>NC_065885.2:43741211-53741211 GCF_932274485.2 Patella vulgata
TAGAAACTGTTAAGTGTTATATAGATGGTCTTCAGAACAATTGGGATGTTCATCTTCCACAACATGCGAGCGCTTTAAGGTCTAGTGTTAACCGGCAGACGGGTTTCACTGCAAATAAATTAATGTTAGGTCGAGAAATAAATCTTCCAGCAGATTTAATGTTTCGTTCATCCGTTTTAAACGCTGGTGACCCGGATAGTTTTGTCGGGAGACTCGAACAAACGTTAATCGAAGTACATGAAATCGCTAGAGATAAATTAAATACAAATCAGGAACGAATGAAGAAAAACTATGATTTACGTTCGAACGTGAAAGAATATCAATTGGGCGATGCGGTGTACATTCTGGATACCGCTGTAAAAACGGGAAAGAGTCGAAAATTGTCGGCAACCTGGAAAGGTCCGGGTATAATAACAAAAGTAATTACTCCGTATTTATTCCGGATAAAAACTAAGAAAAATGAATCCGTTTTGAACCATGATAGGATTAAGTTGTGTCGAGATAGGGAGCTGCCAACTTAGATAATAAAATGTCGAAAACAGGATACAAATCCAATCCCGTTGATCCGGGTGAAGTTGAGTTATTTTGCGTTTGCAGGAAACCCGACGATGGGAATCCAATGATTTGTTGTGACAAATGTAACGAATGGTATCACTTTAATTGTATGGGTATCCCTACCGATTCTGATTGGGATAACATTGAATATATTTGCCCCCGTTGTAGGACGTAGAGGGATACAGGCGATTGTATTTTAATAAGTTACTGTCTTTACCGATTTTTAAACGGTAAAGGCAGTGATAGGTTTTTTTATTTTTTAGAAAATGAATAATACAACCGATATGGATGGAATAATTCCCAATTCCACTTTAAGGAACGCAACACCAACTCAAACGGGAAGGGGGGGGGGGTAATCATATAGATCCAAGAGTTAGGAGGAAATGAAATGAAATGTTGTTTAATGGCACGTCAGCTGGGAATAACCCGTTGGTCATATACGCTTCCGGTAGGGGATGGCAATTTTGCAACCCAGCCGCAGCTGAGGGAAAATAGAAATAGGCAAGAATCATCTGGGGTTTCGGTGACGCATACAAGGGATCAGAGGGCAACAAGTTTCCCTCTTCCGCCCACCATGTTGACGTCTCCATTGCCTCCTTTCACCCCTACAACAGGGGCTAGTAAACCCACCGATTGCTTTTTCCCGGGTAAGGACTCAAAAATCGGTACCAAAAGTGCCCTTTAATTGGTTGTCCTGTTGTAGACAGGAAAATAAAATTTCATTGTTTTAGGGCTCATTTGCCACCCTACTTCGCTGAGGAGCGATCTGTTGACCCGTTGATACTGGGAAAACAACTTGAGGCCTTAGAAACCCTTTGTAAAGTTCTGGGCAGTACCCCGATAGAGATGGGAGGACTATTTAACCACCCGATCCGCCTATTATTAGCCTGCTAGTAGTAGAAAGTTGTTAGTCGTTTTTAGATGCTCGTAGCAGCGCTGAGGGTGCCTCTGCGCCTCTGGGGGTAAATTGTTACCCGCTACAGTAACAACTAACAAGGGCACCTTTGTTATCTACTATAGTAGCAACTAACAAGGGCCGTATAGTTTTTATTTTCTTAATAAATAAATCGAGACTTGGAAAACTAATTTTATTCCCATTTTCTGGTTATTGACGAAATGTGGACTTCTTTAATAAACAACTAAATTACCCATATTTTACTGCGGCCAAAATATTTATGAATAATATTAAAATAGGGATTAAAGATGAGATTTTGTGTAGATAATCAAGGCCCTATCCTACTTATAGGAGGAAACTGTGCGCTGTATGCATATATATTATTATTTAATGAACTTTCTTTTCAGAGGTCCCTATATTCTAATTTCGACAATTATAACATACACTGTACATTACATCCACTTCTCTCGAACATTTCTGATTCGCTTTTTAATCCACCATTTTATAATTTGCTCCCTTTGTATTCTGCCCGTCTCAATGGATGTTTTGGTACATTAAAATCTGATCTTATCTATTATAATATCTATTCCAATCGTATTTCTGACTATAGCAGTAACGATTTGTAGGCCTACTAATTTAATAAAAATAAAAAACGCCACGTAATTTGTCATTTCGTTTTAAATGTATCGAACGTTAAATTGTTATTCGTAATATCTCTTTTCAATGCTAAAGTATGAAAACATTTGTTAGGTATGTAAATTCATCAAATCAAAAGTTCTAGAAAGATTTGGAATATTCTGCTTCTGTAACAAATGTAAATTTATATTTCGGTCAATTTTGAAAATAGTGAGTTACTATAGGGATTCGTCGTGGCCTAGATTCCGATTTGACTTTTAATGGAGGTATAACCGTGGCTGTAACAGGGACTTTCTTCTAGTCAAAATTTTATATCGAATGCAGCTAAGTCAATTTATTATGTCACACAATTAATTATTATCTTTAATCCAGTCAAAAACTCGAACTATTTTGCGATATGGTTCCATTTCGAGATGTGATCTGGTTATGCGACGCGTTTACCCGAATAATTCACTTTCAGAATCTGATTATTCTGTTACCAATTTAATAATATAATTTTTAAAAAAAAATAACTGTTTAGGATTATCTTATTTGCGGAAGAGAACGTGTAATGGGTCGAATGTCTCGTCAATACAATATCAGACATCCTGCGATTAATTTGTTTTTATCGTTAGATAAATTTATCGTCTCAAGGAATGAGGCCGAAAGTTTTGAAACTGAATCAATCGGGTTGACTGAAAAAAAAAAAAAAAAACCCAAAAAAACAAGCATGTCGCCACGGCCATGGCATTATATCTAACCTTTTATGCTTTTATGAAGTCAAAGAACACGTTGATTTGTTTCGGGACCTATACATAGGCCTACAGTATTTGTTCGAAGACCCAATTACCCAGTTAACATTGATGGTTAGATTTACGTAAAGTTTACGTCATTATGGTTAGATTATGGTTAGCGTCCAATAATGGTAAAATTCTTTGGTTAAATTTACGTTACTTTTACGTCATAATGGTTATGGTTACTTTTACGTCAGAAAATGACGTAAATGTAACGTAAACTTTATGACGGATTACTAACCAATTTTTTTCCCTTTGAATACTTCTTGATTAAATAACATTACAAGTGTGTGCACATTCTAACAATTGATATATAGTCGGAATTCAGACATAATAATTATATATGTATTATTGGTTATAATTCTAACGTTAATCTAACGTAAATTTTACATCAGGTTTCTAACCGTTAGTTTATGGTTAGTTTTCTGACGTAAATCTAACGTTAGTTTTCTGACGTAAATCTAACGTTAGTTTTCTGACGTAAATCTAACGTTAGTTTTCTAACGTTAATATAATGTTAGTTTTCTAACGTTAATGTAATGTTAGTTTTATGTCATAATTTTAACCGTTAATTTAACGTTAGTTTTCTAACGTAAATCTAATGTTAATTTTATAACATAAATCTAACTTTAGTTTTCTAACATAAATCTAACGTTAGTTTTCTAACATAAACCTGATATTAGTTGTAAAACGTAAAACAAATGTCAGTTTAATGTCATGATACTAACAATTAAGGGCCTGACAAGACAGCTGTCTAGTCATTAAAATGGGTAAGACCCTGGCTCGCTAGCCTGGAGGTCGGGTGTTCGATCCCTGCATTGGCCGAGAAAGTTCATCCAGATTTCCGGCGTGGTTTCCCCTTGTCAGTGATGCAGGACGGAGAGCCTGACAAGGACAGCTGTCTAGTTGTTCAGATGGGATAAAAAAAAAAACGAGGTCCTGTGTACACATTGGCATGCATGTAAAAGATCCCTTGACAGTTGGAATTCGATATAAGAGTAGGCCGTAGTGCCACTGTCGGGGCAAAATTTCCCTCATAACACACTGTATGGTGTATGGCCATCTTCATTAGCCCAGTTCGGAGCAGAACAGTTGGACGTTAAACCCCATTTCATTTCATTACATTTTGTATCCATTTCTAAGTGCCCAAGATTAGAGATCTAGCTCCTTTAATAGTTGCGGTCTCTAGGTGACACACAAAGAGAAAACGAATGAATGAATGATCTACTCTCATTTCAAATTCCAAATGTCAAGGGTTCTTTTACGTGCACACCCACGTGATGGACTAGACACTGTTTTTTTGAGGTCCTCTGTCCTACACCACTACTAACAAAGGGAACTTTCTCGACCAACATGGGGATCACGTTGGCTAAGTGGGTAAGACGCTGACTCGCTAGCCTGGAGGTCGGGTGTTCGATCCCTGCATTGGCTGAGAAAGTTCATCCAGATTTTTCTGCGTGTTTTCCCCTTGTCAGTGATACAGGACGGAGGGCCTAACAAGAACAGCTGTCTCGTCAGGGATGAAAAACTGAGGTCACGTGTACACACAGGAGTGCACATGAAAGATCCCTTGGTAGTTGGAACTTGATATAAGAGTAGGCCATAGCGCCGCTGCCTGGGCAAAATTTCCTTCATAGCATACTGTATGGCGTATGCTCATCTTCATTAGCTCAGTTTAGGAGCAGAACCCCTCATTTGCTAGCCAGTGTGTTACTAATTACTAGAGAGAGAGAGAGAGAGAGAAATGGGGTTTAACGTCTACTCGACACAAACTAGGTCATTTCGGGACTAACATATGGTTTAATTTTTATTTACATAATTCGCTTGCGCGTAGGGGTCTTTAGCAGTGGGAGAAAACCGGAGGTTGGACAGGCGACCCTACTCCTTGTCACGTACAACCGGGGATTCGAAACCACGCCAGTCAACTCAATGACAGACTTTATGATACAGCGCCCGCACGCTAACCATTCAGCCATCCAACCCCCCGTTACTAATTACTAAGTTTGTGAAATGTAGGTTTTTCCTCATGTAGGTTTGTCCTGATGAAATCGGTTTATTGTCCTACTGTTCTGCTCCGACTGGGCTAATGAAGACAGGTACATACCATACAATGTGCTATGAGGGAAATTTTGCCTACTAATATCGAATCCAACTGCCAAGGGATCTTTTCGTGCAAGCCAATGTATACATGGTACCTCGGTTTTTTGTCCCATCTGAGTGACTAGACTACTGTCCTTGTTCCTGCACCTCTGAAAAGGGGAAACCATGTCGGAAAATCCTGATGAACTTTCTCCACCAATGCAGGGATCGAACACGTGCCCTCCGGATTACCGAGCCAGCATCTTACGCACTTAGCCACCATGGCTTTATCAAAATTAGTAATGAAGATGTGCTATGACAGAAATTTTGCCTGGACAGCAGCATTACCGCACTTACTAATGAAGAAGTGCTAGGAAAGACATTTTGCCTGGAGAGCAGCATTTCCACATATAGTCATTACCAATAGTTCTAAGTGCACGCCAACCTGTAAAACATGTCTTTACACACTTTTCCATCATTACCAATTACTAGTCTGCGGGTTCACTAGTCTGTGGGTGCACTAATCCGTGCATTCACTAGTCCACTAGTCTGACTCTATAAAATACTATAAATATGAGTATTAAAGAAACCCAGTAGATATGGTGACTGATATCACCCTTCGTAAGGCGATAACCCAACATCACGGCATTTTAACCCGAAATCACAACATTTTAACCATTATAGCATATGCCCTTCTTCATTAGCCCACTTGGAACAAAATAGTAGGATGTTCAAACCCCATTTAAAATTCATTTTTATACTTTTCTGAACCAATCGGACTATTGAAGATAGTCATACGCAATGCAGAGTGCTATGACGGAAATTTTCTATGGACTGTGGCAGGGCGGAGGATCTGGCAAGGGATAAGGTATAGTTGTTCGGGTCATACGAAAAATCAAGTCCTCGTGTACATATTGGCATACACGTAAAAGACACTCCGACAGTTGTAATTCAATATCAGAGTAGGCCATAGTGCCGCTATCCGTGCAAAGTTTCCGTCATAGTACACTGTATATAGTGTATGCCTGTCTTCATTAGCTCACTCAGAGCAAAACAGTAGGATGTTTAATCTCATTTAATTTTATTTAATTTTCCTACTTTTCTGCACCAATGGGACTATAAAAGATAGGCTGGCAAGCGGACGAGTGCACCCATTGACTATTGAGCATCATTTACTTGAAAACGTTGAGAGAACCCTCAACGAAATGTCGCTTTAATTAAAATAGTAATTGTGTTTTTTGTTGTATCATCGAGTCAAGTGAACGTTAAACCCCATTTCTCTCTCTCTCAATTTTGATACCCAAAAATTTGACAAAACAAATAATGATTGATTGTCGGAAACTGTTTCATAAAGCAAAGTTGTTCTCTACTAAAAGGTTATCACTGTCTCTCAACGTTTTCAAGTAAATGATGCTCAATAGTCAATGGGTGCACTCGTCCGCTTGCCAGCCTATCTTTTATAGTCCCATTGGTGCAGAAAAGTAGGAAAATTAAATAAAATTAAATGAGATTAAACATCCTACTGTTTTGCTCTGAGTGAGCTAATGAAGACAGGCATACACTATATACAGTGTACTATGACGGAAACTTTGCACGGATAGCGGCACTATGGCCTACTCTGATATTGAATTACAACTGTCGGAGTGTCTTTTACGTGTATGCCAATATGTACACGAGGACTTGATTTTTCGTATGACCCGAACAACTATACCTTATCCCTTGCCAGATCCTCCGCCCTGCCACAGTCCATAGAAAATTTCCGTCATAGCACTCTGCATTGCGTATGACTATCTTCAATAGTCCGATTGGTTCAGAAAAGTATAAAAATGAATTTTAAATGGGGTTTGAACATCCTACTATTTTGTTCCAAGTGGGCTAATGAAGAAGGGCATTATGCTATAATGGTTAAAATGTTGTGATTTCGGGTTAAAATGCCGTGATGTTGGGTTATCGCCTTACGAAGGGTGATATCAGTCACCATATCTACTGGGTTTCTTTAATACTCATATTTATAGTATTTTATAGAGTCAGACTAGTGGACTAGTGAATGCACGGATTAGTGCACCCACAGACTAGTGAACCCGCAGACTAGTAATTGGTAATGATGGAAAAGTGTGTAAAGACATGTTTTACAGGTTGGCGTGCACTTAGAACTATTGGTAATGACTATATGTGGAAATGCTGCTCTCCAGGCAAAATGTCTTTCCTAGCACTTCTTCATTAGTAAGTGCGGTAATGCTGCTGTCCAGGCAAAATTTCTGTCATAGCACATCTTCATTACTAATTTTGATAAAGCCATGGTGGCTAAGTGCGTAAGATGCTGGCTCGGTAATCCGGAGGGCACGTGTTCGATCCCTGCATTGGTGGAGAAAGTTCATCAGGATTTTCCGACATGGTTTCCCCTTTTCAGAGGTGCAGGAACAAGGACAGTAGTCTAGTCACTCAGATGGGACAAAAAACCGAGGTACCATGTATACATTGGCTTGCACGAAAAGATCCCTTGGCAGTTGGATTCGATATTAGTAGGCAAAATTTCCCTCATAGCACATTGTATGGTATGTACCTGTCTTCATTAGCCCAGTCGGAGCAGAACAGTAGGACAATAAACCGATTTCATCAGGACAAACCTACATGAGGAAAAACCTACATTTCACAAACTTAGTAATTAGTAACGGGGGGTTGGATGGCTGAATGGTTAGCGTGCGGGCGCTGTATCATAAAGTCTGTCATTGAGTTGACTGGCGTGGTTTCGAATCCCCGGTTGTACGTGACAAGGAGTAGGGTCGCCTGTCCAACCTCCGGTTTTCTCCCACTGCTAAAGACCCCTACGCGCAAGCGAATTATGTAAATAAAAATTAAACCATATGTTAGTCCCGAAATGACCTAGTTTGTGTCGAGTAGACGTTAAACCCCATTTCTCTCTCTCTCTCTCTCTAGTAATTAGTAACACACTGGCTAGCAAATGAGGGGTTCTGCTCCTAAACTGAGCTAATGAAGATGAGCATACGCCATACAGTATGCTATGAAGGAAATTTTGCCCAGGCAGCGGCGCTATGGCCTACTCTTATATCAAGTTCCAACTACCAAGGGATCTTTCATGTGCACTCCTGTGTGTACACGTGACCTCAGTTTTTCATCCCTGACGAGACAGCTGTTCTTGTCAGGCCCTCCGTCCTGTATCACTGACAAGGGGAAAACACGCAGAAAAATCTGGATGAACTTTCTCAGCCAATGCAGGGATCGAACACCCGACCTCCAGGCTAGCGAGTCAGCGTCTTACCCACTTAGCCAACGTGATCCCCATGTTGGTCGAGAAAGTTCCCTTTGTTAGTAGTGGTGTAGGACAGAGGACCTCAAAAAAACAGTGTCTAGTCCATCACGTGGGTGTGCACGTAAAAGAACCCTTGACATTTGGAATTTGAAATGAGAGTAGATCATTCATTCATTCGTTTTCTCTTTGTGTGTCACCTAGAGACCGCAACTATTAAAGGAGCTAGATCTCTAATCTTGGGCACTTAGAAATGGATACAAAATGTAATGAAATGAAATGGGGTTTAACGTCCAACTGTTCTGCTCCGAACTGGGCTAATGAAGATGGCCATACACCATACAGTGTGTTATGAGGGAAATTTTGCCCCGACAGTGGCACTACGGCCTACTCTTATATCGAATTCCAACTGTCAAGGGATCTTTTACATGCATGCCAATGTGTACACAGGACCTCTTTTTTTTTTTTATCCCATCTGAACAACTAGACAGCTGTCCTTGTCAGGCTCTCCGTCCTGCATCACTGACAAGGGGAAACCACGCCGGAAATCTGGATGAACTTTCTCGGCCAATGCAGGGATCGAACACCCGACCTCCAGGCTAGCGAGCCAGGGTCTTACCCATTTTAATGACTAGACAGCTGTCTTGTCAGGCCCTTAATTGTTAGTATCATGACATTAAACTGACATTTGTTTTACGTTTTACAACTAATATCAGGTTTATGTTAGAAAACTAACGTTAGATTTATGTTAGAAAACTAAAGTTAGATTTATGTTATAAAATTAACATTAGATTTACGTTAGAAAACTAACGTTAAATTAACGGTTAAAATTATGACATAAAACTAACATTACATTAACGTTAGAAAACTAACATTATATTAACGTTAGAAAACTAACGTTAGATTTACGTCAGAAAACTAACGTTAGATTTACGTCAGAAAACTAACGTTAGATTTACGTCAGAAAACTAACCATAAACTAACGGTTAGAAACCTGATGTAAAATTTACGTTAGATTAACGTTAGAATTATAACCAATAATACATATATAATTATTATGTCTGAATTCCGACTATATATCAATTGTTAGAATGTGCACACACTTGTAATGTTATTTAATCAAGAAGTATTCAAAGGGAAAAAAATTGGTTAGTAATCCGTCATAAAGTTTACGTTACATTTACGTCATTTTCTGACGTAAAAGTAACCATAACCATTATGACGTAAAAGTAACGTAAATTTAACCAAAGAATTTTACCATTATTGGACGCTAACCATAATCTAACCATAATGACGTAAACTTTACGTAAATCTAACCATCAATGTTAACTGGGTAATTGGGTCTTCGAACAAATACTGTAGGCCTATGTATAGGTCCCGAAACAAATCAACGTGTTCTTTGACTTCATAAAAGCATAAAAGGTTAGATATAATGCCATGGCCGTGGCGACATGCTTGTTTTTTTGGGGTTTTTTTTTTTTTTTCAGTCAACCCGATTGATTCAGTTTCAAAACTTTCGGCCTCATTCCTTGAGACGATAAATTTATCTAACGATAAAAACAAATTAATCGCAGGATGTCTGATATTGTATTGACGAGACATTCGACCCATTACACGTTCTCTTCCGCAAATAAGATAATCCTAAACAGTTATTTTTTTTTTAAAATTATATTATTAAATTGGTAACAGAATAATCAGATTCTGAAAGTGAATTATTCGGGTAAACGCGTCGCATAACCAGATCACATCTCGAAATGGAACCATATCGCAAAATAGTTCGAGTTTTTGACTGGATTAAAGATAATAATTAATTGTGTGACATAATAAATTGACTTAGCTGCATTCGATATAAAATTTTGACTAGAAGAAAGTCCCTGTTACAGCCACGGTTATACCTCCATTAAAAGTCAAATCGGAATCTAGGCCACGACGAATCCCTATAGTAACTCACTATTTTCAAAATTGACCGAAATATAAATTTACATTTGTTACAGAAGCAGAATATTCCAAATCTTTCTAGAACTTTTGATTTGATGAATTTACATACCTAACAAATGTTTTCATACTTTAGCATTGAAAAGAGATATTACGAATAACAATTTAACGTTCGATACATTTAAAACGAAATGACAAATTACGTGGCGTTTTTTATTTTTATTAAATTAGTAGGCCTACAAATCGTTACTGCTATAGTCAGAAATACGATTGGAATAGATATTATAATAGATAAGATCAGATTTTAATGTACCAAAACATCCATTGAGACGGGCAGAATACAAAGGGAGCAAATTATAAAATGGTGGATTAAAAAGCGAATCAGAAATGTTCGAGAGAAGTGGATGTAATGTACAGTGTATGTTATAATTGTCGAAATTAGAATATAGGGACCTCTGAAAAGAAAGTTCATTAAATAATAATATATATGCATACAGCGCACAGTTTCCTCCTATAAGTAGGATAGGGCCTTGATTATCTACACAAAATCTCATCTTTAATCCCTATTTTAGTATTATTCATAAATATTTTGGCCGCAGTAAAATATGGGTAATTTAGTTGTTTATTAAAGAAGTCCACATTTCGTCAATAACCAGAAAATGGGAATAAAATTAGTTTTCCAAGTCTCGATTTATTTATTAAGAAAATAAAAACTATACGGCCCTTGTTAGTTGCTACTATAGTAGATAACAAAGGTGCCCTTGTTAGTTGTTACTGTAGCGGGTAACAATTTACCCCCAGAGGCGCAGAGGCACCCTCAGCGCTGCTACGAGCATCTAAAAACGACTAACAACTTTCTACTACTAGCAGGCTAATAATAGGCGGATCGGGTGGTTAAATAGTCCTCCCATCTCTATCGGGGTACTGCCCAGAACTTTACAAAGTGTTTCTAAGGCCTCAAGTTGTTTTCCCAGTATCAACGGGTCAACAGATCGCTCCTCAGCGAAGTAGGGTGGCAAATGAGCCCTAAAACAATGAAATTTTATTTTCCTGTCTACAACAGGACAACCAATTAAAGGGCACTTTTGGTACCGATTTTGAGTCCTTACCCGGGAAAAAGCAATCGGTGGGTTTACTAGCCCTGTTGTAGGGGTGAAAGGAGGCAATGGAGACGTCAACATGGTGGGCGGAAGAGGGAAACTTGTTGCCCTCTGATCCCTTGTATGCGTCACCGAAACCCCAGATGATTCTTGCCTATTTCTATTTTCCCTCAGCTGCGGCTGGGATGCAAAATTGCCATCCCCTACCGGAAGCGTATATGACCAACGGGTTATTCCCAGCTGACGTGCCATTAAACAACATTTCATTTCATTTCCTCCTAACTCTTGGATCTATATGATTACCCCCCCCCCCTTCCCGTTTGAGTTGGTGTTGCGTTCCTTAAAGTGGAATTGGAATTATTCCATCCATATCCGGTTGTATTATTCATTTTCTAAAAAATAAAAAAACCTATCACTGCCTTTACCGTTTAAAAATCGGTAAAGACAGTAACTTATTAAAATACAATCGCCTGTATCCCTCTACGTCCTACAACGGGGGCAAATATATTCAATGTTATCCCAATCAGAATCGGTAGGGATACCCATACAATTAAAGTGATACCATTCGTTACATTTGTCACAACAAATCATTGGATTCCCATCGTCGGGTTTCCTGCAAACGCAAAATAACTCAACTTCACCCGGATCAACCGGGATTGGATTTGTATCCTGTTTTCGACATTTTATTATCTAAGTTGGCAGCTCCCTATCTCGACACAACTTAATCCTATCATGGTTCAAAACGGATTCATTTTTCTTAGTTTTTATCCGGAATAAATACGGAGTAATTACTTTTGTTATTATACCCGGACCTTTCCAGGTTGCCGACAATTTTCGACTCTTTCCCGTTTTTACAGCGGTATCCAGAATGTACACCGCATCGCCCAATTGATATTCTTTCACGTTCGAACGTAAATCATAGTTTTTCTTCATTCGTTCCTGATTTGTATTTAATTTATCTCTAGCGATTTCATGTACTTCGATTAACGTTTGTTCGAGTCTCCCGACAAAACTATCCGGGTCACCAGCGTTTAAAACGGATGAACGAAACATTAAATCTGCTGGAAGATTTATTTCTCGACCTAACATTAATTTATTTGCAGTGAAACCCGTCTGCCGGTTAACACTAGACCTTAAAGCGCTCGCATGTTGTGGAAGATGAACATCCCAATTGTTCTGAAGACCATCTATATAACACTTAACAGTTTCTACCAGGGTACGATTGTAACGCTCGAACTGTCCATTTGACGACGGTCAATAAGGTGTGGTACGACTTTTATGTATTTGTAACAGTTTACACAAAGAGACAAACAAATTACTCTCGAAGTTTCGTCCCTGGTCCGTAAATAACTGGAATGGACATCCGAATCGCGAGAAAAACTCATTAACCGCTGCCTTGGCGGTAATTTCTACTGTCTGTGACGGTAACGATACGCATTCAACCCATTTGGTGAATTGGTCGACCATCATCAGAACGTACTCATTTCCAGCTACCGTCCGTGGTAACGGACCCATAAAATCTAAATGGACCCTTTCAATGGGAGACCCAGCATGGTATCTATTTAATTTAAAACGGGCCTTATTTTGGGTATTTTTATTCTTATTGCAAATCGCACAGGAGACAACGTAAGCCCGTACATAATTTGTAATTCCATACCAATAGAATTGCTGTTGGATACGGCTTTTAGTTCGCTTAATTCCCTGATGTCCAGACGAAGGGATATCATGACAAAGTCGACAAATTTCTATTTTTAATTCCTCAGGGATAACCAATTGGGTTTCATTTAAGTCGCTGGGTCTTTTAACCCGCAAAATACCAACGTTATCGAGGAAGAAAAGATTACGATTGATCCACATATATTTTTCCGCGGGACTTTTTAACATTAACTCCCCATCTTTAGGTTCGTGACCCAATTTAAGCCATGCTAAAAGTATATTCAATTCCGGGTCGCTCGACTGTTTTTTTCTTAATGATTCAGCAGAATAATTACTGAATGAAATTCCTTCCCCAGTTTCCTCGTCATTTTCGTCGACGGTAACAATGTTAACCTGCGGATTCGCGGGACACCCAGTAACTGCGATGCTAACGGGTTTATCATCCGGGTCACTGTCTAACGGTAATTTATATTTTACACCCGATTTAAAGGGCAACGGTATCACATCGTCAATGTTATCGGTTAAATCTATCCTCCCCCGAAAATTTTTGAAAACTAGACGCTCTAAAACGCGCTCTGTGGGTATTTTCAGCATCATTTTCTGGCAAACAATTCTAATCCCTGAGGCAGCAAATCTTATGAAATCATCTAAAGTCAAATCTTCAAGCCACCGTTCACGATTTATTCTCTCATGTACACTACAAGAATTAGAAATATTTACACTACTGAGATTCGAGCTCCGCCTCCATTCACAGTAGTGTTCGAAGACTACGTAAAGTCTTTCAGCAAAATGTGTATTCAATTGGATACACAGATGTACATGCCTACAAATCTTTTAAATTATATAAACTAAAACAAGCCACACATACAGCTAAACATATCAATATTCAATCCCAATTGAAATAAATGTAACATTTAAGGGCAGAATTGTAAACAGGCTGCAAAGCCTAATTTTTCACCCTTTTGAAAATAAAGAACTTATTATTATTATTATTATTACTGTACTATTCATTGGTGATTAAAAAAAACGATGGCAAAGGCAAATTTTCCCACGTTAAAATTCAAAAATGGTGACCACATTGAAATAATAACTTTTCGCTTTTTTTTAAAAGTTCCTATAGCTATTTTAATCATTCACATAGTACCAGTTGTATCTATTTTGAGACAGTGGTGATGTTATGTTAGATATAGAGTCGGGCCCGTAGGCTGGAAGCAAGGTGGGCGGGTTCGTTTGTGAAACAAAAGGACCGGCTATATAACCGAACGCCGCTGGCGTGAGCTGTGTCTTGTCTACGATATCACCTTAGGTGGAAGTGGACGTAAAACCCCAGAAACGAACGAAAGCGTGAGCTGTTAGAGGTTTGTGAGTGTGTGTGGGGTGGGATGGGGTCTTTTACAAATTTTTGAATTTTTGTTACAAAATGGTGTCTAAATATGCATTCTCAGCGTTTCTGAGGAGTTTTTACCAATAACAAAATAGTTCAGAGAGTAATTTTTTAATCGAAAAAAACATTCAATAAAGTGTTTAATATATTTCAAACTAAAGAACAGTACACTTATATCCACTCTGCCCGTTTCTTTTCCCTTTGTCTTCTTTCTGGACGGCCCATGACAGGTTTTAAAAAATGTCTTTTCCGATAAATTTCCTAAATTTCTAAACCATCTTCAAAACAGCAAAAAAAATACACTTTCAAAAAGTACACGATTCCTGGCTCAGCTTACTGTACTCCAAAAAATAGAACGTTCGAGTCTTAAATTTTAGATTTAATTGCCTATATTCCACAGAGCTAGATAGAAACCAGTCTTTAAAAATACGTGTATTTAGTATGGCAGCAAATCTAGCAATGAATGGTTCCCCTGATATACAAATTAAATCTATAGTTAGGTGATTTATCATCCAGTATACCAGATAAAAACAAAATCTCAGTTATTCCTTAACCCTTTAATACCCAGCGTATCAGATATGCACACCTACATGATATACATATTATTATTATCCCTATGGAATATTTTAATTATTTACTGCTATAATATGAATTATCACTTATTTTCTGTTAAATAAAAATCGGTCACCGGTTGCAGCTGTACAACTTCAAGAAACCTGGCCTCAAGTGCCTGGGACCAACTCTACACTTTCTAAAATGTCAATAAAAGCTCTGGAATGATTTCAATTTCAAAAAATAAACAGCAGGCAAAACATCGGAAATTAGTGGAGGGGACACAGTATATCATGTCCCCACAACTAAAAATTTTGGTGGGAACGCGTCCCGGTGTCCCCACCGGGATCTGCGCCCATGGCCACAGCGTTCATACTCGCGTCACAATCGAGAATAAATAATAATAAATAAATAATAATAATAATAATAATAATAATAATAATAATTTATTTATTAAAGTGTCACAAATCATTCTATACAGCTAAAACATATTATGTTTAAAAAACAAACAGATAAAATTAAAATGATTTCCGGCCATAATTGACCTACGAGACACGACTACATAAAACATATTTAATTCTTTTAGTTCAATAAAATATACTTTTCACTTAAAAACTCAAACTTCGACGCATATTATATTGTAACATTTTGTTTATTTGGATTATACAAAAGTTTTCAGAGACTGCCTTCGGTTCATCATCTTAACGGGGTGTTCTCATCCAGCTCAAAATATTGATTAAGGGGATTAAGGGTTTAGGGCTGGGGGATTATGGTCTGTAGCTGAAATGTGTTCACCTAATTAGATATGGATTAACCGTTTAATAAGTGTCATGTGAACTGTGTTTAATAAGTGTCATGTGAACTGTGTTTAATGAGTGATTTTTTACAAAGTAATGAATCAATTTGGTTCAATTAAAACCTATTTAAGGGAGTGACATCTTCAGTTGATATGTCAAAATGGCAAATGTAATTATTCATATATATATATATATATATATATATATATATGAATATATATATTCATGTAAATATATATTTTTAATGTTTATGCTCATTTCATAGTGCTATTTAGTTATTTATTTTTTATATTAAGTTTTTCCATTTACATTAAAAGTGTTAAAATAAACATGTTTTACTATAATAAATGTTGAATAAAACATTATCAAGTGATTTTGTTTTACTATTAGGTTTAACCTAATGAAATAAACAGTGCCCAATGTGAAACAGACTACAGCTAATCCTACTTTAGAAATTCCAATTAACACCTTAGTCACGCTAACATGATTATTTAAGTTTTGAGCTGGGTGAGAATGAACCATCTTAACCAAGTAATTTCCCAGGCTTTGTTGAATCGAGTCACAATTCATTATAAACTTGAATCTTTGATCAAGATTCATTTCATTGAAAGTATGATCTAATTTATTGATTTCCAATATTAGATCATACCTAATGCTGCTATATGTCGGGCAAACTAAAAGAGCGTGTTTTTCATTTTCTATAAGATTTAAGTTACAGAAAACACATTTTCTGTCGCATAACGGTAATGGGGGTCTGGAATAGCTGCCGGTTTCGATGGCTATGGGGAGAGAACCGCAGCGAATTTGGGTAATAAGGCGTTTGTGGTATCGGGGGATGTTGGGGTGTGTCACATAATGTTCAGTGCGAGGCGTTTGTTTAAAGCTCCTGTAAGTACGGAGTTTATTTCCGTTCATTTCATTTTTACGATCATCAAATATCTCTTTTGTCCATTCAATCTCATTTAGCTTCTTCGAGACCCTATCTAGAGCAGAATTTGAAGAGATTCCACAATCATCAATAATTAACATATCTGTATCGTGCAGATGATTAGCAACCGAATAATACCATCCTCGCTTATTTCGTTTGGAGAGCTTAAAAGCTTGATACACTATTCGATCTTTATTTTTAATTCGGGTAAGCTTAGACATGAATCGAACGCATTCTATTTTCTGTTTGGTGTAACATGAGGTCCAGTTAAAGTCACCTGAGTTGCTAAATCTGATGTTTGTTTTCCAACGCCCAAATATAATTTGATGGCTTTATTTTGTACGGAGTTTATGCTAGAGTATGATCGTGTTCCCCAAATAGCTGATCCATAAAACAAGATGGGTTCGACGAGTGTTTTATAAAGTTTTTCAAATATTGTATAGGACATCTCTCCACACGCTTTAAGCTTCGCACAGACTAAACCCAGGGCACTGATTTGGCGAGTTCATTTGTGGTCTTAGCCATATCTAAGTGCTGTTCTAACCATATTCCTAAGTACCGATATGAGTCAGCATAGTCAATGGTTTGGTTTCCACATTTGAAAATATAGTCAGAGCGTGGTTTTGAGGGGGGTCTATAGTGTACGACTTTAGTCTTTTTTGGGTTTATTTCTAGGTTCCACTTTTTACACCAACTATCCAACACTTGTAACATGCGATTTAAAGACGTTTCATCGGGGGGCTAATATAGCTATATCGTCTGCATAAAGGAGCAGAGAAACATGCACATCTTCACACTTTAACCCAGAATTTAATTTTTCAAGGTCGTCACAAAGGTCATTGATATAAACCGCAAATAGGTTTAATGATCCGCATTATTTGGTAAAGCAAGTACCGGTGTTGTTACAAGCAAACGTTTTATTCGTTCGAAAGCTAACTGTTGATTTTCTTTCCAAGTAAATTCTTGTTTACCCGTAATCGCGTACAACGGTAAAGCTTTTTCGGCAAAATCCTTAATAAAACTCCTATGGTAGTTCGCAAACCCAAGGAAAGATTCCACCTCCTTGGTACAAGTGGGTACCGTCCATTTATCAACGGTTTCAGTTAAATTATTTCCCGCTTTGATCCCGTTTTGGCTAACTAATCGACCTAAAAACTCAACTTACTGTTGAAACAATTCACATTTCTTTGGTTTTAATTTAATTTTATATTCTCTAAACCGGTCTAAAACTAACCGCAAATTACCCAAATGATCGTCTACATCTTTCCCTAGGACAAGAGTGTCATCCAAAAATGCTAAAGCAATATTCCAGGCTAACTCATGAAGTACCAGATTCATTGCCCTTGAATAGGTATTTGGTGCCCCACATAATCCGAATCCCATCTTTGTAAATTCGAACAAACCGTACTTAGTAATGGAAGCGGTTTTTTCCTATCATCTTTATTAAGGCGAATTTGCCAATAATCTAATTTAGAAAACCACTTGTTTCCTGCCAATGTGTCTAAACATTCATCAATCAATGGCATAGGGAATACATCCTTAGATGTCACCGCATTCAACTTCCTATAGTCTATGCACCAACGTACGGTTCCGTCTTTTTTCCGTATCAAAACTGGAGGAGACATAGAGGGTTGAATAACTTTTGCTTCTAACATTTTCTTTAAATGTATACCTCTTCCTCCCCCGCGAAACAAACGGGTGTACGTCGCATACGTTGTTTAATGGGTTTGGCATTACCCGTCTCAATACAGTGCTCGATAGCAGTAAAATTACCCAGGTCAAATTGTTCCTTAGCAAAAACGTCTTGATAATCAATTAATAGACTTTTAACTTTATTCTGCTCGCTTGGATCTAAGAACTGTTTGGAACGTTCAAATAAATTACTTAAATGTTCGGGAATAGTTCCGATATTCTCACTTTTCGTCCCATCCGAAGATATTGGATTTAAAATATCAAGCTCGTCGAACTCCATAGCTTTAGCTATAGATTGATTAGTTTCGAGAATAACGCTATCTTGAGTTGGATTTATCAAACATATACGCGGGAATTCAGTTTCTATGTGAGAGTGAACCGATCGTGCTATTAATAGATTAGGATGACTTAAAGGTTCGATCAAAAATCGCGATAAATTATTATCCATATTACACCTTACTCGTGCTACAGATAACGGTGGAACAGCTATTCGCTTGGCGACAAATAAGTTAGCGTGATCTACTTGATCATCAACATTTCCACAAAACAACTCAAACCTATCGTCTCCGATATACATTTTATCCGTTTTTAGATCGATATGTACTTTATTCGCTCTCACGAAATCTAACCCCAATAACATATCGTCTTCTATCGGAGCTACATATAATTGGTCTAATTGTACCTGGAATGACCCAAAATCTAAATTAGCGGGTCCAACAATAAAACCGGAAAAAGCTAATTCCCGACCCGCGGTATGTAGTTTTACGTCACGGAGCTTGGGAGGTTTTCTGTCCAGTTTATCATACTGGCGATCGGAAAGTATCATGACCTGTGACCCGGTAGCGATTACCGAAGAGGTTGATTGTCCTTGAACTTTTAGCTTGATTTTATACATCGTATCTGGGTGTACCCGCCGAATAAGTTGGATATTTAAATCCATACCCGTTTCTTCAACTTCCTGTCCTGAATCTGCATCACCCCCTTCCCACTAGACACCGTATTTCTCGAGTTTTCGGAACCGTGGATAACGGTATTTAGTACGGGGACACCGTCGGGAACGGTATCAATCACTTTATCGGAAATACTCAATTCGTCGTTTGACTCAATTTTACTTGGCGAAACCATTGGTTGCTCTTGGATCGACCGTTCGCCTATTCGCTGGATCCTGTGAAGTTTAACGACTCGGAATCACTGCTCACGAAACCCACTTTTTTAACCGGCAAAGGCGTACTCTGTTTTGGATCAAGAAGGGGACAATCCCGTTTATAATGACCACGTTTATTACAATTGAAACAAGTAGGTGGCCCCCGTGAAGGGGACTTAGACGGTGATCGTGACCGGTTTAAAGCTAACGTGAACTTACGGAAAGGCTCCGATAATTCATCAATTTTAGTGACCATAGTATCTACTTTAAATTCTACTTTAATAAGACGCTTTTCTGTACTCTCAACCCGTGCGAATATATCGGGTGAAGTTGGAGAAGCGCATTCTTGCGGTCTAGGAGTGGTAACTGCCCGTACCCTTGTCGACTCATATTCCCTGTTAGGACTATTATATCGCGTTTCCCTCCGTCCAGAACGTCCATAAATAACGGTGCTGTTATGCCTAAACCATTTTATAGCATCAATAGCTGCATCCAACGTATTACATGCATATTGCCCGGCTTCTTTACCTGACAACCCTGACAAAATTTCATTATGACCTGACGGGTTATATGATCATCAGAACAATCGCTAAAAGCCCGCGAAGCTATGAGTAACACCAAATCAGCCCAATCATAGAGACTTTCTTCATACCCTTGGCGCAAATTCTGAAATTGCATCATAGCGGAAACCAGGTAACTCCTGGTTTCCAAACCGTTTTTCCATCTTTGATTTTAATTCATAAAAAGTTAAATTTGTATCTCTCTGTCATATTAGTAAAGAACTCACTTGCTTTACCCTCCAAGCAAAAACATAATTGATCCCTAGTTTCTAGATCCGACCAACCTTGTAAAGTTGCAAATCGTGTAAACTTATTAGAGAAAGCTTGCCAACTTGAATTACCATCAAAGGATAATGACTTGGGTGTAAGGGACCCACGACGTGTCAGTGGTCTACGGTCTTCCCGGATACTGTCACCCGCATACGACCGGGTCATTTGAGATAACCCAGAGACAGTAGACGCCGATGTATTATCCCGTACATCCGAGCGTTTGCTATAACTTTCAGATCTATTCCTACTACTCCCCCCTTCATCACTTGAACAAGTCATTCTCAAATGTACTGATGTGGGGAGATTCATAACCCCTGGAACTTGCAACAACTCATTAGGTTTTAGTCTGCCGCCAAAACTCGCAGTTATTAATATCTAACTTGTGAGTAGTGTGGGAGGGACTTTCTGCGTAATGGGGCAGTTTCTCCATTTTCTTGAGGGCAGTTTCTCCATTTTCTTGAGGGCAGTTTCTCCAGTTTCATCGCGGGGCAGTTTCGTCAGTTTCGTCCTGCGGTACATTCTGGCGGCGGGACCCCGCGGGACTTTGGCGGATACAGGGACTTTGACCACTGCAGCACTATTCAGCCGTTTTACAAATGATCATGCGACCTCCACGTATTTTGAATGATTGATAGTGGTCATCGGTTGTACTTGTTCATGTGAATATGGGTTCGCGAAATGTTTTACTTGTACCGCGCATGGGCCCCGCGTAGCGCCGCTTTGTGTCTTTCTCGTCGTCGCCCGCCCCAAAGACCAACATGAATCCCTGCAGTCCATTGTATAGTTCTATTTCCTCATTTAGCTGATTATTTATAATTAAGTTATTTATAATTAAGTTAATTATCTATAATCTAATTATTCATAATCTAATTATTCATAATCTAATTACTTTTCATGAATTCTTTTTTTTTCATGAATTATTCATAATTCAATTATTTTGTCATTATTTTTTTTTTCATCAATTAATTTTTTTTCATTATTTTTTTTTTCATTAATCAATTTTTTTTTCAGATAATTTTTTTTTCAAATAATTTTTTTTTCAAATAATTTTTTTTTCAAATAATTTTTTTTCATTAATTGATTTTATTTTCAAATAATTTTTTTTTCATTAATTGATTTTTTTTTCAATATTTTTTTTTTAAATTTAACTTGATTTATTTTAATTCGGTGAAATTATTTACCGATTGGGTGGCAGTTTTCAATTTGAGTATTTTAATTTCACAACCGAAATAGGATTTTAAATAAGAGGTTTAACTATTCAGCACATACTGGCTAATAGGGACTAGATTAATATTTTGGAACTTGAATAATCTCAGATTAAACCAATCAAATAATTGTAGTCATTTGTAGTATTAAGTAATATGCTAATTAGTATATTAATTGAGGTTAATTAAACTCGCATACTTACACACTGTATGTCGTTAAGGTATGAGGAATGTTTTTTGAAAAATGATAATTGTAGTCATTATCGTATTAATTAATATGTTAATTAGTATATTAATTGTTTTATATTAATTTAGGTTAAACCCTAACGTACTTGAATGTTTTTATTTTAGCATTTGAAATATATTTAAGAAAAATAAAAGTGGTTACTTTCTTTAAAACTAGGTTAATATTACATTATGTATTTAACAGATGTTTTAACAGATGTTTTTCGAGGTAGTAGGTGAACTTTTGACCGATATTCTAAAAAAAAGGCTATGCACCTATTTAAATATGCCAATAACCTCTATATTCCTTCTAGGCCAGTTTTCGTTTTGCTGAGTTGTTAAAAAGAATACAAGCTGTGTGCTGTTAACTCGTAAGAAAATGGTTTTAAAAATCAAAAATGACCAGATAATTATAGCAATTAACGTAATAAGTAATATGCGAATTAGTATATTAATTCTTTATATTAATTGAGGTTAATTAAACTCGTATACTTACAAACTGCATGTCGTTAAATATAAGAAATATTTTTTGAAAAATGATAATCGTAGTCATTATCGTATTAATTAATATTTTAATTAGTATATTAATTGTTTTATATTAATTTAAGTTAGTTAAACCCTAACGTACTTGAATAAGAATGTTATTTTTTTTTATTTTAGCGTTTGAAATATATTTAAGAAAACTAAAAGTGGCTAGTTCTTTAAAAAAAAAAAGGGTTAATATTGTATTATGTATTTAACAGATGTTTTAACAGATGTTTTTCGGGATAGTATGTGAACTTTTGACCGATATTCTAAAAAATGCTATGGACCTATTTAAATACGTCATTAATATCTGTATCGCTTCTATTCGTTTAGATTTTTCATTCATTATCTTTTTTTTTCAATAAGTGGGTGTTTTTTTTAAAATTATTTTGATTTATTTTAATTTGGTGAAATCATCTACCGATTATTTGTAGGCAGTTTTTTTTTTAATTTGATGAAAAGTTTGCTTCTGTAGTCAACTGTTTGAATTTGGAACAATATTTTATCTGATGATAGTTTTATATTTAATGAAAGGTTTTAATAAAATGCGGTGGTATGATAAATCTGTTCCAATATTTGAATTATGAAAATAGTATGACCAAGTTTCTATGACCGAAATATGGTCTTTATATAAATGGGGTTTATTTTCGTTACACAGTATTTTAGATATGGTTTTTATACTATAGCGGTGGTCACTGTTATCTTATATGGAGTTATGACATGTTTTAGCTATCAAATATCAGCACACATGTAATTTAATATCTATGCGAACTAAAGAAAATGTCTTCTGCAAAGGAAATTTGGTGACTATTTTTAATTAACACCAGTCTTTTAGTTGTGACATATGTTTTATTCATCAAATTAAAAGTCAAGCCCCTTTGAAGTCAAATTAGCTATCAAATTACAAGGAAACAACACTTTGGTGTCATTTGATATTCTTGAGAACCAAAGAATATGTCTTTGGCGTGGGAAAGTTTGGCGTGTGTTTTATAACCGGTGTCTTAGCTGTGCCAGATGGTTTAGCTATCAAATTACAAGGCAACACCACATTGGAGTCATCTAATATTCTTGGGAATTGAAGAATGTGTCTTTTCCGTGGGAAAGTTTGACAGGTGTTTTTATTACCAGTGGGTTAGCTGTGTCATATGTTTTAAATATTTTCAAAGTTTTTTTTTTTGACAAAATATTTTGGACAAAGAAAATTTGATTTTCTAAAAGTAAATCCAACTTAATGAATGCTGACACTCCCCCCCCCCACACACATACACAGATACACACACCACACTCATGGACTGCCACACACACACACACACTCACCACACCCACGGTGCTCAACATGCACACATAGACAGACACACCAACCACACTCATGAACTGCCACACCCACACACAACCCTAACACCACACACACACGCACACCCATGCTCAAGCACTCACTCGTTCTCCGACATGCACACATACACATACACTCTAATTGGCTGACACACAATCACCCACAAATTATCTTAACTGTCAAATATAGAGAATGTAATTCAATGTAAACAAAAACGTACTTACCTACTACCTACACATGGCACGAAGTATATACCAGTCATAAAATTTACACAATTCCCAGCGCTTTTGAAATATCTAACACCAGACTATAACAGATGTGATTTGTTAAAAAAAACGTTAACGTATAAGAAATGTTATTTTAAAAAAAAAGAAAAAGAAAAAAAAGACAAGATAATTATAGCCAATTTTGTATTAAATAATATTTTAGCATATTAATTGTTTTATGTTACGTGAGGTTAGTACAAGCCCAACGTACTTGAATAAGGATGTTTCTATTCTAGTATTTGAAATATATTTAAGAAAAACAAAAGTGGTTAGCTCTTTGAAAACAAGGCTCACATTACATCATGTACTTAACAGATGTTTTAACAGATGTTTTTATCGGGTTGCGGGTGATCTTTTGAATGGTATACTTAAAATATCTGTGACCTATTTAAATATGTCAATATGGACTGTATATTCATACTCGACAGCTCCCATGCACACACACTGCCATACACTGCGGTTGAACTTGTTAAATGCAAAAACAGACTCGATCGTAAACGAACACGAGCTTAAAATGCAGATTCTTCGCCAACAAGTCATTGAAAGATAACAAAGCCCGTTACGAAACCCCTTGTAAAAAACCCCTATCTTATACTAGTAGTAACAGGTATCAAACTTGCTGAAAACAAAATAACCACATAAAAAAATAAATAAACACTTTGCCATTCTGTATTATTTTTTAACGACCTTTTTCTTTGTACATTTGTCGATTTATATTTTTGTGACTGTAATGTATATAATAATATAAAGATATCTTTGAAAGTATATATTGTGTTACTAGTAAAACGACCAAGTGTCTGTTGCACTTTCTCCGGTCCTATTACAGAATTGAAATGGCAGAAATGCTAGTAGATCAAGCAACCTACTGCGGTGACTACAAAAGATAAGCAATAAAACCAATTATCGTGGTAGATTTGTCTACCTGTTTATTTTGTGATTTAGTCGTGGATATTGATCCCGGTTAGATACAAATTCTATGATCGATCACAACTCTGGACACGATTGCTGTACCATTTCCGTTATTGTAAAATGCAAAAC
The DNA here is from genome assembly GCF_932274485.2 of Patella vulgata. Taxonomy (NCBI): domain Eukaryota; kingdom Metazoa; phylum Mollusca; class Gastropoda; family Patellidae; genus Patella; species Patella vulgata. Next base: position 43,766,028 of record NC_065885.2, read on the forward strand.
TCTCGTCTATTACATTTTCAGATTTATACTATATATTAGAATTATTAAGTTTGATAATTACCACTGTTGTCTCATACGTGTCTAAGAGGTTTGACTTTATTAAAAACACCCACGTCATAACGGTCAATAATGTAAAAATATAGATATGCATTTTAAAATCATCTCATTTACAAAAAAAAAAGACAATTGTTGATAGACCGTTCATGTAAATGGATAAAATGATCTAGATTTAATGATATTTTCATAAATATGAATTTTCTATCACAAATTACTATGACAAATACCCCAACTCAGATATTTCATGCAAATGTGGTGTATATCATTAGTATAACTATTATTGTTCGATGTTTATAGAGCTTCATTACACACGCCTGTTTCTAAGAGCATTCGCAACAAAGCCGTTCAAAAACATTTTTGAAATAAATATGCTTTTAAGTGAATCTTAAAACCCTGGGTGGAAGAGGTTTTTGGAAAATTATATCATGTCTTAGCTGCACTGACAGATAAAACATATTCACCACAAAGCGTATTATATTTCGAAATCCTCAATAAGCTGCCATCACTTGAAGTACACAGGTTGGACCGCCAGGGAGTATAGAAATCAAAGAGTTCTTTTAAATTCTCGGGTACGGTGTCAGAATAAATCGAATTAACACATTTACAAGGGTTTTAAATTGATCCCTCGCTCGAACTGTAAACCAGTGGAGTTTATTTTATGGTGGTTTCCATTTATTTTTTAACTAAAAATCATTCATCGTGAATCCCTTTCAATTATCTACAAAAGTACAACTAAACAATGCGTAGGCCTATTTCTATGACGTTCTAACACAAAACCATCACAATCTATACCCGCAATAGCATCTGCATCACTGTCTTTCAATATGGACAGTAATCCGTCATTAGCAGGACATTTTCACATTGACATATCTCCGTTTTACTATAATCATTCAAGAAGAAACCAGACGACAGGGAGTAAACAAACCATTGAAAGTCATCTGTTTATAAGGTAAGCAACCCTCATTATGCACGGCTAACCGGATTTCGTCAGCAGTTGTCAACATTGGCACAGAACGGTAATGGTACCATGAGTCAGTTAAGAGTTAACGAATAATAAATCGCTTGAACCAATGCAAATCTACAGTATCTGGGGACGTAAACGATTGTATACGCGAGCACCTTTTAAAGGTATCCATACATTAAAATTCACACTATTTTGTGTAAGAATAGATTATTTAACAATTTAATTCAATGCAACTTATATTAGTTAATATTCTGCATGTTAACGTTGTAGCATTGAATATGTTAAAATGTAATACAGCCAAAGGGATAGACATGTACAAATAATGTGTGAATATGTGCACTGCGATGTGGGTGAATGTTTGTGAGTCTGTATATCTTGGTTGATTGGTGTGTGTGTATGTGTGCGATGGTGTGTGTATGTATGTGAAAGGGGTGTATGTCATCATTAGCCGATTTGGTGATACTAACTATGTTACGTTTAAGTAAATCTATAATCAACATGTCATCATCAATTACGTATGTAAGTCCTAATATACAACTAACTTTTTTGAATTATACTAATTATCGACTTGAACTAATTTGTATATTTTATTGATTTATTGATTTTATTCATATTTACTAGAAAAATGTACAATTGGTTACATATTTCAAAATTACAGAAAATGTATACATGTAAAGATAACATATAATTCGTATAATGCGTGTAGGGTACATGTTTATGATTGGTTAGATTTTTCAAAGCAAGGACAAATGTGTAAATTTTGTGACGGGTAATTTTAAACGATATAATTCGTACCATGTGTTGTAGTGGGATCCGTTGGTAAAGATCCGTGCTCCCTTATAACATGAATATACACCCGGTAGACACTCTAGATGAGTGTTACATGTTGGGTCCAGCATACATTGTTCCGTCCCGTAAATTTATATGTATGTATTTGAGGAAATATATTCAACCTATAAAACGTGGATAGAAAAGAAAGCAAAAGTTAGTACATTTTTCTCAATTAGAATTACGTTCTCTATATTTGACGGTAAAAATGATGTGCCAGCATTTGTGCGTTGGTATGGCAGTGTGTGTGTGCATGGGAGCTTTACGAGTATGAATATACAGTCCATATTGACATATTTAAATAGCTCACAGATATTTTAAGTATACCATTCAAAAGATCACCCGCAACCCGATAAAAACACCTGTTAAAACATCTGTTAAGTACATGATGTAATGTCAGCCTTGTTTTCAAAGAGCTAACCACTTTTGTTTTTCTTAAATATATTTCAAATACTAGAATAGAAACATCCTTATTCAAGTACGTTGGGCTTGTACTAACCTCACGTAACATAAAACAATTAATATGCTAAAATATTATTTAATACAAAATTGGCTATAATTATCTTGTCTTTTTTTTCTTTTTCTTTTTTTTTAAAATAACATTTCTTATACGTTAACGTTTTTTTTTAACAAATCACATCTGTTATAGTCTGGTGTTAGATATTTCAAAAGCGCTGGGAATTGTGTAAATTTTATGACTGGTATATACTTCGTGCCATGTGTAGGTAGTAGGTAAGTACGTTTTTGTTTACATTGAATTAAATTCTCTATATTTGACAGTTAAGATAATTTGTGGGTGATTGTGTGTCAGCCAATTAGAGTGTATGTGTCTGTGTATGTGTGCATGTCGGAGAACGAGTGAGTGCTTGAGCATGGGTGTGCGTGTGTGTGTGGTGTTAGGGTTGTGTGTGGGTGTGGCAGTTCATGAGTGTGGTGGGTGTGTCTGTCTATGTGTGCATGTTGAGCACCGTGGGTGTGGTGAGTGTGTGTGTGGGTGTGGCAGTCCATGAGTGTGGTGTGTGTATCTGTGTATGTGTGCATGTTGGGAACCGAGTTTGTGATTGAGCGTGTTGGGATAGTTGTGTGTGTGTGGGGGGGGGGGAGTGTCAGCATTCATTAAGTTGGATTTACTTTTAGAAAATCAAATTTTCTTTGTCCAAAATATTTTGTCAAAAAAAAAAAACTTTGAAAATATTTAAAACATATGACACAGCTAACCCACTGGTAATAAAAACACCTGTCAAACTTTCCCACGCAAAAGACACATTCTTCAATTCCCAAGAATATTAGATGACTCCAATGTGGTGTTGCCTTGTAATTTGATAGCTAAACCATCTGGCTCAGCTAAGACACCGGTTATAAAACACACGCCAAACTTTCCCACGCCAAAGACATATTCTTTGGTTCTCAAGAATATCAAATGACACCAACGTGTTGTTTCCTTGTAATTTGATAGCTAATTTGACTTCAAAGGGGCTTGACTTTTAATTTGATGAATAAAACATATGTCACAACTAAAAGACTGGTGTTAATTAAAAATAGTCACCAAATTTCCTTTGCAGAAGACATTTTCTTTAGTTCTCATAGATATTAAATTACATGTGTGCTGATATTTGATAGCTAAAACATGTCATAACTCCATATAAGATAACAGTGACCACCGCTATAGTATAAAAACCATATCTAAAATACTGTGTAACGAAAATAAACCCCATTTATATAAAGACCATATTTCGGTCATGGAAACTTGGTGATACTATTTTCATAATTCAAATATTGGAACAGATTTATCATACCACCACATTTTATTAAAACCTTTCATTAAATATAAAACTATCATCAGATAAAATATTGTTCCAATTAATATAAAGAATTAATATACTAATTCGCATATTACTTATTACGTTAATTGCTATAATTATCTGGTCATTTTTGATTTTTAAAACCATTTTCTTACGAGTTAACAGCACACAGCTTGTATTCTTTTTAACAACTCAGCAAAACGAAAACTGGCCTAGAAGGAATATAGAGGTTATTGGCATATTTAAATAGGTGCATAGCCTTTTTTTTTAGAATATCGGTCAAAAGTTCACCTACTACCTCGAAAAACATCTTTTAAAACATCTGTTAAATACATAATGTAATATTAACCTAGTTTTAAAGAAAGTAACCACTTTTATTTTTCTTAAATATATTTCAAATGCTAAAATAAAAACATTCAAGTACGTTAGGGTTTAACCTAAATTAATATAAAACAATTAATATACTAATTAACATATTAATTAATACGATAATGACTACAATTATCATTTTTCAAAAAACATTCCTCATACCTTAACGACATACAGTGTGTAAGTATGCGAGTTTAATTATCATCAATTAATATACTAATTAGCATATTACTTAATACTACAAATGACTACAATTATTTGATTGGTTTAATCTGAGATTATTCAAGTTTCAAAATATTAATCAAGTCCCTATTAGCCAGTATGTGCTGAATAGTTAAACCTCTTATTTAAAATCCTATTTCGGTTGTGAAATTCAAATACTCAAATTGAAAACTGCCACCCAATCGGTAAATAATTTCACCGAATTAAAATAAATCAAGTTAAATTTTTAAAAAAATATTGAAAAAAAAATTAATTAATGAAAAATAATTAATGAAAAAAAAAATTATTTGAAAAAAAAATTAATTAATGAAAAAAAAAATTATTTGAAAAAAAAATTAATTAATGAAAAAAAAAATGATGAAAAAAAATTAATTGATGAAAAAAAAAATAATGACAAAATAATTCAATTATGAATAATTCATGAAAAAAAAAAGAATTCATGAAAAGTAATTAGATTATGAATAATTAGATTATAGATAATTAACTTAATTTTTAATAACTTAATTATAAATAATCAGCTAAATGAGGAAATAACAAAACTAAATGAACAAATAGAACTATACAATGGACTGCAGGGATTCATGTTGGTCTTTGGGGCGGGCGACGACGAGAAAGACACAAAGCGGCGCTACGCGGGGCCCATGCGCGGTACAAGTAAAACATTTCGCGAACCCATATTCACATGAACAAGTACAACCGATGACCACTATCAATCATTCAAAATACGTGGAGGTCGCATGATCATTTGTAAAACGGCTGAATAGTGCTGCAGTGGTCAAAGTCCCTGTATCCGCCAAAGTCCCGCGGGGTCCCGCCGCCAGAATGTACCGCAGGACGAAACTGACAAAACTGCCCGCGATGAAACTGGAGAAACTCCCCAGGACGAAACTGAAGAAACTGCCCTCACGAAACTGGAGAAACTGCCCTCAAGAAAATGGAGAAACTGCCCTCAAGAAAATGGAGAAACTGCCCTCAACAAATTGGAGAAACTGCCCCACTACGCAGAAAGTCCCTCCCACACTACTCTTGTGCGCCATTACTAACAATAGAGTGGTTCGTGCAAATAACAAAAATCGGCTCTATTTCAGTATCGCACCTCTACCAGTTCCCGGGGTCGTAGAGACTTGAAATTTTCAGGGGATGTTCAGGTGGGCTAGCAATGACCTCACACCAAATTTCAGCCGAATCGGTCAATAACTTTTTATTTTACCTTAGTAAAAAATATATATTATTATTATTATTATTATTATAAGAGATAAGTTTATCCGATTTTGACGCCATTTTGTTTGTTGACTATTTAGGCTCGAATGACGTCATATGTGGATTGTGGGTTAGGATAAGGGTTAGGGTAAGGGCTAGGACCTGTAGATTTCGTCATAGTCTCAAGATGTAGACAGGACTAGCCCTAACCCTAACCCTGTCTTGTTATTCGAGTCTAAATAGCCAACAAACAAAATGGCGTCAAAATCGGATAAACTTTCTCTCGTATAAGCTAAACTACAGTAAAATAAAAAGTTATTGACAGATTCGGCTGAAATTTGGTGTGAGGTCATGGCTAGGCCCCATGAATACCCCCTGAAAATTTCAAGTCTCTATGATCATGGGAACTGGTAGAGGTGCGATACTGAAATAGAGCCAAAAATCAAATAAACGAGCTATATTTGGGGCTTATTTTAACAAATATGATAAGACTTACCATTAAAATCATCATTCATTAACAATTAAACTATTGCTAAGTTGGGATATTTGTGTGATTTGGCCATTTGAATGGGACTTTCTAATTATATGGAAAAGTTGATCGCCCAAGTATCGTTATACAGCGGTAGATTTTTTCATTAAAAAGAATTATGTTTCTTGGTCACATCAAATGTCTGTATTTCGAGCTGATTTTTTTAACGTTTACATGCAATAGACTATAGTTGAAACTTTCTAATAAGGGGTGAATTTCGTGGTTTACAAACGCAGTACGTAGAGAGTGCTTACCGTACTCATATTGTAGATGTTAAATATCCTTTATGATAATCCTATTTTGTTTCAAATAATTATCACAAAAATAAAAATCATACACATCAAAAACAGAGGAGCACACGACATGCGCAAAGAAAAAAAAGCCTTAAGCATTTTCAAATCGGTTCGGCAGCAGGGGTCCAAATGTCTAGCATTGCATCCGGAATTCCGTATAAGAATCTACTTAGAAGTCAAAAATGCGACTCCTACACATTGTGCTCTAAACCGTGTTATAAATTATAGAATAAACCGTAAATCAATTGAACCCATTTCAAGATGGAACTGCATGCTTTTTGATATGATTGGGCTATGTGTGGCGCCAGATAATCCAAAAATAGAAGTCGATACGTGATAATGCGTCTCGAAAAATTCTTTGATCTGTTATATGACTGGAAAATTCTGTTATTAAAAACAACCGGCATGACAATGACTACATAATAAGTTGGGAGTTCTGCAATAGGGATCTTTCAGTGAAATGTTAGAGAAATTTAAGTTTAAATATATCCTTTGTGTTTGAATTACCACTTATGGTTGGTTGTGTCGTATAATGTATCAATCTGGAAATTTCTGTTTTATAGCTATTGTTCTCGAAAGTAAGACGCACTATTTACGCATTTTCGCCTCTCGAAGAAAACGGGCGCCGCTGTCTGTAACCTGAAATATTTTCGGGCATTTCTAGTTTTGCTTCCCTAACTGTCATCGATCCCTAATAAAACACTAATTTTACTTTTCTTTTAATTGAATACAACGAATTTGTACTGAGTTGACTATGGATTAAAACATTTTGTCTAGAGCCATTCTTTGTGCAACAGTCCGATTGGATGGTTGGAATTCAGAATGGGATTTTGGTTACAAAACCATTGGATACTTTTGGAGCTGCTTTCACGGGCTAGGATAGCAGAAAACGCATTTGCGGTGGTTAAATTTTCAAAATTTTCTCTGGGAGGGTGAGGCCCCCATAACCCGCGACGATTGATTGGTTGTTTGGAATTCGGGTCAGCCAGGTAGGCTATATTGGACCGAATTGAAGTTGCTGTATTCACAGGCTGGAATAACAGGAAAAAGCGTTTGCGGCAGTTTTTTTCCCAACGGTTGATCTTTTGATTGGAATTCGAGTCAGCCATTGTCATTAGGCTAGATTAGACCACATTGAAGTTGCTTGTTCACGGGCTGAAATAGCAGGAAAACGTCAAATATTCCAAAATTTTCTTTCATACAAGGTAAGCTCCGCTTCTTCGCCTCTCGAGGAAGACCGACACCGAAATTTTTTCGGGCATTTCGGGTTCTGCCCCCCTAACTGTCATCGAGCCCGTACGCCTATGATAATTATGAAACAGTCAATGTGCGTCTTTTTGGTTATATTTCAGTTCTACAAAAATGTGTTGTTACTGGATTTATAATAACTGAAACGTTTTGTAACCACCATGTTAGAAATGGCAAATGCATAAGGATACTGAATACGAATGGCATAGCAATAATGGCACATCCTCCTATTAAATTTGACACAAAACCGGTCGCCAAATCCGAGTCTTGTGACCAGTACTGTAATTTTATTTTAATCATACACGTCTGGTTAATCGAGACTAGGGAAAATAATTTCGTTCAATTAATTTCCAGTCTCAAATTTTTTCTGCGTATTTAGAGCTAGCAACAATGTAACTTCTAAAGTAACTAAAGCGCCCACTAACAACAGAGTTTTACGGTTAAATAAAAGTAACTTTCACAGTCTTGCAGTGTCGGTATGTTGCCACGAGAGTGGATTTAAAAGATAGAAAAAGGGCGAAACTACATGAGTTGACTCTGAAACGAGAACCGTTACAATATATACGTCATTGGTTACAATCAACTAACTTAGAAATTAAATCGCCGAGTTTTAGTCAAAATTTTAATCTAGTTCTTAACTTCTTATTTTTAAAAGTCCAACGAGTAATTTTTTTACATGGCTTCATTGATAAATAAGTGAATGAATATTGTCACGTGAATGTCTATTTTGGGCGACTGTTTGCTGCTTACAGTGCACGAGCGAGCCCGTGAGAGCACTTTTCTCATAATCGAAGTTTTGATCCTCGTGACAACATGCTGTTAAAACAGGTCAGTTTATATATATAGTACAGATAATAGAAGCTGTGGGCCACTCTACTAACAAGACAAATCGTCAAATAAATTCAATTTATTTCAAATCAAATTGAACTAATGTCCATAGAGAAATACCCCGTACTAATTATCGGGTATATAATATTGCTAAATAACAACAAGCTTGTATTCTATATAATACCTCAACAGAATACTTCAATTTAAATTTACACGTGTAAAAGCACGTGTGGGAGCGTGCTAAAACGCACGTGCGTTAACCTATAAAATGTGTTAACGATTTTGTATGTGCTGCGCGAGACACGCACACGATACAAATCCTCACACTTAGAATTAACAAAACTATAAACTATGATATTTATAACTACTTATTTAATTAAACAAAAAGAAAATATTTATTTTTTCATCCGCACTACCATTAATGTGGCACTGGACACAATAATTTTTACAATCCGGGACTGAGTCCCAACTCGGGCATTGGAATAAAAAGCGATGAGAAGTAATTAGAGTCACTGTCTATATTACATTATAGAAAGAATTTAAAGTGGATGCATAAGGTATGCGTGTAAGGGTCATAAATATATATAAAACCTTTCAATCAATTATTATAGTATAAAGATAATTAGAATACTACATAATATTATTCTTATATAATCCATTACCATCAATTAATATACTATAAATATAAATAGAATACTACATAATATCATTCCTATATAGAATATTTCAGTCAGTTATTATATTATAAAGATAAATAGAATACTACAAAACATTACAGTCAATTATTATTCTATAAGTTATGTAGAATACTGCATAGTATCATTCCTATATAAAACATTTCAATCATTTATGATACTATAAAGATAAATTGAATGCTACATAATATCATTTTTATATAAAACATTTTATTCAATTATTATACTATAAAGATAAATAGAATACTACATAATATTATTCTTAGATAAAACATTTTATTCAATTATTATACTATAAAGATAGATAGAATACTACAAAATATTATTCTTATATAATCCATTACCATCAATTAATATACTATAAAGATAAATAGAATATTACATACTATTACTCTTATATAAAACATTACCATCAATTGGTATACTATAAAGTATAAAGATACTATGAAATAACTAAAATACTGCATAGTATCGTTCCTTAATATATTTTTTTTATTCGATTACTATACTATAGTTCATTCAATTATTATACTGTAAAGATCAGTAGGATACTGCATAGTATCATTCATATATAAAACATTTCAGTCAATTATTATTATACTATAAGGTTTAGTAGAATAATGCATAGTTTTATTCACATATAAAATCATTCCGTCAGTTATATTTGAAAGTTGAATACTGCATAATAGTATGCCTATATAAAACATTTAAGTTTATTATCATTATGCTATACACATAATACATATAATACACATAATATTGTTATGGCTATGTAGTTGAGTACTACATAGTATTATATCATATACAGGGGCGTACATAACGATTTTGTTTTGGGGGGGGGGGGTGTTTAGCCAAAATGCGACCGACTGATGCCCATACCCCTAGTACGAGTGAGGCAGTCAGGAGCCGAGCACCACAGGTGCGAGTTTTGTAGGGGACATGTGCAGTAGCGGATCTAGATAGCGGTGTGTGTGTGGGGGTGGGGGGGTCCAAATCTAGGGCGCCACCCCAGCCACAATTCCACCCCACAATGAATGTCAACAAAATACTGGCTATAACATTAAGCGTCCCGGTAGAACATCGGTGGTATTGTATAATTATATAGTTGTTTGCCGATCGTTGTCTTGCTGGAAAGCAGTTTTATTTAAGTTGACATAAAGTTTATGTCATATATGATTGTGCCTATAACACTGAGCAACCTGAGAAAATTTTGAAATATTGAGTCAATATCTTGGCATTTGAGGTCATTGCTTGGAGAAATTCTTGCGGACGAGAGGACCAGAAATGTGAGTCAATTAGACAAAATCTCAAGATCTGCCCCTGTCAATTCCGCCTGTTTTGCAAAAATTGACAGAACTTTTGTATAGCCTGACGCCCCACGACCCACACTAACATAACTAGGCAGATCAGTATAACCGTGAATATGATAGTGCTGAGACAGTATATGACAATAGAGGAGTGGAAGAATGATGTTATAATGGAATCGAGCGCCGCAGGCGCGAAAAAAATTCAGATGTGTAACCGAGCTTTTAATTTTTGGGACTGGGCCTGACAATTTTATTCAATGTCATGGCAAATGGATCCAAATTCTCGTTAACGAGAGGATAAGAAATGGGACAGAATTGTGAGGCCTATCTGTCAATGTCGCCTGTTTTGTGAGAGTAGAACTAACAATTCTACAGTCTTTTGAACCAAGACTCACTCACTAGTGGTACTACTAACTGGGCGATTCACTGTAACTGTGAATATGATAGTGATGAGATAGTAAAAGACAGAGAAGAAGTTGAAGAATGATGGCATAATGGAATTGAGCGCCGATATGTAACTGAGCTTTTAAATTTTGAGGACTGGGCCTGAGGGCACTTTACCTCAATGGGGCGCTTACTTGGTCTCTGAAATGCCCTGGACTTTGGGGAGAGATTTTGCAGAATTCTGATGGTCAGAAAACACCCCATTAATTCATTTAGTCTGAGACCGACTGCGGTGAGCACTTTTTTTTTGAGACAGACTATTTTTTTGCCATGGGGTGAAAAACATTTTTTTCAAACATGATAAGTTGACAAGGTTATTTTATACTAAAGTTTTGCGTGAGTAGAGTGACGTGTGCAGTGAGCACTTATTTTGATACCGACTGCTCATATCTTACGACCGACTGCACTGATTTTGCGACCGACTAGTATTTGGGATCTATTCTGGCATTATTTGTTTACCTCATTAATTCATTAAGACGGCGATGCATGCTTTTGAGATCGACTGCAGTGACTGCACTTATTTTGAGACCGACTATTTTTCTACCTTGGGGAAATTTTGTTCTACACCTACACACATAATTTTTTCAAACATGATAAGTTGACAAGGTTATTTTATACTAAAGTTTTGCGTGAGTAGCGTGACGTGTGGAGTGAGCACTTATTTTGATACCGACTGCTCTTATTTTGCGACCGACTGCACTGATTTTGCGACCGACTATTTTTTTTCCTACACCCCCCCCCCCACATTTACGCCCCTGATCATATAAAACATTTAAGTCAATTGTTATACTATAAAATTAAGTGGAATATTGCATAGAGAATATTTTAATCAATTATTATACTATATTTCATGTAATTATTATACTATAAACTCAGCCGAATACTGAAAACATTATACCTATATAAAACAATTTATTCAATTAATATATTTGCATAGTATTATTCATGCAAAACGTATTTCATTCAGGATTATTAAAATATTGCATAGTACTGGGCCTGTATGGACCATTTCAGACAATTTTTTACAGTATAAAGCCAAATAGAATATTGCATAGTATTATGTCTATATAATACATTTCATTCAATTATAACAGATAGTAGATGGTTTTATGGTTATCTGAAAATACTTCTTTTTATTCTTATACTATAAAGCTAAGTAGAATACAGCATAGCATTTTCCCTATATATAACATTTCAGCCAAATATTATACAATATTTCATTCAGTTATTATGCTATCTAAGATGCTTCATTCAATCATTATTCTAACAACTTAAGTAGAACACTGCATAGTATTATTCCTATATGAGACATTTCAGGCAATTGTTATACTATATTTCATTCAATTATTATTCTATAAGTTAAGTAAAATACTGCATAGTTTCATTCCTATATAGAACATTTTATTCAATTATTATAATATAAAGATAAATAGAATAATACATAATATTATTCCTATATAAAACATTTCAGTGAATTATTATACTATAAAGATAAATAGAATACTTCATAATATATTATTCTTATATACTCAGCCAAATTAAAAACTTGACACTCGGGATTATTGGGACTAGATTTTTAATATTTGGTTTAAGGCAACTATTTTAGTGTTATGTTGTGCACAGACGACCTTGACATCAACAGAAAGCAAGAATACGTCTCGCCGAAAGTCCTTGACATTGATAACGTCTTCTCATGGATCTCAGAACATTAGTAAACACTACCCGAGGATGACGTCGCCACTGCTCAGCAAGAGCATGTTGAAGGTCCTGTAACGTCAGTGGTGGATTCACTTGCTGACGAACACGTCGACCCAGTTCGCCCCAGATGTGTTCAATAGGATTAAGGTCGGGGCTAAGCGACGGCCAATCCAGGACTTGGACACCGGCAGCAATTGCTGTATGGGGTCGAGCATTGTCTTCTTATAGAAACGTTAGTCCAGGCATAAACGGAAGAAGAACAGGTTGCAAAATCTGATCCCTGTACTGTATAGCATTTAAGTTCCCTTGGACAACAACAAGAGGAGAACGTCCATGTGCACAAAAAGAACCCCAAACCATGACGCTGCCGCCACCAAATCGGTCAACTTCTCTGACGCATACTTGAGCGTAACGTTCACCTCGTCAGCGGTACACTCGGAACCTGCCATCGGCAAATCTAAAAAAAAAATCGAGATTCGTCACTAAAGACAACCGAATTCCAGTGTCTTTGAGTAAATCTTATGTGTCTTGTGACCCACACAAGTCGGTTACGGCGATGAAGAGGTGTCAATATTGGTCCATTATAGGGCCTCCGAGCTCGAAGACCAGCAGCCTGCAAGCGATTTCGAACAGTTTGTGCAGTTACCCTTCCACCAAACATCTCTCTACTTGTGGAGGTTGCAGTGACAAATCTGTTTCTAAGATGACGTAATCGTATTGCTTGATCTTCTTGGAGCGACGTCACACGTGGCGCTCCCGCCCTTGGGCGGTCGGCAATAGTTCCAGTTTGAAGCACTCTCATTCTAAGATTAATTATTGTCTGGCGTGAACAATTAAAGGCTCTTGCAACAGTGACCACAGACTGACCAGCATAGAGCCTACCTATAGCACGTAGACGTTCTACATTTGAAAGGCGCGGCATTTTCTAAAAAAGATGAAAATAACAATTTTAATTTGTTTTTCCAGTTCAAGTTACGTGTGCGTGTTCAGTTTAAGCAAACTTGCATCGATTGACCTCACGAGTTTGTGTTTGCACGTGTTTTTCAGGTTTTTCATCTTTATATGCTCAAAAGTCACGTGATCCACGTGACTTTACAATTTTATGAAATTAAAGGCTTCTTACTACTTACTATCGTTAGAAACACTTTAAAATTTAATTGACTTACCAGAAAAATAATTGACTGACATGTTTCAATTGGGAATTATCCTATGCAGTATTCTACATAGCTTTATAGTATACTAAATGAATGAAATATAGGTATAGCAATTGACTGACATGTTTTACATAGACATAATACTACCCAATATTCTACTTAGTTTTATATATACACTAATTGAATGATTTATAGTATAGCAAGTGACTGATATGTTTCGCATAGACATAATACTATGCAATTTTCTACTTAGCTTTCTAGTATAGTAATTGATTGAAATATAGTATAGAAATTGACTGACATGTTTTACATAGACATTATACTATGCAGTATTCCACTTAACCTTCCTAGTTAACATTGATGGTTAGATTTACGTAAAGTTTATGTCATTATGGTTAGATTTTGGTTAGCGTCCAATAATGGTAAAATTCTTTGGTTAAATTTACGTTACTTTTACGTCATAATGGTTATGGTTACTTTTACGTCAGAAAATGAGGTAAATGTAACGTAAACTTTATGACGGATTACTAACCAATTTTTTTCCCTTTGAATACTTCTTGATTAAATAACATTACAAGTGTGTGCACATTCTAACAATTGATATATAGTCGGAATTCAGACATAATAATTATATATGTATTATTGGTTATAATTCTAACGTTAATCTAACGTAAATTTTACATCAGGTTTCTAACCGTTAGTTTATGGTTAGTTTTCTGACGTAAATCTAACGTTAGTTTTCTGACGTAAATCTAACGTTAGTTTTCTGACGTAAATCTAACGTTAGTTTTCTAACGTTATAATAATGTTAGTTTTCTAACGTTAATGTAATGTTAATTTTATGTCATAATTTTAACCGTTAATTTAGGGTTAGTTTTCTAACGTAAATCTAATGTTAATTTTATAACATAAATCTAACTTTAGTTTTCTAACATAAATCCAACGTTAGTTTTCTAACATAAATCTAACGTTAGTTTTCTAACATAAACCTGATATTAGTTGTAAAACGTAAAACAAATGTCAGTTTAATGTCATGATACTAACAATTAAGGGCCTGACAAGACAGCTGTCTAGTCATTAAAATGGGACAAAAATGGGTAAGACCCTGGCTCGCTAGCCTGGAGGTCGGGTGTTCGATCCCTGCATTGGCTGAGAAAGTTCATCCAGATTTCCGGCGTTTTTTCCCCTTGTCAGTGATGCAGGACGGAGAGCCTGACAAGGACAGCTGTCTAGTTGTTCAGATGGGATAAAAAACCGAGGTCCCGTGTACACATTGGCATGCATGTAAAAGATCCCTTGACAGTTGGAATTCGATATAAGAGTAGGCCGTAGTGCCACTGTCGGGGCAAAATTTCCCTCATAACACACTGTATGGTGTATGGCCATCTTCATTAGCCCAGTTCGGAGCAGAACAGTTGGACGTTAAACCCCATTTCATTTCATTACATTTTGTATCCATTTCTAAGTGCCCAAGAATAGAGATCTAGCTCCTTTAATAGTTGCGAACTGTAGGTGACACACAAAGAGAAAACGCATGAATGAATGATCTACTCTCATTTCAAATTCCAAATGTGAAGGGTTCTTTTACGTGCACACCCACGTGATGGACTAGACACTGTTTTTTTTGAGGTCCTCTGTCCTACACCACTACTAACAAAGGGAACTTTCTTGATCAACATGGGGATCACGTTGGCTAAGTGAGTAAGACGCTGACTCGCTAGCCTGGAGGTCGGGTGTTCGATCCCTGCATTGGCTGAGAAAGTTCATCCAGATTTTCCTGCGTGTTTTCCCCTTGTCAGTGATACAGGACGGAGGGCCTGACAAGAACAGCGGTCTAGTCAGGGATGAAAAACTGAGGTCACGTGTACACACAGGAGTGCACATGAAAGATCCCTTGGTAGTTGGAACTTGATATAAGAGTAGGCCATAGCGCCGCTGCCTGGGCAAAATTTCCTTCATAGCATACTGTATGGCGTATGCTCGTCTTCATTAGCTCATTTTAGGAGCAGAACAGTAGGACGTTATTCCCGATTTCATTTCATTTTTCTCGACCAACACGGAAATTGAACCCCTCATTTGCTAGCCAGTGTGTTACTAATTACTAGAGAGAGAGAGAGAGAAATGGGGTTTAACGTCTACTCGACACAAACTAGGTCATTTCGGGACTAACATATAGTTTAATTTTTATTTACATAATTCGCTTGCGCGTAGGGGTCTTTAGCAGTGGGAGAAAACCGGAGGTTGGACAGGCGACCCTACTCCTTGTCACGTACAACCGGGGATTCGAAACCACGACAGTCAACTCAATGATAGACTTTATGATACAGCGCCCGCACCCTAACCATTCAGCCATCCACCCCCCCCCCCCCGTTACTAATTACTAAGTTTGTGAAATGTAGGTTTACTCCTCATGTAGGTTTGTCCTGATGAAATCGGTTTATTGTCCTACTGTTCTGCTCCGACTGGGCTAATGAAGACAGGTACATACCATACAATGTGCTATGAGGGAAATTTTGCCCCAGCAGCGGCACTATGGCCTACTAATATCGAATCCAACTGCCAAGGGATCTTTTCGTGCAAGCCCATGTATACATGGTACCTCGGTTTTTTGTCCCATCTGAGTGACTAGACTACTGTCCTTGTTCCTGCACCTCTGACAAGGGGAAACCATGTCGGAAAATCCTGATGAACTTTCTCCACCAATGCAGGGATCGAACACGTGCCCTCCGGATTACCGAGCCAGCATCTTACGCACTTAGCCACCGTGGCTTTATCAAAATTAGTAATGAAGATGTGCTATGACAGAAATTTTGCCTGGACAGCAGCATTACCGTACTTACTAATGAAGATGTGCTAGGAAAGACATTTTGCCTGGAGAGCAGCATTTCCGCATATAGTCATTACCAATAGTTCTAAGTGCACGCCAACCTGTAAAAGAGGTCTTTACACACTTTTCCATCACTACCAATTACTAGTCTGCGGGTTCACTAGTCCATGGGTGCACTAATCCGTGCATTCACTAGTCCACTAGTCTGACTCTATAAAATACTATAAATATGAGTATTAAAGAAACCCAGTAGATATGGTGACTGATATCACCCTTCGTAAGGCGATAACCCAACATCACAGCATTTTAACCCGAAATCACAACATTTTAACCATTATAGCATATGCCCTTCTTCATTAGCCCACTTGGAACAAAATAGTAGGATGTTCAAACCCCATTTAAAATTCATTTTCATACTTTTCTGCACCAATCGGACTATTGAAGATAGTCATACGCAATGCAGAGTGCTATGACGGAAATTTTCTATGGACTGTGGCAGGGCGGAAGATCTGGCAAGGGATAAGGTATAGTTGTTCGGGTCATACGAAAAATCAAGTCCTCATGTACATATTGACATGCACGTAAAAGACACTCCGACAGTTGTAATTCAATATTAGAGTAGGCCATAGTGCCGCTATCCGTGCAAAGTTTCCGTCATAGTACACTGTATATAGTGTATGCCTGTCTTCATTAGCTCACTCAGAGCAAAACAGTAGGATGTTTAATCTCATTTAATTTTATTTAATTTTCCTACTTTTCTGCACCAATGGGACTATAAAAGATAGGCTGGCAAGCGGACGAGTGCACCCGTTGACTATTGAGCATCATTTACTTGAAAACGTTGAGAGAACCCTCAACGAAACGTCGCTTTAATTAAAATAGTAATTGTGTTTTTTGTTGTATCATCGAGTCAAGTGAACGTTAAACCCCATTTCTCTCTCTCTCAATTTTGATACCCAAAAATTTGACAAAACAAATAATGATTGATTGTCGGAAACAGTTTCATAAAGCAGAGTTGTTCTCTACTAAAAGGTTATCACTGTCCAAATGTTCGGAGTAGTCCACACCTAGGCCGACTATGCATGAAGTGTTTTTATAATTAAATTTATTAAATATAGTACCTTGCACCAGTAAATATACAATTAATGATCATTTCACCAGTAAATATAAAATTCATAGGCCGACAATGCATTAAGTGTTTTTATAATTAAATGTAGTACCTTGCACCAGTAAATATAAACTTAATGATCCTTGGACCAGTAAATATAATATTCATGATCATTATTTATATAAGGCCTTCATCAACCTTGCACCAGTAAATATAAAATTAATGATCCTTGCACCAGTAAATATAAAATTCATGATCATTATTTATATAAGGCCTTCATGTATGTTTGTACAAGTGTACATTCTTGGAATTGTATTACCATTAACAATTTGGAGATCAATTATAATAACCTTTGGCCTTGTTCATGAATCCTTAAATTTTTGAAAATTTAGTTCTTAATATGAAACTATCTACATAAAATACTGCTTAAATCAATGTGTGTTGTTAATGTCATTCAAAATGGCGGCTGTCTACATATACAATATATAAAATAGGTCATGAGTCGATTGTTGCCGTTTTTTTTATTTCGAATTTAAAAGTTCAACACTTAATTATATAAGTTGTAAAACCATATAAAAATAAAGGTTGGACCAAGACTAGTTCCATTTTTTTAAGTTATGAATCTGAAAAATAGATAATAATGACCCAGTCAATTAACATAGAGATCTACTCTAGCTATATGAGTCCATATATTTATCGTCTCTCGATAAAAGACCTATCTCTGAAAATTAAAATTCCCCGATTTGATTATTCTTTTAATATAACGTAATTATGTAACCTCATATAAAATATGGTAGAGCGTATACAAACAAATTATATGAATAGATTCATTATCAGAAATATTACAGGCCTTTCAAACGAACAGCCGCCATTTTTAGACCTACATAGATATACAAATATATTTTTATCGTCTCGGGCAAGGTCAAGGTCACGATCTGTTCACGGTTGATGATTGTGTTTAAATCGGTTTATATCATATTATTTCTATTCACATTACAATATTTTTTTATAGGTTACGGTTATTGTTGTTATTTATCTAAATTGCTTCAATTATTTATTAAATATTTTTTGTTTGTTCGTTTGACCGGAACGTACGGAATTCTGGGATTTAAAATGGCGGCATAGGTTATTATTTTTCCCAAAGAAGAAATGATGCCGTGATTTAAAGTTAAATAAAGCTATTCCACACATACACACACGATTTTGGATTCAGCAAAGTAAAGTTGAAGGTAAGTGCACTTTTTATGCGAACTTCCGTTGACAGTATACCGATAGATCTAATGTTGATAAAAAAAATAATCTGGCCGTGGAAAAAGTTTGCACGCAACTTTGTATATCAGACAGTCAGTATTTGTTTTTAACACGATGCAGTTACATTGTCCGTAAACCATACTATTCATAAACAAAATCAACATTGCTTTAAGTTATCGAAAGTAATACTGGTTCCAAAATTGTTATTAAAAAATCTGGATCCAAAAATTATCAAACACATAACGAATTTATTAATGATGTAGACTGTTAAAATTCAGGCTGTGCTAATTATAATATAAGTACATGTAGTATTTTCTAAAGATTTTTATGGGTGTTTCAGGTTGGTTTTTTTTTTGTTGTTATTGTACTGATATTTTTGCAAATTTAATAATGCATAATGCAAGAGCTAAATCTATATATTGTACGTAGGTTAAGTAGGTATTTCTTGAGACTGTAAATGTTAAAAATTTTTATAAGACATTTTAATGTATTAACTTGCTAAGTCTATAATCAAGTCTCAATGCCATCGGGTACTCGAGATGTTCACAGATTCAAACACTGGCGGTTAATGTTAATGATTTAATTTAATTGAAAAATGGATAATCAAGACTCTAATTATATACATACATAGGCCTATAACATTAAATAACAAGTTTGCCCGTACATACTTGTACATAAAGGTTTCAGTCCTACTCCCCTGCTTATTTTTTCTTGTGGTGGCCAAGAAAGTTCATCAGGATTTTCTGGCATGGTTCCTCTTTTAACTGGTGCAAGACAGAGGGGCTGGTAAGGGCTAATGTACAGTTGTTCGGATAGGACAAAAAACCAAGCTCTTTTGTACACAATTTCCATCACAGCACACTTTCAAGCATTTGTCCAACTTCTTTAGCCCAGTTTGAGCAGAACAGTATGATGTTGAACCCCATTTCATTACAGATCCACAGTAGGTTGGCTGTCAGACCAGTTGGAGCGGAACAGTAGGCCGTTTAACCCAATTACGTTTTTTTTTGGGAGTATAAAGTTGCTTTTTATTTATTTTTTTTTTTTTTTTACAGATCCTACATGTATATTTGAGCACCCTTGGTGGCAGTAATGACAAAGAAGTTTTAAAAAGATTTATATGGGCTTTATAATGAAAGTTAGACAACACTACTACTTGCCAAACACTACTACTTGTCACATAATGTAATGATATAAATATATATGTATCTATGGTAGCACAAATATCATCAGAATGTAAGCCAAAGCTTTACAAGCATTGTAGGCCTTAAATACTTTCTGTCTGAACTTTTGACAGTCAATTCTTTGATGACTAGTTAGTTTAGAGCAGATATCCTGTCACAGTATTATATAACAGCTCTTTGGCTTAAAGTTTAAACTGAGTTGTATCAGTGAGTTGAAAATCATCTGTGTTCCTGTTATTGCTCCCTGCTGCAGCCAGTAAACAATAACCTTTTGCGTTCCTTACAAATCTTCCAATTTTTTAGACCTACATAGATATACAAATATATTTTTATCGTCTCGGGCAAGGTCAAGGTCACGATCTGTTCACGGTTGATGATTGTGTTTAAATCGGTTTATATCATATTATTTCTATTCACATTACAATATTTTTTTATAGGTTACGGTTATTGTTGTTATTTATCTAAATTGCTTCAATTATTTATTAAATATTTTTTGTTTGTTCGTTTGACCGGAACGTACGGAATTCTGGGATTTAAAATGGCGGCATAGGTTATTATTTTTCCCAAAGAAGAAATGATGCCGTGATTTAAAGTTAAATAAAGCTATTCCACACATACACACACGATTTTGGATTCAGCAAAGTAAAGTTGAAGGTAAGTGCACTTTTTATGCGAACTTCCGTTGACAGTATACCGATAGATCTAATGTTGATAAAAAAAATAATCTGGCCGTGGAAAAAGTTTGCACGCAACTTTGTATATCAGACAGTCAGTATTTGTTTTTAACACGATGCAGTTACATTGTCCGTAAACCATACTATTCATAAACAAAATCAACATTGCTTTAAGTTATCGAAAGTAATACTGGTTCCAAAATTGTTTTTAAAAAATCTGGATCCAAAAATTATCAAACACATAACGAATTTATTAATGATGTAGACTGTTAAAATTCAGGCTGTGCTAATTATAATATAAGTACATGTAGTATTTTCTAAAGATTTTTATGGGTGTTTCAGGTTGGGTTTTTTTTGTTGTTATTGTACTGATATTTTTGCAAATTTAATAATGCATAATGCAAGAGCTAAATCTATATATTGTACGTAGGTTAAGTAGGTATTTCTTGAGACTGTAAATGTTAAAAATTTTTATAAGACATTTTAATGTATTAACTTGCTAAGTCTATAATCAAGTCTCAATGCCATCGGGTACTCGAGATGTTCACAGATTCAAACACTGGCGGTTAATGTTAATGATTTAATTTAATTGAAAAATGGATAATCAAGACTCTAATTATATACATACATAGGCCTATAACATTAAATAACAAGTTTGCCCGTACATACTTGTACATAAAGGTTTCAGTCCTACTCCCCTGCTTATTTTTTCTTGTGGTGGCCAAGAAAGTTCATCAGGATTTTCTGGCATGGTTCCTCTTTTAACTGATGCAAGACAGAGGGGCTGGTAAGGGCTAATGTACAGTTGTTCGGATAGGACAAAAAACCAAGCTCTTTTGTACACAATTTCCATCACAGCACACTTTCAAGCATTTGTCCAACTTCTTTAGCCCAGTTTGAGCAGAACAGTATGATGTTGAACCCCATTTCATTACAGATCCACAGTAGGTTGGCTGTCAGACCAGTTGGAGCGGAACAGTAGGCCGTTTAACTCAATTACGTTTTTTTTTGGGAGTATAAAGTTGCTTTTTATTTATTTTTTTTTTTTTTTTTTACAGATCCTACATGTATATTTGAGCACCCTTGGTGGCAGTAATGACAAAGAAGTTTTAAAAAGATTTATATGGGCTTTATAATGAAAGTTAGACAACACTACTACTTGCCAAACACTACTACTTGTCACATAATGTAATGATATAAATATATATGTATCTATGGTAGCACAAATATCATCAGAATGTAGGCCAAAGCTTTACAAGCATTGTAGGCCTTAAATACTTTCTGTCTGAACTTTTGACAGTCAATTCTTTGATGACTAGTTAGTTTAGAGCAGATATCCTGTCACAGTATTATATAACAGCTCTTTGGCTTAAAGTTTAAACTGAGTTGTATCAGTGAGTTGAAAATCATCTGTGTTCCTGTTATTGCTCCCTGCTGCAGCCAGTAAACAATAACCTTTTGCGTTCCTTACAAATCTTCCAATTTTTACTGATAGATCAACCATAGCAAAGATCTCTATTAAGATTATATTTGTAATGTGTGTAACAAATTCTATGACATAGGTATAATATTGGTGTAGTTAAGTATATACCATATATTCT
This sequence comes from Patella vulgata, assembly GCF_932274485.2. Taxonomy (NCBI): domain Eukaryota; kingdom Metazoa; phylum Mollusca; class Gastropoda; family Patellidae; genus Patella; species Patella vulgata. Next base: position 43,788,311 of record NC_065885.2, read on the forward strand.
GTACACATTTCAATGTTGGCATATTATTAGTCTCTATCATCTAGAAAAAAATATTCTATATTCTACGAATATTAGTGTGGTTGCGTTGTCAACATTTGAGAATAATCGGTCATAGGCTAGATTATCCGGTCTTTTACATTATCATAACAAAGTCTAAGGGAGGTAACTAGTCCTAAAACAAGATGTTGACGCCCATGAAATTTATATAAGAATGCCATTTCCGAAAGTCCATTTGATTGCATTGTCAGTTCAATATCCAACACTCTTAATTTTTTTTTATTGTAAAATTTCTCTCTTCATGGACCATATCTATGTTGTTGTTTTTTTATTGAATCCTAATTCGTCATCACGATTCATGTTTGTTTATAAATGCAAGTGTTATTGACAACTGTCCCAGACCCTCATTATTTATATGGCCCAACTTTTCTTCGGCGTACACCGGCACGGTATTAGACTAGGATAACAGTCCCGAAACTCGTGGAGTTGAAAAACATTAGTCTTATATACCGCCTCTACTTAATTATGGATGTAGGTCGGAAAAATGTAAAATTTGGCAATTTGACTTATACTCAACATCGACTTATACCCTGTATGGTAATGTGATGATGCCCCCTCTTCCAGACAAGACAAAGGCTATAACTGTTTCAAATGACAAGTGCTAAATGAAGTATTTATGTGGTCTTTGGTGAAAGAAATGAAATGAAATGAAATGGGCTAATGAAGACGAGCATATGCCATACAGTGTGCTATGAGGGAAATTTTGCCTTGGCAGCGGGGCTACGGCCTACTCTTATATCGAATTCCAACTGCCAAGGGATCTTTTAAGTGCACGCCAATGTCTACACGGGACTTCAGTTTTTCGTCCCATAACGACTAGACAGCTGTCCTTGTCAGTCCCGCCGTCCTGCATCACTTACAAGGGAAACAACGCCGGAAAATCAGGATGAACTTACAGGGATCGAACACCCGATCTCCAGGCTAGCGAGCCAGCGTCTTACCCACTTAGCCACTTGATCCCCCCCTTTGGTGAAAGAGAAATGGGGTTTACCGTCTACTCGACACAAACTAGGTCACATGGTTTAATTTTTTAATTTTTACATAATTCGCTTGCGCCTAGGGGTCTTTAGGAGTGGGTGGAAACCGGAGGACCCGGAGAAAACCCATGAGGTTGGTCAGGCGACCCTACTCCTTGCCACGTACAACCGGGGATTCGAAACCACGCCAGTCGACTCAATGACAGACTTTATGATACAGCGCGCGCACGCTAACCATTCAGCCACCCCCCCCCCCCTTTGGTGAAAGAAAACAGAGCTGTGGCTAGTGAAATGAAAGTTTAACGTCCTACTGTTTTGCTCTGAACTGGGCTAATGAAGATGGGCATACGCCATACAGTGTGCTATGTGGGAAATTTTGCCCGGACAGTGGCACTACGGCCTTCTCTTATATCGAATTCTAACTTCAAGGGCTGTTGTAAGTGCACGCCAATGTGTACATGGGACCTCATTTTTTTGTCCCATTTTAATGACTAGACAGCTGTCTTGTCTAGCCCTCTGTCCTGCATCACTGACAAGGGGGAATCATGCCGGAAAATCTGGAATAACTTTCTCGTCCAATGCAGGGATCGAACACCCGACCTCCAGACTAGATAACCAGTGTCTTACCGACTTAACCAACGTGATCCCCGTTGTGGCTACAATTCCTGGATTTCAAGGTCAGGTATGATATGAAACGAATATTTTGAACCGGTTCACCAATGCAACCAATCCGTGACGGGTTAACTGATAGAGGGTTACATCCTTGATATAAATATACTTGTCGCGGGTTTTAAAAATAGAAATATATATATAAAGGTAGCTCAAAATTCATCTCTACATGTACATAGGCCAAGGGGGGATCATGTGGCTAAGTGGGTAAGACGCTGACTCGCTAGCCTTGAGGTCGGGTGTTCGATCCCTGCATTGGCCGAGAAAGTTCATCCTGATTTTCCGGTGTGGTTTCCCATTGTCAGTGATGCAGGACGGAGGGCCTGACGAGGACAGCTGTCTAGTCGTTTGGATGGGACAAAAGAAAACAAGGTCCAGTGTACACATTGGCATGCACATAAAAGATCCCCTACAAGAGTAGGCCATAGCGTTGTTGCCCAGGCAAAATTTCCCTCATAGCACACTGTATGGCGTAACCTTTTGCGTCTCTTCAAAATATTTCAAATCTTTTGTCATGGATCAACCATTGCAAATATCCGTGTTACAATTATATTTGAAATGTGTTAAACCAATTCTGCAACACATGTAATATTGGTGTAGTATATATCTTTGTTTATACACCCACATATCAATTTTGGCCCTGTTTGTCCGTACACTGGGTGTGAAATGTGAATCATTCCGATTGTGAGAGGACAAGCATTATCAGTATACAGCTTTTCAGGACTTTGCCTTCCTTGGTTAATTCTCCCTTTTTCAAATGCAATAGATGCTGTGTTTATTCTTAATTGATCTTTTTCAAATTTGTGTTACACACTGGAATCATGAGAGGACGAAACCTATCAATATTCAGCATTCCACAACATTCCATTCCAGTGTCGGCCGAGAAAGTTCTTCGTGATTTCCAGACTTGGTTTCCTCCCCTTGTCAGAGGTGCAGGACAGAGGGCCTGACAAGGAGGGACAGCTGTCTAGTCGTTTGGATGGTACGAATGACCGAGGTCCTGTGCACACATTGATGTGCACGTGAAAGATCCCTTGGCAGTTTGAATTCGATATAATAGTAGGCTTTAGCCCCGCTGTCTGGATAAAATTCCATAATAGGACACTGTATAGCATATTTCCATGTCATTAGCCCTGTCGGAATAGGACATTAAACCCCATTTCATTTCACTCATTCCAAAGTTAACTCCTATTCCATCAATACCTTGAGCAAATAAGATAGAGGCTATAGGTTTTGGCCCAATTTGGTCAATATCCCTGTTTTTTCTTTCTTATATGAATATCAACACTTTCATAGCGCTAATGTAGACCTTTTTCTTGAACATTTTCCCTTGTCAGTGATGCCGGACAGAGGACCTGACATGGATGGCTGACTAGTCATACGGAAGGGACAAAAAAACCAAGGTACAGTGTAAACTCAAGTGTGTGTGTGTGAAAGATCCCTTGGCAGTTGGAATTTTATATAAGAGTACCCCATAGCTCTGCACACTGTGTGGCATATGCCCGTCTTCATTTCTCAAACAGCTGTGGATAAAAACTGTTAATATTTAAATGTGTATTTTGTATTTTATAACATTATATTTTTGTCTTTTAAATAAAGTATATGTATACATACTTGTAGTATATTTTGTCATATAATTCTGCTAGATTTTTAACTTTTCTGTGCAATACATTTAGAATTCTGACTGGTTATGGGTAGATAGAGAGCAATGGGGTAAAACATCCAATAGACATAAACTGTCCTTTGGGACTAAGTGATTCACAATTCAAGTTGAATAATTCATCCGCACCAGGAATCTTTAGTAGTAGGAGGACCCAGAGAAAACCCATGTTCAAGTTGGGTGTGGAAACAAACCACTTGACTCAATGACAGACCTTATGATCTAAAGCGCACACGTTGGACCACTCAACTTTAAGCCTCACCCACGGGTCAGGAAAATTTGATTATTGATTGAATGTACTTCCCATTTACTGCCGCAAATAATGAATAATTTTGAAGGTTTTAATGGTTGGTTATATTTTCGTAACTTTGCTCATCAAAATTTGACATTAGAATTGCATCCGTAAATGATGTTAATTTAATGTTAGATTTACGTTATAATGGTCGGTTAGATATCCATCATTTTGCTCATCCTTTTAACGACAATTTAACGTCAGGAAATGACGTTAATCTAGCGTAAAGTTTACGTCATTTTTACGTTATATTTACATCATTTTCTGACGTAAATCTAACGTAAAGTTTACGTCATTTTCTGACGTAAATCTAACGAAAATGACGTAAACTTTACGCAAATTTTACGTTAGATTTACGTCAGAAAATGACGTAAAGTTTACGTTAGATTTACGTCAGAAAATGACGTAAAATGATCGTTAAAAAGATGAGCAAAATGATGGTAAACTGACTGACCATGTTTACGTAAATGTAACGTAAAATTAACATCATATTGTTATGTGGGTTATAGCATAACAATTGACTGAAATGTTTCATATAGGAGAAAAATACTATCCAGTATACTACTTAACTTTATAATAATTGAATGACATTTAAAAATTGAATGAAATGTTTTATATAGAGATAATACTATGCAGGAATAATATTATGTAGTATTCTATTTATCTTTATAGTGAGAACGTGACATCCGTTTGCTAAATAATTGGTATTAGTAATGACTTTGGGGTGTAGCTCAGTGTACTATTAGTTTGGGGATCTTTCACGTTCTCACAGTATATTCTGGATATTCTGGGGGATCTAAAAATAATATAGAGTTCCAAATAAATTATATACGCTGATGAAGGTTCAAACGTTTATTAAAGACTTGCACAGTAAGAATCATATATAATGAATACAAAATATTTAAACAATATGCATGAATAATAAATGATAAGACAAGTTATTATAATACGCTTTAGAATAGATTATACATCATAATTACAATATTACGATTCGAAATATATTTAATGTCTTTAGCAAAAGAACATATATATCTTTGCCTTACGTCTGGCATTGTTTGAATTAATATAACATATTGTATGCGACGTTTGATATTAAACGTATGTGCATAACTATGTATGAAATTGCATATATCACGTGGAGTAATTCTCAATATAACATTTCACATTCTATGCGTAATATAAAGATAGTAACCTAATAACAAAAGAATAATACATACAAATTATTACTAATACGAAATATTAACTCATCTAAAAATAATATAGAGTTCCAAATAAATTATATACGCTGATGAAGGTTCAAACGTTTATTAAAGACTGGCACAGTAAGAATACTGACCGACTGTCTTTTGTCGTATATATAGCAAACCTTATCATCAGTTCAGAAGTTTACTTGGAACTAAATTAAACATGTTAAGGGGATTATAGATAAATTTACAAAGATTAACCGTTTGAATAAGAGATAATCACAAGACCATTTAAACATCCTAATAGGTTAAGTTAACATTTCATGGGTATTATTTAATAAATTGTGTACCCTAATTAAGTGATACACGTATACTATATTATGTAAAATAATGTGACATACTGAACTGTGGTTAAGTTGTAAGATAACGATGACGATGAGAGATTGCACAGATCAAATAAAATGGACGCCGAATCAACCAAATCCAGCAATATCAATTCATTTTATACATTTGTTACATGTAAGTGTACAGTAATTCTGGTGATATTGAAAATGTTCAATTAGTTTTATGAAATCAGAAATGGCATAAGGCATCACATGGTGAACATTTTATGTAAATCGAATAATATATGTCACTTTTATAGACCAAAAACCTTGAAAAGTGACTTGTAGAAAATCGTCTCTTTGTCTGCAACCGTACTAGTTAGAAACCATTTTTTGGTATCTGTATGGTCGTATGGTTTCAATCTATTTGTTGATTGGAATCAAATATCATAATTTTAAGAATATTAAAAATCAGACTCATTTGAATAAAATATCTGTTTTGAGGGCTAAAAATACAATTTTTGCCCAAATGACGTTACTTCCGGTGATAATGAAAATCTTAAATTACTTGTATGAAATCGTAAATGGCATTAGGTATCACATACTGAAGGTTTTATGAAAATCGAATAATAATTGACACTTTTATGGACCAAAAACCTTGAAAAGTGACCTGTTGAAAATCGTCTGTTTCTCGGCAACTGAAAAAGTTACAAACCATTTTGTGATATCTATATGATCTTATGGGTTCATTCTATTAGTTGATTGGAATCAAATATCAAAATTTTAAACAAATAACAAAGACGACTCATTTGAATAAATTATTGGTTTTAATGGATCTAAATACAGTTTTTGCCCAAAATTACGTCATTTCTGGTGACATTGAAAATGTTGAATTGGCTTGACCTAGTTGACATTACGCATCAAATGGTGTCACTTTTATGGAAATCCAATAATAATTGACTCTTTTACAGGCAAACTAGCGTAAAAAGTCACTCATGCAAAATTGCCCATTTCTCGGCAACTGCTCATATTACAAACTAATTTTCACATACATTCTCTTCGTATGGATTGTTGCTACGAGTTTATGAAAGTTACGAAGAAATATTTTAAAATATTAAGACACTGAATGGGTTGTAAATAGCTTGATTTTACACCTTTTTTCACCTTTTAATCGAAATAGCCCGAAAACGAAATCGAAATTAAAAAAACTGAGTCCGATGTTTTGTGCGCCTTTGCATTGCGCATCGATTTAGTAATAACAAATTTTGAAAAAATAATATTTGCTTTCAAAAAGTGGTACCGAACTGTCAAAATTATAGTTTTTGTTGAAATTATGCCACTTCCGGTGTCGACAGGAAACTTTATCGATAACAAAAAAAATGACATTTTGGAAAACGGAGCATATGAACTTTGTTTCAAACAAATCGAACGATCATTAATGAGTCTAGAAGCGTAAAACTGAATTAGCCAATAACAACAAAAATATCTATGCTATATCAATAGTATAAAAACTGAATGAAATGTTCTATATAGGAATGATACTATGCAGTATTCTATTTATCTTTAAAGTATAATAATTGACTGAAATGTATTATGTAGGAATGATATGCAGTAATTTACCTAGTTTTGTAGTGTAATAACTGAATAATTGTATAGGATTACTACTATGCAGTATTTTACTTATTTTTATAGTATCTTTATAGTTTATAGTATAATAATTGAGTAAAATGTTTTGTATAGGAATGACACTAAGTAGTAATCTATTTATTTTTATAGTATAATAATTGATTGTAATGCTTTATTTAGGAATGATACTATGCAGTATTCTACTTAACTTATAGAATAATAATTGACTGTAATGTTTTGTAGTATTCTATTTATCTTTATAATATAATAACTGACTGAAATATTCTATATAGGAATGATATTATGTAGTATCCTATTTATCTTTATAGTATAATAATTGATGGTAATGGATTATATAAGAATAATATTATGTAGTATTCTAATATATCTATCTTTATAGTATAATAATTGATTGAAATGTTTCATATAAGAATAATATACTATTCAAAAAAAGTAGGGGATATTTGATTTTGGGGGCATAATACTAAAATATGCAAATGACTACGAAAAAAGTCACTATAGAACCTAACAGAAGAAACATTTCCAGTTACATGTGACGCCCAAACGCACCAATAGCTACCGCATGGAATGCAGGTGATGCTTGGGATCATCATGGGGGTCCAACCCAAGATTTGCACGACTCTGACTTTGAATGTTACAGTCATTGTGGCATTGAATTCCAGGGTGGAAAAATCAGTTTAATTGTTTTAGTGACCAGAAAACAAATTTTGATATGCGTCGGCTTACCCAAAATGAAAGGTTACGTGCCCTTGGCATGCTACAGATCGGCACAACACAGGCGGTTGTGGCGCGGACGATGAATGTTTCTCAGTCTGTCATAAGCAGGCTATGGTCCAGATACCGTGATACACAATCTGTACAGGACAGACCACGCTCAGGTCGACCAAGGGCGACAACTCAAGCCCAGGATCGATTTATCCGTACCTTGGCCTTGAGAAATCGTGTCATCACAGCAAATCAGATCAGCGCTCGTCTTCAAACAGACACTGGTGTGAGAGTGAGTGGCCAGACGATTCGGAATCGACTACATAGGGGTCACCTTCGCGCCCGACGTCCTCGCGTGATCCCTTGTTTGAGAGATCATCACATTCAGGCAAGACGTCGTTGGTGTAGGGATCGTCAACACTGGGATAATCGACGCTGGAGCAATGTGATGTTTTCAGATGAGTCAAGGTTCACTGTTGATTTTTTGGACAGACGTAGGAGGGTGTGGCGTCGTCGAAACGAGCGCTTCCAAGACGTTAACGTCATCAGACATGATCGATTTGGGGGTGGTTCTGTTATGGTGTGGGGAGGCATCACTGTTGCTGGAAGAACGGCTTTACATGTTGTTGCAGGGCGTGTTACAGGCCAGTACTACCGGGACAACATCTTGGCAGTCCATGTTGTGCCGTTCGCACGACGTCATGGCCGCCGTTTCATCTTCCAGGATGACAACGCAAGATGTCACAGGGCCAGGATCGTTACAGGTTACCTCCAACAACAGAACATCACCACATTACCTTGGCCAGCACTGAGTCCCGACCTCTCCCCCATCAAGCATGTCTGGGACATAGGTTACGTCAACGTCAACAACGTCCTGCCAATGTCCAAGAACTTGCTGCTGCGTTGCAACAGGAATGGGACAATCTGGACCAAAATAACCTTAGACGTCTCATTAGGAGTATGCCACGTCGGATCAATGCTTGTTTGGCAAACAGAGGAGGATTTACCCGTTACTAACTTGGTTGTGATGCTGTGGTAACTTTGCTGTTTGACCCCGGGTATCATTTTACCCTTATAATGGTCAGTCTGTGCCTTACTTAGTCTAACGATCATTTGGAATAAATCGATGATTGTGAACTTCATTTCATTTTGTCATTTGTTTCTTCGTCAGTTTCATTAGGTGACTTTAATAACACTTAAAAATCAAATATCCCCTACTTTTTTTGAATAGTATATATTATGAAGGATTCTATTTATCTTTATAGTATAATAATTCACTGAAATGTATTATGTAGGAATAATATTATGTAGTATTCTATTTATCTTTATATTATAATAATTGAATAAAATGTTCTATATAGGAATGATACTATGCAGTATTTTACTTAACTTATAGAATAATAATTGAATGAAATATAGTATAACAATTGTCTGAAATGTCTCATATAGGAATAATACTATGCAGTGTTCTACTTAAGTTGTTAGAATAACGATTGAATGAAGCATCTTAGATAGCATAATAACCGAATGAAATATTGTATAATATTTGGCTGAAATGATATATATAGGGAAAATGCTATGCTGCTTTATAGTATAAGAATTAAAAAAAGTATTTCCAGATAACCATAAAACCATCTACTATCTGTTATAATTGAATGAAATGTATTATATAGACATAATACTATGCAATATTCTACTTGGCTTTATACTGTAAAAAAAATTGTCTGAAATGGTCCATACAGGCCCAGTACTATGCAATATTTTAATAATCCTGAATGAAATACTTTTTGCATGAATAATGCTATGCAAATATATTAATTGAATAAATTGTTTTATATAGGTATAATGTTTTCAGTATTCGGCTGAGTTTATAGTATAATAATTACATGAAATATAGTATAATAATTGATTAAAATATTCTCTATGCAATATTCAACTTAATTTTATAGTATAACAATTGACTTAAATGTTTTATATGATATAATACTATGTAGTACTCAACTACATAGCCATAACAATATTATGTGTATTATATGCATTATATGTATAGCATAATGATAAGAAACTTAAATGTTTTATATAGGCATACTATTATGCAGTATTCAACTTTCAAATATAATAACTGACGGAATGATTTTATATGTGAATAAAACTATGCAGTATTCTACTAAACCTTATAGTATAATAATAATTGACTGAAATGTTTTATATATGAATGATACTATGCAGTATCCTACTGATCTTTACAGTATAATAATTGAATGAACTATAGTATAGTAATCGAATAAAAAAAATATATTAAGGAACGATACTATGCAGTATTTTAGTTATTTCATAGTATCTTTATACTTTATAGTATACCAATTGATGGTAATGTTTTATATAAGAGTAATATTATGTAGTATTCTATTTATCTTTATAGTATATTAATTGATGGTAATGGATTATATAAGAATAATATTTTGTAGTATTCTATCTATCTTTATAGTATAATAATTGAATAAAATGTTTTATCTAAGAATAATATTATGTAGTATTCTATTTATCTTTATAGTATAATAATTGAATAAAATGTTTTATATAAAAATGATATTATGTAGCATTCAATTTATCTTTATAGTATCATAAATGATTGAAATGTTTTATATAGGAATGATACTATGCAGAATTCTACATAACTTATAGAATAATAATTGACTGTAATGTTTTGTAGTATTCTATTTATTGTCACGGTCTAGTTGTTTCTACAAAGTTATCAAGATATATGATTGCCGGAGTTGGACTCAGTCCCGGATTGTATAATTATTGTGTCCAGTGCCACATTTTCTTTTCGTTTAATTAAATAAGTAGTTATAAATATCATAGTTTATAGTTTTGTTAATTCTAACTGTGAGGATTTGTATCGTGTGCCTGTCTCCCGGAGCACATACAAAATCGTTAACACATTTTATAGGTTAACGCACGTGCGTTTTAGAGTTTTGAAGTATTCTGTTGAGGTATTATATAGAATACAAGCTTGTTGTTATTTAACCGTTGATTACAGATTAAACATCCATAAGTGTACAAATGTGGTGTTATTGATGTGTTCCCATTTGGATATTGTTCACAATAAGAAGCAAAATAAATAAGATATGTTTACAGGATCATTTTGTTATACGAAAAACTAAGTGATGCGTTTTCCATGGCGCTCAGTAGAAGATTTAATCCAATTAATCTACCGTTATCATCCTTAAATTCATTTAAAATACAGTTTTATAACTGTTTTTGGTTAAAATAGCAACCCCCCCCCCCCCGCCCCCGTCTGAACTTTTCACTATAATTGTTGTAATATAGAGGACCGTTCCAAAGGTCTTTAATAGTTTCTACATAGGCATCATCCCAAAATGTTTCCTGGAGGCAGATTATGTCGAAATTGAGGTTAGACAGGTGTGAGAATACATTTGATACTTTGGTACGGTCTCTAAGACCGTTAACGTTCCAGGAGACTATTTTTGGCATGATGGAATTTAAGGAGTGATGGTGCTTATTAAGGACTTTAGTGGCAGTCCACGAGAAAACCATGCAGAAATCGGGAAGGTGAGGGGTCGACCGATTCCATTCATATTCGCAGGGTTTGGTCATGCCCATGAGACTACTCGATAGCCAAAACCGCCGATTTCAGAAATTGACCATAGCTGAGATACGGCAAACAGGTGTTTTTTGGGGCTTTTTGCTCATTTTTTCGTTAATTTTAGGCAATGTTAGCTGCTGTTTTTCAGGTTGTAAATGAGTACTTATGAAACAAATGATGATTCGATATATTAGGCTAGGTAGTAATGTTTCAATAAAAGGAAAAAAGAAAAATCTATCTTTCCACTGAAGGGTGCCATTTGGTTATTCCTGAAGGGTATAAATCGAACCCTATAAAGTACCCAACTTTATGCCCCGATATCTCCACTGCCTTGGGTACAAGGTCTCTCGATTTAAAAAAATAAAATTTCATATATCTTCATACGCATGCGCGATAACATTGTCTAAGTTTTGACAATTTTGATATTGGATCATCTGATATTGATATGTTCTAATCAATATAGTGACAAAATATGGATGATAGTAACACCGTTCTACTGATATTTACTATTTGTCAATGATTATAACATCGTCCTGATGATATTTACTATTTTTCAATGACACCGTCCTGCTCATATTTACTATTTTTTAATGATAGTAACATCGTCCCGCTGATATTTACAATTTTTAAATGATAGTAACATCGTCCCGCTGATATTTACTATTTTTCAATGATAGTAACACCAAAAAAAAAAATAAACACAAAGTTATATGGATAACAATTACTATATTTCTATTAAAGCTACGTTTCAACAATGATTCTCTTGTCGTTTTCAAGCACAATACTGATACAGATAGAAGGAATGAGATATATATACTATGTACAATCACAACATTCAATGAAAACATAATTAGGAAAACAGTGACCCTTGTTCTTATAATGAAACCATATAGATTGACAAAAGCATTTAATTGTAATGTACACTAGGTAGAAACCACTTATTAATATAAGGTTATTGCCTTGATGTATTTTAATTACCATAACAATAGATAAAAGGCGAGGCCATTTTATTAACTCTAGTAATTATAATACTAACCGTGAAACTGTATGCTAATATTTATGTGTTTATAGGTTACAAAAAAAAAAAACTAATAAATATCTTATTGTTTGTTTTTATAAATTATAAGTACTATAATAATTATGTGCTGCATATAATGTAACAATACATTAAACTAAACTGCTAAACTGAGTAAAAGATACTAAGAATTTATGTGAAAGTAAAGTCTATGTTAATTATTAATTTAGTCTGTTTTAATTAATTCATCATAGGCTCTGGGGATATATAAACCACTGTCTCTGTTAAGTTCTGGTTGATGTCTCTTTATTTGTACTCCCTCCATTAAGGGAAGCCTTAAAGGAATTAAAAGAAGATAAAAACATTACAATTGTCCAAGCAGATAAAGGTAAAGCAACGGTCATTATGGATAAAGATGATTACCAGTTAACAGTGTCTAACTTATTGAACGATACTACCACATATCGCAGAATAAGGAAAGACCCAACAAGCACAATAAGTAAAGAACATACCAAAACTCTAAACGAACTTAAAGAAAAGAAACAAATAGACAACAATCTTTTTTATCAACTGCGACCTAACCATCCCCGTCCACCTTATGCTAGAGCCACCATTAAAATTCATAAAGATCCCATTAAAGCTCGCTTACTAGTCTGCTCACGAGATTCCGTCCACTACAACACAGCCCAACACCTCTCAAAACTCCTATCATCTCTAGGCAAGTCCGCTAAATCCTTCATCCGTGACTCATCAGAATTTTGTGACGAAATCAAAAATATACAAAACCCAGGTAAAATAGTTTCATATGATGTTGTTGACCTATTCACAAATGTCCCCAGATCTGAAGCTATAGAAGTTCTCCGCCACCGCCTAGACAAACTTCAATCACCTTTAAATACTCATCTCACCACAGACAGTATAATAAAATTAGTAACAGACTGTGTCAACACCACCTACTTCACATGGGGTGATGATTTATACCAACAGATACATGGCCTACCGATGGGGAGCCCCCTATCTCCACTACTAACCGAAGTTTATATGACCTCCCTGGAAGAAAAAGCTCTACAGTCCTCACCAATAACTCCTATATGCTATTATAGAAAGGTCGACGATACGTTTGTAATGCTGAAAGAAGAAGATGACCCTAACTGCCTTCTACAACACCTAAACAACCAGCACCCTAGAATCAAATTTACGATGGAGAAAGAAAACTGTGGAACCATCCCCTTCCTAGATGTCCTTGTGAATAGAAATGGCGGTACCATCCAAACAAGTGTATATCGGAAGCCCACACACACCGATCAATACATACATTATCAATCTAACCATCCCATCAAAGTCAAAGCAGCTATCATTTCAACCCTCACCCACAGAGCCAAGAAAATCTGCAATCCTGAACTCCTCAATAAAGAACTAGAACATATAAAACATACATTCTGCAACCTCAACCAATATCCTGAACAGTTAGTCAAGAAAGTCATCAACACCGCTACCAGCAATGAACCTAAACTAGCTAAGACTAAACAAGATTCACAAATTCGCATCTCTATACCATTCCACAACAAGCTATCCTACCAAATCCGGAGGCTCCTTAAGCCAGCGGGAATAGACACCAGCTTCTACACTGGTTCTACAATAAAAGATATCCTCAGCGCAAATGGTAAATGCCGACCAACAATACCTCTGCAACCAAAGGGAAGTGTTTACCAGATTACCTGCTCCTGCAAGAAATTTTACATAGGTGAAAGTAAGCGTCCATTAGATATCCGTCTCAAAGAGCACCAGTCTAAAGGCACCACCAATGAATCAGCTGTATCAGAACACCTGAAAAACAACCCCCGCCACAGAGTGAACTGGTCAGCTGTAAATACCCTTAATATCAACATCAATCAAAAGAAAACTAGAAAATTAATGGAGGGAGTACAAATAAAGAGACATCAACCAGAACTTAACAGAGACAGTGGTTTATATATCCCCAGAGCCTATGATGAATTAATTAAAACAGACTAAATTAATAATTAACATAGACTTTACTTTCACATAAATTCTTAGTATCTTTTACTCAGTTTAGCAGTTTAGTTTAATGTATTGTTACATTATATGCAGCACATAATTATTATAGTACTTATAATTTATAAAAACAAACAATAAGATATTTATTAGTTTTTTTTTTTTTGTAACCTATAAACACATAAATATTAGCATACAGTTTCACGGTTAGTATTATAATTACTAGAGTTAATAAAATGGCCTCGCCTTTTATCTATTGTTATGGTAATTAAAATACATCAAGGCAATAACCTTATATTAATAAGTGGTTTCTACCTAGTGTACATTACAATTAAATGCTTTTGTCAATCTATATGGTTTCATTATAAGAACAAGGGTCACTGTTTTCCTAATTATGTTTTCATTGAATGTTGTGATTGTACATAGTATATATATCTCATTCCTTCTATCTGTATCAGTATTGTGCTTGAAAACGACAAGAGAATCATTGTTGAAACGTAGCTTTAATAGAAATATAGTAATTGTTATCCATATAACTTTGTGTTTATTTTTTAATGTGCTCAATTACTAAATGCCATTCAAACGATAGTAACACCGTTCTACTGATATTTACTATTTGTCAATGATTATAACACCGTCCTGATGATATTTACTATTTGTCAATGATAGTAACATTGTCCCGCTGATATTCACTATTTGTCAATGATAGTAACACCGTTCTGCTGATAGTTACTATTTGTCAATGATTATAACACCGTCCTGCTGATAGTTACTATTTGTCAATGATAGTAACATCGTCCCGCTGATATTTACTATTTGTCAATGATAGTAACACCGTTCTGCTGATATTTACTATTTGTCAATGATAGTAACACCGTTCTGCTGATAGTTACTATTTGTCAATGATTATAACACCGTCCTGCTCATATTTACTATTTGTCAATGATAGTAACATCGTCCCGCTGATATTTACTATTTGTCAATGATAGTAACACCGTTCTACTGATATTTACTATTTTTCAATGATAGTAACACCGTTCTACTGATATTTACTATTTGTCAATGATTATAACACCGCCCTGATGATATTTACTATTTTTCAATTATAGTAACATCGTCCCGCTGATATTTACTACATATTTGTCAATGATAGTAACACCGTTCTACCGATATTTACTATTTGTCAATGATTATAACACCGTCCTGATGATATTTACTATTTTTCAATGACACCGTCCTGCTCATATTTACTATTTTTCAATGATAATAACACCATCCCGCTGATATTTACTATTTTTCAATGATAGTAACATCGTCCCGCTGATATTTACTATTTGTCAATGATTATAACACCGTCCTGATGATATTTACTATATGTCAATGATTTTAACACCGTTCTGCTGATATTTACTATTTATCAATGATTATAAGACCGTCGTGATGATATTTACTATTTGTCAATGATAGTAACACCGTCCTGCTGATAGATCCTGATTAGATTCATGAGGTACTTCCAATATTTTATCCTTCTGATATTTTGTAAAAATTTATGAATGTAAATTTTGTATGATATTTTGCGAGGGTTCATGAATGTAAATTTTGTATAATACTGTATTTGATATTTTGTAAGGAAAGGATTCATTGAATGTCTCTTATATATTGTGAAAAATTATGAATGTAGTTTTTGTATTACATTTGATATTTTGTGAGGGTTCATTAATGTAATTAGATGTGATATTTTGTAAGGATTAGTATTCCCTCCCGAAAGTAAATTTTGTATATATTTGATATTTTGAGAGGATTAAGGATTGACTCACGAGGTCAATAACGGGCATTGCCCAATATAGTATATAATCTGCGATTGTATATTCTAACCCCAGAGAGCAATCTGCGCTTTCTGCTTTACGTACAACAAGTAAAAAAATGTTACGAGTTAGACCAACATGTATAAAACTACTCTACTACTAGTACCAATTGTTGCTGTTCGATATTCTGATATACTATTCAAAAAAAGTAGGGGATATTTGATTTTTAAGTGTTATTAAAGTCACCTAATGAAACTGACGAAGAAACAAATGACAAAATGAAATGAAGTTCACATTCATCGATTTATTCCAAATGATCGTTAGACTAAGTAAGGCACAGACTGACCATTATAAGGGTAAAACGATACCCGGGGTCAAACAGCAAAGTTACCACAGCATCACAACCAAGTCAGTAACGGGTAAATCCTCCTCTGTTTGCCAAACAAGCTTTGATCCGACGTGGCATACTCCTAATGAGACGTCTAAGGTCATTTTGGTCCAGATTGTCCCATTCCTGTTGCAACGCAGCAGCAAGTTCTTGGACATTGGCAGGACGTTGTTGACGTTGACGTAACCTCTGTCCAAGCATGTCCCAGACATGCTCGATGGGGGAGAGGTCGGGACTCAGTGCTGGCCAAGGTAATGTGGTGATGTTCTGTTGTTGGAGGTAACCTGTAACGATCCTGGCCCTGTGACATCTTGCGTTGTCATCCTGGAAGATGAAACGGCGGCCATGACGTCGTGCACAACATGGACTGCCAAGATGTTGTCCTGGTAGTACTGGCCTGTAACACGCCCTGCAACAACATGTAAAGCCGTTCTTCCAGCAACAGTGATGCCTCCCCACACCATAACAGAACCACCCCCAAATCGATCATGTCTGATGACGTTAACGTCTTGGAAGCGCTCGTTTCGACGACGCCACACCCTCCTACGTCTGTCCAAAAAATCAACAGTGAACCTTGACTCATCTGAAAACATCACATTGCTCCAGCGTCGATTATCCCAGTGTTGACGATCCCTACACTAACGACGTCTTGCCTGAATGTGATGATCTCTCAAACAAGGGATCACGCGAGGACGTCGGGCGCGAAGGTGACCCCTATGCAGTCGATTCCGAATCGTCTGGCCACCCACTCTCACACCAGTGTGTCTTTGAAGACGAGCGCTGATCTGATTTGCTGTGATGACACGATTTCTCAAGGCCAAGGTACGGATAAATCGATCCTGGGCTTGAGTTGTCGCCCTTGGTCGACCTGAGCGTGGTCTGTCCTGTACATATTGTGTATCACGGTATCTGGACCATAGCCTGCTTATGACAGACTGAGAAACATTCATCTTCCGCTCCACAACCGCCTGTGTTGTGCCGATCTGTAGCATGCCAAGGGCACGTAACCTTTCATTTTGGGTAAGCCGACGCATATCAAAATTTGTTTTCTGGTCACTAAAACAATTAAACTGATGTTTCCACCCTGGAATTCAATGCCACAATGACTGTAACATTCAAAGTCAGAGTCGTGCAAATCTTGGGTTGGACCCCCATGATGATCCCAAGCATCACCTGCATTCCATGCGGTAGCTATTGGTGCGTTTGGGCGTCACATGTAACTGGAAATGTTTCTTCTGTTAGGTTCTATAGTGACTTTTTTCGTAGTCATTTGCATATTTTAGTATTATGCCCCCAAAATAAAATATCCCCTACTTTTTTTGAATAGTATATATACGTACACCTAATATTATATATTGCTACATTAAGCCACATTGCTACATTGTTTATTTTGGGGGCTTTTTGCGAAGATGATGATCACCGTACTTTAAGAGTGTAGGACTACTACTTGTAGGTAGGGTATAGTCTAAATATTGATGATTAACTCGTTGGTCGCAGGTAGAGGTTAAGATAACATCGGTCCTGAAAATTGAAAGAAAAGAAAAAATCTTGCCTTTTTAGTCCTGCTGACCTGGAACTTTTTAGAGTGTAGAATTTATTTTCCAATCTTGAGGATTTAGGCCTACATTTTACTATTCAATGACTACTGTGAGCTATGACAGTTCTTTCAACTGCAACTTATAATGAGATCTGTACATATCAAGAGATTTAAGAGTGAAATAATGCGAATTTTAGCAAATTTTCACTTCCAGTTGCAGTAAGAGTTGTCATACGAACATTATGTTGCGAAAACATAGCAGCTGTGAAGGCGTCCGTATTATACTACATTTGTTTGAATATCAGTTTGATAATATTGGGGATAAGCTTCGTAAAATTGTCGAATTTATCCGATTTTTGTCAAAATTACCCACTATTTTTGAGAGTGTAGTTATAGACATATATGAAATTTTATTTTTTTAATCGAGAGACCTGATACCCAGTTACTAACAACCACAAAAAGAATTCATGGGACCCCGCGGCAGTGGAGATATCGCGGCATAAAGTTAGGGTACTTTATAAGGTTTGATTTATACACTTCAGGAATAACCAAATGGCACCCCTCAGTGGAAAGATAGATTTTTCTTTCTTCATTTTTTGAAACATTACTACCTAGCCTAATATATCGAATCATCATTTGTTTCATAAGTACTCATTTGCAACCTGAAAAACAGCAGCTAACATTGCCTAAAATTGACGAAAAAATGAGAAAAAAGCCCCCAAAACACCTGCCTGCCGTATCTCGGCTAGGGTCAATTTCTGAGATCGGCGGTTTTGGCTGTCGAGTAGTCTCATGGGCATGACCAAACCCTATGAATATGAATGGAATCGGCCGACCCCTCACCTTCCCGATTTTGCATGGTTTTCTCGTGGACAAGCACTTAATAAAACTAATTACCCTATTTTTAGGTAATACGTAGTGTATCCAAAAAATTCTTATATTAGAATTCACAATATAAAACGTTATTCATTTGTAATATATATTTCTATTCCATCTGAATTTCGGTCATAATTATCATAATTATCAACATTAACTTTTCCTTATTCGGATAGAGGGGCGACTTCCTTATAAATAGCTGCAGCAGGGAGCTTTATTTTAAATGGTATAAAGTGATGACGTCATGTACACAAAAAAACCTTGGATACTAATTTTAGGAGTAACTGTTTTTTACTGATATGAATTATTTTCACTCTAGAAGCACCAGTGCCAGATATTGGTTAACAGTAAAACACCCTTAGTTCAGATATTGCAATTTCGAAAAATAGCTCTCCCTCTATATATATATACTCAGCCAAATTAAAAACTTGACACTCGGGATTTTTGGGACTAGATTTTTAATATTTGGTTTAAGGCAACTATTTTAGTGTTATGTTGTGCACAGACGACCTTGACATCAACAAAAAGCAAGAATACGTCTCGCCGAAAGTCCTTGACATTGATAACGTTCGTGATGTCACAGTACCCCCCAAAATGAAATTCACAGACTTGGAGAACAATCGGAGTAAAGTGTTTAGTAACGGTTGTGGCCTCCTCTAGCGTCTCGTACTGCCACACAACGTCTTCTCATGGATCTCAGAACATTAGTAAACACTACCCGAGGAAGACGTCGCCACTGCTCAGCAAGAGCATGTTGAAGGTCATGCAACGTCAGTGGTGGATTCACTTGCTGACGAACACGTCGACCCAGTTCGTCCCAGATGTGTTCAATAGGATTAAGGTCGGGGCTAAGCGACGGCCAATCCAGGACTTGGACACCGGCAGCAATTGCTGTATGGGGTCGAGCATTGTCTTGTTGAAACGTTAGTCCAGGCCCATGTCTCTGCATAAACGGAAGAAGAACAGGTTGCAAAATCTGATCCCTGTACTGGATAGCATTTAAGTTCCCTTGGACAACAACAAGAGAAGAACGTCCATGTGCACAAAAAGGACCCCAAACCATGACGCTGCCGCCACCAAATCGGTCAACTTCTCTGACGCATACTTGAGCGTAACGTTCACCTCGTCTGCGGTACACTCGGACCCTGCCATCGGCAAATCTCAAAGTGAATCGAGATTCGTCACTAAAGACAACCGAATTCCACCGTCTTTGAGTAAATCTTATGTGTCTTGTGGCCCACACAAGTCGGTTACGGCGATGAAGAGGTGTCAATATTGGTCCATTATAGGGCCTCCGAGCTCGAAGACCAGCAGCCTGGAAGCGATTTCGAACAGTTTGTGCAGTTACCCTTCCACCAAACATCTCTCTACTTGTGGAGGTTGCAGTGACAAATCTGTTTCTAAGATGACGTAATCGTATTGCTTGATCTTCCTGGAGCGACGTCAATAGTTCCAGTTTGAAGCACTCTCATTCTAAGATTAATTATTGTCTGGCGTGAACAATTAAATGCTCTTGCAACAGTGACCACAGACTGACCAGCATAGAGCCTACCTATAGCACGTAGACGTTCTACATTTGAAAGGCGCGGCATTTTCTAACAAAGATGAAAATAACAATTTTAATTTGTATTTCCAGTTCAAGTTACGTGTGCGTGTTCAGTTTAAGCAAACTTGCATCGATTGACCTCACGAGTTTGTGTTTGCACGTGTTTTTCAGGTTTTTCATCTTTATATGCTCAAAAGTCATGTGATCCACGCGACTTTACATTTTTATGAAATTAAAGGCTTCTTACTACTTACTATCGTTAGAAACACTTTAAAATTTATTTGACTTACCAGAAAAAAAAATTTGTTGAAATTCATCAGTGTCAAGTTTTTTAATTTGGCTGAGTATATATGCTTTATACGTATGCAGAACGTTCCGAATATGAACATTTCGGACTTTTGTCGATATACAGTGCCATTTGTTTGGCCACTCTTGATACTTTTGACCGTTGTACGGTGGTTTCATACACAGATATATCAATTAGGCTCTCTATAGAAGGAGTTCCCCAAAAAATATTAGATTGCCTTTTTGAGAAAAAGACCTAAACATGCTCGTACAGCGGCGCTAGTCTACTCTTATATAGAATTCCAACTGCCAAGGGATCTTTTACGGTCACACCAATGTGTACACAGGACTTCGAAATCGCGTTCATGTCAGCTACTCAAATATGTAACTGGTTCAAAAATTTATTCAATGAAATATCGCCAATTTTCTGGTCTCGTGCACGTTAAAGATTTGACGTCACTAACATTTAAAAATTTAATATTAATTTGCTCAAACAACGTCATGCCTTTTATCAGAGATGCAATATTCGATACTACAAGTCCAATTTGTTAAGTGCTTGCAGTAGTATCTGTGTTAAGTGCTTGCAGTAGTATCGTACAGATACTACTGCAAGCACTTAACAAATTGGACTTGCTTATAAACAGCTGGAGCCGTCGATTTCTGTCTAGATGATTACGGCTATAAGATAATTTTGACAAAGAAGCAACAATATTAATTCAAAGAGTAATTATTACACACTGCAATCAACTATTTCTGCTACAGGGTCACTAAACCCATATTTTTGGATAGAAGTAAACATTCATAGTTGAAATAATTTTAGCACTCTTGAATAGGCTCTATACGTTGACAAAACGTACAGATTGTATCCACCCTTACTACATGTTTCGCTTAACAATGAAAGCTGCCGTTTTCAATTTTCGATCCCTTAGTTCTCCTACTCCTGATATTTGGGACTATTGTACAATGGATTCCTACACAACACTACCGATACACCTCTCTGTAGCAGAAGTTCTAAAAAACATATCTTAACTTTTCGAGAAAATGACCTCTAAAAATGCTCCAAGTCGTAAAAATACGACGTTTTCGATTTTCGATCTTAGAAAATTAGAAAAATTTTCACACAATACACACCCATTAGATTCTCGATTGAAAAAGTTTGAAAAAAAATCGTTGGAGGCGTTTCCGAGAAAATGGCGTCTAAAGTTGCTCGAATTCGTAAAAATACCTACTTTTCAAAGTCATAACTTTTTCACTTTTTGATAGAAACTTGTCGCTTTAGGACCATCTGATAGACGATTCCATTGGCTATTAAACGATATAAAACTTTAACTAATCGACAACACAATTGATACATCGCATTTTCCGCACAGGCACCCATTTTTCAGAATTTTGTCAAAGTTTGGGTACTTTTCTTGGCTACTTCCGGTGATTAGACAATTTTCATTTTTATTTTAAGCACTAGTTTGGTCCTTCGTCTCATATTCCTGAAGTTTCAGAAAAATCGTTGGAGCCGTTTAAAATGGGTACGATCTCTACGTTTTGACTAAAATGCGAAAAAAAGTGAAAAATCAAAGTTAACTTTGCAGAAAAATATTTATGTCGTTGGAATCGGATCGACGCCAGCTATCAAAAACTGTAATCAGAATTCAAAAATTCCAAGAAATAAAAAATTTTAGAAAATTTTGAAAATTTTCCAATTTTCACCAAAAAAATCGAAGCGATAAAGTTTCTAAATTCAGTTGGGAATTAGCAGAATTATGGCCTAGTTGCGCACAAATTTGGTTTTACATTTAAGCAAATGAAAATCAAACACCTAGTTCCATCTCTGTTTTTTGTTTAACTTTATGTACCCCCGGGAAAATGGCCACCGCTTGCCCCCCATGGGTCCAGGCCTAAAATTTATTTTTGGGAATTGTGCTTGGGACCATAGGCCAGGTACCCAGTGAGTGTCAAGTTGATGCGCAAGAAAGTAGGGATGTGACGCACATGCGTACACTCGAAAACATCCTTGTCGGCACGGAAAACATCAGAGGCGAAATTCGAATTTTTGAAATATTCAAATACCAAACATTCGACCATGAGCCGGGCTATTATGAAATGTATTAATTTCGGTAATAGGAGACAGATTCTCTAAGCTACGACCGATTGTGTATGTTTTCAAGCCCATTAATGTGGATTTTTCACTAATTTTCATTTTCAATTCAAAATGCCGTCCATTATTTGCCAGAAATCAAAATTCTAATTCCTACATGTTATCAGGGGCGGATCCCCCCCCCCCCATCGGCTTGAAATTTTTTGAGAAATAAATGGTCTCTATTGTCATTTTGGCGTATATACGTACACATTGAGCTTTTTAAACAGAGAAATCCAACATCCTGTTTGACGTCAATTTTTATTATGAATTAATACGATGACATTGTGATTCAATTTAATTATTGATGCAAAGCATTAATTTTGATATCACATATATAATTATCTCGCGCTTTGAGTGCCCATCCTGTCGCGCCATCTGACGATAAAGGATAAAGCACAATTATGACACTTTTCCCACAAAAAAAATTGTTTTACAAAAGGTTGTTTTACAAAAAAATGTATATGTAGCTGAGCGGGGGGGGGGGGGACCCCCCAACCCCCTCTGGATCCGCCCCTGGTTATGGGCTTTCCTTCAAGGATTCGGAAAATATAATTCCCTTGTCTGTAAGTAAAATATCAAAAAAGCCTTAGCGATATTTCACATTTTAAGATGGTGGCACTTCCGGATTGGGCTACAAACTCCATTTTTTGTGTACGAATCAGTAGTGTCGTTGCTAGTACAGACATTTTTTTTTAAGGCAATCTGACCTATATTTCGTCGATTTTTTTTTTGAAAACTTTGATCCTTAATTTCATGATGGGGAGATAATTTAGAAAATTTCTAATGACATGTTTCAAGTCGCATCGACAAGATCTACAAACATACTATATTTCATGAAAATCGTGCAACTATTAAAGAAGTTGTCAAGTTGATCTCAACTTCCGGTTCAAAATCACAGCGACGAATTTGTGAAATTCGAAAATCTGAAATTGCAGATTTGAAGTAAATGTTTCAAGGTACCCAAAGAAAAAAGAATTAGTAAAATAGGTCAAATAGTTACAAAGTTACAGCAATGTAGGTGAAATGCATTCATTCGTAAAAATCGGTGATTTAGGATTCGAAAAACGATTTGAAAATATATTTAATCAACGTTCGCACCCCATTTTTTTTTTTGGGGGGGGGGGGGGGTAAGTCAAAGTTTCAGAAAGATCCTATGGTTAGATTCTGAGAAATCCGATTTGCAGAAAATACACACAAAAAAAAAAAAAAATAAAAAAAAAAAAAAAAAATAATAATATTAATCTAAACAGAAACAATAAGCTTTCATATGTAATACATATGAAAGCTTAACTGGACTTGCTTGCAAGACTGAAGGCTTTCAACGCAGCCATACGTTACACGGTTGCCAGATGCAAGACAAAGACTATCACCACACACAATTGCATAACTGAGATATTCATACGTTCTTCGCATTACGATAGAAGGAAAGTGAAAAATATAGTTGAACAATTCACAACATAATGAACTTAGATCGGTAGAATCGGACAGACGCTGGGAATCTAAATATGCAATTGAAAACTCAAAAATTCCAAGAAATAACAATTTTAGTACATTTTCAAATTTTAAAGAAAAAATTGCGAACGACATGGTATTTCAATTCGACAATTATCGCATCGGCAATATCCCCGGCTGTACAAAAATATAACTTTTTCGAAAATCGGTTCGGAATTGAAATAATTAGGGCCGATTTTCAATTTTCGTGCACGTTAAAGATTTACATCACTTTCGGTCTGTTCACAACTTTCGCGATAGTTATAAGTAATAACTGTTAAAAACATGGGAAAAATCAATATTCAGAATTCTTACAGTTTCAGAGTTCAACACGAATTGGAAAAGGTATTTTAAAAAAAAAAACAGTTTTTCGAACGGGACAAAAGGAGTGACATGTCTCAGATAACTAACCACAACCTAAGTCATACTTATCAGCGTTAGTTTCACGTTGTCAAAGAAGAAAGTGTGTGTGTGTTAGTTGTATTTTACGTCCGCTTCCACCGAGGTGATATCGCAGACAATAACATGTTATGTATACAAGGTGCAATAATTTACAATGTGATTAGTGAAAAAGAGAATAATTGTTTTTATATATATATATATATATATATATATATATATATATATATATATGCAGAAGACAATAGATAACAGGACGAGACATGAGATAACAGGTGCAAAGAATAAATAAATCGACAAAGTTTCTAAATTCGACGTTTTTGAACTGCTATCTGCTCAGAAATCTCTCGAGCTATCCAAAAATGTAAATATGAGAAAAATCGGTTGGGAATTAGCAGAATTTAGGCCGATTTTCAATTTGCGATTTGCTTGCAAGACTGAAGGCTTTCACCCTAGCCAAGGCGTTACACGGATGCCAGATGCACGACAAAGATTATCCCCACCACTCACCCCCCCCCCTCCCAAAAAAAACCA
The DNA here is from genome assembly GCF_932274485.2 of Patella vulgata. NCBI lineage: Eukaryota > Metazoa > Mollusca > Gastropoda > Patellidae > Patella > Patella vulgata. The sequence goes on from NC_065885.2 coordinate 43,813,458, forward strand.
CACACTTGCATAACTCAGATATTGACATGTTCTTTGCATGCGGATTATAAAAAGAGGGAATTGAAAAATATAGATGAACAATTCACATCATAATAATCTTAGATCGGTGGAATCGGACAGATGCCCGCAATCCAAATATGTAATTGAAAACTCAAAATTCCAAGAAATAACAATTTTAGTAAATTTTCAAATTTTCAAGAAAAAATCTCAATTCGACAGTTATCGCTTCCGCAATATTCCCGGCTGTACAAAAATATAACTTTTTCGAAAATCGGCAGGGACAGGGGCGTACATAACGATTTTGTTTGGGGGAGTGTTTAGCCAAAATGCGACCGACTGATGCACATTCCCCCCAGTACGAGTGACGCAGTCAGGAGCCGCGCACCACAGGTGCGAGTTTTCTAGGGGCGGGGGGATGTGCAGAGCGGATCTAGCTGCTGGAATAGGGGGTGGGTGGGGATGGTTCCAAACACAGGCGTACGGTGAAATTTTTGACTGGGGGGACGGTGGTGGTTGGTGCCCAAAAAATGTAGTTAGGTTCTTAGTATGTTACATAATAATAATAAATTCGCTGTTAAATTGGACACATTCAAGAACACAATATTTTTTTATACAACTTTTACAAAGTACAATTGTGTGCCCAAATTTTCCCAGCATTTGGTGCCCAAAATGGGGGGGGGGGGCAGCTCGTACGCCTATGGTTCCAAATCTAGGGCGCCATCCACAATCCCACCCACAATGAATGTCAACAAAATACTGGCTATAACATTAAGCGTCCCAGTAGAACATAGACAGTATTGTATAATTATGTAGTTGTTCGCCGATCGTTGTTGTCTCGCCGGAAAGCAGTTTTATTTAAGTTGACATAAAGTTTATGTCATATAACACTGAGCAACCGGAGAAAATTGTGAAAAATTGAGTCAATATCCTAGCATTTGAGGTCATTGCTGGGAGAAAGTCTTGTGGACCAGAAATGTGAGCCAATGGGACAGAATCTCGAGATCTGCCCCTGTCAGTTCCGCCTGTTTTGCAAGAATTGACATAACATTTGTATAGTCTGATGCCCCACGACACACACACCAGAATAACTGAGCAGTTCACTATAATCGTGGATATTATAGTGCTGAGGCAGTATAAGAAAACAGGATTAGAAGAATGATGTTATAACGGAATCGAGCGCCGAAGGCGCGAAAAATTTTCAGATATGTAACCGAGCTGTTAATTTTTCGGGACTGGGCCTGAAAATTTTAGTCATTGTCATGGCAAATGGAACCAAATTCTCGCTAACGAGAGGATAAGAAATGAGACAGAATCTTGTGGCCTATTTGTCAATTTCGCCTGTTTTGTAATTGTTTGTTTACCTCATTAATTCATTTAGTCTGAGACCGACTGCGGTGAGTACCTTTTTTGAAACCGCCTTTTTTTTGCCATGAGGGAAACACATTTCATAGAACATACTCACAACAGAATAAGAGTGACAAACATTTTTTCAAACATGACAAGCAGACATGGTTATTTTATACTATAGTTTTGTGTGACGTATGCAATACATAGTATTTAGGATCTATTCTGGCATTGTTTGTTTACCTCATTAATTCATTGAGTCCCCGATGCATAATTTTGAGACCGACTACAGTGACTGCACTTATTTTGAGGCCGACTATTTTTCTCCCTGGAGGAAATTTAGTTCATAGACCAACATACTCACAACAGAATAAGAGTGAAACACAACATTTTTTCAAACATGATAAGTTGACAAGGTTATTTTATACTAAAGCTTTGCGTGAGTAGCGTGACGTATGCTGTGAGCACTTATTTTGATACCGACTCCTCTTATTTTGCGACCGACTGCACTGATTTTGCGACCGACTATTTTTCTTCCTGGGGGGGGGGGGTACCACCCCCCCACACACATCCACATTTACGCCCCTGGGCCGGGAATTGACATAATTAGGGCCGATTTTCAATTTTCGTGCACGTTAATGATTTACATCACTTCCGGTCTGTTCACAACTTTCGTAATAGTTATAAGTAATAACTGTTAAAACATGGGGGGAAAAATCAATATTCAGAATTCTGTTACCGTTTCAGACCTCCTAAACATGCTTTGAGGATCTTCAAAAATGTGATCACAGAGGCATGGGGGGCTGTCAGCAACGTGTCTGAGGTATTTGTGGCCCTGTGGGTCAGAACATCGGAGTCCAGAGAGAGAGAAATGGGGTTTAATGTCCACTCGACACAAACTAGGTCATTTCGGGACTAACATGGTTTTTAATTTTATTTCAATAATTCGCTTGCGCGTAGGGTTCTTTAGCAGTGGGAGGAAACCGGAGGACCCGGAGAAAACCCACGAGGTTGGACAGGCGACCCTACTCCTTGTCACGTACAACCGGGGATTCGAAACTACGCCAGTCGACTCAATGACAGACTTTATGATACAGCGCGCGCACGCTAACCATTCAGCCATCCAACCCCCCCCCCCCCCCCATCGGAGTCCAAGTTTACTATGGATTATCTGGAGTTTCCGCTGACCGTTGTAGTAAAAAGATGGAATTATTATATCTGATTTGGAGAGATGGTCGGAGAATATTTTAAGAGTTCTTGAGTTTCTTGCAGGGAGGCTGAGTTTATTCCACTCTCTTATACTGGATGGAATAATTGATTTAGAAAATATTTCAGTACGACATCGAATTTCTTTAATTTTATCTTCGTTTCGAAATGAATATGTGTTTGTTGGTTCCAGATTTATGAGATTCTTTAGATAGGGAGGGGTAAGGTTGTTTATAATTTTGTATAGTAATTTTAATTTGTGTCGATTTCGTCGTTCTTTGAGTGGAATACACAGTTTCCGCGTAGAGGGAAGCGTGGCTAGTACCTTTAATAGGGTGCCCCGAGCAGCTCTAAGGAATTTGGTCTTACCTGGAGAGGTGTTGACTGTGCAAAGACAAATTTCTCAATGATGACGAAATTGGCTCGGGCACACTGGGAGCACGTGCCCGGAGAAAATATTCACTATATAGGCCATGCACGTGGTATTGTAACAACATCAAATGGTAAATAAAGACATGTTAAAAATATTCTCATTACGCTTTTGTCTTTAGCTATTATTGGATCGCTAACTACGTTAAAAATTCTAAAAATTATTGTCGTTTTTATTTTTCAATTTGGTATTTATTTACAGAGTGCTGTTTAGTTTCGGCGATTTCACATCTCCCAATAACGTGTGTTGGGCAAGATAAGAGTACAACCGGTATTTTTCTTTTAATTTTGCAAGGTTCGTGAAATAGTCGTTAAATTGCCCAAGACGAGTTTTGCCAAGTTAAGAAATTTAACAAATTGTTTCGTATTTTAAATTTGCTACCGGGAATTAATCGAAACGAAGGGTTGCCTCGATTGACCAGATTTACTGTTCGAGACTATTGGCTTTTAAGGTTCAGGGTAAACAATTCTTTTTATTTTCTTCAGGAATTGACCGACGGACTCTTAATTTGTTGTCAATCGATTCAATTAGCAGGCATGACGTCCAAAGATGAATTACTATCCAGCATTGGTTTGGGCGATCACTATGATCTTGGTACAATAACTAAACTTCCCTTTGCAAAAATTAAAAATAGGCTGGTACTAGGCATCATTAATAAATTTCCGACCAATACGGAGCAGCATTGTATAATTACTGCTTTACATGACGACAGCGTGACGTTTGATGACAACGGTATTCGAAGTAGGCTGGTCAGACTGAAGACAAAGACTAGAAAGCTGGGTAAACATATAAAAAATGTAATAAATCTTTAAAATTATATGACGATTATCTCGACAGCCTCTTTTTCCACGGGATAGTGGAGATAGTGGACAAGACACCATCGGCAGATACTAGCACGATACATTTAATAAATAGAGGGACGCAGACATCTGTCGATGCTGTGACTTTGACCAAGTTTAATAGGAACAAGCCAACAGTGAGGCTGATGCCCCCCGCCGAAATCCCCAAAGAAATAGATGACACATATTAATTAATCGCACATCTATTTTTTTTTTCAAAAGTATCAAGCAATCAAACTACACACTAAGTTTCATCACTCTCTATCAGATAGAATCAAAGTTATCTTGTCCCAAAGCATCGACCAAGGAAATTGCTTATCTCTGCTTAGCTTTAGCTCGATATGTTAATCATTGAACTAAGTCAAGACGAACATCTACATCAAGTTTAAACATTCTACCTCAACTAGAAGAAGAGTTGTTATGTTCCAAAGTCTTGACCAATTAAAATGCTTATTGCTCCTTAGCCTACGCAGAAAATTCTCATCATCGAACTTAGTCAAGGTATTGATGTAAGGAAACTATACACCAAGTTTCATCACTCTCACTTAATTAGAACTAAAGTTATCGTGTACCAAAGCATCAACCAACCAAATTGCTTATCTCTGCTTACCCTAAGCAGAAAATGCTCATCTTCACACTCCATCAAGGCATTGATCTAATAAACACCTACACCAAGCCTGAACATTCTAGCTCAATTAGAAGGACAGTTATTCTGTTCCAAAGTCTCGGCCAATCAAATTGCTTATCGGTCTGCTTACTCTGAGCAGTAAATGCTCATTATCGAACTTAGTCAAGGTATTGATGTAATGAAACTATACACCAAGTTTCATCACTCTCACTTAATTAGAACTAAAGTTATCGTGCCCCAAAGCATCAACCAATCAAATTGCTTATCTCTGCTTACCCTAAGCGGAAAATGCTCATCTTCGAACTCCGTCAAGGCATTGACCTAATCAACACCTACACCAAGTTTGAACATTCTAGGTCAATTAGAAGGGGAGTTATTGTGTCCCAAAAAGTGTGACAGACAGACAGACAGACAGACGGACGAACCCATTTTAATAGTCCCCTAGCTGCTTTCTTCGAAAGGCGGGGGACAATTTATTAAGAAGGATCAATAGGTATACATAAACAATTTTGCGTTTAAAAAATCGACTAAGGAAGACCTCAAAAGAATTGATTCACGCGAAGGCTAATAATAATAAAGTTTTGACAAATAAGTAAGTCCCAACCTCGTGAGGAAGAAGTAATTTTGTATGATGTCGAAAATCAAAGATACACTTCAGAATGCCATAATTTGGTCAGAAAGTACATTGCAAAAAGTTTACTTGAGTATCGAGATGACTTTTATCTTTCGTGTTCGAGTTCTGCCATGCCTCACAACTAATTACCAGAAACCGTGTTCAGTCATCTCGATCGCGCCCTCGTGTGTAAGTCCATTTTATATAAAATGAATAAACCTGAATGGCTAAAAAAAATCTTTCACCTGATAAACGTAATTTGGTCTTAATGGATGATGAAACGATAACTTAAAATCAACTTTCTAAATTTAGGCAAAGACGGAAAGAAATCGAAAGAAAAAAGCTAGAGATTCTTTTTGCGAAACGTGGGATTAGGAAAATAGAGCGCCTAACAACAGAAATTGTCGGGGTGGGTCTTTGGAAAAGTAAAGAGGGTATGCAAATGGGCTTTTACAACTAACAGATAGGGAAATGAAATAGGCACTGAAATTGTCGGGGTGGGTCTTTGGAAAAGTAAAGGCACATATGCGTTGAAGTTCCGATAGGGTTAAAAAAAAGTTCCCCACTCGATTTCTTTTTTATCGGAGACTTGGCAATTTATCTACCACCAAAATAGAAAAAATAAAATTTTTCATCGAGCCCTTTCTATAAAAACAGTAAATATTCATTTTTTCAATGTGACTTATCGAATTAATCCAGTATTTCAGATATAACAATCCGTAGAGCAAGTCCTGTCAGTTCGCAGTTTATGTATGCCTTGAACAATATGTTAAAACACATTTTAACAGGTTTTTTTAGCGTATTCCGGATGTCTCATGTCGCGCTTATACCCCCCACTTTCCCACGATTTGCTGAAATCAGAGTGAACAGACTCCGATGCCTGCTCACTCCAAAATCCGAGCCCGCGATTGAAGGATTGCCTCTCCGTAGCTGGTAATCGACTCTGGTTCTGATCATACAACTCCTTCTGTGTTTCCAGAAACTGTTCGACATGATCGAAAACCGCATGGCATTTCGACCTTATCGGAATTCCGATATTTTTGTACGACTGTTCGAATGCTAAAATCGATTCCTTATAGTCAACATGCAGTACTTTTCCGAAGCATTTCTTTCGTACATCATTGAAGGATTGAAGAGCGAATATCACTCTATACCCTTCTTCTCCCAGATTGTTCTCGGTCATAAGTTGTTCTAAGCAGGAAGTGTTCTCTAACAGTTTAACGCATTGCTGACCGTTGAACTCGCCGCCATGCATCTGCGGTCTGCGAAGGCTTAATTGATCCGACCAATCCTTTGCTATGCTAGTCCCTCGGGAACTCTCGAACTGGTCAACCTGGTTGTAGAGACGGTTGCTGATTCCTAACATAACGTGTAATTCCATCACAGGCAGTATGTCCATGACAAGCACACCATCGGGTAAGCTTTTGGGCAACGTCGATGGTTTTCGATCATGTCGAACGGTTTCTGGAAACACAGAAGGAGTTGTATGATCAGAACCAGAGTCGATTACCAGCTACGAAGAGGCAATCCTTCAATCGCGGGCTCGGATTTTGGAGTGAGCAGGCATCGGAGTCTGTTCACTCTGATTTCAGCAAATCGTGGGAAAGTGGGGGGTATAAGCGCGACATGAGACATCGGGAAGCTAAAAAAAACCTGTTAAAATGTGTTGTAACATATTGTTCAAGGCATACATAAACTGCGAACTGACAGGACTTGCTCTACTGATTGTTATATCTGAAATACTTGATTGATTCGATAAGTCACATTGAAAAAATGAATATTTACTGTTTTTATAGAAAGGGCTCGATGAAAAATTTTATTTTTTCTATTTTGGTATTAGATAAATTGCCAAGAAAATGAAATGAAATGAAATGGGGTTTAACGTCCTACTGTTCTGCTCCTAACCTGGGCTAATGAAGACGGGCATACGCCATACAGTGTGCTATGAGGGAAATTTTGCCCGGGCAGCGGCACCACGGCCTACTCTTATATCGAATTCCAACTGCCAAGTGAAATCTAAATTGCCAAGTCTCCGATAAAAAAGAAATCGAGTGGGGAACTTTTTTTTTAACCCTATCGGAACTTCAACGCATATGTGAAGAGGGTATGGATAATGGGCTTTTACAACTAACAGATAGGGAAATGAAAGAGGCACTGAAGGCACAGCTCCGGTTTCATAGGCACGTTTTAAATCAGCAACTTTCCAATAAGTCTATATTTTTCTGTCGCCGGTAAGGATCACTCGATTCCAGTTTTAAAAGAAAATTTACAAAAATTAATTGACCTGATTGATCCAAACTTTCAATGCCCCTTTTTAGCGGTTATAAAAACATACAATTTCTTCATTCTCCGTTTCTAATTTATTTGTCAATCCAGACGTCCCAGCAGACCGACATTCCAACACTTCGCAGAGTATTTTAACAAATCATTATTTTTAAATAACTGTTTTCTTTGAACCAATCGGTTAATTTTCGGGTAGCAATTTATTTTACAAAATACGCCTACTACTGTAGATCTACTTTGATATCGTGTTTGAAAAGTTGCCTTTAACATACTCTAAGTATGTCCCAAGGGGAACAATTGGGAATATATGTTTATTACAGATTAGTTCTAAATTACATATCTGTGTTTGGTAAATTATTATCAATCAATTTGTGAAATGTCGTAACAGATCGTGTTTTTGGGTAAGATTTGAGTTAGGCTTTGTTTGATAAAGTGAATACACCTGCACTGATTACCTTAATTTTTAACCTATTTATCTTTGTCATTATTTATTTAATACTCTAATTATTCCATGAAACGTTTCTTCAATAAACATACTTCCGAACATTATTTCTTAAATGGGACATCAAATGTAAATTTACAAAGGCATATTAAGAGTGTATCCGCGAGAAGACCATGCAAAAATCGCAAAAAGTGCTAAGATGGGGGGTCGGAAGTTTTTGATCAAACTTATGGTATGACACCCCCTAGGGGCAAGAGGTAACATGCTGAAGTGGTTACATTCTGATGTCGCTCTAAAGGACTGTACAGTAATTATTCATTTTATGGGTAAAATTGCGGTTTTCACATGTGTATTTATCACCTTTTTTAAGCACAGGCTGCATTCTATGGTGGAATAGCAACCTTCTAATTTTGACCCTGTCTGATAAAGCGGGTGGTCAACTTCTATCCCAGCACTTATTTGAAAAAAAAAATCAGTACATACTAATTTTGTGTGGACTTGTTTTAGGGTACCATATTCACATTGTCCTTATAAGGCAGAAAAAGATACACTGTAACGTTTTCTTTCATGGTCGCAAGTAGAATTTCTTTTGATGGTTTTGAAGTGCTAAGCACATAGTATCCATAGGTGTAAAAAAATGACCGGAATGCAACATACTTAAAATATACAGCTTATTGAAAAGTGCTAAAAAAAAAGCTTTTGTGATACATTTTGTTGCGAATTTAATTAGAGAAATAAAATTTTTGACTTTTATACGTTTTCATCATATCCATAGCCATTATTTGTACTATGTTGTACTCTATATAAGTGTGTATTTGTATTTATTGTATATTTGGTATTGTCGTATTGTCCCTTTAACATATTTGTTGTATTGTCTCTTTAAGATTTCATTTTCAAACAAGTTACCGAAAATGGCTACAAAATGTTTAATTTCAGAGCATGTTTCCACTATTCATTTTGGGACACATCCACTAATTTCTACAATACAGAAATGTGGAAGCTTAAATATTAACGGCAACGAAGCCTAATTGCGTCGAAGTGGGCGACATTGAACAGTGTAGTATGGTAGCTACAGCTCTCGGGCACCGTCAGCTGCACCTTCAGGGCCGTAATAAGAATAAGAGAGGCCCTAGGCAAACCCCCTGAACAGAGCCCACGACATGGACCTTGGGGCCCTGGGACAAGCAACTCGGTGAGAGGTAGGGTCGGGGGAAATCATGCGGTTGGTGGTTCGAATCTCACTTTTAGGTGAATTTTTCATTTTCGTTGGATTATTTTATTTAAAATAATGTCTATTTGAGAGTAATAGATATGTTTGTTAAGATTGAGCACGTCGAAACTCCAATGGAAGGTCGTGGACAACTGCAGTAGTCAATTCCCGTTGACGCCAGATGAGCCATGAACAGATACTAATGTATTTTAGGGCTGGTAGTAAGCACCATATGAATGAAAAGGAAAATAAATTGTTAGTTTTTTTTTTATCTACTACGGTTAATTATCTCCAAAATTGGGAAATTACAGGTTAATTTCATGGGTTATTGTTTCCTTTACCTAGTTTTTGTCAAGTCGATTCCGGTCATTTTTATTTTTTGTATCAAATGTTGGGAGGTTGCTTGTTCACGTAAGCATAAATTTTTTAAACCCACCCCATGAAAGAAGTAGCTATAGGGCGTCAAACTTTGGGTGATGAAAAATGGGGAATTTAGATAGGCTTTGATATCCAGTCCGTATACAGATCTCGTTCGCAAGAATCGTCTGAAGTTAATATTGTGGTAACAGCACTGAGTCATCGATAAACTGTGTGAGTTTGGTCTTTCTGCTATAGTAAAGGTGTAAGGACTTGCCAAATTGGTATTTGAGAAAAGACAGATTTTGGCAATTTCACCATATGAAAAATGTTTTTTCAATTTTCTCATACAGGAATTGAAAGATTTATCTAATATTGCACATTTATGTGTTTTGGGACTATCCCAACTTATAAACCAAATTTGGTCAAAATCTGTGATTGAAGCCTTAGCACCTTCTGCATGGTTTTGTCGCGGACACGCTCTTAACACATAACTACCAATATAAATAGACCTATGGGTATACAGAAAATATAAATAGATTGTTCTAATATATCTACAAAAATCTGGAGATTTTCTGTGAATATTCCTGATTTTAAGCCAAAATTAGGTGAAATTACAATACTGTTCACTTTGTCTCTGCTTTCTGAGGCTGAATAAGCCAAAATTGGACATTAAAATATTTTTCTTACTGTTAGAAATTAAATAAAAACTGAAAAATGGGAAATTTACAGTAAAATCACAATTTTTCGCCAAAATCGATAAAAAATTTTAAGATTTAACATTTTTTTAGTTTTTCTGTGCTCAAAATATTTTATACATATTTTCTGATAATTTAGTCTTCATATTTTCAGTCACAGCCTTGTTATACACAGACAGGCCGCAGACCACTAATTATTTCCCCATTGACTTTAATGTTAATTCTCGTCTCTAACTTTTTCCCAAATTTTCGTTGGGTAGAACGCTCTCTGCCACAGATGGAGCAACATGTGGCAAACTCTTGCCCAAAAGCATGTATGAGGTTCACCATGAAAAACTTGAGATACACAAGCTGGAAGTAGAGACAAGTAAACATGCAATTTCCGGCCCTACATTTCAACGTAACCAACCTCACAACTCTTGTATCCTTCCGCCTCAAAATCATGAATATTCACCAAAACCTGGCAGAAAATGTATTTTCAAACCCTTTTTCGATTCTACACCAAAAAGTCAACAAAAATCGCCATGCAAGAGGGGGGGGGGGGGAAAGGGAGAGAGAGAGACTAAAAATAACTTTGGCCCTTGTTTCGTGGTGACGGCGTAGAAATATTTGATCTGTGTCCATATCTCCGCCGGTAGTACAAAAAAGTAGTGTATTTAACGTACAGTCGAATGGATATATCTTGTGAAATATAGCACGCGGGTATAGTTTCTTGACAGTTGATAATAAAGGATTATCGAGGGTTGTTGTTTATATAGATGTAGTGTCATAACTAAATAGTTTTCGAGATTTTTTTTTTAGCTCGGGGCACCCTACCTTTAACCGCCCCACAGATAGTGCGTAATGCATCAAGCTGCAGGGATTCGAGATTATTAGATAAGTAGTCAGTGCACCCGTCCCAGATAACATTGGCATAGTCAAAGTGCGACAGAATGAATGAAGAATTTAAGGTGTTTAGCGATTTTCTGTTTGAGCGATATTTCAAGGAGCGTAGGCAGTTTAGTAATTTGGATACTTTACTAATTATTATACTATCAATGTGGCTGTTCCATTTACAATTGGTTTGAAAAGTAAGTCCAAGATGTTTGTGTTCAGTTACTTCCTTTATTCTAATTGATTTCATTAAAAGGGGTGGTTTCACAATATTGCGTTTAGTCGTGAGGGTTAGGGTTTCTGTCTTTAGGGGGTTAAATGTCACTAGCCACGTTTCCGCTCATGCATTGATATTTTGTTTAGGGTAACTGCGCATGCCTCTGGATCATCTAATTTTAAGTACAGAGAGGTGTCATCTGCAAATAGTCTAATGTTTGATTGTATATCATCGACAATGTCGTTGATATATAATGAAAAATAATAGTGGTCCCAATACACTGCCCTGTGGGACACCAGCGGGGATCCCCCTGGTGTTCGAGGTTCCATGTATTACGACGCATTGCTGTCGATTATCTAAATAATTCTTGAATCATAATAATTACCCTCCTCGGACCCCAGCAGCATCCAGCTTGTGACAGTCCGGCATGCCAGACTCTGTCAAAAGCCTTGCTTATGTCACAAAAGACGATCCTGGTATATCTGTTATGACCAATGGCTTGACAAAAAAAGTGATTTAGATCTATTAATTGGAAAATTGTAGAATCACCTGGTAGGAAACCACTTTGCAGTGTTGTTAGTATTGAATTGTCCTTGAAGAAATTAAAGATGTGTTTACATATAATGTTCTCAAATACTTTTACTTTAATACTAAGGAGCGAAATGGGTCGGTAATTGATGCATTCATTTGGGTGACCTTTTTTGTAGATAGCCATAACAATTGCAAATTTCCATAAATTTGGAACAGTGTGTGTTTCAAGTGAAAAACGAAAGAGTTGACACAGGGGATTACTGATTTCATTTACAATAAATTTTAAAATTTTCGAACTTACTGCGTCCGGACCGGAGGCTTTAGTTGTATCTAGGCTATTAATTGTGTCTTTAATTTCTCTAGGTGTTGGTATAATCTTTTCTAGACAATTAGTATTCATTTTGAGGGGTGGAAGATATTTATTAGTACTTGGTAGTTCAGTTTGCTATATGAAATAATTATTAAGGGCATTGGCTTTGTCAGTGAGCGTAAACAATGTATCATTTTCAACTATTAGTGGAGGGGGCTCGTTTCAGGATGCAGCATGTGTCTTGGTATACCCGTTTATTAGATTCCACCATTTTTTTGTGCCAAAGATTTCTCTATTATTAATTTTTGCGTCAATTTTCTCAAAGTATTCTTTTTTACATTTCCTTATCAAGTTTATGTAGTCATTTCTTATTTTGCGAAAAGTTTGCCAATCAGTTTCCAAACTTCGTTTTATTGCTCTCTTATGTAATCTGTTTTTCTTCTTTTTCATTCTTCTAATGCTATTATTCATCCAAAGTTTGTCGTTTTGCCTAATTGTTACAAGTTAGTTTGGTATATTGTTTTTTGCTATAGTGATCAATTTACTAGTGAATTTACACATGATGCATCGATATCAAAACGATCAACTAGATTATACCAGTTAGTATTTAGCGTTTCAGTGCGTATACCATCAAGATTTGTATTTTCGTAATTCCATACCATTCTTTTGAAGCACTTTTTTTTGGAAACAGTAAATGAGAGCTTACAGAAGACTGGACAGTGGTTACTGCAGAAATTATCTAGCACATCACATTCAACTGAGCGTAGAGTTGAGCTTATTAAGATGATTTCTTTCAAATAAAAATACAGAAAATACGAACTGAACTTGATGATTTAAATAAAACTATTGACTTTAACGCTCATGATTTTGATAAGTTAGAAAATTCTGTTTATTTAGAAAATTTTAACTTGGTTAGTGAATCTTTTGTTTTAAAGCTAATTAAATCGTCTGCTTCTAAGTCTTGTTCATTAGATCCTGTTCCGACTCCTGTTCTTAAGGACTGTCTAGACGAAGTTATTCCAGTTTTTACCAATATTATTAATTCTTGTATATCATCCTCTACTATTCCCAGCGTTTTCAAACAAGCTTATGTTACCCCTTTAATTAAAAAGTCTACACTGGATCCTAATGTTTTTAAAAATTACAGACCTGTGTCTAACTTAAGTTTTATTTCTAAAATATTGGAGAAATGTATTGCTTCTCAGATAAAGGCCCATCTAGATGATAACTGTTTGTATGAACCATTTCAAAGTGCTTATAAACAAATTCACAGTACCGAAACAGCTTTAACCTGGGTTTCAAATGATATTTTAATGGAAATTGATAATAGAAAATGTACATTTTTAATTTTATTAGATTTATCTGCTGCTTTTGACACGGTGGACCTTTCCATTCTTTTACGTAGACTTCAATTTAAATTCGGTATTTGTAGCTCTGCATTAAATCTTTTAGATAGCTATCTTGTGGGTAGAAAACAGTGTATATTAGTTAATTGTAAATTGTCATCTGAATCTGTTTTGTCATCTGGGGTTCCTCTATTCTTGGTCCGATTTTATTTACCCTCTATACGTCACCATTAGGTGATATTGTCAGAAAATATGGTCTCAGCTTTCATTTGTATGCCGATGATACTCAATTATATATTTCATTTACACCTAATTGTCCATCTTCTTTCAATTTATCAAAATTGCAACTTGAGAACTGTATTAGTGAAATAAGAAGGTGGATGTCAAAGAACTTTCTAAAATTGAATGATGATAAAACCGAATATTTGTTATTAGGCTCAAGGCATCAATTAAGTAAATTTGCACATGATAACCCAGCTGCTGTAATTGGTAATTGTGATATATTTTCATCTTATTCTGCTCGTAATATTGGGGCAATCTTTGATAGTTTTATGCTTATGGGAGCTCAAGTAAATAATATTTGTAAATTGTGCTATTTTAATATCAGAAATATAGGTAAAATACGTAAATTTGTAACTGTAGAGGCCATTAAGTCACTTGTTAATTCTCTGGTCACTTCTCGATTAGATAACTTTAATTCACTTTTAGTTGGTTTACCTTTAAAGCTTATAGATAAATTACATAAAGTACAGAATACTGCGGCTAGACTTGTTACTTTAACTAAGAAATGTGACCACATAACTCCTGTTTTATATAATTTACACTGGTTACCTGTTAAATATCGAATTGATTTTAAGATTTTATTACTTACTTTTAAATGTTTAAATACTTTAGCTCCTGTTTACCTCTCAGATCTATTAGAACTTTATACACCTGGCCGAACATTACGTACATCAGATAAACTACTTTTAAAGCCCAAAACTGTTCAATTAGTCTCTTATGGTCAGCGCTCTTTAAGTTATCAAGCACCTGTTTTATGGAATAATCTACCATTTAGTTTAAGATGTTGTACATCTCTATATTCTTTTAAAAAACAACTTAAAACACATTTATTTAATCAGGCTTTTAACTGACTCTGTATACAATTGTTAACATGTCCATAATCTTGTTGTTTATTTATGATTACATTGTCACTTTTTAAAGTGCCCCTGAACATGTTATATGAAAGAGTGCACTATAAATATGCTATAATAATTAATAATAATAATAAATAATAATTATCCGGGAACTTGAAAGCAGTTCCTATGGCGGACTTCGTCATACAGCCGAGGCTAGATGTAGGGTACTGGAATCTGCTGAGGTTTGCCGAGTGTGTAGATTGATTGCGTACATTATTAATTTCCGTCCTAGTCCGGACTTTTTTCCGTATGCAAATGAGCTTCGTCGTAGATCCCATATAAGGTATATGTTCTAATATGCTAAGTTCTATTATGCATTGCAGCATTTGTCCATTATGCAAAATGGAGAAGTGTAATGTGCAAAATAACTATTATGCTGTATTTGTATTATTGAAAAGTGTATTCTGTATTTTAACACTGTGACAATGGTATTGTGGTGCAATGGAAATTGCAAATTAACTAAAATACGTATTTTGAATTACTGACATATGCAGTTTGTTCAGTGAAAATTGAAATGAAAATTGAAATAATATTGGCAACGTTATCTTTCCATAGTACCAGTGCGGTTTCTGAATACATTCATAAATGTGTTAAATGTAGGAGATTGCATGGTCGATGTCAAAACCAGAAAATGTCTAATCTTGCAAAAGACAGATTAGAATCCACGGCGCTCTTTACGTATTGCGGGATTGATTGTTTTGGCCCTTGGTTGATCAAAGAGGGGCGTAAAGAACTCAAGCGATATGGTGTTCTGTTTATCTGTTTAAATTGTCGCTCGATTTATGTTGAGACTGTCAATAACGTGACTACTGATTCTTTTATCAATGCGTTGCGTAGGTTTTTGACATTTCGTGGTCCGATACGAGTGATTCGGTGTGACAACGGACCTAACTTTATAGGGTCCACAACCTTGATATACCAAATTTTTACGCTATTTGAGAACGAACGGCGGCCATTTTGTCTGTCAATTTTGGGACGATTTTTCACGAAATTCGAACTCAGCCGTCCTTAGGGTGTAATGGTAATATAATAATATGGTTTTTAAAATCGGGTAAAAATTATGACCTCTATAGGGCCCACAAGCTAAAAACGCGATTTTTCGTACAATCAGGGGCCATAATTCAAGAAGTTATGGTCCGATGTGCACGAATATCGAAAGGAACCAAGATCTTTGGGTTATAAACTTAAAGTTTCAACAAAATCGGATTAAAACTGACCTCCATAGGGTCCACAACCTTGATATACCATATTTTTATGCTATTTGAGAACGAAGGGCGGCCATTTTGTCTGTCAGTTTTGGGCCGATTTCCACAAAATTCGAACTCAGCCATCCTTAGGGTGTAACGGTGATATAATGATTCGTTTTTTTAAATCGGATAAAAATTATGACCTCTATAGGGTCCACAAGCCAAAAACGCGATTTTTCGTACAATCAGGGGCCATAATTCAGGAAGTTACGGTCCGATATGCGCAAATATCGAAAGGAACCGAGATCTTTTGGTTATAAACTTACATTTCAAGTTTCAACAAAATCGGATAAAAATTGTGACCTCTATAGGGTCCACAAGCTAAAAACGTGATTTTTCGTACAAACAGGGGCCATAATCCACGAAGTTTCGATCCGATACATGCCAATATCGAAAGCAGCCGAGATCTTTTTGAGATAAACCTATATTTCAAGTTTCGTCAAAATCGGATAAGAATTGTGATCTGTAAAGTGTCCACAAACAATTGTGGACGGACAGGGCGTATAAAAAATTAAGCAAAACTGGTTTCTTCGGTTGCCTACTATTTTTTTTTTTGGGGAATGGAGCTGAGATTCTTGGGATATAAATATTTTAGGTCTAAATAAAAAGCAGATAAAAATTTTGATCTCTAGTGGGTCCACAACCTTGGTATTACATTCTTGTTATACTATTTGTGCAAAGGGAGACGCCCATTTTGTCAGACAGTCTCTATCCAATTGACAATTCAAGCTCAGTCGTAATTATGGTGTAACGGTGTTATATTTGAATGGCTTTTAAAATCAAATAAAAATTCTGACCGCTAGAAGCAGGGTTCTTAATCTAATTTGAAACAACCGGTCAGAATTTGGTTAAATGAGGTCCAGTAGGAAATGGGTTAATTATAAGCTTACATTCCCTTTAATATAACTAGACTTCAACAAAAATAATCCTTGGTAATTTTTTTATGGAGAATGCCATATTTTAATGTAAATAACGACAGGTACACTTTTTGTAAATTGTCCATATTTAATTCACGTACCAGCTTGAAGTTCACATCAGTAATATTCCTGAATATATTACTGTCTTGGTTTATTCCATGAAACAATCGTGTTTCATAAGTCGATGAACTAAAATATTAGCATTTTTCTACTATTGCCAGTATCAGAAAATGCAGCAGCCAAAATAACACTGTAACCCAGGTATCGTTTAATCTTGTGTATCTAGCACTAATTTCTTTCACATTCGTTTAATATCAAATCTTTGTTTAAAAAATTTGTAAAAACTGTTTAAAATCACCATAAATCGTTTAATTTATACTTCTGTCCAGTTTAAAGATAACCATTCAATTTTGATAATGAGTGTCCAATTTCGAAGTGTTTAATTTCTCAATCATTGTTAAAAAATAAAACCCCAATTGATTAATGATGTATAATGATTAATTTTTGAACAGTGATCAGGAAATTAAATACTTGTAAATTGGACACTCATTTTCAAAATTAATCAGTCAGCTTTAAACTGTACACATGTACAAATTAGATGATTTTTGGTGATTTTAAACAATTTTTACAAATTTTTAAACAAAGATTTGATATTAAACGAATGTGAAAGAAATTAGTGCTAGATACACAAGATTAAACGATACCTGGGTTACAGTGTAAGCTGATATGCACCATGGTATTTCTTCATAACACAATTTGTAGTTTAGTGTCTATCATGTAACTAGTCACATAACTTGCGAAAGTTTTTATTCATTCGTTGATGAAAGACAAATGGCACAGTTGTCACGTGACAACCATAATTGAAATTGCTTTAAAATAAAAATTCTGTACGATCATGATATTGCCTTCAATAAAAACGACAATATTTTAAAAATTAAGCCTTTGTAAGAATGTTGATAAAATAAACCAGCGGCTGCCAGGCAGGATAGCCCACATTTTCGAGAGATGGACAGAGAACAAGCTAAAAAGAAAGTGATTTTTCCTACAATCAAGGGCCATAAATTCAGGAAATTACAATTCGATATGTGCAAATATCGAAAGGAACCGAGATCTTTGTGTTATAAACTTACATTTCAAGTTTCAACAAAATCGGATAAAAATTGTGACCCCCATAGGATCCACAACCTTGATATACCATATTTTTACGCTATTTGGGAACGAAGAGCGGCCATTTTGTCTGTCAGTTTTGGGCCAATTTTCACGAAATTCGAACTCAGCCGTTATAAACTTACATTTCAAGTTTCAATAAAAACGAATAAAAATTGTGACCTCCATAGGATCCACAACCTTGATATACCATATTTTTACGCTATTTGAGAACAAAGGGCGGCCATTTTGTCTGTCAGTTTTGGGCCGATTTTCATGAAATTCGAACTCAGCCGTCCTTAGGGTGTAATGGTAATATAGTAATACGGTTTTTAAAATCGGGTAAAAATTATGACCTCTATAGGGCCCACAAGCTAAAAACGCGATTTTTCGTACAATCAGGGGCCATAATTCAGGAAGTTATGGTCCGATATGCGCGAATATCGAAAGGAACCAAGATCTTTGGGTTATAAACTTACATTTAAAGTTTCAACAAAATCGGATTAAAATTGTGATCTCCATAGGGTCCACAACCTTGATATACCATATTTTTACGCTATTTGAGAACGAAGGGCGTCCATTTTGTCTGTCAGGGGCCATAATTCAGGAATTTACGGTCCGATATGCGCGAATATCAAAAGGAACCGAGATCTTTGGGTTATAAATTTACATTTAAAGTTTCAACAAGATCGGATAAAAATTGTGACCTCTATAGGGTCCACAAGCTAAAAACGTGATTTTTCAAGTTTCGTCAAAATGGGATAAGAATTGTGACCTGTAGAGAGTCCACAAACAATTGTGGACGGACTTGGGTGACAGCATAATACGTATAAAAATGCGGGGCTTAATCCAAAATTCTGTATATCTATACTGAAAAGTAAAGTTAATCCTTTCTTGAAATGTATTTATTATATTTTCGGCGGAATGCATTTATACTTTTTAAATTAAAATTGATACAAGTTTGGTAGCCTTCACTGGCTGAATTAAAGAGAGTGGTAGGGGTGGGGCGAGGGTTTAATGTCAAAATATGTGTCTTAATACGCACTTCCGGTTATTGTGTCATACATCCCCAGAAAGTAGGTATCTATATAGGTTGTCAGGCAACAAAACATACGCCCACAGCAGCTAAATCGTCCGAGCAGTCGACAAGGGTTGTCGCATATTTATTCTTTTGTAGGTAATTAGGGGAATTTAATAGACAATTTCATACAGATGACATTATAATTTTCGTCGTTTGAGGGTTCACAAGGTTCTAAAGATAGGTTGCCAGGCAACGAAACATACGCCCACATCACAATATACTTGTTCGTCTCAAGATCTTAAACACTGTGTATAAATTTAAAATCAATCGGATATTAACTTTAGTCTCTAGAGCGTCCACAAGAATTTTCAAAGTGATCAAGGGCCATAACTCTGTCAAAAATTATCAGAAATCGCTGAAAATCACTAGGCTTTTTCGTCTCATGACCTTAAAGTCTGTGTATCAATTTAAAGCCAATCGGATATTAACTTTAGCCTCTAGCGTCCACAAGATTTTTCAAAGTGATCAAGGGCCATAACTCTGGCAGTAATTATCGGAAATCGCTGAAAATCAATAGGCTTCTTCGTCTCATGACCTTAAACACTGTGTATACATTTAAAGTCAATCGGATATTAACTTTAGCCTCTAGAGCATCCACAAGATTTTTCAAAGTGATCAAGGGCCATAACTCTGGCAGTAATTATTGGAAATCGCTCAAAATCAATAGGCTTCTTCGTCTCATAACCTTATACACTGTGTATAAATTTAAAGTCAATCGGATATTAACTTTAGCCTATAGAGCGTCCACAAGCAATTGTGGACGCCGGACGAACGGACGGGGGCGACTACAATATACGACCACATTTCAATGTGGGCGGATAAAAACTAGATTCAACAAAGTTAAACAAGGGCAATAACTCTAGATGTAATTAACGGAAATTTGCTGAAACTCAATCGAGAGATTTTTTGAAGTGATCAAGGGCCATAACTCTGGCAGTTATTATAGAAAATCGTTGAAAATCAATAGGCTTCTTTGTCTCATGACCTTAAACACTGTGTATAAATTTAAAGTTAATTGAATATTAACTTTGACCTCTAGAGCGTCCACAAGATTTTTTGAAGTGATGAAGGGCCATAACTCTGACAGTAATTATCGAAAATTGCTGAAAATCAATAGGCTTCTTCGTCTCATGACCCTAAACACTGTGTATAAATTTAAAGTCAATCGGATATCAACTTTAGCCTATAGAGCGTCAACAAGCAATTGTGGACGCCGGACCGCCGGCGACAACAATATACGACCACATTTCAATGTGGGCGGATAAAAACTAGATTCAACAAAGTTAAACAAGGCCAGATGTAATTAACGGAAATTTGCTGAAACTCAATAGGCTTGTTCATTTTACTAATTTAAACGATACATATAAATTTCATACAGATTTGATAATAACTTTGGTTGTTAGAGCATTCACAAGGTACAACAAAGTGAAACAAGGGCCATAACTCATGGCGTAATTAACGGAAATTGCTGAAATTCAATAGGCTTCTTTCTTGCACTAATTTAAATGATGCATATCAATTTCAAACAGATCGGATGACAAATGACGCCATTAGAGCGTTCACAAGATTCAACAAAGTGAAACAAGGGCCATAACTCTAGATGTAATTAACGGAAATTGCTGAAATCTAAAATGCTTCTTTGTTTTACTAATTTAAATGATGTAATTAACGGAAATTTGCTGAAACTCAATAGGCTTGTTCATTTTACTAATTTTAAACATTACATATAAATTTCATACAGATTTGATAATAACTTTTATTGTTAGAGCATTCACAAGGTACAACAAAGTGAAACAAGGCTCATAACTCACGGCGTAATTAACGGAAATTGCTGAAATTCAATAGGATTCTTCCTTGCACTAATTTAAATGATGCATATCAATTTCAAACAGATCGGATGACAAATGACGCCATTAGAGCGTTCACAAGATTCAACAAAGTGAAATGTAATTAACGGAAATTGCTGAAATTCAAAAGGCTTCTTTGTTTTACTAATTTAAATGATGCATATAAATTTCATACAGATCGGATAATAACTTTTGTCGTTAGAGCGTTCACAAGGTGCAACAAACTGAAACAAGGGCCATAACTCCAGAAGAAATTAACGGAAGTTATTGAAATTAAATAGGATTCTTCATCTCACTAATGCAAACAACATATATTCATTTCAAAATAATCAGATGATAAATGTAGTCCGTAGAGTGTTCACAAGAAATTGTGGACAATAGACGGACGGACTGACGGCAATATACAACCACATTTCCATGTGGGCATTTAAAAAGGTTATATCAAGTATCAAGGGCAGCATTTGGGTCATCAATTGAGTCGAAACCAAGCGGAATCTCTCACCGGTATTCCCAGCACCAGGATTCGAAATGAAGTTAGCACACATATTCCTAGCGCCAATTAAAACCTAGATATAATTATCACGAAAATAATTGTTACCTATATATTAGAGAATAACATTTTAAGACATATTAATGCAAAGTATATATGTAATACATAAATAGATTGACCAGTATTTATGGAATTTAAACTAGTTTTAAAATCATCAAACCAAACTGCTCACGAAGAAGGTGGTCTATATACAAGGCATATTAGAAATGATTTTCCATGTTCTGGATGGAGTTCAATCCAAATGGATTCGATATTTTGATGTTCATAATCTAGTTTTTTTTAATATTTTAGATCTGAATTTACATACAAGATAAGGCCTCCGCCACTTTTGCTCAATCGATCTTTCCTGATCAGATCATAAACAAAGATATTAATAAATTTATCGGCAATTTCAGAATGTAAAGATAGGTTGCCAGGCAACAAAACATACGCCCACAGCAGCTAAATCATCCAAGCAGGCGACAAGGGTTGTCGCATATTTATTCCTTTGTAGGTAATTGGGTGTATAAAAATGTTTCAGAGAAGCCCATGACATTAAAATTTTCATTATCTTAAAAATTAAATCTCTTACCTCATCAATTTTACCGAAAAGTCTATTTATATTTAAATGACCTATTCTAAAACCTTTATATTTGGTTGAAAATAATGTGGAAACAGAGGGATCATCGATGGATTGTAATTAATCAAGGGCTATAATTCAGGAAGTTACGATCTGGTATGTGCGAATATCAAAAGGAACAAGATCTTTGGGTTATAAACATGTATTTCAAGTTTCATCAAAATCGGATCAAAACTGTGGCCTCTAGAGTGTCCACAACCTTGATATACCATATATACACTATTTGCGTAGAGGGGTGGCCATTTTGTCCGTCATTTTTGGTCCGATTTTCAAGAAATTCAAACTCAAGCATCATTAGGGTGTAAGGGTGTTATATTCAAACAGTTTTTTAAATCGGATAAAAATTGTGACCTCTTGAGGTAAAATGCGATTTTTCGTACAATCAAGGGCCATAATTCAGGAAGTTATGGTCCGATATGCGCGAATATTGAAAGGAACGAAGATCTTTGGGTAATAAATATGTATTTCAATTTCATCAAAATCGGATCAAAACTGTGGCCTATAGAGGGTCCACAACCTAGATATACCATATATTTACATTTTGTCCAGTAATTTTAGTCCGATTTTCACAAAATTCGAACTCAAGCCTCATTACAGTGTAACATTGATATTTTCAAACGTTTTTTTAAATCAGATAATAATTGTGATCTCTAGAGGAACCACAAGCTAAAAATGCGATTTTTCGTAGAATCAGGGGCCATAATTCAGGAAGTTACAATCCGATATGCGCAAATATCGAAAGGAACCAAGATCTTTGGGTTTTAAAACATGCATTTTAAGTTTCATCAAAATCAGATGAAAATTGTGACCTCCAAAGTTTCCACAAGCTAAAAACGTGATTTTTCATACAATCAGGGGCCATATCCATGAAGTTATGGTCCGATATATGCCAATATCGAAAGGAACCAAGATCTTTGAGAGATAGATCTATATTTTAATATATCAAATAAAAAATTGTGACCTGTAAAGTGTCCACAAACAAATTGTGAACGGACGGACAGGGGCGACGACAATATATGTCCACGTGAAAATGTGGGCGTATAAAAACTGTGACCTTTATATATCAGCCGTCCTTATGGTGTAACCATCCAGAGGATCCACAAGCTAAAAACATGATTTTTCGTTCAATCAGGGGCCAAAATCCATGAAGTTACGGTCCGATATGCACGAATATTGAAAAGAACCAAGATCTTGTCCGGGCGGACAGGGGCAACGACAATATACGTCCACATAAAAATGTGAGAAACTTCCATCAATAGAAACAGGTAATACAAGCCGATTACAGACAGTTTGATGGGATCAATTTTGACTAAGTTGATATACAATAATTAATAGTTAGATAAAATGAATAAAAAGATTAACTTGCAAAATGATTTTATTTACAATAGTAAGAAATGAATATTATTAACAAAAAAGGACATAAGTAGGAGTGCTAATGTTATACATGATAAAGGGGCTAAATCGCTAATATTCTCTTCAAAAAAAGTAGGGGATATTCAGAAACAATACAAAACTGTATGTTAAAGGGACAATAACACTCTGGCTGGCTTGACAGCTCCAGAAAATAAAAAATAGCCTTATTCTAAGTACTAGATGTGTTTGTGTCTTACCTGTTGTGTAAATTATCCATTAAATCCTATTTTTCTTGTCCAGAGGGTTCAAAAATATTTTTAAATCCAAGTCACATTAGAAAAGCTTTACGTCAGGCTTTTCAAATCATTTAGTTGAATTTTTCCAATTTTTTAAATTAGGTGTGTTAAGATGAAATTTGTATCATCAATTAATTGGAATATTGTAAAATAGTACAATCTGTTGACCAGAATAAAGATTGGGACATACATGTATTATTCAGTTACAACAAGAGTGGTATTGAGCCTTTAATAACAGGCCAATTGCCTACACATGAACATAAACAGTTCATATGGGCAGCTTATCTGACGGCCCCATTTCACTCGCAAAGAGATACACCTTCAAAAGTGAAAATGGACGTTTTTGATTTTTTTCTTAATGAGTAATTGCTCCACCAATCCTCAGACATTCAGCAACTTGTTGTGGCATGCTCCTAATCAACCATCCAATCACGATATGGGGCAATCTGACCCACTCCTCTTGCAGTGCCACGGTCAATTCTTGCAGTGTTGTTGGTTGACTTTGACGTCGACGAACACGTCTCCTGATCAAATTAAACGTAACACACTAAAGCAAAAATACGCTTAACAGTAAATCTTATGCAAGAACCGATAGGAAACCAAACATGGACAGATAAACCAGCACTTCCTTGAAGTGTCAAATTTGACAATGAACCCCTTCCACGTGTATGGCGCTATTGCATATCGCATGTGCAGCTCAGTGGTTTTGTTGGGGCGATAAGTTCTTCATCTGTGAACATACTCTCAAAGCATGTCAAATGTCCATGACTATTTATCATATCGCAACCTGCATAGGTATTTGCATGTCAATATCCCCTACTTTTTTTGAATAGTATATTTGGAACCTAGAAATTGACACAAATGGGTAGCAACGCATATAATAATGTAATATGAATGTAAATAAACTGATTTACATTCAATCATTTCTGTTTTTACTGTAATTTCTAATCAGTTATGTTCGGCGAAATACGGCAGAAGTCTCAATCGAATGGCAATCTCTAGCTTCTGGTTATTGCGCATGCTCTTCAGATAAGAATATGAAGAATATGGCGTCATCATTTGACATGAGTTGTGGAATATACCTAACATCGTTTTTTAAGTCCCTTATTACAAATGGCGCTGAAACGCATTATGGTACACGATTCGTGTATCAATGGTAAAATGTTTATTTTGTCTAAAATATAGGATATCAGAAGCCCATTTTTTTCCGTTAAGACCATAACATCAATGTTCATTTAAATTGACAAATAATTTGTGTTTTCAATGTCGAAGATTTTGGATGATATTGAGTTAAAGACTTAGCTACTTTAAACAAGGTGGAAGGGTGTTTCTATGTTGGTGTAATGTATTAAATATTCAAAACTCACACTGACAACTTGGATTCATTCATTATGAACAATTTTGCTTATATGCATCATCATAAAACTGTAAATATTTTATTTAATTAATGTTTTTTTTTAAAAAAACATTAATTATTAAAGGAGCTAAATCGTTAATATTTTGGACTTAGAAATTGGCACAAATGGGTCGCAACACATATAATAATGTAATATGAATTTATATAAACTGTTTTACATTCAATCGTGTCCGTTTTACTGTGAATTGTCATCAGTTATGTTCGGCGAAATATGCCAGAAGTCTCAACCGCAAGTCAGTTTCTAGCGCCTGGTTATTCCAGTTAACACCAATATTATTTACTGTGCATGCTCTCCAAATAAGAACATGATATCACTGTTTGACATTATTTGTGGAATATGTCTAGCCTCATTCTTTGAGCACCTTGTTACAAATGGCGCTGAAATGCATTATGGTACACGATTCGTGTACCAATGGTAAAATGTTTTTTTCTGTCTTAAATATTGGATATCAGAAGCCCATCTTTTCCAGGTAAGATCACAACACCAATGCTGATTTAAATTGCAAAAAAAATTGTGTTTTCAATGTCAAAGATTTTGGATGATATTGAGTTACGGACTTAGCTACTTTAACAAACAAATCATTCAGAAAGACATGTTTTATCGTTTAACAATAATGCAACTCCCACAGATTCCAAGAAAATCTATAAAAATAGGTATTTTGCCTATTTATTCTTTTAGAAGTAATTGGAGCATTTAGAGGACGCTAACAACTGATCAAGAGTAACAAACAATTAATTATCAGAAATTGTTAAATTTTGATTGGTTCCAATTCTTCACATGCCAACATTTAATATACAAATATAGCTGTTCAAGTTATTGGAAATCTTTCAAAATCAATAGGCTTCTTTACCTAAACAGTGTATCAATTAAAGATAGGTTGCCAGGCAACAAAACATACGCCCACAACAGCTAAATCGTCCGAGCGGTCGTCAAGGGTTGTCGCATATTTATTCCTTTGTAGGTAATTGGGGGCCTTTACAAGACAGTTCCATACAGATCAGATTATAAATTTTGTCGTTTGAGGGTTTACAAGGTTCTACAAACTGAAACAAGGGTCTCAACTCTGGAAGTAATCTACAGAAATTGTGGAAATTTGACAAGCTTTTTCGTTTTACTAATTTAAATAATGCATATAAATTTCATACAGATCACATGATCACTTTTGTCATTCAAATGTTCACAATCGCCATAACTCTCGAAATTATTGACGGAAATTGTTGAAATTCAATAGACCTGTTTCACAAATTTAAATGATGCATATAAATCTCATACATATCGGATGATAACTATCATCAATGGAGCATTAACAAAGTGAAACAAGGGCAATAACTCTAGAAGTAATTATTGTAAATTGCTGAAATTCAATAGGCTTTTTTGTTTCACTAATTTAAATCATGCATATAAATTTCACAAAGATCGGGTGATAACTTTTTGCGTTAGAGCGTTCACAAGGATCAATAAAGTGAAACAAGGGCCATAACTCTAGACGTAATAAACGGAAATTGCTGAAATTCAATAGGCTTCTCCGTTTCACTAATCTAAATAATGTATATAAATTTCACAAATATCGAATGATAACTTTTGGCGTTGGAGCGTTCACAAGGTTCAATAAAGTGAAACAAGAGCATAACTCTAGACGTAATAAACGGAAATTGCTGAAATTCAATAGGCTTCTTCGTTTCACCAATCTAAATAATGCATGTAAATTTCAGAAAGATCGGATGATAACTTGTGTAGTTAGAGCGTCGCAAGGTTCAATAAAGTGAAACAAGGGCCATAACTCTAGACGTAATAAACGGAAATTGCTGAAATTCAATAGGATTCTTCGTCTCACTAATTTAAATAATGCATATAATTTTCAGAAAGATCGAATGATAACTTTTGACGTTAAAAGCGTTCACAAGGATCAATAAAGTGAAACAAGGGACATAACTCTAGACGTAATAAACGGAAATTGCTGAAATTCAATAGGCTTCTTCGTTTTAGTAACCTAAATAATGCATATAAATTTCAGAAAGATTGGATGATAACTTTTGACGTTAGAGCGTTCACAAGGATCAATAAAGTGAAACAAGGGCCATAACTCTAGACGTAATAAACGGGAATTGCTGAAATTCAATAGGCTTCTTCATTTCAGCAAACTAAATAATGCATATAAATTTCAGAAAGATCGGATGATAACTTTTGATGTGAGAGCGTTCACAAGGTTCAATAAAGTGAAACAAGGGCCATAACTCTAGACGTAATAAATAGAAATTGTTGAAATTCAATAGGATTCTTCGTTTCACTAACTTACATATTGCATATAAATTTCACAAAGATTGTATGTTAACTTTTGGCATTAGAGCGTTCACAAGGTTCAACAAAGTGAAACAAGGACCATAACTCTAGACGGGCTTATAAAAATCAAGACCACGGGCAAGACCACAGGTAATTAAAGCCTTCTTTGTCTCTTGATCTTAAACACTGTATACAAATTATATGTCAATTGGACTTAATTTTAGCCTCCAGAACGTCCACAAAATTTTGCAAAGTAATTATCAACAGACTGCATCTCATGAACATAAACACTGTGTATAGATTTCATGTCAATTATATGACAACTTTATTGTCTTAGAGCATCCCACAGATTTTCAAATTGATCATGGGTTGACCGACCATCTCATGACCTTAAAACATTGTGTATAAATTTATAGTCAATCAGATGATAACTTTAGCCTATAGCGCCCATAAGCAATTGTGGAAGACAGATCGACCGGCGTGATGACAATATACAACTACATTTTATTTCAAATGGGTGTACAAAAAAGCATATATATGGATTAAAATATTCTGATACCACAAGAGATATTTATATTAGGTTTCGGAAATTTTGTAATACTGAAGGAGCCAGATTTTATTTATAGGTTAAAATAATCATTGATACAATTATGTAATTAACAAATGGGTTTATCTCATTGCAGTTGAAATGAAGATAACCCAAGATCCAATAAAATTAACTCGTCTTGTTTCATACAGGTGCATATAAGATCAAATGAAAATGAATACAAATAAATGAAAATAATAATATAATGCACAAAACAAAATAAAAAACCCAACAACTCTATTTACTAAATATTACTACTAAATGGCTTAAATTCAAGTTACAATTTCATATTTTCTAAGAAAGTCAAAACATAATTATTTCTATGTCTTTTGCTCAATAGGTTGTCAACTCACTATACGATCATACGTGTCATTCTCACACTTAAAACTCATTTACACCGGAAATAATAACACAATTACCTCCCTTGTTTTCTATTCTCCACCATGGAGTAGCTTTTTTCAAACGTTTGAATTTGAAGAGGAAAATGATATTTTTGCCAATTTCTCAACTGACAATAGTGAATTATAGGATTAATAGGATTATTCTTTAACAAGGTAGGACTGTTTATAGATACCATCTATTTTAAGGCTTTATTTTAATAAATTTTAAAAATATAACTTAAAAATATGAAATTGCAACTTTAAATTCAGGATTCAAAAAAGATTAGCATTCGCATAACGATAAAGTAGAAAATAACTTCTGTTTGGGAATTATAAGTAGTGGGAGAGATCTCTTCATATAAACAATGTCATCTTGGTGGATTCTCTTCCAAAGAAGTTTCGAATCATCCTTTCATACAGTTACTACCTATAGATAATAACTATTGTTTATAGTAGATAACATGACGAACATAATATATTATAAAATAAATTTATCCCTTCATCCCTACTAAATTTTTTAACTTTAAGGGTCTGGAAAGTTTACAAAACTGAAATATTGTTGGCATATAAAATTTTTAAAAACAGACATGACCATAGAAAGTACAAAGTATTAAAACTGTTCTAATTTTTTTAAACAAGCGGTTGCCATGCAAGATACCCCACATTTTGCAAGAGATGGACAGAGAACAAGCTAAAAAGCGATAGGGGGCCATAATCGAGGAAGATACTGTCCGATATGCGCGAATATTGAAAGGAACCAAGATCTTTGGGATATAAACCAGGGTTCTTAATCCATTTTGAAACGAACCGGCCAGAATTGGGTCAAATTAGGTCCCACCAGGAAATGGGTTAATTATAAGCTTCCATTCCCTGTAATATAACAAGACTTCCACAAAAATAATTCTTGGTAATTTGTTATGGAGAATGTTGTATTCTGATGAAAGTGATTACCACAAAAATAACGACAATTAGGTAGACCTTTTGAAAATTTTCCATATTTAATTCACGTACCAGCTGTCAAGTTCACATCAGTAATATTGAATAAATTACTATCTTTGTTCATTGATGAAACGTTCGTGTTTCATCGGTCGATGATCTAAATTATTAGCATTTTTCTACTATTGTCAGTATCAGAAAATGCTGCAGCCAAAATAAACTGATATGGCACCAT
Organism: Patella vulgata; assembly: GCF_932274485.2. Lineage (NCBI taxonomy): Eukaryota > Metazoa > Mollusca > Gastropoda > Patellidae > Patella > Patella vulgata. The sequence goes on from NC_065885.2 coordinate 43,842,854, forward strand.
GGCATTTCTTCATAACGCAAGTTGTAGTTTTTTGTCTATCACGTAACTTGCAAAAGTTTTTATTCATTCATCGATGACAGACAAAAAGCACAATTGTCATGTGACAACCATAATTGAAATTACTTTAAAATAAAATTCGGGAAAATATATTATTAATGACTGTTTCTCGGTGTTGTATCAGGGGATTAACTCAATGAAGACATAAATTTACCTAACAACTGGTCAGTGAATCCATCAATGTATGATCCACTTATTATTTAATATCTACCGGTACCTGGAATTCATAAGGAGCGTGGAAGACGCTTGATTGGCAAATCATGCCGATATCGTCTTCTTTCATCACGTGGGCTATTTTTACAAAAGTAGCTTACTGAAACTGTTATGAATAATCAGCAAGCTTGTTTTATCAAATTTACATGTACCGTTAAATGTGCTAATCCACTTAGATTATGAACCACATGGCCGATTCTCACTAACGTATGACCGTTGTTGTAGCCAACAAGTAAGTTAATATGTAATAATTAACCCGATGTAATTTAGCCGAAAGTAGATTGATTTATGATACCATAGTGGCCAGTTCATTGTTTTACCAATCGGCTAGATTAAACATCAATCGGCTAAAGCCAACAAAAAACTGCCAATTAAGAACACTGATATAGACAGACATTTTAACCCTTAACCTGTCGACGTCAATTTGACGTCATGGCGTCAAGTGGTTAGGCTAAATAAAGGCTGAAGTGAAATATTTTGTATGCCTATTTCAATCGACTACTGCCAGATAATTATAAGTGATAGACTCTTGACACCAATAAAAAAGTTGAAGGGGATAAGTTGATCTATCATTTGCAAATCATTCTAAATCCTTTTCATCAGAAATACCATCTTCAGAATCGGTGTCATCGTCGTCTTTAACGTTCCCGACATCGTTAAATTACGTTTTTTTCGTCAAAAAATGTTGAACAAAGACATGTGGTATAATGTTGTGGTAATTATAGTCGACAATGACCGGTTATGGGTTAAGTTTCATAAAAATCGGATAAAAAATGTGACCTCTGGAGGGTCCACACCCTTGGTATTATATGCTTTAACACTATTTGCGTACGAGGAGCGAAATTCCAACTGGGCCATCATTAAGGTGTAACGGTGATATACAGATATATTTGAATAGTTTTTCAAATCGAATAAAAATTGTGACCTCAGAGGGTCCACAAGCTAAAAATGTGATGTGTGATATGTGCGAATATAGAAATGAACCGAGATCTTTGGGATATAAACATACATTTCCCTTCCAGCCTTGCATGTTTTCTTCACCTAGGATCACTCATTAAATTGATAATTCCATGTCTCGAGGATAACATTGCACCACAATAAATGAACAGTGATGTGATCGCGACATAGAAAATCGACTAGAGCTTTGTGGGGAGAATTCATCCGTGGTTTTTGGGACAATGTCACCCACTATTTTGAGCCTAAAGATTGATGTTAATAAAGCTGAATAATTTGCTGGCGCAATAATTTGTGTTAGCTAGTTTCAATTTGTGAACACGGCACCTGTCAAATCTCAAAGCCTGAAATCAGGGGCCATAATCCATGAAGTTACGGTGCGATTACATGCCAATATCGAAAAGAACTGAGATCTTTGTGCGATAAACCTATATTTCAAGTTTCGTCAAAATCAGATAAAAATTGTGACCTGTAGAGTGTCCACAAACAAATTGTGGACGCCCAGACAGACTGACAGGGGCAATGACATATATATCCACATGAAAATGTTGGCGTATCAAAAGGATAAGCACAATGAAATATTCTAATTAACCTTTTTTACACTTGGTACATGGAAAAAATGAATACCCAAGTTCCTTGCAGAAAATTCTGGAAAAGTGATGCCGTATACCATGGACAGCCCAAAACTGACAACTACTGTTTTTTAGTACACCTCAAACTGTCTACTAGTTCTTTTCAGCACCACAGCTATCCACATGACTCAGATGGATTGTGGCTGTCTAATGAGTCCTAGTTACAAACCGTTTCAGGCTGTCCAAGTGCTAAAGGGTTAAAAAAAAAAAAAAAAAAAAGGATCTGCACAATGAAACATTTCCGTATGATGTTTAATTATATTGACAGTTATCTCCCATAGATTTATAGGTTCGCCATTGTTTGGTAATATGACTAACAGGATTAAGTTAAAATTATAACTCATCAAACTATTAGTCATTTACCTTCCTCATCCTCCACCAGCCATTGGTGGTGCATCAGGTCCTCCTGTAAAAAAAAATATCATATAATCACAGACACAGGTATAAATATAATTGGTCTTTATTATTGGCAGCAAAAAAAATACTGGAGTTAAGCATGACATCAATTATTGAATTAAATAGTTTGTCAATTTAGGTTATGTATTCACTTAAAGAGGTATACATACTGAAACTTACCTCCTCCTCTAAAGCCACCCATCCTTCTTCTTGGTGGACCAGGAGGACTGAAAGACACATATATTGACATAAAAATATCTTAATAAAATATAGTACAATCACTCAAGAACACATTTAGCTAACAAAAAATCTTATTTCATACATATAATTAATATAATGCCCCAAAATTTTATGACATCATATGAAGTCCTATACATCAAAAACAGTTATATGGTTTCGCGAAATAACATTGTGCCCAGGATATGAATGCTCCTTGGGGGGAATTATACAGAAATGCTTGGGTTGATGTACTTTTATACGTCAACATTTTCATGTGAATCCAAATATATAAAGAGAGAGGAATCCAAAACCATTTGAATAAACATAAACTTAGATGGGATCTAAGTCATAATAAACTTGATACGGTGACACCAGTAGTAGGAGTGGTTAAAAACAAAGTCATGGGTATCACAAAACCATCTTTTATAGTATCTAACGTTTCGTTAGTCTAAAAACCTACTTCTTCAGAGAATACAAGCTACACAAATGATACAGTTGCAGTACAAGGTTAGTCATGGTAACAAGTGATGTCATAATGTTAATATGACATCATAGCTTTGATGACATAATAATATAAAGAATAAGCTAAATATAGTTAAAAAAAAGGGGTGTAGAATTAATTTACAGGCATTTCATTTAAACCACTAGGCCAGTGGTTAATCTGTGGATCCAAAGTGATTCAGCAATATTGAGTTTGGCTCTATCGTTCTGAGGGATTTTATCGAGTACAGTGCTGTTTCTTACAAAACTCGCAAGTTATACAATATGTAACATTAGAACTATGGCAATTTAAACAATTAGCCTTAATATGAAATTTTTTTAAGTCTATACTGGTAATGTGACTGGTGGTTTCAACAGTAGTACACGCTGTACATTTAGGTCTAAAACATGGTTTGCATCCTAAAGCGTGTACTACTGTTGAAACCACCAGTCACATTACCAGTATAGAACGATAGAGCCAAACTCAATATTGCTGAATCACTTTGGATCTATAACTATATATTATTTAACTTATTCTTTATAATGTCATCAAAGCTATGACGTCATATTAACCTTATGACGTCATATTAACCATATGACATCACTATTATTTGTTACCATGACTAACCTTGTACTGCAACTGTATCATTTGTGTAGCTTGTATTCTCTGAAGAAGTAGGTTTTTAGACTTACGAAACGTTAGATACTATAAAAGATGGTTTTGTCATACCCATGACTTTGTTTTAACATTTTCATGTGGAAGTATATTGTTATCCGTTTACATTTTATTTGAGAATACTCCTGATTTTGACGAAAGATCTTGGTTGCAGACCTTCTAGAGGTCACAATTTTTATCTGATTTTAAAAATATTTAATATCAAAGATTTAGCTGTTCAAGTTATCAAAATTCATTGAAAATCAATATACTTGTTCATCTCAAAACCAGGGTTCAATTTAGTCTAAAACAAATGAGTAGCAAATTTTTGTGACAGATTCACATTTTGGCTAATCAATTCAAAATTTGAATAGCATTTGCTCAGATTTGAGGAGCAGTAAACCGTACATCACAAAATTTGCAATTCTGATAAATAACAATCTGATAAATAAACAATATTATAATCTTTAGTCTTGTTTTATTATTCATTTACATATGTACATGAAACACTTAACAAATGAACCATTAACATTAACAATTAAATAAAGTGTCTTAGTTTATTTTATATTACTTGAATGAATGTTGTTTTATGGCATTTCCATGTCGGCACAGTACTCTGGCCAATTTGCGCCAAATATATTTCCTGGAGCTGGGCACTACTTCATTCTTTTCTTACTTGCATAGAGACAGGTAGTGGGCAGACATGTTTTGACGTAGTGTTACTAAAAATAGACGGGCATCCCTAATGATGGCGTTCAGCATTAAAATCAGTAAGCTACGAGATTTGTTAAGCTTTTCTTTAATGTCTAAGATTGCTCTAACCAAATTAAACGTTGATCGTGCGACCTCTTATTGTTATCTTAAACCCAAACAAAGCGACAGCTTAAAATCAGCTCTTATATAATCAGATACAATCGTAGGCCTACCGGCTATGTGAATCGCTCATCTTTACTTTGATTTATTGCCGTATTTCTCAAATTCCAAAATATTAATTATTATACCGTTAAATTCCATTATTGAGAAAGTATTGCATAGTTTCGGCTCTAATCCACAAGCTAAACATACACTACCGCAGTACCGCTGCATTTATTGCATACTTCAGCGTCCGATCATGTTTTTGTTTACATTGGGAATGTGCGCCGAAAAAGATCCACACTGCCGGAAGGAATTCCTCTTGGCAAGATGGCTGCCCGCTACCTGTATTGCTGCCCGCTACCTGTATTGAAGTCAGAATAGAGCAGTGACGTAGGAACCAGCCTAACGTCATTTAGAGCAGGTTATCCAGTCTACGTTATTGTTTTCTCCAATTTACCGATTTATTAATGAAATTAGTTGCGATACTTTTATCCAAATGAAGTATTTTCATCCAAAATATAATGAATCACACTTCACAAGTTTGAAAGCAATTTTTGGCTAATGAATAAAATAATTCTATCGCTTTTACCGCGATTTGAATCGCTTAAATTGAACCCTGCTCAAAACCTTAAACTCTGTGTCCACAAGATATTTTGAAGTGATCAAGAGCCATACATCTGGCAGTAATTATCGGAAACCGCAGAAAATCAATAGGCTTCTTCGTCTCATGACCTTAAACACTGTGTATAAATTTAAACTCAATCGGATATTAACTTTAGCCCAATGTGGGTGTATAAAAATCATTGTTTTAGCTTGTTCTCTGTCCATCTCTTGCAAAATGTGGGCGTATCTTGCATGACAAGCGCTTGTTTTATTTTAAAGATAAGTTGCCACATAAACAATACACCCACAGAAGCTAAGTGGTCCAATCAGTAAATCACAGCATTGCAATTCATTCTCTTGCAAGTAATGGGGACATATATAGGACACTAGTAAAATTAGTAAAGATAGGTTGCCCGGAAACGAAACATACACCCACAGCAGCTAAATCGTCCGGGGAGTCAACAAGAGTTTGCTTTTTTCGGTAATAAAACATTTATAATACACTAAAATCTGATTAGGAGTAACAACTCATTAAGTAATTATTAGACAATCATTAGAATTTGTTTGGTTTTTATAAAGGTCTGCCCCATGCTAACATTTAGTATACGAAACATTTAATATCATGGATTTAGCTGTTCAAGTTATCAAAATTCATTGAAAATCAATATACTTGTTTGTCTCAAGACCTTAAACTCTGTGTATCAATCTAAAGTCAATCAGATGATAACTTTAGTCTTTAGAGCCTCACAAGATTTTTCAAAGTGATCAAGAGCCATAACTTTGGCAGTAATTATCGGAAATCGTTGAAAATCAGTAGGATTTTTCGTCTCATGACCTCAAACACTACATATAAAGTCAATTTAAAGTCAATTGGATACTAACTTTAGCCTCTAGAGCGTCCACAAGATTTTTCACAAAGTGATCAAGGGCCAAAACTCTGGCAGTAATTATCGGAAATCGTTTAAAATCAATAGGCTTCTTTGCCTCGTGACCTTAAACACTGTGTATTAATCTAAAGTCAATTGGATATTAACTTTAGCCTCTAGAGCGTCCACAAGATTTTTTGAAGTGATCAAGGGCAGTAATTATCCGGAATCGCATGATGATTGAATTTTATTCATTTCTTCTATGAAACTATCATCATGCGACAGACTCCGATTATCACTTCAACAGACTTTCAGAATTTTTTTTCTCGACCAACTAGCGAAACAGATGTTAGTGTTGTTTTATTGTGGTCTGAATTCTCTCATGTTTTGTAATAGTGTTATCTATGTATTGTAAAAGGTCAATGTTTTATTAATAAATATGGCAGTCAATATTAGTTGTTTTTAATATCTGGGTGGAAGTTTTCATGGTAGCAGAGCGTGGTTATGAGAAAACATGAACTTAACTTGTTGTAGTTGGCAGTAAAAGTGCTTGTGTTGAGGTTATTTAATAGATGATAAAAGTGAACATTTAGTGAATTTAAGGAAATATTCCAGAACATTGTCGGCGGTGTTTTTTGGCGGAAAACGAAGAGAACAAGACATTTAGTGAGTGATTTGTAAAGAATAGGCGATTATGGCGACAAATAATAGTGTAAATCAGCGTGGAAATGACTACAGAACTCCACCTGCGTTTACAGGCACAAAACCCTATAACAGGTGGGTGGATGAAGTAAAAGTTTGGCAGACTGTTACTGAGCTAGCAAAAACAAAACAAGGCTCTTCGATAGCTCTGTCTTTACCTGAAGATGTTGGTTCAGTAAGAGATAAAGTGTTTAGTGAGCTAGGTGTTGACAAATTAAATAAAGAGGATGATGTAGATGTTTTGATTTGGTTTTTGGATGGTATATATAAGAAAGATAACATTTCAGAAGCATATGAAGTGTATACCACATTTGATAGGTATAAGAAAGCACCCACAATATACATGGAGGACTATATTAGTGAGTTTGAAAAACTGTATAATAAATCTTTGAAGTATAATATGAGATTGCCCCAAGCAGTGTTAGCTTTCAAAGTTTTAGATGGTGCTGGCTTAAATCATAGAGACAGACAATTGACATTAACAGGTGTAGATTATTCACAGGGTGGCACTTTGTTTTCTCAAATGAATGATTCCCTTCAGAAATTTTTAGGTAAACAATCTATGCCTGATATTGATAACTCAAATATTTCTACTGGTATAAAATTTTAACCAACATTTATGAGTAACAGTGAAGTATTCTATACTCAAAATAAATGGAAAAATTACGGAAACAGATCATTTAATACAAGTTTTTAAGGATCACGAGGTCGTGGATCATACAGTGCAAGAGGCTTCCAACAAAACAGACCGAGCTTCACTGGAAATAATCCACAGAAAAATGACTCTCCTAGTAAGCTAATCCATTAGGATCTGATGGACACCCAATGAAATGTAAGATCTGCGAGTCAATATTCCATTTTGCTCGGTCCTGTCTGGATTCATACGAAAATATGGAAAAAAGGGTTTATGAAAATTCAACAACGGATAAAGGAGTGTTTTTTACTGGTGGAGCCAAACATGAACAAATAGTTTTATTGACTAAATCTATAAACTCTGCTTTATAAGATAGTGCTTGCAGTTCAACTGTTACAGGAAGGCAATGGATGAATTGTTATTTGGACAGTTTGAATGATTGTCATTTAAGTAAAGTGACAAAATCACATAGTGAAACTATTTTTAAATTTGGTGGTGGCAGAAAATTAAAATCACAAGAAAAGATAACTTTTCCATGCGAATTGGGTGGTAAACAATGTATGTTAACAACAGATTTAGTTGACAGTGATATTCCACTATTATTAGGCAAGCCAGACATGAAGGCGGCAAAAGTTGTAATGGATTTAGAAAATGATCACGCATCTATAAATGGAACCAATGTTGAACTTCAATGTATGTCTTCGGGACATTACTGTGTACCTCTTCAAATTAGTGAAGTTTCCAATGATGAAAGTTCAGTTTATTACACACTAGCGAATAAATCGCCGGAAGAGCAAAAGAAAATTATTCTTAAGCTTCACAAACAATTTGCTCATCCATCTAGTCAGAGATTAAGAATGTTACTTCATGATGCTGGTGTAAACAGTTGTGATGATTTGGTGGATCAAGTAAGAGATGAATGTAATGTCTGTAAAAAGGTTTCAACTGTAAAACCTAGACCAGTGATTAGTTTACCGATGGCTTCTAATTTTAATGACGTCCTTGCAATGGACCTTAAACTGTGGAAAAATGGGATCTATTTCTTACATCTAATTGATTTTGCCACAAGATTCAGTCTTGCTGCTGTAATAAGAGATAAAAATCCTTCCACTATTATAAATAAAGTTATGTTATTGTGGATAGGCAGTGGATTTGGTGTCCCAAAGAAAATATTAACAGATAATGGTGGAGAGTTCGCGAATGCTGAATTTAGAGACGTGTCTGAAAACCTGAATATAGAAGTTTGTAATTCTGCTGTCTATAGTCCCTGGCAGAATGGTGTTTGCGAGCGCAATCATGCAGTTGTGGATGACTGTGTTGAGAAAATAATAGCTGACAATCCCAATATTGATTTAGAACTAGCTTTAGTGAGGGCAATTCATGCCAAAAACTCTCTTCATATGGTTTACGGTTACAGCCCATTTCAGTTGGTGTTTGGAAGTAACCCTAATCTGCCCTCTGTGCTTCATGATAAACCCCCAGCACTAGAGGGAAGACAATCTCAGAAATTTTCTCTAATCATTTAAATGCATTGCATTTAGCGAGGAAGGCATTTATTCAAGCGGAATCATCAGAACGCATCAGAAGACCTTTACGGCGACAAATACGTTCATGTGGAGAATTGTTTCAAACCGGTGATGCTGTGTATTATCGCAGAGACAATCAGTGGAAAGGTCCTGGTAAAATTCTTAGTAGGGATGGATAGGTTATATTTATTCGTCATGGTAGCATTTATATCCGTGCATCTCCTTGTCATATCATCAGAATAGTGGATAAGCTTAAAACTGATAAGTCTGCCGGCGATATTGATGATGTTGATGACATAGCAACAGAAACCCATCTTAATCGTAGCCCAAATGACAGTGTAATAGATCAAATAGAAAATGATTCTTCAAATGACAGTGTAATACATTTAAATCAAATAGAAAAAGATTCTCCAAATGTTAAACTACCCAAGATTAAAGACACTATACGATATTTACCTGCAGGAAATGACAACGAATGGGTGGAATGCACAGTTGTGAGTAGCGCTGTAAAGTTCATGGTAAAAATCGTTACTGATTAAATATATTTAGAACAAGATTGATTCTTCTATTAGTGCTGTAGATTTTGATAAAGGTGTCCAAATATGGGAATCTGTTATTCCTAACATTAATAATACATCCGATTGTGAGAACTCTTTGTCAAGAAAAGAAGAGGGAGAGAACATTGGCAATCAAGTAGAAGAAGTTAATAGTGTTTTTGTACCAACAGCTAGACATGATGAACATCAAATTCGAGCAGCAAAAAGTCTAGAACTTGAAAACTGGAAATCGTTTAACGTATATGAAACTGTGCCAGATCCGACACCCCTTTATTTCGACACGTTGGGTTATAACCGAAAAAACATCAGAAAACAACAGTAAAATTGCTAAAGCTAGGTTAGTTGCTCGTGGCTTTGAGGAGGTTGAAAACGTTCAGTGCGATTCCCCAACAGCTGGAAAAGATACATTGCGCATTTTTCTAGCTCTCAGTGCATGTTTATCACGGAAGTGTCAGACAATTGATATAAAAGCAGCATTTCTGCAAAGCAATGATATTGAACGCGATGTATTTTTAAAGCCTCCTTCAGAAGCAAATGCTGAGAACGTACTTTGGAAGCTTAAGAAATGTGTTTATGGGTTAAATGACGCCTTACGTATTTGGTATTTTAGTGTCAGGGGTGAATTAATCTAACTAAAATGTAAACAATCTGACATTGATCCTTCTTTTATTATTATCATGATCAGAAATTGAATGGTTTATTTTTAATGCATGTTGATGATTTTCTTTGGTCTGGTAATAATTGTTTTGAAAATAATGTTATAAATGTGCTACGTTTAAAATTTAAGATAGGTAAACAAGCAGATGGCGCATTTCGTTACATCGGACTTGAATTGAATCAAAATAGTGAAGAAATAACTCTTGATCAGTTTTCATAAATAAACAATATAGCTTCAATACCAATTAGTTATAATCGATCATCACAAAAATTTGAGACACTTATTAGTACTGAGACAACTCCACTTCGAAGTGTTATTGGACAAATCAATTGGGTTGCCAATCAGACGCGGCCTGATGTGTGTTTTGAAGTTTTACAGTTGAGTACTGCTTTAAAGGATCACACAAGTTACTGACATTCTTTAATTCATGCTAATAAAGTAGTGAAGAAATTAAAAATTGACTCTTGCTACTTAAAATTTCCAATTGTGGTTACTATTCATGGAAACTCGTGAGAAATATACGTGTTGTCAGTACATGCACCTTACGTCAGTATTCCTATAAATGGTTAGTAATAATCATAAGGTGAGTATTTAAGTCAATTGGTTAGTATTCCTTACATGTGTCAGTATACAAAAATAACGTGACTAATTAAACAAACGTGAGTTTATCCGAATATATCACTAGTCAGACGCGTGCGAGAGAAATTGGAAAAAGCGTGACTAATTAAGAAAACGCCAGTATTTACGCTACCGCTCACTACCTGAGTGAAACCGCCAGTTATCTTTGATGTGCGTCAGTAAGTGGAACCGTCGCCAGTAGAGCGTGAAATCGTTAACTATTTAAATTTCTGGTGAGTATTGGTACTATAAGTCACTATAAAGTGTCCTGAATAAATTAATTATTATTTATTAATATTCACGAATTGGAGCAAATTTTTAAAACAATAATGGATGGCAGTGAACAAAGGGACTTGTCGACGATTTCGATTATATTTAAATATGAATTTAACAGCTCAGTGGCAAGGTTTGATTTGCCGCACTATTTGTACCGTTCCCGTTCTTACAACGGGTTCCCCATGCAGAATACGGCACAATGTGTATTGTTATTTAATTTACAATTGATATTTATCCTCGTTACATGCGGATTGACACATGTTTTGGGGCAGGCGGCACTTTGATATCTGTATGGATTAAATTTGGAATGACATTTTTAATGGTTTAAAAAAGATCATCAACACCAATGTGTTTTCCTAATTTTTTTAAAACAGATAATATGATCGCATATAATATTGAATTTCATACACATACATTATGAATTTCATACACATACATACATACATACAAGCATAAATTCTGAGCACCGAAGAATCGTGTGAATATCTATTTACATTGAGAAATAATAACTATTAAACAATATATATAACGATGAAAATAGTAATAACATATAAGGCACGATATGCAATGTTAAAATACAATATGATCGTACGTTACAGAAGAAAAAATGAATTTCATACATACAAATAAACCGAAATTATGAGCACGGAATAGTCTATTGAGTATGTCATTGAGTAATACTAATCAACTGTCACGGGTCAATGACAAAGCCGTCGACAACTCATTATTTACTCCAAATTATTTATCCAAGTGGTGATTATTTGATATATCTCATATCATCTTTAAAAAAATAATTTATAGGCCTTAAATGGAAATAATCAAAATGGCCCAAAATTTTCTTTTCGAAGAGAATTTTACTGTCGCTTCTTCATACGGCATGCAAAGTATGGAATGCATCTTGGATATTATTGTTTAAAATTCTCTTATCACCATGGGTCTAAAAAAATGCAAACGACCAACGAACCGAAATGCGACGATACTCTAGTCTGCCATTGAGTATCCTCTGAATAATGTTGATATTTGCATCAAAGCCAAAATGCACGAAAGTGAACGTAAGCATTTCTTGACTATGAAATTGAATTGATATTTCTATAGGGACTCATATTTTGAATTTTTGATAACGTCACAGTCCTGAAAATAATAATAGACCTATCTTATTTTAATTCACGTGTTAAATGAACACATGTACAGCTGTGGCGGCTTTTTTGATGATTATCCAATCAACAATCTTAATCTCCTGACCACTAGGTGGCACTAATGTGCTAATTAATTGATGAGATTAACTTATAATATACATATGCACAACAGACTACTAATGTATAGATTGTTCTTCAATATAACGCTATCATGTGAATGTTCTTCAATATAACGCTATCATGTGAATATTATGCCGTATGTGTTGTGGATGTTTCTTTACAAAAGGAGTGCATTTACTACGATTTTCGTCGTCAGCACCCTTGAATACCTAAATAAAAAACATTAAAGGACAAAATAGCAAATAAATTGCGGAAATCGTTGGATCAAATTTTTATTACGATTTTCGTCTTCAGCACCCCTGAAAACCCATGGAAAGATATATTCAACGACAAAACAGCAAATAAATGGCCTGGTTGCTATGGGATTTTGTTTTGGAACATACCAAATCTTTGACTTGCTTTTTCTCAAAACTTACTTTTTTGAGTTGGGTAGTTTCTAATGGACACAGCTCAGTCATTTTTGCCCAATTCAAACAAACTATACGTCAAATTTCCTCATTGCGACTCATTATGCTATTGGGGGGGGGGGGGGTGTCACATATACCTTATCGTTAATTTTGTGAGAATGACTCGTAAGATCCGAACAACTCGCTTACAAGCCTGGATGTCTTTTTTAGAATATAATGATACAATTAATGTAGAAATGACCAAGTTACACATCTGTACCGTTCAGCTAATCAATTCTGTCAAATGTACAAACTCGATTCCTGATAAAAAAAACAAAAAAACCCAATTAATTCAAACGTCAACCTGACTATTTCAGACTTCGCGTCTTACGTTTCACGAATAGTCCGTGTAGAGCACGTAGTCGGCAATCTCGGTCAAAGGAGCAATTCCTTTCATACATTACAAGCGTGCACCAGCTTATTCAGAGTTCATATTGGACAACTTTTGGTGTCAAGGCGACTGCAGTTCGGTTGCTTTATTCAAAAAGATAACTGATATTAAACTGTAAAATTGACCAAGCTATATCCGTTTGAGGTATCGTTATGTTCTAACACTAAATCACATAGCAACCATGCCATATATTTGTTAATTTTTGTTTAATAATTCTCTTGGTGTTATAATTTAGAACCACAAAGAGAATAGTCCATACATTAGTAATGTAGGTCTTGTATATTAAATCTTTTATGGGAATAAATTCTGTTAATCTCACCACTTAATTAGCACCTTTCTGTTATAGTGCTCAAGAGATTAAGAATGTTGATTGGGTCAGTAGAGCGTAAAATCATTAACTATATAAATTTCTGGTAAGTTTATTGATAAACTGTATCATTAAAAGAAAATTTGTTATCCGTGTGACTATTGTAGAAGAACTCAAACGAAAATTTCGGATATGAAACTGGCAAATTTTAAGACATAAAAATGCTCTATTTGTTGAAAATATTTTAACATAAGTTTCGCTATAGTGTTCGTAATTTCTTGTGTTTTGATTTTTTTCAGTTTTGAATATGTAATATAGTGTAGTTATAAATGTGTGTGTTTTTTTTTTGATAATTTTCAATGTACATTTCTATCAGCCTTAGTTTTAATAAAAAAATAATCGGCCGGGATATCTACATGACTTTCGAGTTCGCACAAGAGAGATATCACAAGATCGAATGTTGTACATGGTTTTACTATTTCACCGTTGCATGCAATGTATCAGTTGTATTTATCGTGTGCTACATAAAACAATTTCTAAAATAGTAATAGACTCTTCCGTGCTCATAATTTCGGTTTACTTGTGTGTATGAAATTCATTTTTTTCTGTAACGTACGATCATATTGTATTTTAACATTGTATATCGTGCCTTATTATATGTTATTACTATTTGCATCGTTATATATATATTGTTTGATAGTTACTATTTCTCAAATGTAAATAGATATTCACACGATTCTTCAGTGCTCAGAATTTCAGTTTGTATATATGTATGTGTATGAAATTCAATATTATCTGCTATCATATGTTTCAATAAAATTAGCGACAACAGATTGGTGTTGATGATCTTTTTTTAACCATTAGTTGTCATTCCAAATTTAATAATCCATACAGATATCAAAGTGCCGCCTGCCCCAAAACCTGTGTAAATCCGCATGTAACGAGGATAAATATCAATTGTAAATTAAATAACAATACACATTGCGCCGTATTCTGCATGGGGAACCCGTTGTAAGAATGGGAACGGTACAAATAGTGCGGCGAATCAAACCTTGCCACTGAGCTGTTAAATTCATGTTTAAATATGAAGGTATTTATATTAGATCGATCTATCTAACCATCTTCGGTGTCTTTTGCAAACTACGGCGGTAACCGAAATCGTCGACAATAGTCCCTTTGTTCACTGCCATCCATTATTGTTTTAAAAATTTGCTCCAATTCGTGAATATTAATAAATAATAATTAATTTATTCAGGACACTTTATAGTGACTTATAGTACCAATACTCACCAGAAATTTAAATAGTTAACGATTTCACGCTCTACTGGCGACGGTTCCACTTACTGATGCACATCAAAGATAACTGGCGGTTTCACTCAGGTAGTGAGCGGTAGCGTAAATACTGGCGTTTTCTTAATTAGTCACGCTTTTTCCAATTTCTCACGCACGCGTCTGACTAGTGATATATTCGGATAAACTCACGTTTGTTTAATTAGTCACGTTATTTTTGTATACTGACACATGTGAGGAATACTAACCAATTGACTTAAATACTCACCTTATGATTATTACTAACCATTTATAGGAATACTGACGTAAGGTGCATGTACTGACGGGTTTAAGCGACTACTGACAACACATATATTTCTCACGAGTTTCCATGAATAGTAACCACAATTAATTATTTCTACTCTTTTGAAGGATATTCTAACGCAGAGGTCAGTTACTCAATACTCAGAGCTCAGTTCTACACACTATGCATCTTGTAGTGTAGTATGAAACAAATGGTGCAAAAAGGTGAAATATCACAGATCATGTGGATAGACAGTTGTCATCAGATTTCAGATGCTTTAACTAAACACGATGCTTCTTGTGTTAAAGTAGCTAAGTCTCTAACTCATTATCATCCAAAACCTTAGACATTGAAAACACGAATTAGTTGTCAATTTTAATCAACATTAGTGTTGTGGTCTTACCGGAAAAAAAAATGGCTTCTGATATCCAATATTTAAGACAAAATAAACATTTTACGATTGGTACACGAATCGTGTACCATTTCAGCTCAATTTGTAACAAACGACTCGAAGAACGAGGCTAGACATATTCCAGAAGTCATGTCAAACAGTGACCCATATTCTTATCAGGAGAGCATGCACCATAAATACTATCAGTGTAGACTGCAATAACCAGACGCTAGAGATTGCCATTCGATTGAGACTTCTGGCGTATTTCATCGAACATAACTGCTTTGAAATTAGAGTAAAAATGGAAACGACTGAATGTAAACCAGTTTATTTACATTCATATTACATTATTATATACGTTGCGACCCATTTGTGGCAATTTGTACATCCCAATTATTAGCGATTTAGCTCCTTTAAATTAACTGAAACATTCAGAAACGGACACTTGAGTATTTTATTGGACAAATGAACAACTCTCTATAATTAATGTTTCATTTTATTTATTGACAATAACAGATTGCTCTTTCTGTTTATCTACTTTACTCCAAATGTGGGTAGTTAATATTATTTTATATTTCATACTTTGTCATATTTACTTTATACAGTTTGTCTCGTCAATGTGTTAGTGTTTTATTGTGGTCTGAATCCTCTCATGTTTTGTAATAGAGTTATCTATGTATTGTAAAAGGTCAAGGTTTTATTATTAAATATGGCGGTCAAGATTAGTTGTTTTTAATATCTGGGTGGAAGTTTTCAACAGATAAATTTACGGATATTGTAATTGGCAATAGTGACAAAAGCGGTAGTATAATTATTAGGAACAAACAGGATTATATTAAGGAATGTTTTAAACACCTCAACGACTTGAGCATGTATCAAGAACTACCCAGTGACAACTCCCACATGATTCATCAGAACCTCGAGAAAATAATTCTTAATTTGGCAATAGCTATTCTCCGCTGGCATAAACAGCGAAGCCCACAATTGTTCACCTTAGGTAAAATACATGTACATAAGACTAAGAATAAAGGTGAAATCCCTCCAGGAAGACCCATTTGCAGTCATACTAATTCTCCCACAGCTAAAGCTTCATATTGGCTTGATTGGAAAATGAAACCCATTGCAGAAACCTACTGCACCGAAGTCGTAAGAGACACCACTAATTTTCTTCAAAAAACTCCAAAACATAAATATAAGTAATAATACCTACCTACTCACATTCAATGTTATTACTACTAGTCTATATCCGAATATTCCTATACAAGAAGGAATAGAAGCCCTTAAAGTAGCTTGTGAAGAAGACAGCAATTTACAACCTAAAGAAATCGACACCATCGTTCAACTAGCTAATTTTATTACTAACAATGAATTTGAATTTAATGCAAAATATTACCATCAAATCAGTGAAACTGTAATGGGGACCCCGTTTGCAGTTACGTATAGTAATATTTATATGACTTATTGGTTAAAAAAATATTGGAATCATTTACCTAATATGCCGGATGAACACTTTCAATTTATCGATGATATACTCTTCAAAAAAAGTAGCGGATATTGAAATGAAATACCTATGAAGGTTGTGATATGATAAATAGTCATGGACACTTGACATGCTTTGAGGGTATGTTCACAGATGAAGAACTTATCACCCCAAAAGAACCATTGGCCGTGGCACTGCAAGAGGAGTGGGTCAGATTGCCCCAAATCGTGATTGGACGGCTGATGCATGCCACGACAAATCGCTGAATGTCTGAGGATTGGTGGAGCAATTACTCCTTATTATTACAAAAATCAAAACCTCCATTTTCACTTTTGACAGTGTATCTCTTTGCGAGTGAAATGGGGCCGTCAGATAAGCCGCCCATATGAACTGTTTATGTTATGTGTAGGCAATTGGCCTGTTATTAACATACACTGGTTACCTCTAATAAAAACAGCAGTGCATTTCCGCAGTTTTGTATTGTTTCTGAATATCCCCTACTTTTTTTGAAGAGTATATATGGACCATTTCTTTGAGTGAAATGGGGCCGTCAGGTAAGACGCCCATATGAACTGTTTTATGTTCATGTGTAGGCAATTGGCCTGTTACTAATATACACTGGTTACCTCTAATAAAAACAGCAGTGCATTTCCGCAGTTTTGTATTATTTCTGAATATCCCCTACTTTTTTTGAAGAGTATATATGGACCATTTCTTCGTCTACCCTGGACGAATGCCAACATTTTCTAATAACCCTCAACCAACAGTACCCTAAAATCAAATTCACTATGAATATCAGTAATACTGAAGTCTCATTTTTAGACGTTAAAGTCATCAATCATCACAACAAACTAGAAACTAATTCGTTCTGCAAAGAAACAGATAGTCATCAATATCTTAAAGTAGCTAAGTCTCTAACTCAATATCATCAAAAATCTTCGACACTGAAAACACAAATTATTTGTCAATTCAAATCAACATTGGTCTTGTGATCTTACAGGGAAAAGATGGGCTTCTGATATCCAATATTCAAGACAAAATAAACATTTTACCATTGGTACACGAATCGTGTACCATAGGGCGTTCCAGCGCCATTTGGAACAAGGAACTCAAAGAACGAGGCTAGAGATATTCCACAAGTCATGTCAAATGGTGACGCTATATTCTTATCTGGAGAGCATGCGCAATAAATACCATAGGTGTAAAATGGAATAACTAGGCGTTAAAGATTGTTATTTAATTGAGACTTGCCGAACATAACTGATTAGAAATTACAGTAAAAACAGAAACGATTGAATGTAAATCAGTTTATATACATTCATATAACATTATTATATGCGTTTGCGTCCCATTTGTGTCAATTTCTAGGTCCAAAATATTAAAGATTTAGCTCCTTTAAAACATCCAGCTGTCATCCTCATCATATCTTCAATTCCATAGTTTACAGTGGGGCCATCTGCATTAAGCCTATTTGCAGCAAAACTGAATGGATCAGCTACCATTTAACTAAATTTAAAACCTACCTAACACAATGCGGATATAAAACTAAAGTCATCAAAAAAGAATTTAACAAAGTCCATCAAAAAAACAGAAATGAATTACTGCAATATACCAGCGGCTGCCAGGCAGGATACGCCTACATTTTGCAAGAGATGGATAGAGAACAAGCTAAAAACAAACAGGATTTTTTGTACAATCATGAGGAATAATCCAGAAAGTTATGATCTGAAATGCCCAAATATCAAAAGGGACATATAAAGCTATGTTTAAGTTTCATCAAAATTGGATAAAAATTGTGACCTCTAGAGGGTCCAAAACCATCGTAGCATACCTTTACACAATTTGTGTACAAAGTGCGGCCATTTTGTCCGGCAGTTTCATTTCGATTTTCTCGAAATTCGAATTCAACCTTCATTATGGTGGAATGGTGATATATTTAAACGGCTTTTAAAATCAGAAACAAAAAAATTGTGACCTCTAGAGAATCCGCATGCTAAAAATGCGATTTTTTGAACACTTATGAGCCATAATCCAGGAAGTTACTGTGTAAAGGTGATATATTCGAACGTTTTTTTAAATCGAATAATAATTGTGACCTCTAGAGGGACCACAAGCAAAAAACGTGATTTTTTGTACAACCAGAGGCCATAATTCAGGAAGTTACAATTCGATACACATGAATATTGAAAGGAACCAAGATCTTTGTGTTATAAACTTGCATTTCAAGTTTCATCAAAATCGAATCATAAGTTACGATTCGATGTGCACGGAAATAGAAAGGAACCAAGATATTTGGGTATTAAACATGCATTTCAAATTTCATCAAAATCAGATGAAAATTGTAACCTCCAGAGGATCCACAACCCTGATACACAATATTTTGAAACTATTTGCGAACGAGGGTCGGCCATTTTGTCTATCAGTTTCAGTCCTATTTTTACGAAATTCGAACTCGACCATCCTTAGG
The DNA here is from genome assembly GCF_932274485.2 of Patella vulgata. Lineage (NCBI taxonomy): Eukaryota > Metazoa > Mollusca > Gastropoda > Patellidae > Patella > Patella vulgata. The sequence continues at coordinate 43,862,066 of NC_065885.2, forward strand.
GTGTAACGGTGATAAATTCAAACGGTTTTGTTGTAAAACGGATAATAATTGTGACCTCTCTGGGGTCCACAAGCTAACAACGCGATTTTTCGTACAATCAGGGTCCATAATTCAGGAAGTTATGGTCTCGAAAGGAACTGAGATCTGTGGGTTATAAACATGCATTTCAAGTTTCATCAAAATCAGATGAAAATTGTGACCTCCCTGATACGCAATATTTTGAAACTTTTTGCGAACGAGGGGCGGCCATTTTGTCCATCAGTTTCGGTCTGATTTTTACGAAATTCGAAATCAACCATTCTTAGGGTGTAACGGTGAAATATTCACACGTTTTTTTGAATCGGATAAAAATTGTGACCTATATGGGGTCCACAAGCTAAAAACGCGATTTTCCGTACAATCGGGGGCCATAATTCAGGAAGTTATGGTTCGATATGCGCGAATATCGAAAGGAACTCAGATCTGTGGATTATAAACATACTTTTCAAGTTTAAACCAAATCGGATAAAAATTGTGACCTGTAGAGTGTTCACAAGCTAAAAACGTGATTTTTCGTACAATCAGGGGCCATAATCCATGAATTTACAGTCCAATACATGCCAATATCGTAAGGAACCAAGATCTTCGGGTGATCAAACCTTTATTTCAAGTTTCATTGAAATCGGATAAAAATTGTGACCTGTAGAGTGTTCACAAACATTTGTGGACGGATGGACAGGGGCGACGAGAATATACATCCACATGAAAATGTGGGCGTATAAAAATAGAAGTTATTAATAAGAAGAAAGTTACACCATGGGTAACAACATATGACTACCGTCAACCTAATTTACATACTTTAGCGCAGGATACTTCGATTTTAGAGACTAGCGCCCGTACGTCTAAACTGTTGGATAAATCAAAGATAGGTTGCCTGGCAACGAAACATATCGTCCAGGCAGTCAACAAGAGTTGTCGCATATTTTCACTTTTTTCGGTAATGAAACATTTATAATACATTAAAATCTGATTAAGAGTAACAACTCATTAAGTAATTATCAGAAAACCATTAGAATTTGTTTGGTTTTTTAAAGTTCTGCCCCATGCTAACGTTTAGTATACGAAACTTTTATCATCATGGATTTAGCTGTTCAAGTCATAAAAATTCATTGAAAATCTCAAGACCTTAAACTCTGTGTATCAATCTGAAGTCAATCGGATGATAACTTGAGCCTCTAGAGAGTCCACAAGATTTTTCAAAGTGATCAAGGACCATAACTCTGGCAGTAATTATTGGAAATCGCTGAAAATCAATAGGATTCTTCGTCTCATGACCTTAAACACTGTGTATCAATTTAAAGTCAATCGAATGATAACTTTAGCCTCTAGAGCGTCCACAAGATTTTTCAAAGTGATCAAGGGCCATAACTCTGGCAAAAATTATCCCAAATCACTGAATTTCAATAGGCTTCTTCATCTCATGACCGTTAACTCTGTGTATCAATTTAAAGTCAAACGGATATTAACTTTAGCCTCTGGAGCGTCCACAAGATTTTTCAAAGTGATCAAGGGCCATAACTCTGGCAGTAATTATCGAAAATCGCTGAAAATGAATAGACTTCTTCGTCTCATGACTTTAAACACTGTGTATAAATTTAAAGTCAATCGGATATTAACGGACGGGGGCGACAACAATATACGACCACATTTCAATGTAGGCGTATAAAAATCGTAATATCCCAGAAGAAATGTAAGACTATTGGTCAATTGATACAAGTGAATAGACTGAAAACACCTGAAGTGCCATTAGTTGACAGTGATTTTTATAGAGGATGCAAACCATGTTATAAGACCCAAATGTAAAGCATGTGCTTCTGTTGAAACCACCAGTCACATTACCGGTCACATCCGTCCGTCCACAATTGTTTGTGAGCACTCTAGAGGTCAGAAGTTTATCATCCTAAGATCTCGGTTCGATATTGGCATGTATCAGACTGTAACTTCATGGATTATGGCCCTTGATTGTATGAAAAATCATGATTTAGCTTGTGAACACTGTAGAGGTCACAATTTTTATCCGATTTGGTTTAAACTTGAAATATATGTTTATAACCCAAAGATCTCAGTTCCTTTCGATATTCGCACATATTGGACTATAACTTCCTGAATTATGGCCCCTGATTATACGAAAAATCGCGTTTTTCGCTTGTGGACCCTATAGAGGTCATAATTTTTGGTCGATTTAAAAAAACGTTTTAATATATAACCGTTACACCCTAAGGATGGGTGAGTTCGAATTTCATGAAAATCGATCAAAACTGAATGAAAAAATGTTCACCCATCGTTTTCAAATACGTAAAAATATGGTATATCAAGGTTATGGACCCTAAAGAGGTCACAATTTTTATCCGATTTTGTTGAAACTTGAAATGTAAGTTTATAACCCAAAGATCTCAGTTCCTTTCGATATTCGCGCATATCGGACCATAACTTCCTGAATTATGGCCCCTGATTATGCGAAAAATCACGTTTTTAGCTTGTGGACCATATAGAGGTCATAATTTTGATCTGATTTAAAAAAAACATTTTAGTATATCACCGTTACACCCTAAGGATGGCCGAGTTTGAATTTCGTGAAAATCGGACCAAAACTCACTGACAAAATGGACGCCCATCGTTCTCAAATAGCGTAAAAATATGGCACATCAAGGTTGTGAACCCTATAGAGGTCACAATTTTTATTCGATTTTGTTTTGATGAAACTTGAAATGCATGTTTATAACCCAAAGATCTTGGTTGATTTCGATATGCGCGCATATCGGATCGTAACTTCCTGAATTATGGCCCCTGATTGTACGAAAAATCGTGTTTTTAGCTTGTGGACCCTCTAGAGGTCACAATTATTAATCAATTTAAAAAAACGTTCAAATATATCACAGTTACACCATTATGATGGCTGAATTCAAATTTCATGTAAATCGGACAAAAGCTGCCGGACAAAATGGCTGCCTCTTGCACGCAAATAGTGTAAATATATGGTATATCAAGGTTGTGAATCCTCTAGAGGCCACAATTTTGACCGCTTTTGATGAAACTTTAAATACATATTTATAATCCAAAGGTCTTGGTTCCTTTCGATATTCGCATTTATTGGATCGTAACTTCCTGAATTATGGCCCTTGATTGTACGAAAAGTTGCGTTTTTAGGATGTGATCCCTCTAGATGTCACAATTTTTATCCGATTTAAAAAAACGTTTGAATATATCACTGTTACACCCTTATGATGGTTGAGTCCGAATTTCGTACAAATCGGACCAAAACTGTCGGACAAAATGGCTGCCCCTCGTACGCAAATATTGTAAATATATGGTATATCAAGATTTTGGACCTTCCAGAGAGAGGACACAATTTTGATCCCATTTTGATGAAACTTGAAATACATGTTTATAACCCAAAGATCTTGGTTCCTTTCAATATTCATGCATATCGGATAGTAACTTCCTGAATTATGGCCCTTGATTGTACGAAAAATCACTTCTTTTTTTGAGCTTGTTCTCTGTCCATCTCTTCCAAAATGTGGGCATATCTTGCATGGCAACCGCTTGTTTTATATTAAGGCTAATTGTTTAAATTGCCATAGTTCGAATGTTATACAGTAGAATCTGCATTAAGCAGCCACCCAAGGGAATTGTCGCGACTGACCGCTTAACGAGAGTAAATTTGACCATCGCTGAATCTTGCGCCGAACGAAAATTCTTTACTCAAATCTCGGACATAACTTCTGTAAACGTGTCATTTTGTATCAACAACGATACTACTGTCTACCACTGTGATGCATTCGATAATATTTATCGATTTTTGTGAAGAAAATCGATGAATTAATTTTATTTTATCAAAAAAGCACATGAACAAAAAACCATCACTACCGATTTACAGGGGGTGTAACTCTGTATGTAATATTATAGGAGGTGCTAAAACGTCTGTTTAACAACAAAGTGGCAATGGAAAAGAGATACTAGATGATCGTGACAAAACTCGCCTTCGCCGGTACTTTTATTTTATTCAATCAGTATGAAATAATGTTTTGTTACGCATGAACAATGATCAGGTTAGACATTTAATAAAACAAAAGATTAATTAACAGATAATCCCAGGTTTATTGTTATTTTCACATTTCTTTTTACCTGATCAGTGGGGGACCAGTTAATTAACTACTACTCACAGGATTAACAGGGGTGTTACAAAGAACGACAAGATGGTATCATTCAACAATGGCCGTTGAATGGGCGATGTTTTGTTAAATTTATTAGTAAAATAGTGACCGCTGGACGCGTTAGAGGAGTGACCGTTGAATAAAGAGATGAAACAATAGAGTTATTACGGGGGGAATTTATCGTGACCGCTTACAAGGAGATGTCGCTTAATGGGAGTGGCTGCTCATACAGATTCTACTGTATATTGCATAACTTGTGAGTTTTGTAAACAACAGTATGTTGGCCAACTATCACCCCCTATAGTCATAGAATATTAAATTGAAAGAGATTGGAAAATCACCTCACATAGTCCCACACTTTAATACACCTGGTCATGAAGCTTATGTCAGCACTGTGCTGGATAAAATCCCTCAAAACGATAGTCAAACTCAATATTACTGAATCACTTTGGATCCACAGATAAAATACTGTATGGCTTAATGGTTTAAATTAAATACCTGTAAATCAATTCTACACCTTTTTTAACTATACATCATCATTTATCTATATTTAGCTTATTTTTTATAACATTATGACATCACTGGTTACTATGACTAACCTTGTATTTCAAATGTATCATTTATGTAGTTTGTTACAGTATTGGTTCTTTAATCAAGTTCTGGTGACAAGACTAGTTTAGCATCTTATAATACCTTTTTTTTTCTTCTAACATATTATATACAAAACTTAAGACTCCGTAATGAGCTTGTGTTGATGGAGCTATGGCCCTACCTTGGCTAGGCACGAGTGTGCCAACTCCCAACTAACTTACAATACATGGCCGTTGTCCGGTCTTAAATCCAGACCTGTGGGGGCCTGGAGTTAATTTCTAGACGCCCTCGCCTAGCCTCCGACTCGTGTCCTGGCCGGACCTGACTGTCGATTCGTTTGTTTTCTGGCTTTATAAACCCTTCCAAACAAAGGATCTTATTAGGCATCTGGCTAATGTATCATCCATCATATAAGGTTTAACATTCGATACATGCTAATCAGACAAAGAAAGTTTAAATAAAACATGCCAAGAACAAGTTAAGATTACATAATGCTACCACTCGACACAAACTAGGTCATTTTGGGACTAACAGATGGTTCAATTTTATATCAATGATTCACTTGTGCGTCAGGGTTTTTTAGCATTGGGAGATAACGAGGATGCGGAGAAACCCTAGAGGTTTTACAGTTGACCCTACTCCTTGTCACATACAAGATTACAAATGTGGGATCGAAACCATGCTACTTGACTCAATGACAGACCGTATGATATAAAAATCGCAGTGTATGTATTCAAAGTCAATAGGATGAAAACTTCTGTCATACAACAGATCGTATGATAAATTTTGTTGTTATACCAGCATTCACTAGTTTGAACAAAGTGAAACAAGGGTCATAACTTTGTCATTAGCCCGGTCAGTGCTGAAAAGTAAGATGTTAAACCCCATTTTATTTTGTTTCAATTCTTAACTCTAGAAGTAATAAACGCAAATTACTGAAATTTAATGGTCTTCTTCCTTTCACTAATTTCAATAATGCATATCAATTTAATGCAGATCTGATGATACTTTTGTTGTTAGAGCAACAGCAGCTAAATCGTCCGAGCGGTCGACAAGGGTTGTCGCATATTTATTCCTTTGTATGTAATTGGGGGCCTTTACAAGACAGTTCCATACAGATAAGATTATATTTTTTTACGTTTGAGGGTTCACAAGGTTTTACAAACTGAAACAAGGGCCTCAACTTTGGAAGTAGTTTACAGAAATTGTTGAAATTTGACAGACTTTTTCGTTTTACTAATTTAAATAATGCACATAAATTTCATGCAGATCGAATGATCACTTTTGTCATTCAAACATTCACAGGGTTCACAAAGTAAAACAAGGGCCATAGCTCTAGAAATAATTGACGGAAATTGCAGAAATTCAATAGAACTCTGTTTCACAAATTTTAATGATGCATATAAATTTCATACATATTGGATGATACAGTACGATTATCGTGTCGTTTTTTGTTGAAAATTGCCACGATAACGCAACAATATTGACACGATAAATAATTCGGTGTAACAGTCGCTATCGTGTACCACGATAGGCCTCAGTGTAATTTTACATGCAAAATTAACGGTATTTATTTGTCATAAACAATCGATGTCAAAAACAATATACTGCCACGATATTATGAATGTTGAATATTTTCGTTAATACGGACACATTAGGTCACGTTGTATAGTGAGAACACAAGTTTTCACATATTCTGCACGATATATGCGGTTATATTTCCAACCAGTCATGTAAAGCTGCATGTCTAGAACATTTTAAAGGACACGTATGCATAAGACTATACATGTATTACACAGTTTAGCTATTTATGCTGTGTTCAAATTGTTTTGCATATTTACTGTATTAAGAGTGTATAGTTAAGAATTACTCTCGAATCACGGCAAAGATAGACATTTAAATTGCAAGCTATAAAGGTATTTTGGTTATCGGTCTTACAAATAGAAATAAGACAAATATACTATTCAAAAAAAGTAGGGGATATTTGATTTTGGGGGCATAATACTAAAATATGCAAATGACTACGAAAAAAGTCACTATAGAACCTAACAGAAGAAACATTTCCAGTTACATGTGACGCCCAAACGCACCAATAGCTACCGCATGGAATGCAGGTGATGCTTGGGATCATCATGGGGGTCCAACCCAAGATTTGCACGACTCTGACTTTGAATGTTACAGTCATTGTGGCATTGAATTCCAGGGTGGAAACATCAGTTTAATTGTTTTAGTGACCAGAAAACAAATTTTGATATGCGTCGGCTTACCCAAAATGAAAGGTTACGTGCCCTTGGCATGCTACAGATCGGCACAACACAGGCGGTTGTGGCGCGGACGATGAATGTTTCTCAGTCTGTCATAAGCAGGCTATGGTCCAGATACCGTGATACACAATCTGTACAGGACAGACCACGCTCAGGTCGACCAAGGGCGACAACTCAAGCCCAGGATCGATTTATCCGTACCTTGGCCTTGAGAAATCGTGTCATCACATCAAATCAGATCAGCGCTCGTCTTCAAACAGACACTGGTGTGAGAGTGAGTGGCCAGACGATTCGGAATCGACTGCATAGGGGTCACCTTCGCGCCCGACGTGCTCGCGTGATCCCTTGTTTGAGAGATCATCACATTCAGGCAAGACGTCGTTGGTGTAGGGATCGTCAACACTGGGATAATCGACGCTGGAGCAATGTGATGTTTTCAGATGAGTCAAGGTTCACTGTTGATTTTTTGGACAGACGTAGGAGGGTGTGGCGTCGTCGAAACGAGCGCTTCCAAGACGTTAACGTCATCAGACATGATCGATTTGGGGGTGGTTCTGTTATGGTGTGGGGAGGCATCACTGTTGCTGGAAGAACGGCTTTACATGTTGTTGCAGGGCGTGTTACAGGCCAGTACTACCGGGACAATATCTTGGCAGTCCATGTTGTGCCGTTCGCACGACGCCATGGCCGCCGTTTCATCTTCCAGGATGACAACGCAAGATGTCACAGGGCCAGGATCGTTACAGGTTACCTCCAACAACAGAACATCACCACATTACCTTGGCCAGCACTGAGTCCCGACCTCTCCCCCATCGAGCATGTCTGGGACATGCTTGGACAGAGGTTACGTCAACGTCAACAAAGTCCTACCAATGTCCAAGAACTTGCTGCTGCGTTGCAACAGGAATGGGACAATCTGGACCAAAATGACCTTAGACGTCTCATTAGGAGTATGCCACGTCGGATCAATGCTTGTTTGGCAAACAGAGGAGGATTTACCCGTTACTGACTTGGTTGTGATGCTGTGGTAACTTTGCTGTTTGACCCCGGGTATCATTTTACCCTTATAATGGTCAGTCTGTGCCTTACTTAGTCTAACGATCATTTGGAATAAATCGATGAATGTGAACTTCATTTCATTTTGTCATTTGTTTCTTCGTCAGTTTCATTAGGTGACTTTAATAACACTTAAAAATCAAATATCCCCTACTTTTTTTGAATAGTATAGAACTTGCAACGGATTCGAAAGCGCTTTCAAATCAGACATAAGCTCATACTTACCGTAAAAATGAAATGAACGCGACACAAGTCTCCGATGTAAGAGAATATTAGTTAATTATAACCGCTATCAAATCCACACAAAAATCCAAGGCACTCGTTTGATTTTAGAAAAGACTAACTATATTTCGATGGAAGAACCTATTCCACATGAACCAAATATAGTCCATCGATGCAAGTCTTACAAATGTCGAACATAATAATGAAGTGATAATGTATCGGTATAGGCATATTTCTGTTTAATTTTTTAAAAGACAAAATGACAATGCCCGGGTTTAAATAACAGAACTACCCTGTGATCTAACCATATATACGGTCCATGATATAACAGATCAAAGAAACGCATACGCCATTCTTCACACGTAGGCACCAACACATTAACTGATCTATAACAATGTATAGCTCTACATGTACTTCACCTAAAATAAACGCTCAGAGGCATGGTTTAATTAAAACACCGAGTCACACTATGTTTCCAACACCGAGGCAGTGCTATCATGTCACTCGATATTCGCTCGGTGTTCACTCAGTAAATCACGGAATTCCACGATAAAAAACACGGTAATATCGTTTCCCGTCAAACCATCGAGACAGTAGTACTGTAACTTTCATCAATCGAGCATTAACAAGGTTGAACAAAGTGAAACCAGGGTCATAACTCTAGAAGTAACTCTAGAAGTAATTATTGTAAATTCTTGAAATTCAATAGGCTTCGTGGTTTCACTATTTTAAATAATGCATATAAATTTCAGAAAGATTGAATAACTTTTGGCACTTTTGGCGTTAGAGCGTTCACAAGGTTCAATAAAGTGAAACAAGGGCCGTAACTCTAGATGTAATAAACAGAAATTGCTGAAATTCAGCAAGCTTCTTCGTTTCACTAATTTAAATAATGCATATAAATTTCAGAAAGATTGAATGATAACGTTAGAGCGTTCACAAGGTTCAATAAAGTGAAACAAGGGCCGTAACTCTAGATGTAATAAACAGAAATTGCTGAAATTCAACAAGCTTCTTCGTTTCACTAATTTAAACAATGCATATAAATTTCAGAAAGATCGAATGAGAACTTTTGACGTTAGAGAGTTCACAAGGTCAATAAAGTGAAACAAGGGCCACGGAATTCCACGATAAAAAACACGGTAATATCGTGTCCCGTCAAACCATCATGACGGCCGTACTGTAACTTTCATCAATCGAGCATTAACAAGGTTGAACAAAGTGAAACAAGGGCCATAACTCTAGAAGTAATTATTGTAAATTGTTGAAATTCAATAGGCTTCGTGGTTTCACTATTTTAAATAATGCATAGAAATTTCACAAAGATCGGATGATAACTTTTGGCGTGATATAAGGGCCATAACTCTAGACGTAATAAACAGTAATTATTGAAATTAAACAGGCTTCTTCATCTCACCAATGTGAACAACATGTATCAATTTTAAAACAATCGGATCATAACTTTTGGCGTTCGAGAGTTCACAAGAAATTGTGGACAACAGACGGACGGATGTGGGCGTATAAAAATGGTATAGTTAGTACTATTGCTTAGTTTAATGGTAACCATTTGGTTTCTTCGAGAAGCGTTTATAAATGGACGACCCGTTCACTTATTTATCTCGTTTACTTATTAGACAAGTGGTTTAATTTCCCGAGATGCGTTTATCCGATCTGTTTAGGTTCACTTTGATTACAATTATTTACATCTGAAGTACAATTAAAAAAGGTGAATGTGAACAAAAAAATGCACACCCATAGATGCTCACCTTACCGAGGTCGTAGTATTGTTATCCATTATCCATTAAAAATAGTAAATCCAACATTGACAAATACATCGATATATCACGTCCTGGGCAATTATACAATCGGGAATCGGTAAATCACATCTCAGGTAATATATCTTCTTTGAATCACGTCACCAGAAGTCAACCTCACAATGTCCATGTGGCAGGACGATAATCTTGTGAGACTTTTACAGGGGCGCCAAAAAGTCGGTATCTGTCAATCTCTATTGACAAGCCGTTGCCCTTTTTCAGACGGAGCTCTCGGAACAGGTTCAAACAGTAACAATAGGAAATATGCTTCAATGATTACTGCCTTGATGTTACGTAACCAGTTTGACGACTGTTTGGACTTACTGGACGACTTTTCGGACTCGGCCTGACTACGGTTCGGACTCAGACTAATAATTAAAGGACAGTTGAAAATTTGTGTGATATATTAGTAATACTAATAGCTGTTTTTTGGGGGTGTTTTTATTTTATGTGAGGGTGATAGTTGTCTTTTGTTTTATTTAATTAATTGGTGTTTGCTGAGACTGCTAATAAAAAATTAACAATGCTTATTCTATTTTGTTTTGTTTTCTTTTATCAAACAGTAAACGAACGTGATTGACCGATCACTGCTATTGTTGTATAATTGTCAAAGCCAAAATGTGTTTTACGTGAAACGGAATAATTGCAATCTACTCACGGCCGCCATTATCAGTGATTGACAACTCACATTTTTCCTCATCCAACATTGTAACATGCTTAAGGGTGAATCTTGCGTTTCGATTGGACAATAACACCCCTCTGTTTTAGCAAGGCGAATAACTGCGTATAAATTTTACAGTGTACTTTTTTCATTTTGTGCTCAACCATCTTCCTCAACTCAAATCTTTATTGAAAAATATCTTCAAGAAATTCTGCTCAAATGACCATCACACCAGTGATGGGATTTTGCCCGTATATTCCGGACTTGTCCGAATCTTTTTTCCAAACGCCCAAAATTGTCCGACCGGGAATATGCCCAATCGGACATCAAGACATGGTGAATAATATTCAAAATTCCGAAATTAATATGGTTTACTGAGTGTATAACTACTACTCAACCAGATTATCGTCGATAATACGCTGGATTGTTTAGGTAATTAAGTGATCAAGGTATTTATCCTGTTATACGGTCTATAAACCTACCTTGATTAACTACTTATTCTGCCTTGATTGACTGACTTAATCCTTTGTCGGACAATTCATCAATCTAATCTTAAACAGAAGTCATTGTTTCCCCTTTGTCGGACTATTTATCAATCCATTATAATTTTAATCCTTGTGTTAACCTCGTGGTTTCTGCATTGTCGGACATTTTAAACGCATTGATGTGAGCCGACAATATGTATAAACTAGTCATAGAAGTCACATATTGTAAGAGTATATAACGCTCAGATCAATAGACAGTCATTAGAAAGAAGTTATTAAAATTGCGTCGATCGAAGCGTGTTTAGAATTTTCAGAGCAAAGTTGTCCTTGTTTGAAGAAAATTGGATTAAACTTGAAAGAAAAACAGCTTCAGACGGTTAAAGTAAGATAACTGAACCGGTATTAGAAATCTCGCGAGACGCGTGAAATTATGAAAAGAATACGTGACAAAATACACGCTTCTAATGTCGAAGAAAAGATTCTATTTTGATGGCATATTCTCTAATTTATGATCATATTTTGAATCGGGTTCATGTTTTTAAATAAAGAAATAAGTAATCTAGGTAATGTTGACGAATATGTCGATTGGAATAGTGTAAGTACTTAATTGTTTTAGACGATAGCGCGTGCTAGAGCAGAATGCGATTATTTAGCGGATGGTGTCATTCGCTCGTTGTGGTATAGCGACGTTTACTGCCCAAAAAATTTTGGGATATCATATTCTTATCCTCTGTACATAAGTCATAACGGAGTATAAGACGAATGCCGGACTTCTGCTGAAAATGCCGGACTTATGAGCCGAAAATACGGTAATTTTGGAGGAATTCAAAACAGTACAGATCGGCAGTAGTCGGCACGCTTTCATTCTATCGTATTACGAATTTTGTAGGAATATTACTGACATAAATTTGAATACCATACGGGAATTAAATATGAAAAATAACGAGGTGCACCTATTTTTTTTATTAAGGACGAATTTGAATATTTTGTTTACACATGATTTTTGTGTGTGGTCTGAAAACTGCCATCTTAAATAACGATAAGAGTTATGTCCCTTTATTTTCGGTAAATCCCATCACTGCATCACACTATTTTCAAACTTTATCCAAACACATCTCTGAATTACATAAAACAGTAGAAAATCAGTCATAAATTCATAAAAAAACGTTTTCAGGCATCATAAATTATTCGTAAATTAGAACTAAAGTTATCATGTCCCAAAGCATCAACCAATCAAATTGCTTATCTCTGCTTACACTAAGCAGAAAATGCTCATCTTCTAACTCCATCAAGGTATTGACCTAATAAACACCTACACCAAGTTTGAACATTCTAGCTCAATTAGAAGGCGAGTTATTGTGTCCCCAAAAAAGTGACGGACAGACAGACAGACGATTCAATTTTAATAGTCACCTGCTTTCTTCGAAAGGCGGGGGACAAAAAACAATTATTACTTTTACGGTAAACGATGATTAACAAAGAACTATGGTGGCTGATAATGTCCATGTTACATCTCGCCCTTTTCATAACGCGACAACACGACAGTATTGATGCAATCACATGACACTTTACTCTGTTGTCTCATCGTGTTAATTTTATCAGAACGTCGAGATGTCGATTTGTCGGCTTAGTCTCTTTCTACAAGTCACAAAAATACAGCTTTTCTCATTATATCATAAGTAGCAGATTAGATAAATATAAATAAAACTCGTGCAAAAGAGATAATAGAAAAACGTTGAATAATTATTTGTTTTCTCAAAATAATGAAACATTTTGTGCCCAAAGGTGAATTATATTTGGTATTATATTCAAAAAATCTAGAATTACAATAGTGAGTTAACTATGTTAATTCCTTGAATTAGAAGTGGTGTCTGGAGGTATCGAACAAGTTAACATACATTGCCTCGTGTACGGCACCCACCAATACTTATAGATGACTGGAGTGATAGTCTAGAAGAGATTTCAGAAGATTTCACATTGGTTTTAAAACAAAAAAAAAGACATGGGGGAGGGGGGTGTATGGGACTTTTAGAGTGTGTTCATAGTTGAAGGCAATACTGGGCCTATTTTTAATTATCTAGGCCTCGATCCCATTAGTGATGTTAAACGGAGGAATATGCGATAAGGTCAATAACAGCTGCGAATCGTTTTCTGCACCTCATAAAAAACCTCTCCCGCATCTTATTGGGGTGGCGTGCTACACTAATGCGGTGATTTTAAAGAACGTGGCCCGATTTGAGGTTTTCAACAATCCCCTTCCCACCATGTAATAAAACAAATGTGATATCTTCTGAAATCCCTTCTAAACTATCGCTCTAGTCAACTATAAGTATTGGTGGGTGTCGTACATGAGGCAATGTATGCTAACTTGTTCGATACCTCTCGACACCACTTCTTATTCAAGGAAATAACATAGCTAATTCACTTTGGTCCTGCTATTGTAATTCTAGATTTTTGAATATAATACTAAATATAATTCATTTTTGGGCGCAAAATGTTTCATTATTTTGAGAAAACAATTAATCAACGTTTTTCTATTATCTCTTTTGCATGAGTCTTATTTATATTTATCTAATCTGCTACTTATTTTTATGATGTAATAAGTACAGTTGTATTTTTGTGACTTGTAGAAAGAGACTAAGCCGACAAGTCGACATTACAACAAAAATTACACGATGTTACGACAGAGTAAAGTGTCGTATGATTGTGTCAATACTGTCGTGATGTCGTGTTGTCGCGTTATGAAAAGGGCGAGATTTAAAATGGCCACTATCAGCCACCATAAAGAACCGTTAGTGCAGCTAATGTTTTATCGTGTGGTGGAGACTTTTGATAACCACATGTTTCATGTTAATATTTTCTTTCGTATTGCTAATTGGCTTTTGGCCTATTTCTTTTTAATTTATCAGCTACATTTTTATATACATATTACACTACAGATATAAAGAAATAAAACATTCTTTTCAATTGGAAATTTTGCCGTTCCTAGTAATCATTGAAGCATGTTAATACTGTTTGAACCCATTCCGAGCCCCGTCTGAAAATGGGCGACAGCTTGTCTATAGAGATTGACAGATACTGACTTTTTGGCACCCCCGTAAAAGCCTCACGAGATTATCGCCCTGCCACATGTACATTTCGAGGTTGGCTTCTGGTGACATGATTCAAAGAAGATATATTACCTGGGATGTGATTTACCGATTCCGGATTGTATAATTACCCGGGACGTGATGTATCGATGTATTTGTCAATGTTGGAATTACTATTTTTAATGGATAATGGATAACAATACTACGACCACGGTAAGGTGTGCATTTTTTTTAATATTCACCTTTTTTAATTGTACTTCATATGTAAATAATTGCAATCAAAATGAACCTAACAGATCGGATAAATGCATAAGTAAACAAGGTAAATAAGTGAATGGGTCGTCCATTTATAAACACTTCTCGGAGAAACTAAGCGGTTTACCATTAAACTAAGCCATAGTACTAACTAAACCATTTTTGTAATTCTCAAACGATTTTTAACAATTATCAAACGATGTATTGAAAGTAAACTATATGCATACTACCTAGCGGTAAAACCCCCGTTCTAAACGATGCCATTGTTACAGTGTCCATATATGGGTGTATTAAAAGTACTGTGCACTCTGTCACATCCGACATCATACGGGATCGTTACAATATGTCGGATTATGCAGAGTGTCGGAATACCCATTTTTCTCAAAACCGGAAATATTGTAACTTCGAATCCCCAGCATGTTATTCCCTTTAAAAATGATAAACCTTTCTGTACATTCAAAATTTTATTACATTAATTTTTATTTCATTTAACATGCGTAGGCATTTTGAAAAGGTCGTTAATTTATCCTTTTCGCCGTCTTCAGTTGATCACATTCTCTTCTTTTTGCTATCACGTGTTCATTAATAATGGGCGTACTCGATTAAACGTTCCGGAATTTAATTCTCTCAATCCCAAAAATAGTGACAATCGAGTGAAAATGGGTACCTCGGGCTACAACGCATGCGTCGACTGGATATATAAATATATTATCCAACCATGCAGCAGAAGCCTGTTCGTTGTTTTTAATTACGTCACAATTCTACAGACACTACCTCCGTTGATTGCAATTCTGTCAATTCAGGACGTTCCGGACTATGACTCGAGCATCCCCAGGTCGTCGTCACACGGTTCGAAGAGATCCGTAGGGTGACCGTACTTATAGGTTATTCAGGTTCAATCGGCATGCGCAACGAATGTTTCCAACAGGTGCTAGGAATATTTTTACGACTGTGAATTCGGGGGAAAATTCATAGATATTCTTGAGTATTTGTCACAACTGTCGTACAAGAGATTAAAATTATCAAAGTAATCAACAAAGACCCACGGTAGCGAGTCTTAATCTCACAGATAATTGATTGGTGATTGCTTGTTAATCTTTTGTGGCTTCACACCCATCCAATTTTAATCTCACGGATAATTGATTGGTAAGTGTTTGCTTCACACCCACCGATTGAAGGCCGGATTATACGGTGTCGATTCAATGGAAATCGTATGACGGGACGGCTGATTGATGTCGTAATCCGGAACGTACAGAGGTCGAATTACCCAAAGATTTTTTGGCTGAAGTAGTAAGGAAATAAATCGGGACATGGAAATGGTGTCGGATGTAACAGAGTGCCGGAGTGATCAGAGGTCAGATGTGACAAAGTGCACTGTACATGGAAAGCTAAACTGAAAAGTTTATAATGTGCATTTATACAAAAACAAGCCAACACTAACAGTGAGGCTGATGTACCCTGCCGAAATCCCGAAATAAATACACTCAAAGCCATTAAAAACACAATGCCAAATTCAAAGTTTATTTACTGCAACAACTTTTAACAAATGTACATAACAATTGACAAAATCGAGATAACAAGCATCTGT
Organism: Patella vulgata; assembly: GCF_932274485.2. Taxonomy (NCBI): domain Eukaryota; kingdom Metazoa; phylum Mollusca; class Gastropoda; family Patellidae; genus Patella; species Patella vulgata. The sequence continues at coordinate 43,878,284 of NC_065885.2, forward strand.
GGATAATTTCATGAAAGAATTCACTACAAATGCACAAAACCGAAACGTCAGAGAACCATGAAACAAAGCAGGGGTCTGCAGCTGAAGTCAATATCGGGTATGTCCACCCTGAGCTCTTACACATGCCTGAAGTCGCCTTGGCATTGACTGGCACAGATGTCTCACTACGATTTAAGTATCAGGTTCACTCATGGTTACCACAGTATGACGTCATAATTGACATGTTTGTATTCTATGACATTATCAAGTGAAAATATGATGACATGGACATGAAGAATATGTTATAGGCCTTTTTGGATTTAGTGATGTCATCGTCACTAGCATATTTGAATTCCTTGACCCCGAAAACCCTATACAAGATATATTACAAGTGATGTTTTATCAAAAATATGAAAATTATTTGACAAAAACTGATTTTGGCAGCAATATTGGCCACCATCTTGGAAAATGGCGGATGGGACCCCTAGAGGATGATCCAATTTTCCCCCCAAAAATCATATTTTTGTATTACTGTCCCAACCTCACCATATATCAAAAGATAGGTTGCCAGGCAACGAAACATACACACACAACAGTTAAATCGTCCGGGCAGTCAAAAGAGTTGTCGGATTTTTTACTTTTTTCAGTAATGAAACATTTATAATACACTAAAATATGATTAAGAGTAACAACTCATTAACAGAAAATCATTAGAATTTGTTTGGTTTTTATATAGTTCTTCCCCCCATGCTAACGTTTAGCATACGAAACATTTAATAATCATGGATTTAGCTGATTCATTGAAAATCAACATACTTGTTCGTCTCAAGACCTTAAACTCTGTGTATCAATCTGAAGTCAATCGGATGATAACATCAACCTCTAGAGCGTCACAAGATATTTCAAAGTGATCAAGGGCCATAACTCTGGCCCTAAAATCAATAGGCTTCTTTGTCTCATGACCTTAAACACTGTGTATAAATTTAAAGTCAATCGGATATTATGTTTAGCCTCTAGAGCATCCACAAGATATTTTTAAGTGATCAAGGGCCATAACTCTGGCAGTAATTATAGGAAACCGCTGAAAATCAATAGAATTCTTCGTCTCATGACCTTAAACACTGTGTATAAATTTAAAGTCAATCGGATATTATGTTTAGCCTCTAGAGCATCCACAATATATTTTTAAGTGATCAAGGGCCATAACTCTGGCAGTAATTATAGGAAATTGCTGAAAATCAATAGGCTTCTTCGTCACAGGACCTTAAACACTTTGTATAAATTTAAAGTCAATCGGATATTAACTTTAGCCTCTAGAGCGTCCACAAGACTTTTTTTAAGTGATCAAGGGCCATAACTCTGGCAGTAATTATAGGAAATTGCTGAAAATCAATAGGCTTCTTCGTCACAGGACCTTAAACACTTTGTATAAATTTAAAGTCAATCGGATATTAACTTTAGCCTCTAGAGCGTCCACAAGACTTTTTTTAAGTGATCAAGGGCCATAACTCTGGCAGTAATTATCGGAAATTGTGGAAAATCTGGAGCGGATGGGGGCGACGACAATATACGACCACATTTCAATGTGGGCGTATAAAAAGTGTGAGGTTCTGAGCATGTAAGTGATTTTTTGGCCACCCTACCTCTGATCCAGCATGCCAATAGATTTGTTCCTGTTTTCTTGTGTAAGGCGTGACATTTTTCCGAAGTGATGAATGTTTAAATTTTGATCTGCATTTAAAGGGCCAGAGTGCAGGGAATGCATGTGCAAAACGTGTGACATGGGACTGCTTAAAATCGTGAAAAAAGACAAGTTTTGCGTTTGCACGAACAAAGTTCATTACCGAGAACTGATATTGAGCTCAAACCCAGAACTCCACAAAAAGAGACCCATCACAAGTTTCACCTATGTGACATACATACTCTACAACTAGCCTCGGCTGTATGACGGTAAGTGATATGTACCTAATCAGATTTTCTTCAAACAAGGACAACTTTGCTCTGAAAATTCTAAACACGCCACGAACGACGCAATTTTGATAACTTCTTTCTAAAACCGGCAAGTTCGTAGGTACATATCACTTACCGTCATACAGCCGAAGCTAGATGTAGAGTAACGGAATCTGCCGAGGTTTTCCGAGTGCTGTAACCGCGTGCTAGCAATGTCTTGTATTTTTCGGATATGTGTGTGTGTGGAATAGCTTTATTTAACGCTCGCTTTCACCGAAGTGATATCACAGACAAATTATAATGACTGTCTATTGATCTGGGCGTTATATACTCGTACAATATGTGACTTCTATGACTAGTTTATACATATTGTCGGCTCACATCAATGCGATTAAAATGTCCAACAATGCAGAAACCACGAGGTTAACACGAAGATTAAAATTATAATGGATTGATGAATAGTCCGACAAAGGGGAAATAATGGCGGACTGCAACAAACATAATTTGCACAAAAACGAATATACAGACAAGACATATTACGCAGAAATCACAAACAAATGTACAATTCAAATAAAGTGAATGGATCCTGGGGCTATGGTACAGGCTTCAACAAAGATGGGTTGCCAGGCAACAAAACATACACTCACAGCCACTAAATCGTTCGAGCAGTCTACAAGGGTTGTCACATATTTATTCGTTTGTAGGTAATTAGGGGAATTTAATAGACAATTTCATACAGATGACATTATAATTTTCGTCGTCTGAGGGTTCACAAGGTTCTAAAAACTAAAACAAGGGCCGTAACTCTGGAAGTAACTTACAGAAAATGTTCAAATTCGACAGGCTTTTTCGTTTTACTAATTCAAATAATGCATATAAATTTCATACAGATCGGATAACTTTTGTCGTTCGAACGTTTACAAAGTTCAACAAAGTAAATCAAGGGGCATAACTCTAGATGTAATTAACGGAAATTTGCTGAAACTCAATAGGCTTGTTCGTTTTACTAATTTAAATGATACATATAAATTTCATACAGATCGGATAATAACTTTTGTCGTTAGAGCATTTACAAGGTGAAACAAGGGCCATAACTCATGGCGTAATTAACGGAAATTGCTGAAATTCAATAGGCTTCTTTGTTTTACTAATTTAAATGATGCATATCAATTTCATACAGATTGGTTGATAACTTTTGTCGTTAGGGCCTTCACAAGGTGCAACAAAGTGAAACAAGGGCCATAACTCCAGAAGAAATTAACGGAAGTTATTGAAATTAAGTAGGCTTCTTCATCTCACTAATGCAAACAACATATATCAATTTCAAAACAATCAGATGATAAATGTAGTCTGTAGAGTGTTTACAAGAAATTGTGGATAAATTTCATACAGATCGGATAATAACTTTTGTTGTTAGAGCATTTACAATTATTATTATTATATTTACAGCATATTTATAGTGCACCCTTTCATATAACATGTTCAGGGGCACTTTACAAAGTGACAATGTAAATCACACATAAACAACAAGATTATAAGCTTTAAAGGTAAACCAACTAAAAGTGAATTAAAGTTATCTAATCGGGAAGTGACCAGAGAATTAACAAGTGACTTAGTGGCCTCTACAGTTACACATTTACGTATTTTACCTATATTTCTAATATTAAAATAGCACAATTTACAAATATTATTTACTTGAGCTCCCATAAGCATAAAACTATCAAAGATAGCACCAATATTACGAGCAGAATAAGATGAAAATATATCACAATTACCAATTACAACAGGGGCGTTATCTTGTGCAGATTTACTTAATTGATGCCTTGAGCCTAATAACAAATATTCGGTTTTATCATCATTCAATTTTAGAAAGTTCTTTGACATCCATTTTCTAATTTCACTAATACAGTTCTCAAGTTGCAATTTTGATAAATTGAAAGAAGATGGACAATTAGGTGTAAATGAAATATATAATTGAGTATCATCGGCATACAAATGAAAGCTGAGACCATATTTTCTGACAATATCTCCTAATGGTGACGTATAGAGGGTAAATAAAATCGGACCAAGAACAGAACCTTCGGGAACCCCAGATGACAAAACAGATTCAGACGACGATTTGCAATTAACTAAAATACACTGTTTTCTACCCACAAGATAGCTCTCTAAAAGATTTAATGCAGAGCTACAAATACCGAATTTAAATTGAAGTCTACGTAGAAGAATGGAAGGGTCCACCGTGTCGAAAGCAGCAGATAAATCTAATAAAATTAAAAATGTACATTTTCTATTATCAATTTCCATTAAAATATCATTTGAAACCCAGGTTAAAGCTGTTTCGGTACTGTGAAATTGTTTATAAGCACTTTGAAATGGTTCATACAAACAGTTATCATCTAGATGGGCCTTTATCTGAGAAGCAATACATTTCTCCAATATTTTAGAAATAAAACTTAAGTTAGAGACTGGCCTGTAATTTTTAAAAACATTAGGATCTAGTGTAGACTTTTTAATTAAAGGGGTAACATAAGCTCGTTTGAAAACTTTGGGAATAGTAGCGGATGATATACAAGAATTAATAATATTGGTAAAAACTGGAATAACTTCCGTCTAGACAGTCCTTAAGAACAGAAGTCGGAACAGGATCTAATGAACAAGATTTAGGAGCAGACGATTTAATTAGCTTTAAAACAAAAGATTCACTAACCAAGTTAAAATTTTCTAAATAAACAGAATTTTCTAACTTATCAAAATCATGAGCGTTAAAGTCAATAGTTTTATTTAAATCATCAAGTTCAGTTCGTATTTTCTGTATTTTTATTTGAAAGATATCAGAGAATAAATTTGCAAGTTCAGTGTCATTATCATTGTCCGGGAGGATAGTACCCTCAGCATTATGGTCCAAAAGGAAATTCACAACTTTATACAGGTCTTTTTGTCTGTTTTCGCCATTTTCTATTTTATCAGAGTAAAATTTAATTTTAGCATCTTCAATTAATTTATTCACATTGTTTTTTAAAGATTTATAAATCTGTTTATGGACATGTAGATTTGTTTTCCGCCACAGATGTTCAGCCTTATTACGGTCCCTTTTGGCTTCTAAAATAGAATCATTAAACCACTGCGTATTGGGACGAATAGTAAATGTTTTCGTTTGAAGAGGAACAAGCGAGTCCAAAATTTCAGCAAGCTTTGAGTGATATTGGGTTGCCTTCTCTTGTATATCTTGAATACGTTGAATGCCATTGAAATTCAAGTTCACTATTTCCGCTTTAAATTTATTTATGTCAAATGATTTAAACCTTCGATATGTTAAAGTTTTTCTTGTTGGTTGTGGTTTCTGGATCATAAGATTAAAAGTTGCCGGGAAATGATCAGATATTAATTTGTCCGAGACAGAGAGATTATCCAGTTTAATATCACGTGGATTAGTTATCACCAGATCGAGAATAAGTCCACCGTTATGAGTAGAAGAAGAAACATGTTGTGTGAGAGATCTATTATTCAGCAATATCACAAAAATCAACCGCGGTAAATTGTAATAATCCTAGTTTCCTTGAAAGAAAACTGTAGAGAACAATCCAAAATTTCAAAAGAATCAAATGGTCATGACGGATTTTCTTACACTTAATAGAAACAAGGTGAAACAAGAGCCATAACTCACGGCGTAATTAACGGAAATTGCTGAAATTCAATAGGCTTCTTTGTTTTACTAATTTAAATGATGCATATCAATTTCATACAGATCGGATAACTTTTGTCGTTAGAGCGTTCACAAGGTGCAACAAAGTGAAACAAGGGCCATAACTCAAGAAGAAATTAACGGAAATTGTTGAAATTCAATACGCTTCTTCATTTCACTAATTTAAATGATGCATATCAATTTCAAACAAATCGGATGATAACTGTTGTCATTAGAGCGTTCACAAGATCAACAAAGTGAAACAAGGGCCATAACTCTAGGTGTAATTAATGGAAATTACTGAAATTCAATAGGCTTCTTTGTTTTACTAATTTAAATGATGCATATAAATTTCATACAGATCGGTTGATAACTTTTGTCGTTAGGGCCTTCACAAGGTGCAACAAAGTGTAACAAGGGCCATAACTCCAGAAGAATTTAACGGAAGTTATTGAAATTAAATAGGCTTCTTCATCTCACTAAGGCAAACAACATATATCAATTTCAAAACAATCAGATGATAAATGTTGTCTGTAGAGTGTTTACAAGAAATTGTGGACAATGGTTGGACAGACGGACGGACGGTCTTCGAAGGAATTATTAGTGAGCAGAAATTCGGCCCTGTATCTGTTATCACTCGTCACATCAGTCAGTTATATAGAGGCATGACTCGTGTTTTCCTTTGGCGTTCGTCATTTCCGATTCAGGAAACCTGTATTACATTACCTAGCTATCTTAGTTCGTAGCAATGATCTCTGTGTTAAAATTATATTTGGAATGTGTTTAACCAGCTCTATCACATATATGATAATGACTGGCACCAATATTGTCCTTTAATCACTGTGTATAAATCTGAAGTCAATCGGATATTAACTTGAGCCTCTAGAGAGTCCACAAGATATTTCAAAGTGATCAAGAGCCATAATTCTGGCAGTAATTATCAGATATCGTTGAAAATCAAAAGGATTCTTCGTCTCATGACCTTGAACACTGTGTATAAAACTAAAGTCAATCTGATATTAACTGTAGCCTCTAGAGTGTCCACAAGATATTTCAAAGTGATCAATGGCCATAACTCTGGCAGTAATTATCGGATACATCAATAGGCTTCTTCATTTCATGACCTTAAACACTGTGTATAAATTTAAAGTCAAACGGATACCAACTTTTGCCTCTAGAGCATCCACAAGATATTTCAAAGTGATCAAGGGCCATAAATCTGGCAGTAATTATCGGATATCGTTGAAAATCAGAAGGCTTCTTCATCTCATGACCTTAAACACTGTGTATAAATTTAAAGTCAATCGGATATTAACTTTATCCTCTAGAGCGTCCACACAATTTTTCAAAGTGATAAAGGGCCATAATTCTGTGGAAGTAATTATCAGAAATGGCTGGAAATCAATAGGCTTCTTCATTCAATAATTTCAAAACAATCAGATGATAAATGTAGTCTGTAGAGTGTTCACAAGAAATTGTGGATGACGGATGGGAGCGACGGAAATATACGACCACATTTCCAGTGGGCGTATAAAAAATGATTTACAAAAAAGGCGTAACAGAAATAATGCAACCAATCTTGACAGTGGTCGTCTCTTCAATGGCGATAGTCTGCCAGTTGATGTCATGAGTTAGAATGTCAAACAATGTTAACAATAGGGGCAATAATCCTGATAGAATCTTGGAAAACGCTAAAATAATAACAGGAGCAAAGCCCAACAACGAGAACATTCTGCAGTAGGCAGGGTTAAAACTCTACTCTAATAGTAAGTGCAGGAGGACCGCACTACACGCAAAACAAAAATCTACAAGATAAACCTGCGGACAAGACAGAAAATAGACATTGCACCAAATAAACAAATATCAAATCAATTGAATGGATCCGGGGGCCAGCCGTAAGCGTCCACTGCGCTGTACAGTCCTGGGCCTACAGTGACACAGACTTCACTCAAATTTGAAAACAATCAGGAATAAAACCCAGAGAAACCATTGTGTAATGCCAGCATGAGTCATGACTGCTATATGTTGTCGTAAAATTTAACTATACAAGTAACCACATAGGTGAAATGTATAAAAAAACAGGTAGTCTAAAACTAAATGCTCTAAGTCAATTAAGAAACGTTTTAGTATTCAATAGAATCGGGAGATATTGAACATAGTACGGTAAATGTTCCACCCATCACAAAAACAGAGCAAAAAACAAACAATACTGAATACAAAGAAGCAAATGAGAAAATGCAGACCGTTTCAAAAGACGTCAAAATTTTAGAAAGTAACAAAAACACCACAATAAAAAGGGTGATAATCCAGAGAGTATAACGCCAAAGGTTAATAAACTACTAGTTTTGCAACTAATCAGAATTATTAAGTTATGTAATTGCACAAAATATAATACATAATATCCCACACCAGAAATGCAAAACAGGTATGCTGAAAAAATCGTACTATGTGAGTGTATTTATAAAGGCATAAAATAAGGGCGATAATCGAGATAGGATTAGGTAACTACAGAAAATGTAAAATAAAAATTTAAATTGTATCATTATCCAATATGTAGTCAGTTATATACTTATAAGAAATGTCAAACTTGGTATGTTGAAGAAATGGAAGTTTCGAAATTTCTTTTAAAAGGCGTAATTGTGTACCTCCTTTGGCAGTGCACTTAAAATAAAGAGATTTTATTCAGGAAAGAAATAGTTCTTTATCGTTACATATTGTTAAATGCCTGTGAATAGAAAACACTATACAGCGTGGTATCTGGTATGTCCCTTAGGGTATGCACAACTCAGAACACTTAAAATTCCAGGTGTTTTCCAATGTATTTTTTTTTTTTTTGCTTGAAGAACATTGTTTCCCTGACTCGAAGAAATAAAGGATCTCATCAAAATTAGATCGACGAAATACTGAAGACGAGTCCATTTATGGCAACGAACTTGTGAACTTTTGAAGAAACAATCGATGACTACATTCAGTTTTATATCTTAAAATACATAAGCAGACGTGCCAACCCGCAGGTATGAAAAAAACAGGAGAACGGGAGATTTTTTTTTTTTTCATCAAATAACTTCATTTTCATTCATCATTCTAAAGAACTTTATCTGTGCACTCAATTTTTGCTGTGTACATCAGATAGAAATTCTTTTTTGGTTTCGAATCAACATTTTTAATGACAGAAATAATTTTTTAAAGATTTTGTGAAAATATACATAAAATGCTACCCAAAAACTCCCAAAAAGTGCTTTTCAGTAATATCTGAGTGACGTCATAAGTGGTATAGAAACACTTGTAACAATTTTAAAACTAAAATCCTTGAATATTAGCCAGCTAAAACTTATAAAAATCATAATAATTTTAACGATAATATATAAAATATTTTTAATCTTGATGATATCAGATAACAAGCCAACAGTGAGGCACATATTAATTAATCGCACGTTTTTTTTTCAAAAGTATCGAGCAATCAAACTATACACCATACACTAAGTTTCATCACTCTCTATCAGATAGAATCGAGATTATCTTGTCCCAAACCATCAAAAATGAAATCATTTAGCTCTGCTTATCTTCAGCTCGAAATGTCAATCATTGAACTCAGTCAAGACATTCACCTAATGAATATCTACATCAAGTTTAAACAGGTTTCGGCTGCATGATTGGATGAGATATTTATATATCCAGTCGACGAATGCGTTGTAGCCTGAAGTACCCATTTTCACTCGATTGTTACTATTTTTGGGATTGATAGAATTTGATTCCGGAACGTTCAATCGAGTACGCCCATTATCAATGAACATGTAATCTATTGTTCCTTCATACTCAATATCAGACCATTTCCCTATTTGTTTTACTTGGCAAAAGAAAGGTGTAAAATTCCCCAAATCTTCACATACTAATATTACTTATCGCTCATTTAAACATTTTAATAATGATTTATTCCTCTATGATTTACAATGGGCTCCATATAATTCTGTATATGATCACTGTGATCCTAATACTGCACTAGACAACTGGTATGATATTACACTGCCCATTATTAATAAACATGCCCCTTTAAGTCAAAAACGTTTATAAACCTGATTGGATAACCCCTGAAGTGTTTCATCATATTCATGAACGTGATTTTCACAAGAAAAAAGGCAATACTCTGCAATTTAAACATTTTCGTAATAAAGTTTAATCTCTTATTTGTAGTAATAAAAGGAAATGTCTTGAATTATTAGACACTGATCGTAAAAACAGTTAACAAATTTGGAAAGCCATAAATACTGCTAATTCTAAGGGTAAAACTCATGACTCTTCTTCCATTCCTGTTGCCCCCTGATATTTTTAATGCTCATTTTGTTAATGTTACAAAGTCCATTATACCTAGTCCATCAAATCATTTAGATCATTCTACCTCTAATGTGATATCTACATTTGTATCTTATCATCTTGAAAACAATACCTTGAGTCATCTTCCCTACATAATACACTGGTTTAGTTTTCTTTGATTTCCGTAAAGCCTTTGATATGGTCAATCACTCCTGTTACTTGAGAAACTAAAATTATACCAAATTTCTACCAAATTATGCACATTATTAGAATTGTACTTATCTGAGCGTTATCAATGCACTCAAATTGGTGAAACCAAGTCCTCTCTTGATCTCATAACTCATGGTGTTCCTCAAGGCTCCATTCTTGGACCACTACTATTTAACCTGTTTATTAATGACCTTCCTCTAAATTTGACAGCTCAATGTGACCTTCCTCTAAATTTGACAGCTCAATGTGATCTTTTTGCTCATGATACCACAGTATATTCTTCTTCTACCAATTTTGATTCTCTTAACTCTACACTTCAGTCAGAAACTGATAAAATTATACAATGATGCAACTCCAATGACATGATAATCAATGAATCTAAAACTAAATGTATGATTATTGCTTCAAAACCTAAAATAAATTCCTTATATACACATTTGTCCATTTCTATTAATTCTACCTTCATTGAACATGTTTCCAACTTTAAACTCCTAGGAGTATATTTTGACTCTAATCATTCTTGGGACACTCATGTAAACCATTTATGTACTATTTTAAAACAGAAAAACTTTCAACTTAGGAAAATCAAATCATTACTTCCAACTGATGTATTAAAATTATTTTATAACGCTCACTTTCAATCACATCTTGACCACTGCTCTACCATTTGGGACTCCTGTCAAATTTCTTCTCTTCATAAACTTAAAATTATCCAAAAATTATCATTTAAAATTATATTCAACAAACCTTTTATTAAAAATAATTCTTCTGTTTCTTCATATTCCGTTCTTTCAAAATCTTTAAAACTGCCTACCTTTCAATAACGTCATTTAATGAATAAATATATATTTCTGTTCAAAATATTAAACTATAAACGTCCAAATTACATGTGTTCCTTATTTCAATTTAAAAATACTCCTTACAACTCTATAAATCTTAAATTACAAATTCCACATCCAAATTGTACTAAATTTAAACATAGTCTTAGTCATAATGGACCAGTTTTATGGAATTCACTTCCAAATAATTTAAACTCATTACATGTTCTCTCAACTTTTAAAAAATCACTGCATAATTATATCCAAAATGTTATATAACTATTCTGTATACTTAAATTTAAACCATTATCGTTTTCTGCATTTGATGTTATTTGGAATGTAAAGAATACATTTTCATTATTCAGTTTCCTTGTATGTATAATATATGTGTATGTTTGTTTTGTCTATTGTCATTTAAGGGCAGAATTGTAAATAGGCTGCAAAGCCTAATTTTTCACCCTTTTGAAAATAAAGAATTTATTATTATTATTATTATTAACTGAAGACGGCGAAGAAGATAAATTAACGACAGATTTGACCTATTCAAAATGCCTACACATGTTAAATGAAATAAATATTTATGTAATAAAATTTTGAATGTACAGAAAGGTTTATCATTTTTAAAGGGAATAACATTCTGGTGATTCGAGTTCTATGTTCGAATCTACATTATAATAATACTTCCGGTTTTCGAAGTTACAATATTTCCGGTTTTGAGAAAACTGGGTATTCCGACACTCTGCGTAATCTGACATATTGTAACGATCCTGTACGATGTCGGATGTGACAGAGTGCACTGTATACACCAAGTTTCATCACTCTCACTTAATTAGAACTAAAGTTATCGTGTCCGAAAGCATCAACCAATCAAATTGCTTATCTCTGCTTACCCTAAGGCATCAAGGCATTGACTTAACAAACACCTACACCAAGTTTGAACATTCTAGCTCAATTAGAAAGAGTTATTGTGTGCCAAAAAGTGTGACGGACAAACAGACGGACGGACGAACCCATTTTAATAGTCCGCTGCTTTCTTCAAAAGGCGGGGGACAAAAAGCAGGCTACATTTAGTCGAAATTAGCAAATTTCCGTCTATGGCTGTAATTGTGTGAATGGAAATCCCTGGAAACGTGATTTCACAACGGTATTTTCCCGCTAGTGTCTCCCGTACATAAAGAATATTTGCGCTTATATTTCGGTAACTTTTCTGTCAGATTATCTGGATGTATTGAGATCGATATCAAATTATTATAATACTATCGCTAGTAATATAATGAAATGAAAAAGTAATCCAAAATCGCAGATTGAAAGTCGGCTAAATGTCAGTCAATGGCTTCCGATTTCATGCTAAAGTCATGTGGCGTGAAATGTTTTCTCTTCGTGGGAGAATTGCCATAATGGCATAGACGTTTACTAGCTATGGGGAAAAATAACTGTAATGAAAAGAACCTTGTACAGATCTCTATTTTATCAGGTTCGCTCATGCACCATGCTACCATTACAATATAATTTATTTATTCCAATCAATAATAATCACAAACACACATTGGGCTGTCAAACATATTAGCTGAATTAAGTTTCCGGTCAATTTTAACCAATCATGAGGCTGATATATGAAACGGGAGTAAGGGAGTTTCTCCCTTTGTGAAAGTAAAAGTAGCATTGGTATATGACCATTTTTCAGGAGAAATTTCCTCCTGTGCGGGAGAAGGGCCACGAATTCCTGAGTCTCACGGAAAAAACAGGTGAGCTATCACGCAAAACTACAAATGTTCATTTTCCAGGAGTTTCAAGGAGTAATCTTATTTTTCCAGGATTTTCCAGTACTGGAAATCACATTTTCATTTTTCCAGGATTTTCAAGGAGTTTCAAGGAGTGTGTGAACCTTGTACTATAAATTGAGGGTATTTTACTACTTCAAAACCAAATTTGTCCATTTTGTCGAAAATACCGACATTAAATTTATTGTTAATTATGTTAATGTCCAGGTCAAGAACAGATGTATTTATTATACTGGAATTTTCTTTAATATTAATTCTGGGGGATATATTTCACTTTTATATTTGTTGAAATTTCCGTTGTCATTGATGGGTGTTATGTCATCAACGTATCGGAAGGTATAGTTTAGACTTTTAGCTACTTTGTAATCTGTAAAGCAGAATTCATATCTATATAAATGTGCATTTGCCATAAATGGGGCGGGGTCAGTTCCCATTGGTAAACCAATAGTTTGCTGTATTATCTGATCCCCAGAATCAAAGTCAAAGAAATTGCTTAGCTGCAATTTTCTGCCGAGATAACTCTACGGCTGCAATTGATACACTATTCGACTCTTTGCGCATGTAAAATTAGGTTCAGTTGCAAAATTTTCAACACATATCATCATAGTTTGCATGGAAATAAGTGATTATTTTACAAATAGAGAAGAGTGGAACACAGAAATCTTAATCTTATCATACCGAACAGTTTTTCTATATTTTCGACTGATATAATATCACATGATTCTGGTACGGCGACCATTTTAACTGAACAAAAATTTCGCATTGCAGTTGGGTTAAATCAAATCATATAATTATGCGGTAAGGTTTCACCTTTATTTTAATGGGAATTGGTTTACTATATGTTAAGCTATGTGCAGAACAGTTTGGGGTCAGTGTAATTGGAAATTAAGGGAGTTATAGGCCAGTAACTTTTTTGTAGTCAAATTACTACAAAACTTGCACAAAGGAAGGCCTTAGGACGGTCCACTACTGTGGCTGGAGTAAGACATCAGTAGTGGAATCATTTCTAGAAATTGCTTAGCTCTGCTTACCTTTAGCAGGAAATGCTAATCATTTAACTCAGTCGAGACATTCACCCAATGAACATCAACATCAAGTTTAAACATTCTTCCCATGGAGGTGTATATATTGACTAGAGTGTATGGTGGTCACATGATCGCGTGCCGACTATGGCGGTTGGCAGCGATTTTTACAACCGGGAAGATTTAGCCTACGTTGTCATATACCAACATGCCAGAGAGTTGTTGTTGTTTTGGTTAATTCAATGTCAGGCGAAAAGGGAGTGGATTATCATTTCATAAGTAGGCATGCTAAGTTATAAGTGAAATAGTGATCTAATAGATACAGTATAATCATGATAATAGTGTAAAATAATTTAATAAGACACGGCGAGAAGACGTCAAACACTCGAAGCTTGAGGCCGGAAACCGGGCGGTCCATTCACCTAATATTAGTACTGATACTTTTATTATGTAATAATTACAATGTACGTGTGTTCAACAAACTTCCGAATTATGTATATTTAATTATTATGGAAATTGCGCATACATATATACATACACTAGGGACTGGGTATCATCCAGATTTTACGAAAAAAGGTAAGAAACTACCCTTATCATCTAGAATCTAATACACGTCAACAATGTGTTAAATGCCGTCAAGATTCATCAAAAACCGCCCAGTTTGTGCTACAGTGTAGATTTAGAAACACCGTTTAGTTTTGACACCGATCGTCTACTTTATGACTGTCCAGTTTCTCGGGATGTTTTAGATTTGAAAGGGGTTTAGTTTTTAGACAAGGCCTTATTTTCCCGGACATTGTCGAGAAATGAAGAGTGTTTAATAACACAAGACGTTTAGATTTTACGCCAAATTACCACTTTACCGAGAGCCGTATATGTGGTTACGATTTATGTGGTTACAATTAATAGAAAAAAAGATTTTAAAAATATTCACTGATTCAACTTGGTCATCCTTTTATTCTTTCTGTTATTCATATCCCATCAATAATGGCTGAAGTAAATTACTCCGTCCATCAAACAACGATAATTTCTCATTGGTTAGGACCTTCTAAACGCGGGAAAATTTTCAGTAGCTATTGGCTAACGTCACGCATAAACAACCGTATTTGCATATATATACTATTTATAGTATTATTAGCTGGAATTATTTTCAAGTCGATCGCCTCAAGGACCAACATAGTACCGTATTTTGTGTAGAGTAGGGTAGCATGCAGCGCTAAAGCTTACTGTACGACGGTATTTTCACAACAAAAAAAAACACACAATGGCTATGGGTTTCAGTCTACGAATAAGGCCACCGTCGCTTGGAATATACAGTCATAAATGCTCGTCATTGCAATTTAGATTATATTATTTGAATGACTGCCTGCTATTGTTATATAAATCACAAATTCCAGCCACATGTCTCGGTTCTGTCTGAAACCATATCGCTCACAGACGTGTAATTACACCATGCACCGTCGCATGGAATATACAGCAGTCATAAATGTCTGTCGTTAGATTCTTTGAATGGCCGCAACACGACTGGGTTTCATCTGAAACAACACCTTCCACAATAATATGAATACGTACGCTATAGTTTTATCATTGTTCACTTGACATGGATTAACCTCGTTGTAATACTGGAACTACACCTTAAAATCAGTGTGGACTGCCGCCTAATGTAAGACAATTTTTCACGAATATAATTATTTTAGAATTGCATACTATATATGTATTATTACAATTCTATGCTGCACTACGCAAAACACAGTATTATGTTGGTCCTTGAGGCTGTCGACTTGAAAATAATTACAGCTAATAATACTATAAATAGTATATATGCAATATGCAAATAAGGTTGTTTATGAGTGCTGTTGGCCAATAGCTACTGTAAATTTTCCCGCGTTTAGAGGGTCCTAATAACCAATGAAAAATTATCGTTGTTTGATGCACGGAGTAATTTACTTCAGCCATCATTGATGGTATATGAATAACAGAAAGAATAAAACGATGACTAAGTTGAATCAGTGAATATTTTTAAAATCTTTTTTTCTATTAAATGTAACCACATCATAAATCGTAACCACATACAAATGTATACGGCTCTCGGTAAAGTGGTAATTTGGCGTAAAATCTAAACGTCTTGTGTTATTAAACACTCTGTTCATTTCTCGACAACGTCCGGGAAAATAAGGCCTTGTCTAAAAACTAAACGCCTTTCAAATCTAAAACATCCCGAGAAACTGGACGGTCGTAAAGTAGGCTATAAATGTCAAAACTAAACGGTGTTTCTAAATCTACACGCTAGCACAAACTGGGCGGTTTTTGATGAATCTTGACGGCATTTAACACATTGTTGACGTGTATTAGATTCTAGATGATAAGGGTAGTTTCTTACCTTTTTTGGTAAAATCTGGATGATACCCGGTCCCTAGTGATACACATCTGTCATTGTACAAAAAATATATCGTGGGGAGTAAGTCTGCTTATTGGAGTGGAGTGTTTAGTCACAGACATGCACTCACTGGCCAGTAGTTGCTTTGTTATCGGTTAGATTTACTCCCTCGGATTTTATTAATTAGGCCGACATTGTGTCCACAGATGTACAGAATAAAGTGAAAGTTTCTTGCAATATCAGTTGATGTTTTTATACGCCCACATTTTCATGGGGTAATAACTCTAGAAGTAATAAACGAAAATTGCTGAAATTCAATAGGCGTCTTCGTTTCACTAATTTAAATAATACATATAAATTTCACAAAGATCGGATGATAGCTTTTGGCATTAGAGCGTTCACAAGGTTCAATAAAGTGAAACAAGGGCCATAACTTTAGACATAATAAACGGAAATTGCTGAAATTCAATAGGCTTCTTCATTTCACTAACTTAAATAATGCATATAAATTTCAGAAAGATCGGATGCTAACTTTTGGGGTTAGAGCATTCACAAGGTTAAACAAAGTGAAACAAGGGCCATAACTCTAGAAGTAATAAATGGAAATTGCTGAAATTCAATAGGCTTCATCGTTTCCCTAATTTAAATATTGCATATAAATTTCACAAAGATCGGATGTTAACTTTTGGCATTCGATAAAGTGAAAACAAGGGCCTTAACTCTAGACGTAATAAACGTAAATTATTGAAATTAAATAGGCTTCTTCATCTCACTAATGTAAACAACATATATCAATTTTAAAACAACTGGATAATAACTTTTGGCGTCAGAGTGTTCACAAGAAATTGTGGACAATGGACAGACGGATCGACAGACAGACGGACGGACGGGGGCGAGAGCAATATACGTCCACATTTCTATGTGGGCGTATAAAAATGGTTAATAATAATGACAAAGTCGTGAAAACTTCATTCCCAGTCAAATTTTGTAAATAAATTAGGCCTGATATTTATTTTAATCGATGCTACAACTAAAATCTCATTATGTTAGTCTTATTTTTTTGTAAAATTTACTATACCGCCATATTTTTCAACCAAAAAAAATCAGACACCAGATCATGGAAATTGAAAACCATATAGGCCTATTAAGGCCTTGCCAGCCTGTTTATATTTTCCCTTTTTTTAAAAAATATTCCCCATCGGCATCAGATTTTATTCTACTGATAAATGATAAGAGGTATTATTTATTTATTTATCACCCGTTATCTGGATGACGTTATAGTTATCTGTCATTCAACACTGTAACCAAGGTATCGTTTAATCTTGTGTATCTAGCACTAATTTCTTTCACATTCGTTTAATATCAAATCATTGTTTAAAAATTCGTAAAAATCGTTTAAAATCACCAAAAATCATCTAATTTGTACATGTGTCCAGTTTAAAGCTGACTGATTAATATTGATAATGAGTGTCCAATTTACAAGTATTTAATTTCCTGATCATTGTTCAAAAATTAATCATTATACATCATTAATCAATTGGGTTGTTTATTTTTTAACAATGATTGAGAAATTAAACACTTGTAAATTGGACACTCATTATCAAAATTGAATGGTCAGCTTTAAACTGGACAGAAGTACAAACTAGATCTGCATAGCAGATATGAAAGCTTTCATATTAACTGCAAAGGGGGTTATTAGAATCTATTGAAACAATAAGTATAAATGTCATCAGGTATCTGAAAAATTACATTTACCTTATGAACAAAATGGGAAAAATACAAAACAAAAATTGTCGACTTGTGGCTACCATCCAAGGCATATTTAGAAAACCGTATATTATATTTATAGAGTACGCAGGACAGGAATTAGTTGTGCTTCAATGTAAACCGGCCCGTTTCTTGCCTTTAGTTTTAGAGTTAGGTGTGATTTTCAAAAGATTCAATCGGAAATCGCTGAAAATCAATTGGCTTCTTCATCTCATGACCTTAAACACTGTATAAATTTAAGGTCAATCGGATATTGAATTTAGCTTCTAGAGCGTCCACAAGATTTTTTAAAGTGATCAAGGGCAATAACTCTGACGGTAATCATCGGAAATGGCAGTAAATATCAGATATCGCTGAAAATCAATACTGTAGGCATCTTCGTGTCATGACCATAAATTTAGAGTCAATCGGATATTAACTTTGGCCTCTAGAGCGTCCACAAGATATTTTGAAGTGATCAGGGGCCACAACACTGCGCATAAATTTAAAGTCAATCGGATATTAACTTTGGCCTCTAGAGCGTCCACAAGATATTTTGATGTGATCAGGGGCCACAACTCTGGCAGTAAATATCAGATATCGCTGAAAATCAATCGCCTACTTCGTCTCATGACCTTAACCACTGTGTATAAATTTAAAGTCAATCGGACATTAACTTTGGCCTCTAGAGCATCCACAAGAATTTTTTTAAGTGATGAAGGGCCATAACTCTGACAGTAATTATCGGAAATCGCTGAAATTCAATTTCAATGTGGGCGTATAAAAATTAACCGATGGCATATAATATTTAATGTATGATAAAGACAAAATAGTCGATTTCGGTTTTTGGTGTTGCGCTCATTTTAAAAAAAAATGTCTTTTACGGATAATGTGTATAGTACTAATAGCAATCACATACGGAAGAGGCGATAAGATCCCTTTGCAAATGGAATTTCAAAATTAATTAAAACCAAATTTAAATTCCGAAAATCGGTTGTTTATTTTTTGCTGAAACTCCTTTTTTTAATCTGATCAAAATGGGAGTAAGTCACAGAGTGGTAATTGGCATATTGTGTCCAAATTTCATGGTTTTGGGACAATCGGTGCCGGTTTCGTGGCGAAATTCCACTTTTTTCGACCTTACAGAAGCCGTAAATGGCGGAAAAAAACGAACGGCAGGAACCGTGTCAAGAACAAACGATCTGAACGAATGCAGGTATCGCCTTGAAGTTTTCAGTGCACCTAGGTACCAACGTGAAAAGTTCCTCGCCGGAATTTGGTAGTCAACGTACCTTTGGTTCCAGCGTGGCACATGCGCGAAGCAAAAAGAAACTACGGTCGATTTTGGGATTTTGGCTATATTTCGGAGTGGTTTGGTAGATGACGGTGGATCAGGGACTCAGATTGATCTAAAATGGCGATCATAACACAACATGATAATCACTTTGAAGTATAGGTAAATTTTCGCGACCGGGTTGTTTTGCTCTACCCAGGCAACGTTCCTGTGCTCCGATTGCCTTCAAATTTGCACAGAATGTACCTTGGGATTCTAGCTATCACATATTAAAAATAGAAGAGTGTTGGATTCCGATGGGATTCTAGCTATCACATATTAAAAATAGAAGAGTGTTGGATTCCGAGAACGTTCAAAATAAATTCAAAACCCACCCCCAACAATCAAAGGTTTTTTGCTTAAAAAATTGCCGTATTTTATCGAATTTTTATTGTTCTTGATATCTGAGGATTTTCTCAATTTAATATGTGATAAATATCATCGCGGCGCAGCCAACCGCTAGAAATTCCAGAGATTTGGACCACCGGAAGGATGCCTCAGCAGTCAAAAAAGGTCAAAATAGGCGATTTCGGTTTCTAGTGTTGATACATCGTTATGGTCATTTTAAAAAATTGTCTTTTAAGGATAATGTGTATAGTACCAATACCTATCACATAAGGAAGAGGCGATAAAATCTCTTTGCATTTGCAATTTCAAAATTAATTAAAACCAATATTAAATTCCGAAAATCGGTTTTTTGCTAAAACTCTTTTTTTTTAATCGTATCAAAATGGGAGTAAGGCACAGAGTCCGGGGTGGTAATGGGCGTATTGTGTCCAAATTTCATGGTTTTCGGACAATCGGTGCCGGTGTCACGGCGAAATTCCACTTTTTTCCCCTCATGGAAGCCGTAAATTGACTTGAAGCCAGGGTCCTTGAAGTTGTACAGCTGCACCCGGTGACCGATATTTATTTAACGGGGAATAAGTGATAATTCATATTATAGCAGTAAATAATTAAAATATTTCATAGGGATTATAATAATATGTATATCTTGTCTGGGTACAGGGTTAAAACCAATATTAAATTCCGAAAATCGTTTTTTTGCTAAAACTCTTTTTTTTTTAATGGGATCGAAATGGGGGTAAGGCACAGAGTCCGGGGTGGTAATGGGCGTATTGTGTCCAAATTTCATGGTTTTCGGACAATCGGTGCCGGTGTCACGGCGAAATTCCACTTTTTTCCCCTCATGGAAGCCGTAAATTGACTTGGAAAAAAAACGACGAAAGCCAGGTGACAAGAACAAACGACTTGAACGAATGCAGGTATCACCTTGAAATTTTCAGGGTACCTAGGTACCAACGTAAAAAGTTGCTCGCCGGAATTTAGTACTCATGGTACCTTTGGTTCTAGCGTAGCGCATGCGCGAAGTCAAATCCAGCTAAACTCGAAAACAACCTTGTCGGCACGGAAAACATCAAAAGAGAAATTCGAATTTTTGAAATATTCAAATACCAAACGTTCGACCATGATCCAGGCTATCCTGGAGACATATTCTCTAGGTCACGACCAATTGTATATGTTTTCAAGCCCATAAATGTGGATTTTTCACTAATTGTCATTTTCAATTCAAAATGGCGTCCATCATTTGCCGGAAATCAAAATTGTGTTATCTACCGTTTTTCGGCTTTCCTTCAAGGATTCGGAAAATATAATTGCCTTGTCTGTAAGTAAAATATCAAAAAAGCCTTATGTAATTTTCACATTTCAAGATGGTGGCATTTCCGGTTTGAGCTACAAACTCAATTTTTTGTGTACGAATCAGTAGTGTCGTAGCTAGTAAAGAAAAAAAAATCAAGGCAATCTGACTTATATTTCGTCGATATTTTTGAAAACTTTGATCCTTAATTTCATCAAGGGGAGATAATTTAGAAAATTTCTAATGATATTTTTGAAGTCGCATTGATAAGATCTACTTACATTCTAAATTTCATGAAAATCGTGCAACTATTAAAAAAGTTTTCAAATTGATCTCAACTTCCGGTTCAAAATCACAGCGACGAATTTTCGAAATTCGAAAATTCGAAATTGCAGATTTTAAGTAAATGTTTCAAGGCACCCCTCAAAAAAAGAATTAGTAAAATAGGTCAAATAGTTACAAAGTTACAGTAATGTAGGTCAAATGAATTTGTTCGTAAAATTCGGTGATTTCGGATTCGAAAATATATTTAATCAACATTCGCACCCCATTTTTGGGGGGGTAGGTCAAAGTTTCAGATTGATCCTATGGTTAGATTCTGAGAAATCCGATTTGTAGAAATGACAGAAAAAAAAAATAATAATA
The DNA here is from genome assembly GCF_932274485.2 of Patella vulgata. Lineage (NCBI taxonomy): Eukaryota > Metazoa > Mollusca > Gastropoda > Patellidae > Patella > Patella vulgata. Next base: position 43,899,777 of record NC_065885.2, read on the forward strand.
ATAGGAACAAGTGGTATCAGATGCCTCAGAGAGAATATTCAAATGCTCCTTGTGATATGTTTGTAACACAATTATAACCTAATGTATTACACGGGAGTGGAGTGGGTGGGTCGGGGGGCTTTTCGATTGGCAGGGGACTATTAAAATGGGTAAGCAGAGATAAGCAATTTGATGAAACTTTGTGTATAGTTTCATTACATTAGTACCTTGACCATATTACCTTGACCAAGTTCGACAATGAGCATTCTCTTAGTCAGGATAAGCAAAGCAACTTGATTGGCCGGGACTTTGAATTGGTTGATGCTTTGGGGTATGATAACTTTGGTTATAATGAAGTACTGGAACATAACAACCCAGCTTTTAATTGAGCTAGAATGTTTAAACTTGGTGTAGATGTTCATCAGGTCTTGACTGAACATTTTGAGCTACAGCTTGGCAATTTCATTGGTCGATGCTTTGGGACAAGATAACCTTGATTTCTATCTGACAGAGAGTGATGAAATTTACAGTATAGTTTGATTGCTCGATACTTTTGAAAAAAATATGAAAGTGCGATTAATTAATGTGTCATCTTTTACTTTGGGGTTTTGGCGGGAGACATCAGCCATACTGTTTGCTTGTTTAATATCCCCTATACAATATACGCTCGACCTCATTACCCGAACTGGGGTAGAAAAGTGGGATCTTTGACAATGAGGCAATGAACTTGTACATTCTTTTGCAGCTGCACAAGAGGGAACATCAACGCCGGATTAACCATGGTGGTGGGTCAGGGGGTTCTCCCGCTAAGAAATTTTAATTGGAGGCCGAAAACGTGATTTCATGGCATTTCAGGCACTTGTGTCGGAGCCATTTAGAAATACCTCCCCCAGAAAAATAAAATTCTGCCACAAAATTAGCCACAATCCATGCGGGTGCTGTGAAATTTCTGGAGGAGGGAGCTGGAACCCATGAGCCCTTTAAATTCGCCACTGTAAATGAGCAGAGCTACATCAAACCTAATTTTGAGTCCCTCAGTGATAAATAACTTGATTCAAAATCGTATTATAGCCCCAACGTCGATTTGATGAATGGAGACCGTAACGTTACGACAAAGTCTAACACTGTAAGTACCAAATAGTCATACGAGATATGTGCATCTCATCAAATTCAGCTTATACCATACCCACAATAATGTTACGGAGTCAGTGAGTTCAAGTTAGACAATACGCTGACCTTCCACTGACCATGCTTATAATATAAAATCTGTCAATGACAGCTGATTCATTGTTTAGTTTTTTATATGATATATTTAATATCAATAATATATGTATATGCATGCTTTATTTTACTTTACACGACCTCTAAAAATGCCCCAAATCGTAAAAATACGACTTTTTGGATTTCGATCTCCTTTTTTCGGCTACCCCGGACATTTTCAAAAAATGATACAATGATTTCACACAACAGGCCAGCTATTAGCCTCTCGATTGACAAGAGTTTCATCGCCCACCATTCATTATAACCAATGTCATCGTGCCCTAAAGAATCAACAAATCAGCTTGCTTATCTCTGCTTACCCTAGGCAAAAAATGCTCATCTTTGAACTCAATCATGACATTGACCTAGTGAACGCCTACACCAAGTTTGAACATTCTAGCTTAATTAGAAGGAGAGTTCTTGTGTTCCAAAGTCCCGGCCCTTCAAATTGCTTCTATTTTTCATTTTCAATTCAAAATGGTGACCATCACGTGACCGAAATCAAAATTCTGATCCGATAGATTTTTAGGCATTCCTTCCAGGATTTGATTTTTCATGTTTAAAGATGGTGGCACTTCCGGTTCGATCGACAAACTCCATATTTTGTGTACGAATCAGTAATTACTTGTCTAGTATCAAATATTTTTTTTAGGTCATTCTGACCTATATTTCGACGATTTTTTTGAAAACTTTGATCCTTAATTTCACCAAGGGGAGATAATTTAGAAAATTTCCAAGGACATCATTGAAGTCGCATTGGCAAGATCTACTAACATTCTAAATTTCACGAAAATCGCACAACTATTAAAGAAGTTGTCAAATTGGTAATAACTTCCGGTTCGAAATGACAGCGATGAATTTTCGAAATGCCAAAATCCGAAATTGCAGATTTGAAGTAAATGTTTCAAGATACTCAAAGAAAAAAGAATTAGTAAAATAGGTCAAATAGTCACAAAGTTACAGCATTGTAGGTCAAATGCATTCCTTCGTAAAATTCGGTGATTTCGGATTCGTAAAACGTTTTGAAAATATATTTAATCAACAGCCACCACCCATTTTTGGGGGGATAGGTAAAAGTTTCAGAACGATCCTATGGTTAGATTCTGAGAAATCCGATTTGTGGACAAAACACAAAAAAAAAATAACAATAATAATCTTAACAGAAACAATAAGCTTTCATATGTAATATGAAAGCTTAATTAAACGATTTATGGTGATTTTAAACAGTTTTTACAAATTTTTAAACAAAGATTGGATATTAAATGAATGTGAAAGAAATTAGTGCTAGATACACAAGATTAAACGATACCTGGGTTACAGTGCAAGCAGTCCTTTCATTTCAAATCGTCCAACAAATTATTTAGATCTATCCAAAATAAAGTTTTATGTAAACTACGAGGAGCAATGTTCAAAATTTAGCCTTACACTTTATAGATCTGCACATTCGAGGACGTTCACTTTGCTCAATTAATATAATAAACATGATTTTGTCAGGTATGCATTACAATTTACAACATGTCCACGGTTTTCATTATGCTTTATGATGATTATGATAGAGTTATTCTTAAGAGTGTGTCCGCGAGAAAACCATGCAGAAGGTGCTAAGGCTTCAATCACAGATTTTGACCAAATTTGGTTTATAAGTTGGGATAGGCCCAAAACACATAAATGTGCAATATTAGATAAATCTTTCAATTCCTGTATGAGAAAATTGAAAAAACATTTTTCATATGGTGAAATTGCCAAAATCTGTCTTTTCTCAAATACCAACTTTGGCAAGTCCTTACACCTTTACTATACGTAGCAGAAAGACCAAACTCACACAGTTTATCGATGACTCAGTGCTGTTACCACAATATTAACTTCAGACGATTCTGGCGAACGAGATCTGTATACGGACTGGATATCAAAGCCTGTCTAAATTCCCCATTTTTCGTCACCCAAAGTTTGACGCCCTATAGCTACTTCTTTCATGGGGTGGGTTTAAAAATTTATGCTCATGTGAACAAGCAACCTCCCAACATTTGATACAAAAAATATAAATGACCAGAATCGACTTGACAAAAACTAGGTAAAGGAAACAATAACCCATGAAATTAATCTATAATTTCCCTTTTTTGGAGATAATTAACCGTAGTAGATAAAAAAACCCTAACAATTTATTTTCCTTTTCATTCATATGGTGTTTACTATCAGCCCTAAAATACATTAGTATCTGTTTTATAAAAATATCTTGAAAAAAAAATACTTTCAAAGGCCTGTAATCGTTCATGGCTCATCTGGCGTCAACGGGAATTATATCATTTAAAGTGGAAATACGTGTATATAAGTCGGAAAACTTTTGTGGCCACAAATCAGCTTTTAATTATACTAATTGTTGCATATGCAGTTGTCCACGACCTTCCATTGGAGTTTCAACGTGCTCAATCTTAACAAACATATCCAATTACTCTCAAATTGACATTATTTTAAATAAAATAATCCAACGAAAATGAAAAATTCACCTAAAAGTGAGATTCGAACCATCAACCGCATGACTTCCCCCGACCCACCCTCTCACCGAGTTGCTTGTCCCAGGGCCCCAAGGTCCATGTTGTGGGCCCTGTTCAGGGGGTTTGCCTAGGACCTTTCTTATTCTAAATCCGGCTGTAGCTACCATACTACACTGTTCAATGTCACCCACTTAAAGAGACAATACAAGAAATATGTTAAAGGGACAATACGACAATACCAAATATACAATAAATACAAATACACACTTATATAGAGTACAACATGGTACAAATAATGGCTATGGATATGATGAAAACGTATAAAAGTCAAAAAATTTATTTCTCTAATTAAATTTGCAAAAAAATATATCACAAAAGCTTATTTTCAGCAGTTTTCAATAAGCTGTATATTTTAAGTATGTTGCATTCCGGTCATTTTTTTTACACCTATGGATACTATGTGCTTAGCACTTCAAAAACATCCAAAGAAATTCTACTTGCGACCATGAAAGAAAAAGTTGAAAAAGTTACAGTGTATCTTTTTCTGCACTATAAGGACAATGTGAATATGGTACCCTAATACAAGTCCACACAAAATTAGTATGTACTGATTTTTTTTTTCAAATTAGTGATGGGGTAGAAGTTGACCACCCGCTCTATCAGACAGGGTCAAAATTAGAAGGTTGCTATTCCACCATAGAATGCAGTCTGTGCTTAAAAAGAGTGATATAATACACATGTGAAAACCGCAATTTTACCCATAAAATGAATAATTCCTGTACAGTCCTTTAGAGCGACATCAGACTGTAACCACTTCAGCATGTTACCTCTTGCCCCTAGGGGGTATCATACCATAAGTTTGATCAAAAACTTCCGCCCCCCCATCTTAGCACTTTTTGCGATTTTTGCATGGTCTTCTCGCGGATACACTCTTCATAATAAAACCCCCAAAATTTACCAGTTGACCAAAACGATTTTGTTTTTAGGACAGTAAGGTAAGACCTTTCAATCATCATTTTTTGGGTTTACATTGTTGAATTACAACTGCTTTTTTAATGGACTTGTCCGCCCTTCGTCAGTCTATTTTCCTTTATTTACAAAGCGTTCTGTCTTTCTTTCCCGGTTGAAACATGGCGACCGGTCTCCAGTGACGGCCCACGGCGTTAATGTTACGTCAATGGGATCACGTGACCACAATACACTCTAGTCAATACATGTAAATACACCTCCATGATTCTACCACAATTAAAAGCAAAGTTGCTACATTCCCTTGACCAATCAAATTGCTTATCGCTCCTTAGCCTAAGCAGAAAATTCTCATCAAACTTAGTCAAGGTAATGATATAATGAATCTATTGTAACCAGCTTGGTTCTTAGTACTGTTGGCTATTCATCATAGATCATAACACTTGATTCAGTTAGTTGTAGAACTTTATGTAGATACAGTAATAACAATTATAACAGACAGTACACAGAACTAAATTATAACTATACAGAATTATGCACAACTAAGAGGTATAATTTCAAGAGTTGGCCTAAGTTAACTGTAGCCTGTTACCTGTGTCTCCTACCTAAGTTGATCCTTCATGGGGCCATCTCCATATTTATATCTATGAAGATGTAACCCCTAGATACCTATATTACAATTAACATAAACACAACAATTTAGACACAGATTAAAATATTAAAAGAATACAAAGAAGACTAGACCTGCAAGCAGCACTGAACCGGCGTTCAGGAATCAGACAGGAAGTTTTTCATACAATAGCCCATTTATCGAGCTACCAAACGATACTTTAGATGTTTTGATTTTTTGACTGACTTTTTTTTTTAAATATCGAATATTTTTTTGACTACTCCTGTTTACGGATCATTATCGGGATAGATTTAACAAGTGGTATGGAACTTAACTTCCTGTACCAGAAGTTTCAGAAAGATCCATTGGACAGTTTTACCTCACTTATACCATTAGAAGCAGATTTACAGATATAACGATTTTTCGACTTTTTTCAAAGATTGTGGCCCTTTTGGACCATTTATACTATATTGAGGCTTTTAAATTTGGATTCACACCATAGCCCACCATTAGGACTCTAAGTAACACAAGTTTAAGAAAGGAAATAAGAGAAGTTTTCGAAATAAAAGCGTCTGAATAGGCTCAAAAAAAGAAAATAATAGATTTTCAGCGTTCCATTATATATTGCCTAACCCGCGAATTTTTACCATTTAGATGTCATAAGATCGTCCATTGTTTGAACTATCCAATGACACTATAGTTGTTTTGATTCGGTGGAATCTGGCGTAGTAATCACTTTTTTCGCAAGATTGCCATTTTTTTACTTTTTACGGTTTTTTTTCCTCAAAATATCGGAATTTTTTTCGACTACTTCCGCTTTTTGGATCATTGTCGGGATAGCTTTAACAAGTTGTTTGGTTACCTTACCTTCTGTACAAGAAGTTCCAGAATAATCCATTCAGCTGTTTTCCAAAGAAAGAAAATTAGAAGATCATTTTCAGTAATTTAAAGATTTTTCAACTTTTTTCCAAGATTGAGGTTCTTTTTGGACCACTTATATTATTTCAATGCTTTTATTTTTCTACTCACGCTATAGTCCACCGATAGGACTCTGAATAAAAAAAAGTTTAAGAAAAATCATAGTTTTCGTTTTCGAAATGAAATGGGGTTTAACGTCCTACTGTTCTGCTCCTAACCTGGGCTAATGAAGACAAAAAGCCTAATAATAACTAGACCTGCAAGCAGCACTGAACCGGCTTTCAGGACTCAGACAGGAAGTTTGTCATACAATAGCCCATTCATCTAGCTACCAAACGATACTTTAGATGTTTTGATGCGGTCACACCTAACGGTGAAATCACGATTTTTGCAAGAGCACCGATTTTTACTGGGTTTTTGAAAATAATTGGTAGTCTGGTGCCAATGTCTTATCTCCCTTATACCATTAGACCATTAGAAAAAGATATAACGATTTTTCAACCTTTTTCAAAGATTGTGGCCCTCTTTGGACCATTTATACTATATTGAGGCTTTTAAATTTGGATTTACACCCTAGACCACCGTTAGGACTCTAAGTAACAGAAGTTTAAGAAAGGAAATAAGACGAGTTTTCGAGGTGGAGAAATTAAATTTTTCGCACGAGCGCCAATTTTTTTTTAAACCTTTTTCTTCATTTTTTGAATACGTCCGGTATGGAGATTATTGTCGGGATAGTTTTAATAACCAATTTGGGCAATTAGATAGCCACAGGGCTCTGTAATGATATATTACATTATCTGATCAGATAAAATGGCCCTGAGAAATCCTATGTTCAAAAGTGCCAAAAATTCAAAAATGTCAAAATATCGAAAATTAAATTTCAATAACTCAATACATGTTATACATCGTTAGAATCGTAATTAGGTCAGCTATCTGAATGTGTAACCTTTTCGTAAAAATCTGATTAAATAATAAAATAATATAGCATTTTCCAAAATTTCACGAATTTTCGACTTTTTTTCGATTTTCAGTCCCTTTTTTATCCTATTCCAGACATTTCAAAGTCTTAGTGGATGTTTTCATGCACAAGACTATCAAATGGACTCTCGATAGAGAAAGTTAAAAAAAAATTGTAGGTTAAGTTTTTGAGATAAAGGCGTCCAAAAACGCTCCAAATCAGAAAATACTTGATTTTCAGCTTGTCATATTTTGCTGCTTGGTCATAGTATCCGTATAAATTGGGCATCATACGACAGTCAATTCCTCAGGCCACTCAACGAAAGCTTAATTGGACGGAGAAATCGAGTTTTTCCCCAAAACACCAATTTTTTGCGTTTTTTTCAAAATATCTATCATTATTTCGACTACTTCTGGTTTCCGGATCGTTGTTGAAATTGCTTTACCAACCGGTCTGACTATATAGCTTTATGTTCCAGTAATTTCAGAAACATCAATTGAGGCTTTCAAAAAAAATATAAGGGTTATAAAATGGGTAGAAAATTCGAAAAAAATCGAAAAATAAAGGGCAATAACTCTGAATGAAACTTATATTTTTGGAATCGGATAGACTTCAGGTATCCAAAAATGTAGGTCAAATTTGAAAATTTTGCAGAATAACAAAAATTGTCTCGTAAACAACATATTTTCAAAATTCGACCGACAAAAGCCATAAATGAATGTTCGAAATTGAAAAATGTGAGATAGCCATTATCTCAGAAGAGATTCGGGGTTTCCAAAAATGTCATTTGTTTGAAAATAGGTAAAGAATTGACAAAACCACAGGCGATTTTCAATTCCGGAAAAAAAATTACAAAATTCGGTTACTTCCGGTTTCCCCATAGAAAATTTGGTTCCAGATCGATATCTGTTTTCAGTCATGGAGAAATAGGCTCCCGCGGAAAAAAATAATAATAATAATAATTTTAGTAAAAACAATAGTCTTTCAGACAAAAAGCCTAATAATAACTAGACCTGCAAGCAGCACTGAACCGGCTTTCAGGACTCAGACAGGAAGTTTGTCATACAATAGCCCATTCATCTAGCTACCAAACGATACTTTAGATGTTTTGATGCGGTCACACCTAACGGTGAAATCACGATTTTTGCAAGAGCACCGATTTTTACTGGGTTTTTGAAAATATTGAATATTTTTTCGACTACGTCCGGTTTACGGATCATTGTTGGGACAGATTTAACATGTTGTATGGGAACTTAACTTCCTGTACCAGAAGTTTCAGAAAGATCCATTGGACAGTTTTTAAAAGAAAGGAAAATTAGAAGTTATTTAACAAAATTTACCAAATAATTGGTAGTCTGGTGCCAATGTCTTATCTCCCTTATACCATTAGACCATTAGAAAAAGATATAACGATTTTTCAACCTTTTTCAAAGATTGTGGCCCTCTTTGGACCATTTATACTATATTGAGGCTTTTAAATTTGGATTTACACCCTAGACCACCGTTAGGACTCTAAGTAACAGAAGTTTAAGAAAGGAAATAAGACGAGTTTTCGAGGTGAAAGCATCTAAATAGCCCCCAAGACCGGGACAAGACCGAGATATGGAAGAAACGATTCATTTATACTATACTGAGGCTTTTAGATTTGGATTCACACCCTAGACCACCGTTAGGACTCTAAGTAATAGAAGTTTAAGAAAGCAAAAAAGAGAAGTTTTTGGGATCTAAGCATCTGAATAGCCCCCAAAAATGAAAGTACTATATTTTCAGCGTCCCATTATATATTGGCTAACCAGCGCATTTTTACCATTTAGATGTCATACGATCGTCCATTGTTCGGGCTATCCAATGACACTTTAGTTGTTTTGAAATCTTACGTAGTAATCATTTTTTTCGCAAGATCACCATTTTTTTACTTTTTATGTTTTTTTCTCTCAAAATATCGGATATTTTTTCGACTACTTCCGCTTTTTGGATCATTGTCGGGATAATTTTAACAAGTTGTTTGGTTACTAACCTTCTGTACAAGAAGTTTCAGAAAAATCCATTTAGCTGTTTTCCAAAGAAAGAAAATTAGAAGATCATTTTCAGTAATTTAAGGATTTTTCAACTTTTTTCCAAGATTGAGGTTCTTTTCGGACCACTTATATTATTTCAATGCTTTTATTTTTGGACTCACGCCATCGTCCACCGATAGGACTCTGAGTAAAAAAAGTTTAAGAAAAATCATAGTTTTCGTTTTCGACAAAATGGCGTCTCAAAATGCTCCAAAACGGAAAATACTAGATTTTTGGCGTACCGTAATTTATTTTCTAGCCATCTAAATCGTATCATTCAGATGTCATATGATAATCCATTAATGGGGCTATCCAGCGTCCAGCGATACTTTAGTTCTTTTGGTCCGCTAACATCTGATGGAGAAATCAAGATTTTCGCAAGAGCGCTATTTTTTTAAACCTTTTTTCTTCATTTTTTGAATACGTCTGGTATGGAGATTATTGTCGGGATAGTTTTAATAACCGGATTGGCTTATCAAATAACCACAGGGCTATGTAATGATATATAACATTATCTGATCAGATAAAATGGCCCTGAGAAATCCTATGTTCAAAAGTGCCAAAAATTCAAAAATGTCAATATATCGAAAATTAAATTTAAATATTTCAATACATATTATACATCGTTAGAATCGTAATTAGGTCAGCTATCTGAATGTGTAACTTTTTTGTTAAAAATTTGTTTAAATAATAAAGTAATAGAGCATTTTCTAAAATTTCACGATTTTTCAACTTTTTTCGATTTTCAGTACGTTATTTTACCTATTCCAGACATTTCAATGTCTTATTGGATAGATTCATGCACAAGACTACCGGAGGGACTCTCGATAGGGAAAGTTTAAGAAAAATCCTTGGAGCAGTTTTCGAGATACAGGCGTCCAAATACAATCCAAATCAGAAAATGCTTGATTTTCAGCATGCCATATTTGCTGCCTGTTCATAGTATCTGTATAAATCGGGCATGATACGACAGTCCATTCCCCGAGCCACCCAATGATACATTAATTTGTTATATCCGTTGAAATCGCGTTTTTCTGAAAAGCACTCATTTTTTACGTTTTTTTTCAAAATTCCCGACATTATTTCGACTACTTCCGGTTTACGGATCGTTGTTGAAATTACTTTACAAAACAGAATGACCATATGGCTTTATGTTTCAGGACTTTCAGAAACATCAATAAATCCTTTCAAAAAAATATAAGAGTTGGGGAATGGGCCCAAAATTTGAAAAATATCGAAAAATAAAAGGCGATAACTCGGAATGAAACTTATATTTCTGGAATTGGATGGTCTTCAGGTATCCAAAAATGTAGGTCAAATTTGAAAATTTTGAAAAATAACAAAAATGTCTCGTAAACTACGTTTTTTCAATTTTTGAATGACAGAAGTCCAGGACGAATTTTCGAAATTGAAAAATGTGAGATAGCCATTGTCTCGGAAAAGAATCAGGGTTTCTGAAAATGTCATTTGTTTGAAAATAGGTAAAGAATTGACAAAACCACGACCAATTTTCAATATCGCGAAAAAGTACAAAGTTCTGTCACTTCCGGTATGCGCAGAAGTTTCAAATTTGTTTTAAGGGGTAGCCACCACCTGGTTTCCCAATAGAATATTTGGTTCCAGATCGATATCTGTTATGATCATGGAGAAATAGGCTCCCGGGATAAATAATAATAATAATAACTAGACCTGCAAGCAGCACTGAACCGGCTTTCAGGAATCAGACAGGAAGTGTGTCATACAATAGCCTATTCATCGAGCTACTAAACGATACTTTAGGTGTTTTAATCCGGTCACACCCGACCGTGAAATCACGATTTTTGCAAGAGCACCGATTTTTACTGGGTTTTTTTTAATATCGAATATTTTTATGACTACGGTTTCACCGGTGCCACGTTACCCTAAACATATGTCACTTCCGGTAACAATGAAACCATTAAACAGGTTTCCACATAAGCATTGCACACATCAAATAAAATGGACGCCGAATCAACCAAATCAGCAATATCAATTCATTTTATACATTTGTTACATGTAAGTGTACAGTACTTCCGGTGATAATGAAAATGTTCAATTAGTTTTATGAAATCAGAAATGGCATAAGGCATCACATGGTGAAAATTTTATGTAAATCGAATAATAATTGCCACTTTTATAGACCAAAAACCTTGAAAAGTGACTTGTATAAAACCCTCTATTTCTCTGCAACCGTACAAGTTAGAAACCATTTTCTGGTATCTGTATGATCGTATGGGTTCAATCTATTTGTTGATTGGATTCAAATATCATAATTTTAAAAACATACAAATTAGACTCATTTGAATAAAATATCTGTTTTGAAGGCTAAAAATACAGTTTTTGCCAAATCTTAAATTACTTGTATGAAATTGCAAATTGCATTGGGTATCACACAGTGAAAATTTTATGAAAATCGAATAATAATTAACACTTTTATGGACCAAAAACCTTGAAAAGTGACCTGTTGAAAATCGCCTATTTCTCCGCAACTGAACAAGTTAGAAACAATTTTGTGAAATCTATATGACCTTATGAATTTTATTAATATGTTAATGTAAAGCAAAAGTTAAAATTATTAATACATATTAAATAATTCTTGGTTGAAAAAAAATATTGACTTTAAAATTTAAAAATGCATTTTTTGACAAAATGGCGTCACTTCCGGTGTCAATTGTAATCAATTTGATACAACGCATACTTGTTTGTTAAATCAAATGGTGTCACTTTTGTGAAAATCCAATAATAATTGACTATTTTACAGGCAAAATAACGAAAATAGTGATGACCCCCGAGCGAAGTCTGTCTGTTCGGGGTTGGCGGCTACATCTGCCCTGAGTCTGAAATTTGGGGTATAGGGGTAACTCGGACCGGGGAGTAACATAGGCCAGGTGGCGTATAATATTAATTATATACATGTATTAAAATATTACCAGTCGGACACATTATTCCATTCAGTCTCATTCTTAAGACTACTAGCTAAGAGGACTATGCTCTAAGATGTCATCTCAATGTTAAGGTTACCCATAATTAACTCAACCATAGAAAGGGAATTGTAGGGTCTTGACAGACCGTGGTGACATGGCTCCCCCCAAAAAAGATGGCGTCCACGTCATCAATATTTGGGATATTGTCATAAATGTAAACATATTGGTAAGGCCATACAGCCAACATAACATAATCTATATCAATATAACTATATATATATTTGTGACTGTCGTTTGTCTGTCTGTCTTTCTGTCTGTCTGTTCGGGGTTGGCGGCTACACTAGGTCTGCCCCGAGTCTGAAATTTGGGGTATAAGGTTACCTCAGACCGGGGAGTAACATAGGCCAGGTGGCGTTAGTCTACCACTTCCGGTTTCGGAGTTATGACCCCCGAGCGAAGCCGGTCTGTTCGGGGTTGGCGGCTACACTAGGTCTGCCCCAAGTCTGAAATTTGGGGTATAGGGGTAGCTCGGACCGGTGAGTAGCATAGACCAGGTGGCATTAGTCTACCACTTCCGGTTTCGGAGTTATGACCCCCGAGCGAAGTCTGTCTGTTCGGGGTTGGCGGCTACATCTGCCCCGAGTCTGAAATTTGGGGTATAGGGGTAACTCGGACCGGGGAGTAACAAAGGCCAGGTGGCGTTAGTCTACCACTTCCGATTTCGGAGTTATGACCCCCGAGCGAAGCCGGTCTGTGCGGGGTTGGCGGCTACACTAGGTCTGCCCCGAGTCTGAAATTTGGGGTATAGGGGTAGCTCGGACCGGGGAGTAACATAGGCCAGGTGGCGTTAGTCTACCACTTCCTGTTTCGGAGTTATGACCCCCCAGCGAAACCGGTCTGTTCGTGGTTGGCGGCTACACTAGGTCTGGCCCGAGTCTTAAATTTGGGATATAGGGGTAGCTCGGACCAGGGAGTAATATAAGTCAGGTGGCGTTAGTCTACCACTTCCGGTTTCGGAGTTATGACCCCCGAGCGAAATTTGTCTGTTCGGGGTTGGCGGCTTCACTAGGTCTGCCCCGAGTCTGAAATTTGGGGTATAGGAGTAGCTCGGACCGAGGAGTAACATAGGCCAGGTGGCGTTAGTCTACCACTTCCGGTTTCGGAGTTATGACCCCCGAGCGAAGCCGATCTGTTCGGGGTTGGCGGCTACACTAGGTCTGTCTCGAGTCTGAAATTTGGGGTATAGGGGTAGCTCGGACCGGGGAGTAACATAGACCAGGTGGCGTTAGTCTACCACTTCCGGTTTCGGAGTTATGACCCCCAAGCGAAGCCGGGTATCCTGCTAGTATATATATATAAAAAACTTAGGCATGTTTACAATGAGTCATAACAATATATTCGACTAAAATAAGGTAACAAAAGACTAAGGCCATATACTGCCAATTAAACATCATCACTCATAAGTTACAGGTAATATACATACAATAAAACGTAGTATTACACTTAATTTAGTATGGTAGCCAAATAATTAGTCAAACCAATCAAGATTTTAACTAAATCGTGTATATAATTAAAGCCATACTGACAATGAATGATACATACTTAGATGGAGAATTAATAAAACAATTTACTCAGAATAAGTCATGGTCACTTAGTAAAATAAAATTACTAACCAAAATAATGTAGTAAGTATAGGGTAAAAATGTGGTCAAATAAAAACATTCAATGATAATAATAATAACGGGTATACTCATAGTCATAACGTTCTTTAATCTAGTTTTGTACCAAAACTGCCCACGATATTTTGAAGATTGTAAAATTTTAACAATATGATCTTCCTCAAATTTGGTCTGTGTTTGGGTCATTGTCATGTCTTTATCCGGTGTGTTAGGAATATTGGTATCATCTTGTGTATTAGAGTTTGTGGAGTTATTTGGGTTCTGACTACCCGTTGTGGTTGGCAGATTATGGTTGATAGTAGATGGGTGTGCATCTGTAGTTTGAGAAATATCTGAATTGATTTCCTCAGGGTTGAAAATTTCATCACTTTCAATTGGGTTTGTTGGCCTTTTAGAAGGATCAATGTAAGGACGTAAACGGTCGGCATGGATTGGGGACTTTACAAGTTGGTGATCTGCATTTCGACGAAGTTTTTAGGTGTTATTTCCTAGGTCAATGCAGATGTGATAAGGTCCAACCCATTTTCTTTGAAGTTTCTTACTGACTCCTGTTTCAGTCTTAGAACAGTAAAACCATACCATTTGTTCTTCTTTAAACTTGGGCTTTTCAGCTTTCTTGTCATGCTGATGGGTGTACTTTTTTTGAGCTGTAGTTATGTTTTTCCTTGCAATATCTAAACTGGGAAAGTCCAACTAAAGGTAGAACGAGAAGGTCCGGGACCGCAAAATGAAACCGATATACAAGAATAGATTGGGAAGACTGGGATGTGATTGCCAAGGAGAACCCCATATTCTTTAAGAGTATAAAACATACGTTACCTCCAGGCAACTATTCTTTAAAGTGATAATTTGTTTTTAGAAAATGTGTTTTTATCGGAAGTTTAAAAGAACAGTTTTTACATTTTGTTTTAAAATCTTAAGTGATCACCATTATTGTGTACGCTCGAATTTCACTCTATGAAGGCTAACGGGCCTGTTTGGGACATTTTAAAAAACGTATTTAAGCATTGTTTAATTTTATTATGATCCGAGGACGAATCATATTCAGCGTAGAGGAAATTATAATGGTGATAAATTTATGAATTGTTTCTATTTCGTTCTTTCAATAGTTCATTCGTTCAGTATTCATTCATTCAATTAAAAATTTCTATTATTCTTATGTTTCTGTTAATCCACCATTTTAATCAGACATTATGACAGACGGTTGACAGCTGACACATTAACAAGTTCAATTACTATCTTATTGTTTTATTTCATTGCAATGTCTTTTATGTTTTAATCTTTCCATTGTTAATTGTTATTAGTAACCTTGGTGTATATTGTTAATTCCTTAGATACCATTTTATTATAAATACCGATTTGTACATTTATATAGTATTCTAGGTTTCATCCCATTTCCAGGACAGTTACTCTGCTTGTCGGACGTGCTGTTCTCCGTATATGATGTTTAATGTTTCCGGTAATAAATAGTTTCAAGGATAGTTCAAGTCTTTAGTTATTACCGAAGATTCTCACTGCTACAGATTGGTGGAGTGCTTTTTGAGGCAAGATCTCTGAACCTTTTGCAAGCGATTAAGTTAAATATGGAAAATTTAATCATCCCTGATGAATTGACAGAAATCTTGAAAACTATTGGTATGAATACTAAGGCCAACCAATGGAGAATTGATCGACGAGAAGGTAATACTTCAGTTGTTTTAACTTGGTCCAGTTTTAATTCAGTGGACAACAGAAAATCGACAAGTAAGCAAAAGATAGGTTGCCAGGCAACAAAACATACGCCCACAGCAGCTAAATCGTCCGAGCGGTCTTCAAGGGTTGTCGCATATTTATTCCTTTGTAGGTAATTTGGGGCCTTTACAAGACAGTCGTTTGAGGGTTTACAAGGTTCTACAAACTGAAACAAGGGTCTCAACTCTGGAAGTAATCTACAGAAATTGTTGAAATTTGACAGGCTTTTTCGTTTTACTAATTTAAATAATGCATATAAATTTCATACAGATCACATATTGACTTTTGTCATTGAAACGTTCACAATCGCCATAACTCTAGAAATTATTGACGGAAATTGCTGAAATTCAATAGACCTGTTTCACAAATTTAAATGATGCATATAAATTTCATACATATCGGATGATAACTATCATCAATCGAGCATTAACAAGGTTTCACCAAGGGAAACAAGGGCAATAACTCTAGAAGTAATTATTGTAAATTGCTGAAATTCAATAGACTTTTTCGTTTCACTAATTTAAATCATGCATATAAATTTCACAAAGATCGGGTGATAACTTTTTGTGTTAGAGCGTTCACAAGGATCAATAAAGTGAAACAAGGGCCATAACTCTAGACGTAATAAACGGAAATTGCTGAAATTCAATAGACTTCTCTGTTTCACTAATCTAAATAATGCATATAAATTTCACAAAGATCGAACGATAACTTTTGGCGTTGGAGAGTTCACAAGGTTCAATAATGTGAAACAAGGGCCTTAACTCTAGATGTAATAAACGGAAATTGCTGAAATTCAATAGGCTTCTTCGTTTCACCAATTTAAATAATGCATGTAAATTTCACAAAGATCGGGTGATAACTTTTGGCGTTGGAGCGTTCACAAGGTTCAATAATGTGAAACAAGGACCTTAACTCTAGACGTAATAAACGGAAATTGCTGAAATTCAATAGGCTTCTTCGTTTCACCAATTTAAATAATGCATGTAAATTTCAGAAAGATCAGATGGTAACTTTTGGAGTTAGAGCGTTCACAAGGTTCAATAAAGTGAAACAAGGGCCATAACTCTAGACGTAATAAACGGGAATTGCTGAAATTCAATAGGCTTCTTCGTTTCAGCAATCTAAATAATGCATATAAATTTCAGAAAGATCGGATGATAACTTTTGACTTGAGAGCACTCACAAGGTTCAATAAAGTGAAACAAGGGCCATAACTCTAGACGTAATAAACAGAAATTGTTGAAATTCTATAGGCTTCTTCGTTTCACTAACTTAAATATTGTATATAAATTTCACAAAGATCGTATGTTAACTTATGGCATTAGAGCGTTCACAAGGTTCAACAAAGTGAAACAAGGGCCATAACTCTAGACGTAATAAACGGAAATTATTGAAATTAATTTAAACAACATATATCAATTTTAAAACAATTGGATGATAACTTTTGGCATTAGAGCGTTCACAAGAAATTGTGGTCGATAAGGCTGTGCAAAAATATTGATATAATCGATAATCGGTAGAAGTTATTTAGCGATACGATAATCGATATTGAAATTCAAATATCGATTATCGGTATATTTACCTTCTGACGGCAAGTTACGGTCACTTTCACATGACTGAACTTGCTGTAGTCTGGCATGCAGACAAATGAACGAATACACAACGTCAACACAACAACTATTTTCCCCCTTTGCTTACAAACTGGCACATTTTAAATATATATTATTGTAAAAAAACTAAACTTTAAGATTAAATACATTATTTTAATATTTTCGTTGTTTTTGTTGTTATTACTAGTTGAAACTAAAATAGGTCACGCACTTTGTGAACAATGACGATCGCACGTGATATAGTAAAATTAGAATTATCTCCCTTCTTTGCTCTTGATTGATTTGTAGAGAAATTGTCTGCTTTCACGATAAAACTAATTGTATTATTAATGATCAACTCAGCTTTTATTACTAACTCATGTCAGATACAGCCCATACAAAACACGTTTTTGACTTCCCGGGAAAATATCTATATCTCTCGTAATTTCTTGGAAGAATTCTACTTTGGTTTTCGTCAAAATTAACCAATCATAAAAATTCTACTTTGAAAGCCGGTAATTATTTTTTTATTGTCCAATCAATAGACGCCTTCTATTATATTTTATTCTATTATTAGTAACACTGTGTGATCACCAGTAACTTGCAAAGAGAAACCATGTATTGTCTTTGTATTTATCGGAGATATTGGAATAAAAAAAAGGTTCAAATGAATCAAGAACAAAACTTAGAATAATACTTAAGTTAATCCTACATTTAGCAACTAATTATTTTACATTAATTGATTTTTTTACGTACATCGGCACAGTATTAGACTAGGATAATAACACTATTGTAACTCGATCAACACAAATAACAGGTCGGTAAAGTTCGGTTTTTCCGGAAGAATGATAATCGATTATTATCGATAATCGCTGACAAATTCTTGCCGATAATCGATATTGAAATTTCATATCGATTCCCAGCCTTAGTGGTCGATGGACGGACTGACGGCAATATACGTCCACATTTCAATGTGGGCATATAAAAAGGAATTTTATAAGAGGACAGCGATTCAAACAGATGCTTGCTGCCAAAGAATCGACAATACCCCCAGTAAATGTAATTGCCACAAAAACTAATATAGCTGTTCAAACGAACGAGATAAAACCAACAATATCTAGATGCTGTCAAACAATGTGCCCAGAACTGTCAGATAAAAGTGCCACAGCAGTACCAACAACTTACACTAAAAGTACACAGACTGTTGCCGTGGCTACAGAACAAAGAGAACCAGGGGTCATTACAGTGACCCTGCCAAAGACACAAGCAACAGCCAAGGTATTAAAAAGGTGTGAAATGAAATGAAATGAAATGAAATGGAGTTTAACGTCCTACTGTTCTGCTCCTATACTGGGCTAATGAAGACGGGCATACGCCATACAGTGTGCTATGAGGGAAATTTTGCCCTGCCCGGGCAGCGGCACTATCGCCTACTCTTATATCGAATTCCAACTGCCAAGGGATCTTTTACGTGCATTCCAATGTATACACGGGACCTCGGTTTTTCGTCTTATCCAAAGGACTAGACAGCTGTCCTTGTCAGGCCCTCCGTTCTGCATCACTGACAAGGGGAAACCACGTCGGAAAATCCAGATGAACTTTCTCGGCCAATGCAGGGATCGAACACCCAACCTCCAGGCTAGCGAGCCAGCGTCTTAACCACCTAGCCAGCGTGGCTCCCTAAAAAGGCGTGTGAAAAATGATAAACTTGAGTACTTGATTAGATGGCAAAATATGCCCGCAACAAAGAACACTTGGATTTCAGAAGACAAGCTTGACAAAAATGCCATTTCTTACATTGCGGTATACCCAAATAAGATTTCGAGCCCAGAACCGTGGTTGGTGGAAAATCAAAACCAGGCTGATATTTGTGTTTTTCCAATTGGGGTGTGGACATTACCCGCCATCTCCACCATGTAACCAGCTTGGTTCTTAGTACTGTTGGCTATTCATCATAGATTATAACACTTGATTCAGTTAGTTGTAGAACTTTATGTAGATACAGTAATAACAATTATAACAGACAGTACACAGAACTAAATTATAACTATACAGAATTATGCACAACTAAGAGGTATAATTTCAAGAGTTGGCCTAAGTTAACTGTAGCCTTCATGGGGCCATCTCCATATTTATATCTATGAAGATGTAACCCCTAGATACCTATATTACAATTAACATAAACACAACAATTTAGACACAGATTAAAATATTAAAACAATACAAAGAAGATTATAGGCATAGAAAATAATAGGCTTATAATATTAATTATATACATGTATTAAAATATTACCATTAGGACACATTATTCCATTCAGTCTCATTCTTAAGACTACTAGTTAAGAGGACTATGCTCTAAGATGTCATATCAATGTTAAGGTAACCCATAATTAACTCAACCATAGAAAGGGAATTGTAGGGTCTTGACAGACCGTGGTGACACTATACTCAGGAGTTTCATAACTCTCACCTAATTATAACCAAAGTTATCACGCCCAAAAGCACCAACTAATCAAATTGCTTATCTCTGCTTACCGTATGCAGACAATGTTCATCATCGAACTCCATCAAGGCATTCACCTGATAACACCTACACCAAGTTTGAACACGCTAGCTCAATTATTTAAAGGGAGAATTATTGTGTCCCAAAAGTGTGACAGACAGACGGACAGACAGACAACCCATTTTAATAGTCCCCTGCTTTCTTCAAAAGGTGGGGGACAATTAAAAGGGAAAGACTGGATAGTAACTATCTGGTACTCTTATATTGGGTTTACGTGTATATCAGTTTTCTGCTGTGTTACTTACACTTTTACTTAGTAGCATGACAAATTCCAACTTTATATGTACCCATATATATATATATCCCTATTGTTCACAAAAATTAATACTGGTAATACCGGAGTCTTTAACTGTGGGTCAAATCTGAACATACATTGTACTGTAACTTTTGTCAAAAACTAAGCCTACTGGTAACTATATTTTCTGATATCACGAATCTTGTTAATGCAAAATGTAATTAACGCTAGTTGTAATAAATTAAAAATAAAAATAAAGAACCCCCGCTCAACAGAATACACAACAGACTTGTAGAAGTAATAGATTGTTTAATGGGTCGACGTTTCGGGTGCAATAAAGGGTATTAAACAATCTTCTACTTCTACAAGTCTGTTGTGTATTCTGTTGAGCGGGGATTCTTTAATTTTTTTTACTTCTCCGCCCCGCCGGTATCATCTTTTGATCCAGTCTCCATGCAGATGTATCAGCCTGTCCAGCTTTAATTACTCTCTACGGGAGTGTTGCCGTACCCTTTTCCTGTTTCTAGTTGTAATAAACTTGGAGCCTTGCGGTTCAGTGAGTAAGACATTGACACGCTAATCTGGAGGTCCTGTGTTCAATCCTTGTGTGGGCTGAGAAAGTTCATCAGGATATTCAGGATAATCATAGCACAATGTAACCCCCAATTTCATTTCATTTGTAATAAAACTTATGATTGTCAGTATTTAGGGTTGTTTTATTTACTTGCTTTTGATAGTTCTATGAATAGTTTACATATTTGACCAGGTCATACTTTACAAAATTTTGTGTTTGTTGCTTTTCTTTTGCACTGACATCTAATGTAATTTCTTACCTGTACAGATAAAAAATGAAATGAAATGTTTTTTAACGTCCTACTGTAGATAGCATGAATTACTAATTACAAAACTCCAAAATAAGAATAGTCTATAAATTATTTGTATGGTTTAAAAGGATTCAACATACACTGTAACCCCAATTCACCAAAAATCATTTTATTTGTACTTGTGTCCAGTTTAAAGCTGACCATTTAATTTTAATAATGAGTGTCCAATTTACAAGTGTTTAACTTCTCGATGACTGTTCAATAGATTATTGATGAATAATGATTCATTTTTGAACAGTGGTCAGGAAATTAAATGCTTATAAATTAGAAACTCTGTTTTTTATTGCAATATACGTGTATTTGAATATAATATTACTTACCCTCCATTACCAGGTTTTCTGTAATCCGATGAATAACCATTACCTTGTTTTGTTTTACCAGGCTATTAAAATCAACAAAAAAATGACAGGAGCAACAACCTAAGTAGTAATTATCAGTGCTAACATGTATTATACAAAACATATACCACTAATCAGACATTTTTATCTCATCAACATAAACACTGTATAAATTTCACAGTAATTAGCAACCGGTAGCTATTTTTAAATATTATTTTCTTCTTCAGAAGCTTGTTATTTTCCAAAAGCTGTACATTTCAGTATTGTAACAACACCAAGTTTATGTAAATCGGAGTTAATGCTTATTTTGTAACACAAAATGGCAGACCTCTTGTTCGCGAAATTGGCCATTTTGCTTCAATTTTCAACCCCACTTCATATCCCAGAAACCGAAGGTCCTAGAGACATAATTATTTCACCAAAATAAAGCATATTTACATAACACAATCATGCAAACACATTACACATAGCTCGAGAAGTTTATTTTCTAATGTTTGCAATAACCGTACAGTAGATTAAATAATTACGTAAACTTGAACTAGCTACAAGCAGCTATTTTTAAATATTAATTTGTTGTCGATAACCTTGTTATTTTCCCAAAGCTGCACATCTCAGCATTGTAACAACACCAATTTTTTTTTAATCGGAGCAGAATTGACAGAGTTACTGCCCGTTTAGTAACGCCAATTGGCAGGCCCCCCTTTTCGCGAAATCGGCCAGTTTGCTTCCATTTTCAGCCCCACTCCATATCTGAGAAACGAAAAGAGCTAGAGACATAAGTATCTCACCAAGATGAAGCTTATTTATCAATCAACACAGCCATACAAGCACATGACACATACCTTGAATAGTTTAATTTCTGAGGTTTGAAATACAGGCACAGAAAATTAAACCAACGGCTGCCAGGCAGGATACGCCCACATTTTCGAGAGATGGATAGAGAACAAGCAAAAAAGAAAGTAATTTTTCGTACAATCAGGGGCCATAATTCAGGAAGTTACGGTCCTATATGCACGAATATCGAAAGGAACCGAGATCTTTGGGTTATAAACTTACATTTCAAGTTTCAACAAAATCGGATAAAAATTGTGACCTCTATAGGGTCCACAACCTTGATATACCATATTTTTTTTATGCTATTTGAAACTGAAGGGCGGCCATTTTGTCTGTCAGTTTTGGGCCGATTTGCACGAAATTTGAACTCAGTTGTCCTTAGGGTGTAACGGTGATATTATAATACGTTTTTTAAATCGGATAAAAATTATGACCTCTATAGGGTCCACAAGCTAAAATTGCGATTTTTCGTACAATCAGGGGCCATAATTCAGGAAGTTACGTTCCGATATGCACGAATATCGAAAGGAACCGAGATCTTTGGGTTATAAACTTACATTTCAAAATAGGATTAAAATTGTGACCTCTATAGGGTCCACAACCTTGATATACCATATTTATACGCTATTTGAGAACGACGGGCGGCCATTTTGTCTGTCAGTTTTGAGCCGATTCTCACGAAATTCTAACTCAACCGTCCTTAGGGTGTAACGGTGTTATAATAATACGTTTTTTTAAATCGGATAAAAATGTGACCTCTATAGGGTCCACAAGCTAAAATTGATTATTATCATCGGAGAGATGTTTTGCAAATAAAGGGGACAAAGTAATATTAATACTATAAATCGAAATTTTGTTACTATATATTATAGTGCGCCCTTCCATGTAACTTACTTAGGGACACTTTACAAAGTGACAATTTAATCTTAAAAAAATCAAGATTAAAAGCCTGTTTAAATAGCTGTGTTTTAAATAGTTTTTTTTTTTTTTTAAAGAATATATATATGTACAACATCTTAAACTAAATGGTAGATTATTCCATAAAACAGATATACCTGTATCAAGAGATAGTTTGTTACTGGTTGCAGTAAATTTTACTATACACGTTTGTATATGTATTCTATTTACATGCCATAAAAGGTTTTAACCATAAATTACCTTATTTTTCAGTTTGCACAATTTTTTAAGTTAGCGAAAACAGTCAATTAATAAATCTATAAACAAAATTAACAACCGTAATTCAGACAGCAACTTCTAATACACATTTTGGTTGAAATAAATAATCCGCGTGCAGCTTGTTAATTAGTTTATTACTTTATGGCACCAATCAAGTATCAAAACACTGCATTTGTTACGCAACACCTAGAGGTCAACGTTTTCAAACATTCTGATCAACCAACCATAACAAAAAGATGGCAATACTTTCCCCCAGTTTGACTGTATATACAGGATACTAGTGCTCTAATATTGTGTTTTAAAAAACGATTAGAAATGTAGACGGTGTTATTGATAAACTATTTAAATGTTCACATCATATCCCAAGTAATTATATCGTCTAGTTCTATCGGGAGCAGATCCATCGTTCAGTAATTATAAGTTTATGGATTTTTAAATTCTTCGCTGAATCCACGGGATTTTTATTTTTCATTTTGGCGCCAACGGCTCGGCCTTCAATGCATACCATCAATCAAATGTCAATATGTGAACTTACGCGTTTAATCAAATGAAACAATGCATACCATCAATCAAATGTCAATATGTGAACTTACGCGTTTAATCAAATGAAACAATGTCTAAAATGATTATAAAATAAACCTGATATTGCTTTCTGATGTGGCTGGGTTATTTCAGGTGCCAGTCGTATGAATATGAAGACAGTACATGTATATTTACATAAAGCAAATTTGACTTATTCGCTCTATACCCAGGGATATTAAAATTGGGGTCTACCTGTTCGATATTTATAAATGACAACATTGCATTTCGTGCGATAGATTAAGGTCAATATTTTTATTTTATTAAATGCAATTTTATAAGTAGCGTGACTCTATGGTACGCAGTATAAACGCCTGGTATAGTCGAAAGAATAGAAGACAAGTTGTAAGACTTTGGTCCTTAAGACAATATTGGGTCTTTGAAAAATTGTTGGTTAACTCTTTCTATAGAGTCAAATCCCACGTACTAATAAAAGCGAAAGACATGTTTATATGTAAAAAAAACAGTGATATTTTGGTAAAATCCTAACCATTGTCAAAATATCCATCAAATTCTATCTGTTTATGACATATGGTTGGTAGACCAAATAAGGTAATGTTCTCCCCCCTGGTCTTGGGAAATGGGGAGGTTTATTCCATATTTTGGATTGAAATTAAAGTCAAGGTCAGTCTAGGACGTGCAGAAATTAGTTATAAAAGAGGGTGTCAAGTGAGACTGATCAGAGCTCACCCAGGTATTCCGAGCAGCTATCATTTATTGAGAACGAGGGACCTTTGAAGCCAATCCAGCTTAATAATAAAGTTGAAGAAATCATTTAACCTTTAGTTTTATATATTAGGATCACGAAGAAAACACAACAAGGAAATCCAATCTAAAACATACGGTCGAATGATAAATCGCACGGTAAAACAGTTTTACTTCCCAAATTTTGATTTAACACGTACGTGTCAGATAAAGCCTGTTGGTCCTTGATTATACTCCTTTTGATGCAGTTATCGCAACTAGCGAGAAAACACGCCAATTAAACAATACACAACATTGACATTCATTTTTTACTGGTCGGTTAATTAACACACCTCTACTGAAAACCCACTGTCGCACAGTTTTTCACCCCCAGTGTTAATTAACTCACCTCTCAGACAGTTTTTCACCCTTGTTAATTAACACACGTTATTTACAGTTTTAACGTGGTAATACCGAGTAATAGTCGAAAAATTAATTTTCTTTCGATACACGTACAAATAACAACCATGACTGAGAATTATATGGTGGCTGTGTACAGATTCACCCTTCAGCAGTTCTCAGTGTCATTAAGTAATTATCTGAAAATCATTAGAAATTGTTTGGCTTTTAGCTCTGCCCAATGCTAACGTTTAGTATACGAAACATTTAAAGGGGAAGACCAACGATTTTCAACAAGGTTTCCATAAACCTTAAATATATATTGATAAATAATCCCCTCTGTAGCACAAGCAAAAAAGTTTTTGTAAGTAAGAAATTAATTTTTATTCAAACCGAAAGTGACATAGTTGGTTCAACACACTCACTGGGCTCTATATAGTAAGCATACAGATTTGGCACAACTGTCAATGAGATGGAAGGCAACTTTCCGCCAGCACTTTACAGTTCTCAATTCTGCTGCATAATGATTTGTCATTTGATCACTGAGGTCAACCCCTCCCATGCTGTTGTCTTTCTTAGTTAGCTTGATATCATTAGCGGAACCATGCGTTGTTAAAATCCTAACTTGTCTGCGATCGTACCAATTGACTGCCAACAGCTGCCCTTTGCTTACAGCAATAACTTCGTCTTTTTTTTTTAAAAATTTGTTTGATTCCTGGGGGCAATCCCTTACGGTTTGAACGAACCGTGCCTGTAACATATATTTGTTCAGACAACATATTAATACTTAAGTCTATACTAGTATAATAATTGTCTGCAATTAAATGATGATACTTTCCACCGTGGTTTCTCAACAATTTATCACATACATCATACGGCTGTCCATATTGTGAAGTTTTTATACTTGATGTGTGGTATAAGGTCTGATACAAATATCCAGTCCTAGAATGAGACAGGTTATATTCCATTGGTCCCCACTGATGATGTTTTTTAATTCTTATGTAGTTCACAAGATCGTGTCTGCCCTTAAAACCAACTATGCTTATGTTACATGTCAGAAGATATGCACGTGCCCAAGACGTATTAAAATTTGTAAATGGGATTATAATTTATAAATTAAACGAGACTTACCTGTAAGGTGAAGTTTGATTGTAATTCTATACCGTCATCTTCTTCAGTAGGGATCACATGAGATAAGCTCTAAGTCACGTGGTCGTCAGGTTTTAAAGTAATTGTACATATGCCAAAAAACATTCCCAGAAAAAACAAGGGAGGGAGTTTAAAAAACAGTTCTATTAGCAACCCAGGGAGGGCATGTGATCCCTACTGAAGAAGATGACGGTATAGAATTACAATCAAACTTCACCTTACAGGTAAGTCTCGTTTAATTTATAAATTCTATCCCGTCATCCTTCAGTAGGAATCCCATGAGATTTCAAAGCTTGGCATGTGTACAAAACATTCCAAACAAAAAATAATGAATAAACACCATAATCTAAAGTAATAAATGATGTTTATTATAAAGGATGCAATGTAAGCAAAACAAAAGAACAAGCTTCTCAGCTCTTATACCGGTACTGTAACCCCAGTAAAACACCAACTCTTGGCCAATTCAAAAAATCTAAACATAATAAACAATACTTATTATACATAGTTATAACATCAAAGTTATCACTCCAGCCTGCAACATAAATCTAATCCTTATGACTAGACAAAACAGACAATGCAAAATCTGCATTGTGAGCTACTGTGTCATTTACAGTATCTACAGGCAAATCATAAAACTTCTGAAACGTCCTACAAGATGCCCAACCTGCCACTTTCAATAAAGCTGTTAAAGATATGTTTCTACTAGCTGCACTAGTGGATGCTGCCCTAGTACTGTGTGCACTAAAAACCTTAGTGTTAATGCCTGCCTGTCTGAGTGTAGATTTTACCCATCGTGCTATTGTGGATTTAGACGCAATAGAATATGGTTTAACTGTTGTAATAAAAAGGTTACAAATATTACCCCTTAAATTAGTTGTGCGTGAAATGTATTCATTTAGTGTTCTAACTACACAAAGATTTTCATTTGAATATAAAGGTAAGACAAGGACTGGCTGTGCCCTATTAGGCTTTGACTGTTTTATAACAGAGGTAATTGGTATAGTTACTCCCTCTGGCTCCCATATAAAATCATTCATATTTAAAGAATGCAAAGATTGACATCTTTGTCCAGACAAAAGACAAAGTAAAGTTACTAATTTAATAGTTAACTGTGATAAAGTCAAAGAAACAAGAGGTGAAAGTTTTTCTAAAAAATTCAACACAGTTTCCACATTCCACACATGATTATATCGTGGTAAAGCTGGGCGCTGTTCAAACACACCTTTTAAAAAACGAGACACTAAAGGGTGCTGTCCAACTGAGAATACACTGTCATGAAGAACAATAGTCGAAGACAATGCAGATCTGGCCGTATTTAAGGCACTATATTTTAAACCCATGTTAAATAATTCCACAAGAAAATCTAATATGTCAGTCACAAAGGCAAACACTGTATCAACTTTTCTTCTACAACAAAACTGTTCCCATCTCTTGAGGTAGGTATCATATTGTTTTGAGGTTCCCAATCGCCATGATTTACAGATAATGTCTTGAGCTGCTTTCGATACTCCTTGCATCGCAAGGTTATTCCGGACAATGGACAGACTAGAAGAATTAACTTCCTCCATAATTTGTGTTCCACCTGTGGGTTGAAGGGTAGGAACAAAGTTGACTTGTTTAACTTGACTTCCCTTGGAGAATCGATTAACATCTTCAACATTGTTGAAAACCAGGGTTGAGTAGGCCACATTGGGAGGATCAAGATTATGTGAGATATCTCTTCTATTTTTATCTTTTTCAAGACCTTGGATACAACACTGAAAGGTGAAAAACCATATGGTAAATGAAAAGATTTCCAACATATAGAAAAAGCATCAATTGCTATAGCCTTAGGATCTGGTTTCCAGGAAACATAACAGTTTACTTTATTATTTAATCTAGAGGCGAACAAATCAACATCAGGTTCCCCAAATGTATTTATGATCTTATCAAAAATGGCCTTATCAAGTGTCCATTCAGTGTTATGGTCAAAATTACGTGACTCTCTATCAGCCACCACATTATTTATTCCAGCTACATGACTAGCAGTTAAATTAATGTCTTGCTGTAAGCAAAATTCAAATATCGTTTTAGTAATGGAATTACATTGAGGTGATTTGCTGCCCCCCTTGTTGTTAATGTAGCAAACTGCTGTTGTATTGTCAAGCTCAATACGAACAGATGTATTGCGATGTATAGCACATAAGGATTTTAGACCAAATAGCGCAGCCTGCAACTCTAAGCAGTTAATATGCCATTGACTCTCATCAACATTCCACCTACCTCCAGTCGTAATATTGTCACATACTGCCCCCCAGCCTAATAAAGAGGCATCAGTCCTGATAAACACTGTTGGGGGTTCTATGATAAGTGGCTTGTAGGCTTTGACAAGATTATTAGACCACCAATAAATGTCTTTTTTAGCTTCGATGGATAAAGTCATACATTGTTCATAATTACCATGTGCCAATTTAAGTGCAGATATTTTTTCCATCTCAATATTCCTATAAAAAAGTTCTCCATGCTCAACTGCTGGTAGACAGGAAATATAAATACCTAATAGTTTTGCAACAGTACGTATCTTGGGTTTCTTCATTAACAACAATTCATTTGCAAACTTAATGGCATAATCAACTTTCCTTGCAGGAAGTCTAATGTTCATTTGTTCTGAATTAAGAACAAAACCTAAATGTTCAAGCTTTTTTGTAGGGGTCAATACAGACTTATCTTTATGCACAACAAAACCTAAGGATTTAAATAAAGTAACAGTTATGTTAATGTTTCTACAGCAATTCTCATAAGAATCACTCATTAAAAATACATCATCAATATAGCCACTTGATGTAAGAGCTTGTTGTCTGAGAAAAGCAAAAATAGGTTTCAAAAGCTTAGTAAAATAGCGCGGTGCTGAAGCTAAACCATTTGGGAGTACTCGAAACTGATAAAGTTCGCTATTCCATTGAAATTTCAGATACTTCCTGTAATTTCTCGCAATTGGTACAGAATAGTAGGCATCCTTCAAATCTAGTGATGCCATAAAACATGAAGGCTCTATTAAATCAATAATTGTTTGAATCGTGTCCATTTTGAAATGATGATACACAATATATTCATTGAGATTTTTAAGATTTAAAATCATTCGATGAGAACCATCCTTTTTTGGCCTAATAAATATTGTGGATAAAAATTCTCCATTCTCATGAGATGTTAATTCTATAACACCTTTATCAAGAAATTTGCTTAATTCATGTGAGATGATCTCCTGCTCAGTTTTATTAAAAACATGCTGATTGGGTTTACTTAACTGAACCGGTATTTCTGTAAATTCGAGTTCAACCCCCTGTATAGCGTTGAGAATCCAAGGATCGGATGTGTATTTTTCCCAAACATGGGTAAAATTTTCCAGTTGTCCACCTTGAAACATTTGAAAATCATACTGTAACTCAGACAACAAACTGCTTCCATCATGAAAAGTGGATAAAGACACACAAGTATCTAGTGGTAAGGGATAATGAGACTGACACTCACCTACCTCTGTGTTATCAGACAATAAATCATGCTCACTGGTACTTAGACTTTGGGTTTGTTCAGACCCGGTACATGTATTTTTCTTCGTTTTGGTGGCGGCACACTTCGTTTGTCTAAAAAACGATTTCCACCTGGCCTTCCATAGTTTCTGCTATTTGATTTATAAGCGTATCTTCTATTCTTGGCTTCCATTTTATTGTAGGGGCTATATCTTGTGGATTCCCTGCTGTAACTTGAACGATCTCGATTCACTTTCTGTACAACCCTGTTGGTTTCAGAAATCTCTCGTAGTCGATCAGTTAAATCAGCACCAAACAGCAAGGCACCGTTCGGTCCTTTAATTGTACATAATGAACGGTAATTAGTGTTAACGTCTGTTTTCATCAGAACTCGGCGTCTGCCATTTACTTCTGCATTAACTGCAGCCAAAAGTGCCATGGAATCGGTGAGGAATTGGTGTCCATGTTTGTTTACATTGACAGTGTCAATGGCCGTAGCGCCCCCTGTAGACGTCATAAGTAACTCTGCCAACTTTGTAAGCGGGATAAACGCCTTCATAATGATGTTCTGAATTTTTTGAAGTTTAATGTCGGTTGAGCGTGTTTCCCCGCTCAGCGACTCCCAAATTGGCGGATTAACTTTAGTTTGAGTCAAATTTTGACAATTTTGTGGGCGTGTATAGCGGTTGAGTAATTCATTCGTCTTTTCTTCGGACAACCCATGTTTGATCATGTTATTTACCGCTTCTGCCAGACTGGCTTCAATATTAGGCCCACATACTTCATCAATATTATTATATTGAGAAAAATAGTTCGTTAAACAAACGGGATTTGAAACTTCTTGTTCGCTTTGACCAGAATGTGACCTGGGGGGCTCTTTCTTCCCACTACCAGAAACAAGTAATTGTTGCAATGCCGTTGTGCCGTCAACTACTTCAGTATTATTTACATTTTCTTCGTCGCTTTCATCTTGCTCGTCGTAATGAGACGAACAGTGCGAACTGATTTCATCTTCCTTGTCAAAATAATAGTTAAAGAATTCCTGTTGATTTTTCTTCAACTGTTCAATATTTTCTGTTTGAGATTTTCTAAAATCATCCATCATTAATTTCATCGAAGACGAAATAGAAGACGATATTGCAGCTGCAAACGAATTTTCGTTCGAAATATTCAAATTCCTGTTAGGAAAAACTGCTGGTTTATTCAGTTGCTCAATAGAGCCCGCTGCGGCACTAATACTAGAAGTAGGCCTAGCTGCACTCGACCGGCTGTGATTTGACTTTTTCTGCGAAGGTTTCCCTTTCGAAGAAGGGGGTGTCGGGATCAAACTTTTCCCCCCAACAGCATTTGGATGCTTTGTAAGTAAGTTAGGTTTACTTGTCAAAAAATTATCAGATCCATCAGTGATTACACTGGTTTTATCCGAGCTACTTTTATTATCACACTCAGGCGACGCCATGACAGGTCGTGCTTCGCTCATCAAGACAAATGAGCGATAAAATAAAAAGATCTAAACCACAAAAAAAAAGTTTCGTTCTAGCGGGTTTCCGCCGAAACCAGGTTCACCAAGCAAAGCAAAAGGTGAGAGTGGTAACTAAACCGTAAAAATGACAAATTATTGTCATTAAAACAAAGATCAAATAGACAGAATTGTCTGCTATGTGACCACGCTCTCGAGACCAAACGAGCTACTGACGACCACGTGACTTAGAGCTTATCTCATGGGATTCCTACTGAAGGATGACGGGATAGAATTAAAAGTTTTTTTTTTCGGCTCCATCGAACTGTCGCTGACATGAAAACAACGAAGGAGTTTCTAAATATTGGTGTCTCTTGGGATAAGTCTTTCACATTCCAATACTGTTCTAATGTATGCTTTCCTACTAAGCCCATATTTATGATCAACCCGATAAACGCTCTCATTTGATGTACATCAGAGTTGGAATCCATAAATCCATATTATATCTATATTGAAAGTATTTGTTTGTTTCGTCTACCAAAAACTGCCAGAGATTTATTATTTGTCAAAAAATTTATCAAAATACTTCACAGGTTCATGACAGTTCTCTGGATTCCACACAGGACCGGACTCTGCTGTAAAATCATGTAAGATTGGGGGGCCTGTCATTTTGTCTATCATTCACATGTATCCAAATGTCGTTTAATTGGTCTTCTGTACCAAAATTATCATCTTGATGTACTAGTGTTTCAACATCATTAGGCCTAATATTTATCGTCAACTCCATCGAGCATCTACTTGGTATGTTTACATTTACATCTCGTTCTTGACAATCTCGATCTGATTCACTTGAATCTGACTCGTATGCAGACAGTTCATCAATGTTAGACGAACAATTTTCTTCATCAGAAATATGGATCATGTCAACAACATCGTCTACAGTAACGTATTAGGGCGAGGACGCTTACGGGGTTTTGTGGCAGACGCCATGTTATTGACAGTCCCGGGCTGTCTGTTTATGTTATCGCTAAGTAACGGTAATATCCGGCTTCAAATCAAAACAATATAAGAGTTACCGTTTTTATAAATTAGATTATGCACTTCTTTCACCCATTAGTCGATAAAAATAGAATTATCTCATTCAGCCAATCGTGTACATTGTTACTGTCGCGACATTAATGTCGCTATCCCCGTAAAACGCGCGTGTCTGAAAACGACATTCATGTCGTTATCCCCCTAAAAGGGTTAACTTAAGCCTCTAGAGCATTCACAAGATTTTTCAAAGTGATCAAGGGTCATAACTCTGGCAGTATTTATTGGAAATTGCTGAAAATCAATAGGCTTCTTTGTCTCATGACCTTAAACACTGTGTATAAATTTAAATTTCAATCGGATATTAACTTTGACCTCTAGAGCGTCTACAAGTTTTTTTGAAGTGATCAAGGGCCATAACTCAGGCAGTAATTATCGAAAATGGTTGAAAATCAATAGGCTTCTTCGTCTCACGGCCTTAAACACTGTGTATAAATTTAAAGTCAATCGAATATTAACTTGGACCTGTAGAGTGTCCACAAGATTTTTTGAAGTGATCAAGGGCCATAACTCTGGCAGTAATTATTGGAAATCACTGAATATCAATAGGCTTCTTCGTCTCATGACCTTAAACACTGTGTATAAATTTAAAGTCAATCGGATATTAACTTTAGCCTCTAGAACGCCGGACGGACGGACAGGGGGGACAACAATATACGGCCACATTTCAATGTGGGCGTATAAAAAGGCGATTTTTCGTATAATCAGGGGCCATAATTCAGGAAGTTACGATCCGATATGCGACAATATCGAAAGGAACCAAGATCTTTAGGTTATAAACATGCATTTCAAGTTTCATCAAAATCGAATTAAAATTGCGACCTCTACAGGGTCCACAACCTTGATATACCATATTTTTACACTATTTGGGTATAGGCGGCGCCATTTTGTCCGGCAGTTTTGGTCCGATTTTCACGAATTTCGGACTCAACCTTCATTCCACTAAAATTATGACTTTTTTCTGTCATAATGGTAAAATAACGTGAACAAGTATCCCCTAATAATTTTTTTTAAAAATAGAACACAAATATAGTCCCTCACGTTGGCAGCAGTGTTCAAAGTAAATGTAAATATAACTTTTAAAAAGAAATATCACCCCAAGCTATCCACATTTTAACATTTTTGCCTTTCTTTGGATATATGGTCGTCTTCTTTGCTTTATTGCGTCGATAATAAAAATATATAGTTGAAATCTTCGACAATGCAACACTGTAACCCAGGTATCGTTTAATCTTGTGTATCTAGCACTAATTTCTTTCACATTCGTTTAATATCAAATCTTTGTTTAAATATTTGTAAAAACTCTTTAAAATCACCATAAATCGTTTAATTTGTACTACTGTCCAGTTTAAAGATGACCATTCAATTTTGATAATGAGTGTCCAATTTACAAGTGTTTAATTTCTCAATCATTGTTAAAAAATAAACAACCCAATTGATTAATGATGTATAATGATTAATTTTTGAACAGTGATCAGGAAATTAAATACATTTAAATTGGACACTCATTATCAAAATTAATCAGTCAGCTTTAAACTGGACACATGTACAAATTAGATGATTTTTAGTGATTTTAAACAATTTTTACGAATTTTTAAACAATGATTTGACATTAAACGAATGTGAAATAAATTAGTGCTAGATACACAAGATTAAACGATACCTGGGTTACAGTGTAATATTCCTCTATGTAGCTTGTATTAAATCCCAAAGTTTTGATTCAATTTAGTTTTCCAAAGTCTAGAATTATTAGCTGTAAGTTTTGTGTTATCGTCTGTTTGAAAGCATACCGTATCCAAGATGGCGGCGACACGCTTGATCTCGGCTCGAGTATCCGTATTCTTCGCATCACAACGTCAAAAAAAATAACAAATAGTTTATTTCTTCGACATTTTCACATTCTACGATATGCCTGGCAGTAAATCATAAAAAATCTAATTCCATTTCACTCTTCATATCATAAAATTATTAGCTGTAAGTGACAAAGTGAAAATATTGGAATACTGCCAAAGTCATTGACACGGTGTGAATTTTCACCTCTGACCTATTACGTAAATACTGGAAGATCCTTTTTTGAAACTTATGTTTTTTATTCGATAATTGGCGAATATAACATTCCTTGCCATTGGGTGCTTTATTTTTATTACTCAATCACCATTAATTTATGAAATAAACACAATAGAAATCTGTTGATTGATCTGGCGCTTTTGTTCGCTAATGCCGTTGCAAAGAATGATGGGTCTGCGAGTTGATTCGCTACCGTGAGTCACTTGGTGCGAGTTGTTTCGCTATTGTCAAAAATGGGTTAATAGACAATTTCATAAAGATGACATGTCGTTTGAGGGTTCACAAGGTTCTAAAAACTAAAACAAGGGCTGTAACTCTGGAAGTAATCTACAGAAACTGTTGAAATTCGACAGACTTTTTTGTTTTACTAATTCAAATAATACATATCAATTTCATACAGATCGGATGATAACTTTTGTCGTTCGAATGTTCACAAGGTTCAACAAAGTAAAACAAGGGTCATAACTATCGAAGTAATTGACAGAAATTGCTGACATTCTATAGGCTTCTTCATTTCACTAATTTAAATGATGCATATGAATTTCATACAGATTGGGTGATAACTTTTGTCGTTCAAGTGTTCACAAGATTTAACAATGTGAAACAAGGGCCATAACTCTAGATGTAATTAACAGAAATTTGCTGAAACTCAATAGGCTTGTTCGTTTTACTAATTTAAACGATACCTATAAATTTCATACAGATCGGATAATAACTTTTGTCGTTAAAGCATTCAGAAGGTATAAGAAAGTGAAAAAAA
The DNA here is from genome assembly GCF_932274485.2 of Patella vulgata. NCBI lineage: Eukaryota > Metazoa > Mollusca > Gastropoda > Patellidae > Patella > Patella vulgata. Next base: position 43,934,686 of record NC_065885.2, read on the forward strand.
GCCATAACTCACAGTGTAATTAACGGAAATTGTTGAAATTCAATAGCCATCTTCATTGCACTAATTTAAAAGATGCATATCAATTTCAAACAGATCGGATGATAACTGTTGTTGTCATTAGAGCAATCACAAGATTCAACAAAGTGAAACAAGGGCCATAACTCTAGATTTAATTAATGGAAATTGCTGAAATTCAATAAGCTTCTTTATTTTACTAATCTAAATGATGCATATAAATTTCATACAGATCGGATAATAACTTTTGTCTTAGAGCATTCACAATTAGGTACAACAAAGTGAAACAAGGACCATAACTCATGGCGTAATTAACGGAAATTGCTGAAATTCAATAGGATTCTTCGTTTCACTAATTTAAATGATGCATATCAATTTCAAACAGATCGGACGATAACTGTTGTCATTAGAGTGTCACAAGATTCAACAAAGTGAAACAAGGGGGCCATAACTCTAGATGTAATTAACGGAAATTGCTGAAATTCAATAGGCTTCTTTGTTTTGCTAATTTAAATGATGCATATAAATTTCATACAGATCGGTTGATAACTTTTGTTGTTAGAGCGTTCACAAGAAGCAACAAAGTGAAACAAGGGCTATAACTCTAGATGTAATTAACGGAAATTGCTGAAATTCAATAAGCTTCTTTGCTTTACTAATCTAAATGATGCATATACATTTCATACAGATCGGATAATAACTTTTGTCGTTAGAGCATTCACAAGGTACAACAAAGTGAAACAAGGGCCATAACTCACGGCGTAATTAACGGAAATTGCTGAAATTCAATAGGATTCTTCGTTTCACTAATTTAAATGATGCATATCAATTTCAAACAGATCGGATGATAACTGTTGTCATTAGAGCGTTCACAAGATTCAACAAAGTGAAACAAGGTCATAACTCTAGATGTAATTAATGGAAATTGCTGAAATTCAATAGGCTTCTTTGTTTTACTAATTTAAATGATGCATATAAATTTCATACAGATCAGTTGATAACTTGTTGTTAGAGCGTTCACAAGAAGCAACAAAGTGAAACAAGGGCTATAACTCTAGATGTAATTAAAGGAAATTGATGAAATTCAATAAGCTTGTTTGTTTTACTAATCTATAAATGCATATAAATTTCATACAGATCGGATAATAACTTTTGTCGTTAAAGCATTCAGAAGGTATAAGAAAGTGAAAAAAAGCCATAACTCACAGTGTAATTAACGGAAATTGTTGAAATTCAATAGCCATCTTCATTGCACTAATTTAAAAGATGCATATCAATTTCAAACAGATCGGATGATAACTGTTGTTGTCATTAGAGCAATCACAAGATTCAACAAAGTGAAACAAGGGCCATAACTCTAGATTTAATTAATGGAAATTGCTGAAATTCAATAAGCTTCTTTATTTTACTAATCTAAATGATGCATATAAATTTCATACAGATCGGATAATAACTTTTGTCTTAGAGCATTCACAATTAGGTACAACAAAGTGAAACAAGGACCATAACTCATGGCGTAATTAACAGAAATTGCTGAAATTCAATAGGATTCTTCGTTTCACTAATTTAAATGATGCATATCAATTTCAAACAGATCGGACGATAACTGTTGTCATTAGAGTGTCACAAGATTCAACAAAGTGAAACAAGGGCCATAACTCTAGATGTAATTAACGGAAATTGCTGAAATTCAATAGGCTTCTTTGTTTTGCTAATTTAAATGATGCATATAAATTTCATACAGATCGGTTGATAACTTTTGTTGTTAGAGCGTTCACAAGAAGCAACAAAGTGAAACAAGGGCTATAACTCTAGATGTAATTAACGGAAATTGCTGAAATTCAATAAGCTTCTTTGCTTTACTAATCTAAATGATGCATATACATTTCATACAGAATGGATAATAACTTTTGTCGTTAGAGCATTCACAAGGTACAACAAAGTGAAACAAGGGCCATAACTCACGGCGTAATTAACGGAAATTGCTGAAATTCAATAGGATTCTTCGTTTCACTAATTTAAATGATGCATATCAATTTCAAACAGATCGGATGATAACTGTTGTCATTAGAGCGTTCACAAGATTCAACAAAGTGAAACAAGGCCATAACTCTAGATGTAATTAATGGAAATTGCTGAAATTCAATAGGCTTCTTTGTTTTACTAATTTAAATGATGCATATAAATTTCATACAGATCAGTTGATAACTTGTTGTTAGAGCGTTCACAAGAAGCAACAAAGTGAAACAAGGGCTATAACTCTAGATGTAATTAAAGGAAATTGATGAAATTCAATAAGCTTGTTTGTTTTACTAATCTATAAATGCATATAAATTTCATACAGATCGGATAATAACTTTTGTCGTTGGAGCATTCACAAGGTACAACAAAGTGAAACAAGGGCCATAAATCACGGTCCACAACCTTGATAACCATATTTTTACACTATTCGCATACAACAGTGGCCATTTTGTCCAACAGTTTTGGTCCAATTTTCACGAAATTCGAACTCAACCTTTATTACGGTGATATATTCAAACGGTTTTTACAACTGGATAATAACTGTGACCTTTAGAGGGACCACAAGGCAAAAAAGGCTATTTATCGTATAATCAGGGGCCATAATTCAGGAAGTTACGTTCGGATATACGTGATCATCAAAAGGAACCAAGATCGAAAGAAACAAAGATATTTGAGATATAATCACGCATTTCAAGTTTCATCAAAATCAAATTAAAATTGTGACCTCTACAGGGTCCACAACCTTGATATACCATATTTTTACACTATTCGCGTACAAGCGGAGGCCATTTTGTCTGGCAATTTTGGTCCAATTTTCATGAAATTCGAACTCCACCAGGTGAAGTTGCAAAAGCTGCACACTGGATCCATGTCAGAAATGGTTGCTGAAGAACTGCTCAAGTGCTTTGGTTTTTGTCATACCTAAAATGTTTGCTGTAGATAGAGTAGTTGACAGCTAAATAATTTGTCCTTGTAAAAACTGACTCGCTAATCTGTCTGACTGCACCATCGAGGAGATTTGGTAGTCTTAAAGAACTTTTTGTGTAGGTTACGAATCTGCAATCATATTACAGGTGAGTGGTAGGGTACGCATGCTACTTGGCCATGAAAACCAAAAATAATTTGGTGTAATTGTATATTTTCTGGATTTTGTAGTGCTCCAGGAGCTACAAAGTAATAGATATAGACCCAAATTTTGACCTCTTCAGAGATTGCCGGTAGTACTACACAGGGATGTCACAAACTTTTCAATTAACAGGAAATTTTGCTAACGGGGCATAAATGTTGAGGGCCGCATGTACGAATCTGCGAGCAAACCGAAGGGTTGCGATTGCGTTATGGATGATGGCCTAAAATAAAGTTTGTGGTGCATGCTGAACATTTCTATTGTAGATTGTTAAATACCTATATGCTAGGGAGATGACTTTAATAAATAAACTTTTGCTTGTTTTCATATCCTATATTTGTTAATATTAATGTGTGAATTCATGATGACCAATGTTATATCCAAAATAAAACTAAAACAAGCATGTACAGCAATGTAGAAAAGGCTAGGTTATTAAACTAAAGACTATTAACTAGGAGGCACATATACAACAGTGTTGCTATTTCAAAATTATTCTTGTCGGACATATTTACCGAAAATAAAGGGGCATAATTTTATTTAAGTAGACGGATTATGACTACAATAAAAAAAATTATGTGTCAACAAAATATCGTACGTAATAAAAATAGGTACACCTCGCTATTTTTCAAATTTAATTCCTGTATGGTATTCCAATTCCTACAAAATTACGTTTTTTTGTAATAGGCCTACTATAGAAAGAAAGCTTGCCGATCTGTACCTGCTTCATATTCACGCCAAAACATTCCTCGAAAATGACGTGTCTTCGTTTAGTCGACAGAACATGAAGGCAATACATCAGTGCTGAGAATAGTTTGTTAAGTCGAAACATCGTTTGTCTTCTTTATAAAACAGTAATTTAGAATTCCATCGGGGGAAGCATCAATGCCAGTATCAATGCAACTATCCTCGCCATGTTATTGTTATTTGCCCACGTGACACCTTTTTGCCCCGCCAAGATGAAACATCCTATTTGGGAAGAGTAAAGTGTAAAGTATTTGTTAAACAGAAAAAATTAAACTGGCATGTATTATCTGATACCAGTGCGTGCATCGGATGGATACATCTTACATATGATAAGAGCCGGTGGAATATTTTGTTGACCAGTGAATCGAAAAGGGTTAAAATATTGGGTACCAGTTGGGAACAAGTGATCGATCTATTTCTACGAAGGTAATTGGTTACAGATAAAAACAATGTATACAATTCAAATTAGATTGTTGACATTAGGAATGAAAGAATTAAAATATAACCAAGTACGAACAACCAAAACCATTAGACATAATTCAAAGTCCTAAAAAAACGGTAAAGGCAAAATAGTGTAATCAGCAAATGGACTGTTCATCGTGTACAAAATACATGACAAACAGTAGTAACAGGTGTCCGGAAGAGTAAGCTTACATTTAGTGAAGTAGCTGTGTAGCTGGGCCATCCGACGTATTGTACTCAGAAGATACGCAGATCTTGGCGTTTATTTAAATTAAATTACTGATCTTTTTTAGCTGAAAAGTAGCCAGACATTTAAACAGCAAAATTTGCCGGTTGCCGGCTTCTAATGACATCCCTGGTACTACATAAGAAACATATGAAAACACATCAGATCCTCAGAAAATTTGCCATGAATACGGTTTCGGACACAAATTTTTGAAAATTGCCTCGTATTTTCGAGCTGATAGAACCCGGCAGATGAGCACCTAAAAATCTGAAACTTGGCGTGATTATAGTTTGTACTAATGTCTCCAACATATGCTAAAGCCATTCTTCTCCCATGCCATCTCGATATTTTTTTTCGATTTTTTCAAAATCTGTGTTTTGGGTCAATCCAGTCAATTATCATATTTTCGAGCAGATTGAACCCAGTAGATGAGCACCTAAAAATCTAGTGTGCCAAATCATGGTGGAATGCGGTGGATGGCAGTGAATCACTGGCGTGCTGATATCGTCCCGATTCTAGCATGTTGAAGAACCAGCGGCTGCCAGGCAAGATAAGCCCACATTTTGCAAGAGATGGATAGAGAACAAGCTAAAAAACAAAAACGATTTTTTGTACAATCAAGGGCCATAATCCAGGAAATTAGGATCTGAAATGTGTGAATATCGAAACGGACTTAGATCTTTGAGATATAAAGATATATTTTAAATTTCATCAAAATCTGATAAAAATTGTGACTTCTAGAGGGTCCACAAGCTAAAAATGTGATTTTTTGTACAATCTGGGGCCATAATCCAAGAAGTTACGGTCCGATATGCGCAAATATCGACAGGAACCAAGATCTTTGAATTATAATCATACATTTCAAGTTTCATCAAAATCGGATAAAAATTGTGACTTCTAATAGAGAGTCCACAATTTAGATATTACATACTTTTACACTATTTGCGTACAAGGAAGAGCCATTTTGTCAGGCAGTTTGGGTCAGATTTTTACGAAATTTTAACTCAACCTTGATTGACGTGTAACGGTGATATATCTTAACGTTTTTTTAAGAGCTAAAACTGCCATTTTTCGAACAATCATGGGCCATAATCCAGGCAGTTATGTTCTTGTTTGCGCGATTATCGAAAGGAACCAAGATCTTTGTGATATAAACATAAATTTAAAGTTTCTTCAAAATCGGATCAAAATTGTGGCCTCTAGACTCTAGAGGTTCCACAACCTTCATATACAATATATTTACACTATTTGTGTACGAGGGGCGCTATTTTGTCTGTCAGTTTTGGTCCGATTTTCACGGAATTCGAATTCAACCGACATTATGGTGTAACAGTGATATATTCGTACGTTTTTTTTTAAATCGGATAAAAATTGTGACCTCTAGAGGGACCACAAGCTAAAAACACGACTTTTCATATAATAAAGGAAGTTATGATCTGATATGAGCGAATATCGAAAAGAACTAATCTTTGGGTTTGTACGTTTTTTTTAAATCGGATAAAAATTGTGACCTTTAGAGGGACCACAAGCTAAAAACGCGACTTTTCATACAATAAAGGGCCATAATAAAGAAAGTTATGATCCGATATGAGCGAGTATCGAAAAGAACCAATCTTTGGGTTATAAACATGTATTTCAAGTTTCATCAAAATCAGATCAAAATTGTGACCTCTAGAGGGTCCACAACCTTGATATATCATATAATTACACTATTTGCGTACGAGGGGCGGACATTTTGTCAAGGAGCTTTGGTTAGATTTTCACGCAATTCGAACTCAACCATCATTACAGGGTAAGGGTGATATATTCAGACGGTTTATGAAATCGGATAATAATTGTGACCTCTAGAGGGACCACAAGCTAAACACGCGATTTTCCCTATAATCAGGGGCCATAATTCAGGAAGTTATGATATGATATGCGAAAAAATATCGAAAATTAGATGAAAATTGTGATCTCTAGTGAGTCCACAAGCTAAAAACGTGATTTTTCGTATAATCAGAGGCCATAAACAATGAAGTTTCGACCCGATACATGCCAATATTGAAAGGAACGGACATCTTTCGGAGATAAACCTATATTTCAAGTTTCGTCAAAATCGGATAAGAATTGTGACCTGTAGAGTGGACGGACAGGGGCGATGACAATATATACTGAGCGCCATGGAAAACGCATCACTTTTTTTCCCCAAATATTTTATTACTAGGTGGTTTTGTATGTCTAATATTATGCAATACTATGAACTATTGTTTCACACAATGCTCCCAAACGCAAAAAATATCGGCCTGTGTGCACAAAGAAAAATTGCACGAGATGCACATGAAAAACCCAATATTCACGTGCAGCATTGTGTTTGAGCCCTTTAAAAGCATGTTTTCAACTTAATGTGCAGTACATGAACTGTGAAACGTCAATCTGTCGTAATTTGTTGTTGGCCGTGTAAGGAATCGAGCTAGAGATGCCGAGACTTACTGAAAATCAACGGAATGAAGCCATGGGAATGTCCAGGGCTGGCATGTCTACACGTGCTATTGCCAGACACTTCAATTGTCATCAGTCCACTATTGTAAGGTTGGTGGAACGTGTTTGAGTTACTGGATCAACACGTGACCGTCAACGTCCTGGTCCACAACGCATTACAATTATATATTTCATTTACACCTAATTGTCCATCTTCTTTCAATTTATCAAAATTGCAACTTGAGAACTGTATTAGTGAAATTAGAAAATGGATGTCAAAGAACTTTCTAAAATCGAATGATGATAAAACCGAATATTTGTTATTAGGCTCAAGGCATCAATTAAGTAAATCTGCACAAGATAACCCCCCTGTTGTAATTGGTAATTGTGATATATTTTCATCTTATTCTGCTCGTAATATTGGCGCTATCTTTGATAGTTTTATGCTTATGGGAGCTCAAGTAAATAATATTTGTAAATTGTGCTATTTTAATATTAGAAATATAGGTAAAATACGTAAATGTGTAACTGTAGAGGCCACTAAGTCACTTGTTAATTCTCTGGTCACTTCTCGATTAGATAACTTTAATTCACTTTTAGTTGGTTTACCTTTAAAGCTTATAGATAAATTACATAAAGTACAGAATACTGCGGCTAGACTTGTTACTTTAACTAAGAAATGTGACCACATAACTCCTGTTTTATATAATTTACACTGGTTACCTGTTAAATATCGAATTGATTTTAAGATTTTATTACTTACTTTTAAATGTTTAAATACTTTAGCTCCTGTTTACCTCTCAGATCTATTAGAACTTTATACACCTGGCCGAACATTACGTACATCAGATAAACTACTTTTAAAGCCCAAAACTGTTCAACTAGTCTCTTATGGTCAGCGCTCTTTTAGTTATCAAGCACCTGTTTTATGGAATAATCTACCATTTAGTTTAAGATGTTGTACATCTCTGTATTCTTTTAAAAAACAACTTAAAACACATTTATTTAATCAGGCTTTTAACTGACTCTGTATACAATCGTTAACATGCCCATAATCTTGTTGTTTATGTGTGATTTACATTGTCACTTTGTAAAGTGCCCCTGAACATGTTATATGAAAGGGTGCACTATAAATATGCTGTAATAATAATAATAATTACAACCCGGGCTCAAGACCGCTACATCCGGGTCACTCATCTGCGTGACAGATTCCGCCCAGCGACTCAAACAGGTGCAGCAGTCGTCGGAAGACAAGGTCCAGTAAGTGCCAACACCGTAAGACGTCGACTAAGAGAAGTAGGACTCAGCACACAACGACTTTATGTTGGAGCTATCCTCACAGATCATCACTGTCAGCGGCGTTTGATATGGGCTCAAGGACACCAGACATGGAGAAGAGTAGACTGGCAAAGTGTGCTCGTCAGTGATGAGAGTCGCTTTCATCTTTATCACGCTGATGGCCGTCAACGTGTATGGAGACGTCTTGCAGACTGCTGCGTCTTCGAGACGAATCGATGGGTTGGGGGAAGAGTAATGGTGTGGGGAGGCTTCACATTTCATCACCTGACCGCCCTACACATTTGCAGGGGTCGCTTTAATGCTGTAGCCTACCGTGATGATGGCCCGTGGAGGACACACGCGCTGACATCTGTGTCGTACTTTTGGTTTTGACCCCTCTGACTTTGTACCCTTCATTACAGATTAAACATCCATAAGTGTACAAATGTGTTGTTATTGATGTGTTCCCATTTGAATATTGTTCACAATAAGAAGCAAAATAAATAAGATATGTTTACAGGATTATTTTGTTATACGAAAAACTAAGTGATGCGTTTTCCATGGCGCTCAGTATACGTCCACATGAAAATGTGGGCGTATATTAAGGTTGCCTTGATAACCCGGGGATGGCGATATATATCGCGATAATAAGGTCAGGCGATTAAATTATCGTCTGAAATCTCAAATATTGCTTTATTACGTTATATCGCGATAATTCTAAAAAATATCGCAGTATTTTCATTTTTTATCACAATTCACGTTAAATCTGTTCAAAATACTTCAAAGATAGGTTGCCAGACAATGAAACATACGCCACAGCAGCTAAATTGTCCGAGCGGTATTTATTCCTTTGTAGGTAATTGGGGGACTTTACAAGACAGTTCCATACAGATCAGATTATAATTTTTGTCGTTTGAGGGTTCACAAGGTTCTACAAAATGAAACAAGTGCCTCAACTTTGGAAGTAGTTCATAAAGTTCAATAAGTGAAACGAGCCATATTTTCTAGACGTAATAAACGGAAATTGCTGAAATTCAATAGGATTGTTCTTTTTATTAACTTAAATAGCACATATAAATTTCATATAGATCGGCAGATAACGTTAGAGAGAGAGAGAGAAATGGGATTTAACGTCCACTTGACACAAACTAGGTCATTTCGGGACTAACATATGGTTTTTAATTTTATTTACATAATTCGCTTGCGCATAGGGGTCTTTAGCAGTGGGAGGAAACCGGAGGATCCGGAGAAAACCCACGAGGTTGGAGATAACGTTAGAGGTTAGAGCGTTCACAAAGTGCAACAAAGTGAAACAAGGGTCATAACTCTAGAACTAATAAACAGAAATTGGTGAAATTCAATAGGATTCTTCTCTTTACTAATTTAAATGACGCATGTAAATTTCATACAGATAGGCAGATAACTTTTGAAATACTATCACTTGAAGATAAAATTATTTTAATAGATCAAAGCATGCCCATGGTAACTTAACCCACAGCATGAATTGTTGACATGCTCAATTGAGAAAGTAAGCATCCAAATCAAAGGTGCAACAAAGTGAAACAAGGGCCATAACTCTATAAGTAACTGAAGAAAATTGCTGAAATTGCATACATATCGGATGATCGAGCATTAACAAGGTTGAACAAGCCAACACCCAAAATAAATAGATGACACATATTCATTATTCGCACTTTTATTTTTTCAAAAGTATCAAGCAATCAAACTGATTATCAATATACATTAAGTTTCATCACTCTCTATCAGACAAGTTATCTTGTCCCAAAGTATCGACCAATGAAATTGTTTAGCTCTGCTTAGCTTTAGCTCGAAATGTTAATCATTGAACCGAGTCAAGACATTCACGTAATGAACATCTACATCAAGCTTAAACATTCTACCTTAATTAAAAGCAGAGTTGTTATGTTCAAAAGTCTTGACCAATCAAATTGCTATATTCCTCCTTAGCCTATACAGAAAATTCTCATCTATACTCGGAGTTTCATCACTCTCACTTAATTAATCACAAGTTATTGTGTCCCAAAGCATCAACCAATCAGATTGCTTATCTCTGTTTACTGTAAGCAAATAAATTATAATGTTTATCATCGAACTCCATCAAGGCATTCACCTAATGAACGCCTAGACCAAGTTTGAACCTCAATTAGAAGGAGAATTATTGTATTCCAAAGTATCGACCAATCGAATTGCTTATCGCTCCGCTTACCCTGAGCAGAAAATGCTCACTATCGAACTTAGTCAAGGTATTGATGTGATAAAACTATACACCAAGTGTCCTTACTCTCACTTAATTAGAACTAATGTTATCGTGTCCCAAAGCATCAACCAATCAAATTGCTTATCGCTGCTTAACCTTAGCAGAAAATTCTCATCTTCGAACTCCATCAAGGCATTCACCTAATAACCATTTACGCCAAGTGTGAACATTCTAGCTCAATTAGAATGAGAGTTATTGTGTTCCAAAGTCTCGGCCAATCAAATTGCTTATCGCTCTGCTTACCCAGAGCAGAAAATGCTCATTACCGAACTTAGTCAGGTATTGATATAATGAAACTATACACCAAGTTTCATCACTCTCACTTGATTAGAACTAAAGTTATTGTGTTCCAAAGCATCAACCACTGCTTACCCTAAGCAGAAAATGCTCATCTTCAAACTCCATCACCAAGTTTGAACATTCTATTAGAAGGAGAGTTATTGTGACGGACAGATAGACAGACAGACAGACGGACCCATTTTAATAGTCCCCTGCTTTCTTCGAACGAGGGCCATAACTCTAGAAGTAATTATTGTAAATTGCTGAAATTCAATAGGCTTCTTCGTTTCACTAATTGAAATCATGCATATAAATTTTATAAAGATCGGGTGATAACAAGGTTCAATAAAGTGAAACAAGGCCCATAACTCTAGACATAATAAACGGAAATTGCTTCTTTGTTTCAATAATTTAAATAATGCATATAAATTTGACAAAGATCAGAATGATAACTTTTGGCATAATAGCATTCACATGGTTCAACAAAGTTAAAAAAGGGTCATAACTCTAGACGTAATGAACAGAAATTATTGAAATTAAATAGGATTCTTCATCTTACTAATGTAAACTACATATATCAATTTTAAAACAATCCATAATAACTTTTGGAATTAGAGCGTCACAAGAAATTGTTGACAGACGGACAGGGGCAACGGCAATAAATGTCCACATATCCATGTGGGCGTATAAAAATGAAGAAGAAATCAAGTTGTAACAAGTAACAATACTAGATCTATTCCATTTTCCAAATTCCACAACAGACTTTTAGACAGCCGTTTTAAGGCAAAGGACCAACTGACCGACATTAGACTCCTGTATCAAGTACATTTCACTGAATAATATTAATCGTTGGCTACACTTTCATATAGTCTAGTCCCATACCCCCACGAAGAAAGCATCCACAATATTTACAAATATGATTGATACCTACCCGGAATGATACAGTTAAACTGCATGCGACAATATACGTCGCCATAGTAACGAAGAGATGGTTGATTACCCAGTCCATTGAAAATTGCATTGATATTTAACATTGAAAAATCGTCCGGATAATATTTCTTTTATTCTTTGAAGAAAGCATCCACAATATTTACAAATATGATTGATACCTACCCGGAATAATACAGTTAAACTGCATACGACAATATACGTCGCCATAGTAACGAAGAGATGGTTGATTACCCAGTCCATTGAAAATTGCATTGATATTTAACATTGAAAAATCGTTCGGATAATATTTCTTTTATTCTTTGAAGAAAGCATCCACAATATTTACAAATATGATTGATACCTACCCGGAATGATACAGTTAAACTGCATGCGACAATATACGTCGCCATAGTAACGAAGAGATGGTTGATTACCCAGTCCATTGAAAATTGCATTGATATTTAACATTGAAAAATCGTCCGGATAATATTTCTTTTATTCTTTGAAAGACAGGTTGCCAGGCAACAAAACATACGCTCACAGCAGCTAAATCGTCCGAGCAGTCGACAAGGGTTGTCACATATTTATTGTTTTGTAAGTAATTAGGGGAATTTAATAGACAGTTCCATACAGATCAGATTATAATGAGGGTTCACAAGGTTCTACAAAATGAAACAAGTGCCTCAACTTTGGAAGTAGTCTACAGAAATTGTTCAAATTCGACAGGCTTTTTCGTTTTACTAATTCAAATAATGCATATAAATTTCATACAGATCGGATGATAACTTTTGTCGTTCAAAAGTTCACAAAGTTCAACAAAGTAAATCAAGGGCCATAGTTGATGGAAATTGCTGACATTCAATAGGCTTGTTCGTCTTCATTTCACTTATTTAGGTGATATCTGAAACTCAATAGGCTTGTTCGTTTTACTAATTTAAATGATACTTATAAATTCCATACAGATCGGATAATAACTTTTGTCGTTAGAGCATTTACAAGGTACAAAAACGTGAAACAAGGGCCATAACTCACGGCTTAATTAACGGAAATTGCTGAAATTCAATAGACTTCTTTGTTTCACTAATTTAAATGATGCATATCAATTTCAAACAGATCGGATGATAACTGTTGTCATTAGAGTGTTCACAAGATTCAACAAAGTGAAACAAGGGCCATAACTCTAGATGTCATTAACAGAAATTGTTGAAATTCAATAGGCTTCTTTTTTTTACTAATTTAAATGATGCATATAAATTTCATACAGATCCGTTGATAACTTTTGTCATTAGAGCGTTCACAAGGTGCAACAAAGTGAAACAAGGGCCATAACTCCAGAAGAAATTAACGGAAATTGCTGAAATTCAATAGGCTTCTTCATTTCACTAATTTAAATGATGCATATCAATTACATACAGATCGGTTGATAACTTTTGTCATTAGAGTGTTCACAAGATTTAACAAAGTGAAACAAGGGCCATAACTAAGGATGTAAACGGTCACTCGGTTAACCGGTCACGGTTCGGTTGCACTGTTGAACCGGTTCAAAAAATTACTAACCTTTAAACCCAGGAATGATATACACAACATAGTTTTCTTTCACTAAGACCTCATAATTATTTTAAATAGCACTTGTCATCATTAGTAATAAGTCTCGGGAAGTTGACGTCTTTAAATTCCCGCTCAAAGTTTTGACATTTGTGTACGTTATTAGCACTCACTGCCAAGCATTAAATAGCCTCAACTGATTGACAAATTAATTGTTTTACAGTATTAACCTCATCACTCCACAAACAAAGTCTCAAAATGAAACAAGTATGATGTGACTTAATAATATTAAAATTGAGAGGATATAATTGTAAAATTGTTTATATTATCACTCGAGTGCGCGATGCTGTGGGGTCAAAGTTGACATACGGGTCATTGGTACCATACGATACAGCATGGCTTGTGATAGCAACACGTGTAGTCAATTCTTTAGAATTAGCTGATGTTGAATAATCAAACTTATTTTATATTTAAAAATCCAAAGGTATGCTTTCAAATATTGATTTCATAACTAATCTTATGAAGTATTAGTGAAGCTTTTTTTTTTTAAAAAATCAACATTTCAATTCAACTGGTCTTTAGGTGATTACACATGACCTGTCAGCACGCACAAGATGGAGAAATGAAACATCAAGAATGAATGAATGAATGGAATTTGTACTGACTTAACTTAAAAGCTGTGATACTAATAATTTAAAAATATATTATTAAGTCTTATTTTGGTGCAACAAAATTGTATGGGTTAACCGGTTACGGTTGGGTTTTTTAACGACCAGTTAACCGGTTCAAGAATTTTTGAACCGTTACATCCTTAGCCATAACCCTAGATGTAATAAACGGAAATTGCCGAGATTCAATAGGATTCTTTGTTTTACTAATTTAAATGATGCCTATAAATTTCATACAGAGCAGTTGATAACTTTTGTCGTTGGAGCGTTCACAAGGTGCAACAAAGTGAAATAAGGGCCATAACTCCAGAAAATATTAACGGAAGTTCTTGAAATTAAATAGGCTTCTTCATCTCACTAATGCAAACAACATATATAAATTTCAAAACAATCAGATGATAAATGTAGTCTATAGCGTGTTCACAAAAAATTGTGGACGACAGACGGACGGACGGACGGGGGCAACAGCAATATACGCCCACATTTCCATGTGTTAAAATAATTAATAGTATACAATATCAAAAAACCATCGTTTTATCCAACGTTTCGTCAGTAAAAATACTAACTTCTTCGGGGATGAAGAACTAAATTCAAAATGACTGGAAGTCAGTTATGACTAGGGCTGAAACGATTCATCGGTGAATCGGTGTACTGAGATTTTTTTAACTGTCACGATAAACGATATTTTTATAGTGAAAACCGGTATATCTAGATTTATTTTTTTCTTACGATTACCGATATAATTTAGTATAAAGCACGATACATTAGTTTAAAAATAAAGTGACTTGCATAACAGTGTGTTTTCTTTCAATTAAAACTTGTTTTAAATCGCTGATGGAAGCTAGTTTTCGTGGTTTACAAACACATCGGACAATAAAGTCGCCCGCTTTGCACTCGGCAAACCTCGACAGATGTAGGGTACCGGAATCTGCCGAGGTTTGCCGAGTGACCCGCTTTGGTCTAAGAGTTTACACTATCATCCAGACGTTTCAGTGTATACAACCTAACAGACCGGTACATGTCCTAATAATCGCGTACTACGTTTATTGTAAGAACGCATTTTATTGGTTAAATAGTTAAATCTAACAATTCATCCAATCAGATTTAATATAACATAATTATTCGTCTGCTAAGAAACCCGTGCATGGTATCGTGCTCACTGCTCAGAGATTGAAAACAGAGAAGTCAAGACTGAATACCGACAAATTTAGAATTTTAATTTTGTTTTTACATGAGGGTAAAGCTAATAAACACCATTCTATTACTATTACTACTATTAGGCTTAGTAAGTCGTATGTCAGGTTCAAGTACTGCCACATTGGGTGATTTGGAAATCGAAAAGCCTCCAGCCCAGTATAAATCGAAAGTGTGGGAATATTTTGGTTTTCCCGTCACATACAGAAATGGAAATAGAAAGGTTAACAGAGATGTTTCAGTTTGTCGGTCCTGCCATGCTCAGATACGATACACAGGAAATACTACAAATATGAGCACCCACATATCTCGACACCATGCCTTGTACTTAAAGGACAATATTGGTGTCAGTCATTATAAAATATGTGATAGAGCTTGTTAAATACATCCCAAATATAATTTTAACACAGAGATCATTGCTAAGGGAGACTTGTAACAAGCACGTGAAGAAACGGGAAGTGACGTCAAACATGACAAACATGAGTTGTCCTTCTATATAACTGACTGAAGTAACGTGCGGTAACAGACAAACGACCGAATTTCATTTCACTGATAATTCCGTTGAAGATGAAAAGTTGTTATATGAGACGATGAGAGGATATCTGACAATTCAAAAAAAGAATTGGCTGTCAGTAGATAAAAGAAAACGAACAAATTAGAAAAAGTCTGTGCATTACCATGTTTTTATTAAGAACAGAATGAATAAAAACGGGGGAATGCACGGGATTTTTCTACTTTTTCTCGTGTCCCTTATCTAGTGACAGCCAATTCTATTTTTGAATTGTGAGATACCCTCTCACCGTCCCATATAATAACTTTTCAACTTCAACGGAATTATCAGTGAAATGAAATTCGATCGTTTGTCTGTTACTGCTCGTTACTTCAGTCAGTTATATAGAAGGACAACTCATGTTTGTCATGTTTGACGTCACTTCCCGTTTCTTCACGTGCTTGTTACAAGTCTTCCGTAGCAATGATCTCTGTGTTAAAATTATATTCGGAATGTAAATGAAATGAAATGAAATGGGGTTTAACATCCTACTGTTCTGCTCCTAACCTGGGCTAATGAAGACGGGCATACGCCATACAGTGTGCTATGAGTGAAATTTTGCCCGGGCAGCGGCACTATCGCCTACTCTTATATCGAATTCCAACTGCCAAGGGATCTTTTACATGCATTCCAATGTATACACGGGACCTCGGTTTTTCGTGTTATCCGAAGGACTAGATAGCTGTCCTTGTCAGGCCCTCCGTCCTGCATCACTGACAAGGGGGAACCACGCAGGATATTCGGAATGTATTTAACCAGTTCTATCACATATGTAATAATGACTGACACCAATATTGTCCTTTAAATCTACCAAATCAACACACCAGACCAAGTACTACTACTACTCCTAGTAGTAGTAGTAGTAGGCCCAGCTCAGCAGACTCAAACCCAACAAACAGCAACACTTCTTCACCGGTAAAAAACACATCAAATTTGACATTTGTATCAGACTGACCTTAAAAATATCTTTGTTTCGCCTAACGCGACCGACTAACTAAAACCACCCCCGATTTAAATTATTTTATTGCACTTTTCCGCGATCTTTTTATTTTATTTTGTGTGTCAACCTGAAATATATCACGAGAGTTATTTCCCTTTACTATGGCTATGGTTTGATTCATTATTGAAACTGGTTGATCAAGACGAAAGCGTCATAGGTGTCGCTTCTCAACAAAATGGTTGCAGACGAAAGCACGTCCATTCCCACGAAATGATTCTGCCTCTATGTCTGTGGGGTGTCGTTTTAAACATGACGACGATATTTTCAATATCCGTTTTCGAGAAAAATGAAGGCACAACCCGCACGATCGTTAAAAACGTGTTGAGGGAGTTTCAAACGTGAGTTTGTGGCAATTTGTGTGCGAGTCGTGCATCAAGAAAAATCCCGATGTCATTGATTTGTTTGCCAATAAAAGAAGACGAATGTTTGCACCCGGAAAATTATCAAGCTGTCAAATTAGCTCTTAAAAAAAAAAATCTGAAAAAAAAACGACCTACCGACCCTTCTCCTCGATTGTGGGTCGGGCTTGGTGAAACAAAGATATTTTTAAGGTCAGCCTCACCAATGAAGGTACTGGACAAAAGAACCAGACTCAAGTTGAAGGTGTAGGACAACTTCGCATGCAAACATTTTTACAGAATACTACTCCACTGCCACCAGCTTCTGCAAGGTCACATGCTATTACTAGAAGCAATGGTTTGTTTATGGCGCATGACATGCGACCCTATTCTGTGGTAGAGAATGTTGGATTTCGACGAATGGTACGCACTTTAGAACCCCGGTATAACATACCTTCGAGAACGTATTTTGCAACTAATGTTGTTCGGAAGCTTTACAGTGAAGCGAAAGACAAACTGGAGGAAAAACTTAAAGAAGCCAAAAGTATGAGTCTTGCTACAGATGGGTGGACTTCTAGGAGCGACAACAGTTTTATTACTGTAACAGTTCATTTTATTGACTCTCAATGGGAAATTCAAAATTATGTTTTACAGACCAGGGTTTTCAATGAGTCTCATACAGCTAGTAACCTGTCAACAATACTACTAAAAGCTGTTGATGAATGGTCTTTATTTAGGGAAGGAATCAGTATACCAGTAACATCTGACAATGCACAAAATATTGTGAATGTCATAAGAGACTCTGAAGGACTAGGGCCAAACATAAGATGTTTTGCCCACACAATCAACCTTGCGAGCCAGAAAGGAATTTCTTCTGTCTCCTCTGTAAATCGTCTTTTAGGAAAAGTTCGTAAATTGGTTTCATATTTCCACCACAGCCCCTTGGGATCCAACCTTTTGAATTTAAAACAAGATATACTGGATATACCTCAACATAAGTTAATAATAGATGTTTCCACTCGATGGAATTCAAGCTTCGACATGTTGAGCCGATACAGGGAACAGCATGAGGCTGTGTTCCTTGCTAGTCTTGATCTCAAAAAATCGAATGAAGATCTGGTGGTTTTAAATGATGAAGAACTAACCCATATTGATGAGATTATTGAAGTAATGTCAACTTTGAAAACTGTTACCACTATTTTGTGTACAGAGAAGGTACCAACAGTGTCTATTATACTTCCAATGAAAACTAAAATTATGAACTCCATGTTTGTAAAAGAGACTAATTCGAAAATGGTTAAAGAATTGAAAACTACAATTGCTAATAATTTGGATCCAAGATATAGAGAACTTGGAGTTTTACAGTTTTTAGAAGAGTGTACTGCTTTAGACCCAAGATTCGAAATAATTCAGAATTTCGATGAAGATGAAATTTATACAAGAATATCAGATAAATGTTTAGATTTGGTAAGATAAAAAATAAATTAAAATGAAAATATTTTGCAATTTTTTATTGCATCAGTTCATTTCACAGTATTAAAGTATAATAGTAAAAAAATAATAATTGATAAAAAAAAAATACACAAATATATATCCAGTATAAAATAAAGGGAAAAAAAATATAAGACCTCTTTTAGAAGACAAGAAATCGTGCAAAAGACATGCAAAGTGAAAGTTGTAGGTATCTGATTAGAAAATGCTGTTAAATTATATAAGATCTGCAATAATTGTGAAATATTCACCAGCAAAGTATGTGCATATATGGAAAATATTACATTTGTAATTAGTTAATTACAAATAAAATTATTTTTGAATTATCTTTCTTTCAATGTTTTTATATTTATATATTTCAGAGCCGTAATATTAATAACAACGACAACCAAGATGGTATTGATTTAAGTTTGTTTGAGGAACCTGTTGAAAAGAAAACTAAATCTGCTATTGAGAATTTGTTATGTGATATTGTTGAAACCGAAATGGATATTGATAAACAATCAAATTGTAATAGTAAAACTGTTATCCAGGAAGAAATCAAAGTTTATAAAAGTATTTCTAAAGCCCCATTAAATTCAAACCCCCTACAGTGGTGGCAGTCAAATGCGGACAGAATGCCCAATTTAAATTTGTCAAAATCCATCTCTGTGTCCCCGGTACATCTGTCCCAAGTGAACGCGTTTTTTCAAAAGCTGGAGACATAGTGTCTGCTCAGAGAAATTCGCTAACAAATGATAATGTTGATACTCTTATTTTCTTAAAGAAAAATGTTTCATTGTTGGATTAATTACCAATTTACTTAACGGTTGCTAGTACAGTTTTAGTGAAACTAGAAATGTGAACTAATTTTCAGGATTTGAGGAACTGAAATGCAGTTCTACAATGTTTAGTTGTTATTTTTGTATACAATTAATCAAACTGCGTATTATCTAGCATAAGAATGACCAGACATACTTGTTGTTTTATCTATATAAATTGACATTCACCCAGTTACCACTATACTAGCCAATGCTGGTTTCAAGCGCCAAAGACAATGGTTATATTTTTATTTATTTATTATGTGTATCTACAAAATGAATAATAAAGTTAATTAACAAATTTGAGTTTTTTATTAAGTATAATTAGAACCCAATCCAATTTTACAGAAAAAAAGACGCGTATCGTGATGCATTCCATCGTAAGGTGGCTAAAAAACAGTGTATCGTATCGTGGCTTAGCGTATCGTTTCAGCCCTAGTTATGACATCATAGGAAGTTATGACATCGTGGGAGTGATGACGTCATAGACTTAGACACCTAACGTGAAAGGTTAGCTTAACTAAAACTTAGGTAAAATTTTACAAGTAAGGAAAACTTATGAATGATTTTGAAACCCCCTGGATTTAACTCATTTAAAGCGTTAGGCCAAACTGAATGAAAACTGAATATCAAATGCATCATTTTGACTTAGTCAAAATTGATCCCATCAAACCGTCTGTATTTGGTTTGTGTTTCCTGTGTCTACTGATTGGAAGTTTCACATTTCCATGTGGGCGTATAAAAAGAGCATTACTTCTGTCACTCATATGGGGATATTTTAGTTTAAAAAGAACATCCAACATGTCTGTTTACCAGATATTGAGTTAATGAACATTTATTCGGTATTTCGAGCATTCCAGCTGATCAGAATAGAATGATCTGAGGTGACGATATCTACAGGAATAATCTTACCCCAGCATATATTTTTTTAGTTTTTCCCCACCAATTTCATTTCATTTTCTGATCCGTCTTGTTTTTGAATGATTTTCCTTCGCGAGTTTTTGAGCGATTTTAATAATTATTTTTTCTTGTTAAGATTCTTTATATAACCCATGACAGCTGACAGGAAGTGGCCGTGAATATGAAAGCTTTCATATCTGCCTGGCATACATGTACCTAGTTATACATGATTTTTGAATATAGGGTGGGTCTGGGGTGTATTTTTCATACATTACATATATGCATGGTCTAAGTATTTTTTAAATATAGTTTTTAAACATTTATCGTATTGTTTTCAGGTTTGAGATACCACAGTGTGGTGATGTTTAGAAACTCATCAAAGATAGGTTGCCAGGCAGCGAAACATACGCCCACAGCAGCTAAATCGTCCGGGCAGTCAACAAGAGTTGTCGCATATTTTTACTTTTTTCAGTAATGAAACATTTAATATAATACACTAAAATCTGATTAAGAGCAACAACTCATTAAGTAAATATCAGAAAACCATTAGAATTTGTTTGGTTTTTATAAAGTTCTGCCCCATGCTAACGTTTAGTATACGAAACTTTTAACATCATAGATTTAGCTGTTCAAGTCATAAAAATTCATTGAAAATCAATATACTTGTTCGTCTCAAGATCTTAAACTCTGTGTATCAATCGGATGATACTTTAGCCTTTAGAGTGTTACAAGATTTTTCAAAGTGATCAAGGGCCATAACTTTGGCAGTAATTATCGGAAATCGTTGAAAATCAATATGATTCTTTGTCTCATGACCTTAAATACTGTGTATAAATTTAAAGTCAATCAGATATTAACTTTAGCCTCTAGAGCGTCCACAAGATCTTTTGAAGTGATCAAGGGCCATAACTCTGGCAGTAATTATCAGAAATCGCTGACAATCAATAGGCTTCTTCGTCTCATGACCTTAAACACTGTGTATAAATTTAAAGTCAATCGGATATTAACTTTGGCCTCCAGAGCGTCCACAAGATTTTTTGAAGTGATCAAGGGCCATAACTCTGGCAGTAATTATCAGAAAACGCTGAAAATCAATAGGCTTCTTCGGCTCATGACCTTAAACACTGTGTATAAATTTAAAGTTAATCGGATATTAACTTTATCCTATAGAGCGTCCACAAGCAATTGTGGACGCCAGTGGACGGAGGGGCCGACGATAATATACGACCACATTTCAATGTGGGCGTATAAAAACCATGTCAGTATAGAAGACACGTCTGATGACGATGTGTTGAACCGCACTCACATAGCCATAGGCCATGGTGGATGTGTTTGAATGGCCAAAGAGATCAACAAAAAGTATGCCAACATCACTCGCAAGGCTCTTGAAATTTTCAAGTCCTACTGCCAGGAATGTCAGAAGAAACGCAAGCGCCCAAGGACCAAGGGTGTAGTGATTACGTCCCATTCTAATAAAAGAATTCGCATCGCGTGCACAAATTGATCTGATTGATATGCAGTCCATGGCACAAAATTCATTCAAGTGGATCATGGTCTATCAAGACCACTTGACCAAATTTGTTATTCTACGAGCATTAACCTCAAAACGTGCTGCTGAGGTTGCTCATCATCTACTGGATATTTTTATACGCCCAATATCTATGTGGTTAAAAACAAAGTCATGGGTATCACAAAACCATCTTTTATAGTATCTAACGTTTCGTAAGTCTAAAAACCTACTTCTTCAGAGAATACAAGCTACACAAATGATACAGTTGCAGTACAAGGTTACACTAGGGATTTGGTATCGTTTAGAACGGGGTTTTTAGCGCTGGAAAGTATGCATAGAGTTTACTTTCAAAACATCGTTCGATAATTGATAAAAATCATTTAAGAATTACATAAATGAGTTAGTTAGTACTCTGGCTTAGTTTAATGGTAACGGGTTTAGTTTCTCCGAGAGGCGTTTAAAAATGGACGACCCGTTCACTTATCTACCCCGTTCACTTATCTACGACGTTAACTTATTAGACGAGCCGTCTGATTTCCCGAGATACGTTGAAAAATCAACACACTGTTTACTTATCTACGGCCTTTACTTATTAGACGAGCCGTTTACTTTCCCGAGATACGTTGAAACGATTAATTTATCTACGGCGTTGAAAAATTAGATGAACCTTTTAATTTTCCGCGAGCCGTTTACCCGATCGGTTAATTTTGATTACGATTATTTACATATGAAGTATGAATAAAAAAGGGGAATATAAAAATGCACACCCATAGATGATCACCTTACCGTGGTCGTAGTATTATATATTATCCACTATCCTATAAACTTAGTATTCCATCACTGACAAATAAATCAAAAATCGGTTAATCACATAAAGTCTACAATACACCTGATGAACTAGCAGGTAGGCTCCAACATCTAGAGGTAAATGTTAATAATGAAACTATCCCAATATTCAATATATACGGTCCCTGGAAGAGAGAACTTAAAACTAACTACAACATGAGACTTCTTAAATATCTCAAAACTTTTCACAATTCACAACATTCGTATATTATAACAGGTGATTTTAACCTGATTGAATACAGTAAAGATAACAAACTTGGCAACATGAATAACCATCCGAAAGAATATGTTTTACTCGTCGATTTTTGTTGATTACCGATCACGACAAGGATTAGTTCACCTTGTATGTTCTGATTTGTTTGTTAATTGGCGTTATGATTTTAGATCTTAGGTCAGTTCACCGATGTTTTCGTAGTAAAGTATAATTGTATTGTTTATATATTTGCCGTTATGATTTTAGATTAGTTCACCGATTTTTTTGTAATAAAGTATACTCGTATTGTTTGTTAGTTTATGATGTCTAACATCATTTATCTTCTTTATAAAAGATAGGTTGCCAGGCAATGAAACATACGCCCACAGCAGCTAAATCGTCCGGGCAGTCAACAAGAGTTGTCGCATATTTTTACTTTTTTCGGTAATGAAACATTTATAATACATTAAAATCTGATTAAGAGCAACAACTCAGAAAATCATTAGAATTTGGTTGGTTTTTATAAAGTTCTGCCCCATGCTAACATTTTGTATACAAAACTTTTAATACTGTATCATGGATTTAGCGGTTCCAAGTCATAAAAATTCATTGAAAATCAATATACTTGTTCGTCTCAAGATCCTAAACTCTGTGTATCAATCTGAAGTCAATCGGATATTAACTTTGGCCTCTAGAGCGTCAACACAAGATTTTTTTTAAGTGATCAAGAGCCATAACTCTGGCAGTAATTATCAGAAATCGCTGAAAATCAAGAGGCTTCTTCGTCTCATGACCTTAAACACTGTGTATAAATTTAAAGTCAATCGGATATTGACTTTCGCCTATAGAGCGTCCACAAGATTTTTTGAAGTGATCAAGAGCCATAACTCTGGCAGTAATTATCGGAAAACGCTGAAAATCAATAGGCTTCTTCGTCTTATGACCTTAAACACTGTGTATAAATTTAAAGTCAATCGGATATTAACTTTGGCCTCTAGAGCGTCCACAAGATCTTTTGAAGTGATCAAGGGCCATAACTCTGGCAGTAATTATCAGAAATCGCTGACAATTAATAGGCTTCTTCGTCTCATGACCTTAAACACTGTGTATAAATTTAAAGTCAATCAGATATTAACTTTGGCCTCCAGAGCGTCCACAAGATTTTTTAAAGTGATCAAGGGCCATAACTCTGGCTGTAATTATCAGAAATCGCTGAAAATCAATACGCTTCTTCGTCTCATGACCTTAAACACTGTATATAAATTCAAAGTCAATCAGATATTAACTTTAGCCTCTAGAGCGTCAAGAAGCAATTGTGGACGCCGAACCGACGGACAGACGGAGGGACGGACGGGGGCGATGACAATATACGACCACATTTCAATGTGGGCGTATAAAAAGGTAATTTATAATTACATATTGACAGCTTAATCACTCGCCAAAATACATCATGGACTACGCATTAGCCAATAATCAACTAAATTGCACAGGTGCCCCCATTCAAGTGATTACGTTGTGTGAAAATGGGCGACAGCTTGTCTATAGAGATTGACAGTGACCGTTTTTGGCGCCAGTCTAATGTACAGTCTCGTGAGATTATCGCACTGCTATTGAGAACTCGACTTATGAACAATGATGACAATTAACCCCAATAGTTAAATGAGTGTTACAAACCATATAAATAGAGACAATACAGTGGAGCTTATACCTGATGATGATAACTCCTCGACTGGGATAGCTTCTGTGGACATCCTATACCTCTTGCAGGCTAAGGATTATAACGTCAACAATATAAAATGTCTGCAAAATGTAGGTAAAGGTAAATTTTGCCTTACCCTCCGAGATATCCTTTCTAAGGATATCTTTCTTGAAACCTTCAAGAACTTTTCTGTGAAGAACTGCAATTTCACAGTTGAAGCTGCAGGCAAGATCACATGGGACTTCCCTGTAGACTCGATTCCGGTAGCCGTCTTTGGTTTACCTTTCGAGATGGACAATAAATATCTTGTTAACAAATTGATAAATTATTGTGAGTTGGTCAAATGTGACCGCTCTACCTTCAAACCATTTCCAACTGTGGAAAGCGGTGTTAGAATTGTGTATGTAAAAAAAATGTTTAAACCCATCCCTTCTCACATATATGTAAAGGGGATACATGTATCCATTAAATATGAGGGCCAAATTCGGGGCAAAGTCTGTTACAACTGTGGCCTTCATGGTCATCTTGGCCGCGAATGTTCAAAACCTGATAAAAGATTCAGCCTTGGAGACAACCCTAAAGCCCCAAATCCAGACAGTCGAATTGAATTTCCTGCTCTGCACCCCCAACCCAGCCCAAATAGTGGTTTAATACCTTCGGAAACAGCCTCAGAATCTACTCATAGCAATAATAATAATGAACCTATATATGAGAACCAAGATATCATAAACCATGTCCTTGATAAATTCCCTAGGGAAGAAAAGAACTTTAATGTCAATAGTGTTATTCACTCCCATAATAATACCACAAAAACTAATGAGATAATAACCGGTCAAGCCAATTCCAAAAAACCAGGAAGTCGAAACCATGACTTGTCAACCTTAAGTTCCATTATAAAACCAGTAAACAACAATGACAACCCTACCCTTACCAGTACAGCAAATGTTATCCTCGGCCCCGAAAGCCATGCTAAGAATGATGTTAACAAGTCTATTGATGATACACCCAGTAGTTATGTCTCTTCCACCCCTATTAATACAGGACCCTCAGTGGGTCAAAGCTATTTAGAGGATAACAGTATTATTGAAAACTCATCCCATGATATCCCTGAAACATCGCAGTCAAATCTTAACTATGACGCTGATGTTTCATTATTAAATAACTCCACAGTCGCTAAGTGCGACACAGTGACAAAAAGGGATAGAAGCCTTGATAGTTTATCAGAAACAGAAATAGATGATAAAAGGGCGAGAGCGGAATCCCTGCTTACCGAAACAGAAGTTTAGAGATAATACAATTTAATTAGTATATATATATATTTGAAACTACAGTAGTAAACAAACTATGAAGCCTTCTATCCCTGTTATTTATCTAATTAGTATGTTAATTTACTCCATAAATGTTCTACAAGGAAATCTTCAAAAGATAAGACAATTTAGCAATATATTTAATAAATTAGATATTGTTTGTATACAAGAAATTCTAAAATTAAATGTCCATCAAACAAAAAATGTTGAAAACGAAACTGGCTATACGTTATACACTTCTTATAATGAAACAAAGATTGGTGTAGCCCTGTTAATAAACCCAAACATTGTACATAAAGTCTACAATACACCTGATGAACTAGCAGGTAGGCTCCAACATCTAGAGGTAAATGTTAATAATGAAACTATCCAAATATTCAATATATACGGTCCCTGCAAGAGAGAACTTAAAACTAACTACTACATGAGACTTCTTAAATATCTCAAAACTTTTCACAATCCACAACATTCGTATATTATAACAGGTGATTTTAACCTGATTGAATACAGTAAAGATAACAAACTTGGCAACATGAATAACCATCCGAAAGAAGCTATAAGCAGGGGCGTAAATGTGGGGGGGTGTGGACCCCCCCAGGAAAAAAAATAGTCGGTTGCAAAATCAGTGCAGTCGGTCGCAAAATAAGAGCAGTCGGTATCAAAATAAGTGCTCACTCCACACGTCACGCTACTCACGCAAAACTTTAGTATAAAATAACCTTGTCAACTTATCATGTTTGAAAAATTTCCCCAAGGTAGAAAAATAGTCGGTCTCAAAATAAGTGCAGTCACTGCAGTCGGTCTCAAAAGCATGCATCGCCGTCTTAATGAATTAATGAGGTAAACAAATAATGCCAGAATAGATCCCAAATACTAGTCGGTCGCAAAATCAGTGCAGTCGGTCGTAAGATATGAGCAGTCGGTATCAAAATAAGTGCTCACTGCACACGTCACTCTACTCACGCAAAACGTTAGTATAAAATAACCTTGTCAACTTATCATGTTTGAAAAAAATGTTTTTCACCCCATGGCAAAAAAATAGTTGGTCTCAAAAAAAAAGTGCTCACCGCAGTCGGTCTCAGACTAAATGAATTAATGGGGTGTTTTCTGACCATCAGAATTCTGCAAAATCTCTCCCCAAAGTCCAGGGCATTTCAGAGACCAAGTAAGCGCCCCATTGAGGTAAAGTGCCCTCAGGCCCAGTCCTCAAAAATTAAAAGCTCAGTTACATATCGGCGCTCAATTCCATTATGCCATCATTCTTCAACTTCTTCTCTGTCTTATACTATCTCATCACTATCATATTCAAAGTTACAGTGAATCGCCCAGTTAGTAGTACCACTAGTGAGTGAGTCTTGGTTCAAAAGACTGTAGAATTGTTAGTTCTACTCTCACAAAACAAGCGACATTGACAGAGAGGCCTCAAGATTCTGTCCCATTTCTTATCCTCTCGTTAACGAGAATTTGGGTCCATTTGCCATGACATTGAATAAAATTGTCAGGCCCAGTCCCAAAAATTAAAAGCTCGGTTACACATCTGAATTTTTTTCGCGCCTGCGGCACTCGATTCCATTATAACATCATTCTTCCACTCCTCTGTTGTCATATACTGTCTCAGCACTATCATATTCACGGTTATACTGATCTGCCTAGTTATGTTAGTAGTACCACTGGCACTAGTGTGTGGGTCGTGGGGCATCAGGCTATACAAAAGTTCTGTCAATTCTTGCAAAACAGGCGGAATTGACAGGGGCAGATCTTGAGATTTTGTCTAATTGACTCACATTTCTGGTCCTCTCATCCACAAGAATTTCTCCAAGCAATGACCTCAAATGCCAAGACATTGACTCAATATTTCAAAATTTTCTCAGGTTGCTCAGTGTTATAGGCACAATCATATATGACATAAACTTTATGACAACTTAAATAAAGCTGCTTTCCAGCGAGACAACGATCGGCAAACAACTATATAATTATACAATACCACCGATGTTCTACCGGGACGCTTAATGTTATAGCCAGTATTTTGTTGACATTCATTGTGGGGTGGAATTGTGGCTGGGGTGGCGCCCTAGATTTGGAACCCCCCCCACACACACCGCTATCTAGATCCGCTACTGCACATGTCCCCTACAAAACTCGCACCTGTGGTGCTCGGCTCCTGACTGCCTCACTCGTACTAGGGGTATGGGCATCAGTCGTTATGTACTCCCCTGCCTATAAGATACCTAGGTGATGATATACAAAATCTACTTAATCTCTCTGATGTATACAGAATTATCTCCCCTGATACTCCCCTTTTTACCTTTCAAAACACACAAAGACAGGCTAGCAGATTAGATCGCATTTACATAAGTAATAAATATGCTACGTACATCAAATCGATTAAACAAATACCACTCCATTTCACTGACCATAAAGCAGTGGAACTTAATATCAACCTTTACAATCTTAAATGGGGTAAAGGATATTGGAAACTGAACAATTCCATTCTAGATGATAAAAACTACCAAAATCAAATTAAATTATTTTGGTCTAGCTGGCAAAACAAAAAATACCAAATCATAGACAATATACAATGGTGGGAAAAAGGTAAAGCAGCTATTAAGAATATAACACAAAAATTCAGTCAAGCCTTAGCACTAGAGAACAAACATGTCCTCAGCAACCTTTATCAACAACTGGAAACACTAGAAAATGTAATCCCTATTAACAATAACTCTATAAATGAGATTAAATCAAAAACTGAGCTTATAGAACATAATACCAAACAAGGCTATGTTATACGATCAAAATTAGAAATTCCTCAAATTGATGTATCTACTAATTCTAAAATATATAAATTAGCAGAAGTTAAAAAGGGTGCAAAAAAGCAAATTAAACAACTGATCAATCAATATAATACAGTATGTGACAATAAACAAGATATTTTAGACACTATTCACCAATATTACCAACAACTATATACATCTCAAAATATTGACGATAACCTAATAAACTCCTATATTGAAAACAGTGACATAAATACACTAACTAACATGGAAAGAGATTCCCTATCACATTTCATATCTACAGATGAAGTTCTTAAGGCCCTACAAAGTTTTATAACAAACCGTAGCCCGGGTATAGATGGTATTCCAGGTGATTTCTACATTAAATGCTTTGACACCATAGGAACCGACTTAACAGAAGTAATAAACAACATATATCTTCTGGGTGAATTATCGAACACAATGAAAACTGGTATAATAACAATTAATTATAAGAATAAAGGCGACCACCGATTACTTAAGAACTATAGACCGATAAGCTTGTTATGTGTCGACTATAAATTCATCACAAAAATTCTAAGCACAAGAATCAATACAGTTATTAACAATTTAATCTCTAGTACGCAAACTGGTGCCGGTCCAAATAAAAGCATTTTTGATAACCTATATTCAATAGATACAATCCTAAATTACAAAAATACAAATGAGTCCAGTGCCTATATACTATCTTTTGACCAGGAAAAAGCATTCGATCGCATTGAACACAACTATATTATAAATCTACTAAAACATATAAATTTCCCCAATTACATCCTAAACTGGATTACAATATTCTGCCGTGCAAAGGAAGAAGGCAGTATCTACACCATGATTATGTGGCAGATACTGCCTTTCTCCTTTGTAGGGCAGTATTGTTTAAAAACCTAATTAGTAAAGTCCAAGTTAATGGATCCTTTTCCCAAAATATTAAAATCAACCGTTCGATTCGTCAAGGATGTCCTTTATCCATGATCCTATACTCCTTGTGTATTAACCCCCTTGCTTCATACATAAACAAAAACATCCTCCTAAAAGGCATCAAAATCCCTAACCACCCATCAGAGATTAAGCTATTTCAACACGCAGATGACTGTTCTGCGATAATATCAAAACTATCTTCATACAGCTCTCTTCTCGAACAATTCAAAACCTTTGGCTCAATATCCGGCTCCCAGCTAAACCACGATAAAACTGAAATCCTCTCTGTTGGTAAACCATCCCAATACTCTTATTCTGGAAATATAAATATAAATATTAAAACAGACGCTATTAAATTAAAAAAAACTGGCTTCCCCTTGTACAAATAATCAAATCAACCATCCAGACATGGGAAAATCACCCACTATCATATAAAGAAAAAATATGTATCCATCCAATTCATTCATTAAAAACATAAATAAAATAATCTACAATTTCATCTGGGAAAATAAAAGTGAAACAATTAATCGAAACACCCTGAACCTAGACTATAAAAAATTGTGGCCTTAAATTTCCCAACATTCGACTAAAAATCCAAGCAATGCAACAGCAACTCATAATAAATGCTATCAAGGACAACACAAGTCCCTGTGTTGGCCTATACATATACTGGCTAGGATTAACTACAAGGGATACTCTGCCAAGATATGCTTCCAATAGTTATACCCACTCAGAAAAAATCCCCCAATCATATATAGATATAAAAGAAACTAACAATAGCCTCAAACCATCCATCAAATATACATACAATACAAAACTTAAAGACATATACTGGTCCCTAATTGACATATCACACACACAACCAAAAATAAACAAACAATTACCTCATGTCGACTTCTCAATAGTCTGGACCAACCTCTATCGATGTCCCTCCTTATCTGAAAAAGAAAAGGATTTCATGTAAAGAACCATTAATAATGCCGTACATATGGTATAACCGTACACACCCTCCATCCACCAATATCTCAAAAGATCTTATACACCAATTCTACACAAAAAGAAAACTAAATTAATGAATACTCTCTAAAGCTTCACCCCCCACTGCCTTATTATTTTCTATAGTATAAGGCAATGTTTCGTCATGTTTGAAGTTTTATCTTGCAACTTCTGCCCTAATATGTAAACATTTAATGTGCTACTTTCACTATAAGTTTAGTTGCTGCAACCATCATAGGCATCTTCTTATATACTCTTTCGCTTTCGTTTTTTAGCACTGCAACTAATGTTTCATATACAAATTAAATATTCCACACCTCTGACACTAACTGTGAGGTACGTCTATCCTAAACACTAACCGAAATATTTAAATGTTATAAAGAAAAAAAAAAAGAAATAAATCAATAGAATTTTACCGCTATCAATTCATTATGATAAAAACTCACCTCTTACCATGTCTGCCATCTTAACATCCCACAATTCTCTCTGCACGTGCTTTTTCCGAAGGAAACGGTAATTCGAACTCTCGTTCAACCAGACGCTAATCCGATGACAAAATAAAATGTACGTTTTAACTGTCCATCAAATAGGCATATTATAGAATGAGGTTGAAATCAACAAAATTGACACTGAAATTTATGTAAGTGTAAATTGTGTCTCGAATTAATGCTCCAGAAAAAGGTTTTCAATTCCCATAACAACATAATGATTTTGCTGCTCAATAATTGATTTGATTTTATTCATAAGCATTTTTTTTTTTTTTTTTTTTTTTTTCTAACAATATTAGTTCAATATTTACATATCATCAAGATATAATATTTAATTATGGGATCTGAAATCATGCCTGAGTTTATATAAATCCATTACCAGTAATAAATTATTTACAAACATATAGATACATTGGTTATAATTTTAATCACGAATTATATACAGTTATCAATTACAAAAGTAAAACATATTTATTCCCACTTGATGAAAATGTACAACAGCTTTGTTGATACAGGATAGTCGTACAGTAATCTCCATGTCGTTTTCATTATTTAATGGATGCCGGAACAAACCAAAGTTTTATATAAATTGGTTCAATAATTCGAATCAGTTTGAATGAATTGCATAGTTTTTTAAAAGTTATTGTCTAAAGTAAATGTACATAATTAAATGCTATAATATTAAATTGTATATTACATTGTATATAGTTTCATGCATACATGTATACAGATGGAAGACGTGATTTACCGATTTCCAATTGTATAATTACCTGGGACGTTATTAACCGATTTTTGATTTATTTGTCAGTGATGGAATACTAAGTTTATAGGATAGTGGATAATATATAATACTACGACCACGGTAAGGTGATCATCTATGGGTGTGCATTTTTATATTCCCCTTTTTTATTTGTACTTCATAGGTAAATAATCGTAATCAAAATTAACCGATCGATAAACGGCTTGCGGGAAATGAAAATGTGGGCGTATAAAAACCGTTTGAATATATCGTAACCATAATGAGTTCGAATTTTCGTGAAAATCGGGCCAAAACTGCCGGACAAAATGGCCACCCCTCATACGCAAATAGTATAAACATCTGGTATATCAAGGTTGTGAACCCTCTAAGAGGTCACAATGTTGATCCGACTTTGATAAACCTGAAATACATGTTTATAACCCAAAGATCGTGGTTCCTAACGATATTTGCGCATATTGGATTGTAACTTCCTGCATTATGGCCCTTGATTGTACGAAAAATTGCGTTTTTAGCTCGTGGTCCCTCTAGAGGTCACAATGTTTATAACCCAAAGATCTTGGTTCCGATCGATATTCACGCATATCGGATCGTAACTTTCTGAATTATGGCCTTTGATTTTACAAAAAATCACGTTTTTAGCTTGTGATCCCTTTAGAGGTCACAATTTTTATCCGATTTAAAAACAACATGTGAATATATCACCACTACACACTAAGATCTTGGCTTTCTTTTGATAAGCACGTATTCCCAACGTAACTTCCTGGATTATGGACCCTGATTGTTTGAAAAATCGCATTTTTAGCTTGCAGATTTAAAAAACGTTTAAATATATCACCATTCCACCATAATGAAAGTTGAATTCGAATTTCGGGAAAATCGAAATGAAACTGCCCAACAAAATGGCAGCTGTTTGTACGCAAATTGTGTAAAAGTATGTAATACGAAGGTTGTGGAGCATCTAGAGGTCACAATTTTTATCCGATTCTGATATTTGCACATTTCAGACCATAACTTTCTGGATTATTGCCCCTGATTGTACAAAAAATCGAGTTTTTTTTTTTTAGCTTGTTCTCTATCCATTTATTGCAAAATGTGGGCGTATCCTGCCTGGCAGCCGCTGGTTCTTCTTGTCAGTGCCCCATCTATCCTCCAGAGCGACAATGGAAGTGAATTTACAGTCGAGGTTATCTCTGAAGCAAATGGTGACATAAAGGATATGCTTGTTGTTTGGATGGGAGATAATAACATAAATGATTGGTCCGTGGGCATAAAATTTGTACAATTCCAGAAAAATTCCAGTATGCATTCTGGAATCAAACGACCACCATATGCCACTATGTTCGGATGTGAAGCTAAAGTTGGCTTAACTAACAACATCATCTTTGCCGACCGAGGTTATTGAACAGATGCAAAGTGAGGATGATTTATTGTTCGCATTTTCCAGTCTACAAGACTCAATCATCAATCTTGATCCGTCACAGACTACCAGTCAGAAACTGTCACAACCTACCAGTCAGAAACCGGCACAAACTACCAGTCTGGATTTTGACTTTGAACCTCCAGCTAGCCCAATTGAACATGGGAATAGTCCCTCCGATTTACTCAATGCCCGCTTGCAAAACATCCTATTTCAAAGAAATGGTTCCAGCTCTGCTCAGATGATACAAGCTCAGCGTATGGTCAAGAGGAGTTGAGTGGAACTAGCCACTCGCCAGGTGGGAGACACTGTAGCTGTACCTGTCCCTTTAGTGGATAGGGGTAGAGGTGATCCACGTAATATTCTGGGAATAATCATCGACCGCAATGAGATTAACATGTATACCATTTGTGTCAAAGCAGGGATTCTAAAGGGGAAGTTTTCATGCAATCAGATTGATTTCTGTCCCAAACAGTTACTTATTGAATTTGATATAGACCGTACAAAGACGGTAACATTTCGTCAGGCTGTACATAAAGAATCCAGGCTGTTGACAGGGGTATGTCCGGTGCAACTGTGCAGGTTTCAAGAGATGTGGGACGAATAGATGCAAATGCTTCAAAATCAAAATCAAATGCTCCAGCCATTGTCATAGCAGCATGTTATGCAAAATCAAGTGACTTGAGTGATGAACCAGTAGGGATTTTTTTTAAAAAGTGATTTTACATTAAGACTTTTGTGATGAAATTAATATTTCATTTCAACGAATTAATATTTCGTTTAAAAGAATTAATATTGCGTTATAATTAATATTCTGCAATGTATGATTTAATGTTGGATGTGAAATTTACAGTGAATTTTTGTGGTTTGACAGTGCTTCAGTCATTTGGCGTAATGTCTGCCCATGATTTTTTTTTAGTCATTTCATGTAATGACTGGATTTTTCATTGCACATATTGCCTGGCAACCAAAGGCATTTCACGTAATGACTGATTCGTTTAGTCATTACATAAAATGACTGATTACACAAATTGACTGTAACAGATATACGTCTCACTTCATCAGTGCATCTCACATACATTGCTAAATACCAAATGGATACACTAGATACATTAATCCATTTATACACCTTAAAGGCTCAATACCACTCTTGTTGTAACAGAATAATATGTCCCAATTTTTATTCTGGTCAACAAATTGTACTATTTTACAGTATTCCAATTAATTGATGATACAAATGTCATCTTAACACACCTAATTTAAAAAATTCAACTAAATGATTTGAAAAGCCTTACGTAAACCTTTTCAAATGTGACTTGGATTTAAAAATATTTTCGAACCCTCTGGACAAGTAAAATAGGATGTATTTTAATTTACACAACAGGTAGGACACTTAAACAGCTAATACTTAGAATAAGGCAAATATTTATTTACTGGAGCTGTCAAGCCAGCAAGAGTGTTATTGTCCCTTTAAGTTATATCAATTTTATATCAGTAATTATCACGATAATGAAAATCAATAGGAGTCTTCATCTCATGAAGTTCGACTCTTGACAGTAATTATAAAAAAAAAAACATTGCAAATCAACACTGTGTAAAAATTTTATGTCATGTGGATGATAACTTCGGTCCACAAGGTAATAATTAGTCCTGTTATCAATCATCGATGCCTGGCAGCAATAAGAAAAGATCGTTCTCAGCGAATACAAACACAAGGCCAGTCAAGATTTATTACTGTCATTTTCTATTGCCACCGTATTGCTAAAACCGATGTTATACATGTATCACCTCATATTTTACAACAGAGTTACATCTTTTGACATTTGTATTTTAGACACATAAAACTAATTTGTAGATTTTCTTTACAAAATGTGATGAATTTCTTCGAATACATAAACAAAAGTAGGTGGACACATTCAAAGAATTTATATCAGAGATTTCAGGCAAGGAATTTTCAATCCAATAGCGAATTTCGGTGACAGGAAAATTTACCGATGTATTGATGCGAGAATCAATGTTTGCTCCTGATGCATCAATGTGAGAATAGATGTTTGCCGATACGTAAAAATCTACTTGATATCAGCACTAGTAATAATGGATTATAAAGACAAAGGATAACATTACAACTTACAACAATATTTAAATATTAATATAAAAGTTACTTACATCATACATTGTTTGGAAACTGAAAAGGGAAACATACAAGAGCCATAAGACTATAACGTATTTTGCATTTACTCTAATTTATTGTTTATATCTCAATTAACTCACCGCAATGGTAACGAATCGAACAAAATATGAAATGAAAATGAAAAGTAATGCAATGAAAATAACATTGCAATTAACATAGCATGGGTCTCGATAACTTTTCAAAATCATGTTAGATAAATTCAGGCAAATTGCTTAACAAATAGCAATGTCCAGATTTGATTAGCAGTATGAGTGTATGAATATCCATAGACTACAATTTCGGACAAGTCTGATTGAAGTAAAATCTATATCTCATTATCTGTTGAATTCTAAAATATTATGCATTTAGCTTTATTTCAGTCATATTTCTATGACATGTCTGATCAATGACGTCATTTTTTTTTGACGTCAATAAAAATAATTCTCACACTTTTTTGTTCAAACAAAATTAATCATATAATTTATATCTAACTTAAAATAAATTCGGAAAAACAAATTTTTTTAACATTCTTTGCATCACTTGAGAAACTTATTTATGAAGGTTTTATATTTGACACCTGAACATCTACAATTTGCCCAACAACACCAGAACTGGCGACAGACGCTGCACTGCTTTTATTGACACTCTTGGTGGACAAACCAGATACTGAGGTATAGACTGTGTACAGACTCTAACCCTTCTCGTAATGTCTTGGAATTGTAATGAATTAATCACTAATGTGTCAACATACTGTTCACAAAAAATTGCTTTGATCCATTTAGTAAGTCTTTTTTTAGAATGATTTGATTAAAGTGCCTCTCTGATTTTGAAATCGTACTGACGGTTTATTTGCTGTTTAGTATATATAAATTTCTGGTGAGTTTTTTAAATAAGTTAATTGTATCAGTTCACCGATCAGTTAAATTGTGACTTTTCCGTTAAATCGTCACAACATCCTGAATAATTGTTTAATTATTTATTAATATTCTCGAATCGGGAGAAATGTTTTTAAACTATAAAGGATGGCAGTGAATAACTGGACTATCTGTTGGCCATTTCGATTATCACCGTAGTGTGCAAAAGACACTGAAGATGGGCTAGACAGATCGATTCATAAATACCTTCATATTTAAATATGCATTTAAATGGTCAGTGGCAAGTTTGATCAGTAATGTAGGTCTGGTATATTAAAACTTTTATGGAAATAAAATCTGTTAATCTCACCACTCTTAATTAGCACATTTGTGTTAGTGCTCAGGAGATTAAGAACGTTGATTGGGTAATCGAGTTTAGTGTCTTGATTATCAAAGAAGCCGTCACAGCTATACGTGTATTCTGTTACCTCCGTAACAAGACTCAATTAAAATAAGGTGTTGCATGTAGGATAGGTCTACTGTTGTTTACAGGTACCGAAATGGTATCAGAATCTGAACCCCAGATAGAATAATGCACAGCGCGGGGTGTCTGGGCCCAGAATTTTTACGTATTGTATCGGTTTTAAAACTCGTTTGTAGTATTCGTTAAAATTGGGATTATCGTAATACTTTGGCCATGTTTATCAATTGACTTAGAGCATTTAGTTTTAGACTACCTGTTTTGTTTTTTTTATACATTTCACCGATGTGATAACTTGTATAGTTAATTTTTATTTCAATATGTTTACATTCATATTTCTTGTAACATATAGCAGATCATGACTCATGCTGGCATTAGTATTATAAATGTTTCTTTACCGACAATAGTAAAAATATGCAACAACTCTTGTTGACTGCCCGGATTTAGCTGCTGTGGGCGTATGTTGCCTGGCAACCTATCTTATTTCATTTCATTGTTACAGTTCGAGCAGAACAGTAGGGCATTAACACTGATAAATTGGTATCGTTTAATCTTGCATAAATAGCGCTAATTTCTGTGCCATGTTCAAATATTCATAACTATAGTTGAATTTCGGCTAATAGTGTTCAATTTGTACTTGTATCCAATTTAAATCTTAGTGTTTATTTTGATTACCAAGCGTCTAATTAACTAGTGTTTAATTTGTCAACACGTGTTTAATAATACGCATCCCGCTTAATTATCACAACTGTTTAATAATTAGTTCGACTGTTCAATTTCCCAAGGAATGATTAAAATTAGTCAAGGTGTCCAATTACACAAGGTTTTCAATGTTGTTGTCAAACATCCAATTTCACGTGCGATGTTCAGATATTACGATGTGTTTAGTTTCGGTTAACAAAAGGGACAAGTATTATCAGGTTATAAGCACGGTACGGTTTGTTGATCAGTCAATAAAACACTGGCCTAGGTATTACATAACGGTCTTGATTGGGCAATAAAACTTAAACATGGGACACGTAATCGTTCAAGCAGAAAATAACCAAGAATGTTTTACAATCAACAATGTTGATTGTTTGTTAGCCATTTTCTAACATTTCTTCCAAGTTGAAACTATATGCGTCATGTTTACACATACAGACCTTTGCATGACACATCAACCATTCTATATCCTTAAATATCGCTAAAATTATTGTCACAGGTAAATACCAAAATTTCTAACCAAGACATTAATTCCAAAGAGCTATTTTGGCCTAGAAAGTCTGACAGCACGAACTCTGTAAAATTTAGTGGTGTCGCCTTTCAGTCTGAAGAACAGTACTGTTCGACTTATTAATTCCACCTTACTTGTGGTTCTGTAACCTCAAATCTAAAATGCTCTTTAGATCTCATCTAATACAGTACATGCCACAAAAAAATCGAATTAACTTACTTATGATATCCCCATGCTTTATTAAAAATTAAACTTAATATATGATACAATTCCTTTTTAAATTCGTTTTCTCTGAAATAAAGTTTGGCGTTTACATATAAGCATGAAAAGTATTTAGTAGGTTTTATTTGATTTTCAGCGAAAATGGGCCGTGCTATAATATTAAAAAGAAATCAAATTATTAGTTTATTTTCACGTTTTGTCTTACACTATAGACACATTGTTAGCTTCTGACGCATGTGTATTAATTCTACAAGCGTTCTGTTTTTGTTGCCTCTGATAATCGCACTAACTTTCAACCCAAAATGCTTTCTATAGATCCCCTATCATGTAATATATGATTGCTGCAATACCCATGTTGTTAGTCTTAATTGCGAAGACATGTAAACAAAAGGATTTAATCAGGGCAGGGAGTTGCATGAGATTTATCATTCGTAGATGTGTTATGTCAGTGTGGGAAATACTGTTTTAAATGGATATATTATAGATACACGTTTTATGATTGTGGACGAAACGTTACGTGCATCTCAAGGAAGCTTTTTTTTGGTTCGTCCTGTCGCCATCCAACATCTGTTTCCCCAGTAGTGATCTTGAAAAATAATCCCCTGACGATGACAGGCATACAGATACCTGTCGTCGTATGAATCCTGAAAAATATTTCACCGTATTGCAACAGGTCAGTACTAAAACTAACACTTATTACAATATTTAAACACCGTTCAGCCCATCTAACATTGTGCGGTAAAATAGACATTCGGCGGCAAAACTAAACGATGACCCACAACTAAACACATCGTAATGTTTGACAACAAATTTGAACACTTTGCGTAATTGGATACTTTGACTAATTTTAATCACGGCTCGGGAAATTGAACAGTCCAACTAATTATTGAACAGTCGTGATAATTAAGCGGGACGCTTATTATTAAACACATGTCGACAAACTAAACATTAGTTAATTAGACGCTTGGTAATCAAAATAAACACTGAGGTTTAAATTGAATACAAGTACAAATTGGAACACTATTAGCCGAAATTCAACTATAGTTATGAATATTTGAACATGGCACAGAAATTAGTGCTATTTACGCAAGATTCAACAATACCAATTTATCAGTGTTAAATGTCCTACTGTTCTGCTCAAACTGTAACAATGAAATGAAATAAGATAGGTTGCCAGGCAACATACGCCCACAGCAGCTAAATCGTCCGGGCAGTCAACAGGAGTTGTTGCATATTTTTACTATTGTCGGTAATGAAACATTTATAATACACTAAAATCAGATTATCAGAAAATCATACACCCACAGCAGCTAAATCGTCCGGGCAGGCAACAGGAGTTGTTGCATATTTTTACTATTGTCGGTAATGAAACATTTATAATAAACTAAAATCTGATTATCAGAAAATCATTAGAATTTGTTTGGCCATGTGATGTTAATGTTTAGTATACAAAACATTTAATATCATGGATTTAGCTATCAAGGTTATCAAAAATCATTGAAAATCAATACACATGTACTTGTTCGTCTCAAGACCTTTTACACTGTGAATCAACCTAAAGTCAATTGAAACGATTATATTATAGGCGTAAACATGGTGTATAAATATAAAATCAATCAGATGATAACTATTGTCTCTAAAGCATCCACAAGATTTTTCAAAGTGATCAAGGGCCACAACTCAGACAGCAGGGCTCACGCTGTCGGTCGCCAAAGTCGCAATTTGGGATAAAAGTATGAAAGTGGCAATTAAAATTTGATTTAGGCTCTAATTTTGGCGATAACGTTTTGCAGTAAAGGCGATTCTTTTTGAGAACTGGCGGAAAAAAATCTTAAAATTCTAATCGTATATATCCTGGATTAACCATTACAATTACATTGAGTGTCAATCATGTGGCGGCGGATTCTATAAATTAATCAACTGGCTGATAATCTGGATCGCGTCAATGAGTAAATATAATCAATTGTCTTAGATTAATGATTAGTTGATTGATAATTGCCAATGATATATATAAAGCCTATCTCAAGTTAGTATTTACTCCTAATGATTAATCTAAGCCGTGATTATTTGATGTTTCGTTTCGTCTTTAAAGTGCACATAAGATGGACGTGGGGACTTTTGTAATATCGCTAGAATTTTTGCTCTTGAAATTAATGGTTGCAGTATATTTCATTAATTAATATCTTTGGCAAGTTATTAGATTTACATACAAGTACTAATTTAAATCATGCATATAAATTTCACAAAGATCGGGTGATAACTTTTGGCGTTGGAGCGTTCACAAGGTTCAATAAAGTGAAACAAGGGCCATAACTCTTCGTTTCACCAATCTAAATAATGTATGTAAATTTCAGAAAGATTGGATGATAACTTTTGGAGTTAAATCGTTCACAAGGTTCAGTAACGTGAAACAAGGGCCATAACTCAAGACGTAATAAACGGAAATTGCCGAAATTCAATAGGCTTTTTCTTTTCAGTAATCTAAATAATGCATATAAATTTCAGAAATATCGGATGATAACCTTTGGTGTTAAAGCGTTCACAAGTTTCAATAAAGTGAAACAAGGGCCATAACTCTAGACGTAATAAACGGAAATTGCTGAAATTCAATAGGCTTCTTCGTTTCACTAATTTAAATAATGCAGGTAAATTTCAGAAAGATCGGATGATAACTTTTGGAGTTAGAGCGTTCACAAGGTTCAATAAAGTGAAACAAGGGCCATAACTCTAGACGTAATAAACAGAAGTTGTTGAAATTCAATAGGCTTCTTCGTTTCTGTAACCTAAATAATGCATATAAATTTCAGTAAGATTGAATGATAGGCTTCTTCGTCTCACTAATGTAAACAACATATATCAATTTTAAAACAATTGGATGATAACTTTTGGCGTTAGAGCGTTCACAAGAAATTGTGGACGACGGACGGACGTACGGACGAACGGACCGACAGACAGACGAACGGGGGCGTCGGCAATATACGTCCACATTTCAATGTGGGCGTATAAAAATGTAAAAACGAACTGTTGCATTGTTATTCCTGGTAAGGCAAACGTCTTAAGAAAACAGTAAGAAGTAAATACACAACGTGAAGCAGAAGTAAAGACAGCTAGAGACAAATTCTAGACGATCACAAGGCTACTAAGATATGTAGTAAGAAAAGATGCATGGGTTATACGTAGGATGTCGCGACCGGTCCGCAAACTCCCACTCTCCACGTGTGGCCAATGGTTACTATATCCACTTTATGGCAAGTTCACACCAATCGGATTGAAATTAGTTCAGCTATCTTCACTCAAAGTTGCAAAAATAGACCTTCGGTAAAAACGACTTTGCCAATTATCGAAAACACTCTTAATCCCCTCAGACGCCAGTTACATCACAGTGACCGAATGCATATTCAGAATCTTTATTCCTTAATTACCTATATACAGCCGGTGTGTGTATTCATTAATGCCTGACTGATTCCTTAATCCCCTAATCAAATAAACCAATTGACTACGGAATAATTTAGAATTTGTTTTATAATGTACCGCTCGCTCTCTTTTCTCACAACAGCGATTTTAATACTGTGGTTTAAAGTGACTTTTTCATAGAGTCCGTCTACCATCGTGTGCAGTCCAAACGATTCGAGATACATTTTCGTCAGAAGAGTATTGTGGTTCTAATTTCCCTGAGTAAAAGAGTACAGGAGTAAAAAGATGTGGTCATGCAAAACGTATCATAAAAGTCAAAACATATTTGAAACGCGATTTGTAAATGATTATCCGTTATCAG
Organism: Patella vulgata; assembly: GCF_932274485.2. Taxonomy (NCBI): domain Eukaryota; kingdom Metazoa; phylum Mollusca; class Gastropoda; family Patellidae; genus Patella; species Patella vulgata. Next base: position 43,976,651 of record NC_065885.2, read on the forward strand.
AGTAGCCAACTGTATCTCGTTTTCCAGTAGCCATCGTACAGCGCCTTTCTTTCTGCATGTGGATTTGACTTCATTACTCTGAAATAGACCGTACAAATGAAGTACGAAAAAATATCTCAATATACGTTAGAATTAACAGTACAAATAAATTTTGTTCGTAAATGGAATAACAGATTGAGAAGGGTCATCTAACTATCTTTGTGTATTGATAAAAGTGTAGTGCCGTTCATATCTGTCATTAATCTATCTGATTAAAGTTGCAGACATGGGGTCATAAATTAATTAAGAATGCTGATTAGGTAATTATAATTTTTCATGCCGGTCAGATCAAAGACATCACTCTAGGTGGAACGTGTGCGTCATATCCCATGAACAAACTAATCGTACACACGTTAATTGTATAATATAATTAAGTTTTACTCATCAGTTTTTTATAATTATTATTTACCCATTAATCAATTAGCTTTGCTCACCGATATTTTTGTAATAAAGTAGCCTCTTTTGTAATAAAGTAGCCTCGTATTATTTGTTGATTTAACATAAATTATTCGATGGATAAACGTTTGTGATAAGATAAGGTTATAATGTCTAACATTGTTTAACTTTTTTTTATAATAAAGGTATTTTACAATTACATTGACAGTTTAATCACTCACCAAACGGCATCAGGAACTCCATGTATGATCAAGTGTATTTGATATTCATGTCCACGAATGCCGTGCAATTTTCACGCCAAATTTTAACCTCATTTACTACGCCCGTAGTGCATGGAACCGTACATGGTAATAAGATTCCCAGCGTTGATTCGCTGAGAAATGTGGGCGATCTATTGTTATGCATAGTTATCGGAAAATTCCATATTTCCTGTGAATTTCAAAAGTTGTTCTTTGTGTATAGAAATGGTTATTATTATTATATATAGCTAATAATGAATATATCGACAAATGACTGGCACCATTTGTATTTCTGTACTTATAGAGAATAGTTTATGATATCAAGTATTACAGAGTTATCCAAATTACCGGTAAATGTGTTAATTGCTTGGGTCGTCTTCAGTTGACACGTGGCCTATTTAAACGAAGGCAGCTTAAATGGATCTACGGCATGATACGGCATTTTAAATTCACTCTAAAATATTCCCAATCACAAATGTCTAATCTATAACAATGTAAAACAATAATTCGGTGATTATGATTAGGCCAGTCACATGGTAATTGGACCGTCACTAAACGCTTGTCAACTGGTGATGTGTATTGATAGTGCTATATTGTACACACAGGGAGATATTGTATAGATAATGTATATACTATGTGTAGTGCCAATCAACCGGATTAAGGTCGTAATTGAAAAATGGAAAGCATTTTGGTGTGTAGGATACTTAAACGTTAACAGCCGAATTAATTTTAATCAGATTGGTGTGAACTTGTCGAAAATTGGATATTTACTATACACACTAAAAGTATGACTAAGTTTTGGTTAGATTAAAAACATTTGATAAAGCATTACTGAGTTTATCTCTTGCGTCCAAACTCAACATTTCTTAGCAAAATAAAGATAGGTTGCCAGGCAACGAAACATACGCCCACAGCAGCTAAATCGTCCGGGGAGTCAACAAGAGTTGTCGCATATTTTTACTTTTTTCGTTAATTAAACATTTATAATACATTAAAATCTGATAAAGAGTAACAACTAATTAAGTAATTATCAGAAAACCATTAGAATTTGTTTGGTTTTTATAAAGTTCTGCCCCATGCTAATGTTTAGTATAGAAAACTTTTAACATCATGGATTTAGTTGTTCAAGTCATAAAAATTCATTGAAAATCAATATACTTGTTCGTGTCAAGACCTTAAACTCTGTGTATCAATCTGAAGTCAATCGGATGATAACTTTAGCCTCTAGAGCGTCAGAAGATTTTTCAAAGTGATCAAGGGCCATAACTCTGGCAGTACTTATCAGAAATCGCCGAAAATCAATAGGCTTCTTCGTCTCATGACATTAAACACTGTGTATAAATTTAAAGTCAATCGGATATTAACTTTAGTCTCTAGAGCGTCCACAAGATTTTTCAAAGTGATCAAGGGCCATAACTCTGGCAGAACTTATCAGAAATCGCCGAAAATCAATAGGCTTCTTCGTCTCATGACATTAAACACTGTGTATAAATTTAAAGTCAATCGGATATTAACTTTAGCCTCTAGAGCGTCCACAAGATTTTTCAAAGGGATCAAGGGCCATAACTCTGGCAGTAATTATCGGAAATCGCTAAAAATCAATAGGCTTCTTCGTCTCATGACCTTAAACACTGTGTATAAATTTAAAGTAAATCAGATATTAACTTTAGCCTCTACAGTGTCCACAAGATTTTTTGAAGTGATCAAGGGCCATAACTCTGGCAGTAATTATCGGAAATCGCTGAAAATCAATAGGCTTCTTCGTCTCATGACCTTAAACACTGTGTATAAATTTAAAGTCAATCGGATATTAACTTTAGCCTCTAGAGCGTCCACAAGATTTTTTGAAGTGATCAAGGGCCATAACTCTGACAGTAATTATTGGAAATCGCTGAAAATCAATAGACTTCTTCATCTCATGGCCTTAAACACTGTATATAAATTTAAAGTCAATCGGATATTAACTTTAGCCTCTAGAGCGACCACAAGATTTTTTGAAGTGATCAAGGGCCATAACTCTGGCAGTAATTATCGGAAATCCCTGGAAATCAATAGGCTTCTTCGTCTCATGACCTTAAACACTGTGTATAAATTTAAAGTCAATCGGATATTAACTTTTGCCTCTAGAGCGTCCACAAGCAATTGTGGCCGCCGGACCGCCGGACGGGGGTGACGACAATATACGACCACATTTCAATGTGGGCGTATAAAAATGTGAAACAAATTGACATTCTACCCAAATACCGTACACCATGGAAAAACGATTTTGGTTGATGCAGCACAAAATGCACAGTGTATACTTTCTTTTGGACATTAGTATAGTAACCATTGGCTATACGTACATGAAATTTAGATTTTTTGTCTTATGTGGTCTTTAACATAAATGGCCGACAGTTCTTTTTGAAGAGAATGAAATATTTTGATAGTTGAATTCCGTTTACTGTGGCTTCATATGGCATGTAAAATATACAAGCATGTCTATCGGATATTATTATATTAAATTATATTATCATCACTGGTCGGAAACGTAAGAGCGGGTTGAATAGCGATGATTCTTGAGCGAGAAAACAGTTTGCTATTTGTATCATATTACCGTCGCCAAAATGCTCTAAATAAAAGTGAACTACGAGTATAATTCTAAGCATCTCATATAAAAATATATAACTGAAACCGATATCATTCTATCAGGGATTCAGATTTTGATACCTTTACGGTACCTGAAAATAACAATAGGCCTATTGTACATGCAAAACATATATTTATAGAAAATTTGCAATCTTTGAATGAGATCAGACATGTAAATAGGCCTATTGAAAATATATTGTGCTGTACGGGGTGCAAATAGACTAAAGTCACTAAAAATAACATCTTATCTTAGTAAATCAAAACTGTATTAATGTATTATGTAAAGATTTTTAAAGTTGTATATATTGGTAATTGTTTTATAATAGGCCTACCTGAGACATAAAACTGTTACATGTTGTTTTTTTATCACACATTTTTGACCATAAAATATTCCAGTTGGCGGGAAAAAATATGAACCTTTTTTTATATAAAAATTATCATCCATTTTGGCTGGGAAAAAAATGAAAGCCAGTGTGAGCCCCGTCAGGCAGTAATTATCAGAAATCGTTGATAATCAATAGGTTTCTCCGTCTGATGACCATAAACACTGTGTATAAATATAATCATTCGGATATTGACTTTAGCCTCTAGAGCATCCACAAGATTTCTCGAAGTGATCAAGGGCCATAACTCTAGCAGTAATTATGAGAAACTGGTGAAAATCAATAGGCTTTTTCGTCTCGTGTATAAATTTAAAGTCAATCGGATATTGACTTTAGCCTGTAGGGCATCCACAAGAATTTTCAAAGTGATCAAGGGCTATAACTCTGGCAGTAATTATCAGAAATTGGTGAAAATCAATAGGATTCTTCGTTTCATGACCTTAAACACTGTGTATAAAATGAAAGTCAATCGGATATTAACTTAAGCCTCTAGAGCGTCCAGAATGTGGGCATATAAAAATGGGGTTTAATGTCCTGGGCTAATGAAGACTGGCACATGCCATGTAGTGTGGCTGCACTATGGCCTACTCTTATATCGAATTCCAACTGTCAATTGATCTTTTACGTGCATGCCAATGTATACACGGGACCTTGGTTTTTTGCCCCATCCAAATCGCTAGACAGCTGTCCTTGTCAGGCCCTTCGTCCTGTGTAACAGTTCCGTTCCCTCCTACTTGTGAAGGTTGGTGGTCCTGTTCGCAGCGCTATCTAAAGGCTTAGGGTTAGTGGGCCTGTTCGCAGCGCCTTAATTCTTCCCGCCCTTTCTCCGTTCCGTGACGTTATCATGACGTTGCATTCCCGCGCATAACGCCAAAGTACCTTGAAAGACGTATTCTATGTGGTCAAAAGCCTGACCGCCAGTTTGTGGCCTTAGTAATCTTGGTCAGGACACTGCAGCATTCATTGATGGAGGACGTGTTTTCTTTCTCCTTGGTGGAACTTTTCGGAATCTCTGTAAGAAATGATAGCTATGATTCGACTTTTACCCTAGCCTAAATGTAACATTGATTGATTTGACCTTCTGAGGTAATGATTAAGATTAGAGGTCCAACTAGCTCGTCATGACCCTGGGAAAACCTTCCATTTGAGCTTCTCCCAGTATTGTGTATAGCAAATGACAGAAATTTTAGCAATTTTTAATCCTTTACTTAAATTTTAGCATGATTTAATCCGTTTGATAAGAATTCAGCGATTTAGAGCCTCATGAGTTTCGCCGTGGTCACCAGTAGTGCATAATTATTTTTGCCTTTGTTTTAAGCCGTTCAATATTGAACGCACCTATAGTAGCATCAAATTTGGCCCTATAATGGTTGATAGTGGTTCCCTTAGTATTCATCCAAAGTACACTTAGTTAGCACCTGATGTGCACCTAGTTAGCAACGATAGTGCGCCTACGATAGAGATAGATTATCCCAGTTTATACCCCCGAGAGCACCCATAGTTAGCAACCGAGGTGCACCTAGTTAGCACCTATAGTGCGCCTACGATAGAGATAGATTATTCCAGTTTATACACCGAGACCACCCATAGTTAGCACCCGAGGTGCACCTACAATAGAGATATATTATTCCAGCTTATACCCTGTGAGCACCCATAGTTAGCACTCGAGGTGCAACTAGTTAGCACTGATAGTGCGCCTACGATAGAGATAGATTATTCCAGTTTATACCCAAAGAGCACCTACAGTTAGCATCTGAAGTGCACCTACGTCTGATAGTGCTACACCCGATATCCGCCTAGTCGGCACCTATGATAATAATCACATCATTATGTTTTAACCCGGTTTATTACTTATTTAATTGGTTAAATTCTTCAGTATTTTAATTCTTGTTGGAATATTTTTATTCGCCCTTCTACAACGGACCCAAAAACTTGTAGCGCACCTCTGGAGATCGTGGTGTGGAATCATACTACCAGAAAAGCTACACCTGCACAACTGACTTGTGGAAACCATGCCGGAAAATCCAGATGGACTTTCTCGGCCAATTACAGGGATCAGACCTGCGACCTCCTGGCTAGCGAGCGCAGTGTCTTATTTTAATCTTACCCACCATGTGGCTCTGCGAAACGCAAGAAAGGTCTACAACATACAGGAGCGAATTTATGAACAAACCGGTGTCACTAGTGTACGAAGAAGTAAAACAGTGATTTATTTTGTGGAAAATTGATTACAGCCAACAGGAAACTAAAATTTTGTAACGTTGATTGGGTTGGTAATCTTGTGCTGTGTGATAAATCATTTGCTATTATGTAAGAAAAGAAAAGACGAATTTAAAAAACAATATCAACTTTCGGGTTTTATCTGCGCCTCTCTTGCACGCGTACCAAGATGATAAATTGTGAATACTCTCTCTCTCTCTGGATAATTTTATTAATTGTCTTTATTGAATGAATGTTGTTTTCAAAAGGTAATAAAATTAACTGCCAAAAGACTTGTTATCCCGCCAGGTAGCACATTCGTGCGTAGAATGTTTGGCAGTTCATTTTGTTATTTTTTTTATTTCAATCTTTGTAGTTTTATATCTAAAGTAAAAAGATAGGTTGCCAGGCAACGAAACATACGCCCACAGCAACTAAGTCGTCCGGGCAGTCAACAAGGGTTGTCGCATATTTTTACTTTTTTCGGTAATGAAACATTTATAATATACTAAAATCTGATTAAGAGCAACAACTCACGAAGTAATTATCAGAAAACTATTAGAATTTGTTTGGTTTAGAGCATCACAAGATTTTGCAAAGTGATCAAGGGCCATAACTTTGGCAGTAATTATCGGAAATCGTTGAAAATCAATAGGAATCTTCGTCTCATCATCTCAAACACTGTGTATAAATTTAAACTCAATCAGATATTAACTTTAGCCTCTAGAGCATCCACAAGATTTTTTGAAGTGATCAAGAGCCATAACTCTGGCAGTAATTATCGGAAATCGCTGAAAATCAATAGGCTTCTTCGTCTCATGACCTTATACACTGTGTATCAATTTAAAGTCAATCGGATATTAACTTTGGCCTCTAGAGCGTCCACAAGATTTTTCAAAGTGATCAAGGGCCATAACTCTGGCAGTAATTATCGGAAATCGCTGAAAATCAATAGGCTTTTTTGTCTCAAGACCTTAAACACTGTGTATAAATTTAAAGTCAATCAGATATTAACTTTAGCCTCTAGACCGGGCGGACGGACGGGGGCGACGACAATATACGACCACATTTCAATGTGGGCGTATAAAAAATTAAGTGCCAAACGATTCGTTACCTCGTCAGATAGCACATTCGTGCGTAGAACCTTTAGTATTGTATATTATATCCTTATAATATATTATTACTATTTTTATCGTTATAAATATTGTTTAACCAGCGGATGCCAGGCAGGATCCGCCCACATTTTGCAAGAGATGGATAGAGAACAAGCTAAAAACAAACAGGATTTTTTATACAATCAGGGGCAATAATCCAGAAAGTTATGGTCTGAAATGCGCAAATATCAAAAGGGACTGAGATCTTTGGGATATAAAGATATGTTTTAAGTTTCATCAGAATTAGATAAAAATTGTGACCTCTAGAGGGTCCACAACCTTCGTATTGCATACTTTTACACAATTTGCATACAAAGAGCGGTCCTTTTGTCGGGCAGTTTCATTTCGGTTTTCCCGAAATTCGAATTCAACCTTCATTATGGTGGAATGGTGAAATATTTAAATGGTTTTTAAAATCGGAAAAAAAAATTGTGACCTTCAGAAAATCAGCAAGCTAAAAATGCGATTTTTGGAACAATCAGGAGCCATAATCCAGGAAATTACGTTCGGATATACGCGATTATCAAAAGGAACCAAGATCTTAGTGTGTAATGGTGATATATTCACATGGTTTTTTTTTAAATCAGATAAAAATTGTGACCTCTACAACAAGCTAAAAACATGATCAGGGGCCACAATTCAGGAAGTTACTATTCGATATGTGCGAATATCGAAAGGAACCAAGATCTTCAGGCTTTAAATTTACATTTCAGGTTTCATCAAAATCAGAAGAAAATTGTGACCTCTAGAGAGTCCACAACCTTGATATACTATATTTTTACACTATTTGAGAACGTGGGGCGGCCATTTTGTCTGTCAGTTTTTGGCCGATTTTCACGAAATCAGGGGCCATAATTCAGGAAGTTACGGTCCGATATGTGCGAATATCGAAAAGAATCGGATATTAACTTTGGCTTTTAGAGCGTCCACAAGATTTTTCAAAGTGATCAAGGGCCATAACTCTGGCAGTAATTATCGGAAATTGCTAAAAATCAATAGGCTTCTTCGTCGCATGACCTTAAACACTGTGTATGAATTTAAAGTCAATCGGATATTAACTTTGGCCTCCAGAGCGTCTACAAGATTTTTTGAAGTGATCAAGGGTCATAACTCTGGCAGTAATTATTGGAAATCGCTGAAAATCAATAGGCTTCTTTCTCTCATGACCTTAAACACTGTGTATAAATTTAAAGTCAATCGGATATTAACTTTGGCCTCTAGAGCCTCCACAAGATTTTTCAAAGTGATCAAGGGCCATAACTCTGGCAGTAATTATCGGAAATTGCTAAAAATCAATAGGCTTCTTCGTCGCATGACCTTAAACACTGTGTATGAATTTAAAGTCAATCGGATATTAACTTTGGCCTCCAGAGCGTCTACAAGATTTTTTGAAGTGATCAAGGGTCATAACTCTGGCAGTAATTATAGGAAATTGCTAAAAATCAATAGGCTTGTTCGTCGCATGACCTTCAACACTGTGTATGAATTTAAAGTCAATCGGATATTAACTTTGGCCTCTAGAGCGTCCACAAGATTTTTTGAAGTGATCAAGGGCCATAACTCTGGCAGTAATGATCGCAAATTGCTGAAAATCAATAGGCTTCTTCGTCTCATGACCTTAAACACTGTGTATAAATTTAAAGTCAATCGGATATTAACTTTAGCCTCTAGAGAGTCCACAAGCAATTGTGGACGCCGGCCGGCCGGACGGACGGACGGGGGCGACGACAATATACGACCACATTTAAATGTGGGCGTATAAAAAGGTAAAAAGATATTTACACGACTCTTCTGTGCTCATAATTCCAGCTTACATATTTGTTTCAATAAAAGTAGTGAAAATATAATATTTATGTACTCTGTTGTTTCTTAACCATAAGTTGTCATTCCAAATTGAATCCATAAAGATATCAAAACATGTGCCAGTCCGCATGTAACGGGAATAAATATAAATTGTAAATAACATAAAAATACACATTGCGCCGTTTTTCTGGTTGGGACATGTTCAGTTGTCTTTTACACTATACGGCAGTTAACTGGCATCCATAATTTCCCCTTATTCAAGAATATTAATAAATAATTTATAAATAAAAATTAATTCAGGATGTAGTAACGATTTAATGGAAAAGTCACAATTTAACTGATACCAATCACTTACTGACTTAGTTAATGATTTCACGCTCTACTGACGGTTTCAAACAGACAGTAAACAGTAGCCAAAATAGTGACGTTTTGTTAATTAGTCACCCGTTTGCCAGTTTCTCCAGCACGCGCCTGACTAGTGATATGTTCGGATTAACTCACGTTTGTTTAACTACTCATGTTATTTTCACATACTGACACAAGTAAGGAATACTAACAAATTAACTTAAAATACCCACCTATGATTATTGCTGACCATTTATAGGAATACTGATGTACATTGCAAGTACTGATAGGTTTAAGCGACTACTCACAACACGTATATATATTTCTCTCGAGGTTCCATGAATAGTAACCACAATTAACTTATTCTGCGTGATTAGAGGATATTCTAACACATAAGCCAGTTAGTAAAAGCTCAGAGATCAGTTCTACACACTATGTATCGTGTAAGTTTCAGGTAAGAATAAATCCCTCAAAACTGCTGATTAGCCTTATTTTGGCTATTTGAACAATTCTTGAACATTTCATGTTAATGTCACTATTAGAAATGAGTTATTTTAAAATGCATATTGTTGAGCAGTGCCTCCCCTTAAAGCCTGTAAAATAGAAGAACTTTGTGTACAAAGTGAAAAAAATGAGCTTACGTATAGGTTAGAACACTTACAATAAGATGATGAAGTTGATAATACTCCAAAAAATCTCTGGTATTATCGACAATCGCCATGGCGATCGCGAATTTACAACTTTACCTAAAATTAAAAGGAAAACGTATTAAACTTTTGTATACAGTACATATAATCTCTCACAAGTTATTTAGTTATAGTAGGCAGTTCAATTTCATTTCTTTTTAATGTCTGGATTATTTTATGATCATACAAAATTGAATGAAAGCTTAATTAACTTTCCAAATATGTATTCCTGATGTTTTTATAGGTCAACATTTTCATGTGACCGGATATTGTCGTCGCCCCCGTCCGTCCGTCCACAATTGTTTGTGGACACTCTACAGGTCACAATTTTTATCCGATTTCAACGAAACTTGAAATATAGATATATCTCCCTAAGATCTTGGTTCCTTTCGATATTGGCATGTATCAGATCATAACTTCATGGATTATGGCCCCTGATTGTGACCTGTAGAGTGTCCACAAACATTGCGGACGGACAGGTGCGACGACAATATACGTCCACTTGAAAATGTGTCCGTATAAAAATTGTTAACACTAGAGGGACCACAAGCTTAAAACGCAATTTTTCATACAATCAAGGGCCATAATTCAGGAAGTTACGATCCGATATGCACGAATATCGAAAGGAACCAAGACCTTTGTGATATAAACATAAATTTAAGGTTGCATTGAATTTCAAACTCAACCATCATCATGGTTTAACGGTGATATATTCACACGTTTTTTTAAATCTGATAATAATTGTGACCTCTAGAGGGACCACAAACTAAAAACGAGAAATTTCGTACAGTCCAGGGCCATAATTCAGGGAGTTACGATCCAATATGCGCAAATATCGAAAGCAACCAAGATCTTTGGGTTATAAACATGTATTTCGAGTTTCATCAAAATCAGATCAAAATTGTGAGCTCTAGAGGGTCCACAACCTTGATATACCATATTTTCACACGTTTGCGTTCGAGGGGCGGCCATTTTGTCTGGCAGTTTTGGTCTGATTTTCACGAAATTCGATCTCAACCTTCATTACGGTGGAACAGTGATATAATCAAACAGGTTTTTTAAAATCGGATAATAATTGTGACCTCCAGAGGGACCACAAGCTAAACCAGCGGCTGCCAGGCAGGATACGCCCACATTTTACAAGAGATCGATAGAGAACAAGCTAAACACAAACACGATTTTTGGACTATCAGAGCAATAATTCAGAAAGTTATGGCCTGAAATGTGCAAATATCAAAAAGGACTGAGATCTTTGGGATATAAAGATATGTTTTAAGTTTCATCAAAATCGGATAAAAATTGTGACTTCTAGAGGGTCCACAACCTTCGTATTACACAATTCTACACAATTTGCATACAAAGAGCGGCCATTTGGTTGGGCAGTTTCATTTCAATTTTCCCGAAATTTGATTTCAACCTTCATTATGGTGGAATGGTGATGTATTTAAACGTTTTTAAAATTGGAAAAAAATTGTGACCTCTAGAGAATCCGCAAGCTCAAAACACGATTTTTCGTACAATCAAGGGCCATAATTATAATAATAATAATAATAATATCTTTATAAGGGTAAGAAATTAGGCCAGGCCTTTTTACAATTCCGCCCTTGAAACATAACAGCACAATATAAGAACAACAAGAACAACAATGAGATCAAATATATATAAAAAAGATCACACATTAAGAAAAAAAAAAAAAAAAAAAAAAGGTTAACTACCTTCTCTATTATGAATTAAAATTATGTACATAAGGTTTACAAAGGTTAGGAACGTCAATGTATCTTTAAAAGAATATTCGCCTTAAAGTCTGATAGTACAGTTGTGTTTTTAATTGAGGTAGGTAGATTATTCTAGAGACAAGGTCCAATGTATTTTAAACTATTTTTATATATTGATTTATTAGGTTGAGGAATATTAAATCGACGATTAATATTGGTATAAGGTGTATTTTTAAAAACGAGAATGTTAGTTAAGTAGTTTTGGCATTTTTTATGAACTAATTTGAACAGTAAGATGTATTTAGTGATTTAGCTAGGGTTTCATAAGTAGATAAGGTTGAATTTTTCGGTAGTGGTTTATCATTAATTAATTTAAAAGCCAATTTTGCACACGCTGTAAGTAATTTAGGATGTTTTACTACAATGGTGGAGCAATAATCTAGATGTTACTGAAAATGGCCAAAATAGAATAATTTTAACAAGTTTGACGGAAGAAGTGATTTTATCTTTTTCAGTTGATACAATTTTTTATTTAGTGTTTTACAAATGTATTCAGTATGTTTATTCCAAGAAATATTTCTATCAATGATTACACCTAAAAGTTTAAATTTCATAAACATTTTCAATTTGATTATTATTGATTTGAATGTCAAGTTTATTTAATGGATTTTTAAGTTGATAGTTTGTAGCTATTAACATTTATTTAGTTTTTGATTCATTGATAATCATAGCATTATTTTGGCACCACTGTATTATTTTATTGGTTTCCAATTGGATTTTATTATTAAGAGATGTTATATCCAAAGAAGAGGTCTAAACGGTGGTGTCATCTGCAAACAGATCGGAATTTACAGAAAGAGAAAACGGTAAATCATTGATAAAGAGATTAAAAAGTAAAGGTCCAAGATTGATCCTTGGGGTACACCGGAAATTTTATTTTGAAATGAAGATTTATTTTGTCCAATTGATATACACTGTTTTCGATTATCAAGGTATGATTTCAATAATGAGAGTAAGTTTTCAGAAAAATTATATAGCTGAAGTTTTTGTAGAAGAAGATTATGATTTACCATGTCAAAAGCTTTTCTGAAATCAAAAAATAATAATCCTGTTAGCATATTATTATTTAGAGCGTCATAAACATTTTCAGTGATATTAACAAGGGCTGTATGACAACAGCTATTTGAACGGAAGCCAGATTGATTTAAATATAAAAGATTATTTTAATTTAAATAATTAGTAATATTCAAATTTATATGTTTTTCAAGGGGTTTAGAGAAAAATAGATATTGGCCTATAATTACCGGTTAGGCTTTTATCACCTGATTTGAAGAATGGTAGTACCTTTGCCTGTTTTAAAATGTCAGGAAATATGTTCTTTTCAATGCAAAGATTAAATATATATGTTAGAGAGGTATTTAAAATGGAGCATCCGGTTTTGAGAAAAAACGAGCTAACACCATCAATTCCTACATATTTTGATGCACCTAAATTTGAAAGATATTTGTATACATCACAAGTGGAAACAAGCCAACAGTGAGGCTGATGTCCCCCGCTGAAATCCCCAAATAAATAGATGACACATATTAATTAATCACACATCTATTTTTTTCCAAAGCATCAACCAATCAAACTGATTATCAATTATACACTAAGTTTCATCACTCTCTATCAGATAGAATCAAAGTTATCTTGTCCCAAAGCAGGAAATTGCTTATCTCTGCTTAGCTTTAGCTCGATATGTTAATCATTGAACTCAGTCAAGACGAACATCTACATCAAGTTTAAACATTCTATCTCAATTAGAAGAAGAGTTGTTATGTTCCAAAGTCTTGACCAATCAAAATGCTTATTGCTCGTTAGCCTAAGCAGAAAATTCTCATCATCAAACTTAGTCAAGGTATTGATGTAATGAAACTATACACAAAGTTTCATCACTCTCACTTAATTAGAACTAAAGTTATCGTGTCCCAAAGCATCAACCAATCAAATTGCTTATCTCTGCTTACCCTAAGCAGAAAATGCTGATCTTTGCACTCCATCTAGGCATTGACCTCATAAACCCCTACACCAAGTTTGAACATTCAAGCTTAATTAGAAGGAGAGTTATTGTGTTCTTAAGTCTCGGCCAATCAAATTGCTTATCGCTCTGCTTACCCTGAGCAGAAAATGCTCATCATCGAACTTAATCAAGATATTGATGTAATGAAACTATAAACCAAGTTTCATCACTCTCACTTAATTGGAACTAAAGTTATCGTGTCCCAAAGCATCAACCAATCAAATTGCTTATCTCTGCTTACCCTAAGCAGAAAATGCTTATCTTCACACTCCATCAAGGCATTGACCTAATAAACCCCTACACCAAGTTTGAACATTCAAGCTTAATTAGAAGGAGAGTTATTGTGTTCTTAAGTCTCGGCCAATCAAATTGCTTATCGCTCTGCTTACCCTGAGCAGAAAATGCTCATCATCGAACTTAATCAAGATATTGATGTAATGAAACTATAAACCAAGTTTCATCACTCTCACTTAATTGGAACTAAAGTTATCGTGTCCCAAAGCATCAACCAATCAAATTGCTTATCTCTGCTTACCCTAAGCAGAAAATGCTTATCTTCACACTCCATCAAGGCATTGACCTAATAGAAACCTACACCAAGTTTGAACATTCTAGCTCAATTAGAAGGAGGGTTATTGTGTTCCAAAGTCTCGGCCAATCAAATTGCTTATCGCTCTGCTTACCCTGAGCAGAAAATGCTCATTATCGAACTTAGTCAAGGTATTGATGTAATGAAACTATACACCAAGTTTCATCTCTCTCACTTAATTAGAACTAAAGTTATCGTGTCCCAAAGCATCAACCAATCAAATTGCTTATCTCTGCTTACCCTAAGCCGAAAATGCTCATCTTCGAACTCCATCAAGGCATTGACCTAATAAACACCTACACCAAGTTTGAACATTCTAGGTTAATTAGAAAGAGAGTTATTGTGTCCCAAAAAGTGTGACGGACGGACGGACAGACAGACAGACGGACGAACCCATTTTAACAGTCCCCTGCTTTCTTCGAAAGTCGGGGGACAATAAAAGGTATTTTACATTTAGGAGTACAAGATGAAATTTGATTGTTTACAAAATTATAAATACAATTTGAATCATTTTTGCTTAACGAAATTGGGACATTGTTCAGCAAGTTGTTTGCAACATTGATAAAATAATCATTGAGAGTGTCAGGATCCATTTGAGTAGGTTGTGATGAAATTTTATGAAAAGTATTATTTGCTAGTTTTATGGCATCCCAAATCTGTTTACTGTGTTTCCGGTCAGATAGCTGTTTTAACTTCATTTCTTATTTTTTTATAATTAGTAACATCACCTTTTTTCTTTAAATAATCTCGTTTATGAATAAGTTGAAATATTTCATGAGTTAACCAAACTGGTTTATGAACGTTTCTTACTCTTTTAGTTTTAAAGGGGGCATGTTTATTTATTATTGGAGTAATAATTGAATACCAGACAGATAAAGCTAAATTTGGATCAGAATAATTATAAATATAGTCAAAGGGAGCTGCATGCAAATCATACAAAAATTGATCTTTATTAAAGTGTTTAAATGACCTATATGTAATTGTTACATGTTTATTTTTAGGAAAAGAAGCACCCTTTTTCTGCCAGGTAAAACATACTGGGTAATGATCAGAGGCAGCATAACAAGGAATTTTGATCAGGGTCTGAATCAATGAGATGGTCTATTAATGTTTTCGTTTTATCAGTAACTCGTGTAGGTGCTTTAATAAGTTGACTGAGGCCAAAAGTTTGTAACAAATCGGTCCAATGTTTATTTTAATTTTTGTAAAGATCTATGTTTAAATCTCCAATCATAAGAATTTCATTTTGATTATTCCATGCAGATTCCATCATTCCCGAAAAAGAATCAATCCATAGTTTAGTTGAGGCTGGATTTCGGTATATACAGCATATGAGAATTGGCTTTGACTTTTTTAAATTTAGTTCTATCCAGATCGATTCAATATTTGGATGTTCCAGATCTGAGCGGTGTTTATAAATGAAGTTATCTTTTATGTAGAGCAATGTTCCAGAAGAACTTAAATTAGACTTATCTTTTCTTAACGGATTATGAAATCCAGCAACATGTAATTGATCATCATCTATAGAAGTAGTTAAGTGTGATTTGGAAATAGCAAATATATCAAAGTTTTGGATGAATAGACTAAGTTCTGGAATTTTATTAAAGAAATATTGAACATTTAGATGACCTACATGTAAACCTTTTTTATTTAAAACTGGGTTCATCTATTATATAATTGTAATAAATGATGAAAGGAATAAACTAGATATCTTTCTAAATAACAAAGTAAGAATTAATGATAACAAAAAATAACAATGTTAATGTTAAAACAGTTACACCAATATATTATAATGGTGTGGATGGAAAAGCAAGTGCAAGTGATCTCTCTTGTGATGAGGGGGGGGGGGGGCATGTTGGCAGACCACAGCATGATGACAGGAAATGTAAGTTTCTGGAAAATAATGATATCCTAATTTGGCATGCTTTGGGAGATAATATGCTTCCTAATAAGTTTGCTTAAACAGGTAGAACCATAAGAATTAAGATGTACAGAATCATGATATAAATTCTGTCTGATTTTACTTAGGTGATAATTATAAAATAAGTTTCCATGATCAATAGGTATGTCAATTCCACAATCCTCACAGACATCATATAGTATGTCATTAATATGATTTATAATGATATTTGAAGAGCGAGAAAACCGTGGCAATAATCTAATGAATTTAACAGATGCATAAGAGAATTAAGAGAAACACAATTCTATTAAAGTTCTATAATAATTACGAGTATAGTCTGCATATGGGCCATATTTTGAGTCATTAGATCCAATTAGAAATATTATATTGTGGACATTATTTGATGAGGTACAATTATCAACATAAGTGATGACATCTTGTATAGTCGCCCCTGACAAGAGTTCTCACTTCTGTGGATTTGGTTTTATCTAATCCATTTGGTTTGATACCTTTAAGTATGGATGATCCTATAACAATATTACGTTTATATTCCAGTTTTTTCACATTAGAGAATTTTTTATGAAATGGGCCTAAGTTATTGTCCTCTGTAACAAGTGGTTTAAATGATTCCTGACTGTTTACATTTTTCACCAATATTTTAATAGATTGAAATTCAGAGTCAAGCTTCTTTATTTTGTCTGTCAAAATTAACACATCACAATTAGTTTTTCAATAGAGGCTTTGTATTCATCCTTCATGTAACAGCTGTCATCAGGATCCCCAGAGAAAAATAGTTCTTTGGCTATGGTTTGCTCATTATCAGAGGAATCATTATTTGTGTTTTTGATATTAAGAAGAGTACCAAAAGATGTATCTAAATATGATCCGGAATGAATACTGTCCAACTGGATATTCACAGGTGTAAGATAAACTAAAGGTAGATGGGTTTCAGTCACATTATCAACAAGAGTTAACATCATAGTACTGCTATTATGAGAGTGGTAGGGGGTGCTGCAATTTCTTGGAGTCAAAGTGGTTTTAACCCTTTGATTAGGTGAGAGAGGTTGCAATGTAGAATCATTTTTACTTAGTGGAACTGAATAGTCTTCTTTGGCGTTACTTCTTACAGCGTTATTGAATGATTCACGGACATAAATATTGAGTTCTCTAGCCTCCTTGCAGTTTATTAGATCTAACATGGAGTTAAAATGTTCGTTTAAAAATAAAGTTTGCAGTTCTCCATTTATTAGTGCTGTGCACGTTGTATGATACAGATTGAGAGTGTATTGTAATATACTTGTGTTTTATGTCAAATGTGTCTGTGTAAAGGACTACAAAATGAGTATAACAGTAACAGCAAGGTTTATTCAGTCAGGCGAGCACATGGCATGTTTTACAATACAGTTGTATCATGGACAATCCCAACTACATAAGGGAAGTAACTCTGGTCTAACTGTTAAAGGGAACTAACTATAAATGATTAGTCTTATAGGATTCAGACAACTGAATATTAATGTATAATATCCTTACATCTCCCTTTCTTCAAAAGAAATGAAACTAACTTAAAATAAATACATATAAAAAATTAACATCTGAATTTCAAATATTTAAAGCAATTAAACAAAATCAGATTAATCTTACAAACATTAATTATGTTCGAATTTCCAATCTTTCATAAGACATCTTATGAGATGATTATGCCAATAAATTAACCATCATTATCAGGTTTCTACAAATCTTTTTGGACAACGGATATTTCTTTTAGGTCTATCATATTGTCTATTTTGATAATTAGCATTCGAATTTACATCTTCATCATCCTTTTCAACGGAATTATGAACAGAATTTGGAACAAGCAATAATTGGCGACGATTTCTTCTACAAATATTACCATTTTCTAATTTACATTGATAAGATCTAGGAGCAACTTGTTTAATAACAATAGCTTTATCAGCCCAAATACCATCCTTACTTACTCTAACAACATTACCTGGACATAGTGATTCTAATTGTTTTGTTGAATGTTTATCGTGATACAATTTCTGACTTTCTCTCATTTCTTGCCTCTTATTTACAACATAATCTGAATTAGGCACATTTAATAAATCAGTTTTCATTGGCAAATTAGTGCGTAATTTTCTGGACATTAATAATTCAGACGGTGATAATCCAATATTTTCTAAAGGAGTACTGCGGTATGCTAACAAACCCATTTCAATATCTTCATTGTTCTCAAGACATTTCTTATAAATTGACTTAATTGTTTGTACAGTTTTCTCTGCTAAACCATTAGAATTTGGAAATTTAGGACTTGATGTGACATGTAAAAAATCATAATCCTTTGCAAATTTTCCAAACTCTGCACTATTATAACATGGACCATTATCACTAAATAATTGTAAGGGTAAACCATGCCTAGCAAAAACACTTTTCATAGCACTTATAACACATTTAGTAGTCTGACTGGATAATTGAATTACTTCTGGAAAATTTGAATATGAATCTACAATAACAATATAATCTTTCTTATTTAATTCAAATAAATCAGTGGAAATTTTCTCCCAAGGCCTTTTAGCTAATTCATGACTTTGAAGTGGTTCTTGTGATTGTTGACTTTGATATTTTTGACAGCTTTCACAATTTCTAACCATATCAGCAATATCTGAATTAATATTAGGCCAAAATAAAACTTGTCTTGCACGAAGTTTACATTTTTCTATACCCATATGACCTGTATGTATCTCTTTTAGCATAAATGAACGTAATTTAACAGGAATTAAAATACGATTACATTTGAAAATAACCTCATCAATAACTGACAATTCATCTCTATAATTCCAATATGGTACTAAATCATCTCTACAATTTTTCTTACTATCAGGCCAACCTTTCAAAATTACATTTCTTAAGGCACATAAGGTTTCATCATTAGAAATTTCTTTTTGAATTTCTTCAAGTTTATAACTAGCTATAGGAAGTGAGTTACAAATACCTAATACAAAATCTTCAACATATTCTTCCTCAACACTAGATATTTGAGTACATTTTACGGGTGCTCTAGACAAAGTATCAGATACAAAAATAAATTTACCTGGCACATAAGTTAAATGAAAATCATATCTTTGTAATCTAAGTCTAAATCTTTGAATTCTAGGGGGACAATCATTAAGACCTTTTGAGAATATGGCAATTAACGGTTTATGATCTGTCTCGACTTCTATAACTTGACCATAAATAAATGAATGAAAACGCTCACATGCGTAAGTGATAGCTAAAGCTTCACGTTCTATTGATGCGTAACGACTTTCAGTTTCCGTCAAAGCTCTAGAACCAAAAGCTACTACAAACCAGTCATTATCATGTTTTTGTTGCAAAACACATCCAATTCCCTTTAAACTCGCGTCAGTCGAAATTTTTATAGGTTTCAAAGGGTCATAAAATTTAAGAATAGGTTCACTAGACACAAGTGCTTTAAGGTCTTCAAAACATTTTTCATGATTTGGAGTCCAATTCCAAATATTATTTTTATCTAACAAAGATCTAAGAACAGCAGTTTTATCTGACAAATCAGGCAAAAATCTAGCAAGGTATGTTATCATTCCTAAGAAACGTTGAATATCTTGTTTACACGTAGGTCTCTCCATTTCATTTATCGCGTCAACCTTTCTTTGATCAGGTTTCAGTCCATCTTTAGAAATAACCTCACCTAAGAAAACTAATTCAGGAACATCTATTTCACATTTGTCTTTATTCAATTTAAGACCTACTTCTCGCGCTTTATCTAACACCAATCTTAAACGAGAATCATGTTCAATTTCATTGGAACCCCAAATTATGATATCATCCATAGAAGTGTCAACTCCTGGTAAGTGTTCAAATAATTGATGTATGGTTCTGTGATATATTTCTGGCGCACTACAAATTCCAAAAGGTAGTCTCAGGAACCGATATCTTCCATACGGCGTGTTAAAGGTAAATAAGTAAGAACTACTTTCATTCAGTTTTAGTTGCCAAAATCCATTTGAAGCATCTAATTTACTAAATATAACTGCATTTGCGAATTTAGACGTAATCTCTTCTCTTGTGGGTAGTTTATAATGTTCTCGACAAATCTCTTTATTCAGATTTCTCGGATCAAGGCATATTCTGATTTTTCCATTACTGCGATATACAGGACATAAACTGTTAACCCAATCTGTTGGCTCTTCTACTCTGGCAATAATACCATTACTCTCCATTTTCTCTAATTCTAATTTCAATGTTTCTTGAACTGCAAATGGTATAACTCGACAGGCTTCAACTACAGGAACAGCATCTTCTTTTAATTTAATATTTACTTCTCCTGGTAGACATCCTTGACCAGTAAACAAATCAGAATAATCTTCGAAAAATTTAACAGACTTCTGTGACTGATTATTTGAAACTGTATAAACTAATTTCACCAATTCCATTCTTTCACAAGCCTTTCTTCCAAGTATAGGTTTCACATTACCTTCACATATCATAAATAAAGTCTTGTAAACATGATCTTTATGTTTGACATCTAAACAGCATTGACCAAGAACAGGAATATCTGTATTATTAAAAGCTTTCAATCTTGTTTTGGTTTTCATCAATTTAGGCTTCTTCTTTAATTTTTTAAATTCTGTCTTGCCTAAAACATTAACATCTGAACCAGAATCAAGATTCATAACCATTATTGTATCATTTATATCTGTTTGAACTGTCCAATCTTCATTTGTATTATTCTTCTCTACTGAACCAATAAAAAATACATTATCATCCTTTTCATCATCTTCATAATCTGCATCTACATTATTAACTCTTCTACCACCATTCTTATATCTTCTATTTTGTTGTTGATTATTATTACCATGTTGATAATTACTGTAGTTATTTCTGGGTCTTGCTCTATCTGACGAATTGGAAATATTACCTCGGCACATCTTTTGAAAATGGTTGAACCCATTACATCGGTTACATCTCTGACCCGAGGCTGGACATTCACCTCCTCTATGTTGAAAATAACCACAAGCTTTACATCTAGTTGATCTATCTGTAGAATAATTACGATCAGGTGGTTGTGGTGGAGTAGGATTAAATGACCTCTGTCGAAAACTAGTCTTTCTATGTCTGTTATTGTGAACACCATAAACTTGATTAGTAGAACTTTCACTTTCAGCAACTGACTTCTCTGACATCTGTTTAAGAAATAATTGAGTTCTCTCAGCTGTTCTACACATATCTATACATCTGTCAAGTGTTAAGTCACCTTCACTCAATAATTTAGCTTTGATATGAACATCTCTAACACCTTCAATAATTCTGTCACGTAAAAGACCATCTTTTAATTCATCATGTTGACAATCCCTAGCTAATATACGTAATTCTGTTAAGAACTGGTCAAATGATTCATCAGGATTTTGTACTCTATGATTAAAAACAGACCTTTCAAAAGTTTCATGTTTTTTAGGGTTACAAAATTGTTCAAATCTCTGGACCAGTGGATCAAGCTTCTCTTCTTCATCTGCATGAAATGTGAATGTATTAAATAATTCTATAGCTTCTTCGCCTGCAAGACTTAAGAATACAGCATGTTGTGACCTTTGACTCTTGGAATCTCTCCCAGTGGCTACCATATAAAGCTTGAATTGTTGATAAAATCTTCTCCAGTTTTCAGCTTTGTTGCCTTTCGTCAAAATTAGATGTTTTGGTGCAGGAATTTCAGACATTTTAGGTTCAATCTACTCCTTACTTCTGACACCATGTAATATACTTGTGTTTTATGTCAAATGTGTCTGTGTAAAGGACTACAAAATGAGTATAACAGTAACAGCAAGGTTTATTCAGTCAGGCGAGCACATGGCATGTTTTACAATACAGTTGTATCATGGACAATCCCAACTACATAAGGGAAGTAACTCTGGTCTAACTGTTAAAGGGAACTAACTATAAATGATTAGTCTTATAGGATTCAGACAACTGAATATTAATGTATAATATCCTTACATGTATGACTTTGACTTTGTTGACATTTGAATTCTTGTTATAGAACCGGTTTCTCTTTTCGATTTATCAAGTGTTAATGTTACATTTGTATTTACATTTTCCTGATGGCTTAGATTTTTGTAAAACACATTGGCACATCTTTTAAAAACTTGATAATATCCACAGTTAAACTTGATTACAATGCCACCTTTTGTTACGTTTATATTTATTTTGTTTCTGTAAGTAGCAGCGATCTGCTTTCTCAAACATTCCAAGATATTAAGGGAATAATTTTTTATTAAGGTGTTATTTTGTGTGGGTTTGTTGTCAATTACAACCGCCAGTTCGGTACAATTTATGGAGGCAGCCATCTTTGTAGGTTTGTTTACCTTAGCCTAGTCACGTGACTCTTGAGGCAGCCCTCGACGATGAGGGTCAAGGTCACAAAACGTCCGCTCAGAGTAACGTCCGCTGACTTCAGCCCAGCAAAACACACGTTACAAAGTTGTAAGTAAAAGTTCAGCAGTCACTCGTAATAAATTCCCAATTTGGTTTTTCCATTGTGTTCTAGATTTAAGGTTTCTTTCCCCAATAGATAACACAAGCTTTTCCATCCATTATTTTGAGTATTAGCACATATTATTTACACAAGTCGACAAGTACTCTCTCTTCACAGGCGGTCTAGTTGGAACGTTACAATCAGATATGATACGAATATCGAAAGGAACCAAGATCTTTGAGTTATAAACATGCATTTCAAGTTTCATCAAAATCAGATCAAAATTGTGACCTCTATGAGGTCCACAATCTTGATATACCGGATGTTATCACTATTTGCGTACGAGGGCGTCCATTTTGTCCGGCAGTTTTGGCCCGATTTTCAAGAAATTCGAACTCAAACATTACGGTTAACGGTGATATATTCGAACGTTTTTTTACATCGGATAATACTTGTGACCTCTAGAGGGACCACATGCTAAAAACGATATTTTTCGTACGATCAGGGGCTATAATACAGGAAGTTACGATTCGATATGTACGAAAATCGACAGGAACCAAGATATTTGGGTTATAAACATGCATTTCAAGTTTCATCAAAATCAGATGAAAATTGTGACCTGTAGAGTGTTCACAAACAATTGTGATGGACGGACGTCCGGATGGACAGACAGGGGCGACAACAATATACGTACACATGAAAATGTGGGCGTATAAAAATTGTGACCTCTATAGGGTCCACAAGATAAAAACACGATTTTTTGTACAATCAGGGGCCATAATCCATGAAGTTACGGTCCAAAACATGCCAATATCGAAAGGAACCGAGATCTTAGGGAGATAAACCTATATTTCAAGTTTCGTTGAAATCGGATAAAAATTGTGACCTGTAGAGTGTCCACAAACAATTGTGGACGGACATACAGACGGACAGGGGCAACGACAATATATGTCCACATGAAAACGTGGGCGTATAAACACGTTTGAATATACCATCGTTACAGTTACACCGTAATGTTGGTTGAATTCAAATTTCGTGAAAATATACCACCGTTACACCATAATGTTGGTTGATCCGATTTTGATGAAACTTGACATACACGTTTAAAACCAAAAGATCTTGGTTCCCTTCGATATTCGCACATATCGCATCGTAACTTCATGAATTATGGCCCCTGATTGTACGTAGAATTGCTCCTCATACGCAAATAGAGTAAACATCTGGTATATCAAGGTTGTTGATCCTCTAGAGGTCACAATTTTGATCCGATTTTGATGAAACTTAAATACATGTTTATAACCCAAAGATCTTGATTTCATTAGATATTCGGGCATATCAGATTGTAACTTCCTGAATTATGACCCTTGATTGTATGAAAAATCATGTTTTTAGCTTGTGGTCCCTCTAGAGGTCACAATTTTATCCGATTGAAAAAAACGTTTGAATATTTCACCGTTACACCCTAATGATGACGGAGTTCGAATTTCGTGAAAATCAGACCAAAACTGCTGGACAAAATGGTCGCCTCGCATACGCAAATAGTGTAAATATATGGTATATAAAGGTTGTGGACCCTCTAGAAGTCACAATCTTGATCCGATTTTGATGAAACTTGAAATACAGTAAAATTCGCATGAGTCGGATCTAAAGCGGACTGACCAATTTTATCCGAGTTAAGCAAAGATCCGAGTTAGCCGAAGACCAAAATTCAATCTTAGCTCGATTAGAAATAAAATGCAAGAGCCAGATAATACTTTATTCAAAGGCACATTTCGAGCATTTGTTCGTATGTGCGAATAGATAACTTCTGTTTTGGTGCGATTAGATAACTTCCGTTTTGTCGCCATCTTTGAAACATGTCCTAAATTTTCCCAGAAAGTGTCTCTAACAGCAGACAGTGATTTTAAGAATTTTCTGGGAAAATTATATTATTGCGTCGCGTCAAAAAGACTGATTTGAGTCAAAATGATAGAGGAAAGTATTGTGGGGCTCTGTGCATGGAATACCTAACTGCGTTTTAGACCATCAGTTCGAAACTGACTTAGTCATATTCTGAACATACTACCGATCCGACTTAGGCGAAGAAAATAAGCCAGAATTAGATCAAATGGACCGAACATTTTGATCCGAGTTAAGCAAAGATTCGACTTAGGAAAATTAATAAGAAAAACATGCAGGATCAAAGGTTCCAAACGATTTTATCCGAGTTGAGCGAAGATCCTATTTATACGAATCCCAACTTATGCGAGGTTTACTGTACATCTTTATAACCCAAAGATCTTGGTTCCTGTCAATATTCGCACATATCGGATCGTAACATCCTGAATTATGGCCCTTGATTGCACTAAAAATCAGTTTTTGTTTTAGCCTGTTCTCTATATTCTAAATATGTACATAGCCCCCCCCCCCTTTTTTTTTTTCATTTTATTCTTATACTATTTAGATTGATTTTATCATAACATGGTTATATGGTCTTTTTGTATCTGTCATATAGGAAAGAGGTAAATAGGCCTATCCTATATTGTTTATACAAAAAAAAGAGTAAATAAATATCTCCAAATAGCTGGACAATTACACCACATTATTTATATAATGTATATACCAATCCTTAAATCTGTTTGGCACATTTATAGTCACTAAATAAACAACCATGTTATTATTAGGTTTTCACCTTCGGTGAAAGACTATTGTTATTACTAAGATTATTATTCTTCTTATTATTTTTTTTTATTGGGGGAGCCTATTTCTGAGCAACTATAAGAGATAGAGGTCTGAAGTTTGGTTTTCTCTAAGGAAACTGGGTGGCGGTTAGTGCTTAAATGTAAAACTAAATTTGTGCGCATACCGGAAATGCACCAAATTTTTAACGTGCACGCAAATTGAAAATCGACCACAATTCTGCTAATTCTCAACCGAATTTTCTGATATTTACATTTTTGGATAGCTGGAGACATTTCTGAGCTGATAGCAGTTCAAAAACGTCGAATTTAGAAACTGTGTCGCTTTCATTTTTTGGCTGAAAATTGGAACATTTTCAAAATTTTCTAAAATTTTTATTTCTTGGAATTTTGAAATTTTGATTACATTTTTGTATAGCTGACATTATTCCGATTTTAGCGATATAAGTTTTGTTTTGAAATTCGGATATTGATTTTGGTCAAAATTTAATAACTCAAAAACGGCTCAAACGATTTTTCTGAAACTTCAGGAATATGAAGTATGAAAATCCTCTAATCACCGGAAGTGGTCAAGAAAGGTATCCAAAATTTGACAAAATTCTGAAAAATGGGTGCCTGTGTGCAAATGCAATGTATCAATTGGTTGTTTACCGAGTACTTAAAGTATTATGTCGTTTGATAGCCACGTGAATTATCTACAAGATGTTGCTATTGCAAACTAAAAAATTTATGGGACTTTGAAAAGTAACGTTATTTACGATTTCGATCAAGTTTAAACGCATGTTTCTTGGAAAAGCCACCATCGATTTTCTTCAAACTTTCTCAATCGAGAGTCTACTGGGTAGTGTATTGTATGAAACCATTGTACAATTTTTCTAATTATCATGGGTAGGCGAAAAAAGAGATCGAAAATTGAAAACGGCGTATTTTTACGATTTGGAGCATGTTTAGGGGTCTTTTTCTCGAAAAGTCAACGTAATATTTTTTGGGAACTTTTTCTACAGAGAGTCTATTCGGTAGTCTTATGTATGGAACCATGGCACAACAGTCCTAAATATAAGGAATAGGACAACAGAGGGATCGAAAATTGAAAACGGCAGCTTTTATTGTTAAGCGAAACAAGCAGTGAGGTGGATGGAAAGGCCTACAATATGTACGTTTTGTCAACGTATAGAGCCTATTCAAGAGTGTTTTTTTATTCACAGTGACGATATTTGAACTAAATTATTTCAACTATGAGACTTTACTTCTAACCAAAATATGGGTTTAGTGACCCTATAACAGAAATAGTTGATTTCTGTGTGTAATAATTACTCTTTGAATTAATTATTCTTGCTTCTTTGTCAAAATTATCTCATAACCGTAATCATCTCGACAGAAATCGACGGCTCGCGCTGTTTATAAGCAAGCCCAATTTGGTAAATGGTTACAGTTGTATCGAATATTGCACTTGTGATAGAAAGCATGACCTGATTTGAGCATGGTCTGTAATTAATAGTAAAGTTTGATATTTTATTGACGTCAAATCTTTAACATGCACGAAACCAGAAAATTGGCGATATTTCATTGAATATTCAATGAATTTTTGAACCAGTTACATATTTGAGTAGCTGACACGAACCCGATTCCGGAGTCCCTTGTACACACTGGTGTAACTGTAAAAGATCCCTTTGCAGTTGGAATTGAATATAAGAGTAGACTAGCTCCGTTGTACGGGCAAACCTTTCCCCATGGTCCATTCCAAGCACAACAGTTAGACGACTTAGACGTTAAACCCTATCTGATTCCTGAAAGCCGGTTCAGTGCTGCTTGCAGGTCTAGTTATTATTATTATCGTCTGAAAGCCTATTGATATTACTAAAATTATTATTAGGGTTTCACACTGCGTAGCTTGTGTGAAACACTATTGTTTTTGTTA
The DNA here is from genome assembly GCF_932274485.2 of Patella vulgata. NCBI lineage: Eukaryota > Metazoa > Mollusca > Gastropoda > Patellidae > Patella > Patella vulgata. Next base: position 44,003,869 of record NC_065885.2, read on the forward strand.
AAATTATTATTAAGCTTTCATATTACATATGAAAGCTTATTGTTTCTGTTAAGATTATTATTGTTATTTTTTTTTTGTGTTTTGTCCACAAATCGGATTTCTCAGAATCTAACCATAGGATCGTTCTGAAACTTTTACCTATCCCCCCAAAAATGGGTGGTGGCTGTTGATTAAATATATTTTCAAAACGTTTTACGAATCCGAAATCACCGAATTTTACGAAGGAATGCATTTGACCTACAATGCTGTAACTTTGTGACTATTTGACCTATTTTACTAATTCTTTTTTCTTTGAGTATCTTGAAACATTTACTTCAAATCTGCAATTTCGGATTTTGGCATTTCGAAAATTCGTCGCTGTCATTTCGAACCGGAAGTTATTACCAATTTGACAACTTCTTTAATAGTTGTGCGATTTTCGTGAAATTTAGAATGTTAGTAGATCTTGCCAATGCGACTTCAATGATGTCCTTGGAAATTTTCTAAATTATCTCCCCTTGGTGAAATTAAGGATCAAAGTTTTCAAAAAAATCGTCGAAATATAGGTCAGAATGACCTAAAAAAAAAATTCGATACTAGACAAGTAATTACTGATTCGTACACAAAATATGGAGTTTGTCGATCGAACCGGAAGTGCCACCATCTTTAAACGTGAAAAATCAAAAAGGCTTTTTTGCTATTTTACTTACAGACTCGGGCGTCATATTTTCGGAATCCTGGAAGGAATGCCTAAAAATCTATCGGATCAGAATTTTGATTTCGGTCACGTGATGGTCACCATTTTGAATTGAAAATGAAAAATAGAAGCAATTTGAAGGGCCGGGACTTTGGAACACAAGAACTCTCCTTCTAATTAAGCTAGAATGTTCAAACTTGGTGTAGGCGTTCACTAGGTCAATGTCATGATTGAGTTCAAAGATGAGCATTTTTTGCCTAGGGTAAGCAGAGATAAGCAAGCTGATTTGTTGATTCTTTAGGGCACGATGACATTGGTTATAATGAATGGAGGGCGATGAAACTCTTGTCAATCGAGAGGCTAATAGCTGGCCTGTTGTGTGAAATCATTGTATCATTTTTTGAAAATGTCCGGGGTAGCCGAAAAAAGGAGATCGAAATCCAAAAAGTCGTATTTTTACGATTTGGGGCATTTTTAGAGGTCGTGTAAAGTAAAATAAAGCATGCATATATATATTATTGATATTAAATATATCATATAAAAAACTAAACAATGAATCAGCTGTCATTGACAGATTTTATATTATAAGCATGGTCAGTGGAAGGTCAGCGTATTGTCATACATATCTCGTATGACTATTTGGTACTTACAGTGTTAGACTTTGTCGTAACGTTACGGTCTCCATTCATCAAATCGTCGTTGGGGCTATAATACGATTTTGAATCAAGTTATTTATCACTGAGGGACTCAAAATTAGGTTTGATGTAGCTCTGCTCATTTACAGTGGCGAATTTAACGGGCTCATGGGTTCCAGCTCCCTCCTCTAGAAATTTCACAGCACCCGCATGGATTGTGGCTAATTTTGTGGCAGAATTTTATTTTTCTGGGGGAGGTACTTCTAAATGGCTCCGACACAAGTGCCTGAAATGCCATGAAATCACGTTTTCGGCCTCCAATTAAAATTTCTTAGCGGGAGAACCCCCTGACCCGACCCCCTTGCGGGGCTTCACGGTCGGTATCAGCCCCCCTCCCCACCACCATGGTTAATCCGGCGTTGATGTTCCCTCTTGTGCAGCTGCAAAAGAATGTACAAGTTCATTGCCTCATTGTCAAAGATCCCACTTTTCTACCCCAGTTTGGGTAATGAGGTCGAGCGTATATTGTATAGGGGATATTAAACAAGCAAACAGTATGGCTGATGTCTCCCGCCAAAACCCCAAAGTAAAAGATGACACATTAATTAATCGCACTTTCATATTTTTTTCAAAAGTATCGAGCAATCAAACTATACTGTAAATTTCATCACTCTCTGTCAGATAGAAATCAAGGTTATCTTGTCCCAAAGCATCGACCAATGAAATTGCCAAGCTGTAGCTCAAAATGTTCAGTCAAGACCTGATGAACATCTACACCAAGTTTAAACATTCTAGCTCAATTAAAAGCTGGGTTGTTATGTTCCAGTACTTCATTATAACCAAAGTTATCATACCCCAAAGCATCAACCAATTCAAAGTCCCGGCCAATCAAGTTGCTTTGCTTATCCTGACTAAGAGAATGCTCATTGTCGAACTTGGTCAAGGTAATATGGTCAAGGTACTAATGTAATGAAACTATACACAAAGTTTCATCAAATTGCTTATCTCTGCTTACCCATTTTAATAGTCCCCTGCCAATGGAAAAGCCCCCCGACCCACCCACTCCACTCCCGTGTAATACATTAGGTTATAATTGTGTTACAAACGTATCACAAGGAGCATTTGAATATTCTCTCTGAGGCATCTGATACCACTTGTCATTGAGGTGTTCACACAGCCAACTCATTTTTGTTTGTTTGTGTTATCTTTATTCAGTATAAATCAACTAATACAAATGAAAAAAAGTACTTGGTTTAATGAGATTATCTTTTGAGAGTTGGTCATACAGGTATCACTAATCATAATTGCTCTTAACTTCAAATATATACACGATTATGTGTATTCTAAATATCAAATAAAACAATGATGATTTCTTTACAATAGCAGTACAACAAATTTATTCGCAATATTTTCCTTTGATCAGTTGATCAAAAACCTGATTATATTTACAATATATTCTAGGTCTTTGCTCTTTATTCCATTGGTTCAAAATATGATAAAAGAGGCTTATCAAAAAGTTTATATCATGTAGTCTTATATAACAAATAGAACAATGACATACAAGATGTTTCAAATCATAATCTATTTGCATTATTTATTTCAATAATTTGACCTGTGATATTCATGTATAAAGCAAAATAGTAAACATTGAATTTCATTCACTTTTATGTATAATATAGTATTAAACCGGTTAATTATTGTATACAACATTTATTTAATTTCATAGCAACATTTTATACTATTGTATTCATTGTAGTTTTTTGTCATTATTAGCCCAGTCCGTGCATAGCATTATGATGTGAAATCCCATTTCATTTCAATTATAATAGTCTTCATCTAGAGAGAGAGAGAGAAATGGGGTTTAACGTCCACTCAACACAAACTAGGTCATTTTGGGACTAACATACGGTTTCAATTTTATTTCAATAATTCGCTTGCGCGTATGGGTCTTTAGCAGTGAGAGGAAACCGGAGTGCCCGGAGGAAACCCACGAGGTTGAGAAGACGCCTCTATCTCCATGCCACATACGCTCACACCTGGGATCAAAGCCACAGCCACAAGCCAGAGGTGATCGACCAGCTAGAGGTCGAAGCGCGGCACTCTAGGCCATCCCAACCCCCCTTTCTCGTACAGACCTGTGCATGTGTAGTCAATGTGAAAATGAAAAAAAAACTGTTAAAGAGACCGAATTTGATGTTAATACATTTAGTGACAGTGATGATGATAATGAAGATTAACTTTGATGACATTTGAGGGGCAGAGTAACTGTTTAATTTTGATTTTCAATGATTGTTTCACTTTAATAAATAATTTCACAACTGTTCATCCTGTTTTGTAACCTTTCCCTTCATTCCAGCCCAGATACACAATTATTTTTTTTAACTTATATCTACATGTATGTTTGTAATTTGACCATTAATCATATCCGAAATAGTAGTTCACAGCTACATGTACAGTTGTAAAAATACTGTAGTGGCTAATTGAAAGGGAACATGTATGTGGGTTTAGAATGTTTATCTTAGTGGAAAAAAATCATGTGGTTCAATGCTTATAAAGTGCTACTGATCTCCATTATTTCAAAAGCATATCACTCAACTACTGTCAAACATATCCCCTGGCTAGAATATGCTACAAATCGACTCTAGCATGTTCCATACAAGCGATAATTTCTGAGCAAACATCCAACAACCAACCCTAACAGGCCCTTGAGATCCAACAAACAAAATAATTATTGGGCTTGTTTGCCCACACCTGGTCTTATGATTCATACAAGACCTGATAGTCTATCAATTACAGGCATTTGACAGAAAGGGAGATAATTCTTTTTTACCGTTAATGGATTTCCACAATTCTTTATTCACCCATGACATTTGTGTTTTGAGCATTTTTATTTACATCAAAATCTGTCCAATAAACTGTTCATTGCCAAGGATGAAGGCATGAGGTGTTTTACCAACTATTTAATTTTATGTCAACTTCAGAATTGTTAGTACACAAATAGCATTTATTTGACAATTTTGACGAATTTCATCTGGCCCTAAATCAATAAATTGCAAACATTTTGCTTGGAACTCCCAGATTTTGTCTTCCTGGCATCATAAGCTTTCCAAAAATGTATAGTTTTTCTTTTATGGAAGACCGTGTAGCGGAGTTGTGTTTCTAAGCTAGCTAGAAATTTTGGCTGCAGGCCTACACCTCCCAAGCTAAATTTCCCTCATGTCATCCTGTATAGCAAAGGCATATGCCTGTCTTAATTAACCCAGTACTAAACACAATTTACTTGTTTAATTTTTCCAGCATTTTTCAGGATAGCTGATGGGATGCGGGTCAAGTTATGCCACTTGTCTATTTAATTATTTACCAGTGAAAAATCGAATTAACTTCACCAAATTTTTACTCATTATAATGATTTTTTTTTTTCTGTTCATATTATTTCTATGACATGTGACAGTGACTGTGAATATGAAAGCTTTAATATCTGCTTAGCAGATCTAGTTCTTATTATTATTATTCTTCTTTTGTTTTGAGTAGATCTCAGCAACTGATTGTCGGATCGTTACGATTTCTTCGGTTTTATCGGAAAAGTGGGTGTGACTTAGAGGATAAAGCTATTTTGAACGTTCTGCGACAATGCGAAATGTCCGAAATCACCGAAGCTATCGTTTTTAGAAATATTGCAGTAATTTTAACAATAATCATTGGATTTTAACTTTCGATGCATTTTGGCATAGCCGGAGACGGGGCACATAGCTACGCTACTTTTGATTTTCGGCAAATCTTCGCAGATATTAGGCGCTAAATTTAGAAAATTAAAATTTTTACAAAAAATTTTTTTATTTATGAATATTTTTTAGTCGTGTTTTACACAAATATAACGAGTCCTCTGACTTGGGCAAAAATGTGAAAATTTTTTGTCTCGGTAATTTTCCTTGGCCCCCATTGGCTAATTCAGTTTTTCAGTCCTAGATTAATTATTTATTGTTCGATTTGTATAAAACAAAGTTCATATGCTCCGTTGTCTCAATTGTCATTTTTTTTGTTACCAATAGTGTTATCTGTCGGCACCGGAAGTGGCGTAAATTGACAAAAAACTACAATTTTGACAGTTAGGTACCATTTTTCGAAAGCAAATATTATTTTTTTCAAATCTGGTATAATGTTGGGACCAGTTTTTTTAATTTCGATTCCGTTTTCGGGCTATTTCGATTAAAAGGTGAAAAAAGGTGTAAAATTAAGCTATTTACAACCCATCCAGCGTTTTCATATTTTAAAATATTACTTCTTAACTTTCATAAACTCGTAGCAATAATCTATACGGAGAGAATGTATTTGAAAATTAATTTGTAATATGCGCAGTTGCCGAGAAATGGGCAATTATGCATGAGTCACTTTTTACGCTAGTTTGCCTGTAAAAGAGTCAATTATTATTCGATTTTCATAAAAGTGACACCATTTGATGTGTAATGTCAATTTTAACTAGGTCAAACCAATTTAACATTTTCAATATCACCGGAAATGACGTAATTTGGGCAAAAATTATATTTATAGCCTTCAAAACCAGTAATTTATTCAAATGAGTCATATTTGTTATTTGTTTAAAATTTTGATATTTGATTCAAATCAACTAATACAATGAACCCTTACGATCATATAGATATCACAAAATGGTTTCTAACTTGTTCAGTTGCGGAGAAATAGGCAATTTTCAACAGGTCACTTTTTAAGGTTTTTTGTCAATAAAAGTGTCAATTATTATTCGATTTTCATGAAATTTTCACTGTGTGATACATAATGCCATTTACGATTTCATACAAGTAATTTAAGATTTTCATTATCGACGGAAGTAACGTCATTTTGGCAAAAACTGTATTTTTAGCCTTCAAAACAGATATTTTATTCAAATGAATCAGATTTGTAATGTTTTTAAAATTATGATATTTAATTCCAATCAACAAATAGAATGAACTCATTCGATCATACAATACAATTTGTGTTATTTTTCAAATTTGACTTACATTTTTGGATACCTGAAGTCCATCCGATTCCAGTAATATAAGTTTTATTAAGAGTTATCGCCCTTTATTTTTCGATTTTTTTCGAATTTTCTTCCCATTTTGTGAGCTCGGGTTTCGTTTTATGGCAGAATTGACGTTTCTGAAACTTCTGGAACATGAAGTTATAGTCCAATACCAACTTATAAAGCAATTTCGACAAGAATCCTTAAACCGGAAGTAGTCGAAATAATATGCGATATTTTGAAAAAAAACGTGAAAAATTGGTGTTTTGGGTAAAAACACGATTTCTCCGTCCGATATTAACGGATTAAACAAATTAAGGTATCATTTGGTCGGGCGGTGATTGGACCACTGAATGATACCCAATTCCTGCGGATACTATGATCAGGCAGCAAAATATGGCACGCTGAAAATCAAGTATTTTCTGATTTTTAGCATTCTTGGACGCCTGTATCTCAAAAACTACGCCAGCGATTTTTATGAAACTTTCTCTATCGAGAGACCTTGTGGTAGTCTTGTGTACGAAGCATTCCATTACGACTTTGAAATATCTGGAATAGGTGAAATAACAGACTGAAAATCGAAAAAAGTCGAAAAATCGTGAAATTTTGGAAAATGCTCTACTATTTTTTTATTTTAAGAGATTTTCAAAAAAAGGTTGTATATTCTTATAGCTGACCTAATTACAATTCTAACGATGTATAATATGTATGTAGTTATTGAAATTTAATTTTCGATATTTTAATTTTTTTGCATTGTTGGCACTTTTGAACATAGGATTTCTCAGGGGCATTTTATCTGATCAGATAATGTAATATACCATTACAGAGCCCTGTGGCTATTTTAGTGCCCAAACCGGCTATTAAAACTATTCCGACAATAATAACCATACCGGAAGTATTCAAAAAATGAAAAAAAAAGGTTAAAAACATTGTCGCACTTGCGAAAAAATTGATTTCTCCCTTAGGTAATAGCGGACCAAAAGAACTAAAGTGTCGTTGGATAGCCCTATTAATGGACCATCATATGGTATCTAAATAATACGATTTTGATGGTAAGGAAATAAATTATTGTATGAAGAAAAATCTAGTATTTTCCGATTTTTTAACATTCTGAGACGCCATTTTCTCGAAAACGGCGCCTACGATTTTTCTTAAACTTTTCTTACTCAAAGTCCTATCGTTGGTCTATATAGTGAATCCAAAATGAAAAGCATTGAAATAATATAGGTGGTCCAAAAATGGCCTCAAACTTTGAAAAAAATTGAAAAATCGTTAAATTTTTGGAAACGCTCTTTGATTTATCTTTTTTTCCAAAACTACTCATTGGATGTTTCTGACACTTCTGGTACAAAAAGTTAAGTATCCAAAGAACTTCATAAAGCTATCACGACAATGATCGTAAAACCGGAAGTAGTCGAAAAAATGTCCGATATTTTGAAAAAATATTTTTTTTTACGAAAACCTTTTTAATTTTTTTTTACAAAAACCTTTTTTATTTATGAATATTTTTTGATGGTATTTTACACAGGGTTAAAATATCATCCTACTTGAGCAGAAATGAGAAAAAAAAATATCTCGGTAATTTGCGTTAGCCGCCATCGGCTAATTTAGTTTTTCGTACCCAGAAAAATTATTTATTGTTCAATTTGTATAAAGCAAAGTTCATATGCTTCGTGGTCCCAATTGTAATTTTTTTTGTTACAGTGAAATTTTTGTCGGCAACGGAAGTGACGTAATATTAACTCTAACACCTCTGTTACAGGAAGTTAAGTATCTATTGGACTATCTTATGATACCAAATTCATATGGATACTACGAAAAAGCAGCAAAATATGGTACGCTGAAAGTCAAGTATTGTCTGATTTTGAGCGTTTTTGGACGCCCATATCTTGAAAACTACTCAAGCGATTTTTCTGAAACATTCTCTAGCGAGAGTCCTCGAAAAATCGTGAAATTTTGGAAAATGCTCTATTATTTTCTTATTTTATGAGATAACGATTATGTATTGAGTTATTGAAATTTTTCTGAAACTTTCTCTATCGAGATACCCTTTGGTAGTCTTGTGTACGAAACATTCCTTTTAGACTTTGATATATCTGGAATAGGTCAAATAACGACCTGAAAACCGAAAAAAGTCGCAAAATCGTGTAATTTTGGAAAATGCTCTATTTTTTTATTTTAAGAGATTATCAAAAAAAAAGTTACATATTCAGATAGCTGATGTAATTACGATTTTAACCATGTATAATATGTATTGAGTTATTGAAATTTGATTTTCGATATTTTGACATTTTTGGCACCTTTGAACATAGTATTTCTCAGGTGCATTTTTGTCTGATCAGATAATGTAATAAACCATAACAGGGCCCTACGGTTATTTAAGTGCCCAAACCGGTTATTAAAACTACCACGACAGTAATCTCCACACCGGAAGTATTCAAAAAATGTTTAAAAAGGTTTAAACATATGGCGCTTTTGCGAAAACTTGATTTCTCCGTCAGATATTAGCGGACCAAAGTGTAGTTGGATAGCTCCATGGATAAGCCAATGAAATGATTCGTTGCAACGAGTGAGTATTCCACTAGAAACATCAACGCTATCTGGTTAATAAACGTCTGACGTTATACGAAACGATATATAGATCTGTATGTAATGTGATTGCTGTGTGGGATTAGGGGATTGTGCCTGGACCATGGTGTTCTTTGTATGTTGTCAAGTCCTCCATTCTACACCACTGTGGAGGGTGATCTGCTAAAACGATACTGTTGAAATATCTTGGTTTACATGCAATCGAACACAGGACCACTCCAATGTATGCGTGGGACCTTGGTTTTATTTCCCATTCAAATCAGGGCCGATAGAAGTTCTTCTCGATTTGGGAGAGGCTTCCATCCTAGGTCCTTATAGGCGAGGGTCCAGGGGCCGCAATAACCTGGAGAAAAAGAGTACTTGCTGCAAAATTATTGTTGGGCGGTGACCCCTCCCCACCCCCTGTCGGGCCTGTAAATGACTGTTCCGTGCTAGACCCTATTAATTATAACAAAGCACTTTCTTAGCCAATACCATGATCAATGACAGGACCGCTAGGTCAGCCAGTCAACGCCTTACTCACCGAGCCACAACGATTTGTAAGGATTCTATTTTTTGTTCCAGTTGTGGAGTTCATCTGTCCGTGCACAGGATGATATGACTGTGCATCCGAATATATTATGACCGAGGGTCAAATGATGTATGCATAGATCAATTTTATGGGGGGAATTGGGTCCAACGGCTTCACTATGACATACATTTAATTCTAATTCTGAATGTTAGGAGTCTGTAGTTGCCTACTATGACAAATCCAAGTAATTATATGATGCCCCAATCAAAAGGAACAACCCTGTAAACCAAAAGTACAACGTACTATGAGAGAAACCTTGCCCAGATAGTGGTTCTACAGTCTACTGTTATTTTAAATTCCAACTTCACAGGGATCTTATCATGCATGGCAATTATGGGAGAGAACGAAATGGGGTTTAGCGTCCACTCGACACAAACTAGGTCATTTCGGGACTAACATATGTTTTTAACTTTATTTCAATAATTCGCTTGTGCGTAGGGGTCTTTAGCAGTGGGAGGAAAACGGAGTGCCCAGAGGAAACACACGAGGTTGAGAAGGCGCCCGATCTCCATGCCACATATGCTCACACCTGGGATCGAAACCACAGCCGCAAGCCAGAGGTGACCGGCCAGCTAGAGGTCGAAACGCGGCAGTCTAGACCACTAGACCATCCCCACCCCACCCCTCCGGCAATTATGGGACCCTGGTTTTCAATCCCACCCAAATGACTATGGGGTGTTCTTTAACGTGCATGGAAATGTGGGCTAAGGATGTCCGGTTTATACAAATGACTGTATGTTGTCTCTTCAGTGTCTTTATTTTACACCACTAGCATGGACCCGCTGGAATAAACCCTGAAAACTGGTATCATTTAATCTGGTATATTTAGCACTAATTTAGCATCTATTGATTATTGATGAATAACGATGAATTTTTGAACGGTGATCGAAAATTTAAAGCTTGAAAATTGGCCATTATTATTTTTTTTTTTTTTTGGTAGAGCCTATTTCTCAGTGCCTGTAACAGATACCGATATGGGACCTAATTTTCTATTGGGAAACCATGTGGTGGCTACTTGATAAACTATTTTTGAAACTTCTGCGCAGACCGGAAGTGGCCGAATTTCGTGCGGTGCATAAAAATTAAAAAACGGCCGTAGCTTCGTCAATTCTGTACCTATTTTCATACAAATAACATTTTCAGAAACCCTGAGTCTTTTCTCGGACGATAGCAGTTGAAAATTTTGAAATTTCGTCGCTGACTTCTAGCCTTCGAAAAATGAAAAATTTTGTTTAAAAGACAATTTTTGTTATTTTTCAAAATTTTCAAATTTGACCTACATTTTTGGATACCTGAAGACCATCCGATTCCAGAAATATAATTTTCATTTTGAGTTATCGCCCTTTATTTTTCGTTTTTTTTCGAATTTTCTGCCCATTGCCCAACCCATATATTTTTGGGAAAGAATAAATCGATAGTTCTGAATGTCCTGGAACATAAAGCTATATAGTCAGACCGCTGCATAAAGCAATTTCAACAACGATGCGTAAACCGGAAGTAGTCGAAATAATGATAGATATTTCGAAAAAACGCAAAAAATGGGTGTTTTGGCTAAAAAAATCGATTTCTCCGTCCAGTATTAACGGATTAAACGAATTAAGCTTTCGTTGAGTGGCCCGAGGAATGGACTGTCGTATGATGCCCAATTTATACGAATACTATGACCAAGCAGCAAAATATGACAAGCTGAAAATCAAGTATTTTCTGATTTGGGGCGTTTTTGGACGCCTGTATCTCGAAATCTTAACCGCAACTTTTTTTTTAACTTTCTCTATCGAGAGTCCATCCGATAGTCTTGTGAATTATGCCATCCAATAAGACTTTGAAATGTCTGGAATACGATAAAAAAGGGACTGAAAATCGAAAAAAATCGAAAAATCGTGAAATTTTGCAAAATGCTCTATTACTTTATTATTTAAACAAATTTTTACAAAAAGATTACAGATTCGGATAGCTGACCTAATTACGATTCTAACGATGTATAATATGTATTGAGTTATTGAAATTTAATTTTCGATATTTTTACATTTTTGCATTTTTGGCACCTTTGAACATAGGATTTCTCAGGGTCATTTTATCTGATCAGATAATGTTATATATCTTTTTTACAAAAAACTACTGAATAGATGTTTCTGACACTTCTTTGACAGAAAGTTAAGTATCTAAACAAATTGTTAAAACTATCTCGACAATGATCCAAAAACCGGAAGTAGTCGAAAAAATATCCGATATTTTTGAAAAAAAAACGTAAAAAGTAAAATAAGTGGTGATCTTGTGAAAAAGTGATTACTATGCCAGATTTCACCGAATCAAAACAACTGAAGTATCATTGTATATCCTGATCAATGGACGATTTTATGACATCTAAATGGTAAAAATTTGCTGGTTAGGCAATACAATATGGGACGCTGAAAATTTTGTATTTTCCTTTTTGGAGCCTATTCAGACGCTTTTATTTCGCAAACTACTCTTAATTCATTTCATAAACTTCTGTTACTTGGAGTCCTAGGGTGGTCTAGCCTCAATATATACTCATGTCCAAAAGAAAGTATACGCTGTGCATTTCATACTGCATCAACCAAAGTCATTTTTCCATTCTATGCGGTATTTGGGTACAATTTCAATTTGTTTCACCTTTTGTTGCTTAGATATGTTGAGTTTGGATGCAAGAGACAAGCTCAGTAATGTTTTATCAATTGTTTTTAATCTAAACAAAACTTAGACATATTTTTAGTGTGTATACTTTCTTTTGGACATCAGTATAGTATAAATGTTCCAAAAAGGGCCCCAATCTTTGAAAAAAAAAGTCGAAAAATCGTTATATTTGTATCTGTACTATAAGGGTATTAGGGAGGTAACTATCTCTAAGCACGGTGGAATCCGGCTACTAATTATTAGTCTCTATCATCCAGAAAAATATTCTACGAATATTAGTCTGGATCCGTTGTCAATATTTGAGAAAAATTGGCTAGATAATCCGGTCTTTTACATTATCCAAGGGAGGTAACTCCTCTTAAAACCAGATGTTTACGCCCACGAAATTAATTTAAGAATGTCATTTCAAATAATCCATTTGATTGCATGCCAGATCAATATCTAACACTTAATTTTTTTGTAAAAGTTCTCTCTTCATGGGCCATATCTATGCTTTTAAAATTAATCCTAATTCGTCTTCACGATTCATGTTTGTTTATATCTTTGCAAGAATTATGGGATTTATTGTGGGAAGGGGCGCAACTCTTAGTTGACTTTGGCTAAAGAGACTGGATAATCAACCACATTAAAAACCAAACTCCCGGTTACGCATGGGTTTTCTCCCACTAGATAATCCGGTCTTTTACATTATCCAAAGGAGGTAACTCCTCTTAAAACCAGATGTTTACGCCCACGAAATTAATTTAAGAATGTCATTTCAAAAAATCCATTTGATTGCATGCCAGTTCCATATCTAACACTCAATTTTTTTTGTAAAAGTTCTCTCTTCATGGGCCATATCTATGCTTTTAAAATTAATCCTAATTCGTCGTCACGATTCAGGTTTGTTTATATCAATGCAAGAATTATGGGATTTATTGTGGGAAGGGGTGCAACTCTTAGTTGACTTTGGCTAAATCGGCCGTGGTTTCGCCTATTCTTTACCTATTTTAAAACAATTCACATTTTCGGAAACACTGAATCTTTTCCGAGACAATGGCTATCTTACATTTTTTAATTTCGAACATTTATCTATGGCTTTTGCCGTTCGAAATTTGAAAATTCAAATTTTTACAAAAAATGTTTTATTTATGAATATTTTTTAGTCGTGTTTTACACAAAATTAACGAGTCATCTGACTTTGGCAAAAATGTGATATTTTTTTGTCTCAGTAATTTTCCTTGGCCGCCATTGGCTAATTCAGTTTTTCAGTCCTAGATTAATTATTTTATGCTCGATTTGTATAAAACAAAGTTCATATACTCCGTTGTCTCAATTGTCATTTTTTTTGTTACCGATAGAGATATCTGTCGGCACCGGAAGTGATTTATTTTTACCAAAAACTACAATTTTGACAGGTACCATTTTTCGAAAGCAAATATTATTTTTTTTAAAAAATTGATATAACTAAAAGAGTGTGCCCTTTAAAGACGCACAAAATGTTGGGATCGATTTTTTTAATTTCGATTTCATTTTCGAGCAAATTCGATTAAGAGGTGAAAAAAGGTGTAAAATTGACCTATTTACAACCCATTCAGGCTTTTCAGATTTTAAAATATTTCTACGTAACTTTTATAAACTTGTAGCTATAAACCATACGAAGAAAATGTATGTTAAAATTAGTTTGTAATATAAGCAGTTACCTAGAAATGGGCAATTTTGCGTAAGTCACTGTTTTCGTTATTTTGCCTGTAAAATAGTCAATTATTATTAGATTTTCACAAAAATGACACCATTTGATTCAAAAAGCAAGTATGCGTCGTATCAAATTGATTACAATTTAAAATTGACACCGGAAGTGACGTCAATTTGTCAAAAAATGCATTTTTAACTTTTAAAATCAATATTTTTTTCAAACAAGAATTCTTTAATATGTATTAATAATTTTAACTTTTGGTTTATATTCACATAATAAAATTCATAAGGTCATATAGATTTCACAAAATTGTTTCTAACTTGTTCAGTTGCGGAGAAATAGGCGATTTTCAACAGGTCACTTTTCAAGGTTTTTGGTCCATAAAAGTGTCAATATTATTCGCTTTTCATAAAATTTTCACTGTGTGATACCTAATGCCATTTACAATTTCATACAAGTAATTTAAGATTTTCATTATCGCCGGAAGTAACGTCATTTCGGCAAAAACTGTATTTTTAGCCTTCAAAACAGATATTTTATTCAAATGAGTCTGATTTGTAATGTTTTTAAAATTATGATATTTGATTCCAATCAACAAATCGATTGAACCCATACGATCATAATGATACCAGAAAATGATTTCTAAATTGTACGGTTGTAGAGAAATAGACAGTTTTCTACAAGTCACTTTTCAAGGTTTTTGGTCTATAAAAGTGGCAATTATTATTCGATTTACATAAAAAAATTTCACCATGTGATGCCTTATGCCATTTCTGATTTCATAAAACTAATTGAACATTTTCATTATCACCGGAAGTACTGTACACTTACATGTAACAAATGTATAAAATGAATTGATATTGCTGGATTTGGTTGATTCGGCGTCCATTTTATTTGATGTGTGCAGTGCTTGTGTGGAAACCTGTTTAATGGTTTCATTGGTACCGGAAGTGACATATGTTTAGGGTAACGTGGCACCGGTGAAACCGTAATCATAAAAATATTCGATATTACAAAAAAAGTAAAAAAACCCAGTAAAAATCGGTGCTCTTGCAAAAATCGTGATTTCACCGTCGGGTGTGACCGGATCAAAACACCTAAAGTATCGTTTTCATAGCTCGATGAATGGGCTATTGTATGACACACTTTCTGTCTGATTCCTGAAAACCGGTTCAGTGCTGCTTGCAGGTCTAGTTATTATTATTATTTACCGCGGGAGCCTATTTCTCCATGATCGAAAACAGATATCGATCTGGGGTTCAATTTTCTCTCGGGAAACTGGGTGGTGGCTACTTGATAAAGTATTTTCAAAACTTCTGCGCAGACCGGAAGTGGCCGAATTTCGTGCGGTGCATAAAAATTAAAAAACGGCAGCAGCTTCGTCAATTCTGTACCTATTTTCATACAAATGACATTTTCAGAAACCCTGGGTCTTTTCTCGGACAATAGCAGTTGAAAATTTCGAAATTTCGAAACTTCGTCGCTGACTTCTAGCGTTCGAAAAATGAAAAATTTTGTTTAAAACACAATTTTTGTTATTTTTCAAAATTTTCAAATTTGACCTACATTTTTGGATACCTGAAGACCATCCGATACCAGAAATATAAGTTTCATTCCGAGTTATCGCCCTTTATTTTTCGATTTTTTCGAATTTTCTGCCCATTTCCCAACCCTTATATTTTTGGGAAAGGATAAATCGATAGTTCTGAAATTCCTGGAACATAAAGCTATATAGTCAGACCGCTGCATAAAGCAATTTCAAAAACGATCCGGAAACCGGAAGTAGTCGAAATAATGATAGATATTTCGAAAAAAAAGCAAAAAATGGGTGTTTTGGGGAAAAACTCGATTTCTCCGTCCAGTATTAATGGATTAAAGGAATTAAGCTTTCGTTAAGTGGCACGAATAATGGACTGTCGAATGATGCCAAATTTATACGGATACTATGACCAAGCAGCAAAATATGACAAGCTGAAAATCAAGTATTTTCTGATTTGGGGCGTTTTTGGAAGCCTGTATCTCGAAATCCTAACCGCAACTTTTTTTTTAACTTTTTGTCGAAAACGACAAATCCGATTTTTCTGAAACTTTTTTAACGCAGAGTTATATGGGTGGGCTATTGCGTGAGTCCAACAATAAAAGCATTGAAATAACATAAGTGGTCCAAAAAGAGCCTCAATCTTGGGAAAAAGTTGAAAAATCCTTAGATTACTGAAAATGATCTTCTAATTTTCTTTCTTTGGAAAACAGCTGAATGGATTATTCTGAAACTTCTTGTACAGAAGGTAAGGTAACCCATCAACTTCTTAAAGCTATCCCGACAATGATTCAAAAAACGGAAGTAGTCGAAAAAATTTCGGATATTTTGAGAAAAAAAACCGTAAAAATTAAAAAAATGGAGATCTTGCGAAAAAAGTGATTACTACGCTAGATTTCACCGAATCAAAACAACTAAAGTGTCATTGCATAGTTCGAACAACGGGTTAGGCAATATATAATGGAATGCTGAAAATCTATTATTTTCTTTTTTGGAGCCTATTCAGACGCTTTTATTTCGCAAACTTCTCTTATTTCCTTTCTTAAACTTCTGTTACTTAGAGTCCTTACGGTGGTCTATGGTGTGAATCCAAATTTAAAAGCCTCAATATAGTATAAATGGTCCGAAAGGGCCACAATCTTTGAAAAGAAGTCGAAAAATCGTTATATCTGTAAATCTGCTTCTAATGGTATAAGGGAGGTAAAACTAACCAATGGATCTTTCTGAAACTTCTGGTACAGGAAATTAAGTTCCCATACCACTTGTTAAATCTATCCCGATAATGATCCTTAAATAGGAAGTAGTCAAAAAAAAAATTCGATATTTAAAAAAAAAAAAGACAGTAAAAAAATCGGTGCTCTTGGAACAATCGGGATTTCACCGTCGGGTGTGACCGGATCAAAACATCTAAAGTATCGTTTGGTAACTCGATAAATAGGCTATTGTATGACACACTTCCTGTCTGATTCCTGAAAGCCGGTTCAGTGCTGCTTGCAGGTCTAGTTATTATTATAACTAAAACAGTGAGATTTGGCTTGAAACATTTTGATCAAATACTGCATTCAGAGTTACTATATATTATATATATTAAACAAAAACACACGCAGAACAAATACACTGCTGCCTCCTAGACGCTTACATAATGTCTTCAACCTAGGCTTCCTAAAATTAGGCCTAAATTTTAATGAAAAGGCGATCAATAAATGTTTCTTCACAATAGTTACATTGAAACAGCAAACACTAATTCGCATCAAAATGTTCCACATGCGCAACAATAGAACTGAAATCTATCGCATAATTTATCAAAATAAAAACTTATTGAAAATTGTTTTACAATTATTTGAAAGTAACGGTTTTACCACGCCTGCGCATTATATATTTGTATGTCGAAATCCACATTAATCCACAATAAAACACAGGCACAAAAAACACAGAGCACAACAAGGCATAGATAACAAACCTCATCTCTCAACCCTCCGTGTTTCGAGATAAGAGATGGTCCTATTAAGGGCAAGGTAAAGTGACACCATCTTGTTGCATAGTAGTCTCAACACCAACAAGGCTGGGGGGTTGGATGGTTGAATGGTACAGTCTGTCATTGAGTCGACTGGCGTGGTTTCGAATCCCCGGTTGTACGTGGCAAGGAGTAGGGTCGCCTGTCCAACCTCGTGGGTTTTCTCCGGGTCCTCCGGTTTCCTCCCACTGCTAAAAAGACCCCTACGCGCAATCGAATTATGTAAATAAAATTAAATCATATGTTAGTCCCGAAATGACCTAGTTTGTGTCAAGTGGACGTTAAACCCCATTTCTCTCTCTCTCACCAACAAGGCTGAAGATATTACTTCCCAACACAGAATAGTGGCCCTTGGATACAAACGTCCAAAATAAACTCTATTACTCACAATACACTATTTCACTGTCAATACCCCTTTGTTCCTACATTCGCGAGTTATCACGTAAACGAAAATTTCAGTTTCATCACTTGCTTGCCCAATCGCGGTTACACCTACAGACAAAATGATAAAACTTGGGGACAGCTATTGTCTCTCTATTTATACTCTGAATTATGTAGTACAGTAGTTGAGTCTTAGATTTTCGAGTTGCTTTCCTATTTCCTTGTAGTGTGAGATTTCCGTGTCTTGCTTCCACGGGTTTGGGATCCGCCATTTTCTTTTTCAATCTTGAAAATGAGCCTTCTTATCTTTAGACGAGTGATGCTAATCATTGTTAAACTGACAACGCTTAGCGGAACATTGTATAGATATGCAAAGGTTTCATTTACAAATTACATCACCATACATACAATTATGTCGTATTCCCTTTAGTAATAAGTTAATAACACATTTCGCCGTTGTATAAATGTAAACAATGTTTCGTAGGTAGCTTTCGTGTCCGAATATCTGGTATGTCCTTGATCTTATGCTAATATCAATGAGCAAAGTGTTAATTTTAAATACAAATTTTTAATTTTTTAATTTAAAGAACTGCGGAATACGATTAATTCATATCAAAATACAACTGAGGTGTCATTTAAGGGATTTGATAATATTAAAAAAATAAGTCATGCAAGAACTCATTGATGCAAGCAACACTTCCTTTGACTTTGAGCGATAATTCGACACAGAAAGGTAAATAAAAATGCAGTAAATACTTTTTGATACATTGTACTATCATCACAATTATCCATCGGGCATTAGTAAACAAAATTGACAATATTTTTTTATCAAAACAACGATTGATTATTGTTGTTTATAATATTTCTGCCACACTCAACTACAATTACGCATATAATCCTACCTGAAATGGGTACAAATCATCGCATTTTAAATCGAGGTGTTGTAAGTCGTTACTAGGAAGCCATCTTGAAAAGCTGTCCGTCATTAAAAGAAGCCATTCGGCACACCTCGGTTAACTTCGATTCCATACAACCATGCAATGAAAGCTCTATGCACTCTTCGAACGACACCATTTTGAGAATTTCTTTCTAAAAGCGGCAAGTTTTAACAAGTTAGAGTGGTTTCTGCACAGAGCAAAAATCCAATAAACGAGCTTAATTTGGGGCTTATTTTAACAAATATGACAAGACTTACCATTAAAATCATCATTCATGAACAATTAAACTATTGCTAAGTTGGATATTTGTTTGATTTAACCATGTGAATGGGACTTTCTAATATGTGGAAAAGTTGATCGCCCAAGTAGCGTTACAGCAGTAGATTTTTTCATCAAAAAGAGTTATGTTTCTTGGTCACATCAAAGTTTCAAATTTTGCTCTGAAAAACGAATTCTTAATTTCCGCAGTTGGGATTCTTTGTTTTTTATGTACGTACAATAATTAACGATTGAATTAACATTTGTACGTGTGCGCAACCCTTAGAGAGAGAGAGGGGTTGTCTGTAATTATCAGTTACCCAGAGGCAATTTTTTTTTAACGTTTACATGCAATAGACTATAGTTAAAACTTTCTAATAAGGGGAATTTCGTGGTTTACAAAGGCAGTATGTAGAGAGTGCTTGCCGTACTCATATTTTAGATGTTAAATATCCTATTATTTTGTTTCAAATAATTATCACAAATATAAAAATCATACACATCTAAAACAGAGCACACGAAAGCATTTTCAAATTGATTCGGCAGCAGTGGTCCAAATGTCTATCATTGCATCCGGAATTCCGTATAAGTATCTACTTTGAAGTCAAAAATGCGACTCCTACACATTGCGCTCTAAACTGTGTTATAAATTATAGAATAAACCGTAAATCAATTGAACCCATTTCAAGGTGGAACTGCATGCTTTTTGATATGGTTAGGCTATTTGAGGCGTCTGATAATCTAAAAATAGAAGTCAATACATGACAATGTGTCTCGAAAAATTCTTTGATCTGTTATATGACGGGAAAATTTTGTTATTAAAAACAACCGGCATGAAAATGACTACATAATAAATTGGAAGTTCTACAATAAGGATCTTTTAGTGAAATGTTAGATTAATTTAAGTTTAAATATATCTTTTGTGTTTGAATTACCACTAAATGCTTGGTTGTGTCGTACTATGTATCAATCTGGAAATATCTATTTTATAGCTTATTGTTCTTGAAAGTAAGACGCACAATTTACGCATTTAATCATACACGTCTGGTTAATCGAGATAAGGGAAATACATTTCGTACAATTAATTTCCAGTCTCAAATTTTTTCTGCGCATTTAGAGCTAGCAACAATGTAACTTCTAAAGTAACTAAAGCGACAACTAACAACAGAGTTTTACGGTTAAATAAAAGCAACTTTTACAGTCTTGCAGAAATGAAATGAAATGAAATGGGGTTTAACGTCCTACTGTTTTGCTCCGAAATTGGGCTAATGAAGACGGGCATACGCCATACAGTGTGCTATGAGGGAAATTTTACCCGGGCAGCGGCGCTACGGCCTACTCTTATATCGAATTCCAACTGTCAAGGGATCTTTTACGTGCATGTCAATGTATGCACGGGACCTCGGTTTTTCGTCTCATCCGAATGACTAGACAGCTGTCCTTATCACGCCCTTCGTCCTGCATCACTGACAAGGGGAAACCACGCCGGAAAATCTGAATGAACAACCGACCGTCAGAATAGCCATCACCACAGCATTATTTGTTTTCAGATTGGTTCCCACAACATTATTTGTTTTCAGATTGGTTCCCACAACATTATTTTCTATAGATTGGTCCCAACAGCAGGGTTTTTCTTTAGATTATCCACCATATCAGCAGTTAATAATAATAATAACTTGACCTGCAAGCAGCACTGAACCGGCTTTCAGGAATCAGACAGGAAGTTTGTCATACAATAGCCCATTCATCGAGCTACCAAACGATACTTTAGATGTTTTGATCCGGTCACACCCGACGGTGAAATCCCGATTGTTGCAAGAGCACCGATTTTTTTTACTGTCTTTTTTTTTTAAATATCAAATATTTATTTGACTACTTCCTGTTTACGGATCATTATCGGGATAGATTTAACAAGTGGTATGGGAACTTAATTTCCTGTACCAGAAGTTTCAGAAAGATCCATTGGACAGTTTTACCTCCCTTATACCATTAGAAGCAGACTAACAGATATAACGATTTTTCGACTTCTTTTCAAAGATTGTGGCCCTTTTGGACCGTTTATACTATATTGAGGCTTTTAAATTTGGATTCACACCATAGACCACCGTTAGGACTCTAAGTAACAGAAGTTTAAGAAAGGAAATAAGAGAAGTTTTCGTAATAAAAGCGTCTGAATAGGCTCCAAAAAGGAAAATAATAGATTTTCAGCGTTCCATTATATATTGCCTAACCCGCAAATTTTTACCATTTAGATCTCATAAGATTGTCCATTGTTCGAACTATCCAATGACACTTTAGTTGTTTTGATTTGGTGAAATCTGGTGTATTAATCACTTTTTTCGCAAGATCTCCATTTTTGTTTTATTTTTACGGGTTTTTTTTCTCAAAATATCCAAAATTTTTTCGACTACTTCCGTTTTATGGATCATTGTCGGGATAGCTTTAACAAGTTGTTTGGTTACCTTACCTTCTGTACAAGAAGTTTCAGAATAATTCATTCAGCTGTTTTTCAAAGAAAGAAAATTAGAAGATCATTTTCAGTAATGTAAGGATTTTTCAACTTTTTTCCAAGATTGAGGCTCTTTTTGGACAACTTATGTTATTTCAATGCTTTTATTGTTGGACTCACGCCATAGCCCACCCATAGGACTCTGCATTAAAAAAGTTTCAGAAAAATCGGATTTGTCGTTTTTTGAGAAAAAAAGACGTCTAAAAAGGCTCCAAAAACGGAAAATACTAGATTTTCGGCGTACTACAATTTATTTTCTAACCATCGAAATCGTACCATTGAGATGCCATATAATAGTCCATTAATGGGGCTATCCAAAGACACTTTACTTCTTTTGGTCCTGTAATATCTGACCGAGAAATCCAGCTTTTCGCAAGAGCGACAATTTTTTAACCTTTTTTTTTACATTTTTTGAATACTTCCGGTATGGAGATTATTGTCGGAATAGTTTTAATAACCAGTTTGGGCAATTAAATAGCGGCAGGGCTCTGTAATGATATATTACATTATCTTATCAGATAAAATGACCCTGAGAAATCCTATGTTCAAAGGTGCCAAAAATGCAAAAATGTAAAAATATCGAAAATTAAATTTCAATAACTCAATACATATTATACATCATTAGAATCGTAATTAGGTCAGCTATCCGAATCTGTAATCTTTTTGTAAAAATTTGTTTAAATAATAAAGTAATAGAGCATTTTGCAAAATTCCACGATTTTTCGATTTTCAGTCCCATTTTTATCGTATTCCAGACATTTCAAAGTCTTATTGGATGGCATAATTCACAAGACTATTGAATGGACTCTCGATAGAGAAAGTTTAAAAAAAAGTTGCGGTTAAGATTTCGAGATACAGGCGTCCAAAAACGCTCCAAATCAGAAAATACTTGATTTTCTGCTTGTCATATTTTGCTGCTTGGTACAGTATCCGTATAAATTGGGCATCATTCGACAGTCCATTCCTCGGGCCACTCAACGAAAGTTTAATTGGTTTAATCCATTGATACTGGACGGAGAAATCAAGTTTTTCCCCAAAACACCCATTTTTTGCATTTTTTTCGAAATATCTATCATTATTTCGACTACTTCCGGTTTCCGGATCGTTTTTGAAATTGCTTTATGCAGCGGTCTGACTATATAGCTTTATGTTCCAGGAATTTCAGAACTATCGATTTATCCTTTCTGAAAAATATAAGAGTTGGGAAATGGGCAGAAAATTCGAAAAAAATTGAAAAATAAAGGGCGATAACTCGGAATGAAACTTATATTTCTGGTATCGGATGGTCTTCAGGTATCCAAAAATGTAGGTCAAATTTGAAAATTTTGAAAAATAATAAAAATTGTGTTTTAAACAAAATTTTTCATTTTTCGAACACTAGAAGTCAGCGACGAAGTTTTGAAATTTCAAAATTTTCAACTGCTATCGTCCGAGAAAAGACTCGGGGTTTCTGAAAATGTCATTTGTATGAAAATAGGTATAGAATTGACAAAGCTACGGCTGTTTTTTAATTTTTATGCACCGCACGAAATTCGGCCACTTCCTGTCTGCGCAGAAGTTTCAAAATTGTTTTAAGGAGTAGCCACCACATGGTTTCCCAATAGAAAATTTGGTTTCAGATCGATATCTGTTTCCGATCATGGAGAAATAGCCTGCAGCGGAAAAAAATAATAATAATAATAAGTGTCATACAATAGCCCATTTATCGAGCTACCAAACAATACTTTATATATTTTGATCCGGTCACACTCAACGGTGAAATCCCGATTGTTGCAAGAGCAACAAATTTTTTACTGTCTTTTTTTTTTTAATTATCGAATATTTTTTTTGACTACTTCCTGTTTACGGATCATTATCGGGATAGATTTAACAAGTGGTATGTGAACTTAACTTCCTGTACCAGAAGCTTCAGAAAGAACCATTTGACAGTTTTACTCCCTTATACCATTAGAAGCAGATTTACAGATATAACGATTTTTCAACTTTTTTCAAAGATTGGGGCCCTTTTGGACCATTTATACTATATTGAGTAGTGTTGAAAATCGGATCGAGATTTGTGATCCGATAACTTTTGTTTGCTATCCGAATACTATTCGTCGGATAATTCGTAAACGTGAAATTCTTGAACAAAATCACATCAAAAGTTCATATACTCATAATTTCTTACTTATTTCAATGTTTATGAGTGTCTGTGTATGCCGAGTATGAAGTCTTACTTTCGATTTGCAAATTGTTTGAGCCGCGAAGAAAAAATCGTGCCTACCTTGAGCCGCAATTATTAAGATTATCCATGATATCCAAAAAAATCAACGAGGTGAATAAATTTGTGTATTACTACTCCTGTAATCCGCGGCCCTCCCACTTATCATTTTTGCTCAATCAACACGAATGAAAAAAGTAAAATAAAAACATCTAACATTTATTCCGCCATGGTCGTTTGCCTCATTCTGATAATCTACTGCTATTGAACCAATCAGTAAGTGAGAATATACGTGACCTAGGTCGTTATGAATAAATTACATTGCGGGAAGTCTAAACACAGTGTTAACTTGTAACCTGTAAACCCAAGAAGTAGCTTCTATCTAGCGTAAACCAGCGCGAGGAATGAATGAATATTTTTTTATTTAGACTACTGTTTTCGTTGCACTGCATTAATATTTTTATTAGTTACTATCGCTTAATAATACGCGTGATATTAACATTTATGCTCAAAGCTGCGTACGTGATCAATAGCATTGGGGAAAATTTCAAAGTAATCAGATGTAAAAATGGCTAAATATAGAGCATAGGGAATGTCAGAATATATTGTAAACAATAGTAAACGGATAGTAAAATGATTCGGATAACCCTTATTTTGTACCCATTAACGAATATCCGAATAGTAGTTTCAACACTAATATTGAGGCTTTTAAATTTGGTTTCACACCATAGACCACCATTAGGACTCTAAGTAACAGAAGTTTAAGAAAGGAAATAAGAGAAGTTTTCGAAATAAAAGCGGCTGAATAGGCGTCACAAGATCGTCCATTGTTCGAACTATCCAATGACACTTAAGTTGTTTTGATTCGGTAAAATCTGGCGTAGTAATCACTTTTTTCGCAAGATCGCCATTTTTTTTACTTTTTACGTTTTTTTTTCTCAAAATATCGGAAATTTTTACGTTTTTTTTCTCAAAATATCATAAATTTTTTCGACTACTTCCGGTTTTTGGATCATTGTCATGATAGCTTTAACAAGTTGTTTGGTTACCTTACTTTCTGTACAAGAAATTTCGGAATAATCCATTCAGCTGTTTTCCAAAGAAAGAAAATTAGAAGATCATTTTAAGTAATTTAAGGATTTTTCAACTTTTTTCCAAGATTGGGACTCTTTTCTAGCCATCTAAATCGTATCATTCAGATGTCATATGATAGTCCATTTATGGGGCTATCCAGTGACATTATGGTTTTTTTTGGACCGCTAACATCTAATGAAGAAATCAAGTTTTTTGCAAGAACGCAATTTTTTTTTAACCTTTTTCTTCATTTTTTGAATACTTCCGGTATGGAGATTATTGTCAGGATAGTTTTAATAACCGGATTGACTTATAAAATAGCCACAGGGCTATGTAATGATATATTACATTGTCTGATCAGATAAAATGCCCCTGGGAAATGCTATGTTAAATAGTGCCAAAAATGCAAAAATGTCGATATATTAAAAATAAAATTTAAATATTTCAATACATATTATACATGGTTAGAATCGTAATTAGGTCAGCTATCTGAATGTGTAACTTTTTTGTAAAAATTTGTTTAAATAATGAAATAATAGAGCATTTTCCAAAATTTCACGATTATTCAACTTTTTTCGATTTTCAGTATGTTATTTTACCTATTCCAGACATTTCAATGTCTTATTGGATGGATTCATGCACACGAGTACCGGAGGGACTCTCGATAGGGAAAGTTTAAGAAAAATCCTTGGAGTAGTTTTCGAGATACAGGCGTCCAAAAACGCTGCAAATCAGAAAATACTTGATTTCCAGCATGTCATATTTTGCTGCCCTCACATAGGATTCGTGTGAAATTGATACCTTAATTTCTTTAATCCATTGATATCGGGTGGAGAAATCATGTTTTTTTCCCAAAAGCACCCATTTTTTGCGTTTTCTTCAAAATATCAGACATTTTTTCCACCACTTCCGGGTTAAGGATCCTTGTCGAAATAGCTTTATCAGTTGGATTTGGACTATAACTTCATGTTCCAGAAGGTTCAGAAAATACTTGATTTTCAGCGTGCCATAGTTTGCTGCCTGATCACAGTATCCGTATGAATTGGGTATCATGTGACAGTCCAATCATTGTGCCACCCAACGATACATTAATTTGTTTAATCCGTTGAAATTGGGCGGAGAAATCCCGTTTTTCCCAAAAGAACCCATTTTTTGCGTTTTTTTCAAAATATTGAGTCTTATTTCGACTACTTTTGGTGTACGGATCGTTGAAATTGCTCTATCCAACGGTCTGACCATATGGCTTTATGCTGCAGGGGTTTCAGAAAGATCGATTGATGCTTTAAAAAAAATATAAGGGTTGGAAAATGGGTAGAAAATTCGAAAAATAAAGGGCGATAACTCTGAATCGGATGGACATCAGGTATCCCAAAATGTAGGTCAAATTTGAAAATTTTGAAAAATAACAAAAATTGTCTTAAAAACAACGTGTTTTCAATTTTCGACCGATAGAAGTCATAGAAGAATGTTCGAAATTGAAAAATGTGAGAAGGCCATTATCTCGAAAAAGATTCGGGCTTTCCGAAAATGTCATTTGTTTGAAAATAGGTAAAGAATTGACGAAACCACTGCCGAATTTCAATTCCAGGAAAAAGTACGGTCACTTCCGGTATGCGCAGAAGTTTCAAAAACAGTTTATCCAGTAGCCACCACATGGTTTCCCGCCATAGCCCACCCATAGGACTCTGAGTAAAAAAAGATTAAGAAAAAACGTAGTTGTTGTGTTTGAGAAAAAGGCCTCGCAAAAAGCTCCAAAAACGGAAAATACTAGATTTTCGGCGTACCATATGCCGAATTTCAATTCCAGGAAAAAGTACGGTCACTTCCGGTATGCGCAGAAGTTTCAAAAATAGTTTATCCAGTAGCCACCACATGGTTTCCCGCCATAGCCCACCCATAGGACTCTGAGTAAAAAAAGCTTAAGAAAAAACGTAGTTGTTGTGTTTGAGAAAAAGGCCTCGCAAAAAGCTCCAAAAACGGAAAATACTAGATTTTCGGCGTACCATAATTTATTTTCTAGCCATCTAAATCGTATCATTCAGATGTCATATGATAGTCCATTAATGGGGCTATCCAGCACCACTTTAGTTCTTTTGGTCCCTTAAGATCTGATGGAGAAATCAAGTCTTTCGCACGAGCACTAATTTCTTTTAACCTTTTTCTTCATTTTTTGAATACGTCCGGTATGGAGATTATTGTCAGGATAGTTTTAATAACCAATTTGGGCAATTAGATAGTCACAGGGCTCTGTAATGATATAATACATTATCTGATCAGATAAAATGGCCCTGAGAAATCCTATGTTCAAAAGTGCCAAAAATTCAAAAATGGCAAAATATCGAAAATTAAATTTCAATAACTCAATACATATTATACATCGTTAGAATCGTAATTAGGTCAGCTATCTGAATATGTAACCTTTTAGTAAAAATCTGATTAAATAATAAAATAATATAGCATTTTCCAAAATTTCACAAATTTTCGACTTTTTTCGATTTTCAGTCCCTTTTTTATCCTATTCCAGACATTTCAAAGTCTTATTGGATGGTTTCATGCACAAGACTATCGAATGGACTCTCGATAGAGCAAGTTAAAAAAAAATTGTAGGTTAAGTTTTTGAGATAAAGGCGTCCAAAAACGCTCGAAATCAGAAAATACTTGATTTTCAGCTTGTCATATTTTGCTGCTTGGTCATAGTATCCGTATTTTTACTGTCTTTTTTTTAAGTTTATAAAAGTTACGTAGAAATATTTTAAAATCCGAAATGCCTGAATGGGTTGTAAATAGGTCAATTTTACACCTTTTTTCACCTCTTAATCGAATTTGCTCGAAAATGAAATCAAAATTAAAAAACCAAGCCCAACATTTTGAGCGCCTTTAAAGGGCACATTCTTTTAGTTATATCAGTAGGGGTGGGCAAATGACATCAACATTTATCGATATCCCACGTGACAAGTGTTTTCTAAGGCCATTTTGGCTGCAGAATCTGAATCCTATGATATTTTTGGTATGTGATGTCATTTTAGGTTGGTTCAGTGGCCATTTTCAAAATGGCCGCCAAAAATGGAACTTT
Organism: Patella vulgata; assembly: GCF_932274485.2. NCBI lineage: Eukaryota > Metazoa > Mollusca > Gastropoda > Patellidae > Patella > Patella vulgata. The sequence goes on from NC_065885.2 coordinate 44,031,671, forward strand.
TTCATCGTAAAAGTAAGGAAATATTGAAACTAGTCCTCTAATATGTTCAAATGTATGTTTTTAAAGGTCGGGGATACCAAATAAGACGAACTTAGATACAAAGGAATAATGGTTATACAGCAATCGTGCTTTTTGTCCTTTGTTTTTAGAAAAATCTGCATTTTTGTTCAGATAATTGTCCATAATTTGTTTATATCTGTGATGTCGGGTTATTCCATTTCAGATTTCTTTGTACTGATACTGAACTGGGATCTTCCCAGACCATAAATAGTTCAATGAAAGTTTTATACTCTCTCCTGGTAGAATCTGTGTTGGTCTCGGGTGCGAGAGTCGCCATTTCGTAAGTACTTCTGGTGAGGTATATAGACTAAGCCGTGCTGAATAGTATCCTCTTGTTCTTTGGAGCAATGTGGATGGATTGAAGGACATCTGCCCCATATTTTCCTATGTCTCTAATGCAGTGAGATCTTTCTGGAAAAGGTCGGAGGCTGTTTGGTTTCCCACTACCAGAGACTGGATGCCATGGTGGGAACACTGCAGTGAAAGCGATTCAAACTGTGGATTCAGTATGTTGGCTTTTTACTGGGCGTCACTCTTGTTTTTGAGTGGTGCTACTCAAGTGGCTTCTTGGCCTTTACTCTTGATGTACCGTATTTTTCGGTGTATTAGGCGCACTTTTATAACCAAATATTTTATTTTCTAGAAGGGGTGCGCCTAATACATAACGTTAAGCGAATCCAGGCTTTTCCCGTGTATACACCGAAGTCGGGAGTTCAACAAATAACTGCCCTATAATCAACACATGTCGACCGGGTGACGCTACCTCAAAAGTTTATGATAAATTACCACACAAATTAAACACAATACTGTTTCCTTTCGTGTCCATTTATATTTGTCAGTAATATTTTAGATAGTTTAAAATTCGTCAATAATTATCGCCCGTATTTCTGTTATTTCGTGCATAAAAGTTAAAAAAGATGTCAACATTTTAGGCTATCCCGTGTACAGTATAGTGTTTGTCATAACCGGCAATGCAAACACCATCGGCTGATAGCCGTTCAACGTTAACGATGTTTTAAAAAATAGGATACGCATGTCAAGTTGACGAATAGGGCGGGATATGCATTCATACAAGCATTTTCATTGGCTCAATATAAGTCATTGGTAGTAAGGGTGGGATTAGAGTTAAACTGACATATATTGAAGTTGTTCTTTTGTCTACGATATCACCCCTGGTGGAAGTGGGCGGCAAACTCCAGAAACGACGACAACGAAGTTGTTCTGTCTAACCGGTTCTCGAAACAGCAAATCTTCACGGCGTCTATGATTGACGGTTAACCCATTCTTTCTCAATGTGTGGATAACATGCGGCGCTCTATCTATTTGCTTTATCTATTACCGCACTCTTTAGCGGTTCGTCTCGTAGTCATTCTGAATAAATTTATTTACTATACATTGCTGTAACTTATATATTTAGCCGTTTCAAGTTACCGATAGTTTTCATGCAAGGAAGATTCACTGATTAACCTATTGTTATAATTTACCGGTATCGTTAATTATCTACCGGTGAGTTGTCATCGTATGCTTTATGAAGTTGTTTGTTGTTCACAAAATCATTGTTTCTTTGATTGGTATTAAAAATGCTATTGTCTTATGATACTGATAGATATAAATGGCCTCAATCTAGGTATTGTCATGCTGCGTGTAGTGGGCGAGACAATTGACACAATCGTTTGATTGTCAGTTGTTTGGATAGTATAAAATAAACTAGAATTATTGTTTCTCTTTTTACCGGTAGTCAGGATTTAAGCCGTGAGTAACTGATCATGATAAATTATTTCTACAGTTTTTATTTCATTTGTTTATCATCAATACCTATTCATTTATCACAGCCAATTGCTCGTGAATTTAACAGGATGTAATAGACAGCCATTTGTGTTGTGGGCGGGACTCTAACGACAATTTGACTACCGTACAAGCGCCAGAATTACCACTTAAGTTATGAAACAATTCAATTGAAAGTTGTAATTAATATAAAGTCTTATGCAATTCAAAAAATGTATATAGAGTTTAATTTCATAAAGAAATATATATAAAGCTTGATACAGCTAAATATCGGTAATTATTATAACTGTAAACAGTAAAGTTTGGCCCAGTTACTGGAGATCGCAGGTGTATTTGAATCACGTATGGTAACTATGGTATGGCACCTGTTTCACAAGGCGCTGGAGAAGGGTGTGCCTAACCCATGCATTTTTATTGTTTCCTGAAACACCTCTGCCAAACTCGCCCTGCGCCTTATCTACGCATGCGCCTAATACACCGAAAAATACGGTAAGTCCAAAATTTCTTGGAGTCTTCCTTATAGTCACTGCTGATCGTGGTTTCAAGGTAATTATGTAGCGTCTTGTAAAGGTCCTCGTCTTGATTCTTCTTAGTAAGGCGGGCTTTCTTGTAAGCCCTCTGTTACCGTCTGATGGCTCTATTAATATCTGTGTTTATCCAGAGATTTGTGTATTGAGAAGTCGTCATCTTGGAGGGGACTCTTTTAGCGATGGTCTGTCCTTTGGGGTTCTCCCATGTTATATCAACGTTTTCCGTGACTATAACTGAATCGGTAAGGTCAGTGAGATCCTCTTTGATTCTTTGTATGTCTGCTCGTTTCCAGAGGTATAGCTTTCTGCGAATGGGTTTTAGTCACTTTATTAGCCGTAGAGTACATGTCTAGAAGGACTATGTCATGGTCAGTGTTGCCATAAGATGGAATAGGTTGGTTGATGTCCAGGGTGTTGCCTTTCCTTGTTGGGAAGTTGGCAAGCTGTTCTAAGTTGCTATGGTATCTGAGATAGAATAACCCGACATCTCAGATATGAACAAATTATGGGCGTTATTCTGCAAAAATGCAGATTTTTCTGAAAACAAATTACAAAAGACTAAAGTATAACCATTATTCCTTTGTATCTAAGTTCGTCTCATTCTGTATCCCCGACCTATAAAAACACACATTAGCACATATTAGACGACTAGTTTCAATTTTCCTTACTATAATGACGAAAAAAGTCCATTTTTGGCGGCCATTTGGAAATGGCCCCTGAACCAACCTTAAATTACGTCACATATCAAAAATCTAATCGGATTCGGATTCAGCAGCCGAAATGGCCTTAGAAAACACTCGTCACCTAAAATGGACCTCCATTTGCCCACCCCTAATATCAGTTTTTTAAAAAAATAATATTTGCTTTTGAAAAAAGGTACCTAACTGTCAAAATTGTAGTTTTTGGTAAAATTAAGCCACTTCTGGTGCCGACAGATAACTCTATCGGTAACAAAAAAAAATGACAATTGAGACAACAGAGTATATGAACTTTGTTTTATACAAATTGAGCAATAAACAAGCCAACAGTGAGGCTGATGTCCCCCGCCGAAATCCAAAAATAAATAGATGACACATATTTATTAATCGCACATTTATTTTTTTCAAAAGTATCGAGCAATCAAACTATGCACTAAGTTTCAGCACTCTCCATCAGATAGAATCAAAGTTATCTTGTCCCAAAGCATCGACTAATGTAAATCATTGAACTCAGCCATGACATGACAGCAGAGAATATTCATTATCGAACTAAGTCAAGGTATTGATGTAATAAAGCTATACACCAAGTGTCCTCACTCTCACTTAATTCGAACTAAAGTTATCGTGTCCCAAAGCATCAACCAATCAAATTGCTTATCCCTGCTTACCCTAAGCAGAAAATTCTCATCTTCAATCTCCATCAAGGCATTCACCTATCAGACACCTACGCCAAGTGTGAACATTCTAACTCAACTAGAATGAGAGTTATTGTGTTCCAAAATCTTGACCAATCAAATTGCTTATCTCTGCTTAACCTAAGCACAAAATGCTCATGTTCGAACTCCATCAAGACATTGACCTAATCAACACCTACACCAAGTTTGAACATTCTACCTCAATTAGAAGGGGAGTTATTGTGTTCCAAAGTCTCGGCCAATCAAATTGCTTATCGCTCTGCTTACCCTAAGCAGAAAATGCTCATTATCGAACTTAGTCAAGGTATTGATGTAATGAAGCTATACACCAAGTTTCATCACTCTCACTTAATTAGAACTAAGGTTATCGTGTCCCAAAGCATCAACCAATCAAATTGCTTATCTCTGCTTACACTAAGCAGAAAATGCTCATCTTTGAACTCCATCAAGGCATTGACCTAATAAACACCTACACCAAGTTTGAACATTCTGGCTCAGTTAGAGAGAGTTATTGTGTCCCAAAAAGTGTGACGGACGGACAGACACACCGATTTTAATAGTCCCCTGCTTTCTTCGAAAGGCGGGGGACAAAAATACAAATATTATATAATAAAGAAGTTAAATAACATTTGCAGGAAAACGGAATATGAAAATCGATTCCCTCCTTCCACTACTTATTTATGAGGGCTATCCAGTTATATATCAGCTAAATTGCGATAAAATAATATTTTATATCAATAATTATTATAGCTTGTGCCATCGTGTATTCTATGCCGTTGATTGTGTGTCAACCGAATAATTATTATCTAGTTTATATGCTAAAAACTGTATCACCAAAGGGGGATAATTTAGATAACAAGGTATTACTGTAATGAAACTATACACCAAGTTTCATCAATCTCACTTAATTAGAACTAAAGTTATCGTGTCCCAAAGCATCAACCAATCAAATTGCTTATCTCTGCTTACCCTAAGCGGAAAATGCTCATCTTCGAACTCAATCAAGGCATTGACCTAATCAACACATACACCAAGTTTGAACATTCTAGCTCAATTAGGAAGAGAGTTATCGTGCCCCAAAGTATCAACCAATCAAATTGCTTATCTCTGCTTACCCTAAGCGGAAAATGCTCATCTTCGAACTCCATCAAGGCATTGACCTAATAAACACATACACCAAGTTTGAACATTCTAGCTCAATTAAAAGTTATCGTGTCCCAAAGCATCAACCAATCAAATTGCTTATCTCTGCTTACCCTAAGCGGAAAATGCTCATCTTCGAACTCCATCAAGGCATTGACCTAATCAACACATACACCAAGTTTGAACATTCTAGCCCAATTAGGAAGAGAGTTATCGTGTCCCAAAGCATCAACCAATCAAATTGCTTATCTCTTCTTACCCTAAGCGGAAAATGCTCATCTTCGAACTCCATCAAGGCATTGACCTAATAAACACATACACCAAGTTTGAACATTCTAGCTCAATTAGGAAGAGAGTTATTGTGTCCCAAAAAGTGTGACGGACAGACAGACGGACAGACAGACGGACAGACGGACAGACGGACAGACAGACAGACAGACGGACAGACAGACGGACGAACCCATTTTAATAGTCCCCTGCTTTCTTCGAAAGGCGGGGGACAATAATTAATCTAGGACTGAAAAACTGAATTAGCCAATGGCGGCCAAGGAAAATTACTGAGACAAATTTTTTTTACATTTTTGCCCGAGTCAGATGACTCGTTAATTTTGTGTAAAACACGACTAAAAGATAGGTTGCCAGGCAACTAAACATACGCCCACAGCAGCTAAATCGTCCGGGCGGTCGACAAGAGTTGTCGCATATTTGTTCTTTTGTAGGTAATTAGGGGGCATGTAATGGACAATTTCATACAGATGACAATATAATTTTCGTCGTTTGAGGGTTCACAAGGTTCTAAAAACTAAAACAAGGGCTGTAACTCTGGAAGTAATCTACAGAAATTGTTGAAATTCGACAGACTTTTCGTTTTACTAATTCAAATAATACATATCAATTTCATACAGATCGGATGATAACTTTTGTCGTTCGAACGTTCACAAGGTTCAACAAAGTAAAACAAGGGCCATAACTCTAGAAGTAATTGACAAAAATTGCTGACATTCAATAGGCTTCTTCATTTCACTAATTGAAATGATGCATATGAATTTCATACAGATTGGGTGATAACTTTTGTCGTTCAAGCGTTCACAAGATTCAACAATGTGAAACAAGGGCCATAACTCTAGATGTAATTAACGGAAATTTGCTGAAACTCAATAAGCTTGTTCGTTTTACTAATTTAAACGATAACTATAAATTTCATACAGATCGGATAATAACTTTTGTCGTTAGAGCATTCACAAGGTACAACAAACTGAAAAGCTAGGTTGCCAGGCAACTAAACATACGCCCACAGCAGCTAACTCGTCCGAGTAGTCGACAAGGGTTGTCACATATTTATTCTTTTGTAGGTAATTAGGGGAATTTAATAGACAATTTCATACAGATAACATTATAATTTTCGTTGTTTGAGGGTTCACAAGGTTATAAGAACTAAAACAAGGGCCGTAACTCTGGAAGTAATCTACAGAAATTGTTCAAATTCGACAGGCTTTTTCGTTTTACTAATTCAAATAATGCATATATTTTTCATACAGATCGGATGATAACTTTTGTCGTTAGAACGTTCACAAAGTTCAACAAAGTAAATCAAGATGTAATTAACGGAAATTTGCTGAAACTCAATAGGCTTGTTCGTTTTACTAATTTAAATGATACATATAAATTTCATACAAATCGGATAATAACTTTTGTTGTTAGAGCATTTACAAGGTACAACAAAGTGAAACAAGGGCCATAACTCACGGCGTAATTAACGTAAATTGCTGAAATTCAATACGCTTCATTAATTTAAATGATGCATATCAATTTCAAACAGATCGGATGATAACTGTTGTCATTAGAGCGTTCACAAGATTCAACAAAGTGAAACAAGGGCCATAACTCCAGAAGAAATTAATGGAAATTGCTGAAATTCAATAGGCATCTTTGTTTTACTAATTCAAATGATGCATATAAATTTCATACAGATCGGTTGATAACTTTTGTCGTTACAGCGTTCACGAGGTGCAACAAAGTGAAACAAGGGCCATAACTCCAGACGAAATTAAAGGAAGTTATTGAAATTAAATAGGCTTCTTCATCTCACTAATGCAAACAACATATATCAATTTCAAAACAATCAGATGATAAATGTAGTCTGTAGAGTGTTCACAAGAAATTGTGGACGACGGACGGACGGACAGACGGGGATGACGGCAATATACGACTACATTTCCATGTGGGCGTATAAAAATATTCATAAATAAAAAAGTTTTATGTAAATTTAAATTTTCAAATTTCGAACAACAAAAAGCCATAGATAATGTTCGAAATTGAAAAATGTGAGATAGCCATTGTTCCAGGAAAGAAACAGGGTTTCCAAAAATGTGAATTGTTTTAAAATAGGTAAAGAATTGGCGAAACAACGGACGCTTTTTGATTTATTGCTACCATTCAAAATTCGGCCACTTCCGGTCTGCGCAGAAGTTTCAAAAATACTTTATCAAGTAGCCACCACATGGTTTCCCGATAGAAAATTTGATTCCAGATCAATATCTGTTTTCGATCATGGAGAAATAGGCTCCTGCGGAAAAAAAAAAAAATAATAACTAGACCTGCAAGCAGCACTGAACCGGCTTTCAGGAATCAGACAGGAAGTGCGTCATACAATAGCCCATTTATCGAGCTACCAAACGATATTTTAGATGTTTTGATCCGGTCATACAATAGCCCATTTATCGAGCTACCAAACGATACTTTAGATGTTTTGATCCGGTCACATGGTTTCCCGATAGAAAATTTGTTTCCAGATCGATATCTGTTTTCGATCATGGAGAAATAGGCTCCTGCGGAAAATAATAATAATAATTTTATTAAAGATAGGTTGCCAGGCAACGAAACATACGCCCACAACAGCTAAATCGTCATTTATAATACACTAAAATCTGATTTAGAGCAACAACTCATGAAGTAATTATCAGAAAACCATTAGAATTTGTTTGTTTTTATAAAGTTCTGCCCCATGTATACAAAACTTTTAATATCATGGATTTAGCTGTTCAAGACATAAAAATCCATTGAAAATCAATATACTTGTTCGTCTCAAGATCTTAAACTCTGTGTATCAATCTGAAGTCAATTGGATGATAACTTTAGCCTTTAGAGTGTCACAAAGTGATCGGATATTAACTTTGGCCTCTAGAGCGTCCACAAGATTTTTCAAAGTGATCAAGGGCCATAACTATGGCAGTAATTATTGGAAATCGCTGAAAATCAATAGGCTTTCTTCGTCTCATGACCTTAAACACTGTGTATAAATTTCAAGTCAATCGGATATTAACTTAGGCCTCTAGAGCGTCAACAAGATTTTTCAAAATGATCAAGGGCCATAACTCTGGCAGTAATAATCAGAAATTGCTGAAAATCAATAGGCTTCTTCATCTCAAGACCTTAAACACTGTGTATAAATTTACTGTCAATCGGATATTAACTTTGGCCTTTAGAGTGTCCACAAGATTTTTTGAAGTGATCAAGGGCCATAACTCTGGCAGTAATAATCGGAAATTGCTGAAAATCAATAGGCTTCTTCGTCTCAAGACCTTAAACACTGTGTATAAATTTACTGTCAATCGGATATTAACTTTGACCTCTAGAGCGTCCACAAGATTTTTTGAAGTGATCAAGGGCCATAACTCTGGAAGTAATAATCGGAAATCGCTGAAAATCAATAGGCTTCTTCATCTCATGACCTTAAACACTGTGTATAAATATTAGGTCAATCTGATATTAACTTTGGCCTCTAGAGCGTCCACAAGATTTTTCAAGGTGATCAAGGGCCATAACTCTGGCAATAATAATCGGAAATCGCTGAAAATCAATAGGCTTCTTCGTCTCAAGACCTTAAACACTGTGTATAAATTTCAAGTCAATCAGATATTAACTTTGGCCTCTAGCGCGTCCACAAGCAATTGTGGACGCCGGACGGACGGATGGACGGGGGCACGACAATATACAACCACATTTAAATGTGGGCGTATAAAAACAATAGTCTTTCAGATAAAAGTCTGAAAGCCTAATAATAATAATTTTAGTAAAAACAATAGTCTTTCTGACAAAAGTCTGAAAGCCTAATAATAATAATTTGAGTAATCTCAATAGGCTTTCAGGCGAAAGTCTGAAAGCCCAATAATAATTTTAGTAAAAACAATAGTCTTTCAGACAAAAGTCTGAAAGCTTAATAATAATAATAATAACTAGAACTGCGATGCAGTAATGACGGGTTTCACCGGTGCCACATTACCCTTGAACTTATGTCACTTCCGGTGCCAGTTACCCAGCAATATTAATTTCATTTATACATTTGTTACCATGTGTTACATATGTCAAAAAAGTGATCCTTACAAAATTTGTTACTAACTTACCGCTAAGTTAGCTGACTATTTAATGGGAAATTTCTCGACAAGGGAAGATGCTAGAAGCAATTTTTGGACATCTATATGATCGTATTGATCCAATCTATATGTCCATTGGAATCAAATATCATAATGTTAAATGAATGATAAATATAACTCACTTCAATAATAATTGACACTTTCATAGACCAAAACCTATATCTCTGAAACCGAACAAATTAGAAACCATTTAGTGATATCTGTATGGTCGTATGGGTTTTTGCCCAAATGTCGTCATTTTCAGTGACAGTGAAAATGTTAAATTGGATTGACCTAGTCAAAGGTGGCATGAGGCATCACATGGTAACAAAAATTGAAAATCGAACGATAATTGACTCTTTTACATGAAAATAACGTGAAAAGTGACGCATGCAAAATTGCCTATTTCTTTGCAACTGCGCATATTACAATCTAATTTTGACATACATTGTCCTCGTATGGATTAATGCTACAAAATTATGAAAGTTACGTAGAAATAATTTAAAATATGAAGACGATGAATGGGTTGTAAATAGCTGATTTTTACTCCTTTTTTCAACCTTAAATCCAAATGGCACAAATACAAAACTGATATAAAAAAAAACCCCAAATACTAAGCCCGACATATTTTGCGCCTGTAGTAGGAGCATTCATCTTCATTGATAAGATTTGTAGAAATTTAGATTTTTCCTGAGGAAAAGACCTCCCGACCCGTCAAAATTTAAATTTTAGTCAAAATTACGTCACTTCCAGTGCCGACAGAAAACTTTATAGGTAGAAACAAGTTGAGAATTTGCACCAAGAGGTATATGAGCTTTTGTTTTATACAAATCAAGCAATAAATAATTAATTTAGAACCCATAAACTGTAATAAAAAGGTGAAAAGTCTTAAAAAATGATCCTGACGAAATTGGTCATTTTTTTGCAAGAGAAGAAGCTAGAAGCTATTTTTTGACATATTTATGATCGTATTGATCCAATCTGTATTTCCATTGGAATGAAATATCATAATGGTAAACAAATACTAAATATAACTCAATTCAAAAAAATATTTGTTTTAAAGGTTAAAAATACAGTTTTTGCTAAAATGATATTACTTCCGGTGATAATGAAAATGTTAAATTAGTTTTATGAAATCAGAAATGGCATAAGGCATCACATGGTGAAAATTTTATGAAAATCGAATAATATTTGACATTGTTATAGACCAAAAACCTTGAAAAGTGACTAGTAGAAAATCGTCTATTTCTCTGAAACCTTACAAGTTAGAACCCATTTTGTGGTATCTATATGGTCGTATGGGTTCATTCTATTTGTTGATTGAAATTAAATATCATACCTTTAAACAAATAACATATACGACTCATTTGAAAAAAATATCGGTTTTGAAGGCTAAATTTCAGTTTTTGCCCAAATGACGTCACTTCCGGTGACAGTAAAGGTGTTAAAATGGTTTAATCTAGTCGAACGTGGCATTCGGCATCAAATGGTGAAAGAAAATTGAAAATTGAATAATAATTGATTCTTGTACAGGCAAAATAGCACGAAATGTGACTCATGCAAAATTGCCTATTTCTCGACAACTGCTGATATTACAAACTAATTTTGACATACATTCTCTTTGTATGGGTTATTGCTACGAGGTTATGAAAGTTACGATGAAATATTTTGAAATATGAAGACGGTGGATGGGTTGTAAATAGCTTAATTTTACACCTTTTTTCACCTTTCAATCGAAATAGCCCGAAAACGAAATCGAAATTAAAAAAACTGAGTCCGATGATTTGTGCGCCTTTGCATGGCGTATACTTTTGGTAATATCAAATTTTGAAAAAATAATATTTGCTTTCAAAAAGATGTACCGAACTGTCAAAATCTGTCAAAATTGTAGTTTTTGCTGATTTTACTTCACTTCCGGTGCCGACACGAATCTTTACCGGTAACCAAAAAAATTACATTTTGGACCACGCAGCATATGAACTTTCTTTTGTACAAATCGAATAATAAATAATTAATCTAGGACTGAAAAACTGAATTAGCCAATGGCGGCCAAGGAAAATTACGGACACAAAAAATGTTGACATTTTTAGTAAAATCGGATAACTCTTCAACCCTGGTTAAAATGCCATATAAAAATATTCATAAATAAAAAAGTTTTTTGTAAAATTTAAAATTTTCGAAATTTGGCGCTTAATATCTACGAAGATTCATCGACAATCAAAAATCAAAAGTAGCACAGCTATGTGCCTGGTCTCCGGCTATGTCAAAATGCATCATATGTTAAAATTCGATGATTATTGTTAATACTACTGCATTTTTTAAAAAAACGACAACTTCGGTGATTTCGGACATTTCGCATTGTCACAGAATGCCCAAAATAGCTTTAATCTCTAAGTCACACCCACTTTCCCAATAATACCAAAGAAATCGTATCGATCCGACATGTAGTTTCTGAGATACAATCAAATTGGAAAAAAAATAATAATAATAACTAGAACTGCGATGCAGTAATGACGGGTTTCACCGGTGCCACGTTACCCTAAACATATGTCACTTCCGGTACCAATGAAACCATTAAACAGGTTTCCACCTCATCATTGCACACATCAAATAAAATGGACGCCGAATCAACCAAATCCAGCAATATCAATTCATTTTATATATTTGTTACATGTAAGTGTACAGTACTTCCGGTGATAATGAAAATATTCAATTAGTTTTATGAAATCAGAAATGGCATAAGGCATCACATGGTGAAAATTTTATGTAAATCGAATAATAATTGCCACTTTTATAGACCAAAAACCTTAAAAAGTGACTTGTAGAAAACCGTCAATTCCTCTGCAACCATACAAGTTAGAAATCATTTTCTGGAATCTGTATGATCGTATGGGTTTATTCTATTTGTTGATTGGAATCAAATATCATAATTTTAAAAACATAACAACTCAGACTCATTTGAATAAAATATCTGTTTTGAAAGCTAAAAATACAGTTTTTGCCAAAATGACGTTACTTCCGGTGATAATGAAAATCTTAAATTACTTGTATGAAATCGTAAATGGCATTAGGTATCACATAGTGAAAATTTTATGAAAATCGAATAATAATTGACACTTTTATGGACAAAAAACCTTGAAAAGTGACCTGTTGAAAATTACCTATTTCTCTACAACTGAACAAGTTAGAAACCATTTTGTGATACCTATATGATCGTATGGGTTCATTCTATTAGTTGATTAGAATCAAATATCAAAATATTAAACAAACAACAAATACGACTCATTTCAATAAATTATTTGTTTCTAAGGCTATAAATACAGTTTTTACCCAAATTTCGTCATTTCCGGTGACATGGAAAATGTTAAATTGAGTTGAACTAGTCACAATTGACATTATGCATCAAATGGTGTCACTTTTATGAAAATCCAATAATAATTGACTCTTTTACAGACACAATAGCGTAAAGAGTGACTCATGCAAAATTGACCATTTCTCGGCAACTGCTCATATTACAAACTAATTTTGAGATAGATTCTCTTCGTATGGATTAATGCTACAAGTTTATGAAAGTTGCGAAGAAATATTTTAAAATATGAAAAGCCTGAATGGGTTGTAAATAGCTCATTTTTTCACCTTTTTTCACCTTTAAATCAAAATGACCCGAAAACGAAATCGAAATTAAAAAAACTGAGGCCGATGTTTTCTGCACCTTTACAGGGCACACACTTTCAGTCATACCAGATTTGAAAAAAATAATATTTGCTTTCAAAAAGTGGTACCGAACTGTCAAAATTGTAGTTTTTGCTAAATTTGCGTCACTTCCGTTGCCGAAAGGTAACTTTACCGGTAACAAAAAAAATGACATTTTGGATTACGGAGCATATGAACTTTGTTTCATACAAATCGAGCAATAAATAATTAATCCAAGACTGAAAAACTGAATTAGCCAATGGGGGTCAAGGAAATTTACGAGGACAAAAAATGGTGCCATTTTTGGTCAAATCAGATGACTCTTTAACCCTGGGTAAAATACCACATTAAAATATTCATGAATAAAAAAGTTTTTTGTAAAAATTTAAATTTTCAAAATTTGGCGCCTAATATCTCCGACGATTCGTGGAAAATCAAAAATCTAAAGAACCGTGGCTATGTGCCTTGTCTCTGGCTATGTCAAAATGTATCCAATGTTAAAATCCGATGATTATTGTTAATATTACGGCAATATTTCAAAAATCGACAAATTCGACGATTTCGGACATTTCGCATTGTCGCAGAACGTTCGAAATAGCTTTAATCTCTAAGTCACACCCACTTTTCCAGTAAAACCGAAGACATCGAATCAATCCGACAAGTAGTTTCTGAGATACAATCAAATTGGAAAAAAAAAAATAATAATAATAATAATAAAAATAATTTTAACAAGCTACGCAGTGTGAAACCCTAATAATAAGAATAATAATAACAAAAACAATAGTGTTTTACACAAGCTACGCAGTGTGAAACCCTAATAACTAGAACTGCAATGCAGTAATGACGGGTTTCACCGGTGCCACGTTACTCTAAACATGTCATTTCCTGTACCAATGAAACCAGTAAACAGGTTTCCGACATAAGCATTGCACACATCAAATAAAATGGATGCCGAATCAACCAAATCCAGCAATATCAATTCATTTTATACATTTGTTACATGTAAATGTACAGTACTTCCGGTGATAATGAAAATGTTCAATTTGTTTTATGAAATCAGAAATGGCATAAGGCATCACATGGTGAAAATTTTATGTAAATCGAATAATAATTGCCGCTTTTATAGACCAAAAACCTTGAAAAGTGACTTGTAGAAAATCGTCTATTTCTCTGCAACCGTACAAGTTAGAAACAATTTTCTGGTATCTGTATGGTCGTATGGGTTCAATCTATTTGTTGATTGGAATCAAATATCATAATTTTAAAAACAATACAAATCAGACTCATTTGAATAAAATATCTGTTTTGAAGGCTAAAAATACAGTTTTTGCCAAAATGACGTTACTTTCGGTGATAATAAAAATCTTAAATTACTTGTATGAAATTGTAAATGGGATTAGGTATCACACAGTGAAAATTTCATGAAAGTCAAATAATAATTGACACTTTTATGGACAAAAAACCTTGAAAAGTGACCTGTTGAAAATTGCCTATTTCTCCGCAACTGAACAAGTTAGAAACCATTTTGTGAAATCTATATGACCTTATGAATTTTATTAATATGTGAATGTAAACCATGGTTGAACAAAATATTGATTTTAAAAGTTAGAAATGCATTTTTTGACAAAATTTTAATCAATTTGATACGATGCATACTTGCTTTTTGAATCAAATGGTATCACTTTTGTGAAAATCCAATAATAATTGACTATTTTACAGGCAAAATAACGAAAACAGTGACTTATGCAAAATTGCCCATTTCTAGGTAACTGCTTATATTATAAGCTAATTTTAACATACATTTTCTTCGTATGGATTATAGCTACAAGTTTATAAAAGTTACGTAGAAATATTTTAAAATCTGAAAAGCCTGAATGGTTTGTAACACTGAGAAGTAGTAAAGGTGAGATTTGTACGTTTACAGTATAGTTTTCTCGCGTTTTAGTAAATTTCTACAAATATCGGTAAAATTATAATTATCGCAACAAATCTAATACGAAGAGGCTAAAATCTGTAGGTACGGTGTGTTAATTAACAGGGGTGAGAAATTGACTGAAAGGTGATATAATTATCGCTAGGGGTGAAAATCTCGGCGACGGTGTGTTTTCTGTACCGGTGTGTTAATTAACGAACGGGTTAAAAACGACCGACACGGTGTGTATTCTTTGTTTGGTGAGTTTTCTCGAAAGCGTGTTATAACTGCAGCAAAGGTGATTTATCAAGGACCAGCAGGCTTTATCTGACGCGTAGGTGTTAAATCTAATTTACCGTGCGATTTTTTGTTCGACCGTGTTTTACGCAGATCGGTCTTTGTTAAGTGTAGGTCTTTATACATGGATTTATACGTGGGATAGGTACGTATATCCTTTCTTATACGTATTTCATTTCTTGATGAATACTACGTGTTTTGTACTTCGTACCATAGTCGGACTGCAGTTATTTATATATTTGATCTTTTTTGTGGGTTTAATTTGTTTACAAATTGTCGTACGTACCACAAAATAAATGCTGGTATTTAAAATTGATCACACGCTGTACCGTCATTTCCCGATATCATAACCAACCCCAATTTGATTATCCGATATATTCTAATCGCCATTGTTATCAGATTAACGAATCTTGTTTCGAAAGCAAGTTTATAAATGTAAAATTGCACAATTAATGAAAATCTATAAGTTTTCGTCACTGCTATATTTACTACGCGTTGGCGTATTAATATTTTAATGTATAGTTTCTTGCCTGGGTCATAGATAGGACTACCGAGAAAAGTAATTTCCTCACTATATATAACAAATGATAACTCACATATCAAAGTACACTGATGAAAATAGAGACATGCGCCCGGTTCCACCCACGGTAATATTGCTCATTGTCGAATATTATTCAGATTCGATCGAACTCTGTGTATAACAAGCTCGTCTTTGAAAGAATAATACTGATATATGACCTAATATTGAGACGCTTGTTCATTTCGCCGCTTGTTTCCCATTGTATGAAATAGCTTTATTAATTTACTCCTCAGTATTAAGAAACCACAGGTTCTGTGTCGGTTCGTGCACACTTTTCACACGGAACTGTTCTTTGATGTTGACAGGCACACACAGTTCGCTCTGCTATTTGATGTTGAGCGGCGAGTTGTTTCTCGTGCTCGAATGGATCAGCTGATAAAGTTGGTTGGAATTGTTACAGTTTATTTCAATAAGTACAACAAAAGGACAATTTTGTAATGTGGGTGAATACTGTGGTATATTCAATTTTGATCTTATTGCAATGGATAAATGTGTGGTTCACTTTTCGAGCATCTCATTTAAATAAAGCTTATTCTATTAACATAATATGTATATATTACCGTCATTTCCCGATATCATAACCAACCCCAATTTGATTATCCGATATATTCTAATCGCCATTGTTATCAGATTAACCAATCTGTTTTCGAAGCAGCCATTATATTGTAATCATATTTTCATACAAAACAGCTTTTCGCAGATTTACATGACGTCTTCCCGATATATTCGCATTAGGGTATGTTTGGTTCCCTTCTTTCAACAGCTTAGATGACCCTTCTTGAACAATTAGTCAAACGTAAAGGAATCTAACTCTCGGTCCCGCATCCGTTGCACGGACTAGGCACGGCTCCATGTGTCGCCTAGCTTGTTGTATTCTAAAAGCATGCAATCGCCTTTGGAAATCACTTTGGTGTCTTTTTTTTTTTTTTTCGGTCGCTTTATTTGAAACAATTTTCATAATAAGCCGTAGTAATTTTTTTTTTTTTTTTACTGCCAATTCTGCTTAATTGTGTGCGCTTCGAAATCTAAAAACTTGACGTAAAACAAATCATGGATACGGTTTTAGAATCGGGTTATAGCATGATCTACATGTATTTGTTAAAGGACTCTTAATACAGTATGAACAATATTGAATATTAAATATGTGTCCGCATATACCAAAAATAAATCACATAAAACGGATGAATAATACAACGTAGATTTGAAACAGAAAGTCTTCAAGTATATGCGTAAATATGTTTCCCGTTTGTCTAAATCCCATTTATAACTGTTTGATCTCCTTTTGCAGAGCAAAGACTTGTTATTTTGAATGATATCGAGAAGTCACTTAAAGCTGTTACAATCAGAGAAAATATTATAAACATAAAGGGGGCGTGGGGCATTAACAATGTGATAACTCATAAAAAAAAATAATGATGCACACCAAAGTTTTTGCATAAAGAGATGGTTTGTCATGTATATTTCAGTAAATTTCACTATATTTGTTATGTATTCTATTCACATCGACATGTAAAATTGCGTGAAAGAATTAGGCCACTACCTTTATAGGAATATATTTATATAATTAGGCAATAATAATTTATTTGCTGCAGTTACCCATTTCGACATATTCACTACATTTTAGTCATAGTTTTAAACCTATATAGCTTCATTTTCAATATTTCTGGCTATTTATTATTCTATATTGAGTTCCACGTTATGAATTTTTTAAAAAGAAACTATTTCAGATCAACAGTAATTTCTAATACACCTTTGATGTAATTAAAATATCTATAGCTTATGTACATAATCCATTGAGGCGTTTGTGTCGCTGACAAATTAGTTTTTAAATAGGATACACAACACATTGTTATTAACTTACAGAGTCATGACGAATTTTAAATTTTATTAAACCAAAGTCATCATATAACAAGACAGTGAATGTATTTGGAATATTATTGTTCTGTTCTGAAATCTATAAATTTACCTTTGGTTTATAATACACATTATACAGTTACAATGGAATTGTGTGTCCATTTATTGCCCCTAATAAAGTCTGGCAGCAGTTATATAACATCTAGGTCAATGTTGTTACAAGTTGGTGATCAGCGAAGCGTATAGTTCATGCTTTGGTGTCAGTTTTGTGATTATAATTAGAAATGTTAATTTCTACTATGTAAATTGGAAATTCCTTTAAATAATTTAACAAATCCAAAAAGAAAACAACCAAACAAAAAATAATCTGTTAATATTATTAAAAAAGACTTTAAATTTTTCACAAAGATTTTTTTTTTGTTTTTTTTTTTGGAAATATGCAATAGCAAAATATCATAGTCCTATGATTTAGCATTAGTCCACGTACGCCGTGATAATGTCGGCATAGTAGCACAAGCATTTTCTTCTTTTCAATGTCATCACGTATTTCTTGGCCTTATATGTCTTTGAATAATTTGAATAACAACATGATAACGTTTCCCCGTCTTCGCCCTGCCCAGTCTTAAATTCCACCCATTGATTATGTTTCTTTAAAAACCTCATACAATTCCACAAACTATCATTATTGGAGCAAATATGCGTGTAGCAGCGAATGTCTTGGCTACTAAAAATTGCCAATTCGATGAAAAATAAAGCACACAATTCATACGTTACGATTTAATTAAAACATTTAATTATGAACGCATATAAACATCAATAGTAAGTAAGTAAATTTTATTGCATAAAAACGCCCACGAGGAGCAGCATACAATTACAAAAATTACATAAATACAATACAACAAATATACATGTAACAAATAAACGAACATTAATACAATGCAACAAATATACATGTAGCAAATAACGAACGTATTATATGTATATAAAGCTAGAAATCAATTAAAATATGTGACAACAAATAATGGTATTGCTTATACTCTTTATCTTGTCTAGTTCATTTCTTTGTTTGAACATTTCTCTGATTAGAACATAATATAATGACTTGGACAGTTTTTTCGTTTCAGATACTAACCGAAATTTCCTATGAGAAAAAAAATGAAATGAATATAATATATACATATTATGTTAATAGAATAAGCTTTATTTAAATGAGATGCTCGAAAAGTGAACCACACATTTATCCATTGCAATAAGATCAAAATTGAATATACCACAGTATTCACCCACATTACAAAATTGTCCTTTTTGTTGTACTTATTGAAATAAACTGTAACAATTCCAACCAACTTTATCAGCTGATCCATTCGAGCACGAGAAACAACTCGCCGCTCAGCATCAAAGAGCAGAGCGAACTGTGTGTGCCTGTCAACATCAAAGAACAGTTCCGTGTGAAAAGTGTGCACGAACCGACACAGAACCTGTGGTTTCTTAATACTGAGGAGTAAATTAATAAAGCTATTTCATACTATGGAAAACAAGCGGCTATATGAACAAGCGTCTCAATATTAGGTCATATATCAGTATTATTCTTTCAAAGACGAGCTTGTTATACACAGAGTTCGATCGAATCTGAATAATGTTCGACAATGGGCAATATTACCGTGGGTGGATGCGGGCGCATGTCTCTATTTTCATCAGTGTACTTTGATATGTGAGTTATCATTTGTTATATACTATTCAAAAAAAGTAGGGGATATTTGATTTTTAAGTGTTATTAAAGTCACCTAATGAAACTGACGAATAAACAAATGACAAAATGAAATGAAGTTCACATTCATCGATTTATTCCAAATGATCGTTAGACTAAGTAAGGCACAGACTGACCATTATAAGGGTAAAATGATACCCGGGGTCAAACAGCAAAGTTACCACAGCATCACAACCAAGTCAGTAACGGGTAAATCCTCCTCTGTTTGCCAAACAAGCATTGATCCGACGTGGCATACTCCTAATGAGACGTCTAAGGTCATTTTGGTCCAGATTGTCCCATTCCTGTTGCAACGCAGCAGCAAGTTCTTGGACATTGGCAGGACGTTGTTGACGTTGACGTAACCTCTGTCCAAGCATGTACCAGACATGCTCGATGGGGGAGAGGTCGGGACTCAGTGCTGGCCAAGGTAATGTGGTGATGTTCTGTTGTTGGAGGTAACCTGTAACGATCCTGGCCCTGTGACATCTTGCGTTGTCATCCTGGAAGATGAAACGGCGGCCATGACGTCGTGCGAACGGCACAACATGGACTGCCAAGATGTTGTCCCGGTAGTACTGGCCTGTAACACGCCCTGCAACAACATGTAAAGCCGTTCTTCCAGCAACAGTGATGCCTCCCCACACCATAACAGAACCACCCCCAAATCGATCATGTCTGATGACGTTAACGTCTTGGAAGCGCTCGTTTCGACGACGCCACACCCTCCTACGTCTGTCCAAAAAATCAACAGTGAACCTTGACTCATCTGAAAACATCACATTGCTCCAGCGTCGATTATCCCAGTGTTGACGATCCCTACACCAACGACGTCTTGCCTGAATGTGATGATCTCTCAAACAAGGGATCACGCGAGGACGTCGGGCGCGAAGGTGACCCCTATGCAGTCGATTCCGAATCGTCTGGCCACTCACTCTCACACCAGTGTCTGTTTGAAGACGAGCGCTGATCTGATTTGCTGTGATGACACGATTTCTCAAGGCCAAGGTACGGATAAATCGATCCTGGGCTTGAGTTGTCGCCCTTGGTCGACCTGAGCGTGGTCTGTCCTGTACAGATTGTGTATCACGGTATCTGGACCATAGCCTGCTTATGACAGACTGAGAAACATTCATCGTCCGCGCCACAACCGCCTGTGTTGTGCCGATCTGTGGCATACCAAGGGCACGTAACCTTTCATTTTGGGTAAGCCGACGCATATCAAAATTTGTTTTCTGGTCACTAAAACAATTAAACTGATGTTTCCACCCTGGAATTCAGTGCCACAATAACTGTAACATTCAAAGTCAGAGTCGTGCAAATCTTGGGTTGGACCCCATGATGATCCCAAGCATCCATGCGATAGCTATTGGTGCGTTTGGGCGTCACATGTAACTGGAAATGTTTCTTCTGTTAGGTTCTATAGTGACTTTTTTCGTAGTCATTTGCATATTTTAGTATTATGCCCCCAAAATCAAATATCCCCTACTTTTTTTGAATAGTATATATAGTGAGGAAATTACTTTTCTCGGTAGTCCTATCTATGACCCAGGCAAGAAACTATACATTAAAATATTAATACGCCAATGCGTAGTAAATATAGCAGTGACGAAAACTTATAGATTTTCATTAATTGTGCAATTTTACATTTATAAACTTGCTTTCGAAACAAGATTCGTTAATCTGATAACAATGGCGATTAGAATATATCGGATAATCAAATTGGGGTTGGTTATGATATCGGGAAATGACGGTACAGCGTGTGATCAATTTTAAGATACAAGCATTTATTTTGTGGTACGTACGACAATTTGTAAACAAATTAAACCCACAAAAAAGATCAAATATATAAATAACTGCAGTCCGACTATGGTACGAAGTACAAAACACGTTGTATTCATCAAGAAATGAAATACGTATAAGAAAGGATATACGTACCTATCCCACGTATAAATCCATGTATAAAGACCTACACTTAACAAAGACCGATCTGCGTAAAACACGGTCGAACAAAAAATCGCACGGTAAATTAGATTTAACACCTACGCGTCAGATAAAGCCTGCTGGTCCTTGATAAATCACCTTTGCTGCAGTTATAACACGCTTTCGAGAAAACTCACCAAACAAAGAATACACACCGTGTCAGTCGTTTTTAACCCGTTCGTTAATTAACACACCGGTACAGAAAACACACCGTCGCCGAGATTTTCACCCCTAGCGATAATTATATCACCTTTCAGTCAATTTCTCACCCCTGTTAATTAACACACCGTACCTACAGATTTTAGCCTCTTCGTATTAGATTTGTTGCAATAATTAGAATTTTACCGATATTTGTAGAAATTTACTAAAATGCGAGAAAACTATACTGTAAACGTACAAATCTCACCTTTACTACTTCTCAGTGTAAATAGGTCAATTTTACACCTTTTTTCACCTCTTAATCGAATTTGCTCAAAAATGAAATCGAAATTAAAAAAACTGATCCCAAGATTTTGTGAGCCTTTAAAGGGCACACTCTTTTAGTTATATCAGTTTTTTTAAAAATATTTGCTTTCGAAAAATGGTACCTAACTGTCAAAATTGTAGTTTTTGGTAAAATTAAGTCACTTTCGGTGCCGACAGATATCTCTATCGGTAACAAAAAAAATGACAATTGAGACAACGGAGTATATGAACTTTGTTTTATACAAATCGAGCAATAAATAATTAATCTAGGACTGAAAAACTGAATTAGCCAATGGCGGCCAAGGAAAATTACTGAGACAAAAAATATTCACATTTTTGCCCAAGTCAGATGACTCGTTAATTTTGTGCAAAACATGACTAAAAAATATTCATAAATAAAAAAGTTTTTTGTAAAAATTTAAATTTTCAAAGTTCGAACGACAAAAGCCATAGATGAATGTTCGAAATTGAAAAATGTGAGATAGCCATTGTCTTGAAAAAGATTCAGGGTTTCCAAAAATGTGAATTGTTTTAAAATAGGTAAAGAATTGGCGAAACCACGGCCGCTTTTTGATTTATTGCTTCCGTTCAAATTTCGGCCACTTTCAAAAATACTTCATCAAGTAACCACCACATGGTTTCCCGATAGAAAATTTGGTTCCAGATCGATATCTTTTTCCGATCATGGAGAAATAGGCTCCCGCGGTAAATAATAATAATAATAATAATAATAATTTTGGTAATCTCAATAGGCTTTCAGACTTTCGTCTGAAAGCCTAATAATAATTTTAACAAAAACCCTAATAATTTTAGTAAAAACAATAGTCTTTCAGAATCTATTGAAACATTAAGAGTGTGTCCGCGAGAAAACCCTGCAGAAGGTGCTAAGGCTTCAATCACAGATTTTGACCAAATTTGGTTTATAAGTTGGGATAGTCCCAAAACACATAAATGTGCAATTTCAGATATATCTTTCAATTCCTGACTGAGAAAATTGAAAAAACATTTTTCATATGGTGAAATTGCCAAAATCTGTCTTTTCTCAAGTACCAACTTTGGCAAGTCCTTACACCTTTACTATACGTAGCAGAAAGACCAAACTCACACAGTTTGTAGATGACCTAGTGCTGTTACCACAAAATTAATTTCAGACGATTCTGGCGAACTAGATCTGTACACAGACTGGATATCAAAACCTATCTAAATTCCCTATTTTTCGTCACCCAAAGTTTGACGCCCTATAGCTACTTCTTTCATCGGGTGGGTTCAAAAAATTTATGCTAACGTGAACAAGCAACCTCCCAACATGTGATACAAAAAATCAAAATGACCGGAATCGACTTGACATAAACTAGGTAAAGGAAACAATAACCCATGAAATTAACCTGTAATTTCCCTTTTTTGGAGATAATTAACCATAGTAGATAAAAAAAAACTAACAATTTTGTTTCCTTTTCATTCATATGGTGTTTACTACCAGCCCTAAAATACATTTGTATCTGTTTTATAAAAATATCATGAAAAAATACTTTAAAAGGCCTGTAATCGTTCATGGTTCATCTGGCGCCAACGGGAATTGGCTTCCGTAGTTGTCCACGAGCTTCCATTGGAGTTTCGACGTGCTCAATGAAATGATCTTAGCAAAACATATCCATTACTCTACCCCCCCAAGAATGGGTGGTGGCTTTGGAATAGCTATGTTTTCAAAACGTTTTACACATCCGAAATCACCGAAATTTACGAACGAATGCATTTGACCTACATTGCTGTAACTTTGTGACTTTTTGACCTATTTTACTAAAAAAAAATTCTTTGAGTACCTTGAATCATTTAATTCAAATCTGCAATTTCGGATTTTCGAATTTCAAAAATTCGTCGCTGTGATTTCGAACCGGAAGTTAAAATCAACTTGACAACTTATTTAATAGTTGCACGATTTTCACGAAATTGAGTATGTAAGTAGATCTTACCGATACAACTTGAAAAATGTCATTAGAAATTTTCTGTATTATCTCCCCTTGATGAAATTAAGGATCAAAGTTTTAAAAAAAATCGACGAAATATAGGTCCGATTGCCTTGAAATTGTATTTCTTTACTAGTTACGACACTATTGATTCGTACACAAAAAATGGAGTTTGTAGCCCAAACCGGAAGTGCCACCATCTTGAAATGTGAAATATCGCTAAGGCTTTTTTGATATTTTACTTACAGACAAGGGGATTATATGTTCCAAATCCTTGAAGGAAAACCCATAAAATGTAGGCAGTAGAATTTTGATTTAGGTCAACTGATGGACGCCATTTTGAATTGAAAATGAACAAGCCAACAGTGAGGCTGATGTCCCCCGCCGAAATAGGAAAATAATTAGAGGACACATATAAATTTATCACAAATAAGCGGAACGGACAGACAGACAAACAGACAGACGGACGAACCCATTTTAATAGTTCCCTGCTTTCTTCGAAAGGCGGGGGACAATCAAAGTAGGAGAGTTATTGTTTTCCAAAGTCTCGACCAATCAAATTGCGTATCGCTCTGCTTACCCTGAGCAGAAAATGCTCATTATCAAACTTAGTCAAGGTATTACTGTAATGAAACTATACACCAAGTTTCATCAATCTCACTTAATTAGAACTAAAGTTATCGTGTCCCAAAGCATCAACCAATCAAATTGCTTATCTCTGCTTACCCTAAGCGGAAAATGCTCATCTTCGAACTCCATCAAGGCATTGACCTAATCAACACATACACCAAGTTTGAACATTCTAGCTCAATTAGGAAGAGAGTTATCGTGCCCCAAAGTATCAACCAATCAAATTGCTTATCTCTGCTTACCCTAAGCGGAAAATGCTCATCTTCGAACTCCATCAAGGCATTGACCTAATAAACACATACACCAAGTTTGAACATTCTAGCTCAATTAAAAGTTATCGTGTCCCAAAGCATCAACCAATCAAATTGCTTATCTCTGCTTACCCTAAGCGGAAAATGCTCATCTTCGAACTCCATCAAGGCATTGACCTAATCAACACATACACCAAGTTTGAACATTCTAGCCCAATTAGGAAGAGAGTTATCGTGTCCCAAAGCATCAACCAATCAAATTGCTTATCTCTGCTTACCCTAAGCGGAAAATGCTCATCTTCGAACTCCATCAAGGCATTGACCTAATAAACACATACACCAAGTTTGAACATTCTAGCTCAATTAGGAAGAGAGTTATTGTGTCCCAAAAAGTGTGACGGACAGACAGACGGACAGACAGACGGACGAACCCATTTTAATAGTCCCCTGCTTTCTTCGAAAGGCGGGGGACAAAAATAGTGAAAAACCCACATTAATGGGCTTGAAAACATACACAATTGGTAGTGACTTCGAGAATGTGTCTCCTATTACCAAAATTATTACATTTCAGGATAGCCTGGATCATGGTCGAATGTTTGGTATTTGAATATTTCAAAAATTCAAATTTCTCCTTTGATGTTTTCCGTGCCGACAAGGTTGTTTTCGAGTTTAGCTGGTTTTGATTTCGCGCATGCGCTACACAGGAACCAACGGTACCATGAGTACTAAATTCCGGCGAGCAACTTTTCACGTTGGTACCTAGGTACCCTGAAAATTTCAAGGTGATACCTGCATTCGTTTAAGTCGTTTGTTCTTGTCAATTTACGGCTTCCATGAGGGGAAAAAAGTGGAATTTCGCCGTGACACTGGCACCGATTGTCCGAAAACCATGAAATTTGGACACAATACGCCCATTACCACCCCGGACTCTGTGCTTTACCCCCATTTTGATGACATTACAAAAAAAGAGTTTTAGCAAAAAAACGATTTTCGGAATTTAATATTGGTTTTAATTAATTTTGAAATTGCAAAAGCAAAGAGATGTTATCGCCTCTTCCGTATGTGATAGTTATTAGTACTATACACATTATCTTTAAAAGACAATTTGTTAAAATGACCGCAACGATGTTTCGACACTAGAAACCGAAATCGCCTATTTTGACTGCTGGGGCATCTTTCCGTACGTGACAAGGAGTAGGTCGCCCGTCCAACCTGTGTGTTTTTTTCAGGATCACCCGGTTTCCTCCCACTGCTAGACCCCTACGCGCAAGAAGATTATTGAAATAAAATTGAACCATACGTTAGTCCCAAAATGACCTAGTTTGTGTCGAGTGGTCGATCAACCCCATTTCGCTCTCTCAATTTTAGCACTCCTAACTGTAAAACTAAATGCAAGGAACGGGCCTATTTACAGAGGTCACAATTTTAACCCTTTAATACCCAGCATATCAGATATGCACACCTACATGATATACATATTATTATAATCCCTACGGGATATTTTAATTATTTACTGTTATAATATGAATTATCACTTATTCCCCGTTAAATAAATATCGGTCACCGGGTGCTGCTGTACAACTTCAAGGACCCTGGCCTCAAGTGCATGGGACCAACTCTACATTTTCTGAAATGTCAATAAAAGCCCTGGAATGATTTCATTTAAAAAAAATAATCAGAAGGTAAATCTATTTTTATTTATATGCTATTTGTTGCCAGAAAATATATTTTGTTACTAGTCTAATTCAAATTTAAACATAAACAATATTTTTTTCTGAAAATCAATGTCGAAATTTAGTGTATCATATATGATACAATGGGTCTGAGGCATATTTTATTGATATATAGAAATTAATGCAGTGTTCTCATTATGTGTTATTAGAGTGCCAGAAATGTCTCGAAATTCAGCCATTTGTGTATTTAGTATATCAAGTATATGCGTGTATTACAAAGCTCTGATTTGTGTGATTTGTGTACACCCCGCTCCCCCCCCCCTCCTCCTCGTATCACTATCAAATACATATCAATTCTGCTGCCAACCCACCTACGCGAACATGACTAAATTATGATACATTGTCTAGTTGTTTGTATGTTACGACAAAACGAGGCCAGCGTGGCTCATTTGTGCAGAACGGAAGGCCTTGCAAGGATTAGAGTCTAGTCGTTCGGATGGTACGAAAACCCGAGGTCAAAGTGGTTCCCCGTTGGCAGTGGTGAAGTATGGAAGGCCTAGCAAGGATCTGTGTCTAGTCGTTTCGATGGGACGAAAAAAGCCCATCCCCTCGTCCATGGTACAAGGATTAGTGCCTAGTCGCTTGGATAGTATGCAAAACAGAGGTCCCCGTTCTCTCCCTTTGTCCGTGGTTCTTGACCGAAGGCCCGACAACTAACTTTGCGTGCAGTTTTTTGGGTAGGACGAAAAATCGAAATCCTGTGTGCATATTGGCGTGCACGAAAAATAACCCTTTGCATTTGGAATTTTATGCAACTACCCCACCCTCGAACAACGCTTAACATAACATTTTGTTTTCACTACCTACATTGTAAAATTTGTTTGATTTCAGATGACTTAGCCCCGGTTTTTCACAGTGAAAGATTTTGATGAAACTTGACATGCATGTTTATAACCCAAAGATATGGTTCCTTTCGATATTTGCGCATATCGAATCGTAACTTCATGAATTATGGTCCCTGATTGTAAGAAAAATCACTTTATATTTCGCGTGTTCTCTATCTATCTCTCGGAAATGGAATATGGAAATACACAAGCTAGCTAGTGTATTACAGGGTGGTGGTGGTGGGGATGAGGTCTTCTATTTGCAATGATTTTTTGACTACAAAATATACGCTCTAACTCATTACTCAAACTACAGCAAAAAAGCGGGACCGTAAACCCCATTTTATATATTCTTACAATAGCAACGCACTTCGGGATTAACTTAGAAATGGTTCCACTACTGATGTCTTCCGCCTTACTCCTGCCACAGTAGTGGCTTGTCCTACGGAGTTCCTTTCCGCAAGTTTTTTTTAGTCAAATGACTACAAAAAGGTTACTGGCCTATGTATAGCTCCCTTAATTTACACATAAACTGACCTAAAACTGCACTGCACATATAATAAACCAATTCCCATTGAAATAAAGGTGTCATGGCGGCTCGCACATTATAAAAATCATTGCTTTGAAAATGTAGAACGCATTAACACAAAGAAAAACTGATCGGTAACTAGTTTAGTGGTCCAGTCTTCACTATAATTTGTGATAGAATTACTTATTTTAAAAAAACTGAATGATGTAAAAAATAAAAATGGTTGGAGTGTCCAAGTTTAGATTTGTCATTGATTTCATAAAGATGTTAGGATATACTGTGTGATTCAACATGGCGGCCGAGGGGTTTAATATGATATAAGTACGAAATACATGTACATGTAGTACCAAATGGTTTATATGTATGAGAGTCAAGGTTTGGACTAAATGTCTTGGGGAAGTAGGAGGCGACTAGTATGTGCCTCCCTTTAGTTGACCGATGTGAGATTGCCCATTGTATTAACTGGACGGGTAGGCCTATTCACCTTCAGTTATGTGTCAATGTCAAATAAGCAGCTTCTTATCAACACGGTCGGCTCTCGTAGCTGAGACAAAAAAGATTTTTTAGCCGAGAGAATATCTTCCGTCAAAGTGGTTATTGATTCATAGATTCTAATAACCCCTTTTGCAGTTTATATGAAAGCTTTGATATCTGCTATGCAGATCTAGTTCTTATTATTATTATTATTTTTCCATTTGAGCATATCTCAGAAACTACTTGTCGGGTCGATTCGACGTCTTCGGTTTTACTGGGAAAGTGGGTTTGACTTAAATTTTAAAGCTATTTCCAACGTTCTGCGACAATGCGAAATAACCGAAGTTGTCGTTTTTCGATATTTTGCCGTAATGTTATCAATAATTGTTGGATTGTAATATTTGATACATTTTGACATAGCCCGAGACAAGGCACATAGCTACAGTTCTTTGGATTTTTTATTTTCGACGAATCTTAGGAGATATTAGGCGCCAAATTTTGAAAATTTAAATTTTTACAAAAAACTTTTTTATTAATGAATATTTTTATGTGGTATTTTACTTAGGGTTAAAGAGTCATCTGATTTGACCAAAAATGGCAATATTTTTTGCACCGTATTTTTCCTTGGCCCCCATTGGCTAATTCAGTTTTTCAGTCCTGGATTAATTCTTTATTGTTCGATTTGTATAAAACAAAGTTCATATGCTCCGTGGTCCAAAATGTCATTTATTTGTTACTGGTAAAATTGCCTTTCGGCCACGGAAGTGACGTAAATTTAGCAAAAACTACAATTTTGAGAGTTCGGTACCACTTTTTGAAAGCAAATATTATTTTTTTCAAATCTGGTATGACTGAAAGGGTGTGCCCTGTAAAGGCGCAGAAAACATCTGACTCACTTATTTTAATTTCGATTTCGTTTTCGGGTAATTTCGATTTAAAGGTGAAAAAGGGTGAAAAAATGAGCTATTTACAACCCATTCAGGCTTTTCATATTTTAATATATTTTTTCGCAACTTTCATAAACTAGTAGTAATAATCCATACGAAGAGAATGTATGTGAAAATTAGTTTGTAATATAAGCAGTTGCCGAGAAATGGGCAATTTTGCATGAGTCCCTTTTTACGCTAGTTTGCCTGTAAAAGTGTCAATTATTATTCGATTTTCATAAAAGTGACACCATTTGAAGGGTAATGTCAATTTTAACTAGGTCAAACTAATTTAACATTTTCAATGTCACCGGAAATGACGTAATTTGGGCAAAAAATGTATTTATAGCCTTCAAACCAGTAATTTATTCAAACGAGTCGTATTTGTTATTTGTTTAAAATTTTGATATTTGATTCCAATCAACTAATAGAATGAACCCATACGATCATATAGATATCACAAAATGGTTTCTAACTTGTTTAGTTGCGGAGAAATAGACGATTTTCAACAGGTCAATTTTCAAGGTTTTTGGTCCATAAAAGTGTCAATTATTATTCGATTCTCATCAAATTTCCAGTGTGTGATACCTAATGCCATTTACGATTTCATACAAGTAATTTAACACTTTTTCTGTCACCGGAAGTAACGTCATTTTGGCAAAAACTATTTTTAGCCTTCAAAACAGATATTTTATTCAAATGAGTCTGATTTGTATTGTTTTTAAAATTATGATATTTGATTCCAATCAACAAATAGATTAAACCCACACGATCATACAGATACCAACAAATGGTTTCTAACTTGTACTGTTGCAGAGAAATAGACGATTTTCTACAGGTCACTTTTCAAGGTTTTTGTTCTATAGAAGTGGCAATTATTATTCGATTTACATAAAAATTTTCACCATGTGCTGCCTTATGCCAAATTTATGATTTTCATAAAACTAATTTAGAATTTTCATTATCACCGGAAGTAATGTAATTTTGTCAGGATCACTTACATGTAACAAATGTATACAATGAATTGATATTTCCGGATTTGGTTGATTCTGCGTACATTTTATTTGATGTGTGAAATGCTTACATGGAAACCTGTTTAATAGTTTCATCGGTACCGGAAGTGACATATGTTCAAGGGTAACGGGGCACCGGTGAAACCCGTCATTACTGCGTCGCAGTTCTAGTTTTATTTTATACTTGATGGGTATATGTAACAAATAAATAAAACAAACACTTTAAAACGTGTATACTGTTATCAGGAAAGCCCTGTGTTTAAGAGACATCGATTGTCTTGGTTATGTGAGAATGAGTCAAATACGTAATGACATTAAACTCAATGCTGTAGTTGAATTATATTATTGGCCTAAAGGGAGCTGTTATTGCTTAGAAATTCCTTGTTATTCGTCATTCGCTTGTCATTCGTCATGCAGATTAGGGAGGTCGATATTTGGACAATCTGACAGGTTTCAAAATTCAAAGCAAAAATGCTCAAAAAAAATAAATTTGGTTTAGTACCGTACATTCTGTAGTCTATACATACACAAACTTCTTTCCATTTTTAAATTCATATACATGTAATCTTCTGAGTCTAGTAATTATAAAATGTTCAGATATTCTGGTTTTGGTTACAAATAGATTCAGACATCACGTGTAATAATTCAATTTACCTTCAGACACGTAAACCATTGGTGGTAAAACGAAAGTACTAACTAGCAATGATTTGTTTAGTCTCGGTCACCCAGAACCTCCTAGTCTTCAACGTATGCGTAGAATCATGGAACTAAATACACATTATAGTTCTATGGTAGAGTGCAATGACGTAGATCTTGTAGATTTTTGTTTTACGTGTAGTGCGGTCATTGATCGTATAAACTGACCCTGCAGCAGCTGTCATTGGACGATGAATTATGTTGTACATCGCATGCGCGAAATAAACCTCCCACAAGTGATTTCCGGTAGAAGCAATACCACGCTGCGCTTCCAAAATCTCGTATCTCGAATTTTGCTACTTTTCAGGAGACACAAAAAACTTCACAGATCTAATAATAACTGGCGAATTGAATGGTTCCTTAAATACATGCTAAATAAGACTACCTTCAAGGTAGCTACGAGAACGTAGCTAAAAACGTTGAGATATACTGATGTGTTTGTTTTTAGCTACGATTGGCAGCCTTCAGTTTGACATGGCAAACTCATTTAGTACACGCCCTTTTTACCATATCCTGAGGTCTGCAATTTATTATCAGGTCCAAAATTGCCTTTTTGATTGGCTGTTATAAAAGCCTAATTTAGCCCCGCCTTCAAAATGACATATTATACGGTCTATATGCTGTTTATAAAGATGGCGGTCTTAGTAACGGCTTAACGCCTCGATTTTAAATACGACGATTTTACCCGTTTCAGGTAGGATTATATGCTTAATTGTAGTTGGGTGTTGTAGAAATATTATAAATAACAATAATCAATCGTTGTTTTGATTAAAACTATTGTCAATTTTGTTTTAAAATGCCGGGTGTGAATCGCTCCCGGAGCTGCAACGTTATAGTCTATAGTTATAATATTATAGGTCATGGCCTCAATTCTTAACTCGAAACACGGAGGGTTGAGAGATTAAGGTTTGTTATCTACGGAAGTCCCATGCTAGATATTTTAATTACATGTAATAAAAGTTATGCCTTTTATTTAAAATAACGCAATTTGTTCTGATTTGGTGTCTATGTGTAATTTTTGTAGCTTGAGGGAAGGTCCCAGATATTTTTAGAGGATAAAATTGTTTAATTTTGTGTGAAAAGCCAATACAAACCCTACCTTTGCCCCGTGCAACTATCCCAAACTATGTTACACGTTTTCAAACAAATATAGCCTAGACTGCTGTACCCATAGAAATATGCAAACATATATAATATATATATATATATTTCTATGCATGTCCCAGCTTTGTAAAAATTGTGTCTGGAAACACCCGACAATAAGTTCCTTTACTTTAACATTGTATCTAAGTGCCACGTTCATAAGGTCACTCGATTACTTATTTTGGGTCTAGGTCCCCCTCCCCCACCGGACATCCTCTCGACATTTGCCTAACCCTAACCATCAGCCTGTACATACAAAACAGGGATCATGTACCCTAGTTTCAACGCGTAATACATGTATCTAACCCTAACCCTGTGCTATAATGGTTCTAGATCAGGTATCAACCCCTATCCCTAAACCTAACCCGGGGGAAATGTCCTGTTTCCATTTATTTAACTCAAAGTAGATAAAAGAGATTTTGACATACGTGTCAAAACGACTCACTATTTTCTGCTAAACAATTTAAACGGGAGAAATTTATACGTAAAATGACTTTTATTTTTTATCTGAGCTATCAGTTAAAGTTACCTTTTACGACGATTGAATAGTACAAAGTAAGCCGCCTCATACAACAATACCTAATATCGATTACATGTTGGGTGATTTTAGCTCCATATATACAACACAACAGTTTTCAGCATTGGTCATCTATCTGTACGAACTGTTGTAATGGTTCTTGGTCAAACCCCTTCCCCCAGACCCCGCCCCCCCTGCCGCAGGACATCTGCCTCTGGGCTTTCACCCCCTGGACATTTCCCCACTAGAACATCTGTCCCCTAGGACATTTACCCTCGAACTTTCCCTCCTGGACATTTCCACCCCAAGGACATCTCCCCCCCCCCCACCGTTAGGACATCTACCCCCGGGACTTTCACCCTCCTTAGGACATCTACCCCAGGATCTTCTCACCCTGGACATTTGGCCCCGTAGGACGTCTGCCCCCCCCCCCACGTATTAACGAAGTTATAACCACCCGTGATGTATATTTGGTCCAGGCCTTTATCCGTTACATTTCTGGTAGCCTATATTTGTGTCAAGGCTGCTGTGTGGGCGTATTATCTTTCTCGTATGGCCTTTTACTACCCAGAATTTTCAAGTTATTGAAATACAGGCTTTAAAATTTAGAAAAGAATAAATTAATGGCCCTATTACGCTTCCGTAGAATTAACAGAGGGAGTCGAAAGAGTATTGCGTTTATACTCAGCTCTGATAAAAAACAAAAACATGTCTTCTCTTCATAAACTGGCAGTATTGACCTAAATAAATGAATGAGTTTATGTTGTTAATAGCACGTCGACACCGTAAATCATGTCAATCTACGTGTTATCGCCGATAATCTGCTTATGTTCTGGGAGTACCCCTAAGTGATCGGATAGGCTGCTCCCACACCTTGTCAATAAGATAGCAGAGAATGGGACTCGAACCCTCAACACCATTGATGGCAGACCAAGGCGTAGCCTATCGGCCACCCGACCTCTCCCCAAGAGTCGTCTTCTACGACACGCTAGGAATGGGCCGATGGACACATTCTACTATCTAACTCTGTATTATAATTGACCAGTAAAATAATGCACTGTAAAAAATGTATATTTATTTCACATTGTTTCTTGAAGTACCTCGTAACGTTCAGGGTTCTAAAGGGTGGGGTGGGGGGAGTGGCGTCGCCGGGGGGGGGGGGGCAACCTGTCTTTCAAAATTTTCTGGTAGAGGCCCCCTACCCTAGTTGAAGCTCGTGCCTTTGTCCCCTTAACCTTGGACTTTGCCCCTCCAATCACCGACGGCTAGCGCCGCCACTGGGGGTGGGGGGGCAGAGATGTTCCAGAGGGAATTTTTTTTTGTATAAACATATTTTATTCAAACAACATGAATAGGATTGGGTAACAGGCAGAGCCTATGTGAAAACCCTCTCCCTGTATACAGTATAATTTACAATAATAAAGTATTTACATATATACAAGATATTTACAGTACATGTAATTATATTATATAAAAATGGAAAACTTGTAGTATAATATCTATTAAATTAGGGAATTTTAATGAGAATTGAAAATAATAATTTTTAGAATCGTTGAAAAAGGTTAAAATACTCATGTAAGGTCTTAAAAATGGTAATATTTTCAGCAACGAAAAGATTATTTGATCCAAATAACAAATGATTGCTATTTCTGTATTCGAGAGGCAAAGTGTTTATCGTTCTGCGGCGTGCATCTGAGTGGTTTGTACATATGAAAAGAAAATGTTCAATATCTTCAAATGGATGACCACAAGTACAAGCTGGTTCATCTGATATATGTCTCAAAAACAAGTGGCCTTTAAGATCGCTACATCGGATTCTGAATTTTGAATGAATAATTTCGTTTTTTCGCGAACCAAAAAAATAATATATCGGAATGTTTGTGTCATTTTTGGAAAGTTTTTGTTTAAAGCCAGATAGTGATGTTGTTCTATGAACCGAGGTGTCTAACTGGTTCCATTCCCTGATGGGGGACGGTATAAATGTATTAGAAAAGAGATGTGTTCGGGATTTAAATTCCGTAAAATCATTATGGTTCCTTAATGAATATGGTAATGTTGGAGATTTTTCAAAAAGTTTTAAAAGGTATTTAGGAACAATATTATTGAAGACTTTGTACATAAGATGCAATTTGTGACGCTTCCGTCTCTCCATCAAAGGAATAAAACCAGTTTCTCTGTACAGTGATTCGTGACTGGTTCCTTTAACCGCCCCGCAAATAGTCCTAAGTGCATCAAGTTGAAGGCTTTCTAATTTATTAGCTAGTACATTTGAACAACCGTCCCAAATACTATCCGCGTATTCAAAATGAGGCAAAATAAAGGAAGAGAAGAGGGTGTAAAGGCTGACCCTGACAAAATTTCTACACTTAAAAACTGGCCGATTCCTTCTAATGTTTCTGAAATCCGTAGCTTTTTAGGTTTTTGTGGGTATTTTAGAAGATATATTAAAGATTACTCAAAAATAGCTAAACCATTAACTGATTTACTTGTTGGTGAGCCTACTTCCAAGAAATATTCAAAATCATCTGTTAATTCTTTTCAGTGGTTACCAGAACATCAGGAAGCTTTCGATACTTTAATTTCATGTTTAACCTCAGCACCAGTTTTAGCTTATGCCGATTTTTCATTACCTTTCGAACTTTTCACGGATGCCAGTTCTCATGGTTTAGGTGCAATTTTGTATCAAGTTCAAGATGGAAGAAGACGTGTTATTGCTTATGCTAGCCGTACATTATCTAAATCTGAAAGACATTATCCAGCACATAAACTTGAATTCCTGGCATTAAAATGGGCAGTGACCAAGAAATTTCACGATTATTTATATGGCAACAAATTCATAGTAAAGACAGACAACAACCCATTGACATATGTACTTTCTTCAGCTAAATTGGATGCTACTGGGCATAGATGGTTAGCCGATCTTTCAGCTTATGATTTTTCTTTAGAATATTTACCTGGTATTCATAATGTTGCAGCTGATGCTTTGTCAAGACTCCCTGTTTCAAATCTTGATAATTCTGTTGTATCTGCTATAATTAATTTCACTGACGTTGATCTTGGTAAAATTGAAACTTTTTCTTTTAGTCAGAATGTTCTAGATTGTGTTGTTTCTTCTATTGTTGGTTTTCCTGTGGAATATTCAAATTTAATGGATAAGTCAAGAGTTTTCAAGGCTCAACAAGATTGTATTGGAATTCAGTACATAATTCAAGCTGTTAGAAATGGATGTAAACCTACAGATTTTCATAGTGTCGATAAGGATACAGCTGCTATACTTCGTTCCTGGGATAATTTAATTTTAAAAGATGATATTTTATATAGGAAATACTTACCTTCACCTTCATCTGATACCGTGTTTCAAATTGTTTTACCTGTTTCTCTTCGTCAACATGTATTATCATTACTGCATGACAACATGGGTCACATGGGTCGTGATCGCACGTTGGACTTGGTCAAATCACGCTTCTTCTGGCCTTCAATGTCGAAGTATGTAGAGGAGTATATCAGATCCTGCGACAGATGTATTCCCCGAAAGTCTCCTCAGCAGAATATTAGAGCGCCTTTAGTCAGTATTCAAACTTCGGAACCATTACAACTTGTTTGTACTGATTTTCTTTCTTTGGAACCATCTAAAGGTGGTATTGAGAATATTTTAATCATAACTGATCATTTCACAAAATTTGCTGTAGCAGTACCAACAAGAAACCAGACCGCGAAAACAACCGCTAAAATCTTAATTCAACATTTTTTCTTACCATATGGCATTCCTGCACGACTTCATTCCGATCAGGGTCGAAATTTTGAATCTAATATTATTAAAGAAGTATGCAGTATCTTGGGAATAAATAAATCTAGAACAACACCTTATCACCCCATGGGTAATGGGTTATGTGAGCGTTTTAATAGAACTTTATTAAATATGCTTGGTACACTCACTGAAGATCAGAAGATTAGCTGGAAAGATTATGTTTCATTTTTAGTATATGTATATAACTCTACAAAACACGAGTCCACTTCTTATTCTCCTTTTTATCTAATGTTTGGCAGAGATCCGAAACTTCCTGTGGATATAATTCTTGGTGACAATTTTTCTTCTGATACTAATTCTTCATATACACAATTTGCTTCTCAGCTACAAGATAAATTCAATTTGGTTAATGAAATTGCAAGACAGAACATAGAAAAGGCTCAACATAGATAGAAGTTTCACTATGATACTAAAGTTAAAGGCGCTAACCTTCATGTTGGAGATATTGTTTTGGTAAGAAACGTGCAAATTCGAGGAAAAAATAAATTGGCTGATAAGTGGGAGAATATTTGTTACACTGTAATTTCACAGCCTGATTTCAACATTCCAGTGTATATTGTTCAAAAAGATGGCACTTCCGAAAGACGCACCCTTCACAGAAATCTTCTCTTACCTATTTGTTCTTCAGGGCATCCTATTCCAGCTCCCCGATCGAAAGTGTCACAAGATACTACTTTGTCAACTGAGTGCAGTATTTCTGATGAATCTTTAAGCCAGGTTAGTGCGAGTGACGTAATTAGGGAAGTCATTCCTCTTTCTGATGCAGGTAGTGTTGTTTTTCAGTCTTCTGATGCAAATGGGTCTGGGGTTAATATTAATGATAGTAATTTGGTTTCTGATGATCACTGTTCTACTGATAGTTCTTTACATAAAGCTCCAGATATTTTACCACTGGATATTTCTTCTGGTCCAAGTGGGTCAGACAGTTCTTTTTCACAGCTTGATTCTAATTCGTCAGAGGATCATGTTCCTGGAAAACGTCAACGAAAACCACCGGGATGGATGAAATCCGATGCTTGGGTTTTAGGGAATACTGTTTGGGTTTGATTTTCATTGATTATATCTACTTTTATAATTGTCCCATTTTTGCATTATTAGTTCGGTTAAAGTAGAAATAAATGTAGTTGCTATAATAGTTTTTAGTTGATGACGACTTGGATTTGTTTATGGATAATGATTTTGGTTTTATGGGTTGGTTCATTATGTATATATATGTGTGTGTTGTTTTTTTTTAAAGTGGATTATAGGCTGGTTAAGTATGTTCGTGTCGGGACGCCACTCCTTGTGCTGGGGGGATAGTGTAGTAAGGTGTTTTAGCCCCTTTAAATATTTTAGTAGGGTGTTATAGCCACTTTAACTATTTCAGTCAGTCTCTATTGTCTTGAGTATCCAGCTAGCCTTTTCTTTCCAGTGGTGATATTTACTTTAGTTTAAAGTTTAAAAATGCTATTGTTATAAGGTAGTGAGCAGATTTCATTCCCTTGGAAACCTGCTTTGTTGATTTTGGTTACTAACTTCACTCTTCTATTTTCTACCCATCTTTAAACAGCTCTTCTTAATTACAGCACAAATTAATCATTTATTTCAAGGTAGGTTTTGTATTTGTTTGACTGGACTAGACATTTTAAACTATATAAATAATTCCAAACTATTAAAGTAAATATTAGCAAGTTAATAATAATATATATATAGAAATTAAATAACCTTATATTTCATAAGTAAATGTTTATTAAATATATTTTTCCCTCATGTGTAAAGTCTTTTAATTGTGATATCTATTTGTTTTATAGTGTTTCGTATTGTGTTGACTATAAAGTGTATAACTTTATAAATCATCTTTATTTTCCTGGGAAAAAAGCACCTGTCTTAGGGTATGTTTGAAATATGTATTTACACATTGTATATCTTGAATCTTTGTTAGAATGGTTCAATGTAAATAGATAGTCTTTTCATTTTAATGCATAATAATATAGTACTTATATTATAACAGAGGTACCGTATTTAATAGTTCACTTTTGTAAATAATCATTTTGTATCTTTTCAGTGTTTTTGTTATGTGTATGAAGTGTATTTTGTCCTGAAATAAACTGTTGTATTGTTAATTGGAGTCAACTAGTCTATACAACTTTACCCACGACCTGGACTGCCGGATAGTCTGTCTGTCCGTCAAAACTCCAGCTACATGTTCCTAGGATTTCTTATACTAAACCCATTGCATCCAAAATATTTAATTACAGAAACGCATTATCTGACATCAATGCAAAAGACTTATATAATAACCCTCTACCATGTTCTTGCTCTACGTCGTCCTTCCTTTACCCACCAGCTGGACATGTGGTCACTGGTGATTTGAACATAGTCCAGAATAATAAGCTACGTGAAATTTTGCCCAAAGGACCCAAATACCGGGAAGCGCAACCATTTTCATAGGATCAAAATTTCAAACTTATTATGGATGTCGTAGAGGACTACGCTAGATGACCTGGCGCTTGGTACGTTCGGGCATTTTTATGCGCGAACTCTTAGGTTTTTTTTACTGGCATGCGCACAGGTACTATTTCTTTTTCTTTTAACAAGTACCCAAATCGGGGATTTCGTGCGGAGGTAGTTCGGAGGTAAACAGTCTGTGAAGTACAAAACTTGCTACTGTACCTGTGTATCGCTAATTATAAACCGAATGTGTGAAGACAGTTCATACATATCACTCAAAAATTTTTCAGTACAAACTCAGTTGATTCACGCTCGATTTGCTACTAAACAAACCCATCGGTTTATTTTCTCAACAGTGTGACCCGAAGTGACCGCGGATTTATTGACCTTGTATGAACTTATCCATAGCTATATCCTTACACCGAGAGAAATTATCTAGTCTCGGTGAAAAGAACCATGGTCATCTGGTAGAAAATTACTTTTGTATTTTCTGGAACGGAAAACAGTGTTTTTAGAAGCAAACTAACCTGCCGCACATGAGGAAGTCATTATACTAATAATAAAAGGCGAGACCTCTTTTTGCGGCGCAGGCTTATCACTGAGTAGTAAACCGTCCACAAACAATAATATAGGAAGCCTAGTGACGAGTGTTGTGGTAAGTAGGCTATAGACTATAGGTTTGAGTCGAGATTACTCGCTTTCAGTTTACTCTGTTTTTGCGATAACCAATTATGTGAGAAATACCATACTGACATTCGGTTTTTAAAAGTTGTACGCGAACTAAATGCGTTTGTTAGATACTGACAGAGCAGCCCCGAGTCGAACAATCGCCGCCCGAGCTGTCTTCGTCAGCTAGTTTCACAATATCGTGCAATAGGTGTATTAATGTGATTTTTAGGTTTAACCCCGCAAACAATGCCAAAATAGTGTTTTCACTGCTTACAGAAAACTGAAATTTAAAAAAAAAATTTTTTATGAGGGTGACCCTCCCACACACTCCCTATCGAGCTGCCGCTCGGTCTGCGCAGCCTCATGCGTGGCACATACTGTCAACATTGTATATTTTTCCGTTTCCGCCCTTCCCCCCCACAATAATTTCACGGCTACGTTGCGACGGTACCAGCATACCCAGTTGTTGACACCCATTACATCACTCCTGTCTAACAAATCATAAAGCTGTGGTGTTACGGTGGCGGCATAGTATTTCACCGTAACACCACAGCCACTCTAACCATTCATAATACATCTAACTACCCCTTTACAGCACTTCACTCCCTACACATTTCCCCTCGTCCTACTTTCCCAAACGTCAACAACACATCTCATACATCCAGTTCGCTGATTAACCCTTGTACCACGTCTACTGGATCATCGGCCAAGAGGGAAGATGTTATCTAGGATACTCTCTTTGATTGGACTAAGTCTATTTTTCATTATAACACCACTCCATATTCATCTCTCATTAATAGACTTTCTATCTGTAGACCTAATAATGAAATATTTAAATGTAGTTTACAATATAGAGGCACAGTGCTTTGGAATTCTCTCCCATATTCACTTAAAAATATTAAAAATCTTCATTTATTTAAGAAAAATATCACTAGGCATGTTATTTCTTCTTCTTAACCTGTAGCCTATATTTAATATATCAACTACTTACTACATATTATCTATCATATTACTTTTAGTTTTGAAGTTAAACTATTTAGCTTACCAATATATATTTGAATGTTTTGTGTGTGAGTGTCTTGTTCTGTTACTGTCTTTTTCATTTCTTTGTTATAAAGGGCAAAATTGTAAACAGGCCCTAAGCCTAATTTTTCACCTTTGAAAATAAAGATATTATTATTATTATTATCAGTCGTTTACTTAAACGAAGAATATACATGCAACGTTTGTCTGTTGACACTAGGCCTAAGTCTATTTTCAATGATGTTAGCATTGTTGAAAATCTCAATGCCTTGCATGACAAGTATGTCATTGTTCCGGCTGACAAGGCGTCCAATAACATAGTGTTTATATGTTAACGACATTATTTTGACTGTCTGTTCAAAGAACTTAATTTCGGGAAACCAATCGACAGTGCTACATATAAACGATCTACTCTTAGTAAGGATGAAATTATATCCAATCACAAATCTGTACTCATTTCATTTGGTACTCCGTGTGGAGATACCTATACAGATTTGCCCTTGTTATATTTGATACCTAAACTACATCAAAATCCCTACAAGCAACGTTTTATAGCAGGTTCATCCCGTTTTTCCACAAAACCACTTTCAAAAGTATTGAAATCTATACTAACGGCTGTTAAAGAGGGTATTCAAAAATACTGTGACAAAATATACTCTCGTAGTGGTATAAATCAAATGTGGATATTGAAAAATTCCAAAGAATTACTTGATGGTTTGCAATCTAGATCCCTTGCTTCAGTCTCATCTATTCAAACGTTTTACTTTTCTACTTTGTACACTAAAATTCCCCATAGTAAATTAAAAGCCCGGTTGAAAGACATTATTCACAGTGTCTTTTCGTCGAAATCAAGTACTGCTAGATATCAATATTTAGTTGTAAATTACAATTCCACATATTTCGTTAAGAATCACAGTGATTCCAAAAACAAATTCACGGTCATCAAGATAATTCAGATGTTGGATTTTTTAATTGATAACATCTTTGTTGATTTTGGAGGGGAAATATATCAGCAAGTGTTTGGCATCCCCATTTGCACCTTTGCTTGCTGATCTGTTTCTCTATTCGTACGAAGCCGATTACATTACAGACGCTCGTAAAACTAATAAACGATCAGTCAGACTTTTTAATTTCACTTATCGATATATCGATGACGTTTTATCACTTAAAAATCCTAAATTTAGTGATTATGTAGAATTCATATATCCTGATGAGCTCGAAATTAAA
This sequence comes from Patella vulgata, assembly GCF_932274485.2. Taxonomy (NCBI): domain Eukaryota; kingdom Metazoa; phylum Mollusca; class Gastropoda; family Patellidae; genus Patella; species Patella vulgata. The sequence goes on from NC_065885.2 coordinate 44,073,382, forward strand.
AACACCACTGACAGTGACAAATACGCTTCCTACTTGGATCTGCGTCTCGATTTTGACAATTGCCATAAACTGAGTGTTAAATTGTACGATAAACGTGATGACTTTGACTTTCCGATTGTTAACTTTCCATTTATTAGTAGTAACATTCCAATATCACCAGCTTATGGAGTGTTTGTGTCTCAGCTAATTCGTTACGCGAGAGCTTGTTCCTTTTATTCTGATTTAAGTAGATCGAGGCATTTGTCATTAAGCTTCAACTACAAGGATACACTAAACTTATTAAAACCTTTAATTGTTTTATGGCCGTCATATTGATTTGATTGGTAAATATAACGTGTCTAGATATATTTAATTGACACGTATACTATTACTATCTCCCTGATAATGTCTACTACATCGTTAACACAGTTCATCGCGTGTATTTTGCATACCGATAGTTCATTGGCCAATCACGCTATTTTACCGACATTTCGCCTAATAGTTTGGATGCAGCTATGGCGGGTGTAGCGCCAGGCAGGGTAAGCTTACTCTTCCGGACACCTGTTACCACTGTTTGTCGTGTATTTTGTACACGAGGAGTAGTCCATTTGCTGATTACACTATTTTGCCTATAGCGTTTTTTTAGGACTTCGAATTCTGTCTTATGGTTTGGATTGTTCGTACTTGGTTTTATTTTATTGGTTAGTGTGTCCACCGCTTTACTAGAAAAAAACTGGATTCCCTATAAACCAACAAGGGAAATGCACAAAACAAAAATGTGAGGGTATCACAAACTAGCAGTCAAACGGTGACATGGGTGCTACAGCCTACAAATTCCAACTACCATGGGATCGATTACGTGCATGCCAATGTGTACATGGGACCCTGGTTTTATGTTCCATCGAACGACTAGACAGGCCCTCCGTCCTGCACCTATGACAAGCGGAAACCACGCCCTAAAATCCAAATGAGTTTTATCGGTCAACACTGGGAGCAAACATGCAACCTCCAGGCTAGCAAGCCAGCGCCTTACTCAGCCTCATGGCTCTCTTCTAATTACTGTGACAGTCCAGTCACATGACCAGTAGGGGTTATTAAAACAAATTTTTACAGCTTAGGTAAGATCTTTGGGATTCAAATGGTTTTGGGTAGATATTTTAGTTTCAGTTTCATATCACACGGCTAAGATGCCGACTCGCTAGCCTGGAGGTCGGGTGTTCGATCGCTGCATTGGCCGAGAAAGTTCATCATGATTTTCCAACATGGTTTCCCCTTGTCAGTGATGCAGGACAGAGGGCCTGACAAGGACAGCTGTCTAGTCCTTCGGATGAGACAAAAAAAGAGGTCCCGTGTATGCATTGAAATGCACGTAAAAGATCCCTTGGCAGTTGGAATTCGATATAAGAGTAGGCGATAGTGCCGCTGCCCGGACAAAATTTCCCTAATAGCACACTGTATGGCGTTAAACCCCATCAAATTTCATATCACACAGTTTGTATATGGGTAATTACATGTCATGTATTTATTTTTTTCAGTTTATTTATTAGATGCCATAGCAGTCAAAAAAAAAGTGGGAGAAGAAAGAGCTGAAGAAAGGATGATTACAGCATCTATGATTTCTGATAGGTGTTTTTGATGGGTGAGTGTTCAATTCTAATAGAAAAGATTGTTTTTATGGTATTTTGGAATTTCACCATAATGTTTGGCACAATATAGCTGGGTTGGAGCTGATGAGACAAAACTCCATTTCATTTCATTATTTTGGAATCTATAATTCCGTTTAGATAGATATTTTAGTTTCAATATCATATCACACACTTTATATATGGTAAGGTATCTCTATAAAGGTTAATTAGTCATGTAAATATGACTGTCTCATCTGTGGGGAGCCACGGTGGCCTGGGTGGGTAAGACGCTGGCTTGCATATTTTAAGATCGCGGGTTTGCTCCTCTTGTTAGCTAAGAAAATTCAGGACGGAGGGCCTGACAAGGACAGCTGTCTAGTCATTCGGATTGAACAAAAAAATGACGTCCCGTGTACACATTGGCGTGCATGTAAAAGATCTCCTGTCAGAAATCGATATAAGAGTAGGCCTTAGGGTCAAGGTACCCGGCAGAAATTCCCTCATAGCACACTTAATTAACCCAGTTGGAGCAGAACAGTAGGACGTTACACCCCATTTCATTTCATTTCGTCTCATCTGTGACAAAGCAAACCAGCACATTAAAACTTCCATTTTTTAACTGTCTGGTCAATTTTAGTCAACTAATACATAGTATGTTTTTTTGTCCCCCGCCTTTCGAAGAAAGCAGGGGACTATTAAAATGGGTACGTCCGTCTGTCTGTCTGTCCGTCTGTCTGTCCGTCACACTTTTTGGGACACAATAACTCTCTTCCTAATTGTTTATTAGGTCAATGCCTTGATGGAGTTCGAAGATGAGCATTTTCCGCTTAGGGTAAGCAGAGATAAGCAATTTGATTGGTTGATGCTTTGGGACACGATAACTCTCTTCCTAATTGGGCTAGAATGTTCAAACTTGGTGTATGTGTTGATTAGGTCAATGCCTTGATGGAGTTCGAAGATGAGCATTTTCCGCTTAGGGTAAGCAGAGATAAGCAATTTGATTGGTTGATGCTTTGGGACACGATAACTTTTAATTGAGCTAGAATGTTCAAACTTGGTGTATGTGTTTATTAGGTCAACGCCTTAATGGAGTTCGAAGATGAGCATTTTCCGCTTAGGGTAAGCAGAGATAAGCAATTTGATTGGTTGATACTTTGGGGCACGATAACTCTCTTCCTAATTGAGCTAGAATGTTCAAACTTGGTGTATGTGTTGATTAGGTCAATGCCTTGATGGAGTTCGAAGATGAGCATTTTCCGCTTAGGGTAAGCAGAGATAAGCAATTTGATTAGATGAGCATTTTCCGCTTAGGGTAAGCAGAGATAAGCAATTTGATTGGTTGATACTTTGGGGCACGATAACTCTCTTCCTAATTGAGCTAGAATGTTCAAACTTGGTGTATGTGTTGATTAGGTCAATGCCTTGTTGGTTGATGCTTTAGGACAAGATAACTTTGATAGAGAGTGATGAAACTTAAGTGTATAGTTGATAATCAGTTTGATTGCTTGATACTTTAAAAAAAATAAATGTGCGATAAATTAATGTGTCATCTATTTATTTTGGTATTTTGGCGGGGGACATCAGCCTCACTGTTAGCTTGTTTTATTTCTCTCAGTTAACTACATCGGAAAGATCAAGACAGTTGGAAAGGGCTATTCATATTATGGAAACTTTTTCTCACAGAGCTTGATAATCAGGCAAAATGTAAGTACCATACATATTTGTTTTTTTAATTAGTAACTAGTACTATACACTTGGTATTCTAGTTATTCTTCTTGGGGCAATGCCTAGGGCTCTCCTATTTCAAGTACTTGGCATGCTTGTTTTTTGACAATCACATCATTGATTTTCTTCAAGTTGTGATATGTCTATTTTTACAGTAAATAGTTGACCTATTATTAGACTCTAGTCCCAAATCTCATTACTTTTTTTTTCTGACCCATTTGATTTGAGCATAATAATCTGCCTGGGTCTTTAACTGGACAAGACACAATAAGTGTTACCAAAAGTTGAAACAAAATAGAGACTCAATCTCGATGTGGCAAGGGGGGTTGGATGTCCGAATGGTTAGCATGTGGGTGCTGTATCATACGGTCTGTCACTGGCGTGGTTTCGATTCCACGGTTGTACGTGACGAGGAGTAGGGTCGCCTGGCGAATCTCGTGGGTTTTCTCCCACTGCTAAATTTAATTGGAAAATATGTTAGTCCTGAAATGACCTAGTTTGTGTCGAGTGGACGGTAAACCCCATTTCTTTCGATGTAGCAAAATAAATTGTTTATTTAAACATTCTGAACCATAGAAAGTGTTCTTATTGTCTACTTTTTTATTTTTTAGGCTGGAACACCCTTGCAAGTGTATTTGATGTATGATAAGAACGAGAGAACCCAACCATACCTTTTGAATATTTTACCATTAATTTATTTTATAGTTCTGGAAAAGAATGCATTTGACCTATTTTTTTAACTATTTTTTAATTTGTTTTTAATGTTAAATATCCTCCCCAAACACAATTAGATTTTAATTCTCTCCAGAAATTTATGTATAATATAGAAAGTAAAGTGACATATAAATCACTTAGAATTTGGTCGGAAATCCTAAAGTATTTAATAGATCTAGAAAACAAATATATGCAGAATTACAAAAATCCCGTGACCTACATTAAGGTGACTTTCTCTTGGTTATCAAATGAAATAGGGTTTAATATCCTACCTTTCTGTGTTGTTATGGTAATTCTGCCCTACAACCTACTCTTTTATCAAATATTTCAAAGGTTTCTTTAAAATGAACACAGGAAGCGATGGGTGGCGGAATGGTTAACACGCGCACATTGGATCAGATCTGGCATTGAGTAAAATATTTAAATTGTCAAGGTTTCTTTAAAGTGAACAAATTGGGGGTGGTTTTGATTCCCCGCTTGTACGTGACAAGGAGTAGGTGCACCTGTCAAACCTCGCAGGTTTTCTCCCACTACGAAAGACCCCTATGCTCAAGTGAATTCTTTAAAGTGAACAAATTGGGGGTGGTTTTGATTCCCCGCTTGTACGTGACAAGGAGTAGGTGCACCTGTCAAACCTCGCAGGTTTTCTCCCACTACGAAAGACCCCTATGCTCAAGTGAATTATTGAAATAATATTGAACCTTATGTTAGTCCCTAATTGACCCAGTTTGTGTCGAGTGGAGACTAAACCCTATTTCTATCTTGCTTTAAAATACACACCAAAGGTGTTTATGAGACCTAGGTTTATTGTCCTTTGCGAACAACTATATCATCCCTTGCCATGTCCTACACCACTGACATGGGGGAACTATGCCGGTAAATCCAGATGAAATTTCTCGGCCAACGCCTTATACTCACTGAACCAATGTAGCTCCCCCTTGCTTATGACTTTTTTATAAATATTTTGTACATATTTATTATTTGCCATTTTCTCTGATATTTTTATTTCGTTTATTTTACAATAACCTGTAATCTTGGTGCTTTCATTATTCAATGGGCGCTCCTTTTATAACTCCTGCAATAGTGCATTTTTCTTTTGTTAGTAGTTCTGTGTATGCTACTTATTTCTAGATGCCTCACAAATCACTTGTTAAATGACTTTGATGCACTTTCAGTTTTTGAAAGTATTTCAATTTGATGCATAATTATGTCATTATATAACACAATTTCATTAGTATTGGGGGGGGGGGGATCACGTGGCTAAGTGGGTAAGACGCTAGCTCGCTAGCCTGGAGGTCGGGTGTTCGATCCCTGCATTGGCCGAGAAAGTTCATCCAGATTTTCCGGCGTGGTTCTCCCTTGTCAGTGATGCAGGACGGAGGGGCTGACAAGGAAAGCTGTCTAGTCGTTCGGATGGGACGAAAAACCGAGGTCCCGTGTACACATTGGTGTGCACGTAAAAGATCCCTTGGCAGTTGGAATTCGATATAAGAGTAGGCCGTAGTGCCGCTGTCTGGGCAAAATTTCCCTCATAGCACACTGTATGGCGTATGCCCGTCTTCATTAGCCCAGTTCGGAGCAGAACAGTAGGACGTTAAACCCCATTTCATTAGTATTGGAATTAATTTTCTGTTAACATTCCAAATGTCTATTAGTTTTGATTTGACAGTATTAATTTACTTTTTCCTATCATTTTTAAATAAATAATAATTTAACAAACAAATTTATTGTTCCGTCATTTATTAAACCTTACAGGTTAAACAGAGCAAAAGAAGAGGTGCTGCATGGGAAAGGTTGCTATACTGGATATAAATTGGGGGAAAATACAACACAAGTTTTTGTTAATGGTTATACACAAATTTGTATGAAACCAAACAAGTTTCATAAATTTCAACACAAGTAATGTGTAGAATTTCACACAAGTTTGTGTTGTTTGATAAATTTTAACACAAGTTTTGTGTTGTCAACATTTAACACAAGTTTTGTGTTGTTTCCAACACACGTTTTTTTTCAGTGTAGCTGGCCCCAAGCCCCGAACTGATGCATATCAAAATTGAAATGGAATAATACGCAATAAACTTATCTATTTTATCTCTCTACGACTGTCTGACTATGTGCAGACATTGTTACAACGTATGAAACTCTCCTCATTGGTATTGTAAGGGTTAGTTCAACCAGGCAACAGTTTTCAGTTCTGAAGCGTTTATGCTTATACACCACAGAGTAAAAGGAATTTTTCTTTGGGAAAAAAATAAGTCATGTTGATGTTGAGTAAAATAGCTAGGCCTTATCCAAACAAGGTGTATGGAAATTACATTTCAAATCTAAGAATGGAAACAACAAGTATTTGGTGGAATAGTTTCAAAGTTAACAAAACCTCTTAAAGATAGGTTGCCAGGCAACGAAACATACACCCAGAGCAACTAAATCGTCCGGGCAGTCAACAACTGTTGTCGCATATTTTTACTTCTTTCGGTAATGAAACATTTATAATACACTAAAATCTGATTAAGAGTAACAACTGTTGAAGTAATTATCAGAAAACCATTAGAATTTGTTTGGTTTTTATAAAGTTCTGCCCCATGCTAACGTTTAGTATACAAAACTTTTAATATCATGGATTTAGCTGTTCAAGTCACAAAAATTCATTGAAAATCAATATACTTGTTCGTCTCAAGCTCTTAAACTCTGTGTATCAATCTGACGTCAACTCTGGCAGTAATTATCAAAAATCGCTGAAAATCAATAGGCTTCTTTGTCTCATGACCTTAAACACCGTGTATAAATTTCAAGTCAATTGGATATTAACTTTGGCCGTTAGAGGGCACACAAGATTTTTTGAAGTGATCAAGGGCCATAACTCTGGCAGTAATTATCGGAAATCGCTGAAAATCAATAGCTTCTTCGTTTCATGGCCTTAAACACTGTATATAAATTTAAAGTCAATCGGATATTAACTTTAGCCTCTAGAGCGTCCACAAGCAATTGTGGACGCCGGATGGATGGACGGACGGACGGACGGGGGCGACGACAATATACGACCACATTTCAATGTGGGCGTATAAAAATCGACAATAATTTACGGCCTTAAATAGACCAATTCGTAAACCGTCACAAATCATATGCCGTCTCTCGGTCTCAGTCTCACTTCATTCCGGGCCGTACCATGCTTTATGTATGTTTTAAAAATATGAATCATGTTTTATAAATTCCCGAAACACACACACAACTAACATATTATGATTGTATGTGATAATTCTCAGTAGTTTTGTTACCGAAAATACTATAAAACTACGAAATTAAGAGTCATTCCACGAGAAAACCATGCAGAAGGTGGGAAGGTGGGTGTCGGCAGATCAAGTTCATCTCGGGGGGGATTTTATGGACTCCTCAAGACTACTTCACAGCCAGGAGGACCGATCTTAAAATTTCACCGTTATTGAGAAACAGCCTCTGGGTGATTTTTGGCCAATTTTTCCAGTTTTCAGGTAATTTTTCAGCCACCTATTGTAGCGAGTCTAGGGTTTGGGTGGAAATGGTTGTGATTGGTGATGTTAGTGGGGGTCTTCTTGTGCCCCAGTGTGAAGACCATAAAGTCGCATCTATTCTCTGGGAGTAATGATCAGCAAAATCGTAACATATGGCGACTAAAACCGAAAATATACACCTGCGGAAATTAGCTCTATTTTCTATGATGCGGGGGTAGGTCAAAATGTCGAAATGGTTTTATGCACAGCTCGACACACTCTATTGATATAAAAAAAAAAAATCTCTATCGCCTCTCTTCAATCAATGCAAAATAATAAGTCAAAGTTGGTGAATTATCCCTATTGTAATCTCTCGTTCTCTATGAAATGGCCAACTTCTTTCATTCAGGGTAAGCCAACTTTCTCCGTTTCTTCACCAAATCATTCGCCAGCGCTCGGAGGTAGCAGCCTGAAACCTGCTCAAGCAAAACTAGTCTCTTTGATGATGATTGGTATCCAAACCATGACGGCCGAGACCGCAGAAAATTGTGTTTTTTCTTCATTTTTGGCCATAGAATGTGGTACATATCCCAGATATGAGCAATGAAATGACTTAATAGATTGAAAGAGTGTACTACGGACATTAAGGCCCGTCCTTTAGCACATTACATAGCAATAAGTGAATTGAGAACCGAATGGGAGCTGATTTCTTGACGAAGTGGGACTTTTGATCTTGATAAGTCGATTCTAGATGGAAAGGTGATATGTGCAGCCCATCGCTACAGCCTGGGTCTCAAATGGAATATTCCAAAAGGATGTAAACAATATGCTGTTCATAATGAGGAAATGGGCTGTCAAAAGAGCCAAATTGCTACACGGCCTCAGGTTAGTTCTTCAATAAATGATATGACGTAGGGTCAAAAATTAAACTTCATCAAGGGATAATTTTCAGAGCCCAAAATAAATCTTGCCATGCCCTTTAAAACTAAATTTGTATATGAAGGACATTTCTATCAGGGGCCACCTCTCAAGATATTGTTGATATCAACCCCAACGTATATGGGCCATTGAAAATTTTCTTGCATTGAGTCTCCGAATGATGGACTGACTGGTAACAGGGACTCCTGCAAATACTTAGAAAATAATTTTAGTAAATTGTTTTATGTGGTTTTATTGTTTCAGGTTACTGTTAGAACTGATGACATCCCTCCCACTGCTACATCATCTGCAGCTACTGGTAATGCTGTTTACATCCATCATCAATCAACTGCTACTACACCATCTGCAGCTATGGGTATTGCCACACTGCCTCTTCCTTCTGTAACAGCTATTGGTAGTAACACCAGTAACAGTAATGACTTAGAACTATCAATAATAGGCCTAGATCAGGTAATAATGATTACATGCAAAACCTTTAGGAAGGTTGCTAAAAATTCGCTGAAAGCCTACATCAAAACAAATCAGAATTAGAATACTGGGATTGGTTCAAGATTCGCATGTAATCATCATTACCTGATCTAGGCCTATTATTGGTAGTTATTGCTGTCACTGGTGTCGCTACCAATAGTGGTTACAGAAGGAAGAGGCAGCGTGGCAGTTGCAATACCCATAGCTGCAGATGATGTAGTAGCAGTAGATTGATGATGGATGTAAGCAGCACTACCAGTAGCTGCTTCGGTGGAAGCGAGAGTTAAATAAAGCTATTTCACACACACATATATTCGAAAAATATTAGACATTTCTAGCACGCGGGAAACCTCGGCAGATTCTGTTACTCTACATCTAGCTTCGGCTGCATGACGGTAAGTGATATGTACCTACGAACTTGCCGGTTTTAGAAAGAAGTTATCAAAATTGCGTCGTTCGAAGCGTGTTTAGAATTTTCTGAGCAAAGTTGTCCTTGTTTGAAGAAAATCTGATTAGGTACATGTCACTTACCGTTATTACGGACGAATTTGAATATTTTGTTTACACGTGATTTTTGTGTGTGGTCTAAAAACTGCCATCTTAAATAACGATAAGAGTTATGTTCCTTTATTTTCGGTAAAAATGTCCGACAACAAAAATTTTGAAATCCCATCACTGCTTGGGGTTGATATTAAGAATATTTTCAATCTGATTAAAACACAGACCCTATTTCGTTTCGTTTTCATAGTTCAAAATTTTGTTTTACTTGTCTTTACTACACTAGGATCTGAAAAGAGTTGTGAGGTATTAGCCAATGAAACGGTCTGTTACGGCGAGCTTTAGTCATGTTTTGCACGGAACTGTGGGTAAGCCCCTAGTTAATCAAATGTCCGACGTCATAGGCTCACTTGCCGCTCGTATGACCTCTGACGTGACCTATCGCAACAACCAGTCAGATCTTCATGTAGTGTAGGTCATCGAAAGTATAAAAAAAACGAAACGAAATATAAATCTTTATTTTAATTAGATTAGAATATTTTGAGAGGTGGCCCCTGATAGAAATGTCCTTCATGTACAAATTCAGTTTTAAAAGGCCCAGCAAGATCCATTTTGGGCTCCGAAAATGATCATATGATAAGTTGAATTTTTGACCCTATGCCATATTTTTTATTCGAGGAACTTCCCTGAGGCGGTGTAGGAACTTGGCTCTCTTGACATCTCATTTCCTCATTATGGGCAGCATAATATTTCTGGCATATGCATAGAATAGAAGAAAAAATTTCTAAAATTATAACAAGAATTTTTTAATGCTGCCAAAGCTAAAAAAAAGCAGAGAGCTGGCCTTTAGTAAAGGTATTACAGCTATATCAGATTCAATGCAGCTGGTTTGAGGACTTCTGAAGCCCATTGCTCAACTCAGTCAACTGGAGTATCACCGCACAACTGTTTTCTGCTAATTTGATTGTGGTCGAGCACACACACAAGGTTTCCATCGATATTTCAAAGACACAACTTCTTCCTTCTTTTTTTCAATAGTATTTTATTTCACTTAGCCATTCCAAAAGGAATCAGTTGATTCCAAGTGACACAACGAGGTCTTTGTTTGGCTTCTCCTTAGATGTGGCAGCATGCATCCTTTTGGAATACTCCATTTAATGCAGCTTCGTCAAGACATCAACTCCCTTTCGGTTCTCACATCACTTATTGCTATGTGATGTCCTAAAAGGTGGGCCTTTATGTCCTTAGTAGATTTTTTTAATCGTATGGAGTGATTCTCTTGGTCATATCTGGGATATGTACCACATTTAATGGCCAAACATGAGGAAAAACTACAATTTTGTGCACTTTCGGGCACGGCCATCTTGGATTGGATACCAAGCCCTATCAAAGAGACTAGTTTTGCTCGAGGGGGTTTCAAGCTGCTACCAGTGAGCACGGGCGAATGATTTGGTGAAGAAACGGAGAGAGCTAGCTTACCCTGAATGAAAGTCGTTGGCCATTTCATAGAGAATGAGAGATTTACAATAGGGAAAATTTAACAACTTTTACTCATGATTTCGCATTGATTGAAGAGAGGTGACAGAGATTTTATTTCTTATATCGATAGAGGGAGTCGAGCTGTGCATAAAACCATTTCGATATTTTGACCTACCCCCGCATCATAGAAAATAGAGCTAATCTTCGCAGGTGTATATTTTCTATTTTATTCACCACATCTTACAATTTTGCTGATCATTGCTCCCTGAAAATAGATGCGACTTCATGGTCTTCACACTGGGGCACAGGAAGACCCCCACTAACATCACCAATCACCACCATTTTCATCCAAACCCTAGACTCGCCACAATAGGTGGCTGAAAATTGACCAAAAATGACCTGAAAAATGGCAAAACTGGCCAAAAATCACTCAGAGGCTGTTTCTCAATAACGGTGAAATTTTGAAATCGGCCCTTCTGGCTGTGAAGTAGTCAGGGGGAGTCCATAAAATCCCCCGGAGATGAACTCGATCTGCCGACCCCCCCATCTTCCCGATTCTGCACGATTTTCTCATGGAATGACTCTTAAAGAGATTTAGTTCATCGATATAGATATTGTAACGTACGTTGAGCGAACTGTCAGTGTGTGTTTATTACAGACAATTCCCAAGATGCATTGCGCGTCGCTGTGTTTCTATGGGTCGTAATGCGAGTCGCCACTCTGTGTATTTTTACTCTGTGACAACGGCGAAGAAAATCACCCCTTCTTCTACCAAACGACCGTGGTTTCTGGTGCTGTGCATGTAAGTAGTTGATGATGCATTGTACGTATTATATTTATATTATGCTTGGGGATTTTTAAAAGAACTGGGATTTAACGTCAGCTTCAGCGTGACCATGCAGTGCGCTATGGGAGAAATTTTGTCTGGACTTCTTTTACTTCGAAGTCAAACTGAAAACTATGATGCACATTTTACGACAGTTTTGATAAATCTTTTCTGGGCAAATTTAATTGAGATTTATGAAACTGTAAATTCCATTTTCAAGAAAAAACAGTTCGCAAGGCCAAATGATAAGCCACCCAAAATACGGTAGTAATTCTTCGTGCCTAGTGCCAAGTTACTTTATTATTTATGTCAACCGGTTAATCGTTGATTCGGTTTAACATGTTCTTGTCTATCTGTGACTATAATATGCAGAGTAAGGGACTTAATAGCCTAAAACTGATAATATTTTTGTCCATCCCTGAAAGAAAAGAAATACAACTATGTGATTAGTACATGTTCTTAGTTACTAATTTCAAATAATATATCTATGCTTTTCATTAGGCCTATACATGTAGGCTATATTCATTTTTTCTTCGAAGGACTTTTCAATTATTGGAAATTCTCATGTGAGAAGCCTCACCCGCAATTTACACCCAAGCCTAGCAAACCTCAATGGCTGCGTTACCTCCGTCCCAGGCGGCTACGTAACGCATGCCATTGATGCTGTCCAAAAACTGAGAAAGGTAAGTTTGAAAGTCTCCTTTTATTTCAAATCATGTCTTAACATGGCCATATAGGTCCCATTAGGTCCCATGCCCCATATTACATCCCACACGAGTCCCATATTCCATTTCTTAACATGGCTATATAGGTTCCATGCAAGCCCCATATTACCACCATATTATTTTAAATGACTTACCCATATAGACCCCACACAAACCCCATTTAGTACCCATATGAATGTTGGGTGCAAAAATGTTGGGTCCCCATATAGGCTCCCCATAATGGCCCCATATTACATGACACATGATACCCATATGGTACCCATCAGTGAATGTTATCAGTAGAGTCTGCTAAGTTGGAATGTGCTGAATTCTTGCTTAACATGCCTATTTAACGAAAGCCAAACATTATGTTCATCTTCTACCGATGTTTGACCAAGAACCGTCACGTGATTTAGGCCTTAATCACCCGTATTGTTCAATTCAATCCTTTAGTTCTGGCCGAGTAATGTGAAACAATTGACTGACTATTAAACTCTCATCTTAGGTAAGAGTACTTAATTTATGAAACAATGGGTACAGATGGGTGACAGATCGACTCGACACTGCCATGAGTAATTGTCAGACTGCTTGATTGACACCCCTCTACAATACCAACCTTTGGGGTAGAAAATTTGTTTTGCGTACTGACCATAGCGCGCTTACTACCTTGTTAACGACAATTGGGCATGGTCATAAACCAATGCGTATTGCTCGTTGGGATACTCGCTTACTATATTATGATTATACTGTTGAATTCAAACCTGGTTCACAAAATAAAGTTGCCGACGCCTTGAGTCGATTACCGCTTCCTACTACTACACCCGCAATTTTTGAGGACTGTGACGCAGTTTGTCAAATCCAACTTACAGATATTGATACCGTTATACAATCGGACGAAATCATTCAAGCTACTTGTGATGATGTTACTTGTACACAACTAATGTCATATATGTCGGCCACATGCCGCGAATGATTGCGAAAGTAAAACGCGTTCTTATTTCCGAATTCGAGATGAATTATCGGTTCATAATGAATTGGTATTTCTTGGTACACGTGTCGTCGTTCCAGATGCTCTTCAAAATCGCTTGATTCAATTAGAGCATACCGATCATCAACAGTGCCGGACTGGTGTGCCGAAAGCCCACCTGTCAGGTCATTGACCAAGGCCCACACAAGTACGCGCCAAAGGCGCGCGAGCGTCCGAGCGGGGTTGGGTCTCCCCCCATGAAAATTTTGAAAATTGACAACCGTAAACACATTTTCCAAGCATTTCAGACCAAAGCAGAAGAAGGCAAATTTTTGATTTCCTGATACAATTAGATAACATAATGACCTGAGAGCACTAACATTAGATGGATTTGAGAATTCTCTTCAGTGTCAAAACAGGTTAAAAGATGAATTACACGGTTCTCGGTATAATGAGGTCAAACTCATGAAGTTCTTTCCTTGTAGTACACTTCTTTTTTTGTGTTGTTTGTCAGTCATTTTTTTCCTATCTTTTCTTTCTCCTGTCCTGTCCTCTCCTTCCTTTCTTTTCTTTCCTCCCCCTCTCCTTTCTTTCTCTTTTCTTTCTCTTTTTTTCTTTTTTCTTTCTCTTTTTTCGTTTTTCTTGATGTATAAGTTCATTATTGAATCCATACTTTTAGTTTTGGGAACCAATCTGCACAGAAAGGATTATGCATATGTGCACCAGAAGCTTGTGTGGTATGGATATGATATAACCACATTCATGTATATTATGTATTTGGGTTCAATATGGTATTAATATGGGATTACCCACATGTGTATCTGGGGCCAATATCTTATCTATATGGCATCTACCACATATAAAATAATACATTTGGGTCCAAGATTTTACCCATATGGGATTAGCCACACTTGTATCGGCTTCAACGTGGAATCTTACCCATTGCATTTAGTAGATATTAATAAGTATTCAGAAAATTAAAATCAGAATATCATTAAAGTGTTTATTTGGGATACGTTAAACTTATTGCGCCTTCAACAGTTGCATTTACATGACATGTAAACAGTCGCACATACAGGTGCGAATTACATTAAACCATGTCGCTTATGCTGATATTTTACAACTACACAGATTTGTTAAAGAGCATAAGAATTTTTACAGGTAAGGTCTTTTTGCAATTTCTTTATTGATCTACTTTACTTAAAATTTAATGTTTTGGCTTAATTAAACATAAACATTATGCAAGAGCTAAATCTGACTATTGCAGGTCTTTCTTTAGGTCTGAAATGTTATATAAACTATTAATTAGACATTTATTAAAAAGACCATAATCAACGCCCTCGATGGCATCTTATGGGTCCGATTTTCATTAGATTTGAATCCGATTTTCTGTCCAACGACCTTGATTAACTGCAAAAATGGATAATCAAGTCTTCTTTTTATTATCGTAACAGCAGTAAAAATGACAATCAAGGCTACTGTGTATATGAATCAGATTGAAGCAATTTCACTGAAATTTTCGACATTTCCCATTTACATTATAATCCATTTATTTAACTATTATATCTAGAATTGTCAGCTCTTTATTTAATCTTCCATAATGTATCTTTAAAGTAGCTAAGTCTCTAACTCAATATCATCAAAAATCTTCGACATTGAAAACACGAATTATTTGTCAATTCAAATCAACATTGGTCTTGTGATCTTACAGGGAAAAGATGGGCTGCTGATATCCAATATTCAAGACAAAATAAACATTTTACCATTGGTACACGAATTGTGTACCATAATGCGTTTCAGCGCCAGACATATTCCACAAGTCATGTCAAATGGTGACGCTATATTCTTATCTGGGGAGCATGCGCAATAAATATCATCGGTGTAGACTGGAAAAACCAGACGCTAAAGATAGCCATTCACATGAGACTTATGGCGTATTTCGCCGAACATAACTGATTAGAAATTACAGTAAAAACAGAAGCGATTGAATGTAAATCAATTTATATACATTCATATTACATTATTGTATGTTTTGCGACCCATTTGTGTCAATTTCTAAGTCCCAAATATTAGTGACTTAGCTCCTTTAAGTCAAACAATTTCAGGGCAGGTAACCTAACAGGATACCGCACAGGTTGCCTGAAAATTATTTTCGTTCGATTTTCACAAAATTTGAACTCAACCAACATTACGTTGTAACAGTGAGATATTCAAACAGTTTCTTAAATCGGATAAAAATTATTAGTTCTCGAGTGACCACAAGCTAAAAACGTGATTTTTCGTACAATCAAGGGCCATAATTCAGGAATTTACGATCCAATATGCGCAAATTTGAAAGGTATTAAGATCTTTAGGTTATAAACATGTATTTCAAGTGTCATCAAAATCGGATCAAAATTACGACCTCTAGAGGGTCAACAACCTTGATATACCATATTTTTTTACACTATTTGCGTACGAGGGGTGACCATTTTGTCAGGCAGTTTTGGTCCAATTTTCACGAAATTTGAACTCAAGCATCATTACAGTGTAACGGTGATATATTCAAACGTTTTTTTAAATAGGATAATAATTGTGACCACAAGCCAAAAATGTGATTTTTCATACAATCAGGGGCCATAATTCAGGAGGTTACGATCCGATATACACAAATATTGACAGGAACCAAGATCTTTGGGTTATAAACATGCATTTCAAGTTTCATCAAAAGTGTCCACAAGCTAAAAACGTGTTTTTTCGTACAATCAGGGGCCATAATCAATGAAGTTATGGTCTGATATATATGCCAATATCGAAAGGATCCAAGATCTTTGGGAGAGACCTATATTTTAAGTTTCGTCAAAATCGAATAAAAATTGTGACCTGTAGAGTGTCCACAAACAAATTGTGGATGGACAGACGTTCGGACGGACAGGGGCGACGACAATATACGTCCACATGAAAATGGACGTATAAAAAAAGCTAACAGTGAAAATGCTGGTCATCGGACTTAGTCAAGACATTCACCGAATGAACATCTATACCCAGTTTGAACATTCTACCACAATTAAAAATTATTGTGTTCCAAAGTCTCAACCAACTACATTGATTATTTCTGCTGAACCCAGTCACGACGTTTGCACATGCTACATGTACCTCCATTAGAAGCAGAGTTATTGTATCATTTTAAACACATAAGATCAGTTCATACATTGTATTATTTAAATGAGTGTAATGTGTTTGAGAACCAGCGGCTGCCAGGCAGGATATGCCCACATTTTGCAAGAGATGGATATAGAACAAGCTAAAAACACACAGGATTATTTGTACAATCAGGGGCAATAATCCAGAAAGTTATGGTCTGAAATGCGCAAATATCAAAAGGGACTGAGATCTTTGGGATATAAAGATATGTTTTAACCTCCATCAAAATCGGATAAAAATTATGACCTCTGTCCACAACCTTCGTATCGCATACTTTTACGCAATTTGCGTACAAAGAGCGGACATTTTGTCGGGCAGTTTCATTTCCATTTTTCAGAAATTCGAATTCAACATTCATTATGGTGGAATGGTGATATTTTTAAACGGTTTTTAAAATTCAACTCAATCAAAATTACGGTGTAAAGGTGATATATTCAAACATTTTTTTAAATCGGATAATAATTGTGACCTCTAGAGGGATCACAAGCTAAAAACGTGATTTTTCGTACAATCAGGGGCTATAATTCAATAAGTTATGATTCGATACGCGCGAATATCGAAAGGAACCAATATCTTTGGGTTATAAACATGTATTTCAAGTTTCATCAAAATCAGATCAAAATTGTGACCTCTAGAGAGTCCACATCTTTGATATACCAGATGTTATACACTATTTGCGTAAGAGGGGCGGCCATTTTGTCCAGCAAATCGAAATTCAGCCAAAATTACGGTGTAACGGTGATATATTTCAACGTTTTTATAAATCGGATAATAATTGTGACCTCTAGAGGGACCTGAAGCTAAAAACTCGATTTTTCGTACAATAAGGTGCCATAATTCAGGAAGTTACGATCCAATATGCGCGAATGTCGACAGGAACCAAGATCTTAGGTTTATAAACTTACATTTCAAGTTTCATCAAAATCAGTAGAAAATTGTCACCTCTAGAGGGTCCACAACCTTGATATACCATATTTTTTACGCTATTTGAGTACAAGGGGCGGCCATTTTGTCTGTCAGTTTTGGTCCGATTTTCACGAAATTCGAACTCAACCATCCTTAGGGTGTAAAGGTGATATATTCAAACGTTTTGGGCCGATTTTCACGAAATATGAACTCAGCCGTCCTTAGGGTGTAACGGTGATATAATAATACGTTTTTTTAAATCGGATAATAATTGTGACCTCTAGAGGGACCTCAAGCTAAAAACATGATTTTTCGTACAATTAGGGGCCATAATTCAGGAAGTTATGGTCCGATATGCGCGAATATCGAAAGAAACCGGGATCTTTGGGTTATAAACTTACATTTCAAGTTTCAACAAATTCTGATAAAAATTGTGACCTCTATAGGGTCCACAAGGTAAAAACGTGATTTTTCGTACAATCAGGGGCCATAATCCATGAAGTTACCGTCCGATACATGCCAATATCATAAGGATCCAAGATCTTAGGGAGATAAACCTATATTTCAAGTTTCGTCAAATTCGGATAAAAATTGTAATCTGTAGAGTGTCCACAAACAACTGTGGATGGACGGATATCCGGACGCACAGGGGCGACGACAATATGAAAATGTGGGCATATAAAAATGTCTTTAGTTACACTGGTCTATACAAAGGTGGGAACATTTTTCCTCTCTGTTCGCGTTTTAAGCGCTTCTTTGTTCGGCTATTCATCCATGATGGATATTTTCCTTTCTCATTCTTTAATGTCTTTGGGTCAAACTTTTTAGTTTTTTCATCAACATCCATTAATTTATCTGAAATAGATATTATACATTATTCATTTTATGCAATTTCTAATGAAATGAAATAGTGTTTAACATCCTAGTTTTCTGCTCTGACTGAGCTACAGCTTACTCTTGTTTTGAATTCTATACATTTTTTTTGCAGGCCCTCCGTCCTGCGCCACCGACAAGGGGAAACCACGCCGGAAATCTCGAGGAACTTACTCCCCGTTAGCAAGCCAGCGTCTTACCAGGGCTCAAAATTCACGAAAGCCATCGTGGCCATTGCTGTCGTAAACATGGGAATGGCTGTTGATAGCATTAACATCGACAGAGAACCAGAGGCTGCCAGGCAGGATACGCTCACATTTTCGAGAGATGGATACAGAACAAGCTAAAAAGAACGTGATTTTTTGTACAATCAAGGGCCATAATTCAGGAAATTACAATTCGATATGCGCAAATAACGCAAGGAACCGAGATCTTTGGGTTATAAACTTACATTTCAAGTTTCAACAAAATCGGATAAAAATTGTGACCTCTATAGGGTCCATAACCTTGATATACCATATTTTTACGCTATTTGAAAACGTGGGGCGGCCATTTTGTCTGTCAGTTTTGGGCCGATTTTCACGAAATATGAACTCAGCCGTCCTTAGGGTGTAACGGTGATATAATAATACGTTTTTTAAAATCGGATAAACATTATGACCTCTATAGGGTCCACAAGCTAAAAACGCAATTTTTTTTACAATCAGGGGCCATAATTCAGGAAGTTACGGTCCGATATGCGCGATTATCGAAAGGAACTGAGATCTTTGGGTTATAAACTTACATTTCAAGTTTCAACAAAATGGGATAACCAGCGGCGGCTAGGAAGGATACGCCCACATTTTCGAGAGATGGATAGAGAACAAGCTAAAACGAAAGTGATTTTTCCTACAATCAAGGGCCATAATTCAGGAAATTACAATTCGATATGCGCAAATATCGAAAGGAACCAAGATCTTTGTGTTCTAAACTTACATTTCAAGTTTCAACAAAATCGGATAAAAATTGTGACCTCTATAGGATCCACAACCTTGATATACCATATTTTTACGCTATTTGAGAACGAAGGGCGGCCATTTTGACTGTTAATTTTAGGCTGATTTACATGAAATTTGAACTCAGCCGTCCTTAGGGTGTAACGGTGATATAATAATACGTTTTTTTAAAATAGGATAAAAATTATGACCTCTATAGGGTCCACAAGCTAATCAGCGGCTGCCAGGCAGTATACGCCCACATTTTTGAGAGATGGATAGAGAACAAGCTAAATCAGATAATAATTGTGACCTCCAGAGGAACCACAAGTTAAAAAACGCGATTTTGCGTACAATCAGGGGCCATAATTCAGGAAGTTACGATCCAATATGCGACAATATCGAAAGGAACCAAGATCTTTAGGTTATAAACATGCTTTTCAAGTTTCATCAAAATCAAATTAAAATTGTGACCCATACAGGGTCCACAACCTTGATTTACCCTATTTTTACACTATTCGCGTACAAACGGCGGCCATTTTGTCCGGCAATTTTGATCCGATTTTTCCTAAATTCAAATTTAACCTTCCTTAGGGTGTAACAGTGATATAATAATACGTTTTTTTATATCAGATAAAAATTATGATCTCTATAGGGTCCACAAGCTAAAAATGCGATTTTTCATACAATCAGGGGCCATAATTCAGGAAGTTACGGTCCGATATGCACGAATATCAAAAGGAACTGAGATCTTTGGGTTATAAACTTACATGTCAAGTTTCAACAAAATCGGATAAAATTTGTGACCTTTATAGGGTCCACAAGCTAAAAATGTGATTTTTCATACAAACAGGGGCCATAATCCATGAAGTTTCGATCCGATACATGCCAATATCGAAAGCGTCCGAGATCTTTTGGGGATAAACCTATATTTCAAGTTTCGTCAAAATCGGACAAGAATTGTGACCTGTAGGGAGTCCACAAACAAATTGTGGACGAACGTCCGGACAGGGGCCACGACAATATACGTCCACATGAAAATGTGGGCGTATAAAAACGCGATTTTTCGTACAATCAGGGGCCATAATTCAGGAAGTTACGGTCCAATATGCGTGAATATCGAGAGGAACCGAGATCTTTGGGTTATAAACTTACATTTTGAGTTTCAACAAAATCGGATAAAAATTGTGACCTCTATAGGGTCAACAACCTTGATATACCATATTTTTACGCTATTTGAGAACGAAGGGCGGCCATTTTGTCTGTCAGTTTTGGGCCGATTTTCACGAAATATGAACTCAGCCGTCCTTAGGGTGTATCGGTGATATAATAATACGTTTTTTTAAATCGGATAAAAATTATGACCTCTATAGGGTCCACAAGCTAAAAACATGATTTTTTGTACAATCAGGGGCCATAATTCAGGAAGTTACGGTCCAATATGCGTGAATATCGAGAGGAACCGAGATCTTTGGGTTATAAACTTACATTTTAAGTTTCAACAAAATCGGATAAAAATTGTGACCTCTATAGGGTCAACAACCTTGATATACCATATTTTTACGCTATTTGAGAACGAAGGACGGCCATTTTGTCTGTCAGTTTTGGGCCGATTTTCACGAAATATGAACTCAGCCGTCCTTACGGTGTAACGGTGATATAATAATACGTTTTTTTAAATCGGATAAAAATTATGACCTCTATAGGGTCCACAAGCTAAAAACATGATTTTTTGTACAATCAAGGGCCATAATTCAGGAAGATACGGTCCGATATGCGCGAATATCGAAAGGAACCGAGATCTTTGTGTTATAAATTTACATTTCAAGTTTCAACAAAATCGGATAAAAATTGTGACCTCTATTGGGTCCACAAGCTAAAAACGTGATTTTTCGTACAAACAGGGGCCATAATCCATGAAGTTTTGATCCGATACATGCCAATATCGAAAGCAGCCGAGATCTTTTGGGGATAAACCTATATTTAAAGTTTCGTCAAAATCGGATAAGAATTGTGACCTGTAGAGAGTCCACAAACAATTGTGGCCAGGCCGTCCGGACAGACAGACAGTAGTGTGGTTCGTACAAATAACAAAAATCCAATAATCGAGCTATATTTGGGGCTTATTTTAACAAATATGATAAGACTTACCATTAAAATCATCATTCATTAACAATTAAACTATTGCTAAGTTGGATATTTGTATGATTTGGCCATTTGAATGGGACTTTCTAATTATATGGAAAAGTTGATCGCCCAAGTAGCGTTACAGCGGTAGATTTTTTCATTAAAAAGAGTTATGTTTCTTGGTCACATTAAAGTTTCAAATTTTGCTCTGGAAAACGAATTCTTAATTTCCGCAGTCGGCTTTCTTCGTTTTTTTTCGTACGTACAATTAACGATTGAATTTAACATTTGTACGCGTGCGCAGCCCTTAGTTAGAGAGAGAGAGAGCGAGAGAGAGAGATGTCTGTATTTTGAGCTGATTTTTTTTAACGTTTACATGCAATAGACTATAGTTAAAACTTTCTAATAAGGGGCGAATTTCGTGGTTTACAAACGCAGTATGTAGAGAGTGCTTACCGTACTCATATTGTAGATGTTAAATATTCTTTATGATAATCCTATTTTGTTTCAAATAATTATCACAAATATAAAAATCATACACATCAAAAACAGAGGAGCACACGACATGCGCAAAGAAAAAAAGCCTTAAGCATTTTCAAATCGGTTCGGCAGCAGTGTTCCAAATGTCTAGCATTGCATCCGGAATTCCGTATAAGAATCTACTTAGAAATCAAAAATGCGACTCCTACACATTGAGCTCTAAACTGTGTTATAAATTAAAGAATAAACCGTAAATCAATTGAACCCATTTCAAGGTGGAACTGCATGCTTTTTGATATGATTGGGCTATTTGTGGCGCCAGATAATCCAAAAATAGAAGTCGATACGTGACAATGCGTCTCGAAAAATTCTTTGATCTGTTATATGACTGGAAAATTCTGTTATTAAAAACAACCGGCATGACAATGACTACATAATAAGTTGGGAGTTCTACAATAGGGATCTTTTAGTGAAATGTTAGAGAAATTTAAGTTTAAATATATCCTTTGTGTTTAAATTACCACTTATGGTTGGTTGTGTCGTATTATGTATCAATCTGGAAATTTCTGTTTATAGCTATTGTTCTCAAAAGTAAGACGCACAATTTACGCATCGTGTCGCGTTTTCATAATTATGAAACAGTCAATGCGCGTCTTTTTGGTTATATTTCAGTTCTAGAAAAATGAGTTGTTGCTAGATTTATTATAACTGAAACGTTTTGTAACCACCATGTTAGAAATGGCAAATGCATAAGGATACATGAATGGCATAGCCATAATGGCACATCCTCCTATTAAATTTGACACAAAACCGGAGGCCAAATTTGCAGTGGCCTAAAATGATTAGAATCCGAGTCTTGTGACTAGTACCGTAATTTTATTTTAATCATACACGTCTGGTTAATCGAGACTAGGGAAAATGATTTCGTTCAATTAATTTCCAGTCTCAAATTTTTTCTGCGTATTTAGAGCTAGCAACAATGTAACTTCTAAAGTAACTAAAGCGCCCACTAACAACAGAGTTTTACGGTTAAATAATAAAAGTAACTTTCACAGTCTTGCAGTGTCGGTATGTTGCCAGGAGAGTGGATTTAAAAGATAGAAAAAGGGCGAAACTACACGAGTTGACTCTGAACCGAGAACCCTTACAATATATACGTCATTGGTTACAATCATCTAACTTAGAAATTAAATCGCCGAGTTTTAGCCAAAATTTTAATCTAGTTCGTAACCACTTATTTTTAAAAGTCCAATGAGTAAAGAATAATTTTTTACATGGCTTCATTGATAAATAAGTGAACGAATACTGTCACGCGGATGTCTATTTTGGGCGACTGTTTGCTGCTTACAGTGCACGAGCGAGCCCGTGAGAGCACTTTTCTCATAAACGAAGTTTTGATCCGCGTGACAACATGCTGTTAAAACAGGTCAGTTTATATAGTACAGATAAATGAGTCTGTGGGCCACTCTACAGACAGACAGACGTCCGGACGGACAGGGGCGACGGCATAATACGTCCACATGAAAATGTGGCCGCATAAAAAAAAAAGATAGAACTAGGTGTTCGATTTTAATTTGGAGACAATTTTTGGATGCGCCGAGGTCGGAAATGGGGGGTTAGCCGAAGTTTCGAAGAGATAGGTCCATTTTGTAAAAAAAAAAACCTTCATAACAACTTATTTAGCTGCTTTTGACTTCCGGCTGGGAACTTTTCACGTTGGTACCTAGGTGCCCTGAAAATTTCAAGGCGATATACGCATTCCTTCAAGTCGTTTGTTCTTGGCACGGCTCCAGGTCAGGTGCCATTCTCATTTTTTTAAAGTCCAGATACGGCTTCCGTAAGGGGAAAAAGGGGGAATTTCGCCACGACACCGGAACGGATTGTCCGAGAACCATGAAATTTGGACACAATACGCCTATTACCACCCCGGATTCTGTACTTTACTCCCATTTTGATCTGATTAAAAAAAAAAGAGTTTTAGCAAAAAAAACGATTTTCAGAATTTAATATTAGTTTTAATTAATTTTAAAATTGCAAATGCAAAGGGATTTTATCGCATCTTCCGTATGTGATAGGTATTAGTACTATACACATTATCCTTAAAAGACAATTTTTTAAAATGACCGCAACAATGTTTGCGACACTAAAATCCGAAATCGCCTATTTTGACCTTTTTTGACTGCTGAGGCATCCTTCCGGTGGTCAAAATCTCTGGAATTTTTAGCGGATGGCTGCGTCGCGATGATATTTATCACATATTAAAAGGAGAAAATGCTCAGATATCAAGAACAATAAAAAATCGATAAAATACAGCAATTTTTTAAGCAAAAAAAAACATTGATGGGTGGGGGTGGGCTTCGAATTTATTTTCAACGTTCTCGAAATTCCACACTCTTCTATTTTTAATATGTGATAGCTAGAATCCCAAGGTACATTCTGTGCAAATTTCAAGGCAATCGGACCACCGGAACGATGCCTGTGCATTGAAAATCAACCCCGGTCGCAAAAATTCATGAACGCTTGTTCATGTATTATGACCGCCATCTTAGGTCAACACGACCTCGCGGATCCACCCGACACACCAAACCACTCCGAAATTCACCCAAAATCCACCACAACTTCGTTTGACTTCGCGCATGCGCCACACTGGAACCAAAGGTACCATGACTACCAAATTCCGGTTAGGAACTTTTCACGTTGGTACCTAGGTGCCCTGAAAATTTCAAGGCGATACATGCATTCGTTCATGTCGTTTATTCTTGACACGGTTCCTGCCGTTCGTCAATTTACGGATTCTGTAAGGGGAAAAAATTGGAATTTGTCCGAAAACCATGAAATTTGGACACAGTACCCCCATTACCACCGCGGACTCTGTGCTTTACTCCCATTTTGATCCGATTAAAAAAAAAAAGGAGTTTTAGCAAAAAAAAAACGATTTTCGGAATTTAAATTTTGTTTTAATTAATTTTGACATTGCAAATGTAAAGGGATCTTATCGCTTCTTCCGTATGTGATAGGTGTTAGTACTATACACATTATCCTTACAAGACAATTTTTTAAAATGACCACAACACTAAAAACCGAAATCGCCTATTTTGAGTTTTTTGGACTGCTGAGGCATCCTTCCGGTAGTCAAAATCTATGGAATTTCCAGCGGTTGGCTGCGCCGCGATAATATTTATCATATATATTAAAAGGAGAAAAATTTCGCGATATTATACTTACTGACATGGGAGTTACATTTTCTGAATCCTTGAAGGAATGCCTAAAAAACGTTCAGAACAGAATTTTGATTTCGGTCAACTGATGGTCTCCATTTGGAATTGAATATGAAGAACAGTGAAAAATCCACTTAACAGACGTGAAAATAAACACAATAGGCCGTAATATGTTCGTATTTCGCCTTTGACCTTTTATGTGCCTACAAAGTTGTTTGCAGGACAATTTATGCCTTTAATTTTCAAAATTTACAAATTTAACCTAAATATTCGAACAGCTAAGGTCAATCTGATTCAAAAAATATTAGTTCCGTTCAAAGTTATTTCATTTATTTTTTTGATATTTTCCTGCCCCTTTTTAGTTCTTTCCCGCCATTTTCGTTTCATGTTCTCATCCGTCCCGTTTTTAAACGGCTTGATACATTTTTCTGAAACTTTTGGAACGGAAAGTCATTCCGATTACAGTAATCCAAGTATCAGTTATTTCCCTTTAGTTTCCAGATTATTTTGTTGCCCGAGTGCAATGTTTCTCACTATATTTAGACTTGTAACTTCGCAAATTTTTCACCGACTTTGATAATTATTTTTTGTTGTTCTTTTTTCTTTTAAGATACTTGATATGATCCATGTCATGTGACGATGAATATGAAAGCTTTCATATCTGCATGGGACAGTAGCAGATCTAGTTATTATTATTATTATTTTTCCATTTGAGCATATCTCAGAAACTACTTGTCGGATCGATTCGATGTCTTCGGTTTTACTGGGAAAGTGGGTTTGACTTAAATTTTAAAGCTATTTCTAACGTTCTGCGACAATGCAAAATGTCCGAAATCACAGAAGTTGTCGTTTTTCGAAATTTTGCCGTAATGTTATCAATAATTGTCGGATTGTAATATTTGATACATTTTGACATAGCTGGAGACAAGGCACATAGCTACAGTTCTTTAGATTTTTTATTTTTGACGAATCTTCGGAGATATTAGGCGCCAAATTTTGAAAATTTAAATTTTTACGAAAAACTTTTTTATTAATGAATATTTTTATGTGATATTTTACCTAGGGTTAAAGTGTCATCTGATTTGACCAAAAATGGCAACATTTTTTGTCACCGTATTTTTCCTTGGCCCCCTTTGGCTAATTCAGTTTTTCAGTCCCGGATTAATTATTTATTGTTCGATTTGTATAAAACAAAGTTCATATGCTCCGTGATCCAAAATGTCATTTTTTTTGTTACCGGTACATTTTCCTTTCGGCAATGGAAGTGACGAAAAATAAGCAAAAACTGCAATTTTGACAGTTCGGTACCACTTTTTGAAGGCAAATATTATTTTTGTCAAATCTGGTATGATTGAAAGGGTGTGCCCCGTTGAGGCGCAGAAATCATCGTGCTCAGTTTTTTAAATTTTTATTTCGTTTTCGGATCATTTCGATTTAAAGGTGAAAAAATGAGCTATTCACAACCCATTCAGACTTTTCATATTTTAAAATATTTCTTCGCAACTTTCATAAACTAGTAGCAATAATCCATACGAAGAGAATGTATGTGAAAATTAGTTTGTAATATGAGCAGTTGCCGAGAAATGAGCAATTTTGCACGAGTCACTTTTTACGCTAGTTTGCCTGTAAAAGAGTCAATTATTATTCGATTTTCATAAAAGTGACACCATTTGATGCGTAATGTCGATTTTAACTAGGTCAAACCAATTTAACATTTTCAATGTCACCGGAAATGACGTAATTTGGGCAAAAATTGTATTTATAGCTTTCAAAACCAGTAATTTATTCAAATGAGTCGTATTTGTTATTTGTTTAAAATTTTGATATTTGATTCCAATCAACTAATAGAATGAACCCAAACGATCATGTAGATATCACAAAATGGTTTCTAACTTGTTCAGTTGCGGAGAAATAGACGACAGGTAACTTTTCAAGGTTTTTGGTCCATAAAAGTGTCAATTATTCGATTTTCATAAAATTTCCAGTATGTGATACCTAATGACATTTACGATTTGATACAAGTAATTTAACACTTTTAATGTCACCGGAAGTAACGTCATTTTGGCAAAAACTGTATTTTTAGCCTTCAAAACAGATATTTTATTCAAATGAGTCTGATTTGTATTGTTTTTAAAATTATCATATTGGATTCCAATCAACAAATCGATTGAACTTGTACGGTTGCAGAGAAATAGACGATTTTCTACTAGTCACTTTTCAAGGTTTTTGTCTATAAAAGTGGCAATTATTATTCGATTTACATAAAATTTTCACCATGTGATGCCTTAATGCCATATCTGATTTCATAAAACCAATTGAACATTTTCATTATCACCAGGGGGAACTGTATAAAATGAATTGATATTGCTAGATTTGGTTGATTCTGCGTCCATTTTATTTGATGTGTGCAATACTTATGTGGAAACCTGTTTAATGGTTTCACTGGTACCGGAAGAGTGACATGTTTAAGGGTAACGTGGCACCGGTGAAACCCGTCATTAGTGCATCGCAGTTCTAGTTAGGCTTTCACCTTCGGTGTCTATTTGGTTTTTTTAAACTTTGTCAATCGAGAGTCTAATTGGTAGTGTGTTGTGTTAAACCATTGTATCGTCGTATTTTTACGATTTGGAGCATTTTTAGGGGTCTATTTCTCGAAAAGTCAACATAATATTTTTTTGGAACTTCTTCTACAGAGAGGCCTATCAATAGTGTTATATATAAAACCATTGTACAACAGTTACAAATTTCAGGAGTAGCAGAACAAAGGGATCGAAAATTGAACACGGCACCTTTCATTGTTAAGCGAAACATAAGAGGGGATACAATCTGTACGTTTTGTCAACGTATAGAGCCAATTCAAGAGTGCCTTTATCAGTGGTGATATTTGAACTAAAATTATTTCAACTATGAGTGTTTTCTTCTATCCAAAATATGGGTTTAGTGACCCTGTAACAGAAATAGTTGATAGCTGTGTGTAATAATTAGTCTTTGAATTAATATTGTTGCTTCTTTGTCAAAATTATCTTATACCGGTAATCATCTGGATAGAAATCGACGGCTCGCGCTGTTTATAAGAAAGTCCAATTTGTTAAGCGTTTGCAGTAGTATCGTACAGTAGTATCGAATATTGTACCTGTGATAAAAGGCGTGACGCTGTTTGAGCATGGACTCTATCTGTAATTAATATTAAAATTTTATTAGTGACGTCAAATCTTTAACGTGCACGAAACCAGAAAATTGGCGATATTTCATTGAATATTCAATCCATTTTTGAACCAGTTACATATTTGAGTAGCTGACATGAACGCGATTCCGAAGTCCCGTGTACACATTGGTGTGACCGTAAAAGATCCCTTGGCGGTTGGAATTCTATATAAAAGAAGACTAGCGCCGCTGCACGAGCATGTTTAGAGGTCATTTCGGGACTAACATATGGTTCATTATTTTAATAATTCGCTTGCGCGTAGGGGTCATTAGCAGTGGGAGGAAATCGGAGGACCCGGAGAAAACCCACGAGGTTGGACAGGCGACCCTACTCCTTGTCACGTACAACCGGGGAATCGAAACCCCGCCAGTTGATTCAATGACAGACCGTATGATACAGCACAATCCCAAAGGCTAGCCTACCGTGCAAATTCCAGCCAGCATAATGAATCTATATAAGAAACATTTATTCCTACTGGCGAATTACAAACAGTCCCCAAGGCTAGCTTACCGTGTAATATCCAGCCAGCATAATGTATCTATATAAGAGACATTTATTCCTACTGGCGATTTAGAAATATTGCATGAAGAAATTCAAATCAGAAGAACAGAAACACGACTAATGCACAGTATCATATTGATTATAAAAGTACAATGTATATATTGGTTACACTATATATGTCAAAAAACAACAATCATTAGATAATAATAATTATTTACTAATGATATAAATCATTTTAAGAGGTAGGAGTTATCCATTGTTTAATTTAACAGTTATATAATTACTTTTCCCGGAAAAGCCGCCAATGATTTTTTTCAAACTTGCTCAATCGAGATTCTACTGGGTAGTGTATTGTGTGAAACCCTTGTACAATTTTTCTAATTTTCATGGGTAGCCGAAAAAAGAGATCGAAAATTGAAAACAGCGTATTTTTACGAGTTAGAGCATGTTTAGGGGTCGATATCTGAGTTATGCTAGAGTGTGGGGTTTTTTGGGGGGTGGGGGGTGTGGTGGGGATAGTCTTTTGTCATGCATCTGGCGATCATGTGACGCCTTTGCGACAGTGAAAGCCTTCAGCATTGCGCGCAATTCTAGTGATGATTGTTTTTACCAAAAAAAACAATCATCCAACACGTTGGCCGTTTTATTTTCCACTCGAGCATATCTGAGAAACTACTTGTCGGATCGATCAGATATCTTTGGTGTTACAGGAAAGTCGGCATGACTTAGATATTAAATCTATTTCGAACATTCATCGACAATGTGAAATGTTTGAAATCACAGTTGTCGTTTTGTTAAATGTTGCCGTAATATTTACAATAATCGATGGATTTTAACATTTGGTACATAGCCGGAGACAGGGCAAATAGCTATGGTACTTCAGATTTTTGATTTTCGGCGCATCCTCGTTTATATTAGGCGCGAAATTTCGAAAAGTTAAATTTTTACCATTTTTTTTTTTATTTATGAGTATTTTTTGATGGAATTTTACACAGGATTAAACGGTCATCTGACTTGAGCAAAATTGTGAACATTTTGTGTTTCCGTAATTTCCCTTGGCCGCCATTGTCAAAAAAAAATTTGGTTATTTATTGTTCGATTTGTTTAAAACAAAGTTCATACGCTCCTTTTTCCAAAATGTCATTTTTTTTGTTACCGATAGAGTTATCCGTTGGTACCGGAAGTGATATAATTTTAACAAAAACTATAATTTTGACAGTTCGGTACCACTTTTTGAAACTAAATATTATTTTTTCAAAATTTGATATTACCAAAAGGATGCGCCATGCAAAGGCGCATAAAACATCGGACTCAGTTTTTTTAATTTCAATTTCGTTTTCGGGCTATTTCAATTAAAAGGTGAAAAACGGTGTAAAATTAAGCTATTTACAACCCATTCAGCATCTTCATATATTAAAATATTTCTTCGTAACTTTTATAAACTCGTAGCAATAATCCATACGAAGAGAATGTATGTGAAAATTAGTCTGTAATATGAGCAGTTGCCGAGAAATAGGTAATTTTGCATGCGTCACTTTTCACGTTATTTTGCCTGTAAAGTAGTTAATTAATATTCGATTTTCAGGTGTTTTTTTT
The DNA here is from genome assembly GCF_932274485.2 of Patella vulgata. Classification (NCBI taxonomy): domain Eukaryota; kingdom Metazoa; phylum Mollusca; class Gastropoda; family Patellidae; genus Patella; species Patella vulgata. The sequence goes on from NC_065885.2 coordinate 44,103,836, forward strand.
TACTATTTGATGCATTATGCCAATTTTGATTAGGTCAAACCAATTTAACATTTTCGCTGTCACCGGAAATGACATCATTTGGGCAAAAACTGTATTTTATTCAAATGATTTTTATTTGTAATGTTTTTATAATTATGATATGTGGGCGTATGTTTTGTTGCTTGGCAACCTATCTTTATTTCACCATATGATGCCTAATGCCATTTTTGACTGGGCGGATCCAATTTTACATTTTCACTGTCACCGGAAATGACGTCATATGGGCAAAAACTGTATTAATAGCCTTCAAAAAAGATATTTTATTCAAATGAGTCTGATCTGTAATGTTTTTCAAATTATGACATTTGATTTGAATCAACAAATAGAATTAACCCATACGATCATACAGATACCACAAAATGGTTTTTAACTTGTACGGTTTTCACTGTGTGATACCTAATGCCATTTACAATTTCATACAAGTAATTTAAGATTTTCATTATCACCGGAAGTAATGTCATTTTGGCAAAAACTGTATTTTTAGCCTTCAAAACAGATATTTTATTCAAATGAGTCTGATTTGTAATGTTTTTAAAATGGTTTCTAACTTGTACGGTTGCAGAGAAATAGACGATTTTCTACAAGTCACTTTTCAAGGTTTTTGGTCTATAAGAGTGTCAATTATTATTCGATGTTCATAAAATTTTCAACATGTGATGCCTTATGCCATTTATGATTTCATAAAACTAATTGAACATTTTCATTATCACCGGAAGTAATGTCATTTTGGCAAAAACTGTATTTTTAGCCTTCAAAGCAAATTTTTTTTTGCAGTGGGTTATATTTATTATTTGTTTAACAATATATTTGATTCCAATCGACATATAAATTTGATCAATGTGATCATAGAGATGTCCCCAAAAAATGCTTTTAACATCTTCCCTTGTCGAGAAATAACCAATTTTGTCAGGATCACTTTTTAAGATTTTTTATCCTTTTTAATTTCCTATTTGAAAGTCAGCCAACTTAGCGGTAGGTTAGTAACAAATTTTGTCAGGATCACTTTTTTGGCACATGTAACACATGGTAACAAATGTATAAATAGAATTGATAATGCTGGATTTGGTTGATTCTGCGTCCATTTTATATACGTCTGCAATGTTTATGTGGAAATCTGTTTATCGGGTCCATTGGTACCGGAAGTGATTAGTTCAAGTGAAACCTGTCATTATTACTTCACAGTTCTAGTTAATTTTATTATTTGACTAAGCACTACAATTAGATAAAGTACCATACCTTCTGTAGCTTTCTTTATCTGATTGCTAGTTTTAACTAAAAAAGAAAAAAGAAAAAAAAGATAAGTGCCAGACAATGAAACATACGCCCACAGCAGCAAAATCTTCCGAGCTATCGACAAAGGTTGTCGCATTTTATTCTTCTGTAGATAATTGGGGGCATTTATTTACAAGACAATTTCATACAGATCAGATCATAATTTTCGTCGTTTGAGGGTTCTCAAGGTTCTACAAACTGGAAGTAAAACAAAAATTGTTGAAATTCGACCAGCTTTTTCACTTTACTAATTCAAATAATGCATATAAATTTCATACCGATCGGATTATAACTTTTGTCATTCGAACATTCACAAGTTCGTCAAATTAAAAAGGGTCATAAATTTAGGAGTACATGTAATTGACAGAAATTGCTGAAATTCAATCTGCTTCTTTGTTTCACTAATTTAAATAATGGATATAAATTTCATACATATCGGATGATAACTTTCATCATTCGAGCGTTCACAAGGTTCAACAAGGGCCATAACCCTGCAAGTAATTATTTGAATTTGTTGAAATTCAATAGGAATCTTCGTTTCACTAATTTAAATGATGCATATAAATTTCATACAGATCAAAGGATAACTTTCATCATTCGAGCGTTCATAAGGTTCAACAAAGTGAACTAGACGCAATAAACAGAAATAGCTGAAATTCAATTGGATTCTTCATTTTAATAATTTAAATGACTCATATAAATTTCATACAGATCGGCAGATAACTTTTGATGTTAGAGCGTTCACAAGGAGCAACAAAGTGAAACACTGGCCATAACTCTAGACGTAATATACGGACATTCAATAGGATTCTTCTTTTTACTAACTGAAATTTCATACAGATTGGCAGGTAACTTTTGATGTTAGAGCATTCACAAGGTGGAACAATGTGAAATAAGGATCATAACTCTAGAAGTAATTAACGGAAATTGCTGAAATTCAATAGGCTTCTTCGTTTCACTAATTTAAATAATGCTATAAATTTCACAAAGATTGGATCATAACTTAACACAAATTAGTCGCACATGATGAAAGTAGGAAAAGGAAAGAAATATCATCTAGCAGTTGGATTTTATCAAAACAAATAATATGGAAGTATCATCTTTATTTCAATGGGAAATGGTTTATTATATGTTAAGCGATGTGCAGTGCACAATGTTGAGTTTAATTGGAAATTAAGGCAGTTATAGGCCTATAACTTTTTTTTTTTATACGCCCACATTTTCATGTGGACGTATGGCGTATTATGCCGTCATCCCTGTCCATCCGTCCACAATTTGCTTGTGGACACTCTACAGGTCACAATTTTTCCGATTTTAACAAAACTTGAAATATAGGTCTACCTCCCAAAGATCTTGGTTCCCTTCGATATTGGCATGTATCAGACCATAACTTCATGGATTATGGCCCCTGATTGTACGAAAAATAACGTTTTTAGCTTGTGGACACTCTACGAGGTCACAATTTTCAGCTGATTTTGATAAAACTTGATATGCATGTTGATAACCCAAAGATCTTGGTTCCTTTTGATATTCACACTCGTAACTTCCTGAATTATGGTCCCCCATTGTACAAAAAATCGTGTTTTTACTGAGTGGTCCCTCTAGAGGTCACAATTATTATTCGATTTAAAAAAAAACTTTCGAGTATACCACAGTTACACCAAACTTCGTGAAAATCGGACCAAAAATCCTGGACAAAATGGCCGCCCCACGTATGCAAATTACTGTACATATATGGTACAACAGGGTTGTGGACCATCTAGAGGTCACAATTTTCATCCGATTTTGATGAAACTTGAAATGCATGTTTATAACCCAAAGATCTTGGTTTCTTTCTATTTTCCGGCATATTGGATCGTCACTTCCTGAATTATGACCCGCTGATTGTACATTTTTAGCTTGTAGTCCCACTGCGGTCACAATTTTTATCAGATTTTATCACCGGAACACCATAATGTCATGAAAATCGGACCGAAACTGATGGACAAAATGGACACTCCTTGTACACAAATAGTGTAAAAGTATGTAATACCAAGGTTGTGGACCCTCTAGAAGTCACAATTTTTATCCAATTTTGATGAAACTTGAAATTTATGTTTATAACCCAAAGATCTTGGTTCCTTTCAGTATTCGCACATATCAGACTATAACTTCCTGGATTATGCCCGATTGTACGAAAAATCATGTTTTTTAGCTTGTGGATTCTCTAGGGGTCACAATTTTTATCAGATTTTAAAAACCGTGTAAATGTATCATCATTCCATCATAATGAAGGTTGAATTAAAATTTTTGGGAAATCGAAATGAAACTACCCCAAAAAATGGCCCCTCTTTGTACACAAATTGTGTAAAAGTATGTAATATGAAGGTTGTGGACCCTCTACAGGTCACAATTTTTATCCGATTTTGATGAAACTTAAAATACATCTTTATATCCCAAAGATCTCAGTCCCTTTCGATATTTGTGCATTTCAAACTGTAACTTTCTGGATTATGGCCCCTGATTGTACAAAAAAATCGCTTTTATTTTTAACTTGTTCTCTATCCATCTCTTGCAAAATGTGGGCATATCTTGCCTGGCAACCGCTGGTTTATTAAACAATTACAAAACTTGTGCAAAGGAAGTCCTTAGAACCATCCACTTCTGTGGCTGGAGGCAAGAGGGAAGACATCAATAGTGGAACCATTTGTATGAATAAACGTGATATTGTAGCAATATGTATCGCTGGTTAGACGCATATTGTTCTGCTACAGATTTTATTAGCCTTGTGATCGTCTAGTATTGTCTCTGGTTATATTTATAATTATTTTCTTTTCTGTATTTATTTTTTATCTCAGCCGCTAAGATGTTTGTCTACCAGGAACAACAATGGCTCTACGAGTCAAAGGGGTCTACTCAATCCAGATGGTGTCTTTCAGGGCTCAAAATTGGCTGATCTGTACGTATCTAAGACCACTTTTTGAAAAATGGCTGTATACAGTAAAAGCCTCTCCATGGCCATTTTGTTCAACACCAAAGCCATTTTCACAATTTTGAGATTATGGAAGGCCATTTTTTTAAAAAATGTTGAAAACTTAAATAAACTTCAATAATGCGATGAAGCCATGCAGTTGAATCAGCTCTTAATTCAAATCATTAAAAAAACTATTTTGTGAATTGTTGTATACCGATAAACTTGGAAAAGAAGAGCCCATCTATTCATTTTATTCTGCATGTTATAAAGAGACAAAAAGCATGAGTTTTTGGCTGCAAGTGCCTGCAAATGACATTGAGATTTCCATGACATACGACATTCGATTTTTTAATGACACTCGCCCTAAACGTCCGCTAATTATGCTCTAGTAAGTAACCATTTGGCTTGTCTCTGTGGTATTAATATATATATATATATATATATATATATATATATATATATATATATATATACGCTCGTATGAAAATGTATTTGCCTACATTTGTATGTGGGAAGATAATATGGATCCAGTATGGGAACCTTGTGGTATCATCTGGGCCCACAGCCCTTTTTTTCCCCCCATATTGCAATGTAAATACGGAATGAGGAATCCATTTACTGTATATGTCGATACTCTTTTCCCGCGGAAGTCCAGTTTCCATCTTATAGGCCTTCTCTGCTTGATATAGCCAATGGATGAAGGTAAAACACAAATTCAGATTTTGAAACTTTATTTGTTAGAAACCGTCTCTCCACGATGCCGAGTGACATCTTCTGTCTGTTAAATATAGCGCTTGACTCGCGCACTATCGTCTATAGATAACAAAACTACTTACACTATATTCCCATCGAAATATTTGCCGACCTTTCTAAATATTTTTAGCTTGTGTATTTCTTTATTTGAAAACATAGACTCCATTCAAATATAATCAAAAACCCTAGAAAATGTCATCAAAATAGAATCTTTTCTCGTGCTTGTAAACATTTTCACGTTTTCATCTCATAATTTCTCGCGTCTCAAAGCATCTCTACTTTTGGTTACCATTCATACAATTTCTGCTTTGTTAATTTGTTCTACTTTTAGTAACGTTAATCGTAGAAACAGAACACGAATAGTCATGTATGGTGGCCCATGGTCACAATGGCGTTTTTGGGATATTTTTTTTGCATTTCATTTAAAGTAATAAAAAATATTAGTAAAAAAAAGAAACAAACAAATTTTATTTTACAAAATAAGAAAACGAAAAAAAAAATCTTTTTAAAATTTAAAAAAAAAAAAAAATTCTTTTTAAAATTTAAAAGAAAAAAAAATCTTTAATATAAAAATAAAATCTTTTTAAATTTAAAATAAAAAACAAATCTATAACAAAAATTAATAATAAAAATAATGACAATATTTATGAATAGTCCCAAGACGGCGAAAAATGTACTTTAAAATGTTAAAATGTTATTAAACCAGTGTTGAAATCTACAGCCCAAATATGTTGTTTTTAACAATTGGTGCATATTTCGGTTCTATATCGATATTTCCAATAGTTGTCTCCCCTTAGACCACATACCGCATTTCTGACGATCTGTCAGAATCGTGGATGTTGATTGACATTCGAGTCTATTATTCGGGTGAAGCCGATTGGCTGAAAGTATGCCCCACAAAAATTGTTCGAGACTGCGAAAGACTCTAGCGTGTTCGAGACTACTTATAGTCTAGTGTGTTGGAGATTAGTTCCGGTACAAAGAAAATAAGCAAAGAAACGAAAAAATGCATCGTATTCGTACTACATTTCTGGGGGGTTTTTTTTTTTGTGAAGGTAAGTTTAAGATTCGTTAAAGATAGGTTGCCAGGCAACGAAACATACGCCCACCACAGCAGCTAACTCGTCCGGGCAGTCAACAAGAGTTGTCACATATTTTTACTTTTTTCGGTAATGAAACATTTATAATACATTAAAATCTGATTAAGAGTAACAACTCATTAAGTAATTATCAGAAAACCATTAGAATTTGTTTGGTTTTTATAAAGTTTTGCCCCATGCTAACGTTTAGTATAGGAAACTTTTAACATCATGGATTTAGCTGTTCAAGTCATAAAAATTCATTGAAAATCAATATACTTGTTTGTCTCAAGACCTTACACTCTGTGTATGAATCTGAAGTCAATCGGATGATAACTTTAGCTTCTAGAGGGTCACAAGGTTTTTAAAAGTGATCAAGGGCCATAACTTTGGCAGTAATTATCGGAAATCGTTGAAAATCAATACGATTCTTCGTCTCATGACCTCAAACACTCTGTATCAATTTAAAGTCAATCGGATATTCACTTTAGCCTCTAGAGCATTTACAAGATTTTTTTAAGTGATCAAGGGCCATAACTCTGGCAGTAATTATCGAAAATCGCTGTAAATGAATAAAATTCTTCGTCTCATGACCTTAAACACTGTGTATAAATTTAAACTCAATCGGATATTAACTTTAGCCTCTAGAGCGTCCACAAGATTTTTCAAAGTGATCAAGGGTCATAACTCTGGCAGTAATTATCGGAAATCGCTGAAAATCAATAGGCTTCTTCGTCTAATGACCTTTAACACTGTGTATAAATTTAAAGTCAATCGGATATTAACTTTAGCCTCTAGAGCATTTACAAGATTTTTTGAAGTGATCAAGGGCCATAACTCTGGCAGTAATTATCGAAAATGGGTGAAAATGAATAAACTTCTTCGTCTCATGACCTTAAACACTGTGTATAAATTTAAACTCAATCGGATATTAACTTTAGCCTCTAGAGCGTCCACAAGATTTTTCAAAGTGATCAAGGGCCATAACTCTGGCAGTAATTATCGGAAATTGCTGAAAGTCAATAGGCTTCCTCGTCTCATGACCTTAAACACTGTGTATTAATTTAAAGTCAATCGGATATTAACTTTGACCTCTGGAGCGTCCATAAGATTTTTTGAAGTGATCAAGGGCCATAACTCTGGCAGTAATTATCGGAAATTGCTGAAAGTCAATAGGCTTCTTCGTCTCATGACCTTAAACACTGTGTATTAATTTAAAGTCAATTGGATATTAACTTTGACCTCTAGAGCGTCCATAAGATTTTTTGAAGTGATCAAGGGCCATAACTCTGGCAGTAATTATCAGAAATCGCTGAAAATCAATAGGCTTCTTCGTCTCATGACCTTAAACACAGTGTATAAATATAAAGTCAATCGGATATTAACTTTGGCCTTTAGAGCGTCCACAAGATATTTTGAAGTGATCAAGGGCCATAACTCTGGCAGTAATTATCAGAAATCGCTGAAAATCAATAGGCTTCTTCGTCTCATGACCTTAAACACTGTGTATAAATTTAAAGTAAATCGGATATTAACTTTAGCCTCTAGAGCGTCCACAAGCAATTGTGGACGCCGGACCGCCGGACGGACGGGGGCGACGACAATATACGACCACATTTCAATGTGGGCGTATAATAAAAAGGTAGTTTATTCATAGGCTAATTAACATATCGTCGTGGCCAAGTCGATTGAAAAAACGAAAGTAGTCGATTATTACGGGGCACAGATAAGTTTTTATCGGTAGCCATTTTTTCAAGCTTGGCGTGTCAAAATAAATTTTCTGGCTTGTATTTCTTTGCTTAACAAACCATTGTGCATGGATCCATATACATCATAAGCCTACACTAAAAAAAAAAACAACAATATCCGTGAAATTCTACTACATATGGTCCTGATTAATTGTATATTTTGATAACTAAATAAGGTAAATGAAATTTCCATTGTTTATTAGGCTATAGGCCTTAGCCCATACTCATAGGCCTATTATTTATTTCACTTCTCTGCTAATAGAATTTTGACCAGCTTCTGAATTTGAATCTGATCATAGTTAAAAAATAATTAGCACTTCAAATATAAATTTTATTAAATATCTAGTACTTATTGTGGATTTATTGACCTCCAATTAAGATCTCATTTAAAAGTATCACCTGTATAAGTATACACAAGTTGAGACAAAGCATGAATTATTTTTTTATCAATTAGTACGACACTATGTGAGTACGACACTGGCTCGCTAACCTAAAGCCTCAGGGTTCGATCCTTGTGAAGCCTTAGTAAATGCCCAAGATTTTCCTGCAACATTTCCCCTTGTCCGTCGTCATTAGTACAGACGAAGCAGAATGATAAGAAGACGTTAAACTCTATTTTATTTCAATTTATTTCATTTACTCATGCAAATTTAAGTAGTGCTGAAATAAATCCATGCTTGAGTAGTCCAACTTGCCCAAAATGACTGCTATGGCAGTGAAAGTTACTTCTGGGTTGATCCACTGCAGATTATATTATAGGATACCCTAACCTCTTAGTCTTAACTACTTTTTTTTATGTTATTTTTAAAGATTTGTTGGGTGAAGCAGGACATAGGAGTAGCGTGCCGAAAAGTAGGACATCAACATTGTTTCATGTCTTTTCTTTAACAATTTGCTCATTTTTTTTTTTATTCCTCTTCATTTAACTTTTACAGCTCCTAGAAATGACTTGGAATTTAAACTGGTTGCAGTTCACATGGGCCACACTGGGGCAATACATACCGATATTCAAGCCTTGATAGCTCTTGAAAATGGAACACTGCATAATTTCAAGGGCGAGATCTAACTTCAGTTGATTTTGAAGGTTAGTTTATGATTTCTGTTTGTAAATCCCGTTATATAAATGCGGGCATAAACATTGGGTGGGGGAAGGGGCAAATATATAGTCTGGTCTCAAAATAAGTGCAGTCAATCTCCAAATTATGCATCAGCATCAAAATGAATAGATGAGGTAAACAAAAATCCCAAATACTTAATACATGTATATTTCATTTCATTTCATTGGATATCACAATACACAGCAGTTTTTTAAAGCTCAAATTAGTAAAATCTGTTAAACATTCAGTAATGAAACAAGACTCCTCAATAATCTATTGACTCATGCGTGTATGAGTCGGTTTCATTTTTGCTACCCCCCCCTCCCACGGATAAGTTGTGTATGTGTAATTACCCCCCTCCTCTGTAATTCAAACTAATTGTATTAGTTACAAATGCTACTTATATCCTTACTGTTCACCCTAGAAAATAATATGGGACGGAGTACATTTGCTGCCAGTTGTGCTGTTGTCTGTTACTATACATAATCATCAAAGTTTTACTTAAAGGAGCTAAATCGCTAACATTTGGGACCTAGAAATTGACAAAAGTGGATCGCAACGCATATAATACAGTATTATGAATGTATATAAACTGATTTACATTCAATGGTTTCCGTTTTTACTCCAATTTCAAATCAGTTATGTTCGGCGAAATAAGCCTGCAGTCTCAAGCGAGTGCAAATTCCTAGCGTTTGGTTATTCCAGTCTACATACGCCGTTAGATTTGGTGCAATGTGTCTAGCCTCGTCCCTCTTGATACAACTGGGGCTGAAGCGCATTATGGTACATGATTCATGTACCAATGGTAAAATGTTTATTTTGTCTTAAATATTGGATATCTAAAGCCCATCTTTTTCCGGTAAGATCACGACATGAATGTTGATTTAATTTGACAAATAAATCGTGTTTTCAATGTTGAAGATTTTGGATGATATTGAGTTAGAGACTTAGCTACTTTAACTAAAATGCAATTTTTTTTATATTTCAGAAATTCCATTGTCTCTGGGCAGTCAAAAGACAGATTATTATGCTAATGAAAATGCAACAAAGGAAACAGTGTTAGAGGAAATAGGTATGCTGTTCTATTTAAAATTGGTTTTGTATTGGATGCGCTTTCATGAAAATTGATATACATGGCTTTGTTTAACATTTTCTTCCAAGAACTGTTCAAATTCGAATGTAGCTTTCTTCTTATCAGAATGTAAAATATATTTTTTGCCATAATGAGCTTATCATTCAGGAACCCTATGTCAGATCGGAAAAAGGAATAATATCGAAGAAAGCAGGGGACTATTAAAATGGGTTCGTCTGTCTGTCCGTCATACTTTTTGGTACACAATAACTCTCTTTCTAATTGAGCTAGAATTATCAAACTTGGTGTAGGTGTTTATTAGGCCATGTTCCGCTTAGGATAAGCGGAGATAAGCAATTTGATTGGTTGATGCTTTGGGACACGATAACTTTAGTTCTAATTAAGTGAGAGTGATGAAACTTGGTGTATAGCTTTATTACATCAATACCTTGACTAAGTTCGATAATGACATTTTTCTGCTATGGGTAAGCAGAGCGATAAGCAATTTGATTGGTCGAGACTTTGGAACACAATAACTCTCCTTCTAATTGAGGTAGAATGTTCAAACTTGGTGTAGGCATTCATTAGGTGAATCCCTTGATGGAGTTCGATGATAAGCAATCTGATAGGTTGATGCTTCAGGGGCACGACAACTTTGGTTATAATGAAGTGATAGCGACGAAACTCTGAATACAGATTCATTTTATCAATACCTTGACTAAGTTCAATTGTGCGAATTTTCTGCCTAGGCCAAGGAGCGATAAGCAGTTTGATTGGTCGACTTTGGAACATAAAAACTCTGCTTTTAATTGAGGTAGAATGTTTAAACCTTATGTAATGTTCATTAGGTGAATTTCTTGACTGATTACAATGATTAACATTTCAAGCTAAAGCTAAGCAGAGCTAATCAATTTCATTGGTCGATGCTTTGGGACAAGATAATCTTGATTCTATCTGATAGAGAGTGATGAAACTTAGTGTGTAGTTTGATTGCTCGATACTTTTTAAAAAAATAAATGTGCGATTAATTAATATGTGTCATCTATTTATTTTGGGATTTCGGCGGGGGACATCAGCCTCACTGTTGGCTTGTCCATCCAAAGATGTGTGTGTTATTGGCAAATTTATTCAGTTGTTGGCATATTGGGAATAGTATTCTGGTATTGATGTGTAACAAATAATAATATGAGAAAATATTAACCATCCAATCTGATACGGAAGGTTTTGGTATCTTTTCTTTATAAATTATGCTGTTTATTATCTGTCTTAAAACAAAAATTCTTTTTTTATTTTAGCAAAGCCTGTTAAGAAGATATCAAGAAAACCCAGGTCCGATGATCAGAATAAATTTCTTGAAAAAACATTTGTTATGAAATGGCCTACTGTAAAATTTTTGTTTTGTATTTTGATTTTTAAATGAAATGATTTAGATCTGACAGTCTGGTTCTGATTCTAACCTATCTAATTGGTTTCCTTGTGGGTGGTTGAGTAGTCTTTAGGTGTGCTCTTTAGATCATAAAGTCTGTAATTCAGTCAAGTAGAGTTGCCCGTCATGACTTACTATAACAATTTTGTTTTGTATTTTAATTTTTAAATAAAATAATTCAGATCTAAGAGTCTGGTTCTGATTCTAATCCATCTATTCGATTTCCATGTAGGTGGTTTTGTGGTCTTAAAGTGCGCGCTTTAGATTATTTAGTCTATAATTGAGTACAGTGGCATGGTTTTCGAACCCAGGACTGCACATGAGTAGAGTTTCCTGTGTATTTTTAATGGTCCCCCGGTTTTCTTGCATTGCTAAAAGACCCCTACGCGCAAGCAAATGAGATAAGTTCATTATGGCTGCTAATTTGACCTGTGACTTTTATGCAACCCTTTTATTAAAACTTTTAACACTTGCATTAAACACTCTTTTATTTTAGTGAGGGGGAATTGAAATAAAAAAGGTGCCATCGTGCGATTTTGGTGCCGGGAGACTAAAATTTGATATAATCTCCCCGTATATATTATGAAAGACCTGTGAAAATTGGAGCTTGCTGGCCTGAGTGCAAATGGAGATTTTGCAGCTATGACATTCCTAACTGATCACTTCTTTGCGACCTTTTGCTTAATTTGGGAGCTGGGAAGCTGGAATATTTTAGAAATTCATCCTATATATATATATATAAATTTCAGATTACTAGATTAAGACAAAATGAAGATATGGATTCAATACATGTCTAAATATGGCAAATTTGACCAAATTTCATGTGTGTAATGCTCTGTATTGAATTCTATTAATGTCAGGAAGCTGGAATTGGGGTAGGTACCTCTGCAGAGTCTGTTGGGGAACATATAAACATTTCAAGTGGATAGTATGATTCGAAGTGACAAAGGCAGTGGTGTTCAGTTCTGCATTCTTTGGCAATCCCATGCCTTTTCGGGCTATTCTCATGTATCACCCCTGCTTGTTTTTTTAAATATTGGAGCCATGAATGTGCAATTTTCAGAGAATCGTCCTACATGTATTCCTCGGAGACAATAACCATTTCAGTTTGCTACATGTAGATTAAATTAGAACTGTACATTTGAGGCTTTGACAAGCTTAAAATGACATTCTTTTCAATGAAAACCTCTCTACACATAGTGCATGGTTTTTCGCTCAATTGAGAATGCTTGCATTTCATTTTGGCTGAAGCTAAGAACCTGAAATTTTCTGGGTCACTACGTGATATCTATAGGAAGGTGGTGTTAAAATTTCAGGCTGCTAGCTGCAACAATAAGGAAATCCAACCCTCCTCAGTTGGGCGAAAAAAAGACCTCATTTTGCCCAAATGAATATGGTTGCATTTCATTTTGGTTGAAGCTATGAACCTGAAATGTACAGGGTTACTACGTAATATCTACATCATAAAGTCGCAGCCTCTTAAACTAAATCGACCCCTGGGAGTCGTGTGATGACCTTGTTTTGACCCTCAGAGGTCTAGGTCAAATGACCACTGTAGGTCATTTCGACCCACTTCCGGTCACTGGAGAAACATTTCAAATGCACCATGCAATACGCAAGGGTCGAATTAGGGGAGGTAGCCATGAGGACTAGTTCTCCGGATGATCTAAAAAAATAATTAGAACAAATGATTAAAAAAGGAATTTTGAGGGCACCGGAGCCCCAATGGACCGAGGTAGGGGCTTTAAATTATGGGACCCACTTTGTGTCGGAGCTCTGGGAAAATAGCCCTGCAGCTATTGGTCCTTGTGCATCAGGATATGTCCTCAAAATCCACTTCCGTTCATTCCAAGTGGTCTTTTCGTACAACATAGCTCGATTTCACCCACTTGCAATTTCACCCACTTGCGGCCATCGGGAGTGAATTTAGAGGGCACCTGGTGACTTCCCGGGGTCGATATACTTCAAGAATACTTAACCTCGGAACCGCCCGTGGGTGCTTCTGGATGCTTACAGACAAACATTTAGTGGGTAGGCCTATAGAAATTATATGTCCCATAAGCATCTATTACATAATTCTGTTTTTTTTACAAACAAAATGGGGCATCAAAATTGTGGGGTAAGCATCTATAACATAATTCTGTTATTTTACAAATAAAATGGGGCATCAAAATTGTGGGGTATATATATGTATATAATATATATGCCCCATATTAATGATGCCCCACTGGAACACTTCACAACGAGACCCCATATAAGGCACAGTGTCTGTATATGTATATATATATATATTAAAAGGGTGCTTACCGTATCCATTATTGCCTTGAAAACCTAAAGGCAAAACATGTAGGCATTTAAATAAAATTTCTTTAATGGTATTTTCTACTTAAGTTATTAGAATATATATATAAAAAATAAAATAAAATGATAATAATAACATTTTATTCTTTTGTAGATAATTGGGGGCATTTATTTACATACAGATCAGATTATAATTTTTGTCGTTTGAGCGTTCACAAGGTTCTACAAACTGAAACAAGGGCCTAAACGCTTGAAGTAATTTTCAGACATTGTTGAAATTTGGCCGGCTTTTTCATTTTACTAATTCAAATAATGCATATAAATTTAATACAGATTGGATTATATCTTTTGCCATTTGAATGTTCACAAGTTCAACAAAGTAAAACAAGGGCCATCAATTTAGAAGCAATTGACAGAAATTGCTGAAATTCAATAGGATTCTTCATTTCACTAATTTAAATAATGCATATAAATTTCATACAGATCGGATGATAATTTTCAACAAGGTTCAACAAGGGCCATAAACTAGCGTTCACAAGATTCAACAAAGTGAAACAAGGGCCATAACTCTAGATGTAATTAACGGAAATTCAATAGGCTTCTTTGTTTTACTAATGTGAATGATGCATATAAATTTCATACAGATCGGATGATAACTTTCGTCGTTAGAGCATTCACAAGGTGCAACCAAGTGAAACAAGGGCCATAACTCCTGAAGAAATAAACAGAAATTGCTAAAATTCCATATGATTCTTTGTTTTATTAATCTAAATGATGCACATTAATTTCATACAGATCAGGTAAGTGAAACAAGGGCCTTACTCTAGACGTAATTAACGGAAATTGGTGAAATTCAAAAGGCTTCTTCGTTTCACTAATTTAAATGATGCATATAAATTTCATACGGATCGGATGAGCGTTCACAAGGTTCAACAAGGGCCATAACTCTAGATAAAAAATGTTTCTGCGACGGGGCCTGTCGTCGCAATAGTGTCTTGAGTATCCAGACCCAGATACAGCTACAGTTAGACTAGAGCGACCAGAAACATATATTTCACTTTTATATTTGTTGAAATTTCAGTTATCATTGATAGGTGTTATGTCATCAATGTATCAGAAGGTAGAGTTTAGACTTTTAGCTACTTTGTAATCTGTTTTTCTTTTATGGTCTTGAAAATCGAATTCATATTTATATAAATGTGCATTTGCCATAAATGGGGCGGGGTCAGTTCCCATCGGTAAACCAATAGTTTGCTGTATTATCTGATCCCCAACCTCAAATATGGAATTGTCAATAAGGAAATGTATGATGTTTTGAAATTTTTCTTTATTAAAAACTACAGTGTCGGCATTGCGACGTTTTATAATCCATTTAGCATCTTCTGCATAAATGGCCATCAAGTTTCTGCCTTTCCCGAAAGCTCTATTAAAGGCTTTATCTACAAACCAATCCAAATTATCTTTAAGATCTGCATGTTGAAGCATAGTATACAAAGTAGAAAAATCAAATGTTTCTATTGTTTTTGCATTAACTTTTTATTAAGTCAGAAATACGAGTCAATTATGAATGGCAGTGAAACAGTAGAATCACTGGCAGAAGATGAAACTTTTATGCAAGTACTTGAGGTTATGAATTCCAAAAAGAACGAACTGTCGTCTAAGTCCAAGACGAGTGAATTATGGTTTGGTTTTCAATATATGATGCAAGTAGCTCGAAATTTAGTTCGAGGTGACAGAATGGGTGACTGGCAGATTCATAAAGCGGCTGTGTACGACTGTCTGGAAATCTTTGGGGTGCAGGACATTTCAACTACCTAAAATCAGCGCATATGTACCTTCAAAATAGGGCGAAACCACGCAACCTAAAGTAAATGCTATGTTTGAACAATGATTCTTTGTATTAGGAAAGATAGGTTGCCAGGCAACGAAACATACACCTACAGCAGATAAATTGTCCAGGCAGTCAACAAGTATTGTCGCATATTTTTACTTTTTTTGGTAAAGAAAAATTTATAATACACTAAAATCTGATTAAGAGTAACAACTCATTAAGTAATTATCAATCTGAAGTCAATCGGATGATAACTTTAGCCTCTAGAACGTCACAAGATTTTTCAAAGTGATCAAGGGCCATAACTTTGGCAGTAATTATTAGAAATCGTTGAAAATCAATAGGCTTCTTCGTCTTATGACCTTAAACACTGTGTATAAATTTAAAGTTAAGAGCGTGTCCACGAGAGCACCATGCAGAAATTGAAAAAAACGATAACCCGGGGGGTCAGCAAATTTCAACCATACTTGGTCTATGGGGACCCCTAGGCGACAGAAGTCACATGATGGAGTGAAAAAATTTTGAACGGACAACTTCCGGTATAACTGGAAATTGTTGTTTTGGGGCAAAAGTTGACATATTTCGACCAATTTGTTACCCTAATTTCAAAACGGTCCTACCCGAAAAGTTGTGTCTCTAAATTTTTGATATTGGTCAGGTATGATAGGTCTAGTAGTTGTCTTAAAATCCTGCAGTCGTTTGGGAATGAATGAATCGTGTGGAATTTTCTGTGAGTGATCATAAAGTGGTCATTTTACATATGTTTAAAACTATGCTATCCTAAAACGCATGTAGCTGCTTCTTTGCAGGTCTGACATAGAATTGCTTGGTGTGGTTGTGAAGGGCATTTCTCAAAGTAAATGTCAAAAGAAAAAAACTGACCGGAACGCAACCCACTAGCGTGCTGTAATATTCTGAAAATGTGTAAAAACGGTATTTTCCACGAAATTCGTCTTTTCACTGATCACCGAATACTATTTTCAAGAGTTCAAATGACCGTTGATTATGAACATTAGTACTATTTTTTGTTACTTGAACGTTCCTTGTGCCAAATATACTATCTTGGTTAAAAATCATGAAGTTTTTGTGACAAAATCGGACGTTCGCGGTCATCGTAGGAAAGGGGCTTAACTGGTGTATAATTTTGCAGGATCAGGCAACGATTATTCTCACCTGTATTCAGTAGTTAGTAGCACGGAAGTGCATAAATGTAAGGACTGGCATAGCAAGCTTTTATATTAGCACAATTTAACCAAAGCAGCACCTTTTCAGCAATGACCAACGATTATCTTCAAATGACTACTGATCATCACCATTACTTGTAATATTTCGTAATTTCAACGTGAATCGTGTCAAATAGATCATTTTGTTTAAAATCATAATATTTTTGTGACAAAATCTGACTTTCACGCTTGCTTGATAGCCATAGGGAAAGGTCATAAGTGGTGTGTAATTTTGCAGGGATCAGACCACTGTTATTAAGATATGTATTCATGAGCAGATCATCGTATAAATTTGACTGACATGACTATCATAAACTAGATATCTTTTAATTTGTACACCTGCTCATGTAAAGAAGAACCATAAGAAGAAACATTCAGAAGTGTTCATGTAGGGCCATTTAATGTCTGGTTTTGAAATCTCTGAATCATGGCATAGATCAAAACAGGATTTATGGCACTCCAGGATAATGTTGACCGCATGTGCCAAACTCCTACATATACCTACGTTCGAGCAGAAGTGCTCACTTATTTAGATTCCTACGTTCGAGTGTAAATGCTCTCTGACCTTCCTTCAAGGTTTTTGGACCACAGAGTACTGTTTTATTTTGTAGTACTGTTTTTGACCTCTTCTCCTTCAGGGATTTCAATATAGAATTATCATAGCCTCCCGATCTGTAATGCCTCTCCATGAAAACGTCCAAATGTTTCCATACAATGATCGGCTCCTAAATACAGATGGGAATAAGCTGGTCTGATTCCTAAAATATGTTTGACCAAAATAACCTATTTGGCACAAGGAACATTGGCAGAAAAGGTGTTGTATGGTCGTCTTGCTGATTGTGTGACTACGACTTACTGTCACTGGATCATCTACAATCCCCTCGTCCTTAAAACCTGTTACAAGAGCGAACATGTACATCCCTCAGAAACACTTCTTTTACCCAAGAGATAAAATATGCTTACACTGAATCGTGTATCATATTTCACCTTTCATTATATCATATTTATAGAAGACGATTTGTTCTGTTTAAATTGCATTGGACATTCATGAAACTTGTCCCTGGTCTAACACAGACTTTAGATCCTAAGGTCTGTCATTGAGTTAAGTGGCGTGACAGCATGCCGGTGACATGGTGTGGTATTGTTTGTTCAACCTCATGGATATTCTCTTTTCCCACAAGTGTATTATTGAAGTAAAATTGTACCATATGTTAGTCCCAAAATGACCTAGTTTGTGTTGAGTGGACCTTAAACCCCATTTCTCTCTTAAGTCAAAATCACCCTTGCTAACAAATATATTAACTTTGTGATGATGTCCATAGATACAGTATGCATCACCATATTATGCTAGTCCCAAAATGACCTAGTTTGTGTCCAGTGGACTTTAAATCTCATTTTACTTTGTTCCTGTCATGTCTAAATCATCCTTGCTAACGACTAAATGGAATATATTAAATTTGTAAAGATGTCCATACATATACTTCATCTGGGGTATTGATAGACGGGACATTTTATCCTAATTTTTGGTGTTTTTAATATATTTCTCCTGTTTTTATTATGACTATTCCGGTCATTTTTATTTTTTATTTTGTTAGTAGGAAGGTTGCTAGTTGTGGGTAACATTCAACTTTGGTCCTAGTCCCTGCAAAGAACGAGCTATAGCCTCTTAAACCTTGGTTTTCATTAAATTCAATTTACAGAGAGAGTTGGGTATCCGGCCAGTACCAAGGTATCATTAGCAGTAGAAACTTCAAACTCAGTGTGAAGGAGGAACCTGAGTGGTCCTACTAATGCCCAAAATTTTGTCTATCCAAATCAATTATTGTCCGAATAGCAGGTCATTCAAATTTGGATCCAAGATTGCCTATTTTTGGCTTATTTTTCGATTAAAAAATACTTTTCCAATTTTCCAGGTCGGTATCAACTGAATCAATCTAATATTTTGTGGGGATGTATCTGGGTACTAACCCATCTCACAGAAAAAATTTGGTCCAAATCCCTGACCCAAGGGTTATCACCCCCTGCATGGTGCTCTCGCGGACACGCTCTTAATCGGATATTAACTTTGACCTCTAGAGCGTCCACAAGATTTTTTGAAGTGATCAAGGGCCATAACTCTGGCAGTAATTATCAGAAATCGCTGAAAATCAATAGGATTCTTCGTCTTATGACCTTAAAGACTGTGTATAAATTTAAAGTCAATCTGATATTAACTTTGACCTCTAAAGCGTCCACAAGATTTTTTGAAGTGACCAAGAGCCATAACTCTGGCAGTAATTATCGGAAATCGTTGAAAATCAATAGGCTTCTTCGTCTCATGACCTTAAACACTGTGCATAAATTTAAAGTCAATCGGATATTAACTTTGACCTCTAGAGCGTCCACAAGATTTTTTGAAGTGATCAAAGGCCATAACTCTGGCAGTAATTATCGGAAATCGCTGAAAATCAATAGGCTTCTTCATCTCATGACCTTAAACACTGTGTATAAACTTAAAGTCAATCGGATATTAACTTTTGCCTCTAGAGCATCCACAAGACCGGTTTTCTCCCACTGCTAAAGACCCCTACGCGTAAGCGAATTATTGAAATAAAATTAAACCATATGTTAGTCCCAAAATGACCTAGTTTGTGTCGAGTGAACGTTAAACCCCATTTCTCTCTCTCTTGTACACAAGAACGGCGGCATCCCTGTAAATCTAATAAAGTACATTTTACTATAGACAGCATGTTTCACGGAAAAAAGGAAGAATTTCTGTCTAATTCGTCCAACAAACAGCTCTTCATTACGATGTTGGGAACAGAGATTGGGAAAGCTGGAGGGCAAGTTGTCAATGCTAATGGAGATGCAGACCTAGACATTGTACTGGAGGCAGTGAACATGGCGCTGATACATTCCACCATCTTGGATTGACTATGGATTTTCGCATTGACCCGCAAATCCGATTTTGGAAGATTTTTGGTTTTTTGATAAGCAAGTACCCTAGATACAAAAACAGTTGAATCTAGCTTTCTGCAAATTTATTCCATAGATTTACTGGTCTATATATAAATATAACAACAACCCTATGGTGGATCATTCCAAATAAGATTCAAATCTGTTAATAAATGCAACCTGTATATCATTTACAAACAAAATATCAACAAAAAGTGGGTGTGGCACTGCCGAAAGAGCATGGGGTGGGGGGTAGAGAAGGGATTAGTGCACCAACATCAATAGTTGCCGACCTTAGGGTATAAGGAATAAGTATACCAAGTTCCAAGATAATCCATTCAGAATTGTGGCCTTTGGACACTAAAGGCAAAAATTGGGCATGGCTCTGCCCCCGGGGGTCAGGGCATCCACCAAAATCAATAGTTGCCGCCCTTAGGCTCTAAGGAATACATTTACCAAGCTGATCCATTCAGAATTGCGGCCTGTAAACGATAAACACAAAAATTGGGCGCGGCTGTGCCCTGGGTTTTGGGCAATCACCAAAAACAATAGGGGTCATACTTAGGGTGTAAGGAATAGGTATGCAAAGTTTCAAAAATTGGGCATGGCTCTGATTTGTAGCGTTTTATTTTGTCGGCTTTAGCAGCTTGAACTTCAATCAAGCCGATTGGTAAAACAATTAACCGGCCACTATGGTATCATAAATCAATCTAACAGGTTAATTATTACTTTTTGATAAAGTAGTCAATCAACTTGCTTGTTTGCTACAATAACGGTCATATCTCGGCATCGATTGCGGGTAGAAGATATCACTTTGAAGATATCAGAATTCGCCCGTAAAATCTTCCTATTTACTTATATTTCCCATTAATATTAATATTGAATTAAGATACATTATGTAAGATTTAGATAAAGAGCTAGCCATTCTTGCTATAATAGTTCAAAAATAGATAGCTAAGTCTCACTCCTCCGTTTTTAGCTTAAATCAAAATATGGCTGAACTGTTCTAATCTATGGCATCGGATTTCTCCGATGCCATCGAGAGTTGATTATGGCCAGGCTAAGTTAATTAATGTCTAATCAATAATTTAAAAACATTTCAGGCCAAAAGAAAAACCGGAATTCACTTTCAACATATCGGAATTAGCACTTAAGACCTTCATATTTACTAATATTTTACATTAGTAATAAATTACTTTAAATCACCGGGATTCACTTTTAAAACATATAAACATCGGAAATTACCTTCAACATATCGGAATTCGAACTCAAGACCATCGTATTTTACATTAATAATAAATTATTTTAAAACACCGTAAATCACCGGAATTCACATTGAAAACATATAAACACCAGAATTAACTTTCAAAAAATCGGAATTCACACTTAAGATCTTTGTATTTACTAACATTTTACATTAATAATAAATAAACACCGGAATTCACTTTGAGAAAATCGGACATTGAAAACATATACAGTGGACTCTGTCAAATCCAACATCGTACGGGATCGTTACAATATGCTGGATTATGCAGAGTGTCAGAATACTCAGTTTTCTCAAAACCGGAAGTATTATTGTAACTCCGAAAACCGGAAATATTATTATTATGTAGCTTCGAATCCCCAGAACATTATTCCCTTTAAAGATAGGTTGCCAGGCAACAAAACATACGCCCACAGCAGCTAAATCGTCCGAGCCATCGTCAAGGGTTGTCGCATATTTATTTATTCCTCTGTAGGTAATTGGGGGCCTTTACAAGACAGTTCCATACAGATCAGATTATAAATTTTGTCGTTTGAGGGTTAACAAGGTTCTACAAACTGAAACAAGGGTCTCAACTCTGTAAGTAATCTACAGAAATTGTTGAAATTTGACAGGCTTTTTCGTTTTACTAATTTAAATAATGCATATAAATTTCATACAGATCACATGATCACTTTTGTCATTCAAACGTTCACAATTGCCATAACTCTAGAAATTATTGACAGAAATTGCTGAAATACAATAGATCTGTTTCACAAATTTAAATGATGCATATAAATTTCATACTTTTCGGATGATAACTATCATCAATCAAGCATTAACAAGGTTTAACAAAGTGAAACAAGCGCAATAACTCTAGAAGTAATTATTGTAAATTGTTGAAATTCAATAGGCTTTTTCGTTTCACTAATTTAAATCATGCATATAAATGTCACAAAGATCGGGTGATAACTTTTTACGTTAGAGCGTTCACAAGGATCAATAAAGTGAAACAAGGGCCATAACTCTAGACGTAATAAACGGAAATTGCTGAAATTCAACAGGCTTCTCTGTTTCACTAATCTAAATAATGAATATAAATTTCAAAAAAATAGAATGATAACTTTTGGCGTTGGAGCGTTCACAAGGTTCAATAAAGTGAAACAAGGGCCATAACTCTAGATGTAATAAACGGAAATTGCTGAAATTCAATAGGATTTTTTGTCTCACTAATTTAAATAATGCATATAATTTTCAGAAAGATCGAATGATAACTTTTGACGTTAGAGCGTACACAAGGATCAATAAAGTGAAACAAGGGCCATAACTCTAGACAAATTGATGAAATTCAATAGAATTCTTCGTTTCAGTAATCTAAATAATGCATATAAATTTCAGAAAGATCGGATGTTAACTTTTGACGTTACAGCGTTCACAAGGATCAATAAAGTGAAACAAGTGAATAGGTCAAGTCTGTCGTTAATTTATCTTCTTCATCGTCTTCAGTTGATCGCACATTTGTCTTTGGTGTTACGTGTTCATTGATAATCTGTCGTTCTATTTCCAGTTCGTCGTCACACGGTTCGGATAGATCCGTAGGGTGAACAAACTTAGGTATTCAGGTTCAATCGGCATGCGCAACAAATGTTTCCAACAGGTGCTAGGAATATTTTTACGACTGTGAATAATTCGTGGGAAAATTCTTGAGAATTATTCTCAACTGTCTTACAAGAGATTATAAAATTATCAAGGAAATCAACAAAGACCTACGCGAGCGAGTTTTAATTTTCACCGATAATTGATAGGTGATTGCTTGTTAATCTTTTGTGGCTTCACACCCACTGATTGAAGGCCGGATTATACAGTGTTGATTCAATGGAAATCATGTCACGGGACAGGTGATTGATGTCGTAATTCAGAATATTCAGAGTACGGATTACTCAAAGATTTTTTGACTGAAATAATAAGGAAGAATGCCGGAGAATTCAGAGGTCAGATGTGACAGAGTCCACTGTAAAAACCAGAATTCACTTTCAAAGTATCAGAATTCGCACTTAAGACCTTTGTATTTACTAATATTTTACATTAATAATAAATTACTTTAAAACACCGGAATTCACTTCGAGAAAATCTGACATTGAAAACATAATCACCGGAATTCACTTTCAAATATCGGAATTGGTATTTACTTATATTTCACATTAATAATAAATTACTTTAAAACATCGGAATTCACTTTGAGAAAACCGGAATTCGCTCCAAGACAATTGTATGTACTTATATTTTGCATAATATTAATACTTATATTTTGCATAATATTAATACTAGAATGTATCTACCGTAAAACGATATTTCCAGATGGTCAACTCGGGAAACACAATATGATTAGGACGCAGAAGTAATCCATGTAAAATATCAAACCGAACATTTCTCAAATGTGGAGCAAAATGTTCTGTTGTTGTTACTGTTTAAGGTCCGCTTCCACCGAAGGTGATATCCAAGACAAGTCTTATTTTTCATTTTTATTATCTTACCACACAGGTCTTTCTTGTGGGAGGCGGCACTCTAGACCACTAGGTCATCCCAACGTTCTCAGTGTAGATGAGCTAAGTTTATTCAAAAATTAACTTGGTAATAATAAACCTATCAAATAAAGTCAATGGTTTGGATATTTTTATAGATAATCGGTTGTAGCATGAAGCAGTCCAGATTGTTAATTGTGATTTGTCTTGGATCACTAACAAGACGCAAAAACACAGTGGTCACAAAATTTTGGCTTTATCCTTAAATCAACACTGACGTGTTCAGTAGTTATTTTAATAATTAATTTGCAGTGGATATGAAGTTTAGATTTATGTTTAACATGTTTGTTGACAGGGCCCTTTTGTTGACTGTCTCTAATCATAGACAGGAACTTACCACATTGTTGTTGAAATCTGTAATAAACAACAACAATCTATGGTGGCTGATAGTGGCCATCATGTTAAATCTTGCCCTTTTCATAACGCACCAACACAACATCACGACAGTATTGACGCAATCACACGACACGGCTTGTCCAGTTATTTTGATGGAATATCAAGTGATACATATTGTTATTCATCTGGTATAAAGAGATTGTCTAAGCTAAGTCATGTTACCAATGTTGGTGTTTAACGTCCGCTTCCTCCCAAGGTGATATGGAAGACAAATTGTCTTATTTTCATTTTTATCATATTAGCTGATCTATAATATGGTTTACAGCGAATATCTTTATATTTTTTACGTATTAATACAAAGATAGGTTGCCAGGCAACAAAACATACGCCCACAGCAGCTAAATCGTCCGAGCAGGCAACAAGGGTTGTCGCATATTTATTCTTTTGTAGGTAATTAGGGGAATTTAATAGACAATTTCATACAGATGACATTATAATTTTTGTCATTTGAGGGTTCACAAGGTTCTAAAAACTAAAACAAGGGCCGTAACTCTGGAAGTAATCTACAACCACCGGCTGCCAGGCACCATACGCCCACATTTTCGAGAGATGGATAGAGAAATAGCTAAAAAGAAAGCGATTTTTCATACAATCAGGGGCCATAATTCAGGAAGTTACGGTCCGATATGCACGAATATCCAAAGGAACCGAGATCTTTGGATTATAAACTTACATTTCAAGTTTCAACAAAATCGGATAAAAATTGTGACCTCTATAGGGTCCACAATCTTGATATACCATATTTTTACGCTAATTGAGAACGAACGGCGGCCATTTTGACTGTCAATTTTGGGGCGATTTTCACAAAATTCAAACTCAACTGTCCTTAGGGTGGAACAATAATATAATAATACGTTTTTTTTAAATCGGATAAAAATTATGACCTCTAATGGGTCCACAAGCTAAAAACATGATTTTTCGTACAATCAGGGGCAATAATTCAGGAAGTTAAGGTCCGATACGGGCGAATATCGACAGGAACCGAGATCATTGGGTTATAAACTTACATTTCAAGTTTCAACAAAATCGGATAAAAATTGTGACCTTTATAGGGTCCACAAACTTGATATACCATATTTTTACGCTATTTGAGAACGAACGGCGGCCATTTTGTCTGTCAATTTTTGGCCGATTTTCATGAAATTCGAACTCATTTGTCCTTAGGGTGTAGCGGTGATATAATAATACGTTTTTTTAAATCGGATAAAAATTATGACCTCTATAGGGTCCACAAGCTAAAAACGCGATTTTTCGTACAATCAGGGGCCATAATTCAGGAAGTTACGGTCCGATATGGGCGAATATCGAAAGGAACCGAGATCTTTGGGTTATAAACTTACATTTCAAGTTTCAACAAAATCTGATAAAAATTGTGACCTCTATAGGGTCCACAACCTTGTCAATTTTGGGCCGATTTTGATGAAATTCAAACTCATTCATCCTTAGAGTGTAACGGTGATATAATAATACGTTTTTTTAAATCAGATAAAAATTATGACCTCTATAGGGCCCACAAGCTAAAAACGCGATTTTTCGTACAATCAGGGCCATAATTCCGGTCCGATATGTGCGAATATCGAAAGGAACCGAGATCTTTGGGTTATAAACTTACATTTCAAGTTTCAACAAAATCGGATAAAAATTGTGACCTCTATAGGGTCCACAACCTTGATATACCACATTTTTACGCTATTTGAGAACGAACGGCGGCCATTTTGTCTGTTAATTTTGCGCCGATTTTCATGAATTCAAACTCATTCATCCTTAGGGTGTAATGGTGATATAATAATACGGTTTTTTAAATCGGATAAAAATTATTACCTCTATAGGGTCCACGAGCTAAAAACACGATTTTTCGTACAATCAGGGGCCATAATTCAGGAAGTTAAGGTCCAATCTGCGCGAATATCGAAAGGAAATGAGATCTTTGGGTTATAAACTTACATTTCAAGTTTCAACAAAATCGGATAAAAATTGTGACCTCTATAGGGTCCACAACCTTGATATACCATATTTTTACGCTATTTGAGAACGAACGGCGGCCATTTTGTCTGTCAATTTTGGGCCGATTTTCATGAAATTCGAACTCATTTGTCCTTAGGGTGTAGCGGTGATATAATAATACGTTTTTTTAAATCGGATAAAAATTATGACCTCTATAGGGTCCACAAGCTAAAAACGCGATTTTTCGTACAATCAGGGGCCATAATTCAGGAAGTTACGGTCCGATATGGGCGAATATCGAAAGGAACCGAGATCTTTGGGTTATAAACTTACATTTCAAGTTTCAACAAAATCTGATAAAAATTGTGACCTCTATAGGGTCCACAACCTTGTCAATTTTGGGCCGATTTTGATGAAATTCAAACTCATTCATCCTTAGAGTGTAACGGTGATATAATAATACGTTTTTTTAAATCAGATAAAAATTATGACCTCTATAGGGCCCACAAGCTAAAAACGCGATTTTTCGTACAATCAGGGCCATAATTCCGGTCCGATATGTGCGAATATCGAAAGGAACCGAGATCTTTGGGTTATAAACTTACATTTCAAGTTTCAACAAAATCGGATAAAAATTGTGACCTCTATAGGGTCCACAACCTTGATATACCACATTTTTACGCTATTTGAGAACGAACGGCGGCCATTTTGTCTGTTAATTTTGCGCCGATTTTCATGAATTCAAACTCATTCATCCTTAGGGTGTAATGGTGATATAATAATACGGTTTTTTAAATCGGATAAAAATTATTACCTCTATAGGGTCCACGAGCTAAAAACACGATTTTTCGTACAATCAGGGGCCATAATTCAGGAAGTTAAGGTCCAATCTGCGCGAATATCGAAAGGAAATGAGATCTTTGGGTTATAAACTTACATTTCAAGTTTCAACAAAATCGGATAAAAATTGTGACCTCTATAGGGTCCACAACCTTGATATACCATATTTTTACGCTATTTGAGAACGAACGGCGGCCATTTTGTCTGTCAATTTTGGGCCGATTTTCACGAAATTCGAGCTCGGCCATCCTTAGGGTGTAACGGTGATATAATAAAACGGTTTTTTAAATCGGATAAAAATTATGACCTCTATAGGGTCCACAAGCTAAAAACGTGATTTTTTGTACAATCAGGGGCCATAATTCAGGAAGTTACGGTCCGATATGTTTCATAAAAAAAGTAGTCTTGAATATCTCAGCCTGTCAATCAGACCTAGAATGGTCGGTAGACTGGTTAAGTGAGACCATTTTCAAAACAAGGGCATGTAACCTATTTTTTACTCACAAGTGCCCAAATGTTATGGCCGACACTTGTAACCATCTTTCAGTGTATTATTTATAGATGGTTAAATGATCGTAGATAATTAAGTACAACATGACCGTTTATGTAGTGACTATAAATGTATGACACTGATTTAAGGCTTGATATATATATATAAATAAATGTATTGTGGTGTAATTTTCTAGATATTTGGAGATATTTATTTATGTTGGGTCACCCTATCATTTGTCACTGATGGTTTATTACAATGAGTACCCACATTTACGAATGTCCTTACTTCCACCGGCTGAGGTTTCGTTGGGCAGTCACATAACTTTGTGGCATAATAAGTTTCACCTTCGTCAAAGATAATTTCAGTTTGTGTCAAGGTATCACATTGAGCTGTATTTGGTGTTTGTGTTGACATTAAAGAACATGATTTTGCTATGTTTGTTTGACAGTGTTTATTTAAAGTGCTAGATATTTCTTCAGCGTTAACTGCCCCCACGTAATCATGAAATATCACGGATGTTTGCCCCGAAGAATGGTCACTTTTGAGGGTAACTGCTTCTCCACGATGTTCGGGTATCTCCAACCTGGGATATTCCTGATCAGTGACTGTTGGACTTGGATTGCTGCTTTCCAACTGAAATGGGAAAGAAATGCATAAAAATAAAATCATTTCTATATGAAATATAATATAAATTTCCAATGCAGTTGTTCCGAAATTGATACAATAACCAAAACATACTCAGTATACTCAAAATAGTGAAATGTTAAGACAAACAGCCTTGCATCTTCGAATCTTAAAAAATTGCAGCACAAGGTGATGCTTTGAGTCTGGGATGAGGGATATAAATCACTATTTTATTTTTTAAAAAAAGGGGGCATTTATTAAAAGTACCCCAACCCCATTTTTTTGCTTTCACCAGTGTTTAAGATTTCAATTTTACAAAATATCTTTTTAAGAAAATGAGCTGTGCAAACATTTATATGCACAAAATGCTTACCGTAGTTGTCTAGAAACGTCTTCGCCTGAACACCGACAGAACAACATTTTTCTCAAACTGCCCCACTACGAAGTTTGAAGCTCTTTTTCACCAGTTTAATTCTTCGTATCCACACACTTTTCACTCTATCATTCATAGGAAACCGATGCAACGTAATAATACGTCCATTAATTGGAGCATAAGGTAAAATAATGTCGCATTGTTGGTGTGAAATCGTCAATTTTGAGAAAACCTCTCCAGAAGTAGTTGATTTCTGTCGGGTCCTTTATCGTTTTCTATTTATAGAGTACCGCAAAGGGAAGTAAAAAATCAAAGAACGATAACACCTTTTTGTAAAGGGCTATATACACCACATTTCAATGTGGGCATATAAAAATGGTTATCGCCTCTTCCATACATGCTCGGTCTTAGTGCTCTCCGCATCCTGGCAAAAAATTTAATTTTTTGGAATACAGGAACAGTGCCCGCTAATCTAGCATAGTTGGGGGTGTGGCATTTTGGGGTGTGTCTGTTAGGGGTAACCCACCACACAAACTGTCTGGCAATAGTCATTCATGATTTCTATGATGGTACTGAACAACTCAAAAGCTGTTTTAGGTGGTACAGACCTCAGCTAATCTAGCCTAGCTGTGGTCTGAAAACTAGATAACTCTTGTCAGGGATACTCCACCACTACAAATGTCTGGTAATTACATAGCTCTTTCAGGAGTACCCCACCACCAAAAATGTCTGTCAAAGTGTTTCTGTAATACTTGAAGATGTAAGGTACACTGCTGTACGATTTTCATGTGGTACTCTTTTGTGCTAATCTAGCCCAAGAATTCACACCCAGAATGACAACCCTCAAAGGAACAGCACCATTAGATACCCGGCAGATATACATGCATTGGTACCATATAGGAGAAAATTGGTACACTTGTCAGCTAGGCTAGCCTCCTGGTCTACTAATAGCGTTACCTGTGTATTCTTGTAATGCTTTATCTCTAATAGCTGCTAAGCGCTTTAATCTATCAATTTCTTTATAAGCATTCTTTTCCCTCTTTACTCTTCTATTAGTCCTCTTACGCTTACTTCTTAAACTTTTTGCCATCTAAAAATATATACAAGTGGTTGTCACGCAAGATGAGAATACATTTTTCAAGAGATGGACAGAGAACAAGCTAAACGATAAGTTGCCAGGAAACAAAACATACGCCCACTGCAGCTAAATCCTCCGAGCGGTCGACAGGAGTTGTCGCATATTTATTCTTTGTAGGTAATGGAGGCCATTTACAAGACAAATTTCATACAGATCGAATTATAACTTTTGTTGTTTGAGCTTTCACAAGGTTCAATAAAGTAAAACAATGGCCATAACTCTGGAAGTAATTTACTGAAATTGTTGAAATTAGACAGGCTTTTTCGTTTTACTAATTTAAATAATGCATATATAAATTCATACAGATCGGATGATAACTTTTGACGTTTGAGAATTCACAAGGTTCAACAAAGTAAAACATGGGCCATAACTCTAGAAGTAATTAACAGAAATTGCTGAAATTCAATAAGATTCTTTGTTTAACTAATTTAAATGATGCATATAAATTTCATGTCTTTCAAGCTTAAGGTCATAACTCTAGAAGTAATTAATGTAAACTGCAGACATTCAATAGGATTCTTCATTTCATTAATTTAAATGAGGCTTATAAATTTCATACAGATCGGATGATAACGTTCACCAGGTGTAATGAAGACAACACGTTAAACGCCAAGAAGAAGAGCAACAACAGACTTGACCAGTGTCTGCGATATCATTGGTTGAAGTGGGGCTGTGGCTATTTCCCTGGAAATTTTCTATGTCACGATATTATTGTCACGCGAATTTTTAGAATAAATCAATCATTAACTAATAGGCCAGTAGCTGACACCAAATAATGTTATCAGAAGAAATATTTTGCTCCAGCATCAGGAATTTTAAAAGAACTTTGTTTTGACTAATAGAAATATTCTAAATAAATATGTCAATAGTTCTAGGTTCCAAACCCGCTGTATTTTTTATTTAGCGATGACATTTAAGATAAATAGATCCACGCAACGCGAGTTCAATCAGTCTGAAGCGTAAAATATAAGCAAAACTAGTCACAATTTTATCTCTTATTATAAAGCAAGTGCAGGGGGACTGCATCACACAGAATTTACACAAAAACAAATCTTTGGAGAAGACACAATACGCATAAATCACGAACAAACAATCAGGAATACATCACCGAATAGTGATACTAATTTTTTGTTCTTTTTCAAATTTTAATTTATGAATACATAATTTAATTCTTAACTGTTTATTCACCTACATAGGCAATATAGCTAACATAAAGGTTATTAGTCTTTCCGTCTTTACTTTTAATGTTAATATTTTGATTTAAAGTCTATATAAAGTAATTGCCTAAAATTGCCTAAAAGCAACAATGGTCTTGACTGTGTTATAATCTTTTGATGCCTTGAGCAAAAAGTTACAGTTAACAATGCAGTCAGATCAGTGCCAAGCAAGTGTCAACGCTTTTAATTTATTTAGGGTTTAAAGCTTATTAACTAATTCTATATTTTACTGTAAACTTTTACCCAATGAAAATTATATATTAATTTAACTTCTTTCATTTGATGTGTTACAATATATGTTTATTCCTAATTTTATCTTGAATCTGATTTGTTGAAATGATTGTCCTTTTGTCTGTATGCAAATTAGTTTGTTTAAAAGACCGCTGCACAGATAGGGGAGACAAAAAAAAATATACAGGAGATCTGATGAGATAGGAGAGAGGGTTAAGACATTTAGTAACCCTTTGATATGATCTTGTAAATAATGTATTTTTAAACAAGGTCGGGGGCATTTATCACCGAATAGTGATACTAATTTTTAGTTCTTTTTCAAATTTTATTTTAAGAATACATAATTTAATTCTTAACTCTTTATTCGTGTACATAGGCAATATAGCTAACATTAAGGTTATTAGTCTGTCTGTCTTTACTTTTAATGTCAATATTTTGATTTAAAGTCTATATAAAGTAATTGCCTAAAATTGCCTAAGAGCAACAATGGTCTTGACTGTGTTATAATCTTTTGATGCCTTGAGCAAAGAGTTACAGTTAACATTGCAGTCAGATCAGTGCCAATCAAGAGTCAACGCTTTTAATTTATTTAGGGTTTAAAGCTTATTAACTAATTCTATATTTTACTGTAAAACTTTTACCGAATGAAAATTATATATTAATTCAAATTCTTTCATAAAATGTGTTACAATATATTTTTATCCCTAATTTTATCTTGAATCTGATTTGTTGAAATGATTGTCCTTTTGTTTGATTAAAAGACCCCTACACAGACAGGGGAGACAAAAAAAATATACAGGGAGATCAGATGAGATAGGAGAGAGGGTTAAGACATTTAGTAACCCTTTGATATGAGTTTGTAAAAAATGTATCTTTAAACAAGGCCGGGGGCATTTATCACCGAATAGTGATACTAATTAGGGTTATTCTTCTTATTATTATTTTATTTTTTTTTCCACTTGAGCATATCTCAGGAACTATTTGTCGTATCAACTCGATGTCTTCGGTTTTACTGGGAAAGTGGGTGTGACGTTTTTTGAAATATTGCCGTAATATTAACAATAATTGTCGGATTTTAACATTTGATACATTTTGACATAGCCTTAGACACGGCAAATAGCTACGATTGTTTAGATTTTTTATTTTCGATTAATCTTCAAAGTTATTAGGCGCCAAATTTTGACAAAAAATTTTATTTATGAATATTTTTTTTATGGCGCTTTAACTATAATTAAAGGGTCATGTGATTTGAGCAAAAATATGAAAAAATTTTGTATCAATTATTATTGGATTATTATAAAAGTGATACCATTTGATGCGTAATGTCAATTGTGACTAGGTCAAACCAATTTAACATTTTCAATATCATCGGAAATGACGTAATTTGGGCAAAAACTATATTTATAGCTTTCGAAACAAATAATTTATTCAGATGAGTCGTATTTGTTATTTGTTTAATATTTGGATAGTTGATTCCAATCAACTAATAGAATGAACCCATAGGATCATATAGATATCACAAAATGGTTTCTAACTTGTTCATATTGGCCGAGAAAGTGCATCCAGATTTTCCGGCGTGGTTCTCCCTTGTCAGTGATGCAGGACGGAGGGGCTGACAAGAAAAGCTGTCTAGTCGTTCGGATGGGACGAAAAACCGAGGTCCTGTGTACACATTGGCGTGCACGTAAAAGATCCCTTGGCTGTCCGGGCAAAATTTCCCTCATAGCACACTGTATGGCGTATGCCCGTCTTCATTAGCCCAGGTTAGGAGCAGAACAGTAGGACGTTAAACTCCATTTCATTTCATTTCATTTTTAACTTGTTCAGTTGCAGAGAAATAGGCGATTTTCAACAGGTCACTTCTCAAGGTTTTTGGTCCATAAAAGTGTCAATTATTATTCGATTTTCATAAATTTTTTGTGTTTAATACCTAATGCCATTTACGATTTCATACAAGTAACTTAAGATTTTCATTATCACCGGAAGTAACGTCATTTTGGCAAAAATTGTATTTTTAGCCTTCAAAACAGATTTTATTCAAATGAGTCTGATTTGTAATATTTTTAAAATTATGATATTTGATTCCAATCAGCAAATAGATTGAACCCATACGATCATACAGATACCAGAAAATGGTTTCTAACTTGTACGGTTGCAGAGAAATAGACGGTTTTCTACAAGTCACTTTTCAAGGTTTTTGGTCTATAAAAGTGGCAATTATTATTCGATTTACATAAAAATTTTCACCATGTGATGCCTTATGCCATTTCTGATTTCATAACACTAATTGAACATTTTCATTATCACCGGAAGTACTGTACACTTACATGTAAAAAATGAATTGATATTGCTGGATTTGGTTGATTCGGCGTCCATTTTATTTGATGTGTGCAATGCTTATGTGAAAACTTGTTTAATGATTTCATTGGTACCAGAAGTGACATATGTTTAGGGTAACGTGGCACCGGTGAAACCCGTCATTACTGCTTCGCAGTTCTAGTTTTTAGTTGTTTTCCAAATTTTATTTTAAGAATACATAATTTAATTCTTAAATCTTTATTCAAGTACATAGGCAATATAGCTAACATTAAGGTTATTAGTCTGTCTGTCTTTACTTTTAATGTTAATATTTTTATTTAAAGTCTATAAAGTAATTGCCTAAAATTGCCTAAGAGCAACAATGGTCTTGACTGTGTTATAATCTTTTGATGCCTTGAGCAAAGAGTTACAGTTAACAATGCAGTCAGATCAGTGCCAATCAAGTGTCAACGCTTTTAATTTATTTAGGGTTTAAAGCTTATTAACTAATTTTAGAATATTATTCTATATATCCTAGAAAAAGAGAAAATCGTTGCCTTATACCACACATTGAACCCAATAGTCCTCGCTTTATAGTGAGTCTTTTTCTTATGTTTGAAAGATTTTGAAGTATATTTTCAATTAATTTCCATAACAAACCAGCGGCTGCCAGGCAGGATACGTCCACATTTTCGAGAGATGGATAGAGAACAAGCTAAAAAGAAAGTGATTTTTCCTACAACCAAGGGCCATAATTCAGGAAATTACAATTCGATATGCGCAAATATCGAAAGGAACGGAGATCTTTGAGAATGAAGGGTGGTCATTTTGTCTGTCAGTTTTGGGCCGATTTTCACAAAATTCAAACTCAGCCGTCCTTATGGTGTAATGGTGATATAATAATACGTTTTTTTAAATCGGATAAAAATTATGACCTCTATAGGGTCCACAAGCTAAAAACGCGATTTTTCGTACAATCAGGGGGTATAATTCAGGAAGTTACAGTCCGATATGTGCAAATATTGAAAGGAACCAAGATCTTTGGGTTATAAACTTACATTTCAAGTTTCAACAAAATCAGATAAAGATAGGTTGCCAGGCAACGAAACATACGCCCACAGCAGCTAAATCGTCCGGGCAGTCAACAAGAGTTGTCGCATATTTTTACTTTTTTCGGTAATGAAACATTTATAATACACTAAAATCTGATTAAGAGCAACAACTCAGAAAAGCATTACAATTTGTTTGGTTTTTATAAAGTTCTGCCCCATGCTAACGTTTTGTATACAAAACTTTTAATATCATGGATTTAGCTGTTCAAGACATAAAAATTCATTGAAAATCAATATACTTGTTCGTCTCAAGATCTTAAACTCTATGTATCAATCTGAAGTCAATCGGATGATAACTTTAGCCTTTAGAGCGTCACAAAGTGATCAAGGGCCATAACTTTGGCAGTAATTATCGGAAATCATTGAAAATCAATAGGATTCTTCGCCTCGTGACCTCAAACACTGTATAAATTTAAAGTCAATCAGATATTAACTTTAGCCTTTAAAGCATCCACAAGGTTTTTTGAAGTGATCAAGGGCCATAACTCTGGCAGTAATTATCGAAAATCACTGAAAATGAATAGACTTCTTCGTCTCATGACCTTAAACACTGTGTATAAATTTTAAGTCAATCGGATATTAACTTTGGCCTGTAGAGCGTCAACAAGATTTTTCAAAGTGATCAAGGGCCATAACTCTAGCAGTAATTATCGTAAATTCCTGAAAATCAATAGGATTCTTCATCTCATGACCTTAAGCACTGTGTATAAATTTAAAGTCAATAGGATATTAACTTTGGCCTCTAGAGAGTCCACAAGATTTTTTTGAAGTGATCAAGAGCCAAAACTCTGGCAGTAATTATCAGAAATCGCTGAAAATCAATAGGCTTCTTCGTCTCATGAACTTAAACACTGTGTATAAATTTAAAGTCAACGGATATTAACTTTCGCCTCTAGAGCGTCCACAAGATTTTTTGAAGTGATCAAGGGCCATAACTCTGGCAGTAATTATCGGAAATCGCTGAAAATCAATACGCTTCTTCGTCTCATGACCTTAAACACTGTGTATAAATTTAAAGTTAATCGGATATTAACTTTGGCCTCTAGAGCGTCCACAAGATTTTTTGAAGTGATCAAGGGCCATAACTCTGGCAGTAATTATCGGAAATTGCTGAAAATCAATAGGCTTCTTCGTCTCATGACCTTAAACACTGTGTATCAATTTAAAGTCAATCAGATATTAACTTTCGCCTCTAGAGCGTCCACAAAATTTTTTGAAGTGATCAAGGGCCATAACTCTGGCAGTAATTATCAGAGATTGCTGAAAATCAATAGGCTTCTTCTTTTCATGACCTTAAACACTGTGTATAAATTTAAAGTCAATCAGATATTAACTTTCGCCTCTAGAGCGTCCACAAGATTTTTTGAAGTTCTCAAGGGCAATAACTCTGGCAGTAATAATCGGAAATCGCTGAATATCAATAGGCTTCTTCGTCTCATGACCTTAAACACTGTGTATAAATTTAAAGTCAATCGGATATTAACTTTGGCCTCTAGAGCGTCCACAAGATTTTTTGAAGTGGTCAAGGGCTATAACTCTGGCAGTAATTATCGAAAATCGCTGAAAATCAATAGGCTTCTTCGTCTCATGACCTTAAACACTGTGTATAAATTTAAAGTCAATCGGATATTAACTTTGGCCTCTAGAGCATCCACAAGATTTTTTGAAAAGATCAAGGGCCATAACTCTGGCAGTAATTATCGGAAATCACTGAAAATAAATAGGCTTCTTCGTCTGATGGCCTTAAACACTGTATATAAATTTAAATTGTGGACGCCGGACCGACGGACGGACGGACGGGGGCGACGACAATATACAACCACATTTCAATGTGGGCGTATAAAAATTGTAACCCCTATAGGGTCCACAACCTTGATATACCATATTTTTACGCTATTTGAGAACGAACGGCGGCCATTTTGTCTGCCAATTTTGGGCCGATTTTCACGAAATTCGACCTCAGCTGTCCTTGGGGTCTAACGGTGATATAATAATACGTTTTTTTAAATCGGATAAAAATTATGACCTCTATAGGGTCTACAAGCTAAAAACATGATTTTTCATACAATCAGGAGCCATAATTCAGGAAGTTATGGTCCGATATGCGCGAATATCGAAAGGAACCGAAATCTTTGGGTTATAAACTTACATTTCAAGTCCGATATGCGCGAATATAGAAAGGAACCGAAATCTTTGGGCTATAAACTTACATTTCAAGTTTCAACAAAATCGGATAAAAATTGTGACCTCTATAGGGTCCACAACCTTGATATACCATATTCTTACGTTATTTGAGAACGAACGGCGGCCATTTTGTCTGTCAATTTTGGGCCGATTTTCATGAAATTCGAACTCAGTCGTCCTTAGGGTGTAACGGTGATATAATGTTATGGGTTTTTAAATCGGATAAAAATTATGACTTCTATAGGGTCCACAAGCTAAAAACGTGATTTATTGTACAATCAGGGGCCATAATTCGGGAAGTTATGGTCCGATATGCACGAATATCGAAAGGAATCGAGATCTTTGGGTTATAAACTTACATTTTAAGTTTCAACAAAATCGGATAAAAATTGTGACCTCTATGAGATCCACAATCCAAAAAACATGATTTTTCGTACAAACAGGGGCCATAATCCATGAAGTTTCGATCCGATACATGCCAATATCAAAAGACCTGTAGAGTGTCCACAAACAAATTGTGGACGGACGGACAGGGACGACGGCATAATACGTCCACATGAAAATGTGGGCATATAAAAATTATGACCTCTTTATGTGGGCGTATAAAAATAACAATAGAGTCTGTTTATTATATAAATTAAGAATACTATTCAAAATACGATATTAGGGTGATTAGATTATATATAAATTAAGAATATTATCCTATATATCTTAGATATAGAGAAAATCATTGCCTTATACCACATATAGAACCCAATCGGCCTCGCTTTATAGTGAATCTTTTTCTTAAGTTTGAAAGATTTTGGGTTATTTTTTAAATTAATTTCCATTCTAAAAAAAACGATATTTGAGTGATTTCTTATATCAATTAAGAATATTATCCTATATATCCAAGAAATTGAGAAAAAAATTGCCTTATACCACATATAGAACCCAATCAGCCTCGCTTTATAGTGAGTCTTTTTCTTATGTTTAAAAGATTTTGGAGTATTTTTTTCAATTAATTTCCATAAAAAAACATATTTGCAGTGATTTTATTATATAAATTATGAATATTACCCTATATATCCTAGAAATAGAGAAAATCATTGCCTTTTACCAAACATTGAACACAATCGGCCTCGCTTTATAGTGAATCTTTTTCTTAAGTTTTAAAGATTTTAGTGTATTTTTTAAATTAATTTCCATTTAAAAAAAAAAGATATTTGAGCGATTTATTATATAAATTAAGAATATTATCCTATATATCCAAGAAATTGAGAAAATCATTTCCATAGAACCCAATCGGCCTCGCTTTATAGGGAGTCTTTTTCTTATGTTTAAAAGATTTTGGAGTATTTTTTTCAAATAATTTCCATGAAAAAAAGATATTTGAATGATTTTATTATATAAATTAAGAATAATATCCTATATATCCTAGAAATAGAGAAAATCATTGCCTTATACCACACATTGAACTCAATCGTCATCGCTTTATAGTGAGTCTTTTTCTTATGTATGTATGAAAGATTTTGAAATATATTTTCAATTAATTTCCATAAAAAACAAAACAAAAGAGTCTGTTTATTATATAAATTAAAAATACTATTTTTATGTATCCTAGAAAAAGGGAAATTCATGGCCCTATACCACATATTTTCATCAGATTGAAATTCTTCTGTAGACATATTAGGTGGTATTGGAAATCGTCTTGCCTCAGACTCATAGAAAGATCCAGCGATAGTACATGTATTCTCAAATTCAGGGAGAATAAGTTTTATGTTCATCATTAGGCCTAACAATAAACGGCCCCTTTCAACCTTAACCTTCAAAAAAGTGGGAAGGGCCTAAACAACAAAGAGCGGGGCTTAAATTATGCTCGCTTTATAGAATCTATTAAAATCGGCCCGGTTTCATAATATCTAACACTTACCCTCATGATGGTAGAGGTGCGAAAGTGCAATAGCGCCCTTATATTTTATACTTTGTTCGTTTTGTTTTGTATTTTAATATAATATGTAGACTGTAGGCCTATGTGGGTTTTATACTACTGTCTGATGGTTTGGGGGTGCTCTAAATGGGCCCGACTAATCACCGGAATTCACTGGAATTCATTTACAATCACCGGAATTCACATATAATCACCGGAATTCACTTCGAAAACCCCAGATTCCTCCCACAAAACTAATTTATTTTAAATGTATAATACATTATAATGTAACGAATTACTATTTTGATATCCCCACAGGCCAAATAAAGGCCCTGTGGGTATATTTATTTGAAAGACTACCGGAATTCATTTCAAATATATGCATCATAGTTACGATAACGTAGGGCGCGTCGTATTACCCAATAGGCCGAACTCCAAAATAACACTAAAAAACAATTTGCGTCAAGTTACCCAATAACTCCAAAATACCAACCAATAACTTCAAAAATATTGACTGTGGAAACACAAAATAACAATTTAGTATGAGTTTAAGAAGCGTCACTGGTTGTTGTTCAAATCGGAGGTTCATGGGAGATAACTCGTGTATGTGATTTTTGTTGACAAGAAACTTATGTATACTTTCGTTGCAATTCGTTGTAATGTATTGTAATTAGAGATTAATTAATAGTTTATTAAAACAGTAATTATATGCATCAAACATATTATGGTATATATAGTGCAATAAACAATTTAATATTATAGCTATATTTATTTATTTATACTTGCAAATTGTGTCGATTGTCACTTTCTGTCATCGACATCGTAACTTGTTTTGCAATAAATAAATGAAATCAATTTAAATAAGTTCCGCTGACAAATAATTGTCTTTGTTCAGAGTATTCTCGTGTTATGATAGTTTATTATGTGGTGATGTATGTTATTTGTCACTTTATACAATGACAATATTTACATTTAATATGATTTGTAAATCTGATATTTTGACCATTAAAGGGAGATTACTCGACATATGTGGAGAAAATCTTGTAACTCGTCAAATTTGAGATGTTTTAAAACAATTATGTGTAGAACCTATTTGTAATTCATCAAAAAGCCTCTTTTATCAGCATTTCAGTCCTAACTTACAACATTATTTGACCAAATCTGCTGGCTCGCTAGCCTGGAGGTCGGGTGTTCCGTCCCTGCATTGGCCGAGAAAATTCATCCAGATTTTCCGACGTGGTTTCCCCTTGTCAGTGATGCAGGACGGAGGGCCTGACAAGGACAGCTGTCTAGTCTTTCAGATGGGGCGAAAAACCGAGGTATCGTGTACACATTGGCGTGCACGTAAAAGATCCCTTGGCAGTTGGAATTCGATATAAGACTAGGCCGTAGCGCCGCTGCCCGGGCAAAATTTCCCTCATAGCACACTGTATGGCGTATGCCCGTCTTCATTAGCCTAGTTTAGGAGCAGAACAGTAGGACGTTAAACCCCATTTCATTTCATTTCATTGACCAAATCCATACACCGGAATTCACTTACAAACACCGGAATTCACCAGAATTCACTTAGAGATTTCAGAATTTGCCCGTACAATCTTCCTATTTACTTATATTTTCCATTAATATTAACATTGAATTACTTTAAAACACATAAAATCACCGGAATTCGCGTTGAAAACATATAAACACCTGAATCCACTGTCAACATATTTGTAAGTTTTAATAATCGGTCTGTAACGGAATTAAAATTTAACTGCCAAGTGTCTTGTTACCTCGTCAGGTAGCACCTTTGTGCATAGAATGTTTGGCAGTTAATTTGAATTCCTTTACAGACTATCATTTGGTTATATCTTGCCTTTTCTTTTCTTATGCAACATTTTTAAATATTTGTAAGTTTTAATAATAGGTTTGCAACAGAATTAAAATTAACTGCCAAGTGTCTCGTTACCTCGTCAGGTAGCGCCGTTGTGCTAAAAATGTTTGGCAGTTAATTTAAATTCCTTTACAGACTATTATTTGGTTATATATTGACCGAAATCAAAATTCTGTTCTGAATGTTTTTTAGGCATTCCTTCAATGTACGCAGACTCAACAAAATCCAGCAATATCAATTAATTGTATACATTTGTTACATGTAAGTGATCCTGACAAAATTACATTACTTCCGGAGATAATGAAAATGTTATAAAATCAGAAATTGCATATGGCATCACATGGTGAAAATTTTATGTAAATCGAATATTAATTGCCACTTTCATAGACCAAAAACCTTGAACAGTGACTTGTAGAATATCGTCTATTTCTCTGCATCCGTACAAGTTAGAAACCATATTTTGGTATCTGTATGATCATATGGGTTCAATCTATTTGTTGATTGGAATGAAATATCATAATTTTAAAAACATTACAAATCCGACTCATTTGAATAAAATATCCGTTTTAAAGGCTCAAAATACAGTTTTTGCCAAAATGACATTACTTCAGGTGATAATGAAAATCTTAAATTACTTGAATGAAATCGTAAATGGCATTAGGTATCACACAGTGAAAATTTTATGACAATCGAATAATAATTGACACTTTTATGGACCAAAAAACTTGAAAAGTTGCCTGTTGAAAATCGTCTATTTCTCCGCAACTGAACAAGGTAGAAACCATTTTTTGATATCTGTATGATCGTATGAGTTCATTCTATTAGTTGATTTGAATCAAATATCAAAATTTTAAACAAATAACAAATACGACTCATTTGAATAAATTATTTGTTTCGAAGGCTATAAATACAGTTTTTGCCCAAATTACGTCATTTCCGGTGACATTGAAAATGTTAAATTGGTTTGACCTAGTTAAAATTGACATTACGCATCAAATGGTGTTCCTTTTATGAAAATCCAATAATAATTGACTCTTTTACAGGCAAACTAGCGTAAATAGTGGCTCATGCAAAATTGCCAATTTCTCGGCAACTGCTCATATTACAAACTAATTTTGTGTTTAAACAGTCAATATTTTTGAAGTTATTGGTTGTTATTTTGGAGTTATTTTGTAACACGACGCAAATTGATTTTTAGTGTTATTTTGGAGTTCGGCCTATTGGCATCTGCTAATTTTTCCTTCGGTGAGCATCACCATATCCATTTTGAGTTTCTGTGCTTCTTTATGTAGTTCCGCAAACAATAAATAAAATGGAACTGGTCCCCGAGTGGTCAGTCTAGAGTTGATTCGGTTATGCCACCACTCGACGTCATTATTCGTGCGAACGGAGCGCACAAAAATGGACCAACTCTTTGCACTAAACACTCGGTTCGATATCCATTGGTTCTCCACGTACTCAAGGACACTAATCACTCTCTCATCTTCTGTTTTCTGGAACATGTCCATAAAGGCACCATGAATTTTCTCTTCAGGAAGGAATGGTAAGGCCATGAGTTGACGCAATAAATTGTAAGCATCCCCTCGCTCATTGTAAGCAACCTGAAATGATAATAAAAATTTTAAAAAATTATCATTCATTATGTTCATTTATTTTTTCTAGAATTGTAATAACTTTACTTTACTTTAGTTACAATTACCACGAATACAAAAGATAATGATTATTGATAATTGATAATGATTACAGAATATTGTTTATTTTAGAAGTTGCCTATACATACCTGCAGACCATTTTCCTGGATCTTGCGAAAGACTGCTTGCGACCAGTGGAAAACACAACCTTTAATGGCTGTTCCTGGAAAGGTATCCTTCAAGGCCTGCCATGTAGCTATTTCGAAGTCAGCCACGAATTCTCGTACAGCTAAAACTGGACACAACTCCTTAATAGCTTCAAAAACCTAGAAATATAAAATTATTATAACTGAAATTTACATAAAAATATAATAAGCATTGTTTTCAATGAGTTAATACTATAATCTAATAGTATATTAATTCAATATTTATAATGTTTTAGCGATGAGATTGAATATACTTACATTGTTAATGTTTACTATATGAAATAAATAAATTAAAACATACCTTGCAGTAATCTGCCTTGCTTCTGTTTGACATCAAACAATATACCAATGGAACTTGTTTAGTCATCGAGCCTTTAGTAATAAAGCCATGAATCGAAAAGAGCTGAGTGAAAGGCTTTTTCACAACCCGAAAAGTGCCGTCGACGAAAAGGACCTTCATTTTACTTAACAGCTGCAACTGGTTATCAGTGGCTAAAACCAGATGCCTGTTGGTACCATCTTTGATATCTTTTCTTAAAAAATTACCCATATTTATTTCTACAAATTTTGTTTCGATCTATAAATAAGAAAATAAAAAAAAATAGTTTAATTGTGTGTTATTCAATGATAATGATTGACACTCCGGACCAATGTGGACATTTTGGGTCTGCTGTGAAAAGGAGCCGTCTCGGATGTCAGGTCTAGCAAGATCTCTTCAACTACCTGGGCTGACGACGTGGTAAAGACGTCCTTTTCGGAATTCTTACGGACCTGTAAAATGTAAAATAAACATTTAATAGTTTTTTTACATTTTGTTGATGTTTTCAGTGATTTAATATTTATATAGTATAGTGATTCAATATTTATAATGTATAATGTTTTAGCGGTGAAATTGAAATATACTTACTTGTGCCTTTATCTGGACGGCAATATGTAGAAAGGGCTGGGGGGGATGGTTGTGGTTCTTCAAACCTGGACGAAAGTCATCCCCTGCCTGTATTACTGTCGCCCGACAGTAGTCCACTTTCGGATGGTGAACACAGCGCCAATTTATGTTTCCATTAGCTGATTGTTTTTGAAAAATTAAGTTTATTATATTGTTAAACACACAATATATATATATTCAAAGTAAATACACTAAATTATGTTTATTATATTCAATTGTTAAACACACAAAACAACAGTTAGCTTTTAATATATTCAAATGCATAAAGTAAATACACTAAATATAAAATAATTACATACCCTAAAGATGTAGGAGTAATCCTCCATGTCCAGCAACTTCACGTTTCCCCTCTCGGTACCACCTTCGAGAATGATGTAACGGGGGCCCTCAGCTGCGGGTACATCAAAGACGGGAGCATCGTCGTCAATCGAATCATCCAGTATTGGTTCGGGTAAAACGAAGGATCTTTCCAGAGGGACAGCCTCGGAACTGGTCTCCATAAGAGGCAATTCTTCTTGTTCACGTCCAACACTAGTATCCATAGGTTCTTCTTCGTCGAAAGTAGCGGTAATTTCATGAACAGCAACAGGAATAGCCTAAATAATAACGTAAAATACGGTATGGTAAGAATATTTAAGTTGACTAAATTAAAACATCAAATACGGTGGTAAGAATATTAAATACGGTAAGAATATGAAAGATGTTTCGTTGCTTATAGAAATTGATGTTTCGGTTCTGTTGATTTTTTAAAAGTTACTTACGGCATTTATACAAGGAGTACATGTCCATTTAATCTCTTCTAACCCTTTCACCGCTCTTCTATATGCTGCCTGGGATATATCTAAAGAGAACAAAAATTATTTAAAATTTAGTGAATGGGTTAAATATTTTATGAATATAAGTTTGAGTATGTATAGCTAGCAAAACTCGTGTAATTATTTCAATACTTATGATTTATTTCAATAATAATGAAAGCAAGCAAAATCTGTGAAATTATAAATACATACCTGTACATTTTCTATGCTGCCATAGATTACACTCTTCACACTGGAGACCTTCTTGTCTCGGACGCACGGTGTAACGGCAAGCGATACAAGGATCCATTGGAATTAGGCTATAGCATAGAGTTATATATAGAAACTAAACTAGAGTCTGCACTGATCACGTGACAGCGTGCCGATATGGGGCCTTGTCCGCCATGTTAGTTCCGGGGAGTTGACGCTGACGACCATTAGATTTTTTAAATTGTGTTTTAGAATCAATATGCCAGAAAGTTGCTGCTGTTTTGGCTGCTCAAACACCCGAAAAAAGGGTAGTGGAATAGCGTTTCATAGGTTAGATTGATTTATCAACAACTGTAGGCCTACCTATCAAAAATCGGTCCATTCTTCTCTAGCAAGTCTGGGTTAGGGTGTAGGGTCAAGCAAGCTCAGTTGCCA
Organism: Patella vulgata; assembly: GCF_932274485.2. Lineage (NCBI taxonomy): Eukaryota > Metazoa > Mollusca > Gastropoda > Patellidae > Patella > Patella vulgata. The sequence continues at coordinate 44,148,243 of NC_065885.2, forward strand.
ATGTAAATGTCAATAACAATCGAGTCATTTTTAAATAAAAGAAACCCTTTAGACTAAATCTTTATAAGAAACTTAAGATATATAATAAATTTTCATGTCATAAATATTTTTCTAAACACAAACAAGTTCAGCTGAACAAGCGAAAACAAACAAATTAATGAATTAATGAATGAAATGGGGTTTAACGTCCTACCGGGATAGGCCTAATGAAGACGGTCATACGCCATACAGTGTGCTATAAGTATAAGGGAAATTTTTCTCGGACAGGAATTGAATTCCAACTGGCAAGGGTTCTTTTACGTGTACGCCAAGGTGTACACAGGACCTCGGTTTTTCGTCCCATCCGAACGAGACGCTGTCTCTGCAAGGCTCCCCGAAAACAAACACACTCTTCATTACTCAACCTCAGACAACTAGGCCCTGGGCGACTACCCCCCCCCCACACACACACACACAATTTGACACGTTTATCACCTTTTTTTAAAAAAAATATATTATTAAATTATACAGCCACCATATGTTCTAACTCTAATGAACCTACAGTTAAAGTTGTTGTTTTTTTCACCTAGTAGGAGGTGTTTTTTTTTCTAATCACTCTAGGCCTATGACACAGGCCTCAACAAGTGAAGCAAACTAAAAAATAAATACCGTTAAATAGAAATACAACATTTTACGTTGGCTATTAATTTTTCTTCACTTTTCATTCCCTAATTTCCTAAAATAAAATAATTAACAAATAAATAAAAATACCGCTACGGGCTATTGATTTCTGTTCACTTTTATTGTTAAAAAACAACATTCATTTCTCTACACTCTTTATTAATTAGTTCCATAAATTTCTAAAACAATTTAACAAATTTACTGTATAGGAATACATATTGTGGACATTGCACTAATTTAAAAGATCAATATTTAAATAAAAAAATTAAAAGAAAAAGCGAAGGTAAAGTATTTATTAGTACTGTAGAGACACTGCGGTCGAGATGCCTGACGTGTCAAATTAAATTGTTCTATAACCTTTACGTGGAAAGAGGGGCCCGGAGATAAGTCGGTCCATGGATCTTTATTATTATTTTTATCAAACAATAAATATTTGGGTGAGATAATTTAAAAAATTAATATTTGTGCACGTTTTAAATCAGTTTGACAAAGATTGATTGATGCGATAATATAGTGAACATCCGGGTATTTACGTTTATACTCCCCGGAACTAACAGTAACATGGCGGCCGTCGCTCCATTCCGGCACAAACCTTTAATGTTGTAGTCATGGGAGTCACGTGATCAGTGCGGACTCTAGTTTCTATAGGCGTTTTTGTGAACCGATTAGATTAGACCAATTAGCTATTATACGCATTTGTGAACCAAGTTGATTATGCTAATCGTTACATTTGTGAAACGATTTAACTCAACTGATTAGGCAAATCGACCTAATCGTCCCAGGAGGTGTTTAGGCGATTAGATTTGACTTTTTCAAAATGGCGGAATGTTCGACGTCGTAAGTAATTTTTAATGCTTATTGTTGTTTTTCTCCATAAAAAATGTTTTTTTAAAACGCATTTGACGTGTTTAATGTTAACTTTATAGTCCACAAGAATGTTAGATCACCTCTAAGCAATTTTATTCATTTACAGTTTTTTCAATATATTCCTCGATCCTAGGTTTTCTCAGTAAACTTTTTACATGTTTTGTCACTTCAGTTTTCAAAAAAATACTTGAACTTGTTGGACATAGGAGATTGTTTCTAACGGCAACCATTTTCCTTTTTTGCGTAGATAACCTTCATTTGTCTTTAACAAGTCATCAATAATTAGCAGAGACAATTTTTTTTCTGATCGGTGTCCGTGATGGCAGCCATCTTACCAAATCGTAATTATCAAATTTCACATTTGTGGACCATAGCTAATCAAATCGAAATCATACCAAATCGTACTAGCAAATCAAAACCTAATCTAATCGACTCACAAAAACGCCATATATATAACTCTATGAGCTATAGTTAACTTGATATGTAGGCCTATCTGAGATATCGATATCAAATGGTGATATTCGAAATATATACAAATTCCAAGCTTGCATCGGAATTGGTTTGAAGTTTAAAATACAAAATAACAAAGCCGGGATTTACAATCTCAAGCTTAAGATTAAATAATTTAAACAACAACTCAATAATAAAAAAAACAATTTTAATACATCAAACACCAATCATTAATTAATAATTATCGTATAGGCTTCTATCCACACTGATGAGTACTAATTAGCACCTTTATACACCGACCAATCAAAATAACAAAGCCAGGATTTACAATCTCAAGCTTAAGATTAAATAATTTAAACAACAACTCAATCATAAAAAAAACAATTTTAATACATCAAACACCAATCATCAAAATCATCTATAATAATTATCGTATAGGCTTCTATCCACACTGATGAGTACTAATTAGCACCTTTATATACCGACCAATCAACCCTATAATATACTGGTCATGAATACGCCGATTTTACCAGTAATGAATTAGCCTGGTAATGAATACGCATGATACTAAATCAGCGAGGCTTCTTAAATTCAACTAAATTGTTATATTGTGATTCCACAGTCAACATTTTTGGGGTTATTGGCTGTTATTTTGGAGTTATTGGGTAATTCGCGCAAATTGTTATTATGTGTTATTTTGGAGTTCGGCCTATTGGGTAAACTAATAGTAATACGACGCGCCCTACGTTATCATAATCATGATGCATATTTGAAATGAATTCCGGTAGTCTTTCAAATAAATTCACCTACAGCGCCTTTATCTGGCCTGTGGAGAGATCATAATGTATTATACATTTAAAATAAGTGAGTTTTGTGGGAGGAATCGGGGATTTTAGAAGTGAATTCCGGTGATTGTAAATGAATTCCGGTGATTAGTCTACCCGCTCTGAATATGTTTATAATTACTTCTAGTTGTACATGTGTCATCTGTAACCCTACTCAAACTTTCAAAGGACGTTACGATGTAATAAAATTCTATTCTATCATATTATTATATTGAAATTAGCCTACCTTAAAAATAAACCAAAGTCGTATTGATAACAATGCTAAAACACGTGTTAAATTTCTTCTCCGGGCCGAGATCAAGCTGCCATACAATGGCTACCATACAATAAGACCACTCACCAGACAATAAGGGACAATCAAGTGAGCAATAAGGAATTCGCTGGATGACCATGACTTCAGCGAAATCACGTGCTCCGTATGGGCTAATCCGAGCCTTCGATAAATAAAATAAATTGAAAGTAGTTTTTTATACGCCCACATTGAGTCGACCCTAAGTCCAAAACAAATAGTCAGTCGAATAAACCGGTCGATGGCTTATTAAAATTTTGGAATCGTTTGTAATCTGTATAAGTTAAAGAAAAAACGCACTAATTCCAATATCTTTTATCATTGTTTTTGTTTATTTTTTATGTGCCCTCATGTTCAAATTTGATTGTTCAAATTAAAACTTTAAGGTGTTATCTTAGTTATTGCCACCGCGGCTTAATAAAGTCATGCTTGACTTTTTCCCTCATCCCCATATGCCCCCATCTTTTAAGTGCACGCCAATGTGTACACGGGACCTCGGTTTTTCGTCCCATCCGAACGACTAGACATCTGTCCTTGTCCACCTCCAAAAGAATAGAGTCCCTATATATGATATGTTGGGTTAGGGGGGCGATGGGGATGAGGTATTTGACATTATCATGTGGCCTCGTCCAGTCGATAAAATCAGTCAGTTAGTTCAGTCGAATAATCCAGTCGAATAAACCAGTCGAATAATTCAGTCGAAAAGTTCAGTCGAATAAACCAGTCGAATACTTCAGTCGAATAATTCAGTCGAATAAACAAGTCGCTCAATATTAAGCAGCGGGCTAAGATAATATGGTAGCAAATCATGCTCGTAGACATAGCTGAAGGAGCCGGGGCATGGGGTAGGGACCGGGGGGCTTCCCAACTAGTTTCAAGAAATGAAAAGAAATGAAATGGGGTTTTAACGTCCTACTGTTCTGCTTGGAACTGGGCTAATGAAGACGGGCATACGCCATACACTGTGCGATGAGGGAAATTTTGCCCGGACAGCGGCACTACGGCCTACTCTTATATCGAATTCCATCTGTCAAGGGATCTTTTACGACCACGTAAATGTGGACACGGGACCTCGGTTTTTCGTCCCATCCGAACGACTAGACAGCTGTCCTTGTCCGCCTCGAAAAGAATAGAGTCCCTATATATGATATGAACGAAGAAAGGGGATGGGGTGGGGCGGGGGTGGGGGGGATGAGGTATTTGACATTTTCATGTGGCCTCGTCCAGTCGATAAAACCAGTCAGTTAGTTCAGTCGAATAATCCAGTCGAATAAACCAGTCGAATAATTCAGTCGAAAAGTTCAGTCGAATAAACCAGTCGAATAGTTCAGTCGAATAATTCAGTCGAATAAACAAGTCGCTCAATATTAAGCAGCGGTGGCAGCGGGCTAAGATAATATAGTAGCAAATCATGCTCGTAGCCATAGCTGAAGGAGCCGGGGGCATGGGGTAGGGACCGGGGGGCTTCCCAACTAGTTTCAAGAAATGAAAAGAAATGAAATGGGGTTTTAACGTCCTACTGTTCTGCTTGGAACTGGGCTAATGAAGACGGGCAGACGCCATACACTGTGCGATGAGGGAAATTTTGCCCGGACAGCGGCACTACGGCCTACTCTTATATCGAATTCCATCTGTCAAAGGGATCTTTTACATCCACTCCAATGTATACACGGGACCTCGGTTTTTCGTCCCATCCGAAAGACTAGACAGCTGTCCTTGTCCGCCTCGAAAAGAATAGAGTCCCTATATATGATATAAACGAAGAAAGGGGATGGGGTGGGGCGGGGGTGGGGGGGATGAGGTATTTGATATTTTCATGTGGCCTCGTCCAGTCGATAAAACCAGTCAGTTAGTTCAGTCGAATAATCCAGTCGAATAAACCAGTCGAAAAGTTCAGTCGAATAAACCAGTCGAATAGTTCAGTCGAATAATTCAGTCGAATAAACAAGTCGCTCAATATTAAGCAGCGGTGGCAGCGGGCTAAGATAATATAGTAGCAAATCATGCTCGTAGCCATAGCTGAAGGAGCCGGGGGCATGGGGTAGGGACCGGGGGGCTTCCCAACTAGTTTCAAGAAATGAAAAGAAATGAAATGGGGTTTAACGTCCTTCTGTTCTGTTGGAACTGGGCTAATGAAGACGGGCAGACGCCATACACTGTGCGATGAGGGAAATTTTGCCCGGACAGCGGCACTACGGCCTACTCTTATATCGAATTCCATCTGTCAAAGGGATCTTTTACGTCCACTCCAATGTATACACGGGACCTCGGTTTTTCGTCCCATCCGAACGACTAGACAGCTGTCCTTGTCCGCCTCGAAAAGAATAGAGTCCCTATATATGATATGAACGAAGAAAGGGGATGGGGTGGGGCGGGGGGGGGGGGGGGGGGGGATGAGGTATTTGACATTTTCATGTGGCCTCGTCCAGTCGATAAAATCAGTCAGTTAGTTCAGTCGAATAATCCAGTCGAATAAACCAGTCGAATAATTCAGTCGAAAAGTTCAGTCGAATACTTCAGTCGAATAATTCAGTCGAATAAACAAGTCGCTCAATATTAAGCAGCGGTGGCAGCGGGCTAAGATGATATGGTAGCAAATCATGCTCTTAGACATAGCTGAAGGAGCCGGGGCATGGGGTAGAGACCGGGGGGCTTCCCAACTAGTTTCAAGAAATGAAAAGAAATGAAATGGGGTTTTAACGTCCTACTGTTCTGCTTGGAACTGGGCTAATGAAGACGGGCATACGCCATACACTGTGCGATGAGGGAAATTTTGCCCGGACAGCGGCACTACGGCGTACTCTTATATCGAATTCCATCTGTCAAAGGGATCTTTTACGTCCACTCCAATGTAGACACGGGACCTCGGTTTTTCGTCCCATCCGAAAGACTAGACAGCTGTCCTTGTCCGCCTCGAAAAGAATAGAGTCCCTATATATGATATGAACGAAGAAAGGGGATGGGGTGGGGCGGGGGTGGGGGTGAGGTATTTGACATTTTCATGTGGCCTCGTCCAGTCGATAAAATCAGTCAGTTAGTTCAGTCGAATAATCCAGTCGAATAATTCAGTCGAAAAGTTCAGTCGAATACTTCAGTCGAATAGTTCAGTCGAATAATTCAGTCGAATAATCCAGTCGAATAATTCAGTCGAATACTTCAGTCGAATAAACAAGTCGCTCAATATTAAGCAGCGGTGGCAGCGGGCTAAGATAATTATTAGCAAATCATGCTCGTAGCCATAGCTGAAGGAGCCGGGGCATGGGGTAGGGACCGGGGGGCTTCCCAACTAGTTTCAAGAAATGAAATGGGGTTTTAACGTCCTACTGTTCTGCTTGGAACTGGGCTAATGAAGACGGGCATACGCCATACACTGTGCTATGAGGGAAATTTTGCCCGGACAGCGGCACTACGGCCTACTCTTATATCGAATTCCATCTGTCAAAGGGATCTTTTACGTCCACGCGAATGTGCACACGGGACCTCGGTTTTTCGTCCCATCCGAACGACTAGACAGCTGTCCTTGTCCGCCTCGAAAAGAATAGAGTCCCTATATATGATATGAACGAAGAAAGGGGATGGGGTGGGGCGGGGGAGGGGGATGAGGTATTTGACATTTTCATGTGGCATCGTCCAGTCGATAAAATCAGTCAGTTAGTTCAGTCGAATAATCCAGTCGAATAATTCAGTCGAAAAGTTCAGTCGAATAAACCAGTCGAATACTTCAGTCGAATAATTCAGTCGAATAAACAAGTCGCTCAATATTAAGCAGCGGGCTAAGATAATATGGTAGCAAATCATGCTCGTAGACATAGCTGAAGGAGCCGGGGCATGGGGTAGGGACCGGGGGGCTTCCCAACTAGTTTCAAGAAATGAAAAGAAATGAAATGGGGTTTAACGTCCTACTGTTCTGCTTGGAACTGGGCTAATGAAGACGGGAATACGCCATACACTGTGCTATGAGGGAAATTTTGCCCGGACAGTGGCACTACGGCCTACTCTTATATCGAATTCCATCTGTCAAGGGATCTTTTACGTCCACGCCAATGTATACACGAGACCTCGTATGTCGTATGTCCGTCTTCATTAGCCCAGTTCCAAGCAGAACAGAAGGACGTTAAACCCCCATTTTATTTCTTTTCATTTCTTGAAACTAGTTTGGAAGCCCCCCGGTCCCTACCCCGTGCCCCCGGCTCCTTCGGGTATGGCTACGAGCATGATTTGCTACTAATTATTTTAGCCCGCTGCCACCGCTGCTTAATATTAAGCGACTTGTTTATTCGACTGAACTATTCGACTGGTTTATTCGACTGAACTTTTCGACTGAATTATTCGACTGGTTTATTCGACTGGATTATTCGACTGAACTAACTGACTGATTTTATCGACTGGACGAGGCCACATGAAAATGTCAAATATCTCATTCCCCCCCGCCCCACCCCATCCCCTTTCTTCGTTCATATCATATATAGGGACTCTATTCTTTTCGAGGCGGACAAGGACAGCTGTCTAGTCGTTCGGATGGGACGAAAAACCGAGGTCCCGTGTGCACATTCGCGTGGACGTAAAAGATCCCTTTGACAGATGGAATTCGATATAAGAGTAGGCCGTAGTGCCGCTGTCCGGGCAAAATTTCCCTCATAGCACAGTGTATGGCGTATGCCCGTCTTCATTAGCCCAGTTCCAAGCAGAACAGTAGGACGTTAAAACCCCATTTCATTTCTTGAAACTAGTTGGGAAGCCCCCCGGTCCCTACCCCATGCCCCGGCTCCTTCAGCTATGGCTACGAGCATGATTTGCTACTAATTATCTTAGCCCGCTGCCACCGCTGCTTAATATTGAGCGACTTGTTTATTCGACTGAATTATTCGACTGAAGTATTCGACTGAATTATTCGACTGGATTATTCGACTGAATTATTCGACTGAACTATTCGACTGAAGTATTCGACTGAACTTTTCGACTGAATTATTCGACTGGATTATTCGACTGAACTAACTGACTGATTTTATCGACTGGACGAGGCCACATGAAAATGTCAAATACCTCACCCCCACCCCCGCCCCACCCCATCCCCTTTCTTCGTTCATATCATATATAGGGACTCTATTCTTTTCGAGGCGGACAAGGACAGCTGTCTAGTCTTTCGGATGGGACGAAAAACCGAGGTCCCGTGTCTACATTGGAGTGGACGTAAAAGATCCCTTTGACAGATGGAATTCGATATAAGAGTAGGCCGTAGTGCCGCTGTCCGGGCAAAATTTCCCTCATCGCACAGTGTATGGCGTCTGCCCGTCTTCATTAGCCCAGTTCCAAGCAGAACAGAAGGACGTTAAACCCCATTTCATTTCTTTTCATTTCTTGAAACTAGTTGGGAAGCCCCCCGGTCCCTACCCCATGCCCCCGGCTCCTTCAGCTATGGCTACGAGCATGATTTGCTACTATATTATCTTAGCCCGCTGCCACCGCTGCTTAATATTGAGCGACTGAATTATTCGACTGAATTATTCGACTGAACTATTCGACTGGTTTATTCGACTGAACTTTTCGACTGAATTATTCGACTGGTTTATTCGACTGGATTATTCGACTGAACTAACTGACTGGTTTTATCGACTGGACGAGGCCACATGAAAATGTCAAATACCTCATCCCCGCCCCACCCCATCCCCTTTCTACGTTCATATTATATATAGGGACTCTATTCTTTTCGAGGCGGACAAGTACAGCTGTCTGGTCGTTCGGATGGGACGAAAAACCGAGGTCCCGTGTCCACATTGACGTGGTCGTAAAAGATCCCTTGACAGATGGAATTCGATAAAAGAGTAGGCCGTAGTGCCGCTGTCCGGGCAAAATTTCCATCATAGCACAGTGTATGGCGTATGCCCGTCTTCATTAGCCCAGTTCCAAGCAGAACAGAAGGACGTTGAACCCCCATTTCATTTCTTTTCATTTCTTGAAACTAGTTGGGAAGCCCCCCGGTCCCTACCCCATGCCCCGGCTCCTTCAGCTATGTCTACGAGCATGATTTGCTACCATATTATCTTAGCCCGCTGCTTAATATTGAGCGACTTGTTTATTCGACTGAATTATTCGACTGAAGTATTCGACTGGTTTATTCGACTGAACTTTTCGACTGAATTATTCGACTGGTTTATTCGACTGGATTATTCGACTGAACTAACTGACTGATTTTATCGACTGGACGAGGCCACATGAAAATGTCAAATACCTCATCCCCCCCCCGCCCCACCCCATCCCCTTTCTTCGTTCATATCATATATAGGGACTCTATTCTTTTCGAGGCGGACAAGGACAGCTGTCTAGTCTTTCGGATGGGACGAAAAACCGAGGTCCCGTGTCTACATTGGAGTGGACGTAAAAGATCCCTTTGACAGATGGAATTCGATATAAGAGTAGGCCGTAGTGCCGCTGTCCGGGCAAAATTTCCCTCATCGCACAGTGTATGGCGTCTGCCCGTCTTCATTAGCCCAGTTCCAAGCAGAACAGAAGGACGTTAAACCCCATTTCATTTCTTTTCATTTCTTGAAACTAGTTGGAAAGCCCCCCGGTCCCTAACCCATGCCCCGGCTCCTTCAGCTATGTCTACGAGCATGATTTGCTACCATATTATCTTAGCCCGCTGCTTAATATTGAGCGACTTGTTTATTCGACTGAATTATTCGACTGAACTATTCGACTGAAGTATTCGACTGGTTTATTCGACTGAACTTTTCGACTGAATTATTCGACTGGTTTATTCGACTGGATTATTCGACTGAACTAACTGACTGATTTTATCGACTGGACGAGGCCACATGAAAATGTCAAATACCTCATCCCCCCCCCCCCGCCCCACCCCATCCCCTTTTTTCGTTCATATCATATATAGGGACTCTATTCTTTTCGAGGCGGACAAGGACAGCTGTCTAGTCTTTCGGATGGGACGAAAAACCGAGGTCCCGTGTCTACATTGGAGTGGACGTAAAAGATCCCTTTGACAGATGGAATTCGATAAAAGAGTAGGCCGTAGTGCCGCTGTCCGGGCAAAATTTCCATCATAGCACAGTGTATGGCGTATGCCCGTCTTCATTAGCCCAGTTCCAAGCAGAACAGAAGGACGTTGAACCCCCATTTCATTTCTTTTCATTTCTTGAAACTAGTTGGGAAGCCCCCCGGTCCCTACCCCATGCCCCGGCTCCTTCAGCTATGTCTACGAGCATGATTTGCTACCATATTATCTTAGCCCGCTGCCACCGCTGCTTAATATTGAGCGACTGAATTATTCGACTGGATTATTCGACTGAATTATTCGACTGAACTATTCGACTGGTTTATTCGACTGAACTTTTCGACTGAATTATTCGACTGGTTTATTCGACTGGATTATTCGACTGAACTAACTGACTGATTTTATCGACTGGACGAGGCCACATGAAAATGTCAAATACCTCATCCCCCCCACCCCCGCCCCACCCCATCCGTTTCTTCGTTTATATCATATATAGGGACTCTATTCTTTTCGAGGCGGACAAGGACAGCTGTCTAGTCTTTCGGATGGGACGAAAAACCGAGGTCCCGTGTCTACATTGGAGTGGACGTAAAAGATCCCTTTGACAGATGGAATTCGATATAAGAGTAGGCCGTAGTGCCGAAGTCCGGGCAAAATTTCACTCATCGCACAGTGTATGGCGTCTGCCCGTCTTCATTAGCCCAGTTCCAAGCAGAACAGTAGGACGTTAAAACCCCATTTCATTTCTTTTCATTTCTTGAAACTAGTTGGGAAGCCACCCGGTCACTACCCCATGCCCCCGGCTCCTTCAGCTATGGCTACGAGCATGATTTGCTACTATATTATCTTAGCCCGCTGCCACCGCTGCTTAATATTGAGCGACTTGTTTATTCGACTGAATTATTCGACTGAACTATTCGACTGGTTTATTCGACTGAACTTTTCGACTGAATTATTCGACTGGTTTATTCGACTGGATTATTCGACTGAACTAACTGACTGGTTTTATCGACTGGACGAGGCCACATGAAAATGTCAAATACCTCATCCCCCCCCACCCCCGCCCCACCCCATCCCCTTTCTTCGTTTATATCATATATAGGGACTCTATTCTTTTCGAGGCGGACAAGGACAGCTGTCTAGTCTTTCGGATGGGACGAAAAACCGAGGTCCCGTGTCTACATTGGAGTGGACGTAAAAGATCCCTTTGACAGATGGAATTCGATATAAGAGTAGGCCGTAGTGCCGCTGTCCGGGCAAAATTTCCCTCATCGCACAGTTTATGGCGTCTGCCCGTCTTCATTAGCCCAGTTCCAAGCAGAACAGAAGGACGTTAAACCCCATTTCATTTCTTGAAACTAGTTGGGAAGCCCCCCGGTCCCTACCCCATGCCCCTGGCTCCTTCAGCTATGGCTACGAGCATGATTTGCTACTATATTATCTTAGCCCGCTGCCACCGCTGCTTAATATTGAGCGACTTGTTTATTCCACTGAATTATTCGACTGGATTATTCGACTGAATTATTCGACTGAACTATTCGACTGAACTTTTCGACTGAATTATTCGACTGGTTTATTCGACTGGATTATTCGACTGAACTAACTGACTGGTTTTATCGACTGGACGAGGCCACATGAAAATGTCAAATACCTCATCCCCCGCCCCACCCCATCCCCTTTCTACGTTCATATCATATATAGGGACTCTATTCTTTTCGAGGCGGACAAGTACAGCTGTCTGGTCGTTCGGATGGGACGAAAAACCGAGGTCCCGTGTATATATTGGAGTGGACGTAAAAGATCCCTTGACAGATGGAATTCGATAAAAGAGTAGGCCGTAGTGCCGCTGTCCGGGCAAAATTTCCATCATAGCACAGTGTATGGCGTATGCCCGTCTTCATTAGCCCAGTTCCAAGCAGAACAGAAGGACGTTGAACCCCCATTTCATTTCTTGAAACTAGTTGGGAAGCCCCCCGGTCCCTACCCCATGCCCCGGCTCCTTCAGCTATGTCTACGAGCATGATTTGCTACCATATTATCTTAGCCCGCTGCTTAATATTGAGCGACTTGTTTATTCGACTGAATTATTCGACTGGTTTATTCGACTGGATTATTCGACTGAACTAACTGACTGGTTTTATCGACTGGACGAGGCCACATGAAAATGTCAAATACCTTATCCCCCCCACCCCCGCCCCACCCCATCCCCTTTCTTCGTCCATATCATATATAGGGACTCTATTCTTTTCGAGGCGGACAAGGACAGCTGTCTAGTCTTTCGGGTGGGACGAAAAACCGAGGTCCCGTGTATACATTGGCGTGGACGTAAAAGATCCCTTGACAGATGGAATTCGATATAAGAGTATGCCGTAGTGCCGCTGTCCGGGCAAAATTTCCCTAATCGCATAGTGTATGGCGTATGCCCGTCTTCATAAGCCCAGTTCCAAGCAGAACAGTAGGACGTTAAAACCCCATTTCATTTCTTTTCATTTCTTGAAACTAGTTGGGAAGCCCCCCGGTCCCTACCCCATGCCCCCGGCTCCTTCAGCTATGGCTACGAGCATGATTTGCTACTAATTATCTTAGCCCGCTGCCACCGCTGCTTAATATTGAGCGACTTGTTTGTTCGACTGAATTATTCGACTGAACTTTTCGACTGGTTTATTCGACTGGATTATTCGACTGAACTAACTGAATGATTTTATCGACTGGACGAGGCCACATGAAAATGTCAAATACCTCACACACACCCCGGCCCCATCGCATCCCCTTTCTACGTTCATATCATATATAGGGACTCTATTCTTTTCGAGGCGGACAAGGACAGCTGTCTAGTCTTTCGGATGGGACGAAAAACCGAGGTCCCGTGTATACATTGGCGTGGACGTAAAAGATCCCTTGACAGATGGAATTCGATATAAGAGTATGCCGTAGTGCCGCTGTCACGGCAAAATTTCCCTCATAGCACAGTGTATGGCGTAGGCCCGTCTTCATTAGCACATCATGCTCGTAGCCATAACTGAAGGATCCGGGGGCATTGGGTAGGGGCCGGGGGGCTTCCCAACTAGTTTCAAGTCTTAAGTGATACATGTACTTTAGATACTAGTATTTTCGCTCCCACGCACAGGGCCCCTCCCATTCCACCAACACCCCGTTTCTATGGTCATATATAGGGACTATTCTTTTCGAGGTGGGGGCCGACAATATTAGTATCTACTTAAGTACAATTATCTCCTGCGACGGGTGAGGACCAAACCCCGCCCAAGCCCTCGGCTCCTACAGCTATGGCAACGAACATTGAGCTACTCAATGGGCTGTTTTTCCGACTGGTTTCATCGACTGAAGTATTTGACTGATTTTATCGACTGAGATATGTGTGGGATTTTATCGTCTGGACGAGGCCACGTTAAAATGTCAGATTTATGTAAGATGAATCATTACTTGGAGAGACCTAGGAAACCTATATACTACATGTAATTGGGGATCCGATTTATAGGAAGTTATAAGTTGTTTAATTGTTGCTGTTATGTAGGCACTATTTGCTCCTGAAATAAAGTGTTGAAGATCCAGTCCAAGAATCTGTATTCATTTCTGATCCTAACAGAACACACGTCGAAGAGCTACATTCCCTGCTAGTCAAATTGTACATAATATATTGAAGAAGGCATGGATATCAACTTTATTCTTCCTTCAGCAGCAGTAGCAGCAATAAGAAATCTTGATCAACTATCAGTGTCTTGGAGTCTCAAACAGGGGTTTAAATGGGCTTTAAAAGGGACTTCTCAGAAAATTAATTACCCAGTCCGGAAAAGAAATATCGTTCTTTTGTCCAAATACAAAGGGATAGACAGCGACAGCTGGAATTTTTTGCAAAGGGTGCCCAAAAAGTACAGGTTTCTGTGACCTCCAGTAAAAAGGATGCGGGTGTTCAAAATGTTCTGGATACTAACGATGTATCTTTTTTTAATAACCTTGTGTTAATGGTGTCATCCTGCCAATTGCCATGATAAAGGTTGCAGCCATGCGAGATGTTTCAAGTTTTAGTGCCAAATGCACCAGCCGTCAAGACTCAAGATCACAGATTTAGACATGTTAGGCCTTACAGCAGGAATCCTTTGTACAGGAATATAAATTATTATCGTGAAAATAGTTATAGATTATGTTATTTTGAATAATGGAAAAATAAGGATTTTGATTGTATTAATGATTAAAACATGGGGTCATGTTTTTGTTTGAAATAATTTTAAGGTGGATACACATGACTAATGTATAGGTCATATGTTATTTTATTATTGTTTAATTCTATTTTTAATTTCAAATCTATATTTTAACATTCATTAATGCTTGGTTAGTCATTAGAAGCAGACAACAATTAATTTGTCACTCCATATAAATTATGACAGGCTGGCAACTAGAGTGTTTGATCTCTTCAGTTTCTTTAACTATTGTTTTAAATGGCTTAAGACTTAATTCTTCAATAATTATATGCTTATTTCAACACTTTCATAGTAACTAATTTATATAAAAAGACAAGTGTATGTAGGATGAATTATACAGTAGTTGGAGAGACCAACTTAGTTGCAGGACTGATTTATAGGAAGTTATAAGTTATAAGTTGTTTACTTGTTGCTGTTATTTATTTGCTCCTGAAATAAAGTGTTGAAGATCTATTCAAAGAATCTGTAGTCATTTCCAATACTTAGAGAACACACTCCACGCGATACATTCCCTGAAAGTCGAACTATGTTATGAGCATGAAAGGGCTACTTAATAATATGAAATGAAATGGGAGTTTAACGTCCTACTGTTGGGCTAATGAAGACGGGCATACGCCATACAGTGTGCCATGAGGGAAATTTTGTCTGGACAGTGCACTACAGCCTACTCTTATATCGAATTCCACCTGTCAAGGAATATTTTACGTTTATTCCAATGTGTACACAGGACCTCGTTTTGTCATCCCATCTGAATGACTACACAGCTAACCTTGTCAGGCCCTCTGTCCTGCATCACTGACAAAGGGGAATCACACCGGACAATCTGGATGAACTCTTTCGGGAAATGCAGGGATCGAACACCTACATGTAACCTCCAGACTAGCAAGTCTTACCCACTTAATCACTCCCGCTACATAATGAAGTGAAATGGGGTTTAACATCCTTCTGTTGTGCACCGACTAGGCTAATGAAGATGGGCATATGCCATACAGTGTGCTACAAGGGAAATTTTGCCCCGACAGTAGCGCTACAGCCTACTCTTATATATTGAATTCCAACTGCCAAGGGATCTTTTACATGCACGCCAATGTGTACATGGGACCTTGGTTTTTCATGCCACCCGAAAGACTAGACAGCTGTAGTTTTTGTCACACCCTCCGTCCTGCCCTACGGACAAGGGGAAACCACCTGGATAAAATCCTGAGGAACTGTCTCCGCCAAAACCAGCGCCTTACTCACTTAGCCACTGTTGTTCCAGGCTACTTATTGATCTTGGTTCACTTGGTTAGTCATTAGAAGCAGACAGCAATTAATTTGTCAGTCGATTTAAATAACTAAAGTGGGTGGTCTGTTAAGTTTCTTTTACTATTGTTTAAATGACTTAATCCTTCAATAATTATATGTTTTTGTCAATACTTTCATAGTAACTAATTTATATAAAAAGAAAAATGTATGTAAGATGAATTATAGTTGGAGAGACCAGCTGAGGGAACCTATGTACCAGTTGGAGGACCAATTTATAGGAAGATATAAGTTGTTTACTTGTTGCTGTTATTTATTTGCTCTTGAAATAAAGTGTTGAAGATCTATTCGAAAAATCTGTATTCATTTCCGATACTTAGAGAACACACTCGACCAGATACATTCCCTGAAAGTGGAACCGTGTTATGAGCATGAAAGGGCTACTCAATGAAATAAAATGGGCTTTAACGTCCTACTGTTGTGCACCGACTGAGCTAATAAAGTCAGGCATATGCCATACAGGGGATCTTTTACATGCATGCCAATGTGTACATGGGACCTTGGTTTTTCATCCCATCCAAACGACTGCCCCACTGACAGGGGGAAACCACCCGGAAAATCGTGAGGAACTTTTTCGGCCAATACCAGGAACAAACCTCCAGGCTAGCGAGCCAGTGTCTTACTCACTTAGCCACCGTGGCTCCAGGCTACTTATTGTTATCTTAGTTCACTCCAATTAGTGATTCATAAAGTATGGTCCTCCACCATCAAGTCAAGCGACTGCTTTTTTTCGACTGAAATATACACTGAAATATTCGACTTGACAAGGTCACAAAAAAAAACCTGACTCATCCAATACCCCCAGCCCCTGACTACAGGCCTATGTAGGATTCTATTCACTTAGATGACGGGCCAAAAACATTACTCTCCGTTTAGTACATATATCAACTAAATACCTAGATCATAAGACTTTTGCCCGAAAAATCTGACTTTAAAGTAGTTGGGAGGGGCGGGGGGTGAAGCCCCTGGCTACGACCATGATTGGGCTATTCTATATTACCTTAGCTCACTGCCACCGGTACTTAATATTGAGCGACTGGTTTTATCGACTGGGATATTTGACTGTTTTTTCGCCAGGATTATTCAACTGGTTTTGTTGACTAGATTATTTGACTGTTTTTTTTTCAACTGGATTATTTGACTGGTTTTGTTGACTGAATTATTCGACTGGTTCTGTCAACTGAATTATTTGACTGATTTTATTGTCGAAAAAAGTCAAATATCCCAGTCAATAAAACTATTTTATTGTGGCCTCATCCAGACGATAAAGCCAGTCAAATATCTCAGTCAATAAAACGAGTCAAATAATTCAGTCGATAAAACCAGTCCGATAAAATAAGTCGAATATCTCAGTCGATAAAATAAGTCAAATACCTCAGTCGATAAAACCATGGACCTTATAATACCATGATAAAACCAGTCGAATATCACAGTCAATAAAACAAGTCGAATATCTCAGTCAATAAAACTAGACGAATATCACTGTCGATAAATCCACATCCCAGATCAAGTTGGGTCTTCATACCAGATCAAGTTGACAAAATGTGCTTTTGACAGTTAGATGATGAGAAGTTAAAAACAGCCGTTCAATATAAAGCAGGAATTGCAGTGAACTAAGATTAAGATAATACCGAGTAATTCAGTCATACCCATAGCCATAGCTGTAAAAGAGCCGGGGGCTTGCACCTCCCTCCCCTGCCAAATAGTTTCAAGTTCAATTTATGGGGCAAAAGTAGTCTGATAAATAGGTATTTAGGGCCGGGGATAGCCGAAAAAACAGTCAAATAATCCGGTCGAAAAAAAAATCAAGCAGATAATTCAGTCGAATAATCCAGTCGAATAATCCAGTCGCTCAATATGACGAGGAAAAACGTAAAGCTTGACTTTATTAAGCAGTGGTGGCAGTAACTAAGATAACAACATGTAGCCTACTCCTCTATAAATCCCTCCACACGGTTGTTTTTATTCCGAAGCGACTAGATACTATGCTGTCATCAGTTTTATGCATCGGACACAGACTTAATTCAAGTTGTTTATATTAGTACGGCCATTGTTTTCAGTTGATGACGTCAGTCGTTGACCCTTAACCCTAGATGACGACCTTACTCGCAAAGAGAGGTCAACACGTTGTTTAGGGGATTGCTATTGGAAGGAAAATCTCAATAAAGTTGTGACTTCAACTGTCAGATTTGAACTTGGGGGAAAATAATCAAAATAGACAAAAAACGATGTAATCATATTTGAGTTAGTGCGTTTTTTATTTCAGTCAAACAAACTATTCCCAAATTTTAGCCCAACCATCGACCGAGTTTGTTGACTGGAAATTCTAGTGGTACTTAGGGGTAATTGCCCACATTGAAATGAAGAATCCTATTGATTTTCAGCGATTTCCGATAATTATTGCCAGAGTTGCGGCCCTTGATCACTTTGAAAAATCTTGCGGACGCTATAGAGGCCAAAGTCAATATCAGATTGACCTGAAATTTATACACAATGTTTTAGGTCATGAGACGAAGAAGCCTATTGATTTTCAGCGACTTCCGATAATTGCTGCCAGAGTTATGGCCCTTGATCACTTCAAAAAATCTTGTGGACGCTCTAAAGGCCAAAGTTAATATCCGATTGACTTTAAATTTATACACAGTATTTAAGGTCATGAGACGAAGACGCCTATTTATTTTCAGCGATTTCCGATTAATACTGCCAGAGTTATGGCCCTTGATCACTTTGAAAAATCTTGTGGACGCTCTAGAGGCCCAAGTTAAAATCCGATTGACTTCAAATTTATACACAGTGTTTAAGGTCATGAGACGAAGAAGCCTATTGATTTTAAGCGATTTCCGATAATTACTGCCAGAGTTATGGCCCTTGATCACTTTGAAAAAGCTTGTGGACGCTCTAGAGGCCAAAGTTAACATCTGATTGACTTCAAATTTATACACAGTGTTTAAGGTCATGAGACGAAGAATCCTATTGATTTTCAGCGAATTCCGATAATTACTGCCAGAGTAATGGCCCTTGATCACTTTGAAAAATCTTGTGGACGCTCTATAGGCAAAAGTTAAAATCCGGTTGACTTTAAAATTATACACAGTGTTTAAGGTCACGAGACAAAGAATCCTATTGATTTTCAATGATTTCCGATAATTACTGCCAAAGTTATGGCCCTTGATCACTTTGTGACGCTCTAAAGGCTAAAGTTATCATCCGATTGACTTCCGATTGATACAAAGAGTTTAAGATCTTGAGACGAACAAGTATATTGATTTTCAATGAATTTTTATGTCTTGAACAGCTAAATCCATGATATTAAAAGTTTTGTATACAAAATGTTAGCATGGGGCAGAACTTTATACAAACAAACAAATTCTAATGGTTTTCTGATAATTACTTCATGAGTTGTTGCTCTTAATCAGATTTTAATGTATTATAAATGTTTCATTACCGAAAAAAGTAAAAATATGCAACAACTCTTGTTGACTGCCCGGACGATTTAGCTGTTGTGGGCGTATGTTTCGTTGCCTGGCAACCCTCTTTTTAGTAACTAGGTTATTGTCTGATGGCGACGAATTTTTTGCTCAAAATAAAAAGGGTTTTGTCTCTTCCTAAGTGTGTTATTATGAATGTGCCAGAAAATAACAAGTATATTCAAAGAGCCATTGAGGTCATACGCCTGTAGCGGGAAAAATGTTAATATCCATTTGTTAGTTTCCATGTGCGATTGGTATTAGCTTTTCAAAGTGATACGAGTGCCTGTATTACTGTAGAATTGTAGTTGTTTATAAGGTTGATCATTACAAACAATGTGCTCTAAAAGTTATGTAATTAAGCAGTGATGACAATCATTTCAGACCACCTCTGAATTTTTTCCTGAAACTTTTAGTCATGTTAAATATAGACTGATATAGGCATTGGAAAGCATACTAAAATATCACTTGCATTAAAAGATACATGTAAATACAGTTTAAATATAGATGGGGACTGGGGATCTGTCACTAACTAATGTATTTATGTATTATGGTCGCAACTCATATAATACTGTAATATGAATGTATATAAACTGATATACATTCAAGGGTTTCCGTTTTACTCTAATTTCAAATCAGTTATGTTCCGCGAAAAAAGCCCGAAGTCTCAATCGAATGCAAATTTTTAGCGCCTGGTTATTCCAGTCTACACACGCCGTTTGGTTTGGTGCAATATGTCTAGCCTCGTTCTTCGAGTCTCTTGCTAGAACTGGGGCTGAAACGCATTATGGTACACGATTCGTGTACCAATGGCAAAATGTTTATTTTGTCTTAAACATTGGATATCAGAAGCCCATCTTTTTCCTGTAAGATCACAGCATCAATGTTGATTTAAATTGACAAATAATTTGTGTTTTCAATGTTGAAGATTTTGGATGATATTGAATTAGAGACTTAGCTACTTTAAGCTTACCTTAACTTGCTGTGAAGTTGATCCTGCAGCTGACCCGACTGAATCAACACGGTTTTGAGTGGACTTACTCACAGAAGTAAGCCCACTTGAAAACGCATTTTCCAGCTCCTCCAGAGCCTCCGAAGATATTCTTTTTTTCTAAAATATAATAATAATAATAAAACTAATCAAATATGCAGTTTGAACTGATTGTACACTATATTTACCTTGGCTTTACTCCAGAAATATTTTGCTTGTAGCGCTTGACAAAACATCCACATAAAGACTTTAGCGCTGAGTTATAACTTGTTTAAAACCGAAGAGTTTTTGAATGACGATAAAGAGATGCATCGACTTAGGTTAATAGGTAATGAGTTCCACCTCCTAACAGTAGCTATTTCAAATGAACGAAAACCAAAAGTTGCCACCCTGAGAGATTTTGATCCCAAATGCCGAAATGGAATCTAAGATTGAACAAGTTCACATAGATATTTAGGAACGGTGCCATTTACACATTTAAGAAGTTTAAAATCTATTCAGTCAGAAACAGGGAGCCAAATGGAGATCTATTAGAATGGGTGTGATACGGCTGGATCTAGTCGATTAGGTCACCATCATGGCAGTAGAGTTCTGAAGGTAGGCTGTGATATTGGCATTGTAGAAGATCAACTAGAAGGCTTGCACTGGTTTATTTCCTCATGTCAATGATGTAGCCTTATAACAATTTCAAAAAGACGAAATCATAATTAAAGCATAATCCTACGGCGGCTGATAAGGGACGTGAAAAATAATATAATTTTTTATTTTTTTAATATTCACCCAAGTCAATTTTAATATAATTTGTTTTTTATAATTTTCACCCTAGTCAATTTTAATTTTCACCCAAGTCAATTTTAATTTTCACCCAAGTCAATTTTAATATAATTTGTTTTTTGTAATTTTCACCCAAGTCAATTTTAATATAATTTGTTTTTTATAATTTTCACCCAAGTCAATTTTAATATAATTTGTTTTTTATAATTTTCACCCTAGTCAATTTTAATATAAATTGTTTTTTTTAATAATTTTCACCCAAGTCAATTTTAATTTCCACCCAAGTCATTTGTAATTTAATTTGTTTTTTATAATTTTCACCCAAGTCAATTTTAATTTCCACCCAAGTCAATTTTAATTTTCACCCAAGTCATTTGTAATATAATTTCAATTCTGTTGAATTTTCATCGGAGTGTGCGCATGCGCGAGGTGTGCGGATGAAAGAAAATGCTTGAGTAGAAAAGTACAATTATAACCTATTAATATCAAGATGTGGATCATTTTATGAATGAAGGAATAAATCTGACGATCCCCTGGACCAGAATTGAACTTTAATGCTATGTAAATCTTAGTGAAATCATTATTATTTGATGTTTTCTGTTGCTGTAAACTTGCCGCGTGAGTGAAAAGAAAATGGCGACCGCGCTCGAACAACCAGAACTTGAGGTAAGCCCAGATATACCGACCTGTAACAAGTTTGAGATACTAGAGAAAAACAAAATAGTAGTAAAATCAAGTACTGTAAAGCCAAATACACGTAGTGCGAAGTACACGATAAATATTGACAAATGTTTGGCAAAAAAATTGAGCGCAACGTACAGAGAAGACTTTCATATTAAGCCAACCGATGGAGGCATTAGACTGTTTTGGAATGCTGGCCACTATGAAGAATTTCGGCGGGTAGCCCATATTTTCTATAAAGGCCTAAAGAAACAGGGGCAGCTCGAGTTAGAAAAAAAAGATCTTACCGACAGAACCAATTAAGTAATTGAATCAACCACACTTAAAGTATACTCAGTTAAAAGAAAAGGCAGCTTCAGATATACAATGAATATGTTTCACACAACATCATCCGCACTAATCAATGGTAGCCATGAAAATATTTTTCTCAACACCCACCTGCCAGAAATTTTGGAATTGGTGAACATCCAACGGGCTGACAGCCTGAACAAAGCTGTTCAACACAACCTATCCACTGGTAGTAGTAGGCCTACGATCAACCCAAAGAAAACCCATTCCAAATCACCAGTGCACAATTGCTTAGATAATCTTTCTACAAAGACAGTTGCTTTACAACATAAACCCCACTCTACTCCCATTACATCAACGAAAGACCAACAAACTGATACTAACCCAAGTAAGTTTTCAGTCTCCCCATCACGTAAAAGACCAGTAGATAGTCCTACAGAGACCAGTACCACCAATAATAGCCCAGCCCTGTGTATTGATGCTGTGACCCCAGGAGAACCATCGTCGGAAAATGAAAATGTTACACCAAAATTACTATATAAGCCGATACCAAAAGCAAGAAGATTAAGGCTTACATCTACGGTGAGTGTTAATACCACCATTTCCCTCTCGAGTAAGTTAAAAACCAATTCTGGCAGTACGGTAAACTCC
The DNA here is from genome assembly GCF_932274485.2 of Patella vulgata. Lineage (NCBI taxonomy): Eukaryota > Metazoa > Mollusca > Gastropoda > Patellidae > Patella > Patella vulgata. Next base: position 44,170,734 of record NC_065885.2, read on the forward strand.
ACTCAACTTACTAATTTACAGCTAACTGTAACCAACCTGGAGTCAGACATCTTGAGGTTAAAAAAAGAACTAAGGGAGAAGACAGATAAAATTACAGCCATGAATATAGAAGGTGTCTCTTTAAAAGAGCGACTGTTCAAACTTGATGATGATAACAAAACTTTTGCTGCTGCTTTTGATGCCCTCACTCTAGAAAATGAAAATCTGAAACTGGAAAATCAAGCATATAAGGAAAGCAACAAAACCATCAATCAACGCAATACCCCATGTAGTACCGGTATACAGCCAGTCAAACTTTCAACCAGAGACCAGTCACAGCAGACCGATAAATCAATTAACGTCAAGGTGCTAGAGCCGTGTTCAAATGTCATCATTGGATCCTCAATACTGAAGAAAATATTTTTCCGCCGGCTTGACAGAAGTGGTAATACTGCAGTTAGGGCAATATCGGGTGGTAAGATAACTGATGCTACAAGCCTACTTCAAAGATGTTCCCCGTGTAGTGAAGTTAAGAAATTAATCTATCTTATCGGTTCCAACAACGTATCACATAATATGGACTTGCGCAGCTGCCAAAACGACTGCAGACAGCTGATAGAAACAAGTAGGTCAACATATCCTAATGCCGAAATCAATTTCATGAAGTTACTGCCTAGGAGATCTTCAACTTTTAATGAGCAGTTAAAGTTACTTAATTCAACACTTGAAGAGACATGCATTGAGACAAACTGTATCTTTTTATCAACGCATTTTACATGTTTTGCAAATAACAACACAATAAAAGAATATCTATATGAAGATGAAGCACATTTAAATTACAAAGGCTCTGCAAAACTATAGCTACACATCTTAAAACTGCTCTAAACCTTGAAACCAGAATAATAGGGAAATATGATAACCAAAGACCACATCAACCACGTTCAAAACGTAATGCAGGAAATAACATAGGTACAGTCCAAACCCAAAGTCTTCAACAATTACCATATTGGTTACCCCCTTTGTTCCCAGACATGCGGTTTCCACCCCCTGGGTTTTCCCCGTCTTTTAATAATACTTGAACCTACAGATACGGATCGCCGGTAAAGAATGCAGCTTGGGGTAAATCTTATCTTCAAACAGCTATTTGAGGTTTTCTGTGTACATGTGAAATCTGTGATTATAATAATTCCATCCATTCATGTTCAGCTATGTGGTGTTTTACTTTAATGCAAAGCTGTGTGTCCATTTATGTTTACCTACATGTGCATTTGTATGTACAGCTACATGTATTAGATGTGTCCTTATAATATTAGTGCTTTTATGAGTTTATTATTTATGGTTATCTACATGTGCATTTGTATGTACAGCTATTAGATGTGTCCTTATAATATTAGTGCTTTTATGAGTTCATTTTTTAATCGTTTTAATCTACATGGGCATTTGTATGTAAAGCTATTAGATGTGTCCTTATAATATACTATTCAAAAAAAGTAGGGGATATTTGATTTTGGGGGCATAATACTAAAATATGCAAATGACTACGAAAAAAGTCACTATAGAACCTAACAGAAGAAACAATTCCAGTTACATGTGACGCCCAAACGCACCAATAGCTACCGCATGGAATGCAGGTGATGCTTGGGATCATCATGGGGGTCCAACCCAAGATTTGCACGACTCTGACTTTGAATGTTACAGTCATTGTGGCATTGATTTCCAGGGTGGAAACATCAGTTTAATTGTTTTAGTAACCAGAAAACAAATTTTGATATGCGTCGGCTTACCCAAAATGAAAGGTTACGTGCCCTTGGCATGCTACAGATCGGCACAACACAGGCGGTTGTGGCGCGGACGATGAATGTTTCTCAGTCTGTCATAAGCAGGCTATGGTCCAGATACCGTGATACACAATCTGCACAGGACAGACCACGCTCAGGTCGACCGAGGGCGACAACTCAAGCCCAGGATCGATTTATCCGTACTTTGGCCTTGAGAAATCGTGTCATCACAGCAAATCAGATCAGCGCTCGTCTTCAAACAGACACTGGTGTGAGAGTGAGTGGCCAGACGATTCGGAATCGACTGCATAGGGGTCACCTTCGCGCCCGACGTCCTCGCGTGATCCCTTGTTTGAGAGATCATCACATTCAGGCAAGACGTCGTTGGTGTAGGGATCGTCAACACTGGGATAATCGACGCTGGAGCACTGTTGATTTTTTGGACAGACGTAGGAGGGTGTGGCGTCGTCGAAACGAGCGCTTCCAAGACGTTAACGTCATCAGACATGATCGATTTGGGGGTGGTTCTGTTATGGTGTGGGGAGGCATCACTGTTGCTGGAAGAACGGCTTTACATGTTGTTGCAGGGCGTGTTACAGGCCAGTACTACCGGGACAACATCTTGGCAGTCCATGTTGTGCCGTTCGCACGACGTCATGGCCGCCGTTTCATCTTCCAGGATGACAACGCAAGATGTCACAGGGCCAGGATCGTTACAGGTTACCTCCAACAACAGAACATCACCACATTACCTTGGCCAGCACTGAGTCCCGACCTCTCCCCCATCGAGCATGTCTCATGTCTGGGACATGCTTGGACAGAGGTTACGTCAACGTCAACAACGTCCTGCCAATGTCCAAGAACTTGCTGCTGCGTTGCAACAGGAATGGGACAATCTGGACCAAAATGACCTTAGACGTCTCATTAGGAGTATGCCACGTCGGATCAATGCTTGTTTGGCAAACAGAGGAGGATTTACCCGTTACTGACTTGGTTGTGATGCTGTGGTAACTTTGCTGTTTGACCCCGGGTATCATTTTACCCTTATAATGGTCCGTCTGTGCCTTACTTAGTCTAACGATCATTTGGAATAAATCGATGAATGTGAACTTCATTTCATTTTGTCATTTGTTTCTTCGTCAGTTTCATTAGGTGACTTTAATAACACTTAAAAATCAAATATCCCCTACGTTTTTTGAATAGTATATTAGTGCTTTTATGTGATATGCCCAGTCACAATCTGTGTTTTCTTTAATATGTGCTAATAAGTAGTAAATATTGCAAAATGTGAAATGAATTGAAGATTCAATACATGTCAAATGAACTCTGGCTGCAGCTTACATGTATTGTATCCAACATGCATCAGGTAGTTTTCAAACACCTGTTTAACTACTTTCATGAAAACAATCTCTTGTACAAATACCAATCAGGGTTTCGACCGAACTACTCTACTGTTCATCAACTTTTAGAAGTGTATCATGATATCTCATCTGCAATAGATAAGCAACTATATTCCTGCTATGTTTTTTGCGATATATCTAAAGCGTTTGACCGCGTATTTTTACCTGGTTTGATACACAAATTAAGTCTGTATGGGGTTTCCGGCATGCTAATTACGTGGTTGTCTAGTTATGTCCAAGACCGGACTCAACGGGTATTCGTAAATGGCTCTGTGTCATCAGAAATTACTCTTCAATCAGGAGTTCCCCAAGGATCAGTTTTGGGCCCTTTTTGTTTTTGACTTACATCAATGATGTACAAGATGTACTTCATAATTTTGCTAGATTATTTGCAGACGATACGGCACTTGGGTGTAACAAACAGTCAGTTGCAGAGATAGAACAGTCCCTTAACTACGATCTGACAAATCTCAACATTTGGGCGAAAAATTGGCTTATAAACTTTAATCCAAACAAAACAAAAGCTATTTTATTTAGCTCTAAAAAAACCAGAAAATTATCCGAATCTGATATTCGATAATCAAGCACTTGAAGTGGTTAAATGTCACAAACACTTGGGAATTACCCTTTCAAATGACGCCAAATGGACCATCCATATAGAAACTATTACCTCGTCCATTTCAAAATTATTAAACATTTTGCGTAAATTAAAATTCACCTTTAATAGACAAACTCTAAATAACGTATATTTGATATTCATAAGGCCAAAATTGGAAAACGCATGTGAAGTGTGGGATGGGTGTAACGTTTCCAATACTGAAAAACTTGAAAAGGTACAGCTAGAAGCTGCCAGGATTGTCACTGGACTAACTAAAACTTGTTCTCGTGAAGCGCTTTATTTTGAAACCGGATGGAATAAATTGCCAGACAGACGTACACAAAAGCGACTAACTACATTTTGATATTTGTCAATAAAATATGTTTAAACTAAGGGAAAGACGGGGGATGGACAAACAACAGGAGGGAAAGACGTAGGGAGGGAGGGAGAGAGGGACACAGAGGGAGGGACAGGCAGATGAAGGGATAGAGGGAGGGACAGACTGATGGAGGGATAGAGGGAAGGACATATGGGAGGAGGGACAGATAGGAGGGACAAACGGCGGGAGGGATAGAGGAAGGGAAAGGCGGAGTGAGGGAGTGCGGGACAGACAGAGGCAATGACCGACACAGTGAGGAAGGGACAGAGGGAGAGACAGAGAGGGAGGGACAGACAGAGGAAGGGACAGCTAGAAGGAGAAGTGACAAAGGAACAGACAGATAGAGAGAAAGACGGATGGAGGGAGACGAAGGGACGGATAGAAGGGGGGGGGACAAACACTGGGAGGGAAAGACGGATGGAGGGATAGAGGGAGGGACAAACAGCGGGAGGGAAAGACGGAGTGAGGAACACAGAGGGAGGAACAGGGGGAGGGACAGAGGGATGGAGGGAGGGACAGAGAGTGGGAAGGACAGGGGGACGGGGGGAACAGATTGATAGAGGGATAGAGGGAGGGACAGACGGAAGGACAGAGATGGCAAGGACAGAGATGGAGGGACAGACAGAGAGATGGAGGTACAGGTGAAGTGTTGCGTGGACAGAGGGAGGGACAGATGGAGGGAGGGACAGGGGGTAAGACAGATGGAGTGACCAAGGGACAGACAGAGGGACAGGTAAGTAGAGAGAGACAGACAGAGGGAGGGACAGAGGAGGGAGGGGCGGAGGCAGGGACAGATAGGAGGGACAGATGGATGGAGGGATAGAGGGAGAGACAGACGGAAGGACAGAGATGGAGGGACAGGCAGAGAGATGAAGTGTTGGTTGGACAGAGGCAGAGACAGATGGAGGGAGGGACAGGGGGTAAGACAGATGGAGTGACCAAGGGACAGACAGAGGGACAGGGAGGGATGGACAGACAGGGAGAGAGACAGGGGAGGGAGGGACAAAGGCAGGGGCAGATAGGAGGGACAGATGGATGGAGGGAAAGGCGGAGGGAGGGATAGAGGGAAGGACAAACATAAGGAGGGAAAGACGGAGTGAGTGAGGGAGGGCCAGGGGGAGGGACGGACAGGGGGACAGATGGGTGGAGGGAGAGAGGGTGGAACAGATGGATGGAGAGACAGGAAAGGGCAGACAGAGAGATGGAGAGACAGATGAAGGGATGGATGGACAGAGGGAGGGACAGATGGACGGAGGGAAAGGCAGAGGGAGGGATAGAGAGAGGGACAAACAGCAGGAGGGAAAAACGGAATGAGGGGTGTAGGGAGAGAGGGGAGGGGGCAGATGGATGGAGGGATAGAGGGGGGGGACAGACAGAGAGATGATGGCACAGATGAAGTGTTGGGTGGACAGAGGCAGGGACAGATAGGAGGGACAGATGGATGGAGGGAAAGGCGGAGGGAGGGATAGAGGGAGGGACAAACAGCAGGAGGGGAAGACGGAGTGAGTGAGAGAGGGACGGGGGAGGGACGGACGGGGGACAGATGGGTGGAGGGAGAGAGGGTGGGACAGATGGATGGACAGACAGGAAAGGGCAGACAGAGAGATGGGACAGATGAAGGGATGGGTGGAAAGAGGGAGGGACAGATGGATGGAGGGAAAGGCGGAGGGAGGGATAGAGGGAGGGACAAACAGCAGGAGGGAAAGACGGAGTGAGGGAGGGACAGGGGGACAGAGATGGAGCCACAGATGAAGGGAGGGAGGGATAGAGGGAGGGACAGACAGTTGGAGGGAAAGACAGAGGTAGGGAACGACAGACAGTCTTCTTTATCATGAAATTAAACAATGTTTATAAGTTTAAAGTAAATCGAGTGATAACTTTAGTCTCTAGAGTGTCCATGAGTGATCAAGGGCTATAACTCTAGCTATAATTTTCAGAAATTGTTGAAAATGAATAGGCTTCTTCATATCATGACCTAAAACGCTGTGTAAAACACAATGTGAATCGACTTTCGTCTATAGAGAGTTCACAAGATTTTTCAAGGGATCAGGGGACATAACTCTAGCCAATCATTTTGGGAAATCATTGAAAATCAGTACGATAGGCGTCTCTGTCTCATGAACTTATTAAACACTGTGTATAAATTGGGTGATAACTTCTGGAGCTTCCTCTGGATATTTCAAGGGCCATAACCCTAGCAGTAATTATTAAAAATTGTCGAAAAACATATATTATAGTCGGATGATAAACCCGAGGTCCTGTGTACACATTGGCATATGAAAAAGAACCCTTGACAGGTGGAATTCCAAGTAAGAGTAGGCCACAGACAGACCAAAATTTCCCTCCCCATCTTCATTACATTAGCCCAGTATGAGTAGAACAGTATTGTCTTCTCCATTTCATTTCCTTTCTTTTGTCAGTTGTACAGCATTGAGGGGCTAAAAGCAAGTAGGCCTATCTAGTAAATAGGATGGTATGCAAAACAAATATGCATAGAGGCCTACTGCCAAGTATTGGCAATGTTAACGATTAAAGATCCCTTGGCCTTGCTTGACACAGATGGAAATCGAAGGAGTATGGTGTAATTGCAACACTAGGCCTATTATATTATGTACCTGGTGTGCTATAATGTGTCTTATTATTATTATTATTATTTATAGTAAACATCCCGTCACGTGACTGACGTCACATCCTAGTTTTGTTCAACATGTCTGCTTCTTCTTAGTAATACAATATATCGTTCACACTCAGACCGTTGTCTTTATTATTTACCTCCATCACTCTACCAATATGCCGTCCACAAGTTATTACATGGTGGCAGAGGTAAACTATTAAGAATTTGAAACGTGTCTGAACTGTTCAAGTAGCTGGTTTGAGATGTTTTCCTAGCAGTAAAGCGGTTTTGGCGAATCGACATTTTGTTGAGTGAAGGCTGGAACGAATGGCGGCGAACAGTCTAATCGTCATAAGCCATCATTAGTAAAGGTATTAATCATAAGTCAGTGTATATTAATTAAAGGCCCTTCACAACAACCAAAATGAGTTCAGATAAACCAGTTATGAAATGGGACACCGGCGATCGTTCGTCGAGTTTCGACCTATTTAGACGCAAAATAGAGATGTATATCCTAGTCAAGGACACTGCGATTCTGCTCTGTATGGGTGATGAAGCGATACACATGTTTGATAAATGGAGTCTCACGACAGAACAGAGAGATGATGCCAAAATGGTATTAGATGAGTTCCAAAAGGTGTTTAATGCAGGCCGAAATTGGAGGTTAGAACCCTACAGCATATGAGGCAAGGAGAATCAGAAAATATTGATGAATTTGTCCTTAGATGTCAGCACCAGGCTGCAAAATGTAAATTTAAAACAGATGATGATTTACAGGAGAGAATAATTGAGCAAATTATCATAGGAACCAAAATGGCGGACGCAAAGAAAGAATTGTTAAATCAGGACGAGATAACAGTGGCAGAAGCTGTCAATAGAGTTCGAATTCACGAATCAAATATTGCGTACCTGAAGAAAATGTCTGTATTTAAAGGCGAGCCAACTGGTAATGTGGATGCTATTAAAGGGCAACCCGAGTGCTCCAAGTGTGGATATCATCATAGTAGAAATCAGCGAAAATGTCCTGCTGAAGATGCTGAGTGCAGAAATTGTGGTGAAATTGGTCACTATGCACGAGTGTGTACAGATAAATGAAGTGGTCGCAATAGAGGTAGAAAATTTAGTCGACAAAAGTTTTCTCGTTCAAAGTCCAAACGACGCAGTTATTCTAAAGGTCGCAGACGTCAAGACGACAACAGAACTGTAAATGAAATGTCAAGACATGACAGTTGCAGTCGTAATGGTGAACCATTTAACTATCTCGCGTTTTCAATAAAGCGTGACACTGCAGACGTACACACAGTTAAAGAGAGTATTGAAGCCAATTTGATGGTAAAACTTAACTATGCTCCAAATGAAAAGGCTACACTATTGACGAAGGTGGACACAGGTTCTGATACAGATATCTTACCTTTAACAACATTTCGAAGAATGTTTCCACGGGAATTGGATGTAAATGGATATCCAGTAATAGGTGGTATGGTACATGGCAGTAATGTCAAACTGTCTGCTTATAATGGTACAGAAATAAAACAATATGGTTGTTTTAAGCTACCAGTGATGTACAGCGAAGCTGATGAATTTAGTGAGGCTGAATTTTTTATAGCAGATACCCCTGGTCCTGCAATTGTTGGTTTACAAACAAGTAAATTGTTAAAATTAATTGAGGTCAAATGTGCAGCGATAAAGTCAGAGGAATACCATAAGATTAGTCAGACACCATCCATAAAGGATTTAAAGAGGGAGTACCCCGACAGGTTTGATACTATTGGTCGGTTTCGAAGTGAATACCACATAGTTATAGACCCAACAGTCCCACCAGTTATACACCCACCACGGAAATATGCAATTCACGTGAAAGATAGATTGTATAACGAGTTACAGTCAATGGTCCAAAATGACGTCATAGAGAAAATTGACGGAGGTACGTCAACTGATTGGGTATCAAGTCTGGCATTTAGTGAAAAGGCTGATGGTTCGTTACGGATATGTCTTGATCCGAAAGACCTTAACTGCGCTATTAAGAGAATGTATCACAAGACACCGACGTTGGAGGAAATCACACATAACTTTAGAGGAACTACAGTATTTTCAAAATTGGACGCTAAAGCAGGATTCTGGAGTGTCGTTTTGGATACAGAGTCGTCATGGCTTACAACTTTCAACACACCATTCGGGAGATATCGTTTCAGACGTCTACCCTTTGGACTGAATGTATCACAAGACATTTTTCAAGCTCGGATGGACGAGTTGTTGGAAAAGTGTGAGGGTTGTCTAGGTATAGCCGATGATATTTGCGTGTTTGACACAACTGTCAGTGAACACAACTAGCGTCTGTACAATTTGTTTCGAGTAGCCAGAGAATTTGGTCTCGTATTTAACTCTTCTAAGTGTTTAATTGGAACCACAGAGATCCCTTTCTTTGGGATGATAAACTGTAAGGATGGAGTTAAACCGGATCCCCGTAGGATTGAAGGAATTTCCAATTTGTGTGCCCCAACCAGTAAGAGCGAATTGCGTGAATTTTTAGGTATTGCGAACTATCTTGCTCCATTCGTATCACATATCAGTGACCATACCTGTGCACTGCGTGAACTCTTACCAGAGGATATTATGTTCCAGTGGAATGAGACATATGACAAGTGTTTTGAAAACATTAAGAAGCTAATATGTGATAGCACAACACTCAACTATTTTGATCCAGATAAACCCACAACTATACAAGTTGATGCATCTTTAAAAGGCTTGGGTGCAGTACTCATGCAAAATGAGAAACCTATCTATTTTGCTTCAAAATCGCTAACCAAGACTGAGCAACGATACGCAAACATCGAGCGCGAAATGCTTGCTGTAATATTCGGTATCGAGCGATTTCATACTTTTGTTTATGGTAAACCTTTCACCGTAGAGACTAATCACAAACCCCTATTGAATATTGCGGAGAAAAACATAGCCAAAGCCCCACCTAGGATGCAGAGATTAATACTTAGGATCCAAGGTTATCAAATTACCTTGAACTATAGGCCAGGTAAAGAGATGCTACTCTCTGATGGACTTTCAAGACTCATTGATCCAAAGCGATCTGATCCAGACATAAATTTGGATATGCGTGTGCATCTTATTTGTACGGTGGATACACAGTCGCGACTTGTGTACGAAACAAGAAACGATCCAGTCTTGTTGCCCCTAAGTGAAATTATTGTCACTGGCTGGCCAGATTGTGTGCGTAAAGTTAGTCGTGTTTTAAAACCGTATTATTCCATGAGAGACTTACTAACTGTACATAACGGAATCTTGTTAAAAGGGGAACAAATACTAATACCGGATACAATGCGTAAAGAATTGTTAATTAAACTACACGAAGGACATCTGGGATTAGAAAAGACAAAATTGTTAGCCAGACAATATGTTTATTGGGTAGGAATGAACAATGACATTGATAATTACATAAGGAAGTGCACGGTATGCGAGGATAATGCTCGATCGAACTGTAAGGAGCCGTTAATGCCATTGGATGTGCCTTCCAGGCCATGGTACAGAGTTACAACTGATTTGTTTCAGCATAAAGAGGATATGTATTTGCTTGTCAGTGATCCATTCAGCAAATACCCATTCGTCAGGGAATTGAAAAATAACACAACATCAAGTGAAGTACAAAAAGCTTTATTGTCTATTTTCTATGAACATGGTTTTCCAGTTGAGTTGAGGTCTGATAATGGACCACAGTTCCATTGTCATTCATTCAAAAGCTTTTGTGTAACATGGAATATAAAGCACATTACAAGTAGCCCCAGATACCCACAGTCAAACGGGTATATAGAACGTTGTGTACAAACTGTCAAAAACTTACTGATAAAAGCAAAAGCTGATGATACATCATTTGAGTATGCTTTATATCAATATAGGATAACACCTATTAGTACTAAGTTGCCGAGTCCAGCCGAATTGTTAAGTGGAAGAAAGTTCCGCGGAAAGTTACCTTCACGAATCACTCCACCGCAGAATGAGGATGTTAGGAACGAACTCTATAACCGTCAGAACAATCAAAAGTTATACTATGATCTAAATGCTGGTCCAGAGCTGTGTGATTTATTTCCAGGACAGTATGTTCGTTTTCAGGATACTGATCACAGTTGGAAGTTCGCGAAAATTAATCGTCAATTATTAGAACCACGTTCGTACGAGATAATACTACCCGATGGTTCTACGTTAAGACGTAATCGACGTTTTATAAAACAAGTAAGTCCTGTCGAAGTTACGAAATTACAGTCACAGTCCTTGACAAAAAGTGGCCGTTTGTCAAAAGTCCCAGATAAACTATGTTTATAAACTTATAAAACTGTGTAACCATAATGTTATAGTGCTGGGAACTTTTGACAATTCCAAGTGTGTTGTTATATAGGTCAAGGACAGATCTTAAAATCTTTAGTTATTTTATATTTAAACTTGACAAAGGGGGGTGTAACATTATGTACCTGATGTGTTATGATGTATCTTATTATTATTATTATTATTTATAGTAAACATCCCGTCACGTGAATGACGTCACATCCTAGTTTTGTTCAACATGTCTGCTTCTTCTTAGTAATACAATATATCGTTCACACTCAGACCGTTGTCTTTATTATTTACCTCCATCACTCTAACAATATGTCGTCCACAAGTTATTACAATACCCAGTAACCAGTTGGTGCAGAAAAGTAAGTTAAACCCCCATTTGATTCATTTATATTCTTGGCAAGAGCTGTGAACAGGACAGAGAAAGCACATGGGTCATGGGTAGACCACTCTAAAATGTGTCTTATTAATTAAAGTTAATGATAACATATGGTTCTAAGTCACGAAGTGCAATAATGGGATCAAATTCATCTTGCAAAATTAATTCCAGTTAACACTTTAGCCTACATTCTGCAAAAATGCAATGCATAAAAGTTTTTTTTAGAATAGAAACTATATAATACGTACAAAAGAAGCCATTATGGTTACAAAAAAGTTTTTTTTAATGTGTTAAAAGCATGTCGAAAGGTTACTATTGACCAATTAAACAACAGTTAAGGAATGATCTAATATTGATCTTATTTCATTGCGCTAACAGCGTCTGACAAGAATACCGTGCGGTATGACGGTATACCTTGTCACTACTTGTAAGCGTTGACAATGGTTAACATTTTTCCCGCTACAGGCGTATGACCTCAAACGTATCGGGTGTTCATGAGTCTCGAACATGAGAGAACGGCATACATGGATTAAATTTATACAATCTGTTACGATAACTTGATTAGTAGGCTACTGACTTCGCTATTAAGCATAATTTTGATAAATGACTCCGTTAATTTTACTCCTTTTCAATTCTGTCGGTGACGATTACATCCCCTTTTGATACGCCAACATGGAAATGTGCATGGTCGCATATTATCGTCGTCCCCGTCCGTCGTCCACAATTTCTTGTGAACACTATCATCTGATTGTTTTGAAATTGATATATGTTGTTTATTTTAGTGAGATGAAGTCTATTTAATTTCAATAATTTCCGTTAGTTTCATCTGGAGTTATGGCCCTTGTTTCACTTTGTAAAATTCATTTGCATCATTTAAATTAGTGAAACGAAACCCAGCGGGTACGCAACGTTGTTACAACGTCAATATTGGTCGTGACGTTGTACAACGTGTTTTCGACCAATATTCGACGTTGTATTTACTTCATATACAGGTTGTTGTCACAACGTTGTCACGACGTCATCAAAACGTTATCAAAACGTCATATACAGGTTGTTGTCACAACGTTGTCAAAACGTCATATACAGGTTGCTCTCACGGCGTTGTAACAACGTTGTCACAACGTCATCAAAACGTCATATACAGGTGGTTGTCACAACGTCATCAAAACGTAATCAAAACGTCATATACAGGTTGTTGTCACAACATTGTCACAACGTTATCAAAACCTCATATACAGGTTGTTGTTACGGCGTTGTTTCAACGTTATCGAAACGTCATATACAGCTGTTCGAACCCTGACCTCTGATTGTCAAACCAAGGTCACCACGAGACTCCCAGGGGTCAATTTAGTTTAAATAGCCACGACCTCAAGGTCGTCGGATCCGCTTTTGGATGGGCGAGTTATCTGCCCTTAGACCACATCGCTTCAATGTTCAGCTATTTGACTTTCTAGGGAAATTTGCCCAAAAAATATCTTCCGATCGCCCCGGGATTTGGTGACCCGATAGACTGACCCAACATTTGTTCTTCATTTTTTAAAATCGCCAACGAAAAGTCGTTACCTTGACCCGCTAGGGGCCCCGGAAGTATTTTGGTTTTTGAACCCTAGAGGCCCATCTAATAAAGTCAGGACCACTGGACTTTGACCTTCCAAAATGTCATCTCGGCCCACATGACCCCGGTAGGTCAAGGTCATCTGAAAGGGTCAAGGTCACCAAAATAATTACTGAGTCGGGTGCTCCCGGGCACATGGTGGGGCCCCGGGTCTGCACGGCAAATCAAAAGCCATGACCATGGATGGGCAATTGACTGACCTTTAGAATGGGGCCTTGACCTTTGACCTGACCCTTGACCTTGGGATCGAAAAAGTCCCAAAACTTCATGTACCACCCAGACTTTCGTCAATAAATGTCAAGGTCAAAGTCGTGACCCGCACCCGCAAGGTCAATTTTGGGGTTGTAACCTGAGTCAAGGTTAATGCATTAAAGTTATTGGTGTAATAAATAGGCAATACTGGCCTGCTTTCATGTTGCTGAGCACACGGGTTGGGAAAGCAAGAAAAGGCATTTGCGTCCGTCAAGTATTATACAAAATGTATTATGAACTGTAAACGAGATGCCTCTCCCGCACCTAAATGTCACTGTTTTTACATCCGGTGTTTTTCAATTGAAATAATAACACAAAGCACAGAAAATGGTGATTAATGCATATTGTGTAGTGTGCAGCGTTTGCTACACACATTCAGTGCATAATACGGGCCTAAAACAGGAATTGCAATGCGCTTATCTATAGGAATTGACGTATGATCTTGGGTACAGTTGTATTGGTTAACGACGTAGATCGAGATTTAATAACACAATACAAACTATAATACATTCTTCTAGTTGTTTTACAATAAGCCTTGATTAATAAGGCTTATTGTAAAACAACTAGAAGCTGACAAATATTCCGGTTTATTTCTTCAGTAAATTATCTGGTAACACTAGCCGGTTTTTTTGCGGCGGAAACTGATCACGTGACTATAATGTTGCTGCGAAAGATGCTTCTGGGACGCCATATTGTATATATATTGTAAGAGCGCCCCTGGTGGCAGACACAATAGTTTGCTCTGCGTTTGTTTATAAGTTTTTATGTTTTACAATACTTTTATCTGTGTCAAATTTGGAGTATAGCTGTGTGATATCAGTCTGGTTCTAACAATTAGAATATGCATGTAAAAACTTTGGGGGTTATGCAGATAATTACAGTTTTTATATATGGCACTAGTAAGCTTGCTATGGTTAAACTTTTTAGTTTTGTGCTCTTACTCATAATGTACTTTCTTAAACAATCACTGGCTGAGAGATTTATACACAACGATAATATTGTTCACCAGATGAGGGGTTGTAAACATAAACAAAGGACAATACGAGTTATCACCACCAATAGAGTGGACAATGTTTATAAAACTAATCACTTCAGTGAGATCAATTATGGTAATTTGGTTCATCTGACAGAAACAGCTGACGTGCACCTTAACACGACTAAAAAGACTAACTTATCTTCTAAAAACTATAGTAATTTAATACATATTAAAACTGATAGAGAACTTAAAGATGAAAAAACAATATCTTCTTTTGGATTGTTAAATGCTAGATCTGTGAGAAATGAAACAACATGCTTGTCAGATTTTATCATTGAGAAATCTCTGGATGTATGCAGCATTACCGAAACTTGGCTAAATGATGACATTTCGGACTCATCAACTCTTGCTGCACTTGTGCTTAATGGTTATTCTATCAAACATCGTCCAAGGGGTTCGCGTGGTGGCGGAGTTGCACTTATATACAAGTCATCGATTAAATATAAGAACAATCAAGAGGATAAATTTGAATCTTTTGAGTATCAAGACTGTACGCTGCAATTTCCATCTAAAACTAGTCGAGTTATCACTATATATAGACCCTCCAAAATAACTCTCTGTAATAAATTTATGGATGAATTTTCATTACTTTTAGATCATCTAATGATATCAAAATCTGAGATTATAATCTTAGGAGATTTTAATTTACATCTAGACAATTTATGTGATCCATCAACAAGAAAGTTTTGTGAGATTTTAGACAATAGATCTTTGATTCAACATGTGACAAATCCAACGCATAAAGGTGGGCATATTTTAGATTTTGTTATCACTAGAGGTGATGAATTAACTTTAAACACCCCCTCTGTTTCAGATTGTTTAATATCTGATCACTTTCCAATGTGCTTTAATCTTCATATTAAACCACCTAACCCTGTCAGAAGAACATTTACATATAGAAACTTTAAATCGCTTGACATAAATAAGCTCAAATCTGAACTTAACAATCTACGTATAGACATAGCATCCATTGAAAACATCCACAATAAAGCGGTCACTTACAACATCAAGTTAGCTGAAGCTATCGAATCAGTAGCTCCTTTAAAAACAAAAACTGTAACAGTTCGCCCTAACACTCAGTGGTATAATGAAACTTTACTGGAAGCCAAAAGAGAACGGAATAGAGCAGAACATGTCTGGCGAAAAACTAATTTAGAAATACACAAACAAATATATAAACATTTAAAAAAACGTGTGAATTATATGATTGATAAGGCTACAGTGGATTTTTATTCTGATAAAATTAAACATGGAACAAATAAGCAGAAAGATTTATACAAAATTGGAAATATCTTACTAGGCCATAATTCGCAGAAAACTATTATTCCGAGCATTGATAAGTCGTCTGATTTAACTAGCTGTTTCTCTGACTATTTTACATCTAAAATACAAGTTATAAGAGAGGGGCTTGATGCTATAAATACAACCTTTGATTGCAACCCACATATGTTCGATAACTCTAATGTTTCTTCTACTTTAGATAAGTTTCATTTTGTATCTGAGGATACGGTTAGAAGAGTAATTAAATCGTCACCTTCCAAATCATGTACATTAGATCCTCTACCTACTTCTATTCTCAAAGAATGCTTAGATGAAATTATTCATGTTATTTTATTGGATCTATCTGCAGCATTTGACACTGTTGACCACTCTATTCTTCTTCATAGATTACGTTTTAGATTCGGAGTACAGAGTGATGCATTGAAACTGTTAGAAAGTTATTTAGTTGGGTAGGACACAATCTGTTTTATTAGATGGCAAACTATCAAAAGAAATTGTTTTATCCTTTGGTGTTCCACAAGGATCAGTTTTAGGCCCGATACTTTTTATATTAGACTCACCACCTATTAGCAATATTGTTGATAAATATAACCTTAAATTTCACTTATATGCTGATGATACTCAACTATATATTTCTTTTAACCCCAAATATCCAACTTCTTTTAACCTATCTAAACAACAACTTGAAGATTGTATTAGTGAATTAAGACTATGGATGTCTAAGAATTTTCTTAAATTAAATGACGATAAAACAGAATTTCTTCTTTTGGAATCGAAATATCAATTAAATAAATATGTACATTCTAACTTATCCATTGTTATAGGTGATTGTGAGATTAACTCTACTGGTTTTAGTCGAAATATTGGTGCGATGTTCGATAATTTTATGAACATGGAAGCACAAGTTAATCATATATCTAAAGTTTGTTATTTTAATATTCGCAATATTGGTAAATTACGAAACTATTTATCAAGAGATGCAACAAAAACTCTTATTAACTCCCTTGTGACGTCAAGACTCGATACTTTCAACCCTCTATTAGCTGGCTTACCCCTTAGACTTATTAACAAACTCCAACGAATTCAAAATACTGCTGCTAGATTAATAACCTTGACGAATAAATATACAAGTATAACCCCTGTTCTCTTTCAGCTGCACTGGTTGCCCATTAAATATAGAATAGATTTTAAGACTTTACTTTTAACTTTCAAATGCCTTCATAATTTAGCACCAAATTATTTATCTGAACTTTTAGAATTTTATACCCCAGACAGAACCCTACGTTCATCTGATAAATTACTTTTAAAGCAAAAAATTGTAAATCTTTCTAGTTACGGGGCACGTTCTTTTAGTTATCAAGCGCCTATTTTATGGAATCAATTACCTATTAATATTCGAACTGCGTCATCACTATTTAATTTTAAAAAACAGATTAAAACCTTATTTTTAAAGGCTTATAACAAATTTTAACACCTATTATTTTGTCTATTGTAGTTCTTGTATGTATTTTTTTAGAAATAATTGCTTATTTCATGTATTTTTAACTTTTTTGATGTTATTTACTTTTTGAATGTATGTTTTTGTTACACTGTAAAGTGCCCTTGAACACATCTGTGAAAGGGGCACTATATAAATTTTGTAATAATAATAATAATAATATTGGTTTTTTGGTTCGTGCCGAAGGTAAGTTCTATTATTTTAACTCTCAACTGGGTATGTGGAAGGGATATAAAAATCGTCAATTGCTTCTTCTAAGGCTAATATAAGATCAGATAAAATTATATTGTATCTTAGCACCCAATTAGGCTATTAGAGAGAGCATACAAATACAAACAAAACATAGGCTACCTATACGCTACAGCATTATCAATGACTATAAAACAACAAAAACACCAACTATATTTACATGTATGTAAAACACGCACATCTATACATATAACATGTAGTAACATTATTAAGTTGAATATGAAGTCCCTCGAATTTGATTACCCGTAAGGTAGGCATGGACTTCGTTGACGACCGCGGTGTAAGTGGCGACGTTCATTTCAAAACACAGACTCAGACTGCAGCTGTGCCGAGTGAATTTCATATTTTTAAGTTATATTTTTAAAATGTATTAAAGTAAAGCCATAAAATAGATGGTATCTATAAACAGTCCTAGCTACTTTGTTACAGAATAATCCTATTATTCCTATAATTCACTATTGCCAGTTGAGAAATTGGCAAAAATATCATTTTCAACTTCAAATTCATACGTTTGCAGATAGTTTTTACATGCGTGGGGGGGGGGGGGAGAAAAACAAAGGTGGTAATTGTGTTATTATTTCCGGTGTGAATGATTTTATAAGTGTCATAATGATACCTATGATCCTATAATAGTGAGTTGACAACCTATTGAGCAAAAGACATAGAAATAATTATGTTTTGACTTTCTTCGAAAATATGAAATTCTCGCTTTAACTATTAAAACTAGCTGGGCCAGCTGCATGATTGTGTCAGTCCGCTCAGAATACACGAGTATATGCCAAGCGACGTAGAATTTAGAACCGACGTGATCTGCACTAGTCTAGGCTAGACATTTGCGTTGATGTGTTGCGCAAGTAGATCTAATCTAAATGAAATTTCTCATCATTAGTTTTTTCATATTACTCATATACATAGCCGTTAAACCAATATTTTTCAACACATAGCAAGCCATTTGATCTATACTACACGTCACTGGGCTATTTGATTTGACTGAGATTTGTTACCCAAGGCAAAATCTCGATCGACGCTTGGTAGTTGGTAGACTTAACGCGATTTTTATCATTCGGCTTCACTAAACAAATTATTAATAAAAACAGACGTAGATCGACATCTAATAATAGTGCTAATATAAATTTAATAATACTATTCCGGTATAAAAAAAGAAATAATAATAAAAAAATAATGAAGGCAATTCAATCTATTTTAAGTATTTAAATGATCATTTTAAGTAGATACCGTTATATTATATAAGTGTGAAACCTGGCCATAATTTAATTAATTACAGGTCTAAGTGAATCCCAGCAAGCACAAAATATTTAAAAAACGTTTTTTGTTATTTTTTTTTTCTAAAAGGTTATGTAAAAAAAAAATATTTATCAAACGTTTTTTAAATGTTTGAAGTGTACGTTTTTCAGAAGTTTTCGATAAATATTGATAAAAATATTTAATATAATATGTTTAAATAACGTTCATAATTGATGTTTTCTTACAAAATTTTCCATAAGTACCGTAAATATGATTTTTTTTAACGTTCATGAAACGTTTATAAAGAACCCGCAATGAATAGGTAACAATTACCGTACACGCCATTTGAAAAACAAACAAATTTTAAAAACATTTATTAAACGTTTAATACACCTAATTACGTTGATAACTTAATTGCAAAGTGTCTATATTTAATGTATGTAAAAAAAAACAATAAGGGTCAAGATTAATTATCTTATACATATTTTATTTTAAAACACACCCAAGGTTGACAGTTGACCCAATCAAATTTAAACATCTTTCCGCCAATAAAAAGGAATCCCAGCCAAACCTTTTTGATCGGACTGAATTTTATAATTTACAAAATTTGACAGAGTAAATATACAGTTTTTTGTATTCTTCAGATATTTTAATGATCAGTCAGCCGAGCTGCAATGAAGCCGAGATAATAACGGCAGTTTCGGCTCATCTAAAATATGCGCCCGACAGAAGAGGGACCAATTAAGTACATGTACAGTTTTAATTTGTTTATTACATGTCATATTTTATTATAATCTTTATAAGCCATTTTAAGTTCTTTTATTATCCATTTAATTTTATTTTATTTTCTATGTGTGATGTCCACAAAATGAGCAGTGTTTTATATTGGTAATAGGCGTATTATAAATAAATAAATTATTATTATTATTACAGTACCAATTGCATTAAAATTACTTTCTCATTTTTAGCAATATCATTCATTACCATTACCCATTACATTGAAAGTAAATAATTACATTTTATTACTATTTAAAGATTAGTGCTAATTTAGCATTTAATCAATCAGATTTAAAGACGTGGTAAAACTATTGTCTTTAAATCTGATTGATTATATGCTAAATTAGCACAAATCTTTAAATAGTAATAAAATGTAATAACATTAAATATGTTTCCTTGTTATATGCTTTTAAAACTCTAGTTATCACTGAATGCATAAGAGTATGGTTTTAATATATTTCTGTAAATCCTCTGTTTGATCTTTTATGGATGTATATTTAGTTAATCATAGTATAGATCTATGTCTTATTTTCTTTTAAACTGGTTTCAGTTATATAGTATAATGTGTATGGTTTCAGTACATCTGAACAATCCTCTGTTTGATCTTTTAATTGTATAATGAGTTAATCCTAGTATGTACGATTATTTATCGTTGTTTCATCAATAGCTTGTGATAGCTACTCATGTTCACCTTCCTTGCATACCATTGGATAGTTCGCACTGATGTTTATATATATATATATATATCTATTCATATCTCTCTCATTTGAATGTCTGCGATATCAGAGGTTAATTAGTACTCGTACTGATAACACCTAATGCACCAGAGCTCCAAAGCTATCGACTAAATTTATCTCAGATAAAGTAGCCTAGCTAAGACTCCAAAAAGACTTCTCAAACCCAGAAAGACCACTAGATACTACAAAGATCATCTAGTCCAAAAATAGATTTAAGGTTGTCTTTGTTTTTATTTTTATTCCTTCACAAGGTATAAG
The DNA here is from genome assembly GCF_932274485.2 of Patella vulgata. Lineage (NCBI taxonomy): Eukaryota > Metazoa > Mollusca > Gastropoda > Patellidae > Patella > Patella vulgata. The sequence goes on from NC_065885.2 coordinate 44,191,147, forward strand.
GTTTATTTTCTTTATATTTTGCATTCTTAATTTATCTTATTTTATTTTACTTTATTTTCTTTAATTTACTTTATTTTATTTTCCTTACCTCCTTCCTCAGTGCTTTATTATTAGGATATTGTTAGGATATTATTTTTACCTTATTTCTATATATATATTACTCCTAATCTAATCTATTTTTTTGTTACTTCTTCTTTTTGCCCCTTTTTTCAACTCTATATACCACCTTCCTATCTTTATTTATTTATTTAATCATTTCTATTTTTCTCTATTCTGTATCTATTTAATCATTTCACTTTTCTTTCTATCATCTACTAACAAAGAAGCTCAGTGTACAAGCCAATCAACTGATTGAACTCGTCACAAGCTTCTTAAAACAATAACAAGCTAATTTATTTCTATAGCTAATAAGCCTGATAACTGTTAAGTACACCCATACAAGCAATAGGAACCCATAGTTAATTAGTATTAATTACACTGATTGACTAGCGCTTCTTTGTGGAAAGGGGTAACAACAGGTATATCAGCTTACGTCATTAATTAACGACAGAATACATCCTTAACCAACACTGTTCAGTCACTCCTTTTGTTTTCGATTCTACTTTTCGGCAGCATAAGAACGATGGCGACAGGCTAGCTCACCCATGTCAATGGCTGACGCTTTTAAAAGCAGCCCTGCACCAAAGTTCTTTCCTGCGACAAAAAAGGAGAGAAGAACAGACCCACGTCGTACTTGTGAGGCCACTGGAAGGTAAGTCCTTCCAAGGAGCCAAACTTACGGCCGTGGGGAAGGAATTGAAGAGTAAGTGGGGTATTATCAACATACCCGACATAAAGATCACAGTGCCGGGACATGTTAGACTTCCCCTAAAAAGTAGGTCTGAGATGGACCTAGCGCTGGCCCAGAACCTATGACCGTGACGGTGTCCGAACCGATCACCTTGTCTATTGATAAGGTGGTTGTTCATGGGATACCGGCCGAATATACCGGGGAGGAAATTCTGGAAGATCTTACAGAGAGGGGGTACCATGCTACCGAGGTATATCGGTTTAATGTGGCCCAGGGGAAGGATCAGGGAAGCGTCGCCCTATCCTTCAAGAAAGGTACCGCACCTGAGGCCCTTAAAATCGTGTACCTCAACCGCCGTACCCACCCCTATGTTCAGAGGGTGAGACAGTGCGCCAACTGCCAGAAACTAGGACATACGGTAAAGTACTGTAAGGGAAAAACCGTATGCGCCCAATGCGGAGGAGAACACGCGGTGGCTGAGTGTAGGGTGGGTAGCAAAATTAACTGCTCAAACTGCAAGGGCAGCCAACTCCCCGCAATGCCCAAGAATACAAGCGACCAAAGCAGCGCTACGTCTGCAAAGCAAAGATAAACTTACCTTTAGGAAGGCAACCCAGCAAGTAAAGAACAGGGAGAGAGAAGCGGTGGTGGAACCAAAACAAGCTCCAGCACCGACTCTCTCGACGTCCGATGCAACCCCCACCCCTAAAGGTAAAGACAAGAAGAAGAAAGAGAAGAAAACATCTACCAAACCTGTAGAGGTCAAACAGAAGACAAATCCATCCAAGATGAAAGAAGAGGATTCGAAAACGAAGATTCATGAAGAACACTTCATTCCTAAATTTAAAACGGAAAGTGGCTTCATGAACTTCATGATCGAGTTCCCCAGGGTGGCCGTGTCCAATGAGGACCAAACTACCAAGATGGCAAGCCTACTCGGCAAAATAAAGACACACATGGTCAACGCCGATGTCCCGTGTGTCATGATTAATTCAATCAACACGGTAAAAAAAAAGAACAAGAGAAGAAGACGACGACGAAGAAACCACAAAAGGCGATCAAACGGCAAACCTCGCACTCCGTAGAAGGATATCTCATGTTCGTCACTACAGCACTGGCGATATGTCCAGTTGCTTGCCGGTTTTAACACCAAAGACGAACACTAATGAGGAACCTCCTATGGAATGTGAAACGCCATTTGACCAATAAATAGACAAGACAGAGAGGCATCCATCCGGACAGTCATCATGGCGGGCCAGGTAAAAGTTCTACAACTAAACGTTAATGGACTGGCTCCCAGATGTGCTGAGCTGAGAAAATACATCACCCGCAACCCGAAAGATGTAATATGCCTCCAAGAAACCAAGCTACTACCAACCAAGAACGACATCTACTTGCCCGGATACACTTGTCAGAGAAGGGACAGACCGGACAGCACGACACGTGGCGGCGGTCTTGCCATCTACGTCAGTGATAACTTAAATTATATTTCTGTTTCACTTGACGTAGAGGACCCTCTAGAAGCAATGGGCATAGCCATCACATTGAGCAATAATACAAAATTTACAATAGTGAATGTCTATGTACCCCCAGATGTCACGAGAAAACCAGTTGACTTCCAGTCACTTCTCGACCAGCTTCCTCGGGGCGAATTTGTGTTTTGCGGGGATTTCAACGCAAAACACGTCCTGTGGGGGTCACCGAGGAATGACTGTCGGGGGATTAGCCTATGCTCAATAATAGAAGAGAACGACCCAGCGTACTGAACGACGAGAGCCCTACTTTTGTTGGAGGAAATGCCCCACCTTCACACCTGGATCTCACTATCTGTACGCTTGGTATGGCCAACCGCTGCGACTGGCAAGTACACGAAGATGAAACACTTGGCAGTGACCATCTACTGATAGAACTCTGCATCCAATGTGAAACAACCAGGGAAGTCTATAACGGGAAACCCAATTGGAAAATAAAAGAGGCTGATTGGGCTAACTTCCGTGTAGGCTGCCTTGGGTGGAAAGAAGAAGACATCATCGATGCCAACATCGACGTGTACGCAGCCAACATCACGAGTGCTATTATAGGAGCCGCAGACGACTCCATTCCCAAGACTGCTGGAGGGCAATCAAGGATTAGAAAACCTTGGTGGTCACCAGAATGTCAGAAGAAGGTTAACGAAAGAAAGAAGGCACTACGCCTACGGAAACGCCACTACAATGAAGTCAATCACCAAAACTACCTGAAGTTGAAATACGCCGCAAGAGACACCATCCGGAAGGCACAAATCGAACACTGGATGACATTCTGTAATGCGTTGAATCAAAACACGCAAACAGGTGCCGTCTGGAAGAAGCTGAACGCCATGAACGGGAAGCGCAGATCATTCAACATACCAAACCTAAAGAATGGAGATGAGTACGTTACCAACGGCAATGAAAAGGCAGATCTACTTGCAAAAGCTTTCGCTGACGCAAGCAGGGACGAAAACCAATCACCAGAGTTTCTGAAGAGAAAGGAAATATTTTACTCACAGCACCCTTCATTAGAAATTGAACCTAATGAAGGGGCTAAACCAATCAATCTACCCTTCTCTGAGGAGGAGTTAAATAAGGCTCTTTCCCTCAAGAAGGATAGTGCGGCTGGTGAGGACAAAGTAAAGTACTCGATGCCCAAACATCTGCCTAGAAATGCCAAAAGGATACTACTAAACTTCTTCAACACATCCTGGCTGGCAGGAGAGGTACCCAAAGAATGGCGGAAAGCCAACGTCATCCCTCTTCCAAAACCAGGTAAAGAGAGAACAAAGGCAGAGTCCTATCGACCAGTATAAGCTTGACATCCACACTATGCAAAACCTTGGAAACAATGGTTAACATACGACTACAGTTCTATCTGGAGAGCAACCGACTGATCGACGAAAATCAAAGCGGGTTCAGGAAAGGGCGTTCAACAACGGACCACTTGGTGAGACTACAGCAAGTCATGTCGCAGGCTTTCGATTTAGTCTGGCTAGACGGGCTGCTCTTTAAGTTAGGACGTATTGGTATAACGGGCATAATGTTTCGGTGGATCAAAAGCTTTCTGAGCGATAGAAGGATACAGGTGAATGTAGGCAGATTCCTGAGTGCCGAGCAAACATTAGAAAATGGCACGCCTCAGGGGTCGGTTATCAGTCCCACTCTCTTCAATATCATGATCAATGACATACAGAAATCTTCCTACCTCGACGCCAAAACTGAGTTAGCTAAATTTGCTGATGACAGTACCATATGGAGGAAAGGGAGGAACTTCTGTGAACTACAAAAGAACATGAAGAAGGCCTTAGACAAATTCATGGCATGGGCAAACGATTGGGGATTCAAAGTCTCGGAGAAGAAAACAATCGGCATGCTTGTAAGCAGGGATAGAGGGATAAACAGAATGACTCTGTGTATGAACGGGAAAACCATCGAGTTTAAAGACCAAACCAAGTTCCTTGGCGTAATCTTTGACCGAAGGCTGACCTGGAAACCGCACATCGACGAGACTGTAGATAGATGCACCAAAATCCTAAACTTAATGAGGAAAATAACGGGCAGCACATGGGGCGCCAATAGAGTTACATTAATGATGGTGTATCGTGCTCTAATACGCTCTGTATTAGACTACGGCTCTTTGGCCTTCATGAACTGTGCGCCAAAACTCTTAAGTAAGCTTGACACCATCCAATACAAAGCTCTGTGTATTGCGACCGGCGTAGGGCTTGGGACTAGGAGAGAGCCGGGGAGTTGCCCCTATCCCTAAGAAGAAAAGAACTAGCGACAAGGTATTGGGCCAAGATTTCGCAACTTGGCGAAAGATCCCCTACTTTTGTCAGTCTACAAAAGACAAGATATGTAAGAGATCCTAGAAAGAAAAGCGTCGGCCAGGGTATCAGGGAAACAATCAAGGAACTGCAACTGGAGGAGCTTGTGATAAATGAACACGACCCCCCAGCGATCGCCCTTTGGACGCTCCCTATACCGCCGGTTAATCTAGATCTACTACAGAAAACTGACAAGAAAAACAACCCCACTGCTGCACGTGCTTTCTCTCTAGAACACCTGGAAGACAACTGGCCGTCTGATGACTGGGACCATGTGTACACGGATGGCTCACACAATCCTGAAAGGGGCACCAGATCGTTTGGAATATACCTGCCAAACGGGAAACAGGGAATAAGTAGGAAACTACCCAATAACTGTTCGGTGTACACTGCAGAGCTTGTGGCCATTCGTGACGCTATATCAAATAAACCATAGTAATTGTTATTCCATAAAAGTGTGTTATTTCATTATGTTCCAAATTTACTAATGCTCTGGGAGTCATGTAATGTTTTGACGGCCTTTATAGGCCCCCCAGTGAAATTGTCCATTTTACACTACTGCACAAGAATATATTAAATTATTATAAATCTGAAGTTTGCTCTAGATATCCATGCCATTAGGTCTGATCTGTGTTCTGAGTTACTTTTATTTTTGTGATTTATTTTTGTCAACTGATTATTTAGAAATAGAAAATTTAATTTATGCTCTGTACTATTATGGAATTATCTGCCATACAAACTGAAGTTAACCATACAGCATACTGATACTATATAGATAATCATAGAGTAAATTAAAATTATTTTGAATTACTGAATGGTTTAAAATTAGTGATGTGCGTCAGTAAATATTTTATTGGTCGGATTATTAAGGCCTACCAGTAAAAGGGGAAATGTGATTTTGAATAGCATAACTGCATAACAGTATTAGGCTTACTGTTTTATTAAAAGCTTATTGCAACTAAAAATTGAGCAAAATAATATTTTTGTTATGAAATTTGGAAAGGTATATAAATATAACATAAACTTAACACTTAAATGGTTTACCTACATAGAATCACATTTTGCGATACACAATCTTAGAAAAAATTAGGCTTGTCCAATATCCTTAACCAGAATACAACAGATTCTTCAGATTCTTTTTCAATTGCTTTTAATGACAACATATGAATCTAAATTTATTTTATTCGGAATAATTACTATTTGATACTCCCACCGCACCCCAATCCCACTAATTCCAAAAAAAAAATAAAAAATAAAAAATAAAAATAAAATAATGATAATAAAAAAAGAAAAAGAAAATCAAACTAGAACTGCGAAGCAGTAATGACGGGTTTCACCGGTGCCACGTTACCCTTGAACTTATGTCACTTCCGGTACCAATGAAACCGTTAAACAGGTTTCGAAAATAAGCATTGCACATATGAAATAAAATGGACGCAGAAACAACCAAATCCAGCAATCAATTCATTTGCTACATGTCAGTGATCCTGTCAAAATTACATTACTTCCGGTGATAATGAAAATGTTAAATTGGTTTATGAAATCAGAAATAGCATCATCACATGGTGAAAATTTTATGTAAATCCTATAATAATTGCCACCTTTATAGACCAAAAACCTTGAAAAATGACTTGTAGAAAATCGCCTATTTCTCTGCAACCGTACAAGTTAGAAACCATTTTGAGGTATCTGTATGATCGAATGAGTTCATTCTATTTGTTGATTGGAATCAAATATCATAATTTTAAAAACATTACAAATCTGATTCATTTGAATAAAATATCTGTTTTGAAGGCTAAAAATACAGTTTTTGCCAAAATGACGTTACTTCCGTCAATAATGAAAATCTTAAATTACTTGTATGAAATCGTAAATGGCATTATGTATCACACAGTGAAAATTTCATGAAAATCGAATAATAATTGACACTTTTATTGACAAAAAAACCTTGAAAAGTGACCTGTTGAAAATTGCCTATTTCTCCGCAACTGAACAAGTTAGAAACCATTTTGTGATATCTATATGATCGTAATGGTTCATTGTATTAGTTGATTTGAATCAAATATCAAAATTTTAAACAAATAACAAAATTTACTCATTTGAATAAATTACTGGTTTTGAAGGCTATAAATATAATTTTTGCCCAAATTACGTCATTTCCGGTGATATTGAAAATGTTAAATTGGTTTGACCTAGTTAAAATTGACATTACACATCAAATGGTGTCACTTTTATGAAAATCGAATAATAATTGACTCTTTTACAGGCAAACTAGCGTAAAAAGTGACTCATGCATAATTGCCCATTTCTCGGCAACTGCGCATATTACAAATTAATTTTCAAATACATTCTCTCCGTATAGATTATTGCTACGAGTTTATGAAAGTTACGAAGTAATATTTTAAAATATGAAAACGCTGGATGGGTTGTAAATAGCTTAATTTTACACCTTTTTTCACCTTTTAATCGAAATAGCCCGAAAACGGAATTGAAATTAAAAAAACTGGTCCCAACATTTCAGTTATACCAGATTTGAAAAAAATAATATTTGCTTTCGAAAAATGGTACCTAACTGTCAAAATTGTAGTTTTTTGTCAATTTACGCCACTTCCGGTGCCGACAGATAACACTATTGGTAACAAAAAAAATGACAATTGAGACAACGGAGCATATGAACTTTGTTTTATACAAATCGAACAATAAATAATTAATCTAGGACTGAAAAACTGAATTAGCCAATGGGGGCCAAGGAAAATTACCGAGCCAAAAATTTTTCACATTTTTGCCCAAGTCAGAGGACTCGTTATATTTGTGTAAAACACGACTAAAAAATATTCATAAATAAAAAAGTTTTTTGTAAAAATTTAAATTTTTGTAAATTTAGCGCCTAATATCTGCGAAGATTTGCCGAAAATCAAAAATCAAAAGTAGCGTAGCTATGTGCCCCGTCTCCGGCTATGCCAAAATGCATCGAAAGTTAAAATCCAATGATTATTGTTAAAATTACTGCAATATTTCTAAAAACGATAGCTTCGGTGATTTCGGACATTTCGCATTGTCGCAGAACGTTCAAAATAGCTTTATCCTCTAACGATCGTAACGATCCGACAATCAGTTGCTGAGATCTACTCAAAACAAAAGAATAATAATAATAATAAGAATAATAATTTTAACAAAAACAATCGTGTTTCACACAAGCTACGCAGTGTGAAACCCTAATAATAATTTTAACAAAAACAATAGTGTTTCACACAAGCTACGCAGTGTGAAACCCTAACTAGACCCTTATACATGTAACTATATTACACACGCGAGAACTATTGCATCACCACCAAGTAAAAACGAATTATACCCACCCCGTCGCCGCGCACTCAAGCATATATGATAGAATAAAGATATTTAATTATGGTCGATTGATAGTTAAAAGTATTACGATTCTAACAGTTGATTTCTATTTTTCATTGAATAATATAAATATTTTCCAAGATGAGCCAGTGTCTTTTTATTATTATTCCTAGATTCATCAGATTTATTAACTTTTGGAGTGATGGAAAAGACCAAAAATAACGAGAGAAATATTTTCAACGGAGAGAAATATAAGCGGGACAGCACAACAGAAAGTGAAATTCATCTTCAACAGCTCTCATGTTGCAACATTTACATAATCTGTTGTTTCTTTCGATTTTGTTATAACGCCCGGTTTCAATATTTAGTTGAAGAATACCACAACGAAAATGACAGATAATAGTTTTGTATTTCATTTGAATATTCGATTGAAGGTGGGGATCACGTGGCTAAGTGGGTAAGACGCTAGCTTGCTAGCCTGGAGGTCGGGTGTTCGATCCCTGCATTGGCCGAGAAAGTTCATCCAGATTTACCGGCGTGGTTCTCCCTTGTCAGTGATGCAGGACGGAGGGGCTGACAAGGAAAGCTGTCTAGTCGTTCGGATGGGACGAAAAACCGAGGTCCCGTGTACACATTGGCGTGCACGTAAAAGATCCCTTGGCAGTTGGAATTCGATATAAGAGTAGGCCGTAGTGCCGCTGTCCGGGCAAAATTTCCCTCATAGCACACTGTATGGCGTATGCCCGTCTTCATTAGCCCAGGTTAGGAGCAGAACAGTAGGACGTTAAACTCCATTTCATTTCATTTCATTTCATTTCGATTGAAGGTAGCTTTCAGGTTCATGAATAGTCTTAAATAATTTATAAAACCTAAGTTTGCTTGAGTCTTCCAGTGTGCCGAACCATTCCTGTTAATATTGATCTTTTATGCGTTGTTGTATTAACGATAAGATGGATAGGTCAGACGCGTCTTGTTGGTCCTAATGTGAACTGAATTGAAGATTCAATACATGTCAAATGAATTCTGGCTGCAGCTTACATGTATTGTATCCAACATGCATCAGGTAGTGCTAGCTGCTCTTGTATCCAGACAAAAATAGGATACTGCATTATTAAAATTTGATATAATTAATTATTTGCACCCCCCCCCCCCCCCATGTAGGCATACTGTTGATCTGTTTATGTAATGAACAGAATCATGATATTCTGGTGAAAATACTTATTTATAGATGTATATTACTAATTCATAATCTCTAGCAAAGGAATGTATTACATGTATGCCTTAACCTTTTAAGGAGTTAAGTGTAAACTGCCATGGTTCTGTATCATATATGATACACAAACGGTATAGTACAGTGTAAACGTATATAAATAAATGCAGTGTAAATCAACCATTTTATTTCACGACAATCATTATATTATGATAATTCCCACTTAGCATGTTTTGTACATAATTGTTTTTCCACTCTTGATATTTATAAGTTTTTATAGTTTGTAAGTTTTCATCCTCATTACTTTAGTGTCTAGTTATTTATTTGTGCTAGAGGTTGTTTTAAACAGCCATTTTCTGTCTAACTTATTGTGTTAATCTTGATCAATTGTTTTACATTGAGTACTTGTTTGGTACATATATTTCATTTTGTTTTCCCACGCTTTGTAGGTATAGGATATTAACCTACCCGAGGTTGATATGGTAGAGAACGCGCGGGCGAAGCCCAAGCGTTCTCTACCATATCTAGGGTGACCCACCATAAATAAATATCTCCATATATCTCGACAATTATGCCACAATATTTATATATATGCCAAGCCTCAAATCAGTTTCACACAATTATAGTCAATAAATAATAATAATGTATAAATAATAGACTGAAAACTGGTTCCAAGAGTCGTCCATAACCATAGGCGTAGGAGCTCAAAGTAAAACTTTTCAAGTTTAGTCTGTTAATTGTGGTACAGCACGAATTTTCGTTTACGGTAAAAATTCCATTCCTAAATTTCGAATATTGGCTGAGCGCAGTTATGAACCGGTCTGCGCAGACGTCAGTTTACAATGGCCGCCTCATTCAAATGAATGTTGTTTGTGTTTTTGTATCGTACAATTCTACATGAAAATAGTGTTGGATTATAATAAATTTGTGTCAGATGTGTCAGGAAATGATTCCTGTTGGTGATCAAAGAAGAATCACGGTGAAAATTGGACGGTAAGGATTCCAAAATAGCCTTATAACCGAGATGAGGAAAAGTCTTATTTTCATACTAGTTGTCACGCAGGCTCCCCAGTAACGTAGTAGAAGGCTATTCAGAGCCGATACATTATTACGTTACTAGAGTAACTAATTTTTTCTCTAAACGTTAATAGAAAAAAAAAGGTCGTCAAATTTTTCATTGCCCGAAAATAAATTTGGGGGGGGGGGGCAAATGCCCCGGTTCCTACGCCTATGTCCATAACATCCAGACACTTTTGAGTAAAAGATAGGTTACGTGCCCTTGTTTTGAAATTAGTCTCGCTTAACCAGTCTATCGACCATTCTACGTCTGATTGACAGGTCGGGATAATCAAGACTACTTTTTTACGAAACATAACAGAAAGCTAGAACAAGAAATTGAATTTAGAAATAAGCAGGTTAGGTAGCTCAACAATCTTTTTAAGAAGCTTGTAAAAGTAAAATGAAACTACTGCTAGTATCATGTCCCTGTCTAACCCGAGTGATTCAGAGATATTATTTGTACTAAACCAAAAGATGCCGCTCTTAACGGTACAGTTAAAGATAAAGCGATTTAAAAAATGAAACGAACGTAATTTCTAAATCTGCTGTAATAACCAAGAAGCTTAATTTTACTGCTAATCAAAATCGTCAACAATAATTTTTTTACGGCTGTAATAGTTGATAGATTTGTAGAGAATTGCACGTGCCATGGCTATTTATAGTATCATACTGTCAGAAAGTTGGTCTCGGCACGGCGAATGTGCACGCTTCAGTGGTAGTCTCGAACTATCAGCGGTGGACTGTATTTCTGTGAGTACATGGGTCACCCTACCATATCAATCCGAGGGAGAGTAGGTTTATATCCGACATATACAACGCCATTTCACCCTTAAATTTAAAGTCTTGTAGTGTGTGGAGAAATAATCGCAATGTGGACGAAAAGAAAATTCTGACATGTCTTAGACTGGGATAACCGATCTACTGTGTGAACCATCGTAAATTTTAAACGGATTTCTACGATTATGAACAAACTACTTAACTTTGGTTATTATAAACTTACCTGTGTGTTTGTAATGAACTCCCGTTCGATAAAATCCATTGCACAACTAATTATCACAACGATGAGAACAAGTTCTCTCTTGAAAAATTTGTCTTCGTGACGTATTGGTCGAATCCAATATACCTGTTGCGGGGGTTGGTTAACATTGAAAGATAGTTTGACAGCGCGATCATTTTGATCGTATATGGGTTTGGGCGACGAAAAATATCAATTGAAGGCAATTACATAGAAGATTTATATGGAAACCATTGATTGGCAGTCTATCAAATTTTCTTCACAATTAAAATATCACTGATTGCACGGATACTCGTAAAAATAAAGTCATGTATAAACTATAAATATCCTATCTTCTTTATGTTATAAATAATTTAACAAGGATCATGAAGCTTACCTCCGAATTCTCTGAGTGTATTTTTAATTTTATACGCATTCTTTCGATCGAATAATAATCGCTTCAGTAACATCTTTAAGCGTGTTGCGGCAGCCCTCAGCGTGTCTATTGGGTTCCCGGGTGGGTATATAATGCTACTAAGCCCGTATGACCCCGTAAGAAGCGGAACATTAATTCTCGATTCGACAGTTTTGACCGAAGTGTGATAAAGCCCGTAAAACGAATGTATAGTTGTGTTTGTGCGGCATGCGTGTTCAAAAGTAAATAATCCCATCCGAGTCGCTGATCAAATAATTAGAACAAAATATTTCAAAAAGTAAAGCTATAAAATTTGCAGAGATTTTACTAGAATGTAAAAGACGGTAACTAAATACAGGAATGCGGGTAGTTATGTGTGCGAACGCTCAAACTCAATGCCAATTGTCGTAGGTATCCAGACCACTCGGACCAAAGACTACTCGGACTAAGACCAGTCGGACCAAAACAAGACCAGTCGGACCAATTAAATTATATTATAAGGCTAGACAATATGCTATTTATATATTATTAAATCACAATACAAAGAAGCAAATAATTCTTATACGGAATTCTTATATTTAGAGTTGTTTGGTTCAATTTTGTGTACGGAAAATAAATCAACGATTAGTTTTAAAATCAATTAATAATGATGCCAAAAAAAAATATCAATCTAATTTTTCTTTACTCTTGCAATGAGACTCGTTATGTCCAGACTTTTGACAGTTTCTACATATACGGGTATACTGTTCTTGTCTGATAGCCTAATTTTACTTTTTCCACATTCGCGGTATCCCCAGTGATTTCATTCCGTTCTACCCCACTAACCCCTTGGTTACTATATATGGGGGGGGGGGGGAGACACGTTTTCAAGTTATCCGCCCTTGATGCGTTAATATAAACAGCACATAATAATACGAAGACCGGACGTTTATATGCTCCTTTTTAAACGTGACTACAAGTGTGGTTCTCGATATTTTGCGATTTGGAATACAATTATCAATTTATTCAAACAACACGTTATTATTAGTTCGAGTAGTCATATTAAAACACACACAATTAGCAATTTATTCAAATAACACTTTATTATTGGTTCGAGTAGTCATATTAAAATAAACACAATTATCAATTTATTAAAATAACACTTTATTATTGGTTCGAGTAATCATATTAAAACAAACGCAATTATCAATTTATTAAAACAACACTTTATTATTGGTCCGAGTCGTCTTTCTGTTGGGTCCGAATAGTCTTTTTGTATGGTCCGAGTAGTCTATTTGTTTGGGCTGAGTGGTCTATCAGTTGGTCCGACTGGTCTTGAACCGAGTGGTCTTTGGTCCGAGTGGTCATGGATTCTTGTCGTAATTGTACTTGAATTTCCTATGCTGTCACCCCTAATACGAAATGATATCTTCCGCAGAGTGACGTAACCATCTTCCATATTGGTATTTTTCTCTGGGAAAAGTTTGTGATATTTCAATTTTTTTAAGAGAGAACTTGTTTTCATCGTTGTGATAATTAGTTGTGCAATGGATTTTATCGAACGGGAGTTCATTACAAACACACAGGTAAGTTTATAATAACCAAAGTTAAGTAGTTTGTTCATAATCGAAGAAATCCGTTTAAAATTTACCAAGACTCAGACAGTAAATACATGTATATCGATAAGTACGCCGTCTATTTCGGCCCGGAAGGTTACAAACTGTACCATAACAATTTTTAATTGTCAAAAGAATAAAAATTTATTTCTGTGTTTTTTGTTTTATTTCGATCATCTATGTCATCAGCGATTGATATGAGCCGAATATATCGACCTGAGATGACGTCATTAGCGGTCGATATGAAATATCAACCTGTCATGACGTCATCAGCGGTTGATATGAACGAATATATCAACCTATGATGACGTCATGACAGGTTGTTATGAGATATAACTGCTATGGACATCAAAGAAAAAACTACAGCCAGTTGTATATTTACAAGTATAGGTTTGTCTTTTTGTAAAATATCTATATTTGTGTAACTTAAAGGATTGCCATCAGGCTTTAACCCATATACATGCTGTAACTTTAAAGTGCACATAAGATGGGTTTGGGAACTTTTGGATATGTGTAGCCAATGGTTACTATATCAACTTTATGGCAAGTTCACGCCAATCTGATTGAAATCAATTCAGTTATCTTCACTCAAAGTCGTAAAAATAGACCTCCCGTATAAACGACTTTGCCAATTATCGAAAACACTCTTAATCCCCTCAGATCCCAGTGACGTCACAGTGACCGAATGTATATTCGGAATGTTTATTCCTTAATTACCTATATACAGCCGGCGTGTGTACTCATTAACGCCCGACTGATTCCTTAATCCCCCTAATTAAATAAAACAATTGACTAAGGAATAATTTGTATTGTAATTCATTTTAATTTAAAATCCAATTTCGAATTTGTTTCATAATGTATGGTCGCTCTCGTTTCTCACGACAGCAATTTTAATACCCTCTTACATCGTGTGCAGGTCAATCGATTCGAGATACATTTTCGTCAAAAGAGTATTGTGGTTCTAAAAGAGTACAGGGGTAAAAAGATGTGGTCATGCAAAATGTATCATAAAAGTCAGACATGATTGAAAAGCGATTTGTAAATGACGGTCCGTTATTATCATACGGCGGATTTGACTTCATTACTCTGAAATAGACCGTAAAAATGAAATACGAAAAAATATCTCAATATACTTTAGAATTAAAAGATAAATAAATTTCGTTGGTAACCATCTAAATGGAATAACAGACAGATTGAGAAAGGTCATCTAACTATCTTTGTGTATTGATAATAATATATGACAAGTAGTGTCGTTAATATCTGTCATTAATTAATCAATCCGACTAAAGTTATACAGACTTGGGGGTCATAAATTAATTTACATCTCGGTGTTAGCAGTGGGATTAAGAATGCTGATTAGGTAATTATCTTTTTTACGCCGGCCAGATCAAAGACATCACTCTAGGTGGAACGTGTGCGTAGTACCCACGAATGAACTAATGGTAGAATCGTACACACACATATTAATTGTATAAAATAATTAAGTTTTACTCATCAGTTGTTTATAATTATTATTTACTCAATACTTATTGCTCGCCGGTGTTTTTGTAATCAAGTAGCCTCGTATTATTTGTTGACTGGCGTTTAAACAACATTTAATTGACTTGATATGAAATCTTCTTTAAAATAAAAGTATTTTACAATTGCATTGACAGTTTAATAACTCACCAAACGGCACCAGGAACTCCGCGTATGATAAAGTGTATTTGATATTCATGTCCATGAATCCCATGCAATTTAACCTCAGTTACTACGCCCGTAGTGCATGGAACCGTACTTATAGAGAATAGTTTGGGATATCAAGTATTACGGGGTTATCCAAATTACCGGTAAATGCGCGAATTGCTTAGGTCTTCTTCAGTTGTCAAGGGGCCTATTTAAACAAAGGCACCTTAAATGGATCTACGGCATTTTAAATTCACCTTAAAATATTCCAATCACAACTGTCTAATCTATAACAACGCATGACGATAATTCGGTGATTATGATTATGCCAGTCACATGTTAATTGGACCGACACGTACACACTTGTCAACTGGTGGTGTGTATTGTATAGATAATGTATATAGTATGTGTAGTGCCTGTGACGTCACCAGCCAATCAACCGGATTAAGGTTGTAATTGAAAATTTGAAAACCGTTTTTCGCTTTCGGATACTTAAACCTCAATAGCTGAATTAATTAATGGTCAAAAGACAGGTCAATTCAATCTGGGAATTAAATCTCGTTGAACTTGACACATACAGATTCCGGCTGGATGACAAGATCTACACAAAGACAACACTCAATCACCCTAGAAGAGATATTTGTAGACTTATATCGAAGCTAAGGGTAAAAGAGCGGCTGCGAGACTACAAACACCAAGTCATCATCTGTGAGTGCGAAGAAGAATGTACCACCAACCATGTCCTGGTAGACTGCGAGGTATACGAGGAGGAGAGAAGGGAACTAGTGAGAACAATGGAGACCAACAACATACCATTCAACACTAAGAACCTACTCTTCCCGAGACCAGATCTGAAACTGCAAATCTTCGAACAAATCCACGCCCTAAGAGGGGGTCACGGTTAGACGGGCCCGGCATCTAAACACTAAACTACTGGCAGGATAGTGGAGTAAGGGGGAGTCACGATCAGGCGGACTCGGCATCTAAACAGTCTTCCACCAAAAACAGACACCAAAACCTACAGAGTGGGATAGTGGAGTAAGGGGAGGTCACGATAAGACGGGCCTGGCACCTAAACACAAACCCCATAAAGATGACATCTACCAAACTAGCAGGATAGTGGAGTAAGGGGGAGTTACGGTCAGACGAACTCGGCACCTAAACACTATTCCGCAAATAAAACTGATACCAAACCCAGAGAGTGGGATAGTGGAGTAAGGGGACGCCACGATAAGACGGGCCTGGCACCTAAACACTAACCCCAAACGATGACATCTACCAATCCAGAAGCAGACGAGATCATCTACCAAACGATATGTTTTATATTAAATAAAGGGAAGAACTTCCCACTAAACCAAATCCATGGCCTAAGGCCAAATGGAAAGATTGCAAAATCATATTCTAAAAAACAGGAATCAGCTCCGGCTCTACTATGTCTTGTCTGCGATATCACTTATGTGGAAGCAGACGTTAAACACCAAGAACTAACTAATTAATTTTAATCAGATTGGTTTGAACTTGCTGGAAAATGGATATAGTAACCATTGGCTATAAGTACATTCAATTAGGATTTTTAATCTTATGTGGTCTTTAAGATATATACATGTATGTACTGGAGTGAATGCATCTAGGCCTCTCTTAAGTTATCAACCTATTGTTATGTTTTGCAAATAGCTTTAGTAGTTCGAGTTATTTCTCCTTGATATGTTTAACTTCTTAAAACAAAGAGGAATTCACCGTGGTCACTTAAATGTTTGCCACATAATTAATAAGCTTGATGAGCTTAAAGAATTAATCAGAAATTTTGATATATTTGGTTTTTTTGAAACCCATTTGAATGCCTCCGTGAATGATGAATACATTAGTATTCCTGGCTTCCATGCACCGTTTCGTAAAGACGGCTGTAGCAATAGTTCATCAGGTACGCTTTTATATGTAAGAGATACGCTCAATTGTATGAGAAGAAACGATCTTGAACACCCCGATATAGAGTCAATCTGGCTTGAAATAAAATTTAAAAATACGACCCCTATTCTCCTATGCTGCGTTTACCGCAATCCGGCCTCGCGCTGTAACTGGCTTGAAAACTTTTAACAAATGATTGAACAACCTAATTGGAATTCTGGGTCTGAAATAATAATGTTTGGTGATTTAAATATTGATATTTTAAATAATAATAATTGCTACTGGCTAGATGTACTGGATTTATATAACCTCAAACAAATTATTACTTCTCCGACAAGAGTCACAAATCACTCATCTACCTTAATTGATCATGTCATCGTGTCCTCACCTAATAATATTATTGAAACTAGTGTTCCCTCATATTCCATATCGGATCATTATCCAACATGTTTTACATGGAACAAAAAGGGAATAAAAATCCCCAAAATTAATCATATTTATATTACATATCGATCTTTTGAATATTTTTCTGAATCTGATTATATAAAAGATTTACAACTCGCCCCATTTGATAATGTTTATAGCACAAATGATCCCAATAAAGCCCTGGAGTTATGGTAATTCCAGTTATAAATAAACATGCTCCACAGAAAACCAAACGTGTTAAGAATGCTACGAAGCAGCCCTTGCTTAACAAACAAATTTTTAATATGATGCGTCAACGCGATTACCATAAAAAGAAGGGAAACATTACTCAGTCTAAAATGTATAGTAATTTGTTAAAGAGTATAGTTCGGAAAGGAAAAGCTATATATTTTCAAAGTCTTGTCTCTAATAATAAAAATTCTAAAACTATATGGAATGCCATAAACACAAGTTTAAATAGAAACAATAATAATTCACAAACAATCCCCATTGATTCGGAAGATTTTAATACTTATTTTACAGAAATTGCCAGTAACTTTCTCGGTAGTAGTACAACAATTGATAATATCGATATGACAAAAATTTCTGACTTTGTTAATAATCATATGCCTTCTCGAGCTCAATTTCATATCCCTGGTATAAAAATAACAGAAGTTAATAAGTCCCTAAAAGCTCTAGATATCACAAAAGCCGTTGGACTAGACTCTGTTAATGCCCTATTTCTTCAAAAAGGTGCACACATAATCTCTGAGAGCCTAACCTATATTTATAATATTTGTATTGATCAGAATGTTTTCCCTACTGTTTTAAAAACTGCTAAAGTTTTACCTTTATATAACGAGAGCTTTGCTAACGCTGCAATATACGTCCACATTCCAGCTTTGATTGACATGATACTTTTTAAAATGAAGAGAATGAAATATGAAATGGCTGTAATATGATCAGAGGCAAAGAAGGCTAGGCGTTGGGTTTGTTTTGCCAAATTTACAGACAAAATACTAACAAAAAAGTGGGTGTGACACTGCCCGAGGAGGTCGGGGGAAGCACCAAAATAAATAGTTGCTGTCTTTACGGTATAAGGAATGAATATGCAAAGTTCCAAGATGATCCATTCAGAATTGCAGCCTCTAGACGATAAATACAAAAAATGGGTGTGGCTCTGCCCCTGGGGGTTGGATATGGAACAAGCGAGAGCGAGAAATGGGGTTTAACGTCCACTCGACACAAACTAGGTCATTTCGGGATTAACACATGGTTTAATTTTATTTCAATAATTCGCTTGCGCGTAGGGGTCTTTAGAAGTGGGAGGAAACCGGAGGACCCGGAGAAAACCCACGAGTAGGACAGGCGACCCTACTCCTTGCCACGTACAACTGGGGATTGGAAACCACGCCAGTTGACTCAATGACAGACTTTATGGTACAGCGCGCACGTGCTAACCATTCAGCCACCCAACCCCCCGGATATGGAACAATATAAATAGGTACCACCCTGTTATTGAAATGACAAAATCAATAGTTGCCGTCCTTGGGGTATAACGAATAAGTATTCCAAGTTCCAACATAATCCATTCAGAATTGTGGCCTTCGGGCGCTAAAGGCAAAAATTGGGCGTGGCTCTGCCCCTGGGGGTCGGTACATGCAGTTGTCGTCCTTACGCTATAAGGAATACATATCCCAAGTTCAAAGACAATCGATTAGGAACACATAGGCAACTCATAGAGACACAAAGAAACATGGGCGTGGCTCTGCCCCTGGGGGTTGGGCAATCACCAAAAACAATAGGGAGCATCCTTAGGGTATAAGGAATAGGTATGCAAAGATTCAAAATGACCTGTTAAGAATTGCGGCCTGTAGATGACAAACAAATAAATACAAGAAATGGGCGTGGCTCTGTTCAAGAGGGTCGGGCATGCACCAAAAACAATAGGGATCATCCTTAGGGTATAAGGAATTTATACGAAATTTTTTCAAGACGATCGATTAAGAATTGTGGCCTGTAGGTGACACACAGACACACAATAAGAAAATGGGCGTGGCTCTGCCCCTGGGGGTTGGGCATGCACCCCGAACGATAGGGATGTTCCTTAGGGTACAAGGAATAAGTATGCAAAGTTTCAATATGATACGTTAAGAAATGCGGCCGCCAGTAGGCGACGCACAGGCACACAAAAAGAAAATGGGCGTGGCTCTGCCCCTGGGGGCTGGGCATGCACCCCAAACGATAGGGATGTTCCTTTGGGTACAAAGAATAAGTATGCAAAGTTTCAATATGATACGTTAAGAAATGCGACCGCCAGTAGGCGACACAAAAACAAATAGAAATAATGGGCGTGGCTCTGCCCCTGGGGGTCGGGCATACACTAAAAACAATAGGGATCATCCTTAGGGTATAAGGAATAAGTATGTAAAGTTTCATCACTGAAGAATTGTGTCCTGTAGGCGACACACACACACACACACAGACAGGGGCGACGGCAATATACGTCCACATTATGAATTTTTGGGTCCATTTTTATAATGTGGACGTATAAAAATGGACCCAAAAATGATCCAAACAACTACCGACCAATTTCCATATTACCAAGTTTATCAAAAGTATTCGAAAAACATGTCTATTCACATCTTAATGAATATCTTAATAAATATAATTTATTGTATTCTAACCAGTCCGCGTTCAGATCTAATAGCTCCTGTTTGACTGCTTTAACTAATATTACTGAAAATATGTATGACTCCCTAAATAATAATCTTCTATGTGGGACCATTTTCTTTGATTTTAGGAAAGCCTTTGACCTGGTAAATCATAAGCTGGTACTACAAAAATTGCAATTGTATCAATTGTCCAAGACATCTATAATGTTTCTCAATTCATACCTGCTTGATAGACAACAAAGGACCTTTGTAAATGGTAATTTGTCTTCTTGTAAACCAATAGTTCATGGCGTACCACAAGGTTCAGTATTGGGTCCTTTATTTTTAAATATTTTTATAAATGATTTACCTCTATTTAAATTCTAAATGTGATCTTTTTGCTGATGATAGAACCATTTACGCTAGTGCAAAAACTGTTCCTGACCTTCAAAACAATCTTCAAATTGATACTGATACGGTGATGAATTGGTGTAGACATAATAGCATGATAGTTAATGAGGTCAAAACAAAATCCATGTTAATTACAACTAGACAGAAGCGTAAACATTTATCGTCTGAACTTAATATTAAAATCAATAACTCAGTCATCGAAATTGTTTCCCGGTTCAAACTTTTGGAAATTATTTTAGACCACCATTTACAGTGGACCGACCATGTACATTAAGTAATTAAAATTGTGAATCAAAAGATTTTCCAACTTCGCAAAATCAAGCAGCTACTACCACTTCAATATCAGTCTCTATTCTACATACAAACCTATCTCGATTATTGTTCACCAGTTTGGGATCAGGGTGACTCTACTGCTTTGAGTACACTAATTGAGTAATTCGTCAATGTTTGGTTATAACCATATTTGGTTGACAATGACTGGAGGCAGGCTAACAGTTATATAAAACGTTTATTAGAGAGCACATAAAATCGAGACAGCAGACATGTTCTTCATGCCTAAGCGAGAGCGCTAGAGACGAGGAAGGCTTTTCATTGTTCAATAATACCACATCCCCCTTTGTATAGCCTTCATTGTCTCTTAATGATATGACAATGTAATAAAAATAATAATTAGATCAAACAATAATCAAAAACATTTTGTACATAACAAAACATAATAATTCTTTAAATTTCAGTGATCAATCTTTTTGGACGTTTTCTTAATCTGTTAGAACGTCTAACTAAAATTGGAGATTTTGGAATAGTTTGATCGTGAAAATCATTAACAGAAATATTTGGCATATTATGATTAAGAGCGTGTCCGCGAGAAAACCATGCAGAAGGTGCTAAGGCTTCAATCACAGATTTTGACCAAATTTGGTTTATAAGTTGGGATAGTCCCAAAACACATAAATGTGCAATATTAGATAAATCTTTCAATTCCTGTATGAGAAAATTGAAAAAACATTTTTCATATGGTGAAATTGCCAAAATCTGTCTTTTCTCAAATACCAACTTTGGCAAGTCCTTACACCTTTACTATACGTAGCAGAAAGACCAAACTCACACAGTTTATCGATGACTCAGTGCTGTTACCACAATATTAACTTCAGACGATTCTGGCGAACGAGATCTGTATACGGACTGGATATCAACGCCTGTCTAAATTCCCCATTTTTCGTCACCCAAAGTTTGACGCCCTATAGCTACTTCTTTCATGGGGTGGGTTTAAAAAATTTATGCTCACGTGAACAAGCAACCTCCCAACATTTGATACAAAAAATAAAAATGACCGGAATCGACTTGACAAAAACTAGGTAAAGGAAACAATAACCCATGAAATTAACCTGTAATTTCCCTATTTTGGAGATAATTAACCGTAGTAGATAAAAAAAACCTAACAATTTATTTTCCTTTTCATTCATATGGTGTTTACTACCAGCCCTAAAATACATTAGTATCTGTTTTATAAAAATATCTTGAAAAAAAATACTTTCAAAGGCCTGTAATCGTTCATAGCTCATCTGGCGTCAACGGGAATTGACTTCTGCAGTTGTCCACGACCTTACATTGGAGTTTCGACGTGCTCGATCTTAACAAACATATCCATTACTCTCAAATATACATTATTTTAAATAAAATAATCCAACGAAAATGAAAAATTCACCTAATAGTGAGATTCGAACCACCAACCACATGACTTCCCCCGACCCACCCTCTCACCGAGTTGCTTGTCCCAGGGCCCCAAGGTCCATGTCGTGGGCCCTGTTCAGGGGGTTTGCCTAGGGCCTCTCTTATTCTAAATCCGGCCCTGAAGGTGCAGCTGACGGTGCCCGAGAGCTGTAGCTACCATACTACACTGTTCAATGTCACCCACTTCGACGCAATTAGGCTTCGTTGCCATTAATATTTAATCTTCCACATTTCTGTATTGTAGAAATCAGTGGATGTGTCCCATAATGAATAGTGGAAACATGCTCTGAAATTAAACATTTTGTAGCCATTTTCGGTAACTTGTTTGAAAATGAAATCTTAAAGAGACAATACAACAAATATGTTAAAGGGACAATACGACAATACCAAATATACAATAAATACAAATACACACTTATATAGAGTACAACATGGTACAAATAATGGCTATGGATATGATGAAAACGTATAAAAGTCAAAAATTTTATTTCTCTAATTAAATTTGCAAAAAAATGTATCACAAAAGCTTATTTTTAGCACTTTTCAATAATCTGTATATTTTAAGTATGTTGCATTCCGGTTTTTTTTTTTTACAACTATGGATACTATGTGCTTAGCACTTCAAAACCATCCAAAGAAATTCTACTTGCGACCATGAAAGAAAAAGTTACAGTGTATCTTTTTCTGCACTATAAGGACAATGTGAATATGGTACGCTAAAACAAGTCCACACAAAATTAGTATGTACTGATTTTTTTTTTCAAATTAGTGCTGGGGTAGAAGTTGACCACCCTCTTTATCAGACAGGGTCAAAATTAGAAGGTTTCTATTCCACCATAGAATGCAGTCTGTGCTTAAAAAAGGTGATAAATACACATGTGAAAACCGCAATTTTACCCATAAAATGAATAATTCCTGTACAGTCCTTTAGAGCGACACCAGACTGTAACCACTTCAGCATGTTACCTCTTGCCCCTAGGGGGTGTCATACCATAAGTTTGATCAAAAACTTCCGACCCCCCATCTCAGCACTTTTTGCGATTTTTGCATGGTCTTCTCGCGGATACACTCTTAACATCAGTTATATTATCATTATAACAATCTAAATCTGCATATGTATAAATAGGATTCATTGGAGGTTTACGTGGAACAAGATTAATTCTATTTCTCCTAACAATACCATGTACAGTTTCAATAAGATATGATCTATTAGGAAATATTTCTTTTACAATACCATGACGTTTTAAATCACTAATATATACATTCTCATTCAATTTAAGTACAGATTTTTCAGAAACATTATGACGACGATCAAAGTTTTTCTTAGAACGCTTTCTATACTGTTCTTCTCTTTCCCTCACATTATTCAAGAAAGGCCAATGAGGTTGTAATTTACTTGTTAAGCAAGGTACAACATTTCTCAATTTGCGCCCAAATAAAAGCTCAGATGGACTATATCCATTAGAAAGAGGGGTTGATCGATATGCCAACAATGCCTTATAAGGATCGTGTGATTTCTTAAGTAACAATTTAACTGTTTTTACTGCAATTTCCACTGCTCCATTACTTTGTGGATGTATCGGACTGCTAGTAATGTGTGTAAATTGAAAATCTTTAGCAAATGTCTTAAATTCATAGGATTTATACTGAGGACCGTTATCAGATCTAAGAATTTCAGGTAAGCCATGCCTTGCAAAAATCGATTTTAAGTGAAGAATTACTTCTGATGAAGTTAGAGATTTTAACAATGCAATTTCTACATACCTAGAAAAATAATCAACTACAAGTAAATATGTTTTTCCCTTGACATAAAACAAATCAGATCCAATGACTTTCCATGGTCTTTCCGGAAAATTTGTAGTAATTAATGGTTCAGAATGTTTGGCACGAAATTCAGCACACTGTGTGCAATTTTGAACTAGATCAAAATTGACTGCTTAATCCAGGTCACCATACACTTTGTAAGGCACGTTCACCACACTTTTGAATACCTAAGTGACCTTGATGTAATTTCTGTAACATTTCTGACCTTAAAGATTCTGGAATAACAATTCTTGCATTACGAACTAATAAATTATCTATAAGAGTTAGTTCATGACGTACAGGATGGAAAATTTTCAATGAAGAGATAATATTAGGTGGAAAAGGTGATTTTGAGATTATGATTATACATTTGATTTTATTAGTTTTTCAAGTAGATCTCATTATTCTTCTCCCAAAACTTTTTACAGATTCAAAATCGGATGGAAATTTTTTTTTTATGGAGGCTCAAAGTTGCAATTTTTGACTTTTCGCGGAAGAAAGGTTTTTCAACGCCTTGAAAAAGTCATTTTTTGTGTTTTTTGCAATGTCATATTTCTTTTCATAACAAAACTATCAAAATGTAGCTGTAAATTCATGAAATACAACTTTAAGGCTTATTATGTTCTGATTTTCACATTTTTGTAACAATTACTCTGATTTCCCAAGCAACTCCAAAATACCTAGGTTTTCTCAAAAATTCTATTTTGTCAAAGTGATTTTGGTCAATTTTTTCATCAAAAATTGTCTTGTCCATGTTATATCTGAAATATTGAACCTGTTTGTTATGTATATTAAGATCAGTAGCTTTTAAGTAAGATTAACTGGAAAAAAAAGAGAAAAAATATTCATATGCCATCTCTCACATGCAGGATATATGTTCATTTTTGAACAATTTTCCGCGGGAGCAAATTGCCTATTTTTGGGGCGTTTTTTGGACATTAATAAAATAAGAAAGAATGGAGATACATAAGTCAAATTATGTGAACATGTCAAAAAGTTTGTGAATTTTTAAAATTACATACTGCAAATCTGCCATGTATTATCAATTTTGGTTGTCATAGCAACCAAAATGGAAAAAAATGCAATTTTCGACCATTTTCAACGCTATTTACCATAACCCAAAAGGTGATTTCCACATTTTAAAGTAAGCAATTTAAAATATTTGAAACCCATGCAATATCAAATTATATGGATTGTGTAAGTTTGAGAAAAATAGGAAGGAGTTTGGGTTGTTACCATAGCAACCACAGTTATTTTTTTTTCCAAAAAGCATTATTTTCCCATATTTATGACATCAATATTGATAATTGTATTATCTTATAATCAGAAGCTATCAGGCAAGATTTTAAAAAATAAATAAAATCAAAATATTTTTATGTCTTCTCTCAACAGCAGGAAAGGGGTTCACTTTTGAAAAACATTCCTCAGTAGCAAATTGCCCATTTTGACCGTTATTACGACATAAAGAAAATATGAAGGAATTGAGATATTGAAGTGAAATTTTGTTTACAAGTAAATGTGTTTGTGAATTTTTTAAAATCACATGTCTTTACTCTTGTATATTACTTAATATTTGGATGTTATAGTACCGGTAGCCAAAACGAAAAACAAACCAACAAAAATGCAATGTTTATACCATTTTCAATGGTGTATACCATACTAAATTGCAAATGATCCCCACATTTTAAGTATGATACCAGTAAGCAATTTATACTTATAACACATGTAATATAAAATATTATGAATTGTGTAATTTTAGGGAAATATTAAGGACTTTGGGTGGTTGCCATAGCAACTACATAATTTTAAAAATAACATAACTGTTGTTTCACAGTCATTATTGTTCTCAGCATTCGTTGCTTCATGTAGGCCTACATGTTACAAGAATAATTCTACTTTGACATATTATTTTCTACTCAGTAGATAACAAAATTGACAATAAAAAGTTATTTTTGTGGTGCATAATTCTCAAAAAGTAGGCTATCGATAGGCTACGGTAGTGTTAAGGCCTTTAACTGAAAGCTACGACATTATGTGGTCAAAGATAATGCGATGATTTGACTGAAAGAATTGTTTTGTTTTTACTTCACTTTTGAATTTTCATTACCGGCATTCATTCAAATCTGTATGACTCCTCTTCCTTTTTATTTTGTACATTTTCATCAATGTGAATATCAAATCAACAAGGCCTTATTAAGGCCTTACGTTTGTCGGTAATTTGAATTTGTTTAACTGGCCAATAAATAAAGAGCCCTTATAATTAGGTGTTAAATATATTTACCCCCTCAAAAACCAAAGAATTAAAATTATAATAATCAGTATGACAACTATATTATAATGCTAAATTATTTAATAAAATGTTTTGCGACAATTGGTCTACGTATCGACATGACTGACCTTCACCTAGGCCTAATTCTATGTCGGTTCCATTATCTCAACCTCAAACGAAAAATCCAGAATCTGAGCCATTTTTTAAATTATTCTTAGCTAGCGTTAATTCTTTTGTTGTTCCAGCTTTATTTGGGTATAATTCCCTTTTAATTGGATAAAAATCGTATATATTATCCGTATAAAAGTTAAGTTGTCTTCCCTCACAGCTGCGGAATGTTAATGGGCATGGCTCTCCGAGACCCGTGTTGATATTTTCTGGTTTCAATTGCAGAGCAAATACTTTAAATTAAGCCTGAATAATTCTCTGAAAGGCGAATTTTTTACTCCAGAACATTGAAATACTCGTCAATGCTACGGAATATTTCAATTGTTGTTGACAAACATTTGGTGTTAAATGAAAAGACGTGTTGTGTTGTAGCTGGCAGAAAATTTCCATTAGTGTAAGCGCGGGAATATGAGTCACGTGATGTCAACACAGTCGCCCTTGCAAAAGGCGTGAAAATAAATGGAATTATCTATTTTTTGGCAAGTCCTTTATTCATATAACATAACGCTTACTTCATAAATGAACATTCAGTTGCATTTCGACGTAATTTACCGCGAATTTGGGTCTTTCATAACACGAAACACTGCGAGGTTTATTCGTTCACAAAATGTCACGTTGTATACCATTTTCAAGTGCTCGGGGGCAGCACTTAACATGCTCCGATTTTATCGATTTTAGTAGCATCGGAACGGCAATAAAACGAACTTTCGATCGGTCGGTTATGGAATCATGACAAATTGCCTCATAAAAAGTGTGCGTGAATTGTTTTTTCAACTTACAAAACATACATGGTATTTTGAAATGCCAACATTCCATAACCGACCGATCGAAAGGTCGTTCAATTATCTTTCTAATGGTATCAAAATGAAAAAAATATATTAATAATAAGAACTGCCGCCGAGCACTTGAAGTGGGGTACCCCCGTTTCAAAATGTGACAAAAAAATTTACCGTAACGTCAAAACACGCAAAATTGACGTTTTTCAACTTACATTTATGAAATTAATAAGAAGAATAGGTATATAAAAATTATATCAAACAAAAGATTAAGATATCGGCATTCAAAATCTGTTTTAAATATTAAAAAAGATTAAATAGCGACTGTGTGACGTTAAGTTTAAAAAGGGTTACAAATCAGGAAAAAACGACTTTCTTCCAACGAGAGCAATGGGAGTTGTGACACCTAATAATATTAGATTTTTCAGGCCAACCTCTTTTAACATAAGTAATAATTTTGCTTAAAATAGGATCATTATGTTGGACCTTCTAAATGTCTAATAATCGACTTTCACTACTAAAAATTTTAACAAAATTTTGTCTAACTGAACAAATCATAGCTTCACAATCTTTGCTTAATTCTAAATCAGTTTTATCCAGACAGTTTGACAATGGAGCTCTACTCAGTGCATCAGCTAGAATGAGGTCTTTACCTGGTATGTGAGAAATGGTATATTTATAACGAAATAATCGAAATAATCGTAGTCTGAATCGCTGTATGCGAGCAGGAAGCTCATTCACACATTTTGTACCTAAAAGAGAAACCAAGGGTTTGTGGTCAGTTTCTATGTGAAACTTTATGACTACTAAATATTCGGAGAATTTCTCACAAGCCCATGTTACACCGAGAGCCTCTTTATCAATCTGGGGATAATTACATTCAGCACTAGTCATTGTGCGTGATGCGAATGATACAGGTTTCCAATAACAACTATTTGGATCAAATTGCAAAATTGCCGCTCCTAATCCAAATTTTGATGTATCTGCATTAACTTTGGTTTTGTGATTAGGGTTATAAAGTTTTAAAACATGCGAAGAACACAATTCTACCTTAAGGGAATCAAAACAATTAAAATCCGCTTCACTGGAAAGAACTTCTCTCAATGGTTGAGTTAATGTTGTTAAATTTGGGGTGAATTTCCCAAGTTGATGAACTACGCCAAGTATGCGTCTCACACCGTGAACATCATTAGGTGGTTTGAGTTCTTTAATGGCTTTGAGTTTATCCGGATCTGGGGAAATTCCAGACTGGGAAATAATGTGACCCAAAAACTTCATTCTTGTCTGTGCAAATAAACACTTATACAAATTCAAAGTTAATCCCGATGATTCTAACCTTTTGAGTACTGATTTTAAACGTTCATCGTGTTCTTTTAAAGTTGAACCGAATACAAGGATATCATCCATGTGACATAATACACCGTTTAATCCATCTAATAACTGCGACATTCTCTTCTGGAAATATTCTGGAGCAGAATTTATTCCGAATGGGAGTCTGTGAAAACAAAATCTGCCAAATGGAGTCATAAAGGTGGTTAAATGTCTGGAAGACTCGCTCAATCGAATTTGAAAAAATCCACTATTGGCGTCTAATTTTGACATACTTTGCATCAGATAATTGACCTAAAGTGGAGTCTACTGTGGGTAATAAATAATTTTCTACTAGCACATTCTTATTCAGCATAGTGAAATCTACACAGAGACGTATCCTACCATCAGCTTTGTCAATGGGTACGATGGGGAAACACCAATCAGTTGGTTCATCCACTTTGGAAATTACTCCATCTTTTAACGTAATGTCGATTTCAGCCTTCAATTTCTCATATTGAGGTAACTTGACAGCTCTTGACGTCACACCAGCATATGGGACTGCATCTTTCCTAATCCAGAAAATAACTTTGGATATTGCTTCACATAATCAGAATTATTATCTACCACTGTATTTAATGATAATATTTCTTGTTGATGTTGAGTTGTACAAGAAGTTGAAGAATGTAGCAAATCTAAGGCTTTAATTGCAGGTTGTCCCAATAATGGTATAGACAAATCATTCACTACATAAACTCTTTGATTGCTAATTTTAGATGTTGTTTCACACATGATGTCGATATTCATACTACCAAGAGCTCTTAACTTTGTATTACTAGGACCATATAATTTTCTATCTGGCTTTGCTAACTTCAAATTTGGCATTAAACATTGAACTTGCTCAAAGACTGAGTTAGAAATACAAGTTACATCTGCACCGGAGTCTATCTTGAATTCAATATCAAGTTTTCCCAGTTTAAGTCTCTCTTGAAAATATCTTGACATTCATTTGTAGAAACTAGACCCATAAATGCATAGGAATTATTTTCTTCAATGGTGTTGACATGTCTTGAACGACAAACTTTGTCCCAGTGTCCTAATTTCTTACATTTGCGACACGTTGAGTTTTTCGCTGGACATTCAGATCTTGTGTGATATTTATTTCCACATCTTTGACATGATTGTTTGTTTACATCCGATGTAACCTTGACATTGGTATGAGTGCTCTGTGCTGGAACAGGATTACTCGCCTTCTTATGAAGCGGTGGTTTAAACTTCTGTTTCGGCTTCGACTTTATGGCGTCTACTTCAGTGGTCGAATTCGTCTCACGAAGTGTGCGATTTTGTGCTATAATGGATTCGGATTGACGAACCATATCAATGGCTTTCTTCAATGAAAGTTGAGAATCCAATTGTAGTTTTTGCGATAATTTCTCATCACGAATTCCTACAACGATTTTATCTCTAATCAATTCCTCTCTTAGCATACCATATTCACAATATTCCGAAAGCGGAAATAAGGAATTTATAAAGTTATCAGCCGATTTTCCTTCTTTTTGAGAGTGTGACGGAGTGAGAATAGGGGGGTATTATTTTGAGTTAGGCTAATGGTAGAAGGGAGACAACTACAGTTTTGCAATGGTTGATAAGGGGAGATAATCCTTTCCCAGAGTGCATTGTGTTTGTCACCCAGCCAGCTCAATAAAATCTAAACCTAATGTCCACCCGATCCGCCTATTATTAGCCTGCTAGTAGTAGAAAGTTGTTAGTCATTTTTAGATGCTCGTAGCAGCGCTAAGGGTGCCTCTGCGCCTCTGGGGTAAATTGTTAGCCGCTACAGTAACAACTAACAAGGGCAGCCTTTGTTATCTACTATTAGCAACCAACAAAGGCTGTAATAGTTAGTAGACCTATCCGCTATTAGCTTATTTATAAATCATTATTTTCTCGATCTCCGATAAATGGGAATAAAAGATAGAATTTGTATAGACTGCCTTCTTATGACGACCCGAACAATCTTCCAAGTTAGAACAAATCTTTCAAAAAACTTTGGCCTAAAATATATAGCCTACCGCCCGTCGATCCTCGCCACTGTATGTTACCGGGGGATCGAACCCGTAGCGTTGAACCTGGGTGTAGATTAGTCTATAGCGTAAAAGACTATGGAGTGCAGTAATTAATAAATTGTTTTAATAGCATTCGGTAATTGAACTGGAATATACAGGTCACACTAAAAGATTATATGCAACACAAATACCGTACTGCTTATTATTAGGCTGGAGGGGGGTCTGGAGTTTGCTCCCGGTGTGAATCCGTCGTGATTTTTAGGCAAAGTTTACCCTTGTCAGTAGGACAGGGCGGAGTGCCTCAAGGAAAAGCTATATAGTCGTTCAGATGGGACAGAAAGGAGGTCCCGCGTACACGTAGAGGAATCCTTCAGTTTTGAATCGAAATAAGAGTACGCCGTACCCAGTACCGCCGAAAACCGCCCCCCCCCCCCTCACCCCAATAGCATACTGCATGCTGCATTGGGTCTATATGATGTTATTGTTAAATCCCATTTCATTTCTCCATGAACGGGAATCTTCGTTCCCTGCATTGGCCAAGAATTTCATCGGGTTTATTCGACATGGTTTCCCCTTAATTGTCAGTGGTGCAAGACGGAAGGCCTGACAAGAACAGTTGTCTAGTCGTTCGGATGCGACGAAAAAAAGAGGTCCCGTGTATACATTGGCATGCACGTTAAAGATCCCTTGGCAGTTGGAATTCGATATAAGAGTAGGCCTAGGCCATATTTCCACTGCCCGGGCAATATTTTCCTTCATAGCACACTGTATGGCGTATGCCCGTCTTCATTAGCCCAGTCGGGGCCGAACAGTAGGACATTAAACCCCAATCATTTCATTTCATGAACGGAAATCGTCTTCAAGAATCGCATTGTGAGTTACTAGGGTTACGCTGTCTCTCGAACTACTTTCCTGCGCTCTTTTGGACAAGGTCCAAGGTCAACAAGGCGGGAAAGAGCGCCATATTAATACTTAAAACTTAGAAAATCCAAAATACGAGGTACCGGTATCTTACTTTATTTTATAAAAGATCAGACTTAAACACAGGATAAAACCCATCCAAAGACTGGGCTTTAATAGTTAGAGAGACAGAGAGAGGCTCGGACTCGGGAGTGAGAGATGCCAGATGGCAGATGGGGATTAAGTCTAACTAAGATTAGCTAAACTAACTTAGTCTCTAAGTCTAATTCAATATCATCCACCAAAGTCTTACTCGTTGAAAACACGAATTATTTGTCAATTCAAATCAACATTGATGTTGTGATCTTACCGGGAAAAGGTAAGCTTCTGATAACCAATATTTAAAATAAAATAAATATTTTACCATTGCATTGGTACACGAATCGTGTACGGTGCCATAGTACGTTTGATTGTCATTTGTAACAAAGGACCGAGGCTAGACATATTCCACAACTGAATACTCATATCAAACGGTGACGCCATGAGAGCATGCGCAATAGACTGAAATAACCAGATACTAGAAATAGCGATTCGGTTGAGACTCATGCCATATTTCGCTGGAGATAACTGATTTGAAATTAGAGTCAAAACGGAAACAATTGAATGTAAATCAGTTTATTTATATACAATCAGATTACATTATTATTTGTTGCGACCCATTTGGGTCAATTTCTAGGTCTCAAACATTAGCGATTTACTTGATTTAGCTCCTTTAAAGTCCACTCGTCTCGACCACTTGACACAAACCATTAAACTAGGCCTAAATCATTTCGGGACTAATAGGCCTATTGTTAAATTCACTTGACAGTCGACCCATGCACGCCGTGTTGTTAGGCTCAAATGACAGATTTTGTGAGATAGTGCTAAACAATATTCCTACTGCCATCAAGATCAAGCACTATTAGTATTTGGCCGTACTAGGTTTGAAGCCTACTTGTACTTGTAGCCTAAACTACTAAACTAGGCCTATGTTAACTATGTAGACCTACTGGTACTAATGCCATTTCTGATGATATGGATTTTGATGATATGAATTTTGAAGATATTAATATGATGATGAAACAAAATGAAATTAAATGCTGAAATGGGGTTTAACATCCTACTTTTCTGCTCTTTCTGGGCTAATGAAGAAGGCATACACTATCGTCTATCAATATGTTATGATGAGGCAAATTTTGGACAGAGTGACACTAATGTAGCCTACGTAAGCTTACTCTTTTTTGGAATTCTGTCTGTAGGGTTCTTTTAGTTCTATGTGCAGGACGCATTTTTCTTTCCATCCAAGCAACTAGGCACTGTTCCATGCAAAATTCAACCAGAAACATTATAGCCTGTTTTTGTGGTTTAACAAATTCCAATGGCAAAGCATATACTGATCTATAAAAGCATTTATAATGCGACTCTAGGCTGGGCCTTTCTATTCATGCTAATTAGCGAACTGAACAGCAAGTCATATGTATGTGTGCAGCATATGCAGGGGGGGGGGGGCGTACTTATTCTTTTTAGAACACCTGATAGCACTTTTTGTTCACATTACCTGGTACCGTACGGTAATATATAATTAATGTTTTTCTTTCGTATTGTCAAAGAATAATCTGAATCGACCTATAGAATTAAAAGTGTACTCATAATAAAGTTTCAGTCGATAACTAAACAGTCCTTTGCTTGCTTCGGGTGTTAAGAAACATTATTAAAATTTCATTTCATTTTACAGAGGATGTAGACCTAGCTCAGAGTTCAGAATAGATCACACTTCCTCTCAACAATAACTGATAAATGAGTATATCAATCCAAATGGTTATGCCTATTGTAGCTATTGAACATTGTACTGTATCCCTGACCTCCCCTGCACGCGCTGTATCATAAAGTCTGTCATTGAGTCGAGTCAGTCGACAGGCGTGGTTTCGAATACCCGGTTGTACGTGACAAGGAGTAGGGTTGCCTGTCCAACCTCTTGGGGTTTCTCCGGGTCCTCCGTTTTCCTCCCACTGCTAAAGACCCCTAAGCGCATGCGAATTATTGAAATAAAATTAAACAATTTGTTAGTCCCGAAATGACCTAGTTTGTGTCGAGTGGACGTTAAACCCCATTTCTCTCTCCCCTGACCTCCCGAATATGATGTAAATAAACCAATGCCAGTGGATGGTGTATCAGAATTCATGAATGGACAGATAGACTACTTTTTTTTATACGCCAAAACTGAAATGTGGGCATATTATTGTCCGGCCGTCTGTACATCCACAAGTCTATTAAAGTTAATATCCGATTGATAAACAGTTTTTAAGGTCATGAGACAAAGAAGCCTATAAATTTTCAGTGAAAGTTATGGTCCTTATTATCGTATTGACATTGAATTTATAGTGTTCAAGGTCATGATACATGATATAGGACTTTAAACCCCATTTCATTTCATTGCAGGTCATGAGACGAAGAAGTCTTAATTTTCAACGATTTCTGATAATTACTGCCAGAGTTACGGTCCTTGATCACATAATCAAAAATGAAATGAATTGGGGTTTAACGTTCTATTGTTTTTCTCCTATACTGGGCTAATGTACAAGGGCATAGGCCTACTCACTATGGCCTACTCTTATATCGAATTCCAACTGCCAAGGAATCTTTTACGTGCAAGCCAATGTATAAACAGGACCTCGGTTTTTCGTCTCATCTGAATGACTAGACAGTTGTCCTTGTCAGGCCTCCCCCTTCGTCCTGCACCACTGACAAGATGAAACCACGTCAGAATAAAGCCCATAATCAACCTTGTGATTATGAACAGATTGAAACGGAATTGCCATTTAATAATCTAATTTAAAAATGGATGTACAAAACTTTGTGTATATCGTAACAAACAGTAGCAATGAAAATAGAGACTACACTGAATGCAGTAATTTTACTGAAATTTTCAAATTATTTCTTGTTCAAAATCTTTAATTGTTTTTTTTCTTCAATATGCTTACGGATTACAGTTTTTTTTGTGTTTACAACATTACTATAATCCTTTCATCCTACATCAGGACTACAGATATTTCTTGTGTTTTTTAAAATCGTGTAGTTCTTTACTAATAGTACATGTTTAATGTATGCTTGACAGGTCAGATTTTATTTGTTCCCATCTGCTGTAAGATGGCACCAGTAATGGTTACTCAACCCAAAATTTAGTTACATGTCTGTTTTGTCTGGTCCATAACACTATCATTGGGCATGATGGATTCTTCATATCGTAATACTCCTGTAATGTATTTATTTTAGATTTGTCAAAAGATGAGGTAAAAAAATTATCAATGGAGGAAAGCAATGCTTCAGGTTCGCACCTTCATCAGTCTCAATATTGAAAATTCTGTATGTTGCAAAGAATTAATCACTTAAACATACGTTATTCAAGAGCTCAATCTGCCTATTGCAGGTTTTTCTTTAGACCTGAAATGTTATATTATATAAACTATTAATTAGACATTTATTTACATGACAAGCATAAAATCAACTCTTGATACCATCGGATATCTCTGATATTAACTAGATTAGAACGGTTCAGCCATATTTTGATTTAATTTAGAAATGAAGGAGCGAGACTTAGCTTCGAACAACCAGTACGGTGGTTGCAATTATTGTACATGTCTTGTCAAACCTTCAAAGGCTAATATCTTTGCTTGCAATAGAGTAATTTGAACGAAATTTTCAATATATTCATTTTGCATTATCTATTTTCAAACTATTATAATAAGAACGGCCTGCTCTTTATCTATATCTTGCATAATGACAATAATGTATCTTTAATCTTTTCAATACACGTGGCCCCAGTAATTGGGTCATCACACAGGTCACAGCCTAGGTAACAATTTTCTGTGGGATCCAGTAACTGGGCCTATTCCAAGCCATGAATTAACTAGAATGCTTACAACCACATTCAATTAAACAAAGTAGGACCAAAAGTGAATAGGCCTAGCTGTAGTAGAATGACGATCACAAAGCTAGTCACCACAGTGACCAGTAAGGAATAGATTAAATGGGTATCAGTATCGCTGAGCAATTCACTGAGCAAAATAATACTTTTAAAATTATGTGTCTTAAAGATACATTATGGGAGATTTTAATAGAGAGTTGGCCATTCTTGCTGCAAAAGTCCAAAAATAGATGATGAAAGAGGACTATATTGAAAATTTCAGTCAAATTACTTTATTCTGAACAAAGTTATCACCATTGTAATTTTTGACTAGAAATAGGCGTCAACTCTTTCTTCGCGGTCTCCGAGAATGGCCGATCGTTTGATTGACAGGCGTTAACTCCACCTACATAATCTTGATTATCAAGTAACATTTTCAATGACTGTGGTACCGTTAGCCTATTCGGTTTGAGATGGGGTTGCACAATTTATTTTTACTACAAATTAAAAATAAGACTTTTAATATATATATAAGAAGCGAAAGTTTGAAAAGAATGGACCAAAAAATGAGGATAATTATAGCTGTATATATCGAACTTTCAATCACATTGACTGACATGCGGCATCGCTCAACAGCGGCCTAGCTTCGTACACTCTATCATTTAGCCTCGATCTTAAATTTCCGGGAGTATGACGTCAACTTAACGGTTAATCTCCGCTTACGACGCCATTTAAAAATTTAATCTCCGCTTACGACGCCATTTAAAAATTTAATCAATCAATGAAATCCTGTTTAAATCCAAGCCATCCGTGGGTCTACAGAGTTGATTTTGTGCTTGTATAAATAAAGATCTAATTTATAATTTCTATGACATCTGAAGTCTAAATAAAGACTTGTAATAATCAGATTTAGCTCGTGCATAATGTATGTTAAAATATTTTTTAAGTTCTTTGAAATCCTATCGTCCTGTTTAGTTGAAATCCTGTCGTCCTGCTTTGAAATGCTAAATGATCACTTAATACCCTCAGTTCTCATATATTTGGTACCTTATCTTTTATCTTAATACACACCTTGGTTATTATTATCTTACTTACTTTTTCTTCAAAAATACTATTTGTTTTTTACAGGAGTCAAGGCTGGAAGGCAACTGAAGAAAATCAGTATTAACTAAAGATCACTAAACTTACCTAACAACACAACAAATACCATAAGGGAAATCTTCAGCAAAAAACAGATACATTTGAATACAGTGTAACATCTAATTCTCTACACCCGTTAATAAATTATTACTATACTATTCAAAAAAAGTAGGGGATATTTGATTTTTAAGTGTTATTAAAGTCACCTAATGAAACTGACGAAGAAACAAATGACAAAATGAAATGAAGTTCACATTCATCGATTTATTCCAAATGATCGTTAGACTAAGTAAGGCACAGACTGATCATTATAAGGGTAAAATGATACCCGGGGTCAAACAGCAAAGTTACCACAGCATCACAACCAAGTCAGTAACGGGTAAATCCTCCTCTGTTTGCCAAACAAGCATTGATCCGACATGGCATACTCCTAATGAGACGTCTAAGGTCATTTTGGTCCAGATTGTCCCATTCCTGTTGCAACGCAGCAGCAAATTCTTGGACATTGGCAGGACGTTGTTGACGTTGACGTAACCTCTGTCCAAGCATGTCCCAGACATGCTCGATGGGGGAGAGGTCGGGACTCAGTGCTGGCCAAGGTAATGTGGTGATGTTCTGTTGTTGGAGGTAACCTGTAACGATCCTGGCCCTGTGACATCTTGCGTTGTCATCCTGGAAGATGAAACGGCGGCCATGACGTCGTGCGAATGGCACAACATGGACTGCCAAGATGTTGTCCCGGTAGTACTGGCCTGTAACACGCCCTGCAACAACATGTAAAGCCGTTCTTCCAGCAACAGTGATGCCTCCCCACACCATAACAGAACCACCCCCAAATCGATCATGTCTGATGACGTTAACGTCTTGGAAGCGCTCGTTTCGACGACGCCACACCCTCCTACGTCTGTCCAAAAAATCAACAGTGAACCTTGACTCATCTGAAAACATCACATTGCTCCAGCGTCGATTATCCCAGTGTTGACGATCCCTACACCAACGACGTCTTGCCTGAATGTGATGATCTCTCAAACAAGGGATCACACGAGGACGTCGGGCGCGAAGGTGACCCCTATGCAGTCGATTCCGAATCGTCTGGCCACTCACTCTCACACCAGTGTCTGTTTGAAGACGAGCGCTGATCTGATTTGCTGTGATATCACGATTTCTCAAGGCCAAGGTACGGATAAATCATCCTGGGCTTGAGTTGTCGCCCTTGGTCGACCTGAGCGTGGTCTGTCCTGTACAGATTGTGTATCACGGTATCTGGACCATAGCCTGCTTATGACAGACTGAGAAACATTCATCGTCCGCGCCACAACCGCCTGTGTTGTGCCGATCTGTAGCATGCCAAGGGCATGTAACCTTTCATTTTGGGTAAGCCGACGCATATCAAAATTTGTTTTCTGGTCACTAAAACAATTAAACTGATGTTTCCACCCTGGAATTCAATGCCACAATGACTGTAACATTCAAAGTCAGAGTCGTGCAAATCTTGGGTTGGACCCCCATGATGATCCCAAGCATCACCTGCATTCCATGCGGTAGCTATTGGTGCGTTTGGGCGTCACATGTAACTGGAACTGTTTCTTCTGTTAGGTTCTATAGTGACTTTTTTCGTAGTCATTTGCATATTTTAGTATTATGCCCCCAAAATCAAATATCCCCTACTTTTTTTGAATAGTATATGATACACTCTGAGATGAAGTCGAGCTACTTCAACTGGACAAATTAACTGATTACTAGAAATCTGAAGGAGCTGCTAATGCCTCAACATTGTCTCACAGTTTACAAACAGAACAGGTTTGTTTAATGCCTAAAGTGATAATATGCAAAAATATAAAACATGTTCGGAAAATTGTTCTTGCGGATGATTTCACAGAAAGCACTTTGTTTGACTATTATGAAGATGATGATGACGGGGATAATGATAAAGATATAGAATGTGTACATGTGTTGACTAATAGTTCATTTACCGAGTGTATTGATAAATAGTCTGTTTATCAACATATTGAGTGTACTGTTTATCAACATATTGAGTGTAGGCTATTGATAAAGAATTGGGTGAAAAAACATATTTAGTGTACTGAAAAATAATTTTTTATCAACTTATCGATTGTATTGATAACTTTTGTTGATCACCATATTGACTGCATTAGATAAAGTGTTATAAACTTGTTGAGTGCATTGATACATATAGAGAATCTCTTATCAGTCTTTTTTAATATCAAAAAATATCAACACAAGTTGATAAAGTAACAAAAAACAAGGCTCTGCCGAGTTTTTTTTTACTTTATCAACGAGTGTTGATATTTTTTGATATAAAAAAAGACGAGTAGGTGATTTTATTTATCACCCAATCCCTTCTTTTAAAATTATGTGTCTTAAAGATACATTATGGGAGATTTTAATAGAGAGTTGGCCATTCTTGCAGTAAAAGTCCAAAAATAGATGATGAAAGAGGACTATATTGAAAATTTCAGTCAAATTACTTTATTCTGAACAAAGTTATCACCATTGTAATTTTTGACTAGAAATAGGCGTCGACTCTCTCTTCGCCATCTCAGAGAATGGCCGATCGTTTGATTGACAGGCGTTAACTCCACCGACACAAGTTAATAAGGTAACAAAAAACAAGGCTCTGCCGAGTTTTTTTTACTTTATCAACGAGTGTTGATATTTTTTGATATAAAAAAAGACGAGTAGGTGATTTAATGTATCACCCAATCCCTTCTTACATCCACAAATAGATAAATATAATTCTTTGCTGTAGATTTCACTTTTACTGAACATTACGGCGTAGTGATACATCATTTTTGACAGCAATTCAACCATTGCAAAGTCTTTTATATTGACCCAGTGTTTCCATCAAGGTCTATTGAATAACAATAGTTCATTTTTAATAAAAAAAAAAAGTTACGTTTAATAAGAAATGAACTGTTCTTTGAAAATAAAAAAAGTAGTTCCTTTTCAACTGACCAATCAAATTCATGTAAAGCGATATCTCCAGTAGATTATGAAATATATCACACAAGCGATATCTACTGTAGAATGTATTTGGATGATAAAATTTATTAAGTGTTAAGAAATGTTTGTTTATCAGCTTATTACAAACTTTTACCAATATTACTGTAAATAATTTTATGTTTATTTTCTTAACTATAGTGTGAATAATATGTTCATTTTATCAACTATAGTGTATCAAGTGTATTATTAAATTTTGTTGATCACAATATTGACTGTATTGATAAAGGGTTATAAACATATTGAGTGCATTGATACATAGTTTATTCAGTGTTATGAAGTGTTTATCAGCTTATTGACTGTATGTATAATTTTTTCATTTAATCAACTATAGTGTACATGGCGTATTGCTCATTAGTTAAAATAACTTATTGTCCATATGAACTATAGTGTGAATAATTTATTTCTCATTTTATTGATTATACTGTGAATAATGATTTGCTCATTTTATCAACTATAGTGAAAATAATTTATTTTGCTCATTTTAACAACTGTAGTGAAATTAATATATTGTTTTTTTTATCAACTATAGTGTGATTGATTTATTGGCGATTTTATTTTGTTAACTATATTGTAGATAGTTTATTGTCATTTTATCAATTATGGTGTGAATAATTTGTTCATTTTATCAGCTATAATTTATTGATTGATTAATAAAAGGATGTCGATATTATATTTCTTGTTGTAATTCTTCATAAATTGAGAAAACTTGCTATTTTGAAGGAAAATAGATATGAAAAATTCACATAAATTAAAATAATTGTAGCAGACAATTAATATTCAATGGCAATTTGATAAATGTCAGCACGATTTCAAAATCAGAGAGGCACTTTAATTAAATCATTCTAGAAAACGACTTACTAAATGGATCAAAGCATGACACATGACACATTGGTCAGAATAACACTGGCCACCTCAACGGCATATTCTTGTCCTGCCATCCGCAGTTGATAGCAATACCTACTCTTATCTGTTAAAAAAAATCGTTCTCCACTGTCTGTCTCACCAGTTCTGGTGTTGTTGGGTAAACTGTAGACGTTCACGTCGATGGCGTTGGATGGGGATCGGTCTACGGCAATGGATGTTCTCTCTGTTAAGACGTCGGCGCACTGTATCGGTACTAATGGGTCTTCCGTGTGTTCCCACTGTCTGACGTGCTGTCTCAGATGCCTGTGTGAAGGGATTCTACAATTGCTGTCGCAGAACATGGCAGTCTTTAGGCCTTGTAACCCGTGGTCTACCAGTTCGGGGGGCGATCATCCGTGGTGTTGGTGGCTCGAAAGCGTTGCTGAAGCCTGTAGATGGTCCGAACATTGACCTGGAAGTGATTGGCAACGGCTTGGGCAGTGTGGCGAGCGTCGAGTCTTCCAAGCGCCTGGTCCCTCTGAGCTGTCGTGAGTCGTGGCATGCTGCTGACGTTGTAGTGTGAATGATTCAACCAGGTATGGGGTGCATTTTATAGGACTGGTCCCGGTGAACAGCACGTGCAGCATGAGTTACTTGAAAATCATGGAGAACACATTACCATCTCAGAAGTCAGGTTGCGTTTTTGAGAATATTTCCTGGGTTCAATTCCGTGTTTGAGAAGGAGCCTTATTGCTCAGGTAAGGTTGGAGATGTGGTCACAAATAATAAAAACATTTGACATATTTTATGCAATGCGTCTATTCAGATTAACATACCAACCCGACGTTTCGTTTGCTGCTTAGTATATGTCATGTACAGATTG
Organism: Patella vulgata; assembly: GCF_932274485.2. NCBI lineage: Eukaryota > Metazoa > Mollusca > Gastropoda > Patellidae > Patella > Patella vulgata. Next base: position 44,232,290 of record NC_065885.2, read on the forward strand.
ATCGATATGGAAAATTTACACAAATTAAAATAATTGTAACAGACATTAATATTTAATGGAAAAGCCATTGTTAAACCATTATTAAAGAAATCCAACATGGATCCAGATATTCTGTCGAATTACCGTCCAGTCAGTAATCTATCTTACATTTCAAAACTGCTAGAAAAGTGTGTTCTAAATCAATTAAATGATCATATTTATTCCAATAACCTTCAAAATCCATTACAATCTGCTTACAAACAATACCACAGCACAGAAACTGCTTTACTCAAAATCACCAACGATATCTACCGAGCTTTAGATCAACAGAAATGTGTTATCTTGGTACTCTTAGATCTTATATACATATAGATCGCTCAGCCGCATTTGATATGCTCGATACCGAAGATTTTCATGATGCATTATGGTGTGAAATTAGCTTGCGTGGTTCTGTCTTTAACTGGGCTAAGTCATATCTAACCAAGCTGTCAGAATTAGAGATTCAACATCCGATGATAATATAATGCCTTGTGAGGTACCGCAAGGTTCTGGCCCCGAGTTCACAAAGCATTCTCAGACTTAAGTTAAGAATTTACTCAAAATTGTTCGCCTTATTTTAACTCAAATATAGCCCTTTATAAAACTTTAGTTGTTTGAATGTATCAAATACAACAATAAGAATCTATGTTCAAAGTTTTGTGTTTCTGGAGCAAAGATATTTCTCATAAACAGTGATTGAAAGTTGAGTAAATTCTTAACTTAAGTCTGAGAATGCTTTGTGAACTTGGGGCCGGTACTCGGACCTGTACTTTTTATCATCTTCACAAAGTCTACCATTAAGATTGATGAAGGCTATGGGCTAAATATTCATGTGTTTGCAGACGACTCCCAACTTTATATTGAATTTGAGACAGACTCTCAACATTCCACGATACAAAATATAGAACTTTGTCCCACGGAAATTCTTGGTTGATGACAGAACATTTTTTGAAATTAAATCCAAATAAAACAGAAAATCTAGTCGTTGGAACTAACTAACAACTCTGAAAAATTGATCAAACGCTAGTTAATTTTGATAAAGAAGTGATCACAGGATCCTATAACTCTCGAAATATTGGTGCTGTATTAGACTCGAACCAATCGTTGAACGATCACATACAAAGTATTTGCTCCACCACCTTCTATCATATACATCGAATTTGAAAGATCCAACGCTATCCCAATTATGAAAATAAAGGAGAACTCATTCACGCATACATCTCAACTAAACTAGGTTACCAAAATGGTTTACTATACGGCTTACCAGTCTATCAGATTAACAAACTACGTCATGTTCAAAATTCAGCAGCTCGGTGCCTCACTAAAACAAGAAATAGCAACACATCTCCACGGTATTGCAATCTCTACATTGGTTCCCAATTCAGCAAAGAATTAAGTTCAATTTACTCCTCTTTATCTGCAAAGCGTTAAACGGCCAAGCTCCATCTCATATAAAAAGTCTTGTAGAACCCTATACCACCAGCAGAAATCTTCGTTCTCAGAAAAAACATATTCTAAAATCTCCAGCTATTAACTTACAACTTGGAAAACGTACCCTTTCTTATACTAGCCCTTTTCTTTGGAATGACTACCACAGTCAATGAAACAATTACCGTCTGTGGGCCATTTTAAATCTCAACTCAAAACATTCTTGTTTCAAAACCCTGATCTGTAAATAATCAGTGAATATAACCAACAGCGCCTTAGAAACTGTTTTTGTTCTGTATTAACGCGCTTTACAAATAAACGATATCATTATTATTATTATCAGGATTACTATGGCCGACATTAATATAGTAATATGTCAAGTACAGATGGATCGGTATGGAAAATTCACACAAATTAAAGTAATTGTGGCAGGGAAGTAATATTCAATCGCCACACGTCCTATGTGTAGTACATATATTTGCGCCCATGATTTGGGTTTTTTGGGGAATAACAGATCGATCGGTATGGAAAACTTACACCAAACAAGATAACTGTAGCAGCCAGTTAATATATTATGGCAATTATATTATCCCCACACACCTTACGCGTTTAACATGGCAATTTTGTAATCGGCACACACCCTAAATGCTTATTACATGCATTTGTGCACGGTATTTTAGGGTTACGACGGCCGACTCTCGAATTGTGTAAGTATAGATATACCATTTTGTGAAATTCACACACATTCACGCCAAAGAACATGATAAATCCGTCATATAATTATGCATTTATACGTTTGTGGGTGAGGAGACGTAATCCTCCCAACGAGCCACGGTGTAAGACGCTGGTTCATTAATCAGGGTATCCGATCTAGGTGCTGGCCGAGGAAGTTTCTTGGGATTTCCAATCGCGGTTTCCACTTGTCAGTGATGCAGACAGTGTCTAGCCGTACACGTTGGTAATCAAGTAAAAGAACCCTTGATTGACAGTTGAGTAGTTGAATAAGAGTAGGCCGTGTGATTTGATATCCGGATAAAATTTCCCACATAGCACAATGCATGTCGTATGCTCGTCTTCAGTATCACCAGCAGTTGGTGCAGAAAAGTAGGACGTAAAATCGCATTTCATTTTGTAATCCTCCCAACGCATATTCCGTAACCTTTTTGTGCGATCGATGTTACCGGTAGTTATGTGTATCTCAGTCAGTCAATATGGAGAACCCGACGAAAACTCACTAGGCTACTGGTTGGGTAGAGATGGTTCCACTTATACTGATGTCTTCCGCCTTACTCCAGCCACAGTAGTAGCTCGTCCTGCGGAGTTCCTTTGCGTAAGTTTTTTAGTCAAATGACTACAAAAAGGTTACTGACCTACAGCTCCCTTAATTTATACATAAACTGGCCCAAAACTGTACTGTACATAGCTTAACATATAATAAACCAATTCCCATTGAAATAAAGGTGAAGCCTTACCGCATAATTAAATGATATGAAACCAAACTGCTACGAGTAATTTTTCGCCTACGGAACTTATTTCATCTGGCCGGTGTCATGGCGGCTTTCGAATTATAAGAAACACCGCTTTGAAAATGTAGATCGCATTACCACAAAGTAACTACTTTAGTGGTCCAGTCTTCACTATTGTGATAGAATTACTATATCAATTGTAGCGTTAAACTGTGTGTTTAACTATACATTTAATTGTAGCTAATTGCCTCATGCTGATTGCAAACTTGTCTCAAGTTTATCAAAAGATAGGTTGACTGGCAACTAAACATGCGCCCACAGCACCTTTGTCTTCGGAGAAGTCCGTATGGGTCATATTTGTTGTTTTGCAGGTGGAAACATCAAAATGACACAAAAGCTGATCAAAAGAAACAACCTATTAATAAGTAATAAAGTAATTAGCCTGTAGAGAGTCCACAATATGTTTCAATGTCAGTGAGGGCTATAACTCTGCCAGTAATTATTGGTAGTCACTGAAAATCAATGTTTTTTTTTCGTCTGATGGCCATAACACTTACATCTTGTATAAGAGAGAGAGAGAGAGAGAAATGGGGTTAAACGTCAACTCGACACAAACTAGGTCATTTCGGGACTAACATGGTTTAATTTTATTTCAATAATTCACTTGCGCATAGGGGTCTTTAGCAGTGGGGGGAAATCGGAGGACCCGAAGAAAACCAACAAGGTTGGACAGGCGACCCTACTCCTTGTCACGTACAACCGGGGATTCGAAACCACCCCAGTTGACTCAATGACAGGCTTTCTGATACAGCGGGCACATGCTAACCATTCGGCCATCCAACCCCCCTCTTGTATAAGTCAATTGGATTATAACTTTAGCCTTTAGAGGTCTTTATGACCTCAAGAGAGTCCACAAGCTAAAAACGTGTTTTTTGTACAATCAGGGGACATAATTCAGGAAGCTATGGTTCGATATATGTGAATATCTACTGGAACAGAGATCCTTTGGATATAAACATATTATTTAAGTTTCATCAATATCGGATAAAAACTGTGACCTCTTTAAAACATTACATACTTTTCCACTATCATCGCACAAGGAGCGTCCATTTTCACGAAATTCGAATTCAACCATCATTAGGGTGTAACCATGATATATTTGAATAGTTTCGAAAGAAACCAAGATGTTTGGGTTGTAAACATACGTTTTAAGTTTCATCAAAATCGGATAAGACTTGTGACCTCTGGAGTGTCCACAAGCTAAAAACGTGATTTTTTGTACAATCAGGGGCCATAATCCATAAAGTTACAGTCCGATACATGTCAATATCGAAAGAAACAGACATCTTTGGACAATAAAACTATATTAAAATTGTGACCTGTAGCGTGTCCACCCAAAAACAAATCGTGGACGGACAGACAGACAGGGACGACAACAATATACGTCCACATCAAAATGTGGGCGTAAAAAACTGATCTAATTATTTCACAAAGTTTAATCAATAATGATTACGTTACATATGCATGAATTAAAACCAAATCACAGTCTAGATATTTCAAAATTAATAAACAATTATCACAATTATCACAATATATACAATATTTCAAAATATAAAACAAAATGTTACATGTATTTACATTCAAAATTTGTAATGAAATAATAAGATCCAATGAAAAAAGTTCTTTATTGTTACATTATCATCAACTCAACTGTCTGTGAAGAAACGATGTAATAACATAACATAACATAACATATTACATTTGATATAGTGCACATTACTGCCATGCATTCAATGGCGCTTCACAAAGTCTTACACAAACGTTAAAGAAATGCTTTACGAAAAAAATATGTTTTGAGTTTCTTTTTAAAATCCGTTACAGTTTGACATTGTTTCACACTTTCTGGAAGGGTATTCCAGAGCCGCGGTCCTAGCACACTGAACGATCTGTCTGCAAATGTTTTACTTTTTGTCTTGGGTATAAATAACATGTTTTTTGATGACGATCTCGTATTGCATGATGATGTTTGGGACTGCAATAATTCAGAAAGGTAGACAGGGGCAAGGTTGTGGAGACACTTATACACCAGTACAAGTAGCTTGAATTGGCATCGGACTTCAACTGGCAATATATGAAGTTCTTTCAGAGCACCAGTCGAGCTATGGCCGTAATTAACACCAAGAATTAGCTTTGCAGTAAAATTTTGAATTCGTTGGAGAGGTTGAAGAGTAGTTGCTGGCAAACCACAGAGCAGACTATTTCTGTAATCCATATGGGAGAAAACTAAAGAACTGGCAATTTGAAGAGATGATTCTCGCGAAAGAAACGGACTCAATTTCCGCAAGTTGAACATTGCCGAAGCAGCACAACAAGTCTTCTGGGCAAAATGACTCTTTAAATTTAAGTTTTCGTCCAAATGCATCCCCAGGAATTTAACACGGGATGAAGACCCAACTACAGAATCCCCAACTCTTAATTCGTGGATGGTAGACTTGTGGAGCTGACGGCTACCACCGAAGATAATAACCTCAGTTTTTTCGTCGTTCATCTTTAGTCGATTATGCAGCATCCAGATTTTAACGTCGTCTAAGGACTCTGATACGCGGGAAGCAATATGAGATTCTGCATCAAGATCTCCGGCTTTAAAACTGTCATACAAGCTGTGGTCATCGGCGTAGCCAACTAATGTTTGATTGTGTCTGATGCAGGATGCTAGTGTACTGGTATAGCAGATAAAGTAGATCGGACCATTGATGCTACCTTGTGGAACTGAAAAATTTACATGTTTTACATCGGAGAAATCATTCTTAACTTTTACACGAAAACTCCTGTTTTGTAGATATGACGCCATCCACTCTTTTGCAATTTCTGCAACACCAAAATGATTCGACATTATCGTAAGCAAAAGCTTGTGGTGCACGGTAATCAAAGGTTTCTATTTCTAGAATTCAATTTTTAATAAGCTCAATCTTGAAATGCATTTACTAAGCTCCATCTAGAAAGCATTTTACCAATCTAGATCTTGAAATTTCTCCTGTACCATTTTTCTTCTGGTATTCTTCTCTAGATTTCATTATTCCCTACAATGATATATTTGATCAGATAATTTATGTTACATACAGTACACAACCCATCACATTATATGATCAGCATGAATTATAATACCAATATAGATCACCTGAAAATCAACCAGGATGGTCTTCTCCAGGGCTCCAATATTAATATAAATGCCATTAAATCTAAAAATGACAACACAGGTGAAGTGAATACAGAGGACATGACCGTTCATGCAGCCGGAAATACTCCTGTAACAAGGTACTGCTTAAACTTTGCAGTACTTATCCATTTTTACAATCTAGTAATACATTTCAGGCCTTGATTTCAGTTTATTGGATTAATATATTAGGAGTTTCATCGCTCTCACATAATTAGAACTAAAGTTATCGTGTCCCAAAGCATCAACCAATCAAATTGCTTATCTCTGCTTACCCTAAGTAGAAGATTCTCATCTTCTAAACACCTACGGCAAGTGTGAACATTCTAACTCAATTAAAATGATAGGTATTGTGTTCCAAAGTCTCGACCAATCAAATTGCTTATCGCTCTGCTTACCCCGAACATGCTCATTATCGAACTTAGTCAAGGTATTGATGTAATGAAACTATACACCAAGTTTCATCACTCTCACTTAATTAGAACTAAAGTTATCGTGTCCCAAAGCATCAACCAATCAAATTGCTTATCTCTGCTTACCCTAGGCAGAAAGTGCTCATCTTCGAACTCCATCAAGGCATTGACCTAATAAACATCTACAAGAAGTTTGAACATTATAGCTCAATTAGAAGGAGAGTTATTGTGTTCTAAAATCTCTGCCAATCAAATAGCTTATCGCTCTGCTTACCCTGAGCAGAAAATGCTCATTATCGAACATAGTCAATGTATTGATGTAATGAAATTATACATCAAGCTTCATCACTCAATCAGAAAATGCTCATCTTTGCACTCATCTTTATTAGGTATTGACCTAATAAACACCTACACTGTCACCAAGTTTGAATATTCTACCTCAATTAGAAAGAGAGTTATTGTGTCCCAAAAAGTGTGACGGACAGACAAACTGACGGACAGACAGACAGACAAACAAACCCATTTTAATAGTTCCCTGCTTTCTTCGAAAGGCGGGGGACAATAAATTTTTTTAGAGAGTTCACAATACAAGATTCACAAAATAATACACAGTGAACGTTAACAAAGTGATGGTTGGGCGACTCTTCGAACTAGCCAAACCCTTACAGAAATTCTGACCTGTAGGGTGTTTATGAAGTATATTGTACAGTAACAACCATTAAACATACATTATGCATGAGCTAAATCTGCCTATTGCAAGTCTTTCTTTAGGCCTGAAATGTTTTCTAAATTATTAATTAGACATTAATTAAAAATACATTATGTAAGATTTAGATAAAGAGCTAGCCATTATTGCTATAACAGTTTGAAAATAGATGATGTAAAATGAATAAATTGAAATTTCCTGTAAATTACTCTATTGCGAATGAAGATATGATCCTTTGAAGTTTGACAAGATGTGTGCATTAATTGCAACCACTTTACTTAAGCTAAGCCTTGATACTCCAATTCTAAATTAAATCGAAATACGGCTGAACCGTTCTAATCTATTTAATATCGGAGACATCCCATGGCATCAAGAGTTGATTATGGTCTGGATCAGTTTATTAATATCTTATTAATAATTTAGATAACTTTTCAGGCTAAAGAAAGACCTGCAATAGGCAGATTTAGCTCTTGCATAATGTAAGTTTAACTAATCATCTCTTGATGTCATCTGATTTCTCTGATATTAGCTAGATTAGAACAGTTCAGCCATATTTTGATTTAATCTTAAAAAGGAGGAGCGAGACTTAGCTTTGAACAACCAGTACGGTCGATGCAATTATTGCACACGTCTTTTCAAAACTTCAAATTCTAATATCTTCGCTGGCAATAAAGCAATTTGAATGAAATTTTCAATATTATTCATTTTACATTATCTATTTTCGAACTATTATAGCAAGAATGGCTAGCTCTCTATCTAAATCTTACATAATGTATCTGTAAGTTGAAATGAAGGCACATAATTAGAAAGTATAAAGAAATTACTTGAAACATATTCCCCCCTTAAGTTCTTTTGGGGATCATTTCACTTCTGCTGAAGTCTTTAGTTTGATTTTTTCAACTTAAACATCCAACATCAATACATTCTTGTGTCTTTTCTCTGCTTAAGGAGCTTTATTTTTCTCCAAATCAACTTCTAAAAAATATAAATAAAACATAATGTGAAAAATTATTTAGCTACTGCCATGTACATGTACACTAACATAGTTAAAAATACCGCATTGGTTAACCTTCACTTCACTACACAAAAGGCCAATTCAGAATTAGATTGGAGGCCTTGTGCATGTTTAGGCCTATAGTTTACAGAAACTATTCTGAGATGCATCAATGTCCTTGTACGTTGTAAATCGCCACAAACTGGATCTGTCTGTTCTATTTCTGGTCAGTTTAACCCCCCAATTTATTTTTAGCTTGAGAAAATTGTAAAGTAAGTGGGTTTAAAATGTTTATTTCCTTCTGGTAGCCTATTCAGAAGCTTATATTCAAACTAGTTCAAAATTGCAGGGTATTTAAGACCGAATGCTGTTGCACATGTCGTCATTTTGCCAGGAACAGGCTATAGTTTACGGTACTGTGCATGCCCAAAGCAAGCTGGAGCCAGAGATTTTAAGACGGCTACAGGTGGGGTTGTTAAACTGGTTTATTTGGTCCCACCTTTGTGTTCAGACGATATTCAATCCAGTTCAATGTCAACGTCTGAACGCACTATAATATAAAAGGAGAGTCTTTGTGTGCTGGTAAATTTGTACAGATAATCTAACCTTTACTAATAACTTGGTGCAGTAATAATAAGCTTAGCTTTTTCTATGGAAAGAATCTGGGTGGCGATTAATTTGTTTACAAATTAAATTTCCAAAATTAACATAATATTTAACATTACCTCACTTTCCCTTACTAATGACATACACATGTGCTTAGGAATAGTTATTGGGTCCATGGACTGTTTTTCTTTTTTATATGTAAGGTAAACTTATGTACCAGCCACCCTCCTCCCTTCGTTCACTCATTGTTACCAGTCCATGTTTCCCCTTGTCAGTGAAGCAGGATGGAGGGCCTGACAAGGACAGCTGTCTAGTCGTTCGGATGGTACAAAAACCTGAGGTCCCATGTACACATTGACGTGCACGTTAAAGATCACTTGACAGTTGGAATTCAATATAAGAGTAGGCCGTAGCGCCACTGTCCAGGCAAAATCTCCCCTCATAGCACACTGTATGGCATATGCCTGTCTTCATTAGCCCAGTTTGGAGTAGAACAGTAGGACGTTAAACTCCATTTCATTTCATTTCATTTCATTTCTAAAAAGGCACAAACGTAAACTATATGAAATGGATAGATAGACTGATAGCATGGACAAAATTACATGACAATTTATACTAAAGAAATGAAATGGGGTGTTTATTGTCATACTTTCTGCAACTAATCCCACTAGTGTAGAATGTAGAAAACAACAATTGAAGGTTGTTTGGGGAATTAAATTCCAAATGGGATTATTCGAGCTATGGAAGACGGAGATGAAATGAAATTGGGTTTAATGTCCTACTGTTCTTTTCCGCCTGGGTTAATGAAGATGAGCACATGATATGAGTGAAATTTTGCCCGGACAGCTGCACTATGACCTACTCTTACAAGTTATATATCCAATTCCTACTGCCACAGCATCTTTTACGTGCACGCCAATGTGAACATGTGACCTTGTTTTTTGTCCCATCCAAATGACTAGACAGCTGTCCTGGTCAGGCCCCCTGTCCTGCACCACTGACATGGGGTAACCACACCAGAGAATAATGAAACCGATATCTGACATGCAGTGTACTAGTACATGTATAAAGAAATTTTGGTTTGCCCGCCTACTCTTATTTCAATTTCAAACTGTAAAAGGTTCTTTTAGTTACCGGTACGTGCATGCCGTGTACAGGGGAACTTGTTTATCGTACCATCTGAATGACTAATTCCTGTCAGAACTGTATCTCGCAGACAAAATTCTTTGACCATTCCTGTCAGTCCAAATGGAAAGCTTCAATAAGAAAATACTGAATTGTTTCAATCGCATTTAGTAATTGAACTGGAATATACAGGTCACAATTCTCTGGAATACAATTACTGCTTATTACTGAGCGATGTTTCGACTGGGCTTCCCTACTCGAAACATCGCTCAGTAATAAGCAGCACTGGTAATTGCAATCCATAGAACTGTACATAAATAATAATAATCAAATTTTTTGCTTTTTTTAAATAGAATTTTGTGATTCAAAACACTTGAAAATGGTGATAGATTATTATCAATATATAGCCTATTATCAAATGTTGTGGAAAATGATTCCTTTTGGCAAACAAAGAAATACAGTGAAAATAGAAGGAAAAGACTCCAAAATAGCCTTAGACAGAGACTGTGGTAATGGCTAAAAGAGTTGTATTTTCATATTGTGGCTTAATAATAATAAGGACGGACAGGAATTGACAGAAGACTTTGTCCGTGAGTGACCGTTACGAAACAAAACAACTGAATGACTACTAGAGCAGGTCACACTGTTAATTCCTTCCAGCTCAGTAAGACTAAAGTGTCTAAAAGTAGACTAAAACTAAAGCCGCAATAATTTAATATGTCATACGTTGCCTATCTTTTTGCTTTCGTCCTGTTTTCATATTCAATCTATTTTGTAAAAATCGAAAAATGATATCTAATTTTGCATCATTGTCTTCTTTTTCAGTAAGGGAATTTCTTCAACACAGGCCCTTATAATAAGAAATAACTAATATAATAGGCCCTAATAACAGTAACAACAAGCCAACAGTGAGGCTGATGTCCCCCGCCGAAATAGCAAAATAATTAGATGACACGTATTAATTAATAGAACATTTATTTTTTTCAAAAGTATCGAACAGTTAAACTATAGACTAAGTTTCATCACTGTCTATCAAATAGAATCAAGATTATGAAACTGATAACCTCTGCTTGGCTTCAGCTCGAAATGTTAATCATTGAACTTAGTCAAGACATTCACCTAATGAACATCTACATCAAGTTTAAACATTCTACCTCAATTAAAAGCAGAGTTATTATGTTCCAAAGTCTTGACCAATCAATTAAATTGCTTATTGCTCCTTAGCCTTAGCAGAAAATTTTCACCATCGAACTTAGTCAAGGTAATGATATAATGAATCTATATTCGGAGTTTCATCTCTCTCAAAGTTATCATGCCCCAAAGCATCAACCAATCAGATTGCTTATCTCTGCTTACCGTAAGCATACAATGTTCATCATTGAACTCCATCAAGGCATTCACCTAATGAAAGCCTACACCAAGTTTGAACATTCTACATCAATTAGAATGTGAATTATTGTGTTCCAATGTCTCGACCAATCAAATTGCTTATCGCTCTGCTTAGCCTGAGTAGAAAATGCTCATGATTGAACTTAGTCAAGGTATTGATGTAATGAAACTATACACCAAGTTTCATCAATCTCACTTAATTAGAACTAAAGTTATCGTGTCCCAAAGCATCAACCAATCAAATTGCTTATCTCTGCTTACCCTAAGCGGAAAATGCTCATCTTCGAACTCCATCAAGGCATTGACCTAATCAACACATACACCAAGTTTGAACATTCTAGCTCAATTAGGCAGAGAGTTATCGTGCCCCAAAGTATCAACCAATCAAATTGCTTATCTCTGCTTACCCTAAGCGGAAAATGCTCATCTTCGAACTCCATCAAGGCATTGACCTAATAAACACATACACCAAGTTTGAACATTCTAGCTCAATTAAAAGTTATCGTGTCCCAAAGCATCAACCAATCAAATTGCTTATCTCTGCTTACCCTAAGCGGAAAATGCTCATCTTCGAACTCCATCAAGGCATTGACCTAATCAACACATACACCAAGTTTGAACATTCTAGCCCAATTAGGAAGAGAGTTATCGTGTCCCAAAGCATCAACCAATCAAATTGCTTATCTCTGCTTACCCTAAGCGGAAAATGCTCATCTTCGAACTCCATCAAGGCATTGACCTAATAAACACATACACCAAGTTTGAACATTCTAGCTCAATTAGGAAGAGAGTTATTGTGTCCCAAAAAGTGTGACGGACAGACAGACGGACGAACCCATTTTAATAGTCCCCTGCTTTCTTCGAAAGGCGGGGGACAATAAATAACAACGCATTGTTACATGAAATCAGAAAATTTGCCTGGCCTTTTAAGTTCAAAGTTTTAGTTCTAAACACATTTGGCTGTGAGAGGAAGTAGATCTAGTAGGCTATGTATAGAAAAATTTAATTATTAATAAACTATATGAAATACTTACCGTTAGGGTCTTTAAACAAATACTGTAGGCCTATGTATAGGTCGCGAAACAAATCAACGTGTTCTTTGACTTCATACCCAGTTAACATTGATGGTTAGATTTACGTAAAGTTTACGTCATTATGGTTAGATTTTGGTTAGCGTCCAATAATGGTAAAATTCTTTGGTTAAATTTACGTTACTTTTACGTCATAATGGTTATGGTTACTTTTACGTCAGAAAATGACGTAAATGTAACGTAAACTTTATGACGGATTACTAACCAATTTTTTTCCCTTTGAATACTTCTTGATTAAATAACATTACAAGTGTGTGCACATTCTAACAATTGATATATAGTCGGAATTCAGACATAATAATTATATATGTATTATTGGTTATAATTCTAACGTTAATCTAACGTAAATTTTACATCAGGTTTCTAACCGTTAGTTTATGGTTAGTTTTCTGACGTAAATCTAACGTTAGTTTTCTGACGTAAATCTAACGTTAGTTTTCTGACGTAAATCTAACGTTAGTTTTCTGACGTAAATCTAACGTTAGTTTTCTAACGTTAATGTAATGTTAGTTTTATGTCATAATTTCAACCGTTAATTTAACGTTAGTTTTCTAACGTAAATCTAATGTTAATTTTATAACATAAATCTAACTTTAGTTTTCTAACATAAATCTAACGTTAGTTTTCTAACATAAACCTGATATTAGTTGTAAAACGTAAAACAAATGTCAGTTTAATGTCATGATACTAACAATTAAGGGCCTGACAAGACAGCTGTCTAGTCATTAAAATGGGTAAGACCCTGGCTCGCTAGCCTGGAGGTCGGGTGTTCGATCCCTGCATTGGCCGAGAAAGTTCATCCAGATTTCCGGCGTGGTTTCCCCTTGTCAGTGATGCAGGACGGAGAGCCTGACAAGGACAGCTGTCTAGTTGTTCAGATGGGATAAAAAAAAAAACGAGGTCCTGTGTACACATTGGCATGCATGTAAAAGATCCCTTGACAGTTGGAATTCGATATAAGAGTAGGCCGTAGTGCCACTGTCGGGGCAAAATTTCCCTCATAACACACTGTATGGTGTATGGCCATCTTCATTAGCCCAGTTCGGAGCAGAACAGTTGGACGTTAAACCCCATTTCATTTCATTACATTTTGTATCCATTTCTAAGTGCCCAAGAATAGAGATCTAGCTCCTTTAATAGTTGCGGTCTCTAGGTGACACACAAAGAGAAAACGAATGAATGAATGATCTACTCTCATTTCAAATTCCAAATGTCAAGGGTTCTTTTACGTGCACACCCACGTGATGGACTAGACACTGTTTTTTTGAGGTCCTCTGTCCTACACCACTACTAACAAAGGGAACTTTCTCGACCAACATGGGGATCACGTTGGCTAAGTGGGTAAGACGCTGACTCGCTAGCCTGGAGGTCGGGTGTTCGATCCCTGCATTGGCTGAGAAAGTTCATCCAGATTTTTCTGCGTGTTTTCCCCTTGTCAGTGATACAGGACGGAGGGCCTGACAAGAACAGCTGTCTCGTCAGGGATGAAAAACTGAGGTCACGTGTACACACAGGAGTGCACATGAAAGATCCCTTGGTAGTTGGAACTTGATATAAGAGTAGGCCATAGCGCCGCTGCCTGGGCAAAATTTCCTTCATAGCATACTGTATGGCGTATGCTCATCTTCATTAGCTCAGTTTAGGAGCAGAACCCCTCATTTGCTAGCCAGTGTGTTACTAATTACTAGAGAGAGAGAGAGAGAGAAATGGGGTTTAACGTCTACTCGACACAAACTAGGTCATTTCGGGACTAACATATGGTTTAATTTTTATTTACATAATTCGCTTGCGCGTAGGGGTCTTTAGCAGTGGGAGAAAACCGGAGGTTGGACAGGCGACCCTACTCCTTGTCACGTACAACCGGGGATTCGAAACCACGCCAGTCAACTCAATGACAGACTTTATGATACAGCGCCCGCACGCTAACCATTCAGCCATCCAACCCCCCGTTACTAATTACTAAGTTTGTGAAATGTAGGTTTTTCCTCATGTAGGTTTGTCCTGATGAAATCGGTTTATTGTCCTACTGTTCTGCTCCGACTGGGCTAATGAAGACAGGTACATACCATACAATGTGCTATGAGGGAAATTTTGCCTACTAATATCGAATCCAACTGCCAAGGGATCTTTTCGTGCAAGCCAATGTATACATGGTACCTCGGTTTTTTGTCCCATCTGAGTGACTAGACTACTGTCCTTGTTCCTGCACCTCTGAAAAGGGGAAACCATGTCGGAAAATCCTGATGAACTTTCTCCACCAATGCAGGGATCGAACACGTGCCCTCCAGATTACCGAGCCAGCATCTTACGCACTTAGCCACCATGGCTTTATCAAAATTAGTAATGAAGATGTGCTATGACAGAAATTTTGCCTGGACAGCAGCATTACCGCACTTACTAATGAAGAAGTGCTAGGAAAGACATTTTGCCTGGAGAGCAGCATTTCCACATATAGTCATTACCAATAGTTCTAAGTGCACGCCAACCTGTAAAACATGTCTTTACACACTTTTCCATCATTACCAATTACTAGTCTGCGGGTTCACTAGTCTGTGGGTGCACTAATCCGTGCATTCACTAGTCCACTAGTCTGACTCTATAAAATACTATAAATATGAGTATTAAAGAAACCCAGTAGATATGGTGACTGATATCACCCTTCGTAAGGCGATAACCCAACATCACGGCATTTTAACCCGAAATCACAACATTTTAACCATTATAGCATATGCCCTTCTTCATTAGCCCACTTGGAACAAAATAGTAGGATGTTCAAACCCCATTTAAAATTCATTTTTATACTTTTCTGAACCAATCGGACTATTGAAGATAGTCATACGCAATGCAGAGTGCTATGACGGAAATTTTCTATGGACTGTGGCAGGGCGGAGGATCTGGCAAGGGATAAGGTATAGTTGTTCGGGTCATACGAAAAATCAAGTCCTCGTGTACATATTGGCATACACGTAAAAGACACTCCGACAGTTGTAATTCAATATCAGAGTAGGCCATAGTGCCGCTATCCGTGCAAAGTTTCCGTCATAGTACACTGTATATAGTGTATGCCTGTCTTCATTAGCTCACTCAGAGCAAAACAGTAGGATGTTTAATCTCATTTAATTTTATTTAATTTTCCTACTTTTCTGCACCAATGGGACTATAAAAGATAGGCTGGCAAGCGGACGAGTGCACCCATTGACTATTGAGCATCATTTACTTGAAAACGTTGAGAGAACCCTCAACGAAATGTCGCTTTAATTAAAAAAGTAATTGTGTTTTTTGTTGTATCATCGAGTAAAGTGAACGTTAAACCCCATTTCTCTCTCTCTCAATTTTGATACCCAAAAATTTGACAAAACAAATAATGATTGATTGTCGGAAACTGTTTCATAAAGCAAAGTTGTTCTCTACTAAAAGGTTATCACTGTCCAAATGTTAGGAGTAGTCCACACCTAGGCCGACTATGCATGAAGTGTTTTTATAATTAAATTTATTAAATATAGTACCTTGCATCAGTAAATATAAAATTAATGATCCTTTCACCAGTAAATATAAATTAAAATTACCCGATTTGATTATTCTTTTAATATAACGTAATCATGTAACCTCATATAAAATATGGTAGAGCGTATACAAACAAATAATATGAATAGATTCATTATCAGAAATATTACAGGCCTTTCAAACGAACAGTCGCCATTTTTAGACCTAAATACATGTAGATGTACAAATATATTTTTATCGTCTCGGGCAAGGTCAAGGTCACGATCTGTTCACGGTTGATGATTGTGTTTAAATCGGTTTATATCATATTATTTCTATTCACATTACAATATTTTTTTTATAGGTTACGGTTATTGTTGTTATTTATCAAAATTGCTTCAATTATTTATTAAATATTTTTTGTTTGTTCGTTTGACCGGAACGTACGGAATTCTGGGATTTAAAATGGCGGCATAGCTTATTATTTTTCCCAAAGAAGAAATGATGCCGTGATTTAAAGTTAAATAAAGCTATTCCACACATACACACACGATTTTGGATTCAGCAAAGTAAAGTTGAAGGTAAGTGCACTTTTTATGCGAACTTCCGTTGACAGTATACCGATAGATCTAATGTTCATAAAAAAATAATCTGGCCGTGGAAAAAGTTTGCACGCAACTTTGTATATCAGACAGTCAGTATTTGTTTTTAACACGATGCAGTTACATTGTCCGTAAACCATACTATTCATAAACAAAATCAACATTGCTTTAAGTTATCGAAAGTAATACTGGTTCCAAAATTGTTTTTAAAAAATCTGGATCCAAAAATTATCAAACACATAACGAATTTATTAATGATGTAGACTGTTAAAATTCAGGCTGTGCTAATTATAATATAAGTACATGTAGTATTTTCTAAACATTTTTATGGGTGTTTCAGGTTGGGTTTTTTTGTTGTTATTGTACTGATATTTTTGCAAATTTAATAATGCATAATGCAAGAGCTAAATCTATATATTGTACGTAGGTTAAGTAGGTATTTCTTGAGACTGTAAATGTTAAATTTTTTTATAAGACATTTTAATGTATTAACTTGCTAAGTCTATAATCAAGTCTCAATGCCATCGGGTGCTCGAGATGTTCACAGATTCAAACACTGGCGGTTAATGTTAATGATTTAATTTAATTGAAAAATGGATAATCAAGACTTTAAGCTTATATACATAGGCCTATTTATATGATATAACATTAAATAACAAGTTTGCCCGTACATACTTGTACATAAAGGTTTCAGTCCTACTCCCCTGCTTATTTATTCTTGTGGTGGCCAAGAAAGTTCATCAGGATTTTCTGGCATGGTTCCTCTTTTAACTGGTGCAAGACAGAGGGGCTGGTAAGGGCTAATGTACAGTTGTTCGGATAGGACAAAAAACCAAGCTCTTTTTACACACGGTCCAGTCAAAATTTTCATCATAGCACACTTTCAAGCATTTGTCCAACTTCTTTAGCCCAGTTTGAGCAGCACAGTATGATGTTGAACCCCATTTCATTACAGATCCACAGTAGGTTGGCTGTCAGCCCAGTTGGAGCTGAACAGTAGGCCGTTTAACCCAATATCGTTTTTTTGGGGAGTATAAAGTTGCTTTTTATTTATTTATTTTTTTTTTACAGATCCTACATGTATATTTGAGCACCCGTGGTGGCAGTAATGACAAAGAAGTTCTAAAAAGATTTATATGGGCTTTATAATGAAAGTTAGACAACACTACTACTTGCCAAACACTACTACTTGTCACATAATGTAATGATATAAATATATATGTATCTATGGTAGCACAAATATCATCAGAATGTAGGCCAAAGCTTTACAAGCATTGTAGGCCTAAAATACTTTCTGTCTGAACTTTTGACAGTCAATTCTTTGATGACTAGTTAGTTTAGAGCAGATATCCTGTCACAGTATTATATAACAGCTCTTTGGCTTAAAATTTAAACTGAGTTGTATCAGTGAGTTGAAAATCATCTGTGTTCCTGTTATTGCTCCCTGCTGCAGCCAGTAAACAATAACCTTTTGCGTTCCTTACAAATCTTCCAATTTTTACTGATAGATCAACCATAGCAAAGATCTCTATTAAGATTATATTTGTAATGTGTGTAACAAATTCTATGACATAGGTATAATATTGGTGTAGTTAAGTATATACCATATTTATGCACACATTTCAATATTGGCATATTATTAGTCTCTATCATCTAGAAAAAAATATTCTATATTCTACGAATATTAGTGTGGTTGCGTTGTCAACATTTGAGAATAATCGGTCATAGGCTAGATTATCCGGTCTTTTACATTATCATAAACAAAGTCTAAGGGAGGTAACTAGTCCTAAAACAAGATGTTGACGCCCATGAAATTTATATAAGAATGCCATTTCCGAAAATCCATTTGATTGCATTGTCAGTTCAATATCCAACACTCTTAATTTTTTTTATTGTAAAATTTCTCTCTTCATGGGCCATATCTATGTTGTTTTTTTTATTGAATCCTAATTCGTCATCACTATTCATGTTTGTTTATAAATGCAAGTGTTATTGACAACTGTCCCAGACCCTCATTATTTATATGGCCCAACTTTTCTTCGGGGTACACCGGCACGGTATTAGACTAGGATAAACATTAGTCTTATATACCGCCTCTACTTAATTATGGATGTAGGTCGGAAAAATGTAAAATTTGGCAATTTGACTTATACTCAACATCGACTTATGCTATAACTGTTTCAAATGACAAGTGCTAAATGAAGTATTTATGTGGTCTTTGGTGAAAGAAATGAAATGAAATGGGGTTTAACGTCCTACTGTTCTGCTCCTAACCTGGGCTAATGAAGACGAGCATATGCCATACAGTGTGCTATGAGGGAAATTTTGCCTGGGCAGCGGGGCTACGGCCTACTCTTATATCGAATTCCAACTGCCAAGGGATCTTTTACGTGCACGCCAATGTCTACACGGGACCCCGTTTTTTTGTCCCATAACGACTAGACAGCTGTCCTTGTCAGTCCCTCTGTCCTGCATCACTGACAAGGGAAACCACGCCGGAAAATCAGGATGAACTTTCTCGGCCAATACAGGGATCAAACACCCGACCTCCAGGCTAGCGAGCCAGCGTCTTACCCACTTAGCCACTTGATCCCCCCCTTTGGTGAAAGAGAGAGAGAGAGAAATGGGGTTTACTGTCCACTGGACACAAACTAGGTCATTTCGGGACTAACATGGTTTAATTTTTCATTTACATAATTCGCTTGCGCGTAGGGGTCTTTAGCAGGGGGAGGAAACCGGACGACCCGGAGAAAACCCACGAGGTTGGACAGGCGACCCTACTCCTTGCCACGTACAACCGGGGATTCGAAACCGCGCCAGTCAACTCAATGACAGACTTTATGATACAGCGCGCGCACGCTAACCATTCAGCCATCCACCCCCCCCCCCTTTGGTGAAAGAAAACAGAGCTGTGGCTAGTGAAATGAAAGTTTAACGTCCTACTGTTTTGCTCTGAACTGGGCTAATGAAGATGGGCATACGCCATACAGTGTGCTATGTGGGAAATTTTGCCCGGACAGTGGCACTACGGCCTTCTCTTATATCGAATTCTAATTTCAAGGGCTCTTGTACGTGCACGCCAATGTGTACATGGGACCTCATTTTTTTGTCCCATTTTAATGACTAGATAGCTGTCTTGTCTAGCCCTCTGTCCTGCATCACTGACAAGGGAGAACCACGCTGGAAAATCTGGAGTAACTTTCTCGGCCAATGCAAGGATCGAACACCCGACCTCCAGACTAGATAGCCAGTGTCTTACGGACTTAACCAACGTGATCCCCGTTGTGGCTACAATTCCTGGATTTGAAGGTCAGGTATGATATGAAACGAATATTTTGAACCAATGCAACCAATCTGTGACGGGTTAACTGATAGAGGGTTACATCCTTGATATAAATATACTTGTCGCAGGTTTTAAAAATAGAAAGATATATATAAAGGTAGCTCAAAATTCATCTCTACATATACATAGGCCAAGGGGGGATCATGTGGCTAAGTGGGTAAGACGCTGACTCGCTAGCCTTGAGGTCGGGTGTTCGATCCCTGCATTGGCCGAGAAAGTTCATCCTGATTTTCCGGTGTGGTTTCTCATTGTCAGTGATGCAGGACGGAGGGCCTGACGAGGACAGCTGTCTAGTCGTTTGGATGGGAAAAAAAAAACAAGGTCCAGTGTACACATTGGCAGTTGGAATTCGATACAAGAGTAGGCCATAGCACTGCTGCCTGGGCAAAATTTCCCTCATAGCACACTGTATGGCGTAACCTTTTGCGTCTCTTCAAAATATTTCAAATCTTTTGTCATGGATCAACCATTGCAAATATCCGTGTTACAATTATATTTGAAATGTGTTAAACCAATTCTGCAACACATGTAATATTGGTGTAGTATATATCTTTGTTTATACACCCACATATCAATTTTGGCCCTGTTTGTCCGTACACTGGGTGTGAAATGTGAATCATTCCGATTGTGAGAGGACAAGCATTATCAATATACAGCTTTTCAGGACTTTGCCTTCCTTGGTTAATTCTCCTTTTTTCAAATGCAATAGATGCTGTCTTTATTCTTAATTGATCTTTTTCAAATTTGTGTTACACACTGGAATCATGAGAGGACGAAACCTATCAATATTCAGTATTCCACAACATTCCATTCCAGTGTCGGCCGAGAAAATTCTTCGTGATTTCCAGACTTGGTTTCCTCCCCTTGTCAGAGGTGCAGGACAGAGGGCCTGACAAGGAGGGACAGCTGTCTAGTCGTTTGGAAGGTACGAATGACCGAGGTCCTGTGCACACATTGGTTCGCACGTGAAAGATCCCTTGGCAGTTTGAATTCGATATAAGAGTAGGCTTTAGCGCCGCTGTCTGGATAAAATTCCATAATAGGACACTGTATAGCATATTTCCATGTCATTAGCCCTGTCGGAATAGGACATTAAACCCCATTTCATTTCACTCATTCCAAAGTTAACTCCTATTCCATCAATACCTTGAGCAAATAAGATAGAGGCTATAGGTTTTGGCCCAATTTGGTCAATATCCCAGTTTTTTCTTTCTTATATGCATATCAACACTTTCATAGCGCTAATGTAGACCTTTTTCTTGAACATTTTCCCTTGTCAGTGATGCCGGACAGAGGACCTGACATGGATGGCTGACTAGTCATACGGAAGGGACAAAAAAAACCAAGGTACAGTGTATACTCAAGTGTGTGTGTGTGAAAGATCCCTTGGCAGTTGGAATTTTATATAAGAGTACGCCATAGCTCTGCACACTGTGTGGCATATGCCCGTCTTCATTTCTCAAACAGCTGTGGATAAAAACTGTTAATATTTAAATGTGTATTTTGTATTTTATAACATTATATTTTTGTCTTTTAAATAAAGTATATGTATACATACTTGTAGTATATTTTGTCATATAATTCTGCTAGATTTTTAACTTTTCTGTGCAATACATTTAGAATTCTGACTGGTTATGGGTAGATAGAGAGCAGTGGGGTAAAACATCCAATAGACATAAACTGTCCTTTGGGACTAAGTGATTCAATTCAAGTTGAATAATTCATCCGCACCAGGAATCTTTAGTAGTAGGAGGACCCAGAGAAAACCCATGTTCAAGTTGGGTGTGGAAAGAAACCACTTGACTCAATGACAGACCTTATGATCTAAAGCGCACACGTTGGACCACTCAACTTTTAGCCTCACCCACGGGTCAGGAAAATTTGATTATTGGTTGAATGTACTTCCCATTTACTGCGGCGAATAATGAATAATTTTGAAGGTTTTAATGCTCATCAAAATTTGACATTAGAATTGCATCCGTAAATGATGTTAATTTAATGTTAGATTTACGTTATAATGGTCGGTTAGATATCCATCATTTTGCTCATCCTTTTAACGACAATTTAACGTCAGGAAATGACGTTAATCTAGCGTAAAGTTTACGTCATTTTTATGTTATATTTACATCATTTTCTGACGTAAATCTAACGTAAAGTTTACGTCATTTTCTGACGTAAATCTAACGAAAATGACGTAAACTTTACGCAAATTTTACGTTAGATTTACGTCAGAAAATGACGTAAAGTTTACGTTAGATTTACGTCAGAAAATGACGTAAATATAACGTAAAAATGACGTAAAGTTTACGTTAGATTAACGTCATTTCCTGACGTAAAATTATCGTTAAAAAGATGAGCAAAATGATGGTAAACTGACTGACCATTTTTACGTAAATGTAATGTAAAATTAACATCATATTGTTATGTGGGTAAAAGCATAAAAGGTTAGATATAATGATGCCATGGCCGTGGCGACATGCTTAGGGTTTTTTTTTTTTTTTTTTTTTTTCAGTCAACCCGATTGATTCAGTTTCAAAACTTTCGGCCTCATTCCTTGAGACGATAAATTTATCTAACGACAAAAACAAATTAATCTCAGAATGTCTGATATTGTATTGACGAGACATTCGACCCATTACACGTTCTCTTCCGTAAATAAGATAATCCTAAACAATTTTGTTTTTTTTAAATTATATTATTAAATTGGTAACAGAATAATCAGATTCTGAAAGCGAATTATTCGGGTAAACGCGTCGCATAACCAGATCACCGCTCGAAATGGAACCATATCGCAAAATAGTTCCAGTTTTTGACTGGATTAAAGATAATAATTAATTGTGTGACATAATAAATTGACTTAGCTGCATTCGATATTCGATATTTTGACAAGAAGAAAGTCCCTGTTACAGCCACGGTTATACCTCCATTAAAAGTCAAATCGGAATCTAGGCCACGACGAATCCCTAGTAACTCACTATTTTCAAAAATGACCGAAATATAAATTTACATTTGTTACAGAATCAGAATATTCCAAATCTTTCTAGAACTTTTGATTTGATGAATTTACATAGCTAACAAATGTTTTCATACTTTAGCATTGAAAAGAGATATTACGAATAACAATTTAACGTTCGATACATTTAAAACGAAAGGACAAATTACGTGGGTTTTTTTTATTTTTATTAAATTAGTAGGCCTACAAATCGTTACTGCTATAGTCAGAAATACGATTGGAATAGATAATAGATAAGATCAGATTTTAATGTACCAAAACATCCATTAAGACGGGAAGAATACTCCTATAGTAAAGGGAGCAAATTATAAAATGGTGGATCAAAAAGCGACTCAGAACTGTTCGAGAGAAGTTTATGCAATGTACAGTGTATATGTTATAATTGTCGAAATTAGAATATAGGGACCTCTGAAAAGAAAGTTCATTAAATAATAATATATATGCATACAGCGCACAGTTTCCTCCTATAAATAGGATAGGGCCTTGATTATCTACACAAAATCTCATCTTTAATCCCTATTTTAGTATTATTCATAAATATTTTGGCCGCAGTAAAATATGAGTAATTTAGTTGTTTATTAAAGAAGTCCACATTTCGTCAATAACCAGAAAATGGGAATAAAGTTAGTTTTCCAAGTCTCGATTTATTTATTAGGAAAATAAAAACTATACGGCCCTTGTTAGTTGCTACTATAGTAGATAACAAAGGCTGCCCTTGTTAGTTGTTACTGTAGCGGCTAACAATTTACCCCCAGAGGCGCAGAGGCACCCTTAGCGCTGCTACGAGCATCTAAAAATGACTAACAACTTTCTACTACTAGCAGGCTAATAATAGGCGGATCGGGTGTAATGTCACATGTTTTGTTTCTTTCCCCACAGGTAATTATTTAGTTTACCATTACTATAACTTGTATTAAAAGAACTAATAGGTGTTCATGGTAATTCTTATTGATATTGCTATAGTCAGTATTTTAAGTATTGAGCAGCCTTAGTTGAAATACCTAGAAATCTTACAGAGCACATGTTTTTTGTCATGGCAGCCATCTTTGTAATATTAGGCCTCACCATACAACATAAGTAATTAATATCATGTCATTGTCTTAGTTCAGTACTATTACTAGTATGTTTTAATTGGCCCAAAAGATCATATTCATGCTATTCATTTTCCAACATTACGGCTGCAATGTTGCTAATTAGTGTTTCTGTTTGACGTAGGCCTTAGGCCTAGAATAGTTTATTGATATGAGTGTTCATATTATAAAATGTTTATTGTAATTGAGACAATTATTACAAGGTAAATACTTTCCGAGAGTGCATTGTGTTTGTCACCCAGCCAGCTCAATAAAATCTAAACCTAATGTCAACATTAATAGAACACAATTTTTATGGGAAACAATCACTGGTTTATTCTAAAAGCACGACGTTTCGACAAGTATCCTCTTATCGTTATCAAGCACAATGACATTTCATAAACTTCAGATGAATATATAAGAGTGGACATGGTGAAACCATATAATAAGATAAAATAGCAATAACAATAAAGATAAAGGATTAAACAAATTAGACATAGGATAAGTAGGGTAGTTAATTAGACAATCAACAACAAATGGAAAACATTTAGCTAATTATGAAGACCGTCAAAGGGAGCCGTTGGATGCTGTTATGTTGTTTCAATGAGGTAATAGGGATGAAACCATTTACTAAGATATGGATAACACTTATAATAAATTAGTGTAGGCATTGCATAGTCCATTAACAGAAGGCTAAATAAACAAGATAGGTGATAATATGTATGGTAGATGAGCAAGTGGTTATGACAATGAAAAAATTAAGAGTGTGAAAGCTCAAAAAAGAAATGACAAATGAAGTTAATAGCCTGATAAGTTAAACAGTCCAGAAAAAAGCCATAGGTTGGAAACATATTGTAATAAATGGGGTGATAAAGGGGGGGGGGGGACCATTTAACTTACTATTACATACATACTAATAGTATGTGAACGCTCAAAAAAGAAATGACAAATGAAGTTAATATCCTAATAAATTAAACAGTCCAGAAAAGGGCCATAGGTTGGAAACATATTGTAATAAATGGGGTGATAAAGGGGGGGGGGGCATTTAACTTACTAATACATACATACTAATAGTAAGAAAGCAAGTACACACTGCCAATTCTCTCAGACTAACTAAACAGTTAAAGTTTGTGATTAATGGGTTGTAACTTAAGTTGAATTGTTCATTTTGATGACCTGATCGTATGCCCTTGAAATATGCAGCCCCGCGTCCCTGTTTAGTTGGGGTGAATAGCGCCTAATGTTAATCGCTTCTAGGATTTTCCTTGTTTTTCTATTCAGTTGGTTGGTTGTTAATATCTGCACCCCATTCCAATCGACTTTGTGCTGCGGGTGGTTCTGTAAGTGCTCCGCTACGGCCGAGTTGTTGGTGGCAGTTTTGGACCGGTGTTCTGATATTCGCTTATCAAGTGGACGTTTAGTTTCGCCAATATATGAAAAATTACACGAACAATTCACTTTGTATACAACTCCTTTAGGCTGAACAGGTAGGGTTGGTTTTTGTTTGCCATTAGCTTTAAGTATCTGTTTCAAGGTTGTGGGAACAGAGAAAGTAGTGTCGATGTTGTACTTCTTAAGTAAATTACTCACTTGATATGTTAGGTTGCCGTGAAATGGCAAGGTTACTCTAATCATCTCTTTTGGTGTTTTTTGTTGACTTCTGTTGATGTTTTTGGATATTTCATTAATTTGCTTATTGACTAGTGATGGAGGGTAATGGTTCAAGTTCACCCCAACTAAACAGGGACGCGGGGCTGCATATTTCAAGGGCATACGATCAGGTCATCAAAATGAACAATTCAACTTAAGTTACAACCCATTAATCACAAACTTTAACTGTTTAGTTAGTCTGAGAGAATTGGCAGTGTGTACTTGCTTTCTTACTATTAGTATGTATGTATTAGTAAGTTAAATGGTCCCCCCCCCTTTATCACCCCATTTATTACAATATGTTTCCAACCTATGGCCCTTTTCTGGACTGTTTAATTTATTAGGATATTAACTTCATTTGTCATTTCTTTTTTGAGCGTTCACATACTATTAGTATGTATGTAATAGTAAGTTAAATGGTTCCCCCCCCCCCCCCTTTATCACCCCATTTATTACAATATGTTTCCAACCTATGGCTTTTTTCTGGACTGTTTAACTTATCAGGCTATTAACTTCATTTGTCATTTCTTTTTTGAGCTTTCACACTCTTAATTTTTTCATTGTCATAACCACTTGCTCATCTACCATACATATTATCACCTATCTTGTTTATTTAGCCTTCTGTTAATGGACTATGCAATGCCTACATTAATTTATTATAAGTGTTATCCATATCTTAGTAAATAGTTTCATCCCTATTACCTCATTGAAACAACATAACAGCATCCAGCAGCTCCCTTTGATGGTCTTCATAATTAGCTAAATGTTTTCCATTTGTTGTTGATTGTCTAATTAACTACCCTACTTATCCTATGTCTAATTTGTTTAATCCTTTATCTTTATTGTTATTGTTATTTTATCTTATTATATGGTTTCACCATGTCCACTCTTATATATTCATCTGAAGTTTATGAAATGTCATTGTGCTTGATAACGATAAGAGGATACTTGTCGAAACGTCGTGCTTTTAGAATAAACCAGTGATTGTTTCCCATAAAAATTGTGTTCTATTAATGTGTTTTCCAATCGCTAAATGCCACTTAAAGACTAATGTCACATGTTTTGTTTCTTTCCCCACAGACTGAAATCTCACTCCTGTTGTACGCTGTCTAAAGAGTCAGGATTATCTTTTATAATTCACGACCCCGGTAACATTTGGGGGCTTGTCCGGGATAGACAGAGTACCTACACAAGGTAGAGAGTGAATTCACCACTATCTTTAACATGGAAGAAGCATTGTTTGACATTAGAAGAGATCTGTATCAGCTGTCATTACCAGAGCTAGTTGCCATCTTGAAACAACTAAAACTTAAGACAGAAGATGTCAACAGTCGTTCTGGTGCCATAAAAAAAATCGACGACACGCTTTTTAATGACACTGATGAGCTGGCAGAGAATTTACATCGGCTACAGAAGATTTTACCTGTAAAACCATGTCCGACAGACGGACAAGACACCAACACATCCTGATAAAAATAATGGAATCTCAGATCCAGTTACTTCTAGTACACATATTGCTTCTTCAAAAGTTGAAGTGTGGAAAAGAGAATTTAAAATTCAGGGGCTAATTAATGAAAGTAAGGGAATTTCATTTATGAGTGTGATTCAACAAATTGATTCCGCAGGTCAAAAAGGTTACTCTGATCATGAAATCGTTGAGGCAGTTTTAAAGGCAATGTTGCCTGGCTCTTATATCCGTAATTACTTAGAGGGAAGACCTTCTCTTAGCCATAATGATTTGAGAGCTATTCTCCGGGCTCATTACCATGAAAAATCAGGAACTGAACTCTTTCAAGAATTAAGTGTCGGTCCGCGAGAAAACCATGCAGAAAGTGATAAGGTGGGGGTCGGCCAAATTCATTCTTACTCAGGTCATAAAGTCACCCCATCCCAACATGCAAAAAGCCAAAATGGCCGACCCCAAATATTAACCCCCTCTTAGATATGGCCCTATGTCGAATTTTAGCCATTTTTGGCGAATTTTCGGTGAAAATTTGTCATTTTTCAGCTATCAAATTATACTAAAAGCATAAGGTTAGTGATTATGTCCGATTGTGGATGGATAGTGGGGGTCGGCCCCGAAAAACCCAACATGAAAGACCGACCCAATATCACAGTCTTTAGCCGCTGGGGGGCGTTTTCTGGATACCACTTTTCGCATAGTGAAATGGACCCAATCGTTGAGGGGCTATATCTCGTCTGCAGCAGGGGGTGGGTCGAAATCGGGGGTATGTATTTTGAGGCGAGTATATGTCATAACAATATCAACAATAAAATCCACCGGCGCTAGTCTACAACATAGCGAATCTTTGATGAGAAGATTGCCGATTTCTGGATTTCTGACAATAAACTGATATTCACTGAAAGGATTCTAGGAGGCCTCAACACTTATAAAGTGCTCTAAATGCCCTATATATCACGGCATTTCGGATGAAAAATATTTCGAACGTACTGCCACCCGCTCTAGCAAAACAGACACGGTTGATTTTACCTTGGTGTCCAACCTCAAATCCAAGATGGCTGCCATGGAGGAGAAATGCGATTTTTCTCAATATTTTGAGTCAAAATGTGGCATTTATGATGCGTATCCTGCAGAGAAAGATCACAAGCGGGTAAAAGACTGTAGGAAAGATATCAAAGATTATCTGGCGAGCATATATCAAATAGAAAAGTAAAAGCCGGTTGGGCTCTGAAACATTTTGGGCGAATTTTCGGTGAAAATTTGTCATATTTCAGCTATGAAATTCTACTAAAAGCATCAGGTTAGTGATTATCTGGCGAGCATATATCAAATAGAAAAGTAAAAGCCGGTTGGGCTCTGAAACATTTTGGGCGAATTTTCGGTGAAAATTTGTCATATTTCAGCTATGAAATTCTACTAAAAGCATCAGGTTAGTGATTATGTCCGATTGTGGGTGGAAAGTGGGGGTCGGCCCCTTAAAACCCAACATGAAAGACCGACCCAATGTTACAGTCTTTAGCCGCTGGGGGGCGTTTTCTGTATACCACTTTTCGCATAGTGAAATGTACCCAATCTTTGAGGTGCTATATCTCGTCTGCAGCAGGGGGTGGGTCGAAATCGAGGGTAAGTATATTGAGTCGACTATATGTCCTAACAATATCAACAATAAAATCCACGGCCGCTAGGCTACAACATTGAGAAAAACTTTCACAAAAATCAGTCACTCAGTCTCGTGGTGAGCAAAAAATGAGAAAAAGTCAGTATATTGAGTCATTTAAATAGATGAATTAAAACCGAGAGATGAGGTTAAAAGTCCTAATCGAGGCAATTCATCACCCCTTCACCTTTACATGGGGCGCAGGATTGATTGGTCATCAATAATAGTATCCTGTGAGGCTAGGATTCCCGACATTTTTGTCAATTTTGATATAAAGGATTTTGATAGTTATTTATGAATAATGAAATGATGCGACTCATCTGGTAAGCTCCAATTCAGAACTTTTATTTGCAAACAAAGAAAGGGATTTTATTTTTTACACGACAATCACTAATAACAAATTATTTTTAAAAAGTTTTTAGATCTAGAAATAGGATTTAGTAAGTATAGAGTATGAATTTACTAACATGAGTAGTATAGCGAAATACCGTATTTTGAGGATTTAATTCCTATGCCCGAGAACATTCCCCTCACTCGATACTATTATGCTATAATTTATCGTTCAAATTAGTATGTTCATCTAATCGTGAGAGATTTAGAATAGAATTCAATACAAAAGTGACAAATACAATAATAAGACACGAAAGCGAGTATCCCATCAGTCATCATATCCACAGTATATTATATGAATGATGAACACTTCTTGTCGGTTCCGTTATCGCCGCCACCTGATATGACCCAGATCAAAAGAAGCCGGGACTGGAGACTGAATAGATTGTCTCCAGCATCATCTGAGCGACGGCTTCTTTTAATCCACAGAGCACATAACTAGAGAGCAGATTAATAGTGAGGAAACGTGAGGCAAAATTGCGACAAAATTTACCGGAAACGGAAATAAAAAGTGTTGTTAGAGCAGTAGTAACATCGCACATGGATTATGCAAATTCTCTTCTATTAGGAGCACCAGAAACAGCTTTAAACAGACTACATATAGCGCAAAACAATGCTGCACGTCTTATAACTAAAACACGAAAATTTGATCATACATCAGCTAAGTTACAGAAACTCCATTGGCTTCCAGTTCGAGCGAGGGTTCAATTTAAAGCTCTTGTGAATGTGTTTAAATCAATTTATTCTGACACCGCACCCAGTTATTTAAAAGAACTCTTTGATTTCTATACTCCCCAGCGATCCAACCTTCGTTCTTCAAGTGATCGTAGAATATTGAGGATCCACAAATATAATAAGCGTTCTGGTGAATATGCTTTCTCCGTCAAAGCAGCAAAAATGTGGAATGATCTTCCAAAAACTCTTAGAGAGTCCTCTTCCATCCAGAGCTTTAAGACTAACTTAAAAACCTACTTATTTCAAAAATGTTTTTGAACTGTTTTGTTGTGAATGCGCTTAGAAACACTCATGTGTAATGAAGCGCTATATAAATCGAACAATCATAATAATAATAATAATAATAAAAATTCAATGTCCACGTCGCGCTCGTGGTGGAATTTTCTGCCTCGTTGCGGACCACAGAGTACATGGCCCGCAATGTGGCAGAAAATTGCACCACGAGCGCGACGTGGACATTGAATTTTTATTTCCGTTTCCGGTAAAGTTTGTCGCAATTTTGCCTCACCTTTTCCCTCTATAAATCTGCTCTCTAGTTATGTGCTCTGTGCTTTGATCTGGGTCAAATCGCACTAAATGCGCTTCGAGGCGAAGACGTAACTATAAGATGACACGGAGAGTTCATCATTCAACAGAGATAAACAAATCGTATGCATACATTAAACGAATATCATGATCAGGAACATCAGGATCACAAAACTCCAAAATGGCAATCGTGTTAGGGGCGGTTAAGTTTAGGGCGTTAGCACCAATGAAGTCAAACCAACAGATGACACTGTTGTATTATAATAATACACAATGGCAGCAAGTGACAACAAATCATTAAGATAAAGTTGACAATGATTCTGTAACTATATGAACTACTCAAATTTCACATTGTTCTCTTACTTTAGAACGAAGTCGTCGCCTATTTGTTGTTTCGGTGGCGGCAATTTCATTCTCATCATCAATTGCAGATGGCGCTGATGAGACTGCTAGAGGATGACCAGCTTTTTGACGGGCAGCTGATCTACTGAAATAACTGGTCACCTGTTTGGCTGATAACCAGCTTTCTTTCGGAAACAAAGATCTCAGTTTCTTAGAAATGTTGCTAGGAACCTCTTTCCTACCAGTGTCTACCCCACGCATGAATTCCTTCAATAAGAATTCCTTTATCTCGTCAGAAAATCTCTTGATCTTGATGGTTTTAGTTTGTTTCAGAGCCCAACCGGCTTTTACTTTTCTATTTGATATATGCTCGCCAGATAATCTTTGATGTCTTTCCTACAGTCTTTTACCCGCTTGTGATCTTTCTCTGCAGGATACGCATCATAAATGCCACATTTTGACTCAAAATATTGAGAAAAATCGCATTTCTCCTCCATGGCAGCCATCTTGGATTTGAGGTTGGACACCAAGGTAAAATCAACCGTGTCTGTTTTGCTAGAGCGGGTGGCGGTACGTTCGAAATATTTTTCATCCGAAATGCCGTGATATATAGGGCATTTAGAGCACTTTATAAGTGTTGAGGCCTCCTATAATCCTTTCAGTGAATATCAGTTTATTGTCAGAAATCCAGAAATCGGCAATCTTCTCATCAAAGATTCGCTATGTTGTAGACTAGCGCCGGTGGATTTTATTGTTGATATTGTTATGACATATACTCGCCTCAAAATACATACCCCCGATTTCGACCCACCCCCTGCTGCAGACGAGATATAGCCCCTCAACGATTGGGTACATTTCACTATGCGAAAAGTGGTATCCAGAAAACGCCCCCCAGCGGCTAAAGACTGTGATATTGGGTCGGTCTTTCATGTTGGGTTTTTCGGGGCCGACCCCCACTATCCATCCACACTCGGACATAATCACTAACCTGATGCTTTTAGTAGAATTTGATAGCTGAAAAATGACAAATTTTCACCGAAAATTCGCCAAAAATGGCTAAAAATCGACATAGGGCCATATCTAAGAGGGGGTTAATATTTGGGGTCGGCCATTTTGGCTTTTTGCATGTTGGGATGTGGTGACTTTATGACCTGAGTAAGAATGAATTTGACCGACCCCCACCTTATCACTTTTGCAGGGTTTTGCATGGTTTTCTCACAGATTGACCCTTAAGCTCTGCTACACAAACAGAAAAAGAAGACCCACAAGAATTCTTAATAAAATGTATGGATCTCAGACAGAAAATAATCTTTGCATCGAAAGAATCGGGAAGTGTGCCTTATGACTCGAAATTAGTAAATTCTATGTTTCGCAGAACTCTATCAACTGGTTTCATCTCCGAAGTTATAAGAACTGATCTAAAACCTTTTATTGACAGAGAAGAAACAGATGAAGTCCTTTTGACAGAACTGACAGCCATATCACAGAAAGTGCAAGAAAGAGAACAGAAATTCAATAAATGTCGTAACATTCGTAAACATAAATTTAAAGCTGTAAATAAAATCGACTGTAATGAAAATGATCAGAATAATCCGAATAATAATGATGTATCGGAAAGTCACCCACACAATAAATTGTCCTCAGAACTTAGTAGTCTCAGAGCGGAAGTAGCTGCTTTAACCCAAGCTTTCCAGTCTAATAGGCCTAGGGGTTTTCGTCAGCGTAAGATGGGTTGTGCATTTTGTGTAGAAACTAGCAAAAGTCACCTTTGTCGACACTGTTGGACATGCGGAAGTTCAGAGCATTTTAAGAATTTCCATAAGTCTCCAAAACAAACTACCCAGTCGGAAAACTAGGTGGAGTCACTGGGAAAGGGGGTCTTGTGACCCAAAAGGCGACTCCCCTTGTTGTTCAAAATGTGGTGTGCAAAAAAATTTGAACTTATGTTCTGCATGTAATATTTCGTATTATTGTTCTGAAAATTGTCAAAAATCACATTACAACGCCAACAAGTTTATTTGTAACAAAATCCAAGAATTATCAGTTGATAGTAATAAAATTTCACCTGATTTAAAGGGACATGTTATGAACATATCTCCGAGTGATAAGAATAAAATGATTAAGTTAGTAGGAGAAGTCTGTAATGTAAATTGTCTTCTTAATGGTAAATCATTTAACGTTTTATGGGATACTGGTTCTCAAGTCTGTTTAGTTAGCAAAGATTGGTTAAATAAACATTTTCCTGATTCTGTTATCAAAAATGTGCATGAATGGGTTAGCAATGGTCTTAGTGTTAGTGCTGCGAATGGGTCTGACATACCCTTTGAGGGTTGGGTTGAGCTTACGTTTCAATTAAATTCAAATTCTGAAATCAATGTTCCATTTTTAGTTACTCAGTTTAATAATATGAATTATCCGATAATTGGTTACAATCTTATAAAATACTATTGTCAACAATTTGATGAAACGTTGTATAATTGTATCCCAACTTTAAATGTGCATGGTATTAATAAGCTTGTGAAGTTGTTGAAACCAATATGTAATGTAAACAGTGGTCATCGAAACATTGTAATTCCCGCCAAAGGTTCTAAAGTAATGCGCGTAGGTATTCGGACGGGGGCTAAGAGTAATAATTCAATTGTAAATTGTTTGTTTGTACCCACTTTAGAATTTTCAGGAAAACAAGATTTGGAATTACAAGAGTTGTTAGTGACAGTTGGAAAACAGAATCATATTAATCTCGTTGTAACTAATTCAAGTTGTTCTCATGTTGTTTTACATCGTAAATCGTATATGGGTACATTGCAGATTATCAACTCCATAACACCAGCTTTTACTCAAGACAACAGTGAACCAACTTCAGTAAAAACTTGTAACATTTCATTTGCTAACACTCCCTCGGTCGACCTCAGTGAAAGTAATTTAAAAGAATCCGAAAAGTCACTTGTTCAGACACTTTTAAGCAGACACCCAGACGTATTTTCTAAGTCTGATGACGATATCGGTTTTATCCCAGACTTGGAGTTGGATATACAGTTGAAAGACCAAATTCCAGTGAAGCAAGCTTACATATCTATCCCAGCACCACTATATGACGAAGTTAAAGATTATATAAACAATCTGATCGCTAAAGGCTATATTTGTAAATCTAAATCACAATACTCTGGTCCATTGGTTTGTGTAAGGAAAAAGAATGGTGAACTTAGACTATGCATTGACTATCGTAAAATAAACCAGAAGTCCGTCATTGACAGCAGTCCCTTACCAAGAATACAAGATGCCCTGAATAGTTTAGGGGGCAGCCGCTACTTTTCTCTATTGGATCAAGGTAAAGAGTATCACCAAGGAATAATGAGTGAAAGAAGTAAACCATACACTGCCTTCGTCACACCATGGGGACACTATTCCTGGGAACGGATTCCATTTGGGCTATCTGGAGCTCCAGCCGCCTTCCAATCCTTTATGAATGAATGCCTAGAAGGACTCAGAGATAAATGTTGTCTACCTTACTTGGATGATATTTTTAGTGTATAGCAAGACTTTTTCAGAGCACATCAAACATTTGAGCCTTGTATTTGAACGACTGAAATCAAAAGGAGTTAAACTCAAACCACAGAAGTGTCTGATGTTTCGTCAACGGGTTCGTTATCTTGGACATCTTGTAACAGCAGACGGATATACGGTAGATCCCGATGATAAGAAATCTGTGACAGAATTAAGAGAGAAAGTACCAAAAAATGTTGGTGACCTCAGGAAACTATTAGGGTTCCTCAGCTATTACCGTCGGTATATCCCTGACTTTGCGAGGCGTGCCAAACCATTGTACAATTTGTTAACTTTAAAACCAGGAAGTAATACGAAGAAGGCAAAGGCGGGACAGGCTTCATCTAGTGTGAGGATCGTTTGGAATACTGCACACCAGAATATTGTTGATGAGTTGGTTGGCGTATCCTCGTTTCGACCAAACTTTTTCTCTTCATGTTGATGCATGTTCAGACGGCTTAGGAGCTATTCTTTACCAAGATGATGATGATGGAAGGCCCCGAGTAGTAGCTTATGCCTCTCGTACGTTGACTCCTGCAGAACAAAACTACCATTTACATTCCGGAAAATTAGAATTCCTTGCTCTTACGTGGGCTGTGGTCGATCGTTTTAGAGATTACCTTTATTACTGTCCTCATTTTACTATTTTCAGTGACAACAGTCCGCTAAATTATTTAATGCACACACCACGGTTGGATGCAGCCAGATTAAGATGGGTTGCCGAGTTATCAGATTTTAGCTTTACCATAAAATACAAGCCAGGGAGGTTGAATAACGATGCGGATGGGTTGAGTCGAATGCCACTGGACTTTGAGAAGTTTAAGTTAGATTGTACGGAATCTACCAAGACTGACATTTTCTCAACAGTGACTAAATCAATAAGTATCCAAGATGAGAAAAGATTTGTTTGGTGTTCGAGTCTCGCTGAAGTCAAAGACCAATCCAGCTGTGACAACCTCAGTACTTTAAGTAAGGAAGATATATGTTTTAACCAAGACCAAGATGAATCAATAGCTTTTGTTAAGAATCTCGTGAAAAATCGACTTAAACCTACAGCAGCTGATAGGAAATCATGTCCAGAAGAAGCTGGAAGATTGCTTAGAGAGTGGTCAGCACTCGAGATTGATCAGTATGGTTTGCTTAGACGATTAAGATTCTTCAACAACACAAACCCGATTCGTCAACTGGTACTCCCGAGGAAGTATCGAGAATTGGTACTACAACAACTTCATAATGAAATGGGTCATCTGGGTGCAGATAAAGTCTCAACGTTTCTTTTGGCCAAAAATGGCCTCAGACGTCAAACACTATATCAGTCGATTGTGTTCATGCATCAAGTCCAAAGTTCCTCATCGTAAAACCTATGCACCACTTAAGCCTATGGAGACGTCTCATCCATTCCAGATGGTTTCAATTCATTTCCTGCATTTAGAGACATGTAAGGGAGGTTACCAATACATTCTGCTTGTGGTGGATCATTTCACTCGTTATGCTGTCGCCTACCCCACTACCAATAAGTCTGAACGGACAGCTGCAGACAGAGTATTTAACGATTATGTCCTAAAATTCGGATTTCCAGAGAAACTCCATCGTGACCAAGGCAGGGAGTTCGAAAATGACTTCTTTACCAGAATGCAGACGTATCGTGGAATTCGGCATTCTCGAACCACACCATACCATCCAGAGGGTAACGGTCAAGTAGAACGACTGAACAGAACATTACTGTCCATGTTGAAGACTCTTCCCGAAGATTTCAAGTCAGATTGGAAAAGTCATGTGTCTAAAATGACTCACACATACAACTGCACTAGAAACGAATCGACTGGTTATTCTCCACACTTTTTACTATTTGGTAGGCAACCTCGACTTCCTATTGATGTCATGTTCAACCTAGACGAACCCGAAAGGCTTACCAGCTATAAGGATTATGTAGCCAGATGGGCTGAGTGTATGCGAGAAGCTTACGGAAAAGCAGCAAATAATGCCCGTAAGGCAGGCTCTCGTGCAAAGTTTAGGCGTGACGCTAAACCACAAAGTGCTGTGTTAGTTACAGGAGATAGAGTCTTGGTGAGAAATTTAAGTGAACGTGGTGGACCAGGCAAGTTGAGAAACTATTATGAGGACGAAGTTCATCTTGTAGTGAAA
This sequence comes from Patella vulgata, assembly GCF_932274485.2. Classification (NCBI taxonomy): domain Eukaryota; kingdom Metazoa; phylum Mollusca; class Gastropoda; family Patellidae; genus Patella; species Patella vulgata. Next base: position 44,268,700 of record NC_065885.2, read on the forward strand.
CGCATGGACGGCAATTCGCCGGTATACGAAGTACGGCCCGAAAATTACAAAGGGAAAATTCGAAGGTTACATCGAAATCTACTACTTCAGTGCAACGACCTACCGATTGATCCACCGAAAACACTTAAGAAACCTGTTTTCAAGAAACACTCTGTTAAGAAAAGTGATGGCAATGACTCTAAGGTTGATGATGAACCAGCAGAATCCGACACTGAGGAAAGAGACGAAATTTGTATTGTCCGCCCAGGATCACCCGAATCATTTCTAAACCCGGAGACTGAGCCATTTATCCCTGTAGTAGCATGTCCTTCGTTGGATGAACAGATAAACCCACCGGTAATTGAAGACATAAGTACTGAACAGTCTAATATGACTCTGAAACTTACCATACTTCAATGGAATTTGAGGACCCTGAACTAGTAAATCGTCAGCGCCGTTTGGTGCGTCCGCCAAATCGTTTGACTTACGATTCGTTTGGAGAACCGTCATTGGTTAGAGTATCCAAATAATGAATACTGGAATTTTGATTACCACTGTATGAATTTGTTTAGTTCAATGAGTTAACTTTGTAACATAAGTTTTATATTCTATTTCAATGTTAAATCAATAACTTTCGGAGATATAATAGATATAGATTATAGATGTTAACATGATATTGATCTTAAATTATTTAAGTATAGAGTAAACAGACTGATCACCTGTGATGCTTTATAATTACGGTATTTAAAGGTACCTAGGAATATCTTAATATTATCATTATCTCGACTGTTGATTGATTTCTCTAACGTTGTCCAGTTTTGTTTTAAAACTGAAATGTCGGGACGACATTTAGTTTTGTGGGGGAGAGTGTGACGGAGTGAGAATAGGGGGGGGGGGGGAGACAACTACAGTCTTGCAAGGGTTGATAAGGGGAGATAATCCTTTCCCAGAGTGCATTGTGTTTGTCACCCAGCCAGCTCAATAAAATCTAAACCTAATGTCACATGTTTTGTTTCTTTCCCCACAGGTAATTATTTAGTTTACCATTACTATAACTTGTATTAAAAGAACTAATAGGTGTTCATGGTAATTCTTATTGATATTGCTATAGTCAGTATTTTAAGTATTGAGCAGCCTTAGTTGAAATACCTAGAAATCTTACAGAGCACATGTTTTTTGTCATGGCAGCCATCTTTGTAATATTAGGCCTCACCATACAATATAAGTAATTAATATCATGTCATTGTCTTAGTTCAGTACTATTACTAGTATGTTTTAATTGGCCCAAAAGATCATATTCATGCTATTCATTTTCCAACATTACGGCTGCAATGTTGCTAATTAGTGTTTCTGTTTGACGTAGGCCTTAGGCCTAGAATAGTTTATTGATATGAGTGTTCATATTATAAAATGTTTATTGTAATTGAGACAATTATTACAAGGTAAATCCTTTCCGAGAGTGCATTGTGTTTGTCACCCAGCCAGCTCAATAAAATCTAAACCTAATGTCACATGTTTTGTTTCTTTCCCCACAGACTGAAATCTCACTCCTGTTGTACGCTGTCTAAAGAGTCAGGATTATCTTTTATAATTCACGACCCCGGTAACAAGAACGTTTATTAAAATTCGCCCTTTCAAAAATCACATTTTTACGAATGATAAAATGACCATCAAAACTTGTTTTAACCATGTCATATGTTATTTGTTCATCAGCAGGATAATCAAAACTATTGTAGATATCGTCTGCCTGTTGACCCATGGTGTAAATTAAAGTTGATACTTGTCTATCTTCTGACTGTTGATCCAAACCACATGCCAATCTATATAGATCGAAACGTCGTATCCACGCCGACCAGACTTGTCCATTATTAAAGTCTAACTCTGGCGGTGGCTGAATTGTTGACGAAACTTGTAAATTACCATTTGTCCTTGTATCGGTGGCACTGGATGTCGCCATTTTCTCGATAACACGTGATTTATTTAAATTTGTAACTACGTAGAGACCTAGTATAGTCTTATTTGTAGTAGTACTTATATACATTGGGAGCCGTCGGAAGAAATATATTATGGTCATTTCCATTAATTAATTTGTTCTATTTACATGTACCATAAGCATAGTACGATAAATTTATGATTTGTGTGTGACAACTTTATTATTATTATATTGCATTGTGATTGTAATTAAATACTTTCAATTGTGATTTTGTTAATATTCTTTTGTAAATATTGCTCTTCTGTTTTCAAATTTCATCTTTAACTTCTGTTATAAAGGGCAAAATGTAAGACTGGCCTTATTTTCAACCCTTTGAAAATAAAGTTATTGTTATTATTATATTATTATATTTATAGCACTAGCGTGACTAGGCCTAGCACTCGACAATGACTCGTATCGACACCGTACTCGTACTAATAGCAGACGACGCGACGTAGACTGAGCTCTTTTTCTTCAGGAATGCTGAATTTTTTAAATCCCTCAATAGTCCCTAAAATTAAAACACCCGGCATAGGACCTACTCTGGGTACCATATCCACCACTCGGATGTTTACATTTTCTTCTGCTCAACTGCGAAACGTCTTCTTTAGCCGCCATGATTAGTGACATTAATGACAAACCCCAAGATGCAGTGCGCGACCTACTTTTTATGCAAATAAAGCAGTCGCATACTCTGGTAAGGTTTTCGTTGTTCACCCGAGTCACTCGGGTCGACACCAGACCGTTCGCGTTTTGAATCGAGTTGGTCACATGACTGACTAGGAGTCGCATCACGTGACTAACCAGTTTAATCCCCGTTGAGCGGAGAGTGAAAGGGTTTGTCACGTGACTAAATGGCGTCCTATACGCAAAAAAGCCTGTCTCTCGATCACATACTGACGTTGTAACTGTTTTGATGTCATGTGACTACTCGGACCGTTCGGGGTGTTTCGCCCGGGTAAACTCGGCAATGGAGTCGACTCGAGTGACGCGAGTAAACGACGAAAACCTTACCCCTGTGTTTTTACTCTGTTGAGGTAGCACCTGTGGGGAGGTAGGATTTGTGAACGGGGACGTGTTCGCGAACGCATTCCAGACTGCTCGAGACCGACAAGAACCCATTCTCCGTCCGTTCTCTGCACCGGAACACTGTTTCGAATACACCCTAGATGTAGGGTACTACCCAGCGGGCACGCAACGTTGTTACAACATTGTGACAACGTCAATATTGGTCGTGACGTTGTACAACGTGTTTTCGACCAATATTCGACGTTGTATTTACGTCATATACAGGTTGTTGACACAACGTTGTCACAACGTCATCAAAACGTTATCAAAACGTCATATACAGGTTGTTGTCACAACGTTGTCACAACATTGTCACAACGTCATCAAGACGTTATTCTAACGTCATATACAGGTTGTTGTCACAACGTTGTCACAACGTTATCAAAACGTCATATACAGGTTGTCGTCACGGCGTTGTTACAACGTTGTTACAACGTTGTCACAAGGTTGTAACAACGTCTTTAAAACGTTATCAAAACGTCATATACAGGTTGTTGTCACAACGTTGTCACAACGTCATCAAAACGTTATTCAAACGTCATATACAGGTTGTTGTCACAACGTTATCAAAACGTCATATACAGGTTGTTGTCACAGCGGTTTTACAACTTTGTCACAACGTTGTCACAACGTCTTCAAAACGTTACCAAAACGTCATTATTATACAGGTTGTTCTCACAACGTTGTCACAACGTTATCAAAACGTCATATACAGGTTGTTGTCACGACGTTGTTACAACGTGGTCACAACGTTGTCACAACGTCTTCAAAACGTTATCAAAACGTCATATACAGGTTGTTGTCACAACGTTGTCACAACGTTATCAAAACTTCATATACAGGTTGTTGTCACAACGTTGTTAAAACGTTGTCACAACATTGTCATAACGTTATCGAAACGTCATATATAGCAGTTCGAACCTTGACCTCTGATTGTCAAACCAAGGTCACCACGATACTCCCAGGGGTCAATTTAGTTTAAATAACCACGACCTCAAGGTCGTCGGATCCGATTTGGGATGGGCGAGTTATCTGCCCTTAGACCACACCGCTGTAATGCTCAGCTATTTCACTTTCTAGGGAAATTTGCCCCAAAAATGTCTTCCGATCGCCCCGGGGTTTGGTGACCCGATAGACTGACCCAACATTTGTTCTTCATTTTTTAAAATCGCCAACCAAAAGTCGTGACCTTGACCCGCTAGGGGCCCCGGAAGTATTTTGGTTTTTGAACCCTAGGGGCCCATCTAATAAAGTCAGGACCACTGGACCTTGACCTTCCAAAATGTCATCTTGGTCCACATGACCCCGGTAGGTCAAGGTCATCTGAAAGGGTCAAGGTCACCAAAATATCTACTGAGTTCGATGCTCCCGGGCACATGGTGGGGCCCCTGGTCTGCGCGGCAAATCAAAGGTCATGACCATGGATAGGCAACTCATTGACCTTTCGAATGGGGCCTTGACCTTTGACCTGATCCTTGACCTTGGGATCGAAAAAGTCCCAAAACTTCATGTACCATCCAGATATCGCGAATAAATGTCAAGGTCAAAGTCGTGACCCGCACCCGCAAGGTCAATTTTGGGGTTGTAACCTGAGTCAAGGTCATGACATTGCCTGACATTCCCTGTTCCCGGCAGCAATTCAGGTAATAAGTCACATTCAAAATCCCGAGAGAAAGTGAAAGCGGAACTTTCAGAATGTTATTTGGAAGAAAATATTTTGCTTTCTTGTCAGTCAAATAAAGAGCCCCAAATTCGATGATTTTTAAGTATAATAAAACATTTTCACTTTCTTGTCATTGAACACGGCGAATTTGTACTGCATTGATCGCGGATTGAAACATTTCGTAGTGTCCCACTCGGCGGTGTGCGACATCGGTCATTTATTTGTTTTATAATTTTTCGGAAATCATAATTTCCTTTAATGCATTAAAGTTATTGGTGTACTAAATAGGCAATACTGGCTTGCTTTCATGTTGCTGAGCACACGGGTTGGGAAAGCAAGAAAAGGCGTTTGCGTCCGTCAAGTATTATAAAAATGTATTATGAACTGTAAACGAGATGCCTCTCCCGCACCTAAATGTCGCTGTTTTTACATCCGGTGTTTTTCAATTGAAATAATAACACAAAGCACAGAAAATGGTGATTAATGCATATTGTGTAGTGTGCAGCGTTTGCTACACAAATTCAGTGCATAAAACAGGAATTGCAATGCGCTTATCTATAGAAATTGACGTATGATCTTGGGTACAGTTGTATTGGTTAACGACGTACATGTAGATCGAGATTTAATAACACAATACAAACTATAATACATTTTATTTAAGGCTTATTGTAAAACAACTAGAAGCTGACAAATATTCCGGTTAATTCTTCAGTAAATTATCTGGTAACACTAGCGGTTTTTTTTCCCGCGGAAACTGATAACGTGACTCTAAATGTTGCCGCGAAAGATGCTTCTGGGACGCCATATTGGTTTTTTGGTTCGTGCCGAAGGTAAGTTCTATTATTTTAACTCTCAACCGGGTATGTGGAAGGGATATAAAAATCGTCAATTGCTTCTTCTAAGGCTAATATAAGATCAGATAAAATTATATTGTATCTTAACACCCCATTAGGCTATTAGAGACAGCATACAAATACAAACAAAACATTAGGCTACCTACGCAACAGCATTATCAATGGCTATAAAACAACAAAAACACCATCTATATTTACATGTATGTAAAACACGCGCACCTATACATACATCATGTAGTAACAGAGACTATTATTATTAAGTTGAATATGAAAGCCCCTCGAATATGATTACCGGCAATGTAGGCATGGACTTTGTTGACGACCGCGATGTGAGTGGCGACGTTCATTTCAAAACACACTCAGTCTGCAGCTGTGCCGAGTGAATTTCATATTTTTAAGTTATATTTTTAAAATGTATTAAAGTAAAGCTTTAAAATAGATGGTATCTATAAACAGTCCTACCTTGTTACAGAATAATCCTATTATTCCTATAATTCACTATTGCCAGTTGAGAAATTGGCCAAAATATCATTTTCAACTTCAAATACAAATGTTTGCAGATAGTTTTTCCATTGGGGGGGGGGGGGGGTAGAACAACAAAGGTGGTAGTTGTGTTATTATTTCCGGTGTGAATGATTTTATAAGTGTCATAATGATACCTATGATCCTATAATATTGAGTTGACAGCCTATTGAGCAAAAGATATAGAAATAATTATGTTTTGACTTTCTTAGAAAATATGAAATTCTTGCTTTAACTATTAAAACTAGCTGGACCAGCTGCATGATTGTGTCAGTCCGCTCAGAATACACGAGTCTAGGCCAAGCGACGTAGAATTTAGAACCGACGTGATCTGCACTAGTCTAGGCTAGACATTTGCGTTGATGTGTTGCGCAAGTAGATCTAATCTAAATGAAATCTCTCATCATTAGTTTTTTCATATTACTCATATACATAGCCGTTAAACGAATAATTTGCGACACATAGCAAGCCATTTGATCTATTCTACACGTCACTGGGCTATTTGATTTGACGGAGTTTTGCTACCCTGCACGGCAAAATCTCGATCGACGTAGACTTAACGCAATTTTTATCATTCGGCTTCACTAAACAAATTATTAATAAAAACAGCCGTAGATCGACATCTAATAGTGCTAATGTAAATTTAATAATACTATTCTGGTATAAAAAAAAAGAAATAATAATAAAAGAATAATGAAATCAATTCAATCTCTTTTAAGTATTTAAATGATCATTTTAAGTAGATACCGTTATATTACTGAGCGCCATGGAAAACGCAGCACTTTTTTTCCCAAATATTTTATTACTAGTTGGTTTTGTATGTATAATATTATGCAATACTATGAACTATTGTTTCACACAATGCTCCCAAACGCAAAAAAAATCGGCCCGTGTGCACAAAAAAAAATTGCATGAGATGCACATGAAAAACCCAATATTCACGTGCAGCATTGTGTGTGAGCCCTTTAAAAGCATGTTTTCAACTTAATGTGTTGTACATGAACTGTGAAACGTCAATTTGTCGTAATTTGTTGTTGGACGTGTGAAGGAATCGAGCTAGAGATGCTGAGACTTACTGACAATCAACGGAATGAAGCCATGGGAATGTCCAGGGCTGGCATGTCTACGCGTGCTATTATTGCCAGACACCTCAATTGTCATCAGTCCACTACTGTAAGGTTGGTGGAACGTATTCGAGTTACTGGATCAACGCGTGACCGTCAACGTCCTGGTCCACAACGCGTTACAACCCAGGCTCAAGACCGCTACATCCGGGTCACTCATCTGCGTGACAGATTCTGCCCAGCTACTCAAACATGTGCGGCAGTCGTCGAAAGACAAGGACCAGTAAGTGCCAACACCGTGAGACGTCGTCTAAGAGAAGTAGGACTCGACAACGACCTTATGTTGGAGCTGTCCTCAGGGATCATCACCGTCAGCGGCGTTTGATATGGGCTCAAGGACACACCAGACACGGAGAAGAGTAGACTGGCAAAGTGTGCTCTTCGCTTTCATCTTTATCACGCTGATGGCCGTCAACGTGTGTGGAGACGTCTTGAGGAACGTCTTGCAGACTGCTGTGTCCTCGAAACGAATCGATGGGGTGGGGGAAGTGTAATGATGTGGGGAGGCTTCACATTTCATCACCGGACCGCCCTACACATTTGCAGGGGTCGCGTTAATGCTGTAGCCTACCGTGATGATGTCTTGCAACCAATTGTTGTTCCGATGTTTCGAGCGCACCCACAACTTCAGCACTTCCAACAGGATAATGCACGTTCGCATACCGCCCGTTTTAGTATGGACTTCCTGGCTGCTAACAACATCAATGTCTTGAACTGGCCAGCCATGTCTCCGGACATGGCACCAATAGAACATGTCTGGGATGAGATTGGACGCCGTCTGTATCGGAGACCACAGATGCACACCATTGCTGCTTTAGAAGCTGCTCTTGTCCAAGAATGGAACAATTTGCCCCAGGCCTTCTTTCAAACATTGGTTAATTCCATGCGACGTCGCTGCACAGCGTGCTTAAAAGCCCGTGGAGGACACACGCGCTACTGACATCTGTGTCGTACTTTTGGTTTTGACCCCTCTGACTTTGTACCGTTGATTACAGATTAAACATCCATAAGTGTACAAATGTGTTGTTATTGATGTGTTCCCATTTGAATATTGTTCACAATAAGAAGCAAAATAAATAAGATATGTTTACAGGATCATTTTGTTATACGAAAAACTAAGTGATGCGTTTTCCATGGCGCTCAGTATATATAAGTGTGAAACCTGGCCATTATTTAATTAATTACAGTTCTAAGTGAATCCCAGCAAGCACAAAATATTTCAAAAACGTTTTTTGTTTTTGTTTTTGTTATTTTTCTTGTTTCTAAAAGGTTATGTAAAAAAAAAAATATTTATTAAACGTTTTTTTAAATGTTTTAAGTGTAAGTTTTTCAGAAGTTTTCGATAAATATTGATAAAAATGTTTAATATAATATGTTTAGATAACGTTCATAATTGATGTTTTCTTACAAAATTTTCCATTAAAACGTAGTACCGTAAATATGATTTTTTTAAACGTTTATGAACCGTTTATAAAGAACCCGCAATGAATAGGTAACAATTACCTATACACGCCATTTGAAAAATTTTTTTTTTAAAAAAACATTTATTAAACGTTTATTACACCTTTAAAACTTAATTACGTTCATAACTTAATTGCAAAATATCTATATTTAATGTACCGGTATATAAAAAAAAACCCAATAAATGTCAAGATTAATTATCTTATACATATTTTATTTTAAAACACATCCAAGGTTGACAGTTGGCCCAATCAAATTTAAACATCTTTCCGCCAAAAAGGAATCCCAGCCAAACCTGTATGGCTGCTTTTTTAGAGCTGTGATAAACTATCGAGTTTTATAAGTTGCTAGAAGGCGTAACAGTTGAGAATTAGGTATGTTACGATTAATTAATATTTTGTGTCCATTTAGAAATAATTATGATATAAAAGAATTAATTGTTTCGGTAATTGTAGATTATTTTCTACTGGTGCCATTTCCACGTACGTAGCCGAACTTCTATTGTCATTTCATTATTGAACCCTCCTTGCAAAGTAAATTGAGTATTTTAAATATGTTTTATTATCTCTTAAATGATTTATTTTAGTTCTGAAACTTTAGTGTTTTTATTTTATAATTGTATTGCATTTTAATCATTTAGTTTTTGGTCATTTGCTATGTCTGGATTTGGAAAGAGCTATTTCAATCTATGTCTGGAATTGGAAGGGGCCATTTCAATATTTATAGTATTGTATAATGGACTTTCCCATTATCTATTATCTTTAAATTTATAGGGTTACCAATTTCATGAATTGTTTAGATAAGTTGATACTACCTCAAGCTTTGCAGGGAGTGTTAATAATAATGTAACGTGTACAAAACTTCGAGCGGGAATTAATAAGACATTAATTTCCCGTGATATATTACAAATGACAAATGCTATATGAACTTTGTGCTGTATGAACTATTTATATAGTCTTTAGTGAATGAAAACGTTTTTGGCTACCATTCCTGGTTTTGAATGTCAAATATGATATGAAAACGAATATCGGTTTGTAATTTTTTTAACCGCTTCACCAGTAGTAACCGATGAACGGTTAACCAAGTCGCTGTATACATCTTAATTATTAGGCAACCAAGTCTACGATCTTAATTAAAAAGATAGGTTGACACGCAACAAAACATATATACTCTGAAAATTAAATCTTGTACTTTGTCGATCTACGGACAGGTGGATATAATGCCGGGCTATTGCGACTGTTAACACCACAGCTCTTTAATTACATGCTTGTGGGTTTTAGATTTAATTCAAGTGAAGAGTAATTTTATTATTAAATGTACAACATCAATATCCATGAGCATACACTTGCATAATTGAACTGACATTGATTGTAAATATTACAGTGATTGAAATATAATAATATACTAGATGTGTTTCATTTATTTCATGTTATAGCTATAGGTAACCCAACTGATGAGCCTTGGTGGTTACCAGTTTAAAGTCGTACTCTTTCTTTTGAAAACAAATTGATAAAATAATCGTACATTCGTTTTCCAATCGTCTTCGTCTTAAAGGAGTCAAGTCTCTAACTCAATATCATCCACAGTCTTCGACATTGCAACCATGGGACTCATTGTTTAATTAAACCCAACATCAATGTTGTAACCGTGAAAAGATGGGCTTCTAATGTCCAATATTTAACACAAAGTTAAAGTTTTGAAATTGCCACACGAATCGCGTGCAAGAATGCTTTCAAATTTCATTTGTAATAGAGAGACTCGAAGAATGAAGACGCCAAAGACTGGCATTCAATTTGGACTCTACGCGTATGGGGGGTTGGATGGCCGAATGGTTAGCACGCGCACGCTGTATCATTGAGTCAACTGTCATTGAGTCAACTGGCGGGGTTTCGATTCCCCGGTTGTACGTGACAAGGAGTTTGGTCGCCTGTCTAACCTGGTGGGTTTTCTCCGGGTCCTCCGGTTTCCTCCCACTGCTAAAAAGACCCCTACGCGCTAGCGAATTATTGAAATAAAATTGAACCATGTGTTAGTCCCGAAATGACCAAGTTTGTGTCAAGTGGACGTTAAACCCCATTTCTCTCTCTCTCTTCGCGTATTTCGCCGAACATAACTGATTAGACATTACAGTATAAACAGAAACGATTGAATGTAAATCAGTTAATATACAAACATATTACATTATTATATGCGTTGCAACCCATTTATGTCCATTTCTAGGTGTCAAGGAATGGAAAGTCAAAATTCGTGGTATTGTCAAACGCATAAACAGTATGTCTTTTTATTTTAACAGGTTGATGTCTAATTCCCTAATGGCCCAATTTAATTTAAAGGGAAATAAAGGAGGCGGTCCATAATGGACTTAGAAATTTACAAAGTTGTCCGAGGTTTGTTTTTATCATACTCAATTTACGAACATATCCTTAAATATCGGATAATCAAACATGGTATGGGCATACACGAGTTTTTATTACTTCATCGATGAGTGTTGATCTTTTTATACGCCGACATTGAAATGTGGTCGTATATTGTCCTCGCCCCCGTCCGTTCGTCCGTCGGTCCGGCGTCCACAATTGCTTGATCACTTCAAAAAATCTTGTGGACGCTCTAGAGGCCAAAGTTAATATCCGATCGACTTTAAATTTATACACAGTGTTTAAGGTCATGAGACGAAGAAGCCTATTGATTTTCAGCGATATCCGATAATTACTGCCAGAGTTATGGCCCTTGATCACTTCAAAAAATCTTGTGGACGCTCTAGAGGCCAAAGTTAATATCCGAACGATTTTAAATTTATACACAGTGTTTAAGGTCATGAGACGAAGAAGCCTATTGATTTTCAGTGATTTCCGATAATTACTGCCAGAGTTATGGCTCTTGATCACTTCAAAAAATCTTGTGGACGCTCTAGAGGCCAAAGTTAATATCCGATTGACTTTAAATTTATACACAATGTTTAAGGTCATGAGACGAAGAAGCCTATTGATTTTCAGCAATTTCCGATAATTACTGCCAGAGTTATGGCCCTTGATCACTTCAAAAAATCTTGTGGACGCTCTAGAGGCCAAAGTTAATATCCGATTGACTTTAAATTTATACGCAGTGTTTAAGGTCATGAGACGAAGAAGCCTATTGATTTTCAGCAATTTACGATAATTACTGCCAGAGTTATGGCCCTTGATCACTTTGAAAAATCTTGTGGACGCTCTAGAGTCTAAAGTTAATATCCGATTGACTTTAAATTTATACACAGTGTTTAAGGTCATGAGACGAAGAAGCCTATTGATTTTCTGTGATTTTCGATAATTACTTCCAGAGTTATGGCCCTTGATCACTTCAAAAAACCTTGTGGATGCTCCAAAGGCTAAAGTTAATCTCATTGACTTTAAATTTATACACAGTGTTTGAGGTCACGAGGCGAAGAATCCTATTAATTTTCAAAGATTTCTGATAATTACTGCCAAAGTTATGGCCCTTGATCACTTTGAAAAATCTTGGGGACGCTCTAGAGGCCAAAGTTAATATCCGATTGACTTCAGATTGATACACAGAGTTTAAGATCTTGAGGCGAACAAGTATATTGATTTTCAATGAATTTTTATGACTTGAAACAGCTAAATCCATGATACAGTATTAAAAGTTTTGTATACAAAACGTTAGCATGGGGCAGAACTTTATAAAAACCTAACAAATTCTAATGGTTTTCTGAGTTGTTGCTCTTAATCAGATTTTAGTGTATTATAAATGTTTCATTACCGAAAAAAGTAAAAATATGTGACAACTGTTGTTGACTGCCTGGACGATTTAGCTACTGTGGGCGTATGTTTCGTTGCCTGGCAACCTATCTTTATGACTTGGACAGCTAAATCCATGATACAGTATTAAAAGTTTTGTATACAAAACGTTAGCATGGGGCAGAACTTTATAAAAACCAAACAAATTCTAATGGTTTTCTGAGTTGTTGCTCTTAATCAGATTTTAGTGTATTATAAATGTTTCATTACCGAAAAAAGTAAAAATATGCGACAACTCTTGTTGACTGCCCGGACGATTTAGCTGCTGTGGGCGTATGTTTCGTTGCCTGGCAACCTATCTTTTTTGTAATTTAACACCCATGCCTTTCTTACACGTACAAATTTATGGAGAATATGAAAGTAATAACACAAGCGATGTCTCATATAGAATGTGTTATTGGGTCATATATAATATAATTCATATGGGGTTTAACGTCCTACTGTTCTGCTCAGACTAGGCTAATGAAGATGGGCATGCGCTATACCGCGTGCAATGAAGGAAAAATTTGCCCGGGCAGCGGCACTATGGCCTACTCTTATATCGAATTCCAACTGCCAAGAGATCTTTTACTTGCACGTCAATGTGTACACGAGGCCTCGGTTTTTCATACCATCCAAACGACTAACAGTTGTCCTTGTCAGGCCTACTGAACTTTCTCGGCAAATGTAGGGATCGAAAATGCGACCTCCAGACAAGCGAGCCAGCGTTTTACCCAATAAGCCACCTTTGGTCCATAATTCATGGGATGCAGAATTATCTGTTACAGCTTTAGGACCACCTTTTTGATCGGACTGAATTATATAATTTACAAAATTTGACAGAGTAAATATACAGTTTTTTGTATTCTTCAGATAGTGTAATGATCAGTCAGCCGAGCTGCAATGAAGCCGAGATAATAACAACAGTTTCGGCTCATCTAAAATATGAGCCGGACAGAAGAGGGACCAATTAAGTACATGTACAGTTTAAATTTGTTTATTACATGTCATATTTTATTATAATCTTTATAAGCCATTTTAAGTTCTTTTATCATCCATTTAATTTTATTTTATTTTCTATGTGTGATGTCCACAAAATGTTAACTGCGCCATTGAGCATTGAGTGTTTTATATTGGTAATAGGCGCATTATAAATAATAAATTATTATTATTATTACAGTACCAATTGCATTAAAATTACTTTCTCATTTTTAGCAATATCATTCATTACCCATTACATTGAAAGTAAATAATTACATTTTATTACTATTTAAAGATTAGTGCTAATTTAGCATTTAATCAATCAGATTTAAAGACATGCATACCATTGGATAGTTCGCACTGATGTTTATATATATATATTCATATCTTTCTCATTTTATTTATTTGTGTATATATGCTTGAAAACGACTTGTGAAATCTTGTTGAAACGTTGCAGTGAAATAAACCATAGTAATTGTTATTCCATAAAAGTGCGTTATTTGATTATGTTCTAATCACTAAATGCCATTCAAAGAATGCGCCATTAAATGTAATTGAAATGTAATTGACCATTACATGATTTTCGGAATGTAATTAATTACATTTCCATTACTCATTACTTTTGAAATCTTCCATTACTCATTACATGACCATTACTTAAAATTTAATGATCAGATTCTATTACCTTTACCCATTACTGCAAAGTTATATGACTCTAGCATTAATATTGACTGTAATATAATCGTTTGAATTGAATGTTTTGAAACTACGTACTGTCCTATTAATTGATACTGATTGTATTCAGAAAGAAGCAATTAGATTGGTTGTGATGGGACACAATAACTTTGATTCTAATTGAGTGAGGGTGTTGAAACTTCGCGTATCGTTTCACTATGTCAAAACCGTGGCCCAAATCTGTCGGGCATTTAAGCAACCCCCCCCCTCCCTTCCCCGAACACACACCTAATTTAACTTCCATCGTGCCCGGCCGCCTATTCCCGTCTTCGTTAGTCCAGTGGGGGTAGAACTGTAGGGAGTTCGGATGGGGCTTATACTGGGTTTTATACAACCTCAAAACAACAAATTCTGACGTCGTGACAACTTTTCGCCAACCACCACACAACGTTGAAAAACAACAAATTCTGACGTCGTGACAACTTTTCGTCAACCACCACACAACGTTGTGACAATGTTGCTTGAACGTCCGTACAGCGTTGTCACAACTTTTCGTCAACCACCACACAACGTTGTGACAATGTTGCTTTGACGTCCGTACAACGTTGTCACAACCTTTCGTCAACCACCACACAACGTTGTGACAATGTTGCTTTGGCGTCCGTACAACGTTGTCACAACTTTTCGTCAACCACCACACAACGTTGTGACAATGTTGCTTTGACGTCCGTACAACGTTGTCACAACGTAAGAGTTTGTTGCAAAACAACCTACAGCTGACCTTTTTCAGACGTTGTGATACAACCCCTGAACAATGTTGTCACAACGTTGTGTGCCCGCTGGGTAGTGTATAGACGTCATTGCTAGAATCTGCTGAAGTTTACCGAGTGGCTTACCTCATTGAAGAGCGCTTTGGTTGCCAAGGAACTGAGTTCACCTTTGACCGTGTTGTCAACAACTACTGACAAAGATGGCGGAAAAATCAACAGGTACTCTTTCCTCACTCTGACAGCTGTATACTTGAACTCTAAAGTAACGGATTAAAAATATGAACACTATTTTCTTATATAGGACAAAATTCTAAATAAATTTTTATTTTGTTGGAAAAAATAATTCGCTTGGAACAGGTATCGGTAAGCCCAAAATTAAAGTAGCGACCGGCAGCTATTTTTAAAGGCATGAGATGAGTCATGAGACGATGAGTGGGCAGAGTGGCTATTGCCATTGGAGTATTGCCTATTATGTTACGACGAGTCGTAAAAATATAGATAACAAACCTCACCTCTCAACCCTCCGTGGTTCGAGATTAAGAGATGGTCCTATATAGTTCCAGGTAGCAATTTAATCCCAACGCGAATCGCATCGGGATTCAGTAAGCAAAACTGACAATATTTTTCATCAAAACAACGATTGATTAATAAAATTATTGTTATTTATATTTCTGCCACACCCAACTACATTAAGCATTATAATCCTACCTAAAACGGGTTTGAATCATCGTATTTAAAATCGAGGCGTTAAGCCATTACGAAGAACGCCATTTTTAAACAGGAGATGTATGACGATAAAAACAACACTTCAAACGCGAATATTTGGTGTTACTTAGGCGATAGTTGTGCCATACATTGGCCTCTGTAAGTTTAATTGGTCATAATAGTATAAATTATCTTATTTTTAAGATGTTACGTGCATTAATATAGAAACTGAGTTTGCCACTTGGAACTAATTAAGGCATCCAATCGTAGCTAAAACCAAACACATCAGTATATCTCAACGTTTTTCACTACGTTCTCGTAGCTAGTAAAAATATTCCTAAGGCTATTGTTACGATGGTGCTTTCAGAACCCTCCATCGGCGAAGTTAAAAACTGAATAGTCGTAAAAATAGTCCTGTGGCTATTGTTACGACCATCAATTTCTATTACTCCTCTTGAATCAATGGATTTCAACTTCACTACAGGCCTGCATCCTGGGGGCCGTACCCTCCCCCCCCCCCAGCCCACGCCACTAATGCAAACCACTAATGCATGTGGCACTCTGATGATTACCCTTTGTTCCAATGCATGCCCTCGACAAAATCCTGGATCTGGGTCTGACTAGGGTTAGGGTTGAGGGCTCTGAAAGCATCATTGTAACAATAGCCTGGTGAGGACTATTTTTACGACTCATAACAATAGCCACTGCCATTTTTATACGCCCACATTTTCATGTGGACGTATCTTGTCTTCGCCCCTGTCCGTCCGTCTGTCCAAAATTTGTTTGTTGACTCTCTACAGGTCACAATTCTTATCCCATTTTGACGAAACTTGAAATATAGGTTTATCCCCAAAAGATCTCGGCTGCTTTCGATATTGGCATGTATCGGATCGAAACTTCATGGATTATGGCCCATGTTTGTACTAAAAATCACCTTTTTATACGCCCACATTTTCATGTGGACGTATTATGCCGTCGCCCCTGTCCGTCCGGACATCCGTCCGTCCACAATTGTTTGTGGACTCTCTACGGGTCTCAATTCTTATCCGATTTTGACGAAACTTGAAATATAGGTTTATCCCCAAAAGATCTCGGCTGCTTTCAATATTGGCATGTATCGAATCTAAACTTCATGGATTATGGCCCCTGATTGTTCGAAAAATCACGTTTTTAGCTTTTGGACCCTATAGAGGTCACAATTTTTATCCGATTTTGTTGAAACTTGAAATGTAAGTTTATAACCCAAAGATCTCGTTTCCTTTCGATATTCGCATATATCGGACTGTAGAGGTCACAATTTTAATCCGATTTTGATGAAACTTGAAATGCATGTTTGGCTATTTTGCATCGATTTTCAATCGCACTTTATATCTCAGAAACCAAGACATAATTATTTCACCAAAATAAAGCTTATTTACGCACCAACACAATCATGCAAACATTTTACACATAGCTCGGGAAGTTTATTTTCTAATGTTTGCAATAACCGTACAGAAGATTAAATAATTACGTAAACTTGAACTAGCTACAAGCAGCTATTTTTAAATATTAATTTGTTTTCGATAACCTTGTTATTTTCCCAAAGCTGCACATCTCAGCATTTAAACAACGCCAATTTTTATACGCCCACATTTTCAAGTGGACGTATATTGTCGTTGCCCCTGTCCGTCCGGACGTCCGTCGGTCGGGACGTCCGTCCGTCCGTCCACAATTGTTTGTGGACACTCTACAGGTCAAAATTCTTATTCGATTTCAACGAAACTTGAAATATAGGATTATCTCCCAAAGATCTCGGTTCCTTTCGATATTGGTTTATCAAGGTTGTGGACACTCTTAGAGGTCACAATTTCAATTTTGAACTGATTTTGATGAAACTTGAAACACATGTTTATAACCAAAAGATCTTGGTTCCCTTTGATATTCGCGCATATCGGATTGTAACTTCCTGAATTATTGGCCCTTAATGATAGTACAGAAAATCACATTTTTAGCGTGTGGTCCCTTTAGAGGTCACAATTTTTATCCGATTTAAAAAAAACATGTGAATATATCACCGTTACACACTAAGATCTTGGTTCCTTTTGATAATCGCACATATCCAAATGTAACTTCCTGGATTATGTCCCCTGATTGTTCGAAAAATCACATTTTTAGCTTGCAGATTCTCTAGAGGTCAGAACTTTTTTTCCGATTTTAAAAACCGTTTAAATATACCACCATTCCAACATAATGACGGTTGAATTCGAAATTCGGGAAAATCGAAATGAAACTGCCCAACAAAATTGCTGCTCTTTGTTCGCAATTGTGTAAAAGTATGTAATATCAAGGTTGTGGACCCTCTAGAGGTAACAATTTTTATTCGATTTTGATGAAACTTAAAACATATCTTTATATCCCAAAGATCTCAGTCCCTTTTGATATTTGCGCACTTCAGACCATAACTTTCTGGATTATTGCCCCTAATTGTACAAAAAATCCTGTTTCTTTTTAGCTTGTTCTCTATCCATCTCTTGCAAAATGTGGACGTATCCTGCCTGGCAGCCGCTGGTTTTAAAATGGGAGCAGAATTGACAGAGTTACTGTCGTTTAGTGACACCAACTGGCAGACCCCACTTTTCGCGAAATCAGCCATTTTGCTTCCATTTTCAGCCCCACTCCATATCTGAGAAACGAAAAGAGCTAGGCTAGAGACATAATTTTTCACCAAAATGAAGCTTATTTATGTATCAACACAGCCATACAAGCACATGACACATACCTTGAATAGTTTATTCATAATCATAAATATAATCAAAATATTTAAAAACAAAACTTTGTCGTATAGTATTCAAAACAGAATAGAATAAACTAAGAATGAAAATAAAATGAAAATATTACCCCCCCCCCCCCCACCAAAAAAAATTTTTTTTAAAAAAACAAACAAATTATTTATTAATCAGGATCATATTTATTTATGTAGCTACCATGTAGGTCTACCATACTACTGAAAATACAAAAGATTTAAAAAAATTAAGTCAATTAAAAGTTTATATGGCCAGCACAGCAATTTTATTATGCATACCAAACTGTATATTCATGTATTTATGATTTATTAATGTACATTTTAATCTCACACTCATCATTCATACATGCACAATCCTGTAAAAGTAAATTAATACCTTTATGCAACAGGTACAAATATATTTTCTTCCCAAGCATTTTGGAAGTCAACTATAAATGGACTGCATTAATTCAATTTTCAAAAATTGCATCTGCATTTTAAATTACACTTATAAATCTAATAATACACACTGAATGACAAGCCACATTTTCTTTTGTCAAAGTCAGTTGAGGTATTAACTGTGGTCTGTGTCCGTATTGTGATGGAGGAGGGATTTCCAGGAATTGCCACTTTCCACGGGGGTTTCCGTCCTCAGCAATATTTTAGATCACTAATTTAGTGTTTATTTTCATAATTGTAAGTTAAACTTTGAGCGTATCAGCGCATATCAGACAATTTTAATAAAAAAGAAAAATTCAACAATTTATTAAAAGCCAATTTACCGCATGTCAACCGCCATTAACCATTTTTTTCAGACACACTTGGATACTCTCTAAGAGATTCACTCGGTTTCCGACCCAAATTCCGTCAGAATAACATGACCTACAAATAGATGGAGTGAGGTTGATAATTGTCCATAGCTGTGCACAACACTGTCTGAGTCCTCTAGCAGTGGCGCCGGTCGCTAATTAAAGGCGTAAAATGAAATCATAAATATGGGGTTTAAAGGTCCTATACTAGCGCTACTGCCCTGGCAAGCCTATTTGTTCTGCTCCAGTGGGGCTAATGAAATTGGGCATGGGGGCCTACGCCATGTAGTGTGTAATGAATGAAATTTTGCACGAACAGTGGCCCTAATTCCAAAGGCCTATGCAAGAGCTAAATCTGCCTATAGGCCTAGGCTAATATTGCAGGTCTTTCTTTCGGGCTTAAATGTTGTATAATATAAACCATGGACCTTATAAAAGGCAGCTCCAGGCCATTTTTCAGGCCTACGAGTTCATACAATCCTCTTCAACTTTAAAGTATATTATCTTTACTGATTCTTTGTCCTCGCTTCAAGCAATTAACAACAAACAGCTTGAACACCCATTAGTAGCAGATGTTTATCGTCTGCTACTATCTTACGAGTTCAACAACAAAGTAGTCGTCTTTTGCTGGCTCCCCAGTCACGTAGATATAAGGGGGAATGATCAAGCAGATTTTGCTGCCAAAGCTGCTTTAGATCTTCCCCAATCACCCTTTTTAATTCCATCTAAGGATTTTAAACATTCAATTAATCATTTAATTTATGGCCGTTGGCAACGGTCGTGGGATCTTGCAGGCACTAACAAACTTCATCACATTAAGCCTCTCTTAGGAGATTGGCCCAACTCCTATAGAACTAACAGGAGGGATGAAGTTGTTTTGTGTCGCTCTCGCATTGGTGATACTTTTTTAACTCACATTTTCATCTTGAAGCGAGAGCCTCAACCAGAATGTGAACACTGTCATGTTCCTTTGACGGTGAAGCACATTTTGATTGAGTGCAAGTATCTTGGAAATATTAGATCAAAATATAACAGCTGTCAGACATTACAACATTTATTTGCTCAACCGGAGTTATATTGTAAGATCCTAAATTTTTTAAAAGAGACAAAATTTTATTATAAGTTTTAATTGTATATATGTAACCCGTTTTCTTTCACTTTAATTGTTTATATTCATAAAGTATTTGATATTTATTTTTAATTTTATATATTATCTGTGATACTTGTTTTTATTTATGGATATAAATATATTTCTGTGATTTCATTTATTTTGTCTTGAATAAATTCACTATATGGTTAGCGCAATATAGCCCGGTTGGAGCTGATGTGCCATAAAACCACATTTCATTTCATTTCATTTATAAAAGGCAGGTAAACTAATCGCTGGAATTTACTAATGAACACCAGAATTCACTTATAAACACTGGAATTCACTTTGCAAATATCAATACTCGTCTGCACATAGTTCAGCTCTGAACGCAGAAGGAGGAAATTGGAGAACCCAAAGAAAACACAAGAGGCTATACAGACGACCCTACTCCTTGTTACAAACAAGGTTGGATTCAAAACCATGTCACTTGACCTTCTGATCTAAAGTGCATATAATTAGAGAAATGGGGTTCAACGTCGACGCAACCTGTGCTAGGCATTTCTGGACTTTTTTTTTTCAATAATGCATGTGCACGTAGGGGTCTTTAGCTGTTTGGGGTAACCAGAAAGGCCCATGAGGTTGGACAAGAGACCCTACTCCTTGTCATGTACAAGCAGTGAATCGAAACACTGGCACTTGACTCAATGATGGACCTTATGATCTAATGTGCACGCATATAAATAAACAGCTCTCATAGATTTAATAGCAACAGGACAAATAAATAGTATATTTATCATTACCAGGCTGTTATATGCAAATAAAATTTAATGGAAATCATTTCTGTACAGCACACCCTTGAGTGATAGCAATACAATGGGCTTAGGCAAATTGACAAACCCTACTTATGTTATTTAATTTTTTAAATTTTTTATTTATTTTTTTTCATTGTGTTTCATTTTACAGTTTTCTTACTGTTGTTAAGACGGAGGGGTGCTACGTCCAAATTTTTTAAAATTATCTTTAATCAGAATGCGTCGGACTTTTATGGACCATGTCAGTCTGTTACCAAAGGCAATTTAACTTCTAATATGGAAAAAAATTGCCAGAAGTGAAAGAATTTAACATTTGTATAAAGGATATCTATCAATTACATACAAAGATTTTGTAAATCTACAAACTTCACAGGAATTCCATACTGAGTATGTGGGCCATCAACATTAGGTTGCGAGAATGTCAGTCTGTTACCATGACTTTGAGAAGTAGTGAATGAAATTTGTTTAGAAGTATGTCATACTGTTTTGTATTAAAAATGATTCTGCAAGATCACTATATCAATATGCCAAATATTTAGTACCATCGTGTATTTCTCAGTTAAAAGCGGACTGATAAAAACCTTCTCCAAATGTCCAGTCTGTTACTCACGGAATTGCCCTGTATTATAAATGTTTCATTACCGACAATAGAAAAAATATGCGACAACTCTTGTTGACTGCTCTGATGACTTAGCTGCTGTGGGCATATGTTTTGTTGCCTGGCAACCTATCTTTATGAAAGCTGTATGACAAAGTTGCTGATGAATATATTGATTGCTGCAACATATGTTATATAATTTCAGCATTATGAAGATTTAAACTAATTTTAGCTGATTTTAGAAATCAAGGATGGGAACTCAAGACTGTTATTTTTATCAGCAAACCCGCTTTCGCGAGACACCAAAGCGTTTTCGTAAACTTCCTGAGGAATTACCTGAAAGTCTGAAGTTTGCGCATCTTAATCCAAAGCTTGCCGCATTAATGGCTAACAAAGAAAAACAAAAACAAGATGAAATGATGGACGTACTAGGTAAAAGAAGTATTATGTCTGAAATAAATACCACATTTCAAAACATTATACTTTCAAATGATGAAGATTCACAAAGATATTTATTTGAAGAAGCAAAATTTACAGCTGGCAATACATTAGAACAATTAGCAAGTTTCATTTATCGTTACAAGAATATTGTAAAAATTATTCCTAAAAGTTTAGAATATCAAATGTTATCTAGTTACCAAGAATTAATTGCAGATATAGTTTATGTGACTCGTGAATGGCAAACTTTGTCTATGAAAGAACCCCTTTCCAAATGCAGTGACAATAATAGTGAGGAAGACAAGACAGTTATTGATGAAGATTTTCGAATTGCAAGACCGTCATCAGAACTTGGCAAATATAAGAAAAAACTTACAACAAAAGTAGGATTGCCAGAAATAACTGAAGAGCACAAAACGGATAAAACAAGACAGCCGGTGATACCATCTAATAGACGCAGTGACAGTAAAAATTCTATGATGGTATCTCGGGCTAAAAATCGATTAGAAAGAGGCAAATCAACTATACTTTATGACAAATTAACAACAGGTTAGTTTTTTTTTTTTGGTTTTTTTTTTTTATGGTGTTCAGCATTGTGTTGATACATGTAGATGATCAATATCATTTTTATACAACCACATTTCAGCGTGGGTGTACTGTATTGTGTCGTCACCCTGTAGGTCTGTTCCGTCTGTCAACAATTTGCTTGTGAACGCAATATAGGCTACATTTTTATACGCCCACATTTTCATGTGAATCCAAATAAATATAAAGAGAGAGGAATCCAAAACTATTTGAATAACATAAACTTAGAGGGGATCCAAGTCATAATAAACTTGATAGGGTGTCACCAGTAGTAGGCGTGGTTAAAAACAAAGTCTTGGGTATCACAAAACCATCTTTATAGAATGTAACGTTTAGTAAGTGTAAAAACTTACTTCTTCAGAGAGTGCAACTACACAAATGATACATTTGAATACGGGTACAAGGTTAGTCATGGTAACTATAAGTGATGTCATAATGTTAATATGACCTTATAACTTTGATGACATAATATAGACTAAATATAAATAAATGATGTATGGTTAAAAAAAGGGGTGTAGAATTAATTTACAGGCATTTCATTTAAACCACTAGGCCATACAGTGTTTAATCTGTGGATCCAAAGTGATTCAGCAATATTGAGTTTGGCTCTATTGTTCTGAGGGATTTTATCCGGCAAAGTGCAGACATAAGATTCATGACCAGGTTTATTAAAGTATGGGGCTATGTGAGGTGATTTTCCAATCTTTTTCAATTTAATATTACTTTATGACTATTAAGTCTGGTACTAAAGGGGGTGATAGTTTGGCCAAATACTGTTTCTTACAAAACTCACAAGTTATACAATATATGTGACCCCCCACAGCATACTGAGTCACAATGAGGAAATTTGGAAAATTGAGTTATTGTTATTTTCACATTCTCCAACTCATTACCTTCAATTTGATGTATAGTTTGTTTGAATTGGGCAAAATTGACTGAGCTATGTCCATTAGAAGCTACCCAACTTACAAAAGTAAGTTTTGAGAAAAAGCAAGTCAAAGATTTGGTATGTTCCAAAACAAAATCCCATAGGAACCAGGCCATTTATTTGCTGTTTTGTCGTTGAATATATCTTTCCATGGGTTTTCAGTATTGCTGAAGACAAAAATCGTAGTAAAAATTTGATCCAATTATTTCCACAATTTATTTGCTATATTTTTTCGTTTAATATGTTTTTATTTAGGATTTCAAGGGCGTTGACGACGAAAATCGTAATAAATGCACTCCTTTCGTAACGAAACATCCACAACACATACGGCATAATATTCACACGATAGTGTTATACTGAAGAACAATCTATACATTAGTAGTCTGTTGTGTATAATATAACTTTAGTGAGATTAACTCAGTTAATCTCATCAATTAATTAGCACCTTAGTGTCAGCTAGTGATCAGGAGATTAAGATTGTTGATTGGATTATCATCAAAGAAGCCGCAACAGCTGTACGCGTGTTCATTTAACACGTGAATTAAAATAAGATTTTGCGTGTACGATAGGTCTATTATTATTTTCAGGTACCGCGACGTTATCAAAATATGAGTCCCTATAGAAATGTCAATTTCAAAGTCAATGCTTACGTTCACTTTCGTGCATTTTGGCTTTGATGTAAATATCAACATTATTCAGAGGATACTCAATGGCAGACTCGAGAATCGTCGCATTTCAGCTCGTTGGCCACTCTCATTTTTTCAACCCATGGTGATAAGAGAATTTTAAACAATAATATCCCAAATGCATTCCTTACTTTGCATGCCGTATGAAGAAGCGACGGTAAACGGAATTCAGCTATCAATAAAATTCTCTTCGAAAAGAACATTATTGGCCATTTTGTTTATTTCAATTTAAGGCCTATAGATTATTTTTTTTAAAGATGATATGAGATATCAAACAATCACCACTTGGATTAATTGTTCGGAGTAAATAATGAGTTGTCAACGGCTTTATCATTGACCCGTGACAGTTGATTAGTAATAGTAGTACTCAATTACACACACCCGATTGTCGATTAATTTACATCTTCAGCCACGTGGTTTCGATTAACACTCAACGGCAATGTATACGATCAGAATTAATTTTTTTTTTCTGCCACTAATCAGAGTGAATCGCATGTAGGTACCCCAAAACATTGCCAAAACCAAATATTTATCGATAATGTCTTGCACGCGGTGTCTGGGCCAATCAGCAAAGGAGTTGTGTGAACGGCATGGCAACATTTGGAGGGGTTTAAAACTTGATTGTATCCGTTTAAAATCAATTCACCGACAATATTTTGATCATATTTATAAACTAGAGATGCTCCGCTTTACAACGATGCCAATTGTTATACAAAAGGAATGACCGGTCGTCCCACTGCGAGCGAAGAAAAATAACTAATTTCGCCGAGAATTTTAAGAAATAGGACATATTTAAGAATGCGGTACGCTTACAAAACGTTCAAATACAGGTGTTTTAAAATGTTTTATTGCTATTTTGATCTTCTGTGTCGATAGATAGTATATTAATAGACTTATTTTTGTGAAAATCTCAATTTCGTTGAAAAATCAATATTTTCACTTATTTTGTCTTTATCTCATTATTGATTCTTGCGCATTTCGACTCATTTAGATGCGGCCGGTCACATATAACATTAGAACTATGGCAATTTAAACGATTAGCCTTAATAATAAATGAATATTATGATAATAATATAGTATTTGTGTCGATTACTTTATTGTTTGAATACCCAGTGCTGTAGCTGGTAATCGGATACTTTTATTGCTGCCACTTCCTCCCATGATCCTCTATTCTTTGTGCCAATCATTCGTACATTCCTCCTGCCTAACTGTGGACATATTTTGCTAAAGCCACTCGTATAGTACTAATCAGTTTACTGACTCAAAAATTTTAACACAGAGTTGTATACCTGTAATACTGTATTAGAAGAAAGAAATTTGCAAAACCTATTTCAACAGTGTTATTTGCAGTACCGGTACCTTTGTAGACAACACGAGACTAGAAAGAAACTTGCAACAAATTTGTTCCTGGATTTCAACAGTGTAATTGCCGCACCTCTGTTTCCTGGATACGGACAACGCTTCAAGGAATTGATAAGTTAAGTTTGTCCTACCTGATATTTGCATTGATCAATAGATCCGTTAAGTTTAACAGTCGTGTGGTGCCCGTTTTTTGTAGGTCAATTGGTTGAAGTAAATTCCAACTGGCAGTATACGCACGGCACACTTAGTTACGACTTATTACAGGTAATTTTATATCCCAACTAGCTATTGTTGCTTAGAAAGGAATTTCTTCGAAATTTATGTTTTTGGAGCCGCTAATTCTGTCATTTACGTTGCTGAAGTCTTTTTGGTTCTTGCATTGGTGCACACTGTCGACGCGTCTTAAACTGCCCTAGTTCCTTGCGCGTGGTGCCCGTTGATATTTAGGTCAAAGTACTTAGCACTCACACTTTTTTACGCTTTCCCTTGTATCACTAGACAAAATTTGTTCATTAATTCTGTCTACTCTGGCCTATAGTCGCGATATTTACGTCACTTAAAAGATTGTTTGGTCAAGGCTTTGGCTTTCGCGCTCGTTTTCGCATTGGCATCGCTGCTCTATTCTTCGCGCTTGAATTCTTCCAATATGGCGGCTTTGAATACACTGTGTTCCTATTCGACCATCGACCCTCCACATTTCATATTTTGGCACTTCGCACGTAAACGATTTCGAATATATTTACTAGGTGTCACAGCTCCATTGCCCGCGTTGGAAGAAAGTCATTTATTCCCGATTTGTAACCCTTTTTCAACTTAATGTCAACGGTGGCTATTTAATATTTTGTAATAATTTTAAAATATTTTGGAAGCCGATATCCTGTTCTTTTGCTTGATATAATTTTTATATATGTGTTCATTTTATTAATTTCATAAACGTAAGTTGAAAAACGTCAATTTCCCGTGTTTTGAAGTTACGCTGAAAATTTTTGTCACGTTTTGAAATGAGGTAATTGAACGATCTTTTGATCAGTCGGGGGTGCTTTGTCGGCATTTCGAAATACCATGCCTTTTTTGTAAGTTGAACGCTTCAATTCACGTAATCTTTTTGTGAGGCGATTTGCCAATATAGCACCCCTGACCGATCGAAAGTTCGTTTTATTGTCATTTCAATGCTATTAAAATCAACAAAATCGGAGCATTTTAAGAACCACCGCCGAGCATTTGAAAATTGTATACAATGGGCAATTTTGTCAAAAATAAATCGCGTAGTTTTGCCTTGTTATGACATCATTTCTACACAAGAAGAAAAATCCATTCCAAGTTCCTGTGACTCATATTCGCCGTAATTTTAGCTCGAAATGCAACTCGATGTTTATTTATGAAGAAATCGTTATGTTATATGAATAAATGACTTGCCTGAAAATAAATAACGATAGTAATTCCATTTTATTCACGCCTTTCGCAGGGCCGACTGTGTTTACATCACGTGACTCATCTTCGCGCGCTTTTATAACCATGTACAGGATATAAAAAAATCGAAGGGAAATTTCATCCCAGCGACCAAACGTCTCTACTTTTAACACCAAACATTTTTCAAGAATTGAAAAATTCTGTAACATTGATGAATGTTTCAATGCACTGAAATCATAAATTCGCTGTTCACTGAATTATTCAAGCCCTATTTTAAAGCATTTCTGTGCACACGAATGGAAATGAAACCAGAAAATATCCACATGGGTCTCAGTACCGACCGCAGCCGTGAGGAAGATAGTATAGTACTACTGATAATTAGTACATCGATTTCTACCCACTTAAAAAGGGAACTATACCCAAATAAAGTTGGACTAACAAAAGAATTAACGCTAGCTGAAATAGTTTGAAAAATGGCTCAATTTCTGGATTTGCCGATGGCGATTTACAACATTTCGTTTGAGATGAAGGAACCGACATAGATTATGAATTTCAATTAGGTCAGTCATGTCGACAATATTACTAATTACTATCACTCAGTATCGATACGGATACCCAATTTTCGCAAAACGTTTTATTAAATAATTTAGCATTATATAACAGTTGTCATACTAATTATTATAATTTTAATTCTTAGTTTTTTTAGGAAACTATATTAAACACCTCGAGTATCACATATTATTTGTTGGGCAGTTAAACAAGTTGAAAGAACCGACAAACGTAAGGCCTTTAGGCCTTGATTTGATATTTATTTACAATACATTAATTAAAATATACAAAGAAGGAAGTTGCTCAATAGGCTACATACCGATTTGAAGAAATAATAGAAATATTCAAAAGTGAAGTAAAAACATAACAATTCTTTGAGTTAAATTGTAGCTTTTAGGCCTAGGCCTTTATAAACATGACTAGGCCTACCATAGCCTATCAGTAACTGAGTAACCTACTTTTACTCTTTAATCTTTAGAGAATAATTTTTTATTGGTCAATGTTATCTTCTGAGTAGAAAATAATATGTAAAAGCAGAATTCTAACAATAATGTAAGCAATGAATGCTGAGAACAATGATTATGAAACAACAGTTAGTCCGTTTTTTAAAATTATGTGGTTGCTATGACAACCATCCAATATCCTTAATAATTCACTAAAATTATACAATTCTTAATATTTTATATTACATGGGCTATAAATATATGCTAAAATGCTTTCTGCTACTATACTTAAAATGTGGTGATCAATTGGTTTGTCAGGGAAAACACCATTGAAAATGGAATAACATTGCCTTTTTTGGGGTGTTTGTTTTCGTTTTGATTGCTATAACAACCAAATATTAAGTAATATACAAGAGTAAAGATAAGTAATTTTTAAAATTCACAAACATATTTACTTGTAAACAAAATTTCTCTTCAAGATCTTAATTCCTTCATATTTTATTTATGTCTTAATAATGTCCAAAATAGACAATTAGCTGCTGCAGAATGTTCTTCAAAAGGGAACTCCTTTCCAGCTCTTAGGAGAAGACATATAAATATTTTGATTTTATTTATTTTTTAAAATCTTATCTAATAGCTTCTGTTTTTAAAATAATACAGTTATCAATATTGATGTCATGATTATTGGAAAATAATGGTTTTCGGGAAAAAATAAATGTGGTTGCTATGGTAACAGCCCAAACTCCTTCATATTTTTCTCAAACTTACACAATCCATATCATTTGATATTACATGGGTTTCAAATATTTTAAACTGCTTAATTTAACGTTGAAAATGGTCAAAAATTGCAATTTTTTCCATTTTGGTTGCTATGACAACCAAAATTGATAATATATGGCGGATTTGAAATAAATAATTTTAAAAATTCACATACTTTTTTACATATTCCCATAATTTCACTTGTGTATCTCCATTCCTTCTTATTTTATTAATGTCCCAATTGTGTGCCGCAGAAAATTGTTCAAAAATGAACATATATCCAGCTCTTGAGAGAAGGCATATATATATTTTTACTCTTTTTGTTTTTGTTAATCATACTTGATAGCTACTGATTATAAATTACATAACAACCAGGTTCAATATTTCAGATATAACATGCACAAGACCATTTTTGATGAAAACATTGACCAAAATCGCTCTGACAGTGACAAAATGGAATTTTTGAGAAAACCTATGTATTTTGCCGTTGCTGTGGAAATCAGTGTAATTATTACAAAAATGTGAAAATTGAAACATAATTAGGCTTAAAGTTGTATTTCATGAATTTACATCTTTATTTTTGATAGGTTTGATATGAAAAAAAAATATGGCATCACAAAAAACACCAAAAATGTTTTTTTCAAAGTGTTGAAAAACCTTTCTTCCGCGAAAAGTCAAAAATCGCAACTTTGAGCCTCAATAAAAAAAAAGTTTTCATCCGATTTTGAATCTGTAAAAAGTTTTGTGAGAAGAATGATGAGATCTACTTGAAAAGCTAATAAAATCATTTCATTTCGTATCGAAACTATCAAAAATGTAGATGTAAATTCATGAAATACAACTTTAAGGCTAATTATGTTTCGATTTTCACATTTGTGTAACAATTACTCCGATTTCCCCAGCAACTCCAAAATACATAGGTTTTCTCAAAAATTCCATTTTGTCTAAGTGATTTTGGTCAATTTTTTCATTAAAAATGGTCTTGTCCATGTTATATCTGAAATATTGAACCTGGTTGTTATGCTTTTTAAAGTCAGTAGCTATCAAGTAAGATAAACAGAAAAAAAAATAGTAAAAATATCTATATGCCTTCTCTCAAGAGCTGAATATATGTTCATTTTTGAACAATTTTCCGCGGCACACAATTGCCTATTTTTGGGGCGTTTTTGGGTCATTAGTAAAATAAGAAGGAATGGAGATACACAAGTGAAATTATGGGAATATGTCAAAAAGTTTGTGAATTTTTAAAATTACATATTTTTAATCCGCCATATATTATCAATTTTGGTTGTCATAGCAACCAAAATGGAAAAAATGCAATTTTTGACCATTTTCAACGCTGTTTACCATGACCCAAAAAGTGATCACCACATTTAAAAATAAGCATTTTAAAATATTTGAAACCCATATAATGTCAAATGATATGGATTGTATAGGTTTGAGCAAAATTTTTCAATAACTTTGACATCAATATTGATAATTGTATTATCTAAAATCAGAAGCTACTGGGCAAGATTTTAAAAAATAAATAAAATCAAAATCTTTATAAATATGTCTTCTCTCAATAGCTGGAAAGATGTTCACTTTTGAAAACATTCGGCGGTAGCAAATTGCCCATTTATTTGGCTGGTATTAAGACATGCTGTAAATGAAATATGAAGGAATTGAAATCTTGAAGTGAATTTTGTTTACAAGTCCAGAAATTTGTGAATATTAAAAATTACATATCTTTACTCTTGTATATTTAACATATATTTTGTTGCCAGCAACCAAAACGAAAAACAAACCCCAAAAATGCAATTTTATATCATTTTGAATGGTACGTGTTTTTACCATAATGAAACATGTGATCACTGATCACCCATTTTAAAGAAAGCTTTTAGCATCTAAAAGCAATGTGATATTAAATGTTATAAATTGTATAATTGTTATAAATTGCATAATTTTTAGTAAAATATTAAGAACTTTGGGTGGTTGCCATAGCAACTATGTAATTTTAAAAATAACATACTGGTAACTGTTGTTTTCACTATTGTTTGTTCTCTGCATGTAAATTGCTTACATGTTACAAGAAGATTTCTATTTTGTATATACATTATTCTAACAACATTGACCAATAAAAACAAATTATTTGTGGTGCATCTAAAACCACTACGAGAGTATATTTTGTCACGGTATTTTTGAATACCCTCTTTCACTGCCGTTAGTATGGATGTCAATACTTTTGAAAGTGGTTTTGTGGAACAATGGGATGAACCTGCTATAAAACGTTGCTTATAGGGATTTTTATGTAGTTTAGGTATCCAATATAACAAGGGCAGATCTGTATAGGTATCTCCACATGGAGTACCAAATGAAGTGAGTACAGATCTGTGATTGGATATAATTTCATCCTTACTAAGCGTAGAGCGTTTATCCGTAGTACTGTCGATTGATTTCCCGAAATTAAGTTCTTTGAACAGGCAGTCATAATAATATCGTTTACATATAAACACTAAGTTATTGGACGCTTTGTCAGTTGGTACAATGACATACTTGTCATGTAAGGCGTTGAGATTTTCAACAATGCTAACATCGTTGAAAATAGATTTAGACCTAGTATCAACTAACAAACGTTGCATATAAATTCTTCGTTATTTCGGGACTAACACATGATTCAATTTTATTTGAATAATTCGCTTGCGCGTAGGGTCTTTAGTAGTGTGAGGAAACCGGAGGACCCGGAGAAAACCCACGAGGTACATGATGTTGTAAAACTCGCGGTCATTGCTTCAGGAACATGGGGGTTATGATGATTTATATAGGAGCCAAGGGTATTTTATATTGGGAAAAAATCTAATAAGAAGTGTGACACTTTACCATTTTCGAATTATTATTGAAAGGGTCCATGGGACTGACATTTCAAATATGTCATCGGAACATTGGTTATTTCGTGTATTAGTTAAAAAGTTATTAAATACTTTTAAAAATCGACAATACTTTATTAATCGTTTGAGTTAGAAATATCACATATTTGTGACAATTTCTCAATAGTTTTTGTTATCCAAAATACCATAAAACTACGAAATTCAAGCGATTTAGTTTATTGATACGCATTATTTCCATCTAAGCCTGCAAGTAAATCAAATGCCAAGGTCACGAAAGTGACATGCAAGTTCAAGGCCAACCAACTGATACATTTCAAAACTAATAACACACAATAAACTTATTTATTTCGTCTCTCTACGACTATCTGACCACGTGCAGACATTGTTACAACGTATGAAACCCTCCTCATTGGTATTGTAATGGTTAATTCAACCTGGCAACATTTTTCAGTTCCGAGGCGTGTATGCTTACAGCCTACGTGCCCTCACCGGAATTGTGCACTGCGCGAGCGCAAGCAATTTTAACTAAAATCAATTAAAATTGCGTTTTAAGTTACAATCGATCTTCGTGAAACGCATAAAATTTAAAATTTCAGTTTGATTTTAGTTAAAATCTATTTTAGTGATTTTAGTTTAAGTTTTTGTGAAACAGGGCCCTGATTTCACAAACTGCCCCAAATTATCCTACTTAGTTATAACAGACCCAAGCCCACTAGCTCTACAGTATCTCACCAATATGATTACATGTATATAATAGACCATTGCGCAACCCTTACTATTTCCCACAATATAATGCTTCCCCATATCATAATTGTTCTTAAGCTTCCTTGGACATAATTGCCTATTCATATACATATCTTTGTTACCTACCCCCTGCAAAAATCTTTTCGTAAGTCCAATTTACCCACCCCCTTCTAATGTGTTTTTTCACACCTTACGGACTAACTTATAAATATATTATATTTGACCCGTTTGCTGATAATTAATTGTAATTAGTTAGTGTTGTTTGTTTTCAATACGGGTATGTATAATTATTTGACCAAGAAAGGTCTTCACTTAGGACATTTAAATGTTTGTCATTTTATAAACAAAACAGTGGAACTCAAATTACTTCTTGAAAACTGTGATATTTTTGGTTTCACTGAAACACATTTATCCGACTCTGCAAATGTTGATTCTATTATTTTTCCTGGTTTTCATTCACCATTTAGAAGAGATGATAGTACATTTAGTTCTTCTGGCACTCTTTTAAAGAGAATCTATAAGTTGTAAAAGAAGAACTGATTTGGAACGCGGTACTCTTGAAGTCATTTGGATTGAAATTACTATAAAAAAGACATCTCCTATTTTAGTATGTTGTTTATACAGAAATCCGGTATCTACTGCTAAATGGCATGATGAATTTAAATTAATGATTGATACTGCGTAGAATCAAGGAAGTGAACTTATCATCATTGGTGACATAAATATGATTTGGAACGCGGTACTCTTGAAGTCATTTGGATTGAAATTACTATAAAAAAGACATCTCCTATTTTAGTATGTTGTTTATACAGAAATCCGGTATCTACTGCTAAATGGCATGATGAATTTAAATTAATGATTGATACTGCGTAGAATCAAGGAAGTGAACTTATCATCATTGGTGACATAGATATCGATCTGTTAGACAGTAAAAATTCTTATTGGACAGATTCATTCAATTTTTACAATTTAACTCAAATCATTTCTTCTCCAACTCGTGTTACTAATTCAACTTTTACGTTAATTGACCATGTCATTGTATCTGACACCAACCATATTATTGAAACCAGAGTGCCATGTTATTCTATATCAGACCACTTCCCAACTTGTTTTACATGGTCCAAAAGAGGAGTTAAGATCCCCAAAACAAAACATATATATGTTTCATACAGATCCCTTCGAAATTTTGTTGAAGATAATTACATACATGACCTAAGCTTAATTAACTTTGAAAATATGTATCTGATAAATAACCCTACAGATTTTCTTCAAATTTGGTATGATTTAGTAACTCCGATAATTAATCACCATGCTCCTATCAGAACTAGACGTGTTAAGTCTGCTATCAAACCTCAATGGCTCACTACTAGTGAAATTTTAAATTTAATGCGACAGCGTGATTTTCATAAAAGTAAGAGAAACGACACTGAATATAAAAAGTGTCGAAATCGTTTAAAAACAATGATTCGTCAGTCTAAATCAAAATACCTCCAGGATCTGATCGGAGATAACAAAAATTCTAAACAGATATGGAATGCATTAAATTCAGCAGCTAACAAAAGTAAGAGTAGTCCCTACATACCACTAGATAGCAATATAATTAATGATTTCTTCTCTAACATAGCCGATAAAATTCTCAATGCCAATACAGATATTACCCCTAGTAACATAAGGCTTGATGATGTTAATTTAAAAACATATGTAAACTCTTAAAGTACCGGATAACGTATTTTTCCAAATTCCGTTAATTAAAACAACTGATGTAGTTAATGCCCCACAAACATTAGATGTTTCCAAGGCAGTCGGTCTTGATTCAATAAATCTACTATTTCTCCGCTTAGGTGCTGTTCAACTTTCTGCTAGTCTCACACACATTTTTAACCTGTCAATAAATCATAACACGTACCCTTCTTTATTTAAACAAGCTAAAGTTATCCCCCTTCATAAAGGAGGCACCAAAGATGACCCCAATAATTATAGGTCGATATCCATTCTTCCAAATATATCAAAAATTCTCGAAAGACATCTCAACAATTATTTAAATAAATATCAACTTTTATATAGTAATCAGTCAGGTTTCCGGTCATCTAGCTCTTGTCTAACAGCCTTAACACATATTACTGAAAACATGTATGATTATATTAACAACCATCTCCTCTGTGGAGCAATATTCTTTGATTTTAAAAAAGCATTCGACTTAGTAAATCATGATATTCTTATTGACAAATGTAAACATTTTAAATTTTCCAGAAAATCAATTCTTTTTCTAGAATCATACTTAGAACATCTGTTAAAGGCATATTATCTGATAATAAATCTATCTATCACAGTGTGCCCCAAGGATCAATATTGGGACCCATATTATTTAATATTTTTATAAATGATTTACTTTCATACCTATCCTCTAAAACTGACCTCTTTGCAGATGACAAAACAGTCTACACATCTGGGTCTACTGTCAAAGAATTAGAACAAAAACTTCAACTCAGTGCCAATATAGTAGTAGCCTGGTGTGATAAAAACCATATGAGATTAAATATATCAAAAACCAAAGCTATGCTAATCACGACACAACAAAAAAGAAATATCCTCCCTGCTACTTTGGATATTAAATCACGTAATGAACCATTAGAAGTCGTCTCCTAGGTAAAAATATTGGGTGTTTTTCTCAATCATAATCTAAGATGGAAAGATCACATCGATTATATTTCTAAAAAAATTAAGCCATAAACTATTTCAACTCCGTCAAATTAAAAAATATCTTCCAGCTCCTTTCCGAATCCTTTTCTACAATGCCCACTTTCAAACACATATAGATTATTGTTCCCCAATATGGGACCATTGTGATGCTAAATCTCTTGACCGTCTTTCTCGACAGCAAATAATGGCCTTAAAATTAATTTTAGATGTTAACCATACCGCCGACATTATCGAACCCCTTACAGTCATCTTAACAATAAACTTACTACTCTCAAGCCAAATATTAATATAGTTAAAAGCAGTATACGCTTTAAAGGGCCCAAACTCTGGAATTTGTTGCCAGCCTCTTTAAAAACTTTAAATAACTTGAATCTTTTCAGGAAAAAACTTCTTCTTTACCTTAAATCTACTTCAAATACCTTATCTTAAAAACCTATAAGCTTATCTCTTATGATATGTGTTCTCCTTATTATAAGCATGCACATATTGTATATTTGTTAATACATGTTATATCTATATGTATTCAAACATTCTGATATATAACCCGCATAAACATGTACTTAAACTAATCTTTTAACTGATTTGTATATTTATTTTTTTCCTCTGTTGTAAATTATTGTGATGTGTTGTTTAATTTATTAGCTATATCTTTTGTATTATATTTTCTACGAATGGCAGGATGTTAGAAAGGCTATCATAGCCTAATCTTCAACCTTCTGAAATAAAGTCATTATTATTTATTATTATTATTATTATAGAGGTCATAATTTTTATCCGATTTAAAAAAATGTATTATTATATCACCGTTACACCCTAAGGAGAGAGAGAGTGAAATGGGGTTTAACGTCCACTCGACACAAACTAGGTCATTTCGGGACTAAGATATGGTTTAATTTTATTTCAATAATTCGCTTGCGCATAGGGGCCTTTAGCAGTGGGAGGAAACCGGATGACCCGGAGAAAACTCATGAGGTTGGACAGGCGACCCCACTCCTTGTCATGTACAACCAACACCCTAAGGACGGCTGAGTTTGAATTTCATGAAAATCGGCCCAAAACTGACAGACAAAATGGCCGCCGTTCGTTCTCAAATAGCGTAAAAATATGGTATATCAAGGTTGTGGACCCTATAGAGGTCACCATTTTTATACGCCCAAATTTTCATGTGGACGTATATTGTCGTCGCCCCTGTACCCCCGGCCGTCCGTCCACAGTTTGTTTGTGGACACTCTACAGGTCACAATTCTTATCCGATTTTGACGAAACTTGAAATATAGGTTT
This sequence comes from Patella vulgata, assembly GCF_932274485.2. NCBI lineage: Eukaryota > Metazoa > Mollusca > Gastropoda > Patellidae > Patella > Patella vulgata. Next base: position 44,305,069 of record NC_065885.2, read on the forward strand.
ATCTCCAAAAGATCTCAGCTGCTTTCGATATTGGCATGTCTCGGATCGAAACTTCATGGATTATGGCCCCTGTTTGTACGAAAAATCACGTTTTTAGCTTGTGGACATTATAGAGGTCACAATTTTTATCCGATTTTGTTGAAACTTGAAATGTAAGTTTATAACCCAAAGATCTCGGTTCCTTTCGATATTCGCACATATCGGACCATGACTTCCTGAATTATGGCTCCTGATTGTACGAAAAATCACGTTTTTAGCTTGTGGACCCTATAGAGGTCATAATTTTTATCCTTTTAAAAAAACGTTTTAATTTATCACCGCTACACCCTAAGGATTGCTGAGTTCGAATTTCATGAAAATCACACCAAAACTGACTGACAAAATGGCCGTCCATCGTTCTCAAATAGTAAAAAAATATGGTATTGGTATATCAAGGTTGTGGACCCTATAGAGGTCAAAATTTTTATCCGATTTTGTTGAAACTTGAAATGTAAGTTTATAACCCAAAGATCTCAGTTCCTTTCCATATTCGCGCATATCGGACGGTATCTTCCTGAATTATGGCCCCTGATTGTACGAAAAATGGCGTTTTTAGCTTGTGGACCCTATAGAGGTCATTATTTTTATCCAATTTAAAAAAACATTTTAATATATCACCGTTATACCCTTAGGATGGTTTAGTTTGATTTTCGTGAAAATCGACCCAAAACTGACAGACAAAATGGCCGTCGATCGTTCTCAAATAACGTAAAAATATGGTATATCAAGGTTGTGGCCCCTGTAGAATTCACAATTTTCTTCTGATTTTGATGGAACTTGACATGTAAGTTTATAATCCAAAGATCTCGGTTCCTTTCGATATTTGTGCATATCGAATCGTAACTTCCTGAATTATGGCCCCTGATTGATCCGATTTTGATGAAACTTGAAATACATGTTTATAACCCAAAGATCTTGGTTACTTTCAATATTCATGCATATCGGATCGTAACTTCCTGAATTATGGCCCTTGATTTTACGAAAAATCACTTCTTTTTTGAGCTTGTTCTTTGTCCATCTCTTGCAAAATGTGGGCGTATATCGGATCGTAACTTCCTGAAGGTCACAGTTATTATCTGATTTTAAAAATCGTTTGAATATATCACCGTAACACCATAATAAAGGTTGAGTTCGAATTTCGTGAAAATCGGAACAAAACTGTCCGACGGAATGGTCGCCGCTTGTACGCGAATAGTATAAAAATATGGTATATCAAGGTTGTGGACCCTGTATAGATCACAATTTTAATCCGATTTTGATGATACTTGACATGCATGTTTATAACCCAAAGATCCTGGTCCTTTTGTTATTTGCGCATATCGAATCGTAACTCCCTGAATTATGGCCCCTGATTGTACGAAAAATCGCCTTTTTTAGCTTGTGGTTCCTCTCTGGAGGTCACAATTATTATCCGATTTAAAAAAACGTTTGGTTTTATCACCAGGGGTAGAAACTAACCTGAAATGGTCACTAGCCATTTGGGCTAGTAGCTTTCAGATCTTACTAGCCCAGCCAACATTCTACTAGCCCAGTAAGAAACTGACACCAGACGTAAAAAATTTGGCTCATTTAATAATACAACAAATAGACTTTGTTCATTGTTGCCTCTGTTTTTTCATCAAATATTGAATTCATTAATCAGTCATGAAGACATATATAATATATTAAAATTCAATTTGGCACATTTCATTTCATATTTCATATTTGTCCTTTGGAAGTTTAATCTTCAATACAATAGATTTTTTCAGGGGCCTAATTTGTATTTATATTTCATTTATGTTTTATAAATAAGATTGTGATGTGCAAAATAATATGATGTAATGCCCTTAAAATTTAATATCATAAGTTGTCACCGAGTGATGAAGTTATTTATAGCAGAGCACGTGTATTACGAGCGTCTTCATTGCCGTAATATATCGCTGTTATAAAACCTTTTAACATCCATGTTCTTCGTTAACTTGCTTCATGTATATATTTCAACGATTAGGTTAGGCGATTTATGATAATTAACCTGAAATATGACCGAAAAGTTATTTAATTATATCGACTTTCGCTTCATAATTCCTCGAGGTGTAAACAGAGGCTGTTCTGTACCCTCCCTCGTTATCATACAATTTCAACCAATCAGCAAGCTCGCTTACTCAGATTTCATACCGGTAAAGCGAAATGGAACAGACAAAGATTAAAAACACGTAAATGGCGACGATTTTCGGAACTTAGTTTCATGACAGTGTTCATTAAGTACAAAATATCAATTATTACAACTACCAAAATATCAGGTCGCCACACGGGCTAATTGTTTTTGAATTTCATTCGCCTGTACTGACGTTTATTCGCCATGGGCGACCGGGCGAGCGTTAGTTTCTATCCCTGTATCACCGTTAAATCGTAATAAAATTTGAATTTCCTGAAAATCAAACCAAAACTGCCGGACAAAATGGCCGGCGCTTGTACGCGAATGGTGTAAACATATGGTATATCAAGGTTGTGGACCCTGTAGAGGTCACAATTTTACTCTGATTCTGATGAAACTTGAAATGCATGTTTATAACCCAAAGATCTTGGTTCCTTTCGATATTTGCGCATATTGAATTGTAACTTCATGAATTATGGCCCTTGATTGTAGGAAAAATCACTTTCTTTTTAGCTTGTTCTCTATCCATCTCTCGAAAATGTGGGCGTATCCTGCCTGGCAGCCGCTGGTTATCAAATTTTGTTGAAACTTGAAATGTAAGTTTATAACCCAAAGATCTTGGTTCCTTTTGATATTTGCGCATATCGGACTGTAACTTTCTGAATTATGGCCCCTGATTGTACGAAAAATCGCGTTTTTAGCTTGTGGACCCTATAGAGGTCATAATTTTTATCCGATTTAAAAAAACGTATTATTATATCTCCGTTACACCATAAGGACAACTGAGTTCAAATTTCGTGAAAATCGGCCCAAAATTGACAGACAAAATGGCCGCGATTCATTCTCAAATAGCGTAAAAATATGGTATATCAAGGTTGTGGACCCTATAGAGGTCACAATTTTTATCCGATTTTGTTGAAACTTGAAATGTAAGTTTATAGCCCAAAGATCTCGGTTCCTTTCGATATTTGCGCATATCGGACCGTAACTTCCTGAATTATGGCCCCTGATTGTACGAAAAATCGCGTTTTTAGCTTGTGGACCCTATAGAGGTCATAATTTTTATCCGATTTAAAAAACCGTATAATTATATCACCGTTACACCATAAAGACGACAGAGTTCGAATTTCGTGAAAATCGGCCCAAAATTGAAAGACAAAATGGCTGCCGTTCGTTCTCAAATAGCGTAAAAATATGGTATATCAAGGTTGTGGACCCTATAGAGGTCACAATTTTTATCCGATTTTGTTGAAACTTGAAATGTAAGTTTATAGCCCAAAGATCTCGGTTCCTTTCGATATTTGCTCATATCGGACCGTAACTTCCTGAATTATGGCCCCTGATTGTACGAAAAATCGCGTTTTTAGCTTGTGGACCCTATAGAGGTCATAATTTTTATCCGATTTAAAAAACCGTATAATTATATCACCGTTACACCATAAAGACGACCGAGTTCGAATTTCGTGAAAATCGGCCCAAAATTGAAAGACAAAATGGCTGCCGTTCGTTCTCAAATAGCGTAAAAATATGGTATATCAAGGTTGTGGACCCTATAGAGGTCACAATTTTTATCCGATTTTGTTGAAACTTGAAATGTAAGTTTATAGCCCAAAGATCTCGGTTCCTTTCGATATTTGCGCATATCGGACCGTAACTTCCTGAATTATAACCCCTGATTGTACGAAAATTCGCGTTTTTAGCTTGTGGACCCTATTGAGGTCATAATTTTTATCCGATTTAAAAAACCGTATAATTATATCACCGTTACACCATAAAGACGACCGAGTTCGAATTTCGTGAAAATCGGCCCAAAATTGAAAGACAAAATGGCTGCCGTTCATTCTCAAATAGCGTAAAAATATGTGGACGTATTATGCCGTCGCCCCTGTCCGTCCGGACGTCCACAATTGTTTGTGGACACTCTACAGGTCACAATTCTTATCCGATTTTTACAAAACTTGAAATATAGGTTTATCTCCAAAATATCTCGGCTGCTTTCGATATTGGCATGTATCGGATCGAAACTTCATGGATTATGGCCCCTGTTTGTACGAAAAATCACGTTTTTAGCTTGTGGACACTATAGAGGTCACAATTTTTATCCGATTTTGTTGAAACTTGAAATGTAAGTTGATAACCCAAAGATCTCGGTTCCTTTCGATATTCGCGCATATCAGACTGTAACTTCCTGAATTATGGCCCCTGATTGTACAAAAAATCACGTTTTTAGCTTGTGGACCCTATAGAGGTCATAATTTTTATCCGATTTAAAAAAACGTTTTATTATATCACCGTTACACCCTAAGGATGGCTGAGTTCAAATTTCGTGAAAATTGGCCCAAAATTGACAGACAAAATGGCCGCCATTCGTTCTCAAATAGCGTAAAAATATGGTATATCAAGGTTGTAGACCCTATAGAGGTCACAATGTTTATACGCCCCCATTTTCATGTGGACGTATATTGTCGTCGCCCCTGTCCGCCTGGACGTCCGTATGTCTGGACGTCCGTCCGTCCATCCGTCCACAATTGTTTGTGGACTCTATACAGGTCACAATTCTTATCCGATTTTGACGAAACTTTAAATATAGGTTTATCCCCAAAAGATCTCAGCTGCTTTCGATATTGGCATGTATCGGATCAAAACTTCATGGATTATGGCCCCTGTTTGTACAAAAAATCATGTTTTTAGTTTGTGGACCCTATAGAGGTCATAATTTTTATCCGATTTTGTTGAAACTGGAAATGTAAGTTTATAACCCGAGGATCTCGGTTCCTTACGATATTCGCGCATATCGGACCGTAACTTCCTGAATTATGGCCCTTGATTATACGAAAAATCACATTTTTAGCTTGTGGACCCTATAGAAGTCATAATTTTTATCCGATTTAAAAAAACGTATTATTATATCACCGTTACACCCTGAAGACGGCCGAGTTCGAATTTCGTGAAAATCGGCCCAAAACTGACAGACAAAATGGCAGCCCTTCGTTATCAAATAGCGTAAGAATATGGTACAGTTCCTCCCAAATTTTTTGGACCGAAATTGCCGCGACGCGGTGAAAAAAAACTCTCAGAGAATTCTCTTAGATTTCACGGTGAAATTTCGCTTGATTCCGCGGCTTTTTTTCTCTAAGATTCGCTAGGAATTCACCGTTTTTCGATAAGAATACATCGTGTTTTGCCGTGCTTCCCGCAAGGAATTAGCGAGCCTACCTTAAGCTAGGGTCGAACTAATAATGTCTATAATAAATTAAAGGAGTTGTAATATAGTAATGCTCCCGTGAAACGTGTACATGTATAATGTACAGGCAGGTTTGAATAACAAATGAGTTAGGTAATCTCGGGAAGACATTTACCGGCATTCTGTATCGGTTAGGATTTTTTCCCCAACGCACTTTATACATACATAACGCCGGGCAAAATGTATGCAAACTATGAACAACTTACAATTTTTTAAACATATCAATTCATCTTCGTTTATAACTTAGATGTAATCCGTCAATTTGGGGCTGCTATCAAATCCAAACTTTAAATTATATACGATGAGCTTTTACACATTACTTCATTACTCGCAGCTTCGGTTAATCTAAATCAATCATCCATACAGCACGTACAGTAAATCACTCCGCGGGTCGCTTAACGGTATGTTACGTGGTCAGAAACGCGCCAAAAGATTGGGACTACATGTATATTCTTACACTGTTTTACTCGGAGAATAATATCCGCTGTGACAAAATACATCTACTTTATGTCACCCAATTCATTTCGGTGGGAGCAGATATTGAATAAAGCCATTTCAAGCACACATACATGTACATTACATGCACCTCATATATTTATACAATATCCACGAGTGTGTTAATTCTCGTCTTCACCCCGTTATAATTTACTTATTTTGAGTACACTTTCTGAATGATTCCATTCTTTTGTACGTCCAACTTGTCGATTTCCTACTGCATATACATGTACCCTGCAGTCCATGCGAAATGATATTTTTTTACTGGACATTTGGGCAGGTATTATTCCAACTATTGCTGGACCGAATGAGATTTTACTGGTCCAAAAAAGTTCATACCAAAAATATGCATAAAATAAGTAATAATGGCCTAAAACTCGAAAAACAACAAACAGTATTTTCATTCTATTGTTACTTAATATTATCTATGATACACGTAAATCATTATTATTTTCTATCAACAATAGTTGGGACTTATAATTAAATTTTTATCGCGCCAATATTTACAATCGTTTTACTGTTCTATAAATAGACCGCGTAAAGAAAATATAATCCCTTAGATGACAATCGAGTCTACCAGAAGCCAATGTTATTAATACAATAAAAGGACTTTCGTTTTAGTCTGGATTAACCTAGCCTACTACTTACTAGACTAGCTCGATATACGGTACTACGTACTCGAGATAAGATTTTGTTTACATTTTAAACAATAGTAAAATTAACACAATAAATTAAACGAGAATTCAACAGTCCGTGCACGAAGTGCCGTCAGTCAGTGCCAATATGGCGATGATTTAATATTTGTAAGTTGAGTGTCCGTTAACCCATCCACAAGCAAACCTGTCCATGGTTAAGGTAATACAGGTACTTGACTTGTATATTATTTAATTGATTAGAATAGATCACTTTTACTCATTGGTTGTTTATATTGTTTTATTTACCTAATAATCAACTAGCTTGGCTCGCCATCCCGACAGCGATTAGTTCGAGTTCAAATTCTTTATTCCTTTAAGCCAAAGAATCATCAGGTATAACATATAGTACAAACAAATAAATAAATACAATATGTACAAAAACAATATAGTTCACCGATGTTTTTGTAATAAAGAACAATAGTATTGTTTGTTGATTAGCGTTATAATTTTAGACAAAATGGTAAGTTCACCAATGTTTTTGTAATAAAGTAGACCCGTATTGTTTGTTAATTGACTTTATCCCATGATTTAAAAAATTGGCGATGGTTAATATTGGCTCAAAAATAATTCCTTAAATTGCGCCGGAGCCCCTTTTAGATTAATTGAATTCGCATAAAAACAACAAAGAGTGGCTACGTGCGATTTTATTCTTTGATCTTGATACACGGGACATTTCTGTTATTCAAACAAATCTGCACGAGAATGACAACATACAAGTTGACAGTTACCATTGGTTTGGGGTTCATGAAGAATAGGCTGTTCTATCGAGCCTACAGTTATTCTTTTCTAAAATAAAATGAGTGCCTTGGATTTTTGTGTGGATTTGATAGCGGTTATACTTTACGAATATTCTCTGACATCGGAGACTTGTGTCGTGTTCATTTCATTTTTGCGGTAAGTACAAGCTTCTTATGTCTGATTTGAAAGCGCTTTCGACTCCGGTTGCAAGTTCTATTTGTCACTTTTGTTACTTTCGCAGTGTACCCCCTCCCACCCATATTATTTTAATAGGTCATAATACATTATTATCATATACCGGTGACAGTCAAGATTTGCTAAAAACTTTTCGCTAAGTAACACAGCGTAAGAATATATAGTCCCCGTGTCGAACCCAACATCTCATGTTTTCGCGCGTTTCTGACCACGTGACGTACGGTTAACCGCATTGCGGAGTGATTTACATGTATGGCACTGTGATTTATGAATAGTTGATTTAGATTAACTGAAGCTGCGAGTAAAGAAGTTATGTGTAAAATCTCATCGAATATAATTTAAATTTTGGATTTGATAGCAGCCAATAAGATGAAATGATACATTTAAAAAATTGTAAGTTATTCATTGTTTGCATACACGTACATTGTGGCACCACGTTATACATGTACAGTGTGTTAGAAATACGACCGTAGCTGCCTCGCCAACGGTTAACATATCTTGTATTCAACTTAAATAAATTACATTTTTTGTCAACATGCTTACATCGGGATATCGGCACTCAAGCGATTCACCGTGTTTCACAGCGAAACACCATAATTCACCGCGAAACACCCTATTTCGCGGTGATTTGGCTAGCTGCCGTTTCGCTAGCGATTCTCCAAGATTCCACCGTGAAATAGAGTGTTTTTCCGCGGTGTTCGGCGATTATAGTCCCAAGCTCCAGCACTGTAGTGTATATCAAGGTTGTGGACCCTATAGAGGTCACAATTTTTATCCGATTTTGTTGCAACATGAAATGTAAGTTTATAACCTAAAGATCTCGGTTTCTTTCGATATTTGCGCATATCAGAATTTAACATCCTGAATTATGGCGTTTTTAGTTTGTGGACCCTATAGAGGTCATAATTTATATCCGATTTAAAAAAAACGTATTATTATATCACCGTTACACCCAAAGGATGGCTGAGTTCGAATTTCGTGAAAATCGGCCCAGAACTGACAGACAAAATGGCCGCCCTTCATTCTCAAATAGTGTAAAAATATGGTATATCAAGGTTGTGGACCCAATAGAGGTCGCAATGTTTATGCGATTTTGTTGAAACTGGAAATGTAAGTTTATAACCCGAGGATCTCGGTTCCTTACGATATTCGCGCATATCGGACTGTAACTTCCTGAATTATGGCCCCTGATTGTACGAAAAATCGCGTTTTTAGCTTGTGGACCCTATAGAGGTCATAATTTTTATCTGATTTTAAAAAATGTATTATTATATCACTGTTACACCCTAAGGACGGCTGAGTTCAAATTTCGTGAAAATCGGCCCAAAACTGACAGACAAAATGGCCGCCCTTCGTTCTCAAATAGCCCAAAAAATATGGTATATCAAGGTTGTGGACCCTATAGAGGTCACAATTTTTATCTGATTTTGTTGAAACTTGAAATGTAAGTTTATAACCCAAAGATCTCGGTTCCTTTCGATATTGGCCCATATCGGACTGTAACTTCCGGAATTATGGCCCCTGATTGTACGAAAAATCGCGTTTTTAGCTTGTGGACCCTATAGAGGTCATAATTTTTATCCGATTTAAAAAAACCTATTATTATATCACTGTTACACCCTAAGGATGAATGGCTTCGAATTTCATGAAAATCGGCCCAAAATTGACAGACAAAATGGCCGCCGTTCGTTCTCAAATAGCGTAAAAATATGGTATATCAAGGTTGTGGACCCTATAGAGGTCACAATTTTTATCCGATTTTGTTGAAACTTGAAATGTAAGTTTATAACCCAAACATCTCGGTTCCTTTCGATATTCGCGCATATCGGATCGTAACTTCCTGAATTATGGCCACTGATTGTACGAAAAATCGCGTTTTTAGCTTGTGGACCCTATAGAGGTCATAACTTTTATCCGATTTAAAAAACCGTATTATTATATCACCATTACACCCTAAGGACGAATGAGTTTGAATTTCATGAAAATCGGCCCAAAATTGACTGACAAAATGGCCGCCGTTCGTTCTCAAATAGCATAAAAATATGGTATATCAAGGTTGTGGACCTTTTTGAGGTCACAATTTTTATCCGATTTTGTTCAAACTTGAAATGTAAGTTTATAACACAAAGATCTCGGTTCCTTTCAATATTCGCGCATATCGGACCGTTACTTCCTGAATTATGGCCCGTGATTGTACGAAAAATCGCGTATTTAGCTTGTGGACCCATTAGAGGTCATAATTTTTATCCGATTTAAAAAACCGTATTATTATATTACCATTCCATCCTAAGGACAGTTGAGTTTGAATTTTGTGAAAATCGCCCCAAAATTGACAGACAAAATGGCCGCCGTTCGTTCTCAATTAGCGTAAAAATATGGTATATCAAGGTTGTGGACCCTATAGAGGTCACAATTTTTATCCGATTTTGTTGAAACTTGAAATGTAAGTTTATAACCCAAAGATCTCGGTTCCTTTCAATATTCGCGCATATCGGACCGTTACTTCCTGAATTATGGACCCTGATTTACGAAAAATCGAGTTTTTAGTTTGAAGACCCTATAGAGGTCATAATTTTTCATCCGATTTAAAAAAACGTATAATTATATCACCGTTACACCATAAGGATGACTGAGTTCGAATTTCGTGAAAAGCGGCCCAAAATTGACAGACAAAATGGCCGCCGTTCTTTCTCAAATAGCGTAAAAATATGGTATATCAAGGTTGTGGACCCTATAGAGGTCACAATTTTTATCCGATTTTGTTGAAACTTGAAATGTAAGTTTATAACCCAAAGATCTCGGTTCCTTTCGATATTCGTGCATATCGGACCGTAACTTCCTGAATTATGGCCCGTGATTGTACGAAAAATCGCGTTTTTAGCTTGTGGACCCTATAGAGGTCATAATTTTTATTCGATTTAAAAAAACCTATTATTATATCACCGTTACACCCTAAGGACGGCTGAGGTTGAATTTCGTGAAAATCGGCCCAAAATTGACAGACAAAATGGCTGCCCTTCGTTCTCAAATAGCGTAAAAATTGGGTATTTCAAGGTTGTGGACCCTATATAGGTCACAATTTTTATCCGATTTTGTTGAAACTTGAAATGTAAGTTTATAACCCAAAGATCTCGGTTCCTTTCGATATTCGCGCATATCGGACCGTAACTTCATGAATTATGGCTCCTGATTGTACGAAAAATCACGTTTTTAGCTTGTGGACCCTATAGAGGTCATAATTTTTATCCGATTTAAAAAAGCGTATTATTATATCACCGTTACACCCTAAGGACTGCAAAGTATGAATTTCGTTCAAATCGGCCCAAAATTGACAGACAAAATGGCCGCCGTTCATTCTCAAATAGCGTAAAAATATGGTATATCAAGGTTGTGGACCCTATAGAGGTCACAATTTTTATCCGATTTTGTTGAAACTTAAAATGTAAGTTTATAACCCAAAGATCTCAGTTTCTTTCGATATTCGCGCATATCGAACAGTAACTTTCTGAATTATGGCCCCTGATTGTACGAAAAATCACGTTTTTAGCTTGTGGACCCTATAGAGGTCATAATTTTTATCCAATTTAAAAAACCTTATTATTATATCACCGTTTCACCCTAAGGACGACTCTGTTCGAATTTCATGAAAATCGGCCTAAAATTGACAGACAAAATGGCCGCCGTTCGTTCTCAAATAGCATAAAAATATGGTATATCAAGGTTGTGGACCCTATAGAGGTCACAATTTTTATCCGATTTTGTTGAAACTTGAAATGTAAGTTTATAACCCAAAGATCTTGGTTCCTTTCGATATTCGCGCATATCGAATTGTAACTTCCTGAATTATGGCCCCTGATTGTACGAAAAATCGCGTTTTTAGCTTGTGGTCACTCTAGATGTCACAATTATTATCTGATTTAAAAAAAATGTTGCACTATATCACCGTTTCTACCTAAGGATGGTTGAGTTCAAATTTCATGAAAATCATACCAAAACTTGCCTGACAAAATCACGGTTGTGGACCCTCTAGAGGTCACAATTTTGATCCGATTTCGATGAAACTTGAAATACATGTTTATAACCCAAAGATATTGGTTCTTTTCGATATTCGCGCATATGGGATCATAACTTCATGAATTATGGCCCTTGATTGAACAAAAAATCATGTTTTTAGCTTGTGGTCCCTGTAGAGGTCACAATTTTTATTCGATTTTAAAAAAAACATGTGAATATATCAACATTACAGACTAAGATTTTGGTTCCTTTTGGTAATCACGGATACCTGAACTTAACTTCCTGGATTATGGCCCCTGATTGTTTGAAAAATTGCATTTTTAGCTTGCAGATTCTCTAGAGGTCACAATTTTTTTCTGATTTTAAAAACCGTTTAAATACATCACCATTCCACCATAATGAAGGTTGAATATGTATTTCGGAAATATCAAAATAAAACTGTCAGACAAAATGGACGCTCTTTGTACGCAAATTTTGTAGAAGTGTGTAATACGAAGGTTGTGGACCCTCTAGAGGTCACAATTTTTATCCGATTTTGATGAAACTTGAAACATATTGCCCCTGATTGTACAAAAAATCGCGTTTGGTTTTTGAGCTTGTTCTCTATCCTTCTTTTGTAAAATGTGGGCGTATCCTTCCTGGCAGCCGCTGGGTTTTTTTGTACACATATAAATACAGATATTAGTCAGGCTGTCTCTTCTTTTATATTCTTAACAAATAAATTATGATGTATTTTCAGGTGGTTCTTCAGTACGATCTCCTGATTTGAAAAAAGGTGCATTATATGAAGGGGATAAATGGTCAACTCATGGAGGATCACCCTTGGAAACAAAATGTAAGAAAAGATAGGTATAAAGTTATTAATATTAGCCCAGTAAATCTAGATTTTTACCTGGAATAAATTTGCAGAAAGCTAGATTCAACTGGTGTTTTTATTTAGGGTACTTGTTTATCAAAATAACAAAAGTCTTCCAAAATCGGATTTGTGGGTCTATGGGAAAATTGATAATCAATCCAAGATGGCGGACGACGGCGTGAAATGGCGTAAAATGCCAAATATCTCCAAAAGGAAGCGTTTTAGACCATATAAATGTTAATATAAAAGTGATATCATTGAATCATGTGATGGGGTCAAATTGTTGCTATGACATCATAATCAATATCTAGTCAGAAAACGAACAAATTAAATAGAAAGTGACGTCATAATGCAATTTTGAGTCGGAAAATAAAAAAATTAAATAGAAATGCCTTTGAAATAAAGTGGGAATAAATGTCGGTACTTTCGCACTGTATGCATGAAGTATTGAGAAAATCGATCACCAATCCAAAATGGCGGGAAATGGCTAACAATGGCAAATATCTCTGAAAGGAAGCGTTTTAGACCATATAAATGTATTAAATGCCAATATTTTTGCTATGGCATCGTAGTGACGACATAATGTAACTCTTTATGACGTTTTGTGGGTAGCCATATTGACTTTCTGGAGATTTTTAACAAATTTCTCTTCATATCATGTCTACAAAAATGAGTATCATTGCACTAGGGACCGGGTATCGTCCAGACTTTACGAAAAAAGGAAAGAAACTAAGCTTATCATCAAGAATTTAATACACGTATCCAGCTAATAGATTGCCGGCAAGAATGTGATAAATGCCATCAAGATTCACCAAAAAAACGCCCAGTTTGTGCTACTGTGTAGATTAAAAAACACCATTTACTTTTGACAACGATCGTCTGCTTTACGACCGTCCAGTTTCCCGGGATGTTTTTTTAGAAATGAACACTACCATTTAGATTTGAACGGGGTTTAGTTTTTAGACAAGGCGTTTATTTTCCCGGACGTTGTCAAGAAATGAATTAGTCTTTAATTATTTAAGGCGTTTAGATTTTACGCCAAATTACCAATTTACCGAGAGCCGTCTAGTAACTTACGGGTGAGTAGTAATGCAATGCTGTTTACTTTTCATGTCTTGTAATTAGTTTGCCCAGTGTCATCTAGAAAACTTAAGGCGTTTGTTTTTGTGTGAAATATTTAATTTCTGTCTCCCAATTTCTAATAAATAAAATGTGAGTTTTATCTACGCTGGGAAAATGTTCAATTCATTGTAAATTGACTTTTCCCAACGGACGTCAGCAATACCGAAGAATGGATGATATTCAACAAATATGCAATTCATTCGAGAATTTTAGACACTATATTCAGATTCTAAATCAGAACATAGTTTCTAAAATTGGGAGACAGAAATTAAATATTTCACACAAAAACAAACGCCTTAAGTTTTCTAGATGACACTGGGCAAACTAATTACAAGACATGAAAAGTAAACGGCATTGCATTACTACTCACCCGTAAGTTACTAGACGGCTCTCGGTAAAGTGGTAATTTGGAGTAAAATCTAAACGCCTTAAATAATTGAACACTCTGTTCATTTCTTGACAACGTCCGGGAAAATAAACGCCTTGTCTAAAAACTAAACCCCTTTCAAATCTAAATGGTAGTTTTCATTTCTAAAAAACATCCCGAGAAACTGGACGGTCGTAAAGCAGACGATCGTTGTCAAAAGTAAACAGTGTTTCTTAATCTAAACGGTAGCACAAACTGGGCGGTTTTTGGTGAATCTTGACGGCACTTAACATATTCTTGACGGCAATCTATTAGCTGGATACGTGTATTAAATTCTTGTATTAAAAGCTTAGTTTCTTTCCTTTTTTCGTAAAGTCTGGACGATACCCGGTCCCTAGTGTTGGGGAAGAGGTTGTATGTCCATTTTGCCGTGATGGTTCGACAGATACTACAAATCGGTGAGAAAGGGTTCATTGGTATAAGAAAGTCGTGTAATGAAAGAGTCAGGCCTGGAAATAACGGTTTTACATGTACCTGACAAAATGTCAGGCACTAATGAAACAGTACCTGATATTTTCAACTTAGTGCTGGACATGTATTAATAATATAAATAAAAAAGACAAATCAGTGCCGGACAAAATGACAGGCACCAGAGGTTTAGTGCTTGACAAAGCCTGAATCTGTGCCTGACATTGTCAGTGACAGGTGCCTTATTTCCAGGCTTGGAAAAGTAGACGACCTGTGTGTGGCCGTTGGTCAGTATGTGTATGTTGAATGTAGAAGAAAATATACGAGAATTGAGAATTTTACACTTCATTCCACAACAGAAGCCATCAAGAGAACCAGAGTAAGAGACTTTCAGTAGGGCCGTTTGATTATAAATCTGAATGTCTTGTACCGTGGCCAAACAATGCTGCAATGGACGTAATAATGAATGGGCATCCGATGTGAGAAGTCGAATAGAATATTGCATTTACGATTTACACACAGCTGACAATGTTTACCATAATTCGTGTAATAGTAATTTTAGGTGTGGGGGAGCTCTGCCAGCAAATTCACGCAATGCACTAATGTTCTTGAAAGTGGGCCGGACATTGGTTTGTACAGTTCAAAGTGGATGAAAGAAAAGTTAAAATGTTACTTCAGAGATTCTATTGTGTTCTCACAGAAAGTGGGGCTTGGAGATGTTATTTCTCTCAGAAAAACAGCTCATAAAATTCTACGCACATTTTATGAAAATACCAGTACTGATTCTAGGGACGAAGCTAAAAAAATCGCCATGATTAATGCTACAATTAAATTCCTAAGAAACGATACAATATCTAATGAAGAAACTGTCAATGATTCCTGTTCAAAATCCAGCGAACTAAGACTCGCATCTGCAGGGATGTAGATGCAAGTCTTAGTTCGCTGGATTTTGGACAGGAATCATTGAGTGGTGGAAAAAATAGCTTCCAAGCGGAGCGATGAACAAATTTATTTTGAATGGGGCCTGTGGTCTTTTATGAAAATTCAACCCTTCTTGGTGTATTTTCAGAGCATCTGCTGCCTTTTATATTTGCTTCAGTGCAAATCAAATTTCCATTTATATATTCAAATTTTTACCAAATTCACTTAATTTTCATCAATGATACAGAGACTCTGCCAGGGATCTAAAAACTTTTTGACACCAACCGACCGAGCATAAAATTCCCCCACCCCACTCTGTTTCTCAGGGTTTTTTTTTTTTTTTTTTTTCAAATATTACTTTATTACTTTGAGATTAAAAATTAAAACGATTCTTAAAACGGTGTTTGTGTTTTATTTGAGTACAAAAAACTATGACAACAGGTAATTATTGATAATTGAACACGTTGTTTTATTTGACTTGTGTCTCAAGAATTACGACACCATTTTCGACATCCAAACCTTTAACATTTGAGTGCAGTAAATTGGTCTGGGTGACCTATTTACTGCAAATATACAAATTTAAAGACAATAGAATTGTAAAATGAATAGACCTACACAACTTCTAAATATAAATAAACAAAATACCAATACTTCTTTCTTTAAACTAATTTGGGATGATAGGGTCTACTACGGCACACAAAAATAAATTATGCCGTGGCAGACATGGTTTGCGTCGGCTTTTACCATGGCTTTGCCATTTGCGGTGGTAAATTTTGAGCGCTGAGTGTGTGTACAGAGAAGGACAAAGGGGTTTAAACACGACTGGGCGCCTTTCTTCGATTCTTTCTTTGTGCCGTGCGGCATAAAATAGTGCCGCCCGGTGTGGCTACATACATGATCTGTTCTTGATTTCCTCCCTGATAAAGTTCGATTCTTTTGCCAAAGGTTTGATCAGTGGAACAGAAACTAAACAAAAAGTTGTCGTTAGGACAAGCTATCGTACAGGCCATAATAGCAAAGGCTGTGATAGCCCCCTTACAGCTAGGATTAGTGGTCCAATTACATTACCATCTAAGACAGCGACATGTTATCGATACATTTTATACTATGGGGTTTTACTCATTGTACAGCGAGGTTCTCGGGTTAAATTTGAATGCTGCCTGCTCTGATACAGATATGCCAATATGGGCTATGTCTGAACAAATGGCACTCTAGTTTGCAGCTGATAATGTTGATCATGATAAAATTACGATAGATAGAAAAGGTGTATTCCATGGAATGAGGATGATCGCAACAGTAACATCACGAAACCAGATTGGTAAGAAAATTCCACATATAGATATGGCGAACTTAGATATAACAGGTCAGAGTAAACTTGACATAATTCATTCGGGACAGACCCGAAAACTTAGTTTTGATGCTCTTCTGAAAGTGTAAATTTACCCGAAGATTGATATGTCATTGAAACTCAAACTTCATCATAATACTCCCAACTGGGAGGAAGCATGAGTCTGATTTACAAAGACCGTGCTTACCATGGACAATCCTCGGTGCATTTCCTTAATATGATAGATATGCATTCTAGTGACAAAATGTGTATATTTTCAACATTTTCATATCTCTCAAACCTAGCTCACAATTACAAGCTTCCGGCCATTATAACGTTTGACCAACCACTCTTCTGGAAGGCATCGTAAATTCTGAATGATTTGAATGATGATAATGATTTGAAAAATATTATGTTGATGCTTGGATCATTTCATATATTGATGATCTTTTTAGGCGCTATCGGGGCTCTAATGGATGGGACGGTTTTGAGTGACGTATTACAAGTCATTTATGGTTAAAACACTGTTGAACACATGCTGCACAGTAAAGCTGTCCTAAGAGCCCTACACAGTTTCCAAACGGTTGACAAATGTCTAACAAAATATCTGATCAGGCTTTAAGCTGTTGATGACGCAAACTTTCGCCAGACAATGGATACCCTAATAGTAAGTGCAGGGGGACTGCACCACACAAAATTTACACAAAAAAAATACACAGACAAGACATCATACTCAGAAAAACACATACAGACAAACAATTTAAAAAAAATGAATGGATCCCGGGGCTAGCCGTAAGCGTCCACTGCGCTGTACAGTCCTGGGTCTGTAGTGACACAGACTTCACTCAAATTTGAAAACAATAAGGAATGCAACCCAAAGAAACCATTGTGTAATGCCAGCATGAGTCATGATCTGCTATATGCCACAAGAAATACGAATTTACCACATCGGTGAAATGTGTTTTATCCACAAATCGGATTTCTCAGAATCTAACCATAGGATCTTTCTGAAACTTTTACCTATCTTCCCAAAAATGGGTGGTGGCTGTTGATTAAATATATTTTCAAAACGTTATACGAATCTGAAATCACCGAATTTCACGAACGAATGCATTTGACCTACAATGCTGTAACTTTGTGACTATTTGACCTATTTTACTAAATCTTTTTTCTTTGAGTACTTTGAGACAATTACTTCAAATCTGCAGATTCAGATATTCGAATTTCGAAAATTAGTCGCTGTGATTTCGAACCAGTATTTATGACCAATTTGACAACTTCTTTAATAGTTGTACGATTTTCATGAAATTTAGCATGTAAGTAGA
Organism: Patella vulgata; assembly: GCF_932274485.2. NCBI lineage: Eukaryota > Metazoa > Mollusca > Gastropoda > Patellidae > Patella > Patella vulgata. Next base: position 44,323,009 of record NC_065885.2, read on the forward strand.
TCTTACCGATGCGACTTCAAAAATTTGATCAGAAATTTTCTAAATTATCTCCCCTTAATGAAATTAAGGATCAAAATTTTCAAAAAAATCATCGAATGACCTAATTTTTTTTTTCCGATAGTAGACAAGTAATTACTGATTCATATACAAAATATGGAGTTTGTCGATCGAACCGGAAATGCCACCATCTTGAAACGTGAAAAGTCTTAATAACTTTTGGGATACTGCACTTACAGACATGGGAGTTATATTTTCTGAATCCCTGAAGTAATGCCTAAAAAACCTTCAGAGCAGAATTTTGATTTAGGTCAACTGATGGCTGCCATTTTGAAGTGAATATGAAAAATAGCGGAAAATCGACATTTACCGTCTTCTAAACAAACACAATAGGGCATAGTATGTTCAATACGTCTCCTATTTCGGAAATTAATACATTTCAGGATAGCCGGGATACGGGTCGAATGTTTGGTATTCGAATATTTCAAAAATTCGAATTTCGCCTTTGATGTTTTCCGTGCCGACAAGGTTGTTTTTGAGTGTAGGCCCGCGCATGCGCGTCACAACCCTACTATCGTGCACACCAACTTGAAACTCACCGGGTATCTGGCTTATGGTCCCAAGCACAATTCCAAACAAGAAATTTTAGGGCCCGACCCATGGGGGCGAGCGGTGGCCATTTTCCCGGGGGTACATAAAGTAAAACAAGAAAATAGAGATGGAACTAGGTGTTTGATTTTAATTTGGAGACAATTTTTTGATGCGCCGAGGTCGGAAATGGGGGATTAGCCGAAGTTTCATAGAGATAGGTCCATTTTGTAAAATAATCCCTTCATAACATATTAAGCTGCTTTTGACTTTGCGCATGCGCAACGCTGTTACCAAAGGTACCACGTCTACCAAATTCCGGCGAGGAACTTTTCACGTTGGTACCTAGGTACCCTGAAAATTTCAAGGTGATACCTGCATTCGTTCAAATCGTTTGTTCTTGGCACGGCTCCAGGTCGTTTTTTTTTCTAAGTCAATTTACGGCTTCCATAAGGGGAAAAAAGTGGAATTTCGCCGCGAAAACCATGAAATTTGGACACAATACGCCCATTACCACCCCGGACTCTGTGCTTTACCCCCATTTTGATCCCATTAAAAAAAAAGAGTTTTAGCAAAAAACTGATTTTCGGAATTTGCAAATGCAAAGAGATTTTATCGCATCTTGCATATGTGTTAGGTATTGGTACTATACAAATTATCCTCAAAAGACAATTTTTTAAAATGACAGCAACGATGTATCAACACTAGAAATCGAAATCGCCTATTTTGACCTTTTGTGACTGCTGAGGCATCCTTCCGGTGGTCCAAATCTCTGGAATTTCTAGCGGTTGGCTGCGCGCCGCGATGATATTTATCACATATTAAATTGAGAAAATCCTCAGATATCAAGAACAATAAAAATTCGATAAAATACGGCAATTTTTTAAGCAAAAAACCTTTGATTGTTGGGGGTGGGTTTTGAATTTATTTTGAACGTTCTCGGAATCCAACACTCTTCTATTTTTAATATGTGATAGCTAGAATCCCAAGGTACATTCTGTGCAAATTTGAAGGCAATCGGAGCACAGGAACGTTGCCTGGGCAGAGCAAATCAACCCGGTCGCGAAAATTTGCTCATTCTTCAAAGTGATTATCATATTGTGTTATGATCGCCATGTTAGATCAATCTGAGTCCCTGATCCAAACCACTCCGAAATATACCCAAAATCGACCGTAATTTCTTTTAACTTCGCGCATGCGCCACGCTGGAACCAAAGGTACGTTGACTACCAAATTCCGGCGAGGAACTTTTCACGTTGGTACCTAGGTGCACTGAAAACTTCAAGGCGATACCTGCATTTGTTCAGGTCGTTTGTTCTTGACACGGTTCCTGCCGTTCGTTTTTTTCCGCCATTTACGGCTTCTGTAAGGGCGAAAAAAGTGGAATTTCGCCACGACACCGGCATAGATAGTCTCAAAACCATGAAATTTGGACACAATACGCCCATTACCACTCTGTGACTTACTCCCATTTTGATCAGATTAGAAAAAAGGAGTTTCAGCAAAAAATAAACAACCGTTTTTCGGAATTTAAATTTGGTTTTAATTAATTTTGAAATTCCAAATGCAAAGGGATCTTATCGCCTCTTCCGTATGTGATTGCTATTAGTACTATACACATTATCCGTAAAAGACATTTTTTTTTAAAATGAACGCAACACCAAAAACCGAAATCGACTATTTTGACTTTATCATACATTAAATATTATATGCCATCGGTTAATTTGTATACGCCCACATTGAAATGTGGTCGTATATTGTCGTCGCCGTCCGGCCGGCTAAAGTTAATATCCGATTACTTTAAATTTATACACAGTGTTTAAGGTCATGAGACGAAGAAGCCTTTTGATTTTCAGTGATTTCCGATAATTACTGTCAGAATTATGGTCCTTGACCACTTTAATTGTGCACGCTCTAGAGGCTAAATTCAATATCCGATTGACTTTAAATTTATACACAGTGTTTAAGGTCATGAGATGAAGAAGCCAATTGATTTTCAGCAATTTCCGATAATTACTGTCAGAGTTATGGCCCTTCATCACTTAAAAAAAATCTTGTGGATGCTCTAGAGGCCAAAGTTAATGTCCGATTGACTTTAAATTTATACACAGTGGTTAGGGTCATGAGACGAAGTAGGCGATTGATTTTCAGCGATATCTGATATTTACTGCCAGAGTTGTGACCCCTGATCACTTCAAAATATCTTGTGGATGCTCTAGAGGCCAAAGTTAATATCCGATTGACTTTAAATTTATGCGCAGTGGTTAAGGTCATGACACGAAGAAGCCTACAGTATTGATTTTCAGCGATATCTGATATTTACTGCCATTTCCGATAATTACCGTCAGAGTTATTGCCCTTGATCACTTTAAAAAATCTTGTGGACGCTCTAGAGGCTAAATTCAATATCCGATTGACTTTAAATTTATACACAGTGTTTAAGGTCATGAGATGAAGAAGCCAATTGATTTTCAGCGATTTCAAATTGAATCCTTTGAAAATCACACCTAACTCTAAAACTAAAGGCAAGAAACGGGCCGGTTTACATTGAAGCACAACTAATTCCTGTCCTGCGTACTCTGTATATAATATTAGGTTTTCTAAATATGCCTTGGATGGTAGCCACAAGTCGACAATTTTTGTTTTGTATTTTTCCCATTTTGTTCATAAGGTAAATGTAATTTTTCAGATACCTGATGACATTTATACTTATTGTTTCAATAGATTCTAACAACCCCCTTTGCAGTTACTATGAAAGCTTTCATATCTGCTATGCAGATCTAGTTTCATTTATTTTTTTGATATTTTCCTGCCACTTTTTAATTCTTTTCCAGCATTTTCGTTTCATGTTCTCATCCATCCCGGTTTTAAACGTCTTGATCCATTTTACTGAAACTTATGGAACGGAAGTGGCATTATTTCAACAAAAACTATAATTTTGACAGTTCGGTACCACTTTTTGAAAGCAAATATTATTTTTTCAAAATTTGTTATTACCAAATCGATGCGCAATGCAAAGGCGCACAAAACATCGGACTCATTTTTTTTTAATTTCGATTTCGTTTTCGGGCTATTTCGATAAAAAGGTGTAAAATTAAGCTATTTACAACCCATTCAGCGTCTTGATATTTTAAAATATTTCTTCGTAATTTTCATAAACTTGTAGCAACAATCCATATGAAGAGAATGTATGTGAAAATTAGTTTGTAATATGAGCAGTTTGCGAGAAAGTGGGAAATTTTGCATGAGTGACTTTTTACGCTAGTTTGCCTGTAAAAGAGTCAATTACTATTGGATTTCCATAAAAGTGACACCATTTGATGCGTAATGTCAATATTAACTAGGTCAAGCCAATTTAACATTTTCAATGTCACCATTAATAGAGCCATTAAAACCAATAATTTATTCAAATGAGTCGTATTTGTTATTTGTTTAAAATTTTGATATTTCAACTAATAGAATGAACCCATACGATCATGTAGATATCACAAAATGGTTTCTAACTTGTACGGTCTATAAAAGTGGCAATTATTATTCGATTTACATAAAATTTTCACCATGTGATGCCGTATGCCATTTCTGATTTCATAAAACTAATTGAACATTTTCATTATCACCGGAAGTAATGTACACTTACATGTAACAAATGTATAAAATAAATTGATATTGCTGGATTTGGTTGATTCTGCGTCCATTTTATTTGATGTGTGCAATGCTTATGTGGAAACCTGTTTAATGGTTTCATCGGTACCGAAAGTGACATATGTTTAGGGTAACGTGGCACTGGTGAAAACCGTCATTACTGCATCGCAGTTCTAGTTAAGCTTTCATATTACATATGAAAGCTTATTGTTTCTGTTAAGATTATTATTGTTATTTTTTTTTTGTGTTTTGTCCACAAATCGGATTTCTCAGAATCTAACCATAGGATCGTTCTGAAACTTTTACCTATCCCCCCAAAAATTGGTGGTGGCTGTTGATTAAATATATTTTCAAAACGTTTTACGAATCCGAAATCACCGAATTTTACGAAGGAATGCATTTGACCTACAATGCTGTAACTCTGTGACTATTTGACCTATTTTACTAATTCTTTTTTCTTTGAGTATCTTGAAACATTTACTTCAAATCTGCAATTTCGGATTTTTTCATTTCGAAAATTCGTCGCTGTCATTTCGAACCGGAAGTTATTACCAATTTGACAACTTCTTTAATAGTTGTGCGATTTTCGTGAAATTTAGAATGTTAGTAGATCTTGCCAATGCGACTTCAATGATGTCCTTGGAAATTTTCTAAATTATCTCCCCTTGGTGAAATTAAGGATCAAAGTTTTCAAAAAAATCGTCGAAATATAGGTCAGAATGACCTAAAAAAAAAATTCGATACTAGACAAGTAATTACTGATTCGTACACAAAATATGGAGTTTGTCGATCGAACCGGAAGTGCCACCATCTTTAAACGTGAAAAATCAAAAAGGCTTTTTTGCTATTTTACTTACAGACTCGGGCGTCATATTTTCGGAATCCTGGAAGGAATACCTAAAAATCTATCGGATCAGAATTTTGATTTCGGTCACGTGATGGTCACCATTTTGAATTGAAAATGAAAAATAGAAGCAATTTGAAGGGCCGGGACTTTGGAACACAAGAACTCTCCTTCTAATTAAGCTAGAATGTTCAAACTTGGTGTAGGCGTTCACTAGGTCAATGTCATGATTGAGTTCAAAGATGAGCATTTTTTGCCTAGGGTAAGCAGAGATAAGCAAGCTGATTTGTTGATTCTTTAGGGCACGATGACATTGGTTATAATGAATGGAGGGCAATGAAACTCTTGTCAATCGAGAGGCTAATAGCTGGCCTGTTGTGTGAAATCATTGTATCATTTTTTATTCGAATTTCTCCTTTGATGTTTTCCGTGCCGACAAGGTTGTTTTCGAGTTTAGCTGGATTTGACTTCGCGCATGCGCTACGCTGGAACCAAAGGTACCATGAGTACTAAATTCCGGCGAGCAACTTTTCACGTTGGTACCTAGGCACCCTGAAAATTTCAAGGTGATACCTGCATTCGTTCAAGTCGTTTGTTCTTGTCACCTGCCTTTCGTCGTTTTTTTTCTAAGTCAATTTACGGCTTCCATGAGGGGAAAAAAGTGGAATTTCGCCGTGACACCGGCACCGATTGTCCGAAAACCATGAAATTTGGACACAATACGCCCATTACCACCCCGGACTCTGTGCCTTACCCCCATTTTGATCCCATTAAAAAAAAAGAGTTTTAGCAAAAAAACGATTTTCGGAATTTAATATTGGTTTTAACCCTGTACCCAGACAAGATATAGATATTATTATAATCCCTATGAAATATTTTAATTATTTACTGCTATAATATGAATTATCACTTATTCCCCGTTAAATAAATATCGGTCACCGGGTGCAGCTGTACAACTTCAAGGACCCTGGCTTCAAGTCAATTTACGGCTTCCATGAGGGGAAAAAAGTGGAATTTCGCCGTGACACCGGCACCGATTGTCCGAAAACCATGAAATTTGGACACAATACGCCCATTACCACCCCGGACTCTGTGCTTTACCCCCATTTTGATCCCATTAAAAAAAAAAAGTTTTAGCAAAAAAACGATTTTCGGAATTTAATATTGGTTTTAACCCTGTAATACCCAGACATGATATATTATTATAATCCCTATGAAATATTTTAATTATTTACTGCTATAATATGAATTATCACTTATTCCCCGTTAAATAAATATCGGTCACCTGGTGCCGCTGTACAACTTAAAGGACACTGGCCTCAAGTCAATTTACGGAGAGAGAGAGAGAGAGAGAGAGAGAAATGGGGTTTAACGTCCACTCGACACAAACTAGGTCATTTCGGGACCAAAATATGGTTTAATTTTATTTCAATAATTCGCTTGCGCGTAGGGGTCTTTAGCAGTGGGAGGAAACCGGAGGACCCGGAGAAAACCCACAAGGTTGGACAGGCGACCCTACCCCTTGCGTCAATTTACGGCTTCCATGAGGGGAAAAAAGTGGAATTTCGCCGTGACACCGGCACCGATTGTCCGAAAACCATGAAATTAGGACACAATACGCCTATTACCACCCCTGACTCTGTGCTTTACCCCCATTTTGATCACATTAAAAAGAAAAGAGTTTTAGCAAAAAAACGATTTTCGGAATTTAATATTGGTTTTAATTAATTTTGAAATTGGAAATGCAAAGAGATTTTATCGCCTCTTCCGTATGTGATAGGTATTGGTACTATACACATTATCCTTAAAAGACAATTTTTTAAACTGACCGTAACGATGCATCGACACTAGAAACCGAAATCGCCTATTTTGACCTATTTTGACTGCTGGGGTATCTTTCCGTACGTGACAAGGAGTAGGTCGCCCGTCCAACCTGTGTATTTTTTCAGGATCACCCGGTTTCCCCCCACTGCTAGACCCCTACGCGCAAGCGAATTATTGAAATAAAATTGAACCATACGTTAGTCCCGAAATTACCTAGTTTGTGTCGAGTGGTCGATCAACCCCATTTCGCTCTCTCAATTTTAGCACTCCTAACTCTAAAACTAAATGCAAGGAACGGGCCTATTTACAGAGGTCACAATTTTAACCTACATGCACACCTACATGATATACATATTATTTTAATCCCTATGGGATATTTTAATTATTTACTGTTATAATATGAATTATCACTTATTTCCAGTTAAATAAATATCGGTCACCGGGTGCAGCTGTACAACTTCAAGGACCTTGGCCTCAAGTGCATGGGACCAACTCTACATTTTCTGAAATGTCAATAAAAGCCCTGGAATGATTTCATTTAAAAAAAATAATCAGAAAGTAAATCTAGTTTTATTTATATGCTATTTGTTGCCAGAAAATATATTTTGTTACGAGTCTAATTCAAATTTAAAAATAAACAATGGGTCTGAGGCATATTTTATTGATATATAGAAATTAATGCAGTGTTCTCATTATGTGATAAAAGAGTGCCAGAAATGTCTCGAAATTCAGCCATTTGTGTATTTAGTATATCAAGTATATGCGTGTATTACAAAGCTCTGATTTGTGTGATTTGTGTACACCCCGCTCCCCCCCCTCCTCGTGTCACTATCATGTACATATCAATTCTGCTGCCAACCCACCCACGCGAACATGACTAAATTATGAAACATTGTCTAGTCGTTTGTATGTTACGACAAAACGAGGCCAGCGTGGCTCATTTGCTGCAGAACGGAAGGCCTTGCAAGGATTAGTGTCTAGTCGTTTGGATGGTACGAAAACCCGAGGTCAAAGTGGTTCCCCGTTGGCAGTGGTGAAGTATGGAAGGCCTAGCAAGGATCTGTGTCTAGTCGTTTCGATGGGACGAAAAATGCCCGTCCCCTCGTCCATGGTACAAGGATTAGTGCCTAGTCGCTTGGATGGTATGCAAAACAGAGGTCCCCGTTCTCTCCCTTTGTCTGTGGTTCTTGACCGAAGGCCCGACAACTAACTTTGCGTGCAGTTTTTTAGGTAGGACGAAAAATCGAAATCCTGTGTGCATATTGGCGTGCACGAAAAATAACCCTTTGCATTTGGAATTTTATGCACCCACCCCACCCTCGAACAACGCTTAACATAACATTTTGTTTTCACTACCTACATTGTAAAATTTGTTTGATTTCAGATGACTTAGCCCCGGTTTTTCACAGTGAAAGATTTTGATGAAACTTGACATGCATGTTTATAACCCAAAGATATGGTTCCTTTCGATATTTGCGCATATCGAATCGTAACTTCATGAATTATGGTCCCTGATTGTAAGAAAAATCACTTTATATTTCGCGTGTTCTCTATCTATCTCTCGGAAATGGAATATGGAAATACACAAGCTAGCTAGTGTATTACAGGTTGGTGGTGGTGGGGATGAGGTCTTCTATTTGCAATGATTTTTTGACTACAAAATATACGCTCTAACTCATTACTCAAACTACAGTAAAAAAAAAGCGGATCGGAAACCCGATTTTATATATTCTTACAATAGCAACGCACTTCGGGATTAACTTAGAAATGGTTCCACTACTGATGTCTTCCGCCTTACTCCTGCCACAGTAGTGGCTTGTCCTACGGAGTTCCTTTCCGCAAGTTTTTTTTAGTCAAATGACTACAAAAAGGTTACTGGCCTATGTATAGCTCCCTTAATTTACACATAAACTGACCTAAAACTGCACTGCACATATAATAAACCTTTTCCAATTGAAATAAAGGTGAAGCCATACCGCATAATTATATGATTTGATGAAACCCAACTGCTACCTGAAGTTTCTCGCCTATCGAAGTTATAATATCCGCCGGTGTCATGGCGGCTCGCACATTATAAGAATCATTGCTTTGAAAATGTAGAACGCATTAACACAAAGAAAAACTGATGGGTAACTAGTTTAGTGGTCCAGTCTTCACTATAATTTGTGATAGAATTACTGTTTTAAAAAAAACTGAATGATGTAAAAATAAAAATGGTTGGAGTGCCCAAGTTTAGATTTGTCGTTGATTTCATAAAGATGTTAGGATATAGAACGTTAAATACTGTGTGATTCAACATGGCGGCCGAGGGGTTTAATATGATATAAGTACGAAATACATGTACATGTAGTACCAAATGGTTTATATGTATGAGAGTCAAGGTTTGGACTAAATGTCTTGGGGAAGTAGGGGGCGACTAGCATGTGCCTCTCTTTAGTGGACTGATGTGAGATTGCCCATTGTATTAACTGGACGGGTAGGCCTATTCACCTTCAGTTATGTGTCAATCTCAAATAAGCGGCTTCGTATCAACAGAAACTACATGTATCTCAGAAACTACATGTCAGATCGATACGATTTATTATTGGGAAAGTGGGTGTGACTTAGAGATTAAAGCTATTTTGGGCATTCTGTGACAATGCGAAATGTCCGAAATCACCGAAGTTGTCTTTTTTAAAAAAAATGCCGTAGTATTAACAATAATCATCGAATTTTAACATATGATGCATTATGACATAGCCTGAGACCAGGCACATAGCTGTGCTACTTTTGATTTTTGATTGTTGACGAATCTTCATAGATATTAAGTGCCAAATTTCGAAAATTTAAAATTTTACAAAAAACTTTTTTATTTATGAATATTTTTATATGGCATTTTAACCAGGGTTGAAGAGTTATCCGATTTGACAAAAAATGTCAACATTTTTTGTGTCCGTAATTTTCCTTGGCCGCCATTGGCTAATTCAGTTTTTCAGTCCTAGATTAATTATTTATTATTCGATTTGTACAAAAAAAAGTTCATATGCTGCGTGGTCCAAAATGTCATTTATTTTGTTGCCGGTAAAGATTCGTGTCGGCACCGGAAGTGAAGTAAAATCAGCAAAAACTACAATTTTGACAGTTCGGTACAACATTTTGAAAGCAAATATTATTTTTTCAAAATTTGATATTACCAAAAGTATACGCCATGCAAAGGCGCACAAATCATCGGACTCAGTTATTTTTAATTTCGATTTCGTTTTCGGGCTATTTCGATTAAAAGGTGAAAAAAGGGTGTAAAATTAAGCTATTTACAACCCATCCACCGTCTTCATATTTCAAAATATTTCATCGTAACTTTCACAACCTCGTAGCAATAACCCATACAAAGAGAATGTATGTCAAAATTAGTTTGTAATATCAGCAGTTGTTGAGAAATAGGCAATTTTGCATGAGTCACATTTCGTGCTATTTTGCCTGTACAAGAATCAATTATTATTCAATTTCAATTTTCTTTCACCATTGGATGCCGAATGCCACGTTTGACTAGATTAAACCATTTTAATACCTTTACTGTCACCGAAAGTGACGTCATTTGGGCAAAAACTGAATTTTAGCCTTAAAAACCGATATTTTTTTCAAATGAGTGGTATATGTTATTTGTTTAAAAGTATGATATTTAATTTCAATCGACAAATAAAATGAACCCATACGACCATATAGATACCACAAAATGGGTTCTAACTTGTAAGGTTTCAGAGAAATAGACGATTTTCTACTAGTCACTTTTCAGGGTTTTTGGTCTATAACAGTGTCAAATATTATTCAATTTTCACCATGTGTTGCCTTATGCCATTTCTGATTTCATAAAACTAATTTAACATTTTCATTCTCACCGAAAGTAATGTCATTTTAGCAAAAACTGTATTTTTAGCCTTCAAAACAAATATTTTTTTGAAGTGAGTTATATTTAGTATTCGTTTACCATTATGATATTTCATTCCAATGGAAATATAGATTGGATCAATACGATCATAAATATGTCAAAAAATAGCTTCTAGCATCTTCTCTTGGAAAGAAATAACCAATTTCTTCAGGATCACTTTTTAAGACTTTTCGCATTTTTATTACAGTTTATGGGTTCTAAATTAATTATTTATTGCCTGATTTGTATAAAACAAAAGCTCATATACTCCTTGGTGCAAATTCTCAACTTGTTTCTACCTATAAAGTTTTCTGTCGGCACCAGAAGTGACGTAATTTTGCCTAAAATTTAAATTTTGACGGGTCAGGAGGTCTTTTCCTAAGGAAAAATCTTAATTTCTACAAATCTTATCAATGAAGATAAATAAATGCTCCTACTACAGGTGCAAAATATGTCGGGCTTAGTTTTGTGGGGTTTTTTTTTATATCAGTTTTGTATTTGCGCCATTTGAAAAAAGGAGTAAAAATCAGCTATTTACAACCCATTCATCGTCTTCATATTTTAAATTATTTCTACGCAACTTTCATAATTTTGTAGCATCAATCCATACGAGGACAATGTATGTCAAAATTAGATTGTAATATGCGCAGTTGCAAAGAAATAGGCAATTTTGCATGCGTCACTTTTCACGTTATTTTGCATGTAAAAGAGTCAATTATCGTTCAATTTTCAATTTTTGTTACCATGTGATGCCTCATGCCACCTTTGACTAGGTCAATCCAATTTAACATTTTCACTGTCACTGAAAATGACGACATTTGGGGAAAAACCCATACGACCATACAGATATCACAAAATGGTTTCTAATTTGTTCGGTTGCAGAGATATAGGTTTTGGTCTATAAAAGTGTCAATTATTATTCGATTATCATAAAATTTTCACCATGTGAGGCCTTATGCCATTTATATTTTCATAGAATTAATGTAAAAATTTTATTATCACCGGAAGTAATGTAATTTTGGCAAAAACTGTATTATTAGCCTTCAAATTGTTATTCGATTATCATAAAATTTTCACCATGTGAGGCCTTATGCCATTTATATTTTCATAGAGTTAATGTAAAATTTTTATTATCACCGGAAGTAATGTAATTTTGGCAAAAACTGTATTATTAGTCTTCAAGTTGTTATTCGATTATCATAAAATTTTCACCATGTGGAGCCTTATGCCATTTATATTTTCATAGAATTAATGTAAAAATTTTATTATCACTGGAAGTAATGTAATTTTGGCAAAAACTGTATTATTAGCCTTCAAATTGTTTTGAAGTGAGTTATATTTATCATTCGTTTAACATTATGATATTTGATTCCAATGGACATATAGATTGGATCAATACGACCATATAGATGTCCAAAAATTGCTTCTAGCATCTTCCCTTGTCGAGAAATTTCCCATTTAAAAGTCAGCTAACTTAGCGGTAAGTTAGTAACAAATTTTGTAAGGATCACTTTTTTGACATATGTAACACATGGTAACAAATGTATAAATGAAATTAATATTGTTGGGTAACTGGCACTGGAAGTGACATAAGTTCAAGGGTAATGTGGCACCGGTGAAACCCGTCATTACTGCATCGCAGTTCTAGTTGTTAATTATATTGATGTCCAGGTCAAGAATAGATGCATTTACAGTGCCGGAATTTTCTTTATTTAATATTAGTTCAGGAGGATATATTTCACTTTTATATTTGTTGAAATTTCCGTTATCATTGATAGGTGTTATGTCATCAATGTATCGGAAGGTATAGTTTAGACTTTTAGCTACTTTGTAATCTGTTTTTCTTTTATGGTCTTGAAAAGCGAATTCATATTTATATAAATGTGCATTTGCCATAAATGGGGCGGGGTCAGTTCCCATCGGTAAACCAATAGTTTGCTGTATTATCTGATCCCCAACCTCAAATATGGCATTGTCAATAAGGAATTGTATGATGTTCTGAAATTTTTCTTTATCAAAAACTACAGTGTCGGCAATGCGACGTTTTATAATCCATTTAGCATCTTCTGCATAAATGGCCATCAAGTTTCTGCCTTTCCCGAAAGCTCCATTAAAGGCTTTATCTACAAACCAATCCAAATTATCTTTAAGATCTACATGTTGAAGCATAGTATACAAAGTAGAAAAATCGAACGTTTCTATTGTTTTTGCATTAACTTTTTATTAAGTCAGAAATACGAGTCATTTATGAATGGCAGTGAAACCGTTGAATCACTGGCAGAAGATGAGACTTTTATGCAAGTACTTGAGGTTATGAATTCCAAAAAGAACGAACTGTCTAAGTCCAAGACGAGTGAATTATGGTTTGGTTTTCAATATATGGTGCAAGTAGCTCGAAATTTAGTTTGAGGTGACAGAATGGGTGACTGGCAGATTCATAAAGCAGCTGTGTACGCCGGTCTGGAAATCTTTGGGGCTGCAGGACATTTCAACTACCTTATATCAGCACATATGTACCTAAAGAATATGGCAAAATTAGAAACTACGTAACCTAAAGTAAATGCTATTTTTGAACAAGTTTCTCTTACTCATTCAAGCGTAAAGATCTTGCTGTTACAATGACTTCTACTACCAGCTTGAAAATAGACAAAAATAGATCCATTAATCCATTGATAGATCCATTGCCATTGCCACCACCCCTGTCTGTGTGTGTAGCCTACAGGCCACAAATATTATTTTTGTCCCCCGCCTTTCGAAGAAAGCAGGGGACTATTAAAATGGGTTCGTCCGTCTGTCCGTCTGTCCGTCCGTCTGTCTGTCCGTCACACTTTTTGGGACACAATAACTCTCTTCCTAATTGAGCTAGAATGTTCAAACTTGGTGTATGTGTTTATTAGGTCAATGCCTTGATGGAGTTCGAAGATGAGCATTTTCCGCTTAGGGTAAGCAGAGATAAGCAATTTGATTGGTTAATGCTTTGGGACACGATAACTCTCTTCCTAATTGGGCTAGAATGTTCAAACTTGGTGTATGTGTTGATTAGGTTAATGCCTTGATGGAGTTCGAAGATGAGCATTTTCCGCTTAGGGTAAGCAGAGATAAGCAATTTGATTGGTTGATGCTTTGGGACACGATAACTTTTAATTGAGCTAGAATGTTCAAACTTGGTGTATGTGTTTATTAGGTCAATGCCTTGATGGAGTTCGAAGATGAGCATTTTCCGCTTAGGGTAAGCAGAGATAAGCAATTTGATTGGTTGATACTTTGGGGCACGATAACTCTCTTCCTAATTGAGCTAGAATGTTCAAACTTGGTGTATGTGTTGATTAGGTCAATGCCTTGATGGAGTTCGAAGATGAGCATTTTCCGCTTAGGGTAAGCAGAGATAAGCAATTTGATTGGTTGATGCTTTGGGACACGATAACTTTAGTTCTAATTAAGTGAGATTGATGAAACTTGGTGTATAGTTTCATTACAGTAATACCTTGACTAAGTTTGATAATGAGCATTTTCTGCTCAGGGTAAGCAGAGCGATACGCAATTTGATTGGTCGAGACTTTGGAAAACAATAACTCTCCTACTTTGATTGTCCCCCGCCTTTCGAAGAAAGCAGGGAACTATTAAAATGGGTTCGTCCGTCTGTCTGTTTGTCTGTCTGTCCGTTCCGCTTATTTGTGATAAATTTATATGTGTCCTCTAATTATTTTCCTATTTCGGCGGGGGACATCAGCCTCACTGTTGGCTTGTTGTATTTGTTTGTCGTCTACAGGCCGCATTTCTTAACGTATCATCTTGAAACTTTGCATACTTATTCTTTGTACCCTAAGGAACATCCCTATCGTTCGGGGTGCATGCCCAACCCCCACTGGCAGAGCCACGCCCATTTTCTTTTTGTGTGTCTGTGTGTCGCCTACAGGCCACAATTCTTATTTTTGTATTTGTTTGTCGTCTACAGGCCGCATTTCTTAACGTATCATCTTGAAACTTTGCATACTTATTCTTTGTACCCTAAGGAACATCCCTATCGTTCGGGGTGCATGCCTACCCCCCACTGGCAGAACCACGCCCATTTTCTTTTTGTGTGTCTGTGTGTCGCCTACAGGCCACAATTCTTAAGTGATGATCTTGAAACTTTACATACTTGTTCCTTATACCCTAAGGATGATCCCTATTGTTTTTGGTGCATGCTCGATCTCCAGGGTCAGAGCCACGCCCATTTCTTGTATTTGTTTACACACCGCATTTTTTAACGTATCATCTCAAAACTTTGCATACTTATTCTTAAGTGATCATCTTGAATCTTTACATAGTTATTCCTTATACCCTAAGGAACATCCCTATCGTTTAGGGTGCATGCCCAACTCCCAGGGGCAGAGCCATGCCCATTTTCTTTTTGTGTGTCGCCTACAGGCCACAATTCTTAATCGTCTTAGAAAAATTTCATATAATTCCTTATACCTTAAGGATGATCCCTATTGTTTTTGTTGCATGCCCGATCCCCAGGGGCAGAGCCATGCCCATTTCTTGTATTTATCATATTTGCCATCTACAGACCGCATTTCTTAACGTATCACCTTGAAACTTTGCATACTTATTCATTCCATTCTAAGGAACATCAACTATTGTTTGTGGTGAATGCCCAACTCCGAGGGGCAGAGTCACGCCCATTTTCTTTTTGTGTGTCTGTATGTCACTTGCAGCCTGCAATGCTTAATCGATCGTCTTGAATCCTTTTTTTTACTTATTCCTTATACCCTAAGCCTGACCTCTATTATTTTTGGTGCATGCCCGACCCCCTGGGACAAAGTCACACCCAAAGTTCGTGTGCCTTTTGTGTCGCCTACAGACCGCAATTCTTAACAGATCCTTTTGAAACTTTGCATACCTATTCCTTATACCCTTGATGATTGCCCAAGCCCCAGGGGCAGAGCCACACCTATTTTTTCTTTGTGTCTCTGTGAGTTGCCTACAGGCCACAATTCTTAATGGATTGTCTTTAAACTTAGGATATGTATTCCTTAAGGACAACAACTGCATGCCCTCCCCAGGGGCAGAGCCACACCCAATTTTTGTGTTTATCATTTACAGGCCGTATTCTAAATGGATCAATTTGGTACTTGGCATATGTATTCCTTATAGCCTAAAGGTGTCAACTATTGATTCTGGACCCCCAGGGGCAGAGCCACGCCCAATTTTTGCCTTTAGCGCCTGAAGGCTACAATACTGAATGGATTATCTTGGAACTTGGTATACTTATCCTTATACCCTAAGGACAGCAACTATTGATGTTGTCATTTCAATAACAGGGTGGTGCCTATTTATATTGTTCCATATTCAACCCCCAGGGGCAGAGCCACACCCGATTTTTGTATTTATCATCTACAGGCTGCAATTCTGAATGGATCATCTTGGAACTTTGCATATTTATTCCTTATACGGTAAAGACAGCAACTATTTATTTTTGTGCCCCGACTTCCTGGGGCAGTGTCATACCCACTTTTTTGTTAATATTTTGTCTGTAAATTTGGCAAAACAAACCCATCAAAGTGAGTCGGAATACACAAAATCTAATTTTGGACTATCGACAAAATAAGTGAAAATATTGATTTTGATCGAAATTGAGATTTTCACAAAAATGAGTCGACACAAAAGATCAAAATAGCAATAAAAGATTTTAGAACTCCTTTATTTGAACGTTTTTGTAAGAGTACTGTACGGTAAAGACAGCAACTATTTATTTTTGTGCCCCGACTTCCTGGGGCAGTGTCATACCCACTTTTTTGTTAATATTTTGTCTGTAAATTTGGCAAAACAAACCCATCAAAGTGAGTCGGAATACACAAAATCTAATTTTGGACTATCGACAAAATAAGTGAAAATATTGATTTTGATCGGAATTGAGATTTTCACAAAAATGAGTCGACACAAAAGATCAAAATAGCAATAAAAGATTTTAGAACTCCTTTATTTGAACGTTTTTGTAAGAGTACTGTATTCTTTAATCTGTCCTATGTCTTAAAATTCTTCAATCTGTCCTATTTCTTAAAATTCTTGGCGAAATTAGTTATTTTTCTTCGCTCGCAGCGGGAAGACTGGTCATTCCTCTTGCATAATGATTGGCATCGTTGTAAAGCGGAGAATCTCTACTTTACAAATATGATCAAATTAATGTCGATGAATTGATTTTGAACGGATTAATTGAGTTTTAAAACCCTTAAAAAATATAAACCACCCCCGCTTGTTGCTATGCTGCCTACACAACTCGTTTGCTGATTGGCCCAGACACCGAGTGAATAGCATTATGGTTACGTGGCTGACTCGAGCGGGCGATAAATATTTGGTTTTAGCGATAATGTGTTTGGGTACTTACATGCTATTCACTCTGATAAGTGGAAGAAAAAAATTAATTCTGATTGTATATAGTTTGCCGTTGAGTGTTAATCCAAACCACGTGGCTGATTATGTAAATTAATCTACATGCGGATGGGTGTCATTGAGTAATACTAATCAACTGTCACGGGTCAATGATAAAGTCATGGACAACTCCTTTTTTACTCTTAATAATTAATCCAAGCGGTGATTATTGGATATCTCATATCATCTTTTAAAAAATAATTTATAGGCCTATTGGTCATTTTGTTTATTTCAATTTAAAAATGGAAATAAACAAAATGGCCAATAATTTTCTTTTCGAAGAGAATTTTATTGATAGATAAATTCCCTTTACTGTCGCTTCTTCATACGGCATGCAAAGTAAGGAATGCATCTTGGATATTATTGTTTAAAATTCTCTTATCACAATGGGTCGAAAAAATGAGAACGACCAACGAGCTGAATTGCGACGATTCTCGAGTCTGCCATTGTTTAATTACATCAAAGCCAGAATGCACGTAAGTGAACGTAAGTATTTCTTGACTATGAAATTGATATTTCTATAGGGACTCATATTTTGATACCGTTATGGTACCTGAAAATAATAATAGAACTATCATACACGCAAAATCTTATTTTAATTCACTTGTTAAAGGACAATATTTGTGCCAGTCATTATCACATATGTGATAGAACTGGTTAAACACGTTCCAAATATTATTTTTTCACAGAGATCATTGCTACGATAGATGAGTAATCAATGTTTCAACAATAGGAAGTGACGAACGCAAAAGGAAAACACGAGTTATCCCTCTATAAAACTGGCTGAAGTGTCGCGTGATAACAGATACATGGGCAAATTTCTGTTTAACCAGTTCTAGCACATATGTGATAATGACTGGCACCAATATTGTCCTTTAAATGAACACGCGTACAGCTGTGGCGGCTTCTTTGATGATTATCCAATCAGCAATCTTAATCTCCTGACCACTAGCTGGCACTAAGGTGCTAATTAATTTATGAGATTAACTGTTAATCTCACCAAAGTTATAATATACAAAACTAATGTATAGATTATTTTTCAGTATAACACTATCATGTGAATATGCCGCCTTTGTTATGGATGTTTCGTCACGAAAGGGATGCATTTAGCCTACTACGATTTTCGTCGTCAGCACCCTTGAAATCCTAACCTAAATAAAAAAAATATTAAAGGATATAATAGCAAATAAATGGCGGAAATCGTCGGATCAAATTTTTACTACGATTTTCGTCTTCAGCACCCGTGAAAACCCATGGAAAGATATATTCAACGACAGAACAGCAAATAAATGGCCTGGTGGCTATGGGATTTTGTTTTGTAATTTTTCTCAAAATTTACTTTTGTGAGTTGGGTAGCTTCGAATGGACAGAGCTCAGTCAATTTTTACCCGATTCCAACAAACTATACATCAAATTGAAGGTATTGAGTAGGAGAATGTGAAAATAACAATAACTCAATTTTAAAAATGTCCTCACTGTGACTCAGTATGCCATGGGGGGTCACATATATCACCGTTAACCATCAATGAAGGTTGAGTTTGAATTTCGTTAAAATCTGACCGAAACTGCTGGACAAAATGGCTGCTCCTTCTACGCAAATAGTGTAAAAGTATGTAATACCAATGTTGTGGACACTCTAGAATTCACAGTTTTTATCCAATGTTGATGAAACTTGAAATTTATGTTTGAAATCCAAAGATTGGGGTTTCCTTTTGATATTTGCGCATATCGGACTGCAACTTCCTGGTCCTTGATTGTACAAAAAAATCTTGTTTTTAGCTTGTGCACCCTCTAGAGGTCACAATTTTTATCCAATTTTAAATTTATCACCGTTGCACCCCAATGACAGTTGAGTTCCAATGTCATGAAAATCGGACCAAAACTGCCTGACAAAATTGCGGCTCTTTGTACGCAAATAGTGTAGTGTATAGTGTAAAAGTATGTCATACCAAGGTATTTGTGCATATCTTTCTTGATTATGGCCCCTGATAGTATGAAAAATTGCTTTTGTTTTTAGCTTGTTCTCTATCCATCTCTTGCAAAATGTGGCGTATCTTGCCTTGCAACCACTGGTTATCCGATTTTAAAAACCATTTTAATATATCAGCATGATACCATAAGGAAGGATGGGTTTAAATGAGTTCAGTCCCTTTTGATATTTGCGCAATTTGAGTTTGAATTTCATGAAGATTGGACCGAAACTGCTCAACAAAATGGCTGCTCCCTGTACGTAAATAGGTTTTGGACCCTGTAGTGGTGACATTTTTAATCCGATTTCAATGAACTTAAAAAGATATGTTTATATCTTAAAGATCTGGGTCATGTTATGATACTTGCACATAGTGGATCGTAACTTTCTGGATTTTAGCCTCTGATTTTACCTAAAATTAGCTTGTTCTCTGTCGATCTCTTACAAAATGCTTAGTGTCTGTTTTCAAGCCGAGCTAACTGTAGACAGGCAGTCTAAGTTTAGTATATTTTGGTGCAGAATGGAGAGCCTGGCAAGGAACAGATGGATTAGATGAGACAAAAAGAAAAACCAAGGTCCCAATTCCGGCAAAATTACCGGTATAGCACACTGCATGGTGGATGTCCAATTGTCCGTCTTCATTAGTGCAAATGGAGCTGAAAAGTAGGATGTTGAACCCTAGAGCTAGGTGATATCTCTGGAAACATCGCTATATTTTCAGAATATATTGTGATATTTGTTTTCAGGGATATCACTATATCGCAATATATTTTAAAATGTGAATCATTTCAGTTTAAGGTCATCAGACGACAAAATCAATTGCTTTTCAATGATTTCCGATAACTTGAACAGCTACATAATATTCAATGTTTTGTATATTAAACGTTAGCATGTGCCTAAACTAGAAGCCAGACAAATTCTAATGATTTCTGATCATTACTTAATGGGCTGTTACTCGTAGTCATATTTTAGTGACTTGTAAATGTTTTCAGCTAACTGTATTTGTGACAAAAGTGTCTCATCAGGGAGAAAAAATAAATTGCCTTGTAATTCTACTAAGTATCAATATTGATCAATAAAATTTAAACTTTTTTCCGCTCCAGCAGCTGTTACAAATCAACTTTTGTGAAGCTTTTTAAGTATGGGTAACTGTATGGTCACTTTATGGTTACGGACACTACAAAAAGTAAAAAAAAATCAAATTCTAATGAATGAAAAATATTTTAGATTTTAAAATTGCACATTGAAAAGTATAATATTATACGCCCACATTTTCATGTGGACATTTATGCCGTCGCCCCCGTCCACAATTTGTTTGTGGACACTCTACAGGTCACAATTTTTATCCAATTTTGATGAAACTTAAAATATATTCTATCTCCCATAGATCTTTGTTCCTTTAGATATTGGCATGTATCGGACCATAACTTCATGGATTATGGGCCCTGATTGTACGATAAATCACGTTTTTAGCTTGTGGATATGCTAGAGGTCACAATTTTCACCTGATTTTGATGAAACTTGATATTCATGTTTATAACCCAAAGATCTTGGTTCCTTTCGATATTCACGCATATCGGATCGTAACTTCCTGATTTATGGCCCCTGATAGTACGAAAAATCATGTTTTTAGCTTGTAGTAGGTACCGGCAAATACCAGCATGGCCTACTGGAAAACAATGACGACGTCGATAATTACAGAAAGTCAGTCAACTTTCCAACATTAGTACAGCTATCACTCTTACAGTTTTTAAAAGATAATTTATATTCATAGAATGTTTGTTTTATCTTCTTTCTAATGATACCTAACATGACTGCATTTATGTTTGAAAGATATAAAAAAAATAAATGTTGAAATTGCGATAATTCCCGGCATTACGTAATTTACTTAATTGTAACGTCATTAAAATTTAGTCCAAAACACAGAGCTTGTCAATATTTTGATTCGCAATACGGCGCCAATGGCCTTGACACATCGTGGCCTGAATATTTATTTAGCCCTTGAATCAAGCTTTCGATTCGTATCATATTTGCATAAAAAAAAATTCTCCGAAGTTTCTAATTTTGCCGTGAAAGTCAACAAAAATTTTCAAAGCTAAAATTCAATACGACCCCTTGAAAATAACACCTGCATATTTGATACGTAAATAAAGCTAAACAAATTAACTTTTAAGATGCAATTCGTGTTGAAATCCTGTACCAAACGGCAGCTCCGCGCAACCTATTTAACATCACGTAATGCGCAGTCGTCGTTGAGCTTCCTTCCGTAGCAGACAAATGAGAACATCCCAGATCGGAATTAGGTCACTTCGCTTTTCAGCCAAAAAGATCCGTATTATGGGTAAATAATGCCCAGTAAAAGTCGTTTTGTGTAAAATTAATCCCCTAGGATGTTTTTTATTAACATGGCAATAAAATAATATTATTAATGTTGAAATCTTGATTTTGCGGAGGGTTACACCACGGCAAAAATGACAAAATCCTCGCGTACGTTAAAAATTGGCTGTCAAATCGCCGTCAATAAACTGTCGATTCAGTTTTTTGGGGACAGAATGGTGCCGAATGAATGGTATGTCGTGTTAGTAGACATATTTCTCGATCCAAATTAATAGCTTCACTAATGTTTGTCCCTTTGAATCATGTGGTACGGTCCGGTGGAAAAAAGTTAGCTTCACAATATTGCTGGATCACGTGACTGGATTCTGCCCTGTGATTGGATGAGACCAACCAAAACATAAACAAACTACATTTGCTCTGATTTATACAGTTTCTTTCTTTATTATATTATGATGTTTTACATATTAAACTGCATATTAATTATATTATGCATAAAACCTAAGCATAATATAATTAATATGCAGTTTATTATAATATAATGCTCAGGTTTGATAAAGTTTTCATTATTTGCATTAGCCTATCTCAGGAGACTCAGGTTTATACAGCCAGTGATATTGATAAATATGGTACTTTTAAAGACAGCACTGCCACCGAAACTTCTTCAATATTGATCGTTGGATGGATTTTTAAAAAAAAAGTTTTTAATTTAATTAAAACAAAAAATGCATTATCTTACTCTAAAGCAATCTCATGTAGCTCAGTTTTGGAGATTTTATTGGATTTGGGGGATCAACAACTCTGCAAAAAAGTTATAATTTGGTGGCCATCTGAAATTACCTTTTCCTCCACACTTTGTCATGTTCAAACTTTGGAAATCATTACCTTCTTCCCCATGCCCTTTACCCAGAACCATAACAGATAGCTCAATTCTGGTTAATACAGTGGATACAGGAGCCCAATATTGGTCTACATGCCAATTTTTAATGCAATCTGCTTATAAAATACATTTTGGTGGCTATCTGAAAATATGTCTTTTTCAGCAAATTTTGCGATTTTTGTCATTAATACCTCCTTGCCCCTGTCCTCTCTCCCAAACCATAATAGATAGCTCAATTCTGATTGTTTCATTGCAGACATAAGCTTCCTATTAACCTTGATGCCAATTTTTATTCAAATCGGTCAAGAAATAACATTTTGGTAGCAGACTAAAGATGTTGGTATTTTGCCATTTTTACTCATTTTTCGGCATTTTGTCCACTCGGTCAATAATGGGTCCGACACCATGTTTTGACCCTTATCTCCCTCTTTATTTTTCATAAAGGATCCCCAAATTAAGTTGACTAATTTTCTTTGCAGATCTGTGTGGGAAAATGTGATTTGATCTGTATTGAAAAGACTATTTGAAAAATAAACATCATCCGAAAATGCCCGGCGGCTATTTGTGGCCCCTCAAAATGAGCAAAATAGGCATTTTTGAAAGTCTCTTAATCAAAAAATTGATCTCCTGTTGTTCTAATGTTTGTTTTACTAGTACCCAGGGGTAAAGTCTACCAGGAAATTACAAAACAACTGCATTTTTGTATTTATTTTTCTATTTATTACACTTTGAAAACGCTATTTCGTGATTTTTTGACACCCCTGGATGGGGGCAGGAGAACCCCGCCCCATATCTCAAAAAACGTTAAAGATAATTGACTCAAATTTTCTGTGCTTCTATTTGGGTCATAAATAAGTAAATTTATGCCAAAAAAATCAACATTTCTAAAGTTTGAAAATTTAGCTGCTGGTACCTACTTGTAGTCCCTCTAGCGGTCACAATTATTATCCGATTTAAAGATGGGTTCCCACATACAAACTGGGTGATTTAATGGTATATATGGACTAAAAACATATTCAAACTAATTAATTTGTCATAACTTTGCTTCAAATCCTTCTCAAACATTGTAATTGCGAAGGAATGTCCTGCTATACAAATATCGAATCCTAATTAAATTCTCGGATTATCCACTACCCGCATATTTTTCCGTCATTTTTATCTCAGAAAGTGTTGTACATCTAACTCTTCATAAAGTTTATCAACTTGTACATCAAGCGCTCAATGTTCGCGTGTGACCAGAAATTCCTAATTGTCGGGCTGTTGATTAGGGGAACCCTTACATTTTTGTCCTGTATACGCTCCATGAGTGTTTTTCAGGGAATCCAGTATTTTTCTAGTAAGATTGGATATCTCTACTTTTCATATATACCAAAATTACCATACTTTTATTCGAAATAACCACCCGATAAATACTTTTCTGGGAACCCATCTTTAAAAATACGTTCGAATATTTCACCATTACACCAAAATCGGACAAAAACTGTCATCAGACAAAATGGCTGTCCCTCATACGCAAATAGTGTAAACATCTGGTATATCAAGGTTGTGGACCCTCTAGAGAGGTCCCAATTTTGATCTGATTTTAATAAAACTTGAAATGCATGTTTATAACCCAAAGATCTTGATTCCTTTCGATATTCGCGCTTTACGGATCGTAACTTTCTGAATTATGACCCTTGATTGTACAAGAGGTCACAATTATTATCTGATTTGAAAAAAAAAACGTTTGAATATATCATTGTTACACCATAATGTTGGTTGGGTTTGAATTTCGTGAAAATCAGGCCAAAACTGCCGAACAAAATGGCCGCCCCTCATACTCAAATAGTAGTAAACATCTGGTTTATCAAGGTTGTGGACACTCCAGAGGTCACAATTTCAATTTTGAACTGATTTTGATGAAACTTGAAACACATGTTTACAACCAAAAGATCTTGGTTCCCTTTGATATTCGCTCATATCGGATCGTAACTTACTGAATTTTTGGCCCTTGATAGTACAGAAAATCACATTTTTAGCGTGTGGTCCCTTTAGAGGTCACAATTTTTATCCGATTTAAAAAAAACGTGTGAATATATCACCGTTACACACTAAGATCTTGGTTCCTTTTGATAATCGCGCATATCCAATTGTAACTTCCTGGATTATGTCCCCTGATTGTTCGAAAAATCACATTTTTAGCTTGCAGATTCTCTAGATATAAAAATCGTTTAAATATACCACCATTCCAACATAATGAAGGTTGAATTCGAAATTTCGGGAAAATCGAAATGAAACTGCCCAACAAAATTGATGCTCTTTGTTCTCAATTGTGTAAAAGTATGTAATACCAAGGTTGTGGACCCTCTAGAGGTCACAACTTTTACTTGTGACCTTAAAACATATCTTTATATCCCAAAGATCTCAGTCCCCTTTGATATTTGCACATTTCAGACCATAACTTTCTGGATTATTGCCCCTGATTGTACAAAAAATCGCGTTTGTTTGTAGTTTGTTCTCTATCCATCTGTTGCAAAATGTGGGCACATCCTGCCTGGCTGCCGCTGGTTGTAAGTTTTCAGTATTTTTCATGCACAATCCACTATGATTCGGAAAATTTGACAGAAACACATTTTTTTAATTTAGTCATAACTCCCTTAATACACTGTCTATTTGTATAGGGCAATTCAACTACCAAATTTTTTTATAGGAAATGTTTTACGAGCATTTGTTTAAATCCTTTCTACAAAAGTCACAGAAAATATATTAATTTGAGTTTCAAAATACAATGTATTGAAGTGAAGACAGCATGACGCAAAAAAAATAACTATTTTTGTGATATGTTTATTGCCATAACTGTACAATGAAGATATATATATTTACTTGAAATTTGGTGGTCATTATATTAGAAGAGATCATTATTACAAATGTTGAATAGAAGAAATAGGATATAAATTCTGGATGTTGTTTCCAAACTGTATATAACATTAAAAAATTGAAAACTGGACAAATACTGTGTTTTAGCCGCTTCATTATCGACAAAAGAAAAAAATAGCGACACCCCTTGTTGACTGGTCGGATGATGATCTGTTGTGGGCGTATGTTTTGTTGACTAGCAACCTATGTTTCTGAAGTGACCTCCCCTGCATATCCTATACAAGGGATCAGCAACTGATTCTACAGTTTTCATGAATGTGGACATCATGGCATGCACTAGATAGTCTCACTGTGGCTAACTGAAATTCAACATATGGGGCCTGAGTACAGTCTCTTATCAACATCAACCCATTTTGCCGCTAATTCTTGAATAGATTTCAATCCATCCTCAGTCAAATAAAATTAAACCAAGTACGAACAATCCAAACCATTAGACAAAATTTGAAGTCCTAAAAAAAAAAAACGGCATTGGCAAAATATTGTAATCAGCATATGGACTGTTCACCGTGTACAAAAAACACGACAAACAGTGGTAACAGGTACCTTGCCTGGCGCCACACCCGTCATAGCTGCATCCAAACTATTAGGCGAAATCTCAGTAAAATAGCGTGATTGGCCAATGGACTATCGGTATGCAAAATGCACGTGATAAACAGTGTTAACGATGTAGTAGACAGACATTATCAGGGAGATAGTATACGCGTCAATTAAATATATCTAGAATAATAGCCGAGAGAGACATGTTATATTTACCAATCAAGTCAATATGACGGCCATAAAACTTTTGAAAGGTTTTAATAAGTTTAGTTCGCAAGTATCCCTGTAGTTGAAGCTTAGATGACAAATGCCTCGATCTACTTAAAAAATCAGAATAAAATGAACAAGCTCTCGCGTAACGAATTAGCTGAGACACAAACACTCCATAAGCTGGTGATATCGGAATGTTACTACTAATAAATGGAGAGTTAACAATCAAAAAGTCAAAGCCATCACGTTTATCGTACAATTTAACACTAAGTTTATGGCAATTGTCAAAATCGAGACGTAGATCCAAGTAGGAAGCGTAATTGTCACTGTCAGTAGTGTTTTTAATTTCGAGCTCATCAGGATACATGAATTCTACATAATCACTAAATTTTGGATTATTCAGTGATAGAACATCATCGATATATCGATAAGTGAAATTAAAATGTGATTTATCTTTTATTTGATTTTACGAGTGCCTGTATGTAATCGGCTTCATAGGAATAGAGAAACAAATCAGCAAGCAAAGGTGCACAGTTGGCATAGGAGGATTAATCTGTGTATTCGACAACGATGAACGTTTACTGAAACATGACATCATAGGATGTTTATGCAGACATAATCTGCACACATGTGGGTATTTACAGAGTGGGCGGTTACACCCCTTGGCTGAATTGAAATCATAACCTACTAAATTTTGACCTCGGGCAGTGGTAGAACCTTTAGCTTCCACTGGGACATTGTTTTTTGTGGCGTACACAGTGGAAGCCTTCAGCCACAATTCGGAATGCATCTGATTCCAGGGCAGGTGGTATGTGGTGCGGAGCATACGAAATTGCTGGTCATAAAATTGATACGCCCTCACGCCAAATGACGCATATAAATCCATAACTGACTGCAAATAAGTCAACAAACCAGATATCAATTGTGGAAATTTTTGACAGTAAATATCCATAAAAATTAAAAAGGCTCTACGCCATTGTTCAAAATTGATCAATTTTACCTTGGGGGATGATGAGATCTGAAAGGTTGAACTATCATCCCCTTCAGAAATATTTAATGAAAGGGTACTGGAATTCAATCCAGGTAGCAATAAAGAAAAATCAATAAATTTATCTAACCAAATATCGGCCTTAATTTTATCCTACACATGGCTGGAAATTGATGTTGGAGGTATGGGCGCTTGCGATATCGGGGGAGCGCCGTTACCTGTATTGAATAAGTCAATAGCCCGTATCGAAAACACTGACGGGCCTGGAGCAGCTGTAGTATCTTCAGGTGACCAAGCCGACGTTGATGCAGTAGTAGCGGTTGACGTTGATGTATTAACAACTGCTGGCGTTGTAGTATCCTCTAGTGATTCCTCTTCAAGTACCACATTTGTTGACGAAGGGGGGGGTGGGCACCCTAGTTGCCTGGTCTCTGACAGATGCTGAATGGACTTTCCCCCTTTTTCCGGTCTGTTTCACCACCATGCCTTTCTTCAGTAATTTCCTAACCAGAATCTCTGTTAGGCGGTCTTCCGCGGATGTCATCAGCGGGGAGGAATCTGTACCCTCCTGTTCCGAATCGCTGGACGGACATCTGCGTTTAGGCATGATTCTGAAAAAACAAACTATAATACAAGAAAACCTGAAAGCCAAATAAAAGCAACAAAAGTTCCACAGGAAAGCAAACGTTGCACAGGAAAGCAACAGTTCCATAGGAAAAAGCACAAAGTTCCATAAGGAAGGCAAAAAGTTCCATAAGGAAAAGCAAAACATTGCATAGGGAAAAGCAAAAAGTTCCACCGGGAAAGCACAAACTTCCGTAGGAAAAGCAAACATTCCACCGGGAAAGCAAAAGTTCCATTTTTAATGGCAAGAGTGTTGCAGGGAAAGCCAAAATTCTGCAGAAAAGCACAATTTCCATCGGAAAGCCCAATCAATTGGCTAGCATGAGCTTACGAGAACACAATAAGCGTCTTTCAAGGCCTGGGTAGTTCTTGTGATAATGAAGTGGTGGGTGGCAGCAATTGATACCATCTCATGTGTCTTAGCAAAGCATCTCTGATGCTTTTCATAAATAAAATACATCCGACAGAATCCGACAAGTGAATG
This sequence comes from Patella vulgata, assembly GCF_932274485.2. Lineage (NCBI taxonomy): Eukaryota > Metazoa > Mollusca > Gastropoda > Patellidae > Patella > Patella vulgata. The sequence continues at coordinate 44,351,164 of NC_065885.2, forward strand.
CCCTGCGAATCATAAATATATGCAACTGGCTGACATAAGCCTGACCTGTGTTTCCAAAAAGTTACGTTAGGGAAGCGTTGACACAACAATGACAAACGATAATTAGTTTGAAAAACACGATCATTGTATTGTTCATCAACCACCACGTGACGTTTTATCAGTTGCGATATTATCACACCTTGGGGACAGAACGTAGTTAAAATGTCCAAAGCAAAGTCAACAATGGCATGTGCTAAGATGTACGGCGACACTGACGAATCACATAAATCGTTCGAACCCAAATGAAGAAATGCGATATCTGTATTTAAAAAACGGTCAAAGCCCTTATACAACCGCTGGAATCTGTCGTTCAAAACGCACAACCCACCATAACCGAAACACGAAATAGAACACAGATTGAGTGGCAAGTGTAAATTAGAATGCACACCGCGTAATTGCGGAATTAAACGTTTGATATATGACGAACCAAACAAAGTTACCTTGATAGGAACAACAGGAAATGTATCCGTATTCAAATCTAACGACGCAAACGTCGTGCCATGCGAAGCACAAACTGCCATATCATTCATAAAAAGGAATCAAGCAAATGGTATGCGCGTGTGAAAGTTTAAACGACACGAAGCACCACAGATTTAATTACGTACCGTACACAAAGTTTTGGAACCGACACTGTATCCACGTTACCTATGGAGTAAACACAACAAGTTTGAAAACTGCGAACTATACTGCCATATCATGGGATCACCATTTGAACAGCACAAAGGAATCGTTCCAGTGCCGTGAAAGGAAACGAGAAAGTTTAACAACACGTAGCCCCACGGAACTAATTACGTAAAATAAGACTTTGTAAGTTAAAAGTTTGCACCGAAAACGTTATAATAAAGTTACCTCTGAAGTAAGCAAAGCAAAGAAGTTGAAATTAAGCACTGCAGACAACACTAAATAAAAGCACAATTCTTTCCCCAAACAAACACATGCAAAGCAATTAGCTAAAGTGCCGTAGAACCCGTTGTCTCAAGTGTATAGATCCCGTGACCTAATTAATGGCGTCTTTAGGCTGAAACAAATGATTATGAGATTCTGATTGGCTGAATCACACAAATGTTAATATGTACCATAATTTGTATTTCTGGGACAAAAAAAAAACACTATGTGTCCATGTTGAGTTTTATGCTCATTAAGGAGGAGGTGGTGAAGTTGGATAAATTTCCTCTGGCATCCTGTTCAATCTTTCTTACTTCTAAGCTTTGACTAACTTTGAGTTTTCATGGCTTGATACTCGCTACATGACTGTCTAAACATAAACTTTCTTTGTAAATTGTCGGCAATCGACTTTGAGTTCGAGTTTGATAATGATTGTGTAATCCCATGGGCATGGCTTGATATGATACTTGCAACACGATTGTCTAAACATGATCATAAATTTTCTATGTAAATCGTCGGTAATCGCATCTTATATCATTAATCCCAATTTCCTCCTCATTATAATCCAATAACAAACAACTGCTGTGCTAATCTTGTCAATTAAACAATTAGACGACGAGATTAACAGTTTCTTCGTTCGACTCAACGCCATCGTTAATTCTTCAAATGACCTCTGACCCACGCTATTCAAGACCTCTCATTCTTATAAATAATTCGAAATGAGCAATAAAAACTTAATTAAAATCAACTGATTGCTAAACATTATTAATTTCGTATAAAAACAATAATTATCGCGTTATTTAAATGGTATTGTTCCAAATACGAAAACATCGGAAATGTATTCAGGTCTTGTTATTAATTATAGTAACAACATTCAACACGAGATTGTCGGTTGTCGTTAACAAAAAAAAGTCTGTCTCGTTTTATTTCGATGCTATTTGATTACAATTTTGACTCCCAAAAAATAAAATTACAAGAATTGAAAAAGCAGGAGTATTTGTCTCCCGATCGGGAGCTCGGAAGATCAGGGGTGAAATCGGGAGACTATTTGCGGGAGGTATCACATGTATGTCTTGAATTTCTGAATAAAGTAATGATTTCAGTGAAATAAAAAGTACAAATATGGATTCCTTGACCCAAAAAACTTGTGACTGGGCACCAAAATTATAATCATATCACACTCAAAACTTAGATTTAAGGCAAATTTCAGGGTGGCCCACAACGGCACAAGCTAATATGAAAGATAATGTTCCAAAATATTTAAATGCACTGAGAAAATATTGACTGGAAGATGGTGCCATTTTTGCCTGGCATGGAAGCAACACCGGACGAAGGATGGCGTCAACATAATGTTGAGCATTGAGATTGCCTTGGACCACCACCAACTGGGACTGGAAGTTAATGTTGATAGCGGCCCAAACCATGATGCCACCGCCCCGGAAACGATCCCTTTCCAGCACGCAGTTACGAGCAAAGCGTTCGTGTTGCAGGGGTCAAAATTCGTGAAATTGGAACGCAGGCATTTTTTTCAAAAAATGCCACAGTAATTCCTTCGTCACTACGGCAGTTTTTATGTACACTAACTAAGGCAAAACTTTTAATTTACTTTCGTCACTACGGCATTTTTTTTAAACTGAGAAACTTTGATTGATAAAGATTAGGAATAATAAATAAACTCTTAAGCAGAACGTTTTAATGTTATCATTTATAAATATATCACCATTATTCAGGGCTTGCCACGAGACGCGAGTAATTACTCGCACGCACGCTACACTCGCGTAAAACCAAATTTACGTGAGTGATTAAGTACTCGCACAAATATAAAAAATAATTTAATCAGAAATAATGGAATATCGTAATAAAAAAAGCCGTAAACAATTTGTATGCCTTCATATTGATGAACTATTGCTCACGCGGCATGTCTTTCCAGTGCCACCTGTTGTTACTAAAAATACTTTGAGACGCGTACTGCCAGGCGGTTTTTAAGCGGATGTCCTTTGCCGTGTCAGGATAATCAAAAATTGAGCTTATGTTGTCGTTTCTATAGCAATTTTTTCGATCCTGCATCTTTTCTGCAAATTGATGGGATTGAAATTGGTTTGCCTGTTCTTTTACCTTTCTAAGCTTTACCCGAATCCCCTCAGCACGCCAACGATGGCAAAGGGAAGACGATTTAATATTACAGCCAAGGAAATAAAAGAGTATGCATTGCCATTGTGTGTGAAATAGCTTTATTCAACGTCCACTTCCACCGAAGTGACAAGAGCATTGCCATTAGGCACATCATGAAATTTAAATGGCTGCTCACGCACATCATTCTGCGTGAGTAAATACATGTACTCGCCTCACTCGCGCAAGTCTAAATTTGTGTGAGTAGTCATCTACTCGCCCCCAATTTGCTCGTGGCAAGCCCTGATTATTAGAGAATTCGGTCACTACAAACACCCTTAAATTGTTCAGGTATTACGTACACCGCAGTCCATATGAATATCGTAATATGAATCCGTTTTATTTCTTCGAAATCAGAAGGCCTACAAATTTTTGCAAGCCCGTGAATCTGCTTTGGGTCATCGACACGAAGATTCGTGCAATTCTATAATCCGTATCCACCAAATATAAGTATCGGTTCGAGACTTGTGTTTTAAATGAATACTTCACGGTTGAGGTGTTGGATTCCGATCCTAAAATATCTGTAATACCGTAAATTGATTATCAAAATACGACTTCACACGTGTGCATGACATTATATTACATGTACCTCGTGTGATGTTACGGTAGAATTAGGTTAGATGACTTGGGGGATACGTGTTTTATTCATTTGGATATAAATATTTCATAAAGATATAAACTAGTGTCAAACAGGTGAAAACATGCGTAGATGGTGTGAAATACCTTGTTATAAAATTGGCTGCTATTTGACTTTCAACTATCTGAGTAACTGTACGACAGAAGAAAATGTAAACAGCGCAACTGGGAATGCTGCGTGACGACATGTGTTATCGGTATCTGTATCTGTGTTATGTATGTCCACTAATGTACGATAAATAGCCAATAAAAATTCCACACCGTTCGATCTATATTTAGCTGTGTGGTTCAAGATGTAACTCGATAGAAAAATGCAGTCACGGGAAAGAGACAAAACAATAAATTCCTACTTTCGATTATGCCGTGGATTACGCAGGTATACAATGGCGATTTCAGTGTCAACATTGGCAAATTGCCGTCGTGATAGTCTTAAATAAATTACTACGGCTAAAGATGCCGTGAATTTTGACCCCTGATGTCGACGTCGGTAGATACGGTGACGTCCATCAGGAAAACTGAGGTTGAATCGGGATTCATCCGAGAAGATGACATTTCGCCATGGTGTGATTTGCAGCCCATTGCTGTCTGGCAAGTCGATGACAATGCAAAAGAATTTGACGATGGTAAGGTCGACAGCAGGGAAACCCAAGAGCAGCCAGGCGCCTTTGGACTGTTTGAGGGCTGATCTGATGTTGCCGTGTTCCAACAGTTCCCCTGGCAATAGCAGTAGCTGACTGGAACCTGTTGCGCAGATGCTGTAGTCAGATGTGGCGATCTTGAGCAGCCACTGTTACGGATGGCGCTCCAGATCGGGGTCGATCAGCGACTATTCCAGTAGCATGGAAGCGTTGTCTGAGGTGAGCAATGGCAGATGGGTGGACATTAAAGTGTCTGGCGACGGCTACCTGTGAAGCCCCCTGATCCAGCATCCCAATAGCTCTGTTCCTGTTTTCTTGTGTAAGGCGTGTCATTTTTCCGAAGTGATGAATGTTGAAATTTTGATCTGTATTTAAAATCGTGAAAAAAGACACGTATTGCGTTGCACAAAAAAGTTCATTACTGAGAACTGATATAGGGTTCAAACCCAGAACTCCACAAAAAGAGACCCATCACAAGTTTCACCTATGTGCCATAAGATAGAAAAGCCCAAGAAAACATTTACCAGAAATATTTCACGAATTAGGCATTGCGTTTTTAATGGCTTTCAGGGTAGTTGGACTGCACTGACCATAAAAACTTAATAAGCGTTGCTTCTAAATGTTTCTACCTGATAATGTTATGTTTATTTTATTTCAGCAATGGTTAATCCACATTACATGTCAGTTATTCATTTTGAACTATCTTCAAAAGCATGTGAAGACAAAGGTAAGAATACAGCCAGTATGCTGTATAGTTGATCTTACACATTTTTATACACTCGCATTTAATGTAGAGGTATGTCAGGTTGTTAGCAGTCGACAATTGTGAACACTCTACAGGTCAGAGTTCTTCATGGATTTTGTTTAGATTTACATGGATTATTTAATTAATCAGTCCCAAACCTTTATAATATTCTTAAGATTGAGTTACAATGCCTTAACATATTTCAACAATGTCTCTAGGATGGGCGTGGTATATTTACCAGATCTTGTTGTGGAATTTATATATAAATTTGAGATTGCTTGTCCGGAAGAAAATTGATTATCAATTCAAAATGGCAGTCAATTTTGTTGAATGGCTAAAAATGTCAAATATCAAAGGAAAGAAGCGTTATAGACATTTTTAAATGTACGAGTCAATATAAAGGTGACATGGTAGGAGAGAGTTGGTTCTATTTTTTTAGATTCATATCAGCTAGTTCAAACACACATTTAGGCCCATGCATTCAGTGAAATATCACCAACTAAGATATCAAAAGTACAATAAAAGCAAAAGATGAACATAAGATGACCGTATTTCCAGAAATTAAAATGATTTTCAGGGCGTTGACACTGAGATCTACTAAGAGGTGAATCTGTGCACAGCCATTATAGAAATCTCTGTTTGGCTCGTTATTTGTATGTCTATCGAAAGAAAATTAATTTCCCGACTATTACTCGATATTACCTCGTTAAAATTGTAAATAAGGTGTTTTAATTAGCAACTGTCTGAGAGGTGAGTTAAATAACGCTAGGGGTGAAAAACTGTGCGACGGTGCGTTTTCAGTAGAGGTGTGATAATTAACTGACCGGTTACACTGGTGTGTATTGTTTAATTGGCGTGTTTTCTCGCTAGTTGTGATAACTGCACCAAAAGGAGTATAATCAAGGACCAACAGGCTTTATCTGACACGTACGTCTTAAATCAAAATTTGGGACGTAAAACTGTTCTACCGTGCAATTTGTCATTCGACCGTGTGTTTATGCAGGTCTTTGTATAATTAAAGATGGCTCTTTAGATAGGGGTGTGTGCTTGCTATGATCTACGTTTCTCTTATGTGTCTTTTGTATTGCATACCATATATATATAAAGTTGCATTTAATGAAATAAAAATATGGACCTTAATCTATCGTACGGAAAAGCGAATGTAATGTCATTTTTAAATACCCAGCAGTCAGCGCCCAATTTGAATATCCACGGGAATATAGAGTAATTCCAGCAAAAACTATTTTTTTTACAACCGAAATATATTTGTGCCTGAGCTCCCTCCCCTTAAATAACAAACTCATTGTTGGATGGATGAAAATGTCATTTATTAATGTAAATAATATTTAATCTAAAACGTAATAAATGACTGTTTATTTATTAATGTAAATAATACTTTATCTAACTAAAACATAATAACTGTACGTACACAAAGTACTTCAATAACCTGATGTTGGGCTTAACAAAACGACAACAATATGGCCAAATGAATTGCTGCCTGAGTAAAGACAGGCAGACAATTTCAGGCCCAACACAGGCGACATAAATCTCCACCCAACAAGCATGTATGAATTCAGTGAATACAGCGTATACACGTAAGAAAGATTATTCAAGCATGACAAAAAAAAATTCCAATAATGTCATAATCAAACGTGACGATTAACAGACATTTGGCAAGAGGTATTATAAAATTACCGTGGACGGAGAATTCAGCACCCAGGCTGTCATACCGTAATTGGAAACTGAACTTGCAGAACATACGAGACTCGGTCGGACTACTCTGACAAGTTGAAGTTCTCTGGACTTATAACGGTATGCCTATGTACAGCAAATGCATAAAACCATTTTGGTTTCATCTAACTACCGCAAATATACTATAATGGACAGTGATAATGCATAGAAGCCTAGATACATAATAAACTCTAAATTAAGTGCCAATTACGTTCAAGACAATAAAGTTCCAAATACATGTACATAATTAGACGTGCCATTAATAAACATTTAACAAGACATATTATAAAAAATTTTCAGTGGACGCAGAATTCAGCATCTAAGCTGTCATACCGTAATTGGACACTGGAATTGCAGAACATACGAGACTCTGTCGGACTACTCTGACAAGTGAAAGTGCTCTGCACTTATAACATCATGCCTATGTACAGAAATTGCCTAAAACCATTATGGGTTTCGACTAACTACCGCTGTATACTATACTATTCAAAAAAAGTAGGGGATATTTGATTTTTAAGTGTTATTAAAGTCACCTAATGAAACTGACGAAGAAACAAATGACAAAATGAAATGAAGTTCACATTCATCGATTTATTCCAAATGATCGTTAGACTAAGTAAGGCACAGACTGACCATTATAAGGGTAAAATGATACCCGGGGTCAAACAGCAAAGTTACCACAGCATCACAACCAAGTCAGTAACGGGTAAATCCTCCTCTGTTTGCCAAACAAGCATTGATCCGACGTGGCATACTCCTAATGAGACGTCTAAGGTCATTTTGGTCCAGATTGTCCCATTCCTGTTGCAACGCAGCAGCAAGTTCTTGGACATTGGCAGGACGTTGTTGACATTGACGTAACCTCTGTCCAAGCATGTCCCAGACATGCTCGATGGGGGAGAGGTCGGGACTCAGTGCTGGCCAAGGTAATGTGGTGATGTTCTGTTGTTAGAGGTAACCTGTAACGATCCTGGCCCTGTGACATCTTGCGTTGTCATCCTGGAAGATGAAACGGCGGCCATGACGTCGTGCGAACGGCACAACATGGACTGCCAAGATGTTGTCCCGGTAGTACTTACCTGTAACACGCCCTGCAACAACATGTAAAGCCGTTCTTCCAGCAACAGTGATGCCTCCCCACACCATAACAGAACCACCCCCAAATCGATCATGTCTGATGACGTTAACGTCTTGGAAGCGCTCGTTTCGACGACGCCACACCCTCCTACGTCTGTCCAAAAAATCAACAGTGAACCTTGACTCATCTGAAAACATCACATTGCTCCAGCGTCGATTATCCCAGTGTTGACAATCCCTACACCAACGACGTCTTGCCTGAATGTGATGATCTCTCAAACAAGGGATCACGCGAGGACGTCGGGCGCGAAGGTGACCCCTATGCAGTCGATTCCGAATCGTCTGGCCACTCACTCTCACACCAGTGTCTGTTTGAAGACGAGCGCTGATCTGATTTGCTGTGATGACACGATTTCTCAAGGCCAAGGTACGGATAAATCTTTCCTGGGCTTGAGTTGTCGCCCTTGGTCGACTTGAGCGTGGTCTGTCCTGTACAGATTGTGTATCACGGTATCTGGACCATAGCCTGCTTATGACAGACTGAGAAACATTCATCGTCCGCGCCACAACCGCCTGTGTTGTGCCGATCTGTAGCATGCCAAGGGCACGTAACCTTTCATTTTGGGTAAGCCGACGCATATCAAAATTTGTTTTCTGGTCACTAAAACAATAAAACTGATGTTTCCACCCTGGAATTCAATGCCACAATGACTGTAACATTCAAAGTCAGAGTCGTGCAAATCTTGGGTTGGACCCCCATGATGATCCCAAGCATCACATGCATTCCATGCGGTAGCTATTGGTGCGTTTGGGCGTCACATGTAACTGGAAATGTTTCTTCTGTTAGGTTCTATAGTTACTTTTTTCGTAGTCATTTGCATATTTTAGTATTATGCCCCCAAAATCAAATATCCCCTACTTTTTTTCAATAGTATATAATGGGCAGTGATCATGCATAGAAGCCCAGATACATAAAAAAACTCTTAATATAAGAGTGAATGTCGTTCAGACTACTCTGGGGTGATTGAGAAAAGTATGCTTTTCAAATATAGGACACATCTTAATTAATATTATTGCACGTGTGACAATTATGAGTATTCATTTTAAGAAAGGGTATTGTAAAATTTTACGTGGATTGAAATTCTACACCCGATCTATTTACATACCGGTACCGATAAACTCAACTCCGCAAACTACTCTGGGGAGTCTGAACCAGTGATGGGATTTTGCTCGTATATTCCGGACATGTCTGACGCTATTTTCCAAACGTCGTAAATTGTCCGACCAGGAATATGCCCAATCGGACATCAAGACATGATAAATAATATTCAAAATTCCAAAATTAATATAGTATACTGAGTGCATAACTACCACTCAACCGTTGATAATAGGCTGGATTGATTAGGTAATTAAGTGATCAACGTATTTATCGTTTTATGCCGTCAATACACCTACCTTAATTAACTACTTAATCTGCCTTGATTGGCTGACTTAATTCTTTGTCGGACAATTCATCAATTCAATCCTGAACAGATGTCTTTGCTTCTCTTTGTCGAACTATATATCCATCCAATAAACTTAATCTATGTGATTAACCCGTGATTTCTCCTTTGTCTCACGTTTTAATCTCCTTGATGTCGGCCGTAGACATTAGTCATATATGTCACATATCCTAATAGTATATAACACCCCAAATCAATATACATTGCGTCCGATAACTTGTCTGTGATATTTCTTCAGTGGAAGCCGAAGTTAAATAAAGCTTTATCACACACACGCAAAATGAAAGTACAAATCTCGCGAGACACGTGGAATTAAGAGGTGTAAACGTGCTGAATGTAATACGTCTGATGTCGGCAGAAAAGATTCTATTTTGATGGCATATTGTCGGATTTATGATCATATTTTGAATGGGGTTTATGTTTTTAAATAAATAAATAAACACGCTAAGAAATGTTGACGAATATTTCGATTGGAATAACATAAGTAGTTACAGTAATTGTTTTTAGACAATAGCGCGTGCTTAGAGTCGAATGGGATTATTTAGCAGTTGGTGTCACTCGCTCGTTCTGTTAGAGCGACGTTTACTACGGTTTACTGCCAAATAAATTTCGGGATGTCATTTTTTTTACCTTCCGTATATAAATCGAAACAGAGCATAAGACGAATGCCGGACTTTGCTGAAAAATGTATCGACTTATGACCCGAAAAATACGGTAATTTGGGGGGAATTTGAAACCGGTATGGAAGGGGCAGTAGTCGGCACGCTTTCATTCTATGGTATTACGATGTCATGTAATTTTTTAGGAATATTATCGACATAAATTTGAATACTGTACGGGAATTAAATATGAAAAATTACGAGGTGCATCTAATTTTTTTTTTATTACGTATGAATTTGAATATTTTGTTGACACGTGATTCTTAATTGTGGTTTGAAAACGCCTGCTTAAATAACGATAAGAGTTATGTCCTTTTATTTTCGGGAAGAAAATGTCCGACAACTAAAATTTTGAAATTCCATCACTGGTCTGAACCTATCCAAATAAGTATAAAACTAATAAAGTTTGAGGTGATTGAGAAAAGTATGCTTTTCAAATATAGGATACATCTTAATTAATATTATTGCACGTGTGACAATTATGAGTATACATTTTAACAAAGGGTATTGTAAAATTTACAGTGGACGGAAATTCAACACCCGATCTATTTACATACAGATAAACTCAACTCCGCAAACTACTCTGGGGAGTCTGAAGCTATCCAAATAAGTATAGTACTAATGAAGTTTGAGAACAAAAACACAATATATATATATCATACAAGGACCATAATCTTAATCTAATGAATTTAGGCAAGGCAAACGGATGTAAGATTGGAAAGCGTTGCTCTTCCATCGTCCAAAACGGCGGATAGTGTCCTCAGAATGGCCCTTCAAAAAGGCAGTTGTAGCAGCGCCCATGCGGAAGGAATGGAGTTTGTAGTGTGAAACATCCAAACCTAAAAATGCTACTAACTTTGATAATTTGGCATTCACAAAGAATAAATTGCTGGTTTACCAACAGGCATTTGGAATAAAGGTCCGGTAGTATGTGGAAAACATTTCAAATAATGGAACAGTAAGCATGGAGCACAAGTCATGCTAGACGATGAACAGGAGCATTGCAATAGAAGTCTCATCGGATCCGATTTATGTTTATAATAGACTAATGTTATTTCAACCAATGACAACACACTTTCAGTGAAAAGAAAGCGTACATTATTAGTCTGGACTACAAGGGTAGATTGGATTTTTGATTTCAGCACTAACTCTCCCAAATGGAAAAAACCTGCAAACGCTATGGCAAAAATGGCCCGCAACAAAATTTGGTGAGCCTGTAATGTAATTACCGTCGGGATCGCTGATAACAAACGCAATAGAATATTATTTGTGATCGGAAGGCGATTTTCAAGTGGAACATGAAGGTTTTTAGCGCCTTTCAATAAATTTGTAACCAAAAAGGAATGCACTGTATCGGGAAAACCCAACGATTTTTGTACAAATGCCAAGACTGACACATGTGAGGCGATTGAAGATGGTGCAAAGCCATTCTCAAACAAAAAGGCCAAAAAATTCAAGATTATAGGAGAGGGAATCGGAAACGTAGGGTGTAGTTTAAAACGTTTACAGAAATCTGTAAACCTAGTCCAAGACCGATGATAGGATGCACGCGAACCATTAGATAAAGCTTGACCGACCAACAGCTTCGCTGTGGCTGTCAAATCGTGAAAATTGCGGGATCCACCACCTGTGGAGATGGATCTAACCATGGAGCGTGTTCTCTCGCTCGCTGAAATAGAAAACGAGACAGGGAATCAGCCACAGTATTATAATGTCCCGGGATATGTTTAGCATGTATTAAAATATTGAAACAGAGTGCCACTAAAATCAAACGCCGAACTAGAGTCATGAGAGCCGGACATTTTGAAGTGGCTTTGTTTATAACAAAAACTACACACTCATTATCGGTTAAAAGTAAAAGCTTATGATTTTTTAAAAGATGTCCGAAGTGTTCCATAGCAGCTACAATTGGAAACAATTCTAAAACATTAATGCTGAAAGAAGCAAATTGTTCTGAACATTCACCAACGAACCATTTTGAACCTAGCACGGCTGCAAATCCGTGGGATGTAGCCGCATCAGTATATAATTTCAAAAAATCCGATCCCATCCAAGTATCATGCAAAAACATGCATCTGCCGTTAAAATTGGACATGAAAAGATGCCACGCATGTAAATCTAACCGCGTAGCATTTGTAATGCGTATTTTGTAAAAGAATTTTGATATTCCAATTGTTAGGTCATACAGTCTTCGCAAGAAGGTACGACCCGGTACTACTACCATGGTAGCAAAATTAAGGAGACCTTACAGAGATTGCAATTCATTTAATGCAACTTTTTTCCGTGACAACAACTCTGTTAGGCGATCACAGATTTTGACTATTTTTTCTCGCGGCAAACGTAGCTCCATTGTCACTGAGTCCACTTCTATTCCGTAAATAACTATTTTATTTGTCGGAAAAACGGTTTTTGATTGTTTTATAGGAATACCTATGTACTCTGCTAAGTTGAAGAAGGAATTCAAGGCGTCCGAACATATTGGCGAGTCGGCCGGCCCAGCAAAAAAGAAGTCATTAATCATGTGGCTTATTGCAGATTGATGGGTGGTAGTCATAATCCAATGCAGGGCCGAACTGAATCGTTTAAATTTTTGGCAACTCATACTTAATCCCATGGGAAGGCACATTTGGTTATTAATACTAATGGTAAACCCCAATAGATCGTAATCCTCCGGATGGATAGGAAGTAATCTATAAGCGTCCTTTATATCCGCTTTTGCCATTAGTGCTTCCCTGCCCAGGGAACGAACAATTTCAACAACATTATCGATGTTTAAAAGAGCAAAATTCCTCGGGAATGCCAGAGTTTATCGAGTCCTCAAATGGGAAGGACAAGTCGTGGATCAAACGAAAAGCACCCAACTCCTGTTTAGGAACGACACCTAAAGGAGAGCAGCGAAGATTTGGAAATGGGGGATGTTTAAAAGGCCCCAACACCCGACCCTTGGATATTTCGATATTTATTTTTGCAACTAACAAGTCCATGTGTTCCGCACAGGATTTATGATTTCGAGCAACCGAAAATTTCCGTTGACCCTCAAATGGTAATCGGAAACCCTCTGAAAACCCCTTAAATAAAAATGCACGTTCTGCTTCATTATAGCCACTTAATTTTTTATGAAGCCTATTTGGATCCACTGAAGTTGGTACTGATGCTAGGTTGGGACTGTTTCCTATGAAAGGAATAGCGGGAAGACAGACCAGTATTATTAGATGACACTGCGGAATCATTAACCTTTACTACCGGACGAGACGAAGCAGTCGGTTGAGCGGGGACATTGGTCCGATTGGATGAAATGGCATTGAAAGTGGTGGGGGTGACATTCCGGTTGCGACGCGAGTAGCAACTAACAACAGAGTGATTAAACCCACACCTTTAGCAAACATGTTTAAATCTACAATTTTGATAGTTACAGCCTTGATTGGAATTGAAGGCGAAACAAAGGTTTATACGGGAGTTTGGTCGAGGGGAAACGGTTGCATTGGTTTGAAGATTAACAGAGGCTTTATTCAACTTGGAGGCATACAAAGTTGTGGCTTGCAGCCACAACTCTGGATGCAGTCTGTTCCAGGCTAGGTCCTGTGATTGACGCAAGGTCCTGAAACCTGTGTCATAATATTGCAGGGCAGTCCCTCCATAATTTTATGCTAAATCGGTCACAAAAGATATATAAGCCAGCAAACTAGGCACTGACTGGGGCGACCTTTGGACATACACGTCCATAAAAATTGCAAAAGCCTTCCGCCATTGATCCAATGACAGGAGTTTGGACTTTGGTGAGGAAACCAGCTTAAAAACTGGTTCCTCATTCACCTCTGAGACACTTAATGACAGTTGATCAGGCACAGAACCCGGAAGAAGGCTCGCAAAGTTTACGAACCTGTTTGTCCAAATGTCATTTTTAAGTTTTTCTGAAATGTGGCTCGAAATGAGCCACCCCTCACCCATAGTAGACGTCTGCAGTTAAAGATCTGCTGTAGTTGTGAAGAGCTGTGTTACCTCCACTGCAAACACGCTTGGGGCAGTATTGCCACTTGGCCTCTCAGCATGGGCTGTAACAGGCACTGATGTGGAGGGGATGTCCGGTATTGATGCATGTGCCGATGAACTGGCAGTACTTGGACCAGGTGTAGGAGTTGAGGCATCTATCACCGGAGGAGTTTCGGGTGACTTAACTAAAAGTCCCCGTTTAAACAATTTCTGTAACAGTATGTTGGTCAGGCGATCTTCTTGTTGGGACGATTTCGATGTCCTTCTCGTTATCGCTTGGGCAAGGGTTCCTACGGCGCTTAGACATCCTGAAACCGTTTCAATCCCACATAAACATATACACAATTACATTTACAAGCCTTAGCTACATAAAGTATTCACCAGTATATAGCACGCATACTGCACTAACATGTCACAAACAATAGCCTAACACACGCAACACTCACACGCATACCCAAATAGTATGTCATCACAACTGATTAGCAACACAAGTACTACCCACACACATACCCCCAAAGTATGTCACCACAGAAATAAGATAACTCTGCTTACTTCCAGAAGCAGCAACCTCGCCCTGCTAGGCTAAAGCAGAGAAAAATATGTCACGCTACTCACACGCATACCCAACCTTGTATGCCACCACTTAAACATTTCCGAAAGCCACTACACGTGGTTTACTATAGTAATTCAAAAAGATGGGCACATTGAAAAAGCCCAACACACACAAACAACATTATAAAATATACATGTAGGCCAAGCCACTACACATGGTTTACTATACTATTACTAAATCAAAAAGATGGGCACATTGAAAAAGCCCAACACAACATAAACAACAATAAAAAATATACATGTACTGACACAGGTACCACAAAGACAAATTGCCCGACTAAGATGTGGGAAGCAAACAAAACCAGCGGATATGTCGTAGAATGGCATCTCTCACACTGCGGCAGAAAAGTGGGCAACCAATCTCCTTTGATAAATGAATACCATCAGGTTCGTAAGGATTACGGGCTGGGTTTATTAGCCCTGCTCTATGGTGCCATAATGAGATATTAGAACGGTCAGTGCACAATGATGCCAATATTTTATTTGTCTCTGCTACTTTCTCATTATAAGTGGAATGGGTCACCAATTTGCAGGGTAAAAGTTCCGAAATTACTACACACTTCGGATTCCATCCGTGAACAATATACTCGGCAAAGGACACAATGGCTAACGCGAATTGATATGGATTACTGTTCAAATCCGACAAATCATTGGAGCCCATATGTAACACTATAATGTCGGCATGACGAAAATCTAAATTGTTTGACTTAAAAAGGCGTCTGTGCGGATCGCCTCTAACACGTAAATCGCCATAACCACGGAAACTAACTCTACATAGTCGACGGTCTAAACTCAAATTTGAATAATACTGAATGGAATTCGTGAGATCACGAAGCCGTTTTATGTAGCTGGAACCGAAAATGCACACTTGCACTGGATCAGATAACGGACTCGATGCGAGAGTGAGCGACTGCTGACCAACTTGGAACAAAGGAAAAGCCGCCATTTTTTGGCAAAGATTATCCCAAGCAAATAAATGTCGATACTGGCCGAATAAAAAATGCACGTACACAATACGTGAATACAATCTACAGCAATACTAAGTATACTAAGTATTTCCAGCTATTGTTCGTTCACGTGTTGTCTCTCGCTAGTAAGACGCTTCGAGTGAAGTCCCACGAAGTGAAATCTCGCGAGACCAATGCGGTCACGAGGTCAGCCCAAATTACATTATTGTAATAATGTATATTTCTGCTTTATTTAGGTACCGGCAAACATGTCAGCAGGGTGGAAAACAATGGACGCGCTAATCAGTACTAAAAGTCAGCTGGCTTGCAACCTTTAGTGCAAGTTAACACTTCATGAAAATAAACTGATTTATTCTATGTAAAAAGTTGGTTAATTAACCTCTCCAAAGATACCAAACATTATAGTATATTTATACGCCCACATTTTCATGTGGGCGTACATTGTCGTCGCCCCTGTCCGTCCGGACGTCCGTCCGTCCGTCCACAATTTGTTTGTGGGCACTCTACAGGTCACAATTCTTATCCGATTTTGACGAAACTTGAAATATAGGTTTATCGCCAAAAGATCTCAGCTGGTTTCGATATTGGCATGTATCGGATCGAAACTTCATGGATTATGGCCCCTGTTTGTACGAAAAATCACATTTTTAGCTTGTGAACCCTATAGAGGTCACAATTTTTATCCGATTTTGTTGAAACTTGAAATGTTAGTTTATAACCCAAAGATCTCGGTTCCTTTCGATATTCGCGCATATCGGACTGTAACTTCCTGAATTATGGCCCCTGATTGTACGAAAAATCACGTTTTTTGCTTGTGGACCCTATAGAGGTCGTAATTTTTATCCGATCTAAAAAACCTTATTATTATATCACCGTTACACCCTAAGGATGGCTGAGTTCGAATTTCGTGAAAATCGGCCCAAAATTGACAGAAAAAATGGCCACCATTCGTTCTCAAATAGCGTAAAAATATGGTATATCAAGGTTGTGGACCCTATAGAGGTCACAATTTTTATCCGATTTTCTTGAAACTTGAAATGTAAGTTTATAACCCAAAGATCTCGGTTCCTTTCGATATTCGCAAATATCGGACTGTAACTTCCTGAATTATGGCCCCTGATTATACGAAAACTCGCATTTTTAGCTTGTGGACCCTATAGAGGTCATAATTTTTATTCGATTTAAAAAAACGTATTATTATATCACCGTTACATTCTAAGGATGGCTGAGTTCGAATTTTGGGAAAATCGGCCCAAAATTGACAGACAAAATGGCCGCCGTTCGTTCTCAGATAGCGTAAAAATATGGTATATCAAGGTTGTGGACCCTATAGAGGTCATAATTTTTATCGGATTTTGTTGAAACTTGAAATGTAAGTTTATAACTCAAAGATCTCGGTTCCTTACGATATTCGCACATATCGAACCGTAACTTCCTGAATTATGGCCCCTGATTGTACGAAAAATCGCGTTTTTAGCTTGTGGACCCTATACGTAGTATTATATCACCGTTACACCCTAAGGATGGCCGAGTTCGAATTTCGTGAAAAAAATCGGTCCCAAATTGACAGACAAAATGGCCGCCGTTCTCAAATAGCGTAAAAATATGGTATATCAAGGTTGTGGACGCCAAAGAGGTCACAATTTTTATCAGATTTTGTTGAAACTTGAAATGTAAGTTTATAAACCAAAGATCTCGGTTCCTTTAGATATTCGCACATATTGGACTGTAACTTCCTGAATTATGGCCCCTGATTGTACCAAAAATCACGTTTTTAGCTTGTGGACCCTATAGAGGTCATAATTTTTATCCGATTTAAAAAGCCGTATTATTATATCATTGTTACACCCTAAGGTATCGCTGAGTTCGAATTTCGTGTAAATTGGCCCAAAATTGACAGACAAAATGGCTGCAGTTCGTTCTCAAATATGGTATATCAAGGTTGTGGACCATATAGAGGTCACAATTTTTATCCGATTTTGTTGAAACTTGAAATGTAAGTTAATAACACAAAGATCTTGGATCCTTTCGATATTTGCACATATCGAATTGTAATTTTTAGCTTGTTCTCTATCCATCTCTCGAAAATGTGGGCGTAACCTGTATGGCAGCCGCCAGTTTTATTATGATACCGCCAATATATATGTCCAAAGTTACGTCGTTTCTTGTTTTTACTCATTTATTATTCTAATTAGTGACATTATGTCAACAATAAAATTAAAGGGGTTTAGAAAAACTCGCTGCGCTTCACGGCCAATGACCTTCACACATCATGACCTAGATGAATAGTTAGGTCTTGATACAAGCAATTGATATGTATCTTATTTGCGTAGAAAATCTTTTTTCTAAAATCCTTAATTTTATCATCAAAGTCAAGGGTCAGATTCACGGCGAAAATTTGGTAAGAACCAGTATAAATACCACCTACATATTTAGTACCAAAATAAATGTGCGTTATCCAGGGCAAACGCCAGGTTGATAATAATGATAGTGATCAGCTTCAAGTCTTCTTAGCTATTCCTGTTCTTTTTGGCAGTGTTGGTAGCCTTTGTGATACATACGGCATATATGAATCGGATATCCTAGGAAACCTGGATGACCTGATGTCACGTATCTCAGAATCAGATGTACCAGTCCGCCTTAGCAATGGCTTCATTGTAGAGATCTTACAGTTTGCCAAAAGGAAGAAACTACCCCTTTCGAGACAGAATTTCATTTTTCAAGCTCTTGGGTCCATTACAATGAGCGATAGTGTTTTTAAGGATATAGTAAGGGAGATTCAAGTAACCCACGCACGAACAATTAAATCTAAAACAAGAAAAGGACCTAATGGCAGAAGTGAATTCGACATATTTGCTGGTGAACTGTCAAAATTGAGCCATCCGTCGTAGTCTGTTGATAGCACTATTATTTTTATTATTATTATTACAGCATATTTATAGTGCACCCTTTCATATAACATGTTCAGGGGCACTTTACAAAGTGACAATGTAAATCACACATAAACAACAAGATTATGGACATGTTAACGATTGTATACAGAGTCAGTTAAAAGCCTGATTAAAAAAATGTGTTTTAAGTTGTTTTTTAAAAGAATATAGAGATGTACAACATCTTAAAGGTCACCGGAAAAGGCTTCATAATATCCTTACTGACTGCCTAAATATATTCTTTAGTGCCGTGGGATCGCGTCAGGCAAAAAAATTTTTTTAATACCTAACATGCGTCGCGAGCATTCACAAATGTTTACCTGTGTAGAAATAAAATACGCAGTTATCTGCCCTTTGGTAATTCAAACAATCTGATTGGTCAATAGGTTATTGCGTCATATTAGTCCTCTTTAATGTCAACAAATGATCAAACAGACGTCAATATCGGTCTTATAATTTCTTTACGATGGCAGACATTGAGGAACTAGAATTTTTTGTCCAGCCTTACCAGTTCAAACCACCTGCGAGACGTGATCAATTTAACAACAATGATTCAAGCGAGAACGATTCGTCCAGCAGTAGCGATGCCTCTGAAGCGGAAGGTCAACTGCACGATGTAACGTATTGGTTAGTACTAGTACCATTCTACTTTTTTATTATCACTATCACTATTATATTAGGCTCTTAGATTCTATATTAATAATTTATCATATTCATTTGAAATACATACACCCAAATAAACATGCTTCGTCGATGTATCGTCCAGACGATAGTCGAACGATTGGCAAACAATTTGAAGGCCTAGGCTATATATATATATAGGAGAGCTACCGCCAATACCAGTAGGGCCTATCGGTCGTTTTTTTTAAAGATGTTATGCCCAAGGCCAAGGGCCTATTTAATGTAGGATCTGTATGATCCAAATTAGTACCGTTGTCAGAATATAATTTAGCTTTACAAAATGATCTATTGATTACATGTAAATTGTAATCAAGGAACAATTTTAATAGTGCTGATCACGTAGATAACAACATCTAATAATCTATATAATATAGAAAAGCCCAGGGCCTACTACAGTACTAATTACTAAAAATATTTTTTTTAAACTTTTGTCCAGGTGCAGTTGTGGACATTGCCTACAAATGCAAGTTCCACGTGACAGGAAGTGTTGTAAAGATTGTCTGCAGTGTGTCGAGAAAATGGGTCTGTCTGTCCGTCCGTCCGTCCGTCCGTCCGTCTGTCTGTCTGTCTGTCCGTCTGTCCGTCCGTCTGTCTGTCCGTCACACTTTTTGGGACACAATAACTCTCTTCCTAATTGAGCTAGAATGTTCAAACTTGGTGTATGTGTTTATTAGGTCAATGCCTTGATGGAGTTCGAAGATGAGCATTTTCCGCTTAGGGTAAGCAGAGATAAGCAATTTGATTGGTTGATGCTTTGGGACACGATAACTCTCTTCCTAATTGGGCTAGAATGTTCAAACTTGGTGTATGTGTTGATTAGGTCAATGCCTTGATGGAGTTCGAAGATGAGCATTTTCCGCTTAGGGTAAGCAGAGATAAGCAATTTGATTGGTTGATGCTTTGGGACACGATAACTTTTAATTGAGCTAGAATGTTCAAACTTGGTGTATGTGTTTATTAGGTCAATGCCTTGATGGAGTTCGAAGATGAGCATTTTCCGCTTAGGGTAAGCAGAGATAAGCAATTTGATTGGTTGATACTTTGGGGCACGATAACTCTCTTCCTAATTGAGCTAGAATGTTCAAACTTGGTGTATGTGTTGATTAGGTCAATGCCTTGATGGAGTTCGAAGATGAGCATTTTCCGCTTAGGGTAAGCAGAGATAAGCAATTTGATTGGTTGATGCTTTGGGACACGATAACTTTAGTTCTAATTAAGTGAGATTGATGAAACTTGGTGTATAGTTTCATTACAGTAATACCTTGACTAAGTTTGATAATGAGCATTTTCTGCTCAGGGTAAGCAGAGCAATACGCAATTTGATTTTTATATGTGTCCTCTAATTATTTTCCTATTTCGGCGGGGGACATCAGCCTCACTGTTGGCTTGTTATGAGTACATTGAACAGCAAGGGCCAGTTGGTGATGATGAACATATACATGAGTATGTTTTGGTTGTTTTTTTTTTAACATATTCATATTCAGGTTTTGGCCATTTGGGGTCAATTTCTCCATTTAGACTCTAAATGAGTCAATTTAACTATTGCTACATCTTATTATCCCAGTAGGATTGCAATACACAAATATTCAGTAAATACACTGCCACACACATGGGAGTACTTTATTACTAGCATAAAAATATCTTTCTTAAACATTTCAATAATTTAACAACATACACAATTGATTATTGAACTGCTCACATACAATGCTTTTAGTTAATGGTACCCAATTTATTTATTTCAGGGTCTATAGATATATAGCCTACAGAAGGTTTACAAGATGGATATGGCATATCCTTGGTAAAAAGAACAGAAAGGTCATTCCATCCTGTGTTGTAAATAAAATTTGTGAAACTTTTCCTTCCAGTTCTGAAACTTACACAGGATTTAAGTATCCTGATGACTATTAAAAATAAGAAAAAAAAACTTTCAAAGTATTTTGTTTGATTTTTTATTAAATGGAAGAGTAATGAGTAATGAAAATGTAAATAATTTCATTCCAAAAATCATGTAATGGTTAATTACTTTTCAATTACATTTTATAGCACATATAAATATTTCCAATATAAAAAGCCTCAAATTTAATAGCACTAAAGAAGTAAATTAAGTGTATCTGACACAAATCCAATTCATTATAATTTATAAAATAAAGATTTAAATCAGTTTTAACAAATCATAATAAAACTAAGAAGGCATTATTAGTATTACTTTTTATTTACGACCCTTTTTTTTAGACATGTCACCTAATAAGTGGATTTCTGAAAAGATGTATATTGTAATCAATGATTAGTGCTAATTTGCAGGCAATCAATCAATCAGATTAAAAGACAATTTAGTACTACTTGATAATTTATGTGAAATTGTATTAGACGAACATAAGTGCACCAGAGGACATGAGCTATCGTTGATAAATACATAATGTTTTATTTGTATTCTCCATTGCCAGTATATTAGCTATGGTATGAGTTTAATGGTATTAAATTGTTTAGGAAATATTGTGAGAATAACAGGAAAAGGGGTCCAAAGCCAAGGATAGATTCTGTGTCTAAATACACGTGATCGGAATGTTACCATTTCATATTTGGCATGAGTGACCAATCACATCATAATTACATCATAATTAGCCAATATAACAATTGATGGCAGTGAATAACAGGAAAAGGGGTCCAAAGCCAAGGATAGATTCTGTGTCTAAATACACGTGATCGGAATGTTACCATTTCATATTTGGCATGAGTGACCAATCACATCATAATTACATCATAATTAGCCAATATAACAATTGATGGCTGTGAATCTGAATAAGAAGCAATTCATTCTTTAAAAAATGTCACCAAAATATTCAAATCTATGTGTAATAAAAATGGGAACAGCCAATATTTCATATTTAATTGTGGTATTCAAATTTATGTCAGTGATATTTCTATAAAATTACGTGTTTTCGTAATATGATAGAATGAAAGCTTGCCGATCCGTATCGACTTGTAAAAAGACATAGCTTCCTGCAGCGTATGGCGTACGTGACTCACTGCACATAGCTTTATCGTAAGAGAGAGAGAGAGGGAGAGAGAGAAAAATGGGGTTTAACGTCCACTCGACACAAAATAGGTCATTTCGGGACTAACATATGGTTTAATTTTATTTAAATAATTCGCTTGCGCGTAGGGGTCTTTAGCAGTGGGACGAAACCGGAGGTCCCGGAGAAAACCCACGAGGTTGGACAGGCGACCGTACTCCTTGTCTTTATCCTAAGCGATTTTTGCACGGCAATTGAGATCGCGGCGAAATGCCACTGCAAATGGGAATTTCTATATGGAGTCTTAAAAGACGTAAAAGATATTGCAGACTAAATGACTGTCTATTGATTTGGGGTGTTTTGTACTCTTACGAAATGTGACATCTAGCTTATCCATGCTGTCGGTTGGTACATGCTGTGATTAAAATGTAAAAGTCAGTGTAGAAACCACAAGTTTAACACTTAGATTAAAATTATAATCACTCTTATTGGATTGATGAATAGTCCGATAAAGGGAAAGCAATGACTTCTGTTTGAGATTGGATTGATGAACTGTCCGAAAAAGGATAAGTCAGCCAATCAAGACAGATTAAGTAGTTAATCAAAGTAGGTGTAAGACGGTATAACACGATAAATACGTTGATCACTTAATTACCTAATCAATCCAGCCTATTATCAACGATAATCGGGTTGAGTTGTAGCTGTACACTCAGTAGACTACATGTATATTAATTTTGGAATTTTGAATATTATTCACCATGTCTTGATGTCCGACTGGGCATATTCAAGGTCGGACAAGTTTGGGCGTTTGGAAATAGCGTCGGACAAGTCCGGAATATACAGGCGAAATCCCATCACTGGTCTGGTTGGATGGGGTTTGAGAGAATGAATTATTATAATGCATGTATCCTTTGTATCAGAGCTTAATATAAAACTTTAATCAAGAAACTTGTATTTGTTTTTCCCGTAAGTGATACTAATTAAGATGCAGTATAATCAATCACAACTTGAACCAGTTAAAGAATTACAAATGCGACCAGAGACAATACTAGACAATCAAGGGCTGTTCTAAAATATGTAGTAAGAAACGGAAATATGCCATGCTTTGTGCTATGAGAAAAATTTTGCCCAGACAGTGGCGCTGTCGTCTCTACTTAAAGATACATTATGGGAGATATTTATAGAGAGTTGGCCATTCTTGCTATAACAGTTCAAAAGTAGATGATGAAAGAAGAATATATTGAAAAATTCAGTCAAATTACTTTATTCTGAACATAGTTATCATCGTTGTAATATTTGCCTAGAAATGGTAGCGAAATGTGTATTCACCTTCGCCGAACGTTTGATTGACAGGCGTTAACTCCACCTACATATCTCGATTATCAAGTAAAGTTTTCAATGGCATACGGAAACGCTTAACAGCGGCCTCGCTAAGTACACTCTATCATTTAGCCTCGATCTAACTGACGTATTTTCATCAGGTTACCCCTTAATCAATTAGTGAAATCCTATTTAAATCCGAGCTGTAGCCGAGCCATCCGTGGGTCTACAGAGTTGATTTTGGTCTTGTTGTTTAAATAAAGATCTAATTTATAATTTCTATAACATCTGAAACCTAAATTAAGACTTGCAATAATCAGATTTAGCTCTTGCATAATGCATGTTTAAGTAGTGTTAAATCTTGAATGATGCCGAGTAATGGCAACATTCAATTCAATCCTATTGGCAGACTTTAATGTGGTTGGTGGTGGAGCATCTCGACTGACCAATACCTGAGCAGCTTTGTAAGAGGGAAATGCTTCTCGAAGCTCCATTACTTCTCGCAGAAGATCCTTTACATAACCTAGAACAAAGATGATATGTTTAAGAATCTAATTGTTATATCCCAAAAGTATTTGCCATTTTGGCTTCGATTTGCTACCATTAAGTACTTCGTGAAATGAAATGAAATGGGGTTTAACGTCCTACTGTTCTGCTCCTATACTGGGCTAATGAAGACGGGCATACGCCATACAGTGTGCTATGAGGGAAATTTTGCCCGGGCAGTGGCACTATCGCCTACTCTTATATCGAATTCCAACTGCCAAGGGATCTTTTACGTGCATTCCAATGTTTACACGGGACCTCGGTTTTTCGTCTCATCCGAAAGACTAGACAGCTGTCCTTGTCAGGCCCTCCGTCCTGCATCACTGACAAGGGGAAACCTCGTCGGAAAATCTGGATGAACTTTCTCGGCCAATACAGGGATCGAACACCCGACCTCCAGGCTAGGGAGCCAGCACCTTACCCACCTAGCCACCGTGGCTCCAAGTACTTCGTAATAGTACTGTATTTCGTAATAGTACTGTATTGTGAATTGTGTCACAGCCTGTGTAGCGTTTTAGTTGGTGTAAATAATAATAAGAACAGACTGACCACAATTTAGACACTATTTAACCTGGTGTAAAAACAACAGAAAACAAACCACCATGATAATGATCTTATTACTTATAAATTGATCTTCCATCAATATTCACTCCAAATTCACACAACTGTAACCATTATTCAAACTAAATATTATTCAAATCGTAGTTTTCATCCAAGTTTAGAATAAGCTTTATTATTTAGAAGAAACCTGACTCCATACCGTAAGAACATGAATCCAATACAGGCTTCAAAGTGTGGTCTCCATGTTTGGCTTTTGGGTAGGCTATCTTCCATTTGGCAGTACCATCCCTTTTAGTAGCCTGTTGTCTAACACAGTTTTCATTGTTATGCATTGCAGCCAATAACAATCTGTAATTATGGCAATTAGCATCCAAATTGTAATACTAATGATATTGTATCAGAATCAGATAAATAAATATTATTTATGCAGACTTTTATATTGATATGTTGAAAACAGGGCATTGTTGTTTGTACTTTAACTTTCATATGACAAACCTTTCAGAAACCTTTCAGGCTAGACAACACTTACCTTGCATTCATGGCATCATAAAAAAAGTGTTGGAATTTGGGTGCAAATTGGCAGACAACTTTGTGGTAAGATTCCAATTTGGATGTCTGCTCGGCTGGGGACAACTTTTGAATATCTTTCATAAAACTTTTTTTCAATAAACACTCTTTTAGTAACTTGTGTGCTTTTGATCCTGTTTGTAAAAAAGAAAATACCCCTGCTTTTATAATGTAAACACTATTATGTTAAAGGGACAATAACACTCTTGCTGGCTTGACAGCTCCAGAAAATAAAAAATAGCCTTATTCTAAGTACTAGAAGTGTTAGTGTCCTACCTGTTGTGTAAATTATCCATTAAATCCAATTTTACTTGTCCAGGGGGTTTAAAAAATATTTTTAAATCGAAGTTTCATTTGAAAAGGTTTACGTTAGACGTTTCAAACCATTATGTTGAATTTTTCAAAAATTTTAAATAAGGTGTGTTAAGATGAAATTTGTATCATCAATTAACTGTAATATTCTAAAATAGTACAATTTGTTGACCAGAATAAAGATTGGGACATATTATTCAGTTACAACAAGAGTGGTATTGAGCCTTTAACAAAGCTTAGGCCTACTGACAAAAACAATTAATATTCTTAGTTGATCATAATACAAAGGATATAATAATGATTACCTGCTTGTCATAAATATAATCATTAATTTTAATGGGCAACAATGACGGTCTAGGTGTTCATGTTGGCATCTTTGATATAGCTCACCATGTCCATCATGAAGATTGGCCACATGATTTGTTATTGACTTCCATTTTGCCTCTACCAAATCACCATCTCCATCACTGCTAGCAGCTGCCCAATACAAATGATTAGATATGGATTGTGCCCATTCTTCAATCTGTTCACAGCCTTTCTTCTTAGATAATAGTATCAGTTTCTTATAAACACCTGAAATTTTTTTTATAAATGACTAAGACATAAAATAGTTTGGTGATTTTCATGCCTGAAAATAACAATTTGTATATAGACTCAATGTCAGGCCATAATAAAGATTTTGAACTTTATGCAGAACATATTATAAATATTGATAACATTGAAAAAGACAAATTTGTACAAGACAAAATGACAGGAATCATGTAAAGAGATTGTGGAGCCTGATTTAATGCTTTAATTTGTGTCTAACAATGTCTGTGACAAGGGCCTTATTTTTCAGGCTTGGTCATTTGGAGACTAAAATGCAGTTAATTTTACACTTGGCTGCTCTGCAATGTTACATTTTGGTTTTAAAGTCATATATTATTATCTACATGTATACACACACTGTGTTTTACAAACGTGACTCATTATTTATTACCTTTAGCAACATGCCACACATCAAACCAATGATTTATATCTGGTTCCATAGTTCTCATGTGCTTTCTCACTGAACAATGTCTGTCTGTAGTTAGGTCTGTTGCTTGAACTCCCTTTCCTTTCAGAGCCTCTAGTCCCCGAATCAAACCCTCTTTCTCCATTGCGTATGAATCATTAACTTCTGTAACCTATTTTTTTTATTATATATAAATATAAACATTGAAAGAAAATGAAATGAAAAGAGAATTTACCGTCCTTTTTACCACTGATAATTTTTAGTTACTGAAGGTGGTGCTAATAGAATTTTAAAAAATCAGTTTTATAAATAGAGCAGACAACTTTGCTGATTGTAGGTGTCCAAAAGGGTCTGACAACCCTCTGTGTTTTATATAATATTAGTGTAATTGTTCAGTAATTCGCTTGTGCGTAGGGGTCTTAAGCAGTGTAAAGAAACCAGATCGACACGAAGAAAGCCCATGAGGTTCGGCAGCTTACACTATTCCATGTCACGTACAAGCTTGGGATCAAATCCATGTCACTTGACTCAATGGCAGATATTATGATCTAAAGCATGCATGTTAGACCACTAAGCTATCTGTTAATTAATTGTTGGTTTCCTTTACCTGTATCAGTTGCACATCTAATACAATTCCACTCTCCAAATCCATAAGAGAATAACTACCATATTTAGCTGTGTGGCCTGGTGAACAACATCTAGCATCCCCTCCAAGTTTTACATTTCTCCCTTTAACTTCTCTTACTGCTGCCATTTGCCAAAGTGACCAAACATTCTTAACAGCTGGTACCAGGTAACAAGACTGAATATGTCTGTATGTTCTGTCTGTAAATGAAGACACATTTATTCTGTTCAACACATTAAGAATGTTTGTGACACTAGCACCTGAAAACAGGATACTTGCAGAAAGTAACAAGTTTCCTAATGGTAACTGATTGTTTGATGGCTGACTACTCCACAGAAATGTGTGCCTTGTTTCACATGTTGCCTCCATAACAACCACATTTTGCTTAAGCACAACTACACACTTATTGTGACATTCTCTGCACACCTCTAGAAGCTCTTTTATATTTGATTCAAAAACAATATATTTCCTTTCTTCAACCTTATCTGTGTTTAAAATATCAGTAATCTTTCTGAAATAAAAACAAAATAGCAAGTTTTTAAAATGAAATCTTATAAACTCTGGCTTGTAGAGCGATTACAGGGTTTTGATGACGATATTTTGACAGTTTCTTTACTACAATACATTCTTAAATTTTGAGGAAAACGCTTCAAAATTTGGATATATGTACTATATATTTTTTAAAATGAAATTGGGTTAATTTCTGCTCAAACTGGGCTTATGAAGACAGTTAATAAAGCATTCAGTATATCTCTTGAATTAATGGCATGTTTTTCATCACTAAATGATTATACATTATGAGCTAAATGAAAAGAATATGTATTGAATATGCATTACAATACATGGGCACCAAATGCTGGGAAAATTTGGGCACACAATTGTACTTTGTAAAAGTTGTATAAAAAAATATTGTGTTCTTGAATGTGTCCAATTTAACAGCGAATTTATTATTATTATGTAACATACTAAGATCCTAACTAAATTTTTGGGCACCAACCACCACCACCCCCCCCCCCCCCCAGTCAAAAATTTCCCCGTACGCCTATGGATTGAGCATATCATTGCAGTCTGAGTTTGAGATGGAAGTTTCTGTAATATTTTATAATTAACATACATTTCATTAAAAACACTATCACTATCATCACTTTCATCATCAGTAGTATATGGAAACCAATCCTCATTCTGCTTATCATTCAATTCATCATCTGTAGTGTATTCATCCTCACTGGCAGTAGAAGAAGAAACTTGAGAAACAATTTCTTGTACCACAACAGGATTCTGGGGTAACTCGTCTGTTTGGGTTGCAGCATCAGCATACTTAATAAATGAGGAGGATGTCTGACAACCTTGACTGACCACACCTCTTAAAGTTTGGGTGGATTTCACATAGGTCTGGAATAATAAATAAATTCAAAATTAAGACTAACAAATTAAAGTATTACATTGTTGAGAAAATTAAATCTGCCCAATTTTCCCCACACAAGTTTCTTAATTCAATGCTATAGTATAGTGTCTTGATAAAAATTTCTGTTGACCTATATACCCACAGATAATCAAGTTATGGTGTGTTCCTACACACATGTATGCTGATCATGGATGCTGATCACGCCTGTTTCAGTTTATCTCAATACAGACTTCCAAAATTTATTACATCCATTTTCTTATTGAAAATTATGGGCAAAAATGTAATAATAATAAAATTTCATAATTTATACCTTTGCAGATCTCTGAAGTACCACATCTGGTGATATTGAAATTGAGCTTGATTGTGGTACCGGTACTTGGTGGTCAATAATATCAGAATTATTTTTACTAGTACTAGTTTCTAATAGTGGAATCAGATCATAACTTGCTCCTGTGTCTTGATTGGCTTTCCTTACTTTCCTCCCATCCTCAAAGTCAAAGTTAGAAAATATGTCTTGGAGAACCTGCCATAAAAAGAAATTAAGCAATATTACAATCTAATAAAAATATTTGTTGAAATTATTCAGAGATTTACACAGCTATAATGTGATATTTTTTTTTCTAATTCTAGTCTTACCTTAAATTTCATAGTAGGCCCTACTAGTAGCCTACCCGAACGAGCAAATATTTAATTTTTAAGCTTCCATCAAGATTACAAAAATATAAAACCGCACTAGGCGACACTGTTGGGTTGGTTTCATATTGGCATTATTTAATTAATATTATTACTTTGGAGATCGACTTGACTTTATTGTGGGTAGGCCTAAATACAAATAAAACAATTTTCGAATTTACCTTATTTGACTAGTCACACCCAAGGAGTTCAAAATAGCTTGTTTACGGTATGCATAATTTATAATCCGAGATTCGATTTCGAAAATCTCAATCGATCAATCAACGAGATGGGCCTGGACTCCTGCCATGGGTACTCATTCATAGGTCATAGGCCAATATTTATGATTGCTTGTCAGTGCTATAATTTCACTTTTAATAGTTAACTTTTTATTTTAATAATAAAAAAACGAACAATAGTTTATACAGTACTAGGCCTATAGGACTAATGAAATGAGTAATTGTTATCATTCTATAAATAGAAATTAAGTCACGCCCACTCTATTTATAGCGAGATGATATTATATAAATATAGGCCTCGTGCGTAAAAAATGTCAACCTACCCTTTGTCTTTCTCTCTTTCTAAAACCACCTCTCGGTGTATCAGGTCCAAGTAACGGCTCTACTCCCAGTGATAATGTCGGGAAACTATCTTTTTTTAGGCGTAAGCCTTTTGCAGTGAAATTAATAGCCTGGAGTAACAACGGGTCTTTCGTGAAACTGTCAGAACTGAAGTGCTTTGAGCAGACGTGAGAATGCTTAGATGGCTCCCAAAGCTTTTTAGAATTAGGCGTATGTGACTGTGAGCGTCTTATCTTAACTATCCATGTGTGGTAGAGATCTTTTTCCTTATCTTTGTCAGGAAATTTGAAAAAACTTTCTCCGCACCCAGTTTTACTGTTGCAATTCACAACAACACAGTGAACCATCTCCAATGTAAACAACGGGATACCGGAACCGGTCAAATGAGCAGAAGGACTAAAATGACGTCACGGCTTTTTTATTGGCGGAAAACTACGACGACTCACGGAGAACGGCGGAAATCGCTAACGTTGAAATTTACCTGTGGCAGGTAATGTTGACATTCGGGATCGTGTTATACTTATGGAAATGATATTTTGACATAATTACTTGCATTATTTAAACGATTTATGAAGCCTTTTCCGGTGACCTTTAAACTAAATAGTAGATTATTCCATAAAACAGGTGCTTGATAACTAAAAGAGCGCTGACCATAAGAGACTAGTTGAACAGTTTTGGGCTTTAAAAGTAGTTGTATAAAGTTCTAAAAGATCTGAGAGGTAAACAGGAGCTAAATTATTTAAACATTTAAAAGTAAGTAATAAAATCTTAAAATCAATTCGATATTTAACAGGTAATCAGTGTAAATTATATAAAACAGGAGTTATGTGGTCACATTTCTTAGTTAAAGTAACAAGTCTAGCCGCAGTATTCTGTACTTTTTGTAATTTATCTATAAGCTTTAAAGGTAAACCAACTAAAAGTGAATTAAAGTTATCTAATCGAGAAGTGACCAGAGAATTAACAAGTGACTTAGTGGCCTCTACAGTTACACATTTACGTATTTTACCTATATTTCTAATATTAAAATAGCATAGCGCCAATATTACGAGCAGAATAAGATGAAAATATATCACAATTACCAATTACAACAGGAGGGTTATCTTGTGCAGATTTACTTAATTGATGCCTTGAGCCTAATAACAAATATTCGGTTTTATCATCATTCAATTTTAGAAAGTTCTTTGACATCCATTTTCTATTTTCACTAATACAGTTCTCAAGTTGCAATTTTGATATATTGAAAGAAGATGGACAATTAGGTGTAATTGAAATATATAATTGAGTATCATCAGCATACAAATGAAAGCTGAGACCATATTTTCTGACAATATCTCCTAATGGTGACGTATAGAGGGTAAATAAAATCAGACCAAGAACAGAACCTTGGGGAACCCCAGATGACAAAACAGATTCAGACGACGATTTGCAATTAACTAAAATACACTGTTTTCTATCCACAAGATAGCTCTCTAAAAGATTTAATGCAGAGCCACAAATACCGAATTTAAATTGAAGTCTACGTAGAAGAATGGAAGGATCCATTAAAATATCATTTGAAACCCGGGTTAAAGCTGTTTCGGTACTGTGAAAATGTTTATAAGCACTTTGAAATGGTTCATACAAACAGTTATCATCTAGATGGGCCTTTATCTGAGAAGCAATACATTTCTCCAATATTTTAGAAATAAAACTTAAGTTAGAGACTGGCCTGTAATTTTTATAAACATTAGGATCCAGTGTAGACTTTTTAATAAAAGGGGTAACATAACCTCGTTTGAAAACGTTGGGAATAGTAGCGGATGATATACAAGAATTAATAATATTGGTAAAAACTGGAATAACTTCGTCTAGACAGTCCTTAAGAACAGAAGTTGGAACAGGATCTAATGAACAAGATTTAGGAGCAGATGATTTAATTAGCTTTAAAACAAAAGATTCACTAACCAAGTTACAATTTTCTAAATAAACAGAATTTTCTAACTTATCAAAATCATGAGCGTTAAAGTCAATAGTTTTATTTAAATCATCAAGTTCAGTTCGTATTTTCTTTATTTTTATTTGAAAGAAATCAGAGAATAAATTTGCAAGTCCTTTGTCATTATCATTGTCCAGGAGGATAGTACGCTCAGCATTATGGTCCAAAAGGGAATTCACAACTTTATACAGGTCTGTTTTCGCCATTTTCTATTTTATCAGAGTAAAATTTAATTCTAGCATCTTCAATTAATTTATTCACATTGTTTTTTAAAGATTTATAAATCTGTTTATGGACATGTAGATTTGTTTTCCACCACAGATGTTCAGCCTTATTACGGTCCCTTTTGCCTTCTAAAATAGAATCATTAAACCACTGCGTATTGGGACGAATAGTAAATGTTTTCGTTTGATAAGGAACAAGCGAGTCCAAAATTTCAGCAAGGTTTGAGTGATATTGGGCTGCCCTCTCTTGTATATCTTGAATACGTTGAATGCCATTGAAATTCGAGTTCACTATTTCCGCTTTAAATTTTTTATGTCAAATGATTTAAACCTTCGATATGTTAAAGTCTTTCTTGTTGGTTGTGGTTTCTGGATCATAAGATTAAAAGTTGCCGGGAAATGATCAGATATTAATTTGTTCGAGACAGAAGAGAGATTATCCAGTTTAATATCACGTGGATTAGTTATCACCAGATCGAGAATATGTCCACCGTTATGAGTAGAAGAAGAAACATGTTGTGTGAGAGATCTATTATTCAGCATATCACAAAAATCAACCGCGGTAGAGTCGTTGGAATCATCAACATGAAAATTAAAATCTCCCCAAATAATAGTGCAACACTTAGTCATCATCAACTGGTCCAGAAATAATCCAAATTCTTCCATAAACTTTTGACACAATTTGCTATTGGGCGGGCGGTAAATTGTAATAATCCTAGTTTCCTTGAAAGAAAACTGTAGAGAACAATCCAAAATTTCAAAAGAATCAAAACGGTCATGACGTATTTTCTTACACTTAATAGATGACTTAAATATAAGTGCTACACCTCCTCCACGTGAACCGTGAGGGCAATGTTGTATAGAATATCCATCAGGTACTAAAGCTGCGATTGTCGATGAGTCCGAACAGTCATTATTCAGCCACGTTTCAGTTAATCCACAAATATCAATAGAATTTTCAAAAATATAATCAGATAAAATTGTTGTTTTATTTCTTACGGATCTGGCATTAATTAATCCAAACGAAGTTGTTAAAACTGACGCTTCATTTTCGACCGCCTTTCTAATTTGTATAAGATTGTTGTTTATCTTCTGTTTTGTTCTAAAGTTTTTGATCTGTTTGTGATTTTTGATAGAGTTTGAGGTGAGCTGGATGAGATTGCTATGATTAATGTTAATATTCAGTGGATTAGTGTTTAGAGGTTCATATGGTCTGTTGGTGGTGATAACTTTTAAATGTCTTTGATTTCTCCCAATTACTTCATTGTTGTCGTATATATAATCATTCAAAGCGACTGTTTTATTTTCGACGGGCCATGCATTAAGACACAATTGTGTGTTGTCTGGGCGTTGATCGATTTGTTCAGAAATTATTGGAATAGTAACAAGATTGCCCCTGTTTACTGTTCTGTGTCTTTTTACTGTATCATTTCTAAAAGTAGTAGTTGGATTTAAAACATCAATCTTTTTAACCCACTGCTTTCCACTCCTCACGCCTCTATTATTATTAATATTATTATTATTATTACTAAAACAATGAGATTTGGCTTGAATGTTATTGTTGTAAGAGTTCAGTTGTGATTGTTAGTAGGTGAGTTGATTCAGATAGCTCACTAGCCACAACAGATACAAATTATTGTGAAACATTTTGATTAAATACTGCATTCAGAGTTACTATTTTAAACAAAAAACACACGCAGGACAAATACACAGCTGCCTCCTAGGCGCTTACATAATGTTTTCAATCTAGCTAGGCTTCCTAAAATTAGGCCTAAATTTTAATGAAAAGGCGATAAATAAATGTTTCTTCGCAATAGTTACATTTAAACAGCAAACACTACTTCGCATAAAAATGTTCCACATGCACGGCAATAGAACTGGAATCTGTCGCATATTTATCAACAAATTATAACTTATCAAAAACTGTTATACAATTATTTGAAAGTAACGGCTTTACCACGCCTGCGCATTAATAATATATATTTGTATGTCGAAATCCACATTAATCCACAATAAATCACAGCAGGCCCATCGGGGCGGCCATTTTGAATTTTTGACAGTTGACAACTGATCGACACAATGTAAACATTCTCCATGACAGATAGGTCAAAATACAAAAGCAATACATATATTTCACATCAAAATAGTCCTGGTGATCACGCACAAACATTAAATCAAAAAATCTATCACATCCATTATTGATAAATATATAATTATCGAAAAACACTCACAGTACCGTTTGAAGGTACCAGCGAACCCGCGCATGCGCACTAGATCACAAGACCCCGAGGATGAGGTTGTTTCGAATGTGAGTGTAGATACAGAGGTGGAGCCACAAAAACGAAACCAGAGTGGGAGTGAATTCAAGGTTTGTGTCATGCAAATGGCACTCGAAATAAAAGGACTCAACGGAAAACTAACAGACAGTGAGAATGCAAAAGAATCCCTTCAACTTAAATTGAATACTTGCTTAGAAAATATGAAGGATTCCTTTGCTACAAATGCCGAAGTTCTGGACTTGACAACAAGACTTAAAAGTGTAGAACAGGACCGTGCTGCTGCTGTTGCTGAAGTCACTGATTTGAAGAGCAGGGCAGCGTACAAGCGACTTCTACAGAGGGAAAAGATTGTTGAAGAAAATGAAACTGTTTTAGCCAGTCACTGGAATGGGGGGTGTGAACAGACAATAAATGAATTGAAACGATAAAAAAAAGAATTTACAAACTCAGCTGCCAAAAATTTGTGACAGTAAGGTCAAACATAAAGATGAAATTTCAAATTTGCAACAAGAGTGTCAGAGGCTAGTTAATGAGCTGGAAGACCATGAAGATAAGACTGCTTAAACTGAAAGATGGCACCAAGTTCACCGATTCTGTAGTCAAATGTGTAATCAAACTAATTGGAGAAATTGGTGTTCCTGCAGACCGTTGTGCTCCTGTCATCTCTTGTGTCTCCCGATGTCTTTTTAACCGAGAAGTGGAATTGAGTGACCTTCCATCAGAACGCAGTGTGCTGAGGTTTGCTGATAGAGGACATGTCCTTGCAAAATACCACATGGCTGAATCCTTTCTAAAATCAGATGGATTCAGTCTTAAAAACGAAACTTCGCGTGACCATCGAAAGTATGTGAGGAATCAGGCAACATTACAAAGTGGTGATGTGTTGTGTATGGGGTATACTACAGTAGCTACGGAGGACACCTAGACTCTGTTGGATGTAGCCATCAATCTGCTCCGTGAATTGGCAGAAATGTATGAAGAAGAAAACACAGCAGAAATATTTTTTCCGCGGCATCCTCAGAAAGTTGTCTGGTTTAATGACCGATCGTGCCAGTGTCATGAAAAGTTTCAATGCTAGACAATGATTCAGTCCAAATCCCCCCAGGACTTAGCTCTCAAGCTAAAAAAAGTGATGCATGAAATTCAGGCTACCATGGGAAGTTGGGCAGGGACTGCAAAGCTGTCTTTCGAAATTTTTCCAGCAGTTAGGAGTCAGCACCTTCACGGTACATTCACACAGCCTGCGATATACTTGGACCCCGCGGAGATGAAAAGAACGGATGTTGGGATGCATGGGAGGCATACCTCAGCCTGCAAGGAAGTAAATCACATGTTAAAAGCTTCAGAAGCAACAGATTTGACAACTTCTTCAAGGCTGCTTCGGCCCTTCACTGTCACAGAGACGACATCATCAACTTCTTCTCGAACTACAGGGAGACGCCAAACCTGAAGCTTCAAAGTGTACTGGCAGATTGTGAGTCCAAAGAAATAGAGACACTGATTGTTGCTATTGGGATTCTCTTTGTTGTAGTCACTGGCCCATATTGGAAACTGATTACTAGCAGTGCACAGTACCTGGATTTGTACATAACCCCAATGCCTGACTGCTTTATAGAATTTTCAAGAGATTCTTCAGATCTAGTTGCAGACCAGCCATTGGTGAGTGTAGTTCCGTACTTCAGTGTCGATGATGGAAAGCTTGTTGAGCTGAGAGATGTCGGTGCCAACGATATGAAAGATTTACTCAAAGACAGTCTTGAAAAGATATTCAAAGGTTTTGTTGAAGTCACCGAAAGACAGCTAGCAGACTTTCTTCCTGGTGGACGTTACTATGATGTTCAGGATGAAGTACTCAGGAAATCTATGGAGCATTGTCAGTTGACCAACCCACTTGGGGAGGCTAATCTGTCACTTAGGGACGCACACAAAAGATGTTCTCCAGAAGACCAAGCAGAGGCTTCTAACTGTCCAAGAACGATTGTCTACCAAACGTCAAAAGGCCATTGAGCGCAAATCCACCTTATCTGAGAGGGTCCGCAACCAATGATCCTCATTCCAGAATTTGTAACTTATAATAGCCATTTTTATGCAATTACAGAATTGTCCCGTGATATTACAGATTAAAGAAACACATACGCCCGAATTGACACCTTATCATTTTTCGAGACTTGTCTTCTATACTGCGTACCATATAGTCATGCTACTTATAGATAAAGTTGCATTTAATAAAATAAAAATATTGACCTTAATCTATCGCACGAAATGCAATGTCATCATTTATAAATATTGAACAGGTAGGCCCCAATTTGAATATCCCCGGGTATATAGCGAATAAACCAAATTTGCTGTATGTAAATATACTGATTCTCGTAAATATACTTATTCTCGTAAATATACTTAATTTCGTCTTCCGACAAGTTATTATTTGTGTCTTCTAATTTGAACCATATAACCGGATTCCTGATAAAAAAAAAAATAATAAAATATTTCAGACTTCAGGTCTCATTGTTTCACGCATAGTCCATGCAGAGCACAGGGTCGGCAATCTCAATAACAGCTCCTTGATCAAAGTAACAATTCTATTTATACATCTAAAGGCAGGCACGAGCTTATTCGCACATATTGGAAAACTGTTCGGTTGCTTTATTTGAGAAGATACTGATATTAAACTATAAAATTCGTCAATTTTTTCTTTGAAATTTCTGATAAATTGGTAGCTCTTCAGATCGGGAAGCGTTGATTATATCGCTTACCCTGTTTGTGTATTGTACGTTTTTATAATAGCTAGCATATAATTTACGATATCTGAATACTTTCTTAAAGAACATATAGCTCGTTATTATCAAATATAAATCTCATTAAATACATGAACAGCCCAACGCAGCTTTGAAAGAAACAGCATTGTAATTTTATGCAGAAATGCATTTCCCTGTTCCCCAATCAAATTTGATATTTGATTAAACTTCACATTTCATTTAGACCTTAGACAATTACGTTTCCAACTGGTAAGGAGAAGTAATTCAAATTTATTATCATCTTCGGAGAGATGTTTTGCAAATCAAGTGGACAAAGTAATGTTAATACTATAAATCGAAATTTTGTTACTGTTATACATATTTTAAAGTTTAAGTAAGAATATTGATACACTACATATTATTATAGTGCACCCTTCCATGTTATAACTTGTTTAGGGACACAGAACAAAGTGACAACTTAATCATATAAAAAAAATCAAGATTATGGATATGTAGTGTCGGTTAAGAGCCTGTTTAAATAAGTGTGTTTTGAATAGGTTTTTTTAAAAGAATATAGATATGTACAACATCTTTAACTAAATGGTAGATTATTCCATTAAACAGATACGCCTGTATCAAGAGATAGTTTGTTACTGGTTGCAGTAAATTTTACTATACACGTTGCTATGTATTCTATTTACATGCCATAAAAGTTTTAACCATAAATTACCTAATTTTGGTTGAAATAAATAATCCATGTAACTTGTTAATTAGTTTATTGCTTTATAGCCCCAATCAAGTATCAAAACACCACATTTGTTACGTAGCAATCCATAAAGTTATGGTCTGAAATGTGCAAATATCAAAAGGGACTGAGATTTTTGGAATATAAAGATATGTTTTTTAAGTTTCATCAAAATCGGATAAAAATTGTGACCTCTAGAGGGTCCATAACCTTTGCATTACATACTTATACACAATTTGCATAGAAAGAGCAGCCATTTTGTTGGGCAGTTTTATTTCAATTTTCCCGAAATTCCAATTTTAACATTCATTATGGTGGAATGGTGATATATCTAAACGATTTTTTTAAAATCGGAAAAAAAATTCTGACCTCTTAGAGAATCCACATGGTAAAAATGTGATTTTTCAACCAATCAGGGGCCATAATCCAGGAAGTTACGTTCGGATATGTGTGATTATCAAAAGGAACCAAGATCTTTATGATAAAAACATATATTTAAAGTTTCATCCAAATTGGATAAAAACTGTGGCCTTAATATACCATATTTTTACACTATTTGCGTACAAGTGGGCCATTATGTCCATCAATTTTTGTCCAATTTTCACAAAATTTAACTCAACCAACCTTTAGGGTATAACTGTGATATATTCACACTTTTTTTTTTTTAAATCGGATAAAAATTGTGACCTCTATAGGGACCACAAGCTCAAAATGTGATTTGTCGTAAAATCAAGGGCCATAATTCAGGAAGTTACAATCCAATATGCGCGAATATTGAAAGGAACCAAGATCTTTGGGTTATAAACATGCATTTCAAGTTTCATCAAAATTGGATCAAAATTATGATCTCTAGGAGGTCCACAACTTTGATAAACAAGATGTTTACACTATTTGAGTAGAAGGGGCAGCCATTTTGTTTGACAAGTTTTGTTCCGATTTTCACGAAATTTGAACTTAACCATCATTAGGGTGTAACAGTGAGATACAAAAACGTTTTGTTGAAATTGGATAAAAATTGTGACCTCTATAGGGACCACAAGCTCAAAATGTGATTTTTCGTACAATCAAGTTATAATTCAGGAAGTTACAATCCGATATGCGCGAATATTGAAAGGAACAAAGATCTTTGGGATATAAACATTGCATTCCAAGTTTCATCAAAATCGGATGAAAATTGTGACCTCTAGAGGGTCCACAACCTTGATATGCCATATTGTCTGGCAGTTTTTGTCCAATTTTCATGAAATTCGAACTCAACTATCATTAGGATGTAACAGTGTTATACTAAAACGTTGTTTTTTTTAATCGGGTAAAAATTGTGACCTCTAGAGGGACCACAAGCTAAAAACGTGATTTTTCGTACAATCTAGGGCCATAATTCAGGAAGTTACGATCCAATATGTGCGATATCAAAATTCAGGTCAAAACTGTGAGTGTCCACAATCTAAAAACATGATTTTTTGTACCATCAGGGGCCATAATCCATGAAGTTATAGTCCGATACATGCCAATATCTAAAGGAACCAAGATCTTTGGGAGATAGACCTATATTTCAAGTTTCGTCAAAATCGGATAACAAGCTAACCAGTGGCTGCCAGGCAGGATTGCCCACATTTTCGAGAGATGGATAGAGAACAAGCTAAAAAGAAAGTGATTTTTCCTACAGTCAAGGGCCATCATTCATGAAGTTACCATTTGATACGCGCAAATATCGAAAGGAACCAAGATCTTTGGGTCATAAACATGCATTTAAAGTTTCATCAAAATCGGATTAAAATTGTGACCTCTACAGGGTCCACAACCTTGATATACCATATTTTTACACGATTCGCGCCCAAGCGGCGGCCATTTTGTCTGGCAGTTTTGGTTTGATTTTCAGTAAATTCGAAGTTGACCATTATTACGGTGTAACGGTGATATAATCAAACGTTTTTTTAAATTGGATAATAATTGTGACCTCCTGAGGAACCACAAGCTAAAAAAAGGCAATTTTTCGTACAATCAGGGGTCATAATTCAGGAAGTTACGATTCGATATGCGCAAATATCGAAAGGAACCAAGATCTTTAGGTTATAAACATACATGTCAAGTTTCATCAAAATCGGACTAAAATTGTGATCTATGCAGGTTCTATAACCTTGATATACCATATTTTTACACTATTTGCGTACAAGCGGCTTTTATTTCATCTGACAGTTTTGGTCCCATTTTCACGAAATTCAAACTCAACCTTTCTTACAGTGTAAGGGTGATATATTCAAACGATTTTTAAAATCCGATAATAACTGTGACCTTCAGAGGGCCCACAAGCTAAAAAAGGCGATTTTTTCATATAATCAGGGGCCATAATTCAGAAAGTTACTATCCGATATGCGCAAATATCGAAAGGAACCATGATCTTTAGGTTATAAACATGCATTTCAAGTTTCATCAAAATCAAATTAAAATTGTGACCTATACAGGGTCCACAACCTTGATTTACCATGTTGGTCCGATTTTCACGAAATTTGAACTCAACCTTCCTTAGGGTGTAACGATGATATAGTAATACGGTTTTATAAATCGGATAAAAATTATGACCTCTATAGGGTCCACAAGCTAAAAACGCGATTTTCGTACAATCAGGGGCCATAATTCCGAAAGCTACGGTCTGATATATGCACGAATATCGAAAGGAACTGAGATCTTTGGGTTATAAACTTACATTTCAAGTTTCAACAAAATCAGATAAAAATTGTGACCTCTATAGGGTTCACAATCTAAAAACGTGATTTTTCGTACAAACACATCATAATCCATGAAGTTTCGATCCGATAAATGCCAATATCGAAAGCATCCAAGATCTTTTGGGGATAAACCTATATTTCAAGTTTCATCAAAATCAGACAAGATTTGTGACTTGTAGAGAGTCCACAAACAAATTATGGACGGACGGACAGGAGCGAAGACAATATACGTCCACATGAAAATGTGGGCGTATAAAAATGTAGGTCAAATTTGAAAATTTTGAAAAATAACAAAAATTGTCTCGTAAACAACATTTTTTCAATATTCGAAAGATAGAAGTCAACGACGAAGTTTCGAAATTACATCATGTGAGATTACTTTTGTTTGGGAAAAGGTTCAGGGATTCCGAAAATGTCTTTTGCTTGAAAATAGTTAAAGAATTGACAAAACTACAGCCGATTTTCAATTTCGAGGCACTGTACAAAATTCAACCACTTCGGTATGCGCAGAAGTTTCAAAAATATTTTATCAAGTAGCCACCACCCAGTTTCCCAATAGAAAATTAGGTCCCAGATCGGTATCTGTTCTCGATCATGGAGAAATAGGCTCGCGCAGTAAATAATAATAATAATTAATAAAGATAGGTTGCCAGGCAACGAAAAGTAAGCCCACAGCAGCTATATCGTCCGGGCAGTCAACAAGAGTTGTCGCATATTTTTACTTTTTTCGGTAATGAAACATTTATAATTAATTAAAATCTGATTAAAGAGTAACAACTCATTAAGTAATTATCAGAAAACCATTAGAATTTGTTTGGTTTTTATAAAGTTCTGCCTCATGCTAACTTTTAGTATACGAAACTTTTAACATCATGGATTTAGCTGTTCAAGTCATAAAGATTCATTGAAAATATACTTGTTTGTCTCAAGACCTTAAACTCTGTGTATCAATATGAAGTCAATCGGATGATAACTTTAGCTTTTAGAGTGTCACAAAGTGAGCTTGTGGTCCTTATAGAGGTCACAATTTTTACGTTTTTGTATGTCACTGTTACACCCTAATGATGGTTAAGTTCAAATTTTGTGAAAATCGGAACAAAACTTGTCAAACAAAATGGCTGCCCCTTCTACTCAAATAGTGTAAACATCTTGTTTATCAAGGTTGTGGACCTCCTAGAGATCATAATTTTGATCCAATTTTGATGAAACTTGAAATGCATGTTTATAACCCAAAGATCTTGGTTCCTTTCAATATTCGCGCATATCGGATTGTAACCTTCTGAATTATGGCCCTTGATTTTACAAAAAATCACATTTTGAGCTTGTGGTCCCTATAGAGGTCACAATTTTTATCTGATTTAAAAAAAAAAAAGTGTGAATATATCACAGTTATACCCTAAAGGTTGGTTGAGTTAAATTTTGTGAAAATTGGACAAAAACTGATGGACATAATGGCCGCCACTTGTACGCAAATAGTGTAAAAATATAAGGCCACAGTTTTTATCCAATTTGGATGAAACTTTAAATATATATTTTTATCATAAAGATCTTGGTTCCTTTTGATAATCACACATATCCGAACATAACTTCCTGGATTATCGCCCCTGATTGGTTGAAAAATCGCATTTTTACCATGTGGATTCTCTAGAGGTCATAATTTTTTTTCCGATTTTAAAAAAACATTTAGATATATCACCATTCCACCATAATGAATGTTAAAATTGGAATTTCGGGAAAATTGAAATAAAACTGCCCAACAAAATGGCTGCTCTTTCTATGCAAATTGTGTATAAGTATGTAATGCAAAGGTTATGGACCCTCTAGAGGTCACAATTTTTATCCGATTTTGATGAAACTTAAATTAATTTTTCTCACTTAATAAAAACTGTAAAAATAACGATGAGGGGTTTGGGCACAAAGAAACTTTATTGATGCAAGGGAGATACATGTACCTCCCTGCAGCCAAATGAAATATTTCACATTTATAATAAAAGCAATTGAAAAACAAAGTCCCTTATAAAGGAAAGAAACAAACAACAAATACAGGACAGTAAATGCAGGTACATGTATACATAATAGGCTAAACTACATGGTACTAACTAAATTTAAAAACCAGCGGCTGCCAGGCAGGATACGCCCACATTTTCGAGAGATGGATAGAGAACAAGCTAACAAGAAAGTGATTTTTCCTACAATCAAGGGCCATAATTCAGGAAATTACAATTCGATATGCGCATATATCGAAAGGAACTGATATCTTTGTGTTATAAATTTACATTTCAAGTTTCAACAAAATCTGAAAAAAATTGTGACCTCTATAGGGTCCACAACCTTGATATACCATATTTTTACGCTATTTGAGAACGAACGGCGACCATTTTGTCTGTCAATTTTGGGGCGATTTTCACAAAATTCAAACTCAACTGTCCTTAGAGTGGAACGGTAATATAATAATACGGTTTTTTAAATCGGATAAAAATTATGACCTCTAATGGGTCCACAAGCTAAAAACATGATTACAATTCGGTATGTGCATATATCGAAAGGAACTGAGATCTTTGTGTTATAAACTTACATTTCAAGTTTCAACAAAATCGGATAAAAATTGTGACCTCTATAGGGTCCACAACCTTGATATACCATATTTTTACGCTATTTGAGATTGAACGGCGGCCATTTTGTCTGTCAATTTTGAGCCGATTTTCATGAAATTCAAACTCAGTCGTCCTTAGGGTGTAACGGTGATATAATAATACGTTTTTTTAAATCGGATAAAAATTATGACCTCTATAGGGTCCACAAGCTAAAAACGCGATTTTTCGTACAATCAGGGGCCATAATTCAGGAAATTACGGTCGGATATGCGCGAATATCGAAAGGAACCGAGATCTTTGGGTTATAAACTTACATTTCAAGTTTCAACAAAATCGGATAAAAATTGTGACCCCTATAGGGTCCACAACCTTGATATACCATATTCTTACGCTATTTGGGAACGAACGGCGGCCATTTTGTCTGTCAATTTTGGGCTGATTTTCACGAAATTCGAACTCAGTCGTTCTTAGGGTGTAACGGTAATATAATAGAACGATTTTTTAAATCGGATAAAAATTATGACTTCTATAGGGTCCACAAGCTAAAAACGTGATTTTTCGTACAGTTTCGATCCGATACATGCCAATATCGAAAGCAGCCGAGATCTTTTGGGGATAAACCTATATTTCAAGTTTCGTCGAAATCGGATAAGAATTGTGACCTGTAGAGAGTCCACAAACAATTGTGGACGTCCGGACGGACATGGGCGACGGCATAATACGGCATAATACGTCCACATGAAAATGTGGGCGTATAAAAAACATAAAAAAAACTTAATAAACGTAGAAAACAAAAAGGTGTGGGAGGGTGGGCAAAGAAAGTATGCTGATTACGTGAGAGCTGGCACTCGCTTAAGCTTGCAGCGCGTTGTGCCAAGGCGCGAACTCATTCTTCCTACAGGGAGGGTTGCAGGAATAAAATTACCCACTAGAGGGTTAAGACAATTGAAGAGCGCCACCTAGGGGGCGTGGCTAACAAGCAGACAGCTCGATAAATTAAACTTAATTAAAACCTTAATAATAATAAACAATTAATTTTTCTCACTTAATAAAAACTGTAAAAATAACGACGAGGGGTTTGGGCACAAAGAAACTTTATTGATGCAAGGGAGATACATGTATCTCCCTGCAGCCAAACGAAATATTTCACATTTATAATAAAAGCAATTGAACAACAAAGTCCCAAAGTGTCCAAACCTTAAATATACATATACAGTGTGGGTTTTAACTTGTTATTTAGGATAGTGACTGGGCCATGATTTTGACCACGTCTGCGCGGAGTTGCGGAAAGGGGTCTAAGTATCTCTGGTAACAATTACTGGCCCAGTCACCTTGAATGCGGATCAGATCCGCGGGGATATTGCACTGCAAGGCGAAAGAGGCCCCACCCCAACGAAAGCTGTGACCTGCATAGTCGGAAGGGTTGATGCCTGCTAAGGCGATCGTGTGGCGGAGTTTGGCGACAAAGATGCGGTAGGTGAGGGGTTTAAGCACCCCACTGTCAAGGAAAGTGAATGCTGGGGTATTG
Organism: Patella vulgata; assembly: GCF_932274485.2. NCBI lineage: Eukaryota > Metazoa > Mollusca > Gastropoda > Patellidae > Patella > Patella vulgata. The sequence goes on from NC_065885.2 coordinate 44,395,832, forward strand.
GAAAGGGCCGGACTGATGCGGAAAGCTAAGCGACAGGCGGTCACGGGACAAAGCAGCGAGTTAGGGATACCTGGGATAGGTACTCTCAGTTCTCGCTGTTAAAACTGGATTACCTTTGACCAGCGAACATGTAAATAGCAAATATTAGGCGAAAAATAGAAATCAGCGCGGCGTAAACTATTGACGTAAGTAGAAGTATCAGGCAGTAAATTAGATTTTCGGAAGAAGGAAAAGAACGCTACAAGACAGGCTGCCCAGAACGTTAGATCCAAGGCGGACGTAAAGTTTAGGCACCTGCATAATTTGTGAACAATGTCAGGGGTAATCGGTAGTTTGGGTTTTGTAGCCTGCCCAAGATGCCTGCGAACTCTCTGGAGCAAAATCGATACATGCCAGGAGTCTAGGGGATTCGGCAACCCAGCTTGTAGATGGACTAGTCGGACAATATTTAGATAAGCTTTAACTGAATTGAAACAAAGGGTGGTGCTAAGGTGAGCTATATACCGCAATAAGTTGTTACAGGTAATATTGAGCGGAGAGAAGCCCCCTATACAGCAAAAGTCTTCTGGGTATTTAGAGCAAAGGCTTTTGTGTTGAAAAAAGTGACTTGGGCATCTAGTCGACTCAGGAATTCGGACCTACTTGGTGACCCTGTAAAACAAAACAAAGGGCAGTTGGAGACATATGTTGGAGTGAGCTATACACGGAGGGTAGGTCACCTGGGAACAGGCGGTGGAAATGGTGAGGGTCGTGCATGCGCGAAATGCTGTCGGAAAACCATTTTCCACACCTGGGATATGACGGGCAGTGACATAAAAATTACAAATTGAGGACAGCCAAAATAGATGGCGAAGAGCATGCATGACCAGAGGGCTGAATCTACAAGTGCCCTTGTTTATACATGCGACTGTGAAAGTATTGTCCGTATAGATAATGACCCGTTTATTAGAAAGGTGAGGGACCCATCTACACAAGGCAGCAATCACGGTCATTGTCTCTTTGTAGTTTATATGCATATCTGCCACTTGAGGGAAATCACTGTCCCAATGAAGGAAAAACCAGTCACCATTATAGAATCCACCCCCCACTTCTGTACATGCATCGGTCACGATGGATGTAACTGGAAACTGCGATAACAATAGAGTTTTGCCATTGAAGTAAACAAGGCAATGCTTCCACCACAGTAGATCGGCCAGCAAGTGGCCCGTAATGCGCGTGCGATGATGCTTAAGCTTGAGGCTATTCAGGCAGTTCAGGAGACGCAGGCAAAATACTTGCCCGCGTATAACATTGCTTGCAAAATTTAATTTTCCCGTGAGCGATTGTAGCTGAGCTTTTCAGATACGATTCTTTTCCAAAGTCCTGTCCAACACTAATTTTAGGTCCTCTAGTTTTTGAGGGTGTAGTCTCAGGGTCATAGCGACTGAGTCTATCTCAATTCCAAGGAATGGTAAACACTGGCATGGGTCGACAACCTTGTTCCAATTGATCGCAAAGCCAATAGAGCGAAGTAGGGTAATGAGGACGGCCAGGGCCTCTGCGCAGGATTCCTTTGAGCGGGAACACACAAAAAAATCATCTAAGTAGACCACCATATTTGGATATCCAAGCCGGCACATTATGCGACGCACTGCCTGGGTTAGTCGATGAAATATTCCCGGGCTCTGTTTGGCCCCGAAAGGGAGCTTAGTGTCATATAAATAGCACCAACGCCCATTTATCCATCATTTTAAGCCAGTGACCCCTCTACTAGCAGGGCTAATATGAACTGAGCGATACACAGATTTCAGGTTGCACTTTGCCATATAAAAGCCTTGTTGCACCAGCGCCGCTGCATCGTCAACGGTCTGAAACCGGTGATGGTCAAAGTCTGACACATAATCATTGACTGCTGCGCCTGGTGGGAAGCTGCAGTCGTGTATTAACCGAAAATCGCCCTCTGATTTGGGGATAACCCCGATCGGACTCACTATGGTGGGTTTGGTGTCGGCTATAACATAGTTTCCATTGGCTATTTCTATTCCTATGGCATCTGTAGCTAAATCAAACAGTGGGCTAGACATATTTGCGGATGTGTGGTTGTCATTTTCGACCGGATGTGGAGTGGCATCTTTGTCGAAGCCGTAGGAGATACCCGACAGTAAAAAGTCCTTGTCTGCATCGTCCTGAAGGTAAGCCTCCCACACCTGTAATGCAGTATAGATGCCACTTGTCCGCACAGCCCCTATTCGTAGTTTTTTTGGCGATGCCTTGTTATTATTACCGGCCCCTGGACGAGCCTGAAAACACCCGGGTATAAAACACACATGCCTGAACCTACACTCCGAAAGGCTGCATCCCCGCCAGGAGTTGTAGTTTCTACAAATTACCTCTCCTGCAGGGGTATAAACACTGTGTGATGGTGCATTTATTGGGCGCTTTCCATTCCTTTTTTTTTCGTCGCATGACTGGTACTAGTAGCCTTTGGTTGGAGGTGCAACGTTTGTAGGTGCATGACCACGACACCACATCGGAAGTTATGGTTATCCTGGAACTGCCGGTATTCCCGATCGTAGAAGAGAACGGAGATCCTGTCGAATTGCACAAACAGTTCCAAAATCTGAGTAGAATAAGCGAGATAGTCTTTAATGTTGACACAGGTCGAATCCATAGAGTTTTTACCAGGATGGCAATGTTTGCCAGACACCATTGAGCGATCGTCACGGTTTCCTTGGGTATGCTATGCCGCTTTCCGTGCCGCAAACAAGCAGAGTTTGCTTTGGCTTTAATTGATATCCACGTCGGCGAGATCTTCCACTTCCAACAGAGCCAGGGCCTCAATACAATCAAATCCCATTTTGACCAAAGTCGCCATTGTGTGGTGTGAGAGCCGACATTCCGTGGCCAGCCGAGTGAATGCCAAGTCTCCATTTTCATTATTAATATTCTCTCTCTGTTCTGCACCGGTGTCCGAATCAGGTTCAGAAACTTCTAATAGATCAGTAAAGCGTGCAGGTACTGCCCGGCGACACTTTGATCGTAGGTCCTTCTACATAATAACCACATGTAACTTAGACAAAGAAGTTAAACAAAGAAAGTATGCTGATTACGTGAGAGCTGGCACTTGCTTGAGCTTGCAGCGCGTTGTGCCAAGGCGCGAACTCATTCTTCCTATGGGGTGTTGCAGGAATCAAATTACCCTCTAGAGGGTTAAGACAATTGAAGAGCGCCACCTAGGGGGCGTGGCTAACGAGCAGACAGCTCGATAAATTAAACTTAATTAAAACCTTAATAAACAAACATATCTTTATATTCCAAAAATCTCAGTCCCTTTTGATATTTGCACATTTCAGACCATAACTTTATGGATTATGGCCCCTGATTGTACAAAAAATCGTTTTTGTTTTTAGCTTGTTCACTATCCATCTCTTGCAAAATGTGGGCGTATCCTGCCTGGCAGCCGCTGGTTTTATTTTTTCAGATTTTCAAAAAAGGTTTACATATTCAGATAACTGAACTAATTACGATTCTAACAATGTTTAATTTGTATTGAGTTATTGAAATTTAATTTTTGATATTTGGACATTGATGGATGGGAAATGGGATGGCGAAAATCTAGTATTTTCTGATTTGGAACCTATTAGTATTAAGACACTTTAATTTCGAAAACTCTTTTTTTCCTAAAGTTCTGTTACTGACAGTCCTATTGGTGGTCTAGGGTGTGCATCCTAACGTAAAAGCCTTGAAATAATATAAAGGGTCCAAAAAGGGACTCAATCTTTGAAAAATTAATTTTCATTTTTTGTTCAAAACTGATAAATGGATGTTTTATCTCGAAAACTTTTCTTATTTATTTTCTTAAACTTCTATTACTAAGAGTCCTATCAGTGGTCTATGGTGGGCCAAAAAAGAGTCCTATCAGTGGTCTATGGTGGGCCAAAAAAGGCCCCAATCTTTGAAAAAAGTCGAAATAATCGTTAAATTACTGAAAATACTCTTCTATTTTTCTTTGGGGTGGGGGTGGGGGAGTTGAATGGCCGAATGGTTAACGTGGGTTTTCTCCGGGTCCTCTGGTTTCCTCCCAATGCTAAAGACCCCTACGCGCAAGCGAATTAATGAAATAAAATTGAATTATATGTTAGTTATATATCGTTGGATATATCCAATATTTTAAAAACAACCCTGAAAAAATGGGTGTTTTACTTTAGCGAAAAAAACCGATTTCTCAGTCTGATATTACCGGATCAGATCAAACCAACTAAAGAATCGTTGGATAGCTCAATGAATGGACTATAGGACGACACTCTTCTAGTTCTCATTGTTTTTATGGCAGTTATCTCAGAATTTTTTATCGAATTTTAAAATATTTTTTGTAGGCTGGATTATGAAGAAAGGAAATGAACAAGAAATAGATATAGAGATATTATTAGAATGGTGCGTACAAATACTACAGCAATCTATAAAATCAACGTAAGTGTTCAACTCTGTAAATTATTTGCAGACATAGCAACATATAGTTTGTGGTGATTTCAGTGCCGGCATATTATGGTCACACTGTTGGTCCATCTACTATGGGCTTATGAGCCTGATAGAGGTTATAGTTATTAATCAATGTTTTTCGTTTCCCACCTTTCAAAGAAAGGCGGGGGACTATTAAAATGAATTCGTCCGTGTGTCCATCCGTCACAGTTTTTGGGACACAATAACTCTCTTTCTAATTAAGCTAGAATGTTCAAACTCGGTTTGGTGTTTATTAGGTCAATGCCTTGATGGAGTTCGAAGATGAGCATTGGTGTATAGTTTCATTACATCAATTCCATGACTAATTTCGATAATGAGCATTTTCTGCTAAGGGTAAGCTATGGTGGCTGTTAGCGGCCATTCAAATGTCATCTAAATCGTCGCCTTTTGAAAAAGGCGACAAGTCGACAAAATCAACACGCCAAAATAGCCTGAGGATCAAATTGCATCAAAATTGGGACAGAAAAGGACGGACAAAATACCCGCTCCTCAAAACACGATTTTTTGTACAGTCAGGGGCCATAATCTAGGACATTACAGTCTGATATGCCCGAATATCGACAAGAACTGTGATCTTTTGGATATAAACATATATTTTATGATCCATCAAAATCGGATAAAAATGCCATTTTGTCAGGCAGTTTCGGTCTGATTTTCACAAAATTCAAACTGAACTATCATTAGGGTGTAAGGGTCATATACTTAAACGATTTTTAAATCGGATAAAAATTGTGAACTCTAGAGGGACCACAAGCTAAAAAATGTGATTTTTTGTACAATCAGGGCCTATAATCCAGGAAGTTAAGGTCTAATGTGCACGAAGATCGAAAGGATCCAAGATCTTTGGGTTATAAACATATATTTCAAGTTTCATCAAAATCGGATAAAAATTGTGACCTAGCGTCTACAAGCCATAAACATGATTTTTCATACAATCTGGGGCCATAATCCATGAATTTATGGTCCAATACATGCCAATATCAAGAAACTAACCAAGATCTGTTGGAGATAAATAAAATAAAACAAAGTACGAACAATCCAAACCATTAGACAAAATTCGAAGTCCTAAAAAAACGGTATAGGCAAAATGGTGTGATCAGCAAATGGACTGTTCACCGTGTACAAAATACATGACAAACAGTGGTAACAGGTGTCCAGAAGATTAAGCTGATTTCAAGTTTTGTCAAAATCTGATAAAAATTGTGACCTGTAGAGTGTCCACAAACAAATTGTGGATGGATTTCCGGATGGACAGAGGCGACGACAATATATGTCCACATTAAAATATGGGCAATTAAAAATGTTAATCTATTTGAGTAAATTTTAGCATGGATTAAGCTGCATAGTTTGATATTTTCTGAAAAATGCAGATTTTGAGATGATGCCAAGACTTTAAACTGAAGGGGGGACGGGGGACAAAGCATGAAAATTAGATTAGGAAGAAATTGTGATGATAAACTTATCAATATTCTACATTTAAATATTCTAAACTGTCTCGACCTGAAGTTGGATGATTCATGACTAGATTACACTATAAATTTGATATTATTTAATAAGAGTATTTAATTTGTATTTTAGAAATGTGCAGCATCAGTATAGTAAAGAACAAGGATATGATAAGCCTGTGCAGGTTAGATATTATGGTGATAGCCGTATGGAAACATTGATTAAATATAGAAAATCTCCAGTTAAACAAGAATTAAATCCTACATTACATGGTCAGAAACCTTGTATACCATCTCTTCTAGATGATAAAAATGGAGGTAAAAAATTAATGTTGTCAGGTCATTCAGATGGCACAATAGTTATATAGTATCCTTTTCTTAAAAGTGGTAAAAAATCCCAGACAACAGTGTTCGAGCTGGAGGGACTAAATACATGAGCAAAGGGCAAAATTATGCCAACAATTCATTAATTATTCATTTCTGTTGTTTACTTTACTTCATCTTCGTCTTCGTCTAAATAAGGTTCCTACTACTACTAACATTACTAATACAAGTAGCGGATTTAAGGGGAGGGGGGGGATATTAGATCTGTATTAGAATACTCTCCGGATGCTGACTGTATTAACCATGGTGTGTGTAGGAGAGCTAGACCTTATACCAAGATCTTATTTGATGCTTCAATGTGCCAGAGTTTGTGTGAATGCCTGAAAATAACTGTTGTTTCTGAAATTCTTCTAAATACTAATTTTAAAGATTAATTTTATATGGTAGGGTGCCTGAGCTGAAAAAAAAATCTCAAAAACTATTTACAGTTATGGCACTATATCTATATATACAACAACCCTAGATGATCCTTTATCATAAACTATCAAGAAAATGTACATGTGTGCTATATTTCCTAAGATATATCCATTTTAATGTCCGTTAAAAAAGACTGCTTTTGTTTACGAGGGGCCGACATATTTGTTTTGGGTTTTCAATGTTAACGGAGTTAAATTCTCTTGTTTATCTAAATTTTTTATTTCTTTTCGAATCAAATGAAAACCCACCACCATTTGGGACTATTTGTTTGAATCGTGATTTGCTGCCTGACGAAATCTACTCCATGATTCAATTGAATCTCGGGTCTCTGAGCAGCTCAGTTTTGGATCGGCCATTCAATTTGGTTGAAATAAAATTACATGCATTTAAATTTATTTCAGTTTTTGTAGATATAGACTGGGCGCCTGCTTCAGTTAATCATACTAAGAGAGGGAAATTGTCTGATAGGGCATACTTGTTTGTCAATGCCTACTAGTCAAACATCTGGATTGCTGCCGGGAATTAACCTGCCCATTTAGGTGGTGTGGGGGCCTAAAAGGAGCCCATTTTCACTTTTAATCATACTTTGGTAGGGATGGACAATTTTGATAATATTTAATATATAGGTAAAAACACCATTGACAGCAACTTTTTGTTGACAGTGACCTTGGACAGCAAAGGTCAAGTGCTGTCCAAAATTCATTTATTCATACTAAGTGAGGGATGGCTGGCTAAAACTTTTTGAATATGATTCATTAGACGGTTCCAAACATTCCTACATCATTGCCAGCAATTTCACACTGACCGGAAGTGGCGACAGTGACAGTTAAATACCACAACATGGCATCAGGTATGAGGCATCAGATATAATCATACATTGAGAGGGATGGCTGATTTTTTTACACAATGTTAAAATATGTATATACACTACAAAACCACCTAGTAATAAAATATTTGGGAAAAAAAAGTGATGCGTTTTCCATGGCACTCAGTATATTTAAATATTCTGTATACCCATAGACAAATAGGTCTATTTTTATTGGTATTTATGTGTGAACATGCCTTTGTAAATTTAAATTTGATGTCCCATTTAAGAAATAATGTTCGAAAGTATGTTTATTCAAGAAAAATTGCATGGAATAATTAGAGTATTATTATTAAGCAGATAATGACAAACTATTTTAATCAATCTGAATGATTAAATATGCAATAGCTGATCAAGTTATGAAAAGATTTGAGATGTATATTGACATTTTGATGTTGGGTTTGAATAAGTGAAAACAGACTAGAAGATACATAATTAAGAACAAATTCAAATCCGGGATCACGTTCCTTCTTGTATGATAGCATTTACATAACAATAAATATGCTGTTTATTTTAGTATGTATTTACTATAACTTTATATAGGGACTGAAAGCGATTGATAACATTAACAAAAACAAAAGGTCACATTTTCCGTTTTAGCACTAGGAAGATTTAAAGTTATGCAAGATCATTTTCGACGTTGCAAAGTAAAAGTTCGGTGCTAAGACACTAAGAACTGCTAAAGGGTGAATCTGTCATGGTTGTTATTTGTACGTGTATCGAAAGAAAATTAATTTTCCGACTATTACTCGGTATTACCGCGTTAAAACTGTAAATAAGGTGTGTTAATTAACAAGGGTGAAAAACTGTCTGAGAGGTGAGTTAATTAACGCTAGGGGTGAAAAACTGTGCGACAGTGCGTTTTCAGTAGAGGTGTGTTAATTAACCGACCGGTAAAAAATGAATGTCAATGTTGTGTATTGTTTAATTGGCATGTTTTCTCGCTAGTTGTGATAACTGCATCAAAAGGAGTATAATCAAGGACCAACAGGCTTTTTCTGACATGTACATGTTAAATCAAAATTTGGGAAGTAAAACTGTTTTACCGTGCGATTTATCATTCGACCGTGTGTTTTACGCAGGTCTTTGTATAATTAAAGACAGGTCTTTTGACAGGCATGTGTGCTTGCTATGATCTACGTTTCTCTTATGTGTCTTTTGTATTGCGAACCATATATATAAAGTTGAATTTAATGAAATAAAAATACAGACCTTAATTTATTGTATACGGAAAGGCGAATGTAATGTCGTCATTTATGAATACCCAGCAGTCAGCGCCCAATTTGAATATCTACGGGAATATATTTCTGCTTTATTACTAAAAAGACGCGCACTCCCAGTTTGACATTTATTAAATTTATAAAAACATGCCACGTTGTGTAAATTGTGCATCTTACCTTCAATAGCAATATCCATAAAACAGAAATCTCCATATTGATAAATAATACGGCACAACCAACCGAACAGTGGTAATTTCCACACAAATGATACATTTAAACTAAAATACTTTAGCTTTTCGCTAAATTTACATCGCATACAATCCAACGATCCTCATTCCAGAACTTGTAATTTATAATATATTTCAACTAAAATTACTTTAGCTTTTCACTAAATTTACATCGCATACAATCCAACGATCCTCATTCCAGAACTTGTAATTTATAATAGCCGCTTTTATGCAATTACAGAATTGTCCCGTGATCTAAGATATCAAAGAAGCACATACGCCTGATATGACACGTAATCATTTTTCGAGACTTTGTAGATTGGACTTCCTTGTTGTGTTTTCTTCGTGATCCTAATATACTATTCAAAAAAAGTAGGGGATATTTGATTTTGGGGGCATAATACTAAAATATGCAAATGACTACGAAAAAAGTCACTATAGAACCTAACAGAAGAAACATTTCCAGTTACATGTGACGCCCAAACGCACCAATAGCTACCGCATGGAATGCAGGTGATGCTTGGGATCATCATGGGGGTCCAACCCAAGATTTGCACGACTCTGACTTTGAAAGTTACAGTCATTGTGGCATTGAATTCCAGGGCGGAAACATCAGTTTAATTGTTTTAGTGACCAGAAAACAAATTTTGATATGCGTCGGCTTACCCAAAATGAAAGGTTACGTGCCCTTGGCATGCTACAGATCGGCACAACACAGGCGGTTGTGGCGCGGACGATGAATGTTTCTCAGTCTGTCATAAGCAGGCTATGGTCCAGATACCGTGATACACAATCTGTACAGGACAGACCACGCTCAGGTCGACCAAGGGCGACAACTCAAGCCCAGGATCGATTTATCCGTACCTTGGCCTTGAGAAATCGTGTCATCACAGCAAATCAGATCAGCGCTCGTCTTCAAACAGACACTGGTGTGAGAGTGAGTGGCCAGACGATTCGGAATCGACTGCATAGGGGTCACCTTCGCGCCCGACGTCCTCGCGTGATCCCTTGTTTGAGAGATCATCACATTCAGGCAAGACGTCGTTGGTGTAGGGATCGTCAACACTGGGATAATCGACGCTGCAGCAATGTGATGTTTTCAGATGAGTCAAGGTTCACTGTTGATTTTTTGGACAGACGTAGGAGGGTGTGGCGTCGTCGAAACGAGCGCTTCCAAGACGTTAACGTCATCAGACATGATCGATTTGGGGTGGTTCTGTTATGGTGTGGGGAGGCATCACTGTTGCTGGAAGAACGGCTTTACATGTTGTTGCAGGGCGTGTTACAGGCCAGTATACCGGGACAACATCTTGGCAGTCCATGTTGTGCCGTTCGCACGACGTCATGGCCGCCGTTTCATCTTCCAGGATGACAACGCAAGATGTCACAGGGCCAGGATCGTTACAGGTTACCTCCAACAACAGAACATCACCACATTACCTTGGCCAGCACTGAGTCCCGACCTCTCCCCCATCGAGCATGTCTGGGACATGCTTGGACAGAGGTTACGTCAACGTCAACAACGTCCTGCCAATGTCCAAGAACTTGCTGCTGCGTTGCAACAGGAATGGGACAATCTGGACCAAAATGACCTTAGACGTCTCATTAGGAGTATGCCACGTCGGATCAATGCTTGTTTGGCAAACAGAGGAGGATTTACCCGTTACTGACTTGGTTGTGATGCTGTGGTAACTTTGCTGTTTGACCCCGGGTATCATTTTACCCTTATAATGGTCAGTCTGTGCCTTACTTAGTCTAACGATCATTTGGAATAAATCGATGAATGTGAACTTCATTTCATTTTGTCATTTGTTTCTTCGTTAGTTTCATTAGGTGACTTTAATAACACTTAAAAATCAAATATCCCCTACTTTTTTTTAATAGTATATATAAAACTACAGGTTAAATGATTTCTTCAACATTATTATTAAGCTGGATTAGCTTCAAAGGTCCCTCATTCTCAATAAATGATAGCTGCTCGGAAAACCTGGGTGAGCTCTAATCAGTCTCACTCAACACCCTCTTTTATAACCCCCTAATTTCTGCACGTCCTAGACTGACCTTGACTTTAATTTCAATCCAAAATATGGAATAAACCTCCCCATTTCCCAAGACCAGGGGGGAGAACATTACCTTATTTGGTCTACCAACCATATGTCATAAACAGATAGAATTTGATGGATATTTTGACAATGGTTAGGATTTTACCAAAATATCACTGGTTTTTTTTACATATAAACATGATTGTTCGCTTTTAATAGTACGTGGGATTTGACTCTATAGAAAGAGTTAACCAACAATTTTTCAAAGATCCAATATTGTCTTAAGGACCAAAGTCTTACAACTTGTCTTCTATTCTTTCGACTATACCTGGTGTACCATATAGTCCCGCTACTTATAGATAAAGTTGCATTTAATGAAATAAAAATATTGACCTTAATCTATCGCACGAAATGCAATGTCGTCATTTATAAATATCGAACAGGTAGACCCCAGTTTGAATATCCCAGTGTATATAGCAAATAAGTCAAATTTGCTGGATGTAAATATACAGTAGAAATTGTATTAAGCAAGCACCCAAGGGAAATTTAAAAATGCTTGCTTAATGGAGGTGCTCTTTGACTAGAGGTATCCAATATTGCCCTAACCCCTACCACAAAAAATAAAGATATATATTGCATATATTTTTTCATTCATGTAGTATAACAATAACAATACATGTGTACTTTTTATCTAGTTGTGAATTCAAAGCAGTCGCGTATACATGTTTGTTTAGTAATACTGGATCTCTGGCTCCCCATTATTTCTTTTACTTTCATCATACTGAATCATGGCGTCTAAAGTAAAAGCGTTTCAAAATGCTGTGAATTTGGGTATTTCCCACCCCAACTATTTTAGCGATTACGCGACCACTTAATAAAATCTCGGTGCTTTTTGTGCTGACATAAATTAAATACGCTTGGGAGCGAACATCAATACTTGCATCGATAAATTTGACCGTCGCTGAATCTTGCGCCGAACGAAAATTCTTTACTCAAATTTGGAACAAAACTTCTGTAAACTTGTCATTTTGTACCAGCCTTCGATACTACTGTCTACCATTGTGATGCATTCGATAATATTTATCCATTTTTGTGAAGAAAATTGATGTATTAATTTTATTTTATCAAAAAAGCACATGAACAAAAAAAACATCGCAGATTTTATCACCGATTTACAGGGGGTGTAACTCTGTAATATTATAGGGGGCGATAAAACGTCTGTTTAACAACAAATTGGCAATGGAAAAGAGATACTAGATGATCGTGACAAAACTCGGTACTTTCATTTTATTTAATCAGTATAAAATAATGTGTCGTTACGCGTGAAAACAATGATCAGGTTAGTCGTTTAATAAAACAAAAGATTAATAAACAGATAATCCCGGGTTGATTGTTATTTTTACATTTCTTTTTACCTGATCAGTGGGGGTCCAGTTAATTAACTACTACTCACAGGATTAGCGGGAGTTTTACCAAGAAAGAACGACAAGATGAAGATGGTATCATTCAACAATGGCCGTTGAATGGGTGATGTTTTGTTGAATTTATTAGTAAAATAGTGACTGCTGGCCGTGTTAGAGGAGTGACCGTTGAAACAGTAGAATTTTTACGAGGGGAATTAATCGTGATGCCCGTTGCACGCGTTGAACAGGTGCGTGTTTAGTAGGGGTTAAATTACTTAAAAATCGCTCGGGGGGGATTTTTTGGTGCTCCTTGAAGCAAGTGTTCGCTGATTAGGAGTGCACGCTCGAGCAAGTTCTACTGTAGATGTACTGTCTTCTTATTCTTACGACTGGCACCTGAAATAAACCAGCCACATCAGAAAGCAATATCAGATTTATTTTATAATCATTTTAGACATTGTTTCATTTAATTAAACGCGCAAGTTCAAATATTGACCTTTGATTAATGGTATGCACTGAAGGCCGAGCCGTTGGCGCCGAAATGAAAAATAAAAATCAGCATGGTATTGTATGTGTCCCGTGGATTCAGCCAAGATTTTAAAGTTCCCTAAACTTATAATTACTGAATGATGGTTCTGCTCCCGATAGAACTAGACGATATAATTACTTGGGATATGATGTGAACATTTAAATAGTTCATCAATAACACCATCTACATTTCCAATCGTTTTTTTAAAATACAATATTAGAGCACTAGTATCCTGTATATACAGTCAAACTGGGGGAAAGTATTGCCATCTTTTTGTTATGGTTGATTTATCAGAATGTTTGAAAATGTTGACCTCTAGGTGTTGCGTAACAAATGCGGTGTTTTGAAACTTGATTGGGGCCATATAGTAATAAACTAATTAACAAGCTACATGCAGATTATTTATTTCAACCAAAATGTGTATTAGAAGTTGCTGTCTGAATTACGGTTGTTAATTTTGTTTATAGATTTATTAATTGACTGTTTTCGCTAACTTAAAAAATTGTGCAAACTGAAAAATAAGGTAATTTATGGTTAAAACTTTTTATGGCATGTAAATAGAATACATACAAATGTGTATAGTAAAATTTACTGCAACCAGTAACAAACTATCTCTTGATACAGGCATATCTGTTTTATGGAATAATCTACCATTTAGTTTAAAATGTTGTACATATCTATATTCTTTAAAAAAAAAAAAAAAAAAAAAACTATTTAAAACACAGTTATTTAAACAGGCTTTTAACCGACGCTACATGTCCATAATCTTGATTTTTTTAAGATTAAATTGTCACTTTGTAAAGTGTCCCTAAGTAAGTTACATGGAAGGGCGCACTATAATAATATATTGTAACAAAATTTCGATTTATAGTATTAATATTACTTTGTCCCCTTTATTTGCAAAACATCTCTCCGATGATAATAATAAATTTGAATTACTTCTCCGTACCAGTAGGAAACGTAATTGTCTAAGGACTAAATGAAATGTGAAGTTTAATCAAATATAAAATTACAATGCTGTTTGTTTCAAAGCTGAGTTCATTGGGGGGCACGATGGCTAAGTGGCTAAGATGCTGGCTCGCTAGCCTGGAGGTCGGGTGTTCAATCCCTGCATTGGCCGGGAAAGTTTATCCAGATATTCCTGCGTGATTCCCCCTTGTCAGTGATGCAGGACGGAGGATCTGACAAGGACAGCTGTCAATTCTATTTATACGTTTAAAGGCATGCACAAGCTTAATTGTACGTATTGGAAAACTGTTCGGTTGCTTTATTTGAGAAAATACTGATATTTGTGTAATGTACGTTTTTTTACACTAGGGACCGGGTATCGACCAGACTTTACGAAAAAAGGAGAGAAACTAAGCTTATCATCAAGAATTTAATACACGTATCCAGCTAATAGATTGCCGTCAAGAATATGTTAAATGCTGTCAAGATTCACCAAAAACCGCCCAGTTTGTGCTACCGTGTAGATTAAGAAACACCGTTTACTTTCGACAACGATCGTCTGCTTTACGACCGTCCAGTTTCTCGGGATGTTTTTTAGAAATGAAAACTACCATTTAGATTTGAAAGGGGTTTAGTTTTTAGACAAGGCGTTTATTTTCCCGGACGTTGTCAAGAAATGAACAGAGTGTTCAATTATTTAAGGCGTTTAGATTTTACGCCAAATTACCACTTTACCGAGAGCCGTCTACTGTCTGATTCATCGTAAATTTTAAACGGATTTCTTCGATTATGAACAAACTACTTAACGTTGGTTATTATAAACTTACCTGTGTGTTTGTAATGAACTCCCGTTCGATAAAATCCATTGCACAACTAATTATCACAACGATGAAAACAAGTTCTCTCTTGAAAAATTGAAATATCACAAACTTTTCCCAGAGAAAAATACCAATATGGAAGATGGTTACGTCACTCTGCGGAAGATATCATTTCGTATTAGGGGTGACAGCATAGGAAATTCAAGTACAATTACGACAAGAATCCATGACCACTCGGACCAAAGATCACTCGGTTCAAGACCAGTCGGACCAAGTGATAGACCACTCAGCCCAAACAAATAGACTACTCGGACCATACAAAAAGACTATTCGGACCCAACAGAAAGACGACTCGGACCAATAATAAAATGTTGTTTTAATAAATTGATAATTGCGTTTGTTTTAATATAATTACTTGAACCAATAATAAAGTGTTATTTTAATAAATTGATAATTGTGTTTATTTTAATATGACTACTCGAACCAATAATAAAGTGTTATTTGAATAAATTGATAATTGTGTGTGTTTTAATATGACTACTCGAACTAATAATAACGTGTTGTTTGAATAAATTGATAATTGTATTCCAAATCGCAAAATATCGAGAACCACACTTGTAGTCACGTTTAAAAAGGAGCATATAAACGTCCGGTCTCCGTATTATTATGTGCTGTTTATATTAACGCATCAAGGGCGGATAACTTGAAAATGTGTCTCCACCCCCCCCCCCCCCATATATAGTAACCCAGGGGTTAGTGGGGTAGAACGGAATGAAACCACTGGGGATACCGCGAATGTGGAAAAAGTAAAATTAGGCTATCAGACAAGAACAGTATACCCGTATATGTAGAAACTGTCAAAAGTCTGGACATACCGAGTCTCATTGCAAGAGTAAAGAAAAATTAGATTGATATTTTTTTTTGGCACCATTATTAATTAATTTTAAAACTAATCGTTGATTTATTTACGTACACAAAATTGAACCAAACGGTTAGACGTGAAGTCTGAAATGGTTGGGCTGACATTTGAATGGTACAAATTTGAAGACACAAATAATAACTTGTCGGAAGACGAGAATAATTATATTTACGAGAATCAGTATATTTACATACGGCAAATTTGGCTTATTCGCTATATGCACGGGGATATTTAAATTGGGGCCTACCTGTTCGATATTTATAAATGATGACATTGCATTTCGTGCGATATATTAAGGTCAATATTTTTATTTTATTAAATGCAACTTTATAAGTAGGCTGACTATATGGTACACAGTATATAAACGCCAAATTATAGTCGTAAGAATAGAAGACATGTCTCAAAAAATGATTACGTGTCATATCGGGCGTATGTGCTTCTTTGATATGTTAGATCACAGGAAAATTCTGTAATTGCATAAAAGCGGCTATTATAAATTACAAGTTCTGGAATAAGGATCGTGGGATTGTATTTTATTTAATTTTATTTCATAAAATTCAACTTTATATATATGGCACGCAATACAAAAGACACATAAGAGAAACGTAGATCATAGCGAGCAAACACGCCTGTCAAAAGACCTGTCTTTAATTATACAAAGACCTGCGTAAAACACACGGTCGAATAATAAATCGCACGGTAAAACAGTTTTACTTCCCAAATTTTGATTTAACAAGTACATGCCAGATAAAGCCTGTTGGTCCTTGATTATACTCCTTTGATGCAGTTATCGCAACTAGCGTGAAAACACGCCAATTAAACAATACACAACATTGACATTCATTTTTTACCGGTCGGTTAATTAACACACCTCTACTGAAAACGCACTGTCGCACAGTTTTTCACCCCTAGCATTAATTAACTCACCTCTCAGACAGTTTTTCACCCTTGTTAATTAACAGACCTTATTTACAGTTTTAACACGGTAATACTGAGTAATAGTCGGAAAATTAATTTTCTTTCGATACACGTAAAAATAACAACCATGACTGAGAATTATATGGTGGCTCTGCACAGATTCACCCTTTAGCAGTTCTCAGTGAGACCATCTAAAGATAGATTTTAAATGTTCCTATTGTTAATTAGAACAGGTTTCGCTTTAGTTTTTATATTTTACGGTGACATTTTATTGCTTTAAATCTTCCTAGTGCAAAAACGGTAAATTTCACCTTTTGACCTCTAGGGTCACTAAGACTAAAGGTGAATTTAGCAAGTTTACATTTTTGTTGAAAGTGTGATTACTTTCGATCATTTTCAGCATCTTTACATAAAACAAGAATGACTGCGCATTCACTTTCAGTGCAAATGAACTCATTTGACCTTTGACCCCAAATATCTCGAAAACGCCCCAACAGCGGACTGATTACCACCCGGCATCGCATTCTACGTAGTTGGGTCTGCTTTTGTGCCCATTTGATGGACACCCCCCCGCGCTGAGCCTCCGGTCTATTACCTTGTCTCAAAATTTCATCTCAAAATATTGTTTGGATGTGAATGTCAAAACTGCTTATCCAGACATGTAAACCCTTTTTTTTTTTTATACATCCACATTCATAATGTTGACGTATATTGCCGTCGCCCCTGTCTGTGTGTCGTCTACAGCCACAATTCTCTACGTACTTATTCTTTATTACCTAAGGATGATCCCTATTGTTTTTGGTGCATGCCCATCCCCGAGGGGCAGACCCACGCCCATTTATTGTATTTGTTTGTCGTCTACAGGCCGCATTTCTTAATGTATCATCTTGAAACTTCACATACTTATTCTTTGTACCCTAAGGAACATCCCTATCGTTTGGGGTGCATGCCCAACACCCAGGGGCAGAGCCACACCCATTTTCTTTTTGTGTGTCACCTACAGGTTACAATTCTTAATCGATTGTCTTGAAATTTTTTTAATACTTATTCCTTATACCCTAATGCTGACTATTATTTTTAGTGCATGCCCGACCCCCTGGGACAGAGCCACACCCAATGTGTGTCTTGTGTTTCGCCTACAGGCCGCAATTCTTAACAGATTCTTTTGAAACTTTGCATACCTATTTCTTTATACCCTAAGGATGACCCCTATTGTTTTTTTGTGATTGCCCAACCCCCAGGGGCAGAGCCACACCCATTTTACTTTGTGTCTTTGTGTGTGCATGGCCATATATAGGGCAACACATCAAAATAAGTTGTTTCCCGGGCACGCAAAATTGGTTGCGCGTGCGGCCTATTTATTAGTCTTGATGAAAAATAAAAAATATGTAACGCCCGCCCGAACATCGATAAGCAAGTCATAAAAAGAATATGCCGCATGTATCTACATGCCCCATACGTGAATATCCACTCAAATGTATTAAACTCATTCAGATGTAAACGCTCATTTACGGGTCTTTTTTATTGATATCGAAAGAACCTCCATTTTTGTATCACATGATTTTTATTACCTCCCCTTGTGAACTAGAATTTGATTCGTGTTAAACACCGAAAGTCATTGACAACAATGCAATGTATTTCAATCATTCGATCTTAATCGGCTCATTATTGCCGGCTTCAGTCGGTCCATGTTTGAAAAAATCCTACTTATAAAACAATGAATCGTAGAACAGGTTAATATTATAACTTGTGGCTACGAATACGATACGATGATAGTCACCATACCTTAGTCAGAATCTGGGTCATTAGCACATTTAACGGTAGTTTTGATAATCCAGAAAATAATAATTGGATTACACATTTGATGGTTTTACTGACCAGTTGTTAGTTAAATTTAAATAGTCATTCGATATAAACCCCAGATAGCACACCGAATATCCTGAGAAACACATCGAATATCCTGGGAAACAGTCATTTCCCGAATCCTGATGACACGTGACATGCATTGGTTGGAATTAGGTCAATCATTATAAACCAGCGATACTAGATTTAGATCTAAGTGTTGTTTACCGTGATGATTATTTTTGATACACATGCTGACAGGGGCTTACTCTTTATTATTATTATTATTATTATTACAGCATATTTATAGTGTACCCTTTCATATAACATGTTCAGGGGCACTTTACAAAGTGACAATGTAAATCACACATAAACAACAAGATTATGGGCATGTTAACGATTGTATACAGAGTCAGTTAAAAGCCTGATTAAATAAATGTGTTTTAAGTTGTTTTTTAAAAGAATATAGAGATGTACAACATCTTAATCTAAATGGTAGACTATTCCATAAAACAGGTGCTTGATAAATAAAAGAGCGCTGACCATAAGAGACTAGCTGAACAGTTTTGGGCTTTAAAAGTAGTTTAAAATATTGTCGTTATCATGGACGGCTATTAATAGTCGTACGGAATTTTATTTTAAACCAATTTCAATTATGGTTGTCACCATTACCATTAGTAAGCTACATTACGTGAATTAAATATGGAAAATTATTTTCCTTTCAGTCAGTGTTCAGTGTTTGAGTAGACTTGATTTTTGGGTTTATGTTCTAAGTATGTATAATATATAACTGAAAGCAAAACCGTAGACAAGTAATGACTTTCTCATTAAAAAAAAATACAAGTTCGCCCTCCCGCCTCAACAATTTTTTAACAATAGCCAAATTTTAGTTTGCACCATCCTCTAGCCAGAAATGAGGTAAAAAAATAAATACCCCCCCCCCCCCTACAGTTTCAGCTGTCAGTTGCCCGAGAAACAAGACATTTATTTTTGTAGCCTAGTAAATATTTGCTTCAATCAATGCTCACATATGCTGCATGCCTGTTTTGTCATCATTCAGAAATTTGTCTTTGGACAGTCAACACTTCTCCAGGTAAGACCAAATTTATTAGAGGTTAAATTTGGCTGTGTGGGGCACCCTATATATGGCAGATAATGTCTTCTTTGTAAATTTTAAA
Organism: Patella vulgata; assembly: GCF_932274485.2. NCBI lineage: Eukaryota > Metazoa > Mollusca > Gastropoda > Patellidae > Patella > Patella vulgata. The sequence goes on from NC_065885.2 coordinate 44,415,487, forward strand.
GCTATATTTATTGATAATTATCCAATTTTCACTGGGGTGAATTCTATATTATTCCCTTGCCAAAGGTGCATAATTTTTAAATTTCTAATTTTGAAATCACCACAATCAGGGAGCCATCAACACATCATAGTTTTTTTGCTTCTTGCTAGGGATGCTGTAGAACTTTTCAATAGTAATAATGTTAGTGACCTACAAAACTTTTTTTTGGCAGAAGAAACCAAGAAATTAAGCAAGAAATCCACACCAATTTCGGCGTTGAAAGCAAGCCACGTAAATTTTTTGCTGACAAAACCATAAAATTGGTGACAATACCTGGCTGACATAACCCAAAATCTTTAGAATTGAGTCAAACACCATCAGTTAATACCCCTCCATGTTAGAGATAAAATAAATGAAAACGTCATAAAATGTTAGAAACTTTATTCCATAACTTGTATAAAGTTATCCATCTGGTCGTACAGCAATTATACACAGTAGCAGTGGTTATGGTAGACCAGGTTATTATACCATAGCCTATGATGACACTGATGATATGAAGATGTTGGCATGTTTTACTCCATCTGGTATAGGATGTGTTTATCATAGCAATGGCACGGTCAGGTTAGTCAGAATTTTATTGTTTGATAATGATGTGGTTATTCAAGTTATACATTTGTTTATTTAAGAATTGACTTTTGAGGTTTCCAGGGCCCTGTTTCACAAAAACTTAAATCTGCTTAAAATCATCTTAAACTAAAATTTAAACTAAGATAGATGTGTTTCACAAAACAATTTTAAGTATTTTAGGGACAATTTTAACTAAAATCAATTTTAACTCTCCTGACTTAAAATCACGACATCAAAACCTCAGTAAACAAAACTGTTTCTATTTTATACTAAACAGCAAAAAAAAAGTCAGTACGATTTCATCAGGGAGGCACTTTAATCAAAACCTTCTAGAAAACGACTTACTAAATGGATCAAAGCAATTTTTTGTGAACAATATGTTGACACATTCAAAGACATTACAAGAAGGTTTAGAGTTTGTACAAAGTCTATACATTATACATCAGTATCTGGTGTGTCCACCGCGAGTGTCAATAACAGCAGCGCAGCGTCTTTACATGTAGTGGACCAGACGATTGATGAACGCCATTGGCACCTGGAACCACACTCTCAGAAAAGCCTGGCGCAATCCATTGGCTGTGTTTGGTCTCGGTAGAACGTTATTAAGTCTCCTCTGAATTTCATCCCAAAGATGTTTAATTGGGTTTAAGTTCGGTTTAAGGGCTGGCCAGTGCATAACATTGACACTGCTCTGCTGTAGAAAGTCCCAAGTAACTCAGGCGGTGTGGGCACAGGCGTTATCATGCTATAAAATGTTGTTTCGATGACATGCGAAATGTGGTATGACATGGGGTATGAGTGATTGATCGATGTAGCACACTGCTGTGACCAGACAGTTCTCCATTGCCTGTGTCACCAGTTCTGGTGTTGTTGGGCAAACTGTAGATGTTCACATGGATAGCAAGGGGTGGGGATTGGTCCATGATAAGGTCTACACCAATGAATGTTCTCTCTGGTGAGACGTCCGCACACTGTATCGGTACTGTTTGACATGCTGTCTCAGATGCCCGTGTGAAGGGATTCGGCACGTGCTATCGCACATTAGGCAGTCTTGTCACCTTGTGGTAACTCTTGGTCTACCACTTCAGGGGCGATCATCCATGGTGTTGGTGGCCTGAAAGCGTTGCTGAAGCCTGTAGATGGTCAGAACAATGACCTGGAAGTGATTGGCAACAGCTTGGGCAGTGTGGCTAGCATTGAATCTTCCAAGCGCCTGGTTCCTCTGTGCTGTCGTGAGTTGTGGCATGCTGCTGACATAGTGTGAATGATTCAACCAGGTATGGGGGTGCGTTTTATAGGGCAGTAATGAGTTACATGAAAATCATGGAGAACACATTACGAGGGGTGATTGATAAGAAGTGAGCCTCGATTGGAAAACCGTGCAACACAATGATACCACGTTTTGCACGTGCACTATTATGTTCCTCGGGCTCTGTCACAAACTTTAATCACATTCGGTTAAACTGTTTGGTTGTGACAGGTCATAACAATCAAATAGGGTCTGTTGTTATCATAAATGGACCATATCGAGGCAAGAGCTGTGATTAAGTATCTGCATAAAAAGGGTCTAACACCGAAAGCCATACATGATGATATGGTTGAGACATTAGGAGATGATGCTCCTTCATATGCCACAATTAAAAGGTGGTCAGCTGAATTCAAGCGTGGCCGAGACAGCATTGAAGACGAACCACGCCCTGGTAGACCAAAAACTGTGTCAACACCTGAAATGGCACAAAAAATCCATGATCTGATAAAGAATGACGGGCGAGTTACTGAACGATTCATAGCTGGGATAGTTGGTATTAGCCAGGAGAGAGTTCATTCTATTATCACTGAAACTTTGGAAATGACAAAGGTTTCAGCACAATGGGTGCCAAAGCTTTTGACGCCTCATCAAAAGTGTTCAAGGCACATCATGTCAGAAGAGAATCTAGCCTTATTTGAAACGGATCCTGACCGCTTCCTAAAACAAATTGTTACCATGGATGAAACTTGGGTCGACCACTTTCAGCCAGAAACAAAAGAGCAGTCAAAACAGTGGAACGTGACGTCGCCGACCCCAAAGAAGGCAAAGACTGTTTCATCAGCAGGAAAGGTGATGGCCTCAGTATTCTGGGATTCTGAGGGTGTTCTCATGGTGGATTACCTCCAAAGGGGTCAAACAATTACGGTAGATACTATGCAGCACTTATAAGGCAGTTAAGGCAAGACAATAAGACCAAAAGACGAGCAAAGCTGACCAAAGGTGTGATTTTCCACCAGGACAATGCGCCAGTGCACAAATCAGCTGTTGCCATGTCAGCAATCCATGACTGTGGTTTTCAACTTATTCAGCATCCACCCTACTCTCCTGATTTAGCTCCCTCATACTTCTATCTGTTTCCTGCTCTGAAGAAATGTCATTGCCGCTGTGGATGATTTTCTACACACCTAAGACAAAGACTTCTACAGAACTGGAATAAAGGCTCTGCAACACCGATGGCAGAAGTGTATTACATTGAAGGGGGACTATGTTGAAAAATAAATGCATTTAATTTGAATTTCTTGTTTCTTTCTGTGTTAGACTCACTACTTATCAATCACCCCTCTCAGAAGTCAGGTTGCGTTTTTCAGAACATTTCCTAGGTTCAATTCTGTGTTTGGGAAGGAGCCTATTGCTCAGGTAAAGTTGGAGATGTGGTCACAAATATACAATAAATACATTTGGCAAGGTTTATGCAATGCGTCTATTCAGAGTAACATACCAACCTGACGTTTCTTTTGCTGCTTAGTATATATATTATCATATGATTCAAGTATAAATTATACTATTTTCAAATAATTACCTAAAACAAAATCTGAACTCACTTCATATCCAATGGCAAGGTAAGAAGAGCACTCTTTATCTATAAAAAAAATATGTTCGTGTAGACCTACGATGGTTTAAAATTGCCAATTTCTTGCTATTAGAAGGCCCACAGGCCTATACTACTTGACATGTCACATGCAAAGTATTAATCAATAATCTCAAATGTGTTTTTTGAAAAATGTTATAGGTCTATTTGAAATTAAATTTTAAAATCATGAATTTATTATTATTTCTTAATGTGGGCTTTCGTTAATAACACAGCATAAAATAGATAATTTTTAGGAGCCAAAGATATTTTATTTTGGAAAAAATAGATAGGCATTATCCAATAAGGAGTATGGCACTTTGGTAATTTCAAAGTATTTTTAAAACAGTATACGATGACATTTCAAATCTAGGCATCGGAACATTGGCTATTTGCTGGATTAGATTCAAAGTTGTTAAATACTTTTAAAATTCAACAACAATTTACAGCCTAGATTAGTCATTTGAGTCACAAATATCATATGTTTGTGTCAATTCTCAATAGTTTCTGTTATCCAGAATACCATAAATCTACGAAATTCAAGCGATTTAATATAGTTTATCTTACACACTATCTACATTGAAGCCTGCGAGTATATCAAATGAAATAAAATATGTTATTCACGACAAAACGACAAATGTTCTATTTATTTTATGATTTTACAATCATTTTAGGTAAAAACAACTAGCCAGTGGAATAACACTTTTATTTCACTGATAAAACGCGGTATTCCACTACTGATCATAAAATAAACTCATTTATTTCACCTCTCTACGACTGTCTATGTGCAAACATTGCTACAACGTCTGAAACTCTCCCTATTGATATTGTACCCGTCAGTTCAACCTGTCGACAGTTTTAAGTTTTGAAGCGTATTTGCTTACACCGCAAGTTCCCGCATCGGAAATGTGCACTGTGCGGGCTCAATCAATTTGAACTAAAACCTCTTAAAATTGCATTTTAAGTTACAATTGATCATCGTGAAACGCATTAATTTAAAAATTTCAATTTGATTTTACTAAAATCTATTTTAGTGATTTTACCTTAAGTTTTTGTTCAGTGTTTATATCGCACCATATACCTCATGTGCCAAATGTGCAAACAGAGTATGTATTGTTTTGCATGTGAGTTATTTGACACAGTGCACCAGAAAATTGAAAGTCAATTCTTATGTTTACTTTACATCAAGTTGGAACATTTATGTTTTGTATTTGATGAACATTTTATTCTGTTTTTATTGTCAGAAATGCTGATAACCTGGTTAAAGCAACACAGACAACAGGTTTTAGCAGATTTTTTAAAATTTAGTGTGAGAAGCATTATCAAGAGAAAACGAGTTACCACATCCCCTATTCTGAAAATCTTTTGATATTAATACGATAGAAGCTACAGTTTTAAACAAATTCTAGGACTTTCTGTTCCAGAGAAATTATGTGTTTAAAAAAACTTGTGAACAGGATACAGATTAAATTTCTTGAAGGCATAAAGGATCCCTCATCAAATTTGGTAAATATCCAAGTTTGATCCCTTTGTATAAGCTGTCGATAGCAGCTATAAATTTTTGGGACATAGCTGCCGTGTGGGTTTATTTTAACGCTTTGCGTGGCTACATTTGTAGAACTAGCTTACAAACTTCAATTACCCCAAAAGTTGTCACTCATATGAGTTATAGATAAGGTTTGCCCACACACAAGGTTATTGCTAGTCTAGAATCTTGTAATCTGATTAAAATACAGATCTATATGTCGTCACCTGCCCCCTTCTGTCCGTCCGTCCGACATCCATAATTGCTTGTGGATGCTCTAGAGACCAAAGTTAATATCTGATTGACTTTAAATTTATACACAGTGTTTAAGGTCTTGAGACGAAGAAACCTATTGATTTTCAGAGATTTCCGATAATTATTGCCAGAGTTATGGCCCTTGATCACTTTGAAAAATCTTGTGGACGCTCTAGAGGCCAAAGTTAATATCCGATTGACCTAAAATTTATACAGTTTTTTAGGTCATGAGACGAAGAAGCCTATTGATTTTCAGCGATTTCCGGTAATTACTGCCAGAGTTATGGCCCTTGATCACTTAAAAAAATCTTGTGAAGGCTCTAAAGGCCAAAGTTAATATCCGATTGACTTTAAATTGATACACAGTGTTTAAGGTCATGAGACGAAGAAGCCTATTTATTTCTGCCAGAGTTATGGCCCTTGATCACTTTGAAAAATCTTGTGGACGCTCTAGAGGCCTAAGTTAATATCCGATTGACATTAAATTTATACACAGTGTTTAAGGTCATGAGACGAAGAAGCCTATTGATTTTCAGTGATTTCCGATAATTACTGCCAGAGTTATGGCCCTTGATCACTTTGAAATATCTTGTGGACACTCTTAAATACAGATCTATATGTCGTCACCTGCCCCCGTCCGTCCGTCCGTCCGACATCCACAATTGCTTGTGGGTGCTCTAGAGACCAAAGTTAATATCGGATTGACTTTAAATTTATACACAGTGTTTACGGTCTTGAGACGAAGAAACCTATTGATTTTCAGAGATTTCCGATAATTATTGCCAGAGTTATGGCCCTTGATCACTTTGTGACACTCTAAAGGCTAAAGTTATCATCCGATTGACTTCAGATTGATACACAGAGTTTAAGATCTTGAGACGAACAAGTATTTTCAATGGATTTTTATGTCTTGAACAGCTAAATCCATGATATTAAAAGTTTTGTATACAAAACGTTAGCATGGGCAAAACTTTATACAAACAAACAAATTCCAATGGTTTTCTGATAATTACTTCACGAGTTGTTGCTCTTAATCAGATTTTAGTGTATTATAAATGTTTCATTACCGAAAAAGTAAAAATAAGCAACAACTCTTGTTGACTGCCCGGACAATTTAGCTGTTGTGGGCATATGTTTCTTTGCCTGGCAACCTATCTTTATACTTTCGATGGCCTCCACAACATGAAGATCTGACCTGTTGTAGTGGGAGGTCGTGCCAGCGGTCATACGAACGGCTTTTGACCCTTTGACATCAGACATTCGATTAACCAATCAGAGTTGATGTTTCTAGTGTGATACCCACAGAACGCGAGTTATATAACAACTCTTCCAGATCCTAGTGTAGTACAGGCAATTAAAACGAAATTTTGAACTATAAAAAAACAAAACGAAATATGATCTATGTCCAGGTTATTTTTTCAAAACAAAGCTTCAGATAGTTTCCTGAAACTAGAATAAAGGTTTATAAGAGCCTTCCCCACAGAATTGGTAAGTTTTATTGATAAGTTACTGCAAATCTTTACTTCATGATTTACTCAAGTTTTAAGTCTTTAAGTAAAGTAATGTTTCTGTAGATTTCTAGCTACTAATACAGGAGGTCATCTAGCAGAAAAAGATGGCTCAGTAACAAGAAAATGGAAATGGCCAGCAGCTAATGTGAAAATAGCAAACCCTCTTAGTCTACAAGTAGGTAGAAATGAATATTATGATATATAATAGTATTTTTGTCGATTACTTTATTGTTTGAATACCCAGTGCTGTAGCTGGTAATCGGATACTTTTATTGCTGCCACTTCCTCCCATGATCCTCTATTCTTGGTGCCAATCATTCGGACATTCTTCCTACCGGTCGACATATTTGGCTAAAGCCACTTGTATAGTACTAATCAGTTTACTGTCTCAAAAAATTTAACAAAGTGTTGTATACCCGTAATACCGAATTAGAAGAAAACCTATTTCAGCAGTGTTATTTGCAGTATCGGTACTTTTGTTTTACGTCCGGTATCATCTGAAAGAAAGAAATTTTGCAGAGACTTGGCTTGCCGTAGACAACACGAGACTAGGCAGAAACTTGCAACAACTTTGTTCCTGGATTTCATCAGTGTATTTGCCGCACCTTTGTTTCCTGGATACTGACAGCTCTTCAAGGAATTGATAAGTTAAGTTTGTCCTACCTGATATTTGCTTTGATCAATAGATCCGTTAAGTTTAACAGTCGTGTGGTGCCCGTTTTTGTAGGTCAAATTCCAACTGGCGTTATACACACAGCACGCTTAGTTACAACTTTTTACTGGTAATTTTATATCTCAACTAGCTATAATTGCTTAGGAAGGAATTTCTTCGAAATTTATGTTTTTGGAGCCACTAATTCTGTCAATTTACGTTGCTAAAGTCTTTTTGGTTCTTGCATTTGCGCACTGTCGACGTGTCGTAAACTGCCCTAGTTCCTTGCGCTTGGTGCCCGTTTATTTAGGTCAAAGTACATACCACCCGTACTTTTTTACGCTTTCTCTTGTATCACTAGACAAAATTTGTTCATTAATTCTGTCAACTCTTGACTAGTCGTGGTTTTTGTAGATATTTATGTCACTTAAAAGTTTTTTTTGCTTTCGCGCTCGTTTTCGCGAATTGGCATCGCTGCTCTATTCTTCACGCTTGAATTCTTCCAATATGGCGGCTTCGAATACAATGTGTTCCTATTCGACCATCTCCCCTCCACATTTCATATTTTGGCACTTCGCACGTAAACGATTTCGAATATATCTACTACAAATTCTTCCATTGCAACCTCCAACGGCGAACGGGATCCATGATTTGTCATGTATCACTCCGGAGGGTTGGCCGTACTTCAAATCTTGTTGTGGGCCTCCGTTCCATAACCATTGCGTGTTTGGGTTGCTAACTTTGCTATATTGAATCTTCTCTGCCTGTCTTTACCGTTTAACACAAGCTGCCTTACTATTTTATGCTTATGGTTCTGTCATGCTATGCTATACCTTTGTGGCTGTAATCAAAGCTGCCTTGCAAGATTACCCTGCAGCTACCTTGCAAGGCCTTGGTTTAGATATCTATAATTCTTCTCTTTTCAGGATGCCCAAGAGACGTCACGAGCCTGCTACCGTTTCAGACGACGCGTCAGTACCTAGCACCTCAGATGTTGTACCTATGTCAACGGTGGAGGATCGTTTGACTGACATCCTGATCGACAAATTGCTGCAATGTGGGCTTGTTTTCCAACCACCCATGTCATGCCAAGTCGCTGCTCCTCAACCTACTCAACCTTCACCTATACAGCCACGAAGCTCTCTTCAACCACAACCAGAATACCCGTCGCAACCCTCAAGCTCGTCAAGTTCTCAACCGCCTCACTTAGCATCTTCACTGGGACAGCAATCAGAACCACCAGCAACAGCGGTACCAACTGCATCACCACCCGAACCTAGCCAACAACAACTTCCCACTCGCACTATTTGGAAGTACCACACCATCTGTTTTTTTTCCATCCAGGCCTCTCAATTATTTAATAACGTTGAAGGTAATGTAGCACTATCGTCGTTGCGACATTGTTTTTAAATTTATAGACAAAGAATAGGGAAATAAGATGACTTTATATTTCATTAATTAATATATTTGGCAAATTAATAGTTTCACACATATTCACATATATATTAATATATATAGTGTGTACTAAATCAACTTAGTCTGTAATTGACAGTTGACACATAAAAAGGGCTATTTAGCCAAAACATATGTCAATAATTTACCACCAGATTACACGTGAGTGGAATTATTCTAATTGCATCATTTGGCTTAAAGTAACCAATCATATCGTTAATTGCACAGGTTCAGGGCCATAAACAGGCTTTCTGTGCGTGATATGCAGGAGTCTTATAAAAGAAATCATAGTAAAGTTTTAAGTTAGACTTCCATTAGATTCCAGAGAGGTTCCATCTGAGTTCCTAGACAGCCGCGAGGCTGGCTAGGGTGGTGAAATGGTTTTAGCTAGTATTGTAATCTGTGCTATACTTGTATACATGTATTCAGATATATATATGAAATGTAGAAGCGAACTGTTGCATTGTTATTCCTGGTAAGACAAACGTCTTAAGAAACTGTAACAAGTAAATACACAACGTGAAGCAGAAGTAAATACAGCTAGAGACAAATTCTAGACGATCACAAGGCTACAGGAATATGTAGTAAGAAAAGATGCATGGGTCGTATGTAGGATGAGGCGACCGGTTTCCTCACCCGCTCTCCACGTCAGACAAAAGACCTATGGTGCTACATATTCGATTTGGTGCCGTGCTGAAGTTTCGACCTTTGGGATAAGAAGTCACTTTAGAAGAAGAATACATATTGGAAGACTTAAAGAAGAAAAAAAAAGATCTGTACAATCCAGCAACAGAGGAAAATTTTGGGTGGAAATAGTCGCAAAAGTCGGTAAATACATTTTGTTTGGTAAAGTAAATGTGTTAAATTTGTTTACAGACCAAATAATATTAATTTAAAGTTAAAATCTGATTAGGAACTAAATATTTGAAATTTCACTGTTAGAGAATAAAATATAATCATTCATAAGTTGAGATTGATAGGTTTATTAAACAATATAATATCACTGGTTAGGTGTGTATATTATCGGGTTAACATGACCTGTAGTAAAATTAAAGTTAAAGAGAAAGTTTAGGGAGTAGGTTTTAAAAAATTTGCTTTGATATAACTAAGGAATAATAATGATAAGGAAACGGAATAGGGAATAAAATAAGGAACTAATGTTGTCTCTGGATCGCAGTGGGAAGACGGCAGATCTAAGGAGGACGTTTGTGAGTGATTAACTCTAGTTTCCAAGATGGCCGTGCTTTCTACTGTGATTCATTAATTTGTGTTTTTGTGTCGTTTGTATGTGTGGTTAATTAGCTATATAATGCTAATATAATTTTGAGGCTCTAGTCCAAAGTCTCAAGATTTTAGTTTTAGTTGTAGTTTAACTTTTGACTGAAAGGTTGAATTACTATTATTCATGTTTTTGTGTAGTCCACGTGGTTAAATAAGTAGAGTAGTGTAATTTTGAAGCTCTAATCCAAGGTTTCAAAATTAAGTAATTTAACTTTTTAATAAAAAGTTAGGTTAGTTAAAAAAAATCCCATGTGGTGAAAATCTAGGGATGTTGGTAATAGTTTTTCTGGGGAGAAAAAACTAAAATTATTGGCTCGTTAAATTGTGAGATTTTCGCAAAGTCATTAATACGAGTTTTATAGGAGGTTAAAGTTAAGAATACAACACTTTTTAGAAAAGTGGAGGTATACGGTAAATTTTGTCCGTATATAATTTTATGTAATTAAATTTTTGCTTAGAAACGTAATATTAACGTTTAATATATACAGCTAATTGCTTTAAGCTGTCGACATGAGATGGTTAGGAATGTGTAATTTGGCATTAGGTCGAATTATAATAAACAATAGGTTCTAACACTGTTAAATTTGACATGTGTAAAAGTCACGTGATGTGTTTATATATATATAGGATAAAGTTAACTATATGTGTAATAAAATGCTAAGTATATTCTGTTTGTTGTGTTTATAAAATATGGACTGGTGTTCCGAGGGAGTGAAGTGCACGTCACTTGCTTTGAACATGATTCTAAATAATGTTTATATAAGTATAGACTGTGTTCTGATTGAATGGAGTGTACAGCCATTTTCTCTAAACATAGTTATAGATAAATTAAATAAAATGGGGTTTAGCGTCCTACTGTAGGTTAAAATGGGTTGTCATTCAGATAGTGGCCTTATCTGTGTGTCATCCTGGCTAATGTAATAATAAAGGGAATGTTTATGTAATAGTGGATAGTGTTTATAAAAAAAAAAAAAGAACGAAATACAAAATTGTAAACGATTAGGTCAAAAAGGTCACATTACTGACTGAGAAATATAAGATAATAATGGCGGAATTCTAAAACAGAAACGGAAATTATAAAATTGTATATTGGGATAAGGTCAAGAGGTCAAAATTAGTTTGAAATTTATAATTAAAGGGACACATCAAAGTTTATTAATACTAAAATAAAGTTTAATTTTAATTTAAAAGTAAGAGTTACTAATAATAATATTAGACTAATATCAAAATAAAGATTTAGGAAAAGTTAGTTCTTGGTCTGATGGCCATGACATGTTTGATTGACGGATAAAATTGTACAAACCAATCATACTTAGAAGAAAAAAAAAGAAAGTTTCAACTTGATACTATGGTAGCTGAAACAGACCAATACAAATCCAAGAAGAAGAAATGGTTTACCAGTTTACCAAATTGACATTTCCTGAGACAGAATTTAAAGTGAAACCTGAACTTTATAAATATTACTTGATGTGTTATAGTGTTTTGAAATTAGGACACTTGAAGATTTAAAAAAGACAATTTGTGTTTTCTGTATTTAGGATTAGTGAATTTTCGTAGGACTTTGAAGTACATATGAACTTTTTGAAGAGCTTTTGCATGCAACTTTTGACTTTTGATTTTTGATTATTTGTGTTTTTATTTCATAGCTTTGTTTTATAGTATAGTAATCATTTATATTTGCCTGTTGCATGAATTATTAGTTAGAATATCTATATTTTATATATATTCTTAAAGGGGGAAGAATTGTAGCACTATCGTCGTTGCGACATTGTTTTTAAATTTATAGACAAGGAATAGAGAAATAAGGTGACTTTATATTTCATTAATTAATATATTTGGCAAATTAATAGTTTCACACATATTCACATATATATTATATATAGTGTGTACTAAATCAACTTAGTCTGTAATTGACAGTTGACACATAAAAAGAGCTATTTAGCCAAAACATATGTCAATAATTTACCACCAGATTACACGTGAGTAGAATTATTCTAATTGCATCATTTGGCTTAAAGTAACCATTGATTGCACAGGTTCAGGGCCATGAACAGGCTTTCTGTGCGTGATATGCAGGAGTCTTATAAAAGAAATCATAGTAAAGTTTTAAGTTAGACTTCCATTAGATTCCAGAGAGGTTCCATCTGAGTTCCTAGACAGCCACGAGGCTGGCTAGGGTGGAGAAATGGTTTTAGCTAGTATTGTAATCTGTGCTATACTTGTATACATGTATTCAGATATATATAAAATGTAGAAGCGAACTGTTGCATTGTTATTCCTGGTAAGACAAACGTCTTAAGAAACTGTAAGAAATAAATACACAACGTGAAGCAGAAGTAAAGACAGCTAGCGACCAATGCTAGACGATCACAAGGCTACAGGAATATGTAGTAAGAAAAGATGCATGGGTCGTATGTAGGATGAGGCGACCGGTTTCCTCACCCGCTCTCCACGTCAGACAAAAGACCTATGGTGTTACAGTAATACTAATATCACTAGTTCCTTGTTTCAGATAAAGCCAAGCTGGACATCTGGTCGGAAAAATATGTGGACTTATCCACCCTGTTACCTGGGGCCTCCGACACCCAGTATGCCTTCAACCTTTAGGATGTTAATTCACGCGGACCTTTGGCTTCAGGCCTCTACGCTCCATAGCCAGCGTGTACCTAGTCAATTTACACCCAGAACAAATACATCAAAAATACAAAGAGTTTGCTTAAAATTCAACAGCCATTCTGGCTGCCAGTTACCCCGTTGCACCTATTCACACATATGTTCCCTGTGCAGCTATAGTCACCCTGCCCACTACTGCTACACACGTCGAACATACAGAAACCCATCGCTTCCTACCACTCCTGTCCGACACCCCGGAACACCCCCTCCAGTTTCGCAAGCCCCTCAACAGCCACGTATGCTACCCCCACCTGCAATGCTTCCCTATTCCCAATTGCCTTCTGCACAGGTGGACAATCAACCTTTCGTCTCGCGTTATTCCTTTCGCCGCAGACAAACCAACAACATCCCACAACCCAGATATTCCTTTCGCCAGCCAAGTACATCATCCCATAAAGGTCCCAACCCAAATACGGGTAAATAGACTTGAAGATATTCTGCGAGATTATGATCCAACAGAAGTCAAATATTTAATCACAAGTTTCTCTTTCGGTTTTCATATACCATTTTTATACGCCCACATTTCCTTTTGGACGTATATTGTCGTCGCCCCTGTCCGTCCGTCCACAATTTGTTTGTGGACTCTCTACAGGTCACAATTCTTGTCTGATTTGGACGAAACTCGAAATATAGCTTTATCCCCAAAAAATCTCGGCTGCTTTCGATATTGGCATGTATCGGATCGAAACTTCATGGATTATGGCCCCTGTTTATACGAAAAATCACGTTTTTAGCTTGTGGACCCTATAGAGGTCACAATTTTTATCCGATTTTGTTGAAACTTGATATGTAAGTTTATAACCCAAAGATCTCAGTTCCTTTCGATATTTGCGCATATCGGACCGTAACTTTCTGAATTATGGCCCCTGATTGTACGAAAAATCACGTTTTTAGCTTGTGGACCCTATAGAGGTCATAATTTTTATCCAATTTAAATAAACGTATTATTATATCACCGTTACACCCTAAGGACGACTGAGTTCGAATTTCGTGAAAATCGGCCCAAAATTGACAGACAAAATGGCCGCCGTTCGTTCTCAAATAGAGTAAAAATATGGTATATCAAGGTTGTGAACCCTATAGAGGTCACAATTTTTATCCGATTTTGTTGAAACTTGAAATGTAAGTTTATAACACAAAGATCTCGGTTCCTTGCGATATTTGCGCATATCGGACCGTAACTTCCTGAATTATGGCCCCTGATTTTACGAAAAATCGCGTTTTTAGCTTGTGAACCCCATAGAGGTCATAATTTTTATCCGATTTAAAAAATCGTATTATTATATCACCGTTGCACCCGTATGGACGACTGAATCCGAATTTCGCGAAAATCGGCCCAAAACTGACAGACAAAATGGCTGCCCTTCGTTCTCAAATAGCGTAAAAATATGGTATATCAAGGTTGTGGACCCTATAGAGGTCACAATTTTTATCCGATTTTGTTGAAACTTGAAATGTAAGTTTATAACCCAGAGATTTCAGTTCCTTTCGATATTTGCGCATATCAGACCGTAACTTCCTGAATTATGGCCCCTGATTGTATGAAAAATCGTGTTTTTAGCTTGTGGACTCTATAGAGGTCATAATTTTTATCCAATTTAAAAAAAACGTATTATTATATCACCGTTACACCCTAAGGACGACTGAGTTTGAATTTCGTGAAAATCGGCCCAAAACTGACAGACAAAATGGCTGCCCTTCATTCTCAAATAGCGTAAAAATATGGTATATCAAGGTTGTGGACCCTATAGAGGTCACAATTTTTATCAGATTTTGTTGAAACTTGAAATGTAAGTTTATAACCCAAAGATCTTGTTTTTTTTCGATATTCGCGCATATTGAATTTTAATTTCCTGAATTATGGCCCTTGATTGTAGGAAAAATCACTTTCTTCTTAGCTTGTTCTCTATCCATCTCTCGAAAATGTGGGCGTATCCTGCCTGGCAGCCGCTGGTTCTTTATTGGTCCTGCAAATTCTACAAAGTGCTAAAACTCACTCACGACCTTCCTGAACTTCGCCTTATTCCTTGGTATACCTATAAAAGATTCCAAAACAGTAACTCCCACAACAGTTATAACTATATATGGCATTGAGGTGGATTCTAATAACATGCTCTACCGCTTACCTGCGGGCAAGGTGTCCAAAATCCGCTCCGCCCTTTTGTGGTCTCTTTCCCGGAAGAAAGTATCTCTTCGTGAACTACAATCCCTCCTGGGTTTGCTTAACTTTGCCACCTTAGTTGTCATCCCTGGTCGTACATTCCTTTGTTGTCTATATGACCTGACCTGCAATGTTTTTAAATCTTTTCATAAAATTCGTAACGAATTTAGCTAGAGCTGACCTTAAGATCTGGTCCATTTTCATGGAATCTTTTAATGGCCGCTGTATGTTCTTAAATGATGCTTGGTTTACGTCTGATCATCTTTATCTTTTTTCCGATGCAGCTACTACTTTAGGCTATGTGGCGGTTTTCGATTCACAGTGGTTCGTGGGTGTCTGGCCAGAACCTATGCAGTCCCTTAACATTAATGTTATTGAGCTCTTCCCAATTACTCTTGCGATTGAACATTGGGGCCATTTACTTTGCAACCGCAAAGTCCTTTTCCTGAGGGACAATGCATGTGTGGTCTATGTTCTCAACAAAATGACTTCTAAATGCCCTAATTTTATGACCTTAATACGCCTCATTGTCCTTGTTTACATTTCAAATAATATCTTATGCCGTGCTAAACATATTGCTGGCAAATCAAACCTACTTGCTGATCACTTATCTCACTTTCAATTTCAGCAAGCCAGAATAGCGGCTCCGTGGCTTGATCCAGCACCACAGTAAATCTCTCCAGACTTGATCAAATTTTTAAGTGACACTGCTGCCTATCTTATGTATTCTAGTTTATCAACAGCCTCCCAATCATCTTACCGCCGTGCCTGGACCAGATTTTTAGACTTTTGCACAGACCAACACTTGGGCCCCATCCTTTCCCATTCCAACCATTGTAAGCACTAATTTTTGTGCCCACTTGTTTGATTTGGGTTACTGCCCATCAACTATAAGTTCCTATGCCTCTGCTCTAGCATTTGTCCAGAAATCCTTGGGCTATACAGACTATTAATTCCTTTTCTCTACGTAACCTCCTACATGGAGCACATCGATTCCATCCCCAGTCGGATAAGCGTTTACCAATTACACTACCATTATTAAAACGCCTGTTGCATGCCCTTCCACTGGTCATCCCACTCCAGGTACATCGCATTCTTTTACGAGCCATTTTCTCCCTCGCTTTTGCAGGGTTCTTTCGCCTTAGTGAATTAGTGTTTAAATCATCTTTACACATGCAGAATATTCTTTGCGTTGGCAACATTCATGCATCATTATAAACATAAAACCACATCTTCACCAACTCGATTATTTCTTAATTGCTCATGCACTTCCGAAAGTAACATTACTTGTGCCCCCTGCAATCTTAGGTCATATTTACAAGTTATACCACACTCCTCTGGGCCATTATTTCAATTTGCAGATGGCTCACCTGTACGTTACAATTTTGTCAATGCTTGCTTACACAAACTGGTGACTTTCCTTGGCTTAAATCCGAATCAGTTCAAGCTTTACTCCTTTCGTAGTGGAGCTGCTACAACAGCATTTATGGCCGGTCTGTCTGAAGACCAAATTCGTGTTTTAGGTCGCTGGAAGAGCTCAGCTGTTCCGTCTTATATTAGATTACCTTCTTTATCCGCTTCTATCTAACTTCCCCTGATCAGGGTTGGTTATGCGAGTTAACCTCTAGATTATTGGATTGTTTTTGAAGCTTGGATGTTAGCCTCACACCGGAGTTCTAATCAACTCAACCTGGCATCAGTGTAGGCTGCCCAGGGTATGTTATCCAGTTGGTTTGTTGGGTTCATTGTTAGTTCCCTGTGGGGTCACTACTTTCTCCCTTGTGTTGGGCACGAAATCTCCCCATAGGAGACGTGTTTGGCCATTTCATGATTGTTTTGTTAAGCCCAACACTCATTCAGTATTATTTCCCATAATGTTTTGCTATTTTATATTAATTTTGGAATTTCACTTGTATCATCCTAATTTTGTTATTTAATAAATGACCGTCATTTTTTCAAATGACATTTTCACAAACAGCAGTGTTTTTGTTGCTTTTCTGATCTGGAAAAAGACACAAATGAATATTATGATATATAATCGTATTTGTGTGCCTCAATCAAAGAATCAACAAACTCATCTGGGTATAGTGTAAAATGTCATTTATTATTTATAAACAAATAAATCACTAACAAAATTAAAATAAAAACATTAATCAAATGAGCATTATACATGAGTAATCATTAACATGCAGCCACCCCTACCTATGAATCTTGTTGGGCTAAATTAGAGCCCCTATGTGTCGATTACTTTATTGTTTGAATAGCCAGTGCTGTAGCTGGTAATCGGATACTTTTATTGCTGGAACTTCCTCCCATGATCCTCTATTCTTGGTGCCAATCATTCGGACATTCCTCCTGCCTAACGGTCGACATATTTTGCTAAAGCCACTCGTATAGTACTAATCAGTTTACTGACTCAAAAACCCTACACCGCCTCATTTCTTGGTATATACTTATCACATGTATAAAGATATTATCGTGATAATAAATTTTGTGCTGTGCCCGTCTGTCTGTTGTTTTCATACAACTGTGTATAGAATATTTTTGGAATTGTTTTTGGAATTGTTTATTGCAAGTGCTTCTGTGGGAATATTAATTGTACGTACTATCACTGTTTTTTCTAGTAATTATTGGAGGTCTATGCTTTAGTCCTGAATTATTGCAGTTCGTTGTAGTTCATTGCACTATTTTCTTTGTCTTTGCATAGCGTGTTTCAAAATGGCGTTGCCGTTCCATTTGGCATCATCGTAAAAAATTATGGAAAAAGTGGAGGTGGAAGGGGTGACGTTAAGACCCCTTAAGGTAGTGCTTTTTGGATCCTCGTATGTCAAGCGTTTGAGGCAGTTCATGGATCGTAATGAAAGCTACAAGAACTTAGGTTTAAATGCTCGGAAATGCCAGGTGGTATGTTGGGGGAACGGTGGTTTACTGGTGAGTCAGGATCCGTTCCATCGGCTGGGGAATAATTTATATCGTTTTGTAAACGCTGATATTATAATTCATGTTGGATCTAATGATTTATCGAATGGCTTGAGGACTCCTGCAAGGGTAGCCTCGGATATTTTAGATTATGCCCAGCGGTTATTAGAAGATTTTCACCCGCAATTTGTGGTAATTAGCCAATTATTGCCCAGATATGTAGAGCTGTGTCATAACTTTAATAGTAAAATTCGAGAGACAAATTTTATACTTAGTGCTCGGTGTGTCAATTTCCCCAACATTGATTTTTGGAGACATCGATCAGGGCTGTGGAATCCAGTGGTGCATATCTATGGTGACGATGTTATTCATTTGTCAGATCACAGAGGCAATTTCTTATTTTTTAAAAGTCTGAGAGATGCGGTGCTACGTCATGTTCGCTGGTTCCACCATAGGGTATGTTATTTTACTCATGCTTACTTGCTACTACCCCAGTAGGAATAGTGGTACTTTATAGGTTGGGTATTTCTACTAGATCTGTGTTGGGCTTGTTTTTCTGACCTGCATGGTCATTGGTTAGTCACGACCTGCTGGGTCACATGTTAAACCAAACCAACTTGTATTGTTAAATTAGACCTGCTTGGTCTCAAGTTGCACCCACAGGGTCACTTGTAATCCGACCTGCTTGGTCACTAGTTATTTTTAGACCTGCTTGGTCATTGGTCATTTGTTAGTTCTGACTTGCTTGATCACTTGTTATTTAGACCTGCTTGGTCACTTATTCGTTAGACCTGCTTGGTCACTTGTTAATTTAGACCTACTTGGTCACTTGTTATTTTAGACCTGCTTGGTCATTTTGCTATGTCATTCAATTTATTTTTCAGTCACATCATGTCTAAGAGAAGAAGGCCTGTTGATGTCCCCACCAGTGAGGAGGAAGACAACACAGCAACAGATGTTATGGCTGATAGTGCCTCAACGTCAAAGAAAATAACTTGTATGACTTCGGCTGAGGACAGATTGTCTGACATTATCTTACAAAAGATGCTAGAGAGGGGCTTGGTAGTACCCCAACCCCCAACAACGCTTTCTGTAGGGCCTTCCTCCCCACAAGATGCCCCAGTTGCTACAGCGTCAACATCGTCTGCACAGTTGCCAGTGCCCCAGGATGCTCCAGCACCAACACCTTCTATATTTGCAGTAAATCCAGCTGACATGTTTTTGACGAATTCAGATGTTACACAACCGCAGTTGCCAGGTATTGCCGCTGTTTCATCAACACCATCCATCTCGTGTCATGTATCAGACAAGATAAAAGCTGATATATGGGCCAATATTTTTATTGAATTTTCAATATTACTACCTGAGTCTGTGTCAACTCGGTTAGCGCTGAATATTGTGGAGGGTGAGGACGAACCCGTGTTAAAGATTTCCTCGGCCCAAAAATCCAAAGCTTTGAATTTCGCCCAGTGGCAGAGGGCATTTGCGATCTTTATGGATATTGTCATAAAAAAAAGAACCCCAGACTGCCTCTGCCCTACTAGGGGTGATGATTTTTCGTGATCGCGGAAAAAACGCGGAAATCGCGGAATTGTCCACTCAAAACGGAATTTGAAATCTCACACGGAAAAAGGCGGAAAAGCCGATATTTTGCTGATACTAAACACAAACTCAAAATAATTTTGCAGTTATCCAAGTATTTCATCTTTTTATTCATAAAAATCGGAAATATTGAATGATATCGCGTGGTTTTGTTACTGTCTATTTTAGTATTTCGCTACTTTCATTTTATCATTTAGGAATCATAATTTTAATCGAAACGAAAACCCGTCTTTCATGTATCCCATTATAAAATTACTCTGTAGTTTAACTTGAATTAAACATTGTAATGTATATATATGTCTTAAAAAAAACTTCTGTCACTTCATAAAAGTAAAAGTCGTTTCATTTACTTCTTATTTTACTGCCGGACTCGTGTTTATCCGCATTAACCACGTGACATCAGAAATATACCGTAGCCTTGTGAATCCAGCCCTTATTCTCGAAGAAACGGTAGTAACTACGAAGATGTCTGGATAAATCGCGACTACACCTAGCAGCTGAGAAAAATGGCTTCGTCTGCTAAAAAGATGAAACGAGCTCACAAGATGTAATTTTCTGTTATTTAATTCGGGAAACAGGTTTAAAGAATAACTAGTCATTGAACATTACAAGTCATTCACAATTCAACATTTGTTATCATTGGTTTAAAATGATCCATTTTGTAATAAAAGGCATTTTAAGATGTTTTATTCATTTATTCATAAAATAACATTTTATCTCGAAAAAACGGAATATGGTCAGCTCTGAAACGGAAAATAACGGAATTAAAAATACTTAAAACGGAATTTGCTATTTTCTGAAACGGAAAATCATCACCCCTACCCTACTGAGCTACTCAGCACTAATGACCGAGTTGGCCCAGACGTATGGTACCCAAAGTTTTAACTTTTATGATTCACAATTCCGTCGTCTGCGACAATTGCATCCTTCGCTGTGGGACCAAATAAATGCTGACATTTGGTTGCGGGCTACCACCTTGCATGGCTTGCAAGCTGCCAGGCCCATGGTACTCCAGGACAAAGGTGTTAAACGTTCGCCAGTAAGACAGGGGGTTTGCTGGGAATTTAACAGCCCAAGAGGCTGTAGACGGCACCACTGTATTTTTCCTCACATTTGTGGGAATTGTGGATACGACCATCCCCAATCACGCTGTTTTGCCCGGGGTTCTCGAAATCTGGCAGAGTACCCTCAGCTTAGACAGCAAATACGCCCCCAGTCTACCTCAGTATCAACTCGTACGTATATGCAACCAAGAATGACAGTGTCCCATGCCATTTTTACATGCCGTCCATATTTGAGTGTCGATTTCGTTGTATTATTATATATGGATCTTGTCAGATGTTTCTACCTATGTTTTATTTACCTTATAACATGTCAATCTTACGATATTGTCATTTTTACATGCCGTCCATATTTGAGTGTCGATTTTGTTGTATTATTATATATGAATCTTGTCTGATGTTTCTACTTATGTTTTATTTACCTTATAACATGTCAATCTTACGATATTGTCATTTTTGCATGCCGTCCATCTTTGATTGTTGATTTTGTTGTATTATTATCTATGGATCTTGTCTGATGTTTCTACCTATGTTTCATTTACCTTATAACATGTCAATCTTACGATATTGTCATGTTTACATGCCGCCCATCTTTCATAGTTTTGTAATATCCTATGTAAACTAGATCTTGTCTGATTGTAAAAGTTATGTTACAATTATTTTACTCATTGTTCATTACTTTTGTTGGTGTGATTTGTCTTTGGTTGGGCACGACAGCTCAATCGGGATGCCTTTAGAGCTGTGTCTGGCCGGTTAGATGGGTTTCGATTCAGCCCAACAATTATTTGATCCTCAGAAGCATGAGGTTCTTCGGGTAATTGCTTGATAGTTTTTAATAATCACATATATTTAATGCAATCGAATTATACTTAATTACTCTCAGAGCCTGTGCTTCAGTTGTCATGTAATAAATTGACATTTTCACACCAACAATATTGTCTTTGTTATTTGTCTTAAGATTGTCTTCCAGGGCAGAGAGCACAAAAAGATATTATCGTGATAATAAATTTTGTGCTATGCCCGCCTGTCTGTTGTTTTCATACGGGCAACTAGCCCGTACCATTTCCGGTGGCGCGTCGATAGGTTTCCCGCCACTGGAACTAGTGCACGTTTTCTATCCTGCTTGGATAGGTGTCTGTGATAGACTGTGTATAGAATATTTTTGGAATTGCCCTCCGTCCACCCCATCTTCCATCCTAGTTGTGGATGTTTTGTTTGTTTGCCGTTGCTTATGGTGGGTTTACTGTTGGTCAGTGCCTTCTTTTATTGTGGTTGCCTTTTGTATGTCTGCTATTGCTTATGGCTTTGCCGGTTAGATGGGTTTCGATTCAGCCCAACGATTATTTGATCCTCAGAAGCATGAGGTTCTTCGGGTAATTGCTTGATAGTTTTTAATAATCACATATATTTAATGCAATCGAATTATACTTAATTACTCTCAGAGCCTGTGCTTCAGTTGTCATGTAATAAATTGACATTTTCACACCAACAATATTGTCTTTGTTATTTGTCTTAAGATTGTCTTCCAGGGCAGAGAGCACAAATAGTGTTATGTATGCTCCAAGTGTATATGTCGTTGCATGTTGGTTTATATTTTAATGCTGCTTATTTGTCCATTTTATTGTTATTTTGTATTACCATGTATACAATTGCCCATTTTATTGTTATGTTGTATTACCATGTATTCTATGCCCAGTTTATTGTTATTTTGTATTGCCATGTATAATGTTATTCATCATTGTATTGCCATGTATACTATAATGTTATTCATCATTACTATATTGGGCCATTTCATGATCGTTTTGTTAAGCCCAACACTCATCTATATATATATTTGTGACTGTCGTTTGTCTGTCTGTCTGTTCGGGGTTGGCGGCTACATTAGGTCTGCCCCGAGTCTGAAATTTGGGGTATCAGGGTAGCTCGGACCGGGGAGTAACATAGGCCAGGTGGCGTTAGTCTACCACTTCCGGTTTCGGGGTTATGACCCCCGGGCTGTTCGGGGTTGGCGGCTACACTAGGTCTACCCCGAGTCTGAAATTTGGGGTATAGGGGTAGCTCGGACCGGGGAGTAACATAGGCCAGGTGGCGTTAGTCTACCACTTCCGGTTTCGGGGTTATGACCCCCGAGCGAACCCGGGCATTCTGCTAGTTCAGTATTATTTCCCATAATGTTTTGCTATTTTCCATTAATTTTGGAATTTCACTTGTATCATCCTAATTTTGTTATTTAATAAATCATCGTCATTTTATCAAATGGCATTTTCACCATAATGTTTTGCTATTTTCAATTAATTTTGGAATTTCACTTGTATCATCCTAATTTTGTTATTTAATAAATGACCGTCATTTTATCAAATGACATTTTCATGAACAGCAGCTTTTTTGTTGCTTTTCTGATCTCGAAAAAAACACAAATTATTATTCCTTCATGGTAATTAATACACATTAACCCTTAACCGGTCATTGTTATTGTTATACGGCTAAGTGGTCACGGTCGACCACAATAAGAACCTTTTTTATAAGCTGCATTTGAGTATTTAGTTTCGTATTTAATTGATATGGCCACGCATGCGTGTCAGACAGGAACTTGTCTAGTCAAGGGCATATAGAAAAACATGTCTTTGTTCAACATTTTTGGACGAAAAACGTAATTTAACGATGTTGGGAACGTTAAAGACGCTCGAAGTGGTTGAAATTCTTATGAATTATTCTGACTCGGATTATATTGATGACACCGATTCTGTAGACGATATTTCTGATGAAAAGATTTTAGAAAGATTTGCAAATTATAGATCAACTTATCCCCTTCAACTTTTTTATTGGTGTCACTTATAATTATTCGGCAGTAGTCGATTGAAATAGGCATACAAAATATTTCACGTCAGCCGTTATTTAGCCGGACCACTTGACGTCATGACGTCAAAATGATGTCGACCGGTTAAGGGTTAAGTCAGGGCTAGAAATTCAAGCAAATCTCTGAATCTAATTCGTGCAAGGATTCTCGCAAGAGGTTACGCTGCTAATCTACAAGGATTCGCGTAAAATTTTTGTAAAAAAATAAAAAAAAACACTTGGAGAATTGTTGAGTCTGACGATTGAATATTGTTTTGAATCAAATTTGTATGACTTACCGGTACTTTATAGAATACTACATGCATAATAACATAAAATATACTGAGCGCTATGGAAAACGCATCACTTAGTTTTTCGTATAACAAAATGATCCTGTAAACATATCTTATTTATTTTGCTTCTTATTGTGAACAATATTCAAATGGAAACACATCAATAACAACACATTTGTACACTTATGGATGTTTAATCTTTCTATCAACGGTACAAAGTCAGAGGGGTCAAAACCAAAAGTACGACACAGATGTCAGTAGTGTGTCCTCCACGGGCTCTTACGCACGCTGTGCAGCGACGTCACATAGAATTTACCAATGTTTGAAAGAAGGTCTGGGGCAAATTGTTCCATTCTTGGACAAGAGCAGCTTCTAAAGCAGCAATGGTGTGCATCTGTGGTCTCCGATACAGACGGCGTCCAATCTCATCCCAGACATGTTCTATCGGTGCCATGTCCAAGACATTGATGTTGTTAGCAGCAAGGTAGTCCATACTAAAACGGGCGGTATACGGACGTGCATTATCCTGTTGGAAGTGCTGAAGTTGTGGGTGCGCTCGAAACATCGTAACAACAATTCGTTGCAAGACATCATCACGGTAAGCTACAGCATTTACGCGACCCCTGCAAATGTGTAGGGCGGTTCGGTGATGAAATGTGAAGCCTCCCCACACCATTACACTTCCCCCACCCCATTGATTCGTTTCGAAGACGCAGCAGTCTGCAAGACGTTCCCCAAGACATCTCCACACACGTTGACGGCCATCAGCGTGATAAAAGATGAAAGCGACTCTCATCACTAAAGAGCACACTTTGCCAGTCTACTCTTCTCCAAGTCTAGTGTCCTTGAGCCCATATCAAACGCCGCTGACAGTGATGATCCCTGAGGATAGCTCCAACATAAAATCGTCATGCACGGAGTCCTACTTCTCTTAGACGACGTCTTACGGTGTTGGCACTTACTGGTCCTTGTCTTCCGACGACTGCTGCACCTTTTCGAGTCGCTGGGCAGAAACTGTCACGCAGATGAGTGACCCGGATGTAGCGGTCTTGCGCCTGGGTTGTAACGCGTTGTGGACCAGGACGTTGACAGTCACGTGTTGATCCAGTAACTCGAACGCGTTCAGTAAGTTTCGGCATCTCTAGCTCGATTCCTTCACACGTCCAACAACAAATTACGACAGATTGACGTTTCACAGTTCATGTACTGCACATTAAGTTGAAAACATGCTTTTAAAGGGCTCACACACAATGCTGCACTTGAATATTGGTTTTTTCATGTGCATCTCGTGCAATTTTTTTTTTGCACACAGGCCGATATTTTTTGTTTGGGAGCATTGTGTGAAACAATAGTTCATAGTATTGCATAATATTATACATACAAAACCACCTAGTAATAAAATATTTGGGAAAAAAAAGTGATGCGTTTTCCATGGCGCTCAGTGTTGTGTATTTGTTTTACTGTTTACTTCTAACTTATAATTTTGTCGAGTTTCCGACTGCCCATTGTCTTTTGCTTTTGTGTTTATCTTCCTGAATTATGGCCCCTGATTGTACGAAAAATCGCGGATTTAGCTTGTGGACCCTATACACCAAAACTGACTGACAAAATGGCCGCCCATCGTTCTCAAATAGCGTAAAAATATGGTCATAGCGGTCATAATTCTTATCCGATTTAAAAGAACGTTTGAAAATATAACCTTTATACCCTAAGGATGGTTGAGTTTGAATATCGTAAAAATCAAACCAAAACTGATGGACAAAATGGCCGCCTCTTGCACGCAAATGGTGTAAATATATGGTATATCAAGGTTGTGGATCCTCTAGAGGCCACAATTTTGATCTGATTTTGATGAAACTTGAAATACATTTTTATAACCCAAAGATCTTGGTTCCTTTCGATATACGCGCATATTGGATTGTAACTTCCTGAATTATGGCCCTTGATTGTACGAAAAGTCACGTTTTTAGGATGTGATCCCTCTAGATGTCACAATTTTTATTTGATTTAAAAAAACGTTTGATTATATCACTGTTACACCCTTATCATGGTTGAGTGCAAATTTCGTACAAATCGGACCAAAACTGCCAGACAAAACGGCTGCCCCTCGTACGCAAATACTGTGAATATATGGTATATCAAGGTTTTGGACCCTCTAGAGAGAGGACACAATTTTGATGAAACTTGAAATATGTTTATAACCCAAAGATCTGGGCCTCCTTTAAATATTCAAGCATATTGGATCGTAACTTCCTGAAGTATGGCCCTTGATTGTACGAAAAATCACTTCTTTTTTTGAGCTTGTTCTCTGTCCATCTCTTGCAAAATGTGGGCGTATCTTGCATGGCAACCGCTTGTTATTATTGCTCCACCAATCCTCAGACATTCAGC
The DNA here is from genome assembly GCF_932274485.2 of Patella vulgata. Classification (NCBI taxonomy): domain Eukaryota; kingdom Metazoa; phylum Mollusca; class Gastropoda; family Patellidae; genus Patella; species Patella vulgata. The sequence goes on from NC_065885.2 coordinate 44,441,580, forward strand.
AATTCGTCGTGGCATGCTCCTAATCAGTATGACCCACTCCTCTTGCAGTGCCATGGCCAGTTCTTGCAGTTCTTACACGTCTGCCGATCATGTCCCAGACATGCTTTATAGGGGAAAGGTCAGGACTCATGGCTGGCCAAGGCATATGGACAATATGGTGACGCTGGAGGTAGTCATTCATGACACGAGCGCAGTGGGCATGGGCATTATCATCTTGAAAGATGAAATGTCGACCTGCACGTTGAGCAAAGGGCAGAACTATCGGTGCCAGGATGTGGTCACGATAGTAGTACACACCACTGACCCTTCCTTGAACAATAGGCAAGTCCGTTCTGTCAATCATGGCGATTCCTCCCCACACCATAACAGACCCACGCCTCCAAACGTGAGCACGCCTATCGGTGAAATCTAGAGTACAGCTGGACTCATCTGAGAACATTAGACGCGCCCATCGACGATTACCCCAATTTCTACGCTGCCTATACCATGTGGTCGTCGCGCATGCAAATGGGCTGCATGTAGCCGATTTCTAATCGTTTGGGGTGTAACTCGAATTCCTGTAACTTGGTTGGCCGTTTGTCCTCGATTTCACAGGACCTGTGTACGAATGTATCGATCCTGAGCTTGTGGAGTGGCTCTAGGACGACCTGAGCGAGGTCTATCATCAACATTGCGCGTTTGTTGGTACCAGGGGGGGTGGATGGCCGAATGGTTAGCATGTGCGCGCTGCGCTGTATCATACGGTCTGTCATTGAGTCAGATGGCGGGGTTTCGATTCTCCGGTTGTACGTGACAAGGAGTAGGGTCGTCTGTCCAACTTCGTGGGTTTTATCCGGGTCCTCCGGACCCCTAGGCGCAAGCGAATTATTGAAATAAAATTGAACCATGTGTTAGTCTCGAAATGACCTAGTTTGTGTCAAGTGGATGTTAAACCCCATTTCTATCTCTTTCTCTCTTGTTGGTACCGGTTTCACATTCTGCTGATCAGACTGTGACACATTAAGCATGTTCGCTACTGCTCGCTGTGTAGAACCCATTTGAAGCATGCCAATAGCACGTAGACATTCATCATGTTGAAGACGTCTCGTTGCAAATTAAACATAACACACTAAAGCAAAGATACACTAAACAGTAAATTTTATGCAAGAACCTATAGGAAAGCAAACATGGATAGGATAAACCAGCACGCGGCAGTTTACATCAACCCTTCCTTGAAGTGTCAAATTTGATAATGAACCCCTCCCACGTGTATGGCGCTATTGCGTATCGCAAGTGCAGCTCAGTGGTTCTGTTTGGGCGATAAGTTCTTCATCTGTGAACATGCTCTCAAAGCATGTGAAGTGTCCATGACTATTTATTATATCATAACCTGCATAGGTATTTGCATTTCAATATCCCCTACTTTTTTTGAAGAGTATACTTTGTGCAGTTATCAATTGAATTTTTAGGATGTTGACATTGTTGTATTTTGGTGTTTTAGATTAACACAATAAACACAATTTTGTTTTTTAGACAGTATTATTAAGTAAGACTGGGAGGATTCGTGCAGATTGCATACATGAGAATCCTCTTAGATTCTCGCAAAAAATGACAAATTTTTAGCCCTGTAAGTAGATTGCTTGTTTTGCATAACAGTACGTGTTAATTGTATGTCTGACATGATAATGATAGCACTTGATTGCTTACTAGTACTACTATATTTAGGCTGCATTCACCCGTCCAATTTGTAAAATGGTAAAGTATTACACAATTTTCATGCAATTACCTCTAAACCATTTGTAATAAATGTGTTTAATTTGTATAATCTGATAAAAATCTTGGACATCTCCCACAAAAAGCATCATTTTGACAAAAACTGTATTTTCAAACTCAAGTATATAGGTGACGAGGAGAAGGATCACCTTACCAACCTAACAATATATACCTCCCACTGCAAAAAAGTCCCACGCGCAAGTTTATGATTGAAATAAAATTGTATCATGTTAGCATAGGCATACAGGTCGATTTTCCTTTTGGGTGGGGGGGCCGCATCATTTTTGCCTGAAAAATATGGCGGCAGCACCTGAAAAATGAACCTACATAACTTATCACCCGATCAACAATCAGTAAAATTAACAAAGAACTAAAATGTTTACAGTGATGTATCTCATGGTGTAATTTTCATCATTACACCTAATTAATAATTATCGTATATATACACACACCATGTAATACCACATCAATCTGAATTGAATCGGTAATTGTACAAAATAGGAATCTGTTTGTGACAAGGGATTTTTGTTGAGTGGTTATACATCATCCGACCTGATAAGAGCAAAATGCGAATTGCATGCAGTTCATAATCAAATTTCGCAGAGGTCAAAATAATGAATCAGCTGATGATAAAAGCGAGATTAAAATCACAAAATAACCGTAGTAAAATCTCGAAAAATAACGGCAAGTAGCACCTTATGGAACAAATCTTCTGCAGTTTGATTTTCTGAAACTCTGCACTCTGGTTGAGAATTGCATCACCTTCATTTTGCAGGATGGAATAATTTTCATATTTTTCCTTTCATACATATATCCACTAAAATTGTATTTTTTTCATCATTTAACCACTGCATTAATGCTAATTTGCCCATATGTCCTATGCTGTTTTCCAAATGCCCGACCAGGAATATGCCCAATTGGACATCAAGATGTGGTGAATAATATTCAAAATTCAAAAACTGATTGACTGTACCAAGTGTATAACTACTCCCCCTCTCGATTATCGATGATAATAGGCTGGATTGATTAGGTAATTAAGTGATCAAAGTATTTATCGTGTTATACAGTCTATGCACCTACCTTAATTTCAACTGGTGTGGTTTCGATTCCTCGGTTGTATGTGACAAGGAGTAGGATCGCCTGTCCAATCTCGTGGGTTTTGGTCCTCCGGTTTCCTCCCACTGCTTAAGACCCTTATGCGCAATTGAATTACTGAAATAAAAGTGACCATAAGTTAGTGCCAAAATGACTTAGTTTGTGTCGTGGACGATAAACCCATCTCTCTCTATCTTTCTCTCTCCCTCTCTGATTAACTAATTCATCAATCCAATCTTGAACAAAAGTCATTGCTTCTCCTTTGTCGGACTATGTATTAATCCAGTAAGAGTGATTATAAACTTAATCTACGTGATTACCGTACCTTGTAGTGTCTCACCAGGTTGGAGCAGAACAGTAGGACGTTAAACCTCATTTCATTTCATTTGTAGTGTCTCCCTTGTCGGACATTTTAAGCTCACAGATGTCAGTTATCCTAATAGTATATAACATCCCAAATCAATGGACAGTCATTATTATTTTCAAAACGATTTGATTCTTTTTTACTGCCTAGTTCTCTTCTAAGAAAACATGACAATGCTGCCACACCCATGTCCGCTGTTCCTACTTCAAGTGCTGTGCCGTTACACAATAATTTTTATCTGTAACCATTTTCCTTTGTGAAGATTGCTTTGTAGTCCATTCAAAGAAAACAAAATATTCCGTACATATACGGAAAATGTATCCATATGAATTCCCATCTACAGCGGCACTTTCCAATAACATGTAGGCCAATAACAGACATGATAATAAGCTTTTTTACGAATGATTAAACTACCAATGTTTTGGTTTCATTTGCTGCCGTATAAGCGAAGAAGCATAATTTTGGAGGAATATTACTGGTGTGAATTACGAAAACACATACCGTAATTTGTAGAAATATTACTGACATAAATTTCAATACCGTTACCATAATTTTGGAGGAATATTACTGGCGTGAATAAGAAGCAGGTACGGGTCAGCACGCTTTCTATTGTATTACAAAAACATGTAATTTTGTAGGAATATTACTGACATAAATTTGAATACTGTGGTTTTGGAGAAATATTACTGACATAAATTAGAATACTGTACGGGAATTAAATATGAATAATAGTGATGTGCACCTATTTTTATTATACGCCCACATTTTCGTGTGGACGTCCACAATTTGTTTGTCGACACTCTACAGGTCACAATTTTTATCCAATTTCAACGAAACTTGAAATATAGTTATCTCCATAAGATCTCGGTTCCTTTCGATATTTGCATGTGTCGGACCGTAACTTCCCGGATTATGGCCCCTGATTGTACGAAAAATCGCGTTTTTAGCTTGTGGACCCTATAGAGGTCACAATAGAGGTCACAATTTTTATCCAATTTTGTTGAAACTTGTAATGTAAGTTTATAACCCAAAGATCTCAGTTCCTTTCGATATTCGCGCATATCAGACCGTAACTTCCTGAATTATGGCCCCTGATTGTACGAAAAATCACGTTTTTAGCTTGTGGACCCTATAGAGGTCATAATTTTTATCCGATTTAAAAAAACGTAATATATCACCGTTATACCCTGAGGATGGTTGAGGTCATAATTTTCTTCTGATTTTGATGGAACTTGAAATGTAAGTTTATAACCCAAAGAACTTGGTTCCTTTCGATATTCTTGCATATCGGACTGAACTTCCTGAATTATGGCCCCTGATTGTACGAAAAATCGAGTTTTTAGCTTGTGGACCCTATAGAGGTCATAATTTTTATCCGATTTAAAAAACTGTATTATTATATCACCGTTACACCCTAAGGACGGCTGAGTTCGAATTTCGTGAAAATCGGCCCAAAACTGACAGACAAAATGGCCGCCCCTCGTACTCAAATATCGTAAAAATATGGTATATACATCAAGGTTGTGGACCCTATTGAGGTCACAATTTTTATCTGATTTTGTTGAAACTTGAAATGTAAGTTTATACCCCAAAGATCTTGGTTCCTTTCGATATTTGTGCATATCGAATTGTAATTTCCTGAATTATGGCCCTTGATTGTAGGAAAAATCACTTTCTTTTTAGCTTGTCCTCTATCCATCTCTCGAAAATGTGGATGTATCCTGCCTGGCAGCCGCTGGTTAGCTTGTGTTCCCACTAGAGGTCACAATTCTTATCCAATTTAAAAAAGCTTTCGAATATATCACCGTTATACCATGATATTTGTTGAGTTCGAATTTTGTGAAAATTTGGTCAAAACTGTCGGACAAAATGGCCGCTCCTTGTACGCAAATAAGTGTATAGTATCTGGTATATCAAGGTTGTAGACCCTCTAGAGGTCACAATTTTGCTCAGATTTTGATGAAAGTTGAAATACATGTTTATAACCCAAAGATCTTGGTTCCTTTCGATATTCGCGTGTATTGGATCGAAACTTCCAGAATTATGGCCCTTGATTGTACAAAAAATCACGTTTTTAGCTTGCAGTCCTTGTAGAGGTCACAATTTTTGTCCGATTTAAAAAAACATATCATCATTACACACTAAGATCTTGGTTCCTTTTGATAATTGCGCATATCCGAACGTAACTTCCTGGATTATGCTCCTGATTGTTTGAAAAATTGTTTTTTTTAGCTTGCTGATTCTCTAAAGGTCACAATTTTTTTCTCTGATGTTAAAAACTGTTTAAATATATCACCATTGCACTATAATGAAGGTTGAATTCGAATTTCGGAAAAATCGAAATGAAACTGCCCGACAAAATGGACGCTCTTTGTACGCAAATTGTGTAAAAGTATGCAATACGAAGGTTGTGGACCCTCTAGAGGTCACAATTTTTATCCGATTTTGATGAAACTTAAAATATATCTTTATATCACAAAAATCTTAGCCTCTTTTGATATTTGCACATTTCAGGCCATAACTTTCTGAATTATTGTCCCTGATTGCACAAAAAATTGTGTTTGTTTTTAACTTGTTATCTATCCATCTCTTGCAAAATGTGGGCATATCCTGCCTGGCAGCCGCTGGACCGGTACATTGTGATAAAATCATTGACGATTCTATCATATCGAAGTCGAAATTGTAATGCGAGAGGTCATGATTGATGCAAGGACTCGTAATCGAGGAATAGATGCCTTCTATTTTATTTTATTCTATTTTATTTTATTCTATTATTTGTAACACTGTGTGATCACCAGTCACGTGCGAATAGAAACCGTGTATTGTCTTGTATTTTCGGAGATATTGGAATAATTTAAAGGTTCAAAATAATCAAGAACAAAACTTAGAATAATACTCAAGTTGGTCCTACATTTAGCAGCTAATTATTTTACATTAATTGATTTTGTTTACGAACATCGGCACAGTATTAGACCAAGATAATAACACTACTGTAACTCGATAAATTAAAAGATTACTGCCCGAAATGAATGGAAAAACATTGTCTTACGCTACACTGCTGCGACTTATCTATGGACAGAGGTTGGGAAAACAGTAAAATATGACGATTCGACTTATACCCCGTAAAATACGGTATTTACCTCAGTCGCATCTGTCACCGTCTTATAAATATCAAAAAGTAGATTTTCGAACACTTCCACTTATGTACGTCTACGTATTATCATCATTTGATTGGCCTAGACTTCGGAACACAATAACTCTCCTTCTAATTGAGGTAGAATGTTCAAACTTGGTGAAGGTATTAACTAGGTAAATGCCTTGATGGAGTTCGATGATGAACCTTGTCTGCTTGTGGTAAACAGAGACAAGCAATCTGATTGGTTGGTGCTTTGGGACACGATAACTTTAGTTATAATGAAGTGAGAGCGATGAAACTCCGAATATAGATTCATTAAATCATTACCTTGACTATGTTTGATGGTGAGAATTTATTGCTTAGGCTAAGGAGCGATATCAATTTGATTGGTCAAGACTTTGGAACATAACAACTCTGCTTTTAACTGGGTAGAATGTTTAAACTTGATATAGATGTTCATGAGGTGAATGTCTTGACTGAGTTCAAAATCAATGATTAACATTTCGAGCTGAAGCTTAGCAGAGCTAAACAATTTTATTGGTCGATGCTTTGGGACAAGATAATCTTGATTCTATCTGATAGAGAGGGATGAAACTTAGTGTATAGCTTGATTGCTCGATACGTTTGAAAAAAATAAATGTGCGATTAATTAATGTGTCATCTATTTATTTTGGAATTTCAGTGATGGACATCAGCCTCACTGTTGGCTTGTTCGATTTAAAAAAACGTTTTAGTATATCACTGTTACACCCTAATGATGGTTGAGTTCGAATTTCATGAAAATCGGACCAAAACTGTCGGACAAAATGGCCGCCCCTTCTACGCAATAGTTAAACATATCTGGTATATCAAGGTTGTGAACCTCCTAGATGATGAAACTTGAAATGCATGTTTATAGACCAAAGATCTTGGTTCCTTGCTATATTCGCGCATATCGGATTGTAACTTCCTGAATTATGGCCCTTGATTGTACGAAAAATCGCCTTTTGAACTTGTCGTCTCTATAGAGGTCACAATTTTTATCCGATTAAAAAAAAAATGTGTGAATATATCACAGTTTTACATGGTTGAGTTTGAATTTCATGAAAATCTGACAAAAATTGATGGACATAATGTAATACAAAGGTTATTGAACCTCTAGAGGTCTCAATTTTTATCAGATTTTGATGAAACTTAAAACATATCTTTATATTCCAAAAATCTCAGTCCCTTTTGATATTTGTGCATTTCAGACCATAACTTTCTGGATTATGGCCCCTGATTGTAGAAAAAATCGTTTGTGATTTTAGCTTGTTTTCTATATCCATCTCTTGCAAAATGTGGGCGTATTTGAATATTTTGTTGACATGATTTTTTATTCTGGTCTGAATCCAACTGCTTAAATAAGAGTTATGCCCCTTTATTTTCGGTAAAAATGTCCAAGAAAAATTTTGAAATGGCAACACTGGGCCACTGCCCGAAAAATAGGATGATCACCTGAAGAAAATTGTTTTGCCCGACCTTAAAAGCTTTTGATAAAAACTACTATTCTCTCTATATCATTTTCAGTTAAATAGTAGTATAGGATTTCGATGTATAGCTTTATCACAGATGGCTATGTATTACAATAATGAAAAGGAAAGTGCCAAATTTCTTGTCAGTCCGGTTGCTGGAGCTGAAGAATTAAGTTCTGAAGATGAAAATGTAAGTAACTTTATTTATATCAAATTATAAGCTGACTTAGTAATAAATGCACATACTAATAATATATTGGCATCCCTCAGCCAATCAACCAACAATTATGAATAGTATCAAAAAGTCCCTGTTTTTGCCACATACCTATGAACAGATAACTCTAAAACTTTTTTTTATATACCCACATATCAGTGTGGGTGTTAAGTCACTCAAACAAAATTATTAAGTTCTCGGGCAATTTAATGTTGAAAAATTGGAATTAAAATGGGATTCTGGGAAATTTATGGTAAACAGAAAATTGACTAAAACACTAGATTTTGTCGTGCGGGAGGGCGGTCTTCTTCGTTTGAAAATAAATTCCCATTCTTAACTGTAAACACATAGATATGCTTCTCTTTTGACGTCCTTGCTGACTCAATATATGTGCGATAGGTGATGTGTATTCTTGATAAAGACTATTACAGTCTTGAAAAGTGAAATGATGACACGACTAGATGCAATTAGCTGAAACAGTACCGTAGCGAGGTTCTAGTTCTTAGTAATACTTTAATCACATACGTACATTCTACCAAGATTATTTCACATGGCATCGTTTTTTTAGTCGCTTAATTTGCACCAGCGGCCGCCGGCCGATGCAAGTTTTTTTTTCAGTGTGGAAATAAAAATCATCTAGGCGCTGTACTTTTCACAAGCAGACAGTTCATTTTATTTGTGTGACCTTATGTTGTCACTCTGTTCGTCAGTCAGTCCAGTAACAATTTGCTTGTGAACGCGACAATTATTTTCAAATTTGGTGTGAAGCATTGTGGTCATGAGAGGACGAACCCTATCGATATTAAGCGTTCCTCAACTTTCTGTTCCTGTTTTTCCAAAAACCCTGTGAATGTCAATCTGATTTAAATACAGATCTATATTTTTTTTTTTTATATACTTTTGATGGCCTCTACTACATCTGACTAGTTGTAGTAGGAGGTCGCATCAGGGGTCATACAAGTTATTTTCCGTTTCAGAGCTGACCATATTCCGTTTTTTCGAGATAAAATGTTATTTTAAGAATAAATGAATAAAACATCTTAAAATGCCTTTTATTACAAAACGGATCATTTTAAACCAATGATAACAAATTCTGAATTGTGAATGACTTGTAATGTTCAATGACTAGTTATTCTATAAACCTGTTTCCCGAATTAAATAACAGAATATTACATCTTGTGAGCTCGTTTCATCTTTTTAGCAGACAAAGCCATTTTTCTCAGCTGCTAGTTGTAGTCGCGATTTATCCAGACATCTTCGTAGTTACTACCGTTTCTTAGAGAATAAGGGCTGGATTCACAAGGCTATGGTATATTTGTGATGTCACATGGTTAATGCGGATAAACACGAGTCACAAGCCCAGCAGTAAAATAAGAAGAAAATGAAACGATTTTTACTTTTATGAAGTGACAGAAGTTTTTTTTAAGACATATATATACATTACAATGTTTAATTCAAGTTCAACTACAGAGTAATTGTATACAGGGATACATGAAAGACGGGTTTTCGTTTCGATTAAAATTATGATTTATAAATGATGAAATGAAAGTAGCTAAATACTAAAATAGACAGTAACAAAACCACGCAATATCATTCAATATTTCCGATTTTTATGAATAAAAAGATGTAATACTTGGATAACTGCAAAATTGGTTTGAGTTTGTGTTTAGTATCAGCAAATATCGGCTTTTCTGTCTTTTTCCGTGTGAGATTTCAAATTCTGTTTTGAGTGGACAATTCTGCGATTTCCGCGTTTTTTCCACAATCACGGAAAATCATCACCCCTACATCAACCAGAACAGGGGTTATATAACAACTCTTCCAGATCCTAGTGTTGTAAAGACAAGTAAAACAAAATTTTGAACTATAAAGACGAAATGAAATAGGATCTGTCTTTTAATCAGATTGTGTGAATGTGATAGAGGATGTAGTTTGGTGTGAAACAAAGGGGTCGTGAGACAACAAACTTTCTATCAAAAATAAGTGTTCTGTAACCCTCCTGATAACCTGATAACAAACTGTACAAGAGGATTAAGGATGCAAGTCTACCACCATCAACTATCCGCAGGAGATCATTTAACACCCAAACTATAGTTGTTTCAGTACTGTGATGAGGTTGATACGCTGATTGGAATTATCCAATAAGTTGTTGTTGACAAAAACCTGCACTCGCTTGTTGACAGCTTTTGTTTCTTGAACAAACCAACTCATGGCTGGTTGGAGGAAAATGTCATTTATTAATGTAAATAACCTGATAACAAACTGTACTTCAATATGTCATTTAATTTACTTAATCTAACTAAAACATAATAAATGACTGTACATACACAAAGTACAGTAGAAGTACAGTAGTATTGTTTCATCTCTTTAATCAACAGCCACTCCTCTAACGCGGCCAGCAGTCATTATTTTACTAATAAATTTAGCAAAATAGCGCTTATTCAACGGCCATTCTTGAATGATACCATCTTGTCATACTTCGTAGCACCTCCGCTAATGCTGTGATTAATAGTTAATTATCTACTCCCCCACCGATCAAGTTAAACGAACTGTGAAAATAACAATAATCCCGGGATTACCTGTTAATTAATCTTTTGTTTTATTAAATGACAAACTCTGATCATTGATTACACACATATTGAAACCTATTTTCCATTGCCACTTTGTTGCTAAACAGAAGTTTTAGCGCCTCCTATATTACATACAGAGTTACACCCCCTAAAAATCGGTGACAAATTTAGCGATGTTTTTTTGGACTTGTGCTTTTTGATAAAATAAAATAATTCATGGATTTTCTTCAGAAAAATGGATAAATGATATCGAATACATCACAGTGGTAGACAGTAGTATCAATGATGGTACAAAATGACATGTTTACAGAAGATATATCAGAGATTTGTTCCAAATAATTTTCGTCCCAAGCAAGTTTCAGCGACGACCAAATTTACTGATGCAAGTATTGAAGTTTGCTCCCAATGCATCCAGACGTAACATTTAATTGATGTCAGCACTAACAAACACTCAGATTTTATGAAGCGAACACTCCTGTTAGGCGGCCAGTCATGAAAATTCCTTTGAGTGACTGCTTAATACAGATTCTAATGTACTTCAATAACCTGATGTTGGGCTTAACAAGATGACAAAATATGGCAACAAGATGACAAAATATGGCACAGTGATACAAAAGATGGACCAACATCAGTACCGAAACAAAGGCAATACAATTTAAAATCAGTAAGAAAAAAGCATAAAGTGATACCAAATGAAAAACAAATCAGCATAAAGCAATAAAATCTAAGGTTCAAAAAAACATCTAAGGTTCAAAAGGAGTCAACATAAAGCAGTACAAATTAAAATACGAACTAAAATTCAATAAGAATCAACATAAAGACAATACAATTACAAAATTCAATAAGAATCAACATAAAGCAACAAAATTATTTTTTTTTTAAAGGAACATGTATATGGGGAGCTGACAATCAACTTGGTGGAGAAGGGGAAGGAGGAGGGCAATTGAAATCTCCAGCCATTGTTCATGTGTGGTCTCTCACTGGCATGTATGCTCCAAATGGAATCTCAAATTAAATTATTGTAATAATGTATATTTGTGCCTGAGGAAAATGTCATTTATTAATGTAAATAACCTGATAAACTGTACAAAACGTAATTCAATATGTCATTTAATTTACTTAATTTAACTAAAACATAATAAATGACTGTACGTACACAAAGTACTTCAATAACCTAATGTTGGGCTTAACAAGATGATAAAATATGGCCAAATGAATTGCTGTCTTGAACGAAGACAGGCAGACAGTTTCAGTCCCAACACAGGCGACATAAACCTCCACCCAACAAGCATGTATGAAATCAGTTGGTAAAGCATATACATGTAGGAAAAATTATTCAAGCATGACAAAAAATTCCAAATACATATATAAACGTGACAATGAATAAACATTTTTAGCAAGAGAAATTATAAAATTTACAGTCGACGGAGGATTCAGCACCCTAGCTGTCATACCCTAATTGGGACCGTGGAGACTGGAATTGCAGAACATACGAGACTCTATCGGACTACTCTGACAAGTGGAAGTGCTCTGCACTTATAAAGTTATGTCTATATAAAGGAAATGCACAAAACCTTAAGACATTATGGATTTCAAATAAATACCATTATATACTATAATGGACAGCGATAAAGCATAGAAGCCTAGATACATAATAAATTCTAATATAAGTACCAATTTCTGGGGTGATTGTGAAAAGTATGCTTTTCAAATATGACACATCTCAATTATGAAAGGTTTTTCAAAATTATTGCACATGTTACAATGGACAGAAAATTAACACAAAATTCCAAATACATATAGAAATGTGACAATTATGAGTATACATTTTAACAAAAGGTATTGTAAAAATTACAGTGGACGGAAATTCAACACCAGATCTATTTACATACAGATATAAGTATCCAGACAACAAAAGACCCTGCAAACTACTCTGCAGAGTCTGAAGCTATCCAAATAGGTATGATACTAATGAAGTTTCTGAACAAAAACACAATATGATTATATTATATATCATAAAGGAAGACACTGGATTCAGGATCATAATCTTAATCTAATGAATTTAGGCCAGGCAAATGGATGTAAGATTGGAAAGCGTTGTTCTTCCATCGACCAAAACGACGGATAGTGTCCTCAGAACGGCCCTTCAAAAAGGCAGTTGTAGCAGCGCCCATGCGAAAGGAATGGAGCTTGTAGCGTGAAACGTCCAAACCTAAAAATGCTACCATTGAGAACTACGAAGAGGTTGATCTGTATGCAGCCCTTATATAAATCTCTGTTTGGCTTGTTATTTGTACGTCTATCGAAAGAAAATTAATTTTCCGACTATTACTCGGTATTACTGCGTTAAAATTGTAAATAAGGTGCGTTAATTAACAAGGGTGAAAAACTGTCTGAGAGGTGAGTTAATTAACGCTAGGGGTGAAAAACTGTGCGACGGTGCGTTTTCTGTAGAGGTGTGTTAATTAACTGACCGGTAAAAAATAAATGTGATTGGTGTGTATTGTTTAATTGGCATGTTTTCTCGCTAGTTGCGATAACTGCACCAAATGGAGTATAATCAAGGACCAAGAGGCTTTATCTGACATGTACATGTTAAATCAAAATTTGGGAAGTAAAACTGTTTTACCGTGCGATTTCATTCGACCGTGTGTTTAACGCAGGTCTTTCTATAATTAAAGACAGGTCTTTAGATAGGCGTGTGTGCCTGCTATGATCTACGTTTCTCTTTCATGTCTTTTGTATTGCGTACCATATATATAAAGTTGCATTAAAGAAAGCGTTTGCGAGAGAACCATGCAGGGACCGGCACATTTTCACCATTTTTTTTATGTATGATGGGTAAGCCCTCCAAACCCCACTGCCACAATTTTAGATCAATCGAACCATTTTTAGAGCGTTGAAAAAAATGTGAAGTTTTAAGACCGAAAAAAGTCAAAAAATCATCATTTTCAGGCCACTTTTCAATTATTTCGTACAACTAAACTACGGTGAGTAGATTAATGAAACTTTATAGCGTAGCAGATATGGTTAGTGAGTATACATTTTGAAAGTTTGATGAATTTTCATGTAGCGGTTTTTGGTACAGGGACTTATTGCTGCAAGGTACCAAAATAGCTCAATTTAGATATGTCATTTTATTCTATCTATATCTCACCCACTACGGGTTTAAGTATTTTTTTGAAATGCTGACTGAAAAGGCAATAATCTATAGTATTAAGATCAAGAAAAAAATTGGGTGGCATTCGACCTGTTTAGTAGTAAATAATTTCCATTTTTGTACAAAAATAACGATTTTCAACAATAATGACGAAACATAAACCGCTTTATTTACACACTGAAAAGTGTAACATGGCACTTGAAACCAAATTAACGTGGTTTCCAGTTCCATTAACAGCAAGCCATAATAAAAATAGAAATAAACAAATAAATATAAACGCAGATTATATACTTTCATCAAAAAAATGTTCCGTTATCAAAACTACAATTATTTATTACTATCTATCTATCTAGCCACGGTAACATGCAGGCGCGTGCGGGAGAATTGACAAAAGCGTGACTAATTAAGAAAACGTCACTATTTGACCTCTGGGTCACTATCAGAGTGAAACCGCCAGTTAACTTTGATGTGCGTCAGTAACTGGACCCGACGCCAGTAGAGCGTGAAGTCGTTAACTATATAAATTCCTGGTGAGTATCATTAGTGAGTATCGTCGCTACATTCTGAATAAATTATTAATTAATTATTTACTTATATTCTCGAATCTGGAATTTTTTTTTTAACAATAATGGATGGCAGTCAACACTATGAGTATTTGTCGGCGATTTCGATTACCGCAGTAGTCTGCAGAATACGGCGCAATGTGTAGTGTTATTTAATTTACAATTTATATTTATTCTCGTTATATAACATGCGGATTGGCACATGTTTTGGGACTTACGGCACTTTGATATCTGTATGGATTAAATTTAGAATCACTGAATGGATTAAATTTGGAATCATTGTATGGATTAAATTTGGAATCACAACTAATGGTTAAAAAAAAGATCAACACAAATCTCTTTTCACTAATTTTATTGAAACAGATAATATGATAGCAGATAAGAGAAATAATAAATTTCATATACATACATACAAGCTGAAAATCTGATCACTGAACAATCGTGTGAATATCTATATGCATTATTATTATTCAGATTTGCAACATATTACAAACAGATTCCTGTTTTAAAAAAAAACAACCCATATAATTCAAACGTCAACCCAACCATTTCAAGAATAATTGTCAGTGTCAAGGCGGGCTGCAATTCGGTTGCTTTATTTAAAAAGATAACTGATATTAAACTATACAACTGACTGAGCTATTCAGGGTTCATATTGGAAATATTTTGGTGTCAAGGCAACTGGAGTTCAGTTGCTTTATTTAAAAAGATAACTAATATTAAAATATAAAATTGACTGAGCTACATCCGTTTGAGGTTGTTTGAGGAAAAGCAAGTTAAAGATATCGTTGTGTTCTAAAAAAAAATCACATAGCAACCACGCTATATATTTGTTAATTTTTGTTTAATATTTCTCTCGGTGTTATAATTTAGAACGAAAGAGAACAGTCCATACATTAGTAATGTAGGTCTTGTATATTAAACTTTTATGGGAATAAATGTTTTTAATCTCACCACTTAATTAGCACCTTGGTGTTATATCAGGAGATTAAGAATGTTGATTGGGTAATCGAGTTTAGCGTCTTGATTATCAAAGAAGCCGTCACAACTAAACGTATATTCTGTTACCTTCGTAACATGACTCAATTAAAATAAGGTTTTGCGTGTACAATAGGTCTACTTTTATTTTCAGGTACCGGAATGGTATCAGAATCCGAACCCCAGATAGGGTAATGAACGTAGCCATGATGCCACGCCGGGTGTCTGGACCGAACATTTTTACGTATTGTATGGGTTTTAAAACTCGTTGTTTTCGTTAAAATTGGAATTATCGGTAATTCATAAACTAGAGATTCACGGCTTCACAACGATGCCAAGTATTACTTAAGAAGACTGATCGGTCGGTCCTCTGCATTATCTATTTTTGAAATATAGTTAGAATGGCCAGCTCTTTATCTAAATCTTAGTATTGAACATGCTTTACGTTTCAATATTCCAGACCCACTGGTTGATGGCTATCTTAAAATTTTGTGGTTTAGTTAACAGGAATAGAGATGAGAAGAACGGGACAGAACAGATACAGGTAGACGAGGTGATAAAAAAGCTTTTGATAGAGCGCGGCCATTGCTCCGATAATGGTAATCTTTACGAGGAAAAGATTGTCACAACAATGAAAACGCAAGAAATGAAATGAGGCTTAATGCCCTGGGCTTATGAAGACTGCCATATGCCATACAGTGTGGCGGTACTATGGCCTACTCTTATATTGAATTCCAACTGCCAATTGACCTTTTTCGTGCACGCCAATGTATGCACAGGATCTTGGTTTTTTGTCGCACCCGAACGACAAGACAGCTGTCCTTGTCACGCCCTCCATCCTTCACCAATGATAACCACGCCGGAAAATCCCGAACGACAAGACAGCCGCCTTGTCACGCCCTTCGTCCTTCACCACTGATAAGGGGAAACCACGCCGGAAAATCCAGATGAATTTTCTCGACCTATGCAGGGATCGAACACGCAACCTCCTTCCTGTCTAGCGAGCCAGCGTCTTTATTTTTATCTTACCCACTTAGCCTCCATGGCTCTTCGAAACGTACAGGAGCGAATTTACGGACAAGTGTACGTAGAAGTAAAACGGTGATTTATTTTGTGGAAGAGTTGCAAAATTGATTACAGCTCACAGGAAACTAAAATTTTGTAATGTGTATTTGGTATCGTTTTACTATTATGTAAGAAAAGGAAATAAGAATTCAAAGAACTATATCAACCTTCGTTTTTTATCCGCGCCTCTCTTGCACGCGTACCAAGATGATAAATTGTGGAAACTCTCTCCCTCTCTGGATAGCCATAACGTGGATGGGTATTCGGTGGCGGTCTTCATTTAATTTTATGAATTGTTTTTATTGAATGAATGATGTTTTCAAAAAGTAATAAAATTAACTGCTAAACGACTCCTTATCCCATCAGGTAGCACATGTTTGTGCGTAGAACGTTTGGCAGTTCAATTTATGATTTTTTGTATTTCAATCTTTAATAATTATTCTTTTAAAGTAAATAAAATAAAGTGCCAAACGAACGATTTGTTACCCCGTCGGGTAGCGCATTCATTCGCAGAACGTTTGGCATTGTATATTATACCATATATGTTATTACTATTTTCATCGTTATAAATATTGTTTAAAAATTGTTATAAAAGCTAATTTCTCAAAGGTAAAAAGATATTCACATGACTATTCTGTGCTCATAATTTCAACTTACATATTTGTTTCAGTAAAAGTAGTGAAAATATATTTACTTTGTTCTTTCTTAACCATTAGTTGTCACTCCAAATTGAATCCATACAGATATCAAAACATAATAATCAAGAGGCTAAACATTCAATCATTATTAATCTCCAGATATAACACCAAGGTGCTAATTAAGTGGTGAGATTAACAGCATTTATCCCCATAAAAGTTTAATATACAAGACCTACATTACTAATGTATGGACTATTCTCTTTCGTTCTAAATTATAACACCGAGAGAAATATTAAACAAAAATTAACAAATATATGGCCTGGTTGCTATGTGATTTTTTTTTTAGAACATAATGATATCTTTTACTTGCTTTTCCTCAAACAACCTCAAACGGATATAGCTCAGTCAATTTTATAGTTTAATATTAGTTATCTTTTTAAATAACGCAACCAAACTCCAGTTGCCTTGACACCAAAATATTTGCAATATGAACCCTATCAGTTATCTTTGTAAATAAAGCAATCGAACTGCAGTCGCCTTGACACGGACAATTATTTTTTAAATGGTCGGGTTGACGTTTGAATTATATTGGTTGTTTTTTTTTTTAAACAGGAATCGGTTTGTAATATGTTGCAAATCTGAAGATACCAATAATAATGTACATGTATATAGATATTCACACGATTGTTCAGTGATCAGAATTTCAGCTTGTATGTATGCATTGGTTTGTGTATGAAATTCATTATTTCTGTTATTTACTATCAAATTATTTCTCATGTAAATAGATGTTCACAGTATTCTTCGGTGCTCAGAATTTCAGCTTGTATGTATGTATATGAAATTCATTATTTCTGTTATCTGCTATCATATTATCTGTTTCAATAAAATTAGTGAAAACAGATTTGTGTTGATCTTTTTTTTAACCATTAGTTGTGATTCCAAATTTAATCCATACAATGATTCCAAATTTAATCCATACAGATATCAAAGTGCCGCAAGTCCCAAAACATGTGCCAATCCGCATGTTATATAACGAGAATAAATCTAAATTGTAAATTAAATAACACTACACATTGCGCCGTATTCTGCAGACTACGGCGGTAATCGAAATCGCCAACAAATACTCATAGTGTTGACTGCCATCCATTGTTGTTTAAAAACATTTCCCGATCCGAGAATATTAATAAATAATTAATTAATAATTTATTCAGAATGTAGCGACGATACTCACTAACAATACTCACCAGAAATATATATAGTTAATGATTGCATGCTCTACTGACATCGGGTCCAGTTACTGATGCACATCAAAGATAACTGGCGGTTTCACTCTGATAGTGACCCAGAGGTTAAATAGTGACGTTTTCTTAATTAGTCACGCTTTTGTCAATTCTCCCGCACGCGCCTGACTAGTGATGTGGTCGGCTTAACTCACGTTTGTTTAATTACTCACGTTATTTTTACATACTGACACAAGTAAGGAATACTAACCAATTGACTTAAATACTCACCTTATGATTTGTACTGACCATTTATAGGAATACTGACGTACGGTACAAATACTGACGGGTTTAAGCGACTACTGACAACACGTATATTTCTAACAAATTTCCATGAATAGTAACCACAATGAACCCTTTCTACTTCATATATAGATATTCTAACACATAGGCCAGTTAGTCAATACTTAGAGATAGGTTCTACACACTATGCACCCAGCAGTGAGCGCTATCTATCTATCTATCTAGCACTATCTATCTATCTATTTATCTATCTATATATCCAATAAGTATCTAATCACGAAAACTGAGCTCACAATTACACCGTTAAAATTTTCAAACGATGAAGTTTGAAAAGCTTAATTTACTGTAAATGCCAAAAGAGCTGTTCTTGGTAAATACAATTAATCTCTCTAGACTATTTTTCAACACTTTATTAATTCGGCAATATAACCTCATGGTCTAGTAGAAGGATGATGAATTTTTGAACAGCAAATCGTAAAAACTAAATAGTGTACTAGTCATATACATCTGTCTATACTTGACAAACGAATTAAGCAATATTTCAAAAAGACAAAAAACAAATTGTATATGAGCGTAAGGTCACTATTTTAGCATACTTCCCAGTGTTTCGTTTGATTAGACCTAATCCCACTCAATACTGTCGTAGTGAAAGCAAATTTCTGTTCCAAATTATGATTGGTCAATAGTCCGATACTGCGTAACAGTATCATTCTGGTTTAAACAGAGTTTCAAATATGTTAACATAACGTTACTTCATGATTCACGAAATTTATTTCGCCCAATTAACCAGTGCATAGCAGAATATTGCAGACAAACTAATTGCGTGACACACAAGGCTATTAACATGGCTACAATGTAAACAATACTGTTTGGAGACGAACAATACTTTCACTGTTTTTAATACCTTAAATCACTGTCCAAAGTTTTAGGGAAAACCCCAGATTAAACGAAAGACTTTACTTAGGAGCGATTTGATTAAACGGGAAGAATAGACACACTCCCTCAAAAATGTAAGTATCAGAGGTCAATCCAGCAATGGCCAGAGCGGCATTTCTCTGGCTATTGCTTCAGGTATATGCTATTGTAGTTTCTTTCGGATAACTGGCATTTTATTTGTGCAAAGGATGGGAAAATGAACAGCTGATTTCATCTGCCATCTTGGATGCTGAAGTGCAAATCTAACTTCGGCCTGACGAATAATAATAATAACTAGACCTGCAAGCAGCACTGAACCGGCTTTCAGGAATCAGACAGGAAGTGTGTCATACAATAACCCATTCATCAAGCTACCAAACGATACTTTAGTTGTTTTGATCCGGTCACACCCGACGATGAAATCATGATTTTTGCAAGAGCACCTATTTTTACTGGGTTTTTTTTAATATCGAATATTTTTTCGACTACTTTCGGTTTCGGATCATTGTCGGGATAGATTTAAGAGCGTGTCCGCGAGAAAACCATGCAGAAGGTGCTAAGGCTTCAATCACAGATTTTGACCAAATTTGGTTTATAAGTTGGTATAGTCCCAAAACACATAAATGTGCAATATTAGATAAATCTTTCAATTCCTGTATGAGAAAATTATAAAAACATTTTTCATATGGTGAAATTGCCAAAATCTGTCTTTTCTCAAATACCAACTTTGGCAAGTCCTTACACCTTTACTATACGTAGCAGAAAGACCAAACTCACACAGTTTATCGATGACTCAGTGCTGTTACCACAATATTAACTTCAGACGATTCTGGCGAACAAGATCTGTATACGGACTGGATATCAAAGCCAGTCTAAATTCCCCATTTTTCGTCACCCAAAGTTTGACGCCCTATTGCTACTTCTTTCATGGGGTGGGTTTAAAAAATTTATGCTCACGTGAACATTTGATACAAAAAATAAAAATGACCAGAATCGACTTGACAAAAACTAGATAAAGGAAACAATAACCCATGAAATTAATCTGTAATTTCCCTATTTTGGAGATAATTAACCGTAGTAGATAAAAAAAATAACTATTTTCCATTTCATTCATACGGTGTTTACTACCAGCCCTAAAATACATTAGTATCTGTTTTATAAAAATATCTTGAAAAAAAATACTTTCAAAGGCCTGTAATCGTTATGGCTCATCTGGCGTCGACGGGAATTGACTTCTGCAGTTGTCCACGACCTTCCATTGGTGTTTCGACGTGCTCAATCTTAACAAACATATCCACCCTCTCACAGAGTTGCTTGTCCCAGGGCCCCAAGATCCATGTCGTGGGCCCTGTTCAGGGGGTTTGCCTAGGGCCTCTCTTATTCTAAATCCGACCCTGAAGGTGCAGCTGACGGTGCCCGAGAGCTGTAGCTACCATACTACACTGTTCAATGTCACCCACTTGACGCAATTAGGCTTCGTTGCCTTTAATATTTAAGCTTCCTCATTTCTGTATTGTAGAAATCAGTGGATGTGTCCCAAAATGAATAGTGGAAACATGCTCTGAAATTAAACATTTTGTAGCCATTTTCGGTAACTTGTTTGAAAATGAAATCTTAAAGAGACAATACAACAAATATGTTAAAGGGACAATACAACAATACCAAATATACAATAAATACAAATACACACTTATATAGAGTACAACATGGTACAAATAATGGCTATGGATATGATGAAAACGTATAAAAGTCAAAAATTTTATTTCTCTAACTAAATTTGCAAAAAAAATATATCACAAAAGCTTATTTTTAGCACTTTTCAATAAGCTGTATATTTTAAGTATGTTGCATTCCGGTCATTTTTTTTACACCTATGGATACTATGTGCTTAGCACTTCAAAACCATTCAAAGAAATTCTACTTGCGACCATGAAAGAAAAAGTTACAGTGTATCTTTTTCTGCACTATAAGGACAATGTGAATATGGTACCCTAAAACAAGTCCACACAAAATTAGTATGTACTGATTTTTTTTTCAAATTAGTGCTGGGGTAGAAGTTGACCACCCGCTTTATCAGACACGGTCAAAATTAGAAGGTTGCTATTCCACCATAGAATGCAGCCTGTGCTTAAAAAGGGTGATAAATACACATGTGAAAACCGCAATTTTACCCATAAAATGAATAATTCCTGTACAGTCCTTTAGAGCGACATCAGATTGTAACCACTTCAGCATGTCACCTCTTGCCCCTAGGGGGTGTCATACCATAAGTTTGATCAAAAACTTCCGACCCTCCATCTTAGCACTTTTTGCGATTTTTGCATGGTCTTCTCGCGGATACACTCTTAATACGTTGTATCACTGAGAACTGCTAAAGGGTGAATCTGTGCACAGCCACCCTATAATTCTCAATCATCGTTGTTATTTGTACGTGTATCGAAAGAAAATTAATTTTCCGACTATTACTTAGTATTACCACGTTAAAACTGTAAATAAGGTGTGTTAATTGATAAGGGTGAAAAATTGTCTGAGAGGTGAGTTAATTAACGCTAGGGGTGAAAAACTGTGCGACAGTGCCTTTTCAGTAGAGGTGTGTTAATTAACCGACCGGTAAAAAATGAATGTCAATGTTGTGTATTGTTTAATTGGCGTGTTTTCTCACTAGTTGTGATAACTGCATCAAAAGGAGTATAATCAAGGACCAACAGGCTTTATCTGACACGTACGTGTTACATCAAAATTTGGGAAGTAAAACTGTTTTACCGTGCAATTTATCATTCGACCGTGTGTTT
This sequence comes from Patella vulgata, assembly GCF_932274485.2. NCBI lineage: Eukaryota > Metazoa > Mollusca > Gastropoda > Patellidae > Patella > Patella vulgata. Next base: position 44,463,838 of record NC_065885.2, read on the forward strand.
TACGCAGGTCTTTGTATAATTAAAGGCAGGTCTTTTGACAGGAGTGTGTGCTCGCTATGATCTACGTTTCTCTTATGTGTCTTTTGTATTGCGTACCACATATATTAAGTTGAATTTAATGAAATAAAAATACGGATCTATCGTATACGGAAAGGCGAATGTAATGTCGTCATTTATAAATACCCAGCAGTCAGCGCCCAATTTGAATATCCACGGGAATATAGAGAGTAAATCCAGCAAAAACAACATAAATATATTTCTGCTTTATTACTAAAAAGACGCGCACTCACCGTTTGACATTTATTAAATTTATAAAAACATGCCACGTTGCGTAAATTGTGCATCTTACCTTCAATAGCAATATCCATATCACCATTTTATAATGGGTGACTAAGTGAGTAAGACGTTGGCGCGCTAGCCTGGAAGTCGCGGCTAGATCCCGGTGTTGACCGAGAAAGTTCATCAGGATTTTCTGGCAGGGTTTCTCCTTGTCAGTGGTGCAGGATGAAGGGACTGACAAGGACTGTCTAGCCGTTTGGGTGGGATGGAAAACCGAGGTCCTGTGTACACATAGGCGTGCGGGTAAAAGATCCCTTGGCAGTTGGAATTCAATATAAGAGAAAGCCGTCTTGGCAAAATTTCTTTTGTATTAAGCTGTATGCCAGTGCTGGGGTGATGGGAATGTAAAGGCCGTAATGAGTAATGGGAGATTTCAAAAGTAATGAGTAATGGAATTAATTACGTTCCAAAAATCATGAAATGGTCAATTACATTTCAGTTACATTGTATGGCACATAATTATTTTTAATAATATAAGCCTCAAATTTTATAGCACCAAAGAATAAGTGTATCTGACACAAATCAAATTCATTCTAATTTTAAGAAAAAGATTTAAATCAGTTTAGCAAAATAAATAAGAAGGCATTAAACATTTCCTTTTATTAATACTTTCACTTGGATGTATCATGATAATCACATAGGGTTCTTTTCTTAGACATGTACCATACTAATTATTACTATTATTAGCTACGGGAATGATCTGATATTTACCGGTGCAAACTCGTGTTTACTCATTCGAGCGTATACCTCCTTGAAAATACATTTACATTAGTCCAAGAATACTAATTTAACTATAGAACATACGTACTATGCCAAAAAGTATCCATTTATTTAGCCAAGTACTTGAAGTAGCGATTTTTTTTTCGGTTCACTGACCACATGACAATTGAATGACACTTCCGACTTATCGGATCTCTCATGTCCTAGTTGGCATTATTTATACTTCTGCTTTATTAAAATGTATTTCAATAAGAAAATCAATGATTCCTTTGGAAAATCAAAGTATCTGTATAAGAAATTTGTCAAGATGCATAGAAATTGAGCAGAAGCAGCGATAGTTCTTACGGTAATCAGTTGAGTCGAGTGGAAAAGTGAGTGCGAAGTCACGTGACGTAAACAAGCTCTTTCACGGCGTGAACCTTTTGGGCGGGGTTATAACAGTATCAATCATTTAAGCAATAAAATATCATATATAAGCCTAACATAAAGATTTTTTTTTTTTCAATAGTTATGTTAAACATAGAAGTTTTAGTACTTCAGAAAGATCGAAACCCGCCATCGCCGATACAGTGTCAGTAGTACTAGTAGTAGTAGTACCAAGTAGAAATTCATCATTCCGGCGTCTTAAATACCGATTTGCTTGGCTGAATTCAGGAGTCGTGCAACATGGGCAGCGGGTCTAGAATTGGATGACATTTTTCAAACTTTTTAGTTAATATTATTAATACGAAATGACGAAATTTTCATTCATAAAACTATTGAACAAGAGATGAATTTGACAGATTGACAAGTCAACAAATCTGTGTTTACATCCTCGTTGCGCATGCCCATGTTGCACATCCAGCGCAAGCTTTAAGCCAATGAAATCGCGTATTATCATCGGGAGGTCGGCCATTCGTGGCAACGAAAAGGCCTATGGTTGATCTTGTTAAACTGACTCTGATTCGTTACTGACAAAGAATTTGCATTTGTTTACTCCAAATATGGAAAGTTAAGTTCACGACCTTTCAAATGACGTATGGAGATTAGCATCAAGTACCGCGTGTGTTTTCAAAACATTGGATTACTTTCACTGATTTTTTCACAGAATAGACGTCATTTCTTGGGCCTTTTTAATCAGGTAGGCTCATAAAATACCCCCAAAACACCATTTCCAGTTTTCAGATCGTCAAAATCCTTCTCAAATAACAAAGTTCTTTTGTATTTCTTGATGTTACAACCTCAATCTCAAAATCGACAATTTGACTAAAATCCATTGTTAACAATGCTTTTGTGCCCGTAGCACAAAATGACGTCGTGCGACAAGCGACTGATATTGTGGGAGCGACTCACGTTTTATGTAAATCGAATAATAATTGCCACTTTTATAGACCAAAAAGCTTGAAAAGTGACTTGTAGAAAACCGTCTATTTCTCTGCAACCGTACAAGTTAGAAACCATTTTCTGGTATCTGTATGATCGTATGGGTTCAATCTGTTTGTTGATTGGAATCAAATATCATAATTTTAAAAAAATTACAAATCAGACTCATTTGAATAAAATATCTGTTTTGAAGGCTAAAAATACAATTTTTGCCAAAATGACGTTACTTCCGGTGATAATGAAAATCTTAAATTACTTGTATGAAATTGTAAATGGCAATAGGTATCATACAGTGAAAATTTTATGAAAATCGAATAATAATTGACACTTTTATGGACCAAAAACCTTGAAAAGTGACCTGTTGAAAATCGCCTATTTCTCCGCAACTGAACATGTTAGAAACAATTTTGTGAAATCTATATGACCGTATGAATTTTATCAATATGTGAATGTAAACCAAAAGTTAAAATTATTAATACATATTAAATAATTCTTGTTTGAAAAAAATATTGATTTTAAAAGTTGAAAATGCATTTTTTGACAAAATGGCATCATTTCCGGTGTCAATTTTAAATTGTAATCAATTTGATACGACGCATACTTGCTCTTTTAATCAAATGGTGTCACTTTTGTGAAAATCCAATAATAATTGACTATTTTACCAGCAAAATAATGAAAACAGTGACTTATGCACTGTAATAGTTGATATATTTGTAGAGAATTGCACGTGCCATGGCTATTTATCGACTCAAAGAGAGTGCGGGGTAGTCAGAAATCAGTTCGAGACACGCAACTGAAGCGTGCACATTTAGCCGTGTCGAGACCAACTTTCTGTAGAGTGCACGGGTCACCCTACCATTTCTAGGTAACTGCTTATATTACAAACTAATTTTAACATACATTTTCTTCGTATGGATTATAGCTACAAGTTTATAAAAGTTACGTAGGAATATTTTAAAATCTGAAATGCCTGAATGGGTTGTAAATAGATCAATTTTACACCTTTTTTCACCTCTTAATCGAATTTGCTCGAAAATGTAGTTTTTGGTAAAATTAAGCCACTTCCGGTGTCTACAGATATCTCTATTGGTAACAAAAAAAATGACAATTGAGACAACGGAGTGTATGAACTTTGTTTTATACAAATCGAGCAATAAATAATTAATCTAGGACTGAAAAACTGAATTAGCCAATGGCGCCAAGGAAAATTACTGAGACAAAAAAATTTCACATTTTTGCCCAAGTCAGATGACTCGTTAATTTTGTAGAAAACACGACTAAAAAATATTCATAAATATAAAAAAGTTTTTTGTAAAAATTCAAATTTTCAAATTTCGAACGACAAAAGCCATAGATGAATGTTCGAAATTGAAAAATGTGAGATAGCCATTGTCTCGGAAAAGATTCAAGGTTTCCAAAAAATATGAATTGTTTTAAAATAGGTAAAGAATTGGCGAAACCACGGCCGCTTTTTGATTTATTGCTACCGTTCAAAATTCGGCCACTTCTGGTGTGCGCAGAAGTTTCAAAAATACTTTATCAAGTAACCACCACATGGTTTCCCGATAGAAAATCGAACCCCAGATCGATATCTGTTTTCGATCATGGAGAAATCGGCTCCCGCGGTAAATAATAATAATAATAATAACTAGACCTGCAAGCAGCACTGAACTGACTTTCAGGAATCAGTGAGGAAGTGTGTCATACAATAGCCCATTTATCGAGCTACCAAACGATACTTTAGATGTTTTGATCCGGTCACACCCGACAGTGAAATCTCGATTGTTGCAAGAGCACCGATTTTTTTACTGTCTTTTTCTTTAAATATCAAATATATTTTTCACTACTTCCGGTTTACGGATCATTGTCGGGATAGATTTAACACGTTATATGGGAACTTAACTTCCTGTACCAGAAGTTTCAGAAAGATCCATTGGACAGTTTTTGAAAGAAAGGAAAATTAGAAGATATTTAAAAATGTTTAGCAAATAATTGGTAGTCTGATACTAATGTGTTATCTCCCTTATACAATTAGACCATTAGAAGAAAATATAACAATTTTTCAACTTTTTTCAAAGATTGTGGCTCTTTTTGGACCATTTATACTATATTAAGGCTTTTAAATTTGGATTCACACCCTAGACCACCGTTGGGACTCAAAGTAACAGAAGTTTAAGAAAGGAAAAAAGAGAAGTTTTCGGGATGAAACCATCTGAATAGCCTCCAAAAATGAAAATACTAGATTTCAGCGTCCCATTATATATTGCCTAACCAGCGAATTTTTACCATTTAGATGTCATACGATCGTCCATTGTTCGGGCTATCCAATGGCACTTTAGTTGTTTTGAAATCTTATGTAGTAATCACTTTTTTCGCAAGATCACCAATTTTTTACTTTTCTTTTTGGACCACTTATATTATTTCAATGCTTTTATTTTGAGACTCACGCCATAGTCCACTGATAGGACTCTGAGTAAAAAAAAGTTTAAAAAAAATTGTAGTTTTCGTTTTCGAGAAAATGGCGTCTCAAAATGCTCCAAAACGGAAAATACTAGATTATCGGCGTACCAATATTTATTTTCTAGCCATCTAAATCGTATCATTCAGATGTCATATGATAGTCCATTAATAGGGCTATCCAGCGATACTTTAGTTCTTTTGGTCCGCTAACATCTGATGGAGAAATCAAGTTTTTCGCAAGAGCGCCTTTTTTTTTAACCTTTTTTCTTCATTTTTTGAATACTTCCCGTATGGAGATTATTGTCGGGATAATTTTAATAACCGGATTGGCTTATCAAATAGCCACAGGGCTATGTAATGATATATTACATTGTCTGATCAGATAAAATGCCCCTGTGAAATCCTATGTTCAATAGTGCCAAAAATGCAAAAATGTCAATATATCAAAAATTAAATTTAAATATTTCAATACATATTATACATTGTTAGAATCGTAATTAGATCAGCTATCTGAATGTGTAACTTTTTTTGTAAAAATTTGTTTAAATAATAAAGTAATAGAGCATTTTCCAAAATTTCACGATTTTTCAACTTTCTTCGATTTTCAGTACATTATTTTACCTATTCCAGACATTTCAATGTCTTATTGGATGGATTCATGCACAAGACTACCGGAGGGACTCTCGATAGGGAAAGTTTTAGAAAAATCCTTGGAGCAGTTTTCGAGATACAGGCGTCCAAAAACGCTCCAAATCAGAAAATACTTGATTTTCAGCATGTCATATTTTGCTGCTTGGTCATACTATCCGTATAGATTGGGCATCACATGACAGTCCATTCCCCGGGCCACTCAACGAAAGCTTAATTTGTTTCCCCAAAACACCCATTTTTTATAAAAAATTCGAAATATCGAACATTATTTCGACTACTTCCGGTTTCCGGACCGTTGTTGAAATTGCTTTATGGAGCGGTCTGACTATATAGCTTTATGTTCCAGTAGTTTCAGAAATATCGATTTATCCTTTCCAAAAAATATAAGGGTTGGGAAATGGGCAGAAAATTTGAAAAAAAATCGAAAAATAAAGGGCGATAACTCTGAATGAAACTTATATTTCTGGAATCGGATGGTCTTCTTTAGATGTGTTGATGCGGTCAGACCCGACGGTGAAATCACGTTTTTTGCAAGAGCACCGATTTTTACTGGTTTTTTTTTAAATATCGAATATTTTTTCGACTACTTCCGGTTTACGGATCATTGGATAGTTTTTAAAAGAAAGGAAAATTTGAAGATATTTAACAAATAATTGGTAGTCTGATACCAATGTGTTATCTCCCTTATAAATGAAATGAGATGAAATGGGGTTTAACGTCCTACTGTTCTGCTCCTATACTGGGCTAATGAAGACGGGCATATGCCATACAGTGTGCTATGAGGGAAATTTTGCCCGGGCAGCGGCACTATCGCCTACTCTTATATCGAATTCCAACTGCCAAGGGATCTTTTACGTGCATTCCAATGTATACACGGGACCTCGGTTTTTCGTCTCATCCGAAGGACTAGACAGCTGTCCTTGTCAGGCCCTCCGTTCTGCACCACTGACAAGGGGAAACCACGTCGGAAAATCCAGATCGAACACCCGACCTCCAGGCTAGCAAGCCAGCGTCTTAACCACCTAGCCACCGTGGCTCCCATCTCCCTTATACCATTAGAAGAAGATATACCGTAATGATTTTTTAACTGTTTTTAAAGATTGTGGCCCTTTTTGGACCATTTATACTATATATAGGCTTTTAAATTTGGATTCACACCCTAGACCACCGTTAGGACTGTAAGTAACAGAAGTTTAAGAAAGGAAAAAAGTGAAGTGTTCGGGATGAAAGCATCTGAATAGTCCCCAAAAATGAAAATACTAGATTTTCAGCGTCCCATTATATACTATTCAAAAAAAGTAGGGGATATTTGATTTTGGGGGCATAATACTAAAATATGCAAATGACTACGAAAAAAGTCACTATAGAACCTAACAGAAGAAACATTTCCAGTTACATGTGACGCCCAAACGCACCAATAGCTACCGCATGGAATGCAGGTGATGCTTGGGATCATCATGGGGGTCCAACCCAAGATTTGCACGACTCTGACTTTGAATGTTACAGTCATTGTGGCATTGAATTCCAGGGTGGAAACATCAGTTTAATTGTTTTAGTGACCAGAAAACAAATTTTGATATGCGTCGGCTTACCCAAAATGAAAGGTTACGTGCCCTTGGCATGCTACAGATCGGCACAACACAGGCGGTTGTGGCGCGGACGATGAATGTTTCTCAGTCTGTCATAAGCAGGCTATGGTCCAGATACCGTGATACACAATCTGTACAGGACAGACCACGCTCAGGTCGACCAAGGGCGACAACTCAAGCCCAGGATCGATTTATCCGTACCTTGGCCTTGAGAAATCGTGTCATCACAGCAAATCAGATCAGCGCTCGTCTTCAAACAGACACTGGTGTGAGAGTGAGTGGCCAGACGATTCGGAATCGACTGCATAGGGGTCACCTTCGCGCCCGACGTCCTCGCGTGATCCCTTGTTTGAGAGATCATCACATTCAGGCAAGACGTCGTTGGTGTAGGGATCGTCAACACTGGGATAATCGACGCTGGAGCAATGTGATGTTTTCAGATGAGTCAAGGTTCACTGTTGATTTTTTGGACAGACGTAGGAGGGTGTGGCGTCGTCGAAACGAGCGCTTCCAAGACGTTAACGTCATCAGACATGATCGATTTGGGGGTGGTTCTGTTATGGTGTGGGGAGGCATCACTGTTGCTGGAAGAACGGCTTTACATGTTGTTGCAGGGCGTGTTACAGACCAGTACTACCGGGACAACATCTTGGCAGTCCATGTTGTGCCGTTCGCACGACGTCATGGCCGCCGTTTCATCTTCCAGGATGACTACGCAAGATGTCACAGGGCCAGGATCGTATCATTTTACCCTTATAATGGTCAGTCTGTGCCTTACTTAGTCTAACGATCATTTGGAATAAATCGATGAATGTGAACTTCATTTCATTTTGTCATTTGTTTCTTCGTCAGTTTCATTAGGTGACTTTAATAACACTTAAAAATCAAATATCCCCTACTTTTTTTGAATAGTATATATTGCCTAACCAGCGAATTTTTACTATTTAGATGTCATACGATTGTCCATTGTTCGGGCTATCCAATGACAATTTAGTTGTTTTGAAATCTTATGTAGTAATCACTTTTTTTCGCAAGATCACCATTTTTTTTACTTTTTATGTTTTTTTTTTCTCAAAATATTGGATATTTTTTCGACTACTTCCAGTTTTTGGATCATTGTCGTTACCCTAAACATATGTCACTTCCGGTACCAATGAAACCATTAAACAGGTTTCCACATAAGCATTGCACACATCAAATAAAATGGACGCCGAATCAACCAAATCCACCAATATCAATTCATTTTATACATTAGTTACATGTAAGTGTACAGTAGGGTGTTTCATATTTGAACTTTTTTTCGCGATTGAACTCTACCATGTGCCATGCGTTTCCAATTGGGTCCAAACTCATCACCAGCGAATATTATAATTTTCCCACCAAAAATGGCGGGCCGCCGCCATTTTGAATTTTTCGCCAAATGTGAAATTTTTGAAAAAGTCGGAAAAATACTTCCCGTTACGGTAGAAAGATAAAACTTGGCACAATGCATCGAAAAGGCACAAAGATGATCTGCAATATATTTCAGAATTTTAGCATAAAAATTTAGGAGGGTTGCCTTTTGGCATTTTTTAGAAAAAATATGTGTTTCATATAGTCAGGAAATTTGGTGTGATGCATTTCGACTGACTGTAGCAAGGTTGTAACTGTTTTTCATCACCAGTCTTGTCAATGAAGTCTTGAATCGTCCTGATTCCCCGTTCTGGATCATTTGTCACGGGAGTGTTTTCCACAAAGCTTAGAAATTTTCTAAATTCAAAAATTTGTCCTATCCGCTACATGGTACCTGCATCTATTCCTGTGATTTGGTGAGGCCAAGAGGATTAAAGACAAGCCATGAGTCGTTAGATATAAGCTCAGAACAATCTGTTTATTGTCTATTTCTTGAATTTTGGATCTTCCTGGTTTGAAATGAGGTCTAGGTGTTGAAAACAGTTTTATAGCCATGGGTCCACAGACTTTACCAGACAGTCCTTTGTCACATAAGCAAAAAACTACCAGTTTTCAACACCTAGCTTATATCTAACGTCTCACGACTTGTTTTAATCCTCTTGGCCTCACCGAACCACAGGAATGGATGCAGGGAGAACTTTCCAGAAATATACAATGACACAGATTATACCGAGCTTATATCTAACGACTCATGGTTTGTCTTTAATCCTCTTGGCCTCACCGAATCACAGGAATAGATGCAGGTACCATGTAGCGAATAGGAATTTTTTTTAAATTTAAAAAATTTCTAAGCTTTGTGGAAAACACTCGTGTGACAAATGATCTTGCAGAACGGGGAATCGAGACGATTCGAGACAGGCGATGAAGAACAGTTACAGGCCTTGCTACAGTCAGTCGAAATACATCACACCAAATTTTCTGACTATATGAAACACACTTTGGCGCGTCTGGATTATTAAATGACTTTTGTGATTATTTGAATGGTTTCTGTCACTCTTGTATGATAAAATATTCATCGAGGACAACCCGTATAACTAATTTAGTTTTTTATTAATCTCCATTTGTGTAGATAGGTTTGTTTATGACATTTTGGTGGAGTTTAATCATCAAGGTCTTAAAAAATTCTACAGAAAAAGACTTTTTTCTAAAAAATGCCAAATTGCAAACCTCCTGAATTTTGATGCTAAAATTCTGAAATAAATCGCAGAACATCTCTGTGCCTTTTTGATGCATTGTGCCACGTTTTGTCTTTCTACTGTAACGGGAAGTATTTTTTCCGACTTTTTCAAAAATTTCACATTGATCATTTTTGGTGAAAAATTCAAAATGGCGGCGGCCCGCCATTTTTGGTAGGAAAATTATAATATTTGCTGGTGATGAGTTTGGACCCAATTGAAAACGCATGGCACATGGTAGAGTTCAATCGCGAAAAAAAGTTCAAATATGAAACACCCTAGTGTACAGTACTTCCGGTGATAATGAAAATGTTCAATTAGTTTTATGAAATCAGAAATGGCATAAGGCATCACATGGTGAAAATTTTATGTAAATTGAATAATAATTGCCACTTTTATAGACCAAAAACCTTGAAAAGTGACTTATAGAAAACCGTCTATTTCTCTGCAACCGTTAGAAACCATTTTCTGGTATCTGTATGATCGTATGGGTTCAATCTATTTGTTGATTGGAATCAAATATCATAATTTTAAAAACATTACAAATCAGACTCATTTGAATAAAATATCTGTTTTGAAGGCTAAAAATATAGTTTTTGCCAAAATGACGTTACTTCCGGTAATAATGAAATTACTTGTATGAAATTTTAAATGGCATTAGGTATCACACAGTAAAATTTTTATGAAAATCAAATAATAATTGACACTTTATGGACCAAAAACCTTGAAAAGTGACCTGTTGAAAATCGCCTATTTCTCCGCAACTGAACTAGTTAGAAACAATTTTGTGAAATCTATATGACCATATGAATTTTATTAATATGTGAGTGTAAACCAAAAGTTAAAATTATTAATACATATAAAATAATTCTTGGTTGAAAAAAATATTGATTTTAAAAGTTAAAAATGCATTTTTTGACAAAATGGCGTCACTTCCTGTGTTAATTTTAAATTGTAATCAATTTGATACGACGCATACTTGCTTTTTGAATCAAATGGTGTCACTTTTGTGAAAATCCAATAATAATTGACTATTTTACCAGCAAAATAACGAAAACAGTGACGTATGCAAAATTGCCCATTTCTAGGGTGACCCACCATAAATAAATATCTCCAAATATCTCGACAATTACGCCACAATATTTATATATATGCCAAGCCTCAAATCAGTTTCACACAATTATAGTCACTAAATAAACGATCATGTTGTACTTAATAAGCTATGACCATTAATCATCTATAAATAATAGACTGAAAACTGGTTCCAAGTGTCGTCCATAACATCCAGACACTTTTGAGTAAAAGATAGGTTACGTGCCCTTGTTTTGAAATTAGTCTCGCTTAACCAGTCTATTGACCATTCTACGTCTGATTGACAGATCGGGATAATCAAGACTACTTTTTTACGAAACATAACAGAAAGCTAGAACAAGAAATTGAATTTAGAAATAAGTACTTTAGACAACTCAACAATTGTTTTAAGAAACCTGTAAAAGTAAATGAAAATACTGCTAGTATCATGTCCCTGTCTAACCCGAGTGTTTCAGAGATATTATTTGTACTAAACCAAAAGATGCCGCTCTTAACGGTACAGTTAATGATAAAGCAATTTAAAAAATAAAACAAACGTAATTTCTAAAGAAGCTGTAATAACCAAGAAGCTAAATTTTACTGCTATTCAAAATCGTCAACAATAGATTTTTTACGGCTGTAATAGTTGATATATTTGTAGAGAATTGCACGTGCCATGGCTATTTATCGACTCAAAGAGAGTGCGGGGTAGTCAGAAATCAGTTCGAGACATGCAACTGAAGCCTGCACATTTAGCCGTGTCGAGACCAACCTTTCTGTAGAGTGCACGGGTCACCCTACCATTTCTAGGTAACTGCTTATATTACAAACTAATTTTAACATACATTTTCTTCGTATGGATTATAGCTATAAGTTTATAACAGTTACATAGAAATATTTTAAAATCTGAAAAGCCTGAATGGGTTGTAAATAGATCAATTTTACACCTTTTTTCACCTCATAATCGAATTTGCTCGAAAAATGAAATCGAAATGAAAAAAAGGAGCCCAACATTTTGTGCGCCTTAAAAGGGCACACTCTTTTAGTTATATCAGTTTTTTTAAAAAAATAATATTTGCTTTCGATTAATGATACCTAACTTTCAAAATTGTAGTTTTTGGTAAAATTAAGCCACTTCCGGTGCCAACAGATACGGCTGTAATAGTTGATATATTTGTAGAGAATTGCACGTGCCATGGCTATTTATCGACTCAAAGAGAGTGGGGGGTAGTCAGAAATCAGTTCGATACATGCAACTGAAGCGTGCACATTTAGCCGTGTCGAGACCAACTTTCTGTAGAGTGCACGGGTCACCCTACCATTTCTAGGTAACTGCTTATATTACAAACTAATTTTAACATACATTTTCTTCGTATGGATTATAGCTATAAGTTTATAACAGTTACGTAGAAATATTTTAAAATCTGAAAAGCCTGAATGGGTTGTAAATAGATCAATTTTACACCTTTTTTCACCTCTTAATCAAATTTGCCCGAAAATGAAATCGAAATTAAAAAAATGGAGCCCAACATTTTGTGCGCCTTAAAAGGGCACACTCTTTTAGTTATATCAGTTTTTTAAAAAAAGAATATTTGCTTTCGATTAATGGTACCTAACTTTCAAAATTGTAGTTTTTGGTAAAATTAAGCCACTTCCGGTGCCAACAGATAACTCTTTTGGTAACAAAAAAAATGACAATTGAGACAACGGAGTAAATGAACTTTGTTTTATACAAATCGAGCAATAAATAATTTATCTAGGACTGAAAAACTGAATTAGCCAATGGCGGCCAAGGAAAATTACTGAGACAAAAAAATTACACATTTTTGCCCAGGTCAGATGACTCGTTAATTTTGTGTAAAACACGACTAAAAAATATTCATAAATATAAAAGTTTTTTGTAAAAATTTGAATTTTGAAATTTCGAACGACAAAAGCCATAGATGAATGTTCGAAATTGAAAAATGTGAGATAGCCATTGTCTCGGAAAAGATTCAGGGTTTCCAAAAATGTGAATTGTTCTAGGGAAAGAATTGGCGAAAGCACGGCCACTTTTTTATTTATTGCTACCGTTCAAAATTCGGCCACTTCCAGTCTGCGCACAAGTTTCAAAAATACTTTATCAAGTAACCACCACATGGTTTCCCGATAGAAAATTTGGTTCCAGATTGATATCTGTTTCCAATCATGGAGAAATAGGCTCCCGCGGCAAATAATAATAATAATTTTAGTAATCTCAATAGGCTTTCAGACTTTCGACTGAACCGGCTTTCAGGAATCAGACAGGAAGTGTGTTATACAATAGCCCATTCATCGAGCTACCAAACGATACTTTAGGTGTTTTGATCCGGTCACACCCGACGGTGAAATCACGTTGTTTGCAAGAGCACCGATTTTTACTGTTTTTTTTTTTAATATTGAATATTTTTTCGACTACGGTTTCACCAGTGCCACGTTACCCTAAACATATGTCACTTCCGGTACCAATGAAACCATTAAACAGGTTTCCACCGATTTTTACTGTTTTTTTTTTAATATAGAATATTTTTTCGACTACGGTTTCACCGGTGCCACGTTACCCTAAACATATGTCACTTCCGGTACCAATGAAACCATTAAACAGGTTTTCAAATAAGCATTGCACACATCAAATAAAATGGACGCCGAATCAACCAAATCCAGCAATATCAATTCATTTTATACATTTGTTACATGTAAGTGTACAGTACTTCCAGTGATAATGAAAATGTTCAATCAGTTTAATGAAATCAGAAATGGCATAATTGAACCCCAGATCGATATCTGTTTTTGATCATGGAGAAATAGGCTCCCGCGGTAAATAATAATAATAATAATTTTAGTAATCTCAATGTCTGAAAGCCTAATAATAATATTAATATGTACATTTATATAGCGCAATTACTCCATGTACAGAAGCATGTCCACTGCGCATACAATTAAATTAATTTAATTAATCTTGTTAAGTCTTGATGTAAAACAAGAAAGGGTTTGAGATGATTTAATGATCTCTGGAAGATTGTTACGCAGTTTAGACACATTCACTGAGCACGATCCGTATCCAAATGATATTAATTTTCACTTTGAGCAACGAAACTGATGAATGTGTGTTCGGCCGGAGGTTACTCAAGGGAACTTGTATGTGCATAAAGTTAGATAAGTATATTTGAGCTAAGCCATTCACACACTGATACGTCAAAGACAGACTTTTGAAGATGATTGGCAGCCAATAGATTGATTTCAGAACAGGAGTAATATGAGAGTGTTTTGATGATCTGGTAAGAATTCGAGCTGCGATATTTTCTACAAGTTGATTTTTTTTAATATTGCACTATATATTTCTACTAACAAGCTGTTACAGTAGTCAGTCCTTGGGAATACCAAAGAACATATAAGTGTAGCAGCTGCTTCCTGGCTAATAAAGTGTTTATATGGCCAATATTCCTGGACCAAAGATAACAGTTTTGACAAATTTCACTAATGTGACTGTCCATGCTCAAATTGGACCCCAAGAGGAAACCTAACCTCTTCACAGTGTCTTCATGGTACAAATATTGCATTTCATACAACCACATCATTTGAACTTGTATTTTTCAGATGTGTATTTTGACCATGTCATTCTGATTTACTTGGTGTCAAAATAATTAGGGGATGGAACAGTTTTTGAAAGGGAATAACTTGCGATCACCTGTGTATCATCTGCATAAGAATGTCGTCCTAGAAACCATGATTATCGATTAGTTGTCCAAATTCTTAGTACACATTACAGAAAGGACAGGTCCAAGGACTGATCCTTGTGGAACTCCACGAACCTTCTGTACCGGCCCTACAGAGGGTTGCTGGAAGGCGGTTGCATTGGGCATAATCAGGCCTAATAATCCAGGAAATGAATGATTTTAGTGGAAAAATGATGTCAAAAATGAAGTCATTTTCTTCGAGTTCGACCATCAAATTTAATATGAAAGAAATCCGTGCCAGTCATTTTGTCAAAACCAAATATTAGTATTAGTAGTCCTCAACTTCCATTATTAATAGAATTGTCCTCAGTCCCTTAGTGGGTGAGATATAGCATCATGAAATTTATATGTTTTAGCATATAGCAAAAACTACGTCTCAAAATAAATTCCTCATAGCCTCAAATGGTTTCGTAAAAATTTAATTGTCATATATATTGAAGTAGTAGACATGATCATTCATAAAAAATAATTTTAAAAAATTAAAAAATCAATAGACAATTTATGGGAAATAATTGAATTTAGGGGTTATTTTTTTTTTTAAAAATGACGGTTTTTTAATCCTAAAATGGTCATAGCTGGTTCTCTGTAACTACAAGTTTGGTGACCCTCATATTTCATGTGGGGTATACGGGGTACCCAATTACCATATCTGCAAAGTATGGTCAAAATCGCCCGACACCGCTTGTGCCGGTTTTTTTTA
Organism: Patella vulgata; assembly: GCF_932274485.2. Classification (NCBI taxonomy): domain Eukaryota; kingdom Metazoa; phylum Mollusca; class Gastropoda; family Patellidae; genus Patella; species Patella vulgata. The sequence continues at coordinate 44,479,112 of NC_065885.2, forward strand.
AATTTTGCATGATTCTCTCGTGAACTCATTCTTAATGAAATAAAAAATATGGACCTTGATCTATCGTATACGGAAAGCGAATGTAATGTCGTCATTTATAAATAACCAGCAGTCAGTGCCCAATTTGAATATCCACGGGAATATAGAGAGTAAATCCAGCAAAAACTATTTTTTCTACACCCGATATATATTTCTGCTTTATAACTAAAAAGTTGCGCACTCACTGTTTCACATTTATTAAATTTATAAAAATGTGCCACGATGCGTAAATTGTGCATCTTACCATCAATAGCAATATCCATAAAACAGAAATCTCCATATTCATAAATAATACAACACAACCAACCAAACAGTGGTAATTCCCACACAAATGATATATTTAAACTAAAATTACTTTAGCTTTTCACTAAATGTACATCGCATACAATCCAATGATCCTCATTCCAGAACTTGTAATTTATATTTAAACTAAACTTATAATAGTCGTTTTTTTTATGCAATTACAGAATTGTCCCGTGATATAACATATCAAAGAAACACATACGCCCGAATTGACACGTAATCATTTTTGAGACTTTGTAGTAATATTGGAGTTCCTTGTTGTGTTTTCTTCGTGATCGTAATATATAAAACTACAGGTTAAATGGTTTCTTCAACTTTATTAGCTCTGATCAGTCTTGCTCAACATCCTCTTTTATAACCGCTCAATGTCTGCAGTCTGCACATCCTAGACTGACCTTGACGTTAATTTCCATCCCAAATATGGAATAAACCTACCCATTTCTCAAGACCAGGGGGAGAACATTACCTTATTTGGTCTACCAACTTTAGGTCAATAAACAGATAGAATTTGATGGATATTTTGACAATGGTTAGGATTTTACCAAATTATCACTGTTTTTTACATATAAACATGTCGTCCGCTTTTATTAGTACGTGGGATTTGACTCAATAGAAAGAGTGAACCAACAATTTTTCAAAGACCCAATATTGTTTTAAGGACCAAAGTCTTACAACTTGTCTTCTATTCTTTCGACTATACCTGGCGTACCATATAGTCACGCTATACTTATAAAGTTGCATTTAATGAAATAAAAATATTGACCATAATCTATCGCACGAAATGCAATGTCATCATTTATAAATATCTAAAAATTAGTATCACTATTCGGTGATAACAAGAGAAAAGAAAAATTAATAACAAAGCCTAAAATTACCTATATAGTCAATTAATTTAGTATGGTTTTTTTTAAACATAGGAACAGTTACTAACAACTTTCAACTTTACCTCAAATTCTGCAAGGGAAATGCTGAGATTGTTTAATCCAAGATTAAAACAGAAAAAAAAGAAAAAAGTATGTAGAATATTAATTGAAACAAAAAAAATAATTGTATTCAAAATTCACAACTTGTTCGATATGGTTAATTATATGTGGATTTTTATACGCCCACATTTTCATGTGGACGTAAATTGTTGTCAGTCCATCCACAATTTGTTTCTGGACATTCTACAGGTCACAATTTTTATCCGATTTTGACGAAACTTGAAATATAGGTCTATCTCTGTTCCTTTCAATATTGTCATGTATCGGACCATAACTTGATGAATTATGGCCCATGATTGTACGAAAAATCAAATTTTAGCTTGTGGACGCTCTAGCTAGAGGTAACAATTTTCATCTGATTTTCATGAAACTTGAAATGCATGTTCATTACCCAAAGATCTTGCACTATATGACTGGTACCGTGGAATCTCGGGTAAATAGCGTTATTATCTAATCTATGTAGAATTATTCATAAATATCATTGAATTTGGCCTAATAGCATTCAATTTGTCCTTGTATACAACTTAAATCTCAACGTGCAATTTTGATTACCAAGCATTAAATAACTAGTGTTTAGTTTGTCGACACGTGTGTAATTATAAAAATTGTTGTAAAAAAATTGTAAGTTGTTCATTGTTGCATACATTTTGGCCGACATTATATGCATGTACAGTGCGTTAGAAAAAAATCCTAACCGATACAGAATGCCGGTAAATGTTTTCCCGAGATTACCGAACTCATTTTGTTGTTATTCATACCGGCCTGTACATTATACATGTACACGTTTTCACGGCAGCATTACTATATTACAACTCCTTCAATATATAAACATTTTGTTAAAATCTGAACAACGCATGTGAAATTGGATGTTCGGCAACAGAATTGAATACCTGGCGTAATTGGACACCTTGACTAATTTTAATCACAACTCGGGAAATTGAACGGTCCAACTAATTATTGAACAATCTTGAAAATTAAGCGGGACGCTTATAATTACACACGTGTCGACAAACTAAACACTAGTTAATTAACGCTTGGTAATCAAAATTGCACGTTGAGATTTAAGTTGTATACAAGGACAAATTGAATGCTATTAGGCCAAAATCAATGGTATTTATGAATAATTCTACATAGATTAGATAATAACGCTATTTACCCGAGATTCCATTGTACCAGTCGTATAGTGTTGGTTCCTTTCGATATTCGCGCATATCAGATTGTAACTTCCTGAATTATGGCCCCTGATTATATGAAAAAACGTGTTTTTAGCTTTTGGTCCCTCTGGAGGCCACAATATCCGATTTAAAAAAAAATGTTTGACTCTATCACCGTTACACCGTAAAGTTCGTTGAGTTTGAATTTCGTGAAAATCAGACCAAATCATAAGCAAATAGTGTAAACATATGGTATATCAAGGCTGTAGACCCCTAGAGGCTATAATTTTGATCTGATGCTGATGAAACTTGAAATAAAATACAAAGAAATTGGTTCCTTTCGATATTCGCGCATATCGGATGTTTATTCAATTTAAGAAAACATTTGAATATATCATGGTTGAGTTTGAATTTCGTGAAAATGTCGTCAGAAAAGTTGATGATAATGCTGATGTTGTGAAGATGGACCGTTTAAGTTTAACAAAGTGGGTAGAACGGAAAATAACAGATTTTCAGCGTGAGGATGAAGACAAACTTAACAATTCTTGCCACTTTATTGGAATTTGAAGAACAAGTGGGTGTTGAACATGAAGTCAAGGCTGCCGACAATCGGGGATCAGATATCCAGATAGTTAAGGAAGAAACTTCATCCCCATTGGAGCACCACACTGAACAGTCACAGATGTGGAGAAAAGATTTTTTAAGATTAATGGAGTTATCGGAGAAATTTCGGTTATCAGTCTCATCAGACAACTAGAGGTTGCAGAAAAGAAAGGATACAGTCAGTCAGAATGCATTGAGGGAGTCTTGAAGTCCATCCAACCTCGTGGGTTTTCTCCAGGGCCTCCCGTTTCCTCCCACTGCTAAAGACCCCTACGTGCAAGCGAATTATGTAATTAAAATTAAACCATATATTAGTCCCGAAATGACCTAGTTTGTGTCGAGTGGACATTAAACCCCATTTCTCTCTCTTGAAGTCCATTGCGAATGCTAGTACCATGAAATCATATTTAGAAGGAAAACCCGATCTCAAATTAGACAAAATTCTAAATGTAATTAAAGCCTTCTACAAAGAGGAAAACTCGACCGACCTCTAAATTTCAATAAACAAACTTAACACAGCATTGAGGGAGTCTTGAAGTCCATCCCACCTCGTGGGTTTTCTCCGGGGCCTCCCGTTTCCTCCCACTGCTAAAGACCCATACGCGCAAGCGAATTATGTAAATAAAATTAAACCATATATTAGTCCCGAAATGACCTAGTTTGTGTCAAGTGGACATTAAACCCCATTTCTCTCTCTTGAAGTCCATTCCGAATGCTAGTACCATGAAATCATATTTAGAAGGAAAACCCGATCTCAAATTAGACAAAATTCTAAATGTAATTAAAGCCTTCTACAAAGAGGAAAACTCGACCGACCTCTAAATTTCAATTAACAAACTTAACACAGCATTGAGGGAGTCTTGAAGTCCATCCAACCTCGTGGGTTTTCTCCGGGGCCTCCCGTTTCCTCCCACTGCTAAAGACCCCTACGCGCAAGCGAATTATGTAAATAAAATTAAACCATATATTAGTCCCGAAATGACCTAGTTTGTGTCGAGTGGACATTAAACCCCATTTCTCTCTCTTGAAGTCCATTCCGAATGCTAGTACCATGAAATCATATTTAGAAGGAAAACCCGATCTCAAATTAGACAAAATTCTAACCTCTAAAGAGGAAAACTCAACCGACCTCTACAATCAATTAACAAACTTAACACGGCAACGGAATGAGACGGCCTTATCATTTGTGATGAAAGCTTTGGACATGCGACAAAGGTTGCTTTTTGCCTCGCGACAACATTCTGGTCTCAGCTATGACACTGATTTAGTGAACAGCATTTTACTGGAATCATCAATGAAAATATAAGGAGAGAGGTTAAAATTCTGCTTGACAAGGGATCAACAGATGAACAACTTTTGTCTGGTGTGAATAATGCCATGAGTAAAGAAGCGGAAAGAGCGGCAAAGTTCACCAAAATTAAAGTTGCAAGTGTACAAGAACGAACTGAAGAAAAAGAAAAGGCGAAGGACAGAAAAGATCCAAGAGAGGGGATGTTGTCAGAATTGGGAAATTGAAGTTTTAAAGCAGATAGTTATGGAGCAGAGATCATCTTCATATTCATATCGCCAAAAGCTGTGTCAAAGTTGTTCGAGCAGAAATCAAAGTTATTGTCATCATTGCTGGATTTGTGGTAGTTCAGAACATTATCAGTATGACTGTTCTAAAAGGTTTTCAAATAAAAAAACTAGTAATGGCTAGGTAGTCAATATTTCAACTGTCCCAGAAGAAAAAACTGTTGGGTTAGATGAAAAACATTTAAAAACTGATGAAGTGAGAAATAGAATAAAAAAGAGAATAAATGAACTTGAAAACAGGAATTTAGAATCTTTAGTTGGTAAAATTGAAGTGTGTTCAATTTTCACGAAACAGGTAGCAAACTTAATAGGGAATAAGTGTTTGGTAGACCTTTAACTGAGCTAGTACAACCTTTAACAGTTTCTGTAGACCTACAGTATTACCTGTATAAATACACCAGTTTTACGGTAACGGTTAATTGAATATGTGATGAAAGTTAACTTGATAGGAAATGACTACTTTGTCATGTTGATTATATACCTATATGTACCATATTACCTATGCAAATATTCGAGCATTGTTAGTCTACATTGATGGACGTGACCCATGTGGTGACACCGTTATATCTTCATGCGAGGATAATATTGTCCTTAGTTATGTCAATTTCTTATGTATATTCTTACTTACTTATATATATATGTATTTTTTGTCTGTATACATGTTTTATTTGTTTACTATATATTTACATCATGTTCTCATGTCTCTATATCCACCAAAACTAACCACTAAATATTTAAGATCTAACTGTTTGATGATTTCTCAGTCACCTCGTGCAATACAGGCGCAAGCGCAACACTCACTATATTTTCATCGCTATTGTAATAGTTGACATTTACTACACAGTAAAGCACGAGACATCTGAGAAATCGCAATGTTGAATAATATCTGTAATAGTTTTATGTGAACTTGATAATTTATGTCTGTTAAGTACTGTTTTAGCCTTATTAGTTCTAAGATCAGGAGACGTTCATAAAAATCCTGGAACTTCAAATCACGATTCAAATGAAAACCTATCAGTCTATCACTTAAATGCACGTAGTATAAGACACAAACTTGAAACAATCTACAACAATGTCAATGATTACCATATTTGTAGTTGCACTGAGACTCATCTGGATAACTATGTGTTAGATTCGTCTCTACAATGGGACGGTTAGCATTCTCCATACCAGAAGGATCAGACGTTGCATGGTGGCGGATTATTATTATATGTTAATAAAACCATTTATTGCAAACGGCGAGATGACCTTGAGGTTACAGGTATAGAGAGTATTTGGGTGGAATGCAAATTTCCAAACACCGTATTACTTGTTGCTTTATTTTACCGCCTGCCAAACAGCACAATTGAATTCTGGTCATTGTTCGAAAGATCCATTGAACTAGCCTATCAAACCACGCTTAAGGTTGTAATTTTAGGTGATCTGATGACTTGCTAGCACCACAATGCAAGCTACGGGATGTTTTATCTTTAAATAATCTCAGAAATGTTATTGATGAACCTACACGTGTTACTCTGACGTCATCAACCTTATTAGATGTAATTTTAGTAAATGATGAAATTCAGATTAGTTCCAGTGAAACGATTAATGTCACTCCTGACATATCCGATCATAAGGGTGTTTATGCATTATTAGATTTTCCAGTGTCAACTCCCAGGAATTTTAAACGGGAGATATTTGTATATAAGGATGGTAATTACAATAGGTTAAATACTCTTATCAAAGAACACGATTGGGAGAGTACCTTTGCAAATTTTGATATTAACTTAATATGTTCAAAATTTTATGAGATTTTAAATAGCTATATTACATTGTGCATACCAAAGAAATCAATAACTAGAAGACTAACTGATAAACCATGGTTCAATACAGAAATACGTAGAGCGATAAGAATCAGAAACCGGTTACACAAAAAAGCTTTGAAAACATACCATGAGTGCGATTTAAGAAAATACAAAGTTCAAAGAAATAAAGTAAATAATATTAAAAAAGCGTTAAAAACAAAATACAAAGAAGAAATCACAAACTCTTTGAATTCTAACGATACAAATAGCCAGAATTACTGGAATAATCTAAGGAAAGTATTGGGACAAAATGTATTGAATGATATTCCTCCACTTTTAGACCCCAATGGAAGAATTGCTCATTCAAATTTTGATAAAGCTGAATTACTAAACAACTATTTCGGATCAATTTCAGATAACACTCAGCAAGGAAAACTACCAAAATTCAATAAGCGAACAAATTGTCTACTTGATATTCCTTTAGTCGAGGAAAAGGAAATCGCAGATCTTATAAGTACACTGAAATTGAAAAAATCCAATGGATTTGATAATATTAGTAACAAGTTACTAAAATATACCAAAACCTCAATATGTGTACCATTAAAATATATCTTTAATAAATCACTAGAATCAGGCGTTTTTCCAACAATTTGGAAAAAAGCAAATGTCCTACCTTTCTATAAAAAAGGAGACAGCTCTCTAGTTTCAAACCACCGACCTAAAAGCCTATTAAGTGTCACTCCACGAGAAAACCATGCAAAATCCTGCAAAAGTGATAAGGTGGGGGGTCGGCACTTCGGATCCCTATTCACAGTGATTAATCAGTCCGACTAGACTACTCGTTGACCAAAAGGGCCGATCTCAAAAATTAACCATTCGGGAGGTATGGCCCTATAACGATTTTCAGCCTATTTTCACCGATTTTGAGTCAAAATTTAGGCATAATTAGAGTCATTTTTCCAGGCCAAAATAGGGACTGCGTGATATACTGATGGTAGGTGATGATAGTATATGTCTTCGACTATTCAAGCATCATGACCAATTTATGTTGCTCCATGTCTCTGAGACATAGTATGGAAACCACTGATAGGTGTCGCCCATCACCTTGAAAGTACCCTATCTTTGAAATTAAATATAGCCGATGGTACGGGTATGGGCAAGATGGGTAAACGGTAATTATGTAGAGGGGTACTAGTGCTACCAAAATCAACAATAAAATTTTTGCCCACTCTTGTCCCATTATCAGAAATAATTTTTAAAGTTACCCCTTTTTCGAAATTTTGACCGATAGTTAATTGGTTGTTCACTATATATGCGCATAGTTTAATCGCCATATCGACCATAAATTTGCTCGAATCTGCTAGAATGAACTAGAAATGTTTGATAGAATGACTCCTGTATCAGGGGGAACTGTCAATTTTTTTTCCGATATCACTCATTCACTGTTTCTGAAATTTTCGCATATTGACTATAAATCTTCATGATACGATTTCATAGGTTTGGTGACCAAAAGTACCTTTGTGCATTATCGAAAATTATTTTGACGGATACCCCCTATCTCTACCTAGGCCTAAAGCGGCGGAAGCTTTATAATGATCAGACCAATAGACGAAATTTTATCAAAAAAATTAAGTAAGTGAATCAGTAATTATACACGAACGTAACAATTAAGTCAGTGAATCAGTAATTATACACGAACGTAACAATTTACAGTATTGTTTATAGATGGATTGACTCAGCTATTTACAATACAGTGTCCATCTTTTCTAAGCGTCCGGCATTTCTTATAATGTATAATGAATGACTTTAAAATAACATAAAAATGGTTTTCTTGTACAACATAAATATTTTTGCGATATCTATTCTGCGTAGACTCTGGACAAGACATCAATAAATTTCTGAAACGTACGATTTATATCAGATAGGCAAATTTAATGTTTGGCCTTCATATGAAGTTACGTTGCAAGATATTATCCTAGAAGAGTTGATCCGATACGATCCTCGAAGAGTTGTGATTCTTATAGTTCACACTGTTCAATAATTCGAGAACAAAGTTTCCTTCTCGAAACTAGATCTAAGGCAGGTTCTTCATCAATTGTGTCATGTTCAACCTGCCCGAGTGGATGACCGCACTTTTGCTGTGCAGCCAATCTCGAGAAATAACTGTTCACTTGTTTAGTAGTGAGCCATTCCTCCTTTGAAAACTGAGATTTCATTGATTTCACAACATTGGAAGGCACCTCCTTTTGCCAGTCTTGACCCCTATCATGAACCTTTGTAGCAAAAAGTCCTTTACTTTGTCGGAGAACCGTTTACGTCTGCACAGTTTATATTCGCTTTTGGAAGGCCTACAAAATTGGTGATGGAAAACTAGTAACAATGGACTCTCTACTGAAAAACGAAAAACCACAGCAAGAAACTAATCCTGTCACTGGCCCCTACAGTGTTCCTGCTGTGGAGACTGGATCACTTCGTAGGGCAGGATCTTCTTCAGCAAATATAAACTGTACAGACTTAAATTGTGTAAAAGTTTTTACCACTCAAGATCAAGAAGAACTTACTCGCCATATAGCTGGAGGAAAACATGTTCTAAAACCAGTACGTGAGACTAAATTGGATAAAATCAAAATAAAGTGGGCCACAAAATTTACTGAAATCGCTTCTGTTGGTGTTCAAAGAACTGTTCATTCTATTGATGAAGAAGGCGGTGAACCTGTACTGGCTATGAAACCTGGGTGGGCTCTGAAAACTACTGCCAGTCGTAAACGGTTCTTCGATAAAGTAAAGGAATTTTTGCTACAAAGGTTCATGATGGGGGTCGAGACTGGCAAAAAGGAGGTGCCTTCCAATGTTGTGAAATTTTAAATGAAATCTCAGTTTTCAAAGGAGGAATGGCTCACTACTAAACAAGTGAACAGTTATTTCTCGAGATTGGCTGCACAGCAAAAGTGCGGTCATACACTTGGGCAGGTTGAACATGACACAATTGATAAAGAACCTGCCATAGATCTAGTTTCGAGAAGGAAACTTCGTTCTCGAATTATTGAACAGTGTGAACTATAAGAATCACAACTCTTCGAGGATCGTATCGGATCAACTCTTCAAGGATAATATCTTGCAACGTAACTTCATATGAAGGCCAAACATTAAATTTGCCTATCTGATATAAATCGTACGTTTCAAAAATTTATTGATGTCTTGTCCAGAGTCTACGCAGAATAGATATCGCAAAAATATTTATATTGTACAAGAAAACCATTTTTATGTTATTTTAAAGTCATTCATTATACATTATAAGAAATGCCGGACGCTTAGAAAAGATGGGCACTGTATTGTAAATAGCTGAGTCAATCCATCTATAAACAATACTGTAAATTGTTACGTTCGTGTATAATTACTGATTCACTTACTTAATTTTTTTGATAAAATTTCGTCTATTGGTCTGATCATTATAAAGCTTCCGCCGCTTTAGGACTAGGTAGAGACAGGGGGTATCCGTCAAAATAATTTTCGATAATGCATAAAGGTACTTTTGGTCACCAAACCTATGAAATCGTATCATGAAGATTTATAGTCAATATGCGAAAATTTCAGAAACAGTGAATGAGTGATATCGGAAAAAAAAATTGACAGTTCCCCCTGATACAGGAGTCATTCTATCAAACATTTCTAGTTCATTCGAGCAGATTCGAGCAAATTTATGGTCGATATGGCGATTAAACTATGCGCATATATAGTGAACAACCAATTCACTATCGGTCAAAATTTCGAAAAAGGGGTAACTTTAAAAATTATTTCTGATAATGGGACAAGAGTGGGCAAAAATTTTATTGTTGATTTTGGTAGCACTAGTACCCCTCTACATAATTACCGTTTACCCATCTTGCCCATACCTGTACCATCGGCTATATTTAATTTCAAAGATAGGGTACTTTCAAGGTGATGGGCGACACCTATCAGTGGTTTCCATACTATGTCTCAGAGACATGGAGCAACATAAATTGGTCATGATGCTTGAATAGTCGAAGACATATACTATCATCACCTACCATCAGTATATCACGCTGTCCCTATTTTGGCCTGGAAAAATGACTCTAAATATGCTTAAATTTTGACTCAAAATCGGTGAAAATAGGCTGAAAATCGTTATAGGGCCTCATCTCCCGAACGGTTAATTTTTGAGATCGGCCCTTTTGGTCAACGAGTAGTCTAGTCGAACTGATTAATCCCTGTGAATATGAATCCGATCGGCTGACCCCCACCTTATCACCCCCTGCATGGTTTTCTCGTGGAATGACACTTAAGTACTTTGAGTAAATTATTAGAAAAGGTAGTTTTCAAACACCTGTTTAACTACTTTCATGAAAACAATCTCTTGTACAAATACCAATCAGGGTTTCAACCAAATTACTCTACTGTTCATCAACTTTTAGAAGTTTATCATGATATCTCATCTGCAATAGATAAGCAACTACATTCCTGCTATGTTTTTTGCGATATATCTAAAGCGTTTGACCGCATATTTTTACCTGGTTTGATACACAAATTACGTGACAAGGAGTAGGGTCGCCTGTCCAGCCTCGTGGGTTTTCTCCGGGTCCTCCGGTTTCCTCCCACTGCTAAAGACCCCTACGCGCAAGCGAATTATTGAAATAAAATTAAACCATATGTTAGTCCCGAAATGACCTAATTTGTGTCGAGTGGACGATAAACCCCATTTCTCTCTCTCTCTCTCTCTCTGATACACAAATTAAGTCAATATGGGGTTTCAGGCATGCTAATTACGTGGTTGTCTAGTTATGTCCAAGACCGGACTCAACGGGTATTCGTAAATGGCTCTGTGTCATCAGAAGTTACTCTTCAATCAGGGGTTCCCCAAGGATCAGTTTTGGGCCCCTTTTTGTTTTTGACTTACATCAATGATGTACTTCATAATGTGGCTAGATTATTTGCAGACGATACGGCACTTGGGTGTAACAAACAGTCAGTTGCAGAGATAGAACAGTCCCTAAACTACGATCTGACAAATCTCAACAATTGGGCGAATAATTGGCTTATAAACTTTAATCCAAACAAAACAAAAGCTATTTTATTTAGTTCTAAAAAAACAGAAAATTATCCAAATCTGATATTCGATAATCAATCACTTGAAGTGGTTAAATGTCACAAACACTTGGGCATTACCCTTTCAAATGACGCCAAATGGACCATCCATATAGAAACTATTATCTTGTCCACCTCAAAATTATTAAATATTTTGCGTAAACTAAAATTCACCTTTAATAGACAAACTCTAAATAACGTATATTTGATATTCATAAGGCCAAAATTGGAATAAGCATGTGAGGTGTGGGATGGGTGTAACGCTTCCAATACCAAAAAACTTGAAAAGGTACAGCTAGAAGGTGCCAGGATTGTCACTGGACTAACTAAAACTTGTTCTCGTGAAGCGCTTTATTTTGAAACCGGAGGGAATAAATTTTCAGACAGACGTACACAAAAGCGACTAACTACATTTTTTCAAATTAAAAATCAGAGAAACCCAGCATATTTATATGACATTCTAGAATATTATCAACAAATACCACAACAATACAATTTAAGAAACATTAGCGAATATAGAAATCCTTTTTGTAGAACAACATTACACCAAACCTCGTACTTCCCAACAACAATTCGAGATTGGGAATTATTAGAGGACCCCATAAAACAATCAACCAACATTAAATCCTTCAAATATCTATACAAACAAAAATTATGTTCCTTAATACATAAAGCGCCAATCTACTACTGTAAAGGTAATAGACATGAAAATATTATTCACACTAGAATACGGCATGGGTGTAGTTCGTTGCAAAATGATTTGTGTGAAATAAACGTTGTAAATATCCCACATGTTCTTGTGGCAAATTTATAGAAAATCCTGAACACTATTTTCTGCAATGTCACTTATATGATGTAATTCGCGCTGAGCTATTAAATACATTGTCAAATTATTCTGTGATAAATATAGATATCCTATTATGCGGCAATTCAGAATTGTCAATTGAGATGAATACAAACCTTTTCCTTGAAGTTCACAAATATATCAAACTTTCAAAACGATTTAAACAAAAGTTAATGATATTAGTTACATCTTAGTATATATTATTACCAATAGCTTTTTTGGTGGATAACATCTTGTTTGTATTAAATTTTGTCTATTATTTCACTGAGAAGTAGTAAAGGTGAGATTTGTACGTTTACAGTATAGATTTCGAGCTTTTTAGTAAATTTGTACCAATATCGCTAAAATTCTAATTATCGCAACAAATCTAATACGAAGAGGGTAAAATCTGTAGGTACGGTGTGTTAATTAACAGGGGTGAGAAATTGACTGAAAGTTGATATAATTATCGCTAGGGGTAAAATCTCGGCGACGGTGCGTTTTCTGTACTGGTGTGTTAATTAACGAACGGGTTAAAAACGACTGACACGGTGAGTTTTCTCGAAAACGTGTTATAACTGCAGCAAAGGTGATTTATCAAGGACCAGCAGGCTTTATCTGACGTGTAGGTGTTAAATCTAATTTACCGTGCAATTTTTTGTTCGACACTGTTTTACGCAGATCGGTCTTTGTTAAGTGTAGGTCTTTATACATGGATTTATACGTGGGATAGGTATGTATATCCTTTCTTATACGTATTTCATTTCTTGATAAATACTACGTGTTTTGTACTTCGTACCATAGTCGGACTGCAGTTATTTATATATTTGATCTTTTTTGTGGGTTAAATTTGTTTACAAATTATCGTGCATACCACTATATGAATGCTCGTATCTTAAAATTGATCACACGCAGTACTGTCATTTCCCAATATCATAACCAACCCCAATTTGATTATCCGATATATTCTAATCGCCATTGTTATCAGATTAACCAATCGGTTTTCGAAGCAGCCATTATATTGTAATCATATTTTCATACAAAACACCTTTTCGCCGATTTACATTCCCGATATATTCGCACAAGGGTATGTTTGGTTCCCTTCTTTCAACAGCTTAGATGACCCTTCTTGGACAATTAGTCAAACGTAAAGAAATCTAACTCTCGGTCCCGCATCCGTTGCATGTATAAATCGAAAGCACGGACTGGGCACGGCTCCATGTGTCACCTAGCTTGTTCTATTCTAAAAGCATGCAATCGCCTTTGGAAATCACTTTGGTGTCTTTTTTTTTATTTCGGTCGCTTTATTTGAAACGATATTCATAATAAGCCGTAGTAATTTTTTATTTTTTTTTACTGCCAATTCTGCTTAATTGTGTGTGCTTCGAAATCTAAAAACTTGACGTAAAACAAATCATGGATACGGTTTAGAATAGGGTTATAGCATGATCTATTTGTTAAAGGCCTGTTAATACAGTATGAACAATATGGAATATTAAATATGTGTCCGTATATACCAAAAATAAATCACATAAAACAGATGAATAATACAACGTAGATTTGAAACAGAAAGCCTTCAAGTATATGTGTAAATATGTTTCCCTTTTGTCTAAATCCCATTTATAACTGTTTGATCTCCTTTCGCAGAGCAAAGACTTGTTATTTTGAATGATACCGAGAAATCACTTAAAGCTGTTACAATCAGAGAAAATATTATAAACATAAAGGGGGCGTGGGGCATTAACAATGTGATAACTCATAAAAAAAAATAATGATGCACACCAAAGTTTTTGCATAAAGAGATGGTTTGTCATGTATATTTCAGTAAATTTCACTATATTTTTTATGTATTCTATTCACATCGACATGTAAAATTGCCTGAAAGAATTAGGCCACTACCTTTATAGGAATATATTTATATAATTAGGCAATAATAATTTATTGCTGCAGTTACCCATTTCGACATATTCACTTTAAAGTCATAGTTTTAAACCTATATAGCTTCATTTTCAATATTTCTGGCTATAATTTATTATTCTATATTGAGTTCCACGTTATGAATTTTTTAAAAAGAAACTAGTTCAGATCAACAGTAATTTCTAATACACCTTTGATGTAATTAAAATATCTATAGCTTATGTACATAATCCATTGAGGCGTTTGTGTCGCTGACAAATTACAGATTTTAAATAGGATACACAACACATCGTTATTAACTTACAGAGTCATGACGAATTTTAAATTTTATTAAACCAAAGTCATCATATAACAAGACAGTGCATGTATTTGGAATATTATTGTTCTGTTCTGAAATCTATAAATTTACCTTTGGTTTATAATACACATTATACAGTTACAATGGAATTGTGTGTCCATTTATTGCCCCTAATAAAGTCTGGCAGCAGTTATATAACATCTAGGTCAACGTTGTTACAAGTTGGTGATCAGTGAAGCGTATAGTTCGTGCTCTGGTGTCAGTTTGGTGATTATAATTAGAAATGTAAATTTCCAATATGAATTGGAAATTCCTTTTAATAATTTAACAAATCCAAAAAGAAGAACAACCAAACAAAAAATAATCTGTTAATATTATTAGAAAAGACTTTAAATTTTCCACAAAGATTTTTTTTATTTTTTTTTATTTTTTGGAAATATGCTATAGCAAAATATCATAGTCCTATGTTTTAGCATTAGTCCACGTACACCGTGATAATGTCGGCATAGTAGCACAAGCATTTCTCCTTTTCCATGTCATCGCGTATTTCTTGGCCTTATATTTCTTTGAATAATTGGATTAACAACTTGATAACGTTTCCCCGTCTTCGCCCTGCCCAGTCTTAAATTCCACCCATTGACTATGTTTCTTTTAAAACCCCATAAAATTCCACAAACTATCATTATTGGAGCAAATATGCGTGTAGCAGCGAATATCTTGGCTAATACCAATTGCCAATTCGATGAAAAGTAAAGCACACAATTCATACGTTTCGATTTAATTAAAACATTTAATTATGAACGCATATAAACATCAATATGTGACGACAAATAATGGTATTGCTTATACTCTTTATCTTGTCTAGTTCATTTCTTTGTTTGAACATTTCTCTGATTACAACATAATATAATGACTTTTTTTGTTTCAGATACTAACCGAAATTTCCAATGAGAAAAAAAATGAAATGAATATAATATATACATATTATGTTAATAGAATAGGCTTTATTTAAATGAGATGCTCGAAAAGTGAACCACACATTTATCCATTGCAATAAGATCAAAATTGAATATACCACAGTATTCACCCACATTACAAAATTGTCCTTTTTGTTGTACTTATTGAAATAAACTGTAACAATTCCAACCAACTTTATCAGCTAATCCATTCGAGCACGAGAAACAGCTCGCCTCAAAAACATCAAAGGGCAGAGCTCACTGTGTGTGCCTGTCAACATCAAAGAACAGTTCTGTGTGAAAAGTGTGCACGAACCGACACAGAACCTGTGGTTTCTTAGTACTGTGGAGTCAATTAATAAAGCTATTTCATACAATGGAAAACAAGCGGCTATATGAACAAGCGTCGCAATATTAGGTCATATATCAGTATTATTCTTTTAAAGACGAGCTTGTTACACAGAGTTCGATCGAATCTGAATAATATTCGGCAATGGGCAATATTAACGTGGGTGGAAGTGGGCGCATGTCTCTATTTTCATCAGTGTTATTTGATATGTGAGTTATCATATTTGTTATATATAGTAGTGAGGAAATTACTTTTTCTCGGTAGTCCTATCTATGACCCAGGCAAGAAACTATACATTTATATATTAATAAGCCAACGTGTAGTAAATATAGCAGTGACGAAAACTTATAGATTTTCATTAATTGTGCAATTTTACATTTATAAACTTGCTTTCGAAACAAGATTCGTTAATCTGATAACAATGGCGATTAGAATATATCGGATAATCAAATTGGGGTTGGTTATGATATCGGGAAATGACGGTACTGCGTGTGATCAATTTTAAGATATGAGCATTTATAGTTCAGTGGTACGCACGATAATTTGTTAACAAATTTAACCCACAAAAAAGATCAAATATATAAATAACTGCAGTCCGACTATGGTACGAAGTACAAAACACGTAGTATTTATCAAGAAATGAAATACGTATAAGAAAGGATATACGAACCTATCCCACGTATAAATCCATGTATAAAGACCTACACTTAACAAAGACCGATCTGCGTAAAACAGTGTCGAACAAAAAATCGCACGGTAAATTAGATTTAACACCTACACGTCAGATAAAGCCTGCTGGTCCTTGATAAATCATCTTTGCTGCAGTTATAACACGCTTTCGAGAAAACTCACCAAACAAAGAATACACACCGTGTCAGTCGTTTTTAACCCGTTCGTTAATTAACACACCAGTACAGAAAATGCACCGTCACCGAGATTTTCACCCCTAGCGATAATTATATCACCTTTCAGTCAATTTCTCACCCCTGTTAATTAACACACCGTACCTACAGATTTTACCCTCTTCGTATTAGATTTGTTGCGATAATTAGAATTTTACCGATATTGGTACAAATTTACTAAAAAGTGCGAAATCTATACTGTAAACGTACAAATCTCACCTTTACTACTTCTCAGTGTTTGTATGTATGGAAAGGGCTTTTCTAAGTTTTTGAAACTTGTGCTCAATCCTTTTGATATTTGTCAATATAATATGTTTAAACTAACAGTGAGAGATGCGAGCGGTACTGTGATGTCATTTATTGGATGGGTCGAGGTTGACTTTAAAATAAAATTAAACCACAACGTGCTTAAAATTCCATTGTTAGTTACCACCCTTGGCATGGACCGGCCAATAATAGGCTATAATGTAATTGAACTGTATCATAAGTCAAAAACAAATGATGATGTTACCAAATCTTAACAAACACTGAAAATAACCAAACAGGATGCCACAAAATTAGGTCAACTTCTTGATAACCAGGATCATGAAATTCCAGTGAAGTCTTGTGATAAAAATATAGTCATTCCACCACAGTCAACCATGGTGCTGAAATGTAAAGTTCGAATAGCCAATAAGTATACTAGAAAGCTGATCTTTCCTGAAGGATTAGTATGTAGGGAAACATTGGTTACTCTTAAAGGAGGAACAGTCAATTACATCAAAATACTAATTCACAATGTCAGATATAGAAAAATCACTCTTCAAATCAACGTCTATTGGATTTTTGGAGCCAGTCTCCTCCATCCTACCATTACCAACGACCGAAAAAGTTAACAATCCATGATGCAGTTATGTTGACACAAGTGTTGATATTTTGTGGGATCCACCTATCAATTTAGACGATACCGATTTAAGTGAAGAACAGAAGAAAGAGGTTTAGGCTTTACTGCGAGAAGAATCTGCTGTGCTGTTTTTTCAAAGTCAGACGATATCGGTTGTGCACCAGGTTTACAATTAGATATGCAACTCACAGATCAGATACCGGTCAAGAAGGCCTACCTGTCAATACCAAGACCGCTCTACGGTGAAGTCAAAGACTATTTGACAAACCTGATAAACAATAAGTGGATAAAAAAATCAAAGTCACCCCATTCTAGTCCAATAGTTTGTATACGCATGATGAATGGAGATCTACACTTATGTGTCGATTATAGGAAGATCAATGAAAAGACAATATCCGATAGTCAGCCACTGCCACGAATTCAAGATGCTTTAGATGGATTACTTGGGAGGAGAGTATTCACCCTCTTAGATTAAGGCAAAGCGTACCACCAGGGGTTCATGGGATCAGAATCCTAGAAATACTCCGCTTTTGTAACACCTTGGGGACTCTACGAACGGGAATGAATTCCTTTATGATTGTCCGGGGCGCCCTCGGCCTTCCAATGTTTCATGGATAACTCTCTAGAGGGGCTATGAGACAATATTTGTATGCCATATTTGGATGATGTCCTGGTACACAGCGGATCATTTTCTGATCACATGAGCCATCTACGTACAGTGCTGCGACGACTGAGAGAGAATTGAATAAAATTAAAACAAGCGAAATGTGAATTCTTCAAGAAACAGATTCGCTATTTGGGGCATGTAGTATCAGAAACTGGATATACGACGGATCCTAAAGACGTTCAAGCTGTGGCTGCTTTGAAGGAACGTAGCCCTAAGACTGTTGGAGATGTTCGCCAGCTTTTAGGCTTCATTGGCTATTAAAGGAGATATGTACCAGACTTTTCGAGGAGAGCAAAGCCCCTTTTTGATCTCCTTCAGGTCAATGCAGCCACCGCTACACAGAAAACCAAGCAGAGAAGAACTATTACATGCATTCGGGTAAACTAGAATTCCTCGCCTTGAAATGGGCAATCACAGACCGATTTAGAGATTATCTTTATTATGTACCTGGTTTTGAAGTTTACAGTGACAACCCTGTAAACTATGTTTTGTCGTCAGCGAAATTAGATGCAACCAGAATGAGATGGGTGTCAGAATTGGCAGATTTCCAATTTAAAATATTTTACAAGCCAGGCAGGCAAAACGGAGCAGCTGATGGTCTTAGTCGAATGCCTTTGGATTTTAAGAATTTTTAGAATGAATGTTCAGAAGAGATTGCATCAGAGTTAATTTCCACAACAGGATCCTACTTGTTGGGTTGCAGCTTTAATGACAAGTTCAGACAGCTTATCAGGAACTCAAGATAGTTTCTTACCACCGGTGCACACGTTAAAGAAGGAAGAAATTAGGAAGGCACAAGAAGAGGACATTGATATCGGGAAAATCAGAAAAGTACTCTGTGATGAAATAAAGTTGGAGAGGAAGGAATTAACTGAGGAGAGTGATGAATTTCTTTTGATGTTCAAGGAGAGGGCAAGAATGAAATTGGATGAACATGGAATACTCTACAGAACAACGAAGCGTCCAAATGATGGAACAAAATGTACACAACTAGTTCTGCCGATGAAATTCCGAGAGTTGGTTATTGAGGAGCTGCATGGTAAACTTGGTCATCTTGGAACAGAAAGAGTGCTATCATTAAGTCGAGATCGCTTCTATTGGCCAAAAATGGCGGCAGAGATAGAACATTTTATCACCAGGCGATGTCAGTGTATTAAAAGTAAGAAGCCAGCACGGATACAACGCACACCTCTAGTGAACATTAAGACATCTATGCCCTTTGAACTTGTCTCAATCGATTTCCTGCACCTTGAAGAGTCAAAAGGAGGCTATGAACACATACTTGTGGTAATGGATCACTTCACACGCTTTGCTCAGGCCTATCCAACAAACAACAAATCAGCCAAAACTGCAGCCAAGAAGATTTTTGATGACTACATTTTAAAATTTTCATTCCCGCACCGATTGCATCATGACCAGGCAACCGAATTTGAGAACCAGCATTTCCATGAATTGCAAAGACTCGCTGGGATTGGTATATCTAGAACAACACCCTACCATCCCCAGGGGAACGGACAAGTTGAGAGGTTTAATAGGAAGCTTCTCAATATGCTCAAGACTTTACCTAGAGACTTTAAGAGTAACTGGAAGAAACACCTGAATAAAATGATTCATGCCTATAACAGCACTAGGAATGAGTCAACTGGATTCTCTCCCCACTTCTTGATGTTCGGAAGACAACCTAAAATTCCTGTTGATTTCTTGTTTGGATTAATTTGACGACTCAAGAGTATGTCATAAAGTGGACCAAGTGTCTTCGACAAGCCTACGAAATTGCACGGGAGAATGCCAGAAAATCGGCGGTTAAGGGAAAGAATATGCATGACAAGAAATATATGAGTGTCTGTTTGGAAGAAGGAGACAGAGTGTTGGTACGCAATTTGACTGAACGTGGCGGACCAGAGTACTTCATCGTAATCTTCTGTAACGAGTTAATTGCCGCTTATAGAGCAAAGGAAAAAGTTAAGCGGACAAGGAAACCCTTGTTGAACTCTACGAAAGTGCTAGTAGATACATGTCGTTCATCGGATGAAAGCGGTCCAGAATATCGTGTAGTTTGAAATCGTGTTGATGTTTCGTCATCGTCAGCGGAGAAGTCAGTTGAGCAATCGTCAGCGGGGAAGTCAGTCGAGCAATCATCAGTGGAGAATTCTGCTGAGCAGCTGGACTATTTATCTGAATGTAATTAACACAGTTGAAATACATGTAAACAAACTCTGTCCAATAATCTGGGTGTCAAGGAGACTGGTTCAAAAGCGCCGTCCTCCTCTACGGTTGACAATTGATAAACTTGGTTATCCCACTTCCACTGCTTGGACCAAATGTGTATTTGGTGAAGAAAGTGAACCATGGTTATCCCACTTCCACTGATTGGACCAAATGTGTATTTGGTGAAGAAAGTGAACCATGGTATGAGTACTATGAATGTGGTATTAAAGAAACAGTCAAACAAAAGTGCATATATGATTAGTTAAAATGTATTGTGGTAAGCCATGTAGTTAGGACAATATTATTTCTAATGAGGACTTTTTCCAGTATTCATCCTTTTCATCAAATTATGATATCTGGATTGCGCGTTAAATAAGTGACTTTAAAACATTATTAGTAAAAGTCTGCTTTTAAAGAACAGTAACAGATGAAACCAGTTGGTTTAGTGCAGATAATCTGAGTACTGTATGGAGAGAAAGTTTGGACAAAAATCATAATTTATCAATTAAGTAGCCTACTGTACGGATAGACATTTTAGTCAAAAATCAGAACTACAATTTTAGTGTACATTTCTGTGCAGTCATTTCTACTATTGCCAGTTTTTAGATGTTAGTTAGTTAATTCAATAATTGGTATGATTAAGAGTAGAATTAAGTTTGTTTTATAGCAAAAGCTCAGCGTTGAAATTTGGTCCAGTAATTGAGTGTCACAAATTTTATGACTAGCATTAGGTAGAGTTTTTGGATCACTAGGGCCCAGTGATACTTATATGAACTCCTAGGTATCTATTGTTCAGTAGGTTGGTTTAATACCTTAATACGTATTTGTACATTCCCAACCAGATAGAGCACGCTTAACCGCTTTTACATGTAGTATTGTTTTGTTTTAGGTAAATGTCAGTGTCGACATTTATTAAACCTGGGGAGAGTGTTACAATTGGTAATATATGACTATTTACATGTGTTTAATATTTATATTTCAAATCTAACAACAGACATACTTTGACCGGAAAGGTTGCGCATTCCTGCTCCAGCCAAGCGCTGCGGTTAGTTGGTAATTTAGAGTCTTGTAAATAGAGACTAAGGAGTGTGACGCTCTTCGTTTCCGGTTAATAAAAAAATGGATGTTTGGAAATATCTTCTCTCTCTCTCTTCAGATCTGGTGGCGAGGTGGCATGTCGTCATTTAGGGGATAAAAACCCAAACCCTGGCCTATACAGAGCAAGCAAGACTCGACCCAATCTCAACTTAAAATGCACCCCGCGGCCAGGTGGGGGTAACACAGGCTGTTCCTTCCTCCGTGACTACCATTTACAGGCACTTCCGTTTCTTTTCTCCTTTTGCCGCCACTTGTACAGCACTTCCGTTTCCTTCCTTTTTGTCTCACCACAAAGCTTCGCAGAGAATTTCTTCAGAGCGCAAAATTTAATGGTTAAGTTCAGTTGACACATTTTTAGGTAGAAGTTTTGACTCTAGACATCAGGAGCAGTGAGTTTGGTAATGCATGGAAATTCCTAAGCGAAGTAGTTCCTCCGTGCGGTAATGTGGAATGTACATTCCAGTTGCCATTTTATGTGGCGGGCCGTTGTGCTTAGAAGTCTAGTGTTTTGCACTATTATATCTACTTAGTCTGATCAAATTTGTTTAAGCCAGGTCGGCTGTATTGCATCGGTTTCGAAATCGGGTTCTAACTTTGGTCAAGAGTCTAAGACCCTTGCGAGTAGCCATTCTAACGCATGCAAGGTTATGCAGTCATCTATCTCGTCAAAAATGGACGACTAGATCGTCGTCTCTGCGAAGTTAACTGTTGAGGTAATGGCAGAGCATACGAAATTACTTTTGGTGAACACTAGGCGGGATGGTAGAGCCCAGCAACCTACTTGTTTGTATTTTTATCGGAGGGGGCTCACCTATCTCCTTTTGGCACTGTTCGATTCTTTCGCAGCTTTTGTGATGCAGTTCTACGTCATGTACGACGGCTTTCATACTCATAGGGTAGATGTTATTATTATCCATGTTTGGGGTTTGGTTAATTGTCGGGGGATTTGATGGCCGAATGGTTAGCACGTGCGTGCTGTATCATAAGGCCTGTCATTGAGTCAACTGGCGTGGTTTCGAATCCCCGGTTGTACGTGACAAGGAGTAGGGTCGCCTGTCCAACCTCGTGGGTTTTCCTCCCACTGCTAAGGACCCCTACGCGCAAGTGAATTATTGAAATAAAATTAAACCATATGTTAGTCCCAAAATGACCTAGTTTGTGTCGAGTGGACGTTAAACCTCATTTCTCTCTCTCTCTCTGGTTAATTGTCAATGTTTGGTTATTTATTTTCACCCATGTTTGGATATTTATTAGTTTGGTGCTTATTATCACCCATTTTGGATTTTTATTGCTAGCATCCATGTTAAATTAATTTTGCACTGTCAGTGCAATATTGTAAACTCCAAATTTTGTCTGGTATGTTCATTGTGTGATTATTTAAAGAGTTGTCCCCATCCATCAGGTCCATTATTTCTATTTATCGACGGATTCCCTGTCCCATATGCCTTTGTTAATGCTAGTTTAAGTAGACTGATGTCCTTCTTGGGTTTAGATTAAGCTACATTCGTCTACAGGCCGCATTTCTTAACGTATCATCTTGAAACTCTGCATACTTATTCTTTGTACCCTAAGGAACATCCCTATCGTTTGGGCCGCATGCCCAACCCCCAGGGGCAGAGCCACGCCCATTTTCTTTTTGTGTGTCTGTGTGTCGCCTACAGGCCACAATCCTTAATCGATCGTCTTGAAAACTTTTTTTTATACTTATTGAGTTATTCCTTATACTCTAAGGCAGACCTCTATTATTTTTGGTGTATGCCCAACCCCCTGGGACAGAGCCACACCCAATGTTTGAGTGTCTTGTGTTTCGCCTACAGGCCGCAGTTCTTAACAGATCCTTTTGAAACTTTGCATACCTATTCCTTATACCCTAAGGATGACCCCTATTGTTGTTTGGTGATTGTCCAACCCCCAGGGTCAGAGCCATACCCATTTTGTGTTTTTCGTTTTCAGGCCGCAATTCTGAATTTATCAACTTGGTACTTGGCATATGTATTCCTTATAGCCTAAGGGCGCCAACTATTGATTTTGGTGAATGCCCTGAGCCCCAGGGGCAGAAGCCATGCCCAATTTTTGCCTTTAGCTCTAGAAGGCCACAATTCTGAATGGATTATCTTAGAACTTTGTATGCTTATTCCTTATACCCTAAGGACGGTAACTATTGATGTTGGTGCATGACCCCCTCCTCCGCCCCACCTCCCACCCCCTGCCCTTTTGGCGGTGCCAATCCCATTTTTTTTTTGATTTTGTCTGTAAATGGTATACAGGTTGCATTTATTAACAGATTTGGATCCAATTTGAAATGATCCAGCATAGGGCCGGTAATACCTATATATATTGGTCCATGTCCAACACCAAGGGGCAGAGCCACGCCCAATTTTTGTGTTCTTTGTCTAAAGGCTCGAATTTTAAATGGATCATCTTGGAACTTGGCATATTTATTCCTTATACTGTAAGGATAGCAACTATTTATTTTGGTTCATGTCCCGACACCCACTTTTTTTGTTATTTTTGATCGGTAAATAGCCTACTCTACAGGTTGCAATAATTAACAGATTATGTTCAAATTCGGCATATCAATCATTTCAATAACAGGGTGGTACCTATTTATATTGTTCCATATCCAACCCCAAGGAGCAGAACCACGCCCAATTTTTGTATTTTACGTCTACAGACTGCAATTCTGAATGGATTATCTTGGAACTTTGCATATTTATTCCTTATCGTAAAGACAGCAACTATTTATTTTGGTGCATGCCCCGACCCCCTGGGGCAGTGTGACACCCACTTTTTTTGTTAATATTTTGTCTGTAAATTTGGCAAAACAAACCCAACGCCTAGCCTTCTTTGTCTCTTGTCATATTACAGCCATTTCATTTTTCATTCTCTTCATTTTAAAAAGTACCATATCAATCAAAGCAGGAATGTGGACGTATATTGCAGTGTCAGCGATGCTCTTGGTTTTTTTTTTAGCTTGCTCTCTATCCATCTCTTGCAAAACAGGGACGTATCTTTTAATAGTCGGAAGTTAAAATAAATGGCAAAAAATTAATGATGGGCATGAGCTATTTCTTAAAAGATAAGGTCACAACTGATAGAGATACACATGTAAACTTTAACCTATTTCAGGATAAGAATAAAGGTCAATCATGTGCAGTAGATGAATTATTAGAGTATCCTGATGTTACTATGTATGGGACACAGGCGGAGAAAGATTTAGCTAAATTACAAAGAAAAGCCAAGTAAGTGTAGTAAACACCTGTCTAGATTTACATGGAGAACTGCTAAAGGGTGAATCTGTGCACAGCCATCATAGAATTCTCAGTCATTGTTGTTATTTGTACGTGTATCGAAAGAAAATTAATTTTCCGACTATTACTCGGTATTACCGTGTCAAAACTGTAAATAAGGTGTGTTAATTAACAACGATGAAAAACTGTCTGAGAGCAGTGGCGGCGCGAGCTGTCGGTGATTGGAGGGGCAAAGCTGGGGCAAAGTCCAAGGTTAAGGGGGCAAAGGCACGAGCTTCAACTACGGGTAGGGGGCCTCCCCCAGAAAATTTTGATAAACAGGTTGCCGGAAATGCAGCCTGGCAGTATTTCAGGCACTGACCGATGAGGTAAAGTGTCAAACGAACGGACTTGCGAATCACGACGAAGTCCACTCACGAGCGTCAAAGTAGGGAGTCCTCTCCCAGAAAAATTTGAAAAATAGACTACCGGAAATGCTGTCTTACAGTATTCTGTCAGGCACCGATCGTTGAGATACATAGATCTGCCCAGATACCGTTTGTCGCCTGATCACTAGTTTATCCGACCAGAGAACAAAATGTCAAACGAACGGACTTGCGAACCTCACGAATTCCCCTTGTGAGCGCCAAAGTAGTCCATTGGGGACCTCGCCAAGAAAATTTTGAAAAATACTGTCGGAAATGCTCTACAACATGCAAGTTTATGACTGAGTGAGGATGTGGGATTTATTCACCGTAGAAGGTATTGATTACCGAAAGTAGGGAGTCCTCCCCCAGAAAAATTTGAAAAATAGACTACCGGAAATGCTGTCTTACAGTATTCTGTCAGGCACCGATCGTTGAGATAAATAGATCTGCCCAGATACCTTTCGTCGCCTGATCACTAGTTTATCCGACCAGAGAACAAAATGTCAAACGAACGGACTTGCAAACCTCACGAATTCCCCTTGTGAGCGCCAAAGTAGTCCATTGGGGACCTCGCCAAGAAAATTTTGAAAAATACTGTCGGAAATGCTCTACAACATGCAAGTTTATGACTGAGTGAGGATGTGGGATTTATTCACCGTAGAAGGTATTGATTACCGAAACGTTTCCCAGAGCCAAATACTTTTTATTATTTTCTAAAACTATTGGGGGGGGGGGGGCAAACAGAGGGCAGACCAGATTAATGGGAGGGCAAATGCCCCCCTCCCCCTCCCTGGCACCGCCACTGTCTGAGAGGTGAGTTAATTAACGCTAGGGGTGAAAAACTGTGCGACACTGCGTTTTCAGTAGAGGTGTGTTAATTAACCGACTGGTAAAAAATGAATGTCAATGTTCTGTATTGTTTAATTGGCGTGTTTTCTCGCTAGTTGCGATAACTGCACCGAAAGGAGTATAATCAAGGACCAACAGGCTTTATCTGACATGTAAGTGTTAAATCAAAATTTGGGAAGTAAAACTGTTTTACCGTGCGATTTATCATTCGACCGTATGTTTTACGCAGGTCTTTGTATAATTAAAGACAGGTCTTTAGATAGGCGTGTGCGCTCGCTATGATCTACATTTCTCTTATGTGTCTTTTGTATTGTGTACCTCTAACATATATATAAAGTTGAATTTAATGAAATAAAAATATGGACCTTAATCTATCGTATACGGAAAGGCGAATGTAATGTCGTCATTTATAAATACCCAGCAGTCAGCGCCAAATTTGAATATCCACGGGAATATAAAGAGTAAATCCAGCAATAACAACAGAAATATATTTCTGCTTTATTACTAAAAAGACGCGCACTCATGGGCGCAGATCGCAGTGGGGACACCGGGAAGCGTCCCCACCAATATTTTTAGTGGTGAGGACATGATATACTGTGCCCCCACCACTTATTTCCGATGTTTTGCTTACTGTTTATTTTTTGAAATTGAAATCATTCCAGAGCTTTTATTGACATTTCAGAAAGTGTAGAGTTGGTCCCAGGCACTTGAGGCCAGGGTCTTTGAAGTTGTACAGCTGCATTTTCATGTGGACGTATATTGTCGTCGCCCCTGTCCGTCCACAATTTGTTTGTGGAATCTCTACAGGTCACAATTCTTGTCCGATTTTGACGAAACTTCAAATATAGGTTTATCACCAAAAGATCTCGGCTGCTTTTGATATTGGCATGTATCGGATCGAAACTTCATGGATTATGGCCCCTGTTTGTACGAAAAATCACGTTTTTAGCTTGTGGACCCTGTAGAGGTCACAATTTTTATCCGATTTTGTTGAAACTTGAAATGTAGGTTTATAACCCAAAGATCTCAGTTCCTTTCGATAATCGCGCATATCGGACCGTAACTTCCTGAATTATGGCCCCTGATTGTACGAAAAATCGTGTTTTTAGCTTGTGGACCCTATAGAGGTCATAATTTTTATCCGATTTAAAAAATCGTATTATTATATCACCGTTACGCCGTAAGGATGACTGAGTTCGAATTTCGTGAAAATCGGCCCAAAATTGACAGACAAAATGGCAGCCGTTTGTTCTCAAATAGCTTAAAAATATGGTATATCAAGGTTGTGGACCCTATAGAGGTCACAATTTTTATCTGATTTTGTTGAAACTTAAAATGTAAGTTTATTACACAAAGATCTCAGTTCCTTTCGTTATTTGCGCATATTGGACCGCAACTTTCCGAATTATGGCCCCTGATTGTACGAAAAATCACGTTTTTAGCTTGTGGACCCTATAGAGGTCATAATTTTTATCCGATTTAAAAAAACGTATTATTATATCACCGTTGCACCCTAAGGACGACTGAATTCGAATTTCGTGAAAATCGGCCCTAAATCGACAGACAAAATGGCCGCCGTTCGTTCTCAAATAGCGTAAGAATATGGTATATCAAGGTTGTGGACCCTATAGAGGTCACAATTTTTATCCGATTTTGTTGAAACTTGAAATGTAAGTTTATAACCCAAAGATCTTGGTTCCTTTCGATATTCGCACATATCGGACCGTAACTTCCTGAATTATAGCCCCTGATTGTACAAAAAATCGAGTTTTTAGCTTGTGGACCCTATAGAGGTCATAATTTTTATCCGATTTAAAAAAACGTATTATTATATCACCATTACACCCAAAGGGCGACTGAGTTCGAATTTCGTGAAAATCGGCCCAAAATTGACAGACAAAATGGCCGCTGTTCGTTCTCAAATAGCATAAGAATATGGTATATCAAGGTTGTGGACCCTATAGAGGTCACAATTTTTATCCAATTTTGTTGAAACTTGAAATGTAAGTTTATAACCCAAAGATCTCGGATCCTTTTGATATTCGCGCATATCGGACCATAACTTCCTGAATTATGCCCCATGATTGTACGAAAAATCGAGTTTTTAGCTTGTGGACCCTATAGAGGTCATAATTTTTATCCGATTTAAAAACAAAATATTATTATGTCACCGTTACACCCTAAGGACGACTGAGTTCGAATTTCGTGAAAATCGGCCCAAAATTGACAGACAAAATGGCTGCCGTTTGTTCTCAAATAGCGTAAAAATATGGTATATCAAGGTTGTGGACCCTATAGAGGTCACAATTTTTATCTGATTTTGTTGAAACTTGAAATGTAAGTTTATAACACAAAGATCTCAGTTGCTTTCGATATTTGAGCATATCGAATTGTAATTTCCTGAATTATGGCCCTTGATTGTAGGAAAAATCACTTTCTTGTTAGCTTGTTCTCTATCCATCTCTCGAAAATGTGGGTTTATCCTGCCTGGCAGCCGCTGGTTTAACAGGGAATAAGTGATGATTCATATTATAACAGTAAATAATTAAAATATTCCATAGGGATTATAATAATATGTATATCATGTCGGTGTGCATATCTGATACGCTGGGTATTAAAGGGTTAAGGAATAACTGAGATTTTGTTTTTATCTGGTATACTGGATTATAAATCACCTAACTAAAGGATTTATTTTGTATATCAGGGGAACTCTTCATTGCTAGATTTGCTGTCATACTAAATAAACATATTTTTAAAGACTGGTTTCTATCTCTCTCTGTGGAATATAGACAATTAAATTTAAAATTTAAGACTCGAACCCTCTATTTTTTGGAGTACAGTAAGCTGAACTAAGAATCGTGTACTTATTATTACAAGTAAGTGACATTTTTTTGGAAGATGGTTTAGAAATTTAGGAAATCTATCGGAAAAGACATTTTTTAAAACCTGTCATGGACCATCCAGAAAGAAGACAAAGGGAAAAGAAACTGGCAGAGTGTACTGTTCTTTAGTTTTAAATATATTAAACACTTTATTGAATGTTGTTGTTTTTTTTTCGATTAAAAAATTGCTCTCTGATCTATTTTGTTACTGGAAAAAACTCCTCAGAATCGCTGAGAATGCATATTTAGACACCATTTTGTAAGAAAAATTAAAAAGATTGTAAAAACCCCCACCTCTAGCAGCTCACGCCAGCGGCGTTCGGTTATATAGTCGGTCCTTTGCCATCAGATTTTTAATCACCAATGAATAATACAGTAAAATGTTACATTTATTTCAATTGTTATTGAATATCGATATGTTTAGCTGTGTGTGTGACTTGTTTTAGTTTATATAAATTAAAAGATTTGTAGGCCTGTACATTTGTGTATCCAATTGAATACACATTTTGCTCAAAGACTTGACGTAGTCTTCGAACACTACTGGGAATGGAGGCAGAGCTGGAATCTCAGTAGTGTAAATATTTCTAGTTCTTGTAGTGTACATGAGAGAACGGTGGCTTGAAGATTTGTCTTTAGATTAGATTTCGTATCATTTGCTGCCTCAGGGATTAGAATTGTTTGCCAGAAAATGATGCTGAAAATACCCACAGGGTGCCTTTTAGAGCATCTAGTTTTCAAAAAATTTTGGGGGAGAACCCCCGAAACCCCTCTTTACCAATAGTCGCCCGCACTCACCGTTTCACATTTATAAAATTTATAAAAATGTGCCACATTGCGTAAATTGTGCATCTTACCTTCAAAAGCAATATCCATAAAACAGAAATCTCCATATTGATAAATAATACGGCACAACCAACCAAACAGTGGTAATTTCCACACAAATGATATATTTAAACTAAAATTACTTTAGCTTTTCACTAAATTTACATCGCATACAATCCAACGATCCTCATTCCAGAACTTGTAATTTATAATAGCTGCTTGCTTTTATCCAATTACAGAATTGTCCCGTGGTCTAACATATCAAAGAAGCACATACGCCCGATATGACACGTAATCATTTTGGGAGACATGTCTTCTATTCTTACGACTATACTTGGCGTTTATACTGTGTACCATATAGTCACGCTACTTATAAAGTTGCATTTAATAAAATAAAAATATTGACCTTAATCTATCGCACGAAATGCAATGTCGTCATTTATAAATATTGAACAGGTAAATATCCCCATGTATATAGCGAATAAGCCAAATTTGCCGTATGTAAATATACTGATTCTCGTAAATATAATTATTCTCGTCTTCCGACAAGTTATTATTTGTGTCTTCAAATTTGTATCATTCAAATGTCAACCCAACCATTTCAGATTTCACGTCTAACCGTTTCACGCATAGTCCGTGCAGAGCAATAATAGCTAGCAAATAATTTATGATATCTGAATACTTTCTGAAAGAACATATAGCTCTTTATTAGATGTTAGTTTTTAATAGGCCATTTTTTTTAAAATAGTCGGGTATCAATCACAGATATCAAATATAAATCACACTAATTAGATGAACAGCCCAACGCAGCTTGAAATGAAATGAAATGAAATGGGGTTTAACGTCCTACTGTCTGCTCCGAACTGGGCTAATGAAGAGGAGCATACGCCATACAGTGTGCTATGAGGGAAATTTTGCCCGGACAGCGGCACTACGGCCTATCCTTATATCGAATACCAACTGCTATGGGATCTTTTACGTGCACACCAATGTGTACATGGGACCTCAGTTTTTCTTCCCACTCGAACGACTATAACGAGCTATATGTTCTTTCAGAAAGTATTCAAATATCATAAATTATTTGCTAGCTATTATAAAAATGTACAATACACAAACAGGGTAGGTGATATGATCAATGCTACCAATTTATCAGAATTTTTCATGTGGACGTATATTGTCGCCGCCCATGTCCGTCCTGACGTCCGTCTACAATTTGTTTGTGGACTCTCTACAGGTCACAATTCTTGTCCGATTTTGACGAAACTTGAAATATAGGTTTATCCCCAAAATATCTCGGCTGCTTTCGATATTGGCATGTATCGGATCAAAACTTCATGGATTATGGCCCCTGTTTGTACGAAAAATCACGTTTTTAGCTTGTGGACCCTATAGAGGTCACAATTTTTATCCGATTTTGTTGAAACTTGACATGTAAGTTTATAACCCAAAGATCTCAGTTCCTTTCGATATTCGTGCATATCGGACCGTAACTTCCTGAATTATGGCCTGATTGTACGAAAAAACGCGTTTTTAGCTTGTGGACCCTACATAGGTCATAATTTTTATCTGATTTCAAAAATCATATTATTATATCATTGTTACAGCCTAAGGAAGGTTGAGTTCGAATTACGTGAAAATCGTACCAAAATTGCCGGACATAATGGCCGCCGTTTGTACGTGAATAGTGTAAAAATATGGTAAATCAAGGTTGTGGACCCTGTATGGGTCACAATTTTAATCCGATTTTGATGAAACTTGAAATGCATGTTTATAACCCAAAGATCTTGGTTCCTTTCATTATTTGCGCATATCAAATTGTAACTTCATGAATTATGGCTCTTGATTGTAGGAAAAATCACTTTCTTTTTAGCTTGTTCTCTATCCATCTCTCGAAAATGTGGGCGTATCCTGCCTGGCAGCCGCTGGTAAAAAAAAAAATTGACAAATTTTATAGTTTAATATCAGTATCTTCTCAAATAAAGCAACCAAACAGTTTTCCAATGCGTGCAAATAAGCTTGTGCACGCCTTTACATGTATAAATAGAATTGACAGCTGTCCTTGTCAGATCCTCCGTTCTGCATCACTGACAAGGGGGAATCACGCAGGAATATCTGGATGAACTTTCTCGGCCAATGCAGGGATCGAACACCTGACCTCCAGGCTAGCGAACCAACGTCTAACCCACTTAGCCAACGTGACCCCCAACGAAAGCAGCTTTGAAACAAACAGCATTGTAATTTTATATTTGATTAAACTTCACATTTCATTTAGACCTTAGACAATTACGTTTACAACTGGTACAGGGAAGTAATTCAAATTTATTATTATCATCGGAGAGATGTTTTGCAAATAAAGGGCACTATACTATAAATCGAAATTTTGTTACTATATTTTATTATAGTGCGCCCCTCCATGTAAAAAAATCAAGATTATGGACATGTAGCGTCGGTTAAAAGCCTGTTTAAATAACTGTGTTTTAAATAGTTTTTTTTTTTAAAGACCTTAGACAATTACGTTTCCAACTGGTACGGAGAAGTAATTCAAATTTATTATCATCGGAGAGATGTTTTGCAAATAAAGGGGACAAAGTAATATTAATACTATAAATCAAAATTTTGTTACTATATATTATTATAGTGCGCCCTTCCATGTAACTTACTTAGGGACACTTTACAAAGTGACAATTTAATCTTTAAAATATCAAGATTATAGACATGTAACGTCGGTTAAAAGCCTGTTTAAATAACTGTGTTTTAAATAGTTTATTTTAAAAGAATATAGATATGTACAACATCTTAAACTAAATGGTAGATTATTCCATAAAACAGATACGCCTGTATCAAGAGATAGTTTGTTACAAAGACCTGCGTAAAACACACGGTCGAATGATAAATCGCACGGTAAAACAGTTTTACTTCCCAAATTTTGATTTAACACATACGTTCAGATAAAGCCTGTTGGTCCTTGATTACACTCCTTTCGGTGCAGTTATTGCAACTAGCGAGAAAACACGCCAATTAAACAACACACAACATTGACATTCATTTTTTACTGGTCGGTTAATTAACACACCTCGACTGAAAACGCACTGTCGCACAGTTTTTCACCCCTAACGTTAATTAACTCACCTCTCAGAAAGTTTTTTACTTTTGTTAATTAACACACCTTATTTACAGTTTTAACGCCGTAATACAGAGTAATAGTCGGAAAATTAATTTTCTTTCGATACACGTACAAATAACAACAATGACTGAGAATTCAATGATGGCTGTGCACAGATTCACCCTTTAGCAGTTCTCAGTGTTAGCAGGACTGGATCAACCATTAAGCAAAATAAGCACTTGCTTAGGGCATCATGGGAAGGGGGGCACCACAGAATTTCTGCTTTGTTAGCTGACAAATTCAAAATATTTAATTTAAAGATTAAGAACTTTTAATTAGTTTTTCATTGTTTTTTTTTGTATTTTGTTACTCTGTAGTGTTACCTTCTTTGTTTCAACCATACTTCATTAGCCCAGTCGGAGCAGTACAGTAGGACGTTAAACCCCATTTCATTTCTTTGTCTCAATATATCTTGGTTCCTTTCTATTGTTGTAAATATCGAATCATAACTTCCTGAATTATGGCCCCTGATTGTACAAAAAAATCAGACCAAAACTGCCGTACAAAATGGACGCCCCTTGTACGCAAATAGCGTAAAAATATGGTATATCAAGGTTGTGGACCCTCTAGAGGTGACAATTTTCTTCTTATTTTGATGAAACGTGAAATGCAAGTTTACAACCCGAAGATCTCGATTCCTTTCAATATGCACGCATATTGGCATCGTAACTTCCTGAATTATGGCCTTTGATTGTACGGGGGAGTTTTGGATGGACGAATGGTTAGCACGCGTGTGCTGTATCATACGGTCTGTCATTGAGTCAACTGGCGGGGTTTTGATTCCCCGGTTGTATGTGACAAGGAGTAGGTTCGCCTGTCCAACCTCGTGGGTTTTCTTCGGGTCCTCCGGTTTCCTCCCACTGCTAAAGACCCCTACACGCAAGCGAATGATTGAAATAAAATTCATCCATGTGTTAGTCCCGAAGTGACCTAGTTTGTGTCGAGTGGACATTAATGATATTAAAGACAATGTGAAAATAGATGCACTACCTTACATTTATTCTATACCTAAACTCCATAAAAACCCAGTAAAATTCAGATACATAATATCCTCCAGTATCTGCCAAACGAAACCATTAGCTAAGACTATCATCAAAGAACTTAAATTATGCCAAACCCAACATGCCATTTGGTTCAGAACACTTCGTAGCTATACTGGAATTAATAGTTTTTTCATAATTGATAAAAATAAATCTATAGTAGACACTTTAGAAAAAATCAATAAAAAAGTTAATGTAAAAACAATAGAAATGTTTGATTTTTCTACTTTGTATACTATGCTTCAACATGCAGATCTTAAACATAATTTGGATTGGTTTGTAGATGAAGCCTTTAATGGAGCTTTCGGGAAAGGCAGAAACTTGATGGCCATTTATGCAGAAGATGCCAAATGGATTATATTATGTCGCAATGCCGACACTGTAGTTTTTGATAAAGAAAATTTTTAAAACATCATACATTTCCTCATTGACAATGCCATATTTGAGAATGGGGATCAGATAATACAGCAAACTATTGGTTTACCAATGGGAACTGAACCCGCCGCATTTATGGCACATGCACATTTATATAAATATGAATTCTACTTTCAAGACCATAAAAGAAAAACAGATAACAGAGTGGCTAAAAGTCTAAACTACACCTTCCGATACATTGTCATTGATGACATAACACCTATCAATGATAACGGAAATTTCAACAAATATAAAAGTGAAATATATCCTCCTGAACTAATATTAAATAAAGAAAATCCTGGCACTATAAATGCATCTGTTCTTGACCTGAACATCAATATAATTAACAATAAATTTAATGTCGGTATCGACAAAACAGACAAATTTAGTTTTGAAGTAGTAAAATACCTGTCAATCTATAGTAACATACCAGTTACCACCTAACCCTGTCTGAATTACCCTCACTTATTTTTGTTATGCCTTTATAAATACACTTACATAGTACGATTTCTTCAGCATACCTGTTTTGCATTTCTTGTGTGGGGTATTATATTAAAATATTATAAGTTGTACAGTTACATAACTTAATAGTTCTGATTAGTCGCTAAAACTTATAGTTTATTAAAGATGGGTTCCCGCGTACAAACTGGGTGATTATTAAATTTAATGGTATATATGGACTTAAAACATATTCAAACAAATTAATTTGTCATAATTTTGCTTCAAATCCTTCTCAAACATTGTAATTGCGAAGGTATGTCCCGCTATAAAAATTTGATAAAACCAGGTTATGTTTATGTCACGTGACTTACCTCTCTTGGAAGTCAGAGGAGAATTCATTGCATACATAAGACGATGTTGTCTTTAATCGCTTACTATTTATTACAAATATCGAATCCTAATTAAATTCTCGGATTATCCACTACCCGCGTCTTTTTCCGTCATTTTTATCTCAGAAAGTGTTGTACGTCTAACTCTTCATAAAGTTTATCAACTTGTACATCAAGTGCTCAATGTTCGCGTCTGACCTTTGACATCACGCGTGCAGAAATTCCTAATCGTTGGGCTGTTGATTAGGGGAACCCTTACATTTTTGTTCTGTATACGCCCCATGAGTGTTTTTCGGGGAATCCAGTATTTTACTAGTAAGATTGGATATCTCTACTTTCCATATATACCAAAATTACCATACTTTTATTGGAAATAACCACCCGATAAATAATTTTCTGGGAACCCATATTTAAGCTTTTAACGTTATTTTATCTGGATTATCGCCCTTTTTATTCTGATTTTTTTATCACCTTCTTCTAAGTTATGACGTCATTCCCAAAATAACATCATGCCACTCAGTCAGCAGATGGCTGTCTTTCGAGACAGTCTACATTTCCTATTTGCTTCTTTGTATTCAGTTTTG
This sequence comes from Patella vulgata, assembly GCF_932274485.2. Classification (NCBI taxonomy): domain Eukaryota; kingdom Metazoa; phylum Mollusca; class Gastropoda; family Patellidae; genus Patella; species Patella vulgata. The sequence continues at coordinate 44,514,999 of NC_065885.2, forward strand.
TTTTTGTGACGGATGGAACATGTGCCCTATATGTGTTCAATATACCTCGATTCCATTAAATACTGAAACGTTTCTTGATTGATTTTAGAGCATTTAGGTTTAGACTACTTTTTGTATACATTTCACCGATGTGGTTGCTTGTATAGTTGAATTTTACTACATATGCTTACATTCGTATTTTTTGTAGTAGCATATGGCAGATCATGACTCGTGCTGGCATTACACAATGGTTTCTTTGGGTTGTATTCCCGATTGTTTTCAAATTTGAGTGAAGTCTGTGTCACTACAGACCCGGGACTGTACAGGCAGTGGACGCTTACGGCTAGCCCTCGGATCCATTCACTTTTTTTTAATTGTTCGTTCGTTTGTGTTTTTCTGAGTATGATGTCTTGTCTGTGTATTTGTTTTTGTCTTTATTTTGTGTGGTGCAGTTCCCCTGCACTTACTATTACTAGTAACTGATTCTGGTGCGTGTTGTAAGGCATTTTTAAAGTCTAAAACATGGAACAGCAATCCAGCAATATGATTACATTTTCCACCTTTCCTTGCAACACAACTACAGTTGGCTTTTACAATATCTCCAGTTTTACTGTCAAAGACCACTCTCGTGTAATACATGTTCTCTTTATATGATAACAACACCTTTGCCGGTTGCCCACACCTTTCCTTGCAACACAACTACAGCTGGCTTTTACAATATCTCCAGTTTTACTGTAAAAGACCACTCTCGTGTCATACATGTTCTCTTTATATGATAACAACACCTTTGCCGGTTGCCCACACCTCATCAACATGACCAGACACATAAAAGTTGTAGCCCTTCCTCAGGTGTTTCTGGGCAGTTGGTAGGTTGACCATTTCTTCTTCGGAATCATAGTCAGTCTTTTTGCAAACAATTCTCATTTTTCTATGTACCAAATATTCAACAATACACCTGTTGTTAAAATTATATGAAATACAACTCAAATCATCCGACCATTTGTTGGCATGTGGCAATGGGACATCTACAATTTCAGTTAGGTAAGATTTTACGGCCTCTCTGTCTGGATCACACACATAACGTGACATCCCACTGTTGGTCAAGTCTTTTATTCTGAAAGTAATATAAAATTTAAAAAAAATATATGACAATATTCAATACTGGACAATAATGTACATAGGCGTACGAGGCAGGGGGGGCAGGTGCCCCCCTAACTTTCGGGCAAGCTGACTTTTCTGGCAGACGGGTAAAGTGAACAAAATTTCTATTTCATCTACTTGGCCAAATAAAGTGCCCGAAATCTAATAAAACACTAATTTTACGGGCTGGAATAGCAGTAAAACACTTTTGCGACCGTCAAATCTTCCAAAATTTTCTTGGGGGGTGGGGGGGGTCCATACAAGGTTGTGGACCCTCTAGAGGTGACAATTTTCTTCTTATTTTGATGAAACGTGAAATGCAAGTTTACAACCCGAAGATCTCGATTCCTTTCAATATGCACGCATATTGGCATCGTAACTTCCTGAATTATGGCCTTTGATTGTACGGGGGAGTTTTGGATGGACGAATGGTTAGCACGCGTGTGCTGTATCATACGGTCTGTCATTGAGTCAACTGGCGGGGTTTTGATTCCCCGGTTGTATGTGACAAGGAGTAGGTTCGCCTGTCCAACCTCGTGGGTTTTCTTCGGGTCCTCCGGTTTCCTCCCACTGCTAAAGACCCCTACACGCAAGCGAATGATTGAAATAAAATTCATCCATGTGTTAGTCCCGAAGTGACCTAGTTTGTGTCGAGTGGACATTAATGATATTAAAGACAATGTGAAAATAGATGCACTACCTTACATTTATTCTATACCTAAACTCCATAAAAACCCAGTAAAATTCAGATACATAATATCCTCCAGTATCTGCCAAACGAAACCATTAGCTAAGACTATCATCAAAGAACTTAAATTATGCCAAACCCAACATGCCATTTGGTGCAGTACACTTCGTAGCTATGCTGGAATTAATAGTTTTTTTTATAATTGATAAAAATAAACCTATAGTAGACACTTTAGAAAAAATCAATAAAAAAGTTAATGTAAAAACAATAGAAATGTTTGATTTTTCTACTTTGTATACTATGCTTCAACATGCAGATCTTAAACATAATTTGGATTGGTTTGTAGATGAAGCCTTTAATGGAGCTTTCGGGAAAGGCAGAAACTTGATGGCCATTTATGCAGAAGATGCCAAATGGATTATATTATGTCGCAATGCCGACACTGTAGTTTTTGATAAAGAAAATTTTTAAAACATCATACATTTCCTCATTGACAATGCCATATTTGAGAATGGGGATCAGATAATACAGCAAACTATTGGTTTACCAATGGGAACTGAACCCGCCGCATTTATGGCACATGCACATTTATATAAATATGAATTCTACTTTCAAGACCATAAAAGAAAAACAGATAACAGAGTGGCTAAAAGTCTAAACTACACCTTCCGATACATTGTCATTGATGACATAACACCTATCAATGATAACGGAAATTTCAACAAATATAAAAGTGAAATATATCCTCCTGAACTAATATTAAATAAAGAAAATCCTGGCACTATAAATGCATCTGTTCTTGACCTGAACATCAATATAATTAACAATAAATTTAATGTCGGTATCGACAAAACAGACAAATTTAGTTTTGAAGTAGTAAAATACCTGTCAATCTATAGTAACATACCAGTTACCACCTAACCCTGTCTGAATTACCCTCACTTATTTTTGTTATGCCTTTATAAATACACTTACATAGTACGATTTCTTCAGCATACCTGTTTTGCATTTCTTGTGTGGGGTATTATATTAAAATATTATAAGTTGTACAGTTACATAACTTAATAGTTCTGATTAGTCGCTAAAACTTATAGTTTATTAAAGATGGGTTCCCGCGTACAAACTGGGTGATTATTAAATTTAATGGTATATATGGACTTAAAACATATTCAAACAAATTAATTTGTCATAATTTTGCTTCAAATCCTTCTCAAACATTGTAATTGCGAAGGTATGTCCCGCTATAAAAATTTGATAAAACCAGGTTATGTTTATGTCACGTGACTTACCTCTCTTGGAAGTCAGAGGAGAATTCATTGCATACATAAGACGATGTTGTCTTTAATCGCTTACTATTTATTACAAATATCGAATCCTAATTAAATTCTCGGATTATCCACTACCCGCGTCTTTTTCCGTCATTTTTATCTCAGAAAGTGTTGTACGTCTAACTCTTCATAAAGTTTATCAACTTGTACATCAAGTGCTCAATGTTCGCGTCTGACCTTTGACATCACGCGTGCAGAAATTCCTAATCGTTGGGCTGTTGATTAGGGGAACCCTTACATTTTTGTTCTGTATACGCCCCATGAGTGTTTTTCGGGGAATCCAGTATTTTACTAGTAAGATTGGATATCTCTACTTTCCATATATACCAAAATTACCATACTTTTATTGGAAATAACCACCCGATAAATAATTTTCTGGGAACCCATATTTAAGCTTTTAACGTTATTTTATCTGGATTATCGCCCTTTTTATTCTGATTTTTTTATCACCTTCTTCTAAGTTATGACGTCATTCCCAAAATAACATCATGCCACTCAGTCAGCAGATGGCTGTCTTTCGAGACAGTCTACATTTCCTATTTGCTTCTTTGTATTCAGTTTTGTTTTTGTGACGGATGGAACATGTGCCCTATATGTGTTCAATATACCTCGATTCCATTAAATACTGAAACGTTTCTTGATTGATTTTAGAGCATTTAGGTTTAGACTACTTTTTGTATACATTTCACCGATGTGGTTGCTTGTATAGTTGAATTTTACTACATATGCTTACATTCGTATTTTTTGTAGTAGCATATGGCAGATCATGACTCGTGCTGGCATTACACAATGGTTTCTTTGGGTTGTATTCCCGATTGTTTTCAAATTTGAGTGAAGTCTGTGTCACTACAGACCCGGGACTGTACAGGCAGTGGACGCTTACGGCTAGCCCTCGGATCCATTCACTTTTTTTTAATTGTTCGTTCGTTTGTGTTTTTCTGAGTATGATGTCTTGTCTGTGTATTTGTTTTTGTCTTTATTTTGTGTGGTGCAGTTCCCCTGCACTTACTATTACTAGTAACTGATTCTGGTGCGTGTTGTAAGGCATTTTTAAAGTCTAAAACATGGAACAGCAATCCAGCAATATGATTACATTTTCCACCTTTCCTTGCAACACAACTACAGTTGGCTTTTACAATATCTCCAGTTTTACTGTCAAAGACCACTCTCGTGTAATACATGTTCTCTTTATATGATAACAACACCTTTGCCGGTTGCCCACACCTTTCCTTGCAACACAACTACAGCTGGCTTTTACAATATCTCCAGTTTTACTGTAAAAGACCACTCTCGTGTCATACATGTTCTCTTTATATGATAACAACACCTTTGCCGGTTGCCCACACCTCATCAACATGACCAGACACATAAAAGTTGTAGCCCTTCCTCAGGTGTTTCTGGGCAGTTGGTAGGTTGACCATTTCTTCTTCGGAATCATAGTCAGTCTTTTTGCAAACAATTCTCATTTTTCTATGTACCAAATATTCAACAATACACCTGTTGTTAAAATTATATGAAATACAACTCAAATCATCCGACCATTTGTTGGCATGTGGCAATGGGACATCTACAATTTCAGTTAGGTAAGATTTTACGGCCTCTCTGTCTGGATCACACACATAACGTGACATCCCACTGTTGGTCAAGTCTTTTATTCTGAAAGTAATATAAAATTTAAAAAAAATATATGACAATATTCAATACTGGACAATAATGTACATAGGCGTACGAGGCAGGGGGGGCAGGTGCCCCCCTAACTTTCGGGCAAGCTGACTTTTCTGGCAGACGGGTAAAGTGAACAAAATTTCTATTTCATCTACTTGGCCAAATAAAGTGCCCGAAATCTAATAAAACACTAATTTTACGGGCTGGAATAGCAGTAAAACACTTTTGCGACCGTCAAATCTTCCAAAATTTTCTTGGGGGGTGGGGGGGGTCCATACAAGGTCAGCTCCACTTCTTTGCCTCTCGAAGAAAACCGGCGCCGCTGTTTGTAAACCTGAAATTTTGGGGGGCATTTCTAGTTTTGCTTCCCTAACTGTCATTGAGCCCTAATAAAACACTAATTTTACTTTCATTTTAATTGAATACCACGAATTTGTACTGAGTTGACTATGGATTAAAACATTTTGTCTGGAGCCACTCTACTTTGTGCGATATTTTTCAGGCATCGATTATTATTGTGAATGCAACTGCAACAGTCTGATTGGATGGTTGGAATTCAGAATGGGATTTCGGTTACAAAACCATTGGATACTTTTGGAGTTGCTTACACGGGCTAAAATAGCAGAAAACGCATTTGCGGTGGTTAAATTTTCAAAATTTTCTAACAACGGGTCCTGTCTCTGTGGACTGTAAACGATTGATCTTTTGATTGGAATTCGAGCCAGCCATCTTAATTAGCCTACATTAGACCACTTTGAAGTTGCTTTGTTCACGGGCTAAAATAGCAGGAAAACGTGTTTGCCGCCGTCAGATATTCCAAAATTTTTTGGGGGGCGGGGGGGATCCACACAAGGTAAGCTCCGATTCTTCGCCTCTCGAGGAAGACCGCGCCGCTATCTGTAAACCCGAAGTTTTTTCGGGCAAGTAGGGTTCCTGCCCCCCTAACTGTCATCGAGCCCGTACGCCTATGATAATGTATACTTTAGCCTTCATTATAGTAATACAGTAATAATACGTATGTACAGTAGGGCCAAGTCCATATCACTGATTGAAGGGTCGCATCTTATAAAACATGGTACTTACAGTATTGAGAGAGATTGCATAAAAAATATGTGCATTCATATCATAATTATAACATTATTAAATATAGTATTAGATCTATATAGATTATAATTTCGGCGTGTGCGAAATAAAGATAGCAGCAGCCATAATATAAATAAGCCACGTTTATGCCCTGTCGTCAATGCTAGACTTACCTTCTGACTAAACTGGATTTGGACTCAGATTTTCCAGCTGTAAATCCTCTACATGCTACCCATCTCCTCAAATCAACAATTTCATTATCTTCAACCACAGAACAGGGTAAAATTGCTCCTTTAACATCACATTCACGTAAAACTACTCTAACACCAGCCATGTTGTTAAAAAACTGATCCCGGGTTGAGCCCACAATGCATTGCGATAAACAATTGAGGATTTAGTTATGCTAGAAGGTAATTTAGCGAAATGTCATGTATTATCTATAATTTGTGTATTTATAGGAATGTTGTTGATGATTGGTTTGTGTATTTATAGGAATGTTGTTGATGATTGGTTTGTGTATTTATAGGAATGTTGTTGATGATTGGTTAGAACATTACAGAATAGCTGTTGGACTAACTTCCCCAAGTCTTCATGGTTTAAAAGATATACCATCTAGCAGACGACGCTATTCTCAATCAGCTAAATTGTCAAACACAGACTTTTTATCAAGAGGAACTATGCTTGGTGTTGATTTCTCGAAAAAATCATCATTTAAATTATTACGAGCACCATCTGCACCATCAGGTATAAAATAATTTAATAATCATTTGTAACACTATCTTAGTGATAACAGAGATCAGTTTATATATGATTTATTTACATCAGGTATATAAAACAGCTACAGTTACATACATACAACAATACAGGAACTTAAACTAATATACAGGAACTAGACTACGACAGGAACACATATAACTATATTAAGGGGGTGGACAGTAGAAAATTTCAGTTTTTTTAATAATTGTGGTAAAGTTATCATTCTTATACGTCTAGGAACACATCCATTGAGTAATAAAAAAACGGCCCAAAAATTTTCCTGGGGGTACCTGTTGCTATTCAACAGAATGTTTTAAAATTAAGCAGAGAGGCTACTGACATGTTCCTTTGTGCAATAGGCAAGTTTCATTACAAAATGATAATTAGAAAGCAAGTTATACACATTTTAATGTTAACTTCAAAATTCTTTCATGTGTCACAGTTGCTATGGCAAGAATATATCAGGAACTATTTTGCAGATTTCAATAAAATTCTCCTATTACACAAAGTTATTATATAGGAAGTTATATTCCAAGTTTCAAGAAAATCTGACCATAACTTTCAGAGATATAGCATGACTAAAATTGGTAACTCGAGAAAAAACTGTTTTGAGAAATCAACAACTGAAGCGGAAGTATTTCAATAGAACAACTAACGCCGATCTGTTCAATTCATTTATGTAACTTCCTGGATTATGACCCCTGATCGTTCGAAAAATGGCATTTCTAGCTTGTGGACCCACTAGAAGTCACAATTTGTACTCAATTTTAAAAAACGTTTAAATATGTCACTCTTACACATCACAAAGATGTGGTCACTCTAGAAGTCACAATTTTTATCCGATTTTGATGAAACTTGAAATGTATGATTATAATCCAAAGAAATTGGTTCCTTGATTATAATCCAAAGATCTTGGTTTCTTTCAATATTTGCGCATATCGGACCTTAACTTTCTGGATTATGGACCCTTATTGTACGAAAAATCACGTTTTTAGCTTGTGGACCCCATAGAGGTTCCTTGATTATAATCCAAAGATCTTGGTTCCTTTCAATATTTGCGCATATCTGACCTTAACTTTCTGGATTATGGACCCTTATTGTACGAAAAATCACGTTTTTAGCTTGTGGACCCTATAGAGGTCACAATTTTTACCTGATTTTAAAAAACATTTAAATATGTCACCGTTATCCAATTTTGACGAAACTTGAAATATAGGTTTATTTCCAAAAGATCTTGGTTGCTTTTGATATTGGCATGTATCGGATTGAAACTTCATGGATTATGGCCCCTGATTGTACAAAAAATCACGTTTTAGCTTGTGTACCCTATTGAGGTCACAATTTAAAACCGATTTTGATGAAACTTGAAATGCATGTTTATAACCCAATATTTACGCATATCGGATCGTAACTTCCTGAATTATGGCCCCTGATTGTACGAAAAATCACCTTTTTTAGCTTGTGGTCCCTCTGGAGGTCACAATTATTATCTAATTTAAAATACAGTTTGATAATATCACCCATACACCGTAATGCAGGTTTAGTTTGAATTTCGTGAAACGGACCAAAATTGCCGGACAAAATGGACGCCGTTTGTACACGAATAGTGTAAAAATATGGTATATCAAGGTTGTGGATCCTCTCACTATACGACTGGTACCGTGGAATCTTGGGTAAATAGCGTTATCTAATCTATGTAGAATTATTCATAAATATCATTGAATTTGGCCTAATAGCATTCAATTTGTCCTTGTATACAACTTAAATCTCAACGTGCAATTTTGATCACCAAGCGTTAATTAACTAGTGTTTAGTTTGTCGACACGTGTGTAATTATAAGCGTCCTGCATAATTTTCACGACTGTTCAATAATTAGTTTGACCGTTCAATTTCCCGAGTTGTGATTAAAATTAGTCAAGGTGTCCAATTACGCCTGGTATTCAATTCTGTTGCCGAACATCCAATTTCACATGCGTTGTTCAGATTTTAACGAAATGTTTATATTGAAGGAGTTGTAGTATAGTAATGCTGCCGTGAAAACGTGTACATGTATAATGTACAGGCCGGTTTGTACATGCATATAACGTCGGCCAAAATGTATGCAACAATTAACAACTTACAATTTTTTTACAACGTAACATTACATCTTCGTCTATAACTTAGATGTAATCCATCAATTATTGGCTGCTATAAAATCCAAACTTTAAATTATATACGTCATACGATGAGCTTGCAGCTTCAGTTAATCTAAATCAATCATTCATAGAGCACTCGATCCACTCCACGGGGCGCTTAACGGTAACTCACTTGGTCAGAAACGCGCCAAAAGATTATTGGGACTATATTCTTAGTCTGTCTGTGTTAATCGGCGACAAATCTCTGCTGTGACAATATACATCTACTTTAAATGTCGCCCAATTCATTTCGGTTGAAGCGGATATTGAATAAAGCCATTTCACACACGTGTACATTACATGCGCATGTCATATATTTATACAATGTCCACAATGTCGGACTGCAGTTATTTATATATTTGATCTTTTTTGTGGGTTTAATTTGTTTACAAATTATCGTGCGTACCACTGAACTATAAATGCTCGTATCTTAAAATTGATCACACGCAGTACCGTCATTTCCCGATATCATAACCAACCCCAATTTGATTATCCGATATATTCTAATCGCCATTGTTATCAGATTAACCAATCTGTTTTCGAAGCAGCCATTATATTGTAATCATATTTTCATACAAAACAGCCTTTTGCCGATTTACATGACGTCTTCCCGATATATTCGCATAAGGGTATGTTTGTTTCCCTTCTTTCAACAGCTTAGATGACCCTTCTTGGACAATTAGGCACGGCTCCATGTGTCGAAAGCTTGTTCCATTCTAAAAGCATGCAATCGCCTTTGGAAATCACTTTGGTGTCTTTTTTTTTATTTCAGTCACTTTATTTGAACGATTTTCATAATAAGTCGTAGTAATTTTTTATTTTTTTTTACTGCCAATTCTGCTTAATTGTGTGCGCTTCGAAATCTAAAAATCTAAAAAGGCCTGTTAATACAGTATGAACAATATGGAATATTAAATATGTGTCCATATATACCAAAAATAAATCACATAAAACAGATGAATAATACAACGTAGATTTGAAACAGAAAGTCTTCAAGTATATTCGTAAATATGTTTCCCTTTTGTCTAAATCCCATTTATAACTGTTTGATCTCCTTTTGCAGAGCAAAGACTTGTTATTTTGAATGATACCGAGAAATCACTTAAAGCTGTTACAATCAGAGAAAATATTATAAACATAAAGGGGGCGTGGGGCATTAACAATGTGATAACTCATAAAAAAAAAATAATGATGCACACCAAAGTTTTTGCATAAAGAGATGGTTTGTCATGTATTTCAGTAAATTTCACTATATTTGTTATGTATTCTATTCACATCGACATGTAAAATTGCGTGAAAGAATTAGGCCACTACCTTTATAGGAATCTATTTATATCATTAGGCAATAATAATTTATTGCTACAGTTACCCATTTCGACATATTCACTATATTTTAAAGTCATAGTTTTAAACCTATATAGCTTCATTTTCAATATTTCTGGCTATTTATTATTCTATTGAGTTCCACGTTATGAATTTTTTAAAAAGAAACTATTTCAGATCAACAGGAATTTCTAATACACCTTTGATGTAATTAAAATATCTATAGCTTATGTACATAATCCATTGAGGCGTTTGTGTCGCTGACAAATTACAGTTTTTAAATAGGATACACAACACATCGTTATTAACTTACAGAGTCATGACGAATTTTAAATTTTATTAAACCAAAAAGTCATCATATAACAAGACAGTGAATGTATTTGGAATATTATTGTTCTGTTCTGGAATCTATAAATTTACCTTTGGTTTATAATACACATTATACAGTTACAATGGAATTGTGTGTCCATTTATTAATATTGCCCCTAATAAAGTCTGGCAGCAGTTATAAAACATCTAGGTCAACGTTGTTACAAGTTGGTGATCAGCGAAGCATCTAGTTCATGCTCTGGTGTCAGTTTGGTGATTATAATTAGAAATGTAAATTTCTACTATGTGAATTGGAAATTCCTTTTAATAATTAAAAAACAAATCCAAAAGGAAGAACAACCAAACAAAAAATAATTTGTTAATATTATTAGAAAAGATTTTAAATTTTCCACAAAGATTTTTTTTTTTTTTTTTTTGAAATATGCTATAGCAAAATATCATAGTCCTATGATTTAGCATTAGTCCACGTACGCCGTGATAATGTCGGCATAGTAGCACAAACATTTCTCCTTTTCAATGTCATCGCGTATTTCTTGGCCTTATATTTCTTTGAATAATTTGAATAACAACTTGATAACGCTTTCCCGTCTTCACCCTGCCCAGTCTTAAATTCCACCCATTGACCATTGTTTCTTTTAAAACCCCATAAAATTCCACAAACTATCATGATTGGAGCAAATATGCGTGTAGCAGTAGCAGCAAATGTCATGGCTAATGCCAATTGCCAATTCGATGAAAAATAAAGCACACAATTCATACGTTAAGATTTAATTAAAACATTTAATTATGAACGCATATAGACATCAATATGTGACAACAAACAATGGTATTGCTTATACTCTTTATCTTGTCTCTTTCATTTCTTTGTTTGAACATTTCTCTGATTACAACATAATATAATGACTTGGACAGTTTTTTCGTTTCAGAATATAATATAATATATACATATTATGTATAAGCTTTATTTAAATGAGATGCTCGAAAAGTGAACCACACATTTATCCATTGCAATAAGATCAAAATTGAATATACCACAGTATTCACCCACATTACAAAATTGTCCTTTTTGTTGTACTTATTGAAATAAACTGTAACAATTCCAACCAACTTTATCAGCTAATCCATTCGAGCACGAGAAACAGCTCGCCTCAAAAACATCAAAGGGCAGAGCTCACTGTGTGTGCCTGTCAACATCAAAGAACAGTTCTGTGTGAAAAGTGTGCACGAACCGACACAGAACCTGTGGTTTCTTAGTACTGTGGAGTAAATTAATAAAGCTATTTCATACAATGGAAAACAAGCGTCTCAATATTAGGTCATATATCAGTATTATTCTTTCAAAGACGAGCTCGTTACACATACTGCCCCCCAAAGTCAAAGTGACGTAACTGCACAAAAAGACAAACCGAGAAAATCGACTTGAAACTTAATTGTTATGTCGTTCTATACTATCATACATGGGTTTATTTAAATACTACACAGCAATGGGTTGTTTAAACCTAATTTTTATACAATATGCGAAATTGGAAATATCGAGTTCCTCGTGCCCGAAATTCAGATACGTCGTTTTGCCTTACGTGGTGCCAGGTATATTTAGAACTTATACCATGTTCAACTAACGTAGTTGATCCATATCTGCCATCATACTCAGTGTTAACTGTTAAGAATAATTAAGAATGTCAATTTAAAATATATTTATTTGTCAAATAAAAACTAAAGACATAATTATCAAAAATATATGATATTTTATACGTTTTAGTGGCAAGTGGGCACAGAAATCCTGGCCAATTTGCGCCAAATTTAATGTTACAAACTAATTTAATGTTTATGACTATAAACGATGATTTTTCTTATAATAACTTTATACACAATATCGCCTTAATACCTCATAATCTGTTTGAAAATATGCCAAGTTCATCTTCAGATTCAATAGTTTTGTATTAAATCTTGTACCGCATCATTAATTGGTAACTCTTTCCAAAATATCTGTCTGTTAAAAGGCATAAATGGGCATAGTTTTTTAATAATGTCCTCACGCTTCAAACTCGTGATGCCTCGGGGAATTTCGCGACATGTTTGAGATAATTTTATATTATATTTATCCTTCAGAAAGTCTAATGATGTAAATTCTTTGTCTGAATGTGGACACTTGTACTTTAAATCTCAAGAACCCCTTTCAAACAACAAGTTTTGGTCTACTTGAACCATCAATAAAATCATGAAAATTTGAATGTTTCATTTCTATGACATCACATTTGGCATTCTTGCAAACTTGCATAAACTCTATCCAATCTCGTACATCACCATACTTCTTAAGTTCGCGTTCAATTTGATGGTGAACCGAATCCGCCGACATAAAAGTGTGACCTGCTTCAAGGTATTTTATTTGGATTGTTTCTGCATCTATATCTTCAGAGTTAATTGTTGAAACTAGACAAGAAAAAAATGTCCAGTTCTTGTTCTGAGCCGTGCAATTATCAACCCAGATTACATTGTGCTTTTTATCCCTTAAATGCTGTTTGAAAAAATTCCAGAAAGTGCTAGCAATGTCTGAAGCATTCCTACCACTAATTGCTTCATGCCACAAAGCAGTTACTTTGGTTTTGGTTTGCCCCAACGATGCAAACGTTTCGTTAAATGCTACAATTCGACGAGTAAAGGCGCACGTTTCTACACCAGGCATACGAGGTAGCATTATAACTTTTTGAAGATCTGCTGAACCATAAAAATATGTCTCGTCCAACGAACTCTTTTCGACATCAGATTTATATGCTATCCTCGTTTCATCTCTACGCTTGATGTGATGATCATGATTTAAACACTGCTCACAATCCTTTATATCACTTCCATCTTCATGCGTTTTCTTGTGTTCTTGGAATTTCTTAAACTCTTCACATTCTTCCGAACCCAGCACAGTAAAACTTATATTCTTGGCCACAACTTTTCTCAATATTTTGGACATAATGCTCGTGCATATCTTTAATTGTAATTTCTGAAGGTAGATATATCCGGTTTGGGGCATGTTCTCTTCTATAATGGTGAACAGAAGGGTTGTATCAAAATATATGAGCGAATATTTTAATCTGGACTAATTTATTGTTAGGAACATGTTTACCTCTTTGATCAGAATTCGGATTGAGTGAATCAGATGGGGCACTTTGCAGGCATCTCATAATAGCACTATCACTTTTTTGGTCGTATCCTAAAGTGCTAAGAAAAAATGGTTTACACACATCATGAAGTCCACCACCAGATTCTTCAGCTCTCCGAAAACGATATGAGTAAGTAAATCGTCTTCTTGAAGTCGCACGTTCAGTAGTGACTCTTTTAATGCTGGACTGCTGAACATTATTCCACACCCACTTTCTTCTATCATAAAAATTCATTGACCAAAATTGTTTGTGAATCTGATTACGATCATCGCTTCCAAAGACTTTTGTGCACCCCTTTTTACATGAATCTTTGCAGGGTGGCCTTATAGGATGTGCCAGCTTCTCTCTTTCCATTCTTTCACTCTCTAAACGCAGTCTCTTCTTTTTAGCCACAATTTCTTCTGGTTTTTTGTCATCTGGTATATTTAATTGATCTGGTTCTGGTTTCTGATCAGTCACTAAAACTTCGATCTCAACACTTTCTTGGGTATCAAAAATGTACATCTCAGCTTTTTTATAAATCCCTTTCGGGATATTAGCTACATCTTGGTACACTTCCGCGGCGCGTGCCTCCTCCGCTGGTGGTGCTGGTGCCTCCTTCGACTCAATACAAGGAATATATGGTATCGGTATTTTGCATCACCTTTTAGCTACAGGACTATCCGGCTCTTCTGAACTGTCACTTTCATCATTGGGCAAATACTTGTCTTCACTATCTACTAAATCGTCAGTCATCATTCATTAAAATATTTAATACTTCAGAAGTATTTATTTGTCTCCTCGCCATGTTGACGTTTAGAAACAAACCCCAACAGGCTTCAAAAACCGTGGGACAATATAACGTAAGATACTGAAGTCACTTCCGGGAAAGTCAAGGTCAACATTAGGTCAAGGGCAAAACGACGTAACCAGCAATACGGCACTTTTCCGTTGTCTGCCGTTAGCATTATACAATTTACGTCGGTATGTTGCTTGGAGATTTACATGAAAGAGAAACGATACGTTAATCTACCTTTGTCAAATGTTAGAAAAGTGTTTGGAATAGCGTTATGTGTAATACAGCGGGAAAATGCAAATTTGGTAGATACGTCACTTTGACTTTGGGGAGCAGCATAGTTCGATCGAATCTGAATAATGTTCGGCAATGGGCAATATTATCGTGGGTGGAAGCGGGCGCATGTCTCTATTTTCATCGGTGTAATTTGATATGTGAGTTATCATTTGTTATATATAGTGAGGAAATTACTTTTTCTCGGTAGTCCTATCTATGACCAAGGCAAGAAACTATACATTTATATATTAATAAGCCAACGCGTAGTAAATATAGCAGTGACGAAAACTTATAGATTTTCATTAATTGTGCAATTTTACATTTATAAACTTACTTTCGAAACAAGATTCGTTAATCTGATAACAATGGCGATTAGAATATATCGGATAATCAAATTGGGGTTGGTTATGATATCGGGATATGACGGTACTGCGTGTGATCAATTTTAAGATACAAGCATTTATAGTTCAGTGGTACGCACGATAATTTGTAAACAAATTAAACCCACAAAAAAGATCAAATATATAAATAACTGCAGTCCGACATTGTATAAATATATGACATGCGCATGTAATGTACACGTGTGTGAAATGGCTTTATTCAATATCCGCTTCAACCGAAATGAATTGGGCGACATTTAAAGTAGATGTATATTGTCACAGCGGATATTTGTCGCCGATTAACACAGACAGACTAAGTATATAGTCCCAATAATCTTTTGGCGCGTTTCTGACCACGTGAGTTACCGTTAAGCGCCCCGTGGAGTGGATCGTGTGCTCTATAAATGATTGATTTAGATTAACTGAAGCTGCAAGCTCATCGTATGACTTATATAATTTTATAGCAGCCAATAATTGATGGATTACATCTAAGTTATAGACGAAGATGTAATGTTACATTGTAAAAAAATTGTAAGTTGTTCATTGTTGCATACATTTTGGCCGACGTTATATGCATGTACAGTGCGTTAGAAAAAAATCCTAACCGATACAGAATGCCGGTAAATGTTTTCCCAAGATTACCGAACTCATTTTGTTGTTATTCAAACCGGCCTGTACATTATACATGTACACGTTTTCACGGCAGCATTACTATACTACAACTCCTTCAATATAAACATTTCGTTAAAATCTGAACAACGCATGTGAAATTGGATGTTCGGCAACAGAATTGAATACCAGGCGTAATTGGACACCTTGACTAATTTTAATCACAACTCGGGAAATTGAACGGTCCAACTAATTATTGAACAGTCGTGAAAATTATGCGGGACGCTTATAATTACACACGTGTCGACAAACTAAACACTAGTTAATTAACGCTTGGTGATCAAAATTGCACGTTGAGATTTAAGTTGTATACAAGGACAAATTGAATGCTATTAGGCCAAATTCAATGATATTTATGAATAATTCTACATAGATTAGATAATAACGCTATTTACCCGAGATTCCACGGTACCAGTCGTATAGTGTGTAGAGGTCACAATTTTAATCCTATTTTGATGAAACTTGAAATGCATGTTTATAACCCAAAGATCTTGAATCCTTTTGATATTTGCGCATATCAAATCGTAACTTCCTCAATTATGGCCCCTGATTATACGAAAAATCGCCTTGTTTTAGCTTGTGGTCTCTCTGGAGGTCACAATTATTATCCAATTTTAAAATCTGTTTGATTATATCACCATTACACCGTAATGAAGGCTGGCGTCGAATTTTGTGAAAATCGGACCAAAACTGCCAGACAAAATGGCCGCAGCTTGTACGCGAATGGTGTAAAAACATGGTAGATCAAGGTTGTGGACCCTGTAGAGGTCACAATTTTGATCCGATTTTGATAAAACTTGAAATGCATGTCTATAACCCAAAGATCATGTTTGCTCTTGATATTCGCCAATATCGGACCGTAACTTCCTGAATTATGTCCCCTGATTGTACGAAAAATCGCGTTTTAAACTTGTGGTCCCTCTAGAGGCCACAATTATTATCTGATTTAAAAAACTATTCGAATTTTACACCGTAATTTTGGTCGAGTTCGAATTTTGTGAAAATCGGACAAAAACTGTCAGACAAAATGGCCGCCCCCCTACGCAAATAGTGTAAACATCTAGTATATCAAGGTTGTAGACCCTCTAGAGGGCACAATTTTGATCCGATTTTGATGAAACTTGAAATGCATGTTTATAACCCAAAGATCTTGGTTGCTTTTGATCTTTGCACATATCGGATCATAACTTCCTGAATTATGGCCCCTGATTGTACGAAAAATCATGTGTTTAACTTGTGGTCCCTCTGTCACAATTTTTATCTGATTTAAAAAAAAATGTTTTAGCATATCTCCGTTACACCCTAAAGATGGTTGAGTTTGAAATTCGAGAAAATCGGACCAAAACTGCCGACCGGACAAAGTGGCCCCCCCCTCATAAGCAAATAGTGTAAATATATGGTATATATCTTTATAACCCAAAGATCTTGGTTCCTGTCGATATTCGCGCATATCAGATCGTAACTTCCTTAATTATGGCCCTTGATTGTTTGAAAAATCCCTTTTTGTTTAGCTTGTTCTCTGGCAGCCACTGTTTATCCGATTTTGATGAAACTTAAAATATATGTTTGTATCCCAAAGATCCTGATTCTTTTCGATATTCGTGTATAGATGGGACTGTATCTTCCTGGATTATAATAATAATAATAATGTACCTTTATATAGCGCTTAATCCATCCATGAGCATGCTCTAAGCGCTGTAAGTTAATAGCTTCTGTGGATAATACATCGTGAACATATGCGTCTTACGTCTAGATCTTGTTTGTAGCTTGTGGATCCTCTAGAGGTCATCATTTTTATCCAATTTTAGAAAACTTTTAAATATATCACAGTTACTCCATAATGGTGGTTGTGTTCGAATTTCATAAAAATCTGACCAAAACTTCCGGACAAAATGGTCGCTTTTTGTTCATAAAAGTATGTAATACCGACTAGAGGTCACAATTTATATCCGATTTTGATAAAACTTAAAATGTATGTTTATATCCCAACGAACTCAGTTCCTGTAGATATTCATGCACATCAGACCGCAATTTCCTGGATTATGTCCCCTGAATGTATGAAACATCGTGTTTTTCGCTAGTTTTCCTCTCAAGGTCACAATTTTTATCCGGTTTGAAGTAATCTGGTGATGTGAGAATAAATCCTATTGATCTTAAGGATTATGCGATATGCAATTATGCGTTTTGCAATTATGCCATCTTTACCAAAAACATTGTGAACATGAAAGATGGTACAGTTTTATATACGCAACGTTTTCATGTGGACGTATATTGTTATCTTCATGGATTATGGCCCCTGATCAGTGATGGGATTTTGCCCGTATATTCCGGACTTGTTCGAATCTTTTTTCCAAACGCCCAAAATTGTCCGACCGGGAATATGCCCAATCGGACATCAAGACATGGTGAATAATATTCAAAATTCCGAAATTAATGTAGTTTACTGAGTGTATAACTACCACTCAACCCGATTATCGTCGATAATACGCTGGGTTTATTAGGTAATTAAGTGATCAACGTATTTATCGTGTTATACCGTCTATAGTATTAACCTACCTTGATTTAACTACTTAATCTGCCTTGATTGACTGACTTAATCCTTTGTCGGACAATTCATCAATCTAATCTTAAACAGAAGTCATTGCTTTCCTTTTTTCGGACTATTCATCAATTCAATAAGAATGATTATAATTTATACCACGTGTTTACCTCGTGGTTTCTCATTTGTCGGGCATCTTAATCGCATTGATGTGAGCCGACATCATCTATAATAAACTAATCATAGATGTCACATATCGTAAGAGTAAATAACACCCTAAATCAATGGACAGTCATTTTGTCTACGATATCTTTTACGTCTTTTAAGAATCCATATAGAAATTCTCATCCACAGTGGCACTTTCCCTTGATCTCGAGCGCGGCACTAATATTGCTTAACATATTATTAGACAGTGCTTACTATGAAGCCGTGTGATGTGAGTCACGTAGGCTATTAGTCTCTATTATCCAGAAAAATATTCTACGAATATGTTGAAGACTAGGAGTTTCTGGGTGACCGAGACTAGTACGCACCCAGCAAAATAACAAAAAGGGGAGGGGCTACCAATAGCTATATGAGCAGAAATTCTAACGTATTTGTAGGCGGGAATTAAGAAGCATGTCAATCATTCTGCTGTGTTGCCCATGATGCCTGTCACTCCGTTGTGACTATGAAAGAGTGTTATTCGCTGAAGTTAGCTATGCCTGTTTACAAGTGATTTAACTATTTCGGAAGTTCTGCATTCATTTGCTGCCGTATAAACGAAGACACATAATTCTAAAGGAATATTATGGTTGTGAATTTGATGCCGAAGCAGGATCGGCAAGCTTTCATTCAACAAATTACGAAAATGCTTAATTTTGTAGGACATTTACTGACATAAATTTGAATGCTGTACAGGAATTAAGTGTGAAAAATAGCGAGGTCACCAATTTTTATTACGTACGGGATTTGAATATTTTGTTGACATGTGGTTTTTAATTGTGGTATGAATTGAATACTGTACAGGAATTAAATATGAAAAACAGCGAGGTTCACCTGTTTTTATTACGTACGGGATTTGAATATTTTGACATGTGTCTTTTAATTGTGGTACGAATTCGTCTGCTTAAATAACGATAAGAGTTATGCCCCTTTATTTTCGGTAAAATGTCCGACAAGAAAAATTTTGAAATCCCATCACTGCCCCTGATTGTATGAAAAATCACGATTTTAGATTGTGGACACTCTAGAGGTCATGATTTCTATATGATTTTGATGAAACTGAAAATATATGTTTATAACCCAAAGACCTCCGTTTCTTTCGATATTTACCCGTATCGGATGCCGACGTCCTGGATTCTGGCCCTGCTATCACCACTACGCCATGATGGTTGAGTTTAAATTTCGTACCAATTAGATCAAAACTGTCGGACGAAATGGCCGCTCCACGCATGCAAATGTGTAAAAGTATGTAATACCAAGGTTGTGGACACTTTAGATGTCACAATCTTTATTCAATTTTGACGGATAAGCTGATGTCTATGGCTGTCTGTTTTTCAAGACACATCTGTTGTGTGGGCGTATTTCCCACATTAATGTATAAATAATTAAAGATGTAAATTTGTATTTTATTAGGACAAACTAACAGTAAGAGACCATCAACATGTAATAGTTTATCACCAGATCGTCAGGGTAATTTGTCATCTCTTAATGAAATAACAGAAAGAGTGGTAGCTGGTGGAGATAGCGAAACTGTTTCACCTTCAACTCTTGCTGTTATGAATAGATTAATCTCAGCGTAAGTTCTAGTAATACAGGTATTATTTGACTACTTTTGCTGAGGACAATGTCTCCCTACAACATTTTAATTGTTCATTTCATGATTCAAAGATAGAATCATATCGATATCTACAAAACAATGTAGTTTATAATTGTGTCATCTAAACAGAAATTCAGTGTGCTGTTTAATACCTAAAGAGCTTGTGCTTGCCCTATACGCCAGAGCTTTTATATGCCCACATTTTCATGTAGAAGTTCACTCTTGTTTAAAGATTGAACTGGTGTGTATGTTTGGTAAGTGTAAGGTGTAACACTATCTTGGTGGCGATTGTCAAAAAGAAATAAATGTGACCCTATCCTGGTCACGGATCTCCAGAAAACGGACTGTGACTCAATCCTGTGTCTCAGTAGGACTTCCACCTGGTGTAGGCCTACTTTGTGTTACTCAATAGATCAATTAACTCTGGAGCATTGTGTTGTTATACGCCCACATTTTCATGTGGACGTATATTGTTGTCGCCCCTGTCCGTCCGTCCACAAATGTTTGTGAACACTCTAGAGGTCACAATTTTTATCCGATTTCAACGAAACTTGAAATATAGGTTTATCACCCTAAGATCTTGGTTCCTTTCGATATTGGCATCTATTGGACTGTAACTTCATGGATTATGGCCCTTGATTGTACGAAAAATCACGTTTTTAGCTTGTGAACACTGTAGAGGTCACAATTTTTATTCGATTTGGTTTAAACTTGAAATATATATTTATAACCCACAGATCTCGGTTCCTTTCGATATTTGCCCATATCGGACCATAACATCCTGAATTATGGCCCCTGATTGTACAAAAAATCGCGTTTTTAGCTTGTGGACCCTATACAGGTCATAATTTTTATCTGATTTAAAAAAACGTTTTAGTATATCATTGTTAAACCCTAAGCATGGCTGAGTTCGAATTTTGTGAAAATCGGACAAAAACTGACTGACAAGATGGCTGCCCATTGGTCTCAAATAGCGTAAAAATATGGTATATCAAGGTTGTGGACCCTATAGAGGTCACATTTTTATACGCCCACATTTTCATGTGAAACTTCCAATCAGTAGAAACAGGAAACACAAACCAAATACAGACGGTTTGATGGGATCAATTTTGACTGAGTCAAAATGATGCATTTGATATTCAGATAAGTTGATATAAAATAATTAATAGAATACAATATCAAAAAACCATCGTTTTATCCAACGTTTCGTCAGTAAAAATACTAACTTCTTCAGGGATTACTGACGAAACGTTGGATAAAACGATGGTTTTTTGATATTGTATTCTATTAATTATTTTATATCACATTTTCATGCGGACGTATATTGTCGTGTCCCTGTCCGTCCATCCGGACGTCCGTCCACAATTGATTGTGAACAGTCTACAGGTCACAATTTTTATCCGATTTCAACGAAACTTGAAATATAGGTTTATCACCCTAACATCTCGGTTCCTTTCCATATTGGCATGTATCGGACTGTAACTTCATGGATTATGGCCCCTGATTGTACGAAAAATCACGTTTTTAGCTTGTGAACACTGTAGAGGTCACAATTTTTATCCGATTTGGTTTAAACTTGAAATGTATGCTTATAACCCAAAGATCTCGGTTCCTTTCGATATTCGCGCATATCGGAACGTAACTTCCTGAATTATGGCGCCTGATTGTACGCAAAATTGCGTTTTTATCCAATTTAAAAAAACGTATTATTATATCACAGTTACACCCTAAGGACGGCTAAGTTCGAATTTCGTGAAAATCAGCCCAAAATTGACAGACAAAATGGCCGCCGTTCGTTCTTAAATAGTGTAAAAATATGGTATATCAAGGTTGTGGACCCTATAGAGGTCACAATTTTTATCCGATATTGTTGAAACTTGAAATGTAAGTTTATAACACATAGATCTCAGTTCCTTTCGATATTCGTGCATATCATACCGTAACTTCCTGAATTATGCCCCTGATTGTACAAAAAAATCTTGTTTTCTATTCGATTTAAAAAAAACGTATTATTATATCACTGTTACACCCTAACGACGACTGAGTTCAAATTTCGTGAAAATCGGCCCAAAATTGACAGACAAAATGGCCGCCGTTCGTTCTCAAATAACGTAAAAATATGGTATATCAAGTTTGTGGAACCTATAGAGGTCGCAATTTTTATCCGATTTTGTTGAAACTTGAAATGTAAGTTTATAACACAAAGATAACACCTAAAACAGCTTTGGAGTTGTTCAGTACCCCTAATAGACACGCCCAAAATGCCACGCCCTTGAGCTAGGATAGATTAGCCGGCACTGTTCCCGAGGTCCAAAAATTTAAAAATTGTACCAGGATGCGTAGATTACTAATACCTAGCACGTATTGAAGAGGCGATAAACTGTGGTTCCAGGAACAATTTTTTTTTTCAAAAACGCATTTTTAGCCCCATAAAACGTTTTTTTCCCAAAAATCAATTTCTTGCAACCGCAGTTTATCGCCTCTTCCATACGTGCTAGGTATTAGTATTATACGCATCCTGGCTAAAAATTCTACTACTACTACTACTAGGCCTACCATTCCAACTAGTGCAACAAAAAGAAAATTTGACTTTTTTAGCAATGATAATTTGAATAATAATAATAATGATGATGCAGATGGTAGTTTTAATGATGAAAATTTAGCTGATCTAAATAATAGTTTTGTAATAGTTCATGTTGATGCCCTGAATAAACTGTTCAGTAATTTGTGCTGCCCAAACAATAAAAAACATTTAGGTTCTATGGTAAGCGACTTGGCCTCGCAGTTGATTTAGAACTACATTGTACAATGTGTCCTGCTGGTGATATTATTCAGTCAGAAATAAGCAGCCCACGAATTAAAGTCAGTGATGATACGCCTACACGTTTGCCGTTGGAAATAAACCACAGAACAGTTTTAGGTGTGAAGGAGATCGGTTTAGGGAACACCGGACTAAATCATCTATTGGGCATAATGAATATTAATGGAAATCTACATAATAAAACATTTACTAACATTTCCAATCAAATACACGATCGAATAAGTGAAGTTACAATTCCGTCCTGTTTAGCAGATGCTCACAAAATTATTAAAACTGCGTACACTGATAAGTTAGATAACACGGATGATATAGTTGCTAGTGCCGATGATATTATTGATATCGCAGTAACATTTGATGGAACATGGCATCGAAGGGGTTATAGTAGTCTTTATGGGGCGGCTTGTGTCATTGACAATCTGACTGGTCTGATAATTGACTATGATATTTGCTCAAAATTTTGTTTTAAATGTGAGTCGATTGGAAAACACCTGACTGGAGAAGAGCAAAAAGCATGGCAATTATCACACCAATCAGAATGTCAGATCAATTTTTCTGGGCCATCTGGAAACATGGAGCCAGCTATGGCTGTGAAATTATGGCAAAGATCTCTGGACATAGGGGGATTTCGCTACACCACATTCGTTGGTGACGGGGACAGTAAGACATTTACGAAACTCTTAGAGATTGAGCCGTATGGCCCTGATGTGAAAGTATCAAAAGAAGAGTGTATAAATCACATCCAGAAACGCATCTACACTGGACTTTCAAAACTTGTGAAAGACTCAAAAGCCAGCTCAGAAGTATCAATGGGTGGGCGTGGTAAGTTCACGAAAAACAGGATTCTTAGATGGCAGAGCTATTTCAGGAATGCCATCGTAAACCATTCATCTATATTAGAAATGCAAAATGCTATCTGGGCAATATTGTTTCACTCCATCAAGTCCCCAGCCCCTTTAAATGTGCAGCATAAACATTGTGGTGATTGGTGCTGGTACCAAGCCTCCATAAAAAAATGGAACGGACCCTGATATCGAAAAATCAAAGAGACAGCTAGAAAATGAACTTGATAACGACATTGGCAAAAATATTATCCCACTTTTCAAGCGCCTTACCTATCCTGAACTTTTAAAGAGGTGCTCAAAAAAAGCGACACAAAATCAAAATGAATCATTTCATAGCGTTCTTTGGAAAAAAAATTCCAAAAATCAATTTGTAAGCTTAACTACGTTGGAAACATCAATGGGATTAGCAGTGTTGGAATTTAATGAAGGTAAAAAGAATACTTTCAATGAAATTTGTAAGGACCTGCTTATCCCACAGAGCATCTTAACACAATCTGTCATGATAAAAGCGGACAAACAACGGTTGTCTGGAGCGCAAAGGGCTGCCTCCAAAGATTCGAAGCAGGCCAGAATTGTGAAAAATTTAAAAAAAAAGACAAAAGAAGATAAAAATGATATGCTAGAGAGTCTATATGCCCCTGGTATATGTAATATCAATGAATAGGCCAATTAAATACCTAATATTACAATGTTCAACTTTTTGTCTTAATTTCTCAAAAGGTAAAAAATCAACAATCGACAACCTTAAAAAAATCGCTCTCTAAAAGTTTACAACCTATATGTCTGAAACTCACACATATACTTTTATAATGTTAGTTCCATGCAAATAAGAATTTTCAGTACTCTAAATGAATATTTGGAGTAGTAAATTGACATTTGAAGTTTGCTCAGTGAAGCAAAATTTTTCATATTTGATGTTTTGTTGACATAGAATGATAAGTAAGGACTCAATAACAACACTATATAGATAATTGCACAGAGAAATGTCCTGGGAACATTATAAAAAAAGTTCCAGGCCCCTATCTTGGATACTTTTAGAGAACGATTTTTTTTTAGCAGGGTACCCTAGTAAATATGAAATTGTTCGTTTCCATGGTAACCAATATTGCAAATTTCCCCAAAACTGCTGATTAGCCATATTTTGGCCATTTGAACAATTCCTGATAGCACTATCAGAAGTCATTTTTTTCAAAATTCATATTTGTCGAGCAGTGCCTCCCCTTATAAAAACGTATTATTATATCACCGTTACACCCTAAGGACGACTGAGTTCGAATTTCGTGAAAATCGGCCCAAAATTGACAGACAAAATGGTTGTGGACCCTATAGAGGTCACAATTTTTATCCAAATTTGTTGAAACTTGAAATGTAAGTTTATAACCCAAAGATCTTGGTTCCTTTCGATATTCACGCATATTGGACCGTAACTTTCTGAATTATGGCCCCTGATTGTGTGAAAAATTGTGTTTTTAGCTTGTGTACTCTATAGAGGTCATAATTTTTATCTGATTTAAAAAAACGTATTATTATATCACCGTTACACCATAAGGACGGCTGAGTTCGAATTTCGTGAAAATCGGCCCAAAATTGACAGACAAAATGGCCGCCGTTAGCGTAAAAATATGGTATATCAAGGTTGTGGACCCTATAGAGGTCACAATTTTTATCCGATTTTGTTGAAACTTGAAATGTTAGTTTATAACCCAAAGATGTATTATTATATCACTGTTACACCCTAAGGAGGGATGAGTTCGAATTTCGTGAAAATCGGCCCAATACTGACAGACAAAATGGCCGCCCTTCGTTCTCAGATAGCGTAAAGATATGGTATATCAAGGTTGTGGATCCTATGGAGGTCACAATTTTTATCCAATTTTGTTGAAACTTGAAATGTAAGTTTATAACAAATGGGAAACTTTGATAAATTCGTGAAATGAAAAATGCTTTTGAAATTCGGAAAAATAGAAAAAATCTCTATTTCTCGAAAAAGTATTTAGTATAAGTCAGTTATATACCTTGTTTTCTCGGAGCCCCACTCAAAAAAGAGACAGTGTATCAACCCATACACCTTGAAAACAAGGTATATAACTATTACTTGTTGAAACTTGAAATGTAAGTTTATAACCCAAAGATCTTGGTTCCTTTTGATATTCGGACCGTAACTTCCTGAATTATGGCCCCTGATTGTATGAAAAATCGCGCTTTTAGCTTGTGGACCCTATAGCGGTCATAATTTTTATCCGATTTAAAAAATATATTATTATATCACCATTACACCCTAAGGACGGCCTAGTTCGAATTTTGTGATAATCGGCCAAAACTGACAGACAATATGGCCGCCCCTCGTTCTCAAATAGCTTAAAAATATGGTATATCAAAGTTGAGGACCCTAAAGAGGTCACAGTTTTTATCCGATTTTGTTGAAACTTGAAATGTAAGTTTATAACCCAAAGATCTTGGTTCCTTTCGATATTTGCGTATATCGAATTGTAATTAAATGAATTATGGCCCTTGATTGTAGGAAAAATCACTTTCTTTTTAGCTTGTTCTCTATCCATCTCTCGAAAATGTGGGCGTATCCTGCCTGGCAGCCGCTGGTTATCTGATTTTGTTGAAACTTGAAATGTAAGTTTATAACTGAAAGATCTCAGTTCCTTTCGATATTCGCGTAAATCGGACCCGAAACTTCCTGAATTATGGCCCCTGATTGTACCCTATAGAGGTCATAATTTTTATCCGATTTAAAAAACCGATTAATATATCACCGTTACACCCTAAGGATGTCCGAGTTTAAATTTCTTAAAATTTGCACCAGAACTGACGGACAAAATGGCCGCCCCTCGTTCGCAAATAGTGTCAAAATATTGTGTATTGGGGTTGTGGACCCTCTGGAGGTCACAATTTTCTTCTGATTTTGATGAAACTTGAAATGTAAGTTAATTACCCAAAGATCTTGGTTCCTTTCGATATTTGTGCATATCGAATCATAACTTCCTGAATTATGGTCCCTGATTGTACGAAAAATCGCATTTTTAGCTTGTGAACACTATAGAGGTCACTATTTTTATCCAATTTGGTTTAAACTTTAAATGTATGTTTATAACGCACAGACCTCAGTTCCTTTCGATATTCGTGCATATCGGACCATAACTTCCTGAATTATGGTCCCTGATTGTACGGAAAATTGCATTTTTAGCTTGTGGACCCTATAGAGGTCACAATTTTTATCCGATTTAAAAAAACGTTTGTATATATCACCGTTACATCCTAAGGATGGTGGAGTTCGAATTTCGTGAAGATTGGACTGAAACTGCTGGACAAAATGGCCACCGCTTGTTCGCAAATAGTGTCAAAATATTGTGTATCAGGGTCGTGGACCCTCTAGAGATCAGAATTTTTATCCGATTTCGATGAAACTTGAAATACAGGTTTATAACCCAAAGATCTTGGATCCTTTCAATATTTGTGCATATGGGAGCGTAACTTTCTGAATTCTGGCCCTTGATTTTACAAAAGGTCATGTTTTTTAGCTGGTTGTTCCTCTAGAGGTGACAATTTTTATCCGATTTAAAAAAACGATTGAATGTGTTTATAACCCAAAAATCTCTGTTCTTTTCGATATTCGCACATATCGAGGTGCAACTTCCTTGATTATGACCCCTGATTATACGAAAAAATTGCTTTTTTAGTTTGTGGTCCCCGTAGAGGTCACAATTTTTATCTGATTTAAAAAAAACGTTTTTAAACGTTTTTTTTAAATCAGATAAAAATTGTAAAAATATATCACCGTTACAACCTAATGATGGTCGAGTTTGAATTTAGTGAATATCATACCAAAACTGACAGACGAAATGGCCGCTCTATGTATGCAAATAGTGTTATAGTATGCAATAATAAGGTTGTGGACCCTCGCTAGAGGTCACAATTTTGTTCCAATTTCGATGAAACTTAAAACCTGTGTTTATGTCTCAAAGATCTCGGCTCCTTTCGATATTTCCTGGATTATGGCTCCTGATTGTAGGAAAAAATCATTATATTAGCTTGTCGACTCCCTAGAAATCACAGTTTTTATTCAATTTTAAAAATAGTTTAAATATTTCATGGTTACACCCTAATGATGGTCAAATTCTAATTCATGAAAATCAAACCGAAACTGCCAGACGATTTGGCCGTTCCTTTTACAGTTGGACCAAGACAGAAAACCACTCGGTCCAAAGTTTTTGAAATAATAAAGTATTGTTTTAATAAATCGATAATTGTGTTTGTTTTAGTACATTTGTTTTCTTTGTAGCCTACTTTCCTGTGTCATAATCTCATCATAAAGCATAGAAATAAAAAAAACCCTGACAACTGAGTACTTATTAATTCTTTATACTGCTGAAAAGACTAATCTTTGTGCATACTGTGACCATGTTATTTCTGGTCTTATAAAATTAAGACAAGTCCAAGTAACTTCTATGTGATTTATTAAACATAGATAGCTCAACAAATATTTACAAGAAAGAGAGAGATCCGATCCGTTCTAAATCATAGTTCACTCCCTGTTTGAAATACAATTCCAGGCCACGAAAATTGACGCGAACGATACCAATCGGTTACGTGCGGTCGCGCTAGCTCAAAAACACGGGACCGATTTCCTGGTTACGCAAATTGAAATATCGGTTATGTTAACAAATTTCATTAACAGATTTATTCACATTTGATCAATTTTAATACAGGATCACTTTGTGACACGGGTCTAAATTATTTGTATTATAGCACAAACTCCATTCATTCATTCTTGGCATTTCATTTCTCCATTTTACCGGTACTTTGACAGATCACGTATTTTGACACCACGTAGGCTATTGACCAGTTGCAAGCACGTTGATTTAAAAACGCCCCTCACTCCTAATTCTTTAAATGATTAGTTATGCCATAAATTTTGAAAGCGTACCTTTGGATTTTCAAACACAAAATGAGAAATGAGTTTGACTATTTAACATGTCGGCTATATTTCCAAAGAATTTACTACACGTGTTCCTTTCAGTTTTCACTATAGCCATGCTGTAGTACCAATGACCCGTATGTATGTCGTCAACTTTGACCCCCCCCCCCTCCCCGGCATCGCTCGAATGATAATGTAAACGATTTTGAGACTTTGTGTATAGAGTGCCGAGGTTTATAATAAATACTGTTTGTCAATCAGTCGCTTTACCTATGAGTGAGGCTATCGCATGCTACGTGCTTGGATGAATGATTGCAAGTGACAAGTGTAATATGAAGTACGCATGTAGTCTTCAGTGACCGAAAACAATGTGGTAGCTACCATTCCTGGTTTTTAAAGGTCAGATATGATATAAAAACGAAAATCCATTAGTAATTTTTGGAACCGATTCCCCTCATTATTAAAATGTAGGGATTTAGTGAAGTGGAACATTTTTTTTCTAATGTTATATTGTTTAAATGGGGACACCGCGGGATTAAAGTCATTAACACTTAACCTAATATAATATTAAATATAAAAGAATAAAGTTAGTCAAGTTATTTCTTAAAAAAATACATTCATTGCAAGTGGAAATGAATAATAGCACCATTTAAATCTGGATAAAACATGAAAACAGCGCCACCATTTTATGTAACCAATTGGTTACGCAATGATCATCTGGCGTAACCAAAGAAAATGGTTACGCAGAGCATAAACCCGCAACCATTTTTCTGGTTACGCCAAAATTTGAAATTTCGTGGCCTGCAATTCTACAAAATAATAGACAATTATGACATATTGAAAATTAAACTATAAAATATTGCTTCTAAGTTGAAATCTAAAACAATAGTTCATTTTATAGAGAGTTTGGTTAATGACCAATACTTACTCCCTCCATTGTTTAGACTGTAATGCTCTGTCTAAATTATATCTGGCGTAATAGCCAGTGGCTGGTTTGATAAGGTTCTATAACCAAGGGGCCAGTTGATATTAAGTCGTGCAGAAACGACTAAACAAGAGACAGCTAGAATACCAAGTGAAACAAAAGGAATGGATTCAGGAAAGCCATTTGGATGAAACGGATATTTCGTATATAGAGATCCATAAAAACAAATTTTCTGGACCCGTACCCGAAGTGGTTAGAAAGGTAGTCCGCCAAAGCTATCTGTTATTACCAGAGGAACAAGATCAAATGGCATGGAACAGACTAGATAATTTTGAAGGTCACCGAGATGGAAAACGA
This sequence comes from Patella vulgata, assembly GCF_932274485.2. Taxonomy (NCBI): domain Eukaryota; kingdom Metazoa; phylum Mollusca; class Gastropoda; family Patellidae; genus Patella; species Patella vulgata. Next base: position 44,544,929 of record NC_065885.2, read on the forward strand.
TGGAAATTGAGCGTACGCTAACGTGATCCAAAAACAGATATAGAATATTAACTGTCAGAAAGACGTATTTTTCTGGACGATTATACCCTGCAGTATGCGTACCATTGGGAGTGTACTGATAAAATATACAAGGAAGACCGAGAATTCTACATCGATTTTATACCATATCTGGGGAATGTACCCAATAAAAATATGTGGTAATTAAAACTGTACAATAATAGTTCTGTGGTCAAGAATATGTTCCCAAATTTCAGTTTATAAATCAAATTGCTAATCAATATAATACGAGGACGTATTAGATATTAGCGAGTGAGGAGAATATATAACCGTGCAGGTTATAGTAGGTATATGTTATAATTTAAATCTTGGATATTTAAGATAATGCATCATTAATTTTAAAAGTGAAAGCCTTCAAATTGAATTTATTTAAACTCTCGGGACAATAACTATTCTATTACTTTAAAACATTCAACGCCTTTTTTAGATCTAAATATCTGTTTTCGCATTCTTTGGACCATTCAAACTTTTTGTCTTTAGAAAGCAAATCGGTTAAAGGTGAAACAATTATAGAAAATCCTTTTATAAACTTCCTGTAATAATTGGTTAACCCCAAAAAACTTCTTTCTGCGATTTAGGTCTAGGGAACATAATACAAGAATGATTGCGCATTCACTTTCAGTGCAAATGAACTTATTTGACCTTTGACCCTGAATATCTCGAAAACGCCCCAACGTCGGACTGATTACCACTTGGCATCGTATTCTACACAAAATTTTACTCTAGTAAAGTTGGGTCTGGTTTTGTGCCCATTTGATGGACACCCCCACCCCCCTGCGCTGAAACATGGCAATATGGAAAGGAAGGGAGATTTTTTTGCAAAAAATCTATATTTTTGGAAAAAATTCTGTATTTTAAGTTTTGTGAAAATCGAATAAAAATTGTGACACAACAAATTGTGGATGGTCGACCAGAGAGACAAACGGACATGGGCAACGACAATATTTGTCCACATGAAAATTTGATTGATAAAAAGTCTGTGAGAAGGTGTATTTGAAATAAAGAACAAGAATTTATTTTAAAAAGTATGAATGTTTTAAAGATTCATGTAGGTAAAGGTAATATAAAATGGACGTTGTGAATATTTTAAAATTATCATGAATATCTTTAGTTATGTAACTCTGTAATATTGGGTAATTGCCAGTTCTGAAAGAAACAGAAACATATGTATGTAAAGATTTTAATTGGTTATTGTTGGAAATAAAGTATTAATTGGATAACAATAAATCATCTGGGCATGGATAATAAATTTAGTATTTACATTATGTGTTGTTAGTTTGCAACAATGTTGGTCTAGAATATCAAATATGTGTTAATCTGACCTTTTGGATCCAAACAAAATAGATTTTTCCAACTTTATAAAACAATACTTATCTTCAAGACAAGCTATTACTCCATACAATTTCCATACCATTTGTCCAACCGTCCAGGTCCAATCTGCATTTTTCTACTACATTGGCCAAAAAAACATTTGTATTAGGCGCCAATATTTTCTGCTTTATGTACAATGTCATAAGCTTTAATACGACCATTTTGTACTGTATTGCCTTCATGTGCCGGAGATAAGCAATCCTCGATATTTCCAGCGGTATCATTCCGTTTTGCATTTACCTCTTGTAGTGAATATGTATGTATTCTATATAAAGTTACTTATTAATCACGTGATCACTTCATGTGCTGGAGATAAGCAATCCTCGATATTTCCAGCGGTATCATTCCGTTTTGCATTTACCTCTTGTAGTGTCTGATGAATATGTATGTATTCTATATAAAGTTACTTATTAATCACGTGATCACTATTTCAATTGTTGTACCCCTCTATTGTTAATTAGAGTTGCGTGTATACAAGAGATGAATAAAACGTATTTGATTAGATACGTATGTGTATATTTTAATTTGAGTTAAATCCGATGCAATCTTTGAGATATATGACCGGGGAGATATAACAATTGGCGACGAGGTATATTCCTACAGAAATTGGTGGAATTCCAAATTTTGATTGTTCGGGGGATCCAACGTCCGTGGGGACAAGATGGTGCAAGTGGAAGCGTGCTTTTGAATTAGTACCAATGCACAGAAGAAATCGTTATTATTGCACTGTGGTGGTATACAGATGCAAGACATTTTTTTCACCTTTGATGTTCCCGAACCAGGAGAAGACGACAACGTATACACCGTGGCTTTGAGATTATTGGATGGCTATTTTACTCCACAAATAAACACGCCGTATGAAAGACATTTGTTTAGGAAATTTTATCAATTTCCTAACGAAACCGTGGACCAATTTGTAACTCGATTACGTTTGCGCAGCGACACCTGTGGCTTTGACCACGTTGAAGAAGAAATTCGGGATCAATTTATTCAAATGTGCACGTCGCACGATTTACGGAGGAAATGTTTGGAATGAGGGCAAGGCTTACGTTTCACCTACAAACACTTGCCAGAACAATGGAAGCAACCCAGAGACAATTGGAAAATTTTGATAAACCTGCAAATGGCGGAAAGACCGAAATAAATCAAATTTTGTATAGATCTAGAGGGAATTTTGGAAGACATCCACTTGGATCGAACTATAGACCGAATAATTTTGAAATGAAGTGTTACTGATGCGGTAATATGGGACACAAACAGAGTGATGGAACTTGTCCAGCTAGGTTGTAAAACTAGGTCAAAATCGACCCCACCGCCCACACGTGGAAGACCACGCTACCAGCAATCTGGTGCAAGACCCAATTTTTCAGGTCAAGGTTGTCGCGACTATAAATACAGGAATCATTCCGAAGACACGAAAAACAAATATCGATTAAAATTCGTTCAGTCGGAAAAAGAAAGAGACAGAGACAGAGAAGATAGGATGGCAGACGAATTTCGATATTTAAGAGTATGCGAAGATGATGATTATATATTTGGTTTTGAGGATAATGTCGTCATTTATAAATACCCAGCAGTCAGCGCCCAATTTGAATATAAACGGGGATATAGAGAGTAAATCCAGCAAAAACAACAGAAATATATTTCTGCTTTATTACTAAAAAGACGCGCACTCACCGTTTGACATTTATTAAATTTATAAAAACGTGCCACGTTGCGTAAATTGTACATCTTACCTTCAATAGCAATATCCATAAAACAGAAATCTCCATATTGATAAATAATACAGCACAACCAACCGAACAGTGGTAATTTCCTCACAAATGATATATTTAAACTAAATTACTTTAGCTTTTCACTAAATTTACATGGCATACAATCCAACGATCCTCATTCCAGAACTTGTAATTTATAATAGCCACTTTTATGCAATTACAGAATTTTCCCGTGATCTAACATATCAAAGAAGTACATACGTCCGATATGACACGTAATCATTTTTCCAGACTTTGTAGATTGGACTTCCTTGTTGTGTTTTCTTCGTGATCTGATCAGTCTCACTCAACACCATCTTTTATCACCCCCTAATTTCTGCACGTCCTAGACTGACCTTGACTTGAATTTCCATCCCAAATATGGACCGGGGGGGGGGGGGGACATTACCTTATTTGGTCTACCAACCATATGTCATGAACAGATAGAATTTGATGGATATTTTGACAATGGTTAGGATTTTACCAAAATATCACTGTTTTTTTTTTTACATATAAACATGTCGTTCGCTTTTATTAGTACGTGGGATTTGACTCTATAGAAAGAGTTAACCAACAATTTTTCACAGATCCAATATTGTGTCTTAAGGACCAAAGTCTTACAACTTTTCTTCTATTATTTCGACTATACCTGGCGTTTATACTGCGTACCATATAGTCACTCTACTTATAAAGTTGCATTTAATAAAATAAAAATATTGACCTTAATCTATCACACGAAATGCAATGTCGTCATTTATAAATTTCGAACAAGTAGACCCCAATTTGAATATCCCAGGGTATATAGCGAATAAGTCAAATTTGCCGTATGTAAATATACATGTACTGTCTTCTTATTTTTACGACTGGCACCTGAAATAACCCAGCCACATCAGAAAGCAATATCAGGTTTATTTTATAATCATTTTAGACATTGTTTCATTTGATTAAATGCGCAAGTTCACATATTGACCTTTGATTGATGGTATGCATTGAAGGCCGAGCCGTTGGCACCGAAATGAAAAATAAAAATCAGCATGGTATTGTAACTGTCCCATGGATTCAGCGAAGATTTTAAAGTTCCATAAACTTATAATTACTGAACGATGGATTTGCTCCCGATAGAACTAGACAATATAATTACTTGGGATATGATGTGAACATTTAAATAGTTCATCAATAACACCGTCTACATTTCCAATCGTTTTTTAAAATACAATATTAGAGCACTAGTATCCTGTATATACAGTCAAACTGGGGGAAAGTATTGCCATCTTTTCGTTATGGTTGATTGATCAGAATGTTTGAAAATGTTGACCTCTAGGTGTTGCGTAACAAATGTGGTGTTTTGATACTTGATTGGGGTCATAAAGTAATAAACTAATTAACAAGCTACACACAGATTATTTATTTCAACCAAAATGTGTATTAGAAGTTGCTGTCTGAATTACGGTTGTTAATTTTGTTTACAGATTTATTAATTTACTGTTTCGCTAACTTGAAAAATCGTGCAAACTGTTCGGTTGGTTGCGCCGTATTATTTATCAATATGGAGATTTCTGTTTTATGGATATTGCTATTGAAGGTAAGATGCACAATTTACGCAACGTGGCACGTTTTTATAAATTTAATAAATGTCAAACGGTGAGTGAGTGCGCGTCTTTTTAGTAATAAAGCAGAAATATATTTCTGTTGTTTTTGCCGCATTTACTCTCTATATTCCCGTGGATATTCAAATTGGGCGCTGACTGCTGGGTGTTTATAAATGATTACATGTACATTCGCCTTTCTGTATACGATAGATTAAGGTCAGTTGTTTATTTCATTAAATTCAACTTTATATATATGGTACACAATACAAAAGACACATAAGAGAAACGTAGATCATAGCGAGCACACACGCCTGTCAAAAGACCTGTCTTTAAAGGACCTAAGTCCGTAACTCAAAATCCTCCAAAATCTTCGACATTGAAAACACGAATTATTGGTGAATTTAAATCAACATTGATGATGTAAACTTACAGGGAAAAGATGAGCTTCTGATATCCGATATTTAAGATAAAATAATTGTTTTAACATTGGTACACGAATCGTGTACCATAATGCGCTTCAGCCCCAGTTATATTGAGGGACGAGGCCAGACACATTGCACCAAATCAAATGGAGTTATGTAGACTAGAATAACCAGACGCTAGAAATTTGCACTTGATTGAGATTGCTGACTTATTTCGCCGAACATAACTGATTTGAAATTGGAGTAAAAACGGAAACCATTAAATGTAAATCAGTTTATATACATTCATATTACAGTATTATATGCGTTGCGACCCACTTTTGTGAATTTCTAGGTCCCAAATGTTAGCGATTTAGCTCCTTTAATTATACAAAGACCTGCGTAAAACACACGGTCGAATGATAAATCGCACAGTAAAACAGTTTTATTTCCCAAATTTTGATTTAACACGTACGTGTCAGATAAAGCCTGTTGGTCCTTGATTATACTCCTTTTGATGCAGTTATCGCAACTAGCGAGAAAACACACCAATTAAACGATACACAACATTGACATTCATTTTTTACCGGTCGGTTAATTAACACACCTCTACTGTTAAGTATCACAAAAAAAATACCATGTATAATTCCGAGTGTCTCGATTATAAATGTATGGATGCCCTATATTTACAACATGATCTACAAACTATTTGTTCTGTAGTGGCCCCAAAAAAGCATAATACAATTCAAGCAAAACTAGAAAACCAGAAATATGAGTGCTTGGTCGACTCCGGTGCAAGTATAAGTATAATTAGTTACCAAATCCTAAATCAAATTAATAAACACGACTGCATCGAAACAGCAGACTGGTCACAGGTTAGCGGTGTTGGTGGTCATTTAATAAGCGTACTGGGTAAAGTTTCACATAATATTGAAATTGATATTATTTCATTTCCAATAACATTTCATGAATTTTATAAATTAAATCACAATATAATTATAGGTATAGATTTTATGTCTGGTATAAAATCTATTATTAACTTAGAAAACATGACATTTTCTATTGAGGATAAACATATACCAATAATTTCCAAAAATACAGAAGACGGAAAAGCGTATAAAAGGCAGAAGTAACATTACAAGCCAATTCAGAATCTATCATTCCTGTTAAAAATATGAATATACCCAAAAATAACACAATATTGTTGGAACCCCATGATAGCTTAGTCAAGCATAATATAAAAGGTGCAAAATGTATATGTCTTTTAAATGAATTTAACACCGCATTATATAAAGTATTAAACCCTACTAATACAATTATTGTGATCGAGGAAAATACGCCTATTGCAAATGCTACTAGACCGGAGGCTCAGCGCGGGGGGGTGGGGGTGTCCATCAAATGGGCACAAAACCAGACCCAACTTTACTAGAGTAAAATTTCGTGTAGAATACGATGCCGAGTGGTAATCAGTCCGACGTTGGGGCGTTTTCGAGATATTCAGGGTCAAAGGTCAAATAAGTTCATTTGCACTGAAAGTGAATGCGCAATCATTCTTGTATTATGAAAAGAAGCTGAAAATTATCGAAAGTAATCACACTTTCAATAAAGATAGGTTGCCAGGCAACGAAACATACGCCCACAGCAGCTATATCGTCCGGGCAGTCAACAAAAGTTGTCACATATTTTTACTTTTTTCTGTAATGAAACATTTATAATACATTAAAATCTGATTAAGAGTAACAAATCATTAAGTAATTATCAGAAAACCATTAGAATTTGTTCGGTTTTTATAAGTTCTGCCCCATGCTAACATTAAGTATATGAAACTTTTAACATCATGGATTTAGCTGTTCAAGTCATAAAGATTCATTGAAAATCAATATACTTGTTCGTCTCAAGACCTTAAACACTGTGTATAAATTTAATCGGATATTAACTTTAGCCTCTAGAGCGTCCCCAAGATTTTTGGCAAAAATTATCGGAAATCGCTGAAAATCAATAGGATTCTTCGTCTCATGACCTTAAACACTATGTATAAAGTTAAAGTCAATCGGATATTAACTTTAACCTCTAGAGCGTCCACAAGATTTTTCGAAGTGATCAAGGCCCATAACTCTAGCTGTAATTATCGGAAATCGCTGAAAATCAATAGGCTTCTTCGTCTCATGACCTTAAACACTGTGCATAAATTTAAAGTCAATTGGACATTAACTTTGACCTCTAGAACGTCCACAAGATTTTTTGAAGTGATCAAGGACCATAACTCTGGCAGTAATTATCGAAAATCGTTGAAAATCAATAGGCTTCGTCTAATGACCTTAAACACTGTGTATAAGATATTAACTTTGACCTTTAGAGCGTCCACAAGATTTTTCAAAGTGATCAAGGGCCATAACTCTGGCAGTAATTATCGAAAATTGCTGAAAATGAATAGACTTCTTCGTCTCATGACCTTAAACACTGTGTATAAATTTAAAGTCAATCGGATATTAACTTTAGCCTCTAGAGCGTATACAAGATTTTTTGAAGTGATCAAGGGCCATAACTCTGGCAGTAATTATCGGAAATCGCTGAAAAATCAATAGGTTTCCTTATCTCATGATCCTAAACACAGTATAAATTTAAAGTCAATCGGATATTAACTTTAGCCTCTAGAGCGTCCACAAGATTTTTTGAAGTGATCAAGGTCCATAACTCTGGCAGTAATTATCAGAAATCGCTGAAAATCAATAGGCTTCTTCGTCTCATGGCCTTAAACACTGTATATAAATTTAAAGTCAATCGGATATTAACTTTAGCCGACGGACGGGGGCGACGACAATATACGACCACATTTCAATGTGGGCGTATAAAAATGTAAACTTGCTACATCCACCTTTAGTCTTAGTGACCCTGGAGGTCAAAAGGTGAAATTTACCGTTTTTGCCCTAGGAAGATTTAAAGCAATAAAATGTCAAGGTAAAATATAAAAACTAAAGCGAAACCTGTTCTAATTAATAATAGGAACATTTAAAATTTATCTTTAGGGGGTCTTAGCACCGAACTTTTACTTTGGAACATCGAAAATGATCTTGCATAACAGAACCAACAAACTTTGAAACCTGTTTCAAAAATAGGTAAAAACTGTCCAATTGAAATCTCTCCGATTTTTTTCACAACAATTGTTATACATAATGATACTAGTTATCTGAAAAACAATTGAATAGTTTCAGTGTTTGACCTCTGGGATCACAAAGAACAAAGGTGAATTTAGCAAGTTTACATTTTTTATTGAAAGTGTGATTACTTTCGATCATTTTCAGCTTATTTTCATGATACAAGAATGACCGCGCATTCACTTTCAGTGCAAATGAACAAATTGACCTTTGGCCCCGAATATCTCGAAAACGCCCCAAATGCGGACTCATTACCACTCGGCATCGTATTCTACACAAAATTTTACTCTAGAAAAGTTGGGTCTGGATTTATGCCCATTTGATGGACCCCCCCACCCCCACCCCAATCGCGCTGAGCCTCAAGACTATACTTTAATGGATGAAGATTGGGTCCTTTCAAATTTAGATGATGTCCGTACAGAATTGAAATCGATAAACAATTTTAATGAACTTTCCAAACACGAAATTAACAAATATATTACTAAAGCTAACAATTTAGGTTTTGATCTTCACAAAGCACCCCTGGATAATCACGAGAAACTAAAACTGAAAACATTTTTGGGGAAAATGCTGATATCTTTGCTAGGAATGATTCCGAGTTAGGAAAAACTAATCTTTACTACCATAAAATAGAAACTGGTGACAATCCTCCAATAAAATCAAGGCCCTATAGGGTTACCCCTGAGACTAAGACAATTATTGAAGAGAAAACAAAACAAATGCTAAAAGATGGTATAAAAAAGGAATGTAACTCAGACTTCTATTCACCTGTCGTTATAGCTAAAAAGCGTGATAGTAATGAATTGAGATTTTGTGTCGACTACAGAAGGTTACATAAAATTACAGTTCCATTTTCCTTTCCAATACCAAGGCTGGACGAAATACTAGACACCATAGCAGAATCGAAAGCGAAAATATTTAGTAGCATGGATTTGAAAAATTCTTTCTGGCAAATACCTCTACATCCAGATACTGCCCATAAAAGTGCATTTATAACACACGAAGGGATGTTTGAGTTCACACGCTTACGCTATGGTCTAATGAATTCGCCGACATCCTTCATGTCCCTGATCACAAAGGATTATCATGGAAAATATGTCTAGCTTATATTGATGATATATGTTGCTTTAGTAAGGATTTCAATACCCACTTAGTAGCACTTGAACAAATTTTTGACAGATTACGACATGCCAAGTTGAAACTGAAGCCTTCAAAATGTAATTTTGCTGCAAAAGAGATCAAATATCTTGGACATATAATTAGCGCCAAGGGAATTCAGACTGACCAGTCGAAAACCGCTGCAGTGGCAATGTTCCCTAGACCTAAATCGCAGAAAGAAGTTTTTTGGGGTTAACCAATTATTACAGGAAGTTTATAAAAGGATTTTCTATAATTGTTTCACCTTTAACCGATTTGCTTTCTAAAGACAAAAAGTTTGAATGGTCCAAAGAATGCGAAAACAGATATTTAGATCTAAAAAAGGCGTTGAATGTTTTAAAGTAATAGAATAGTTATTGTCCCGAGAGTTTAAATAAATTCAATTTGAAGGCTTTCACTTTTAAAATTAATGATGCATTATCTTAAATATCCAAGATTTAAATTATAACATATACCTACTATAACCTGCACGGTTATATATTCTCCTCACTCGCTAATATCTAATACGTCCTCGTATTATATTGATTAGCAATTTGATTTATAAACTGAAATTTGGGAACATATTCTTGAACACAGAACTATTATTGTACAGTTTTAATTACCACATATTTTTATTGGGTACATTCCCCAGATATGGTATAAAATCGATGTAGAATTCTCGGTCTTCCTTGTATATTTTATCAGTACACTCCCAATGGTACGCATACTGCAGGGTATAATCGTCCAGAAAAATACGTCTTTCTGACAGTTAATATTCTATATCTGTTTTTGGATCACGTTAGCGTATGCTCAATTTCCATCGTTTTCCATCTCGGTGACCTTCAAAATTATCTAGTCTGTTCCATGCCATTTGATCTTGTTCCTCTGGTAATAACAGATAGCTTTGGCGGACTACCTTTCTAACCACTTCGGGTACGGGTCAAGGAATTTTGTTTTTATGGATCTCTATATACGAAATATCCGTTTCATCCAAATGGCTTTCCATAATCCATTCCTTTTGTTTCACTTGGTATTCTAGCTGTCTCTTGTTTAGTCGTTTCTGCACGACTTAATATCAACTGGCCCCTGGGTTATAGAACCTTATCAAACCAGCCACTGGCTATTACGCCAGATATAATTTAGACGAAGCATTACAGTCTAAACAATGGAGGGATTAAGTATTGGTCATTAACCAAACTCTCTATAAAACGAACTATTGTTTTAGATTTCAACTTAGAAGCAATATTTTATAGTTTAATTTTCAATATGTCATAATTGTCTATTATTTTGTAGAATTGCAGGCCACGAAATTTCAAATTTTGGCGTAACCAGAAAAATGGTTGCGGGTTTATGCTCTGCGTAACCATTTTCTTTGGTTACGCCAGATGATCATTGCGTAACCAATTGGTTACATAAAATGGTGGCGCTGTTTTCATGTTTTATCCAGATTTAAATGGTGCTATTATTCATTTCCACTTGCAATGAATGTATTTTTTGAAGAAATAACTTGACTAACTTTATTTTTTTATATTTAATATTATATTAGGTTAATTGTTAATGACTTTAATCCCGCGGTGTCCCCATTTAAACAATATAACATTAGAAAAAAAATGTTCCACTTCACTAAATCCCTACATTTTAATAATGAGGGGAATCGGTTCCAAAAATTACTAATGGATTTTCGTTTTTATATCATATCTGACCTTTAAAAACCAGGAATGGTAGCTACCACATTGTTTTCGGTCACTGAAGACTACATGCGTACTTCATATTACACTTGTCACTTGCAATCATTCATCCAAGCACGTAGCATGCGATAGCCTCACTCATAGGTAAAGCGATTGATTGACAAACAGTATTTATTATAAACCTCGGCACTCTATACACAAAGTCTCAAAATCATTTACATTATCACTCGAGCGATGCCGGGGAGGGGGGGGGTCAAAGTTGACGACATACATACGGGTCATTGGTACTACAGCATGGCTATAGTGAAAACTGAAAGGAACACGTGTAGTAAATTCTTTGGAAATATAGCCGACATGTTAAATAGTCAAACTCATTTCTCATTTTGTGTTTGAAAATCCAAAGGTACGCTTTCAAAATTTATGGCATAACTAATCATTTAAAGAATTAGGAGTGAGGGGCATTTTTAAATCAACGTGCTTGCAACTGGTCAATAGCCTACGTGGTGTCAAAATACGTGATCTGTCAAAGTACCGGTAAAATGGAGAAATGAAATGCCAAGAATGAATGAATGGAGTTTGTGCTATAATACAAATAATTTAGACTCGTGTCACAAAGTGATCCTGTATTAAAATTGATCAAATGTGAATAAATCTGTTAATGAAATTTGTTAACATAACCGATATTTCAATTTGCGTAACCAGGAAATCGGTCTTGTGTTTTTGAGCTAGCGCGACCGCACGTAACCGATTGGTATCGTTCGCGTCAATTTTCGTGGCCTGGAATTGTATTTCAAACAGGGAGTGAACTATGATTTAGAACGGATCGGATCTCTCTCTTTCTTGTAAATATTTGTTGAGCTATCTATGTTTAATAAATCACATAGAAGTTACTTGGACTTGTCTTAATTTTATAAGACCAGAAATAACATGGTCACAGTATGCACAAAGATTAGTCTTTTCAACAGTATAAAGAATTAATAAGTACTCAGTTGTCAGGGTTTTTTTTATTTCTATGCTTTATGATGAGATTATGACACAGGAAAGTAGGCTACAAAGAAAACAAATGTACTAAAACAAACACAATTATCGATTTATTAAAACAATACTTTATTATTTCAAAAACTTTGGTCCGAGTGGTTTTCTGTCTTGGTCCGACTGTAAAAGGAACGGCCAAATCGTCTGGCAGTTTCGGTTTGATTTTCATGAATTAGAATTTGACCATCATTAGGGTGTAACCATGAAATATTTAAACTATTTTTAAAATTGAATAAAAACTGTGATTTCTAGGGAGTCGACAGTGGGTAAGGCGCTGGCTCACTAGCCTGGAGGTCGGGTGTTCGATCCCTGCATTGGGCGTGAAAGTTCATCCAGATTTTCCGGCGTGGTTCTCCCTTGTCAGTGATGCAGGACGGAGGACCTGACAAGGACAGCTGTCTAGTCATTCCGATGGGACGAAAAAACGAGGTCCCGTGTACACATTGGCGTGCACGTAAAAGATCCCTTTCTGTCCGGGCAAAATTTCCCTCATAGTACACTGTTTGGCCTATGCCCGTCTTCATTAGCCTAGTTCGGAGCAGAACAGTAGGACGTTAAACCCAATTTCATTTCATTTCATTAAACAAAATCCATCACACATCCAGAAAACTATTAGCCGGACCAGAAACAATAAACGACCCTTTGGCACTGTCCTATTTGTCCGATTTGATTAAACAATATGTGCCTTCTCGTTCCTTACGTTCATCTCCTAAAAACCAACTTGTACAGTACAAAAGTCAAAGTTTGGTGAGAGAACTTTTGCGTACGCAGCACAAAAAAAATGGAACAAATTGCCTCTGTATATTATGGTGGCTGTTAGCGGTCATTCAAATGTCATCTAAGGCGACAAGTCGACGAAATGAACCCGCCAACACGACAAAATAATCCGACGATTGTCGCCTTCATTTCATCGACTTGTCGGGTCAATTCTGTCGACTTGTCGCTTCAGCTTATTCACAACCCGACAAAATACAATTATTTCGACTTGTCGTGCGGCGACTTGTCGCCTCGGAAGTTAATCTGTGCACATGCAAGTTATCCAATCAGCAAATGCGCAAGCTCGAGTTTGACTTCCGAGGCGACAAGTCGCTGCACGACAAGTCGAAATAATTGTATTTTGTCGACTTGTCGGGTTGTGAATAAGTCGAAGGCAACAAGTCGACAGAATTGACCCGACAAGTCGACGAAATGAAGTCGACTACGTCGGTTGATTTTGTCGTGTCGACGGGTTGATTTTGTCGACTTGTCGCCTTGACTTATTCATAATCTATGACGTCCCTGTGACATCATAGCGTCATACGTCCAACAATTGGCTTAAATCCAATATGGCTGCCATTGGAACCTTAAAACTGCAATATATCGGGAATAGTTGAGTTCAGAGGGTGTAAATGTATTGCAGGTAGGTAGGAAAGGGCTAAATCAGAAAAAAATACATTTCCAAAATGTGACGTCATAACGCCATAGTCCAATCATTAGTATCAATCCAATATGGCCGCCTTTGGAAATCTTAAAACTCTAATATCTTATGTATTAAGGGCAGACAATGTGAAAAGAAGTAATTGACCCGACAAGTCGACAGAATTGACCCGACAAAGAATTGACCCGACAAGTCGACAAAATGAAGGTGACGATCATCGGGTTATTTTGTCGTGTCAGCGGGTTGATTTTGTTGACTTGTTGCCTTGACTTATTCATAATCTATGATGTCCCTGTGACGTCATAGCGTCATACGTCCAACAATTGGCTTAAATCCAATATGGCTGCCATTGGAACCTTAAAACTGCAATATATCGGGAATAGTTGAGTTCAGAGGGTGTAAATGTATTGCAGGTAGGTAGGAAAGGGCTAAATCAGAAAAAAATACATTTCCAAATTACGTCCATGTGACGTCATAACGCCATAGTCCAATCATTAGTATCAATCCAATATGGCCGCCTTCGGAAATCTTAAAACTCTAATATCTTATGTATTATGGGCAGACAATGTGAAAAGAAGTAATTGACCTGACAAGTCGACAGAATTGACCCGACAAGTCGACGAAATGAAGGTGACGATCATCAGGTTATTTTGTCGTGTCGGCAGGTTGATTTTGTTGATTTGTTGCCTTCGACTTATTCACAACCCGACAAGTCGACAAAATACAATTATTTCGACTTGTCGTGCAGTGACTTGTCGTCTCGGAAGTTAATCTTTGCGCATGCAAGTTATCCAATCAGCAAATGCGCAAGCACGAGTTTGACTTCCGAGGCGACAAGTCGAAATAATTGTATTTTGTCGGGTTGTGAATATGTCGAAGGCAACAAGTCGACAGAATTGATCCGACAAGTCGACAGAATTGACCCGACAAGTCGACGAAATGAAGGTGACGATCGTCGGGTTATTTTGTTGTGTTGGTGGGTTGATTTTGTCGCCTTCGACTTATTCACAACCCAACAAAATACAATTATTTCGACTTGTTGTACGGCGACTTGTCGCCTCGGAAGTTAATCTGTGTTTATGCAAGTTATCCAATCAGCAAATGCGACAAGTCGCCGAAATAATTGTATTTTGTCGACTTTCGGGTTGTGAATTAGTCGAAGGTGACAAGTCGACAGAATTGACCCAACAAGTCGACGAAATGAAGGCGCCGATCGTCGGGTTATTTTGTTGTGTTGGCGGGTTGATTTTGTCGACTTCTTCACAAGGCGACGATTTAGATTCATTTGAATGGCCGCTAACAGCCACCATATCTGTAAGTCCAAACTTGGCTATATTTAAAGGACGCTAAAAAAAACATTTTTTACCCAAACTTTTGAACTATAATTTAAATGTTTCACTTTCCATATGTATATTGTAACTTTGTATTCTTTTGTTTATTTGTATATACATGTATGTTTTTTATGATCATATCTACGTTGTAAAGCGCCATAGAGCAGTTAGACTGAATGTTCAGCGCTATAGAAAACGATTATTATTATTATTATTATGTTTGCTAAAAGCGGCGAGACCCCAATCAACTTTAGACATATTCCATTCAGCGTTCGCGATACAGCTACATCATATTTATGGGTCAGGCTTCAGTACCTCTTATTTGAAATTAAAGCAGTAACGATATAGTAAAACCGGACTTCCTTGTTGTGTCCTTTGTGATCGTAAAATAAAACTACAGATTAGTTTGTTTCTACAGCTTTACTATTAAACTGCTTGTAAGGCTTCTATGTTCCACGTTCTCAATAAAGCATTGATGATAGCTGCTAGGAATATCAAGGTGAGTTCTGCTCAATTTCACTCAACACCCTCCTTTATAACCCCCTAATTTCTGCACGTCATAGACTGACTTAGACGTTCATTTCCTTCCCAAATATGGAATAAGCACCCCCATTCTCCCAAAACCGGGGAGGACATTACCTTATTTGGTCTATCAACCACATGTCATAAACAGATAGTATATTTCGACAATGGTAAGGATTTTACCAAAATATCACTGTTTTTTATAATGTATATAAAAATATCATTCATCTTCATTAGTACGTGAAATGAAATGAAATGGAGTTTAACGTCCTTCTGTTCTGCTCCTAACCTGGGCTAATGAAGACGGGTCATTAGTACGTGGGATTTGACTCTATAGAATGTAATATCCATTAATTAGTTAAAGGACCAAAGTATTAAATTGACAGACTTTCTAGAGACACATGGACAGAAGCTCCAGAACTAGACCAGCCAAATTTGTTAACTAATTCCCCCGATGCCAACTTAAAGATTGAAATTCATAGTCAACGATTCGCATGAACCTGAACCAATTGCATACATATTACAGTCCCTGAAATCGTCAATAAAGAAGAATTGTTAGCAGAAGAATTGTACCAGTCCATAATTGAAATCCAGGTCTATCAGAAACAAAGTAAAATATTCCTGTTAAAACCTTTACAAACTAGAAAATCCAAGTAAAGGACGATAAAACCCCCACACTCGAAAAAAAGGAGGGCGAAAGATTCCCTAAAACAGTGCAGGCAAGTCTGGATCTCAGTGATACATCCGGGGATAAGCAGGAACCGATCCGTGAAAAATATCAAAAAAGAGAAGATCCCCGGCAACAAACTTCACAACACTGTGTACACAACTCTGGCTGATGAAGGGTGGACAGCCCGAAACATGTTCCAGACCTAGATTATAATTTTTTAAAACATCTACACAGTGTTGTGAAGTTTGTTGGCGGGGATCCTCTCTTTTTTGATACCTTTACAAACTGATGACATGTATATAGATATTCAAGAAATATATGAATTGATTGACAAGATGATACAAGTAATACACTTTAACCCTCTAAACTCAACCATCCGCGAGAAACTGGATGTTTATTGTTCCAATGGCGGCCATATTGGACGCATGACGTTACGACGTCCCAGTGAGGTAATATGGCAATGTTTTTCTGATTCTTTGGTAGCACTTTCCTATCTACCCGTAATACATTTATACCCTCCAAACTCATCCATTCCCGAGAATCCATTGGAGTTTTAAGGTGCCAATGGCGGCCATATTGGATTTATGCTAATTGTTGGCCGTATGACGTCACAAGGAATTCGCCTGGTATTGTTTTTTCTAGTATTTTGGTAGCACTTTCCTATCTACTCGTAATACATTTACATCCTCCAAACTTAACCATTCCTGAGATATCAGAGTTTTAAGTTTCAATGGCGGCCATATTGGATTTATGCAAATTGTTGGCCGTGTGACATATGTCGTCACAGGGACGTCATTTCGTTTTGTTTTGCTGAGCCATCTGTACCACTTTGTTATGTACCCGTAATACATTTACACCCTCCAAACTCAACTTTTCCCGAGATATTGGAGGTTTAAGGTGCCAATGGCGGCCATATTGGATTTATGCTAATTACTCGAAAACTTATCTTTTTATTTTGGTCGATTTTTGTTTGGGAGACCTTCAGGGACCCCTCTACCAGATTCCATCGAGAAAAATTCTGTTGCAATTTGTTCTAGGTATCCACTCCATATGGCTTATCTTTACCCGACTAAAATGTGAGTTTAAAGCACCTGAAAACTTGAAAAGAATTACTGAATTTATGGACTGTTTCAGCACCCCAATTTCAAATAGAATGATCCCTATCCATATTTGTTTACAAATGGCAATTCATCTTGTCAGACTTATCTGCAGGCTTGATAATTGTTATCATATTTTTGTCCCCCACCTTTCGAAGAAAGCAGGGGACTGTTAAAATGGGTTCGTCTGTCTGTCCGTCACCTTTTTGGTACACAATAACTCTCTTTCTAATTGAGCTAGAATGTTCAAACTTGGTATAGGTGTTCATTAGGTCAATACCTTGATGGAGTTCGATGATGAGCATTTTCTGCTTAGGGTAAGCAGAGATAAGCAATTTGATTGGTTGATGCTTCGCGACACGATAACTTTTTTTCTAATTAATTGAGAGTGATGAAACTTGGTGTATAGTTTCATTACATCAATACCTTGACTAAGGTTGATAATGAGCATTTTCTGCTCAGGGTAAGCAGAGCAATAAGCAATTTGATTGGTTGAAACTCTGTAACACACTTTTTCTAATTGAGCTAGAATGTTCACACTTGTTGTAGGTGTCTATTAGCTGAATGCCTTGATGAAGTTCGAAGATGAGAATTTTCTGCTTAGGGTAAGCCGCGATAAGCAATTTGATTGGTTGATGCTTTGGGAGATGATAACTTTAGTTCTAATTAAGTGAGAGTAAGGACACTTGCTGCATAGCTTTATTACATCAATACCTTGACAAAGTTTGATGATGAACATTTTCTGCTGGGGGTAAGCAGAGCGATAAGTAAATTGATTGGTCGAGACTTTGGAACACAATAACTCTCTTTCTAATTGAGCTAGAATGTTCAAACTTGGTGTAGGCGTTCATTAGGTGAATGCCTTGATGGAGTTTGATGATGAACATTGTCTGCTTATGATAAGCAGAGATGAGCAATCTGATTGGTTGATGCTTTGGGGCACGATGACTTTAGTTTTAATTAAATGAGAGTAATGAAATGCCGAGTATAGATTCATTATATCATTACCATCACTAAGTTTGATGATGAGAATTTTTTCTGCTTAGACTAAGGAGCGATAAGCCATTTGATTGGTCAAGACTTTGAAACATAACAACTCGACTGTTAACCCTTAACCAGTCATTGTCGACTATAATCCCTACAACGTTATACAGCTAAGTGGTCACGGTCGACTAAAGTCGACCACAGCAAGAATCTTTTTTGTAAGCCGCATTTGAGTATTTAGTTTCGTATTTAATTGATATCACCACGCAAGCGTGTCGGACAGGAACTTGTCTTGTCAAGGGCATCGAGAAAAACATGTCTTTGTTCAACATTTTTTGACAAAAAATGTAATTTAACGATGTCGGCATGGTTAAGACTCTCAAAAGTGGTTGAAATGCCTATGAATGATTCTGACTCGGATTATATCGATGACACCGATTCTGAAGACGATATGTCTGATGAAAATGATTTAGAATGATTTGCAAATTATAGATCAATTTATCCCCTTCAACTTTTTTATTGGTGTCAAGAGTCTATCACTTATAATTAATTATCCAGCAGTAGTCGATAGAAATAGGCATACAAAATATTTCACTTTATTTAGCCTGACCCATTGACGTCAAAATGACTTCGACCGGTTAAGGGTTAATTGAGGTAGAATGTTTAAACTTGATGTAGATGTTCATTAGGTGAATGTCTTGACTGAGTTCAATGATTAACATTTCGAGCTAAAGCTAGGCAGAGCTAAGCAATTTCATTGGTCGATGCTTTGGGACAAGATAACTTTGATTCTATCTGATAGAGAGTATAGTTGATAATCAGTTTGATTGCTTGATACTTTTGAAAAAAATAAATGTGCTATTAATTAATATGTGGCATCTATTTATTTTGGGATTTCGGCGGGGCACATCAGCCTCACTGTTGGCTTGTTAGTTTATGAATTAGTATAATTTTGTAGGAAATACATTTTTCAGCTCTTCAAGAACACATTCAGCTAGATGTAAATCAACATCAACTCAACTAACACAGCTTGTACCATTAGGAAATACCTTCTCTTTTACTTCATGTGAAAATTGTCCTATTGTGTTACGACAGCGTATGCTTGGTCATAGTAATGTATATTGTAGATGTAGTAGATATAATATTGCTAGCATCACTGATTTGGAGTTTGACGAGTTCATATGTAAAGTGGCACCAAATGCTCAACTACAAGTTGTAGTTATTGTCTCCACATTGTAAGTATTTATAGATTAAATTAATACAAACCTAATGATATAAATTAAGTTGCAGTGTACATACACTAGGGACCGGGTATCGTCCAGACTTTACGAAAAAAGGAAAGAAACTAAGCTTATCATCAAGAATTTAATACACGTATCCAGCTAATAGATTGCCGTCAAGAATATGTTAAATGCCGTCAAGATTCACCAAAAACCGACCAGTTTGTGCTAACGTGTAGATTAAGAAACACCGTTTACTTTTGACAACGATCATCTGCTTTACGACCGTCCAGTTTCTCAGGATGTTTTCTAGAAATGAACACTACCATTTAGATTTGAAAGGGGTTTAGTTTTTAGACAAGGCGTTTATTTTCCCGGACATTGTCAAGAAATGAACAGAGTGTTCAATTATTTAAGGCGTTTAGATTTTACGCCAAATTACCACTTTACCGAGAGCCGTCTAGTAACTTACGAGTGAGTAGTAATGCAATGTCGTTTACTTTTCATGTCTTGTAATTAGTTTGCCCAGTGTCATCTAGAAAACTTAAGGCGTTTGTTTTTGTATGAAATATTTAATTTCTGTCTCCCAATTTTAGAAACTATGTTCTGATTTAGAATCTGAGTATAGTGTCTATAATTCTCGAATGAATTGCATATTTGTTGAATATCATCCATTCTGTGGTATTGCCGACGTCCGTTGGGAAAAGTCGATTTACAATGAATTGACAATTGTCCGTACATTACCTTGTGTCCAACGTCTTCCTTTACATACGCTTTAGCTTATTTTCCGAACACGCCAATTCTCGGCTCCAATTTCACTAAAATTACATCGCCTACAATCGAGCGATCCTCAATGCAAAACTTTCAATTTGTAATATAGTCCCTTTCCTGCAGGTTGGTTTCACCATAACAGAATTGCCCTGTGATATAACAGATCAAAGAATAAACTGCACGTAGTCACTTTTTCGACACGTGTTATCTTCAGTTGTTCAGACTACCTGGCACCTCAATTAACCCAACGTTAAAAGAAAGCATGCAGTGTCCACCTTACAACAAATTCCATTCATTTATGATTTATTTTATAATTTATTACACAGTTTTGACCACAATGTGTTTCGATTCGCATTTTGGTATTTTAAATTGATTCTTATACGGAATTCTTATATTTAGTTCCATTTTGTGTGCGGAAATTAAATCTACGATTAGTTTTAAAATTAATTATGATGCCGAAATAATATCAATCCAATTGTATTTTGGCGAGAGATTAAGTTGTCAATATGTAATTGTAAAATACCTTTTATTTATCCATCTAATAATTTATGTTCAGATTTCATATCAAGTCAATTAAATGTTGTCTAAACATTAAAATCATAACGCCAATTAACAAACAATACGAGTATACTTTATTACAAAAACATCAGTGAAGTATTCTAAAAATCTAAAATAACGGCAATTAAATAACAACACGAATATACTTCACTACAAAACCATGTGTCTGGATTAGGGGATTAATTAAACAATAGGTAGCGGCCATTCAAAGAATTTAACGACAGACATTTATGGCTGTTGTATATTCCATGCGATGGTGGTGTAATTACACGTCGGTGAGCGATATGGTTTCAGACGGAACCGAGACAGGTGGCTAGAATTTGTGATATAAGCAGGCGGTCATTCAAAGAATATAATCTAAATTGTAATGACGAGCATTTATGACTGCATATTCCAAGCGATGGCATAGGCTATGGTTTCGGATGGAACAGAGACAGCTAGGACATGACTGGAATTTGTCATTTAAAAAACAATAGCAGTAGGTCATTCAAAGAATATAATCTGATATTGCCGATTAAATTTTGAATTTTTGTGTAAATATGTTTTTATATTTTGTGTTTGTAAACAATACGCGGATTAGGTTTTAGACTTGGATGTGAGGTATCCCGAATGTTAGTGTGTAAACTAATAAGTGTTATGTGCAATATATGTGCATATAGTTTGTAGAGGAACTTTCCATGTATTTGGATATTAGATATTATAAGGACCCTGCTTGTTTTGCTTTTGTTTTTTGATTAGAAATACTCGATTTTATTGTGACAAGACTAATTATAAACTAGATACTATTTGCGGTCCTTGCCTGTTTCAATGGGGGGAAACTGTACCTACAATTGTTAGCAATTCCCCTCCTTCGGTATTTCTTCAACATTCTCAAGGGGTGGGGATACAAAACTAAATGTTGGCGAAAATAGTCCCCCAAAGACGTCTAGATAAATGGCGAAAATGACGTTTCAATTGTGGCCGAAACAAGAACTGCACACATTAATTTGTAAATTCACAAATACATTTGTTATTAATTGCGGAAGCGGGTAAATAACCCAGAAAGCAAGATTATAAGTAACGATATACGTCCATTGTTTTGTTATTTTCTAATAAATAAAATGTGAGTTTTATCTACGCCGGGAAAATTGTCAATTCATTGTAAATTGACTTTTCCCAACGGACGTTGGCAATACCGAAGAATGGACGATATTCAACAAATATGCAATTCATTCGAGAATTTTAGACACTATACTCAGATTCTAAATCTGAACATAGTTTCTAAAATTGGGAGACAGAAATTAAATATTTCACACAAAAACAAACGCCTTAAGTTTTCTAGATGACACTGGGCAAACTAATAGGACGGGTTTGCGGTGCTAAAAATAGATTATGACATCATTTACCCACAAGTCACTACGCGTGGCGTCATGTTGTTTCGGACAAACAATGCCAGTTTAAAGCACAAAGAAACACATTTTTAGGTTCACCGCAATAATGGAAACAGTTGTCGAAAAGATCTATAAAGGGGCTACTAAACATTGTTGTTACGGCACGTGCAACAGTGATTCGCAATATCCCGATCGCCCTTCTATGCAGAATGTATTTTTTATTCGTTTGCCTCATAGTAAAAAAGATCCGGAAAAATGCATGCAGCCGTTGGGTAAAAGCGTGTAGCAGAAAGAAATTCGACGAGTGCAAGGTCAATAAAGATACATATATATGCAGTATTCATTTTGTTGGAGGAAAAGGACCAACTGAAGACCACCCTGACCCAGTGCCAGCCACTGCAACAAAATATGATGTAAGTTTTTTTGTTGTTTTTTTGCTTCTCGTTAAACGTGTTGACTGTTGTAACGTGGGCCTAAATCAATTCTAATGATAATAATTATGGCACCAGTTTATACCATCACATTAAATACTTTATGTGAAATTTAATTTTTTTAAACTGTTGTTATTCAGGTTGAAAAGTTAGAGAAAAAACCAAGAAGAAGAGTGAAGAGACGATTGGTTCTTTCACCTTTACCAATGAATAATATAGATAACACCATCCAAGATTCAGAGTCACTAAATAATGTTATCCAAGATACTGAGACAGATACACAAGAACTTGCATCAATTCTTTTATCATTGAGCGGTTCGGCCAAGGTAAGTCGCCTTTAAAGCCTTATACTATAAGTTATACTCATTCAGTCATTGTTTAATATTGTAATTTATACTACAGTGTACTACTATACCATTTATTTATTTTAATACCACCAATAACATGTGAAACAAGTGATGCATTTTACATGCATTTATGAAGCTGAAATACAATTATGGGAATAATTCATCAGTATTATTTATTTTATTTTTTCAGGCTGATGGTGATAATATGGAGAGGAAGGAGAGGAAAAGAACTTGTATTGAGAATGAATTTACACAGGTAAAAATAACAATCTGTTTCGGTGTGAGGCATTTTTCCAGCGCCATTTATTAATTAAGATACAACAACATAGGTATAAGATCTAAAAACAAGCCAGAGCTTAAATAAATCAATCTCAAGAAAATATATACAAATACATTGTTTAAAAATTAATTTTCATAAATTGTGTAATGGTTTAAATTAGTTTCGGTAATAATGGATTTAACTAATTTACTTCTCACATTTATAGATTTAAAAAAATAAATACATTGTAGTAGGCCTATGTACGTACATTTTAAAACAGAATCTTTGTTATATTTACAGAGTGATATGAGCAAAGTCACAGAAGCCAGTGGAGTGGCATGTCAAACAGAAACTGAATTGTCAGTGGATATTGGTATACGTCTTCAGAACAAAATTCTGGAAAACGAGAATAAACTTTTGATCTCCAAGGTGGAACTTTTGGAGACCGGTTTTAAAATTAAGCAAATGGAGGCCAAAATTTAGTATAGAACAAATTGAAAATAATGATGAAAAGTGCAAGTTTTATACTGGTTTGGTATGGCTACAGTTTGTGCAATTGTGGTCATTTTAAGAACCAGCTGCATGTCATTTGCAGTACTGGAACCGTGGATCTGGAGATACATCTAAATACCTCGTATCACCTAAGAATGCCCTGTTAATGACATTGATGCGTCTGCGACAAGGATTTCTTGCTAAGGATTTAGCCTTCAGATTTTCTGTGAGCCCATCAACGGTATCTAGTATAGTCTTAACCTGGATACAGTTTCTATACAAACAATTCACCCCACTCAAGGAGCACATGTTTGCAACCAGACAACAAATCAAAGAACACATTCCCTTGTCATTTAAAAAGTACAAGAACATACGGTGTATTATTGATTGTACAGAGTTTTTTTCACAGAGACCAGGAAATTTTCATAGGCAGGGTAATCTATATTCTAGTTATAAAGCCCACACAACGTATAAAGTTTTAATTGCCATTGCACCAAACGGTGCCATTATGTTTGTTAGCGATACGTTTGAAGGATCTATATCAGACATTGACATTGTTTTAAAATCAGGGTTCTTGGATCATCTAGTGCCAGGTGACGTTATTATGGCAGATAGGGGGTTCAATATTAGAGATGTTTTGAACTCTCTAAAAGTAGAGCGGGCGATAGAGAGAATAAAAAAAATTCTGAATTTTACAAAAAATTATTCCGCTAAGTTTGGAGCCTTTGATTACTCAAATTGTTTTTGTAGTAAGTTGTTTAGTTAATTTTCAGGAGCCACTCGTGACATAACCAATGAAATTTTTGAATAAAAACTATTATCAACTCTTTTAGTTATCAAGCACCTGTTTTATGGAATAATCTACCATTTAGTTTAAGATGTTGTACATCTCTATATTCTTTTAAAAAAACAACTTAAAACTCATTTATTTAATCAGGCTTTTAACTGACTCTGTATACAATCATTAACATGTTCATAATCTTTTTGTTTATTTATGATTACATTGTCACTTTGTAAAGTGCCCCTGGACATGTTATGAAAGGGGTAGCACGTCATTTCGGTCCCGCGTCATTTCGGACTCAACACAAACGTCGTATCGGACTCAGGCGACTTTTCAGACCTACTCGGCGACTTTTCGGACTCTATCAGACGACTTTTCGGACTCGGACTGGTGACGTTTCGAACTTAAAAAAATCTGAAAAATTCTATGTATATATTTGTAATAACTGTTTTTTCTTTCGTTTTAGGTGAGGCTAAAAACAGACCATTCACAATAATAAAGAAATTAAACATTGTTAGTTGTGTTTTATTTATCCCATACAGACCATACGCAATTGAACTTGAAGTAAAACCAATATTACTTGCCTTTTGTGTTTTGTTTTATTTATAACTGATCGGCGCCCATCACAATAATAAAGAAATTAATACTTGCCTTTTGTGTTTATTTATCCTATACAGACCATACGTAATTAACTTGAAGTAAAACCAATATTATTGTTTTATTTAACTGATCAGCAATTATTGCATTTAATCTGTATTTTGATGGGTAAGTTTAGGTTATTTACGATAATTGATCGCCAAAACACCGCTACTTACCTTTTGTTGATTAGTGAAACCAAGCCGAAATTCTTTAATCTGTATCTGTATTGATCGGTGATTTTTGTATTTAATCTAGTGATTAGTGAAACCATTGTTGTATTAAGTGCCAGTCCACGAGAAAACCATGCAGAAATCGGGAAGGTGAGGGGTCGGCCGATTCCATTCATATTCACAGGATTTGGTCATGCCCATGAGACTACTCGATAGCCAAAACTGCCCATCTCAGAAATTGACCATAGCTGAGATACGGCAAACAGGTGTTTTTGGGGGCTTTTTGCTCATTTTTTCGTCAATTTTAGGCAATGTTAGCTGCTGTTTTTCAGGTTGTAAATGAGTACTTATGAAACAAATGATGATTTGATATATTAGGCTAAGTAGTAATGTTTCAAAAAAATGAAAAAAGAAAAATCTATCTTTCCACTGAGGGGTGCCATTTGGTTATTCCTGAAGGGTATAAATCGAACCCTATAAAGTACCCAACTTTATGCCCCGATATCTCCACTGCCGCGGGGTCCCATGAATTATTTTTGTGGTTGTTAGTAAACGGGTACAAGGTCTCTCGATTAAAAAAATAAAATTTCATATATCTTCATACGCATGCGCGATAACATTGTCTAAGTTTTGACAATTTTGATATTGGATCATCTGATTTTTATATGTTCTAATCAATATAGTGACAAAATATGGACGCTAAACGACTCGATACCATCGGCAATTGACAGTCTAGCGTTCCGAACCCACTCAGGCAGTCGTAGAACCCGCTCTGTCAAAACTATCAATTCTGGTATCCAGCCATCCAAGATGGTGGCTGCTGTATGCGGTTTTTCGCAGTTTTCTACTTCAAAATGCAGCGTTTTCACTGTGTGTCCTAAAGAGACTGAGCATGTTTTATTGAAAGAGTGTACTAAATACATCAGACGGTATCTATCATTGGTAGCAGTGGATTTATTATGCGGACGCTAAATACTAAGAGTGATTACTGGTGATATCTGAGGGAGCGTTTCATTGATATTTACTATTTGTCAATGATAGTAACATCGTCCTGCTCATGTTTACTATTTTTCAATGATAGTAACATCGTCCCACTGATATTTACTATTTTTCAATGATAGTAACACCGTTCTACTGATATTTACTATTTGTCAATGATTATAACACCGTCCTGATGATATTTACTATTTTTCAATGAAACCGTCCTGCTCATATTTACTATTTGTCAATGATTATAACACCGTCCTGATGATATTTACTATTTTTCAATGACACCGTCCTGCTCATAATTACTATTTATCAATGATAGTAACATCGTCCCGCTGATATTTACTATTTTTCAATAATAGTAACATCGTC
Organism: Patella vulgata; assembly: GCF_932274485.2. Lineage (NCBI taxonomy): Eukaryota > Metazoa > Mollusca > Gastropoda > Patellidae > Patella > Patella vulgata. Next base: position 44,571,534 of record NC_065885.2, read on the forward strand.
CCGCTGATATTTACTATTTTTCAATGATAGTAACACCGTTCTACTGATATTTACTATTTGTCAATGATTATAAAACCGTCCTGCACTCCTGATGATATTTACTATTTTTCAATGATAGTAACATCGTCCCGCTGATATTTACTATTTGTCAATGATAGTAACATCGTCCTTTGTAAGGAAAGGATTCATTGAATGTCTCTGATATATTGTGAAAAATTATGAACGTAGTTTTTGTATTACATTTGATATTTTGTGAGGGTTCATATGTGATATTTTGTAAGGATTAGTATTCCCTCCTGAAAGTAAATTTTGTATATATTTGATATTTTGTGAAGATTAAGGATTGACTCACCAGGTCAATAACGGGCATTGCCCAATTTAGTATTTAATCTGCGATTTTATATTCTTACCTCAGAGAGCAATCTGCGCTTTCTGCTTTACGTACAAGTTATAAAAAATGTTATGAGTTAGACCAACATGTATAAAACTAATCAACTACTAGTACCAATAGTTGCTGTTCGATATTCTGATATATACGTACACCTATTGCTACAATAAGCCAATTGAAAAAAAAAAAAGTTTTTTGTTTATTTTTGGGGCTTTTTGTGAAGTTGATGATCACCGTACTTTAAAGGGGGGCTCAGATCGACCTTACGATGCGACTCAAATGGTCGCAGACTGGTTTTCCGGCGACTGCCGCCGATCGTCGCATGATTTCCGTTGCCGATTCTAGTCGATCTGAGTCTAGCCACAAGTCGGTGTATCGGTGTCGATGTGAGCACGCTAATTCTTTGCTCCTACTTTCCATGAAATGTATAGCAACTGGTCGGCGATCATTGCTGAATTCGATCTGAGTGCAATCTACGATAGTCGCCGACAGTTGAGTCGCGTCGCAAGGTCGATCTGAGCCGGGCTTTAGAGTGTAGGACTACTACTTGTAGGTAGGGTATAGTCTAAATATAGATGATTAACTCGTTGGTCGCAGGTAGAGGTAAAGATAACATCGGTCCTGAAAATTGAAAGAAAAGACAAAATCTTGTCTTTTTAGTCGTGCTGACCTGAAACTTTTTAAAGTGTAGAATTTATTTTCCAATCTTGAGGATTTAGGCCTACATTTTACTATTCAATGACTACTGTGAGCTATGACAGATCTATCAACTGCAGCTTATAATGAGATCTGTACATATCAAGAGATTTATAAGTGAAATAATGCGAATTTTAGCAAATTTTCACTTCCAGTTGCAGTAAGAGTTGTCATACGAACATTATGTTGCGAAAACATAGCAGCTGTGAAGGTGTCTGTATTATACTACATTTGTTTGAATATCAGTTTGATAATCTTGGGGATAAAGCTTCGTAAAATTGTCGAATTTATCCGATTTTTGTCAAAATTACCCACTATTTTTGAGAGTGTAGTTATAGACATATATGAAATTTTATTTTTTTAATCGAGAGACCTGATACCCAGTTACTAACAACCACAAAAAGAATTCATAGGACCCCGCGGCAGTGGAGATATCGCGGCATAAAGTTAGGGTTCTTTATAAGGTTTGATTTATACACTTCAGGAACAACCAAATGGCACCCCTGAGTGGAAAGATAGATTTTTCTTTCTTCATTTTTTTGAAACATTACTACCTAGCCTAATATATCGAATCATCATTCGTTTCATAAGTACTCATTTGCAACCTGAAAAACAGCAGCTAACATTGCCTAAAATTGACGAAAAAATGAGAAAAGAGACCCCAAAACACCTGTTTGCCGTATCTCGGCTAGGGTTAATTTCTGAGATCAGCGGTTTTGGCTATCGAGTAGTCTCATGGGCATGACCAAACCCTATGACAAGCACTTAAGAAATAAAAACACTGTAACTTGTATTTAATCTGGTATTGATTATTGAAACCAAGCTGAGATTATTGATAGCCCAAGCATAAGTTCCAAATCTTTGACACATTTATTTGACGAAAAGCTATGCATGCCAGCTTTTGTCAAATCTCATATGGCAAATGAAAATGTGGCAAATTTCCTCTCGTACATGAGCAAATTTATTTGACAAATCTCCATTTGTCAAAGAAAATTTGCTTGTGTACGACGGACTTAAGGTCTGAATGGGATAAATAAAACACAACTAACAATGTTTAATTTCTTTATTATTGTGAATGGTCTGTTTTCAGCCTCACCTAAAACGAAAGAAAAAACAGTTATTACAAATATATATACTATTCAAAAAAAGTAGGGGATATTTGATTTTGGGGCATAATACTAAAATATGCAAATGACTACGAAAAAAGTCACTATAGAACCTAACAGAAGAAACATTTCCAGTTACATGTGACGCCCAAACGCACCAATAGCTACCGCATGGAATGCAGGTGATGCTTGGGATCATCATGGGGGTCCAACCCAAGATTTGCACGACTCTGACTTTGAATGTTACAGTCATTGTGGCATTGAATTCCAGGGTGGAAACATCAGTTTAATTGTTTTAGTGGCCAGAAAACAAATTTTGATATGCGTCGGCTTACCCAAAATGAAAGGTTACGTGCCCTTGGCATGCTACAGATCGGCACAACACAGGCGGTTGTGGCGCGGACGATGAATGTTTCTCAGTCTGTCATAAGCAGGCTATGGTCCAGATACCGTGATACACAATCTGTACAGGACAGACCACGCTCAGGTCGACCAAGGGCGACAACTCAAGCCCAGGATCGATTTATCCGTACCTTGGCCTTGAGAAATCGTGTCATCACAGCGATTCAGATCAGCGCTCGTCTTCAAACAGACACTGGTGTGAGAGTGAGTGGCCAGACGATTCGGAATCGACTGCATAGGGGTCACCTTCGCGCGCGACGTCCTCGCGTGATCCCTTGTTTGAGAGATCATCACATTCAGGCAAGACGTCGTTGGTGTAGGGATCGTCAACACTGGGATAATCGACGCTGGAGCAATGTGATGTTTTCAGATGAGTCAAGGTTCACTGTTGATTTTTTGGACAGACGTAGGAGGGTGTGGCGTCGTCGAAACGAGCGCTTCCAAGACGTTAACGTCATCAGACATGATCGATTTGGGGGTGGTTCTGTTATGGTGTGGGGAGGCATCACTGTTGCTGGAAGAACGGCTTTACATGTTGTTGCAGGGCGTGTTACAGGCCAGTACTACCGGGACAACATCTTGGCAGTCCATGTTGTGCCGTTCGCACGACGTCATGGCCGCCGTTTCATCTTCCAGGATGACAACGCAAGATGTCACAGGGCCAGGATCGTTACAGGTTACCTCCAACAACAGAACATCACCACATTACCTTGGCCAGCACTGAGTCCCGACCTCTCCCCCATCGAGCATGTCTGGGACATGCTTGGACAGAGGTTACGTCAACGTCAACAACGTCCTGCCAATTTCCAAGAACTTGCTGCTGCGTTGCAACAGGAATGGGACAATCTGGACCAAAATGACCTTAGACGTCTCATTAGGAGTATGCCACGTCGGATCAATGCTTGTTTGGCAAACAGAGGAGGATTTACCCGTTACTGACTTGGTTGTGATGCTGTGGTAACTTTGCTGTTTGACCCCGGGTATCATTTTACCCTTATAATGGTCAGTCTGTGCCTTACTTAGTCTAACGATCATTTGGAATAAATCAATGAATGTGAACTTCATTTCATTTTGTCATTTGTTTCTTCGTCAGTTTCATTAGGTGACTTTAATAACACTTAAAAATCAAATATCCCCTACTTTTTTTGAATAGTATACATAGAATTTTTCAGATTTTATTGAGTCCGAAACGTCGCCAGTCCGAGTCCGAAAAGTCGCCTGACCGAGTCCGAAACGTCACCTACCCGAGTCCAAAATGTCGAGGACATATTTTTTGGAGTCCAAAATGACGTAAGTCCGAAATGACGCGGGACCGAAATGACATGTAATCATGAAAGGGCGCACTATAAATATGCTGTAATAATAATTATAATAATAATACTGTGCATTATTTTATAAAAAGGATGAGTTGAGTTCTGTGACTAAAAGTGTAAAAGAATCGCGTATTCAAATTTATTGGCAAAAGACCTCGGGGAATACGCATTTCCAAAAGCTCTGCACATAGCCAATTATGATGGAAGCAAATTAATTTCTGTTTCAGTTCTAGCCAAAAGACGGTATCAAATCTGATGCGTTTAGTTAAGAAACTCATCTCTGACCACACAACAAAATCACACCATTCCAGTCCCATTATACCCATCTGCATTTGAACTTGATAAAAATATGCATGGCTGCGTCTCAGTTGAAATTGATCCCCTGACTTCTGTAAACAGAAAGTGTTTTGTTGCTTACTTGTAAGCTCATTTTCAAAATGTCTCACATCCTTTCCTTTTAAAACAAAAGGGCACTTGACTTCTAGGAGTCCATATTTTGATGACTCACTGATATTGAGAACAAGTACATCTGGGCTACATCCCAATTCAGGGCAATTTGAGTTCACCCAAAAACCAGTTTCTAGAACCTGAAAACCACATTGTTTTTTATATGCCATACAAAATGGCCTTTGTTTTAAAACCTTTATCATGGTTTTCCCACAATGCCTTTTTCAATATGTTGAAAACGCTCCGAGGTTTGCAATTATTTGTTTCTAGTTTGTCTCGTAACATCATCATATGTTTGGCGCAGTATAGCCCGGTTGGAGCTGACGTGCCATTAAACAACATTTCATTCATTCATTCATTCCGAGGTTTGCAAACACCTGCAATTGTCTTACTTTGAGAGGCTGTGACACGAACATGCCTTTGTAGAAACCAGTCCTGGCTTCTCTGTTCTTTCACGATTTCTTGTGAATAAACAGAGTGTGGTATTCCGATTTCATTTAATAGTACTTTTGTCCTGTTCACTAAATTGTCTTTAAGGTCACTGGTTAACTGGTAGTCCTCATATTGCCTTACTAGCAAAGTGAGCCACATGGACTTTGATGAACTTGAAGGCCCTGATTCCATGCTATGCACAAAGTCATTTACTGTGTCTTGGGTTTCTCTGGTATATTTTGGTGTGGGATCATGTGAAATGATATCGTCAAACCTTTTTTTATTTCGACTACCATAACTTGCATCAGTGACGTACTTTGGATCTTTTTGTTTTTTAGGTCCTTTATTCCACTCACACAGTACTGAGGTACATGTATTTGGATCTTCTCCTTGTTTTTCAATAAAATCTTCAAGGGCAAACAAAAGGGCACAGACATGATTACACCTACCCATAGCTGAGGCCTTGCATGTACATGATGCATCACGAACAAAACCACTTTCCAGTGAAATTTGTAGGGTTGTGTCAAACATTGTATCGACACTATAAGATGCCATTATTTTGGCCTTAAGGTTATACACACCACCCTTTAAGCAATCTTTCATTCATTGCACATGACCACTTCTAAAAAACTCTTTTCCTTTTCTCATTGGCTTTGCGGTATGTATGTCCTCGATATTCTCAGAATCATCTTCGTCATCTTCAGAGTTAGTTTTGGTGTATAAATTGAATAGATTCTACAATATGATGGTGAATATGGCCTTTGTTAAAATGTTTGGGTAAGTTAACTGAGGGAAAGATGTTCCATCCTGTAATCGGGAGAATTGGAATCTGGGATCTACCTGTGTCTTGATCTTTTAATTTTTGTAATTTTAAATTGTACCATTTTCCTCCATCAATTGAAACAGGTATATCTTTGGCTTTACCAGCCACTCTACATTGTCGTACCCTACAAAAATATTCATAAAACCACATTAATAATTATACTTCAATTATTATATCAAAATCAGAATGTGTTGATTTGAAGAAAATAGTTTAGATGTTCCAGTTGTCACTAATGATACTACGAGATTACCATAACATGTTTTGTTTACACTTTCCAACGTTTGAACTACATGGAACTAATAGGGACTACTAAATAGACTTTTCCATTTAAGGTCTACTGTAAAAAAAAAAAAGAAGCTAATTCCTGGCATTAAAATAAAATTATGAAAAGTAATCATGATATTATTCATTACAATTATTATTCCGAAATATAGCCCAGGTAGCATAAATCGCCATTTTAGTTTGGCTTTTTTCTTGTCTCGAAGAACTTACCTTTCAATCAATTCCTGTCGATTTCCAGTTGATTTTAATTGTCTGCAATGTAGCCAACGCTGAAGTTGTACCACGGAATGATTTTCAATCAGACAATATGGCAACTTTGCGCCAGGAACGTCATCCTCGTTCAATGAAACATAATGAAAATTTGTATTACTAGTACTCGCCATTGTAACGGAATCGCGAGCACTCTGGGAATGTTACTATAAATAGTCATTAGGTCATTATCTGTGACGTAGTAGCAATTCCAAGAAAAATGCGTCCTATTACAAGACATGAAAAGTAAACGGCATTGCATTACTACTAACCCGTAAGTTACTAGACGGCTCTCGGTAAAGTGGTAATTTGGCGTAAAATCTAAACGCCTTAAATAATTAAACACTCTGTTCATTTCTTGACAACGTCCGGGAAAATAAACCCCTTGTCTAAAAACTAAACCCCTTTCAAATCTAAATGGTAGTGTTCATTTCTAAAAAACATCCCGAGAAACTGGACGGTCGTAAAGCAGACGATCGATGTCAAAAGTAAACAGTGTTTCTTAATCTACACGGTAGCACAAACTGGGTGGTTTTTGGTGAATCTTGACGGCATTTAACACATTCTTGACGGCAATCTATTAGCTGGATACGTGTATTAAATTCTTGATGATAAGCTTAGTTTTTTTCCTTTTTTCGTAAAATCTGGACGATACCCGGTCCCTAGTGATATGAGGTGTACAAGGTATGTAGTGGGTTTGCCCTTCTGTTTGTCCGTCACATTTTTTGGGGCATGTTTGTGGATGAGTATTTTCTGCTTCAAACAAAGTAGCCATATGAATTTTGATTGGTAAAGACCTTGGAACACAATAAATCTGCTTCTAATTGAACTAGAATATTCCAACTTGGTGTAGGTGTTCATTCAGTGAATGTCTTGGTTGAGTTAAATGATAAGCAATTTGATTGCTTAATACAATACCTAGCCTGTAAAGATGTCAATTCACTTATCGAGAAAGCCAAGTCTGATCATATCAATACTAAATAAACTTGCAGAAAATCTTCATTATCAGATCAGAAACAGACGACAACATACAAGACATTTTCTATGGTGAACCTTAGAAATTATAGTTTCCTCGATACCAACCTCTTGTAATTTGGACTCTCTTCCAACTAGCCTTATGCTGTTAATATTAGATCCCCTCACCTATTTTAACAGCTCTAATAAATAACAGTTTGAAGTCTGGCGTTGTGCCACAGCTGTTCAACCATCTCCTGAGTCAGAAGTTTTGAAAAACTACTGCACAGTTTCTAATTTAGACTTTCTGTCGAAAATGTTTGAAAATTTTGTTAAGATCCAACTTATAAAACACCTCGACGAACACAGTTTAATAAATAAGTATCAATCTGCATACAGTACTATATACCAGTTTTACGGTTTTATCATTAAAGACCTCAGATTCATGGTCTGCTGAATGATTGGAAACTCCAGGAATATGGGATGCTGAGAGGGTAATGTTATGCTCTATAAACCAAAGAGAGATTTCCCTGGTGATGGAATTTACAAAAGGGGGGGGGGGGATTTACTACCACCTTTATTGTTAACATTATGCCACTGCTGTGATGTTATCCATCTCAATCCGTATATGTTCATTATGTGCATCAATGCATAAAGCCTGCAAACCAAACAAAAGTGCTTTCAACTCTTAAAGACCGCATAAGATTAAAAATCTTAATTGAATGTACTTATAGCCAATGGTTACTATATCCATTTTACGGCAAGTTCAAACCAATCTGATTAAAATTAATTCAGCTATTGAGGTTTAAGTATCCGAAAGCCAAAAACGGTTTTCAAATTTTCAATTACAACCTTAATCCGGTTGATTGGCTGGTGACGTCACAGGCACTACACATACTATATACATTATCTATACAATACACACCACCAGTTGACAAGTGTGTATGTGTCCAATTAACATGTGACTGGCATAATCATAATCACCGAATTATCGTCTTGCATTGTTATAGATTAGACATTTGTGATTGGAATATTTTAGAGTGAATTTAAAATGCCGTATCATGCCGTAGATCCATTTAAGGTGCCATTGTTTAAATAGGCCCCGTGACAACTAAAGACAACCTAAGCAATTAGCGCATTTACCGGTAATTTGGATAACCCCGTAATACTTGATATCCCAAACTATTCTCTATAAGTACAGAAATACAAATGGTGCCAGTCAATTGTCGATATATTCATTTTAGCTACATATAATAATAACCATTTCTATACACAAAGATGAAAGAACAACTTTTATCGTAACTCCATTTGAAATTCACAGCGAATATGGAATTTTCCGATGACCATGCATAGATCGCCCTCATTTCTCAGCCAATCAACGCTGGGAATCTTATTACCATGTACGGTTCCATGCACTATGGGCGTAGTAACTGAGGTTAAACTTTGGCGCGAAAATTGCATGGGATTCATGGACATGAATATCAAGTACACTTGATCATACGCAGAGTTCCTGATGCCATTTGGTGAGTGATTAAACTGTCAATGCAATTGTAAAATACTTTTATTATAAAGAAGATAACCTAATCGTATCACAAAAGTTTATCCCTCGAATAATTTATATTCAGATTTCATATCAAGTCAATTAAATGTTGTTTAAACGCCAGTCAACACATAATACAAAGCTACTTGATTACAAAAACACTGGTGAACAATAATTATTGGGTAAATTATAATTATAAACAACTGTTGAGTAAAACTTAATTATTTTATACAATTAATATGTGTGTGTACGATTCTACCATTAGTTCTTTGATCTGGCCGGCGTAAAAAAGATAATTACCTAATCAGCATTCTTAATCGCACTAACAATCACTGCTAACACCGAGATGTAAATTAATTTATGACCCCAAGTCTGTATAACTTTAGTCGGATTGATTAATTAATGACAGATATTAACGACACTACTTGCCATAATACACAAAGATAGTTAGATGACCCCTCTCAATCTGTCTGTTATTCCATTTAGATGGTTACCAACAAAATTTATTTGTACTGTTAATTCTAACATATATTGAGATATTTTTTCGTATTTCATTTTTACTGTCTATATCAGAGTAATGAAGTCAAATCCGCCGTACGATGATAACGAATTGTCATTTACAAATCACTTTTCAATCATGTTTGACTTTTATGATACATTTTGCATGACCACATCTTTTTACCCCTGTACTCTTTTACTCGGGAAAATTAACAACAATACTCTTTTGACAAATATGTATCTTGAATCGATTGGACTGCACTTGATGTTAGAGGGTATTAAAATTGCTGTCGTGAGAAACGTGAGCGACCATACATTATGAAACAAATTCTAAATTGGATCTTAAATTAAAATGAATTACAAAACAAATTATTCCGTAGTCAATTGTTTTATTTAATTAGGGGGATTAAGGAATCAGTCAGGCGTTAATGAATACACAGGCTGGCTGGAAATATAGGTAATTAAGGAATAAACATTCTGAATATGCATTCAATCACTGTGACGTCACTGGCGTCTGAGGAGTTTAAGAGTGTTTTCGATAATTGGCAAAGTCGTTTTTACGGGAGGTCTATTTTTACGACTTTGAGTGAAGATAAGTGAAATGATTTCAATCAGATTGGTGTGAACTTGCTGTAAAGTTGATATAGTAACCATTGGAAACATCACTTAAAACAGCTCCCCAACCCAAGAGGGAAGCATCCGTTTGTAATGTAATAGAGGGAAGCGATTCTTTGAGAGAGCTTGCTTCCAGATTAGCACACCAGAAAAACTCATAGTTTGTTCATAACAATCTTTAGAGTATGATTTTTTTCTATTTCTAAAATTCTGTAATATATTTGTCCATTTGCAATAGCTGGTAAGCTAGATACCATCAGACCAATCAATCACTTTAGTTATTATTCTGATTTTGAGTTTTGTATATTTTAATAAATTCTGACATGAATAGATTAATTTCTTTGCTTTTTCAAATGGTAAACCTTTAACAATTGTCAGAGTATTAATTTTTTATAAGCCCACATTTTCATTCATTATTCATTAATTTTTTATACGCCCACATTTTCATGTGGACGTATATTGTCATCACCCCTGTCCGTCCATCCTCAATTTGTTTGTTGACACTCTACAGGTCACAATATTTATTTGATTTTGACGAAACTTAAAATATATGTCTATATCCCAAAGATCTCAGTTCCTTTCGATATTTCGTGAAAATCAGACCAAAATTGTCAGACAAAATAGAGGTCCCTCTAGAGGTCACAATTTTTATCTGACTGAAAAAACATTTGAATGTATCACAATTACACCCTAATGACGGCTGAGAGGTCAGAATTTTTATCAGATTTTGATTAAACTTAAAATATATATTTATAACCCCAAAATCTTGGTTCCTGTCGATATTTCCGCATATCGGATCTTAAGTTCCTGAATTATGGCCCTTGATTGTACTAAAAATCGCTTTTTGTTTAGCTTGTTCCCATGCCTGGAAATAACTGGTCGGACTTAGACAAAATGCGATCAAACTCTGTGACTTGTCAGGTGAAACTTCCAAACAGTCTGTCATTTTGTCTGAGGAAAAACTTATCGGTAGATTATCGCCATTTTCGGAAAATGAAAGTACGGTACCTTTCGCAAACTTTTTTTACTTTTTATTGTAGCTCCATATTCTAAAACTTGTAGGCTATGTCACAACCCACAGTCGGACAATGCACATAAAAGTCTATTAATCCATAATATTACTTTTTTTATCTGAAACATGTCACAGTCTAGTCAACCAACCATGCGGGTTTGCTTCTATGGCCATGGCCGTAGTCTCGGAATTCCATTCCCAGACATAAAGATAATGTTGGCGAGTGAGAGTAGCTATATAATTTAAAATCTAACTATTCTAACACCCAACGGATACAGGGTCATAATCAGGAAAAAACTATAGGAAGGCAAATATTGACAGGGTCATACGCGTTGGGCAATCAAATATTTTTGATATCATACAGTTCAACCCCAAGACTGAATGTTCAACAATGTATCGAAGACGGGCGTAGTAAATTCATCGTAGGTGCTGAATACTAAAATTTACCGATTTTTGTCACATATATTCAAGGGAATGTTATGAGATAAAATATACATTGTTGTGGAATTTATTTATGTCACGCTTTAGAGATTTGATATTTTCTCAATATATTCAAGGGAATGTTATGAGATAAAATATACATTGTTGTGGAATTTATTTATGTCACGCTTTAGAGATTTGATATTTTCTCAATAAATCCAATGCCAATACGCACTGAGCAGTCGTCAGTCGAATGGTGTAATTTGGTTGTATGTATTTCAGCATACACTGTAACATTGGTACCGTTTAATCTAGCGTAAATAGCGTTAATTGCTACTCTTTGTCCAATTATTCATAAATATTGTTGAATTTCGGCGAATAGTGCTCAATTTGTACTTCTATCGAATTTCAATCTCACTGTTTAATTACCAAGCATCTAATTAACTAGTGTTTAGTTTCTTGACACGTGTTGAATTATAAGCGTCCCGTCTAATTAGTTGGACCGTTTAATTTCCCGAGCCGTGATTAAAATCTATAAAAAACAAAATGAAATAGGATCTGCATTTTAATCAGATTGAAATTTTGTTGTCGTTGGGTTTGTTGTGCACACATGAACTGAAATTGCGTCCAAATTGCTTCATTTGCAGGTTTGTTTCTGACGATTCTCTAAAAAACGCTGACCACTGTTAGCTTTCATTGCCAGGTTTCAACTGAAGGGTTTTCTACCACTGCTATGATGAGAATCTATTAGAATGACGATCTCTGTATCAGTATCTGTTGTTAGCTTTTTATACGCCCACACTTTCATGTGGACGTATATTGTCGTCGCCCCTGTCCGTCCGGACGTCCATCCACAATTTGCTTGTGGACACTCTACAGGTCACAATTCTTATCCGATTTTGACGAAACTTGAAATATAGGTTTATCTCTATAAGATCTCGGTTGCTTATCGGATCGAAACTTCATGGATTATGGCCCCTGTTTGTCCGAAAAATCACGTTTTTAGCTTGTGGACCCTATAGAGGTCACAATTTTATCCGATTTTGTTGAAGCTTGAAATGTAAGTTTATAACCCAAAGATCTTGGTTCCTTTCGATATTCGTGCATTTCGGACCGTAACTTCCTGAATTATGGCCCCTGATTGTACGAAAAATCGTGTTTTTAGCTTGTGGACCCTATAGAGGTCATAATTTTTATCTTATTTCTAAAAACGTATTATTATATCACAGTTACATCCTAAGGACGGCGGAGTTCGAATTTCATGAAAATCGGCCCAAAACTGACAGACAAAATGGCCGCCCTTCTTTCTCAAATAGTGTAAAAAAATGGTATATCAAGGTTGTGGACCTTATAGAGGTCACAATTTTTATCCAATTTTGTTGAAACTTGAAATATAAGTTTATAACACAAAAGATCTTTGTTCCTTTCGATATTTGGCATATCGAATGGTAGTTTCCTGAATTAAGGCCCTTGATTGTAGGAAAAATCACTTTCTTTTTAGCTTGTTCTTTATCCGTCTCTCGAAAATGTGGGCGTATCCTGCCTGGCAGGCGCTGTTTTTTTTACTTGCACTATTAGTCACGGAAATCTACTTCAGTTTTTGTGACAGGTCACTGCAGAATAAGAGGGTGCCATTATTGCCCTTCAAACTACAAAGAGCACGATAGTTTGAGTGAATCTCTCCTCCTCCTACACCCATTGATAACAGCATTAGCGGAAGCTAAAAGGGCTATGGAATCTGTCAACATCCAGAAACTATCTTTGACTCCTACTTCATCACCACCTAAGGCCTTTTTCATTAGCAGTTCACTCAACCGGACCAACGGAATTAGGCCAGATATAATCATATTTTGGATTCTTTGCAGTTTCAAATTGTTAGATTTGGTTTTGCTGCTCAAAAACTCACAGATAGGGCTATTGACTTTCGTTACCTCAAAAAATTCACAATTGCCTGGTATTTTGTATTTATTTAATAACTCATTGACCTTATCTTCCAAAAGGCCAAATTTCACAATATTATAAAACCTTAGCTAGACCATTGTCTATATTGGCACTATATTGCTCACCCTTATTATATTGAGAGAGAATGTCAAATCCTTCTGGCAAATTTGAAGACTTATCTAAGGATATGGGTGTACTACTAGTGGATGATGTAGTGTGAATGCTGACATCAGCACCCCCTCCTTTTTGCTTGCCATCAAACAAGTTGTTAAAATTTTTCAAGGCTTTCATCCCATCATCGTCATCCACTATATCTTGGTGATTGTCAAACTCATCACAAGAAACCATAGACTTGTTATAACAAAAATAATTCTAAAATTCCTGTTGTGATTTGCACATCTCTACTGCATAATCAAGTTGATATTTTTTTAAGTCAACCATGAAATTTGTTAGATTTCTAGTCATAGTAATAACGGCCCCAGTAAACATGTTTAGTTGGTTTTTGCTTTTGTCAGAGCATTCTGAAAGTTGAATTGATGTACCATATTTTTCGGTGTAGGGCCTATTATGCGCACTTTTTATACGCCCACATTTATGTTTATCTCCCCAAGATCTCGGTTCCTTTCGATATTGGCATGTATCGGACCGTAACTTCATGGATTATGGCCCCTGATTGTACGAAAAATCGTGTTTTTAGCTTGTAAACACTGTAGAGGTCACAATTTTTATCCGATTTGGTTTAAACCTGAAATGTATGTTTATAACCCACAGATCTCAGTTCCTTTCGATATTCGCGCATATCGGACCATAACTTCTAGAATTATGGTCCCTGATTGTACGAAAAATCGCGTTTTTAGCTTGTTGACCCCACAGAGGTCACAATTTTTATCCGATTTAAAAAAACGTGTGAATATATCACCGTTACACCCTAAGGATGCTTGAGTGTGAATTTCGTAAAAATTGGACCGAAACTAATGGACAAAATGGCTGCCCCTCGTTCGCAAATAGTGTCAAAACATTGTGTATCAAGGTTGTGGAACCTTTGGAGGTCACAATCAGGGATCTTAATCGGCTGTTTTTTGTCTGCTTTAGCCGACTGATCTTTAATCTAGCCGATTGGTAAAACAATGAACCAGCCACTAAGGTATCACAAATCAATCTACTTTCGGCCGATTTACAAAGAATTAATTATCAGGCCGATTGTTAAAACAATGAACCGGCCACTAATGGTATCATAAATCAGTCGACTTTCGACCGATTACAAAGAGTTAATTATTACTTGTCGATTAAGAAACCCATCAAAGAGTCAATCATAACAATGAATACCTTCGGCTTATTTCATAAATAAACAACTTAATTGAGGAAATCATGCCAAGTACTTGAACACCTCGCAGAATGACACCAGGAAACGTTAAACAAGATTTAACTGAAGATAGTGATGGCGGTGTTGATCTTGATCTTCAAGCATGCACGTCGTCAATGGAAGTTCCAAAAGCCGGAGATCCTCCCACGTGCAATATAGGTCAACCAAATTATCGGCAATAAAAGACCGTTTTAATCTGACGATCATACCTGCGCAGCAAAGAAAGACGACAGAACAAAGAGTTTAGTTCCCAAATCTACAGAAATTGTTTCAAACCGGGCGTTAATCCGAAATGCGTATTCCATAGCAAAAAGAAACATTGCCATCGAAAATTATGAACAATAATTGAACGATTTGACAGAACAGCAGGATCATGAAATGACAAAAAAACAATATCGTGATTTTAATAGTTGTGGTGAATTTATTTTTTTAATATCCAGTGAAATTGAGGAAAAGATCCTCTCAGATATGCGAACTAGTCCTGCTGCATTAAATCCCGACAATTGTATACCGGTAATGCTAAAAATAAACTAATCGGAATCACGACAATTGGCCATGTGACCTTTCGCCCGTACAGCATATTTCCGAGTTCCGACTATACACAGAAACCGATTTGTGCTACTTTGTTATTTATATACTTATATAATTTGTTATTTATATATATATGAACATGTGCTCACAATTATTATCCGATTTAATAAAACGTTTGAATATATCACCGTTACACCGTAATTTTGTCTGCGGTTGAGTTTCATGAAAATCAGACCAAAATTGCCAGACAAAATGGCTGCCCCTCATATGCAAATAGTGTAAACATCTGGTATATCAAAGTTGTGGATCCTCTAGAGGCCACAATTTTGATCCGATTTTGATGAAACTTCGCGCATATTGGATTTTAACTTCCTGAATTATGGCCCTTGATTGAACAAAAAATCACTTTTTTAGCTTGTGGTCCCTGTAGAGGTCACAATTTTTATCCAATTTAAAAAAATGTGTGAATATATCACCATTACACACTAAGATCTTGGTTCCTTTTGATAATCGCGGATACCCGAACTTAACTTCCTAGATTATGGCCCCTGATTGTTCGAAAAATCTCATTTTTAGCTTGCGAATTCTCTAGAGGTCACAATTTTTTTCCGATTTTAAAAACCATTTAAATACATCACCATTCCACCATAATGAAGGTTGAATTCGTATTTCAGGAAAATGGCCCCTCTTTATACGCAAATTGTGTAAAAGTATGCAATACGAAGGTTGTGGACCCTCTAGAGGTCACAGTTTTTATCCGATTTTGATGAAACTTAAAACATATCTTTATATCCCAAAGATCTCAGTCCCTTTTGATATTTGCACATTTCAGGCCATAACTTTCTGGATTTTTGCCCCTGATTGTACAAAAATCGCGTTTGTTTTTAGCTTTTTCTCTATCCATCTGTTGCAAAATGTGGGCGTATCCTGCCTGGCAGCCGCTGTTTTTTTTACCAAGTATTTTATTTCTAGAAGGGGTGTGTCTAATACATAACGTTAGGCAAATCCAGGATTTTTCCGTGTGGACATCGAAGTCGGAAGTTCAAGAAATAACTGCCCTAGAATCAACACATGATATATTATCACTCAAATTAAATACAATACTGTCCCTTTTCGTGTCCACTTGTATTTGTTAATCATGTTTTAGATATGTTTAAAAAGCGTACATATTTGTTAATAACCTTTTAGATACGGTTAAGATATGTCAATAATTATCGGGGCCCGACTAATCACCGGAATTCACTTACAATAAGTTACAATCACCGGAATTCACTTCGAAAACCCCTGATTCCTGCCACAAAAGAAATTTATTTTAAATGCGTAATACATTATAATATAACAAATAACTATTTTTATCTCTCCACAGACCTGATGAAGGCGCTGTAGGTGTATTTATTTGAAAGACTACCGGAATTCATTTCAAATATATGCATCCTGATAGGGCGCGTCGAATTCCCCAATTACTCCCAAACAACACCCAATAATGTTGACACAATGGAAACGCAAAATAATAATTTTGTTGAATTTAAGAAGCCTCACTGCTTTGTGCCCAAATCGGAGGTTCATGAGAGAACAGGTGTATGTGATTTTTGTTGACAAGAAACTAATGTATACTTTCATTGCAATTCGTTGTAATGTATTGTAATTAGTGATTGATTAATAGTTTATTAAAACAGTAGTTATATGCATGAAACATATTATGGTATATATAGTGCAATAAACATTTCAATATTATAGCTATAATTATTTATTTTTATAATTGAAAATTGTGTCGATTGTCACTTTCGTTCATCGACATGTAACTTGTTTTGAAATAAATAAATTAAATCAATTTAGATAAGTACCGCTGACAATTAATTTTCTCTGCTCAGAGTATTCTCATGTTATAGTTTATTATGTTGTGATTGTATGTGATTTGTTACCTTTTACAATGAAAATATTTAAATTTAATATGATTTGTAAATCCAATATTTTGATCATTAAAGGGAGATTACTCGACATATGTGGAGAAAATCGTGTAACTCATCATATTTCAAAACTATTAGGCATAGAATTTGAGATGTTTTAAAACAATTATCTGTAGAACCTATTTGTAATTCATCAAAAAGCCTCTTTTATCAGCATTTCAGTCATAATTTTTACTTACAATATAATTTGACCAAATCCATTCCATGTAGATATGCTAATTGTATTTCAAAAATCCGTTTATCTGCCCATAACTTATTTATAGAAGTAGGTAGATGCAACAGAAATAACAGATTTTGTAAATTTTGTGATAATGATGAGGTGAAGATGACTACCATTTTGTATTAATACGTAAAAAATGTAAAGATATTCACTGTAAATATAATTAATCATATTATAGATTAGCTAAGATAATAAAAATGAAAATAAGACAATTTGTCTTCGATATCACTGTGGATGGAAGTGGACGTTAAACACTAAGAACAAAAACATTGGTAGCATGACTTACCTTAAACAATCTCTTTATACCAGATGAATAGCAATATGTATCACTTGATATTCCATCAAAATAACAGGACAAGCAGCTGATAGAGCAGGAGCCCAGGGGGTCAACCTAGCTGAAAATTGTACCAATTTTCGCATATATGGTATCAAAGCATGCATATCTGGTATCATCAAAATGTAAGTCTGCCGGGTATCTGGTGGTGGGTGTGGCTGTGAGGGCTTCGATACTGGGTATGGATTCTTGAGCTAGATTAGCTCAAAAGTGTACCACATGAAAATGGTACGGCAGCGTACCGTACATCTTCAAGTATTACAAAAACACTCTGACAGACATTTCTAGTGGTGGGGTACCCCCGACAGAGTTATGTAATTGCCAGACCACAGCTAGGCTAGATTAGCTGAAATCTGTACCACTTAAAACTGCTTGGAAATTGTTCAGCACCACCCAGTCATCAAGAATGATCACTGCCAGACAATTTGTGCGGTGGGTTACCCCGACAGACACAACGAAAATACCAAGTCCGTACCACCTAAAAGTGCTTGGAAGTTGTTCAGCACCACCAAAGGGATCATGAATTACCACTGCCAGACAGATATTGCGGTGGGGTACCCCTGAAAGAAACACCCAAAATTCCCGGCCCCGCAACTAGGCTAGATTAGCTGAAATATGTACCACTTATAACTGCTTTGGTGTTGTTCGGCACCACCAAAGGAATCATGATCACTGCCAAACAGATTGTACGGTGGGTTACCCCTAACAGACCCGCCCAAAATGACACGGCTCGCAATTAGGCTAGAGTGACTGAAGTGTGTACCACTTAAAACTGCTTAGAAATTGTTCAGCACCCCAGGGATCACACTGCCCATTGCTAGAGAGTTTGTTTGGTGGGGTTCTCCCAAGAGACACGACAGCCAAGCGCCCCCTCCCAAAAATTTATTGAGAATTCTGGGTATTACATATTTTCATGAGTATGTAATATCTATTAAAGATTAAGTAATCGTATGAAGAGTAATAAGTAGTGGTTCAATTCAGTGACCACTGACATACGAACCATAAAGTCCAGTTGCCAAACCCCATTTTAAGCCTTGACATGGAAATATAGCCCACCTAATGTTTATTGGTGGATTATATATCTTCTATATGTGTAGATTCAGAATTGGTGAAATTTATATATTCAAGATGGCCGACATGAGGCGGTTTCTGGATGACCTGGCGCCTGGTACGTTCGGGCATTTTTATGCGCGAACTCTTAGTTTTTTTTTACTGGCATGCGCACAGGTACTATTTCTTTTTCTTTTAACAAGTACCCAAATCGGGGATTTCGTGCGGAGGTAGTTCGGAGGTAAACAGTCTGTGAAGTACAACACTTGCCACTGTACCTGTGTATCGCTAATTATAAACCAAATGTGTGAAGACAGTTCATACATATCACTCAAAAATTTTTCAGTACAAACTCAGTTGATTCACGCTCGATTTGCTACTAAACAAACCCATCGGTTTATTTTCTCAACAGTGTGACCCGAAGTGACCGCGGATTTATTGACCTTGTATGAACTTATCCATAGCTATATCCTTACACCGAGAGAAATTATCTAGTCTCGGTGAAAAGAACCATGGTCATCTGGTAGAAAATTACTTTTGTATTTTTTGGAACGGAAAACAGTGTTTTTAGAAGCAAACTAACCTGCCGCACATGAGGAAGTCATTATACTAATAATAAAAGGCGAGACCTCTTTTTGCGGCGCAGGCTTATCACTGAGTAGTAAACCGTCCACAAACAATAATATAGGAAGCCTAGTGACGAGTGTAGTACTGTAAGTAGGCTATAGACTATAGGTTTGAGTCGAGATTACTCGCTTTCAGTTTACTCTGTTTTTGCGATAACCAATTATGTGAGAAATACCATACTGACATTCGGTTTTTAAAAGTTGTACGCGAACTAAATGCGTTTGTTAGATACTGACAGAGCAGCCCCGAGTCGAACAATCGCCGCCTGAGCTGTCTTCGTCAGCTAGTTTCACAATATCGTGCAATAGGTGTATTAATGTGATTTTTAGGTTTAACCCCGCAAACAATGCCAAAATAGTGTTTTCACTGCTTACAGAAAACTGAAATTTAAAAAAAAAATTTTTTATGAGGGTGACCCTCCCATACACTCCCTATCGAGCTGCCGCTCGGTCTGCGCAGCCTCATGCCTGGCACATACTGTCAACATTGTATATTTTTCCGTTTCCGCCCTTCCCCCGCCCACAATATATATTTCACGGCTACGTTGCGACGGTACCAGCATACCCAGTTGTTGACACCCATTACATCACTCCTGTCTAACAAATCATAAAGCTGTGGTGTTACGGTGGCGGCATAGTATTTCACCGTAACACCACAGCCACTCTAACCATTCATAATACATCTAACTATCCCTTTACAGCACTTCGCTCCCTACACATTTCCCCTCGTCCTACTTTCCCAAACGTCAACAACACATCTCATACATCCAGTTCGCTGATTAACCCTTGTACCACGTCTACTGGTTGTTTAGTGGGGTAAAATATGTGGCAGCTGCTCTCGGACCTCGGTTTGAATATGTTTCTAGAATGATTCGACCCACTGAATCCAATGAGCTAGGGTATTCCCCCTGAAAGTGATGGCTAATTCCGCTAGAGGGCCAAATTCAAAATGGAGGCTCATTTTAGAGAGAAACTCATAAAGTTCACTAAAAAGATGTGCAATATATTGAAATGTAGGTTTTGAGTGTATTATATGTCTTTAATATGTGTAGATTCAGAATCTGGGTAATGCCACTCTGGCACCCTTCGGAAAATTTAAATATTCAAGATGGCCGACATGAGACATTTTCTGGTTATTTACTTTAATTTAGTTGGGTGAAAGTCGGGACAGATTCTCTCGGACCTCGGTATGAAGCTGGTTTCCATCGTAATTTGACCCGCTGAATCCAATGAATTTTGCTATTCCTCCTAAAAGTGATGGCTAATTCCGCTAGGGGGCCAAATTCAAAATGGAGGCTTATTTTGGAGGGAAACCCATATAGTCTCCTAACAAAGGTGTGCAGTATATTAAAATATAGGTTTTCAGTGTCAGTTACTTCAGATATAAACATAAAAACATATTCTGACCAAAAGGTATTCCAGGTTGAGGTCATAATCAAAATGGCGTCCAATTTTGGCGAGACATAACGATGTTATTAATGTTTTAAACTATAAGTTTTCTGATTCGCCAAATTCATAGAGCGAATTGTCAAGCATACATTATGATTCACTATGACAACCCTCTCTACCAAAAAACAGAGGGGAAGAAGGGATGGAAAATGTTTGCCAACCTCAGCTTTACCTGCGCGTATGTGTGACCTAATAACTGTCAAGACAAGGTTCACCCCCGTTGCATGATAATGATGAAAGCGGAAGAATCAGACTGTTATACTGATTCAAGTATTCCAGTGATTCAAGCGAGCGGAAGTTAGACTTTTACATAAGGTTCGACAAGCCCCAGTTAGCTTTTATAAACATTTGCTTTCGACTCACGATGGCCCGATGGTTGATTCTGTTTGACCGTGTATAATTTGTGTCCTTATAAGAATACAAGGGACAGTATATCATCGGATTGGAATACCTTTTGGTCGAAACATGTTTTTTATGTTTATATTTGAAGTAATTGACAACGAAAACCTATATTTCAATATATTACACGCCGTTTTAGGGAACATTATGAGTTTCCTTCAAAAATGAGCCCCCATTGTGAATTTGGCTTCCTACTGGAATTAGCAGTCACTTTTAGGAGGAACACCCAAGCTCGTCGGATTCAATGGGTCAAATTCTTATAGAAACTATTTTCATACCAAGGATCGAGAGAATCTCTCCCGAATTTTACCCCACTAAATTAAAGTAAATAACCAGAAAATGTCTCATGACAGCCATCTTGAATATTAAAATTTCCCCAGTGTGGCATCATCCTTCAGCTTATGTAGCCTTGTTGCGGGGCGTGACATTTTGGGCTTTTTGTCATTGGTACCCCACGAACAAACTGTCTTGTAGTGGTCATTCTTGATTCCTGTGGTGGCGCTGAACAACCTCCAGTTTTAATTGGTATCGACTTCAGCTAATCGAGCCTAGTTGCGGGGCGTGGCAATTTGGCTGGTCGTCAAGGGTACCCCACCGCACAATCTCTCTGGCAGTGGTAATCCATGATTCCTGAGGTTTTGCCGAACAACGTCCAATTAATTGTAGATCGTACGGACTTCAACAAATCTAGCCTAGTTGGGGGAGAGGGGTCGTGGTATTTTGGGCTTGTCTGTCAGGGGTAACCCATCACACAAACTGTCTGGCTGTGGTCATTCTTGATTGACGTGGTGGTGCTGAACAACTTCCAAGCAATTTTAGGTAGTACAGGCTTCAGCTAGACTAGCCTAGTTGGGGGCGTGGCATTTTTGGCGTGTCTGTTAGTGTTAGGGGTAACCCACCGCACAAACTGCCTGGCAGTGATCATTCATGATTCCTGTGGTGCTGAACAACTTCCAAGCAGTTTTAGGTGGTACAGGCTTCAGCTAATCTAGCCTAGGTGGGGAGGGGCGGGGCTGGCATTTTGAGCATGTGCGTTAGGGGTAGCCCAACGCACAAACTGTCTGGCAGTGATCACTCATGATTCCTGTGGTGCTGAATGACTTCCAAGCAGTTTTAGGCGGTACGGATTTAAGCTAATCTAGCCTAGCTGGGAGGCGTGGCATATTGGGTGTGTCTGTTCTGTTAGGGGTAACCCACCGCATAAACTGTCTGGCAGTGATCATTCATGATTCTTGTGGTGGTGCTGAACAACTCCAAAGCAGTTTTAAGTGGTACAGATTTCAGCTAATCTAGCCTAGCTGTGATCTGGCAATTACATAACTCTGTCGGGGGTACCCCACCACTAGAAATGTCAGTCAAAAGTTTTTGTAATACTTGAAGATGTAAGGTACACTGCTGTACCATTTTCATGTGGTACACTTTTGAGGTAATCTAGCCCAAGAATTCATGCCCAGTATCGCAGCCTTCACAGCCACACCCACCACCAGATACCCGGCAGACTTACATTTTGATGATACCAGATATGCATGCTTTGATACCATAATTGGTATGGAAAATTGGTACACTTTTCAGCTAGGCTAACCTCCTGGGCTCCCGGTCTATGAAGGGAATAGAGGAATGTTGTCGAAAAAAGTTAAACTCCAACTCACTTAAATTTTCACAATTACAATGGAACAATACAGCACAAGATACTTTTAGTCTTTTCACAATCTCGTCTGCACACACCGCAAGGCCAAGAAAGGCCGTACTAGAGTACTTAATCTTTCTACGAGTAGCCATGACCAGGGATGGGATTTCGCCCGTATATTCTGGACTTGTGCAACACTATTTTCCAAACACCCAAAATTGACCGACCGGGAATATGCCCAATCGGACATCAAGACATGGTGAATAATATTCAAAATTCCAAAATTAATATAGTTTAGCGAGTGTATAACTACCACTCAATCCAATTATCATTGATAATAATAACAGGCTGGATTGATTAGGTAATTAAGTGATCAACGTATTTATGGTGTTATACCGCCTATACACCTACCTTGATTAACTAGTTAATCTGCCTTAATCCTTTATCGGACAATTCATCAATCCAATCCTGAACAGAAGTCATTACTTCTCCTTTGTCGGGATATGTATCAATCCAATAAGAGTGATTATAAACTTAATCTACGTGATTGACCCACATATGTCACATATCCTAATTGTACATAAGACCCAAAAAAAAACAATATGTATCCGATAGCTCGTTTGCAATATCACTTTGGTGGAAGCGAGCGTTAAATAAAGCTATTTCACACACAAACAGATATCCGAAAAATACTAGACATTGCTAACTCTTGTTTCTGATCGCACGCGGTTATAGCACTCGGCAAACCTTGGCAGATTCTGTTACTCTACATCTAGCTTCGACTGTATGACGGTAAGTGATATGTACCTACGCCTATACAATTGCGATGCGGCACCGGTTTACTTATTAGGAAAACTTGCCAGTTTTAAAAAGAAGTTATCAAAATTGCGTTGTTCGAAGCGTTTTTATAATTTTCAGAGCAAAGTTGTCCTTGTTTGAAAAAGCTGATAAACTTGAAATAAGTTGAAAGAAAAACAGCTGAGGTTTGGATCTGCTGAGGTTTGCCGAGTGGTGGTTATAGTACGATAACTGAAACGGAAGTAGAAATCTTGCGAGACGCATGAAACTATGAAATGAATACGCGACAAATTTCACGTGTCTAATGTGGAAGAAAAGATTCTATTTTGATGGCATATTCTCGGATTTATGATAATATTGTGAATGGGGTTTATGTTATTAAATAAAGAAATAAGTACGCTAGGCAATGTTGACAAATATGTCGAATGGAATGGTGTAAGTACTTAATTGTTTTAGAGGATAGCGCGTGCTAGAATCTGATGCGATTATTTAGCAGATGGTGTCACTCGCTCGTTGTGGTAGAGCGAAGTTTACTGCCAAATAAATTTCGGGATATCATTTTGTTACCCTCCGTATATAGGTCGAAATGGAGTATGGATCAGCAGTAGTCGGCACGCTTTCATTCTATCGTATTACGACATCATGTAATTTTGTAGGAATATTATTGACATAAATTTGAATACCATACGGGAATCGAATATGAAAAATAACGAGGTGCACCTATTTTTTATTACGTACGAATTTGAATATTTTGTTGGCAAGTGATTTTTGTGTGTGGTCTAAAAATTTTGATCTGATTTTGATGAAACCTTAAATATATCTTTATAACCCAAAGATCTTGGTTCCTGTCGATATTCGCGCATATCGGATCGTAACTTCCAGAATTATGGCCCCCTTGATTGTAAGAAAAATCGCTTTTTGTTTAGCTTGTTTTCTATCCAACTCTTGCAAAATGTGGACATATATCCTGCCTGGCAGCCGCTGGTTTCTATTGGTTCCCCAAATCTAACCATTTAGACTTCCTAAATCTAACCATGACGTTTACATTCTTGTTTATAAAGACTCCTTAAATGTAACCATGACATAGATTTTTTATATAGATTCCCTAAATCTAACCATGACATTTTGTTTATGGATTTCTATATCTAACCATGGCATTTTGTTTATGTAGATTCCCTCAATCTAACCATGACATTTTGTTTATATAGATTCCCTAAATGTAACCATGCCTTGGAGATGTTAGAGAAGATGTACAGTTCACATAATCATAACAGAATGAGACCCTGTCCTCAAGGTCGTAATGACACTGAACGTTTTCTTAAATATGACATAAATACAGCAGCAGATAATTCTAACCATACTCAACCATTATTATTAACACGTCATAATGCTGTTCCTGGTATGATACTTGTAAGTATGAACACATAGATTTAAAACATTAAGATGAAAGTGAATAAAAATTTTCATATGAAGAAATATATAGCGTCAAATATTTCCTGATGAAGAAGATTACATGCCGCCAAGATACTGACACTGTGAGACAACCATTTTTCATAGGCTGTTGTATATTTAGTTAAATTAAACTGTGAATCATGTATATTTTAGATCTACTCAGATGGTAATTTATTATTTTGTGATCATATATTCAATGGCTATGGGAACACAAAGAAAGATTTCAAGAAACAGATTATCAAATCTAGATTAGATGCTATTCATGGTGTTTTCTTACCCAAAGATTTCCGCTTCAGGTAAGTATCAAAGCAGAAAATGATTAAACAATACATTCAATTTTTATACGCCCATATTTTTATGTGATATACAATAATTAATAGAATGCAATATCAAAAAGCCATCATTTTGTCCGTTTCATCAGTAGTAATACTAACTTCTTCAAGGATGAAGAACTAAATACAAAATGACTGGAAGTCAATTATGACATCATAGGAATGACGAGGCCATGGACTTAGATACATAACATAAATAGTCCAGTCAATACATGGTTCGTCATTAAACAAATTGCAATAAAAATAATTATTCGTTTTATCTACACGCATGATATTGCTTAATAACATATCAAAAGTATAGAAATATCCACTGAACAAAAATTCGAAAAATATTATAAACAGATTCGAAAAAAAAACGTAACTCAAATTCTGATGCGAATGGGCCACCATAGATGAAACTAACGCCAGTATGACAGAATGACGTCGAGCAATGTAGAAGATTTTTTTTTTTAATTATCGAGACGTTTGTCTTATTCAGGTAAGCAACACGGTGATTCATAAAACGGTCATACGCAATGTGCAATGTATATATATAAGTATTAAAGGATATATATGTCGAGCAAGGCGCTGATGTAAATGTCGCCAATGGACAATAATTACCGCTCAAGTACGTCAGCCTTGGAAATTACGTAACTTTAGTCTGTACAGTCAGGTATTTTGTATGATAAAATATATGTAGGTTACTTATCATGATATATGGATACTTTTTTTTTTAAAAAGAGAATTGGGGCTAAGACACACAGTCCGTGTTTTCTGTGGATATTAAAAAGTCACGTGGTCACGTGCAATTTATACCCAAAGCCATTAAAAACACAATGCCTAATTCGTGAAATATTTCTGGTAAATGTTTTCTTGGGTTTTCCTATCTTATGGCTTGTGATGGGTCTCTTTTTGTGGAGTTCTGGGTTTGAACCTAATAGCAATTCTCAGTAATGAACTTTGTTCGTGCAAACGCAATACTTGTCTTTTTTTCACGATTTTAAGCAGTCCCATGTCACACGTTTTGCACATGCATTCCCTGCACTCTGGCCCTTTAAATACAGATCAAAATTTCAAGAAACGGGAACAGAGCTATTGGCATGCTGGATCAGGGGGCTTCACAGGTAGCCGTTGCCAGACACTTTAATGTCCACCCATCGACCATTGCTTGCCTCAGACAACGTTCCACGCCACTGGAAAAGTTGCCGAACGACCCCGACCTGGAGCTCCACCAGTAACAACCACTGCTCAAGATCGCCACATCCATCTACAGCATCTGCGCAACAGGTCCCAGTCAGCTACTGCTACTGCCATGGGGAACTGTTGGAACACGGCAACGTCAGATCAGCCTTCAAACAGTCCGAAGG
This sequence comes from Patella vulgata, assembly GCF_932274485.2. Classification (NCBI taxonomy): domain Eukaryota; kingdom Metazoa; phylum Mollusca; class Gastropoda; family Patellidae; genus Patella; species Patella vulgata. The sequence goes on from NC_065885.2 coordinate 44,598,146, forward strand.
CGCCTGGCTGCTCTTAGGTTACGCTGCTGTCAACCTTACCAACCCGATCGAACACCTTTGGGATGAACTTGGACGACGGGTTCGAATTCAAACCGTGCCACCACAAACTGTTGCAGAGTTGGCACAGACACTCCAAAATCATTGGCAAACAATCCCACAGAATGTAGTGAGAAATCTGTGCTGTTACATGCCAAGGTGGGGGAGTGGATGGCCGAATGGTTAGCACGTGCGCGCTGTACCATAAGGCCTGTCATTGAGTCAACTGCCGTGGTTTCGAATCCCCAGTTGTACGTGACAAGGAGTAGGGTCGTCTGTCCAACCCCGTGGGTTTTCTCCGGGTCCTCCGGTTTCCTCCCACTGCTAAAGACACCTATGCGCAAGCGAATAAATGAAATAAAATTAAACCATATGTTAGTCCCGAAATGACCTAGTTTGTGTCAAGTGAACTTTAAACCTCATTTCTCTCTCTCTCTCTCTCTCTCTCTCTCTCTCTCTCTCCATGCCAAGGTGACTTCAGGCATGTGTAAGAGCTCAGGGTGGACATACCCGATATTGACTTCAGCTGACCCCTCCTTTGTTTCATGGTTATTTGGCATTACGTTTTTAATGGCTTTGAATGTATTATGTATGGAACACTGCTGTTGCCATAAAAAAAACCTGGCGAAAGTTGCCAAAGAAAGCCATTTTAGATTTCGCATTTTTTTATATCATAGATCAACGTAATTTGGCCGGTTTAATGAACTGTACTTTTAAAATTCAGATATCAACATGGATCCATGTGTTCTATGTAGCAAGCCCCTCAACAATGCATCTGCAACAATTACTTTTTAAGAGCTAAAGGCAGTGCCAGTATTAAAAGGGCAAGTTGTGAACGAGGTAATAACTTCTACACAGATGAGAGATAGGCTGTCCACCAAGAGTGTCGCCGCATTTATATTAACCCAAATAGTATTGCAGCAGACAAATGTAAGACAAAATTAAATGATACAACAAGCCGCAAATGAGACCTTCGTTCATTAGAAATAAAGTTCAATTTTCAAACAGACTGTATATTTTGTGGAAAATCAGGATTGTGGAATTGGAAAAAAGGTAAACTAGACATGATCCACATTCGAACTGAGAATAAATTCCAGGACACTATTAGATGAATGGTCTTTGAAAGTACTGTTACGGCCCTGGGAACACACCCATATTAGATTATTTATTGTTACCCTGGGAACACACCCATACCAATATTAGATTATTTATTGTTGTTTAAATTCTTATGTAATTTATAAGTTGTTGACTGTTATAAAGTATTTTTATCAGAACATGCCTTTTGTTATGGGATGCCTGGTTTCTTAACCATTATGCACCTGTTCTCCCTGCATCACAAATGGACTGCGCCAAATTATTCCACGCTGCTTTTCTTTGCCGGCTGCAAGTAGCTGAAATCTCCTTATAGTATAGCTCCGTACCACTGGGGTGTCAAAAACAAATAAGTCGATGTGCTACAATAGTAAACACAATTATCGATATCTGCACTTAAACAAATATATTTCTGCTACGAGTCTTACAGTATTTTTGATTGAAACATTGATGAGCTAACCGTCTGCCAAACGGCAAGCGCTCGACTGTTGGTCACGTGATACTAACTTTGTGATAATATGACGTCAAAATTTGGTGACGTATTATGGCGGCTGTACGAATCATTACTGTAAGTTGGCCTTCATAGCTCATTGTGTACGGACGTATTATTGGTGTCCGGAAAATAGCCATGGCTCAATGCACCGTTACTGGTGAGAAATTAATTACGAGATTGTAGTAGGTTGTTCAACCTTTGGTGTTGAGGAACCCAATTATATTTCTTTAAAAAGAAGGCCTATTTTTAGTGTAAAACTTCAGTCATATAAATTTTCGGTGTTTACCATGCCTTGACTTTTAACCTCTTAACTGTGAGTTGACGTTTGACTTTAACTCCCGTTATTTATACCTGTCTTGCCCTTTTACCTAATGTGTTACTGGTAGAAATATATATAGCAACTCCATATATAATTGAATGATCAGATTTGCATGTAGAACCTAAAGTGGTGTTACAACCAGTCATTTTTGCTACAAACCCTGATCTGGTGCTTCGAACCGAATCTGGTGCTTCAAGACGAATCTGGTGCTTGTATGAATGAGCTGGGTGCCTTGAACCGAATCTGGTGTTAATGCACGGTTATTACATAAGCTGTTATGATTAGTATTAGCAGCAAGGTTTTTAGTGGAAATGCTGCAGGGAATTGAAGAAAATAAATAAGGTTTACAGTCTCATTAGAAATACTATTGTGCCTGGACCAGAATTTGGCTTGGGCACTAAAGGGAGATAACTCCTTGGGCTAGATATTTTTATTTACAGGAAAACCGTACCTATCCAGAAGTTCCTGAATTGCATACCTTAAGTAGCCTTATATTAACTACATGAAAAACAAAATACCAGTATAAATAATTTCAACGTCCAACCTAGTAAATGTTTCATTTCGATGTACATTTTAAAAGCAAATTTCTCTCATTAAATATTGTATTTATTATATATATTTGTTTAATAAAGTTAGTGTTGTTCTTAATTGAAGTACTTTGTTATCTCTTTGTGTCTGGGTTATTGCAGGGGGTCTTCACATACAGCTACAGAACGCTCGCAAATTCGTTGGTTGCCAGCCGGGTTCGTCTTGCAACAGTACTTTCTAGATTGGAATATACAAGAGACAGTTGTGCAGTGGCGGCGCCAAGGGGGGGCAATAAATCTGGTCTGCCCTCTGTTTGCCCCCCCAATAATTCTAGAAAATAAAAAAAAGTATTTGTGATACGTTTCGGTAATCAATACCTTCTAAGGTGAATAAATCCCACATCCCCACTCAGTCATAAACTTCCATGTTGTAGAACATTTCCGACAGTCTATTTTTCAAAATTTTCTTAGGGAGATCCCCAATGGACTCGCTAGTTTGGCGCTCACAAGGGGAATTCGTTGAGGTTTGCAAGTCCGTTCGTTTGACATTTTGTTCTGTGGTTGGATAAACTAGTGATCAGGCAACGGATGGTATCTGGTAAGATCTATTTATCTCGACGATCGGTGCCTGACTGAATACTGACAGACAGCATTTCCGGCAGTCTATTTTTCAAAATTTTCTTGGGAGGTCCCCCATACCCTCTGTAAGGACTCCCTACTTTGATGCTCGTGAGTGGGCTTCGTCGAGATTAGCAAGTCCGTTCGTTTGACACTTAACCCCAACGATCAGTGCCTGAAATACTGCCAGGCAACTTGTTTTTAAAATTTTCTGGGGAGGCCCCCCTACCCGAGCAGGTAGGGCTCTCATATTTTCGTTACTAAAGTAACTAGCCCTACCCCTAGTTGAAGCTCGTGCCATTGCCCCCTGAACCTTGGAATTTGCCCCAACTTTGCCCCTCCAATCACCCACGGCTGGCGCCGCCACTGCAGTTGTGCCATGGATTCTGTGTATCACAATTCATGCAGTGTTAATTTCAGAACGAATAAACAAATACCTCTGTCATCTGCATCTAGCGAGCAACCAACAGCAATGGTTGGTTGTCCAGATGATTCATCCAGATATACTGCCTTCCTTCGTGTGGAGGAAGATATTGAAGAACAAATTACCGTGTGTGATCTTGTTCAAAAGATGCAGCAGCTCTTATACTGTATAGTGCTGCTTACAAGAAGAAAAAACTATTTGAACATTTTGGAGACAAAATAATTATTGCTGAACTAAACGGTAAGCCAGATCTTGTAACATTTAACAGTACTCAGTGAATTTTACCATTTGCCAAAAAAACAGGATCCAGAAATAGATAAACTTCGTATAGTGAATACTGCTTCAAATTCCACTAAATCAGAAATTAAATCTATGACACTTGAGAAGGAATCATATCCAACACCTGAAGAGATGTCATCTGTAGAACAGAACCTGGAATTCCTTCCTCAAACACTAAAACGTTTACTGAAAGTTCTTTTCATAGGTAAAGATGTTGATCTGAAGATTACATCAATTGGACAAGCAATTATTTAAGCCACACGACTTCGGGTATTGATTGCGCCAATGCAAATTGGACTTGGTATACAGGTGCATACATACCTGGATTCATTCCTGGAAACTTTGTTCAGTTTGTTGCAGATAATGTGGTCCACAACGTGAGGACTCATGATGGATTTAATACCTTCCATGGGATGAGCATCATAGCAACAATGACTCTAGGAACAAAGGAATTTAAATCTGTACCCCAACACAGCTGTAGAACTTGGGCAAAAGATTTTGAAAGCTATGACTGGCACAAATATCTTAAACTTCTCAAGCTGGAATATTTATAGTTATATTTTACGGTTTTACGATTTTATCTCTGGCTTTAAACAGTTAATAAAAGTAACCTAAATAATAAATAATTTTTTTTTTCATGTTCAGTGAAAGATTGTATATTTAACAGTGTTCAAAGAAACATTTTGTGTCATCGATGTAGAACAGTTTGCGTATGTGAAATACTATATGTCATTGTTGTGGGGGGGAAGAATCTGTACTATCCTTTTACATGTCAAAAGAAGGCTGCCATCTTTTGTTGTGTCCACCATCTTGAATATTGTTAAGAGAATATTCAGAATTCATCATTGATCTATTTAATATGTCTACATGTCAGATGTGTGTGTATTTAATGTTAATGTGATGAAATACAACTATGACAAACCAATAAAAACAAGCCAAGACATACCCCACTTGGTACCCTCCAATTTTCACATTTTCGTTATCTATACTTTTCTATACTTTTGATATATTAAACTGTGTACCTATATCTGTCAAAATCAGTTGGGATTACCTTTATTGCAAATTGTTTAAGGTTACTCAGCAGTATCTGTGCTAGATTGACTGGACTAGCTTATAATCAGGGCTCTATAAAAGTTGAGTGTGCCTGCGCACACACTTGAAAATGTGCCTGCAGGGTCATACTGAAACACAGGGATGTAGCCAGGATTTGGTGAGTGGTGTAAAAATATATTGGGCAAGCGGAGCGAGGCAAACAAATTTTTGGGAGTGGGGCGTGGTCTTTTATCAAAGTTAAACCCTTCTTGGTGTATTTTCAGAGCATCTGCTGCCTTTTGTATTTGGTTCAGTGCAAATCAAATTTCCATTTATATATTCAAATTTTACCAAATTCACCTAATTTTCATCAATGATACAGGGATCTAAAAACTTTTTGACACCACCCGACCGAGCATAAAATTGTCCCGCCCCACTCTGTTTCTCTGGATATATAAGTTGAGGACCTTTCGGTATTTGTTGTTTTGTTGGGTTTTTTTCAAATATTACTTTATTACTTTAAGATTAATTTTACAATTAATAATGAAAATTATGCATGATTATGAAACCCCCTGGATTTAACTCATTTAAACCGATCTTTATCCGGAATTTTTTGTACTATAGTACACACAAAATCATGACCAGGTATATTAATATGCAGGGCTACATGGGGGGAATAGCCAGGTTTTTTAAGCTTTATATGGACATAGCTCTACGCCGTCACCCACGAATGTAGGGCGAAAGTTATTTTTAGTCTTTCTCTCCCTTTCCCTTTTCCCCTCTTTCGAATGGCGATTTTTGTTGACTTTTTGGTGTAGAATCGAAGAAAAGAGTTTGAAAATACATTTTCTGCCAGGTTTTGGTGAATATTCATGATTTTGAGGCGGAAGGATTCAAGAGTTGAGAGGTTGGTTAGGTTGAAATGTAGGGTCAAAAATTGAATGTTTTCTTGTCTCTACTTCCAGCTTGTGTATCTCAAGTTTTCTATGGTGAACCTCATACATGCTTTTGGGCAAGAGGTTGCCACATGTTGCTCCATCTGTGGTAGAAAGCGTTCTACCCAACGAGAATTTGGGAAAAAGTTAGAGCCGGTCTAAGAGACGAGAATTAACATTCAAGTAAATGGGCAAATCTTTAGTGATCTGTGGCCTGTCTTACCTCTGTGCTTATTAAGTTGAGAGCTGAATGGAGTAATGGTTTGGCCTACATATTGCATTCTACAGGTTTTACATGTTAAACAATAAACAACATATAAGTACTGGCACAGTTGCCAGAGTCTCTAATCTTGAATGATTTCATGTCTTTACTAGTTATTTCTTGATTTGTACACATAGTTTCACATGATTGACATAATTTTGTTAAAAAAAAGTTGACATCTGTATGAACTTTTGTTTTTAATATTGTTATTGGAGTCAGTAGTTCTCAATTTATTTTCTTTCAAGATATTGCCAATTGTGGGGTTCTTTCTCTCTTTTTAAGCTTTATATTACTTCTGTGCTTATTAAGTCGAGTGCCGAATGGAGTAATGGTTTGGCCTACATATTGCATTCTACAAGTTTTACATGTTAAACAATAAAAAACTTAAGTACTGGCACAGTTAACAGAGTCTCTAATCTTGAATGATTTCATGTCTTTATTAGTTATTTCTTGATTTGTACACATAGTCTCACATGATTTACATAATTTTCTTAAACAAGGTTGACATCCGTATGAACTTTTGTCCTTAACCCATAAGTGCATAACGATTTTTTGTTCCCAAACCCCTTTCGTGCATAAGCCTAATTCCTTTCATTGCGACGGAAATTGGTGCCAAATCCAAAAATGAGGAAAAAAGTATTTTCTGACTATGACAAACCCTACAAAGTATATATATTTAGAAAGAGTATAAAAAGTGCTTTCTGAATCTGTAAAGAAAATAAGGGAAATATTTTTTACATGAATGTAGGTGGAGGTAGAATTGACAACTTGAAATCAAGAATAAAAAAAAAAAAGTTCCCACTTCTGAGTGCAATAACAAATATTAATTGATGCAGAATGTTAGAAATGAAGTATACTGCTTTCAGAGGCATCTCTTTGGTACACAATACAGAATTTTTTTTTTAAAAATATCCAATAACTTTACAACAGCAGTGGGAGGAAACCGGAGGACCCAAAGAAAAACCCACAAGGTTAGACAGGTGACATTACAGAAATTTTACTCAAAACCTTGCCAGGACGGCCATGTTTGATTTAGACAAGGTCGTCACACAGGGATTTCAAGTGGAACCACCTTTTGGCAATAATTTTGGTGTTAATGCTTGGCAGTATTGGCGATTCTTTTTGAGAATTGGCGGAAAAAAATCTTAAAATTCTAATCGTATTTATCCTGGATTAACCATTATTGAGTGTCAATCACATGGTGGGATAGCCTACTATAAATTAATCAACTGGCTGATAATCCGGATCACGTCAATGTGTAATCCAAGCGGTGATTATTTGATGTTTTGTTTTGCTTTAAGAAAATGGTAATATGTAATCAAAATGGTGGACAGTTTCTTTCGAAGAGAATTAAATATTTTGATAGTTGAATTCCGTTTACTGTGGCTTCATATACGACATGTAAAATATACAAGCATGCCTATCGCATATCATTATTTCAAATTACATAATCACCACTGGTCGAAAACGTAAGAACGAGTTGAATAGTGACGATTCTTGAGCGAGAAAACAGTTCGTCATTTGTATCATATTACCGTCCTCAAAATGCTTTAAAAGTGAACGACGGGTATAATTATAAGCATCTCTTACAAATAGAATCTCTAATACCTTTACGGTACCTGAAAATAACAATAGGCTTATTGTAAACCAACACACAAATCTATAGAAAATTGGCAATCCTTGGATGAGATTTGACGTGTAAATACTGAAAATATATTGTGCAGTACGAATGTTCAAATAGACTAAAGTCACCAAAAATAAAATCTGATCTTATTAAATCCAAACTTCATCTATTATGTGAAGACAGAGTTTTAAAGTTGTTGTATATTGTATTGTATATATTGGTAATTGTTTTATAATAAGCCTAGCTGAGGCGTAAAATTGTAAGATGTTGTCTTTTTTATCAGTCATTTTTGGCAGATAAAATATTCCAGTTGGAAAAAAATATGAACATTTTTTTATATAAAAATTATCATCCATTTTGGCGGAAAAAAATTGAAAGCCAGTGTGAGACCTGGTCTTGAGTCATTTGGTGAAGGTGAGGTTGTCGAGGGTCAAAGGTAGTTGTCCATGGAATAATTTTCACATTGGTATCGGTCTTGGATTGGTAGGTCAATAATTCAGCCCTGGTCTTCTGATCTGCTCGTTTAAATGCCTTTTGTATAATTTTCTTGGGATATCTGGATTGTTTAAGATAGGATCCAAAATTTGTTAGGCTTGATTTGGTCCAGCTATCTTTGCTACAGATCAGTTTTATACGTAGTGCACCACTTCAATAGTCAGAACAGCCGAGGAATGGCGCCCTTCACAACAAAAAGACTTCGGCTATGCTGATATTTATGCGTATATATAGTGAGTAACATTGCACCCGGGCAAAAAAAAAAAAATTGAAAATAACTGAGACTTGTATTGCTGTAATCGAAATGACTCCCCATTCCAGAAGTTTAGAATACGAATCATTTCATTATTTTATTTTAAAACTTGAAAGATATTTCTATAGTTCAAAGAGCTGGAATAAAGTCATCACCTGGCTGGGACATCAGCTGTTTCCATATATCAGACAAAATCAAAACCATGCTATGGACAAAATTGCACAAACATGAAACCCCAAAAATGTCAGAAACTGTTCAAATATAACATATTGAATAAGTCTTATGTCGGAGATTTACTTTTTCCCCACCAGATTACGACACTTACGAGGTTCAGTCTAATATCCCCAGACCACTTGAATTAGGTTAAAAGGTGAATTATCGATATAATTAAGGGCGATGGCTTTATGATCTGGATATCTGTCTACGTTCTAAATTTTAGCAGAGAAAATATCGAACAATAAACTGAGATAACTTGTAATGAATCTTATATTTTTGGAATCGTATTGATCTCAGCTATTCGAATATTTAGGTCAAGTTTGTAAGTTTTAAAAATTAACATAAAAAAATGTCGTGCAATCAATTTTAGAAATAGGAAACCAATTCAGGAAACGGCGGCTTATTTAGAGTATTTCCAAGCCGTTAATGTGGATTTTTCACTCGTAAATAACTTTTTCGAGTTAAATGAATCAATCTACTTTCATTCTAAATATCATGAAAATCGTGCTTTGTTCCCACATTTCTCCAAGGGGAGATGAGTTAGAAAATTTCTAAAGACGTTGTTTTAGTTAAATGAATCAGGTCTACTTTTATTCCAAATTTCATGAAAATCGTGCTAATATTAAAGAAGTTGGCATATTCGTTTTTACTAACGAAATATGTCAATGACGTAATTTTTGAAGTTCGAAAATAGCAGATTTAAAGTAAATGTTTCAAAGTACCCAAAGAAATATGAATATGTAAAATAGGCCAAATATTCCCAGTTACAACTATGTAGGTTAATTCTTTCGTCATTAACATTTGGTGATTTCGGATTTGTTAAGCGTTTCGAAAATATGTATTCCAAAGTCAACATCCATTCTGGGAAACAGGTTAAAGATTTAGAAAGATCCAAAGATTAGATTCTTGCATATAAGCTTGACAGAATCTTAAGAAAGAAATTGCCCTGTAAACATCTTTGTCGGCACGAAAATCGTCAAAATTGAAATTCGAAATTTTGAAATACCAAAAATTTGTGCCTGAGCCATGCTATCTAGAAATGTAATAATTTCGGTAATAGGAGACGGATTCTCTAAGCCACGACCTATTGTGTATGTTTTCAAGCCCATTAATGTGGTATTTCACTATTTTTCATTTTCAATTCAAAATGGCGTCCATCATTTGGCAGAAATCACAATTCTAAGTCCTACAGTTTATGGGCATTTCTTCAAGGATTTGGTAAATATAATTACCTTGTCTGTAAGTAAAATATCAAAAAAGCCTTAAGGACATTTCACATTTCAAGATTGTGGAACTTCCAGATTGACCTACAAACTCCATTTTTTGTGTACGAATCAGTAGTGTCGTAGCTAGTACAGAAAATATAATTCAAGGTAATCTGATCTATATTTCGTCAATTTTTTTCAAAAATTTGATCCTTTATTTCTCCAAGGGAAGATAAGTTAGAAAATTTCTAATGACATCTTTCACGTCGCATTCCAAAATTAAAAAAAATCATGCAAATAGTAAAGCAGTTGTCAAGTTGGTCTCAACTTCCGGTTTGAAATCACAGCGCCGAATTTTCGAAATTCGAAAATCTGAAATGCATTTTTTCAAGGTACTCCAAAAAAATAGAATTATTTAAATAGCCCAATAATCCACAAAGTTACGACTATGCATTGTCAATTTTTGTGTTCGTAAATTTTGGTGATTTCGAATTCTTAAAACGTTTTGAAAATATATTTGAACAATACTCACCACCCATTTTTGGGGGGGGAGGGGTAGGTCAATATTTCAGAAACATCCTATGGTTAGATTCTGAGAAATCCGATTTGCAGGAAACACAGAAAAAAAAAAAAGTAATAATAATCTTAACAGAAGCAATAAGCTTTCATTTGAAATATGAAAGCTTAACTAGACCTGCATGGCAGTGCTGAATCGGCTTTCAGGCAACAGACCCGAAGGAAGCATACAAAAGTCCTTTCACTGGGCTATCGAATGATACTTTAGCTCATTTGATCTGGTAATATCCAACGGAGAAATCGCATTTTTGGCAAAAATCTTCATTTTTTTGCTTTTTTCTTCAAAATATCGGATTTTAGCAAATAATTGGTAGTCTGACTCCATCTTGCTTAGGACTAGTTATCTCCCTTATACCATTAGAACCATATTTAGAAATATAACGATTTTTCGACTTTTTATATGGCCACATTGAAATGTGGTCGTATATTGTTGTCGTCCCCGTCTGTCCATCCGTCGATCCGGCGTCCACAATTGCTTGTGGGCGCTCTATTGGCTTAAGTTAATATCCGATTGACTTTAAATTTATACACAGTGTTTAAGGTCATGAGACGAAGAAGCCTATTGATTTTCAGCGATTTTCGATAATTACTGCCACAGTTATGGCCTTTGATCACTTCAAAAAATCTTGTGGACACTCTAGAGGTCAAAGTTAATATCCGATTGACTTTAAATTGATACACAGTGTTTAAGGTCATGAGATGAAGAAGCCTATTGATTTTCAGCAATTTCAGATAATTACTGCCAGAGTTATACACAGTGTTTAAGGTCATGAGACGAAGAAGCCTATTGATTTTCAACGATTTCAGATAATTACTGCCAGAGTTATGACCCTTGATCACTTTGAAAAATTTTGTGGACGCTCTAGAGGCTAAAGTTAATATCCGATTGACTTTAAATTTATCCGCAGTTTTGAGGCCATGAGATGAAGAATCATATTGATTTTCAACGATTTCGGATAATTACTGCCAGAGTTATGGCCCTTGATCACTTTGAAAAGTCTTGTGGACGCTCTAGAGGCTAAATTTAATATCCGATTGACTTTAGATTTATACAGTGTTTAAGGTCATGAGACGAAGAAGCCTATTGATTTTCAGCGATTTCAGATAATTACTGCCAGAGTTATGGCCCTTGATTACTTTGAAAAATCTTCTGACGCTCTAGAGGCTATAGTTATCATCGGATTGACTTCAGATTGATACACAGAGTTTAAGGTCTTGAGACGAACAAATATATTGATTTTCAATGAATCTTTATGACTTGAACATCTAAATCCATGATGTTAAAAGTTTCGTATACTAAACGTTAGCATGGGGCAGAACTTTATAAAAACCAAACAAATTCTAATGGTTTTCTGATAATAACTTAAAGAATTGTTACTCTTAATCAGATTTTCATGTATTATAAATGTTTCATTACCGAAAAAAGTAAAAATATGCGACAACTCTTGTTGACTGCCCGGATGATATAGCTGCTCTGGGCGTATGTTTCCTTGCCTGGCAACCTATCTTTTCAAAGATTGTGTCCCATTTTGGACCATTTATACTATATTTAGGCTTTTAAATTTGGATATTGCCTAACCAGCAAATTTTTACCATTTGGATGTCATAAGATGGTCCATTGTTCGGGCTATCCAAAGACACTTTAGTTGTTTTGATTCGGTGAAATCTGCCGCAGTAATCACTTTTGTCGCAAGATCACCATTTTTTACTTTTTACGGGTTTTTTTTTTCAAAATATCGGATATTATTTCGACTACTTCCGTTTTTATACGCCAAAAGTTTCATGTGGACGTATTATGCCGTCGCCCCTGTCCTTCCGGACGTTCACAATTGTTTGTGGACTCTCTACAGGTCACAATTCTTATTCGATTTTGACGAAACTTGAAATATAGTTTTATCCCCAAAAGATCTCGGCTGCTTTCGATATTGGCATGTATTGTACGAATTTCGTGAAAATCGGCCCAAAATTGACAGACAAAATGGCCGCCGTTCGTTCTCAAATAGCGTAAAAATATGGTATATCAAGGTTGTGGACCCTATAGGGGTCACAATTTTTATCCGATTTTGTTGAAACTTAAAATATAAGTTTATAACCCAAAGATCTCTGTTTCTTTCGATATTCGCGCATATCGGACCGTAACTTCCTGAATTATGGCCCCTGATTGTACGAAAAATGTGGGCGTATAAAAATTGTGACCTCTATAGGGTCCACAACCTTGATATACCATATTTTTATGCTATTTGAGAATGAACGGCGGCCATTTTGTCTGTCAATTTTGGGCCGATTTTCACGAAATTCAAACTCAGCCTTCCTTAGGATGTAATGGTGATATAATATTTTTTTTTTAAATCGGATAAAAATTATGACCTCTATAGGGTCCACAAGCTAAAAACGCGATTTTTCATACAATCAGGGGCCATAATTCAGGAAGTTACGGTCCGATATGCGTAAATAGCGTAAAAATATGGTATATCAAGGTTGTGGACCCTATAGAGGTCACAATTTTTATTCGATTTTGTTGAAACTTGAAATATAAGTTTATAACCCAAAGATCTCGGTTCCTTTCAATATTTGCCCATATCGGACCGTAACTTCCTGAATTATGGCCCCTGATTGTACGAAAAATCATGTTTTTAGCTTGTGGACCCATTAGAGGTCATAATTTTTATCCGATTTAAAAAAACGTATTATTATATTACCGTTCCACAGTTGAGTTTGAATTTTGTGAAAATCGCCCCAAAATTGACAGACAAAATGGCCGCCGTTCGTTCTTAAATAGCGTAAAAATATGGTATATCAAGGTTGTGGACCCTATAGAGGTTACAATTTTTATCCGATTTTGGAAATGTAAGTTTATAACACAAAGATCTCAGTTCCTTTCGATATATGTGCATATCGAATTGTAATTTCCTGAATTATGGCCCTTGATTGTAGGAAAAATCACTTTCTTGTTAGCTTGTTCTCTATCCATCTCTCGAAAATGTGGGCGTATCCTGCCTGGCAGCCGCTGGTTATCCGATTTTGTTGAAACTTGAAATGTAAGTTTATAACCCAAAGATCTCGGTTCCTTTTGATATTTGCGCATATCGGACAGTAACTTCCTGAATTATGGTCCCTGATTGTACGAAAAATCACGTTTTTAGCTTGTGGACCCTATAGAGATCAGAATTTTTATCCGATTTAAAAAAACGTATTATTATATCACCGTTACACCCTAAGAACGGCTGAGTTCGAATTTCGTGAAAATCGTCCCAAAATTGACAGACAAAATGGCCGCCATTCGTTCTCAAATAGCGTAAAAATATGGTATATCAAGGCTGTTGACCGTATAGAGGTCACAATTTTAATCCGATTTTGTTGAAACTTGAAATGTAAGTTTATAACACAAATATCTCGGTTCCTTTTTAGCTTGTGGACCCTATAGAGGTCATAATTTTTGTCCGATTTAAAAAAATGTATTATTATATCACCTTTAGACCCTAGGACGGCTGAGTTCGAATTTCGTGAAAATCGGCCCAAAACTGACAGATAAAATGGCCGCTGATCGTTCTCAAATAGCGTAAAAATATGGTATATCAAGGCTGTGGACCGTAGACAGGTCACAATTTTAATCCGATTTTGTTTAAACTTGAAATGTAAGTATTTAACACAAAGATCTCGGTTCCTTGTGATATTTGCGCATATCGAATTGTAATTTCCTGAATTATGGTCCTTTATTGTAGGAAAAATCACTTTCTTTTTAGCTTGTTCTCTAACCATCTCTCGAAAATGTGGGCGTATCCTGCCTGGCAGCCGCTGGTTTTTATCATTGTCGAGATAGTTTTAACCAGTTGTTTGGATACTTAACTTTCTGTACCAGAAGTTTCAGAAACATCCGTTAAGCTGTTTTCCAAAAAAAGAAAGTAGAAGAGCATTTTCAGTAATTTAACGATTTTTTAACTTTTTTCAAACATTGACGCTCTTGTTCGACCACTTATATTATTTCAATGCTTTTATTTTTGGATTCACACCCTAGACCACCGATAACTCAATACATATTATACATCGTTGAATTCGGAATTAGGTCAGCTATCTGAATGTATAACCTTTTTTTGAAAATCTGTTAAAATAAAAAAATAATAGAGCATTTTCCCAAATTTCACGATTTTTCGACTTTTTTCAATGTTCAGTCCTATTTTTATGCTATTCCAATTATTTCCAAGTCTTATTGGATAGTTTCATGCACAAGACTTCCGAAAGAACTCTCGATAGAGAAAGTTAAAAAAAAAAATCGTAGGTTAAGTTTTCGAGATAAAGGCGTCCAAAATACTTGATTTAGCAGTGGGAGGAAACCGGAGGACCCGGAAAAACCCCACGAGGTTGGACAGGTGACCCTACTCCTTGTCACGTACAACCAGGGAATCGAAACCCCGCCAGTTGACTCAATGACAGACCGTATGATACAGCGCGCGAGTGCTAACCATTGGTTTCAAAAGAATTAAGGAAACTACGGACGATTTTTGATTTTGGCCCTTTCGGCCACTTCCGGTCTGCGCAGAAGTTTCAAAAATAGTTTATCAAGTAGCCACCACATGGTTCCCTGTTCGAAAATTAGGTTCCAGATCGGTATCTGTTATAGGCACTGAGAAAGAAATAAGCTCCCACAGTAAAGTATAATAATAATAATTTTAGAAAAAGCAATAGTCTTTCAGAAAGTCTGAAAGCCTAATAATAATCTTAGTAATAACAATAGCCTTTCACCTTTGGTGAAAGTCTAATAATAAACAAATTCCTGATCAAAAAGTAATTCAGTCCACATATTGCAGACTTTACATTGCACCTGTTTCATGCATACGTGCACAACCTTCATGTGTCCCCAACTTGACTAGCTTCGAAATCAGTTTGGTGTCACTCTAAAACAACTTTAATATTTTTGTCCCCCACCTTTCGAAGAAAGCAGGGGACTATTAAAATGGGTTCGTCCGTCCTGTCAGTCCGCCGTCTGTCCATCACACATTTTGGGACACAGTAACTGTCCTTCTAATTGAGCTGGAATGTTCAAACTTGGTGTGGGTGTTTATTAGGTCAATGCATTGATGGAGTTCGAAGATGAGCATTTTCTGCATAGGGTAAGCAGAGATAAGCAATTTGATTGGTTGATGCTATGGGACACAATAACTTTAGTTCTAATTAAATGAGAGTAATGAAACTTGGTGTATAGTTTCATTACATCAATATCTTGACTAAGTTTGATAATTAGCATTTTCTGCTCAGGGTAAGCAGAGCGATAAGCAATTTGATTGGCCGGGACTTTGGAACACAATAACTCTCATTAGGGTAAGCAGAGATAAGTAATTTGGTTGATGTTTTGGGACGTGATAACTTTAGTTCTAATTATGAGAGAGTGATGAAATTTGGTGTATAGTTTTATTACATCAATACCTTGACTAAATTCGATAATGAGCATTTTCTGGATAATGAGCATTTTCTGCTCAGGGTAAGCAGAGCGATAAGCAATTTGATTGGTCGAGACTTTGGAACACAATAACTCTCATTCTAATTGAGCTAGAATGTTTTAGGTGAATGCCTTGATGGAGTTCGAAGATGAGAATTTTCCACTTCGGGTAAGCAGAGATAAGCAATTTGATTGGTTGATGCTTTGAGACACGATAACTTTAGTTCTAATTAAGTGAGAGTGAGGACACTTGGTGTATAGTTTTATCACATCAATACCGTGACTAAGTTCGATAATGAGCATTTTCTGTTCAAGGTAAACAGAGCTATTGGTTCAGACTTTGGAACAAGGTAACTTTGATTCTATCTGATAGAGAGTGATGAATCTTAGTGTATAGTTGATAATCTGTTTGATTGCTTGATACTTTTGAAAAAAATAAATGTGCGATTAATTAATATGTGTCATCTATTTATTTTGGGATTTCTGTGGGGGACATCAGCCTGACTGTTGGCTTGTTATAAAATTGTTGTAGAACTAGAAGAACAAACTAAATGTTCAGTTAGTTTGGATGACAAGCCTGTGATGGGCATATATATTTGATTGTTGTCAACCTATATTTATATTTTTTTTTTTTTTAGTCCAAGTCAAGGTCATCATGGACCACGATCAGCTTGGGGGGGTGAAATAGGAGGTGCTGGTGTTGATAACTATGGTAGTCCAGGTACAACTATTGATCTCATCTCTGAACGTCCATCATCCAGTTCAACTGTTGATGGCTATTTACCAACTCAATTAAGGTTAGTTTTCACCTTCACCTTCTGTTATGATACAGTTTGATATTGACTTTTAATAATGACAATTTATGGCATACACAGTGTACTGGGGTCACCGAATTTGTGTTTTTTGTATCACTGTAAAAACAATGGCGACTCGGTATCTTTTATTATCTGAGGATTATATTAGAAATGAATCTTTAGAAATTCTAGATCATAATTCATGGAAGCACATGAGAAATATTAGGACTGACAGCCGACGCAGCAGCTATGGAAGATTGCTAAACGCTGAATTAACACGATGCGATGATTTAACAGATTAATGGTGTAAGCTTATGTCTTCTACATGAAACGGTTTTGATGGTTAATAATTGCAATCAACACACCGCCAAGATTATTGATGATTGACCACTTGCGTCCTTCCACAATTTGTTTGTGGACACTCTACGGGTCACAACTTTTATCCGATTTTGACGAAACTTGAAATATAGGTTTATCTCCCAAAGATCTTGGTTCCTTTTGATATTGGCATGTATCGGATCGTAACTTCATGGATTATGGCCCCTGGTGTAAATGAAATGAAATGGGGTTTAATGTCCTACTGTTCTGCTCTGAATTGAAGACGGGCATACGCCATACAGTGTGTTATTATAAGGGAAATTTTGCCCTGACAGTGGCACTACGGCCTACTTTTATATGGAATTCCAACTGTCAAGGGATCTTTTACGTGCATGCCAACATGTACACGGGACCTCGGTTTTTCGTCCCATCCAAATGATTAGACAGCTGTCCTTACCTAGCCCTCTGTACTGTATCTCTGACACAAGGGAACGACGCATCAAAATCTGAATGCACTTTCTCGGCAGGGATAGAACACCCAACCTACAGGCTAGCGAGCCAGAGTCTTACCCACTTAGCCACCGTGATCCCCGCCACTAATTGTACAAAAAATCACGTTTTTAGCTTGTGGACATTCTAGAGGTCACAAATTGTATCCGATTTTGATGAAACTTGAAATATATGTTTATAACCCAACAGTCTCAGTTCCTTTCGATATTCGCGTATATTGGACCGTAACTTCCTGGATTATGGCCCCAGATTGAACGAAAAATCTTGTTTTTAGCGTGTGGTCAGAATTTTTATCCGATTTAAAAAAAACATTTGAATATATCACCGTTACACTATAGGTTCTGGTTGAGTTTGAATTTTGTGAAAATCTGACATAAACTGCCAGACAAAATGGTCGCTCCCTGTTCGCAAATAGTGTTAAAGTATATAATGTTAAGGTTGTGGACCCTCTAGAGTCACAATTATTATCCAGTTTTGATGAAACTTAAAAAAATGTGTTAATATCCCAAAATCTCGGTTTGTTTTGTTATTCACACATATCAGACCATAACTTACTCCATTATGACCCCTGATTGTAAAAAAAATCACATTTTTAACTTGTGGATCTTTAAGTGGTCACAATTTTTATCCGATTTTAAAAACCATTTAAATATAGCACCGTTACACCAAAATGAATGTTGAGGTTGAATTTCGAGAAAATCAAAACAAAACTCCCCGACAAAATGGTCATTCCTTATACGCAATTGTATAAAAGTATATAATACGAAGGTTGTGGACTCTCTACAGGTCATTGTGGTTAGCGGTTAATCAGCTTTAATAACCCCCACTATGCTAAAAACCTTGTGGATGCGATGTAAGCTACATTTTTTATACGCCCACATTTTCATGTGGATGTATATTGTCGTCGCCCCTGTCCGTCCGTCCACAATTGTTTGTGAACAGTCTTCAGGTCACAATTTTTATTCGATTTCAATGAAACTTGAAATATGGGTTTATCACCCTAAGATCTCGGTTCCTTTCGATATTGGCATCTATCGGACCATAACTTCATGGATTATGGCCTCTGATTGTACGAAAAATCACGTTTTTGGCTTGTGAACACTGTAGAGGTCACAATTTTTATCCGATTTTGTTGAAACTTGAAATGTAAGTTTATAACACAAAGATCTCGGTTCCTTTCAATATTCGCGCATATCGGACCTTAACTTCATGAATTATGGCCCCTGATTGTACGCAAAAACACGTTTTTTTGCTTGTGTACCCTGTAGAGGTCATAATTTTTATCCGATTTAAAAAAACTTGTTAATATATAACCGTTACACCCTAAGGACGGCTAAGTTTGAATTTTCGTGAAAATCGGCCCAAAACTGACAGACAAAATGGCCGCCACTCTTGCGTAAAAATATGGTATATCAAGGTTGTGGACCCTTTTGAGGTCACAATTTTTATCCGATTTTGTTGAAACTTGAAATGTAAGTTTATAACTCAAAGATCTTGGTTCCTTTCGATATTTGTGCATATCAAATTGTAATTTCCTGAATTATGGCCCTTGATTGTAGGAAAAATCACTTTCGTTTTAGCTTGTTTTCTATCCATCTCTCGAAAATGTGGGCGTATCCTGCCTGGCAGCCGCTGGTTAACAGATATATTTCAAACTTGGCTGGAAGCATTACGATCATGAGAGGACGAACCCTATCAATATGCAGCTATCTGCGACATTTCTTTTCTGATTTAACCCCCCCCCTGTTGTTGAAATCCTTTTGAGGCAACAGTTTTTGATTGATTTTTTTCAAATTTGGTGTGAAGCATTGTGGTTATGAGAGGAAATACCCTATCGATATTCAGTGTACCCTTCCAGAGTTAACCCCCTTTGCAGAAAACCTTGTGAAAACAATAGAGGCTGTACTTTTTGGCGGATTTTATTTGGGTCATGAGAGTTTGAACCATGGGTTCCACGTCGGTCGTATATGCCGGTCGGTACCGAGGGCTATGGAAAATGACTGTTACTAGATCTGACCCATCTGTCATTTTGCAGGCCGGAAAAAAAGGCTTTGTTTCTAAACCCAGTTTTCAAACATGGCTACGATCGATCTCCACTATGTAACTGTGAATTGGTACGTCAGTGCAGAATAATGGGCACGTATCACTGTAACCGAGGTATCGTTTAATCTTGTGTATCTAGCACTAATTTCTTTCACATTCGTTTAATATCAAATATTTGTTTAAAAATTTGTAAAAACTGTTTAAAATCACCATAAATCGTTTAATTTGTACTTCTGTCCAGTTTAAAGCTGACCATTCAATTTTGATAATGAGTGTCCAATTTACAAGTGTTTAATTTCTCAATCATTGTTAAAAAATAAACAACCCAATTGATTAATGATGTATAATGATTAATATTTGAACAGTGAACAGGAAATTAAATACTTGTAAATTGGACACTCATCAAAATTAATCAGTCAGCTTTAAACTGAATGTGAAAGAAATTAGTGCTAGATACACAAGATTAAACGATACCTGGGTTACAGTGAATAGAAGCCACGTAATCTCATGATTGGTGTTATAGAGTTGTATACATAGTCGCCAACAGATCGATTATACTGAATAATTAATGAGTGTCTGGTAGTATATAATTTACACTGGTTACATGTTAAATATCGAATTGATTTAAGATTTTATTACTTACTTTTAAATGTTTAAATAATTTATTTCCTGTTTACCTCTCAGATCTTTTAAAACTTTATACACCTGGCCGAACATTACGTACATCAGATAAACTACTTTTAAAGCCCAAAACTGTTCAATTAGTCTCTTATGGTCAGCACTCTTTTAGTTATCAAGCACCTGTTTTATGGAATAATCTACAATTTAGTTTAAGATGTTGTACATCTCTATATTCTCTTAAAAAACAACTTAAAACACATTTATTTAATCAGGCTTTTAACTGACTCTGTATACAATGTTAACATGTCCATAATCTTGTTATTTATCACTTTGTAAAGTGCCCCTGAACATGTTATATGAAAGGGCGCACTATAAATATGCTGTAATAATAATAATAATTAATAGGTTTCTTTCAAATTTGCTGGGAAGTATAATGAGAGGATGAACCCTATTGATATTAAGCATTCTGCAACATTATATTCTGGAACGATCAAATTTAATCCACATCCAAGTTTTCCTTTCCGTTAAGCTGCAGTTGAGACAATGCTGCTCTGTGAGTGTATTTCCACTCTTTACGTTGCTATCCTCAAATAAATTCATCAGATAATCCATTGACGAAATATTGCCATTCCCATACGTCTTGTGTTATTTATGTGTTTACTTAATGATGAACAGTGAATTTTTCAATAAACAAATTGATATTGTTTAACACGGTGGCTAAGTGGGTAAGACGCTGGCTCGCTAGTCTGGAGGTCACGTGTTCGATCCCAGCATTTGGCTGAGAAAGTTCATCCAGATTTTCCGGCGTGGTTCCCCTTGTCAGTGATGCAGGACTGAGGGCCTGACAAGGACAGCTGTCTAGTCATTCGGATGGGACAAAAAAATGAGGTCTCGTGCATATTGGCGTGCACGTAAAAGATTCCTTGACAGTTGGAATTCAATATAATAGTAGGCTGTAGTGCTGCTGTCTTAGCAAAATTTCCCTCATAGCACACTGTATGGCGTAGGCCCGTCTTCATTAGCCCAGTTCGGAGCAGAATAGTAGGACTTTAACCGTTAAACCCCATTTCATTTCATTTCTTTCTTGATTTGAGACAGCCTATTTCAAATCAGTTCATCAGCTCTAAACATTGCATTAGATAACTAGGCTACATCAGAAATATTGCCGTTCCTATAGATGATGAACTGTAAATTTTACATGCATGCGGCGTGTTATACTTGGGTGTTTACGATAGTTTTTGGTATGCAGTTATTGTTCCTAATCACATCTCAGATATTCAAGATTTTGTTTAAAACTTGCAACACAACCAAATACCATAATTGGGTTGCCTGATTCTATTTGCTGTACATCTTATAACATGTACACCTATACTATTTGGTTGCTGATTATCAATAATGGAGAAATTGTCTTTCCATGTACCTTGCAATACGTGTGATGTTGAATACTGCATCTTCTTGTTCAATTTCAAATCAAAATTGCGCAAAAGCATAAGCAAAATCTTTTTGCTCACATTTCAGCCCTGGGTGTATTATGCCGTCATCTAGCTGTCAACAAGTGGCTTGTGAACGGGATAGAGGCTACAAATTTGGTTTAGAAGCATTATGGTCATGACAAGAAGAACTCTATCGATATTCAGTGTTCACAACCTTCTGTACCAGAGTTTCCAAAAACCTTGTTAACCCTATAGAGGTTATATTTTTTTCTGCGCCCACATTTCAGTGTGGGCATATGTGAAATTTGGGCGTATTATGTCATCATCTGTCAACGTGATAGAGGCTAGAGTTGTTGTCGGATTCTTTTCAAATTTGGTGTGAAGCATCATGGTAATGACAGGACGAACGAACCCTAGTGATAGAGGCTATAGTTTTCAATGGATTCTTCTCATATTTGGTGTGAAGAATTGAGATCATGAGAGCACGAAGCCTATTGATTTTAAGCATTCTGTTAGACTATCGTTTATAACAGAATTTTTCGTCAAAATAGCCATCACAGCAGAATTAGTTTTCAGATTGGTCCTCAGAGCACAATTGTCAATAGATTGGTTCCAACAGCACTAATTGACGTTAGATTATTCATCAGAGCAGGAATTTTAGTTAGCTTATCCATCACAGCAGAATTTTTTGGCAGAATAGCCACCACAGCTGAATTTATTTTCAGATTGGTCCTCATAGCAGGACTTTCTATAGACTGGTCCCAACAGAAGCATTTTTCTTTAGATTATCCACTACAACAGGAATTATAGATTTATCCACCACAGCAGAATTTTTCCTCAGAATAGCCATCACAGCAGAATTTATTTTCAGATTGGTTCTCACAACAGGTTTTTCTATAGATTGGTGGAACTGCACACTAGGACGTTAAACCCCATTAATTCATGTCCAGGTTGTACCCGATCTGTTGGTCTTGAGACAGAGAGTAACTCCTGTATTATGACTTAATTATCATACAAGTGTTAAACTTTCAAACTAACAGTGTTACAGAAAAAATTCGCCTACACAGTAGGACGTGGGGGGGGAGGGAGGCATGTGCACGTTGGAATTTGAGATAAGAGTATTCCGCAGGGCCGCTGTCTAGTCAAAATTTCAATCATATCACACTGCATGATGTATACATGTCTTAATAAACTCGGTCGGTGCAAAAAAAACCTAAGAAGTTAAACCCCATTTCATTCCTTTTATCAGATTGGCCCCAAATGCACAAATGCAGCACTTCCCCATACTGCAGAAAAGGTTGTGGCCTTAATTTGTAAAATAAAAGAGGCATTACAAAAATCGGTGATTGAAACATGTATAACTTTATTTTTCATATTTGGTCAACATACAATTTGCCTCTTGACAGCCAATATTTATTTTGTTCATCACAATAAATACTGAGGATTCTTTCAACAAAATGTTGCATATAAATTGTCGAGATTACAAACATGAAGGTGCAATTCTGTAGATATGGTAAATGTAACACTTCCTCAGGTATTGCAAATAAAGAGTTTTTCTTGACTCTTCTTTTTAATAGTTTTGTACAAAAAAAGTCAACTAATTGGAATCCCAGGACCTGAAAGAATAATGGTAAATATTCTTCTTTAATAAATGAATTTAGTCATAGTGGACATAAATTAACTAAAATTACAAATTACCACCACTACCATCAAAGTATCAACAAACTGAAGGCAGTTCTAGATGCAAGTTTACAACAAAATGTCATGAAGTTTCATAAATACACCTCCACTGGACACAAACTAGGTCATTTCGGGACTAACACATGGTTCAATTTTATTTCAATAATTTGCTTGCGCATTTGGAGTCTTTAGCAGTGGAAGGAAACCAGGAGGACCCGGATTTCAATGATTTGCTTGCGCATTGGGAGTCTTTAGCAGTGGAAGAAAACCAGGAGGACCCGGAAAAACCCACGATAGAGTTTTACAAGAACAAGAAATTACCTTATTGCTGACAATGTTAAATCTGAAGCCTCTTTTCTGCTTTCCTTTTTTCAGGACTAAACGCCTAAAATTTTAACAATTGTTATTGTCAATATTATATACATGAAATAAACTTAAATGGGTTTTAATTTCCAATTGAGCTAATAAAAACAGGCAAACGCCATGCAATGAGCTACGAGGGAAATTTTGCCTGGACAGAGGTGCTATGGCCTACTCTTACATCGAATTCCAACAGTCAAGCGTTTTTAAATGTGCATGCCAATGTGTACTTTTCTGTTATCCGAACGATATTGCTATACCACCATGCCCTCCGTCCTACACCACGGAAAATCCACATGAACTTTCTCAGCCAATGCAGAAATCAAACACAGGGTGTCCATGTCAGCGAACCAACACTTACTGAGTCTTTGGGGCTCCCAATATTATAGAAATGAAATATAACGTCCTACTGTACTGCTCTGAGTCGGACTGGGCTAATGAAATTCTGCCCAGACAACGGCGCTAAGGCCTACTCTTATATCCAATTCCAACTGGCAAGGGAACTTTTACGTGCACGCCAATGTGTACACGGGACCTCAGTTATTCTTTCCATCCGAACGACTAGGCAGCTGTCCTTGCCAGGCCCTATGTTCTGCACCACTCACTGACAAGGGTAAACCACGCCGGAAAATCGAGATGAATTTTCTTGGTCAACACCGGGAACGAACAATGGGTACTTTATTATTTTTAGTATGTAAGCTGAATTGCTGTCAAAGGATAAAACCAATAGACTATCAGAGCATCATCACGAAGATAAAATCAAAATAGAACAAAATTAAAATGTAAACTAGAACTGCAAAGCAGTGATGACGGGTTTCACCGGTGCCAAGTTACCCTTGAACTTATGTCACTTCTGGTGCCACGTTATCAGTGAACTTATGTCACTTCTGGTATCAATAAAACCGTTAAACAGATTTCCACATAAGCATTGCACAAATAGACGCAGAATCAACCAAATCTAGCAATATCAATTGCATCTATACATTTGTTACCATGTGTTACATATGTCAAAAAAGTGATCCTGACAAAATTTATTACTAACTTACCGATAAGTTAGCTAACTTTCTAATGGCAAATTAAAATGGGAAAAAAATCTATAAAAGTCATCCTGACAAAATTGGTTATTTCTCGACAAGGGAAGATACTAGAAGCCATTTTTGGACATCTATATGATCGTATTAATCCAATCGATATGTCCATTGGACCATTGGAATCAAATATCAAAATTGTTAAACGGATAATAAATATAACTCACTTCAAAAAGATTATTTGTTTTGAAAGCTAAAAATACAGTTTTTGCCCAAATGACATTACTTCCGGTGATAATGAAATTGTTAAATTAGTTCTATGAAATCAGGGGGGTTGGGTAACTGAATGGTTAGCGTGCACGCGCTGTATCATTAAGCCTGTCATTGAGTCGACAGGAGTAAAGTCGCCTGTCCAACCTCGTGGGTTTTCTCCGGGTCCTCCGGTTTCCTCCCACTGCTAAAGACCCCTACGCGCAAGCGAATTATTGAAATAAAATTAAACCATATGTTAGTCCCGAAATGACCTAGTTTGTGTCGAGTGGACGTTAAACCTCATTTCTCTCTCTCTCTCTCTCTATGAAATCATAAATGGCATAAGGCATCCCACGGTGAAAATCGAATAATATTTGACTCTTTTACAGGCAAAATAATGTGAAAAATGACGCATGCAAACTTGCCTATTTCACATACATTCTCTTCGTATGGATTATTGCTACGAGATTAAGAAAGTTACGAAGAAATATTCTAAAAAATGAAGACACTGAATGGGTTGTAAATAGCTTAATTTTACACCTTTTTTCACCTTTTAATCGAAATAGCCCGAAAACGAAAGCGAAATTAAAAAAACTGAGTCCGATGATTTGTGCGCCTTTGCATGACGTATCTTTTGGTAATATCAAATTTTGAAAAAATAATATTTGCTTTCCAAAAATGGTACCGAACTGTCAAAATTGTAGTTTTTGGTAAAATTATGTCACTCCCGTTGCCAACAGGAAACTTTATCGGTAACAAAAAAAATGACATTTTGGAAAACGGAGCATATGAACTTTGTTTCAAACAAATCAAACAATAAATAATTAATTTAGGATCGAAGAACTGAATTAGTCAATGGCGACTAACCCGAATTACTGAGACAAGAATTGTACACATTTTTGCTCAAGTCAGATGACCATTTAATCCTGTGTAAAATACCATCAAAAAATCTTCATTAATAAAAAAGTTTTTTGTAAAAATTTAAATTTTCAAAATTTCGTGCCTAATATAAGCAAAGATTCGTCGAAAATCAAAAATCTGAAGTACCGTAGCTATTTGCCCTGTCTCCGGCTATGTCAAAATGTACCAAATGTTAAAATCCGTCGATTATTGTAAATATTACGGCGACATTAAAAAAACGACAACTTCGGCGATTTCGGACATTTCGCATTGTCACAGAAAGTTCGAAATAGGTTTTATCTCTAAGTCATGCTGACTTTCCTGTAAAACCAAAGATATCATACAGATCCGCCAAGTAGTTTCTGGGATATGCTCAAGTGGAAAATAAAACTGTCAACGTGTTGGATGATTGTTTTTTTTTGGTAAAAACAATCATCACTAGACTTGCTTGCAAGACTGAAGGCTTTCACCGTGCCAAGGCATCGCGATCGCTAAATGCATGACAAAAGACTATCCCCACCTCTCACCCCCTAAACAAACACACACTCCCCAACCCCCCAAATAAAGATAGGTTGCCAGGCAACGAAACATACGCCCACAGCAACTAAATCGTCCGGGCAGTCAACAAGGGTTGTCGCATATTTTTACTTTTTTCGGTAATGAAACATTTATAATACACTAAAATCTGATTAAGAGCAACAACTCACGAAGTAATTATCAGAAAACTATTAGAATTTGTTTAGTTTTTATAAAGTTCTGCCCCATGCTAACGTTTTGTATGCAAAGCTTTTAATATCATGGATTTAACTGTTCAAGTCATAAAAATTCATTGAAAATCAATATACTTGTTCATCTCAAGATCTTAAACTCTGTGTATCAATCTGAAATCAATCGGATGATAACTTAAAGGCCATAACTTTGGCAGTAATTATCGGAAATCGTTGAAAATCAATAGGAATCTTCGTCTCATGACCTCAAACACTGTGTATAAATTTAAACTCAATCGGATATTAACTTTAGCCTCTAGAGCATCCACAAGATTTTTTTAAGTGATCAAGGGCCATAACTCTGGCAGTAATTATCGGAAATCGCTGAAAATCAATAGGCTTCTTCGTCTCAGGACCTTAAACACTGTCTATAAATTGAAAGTCAATCGGATATTAAATTTGGCCTCTAGAGCATCCACAAGATTTTTCAAAGTGATCAAGGGCCATAACTCTGGCAGCAAATATTGGAAATCGCTGAAAATCAATAGGATTCTTCGTCTCATGACCTTAAACATTGTGTATAAATTTAAAGTCAATCAAATATTAACTTTCGCTTCTAGAGCATCCACAAGATTTTTCAGAGTGATCAAGGGCCATAACTCTGGCAGAAATTATCAGAAATCACTGAAAACCAATAGGCATCATCATCTTATGACCTTAAACACTGTGTATAAATTTAATGTCAATCGGATGTTAACTTTAGCCTCTAGAGCATCCACAAGATTCTTTGAAGTGATCAAGGGCCATAACTCTGGCAGTAATTATCGGAAATCATTGAAAATCAATAGGCTTCTTCGTCTCAAGACCTTAAACATTGCGTATAAATTTAAAGTCAATCGGATATTAACTTTGGCCATTAGAGCATCCACAAGATTTTTTGAAGTGATCAAGGGCCATAACTCTGGCAGTAATTATCAGAAACCGCTGATAATCAATAGGCTTCTTCGTCTCATGACCTTGAACACTGTGTATAAATTTAAAGTCAATCGGATATTAACTTTGGCCTTTAGAGCGTCCACAAGATTTTTTGAAGTGATCAAGGGCCATAACTCTGGCAGTAATTATCGGAAATTGCTGAAAATCAATAGGCTTCTTCGTCTCATGACCTCAAACACTTTGTATAAATTTAAGGTCAATTGGATGTTAACTTTGGCCTCTAGAGCGTCCACAAGATTTTTCAAAGAGATCAAGGGCCATAACTCTGGCAGTAATTATCGGAAATTGCTGAAAATCAATAGGCTTCTTCGTCTCAAGACCTTAAACACTGTGTATAAATTTAAAGTCAATCAGATATTAACTTTAGCCTCTAGAGCGTCCACAAGCAATTGTGGAAGCCGGACCGACGGGGGCGACGACATTTGCATAACTCAGATATTGACATGTTCTTTGCATGCGCATTACGATAGAAGGGAATCGAAAAATAAAGTTGATCTACGCAAAATGTTAAAAGAACAGTTTCGCGAAATGGACGAAAAGCAATGTCGCAATAGATATTAATATCAAAGTAAAATGAAATGGTGTTCGATCCCTGCATTGGCCGAGAAAGTTCGTCCAGATTTTCCGCTGTCTAGTCCTTCGGATGAGACGAAAAACCGAGGTCCCGTGTATACATTGGAATGCACGTAAAAGATCCCTTAGCAGTTGGAATTCGATATAAGAGTAGGCGATAGTGCCGCTGCCCGGGCAAAATTTCCCTCATAGCACACTGTATGGCGTATGCCCGTCTTCATTAGCCCAGGTTAGGAGCAGAACAGTAGGACGTTAAACCCCATTTCATTTCATTTCTGCTCGGAATGGACCATGAGGAATGTTTCGACATACAGCGGCGCTAGCCTACTCTTATATACAATTCCAACTGCCAAGGGATCTTTTACAGTCACACCTATGTGTATGCAGGACTTCGTAATCGCGTTCGTGCATGTTAAAGATTTGACGTCACTAACATGTAAAAGTTTACTATTAATTACAGACCGAGTCCAGGATTAAACAACTGAAGCAGTCAAGAGCCAGGATGTTCACGACTACTTTGTTTTTTTATATTTACTGATACTATCATATTTCATTATTTGTTAGCGTAGGACATTGTCATTTATATATATATATATTAAACATGTATTATATGTCTTATCATAGAAGTCTATAGTGTTATGTTCTTTCGTAATCATTTGTTTAAATACCTTAATTGTTCGTACCTTTCTAACCAGGGTAATTATATAACTGTTAAATTAAACAATGGATAACTCCTACCTCTTAAAATGATTTATATAATTAGTAAATAATTATTATTATCTAATGATTGTTGTTTTGTGACATATATAGTGTAAACAATATATACATTGTACTTTTATAATCAACATGATACTGTGTATTAGTCGTGTTTATGTTCTTATGATTTGAATTTCTTCATGGAATATTTGTAAATCGCCAGTAGGAATAAATGTCTCTTATATAGATACATTATGCTGGCTGGAATTTGCACGGTTGGCTAGACTTTGAGACTGCGCTGTATCATACGGTCTGTCATTGAGTCAACTGGTGGGGTTTTGATTCCCCGGTTGAACGTGACAAGGAGTTGGGTTGCCTGTCCAACCTCGTGGGTTTTCTCCGGGTCCTCCGGTTTCCACCCATTGCTAAAAACACCTACGCGCAAGCGAATTATTGAAATAAAAAAAAATAAACCATGTTAGTCCCGAAATGACCTAGTTTGTGTCGAGTGGACGTTAAACCCCATTTCTCTCTCTCTCTCTCTCTTTTCATACACATATATATCAATTAGGCTCTCTATAGAAGGAGTTCCCCCAAAAATATTAGATTGCCTTTTTGAGAAAAAGACCTCTAAACATGCTCGTACAGCGACGCTAGTCTTCTTTTATATAGAATTCCAACCGCCAAGGGATCTTTTACGGTCACACCAATGTGTACACGGGACTTCGGAATCGCGTTCATGTCAGCTACTCAAATATGTAACCTGGTTCAAAAATTAATTGAATATTCAATGAAATATCGCCAATTTTCTGGTTTCATGCACGTTAAAGATTTGACGTCACTAATAAAAATTTAATATTAATTACAGATAGAGTCCATGCTCAAACAACGTCATGCCTTTTATCATAGGTGCAATATTCGATACTACTGTACGATACTACTGCAACTGCTTAACAAATTGGACTTTATTATAAACAGCGCGAGCCGTCAATTTCTGTCCAGATGATTACCGGTATAAGATAATTTTGACAAAGAAGCAACAATATTAATTCAAAGACTAATTATTATACACAGCAATCAACCATTTCTGTTACAGGGTCACTAAACCCATATTTTGGATAGAAGAAAACACTCATAGTTGAAATAATTTCAGTTCAAATATCATCACTGATAAAAGCACTCTTGAATAGGCTCTATACGTTGACAAAACGTACAGATTGTATCCCACCTTATGTTTCGCTTAACAATGAAAGGTGCCGTGTTCAATTTTCGATCCCTTTGTTCTCCTACTCCTGAAATTTGGAACTGTTGTACAATGGTTTTATATATAACACTACTGATAGGCCTCTCTGTAGAAGAAGTTCCCAAAAAATATTATGTTGACTTTTCGAGAAATAGACCTCTAAAAATGCTCTAAATCGTAAAAATACGTTTTTCGATTTTCGATCTCTTTTTTCGGCTACCCCTGACATTTCAAAAAATGATACAGGGGTTTCACACAACAGAGTACCCATTAGTCTCTCGATTGAGAAAGTTTTAAAAAAAAATTGGGGGCGTTTCCGAGAAACATGCGTCTAAAGTTGCTCGAAATCGCAAAATACCTTACTTTTCAAAGTAACATAACTTTTTTATATTTTGATAGAAACTTGTCGCTGAAGTACCATTTGATAGACAATTCGATTGGCTATTAAACGATATAAAACTTTAACTAAACAACAAGAACACAATTGATACATGATTTTGTCCAAGTTTGGGCACTTTTTTTTACCACTTCCGGTCAATAGAAAATTTTCATTTTTACTTTAATGACTAGTTTCATCCTTCGACTTCATATTCCTGAAGTTTCAAAAAAATCCTTTATGTCTTTTTTATAAAAATCCAATAATAATTGACTATTTACAGGCAAAATAACGAAAACGGGGACTTATACAAAATTTCTAGGCAACTGCTTATATTACAAACTAATTTTAACAAACATTTTCTTCGTATGGATTATACCTACAAGGTTATAAAAGTTACGTAGATATTTGAAAAGCCTGAATGGGTTGTAAAGAGGTTAATTTTAGACCTTTTTTCACCTCTAAATCGAATTTGCTCGAAAATGAAATCGAAATTAAAAAAAACTAAGCTCAGCGTTTTTTGCACCTTTAAAGGGCACACTCTTTTAGTTATATGAGTTTTAAAAAATAATATTTGCTTTTGAAAAATGGTACCTAACTGTCAAAATTGTAGTTTTTTGGTAAAATTATGCCACTTCCGGTGCCAACAGATAACACTATCGGGAACAAAAAAAATTACCATTGAGACAACAGAGCATATGAACTTTGTTTTATACAAATCGAACAATAAATATTTTCCGCACAGGCACCCATTTTTCTGAATTTTGTCAAACTTTGGATACCTTTCTTGACTGCTTCCGGTGATTAGACAATTTTCATTTTTACTTTAAACACTAGTTTGGTCCTTCGCCTTCATATTCCTGAAGTTTCAGAAAAATCGTTGGGGCCGTTTAAAATAGGTACGATCTCTATGTTTTGACTAAAATGCGAAAAAAAGTGAAAAATCAAAGTTAACTTTGCAGAAAAATATTTATATCGTTGGAATCGGATCGACGCCAGCTATCCAAAACTGTAATCAGAATTTAAAAATTGCAAGAAATAAATTTTTTTAGAAAATTTTGCAATTTTCACCTAAAAAATCAAAGCGACAAAGTTTCTTACTTCGACGTGTTTGAACTGCTATCTGCTCCGAAATGTCTCCAGCTATCGAAAAATGTAAATATGAGAAAAATCGGTTGGGAATTAGCAGAATTGTGGCCGATTTTCAATTTGCGTGCACGTTAAAGATTTGACGCATTTCCGCTATGCGCACAAATTTGGTTTTACATTTAAGCACTAACCACCACCCATTTTCCC
The DNA here is from genome assembly GCF_932274485.2 of Patella vulgata. Classification (NCBI taxonomy): domain Eukaryota; kingdom Metazoa; phylum Mollusca; class Gastropoda; family Patellidae; genus Patella; species Patella vulgata. The sequence goes on from NC_065885.2 coordinate 44,629,792, forward strand.
GAGAGAAAACCAAACTTCAGACCTCTATCTCTTATAGTTGCTGAGATCTAGCTTCCCCCAATAAAAAAAATAATAATAACTAGATCTGCATAGCAGATATCAAAGCTTTCATATAAACTTCAAAAGGGGTTATTAGAATCTATGAATCATCAACCACTCTGACGGATGTAGAAAGGAATATATTGTTACTAAATCTGTTGTACTGTTTCTTGTTATGGTAAAGAAAACATGAATACAACTATGAGATTTGTATAGAATTGGCATTAATCAATATATTTATTGTTTAATACTACATGTATATTATAGATACAAAGTGAATTAAATGAACCCAATTACATGTACTTTATATGCAATGTTTTTTATTCATCGTTACTTTGAAATCACATTATTTTCATTGATGATAAAAAGGTTGTATTTGTACCGAATCCAAAAAGTATGTTGTATGACATTGCATTATCTGTACCAATTATTTATTTGCAAATCAATATACAATGTTTATTTCTACTCCAATATATTTGTTTCAACCCATGATAGTTTATTCACTCTTCTCACTTAAATACAAGAATAACACACGATTAAATTACTGAAACAAGTAATGCTGGTAGATTATAATTTGATATTGTATACCATTTACTCTCTGTTAGATAAGGCGACGTGGTAATCTGTTAGCTAAACATACATGGAAGTATATGTTAGATAACTACAATTTATGATATATTTTAAACCAAGGAAGTGGCCTTTCTAAAAATAAAAAAAAATAAAGGAAAATATATTTCATACAATTGTTATACTGTTACTGTTATCGTGAAGAAACATGATTGTTTATTTAATGTTGTTTATGACAAACATGTAATCATGTACATTTTTTAAATAAGAACAATTATGCTACATGTATGAATAACTCTCAAAAATTATGTTTTCATCAATCCAAGTATTTTTTTATTTGTATTACTTGATTTATACTGAATAAAGATTACACAAACATACAAAATGGTGTTGGCTGTGTGACTGAATTCCTCGTTGAGAAGTGGTATCGGGTGTCCCATAGAGAAGAAGCAAACCCTCCTTGTGATACACTTGTGAACATTTTAAAAGACCCATTTCCCTGTGTTCCAGAAAAATCCCCATTATAGCTAGTGCATTACATGGTTGTTGTTGGGGGAAAGGTGGGTCTTTTCTATTGGCAATGATTTACTTTTTATAGGCCCACATTGAAATGTGGTCGTATATTGTCGTCGCCCCCCTTTTGCTGTTAATATCCGATTGACTTTAAATTTATACGCAGTGTTTAAGGTCATAAGACGAAGAAGCCTTTGATTTGCTCTGCCCAGGCAACGTTCCTGTGCTCCGATTGCCTTCAAATATGCACAGAATGTACCTTGGGATTCTAGCTATCACATATTAAAAATAGAAGAGTGTTGGATTCCGAGAACGTTCAAAATAAATTCAAAACCCGCCCCCAACAATCAAAGGTTTTTTGCTTAAAAAATTGCCGTATTTTATCGAATTTTTATTGTTCTTGATATCTGAGGATTTTTCTCAATTTAGTATGTGATAAATATCATCGCGGCGCAGCCAACCGCTAGAAATTCCAGAGATTTGGACCACCGGAATGATGCCTCAGCAGTCAAAAAAGGTCAAAATAGGCGATTTCGGTTTCTAGTGTCGATACATCGTTACGGTTATTTTAAAAAATTGTCTTTTAAGGATAATGTGTATAGTACCAGTACCTATCACATACGGAAGAGGCGATAAAATCTCTTTGCATTTGCAATTTCAAAATTAATTAAAACCAATATTAAATTCCGAAAATCGTTTTTTTGCTAAAACTTTTTTTTTTTTAATCGGATCAAAATGGGAGTAAGGCACAGAGTCCGGGGTGGTAATGGGCGTATTGTGTCCAAATTTCATGGTTTTCGGACAATCGGTGCCGGTGTCACGGCGAAATTCCACTTTTTTCCCCTCATGGAAGCCGTAAATTGACTTGAAGCCAGGGTCCTTGAAGTTGTACAGCTGCACCCGGCTACCGATATTTATTTAACGGGGAATAAGTGATAATTCATATTATAGCAGTAAATAATTAAAATATTTCATAGGGATTATAATAATATCTATATCTTGTCTGGGTACAGGGTTAAAACCAATATTAAATTCCGAAAATCGTTTTTTTGCTAAAACTCTTTTTTTTTAATGGGATCAAAATGGGGGTAAGGCACAGAGTCCGGGGTGGTAATGGACGTATTGTGTCCAAATTTCATGGTTTTCGGACAATCGGTGCCGGTGTCACGGCGAAATTCCACTTTTTTCCCCTCATGGAAGCCGTAAATTGACTTAGAAAAAAAACGACGAAAGGCAGGTGACAAGAACAAACGACTTGAACGAATGCAGGTATCACCTTGAAATTTTCAGGGTACCTAGGTACCAACGTGAAAAGTTGCTCGCCGGAATTTAGTACTCATGGTACCTTTGGTTCCAGCGTAGCGCATGCGCGAAGTCAAATCCAGCCAAACTCGAAAACAACCTTGTCGGCACGGAAAACATCAAAGGAGAAATTCGAATAAAAAATGATACAATGATTTCACACAACAGGCCAGCTATTAGCCTCTCGATTGACAAGAGTTTCATCGCCCTCCATTCATTATAACCAATGTCATCGTGCCCTAAAGAATCAACAAATCAGCTTTCTTATCTCTGCTTACCCTAGGCAAAAAATGCTCATCTTTAAACTCAATCATGACATTGACCTAGTGAACGCCTACACCAAGTTTGAACATTCTAGCTTAATTAGAAGGAGAGTTCTTGTGTTCCAAAGTCCCGGCCCTTCAAATTGCTTCTATTTTTCATTTTCAATTCAAAATGGTGACCATCACGTGACCGAAATCAAAATTCTGATCCGATAGATTTTTAGGTATTCCTTCCAGGATTCCGAAAATATGACGACCGAGTCTGTAAGTAAAATAGCAAAAAAGCCTTTTTGATTTTTCACGTTTAAAGATGGTGGCACTTCCGGTTCGATCGACAAACTCCATATTTTGTGTACGAATCAGTAATTACTTGTCTAGTATATTTCGACGATTTTTTTGAAAACTTTGATCCTTAATTTCACCAAGGGGAGATAATTTAGAAAATTTCCAAGGACATCATTGAAGTCGCATTGGCAAGATCTACTAACATTCTAAATTTCACGAAAATCGCACAACTATTAAAGAAGTTGTCAAATTGGTAATAACTTCCGGTTCGAAATGACAGCGACGAATTTTCGAAATGCCAAAATCCGAAATTGCAGATTTGAAGTAAATGTTTCAAGATACTCAAAGAAAAAAGAATTAGTAAAATAGGTCAAATAGTCACAGAGTTACAGCATTGTAGGTCAAATGCATTCCTTCGTAAAATTCGGTGATTTCGGATTCGTAAAACGTTTTGAAAATATATTTAATCAACAGCCACCACCCATTTTTGGGGGGATAGGTAAAAGTTTCAGAACGATCCTATGGTTAGATTCTGAGAAATCCGATTTGTGGACAAAACACAAAAAAAAAATAACAATAATAATCTTAACAGAAACAATAAGCTTTCATATGTAATATGAAAGCTTAATAATCTTAACAGAAACAATAAGCTTTCATATGTAATATGAAAGCTTAACTAGATCTGCATAGCAGATATCAAAGCTTTCATATAAACTTCAAAAGGGGTTATTAGAATCTATGAATCAACAACCACTCTGACGGAAGATATACTCTGGGCTAAAAAATCTTTTTTCTCTCAGCTAAGAGAGATACGTAGAATTAAACCGGCCCAGAGCCGACCGTGTTGATACGAAGCCGCTTATTTGACATTGACACATAACTGAAGGTGAATGGGCCTACCCGTCCAGTTAATACAATGGGCAATCTCACATCGGTCCACTAAAGAGAGGCACATGCTAGTCGCCCCCTACTTCCCCAAGACATTTAGTCCAAACCTTGACTCTCATACATATAAACCATTTGGTACTACATGTACATGTATTTCGTACTTATATCATATTAAACCCCTCGGCCGCCATGTTGAATCACACAGTATTTAACGTTCTATATCCTAACATCTTTATGAAATCAACGACAAATCTAAACTTGGGCACTCCAACCATTTTTATTTTTACATCATTCAGTTTTTTTTAAATAAGTAATTCTATCACAAATTATAGTGAAGACTGGACCACTAAACTAGTTACCCATCAGTTTTTCTTTGTGTTAATGCCTTCTACATTTTCAAAGCAATGATTCTTATAATGTGCGAGCCGCCATGACACCGGCGGATATTATAACTTCGATAGGCGAGAAACTTCAGGTAGCAGTTGGGTTTCATCAAATCATATAATTATGCGGTACGGCTTCACCTTTATTTCAATGGGAATTGGTTTATTATATGTGCAGTGCAGTTTTAGGTCAGTTTATGGGTAAATTAAGGGAGCTATACATAGGCCAGTAACCTTTTTGTAGTCATTTGACTAAAAAAAACTTGCGGAAAGGAACTCCGTAGGACAAGCCACTACTGTGGCAGGAGTAAGGCGGAAGACATCAGTAGTGGAACCATTTCTAAGTTAATCCCGAAGTGCGTTGCTATTGTAAGAATATATAAAATCGGGTTTCCGTTCCGCTTTTTTTTTGCTGTAGTTTGAGTAATGAGTTAGAGCGTATATTTTGTAGTCAAAAAATCATTGCAAATAGAAGACCTCATCCCCACCACCACCAACCTGTAATACACTAGCTAGCTTGTGTATTTCCATATTCCATTTCCGAGAGATAGATAGAGAACACGCGAAATATAAAGTGATTTTTCTTACAATCAGGGACCATAATTCATGAAGTTACGATTCGATATGCGCAAATATCGAAAGGAACCATATCTTTGGGTTATAAACATGCATGTCAAGTTTCATCAAAATCTTTCACTGTGAAAAACCGGGGCTAAGTCATCTGAAATCAAACAAATTTTACAATGTAGGTAGTGAAAACAAAATGTTATGTTAAGCGTTGTTCGAGGGTGGGGTGGGTGCATAAAATTCCAAATGCAAAGGGTTATTTTTCGTGCACGCCAATATGCACACAGGATTTCGATTTTTCGTCCTACCTAAAAAAACTGCACGCAAAGTTAGTTGTCGGGCCTTCGGTCAAGAACCACAGACAAAGGGAGAGAACGGGGACCTCTGTTTTGCATACCATCCAAGCGACTAGGCACTAATCCTTGTACCATGGACGAGGGGACGGGCGTTTTTCGTCCCATCGAAACGACTAGACACAGATCCTTGCTAGGCCTTCCATACTTCACCACTGCCAACGGGGAACCACTTTGACCTCGGGTTTTCGTACCATCCAAACGACTAGACACTAATCCTTGCAAGGCCTTCCGTTCTGCAGCAAATGAGCCACGCTGGCCTCGTTTTGTCGTAACATACAAACGACTAGACAATGTTTCATAATTTAGTCATGTTCGCGTGGGTGGGTTGGCAGCAGAATTGATATGTACATGATAGTGACACGAGGAGGGGGGGGGGAGCGGGGTGTACACAAATCACACAAATCAGAGCTTTGTAATACACGCATATACTTGATATACTAAATACACAAATGGCTGAATTTCGAGACATTTCTGGCACTCTTTTATCACATAATGAGAACACTGCATTAATTTCTATATATCAATAAAATATGCCTCAGACCCATTGTTTATTTTTAAATTTGAATTAGACTCGTAACAAAATATATTTTCTGGCAACAAATAGCATATAAATAAAACTAGATTTACTTTCTGATTATTTTTTTTAAATGAAATCATTCCAGGGCTTTTATTGACATTTCAGAAAATGTAGAGTTGGTCCCATGCACTTGAGGCCAAGGTCCTTGAAGTTGTACAGCTGCACCCGGTGACCGATATTTATTTAACGGGGAATAAGTGATAATTCATATTATAACAGTAAATAATTAAAATATCCCATAGGGATTATAATAATATGTATATCATGTAGGTGTGCATGTAGGTTAAAATTGTGACCTCTGTAAATAGGCCCGTTCCTTGCATTTAGTTTTAGAGTTAGGAGTGCTAAAATTGAGAGAGCGAAATGGGGTTGATCGACCACTCGACACAAACTAGGTCATTTCGGGACTAACGTATGGTTCAATTTTATTTCAATAATTCGCTTGCGCGTAGGGGTCTAGCAGTGGGGGGAAACCGGGTGATCCTGAAAAAATACACAGGTTGGACGGGCGACCTACTCCTTGTCACGTACGGAAAGATACCCCAGCAGTCAAAATAGGTCAAAATAGGCGATTTCGGTTTCTAGTGTCGATGCATCGTTACGGTCAGTTTAAAAAATTGTCTTTTAAGGATAATGTGTATAGTACCAATACCTATCACATACGGAAGAGGCGATAAAATCTCTTTGCATTTCCAATTTCAAAATTAATTAAAACCAATATTAAATTCCGAAAATCGTTTTTTTGCTAAAACTCTTTTCTTTTTAATCTGATCAAAATGGGGGTAAAGCACAGAGTCAGGGGTGGTAATGGGCGTATTGTGTCCTAATTTCATAGTTTTCGGACAATCGGTGCCGGTGTCATGGAAGCCGTAAATTGACGCAAGGAGTAGGGTCGCCTGTCCAACCTTGTGGGTTTTCTCCATGTCCTCCGGTTTCCTCCCACTGCTAAAGACCCCTACGCGCAAGCGAATTATTGAAATAAAATTAAACCATATGTTGGTCCCGAAATGACCTAGTTTGTGTCGAGTGGACGTTAAACCCCATTTCTCTCTCTCTCTCTCTCTCCGTAAATTGACTTGAGGCCAGTGTCCTTTAAGTTGTACAGCGGCACCAGGTGACCGATATTTATTTAACGGGGAATAAGTGATAATTCATATTATCGCAGTAAATAATTAAAATATTTCATAGGGATTATAATAATATATCATGTCTGGGTATTACAGGGTTAAAACCAATATTAAATTCCGAAAATCGTTTTTTTGCTAAAACTCTTTTTTTTTAATGGGATCAAAATGGGGGTAAAGCACAGAGTCCGGGGTGGTAATGGGCGTATTGTGTCCAAATTTCATGGTATTCGGACAATCGGTGCCGGTGTCACGGCGAAATTCCACTTTTTTCCCCTCATGGAAGCCGTAAATTGACTTAGAAAAAAAAAACGACGAAAGGCAGGTGACAAGAACAAACGACTTGAACGAATGCAGGTATCACCTTGAAATTTTCAGGGTGCCTAGGTACCAACGTGAAAAGTTGCTCGCCGGAATTTAGTACTCATGGTACCGTTGGTTCCTGTGTAGCGCATGCGCGAAATCAAAACCAGCTAAACTCGAAAACAACCTTGTCGGCACGGAAAACATCAAAGGAGAAATTCGAATTTTTGAAATATTCAAATACCAAACATTTGACCATGATCCAGGCTATCCTCAAATGTATTAATTTCGGTAATAAGAGACAGATTCTCTAAGCCACGACCAATTGTGTATGTTTTCAAGCCCATAAATGTGGATTTTTCACTAATTTTCATTTTCATTTCAAAATGGCGTCCATCAGTTGACCTAAATCAAAATTCTAAACCGATAGATTTTTAGGCTTTCCTTCAAGCATTCAGAAAATGTAACTCTTATGTCTTTAAGTAAAATATTGCAAAAGCCGTATGGACTTTTCACATTTTGAGATGGTGGCACTTCCGGTTTGCTCGACAAACTCCATATTTTGTGTACTCATCAGTACTGTCTTAGCTAGTACAGAAAAAAAATTTCAAGGCAATCTGACCTATATTTCGTCGATTTTTTTGAAAACTTTGATCCTTAATTTCACCAAGGGGAGATAATTTAGAAATTTTCCAAGGACATCATTGAAGTCGCATTGGCAAGATCTACTAACATTCTAAATTTCACGAAAATCGCACAACTATTAAAGAAGTTGTCAAATTGGTAATAACTTCCGGTTCGAAATGACAGCGACGAATTTTCGAAATGCCAAAATCCGAAATTGCAGATTTGAAGTAAATGTTTCAAGATACTCAAAGAAAAAAGAATTAGTAAAATAGGTCAAATAGTCACAGAGTTACAGCATTGTAGGTCAAATGCATTCCTTCGTAAAATTCGGTGATTTCGGATTCGTAAAACGTTTTGAAAATATATTTAATCAACAGCCACCACCCATTTCTGGGGGGATAGGTAAAAGTTTCAGAACGATCCTATGGTTAGATTCTGAGAAATCCGATTTGTGGACAAAACACACAAAAAAAATAACAATAATAATCTTAACAGAAACAATAAGCTTTCATATGTAATATGAAAGCTTAACTAGATCTGCATAGCAGATATGAAAGCTTTCATATTAACTGCAAAGGGGGTTATTAGAATCTATTGAAACAATAAGTATAAATGTCATCAGGTATCTGAAAAATTACATTTACCTTATGAACAAAATGGGAAAAATACAAAACAAAAATTGTCGACTTGTGGCTACCATCCAAGGCATATTTAGAAAACCGTATATTATATTTATAGAGTACGCAGGACAGGAATTAGTTGTGCTTCAATGTAAACCGGCCCGTTTCTTGCCTTTAGTTTTAGAGTTAGGTGTGATGTTCAAAAGATTCAATCGGAAATCGCTGAAAATCAATTGGCTTCTTCATCTCATGACCTTAAACACTGTATAAATTTAAGGTCAATCGGATATTGAATTTAGCTTCTAGAGCGTCCACAAGATTTTTTAAAGTGATCAAGGGCAATAACTCTCACGGTAATTATCGGAAATGGCAGTAAATATCAGATATCGCTGAAAATCAATACTGTAGGCATCTTCGTGTCATGACCATAAATTTAGAGTCAATCGGATATTAACTTTGGCCTCTAGAGCGTCCACAAGATATTTTGAAGTGATCAGGGGCCACATCACTGCGCATAAATTTAAAGTCAATCGGATATTAACTTTGGCCTCTAGAGCGTCCACAAGATATTTTGAAGTGATCAGGGGCCACAACTCTGGCAGTAAATATCAGATATCGCTGAAAATCAATCGCCTACTTCGTCTCATGACCTTAACCACTGTGTATAAATTTAAAGTCAATCGGACATTAACTTTGGCCTGTAGAGCATCCACAAGAATTTTTTTAAGTGATGAAGGGCCATAACTCTGACAGTAATTATCGGAAATCGCTGAAATTCAATTTCAATGTGGGCGTATAAAAATTAACCGATGGCATATAATATTTAATGTATGATAAAGACAAAATAGTCGATTTCGGTTTTTGGTGTTGCGCTCATTTTAAAAAAAAATGTCTTTTACGGATAATGTGTATAGTACTAATAGCAATCACATACGGAAGAGGCGATAAGATCCCTTTGCATTTGGAATTTCAAAATTAATTAAAACCAAATTTAAATTCCGAAAATCGGTTCTTTATTTTTTGCTGAAACTCCTTTTTTTAATCTGATCAAAATGGGAGTAAGTCACAGAGTGGTAATTGGCATATTGTGTCCAAATTTCATGGTTTTGGGACAATCGGTGCCGGTTTCGTGGCGAAATTCCACTTTTTTCGCCCTTACAGAAGCCGTAAATGGCGGAAAAAAACGAACGGCAGGAACCGTGTCGAGAACAAACGATGTGAACGAATGCAGGTATCGCCTTGAAGTTTTCAGTGCACCTAAGTACCAACGTGAAAAGTTCCTCGCCGGAATTTGGTAGTCAACGTACCTTTGGTTCCAGCGTGGCACATGCGCGAAGCAAAAAGAAATTACGGTTGATTTTGGGATTTTGGCTATATTTCGGAGTGGTTTGGTAGATGACGGTGGATCAGGGACTCAGATTGATCTAAAATGGCGATCATAACACAACATGATAATCACTTTGAAGTATAGGTAAATTTTCGCGACCGGGTTGTTTTGCTCTACCCAGGCAACGTTCCTGTGCTCCGATTGCCTTCAAATTTGCACAGAATGTACATTGGGATTCTAGCTATCACATATTAAAAATAGAAGAGTGTTGGATTCCGATGGGATTCTAGCTATCACATATTAAAAATAGAAGAGTGTTGGATTCCGAGAACGTTCAAAATAAATTCAAAACCCACCCCGAACAATCAAAGGTTTTTTGCTTAAAAAATTGCCGTATTTTATCGAATTTTTATTGTTCTTGATATCTGAGGATTTTCTCAATTTAATATGTGATAAATATCATCGCGGCGCAGCCAACCGCTAGAAATTCCAGAGATTTGGACCACCGGAAGGATGCCTCAGCAGTCAAAAAAGGTCAAAATAGGCGATTTCGGTTTCTAGTGTTGATACATCGTTACGGTCATTTTAAAAAATTGTCTTTTAAGGATAATGTGTATAGTACCAATACCTATCACATAAGGAAGAGGCGATAAAATCTCTTTGCATTTGCAATTTCAAAATTAATTAAAACCAATATTAAATTCCGAAAATCGGTTTTTTGCTAAAACTCTTTTTTTTTAATCGGATCAAAATGGGAGTAAGGCACAGAGTCCGGGGTGGTAATGGGCGTATTGTGTCCAAATTTCATGGTTTTCGGACAATCGGTGCCGGTGTCACGGCGAAATTCCACTTTTTTCCCCTCATGGAAGCCGTAAATTGACTTGAAGCCAGGGTCCTTGAAGTTGTACAGCTGCACCCGGTGACCGATATTTATTTAACGGGGAATAAGTAATAATTCATATTATAGCAGTAAATAATTAAAATATTTCATAGGGATTATAATAATATGTATATCTTGTCTGGGTACAGGGTTAAAACCAATATTAAATTCCGAAAATCGTTTTTTTGCTAAAACTCTTTTTTTTTTTAATGGGATCGAAATGGGGGTAAGGCACAGAGTCCGGGGTGGTAATGGGCGTATTGTGTCCAAATTTCATGGTTTTCGGACAATCGGTGCCGGTGTCACGGCGAAATTCCACTTTTTCCCCCTCATGGAAGCCGTAAATTGACTTGAAGCCAGGGTCCTTGAAGTTGTACAGCTGCACCCGGTGACCGATATTTATTTGGTTGTAGCGTAGCGCATGCGCGAAGTCAAATCCAGCTAAACTCGAAAACAACCTTGTCGGCACGGAAAACATCAAAGGAGAAATTCGAATTTTTGAAATATTCAAATATCCTGGAGACATATTCTCTAGGTCACGACCAATTGTATATGTTTTCAAGCCCATAAATGTGGATTTTTCACTAATTGTCATTTTCAATTCAAAATGGCGTCCATCATTTGCCGGAAATCAAAATTGTGTTATCTACCGTTTTTCGGCTTTCCTTCAAGGATTCGGAAATATAATTGCCTTGTCTGTAAGTAAAATATCAAAAAAGCCTTATGTAATTTTCACATTTCAAGATGGTGGCATTTCCGGTTTGAGCTACAAACTCAATTTTTTGTGTACGAATCAGTAGTGTCGTAGCTAGTAAAGAAAAAAAAATCAAGGCAATCTGACCTATATTTCGTCGATTTTTTTGAAAACTTTGATCCTTAATTTCATCAAGGGGAGATAATTTAGAAAATTTCTAATGATATTTTTGAAGTCGCATTGATAAGATCTACTTACATTCTAAATTTCATGAAAATCGTGCAACTATTAAAAAAGTTTTCAAATTGATCTCAACTTCCGGTTCAAAATCACAGCGACGAATTTTCGAAATTCGAAAATTCGAAATTGCAGATTTTAAGTAAATGTTTCAAGGCACCCCTCAAAAAAAGAATTAGTAAAATAGGTCAAATAGTTACAAAGTTACAGTAATGTAGGTCAAATGAATTTGTTCGTAAAATTCGGTGATTTCGGATTCGAAAAACGATTTGAAAATATATTTAATCAACATTCGCACCCCATTTTTTTTTTTGGGGGGGGGGGGTAGGTCAAAGTTTCAGATTGATCCTATGGTTAGATTCTGAGAAATCCGATTTGTAGAAATGACACAACAAACAAAAAAAATAATAATAGGAACAAGTGGTATCAGATGCCTCAGAGAGAATATTCAAATGCTCCTTGTGATACGTTTGTAACACAATTATAACCTAATGTATTACACGGGAGTGGAGTGGGTGGGTCGGGGGGCTTTTCGATTGGCAGGGGACTATTAAAATGGGTAAGCAGAGATAAGCAATTTGATGAAACTTTGTGTATAGTTTCATTACATTAGTACCTTGACCATATTACCATGACCAAGTTCGACAATGAGCATTCTCTTAGTCAGGATAAGCAAAGCAACTTGATTGGCCGGGACTTTGAATTGGTTGATGCTTTGGGGTATGATAACTTTGGTTATAATGAAGTACTGGAACATAACAACCCAGCTTTTAATTGAGCTAGAATGTTTAAACTTGGTGTAGATGTTCATCAGGTCTTGACTGAACATTTTGAGCTACAGCTTGGCAATTTCATTGGTCGATACTTTGGGACAAGATAACCTTGATTTCTATCTGACAGAGAGTGATGAAATTTACAGTATAGTTTGATTGCTCGATACTTTTGAAAAAAATATGAAAGTGCGATTAATTAATGTGTCATCTTTTACTTTGGGGTTTTGGCGGGAGACATCAGCCATACTGTTTGCTTGTTTAATATCCCCTATACAATATACGCTCGACCTCATTACCCGAACTGGGGTAGAAAATTGGGATCTTTGACAATGAGGCAATGAACTTGTACATTCTTTTGCAGCTGCACAAGAGGGAACATCAACGCCGGATTAACCATGGTGGTGGGGAGGGGGGCTGATACCGACCGTGAAGCCCCGCAAGGGGGTCGGGTCAGGGGGTTCTCCCGCTAAGAAATTTTAATTGGAGGCCGAAAACGTGATTTCATGGCATTTCAGGCACTTGTGTCGGAGCCATTTAGAAATACCTCCCCCAGAAAAATAAAATTCTGCCACAAAATTAGCCACAATCCATGCGGGTGCTGTGAAATTTCTAGAGGAGGGAGCTGGAACCCATGAACCCGTTAAATTCGCCACTGTAAATGAGCAGAGCTACATCAAACCTAATTTTGAGTCCCTCAGTGATAAATAACTTGATTCAAAATCGTATTATAGCCCCAACGACGATTTGATGAATGGAGACCGTAACGTTACGACAAAGTCTAACACTGTAAGTACCAAATAGTCATACGAGATATGTGCATCTCATCAAATTCAGCTTATACCATACCCACAATAATGTTACGGAGTCAGTGAGTTCAAGTTAGACAATACGCTGACCTTCCACTGACCATGCTTATAATATAAAATCTGTCAATGACAGCTGATTCATTGTTTAGTTTTTTATATGATATATTTAATATCAATAATATATGTATATGCATGCTTTATTTTACTTTACACGACCTCTAAAAATGCCCCAAAGTAGTCGCGAACATCCTGGCTCTTGACTGCTTCGGTTGTTTGATCCTGGACTCTGTCTGTAATTAATAGTAAACTTTTACATGTTAGTGACGTCAAATCTTTAACGTGCACGAAACCAGAAAATTGGCGATATTTAATTTCTGAACCAGTTATATATTTCAGCAGCTGACATGAACGCGATTCCGAAGTTCCGCATACGCATTGGTGTGACTGTAAAAGATCCCTTGGCAGTTGGAATTGTATATAAGAGTAGGCTAGCGCCGCTGTACGTTCGAAACATTCCTCATGGTCCATTCCGAGCAGAATGGTGTTAAACCCCATTTCATTTTACTTTGATATTAATATCTATTGCGACATTGCTTTTCGTCCATTTCGCGAAACTGTTCTTTTAACATTTCGAGTAGATCAACTTTATTTTTCGATTCCCTTCTATCGTAATGCGCATGCAAATAACATGTCAATATCTGAGTTATGCAAATGTGTGTTTTTATTTGGGGGGTGGGTGAGAGGATTGCCGGCGTCTGTTCGATTCTACCGATCTAGGATTATCATGATGTGAATTGTTCAACTCTATTTTTCAATTCCTTTCTCTATCGTAATGCGCATGCAAAGAACGTGTCAATATCTGAGTTATGCATATTTGTGTTTTTATTTTGGGGGTGCGGGAGTGGCGGGGATAGACTTTTGTCATGCATCTGTCGATCGTGTGACGCCTTGGCACGGTGAAAGCCTTCAGTCTTGCTAGCAAGTCTAGTTAAGCTTTCATATTACATATGAAAGCTTATTGTTTCTGTTAAGATTATTAAGCTTTCATATTACATATGAAAGCTTATTGTTTCTGTTAAGATTATTATTGTTATTTTTTTTTTGTGTTTTGTCCACAAATCGGATTTCTCAGAATCTAACCATAGGATCGTTCTGAAACTTTTACCTATCCCCCCAAAAATGGGTGGTGGCTGTTGATTAAATATATTTTCAAAACGTTTTACGAATCCGAAATCACCGAATTTTACGAAGGAATGCATTTGACCTACAATGCTGTAACTCTGTGACTATTTGACCTATTTTACTAATTCTTTTTTCTTTGAGTATCTTGAAACATTTACTTCAAATCTGCAATTTCGGATTTTGGCATTTCGAAAATTCGTCGCTGTCATTTCGAACCGGAAGTTATTACCAATTTGACAACTTCTTTAATAGTTGTGCGATTTTCGTGAAATTTAGAATGTTAGTAGATCTTGCCAATGCGACTTCAATGATGTCCTTGGAAATTTTCTAAATTATCTCCCCTTGGGGAAATTAAGGATCAAAGTTTTCAAAAAAATCGTCGAAATATAGGTCAGAATGACCTAAAAAAAAAATTCGATACTAGACAAGTAATTACTGATTCGTACACAAAATATGGAGTTTGTCGATCGAACCGGAAGTGCCACCATCTTTAAACGTGAAAAATCAAAAAGGCTTTTTTGCTATTTTACTTACAGACTCGGGCGTCATATTTTCGGAATCCTGGAAGGAATACCTAAAAATCTATCGGATCAGAATTTTGATTTCGGTCACGTGATGGTCACCATTTTGAATTGAAAATGAAAAATAGAAGCAATTTGAAGGGCCGGGACTTTGGAACACAAGAACTCTCCTTCTAATTAAGCTAGAATGTTCAAACTTGGTGTAGGCGTTCACTAGGTCAATGTCATGATTGAGTTCAAAGATGAGCATTTTTTGCGTAGGGTAAGCAGAGATAAGCAAGCTGATTTGTTGATTCTTTAGGGCACGATGACATTGGTTATAATGAATGGAGGGCGATGAAACTCTTGTCAATCGAGAGGCTAATAGCTGGCCTGTTGTGTGAAATCATTGTATCATTTTTTATTCGAATTTCTCCTTTGATGTTTTCCGTGCCGACAAGGTTGTTTTCGAGTTTAGCTGGATTTGACTTCGCGCATGCGCTACGCTGGAACCAAAGGTACCATGAGTACTAAATTCCGGCGAGCAACTTTTCACGTTGGTACCTAGGTACCCTGAAAATTTCAAGGTGATACCTGCATTCGTTCAAGTCGTTTGTTCTTGTCACCTGCCTTTCGTCGTTTTTTTTCTAAGTCAATTTACGGCTTCCATGAGGGGAAAAAGGTGGAATTTCGCCGTGACACCGGCACTGATTGTCCGAAAACCATGAAATTTGGACACAATACGTCCATTACAACCCCGGACTCTGTGCCTTACCCCCATTTTGATCCCATTAAAAAAAAAGAGTTTTAGCAAAAAAACGATTTTCGGAATTTAATATTGGTTTTAACCCTGTACCCAGACAAGATATAGATATTATTATAATCCCTATGAAATATTTTAATTATTTACTGCTATAATATGAATTATCACTTATTCCCCGTTAAATAAATATCGGTCACCGGGTGCAGCTGTACAACTTCAAGGACCCTGGCTTCAAGTCAATTTACGGCTTCCATGAGGGGAAAAAAGTGGAATTTCGCCGTGACACCGGCACCGATTGTCCGAAAACCATGAAATTTGGACACAATACGCCCATTACCACCCCGGACTCTGTGCCTTACTCCCATTTTGATCCGATTAAAAAAAAAAGTTTTAGCAAAAAAACGATTTTCGGAATTTAATATTGGTTTTAATTAATTTTGAAATTGCAAATGCAAAGAGATTTTATCGCCTCTTCCGTATGTGATAGGTACTGGTACTATACACATTATCCTTAAAAGACAATTTTTTAAAATGACCGTAACGATGTATCGACACTAGAAACCGAAATCGCCTATTTTGACCTTTTTTGACTGCTGAGGCATCATTCCGGTGATCCAAATCTCTGGAATTTCTAGCGGTTGGCTGCGCCGCGATGATATTTATCACATACTAAATTGAGAAAAATCCTCAGATATCAAGAACAATAAAAATTCGATAAAATACGGCAATTTTTTAAGCAAAAAACCTTTGATTGTTGGGGGCGGGTTTTGAATTTATTTTGAACGTTCTCGGAATCCAACACTCTTCTATTTTTAATATGTGATAGCTAGAATCCCAAGGTACATTCTGTGCATATTTGAAGGCAATCGGAGCACAGGAACGTTGCCTGGGCAGAGCAAATCAAAGGCTTCTTCGTCTTATGACCTTAAACACTGCGTATAAATTTAAAGTCAATCGGATATTAACAGCAAAAGGGGGGCGACGACAATATACGACCACATTTCAATGTGGGCCTATAAAAAGTAAATCATTGCCAATAGAAAAGACCCACCTTTCCCCCAACAACAACCATGTAATGCACTAGCTATAATGGGGATTTTTCTGGAACACAGCGAAATGGGTCTTTTAAAATGTTCACAAGTGTATCACAAGGAGGGTTTGCTTCTTCTCTATGGGACACCCGATACCACTTCTCAACGAGGAATTCAGTCACACAGCCAACACCATTTTGTATGTTTGTGTAATCTTTATTCAGTATAAATCAAGTAATACAAATAAAAAAATACTTGGATTGATGAAAACATAATTTTTGAGAGTTATTCATACATGTAGCATAATTGTTCTTATTTAAAAAATGTACATGATTACATGTTTGTCATAAACAACATTAAATAAACAATCATGTTTCTTCACGATAACAGTAACAGTATAACAATTGTATGAAATATATTTTCCTTTATTTTTTTTTATTTTTAGAAAGGCCACTTCCTTGGTTTAAAATATATCATAAATTGTAGTTATCTAACATATACTTCCATGTATGTTTATCTAACAGATTACCACGTCGCCTTATCTAACAGAGAGTAAATGGTATACAATATCAAATTATAATCTACCAGCATTACTTGTTTCAGTAATTTAATCGTGTGTTATTCTTGTATTTAAGTGAGAAGAGTGAATAAACTATCATGGGTTGAAACAAATATATTGGAGTAGAAATAAACATTGTATATTGGTTTGCAAATAAATAATTGGTACAGATAATGCAATGTCATACAACATACTTTTTGGATTCGGTACAAATACAACCTTTTTATCATCAATGAAAATAATGTGATTTCAAAGTAACGATGAATAAAAAAACATTGCTTATATAAAGTACATGTAATTGGGTTCATTTAATTCACTTTGTATCTATAATATACATGTAGTATTAAACAATAAATATATTGATTAATGCCAATTCTATACAAATCTCATAGTTGTATTCATGTTTTCTTTACCATAACAAGAAACAGTACAACAGATTTAGTAACAATATATTCCTTTCTACATCCGTCAGAGTGGTTGATGATTCATAGATTCTAATAACCCCTTTTGAAGTTTATATGAAAGCTTTGATATCTGCTATGCAGATCTAGTTATTGTTATTTTTTTTGTGTGTTTTGTCCACAAATCGGATTTCTCAGAATCTAACCATAGGATCGTTCTGAAACTTTTACCTATCCCCCCAAAAATGGGTGGTGGCTGTTGATTAAATATATTTTCAAAACGTTTTACGAATCCGAAATCTCCGAATTTTACGAAGGAATGCATTTGACCTACAATGCTGTAACTTTGTGACTATTTGACCTATTTTACTAATTCTTTTTTCTTTGAGTATCTTGAAACATTTACTTCAAATCTGCAATTTCGGATTTTGGCATTTCGAAAATTCGTCGCTGTCATTTCGAACCGGAAGTTATTACCAATTTGACAACTTCTTTAATAGTTGTGCGATTTTCGTGAAATTTAGAATGTTAGTAGATCTTGCCAATGCGACTTCAATGATGTCCTTGGAAATTTTCTAAATTATCTCCCCTTGGTGAAATTAAGGATCAAAGTTTTCAAAAAAATCGTCGAAATATAGGTCAGAATGACCTAAAAAAAAAATTCGATACTAGACAAGTAATTACTGATTTGTACACAAAATATGGAGTTTGTCGATCGAACCGGAAGTGCCACCATCTTTAAACGTGAAAAATCAAAAAGGCTTTTTTGCTATTTTACTTACAGACTCGGGCGTCATATTTTCGGAATCCTGGAAGGAATGCCTAAAAATCTATCGGATCAGAATTTTGATTTCGGTCACGTGATGGTCACCATTTTGAATTGAAAATGAAAAATAGAAGCAATTTGAAGGGCCGGGACTTTGGAACACAAGAACTCTCCTTCTAATTAAGCTAGAATGTTCAAACTTGGTGTAGGCGTTCACTAGGTCAATGTCATGATTGAGTTCAAAGATGAGCATTTTTTGCCTAGGGTAAGCAGAGATAAGCAAGCTGATTTGTTGATTCTTTAGGGCACGATGACATTGGTTATAATGAATGGAGGGCGATGAAACTCTTGTCAATCGAGAGGCTAATAGCTGGCCTGTTGTGTGAAATCATTGTATCATTTTTTGAAAATGTCCGGGGTAGCCGAAAAAAGGAGATCGAAATCCAAAAAGTCGTATTTTTACGATTTGGGGCATTTTTAGAGGTCGTGTAAAGTAAAATAAAGCATGCATATACATATATTATTGATATTAAATATATCATATAAAAAACTAAACAATGAATCAGCTGTCATTGACAGATTTTATATTATAAGCATGGTCAGTGGAAGGTCAGCGTATTGTCTAACTTGAACTCACTGACTCCGTAACATTATTGTGGGTATGGTATAAGCTGAATTTGATGAGATGCACATATCTCGTATGACTATTTGGTACTTACAGTGTTAGACTTTGTCGTAACGTTACGGTCTCCATTCATCAAATCGTCGTTGGGGCTATAATACGATTTTGAATCAAGTTATTTATCACTGAGGGACTCAAAATTAGGTTTGATGTAGCTCTGCTCATTTACAGTGGCGAATTTAACGGGCTCATGGGTTCCAGCTCCCTCCTCTAGAAATTTCACAGCACCCGCATGGATTGTGGCTAATTTTGTGGCAGAATTTTATTTTTCTGGGGGAGGTATTTCTAAATGGCCCCGACACAAGTGCCTGAAATGCCATGAAATCCAATAATAATTGACTATTTAGAGGCAAAATAACGAAAACGGAGACTTCAACAAAATTGCCCATTTCTAGGCAACTGCTTATATTACAAACTAATTTTAACATACATTTTATTCGTATGGATTATAGCTACAAGGTTATAAAAGTTACGTAGATATTTGAAAAGCCTGAATGGGTTGTAAAGAGGTTAGTTTTAGACCTTTTTTCACCTCTAAATCGAATTTGCTCGAAAATGAAATCGAAATTAAAAAAAACTAAGTTCAGCGTTTTTTGCGCCTTTAAAGGGCACACTCTTTTAGTTATATGAGTTTTAAAAAAGAATAATATTTGTTTTTGAAAAATGGTACCTAACTGTCAAAATTGTAGTTTTTGGTAAAATTATGCCACTTCCGGTGCCGACAGATAACACTATCGGTAACAAAAAAAATGACAATTGAGACAACAGAGCATATGAACTTTTTTTTATACAAATCGAACAATAAATAATTTCCGCACAGGCACCCATTTTTCACAATTTTGTCAAAGTTTGGGTACTTTTCTTGACTACTTCCGGTGATTAGAGGATTTTCATTTATAGTTCATGCACTGGTTTGGTCCTTCGACTTCATATTCCTGAAGTTTCAGAAAAATCGTTTTGGCCGTTTTAAAAAAATAAGAACTCTACGATTTGACCAAAATGCGAAAAAAAGTGAAAAATCAAAGTTAACATTTCAGAACAAAACTTATATTGTTGGAATCGGATTGATGTCAGCTATCCAAAAATATAACTGAAATTTCAAAATTCCCAAAATTAAAAATTTTAGAAAATTTTGAAAATTATTTCATTTTTCACCAAAAAAATGAGAGCGACAAAGTTTCTAAATTCCACAGTTTTGAACTGCTATTTGCTCAGAAATGTCTCCAGCTATCCAAAAATGTAAATATCTAAAGAATCCATTGAGAATTAAGAGAATAATGGCCGATTTTCGTGCACGTTAAAGATTTGACACATTTCCGCTATGCGCACAAATTTCGAAATAGCTTTAAGCAGTAGCTGCACACCACTTTTTCCGATAGAAAATCAAACTTCAAACCTCTATCTCTTATAGTTGCTGAGATCTAGCTTCCCCCAATAAAATAATAATAATGATAATAACTAGAACTGCGAAGCAGTAATGACGGGTTTCACCGGTGCCACGTTACCCTTGAACTTATGTCACTTTCGGTACCAATGAAACCGTTAAATAGGTTTCCACATAAGCATTGCACACATGAAATAAAATGGACGCAGAAACAACCAAATCCAGCAATCAATTCATTTGCTACATGTCAGTGATCTTGTCAAAATTACATTACTTCCGGTGATAATGAAAATGTTAAATTGGTTTATGAAATCAGAAATAGCATCATCACATGGTGAAAATTTTATGTAAATCCTATAATAATTGCCACCTTTATAGACCAAAAACCTTGAAAAATGACTTGTAGGAAATCGCCTATTTCTCTGCAACCGTACAAGTTAGAAACCATTTTGAGGTATCTGTATGATCGAATGAGTTCATTCTATTTGTTGATTGGAATCAAATATCATAATTTTAAAAACATTACAAATCTGATTCATTTGAATAAAATATCTGTTTTGAAGGCTAAAAATACAGTTTTTGCCAAAATGACGTTACTTCCGGTGATAATGAAAATCTTAAATTACTTGTATGAAATCGTAAATGGCATTATGTATCACACAGTGAAAATTTCATGAAAATCGAATAATAATTGACACTTTTATTGCCAAAAAACCTTAAAAAGTGACCTGTTGAAAATTGCCTATTTCTCCGCAACTGAACAAATTAGAAACCATTTTGTGATATCTATATGATCGTAAGGGTTCATTCTATTAGTTGATTGGAATCAAATATCAAAATTTTAAACGAATAACAAATACAACTCATTTGAATAAATTATTTGTTTCGAAGGCTATAAATACGGTTTTTGCCCAAATTACGTAATTTCCGGTGATATTGGTAATGTTGAATTGGTTTGACCTAGTTAAAATTGACATTACGCACCAAATGGTGTAACTTTTATGAAAATCCAGTAATGATTGACTCTTTTACAGGCAAACTAGCGTAAAAAGTGACTCATGCAAAATTGCCCATTTCTCGGCAACTGCTCATATTACAAACTATTTTTCACATACATTCTCTTCGTATGGGTTATTTCTACAAGTTTATGAACGTATCAAAGAAATATTTTAATATATGAAGGCGCTGGATGGGTTGTAAATAGCTTATTTTTACCCCTTTTTTTACCTTTTAATCGAAATGGCCCGAAAACGAAATCGAAATTAAAAAAACTGAGTCAGAGATTTTGTGCACCTTAACAGTGCGCATCTTGTGGATAATATCAGATTTGTAAAAAATAATATTTGCTTTCAAAAAGTGGTACCGAACTGTCAATATTGTAGTTTTTGCTAAATTTACGCGTCTTCCGGTTCCGACAGGAAACTTTACCGGTAACAAAAAAAATGACATTTTGAACCACGGAACATATGAACTAGGTTTTATACAAATCGAACAATAAATAATTAATGTAGGACTGAAAAACTGAATTAGCCAATGGCGGCCAAGGAAAATTACGGAAACAAAAAATGTTGACATTTTTGTTCAAATCAGATGACTCTTTAACCTTGGTTAAAATGTCATATAAAAATATTAATAAATAAAAAAGTTTTTTGTAAAAATTTAAAGTTTCAAAATTTGGCACCTAATATCTTCCAAGATTTGTCTAAAATCAAAAATCAAAAGTAACATAGCTATGTCCCCTGTTTCTGGCTATGTCAAAATGCATCATATGCTAAAATCCAATGATTATTGTTAATATTACGGCAATATTTCAAAAAACGACAATAATTGACACCTTTATAGACGAAAAACCATGAAAAGTGACTTGTAGAAAATCGTCCATTTCTCCGCAACCGTACAAGTTAGAAATCATTTTTTGGTATATGTATGATCGTATGGGTTCATTCTGTTTGTTGATTGGAATTGAATATATTCATAATTTGAAAAACTTTACAAATCAGACTCATTTGAATGAAATATCTGTTTTGAATGCTAAAAATACAGTTTTTGCCCAAATGAGGTCATTTCCGGTGACAGTGTAAATGTTAAAATGGTTTGATCTAGTCAAAATTTGCATAAGGCATAAAATCGTAAAAAAAAATATTGAAATCAAATGATAATTGACTCTTTTACAGGCTAAATGACGTGAAAAGTGACGCATGCAAAATAGCTTATTTCTTGGCAACTGCACATATTACAAATTAATTTTCGCATACATTCTCTCCGTATAGATTATTGCTACGAGTTTATGAAAGTTACGAAGTGTAAATGTTAAAATGGGTTGATCTAGTCAAAATTTGCATAAGGCATAAAATCGTAAAAAAAAATATTGAAATCAAATGATAATTGACTCTTTTACAGGCTAAATGACGTGAAAAGTGACGCATGCAAAATAGCTTATTTCTTGGCAACTGCACATATTACAAATTAATTTTCGCATACATTCTCTCCGTATAGATTATTGCTACGAGTTTATGAAAGTTACGAAGAAATATTTTGAAATATGAAAACGCCATATGGGTTTTAAATAGCTTAATTTTACACCTTTTTTCACCTTTTAATCGAAATAGCCTGAAAACGAAATCGAAATTAAAAAAACTGAGCCCGACATTTTGTGCGACTTTAAAGGGCACACCCTTTTAGTTATACCAGATTTGAAAAAATATTTGCTTTCAAAAAGTGGTACCGAACTGTCAAATTTGTAGTTTTTGGTAAAATTATGTCACTTCCGGTGCCACAAGTAACCTTTAACGGTAACAAAAAAATGACATTTCGGAAAACGGAGCATATGAACTTTGTTTTATACAAATCGAACAATCAATAATTAATCTAGGACCGAAAAACTGAATTAGCCAATGGCGGCTAACACTAATTACTGAGACAAAAATTGTTCAGATTTTTGCTCAAGTCAGATGACCCTTTAACTCTGTGTAAAATATCATCAAAAAATATTCATTAATAAAAAAGTTTTTTGTAAAAATTTAAATTTTCAAAATTTAGCGCCTAATATAAGCGATGATTCATCGAAAATCAAAAATCTGAAGTACCGTAGCTATTTGCCCTGTCTCCGGCAATGTCAGTATGTACCAAATGTTAAAATCTGTCGATTATTGTAAATATTACGACAATATTTAAAAAAATGACAACTTCGAATGTTCGAAATAGATTTAATCTCTAAGTCATGCCGACTTTTCCGTAAAACCAAAAATTTGGGATCAATTCGACAAGTAGTTTCTGAGATATGCTCAAGTGGAAAATAAAACGGCCAACGTGTTGGATGATTGTTTTTTTGGTAAAAACAATCATCACTAGAACTGCGACGCAGTAATGATGGGTTCCACCGGTGCCCTGTTACCTTTGAACATATGTCACTTCCGGTACCCGATGAAACCATTAAACAGGTTTCCATATAAGCATTGCACACATCAAATAAAATGTACGCAGAATCAACCAAATTGCCTGTTGAAAATCGTCTATTTCTCCGCAACTGAACAAGGTAGAAACCATTTTGTGATATCTATATGATCGTATGGGTTCATTCTTTAAGTTGATTTGAATCAAATGTCAAAATTTTAAACAAATAACAAATACGACTCATTTGAATAAATTATTTGTTTCGAAGGCTAAAAATACCGATTATGCACAAAATACGTCATTTCCGGTGACATTGAAAATGTTAAATTATTTTGACCTAGTTAAAATTGACATTACGCATCAAATGGTGTCTCTTTTATGAAAATCAAATAATAATTAACTCTTTTACAGGCAAACTAGCATGAATAGTGACTCATGCAAAATTGACCATTTCTTGGCAACTGCTCATATTACAAACTAAATTTCACATATTCTCTTCGTATGGATTATTGCTACAAGTTTATAAAAGTTGCGAACAAATATTTTAAAACATGAAAAGCCTGAATGGGTTGTGAATAGCTTATTTTTTCACCTTTTTTTCACCTTTAAATCGAAATGACCCGAAAACGAAATCGAAATTAAAAAAACTGAGCCCGACATTTTGTGCGCCTTTACAGGGCACACCCTTTCAGTCATACCAGATTTGAAAAAAATAATATTTGCTTTCGAAAAGTGGTACCTAACTGTCAAAGTTTTAGTTTTTGGCAAAATTACGCCACTTCCGGTGCCGACAGATAACTCTATCGGGAACAAAAAAAATGGGAATTGAGACAACAGGGTATATGAACTTTGTTTTATACAAATCGTACAATACATAATTAATCCAGGACTGAAAAACTAAATTAGCCAATGGGGGCCAAGGAAAAATACGGTGACAAAAAATGTTGCCAGTTTTGGTCAAATCAGATGACTCTTTAACCCTGGGTAAAATACCACATAAAAATATTCATAAATAAAAAAGTTTTTTGTAAAAATTTAAATTTTTAAAATTTGGCGCCTAATATCTCCGACGTTTCGTCGAAAATCAAAAATCTAAAGAACCATAGCTATGTGCCTCGTCTCTGGCTATGTCAAAATGTATCCAATGTTAAAATCCAACGACTATTGTTAATATTACGGCAATATTCAAAAAAACAATAACTTTGACGATTTCGGACATTTCGTATTGTCGCAGAACGTTCGAAATAGCTTTAATCTCTAAGTCACACCCACTTTCCCAGTAAAACCGAAGACGTCGAATCAATCCGACAAGTAGTTTCTGAGATGCAATCAAATTGGAAAAAGAAAAATAATACTAAGAATAATAATAAGAACTAGAACTGCGAAGCAGTAATGACAGGTTTCACCGGTGCCACGTTACCCTAAACATGTCACTTCCGATACCAATGAAACCATTAAACAGGTTTCCACATAAGCATTGCACACATCAAATAAAATGGACGCCGAATCAACCAAATCCAGCAATATCAATTCATTTTATACATTTGTTACATGTAAATGTACAGTACTTCCGGTGATAACGAAAGTGTTCAATTAGTCTTATGAAATCAGAAATGGCATAAGGCATCACATGGTGAAAATTTTATGTAAATCGAATAATAATTGCCACTTTTATAGACCAAAAACCTTGAAAAGTGACTTGTAGAAAATCGTCTATTCCTCTGCAACCGTACAAGTTAGAAATCATTTTTTATGTAAATCGAATAATAATTGCCACTTTTATAGACCAAAAACCTTGAAAAGTGACTTGTAGAAAATCGTCTATTCCTCTGCAACCGTACAAGTTAGAAATCATTTTCTGGTATCTGTATGATCGTATGGGTTCAATCTATTAGCTGATTGGAATCAGATATCATAATTTTAAAAACATTACAAATCAGACTCATTTGAATAAAATATCTGTTTTGAAGGCTAAAAATACAGTTTTTGCCATAATGACGTTACTTCCGATGATAATGGAAATCTTAAATTATTTGTATGAAATCGTAAATGGCATTAGGTATCACACATTGAAAATTTCATGAAAATCGAATAATAATTGACACTTTTGTGGACAAAAAACCTTGAAAAGTGACCTGTTGAAAATTGCCTATTTCTCCGCAACTGAACAAGTTAGAAACCATTTCGTGATATCTATATGATCGTATGGGTTCATTCTTTTAGTTGATTAGAATCAAATATCAAAATCTTAAACAAACACTAAATACGACTCATTTGAATAAATTATTTGTTTCGAAGGCTATAAATACAGTTTTTGCCCAAATTTCGTCATTTCCGGTGACATTGAAAATGTTAAATTGAGTTGAGCTAGTCACAATTGACATTATGCATCAAATGGTGTCACTTTTATGAAAATTCAATAATAATTGACTCTTTTACAGGCACAATAGCGTAAAGAGTGACTCGTGCAAAATTGACCATTTCTCGGCAACTGCGCATATTACAAATTAATTTTCACATACATTCTCTCCGTATAGATTATTGCTACGAGTTTATGAAAGTTACGAAGTAATATTTTAAAATATGAAAATGCTAGATGGGTTGTAAATAGCTTAATTTTACACCTTTTTTCACCATTTAATCGAAATAGCCCGAAAACGGAATCGAAATTAAAAACACTGGGTCCAACATTTCAATTAAACCAGATTTGAAAAAAATAATATTTGCTTTCGAAAAGTGGTACCTAACTGTCAAAATTGTAGTTTTTGGTAAAATTACGCCACTTCCGGTGCCGACAGATAACTCTATCGGTAACCATTTTTTTACTTTTTATGGGTTTTTTTCTCAAAATATTGGATATTTTTTTCGACTACTTCCGGTTTTTGGATCATTGTCGGGATAGTTTTAACAAATTGTTTGGTTACCTAACCTTCTGTACAAGAAGTTTAAAAAAAATCCATTCATCTGTTTTCCCAGCAAAGAAAAATAGAAGAGCATTTTCAGTAATTTAAGGATTTTTCAACTTTTTTCCAAGATTGAGGCTCTTTTTCGACCACTTATATTATTTCAATGCTTTTATTTTTGGACTCACGCTATAGGCCATCGATAGGACTCTGAGTAAAAAAAAGTTTAAAAAAAATTGTAGTTTTCGTTTTCGAGAAAACGACGTCTCAAAATGCTCCAAACGGAAAATACTAGATTTTTGGCGTACCATAATATATTTTCTAGCCATCTAAATCGTATCATTCAGATGTCATTTGATAGTCCATTAATGGGGCTATCCAGCGATACTTTAGTTCTTTTGATCCGCTAACATCTGATGGAGAAATCAAGTTTTTCGCAAGAGCGCTATATTTTTTATCCTTTTTTCTTCATTTTTTGAATACTTCCGGTATGGAGATTATTGTCGGGATAGTTTTAATAACCGGATTGGCTTATCAAATAGCCACAGGGCTCTGTAATGAAATATTACATTGTCTGATCAGACCCCACTTTCCCAGTAAAACCGAAGACCCCGTAATGATGTGACAAGTAGTTGCTGAGATATAAGCAAACTAAAAAAAGAAAAATAATAACTAGACCTGCATGGCAGTTCTGTCTTTAATTTTCAAAATTTACAAATTTAATCTAAAACATTCGAACAGCTGAGGTCAATCTGAATCAGAAAATATTAGTTCCGTTTAAAGTTATCTCATTTATTTTTTCGATATTTTCCTGCCTTTTTTTTATTTCTTTCCCGCCATTTTCATTTCATTTTCTCATCCGTCCCGTTTTTAAACGGCTTATTCCATTTTTCTGAAACTTCTGGAACGGGAAGTCATTCCTATAACAGCAATCCAAGCCTCAGTTATTTCCCTTTAGTTTTTAAATTATTTTTTTGCCCGGGTGCAGTGTTTCTCACTATATTTAGACCTGTAACTTTGTGGGTTTTTAACCAATTTTGATGATTATTTTTTCTAGTTCTTTTTTCTTTTAAGATACTTGATATAATTCATTACATGTGACGATGAATATGAAAGCTTTCATATCTGCATGGGACAGTAGCAGATCTAGTTATTATTATTAGGCTTTCAGACTTTGTCTGAAAGCCTATTGAGATTACTAAAATTATTATTATTAGGGTTTCACACTGCGTAGCTTGTGTGAAACACTATTGTTTTTGTTAAAATTATTATTCTTATTATTATTATTCTTCTTCTTTTGTTTTGAGTAGATCTCAGCAACTGATTGTCGGATCGTTACGATTTCTTCGGTTTTATCGGAAAAGTGGGTGTGACTTAGAGGATCAAGCTATTTTGAACCTTCTGCGACAATGCGAAATGTCCGAAATCACCGAAGCTATCGTTTTTAGAAATATTGCAGTAATTTTAACAATAATCATTGGATTTTAACTTTCGATGCATTTTGGCATAGCCGGAGACGGGGCACATAGCTACGCTACTTTTGATTTCTTGATTTTCGGCAAATCTTCGCAGATATTAGGCGCTAAATTTAGAAAATTTAAATTTTTACAAAAAACTTTTTTATTTATGAATATTTTTTAATCGTGTTTTACACAAATATAACGAGTCCTCTGACTTGGGCAAAAATGTGAAAAATTTTTGTCTCGGTAATTTTCCTTGGCCCCCATTGGCTAATTCAGTTTTTCAGTCCTAGATTAATTATTTATTGTTTGATTTGTATAAAACAAAATTCATATGCCTCGTTGTCTCAATTGTCATTTTTTTTGTTACCAATAGTGTTATCTGTCGGCACCGGAAGTGGCGTAAATTGACAAAAAACTACAATTTTGACAGTTAGGTACCATTTTTCGAAAGCAAATATTATTTTTTTCAAATCTGGTATAACTGAAATTGTGCGCCCTTTAATTTCGATTCCGTTTTCGGGCTATTTCGATTAAAAGGTGAAAAAAGGTGTAAAATTAAGCTATTTACAACCCATTCAGCGTTTTCATATTTTAAAATATTACTTCGTAACTTTCATAAACTCGTAGCAATAATCTATACGGAGAGAATGTATGTGAAAATTAATTTGTAATATGCGCAGTTGCCGAGAAATGGGCAATTTTGCATGAGTCACTTTTTACGCTAGTTTGCCTGTAAAAGAGTCAATTATTATTCGATTTTCATAAAAGTGACACCATTTGATGTGTAATGTCAATTTTAACTAGGTCAAACCAATTTAACATTTTCAATATCACCGGAAATGACGTAATTTGGGCAAAAATTGTATTTATAGCCTTCGAAACCAGTAATTTATTCAAATGAGTCATATTTGTTATTTGTTTAAAATTTTGATATTTGATTCAAATCAACTAATACAATGAACCCTTACGATCATATAGATATCACAAAATGGTTTCTAACTTGTTCAGTTGCGGAGAAATAGGCAATTTTCAACAGGTCACTTTTTAAGGTTTTTTTGTCAAAAAAAGTGTCAATTATTATTCGATTTTCATGAAATTTTCACTGTGTGATACATAATGCCATTTACGATATCATACAAGTAATTTAAGATTTTCATTATCACCGGAAGTAACGTCATTTTGGCAAAAACTGTATTTTTAGCCTTCAAAACAGATATTTTATTCAAATGAATCAGATTTGTAATGTTTTTAAAATTATGATATTTGATTCCAATCAACAAATAGAATGAACTCATTCGATCATACAGATACCTCAAAATGGTTTCTAACTTGTACGGTTGCAGAGAAATAGGCGATTTTCTACAAGTCATTTTTCAAGGTTTTTGGTCTATAAAGGTGGCAATTATTATAGGATTTACATAAAATTTTCAACATGTGATGATGCTATTTCTGATTTCATAAACCAATTTAACATTTTCATTATCACCGGAAGTAATGTAATTTTGACAGGATCACTGACATGTAGCAAATGAATTGATTGCTGGATTTGGTTGTTTCTGCGTCCATTTTATTTCATGTGTGCAATGCTTATGTGGAAACCTGTTTAACGGTTTCATTGGTACCGGAAGTGACATAAGTTCAAGGGTAACGTGGCACCGGTGAAACCCGTCATTACTGCTTCGCAGTTCTAGTTATTATTATTATTATTATTATTTACCGCGGGAGCCTATTTCTCCATGATCGAAAACAGATATCGATCTGGGGTTCAATTTTCTCCCGGGAAACCATATGGTGGTTACTCGATAAAGTATTTTTGAAACTTCTGCGCAGACCGGAAGTGGCCGAATTTTGAACGGTAGCAATATATCAAAAATCGGCCGTGGTTTCGCAAAGTCTTTACCTACTATAAAACAATTCACATTTTTGGAAACCCTGAATCTTTTCCGAGACAATGGCTATCTCACATTTTTCAATTTCGAACATGCATCTATGGCTTTTGTCGTTCGAAATTTGAAACTTTAAATTTTTACAAAAAACTTTTTTATTAATGAATATTTTTTAGTCGTGTTTTACACAAAATTAACGAGTCATCTGACTTGGGCAAAAATGTGATTTTTTTTTTGTCTCAGTAATTTTCCTTGGCCGCCATTGGCTAATTCAGTTTTTCAGTCCTAGATTAATTATTTATTGCTCGATTTGTATAAAACAAAGTTCATATACTCCATTGTCTCGATTGTCATTTTTTTTGTTACCAATAGAGTTATCTGTCGGCACCGGAAGTGGCTTAATTTGACCAAAAACTACAATTTTGACAGTTAGGTACCATTTTTCGAAAGCAAATATTATTTTTTTTAAAAACTGATATAACTAAAAGAGTGTGCCCTTTAAAGGCGCACAAAATGTTGGGAACAGTTTTTTTAATTTCGATTTCATTTTCGAGCAAATTCGATTAAGAGGTGAAAAAAGGTGTAAAATTGACCTATACTATTCAAAAAAAGTAGGGGATATTTGATTTTTAAGTGTTATTAAAGTCACCTAATGAAACTGACGAAGAAACAAATGACAAAATGAAATGAAGTTCACATTCATCGATTTATTCCAAATGATCGTTAGACTAAGTAAGGCACAGACTGACCATTATAAGGGTAAAATGATACCCGGGGTCAAACAGCAAAGTTACCACAGCATCACAACCAAGTCAGTAACGGGTAAATCCTCCTCTGTTTGCCAAACAAGCATTGATCCGACGTGGCATACTCCTAATGAGACGTCTAAGGTCATTTTGGTCCAGATTGTCCCATTCCTGTTGCAACGCAGCAGCAAGTTCTTGGACATTGGCAGGACGTTGTTGACGTTGACGTAACCTCTGTCCAAGCATGTCCCAGACATGCTCAATGGGGGAGAGGTCGGGACTCAGTACTGGCCAAGGTAATGTGGTGATGTTCTGTTGTTGGAGGTAACCTGTAACGATCCTGGCCCTGTGACATCTTGCGTTGTCATCCTGGAAGATGAAACGGTGGCCATGACGTCGTGCGAACGGCACAACATGGACTGCCAAGATGTTGTCCCGGTAGTACTGGCCTGTAACACGCCCTGCAACAACATGTAAAGCCGTTCTTCCAGCAACAGTGATGCCTCCCCACACCATAACAGAACCACCCCCAAATCGATCATGTCTGATGACGTTAACGTCTTGGAAGCGCTCGTTTCGACGACGCCACACCCTCCTACGTCTGTCCAAAAAATCAACAGTGAACCTTGACTCATCTGAAAACATCACATTGCTCCAGCGTCGATTATCCCAGTGTTGACGATCCCTACACCAACGACGTCTTGCCTGAATGTGATGATCTCTCAAACAAGGGATCACGCGAGGACGTCGGGCGCGAAGGTGACCCCTATGCAGTCGATTCCGAATCGTCTGGCCACTCACTCTCACACCAGTGTCTGTTTGAAGACGAGCGCTGATCTGATTTGCTGTGATGACACGATTTCTCAAGGCCAAGGTACGGATAAATCGATCCTGGGCTTGAGTTGTCGCCCTTGGTCGACCTGAGCGTGGTCTGTCCTGTACAGATTGTGTATCACGGTATCTGGACCATAGCCTGCTTATGACAGACTGAGAAACATTCATCGTCCGCGCCACAACCGCCTGTGTTGTGCCGATCTGTAGCATGCCAAGGGCACGTAACCTTTCATTTTGGGTAAGCCGACGCATATCAAAATTTGTTTTCTGGTCACTAAAACAATTAAACTGATGTTTCCACCCTGGAATTCAATGCCACAATGACTGTAACATTCAAAGTCAGAGTCGTGCAAATCTTGGGTTGGACCCCCATGATGATCCCAAGCATCACCTGCATTCCATGCGGTAGCTATTGGTGCGTTTGGGCGTCACATGTAACTGGAAATGTTTCTTCTGTTAGGTTCTATAGTGACTTTTTTCGTAGTCATTTGCATATTTTAGTATTATGCCCCCAAAATCAAATATCCCCTACTTTTTTTGAATAGTATATTTACAACCCATTCAGGCTTTTCAGATTTTAAAATATTTCTACGTAACTTTTATAAACTTGTAGCTATAATCGATACGAAGAAAATGTATGTTAAAATTAGTTTGTAATATAAGCAGTTACCTAGAAATGGGCAATTTTGCCTAAGTCACTGTTTTCGTTATTTTGCCTGTAAAATAGTCAATTATTATTGGATTTTCACAAAAGTAACACCATTTGATTCAAAAAGCAAGTATGCGTCGTATCAAATTGATTACAATTTAAAATTGACACCGGCAGTGACGATATTTTGTCAAAAAGCGCATTTTTAACTTTTAAAATCAATATTTTTTTCAAACAAGAATTATTTAATATGTATTAATAATTTTAATTTTTTGTTTACATTCAGATATTAATAGAATCCATAAGGTCATATAGATTTCACAAAATTGTTTCTAACTTGTTCAGTTGCGGAGAAATAGGCGATTTTCAACAGGTCACTTTTCAAGGTTTTTGGTCCATAAAAGTGTCAATTATTATTCGATTTTCATAAAATTTTCACTGTGTGATACCTAATGCCATTTACAATGTCATACAAGTAATTTAAGATTTTCATTATCACCGGAAGTAACTTCATTTTGGCAAAAACTGTATTTTTAGCCTTCAAAACAGATATTTTATTCAAATGAGTCTAATTTGTAATGTTTTTAAAATTATAATATTTGATTCCAATCAACAAATAGATCAAACCCATACGATCATACAGATACCAGAAAATGGTTTCTAACTTGTACGGTTGCAGAGAAATAGACGGTTTTATACAAGTCACTTTTCAAGGTTTTTGGTCTATAAAAGTGGCAATTATTATTCGATTTACATAAAATTTTCACCATGTGATGCCTTATACCATTTCTGATTTCATAAAACTATTTGGGCATTTTCATTATCACCGGAAATACTGTACACTTACATGTAACAAATGTATAAAATGAATTGATATTGCTGGATTTGGTTGATTCGGCGTCCATTTTATTTGATGTGTGCAATGCTTATGTGGAAACCTGTTTAATGGTTTCATTGGTACCGGAAGTGACATATGTTTAGGGTAACGTGACACCGGTGAAACCGTAGTCATATAAATATATTTGATATTAAAAAAAAACCCCAGTTAAAATCGGTGCTCTTGCAAAAATCGTGATTTCACGGTCGGGTGTGACCGGATTAAAACACCTAAAGTATCGTTTAGTAGCTCGATGAATGGGCTATTGTATGACACACTTCCTGTCTGATTTCTGAAAGCCGGTTCAGTGCTGCTTGCAGGTCTAGTTAGGGTTTCACACTGCGTAGCTTGTGTGAAACACTATTGTTTTTGTTAAGATTATTATTCTTCTTTTTTTTATTATTATTATTATTCCAAATTATTTTTGAATAGATCTCAGCAACTCCTTGTCGGATCGTTACGATTTCCTCGGATTTACTGGAAAAGTGGGTGTGACTTAGAGGATAAAGCTATTTTGATCGTTTTGCGACAATGCGAAATGTCCGAAATCACCGAAGCTATCGTTTTTAGAAATATCGCAGTAATTTTAACAATAATGATTGGATTTTAACTTTCGATACATTTTGGCATAGCCGGACACAGGGCACATAGCTATGCTACTTTTGATTTTTGATTTTCGGCAAATCTTCACAGATATTAGGCGCCAAATTTCGAAAATTAAAATTTTTACAAAATTTTTATTTATTTATGTATATTTTTTAGTTGTGCTTTACACAAAATTAACGAGTCATCTGACTTGAGCAAAAATCTAAAAAAAATTTGTCTCCGTAATATTCCTTGGCCGCCATTGGCTAATTCAGTTTTTCAGTCCTAGATTAATTATTTATTGTTCGATTTGTATAAAACAAAGTTCATATACCCTGTTGTCTCAATTCCCATTTTTTTTGTTCCCGATAGAGTTATCTGTCGGCACCGGAAGTGGCGTAATTTTGCCAAAAACTAAAACTTTGACAGTTAGGTACCACTTTTCGAAAGCAAATATTATTTTTTTCAAATCTGGTATAACTGAAAGGGTGCGCCCTTTAAAGGCACAACAAATGTTGTGCCCAGTTTTTTTAATTTCGATTCCGTCTTCGGGCTATTTCGATTAAAAGGTGAAAAAAGGTGTAAAATTAAGCTATTTACAACCCATCCAGCGTTTTCATATTTTAAAATATTACTTCGTAACTTTCATAAACTCGTTGCAATAATCTATATGGAGAGAATGTATGTGAAAATTAATTTTTAATATGCGCAGTTGCCGAGAAATGGTCAATTTTGCATGAGTCACTCTTTACGCTATTGTGCCTGTAAAAGAGTCAATTATTATTGGATTTTCATAAAAGTGACACCATTTGATGCATAATGTCAATTGTGACTAGTTCAACTCAATTTAACATTTTCAATGTCACCGGAAATGACGAAATTTGGGCAAAAACTGTATTTATAGCCTTCGAAACAAATAATTTATTCAAATGAGTCGTATTTAGTGTTTGTTTAAGATTTTGATATTTGATTCTAATCAACTAAAAGAATGAACCCATACGATCATATAGATATCACAAAATGGTTTCTAACTTGTTCAGTTGCGGAGAAATAGGCAATTTTCAACAGGTCACTTTTCAAGGTTTTTTGTCCACAAAAGTGTCAATTATTATTCGATTTTCATAAAATTTTCACTGTGTGATACCTAATGCCATTTACGATTTCATACAAGTAATTTAAGATTTTCATTATCACCGTAAGTAACGTCATTTTGGCAAAAACTGTATTTTTAGCCTTCAAAACAGATATTTTATTCAAATGAGTCTTATTTGTATTGTTTTTAAAATTATGATATTTGATTCCAATAAGCAAATAGATTGAACCCATACGATCATACAGATACCAGAAAATGGTTTATAACTTGTACGGTTGCAGAGAAATAGGCGATTTTCTAAAAGTCACTTTTCAAGGTTTTTGGTCTATAAAAGTGGCAATTGTTATTCGATTTACATAAAATTTTCACCATGTGATGCCTTATGTCATTTCTGATTTCATAAAACTAATTGAACATTTTCATTATCACCGGAAGTACAGTACACTTACATGTAACAAATGTATAAAATGAATTGATATTGCTGGATTTTGTTGATTCGGCGTCCATTTTATTTGATGTGTGCAATGCTTATGTGGAAACCTGTTTAATGGTTTCATTGGTACCGGAAGTAACCTGTTTAGGGTAAAGTGGCACCGGTGAAACCCGTCATTACTGCATCGCAGTTCTAGTTCTTCTTATTATTATTATTATTCCAATTTATTTTTGATTAGATCTCAGCAACTGCTTGTCGGATCGTTACGATTTCTTCGGTTTTACTGGAAAAGTGGGTGTGACTTAGAGGATAAAGCTATTTTGAACGTTCTGCGACAATGTGAAATGTCCGAAATCATCGTTTTTAAAAATATTGCAGTAATTTTAACAATAATCATTGGATTTTAACTTTCGATACATTTTGGCATAGCCGGAGACAGGGCACATAGCTACGCTACTTTTGTTTTTGATTTTCGGCAAATCTTCGCAGATATTAGGCGCCAAATTTCGAAAATTTAAATTTTTACAAAAAACTTTTTTATTTATGAATATTTTTTAGTCGTGTTTAACACAAAATTAACGAGTCATCTGACCTGAGCAAAAATCTGATTTTATTTTCTCTCAGTAATTTTCCTTGGCCGCCATTGGCTAATTCAGTTTTTCAGTCCTAGATTAATTATTTATTGTTCGATTTGTATAAAACAAAGTTCATATGCTCCGTTGTCTCAATTGCCATTTTTTTTCTTACCGATAGAGTTATCTGTCGGCACCGGAAGTGGCGTAATTTTACCGAAAACTACAATTTTGACAGTTAGGAACCACTTTTCGAAAGCAAATATTATTTTTTTCAAATCTGGTATAACTGAAAGGATGCGCCCTTTAAAGGCGCACAAAATGTTGGGCCCAGTTTTTTTAATTTCGATTCCGTTTTCGGGCTATTTCGATTAAAAGGTGAAAAAAGGTGTAAAATTAAGCTATTTACAACGCATCCAGCATTTTCATATTTTAAAATATTACTTCGTAACTTTCATAAACTCGTAGCAATAATCTATATGGAGAGAATGTATGTGAAAATTAATTTGTAATATGCGCAGTTACCAAGAAATGGTCAATTTTGCATAAGTCACTCTTTACGCTATTGTGCCTGTAAAATAGTCAATTATTTTTGGATTTTCATAAAAGTGAACTCATTTGATACATAATGTCAATTGTGACTAGTTCAACTCAATTTAACATTTTCAATGTCACTGAAAATGACGAAATTTGGACAAAGACTGTATTTATAGCCTTCGAAACAAATAATTTATTCAAATAAGTCGTATTTTTGGTTTGTTTAAGATTTTGATATTTGATTCTAATCACTTACATGTAACAAATGTATAAAATGAATTGATATTGCTGGATTTGGTTGATTCGGCGTCCATTTTATTTGATGTGTGCAATGCTTATGTGGAAACCTGTTTAATGGTTTCATTGGTACATGTGACATGTTTAGGCTAATGTGGCACCGGTGAAACCCGTCATTACTGCATGGCAGTTCTAGTTATTATTAGGCTTTCAGACTTTCATCTGAAAGACTATTGTTTTTACTAAAATTATTATTATTTTTTTTTTCCGCGGGAGCCTATTTCTCCATGATCGGAAACAGATATTAATTTGGAACCAAGTTTTCTATCGGGGAAACTATGTGGTGGCTACTGGATAAACTATTTTTCAAACTTCTGCGCATACCGGAAGTGACCGAACTTTGGACTTTTTTCCGAAATTGAAAATCGGCCGTTGTTTCGTCAATTCTTTACCTATTTTTAAACAAATGACATTTTCGGAAACCCTGAATCATTTCCGAGATAATGGCTATCTCACATTTTTCAATTTCGAACATTCGTCTATGACTTTTATCGTTCGAAAATTGAAAACACGTTGTTTTCGAGACAATTTTTGTTATTTTTCAAATTTGACCTATATTTTTGGATACCTGAAGTCCTTCCGATTCCAGTAATATAAGTTTCATTCCGAGTTATCGCCCTTTATTTTTCGATTTTTTTTTCGATTTTTCTGCCCATTTTCCAACCCTTATATCGATCTTTGTGAAACTCCAGGATCGTAAAGCCATATTGTCAGACCGTTGGATAAAGCAATTTCAACAACGATCCGTAAACCGGAAGTAGTCGAAATAATGCTCTATATTTTGAAAAAAAGGCAAAAATGGGTGCTTTTGGGAAAAACAGGATTTCTCCGTCCAATTTCAACGGATTAAACAAATTAATGTATCGTTGGGTAGCACGACGATACTATGACCAGGCAACAAACTATGGCATGCTGAAAATCAAGTATTTTCTGATTTGGAGAGTTTTGGGATGCCTTTATCTCGAAAACTGCTCCAAGGATTTTTCTTAAACTTTCTCTATCGAGAGTCCTTTCGGTAGTCTTGTGCATGAAACCAACCAATAAGAATTTGAGACGTCTGGAATAGGATAAAAAATGGACTGAAAATTGAAAAGAGTCGAAAAATCGTGAAATTTTGGAAAATTCTCTATTATACTATTCAAAAAAAGTAGGGGATATTTGATTTTTAAGTGTTATTAAAGTCACCTAATGAAACTGACGAAGAGACAAATGACAAAATGAAATGAAGTTCACATTCATCGATTTATTCCAAATGATCGTTAGACTAAGTAAGGCACAGACTGACCATTATAAGGGTAAAATGATACCCGGGGTCAAACAGCAAAGTTACCACAGCATCACAACCAAGTCAGTAACGGGTAAATCCTCCTCTGTTTGCCAAACAAGCATTGATCCGACGTGGCATACTCCTAATGAGACGTCTAAGGTCATTTTGGTCCAGATTGTCCCATTCCTGTTGCAACGCAGCAGCAAGTTCTTGGACATTGGCAGGACGTTGTTGACGTTGACGTAACCTCTGTCCAAGCATGTCCCAGACATGCTCGATGGGGGAGAGGTCGGGACTCAGTACTGGCCAAGGTAATGTGGTGATGTTCTGTTGTTGGAGGTAACCTGTAACGATCCTGGCCCTGTGACATCTTGCGTTGTCATCCTGGAAGATGAAACGGTGGCCATGACGTCGTGCGAACGGCACAACATGGACTGCCAAGATGTTGTCCCGGTAGTACTGGCCTGTAACACGCCCTGCAACAACATGTAAAGCCGTTCTTCCAGCAACAGTGATGCCTCCCCACACCATAACAGAACCACCCCCAAATCGATCATGTCTGATGACGTTAACGTCTTGGAAGCGCTCGTTTCGACGACGCCACACCCTCCTACGTCTGTCCAAAAAATCAACAGTGAACCTTGACTCATCTGAAAACATCACATTGCTCCAGCGTCGATTATCCCAGTGTTGACGATCCCTACACCAACGACGTCTTGCCTGAATGTGATGATCTCTCAAACAAGGGATCACGCGAGGACGTCGGGCGCGAAGGTGACCCCTATGCAGTCGATTCCGAATCGTCTGGCCACTCACTCTCACACCAGTGTCTGTTTGAAGACGAGCGCTGATCTGATTTGCTGTGATGACACGATTTCTCAAGGCCAAGGTACGGATAAATCGATCCTGGGCATGAGTTGTCGCCCTTGGTCGACCTGAGCGTGGTGTGTCCTGTACAGATTGTGTATCACGGTATCTAGACCATAGCCTGCTTATGACAGACTGAGAAACATTCATCGTCCGCGCCACAACCGCCTGTTTTGTGCCGATCTGTAGCATGCCAAGGGCACGTAACCTTTCATTTTGGGTAAGCCGACGCATATCAAAATTTGTTTTCTGGTGACTAAAACAATTAAACTGATGTTTCCACCCTGG
The DNA here is from genome assembly GCF_932274485.2 of Patella vulgata. NCBI lineage: Eukaryota > Metazoa > Mollusca > Gastropoda > Patellidae > Patella > Patella vulgata. The sequence continues at coordinate 44,668,881 of NC_065885.2, forward strand.
AATTCAATGCCACAATGACTGTAACATTCAAAGTCAGAGTCGTGCAAATCTTGGGTTGGACCCCCATGATGATCCCAAGCATCACCTGCATTCCATGCGGTAGCTATTGGTGCGTTTGGGCGTCACATGTAACTGGAAATGTTTCTTCTGTTAGGTTCTATAGTGACTTTTTTCGTAGTCATTTGCATATTTTAGTATTATGCCCCCAAAATCAAATATCCCCTACTTTTTTTGAATAGTATATTTGTTTATTTTAACAGATTTTAAAAAAAAAAGTTATAAATTGAAAAAACTGACCTAAGAGCGATACTAACCATGTATAATATGTAGTCAGTTATTGAAATTTAATTTTCGATATTTTGACATTTTTGCATTTTTGGCACTTTTGAACATAGGATTTCTCAGGGGGATTTTATCTGATCGGTTAATTTAGTATATCATTATAAAGCCCTGTGCCCATTCAAGTTCCAAAACCGGATGTTAAAACTACCCGACAATGATTCGTATACCAAAAAAAGTTTAAAAAACGAAAAAAAAAAAAAGGTAAAAAAAAGAAAAAAAAAAGGCGCTCTTGTTAAAAACTCGAATTCTCCGTCAGATATTAGCGGACCAAAACAATTAAAGTGTCGTCGGATAGTCCCATGAATAGACTATCTTATGACATCTAAATGATACGAATTCGATGGTTAGGAAATAAATTATGGTACGTGGAAAATCTAGTATTTTCCGTTTTGGTGCATTCTGAGACGCCCTTTTCTCGAAAACGACGCCAACAATTTTTCTTAAACTTTTCTTAATCAGAGTCCTATCGGTGGTTTAGGGTGTGAATCCAAAAATAAAAGCATTGAAATAATATAGGTGGTCCAAAAATGGCCCCAATCTTTGAAAAAAGTTGAAAAATAGTGAAATTATTGAAAATGCTCTTTTATTTATCTTTTTCTCAAAAACTTCTAAATGGATGTTTCTAACACTTCTGGCACAGGAAGTTAAGTATCTATATAACTTGTTAAAGCAATCCCGACAATGATCCAAAAACCGGAAGTAGTTGAAAAAATATCTGATATTTTGGAAAAAAATGAAGATTTTTTGCCAAAAACGTGATTTCACCTTTGAATTTCACCGAATCTAAACAAATAAAGTCTCATTGGATAGCCCGAATAATGGAATTCTTATGACACCCCAATGATACAAATTCGATGCGTAAGGCAATAGATTATGGGACGCTGAAAATCTAGAATTTTCCTTTTTAGTGCCTATTCAGACGCTTTTATCACGAAAACTACTCTAAATTTGTTTCTTAAACTTCGGTTACTAACGGTGGTTTAGGGTGTGAATGCAAATCTAAAAGGGTCAATATAGCAAAAATGGTCTAAAAAGGGCCCCAATCTTTGAAAAAAGTCGAAAAAACGCTATATGATTGATATTAATGATAACGCTTGTAACGGTATAAGGGAGGTAACCACTCTTAACAAATTGGACTCAGACTAGCAATTATTTGCTAAATATCGTTACATATCCGATATTTTGAGAAAAAAAAACAGTAAAAGATTGGTACTCTGGCGAAAATCGAGATTTCTCTGTCGGGTGTCATTGAATCAAAAAAAATTAAATTATCGTTTGGTAGCTGATGTGGCTAGATGGATGCAGAACACTATTAATTTTGCATGTCTCGGTAGTGCCGGTTATTTTTAGATATATTTTTCTCCCTCCTTTTATGGCATATTGTTTGCCTATCTGTATTGATATTTTGGTGTAGAATTGATGAAGAGGTATTGAATATCTATGTTCTGCCTGATTTGTTGTCCGTCTCGTTTCTTTTTTGCCATTTTGATTGCCTATCTGTATTGACATTTGGGTGTAGAATTGATGAAGAAGTATTGAATTTCTATTTTCTGCCTGGTTTGAGACTTTTATGGCGTAATAATACACAAAGTCGAGAAGCGTTGTTTTGTTTTTGCACTAACACGGTCATGGTATTCTGTCCCCAGTCTGCTATGAATATCAGTGAATTGAAATTTTGGTGGTCAACCCTTATACAAATTCAGTACTCTGATGATCCCATAATGTCATACTAGCTGTGCTGTAAGGGAAGTTCTCGGCGAAATTTAGGGAATGGGCTACTGCATGTAGAACACCAGTGATTCAACATTGGAAAAATTATTAGTGGTCTGCCTCCAAATATATTGGACTAGCAAGATACCCGGCTTCGCTCGGGGGTCATAACTCCGAAACCGGAAGTGGTAGACTAACGCCACCTGGCCTATGTTACCCCTATGGTGATTTAAGGTACTCAAAGAAAAAAGAATTAGTAAAATAGATAAAAAAATCACAAAGTTAGAGCTGTGTAGGTAAATTTTTTCATCAGTAAATTTCGGTGATTTTGGATTCGTAAAACGTTTTGAAAATATATTGATTCCAAGGCCACCACCCATTCTTGGAAGGAGGCTAACCAGAAATGTATTAATTTCGGAAATAGGAAACGCCGGCCGATTTCGATTATTTTCAAGCCATTATTTCGTTAATGGGAATTTTTCACCCCTAAACAACTTTGTCGTCACAGAAAACGTCAAGGGCAAAATTCAAATTTTTGGAATATTCAAATACCAAAAATGTGACCATAAGCAAGGCTATCCTGAAATTTATTAATTTCAGAAATAGGAAACAAATTCAACAAACTACAGTCTATTCACCAAAAATGTGACCATAAGCAAGGCTATCCTGAAATTTATTAATTTCAGAAATAGGAAACAAATTCAACAAACTACGGTCTATTCTGTTTATTTACAAACTCGTTAATGTAGATTTTTCACTATTTTTCATATTCAATTCAAAATGGTGACTATCAGTTGACCTAAATCAAAATTCTGCTCTGAACGTTTTTTAGGCATTCCTTAAAGGATTCAGAAAATATAACTCCCATGTCTGTAAGTAAAATACCAAAAAAGCCCTAGGGATATTTCAGATTTCAAGATGGTAGCACTTCCGGATTGAGCTACAAACTCCATTTTTTGTGTCCTAATCAGTAGTGTCGTAGCTAGTAAAGAAAAAATAATTCAAGGTGATCTGACCTATATTTCGTCGATTTTTTTGAAAACTTTGATCCTTAATTTCTCCAAGGGGAGATAAGTTAGAAAGTTTCTAATGACATCTTTTAAGTCGCATCCGCATCGGTATGCTCTATTTACATTCCAAATTTCATGAAAATCGTACAACTATTAAAGAAGTCAAAATTGGTCTTGATTTCCGGAAAGAAATCATAGCGACGAATTTTTGAAATTCGAAAATCTGAAATTGCAGGTGAAAATGACTTTCGTCAAAGTCAAAGAAAAAAGAATTAGTAAAATAGGTCAATAAACAACAAAGTTACGAATATGCATTGTTAGTTTTTTTGTTCGGAAAATTCAGTGATTTCGAATTCTTAAAACTTTTTGAAAATATATTTGAACAATACTCACCACCCATTTTTTTTGGGGGGGGAGGGGTAGGTCAAAGTTTCAGAAACATCCTATGGTTAGATTCTGAGAAATCTGATTTGCAGAAAACACAAACAAACAAAAATAATAATAATCTTAACAGAAACAATAAGCTTTCATATGAAATAATAATAATAATAATCCAAACAAAAACAATAGTGTTTCACACAAGCTACTCAGTGTGAAACCCTAATAAGAATAATAATCTTAACAGAAACAATAGTGTTTCATACAAGCTACGCAGTGTGAAACTCTAATAATCCCGAACAAAAACAATAGTGTTTCACACAAGCTACGCAGTGTGAAACCCTAATAACTTAATAATTGGCATGGAAAAATAAATATAAACATATGCAGTGTTTTTTTTTGTTGTTAAAGGACATGGGTTAGTTTTTGCTTCTTTTAGGTGATATAGGGAGGTAAATAGAACAGCCAGACATCGATAATCGCATGTGAAGTACATTTCCCACGTTATAACTTACTATTTTTGAAAAAAAAATCAAATGATAGGTCCATTTTGCATCATTATTATCTTGTAGTATGTAGTATGTGGTGGTATTGGGTAGTATTGGGTAAATCGTCCCGCTGGATAAATTGTGTTCATTTTCAAATAAAGTGGGACTTGTTAGACACTTTCTGTAAGACTTTCCAGTTATTAAATTATTTAGTTTTTGTTCACTGTTTGAGGATTTCAAATACAAATATTAATACAAAGAAAAACATGCTGTGTATTTAGTTTTTAGAATGGTAGGCACAAGGGATATTTATTAGCAAAGCAACTGTTTATTATATGCTTTGTTTTATGAGAACAGTTTAATTAAGTCTTATAAAATAAAAAAAATTGTAGTCTCGTGGATTAAAACCATAAATGGGATAGTGTTTGAATGTCTGGACTATGTTACATTCTTTCACTGGTTCAAATTTAAACATGATTTGTCAATTATTTTGTAAAGTTCTATACTTTGACATTCCTAGTGAATGCATTGGAATCAAGATTTTTCATCTGATTAGATTTATTCATTTCAGTTTATTTATAAAGTTTTATTTTGAATTTTCAGAGGAATGGACACCGCCCACTTTATCTGTCTGAGTCTGTCACCATCAGGTTACCATCCTCCTATAGAAGTAACCAGTCCTATTCAAGCTACAAGTGTTAAGTAACTAGTGCTAGTATTATAGTTAATTTATATTGTAGAAAGCTATCCTTAAGCGCACCCAATTATCAAAAGCCCAAACCCTGTAATCTAGCTTTGTTGATTTGCAACCAGGTTTTGTATTAAAACCAAATACAGATTGTACTTGGAGCATTCACAAGGTTCTACAAAGTTAAACAAGGGCCATAACTCTAGAAGTAATTAGCGGAAGTTGTTGAAATTTGATAGGATTCTTCAGTTTACTAATTTAAATAATGCATATTATTATTATTGATTTTAAGATTGTATTACTTACTTTTAAATGTTTAAAGTAGCTTAAGTCTCTAACTCAGTATCATCCAAAACCTTCGACAATGAAAACACAAATTATTTGTCAGTTTTAATCAACATTGGTGTTGTGATTTTACCGGGAAAAGATGGGCTTCTGATATCCAATATTTAAGACAAAATAAACATTTTACGATTGGTACACGATTCGTGTACCATAATGCGTTTCAGCGCAATTTGTAACAAGAGACTCGAAAAACGAGGTTAGATATATTCCACAAGTCATGTCAAACGGTGATCCCATATTCTTATCTGGAGAGCATGCGCAATAAATACTATCGGTGTAGACTGGAATAACCAGACGCTAGAGATTGCCATTGGATTGAGACTTCTGGCGTATTTCGCCAAACATAACTGCTTTGAAATTAGAGTAAAAATGGAAATGATTGAATGTAAATCAGTTTATTTACATTAATATTATATTATTATATACGTTGCGACCCATTTGTGTCAATTTGTAGGTCCCAAATATTAGTGATTTAGATCCTTTAGCTCTCAGGTCTTTTAGAACTTTGTACACCTGGCCGAACATTACGTACATCAGATAAACTACTTTTAAAGCCCAAAACTGTTCAATTAGTCTTTTATGGTCAGCGCTCTTTTAGTTATCAAGCACCTGTTTTATGGAATAATCTACAATTTAGTTTAAGATGTTGTACATCTCTATATTCTCTTAAAAAACAACTTAAAACACATTTATTTAATCAGGCTTTTAACTGACTCTGTATACAATGTTAACATGTCCATAATCTTGTTATTTATCACTTTGTAAAGTGCCCCTGAACATGTTATATGAAAGAGCACACTATAAATATGCTGTAATAATAATAATAATAATAATATCAAACTACCATGTATTTTTTGTAAGTTGAAAAACAATTTGTCGATATTCCACCCTGACCGATCGAAAGTTTGTTTTATTGCCATTCCAATGGTACTAAAATCAGAACATGTTAAGAACCGCCACCGAGCCCTTGAAAATGGTATACAACGTGAAATTTTGTAGAAATATATTTCATAGTTTTCCGTGTTATGACGTCATTAGACATGCATTTCAAGTTCCCAAGACCCATATATTCACGGTAAATTACGTCAAAAAGCAAATGAATGTTCATTTGTGTTCCCCCATCCAGCAATGACTAATAAAGAATACAAAGCCCTCTTGTTGGTGTGAAAATGTCATTTATTAAAATGACGTCAGCATATATATATCAATAGATGTATGAAGTTAAACCGTAGTAGTGTTAATATAGAAAAAAATAAAGGTTAAAAATGCCTAAAGAAAGTATATACTATTGTTTAATTGTCTATACTTTCTTTAGGCATTTTTAACCTTATATATATATATATATGCTGACGTCATTTTAATAAATATAGATAAAAAACAAATAAAAAATGATAAATACAAACATACATGTATACAAAAATTTTCCAATGATAAAAGATAGGTTGCCAGGCAACGAAACATATGCCCACAGCAGCTATATCGTCCAGGCAGTCAACAAGAGTTGTCGCATATTTTTACTTTTTTCTGTAATTAAACATTTATAATACATTAAAATCTGATTAAGAGTAACAACTCATTAAGTAATTATCAGAAAACCATTAGAATTTGTTCGGTTTTTATAAAGTTCTGCCCCATGCTAACGTTTAGTATACGAAACTTTCATGGATTTAGCTGTTCAAGTCATAAAGATTCATCGAAAATCAATATACTTGTTCGTCTCAAGACCTTAAACACTGTGTATAAATTTAAATTCAATCGGATATTAACTTTAGCCTCTAGAGTGTCCTCAAGATTTTTGGCAAAAATTATCGGAAATCGCTGAAAATCAATAGGATTCTTCGCCTCGTGACCTTAAACACTGTGTATAAATTTAAAGTCAATCGGATATTAACTTTAACCTCTAGAGCATCCACAAGATTTTTTGAAGTGATCAAGGGCCATAACTCTAGCAGTAATTATCGGAAATCGCTGAAAATCAATAGGCTTCTTCGTCTAATGGCCTTAAACACTGTATATAAATTTAAAGTCAATCGGATATTAACTTTAGCCTCTAGAGCGTCCACAAGCAATTGTGGACGCCGGACCGACGGGGGCGACGACAATATACGACCACATTTCAATGTGAGCGTATAAAAACTAACTATCTACTAATTGTTGGGCTAAACAATCAGCCCAAAATATGCCGTCAACATAATACATACAAATATACATGAATACAAGAAATTCCAATGAATAAAAAACTAACTATCTACTAAATGTTGCGCTAACAAATGCTTTGCTAAACAAATTTACGAGTAAGCATCATTAATTACTAACATATCTATATGCTAAATGATGGAGAAGGCTTACAACTAATCAGGCTCCATGGAAAGAGCTCACAGTGACAAATATTCATGGTGGAGTACGGGGTGGGGGAGGGTGAAATTCCTCAATAAAATTTTTCTTGATTACTTTCTGACAACACTAAGCACCACTTTACTCCACGACTGCGTTTGCTGGAATGTTGGAAGCGCGATTAAAAAGGCGGGAAATCCTAGCTGGCTCATTTGCATAATATAATCAAGCAGTAAATAAAGGGAAATAATCTGATTAGATAAAAAACACAAATTACATTATTTACAATAATGCTTATTTGTATTCCCCCATCCAGCAATGACTAATAAAGAATACAAAGCCCCCTTGTTGGTGTGAAAATGTCATTTATTTATATATATATAAAACAAAATATACATGATATATACAAACATACATGTATACAAAAATTTTCCAATGATAATAAACTAACTATCTATCTACTAATTGTTGGGCTAAACAATCCGCCCAAAATACGCCAGAGACCAGTCTAAGATACAATCACAGTCTGGGCTGTCTGGCCCAACAAAGGGATACATCATTCACACGAAAAGAGGAGCTATCAACGTGTATCAACATGGATATCACCGTAAAACTTGACAACACAAGAGGACAAACATAAAAGATTTTGGTTTCATTGAACATTATGGGCCAAGGCTGTGCACAGCATAATAATCTCAATATAAACAACCTACAAGCTTTTTGAAATCGGAAATCGGGTAAGACTTAAGTTTTTGGTGGAGACATTGAAGTGCCAACCCTAAGCCAGTCTACACTGGCATACGGCAGCAACACAATACCCACACATATTATTATAAACGCAGTTACGTATACATACGTATCAAATTAAACTATTAATGGGGAAGGGGGGGGGGGGTAACTAATAATCACACATAGTAATCAGTGTAGTGCACTCTGCCAGGCTACACCGAGCACAGCTACTCATAAACTACTTACTATGCCCTAATATCTTAACCTAGGTAATCTAACATATGAATGAACCGCGTTACTCTTCCAACGCCCCATGCGGCGAATGGCATCCTCCAAATAGCCGTTGAGGAACGCTGTTGTCGCGGCACCAATCCGAAAGGAATGTAATTTGTAGCGAGAGCTATCCAAACCAATAAATTCAATCAACTTGCTCAACCTAGAATTTAAAAATTTATATGACACGGCCGAACCGTTGGGCCATTGGAACACGGGACCTCTCACATAAGGAGAATTTTGAAAATAAGCCAACAGCAAGCAGGGGGCACAACTAACTAACCATATGTTTTAGACCCGAAATGACCTAGATTGTGTCGAGTAGACGTTAAACCCCATTTCTCTCTCTCTCTCTCTCTCAACCTAGAATTTAAAAGTTTATATGACACGGCCGAACCGTTGGGCCATTGGAACACGGGACCTCTCACATGAGGAGAATTTTGAAAATTAGCCAACAGCAAGCAGGGGGCACAACTAACTGTAGATATTTGACATGAACACTGGAAGAACAATTTAGTGGGAGTAGCTGACGATTTATGTTTGTAACAATGCATGGATATTTCCACTGCTTGCAAGATGGTACCAGCAAACGAAAATTGAACATGTTGAGTTTGTATCACCTTGGTACTATCAACGCCCGTTTTAAGTATCAAGCGAAAAAAGCCTGCAAAAGCCAAAGCAAATATGGATTTCAACAACACTTGATGAGACAATAAGGTAAAAGCTAAAGGAACCGCGTGTAATAACTGGATTAAGATCTATGGGTTATTGGTAAATCTAGACTCAGATGGAACATGTAATTTATTGATTCCTTTTAACAAATTCTTGACCATAAACGAATTAACTGTATCGACGTAGCCTAACGACTTTTGGACAAACGCAATGACTGATACGTAAGAAGCGATAGTACTTGGGGCAAAGCCAGATTCAAAAAGAAAAGTCAAAAAGGTAATAATAACCACTGACGGAATCGGAAACTCTGGATTTAATGAGAAAGAGGTACAAAAATCTGTAAATCTAATCCAATCTCTTAAATATGATGATTGAGAACTTGACGACAAAGCTTGTCCAATTAATTAGTACGCCGATGCACTTAGATCATTAAAGTTTCTGGATGTAATATTTGAGGAGATGGATCCAACCATGGTGCCCAATCTCTTGCTTCCTGAAAGAGGAAGCGTGATAAGCAGTCAGCGACACGATTTGATTTGCCAGGTATATGTTTTGCACGTAACAAAACATTATATTTAATCAATGCCATCACTAACCGCCGAATTAAAGACATCATGGCGGGGCATTTAGATTTAGATTTATTAATAAACGACACATTCATTATCGGTAAGAAATAATAATTTACGATTCTTCAACAAGTTACCCCAGTGTTCCATTGCTAAGACAATGAGAAATAACTCCATGACATTAATACTGTAATTCACCATTGACGCAGGCCACTCTACTGCAAACCACCTGGAACCAAATACTGCAGCGAACCCTTTCGAAGCAGCAGCATCGGAATATTTTTAAAACATCAGACCCTAACCAAGTGTCATTGAGAAACATATAACGGCCATTAAAATCACTCATAAAATGGGACCAAATTTTTAACTTCTAACTTAGCTGCATTCGTTAAACGAATCTTATAATGGGGTTTCGTAATACCTATCGTAAGATCATATAAGCGTCTCAAAAATGTACGACCGGGTACCACAACCAAGGTAGCAAAATTTAACAATCCTAGAAGGGTCTGTAATTCTCTAAATGTGACTTGGCGTCTTTTACTGACCACTTCCAAAGCCGCACAGATTTTTTAACCTTCCCAGTGGGAAGTTGATTAACCATTGCAACAGAATCAATTTCAATACCATAGATAGTAATTTTTGTCACCGGGTACACCGTTTTGGACTCTTTGATAGGGATACCCAGAAATTTTGACAATGCCCGAAATTTTTTAAGCGAATTTAAACACTCGGCACAGTTGGGTAAACCGACAAAGAAAAAATCATCAATCATGTGACTCATGGACACTTCATATTTAGTTTCCATAACCCAATGTAATGATGTACTAAATCTTTCAAAGGTCTGACAACTCATACTGAGGCCCATCGGCAAACACATATCAGCAAAATATAACAACTCGTCACCCAACTGAACCGAGAATCCTAACAAATCATAGTCATTCGGATGGATTGGTAACAGCCTAAAAGCATCTTGAATATCTGCCTTGGCCATCAAAGCCCCTCTACCTTTTGCCTTAACAATATGGACGACTTTATCAATAGAATCATACTGCACTTTTGTAAACTCATCTGATATGTAACCGACTTATTTAAGGGGAATGATAGATCGTGAATCGGACGAAAAGCACCTGGCTCCTGTTTTGGTATAACACCCAAGGGCGAACAACGTAAGTTCGTAAAGGGGGGCAGTTTAAATGGACCCATCACACGACCATGCGCCAATTCATTGTTGATCTTTCCAATCAACATTTCCATATGATTATAACCGTATCATGGTTACGAGCTGCAGTAAAAATTGTTTGACCGGTAAAGGGAATGCGAAATCCATCAGAAAAAACAGAAAATAAAAACTCACGTTCCACAACCTCATACCCTTCCAATACCTCCCACAACCTACTTGGCATTATTGATGTTGGGATTTTGTTTGTTGCCTGAACTGTTGCTACGAAAGGAATAACGGGACTGCGGCCTACTTTGAGACGGAGTTGGAGGAATAGCAACATGTTGAGGTAATGACAGATTCACATTTGCAGTTGGCGGGTTATTGGCTACAATCCTCGGCGATGGCAACATGGAATGGGATGAGGCATTAGGTAACGGGTTTCAACGGGTTTTATCATAACACTGCACCAATGGGTGATTAAATCCACACTTGGAGCAAACATGAGCGAAGCTACAAATATAACAGTAACAACCCTGTTGGGAATTAAACGCCCAACACACCCACTTGGGGGTTGAGAAAGACAGATTCGTGACCCGTTGAGAATTATCCCCATGGGAATTAATGTGGGCCCGATACAAAGTTGTGGCACGGAGCCATAACTCTGCGTGAATGCGGTCCCACGGTAACAACTGATTTTGCCTCAATAACCGGAATTGGGAATCGTAATAATTAAAGGCTTTTGAACCATAGGTTTGAGCCAACTCAGAAAAAAAAGAATTACGGTGGACTCTGTCACATCCGACATCGTACGGGATCGTTACAATAATTCGGATAACACAGCGTTTCGGAATACCGAGCTTTCTCCAAAACCGGAAATACTGTAACTTTGAAAACCGGAAGTATTTTTATATTGTAGCTTCGAATCACCAGAATGCTATTCCCTTTATGAATGATAAACTTTTCTGTACGTTCAAAATTTTATTATATTAAATAATTAACAATAACAATGCATGCGTACAATATATTCATAAAATCGTTTACATGTAATATCAATGCATGCGTACAATATATTTATAAATATCAATGCATGTAATCGTTTTAAGTAGTTTGCTTAAGATTACCGGAAGCATATCGTAAGGCGGAGTCCTGGGCAACATCTTCTAACAAATGAATTGTTGCGATCATCTTTTCGTCCTTAATCTGTGCGAAGTGTTTAATGTCGTTGAGCATGCGTAGGAATTTTGAATAGGTCAAGTCTGTCGTTAATGTATATTCTTCATCGTCCCCGTCTTCAGTCAATTGTCCACTCTGTTACGTGTTCATTTATATTCTGTCGTTCTATGTCCAGTTTTTCAAGCCAATCAAAGTAAACGGCACCTGTCATCCAAGCTTTGCGATTGGCCGACCAATTGACTGGCAGGTTGATCTTGTCCACTCCCTTAAAACATCTCGGGTTAACTGCTTTTCCGATCAAAGTAATCAACACAGACTGGCTCTTGCGAGTTTTAATCTAACCGATAATTGATTGGTGTTTACTTGTTAATCTTTTCTGGCTTCACACCCATTGTGTTTTAATCTCACCGATAATTGGATGCTTCACACCCACCGTTTAAAGTACGGATTATACGGTGTCGATTTAATGGAATCCGGAACATACAGAATTCGGATTTACCAGCGATTTTTTGGCTGAAGTAATAAGGAAATAAATCGGGACATGAAAATCATACCGGATGTCACAGCAATCCGGAGTGATCAGAGATCGGATGTGACAGAGTCCACTGTATATGTTAATAAACTCGATGCCAAATTAGGTGAACGCCATTGATTGAAATTTAATTCTTTTGGCGTTTTGGGGTTGGAGAAAATTTTAAAAATTGGTTCCTCCCCTGACTCCGAGATATTTATTGCTAGCTGAGTTGGCACATTCCCTCCAGGTAACAGCAAAGTAAATTCTACAAATTTATTTGACCAGATGTCATGTTTAATTTTTTCCGACACATGCCTAGATATTGACATGTCCACTGGCGGCTGATTCATAGGCGGTACCGACTGGTTCGTATCTCCCATACCTGCATTATGAAACAGCTGCGCAGCATTAAAACTTAACACAGATGGAGAAGACTGCACTGGGGATGGCGTTTCACCGGTGATGGGAACTGCGGTGGTTGGTGAACTGGTAGTTGTGGGCACTGGCGGCACCGTTGTTAGTGTAGCAGATGAGGCTGCGGTTGATGCTTCAACATTCTGACTGGTTACCATCACAGATACAGCAGATGTCCTACTTTTTTTTGTCGGACCATTTTGGTTAAACACTAGGCCCCTATCCATCATTTTTTGAATCAGTAGCTCTATCGACCGATCTTTTGTGGAGGACATGGCAGGAACTTCCTCGCTGTCACTGGATTCTGCTACTTCGCAACGTTTTGGCATTGTCCTAAAAAACTGAAGTGAATACCAAGGGAAGCATGCACCAAGTCTGTATAATCCATAATAACCAAATGCACAGCAGCATCCAAGCCACTTCCAACACACTACATGCACCAAGATAACACTATGGCTACTTTTATATCAATCCATGCACCAAAGTGATCATAGCACCACGGCTATATTTATGCCACTGCATTCATTTTTTTTTTAAAAATAGAACAAACATATATACACACATAGTGACATATGTGACAACAGGCACTATGACGGTAAACCATATACCAAATGTATCATTCTAAGCAATGCCATCGTATGTGGCGCAAAATCGCGTCCCGGATGCTGGCTATAAAAAAAGGGGTGCCGACTTCCGGCGACAAGTGAATTCCATCCTTCTCGTATGAATCTGCGACTAACCCAAGATCTCACATTACATAAACGGTAATCTAACGTAAGGTGCTTCGCTAATCGCTTAATATACAACGTAACAAAAATAGCCACCTTTATCGGTCTAGATACAGGAAAGGAAAGTTGCAAGCCGGTAACGCTAAATAATGGTGCCGAACGTTCCATTCGTACCTTACAAAGAGAATCAAAACGAGGCTCTAATGGTGGAGCACATACCAAGAATTCTGAAACAATTACAAAGTTCCACAGTCGTGAAAAAGTATACGTAAAATCAAGAGAACAACAAATTGTAAAACAAATTACTTAGCTGGTAGAACAGTCGTAATAGCACCCATCGGCGATGACGTCATTGAAATGCGATATACGCATCACGTGATACTCAACACTGGCAAGGTCGTACAAACAGTAGCACCAAGCATTGTAAACAATGGCCGCGTCTAAGAAAATACTCGCTATAAAATTATCTGAAAATGATGTTCCAGGGGCTAAATTTAGATGTAAAGAAATCGAAGAACATTCAGTTTGCGAATTAAAGCGTTGGCTGCAATGTAGAGGACTTCCCGTAACTGGAAATAAGTCGGAACTTGTTCGAAGGTTTGTGTACTTTGTAATCGTATTGTCAATGTCAGCATGGCCGATCTATTAGGCCTAGTACTATCACTACTATTATTTTTGCAAAATTTATCATTTACTTATCATTTATTTATTCATAGAAACTTGTGAAACTATATTTGCACAAGCTATAATTTCCTTTCCAAGCTTTAACAAGTAATCAAATCAAAGTAAAGAAAACACGGAGTAAATCATTCAAGCAGGCAAGTTTCAGTTTGCGACAAACTATGGAATTATAAATAGGAATAGGACGCTTGGTATTTCATTCGATATTTTACTTGATTTATACATATTTTGTATTGAAATTCCTCAATAAAATTTTTCTTGATTACTTTCTGACAACACTAAGCACCACTTTACTCTACGACTGCGTTTGCTGGAATGTTGGAAGAGCGATTAAAAAGGCGGGAAATCCTAGCTGGCTCATTTGCATAATATAATCAAGCAGTAAATAAAGGGAAATAATCTGATTGGATAAAAAAAACACAATTTACATTATTTACAATAATGCTTATTTGTGTTCCCCCATCCAGCAATGACTAATAAAGAATACAAAGCCCTCTTGTTGGTGTGAAAATGTCATATATTAAAATGACGTCAGCATATATATATGGTATATATATATAGATAAAAAAACCAAAATATACGTGATAAATACAAACATACATGTACATGTATACAAAAATTTTCCAATGATAAAAAACTAACCATCTACTAATTGTTGGGCTAAACAATTCGCCCAAAGTACGCCAAACAGAGACCAGTCTGAGATACAATCATAGTCTGGGCTGTCTGGCCCAACAAAGGGATACATCATTCACACGAAAAGAGGAGCTATCGACATGGATATCACCGTAAAACTTGACAACACAAGAGGACAAACATAAAAGATTTTGGTTTCATTGAACATTATGGGCCAAGGCTGTGCACAGCATTATAATCTCAATATAAACAACCTACAAGCTTTTTGAAATCGGAAATCGGGTAAGACTTAAGTTTTTGGTAGAGACATTGAAGTGCCAACCCTAAGCCAGTCTACACTGGCATACGACAGCAACACAATACCCACAAATATTATTTATTGTAAATGCAGTTACGTATACATATGTGGCATGATAATTAATATAAATTGAAAAAATTGCTTAACAACATTTGTGTGGGAGAATTACTGTCCCCTGCCATCAACAAACCAGCCTACACTGATCTGCAATAGGCGTATCCGTATCCACACCCATCGGTGCCATGTAATGCTACTAATGAAAGCTGACCTGTTCAAATTAAACTATTAATGGGGAAGGGGGGGGGGGGTAACTAATAATCACACATAGTAATCAGTGTAGTGCACTCTGCCAGGCTACACCGAGCACAGCTACTCATAAACTACTTACTATGCCCTAATATCTTAACCTAGGTAATCTAACATACTCAGCCAAATTAAAAACTTGACACTGATGAATTTCAACAAATTTGGTAAGTCAAATAAATTTTAAAGTGTTTCTAACGATAGTAAGTAGTAAGAAGCCTTTAATTTCATAAAATTGTAAAGTCACGTGGATCATGTGACTTTTGAGCATATAAAGATGAAAAACCTGAAAAACACGTTCAAACACAAACTCGTGAGGTCAATCGATGCAAGTTTGCTTAAACTGAACACGCACACGTAACTTGAACTGGAAAAACAAATTAAAATTGTTATTTTCATCTTTGTTAGAAAATGCCGCGCCTTTCAAATGTAGAACGTCTACGTGCTATAGGTAGGCTTTATGCTGGTCAGTCTGTGGTCACTATTGCAAGAGCCTTTAATTGTTCACGCCACACAATAATTAATCTTAGAATGAGAGTGCTTCAAACTGGAACTATTGCCGACCGCCCAAGGGCGGGAGCGCCACGTGTGACGTCACTCCAAGAAGATCAAGCAATACGATTACGTCATCTTAGAAACAGATTTGTCACTGCAACCTCCACAAGTAGAGAGATGTTTGGTGGAAGGGTGACTGCACAAACTGTTCGAAATCGCTTGCAGGCTGCTGGTCTTCGAGCTCGGAGGCCCTATAATGGACCAATATTGACACCTCTTCATCGCCGTAACCGACTTGTGTGGGCCACCAGACACATAAGATTTACTCAAAGACAGTGGAATTCGGTTGTCTTTAGTGACGAATCTCGATTCACTTTGAGATTTGCCGATGACAGGGTCCGAGTGTACCGCAGACGAGGTGAACGTTACGCTCAAGTATGCGTCAGAGAAGTTGACCGATTTGGTGGCGGCAGCGTCATGGTTTGGGGTTCTTTTTGTGCACATGGACGTTCTCCTCTTGTCCAAGGGAACTTAAATGCTGTCCAGTACAGGGATCAGATTTTGCAACCTGTTCTTCTTCCGTTTATGCAGAGACATGGGCCTGGACTAACGTTTCAACAAGACAATGCTCGACCCCATACAGCAATTGCTACCCAGAATTTTTTAAGAAATGCCTGTGTCCATGTCCTGGATTGACCGTCGCTTAGCCTCGACCTTAATCCTATTGAACACATCTGGGACGAACTGGGTCGACGTGTTCGTCAGCAAGTGAATCCACCACTGAAGTTGCAGGACCTTCAACATGCTCTTGCTGAGCAGTGGCGACGTCTTCCTTGGGTAGTGTTTACTAATGTTCTGAGATCCATGAGAAGACGTTGTGTGGCAGTACGAGACGCTAGAGGAGGCCACAACCGTTACTAAACACTTTATTCCGATTGTTCTCCAAGTCTATGAATTTCATTTTAGGGGGTACTGTGACATCACGAACGTTATCAATGTCAAGGACTTTCGGCGAGACGTATTCTTGCTTTCTGTTGATGTCAAGGTCGTCTGTGCACAACATAACACTAAAATAGTTGCCTTAAACCAAATATTAAAAATCTAGTCCCAAAAATCCCGAGTGTCAAGTTTTTAATTTGGCTGAGAATATGATTGAACCGCGTTACTCTTCCAACGCCCCATGCGGCGAATGGCATCCTCTGAATAGCCGTTGAGGGACGCTGTAGTCGCGGCACCAATCCGAAAGGAATGTAATTTGTAGCGAGAGCTATCCAAACCAATAAATTCAATCAACTTGCTCAACCTAGAATTTGGGGGGTTGGATGGCTGAATGGTTAGCGTGCGCGCGCTGTATCATAAAGTCTGTCATTGAGTCGACTGACGTGGTTTCGAATCCCCGGATGTACGTGGCAAGGAGTAGGGTCGGCTGTCCAACCTCGTGGGTTTTCTCCGGGTCCTCCGGTTTCCCCCCACTGCTAAAGACCCCCTACGCGCAAGCGAATTATTGAAATAAAATTAGAAACCATATGTTAGTCCCGAAATGACCTAGTTTGTGTCGAGTAGACGTTAATCCCCATTTCTCTCTCTCTCTCTCTCAACCTAGAATTTAAAAGTTTATATGACACGGCCGAACCGTTGGGCCATTGGAACACGGGACCTCTCACATGAAGAGAATTTTGAAAATTAGCCAACAGCAAGCAGGGGGCACAACTAACTGTAGATATTTGACATGAACACTGGAAGAACAATTTAGTGGGAGTAGCTGACGATTTATGTTTGTAACAATGCATGGATATTTCCACTGCTTGCAAGATGGTACCAGCAAACGAAATTGAACATGTTGAGTTTGTATCACCTTGGTACTATCAACGCCCGTTTTAAGTATCAACTCGCCCAAGCGAAAAAAGCCTGCAAAAGCTAAAGCAAATATGGATTTCAACAACACTTGTTGAGACAATAAGGTAAAAGCTAAAGGAACCGCGTGTAATAACTGGATTAAGATCTATGGGTTATTGGTAATCTAGACTCAGATGGAACATGAAATTTATTGATTCCTTTTAACAAATTCTTGACCATAAACAAATTAACTGTATCGACGTAGCCTAACGACTTTTGGACAAACGCAATGACTGATACGTGAGAAGCGATAGTGCTTGGGGCAAAGCCAGATTCAAAAAGAAAAGTCAAAAAGGTAATAATAACCACTGACGGAATCGGAAACTCTGGATTTAAAGGCAGAGGGGGGGGGGGGGCCGGAATCCTAACCCTATTTTAAAACCCCTAAAAAATATAAACAAACTCCATGTGACCATGCTGTCTACACAACTCGTTTGCTGTCTACCAAGACACCGCGCGCAAAGTATTATGGTTACTTGGCTGGCTGAGCGGGCGATAAATATACTATTCAAAAAAAGTAGGGGATATTTGATTTTTAAGTGTTATTAAAGTCACCTAATGAAACTGACGAAGAAACAAATGACAAAATGAAATGAAGTTCACATTCATCGATTTATTCCAAATGATCGTTAGACTAAGTAAGGCACAGACTGACCATTATAAGGGTAAAATGATACCCGGGGTCAAACAGCAAAGTTACCACAGCATCACAACCAAGTCAGTAACGGGTAAATCCTCCTCTGTTTGCCAAACAAGCATTGATCCGACGTGGCATACTCCTAATGAGACGTCTAAGGTCATTTTGGTCCAGATTGTCCCATTCCTGTTGCAACGCAGCAGCAAGTTCTTGGACATTGGCAGGACGTTGTTGACGTCGACGTAACCTCTGTCCAAGCATGTCCCAGACATGCTCAATGGGGGAGAGGTCGGGACTCAGTACTGGCCAAGGTAATGTGGTGATGTTCTGTTGTTGGAGGTAACCTGTAACGATCCTGGCCCTGTGACATCTTGCGTTGTCATCCTGGAAGATGAAACGGTGGCCATGACGTCGTGCGAACGGCACAACATGGACTGCCAAGATGTTGTCCCGGTAGTACTGGCCTGTAACACGCCCTGCAACAACATGTAAAGCCGTTCTTCCAGCAACAGTGATGCCTCCCCACACCATAACAGAACCACCCCCAAATCGATCATGTCTGATGACGTTAACGTCTTGGAAGCGCTCGTTTCGACGACGCCACACCCTCCTACGTCTGTCCAAAAAATCAACAGTGAACCTTGACTCATCTGAAAACATCACATTGCTCCAGCGTCGATTATCCCAGTGTTGACGATCCCTACACCAACGACGTCTTGCCTGAATGTGATGATCTCTCAAACAAGGGATCACGCGAGGACGTCGGGCGCGAAGGTGACCCCTATGCAGTCGATTCCGAATCGTCTGGCCACTCACTCTCACACCAGTGTCTGTTTGAAGACGAGCGCTGATCTGATTTGCTGTGATGACACGATTTCTCAAGGCCAAGGTACGGATAAATCGATCCTGGGCTTGAGTTGTCGCCCTTGGTCGACCTGAGCGTGGTCTGTCCTGTACAGATTGTGTATCACGGTATCTGGACCATAGCCTGCTTATGACAGACTGAGAAACATTCATCGTCCGCGCCACAACCGCCTGTGTTGTGCCGATCTGTAGCATGCCAAGGGCACGTAACCTTTCATTTTGGGTAAGCCGACGCATATCAAAATTTGTTTTCTGGTGACTAAAACAATTAAACTGATGTTTCCACCCTGGAATTCAATGCCACAATGACTGTAACATTCAAAGTCAGAGTCGTGCAAATCTTGGGTTGGACCCCCATGATGATCCCAAGCATCACCTGCATTCCATGCGGTAGCTATTGGTGCGTTTGGGCGTCACATGTAACTGGAAATGTTTCTTCTGTTAGGTTCTATAGTGACTTTTTTCGTAGTCATTTGCATATTTTAGTATTATGCCCCCAAAATCAAATATCCCCTACTTTTTTTGAATAGTATATTTGGTTTAGGCGATAATGTTTTTGGGTACCTACATGCGATTCACTCTGATAAGTGGCAGAAAAAAATTAACTAGACACAATTTTATGGAACACTGTTACTTTTCACTTCACACGTCATGTGTTTTATTTTAGCAATGTAAACCATATTGGGATATGTACAGGTTTTATACAGATAGAATCTTAACTAATCCTAATAATTGTTGTAAATAAATAGGAGTTAGGGTTTACAATGTAAATTTTTTAGGGGGGTCCAAGTATATTCAGACCCCCCCCCCCCCGAAAAACAATGTGTGACGCCCATGCAAAAAGGTAATAATAACCACTGACGGAATCGGAAACTCTGGATTTAATGAGAAAGAGGTACAAAAATCTGTAAATCTAATCCAATCTCTTAAATATGATGATTGAGAACTTGACGACAAAGCTTGTCCAATTAATATGTACGCCGATGCACTTAGATCAATAAAGTTTCTGGATGTAATATTTGAGGAGATGGATCCAACCATGGTGCGTGATAAGCAGTCAGCGACACGATTTGATTTGCCAGGTATATGTTTTGCACGTAAAAAAACAATATTTTAATCGATGCCATCACTAACCGCCGAATTAAAGACATCATGGCGGGGCATTTAGAGGTAGATTTATTAATAACATAAACGACACATTCATTATCGGTAAGAAATAATAACTTATGATTCTTCAACAAATTACCCCAGTGTTCCATTGCTAAGACAATGGGAAATAACTCCGTGACATTAATACTGTAATTCACCATTGACGCAGGCCACTCTGCTGCAAACCACCTGGAACCAAATACTGCAGCGAACCCGTTCGAAGCAGCAGCAGCATCGGAATATAATTTTTAAAACATCAGACCCTAACCAAGTGTCATTGAGAAACATACAACGACCATTAAAATCACTCATAAAATGGGACCAAATTTTTAAGTCTTAGCTGCATTCGTTAAACGAATCTTATAATGGGGTTTCGTAATACCTATCGTAAGATCATATAAGCGTCTCAAAAATGTACGACCGGGTACCACAACCAAGGTAGCAAAATTTAACAATCCTAGAAGGGACTGTAATTCTCTAAATGTGACTTTGCGTCTTTTACTGACCACTTCCAAAGCCGCACGGATTTTTTAACCTTCCCAGTGGGAAGTTGATTAACCATTGCAACAGAATCAATTTCAATACCATAGATAGTAATTTTTGTCACCGGGTACACCGTTTTGGACTCTTTGATAGGGATACCCAGAAATTTTGACAATGCCCGAAATTTTTTAAGCGAATTTAAACACTCGGCACAGTTGGTAAACCGACAAAGAAAAAATCATCAATCATGTGACTCAAGGACGCTTCATATTTAGTTTCCATAACCCAATGTAATGATGTACTAAATCTTACAAAGGTCTGACAACTCATACTGAGGCCCATCGCCAAACACATATCAGCAAAATATAACAACTCATCACCCAACTGAACCGAGAATCCTAACAAATCATAGTCATTCGGATGGATTGCTAACAGCCTATAAGCATCTTGAATATCTGCCTTGGCCATCAAAGCCCCTCTACCTTTTGCCTTAACAATATGGACGACTTTATCAATAGAATCATACTGCACTTTTGTAAACTCATCTGATATGTAACCGACTTATTTAATGGGAACGATAGATCATGAATCAGACGAAAAGCACCTGGCTCCTGTTTTGGTATAACACCCAAGGGCGAACAATGTAAGTTCGTAAAGGGGGGCAGTTTAAAGGGACCCATCACACGACCATGCACCAATTCATTGTTGATCTTTCCAATCAACATTTCCATATGATTATAACACGAATCATGGTTACGAGCTACAGTAAAAATTGTTTGACCGGTAAAGGGAATGCGAAATCCATCAGAAAAAACAGAAAATAAAAACTCACGTTCCACAACCTCATACCCTTCCAATACCTCCCACAACCTACTTGGCATTATTGATGTTGGGATTTTGTTTGTTGCCTGAACTGTTGCTACGAAAGGAATAACGGGACTGCGGCCTACTTTGAGTTTGAGGTGGAGGAATAGCAACAGGTTGAGGTAAGGACAGATTCACATTTGCAGTTGGCGGGTTATTGGCAACAATCCTGGGCGATGGCAACATGGAATGGGATGAGGCATTAGTTAACGGGTTTCGACGGGTTTTATCATAACACTGCACCAATGGGTGATTAAATCCACACTTGGAGCAAACATGAGCGAAGCTACAAATATAACGGTAACAACCCTGTTGGGAATTAAACGCCCAGCAAACCCACTTGGGGGTTGAAAAAGACGGATTCGCAACCCGTTGAGAATCATCCCCATGGGAATTAATGTGGGCCCGATACAAAGTTGTGGCACGAAGCCATAACTCTGCGTGAATGCGGTCCCACGGTAACAACTGATTTTGCCTCAATAACCGGAATTGGGAATCGTAATAATTAAAGGCTTTTGAACCATAGGTTTGTGCCAACTCAGAAAGAAAAGAATTATATGCTAATAAACTCGATGCTAAATTAGGTGAACGCTGGAAAATAATATCCATAAAGATTTGAAAGGCACGTTGCCATTGATTGAAATTTAATTCTTTTGGCGTTTTGGGGTTGGAGAAAATTTTGAAAATTGGTTCCTCCCCTGACTCCGAGATATTTATTGCTAGCTGAGTTGGCACATTCCCTCCAGGTAACAGCAAAGTAAATTCTACAAATTTATTTGACCAGATGTCATGTTTAATTTTTTCCGACACATGCCTAGATATTGACATGTCCACTGGCCGCTGATTCATAGGCGGTACCGACTGGTTCGTATCTCCCATACCTGCATTATGAAACAGCACTGGG
Organism: Patella vulgata; assembly: GCF_932274485.2. Classification (NCBI taxonomy): domain Eukaryota; kingdom Metazoa; phylum Mollusca; class Gastropoda; family Patellidae; genus Patella; species Patella vulgata. The sequence continues at coordinate 44,691,617 of NC_065885.2, forward strand.
GATGGCGTTTCACCGGTGATGGGAACTGCGGTGGTTTGTGAACTGGTAGTTGTGGGCACTGGCGGCACCGTTGTAAGTGTAGCAGATGAGGCTGCGGTTGATGCTTCAACATTCTGACTGGTTACCGTCACAGATGCAGCCGATGTCCTACTCTTTGTTGCCGGACCATTTTGGCTGAACACTAGGCCCCTATCCATCATTTTTTGAATCAGAAGCTCTATCGACCGATCTTTTGTGGAGGACATGGCAGGAACTCCCTCGCTGTCACTGGATTCTGCTACTTCACGACGTTTTGGCATTGTCCTAAAAAACATGGTAGGGGAAACCAATAACCAACTAAAAAACTGAAGTGAATACCAAGGGAAGCATGCACCAAGTCTGTATAATCCATAATAACCACATGCACAGCAGCATCCAAGCCACTTCCATAATAACCACATGCACAGCAGCATCCAAGCCACTTCCAACACACTACATGCACCAAGATAGCACTATGGCTACTTTTATATCAATCCATACACCAAAGAGATAGCACCACGGCTATATTTATGCCACTGCATTCATTTTTTTTTAAAAATAGAACAAACATATATACACACATATGTGACAACAGGCCCTATGACAGTAAACCATATACCGAATGTATCATTCTAAGCAATGCCATCGTATGTGGCGCAAAATCGCGTCCCGGATGCTGACTATAAATAAAGGGGTGCCGACTTCCGGCGACAAGTGAATTCCATCCTCCTCGTATGGATCTGCGACTAGTTGCCAGAGTACGGCTCTGTGTCGCCAAAAACTCAGCTCGAGAGTGTCCTGACATAAATTTATGATCGCATGGTTTCTTCGGGTAATATTGCTATTATAGTCTTCATACGGAACCGTCTGTCGCGGCAACAATTGTGAAATAATCACACATTTTGGCAACCAACCACTGTGAATATATCCCGCGAAAGAAACAATATCCAACGCCGTTCGATCAGGGCTGCTATGTACATCGGACAAGTCATTGGAACCTAAATGAAGGTATACTAAATCCGCGCCCGTAAACCGTTCGTTCCCTTTAAACAAACGACCGTGCGGATCATTTCTCACCCGTAGTCCGCCATAGCCGTAGACCACTCGGACCAATCAATTTGTGTTGGAAGACCACTCGGAACAATATTTATGTTGCCGCTCGGACCAATCAATTTATGTTGGAAGACCAACCGGACCAATATTTTTGTTGCCTCTCGGACCAATCAATTCATAATGGAAGACCACTCGGACCAATACTTGCCTCTCGGACCAATCAATTTATGTTTGAAGACCACTCGGACCAATATTTATGTTGCCTCTCGGGCCAACCCAAAGGATCGCTTCTCGATCCAATTATTCACTTAAATAAAATACAGATTTTAAATTAAATAAATATTATTTATTAAAAAATAACAATACAAAGAAGCGAATAATTTATAGGTGAATCTGTACATAAATTTAGAAATGTTCCCCTTCCTTACATATTTATTACATCAACAATTTATAAAATATTTATTACATCAACAATTTATAAAATATTTATTACATCAACAATTTATAAAATATTTTTTTTTTTTAGTTTTTGATATGCCTGTGACATGTCTAGTGACCTATTCGCTGGGACCGTAAATTAAACCACATTTCTTTAATAGTTGGCTTGTGCTGATTGCTTCTTCATTGTATAGTTTCCAAATCTATCTAATTTGTTCGTTGTCGACCTTTTCCTCCAGTTTTGTAAAAGCCGGCAAAATATGCTCCGATGGCAAAAATGGCAAGGTAAGGAACTTTCTGAAGAACTTATAAATTTACTAATGTGACACAGTACAGCCTCGCGCCTTGGTCGCACTAAAGAATCGTAAACAATACACATATCGGACATTTTGACAAATGATAATGAAATATACATTCTACATGTTTATATACAATTTAAGCTCTTGGACATTACTCCAATCACACCAATTAAAAATGAATCAATTTTCTTTCATGTGCTTCATCTACTTTATTACCTTGTAACATGGATGAGTACATTATCAACACATACTAATGTATTAATCACTACTCATTTATCGTTGTTTTGTTAATTAATCCTCTTTGATGTGTTTCATTATGATCAAATACCACGGATAAGTACATAACACTTATAATTTTCATATTAAAACAAACACAATTTATTAAAACAACAATTTATTAGCGATCCGAGTAGTCATATTAAAACAAACACAATTTATTAAAACAAAACTTTATTATTGGTCCGAGTGGTCTTTTTGTTTGGTCCGAGTAGTCTTTTTGTATGGTCCGAGTAGTCTTTTAGTTTGGTCCGAGTGGTCTATCAATTGGTCTGAGTAGTCTTGGTCCGAGTGGTCTTTGGTCCGAGTGGTCATGCATTCCTTTAAACAAACGACCGTGCGGATCATTTCTCACCCGTAGTCCGCCATAACCCCAGATCCCACATTACATAAACGGTAATCTAACCCTAAATTAAAATTGTTATAAAACGTAAGGTGCTTCGCTAATCGCTTGATATACAACGTACCAAAAATAGCCACCTTTATCGGTCTAGATACAGGAAAGGAAAGTTGCAAGCCGGTAACGCTAAATAATGGTGCCGAACGTTCCATTCGTACCTTGCAGACAAACACAAAGAGAATCAAAACGAGGCTCTAATGGTGGAGCACGTACCAAGAATTCTGAAACAATTACAAAGTTCCACAGTCGTGAAAAAGTATACGTAAAATCAACAGAACAACAAATTGTAAAACAAATTACTTAGCTGGTAGAACAGTCGTAATAAAAGACCAAAAATCACCGTATTGAAATTCCTCAATAAAATTTTTCTTGATTACTTTCTGACAACACTAAGCACCACTAATTTACTCTACGACTGCGTTTGCTGGAATGTTGGAAGCGCGATTAAAAAGGCGGGAAATCCTCATTTGCATAATATAATCAAGCAGTAAATAAAGGGAAATAATCTGATTGGATAAAAAACACAAATAACATTATTTACAATAACGCTTATTTGTGTTCCCCCATCCAGCAATGACTAATAAAGAATACAAAGCCCTCTTGTTGGTGTGAAAATGTCATTTATTAAAATGACGTCAACATATATATATATATATATATATATATATATATATATATATATATATATCATAGTATAAAATATAAAAATTAACTATTCTAATATATATATATATATATATATATATATATATATATATATAGATATAGCTGTAGTGAGTTGTTGTTCTAATGTACAGTATCATATATCATAGTATAAAATATAAAAATAACACCGATTTATTGAAACATGTAGAAGCAAATCGGTGTTATTTTTATATTTTATACTATGATATATGATACTGTACATTAGAACAACAACTCACTACAGCTATATATATATATATATTAGAATAGTTAATTAAAGCTGCTCTTTGGTAATATATAATTGAAATTAAAGATGGCAAAATAAAACTACAAGCGACAAAATGAAAAGGGTTCGAAATAAGAAACAGCCTTCAAACCGACGTGTTTACACCGAACGGCCAATGCCAAAGCCTAAAGCACGGTCGTATCGTAAAAACGATGTATGGCAAGAAGTGGAACCCCGCCGTAAATGGTCACAAAAACCAAATTACACTACCAGAAATCCACAAGTTTTCCGTGATACAGAAAATACGTATGACAATAGGGTCAATTTTTTAGGCCAAGGCCGACAGAAAACCCGAAGTCGATACAAGAACCAACGAATGTAGATCCTGTTGTCATAAACCTAAGCAGCGTGAAACTCACCTCGGATCATATTCGTTTATTTAAAAGAGGCTTAAAATTTACGCCAACACCCCGAAGTGATAACTATATTTTACGTTCTGAAATTTCCCAATTCTGCAGGACGTTAAGACTCCAATATCATTTTCTCAAAGATGATGAAGATGATCTGAATGAAACTATCACTGAATCGGAGTGTCTAGTTAAAAATAAATCAAACTTTACACCAAGATTAGGAAAAGATGCACATCTAGATAACTTCATTACTTCTATTGCATCTCACAAAATTCAACCAAGACTCTACAAACAAAATTTAAGTAAGGGTGAGCTAAAGGTAATAAATGAGATGAAGAACAATCCAAATATAATTGTCAAAGCATAAAAATGTAGTTTTATTTTGCCATCTTTAATTTCAATTATATATATATATATATATATATATATATATATATATATATATATATATATATATATATAGATAAAAACAAAATATACATGATAATTACAAACATACATGTATACAAAAATTTTCCAATGATAAAAAACCAACTATTTACTAATTGTTGGGCTAAACAATCCGCCCAAAATACGCCAAACAGAGACCAGTCTGAGATACAATCACATTCTGGGCTGTCTGGCCCAACAAAGGGATACATCATTCACACGAAAAGAGGAGCTATCGACATGGATATCACCGTAAAACTTGACAACACAAGAGGACAAACATAAAAGATTTTGGTTTCATTGCACATTATGGGCCAAGGCTGTGCACAGCATTATAATCCCAATATAAACAACCTACAAGCTTTTTGAAATCGGAAATCGGGTAAGACTTAAGTTTTTGGTGGAGACATTGAAGTGCCAACCCTAAGCCAGTCTACAATGGCATACGGCAGCAACACAATACCCACACAGATTATTTATTATAAATCCAGTTACGTATAATGTGGCATGATAATTAATATAAATTGACAAAATTGCTTAACAACATTTGTGTGGGAGAATTACTGTCCCCTGCCATCAACAAACCAGCCTTGATCTACAATAGGCACCCCCGTATCCGTATCCACACCCATCGGTGCCATGCAGTGCTACTTATGAAAGCTGACCCGTTCAAATTAAACTATTAATGGGGAAGGGGGGGGGGGTAACTAATAATCACACATAGTAATCAGTGTAGTGCACTCTGCGAGGCTACACCGAGCACAGCTACTCATAAACTACTTACTATGCCCTAATATCTTAACCTAGGTAATTTAACATATGATTGAACCGCGTTACTCTTCCAACGCCCCATACGGCGAATGGCATCCTCCGAATAGCCGTTGTGGGACGCTGTTGTCGCGGCACCAATCCGAAAGGAATGTAATTTGTAGCGAGAGCTATCCAAACCAATAAATTCAATCAACTTGCTCAACCTAGAATTTGGGGGGTTGGATGGCTGAATGGTTAGCGTGCGCGCGCTGTATCATAAAGTCTGTCATTGAGTCGACTGACGTGGTTTCGAATGCCCGGTTGTACGTGACAAGGAGTAGGGTTGCCTGTCCACACTCGTGGGTTTTCTCCGGGTCCTCCGGTTTCCTCCCACTGCTAAAGACCCCTACGCGCAAGCGAATTATTGAAATAATATTAGAAACCATATGTTAGTCCCGAAATGACCTAGTTTGTGTCGAGTAGACGTTAAACCCCATTTCTCTCTCTCTCTCTCTCTCTCTCTCTCTCCTCTCTCTCTCTCTCAACCTAGAATTTAAAAGTTTATATGACACGACCGAACCGTTGGGCCTTGGAACACGGGACCTCTCACATGAGGAGAATTTTGAAAATTAGCCAACAGCAAGCAGGGGGCACAACTAACTGTAGATATTTGACATGAACACTGGAAGAACAATTTAGTGGGAGTAGCTGACGATTTATGTTTGTAACAATGCATGGATATTTCCACTGCTTGCAAGATGGTACCAGCAAACGAAAATTGAACATGTTGAGTTTGTATCACCTTGGTACTATCAACGCCCGTTTTAAGTACCAACTCGCCCAAGGGAAAAAAGCCTGCAAAAGCCAAAGCAAATATGGATTTCAACAACACTTGATGAGACAATAAGGTAAAAGCTAAAGGAACCATTGAGGCATTGAGGCATTGAACTTGAAATGGGCCAAGGACGTCGCCTCATCCTTGTCGACACACTACCGAGCCATGCTAGCGGAGAAACTAGAATACTTGAAGTCACGTCACTTTACCAAAGATGTTGTACAGGAGTACTCTAGCAACGCCCTAGCATGGGCCAAGAAGTCCTACGGCAAGCGACTTCAGGATAGTGTGAAGACGGAGTTCCATCGCCTCCTGTCCACGGTCTCTAAAACTGTTACACATCCTCCCCCATCACCAATGCACATTACACACAACCTTCTCCGGGACACACCAAAACGAAACACACCCAACAAGAGAAAATTATCCCCTGGAGAAGATACATGCATTAACACTCCCTCGAAGCGTGCAGCTAGATCAACCAGTTCGCCCCGGGTTGTGTCTGGCTCACCTACTTCCTCGGGATCTATATCGCCACTAAACGCGCTTGTCGACTGTCTGTCCCCTAGATCGCCCATCATTCCTAACCCTAGAATCACCACCAGATCTTCCACCAGATGTAGACGTTCACTCAACCTATCACTAAAGAGATCTCACAGCTACAAAGGTAAAGGCGAGAAGGATTTGTGGTACCTACCAGCAGTCAAGGCAAAGACCCTGGTTATTGGATCCTCTAACCTGGCTAGGATTGTATCCTTCCTCGGGGACTGGGAGATCCATAGCTATTCTGGAGCCAAGATCAGCCACATCAAACAGATCCTCCATAACAACATGGGACCTGCACCAGAAGAATTAGTGATACATGTCGGGCTCAACAACAGGGAGGAAAGTGGACCAAGGATACACGAGCAGATGCTAGATCTACTCAAGGTGACCAGAGCAGCTTTCCCAACAACCAAGCTCTTCACCACACAGATCCCCACTTCTTCCCGTCTCCGACAAGAAAATCCGATCGCCTACCAAAACCTCACCAGGCACAACCAATTGATCTCCATTGCACCTTCACCAAACGCCACCACACTACCAAACTTCAAGGGCAAAATTGAATTGAAAGGTAACGACGCCATCCACTGGAGCCCGGTCACGGCCAGAGTGATCATCAACTGCTGGATGAGGAATTTAAACTAGGATTAGTGAAAATAAATGAGAAGCCGTCTTTAGGACAGACAGTTGTCAATTTGAGTGACAGACTTCTCAGCCCCCTAGAAATGAACATTCTTGATAAAGGCCTTAAATTCATCCCAACCCCTACAATAACATACATAGACCCCATCACCCAGGCAACCGGTCGCTTCCAAAGAACACTTTCGTTGACTTATTTTTTTAGGAACAAACCCGGCAGAGGTAAGAAATTATTCACAGAAAAATCCACATGGAAGCCACCTAAAAAGTCATTATCACCAGCCATCCTAGAAACTTTCGATGAAATGAACACAGAAATATCATCCCTTCTGCCACAATCTCAAAAACCAAATCTCAACCGAGCAACTAAAACAGCATTAAACACCCTCAAAAATGACAAAAACATAATAATTAAGAAAAGCGACAAAGGCTCGTGTTGTGTCATAATGAATCGCGCAGACTATATCTCAGAGGCAGAAAAACAATTAAGTAATCCTAAACATTACACTAAATTAGACCAACCCATCTTTAAGGACACCGCAACTTTAATAAACAACATCTTACATGAATTGCAAGACAAGGAATACATAACAGCAAAACAATATGATTATCTTTCCGCCAAATCTGACTGTCGACAACGACATCTCTATACGCTACCAAAAATACATAAAAATCCAGAAACGGAATGGTTTATACCCAATAAATTACCCAAGGGACGCCCAATAATATCAGACTGTGGCAGCGAATCATACAATGTATCACAATATATAGATCATTTCTTATTACCCCTAGCATGCCAACACCCATCATACCTTAAAGACACTAACGATTTCATTCACAAAATTAAACAGTTAAGAGTACCCGAGCACACCATATTAATATCCATTGACGTACAGAGCATGTACACGAACATCGACAATACCACAGGAGTTGAAGCAGTTAGGAAAGCATTTCTTAGGAACCCACAAGCATCCAGGCCGGACGAAGAAATCCTCAAATTACTCGACATTTGTCTGAGGAGGAATGACTTCGCTTTTAACGACCAAGTATACCTTCAGTCTTCCGGCGGAGTGGGAAAGGGAAGTTCTGCCACTCTGTCCATTAAACCAGATTTTTATGGGCGGTTTTTAGATGACGTTTTCATAGTCTGGACGTACACACTAGACGAATTTTCGGCTTTTTTCAACATCCTGAACAATCATCATCCATCTGTCAAGTTAACCGCATAGATTTCCTTGATACTACCGTTTTTAAAAGTAGCAACACCAAAATCACAGGCCAATTGGAAACTAAAGTATTTTTCAAAGAAACCGACACACATCAATTATTGTTCAAAAGCTCCTTTCACCCAAAACATACGTTCTCTGGCATCATAAAATCTCAGATTCTCCGTTTTCATAGGATATGTACTCAGAAGACCGACTTTGAGTCAGCATGTACATTAGTATTTAGCAAACTAAGGGAAAGGGGATACTCCAAACGATATCTCAGACGTATAAAAAATAACACTCTAGCTGAAATTGCCGCCAAGGAAACAACAAATATGCAATCAGCAGTTAAAACCAAAACTTGTGGCTACCCAAGATGTCAAACATGCAAAATCATAAACATATCCGACCATTTCCATAACAAAACATCTGGCACACAATTCCCAATATTAGACCAACTTTCATGTAGTAGTTCAAATATAATTTATCTAATTTCATGCAGACAGTGTGACAAGCAATACGTAGGGGAGACTCAAAATGCACTTAGGGAAAGAATTAACGGTCACCGATCAGACATAGTCACCAAAAAAGACAAACAGGTCTCAATTCATTTCAACCAAGCAAATCACGACATTTCTGATCTCATTGTCACGCCAATAGAAAAGACCAAGAGCGACTTTGAAACTTCAGAAGAAATTAAAACGTTTAGGCTAACAAGAGAAAAATTCTGGATTGACAAATTGAAAACAACAGCTCCCCTAGGTTTGAATATTCATACGGCTAGCGCAATAGCCCCTTTTGTAGTCCCATTTAGCGCAACAGCAGCAAGTGCATCCAAAATCATCAGAAAACACTATACTGATCTCCAAGAAAATCACCCTAAAATATTCACACAGAAACTAATAATTGCATATTCTAAAAATAAAAATCTGCACGATATCCTAGTGCACAGTAAATTAGATTAACTAAGACCAGTCTCCACCCTAACCCAAAACAAACCATATATTAAATCCTATCCCTAACCGTTAGTAAATAAAATCAACTAGATATAAGAATCCCTAGCCCTAACCCGGTGATGTGGAACAAACACAATTTTTTTTAGAAAATCCAATTCGTAGTAGGAAACACACTAATGTGGCTCTCCCCCCGAGAGCCTCAAATTTATTCTTTTTTCTTCTTCAGAAACAAAAAGTCCAGAATACCAGAAGTACCATCCAAGGAAGACCATCAGCGCCACCCCCCCCCCCCCGTGGCAGCTGTTGGAGGAAGTCTATTGATTTGAATGGAATTTTTTTCAGCGATCATAGCTTTGTACCTTAGGTACCGGACTTTAGTCAGAGGTATCTCATTTTTGTTACCATACATTAGACAGAATAACCTTTCTCCAGCTGCAGGTACTTCAGACTGGGAACCTCCAGGTGAAGCTATTGTCTTGCTAGCTTCCCGAAAGATGTCACTGTTCGTATGCTTAAGAAGTCCCAATTTACCGAATCTGAAACAACCAGAAGTGGTATCACACCCAGACCAGGCGCGAATGAACAATAAATTGTCTAATACAGTTTTATCCATTGCGCTGCAGACTGATTTTATGTCATAGTTGTTGCGCTTTTTGTCCAAGTGGCGAAGATGAATTGTCGCTTGATAACGGTGAGAGTATCCTCATTGAAACGTTGCAGTTAATAAACCTAGTGAATGTTATCCATAAAGTTGTCATTTTATTATATATCCCGTTCACTAAATGCCCTTCAAAGATACTAAATGTAAATCGTTGAAAAACCAATGCTCGTCATGTTCTTGTACACAGAATGGTTTGAAATGTGTTGAAGCATGTGGACGATGCCACGGAGAGGGTTGTCTGAATAGCGAACAAATCAGCATTGATTTAGAAGATGAATTTGGTACGGGTTAGAACAAATCAAAACTGAAGAATATTTTGATGATTTTATTGATGATGATCCGAATGAATATTTTATGGTGTCCAGAATGTTCCTCTTGCTGTTGTTGCTTTATTCACAACACGTCTCCGCCATTTTGAATTTTGACTTCACAGTGACGTCACAGTTCCGCCATTTTGTATTCTGACGTCACGGTGACGTCGTACATTACTTTTTACATCATTTCTGGAATCCTTGGTATCACTTTCCTATATGTTGATAATACATTTCTAGGCTGTAAAATTGATATTTTTGAAGTTATAAATGGTTTTCAGTTTCATTATGTTGACCCAGGGGGTCAAAATTTCAAAATGCTGTAAAAAAAATTTGCTCAACTCCGATCGACGGGGAAAATTTTTCTGGAACACTAGGGACATAGTTGTTTCAGAAAATGAAGAAATCATTTGGGTAGGAATTTCTTCCCACAAAGCTGGATTTGTCACCTTCTCCAACCAGCCCATACTAGCATGACGTGGGGTCATCTCAGGAAGCACGTCAACAATGGCGGGTATATCATGCCGTGTTCACAGAGAGACTGTATTGACGACGACGATTCTGCCAGCGTTCACAGCTATTCAACCGATCGCAGTTACTCTCTTGTCTTTGATTCGGATGATGATGAGGTGTCCGACGATCATTTGGACTCGGCGACGGGGCCGATTCAACCATATATGTTCGAACCGCAACCGGCAAACATAACATTAACAGAGGCATCCGTCGTCAATAATGGTGAAAGTGAAGAGGAGCAGAGGCCCACAAGACGCAATAATTTGGACTGCTAAGTAAATGCGTCATCTACTTTCAAAGTCGCTCCCCTGTATCACTTATCTGACCACTGTCTGAGACGGGTACATTGTAAATTAGTAGGAAATAATAATATTAATAGTAAACTGAACAAACAATCAGATATATACACGAAACCTATACTATTATTAGCATACTATTACTAAAAACCTAAACCTGTTAATATGTCAACGAAAACAAAGTCTTAAAATTTATTTGGAATGAACATACAAACCAAGCTCCTATAGCCGAGCTACAAAAAGCTATAAATCAAGGCTAAACATATTCCTAACAAACTATGAACATACCGGTATATTCTGTCCTCCTTGATGCAACAAAAGCACGCTTTGACAGGTCACGTATAAACCAGTTGAAATCAGGTTGATATTTAAAAGCAAAAGCCCCCCTCATAGTTTATAAGATAAGTTCTGACATAAATATTTGAAACCATACCTTTGGATTTTTAAATACAAAATAATTTTGATTTTATTTAACATGTCAGGTATTTCAAAAGAATTTCCTACACGTGTTCGTTACGCACACGTCAGGCTGAATGGTACATGTGACCCAATGTCGTCACCTTTGAACCTATTGGCACACAGCATCGGCGCGTCGAATTACCCAATAACACCCAATAACTGCCCAATAACACCCAATAGAACCTGAATCGTATAACAGACAAAGAAAGCGCATTAACAAATTATTGAAAAACAGATACGGGGATAAATTTGTGTGCTTTCCGGATATTAAATACCCAGACGATTTTTTACAGGACCGCGTGCACTTGCAGACAAAATGAAATGAAATGAAATGGGGTTTAATGTCCTACTGTTCTGCTGCTAAACTGGGCTAATGAAGACGGGCATACGCCATACAGTGTGCTATGAGGGAAATTGTGCCCGGGCAGCGGCACTATGGCCTACTCTTATATCGAATTCCAACTGCCAAGGGATCTTTTACGTGCGCGCCAATGTGTACACGGGACCTCGGTTTTTCGTCCCATCCGAACGAATAGACAGCTGTCCTTGTCAGGCCCTCCGGTCCTTGTCAGGCCCTCCGTCCTGCATCACTGACAAGGGGAAATCACGCCGGAAAATCTGGATGAACTTTCTCGGCCAATGCAGGGATCGAACATCCGACCTCCAGGCTAGCGAACCAGCGCCTTACCCACTTAGCCACCGTGATCCCCCACTTGCAGACAGAGAGTCTGTATAATTAAAACGAATTGCAACGAAAGCATACATTAATTTCTTGTAAACAAAATCACATACACGAGTTATCTCCCTTCAGGCGAGTGAGCGTAAAACTCTGATTTGGGTTCAACGTTGCGAGGCTTTTAAATTCAACTAAATTGTTATTTTGTATTTCCAAAGTCAACAATTTGGTGTTATTGAGCAGTTATTGGGTGTTATTAATTTCTTGTCAACAAAAATCACATATACGAGTTATCTCCCTTCAGGCGAGTGAGCGTGAAACTCCGATTTGGACACAAAGCAGCAATGCTTCTTAAATTCAACTAAATTGTTATTTTGTGATTCCAAAGTCAACATTTTGTAGTTATTGGTTGTTATTTTGGAGTTATTGGGTGTTACTGGGCCGTTATTGGGTGTTACTGGGCCGTTATTGGGTGTTATTGGGCAGTTATTGGGTGTTATTGGGTAATTCGACGCGCCCCACAGCATCGCACTCGAGTGATAATATAAACAATTTTACAATCCTGTCTATTTTAATATCATATCAGCACATCAAACTGATTTGTTTCCTTCTGAGACTGTTTATTGAATGACCAGGTTGGTTAATAAATACTGGAACAATTAATTTGTCAATCAGTCGAGGCTATCTCATGCTTTGCAGTAGGTGCTAATAATAATAACGTAACGTATAGTATAGTATACAAAACTTCGAACGGGAATTAAAAGACGTTAATTTCCCTTAATATATTACAAATGACAAGTGCTTTATGAAGTATTTATGTGGTCGTTATTGAAAGAAAAACATTGTTGTGACTACCATTCCTGGTTTTGAGGGTCAGATATATGAAAACGAATATCGGTTTGTAATTTTTTTTTAAACCGTTTCACCGGTGCAACCGAACAGTAACCGATAACATCCTTAATTTTCTAGGCAATCAAATCTACGATCTTGATTAAAAAAGATAGGTTGACACTGTCAACTTGACAGGCAACAAAACATATGCCCAAATATTGAAGATCAAAGCTTGCACCTTGTCCAACTACAGACTAGTGGAAATTAATGTCAGGCTAGTGTTTGACAGTAGACTACTTAGCCCATAGGCGTACGGGGAAATTCTTGACTGGGGGGGGGGGGGGGGCGGTGGTGGTTGGTGCCCAAAAAATGTAGTTAGGTTCTTAGTATGTTACATAATAAATTCGCTGTTAAATTGGACACATTCAAGAAGACAATAATTTTTTTATACAACTTTTACAAAGTACAATTGTGTGCCCAAATTTTCCCAGCATTTGGTGCCCAAAATGGTAAGGGCGGCCGCCCCCCCCCCCCAGCCCCCCCAGCTCGTACGCCTATGACTTAGCCCATGTAACAACATGGCCGCCAGTAGATAGAGTCTTCCTTTGAGAGCTTTAATAATCGGTGAAAAGCTATTAAATAACACGCACTAAGTGACCTATGAGATAATGTTAATATATCCAGAAGTGTTTGTCGACAATTAAATATCAAAAATCTATAAACTCTATCGATTTAAAAGACGTTTGAAAGGAAATCTACAACCACCTGAAAACTTGTTTTGTGAGCAGCCATCTTTGTTGTTTTTGTTTTGTTTATGTGACCTCTCTAAACTCGAAAAGCCAGAACTCAGAGAAGAACATCAACTAATCAGTGGTATATTACTACTTTATTATTATAAAAACTATAAAATTCATTAACATACAAGTAAAACATCACCACTTCATGTATACCCCTGCCAGAGCTAACCAAGATAGGAAAAGAAAGGGTTCAACTTCCCTATTCCAAATCCAAACAGACCTGCTCTTGGCTACCGGTGTCACAAGCTGTAATTTAAAAAAAAGCAAACTTCAGCAAAGTAGTATTACCACCTTCATGACTGAAAACACAGATCCTAACAACAGTTACGAAGACTATCTCGAAACCACAATGATAGATGCAGAGTTCTCATTAGCCTCCCAAGGAAATGAACAGCCTGTAAACCCTACCCCTCTGTCATCCACTCCTGTCCCGGATGAGGCTTTTACGAGCACGCTAAATGCTGTTACCCAGGAGTTATCCAAGGCATTTGGGAAACCTGAGGTCCAAAATGCTATCAGACCCATGATCACACTCATTCTGAGGGAACAAATTGACAAATACATTGCTCCACTGAGAAAGGAAATAAATGATTTAAAATATGAGATTTCGTCTGTTACCCTGCAACTGAATGGCATGTTGAACGAACGCTGTGATGATTTAGAACAATATGGTAGACGAAACTGCATCCGGATAAGTGGTATTACTGAAACACCAAATGAAATTGTTGAAAATAAAGTCATCAAAGTTCTCAAACAAGTCATCCCAGCCATTACACCTACTGACATAGAAAACAGCCACCGTGTTGGTAAAGCTTTCGGGGGAAACCCCAATAAGGTTATCATCAGACTGTCCAGCTACAAAACTAAAGTCTTGATAATGCGAGGTAAGAAGGTCATAAATTCTTCAGCAAACAACATCTACATAAATGAGGACTTAACACGGTATAGAGCACACATCTTCAAACATACTAGAAAATCCTTCAAATCCAACCTAATAAACGGATGCTGGACACGTGATGGCAAAATCTTTATTCGTGAAAGAAAACCCGATGGAACTGATGGGTCAATAACACGCATCCACAGCACAGTCCAAATTCCTGGATATAAACCATCACCAGAGGAGCTTCTTCACTTTAACCTGAGTCAAAATCTCCAAAGCGAACCAGAAGCAGCAGCTGTCTAAATAAACCTTGTTATACCCTTGCTTCTTCCCCTAAAAATATAAATTATTATTATTATTACAATCAATATCAATGTTATCAGTATGAATATCTCATCATTTTTCCTTTATTCTCAATATTAACTGGTGTGAAATGATTAGACAAAGTAAATTATCAAGGAAAAAGCTCTCTGATTAGACCAATTCACAGGCCAAACCTTACTATTCATTTCATATACCACTAAATAAATAAGTACTTGTGCCAATTGCAATTGTGCCAAATGAAACTTGCCGAAATGCTTTAACCTAATCAGACTGCCTTTTTCTGAATCCCAATAGGCCCTCCTATTATGGAAAAACTTTGACTATAATCTAAAATGTTCCCTAACTCAAGCAAATAAATTGTTAACACTGAATATTCATATCTAACATACTACTAGCAATAGATCAAAGCAAGAGCCCAATAGCTAATTCAAACTTATCAAAGGAAGTGGCATTTAATGTAGATCCCACAGGGCAACCAATATAAACTTAACAAGATAGGTCTCCCAAGTATGATGTCATAATAGGTTCGACACTTTCGTCTCTAATAAATGGTCGCTAAGTATGGTGTCTATAATAGGTCTCCAAGTAAGTTTCCGATATTATCCTCTACGCTTTCCACACACCACTCCAATCAAAACGACCAAGCTTGAATCAGGTTTTTTATCTGGAAATAATTTAAAATGTATAATCTTATGAATGTAATACAACTTCTTGTATAATCATCCATAGTCAGAGAACACCTAATGATTAGATATTCTTAGCGTGCTTCTTATTCCAATTAGCAGACACCAGCTACCTTAGTCCCTCACAACCGCATACCTTAATTAATACTACAGAAACTGCTACCATTAACATTGAAAAATAATTATGAATATTGTACTTATCTTGCAGGCAAAATGTCCACCAGTCATAATATGTACTTCTGTAATTGCACCACAATACTCCTGTGCATTATCATTTGCTCCACTGTAAAACATGATATGTATAATTGTATACCATCAGTAGACCCTCAGCTTACAGATTGCCTAAACAAATCTAAAAAAAAAAGAAAAAACAATGTTCTTTTAAACATGGTAACTTGAAACATTAGAATTATACTGAATTATACATCTCTATACTGTAATAATCACAAATCCCCAATGGAATCTGAGTTTGGGCCTACTCTTGGTAATGCTAATATGCCAATGTCAATCTAACTGATGAATGTTATCATAACATGCAGTCACTCATTCTGAACAGCAAAATTTTAAACTGTACTGATTCGAGTAACACTTTCGGATGTGCACTGAATGGATTTCAAGCCCAATAACCAAAACTAAAGAAATGAAAGGAAATGGGATTTAACATCCTACTGCCAAAACAAAGAACCGAAAATACTAGTCTAAAAATAAAAAAATAAAATAATAACAAATAATGTGATAAAAATAGATAGAAAATGACTTTATTTGCCCAAAGATACTCACACAGTACTGTATTAAATCTTTGCTGTTCATTCCAACCATATTAAACCTATATATAAAACCTATGTATATATATATGTATGTATCTGTGTGTGTGTGTGTGTATATATATATATATATATATGTATGTATGTATGTATATGTATATATATATATATATATATATATATGTGCGTATATATTATTATTATAAACGAAAAAAAGGTACCGGGTGTTGAGCAAAACCCAGATTGCAGCCACTTAATGACACCAACAATATGTTCACATATGTATTCATGAAATATACAAATCTTATGACACCTACAAAATGTACCCATATTTATTTATGAAATATACAAATTTATTCAATCACGCTACTTACATGCCACTACAAATTCATTCCTTCACCAAATCCAGCAAAACACTGATTACAACCACATGTAACTAAATCACCATAATAATCTCTATTGTCCTAAAATAAATTAAATCAGTATAAATGTATAAATAACTTAATAATTGTTAAACTGCAACCTCAACAATAACAAAGCATCATCACCAACTTATACACTCATTAATAAATATTATTATTGGAATAAACACAATAAAATCATCCACTGAAAACAGTATGATGGGCTCGAAATACCTAAACACTACGTCATTTATAATCATTATCTATGCTCTTGTGACTTGGATTCTTGGGCTCATGATGGCACCTTACAAAGTAGACTGCTTGTATCCAAATAAAAAACATCCTAGGCTAAACCTTATATCGAAACATGGATAATGGATAGGTTACCAATACTCACCTGTAACGGTATCAATGATTATCTACACCCGTTAAAATACTCCACTAAGGCAACGCGGCGCTATTGCACTTCCGTACCTCTACCAGTTCCCGTGGTAAGCATAAACGCAAAGGGCTCGAGATGGATGGGAAGTTTAGAGTCAAGGTCAAAGTAAAGGTAACGCATTGACCGCGCCCATTGACTTCCTTTCGTACATGGGCCCTCTGCGTTTGACCGTTTTCTGACCGAGCAGTGTGGGACAGGGTCAGGGTAAACGTTGATGGTTCAAGCCAAGATTATAGGCTATGAAAATGGTTACGGGGTCAAGGTCGTAAGTCGTAAAACTGACTTTGAAAAGTTTGAGTTCAGTTTTCTGTAACATGACCTTGACCTACGACTTTGACCGATTTATCTTTTCTGAAGGACGTTGTCTCTGCTTTCACCTCAAGCATTAACTTTGATAATACAGTAAGAAATAGGGTCACGGCAAGCATAAACGAAAAGGGCCGAGATGGATGGGAAGTTTGGACTCAAGGTCACGGATGGTTAAAGGTGACTAGTGGAGGTCACCACGACCTTTCACATTGACCACGCCCATTGACTTCCTTTCGGACACGGGCCCCTCTGCGTTTGACCGTTTTCTAACCGAGCAGTGTGAGACAGGACCAAGGTAAACGTCCTTGATTCAAGCCAAGATAGCCTTCGAAAATGGTTACGGGGTCAAGGTCGTAAGTCTAAGGTCAAATGTCCCAAAACTGACTTTGTCTCTGCTTTCACCTCAAGCATTAATTTTGATAATACAGTAAGAAATAGGGTCACGGAAAGCATAAACGCAAAGGGCTCGAGATGGATGGGAAGTTTGGACTCAAGGTCAAAGTCAAGGTCACGGATGGTTAACGGTGACTAGTGGAGGTCACCACGACCTTTCACACTGACCACCCCATTGACTTAATTTCGGACACGGGCCCTTTGCGTTTGACCCTTTTCTGACCGAAAAGTGTGCGACAGGACCAAAGTAAACGTCGATGGTTCAAGCCAAGGTGAAAGCCTTCGAAAATGGTTACGGGGTCAAGGTCGTAAGTCAAGGTCAAATGTCCCAAAACTGACTTTGAAAAGTTTGAGTTCAGTTTTTTGTAACATGATCTTGACCTACGACTTTGACCCAATTATCTTTTCTGGAGTAAGTCGTCTCTGCTTTCACCTCGAACATTAACTTTGATAATACAGTTAGAAATAAGGCCACGGCAAGCATAAACGCAAAAGGCCTGAGATGGATGGGAAGTTTGGACTCAAGGTCAGAGTCAAGGTCACGGATGGTTAACGGTGATTAGTGGAGGTCACCACGACCTTTCACATTGACCACGACCATTGACTTCCTTTCGGACACGGTTCCTCTGCGTTTGACCGTTTTCTGACCGAGCAGTGTGCGACAGGACCAAGGTAAACGTCCATGATTCAGGCCAAGCTGATGGCCTTCGAAAATGGTTACGGGGTCAAGGTCGTAAGTCAAGGTCAAATGTTCCAAAAATGACTTTGAAAAGTTTGAGTTTAGTTTTCTGTAAGATGACCTTGACCTACGACTTTGACCCAGTTATCTTTTCTGAAGGACGCCGTCTCTGCTTTCACTTCGAACATTAACTTTGATAATACAGTACAAAATAAGGCCACGGCAAGCATAAACGCAAAGGCCCCGATATGGATGGGAAGTTTGGACTCGAGGTCAAAATCAAGGCCACGGCATATTCACACCTAAAGGCCAATCCACTGATCAACACCAAATAGTATTTTATAGAAAATGGTGGCTTCGCGCAAAAATTAAAGTATACGAAAATTATATTAATTTTTATGAACTGCAGTGTTAGGCAGCTAGTGCAGTGTGTCGGTTTCCGTCTTAGTGTCTTGTTATTGGAGTGGGTTTCCGTCTTCCCAGTTAACATTCATGGTTAGATTTACGTAAAGTTTACGTCATTATGGTTAGATTTTGGTTAGCGTCCAATAATGGTAAAATTCTTTGGTTAAATTTACGTTACTTTTACGTCATAATGGTTATGGTTACTTTTACGTCAGAAAATGACGTAAATGTAACGTAAACTTTATGACGGATTACTAACCAATTTTTTTCCCTTTGAATACTTCTTGATTAAATAACATTACAAGTGTGTGCACATTCTAACAATTGATATATAGTCGGAATTCAGACATAATAATTATATATGTATTATTGGTTATAATTCTAACGTTAATCTAACGTAAATTTTACATCAGGTTTCTAACCGTTAGTTTATGGTTAGTTTTCTGACGTAAATCTAACGTTAGTTTTCTGACGTAAATCTAACGTTAGTTTTCTGACGTAAATCTAACGTTAGTTTTCTAACGTTAATATAATGTTAGTTTTCTAACGTTAATGTAATGTTAGTTTTTTGTCATAATTTTAACCGTTAATTTAACGTTGGTTTTCTAACGTAAATCTAATGTTAATTTTATAACATAAATCTAACTTTAGTTTTCTAACATAAATCTAACGTTAGTTTTCTAACATAAACCTGATATTAGTTGTAAAACGTAAAACAAATGTCAGTTTAATGTCATGATACTAACAATTAAGGGCCTGACAAGACAGCTGTTTAGTCATTAAAATGGGTAAGACCCTGGCTCGCTAGCCTGGAGGTCGGGTGTTCGATCCCTGCATTGGCCGAGAAAGTTCATCCAGATTTCCGGCGTGGTTTCCCCTTGTGAGTGATGCAGGACGGAGAGCCTGACAAGGACAGCTGTCTAGTTGTTCAGATGGGATAAAAAAAAACGAGGTCCTGTGTACACATTGGCATGCATGTAAAAGATCCCTTGACAGTTGGAATTCGATATAAGAGTAGGCCGTAGTGCCACTGTCGGGGCAAAATTTCCCTCATAACACACTGTATGGTGTATGGCCATCTTCATTAGCCCAGTTCGGAGCAGAACAGTTGGACGTTAAACCCCATTTCATTTCATTACATTTTGTATCCATTTCTAAGTGCCCAAGAATAGAGATCTAGCTCCTTTAATAGTTGCGGTCTGTAGGTGACACACAAAGAGAAAACGAATGAATGAATGATCTACTCTCATTTCAAATTCCAAATGTCAAGGGTTCTTTTACGTGCACACCCACGTGATGGACTAGACACTGTTTTTTTGAGGTCCTCTGTCCTACACCACTACTAACAAAGGGAACTTTCTCGACCAACATGGGGATCACGTTGGCTAAGTGGGTAAGACGCTGACTCGCTAGCCTGGAGGTCGGGTGTTCGATCCCTGCATTGGCTGAGAAAGTTCATCCAGATTTTTCTGCGTGTTTTCCCCTTGTCAGTGATACAGGACGGAGGGCCTGACAAGAACAGCTGTCTAGTCAGGGATGAAAAACTGAGGTCACGTGTACACACAGGAGTGCACATGAAAGATCCCTTGGTAGTTGGAACTTGATATAAGAGTAGGCCATAGCGCCGCTGCCTGGGCAAAATTTCCTTCATAGCATACTGTATGGCGTATGCTCGTCTTCATTAGCTCAGTTTAGGAGCAGAACAGTAGGACGTTAAACCCGATTTCATTTCATTTTTCTCGACCAACACGGAAATTGAACCCCTCATTTCCTAGCCAGTGTGTTACTAATTACTAGAGAGAGAGAGAGAGAGAGAAATGGGGTTTAACGTCTACTCGACACAAACTAGGTCATTTCGGGACTAACATATGGTTTAATTTTTATTTACATAATTCGCTTGCGCGTAGGGGTCTTTAGCAGTGGGAGAAAACCGGAGGTTGGACAGGCGACCCTACTCCTTGTCACGTACAACCGGGGATTCGAAACCACACCAGTCAACTCAATGACAGACTTTATGATACAGCGCCCGCACGCTAACCATTCAGCCATCCAACCCCCCGTTACTAATTACTAAGTTTGTGAAATGTAGGTTTTTCCTCATGTAGGTTTGTCCTGATGAAATCGGTTTATTGTCCTACTGTTCTGCTCCGACTGGGCTAATGAAGACAGGTACATACCATACAATGTGCTATGAGGGAAATTTTGCCTACTAATATCGAATCCAACTGCCAAGGGATCTTTTCGTGCAAGCCAATGTATACATGGTACCTCGTTTTTTTGTCCCATCTGAGTGACTAGACTACTGTCCTTGTTCCTGCACCTCTGACAAGGGGAAACCATGTCGGAAAATCCTGATGAACTTTCTCCACCAATGCAGGCATCGAACACGTGCCCTCCGGATTACCGAGCCAGCATCTTACGCACTTAGCCACCATGGCTTTATCAAAATTAGTAATGAAGATGTGCTATGACAGAAATTTTGCCTGGACAGCAGCATTACCGCACTTACTAATGAAGAAGTGCTAGGAAAGACATTTTGCCTGGAGAGCAGCATTTCCGCATATAGTCATTACCAATAGTTCTAAGTGCACGCCAACCTGTAAAACAGGTCTTTACACACTTTTCCATCATTACCAATTACTAGTCTGCGGGTTCACTAGTCTGTGGGTGCACTAATCGTGCATTCACTAGTCCACTAGTCTGACTCTATAAAATACTATAAATATGAGTATTAAAGAAACCCAGTAGATATGGTGACTGATATCACCCTTCGTAAGGCGATAACCCAACATCACGGCATTTTAACCCGAAATCACAACATTTTAACCATTATAGCATATGCCCTTCTTCATTAGCCCACTTGGAACAAAATAGTAGGATGTTCAAACCCCATTTAAAATTCATTTTTATACTTTTCTGAACCAATCGGACTATTGAAGATAGTCATACGCAATGCAGAGTGCTATGACGGAAATTTTCTATTGACTGTGGCAGGGCGGAGGATCTGGCAAGGGATAAGGTATAGTTGTTCGGGTCATACGAAAAATCAAGTCCTCGTGTACATATTGGCATGCACATAAAAGACACTCCGACAGTTGTAATTCAATATCAGAGTAGGCCATAGTGCCGCTATCCGTGCAAAGTTTCCGTCATAGTACACTGTATATAGTGTATGCCTGTCTTCATTAGCTCACTCAGAGCAAAACAGTAGGATGTTTAATCTCATTTAATTTTATTTAATTTTCCTACTTTTCTGCACCAATGGGACTATAAAAGATAGGCTGGCAAGCGGACGAGTGCACCCATTGACTATTGAGCATCATTTACTTGAAAACGTTGAGAGAACCCTCAACGAAATGTCGCTTTAATTAAAATAGTAATTGTGTTTTTTGTTGTATCATCGAGTCAAGTGAACGTTAAACCCCACTTTTCTCTCTCTCAATTTTGATACCCAAAAATTTGACAAAACAAATAATGATTGATTGTCGGAAACTGTTTCATAAAGCAAAGTTGTTCTCTACTAAAAGGTTATCACTGTCCAAATGTTCGGAGTAGTCCACACCTAGGCCGACTATGCATGAAGTGTTTTTATAATTAAATTTATTAAATATAGTACCTTGCATCAGTAAATATAAAATTAAGGATCCTTTCACCAGTAAATATAAAATTCATAGGCCGACAATGCATTGTGTTTTTATAATTAAAGTTATTAAATGTAGTACCTTGCACCAGTAAATATAAACTTAATGATCCTTGGACCAGTAAATATAATATTCATGATCATTATTTATATAAGGCCTTCATCAACCTTGCACCAGTAAATATAAAATTAATGATCCTTGCACCAGTAAATATAAAATTCATGATCATTATTTATGTAAGGCCTTAATGTATGTTTGTACAAGTGTACATTCTTGGAATTGTATTACCATTAACAATATGGAGATCAATTATAATAACCTTTGGCCTTGTTCATGAATCCTTAAATTTTTGAAAATTTAGTTCTTAATATGAAACTATCTAAATAAAATATTGCTTAAATCAATGTGTGTTGTTAATGTCATTCAAAATGGCGGCTGTCTACATATACAATATATAAAATAGGTCATGAGTCGATTGTTGCCGTTTTTTTATTTCGAATTTAAAAGTTCAACACTTAATTATATAAGTTGTAAAACCATATAAAAATAAAGGTTGGACCAAGACTAGTTCCATTTTTTTAAGTTATGAATCTGAAAAATAGATAATAATGACCCAGTCAATTAACATAGAGATCTACTCTAGCTATATGAGTCCATATATTTATCGTCTCTCGATAAAAGACCTATCTCTGAAAATTAAAATTACCCGATTTGATTATTCTTTTAATATAACGTAATCATGTAACCTCATATAAAATATGGTAGAGCGTATACAAACAAATAATATGAATAGATTCATTATCAGAAATATTACAGGCCTTTCAAACGAACAGTCGCCATTTTTAGACGTACATCCATGTAGATGTACAAATATATTTTTATCGTCTCGGGCAAGGTCAAGGTCACGATCTGTTCACGGTTGATGATTGTGTTTAAATCGGTTTATATCATATTATTTCTATTCACATTACAATATTTTTTTATAGGTTACGGTTATTGTTGTTATTTATCAAAATTGCTTCAATTATTTATTAAATATTTTTTGTTTGTTCGTTTGACCGGAACGTACGGAATTCTGGGATTTAAAATGGCGGCATAGGTTATTATTTTTCCCAAAGAAGAAATGATGCCGTGATTTAAAGTTAAATAAAGCTATTCCACACATACACACACGATTTTGGATTCAGCAAAGTAAAGTTGAAGGTAAGTGCACTTTTTATGCGAACTTCCGTTGACAGTATACCGATAGATCTAATGTTGATAAAAAAATAATCTGGCCGTGGAAAAAGTTTGCACGCAACTTTGTATATCAGACAGTCAGTATTTGTTTTTAACACGATGCAGTTACATTGTCCGTAAACCATACTATTCATAAACAAAATCAACATTGCTTTAAGTTATCGAAAGTAATACTGGTTCCAAAATTGTTTTTAAAAAATCTGGATCCAAAAATTATCAAACACATAACGAATTTATTAATGATGTAGACTGTAAAAATTCAGGCTGTGCTAATTATAATATAAGTACATGTAGTATTTTCTAAACATTTTTATGGGTGTTTCAGGTTGGGTTTTTTTGTTGTTATTGTACTGATATTTTTGCAAATTTAATAATGCATAATGCAAGAGCTAAATCTATATATTGTACGTAGGTTAAGTAGGTATTTCTTGAGACTGTAAATGTTAAATTTTTTTATAAGACATTTTAATGTATTAACTTGCTATGTCTATAATCAAGTCTCAATGCCATCGGGTGCTTGAGATGTTCACAGATTCAAACACTGGCGGTTAATGTTAATGATTTAATTTAATTGAAAAATGGATAATCAAGACTTTAAGCTTATATACATAGGCCTATTTATATGATATAACATTAAATAACAAGTTTGCCCGTACATACTTGTACATAAAGGTTTCAGTCCTACTCCCCTGCTTATTTTTTCTTGTGGTGGCCAAGAAAGTTCATCAGGATTTTCTGGCATGGTTCCTCTTTTAACTGGTGCAAGACAGAGGGGCTGGTAAGGGCTAATGTACAGTTGTTCGGATAGGACAAAAAAACAAGCTCTTTTGTACACACGGTCCAGTCAAAATTTTCATCATAGCACACTTTCAAGCATTTGTCCAACTTCTTTAGCCCAGTTTGAGCAGCACAGTATGATGTTGAACCCCATTTCATTACAGATCCACAGTAGGTTGGCTGTCAGCCCAGTTGGAGCTGAACAGTAGGTCGTTTAACCCAATATCGTTTTTTTGGGGAGTATAAAGTTGCTTTTTATTTATTTATTATTTTTTACAGATCCTACATGTATATTTGAGCACCCGTGGTGGCAGTAATGACAAAGAAGTTCTAAAAAGATTTATATGGGCTTTATAATGAAAGTTAGACAACACTACTACTTGCCAAACACTACTGCTTGTCACATAAAGTAATGATATAAATATATATGTATCTATGGTAGCACAAATATCATCAGAATGTAGGCCAAAGCTTTACAAGCATTGTAGGCCTAAAATACTTTCTGTCTGAACTTTTGACAGTCAATTCTTTGATGACTAGTTAGTTTAGAGCAGATATCCTGTCACAGTATTATATAACAGCTCTTTGGCTTAAAATTTAAACTGAGTTGTATCAGTGAGTTGAAAATCATCTGTGTTCCTGTTATTGCTCCCTGCTGCAGCCAGTAAACAATAACCTTTTGCGTTCCTTACAAATCTTCCAATTTTTACTGATAGATCAACCATAGCAAAGATCTCTATTAAGATTATATTTGTAATGTGTGTAACAAATTCTATGACATAGGTATAATATTGGTGTAGTTAAGTATATACCATATTTATGCACACATTTCAATATTGGCATATTATTAGTCTCTATCATCTAGAAAAAAATATTCTATATTCTACGAATATTAGTGTGGTTGCGTTGTCAACATTTGAGAATAATCGGTCATAGGCTAGATTATCCGGTCTTTTACATTATCATAAACAAAGTCTAAGGGAGGTAACTAGTCCTAAAACAAGATGTTGACGCCCATGAAATTTATATAAGAATGCCATTTCCGAAAATCCATTTGATTGCATTGTCAGTTCAATATCCAACTCTCTTAATTTTTTTTATTGTAAAATTTCTCTCTTCATGGGCCATATCTATGTTGTTTTTTTTATTGAATCCTAATTCGTCATCACTATTCATGTTTGTTTATAAATGCAAGTGTTATTGACAACTGTCCCAGACCCTCATTATTTATATGGCCCAACTTTTCTTCGGGGTACACCGGCACGGTATTAGACTAGGATAAACATTAGTCTTATATACCGCCTCTACTTAATTATGGATGTAGGTCGGAAAAATGTAAAATTGGGCAATTTGACTTATACTCAACATCGACTTATGCTATAACTGTTTCAAATGACAAGTGCTAAATGAAGTATTTATGTGGTCTTTGGTGAAAGAAATGAAATGAAATGAAATGGGGTTTAACGTCCTACTGTTCTGCTCCTAACCTGTGCCAATGAAGACGAGCATATGCCATACAGTGTGCTATGAGGGAAATTTTGCCTGGGCAGCGGGGCTACGGCCTACTCTTATATCGAATTCCAACTGCCAAGGGATCTTTTACGTGCACGCCAATGTCTACACGGGACCCCGTTTTTTTGTCCCATAACGACTAGACAGCTGTCCTTGTCAGTCCCTCCGTCCTGCATCACTGACAAGGGAAACCACGCCGGAAAATCAGGATGAACTTTCTCGGCCAATACAGGGATCAAACACCCGATCTCCAGGCTAGCAAGCCAGCGTCTTACCCACTTAGCCACTTGATCCCCCCCCTTTGATGAAAGAGAAAGAGAGAGAAATGGGGTTTACTGTCCACTGGACACAAACTAGGTCATTTCGGGACTAACATGGTTTAATTTTTTATTTACATAATTCGCTTGCGCGTAGGGGTCTTTAGCAGGGGGAGGAAACCGGACGACCCGGAGAAAACCCACGAGGTTGGACAGGCGACCCTACTCCTTGCCACGTACAACCGGGGATTCGAAACCACGCCAGTCGACTCAATGACAGACTTTATGATACAGTGCGCGCACGCTAACCATTCAGCCATCCACCCCCCCCCCCCCTTTGGTGAAATAAAACAGAGCTGTGGCTAGTGAAATGAAAGTTTAACGTCCTACTGTTTTGCTCTGAACTGGGCTAATGAAGATGGGCATACGCCATACAGTG
Source organism: Patella vulgata (assembly GCF_932274485.2). Lineage (NCBI taxonomy): Eukaryota > Metazoa > Mollusca > Gastropoda > Patellidae > Patella > Patella vulgata. The sequence continues at coordinate 44,718,467 of NC_065885.2, forward strand.
TGCTATGTGGGAAATTTTGCCCGGACAGTGGCACTACGGCCTTCTCTTATATCGAATTCTAACTTCAAGGGCTCTTGTACGTGCACGCCAATGTGTACATGGGACCTCATTTTTTTAATGACTAGATAGCTGTCTTGTCTAGCCCTCTGTCCTGCATCACTGACAAGGGAGAACCACGCCCGAAAATCTGGAGTAACTTTCTCGGCCAATGCAGGGATCGAACACCCGACCTCCAGACTAGATAGCCAGTGTCTTACCGACTTAACCAACGTGATCCCCGTTGTGGCTACAATTCCTGGATTTGAAGGTCAGGTATGATATGAAACGAATATTTTGAACCGGTTCACCAATGCAACCAATCTGTGACGGGTTAACTGATAGAGGGTTACATCCTTGATATAAATATACTTGTCGCAGGTTTTAAAAATAGAAAGATATATATAAAGGTAGCTCAAAATTCATCTCTACATGTACATAGGCCAAGGGGGGATCATGTGGCTAAGTGGGTAAGACGCTGACTCGCTAGCCTTGAGGTCGGGTGTTCGATCCCTGCATTGGCCGAGAAAGTTCATCCTGATTTTCCGGTGTGGTTTCTCATTGTCAGTGATGCAGGACGGAGGGCCTGACGAGGACAGCTGTCTAGTCGTTTGGATGGGACAAAAAAAAAAGGTCCGGTGTACACATTGGCATGCACATAAAAGATCCTCTGGCAGTTGGAATTCGATACAAGAGTAGGCCATAGCGCTGCTGCCCGGGCAAAATTTCCCTCGTAGCACACTGTATGGCGTAACCTTTTGCGTCTCTTCAAAATATTTCAAATCTTTTGTCATGGATCAACCATTGCAAATATCCGTGTTACAATTATATCTGAAATGTGTTAAACCAATTCTGCAACACATGTAATATTGGTGTAGTATATATCTTTGTTTATACACCCACATATCAATTTTGGCCCTGTTTGTCCGTACACTGGGTGTGAAATGTGAATCATTCCGATTGTGAGAGGACAAGCATTATCAATATACAGCTTTTCAGGACTTTGCCTTCCTTGGTTAATTCTCCTTTTTTCAAATGCAATAGATGCTGTGTTTATTCTTAATTGATCTTTTTCAAATTTGTGTTACACACTGGAATCATGAGAGGACGAAACCTATCAATATTCAGTATTCCACAACATTCCATTCCAGTGTCGGCCGAGAAAGTTCTTCGTGATTTCCAGACTTGGTTTCCTCCCCTTGTCAGAGGTGCAGGACAGAGGGCCTGACAAGGAGGGACAGCTGTCTAGTCGTTTGGATGGTACGAATGACCGAGGTCCTGTGCACACATTGGTTCGCACGTGAAAAATCCCTTGGCAGTTTGAATTCGATATAAGAGTAGGCTTTAGCGCCGCTGTCTGGATAAAATTCCATAATAGGACACTGTATAGCATATTTCCATGTCATTAGCCCTGTCGGAATAGGACATTAAACCCCATTTCATTTCACTCATTCCAAAGTTAACTCCTATTCCATCAATACCTTGAGCAAATAAGATAGAGGCTATAGGTTTTGGCCCAATTTGGTCAATATCCCAGTTTTTTCTTTCTTATATGCATATCAACACTTTCATAGCGCTAATGTAGACCTTTTTCTTGAACATTTTCCCTTGTCAGTGATGCCGGACAGAGGACCTGACATGGATGGCTGACTAGTCATACGGAAGGGACAAAAAAAAAACCAAGGTACAGTGTAAACTCAAGTGTGTGTGTGTGAAAGATCCCTTGGCAGTTGGAATTTTATATAAGAGTACGCCATAGCTCTGCACACTGTGTGGCATATGCCCGTCTTCATTTCTCAAACAGCTGTGGATAAAAACTGTTAATATTTAAATGTGTATTTTGTATTTTATAACATTATATTTTTGTCTTTTAAATAAAGTATATGTATACATACTTGTAGTATATTTTGTCATATAATTCTGCTAGATTTTTAACTTTTCTGTGCAATACATTTAGAATTCTGACTGGTTATGGGTAGATAGAGAGCAATGGGGTAAAACATCCAATAGACATAAACTGTCCTTTGGGACTAAGTGTTTCAATTCAAGTTGAATAATTCATCCGCACCAGGAATCTTTAGTAGTAGGAGCACCCAGAGAAAACCCATGTTCAAGTTGGGTGTGGAAAGAAACCACTTGACTCAATGACAGACCTTATGATCTAACGCGCACACGTTGGACCACTCAACTTTTAGCCTCACCCACGGGTCAGGAAAATTTGATTATTGGTTGAATGTTCTTCCCATTTACTGCGGCAAATAATGAATAATTTTGAAGGTTTTAATGCTCATCAAAATTTGACATTAAAATTGCATCCGTAAATGATGTTAATTTAATGTTAGATTTACGTTATAATGGTCGGTTAGATATCCATCATTTTGCTCATCCTTTTAACGACAATTTAACGTCAGGAAATGACGTTAATCTAGCGTAAAGTTTACGTCATTTTTATGTTATATTTACATCATTTTCTGACGTAAATCTAACGTAAAGTTTACGTCATTTTCTGACGTAAATCTAACGAAAATGACGTAAACTTTACGCAAATTTTACGTTAGATTTACGTCAGAAAATGACGTAAAGTTTACGTTAGATTTACGTCAGAAAATGACGTAAATATAACGTAAAAATGACGTAAAGTTTACGTTAGATTAACGTCATTTCCTGACGTAAAATTATCGTTTAAAAGATGAGCAAAATGATGGTAAACTGACTGACCATTTTTACGTAAATGTAACGTAAAATTAACATCATATTGTTATGTGGGTTAGTGTCTTGAAATTCGAGTTTAAATAGTAAACAAAGCAAATGGCGTCAAACGGATGAAGTTCTCTCTCGTTAGAAATTAAAAGGTCGGTAAAATAAAAAGTTAACGATCCATTGCTAGTCCCCCTTAACATCCTCTGAAAATTTCAAGTGCCTACGACCACGGGAAATGGTAGTGGTACGAAGGTGCAATAGCGCCGGCAACGCCATCCAATTTACCGCAAACGGACAAAAACAACATGCTCTCTCAAGCATGCAAACCACCACGTGACTAACAACGCTCACGATTATCCAGGCGCTAAAACACCACAAAACATAGTCTAGCTCTCCTCACTGATCAACCCAAGCAAACAATCACCATGCAACCGATTGTCTCCCAGCCTTGTAATTATTTGTGTACATATGTTAGCATGTACCAACCAAATTTTATTTTTTGAGCAATTGCTTTGAAACATGGCAGAAATAATTGCCCAAACATAAGAATTTCAAAACCGTTTAAATTTTTAGAATCGGACTTATACTTTTTTAAATATTCAATTTTTATTGATTTTGTTTTTTGGTCCGAAATCGAAATCTGGTCCAAAAAGTGGTAATTTGACTTCAGGGCTATGTAAAAAAATCATTTTTCAATGAATTAACATGAAACTTGGTAGAATAACAGTTTGGTTACTCCTTATTAAATTCACAATCATTCAGATAAAAAATAAGACCCCTTTTTCAGGAAAAGTGGTTACCAATGAACAGGGTTAGGCTTAAATTTGACGATTGTTTGCTATTTCTCCTTTTTAAACATTTGCTCCCATCACACAAATCCTAAAATATGCATTTCAAGCAGGGGAAAAGAAGATATATGGAGAAATAGAAAGAAGGATGTGGAGAGCCACTTGACTCAGACTAGGTCATTTTGGGACTAACATAGACCACTGTTTTAATTCAATAATTTCCTTGTCAGTAAGGGTCTTTAACAGTGGGGATTCCGCAGAGAAAATCCATGAGGTTGGGCAGTTGACCCTACTCCTTGGAAACTGAATCTAAACACATAATACTTTTAATATTATTTATTTAAAGTTAACAATTTTCTTTAATTGAAAAAAAAAAAAATAAAGAACAAAAATGTACATTTATGAAACATGAAATTAAGAAAGTAAAATTTGTTTTTAATGCAACTGATTTGTTATACCAGTACCTGAAAATAGATATAAAATAGTAAAATTACAACAAGTCTTTTAAGATTTCATCCTACGAAATATTCAATTAAATCCAATTTAATTCTTAATAAATAAATAAAAAAATAAATAAATAGATATTGGTTATTTATATAAAATGATAACAATACATGGTATTATATAATAATGAATAAATAAATAGATATTTTTTATATATATAAAATAATAACAATATATGGTATTATATAATAATATTTGGAAAGTTTCAAACAACAGTTATTTTTTACTAGCTGTTTCTTTTTGTTTATCAACTAGTTGGGGGTAATAATTTTTGATATGACAGATAGTCTGGTCACTGAACGCATGAGGCCTCTGCTTCAGAGTCTATCGTAAACAGCTTGCATAGAAAAAATGAATAAAATGAAATACATGTAAACTAAACAAACCAGTGCAAAGGATTAGTTTTCATACCCACCTAATCTGATACTACTTATTAGAGACAAACATATATTTTTTACAATTACATCGCATGACATCCCACATAACAATATGATGTTAATTTTACGTTACATTTACGTAAAAATGGTCAGTCAGTTTACCATCATTTTGCTCATCTTTTTAACGATAATTTTACGTCAGGAAATGACGTTAATCTAACGTAAACTTTACGTCATTTTTACGTTATATTTACGTCATTTTCTGACGTAAATCTAACGTAAACTTTACGTCATTTTCTGACGTAAATCTAACGTAAAATTTGCGTAAAGTTTACGTCATTTTCGTTAGATTTACGTCAGAAAATGACGTAAACTTTACGTTAGATTTACGTCAGAAAATGATGTAAATATAACGTAAAAATGACGTAAACTTTACGCTAGATTAACGTCATTTCCTGACGTTAAATTGTCGTTAAAAGGATGAGCAAAACGATGGATATCTAACCGATCATTATACCGTAAATCTAACATTAAATTAACATCATTTACGGATGCAATTCTAAAGTCTGTCATTGAGTCAAGTGGTTTGTTTCCACACCCAACTTGAACATGGGTTTTCTCTGGGTCCTCCTACTACTAAAGATTCCTGGTGCGGATGAATTATTCAACTTGAATTGAATCACTTAGTCCCAAAGGACAGTTTATGTCTATTGGATGTTTTACCCCATTGCTCTCTATCTACCCATAACCAGTCAGAATTCTAAATGTATTGCACAGAAAAGTTAAAAATCTAGCAGAATTATATGACAAAATATACTACAAGTATGTATACATATACTTTATTTAAAAGACAAAAATATAATGTTATAAAATACAAAATACACATTTAAATATTAACAGTTTTTATCCACAGCTGTTTGAGAAATGAAGACGGGCATATGCCACACAGTGTGCAGAGCTATGGCGTACTCTTATATAAAATTCCAACTGCCAAGGGATCTTTCACACACACACACACTTGAGTTTACACTGTACCTTGGTTTTTTTTGTCCCTTCCGTATGACTAGTCAGCCATCCATGTCAGGTCCTCTGTCCGGCATCACTGACACGGGAAAATGTTCAAGAAAAAGGTCTACATTAGCGCTATGAAAGTGTTGATATGCATATAAGAAAGAAAAAACTGGGATATTGACCAAATTGGGCCAAAACCTATAGCCTCTATCTTATTTGCTCAAGGTATTAATGGAATAGAAGTTAACTTTGGAATGAGTGAAATGAAATGGGTTTAATGTCCTATTCCGACAGGGCTAATGACATGGAAATATGCTATACAGTGTCCTATTATGGAATTTTATCCAGACAGCGGCGCTAAAGCCTACTCTTATATCGAATTCAAACTGCCAAGGGATCTTTCACGTGCACACCAATGTGTGCACAGGACCTCGATCTTTCGTACCATCCAAACGACTAGACTAGGGAAAATTAACCAAGGAAAGCAAAGTCCTGAAAAGCTGTATATTGATAATGCTTGTCCTCTCACAATCGGAATGATTCACATTTCACACCCAGTGTACGGACAAACAGGGCCAAAATTCATATGTGGGTGTATAAACAAAGATATATACTACACCAATATATCATGTGTTGCAGAATTGGTTTAACACATTTCAAATATAATTGTAACACGGATATTTGCAATGGTTGATCCATGACAAAAGATTTGAAATATTTTGAAGAGACGCAAAAGGTTACGCCATACAGTGTGCTATGAGGGAAATTTTGCCCGGGCAGCAGCGCTATGGCCTACTCTTGTATCGAATTCCAACTGCCAGGGGATCTTTTATGTGCACGCCAATGTGTACACTGGACCTTGTTTTTTTTTTGTCCCATCCAAACGACTAGACAGCTGTCTTCGTCAGGCCCTCCGTCCTGCATCACTGACAATGGGAAACCACACCGGAAAATCAGGATGAACTTTCTCGGCCAATGCAGGGATCGAACACCCGACCTCAAGGCTAGCGAGTCAGCGTCTTACCCACTTAGCCACATGATTCCCCCTTGGCATCTGTACATGTAGAGATGAATTTTGAGCTACCTTTATATATATATTTCTATATTTAAAACCCGCGACAAGTATATTTATATCAAGGATGTAACCCTCTATCAGTTAACCCGTCACGGATTGGTTGCATTGGTGAACCGGTTCAAAATATTCGTTTCATATCATACCTGACCTTCAAATCCAGGAATTGTAGCCACAACGGGGATCACGTTGGTTAAGTCGGTAAGACACTGGCTATCTAGTCTTGAGGTCGGGTGTTCGATCCCTGCATTGGCTGAGAAAGTTACTCCAGATTTTCGGGCGTGGTTCTCCCTTGTCAGTGATGCAGGACAGAGGGCTAGACAAGACAGCTGTCTAGTCATTAAAATGGGACAAAAAAATGAGGTCCCATGTACACATTGGCGTGCACGTACAAGAGCCCTTGAAGTTAGAATTCGATATAAGAGAAGGCCGTAGTGCCACTGTCCGGGCAAAATTTCCCACATAGCACACTGTATGCCCATCTTCATTAGCCCAGTTGAGAGCAAAACAGTAGGACGTTAAACTTTCATTTCACTAGCCACAGCTCTGTTTTCTTTCAACAAAGGGGGGGGGGGGGGTGGCTGAATGGTTAGCGTGCGCGCGCTGTATCATAAAGTCTGTCATTGAGTCGAATGGCGTGGTTTCGAAACCCCGGTTGTACGTGGCAAGGAGTAGGGTCGCCTGTCCAACCTCGTGGGTTTTCTCCGGGTCCTTCGGTTTCCTCCCACTGCTAAAGACCCCTACGCGCAAGCGAATTATGTAAATAAAAAATTAAACCATATGTTAGTCCCGAAATGACCTAGTTTGTGTCGAGTGGACGGTAAACCCCATTTCTCTCTCTCTCTCTTTCAGCAAAGGGGGGGATCAAGTGGCTAAGTGGGTAAGACGCTGGCTCGCTAGCCTGGAGATCGGGTGTTCGGTCCCTGTATTGGCCGAGAAAGTTCATCCTGATTTTCCGGCGTGGTTTCCCTTGTCAGTGATGCAGGACGGAGGAACTGACAGACGGACAGCTGTCTAGTCGTTATGGGACGAAAAACCGAGGTCCCGTGTAGACATTGGCATGCACGTAAAAGATCCCTTGGCAGTTGGAATTCGATATAAGAGTAGGCCGTAGCCCCGCTGCCCAGGCAAAATTTCCCTCATAGTACACTGTATGGCATATGCTCGTCTTCATTAGCCCAGGTTAGGAGCAGAACAGTAGGACGTTAAACCCCATTTCATTTCATTTCATTTCTTTCACCAAAGACCACATAAATACTTCATTTAGCACTTGTCATTTGAAACAGTTATAGCCTATGTCTTGTCTGGAAGAGGGGGCATCATCACATTACCATACAGGGTATAAGTCGATGTTGAGTATAAGTCAAATTGCCAAATTTTACATTTTTCCAACCTACTTCCATAATTAAGTAGAGGCGGTATATAAGACTAATGTTTTTCAACTCCATGAGTTTCGGGACTGTTATCCTAGTCTAATACCGTGCCGGTGTACGCCGAAGAAAAGTTGGGCCATATAAATAATGAGGGTCTGGGACAGTTGTCAATAACACTTGCATTTATAAACAAACATGAATCGTGATGACGAATTAGGATTCAATAAAAAAAACAACATAGATATGGCCCATGAAGAGAGAAATTTTACAATAAAAAAAATTAAGAGTGTTGGATATTGAACTGACAATGCAATCAAATGGATTTTCGGAAATGGCATTCTTATATAAATTTCATGGGCGTCAACATCTTGTTTTAGGACTAGTTACCTCCCTTAGACTTTGTTTATGATAATGTAAAAGACCGGATAATCTAGCCTATGACCGATTATTCTCAAATGTTGACAACACAACCACACTAATATTCGTAAAATATAGAATATTTTTTTCTAGATGATAGAGACTAATAATATGCCAACATTGAAATGTGTGCATAAATATGGTATATACTTAACTACACCAATATTATACCTATGTCATAGAATTTGTTACACACATTACAAATATAATCTTAATAGAGATCTTTGCTATGGTTGATCTATCAATAAAAATTGGAAGATTTGTAAGGAACGCAAAAGTTTATTGTTTACTGGCTGCAGCAGGGAGCAATAACAGGAACACAGATGATTTTCAACTCACTGATACAACTCAGTTTAGACTTTAAGCCAAAGAGCTGTTATATAATACTGTGACAGGATATCTGCTCTAAACTAACTAGTCATCAAAGAATTGACTGTCAAAAGTTCAGACAGAAAGTATTTTAGGCCTACAATGCTTGTAAAGCTTTGGCCTACATTCTGATGATATTTGTGCTACCATAGATACATATATATTTACATCATTACATTATGTGACAAGTAGTAGTGTTTGGCAAGTAGTAGTGTTGTCTAACTTTCATTATAAAGCCCATATAAATCTTTTTAGAACTTCTTTGTCATTACTGCCACCAAGGGTGCTCAAATATACATGTAGGATCTGTAAAAAAAAAAATAAATAAAAAGCAACTTTATACTCCCAAAAAAAAACGTAATTGGGTTAAACGGCCTACTGTTCAGCTCCAACTGGGCTGACAGCCAACCTACTGTGGATCTGTAATGAAATGGGGTTCAACATCATACTGTGCTGCTCAAACAGGGCTAAAGAAGTTGGACAAATGCTTGAAAGTGTGCTGTGATGGAAATTTTGACTGGCCGTGTGTACAAAAGAGCTTGGTTTTTTGTCCTATCCGAACAACTGTACATTAGCCCTTACCAGCCCCTCTGTCTTGCACCAGTTAAAAGAGGAACCATGCCAGAAAATCCTGATGAACTTTCTTGGCCACCACAAGAAAAAATAAGCTGGGGAGTAGGACTGAAACCTTTATGTACAAGTATGTACGGGCAAACTTGTTATTTAATGTTATATCATTTAAATAGGCCTATGTATATAAGCTTAAAGTCTTGATTATCCATTTTTCAATTAAATTAAATCATTAACATTAACCGCCAGTGTTTGAATATGTGAACATCTCGAGCACCCGATGGCATTGAGACTTGATTATAGACTTAGCAAGTTAATACATTAAAATGTCTTATAAAAAAATTTAACATTTACAGTCTCAAGAAATACCTACTTAACCTACGTACAATATATAGATTTAGCTCTTGCATTATGCATTATTAAATTTGCAAAAATATCAGTACAATAACAAAAAAACCCAACCTGAAACACCCATAAAAATGTTTAGAAAATACTACATGTACTTATATTATAATTAGCACAGCCTGAATTTTAACAGTCTACATCATTAATAAATTCGTTATGTGTTTGATAATTTTTTAATCCAGATTTTTTAAAAACAATTTTGGAACCAGTATTACTTTCGATAACTTAAAGCAATGTTGATTTTGTTTATGAATAGTATGGTTTACGGACAATGTAACTGCATCGTGTTAAAAACAAATACTGACTGTCTGATATACAAAGTTGCGTGCAAACTTTTTCCACGGCCAGATTATTTTTTTATCAACATTAGATCTATCGGTATACTGTCAACGGAAGTTCGCATAAAAAGTGCACTTACCTTCAACTTTACTTTGCTGAATCCAAAATCGTCTGTGTATGTGTGGAATAGCTTTATTTAACTTTAAATCACGGCATCATTTCTTCTTTGGGAAAAATAATAACCCATGTCGCCATTTTAAATCCCAGAATTCCGTACGTTCCGGTCAAACGAACAAACAAAAAATATTTAATAAATTATAAAAGCAATTTAGATAAATAACAACAATAACCGTAACCTATAAAAAAATATTGTAATGTGAATAGAAATAATATGATATAAACCGATTTAAACACAATCATCAACCGTGAACAGATCGTGACCTTGACCTTGCCCGAGACGATAAAAATATATTTGTACATCTATCTCTAAAAATGGCGACTGTTCGTTTGAAAGGCCTGTAATATTTCTGATAATGAATCTATTCATATAATTTGTTTGTATACGCTCTACTATATTTTATATGAGGTTACATAATTACGTCATATTAAAAGAATAATCAAATCGGGGAATTTTAATTTTCAGAGATAGGTCTTTTATCGAGAGACGATAAATATATGGTCGTCCGCTTGCCAGCCTATCTTTTATAGTCCCATTGGTGCAGAAAAGTAGGAAAATTAAATAAAATTAAATGAGATTAAACATCCTACTGTTTTGCTCTGAGTGAGCTAATGAAGACAGGCATACACTATATACAGTGTACTATGACGGAAACTTTGCACGGATAGCGGCACTATGGCCTACTCTGATATTGAATTACAACTGTCGGAGTGTCTTTTACGTGCATGCCAATATGTACATGAGGACTTGATTTTTTGTATGACCCAAACACCTATACCTTATCCCTTGCCAGATCCTCCGCCCTGCCACAGTCCATAGAAAATTTTCGTCATAGCACTCTGCATTGCGTATGACTATCTTCAATAGTCCGATTGGTGCAGAAAAGTATGAAAATGAATTTTAAATGGGGTTTGAAAATCCTACTATTTTGTTCCAAGTGGGCTAATGAAGAAGGGCATATGCTATAATGGTTAAAATGTTGTGATTTCGGGTTAAAATGCCGTGATGTTGGGTTATCGGTTTACGAAGGGTGATATCAGTCACCATATCTACTGGGTTTCTTTAATACTCATATTTATAGTATTTTATAGAGTCAGACTAGTGGACTAGTGAATGCACGGATTAGTGCACCCACGGACTAGTGAACCCACAGACTAGTAATTGGTAATGATGGAAAAGTGTGTAAAGACCTGTTTTACAGGTTGGCGTGCACTTAGAACTATTGGTAATGACTATATGCGGAAATGCTGCTCTCCAGGCAAAATGTCTTTCCTAGCACATCGTCATTAGTAAGTGCGGTAATGCTGCTGTCCAGGCAAAATTTCTGTCATAGCACATCTTCATTACTAATTTTGATAAAGCCACGGTGGCTAAGTGCGTAAGATGCTGGCTCGGTAATCCGGAGGGCACGTGTTCGATGCCTGCATTGGTGGAGAAAGTTCATCAGGATTTTCCGACATGGTTTCCCCTTGTCAGAGGTGCAGGAACAAGGACAGTAGTCTAGTCACTCAGATGGGACAAAAAACCGAGGTACCATGTATACATTGTCTTGCACGAAAAGATCCCTTGGCAGTTGGATTCGATATTAGTAGGCCATAGTGCCGCTGCTGGGGCAAAATTTCCCTCATAGCACATTGTATGGTATGTACCTGTCTTCATCAGGACAAACCTACATGAGGAAAAACCTACATTTCACAAACTTAGTAATTAGTAACGGGGGGGTTGGATGGCTGAATGGTTAGTGTGCGGGCGCTGTATCATAAAGTCTGTCATTGAGTTGACTGGCGTGGTTTCGGATCCCCGGTTGTACGTGACAAGGAGTAGGGTCGCCTGTCCAACCTCCGGTTTTCTCCCACTGCTAAAGACCCCTACGCGCAAGCGAATTATGTAAATAAAAATTAAACCATATGTTAGTCCCGAAATGACCTAGTTTGTGTCGAGTAGACGTTAAACCCCATTTCTCTCTCTCTCTCTCTAGTAATTAGTAACACACTGGCTAGCAAATGAGGGGTTCAATTTCCGTGTTGGTCGAGAAAAATGAAATGAAATCGGGTTTAACGTCCTACTGTTCTGCTCCTAAACTGAGCTAATGAAGACGAGCATACGCCATACAGTATGCTATGAAGGAAATTTTGCCCAGGCAGCGGCGCTATGGCCTACTCTTATATCAAGTTCCAACTACCAAGGGATCTTTCATGTGCATTCCTGTGTGTACACGTGACCTCAGTTTTTCATCCCTGACTAGACAGCTGTTCTTGTCAGGCCCACCGTCCTGTATCACTGACAAGGGGAAAACACGCAGGAAAATCTGGATGAACTTTCTCAGCCAATGCAGGGATCGAACACCCGACCTCCAGGCTAGCGAGTCAGCGTCTTACCCACTTAGCCAACGTGATCCCCATGTTGGTCGAGAAAGTTCCCTTTGTTAGTAGTGGTGTAGGACAGAGGACCTCAAAAAAACAGTGTCTAGTCCATCACGTGGGTGTGCACGTAAAAGAACCCTTGACATTTGGAATTTGAAATGAGAGTAGATCATTCATTCATTCAGTTTCTCTTTGTGTGTCACCTACAGACCGCAACTACTAAAGGAGCTAGATCTCTATTCTTGGGCACTTAGAAATGGATACAAAATGTAATGAAATGAAATGGGGTTTAACGTCCAACTGTTCTGCTCCGAACTGGGCTAATGAAGATGGCCATACACCATACAGTGTGTTATGAGGGAAATTTTGCCCTGACAGTGGCACTACGGCCTACTCTTATATCGAATTCCAACTGTCAAGGGATCTTTTACATGCATGCCAATGTGTACACGGGACCTCGGTTTTTTATCCCATCTGAACAACTAGACAGCTGTCCTTGTCAGACTCTCCGTCCTGCATCACTGACAAGGGGAAACCACGCCGGAAATCTGGATGAACTTTCTCGGCCAATGCAGGGATCGAACACCCGACCTCCAAGCTAGCGAGCCAGGGTCTTACCCATTTTAATGACTAGACAGCTGTCTTGTAAGGCCCTTAATTGTTAGTATCATGACATTAAACTGACATTTGTTTTACGTTTTACAACTAATATCAGGTTTATGTTAGAAAACTAACGTTAGATTTATGTTAGAAAACTAAAGTTAGATTTATGTTATAAAATTAACATTAGATTTACGTTAGAAAACTAACGTTAAATTAACGGTTAAGTTTACGTCATTATGGTTAGATTTTGGTTAGCGTCCAATAATGGTAAAATTCTTTGGTTAAATTTACGTTACTTTTACGTCATAATGGTTATGGTTACTTTTACGTCAGAAAATGACGTAAATGTAACGTAAACTTTATGACGGATTACTAACCAATTTTTTTCGCTTTAAATACTTCTTGATTAAATAACATTACAAGTGTGTGCACATTCTAACAATTGATAAATAGTTGGAATTCAGACATAATAATTATATATGTATTATTGGTTATAATTCTAACGTTATTCTAACGTAAATTTTACATCAGGTTTCTAACCGTTAGTTTATGGTTAGTTTTCTGACGTAAATCTAACGTTAGTTTTCTAACGTTAATATAACGTTAGTTTTCTAACGTTAATATAACGTTACTTTTATGTCATAATTTTAACCGTTAATTTAACGTTAGTTTTCTAACGTAAATCTAACGTTAATTTTCTAACATAAATCTAATGTTAGTTTTCTAACATAAACCTGATATTAGTTGTATAAAGTAAAACAAATGTCAGTTTAATTTCATGATACTAACAATTAAATTACTGTCATTTTTTATCCTTAGTTTTCTTACGTAAACAAATGTCAGTTTAATAACACGAGCACCATTTGTAATGAAGCGACTCGATGAAGAAGGCTAACCATATCCCACAGGAGAATACTGGTGTGGACTAGAATAAGCATACGCCAAAGACTGTCATTCAATTTGGGCTTTTTCCATATTTTGTCGAACATAATTGATTAAAATATACAGTAAAACCAGATAAGACTGAACTTTATTCAGTTTATATACATTCATGTTATATTATTATATGCCTTGCTACCCATTTTTGTCCATTTCCAGGGGCCCAACAATAGAAATGAAATGGGGTTTAACGTCCTACTGTTCTGCTCCGAACTGGGCTAATGAAGACGGGCATGTGCCATACAGTGTCCTATGAGGGACATTTTGCCCGTACAGCGGCACTACGACCTACTCTTATATCGAATTCCAACTGTCAAGGGATCTTTTACGTCCACACTAATGTGTCAACAGGACCTCAGTTTTTCATCGGATCCGAACAACTAGACAGGTGTCCTTATCAGGCCCTACGTCCCGCATCACTTTCTCGGCCAATGCAGGGATCGAACCTTTTAACTCCTTTAAGAATTTCAGCCTGTAAGCGACACATAAAGAGAAAAAGGAATGAATGAATGACCTACTCTCATTTCGAATTCCAGCTGTCAAGGTTTCGTTTACATGCACATGCAACATGAGCACAAGATCTTGATTTTTTGTCCTATTTGAAGGACTAGACACTGTCCTACATTACAAACAAGGGGAAAATTCTATACCAGGATCGGACCCCTCGTTAGTTAGCCAGTGTGTTAACTTGAAAGTTAACCATTAGCCATTCAACCACGCCAGTGTGCTACAAGGGAGTTTTATCCGGACAGCTGTGCTAAGGCCTACTCATATATTGAGTTCCAACTGTCAGGGGATCTTTAACGTGCATGCCGATGTGTACATGGGACCTCAGTTTTTCGTCCCATCCGAAAGACTAGAAACCTGTGCAGTGCACAAACACATTCTCCTTATTATTCCTGTCTGTGACTACAGTAACTTGATATTGTACACATTGGAGTGCACGTAAACGATCCCTTGGTAGTTGGAATTCGATATAAGAGTATTCTGTTGTGCCGCTGCCCGGGCAAAATTTCCCTCATAGCACACTGTATGGTGTAGTCCCATCTTCATTAGCCCGGTTTAGGAGCAGAACAGTAGGATGTTAAACCCCATTTCATTTCATTTCATTTTGTGTACATGGGACCTCAGATTTTCGTCCCATCCGAACGACTAGACAGCTGTCCTTGTCAGGCCCTCTGTCCTGCAACACTGCCAAGCAGAAACCACATCGGAAAATCCTGATGAACACTAGCCAGTCAGTGGCTCCGGGGTCATAAATGTAGTGCCACAAAAAAAAAATTTGCAGTTCACAAACACATTCTCCTTACTATTTGAGTCTGTGACTACAGCAACTTGAAAGTAGTCCAATTAATAGCCTTTTTTATGTGGTTTTGCAATCGAAATCAAACCTGAGAGGGAAAACAAATAATGATAATACATGAAAAAGTGTGGCACCATCCAAAGGGAGAGTGAGAATGAAATGGGGTTTAACATTCACTCGACACAAACTAGGTTATTTCAGGACTAACCGTAGGGGTCTTTAGCAGTGGGAGGAAACCGGAGCACCCAGAGAAAATCCACGGGGTTGGACAGACGTCCCTACTCCTTGTCATATTCAACCCGGGAATGGAACCCATGCCAGTTGACTCAATGACATACCTTATGATACAACACGCATGCGCTAAATCGATGGACACACTAGCCGAATCGTTCGGCTGAATGGGTGGACACACTAGCTGAATGCTTCGCCCGATTCAACCTGTCGGTTGCATCACCTTTCACGTCACATGATTAAACATGGCGGCGTCTGTGTCTTTAATCTATCATGTGACTTCTCGATATGAGTGGTGATTGGCTAATGAATTCTATATTCGGCCGAATGCTTCGGCGAAGCGAACACACCAGGCGAATATAATTGATTCGGGCGAATTATTCGGCCGAATGACAGTGGACACCGAATCATTCGGCTAGTGTGTCCACCGCCTAACCATTTGTCCATCCGACCCTCCGCCAGTGCGTTACCAGGGAGTTTTGTCTGGACAGGAGTGCTAAGGCCTACTCTTATATTGAATTCCAACTGCAAGGGGATCTTTAAGTGCATGCCAATGTGTACATGGGACCTCAGAGAGAATGAAATGGCATTTATCATCAACTCGACACAAACTAGGTCATTTCTGGACTAACATATATAGTTTAATTTTATTTCAATAATTCGCGTGCCCGTAGGGGTCTTTAGCAGTGGGAGGAAACTGGAGGACCCAGAGAAACCCATGAAGTTTGACAGGCGACCTTACTCCTTGTCATGTACAACCAGGAAATCGAAACCACGCCAGTTGACTCAATCATACCTTATGATACAACGCGCACACGCTAACCATTTGGCCATCCAACCTCGCGCCAGTGTCCTACAAGGGAGTTTTGTTTGGACAGCAGTGCTCAGGCCTACTCTTATATTGAATTCCAACTGCCAGGGGATCTTTTATGTACATGCCAATGTGTACATAAGACCTCAGTTTTTCGTCCCATCCAAACGACTAGACAGCTGTCCTTGTCAAGCCCTCCGTCCTGCACCACTGACAAGCGGAAACCATGTCGGAAAATTCTGATGAGCTTTCTCAGGCAACACTGTGAGCGAACCTGTGACCTCCAAGCAAGCCAGCCAGTGTCTTATTCACTTAGCCACTGTGGCAAAGGGGTCATAAATATAATTCCACAAAAAAACCTGTGCAGTTCACAAACACATTCTCCTTACTATTCGAGTCTCTGTGACTACAACAACTACTCGAAAGTAGTGCGAACTGTAAATTTTATTTTGTTAAACTGTCGTAAGAAAAGAAACATATTGAATATGCTTGTCAATATTCTTTCTCTGTCAGAGCAGCTAAAAGGTGAAATTGTCTTCCAAAAACTCTTTGTGAGTCCTCTTCCATCCAAAACTTAAAAAATCATTATTTCAAAAATGGTGTTGAGAGAGAGAGAGAGAGAAATGGGGTTTAACGAGAGAGAGAGAGAAATGGGGTTTAACGTCCACTTGACACAAACTAGGTCATTCGGGACTAACATATAGTTTAATTTTATTTCAATAATTTGCTTGCACGTAGGGGTCTTTGGCAGTGGGAGGACCCGGAGAAAACCCATGAGGTTGGACAGGCGACCCTACTCCTTGTCACGTATAACCGGGGATTCGAAACCACGCCAGTTGACTAAATGACAGATCGTCACCATTCGGCCATCCAACCCCCCAAAAATGGTGTTGAAATGGGTGTTTTTGTGAATGCGCTTAGAAATACTCATGTGTAATGAAGTGCTATAATTGAACCATAATAATAATATAGTAGGCCTAGTGGACTCCTACGTCTCAATTTGGTTGAATGTTTGGAAATTTGATGGCTAATTAGATTTAGGACACTCTGGCATATTTTCTAGGCTTGGCTTCATGTGACCTGTTTTCCATGCATACAAGAATTAACCAAAATAAAATCTGCTCCAAAATATTTCATTGCCCAAAACACCTTTACAGCCTGAATGTTAATTTTGGGGCAGCGTTTAACTGCATGGGTGGTAATTGAATTTATTAAATTGACTAACTTTTGCACAATAAGTAAATATAAATTATCTTAATACCCCAACTCAGACAAGTTAGTGGCCTTTCAAACCAATTTAAATTCGGTCAAAATTTGTAGAAATTTAGATATTATTTTATTGCATGTGTGTACAATTTGTTATGTGTCTAAGCTCTGTTACCACAAAAAATATATTTAATTTAGTCCTTATAGTAGATTCTATCACACGTTTGAAAGTTGTCCAACGGTCGAATAAATATGTTGTAGTTTGACCTAGATAAATATAAGACTGGGAAAATGAATATAAAAAAAATTCCGACATCTTAAAAGTAGATACCTATATTCGCAATGGAAATATTATTTTAAAAATCGGGATTATTTAATTTGATACAACTGAATAAAATGGCTCTAGTCGATCTATTTAAAAAAACATCAACCAAATATACGAGTTTGGCTACTGCCAGTGCAGTACTGCATCCGTCGTGATCCCGAATAAAGCTGTACGTATGTATATTATATCATGTGCATGCTTAAAAAAAGGCCTCTGAATCATATAATAATTTCTTCAATTTTACTATTCATAGGCCTAAAATATTACGTAGTTATAGACTATATATAAAATATTGAAGTGCGTAGGCCTACAGTTGATAGTCGCATAGACTCCGTTATCTACGTATATGATATATGCCGCCATTTTGGGTCAAGGTCAAGATAAATTACAGTCAATACAAATGAATAACTACATCGATAGATTATTAAATGTAATTTCTATTAACTGATTTCAATGTTAGGTGGTCTATGTTTGTTGTCTTTTTCAGTATATTGTCCACATTGATTAAACTATCATTATTAAAATCATTTTGATTCTTCTATATTTGTACGTACTTTTTCACAACTCTGAACCCGGAAGAGAGGTATTCTGGGAAGGTTATTTTAAAGATGGCGGGCGTTTTGGAATTTATTCGTGGAGTGCATGAGAAATGTTCAATATACAGCTACTTGGATTACACAAACAGAGAAAGATAGATTATACCAGTTAAATTGAGAGGTTTTATTTGAAAGTAAGTTTTTTCTTATATCCCCGACTGCTGATATACACGTATACTGAGACTACAAATTCAGCGATATGAAAAGAACTTACAATACAATGTAATAGTAGTAAAAATACTAATAAATACTATTCACACAGATGTAAAATTATTTCTGTCCTTATTTTTCTAATTTTTCACCGTAATTCTTACTTCTGTAAGACGCCAGGTTACGAAACAGTTTGCTTTTGTGAAAAAAAAAAATTACTATCAGGTTATTACTGTACACATTTTCATTTTTACTTAATTAATAATTACTTAGACCTTTTGGACTAAAAAAAATATGTCCTCACTACTCAACGCTGCAGGCTTTGGCACATGACATTTTTACTTTCATAGCATTGGCAACACTTTAATCTCAATCTTCTCTGATTCTAAATAGCAGAAATATAGCAAATTCTTCTGTAACACTGTAATCAACCAGAACGTAATTCCAAACTTGACGTCTCCCCTTGGACCCCGGCTGCTATTGCTTTTCATCAAAAATCTACCTGCTGTGCATAACTAAAGTTGACTTTTGAGCGCACGACAGAGAGTCTGGAGAGGGCCAACGCCAGTCTCTGCAGGCTGGGGCCAATGTACAGTCTTTCGAATGGGACAAAAAACCAAGGTATTTTGTACACATTGAATGATAATTTAAACCTAATTTCATTTTGATTTTGGAGTATAAAAGTTGCTTTAATTGAATTTTTTTTTGTTTTTTTTTACAGATCCTATATTTGAGCACCATTCATGGCAGTCATGTCGAGGAAGTTATAAAAAGGTTGATAAAGGCTTTGTATATGGAAGCTAGATGACATTACTACTTATCATACACAACTATTTGTCACATACCGACTTGGGATTGAAACCAAGCGACTGAACTCAATAACACTCCTCAATAACACTCGTCTATGAAACCACCCAGATGGCAAAGAAATAAAGACTTTTTAATTATGTACCGAACTCATATATGTATCTATGGTAGCACAAAATTCACCAGAATGTAGGCCAAAGCTTTACTTTACAACCAGTAGGCTTAAAATATTTTCCGTCTGATCTTGTAAGAGTCAATTGTTTATGAATAGTTTGCCTCAAGCAGATATCCTGTCACTGTATCATATAACCGCTCTTTGGCTTGAACTGAGTTGTATCAGTGAGTTGAAAATCTACTGCAGCCAGTATATTAGATTCAAAATTCTAACGAGCTTTCGTCTAACTTCTAACTTCTGTTCATGTATTTTTTAACTTCTATTCATGTAATTTCTAACTTCTATTCATGTATTTTGTTAAATTAAGACAATGTATAATCCAACTTCTTTATTTGTTCAGTGTAAATTTTAATTCTATTCCATCTTATTTCTATTATTTAGACGAAAAACGTCTTCTTAATTTTTACACTTCTGCCTAGCAACCATCATTATGAAGTCATTTGGTGTCGCCACTGCGTGCTCATTTTTGGTGATTGCGCACCTGGTCGGGACCATTGTGTTGATATAAACGACACATTCTTGATAAAGACGAGAGTGTCCTCGTCGAAACGTTGCTTTATATTAAACTCAGTAAGAGTTATCTATAAAATTGTACCCTGTGTTAATGTAGACCAACAGTATATAAATATTAATTGGCTCAACTGTAAAAAAAAATCAAATAAAATTCTCCAAATCCTGCATTTGTCTTAAAAAAAATGAACAAATGCTGTTTAGCTTGTATTTGAAATAGAAAATGAAATATAATGGGGTTTAACATCCTACTATTCTACTCCGAACTTGGCTAATACGCCATACAGTGTGCTACGAAGGAAACTTTGCCCGGACAGCGGCACTACGGAACGATTAGACAGCTGTACTTGTTAGGCCCTCCATCCTGCATCACTGACAAGGAGGAACCATGCCGGAAAATCTGGATGAACTTTCTTGACCAATGCAGGGATCGAACACCCTACCGCTAGGCTAGTGAGCCAGCGTCTTACCGACCGTATTTGAAATCGTATTTGCAAAACATACATAGATATCACGTTCAATGTTTTTTGTGGGGTTGGATGGCCGAAAGGTTAGCACGTGCGCGCTGTACCATAAGGTATGTCATTGAGTCAACTGGTGTGGTTTCGATTCCCCGGTTGTACGTGACAAGGAATAGGGTCGCCTGTCCAACCTAGTGGGTTTTCTCCGGGTCCTCCGGTTTCCTCCCATTGCTAAACACCCCTACGCGCAAGCGAATTATTGAAATAAAATTGAACCATGTTAATACCGAACCTACATGTAGTTTGTGTTGAGTGGACGTTTAACCCCATCAGACTCTCTCTCTCTCGCTCTCTCTCTCTCGAAGTTGTTTTCAATTTTAGCACTCCACCAAACCATTCAACTGGACTAAGAGCGAGTCGTTTGTATCAACAGAATGGTCCCGATCAGGTGCTCAATCGCCAAATTGAGCGAACGGTGGCGACACCAAACGACGTCATAATGATGGTTGCTAGGTAGAAATCAAAATTCTAAATTTGTTTACCATTCATGCTTAACATGTAAAGTGACTAGACATTTTTCGCCTTAATAATAGAAATAAGATGAAACAATTAAAATTTACACTGAACAAAAAAAGAAGTTGAATTATACATTGTCTTAATTTAGAAATTACATGAATGGAAGTTAGAAATTACAAGAGTAGAAGTAAGAAATTAGACGATAGCATGTTAGAATTTTGAATCTAATATACCGCCATAGTATACGGGGAAACTTTTTAAACCCTTACAAATTCTTCAAATTTTTGTGATAGATCAATAATAGCAAAAATCTGTGTTAAAATTATATTTGTAATGTGTTTAACAAATTCTATCACACATGTAATATTGGTGTAATTAAGTATATACCTTATTTCAATATTGGGGTATTATATCGTTGCCCTGACTGTTTGTTTGTCCAAATTAGTTTGTGATTGTGAAGGTGACAGTTTTTTATACGCTAACATTTTCATGTAGACGTATATTTTTGTAGCCCTTGTCCGTCCGAACGTCCATCGGTCCGTCCACAATTGTTTGTGGGACCGTAACTTCATGGATTATGGCCCCTGATTGTACTGAAAGTCATGTTTTTAGCTTGTGGACCCTATAGAGGTCAAAATTTTTATACGCCCACATTTTCATGTGGACGTATATTGTGGTAGCCCCGGTCCGTCCGGACGTCTGTACACAATTGTTTGTGGACACTCTACAGGTCACAATTCTTATCCGATTTTGACGAAACTTGAAATATAGGTTTATCTCCAAAAGATCTTGGTTGCTTTCGATATTGGCATGTATCTGACCGTAACTTCTTGGATTATGGTCCCTGATTGTACGAAAAATCAAGTTTTTAGCTTGTGGACCCTATAGAGGTCACAATTTTTATACGCCCACATTTTCATGTGGACGTATATTGTCGTAGCCCTTGTCCGTCTGGACGTCCATCCGTTTTTAGCTTGTGGTCCCTATAGAGGTCACGATATTTATACGCCCACATTTTCATGTGGACGTATATTGTCGTAGCCCCTGTCCGTCCAGACGTCCATCCGTTTTTAGCTTGTGGTCCCTGTAGAGGTCACAATTTTTATTCGATTTATAAAAAAAACATGTGTATATATATAACCATTACACACTAAGATCTTAGTTCCTTTTCATAATCGCGCATATCCGAACGTAACTTCCTCGATTATGGCTCCTGATTGTTCGAAAAATCGCATAATCAAGGTTGAATTCGAATTTAGGGGAAATCAAAATGAAACTGCCTGACAAAATGTGTAAAAGTATGCAATATGAAGGCATTGGATACTCAAGATTTTAACTGGCCTGCAATTTAAAAATTTAATTAAAAAATGGGAAAGTGAGGCCAAGTCTCGAATATACCTGTGCCCTCATTACCACAATGCACACATCATGTCGAAACTAGAAACTGTGATAACTTGGCTCAGAATGAAGTAATTTGAATGAAATTTTCATTTTACATGTATATTATTTATTTTTGAACAATCATAGCAAGAATGGTCAGCTCTTTATCTAAATCTTACAGAAAGTATCGTTAATGTATCTTTTTCAAATTTTGTCCCCACCCCCGCAGATTGGCTGCAAAACCTGTGAACACTGCCCTATAATTTATTCACATTTGTTTCAAAGTTGGTGTGAAGCATAGATATTCAGTATTCCACAAATTTCCTTTCCAGTATTATCCCACCTAGTTCGAAAACCTTTAGCAAACGTGATAGAGGCCGTAGGGTTTTTTTTTTGGTTTTTTTTATCAAATTTGGTCAACGTCACAGTTTTCCTTTCTGATATACTGCTGAATGTGTTGGCGTATTTCCACATTTTCAAAGTTTTTCTCGAAGACCGTTTCCTAAATTGTCACCAACTTAATGCTGTGGATAAACTGTTACAATTTAAATGTCTACTTTTGTATTTTATTACATTATATATGTATTTTTTGAATAAAGTATAGATACTTGTAGTATATTTTGTTGAATAATTATGTAAGTTGTACTGGTTTTTTGGCGTTTGGTTGCAATTACATTTAGAATTCTGAATGGTTATTGATAAATACATGTATAGAGAGAAATGGGGATTAACTTCCACTCGAATCACACTAGGTCATTTTAGGACTAACATGTGGTTTAGTTTTATTTCAATATGTGACAAGGAGTAGGGTCGCCTGTCCAACCTCGTGGGTTTTCTCCGGGTCCTCCGGTTTACTCCCACTGCTAAAGGCTCCAACGCGCAAGCGAATTATTGAAATAAAAAATTGAACCATGTGTTAGTCCCGAAATGACCTTATTTGTGTTGAGTGGACGTTAAACCCGATTTCTCTCTCTCTCTCTTAATTCAATGACGGAACTTATGATGCAACGAACATGCGTTAACCGTTTGACCACCGAAACCTCGAGGACGAAATAGATAGAGAGAAATGGGGCCTACGATTCAGTTTCAGTTCAATAATTGTTTGCGCCAGGAGTCTTTAGCACCTCATATGGTTAAAGAAGATTTGGTTATTGGTTGACTGAATTTTACAATTACAACCACCAATAATAGATTATATTTAAGGTTTTAATTGCTCATTTGACATTAGAATTGCATCCGAAAATGATGTTTATTTAATGTTAGATTTACGTTAAAATGGTCGGTTAGATTTCCATCATTTTGCTCATCCTTTTAACGAAAATTTAACGTCAGGAAATGACGTTAATCTAATGTAGAGTTTACGTCATTTTTACGTCATATTTACGTCATTTTCTGACGTAAATCTAACGTAAAGTTTACGTCATTTTCTGGCGTAAATCTAACATAAGTGACGTAAACTTTACGCAAAATTTACGTTAGATTTACGTCAGAAAATAACGTAAACTTTACGTTAGATTTACGTCAGAAAATGACGTAAATGTAACGTAAAAATGACGTAAACTTTACGTTAGATTAACGTCATTTCCTGACGTAAAATTATCGTTAAAAAGATGAGCAAAATGATGGTAAACTGACTGACCATTTTTACGTAAATGTAACGTAAATTTAACATCATATTGTTATGTGGGTAATCCGCTTTTACGAATACGATACTATTAATATATCAGATCGGTTAAGCTAAATATAATTGCAAGCCACGATTTTACAATCCTTACTATTGTCGTTGTGTGTCTAATATCATTACTCATTCGTACTCCCTTATTACTCTCAGGCGATATCGAGCCCAATCCAGGCCCAAATAAACAAAGCAATAACGAATTATCAGTAGTGCATTTGAATGTAAGGAGTCTCAAAAATAAACTCGATTTGATAACTGCAGAATTAACTAGCTTTGATATAATAACATTAAGCGAAACATGACTTGACAAAAACATCACATCTGAGTGTATAGCTTTACCCAACTACTATCTGCCCGTCAGGAAAGATAGAAATAATCGTGGCGGTGGAGTGATTATATACATTCGTAATTCCATATCATTCAAACATAGGCAAGATTTAGAAAATGAAAATATTGAATCAATTTGGATAGAGATTAACTCTAATAATAATAAATTTCTACTTAGTAACTACTACAGATCCCCATCTTCATCGTCCACTATCAACCAACAGATTTTTATTTCTTCTCAACAAGCTATTAGCGATCCTATCATTACGGCAAAATTGGCAAACAAAATTCCCTACTAGATCTGATCTTAATAAGCTCAACTTTACGCTCAGTTGAATATGATGTGCTAGATAATTTCTGCAGTGACCACTGTCCAGTATTCTGTAAGCTCTCATTTACTGTTTCCAAACAATAGTGCTTCAAAAGAATGGTATGGAATTACGAAAATACAAATCTTGAAGGTATACGCACGGAAACGTTGAATACTAACTGGTATAATCTTGTTGATCGTTTTGATATCGATGCATCATGTGTTCAATTCACTAGTAAATTGAATACTATAGCAAAAAACAATATACCAAACAAATTTGTAACAATTAGGCAAAACGACAAACTTTGGATGAATAATAGCATTAGAAGAATGAAAAAGAAGAAAAACAGATTACATAAGAGGGCAATTAAACGAAATTTGGAAACTGATCGGCAAACTTTTCGCAAAATAAGAAGTGACTACATAAACTTGATAAGAAAATGCAAAAAAAGAATACTTTTAGAAAATTGACGCAAAAATTAATAATAGAGAAATCTTTGGCACAAAAAAATGGTGGAATCTAATAAACGCGTATACTAAGACACATGCTGCATCCTCAAACGAGCCCCCTCCACTAATAGTTGAAAATGATACATTGTTTACGCTCACTGACAAAGCCAATGCCCTTAATATTTATTTCATACAGCAAACGGAACTACCAAGTACTAATAAATCTCTTCCACCCCTCAAAAAGAATACTAATTGTCTAGACAAGATTATAACAACACCTAGAGAAATTAAAGACGTAATTAATAGCCTTGATACAACTAAAGCCTCCGGTCCAGACGGAGTAAGTTCGAAAATTTTAAAATTTATTGTAAGTGAAATCAGTAATCCTTTGTGCCAACTCTTCCGTTTTTCCCTTGAAACACACACTGTTCCAAATTTATGGAAAATTGCAAATGTTATGGCTATTTTCAAAAAAGGTCACTCAAATGAATGCAGCAATTACCGACCCATTTCGCTCATTAGTATTATTGTAAAAGTATTTGAGAAAATTATATATAAACACGTCTTTAATTTCTTCAAGGACAATTCAATACTAACAACACTGCAAAGTGGTTTCCTACCAGGTGATTCTTCGAATTAATAGATCTAAATCATTTTTTTTGTCAAGCCATTGATCATAACAAATATACCAGGATCGTCTTTTGTGACATAAGCAAGGCTTTTGACAGAGTCTGGCATGCTGGACTCTGTCACAAGCTGGATGCTGCTGGGGTTCGAGGAGGGATATTATTATGGTTCAAGAATTATTTAGATAATCGACAGCAATGCGTCGTAATACATGGAACCTCCTCGAACTCCAGGGGAATCCTCGCTGGTGTCTCACAGGGCAGTGTATTGGGACCACTGTTATTTTTATTATATATTAACGACATTGTGGATGATATACAATCAACCATTAGACTATTTGCAGATGACACCTCTCTGTACTTAAAAATAGATGATCCAGAGGCATGCGCAGTTACCCTAAATGAAGACCTACAAAAAATCAATGCATGGTCGGAAACGTGGCTAGTGACATTTAACCCCCTTAAGACAGAAACCCTAACCCTCACGACTAAACACAATATTGTGAAACCACCCCTTTTAATGAAATCAATTAGAATAAAGGAAGTAATTGAACACAAACATCTTGGACTTACTTTTCAAACCAATTGTAAATGGAACAGCCACATTGATAGTATAATTAGTAAAGTATCTAAATTAGTAAACTGCCTACGCTCCTTGAAATATCGCTTAAACAGAAAATCACTAAACACGTTATATTCTTCATTCATTCTGCCGCACTTTGACTATGCCGATGTTATCTGGGACGGGCGCACTGACTACTTATCTAATAATCTCGAATCCCTTCAGCTTGATGCACTACGCACTATTTGTGGGGCGGTTAAAGGTACTAGCCACGCTCCCCACTACGCGGAAACTGGGCTTATTCCACTCAAAGAACGACGAAATCGACACAAATTAAAATTACTATACAAAATTATAAACAACCTGACCCCTCCCTATCTTAAGAATCTCATCAATCTGGAACCAACAAATACATATTCATTTCGAAACGAAGATAAAATTAAAGAAATTCGATGTCGTACTGAAATATTTTCTAAATCATTTATTCCATCCAGCATAAGAGAGTGGAATAAACTCAGCCTTCCTGCTAGAAACTCAAGAACTCTTAAAATATTCTCCGACCATCTCTCCAAATCAGATATAAAAATTCCATCTTTTTACTACAACGGCCAGCGGAAACTCCAGATAATCCATTGTAAACTTAGACTCCGATATTCTGACCTACAGGGCCACAAATACCTCAGACATGTTGCTGACAGCCCCGCATGCCTCTGTGGTCACATTTTTTGAAGATCCTCATCACTACCTCTTGCAATGCTCCTTACATTCAAATGCACGAAAGGAAAC
Organism: Patella vulgata; assembly: GCF_932274485.2. Lineage (NCBI taxonomy): Eukaryota > Metazoa > Mollusca > Gastropoda > Patellidae > Patella > Patella vulgata. The sequence continues at coordinate 44,745,661 of NC_065885.2, forward strand.
CATCGACAAATTACAACACGATCATAAAAACATTAACTATCTCTTGTTCGGGTCCACAAAACACCGTACAGATGTAAACAACAATATTTTTAATCAAGTCCACAAGTTTATTGACATGTCAAACAGATTTTAATCTTGCTTATTAATTGTTTTAATTTACAATATTAGTTTTAAATTTATGTGATGATGTAACATATAATATATATTGTACATTGCCATCCGTCTCTTGATATATGTATTTACATATATTTATGTATGTGTTTGCCATTTTAACTGTGTATATACACCCATTTTGTTCCTTTGTTTTAATATTATGTATGTATATTATCTAGAGACAGGGGTTTTACATAGGCTAGGCCTGTTCCCCAATCTCATTCAGACAAACTGAATAAAATATTGGTTATTAAAAAAAAATGTGTACCATAACTGAACCAAGTATATACTAAGATTGACTAAATAAACATTCAAGAAGATCAAACTGGGGGGGTTATAAAATTATATCGAAACCATAATCTTTACATTGATTATAACAGTTAAGAAATATAGAATTTTACGGTTATGTTTTACAGTTAAGTAGTAAGTTGCATATATGTATTTACAACGTAAATATATATCAAAGGGTTGAATAAAATATAAATAAATAATGATAAATTAAGCAGAATGCCCTATGATGAACCTTTTTATATTTATAAATATGAGAGGTAAGATATATTATAATTGAGTTACATAACATAAAATACTGTGAATAGCTAAATGAATTATAGAAAATAATTGAAACATACAAATTTTACATATTGATAACAGAGGATTATAAAATGTGAGGGTTGTGGGTATGGAATATACAATCGATTCAGTATTGGAAAATGCCAGTAGTTAAATATGGTTTTGCATGGGGAATTACTTAGGGGGGCTGTGTTTACAATTTGATAATGCGGTCATATGCTCTGGGGATATAGACGCCTGGGTCTCGATTCAGTTTCGGTTCATGTCTTCTAATGTTGATGGCCTCATGTATTCTTCCGTTTCTTTTGTTGTGGTGGTTCACAGCCAACGTTTTAACTTTGGTCAAATCGACACGGTGCCGTGGGTTGTCATTTAGATGTTCAGCAACTGCAGATTGGTTGGTGGGGGCTTTTGACATGTATTCTTTCAGTCGGATATCTAATGGTCTTTTAGATTCTCCAATGTAACTTTCCTGGCAACTGCAGTTGATTTTGTAGACACAGCCTTTTGGTGAGAAGGGTTTCAACTTTCCATTCGCTTTTGCTAAGTCTTTGGTTGTTGCGCCCTTCAAGAAAGTGGTTTCAATATCTGCTTCCCTTTTCAATAATCTTCTGATTTGGTGAGAGATGTTGCCGTGGAAAGGTATAAAGATTCTAATGGAGGTTTATCATAAATGGGATTTGGGAGGATGTGACATCGTACCACACAAGATACAATTAAAACCTGATGCCAGGCCAATTCAGTCATTGCCTAGACGAGTACCCTACCACCTTAAGGAGAATCTAAAAGAAGAACTGAAGAATATGTTAGATGCTGGAATCATAGAGAAAAGCACAAGTAACTGGTCACGCCCAATGGTAATAGTACAGAAAAAAAGATAGAGGTATAAGAATATGACGTGTAGATCTTAGAAGAGTTAATGCCCAAGTGTATAATGAAACTTTTCCAAAAACCAACATCGAAGATGTATTAAGCCAACTACATGCAATGAAATATTTCACCAATCTTGATTTACAGTCAGGTTTCCACCAACAAGTTTTAGATGAGGAAAGTAGACCAATCTCAGCCTTTGTATGTTCTGAAGGTACTTTTCAATATCACCGTACCCCATTTGGTTTGAATCGAAGCCCTGGAAGTTTCTGTCGTATGATGAAGGCTGTTTTAGGCGATCTTGAAGGAACAGTATGTTTCGTATACATAGATGATATCATGATATGCAGTTAAGATGAAATTAGTCATGTTGAAGGCATAAGACAGGTCCTTGCTCGCCTTAAGAAACACAATCTACACATCAAACCTTCTAAATGTACCTGGTTTAAGACAGAAACACGTTTTGCTGGATATAAGATTTCTTCCGATGGTATCGAGATGGATCCTGATAGAATACAGATTATCAAAGATTGGCCGTGTCCTGAAAATGTAAAAGATATCAGAAAATTCATGGGAATGTAACAGTATTATCGAAAATTTATTAAGGACTTTGCGAAGATGTCAACCCCCCTTACAGAATCAACTAAAGATGATGTTAAATGGAACTTGGCAGATGAAAGACAAAATGCTTTTCAAAAACTGAAAGAATTGTTAATAAGTCCCCCAATTCTTATTCATGCAAACTTTGATAAGCCATTTCTGCTGACAACCGATGCAAGTGGATTTGCGATTGGTGCTGTCTTATCACAGGAAATTGATGGTCAAGATAAACCTATAGCTTTTGGTTCGAAACAGTTAAATGGTGCTGAGAAAAACTATTCAGCCCATAGACAAGAAACTTTGTCAATGATTTATTTTGTACAAAAGTACAGGCATTTTTTATTAGGTCGTAAATTCATTCTTCGAACAGACTGTCGTGCCCTAACTTACTTGATGTCGAGCCAATCAAAGCAGTCAGCAATTTTAGCTAGATACATTGAAATACTATCAAATTATAATTTTGAAATACGTCATCGCCCAGGTATGTCGAACCGGGTTGCTGATGCTCATTCGAGGTATCCTTCATATGAAAAATGTCAAGATAGTTTGATTACAGGAGATGATGTTGTGACTACAGTAAATTTGCAAGATTCTTCATGGTTATCCTACTTATCTAAAGAGGAAATGGAACTTGCACAGTCTGATGATAAATATCTTTCTGTCGTTGTTGGTTGGATTAATGATGGTAAAAAGTGTTCCCTTGAAGAGATTGTAGATAATACTGAGCTGAGATCATATTGGAACATTTATTCTAAATGTAAAATTGAGTATAGACTATTATGGTATGTACATCCAGATGATAATGTGCATAGACTTATCATTCCTGAAAAATTTAGATATAGAATTCTGGAATTGATGCATGATCATATCTTAGCTGTTCACAGAGGTGTTGCCAATACACTTAATAGATTGTGTTCAAAATTCTTTTGGATTGGTATGAAAAGAGACTGTAAAAATTGGATTAACCCGTGTAAATCGTGTGTTGCATGTAAACGTAATGTCCAAGTGCCTCCTTTACACGAACCGTTAAGGCCCATGTCTCCAGATCAAAAACTTTGTATTGATTGCATAGGTCCTTTAACTCGGTCGAAAGAAGGATATCTTTATGCAGTATGTGTAATGGACGATTTCTCTAAGTTTTCACAAGCTTTCCCTTTAAGGACTTTAACTGCGAAAGAAACTGCTGATACGCTAGTGAGAGAATACTTTTGTAAACAAGGTGTTATTCCTAAAACAATCTTGTCCGACCGTGGAAGTAATTTCACGAGTGAACTATTTAGAGAAATGTGTAATGTACTTAATGTTAAAAGTGCCAGAACTCTTCCTTATTCTCCTACAAGTAATGGTGCTATTGAGAGGTGGAATAATACTTTAATAAGTATGCTAAAAGTGTACACAAATAATAATTATCGTTGAGTTGATATGTTTTCCTTTCTTTCTTTGGCGCAAAACTCAACAGTACATAGTGCAACAGGATTTACTCCTAACTTCCTACATCGTGGTCGTGAAACACAACTTCCTGCTGAAATGATGTTTCCTACAATGAATGATGACAATAAAACTTCGAGTATAAATGATTACGCTAGGAATTTGGAAAGGAAGTTGACAAAAGCAGTTCAATTTGCTCGTATTGATTTAGAACTTACTCATAATCGTTATAAACTAGAAAGAGATAAACATGTACAATTTCAATCTTTAGACGTTGGCGACAATGTGCTAATTATAAGGACTGTATTAATCAAACGTGGGACCACAGTGTTCGGGTGGTTGAGACATTCAAAGATAACCCTGTGTTGTATAAAGTAGAGAGAAACGATGGTAGAAAAGTAATGATTCATCATAATAAGTTGAAGTGTGTAATCGAACTTTATTCCCAGATAAAATTATTAATAATAGTGAGAAGTGTCGGTAAACAGAAAAAGTGTACTCATCCTTCAGTGAATACCGAACAATATGACTGTGATTATTATTCTTCTGATGAGGATGACAATTTAATTGGTTATGTGAAATTCCCCACTCCTGTATTGCATGAACCTAATGTGTAAAGTGATACCGATACCACTGAAATTCCTCAGTGTGATAATGACAGTAATGATAATTTGTTACCAAATACACTTGTTAACCCTCAAGTTGAATATGTTAATCAACCAGTGTTGAGACAATCTAAAAGACAGCGCTTTTCAAAACATTATGATGGTTTTGAATTATATGGTGATGCAGCAAAATGTGGACAATATAATAATTAATTCTTAAAAAGAACTCACGCAGAAGAAACTTGGATAATAAAATTACAAACCATTTGCCCTTATGGTCTCAATGATAGATTTAAAAACATCGATTATAGTAACCGTGATGAAAACACTTTGATTACAAGAAATTGTTACAAAAAACTTGATCATAAATTTCAAAAAAAAAAAACGTTCTATAAAAAAATCGAAATTTCAAAAAGACCCAGAAAGTATTTTGAATGAATTGTATTCTGTATGTCAATGCCATACTTCCGATAAATTGTCCTGTGCAGCTTGTGTACTCAACCTAGCCCGACAAATTATACACACTTTGAAAAATCCACAGCTAAGAAACTTGGTGTCCTCATACAGGATATCATCTATTCTAATCAACTTAATAAACGCTTTCTTCCTCAATATTACGATGTTATAACCGATTTGATAAATAGTAAATTTTCACCTAAGCATTCAATACAGCCTCAAAAATGCAAAAGAAAAAACCTGACGTGTTATGTAAAATCCTTTTTACAGATAAACATATACAAGACATTGGATTGAATAGAATCTTTAGAGACCTATCAGTAATTAAATCTATACCAGATACTATTCCTAAAATTTCACCTACAGTCGTATACAAATTTTTACCTCCAATTCATAATAAAATATTTAACTACCATCAAACTATTGAAAACCTTAACGTGCAAGAATTTATTAACAATTACGATAATACTACATGTCAATGCGCCAACTCTTCCTTTAAAGACAAGTTTCATGACTATATACTGACAGGAAACTTCGATATTGTTGAAGATAAAAATCTTAAATAACTTTTTCGCTTTGGACCACATTTTCGAGAACAACCTAGTAAAACTAATTTCAAAAAGTTACATAATAATCTTAAATCTCAAGTCAGGAAATGCATAGTAGCTTGGTCTGATAAATTTCGTGCACCATTAGAATCTTTTGGAGAATGGAAAAACACTGTTTTTGATCTCTTATCAAAAAGAATCAAATACATAAAACATAACCAAAGACACCCGCCACCCGAAGTCCTAAATATTATATCCGCAGTTGAATGTCTTGCTTCTCTTCAAGATAGATTTGTTCTAACGCCTGTCGATAAGGCCAGCAATTATATTGCATTTATCTGTAAAAAATATAAAATTAGAAATATTCTTACTGAAGTTGGACTTTGGCCCAATACCCATAATGACACTTATAAATGCATTACGGATTTAAGTAAACTAGATACTTTACATAACCAATATACATTTAACAGGAGTAATGATATTAAAGACAATATGAAAATAGATGCACTACCTTACATCTATTCTATACCTAAATTCCATAAAAACCCAGTAAAATTCAGATATATAATATCCTCCAGTATCTGCCAAACGAAACCATTAGCTAAGACTATCACCAAAGGGCTTAAATTATGCCAAACCCAACATGCCATTTGGTGCAGTACACTTCGTAGCTATGCTGGAATTAATAGTTTTTTTTATAATTGATAAAAATAAACCTATAGTAGACACGTTAGAAAAAATCAATAAAAAAATTAATGCAAACACAATAGAAACGTTCGATTTTTCTACTTTGTATACTATGCTTCAACATGCAGATCTTAAAGATAATTTAGATTGGTTTGTAGATAAAGCCTTTAATGGGGCTTTCGGGAAAGGCAGAAACTTGATGGTCATTTATGCAGAAGATGCTTAATGGATTATAAAACGTCGCAATGCCGACAATGTAGTTTTAGATAAAGAAAAATTTCAAAATATCATACATTTCCTCATTGATAATGCCATATTTGAGGTTGGGGATCATATAATGCACAAACCATTGGTTTGCCAATGGGAACTGACCCCGCCCCATTTATGGCAAATGCACATTTATATAAATAAGAATTCGACTTTCAAGACCATAAAACAAAAACAGATTACAAAGTAGCTAAAAGTCTAAACTATACCTTCCGATACATTGATGACATAACACCTATCAATGATAGCGGAAATTTCAACAAATATAAAAGTGAAATATATCCTCCTGAACTAATATTAAATAAAGAAAATTCCGGTACTATAAATGCATCTGTTCTTGACCTTAACATCAATATAATTAACAATAAATTTGATGTCGGTATTTTCGACAAAACGGACAAATTTGGTTTTGAAGTAGTAAAATACCCGTCAATCTATAGTAACATACCAGATACCACGCTATATAGTGTTTTCTTTTCACAGGCATTACGATTTTTGACAATATGTAACAATAAAGAACTATTTCTCTCCCAAATAAAATCTCTTTACTTTAAATGCACTGCCAAAGGCGCTACACAATTACACATTTTAAAAGAAATTTCAAAACTTCCATTACTTCAACATACCAAGTTTGACATTTCTTGTAAGTATACAACCGACTACATACTGGATAATAATGATCCAATTTAAATTTGTATTTTTGATTTTCTGTAGTTACCTAACCCTGTCTGAATTACCTCCCTTAATGTTATGCCTTTATAAATACACTTACATAGTTTGCATTTATGTGGGGTATTATATTAATATATTATATATTGTACAATTACGTAACTTAATATAGAGCGAAGCTCTAAAGCAATGCGCGAAGCTTGAGCGAAGCTCTTTTCCAGTAACACAGGAGCGTAATTAAAAATGTCACCCACAGACTGTTGATTAAAAAAAAATTCAGACCGGAACCGGATACACTGGGCAAAACAGGCAATGCGCATGTCAACTTACCAAATCTCGCCCAAGCGAGATCACGTAACTAACAAAAATAATTCTATCCACCAAATCTCGCCCAAGCGAGATTACGCGCCTCATAGAACTATTTCTATGACGCGTCTAATCAATGACGTCACATATTTTTTACGTCAATGAAAATAATTTTCACACTTTTTTGTTCTTTTTTTAAAAACAAAATTAATGTATAAAATTTAGATCTCAATAAAAACTAAATTATTTAATATTTTTTGTATCACTTGAGAAAATTAATTATGAAGGTTTTATATTTAACAATAATCAGCTTCGCTCTACTCAGGCAATGCCTGTTACATATTATAGAGCGAGTGTTGATTTTAAAAAAATCAGACCGGAACCGGATACACTGGGGAATAATGGCAATGCGCATGCCAACTTACCAAATCTTGCCCAAGCAAGTTTACGCGACTCATAGATATATTTTTATGACGCGTTTAATCAATGACGTCACATATTTCTGACGTCAATGAAAATAATTCTCACACTTTTTTGTTCTTTTTTTTTTTTCTTTAACAAAACTAATCATATAATTTAGATCTAAATTAAATTCAATTCGGAAAAACAAGATTATTTAACATTAGGCCTACTTGTATCACTTGAGAAACTTTTATCAGCTTCGCTCTACTCCGGCAATACCTGTTACATATTACAGGTAGTACTAGATGTATTAATTCCGATTAGTCGCTAGAACTTATGGTTTTTAAGCTTTTAACGTTATTTTATCTGGATTATCGCCCTTATTATTGTGATTTTTTTTCACCTTCTAAGATATGACGTCATTCTCAGTCAGTTTTGTTTTTGTTTTTTTGTGAAGATGGAACATGTACATGTATTGAATACTGAAGCGTTTCTCGATTGAATTTAAGAGTTTAGACTACTTTTTTTAATACATTTTACCGATGTGGTTACTTGTATAGTTGAATTTTACTACATATGCTTACATTCGTATTTCGTGTAGCATATAGCAGATCATGACTCATGCTGGCATTACACAATGGATTCTATTCCTAATTGTTTTCAAATTTGAGTGAAGTCTGTGTCACTACAGAGAGAGAGAGAGAAATGGGGTTTAACGTCCACTCGAAACAAACTAGGTCATTTCGGGACTAACATATGGTTCAATTTTATTTCCATAATTCGCTTGCGCGTAGGGGTCTTTAGCTGTGGGGGAAACCGGAGGACCCAGAGAAAACCCACGAGGTTGGACAGGCAACCCTACTCCTTGTCACGTACAACCAGGGATTCGAAACCATGCCAGTTGACTCAATGACAGGCCTTATGATACAGCGCGAGTGTGCTAACCATTCGGCCACCCAACCCCCCCGTGTCACTACAGACCCGGGACTGTACAGTGCAGTGGACGTTTACGGCTAGCCCCCGGATCCATTCACTTTTTTTTAATTGTCTGTATGTTTGTGTTTTCCTGAGTATGATGTCCTGTCCGTGTATTTGTTTTTGTGTAAATTGTGTGTGGTGCAGTCCCCCTGCACTTACTATTAAAGTCTAATTGAACTGTTGGTAATATACATGTAGGTTAGAAAGTTAAAAGAAACATTTTGATATTATGATGTTGGTTGTTTTTATGAAAACTGAGATAACTTGAAGTACCATACATGTGGTTTATAGTAAATATGGAACTATAAGAAATAGTTATAGAATGTTGTGTTATTTTCTTATGAATTGTTATTTGGTAAACATATAAATGCTTGTTGGAGTCATAATAATAACCATAAGTTTTCTATCAGCACTTGAAATGTTAATATTAGATGCTGGAGCATTATTCAACCTCATACAAATTTTTGTGCAAAGACATGACCATTTGTTTCTCTGTAGTGAAAAGCATTCAGCCCAACGAAAATTTTGGGAAAAGTTGGAGGTGGGCAAAGAGGCCAGAATTAACATTGAAGTCAATGGGGAAATTAATGAGGGTCTGCCTCCATTTAAGTAATTATTAAATGTAGTTGCCTCCCTTTAACTGTGTGGAGATGAGTCTGTTAATTATACACATGACATGAGTTTGGCGTGTGCTGTAGAATGGAGGAGAGACGAAGACATGTTGTGGAGCGGTTAGCTCGGCGGTCCGCCAGTAAATTTTCTAATGAAGTTGTGAGGCGGTTAGCCATATGAAAATCCTACAGACTTATAATAAATAATATGTAGATATATGCTGCTATGTAATGACTTATTTGGAGATGAATAAAGTTTCAAGTTTATGATGATGTAGTAGTGTATGTTTGGTTGTCGGTTGTTATATATTTAGTCGTACTGCACGCAGCGGCCCATCTACGTCATACTTCCCAGAATGTGACACTGCCCTGATTACCCGCCATTTAAAACGCCCACGTGATCACTTTGGGGCGGGATTTATCGACAAGACACAGTTTTGTTTAGACAACAGAGTAAAAATAACCCAAGCACTACGTGTGTTTTATGTAAACACGCCATATGTGGCTGACACTCGCGTAAAAGAGATATATAATATGTGCTATGGGTAATATTGCAATAAATTCTTTACCATTGTAAACTGTCTTTAGAGTTTCAATCTGTTTATCTTTCAAAACAAGGTTAGATACTCCTAAATTTATTTTCGCAAACAAAACCGCCTCTGTGAAATTATGTTTCATCTTTACCATTGTAAACTGTCTTTAGAGTTTCAATCTGTTTATCTTTCAAAACAAGGTTAGATACTCCTAAATTTGTTTTCGCAAACAAAACCGCCTCTGTGAAGTTATGTTTCATTGAATAATTAGAGGACTATTTTGTGATTCGGCTTTGATTAGTTTGACATCTTTCATACACACAACGGCTAAATAAACATATTTAATTTCATTCAATATGACAATAGAAGAGAAATAAATACTTTTAAAAATTTCTAAAAGCATACTCAGTGTTTTCGACTAAAATCGTTGATGTAGGAATTAAAATGTCGGTTAGCTAGCTGTAGATAGGCAGCCTAAGTTTGGGACGGAGCTAGCTGTAGATAGGCAGCCTAAGTTTGGGATGATATTTAGTATTAAGAAGTAGCCTCTTTCATCCTGTGTATGGTTTTAGTTTATTTAGTCAGTTAACTCTGGTTCTTTAATAGTCTTGTTCAACTAGACACTTCATATAGCTTGTAGCCTTGCTTTTCTATGTCATCTGTAGTTTCCACCTTATTTGGAGTGAGTAGTAATCCGTCACTAAGATACTGTCCCTAACATCCTGTTTCACCTTTAGTCACTTTTTCTTACATCTCCACCTTGGATAAATCATTTTCTTCTACAGCATTGAATTCATTAACTCAGGTAGGTTTATATTTGTTTAACTTGACAATATAATAGAAGACAATTCCTTTCTAATTTAATTACTGTTTTATTCTGATATAAGTTAAAATACAATAATACATGTATATTCAATCTAAATAAGTAAAAACTTATATTTTAAAAATGTATGTCTTATTTGGTGTTTGTTTTATCTTTTAGTGTTTCGCTCTTTTTATATATATGGTTTCCACAATATTAGTTTTCTATTTCCTCGAATAATAAGAGCACCTTTATCAGGGTATATTTTTAGTTAGTTTCCCATTTTGTTATATGTTATTTTAATGTATAATAATTCTAAATGCTCCACTCTTATTACCTGTAATAGGCAATATATCTCTATACTATATGACTGGTTGTTAGAAGCTATATTCTTTATATATATTTGCTAATTTAGTCATTTTGTTATTTCAGTGCTCTTCTACTTGCTCTATTGTAAATAATTGCCTGTTTTGTTCCTGTGTGATTGTAAATAAACTGTATAGCCGTGTTCCTGTTTTGTTTCTTTTGCCTCAAGCCACAACCTGGAAAGGTGGATTGTCCATCGATCCTGCTACAATGAACATAATTAGTCAAGTCCTATTTGTGAATGTGATGAACGATACACCCGGCCGGTGACATGGGGCAAATTCATTTCTATGGAATACCATTTGAAACACATCATATTTTCTAATCAATCATTCAGCTGGACCTTTCCACATTCAATAGTGGACTATTAGTGTACAATCTAAGATTAAACAATGTGTTGAGTGTGAATTAATATTGAATAAAATTTATAACAAATTATTTTACCGTAAAACTTAGTAAAAATGTTCAATCTTTAATTGTCAGTGCATCTTTATGCTTTCTGGCACAACGTTTCAAGGGGTGAATTAAGGGCAAGGTAAAGTGACACCATCTTGTTGCATAGTAGTCTCAACACCAACAAGGCTGAAGATATTATTTCCCAACACAGAATAGTGGCCCTTGGATACAAAGGTACAAAATAAACTCTATTACTCGCAATACACTATTTCACTGTAAACACCCATTTAATTCGTACATTCGCGTGTTATCACGTAAACGAAAATTTCAGTTTCATCACTTTCTTGTCCAATCGCGGTTACACCTACAGACAAAACGATAAAACTTGGGGACAGCTATTATCTCTCTATTTATACTCTGATCTATGTAGTACAGGGCCCTTATTCACGAAAACTTAAACTAAGTTACAACCGAAATTTTAAGAAATACTGCAACTTCATTGGATATATGCAAATTGATTTTACTGGTCAGCCAATCGAATTGCAGTATTTCTTAAAATTTCTAGTCGAGTCTTAGATTTCGAGTTGCTTTCCCATTTCCTTGTAGTGTGTGATTTCCACGTCTTGCTACCACGATGTTTGGATCCGCCATTTTCTTTTTCAATCTTGAAAATGACCCTTCATATCTTTAGACGAGTGATGCGAATAATGGTTAAACTTACAACGCTTAGCAGAACATTGTATAGATATGCAAAGGTTTCATTTACATCACCATACATACAATTATGTCTTATTCCCCTTTAGTAATAACACATTTCGCCGTTGTATAAATGTAAACAATGTTTCGTAGGTAGCCTTCGTGTCCAAATATCTGGTATGACCTTGACCTTATGCTAATATCAATGAGCAAGGTTGTAATTTTAAAAACAAATTTTTCATTTTTTAATTTAAACAACTGCGGGATTTGATATTAAAAAAATAAGTCATGCATGAATTCATTGATGCGAGCAACACTTCCTTTGAGCGGTAATTCGACACAGAATGGTAAACCAGGGGCTGCCGGGCAGGATACGCCCACATTTTCGAGAGATGGATAGAGAACAAGCTAAAAAGAAAGTGATTTTTCCTGCAATCAAGGGCCATAATTCAGGAAATTACAATTCGATATGTGCAAATATCGAAAGGAACCGAGATCTTTGTGTTATAAACTTACATTTCAAGTTTCAACAAAATCGGATAAAAATTATGACCTCTATAGGGTCCACAACCTTGATATACCATATTTTTTTAAGGCTATTTGAGAACGAAGGGCAGCCATTTTGTCTGTCAGTTTTGGGCCGATTTTCACGAAATTCGAACTCAGCTGTCCTTAGGGTGTAACGTTGATATAATAATACGTTTTTTTTAATCGGATAAAAATTATGACCTGAGTCCACAAGCTTAAAACGCGATTTTTCGTAAAATCAGGGGCCATAATTCAGGAAGTTACGGTCCAATATGCGCGAATATCGAAAAGAAACTGAGATTTTTGGGTTATAAACTTACATTTCAAGTTTCAACAAAATCGGATAAAAATTGTAACCTCTATAGGGTCCACAACCTTGATATATACCATATTCTTATGCTATTTGAGAACGAACGGCGGCCATATTGTCTATCGATTTTGACGAAATTCGAACTCAGCTGTCCTTTGGGTGTAACGGTGATATTATAATAATATTTTTTAAATCGGATAAAAATTATGACCTCTATAGGGTCCACAAGCTAAAAACGTGATTTTTTGTACAATCAGGGGCCATATTTAGAAAGTTGCAATCCGATATGCGTGAATATCGAAAGGAACCGAGATCTTTGAGTTATAAACTTACATTTCAAGTTTCAACAAAATCGGATAAAATTTGTGACCTCTATAGGGTCCACAACCTTGATATACCATATTTTTACGGTATTTGAGAACGAATGGCGGCCATTTTGTCTGTCAATTTTGGGCCGATTTTCACGACATTCGAACTCAGTCGCCCTTAGGGTGTAACAGTGATATATAATACGTTTTTGAAATCGGATAAAAATTATGACCTCTATTGGGTCCACAAGCTAAATACAGGATTTCGTACAATCAGGGGGCCATAATTCAGGAAGTTACAATCCGATATGCGCGAATATCGAAAGGAACCAAGATCTTTGGGTTATAAACTTACATTTCAAGTTTCAACAAAATCGGATAAAAATTGTGACCTCTATAGGGTCCACAACCTTGATATACCATATTTTTATGCTATTTGAGAACGAACGGCATCCATTTTGTCTGTCAATTTTAATCTGATTTTCACGAAATTCATACTCAGTCGTCCTTAGGGTGTAACGGTGATATAATAATACGTTTTTTTAAATCGGATAAAAAATTATGACCTCTATAAGGTTCACAAGCTAAAAATGCGATTTTTCGTACAATAAGGGGCCATAATTCAGGAAGTTACAGTCCGATATGCGCGGATATCGAAAGGAACCGAGATCTTTAGGTTATAAACCTACACTTCAAGTTTCAACAAAATCGGATAAAAATTGTGACCTCTATAGGGTCCACAAGCTAAAAACATGATTTTTCGTACAAACAGGGGTCATAATCCATGAAGTTTCGATCCGATACATACCAATATCGAAAGCAGTCGAGATCTTTTGGAGGTAAACCTATATTTCAAGTTTCGTCAAAATCGGATAAGAATTGTGACCTGTAGAGTGTCCACTAACAAATTGTGGACGGACAGGGGCGACGGCATAATACGTCCAAATGAAAATGTGGGCGTATAAAAATCTAAGCTATGGCTGCCTTTGTCAAGTGTTGGTAAATGTTAGTAAAAAGTCTTGTTTCTAAATTTTGGATAGATTATTATTCATTTATGTTAGAATAATAATCATTCTGAGGGTCTGCAGATATAGAATTTGTTACCTAGATATAATTTTTGTGGGGCAAATTCATTTCTATGGAGTACCATTTGAAACACATCATATTTTCTAATCAATCATTCAGCCGGACCTTTCCACATTCAATAGTGGGCTATATATTGAATGAAATTTATAACAAATTATTTTACTGTAAAACTTAGTAAAAATGTTCAATCTTTAATTGTCAGTACAGCTTTATGCTTCCTGGCACAAAGTTTCAAGGGGTGAATTAAGAAGTAATACAAATGATAACAATGTGTATTCATTATAACAAAAATTGCTGAAAACCAAAAACAGTTTCAAGGAAATTGTGATGCAGTATTTACAATATTCCATACAGACCCAAAACATTTAATCATAAAATGATGTTTATGATGGTACTCCATACAAAAAGTCTGAAGGTAGTCCCTTGAAAAAAATGGAGGATATTTGAAAAATAAAAGTTAAATTATATGGACATGGTGTGCTAAACAAAGATAGTTTTCAGTTAGTGATTCCCATGTTGAGTTGTTTACCCTGTAGCTGTGCAGTGCTGAATGGTATATTTGCATCATATTTTCCTAAGTTACAAATTCCAAAGTCATTATTTTTGATTTTCATCCATTTTTTATTGTTCATTATCATCTCAAGCATGTCTAGACACCAAAATAAAGGCACTAAAGGTGTTGTGAATGATTTTTTGAGGACCCCCTATTTCAGGTGTTGTGAAAATTTTTGTCACTTTACCTTGCCCTTAAGAAGTAATACAAATGATAACAATGTGTATTCATTATAAAAAATTGCTGAAAACCAAAAGCAGTTTCAAAGAAATTGTGATGCAGTATTTACAATATTCCATACTGACCCGAAACATTTCATCCAAATGATGTTTATGATGGTACTCCATACAAAAAGTCCGAAAGTAGTCCCTTGAAAAAAATGGAGGATATTTGAAAAATAAAAGTTTAATTATATGGACGTGGTGTGCTAAAACAAAGATAGTTTTCAAACTATGCAGGTATCTGTGTGAGACTTTGTGATTTCCCCATGTTGAGTTGTTTACCCTGTAGCTGCGCAGTGCTGAATGGTATATTTGCTTCATATTTTCCAAAGTTACAAATTCCAAATTTTTTTTTTTTATTTTCATCCATTTTTTATTGTTCAGTATCATCTCAAGCACGTCTAGACACCAAAATAAAGGCACTAAAGGTGTTGTGAATAATTTTTTGAGGACCCCCTCCCATTTCAGGTGTTGTGACAATTTTTGTCACTTTACCTTGCCCTTAAAGATATCAATTCCCGAAAAATTAATTAAATGAATAAACCGAAAACAATTGCACAATACGGAATTTCTTCAGACCAAAAATTCATGTGATTTCAGACCTTTTATTTTGTTGACTAGCAGGCAAAAGGATTTTTCCCAATATTTCTTCTTTTTTTCACATCAGACGTACACCTAGAGCAGCCCGGCATATCGTGTACGGAATTAGAAAAACGCTGTTTTGGGTTAACCAATATGGCGTCAACGGCTTCCCCAAAATGACGTCATGCCGCCTCCAGGTCATTAAAGCTTCTTGAATAAAATTGATTTTATTATTTTTCTCATCATCTGCTTTCCCGTTTTTGCTTTTAGGATATAACTTCATTCTATTTGTTTGTACAAATGGTATATAAAAAGAATTGTAGTATGGTATGAGTTTTTTTTTACCTGAACTTGTCTGTAACAGTATTTTTGGTGAGGCAAACAAATACATAAACAACAAATATTTTTTGTTAAATCACAATCCACTGATATTAACTTTAAAATGTCCAACTTTTAATACAGGAATGTTATAAATATTTTATAATTCAGCGATTAAAACTTTTTATAAAATACCAATGGATAAAGCAGTCAAAGTTAAAACTCCATTTGTAAAATGAGGTATAAATTCTTCAAACTAAACCACAGTATACAATCTGTTCATTTGACTGTCACAGGTTAATATCTTCAAATCATGAACAATTACAGAACAAAACACTTGATGTGTATATGTTATATGTCTAGTAGAGATGATCATAGACCTGTTGTCATCCCACACTTGTGTAGTGACACACCATACTCTATAAGAAAGCTAGCAACTGTTGAGCAACTGTAAAGTATGAGAACAGCTATAGTCTGTCAGTGTGTTATAGTAGAGTGTTACACTATCAATAACAAATTTGTCTTGGCATGTTGTACCTATGTAGCATTAGTACTATCATCATCATCATCTTCTTCACCATAGTAATTATAATCTTGGAAACTATCATTGTTCTACAATATCAAATTAACTATTATTACATCTTTTCATCTTGTATCGGGTACCTTATATTTAAAGATAGGTTGCCAGGCAACGAAACATACGCCCACATATTTTTACTTTTTTCAGTAATGAAACATTTATAATACACTAAAATCTGATCAAGAGCAACAACTCAGAAAACCATTAGAATTTGTTTGGTTTTTATAAAGTTCTGCCCATGCTAACGTTTTGTATACAAAACTTTTAATACTGTATCATGAATTTAGGTGTTCCAAGTCATAAAAATTCATTGAAAATCAATATACTTGTTCGTCTCAAGATCTTAAACTCTGTGTATCAATCTGCAGTCAATCGGATATTAACTTTGGCCTCTAGAGCGTCCACAAGATTTTTTAAAGGAATCAAGGGCCATAACTTTGGCAGTAATTATCAGAAATCTTTGAAAATCAATAGGATTCTTCGCCTCGTGACCTCAAACACTGTGTATAAATTTAAAGTCAATCAGATATTAACTTTAGCCTTTAGAGCATCCACAAGGTTTTTTGAAGTGATCAAGGGCCATAACTCTGGCAGTAACTATCGAAAATCACTGAAAATGAATAGACTTCTTCGTCTCATGACCTTAAACACTGTGTATAAATTTAAAGTCAATCGGATATTAATTTTCGCCTCTAGAGCGTCCACAAGATTTTTTGAAGTGGTCAAGGGCCATAACTCTGGCAGTAATTATCGGAAATCGCTGAAAATCAATAGGCTTCTTCGTCTCATGAACTTAAACACTGTGTATAAATTTAAAGTCAATCGGATATTAACTTTGGCCTCTAGAGCGTCCACAAGATTCTTTGAAGTGATCAAGGGCCATAACTCTGGCAGTAATTATCGGAAATAGCTGAAAATCAATAGAATTCTTCGTCTCATGACCTTAAACACTGTGTATAAATTTAAAGTCAATCGGATATTAACTTTGGCCTCTAGAGCGTCCACAAGATTCTTTGAAGTGATCAAGGGCCATAACTCTGGCAGTAATTATCGGAAATGGCTGAAAATCAATAGGCTTCTTCGTCTCATGACCTTAAACACTGTGTATAAATTTAAAGTCAATCGGATATTAACTTTCGCCTCTAGAGTGTCCACAAGATTTTTTGAAGTGATAAAGGGCCATAACTCTGGCAGTAATAATCGGAAATCGCTGAAAATCAATAGGCTTCTTCGTCTCATGGCCTTAAACACTGTATATAAATTTAAAGTCAATGGGATATTAACTTTAGCCTCTAGAGCGTCCACAAGCAATTGTGGGCGCCAGACCGACGGACGGACGGACCGACGGACAGGGGCGACAACAATATACGGCCACATTTCAATGTGGGGGCGTATAAAAATCCACATGTCAATTAGCCCAAAATGTCTGGGATTCTAAACCTGACCATTTCAGATTTTAATGAAATATGTAGGGTTGTTATGCCTGAAAAGTTGAATTTCAAAGTTCCAGCTCTATCATTCTTACAGTTTCTGAGATATTGGCATCTGTGTTTTTTGGCTTTTTTTCGCATGTTTTCGATGACTTCCCTAGCTTTAAATAGCCATATCTCCTGAACTACTAGCTCCATTTTCATGATCTAGGTGTTGATTTAATCAGAAAAGGATGAGATATCATCAGATCGGACCATAAAATATTTTTAGAATCAATAACCTTTTGACCTTGACCCTGAAAGGTGACTTTGATTTGACCAAAGAGGTAATTTTTCTAGCAGGCCTCCTATAATCTACCAATACACTAATCGGTACAAAAGTTGTAGATTATAGGAGGCCAACTAGAAATAATACCTCTAATTGGTTTTCATGTATGCTGTAGGTTGGTGAAATGAACTTTATATAAGATGAAGGTCAAAATGTTTTATTGTCTGATCTGATGATGGCAGACGATTCCTCATCCTTTTCCAAACAAAACAACACCTAGATCATGAAAATTACGCCAGTATTTCAGGACATATAGCTATTTGATATTTGATTTGATATTTGTTTATTTGGTGCACTGTCTATTTTCTTTCTTGTCTGCAGGTTTATCTTGTAGATGTTTGTTTTACGTCTAGTGCGGACCTCCTACACTTACTATTAAAGACAGGGGAGTTATCGAAAACATGCGAAAAATTAAAAAAGCAGATACCTCTATCTCAGATACCTCTGTAAGCACAATTGAGTTGAAACTTTTTACTTCAGTAATAGGCCTAGTTGGATCGAAATCTGAGAAGGGCGGGTTTAGGCTGTTTGGTGTAATTACCACAGAGAACTGAGATACAGCTTTGTTCACTTAAAGTAACTAAGTATCATGCAAAGTCTTCAACATCGAAAACACTGGCAGTAATTATCGGAAATAGCTGAAAATCAATAGAATTCTTCGTCTCATGACCTTAAACACTGTGTATAAATTTAAAGTCAATCAGATATTAACTTTGGCCTCTAGAGCGTCCACAAGATTCTTTGAAGTGATCAAGGGCCATAACTCTGGCAGTAATTATCGGAAATCGCTGAAAATCAATAGGCTTCTTCATCTCTTGACCTTAAACACTGTGTATAAATTTAAAGTCAATCGGATATCAACTTTCGCCTCTAGAGCGTCCACAAGATTTTTTGAAGTGATCAAGGGCCATAACTCTGGCAGTAATTATCGGAAATCGCTGAAAATCAATAGGCTTCTTCATCTCTTGACCTTAAACACTGTGTATAAATTTAAAGTCAATCGGATATTAACTTTCGCCTCTAGAGCGTCCACAAGCACAATTGAGTTGAAACTTTTTAATTCAGTAATAGGCCTAGTTGGATCGAAATCTGAGAAGGGCGGGTTTAGGCTGTTTGGTGTAATTACCACAGAGAACTGAGATACAGCTTTGTTCACTTAAAGTAACTAAGTATCATGCAAAGTCTTCAACATCGAAAACAAAAATTATTTGTCAATTTAAATCAACATTGATGTTGTGATCTTACCAGGAAAAGATGGGCTTCTGATATTCAATATTTAACACAAAATAAACAATTTACCTTGGTAAACGAATCGTGTACCATAATGCGTTTCAGCACCATTTGTAAGAAGGGAAAAGAAGAACGAGGCTAGACATATTCTACAAGTCATGTCAGATAGTGACATCATAGTCAGCACCATTTGTAACAAGGGACCCGAAGAACGAGGCTAGACGTATTCTACAAGTCATGTCAAATGGTGACGCCACAGTCTTAGCTTGAGAGCATGCACAATAAATACTATCAGTGTAGACTGGAATACCCAGACGCTAGATACTGCCATTCGATTGAGGCTTCTGGCATATTTCGCCGAATATTACAGTAAAAACTAACAAGATTGAATGTAAATCAGTTTATATACATTCATATTACATACGTTGTGACCCATTTGTGTCAAGTTCTAGGTCTCAAATATTAGCGATTTAGCTCCTTTAAACATGTGTGTAAGACAAAAGATAAGTTGCCAAGCAATGAAACATAGCAATCCAAAAAGGTTGTCAAATTTATTCTTCTTTTGAAGGTAATGGCAGGATTTAAAAGGCATTAAACACTGATCCAGAATAATAACCCATGAAGTAATTACCAGGAATTTGACAGACTTCTAGTTCTTTCTAGTGCTAATATTTATTAGGGTTTCACACTGCGTAGCTTGTGTGAAACACTATTGTTTTTGTTAAAATTATTATTCTTATTATTATTATTCTTCTTTTGTTTTGAGTAGATCTCAGCAACTGATTGTCGGATCGTTACGATTTCTTCGATTTTATCGGAAAAGTGGGTGTGACTTAGAGGATAAAGCTATTTTGAACGTTCTGCGACAATGCGAAATGTCCGAAATCACCGAAGCTATCGTTTTTAGAAATATTGCAGTAATTTTAACAATAATCATTGGATTTTAACTTTCGATGCATTTTGGCATAGCCGGAGACGGGGCACATAGCTACGCTACTTTTGATTTTTGATTTTCGGCAAATCTTCGCAGATATTAGGCGCTAAATTTAGAAAATTTAAATTTTTACAAAAAACTTTTTTATTTATGAATATTTTTTAGTCGTGTTTTACACAAATATAACGAGTCCTGTGACTTGGGCAAAAATGTGAAAATTTTTTGTCTCGGTAATTTTCCTTGGCCCCCATTGGCTAATTCAGTTTTTCAGTCCTAGATTTATTATTGATTGTTCGATTTGTATAAAACAAAGTTCATATGCTCCGTTGTCTCAATTGTCATTTTTTTTGTTACCAATAGTGTTATCTGTCGGCACCGGAAGTGGCGTAAATTGACAAAAAACTACAATTTTGACAGTTAGGTACCATTTTTCGAAAGCAAATAATATTTTTTTCAAATCTGGTATAACTGAAATTGTGCGCCCTTTGAAGGCGCACAAAATGTTGGGACCAGTTTTTTAAATTTCGATTCCGTTTTCGGGCTATTTCGATTGAAAGGTGAAAAAAGGTGTAAAATTAAGCTATTTACAACCCATCCAGCGTTTTCATATTTTAAAATATCACTTCGTAACTTTCATAAACTCGTAGCAATAATCTATACGGAGAGAATGTATGTGAAAATTAATTTGTAATATGCGCAGTTGCCGGGAAATGGGCAATTATGCATGAGTCACTTTTTACGCTAGTTTGCCTGTAAAAGAGTCAATTATTATTCGATTTTCATAAAAGTTACACCATTTGATGTGTAATGTCAATTTTAACTAGGTCAAACCAATTTAACATTTTCAATATCACCGGAAATGACGTAATTTGGGCAAAAATTGTATTTATAGCCTTCGAAACCAGTAATTTATTCAAATGAGTCATATTTGTTATTTGTTTAAAATTTTGATATTTGATTCAAATCAACTAATACAATGAACCCTTACGATTATATAGATATCACAAAATGGTTTCTAACTTGTTCAGTTGCGGAGAAATAGGCAATTTTCAACAGGTCACTTTTTAAGGTTTTTTGTCAATAAAAGTGTCAATTATTATTCGATTTTCATGAAATTTTCACTGTGTGATACATAATGCCATTTACGATTTCATACAAGTAATTTAAGATTTTCATTATCACCGGAAGTAACGTCATTTTGGCAAAAACTGTATTTTTAGCCTTCAAAACAGATATTTTATTCAAATGAATCAGATTTGTAATGATATTTGATTCCAATCAACAAATAGAATGAACTCATTCGATCATACAGATACCTCAAAATGGTTTCTAACTTGTACGGTTGCAGAGAAATAGGCGATTTTCTACAAGTCATTTTTCAAGGTTTTTGGTCTATAAAGGTGGCAATTATTATAGGATTTACATAAAATTTTCACCATGTGATGATGCTATTTCTGATTTCATAAACCAATTTAACATTTTCATTATCACCGGAAGTAATCTAATTTTGACAGGATCACTGACATGTAGCAAATGAATTGATTGCTGGATTTGGTTGTTTCTGCGTCCATTTTATTTCATGTGTGCAATGCTTATGTGGAAACCTGTTTAACGGTTTCATTGGTACCGGAAGTGACATAAGTTCAAGGGTAACGTGGCACCGGTGAAACCCGTCATTACTGCTTCGCAGTTCTAGTTACATTTATTATTATACAAAAAATGTAGGCTACCAATAATCAGATGATTGAGTTATTGGGAATTGTTAAATATCAATAGGCTTCTTATAGCATCCATAGGATTTTTTAAATTGATCATGGGTGTTAACTCAGTAATTATAGAAAATCAAGAAGCTTCTTTGTCTCATCTACTTATTAACTCTGTGTATCAATTTTTACTCTTTATGAATTTATAGTCAATTCAGATAATAACTTGAGCCTCTCAAGCATCCACAAGATTTTTCAAATTAAACAAGGGACAGAACTCCATACGCAATAATAGGAAATGTTGAAATTCAATATAATCCTTGGTTTCGTGAACTTATAATTTAAACACTGCTTATGAATTTCAAGTCATGCTTCACACCAAATTGAAAATAAATCCATTAAAAACTGTAGCCTCTATAACATTCAGAATGTACATGTATTCTTCATTCTAATTAGGTTTCATGTGGTAGCTCCAATCTACAATAAATTGATCTACATGTATCTTACCAGAGAAAGAAAATCCATGAGTTTAGACGGATCCTGACCAGTAGCTAGGTCCATAAAATCTATTGGTATGCCAAAACCAGCATAGGAACTTGGTTGTATGCAATCTTTAGTTTGAACATAACGAAATGATGGTTGCTGTAATGATATAATATTACATGTTCTGTCACACACAATCAATGAACATAAAATAATTTATTTCTACCAATCAATTCTTCAGAAGTACACAGACAAAACATCTAAAAAATAATTTCATCACACCAAATTAGCCTCTTACTTTCAGTAAATTATTCGTGAGAACAATTCGTGACTTTTTTGCTTACATGTCCAAACCAGCGGCTGCCAGGCAGGATACGCCCACATTTTGCAAGAGATGGATAAGAGAACAAGCTAAAAACAAACATGATTTTTGTACAATCATGGACAATAATCCAGAAAGTTATGGTCTGAAATGCGCAATTTTAAATATCAAAAGGGACTGAGATCTTTGGGATATAAAGATATGTTTTAAGTTTCATCCGAATCGGATATAAATTGTGACCTCTAGAGGGTCCACAACCTTCATATTGCATACTTTTACACAATTTGCGTACAAAGAGCGGCCATTTTGTCGGGCAGTTTCATTTCGATTTTCCCGAAATTTGAATTCAACCTTCATTATGGTAGAATGGTAAAATATTTAAACAGTTTTTAAAATCGGAAAAAAAAAATTGTGACCCCTAGAGAATCCGCAAGCTAAAAATGAGATTTTTCGAACAATCAGGAGCCATAATCCAGGAAGTTATGTTCGGATATACGCGATTATCAAAAGGAACCAAGATCTTAGTGTGTAATGGTGATATATTCACATGGTTTTTTTTAAATCGGATAAAAATTGTGACCTCTACATGGACGGCAAGCTAAAAACGTGATTTTTTGTACATTCAAGGTCCATAATTCAGGAATTTACGATCCGATATGCGCGAATATCGAAAGGAACCAAGAACTTTGGGTTATAAACATGTATTTCAACTCTCATCAAATTCGGATCAAAATTGTGACCTCTAGAGGGTCCACAAGCTTGATATACCACATGCTATACACTATTTGCGTACGATCGGCGGCCATTTTGTGACCTCTAGAGGGTCCACAACATTTATATACCATATTTTACGCTATTTGAGCACGAGGAGCAGCCATTTTGTCTATTAGTTTTGGTCCGATTTTTACGAAATTCGAACTCAACCATCCTTAGGGTGTAACAGTGATATATTCAAACAGTTTTTTAAATTGGATAAAAATTATGACCGCTATAGGGTCCACAACCTAAAAACGCGATTTTCCGTACAATCAGGGGCCATAATTCAGGAAGTTATGGTCCGTTATGCGCGAATATCGAAAGGAACCAAGATCTTTGGGTTATAAACTTACATTTCAAGTTTCATTAAAATCATAAGGTCCACAACCTTTTTTAAATTGGATAAAAATTATGACCGCTATAGGGTCCACAACCTAAAAACGCGATTTTCCGTACAATCAGGGGCCATAATTCAGGAAGTTATGGTCCGTTATGCGCGAATATCGAAAGGAACCAAGATCTTTGGGTTATAAACTTACATTTCAAGTTTCATTAAAATCATAAGGTCCACAACCTTTATATACCATATTTTTACGCTATTTGAGAGGGTGGGCTGGCCATTTTGTCTGTCAATTTTGGGCAGATTTTCACGAAATTCAAACTCAACCATCCTTAGGGTGCAACGGTGATATACTAAATAAAAATTTTTAATCGGATAAAAATTATGACCTCTAAAGGGTGCACAAACTAAAAACACGATTTTGCGTACTATCTGGGGCCATAATTCAGGAAGTTAAGGTCCGATATGCGCGAATATTGAAAGGAACCGAGATCTTTGGGTTTAAAACTTACATTTCAAGTTTGATCAAAATCAGAAGAAAATTGTGACCTCTAGAGGGTCCACAACCTTTATATACCATATTTTTATGCTATTTGAGAATGAGGGGCGTCCATTATGTCTGTCAGTTTTGGGCCGATCTTCACGAAAGTTGAACTCAAAATTGACAGACAAAATGGCCGCCGTTCGTTCTCAAATAGCGTAAAAATATGGTATATCAAGGTTGTGGACCCTATAGAGGTCACAATTTTTATCCGATTTTGTTGAAACTTGAAATGTAAGTTTATAACCCAAAGATCTCGGTTCCTTTTGATATTCGCACATATTGGACTGTTACTTCCTGAATTATGGCCCCTGATTGTACGAAAAATCGCGTTTTTAGCTTGTGGACCCTACAGAGGTAATAATTTTTATCCGATTTAAAAAAACGTATTATTATATCACCGTTACACCCTAAGGACGGCTGAGTTCGAATTTCGTGAAAATCGGCCCAAAATTGACAGACAAAATGGCCGCCGTTTGTTCTCAAATAGCGTAAAAATATGGTATATCAAGGTTGTGGACCCTATAGAGGTCACAATTTTTATCTGATTTTGTTGAAACTTGAAACATAAGTTTATAACCCAAAGATCTCGGTTCCTTTCGATATTCGCGCATATCGGACCATAACTTCCTGAATTATGGCCCCTGATTGTACGAAAAATCGCGTTTTTAGCTTATGGACCCTATAGAGGTCATAATTTTTATCCGATTTAAAAAAACGTATTATTATATCACCGTTACACCCTAAGGACGAATGAGTTCGAATTTCATGAAAATCGGCCCAAAATTGACAGACAAATGGCCGCCGTTCGTTCTCAAATAGCGTAAAAATATGGTATATCAAGGTTGTGGACCCTATAGAGGTCACAATTTTTATCTGATTTTGTTGAAACTTGAAATGTAAGTTTATAACCCAAAGACCTCGGTTCCTTTCGATATTCGTGCATATCGGACAGTAACTTCCTGAATTATGGCCCCTGATTGTACGAAAAATCGCGTTTTTAGCTTGTGGACCCTACAGAGGTCATAATTTTTATCCGATTTAAAAAAACGTTTTATTATATCACCGTTACACCCTAAGGACGACTGAGTTCGAATTTCGTGAAAATCGGCCCAAAATTGACAGACAAAATGGCTGCCGTTCGTTCTCAAATAGCGTAAAAATATGGTATATCAAGGTTGTGGACCCTATAGAGGTCACAATTTTTATCCGATTGTGTTGAAACTTGAAATGTAAGTTTATAACACAAAAATCTCAGTTCCTTTCGATATTCTCGCATATCGAATTGTAATTTATTGAATTATGGCCCTTGATTGTAGGAAAAATCACTTTCTTGTTAGCTTGTTCTCTATCCATCTCTCGAAAATGTGGGCGTATCCTGCCTGGCAGCCGCTGGTTGGAATTACATTTCCATTACTCATTACTTTTGAAATCTTCCATTACTGGCCATTACTTAAAAAATGTAATGATTGCATTCCAATACCATTTCCCCATCCCTGCTACTGAGTACTAAAGATATGAAAGAATCTAGGTCCACCACAAATGATATTAAACTTACATCAGGTTCAGTTGGTCCATCTGAACTATCAGGTATAGTCTCAGCTGTTAATTCTTTCCATTTATACAGTTGAGAATCAGTCACGTGACCAAATGGATTAAAATCAAGAAGTATTACCATACCCTAAAACAATTCAATTGTAGGACATAAAAAGATGTACAAAACATAACATTCCAATAATAGGGCAATGGATCAATCCTGTCAATATGAATAGACATAGTGTGTTAGGCAAGGTAACTTTGCAATAATAATATACAACAGAGGGAATGACTGGCTGGATAGGGCATTGTTTGTAATAGGCCAGTAGCTGACATCGAATATCTTGCCATCTTTGCTCCATCAAAAAGCAATTTAACATTTTAGTGAAAGAATGTGTTAATTATAGCATTCTCATTCAAAAAAATCAAAGTTCTTAGAGAAATACCCCGCAGTTTTGATAAAATTCACTTTTAAATTTCATGCTCCATATCTCTGCAGCTTTCGGGCAATCTGACTTTTTGGCAGACGGATAAAGTGAGAAAGATAGGTTGCCAGGCAACGAAACATACGCCCACAGCAGCTAAATCGTCCGAGCGGTTGACAAGGGTTGTTGCATATTTATTCCTTTGTAGGTAATTGGGGGCCTTTACAAGACAGTTCCATAAAGATCAGATTATAAATTTTGTCGTTTGAGGGTTTACAAGGTTCTACAAACTGAAACAAGGGTCTCAACTCTGAAAGTAATCTACAGAAATTGTTGAAATTTGACAGGCTTTTTTGTTTTACTAATTTACTAATAATGCATATAAATTTCATACAGATCACATGATCCATTTTGTCATTCAAACGTTCACAAGGTTCACAATCGTCATAACTCTAGAAATTATTGACTGGATTGCTGAAATTCAATAAACCTCTAGTTTCACAAATTTAAATGATGCATATAAATTTCATACATATCGGATGATAACTCTAGAAGTAGTAAACGGAAATTGCTGAAATTCAATAGGATTCTTCTCTTGACTAATTTAAATGGCACATATAAATTTCATACAGATCGGCAGTTAACTTTAGAAGTTAGAGCGTTCACAAAGTGCAACAAAGTGAAATAAGGGCCATAACTCTAGAAGTAATAATCGGAAATTGCTAAAATTCAATAGGATTCTTCTCTTGACTAATTTAAATGACACATTTAAATTTCATATAAATCGGCAGAGCGTTAGAGCGTTCCCATGTTGCAACAAAGTGAAACAAGGGCCATAACTCTAGAAGTAATTGACGGAAATTGCTGAAATTCAATAGACTTCTTCGTTTCACTAATTTAAATCATACATATAAATTTCACAAAGATCGGGTGATAACTTTTGGCGTTAGAGCATTCACAAGATTCAATAATGTGAAACAAGGGCCATAACTCTAGATGTAATAAACGGAAATTGCTGAAATTCAATAGGCTTCTTCGTTTCACTAATTTAAATCATGCATACAAATTGCACAAAGATTGGGTGATAACTTTTTGCGTTAGAGCATTCACAAGGTTCAATAAAGTGAAACAAGGGCCATAACTCTAGACGTAATAAACGGAAATCGCTGAAATTCCATAGGCTTCTTCGTTTCACTAATTTAAATATTGCATATAAATTTCACAAAGATCGGATGTTAACTTTTGGCATTAGTGCGTTCACAAGGCTCAACAAAGTGAAACAAGGGCCATAACTCTAGACGTAATAACAGAAATTATTGAAATTAAATAGGCTTCTTCATCTCACTAATGTAAACAACATATATCAATTTTGAAAAAATTGGATGATAACTTTTGCCGTTAGAGCATTCACAAGAAATTGTGGACGATGGACCGACGGATGGACGGGGGCGACGGCAATATACATCCATATTTCAATGTGGGCGTATAACAAAAATTATTATTTTATCTAGTTGGCAAAATAAAGTGCCCGAAATCTAATAAAACACTAATTTTACTTTTTTTTAATTAAATACCACAAATTTGTACTGAATTGAATATGGATTAAAACATTTTGTCTGGAGCTACTCTACTTAGTGCGACATTTTTCGGGCATCGATTATTATTTGTGAATGCAGCTGCAACAGCCTGTTTGAATGGTTCTTAGAGAAATACCCCGCAGTTTTGATAAAATTTGCTTTTAAATTTCGTGCTCCATATCGCCGCAGTTTTCGGGCAATCTGACATTTTGGGCAGATGGATAAAGTGAGAACAAAAATTATTATTCATCTAGTTGGCAAAATAAAGTGCCCGAAATCTAATAAAACACTAATTTTACTTTATTTTAATTAAATACCACAAATTTGTACTGAATTGAATATGGATTAAAACATTTTGTCTGGATCTACTCTACTTAGTGCGACATTTTTCGGGCATCGATTATTATTTGTGAATGCAGCTGCAACAGCCTGTTTGAATGGTTGGAATTCAGATCGGCACAGAGTGGGATTTTGGTTAAAAAAACAATTGGACAACTTTGAAGTTGCTTTACTCACAGGCTATAATAGCAGAAAAACACATATGCAGGGGTTAAATTTTAAAAATTTTCTCTGAGAGTCAAGGCCCCCATGCCCCACGTCGATTGATTGGTTGTTTGGGATTCAGGTCAGCCACCTAAGGTAGGCTATATTGGACCACATTGGAGTTGCTGTAGTCACAGGCTGGAATAGCAGTTAAATTTTCAAAATTTTCTCCCCATGGTCCCGTCTGCGTGGACTGTAAACAATTGTTTAGTTGATTGGAATTCAAGTCATCTACCTAAATTAGGCAAATATTAGACCACTTTGAAGTTGCTGTATTTTTTTACTGGAATATAAGGAAAACACGTTTTTGGCCGTCAAATTTTCCAAATTTTCTCAGAGGTGTCTCTCCACGGTAAGTCTGTAATCCGATGTTAACTTTAGCATCTAGAGCATCTACAACATATTTCAAACTGATCAAGGACCATAACTCTGTCAGTAATTATCGGATATTGTTGAAAATCAATAGGATTTTTTGTCTCATGACCTTAAACACTGTGCATAAATTTAAAGTCAATCAGATATTGACTTTAGCCTCTATAGCGTCCACAAGTTTTTTCAAAGTGATCAAGGGCCACAACTCTGGCAGTAATTATTGGAAATCGTTGAAAATCAATAGGCTTCTTCGTCTCATAACCTTAAACACTGTGTATCAATTTAAAGTCGATCAGATATTAACTTTAACTCTGTGGACGTCGGCTGGACAAAGGGGGGGGAAACAACAATATATGACCACATTTCAATGTGGGCATATAAAAAGTGTCTGCATATGTAGTAAATAATAAACCATGTGTTATCGTTTGTCAACGATTGGCTAATTATGGTTTAAATTATGTCCAAATACGGTTTAAAGAGTAGGCTTCCGCAGTAAAATAATCCACCATTGTTTGTAATAGCCCAGTAGCTGACATCGAATATCTTGCCATCTTTGCTCCATCAAAAAGCCATTTAACATTTTAGTGAAAGAATGTGTTAACTATAGCATTCTCATTCAAAAAATCAAAGTTCTTAGAGAAATACCCCACAGTTTTGATAAAATTCGCTTTTAAATTTCGTGTGCAAAATCCCAAAATAAACAGATGATACATATTAATTAATCGCTCATTTATTTTTTTCATAAGTATCAAGCAATCAAACTGATTATCAACTATACACTAAGTTTCATCACTCTCTATCAGATAGAATCAAAGTTATCTTGTCCCAAAGCATCGACCAATGAAATTGCTTAGCTTTAGCTCGAAATGTTAATCATTGAACTCAGTCAAGACATTTACCTAATGTACATCTACATCAAGTCTACCTCAATTAAAAGCAGAGATGTTAAGTTCCAAAATCTTGACCAATCAAATTGCTTATCGCTCCTTAATATAAGCAGAAAATTCTCATCATCGACTTAGTCAAGGTACTGATGTAATGAAACTATACTCAGAGTTCCATCACTCTCACTTAAGTAAAACCAAACCAATCAGATTGCTCATCCCCTGCTTACCGTAAGCAGACAATGTTTATCATCGAACTCCATCAAGGCATTCAACTAATGAACGCCTACATCAAGTTTGAACATTCTGCATCAATTAGGAGAGTTATTGTGTTCCAAAGTCTTGAACAATAAAATTGCTTATCGCTCTGCTTACGCTGAGCAGAAAATGCTCATTAATGAACTTGGTCAAGGTATTGATGTGATAAAACTAAACACCATGTGTCCTCACTCTCACTTAATTAGAACTAAAGTTATTGTGTCCCAATGCATCAACTAATCAAATTGCATTTATCTGCTTACCCCAAGCAGAAAATGCTCATCTTTGAACTCAATCAAGGCATTGACCTAATAAACACCTACGCCAAGTGTGAACATTCTAGCTCAATTAGAATGAGAGTTATTGTGTTCCAAAGTCTCGACCAATCAAATTGCTTATCGCTCTGCTTACCCTGAGCAGAAAATGCTCATTATCGAACTAACTCAAGGTATTGATGTAATAAAACTATAAACCAAATTTCATCACTCTCACTTAATTAGAACTAAATTTATCATGCCCCAAAGCATCAACCAATCAAATTGCTTATCTCTGCTTACCCTGAGCAGAAAATGCTTATCTTCAAACTACATTAAGGCATTGACCTAATTAACACCTACACCAAGTTTGAACAGACAGACGGACGGACGGACGAACGAACAAACCCATTTTAATAGTCTCCTGCTTTCTTCGAACGGCAGGGGGCAACAAGTGGTTGCCATGCAAGATACGCCCACATTTTGCATGAGATGGACAGATTTTTTGTACAATCACTCAGGGCCCAGGAAGATATGATTAAATATACCTGAACATCGAAAGCTTTGGGTTATACATTTCAAGTTTCATTAAAATTGGATAAAAATTATGACTCCTAGAGGGTCCACGACCATGGTATTACATACTTTTACACTATTTGGGGGTACAAGAACCGACCATTTTGTTGGGCAGTTTTGGTCAGATTTTAACGAAATTCAAACTCAAGGTGTAACAGTGATATATTTGTAACGGTGATATATTAAGGTGTAAAGGTGATATATTTAAATGGTTTTTAAAATTGGATGAAAATTGTGACTTCTAGAGAGTCCACAACCTTGTTTTAACACATGTTTATAGTAATTTGCGCACGAGGGGCGGATAACAACATCCCACCAGTAGCACTGGTGGTATTAATGGTCACAGTTATCTGCTCCTATGTTCATACAGGACCTTCACAAGCCTATGTGCAAGTTTCAGTGACGCCCCTCTGCATACTGTAACTGATAAACTGTTTCAATGGCATTTAGTAATTGAACTAGAGTATACATGTCACAATTCTATGGAATACAATTACTGCTTATTACTGAGCGACGTTTCGACTAGGCTTCTCTAGTCATTATCTGATAATGACTAGAGAAGCCTAGTCGAAACGTCGCTCAGTAATAAGCAGTAATTGTATTCCATAGAATTGTGACCTGTCTACTGTAACTGCTTTGTTCAGTGGAGGTCTAGAAATTCGTCCTTTTTTGCGAGAATCTAAGAGGATTCTCATATATGAAATCTGCGCGAATCCTCTGAATCTTAATTAATAATACTGTCTAAAAAAACAAAATTGTCTTTATTGTGTTAAGTGCCAGTCCACGAGAAAACCATGCAGAAATTGGGAAGGTGAGGGGTCGGCCGATTCCATTCATATTCACAGGGTTT
The DNA here is from genome assembly GCF_932274485.2 of Patella vulgata. Taxonomy (NCBI): domain Eukaryota; kingdom Metazoa; phylum Mollusca; class Gastropoda; family Patellidae; genus Patella; species Patella vulgata. The sequence goes on from NC_065885.2 coordinate 44,777,432, forward strand.
GGTCATGCCCATGAGACTACTCGATAGCCAAAACCGCCGATCTCAGAAATTGACCATAGCTGAGATACGGCAAACAGGTGTTTTTTGGGTCTTTTTGCTCATTTTTTCGTCAATTTTAGGCAATGTTAGCTGCTGTTTTTCAGGTTGTAAATGAGTACTTATGAAACAAACGATGATTCGATATATTAGGCTAAGTAGTAATGTTTCAAAAAAATGAAAAAAGAAAAATCTATCTTTCCACTGAGGGGTGCCATTTGGTTATTCCTGAAGGGTATAAATCGAACCCTATAAAGTACCCAACTTTATGCCCCGATATCTCCACTGCCGCGGGGTCCCATGAATTATTTTTTTGGTTGTTAGTAAACGGGTACAAGGTCTCTCGATTAAAAAAATAAAATTTCATATATCATCATACGCATGCGCGATAACATTGTCTAAGTTTTGACAATTTTGATATTGGATCATCTGATTTTTATATGTTCTAATCAATATAGTGACAAAATATGGATACTAAACGACTCGATACCATCGGCAATTGACAGACTAGCGTTTCGAACCCGCTCAGGCAGTCGTAGAACCCGCTCTGTCAAAACTATCAGTTCTGGTATCCAGCCATCCAAGATGGTGGCTGCTGTATGTGGTTTTTCGCAGTTTTCTACTTCAAAATGCGGCGTTTTCACTGTGTATCCTAAAGAGACTGAGCATGTTTTATTGAAAGAGTGTACTAAAGACATCAGAGGGTATCTATCATTGGTTGCAGTGGATTTTATATGCGGACGCTAAATACTAAGAGTGATTACTGGTGATATCTGAGGGAGCGTTTCATTGATATTTACTATTTATCAATGATAGTAACATCGTCCTGCTCATATTCACTATTTTTCAATGATAGTAACATCATTCCGCTGATATTTACTATTTTTCAATGATAGTAACACCGTTCTACTGATATTTACTATTTATCAATGATTATAACACCGTCCTGATGATATTTACTATTTTCCAATGACACCGTCCTGCTCATATTTACTATTTATCAATGATAGTAACATCGTCCCGCTGATATTTACTATTTTTCAATAATAGTAACATCGTCCCGCTGATATTGACTATTTTTCAATGATAGTAACACCGTTCTACTGATATTTAGTATTGTCAATGATTATAACACCGTCCTGCACTCCTGATGATATTTACTATATTTCAATGATAGTTACATCGTCCCGTTGATATTTACTATTTGTCAATGATAGTAACACCGTTCTGCTGATATTTACTATTTGTCAATGATTATAACACTGTCCTGCTCATATTAACTATTTGTCAATGATAGTAACATCGTCCAGCTGATATTTACTATTTGTCAATGATAGTAACACCGTTCTACTGATATTTACTATTTTTCAATGATAGTAAAACCGTCCTGATGATATTTACTATTTGTCAATGATAGTAACACCGTTCTACTGATTAAAACAACGTCCTGATGATATTTACTATTTTTCAATGATACTAACATCGTCCCGCTGATATTTACTATTTGTCAATGATAGTAACACCGTCCTGATGATATTTACTATTTTTCAATGATAGTAACATCGTCCCGCTGATATTTACTATTTTTCAATGATAGTAACATCGTCCCGCTGATATTTACTATTTGTCAATGATTATAACACCGTTCTGCTGATATTTACTATTTGTCAATGATTATAACACCGTTCTGATGATATTTACTATTTTCCAATGATAATAACACCGTCCTGCTGATAGATCCTGATATACACTGAGGAGATTTGATTCATGAGGTACTTCCACTATTTTATCCTTCTGATATTTTGTAAAAATTTATGAATGGCTGCTCATATTTACTATTTGTCAATGATAGTAACAGCGTCCCGCTGATATTTACTATTTGTCAATGATAGTAACACCGTTCTACTGATATTTACTATTTTTCAATGATAGTAACACCGTCCTGATGATATTTACTATTTGTCAATGATAGTAACACCGTTCTACTGATATTTACTATTTGTCAATGATAGTAACACCGTCCTGATGATATTTACTATTTGTCAATGATAGTAACACCGTTCTACTGATATTTACTATTTGTCAATGATTATAACACCGTCCTGATGATATTTACTATTTTTCAATGAAAGTAACATCGTCCTCCCGCTGATATTTACTATTTGTCAGTGATAGTAACATCGTCTTGATGATATTTACTATTTTTCAATGATAGTAACATCGTTCCGCTGATATTTACTACATATTTGTCAATGATAGTAACACCTTTCTACTGATATTTACTATTTGTCAATGATTATAACACCGTCCTGATGATATTTACTATTTTTCAATGACACCGTCCTGTTCATATTTACTATTTTTCAATGATAGTAACATCGTCCCGCTGATATTTACTATTTTTCAATGATAGTAACATAGTCCCGCTGATATTTACTATTTGTCAATGATTATAACACCGTTCTGCTGATATTTACTATTTGTCAATGATTATAACACCGTCCTGATGATATTTACTATTTGTCAATGATAGTAACACCGTCCTGCTGATAGATCCTGATATACACTGAGGAGATTAGATTCATGATGAGGTACTTCCACTATTTTATCCTTCTGATATTTTGTAAAAATTTATGAATGTAAATTTCGTATGATATTTTGAGAGGGTTCATGAATGTAAATTTTGTATAATACTGTATTTGATATTTTGTAAGGAAAGGATTCATTGAATGTCTTTGATATATTGTGAAAAATTATGAACGTAGTTTTTGTATTACATTTGATATTTTGTGAGGGTTCATGAATGTAATTAGATGTGATATTTTGTAAGGATTAGTATTCCCTCCCGAAAGTAAATTTTGTATATATTTGATATTTTGTGAGGATTAAGGATTGACTCACCAGGTCAATAACGGGCATTGCCCAATTTAGTATTTAATCTGCGATTGTATATTCTTACCTCAGAGAGCAATCTGCGCTTTCTGCTTTACGTACAACAAGTTAAAAATTTAAAAAAATGTTATGAGTTAGACCAACATGTATAAAACTACTCTACTACTAGTACCAATAGTTGCTGTTCGATATTCTGATATGTACACCTAATGCTACATTAAGCCAATTGAAAAAAAAAAAGTTTTTTGTTTATTTTGGGGGCTTTTTGTGAAGATGATGATCACCGTACTTTAAGAGTGTAGGACTACTACTTGTAGGTAGGGTATAGTCTAAATATTGATGATTAACTCGTTGGTCACAGGTAGAGGTAAAGATAACATCGGTCCTGAAAATTGAAAGAAAAGACAAAATCTTGCCTTTTTAGTCGAGCTGACCTGAAACTTTTTAGAGTGTAGAATTTATTTTCCAATCTTGAGGATTTAGCCCTACATTTTACTATTCAATGACTACTGCGAGCTATGACAGTTCTCTCAACTGCAGCTTATAATGAGATCTGTACATATCAAGAGATTTAAGAGTGAAATAATGCGAATTTTAGCAAATTTTCACTTCCAGTTGCAGTAAGAGTTGTCATACGAACATTATGTTGCGAAAACATAGCAGCTGTAAAGGCGTCTGTATTATACTACATTTGTTTGAATATCAGTTTGATAATATTGGGGATAAAGCTTTGTAAAATTGTTGAATTTATCCGATTTTTGTCAAAATTACCCACTATTTTTGAGAGTGTAGTTATAGACATATTAAATTTTATTTTTTTAATCGAGAGACCTGATACCCAGTTACTAACAACCACAAAAAGAATTCATGAGACCCCGCGGCAGTGGAGATATCGCGGCATAAAGTTAAGGTTCTTTATAAGGTTTGATTTATACACTTCAGGAATAACCAAATGGCACCCCTGAGTGGAAAGATAGATTTTTTTTTTCTTCATTTTTTTGAAACATTACTACCTAGCCTAATATATCGAATCATCATTCTTTTCATAAGTACTCATTTACAACCTGAAAAACAGCAGCTAACATTGCCTAAAATTGACGAAAAAATGAGAAAAAAGCCCCAAAAACACCTGTTTGCCGTATCTTGGCTAGGGTCAATTTCTGAGATCGGCGGTTTTGGCTATCGAGTAGTCTCATGGGCATGACCAAATCCTATGAATATGAATGGAATCGGCCTACCCATCACCTTCCCGATTTTGCACGGTTTTCTCGTGGACAAGCACTTAATCTATAACACCAAAATACAACAACAATGATGACCAGCGGCTGCCAGGCAGGATACGCCCACATTTTCAAAAGATGGATAGTGAACAAGCTAAAAACAAAAACGATTTTTTGTACAATCAGGGGCAATAATCCAGAAAGTTATGGTCTGAAATGCGCAAATATCAAAAGAGACTGAGATCTTTGAGAATTAAAGATATGTTTTAAGCTTCATCCGAATCAGATAAAAATTAAGACCTCTAGAGGGTCCACAACCTTCATATTGCATACTTTTACACAATTTGCGTACAAAGAGTGGCCATTTCTGGTTTCATCAAAATCAGAAGAAAATTGTGACCTCTAGAGGGTCCACAACATTCATATACCTTATTTTTACGCTTTTTGAGTACGAGGGGCGGCCATTTTGTCTGTCAGTTTTGGTCCAATTTTTACGAAATTCAAATTCAACCATCATTAGGGTGTAACAATCATATATTCAAACAGTTTTTGAAATCGGATAAAAATTATGACCTCTATAGGGTCCACAAGCTAAAAACGCGATTTTTCGTACAATCAGGGGCCATAATTCAGGAAGTTACGGTTCAATATGCGCGAATGTCGAAAGGAACCAAGATCTTTGGGATATAAACTTACATTTCAAGTTTCAACAAAATCGGATAAAAATTTTGACCTCTATAAGGTCCACAACCTTGATATACCATATTTTTACGCTATTTGAGAACGAACGGCGGCCATTTTGTCTGTCAATTTTGGGCCGATTTTCACGAAATTCGAACTCAGCCGTCCTTAGGGTGTAACGGTGATATAATAATACGTTTTTTTAAATCGGATAAAAATTATAACCTCTATAGGATACACAAGCTAAAAACGTGATTTTTCGTACAATCAGGGGCCATAATTCAGGAAGATATGGTCCGATATGCGCGAATATCGAAAGGACCCGAGATCTTTGGGTTATAAACTTATATTTCAAGTTTCAACAAAATCGGATAAAAATTGTGACCTCTATAGGGGCAACAAGCTAAAAACGTGATTTTTCGTATAATCAGGGGCCATAATCCATGAAGTTTCGATCCGATACATGCCAATATCTTTTGGGGATAAACCTTGTTTCAAGTTTCGTCAAAATCGGATAAGAACTGTGACTTGTAGAGAGTCCACAAACAATTGTGGACGGACGGACAGGGGCGACGGCATTTACATGTGGGCGTATAAAAATTATGACCTCTATAGGGTTCACAACCTTGATATACCACATTTTTACGCTATTTGAGAACGAAGGGCGGCCATTTTGTCTGTCAGTTTTAAGGCGATTTTCACGAAATTCGAACTCAGCCGTCCATAGGGAGTAACGGTGATATAATAATACGTTTTTTTAAATCGGATAAAAATTATGACCTCTATAGGGTCCAGAAGCTAAAAACGCGATTTTTCGTAAAATCAGGGGCCATAATTCAGGAAGTTACAGTCCGATATGTGCGAATATCGAAAGGAACCAAGATCTTTAGGTTATAAACTTACATATCAAGTTTCAACAAAATCGGATAAAAACTGTGACCTTGATGTCCACAACCTTGATGTACCATATTTTTACGCTATTTGAGAACGAAGGGCGGCCATTTTGTCTGTCAGTTTTCGGCCGATTTTCACTAAATTACGGAAGTTACGGTCCGATATGCGAGATATCGAAAGGAACCGAGAACTTTGGGTTATAAGCATACATTTCAAGTTTAAACCAAATCGGATAAAAATTGTGACCTCTACAAAGTTCACAAGATAAAAACATGATTTTTCGTACAATCTGGGGCCATAATCCATAAAGTTACAGTCCGATGCATGCCAATATCGAAAGGAACCGAGATCTTTGGGTGATAAATCTATATTTCAAGTTTCATTGAAATCGGATAAAAATTGTGACCTGTAGACTGTTCAAAAACAATTGTGGACGGACGGACGGGGGCGACAACAATATACGTCCACATGAAAATGTGGGCGTATAAAAATTGTGACCTCTATAGTGTCCACAAGCTAAAAACTTGATTTTTCGTACAAACAGGGGCCATATTCCATGAAGGTTCGATCCGATACATGCCAATATCGAAAGCAGCCAAGATCTTTAGGAGATAAACCTATATTTCAAGTTTCGTCAAAATCGGATAAGAATTGTGACCTGTAGAGTGTCCACAAAAAAATTGTGGACGGACGGACAGGGGCGTTTAAAAATGAAAGACAGCCTGGATGATTTTCTTAATCTCACTTGATTTATTAGTATAGAAATTTATTATTGGGAGGAGCGATTTATGGTTAATTTTATATTTTGAACATAAAATTATGATGAGAAATAGTGAAATTTTATATTTTTGTATGATATTTTTCCATGTTTTTATATTGTATGGTCCCTGATGTAGCCTTTACGGGGGGCAGTAGTAAAAAAAACATCAAGTCGAAAAATATGCACTGGACCTGGGTAGACCACCCACCCATTAAAATCTTCATTTTTAAGAAAGACCACCCTAAAATCTTGCGCAATAAAATGTGTTCTTTACAGTTGCTTAATTGACCACCCAAAAATCATGCGCAAGAAAATGTGTTCCTCACAGTTGTTTATTAGACCACCCTAAAATCTTGTGCAAGCAAATGCGTTTCTTGAAATATCTCATTTTAGACCACCCAAAAGTATGTGTAATACCTAACTACTTAAAGGCTGAGCAATAGAACAAATGACAAGACGATATGTTATAAATACAGTATTTATATTGAGTTGATGTTCGACAAAATTCTGAGTCTGAATTATTAGCAAAGATAGTCTAAGACTGCCCATATGCAGAGACAGACTAAAATATATGAACTTAGGCTTATATCTATTCATTTATTGTGCTTTCCCATATCCACTCAAATGTACTGATCACAGGTTGACCAATTTTGACCAGAGTTTGAAGAAGTAAAAGATTACCCAAATCTCATCTCGGCATGCTGCGGTGTTGTGGGTAAAAAGGATGTTGACCCTCTCCACACTACGTGTTTATTCGGAGTGGGCTGGCAAACCAAAATGACAGGACAACAGTCGATCAAATCACGGGATAACACTTGAATGAAATGATAAGGCTTTGAAATATTAATGAATATTTATGTAAATAAACATATACAAGAAACAGGGGTTACAGTACAAACATAAACAAGTTGACAGTTTTCTTTGTTGACAATTCTAATTCAATAATTAGAGTTCACGAGTCACGGAATTCACAGTTCACAGAGTTCATGGTTCACAGTTCACGGTTCACAGATTTCACGATGTCTATGGAGATCCACCATGTTAGAAAGCATGGGTTTTCACGAAATTAAAGTTCACTTTCCCGGAGGAATTATAAAGTTAATCACAGTCGTCACCTTGTGACACAAAGTTCACCATTCACTTAAGTATCACAATTGTCCTAAAAACATAGTTACCAAACACCACCTCCGAGACAGGGAAAAAAACAGTATCGACACGGCATTGTAACATGCTTAAGGGTGAATCTTGCGTTTTAATTGGTGGATTAGACACTGTCGATTGGACAATATATAACACCCCTCTGTTTAAGCAAGGCGAATAACTGCGTATATAAATATTACAGTGTACTTTTTTTTTATTTTGTGCTCAGCCATCTTCCTCAACTCAAATCTTTAATGACAAATATCTTCAAGAAATTCTGCTCAAATGACCATCACACTATTTTCAAACTTCATCCAAACACAAACACAATTCTGAAATATATAAAACAGAAGAAAATCAGTCATAAACAGGCTTCATAAATTATTCGTAACTAAGCAGTGTGGACAATTTTGTTTTGTTTTTTTGCACTTTGCAGTGTTAACTTTAAAGTGGACAATTTAAATCAAAGTTTGCCCAAATTCTGAATAACATGATCCGCCTGATAATTAGTCATTAGTTCCAAGAAATTGTTTGAAAATATAGTCACTAGGGGTGGTGAAATAGCAGCTGATTTGGGCCTACGATAACGGGAAATTATGCTAAAATTGACAATGACAATGATTGACAACACGTCAGAACGATATACATAGCAACCACTTGAATCCTAGGCATCACATAGTTTTATAGGGTATTCTGAGGAGTGTATGCAAGAACTGCTCGTCTCTGAACAAGAACTAGCAATAAAATTGTGTTGACGGTCTGCAAATAAAATAATAAAGGCTAAAAACTCACCCATGTTAAAGTTATCAAAACTTCGAAAGTGTAGCGATCATTGTTGCCAAGAGTTATCCCTGTGTAGTCTCGGTTAACAGGCCGTAACTATTTCATTCACGACTGGCACTACCGGTCAAAAAGGCCACACTAAGGCTAATTTACTAATCTTTTTAAAAATCTTCAAACGTTAAAAATATTTTATTTGAAATATTCGAATAGCATTTTCTTTCATAATTTATTTACCAGCGACCCAAGACTCAAGCATTTTAAAATTGAATTTATCTTCGCTTGGATTCGACCACTAATTCGACACACCTCGGTAAAAACGGCAGCACGTCACAACGTTTTCTTACGTCAAAATTGATTTACAGTAGTGATAGCTTCTATCAAGAGTGAGCCAATTTTCTTACCCAGAAATGCTTTTTTTCTTTCAGAACTCTGTTAGACCACCCAATTTTCTTACCCGGAAATGCTTTTTTTCTTTCAGAACTCAGTTAGACCACCCAATTTTCTTACCCGGAAATGCTTTATTTCTTTCAGAACTCTGTTAGACCACCCAATTTTCTTACCCGGAAATGCTTTTTTTCTTGCAGAACTCAGTTAGACCACCCAATTTTCTTTCCCGGTAATGCACTTTTTCTTGCACTTTTTTCGGCTGGCAGACCCCCCCCCCCCACCCCCCAGTTGCTGTTTGCTTTTTTTTTTACAGTTGCCCCCTGGCCTTTATCGCATTAACAGAACAGTATGAAGATAAACCCCATTTCATTTCATCGCGTTAACAAGGTTTTTGGAAAAGTAAGGGTAACTAGGGTAGAGGTTGCAGAACGCTGAATATTGACAGAGTTCATCGTTTCATGAGGGCATTTCATCCTTGAAAGATAGGTCGCAAAGCAACGAAACATACGCCCACAGCAGCTTAGTCGTCTGGGCAGTCAACAATGGTTGTTGCATATTTTTTTTTTGTCAGTAATGGAAACATTTAAAACACACTAAAATCTGATTACAAGTATCTGTAATTATAGGAAATCATTAGAATTGGTTTTGATTGTTTGTCTCATGACCTTAAACACTGTGTATAAATTTATATCAACTTTAGCTTCTAGCGCATCCACAAGATTTCTCAAGTGATCAAGGGCCATAACTCTGGAAGTATTTATCGGAGATTGTTGAAAATCAACAGGTTTAGTCTCATGATCCTAAACACTGTGTATAAATTTAAAGTTTTTCGGATAGTAACTTTACCCTGAAGAGTGCCCACAAGATTTTTCAAAGTGATCAAGGGCCATAACTCTGGAAGTAATTATTGGAGATTGTTGAAAATCAATAGGTCTTGTCTCATGATCCTAAACACTGTGTATAAATTTAAAGTAACTTTACCCTCTAGAGGGACCACAAGATTTTTCAAAGTGATCAAGGGCCATAACTCTGGGAGTAATTATCGAAAATTGTTGAAAAACAATAGGATGCTTCACCTTTAGCCTCAATGTGGGCATATAAAAACTGTAGCCTCTATCGCATTAAGAAAGGTTTTCAGAAAAGAGGGGTAACCCTGAAATTGAAAGGGTTGGTCCTTCAATGTCCCCAATGCTTCACACCAAATTTGAAAAAAAAAATTGCTAAAAACTGTATCCTGTATCGCTATCGCATTAACAAGCCAATTGTTGACAAATACAAATGGGCAGACAGTAGGACATGGGTGACAACTTAATACGCCCCAACTAAAACGTGACCATATGAAAATTAGTAGCATGGCTCACGTCAAGTATGGTGAGGTTGGGGTGGGGGTGGCGGAATTTATAAATGTTTTTGTTTATTGAATTAGTGTAATTTGATGCCTTAATTCTTTAGAGTTCTTTGCCCCATTCTTGGAAAAAGTTTTTAATTTGTCAGTTGATCACAAATTTAGCATATTAATTATTGAACAACTACAAATGATTTTAATTGTATTTTGAAAAAACAACTAGCGTCGTCTTACAGCTAGCCTTTTATACAGCATAAAATTCTCAATTGCAGATAATTACTTTCCTTTGAATATTTTTGCTCAAATCGAGTTTTGTAATGAAATCAAAAAAAAAAAAAAACCTCTAAAAAATACCTATTGAACAATTTGTAAGGAATACAAGACAGACTGTACATTTGAAAAAACGTCCCTATTAATATTGGCAGATATGAGAATTCATCTTTTTTGAGAACTTTCATTTTTTCTTCATTTCACAAAGAATTGGTTAAATTCAATCATTGTTATGATAAACATACCTTTTCTTTTCTGTAAACATCAAATACAACTGAAAAACAGAAACAAGATATTACTATACATGTATTTCATATCTATTACAAATGAAATGAAATGGGGTTTGAGGCCCTACTTTTCTGCCCCAACTGGGCTACTGAAGTCATGGGACAAACAAATGTGCGTTTGTAAACTGAATTTATCAATCATCAAAGAAAATTAAAAGGTTTTCAGATTTTTTTCTCTGTATTTCAATTAAAAATTTGTCAGATTTTTCCCCCTATTTCAGTTAAACCAGCCGTTGCAAGGCAAGATATGCCCACATTTTGCAAGAGGTGGATAGAGAAAAAGCTAAAAAAAATGTGATTTTTCGTACAATCAGGAGTCATAATTCAACAAGTTATGGTCTGAAATGCACGAATATCAAAAAAGACCGAGATCTTTGGCATATAAAGACATATTTTAAGTTTCATCAATATCGGACAAAAATTGTAACATCTAGAGGGTCCACTGCAGCCTTTGTATTACATACTTGTACACAATTTGCGTACAAGGAGCAGCCATTTTGTCGGACAGTTTCAATCCGATTTTCCGATCAACCGTCATAAGGGTGTAACGGTGATACATTTCAATGTTTTTTAAAATTGGATAAAAATTGGATAACCAGCGGCTGCCAGGCAGGATACGCCCACATTTTCGAGAGGTGGATAAAGTTACGGTCCGATATGCGTAAATATCGACAGGAACCGGGTTCTTTGGGTTATAAACTTACATATCAAGTTTCAACAAAATCGGATAAAAATTGTGACCTCTTTAGGGTCCACAACCTTGATATACCATATTTTTACGCTATTTGAGAACGAACGGCTGCCATTTTGTCTGTCAATTTTGGGCCGACTTTCACGAAATTCGAACTCAGCCGTCCTTAGGGTGTAACGGTGATATAAAAATATGTTTTTTTAAATCGGATAAAAATTATGACCTCTATAGGGTCCACAAGCTAAAAACACGATTTTTCGTACAATCAGGGGCCATAATTCAGGAAGTTACGGTCCGATATGCACGAATATCAACAGGAACCAAGATCTTTGGGTTATCAACTTATATATCCAAGTTTCAACAAAATCGGATTAAAATTGTGACCTCTAGAGGTTCCACAACCATGGTATACCATATTTTTACGCTATTTGAGAACGAAGGGCGGCCATTTTGTCTGTCAGTTTAGGGCCGATTTTCACGATTTTTCGTACAATCAGGGGCCATAATTCAGGAACTTACGGTCCGATATGCGCAAATATCGAAAGGAAGCAAGAGTGTCCACAGCTTTGGTATTACATACTTTTACACTATTTGCGTACAAGGAGCGGCCATTTTGTCCAGCAGTTTAGGTCAGATTTTTACGAAATTCAAACGTATTTAAACGTATTTTTAAAATTGAATAGAAGTTGTGATTTCTGGCGGGTCCACAAGATAAAAGATTATCGACAGCCAAAAACGTGATTTTTCGTACAATCTGGGCCCTCAACCCAGGAAGTTACGGTCCGATATGCACGAATATCAGAAGAAATCAAATTCTTTGGGTTATAACCATACATTTCAAGTTTCATTAAAATCAGATAAAATTTGTGACCTGTAGAGTGTCCACAAACAAAATGTAAACGAACAAGGGCAACAATAATATACGTGCCCATGAAAATGTGGGCGTATAAAAACGCGATTTTTCGTACAATCAGGGCCCATAATCCAGGAAGTTACGGTCCGATATGCATGAATATCAAAAGGAACCAAAATCTTTGAGTTATAAACATACATTTCAAGTTTCATCAAAATTAGATAAAAATTGTGACCTCTAGAGTGTCCACAAGCTAAAAACACGATTTTTCGTATAATCTGGGGCCATAATCCATGAAGTTATGGTCCGATACATGCCAGTTTTGAAAAGAACCGAGATTTGTGGGAGATAGACCAACTTTCCAAGCTTTGTGAAAATCAGATAAAAATCGTGACCTGTAGAGTGTCCACAAACAAGTTGTGGACGTCCGGACAGGAGGGACTACAATATTTATTGTTGTTTCATTAATATAACAAGGCCTGACACTTACAACTTTCATCCAGAAATTTTCCTTTAATATTTTCTTCATAAAAAAACATTATATCTGTAACAATTTCTTTACATTCTTTTCCAATGAACTCATAAAATTGAGTATGATGTCTTTGACTTATTGCTGAAAAATAATTACAATATACTACATGTATATGTATCATATAATAAGATATGTTATCAACGCTCCATGACAACAAATTTTCACAGCTTGTCATTAAATGGAGTTCACACAGACAAAGTTGCTATCTAAAAATTCATGGACTTTATTTATTATTTTTCAACATATCTTGAAGATAGGTTGCCAATCAACAAAACATATGACCACAGCACAATGATGGGATTTCAAATTTTTTCCTGAAAATAAAGGGGCATTACTCTTATCGTTATTTAAGCAGGTTGTTTCAGACCAAAATATTCAAATTCATACGTAATAAACCAGCGGCTGCCAGGCAGGATACGCCCACATTTTCGAGAGATGGATAGAGAACAAGCTAACAAGAAAGTCATTTTTCCTACAATCAAGGGCCATAATTCAGGAAATTACAATTCGATATGCGAATATTGAAAGGAACTGAGATCTTTGTTTTATAAACTTAAATTTCAAGTTTCAATAAAATCGGATAAAAATTGTGACCTCTATAGGGTCCACAAACTTGATATACTATATTTTTACGCTATTTGAGAATGAACGACGGCAATTTTGTCTGTCAATTTTTGGCCGATTTTCACGAAATTCGAACTCAACTGTCCTTAGGGTGTAACAGTGATATAATAATACGGTTTTTTTAAATCGGATAAAAATTATGACCTCTATAGGGTCCACAAGCTAAAAACGCTATTTTTCGTACAATCAGGGGCCATAATTCAGGAAGTTACGGTCTGATATGCGCAAATATCGAAAGGAACCGAGATCTTTGGGTGATATAATAATACGTTTTTTTAAATCGGATAAAAACTATGACCTCTATAGAGTCCACAAGCTAAAAACACGATTTTTCGTACAATCAGGGGCCATAATTCAAGAAGTTACAGTCCGATATGCACGAATATCGAAAGGAACCAAGATCTTTGGGTTATAAACTTACATTTCAAGTTAAAACAAAATTGGATAAAAATTGTGACCTCTATAAGGTCCACAACCTTGATATACCGTATTTTTATGCTATTTGAGAACGAACGGCGGTCATTTTGTTTGTAACGGTGATATAATAATACGTTTTTTTAAATCTGATAAAAATTATGACCTCTATAGGGTCCACAAGCTAAAAACGTGATTTTTCGTACAATCAGGGGCCATAATTCAGGAAGTTACGGTCCAATATGCGCGAATATCGAAAGGAACCGAGATCTTTGGGTTATAAACTTATATTTCAAGTTTCAACAAAATCGGATAAAAATTGTGACCTTTATATGGTCCACAAGCTAAAAACGTGATTTTTCGTACAAACAGGGGCCATAATCCATGAAGTTTTGATCCGATACATGCCAATATCGAAAGCAGCCGAGATCTTTTGGAGATAAACCTATATTTCAAGTTTCGTCAAAATCAGAAAAGAATTGTGACCTCTAGAGTGTCCACAAACAAATTGTGGACGGACGGACAGGGGCGACGGCATAATACGTCCACGTGAAAATGTGGGCGTATAAAAATTATGACCTCTATACGGTCCACAAGATAAAAACTCGATTTTTCGTACAATCAGGGGGCATAATTCAGGAAGTTACAGTCTGATATGCGCGAATATCAAAAGGAACCATGATCTGTGGGTTATAAACTTATATTTCAAGTTTCAACAAAATCGGATAACCAGCGGCTGCCAGGCAGGATACGCCCACATTTTCCAGAGATGGATAGAGAACAAGCTAAGAAGAAAGTCATTTTTCCTACAATCAAGGGTCATAATATGTGCAAATATCGAAAGGAACCGAGATCTTTGTGTTATAAACTTACATTTCAAGTTTCAACAAAATCGGATAACAATAATAATAATAATAATAATAAGTTCTTTATTTTCAAAAGGGTGAAAAATTAGGCTTTGCCGCCTGTTTACAATTCTGCCCTTAAATGACAATAGACAAAACAAACATACACATATATTATACATACAAGGAAACTGAATAATGAAAATCTATTCTTTACATTCCAAATAACATCAAATGCAGAAAACGATAATGGTTTAAATTTAAATATACAGAATAGTTATATAACATTTTGGATATAATTATGCAGTGATTTTTTAAAAGTTGAGAGAACATGAGTTTAAATTATTTGGAAGTGAATTCCATAAAACTGGTCCATTATAACTAAGACTATGTTTAAATTTAGTACAATTTGGATGTGGAATTTGTAATTTAAGATTTATAGAGTTGTAAGGAGTATTTTTAAATTGAAATAAGGAACACAAGTAATTTGGACTTTTATAGTTTAATATTTTGAACAGAAATATATATTTATTCATTAAATGACGTTGTTGAATGGTAGGCAGTTTTAAAGATTTTGAAAGAATGGAATATGAAGAATCAGAAGAATTATATTTAATAATAGGTTTGTTGAATATAATTTTAAATGATAATTTTAGGATAATTTTAAGTTTATTAAGAGAAGAAATTTGACAGGAGTCCCAAATGGTAGAGCAGTAGTCAAGATGTGATTGAAAGTGAGCGTTATAAAATAATTTTAATACATCAGTTGGAAGTTATGATTTGATTTTCCTAAGTTGAAAGTTTTTCTGTTTTAAAATAGTACATAAATGGTTTACATGAGTGTCCCAAAAAAGATTAGAGTCAAAATATACTCCTAAGAGTTTAAAGTCAGAAACGTGTTCAGTGAAGGTAGAATTAATAGAAATGGACAAATGTGTAGATAAGGAATTTATTTTAGGTTTTGAAGCAATAATCATACATTTAGTTTTAGATTCATTGATGATCATGTCATTGGAGTTGCACTATTGTATGATTTTGACAGTTTCTGACTGAAGTGTAGAGTTAAGAGAATCAAAATTGGTAGAAGAAGAATATACAATGGTATCATCAGCAAAAAGATCACATTGAGCTGTCAAATTTAGAGGAAGGTCATTAATAAACAGATTAAATAGTAGTGGTCCAAGAATGGAGCCTTGAGGAACACCAATTTGAGTGCATTGATAACGCTTAGATAAGTACGATTCTAATAATGTGCATAATTTGGTAGAAATTTGGTATAATTTTAGTTTCTCAAGTAACAGGGAGTGATTGACCATATCAAAGGCTTTACGGAAATCAAAGAATACTAAACCAGTGTATTGACCTTTATTAATGGCAGAATAAACATTTTCTGCAATATTTGTAAGGGCAGTATGACAAGAAAATTTGGACCTAAAACCAGACTGATGAGAATAAAGTAAATCGTGATCCAGGAGAAAGTTATTAATGTGTTTACAAATATGCTTTTCCAAGGGTTTAGAAATAGTTTGAAGTATAGATATGGGGCGATAATTATTGGGCTGGGATTTTGTACCTGATTTATATAATGGAAGAACTTTAGCCTGTTTAAAAAAAGACAGAAAAATATTCTTATCTATACAAAGATTATAAATAAATGTCAATGAATCACAAAGAATTGGAGCACCAAGTTTAAGAAAATGAGGACCAACTTGATCTAATCCTATTGATTTGGAAGTATCAAGAGAATGAAGATATTGGAATACATCACATTTTGATATGTAGGGAAGATGACACAAGGTATTGTTTTCAAGATGATTAGATACAAATGTAGATATCACATTAGAGGTAAAACGATCTAAATGATTTGATGGACTAGGTATAATGGACTTTGCAACATTAACAAAATGAGCATTAAAACTATCAGGGGCTGCCAGGCAGGATACGCCCACATTTTCGAGAGATGGATAGAGAATAAGCCATAATTCAGGAAGTTATTATCCGATATGTGTGAATATCGAAAGGAACCAAGATCTTTGGGTTATAAACTTACATTTCAAGTTTCATCAAAATCGGATAAAAATTGTGACCTCGATAGGGTCCAAAACCTTGATATACCACATTTTTACGCTATTTGAGAACGAAGGGCGGCCATTTTGTCTGTCACTTTTGGGCCAATTTTCACGAAATTCGAACTCAGTCATCCTTAGGGTCTAACAGTGATATAATAATAAGTTTTTCAAAATCGGATAAAATTTATGACCTTGATTGGGTCCACAAGCTAAAATCGCAATTTTTCGTACAATCAGGGGCCATAATTCAGGAAGTTACGTTCCGATATGCGCGAATATCGAAAGGAACCAAGATCTTTGGCTTATAAACTTACATTTCAAGTTTCAACGAAATCGGATAAAAATTGTGACCTCTATAGGGTCCACAACCTTGATATACCATATTTTTACGGTATTTGAGAACGAGGGGCGGCCATTTTGTCTGTCAGTTTTGGGCAGATTTTCACGAAATTCGAACTCAGCCGTCCTTAGGGTGTAACAGTAAGATAATAATACGTTTTTTTAAATTGGATAAAAATTATGACCTCTATAGGGTCCACAAGCTAAAAACGCAATTTTTAGTACAATCAGGGGCCATAATTCAGGAAGTTACGGTCCGATATGTGCAAATATCGATAGGAACCACGATCTTTGGGTTATAAACTTACATTCCAAGTCTCAACAAAATCGGATAAAAATTGTGACCTCTACAGGGTCCACAACCTTGATCTACCACATTTTTACTATTTGAGAACCGATGGCGGCCATTTTGTCTGTCAGTTTTGGGCTGATTATAAAGAAAATCCTTAGGGTGTAATGATGATATAATAATACGTTTTTTTTAAATCTGATAAAAATTATGACCTCTATAGGGTCCACAAGCTAAAAACGCAATTTTTCTTACAATCAAGGGCCATAATTCAGGAAGTCACGAATTATGCGCGAATATCGAAAGGAACCGAGATCTTTTGGTTATAGGCATACATTTCAAGTTTAAACCAAATCGGATAAAAATTGTGACCTCTACAGTGTTCACAAGCTAAAAACGTGATCATGTACAATCAGGGGTCATAATCCATGAAGTTACAGTCCGATACATGCCAATATCGAAAGGAACCGAGATCTTTGGGTGATAAACCTATATTTTAAGTTTTATTGAAATCGGATAAAAATTGTGACCTGTAGACTGTTCACAAACAATTGTGGACAGACGGACGGACATGGGAGACGACAATATTTGCATCAGATTACCAATTATTTGCTAAATATTGTTAAATATCTTCTAATTTTCCTTTCTTTTAAAAACTGTCCAATGGATCTTTCTGAAACTTCTGGTACAGGTAGTTAAGTTCCCATACAACTTGTTAAATCTATCCCGACAATGATCCGTAAACCAGAAGTAGTCGAAAAAATATTCGATATTTAAAAACCCCCAGTAAAAATCGGTGCTCTTGCAAAAATCGTGATTTCACCGTCGGGTGTGACCGCATCAAAACATCTAAAGTATCGTTTGGTAGCTCGATGAATGGGCTATTGTATGACAAACTTCCTGTCTGATTCCTGAAAGCCGGTTCAGTGCTGCTTGCAGGTCTAGTTATTATTATTATTCCAATTTATTTTTGATTAGATCTCAGCAACTGCTTGTCGGATCGTTACGATTTCTTTGGTTTTACTGGAAAAGTGGGTGTGACTTAGAGGATAAAGCTATTTTGAATGTTCTGTGACAATGCAAAATGTCCGAAATCACCGATGCTATCGTTTTTAGAAATATTGCAGTAATTTTAAAAATAATCATTGGATTTTAACTTACGATACATTTTGGCATAGCCAGAGACAGGGCACATAGCTAAGCTACTTTTGATTTTTGATTTTCAGCAAATCTTCGCAGATATTAGGCGCCAAATTTCGAAAATTTAAATTTTTACAAAAAACTTTTTTATTTATGAATATTTTTTAGTCGTGTTTTACACAAAATTAACAAGTCATCTGACTTGAGCAAAAATCTGATTTTTGTTTGTCTCAGTAATTTTTCTTGGCCGCCATTGGCTGATTCAGTTTTTCAGTCCTAGATTAATTATTTATTGTTCGATTTGTATAAAACAAAGTTCATATGCTCTGTTGTCTCAATTGCCATTTTTTTTGTTACCGATAGAGTTATCTGTCGGCACCGGAAGTGGCGTAATTTTACCAAAAGCTACAATTTTGACAGTTAGGTACCACTTTTTGAAAGCAAATATTATTTTTTTCAAATCTGGTATAACTGAAAGGGTGCGCCCTTTAAAGGTGCACAAAATGTTGGGCCCAGTTTTTTTAATTTCGATTCCGTTTTCGGGCTATTTCGATTAAAAGGTGAAAATAGGTGTAAAATTAAGCTATTTACAACCCATCCAGCGTTTTCATATTTTGAAATATTACTTCGTAACTTTCATAAACTCGTAGCAATAATCTATACGGAGAGAATGTATGTGAAAATTAATTTGTAATATGCGCAGTTGCCGAGAAATGGTCAATTTTGCATGAGCCACTCTTTACGCTATTGTGCCTGTAAAAGAGTCAATTATTTTTGGATTTTCATAAAAGTGAAACCATTTGATGCATAATGTCAATTGTGACTAGTTCAACTCAATTTAACATTTTCAATGTCACCGGAAATGACGAAATTTGGACAAAAACTGTATTTATAGCTTTGAAACAAATAATCTATTCAAATGAGTCGTATTTGTTGTTTGTTTAAGATTTTGATATTTGATACTAATCAACTAAAAGAATGAACCCATACGATCATATAGATATCACAAAATGGTTTCTAACTTGTTCAGTTGCGGAGAAATAGGCAATTTTCAACAGGTCACTTTTCAAGGTTTTTTGTCCATAAAGGTGTCAATTATTATTCGATATTCATGACATTTTCACTGTGTGATACCTAATGCCATTTACGATTTCATACAAGTAATTTAAGATTTTCTTTATCACCGAAAGTAATGTCATTTTGGCAAAAACTGTATTTTTAGCCTTCAAAACAGATATTTTATTCAATTGAGTCTGATTTGTAATGTTTTTAAAATTATGATATTTGATTCCAATCAGCAAAAAGATTGAACCCATACGATCATACAGATACCAGAAAATGGTTTCTAACTTGTACGGTTGCAGAGAAATAGACGATTTCTACATGTCACTTTTCAAGGTTTTTGGTCTATAAAAGTGGCAATTATTATTCGATTTACATAAAATTTTCACCATGTGATGCCTTATGCCATTTCTGATTTCATAAAACTAAATGAACATTTTCATTATCACCGGAAGTACTGTACACTTACATGTAACAAATGTATCAAATGAATTGATATTGCTGGATTTGGTTGATACGGCGTCCATTTTATTTGAAGTGTGCAATGCTTATGTGGAAACTTGTTTAATGGTTTCATTGGTACCGGAAGTGACATGTTTAGGGTAACGTGGCACCAGTGAAACCGTCATTACTGCATCGCAGTTCTAGTTCTGTTTTTCTTTCGTGTTCACTTATCTAGTGGCAGTCAATTCTTTTTATGAATTGTCAGATATCCTCTCACAATCTCATACAACAACTTCGAATGAATTATTAGTGAGCAGAAATTCGCCAGTATATCCGTTATCACTCGTCACATCAGTCAGTTATATAGGGAGATGGCTCGTGTTTTCCTTTGGCGTTCGTCACTTCCGATTCTGGAAAACTGTATTACTCAGCTATCAAAGCAATGATCTCTGTGTAAAAATTATATTTGGAATGTGTTTAACCAGCTTTATCACATATGTGATAATGACTGGCACCAATATTGTCCTTTAAATATCCCCGTGTATAGCGAATAAGCAAAATTTGCCGTATGTAAATATACTGATTCTCGTAAATATACTTATTCTCGTAAAGATAATTATTCTCGTAAATATAATTATTCTCGTCTTCTGACAAGTTATTATTTGTGTCTTTAAATTTGTACCATTCAAATGTCAACCCAACCATTTCAGACTTCACGTCTAACTGTTTCACGCATAGTCCGTGCAGAGCAATAACAGCTCCTTGATCAATGTAACAATTCTATCACATGTAAAGGCGAGCACGGATGGGACAACTGTTCGGTTGCTTTATTTGAGAAGATACTGATATTACACTATAAAATTTGTCAATTTTTTCTTTGAAAATTCTGACAAATTGGTAGCTCTTCGGGAAGGTTGATCATATCGCTTACCCAGTTTGTGTATTGTACGATTTTATAATGGCTAGCAAATAATTTATGATATCTGAATACTTAAAGAACATATAGCTCGTTATTAGATGTTAGTTTTTAATAGGCCATTTTTTTTATGATAGTCGGATATCAATCCCAGATATCAAATATAAATCACATTAATTAGATGAACAGCCCAACGCACCTTTGAAATGAAATGGGGTTTAACTTCCTACTGTTCTGCTCCGAACTGGGCTAATGAAGACGGGCATACGCCATACAGTGTGCTATGAGGGAAATTTTGCCTGGACAGCGGCACTATGGCCTATTATTATATCGAATACCAACTGCTAAGGGATCTTTTATGTGCACGCCAATGTGTACACGGGACCTCGGTTTTTCTTCCCATCCGAACGACTATAACGAGCTATAATTATGTTCTTTCAGAAAGTATTCAAATATCATAAATTATTTGCTAGCTATTATTAAAACGTACAATACACAAACAGGGTAGGCGATATGATCAATTTGACAAATCTTATAGTTTAATATTAGTATCTTCTCAAATAAAGCAACCGAACAGTTTTCCAATACGTGCAAATAAGCTCGTGCATGCCTTTACATGTATAAATAGAATTGACGGCTGTCCTTGTAAGATCCTCCGTCCTGCATCACTGACCCGGTGGGTTGGATGACCGAATGGTTAGCACGTGCGTGCTGTATCATAAGGCTTGTCATTGAGTCAAGTGGCGTGGTTTTGAATCTCCGGTTGTACGTGACAAGGAGTAGGGTTGCCTGTCCAGCCTCGTGGGTTTTCTCCGGGTCCTCCTGTTTCCTCCCACTGCTTAAGACCCCCACGCGCCAACGAATTATTGAAATAAAATTAAACCATGTGTTGGTCCCGAAATGACCCTGTTTGTGTTGAGTGGACGTTAAACCTCATTTCTCTCTCTCTCTGCATCACTGACATGGGGGAATCACGCAGGAATATCTGGATGAACTTTCCCGGCCAATGCAGGGATCGAACACCCGACCTCCAGACTAGCGAAGCGAGCCAGCGTCTTACCCACTTAGCCATCGTGCCCCCCCCCCCAACGAACGCAGCTTTGAAACAAAGAGCATTGTAATTTTATATTTGATTAAACAATTACGTTTCCAACTCGTACGGAGAAGTAATTCAAATTCTTATTATCATCGGAGAGATGTTTTGCAAATAAAGGGGACGAAGTAATATTAATACTATAAATCGAAATTTTGTTACTATATATTATAGTGCGCTCTTCCATGTAACTTACTTAGGGACACTTTACAAACTGACAATTTAAGTAATAGTTATTAGCACACTTTCCAAGGTGTATCGGTGAATATCAGAACAGTTTTGGTCGAGGGGCCCAGCCGAGGCGGCTCCCGACCAAAACTGTCCTGATATTCACCAATACACCGAGGAAAGGTGCTAATAAGTTACTTACATCACATTTCTATCGAGTATTGTGAAGCTCTTCCATGTAACTTACTTAGGGACACTTTACAAACTGACAATTTAAGTAATAGTTATTAGCACACTTTCCAAGGTGTATCGGTGAATATCAGAACAGTTTTGGTCGAGGGGCCCAGCCATGGCGGCTCCCGACCAAAACTGTCCTGATATTCACCAATACACCGAGGAAAGGTGCTAATAAGTTACTTACATCACATTTCTATCGAGTATTGTGAAGCAAAATGTGAAAAATAGTATTTATTATCGAGTCGTTTCAACCAAAAAGTGACAAATACTTTCTGCTCTTTTATTTATCCCTTTCTGAGCCTCACGTTACATTTCATGGTAGAATGATTTCGCAGTGGAGAGACGACCTGAGTAGTATTTACACGTGCGTCTTGCTATAATATTCTGAGCGTAAAACAATCACGTGTTTGTTTAGACCACATCGTCAAAACAACTTGTCTATGGCGTAGAGGACTGCGATATTATTAAATGTAGTGTAAAGGAAATGCAAAACGTGGGTCATTCCTGGTGAAAATATGCATCGGCGGATGGTTCTTCCGTTGAAATTTATTTGTAATAAAGTTTATGACTTTCTAGGCATTTTTTTTCATCCTGCTTATTTTCAATGCCTGTGAAGTGTCCAGCAAGAGAACTGCGCCTTCTATCATCACAATTAATTAAAATAATTATTCAATATTCTAATTTATATATTTTGCATATTAATATAAATCAAACCAAATTATGAAATAAATGCCAATTGATATGTATAATAATTGATTTTTGTAGTATGTTGTTATGTTAATTTAATGTCATTGTATATGTTTTTGAACTGCCATGTAGTTCCCCCCGGTTTCTTTTGTTACTATGATTTTGACTAGTTGTTTCATGTACATTATCCTTGTGCATTGTATAGAGCCATCGATATCAATTGCAATCTGGGTCGGACTAAACGTCCGCTACTTATTGCTTGATAGGTATCTAAAACAGTATAAAAGTATCCGTGTATCAGAAATGAACAGTACTCCTTCTGTATATTTCTGATACACGGATACTTTCAAGCATGTATTGAAAATAAACAGGACAGTTTTATCAAAGGTTGCCAGTGGCAACGAGTAGAAGTGTGATATAATCTTAAAAAAATCAAGACAACATCTTAAACTAAATGGTAGATTATTCAATAAAACAGATACGCCTGTATCAAGAGATAGTTTGTTACTGGTTGCAGTAAATTTTACTATACATGTTTGTATATGTATTTTATTTACATGCCATAAAAAGTTTTAACCATAAATTACCTTATTTTTTAGTTTGCACGATTTTTTAAGTTAGCGAAAACAGTCAATAAATCTATAAACAAAATTAACAACCCTAATTCAGACAGCAACTTCTAATACACATTTTGGTTGAAATAAATACTCAATGATCAATCAACCATAATAAAAAGATGGCAATACTTTCCCCCAGTTTGACTGTATATACAGAATACTAATGCTCTAATATTGTATTTTAAAAAACGATTGGAAATGTAGACGGTGTTATTGATGAACTATTTAAATGTTCACATCATATCCCAAGTAATTATATCGTCTAGTTCTATCAGGAGCAGATCCATCGTTCAGTAATTATAAGTTTATGGAACTTTAAAATCTTCGCTGAATCCACGGGACAGATACAATACCATGCTGATTTTTTTTTCATTTCGGCGCCAACGGCTCGGCCTTCAATGCATACCATCAATCAGAGGTCAATATGTGAAATTGCGCGTTTAATCAAATGAAACAATGTCTAAAATGATTATAAAATAAACCTGACATTGCTTTCTGATGTGGCTGGGTTATTTCAGGTTCCAGTCGTAAGAATAAGAAGACAGTACATGTATATTTACATAAAGCAAATTTGACTTATTCGCTATATACCCCGGGATATTCAAATTGGGGTCTACCTGTTCGATATTTATAAATGACGATGTTGCATTTTGTGCGATAGATTAAGGTCAATATTTTTATTTTATTAAATGCAACTTTATCTGTAAGTTGCTTGACTATATGGTACGCAGTATAAACGCCAGGTATAGTCGAAAGAATAGAAGACAAGTTATAAGACTTTGGTCCTTAAGACAATATTGGGTCTTTGAAAAATTGTTGGTTAACTCTTTCTATAGAGTCAAATCCCACGTACTAATAAAAGCGAACGACATGTTTATATGTAAAAAAACAGTGATATTTTGTTAAAATTCTAACCATTGTCAAAATATCCATCAAATTCTATCTGTTTATGACATATGTTTGGAAGACCAAATAAGGTAATGTTCTCCCCCCTGGTCTTGGGAAATGGGGAGGTTTATTCCATATTTTGGATTGAAATTAAAGTCAAGGTCGGTCTAGGACGTGCAGAAATTAAGGGGTTATAAAAGAGGGTGTTGAGTGATACTGATCAGAGCTCACCCAGGTATTCCGAGCAGCTATCATTCATTGAGAACGAGGAACCTTTGAAGCCAATCCAGCTTAATAATAAAGTTGAAGAAATCATTTAACCTGTAGTTTTATATATTAGCATCACGAAGAAAACACAACAAGGAAGTCCAATCTACAAAGTCTCAAAAAATGATTACGTGTCATATCGGGCGTATGTGCTTCTTTGATATGTTAGATCACGGGACAATTCTGTAATTGCATAAAAACGGCTATTATAAATTACAAGTTCTGGAATGAGGATAGTTGGATTGTATGGGATGTAAATTTAGTGAAAAGCTGAAGTAATTTTAGTTTAAATATATCATTTGTGTGGAAATTAACACTGTTCGGTTGGTTGTGCCGCATTATTTATCAATATGGAGATTTCAGTTTGAAAGTAAAATGCACAATTTACGCAACGTGGCACATTTTTATAAATTTAATAAATGTCAAATGGTGAGTGCGAGTCTTTTTAGTAAAAAGCAGAAATATATTTCTGTTGTTTTTGCTGGATTTACTCTCTATATTCCCGTGGATATTCAAATTGGGCGCTGACTGCTGGGTATTTATAAATGACAACATTACATTCGCCTTTCCGTATACGATAGATTAAGGTCCGTATTTTTATTTCATTAAATTCAACTTTATATATATGGTATGCAATACAAAAGACACATAAGAGAAACGTAGATCATAGCGAGCACACACGCCTGTCTAAAGACCTGTCTTTAATTATACAAAGACCTGCGTAAAACACACGGTCTAATGATAAATTGCACGGTAAAACAGTTTTTTACAATAAATTAATGTATGAT
Source organism: Patella vulgata (assembly GCF_932274485.2). Taxonomy (NCBI): domain Eukaryota; kingdom Metazoa; phylum Mollusca; class Gastropoda; family Patellidae; genus Patella; species Patella vulgata. The sequence goes on from NC_065885.2 coordinate 44,803,090, forward strand.
AATAAGAACTAGTGTCGCATTGCACGACTGGGAAAGTGACAACAATAAATACAGATATGTATATGAAAATAAGAACTATGTGCTACATTGTAAAGTGGGATGCCAAATGAGACAAACATAGAGAAATATGATAGGTATGGTGTCATGAAGAGACCTTTACTTAGGATAGCCCATAAAGCCTGACCTATATAACATCCGTTGCTTATTTCCAATGGGGTCCAAAGTTGCCAAGGTCGTGTCAGGTCATCATTGGGAGGCAAAATTTAATAAACATGCCACCACAGCATTGTATCACAAATAATAAAATATATTTATGTCTACATGTTATACATCAACAAATTTTATTAATAGTAGATTATCAAGCTTGTAGTATCACAGATTAACATTGTTTTAACATCAAATACTTCTTGGCTGCAGCTTTAAAGCTGTAAAGTGAATCTAAAGACTTAATATCATTTGGTAAATCGTTCCAGACACTTATGGCGGTATAATAAAATGATGTGAGTTGATCTCTACCCGAGCATTTTGGAACCGCAAAATTGAATAAACTAGATCTTGTGCCATATTGATGAGTATCTCTAACACATTTGAATTTTGATTTAAGGTATGATGGACAATTATTAAGAAAAATCTTATGTACGTGTTTGAGTTTTAACTGTTTAACTCGGTTTACAACATTAAGTATATTCAAATCAGAATATGAAACATGATCTCTACGTCCTAGCCCATTCACAAATCTAAGAACCTTATTTTGAACAACTTGTAATTTATTTTTAAGTGATTGATTCACACCAGAATACCAGGCTGAGCAGGCATAATCAAAGTGGCACTGAATAAGTGCAGAACAAAGTAAATTTTTGTTTTTTTTGCTAAGGCATTTATTATACCGAAACAGAAATTTTAATCTTGAATTTGCTTTCTTAATAATGCTGTTAACAGTGTCCTCAACAGACAGGTATTTGTCAAAACGTAGAGCCAAATATTTAAGGTTATCTGTTGCTTTTACGGTATGGTTATTGCAGGTTATTGTAAACTCTTTAATACTTCTTAGTTTACATTTAGGCCCGAAGAGAATACACTCGGTTTTACCGAGATGGAGCGACAGTTTATTATCGATGAGCCATTCTGAACAGGAATCAAGAGCACAGCCAAGTGTTTGTGAAACAACTTCAGGATTCTGATCGGAAAATAATATTGTACTGTCATCAGCGTATAGAATAAGTTTACATTTTGAGGGGATACTGATAACCATATCGTTTACATAGCACAGAAATAATAACGGTCCCAGGATACTACCCTGGGGCACGCCACAGGTTATGGAAGCAGGTTCGGATAATGTATCACCAATACTGACTACTTGTTTCCTAAATGACAGATATGAACAAAACCAATCAGTGGACTGAACGTCCATCAGTTTTAGTTTCTCACATAAGACATCAGGATCGACAGTGTCAAATGCCTTCTGGAGGTCAAGCATTATCATCCCTGTAAAAAGACCTTTTGCATTTTGGTCTCTCAAGTGGTCGAGAAGGTGCATCAGACATGAGTCAGTACAGTAGCGTCCACGAAAACCGGACTGATACTCATAGAGAAGGTTGTTTTGAGTGAGATATGACTAATTGAATGTAAATAGATTTTTCAAGTAATTTTGAGACAATACTCAGGACACTTACTGGTCGATAGTTACTTACGTCCAAAGAGCTATTCTTTTTGTACAAAGCTTCAAATCACCAGGTAAGGTGTTTTCTGATATAGATAAATTGATAAGAAATTGAATGTGAACTTTTAAGACGTCAGCGCCATCTTTTAAGAATCTTGCCGGGATCTCATCGAGACCTGTACTTTTTTCGGATTAAGAGAACAAAGTTGCTTGTAAATAAAATCTTCAGTTACATGATGTAAATTAAAAGTGCTTTTATGTACATTCTTTTTGGTGTAAAAATTCTGTAACAGAAGTGATTTGAAGTTAAACCGATTGCTAGGGGGAGGTAACTTTTGCACAAGAGTTGATGCAACCGTTGTGAAGAAGTTATTGAAATGTTTTGAAACAGACTTTGGGTCATGAATATTAGTGTCATTTACATTTAAGACAATGTTTGCTTTATCCTTTTTATTGTTTTTATATCCAAGATCTTTAAGATTTTGCCAAAGTTTTTTTGAATTATTTTTGTTCTCTTCTAATTTGTTTGCTAAATATGTTGATTTAACTTTCTTTATTACTCTTTGTGTTTTATTTCTAATTTTACAAAAGTTTTTGTAATCATTTAGATTTTCAGTTTTTCTGAAATGGCTAAGATGCCAATCTCTTTTTGATATCAAATCTAGAATTTTACTATTTATCCATGGTTCAGTCCTTTGTTTTAATCTAATGTGTTTAATAGGTGCCACAGAATTCAATACTTCAGTAAATATATCTTTGAAACTTAACCAAGCTTCAGTGACATTTGTGCTATTAAGAAGATTTTCCCATTTTGCTTCAAGTAATTTTTGAATAAATTCCTCTTTGCAGTATTGTTTTAAAGATCTAATTTTAATTGCATTATGCTTATTAATTGGGATCCTGTTACATTTCCTAGTACAATAGGTAATGTAATGATCACTGAGACCTATATTTATTACCCCAGAATTACAAATTTTTTCACCAAAATTGGACAATATGTGATCAATAATACTTTTAGTTGTTCCTGTCACTCTTGTAAAGTCCACGATTATCTGTCGAAAGTTATAAAGCTTTAGAATGTTATTATACAGTTTATACAATGGGCTACACTTTTTTGACAAGCATATGTTAATATCACCTAGGAGTATGGTTTCATTGTCAATGTTCAAATTCGAGATAAGTGTTTCAATGTATTCCAGAAAGTTATTTTTCTTAGGTGGCCTATAAATAGTTCCAACAAGTATTGGTTTGGTTTTAGGTAATACAAGTTCAATAAACACGGATTCAACATCATTATGTTGCAGATCTGCTCTGTTGGTTGTGGCCAAGTCTGATCTAAAATATAAACATACTCCCCCGCCCTGTCTATTCCCATCTTTTCGTACTATGTCATAATTGTTAATACTAACTTCGGTGTAAGTAACACTGTTATCCAGCCATGTTTCAGAAATTGATATAACTTCTGCCTTAGAATATGACGCAATTAGTCGCAGTTCAGATAATTTGGGTAGTAATGATCGAACATTTACATGAAGAAAGTGTAGTCCTTTATTCGAAGAGCATTGGAATAAATCACTGGAGATATCCGTGGTACTGGAACTCGGTTGTTTTACGTTTTCCTGGGTTTCAATGTTATCATGAAAAAATGGTAGGTTTGCAAAGCTACACTGGTAACATTCAATTTCATAGGATAGAGAACCCTTTAGATTCAATTTGTTCACTATAGTTCGGGATAAACACTTGGCATGGGTACAGGAAAAACATGTTGGGCATATTACTACTTTGGTTCGTTTGTTTATTTGTATTGAGAAGACGACACAAACATTGGATTGTCTCCCTTCTCTTCTTGTTGATGTATTACTATTGACATAATTAGTCCTACTGATTTGTTTGGGGCCGGGATGGGGATGAACAATAACATCGCCACACTAGAGTACACATAGAATATATACCATAAAGTATCTTAAATCAAGCTTTAAGTGGAATTGTTTATTCAAAATTGTTGTACTGGCTGTCCTGTCACTTGAATGCAAATGGCGGGTGTAAACAAACTGGGATCGAGTCTCATATGATACTGATTCATTGAAAATTTCACTAAAATGATTAATCAAACCATAGAAATGCTGTTGCAAGTTGTTACGGAAGATGTTATGATGAGCTGTACAAGCTTCATAGTGAGGATAGATGAAATTATTTATGACAATTGATGAAATTAACACAGTTAAAATAATTCTGCCTCCAAACGATTTCATGACCATGACCTTATAATGCAGCGGATATGTTCCAAGTTTCCGATCCTGTACCTCATGTCAATTTCCCGACATATATCCGATAGGCTTCGCAAGGATATTTGGACGGAGAAGTTTGTGGATTTGTCATTACTCCTGCCAGGTAATATTATACAAACGCAGTTAGCATTGAATATTTCTGACACAGATGATGAACCAACTATCAAGATTTCTTCATCACCGAAGTCCAAATTGTTATCGATTGAGCTTTGGCAGAAAGCCTTTTTGATTTTTATGGATGTAATGATACAAAAAGATCCACTAGTAGCATCCAAGTTATTATCGTATTCCTCACTCATATCTGAGTTGGCACAGAATTACGGCGGCAGGTCCTTTTTGTATTATGATACAGAATTTCGCATGTTGCGTCAATCAACCCCTTTCCCGTGGGATTTGATGCATGCCGACCTATGGTTAAGGGCTACGACTCTGTTTAGCGCTACATCTACTAGATCTGTGTAACACCAAGCCTCACACACCCAAGTTTCAGGTGGGCGGGGAAGTACCTGTTGGCATTACAACAAAATGCAGGGATGTAAACATCAAAGATGTGATTTTTCACATGTATGTAGCCGTTCTGGTTACAAACACCCTGTGTTTCGTTGTTTTGCTAAGGTTAAACAGAATGCTCCCAGGGGTGGGAATACCTTTGATGACTCAGCAATGAATCCACACGCCTACCCTGCACCGAGTTATCCATCCATCCCGATTTCTGTCCCACATTCAAATATGCTAGCCAGAAATGTGCAACCAATCCCTATCACTGCTGCCTTATCAAATTCTTCGGTTCAGAGTGTGTTACAGCCACAAGTATCTTCTGGCCTTAAATCAGTTCCCGCGCCTTTACAATCGCTGCAATCGCAACCCGAAACGGGATTGCCAGTGTCAAAATCCCGTTATTCATTTCGCAAAATTAATCCAACCTCAAGTAACCCCAATCGATTCCAGTAGACTTAACGAAGTGTTGCTTGGCTACGTCTTGGAGAAAATTTTTTTAGGCCAGGGCTTTACTTGGGGTTTTAGGATCCCATACAATGGGGAACGGGTGTTTTCTTGGGCTAGGAACCACTCCTCATGTTATCAAAATAGGGACATTCTGCTTAAGAAATTGAATGATGAGCTACAAACACATAGAATCATGGGCCCCTTTTTAGAACCCCCTTTTAAAAATTTACGCTGCCAGAGTTGCCAGACTTTTGAACGCTTTAGTACCGCGCTACATTGGATTATGGAAACCAAATATAATGCATCCCTAAGTCACATGATTGATGACTTTTTCTTTATTGGACCAAGAGGGTTGGATGGCTGAATGGTTAGCGTGCGCGCGCTGTATCATAAAGTCTGTCATTGAGTCGACTGGCATGGTTTCGAATCCCCGGTTGTACGTGACAAGGAGTAGGGTCGCCTGTCCAACCTCGTGGGTTTTCTCCGGGTCCTCCGATTTCCTCCCACTGCTAAAGAACCCTACGCGCAAGCGAATTATTGAAATAAAATTAAACCATATGTTAGTCCTGAAATGACCTAGTTTGTGTCGAGTGGACGTTAAACCCCATTTCTCTCTCTCTCTCTTATTGGACCACCTAGCGGGTCAGTGTGTGCCGATTCCTTGCACAATTTTATGACACTTGCGCATTACCTACATATCCCCATTAAGACGTCCAAAACGGTTGAACCTACTACAAACATAATCATTTACGGAATTGAGATTGATTCCATGCAGATGGTTAGCCGCTTACCGGAGGAAAAAGTAGTTAAGATTAGAGCTGCTTTGTCTGAATTCCTAAATAAAATAACGACAAAGTTACACTTCAACAACTTCAGTCCCTTCTAGGCCTCTTAAATTTTGCCACCTTGGTAGTTGTCCCTGGTCGTACATTTGTTCGCAGATGGTATGATCTTACCATCGGGGTTACAAAGCCTTATTACAAAATAAGATTAAATAATTCTGCTAAAGCTGATACAAGGTTATGGTACGAATATATGCAGGGATTTAACGCCGTTGTATGTTTCTGAGTGATGCTTGGTTGGGTTCAGATTATTTGAAGTTGTTTACTGATGCGGCATCATCCGCAGGGTATGCAGCAGTGTTAAATTCAAAATGGTTTTATGGAACATGGCCTCAAGAAATGCAGAATATGAGTTTTAATGTTCAGGAACTTTTCCCAATTGTTCTTGCAATTGAACATTGGGGACCTTTATTGCGAAATCATAGAATCCTCATGTTATCTGATAATGAGTGTGGTGTGTTTGTTATAAACAAGGCCACTTCAAAGTGTCCACATTTAATGAAATTGCTTCGTCGTCTAATAATGGCTGCTATAAAGTACAATATATTTGTCAGGTCAAAACATATTCCAGGGAAGTCTAATCTTGTTGCTGATTGTTTGTCCCGTTTTAAATTTCAGCAAGCCAGGCACTGGGCTCCATGGTTAGATGCCAATCCTCAGGTTTTGAATCTAGATCATTTGAAAATTTAACACCATCTGCACTTAAATTAATTGGCGCAGCTTTAGCCCCATCTTCTAAAGCAAATTACTTCCGAGCATGGGTGAGATTTGTATCATTTTGTAAGGACAGTAACTTGTCTCTGTGTTTCCCTCTTCCTAATCAACTTGTGGTTAATTACTTTGCTAATATGTTTTATTCGGGTTTTCACCAAGTACAATTGCATCCCATGCATCTGTTCTAGCGTTTGTTCAAAAGCTGTTGGGATATCCAGATACCATTAATTCCTTTATGTTAAAAAATCTCTTAAAGGGTGCTCGAAAAATGCATGTACCTTCACAATCCCGCTTGCCGATTACTTCTGACATACTGACTCGCATTATTTGCGCTATTCTATCTATGATCTAGAACACCATGTGAATCTACTGTACATTAAAAATCTTACCAATTAAATTGTTATCGCGCACAAAGCAGCGAAATTCCATTCCTGGTTGAATATCTATCCATTTCCTTAAAACAAGCTCATATTTAATTGGATCTTGTGTTCCACAGTCTTCACAATGAGTGAATCTAAAATAACAAGCCAACAGTGAGGCTAATGTCCCCCGCCGAAATTCCAAAATAAATAGATGACACATATTAATTAATCGCCCATTTATTTTTTTTCAAAAGTATCAAGCAATCAAACTGATTATCAACTATTAGTAGGTCAAAGTAATGAAAAAGATAGGTTGCCAGGCAACAAAACATACTCCCACAGCAGCTAAATCGTCCGAGCAGTCGACAAGGGTTGTCACATATTTATTCTTTTGTAGGTAATTAGGGGAATTTAATAGACAATTTCTAACAGATGACATTATAATTTTTGTCGTTTGAGGGTTAACAATGTTCTAAAAACTAAAACAAGAGCCGTAACTCTGGAAGTGATCCACAGAAATTGTTGAAATCAGACAGGCTTTTTCGTTTTACTAATTCAAATAATGCATATAAATTTCATACAGATCGGATGATAACTTTTGTTGTTTGAACGTTCACAAAGTTTAGCAAAGTAAATCAAGGGCCATAATTCTAAACGTAATTGACGGAAATTGCTGACATTCAATAGGCTTCTTCATTTCACTAATTTAAATGATGCATATGAATTTCATACAGATTAGGTGATAACTTTTGTCGTTCAAGCGTTCACAAGATTCAACAAAGTTAAACAGGGGCCATAACTCTAGATGTAATGAACGGAAATTGCTGAAATTCAATAGGTTTCTTTGTTTTACTAATTTAAATGATGCATATAAATTTCATACAGATTGGTTGATAACTTTGAAGAAATTAACGGAAGTTATTGAAATTAAATAGGTTTCTTCATCTCACTATTGCAAACAACATATATCAATTTCAAAACAATCAGATGATAAATGCAGTCTGAAGAGTGTTCACAAGAAATTGTGGACGATGGGGGCGACGACAATATACGACCACATTTCCATGTGGGCGTATAAAAATGGGCCAACCTCAAAAAAACTGCAAGAAAATGTTTTATGGTTGTTTCCTGTAGTATATGGTCTAGACAAAAACATATCAAAAGTTGTCTGAATATGTTCCTTTTTGATGGTTTGTTAGCCATTTCATTTGAGGTTGTAGATGGATGGATAGCATTAATGCGGGCAATTGCTGCAACAGGAAAGCCAACAATGATTTATGGTCAGTCTAGACCTATATTATCACCAAAAACAAAGACCCAGTCTGAAATCTGTGATAAAATGGGTCAAATTGGCCAAAATTCAAATTGGTTGCTGGTTTGGGCTGGTAAATTTCAATTTCCACCCAATTATCATAATATGATCGATATTGGTATCAAAATATATGTTTTCGGAGTAACTGAATCCATTTCCATACATACTTTTGTGATAAGTGTTACCACTGAGTCAATATTGGGAGTTATTTTGGCGGGAAAGTTCGAATTTTACAAAAGAATCAGGTTTGGTGTCAAAATTTACCTTTTCGAGGTAGCTGAATCCATTTTTGTACATATTTTAGTGATTAAGTGATTCCCTGTGTCAATATAGGATAAATTCCAATTATGGATTTAGATTACAGATTAAGGAATGGAGGTTAATGATACTCCTACCTTAAGGCTAATACAATGACATTCATCGAGTATCAACTAAATTTCATTTGGAGTGTCGCCCAGCTCACTGTGGTAGCGGCGTATGGGTATGTCGACTGGGGACACTCCCAGGTCACTGCAGAAGTTGATCATGCCTTGAAGCACGTTGCTAATTTAATTCACAAACTGATTCAAATGTTGAGACACGATGGATACAGTATCGCCTGTTTGTCACATATGCAGTGAACCATTTGATAATGATCTGCCCAACATTATTTCGCAAATAACGGGTATTGAGAATGTCAATAAGGCGGCTAAGCGAAGAAATTATGGTCATGATTTCAAGCTCCTTGAAAAAAAATATGTGGAATGTCGCAACTTTCACTATTGCACAATGTTGTAACGCTATTGAAGTGGAGAAGCCTGTATCAAGGTCTAGACGGTCTGCAGTGCCAAAATCAATTTTTGCGCCATGTTGTCTTTTACTACATTGTCTGTAAGAAAGACTAGCAGACAGTCCATTAAAACAGATATAGCCGGTGACCGCTGCTACAACGCCTACTTTTTGGACGTGCCAAGACTGGACATTTGACGACTGGAAATTAATCTAGTGTCATCCGGTGTTCCTAAATAGATGACACTCATTAATTACTTGCACACCTAACATATTTATAAAGCATCTAGCGTTAAAATTCTTCATCACTCTGTGTAACCTAAGCAAAAAATCTCATTGCAGAGGCATGCTCTAATAAATGCAAACAAGCCGAAATCCCAAAATAAATAGATGACACATATTAATTATCTTGTCCCAAAGCATCGACCAATGAAATTGATTAGCTCTGCTTAACTTTAGCTTGATATGTTAATCATTGAAATCAGTCAAGACATTCACCTAATGAACATCTAACATCAGGTTTAAACATTCTACCTCAATTAAAAGCAGAGTTTCTATGTTCCAAAGTCTTGACCAATCAAATTGCTTATAACCAAAGTTACCGTGTCCCTAAAGCATCAACTAATCAGATTGCTTATCTCTGCCTATCGTAAGAAGACAATGTTCATAATCAAACTCCATCAAGGGATTCACCTAATGAATGCCTACACCAAGTCTGAACATTCTACCTCAATTAGAACCTGAGAGTTATTGTGTTCCAAAGTCTTGACCAATCAAATTGCTTATCACTCTGCTTACCCTCAGCAGAAAATGTTCATTATCAAACTTAGTCAAGGTATTGATGTAATAAAGCTATACACCAAGTGTCCCCACTCTCACTTAATAAGAACTAAAGTTATTGTGTCCCAAAGCATCAACCAATCAAATTGCTTATCTCTGCTTACCCTACGCAGAAAATTCTCATCTACGAACTCCACCAAGAAATTGACCCAATAAACACCTACACCAAGTTTGAACATTCTAGCTCAATTAGAAGGAGAATTATTGTGTTCCAAAATCTTGGCCAATCAAATTGCTTATCGCTCCGCTTACCCTGAGCAGAAAATGCTCATTATCGAACTTAGTCAAGGTATTGATGTAATGAAACTATACACCAAGTTTCATCACTCTCACTTAATTAGAACTAAAGTTATTGTGTCCCAAAGCATCAACCAATCAAATTGCTTATCTCTGCTTACCCTAAGCGGAAAATGCTCATCTTCGAACTCCATCAAGGTATTGACCTAATAAACACCTACACCAAGGTTGAACATTCTAGCTCAATTGGAAAGAGAGTTATTGTGTCCCAAAAAGTGTGACGGACAGACAGACAGACAGAAAGACGGACGGACGGACGGACGGACGGATAGACGGACGAACCCATTTCAATAGTCCCCTCATTTCTTCGAAAGGCAAGGGAAAAAAAAATGCAAAGATAGGTTGCCAGGCAACGAAACATACGCCCACAGCAGCTAAATTGTCCGGGCAGTCAACAAGAGTTGTCGCATATTTTTACTTTTTTCGGTAATGAAACATTTATAATACATTAAAATCTGATTAAGAGTAACAACTCATTAAGTAATTATCAGAAATTATACAAAACTTTTCACATCGTGAATTTAGCTGTTCAAGTCATAAAGATTCATTGAAAATCAACATACTTGTTCGTCTCAAGACCTTAAACACTGTGTAGTAATTATTGGAAAACGCTGAAAATCAATAGGCTTCTTTGTGTCATGACCTTAAACACTGTGTATAAATTTAAAGTCAATCGGATATTAACTTTAGCCTCTAGAGCGCCCACAAGATTTTTCAAAGTGATCAAGGGCCATAACTCTGGCAAAAATTATCGTAAATCGCTGAAAATCAATAGGCTTCTTCGTCTCATGGTCTTAAAAACTGTATATAAATTTAAAGTCAATCTGATATTAACTTTGACCTGTAGAGCGTCAACAAGAATTTTCAAAGTGATCAAGGGTCATAACTCTGGCAAAAATTATCAGAAATCGCTGAAAATCAATAGGCTTCTTCATCTCATGACCTTGAACACTGTGTATCAATTGAAAGCCAATTGGATATTAACTTTAGCCTCTAGGGCGTCCACAAGATTTTTTAAAGTGATCAAGGGCCATAACTCTGGCAGTAATTATCGGAAATCGCTGAAAATCAATAGGCTTCTTTGTGTCATGACCTTAAACACTGTGTATAAATTTAAAGTCAATCGGATATTAACTTTAGCCTCTAGAGCGCCCACAAGATTTTTCAAAGTGATCAAGGGCCATAACTCTGGCAAAAATTATCGTAAATTGCTGAAAATTAATAGGCTTCTTCGTCTCATGGTCTTAAAAACTGTATATAAATTTAAAGTCAATCTGATATTAACTTTGACCTGTAGAGCGTCAACAAGAATTTTCAAAGTGATCAAGGTTCATAACTCTGGCAAAAATTATCAGAAATCGCTGAAAATCAATAGGCTTCTTCATCTCATGACCTTGAACACTGTGTATCAATTGAAAGCCAATCGGATATTAACTTTAGCCTCTAGGGCGTCCACAAGATTTTTTAAAGTGATCAAGGGCCATAACTCTGGCAGTAATTATTGGAAATCGCTGAAAATCAATAGGCTTCTTTGTGTCATGACCTTAAACACTGTGTATAAATTTAAAGTCAATCGGATATTAACTTTAGCCTCTAGAGCGCCCACAAGATTTTTCAAAGTGATCAAGGGCCATAACTCTGGCAGTAATTATCGGAAATCGCTGAAAATCAATAGGTTTATTCGTCTCATGACCTTAAACACAGTGTAAAAATTTAACATCAATCGGATATTAACTTTGACCTCTAGAGCGCCCACAAGATTTTTTGAAGTGATCAAAGGCCATAACTCTGGCACTAATTATCGAAAATCGTTGAAAATCAATAGGATTCTTCATCTCAAGATCTTAAACACTGTGTATAAATTTAATGTCAATCGGATATTTACTTTAGCCTATAGAGCGTCCACAAGCAATTGTGGACGCCGGACGGACGGGGGCGACAATATACGACCACATTTCAATGTGGGCGTATAAAAAGGGTATAGTGGAGTGAGCAGGGGAGGTTATATGCCCCCCCCCCACTTTTCCGAAAATATGCCCTCGATTTTTGACAAAGTTACCTTAAATACTCAAGGAAATGCCCACTCTAAAGAAAACATTGTAGCCCCTTTTTCTATGGCCTTCCCTTGTTCCAACTACATCCAGAGATACTAAAAACCAATCTACAGAATATGTCTGTTTTTTATGATTTCCACGGATGACTTCCAGAATAGATTTCACACCCGGAATAATATTTCCATAATATTAAGAATCAATTAATTTGTCTTAGTTTTATTTATTTATCTAAATGAATACAGAAAAATTGCAACACGGGCGACAGGAACATGTTTTCAGGTTAGCACACTCAAGGCCAATATGCTTACCGCCGCCATGAACTCTAATCTGTAACCAGTAACTTGATCGTCTTCTCGTTCTTGGGGTTGTCAGTTTATACCACCTACCCCTCCCCTCTTTACTCACAGGTCGTTTAGTTCTTGATTGCAGCTAACTATTTCCACTTTCATATCTTTAGGACTTAATCATAATCCATTAACCAAGTGTCTATGTATGGTATGTCATGGCTCACATATACGTCAAATCGATTCTACCATGTGCCACAGAACTCAAATTTTCCCAATCCTGCCCCCTCTCCTAGGCCCTAGTACGTCCATGGCTCATTGTTGAACTTAGTCATGACTTTACACCAAGTTTTATTATGTCCTAAATTTTCTGCCATTGAAATTGTTATCTCCGCTCATTATTGAACTTAAATCAGGGATCTTAATCGACTCATTATTGTCGGACTCCAATACTTGTTACCTTTCCGTCAATTTCGGAATGGCGATAGGCAGTTCATTATCAAATAGTTCACTGCATATCAGGATCCATCTGTGTCGCATTATTTGAATCATTTTGTGAAATAAATTCACTGTGTGCTTCAATAGGTATGGTCATCCACATATTTTGACCTAGGGGAACCAGTTAATTACCAAAATGAGAAAATGAGTTGAAAATGGAATCAGCTGCTTCCAATATGTATATTTTGACACTAAATGTGGTCGTTTTGTAAAATTTGATTTTTCCCTCCAAAACTGGCTGCCATCTGGAGTTATTTCCCAATACTGACTCCGCAGTATAATTATTCACCAAAATGTGTATGGAAATGGATTCAGCTACCCCGAAAGGATACATTTGGATACCAAGCTCCATCATATTATGATAATTGGATACAAATTGACATTTTCCAGTCAAAACCGGCGGCCATTTTGAATTTTGGCCAATTTGACCCATTTTGGCACAGACCGACCATAAATCGTGGTCGGCATTTCTATTGCAGCAATTGTCTGCACTTTTGCTATCCATCCATCTACAACCTCAAATGAAATGGTTAACAAGCCATCAGAGAGAGAGAGAGAAATGGGGTTTAATGTCAACTCGACACAAACTAGGTCATTTCGGGACTAACATATGGTTTAATTTTATTTCAGTAATTCGCTTGGGCATAGGGGTCTTTACCAGTGGGAGGAAACCGGAGGACACGGAGAAAACCCACGAGGTTGGACAGGCAACCCTACTCCTTGTCACGTACAACCGGGGATTCGAAACCACGCCAGTCGACTCAATGACAGACTTTATGATACAGCGCGCGCATGCTAACCATTCAGCCATCCAACCCCCCAACAAACCATCAGAAAGGAAAAATTTTCATCGTGACGTCATAACGACCCAATATAACACCACTTGGAAACACAGCACAACACTCACAGAGTGATGAATAACTGTTGCTTTTATAATAGCATTGTCTTACACCTAAGCCTTCTCAAACAACAGCTTTGATAGAATATGAGCAGAAAAACAGGATTTTGGTCCAATGGCAGTCATTTTGATTGACGTCATATACTGACCGCCATGGAAAACGCATCACTTAGTTTTTCGTATAACAAAATGATCCTGTAAACATATCTTTTTTATTTTGCTTCTTATTGTGAACAATATTCAAATGGGAACACATCAATAACAACACATTTGTACACTTATGGATGTTTAATCTGTAATCAACGGTACAAAGTCAGAGGGGTCAAACCCAAAAGTATGACACAGATGTCCTCCACGAGCTCTTACGCACGCTGTGCAATGACGTCGCATGAAATTTACCAATGTTTGAAAGAAAGCCTGTGGAAAATTGTTCCATTCTTGGACAAGAGCAGCTTCTAAAGCAGCAATGGTGTGCATCTGTGGTCTCCGATACAGACGGCGTCCAATCTCATCCCAGACAAGTTCTATCGGTGCCATGTCCGGAGACATGGCTGGCCAGTCCAAGACATTGATGCTGTAAGCAGCCAGGTAGTCCATACTAAAACGCGCGGTATGCGGACGTGCATTATCCTGTTGGAAGTGCTGAAGTTGTGGGTGCGCTCAAAACATCGGAACAACAAGACATCATCACGGTAGGCTACAGTATTAACGCGACCCCTGCAAATGTGTAGGGCGGTACGGTGATGAAATATGAAGCCTCCCCACACCATTACACTTCCCCCACACCTGCGAAGACGCAGTAGTCTGCAAGACGTTCCCCAAGACGTCTCCACACACGTTGACGGCCATCAGCGTGATAAAGATGAAAGCGACTCTCATCACTGAAGAGCTCATTTTGCCAGTCTCATTTTGCCAGAAACATCGGAACAACAATTGGTTGCAAGACATCATCACGGTAGGCAACAGCATTAACGCGACCCCTGCAAATGTGTAGGGCGGTGATGAAATGTGAAGCCTCCCTACACCATTACACTTCCCCCACCCCATCGATTCGTTTCGAAGACGCAGCAGTCTGCAAGACGTTCCCCAAGACGTCTCCACACACGTTGACGGCCATCAGCGTGATAAAGATGAAAGCGACTCTCATTACTGAAGAGCACACTTTGCCAGTCTACTCTTCTCCATGTCTGGTGTCCTTGAGCCCATATCAAACGCTGCTGACGGTGATGATCCCTGAGGATAGCTCCAACATAAGGTCGTCGTGCACGGAGTCCTACTTCACTTAGACGAAGTCTTACAGTGTTGGCACTTACTGGTCCTTGTCTTCCGACGACTGCTGCACCTGTTTGAGTCGCTGGGCGGAATCTGTCACGCAGATGAGTGACCCGGATGTAGCGGTCTTGAGCCTGGGTTGTAACGTGTTGTGGACCAGGACGTTGACGGTCACGTGTTCATCCAGTAACTCGAACACGTTCCACCAACCTTACAATAGTGGACTGATGACAATTGAAGTGTCTGGCAATAGCACGTGTAGACATGCCAGCCCTGGACATTCCCATGGCTTCATTCCGTTGATTTTCAGTAAGTCTCTGCATCTCTAGCTCGATTCCTTCACACGTCCAACAACAAATTACGACAGATTGACGTTTCACAGTTCATGTACTGCACATTAAGTTGAAAACATGCTTTTAAGGGACTCACATACAATGCTGCACGTGAATATTGGGTTTTTCATGTGCATCTTGTGCAATTTTTTTTTTGTGCACACGGGCCGATATTTTTTGCGTTTGGGAGCATTGTGTGAAAAATAGTTCATAGTATTGCATAATATTATACATACAAAACCACCTAGTAATAAAATATTTGGGAAAAAAAGTGATGCGTTTTCCATGGCGCTCATTATATTTCGATCCTTTGCGGTAGCTCAATTTCAGACAACTTTTGATATGTTGTTCTCTGGACCAAATACTATAAGAAAATACAATAAAACATCTTCTTGCAATTATTTTAGGGTTATTCTGCAATTTGACTCTACTATATACACTAAGTTTCATCACTCTCTATCAGATAGAATCAAAGTTATCTTGTTCCAAAGATATCAAGCAATCAAACTGATTATCAACTATACACTAAGTTTCATCACTCTCTATCAGATAGAATCAAAGTTATCTTGTTCCAAAGCATCGGCCAATGAAATTGCTTACCTCTGTTTAGCTTTAGCTCGAAATGTTAATCACTGAACTCGATCAAGACATTCACCTAATGAACATCTACATCAAGTTTAAACATTCTACCTTAATTAAAGGCAGAGTTGTTATGTTCCAAAGTCTTGACCAATCAAATTGCCTATCGATCCTTAGCCTAAGCAGAAAATTCTCATCATCAAACTTAGTCAAGGTAATAATATAATGAATCTATACTCACTCTCACTTAATTAAAACCAAAGTTATTGGCCCTAAAGCATCAACCAATCAGATTGCTTATCTCTGCTTACCGTAAGCAAACAATGTTTATCATCAAACTCCATTAAGGCATTGACCTAATAAACACCTACACCAAGTTTGAACATTCTAGCTCAATTAGAAAGAGAGTTATTAAGTGTGTCCCAAAAAGTGTGACGGACAGAGGGACGGACGAACACATTTTAATAGTCCCCTACTTTCTTCGATAATTACAGATGATATTCTTGATTCTTAAAGTATTAAGCAAACAATATGTATTTATAATCTAAATGAGTGTTGAACAGCATTGATCAATAAAGGCAGCTCATTATTGAATGTTATCATTCAAAAGCAATAAAAACAAAGATAATACAAGTATATTTCCTAAACAAATTTGAACCTCTGGCAGTCAGGGTCTAAAAACTTCATACTGTAATAGCCATGTGGCTATTTATATCTATTTATATTTATACCGTAGGCCTAGTAAATAACATCTACTCCCCATAAAGCCTGTGTTGTGTTGTTGTTCTATTTTTAGATTGTTGACCTCTTTCTATAAACGTCACACCAGGTACGTTCATGTGAGGGAATCACAAACCTTTTTTTTTTGTGATTACTTTGAATGAAACAAAAGTGCCCTGTGTTATGTCCATACAACTAGTAGATCTAACGATCATGCCGTGGGTGTAGAGTGTAGCGCCGACACTAATGTGTTGGACGGAATAGGCCTAGTACAAAGTTTCATTGACTGGAGTGGTAGGACCAACCCGAGTGACATCTTTCCTTCTAACCTTTGGAACAAGTATGATAATCGAATCAGCGTGTAACCATTAAAGATTATAACACCTTACCTGAATTTAGCCTCCGTCTAGTGATCGCCACCCATTTATAGGAGTTCAAGAATTACTTCATAATGCCCTTGTTTCATACTCGCTACCGAGCGGCTATGTTCGATTAGTTGTAGACTACGGTAGACCAGAAACCTGTTGTTTGATCGTAATAGTCACTTGCTTAGGTCCTGCCACTCGCACTTTGTCCTAGTCCTATTTATGACGAACATGGAAATAAACATCACAACTACTAATGGGGGTCGTACTTGATTGTCCCGCACATAAAAACACATTTGAAGATGCAGCTTTGATACACAACTATAGCCTAGTACTACGAAGCACGACAACGATACATGGAGTGGGGAGATGACGTCTAGATTACTACGCCGTTTTGACGGCGGTTTTGCTGATAAATAAATGCTTTGTGCGGACTATTAAGCATGTTTTCATGGCCATACTGACTAATTTTGTGTACATTATTCCTGTAGGACTAAACTCCTAATAATCTGCTGTGCCCAAATGTTATCCCGACTCTTTATAATTGTAATTGAATATTTCAAGCGTAGCATACACCTTGATAGGTTGCATCGGCGATGGCAACAGGTTAGCAACAGGTTGCGAATGGTTGCATTGGGTGGGATGGCTATAATTAATTAATTACGAGGGCCCAATGCTGAATATTGGCCCTGAATGATAAATAATATGTTTTTAGGCAGTTATAAACCAAACTGCCTTTCGAAATATTGCTTGTTTTATTAAATTGTACATTTGTAATTATGAAAGTAGATCCTTCCTAGGCATGGGTTGCATGGGGTTGCATGGGGTTGCAAGAGGCCGCGTGAATACCGTAATGTCATTGGTCGACAGACCCCACGTGACTGATACTTTGGCAAAGTCTATATAAAGCGGTGAACTCGTTAGAAATGGCATTCTGTCTTTGACGCTCTTAGGGTAAGCACCGTAAGAGTACATAACTCTCCCGCACTGCTCTTATAATAATTTGTGCCGTTTTATGCAATTTTTAACTCAGTAAGACTTATCGTACTCCTTTTAACTAAACCCCCCTAACTAAAAAATAGACGATTAAGATTATTTGTAAAGCCTCAATGCCATTTCGTCAACTAACGGGCGCCGTACAACGAGAAAATAATCAAGGTTAAACGTCGTTCCTTAACTAAACCCCCCTAACTAAAAAATAGACGATTAAGATTATTTGTTCCTTAACTAAACCCCCCTAACTAAAAAATAGACGATTAAGATTATTTGTAAAGCCTCAATGCCATTTCGTCAACTAACGGGCGCCGTACAACGAGAAAATAATCAAGGTTAAACGTCGTTCCTTAAATATATAAAAGCAGAATTACTCCCAGGTAGAAGTCGAGGAAGGATCTAAATCACCCAACGATTATTGTATTATTACTGTAAATATAGAACAACGTCCGTAAAGATAATAAATCCATTATTATTATTATTTATATCCTCTTACAGTTTTTATTTAAAGTCAAAGTCAACTCAAGGTCATACCGAGGGCGGCTACAATACATATTACACTATTTGCGAAGAAATGAGCTTTTTCACGAAATTTGAACTCAACTGTAAGAGTGACAGTACACGAAAATGTGGGCGCATAAAAAGTGTTATTTAAATTCTCCCTTTTTCTAATGTAACCAGCCCTTTGTTTAGTAACTGGACAACTTAGTGATCTGTGACAATTTACAAAGTAACAGCATAAAAAATACTTACGGTTCAGTAAGATCATGAGTAATAAAATCTGAACTTTTTAACAACAGATATACATCACAGGGACATGTACATTTCAGTGTTTTATCAAAAGAAATCCATGTTGCATCCTACAAAATTATAATTTATTATACAGTAAATATTTTATTATTATTTTTATTATTATTTTGGTGTATTTCTATAGCGCACCTTTCACAAAGTGCTCAGATGTGCTTTACAATACAATAAAATTATAAAATGCAGATAGAAAATACAACTAGAACTGCGATGCAGTAATGACGGGTTTCACCGTGCCCCGTTACCCTTGAACATATGTCACTTCCGGTACCGATAAAACCATTAAACAGGTTTCCATTTAAGCATTGCACACATCACATAAAATGTACGCAGAATCAACCAAATCCGGCAATATCAATTCATTGTATACATTCATTACATGTAAGTGATCCTGACAACATTACATTACTTCCGGTGATAATGAAAATGTTAAATTAGTTTCATAAAATCAGAAATAGCATAAGGCATCACATGGTGAAACTTTTATGTAAATCGAATAATATTTGCCACTTTTATAGACCAAAATCCTTAAAAAGTGACTTGTAGAAAATCGTCTATTTCTCTGCAACTGTACAAGTTAGAAACCATTTTTTGGTATTTGTATGATCGTGTGGGTTCAATCTATTTGTTGATTGGAATCAAATATCATAATTTTAAAAACAATACAAATCAGACTCATTTGAATAAAATATCTGTTTTGAAGGCTAAAAATACAGTTTTTGCCACAATGACGTTACTTCCGGTAACAGTAAAAGTGTTAAATTACTTGTATGAAATCGTAAATGGCATTAGGTATCACACACTGGAAATTTTATGAAAATCGAATAATAATTGACACTTTTATGGACCAAAAACCTTGAAAGGTTACCTGTTGAAAATCGTCTATTTCTCCGCAACTGAACAAGTTAGAAACCATTTTGTGATATCTATATGAACGTTTGGGTTCATTCTATTAGTTGATTGGAATCAAATATCAAAATTTTAAACAAATAACAAATAAGACTCATTTGAATAAATTACTGGTTTTGAAGGTTATAAATACAATTTTTGCCCAAATTACGTCATTTCCGGTGACATTGAAAATGTTAAATTGGTTTGACCTTGTTAAAATTGACATTACGCATCAAATGGTGTCACTTTTATGAAAATCGAATAATAACTGACTCTTATACAGGCAAACTAGCGTAAAAAGTGACTCATACAAAATTGCCCATTTCTCGGCAACTGTTCATATTACAAATTAATTTTCACATACATTCTCTTTGTATGGATTATTGTTACTAGTTTATGAAAGTTGCGAAGAAATATTTAAAAATATAAAAGGCCTGAATGGGTTGTGAATAGCTCATTTTTTCACCTTTTT
The DNA here is from genome assembly GCF_932274485.2 of Patella vulgata. Classification (NCBI taxonomy): domain Eukaryota; kingdom Metazoa; phylum Mollusca; class Gastropoda; family Patellidae; genus Patella; species Patella vulgata. Next base: position 44,823,283 of record NC_065885.2, read on the forward strand.
TCACCTTTAAATCGAAATGATCCGAAAACAAAATAAAAATTAAAAAAACTGAGCGCGATGATTTCTGCGCATTAACAGGGCAAACCCTTTCAGTCATACCAGATTTGAAAAAAATAGTATTTGCTTTCAAAAAGTGGTACCGAACTCTCAAAATTGCAGTTTTTGCTAAATTTATGTTAATTCCGTTGCCGAAAGGAAAATGTACCGGTAACAAAAGAAATGAAATTTTGGACCGCGGAACATATGAACTTTGTTTTATTTATACAAATCGAACAATAAATAATTAATCCAGGACTGAAAAACTGAATTAGCCAATGGGGGCAAAGAAAAAATCAGATGACCCTTTAACCGTTGGTAAAATACCACATAAAAATATTCATTAATAAAAAAGTTTTTCGTAAAAATTTAAATTTTCAAAATTTGGCGCCTAATATCTCCGAAGATTCGTCGAAAATAAAAAATCCAAAGAACCTTAGCTATGTGCCTTGTCTCTGGCTATGTCAAAATGTATCAAATATTATAATCCAACAATTATTGATAACATTACGGCAAAATATCGAAAAACGACAACTTCGGTGATTTTGGACATTTCGCATTGTCGCAGAATGTTGGAAATAGCTTTAAAATTTAAGTCAAACCCACTTTCCCAGTAAAACCGAAGACATCGAATCGATCCGACAAGTAGTTTCTGAGATATGCTCAAATGGAAAAATAATAATAATAATAATAATAATAATAATGGAAAAATAATAATAATAACAATAATAATAAGAATAACAAGCCAACAGTGAGGCTGATGTCCCCCGCCGAAATAGGAAAATAATTAGAGGACACATATAAATTTATCACAAATTATCTTTTACAAAGTATTGAACAATCGTAGGAGAGTTATTGTTTTCCAAAGTCTCGACCAATCAAATTGCGTATCGCTCTGCTTACCCTGAGCAGAAAATGCTCATTATCAAACTTAGTCAAGGTATTACTGTAATGAAACTATACACCAAGTTTCATCAATCTCACTTAATTAGAACTAAAGTTATCGTGTCCCAAAGCATCAACCAATCAAATTGCTTATCTCTGCTTACCCTAAGCGGAAAATGCTCATCTTCGAACTCCATCAAGGCATTGACCTAATCAACACATACACCAAGTTTGAACATTCTAGCTCAATTAGGAAGAGAGTTATCGTGCCCCAAAGTATCAACCAATCAAATTGCTTATCTCTGCTTACCCTAAGCGGAAAATGCTCATCTTCGAACTCCATCAAGGCATTGACCTAATAAACACATACACCAAGTTTGAACATTCTAGCTCAATTAAAAGTTATCGTGTCCCAAAGCATCAACCAATCAAATTGCTTATCTCTGCTTACCCTAAGCGGAAAATGCTCATCTTCGAACTCCATCAAGGCATTGACCTAATCAACACATACACCAAGTTTGAACATTCTAGCCCAATTAGGAAGAGAGTTATCGTGTCCCAAAGCATCAACCAATCAAATTGCTTATCTCTGCTTACCCTAAGCGGAAAATGCTCATCTTCGAACTCCATCAAGGCATTGACCTAATAAACACATACACCAAGTTTGAACATTCTAGCTCAATTAGGAAGAGAGTTATTGTGTCCCAAAAAGTGTGACGGACAGACAGACAGACGGACGGACGGACAGACAGACGGACAGACAGACGGACGAACCCATTTTAATAGTCCCCTGCTTTCTTCAAAAGGCGGGGGACAATAATCCGAACAAAAACAATAGTGTTTGCAGTGTGAAACCCTAATAAAAACTAACACTGTAACCCAGGTATCATTTAATCTTGTCTATCTAGCACTAATTTCTTTCATATTCGTTTAATATCAAATCTTTGTTTAAAAATTAGTAAAAATCGTTTAAAATCACCAAAAATCATCTAATTTGTACTTGAGTCAAGTTTAGAGCTGACTCATTAATTTACAAGTGTTTAATTTCTCAAGCACTGTTAAAAAATTAATGATGTATGATGATTAATTTTTGAACAGTGGTCAGGAAATTAAATACTTGTAAATTGGCCACTCATTATCAAAATTGAATGGTCAGCTTTAAACTGGACAGAAGTACAAACAAGCCAACAGTGAGGCTGATGTCCCCCGCCAAAATAGCAAAATAAATAGATGACACATATTAATTAATCACACATAGTTTTTTCACTAAGTTTCATCACTTTCTATCAGATAGAATCAAGATTATCTTGTCCCAAACCATCGACAAATGAAATCGATTAGCTCTGCTTAGCTTCAGCTCGAAATGTTAATCATTGAACTCAGTCAAGACATTCACCTAATGAACATTTAAATCAAGTTTAAACATTCACCTAATAGACACCTACGCCAAGTTTGAACATTCTACCTCAATTAGAAGGAGAGTTATTGTGTTCCAAAGTCTTAACCCTTTAGCGGCGATTGGGAGCGATTATTTCACCAAACCTAACTATATCTAGAGAGAAACTATATATTTCAGGACATAGGAGCCGCATAAGGCGGATACAATGACACCACATACATGGCTACCAGTGGCTCCGGGAAAGCATGGACCTTCCCTGAAAAAGGGGTAAAAGCTATTTTTTGAACATTTTCGAAAAAAAAACCTGTGAATTCTACCCGCAAAAGACGAAAATGACTCCCAAAAATAGGTAATATTCAGTTTAACCCTTTAGTCGTGTTTCCGGCTGCAACCTGCGGCGGCACAAGCGCAAAATACTGTACATTTTAAACCAGCCCTAGTGCAGCTACACGCACGCATACTACATGGGATGTCACTCTTGCTTCCGCATCTGATGAGCCGCATGGCAGACTCCGGTCAACTGGAAGGGTGTCCGGTTGTAATGTTTTCAATTTTGTGTCCTTCACCCAGCCATACAGTTCCGGATCAAGTTCAGGCGGATTACGATCTTCCAATGAACGCCACACAATAGCATGGTGATGAGCTCTTTCTACATTCTCTGCAAATGCATCATTCGTTGGAGCAAGACTACACAGTTTAGGTGGGCTTGATGACGATACATTTCCAGTTTTGGATGCCCATACCCTCCAGCGTGTTTCAGACATCAATTTGCTAGAGCTCTGCCCATAACACACTGACATAAATGATATGGCTTGTGTAATCACCGATTCTATTGGAGAGTCTACTACCCCGAAGAGTGAGAGAGAATACAATCCAGCTCTCATCACTGTTCCTTTCCCCACACCGCAGCAGCATGCAACTGGTCACATCCAGTAAGAGCATGAGCTGGCAGGATTTCAGTGATAATAGATGCGTGTTTCTCCATAGTTTTACCAATGTCAATAGTTGTTCTTTCCTTGATTGGTGATTCCATTGTAACGCGATTCTTCATGTTGACTATGTGGTAGTAATGCACAAGAAGAACGAAGACATCGGTATCATCTGATATTACGGTTATGTCAGCTTGTGGATCACTTTGGGCACACATCATCACCTGCTGAACAATGATGTTGTCTGCTTCTTCATGTGTTGTTCCAAGATCTGTCCTGGTTATAACTAATCTCAACTGGGACAGCGTCCCCACCTATTTATGGTTCCTGGTATTCATGATGGAATGACTCATCTTCAATTCCCCCCAGTCCCTTCAAATTTAATCTTTTTCCAAGGTTTGTATATATAAGTGGGCCAGAAAATTATTTACATATTTAAAAAGATCAAAGAACGTACTTTTAAGTAATTGCTGTATTTTCGTACTAGGACCTGTATTTTTTACTTTAAATACCCTTACCCTCGTCATTTAATAGGGTTTGTATCACCCTACTTTGATCGTTTTTTTTAAGATAAGTAAATATGATTGTGCCAGACAATTATTTACATATTTGAAGAGAGCAACGAACAAGCTTTTCAGTGATATATAACACCATGACTGGAATTTCGTATTCAGACCCGAATTTTTACATTGATTACCCCCCACCTCAAAAGTCATCAAGTTTAGTACCACCCAACTTTGATCGTTTTTTAAGGTAAGTAAATATGAATGTGCCAGAAAATTATTTCCATATTTGAAGAGAGCAATGAACAAGCTTTTCAGTTATATGTACATCATGGCTGGAATTAGGTATTATGACCCGTATTTGAACTTTAAATACCCCTACCCACCTCCATTATCATAGTAATAGAGTTTAGCACCCTACCCCCCTTCATAATCATAGTAATAGAGTTTAGTACACCCAAATTTGATCGTTTTTTAAGGTAATATGAATGTGCCAGAAAATTATTTACATATTTAAAGAGACCAATACACAATATTTTCAGTGATATGTAACATCATGGCTGTAACATCTAGCTTCTCTCTAGATATAGTTTGGTTTGGTGAAATAATCGCTCCCAATCGCTGCTAAAGGGTTAAGAGGCCATATTAGCCGCCATGTTGGATTTTACTATCATCTAATCACTCCACAACATAAAAATGATTTCAGTGTATTCCTTGACCCCAAAAATTATCACCCTAGACTAAATACTATGGGAGTTATAGGGGATTATTTGAAATGGTGGCCATTTTGGACGCCATCTTGAATTTCTCAAAACACTCAAGGGTGACAGAGGTTCACCTGGCAGATTCTGAAAGAGGACACCCTGGGCTACTAAAATCAATCTTAAAAAAAACTTTGTATACAATTTCCTGGTTCGCTCGAATTACTGGGTTTGGCGACCGGACTAAACTGTGTGTTGTCAGCATAGAGGTGATATTCAAGTCCATGTTTTCTAACCAGATTACCAAGAGATGATGTATATAAACTGAACAATATTGGCCCAAGCACAGATCCTTGAGGTACTCCAAATTTCAGCGGCGATTCAGCGGAAGATTCCTGGCCCACAACAACTCGTTGTGTCCTACTGTTGATATAAGACTGGATTATTTTCAGAGCGTCATCAGTGATTCCAAAGTCTGTTTCCAGACGATTAATAAGAATCTGATGATCTACCGTATCAAAAGCAGCAGATAGGTCTAATAGGATCAGATTATCTAACGCTATAAGGATATCATTGTGGACTCTCACTAACGCTGTTTCGGTGCTGTGATACTTCCTATATGCACTTTGGAAGGGCTCTAAATAGATTATTTTCTCTAACATTAAATATCAGCTGTTTAGAGATGGCACGTTCCTGAAGTTTGGATATGAAACTCAAGTTTGATACAGGTCCATAGTTTTTCTCGATTTCTGGATCCAGTGATTTCTTTTTGATGAGTGGAAATATTATGGCAGACTTAAAGGTGTCTGAAAAAATATTTTCACTGATTGAATAATTTATAACATTTGTGATAATACAAATTAATGATGGAAGACAGTCTTTTAAAAACTGAGTAGGAATTGGATCAAGTGAGCATGATTTCGATGAACATGAAGTGATAAGTTTTGACAATTCAGGGGTGGTACAACTGTCAGATTTGTATCGCAAGATATCCCATCTCCTGAGTTCAGTACAAGATTGGCTCTAATGGTGGATATTTTATTAACCCCTTAACTGTGAAGTTTTTAAAACGTTAACTACCCCCTATTGTGTAATTAATTTGACGAAAAACGTCATTTTTGGACCTTTGTATTCCTGAATACAAACTATAGTAGTCTAAAACCATATTAAAAATAACAGTAAATAGAGTTGTCTCCCTTCAATTAGATTTCCTCGACCAGACGCAATATAACGTCCTACACATGCTGCGATCGTATGTTCGAAGAATAGGTCGGGGAAAATACCTCCAGGGCGTTATATTACGTCCTACACACGGTGAGTGGCAGTTGTCCAGGACGTTATATAACGCCCTACGCAGTTAACGGGTTAAGAAAATATGAGGAAAATTTATCAGCGAGTTGTTGATCAGTGTCAGATGCGGGTAATACAGTCACACTATAGTTGTAATCTGATAATGCATTGGAGATACGAAAAAGCTCTTTGAATTTGTTGTCACTATTGTCAATTCTATCAGAATAATAAGATTTCTTAGCACCAACAACGCATCTATTGAAATTGAGCTTCTCTACCTGATATATTTCCCGATGGATCTGGAGCTTGGAATTTCTCCATGTTCGCTCAGCTTTATTTCTAGATCGCTTTGCTTGTAGTGTTTATCGTTGAACCATTCTGACTTTGGACGAATTCTAATATGTTTAGTTTAAGTATGATTGGATAAAGCTTATCGAATGTGGATTGCAATATATCATTAAATTCTGTTGCTTTGATGTTAACATTATCGAGATTTACTATGTTGTGGAACTGGGTTTTATCTAGTTTAGATTTTGTGTTTGGCGCGTCTGGACCGGAAAATCAGAAGGTTGGATCTTTAAGTTAATTTTATCTAATAGAATATACTAGTACATAAACAAAATAAATTAAATAGGGTTGTTTATACAGTTTAAAGAGAGAGTTGTAAGTGCTGTGTAAAGAAGACCAGCAGCTGTCAGGCAGGACACAACCACATTTTACAAGAGAAGGATAAAGAACAAGCTAAAACCAAATGCGATTTTTTGTACAATCATGGGCAATAATCCAGAAAGTAATGGTCTGAAATGCGCAGATATCATAAGGGACTGAAATCTTTGGGGCATTAAGATATGTTTTAAGTTTCCACAAAATCGGATAAAAATTGTGACCTCTAGAGGGTCCACAAATACACAACCTTCGTATTACATACTATTACACTATTTGCGTACAAAGAGTGGCCATTTTGTTGGGCAGTTTCACTTCAATTTTCCTGAAATTCGAATTCAACCTTCATTATGGTGGAATGTTGATATATTTAACGGTTGTTAAAATCAGAAAAAAAATTGTGACCTCTAGAGAAGCCGCAAGTTAAAGATTGGTTGCCAGGCAACGAAACATACACCCACAGCAGCTAAATCGTCTGAGCGGTCAACAAGGGATGTCACATATTTATTCCTTTGTAGGTAATTGGGGGCCTTTACAAGACAGTTCCATACAGGTCTCAAGTAATCTGCAGAAATTGCTGAAATTCAATAGGCTTTTTCGTTTCACTAATTTAAACCATGTATATAAATTTCACAAAGATTGGGTGATAACTTTCGGCATTAGAGCGTTCACAAGGTTCAATAAAGTGAAACAAGGGCCATAACTCTAAACATAATAAACGGAAATTGCTGAAATTCAATAGGCTTTTTCGTTTCACTAATTTAAATCGTGTATATAAATTTCACAAAGATTGGGTGATAACTTTTGGAGTTAGAGCGTTCACAAGAAATTGTGGACGACAGACGGACGGACGGCTGGACAGCAATATACGTCCACATTTCCATGTCGGCGTATAAAAATGGGATTTTTCGAACAATCAGCGGCCATATTCCAGGAACCAAGATCTATGTGTGTAACGGTGATATATTCACACGTTTTTTTTAAATCGGATAAAAATTGTTACGATCCGATATGCAGAAATATCAGACGGAACCAAGATCTCTGGGTTATAAACAAGAATTTCAAGTTTCATCAAAATCGGATCAAAATTCTGACCTCTAGAGGGTCCACAACCTTGATATACAAGGGGTGTCCATTTTGTCCTATGTTTTGGTCTGATTTTGATGTAACAGTGATATATCCAAACGTTTTTGTAAATCAGATAATAATTGTGACCTCTAGAGGGACCACAAGCTATAAACACGATTTTTCGTACAATCAGGGGCCATAATTCAGTGAGTTACGATCCGATATGCATATATATCGAAAGCAAACCAAGATTTTGGGGTTAAACATCCATTTCAAGTTTCATCGAAATCGGATCAAAATTGTAACCTCTAGAGGATCCACAACAGACGGACAGGGGTGACGACAATATATGTCCACATGAAAATGTGGGCATATAAACATGATTTTTCGTACAATCAGGGGCCATAATCCATTAAGTTATGGTCCGGTACATGCGAATATCGAAAGGAACCAAGATCTTTGGGAGATAGATCTATATTTCAAGTTTCGTCAAAATTGAATAAAGATAGGTTGCCAGGCAACGAAACATACGCCCAAGAGATTAAGAGTAACAACCATTAGAATTTGTTTGGTTTTTATAAAGTTCTGCCCCATGCTAACGTTTAGTTTACAAAACATTTAATATCATGGATTTAGCTGTTCAAGTCATAAAAATTTACTTGTTCGTATCAAGATCTTAAACTCTGTGTATCAATCTGAAGGCAATTGGATGACAACTTTAGCCTTTCAAGCGTCACACGATTTTCCAAAGTGATCAAGGGCCATAACTTTGGCAGTGATTATCGGAAGTCTTTGAAAATCAATGGATATTAACTTAGAGCATCCACAAGATTTTTTGAAGTTATCAAGGGCCATAACTCTGGCAGTAATTACCAACCAGCGGCTGCTAGGCAGGATACGCCCACATTTTCGAGAGATGGATAGAGAACAAGCTAAAAAGAAAACGATTTTTCCTACAATCAAGAGCCATAATTCAGGAAATTACAATTCGATATGTGCAAATATCGAAAGGAACCGAGATCTTTGTGTTATAAACTTACATTTCAAGTTTCAACAAAATCAGATAACCAGCGGCTGCCAAGCAGGATACGCCCACATTTTCGAGAGATGGATAGAGAACAAGCTAACAAGAAAGTGATTTTTCCTACAATCAAGGGCCATAATTCAGGAAGTTACGGTCCGATATGCGCGAATATCGAAAGGAACCGAGATCTTTGCGTTATAAACTTACATTTCAAGTTTCACCAAAATCGGATAAAAATTGTGACCTCTATAGGGTCCACAACCTTGATATACCATATTTTTATGCTATTTGAGAACGAACGGCAGCCATTTTGTCTGTCAATTTTTGGCCGATTTTCACGAAATTCGAACTCAGTCGTCCTTAGGGTGTAACGGTGATATAATAATACGTTTTTTTAAATTGGATAAAAATTATGACCTCTATAGGGTCCACAAGCTAAAAAGCGATTTTTCGTACAATCAGGGGTCATAATTCAGGAAGTTACGGTCCGATATGCGCGAATATCGAAAGGAACCGAGATCTTTGGGTTATAAACTTACATTTCAAGTTTCAACAAAATCGGATAAAAATTGTGACCTCTATAGGGTCCACAACCTTGATATACCATATTTTTACACTATTTGAGAACGAATGGCAGCCATTTTGTCTGTCAATTTTGGGGCGATTTTCACAAAATTCGAACTCAGTTATCCTTAGGGTGTAAGGGTGATATAATAATACTTTTTTTTAAATCAGATAAAAATTATGACCTCTATAGGGTCCACAAGCTAAAAACGTGATTTTTTGTACAATCAGGGGCCATAATTCAGTAAGTTACAGTCCGATATGCGCGAATATTGAAAGGAACCGAGATCTTTGTGTTATAAACTTACATTTCAAACTTCAACAAAATCGGATAAAAATTGTGACCTCTATAGGGTCCACAACCTTGATATACCATATTTTTACGCTATTTGAGAACGAACGGCAGCCATTTTGTCTGTCAATATTGGGCCGATTTTCACGAAATTCGAACTCAGTCGTCCTTAGGGTGTAACGGTGATATAATTATACGTTTTTTTTAAATCGGATAAAAATTATGACCTCTATAGGGTCCACAAGCTAAAAATGTGATTTTTCGTACAATCAGGGGCCATTATTCAGGAAGTTACGGTCCGATATGCGCGAATATTGAAAGGAACTGAGATCTTTGGGTTATAAACTTACATTTCAAGTTTCAACAAAATCAGAGAAAAATTGTAACCTCTATAGGGTCAACAACCTTGATATACCATATTCTTACGCTATTTGAGAACGAACGGCGGCCATTTTGTCTGTCAATTTTAGGCCGATTTTCACGAAATTCGAACTCAGTCGTCCTTAGGGTGTAACGGTGATATAAATATATGATTTTTTAAATCGGATAAAAATTATGACCTCTATAGGGTCCACAAGCTAAAAACGTGATTTTTCGTACAATCAGGGGCCATAATTCAGTAAGTTACGGTTAGTCCGGTTACTGAAGGCGGGGAATCGCCACCCGAGCTGTGAATTTATGAGACCAAGTTTTTCTAGACCAGTTTTTTGCGTAGATTCCTAATTAGGTGTTTGAGGGGGCGTTTTCGAGATATAGGGGGTCAAATGTCTACATCGGTGGGGGGGGGGGGGATTCGATTATGTTGACATAATATATTAATAAAACATAAATTTCTAGGACTGCCCATCTATAAATAAGTGTTTATGATGCCCCTGGACAACTGTTTTGATTTATGGGGAGGTGGGGTGGGGGTAGCAGGTGTGCGCGTGTGGAGGGGTGGGGTGGGGATAAAATTGGCGAGGAAATTAGTTCACGTTGATTTAAATGATGATTTTCTAAGAGCTTGATGAAACCTTTCTAAATATGTTTATAAGATTCCTATTGTATGGGAGTGGATGCCGGGGTGAGTTCCCGCCGTGGGGGGGCGGGGCGGTGCAGGTGATGGAAGGTGGCAACATGTATTTTTGTTGACAGAAATCATTTCGTTCATAATTGAGCTTAAAGTGGTATCTCGTTAGCGTTTTCATTCAAAATATTAAATTATAATGGTACTTTTCAAGAGATCTGGAAATGTAAATCACAAACACATAAAACTCAGAGATATGTTTAGTTGTTAGTTTATTCTTTGTCTTCATCAGAAGATTCAAAATCAAAAGTTCATATGAGCGAGATAAATATTTTCTTGGTTGCTGGCCAACAGCTCGCATATCCTTTGGATGTGCTTCAGAAACCAATTCACATTGTAAATCTTCATTCCAGCCATGCAGCAAAGCAAAAGACCATGTATACGGCAAGGTGGTAATAAAAAAAGGTCTGTTATTTTTTCACCCAGAAAATCTTTTTTCTAGCGTCATCTAGTGATTTAAGTCGTCTTTCGCGATATTTTCTACCTTTGCCCGTCTCATTATCGATCAAAATTTGTATATTTGGATCATCGTTTGCGAAGAGAATGATTGGGATGTCTATTTCGCCCGAGCAAGAACGCAAAATACAATTTGTTTCAGCACGTCCATTAATTTGCAATGCGAAGAGGGGTAGGTAAGATATTTTGGTGTCCTCGTGGTTTGTTGTCAGTTCTAGGATATTCTCGACACTTTCAATACTAATCTTGATATTTTTTGATCCAATTAAGATTAGTATTGAAAGTGTCGAGGGTATCTCGGCCTACATGCTTTCTGTGGTAATGACTATCTGTCTTTCTTTTTCAAGATAATCCCAACTTTCTAACAATTTTTAAAGAGCTGGGATAGACAAATGATGCTTCTGATGACGTAATTGCTGGTTTAGAAAAAATTGTTTGTACATGTACCTTGTACGGCGAAAACTGATTTACATCAGTAGATGACACTAGAAGAAGTATCTTCTGGAGAAATTTTAATTGTGATGAAAAAATAACAAAACTTTCTTTCTTTATTACCATCTTGCCCGAGTAGTCTTTTGCTGCACATTAAACGCAATAATTATGTTGCAGCAATATAGAGACAGGTTGCAAAATTAATGATCGAACAAGATGACTCTGTGATATAAGGCTGGAATGAAGATTTACAATGTGAATGGGCAACTGAAGCATATTCAAAGGATATACGCATATCAAGAAGATATCTATCCCGCACATATTATAAGAATAAACTAATATCTAAACATGTGTTTTTTATGTACATTTCCAGATCTCTCGAAAATTACCATTATAATTTAATATTTTGAATGGCACTGAACAAAAACTCGAGAAAACACTTTTCAGGTCAATTTTGAACCAAGTGGTTTCTGTCCCCCAAAATACATTTACCCTCCCCCATACAATGGTAATCGTATACACATATTTAGAGATGTGCAGTGGAATTAAAAAGTAATGTTTTTACCAAGTTCTAAGAAAATCATCAACGTGAACTCACTTCCCGCCAATTGTACCCCCCCCCCCAATCCATACACGCACACCTCCTACCTCCACTACACCTCCCCACAAATCAAAATAGTTATCCAGGGGCGTCATATACACTTATTTGAAGATGAGCAATTTTAGAAATTTATGTTTTATTAATATATAATGTCAACATAATGCCCCCCCGCCCCCACACACACACACACTTGCTATCCACACCCCACCTCCCCACAAATCAAAACAATTGTCCAGGGGCATCATAAACACTTAGAAATTTATGTTTTATTAATATATTACGTCAACATAATGACATCTCCATCCCTCCCCCCCATTGTAGACATTTGACCCCCTATATCTCGAAAACGCCCCCTCAAACGCCTGATCACCACCCAGATTCGGAATCTACGCAAAAAAATGGTTTAGAAAAACTCATAAATTCACAGCTCGGGTGGCGATTCCCCCCCCCCCTTCAGCCACCGGACTAGGTCCGATATGCGCGAATATCGAAAGGAACCGAGATCTTTGGGTTATAAACTTACATTTCAAGTTTCAACAAAATCGGATAAAAATTGTGACCTCCATAGGGTCCACAACCTTGATATACCATATTTTTACGCTATTTGAGAACGAGGGGTGGCCATTTTGCCAGTCAGTTTTGGGCCGATTTTCACAAAATTCGAACTCAGCCATCCTTAGGGTGTAACGGTGATACACTAAAACGTTTTTTTAAATCGGATAAAAATTATGACCTCTATAGGGTCCACAAGCTAAAAACGCAATTTTTCTTACAATCAAGGGCCATAATTCAGGAAATTACAATTCGATATGCGCAAATATCGAAAGGAACCGAGATCTTTGTGTTATAAACTTACATTTCAAATTTCAACAAAATCGGATTAAAATTGTCACCTCTATAGGGTCCACAACCTTGATATACCATATTTTTACGCTATTAGAGAACGAAGGGCGCCCATTTTGTCTGTCAGTTTTGGACCGATTTTCACGAAATTCAAACTCGGCCATCCTTAGGGTGTAACGGTGATATAGTAATACGTTTTTTTAAATCAGATAAAAATTATGACCTCTATAGGGTCCACAAGCTAAAAACTTGATTTTCCGTACAATCAGGGGCCATAATTCAGGAACTGACGGTCCGAATATGGAAAGGAACCAAGATCTTTGGGTTATAAACTTACATTTCAAGTTTCAACAAAATCGGATAAAAATTGTGACCTCTATAGGGTCCACAACCTTGATATACCATATTTTTACGCTATTTGAGAACGAAGGGCGGCCATTTTGTCTGTCAGTTTTGGGTTGATTTTCACGAATTTGAACTCAGCCGTCCTTAGGGTGTAATGGTGATATAATAATAATACGTTTTTTTAAATTGGATAAAAATTTGACCTCTATAGGGTCCACAAGCTAAAAACGTGATTTTTTGTACAATCAGGGGTCATAATTCAGGAAGTTACGGTCCGATATGCACGAATAACGACAGGAACTGAGATCTTTGGGTTATAAACTTACATTTCAAGTTTCAACAAAATCGGATAAAAATTGTGACCTCTATAGGGTCCACAACCTTGATATACCATATTTTACGCTATTTGAGAAAGAAGGGCGGCCATTTTGTCTGTCAATTTTGGGCCGATTTTCACGAACTTCGAACTCAGCCGTCATTAGGGTGTAATGGTGATATATTAATACGTTTTTTTAAATCGGATAAAAATTTGACCTCTGTAGGGTCCACAAGCTAAAAATGTGATTTTTTGTACAATCATGGCCATAATTCAGGAAGTTACGGTCCTATATGCACGAATATAGAAAGGAACCAAGATCTTTGGGTTATTAACATGTATTTCAAGTTTCATCAAAATCGGATTAAAATTGTGACCTCTACAGAGTCCACAACCTTGATATACCATATTTTTACACTATTCGCGTACAAGTGGCGGCCATTTTGTCCGTCAGTTTTGGTCCGATTTTCACGAAATTCGAACTCAACCTTTATTATGGTGTAACGGTGATATATTAAAACGTTTTTTTAAATTGGATAAAAACTGTGACGTCTGGAGGGACCACAAACCAAAAACGTGATTTTTCGTACAATCAGGGGCCATAATTCAGGAAGTTACGATCCGATATGCGCGAATACTGAAAGGAACCAAGATCTTTGGGTTACAAACATGCATTTCAAGATTAATCAAAATCGGATTAAAATTGTGACCTCTAGAGTGTCCACAAGCTAAAAAAGCAATTTTTCGTACAATCAGGGGCCATAATCCATGAAGTTATGGTCCGATACATGCCAATATCGAAAGGAACCGAGATCTTAGGGAGATAAAGCTATATTTCAAGTTTCGTTGAAATCGGATAAAAATTGTGACCTGTAGAGTGCCCACAAACAAATTGTGGACGGAAGTCTGGACGGACGGAAGGATAAACAAGGGCGACGACAATATACGTCCACATGAAAATGTGGGCATATAAAAATTGTGACCTCTATAGGTTCCACAAGCTAAAAACGTGATTTTTCGTACAAACAGGGGCCATAATCAACGAAGTTTCGTTCCGATACATGCCAATATCGAAAGGAACCGAGATCTTTTGGAGATAAACCTATATTTCAAGTTTCGTCAAAATCGGATAAGAATTGTGACCTGTAGAGTGTCATGACCTTAAACACTGTGTATAAAATTAAAGTCAATCGGATATTAACTTTGGCCTCTAGAGCGTCCACAAGATTTTTTGAAGTGATCAAGGGCCATAACTCTAGTAGTAATTATCTGAAATCGCTGAAAATCAACAGGCTTCTTCCTCTCATGGCCTTAAACACTGTGTATAAATTTAAAATCAATCCGATATTAACTATGGCCTCTAGAGCGTCCACAAGATTTTTTGAAGTGATCAAGGGCCATGACTCTGGCAGTAATTATCGTAAATCGCTGAAAATCAATAGGCTTCTTCCTCTCATGGCCTTAAACACTGTGTATAAATTTAAAGTCAATCGAATAGTATCTTTAGCCTCTAGAGCAGTGTATACCAATTTAAAGTCAATCGGATATTAACTTTAGCCTCTAGAGCGTCCACAAGCAATTGTGGGCGTATAAAAATTGTGACCTGTGGACAGGGCGACGGCATAATACGTCCAATTTCACTGACTCGTTGTTAGTTAAATTTAAATAGTCATTGAATAATCCCTGATAGAACACACATTAATAATAGATTTTTCCGCTAGGATCTCCAATGCTTTCCGATTCCCGGTAACACATGACATACATCGGTTGGATTTAGGTCAATAAACCAGCATTGCTAGATTTCTTTTTAAGTAGCGTTTTAGTTTTATTCATTTTTATTTGATACAAATGCTGACAGGGAGTTATTTTTTAAAATATTGTTCTTATTATACTATTCAAAAAAAGTAGGGGATATTTGATTTTGGGGGCATAATACTAAAATATGCAAATGACTACGAAAAAAGTCACTATAGAACCTAACAGAAGAAACATTTCCAGTTACATGTGACGCCCAAACGCACCAATAGCTATCGCATGGAATGCAGGTGATGCTTGGGATCATCATGAGGGTCCAACCCAAGATTTGCACGACTCTGACTTTGAATGTTACAGTCATTGTGGCATTGAATTCCAGGGTGGAAACATCAGTTTAATTGTTTTAGTGACCAGAAAACAAATTTTGATATGCGTCGGCTTACCCAAAATGAAAGGTTACGTGCCCTTGGCATGCTACAGATCGGCACAACACAGGCGGTTGTGGCGCGGACGATGAATGTTTCTCAGTCTGTCATAAGCAGGCTATGGTCCAGATACCGTGATACACAATCTGTACAGGACAGACCACGCTCAGGTCGACCAAGGGCGACAACTTAAGCCCAGGATCGATTTATCCGTACCTTGGCCTTGAGAAATCGTGTCATCACAGCAAATCAGATCAGCGCTCGTCTTCAAACAGACACTGGTGTGAGAGTGAGTGGCCAGACAATTCGGAATCGACTGCATAGGGGTCACCTTCGCGCCCGACGTCCTCGCGTGATCCCTTGTTTGAGAGATCATCACATTCAGGCAAGACGTCGTTGGTGTAGGGATCGTCAACACTGGGATAATCGACGCTGGAGCAATGTGATGTTTTCAGATGAGTCAAGGTTCACTGTTGATTTTTTGGACAGACGTAGGAGGGTGTGGCGTCGTCGAAACGAGCGCTTCCAAGACGTTAACGTCATCAGACATGATCGATTTGGGGGTGGTTCTGTTATGGTGTGGGGAGGCATCACTGTTGCTGGAAGAACGGCTTTACATGTTGTTGCAGGGCGTGTTACAGGCCAGTACTACCGGGACAACATCTTGGCAGTCCATGTTGTGCCGTTCGCACGACGTCATGGCCGCCGTTTCATCTTCCAGGATGACAACGCAAGATGTCACAGGGCCAGGATCGTTACAGGTTACCTCCAACAACAGAACATCACCACATTACCTTGGCCAGCACTGAGTCCCGACCTCTCCCCCATCGAGCATGTCTGGGACATGCTTGGACAGAGGTTACGTCAACGTCAACAACGTCCTGCCAATGTCCAAGAACTTGCTGCTGCGTTGCAACAGGAATGGGACAATCTGGACCAAAATGACCTTAGACGTCTCATTAGGAGTATGCCATGTCGGATCAATGCTTGTTTGGCAAACAGAGGAGGATTTACCCGTTACTGACTTGGTTGTGATGCTGTGGTAACTTTGCTGTTTGACCCCGGGTATCATTTTACCCTTATAATGGTCAGTCTGTGCCTTACTTAGTCTAACGATCATTTGGAATAAATCGATGAATGTGAACTTCATTTCATTTTGTCATTTGTTTCTTCGTCAGTTTCATTAGGTGACTTTAATAACACTTATAAATCAAATATCCCCTACTTTTTTTGAATAGTATATTTAAGGCTATGGCATAGTCGTACCGAATTTTATTTTATATAAAGCAATTTCAATTAGGGTTGTCACATATCATTGTGCCGCTTGTCTATCATCCACGAATGAATAAAACCTGATAGACAAAAACAATAATTTGTGTTTTAAATATGAAGAAATGCCACGGTGTCCTATCAGCTTATTTTGGCTACAGCATTTTCTGATGCTGGCCGTAGTAGAAAAATCCTAATTTCGATTGACTGATGACATCCGTTTATCCATCAAATAAATGAAGACAGTAATTTATTCAGGAATATTACTGACAGGGCCGGTTGCTCAAAGCTCTGTTATCTTTTAACGATCCGTTAACAAGGAGTTAACGGATCGTTAACTTTAACGGAGAGAAAGGTTGTTGCTGGAAGCCCCGTTAACTTTAACGTGATGTTAACTTGGCGTTATATTTAACAGAGGTGTTGAGCTCCGTTATCTGTTTAATGATGGCATTAGTTGGCTGTAGCAAAAAGTCATAGATTACCTATGTAATTTTCTATAGAACATTCTAGAGGGTTGGGCGATGCGGGCCAATTCCATTTTCTATCGGGTGAAATTCTATACTATTTTACATAATTTTGGTGGCCTGTAGGAAATAATGGCCCCATAATTCTGTAGTGCAAATCCCATAATTTTTCCTACAGATTTATGCTAAAATTTCTAAAGGAAAAAATAAAGTATTCTATAGTTTTTTTTATAGTGTTTTTTGTAGTAAATTCTGCAGTTATGTTTTTGTCTTTAATCAAGTTTTGTGAACAGACTGCACAGTTGTCTAACTGTCTTCAGTTTCTTGTTAATACTAACTTCTATGAAGTTGTTATACATGTACATTGAATTTAAAATTCAGCGAATGAACAAACAGTATTCTCTTGGATTAACTTTAATGAATCCGTTAGCTAACGGATAATGAAATTTAACGGACCGTTAACAAACGACAAGTTACCAAATTAACGATCCGTTTTGAGCCTATTCAGAATATGACATTCTCCATAACAAAATACCCCAAAATATTTTTGTTGATGTCTTGTTATATTAAAGTTAACAGGTGCTTTTAATTACCCTATTTCTTACTGGGACCTCATTTGACCTAATTCTGGACGGTTGATTTCAAAATAGATTAAAATCCCTCTTCTTATCACAAATACTAAAAAAAGCTTTCCTCAAGAGATTCAGGAGAGCGACTTACCCTTTTTACCTAAAACTTTTGACAGATTTAACCATAATTCTATTTCCTGTAGGAAATTTACGAAGACAATCTATGATTGCTTTCACTTATTAGAAGTGACACATGCAACCATGGCAAGGATGTGTGACTAGTCTTTCAGATTTTATTTTACTGGGCTGGAACAAAACTCTGAACAGTTTTTATACGCCTAATAATACTTCCGGTTTTGAGAAAACTGAGTATTCTGACACTCTGCGTAATCAATTTTGACAATGGAATTTCGACAGAGTGTGACGACGAAAGATTATCAATGAACACGTGACAGCAAAGACAAGTGTGTAATCAACTGAAGACGGAGACAACGAAGAAGATATATTAACGACAGACTTGACCCATTCAAAATGCCTATGCATGCTATGCATGCCCAATAATACTTCCGGTTTTGAGAAAACTGAGTATTCCGACACTGCGTAATCCGACATATTGTAACGATCCTGTACGATGTCGAATTTGATAGAATCCACTGTATTACACAGATATATACAGAATATGTAACAAAAATAACAATCAAATACAATTAAAACTTAACATCTTTGATTTGAGGAAAATGGGAAACCAATTAAACTGAGCCATCGATAAACAATAGTTTGTGTGTAGGGGGTGGGGTGAGCCCACATAACAACATGATGTTAAATTTGCGTAACATTTACTTAAAAATGGTAAGTCAGTTCAGTTTACCATCATTTTGCTCATCTTTTTAACGATAATTTTACGTCAGGAAATGAGGTTAATCTAACGTAAAGTTTACGTCATTTTTATGTTACATTTATGTAATTTTCTGACGTAAATCTAATGTAAAGTTTACGTCATTTTCTTTCTAACATAAATTTTGAGTAAAGTTTACGTCACTTACTTTAGATTTACGCCCAAAAAAATCGTAAACTTTACGTTAGATTTATGTCAGAAAATGCCGTAAATATAACGTAAAATTGATGTAAACTCTACCTTAGATTAACGTCATTTCCTGACGTTAAAATTTTTGTCACAAGGATGAGCAAAATGATGGAAATCTAACTGACCATTTTAACGTAAATCTAACATTAAACTAGAATTGCGCGCAATGCTGAAGGCTTTCACGGTCGCAAAGGCGTCACACGATCGCCAGATATATGACAAAAGACTATCCCCACCACTCCCCCCCCCCCAAAAAAAAAACACACTCTAGCATAACTCAGATATTGACCCCTAAACATGCTCCAACTCGTAAAAATACGCTGTTTTCAATTTTCGATCACTTTTTTCGGCTACCCATGAAAATTAGAAAAATTGTACAAGGGTTTCACACAATACACTACCCAGTAGAATCTCGATTGAGCAAGTTTGAAAAAAATCATTGGTGGCTTTTCCGAGAAAAGTAATTATACAACTGTTAAATTAAACAACGGATAACTCCTACCTCTTAAAATGATTTATATAATTAGTAAATAATTATTATTATCTAATGATTCTTGTTTTTGACATAAATAGTGTAACCAATATATACATTGTACTTTTATAATCAATATGATACTGTGCATTAGTCGTGTTTCTGTTTTTATGATTTGAATTTCTTCATGCAATATTTGTAAATCGCCAGTAGGAATAAATGTCTCTTATATAGATACATTATGCTGGCTGGAAATTACACGGTAGGCTAGCCTTGGGGACTGTTTGTAAATCGCCAGTAGGAATAAATGTTTCTTATATAGATTCATTATGCTGGCTGGAATTTGCACGGTAGGCTAGCCTTTGGGACTGCGCTGTATCATAGGGTCTGTCATTGAGTCAACTGGCGGGCTTTCGATTCCCCGGTTGTACGTGACAAGGAGTAGGGTCGCCTGTCCAACCTCTCGGGTTTCCTCCCACTGCTAATGACCCCTACGCGCAAGCGAATTATTGAAATAAAAAATAATGAACCATATGTTAGTCCCGAAATGACCTCTAAACATGCTCGTACAGCGGCGCTAGTCTTCTTTTATATAGAATTCCAACCGCCAAGGGATGTTTTACGGTCACACCAATGTGTACACGGGACTTCGGAATCACGTTCATGTCAGCTACTCAAATATGTAACTGGTTCAAAAATTGATTGAATATTCAATGAAATATCGCCAATTTTCTGGTTTCGTGCACGTTAAAGATTTGACGTCACTAATAAAATTTTAATATTAATTACAGATAGAGTCCATGCTCAAACAGCGTCACGCCTTTTATCACAGGTACAATATTAAATACTTCTGTACGATACTACTGCAACCGCTGAACAAATTCGACTTTCTTATAAACAGCGCGAGCCGTCGATAGCGGAAATGCATGAAAATCGGCCATTATTCTCTTAATTCTCAATCGATTCCTCAGATATGTACATTTTTGGATAGCTGGAGACATTTCCAAGCAGATAGCAGTTCAAAACTGTGGAATTTAGAAACTTTGTCGCTCTCATTTTTTTGGTGAAAATTGGAAAATTTATAAAATTTTCTTAAATTTTTATTTTTGGGAATTTTGAAATTTCAGTTATATTTTTGGATAGCTGACATCAGTCCGATTCCAACAATATAAGTTTTGTTCTGAAATGTTGACTTTGATTTTTCACTTTTTTTCGCATTTTGGTCAAATCGTAGAGTTCTTATTTTTTTAAAACGGCTCCAACGATTTTTCTAAAACGTCAGGAATATGAAGTCAAAGGACCAAACCAGTCCATGAACTATAAATAAAAATCCTCTAATCACCGGAAGTAGTCAAGAAAGGTATCAAAACTTTGACAAAATTGTGAAAAATGGGTGCCTGTGCGGAAAATGCGATGTATCAATTGTGTTCTTGTCGATTAGTTAAAGTTTTATATCGTTTAATAGCCAATTGAATTGTCTATCGGATGGTACTAAAGCGGCATGTTTCTATCAAAAATTTAAAAAGTTATGTGACTTAGAAAAGTAACGTTTTTTACGATTTCGAGCAACTTTGGACGCATGTTTCTCGGAAACGCCCCCAAAGATTTTTTAAAAACTTTCTCAATCGAGAGGCTAATGGGTATTCTGTTTTGTGAAACCACTGTATCATTTTTTGAAATGTCAGGGGTAGCCGAAAAAAGAGATCGAAAATCGAAAACGTCGTATTTTTACGATTTGGAGAATTTTTAGAGGCCTATTTCTTGAAAAGTCAACATAATTCTTTTTTGGAACTTCTTCTACAGAGAGCCCTATCGGTAGTGTTATACATAAAACCATTGTACAACAGTCCCAAATATCAGGAGTAGGAGAACAGAGGGATCGAATATTGAAAACGGCAGCTTTCATTGTTAAGCGAAACATAGGGTGGATACAATCTGTACGTTTTGTCAACGTATAGAGCCTGTTCAAGAGTGTTTTTTTTTCTTTCACATTGACGATATTTTGAATTAAAATTATTTCAACTATGAGTGTTTACTTCTATCCAAAATATGGGTTTAGTGACCCTGAAGCAGAAATAGTTTATTGCAGTGTGTAATAATTAGTCTTTGAATTAATATTGTTGATTCTTTGTCAAGATTATCTTATAACCGTAATCATCTAGACAGAAATGGACGGCTCGCGCTGTTTATAAGCAAATCCAATCTGTCAACTGTATGCGGTAGTATCATACAGAAGTATCGTATGTTGCACCTCTGATAAAGGCATGACGTTGTTTGAGCATGGACTCTGTCTGAAATTATAATTAAGTTTTTATATGTTAGTGACGTCAAATCTTTTACGTGCACGAAACCAGAAAATTGGCGATATTTCATTGAATATTCAATCAATTTTTTAACCAGTTACATATTTGAGTAGTTGACGCGAACGCGATTCCGAAGTCCCGTGTACAAATTGGTGTGACCGTAAAAGATCCCTTGGCAGTTGGAATTCTATATAAGAGTAGACTAGCGCCGCTGTACGAGCATGTTTAGAGGTCTTTTTCTCAAAAAGGCAATCTAATATTTTTTGGGGGAACTTCTTCTATAGAGAGCCTAATTGATATATCTGTGTATGAAACTATCGTACAACGGTCAAAAGTATCAAGAGTGGCCAAACAAAAGGCACTGTATATCGACAAAAGTCCGAAATGGTCATAATCGGAACGTTTTGCATACGTATAAAGCCTATATAGAGACCTTTTTTTTTAAGTGGCAATATTTGAACTAAGGGTATTTTACTGTCAACCAAAATACGGAATTGGTGCTTCTAGGCTGAAAATAAGTTATTTTAGTAAATAACATTTAGTCGTAGAATTTATGTGCGAGGTCATTTGTCTACATGACGTCATCACTTGATACCATTGGAAATAAAGGAATCCGATGCGGCTATTTATAAGGAAGTCGCCTTGGTAGTTATCTTAGACCTAAGATTCCTTTTTTGACCATTCGGAAAACTGTTTTGTTTATTCCTTTTCTAATTCGTGTAGGTCTTTGAAACTGTGACAGGTAGAGTTCTGAATATCGATTTTAACATGTTTTAAACTGTTAGTACTTATAACTATCGCGAAAGTTATGAACAGACCCGAAGTGAAGTAAATCTTTAACGTGCACGAAAATTGATAATCGGCCCTAACTATGTCAATTCCCAACCGATTTTCGAAAAAGTTATATTTTTATACAGCTGGGGATATTGCGGATGCGATAACGGCCGAAGTGAGATATCGTGTCGTTCTCATTTTTTCTTCAAAATTTGAATATTTACTATTTCGATTTCATATTTGGATTTTCGGCATCTGTCCGATTCTACCGATCTAGGATTATCATGATGTGAATTGTTCAGCTATATTTTTCAATTCCCTTCTCTATCGTAATGCGCATGCAAAGAACTTGTCAATATCTGAGTTATGTATATTTGTGTTTTTATTTGGGGGGGGGGGGGAGTGGCGGGGATAGTCTTTGTCATGGATCTGGCGACCGTGTTACGCCTTGGCTAGGGTGAATTCCTTCAGTCTTACAAGCAAGTCTAGTTCTTCTTCTTATTATTTTTTTTTTTTTTGAGGGGGGGGGGGCCTATTTCTCAGCAACTATAAGAGATAGAGGTCTGAAGTTTGGTTTTCTCTCGGGAAACTGTGTGGTGGTTAGTTGATAAATGTAAAATGAAATTTGTGCGCATAGCGGAAATGCCTCAAATCTTTAACGTGCACACAAATTGAAAATCGACCACAATTCTGCTAATTCTCAACCGAGTTTTCTCATATTTACATTTTTGGATAGCTTGAGACATTTTTAAGCTGATAGCAGTTCAAAAACGTCGAATTTAGAAACTTTGTCGCTTTCATTTTTTGGCTGAAAATTGGAATTATTGGAATTATGAAATTACATTTTTGTATAGCTGACATCATTCCGATTTCAGCGATATAAGTTTTGTTTTGAAATTCGGATATTACGAGTTTTAGTCAAAAACTTAAAAACGGCTCCAACGATTTTTCTGAAACTTCAGGAATATGAAGTCCAAGGACCAAACCAGTCCATGAACTGTAAATGAAAATCCTCTAGTCACCGGAAGTAGTCAAGAAAGGTATCCAAACTTTGACAAAATTCTGAAAAATGGGTGCCTGTGCGGAAAATACGATGTATTCATTGTGTTTTTGCCAATTAGTTTAATAGCTCATTGAAATGTCTATCAGATGGTACTAAAGCGACAAGAATTGAAAAAGTTATAGGACTTTGAAAAGTAAGGTTTCTTAAGATTTTGAGCAAATTTAGACGCCATTTTCTCGAAAACCAAGCCTATTTTTTTTTTAAAAACTTTGTCAATCGAGAGTCTAATTTGTAGTCTGTTGTGTGAAACCATTATATCATTTTTTGAATTGTCAAGGGTAGCCGAAAAAAGAGATCGAAAATCGAAAACGTCATATTTTTACGATTTGGAGCATTTTTAGAAGTCTTTTTCTCGGAAAGTCAACTTGACATTTTTTTGGGAACTTTTTTCTACAGAAACTCTTATTCGTAGTGTTATGTATGAAATTATTGTACAACAGTTCCAAATATCAGGAGTAGGAGAACAAAGGGATCGAAAATTGAAAACGGCAGCTTTAACTGTTAAGCGAAACAAGCAGTGAGGGTGGAAAGGCCTACAATATGTACGTTTGGTCAACGTATAGAATCTATTCAAGAGTGCTCCTTTTCTTTCACAGTGATGATATTTGAACTTACATTATTTCAACTATGAGTCTTTACTTCTATCTAAAATATGGGTTTAGTAACGATATAAAAGAAATAGTTGATTTCTGTGTGGAATAATTAGTCTTTGAATTAATATTGTTTCTTCTTTGTCAAAATTATCTCATAACCGTAATCATCTCCACAGAAATCGACGACTCGCGCTGTTTATAAGGAAGTCCAATTTGGTTCACGGTTGCAGTGTTATCGAATGTTGCCCTTGTGATAGAAGAAAGGCATGGACTCAGTCTGTAATTTATTAAAATAGTAAACTTTTACATTTTAGTGACGTCAAATCTTTAACGTGCACGAAACCAGAAAATTGGCGATATTTCATTGAATATTCAATGAATTTTTGAACCAGTTATATATTTGAGTAGCTGACATGAACGCGATTCCGAAGTCCCGTGTACACATTGGTGTGACTGTAAAAGATCCCTTGGCAGTTGGAATTGTATATACGAGTAGACTAGCGCCGCTGTACTGGCAAAACTTTCCTCATGGTCCGTTCCGCGCAGAACTGTTAGACTTAAAAACCTATTTCATTGCATTTGATATTAATATCTATTGCGATTTCTGTTTTTACCATAACTTAGGTGTGGACCAAGACATTGCTTTTCGTCCATTTCGCGAAACTGTTCTTTTTCCATTTCGCGTGGATCTCAGAAACTGTAAGAAGTGATAGAGAGCGAGAGAGAAATGGGGTTTAACGTCCACTCGACACAAACTAGGTCATATCGGGACTAACATATGGTTTAATTTTATTTCAATAATTCGCTTGCGCGTAGGGGTCTTTAGACTTTAGCAATGGGGGGAAACCGGAGGACGTGTAGAAAACCCACGAGATAGGACAGGCGACCCTACTCCTTGTCACGTATAACCAGCGATTCGAAACCACAGTTAACACTTGTAACTATTGTGAGCAGATGGGAAATCTTTAACGTGCATGAAGACTCTGTAGAGACTTTAACCTGTATTCGTGTGTATGAAAACTTTGAACAACAGTCAGAAATATCACGGTAGGAGAAAAGTGGACCGAAAATTGAACAAAATGCGTATTTTGCCGTAGGAGTGGATAAAATCAGTACGTATTATCAACGTATAAAGCATATTTATATAATCGATAGAGCTTTTTTTTTTACAGCAACAATAGTTGATGTATAAGTGTTTTACTGTTAACCAAAATATGGAGTTGATAATTCTAGAGTCAAAATATGTCATTTCACTATGTAATAGTTTACCCTGAAATTAATGTCACAGGTTTTATCTGTACATGACGTCATCACTTGATACCATTGAAAATAGAGCGATCCGATGCAGCTATTTATAAGGAAGTCGCCTTTCTTCATTGACATTTGTCTGCGATATCACCTCGGTGGAAGCGGACGTAAAATACAACTAACTAACAACAACAACTTCATTGACAAGGTGAAACTAACGCCGATATGTATGACTTAGGCTGTGTTATCTGAGACATGACACTCCTATTGTCTCATTCGAAAAACTGGGTTATTTTTTAATTCCTTTTCCAATTCTTGTAGATCTCTGAAACTGTAACAGGTAGAATTCTGAATATTGAATTTTCCCATGTTTTTAACAGTTATTACTTTTAACTATTGCGAAAGTTGTGAACAGACCGAAAGTGATGTAAATCTTTAACGTGCACGAAAATTGAAAATCGGACCTAATTATGTCAATTCCCAACCGATTTTCGAAAAAGTTATATTTTTGTACAGCCGGAGATATTGCGGTTGCGATAACGGCGGAATTGAGATACCATGTCGTTCTCATTTTTTCTTCAAAATTTACTAAAATTGTTATTTCTTGGTATTTTGAATTTTCGATTACATATTTGGATTGCCGGCGTCTGTTCGATTCTACCGATATAGAGACCTTTTTTTTAAGTGGCAATATTTGAACTAAGGGTATTTTACTGTCAACCAAAATATGGAATTGGTGCTTCTAGGCTGAAAATAAGTCGTAGAATTTATGTGCGAGGTCATTTGTCTACGTGACGTCATCACTTGATACCATTGAAAATAAAGGAATCCGATACGGCTATTTATAAGGAAGTCGCCTTCTTCTCATCAAAAATGAAAATCTAATGCTGGTAAGTATGTTTTAGGTTTCGGAAAACTGTTTTGTTTATTCTTTTTCTAATTCGTGTAGATTGAAACTGTGACAGGTAGAGTTCTGAATATTAATTTTCACATGTTTTAGACTGTTAGTACTTATAACTATCTCGAAAGTTATGAACATACCCGAAGTGAAGTAAATCTTTAACGTGCACGAAAATTGAAAACTGGCCCTAACTATGTCAATTCCCAACCGATTTTCGAAAAAGTTATATTTTTCTACAGCTGGAGATATTGCAGATGCGATAACGGCCGAAGTGCGATATCGTGTCGTTCTCATTTTTTCTTCAAAATATGAAAATTTACTAATATTGTTATTTCTTGGAATTTTGAGTTTTCGATTACATATTTGGATTGTCGGCATCTGTTCGATTCTACCGATCTAGGATTATCATGATGTGAATTGTTGAGCTATATTTTTCAATTCCCTTCTATCGTAATGCGCATGCAAAGAACGTGTCAATATCTGAGTTATGCAAGTATGTGATTTTATTTGGGGGGTGGGGGGGAGTGGCGGGGATAGTCTTTGTCATGTATCTGGCGACCGTGTGACGCCTTGGCTAGGGTGAAAGCCTTCAGTCTTGCAAGCAAATCTAGTTAGGCTTTCACCTTCGGTGAAAGACTATTGTTATTACTAAGATTAATATTATTATTAATATTTTTTTTTTTATTGGGGGAAGCTAAATCTCAGCAACTATAAGTGATAAAGGTTTGAAATTTGATTTTCTGTTGGAAAAGTGGTGTGCAGCTACTGCTTAAAGCTATTTCGAAATTTGTGCGCATAGCGGAAATGCGTCAAATTATTCTCTTAATTCTCAATGGATTCTTCAGATATTTACATTTTTGGATAGCTGGAGACATTTCTGAGCAGATAGCAGTTCAAAACTGTGGAAATTAGAAACTTTGTCGCTCTAATTTTTTTGGTGAAAAATCGAAAATTTTCAAAATTTTCTAATTTTTTTATTTTTGGGAATTTTTAAATTTCAGTTATATTTTTGGATAGCTGACATCAATCCGATATAAGTTTTTTTCTGAAATGTTGAGTTTGATTTTTCACTTTTTTTCGCATTTTGGTCAAATCGTAGAGTTCTTATTTTTTTAAAATAAAAGCCAATTGAATTGTCTATCAGATGGTACTTCAGTGACAAGTTTCTATCAAAAACTAAAAAAGTTATATGACCTTGAAAAGTAAGGTATTTTGCGATTTCGAGCAAATTTAGACGCGTGTAACTCGGAAACGCCTCCAACGATTTTTTTAAAACTTTCTCAATCGAGAGATAAATGGGTACTCTGTTTTGTGAAACCACTGTATCATTTTTTGAAATGTCAGGGGTAGCCGAAAAATGAGATTGAAACTCGAAAACGTCGTATTTTTACGATTTGGAGCATTTTTAGAGGTCTATTTCTCGAAAAGTCAACATAATATTTTTTTGGAACTTCTGCTACAGAGAGGCCTATCAGTAGTGTTATATATAAAACCATTGTACAACAGCTCGAAATTTCAGGAGTAGCGGAACAAAGGGATCGAGAATTAAACACAGCACCTTTGGTTGTTAAGCGAAAACTAAGAGGGGATACAATCTGTACGTTTTGTCAACGTATAGAGCCAATTCAAGAGTGCTTTTATCAGTGATGATATTTGAACTGAAATTATTTCAACCATGAGTGTTTTTTTCTATCCAAAATATGGTGTTAGTGACCCTGTAACAGAAATAGTTGATTGCTGTGTGTAATAATTAGTCTTTGAATTAATATTGTTGCTTCTTTTATAAAAATTATCTTATACCGGTAATCATCTGGACAGAAATCGACGACTCGCGCTGTTTATAAGAAAATCCAATTTATTAATCGATTGAGTATGGTCTCCATCTGTAATTAATATCAGGTTTTTATTAGTGACGTCAAATCTTTAACGTGCACGAAACCAGAAAATTGGCGATATTTCATTGAATATTCAATCAATTTTTGAACCAGTTACATATTTGAGTAGCTGACATGAACGCGATTTCGAAGTCCCGTGTACACATTGGTGTGACCGTAAAAGATCCCTGGCGGTTGGAATTCTATATAAACGAAGACTAGCGCCACTGTACGGGCATGTTCAGAGGTCTTTTTCTCAAAAAGGCAATCTAATATTTTTTGGGGAACTCCTTCTATAGAAAGCCTAATTGATATATATTTGAATGAAAAGAGAGAGAGAGAGAGAAATGGGGTTTAACATCCACTCGACACAAACTAGGTCATTTTGGGACTAACATATGGTTTAATTTTATTTACATAATTCGCTTGCGCGTAGGGGTCTTTAGCAGTGGGAGGAAACCGGAGGACCCGGAGAAAACCCACGAGGTTGAACAGGCGACCCTACTCCTTGCCACGTACAACCGGGGATTGGAAACCACGCCAGTCGACTCAATGACAGACTTTATGATACAGCGCGCGCACGCTAACCATTCAGCCATCCAACCCCCCTGAATGAAAAGAGAGAGAGAGATGGGGTTTAACGTCCACTCGACAGAAACTAGGTCATTTCTGGACTAACATATGGTTTAATTCTTTTATTTCAACAAATCGCTTGCAGTGGGAGGAAACCGGAGGACCCGGAGAAAACCCATGAGGTTGGACAGGCGACCCTACTCCTTGTCACTTACAACCGGGAAATCGAAACCCCGCCAGTTGACTCAATGACAGACCTATGAAACAGCGCACGCTGAAACAGAAAGAAGCTTCTGTGCCATCGGAAAGTAGCATGTAGAATCAAAGAGTGTTTCATCGCTGACCTTTCGATCGCAGTCCCAAACGCTAGCCTACCGTGCAACTTCCAGCCAGCATAATGTATCTATATAAGAGACATTTATTCCTACTGGCGATTTACAAATATTGCATGAAGAAATTCAAATCATAAGAACATAAAAACGACTAATACACAGTATCATATTGATTATAAAAGTACAATGTAGATATTGGTTACACTTTATATGTCACAAAACAACAATCATTAGATAATAATAATTATTTACTAATTATATAAATCATTTTAAGAGGTAGGAGTTATCCGTTGTTTAATTTAAGAGTTATATCATTGAAATGAAATGAAATGAAATGGAGTTTAACGTCCTACTGTTCTGCTCCTAACCTGGGCTAATGAAGACGGGCATACGCCATACAGTGTGCTATGAGGGAAATTTTGCCCGGACAGCGGCACTACGGCCTACTCTTATATCGAATTCTAACTGCGCCAAGGGATCT
Organism: Patella vulgata; assembly: GCF_932274485.2. NCBI lineage: Eukaryota > Metazoa > Mollusca > Gastropoda > Patellidae > Patella > Patella vulgata. The sequence continues at coordinate 44,852,876 of NC_065885.2, forward strand.
TTTACGTGCACGCCAATGTGTACACGGGACCTCGGTTTTTCGTCCCATCCTAACGACTAGACAGCTTTCCTTGTCAGCCCCTCCAACCTGCATTACTGACAAGGGAGAATCAAGCCGACAAATCTGGATGAACTTTCTCGGCCAATAGTTATATCATTACCCTGGTTTGAAAAATACGAACAATTAAGGTATTTAAACAAATGGTTACGAAAGAACATAACACTATAGACTTCTATGATCTTTATATATATTTGTGACTGTCGTTTGTCTGTCTGTCTGTCTGTCTGTCTGTCTGTTCGGGGTTGGCGGCTACACTAGGTCTGTCCCGAGTCTGAAATTTCGGGTATAGGGGTACCTCGGACCGGGGAATAACATAGGCCAGGTGACGTTAGTCTACCCCTTCCGGTTTCGGAGTTATGACCCCCGAGCGAAGCCGGTCTGTTCGGGGTTGGCGGCTACACTAGGTCTGCCCCGAGTCTGAAATTTGGGGTATAGGTGTAGCTCGGACCGGGGAGTAACATAGGCCAGGTGGCGTTAGTCTACCACTTCCGGTTTCGGAGTTATGACCCCTGAGCGAAGTCTGTCTGTTCGGGGTTGGCGGCTACATCTGCCCCGAGTCTGAAATTTGAGGTATAGGGGTAGTTCGGACCGGGGAGTAACATAGGCCAGGTGGAGTTATGACCCCCGAGCGAAGTCTGTCTGTTCAGGGTTGGCGGCTACACTAGGTCTGCCCCGAGTCTGAAATTTGGGGTATAGGGGGAGCTCGGATCGAGGAGTAACATAGGCCAGGTGGCATTAGTCTACCACTTCGGGTTTCGGAGTTATGACCCCCGAGCGACGCTGGGTATCTGTCTGTCTGTCTGTTCGGGGTTGGCGAGTCTGAAATTTGGGGTATACGGTTAGCTCGGACCGCAGAGTAACATAGGCCAGGTGGCGTTAGTCTACCACTTCCGGTTTCGGAGTTATGGCCCCCGAGCGAAGCGGGTCTGTTCGGGGTTGGCGGCTACACTAGGTCTGCCCCGAGTCTGAAATTTGGGGTATAGGGGTAGCTCGGACCGGGGAGTAACATAGGCCAGGTGGCGTTAGTCTACCACTCCCGGTTTCGGAGTTATGACCCCCGAGCGAAGCCGGTCTGTTCTGGGTTGGCAGCTACACTAGGTCTGCCCCGGGTCTGAAATTTGGGGAATAGGGGTAGCTCGGACCGGGGAGTAACATAGACCAGGTGGCGTTAGTCTACCACTTCCGGTTTCGGAGTTATGACCCCCGAGCGAAGCCGGGTATTCTGCTAGTATATATATAAATGAAAATGTCCTACGCTAACAAATAATGAAATATGATAGTATCAGTAAATATAAAAAAACAAAGTAATCGCGAACATCCTGGCCCTTGACTGCTTCAGTTGTTTGATCCTGGACTCTGTCTGTAATTAATAGTAAACTTTTACATGTTAGTGACATCAAATCTTTAACGTGCACGAAACCAGAAAATTGGTGATATTTAATTTTTGAACCAGTTACATATTTCAGTAGCTGACATGAACGCGATTCCGAAGTCCCGCAAAAAAGTTCCCTTGGCAGTTGGAATTGTATATAAGAGTAGGCTAGCGCCGCTGTACGTTCGAAACATTCCTCATGGTCCATTCCGAGCAGAATGTCGTTAAACTCCATTTCATTTTACTTTGATATCTATTGCGACATTGCTTTTCGTCCATTTCGCAAAACTGTTCTTTTACCATTTCGCGTAGATCAACTTTATTTTTCGATTCTCTTCTAACGTAATGCGCATGCAAAGAACATGTCAATATCTGAGTTATGCAAATGTGTTTTTTTATTTGGGGGTGGGGGAGTGTGTGTGTTTGTTTAGGGGGTGAGAGGTGGGGATAGTCTTTTGTCATGCATCTGGCGATCGTGTGACGCCTTGGCACGGTGAAAGCCTTCAGTCTTGCAAGCAAGTCTAGTTGATGATTGTAATTGGGACAGTGAAAGCCTTCAGCATTGCACGCAATTCTAGTTCTTATTATTATTTTTTTTTTTATTGGGGGAAGCTAGATCTCAGCAACTATAAGAGATAGAGGTCTGAAGTTTGGTTTTCTCCCATGAAAATGGGTGGTGGTTAGTGCATAGAGGTAAAATGAAATTTGTGCGCATAGCGGAAATGCGTGAAATCTTTAACGTGCACGAAAATTGAAAATCGACCATTATTCTCTTAATTCTAAATTGATTCCTCAGATATGTACATTTTTGGATAGCTGGAGACATTTCCAAGCAGATAGCAGTTCAAAACTGTGGAATTTAGAAATTTTGTCGCTCTCATTTTTTTGGTGAAAAATGGAAAATTTACAAAATTTTCTAAAATTTTTATTTTTAGGAATTTTGAAATTTCAGTTTGGATAGCTGACATCAGTCCGATTCCAACAATATAAGTTTTGTTCTGAGATGTTGACTTTGATTTTTTTTCGCATTTTGGTCAAATCGTAGAGTTCTTATTTTTTTAAAACGGCTCCAACGATTTTTCTAAAACTTCAGGAATATGAAGTCGAAGGACCAAACCAGTCCATGAACTATAAATGAAAATCCTCTAATCACCGGAAGTAGTCAAGAAAGGTATCAAAATGGGTGCCTGTGCGGAAAATGCGATGTATCAAATGTGTTCTTGTCGATTAGTTAAAGTTTTATATCGTTTAATAGTCATTTGAATTGTCTATCGGATGGTACTAAAAAGAGATCGAAAATCGAAAACGTTGTATTTTTACGATTTGGAGCATTTTTAGAGGCCTATTTCTCGAAAAGTCAACATAATTCTTTTTGGGAACTTCTTCTACAGAGAGGCCTATCGGTAGTGTTATACATAAAACGATTGTACAATAGTCCCAAATTTCAGGAGTAGCAGAACAAAGGGACCGAAAATTGAACACGGCACCTTTCATTGTTAAGCGAAACATAAGTGGGGGATACAATCTGTACGTTTTGTCAACGTATAGAGCCTATTCAAGAGTGATGATATTTGAACTGAAATTATTTCAACTATGAGTGTTTTCTTCTTTCCAAAATATGGGTTTAGTGACCCTGTAACAGAAATAGTTGATTGCTGTGTGTAATAATTAGCCTTTGAATTAATATTGTTGCTTCTGTGTCAAAATTATCTTATAACGGTAATCATCTGGACAGAAATCGACGGCTCGCGCTGTTTATAAGAAAGTCCAATTTATTAAGCGTTTGCAGTAGTATCGTACAGTGATATCGAATATTGCACCTGTGATAAAAAGCATGACGTTGTTTGAGCATGGATTCTATCTGTAATTAATACTAAATTTTAATTAGTGACGTCAAATCTTTAACGTGCACGAAACCAGAAAATTGGCGATATTTCATTGAATATTCAATCAATTAATGAACCAGTTACATATTTGAGTAGCTGACATGAACGCGATTCCGAAGTCTCGTGTACACATTGGTGTGACCGTAAAAGATCCCTTGGCGGTTGGAATTCTATATAAAAGAAGACTAGCGCCGCTGTACAAGCATGTTTAGAGATCATATCGGGACTAACATATGGTTTACTTTTTTTTATTTCAATAATTCACTTGCGCGTAGGGATCTTTAGCAGTTGGAGGAAACCGGAGACAACCCACGGGGTTGGACAGGCTTGTCACGTTCAACCGGGGAATTGAAACCTAGCCAGTTGACTCAATGACAGACCGTATGATACAGCGCAGTACCAAAGGCTGTAGCCTACCGTGCAAATTCCAGCCAGCATAATTTATCTATATAAGAAACATATATTCCTACTGGCGATTTACAAATATTGCATGAAGAAATTCAAATCATAAGAACATAAACACGACTAATGCACAGTATCATATTGATTATAAAAGTATAATGTATATATTGGTTATACTATATATGTCACAAAACAACAATCATTAGATAATAATAATTATTTACTAATTATATAAATCATTTAAGAGGTAGGAGTTATCCATTGTTTAATTTAACAGTTATATAATTACCCTGGTTAGAGAGAGAGAGAGAAATGGGGTTTAACGTCCACTTGACACAAACTGGGTCATTTCGGGACTAACATATGGTTTAATTTTATTTCTATAATTCGCTTCCGCGTAGGGGTCTTTAGCAGTGGGAGGAAACTGGAGGACCCGGAGAAAAACCCACGAGGTTGGACAGGCGACCCTACTCCTTGTCACGTACAACCGTGGATTCGAAACCACGCCAGTCGACTCAATGACAGACTTTATGATACAACGCGCTCACGCTAACCACTCAGCCATCCAACCCCCCACCCTGGTTAGAAAGGTATGAACAATTAGAGAGAGAGAGAGAGAAATGGGGTTTAACGTTCAGTTGACATAAACTAGGTCATTTCGGGACTAAAATATGGTTTAATTTTATTTCAATAATTCCCTTGCGCGTAGGGGTCTTTGTTGGTGGGAGGAAACCGGAGGACCCGGAGAAAACCCACGAGGTTGGACAGACGACCTTACTCCTTGTCACGTACAACCGGGGATTCGAAACCACGCCAGTCGACTCAATGACAGACTTTATGATACAGCGTGCGCGCGCGTGTTACCCCCCCCCCGGTATGAAACCACCGTACAACAGTCAAAAGTATCAAGAGTGGCCAAACAAATGGCATTGTATACCGACAAAAGTCCGATAGGGTCATAATCGGAAGGTTCTACATACGTATAATATGGAGAGCTATTTTTCTAAGTGGCAATATTTGAACTAAGGGTGTTCTACTGTTAACCAATATCTGGCACTGGTGCTTCTAGAGTGAAAATATTTCATATCAGTAAAAAACAGTTGCTCCTGAAATTAATATCCCAGTTTTTTTGTGTACATGACGTCATCTCTTTATACCATTTAAAATAAAGCTCCCTGCTGCAGCTATTTATAAGAAAGTCGCCCCTTTCTTTGGCGGCCAAGCATCTCTCTTTAGCTCATATTGAGGATAATTGGTCAAAATGGACTCACATTTACACGGACGGATCGCACAACCCAGAGAACGGTACGACGGGATTCGGGATTTATATCCCGGGGAAAGAGTCACAGGTAGCAAATAGACTACCAAATATGTGCTCTGTGTACACATCGGAAATGTATGCGATCAAAGAAGCCGTAGTGTGGATATCCAGCCAAAGAAATTCAAACTATGTTGTCCTCAGCGACTCACTGAGTAGTCTGGAATCCATAAGAAATCAGAGGTCGGACGCCCGTCCCGAACTACTGACCCAGATCTACCTAGCGTACGAAAAGTCTCTGGCAAAGGGCAACCAGATAGTATTGACATGGGTCCCGTCGCATATCTACCTTAAGGGGAACGAAGAGGCGGACAGGCTCGCCCTAAAGGGGTCACAATTGGAGAAACCTAGCGTCGAGCTCCCTTATAGTATCAACGAATTTAAAAGCATGGTCGAGTTACGCGTCAGCTCTGAATGGGAAAACTCCCTCGTGGAACTCGACACCTTTAGATTCAGATCCGATGAGTCCTTAAAGGCTAAGTTATCAGTAAATCATCCAAGCAGGAAAATCTGCCGGTTAATAACAAAGCTGAAGGTGAAAGAAACACTCAGATATCGCACATTTAAGCCTATAAGGTGCAGCTGTGGCTCAGACGTGTCTCCTACCCATATTCTAGTAGACTGTGCTCGCCTCTCAGCTGAAAGGAAACCTCTCACGGATAAACTGAGTTCCCTTAACACGGCTCTCAGTGTTCCGAACTTACTTTTTCCAAAAGTAAGCAAACACGAAATCTATGAGTTAATCTACGAATTCGTGTGTGAGATCGGTATCATTGATATGATGATGTGACCCCGCAGAGACGAAAAGAGTGTTCTACTTTGTGAAGATTTGGGGGCCCACCCCAAGACCCAACGGACGGGATCCATAAGTGATCATCCCGAGGGCTACTGCTAGTCGGACGTCCCTAAGTGAAGGGATGTCGGGTATCCTGTGGGGGGCCGTTTTTTGTCTTGGTTCTTGTCCGGAAGCATCGCTGCACCCCTGAACCTAGGTCGGACAGGCAGCGGGGCCCTTGGGCCCGGCTGACAGTCCTACCTACCCCTACCCACCCAAAACAACGATCGAAACATTTATGGCCAAGCGGACCAGACTGCGCCCGCTCGCCACCCCTTTTCTACCCCAAAACTTTCTCCGCTCCTTTCGATAAGATTTTTAACTTGGGCATTCCCTGCTAAGACACTATGTCTCAAATTAAACTAGACCAAAGCTTAATCCATACGGCTTCCTCCAGTAAGTTTCTTAGGAAACATCCTTGTCTACGATATCACCTTAGGTGGAAGTGGACGTAAAACCCCAGAAACGAACGAACGAGCCCCTTTCTTAGTATAAAGGAAAGTTGAGGTTGATAATTATGATTTTGGGTTTTATTTGTTATCTGAGACTAAAAGACTGTTTTTGTATCATTCGGAAAACTGTTTTTTGTTGTTTTTTTTATTCCATTTACAATTCGTGTAGATCTCTGAAACTAACAGATAGTGTTCTGAATATTGATTTTTCCCTTGTTTTTAACAATTATTACTTATAACTATTGCGAAAGTTGTGGACAGACCGTAAGTTGTGTAAATCTTTAACGTGCACGAAAATTGAAAACCGGCCCTAATTATGTGAATTCCCAACCGATTTTCGAAAAAGTTATATTTTTGTACAGCTTGGGATATTGCGGATGCGATAACGGCCGAATTGAAATACCATGTCGTTCTCATTTTTTCTTCAAAATTTGAAAATTTACTAAAATTGTTATTTCTTGGAATTTTGAGTTTTCGCTTACATATTTGGATTGGCGGCGTCTGTTCGATTCTACCGATCTACGGTTATCATGATGTGAATTGTTCAACTCTATTTTTCAATTACCTTTTCTATCGCAATGCGAATACAAAGAACGTGTCAATATCTGAGTTATGTTAGTGTATTGGGTTGTTTTTTTGGGGTGTGGGGGAGTGGTGAGGAAAGTCTTTTGTCATGCATCTGGCGATCGTGTGACGCCTTGGCACGGTGAAAGCCTTCAGTCTTGCAAGCAAGTCTAGTTGATGATTGTAATTGTAAAATTCAGTCAACCAATTACCAAATCTTCTTTAACCATATGAAGTGCTAAAGACTCCTGGCGCAAACAATTATTGAATTGAAACTGAATCGTAGGCCCGAAATGAAAGTTTTTGCCTATTGGACGTTTAACCCCATTTCTCTCTATCTATTTCGTCCTAGATGTTTTAGTGGTCAAACGGTTAATGTATGTTCATTGCATCATAAGTTCTGTCATTGAATTTAGTAGCGTGGTTTCTATTCCCCACTTGTACACGACAAGTAGTAGGGTAACCTGTCCAATCTCATGGGTTTTCTACAGGTCATCCGTTTTTTTCACACTGCTATAGACCCGTAAGTGGAAATGAATTATTGAAATAAAAGTAAACCACATGTTAGTCCGAAAATGACCTAGTGTGATTTGAGTGGAAGTTAATCCCCATTTCTCTCTATATTTATCAATAACCATTCAGAATTCTAAATTTAATTGAAACCAAGCCCAAAGAAACAGCACAACTTACATAATTATTAAACAAAATATACTACAAGTATCTATACTTTATTCAAAAAATAAATATATAATGTAATAAAATAGAAAAGCAGACATTTATCCACAGCATTAAGTTGGTGACAATTTAGGAAACGGCTCCTTGAGAAAAAGGTCTACCTTAGCACTTTGAAAATGGGGAAATAAGCCCACACAGTCAGCAGTATATCAGAAAGGAAAACTGTGACGTTGACCAAATTTGATAAAAAAAACCAAAAAAACTACAGCCTCTATCACGTTTGCTAAAGGTTTTCGAACTAGGTGGGATAATACTGGAAAGGAAATTTGTGGAATACTGAATATCTATTCTTCACACCAACTTTGAAACTTAATGCAACCAGCGGCTGCCAGGCAGGATACGCCCACATTTTCGTGAGATGGATAGAGAGCAAGCTAAAAAGAAAGTGATTTTTCCTACAATCAAGGGCCATAATTCAGGAAATTACAATTTGATATGCGCAAATAATGAAAGGAACCGAGATCTTTGGGTTATAAACTTACATTTCAAGTTTCAACAAAATCGTATAAAAATTGTGACCTCTATTGCGTCCACAACCTTGATATACCATATTTTTACACTATTTGAGAACCATATTTTTAAGCTATTTGAGAACGAATGGCGGCCATTTTGTCTGTCAATTTTGGGCCGATTTTCACGAAATTCGAACTCAACCTTCCTTAGGGTGTAACGGTGAAATAATAATACATTTTTTTTAAATCGGATAAAAATTATGTCCTCTATTGGGTCCACAAGCTAATAACGGATAAAAATTGTGACCTCTATAGTGTCCACAACCTTGATATACCATATTTTTACGTTACTTGAGTACGAGGGGCGGACATTTTGTCTGTCAGTTTTGGGCCGATTTTTAAAATCGGATAAAAATGATGACCTCTATAGGGTCCACAAGCTAAAAACAAGATTTTTCGTACAATCAGGGGCCAAAATTCAGAAAGTTACGGTCCGATATGCGCGAATATCGAAAGGAACCAAGATCTTTGCGTTATAAACTTACATTTCAAGTTTCATCAAAATAGGATTAAAATTGTGACCTCTATAGGGTCCGCAACCTTGATATACCATATTTTTACGCTATTTGAGAACGAAGGGCGGCCATTTTGTCTGTCAGTTTTGGGCTGATTTTCCCGAAATTCAAACTTAGCCGTCCTTAGGGTGTAACGGTGATATAATAATAGGTTTTTTCAAATCAGATAAAAATTATGACCTCTATAGGGTCCACAAGCTAACTAGCGGCTGCCAGGCAGGATACGCCCACATTTTGCAAGAGATGGATAGAGAACAAGCTAAAACCAAACGGGATTTTTTGTACAATCAGAGGCAATAATCCAAAAGTTATGGTCTGAAATACGCAAACATCAAGAGTGACTTAGATCTTTGGGATATAAAGATATGTTTTAAGTTTCATCAAAATAATGATAAAAATGATGAACCTCTAGAGGGTCCACAACCTTCGTATTGCATACTTTTACACAATTTGCGTACAAAGAGCGTCCATTTTGTCGGATAGTTTCATTTCGATTTTCCCGAAATTCGAATTCAACCTTCATTATGGGGCAATGGTGAAATATTTAAACGGTTTTTAAAATCGGAAAAAAAATTGTGACCTCTAGAGAATCTGCAAAATAAAAATGCGATTTTTCGAACAATCAGGAGCCATAATCCAGGAGGTTATGTTTGGATATGTATACGCAATTATCAAAATAAACAAAGATCTTAGTGTGTAATGGTGATATATTCACATGTTTTATTAAATCGGAAATAATTGTGACCTCTACATGGACGGCAAGCTAAAACGTGATTTTTTGTACATTCAAGGGCCATAATTCAGTAAGTTACAATCCGATACGGGCAAATATCGAAAGGAACAAAGATCTTTGGGTTATAAACATGTATTTCGAGTTTCATCAAAATCAGGTCAAAATTGTGACCTCTAGAGGGTCCACAAGCTTGATATACCAGATGCTATACACTATTTGCGTACGAGGGGGCGTCCATTTTGTCCGGCAGTTTTGGTCCGATTTTCACAAAATTCGATCTCAACCAAAATTACCATGTAACAGTGATATATATGAACATTTTTTTAAATCAGAAAATAATTGTGACATCTAGAGGGACCTCAAGCTAAAAACACAATTTTTCGTACAATCAGGGGCCATAATTCAAGAAGATACTATCCGATAGTATCGAAAGGAACCAAGATCTATGGTTTATAAACTTACATTTCAAGTTTCATCAAAATCAGAAGAAAATTGTGACCTCTAGAGGGCCCACAACATTGATATACCATATTTTTACGCTATTTGAGTACGCGGGGCGAACATTTTGTCTGTCAGTTTTGGTCCGATTTTTACAAATTCAGCCATCCTTAGGGTGTAACGGTGATATACTACAACGTTTTTTTTAAATCGGACTAAAATTATGACCTCTACAGGTTCCACAAGCTAAAAACACGACTTTTCATACAATCAGGGGCCATAATTCAGAAAGTTACGGTCTTTGGGTTACAAACTTACATTTCAAGTTTCAACAAAATCAGATAAAGATAGGTTGCCAGGCAACGAAACATACGCCCACAGCAGCTAAATCGTCCGGGCAGTCAACAAGCGTTGTCGCATATTTTTACTTTTTTCGGTAATGAAACATTTATAATACACTAAAATCTGATTAAGAGCAACAACTCAGAAAACCATTAGAATTTGTTTGTTTTTTATAAAGTTCTACCCCATGCTAACGTTTTGTATACAAAACTTTTAATATCATGGATTTAGCTGTTCCAAGTCATAAAAATTCATTGAAAATCAATATACTTGTTCCTCTCAAGATCTTAAACTCTGTGTATCAATCTGAAGTCAATCGGATGATAACTTTAGCCTATAGGATTCTTCGTCTCATGATCCTAAACACTCCGTAAATATTTAAGGTCAATCGGATATTAACTTTGGCCTCTAGAGCGTCCACAAGATTTTTCAAAGTGATTAAGGGCCATAACTCTGGCAGTAATTATCAAAAATCGGTGAAAATCAATAGGATTCTTCGTCTCATGACATTAAACACTGTGTATAAATTTAAAGTCAATCGGATATTAACTTTGGCCTTTAGAGCATCCACAAGATTTTTCAAAGTGATCAAGGGCCATAACTCTGGCATTAATTATCGTAAATCTCTGAAAATCAATAGGATTCTTCATCTCATGACCTTAAACACTGTGTATAAATTTAAGATCAATCGGATATTAACTATGGCCTCTAGAGCGTCCACAAGATTTTTTTGAAGTGATCAAGGGCCATAACTCTGGCAGTAATTATCGGAAATCGCTGAAAATCAATAGGCTTCTTCGTATCATGATCTTAAACACTGTGTATAAATTTCAAGTCAATCGGATATTAACTTTAGGCTCTAGAGCGTCCACAAGCAATTGTGGACGCCGGACGGACGGACGGACAGGGGCGACGACAATATACGACCACATTTAAATGTGGGCGTATAAAAATTGTGACCTCTATAGGGTCCACAAGCTAAAAACGTGATTTTTCGTACAATCAGGAGCCATAATCCATGAAGTTACGGTCCGATACATGCCAATATCGAAAGGAACCAAGAACTTAGGGAGATAAAGCTATATTTTATGTTTCGTTGAAATCGGATTAAGATAGGTTGCCAGGCAACGAAACATACGCCCACAGCAGCTAAATCGTCCGGGCAGTCGACAAGGGTTGTTGCATATTTATACCTTTGTAGGTAATTGGGGGCCTTTACAAGACAGTTCCATACAGATGAGATTATAATTTTTGCCGTTTGAGGGTTCACAAGGTTCTACAAATTGAAACAAGGGTCTCAGCTCTGGAAGTAATCTACAGAAATTGTTGCAAATTAATTTCATACATATCGGATGATAACTTTCATCAATTGAGCATCAACAAGGTTGAACAAAGTAAAACAAGGGCAATAACTCTAGAAGTAATAAGCGGAAATTGCTGAAATTCAATAGGATTCTTCTAATTTCTAATTTAAATGACGCATGTAAATTTCATACAGATCGGCAGATAACTTTTTATGTTAGAGCATTCACAAAGTTCAATAAAGTGAAACAAGGGCCATAACTCTAGACGTAATAAACAGAAATTGCTGAAATTCAATAAGCTTCTTCATTTCACTAATTTAAATAATGCAAATAAATTTCAGAAAGATTGGATGATAACTTTTGGTAATAGAGCATTCACAAGGTTTAATAAAGTGAAACAAGGGCCATAACTCTAGACGTAATACACAGAAATTGCTGAAATTCAATAGGCTTCTTCGTTTCACTAATTTAAATAATGCATATAAATTTCAGACAGATAGGATGAAAACATTTGGGCTTTGAGCGTTCACAAGTTTAAACAAAGTGAAACAAGGGCCATACCTCTAGAAGTAATAAACGGAAATTGCTGAAATTCAATAAGCTTCTTCATTTCCCTAATTTATATATTGCATATAATTTTAACAAAGATCAGATGTTAATTTTTGGCATTAGAGAGTTCACAAGATTCAATAAAGTGAAACAAGGGCCATAACTCTATACGTAATACACGGAAATTGCTGAAATTCAATAGGCTTCTTCATTTCACTAATTTAAATAATGCATATAAATTTCAGAAAGATAGGATGATAACTTTTGGGGTTAGAGCGTTCGAAAGGTTAAACAAAGTGAAACATAAGGGCCATAACCATGGGTTCCACGTCGGCCGTATATGCCCGTCGAGACCTACGGCTATGGAAAATGACCGTTCCTAGATATGACCTAATGGTCATTTTGCACGCCGGAAAGAGGGTCTTTTTTTAAAAAAAAAAAAAAATTTCAAACAAGACTACGATCGACCTTCACTGTGTAACTTTACAAGAATGCACGTCGTCTAGAAGCTAATCTCGTGATTGGTGTTATAGAGTTGTATATATAGTCGTCAACAGATTATACTGAGTGTTGTGTTGATAATTAATGATGAGTGTTTGGGAGTAGAGCAATAAATGTTAATTGATAAGTGGGAATCTAATCAAGGCGTGAAGCGGCCCATTGTTAATCATTCACGTATTGTCCATGTGTCATAAGAATTTTCAACAACAAAGCCGTTTACCGCTACTACGGTCAGGCACAATGTAAACGCGGTTATTATGATCTTCGAAAAAGGCCAATTGATATGAAGTATTGCTCTTCGAATCCAACCAACTGTCATATCAAATAAAAACAGCATAGAAATTACATAAATCCTCAACAACGTACGTGTTGGAAGAAAAATGCATTTAAAAATAAAATGTTTATAGCGGTATTACGGCCTTGTGGAAATTGTTGAAATAAAATCTAGAGATTAGTTAACTTGCCTACCGAACAATTAAGAAAAATACGTATTCCAGTTCTATTGTGCAGCAATATTGATAATTCCACGTGTAGAAGAAATGTCGTGTATCTACGGTTACTCTTATACACGCCCATATTCTAGGGGGCGCTAGTGTCGCTAGCTGCGAGGTTAGTTATCCGTTAGTCATTTAGTTATACATTGTTAGGATTTACGTCACAATTCTGCAGCCCGTAATTCCGTAAGAGATGGTCTAAAACCAAAAAAATGTGAGATATATGCCATGGATAATTATATATTTATCTTCATTTCAAAGTTATTGTATTACAACTCAAAATTATCCAGGTCAGTGTGTTTTCTATAGAGCATGTGTTAATTACGTGTCAGCTACTGAAATGGTTTTTCTCCGGCCAATTCAACTATTTCGTTATTTAAGTAGCCAAAACGGAATATTTAATTATTAAATAATTATCATGAGCCTTACTAATATTTCATTTTTAAGTCAAATATATTTTTTTTGTGCACCCCATGGTGACAAAGTAGTATAGACACGTGAATTCACAATACCCTACCATGAATAAAAATCATGAAATATAAATTTACTTTGAAAAGTTTTCGTGTATTATCAAAAATGACCGGCAGTGAAAATTTTGAAGTGGAAGCCCTAGCCATAACGCTAGAAAGTAGAAGTAATAAACGGAAATTGCTGAAATTCAAAAGGCTTCTTTGTTTCCCTAATTTAAATATTGTATATAAATTTCACAAAGATCGGATGTTAACTTTTGGCATTAGAGCATTCACAAGGTTCAATAAAGTGAAACAAGGGTCATAACTCTAGATGTAATAAAAGGAAATTATTGAAATTAAATAGGCTTCTTCATTTCACTAATTTAAATAATGCATATAAATTTCAGAAAGATCAGATATGAACTTTTGGCATTAGAGAGTTCATAAGGTTCAATAAAGTGAAACAAGAGCCATAACTCTAGACGTAATACACATAAATTGCTGAAATTCAATAGGATTCTTCATTTCACTAATTTAAATAATGCATATAAATTTCAGAAAGATAGGATGATAACTTTTGGGGTTAGAGCGTTCGAAAGGTTAAAAAAAGTGAAACAAGGGCCATAACGCTAGAAGTAACATAGGGAAATTGATGAAATTCAATAGGCTTCTTCGTTTCCCTAATTTAAATATTGCATATAAATTTCACAAAGATCGGATGTTAACTTTTGGCATTAGGTTCAACAAAGTGAAACAAGGGACATAACTCTAGATTTTATAAACGGAAATTATTGAAATTAAATAGGCTTCTTCATCTCACTAATGTAATCAACATATATCAATTTTAAAACAATTGGATGATAACTTTTGGCGACGGGGGCGACGGCAATATACGTCCACATTTCTATGTGGGTGTATAAAAATTGTGACCTGTAGAGTGTCCCCAATCAATTGTGGACGGACGGACAGGGGAGATGACAATATACATCCACATGAAAATGTGGGCGTATAAAAATCGGCCCATAATATTAATTAATGTAAAATAATCAGTTTATAAATGTAGGACTAACATGATTAATATTTCAAGTTGTGTTCTTTGTTCATTTGAACCAGTTTTTATTTCAATATATCTGATAAATATAAGACAATGCAGGCTCTGTTTCTAATCGCACGTGGTAATAAATTATGTTACTAAAAATAGAATAAAACAACACAGTATAGTATGATTTGTTAATTTAACTGAAAGCTAAGAGTAGATATCTCTTGAGAGGCGTGAACTTACGAGATATGGAAAGTGCCAATTTTGACGCATGTTGAAGAAAAGATTCTATTTTGATAGCATATTTTGAAGGAGGAGGCGTGTGTATGTTTTTAAATAAAGAAATAAACAAGCTAAGAAACGCCAACAAATATTTCGATTGGAATAGTATAACTTGAAAGTTTTGTTTTAGACAATATTATTTTGCGGCATCATAGACTGATAGTTACAGACAAAATTTTATTACAGACGTCATTTTTTTTACTACCTTTATCCTTATATATAAGCCATCCTTAGGGTGTAACGGTGATACACTAAAACGTTTTTTTAAATCGGATAAAAATTATGACCTCTATAGGGTCCACATGCTAAAAATGCGATTTCGTACAATCAGGGGCCATAATTCAGGAAGTTACCGTCCGATAGGCGCAAATATCGAAAGGAACCGAGATCTTTGGGTTATAAACTTACATTTCAAGTTTCAACAAAATCGGATAACCAGCGGCTGCCAGGCAGGATACGCCCACATTTTCGAGAGATGGATAGAGAACAAGCTAAAAAGAAAGTGATTTTTCCTACAATCAAGGGCCATAATTCAGGAAATTACACATCGATATGCGCAAATATCGAAAGGAACAGAGATCTTTATGTTATAAACTTACATTTCAAGTTTCAACAAAATCGGATAAAAATTGTGACCTCTATAGGGTCCACAACCTTGATATACCATATTTTTATGCTATTTGTGAACAAGAGCGGCCATTTTGCCTGTCAGTTTTGGGCCGATTTTCACGAAATTCGAACTCAGTCGTCCTTAGAGTGTAACGGTGATACACTAAAACGTTTTTTTAAATCGGATAAAAATTATGACCTCTATAGGATCCACAAGCTAAAAACGAGATTTTTCATACAATCAGGGGCCATAATTCAGGAACTTACATTTCAAGTTTCAACAAAATCGGATACAAAATTGTGACCTCTATAGGGTCCATAACCATGATATACCATATTTTTACGCTATTTGAGATCGAACGGCCGCCCTTTTTGTCTGTCAATTTTGGGCCGATTTTCACGAAATTCGAATTCAGCTGTCCTTAGGGTGTAACGGTGATATAATAATACGATTTTTTAAATCGGATAAAAATTATGACCTCTATAGGGTCCACAAGCTAAAAACGCGATTTTTCGTAAAATCAGGGGCCATAATTCAGGAAGTTACGGTCCGATATGCGCGAATATCGAAAGGCACCAAGATCTTTGGGTTATAAACTTACATTTCAAGTTTCAACAAAATTGGATAAAAATTGTGACCTCTATAGGGTCCACAACCTTGATATACCGTATTTTTAAGCCAGTTGAGAACGAACGGCGGCCATTGTGTCTGTCAATTTTGGGCCAATTTTCACGAAATTCGAACTCGGTCATCCTTAGGGTGTAACGGTGATATAATAATACGTTTTTTTACATCGGATAACAATTATGACCTCTATAGGGTCCACAAGCTAAATATGCAATTTTTCGTACAATCAGGGGCCATAATTCAGGAAGTTACTGTCCGATATGCACGAATATCGATAGGAGCCGAGATCTTTGGGTTATAAACTTATATTTCAAGTTTCAACAAAATCGGATAAACATTGTGACCTCTATAGGGTCCACAAGCTAAAAACGGGATTTTTCGTACAAACATGAAGTTTCGATCCGATACATGCCAATATCGAAAGCAGTCGAGATCTTTTGGAGATGTGGAGATAAATCGGATAAGAATTGTGACCTGTAGAGTGTCCACAAACAATTGTGGATGGACGGACATGGGCGACACCAATATACGTCCACATGAAAATGTGGGCGTATAAAAATTGTGACCTCTATAGGGTCCACAAGCTAAAAACGTGATTTTCCGTACTAACCGGGGCCATAATCCATGAAGTTTCGATCCGATACATGCCAATATCGATAGCAGCCGAGATCTTTTGGAGATAAACCTACATTTCAAGTTTCGTCAATATCGATTAAGAATTGTGACCTGTAGAGTGTCCACAAACAATTGTGGACGGACGGACAGGGGCGACGACAATATACGTCCACATGAAAATGTTTGCGTATAAAAATTGTGACCTCTATAGGATCCACAAGCTAAAAACGTGATTTTTCGTACAAACATCGGCCATAATCCATGAAGTTTCGATCTGATATATGGCAATATCGAAAGCAGCCGAGATCTTTCAAGTTTCGTCAAAATCAGATAAGAATTGTGACCTGTAGAGTGTCCACAAACAAATTGTGGACGGACAAGGGCGACGACAATATACGTCCACATGAAAATGTGGGCGTATAAAATCTCTGGACGGGAAAGTCGTGAAAAGCTAAATATCACATACAGTTTGAAAAGAATCTGTTAGCAACTACAGCCTTTATTGCATTCACAAGACAATTGTGAAAGTCTCGGAATGTCGAATATTGATAAAGTTCATCCTCTCATGATCATGATGCTTCACACCCAGTTTGAAAAGAATCTGTTAAAAAAACTGTTGCCTTCACAATCACAAACTAATTTTGACAAACAAACAGTCAGAGCAACGATATAATACCCCAAAATTGAAAATAAGGTATATACTTAATTACACCAATATTACATGTGTGATAGAATTCGTTAAACACATTACAAATATAATTTTAACACATATCTTTGCTATGATTGATCTATCACAAAAATTTGCAGAATTTGTAAGGGATTCAAAAGTTTACTGTTTACTGGCTGATACAACTCAGTTTAAGCCAAAGAGCTGTTATATAGTACTGTGAAAAAGAGTGGTAGCTTATGCAAGGGAAACCATAGATATATTAATTCAATCAAACTCAAAGTCATGAAAGATAATTCTATTATTAGACTACACAAGCAGTTGCCATGCAAGATACGCCCACATTTTGCGAGAGATGGATAGAGAACAAGCTAAATAAAACATTTTTTGTACAATCAGGGGCCATAATCCAGTAAGTAATGGTCTAAAATGTGCAAATATCAAAAGGAACTGAGATCTTTGGGATACAAAGATATATTTTAAGTTTCTTGTGACCTCTAGATGGGCCACAACCTTCATATTACTTACTATTACATTATTTGTGTACAAGGAGCAGCCATTTTATCGTGCAGTTTCGTTTTGATCTTCCTGAAATTCGAAATCAACCTTTATTACGATGCAACGGTGATATATTTAAATGGTTTCTAAAATCGGATAAAAACCTAGAAGGTCCACAAGCTCTAAATGGACGGGCGTATAAAAACTGGATAAGTATTTGGGGAGGGGGGGGGGCGGATATTAAGCACTGATATTGTACAACAGGCAGTTGCCAAGCAAGATATGGACAGAGAATAAGCTCAAAAAAAAAAAGAAGCGATTTTTCGTACAATCAAGGGCCATAATTCAGGAAGTTATGATCCGATAAACGTGTATTTCAAGTTTCATCGAAATCGGATCAAAATTGTGTCCTCTAGAAGGTCCACAACCTTGATATACTATTTGCGTCCGAGGGGCAGTCATTTTGTCCGGCAGTTTTTGGCCGATTTGTACGAAATTCGGACTCAACCATCATAAGGGTCTAACAGTGATATATTCAAACGTTTTTTTAAATCAGATAAAAATTGTGACCTCTAGAGGGATCACAAACTAAAAACGCGACTTTTCAAAAAAATCAAGGGCCAAAATTCAGGAAGTTATGATCCGATATGCGCGAATATTGAAAGGAACCAAGATCTTTAGGTTATAAATATGTATTTCAAAATCGAATCAATATTGTGACCTCTAGAGGGTCCACAACCTTGATATACCATATATTTACACTATTTGCGTGCAAGAGGCGGCCATTTTGTCTGGCAGTTTTCGTCCAATTTGCACGAAATTCGAACTTAACCATCATTAGTGTGTAACGGTGATATATTCAAATGTTTTTTTTAAATCGTATAAAAATTGTGACCACTAGAGGGACCACAATTCAGGAAGTTATGATCCGATATGCGTGAATATCAAAAGGAACCAAGATCTTTGGGTTATAAACACGCATTTCATTTCAAGTTTCATCAAAATCAGATGAAAATTGTGACCTCTAGAGTGTCCACAAGCTAAAAACATGATTTTTCGTACAATCAGGGACCATAATCCATGAAGTTACAGTCCGATACATGCCAATATCAATAGGAACCGAGATCCTTTGGAGATAAACCTATATTTCAAGTTTCATCAAAATTGGATAAGAATTGTGACCCGTAGATTGTCCACAAACAAATTTTGGTCGGACAGACAGACGGACGGACAGGGGCAAGGACAATATACGTCCGCATGAAAATGTGGGCGTATAAAAACATGGGAATCAATATATCAGTTGGTCTTAAAAAGAGTGCCACATCACAGTTTAACTTGGCCTTGATGCGTTTTAAATTGATGGCCTCAAGAACTTTCCTGGTTTTCTTCAGGTGGTGATTTATGACAAGGGTTCTTTTTTGATCCCATAATTGTATTTGATTGTTATTTTTGTTGCATATTCTGTATATATTTGTCTACTATTCACATATCTGTATCATTTGCTTTATAAAGACGAGAGTATCCTCGCTGAAATGTTGCTTAGTATTAAACTCGGTAACTGTGTATCCATAAAATTGTACCTTGTGTTAATATACTATTCAAAAAAAGTAGGGGATATTTGATTTTTAAGTGTTATTAAAGTCACCTAATGAAACTGACGAAGAAACAAATGACAAAATGAAATGAAGTTCACATTCATCGATTTATTCCAAATGATCGTTAGACTAAGTAAGGCACAGACTGACCATTATTAGGGTAAAATGATACCCGGGGTCAAACAGCAAAGTTACCACAGCATCACAACCAAGTCAGTAACGGGTAAATCCTCCTCTGTTTGCCAAACAAGCATTGATCCGACGTGGCATACTCCTAATGAGACGTCTAAGGTCATTTTGGTCCAGATTGTCCCATTCCTGTTGCAACGCAGCAGCAAGTTCTTGGACATTGGCAGGACGTTGTTGACGTTGACGTAACCTCTGTCCAAGCATGTCCCAGACATGCTTGATGGGGGAGAGGTCGGGACTCAGTGCTGGCCAAGGTAATGTGGTGATGTTCTGTTGTTGGAGGTAACCTGTAACGATCCTGGCCCTGTGACATCTTGCGTTGTCATCCTGGAAGATGAAACGGCGGCCATGACGTCGTGCGAACGGCACAACATGGACTGCCAAGATGTTGTCCCGGTAGTACTGGCCTGTAACACGCCCTGCAACAACATGTAAAGCCGTTCTTCCAGCAACAGTGATGCCTCCCCACACCATAACAGAACCACCCCCAAATCGATCATGCCTGATGACGTTAACGTCTTGGAAGCGCTCGTTTCGACGACGCCACACCCTCCTACGTCTGTCCAAAAAATCAACAGTGAACCTTGACTCATCTGAAAACAACACATTGCTCCAGCGTCGATTATCCCAGTGTTGACGATCCCTACACCAACGACGTCTTGCCTGAATGTGATGATCTCTCAAACAAGGGATCACGCGAGGACGTCGGGCGCGAAGGTGACCTCTATGCAGTCGATTCCGAATCGTCTGGCCACTCACTCTCACACCAGTGTCTGTTTGAAGACGAGCGCTGATCTGATTTGCTGTGATGACACGATTTCTCAAGGCCAAGGTACGGATAAATCGATCCTGGGCTTGAGTTGTCGCCCTTGGTCGACCTGAGCGTGGTCTGTCCTGTACAGATTGTGTATCACGGTATCTGGACCATAGCCTGCTTATGACAGACTGAGAAACATTCATCGTCCGCGCCACAACCGCCTGTGTTGTGCCGATCTGTAGCATGCCAAGCGCACGTAACCTTTCATTTTGGGTAAGCCGACGCATATCAAAATTTGTTTCTGGTCACTAAAACAATTAAACTGATGTTTCCACCCTGGAATTCAATGCCACAATGACTGTAACATTCAAAGTCAGAGTCGTGCAAATCTTGGGTTGGACCCCCATGATGATCCCAAGCATCACCTGCATTCCATGCGCTAGCTATTGGTGCGTTTGGGCGTCACATGTAACTGGAAATGTTTCTTCTGTTAGGTTCTATAGTGACTTTTTTTCGTAGTCATTTGCATATTTTAGTATTATGCCCCCAAAAATCAAATATCCCCTACTTTTTTTGAATAGTAATACTATTAGTATATGTTCAATTACTAAATGCCTATCAAAGAAGCTTTTATACAAACTTGGGGGGAACTCCAGTTTAGTTTGGGAAAAACCTTTCCTCCCAGTTTTTCAATATTTTCTTTGATCTCTTTTTCAAATTCTGGAAAAGCAGGTACCTGAAATATTATTAAAATAGCGGTAAATATATATCTAATGGTTTCAAATTAAACATGTCAAACACATTTTTAAACCATATTAGAGACATCATTTATATGTACTATTCAAAAAAAAGTAGGGGATATTTACTAATATATGCAAATGACTACGAAAAAAGTCACTATAGAACCTAACAGAAGAAACATTTCCAGTTACATGTGACGCCCAAACGCACCAATAGCTACCACATGGAATGCAGGTGATGCTTGGGATCATCATGGGGGTCCAACCCAAGATTTGCACGACTCTGACTTTGAATGTTACAGTCATTGTGGCATTGAATTCCAGGGTGGAAACATCAGTTTAATTGTTTTAGTGACCAGAAAACAAATTTTGATGTGCGTCGGCTTACCCAAAATGAAAGGTTACGTGCCCTTGGCATGCTACAGATCGGCACAACACAGGCGGTTGTGGCGCGGACGATGAATGTTTCTCAGTCTGTCATAAGCAGGCTATGGTCCAGATACCGTGATACACAATCTGTACAGGACAGACCACACTCAGGTCGACCAAGGGCGACAACTCAAGCCCAGGATCGATTTATCCGTACCTTGGCCTTGAGAAATCGTGTCATCACAGCAAATCAGATCAGCGCTCGTCTTCAAACAGACACTGGTGTGAGAGTGAGTGGCCAGACGATTCGGAATCGACTGCATAGGGGTCACCTTCGCGCCCGACGTCCTCGCGTGATCCCTTGTTTGAGAGATCATCACATTCAGGCAAGACGTCGTTGGTGTAGGGATCGTCAACACTGGGATAATCGACGCTGGAGCAATGTGATGATTTCAGATGAGTCAAGGTTCACTGTTGATTTTTTGGACAGACGTAGGAGGGTCTGGCGTCGTCGAAACGAGCGCTTCCAAGACGTTAACGTCATCAGACATGATCGATTTGGGGGTGGTTCTGTTATGGTGTGGGGAGGCATCACTGTTGCTGGAAGAACGGCTTTACATGTTGTTGCAGGGCGTGTTACAGGCCAGTACTACCGGGACAACATCTTGGCAGTCCATGTTGTGCCGTTCGCACGACGTCATGGCCGCCGTTTCATCTTCCAGGATGACAACGCAAGATGTCACAGGGCCAGGATCGTTACAGGTTACCTCCAACAACAGAACATCACCACATTACCTTGGCCAGCACTGAGTCCCGACCTCTCCCCCATCGAGCATGTCTGGGACATGCTTGGACAGAGGTTACGTCAACGTCAACAACGTCCTGCCAATGTCCAAGAACTTGCTGCTGCGTTGCAACAGGAATGGGACAATCTGGACCAAAATGACCTTAGACGTCTCATTAGGAGTATGCCACGTCGGATCAATGCTTGTTTGGCAAACAGAGGAGGATTTACCCGTTACTGGCTTGGTTGTGATGCTGTGGTAACTTTGCTGTTTGACCCCGGGTATCATTTTACGCTTATAATGGTCAGTCTGTGCCTTACTTAGTCTAACGATCATTTGGAATAAATCGATGAATGTGAACTTCATTTCATTTTGTCATTTGTTTCTTCGTCAGTTTCATTAGGTGACTTTAATAACACTTAAAAATCAAATATCCCCTACTTTTTTTGAATAGTATATATTCATAAGGTCCTACAAAATAAATATTCAGGTTCTCAGACAATCCTTAAAAATCTGATTCAGCGAGGCAGGTTTTTGTGTTTTTATTTTGTTAAATTATTACTACTGGGCTAAATGACTTCTCAAGAAGACACTCATTTATTTCATCATGTTGTTTATTGTATGATTATGCAGTATCATTTATGATTGTCAGTAACATTTATCAGGGTTGTGTACTTAATAATTGAGCCTACTGTACACTTCCATCTTCATTAGAATTTTTTTTATTGTTACTTGGGGAAAACCTGGGAAAACAGTTACGTGCAGTAATTAATATGAATGTTTTTAATTTTTATTTTTTGAAGTTAATGCGCAAATATATATGCACAAATATAGAAAGGAACCGAGATCTTTGGGATATAAATATATATTTTAAGTTTGATCAAAACAGGATAAAAATTGTGACCTCTGGACTCTGGAGGGTCAACAACCTTGGTAATTTTGTCAGGGAGTCTCGGTTCAATTTTCACGAAATTCGCACTCAACCGTCATTAAGGTGTAACAGTGATATATTTGAAAAAACTGTGACCTCATGAAAGTCCAGAAGCTAAAAATGTGATTTTGCATACAATCAGCGGCCAAAATCCAGGAAGTTACGGTCCAATATCACTGAGAATTGCTAAAGGGTGAATCTGTGCACAGCCACCATAGAATTCTCAGTCATGGTTGTTATTTGTACGTGTATCGAAAGAAAACTAATTTTCTGACTATTACTCGGTATTACCGCGTTAAAACTGTAAATAAGGTATGTTAATTAACAAGGGTGAAAAACTGTCTGAGAGGTGAGTTAATTAACGCTAAGGGTGAAAAACTCTGCGACAGTGCGTTTTCAGTAGAGGTGTGTTAATTAACTGACTGGTAAAAAATGAATGTCAATGTTGTGTATTGTTTAATTGGCGTGTTTTCTCGCTAGTTGCGATAACTGCATCAAAAGGAGTATAATCAAGGACCAACAGGCCTTATCTGACACGTACGTGTTAAATCAAGATTTGGGAAGTAAAACTGTTTTACCGTGCGATTTATCATTCGACCGTGTGTTTTACGCATGTCTTTGTATAATTAAAGACAGGTCTTTAGACAGGCGTGTGTGCTCGCTATGATCTATGTTTCTCTTATGTGTCTTTTGTATTGCGTACCATATATATAAAGTTGAATTTAATTAAATAAAAATACGTAAATTGTGCATCTTACCTTCAATAGCAATATCCATAAAACTGAAATCTCCATATTGATAAATAATATGGCACAACCAACCGAACAGTGTTAATTTCCACACAAATGATATATTTAAACTAAAATTACTTTAGCTTTTCACTAAATTTACATCAAATACAATCCAACGATCCTCATTCCAGAACTTGTAATTTATAATAGCCACTTTTATGCAATTACAGAATTGTCCCGTGATCTAACATATCAAAGAAGCACATACGCCCGATATGACACGTAATCATTTTTTGAGACTTTGTAGATTGGACTTCCTTGTTGTGTTTTCTTCGTGATGCTAATACATAAAACTACAGGTTAAATGATTTCTTCAACTTTATTATTAAGCTGGATTGGCTTCAAAGGTCCCTCGTTCTTATTTAAATGATAGCTGCTCGGAATGCCTGGGTGAGCTCTGATCAGTCTCACTCGATCAACACCCTCTTTTATAACCCCTTAATTTCTGCACGTCCTGGACTGACCTTGACTTTAATTTCAATCCAAAATATGGAATAAACCTCCCCATTTCCCAAGACCAGGGGGGAGAACATTACCTTATTTGGTCTACCAACCATATGTCATAAACAGATAGAATTTGATGGATATTTTGACAATGGTTAGGATTTTAACAAAATATCACTGTTTTTTTTACATATAAACATGTCGTCCGCTTTTATTAGTACGTGGGATTTGACTATAGAAAGAGTTAACCAACAATTTTTCAAAGACCCAATATTGTCTTAAGGACCAAAGTCTTACAACTTGTCTTCTATTCTTTCGACTATACCTGGCGTTTATACTGCGTACCATATAGTCAAGCTACTTACAGATAAAGTTGCATTTAATAAAATAAAAATATTGACCTTAATCTATCGCACGAAATGCAACGTCGTCATTTATAAATATCGAACTTGTAGACCCCAATTTGAATATCCCCGGGTATATTGAGAATAAGTCAAATTTGTCGTATGTAAATATACATGTACTGTCTTCTTATTCTTACGACTGGCACCTGAAATAACCCAGCCACATCAGAAAGCAATATCAGGTTTATTTTATAATTATTTTAGACATTGTTTCATTTGATTAAACGCGCAATTTCACATATTGACCTTTGATTGATGGTATGCATTGAAGGCCGAGCCGTTGGCGCCGAAATGAAAAATAAAAATCAGCATGGTATTGTATCTGTCCCGTGGATTCAGCAAAGATTTTAAAATTCCATAAACTTATAATTACTGAACGATGGATCTGCTCCCGATAGAACTAGACGATATAAATTACTTGGGATATGATGTGAACATTTAAATAGTTCATCAATAACACCGTCCACATTTCCAATCGTTTTTTAAAATACAATATTAGAGCACTAGTATCCTGTATATACAGTCAAACTGGGGGAAAGTATTGCCATCTTTTTGTTATGGTTGATTGATCAGAATGTTTGAAAACGTTGACCTCTAGGTGTTGCTTAACAAATGCAGTGTTTTGATACTTGATAAAGTAATAAACTAATTAACAAGCTATAGCTACACGCAATTATTTATTTCAACCAAAATGTGTATTAGAAGTTGCTGTCTGAATTGCGGTTGTTAATTTTGTTTATAGATTTAATAATTGACTGTTTTCGCTAACTTAAAATATCGTGCAAACTGAAAAATAAGGTAATTTATGGTTAAAACTTTTTATGGCATGTAAATATAATACATACAAACGTGTATAGTTAAATTGTACTGCAACCACTAAAAAACTATCTCTTGATACAAGCGTATCTGTTTTATGGAATAATCTACCATTTAGTTTAAGATGTTGTACATATCTATATTCTTTTAAAAAAAAAATATTTAAAACACAGTTATTTAAACAGGCTTTTAACCGACGCTACATGTCCATAATATTGATTTTTTTACGATTAAATTGTCACTTTGTAAAGTGTCCCTAAGTAAGTTACATATAATAATATATAGTAACAAAATTTCGATTTATAGTATTAATATTACGTTGTTCCCTTTATTTGCAAAACAACTCTCCGATGATAATAATAAATTTGAATTACTTCTCCGTACCAGTTGGAAACGTAATTGTCTAAGGTCTAAATGAAATGTGAAGTTTAATAAAATATAAAATTACAATGCTGTTTGTTTCAAAGCTGCGTTCGTTGGAGGGCACAATTGCTAAGTGGGTAAGACGCTGGCTCGCTACCCTGGAGGTCGGGTGTTCGATCCCTGCATTGGCCGGGAAAGTTCATCTAGATATTCCTGCGTGATTCCCCCTTGTCAGTGATGCAGGACGGGGGATGTGACAAGGACAGCTGTCAATTCTATTTATACATGTAAAGGCATGCACAAGCTTAATGGCACGTATTGGAAAACTGTTTGGTTGCTTTATTTGAGGAGATACTGATATTAAACTATAAGATTTGTCAAATATTTTTTGAATATTCTGATAAATTGGTAGCTCTTCGGGAAGCGTTGATCATATCGCCTACCCTGTTTGTGTATTGTACGTTTTTATAATAGCTAGAAAATAATTTATGATATTTGAATACTTTCTGAAAGAACATAATTATAGCTCTGTGTAGTCGTTCGGATGGGAAGAAAAACCGAGGTCCCGTATACACATTGGCGTGCATGTAAAAGATCCCTTAGCAGTTGGTATTCGATATAAGAATAGGCCGTAGTGCCGCTGTCTGGGCGTATGCCCGTCTTCATTAGCCCATTTCGGAGCAGAACAGTAGGTGGTTAAACCCCATTTCATTTCAAAGCTGCCTTGGGCTGTTCATCTAATTAATGTGATTTATATTTGATATCTGTGATTGATATCCGACTATTATAAAAAAAATGGCCTATTAAAAACTAACATCTAATAACGAGCTATATGTTTTTTCAGAAAGTATTCAGATATCATAAATTATTTGCTATACAATACACAAACTGGGTAAGCGATATGATCAACCTTCCCGAAGAGCTACCAATTTGTCAGAATTTTCAAAGAAAAAATTGACAAATTTTATAGTGTAATATCAGTATCTTCTCAAATAAAGCAACCGAACAGTTGTCCCATCCGCGTGAATAAGCTCGTGCTCGCCTTTACATGTGATAGAATTGTTACTTTGATCAAGGAGCTGTTATTGCTCTGCACGGACTATGCGTGAAACGGTTAGACGTGAAGTCTGAAATGGTTGGGTTGACATTTGAATGGTACAAATTTGAAGACACAAATAATAACTTGTTGGAAAACGAGAATAATTATATTTACGAGAATAAGTATATTTACGAGAATCGGTATATTTACATATGGCAATTTTGGCTTATTAGCTATATACACGGGTATAATTAAATTGGGGCCTACCTGTTTGATATTTATAAATGACGACATTGCATTTCGAGCGATAGATTAAGGTCAATATCTTTATTTTATTAAATGCAACTTTATAAGTAGCGTGAATAGAAGACATGTCTCCAAAAATGATTATGTGTCATATCGGGGTATGTGCTTCTTTGATATGTTAGATCACAGGTCAATTATGTAATTGCATAAAAGCGGCTATTATAAATTACAAGTTCTGGAATTAGGATCGTTGGATTGTATGCGATGTAAATTTAGTGAAAAGCTAAAGTAATTTTAGTTTAAATATATCATTTGTGTGGAAATTACCACTGTTTGGTTGGTTGTGCCGTATTATTTATCAATATGGAGATTTCTGTTTTATGGATATTGCTATTGAAGGTAAGATGAAGGTAAATGTCAAACGGTGAGTGCGCGTCTTTTTAGTAATAAAGCAGAAATATATTTCTGTTGTTTTTGCTGGATTTACTCTCTACATTCCTGTGGATATTCAAATTGGGCGCTGACTGCTGGGTATTTATAAATGACGACATTACATTTGCCTTTCCGTATACGATAGATTAAGGTCTGTATTTTTAATTCATTAAATTCAACTTTATATATATGGTACGCAATACAAAAGACACATAAGAGAAACGTAGATCATAGCGAGCACACAGGCCTGTCAAAAGACCTGTCTTTAATTATACAAAGACCTGCGTAAAAAAAAAAAGGGTCGAATGATAAATCGCACGGTAAAACAGTTTTACTTCCCAAATTTTGATTTAACACGTACGTGTCAGATAAAGCCTGTTGGTCCTTGATTCTACTCCTTTTGATGCAGTTATCGCAACTAGCGAGAAAACACACCAATTAAACAATACACAACATTGACATTCATTTTTTACCGGTCGGTTAATTAACACACCTCTACTGAAAACGCACTGTCGCACAGTTTTTCACCCCTAGCGTTAATTAACTCACCTCTCAGACAGTTTTTCACCCTTGTTAATTAACACACCGTATTTACAGTTTTATTGCGGTAATACCGAGTAATAGTCGGAAAATTAACTTTCTTTCGATACACGTACAAATAACAACCATGACTGAAAATTCTATGGTGGCTGTGCACAGATTCACCCTTTAGCAATTCTCAGTGTATGCGGTTGTAACGGTGATATATTTTAATGGTTTTTAAAATCAGATAAAAATTCTGACCTCTAGAGGATCCACAAGATAACAATATGATTTCTCGTACAATCAGGGACCATAATCCATAAAGTTATGATCCAATACATGCCAATATAAAAATGAACCAAGATCTTTGGGATATAAACCTATATTTCAAGTTTCGTCAAAATTGGATAAAAATTATGACCTGTAGAGTGTCCACAACCAAAATGTCTGGACAGACAAGCGGCGCAATATACGTCCACATGAAATGTGGGTGTAAAATAATAGGTCATGCAGCTCTTTTTAAGTGACACAGGAGTATCTGAGAACCAGAATATTTTTTCTATATGGCCTAAATATATGTACACCTTTGACAAGTGGGGTGAATATGGGGAAGGGGTGACCCCTATGCTAGACCCATGTTGACTGGAAAGACATGCTAAGGTGTGCCGATCATGGTGATTGCTTGTTCCCTGGATTCATTCAATAAGCCAACTTGTGTTTATCTATCCAGAATAAAACCTTATTAAAAACCAGCTGTGGCCAGGTAGGATACGCCCACATTTGGCAAAAGAGATGGATAGAGAACAAGCTAAAAACAAACACGATTTTTTGTCCAATCCGGGGCAATAATCAGAAAGTTATGGTCTGAAATTCACAAATATCAAAGATAAAAATTGTAACCTCTAGAGGGTTCACAACCTTCGTATTACATACTTTTACACAATTTTGCCTACAAAGAACGGCCATTTTGTTGGGCAGTTTCATATAAATTTCCCCGAAATTCGAATTCAACCTTCATTATGTTGGAATGGTGATATATTTAAACGGTTTTTAAAATCGGAAAAAAAAATTGTGACCTCTAGAGAATCCGCAAGCTAAAAATGCGATTTTTCGAACAATCAGGGGCCATAATCCAGGAAGTTATGTTCGGATATGCACGATTATCAAAAGGAACCAAGATCTTAGTGGGCAACGGCGATATATTTTTTTTAAATTGGATAAAATTTGTGTACAATCAAGGGCAATAATTCAGGAAGTTTCGATCCAACATGCACGAATATTGACAGGAACCAAGATCTTTGGGTTATAAAGACATATTTCAAGTTTCATCAAAATCGGATTAACATTGTGACTTCTAGTGGGTTCACAACCTTGATATACCATATATACTGAGCTCCATGGAAAATGCATCACTTAGTTTTTCATATAACAAAATGATCCTGTAAACATATCTTATTTATTTTGCTTCTTATTGTGAACAATATTCAAATGGGAACACATCAATAACAACACATTTGTACACTTATGGATGTTTAATCTGTAATCAACGGTACAAAGTCAGAGGGGGTCAAAACCAAAAGTACAACACAGATATCAGTAGCACGTGTGTCCTCCACGGGCTCTTACGCACGCTGTGCAATGACTTCGCATGGAATTTACCAATGTTTGAAAGAAGGCCCGGCAGCTTCTAAAGCAGCAATGGTGTGCATCTGTGGTCTCCGATACAGACGGCGTCCAATCTCATCCCAGACATGTTCTATCGGTGCCATGTCCGGAGACATGGCTGGCCAGTCCAAGTCATTGATGTTGTTAGCAGCCAGGTAGTCCATACTAAAACGGGCGGGATGCGGACGTGCATTATCCTGTTGGAAGTGCTGAAGTTGTGGGTGCGCTCGAAACATCGGAACAACAATTGGTTGCAAGACATCATCACGGTAGGCTACAGCATTAACGCGACCCCTGCAAATGTGTAGGGCGGTCCGGTGATGAAATGTGAAGCCTCCCCACACCATTACACTTCCCCCACCCCATTGATTTGTTTTGAAGACGCAGCAGTCTGCAAGACGTTCCCCAAGACGTCTCCACACGCGTTGACGGCCATCAGCGTGATAAAGATGAAAGCGACTCTCATCACTGAAGAGCACACTTTGCCAGTCTACTCTTCTCCATGTCTGGTGTCCTTGAGCCCATATCAAACGCCGCTGACGGTGATGATCCCTGAGGATAGCTCCAACATAAGGTTGTCGTGCACGGAGTCCTACTTCTCTTAGACGACGTCTTACGGTGTTGGCACTTACTGGTCCTTGTCTTCCGACGACTGCTGCACCTGTTCGAGTCGCTGGGCGGAATCTGTCACGCAGATGAGTGACCCGGATGTAGCGGTCTTGAGTCTGGGTTGTAACGCGTTGTGGACCAGGACGTTGACGGTCACGTGTTGATCCAGTAACTCGAACACGTTCCACCAACCTTACAATAGTGGACTAATGACAATTGAAGTGTCTGGCAATAGCATGTGTAGACATGCCAGCCCTGGACATTCCCATGGCTTCATTCCGTTGATTTTCAGTAAGTCTCGGCATCTCTAGCTCGATTCCTTCACACGTCCAACAACAAATTACGACAGATTGACGTTTCACAGTTCATGTACTGCACATTAAGTTGAAAACATGCTTTTAAAGGGCTCACACACACTGCTGCATGTGAATATTGGGTTTTTCATGTGCACTAGTTAATTAGACGCTTGGTAATCAAAATTAAACAGTGAGATTGAAGTTCGATAGAAGTACAAATTGAGCACTATTCGCCGAAATTAAACAATATTTATGAATAATTGGACACAGAGTAAAAATTAACGCTATTTACGCTAGATTAAACGGTACCAATGTTACAGTGTAATATTTTCCAAGGTAAAGTAATTCACATGTCTGGTTGCAGGTATGATTGCATTGAATGCATGTGAACTGCCTGTTTTGTTGTCGTGGTTTGATTGGTTGTGAGTGAAACTGTAGTTTACGTGGTGGGAGATATGAATTTATATTGTCACTCTAATAATGGATTTTGGGAGAATCCCACGTATTCATTGATCATATCATTCATGAATCATTCGTAAAGATATTTCAACTAAATGGGTGTTAGACTGTGTGTCGTTATAATGGTAATCTGTGTGATTATAAGTAATAATTAGTACATTTACTTGTAAGTATTGTTTGATTTTTGTAATGTTGATAATCGAGGATGTATAGAAATAATTTGATTAATTGTTAATCATTGTGTTATGTTTTATAGGTGACCTGATTCTGATTCTGTTTCTGATAATGTTAATGTGCTACGGATAGTGTTACCTATATTTTACCCTGGTCCTACTGTTCTAGTTATTTATTTAAGGTGATTAAAAGATCTACATGAAGAACTCATCAACCTTATCATCTTAATCATCTTCTTAAATGTGCTGCGGAGAGCCAAATAGTTATTGACTGCTGTGTGCGAGTGTACCACCAACTCATCGTCATCTCATCAACATATGTGACCCCCCACAGCATACTGAGTCACAATGAGGAAATTTTGAAAATTGAGTTATTGTTATTTTCACATTCTCCAACTCATTACCTTCAATTTGATGTATATGTTGTTTAAATTGGGCAAAAATTGACTGAGCTGTGTCCATTAGAAGCTACCCAACTCACAAAAGTAAGTTTTGAGAAAAAGCAAGTCAAAGATTTGGTATGTTCCAAAACAAAATCCCTGAAGACGAAAATCGTAGTAAAAATTTGATCCGACTATTTCCGCAATTTATTTGCTATATTTTGTCGTTTAATATGTTTTTTATTTATGATTTCAAGGGTGCTGACGACGAAAATCGTAATAAATGCACTCCTTTCGTAACGAAACATCAACAACACATAAGGCATAATATTCACATGATAGTGTTATACTGAAGAACAATCTATACATTAGTAGTCTGTTGTGTATAATATAACTTTAGTGAGATTCAGTTAATCTCATCAATTAATTAGCACCTTAGTGCCAGCTAGTGGTCAGGAGATTAAGATTGTTGATTGGATAATCATCAAAGAAGCCGCAACAGCTGTACGCGTGTTCATTTAACACGTGAATTAAAATAAGATTTTGCGTGTACGATAGGTCTATTATTATTTTCAGGTACTGTGACGTTATCAAAATATGAGTCCCTATAGGAATGTCAAAATCTTAGTCAATGCTTACGTTCACTTTCGTGCATTTTGACTTTGATGTAAATATCAACATTATTCAGAGGATACTCAATGGCAGACTCGAGAATCATCGCATTTCGGCTCGTTGGTCGTTTTCATTTTTTCGACCTATTGTGATAAGAAAATTTTGAACAATAATATCCCAAATGCATTCCTTACTTTGCATGCTGTATGAATAAGCGACGTTAAACGGAATTCAGCTATCAATAAAATTCTCTTCGAAAAGAACATTTTGTTTATTTCCATTTAAGGCCTATAGATTATTTTTTTAAAGATGATATGAGATATCAAACAATCACCACCTGGATATTAATTATTCGGAGTAAATAATGAGTTGTCGGCGGCTTTATCATTGACCCGTGACAGTTGATTAGTAATAGTATTACTTCAATGACACACACCCGCTTGTTGATTAATTTACATCATCAGCCACGTGGTTTCGATTAACACTAAACGGCAATCTATACAATAGGAATTAATTTTTTTTCTGCCACTTATCAGAGTGAATCGCATGTAGGTACCCAAAAACATTGCCAAAACCAAATATTTATTGATAATGTCTTGCACGCGGTGTCCGGGCCAATCAGCAAAGGAGTTGTGGACAGCATGGCAACAGGCGGAGTTTATTTATATTTTTGGAGGGTTTTAAAACTCGATTGTATCCGTTGAAAATCAATTCATCGACAATATTTTGATCATATTTATAAACTAGAGATGCTCCGCTTTACAACGATGCCAATTGTTATGCAAGAGGAATGACCGGTCGTCCCACTGCGAGCGAAGAAAAATAACTAATTTCGCCGAGAATTTTGAGAAATAGGACAGATTTAAGAATACGGTACTCTTACAAAACGTTCAAATACAGGCGTTTTAAAATGTTTTATTGCTATTTTGATCTTCAGTGTCGATAGATAGTATATTTATAGACTCATTTTTGTGAAAATCTCAATTTCGTTCAAAATAAATATTTTCACTTATTTTGTCTTTATCTCATTATTGATTCTCCCGCATTCCGACTCATTTAGATGCGGCCGGCCACATATAAATGTGATTAGTGGTATTTTGAATGGGTGATATTATTAGAGAATAATTACATAAATATATATATATATATACATTATAATTGTATTGATATATTGTAGTTATATAAAGATATTTAAATTATACTGTGGTTTTGTTAATGTGAACTATAAGTAGTATAAGTACACGACTGTCAATCCGCCCCAAAAAGAACCAAAGGTCCAATTTTGAGACACCATAAGCGTTCACTGCACTAGTGATACAGTTTTCACTCAAATTTGAAAACAATCAGGAATATAACCCAGAGAAACTATTATGTAATGCAAGTATGAGTCATGATTTGCTATATGTTACAAGAAATATGAATGTAAGCTTATTGAAGTAAAGATAGGTTGCCAGGCAATGAAACATACGGCCACAGCAGCTAAATCATCCAGACTGTTAACAAGAGTTGTCACATATTTTTACTTTATTCGGTAATGAAACATTTATAATACACTAAAATCTGATTAGGAGTAACAACTCATTAAGTAATTATCAGAAAATCATTAGAATTTGTTTGTTTTTTTTATAAAGTTGTGCCCCATGCTAACGTTTAGTACACGAAGCATTTAATATCATGGATTTAGCTGTTCAAGTTATCAAAATCCATTGAAAATCAATATACTTGTTTGTCTCAAGACCTTAAACTTTGTGTATCAAGCTGAAGTCAATCGGATGATAACTTTAGCCTCTAGAGCGTCACAAGATTTTTCAAAGTGATCAAGGGCCATAACTTTGGCAGTAATCATCAGAAATCGTTGAAAATCAATAGGATTCTTCGTCTCATGACCTCAAACACTGCATATAAATTTAAAGTCAATCGGATATTAGCTTTAGCCTCTAGAGCGTCCACAAGTTTTTTGAAGTGATCAAGGACCATAACTCTGGCAGTAATTATCCGAAATTGTTGAAAATCAATAGGATTCTTTGTCTCATGACCTTAAACACTGTGTATAAATTTAAAGTCAATCAAATAGTATCTTTAGCCTCTAGAGCATCCACAAGATATTTTGAAGTGATCAAGGGCCATAATTCTGGCAGTAATTATCAGAAATCGTTGAAAATCAATAGACTTCTTCATCGCATGACCTTAAACACTGTGTATAAATTTAAAGTCAAGTGGATATTAACTTTGGCCTCTAGAGCGTCCACAAGATTTTTTGAAGTCAAGGGCCATAACTCGGAAATCGCTGACAATCAATAGACTTTTTCGTCTCATGACCTTAAACACTGTGTATAACTTTTTAGTCAATCGGATATTATCTTTGGCCTCTAGAGCATCCACAAGATATTTTGAAGTAATCAAGGGCCATAACTCTGGCAGTAATTATCGGAAATCGCTGAAAATCAATAGGCTTCTTCGTCTCATGACTTGAAACACTGTGTATAAATTTCAAGTCAAGTGGATATTAACTTTGGCCTCTAGAGCGTCCACAAAATATTTTGAAGTCAAGGGCCATGACTCTGGCAGTAATTATCGGAAATCGCTGACAATCAATAGGCTTCTTTGTCTCATGACCTTAAACACTGTGTATAACTTTTTAGTCAATCGGATATTATCTTTGGCGACGACAATATACAACCACATTTTAAAGTGGGCGTATAAAAATTAACTATACAAGTAACCACATCGGTGAAATGCATAAACAAGCAGTTGCCATGCACGATACACCCCCATTTTGCAAGAGATGGACAGAGAATGAGCTAAAAAAATAATGTGATTTTTTGTACAATCAGGGGCCATAATGGCAGTAATCATCGGAAATCGCTGAAATTGAATTGGCTTCTTCATCTCATGACCTTCAACACTGTGTTTAAAATTAAAAATCAATCAGATATTAACTTTAGCCGATAGCTTGTGGAAGTTGGACCGACCAACCGACGGTCGGAGGCGACGACAATGTATGACTACATTTCAAAGAGGGCGTATAAAAATTAACTATACAAGTAACCACATCAGTGAAATGCATAAACAAGCGGTTGCAAAGCACGATACGCCCCCATTTTGCAAGAGATGGACAGAGAAGGAGCTAAAAAAATAATGTGATTTTTTGTACAATCAGGCGCCATAATACAACAAGATATAGTCCGATATGCACGAATATCGAAAGGAACCAAGATCTTTGGGTTATGAACATAAATTTCAAGTTTCATCAAAATTGGATAAAAATTGTGACCTCTAGAGAGTCCACAACCTTTGCATTACATACTTTTACACAATTTGCGTACAAAGAACAGCCATTTTGTTGGACAGTTTCATTTCAATTTTCCTAAAATTCAAATTCAACCTTCATTATGGTTTTTTAAAATTGGAAAAAAAAATTGGTGTGACCTCTAGAGAATTCGCAAGCTAAAAATGCGATTTTTCGAACAATCAGGGGCCATAATCCAGGAAAGGAACCAAGATCTTAGTGTGTAACGGTGATATATTCACACATTTTTTTTTTAAATCGGATAAAAAATTGTGACCTCTAAATTTTGTACAATTAAGGGCCATAATTCCGGAAGTTACGATCCAATATGCGCAAATATCAAAAGGAAGCAAGATCTGTGGGTTATAAACATGTATTTCAAATTTCATTAAAATCGGATCAAAATTGTGACCTCTCGAGGGTCCACAACCTTGATATACCAGATGTTTACACTATTTGAAGAGTCCAGGGGAAGAACGATCTAAGTCTCATTTTTGTCTTTTCGCATAAAAGGCAAACCATACTTTTGGAGGAGAATGCTTGACGCAAACAGAACGAGTGGGTTTAATTACAACTTTAAAACAAGCGTTTGCCATGCAAGATACGCCCACATTTTGCAAGAGATGGACAGAGAACAAGCTCAAAAAAAGAAGTGATTTTTCGTACAATCAAGGGCCATAATTTAGAAAGTTACGATCCAATATGCATGAATATTGAAAGGAACCAAGATCTTTGGGTTATAAACATGTATTTCAAGTTTCATCAAAATCGGATCAAAATTGTGTCCTCTCTCTAGCAGGTCCAAAAACTTGATATACCATATATTTATAATATTTGCGAACGAGGGGTGGCCATTTTGTCCGGCAGTTTTGGTCCGATTTGTACGAAATTCGGACTCAACCATCATAAAGGTGTAACAGTGATATTTTCAAATGTTTTTTTAAATTGGATAAAAATTGTGACATCTAGAGGGATCCCATCCCAAAAACGCGACTTTTCGTACAATCAAGGGCCATAATTCAGGCAGTTACAATCCAATATGCGCAAATATCAAAAGGAACCAAGATCTTTGGGTTATAAATATGTATTTCAAGTTTCATCAAAATCTGATCAAAATTGTGGCCTCTAGAGAATCCACAACCTTGATATACCATATATTTACACTATTTGTGTGCAAGAGGCGGACATTTTATCCGGCAGTTTTGGTCCGATTTCCACGAAATTCGAACTCAGCCATCATAATGGTTTAACGGTGATATATTCCAACGTTTTTTTAAATCGGTTAATAATTGCGACCTCTAGAGGGACCACAAGCTAAAATCACGATTTTTCGTACAATCAGGGGCCATAATTCAGGTAGTTAAGATCCGTTATGCGCGAATATCGAAAGCAACCAAGATCTTTGGGTTATAAACATGCATTTCAAGTTTCATCAAAATCGGCACAAAATTGTGACCTCCAGAGGGTCCACGACCTTAAGAATGAGTTTGTGAGAGAATCATGCAAAATTTTAAAAAAAAGGTTGCTAGGCAACGAAACATACGCCCACAGCAGCTATATCGTCCAGGCAGTCAACAAGAGTTGCCGCATGTTTTTTACTTTTTTCGGTAATGAAACATTTATAATATATTAAAATCTGATTAAGTGTAACAACTCATTAAGTAATTATCAAAAAAACATTAGAATTTGTTTGGTTTTTAAAAAGTTCTGCCCCGTGCTAACTTTTAGTATACGAAACTTTTAACATCATGGATTTAGCTGTTCAAGTCATAAAGATTCATTGAAAATGAATATACTTGTTCGTCTCAAGACCTTAAACTCTGTATATCAATCTGAAGTCAATCAGATGATAACTTTAGCCTCTAGAGTGTCACAAGATTTTTCAAAGTGATCAAGGGCCATAACTTTGGCAGTAATTATCGTAAATCGCTGAAAATCATGACCTTAAACACTGTGTATAAAATTAAAGTCAGTCGGATATTAACTTTAGCCTCTAGAGCGTCCACAAGATTTTTCAAAGTGATCAAGGACCATAACTCTGGCAGTAATTATCGGAAATCGCTGAAAATCAATAGGATTCTTCGTCTCATGACCTTAAACACTATTTATAAATTTAAAGTCAATCGGATATTAACTTTAGCCTCTAGAGCGTCCACAAGATTTTTCAAGGTGATCAAGGGCCATTACTTTGGCGGTAATTATCGGAAATTGTTGAAAATCAATAGGATTCTTTGTCTCATGACCTTAAACACTGTGTATAAATTTAAAGTCAACCGGATATTAACTTTAGCCTATAGAGCGTCCACAAGATTTTTCAATGAGATCAAGGGCCATAACTCTGGCAGTAATTATCAGAAACCGCTGAAAATCAATAGGCTTCTTCATCTCAAGACCTTAACACCGTGTATAAATTTAAAGTCAATCGGATATTAACTTTAGCCTATAGATTGTCCACAAGTAATTGTGGACGCCAGACCGCTGGACGGGGGCGACAACAATATACAACCACATTTCAATGTGGGCATATAAAAACCGGCACAAGAGGTGTCGGGCGATTTTGAACAAACTTTGCAGATTTGGTCATTGGTAACCCCGTATACCCCACATGAAATATGAGGGTCACCAACCTTGTAGTTATGGAGAACCAGCTATGGCCATTTTTTAGTTAAAAAAACGTCATTTTTATTTTTAAAAAATCCCTAAATCTAAATTCAAATATTTCTCATAAATTGTCTATTGTTTTTTTTAAGTTTTTTTAAAATTATTTTTATGAATGATCATATCTACTACTTCAATATATATGACTATTAAATTTTTCCGAAACCATTTAAGGCTATGAGGAATTTATTTTGAGATGTAGTTTTTGCTATATGCTAAAACATATAAATTTGATGATGCTATATCTCACCCACTGCGGGGCTGAGGACAATTCTATTATTTATGGAAGTTGAGGACTACTAATACTAATATTTGGTTTTGACAAAATGACTGGCACGGATTTCTTTCATATTAAATATGATCGAATTTGAAGAAAATGACTTCATTTTTGACATCATTTATCCAATAAAATCATTCGTTGTCTGGATTATTAGGCCTGAAAATGCCCCATGCAACCACCTTACAGCAATTAAGGTGCTAATTAATTGATGAGATTAACTTATTATATACATATGCACAACAGACTACTAATGTATAGATTGTTCTTCAATAGAACACTATCATGTGAATATTATGCCGTGTGGGTTGTGGATGTTTCGTTACGAAAGGAGTGCATTTACTACGATTTTCGTTGTCAGCACCCCTAGAAATCCTAATTAAAATAGATTAAAGGACAAAATAGCAAATAAATTGCGGAAATCGTCGGATCAAATTTTTAGTATGATTTTCATCACCCCTGAAAACCCAAGGAAAGATATACAGTATTCAACGACAAAACAGCAAATAAATGGCCTGGTTGCTATGGGATTTTGTTTTGGAACGTACAAAATCTTTGACTTGCTTTTTCTCAAAACTTACTTTTTGAGTTGAGTTGTTTGAATTGCCCAATTCAAACAAACTATACATCAAATTGAAGGTAATGAGTTGGAGAATGTGAAAATAACAATAACTCAATTTTCAAAATTTCCTCATTGCGACTCAGTATGCTATGGGGGAGGGGGTCACATATACCTTACCTTTAATTTTGTGAGAATGACTCGTAAGATCCGAACAACTCGCTTACAAGCCTGGATGTCTTTTTTAGAATATAATGATACAGTTTATGTAGAAATGACCAAGTTCCACCTCTATACCGTTCAGCTAATAAATTCTGTCAAATGTACAAACCCGATTCCTTATAAAAAACAAAACAAAAAAAAACAAACGACCCATATAATTCAAACGTCAACCCGACTATTTCAGACTTCGCGTCTTACCGTTTCATGAATAGTCCGTGTAGAGCAGCAATCTCGGTCAAAGGAGCAATTCCTTTCATTACATTACAAGCGTGCACAAGCTTATTCAGAGTTAATATTGGAAAACTTTTGGTGTCAAGGCGACTGCAGTTCGGTTGCTTTATTCAAAAAGATAACTGATATTAAACTGTAAAATTGACCAAGCTATATCTGTTTGAGGTATCGTTATGTTCTAACACTAAATCACATAGCAACCACGCCATATATTTGTTAATTTTTGTTTAATATTTCTATCGGTGTTATAATTTAGAACGAAAGAGAATAGTCCATACATTAGTAATGTTGGTCTTGTATATTAAATCTTTTATGGGAATAAATTCTGTTAAACTCACCACTTAATTAGATTAAGAGACCCAATCAACATTCTCAACAGATTAAGAATGTTGATTGGGTCAGTAGAGCGTAAAATCATTAATTATATAAATTCCTGGTAAGTTTATTGCAGGGATCTTAATCGGCTGTTTTTTGTCGGCTTTATTCGATTGATCTTTAATCTAGTCGATTGGTAAAACAATGAACTGGCCACTAAATTATCACGAATCAATCTACTTTCGGCCGATTTACAAAGAATTAATTATCAGGCCGATTGGTAAAACAATGAACCGGCCACGTATCATAAATCAATCTACTTTAGGCCGATTACAAAGAGTTAATTATTACTCGTCGATTAAGAAACCCATCAAAGAGTCAATCATTACAATGAATACCTTCGGCTTATTTCATAAATAAACAACTTAATTGAGGTAATCATGCCAAGTACTTGAACAACTCGCAGAATAACACCAGGAAACGTAAACGAGATTTAACCTAAGATAGTGATGGCAGCGTTGACCTTGAACTTCAAGCATGCGCGTCGTCAATGGAAATTCCAAAAGCCGGAGATCCTCCCACGTCCAATATAGGTCAACCAAATTATCGGCAATAAAAGACCATATTAATCTCACGATTGTATACCTGCGCAGCAAAGAAAGACAATGGCATAACAAAGAGTTTAATTCCCAAATCTTTAGAAATTATTTCAAACCGGCCGTTAATCCGAAATGAGTATTTCATAGCAAAAAGAAACATTGCCATCGAAAATTATGAACAATAATTGAATAGCAGGGACATGAAATGACAAAAAATTTATATCGTGATTTTAATTGTTTTGGTGAATTTATTTCTTTAATATCCAGTGAAATTGAGGAAGAGATCCTCTCAGATATCCGAACTAGTCCTGCTGCATTAAATCCGGACAATTGTATACTGGTAACACTAATAATATAAACTAATCTGAATCACGACAATTGGCCACGTGACCTTTCGCACGCACAGCATATTTCCGAGTTCCGACTATACACGGAAACTGATATTGTGCTACTTTGTTATTTATATTCTTTGTTATTTTTATATATATATTAACATGTGCTTACGAATAAAATAATTTAAAAAAAAACATTTTTATGTACTTGTAGTTTTTACTAATTTATAACTTCCGTTTAGTTGGATGAAAGCAAAAGTAGGAATATGCAATGCAAGTTGCTGAAATAATAATATGACTATAAATGGATTAATTATATTATTTATATTCTTTGTTATTTTTATATATATATTAACATGTGCTTAAGAATAAAATAATTTAAAAAAAAACATTTTTATGTACTTGTAGTTTTTACTAATTTATAACTTCCGTTTAGTTGGATGAAAGCAAAAGTAGGAATATGCAATGCAAGTTGCTGAAATAATAATATGACTATAAATGGATTAAATTTCGATATTATAGCGATGTATGAATATAAGTATGCAGTTACAAAGGTCTTGTTTATTCAGAGTTTCAGCTATTATATCCCAAATACGTTATGCAATTAGTGAATTATGCAATTACTGTCATGAATAGAGTATGCATAAACCAACATGTTTGTTGTTGAAAAGACGACTATTCGTTAGGCCTACCAGTGGCCGGTTCATTTCAAAATGGATTAAGAACCCTGGTTTATTGATTAACTGTATCATTAAACAAAAATTTGTTATCGGTGTGACTATTGTAGAAGAACTCAAACGAAAATTTTGGTTATAGAACTGGCAAATTTTAAGACATAGAAATGCTCTAATTGTTGAAAATATTTTAACAAAAGTTTCGCTATAGTGTTTCGAATTGTCTCAGTTTTGAATATGTAATATAGTGTAGTTATAAATGTGTGTGTTTTTTGGGGGTTTTTTTTGGTTTTTTTGGATAATTTTCAATGTGCATTTCTATCAGCCTTAGTTTTAATAAAAAAATAATTGGCCGGGATATCTACATGACTTTCGAATTTCGCACAAGAGAGATATCCCAAGATCGAACATTGTACATGGTTTTACTATTTCACCGTTGCATGCAATGTATCAGTTATATTTATCGTTTGCTACATAAAACAATTTCTAAAATAGTAATAGACTCTTCCGTTCTCATAATTTCGGTTAACTTGTATGTATGAAATTCATTTTTCTCTGTAACGTACGATCATATTGTATTTTAACTATGGATATCGTGCCTTATTATATGTTATTACTATTTGCGTCGTTATATATATATTGTTTGATAGTTACTATTTCTCAAATGTAAATAGATATTCACACGATTCTTCAGTGCTCAGAATTTCAGCTTGTATATATGTATGTGTATGAAATTCAATATTAATCTGCCATCATATTATCTGTTTCAATAAAATTAGCGACAACAGATTGGTGTTGATGATCTTTTTTTAACCATTAGTTGTCATTCCAAATTTAATAATCCATACAGATATCAAAGTGCCGCCTGCCCCAAAACATGTGCCAATCCGCATGTAATAAGGATAAATTTCAATTGTAAATTAAATAACAATACACATTGCGCCGTATTCTGCATGGGGAACCCGTTGTAAGAACGGGAGCCGTACAAATAGTGCGACGAATCAAACCTTGCCACTGAGCATTTAAATTCATATTTAAATATGATGGTATTTATATTAGATAGATCTATCTAACCATCTTCGGTGTCTTTTGCAAACTACGGCGGTAATCGAAATCGTTTTAAAAATTTGCTCCAGTTCGAGAATATTAATAAATAATAATTTATATAGTTAACGATTTCATGCTCTACTGGCGACGGTTCCACTTACTGACGCACATCAAAGATAACTGGCGGTTTCACTCAGGTAGTAAGTGGTAGTCTAAATACTGACGGTTTCTTAATTAGTCACGCTTTTTCCAATTTCTCCCGCACGCATCTGACTAGTGATATGTTCGGATAAACTCACATTTGTTTAATTAGTCACGTTATTTTTGTATACTGACACAGGTAAGGAATACTAATCAATTGACTTAAATACTCACTTTGTGATTATTACTGACCATTTATAGGAATACTGACGTACAGTGCAAGTACTGACGGGTTTAAGCGACTACTGACAACACATATATTTCTCACGAGTTTCCATGAATAGTAACCACAATTAAGCTTTTCTACTTGCTTGATGGATATTCTAACGCAGAAGACCGTTATTAAAAGGTCTGACACCAGTTCTACACACTATGCATCTTGTAGTGACAGCTTATTACCGGTAGTAGAAACATCTAGTGCCAATATTTGAAAAAACCAACTTGTTCAAAATACTGCAGCACGATTTCTTACCAGATCAACAAAACACTCTCATATTACTCCTGTTCTGAAATCAATCTATTGGCTGCCAATCATCTTCAGTATCAGTGTGTGAATGGCTTAGCTCAAATATACATGTACTTATCTAACTTTATGCACATACAAGTTTCCTCGAGTAACCTCCGGCCAAACACACATTCATCAGTTTTGTTGCTCAAAGTGGAAATTAATATCATTTGGATACGGATCATGCCCAGTGAATGCGCCTAAACTGCGTAACAATCTTCCAGAGATCATTAAATCATCTCAAACCCTTTCTTATCAAGACTTATCAAGATTAATTAAATTAATTTAATTGTATGCGCAGTGGGCATACTTCTGTACATGGAGTACGTGCGCTATATAAATGTACATATTAATATTATTTTTATTCGTCAGGCGTAGGTTAGATTTGCACTCCAGCATCCAAATTGGCGGATGAAATCAGCTGTTCATTTTCCTGTCTTTTGCACAAATAAAATGCGGTTTAGTCGCCAGTTATCCGAAAGAAACTATAATAGCATATTCCTGAAGCAATAGCCAGACACACCTCTGGTGAAGTCACGTAAGGGTAAAAAAATTATAATGTCATCTGTAGGAATTTGTCTATTAACTGGAAGAATTGAACTGGAAGAATACACACTCCCTCAAAAACGTAAGTATCAGAAGTCAATCCAGCAATGGCCAGAGCGCCATTTCTCTGCA
Source organism: Patella vulgata (assembly GCF_932274485.2). Classification (NCBI taxonomy): domain Eukaryota; kingdom Metazoa; phylum Mollusca; class Gastropoda; family Patellidae; genus Patella; species Patella vulgata. The sequence continues at coordinate 44,896,882 of NC_065885.2, forward strand.
CACCTCCGGTGAAGTCGCGTCAGGGTAAAAAAAAAAGTCCACGGCATATCGTTTGCATTTTCATTGAACACATACCCAAGGCTGTTCAGAAGTGAAAAAATGAAAATCTTCTATAGACTAATTCGAAAATATGCCAAATATTCTGACATTCATTCTTGAAAGTACTTGACAACTGAAGCAATATAGTAAAATGCATACCATTTATCACAGACGAGACATTATGTGAAAATCGGATACTCCCGTCAAGTTCTGACGTCACTATGAGTCCGGAAAATATGATTGGCATCATGTGAGTATACGCACATGTTACATGTGCTGGGAACCATATGAAATCACACATTCCAATAGTTTCTTTTCGTAATTCTTATAATTCAGGTTCCTTTTATAACCGCTTCCAACCTATAATCCCCAGAGAAAATGATACTGAAATTGAATTTCAGTGAAATTTGAAAATTTTGCCCAATCTCACTGAAATGACCAAATTTCACTGAAATCTCACCAAAATTTCACTGAAATAAAAATATATTTTGGTCTATTACTGAAATTTCACTGAAATAAACAAAAATTTTGGTCTACTGAAATAAACAAAAATTTTGGTCTACTGAAATAAAATATATTTTGGTCTACTGGAATTTCACTGAAATATTTATATTGCAAATTTCATTGAAATTTCACTGAAATTACAAAACATAAAAATGTCATTTTTTCATTGCAAATATTTTAATAACTGCATATAAAGATTTGTAAATTGTGAAAGAGAGCAATTCGAAATTATGGCCTAATAACGACGAAATGTTTTTAATTTCCATTAATCAATCACGTTATTTCTCCTGAAGTAGACAATTTCATTGACGTTTATTTTATTCGTCCATCACCATGCGTAATCCATGAACACGTGCAAAGTAATATTAACTACATGTTTAAAATGATGTCTAGACTTATGAATGACTCAACATCAAATTTTTTTCCGATATGTTCCGATAATCATTGTATTATGATAGAATGGCTATTTTCTCAAACGTAACACACGTGTTTCAATAGCCATATTTGGAAACGAGGTCATCAATTTCATTTACGGTAAATATTTTACGATCAATTAATACAATCATGTTTTGAAATCAACCTCTTTTATTGTGAAAAGAGAGAATAAATCTAACCCATCTTAATTTCAAAATTTTGAGGTCATTGCCGATTAGCGTAAACAATGTCAATGACGGAGATTCCAAGGGTGTCGGAATACAGGCAAGCGGCACTGTTTTTAAAAATTTTGGAATGCAAAACAAACGAAGAAATTTTTAATTCTATAATGGTTGTAAATTATATGAAACTCTCATGCAAACAAAATGACCTCGCGTGCATGTTTCATTACTAAATTGATAAACTGGTGTCGCTATTTAAACAGATTATCGGGCTAATTAACCTAAGTTCTTTTCACCGTTTCGCTAAAGGCTTCCGAATTTTTAATCAAATGTTGAAATTCCTGGAAAAAAGGCGCGTATTTGGAATAATAGAGTTGTGTTTGTTCACGTAATTTTCGGGATTATATGACCCCCAAAGAATAGTTTGTTGGATAAATTTTGAAGTAGTTAATTATAAAATGGATGTACTGATAAGGCGTATTTTCAAAAGCAGTCATGGTGAGTATATAGTTGTTCAAATTCTAGTAGATCGGGCTATGTATTGGTAAATTAACTTTCGTCATGCAAATTATGTGCCCTGGCTGGCTATGTTTAGTTTTTAAAAAAATAAGGTAAAACCGTTCTGACTTTGTCTATATATATTACGGATCCACTAAAAATAAATCAAAAGATATTTTTGTTTTAGAGTAAATTATCAGTGTTATAACCTTGTGTATTCAGAAGTAAATGTCTGCCACTAGTGACAGCCGATGCACATTTATCCCAAAATTTATATTATATGCTTTGTTTTTGACAGGATAATTTTGAAACTGCTGAATGCTCTAACAGCACACTGCATGGGACATGCCTATCTTTATTTAATATTATTTTGATTGTGTCATTTCAGGCCATATATTTTTATTATCATCGAAGAAAAGGACAACACTAGAAGAAAAAGAAACTTTAGAAGGCGGATTACAGAAATTTGAGGGATAATTAATAATATAATAATATTGTAATTGTTTGGAGGTTTTTTTTCAGAATGCATGTTAATAAAGACTTTGAAATAGTAATGAGATTTCAGTAAAATTTCAGTGAGATTTCAGTAAAATTTCAATGAGAATTCAGTAAAATTTTAGTAAGATTTCAGTAAAATCTCACTGAAATTTCAGTGAAATCTCAATGAAATTTCAGTGAAATCTCAATGAAATTTCAGTGAAATCTCAATGAAATTTCAGTGAAATCTCAATGAAATTTCAGTGAGAGATTTAGTCAAAATATTATTATTCGAACGTTGACAAAGTTCAACAAAGTAAATCAAGGGCCATAACTCTAGACATAATTGACGGAAATTGCTGACATTCAATAGGCTTCTTCATTTCACTAAATTAAATGATGCATATGAATTTCATACAGATTAGGCGATAACTTTTGTTTGTCGTTCAAGCGTTCACAAGGTTCAACAAAGTTAAACAAGGGCCATAACTCTAGATGTAATTAACGGAAATTTGCTAAAACTCAATAGGCTTGTTCGTTTTATTAATTTAAATGATACATATATATTTCATACAGATCGGATAATAACTTTTGTCGTTAGAGCATTTACAAGGTACAACAAAGTGAAACAAGGGCCATAACTCACAGCGTAATTAACGGAAATTGCTGAAATTCAATAGGCTTCTTCGTTTCACTAATTTAAATGATGCATATCAATTTCAAACAGATCGGATGATAACTGTTGTCTTTAGAGCGTTCACAAGATTCAACAAAGTGAAACAAAGGCCATAACTCTAAATGTAATTAACGGAAATTGCTGAAATTCAATAGACTTCTTTGTTTTACTAATTTAAATGATGCATATAAATTTCATACAGATCGGTTGATAACTTTTGTCGTTAGAGCATTCACAAGGTGCAACAAAGTGAAACAAGGGCCATAACTCCAGAAGAAATTAACGGAAATTGCTGAAATTCAATAGGCTTCTTCATTTCACTAATTTAAATGATGCATATCCATTTCAAACAGATCGGATGATAACTGTTGTCATTAGAGCGTTCAAAACATTCAACAAAGTGAAACAAGGGCCATAACTCTAGATGTAATTAATGGAAATTGCTGAAATTCAATAGGCTTCTTTGTTTTACTAATTTAAATGATTCATATAAATTTCATACAGATCGGTTGATAACTTTTGTCGTTAGAGCGTTCACAAGGTGCAACAAAGTGAAACAAGGGCCATAACTCCAGACGAAATTAACGGAAATTGATGAAATTAATTAGGCTTCTTCATTTCACAAATTTTAATGATGCATATAAATTTCATACAGATCGGTTGATAACTTTTGTCATTAGAGTGTTCACAAGATTCAACAAAGTGCAACAATAACTCTGAAATTAAATAGACTTCTTCATTTCACTAATGCAAACAACATATATCAATTTCAAAACAATCAGATGATAAATGTAGTCTGTAGAGTGTTCACAAGAAATTGTGGACGATGGACGGACGGACAGACGGGGGCGACGGCAATATACGACCACATTTCCATGTGGGCGTATAAAAACGGTGAAAGTATTGTTCGTCTCCAAACAGTATTGTTTACATTGTAGCCATGTTGATAGCCTAGTTTGTCACACAATTAGTTTTTCTGCAATATTCTGCTATGCACCTGTTAATTGGGCGTAATAAGTTTCGTGAATCATGACGTAACGTTATGTTAACATATTTGAAACTTAAACCACAAGGGCGGATCCAGGAATTTTTGCAGGAGGGGGTTTGCCAGGTTCCTGAGACAATGTATCTCCCCTCCCCCTCCCGCATGGTCTCTATCGTCATTTGGGCGTATATACATACACATTGAGCTTTTTAAACAGAGAAATTCAACACCTCGTTTGACGTCAATTTTTATTATGAATTAATACAATGATATTGTGATTCAATTTCATGGATGCAAAGCATTAATTGTGATATCACAATGTCTATATCATTATCTCGTGCTTTGAGTGCCCATCCTGTCCCACATCTGACGATAAAGCCGAGAAACTTTTCTCATAAAAATTGTTGATTTACAAAAAAAAAATATGTAGCTGAGCAGGGGGGGGGTCGACCTCCCAAACCCCCCCTCTGGATCTGCCCCTGAACCAGAATGATATTGTTACTTGTTACGCAGTTAGGTATTGGTTGTTAATCGGACTATTGACCAGTCATAATTTGGAACAGAAATTTGCTTTCATTACGGCAGTGTTGAGTGGGATAAGGTCTGCGGGGAGTATGCTAAGATAGTGACCTTGCGCTCATATACAATTTGTTTTTTTGTCTTTTTGAAATATCGCTTGATTCGTTTGTCAAGTATAGATAGATATATATGACTAGTACACTATTTACGATTTGCTGTTCAAAAATTCATCATCCTTCTACTAGATCATGAGGTTATATTGCCGAATTAATAAAATGTTGACAAATAGTCTAGAGAGATTAATTGTATTTACCAAGAACAGCTCTTTTGGCATTTACAGTAAATTAAGCTTTTCAAATTTCATCGTTTGAAAATTTTAACGGTGTAATTGTGAGCTCAGTTTTCGTGATTAGATACTTATTGGATAGATAGATAGGAAGATAGATAGTAAGTATTTGTAGTTTTGATAATGGAACATTTTTTAAACTTGAATTTTTTGATGAAAGTATATAATCTGCGTTTATATTTATTTGTTTATTTCTATTTTTATTATGGCTTATTCTTAATGGAACTGGAAACCACGTTAATTTGGTTTCAAGTGCCATGTTACACTTTTCAGTGTGTAAATATAGCGGTTTATTTTTCGTCATTTTTGTTGAAAATCGTTATTTTTGTACAAAAATGGAAATTATTTACTAGTAAACGGGTTGAGTGCCACCCAATTTTTTTCTTGATCTTAATACTATAGATCATTGCCTTTTCAGTCAGCATTCCCAAAAAATACATAAACCCGCATTAGGTGAGATATAGATAGGATAGAATAAAATGACATACCTAAATTGAGCTATTTTGGTACCTTGCAGCAATAAGTCCCTATACCAAAAACCGCTCCATGAAAATCCATCAAACTTTCAGAATGTATACTCACTAACCATATCTGCTACGCTATAAAGTTTCATTAATCTAATCGCCGTAGTTTAGTTGTACGAAATAATTGAAAAGTGGCCTGAAAATGATGTTTTTTGTCTTGTATCGGTCTTAAAATTTCAATTTTTTTTCTACGCTCTAAAAATGGTTCGATTGATCTAAAATTGTGACAGTGGGGTTTGGAGGGGTTACCCATCATACATAAAAAAAAAATGATGAAAATCGGTCACCCAGCATGTGCCGGTCCCTGCATGGTTCTCTCGCAAATGCATTCAGGAATTTATGATCTGATATGCATGAATATTGAAAGCAACCAAGATCGTTGGGTTATAAACATGCATTTCAAGTTTCATCAAAATCAGATTAAAATTATGACCTCTACAGGGTCCACAACATTGATTTCCCATATTTTTTCGCTATTTGAGAACAAGGGGGGCCATTTTGTCTGTCAGTTTTGGGCCGATTTAAACGAAAATCGAACTCACCATCCTTAAGGTATAATGGTGATAAAACGTTTTTTTAAATCAGATAAAAATTATGACCTCTATAGGGTCCACAAGCTAAAATAAATTTTTTTCGTACAATCAAGGGCCATAATTCAGCAAGATAAGGTGCGAATATCGAAAGGAACTGAGATCTTTGGGTTATAAACTTACATTTTAAGTTTCAACAAAATCGAATAAAAATTGTGACCTCTATAGGGTCCACAACCTTGATATACCATATTTTTAAGCTATTTGAGAACGATTGGCGGCCGTTTTGTCAGTCAGTTTTGGTCCGATTTTCACGAAATTTGAACTCCTTAGGGTGTAACGGTGATATACTAAAACGTTTTTTTGAAAGCGGATATAAATTATGACCTCTATAGGGTCCACAAGCTAAAAACGCGATTTTTCGTACAATCAGGGGCCATAATTCAGGAAGTTATGGTCTGATGTGCGTGAATATCGAAAGGAACTGAGATCTTTGGGTTATAAACATATATTTCAAATCGGATAAAAATTGTGACCACTACAGTGTTCACAAGCTAAAAACGTGATTTTTCGTACATTTAAGGGCCATAATCCATGAAGTTACAGTCCGATATATGCCAATATCAAAAGGAACCAAGACCTTAGGTTGATTAACCTATATTTCAAGTCTCGTTGAAATCGGATAAAAATTGTGACCTCTAGAGTGTTCACAAACAATTGTGGACGGACGGGGGCGACGACAATATATGTCCACATGAAAATTTTTGGTGTTTAATATGAATCATAAATGACCTTGACCTTGGGTGTTGGAGGGCAATAAGGTCAGATGGAAGGTTAAAGGTCAGGTCAAAAGGTCATGATACTTAAATATACTTCTGTATCCAAACTAAAACCATTTTTGGAATCCTTGCGCAATTTCTTCTTCATTGGTACAAATTTCATTGAGATTGGTCCATTAGTGGCTGTGATATAGGCCTTTACAGATTAGAAGGTTCGTTCATTTTGACCCATTTTCGCAAATTTCGGTTGCCAATAGCAACCAAACCATTCACCCGATTTCATCAAAATTTTGAAAATCAGCTTTGCCACCCCAAATAAACATGTAGATAAAATTTCATGAAAATCTAAGGAGGTGGGGTTCAAAATTTAAATTTTTTTGGGTGATCTGACACGGAATGACCATACAACAACTGACGGACACAGACTTGTATTTGTCCGGCAGGTCATTTCAGAAGGGCCTTGGTTCAATGTGACTCCTATCAATTTTACCTGAAATTGATTGTTCCACAGAAAGCTTATACAATTTGCTACCAGATGGCGCAATTAACTGGGCTTCATTAAAAAAGTGACTTAGATCTTTCTTCCCCAGGGCTTTTCATTTGCGTAGACGGGAGGCCATTTTGTCTGCCACTTTTCATCCAATTTTCACAAAATTCGAACTCAACCAACATTACGGTGTAGCGGTGATATATTCGAACAGTTTTTTAAATCAGATAACAATTGTGACCTCTAGAGGGACCACAAGCTAAATACGAAATTTTTCGTACAATCTGGGGACATAATTCAGGAAGTTACGATCTGATATGTGCGAATATCGAAAGGAACCAAGATCTTTGCATTATAAACATGCATTTCAGGTTTCATCAAAATCGGGTGAAAATTGTTACCTCTAGAGAGTCCACAACCTTGATATACCATACTTGATATACCGGACCTCTCCTCTTCCTTATTTATATAAATGATACTGTTGAAAACCTCAATTCTAATGCTAGATTATTTGCAGATGATACCAGCTTGTACTTGAGAATCCATGACCCAACTGCCTGCGCGGCTGTCCTTAATGGAGACCTAGATAAGATCAATACATGGGCAAAGACTTGGCTGGTCTCTTTCAACCCACTGAAAACTGAAACACTTACAGTATCTACTAAAGATAGGTTGCCAGGCAACAAAACATACGCCCACTGCAGCTAAATCGTCCCAGCGGTCGACAAGGGTTGTCGCATATTTATTCCTTTGTAGGTAATTGGGGGCCTTTACAAGACAATTCCATGCAGATCAGATTATAAATTTTGTCGTTTGAGGGTTTACAAGGTTCTACAAATGAAACCAGCGGCTGCCAGGCAGGATACGCCCACATTTTCGAGAGATGGATAGAGAACAAGCTAAAAAGAAAGAGTTTTTACCTACAATCAAGGGCCATAATTCAGGAAATTACAATTCGATATGCGCAAATATCGAAAGGAACCAAGATCTTTGTGTTATAAACTTACTTTTCAAGTTTCAACAAAATCAGATAAAAATTGTGACCTCTATAGGGTCCACAACCTTGATATACCATATTTTTACGCTATTTGAGAACGAACAGCGGCCATTTTGTCTGTCAATTTTGGGCCGATTTACATGAAATTTGAACTCAGCCATCTTTAGGGTGTAACGGTGATATAATGATACGTATTTTTAAATCAGATAAAAATTATGGCCTCTATAGGGTCCACAAGCTAAAAACGCGATTTTTCGTACAATCAGGGGCCATAATTCAGTCAGTTATGGTCCAATATGCGCGAATATCGAAATGAACCGAGATCTTTGGGTTATAAACTTACATTTCAAGTTTCAACAAAATCGGATAAAAATTGTGACCTCTATAGGGTCCACAACCTTGATATCCCATATTTTTACGCTTTTTGAGAACGAATGGCGGCCATTTTGTCTGTCAATTTTGGGCCGATTTTCACGAAATTCGAACTCAATCGTCCTTAGGGTGTAACAGTGATATAATAATACCTTTTTTTAAATCGGATAAAAATTATGACCTCTATAGGGTCCACAAGCTAAAAACGCGATTTTTCGTACAATCAGGGGCCATAATTCAGGAAGTTACGGTCCGATATGCCCAATATCGAAAGGAACCAAGATCTTTGGGTTATAAACTTACATTTCAGGGTTTCAACAAAATCGGATAAAAATTGTGACCTCTATAGGGTCCACAACCTTGATATACCATATTTTTACGCTATTTGAGAACGAACGGCGGCCATTTTGTCTGTCAATTTTGGGCCGATTTTCACGAAATTCGAACTCGGCCGTCCTTTGGGTGTAACGGTGATATAATAATCGTTTTTTTAAATCGGATAAAAATTATGACCTCTATAGGGTCCACAAGCTAAAAACATGATTTTTCGTACAATTAGGGGCCATAATTCCGGTAGTTACAGTCCGATATGCGCGAATATCGAAAGGATTCGAGATCTTTGGGTGATCAACTTACATTTCAAGTTTCAACAAAATCGGATAAAAATTGTGACCTCTATAGTGTCCACAAGCTAAAAACGTGATTTTTCGTACAAACAGGGGCCATAATCCATGAAGTTTCGATCCGATACATGACAATATCGAAAGCAGCCGAGATCATTTGGAGATAAACCTATATTTCAAGTTTCGTCAAAATCGGATAAGAATTGTGACCTGTAGAGTGTCCACAAACAAATTTTTGACGGACGGACGGACAGATGGACGGAAATTCAATAAACCTGTTTCACAAATTTAAATGATGCATATAAATTTCATACATATCGGATGATAACTTTCATAAATCGAGCATTAACAAGGTTTAACAAAGTGAAACAAGGGCAATAACTCTAGAAGTAATTTTTGTAAATTGCTGAAATTCAATAGGCTTTTTCGTTTCACTAATTTAAATCGTGCATATAAATTTCACAAAGATCGGGTGATAACTTTTGGCATTAGAGCGTTCACAAGGTGCAGTAAAGTGAAACAAGGGCCAGAACTCTAGATGTAGTAAACAGAAATTGCTAAAATTCAATAGGCTTCTTCATTTCACTAATCTAAATAATGCATATAAATATTAGAAAGATCGGATGATAACTTTTGGAGTTAGAGCGTTCACAAGGTTCAATAAAGTGAAAAAAGGGCCATAACTCTAGACGTTATAAACAGAAATTGTTGAAATTCAATAGGCTTCTTCGTTTCACTAACTTAAATATTGCATATAGATTTCACAAAGATCAGATGTTAACTTTTGGCATTAGAGCGATCACAAGGTTCAACAAAGTGAAACAAGGGCCATAACTCTAGACGTAATAAACGGAAATTATTGAAATTAAATAGGCTTCTTCATCTTACTAATGTAAACAACATATATTAATTTTAAAACAATTGGATGATAACTTTTGGCGTTAGAGCGTTCACAAGAAATTTTGGACGATAGACGGACCGACGGACCAACAGACGGACGGACGGGGGCAACGGCAATATACGTCCACATTTCAATGTGGGCGTATAAAAAGGACCCAATATTGCCAACACTGTCACAAACATTTGGGGCTGACTTTCCAAAATGACTGTAAATTTGATAGACATATCTACAATATCTTGACGAAAACTTCTAGGCTTGTAAACGTTCTCTGCTCTCTGAAGTACAGACTAAATAGAAATTCTTTGAAAACATTGTACATATCATATATTCTTCCGCATTTCGACTATTGGGATGGGTGCACCGACGAACTTACTAACAAATAGAATCATTGCAACTTGACGCACTCAGGACTATATGTGATGCTGTTAGAGGGACCAGCCATAGACTTTTATATGAGGAAACCGGTTTTATCACACTACAGGAGAGGCGAAGGCGTCATAAACTTATACTCTTTTACAAAATTATGAATCATCTTACACCACCATATCTTCACGAACTGATATTATTCCCGGAAAAGCCTTATAACCTTTGTAACAAATCTAATTTATCAGAGTACTTTTGTAGAACATCTTTATTTTTGAAATCATATATACCATCTAGGATTAGGGAATGGAACCGAATTCCTGACTTTATAAAATCATATGACTGATTTTCTTCTGTTTTATATATTTCAGAGAAGTGTTTGGATGAAGTTTGAAAATAGGTGATGGTCATTTGAGCAGAATTTCTTGAAGATATTTGTCAATAAAGATTTGAGTTGAGGAAGATGGCTGAGCACAAAATGAAAAAAAAGTACACTGTAATATTTGTTCTATTGCTCAGCCTTTTAGTAGTTAGGTATTGCACATACTTTTGGGTGATCTAAAATGAGATATTTCAAGAAACACATTTTCTTGCACAAGATTTTAGGGTGGTCTAATAAGCAACTGTGAGGAACACATTTTTTTGCGCATGATTTTTGGGTGGTCAATTAAGCAACTGTGTAGAACACATTTTATTGCGCAAGATTTTAGGGTGGTCTTTCTTAAAAATGATGGTGCATATTTTTTTACGCAAGATTTTAATGGGTGGGTGGTCTACCAAGGTCCAGTGCATACTTTTCAAATTGACGTATGATGTTTTTTTTACTACTGCCCCCCGATATGCCGAATATCGAAAGGAACCAAGATCTTTGGGTTATTATTTTACATTTCAAGTTTCATCAAAATCAAAAGAAAATTGTGAGCTCTAGAGGGTCCACAATATTTATATACCATATTTTTACACTATTTGAGTATGAGGGGTGGCCATTTTGACTGTCGGTTTTAATCCAATATTTACAAAATTCGAACTCAACAACCCTTAGGGTGTAATGGTGATATATTCGAACGTTTTTTTAAATCGGATAAAAATTATGACCTCTATTGCGTCCACAAGCTAAAAACGCGGGGCAGCCATTATGTTGGTCAGTTTTTTACCGATTTTTCACGAAATTCGAACTCGGCCATCCTTAGGGTGTAACGGAGATATAATAATAAGTTTTTTCAAATCAGATAAAAATTATGACCTCTATAGGGTCCACAAGCTGAAAACGCGATTTTTCGTACAATCAGGAGCCATAATTCAGGAAGTTACGGTCCCATATGCGCGAACCTAGATCTTTGGGTTATAAACTTACATTTCAAGTTTCATCAAAATAGGATTAAAATTGTGACCTCTATAGGGTCCACAACCTTGATATACCATATTTTTACGCTATTTGAGAACGAAGGCGGCCAATTTGTCTGTCAGTTTTGGGCCGATTTTCACGAAATTCGAACTCAGCTGTCCTTAGGGTGTAACGGTGATATAATAATATGTTTTTTTAAATCGGATAAAAATTATGACCTCTATAGGGTCCACAAGCTAAAAACGTGATTTTTCGTACAATCAGGGGCCATAATTCAGGAAGTTACAGTCCGATATGCGCGAATACCTAAAGGAACCAAGATCTTTGGGTTATAAACTTACATTTCAAGTTTCAACAAAATCGGATAAAAATTGTGACCTCTATAGGGTCCACAAGCTAAAAATGTGATTTTTCATACAAACAGAGGCCATAATCCATGAAGTTTTGATCCGATACATGCCAATATCGAAAGCAGCCAAGATCTTTAGGAGATAAACCTATATTTCAAGTTTCGTCAAAATCGGATAAGAATTGTGACCTGTAGAGTGTCCACAAACAATTGTGGACAGACGGACGGACAGGGGCGTATAAAAATGTGGGCGTATAAAAATGTGATAACCTTTAGAAATGAAACCCATACAGATTTCTGGAGTGCTATCTGAACTAGCATTAATGAGGATTGATGCTTTCTAGAGATGTGACGATTAGTCGGTTTAGTCGGAGTCGGTTCGGTTTTACCTACAAACCGGGTCAAGTTTCGGGAAAATGATAGTCGTCTAAAAATTACAGCATGATATAAACCAGTCGCCCGAATATTATAGCATGTTTTTTTATAAAAAAGATACATGTATTAACGATCGACAATTATGGGGGCGAATAATCAATAAGCTACATCATTGATAAATGGTCGATAATAATGAGACAGTATATTCCGTAATCGGTCGTAGATATTCCCGCGATAAAAAAAAAATATAATAAGCATTCCTAACGATTCCCACGATGTTTGTTAAATAAAATGTAACGATCATCAGTTACAACTTTGGTATATCGGTCGTGGATTATTGTGAATATTGATTGTAATTTCATTTTATTATAGTTATTTAGTTAAACAGCATGTGTAAAGATCTAGAGTTGACATATTTACTACCAAATGTTTATCGTCAAGTAATAAAATACAACGAAAGAAATGCTTACCGTGTTTGTAAGTAAAAAATAAATCCATATTGTTATTTTTAATTATTATCATAAGAAATAAATAAAACACTATGTCTATTGTAACGGTTTGTTTTTTTTCTTCACAAAAAGAATTATCTAGTGGAGAGATTTAAAGTCGTATATCGTAGACCGCATTTACGTTTCTAATACAACTAGACTTATCCCAGACTGAGCTTACTTGGTGTCATACACTTGTAATACACTGTAAAGTCATTTGCATGCATGTTGGTTTCACTATAACAGGATTGCCAGTGATAGAACAGATCAAAGGATAAAATTGCACGTCGCCACTATTTCGACACGTGTTATCTTTAGATATTCAGACTACCTGGCGTCTCAAATAATCCAACATTAAAAGAAAGCATGCCGTGTCCACCTTACAACATGTTCCATTGATTTACGATTTATTTTATAACTGATCACACTGTTTAGACCTCAATGTGTGACGATTCGCATTTTGGTATTCTAAATGAATTTTTATTCGGATTTCTTATATTTGGAGATGTTTAGTTTCATTTCGTGCACGGAAATTAAATCAACGTTCAGTTTTAAAATTAATTATGGTTTCGAAATAATATCAATCTAATTTGTCTTAATTCAAAAGGGCTCCTGCGCAATTTAGTTGATTATTTGGTAATATGTAGAGTCCATGATGTATTTTTGGCGAGTGATTCAGCTGTCAATATGTAATTATAAAACACCTTTTTATAAAGAAGATAAATGATGTTAGACATCATAAACTAACAAACAATACGAGTATACTTTATTACAAAACCATCGGTGAACTAATCTAAAATCATAACGGAAATTGACTAACAATACAAATAAACAATATGAATATACAGCGGTGAACTAATCTCGGCCGTGATCGGTATTCAACAAAAATCGACGAGTAAAGCTTATTTATTCCATACATTATGTCCACCCTATTACCTGCATAATATGTTAATAATAATATATAAAACGAAATGGAATGGATTTACATTCATATTATAATTATAGCGTAAGGTAGGCAGGCATATGAATTCTATATGCCGGGGTGGGGGGAATAAACACGCGAACCGTGCATAATGTAAAAGAGAAAATCGAAGTCTATTTTTATATGTTGTATTTATTACTTTTATTAAAAAGGTTAAACAGGTGATTTGAACAAACTACATAGTACAAACAAAACCAAATTTTTTAATGTACCGGACACATAAAACATAGAACTGTACATGTATGTCGCCATTACAGTTTTAAGCTCCGTATATAAAGGCCAGTTTATTAGCGTGTATTGTACACTATGGAAGACTAATATTTTTCAGTTAGTTTTCATTACCGACTAAACCGAATCGGTTCAAGTTTTGCTTAGTCGTCACACCCTTAATGCTTTTTGTAAAGTTTGTACTGGACAGATGATGGACCCATTGATCGACAAATGTGTAAAAAATATCGACAAACAGGTGTGTGTTTAAGTTTCAAAAAATATTGAATAGCTTTTGAGATCTGCTCTGGAAAAGAAGAAGCCCACCCCACGCCACCACAAACTGCGACAAAGCTTACAGGAACTCTTATTAATTGAAAGAGAGAGAGAGAGAGAAATGTGGTTTAACGTCCGCTCGACACAGACTAGGTCATTTTGGGACTAACGTATGGTTCAATTTTATTTTTCTTTAGCAGTGGGAGAAAACCAAAGGACAGGCACCCCCACTCCTTGTTAAGTGCAATAGGCCGTGGACTGGAGTGAGTTATTGTTTACTCTCGTGGAATGGCCTTGGGACTGTAATTTTTCTGCACAGATTAATTTAAAAATACATAAAATGAATAATGACATTCCTTCACATCTACTCTTCCATAAGTGACTGCTTCAAAATATTTTTATAACTTTTAATTATTTTTTTTCACCGCCATATTAATGCGCCGGGGAAAAGGTTAGGTGAATTTGTACCTGGAAGTTCAGGACCCGGAATTTCAGCCAATCAGCAAACAGAAAAATCGTCATTACGGGCACTGATGTAAATATAAAAAAAAACGCGTGTTTGATTATTTTTTCATCATCTTGACTAAGTTTCTCGAAGTATGAAGTGCCTTATCACGAGGCAACCAAGGATCCTGGCAAATTAGTTCTGTTTAGTGATACCAGTTGGAATGCTGTTGTGAACTACGCTTCTCAGTGGCAAAATCTCGACGGAGAAGAGCAGAAAATTTCCGTTTCTTATCGTGATGTGTTTGAAGGTAAAGTATAGGCCTAAAGTACATTAATTTTTTTTTCTCTCTTTCTTACACTGAAATGACTACAGATTCTTTATGTCTATGCATTATTTAAACAGACACATTTTTGGTTAAAACAGTATTTATTTAGCATACATTTGCATACGAAATACAATAAATACTAAATTATGTATGGATTCGGAAACAACCTATGCCAGTAGTTTATTAAAGTGTTTCTGCAAATGGTAATAGTAATAAACAAAATAAAATATAAATGGCACGTTGAATATAAATGTTTAAAGCAATATCTAAGTTTATTTTGATATTACAGTAGGAGATCTATTTCATAGTGACTAGATACTGCAAATTTTGAAAACTAGGTCATATGCATTTATTGTTTTCAAAATATAAACTTTATTCAAAGGTGGGCTGTAATTTTTAACTTTTTGTAGGCTCAAAAGAAGAAGCATTGAAGGTGTACGGTTATCACTCCAAATGATATTCTCGCTTCTGTGATAAACAACGGATCCAGCGTTCAGAAAAGAGGGTCTTCAAAAGGGCGGCACCAGCAGCACCTGAGACCCAACTAGACAGTCCTTCAACTCCTTCACCAAAAAAGAGATTAAGATCCCATCGACCGTTATCATGAAGTTATGATTAAGAATCAAAAATTCGTTCAGGCCTTCATAAAACTTGGCAGTAGTTTCACCATCGATGAAACCCCCATTAACATTTTAGAAGAATTTGTTTGCAATTTGTATGGACAAAAAGGTACTAGTGTGGACAATGCTAGATATAAATTATTCTGTTTAAAAACTTCATCTGAACAATCTCTCCCCCCCCTCCCCCCGACTAAAGATGCCTTGATTTTGCATATTTAAAGATCTAACCATCAGGCTGCAATCCATAGGCATTCTTTGAAAAATGTGATTTCACCCCCACTCCCACCAGAGCATGGGTGGAATATAACTGATCATGACATATAAATCAAGTGGATGACACTTGATCCACGGCCAGAGGACATTTTAAAATAAGTACATTGCAATTGCAAAACTAACTGCAACTCTAAAAGATGTTCATGTAGACTTGCAAATCTCTCATGCACTGATCTTTGTGGATGTAGGGATTGCAATAATACTATGCTTACAACAACAGAAATTGATGCTGATGACTTACGGCTGGCACACACTACGCGACGACATAGGCGATTTTGGGCGCCGACGATGAAAAATTAAAAACTCGTCTAGTGTGCGCACTCGATCGCAAGCGATATTTCGTCGCCAGCGACCATCGCCGCGATGGTCGCCGATATCAGACTTGTTTGATATGATCGCCCAAGTCGTCGCTTCATCGGCAACAAATCGTGTAATGTGCTCTCCTCGGCGACAAGTTAAGCGACAACGAAGAAAATAAATTCACCTATTAAGCCAATCATTTTTGGTTATTCTTCTCATGTGACATAACCACACACAAGATTTCTCAGCCCTAACTAACTAATTGAAATTAAGTTTGGAATTCTGGCAAAGCTGTCGAATACATATAGTAGGCAGAGTGGATTTTTCGTCTGTATAGCAATGTATTTAATAATAATACAGTCCTAGGATTCATGGATGGTAATTAGAATGGGCATTATTTTTCCAGTACCTGTAGCGAGAAAATGGAGAGTGACCGTTGATCACCCACCTGGGCTTATTGGTTGTCTCATCTTGGTTGGTTTTCTTTTGGCAATGAGAGATATGATTATATTTAGGATTCTCTGGAATATTTCTGGACTCATCCTCACGTAGCTTGTTTTTCTATACATGCAAGAGTCGCCCAATTTGAGCTAGTTAGTTACTTATAATACTATAAATGCATTGCACTCGCCGGGCTTTGTACTAAGACAGCTACGCCTCCGCCAGATCATCATGTACAAAACAATATTAATTGAAGTATTCAACGCGATGACGACTAAAATGAATTTACAGGTGTCACATGACGAAGCACGTGACAGGGTGTTTTTTCCGTAATCGCCAACGTGTAGTGTAGTGTGCGCAATCCACTTATAATGAGGCGATATTTGTCGCCAGACTCGTCGCTTAGGTTGTCGCATAGTGTGCGCAAGGCTTTATCAGATGATGATATTGATGAATATTGACATACAATAATAATAAATCCACCCATAAGCATGCTCAGAGTGCTTTTAAGAGCAATATACTGTGTGTTCATACATGACATGTCTTTTCAATTTTAGTAATATTTTATGAGTTTAATTGGGTTTTACTGTCGTGAATATTTTGAGGTCTTTTACACATTGTATTATGCATTGTTATTGTTATGTCTGTTTTTTTTTCTAAATTTATCTCCCAGTTAAAAATTGGACTTGTTAATAAATACAAAATTAACTAGAACTGCGATGCAGTAATGACGGGTTTCACTGGTGCCACGTTACCCTTGACCTTATGTCACTTCTGGTGCCTCGTTACCCTTGAACTTGTGTCGCATTCGGTACCAATGAAACCGTTAAACAGATTTCCACATAAGCATTGCACACGTGTTATGAAATGGATGCAGAATCAACCAAATCCAGCAATATCAATTCCATTTATGTGGGAGTTATATGTAACTTTATTTTAAATAACCAAATTAAGTTATCTATCGCTATTATATTTATTACACATACAGGCCTCCATAATTACCAACCCATCACAGCATCGCGTCGGATTAGGCCTCACTTTCGTATTCGGCCTCGCCTTCATATTCGGCCTCACTTTCAGAAGTCGTCTGCTAGCGTCAGGCAACCGAAAAAGGAGCTAAACTTTTTCTCCTTTCCTATCCTCCAAGTCTTTATCATGCCTTCACATAGGGAACACCCACATACAAGGACTCAGGGAACCCAGAACATCCAATCGGTTGTTAATACGGACACTAGCGCACCTACAGATCGCCGTTCCAGGTCGGCTTCAGCCCACAGGATTAGAGAATATGGCCGCCGTGACTTGTCACGTGACCATAATCCAAACTCGACTAAGAAACGAACCCGATACGAAGATGTACCTGAAAATTGGTCCTCTAAAAAACTCTGTCAAGAATTACAAGAATTAGGGATGGTGTTACCTACTATTAAACCCAATAAGATTCTTATTAAAGTTTACAAACAACTGAAAGACGGCACGAGATCCGAGTGCGAAAATGTGGCTAATTTAACAGAACCCGAATACCAAGATGCGGCTATTGAGATGGACACTTCCGGCGACAGAAACAAAGATGGCAGCGCCCATGGAACAACGTCTCGTTCGAGCGAAGTACACTGTTTAAGATTGGAAATAGCCGAGGTTCAAGCCTCACTAGCTGATATCCAGAACAAGCTGTCGTCACAAAACATCGCAGAACAAGCGGTGACAAGAGAAATTGGAATACCTGTTGACGTCGAGGTAGAGAACCAGAACAGGAACAGATCAACATCACATCACTTACCAGCGTCCCTTAGTAGTAGTCATAGCATCGGGCCTTCAGGTATGGGTTTGTCTATTCACAGAGTCCCTGTCGATAGTCTCCCCCCAGTGAACGTAGTCCCTCAACATATTCGTAAAGCTATACACTCGCACAAACATGTCAATTTGGCTATGCTTCTTATACCCGGCATAGAAACAGAAGGGGAGACCCGAGTTATCGACCAAGATGGAAACCAGATTGTGGTTAAAGCCAATGACCCTCGACTACAAAGGAACCTGTCCATCCATGAATTTCGGCTGGCATTTTCTAGATTTAAGAACGTCATTTGTGAGAAGGAGCCAGAGAGACGACAGAAATTAGACGGATACTCGGATTTGATTGATGGCCTATTTATGCAGTTTGGAGGCTCACAGTTCTATGAATACCATAATGCATTCTCAAAGAAGGCAGAACAATTGGAAGTCATTTTGAAGTGTAAAGTTGACTGGTCATCTAGAGACACCTCACTCTATCTTAGACTGTTTGCAGGTATCAGGAGCCTCCCTTGCGAACATTGTCAGAGTTCTTTACATGTTTCCGGCTTCTGTCCCCTCACCGTGACAAACCCTACATTAACAACCAGAGGACGTCAAAGTATCTATAAGACAGATTACACTAACCATAACCAGCAACTCAGCAGTATAAATCCTGTACCAAAGTCGAACCGACTGGATAAGTATGGTAGAACTAGACTATTCCACAATGGGAAGGAGATATGCAATAACTTTAACACCACTGGCTGTTCATCTAACCATGATAACTTTTCAAAGATGACTCATGTGTGTAATAATTGTCGTGCTGCCCACCCATCTTATGAGTGTCCTAAAGGCAGAATTATCAATAAGGCTAACCAACACGACGGAGGAATAAACCCCAATCATCGCAAATGACAATTCCCAGTGGATAACACAGATGGTCTTGTTACCAGTTTTACATACGTTCCTGGTTCCTCTTATATTTTTAAAGCTTCCACACCGATAAATATTCCGTCACTAGAATTCGAGCTAAAACAGCACCCAGACAAACTTTTTGTGGCCCAACTTATGGAAGGTTTAAGTTTAGGCTTTGACACAGGTTTTTCATCACTTCCTACTGATAATTATGAGTGCAAGAACCTTCTTACGGCCAGGTCGAATCCTGAGGTAGTTTCTACTCTTCTCCAACTTGAGGTGGATAAAGGTTACGTAATTGGTCCATTTGATAATTCTCCTTTCGCAAATTTTAGGATAAATCCGTTAGGAATAAGTGAGGGAAAATATTCTAAGAAACAAAGGCTAATTGTGGACTTTTCATCTCCCCATAATATCCAAGAACATACTAGTATGAACGATTTAATTGATAAGGAAGATTTCTCAGTGTCGTACGTCTCGGTTGACGATGCCATATCGGCCATACAATACTATGTTAACGGTGCCATACTAAACAAGACAGATATCGTGGATGCGTTTAAGTTAATACCTATTTCTCCAGCACTATGGGCTTACCATGGAGTTCGATGGAACGAGAAGTACTATTATTTCGTCAGACTGTGTTTTGGTTCACGAAGCAGCCCCAAGATATTTACTTTGCTCTCTAAAGCTATTCATTTTGTTGCCACAAATAATTATGGGATCCCTAATTTACTGTATCTGTTGGATGATTTCTTATCAATCACCAGTGCCCAGTCTGATGGCGTAGAAACTATGCGAGTTCTGAAAAGCGTGTTTTATAATCTAAACATTCCTATCCATCAAAACAAAACAATAGGCCCGGATACAACTATGACATTACTTGGGATCGAATTAGATACTATAAATATGCAAGCATCGCTACCAGTAGATAAAATCAAACGAATTAAAGAAATATTACAAAGTTACTGTGCACGAAAAAGAATTACTAAACGTGAACTTTTGAGCTTGCTAGGCCACCTTAACTTTGCTTCTAGAGTTATTGTACCTGGGAGAAGTTTTGTGTCATATTTACTATCCTTGATTTCAGTGGTTAAGGAATTGCATCACCACATTTTCCTGAATGCTAACTGTCGAAAAGATATGTGCATGTGGTTATCATTCCTCGACGACTGGAATGGTAAATCATTCTTCTACAACGTCAATATTACAGAATCGGCAGACATGGAAATGTATACGGATGCAAGTGGGGCCAAAGGTTATGGTGGCTATTTTCAAGGGAAATGGTTTTCATGTTCCTGGCCAGATGACTTAAATTTAGGACAAGACGACATGTCTATTGCATTCATGGAACTAGTTCCTATTGTTACCTGCGCTGTCATATGGGGACATATGTGGGCTAAGAAACGCATATTATTCCACTGTGATAATATGGCTACTGTGGGCATCATAAATAAAGGACGAAGTAAATCCAATAATATAATGAAACTTATGAGAAGGCTTACTTGGTGTGCAGTTAAATTAAATTTTGTCCTCCATGCAGTACACATCGAAGGTCGTTACAATATTTTAAGTGACTGTCTTTCTCGTTTACAGGTGGAGAAGTTCAGAGAACTAGATCCGCTCTCAGAACAGTATCTGGCCGCTACTCCACCTGTCCACGAGCTCTACCTCACTTAGAACTAATAGTACAAGACCTTCTTAATACAGCATTAGCACCCAGTACCATCGTCGTGTACAATACCGGCTTGTCAATGTTCAAAAGATTTTTGCTTTTATTTAATCTGTGGGGCCATGTGGAGACACTCCCAATGGTAAATGAAATTGTCCTCCTGTCTTTTGTAGCATACTGTGCCAATCGGAAGTTGAAATACCAGACAATTAAACTGTACTTAGCTGGAATTCGCTACCATTACATTTGATGTAACATTAGTACTCCGTTGACTCACATTGATAAGCTCTATAACTTACAGTATGCCTTGAGAGGGGTAAAAAAGATGAAGAACAATTCCAAACCCAAAAGGCTTCCTATTACTTTTGATTTATTAGTCAAAATTTTTAAAGCTATCCGCATTAAGGTTAATTTTTATGATGCGTCGATGCTATCTGCAGTCTGCTCTTTAGCTTACTTTGGATTTTTGCGCTGTGGAGAATTTACTATTAAAACAAATGGTAAATTTAACCCTAAGGAAAACTTAACAGTCTCTGATGTCATTTGTTTTGAATCTAAAAACGTCAAAAACAGATGTTTTCAGATTAGGGGTAAAGGTACCATTTGAAAGACAACGAATTGAAACTTCACCTATTAGTTGTCCAGTCAAACTTATGTTAGACTACCTTCGTTTAAGACACCAAAGTGGAGCCGGTAAATCGGATCCATTATTCATTAATAGTAAAGGAATGACTCTAAATAGAGACTATTTTATTCAAATCATTAAAGAAATTATTGAGTCTTTAGGTCTCCCGTCAGATGGTTATAACGGCCATAGTTTCAGAATAGGAGCAGCTACTACTGCTGCAAAGGTTAATGTACCCGACCACTTGATCAAAACTATGGGACGTTGGTCATCTGACTGTTACCAAAGATATATCAGAACAGATCTTAAGGCTGTTACTATTGCTCAACAAAAATTGTGTCATTTGTAAATAAGTTCACTAACGTAATTTAATAAGTTCACTGTAATGTAATTTGCCTATCATACTGAACAGCAAGTATGACAAATACATGTATCACAAACCAAAATAGTAATGGGCATTTTACGTAATGGTTTATGTTCTGCTTTCAACACTCCTAACATTTTTTGGGGGCTTTCATTTCAGGTTTAAGTCCACTCATGCCACCGCATAAACCTTCATTCCATTTGGCATCCTATTAAGCTACTGCTTAATTTTATCCCCTCAAAAAATGTGGTTCAGCAATTTTAGACCAAATTGGGTAAACACAAATTTCTAAATTAGTAACCAAGGCAACCATGGCATCCAATTCTGTGATTCTGTATTTCGGTTCCTTCGGGAGCTGCCTTCGGTTCCTTCGGGAACTGCCTTCGGTTCCTTCGGGAGCTGCCATCGGTTCTTTTGAGAGCTGCCTTCGGTTCCTTCGGGAGCTGCCTTCTTACTCTTACCTGTCTCTAATTCCGGTAGACCTAGATCTACTGCCTAGCCATGGCTTGCCTGTCTAATTGTTATAATATTACGCTGAACATGAGTGGACTCCTGTACTCCCATATTGCCAAAGATTTAAATTGTTATGATTATATTATAATTAGACCTTAATAAATGCCAATGTTAATAAGATTTAAATTGTTATGATTATATTATAATTAGACCTTAATAAATGCTAATGCTAATGATTTGAGTTTATTTAAAACATTTATTTGTTACCATGCCTTAGATATGTCAAAAAAGTGATCCTGACAAAATTTATTACTAATTTACCACTAAGTTAGCTGACTATCTAATGGAACGTAAAATGTGAGAAAATTCTTAAAAAGTGATCCTGACAAAATTGGTTGTTTCATGACAAAGAAAGATGATAGAAGCAATTTTTGGACATCTATATGATCATATTGATCCAATCGATATCTCCATTGGAATCAAATATCATAATGTTAAACGAATAATAAATATAACTCACTTCAAAAAATATTTGTTTTGAAGGCTAAAAATACAGTTTTTGCTAAAACGACATTACTTCCGGTGATAATGAAAATGTTAAATCAGTTCCATGAAATCATAAATGGCATCAGGCATCACGGTGAAAATTTTATGAAAATCGAATAATAATTGCCACTTTTATAGACCAAAAACCTTTAAAAGTGACTGTAGAAAATTATCTATTTCTCTGCAACCGTAAAAGTTAGGAACCATTTTGTGGTATCTGTATGATCATATTGGTTCATTCTATATGTTGATTGCAATCAAATGTCATAATTTTAAAAACATTACAAATCAGACTCATTTGAACAAAATATTCGTTTTAAAGGCTATAAATACAGTTTTTGCCCATATGACACCATTTCCGGTGACAGTAAAAATGTAAAATTGGATCCGCCCAGTCAAAAATGGCATTAGGCATCATATGGTGAAAAAAAAATAGAAAATCGGATTATAATTAACTCTTTTACATGCAAAATAACAAGAAAAGTGACCCATGCAAAATAGCCTATTTCTCGGCAACTGCTAATATTACAAACTAATTTTGACATACATTGTCATCGTATTGATTAATGCTAAGGTCCATGAAAGTTGTCAAGAAGTATTTTAAAATATGAAAAACCTGAATGCATTGTAAATAGCTCATTTTTACACCTTTTTTTCAGCTTTAAGTCAAAATGATGCAAATGCAAAACCGAAATAAACAAAAATCAAAGCAAGACATATTTTCCGTCTTTAATACAAGCATTCATCTTGATCTACAGTATTAGATTTGTAAACATTAATATTTACTTTTTAAAAGACCTTTCGACACGTCAAAATTGAAGTTTTAGGCAAAATTACGTCATTTCCGGTGCCCACAGAAACTTTTATAGGTAGAAGTAAGTTGAGAATTTCCACCAGGTGGGCTTTTCTTTTACACAAATCAGGCAATAAATAATTAACCCAGAACCCATAGACTGAAATTAAAATGCGAAAAATCTTAAAAAGTGATCCTGACAAAATTGGTTATTTCTCGGCAAGGGAAGATGTTAGAAACAATTTTTTGATATCAATTTGTATAGGAATCAAATATCATAATTTTACACCAATAATGAATATCGCTTACTTCAAACAATTACTTGTTTTAGAGGCTAAAAAATACAGTTTTTGCCAAAGTAACGGTACTTCCGGTGATAATGAAAATACTAAATTACTTGTATGAAATCGTAAATCGCATTAGGTATCACACAGTGAAATTTTTATGAAAATCGAATAATAATTGACACTTTTATGGACCAAAAACCTTGAAAAGTGACCTGCTGAAAATCGCCTATTTCTCCGCAAATGAACAAGTTAGAAACCATTTTCTGATATCTATATGATCCTATGGGTTCATTCTATTAGTTGATTGGAATCAAATATCATAATTTTAAAAACATTACAAATCAGACTCATTTGAATAAAATATCTGTTTTGAAGGCTATAAATGCATTTTTTGCCCAAATGGCACCATTTAAGTGACATTAAAAATGTTAAATTGGTTTGAACTAGTCAAAATTGACATTACGCATCAAATGGTGTCACTTTTATGAAAATCCAATAATAATTGTCTCTTTTACAGGCAAAATAGCGTAAAAAGTGACTCATGCAAAATTGACCATTTCTAGGCAAATACTCATATTACAAACTAATTTTGACAGATTCTCTTCGTATGGATTAATGCTACAACTTTATGAAAGTTGTGGAGAAATATTTTTAAATATGAAAAGTCTGAATGGGTTGTAAATAGCTCATTTTTACACCTTTTTTCACCTTTAAATCGAAATGACGCAAATACAAAACCAAAATTAAAAAAAGCGAGTCTGAGATTTTTTGCGCCTTTCGTAGGGGCATTTATCTTGAGCTATCAGATTTGCAAAAATTAACATTTGCTAGTGAAAAGACGTTCCGACTCGACAAAATTGGAGTTTTTAGCAAAATTGCGTCACATCCGGTGCCGATAGAAAACTTTACCGGTAATAAAAAAATTGAGAATTTGCACCATGGAGCATATGAACTTTGTTTTATAAAAATCGGGCAATAATGAATTAACCTAGAACCCATAAACTGAATTAGCCAATAGCGGCCAAGAAAAATTACAGAGACAAAAAATGTTCACATTTTTGCTCAAATCAGACAACCCTTTAACCCTGGGTAAAATGCCATAAAAAAATTGTTCATTAATAAAAAAGTTTTTTGTAAAATTTAAAATTTTCAAAATTTGGCGCCTAATATCTCTGAAGATTCGTCGAAAATCAAAAATCTAAACTACCGTAGCTATGTGCCCTGTCTCAGGCTATGGCAAAATGTATCCAATGTTAAAATCCGACGATTATTGTTAATATTACTGCAATATTTCAAAAAACGACAACTTTGGCGTTTCGGACATTTCGCATTGTCGCAGAACGTTCGAAATAGCTTTAATCTCTAAGTCACACCCACTTTCCCAGTAAAACCGAAGACATCGAATTGATCCGACAAGAAGTTTCTGAGATATGCTCAAGTGGAAAAAGAAAAAATAATAATAATAAGAATAATCTTAACAAAAACAATAGTGTTTCACACAAGCTACGCAGTGTGAAACCCTAATAATATTTTTGTCTTATTATTGTGCATTGCCTTTAGAGGATGTCAAATGCTGTATGTAGCATTGTTTTAAAATTGCATATCAAACATAGACATGTACAAGTAACCTGCGGTTAGTCGAACATTCTTCGATCTATGTTGGTTTGCAATGCCGGCACTTATTTTGCAAAATGACGAGAAATTAAATTTTAGTATACAGGTCTAATGTAGATACAATTATGGCCTGATGGAAATCATAGTTCGGGGACTTACAGGTTGGGGCCACAAAAGAATTTGGTCAGATTTAGTGTACCTTGGCAGAAATATAACCACCATTCATTAGATCTAATAGAAAGACTGTCAAGAAATTATCCATCAGAAATTTTCCCCCAATATTCAGATTCAAGCTAGTAAAAGGTGGTCGAAATATGAGTGAATTCTCAGCTCAGTAAAAAAAATGGAAAATAAATAATGATTTGTAGCTCTGGGCCAGTTGTCACCAGACCTTCCCCCATTATTGAAAACAGCATACATGAGTGTACATATACATGACTAACATGACGATACATATGACGCAATTTGCACTGAGTTTGAAGCTCAAATTCATCATGTCTAAAGATATAAGTGTGCCCATTACCCTGCATCAATTTCGTGCCAATCCTTGATGAAATATCGTTTCCGCAAAGCCCAAACTATCAATAAACACACCTAAAACAAGATTAGTTCAGTTGACCAGATCGTGGTATTATTTATAAACAATGATCACGTGACTAATCACGTGCCATGATCCAACGATTTTCATTGGACAATTACTTGACCGCGTGGCAGCTTCGTGTTATGACGAGAAAAAATATAATTCTTATTCAGATAATTTTATAAATATTATACATTCTGACTGCCACATGTGAAGGTTGCTAGTTAACATCATTTTTGCTCTATCTTTTAGCGAGAGTAAAGATCTAAGCCATATAATCCTGCCCAGTCCACGGCCTACAAGCGGGGAATAAAAACCACGCCACTTGACTCAATGATAGACCTTGTAATTTCATGGCCCTCATTGAACCACTAGACCACCCATCCCCGTATGTGAAAGAGTAACACATGTACAGTAGAATGACTTCAAAACGGTATTTGGATTATTAATGTGATTTCACATGCACATGTTAAACAACTAGACAACGCAACCACCCTTATGTGAAAGAGTAATACATGTACAGTAGAATGACATCAAAAAGGTATTTGGATTATTGAATGTTAAATGCTACTTAAATTAAATATAAAAATTAGATTGTCTGTTTAAAGATGCATTATATTAGATTTAGATAACGAGATGGTTGTTCTTCTTATAATAATAAACTATAACACATACTTATAGTTCAAAAATAGATAATGCAAAATGAATACATTGAAAATTTTATTCAAATTACTTTATTCTGAGCAAAGTTATGAGTGGAGTGTTGTAAGGTTGTTTATTATCGTAACAACGTTACTTGTTATACGAGACTTAGCCTTAATTCAACATTTTCAAATTAAATCATTAGATGGTGACCGTATTTCAATCCGTTTCCATCTCCGGCACCAAATGGTCTAGGAAGTGGATAATAGGCTTGTCATATAAATAAATGTATAAATAATAGTTTATATAACATTTGAAGCCAAAATAAAGACCTGCAATAGGAAGATTTAGCTCTTAAATAAAAACTTCCATATGATTATATGAGGATACTTACTTCAGCTCTGGCAGCATCTTGTGTTTTCCAATTTACCTGGAAATATCAAATCACTCAATTTCTGAAAATATGTGATACTATATCTCATCATTAATAGTAGATGTAGGAGAATCTCAACACACATAACATTAACAGGGACCAGAAGGCAAACAAGACAATAGAAGACACACAAAACACAAACATTGTACATAAAAACTAGACCTGATGGGTTTTACCGCTTCCCTTTAACCAATGAACTTGTCAACAGAAATTCAGTTAGATATCAGTTAAATTTCAATCTGATTAAAATACAGATCTATATTTCATTTCATTTTTTTTATACTTTCGATGGCCTCTACTACATGAAGATCGGACCGGTTGTAGTGGAAGGTTGCGTCAGGGTTCATACAAGCAGCTTTTGACCCTATGACGTCAGACATTGATTAATCAATAAGCATTGACTTTTCTAGTGGTTTACCCACAGAACTCGCCGTAACAAACCGTTTCATTGGCTAATCCCTCACATCAATCAGAACGCAGGTTATATAACAACTCTTCCAGATGCTAATGTAGTAAAAAGAAGTAAGACAAAATACTTTCGATAGCCTCTACTACATGAAGATCGGACCGGTTGTAGTGGAAGGTTGTGTCAAGGTTCATACAAGCAGCTTTTGACCCTATGATGTCAGACATTGACTAATCAATAAGCATTGACGTTTCTAGTGGTTTACCCACAGAACTCAAGGTAACAGACCGTTTCATTGGCTAATCCCTCACATCAATCAGAACGCGGGTTATATAACCACTCTTCCAGATCCTAATATAGTAAAGAGAAGTAAGACAAAATTTTGAACTGTAAAAAAAGGAAACGAAATAGGATCTGTGTTTTAATCAGATTGGTTAAATTTATGCCTGAAAGTTTTACATAGATTCCACAGCAGAATATCACTTGGCATGGATTTCAGTAGACAATAATCAGCACTGAAATTTTGGTTTAAATTTAAATCAGCATTATTTTCCAGAATTTTAATCAGTAATTCAGCTAGAAATGCTAGGAAATAATAAAGATTTTACCCTATTTATAAAGGCTATAGAATGCAAGAGTGATTAATTTATTCCTTCAGTTAGTTAATTAGTTCTTAACCAATCTACATGGGAAGAAGAAAATATTTTCCAAGCGACCGATCCTATTTTTGAGGGCCAAGTAACATTAAACAGTGGTATTATTTTCTTTTAACCTATGAAAATAGAATAATAATTGACACTTTTATTGACACAAAACCTTGAATACTGACTTGTGGAAAATCATCTATTTCTCTGCAACTGAACAAATAAGAACATATTTTGTGATATCTACATGACCTGATGCATTTATGTCATAATGTTGATTAAACTAAAAAATTAACAACTGACTCTCAAAAGAAAAAAAAAGGTTAAAGATAGGTTGCCAGATAACGAAATATATGCCCACAGCAGCTAAATCGTCTGAGCGGTCGACAAGAGTTGTCGCATATTTATTCCTTTGTACTCCTTGTAGGTAATTGGAGGCCTTTACAAGACAGTTCCATACAGATCATATTATAATTTTTGTCGTTTGAGGGTACACAAGGTTCTACAAACTGAAACAAGGGCCTCAACTCTGAAGTAGTCTACAGAAATTGTTGAAATTTGACAGATCGAATTTCAAACAGATCGAATGATCTCTTTTGTCTTTCAAACGTTCACAAGGTTCACAAAGTAACACAAGGGCCATAACTCTAGAAGTAATAAGCTGAAATAGCTGAAATTCAATAGAATGCTTCTCTTTACTAATTTAAATGACGCATGTAAATTTCATACAGATCGGCAGATAACTTTTGATGTTAGAGCGTTCCCAAGGTGCAACAAAGTGAAACAAGGGCCATAACTCTAGAAATAATTGACGGAAATTGCTGAAATTCAATAGGCTTCTTCGTTTCACTAATTTAAACCATGCATATAAATTTCGGGTGATAACTTTTGGCATTAGAGTGTTCACTAAGTTGAATAACGTGAAACAAGGGCCATAACTCTGAATGTAATAAACGAAATTGCTGAAATTCAATAGGATTCTTCGTTTCACTAATTTAAATAATGCCTATAAATTTCAGAAAGATCGGATAACTTTTGGCGTTAGAGCGTTCACAATGTTAAATAAAGTGAAACAAGGGTAATAACTCTAGACCTAATAAATAGAAATTGATGAAATTCAATAGGCTTCTTCGCTTCACTAATTTAAATAACGCATACAAATTTCACAAAGATCGGATGATAACTTTTGACATGAGAGAGAGAGAGAGAAATGGGGTTTAATGTCCACTCGACACAAACTAGGTCATTTCAGGACTAACATATGGTTTAATTTTATTTCAATAATTCGCTTGCGCTAAGGGGTCTTTAGCAGTGGGAGGAAACCGGGGGACCCGGACAAAACCCACGAGGTTCCTTGTCACGTACAACCGGGGAATCGAAACCACACCAGTTGACTCAAGGACAGACTTTATGGTACAGCGCGCCTGTGCTAACCATTCAGCCATCCAACCCCCCAAACTTTTGACGTAATAGCATTTACAGCATTCACAAAGTTCAAAAAAGTGAAACAAGGGCCGTAATGAACAGAAATTATTGAAATTAATTGACTTCTTCATCTCGCTAATGTTAACCACATATATCAATTTTAAATCAATTGCATAATAACTTTTAGAGTTAGAGCGTTCACAAGAAATTGCGGACGTCTGGACTAACGAACGGACGGACGGACAGGGGCGATGGCAATATACGTCCACATTTCCAGATTGTCGATAGGGTTCATTTTCTCTTTCAGATATAAACATATATTTTAAGCTTCATCTAAATGGGACACAAAATAGTGGCCATTATGTACATAAAGTTTTCAAAAGATCCAAATCTGTGCCGGCGTATCGAAGGAAAAATATTTGGGAACCTTTTCAAGTGATTGTTTGGAATAATAAATCCACTGCAAAGTTCACTAAAAAGGGCAATTGGTTACATTAAATCAGATTCTGGCCTTCTTATATCACTGGATTCTTTGTGTAAGAAGTTGAATGATGAATGAAAATGGACAGATACGAGAGAGACGCATGATTATCACATGCCCTTTATCACCCAAAATTGTTTTACCAATCCCTCTATAACAGGTATCAATCCATTATTTTGCACGACATATATTGTTGTTTACTCAGCAGATTGGGGAATGGGTCAGTAACCTGAATATAGCCAGTATATACCTGTTTATTTACGATGCATACAAATCAGATCATTCCAATGTCAGGTTTTTGAAATACAATTTTAAGGAATTTGGATAAATACAGATAAATGTATTTTAAGTCTAT
Source organism: Patella vulgata (assembly GCF_932274485.2). Lineage (NCBI taxonomy): Eukaryota > Metazoa > Mollusca > Gastropoda > Patellidae > Patella > Patella vulgata. The sequence goes on from NC_065885.2 coordinate 44,927,532, forward strand.
TTGCTAATTTCAGGTCTTCAACACTTTTTTATACGCCCAACTGTCGCATATTGCCGTCACCCTATCTGTCCGTCCGCCCATCCGGTGTCCACCCTCTGGAGGCTAAACGGTGATGGTCATGAGACGAAGAATCCTATTGATTGTCAATGATTTTCTGATAATTTATGGACCTTGACATTTAATGCTCTGTGCATTAAATGTTAGTATAGGGCAGAACTAGACACCAAACAAATCTGACAATTACGTAATGGGTTGTTATTTGTAATCAGATTTTAGTGTGTTGTAAATATTTTCCTTACTGACAAAAGAAAAATATGTGACACCCCTTATTGACTGTTCATATGATTTAGCTGATGTAGGGGGGTATTTTAGTTAGAACAGACATCCATAAGGAAAGATTAAAACTATCTAAAAAATGGCCAAACAGAAATTTATCCCAGTTTGCTAAGTTTTGTGGATTTGTTACTTGTACTATTAAATGAGTTTTCTAGCTAATGTTACTATTTCACAAACTATAAGTCATTGAAACAATAGTTTTTATTGTTTTAACTACGTGTATTTATCTGTTTAATTAACACAGTGTTTCTTGTTATTTCTAATAGTGCACGCATGAAAATGCATGGTATGTTTTTCCACAATCACCAAGTTAGTATGTTGGGGTGTTCATCTATAATGAACACCTACTCTTCCTCAAATGATCACCTGTGCACATGCTAAAACAACACATTTACAGGTTGATCAGTAACTTGAACACCTGAGTCAGAGCAAAGGGTCATTGTAATTAAATTTCCTTGAAACTTGACATGGATACATGTTAGTAATACACTTTAAAGTGTATGAGGCGTATATCAAGACACAATTGCAACCACCAAGTTATTATCATGTGAATATCGTGGCAGTTGTCATGCCACAATAATTGTGTTTCACAGAAGGGCCGCAATACGTATGGTGTATATTGTGTTAATATATTGATTTACCTGATTTGTATCATCACTATCATAACCAGCACCACCACTATCATGTACAGCACTATTAATATAAATTTTTACACTACATTATAATATAATTTAGCAAAATACAATAACAACAAGCCAACAGTGAGGCTGATATCCCCCGCCAAAATCCCAAAATAAACTGATGACACATAGCTTTATCGGGAAATGTTAATCACTGAACTCAGTCAAGTTTAAACATCTACATCAAGTTTAAACATTCTACCTCAATTAAAAGCGAGTTGTTATGTTCCAAAATCTTGACCAATCAAATTGCTTATCACTAATTAGCCAAAGCAGAAAATTCTCATCATCGAACTAAGTAAAAGTATTGATCTAACGAATCTATACTCAAGAGTTTCATCACTCTTCCAAAGTCTTAACCAATCAGATTGAAGTCTCTATTTTGCTTATCGCTCTGCTTACCCTAAGTCGAAAATACTCATTATCGAACTTAAGTCAAGGTACTGATGTGATGAAACTATACACCAAGTTTCATCACTCTCACAGTCTCACTTCATTAGAACCAAAGTTATGTCCCAAAGCATTAACCAATCAAATTTCTTTTCTCTGCTTACTCGAAGCAGAAAATGATCGTTCTACCTCAATTAGATGGAGAGTTATTGTGTTCCAAGGTCTTGACCAATCAAACTGCTTATCGTTCTGCTTACCCTGAGCAGAAAATGTTCATTATTGAACTTAGTCAAGGTATTGATGTAATGAAACTATACACCAAGTTTCATCGCTCTCACTTAATTAGAACTAAAGTTATTGTGTCGCAAAGCATGAACCAATCAAATTGCTTATCGTTCTGCTTACCCTGAACAGAAAATGCTCATTATCGAACTTAGTCAAGGTATTGATAAAATGAAACTATACATCAAGTTTCATCACTCTCACTTTTAGTTAGGGAGCTAGGTTCAGTTTGTTTCGAAAATCGTGTACCAAATTTCTACTATGCTAGATGAGTGGACAGCGGTGTCCGATACTCGAAACCTTGATTCTTAAGTTGCGGGTCCCCTCCCATGGGGGATGGGGGGGTCCCACAAAACGTCGAATTTTCGAGTTTAATTCTACTTTTGCGTACAACAATCAACTTTCTTGCAAAAGTCTACCAACTTCACTGCTTAAGAAGACCCCTGACCCTTTCTACCTCCCTTAAGAACACCCCCTTTACCCTCCCTGAGAGAGGGGTTAATTTGACTTCCGCGTTCAACATTAATTTTTTCGTTAAAAGTTTCACTATTATTCCGCTAGAACATAACACTAACTTAAGAACGCGAAATCCCCTTCCATCCCGGATAAGAACACAAAAAGGGGGGGGGGGGCTCATGGGTGAAATGAACAAAATGACGATTTAATTTGACTTTTGCGTACAACGATCAACTGTCGTGCATACGTCGACCAAAATCAGATGTCATCAAAAACACTGCTTAAGAAGACCCACGACCCTTCCATCCTCCCTTAAGAACACCCCCTTTACTCCCCTGAGGGACGAATTAATTCGTCTTTCGCGTACAACATTAATTTTTTCGTTAAAAGTTTCACTATCGTTCCGCTAGAGAATAACACTAACTTAAGAACGCGAAATCCCCTTCTATCCCGGATAAGAACGACAAAATGGGGGACTCATGGGTGAAATGACCAAAATGATGATTTAATTCGACTTTTGCGTACAACGATCAACTTTCGTGCATACGTTGACCATTCTCAGATGTCATCAAAAACACTGCTTAAGAAGATCTTCGACCCTTCCTTCCTCTCTTAAGAACAAAACACTAACTTAAGAACACAAAATCCCCTTCTTTCTCGGATAAGGTTGAGAAAACGGGGCGGGGGGGGGGGGGGGGGGGGGGCGGTGGCACGGGGTGAAATAGCCCTTCCTTCCTCTCTTAAGAACCAAACACTAACTTAAGAACGCAAAATCCCCTTCTATCTCGGATAAGGTTGAGAAAACGGGGCTGGGGGGGGGTGTGGCACGGGTGAAATGGCCAAAACTGTCGATTAAAGTCAACTTCAGCCTACAAATATCATCCTTCCTGCTTGTTTGTTTATGGGCAGTCTGAAAAAGAACTTCTAAAGAACTATAATCCTCTTGAGCAGTCACACTTTTGGAAACGCTACATAGATGATATATTTTTTATTTGGCGCCACGGAGAAACTAAACTTCTCAAATTTATCAAATATATGAACTCCGCCCACCCGACTATCAAGTTCACATGTAACCACTCAAGAGATTCGATTAGCTTCCTGGACATTTCAATTCACAAAATCAACGACCGCTTAGAAACTGATCTATTCTCTAAGACCACTGACACTCACCAATATCTACATTGGGGATCTTGCCACCCTCACCATACTAAACATAGTCTACCTTACAGCCTCGCTTTTCACCTCAGACGAATCTGCTCATTACCCGTATAGCTTAACAATCGCTTAGATGAACTGCGTAACTATCTGCGCAAACAAGGTTACAAAAGAAATGTTACAACTGATGCTATCAAGAAAGCTACTAGAATCTCGCCCTCAGATGCTCTACAACAACGTCAAAAGAAGAAACATAACCGAATCCCATTTGTTATTCCCTTCAATCCAAGACTCCCAAACATTGGAGAAATTATACAAAGATACCTGCCTATTCTTCACAAATCTCATCATTGTAAGACTGTTATACCCAACCCTCCTGCCGTAGCATATAAAAGACCTCGCAACTTGAGACACCAGGATTTTACAAATGCAGTAAAAAATGTATTACATGTACCCGGCACTGTCAAGAAACCAACACTATAACGAGTAACTGCACTAAGAAACAATTTGTAATTCGGAAACGTCTCGACTGTAACTCTTGTAATATTATATATCTAATTACCTGTATCAAATGCAACTAACAATACGTCGGAGAAACTCAACAAAAATTCAAAGAACGAATATATGGACATAGATCAGATATCAACAATCATGCAGACTCCCTGATCGCCAGACACTTCAACTCCCCTAATCATAGCATAGACCATCTCTGAGTCACCGCCTTTGATCAGCTCCATAATGCCACCACTCATTCACTTCTTAATAAAGAAACATTTTGGATTAGAACTCTTAAAACTCTTGAACCTCTAGGTATTAATAATAATCCTCAAACCATCTTCCCCATCAGTACTTTTTAGACTTTACCCCTTTTCACGCGCTCCTGGTTCCACATTCTTCGTCATAGTTCCCTATGATGTCATTTCTTCCCTTAGAGATTGTTTTAAAATGTTTTATTTATTACCTTGAAGAAGAAGAGGGTACCTCTTCGAAACGTTGGTCCAATAACATCTGACTATGAAAACAGTGTTAGTGTGTCTTTTGTTCATTTACTTTAATATTTATCTAGTGAAGAACACTTCTGTATCAGATTCCTCGATCCATTGTTTTCATATTCCTGTTGGATGTGGATTCTACACAAGTTTTACTTAAATAAGCTTAGATTAAAAGAGATTCATGATGAATGATTTTTAGTTCACAACAGCCGAACAAAAAATAAATAGAACTAGTCTAACCATTATATACATAAATTTTGCATGAAATGTCTAAATTAATTTTTGGTATAAAATTCATATTTATGAAAAGAACATTAAATTTAGATTATTTCACCCATAGGTCTCCCGGTTTGTCGATCTTATCCGGGATAGAAGGGGATTTTGCGTTCTAAAGTTAGTGTTATGTTCTAGCGATCAAATAGTGAAACTTTTAACGAAAAAATTAATGTTGTACGCGAAAGTCGAATTAACCCCTCTCTCAGGGGGGTAAAGGGGGTGTTCTTAAGGGAGGAAGGAAGGGTCGGGGGTCTTCTTAAGCAGTGTTTTTGGCGACATCTGAAGTTGGTTGACTTATGCACTAAAGTTGATTGTTGTACGCAAGTAATTAACCTCGAAAATTCGACATTTTGTCAGACCCCTCACTCCCATGGGATGGGGACCTGCAACTTAAGAATAAAGATTCAGAGTATCGAACACCGCTGTTCACTCATCTTGCATAGTAGAAATTTTGTATGTGATTTTCGAAACAACATGAACCCAGCTCCCTAACTATTTATTAGAACTAAAGTTATCATGTCCCAAAGCATCAACCAATGAAATTGCTTATCTCTGCTTGCCCTTGCATTCACCTTATAAACACCTACATCAAATTTAAACATTCTAGCTCAATCAGAAGGAGAGTTATTGTGTCCCAAAATGTGCGACGGACGGACTGACAGACCCATTTTAATAGCAGTTGCCATGCAAGATACGCCCACATTTTGCAAAAGATAAGACAAAGATTGGAGATAATCGATAGAGCACATCCTCTCCACACATGCTGACAAAAGCTCATTTTTAAAAATAGGGTTCTTATTGATTATGGTTATTGTATATATAGTTGTAGCTTTAAAAATAATCACATGACTAGATCTCCAGAGGAGAACTGAAGGCTTTCACCACACCGAAAGTAATTAGAGTTTACGTCGAAAATCTTAAATCGTGGTCGACACCGCTGAAAAACCAAAGTTGTTGCCACACCGAAGTCATGTTCGAAACTGGAATCCAAATGGATATCACTTTTATGCGTAATGAGAGTTTACGTCAAAATTGAAAGAGTAGCCCAAGGCGTAATTACAGTTGATATTATAAATCGATATCGTAATCAAAGAGACACTGAAGTTACGGTCAAAACTGGAATCGGAATAGATATTAATTTCAAAATCAAAGTCAAAATTGTAGTCGTAATTAGAGTTTAGGTTGAAACTCAAAAGGTGTAATTAGAAATAAAATGAAATGGGGTTTAAAGTCTAACTCATAAATGCTAACTGTTGACAAATTTCATGAGGAAAAATCTATCGCTTCTTACAGTTTCTAAGATCTACGCGTAATGGCAAAAGAAAAGAAAGAATAGTTTTGCGAAAGGGCCGAAAAGCAGTATTAATTTCCCATTGTCTTTAGCACTCAACATTAGTTTTTCTTTTCAAAGTATTTCGGTTATAATTAGCGGCAGTGCAGCGCTTTTGATTTATTGGTGTAAAGTGATGACGTCATGTAGAGAAAAAACCTGGGACATTAATTTCAGGGGAAACTATTACTTACTAAAATGACATATTTTCACGCTAGAATTACCAACCCCATATTTTGGTTAAAACACTTATACATCAAATATTGTCACTGTACAAAAAAAAAGCTCTATATATAAATAGAGAATCTCCTACGACTACAAGTCTTTTTTGATGTCGATAAAGTAAAAAAAAACTCGGCAGAGCCTTGGGTTTTTTTTACTTTATCGACTTGTGTTGATATTTTTTGATATCAAAAAAAGACCCCTGGGAGATTTTATTTATCACCCAATCCTTTCTTACATGCACAAATAAATAAATATAATTCTTTGGTATAGATTTCACTTTTACTGAACCTGATTACATTACGATGTAGTGATACATCATTTTTTGACAGCAATTGAACCATTGCAAAGTCCTTTATAGTTCCTTTTTAATAAGAAAGAAGTTACTTTTAATAAAAAAAATGAACTGTTCTTTGAAAATAAAAAAAGTAGTTCCTTTTTGATTGACTAATCAAATTCATGTAAAGCGATATCTCCTAATCACGTGACATTTGACGTCTGGTGACGCGACTGTCAGGCGCCATCTTGGAAGGTGTAGTCAGTGTAAACAATATGGCAGATCACTCGTATCCCTCACTCAACCACACAAGAAACACGATCTGCGGGGACCCCAGTGTTTTGCTTTTGGGTGTTTTCTCCACAAAAAAACCTTGATGAAAGCACAGGGTATAAGTTTTCACAAGTAAGTAAGAACATTTAATTAAATAGGTTAGGAAAAGCCAAATCAAAATCTCGACAAGCCTATTAATTTTAGTACTAATTCTACGCTACTCGCAGTGCAATTTTACAGTGCAATCGTAGTAATTAGATTATTTTCTAAACTGCATTGCATTTCCTCATGTGGTTGTGTTGTTTTTCTTTGCTGCTAACTCTATATATCTAGGCCTATTGACAAATATAATATAAAATATAAATATTATGCCGAGGCGCTATTGCACTTTCGCACCTCTACCAGTTCCTGTGGTCATAGAGACTTGAAATTTTCAGGGGATGTTAAGGGGGACTGCCATGATTGCACACCAAATGTCAGCCGAATCGATCAATAACTTTTTATTTTACCGGCCTTTTAGCTTCAAATGAGATATGAGTTTATCCGTTTGACGCCATTTTCTTTGTTGACTATTTAGACCCGAATAACAAGACACCAAGACGGATTCCGGCACACTGCTCTTCCCGCCTAACACTGCAGTTCGTAATAATAATAACAATTTTCGTATATTTTAATTTTTGCGCAAAACTACCATTTTCTATAAACGACTAATTGGTGTTGACTAGTTGGATTGGCCTTTACGTGTGAATATCGCTGTGACCTTGATGCTGACTCTGACTTCAAATTTCCCCTCGAGCTCGGGACCTTTGCGCTTATATGTGCTACACCCCTATGTCTTGCTGTATTTTCGAGGTTAATGTCCGGGGTGAAAGCAGGAACTCAAACTTTTCAAAGTCAGCTTTTGAACATTTGACCTTGACTTACGACAATATCTTTAATGAATGTCTTGATTCGAAGAATTTAGGCCTAATCTGATACAAGTTTTTAATTGTAAGTATTTAACTGAATATTTTTAAACCAAATACTCTTTCGCAAGAAATTAATTCTTCGTTAAATTGCAAAAATTCTGCGCCAAATGATGAAATGACTGTACTTGCAAGATAATATAAATTGACACTATTTAAACAATTACATTCATTAGAAATTATAACATAAATGTGAAAACAAAATTGCCGCACGATCATAGTTCAATATAATAGGCTGCACTGTCATAAAGACGCAAAGAATAGAAAGCCCTTCGCACTAGATAGCGCAAGTTGCAGTGTTTACTTTTCACGTCATACAACTTCCAAGATGGCGGACTTATGATGTCGTGGTAAAAGACGTCATTGCTATATTAGTATACATTTCTATGGTTATGACATCATAGGAATGATGATGTCATGGACTTAGATACATAACATCACAGAGTAAAAATAAACAGAGTGGCGACTGCTTCATTTGCATAAAAAAAGGTCGCGCACTGTATCTTGGGGTTTATCTGTAATGTCACTAAACATGGCAGCCATGTGACGTTTCGCAGCTGAACAGAAGAAAATGTAAACATCCGAGTGGTGGATATGGTATCCAGAGTAGGTCTTACGCCGGGTGTTTTAATTTTAGGGACTATTGAGGGATTAAAAAAAAAAGAGCTAAGTCTATGTCGCGTCGTCTGCAAAGAGTACGATACAACGAGTCATCGTTGAGTGCTAGGCCTAGGATTATAAATATACTGAGCAATAATAAATTATAATATTAATAACAGCAATATATATCATCGAAAATTTTATTTTGTAAGAGTACATATTTGGTGAAAGATGTTTTCATATTTGATTGATTAATTGGCATTATATTGCATATTATGATATATTCCAATGTAGAGTACTTAGTATTGTAGGCCTAGAAGTAGATCTATAGTATACATCTTTAGGATATCATCTGATAATATGACCTCTCGCTCTAACTTGTCTAAGCTAAATCAAATCAAATCAATGTGCTATTAATGTAATGAAGGGAGACTAGAGAGAAATTTGATTTAACATCCACTCGACACAAACTAGGTAATTTCGGGACTAACATGGTTCAGTTTTATTTCAATAATTCAATTGATGGGTCTGAGTGACTGAGTGAGAGGAAACTGAAGGACCCGGAGAAAATCCACGAGGTTGGACAGGTGACCTTACTCCTTGTCACGTACAAGTGGGGAATCGAAACCACGCCACTTGAATCAATGACATGTCATAGGTCTAATAAACGTATTAATAGTAATAATACCCGGTAATTTAAATTGTTGGTCTTTTTCTTTTAGTAGTTTTGAGTTTTCGCGGGACAAGAAGTAGTTGCGCTTCAATGTAAACCAACTTATTCCTTGCATTCTTTATCGCATGCTATCTAGTATTTTCGTTATTTTAGAATTACATGTAGAGGTGATTTTTAAAGGATCAAATTTTAAATCGTAAGCTTTACCCATTAAGTCTGTAGTTGCACATGTAGGCCGTGGTGTGAATTTCTAGCTAGTCTGCTTCTGTTTTTCCGTGCCGGCAAGTTCGGGTGAAAAAAAAAGTATATCATTTAATTCTTCTAGTATTACTTTGTATTCCCAAACAACTTCTCTGTAATCCATTCTTTGACGTTTGGCAGAAAACGTAAAATAAATACGGGCTTACTTATCAATGTGCGATGGTATTTGAATTTCGCGGTGATTTGGTTTTAACATAGCTCGCCAATCAGATACACACGACAAAAAGTTCAACAGGTATGTGGGGGAAAGGTCACCTGCACTTTGTTTACGTTTTGTTAGTAACCGTACATGGTGGAAGGATAGCGAAAACTGCATACTTCGTGTACATTTTGTTAAAAACACTGAGCTAAAACCGTTTACTGCAACAAGCTGGGAAAAATTTAAGGTATGTGCTAACTAATGGATCAAATGAGATGGAAATGGCAGGCTTGTGCCGGAGATAAATGCTGATTTGCTGGACAAAGAACTCCAGGAATGTGCAGACAAAACTGTCACTGGGGTATAGACTACTAATACAGACTTCTCACCACATTCCACGTTACCAACGTAAACAAAACTGTGTATGAAACATTATCACAATTCCAAAATTGTTGAAGAAAGTAATGTTTAGAAACAAGCAGCAAAAAAAGAAAAAAGAATAATAGGTCTGGATAATTTGTTAAGGGGATCATATTAACATTTTCCCATTTTCTTGCAAATGCAAGCCGATGAAGATATTCTTGTAAATGCATAATAACCCAGATCAAGGACTACTCAGCCCAAAACCACTCAGACCAATAGAATTCCACTCAGACCAATAGAATTCACTCAGTCAAAGACAGTAGACAGATAGATGTACTTGTTACAAGTGAAAACTTTCTTCTATGGATTTGTGTATATTGTTCGAATATAAAAGTGACAGCCAAACATATGCTGACAGTGACATTGATTTTGATAGTGATGATGATATTGATGAAATTATGTTATTTTTTATGAGTAGGCCTACACCTGTATACATGTATGTATTTTTGTAAGCGGTTTTTAAATATTGCATATTTTAAACATGTTTTACTTAAATGTACCGGACATGTCAATAAATTTTCATATTATATTTTGTCACTTTGGGCTTACTATATGTTTTTATTTTACTTTTTTATTCTAATTCATTTTCGAGTCCGACGGTTTCCCCTTGTCAGTGGTGCAGACGGAGGGGCTGACAAGGCACAAGGACAGCAGTCTAGTCGAGGTCCCATGTATACATTGGTGTGCACGTAAAAAGATCCCCTGGGAGTTGGAATTTGATATAAGCGTAGGCCATAGTGCTGTGCCCGGGCAAAATTTCCCTCATAGCACACTGTATGGCATATGCCCATCTTCATTAGCCCAGTACATGTATAGGAGCAGAACAGTAGGACGTTAAACCCCATTTCATGTCAAATTCATTTTACTAGAACCATTTTACTTAGGTAATTACTGTTTGTTTTTCTCTTATATGTACTTTTATTTACTGGTTGATATATATCTTTTAATTTAGTACGGTGTATAATAAGGGCACAAGACCTGATCTGTGTGTAAATACATGTTTTCTGTGAATATAAGAACCTGAACAGCGCATTAAAAACCGTTTTCCAGTTTTAATACACTTTATAAATGATGATGTTATTATTATTATTATATACATTTTTCATTAATACTAGTGATGTATGGTATTGTTGTGTACGAGCAAATTTATATAATTGCATTAGTTTATTTTTTATTTATTTCTTTCTTTAAAAAAATGTACATATCTTATACTCTCTTATAGGGGGGTTGGGTAGCCGAATGGGTGGCATGTGCGCGCAGTATCATAAGGTCTGTCATTGAGTCCACTGGCGTGGTTTAGATTCCACGGTTGTATGTGACAAGGAGAAGGGTTGCCTGTCCAACCTCATGGGTTTTCTCCGGGTCCTCCGGTTTCCTCCCACAGCTAAAGACCACTACACGCAAGCGAATTATTGGAATAAAATTGAACAATGTGTTATTCCCGAAATTACCTAGTTTGTGTCGAGTGGAAGTTGAACGCCATTTCTCTCTCTCTCTCCTCTTATAATAAGTCTATTGTTCTCTTTTTTAAAAAAATAGTATAGTTGATGAAGGTGAATTATTATTAATTGTATCATTCAGATCACATGGTATTATTATTTTTTTTTTCTTAACATTATATATAATTATAAGACCGAACCAGTATTTCAATCATGCCAAAATCGTTTTCATCTGTATTAAGATATTTCTCTTGGATATTGTTTCACGAAAATAGTTTTGAAAAAATACTTGTTTCCAGAAAATAACAGATTCATTCAATCATTGGTGCTATTTCCCTATTATTGGCCATATTTATGCCACAGATCAGGGGTTAGTCGTCTTCACCGTGTCAATGCAACATTTAACAGGTGGTATTCCGTATTATCCAGTAATCCCGGCATATTTGCAGAGAAATTCTCTCTGACAAATGTAAACAAGCCAACCTGTTCCATCTCGTAAAAGGTATTCCCTGGTCTATTTATGGCTATTGACCCGTGACCCTATGACGATCCTTGCTTTTATGGTTTCTGATTGGCATAGAATTTGATTTTTTCCCTCGATTATGGCTACACTTGACAAATATAGTTCGAGACGTAATTCGAGTGCAAGACGTATTGTGCAATGCATCGGAAAAGAAATGTATGCGACAGTGACGGCCTACTGGTTTACTCATGTAACAAAGCGTCAGATTTTCACCCGGAAATTATCACCATCCCATTTATAGGACCAGCAAGCCACCATATTAAAAGAAATTTAACAGAGCAAATCTGCGCAGAGGTAGTATTCAGCAGCGGAACCACACTCAAAACTATCTTAAAAAAGCTGATGGTATGATACAAAAACCAAGAGATGATCCAAAGGGTGTTGTATACAAGATAAATTTTGAGTGCGATGCGGCGTACATTGGAGAAACATCCTGTCTGATTTCAGTGAGAACAAAAGAACATCACACGGCAGTTATAAAACAAGAAAATAATAAATCAGCAATAGCAGAACACATCTACCAAAACCCAAAGCATAAAATCAAATGGGAGAATACAGAAATACTAGCCAGAAACTTATCAACATGGAAAAATAGAATTCTACGAGAAGCGCTAGAAATTAAAAAACATAAGCCAAAATTAAATAGGGACTCGGGACATTTTCTCCCAAATCTTTGGGTGGATTTATTTAATCCCGATTAATGTTTGTTTTTTGTATGTTTTCACTAGGGATCGGGAATCTTCAAGTTTTTACGAAAAAAGGTAAGAAACTACCCTTATCATCTAGAATCTAATACACGTCAAGAATGTGTTAAATACCGTCAAGATTCATCAAAAACTGCCCAGTTTGTGCTACCGTGTAGATTTAGAAACACCGTCTAGTTTTGACATCGATCGTCTACTTTACGACCGGCCAGTTTCTCGGGATGTTTTAGATTTGAAAGGGGTTTAGTTTTTAGACAAGGCCTTATTTTCCCGGACGTTGTCGAGAAATGAACACAGTGTTGAATTACTAAAGGCGTTTAGATTTTACGCCAAATTACCACTTTACCGAGAGCTGTCTAGAAACTTACGGGAGATTAGAAATGCAATGCCGTTTACTTTTCATGTCTTTTAATTAGTTTGCCGGGTGTCATCTAAAAAACGTACGGCGTTTGGTTTTGTGTGAAATATTTAATTTCTATCTCCCAATTTTAGAAACTATGTTCAGATTTAGAATCTTAGCCTAGTGTCTAAAATTCTCGAATGAATTGCATATTTGTTGAATATCTTCTGTATTGCCGACGTCCGTTGGGAAACGTCCATTTGCAATGAATTGACAATTTTCCCGGCGTAGATAAAACTCAACAATTTATTTATTAGTAATTAACGAAACAAATGAACGTATATCTTGTTTCTTATAATCTTGTTTTCTGGGTTATTTACCCACTCCCGCAATCAATAACAAATGTATTTGTGAATTTACAAATTAATGTGTGCAGTACTCATTTCGACCACAAATGAAACGTAATTTTCGACATTTATCTAGGCGCCTTTGGGGGACTGTTTTCGCCAACATTTATTTTTGTATCCCGTGGGAATGTTGACGAAATGCAGGAGGGGAATTGGAATTGTTAACAGGCACAGTTTTCCCCCATTGACACGAACATGGACTGCAAATCGTATATAGTTTAGTCTTGTCACAATAAAATCGAGTATTTCTAATTAAAAACTAAAGCAAAACAAGCAGGGTCATTATAATATTTATTATCTAAGACTACTAAACATGGAAAGATAGTCTACAAATAAAGTAAATCGGGACTGTACGTATACACTACATTACATACACAACACTCGCACAGCATTCGGGACGTCACACACGACCTCACATACAAGTTAAAACCTAATCGAAGTATATGACCAATAAAACATATTACAAGTTCAAAGCATAATCACATACAGGTATCACCTAGCATCTTTATCTATTTATTACGAAAACATATAATACAAGTTGAAAAACATTCACATATATCAGTTATCAGGTTCACCCATCAGTTATATATATTAAACACAAAATATAAAAACTGTCGACGATCACGACATGTTTAGATAAAACTCCACGTCACTGTCGACGATACAACTTCGGTTAGATAAAACTCCACGTCACTGTCAACGATATCACAATGTTCACATACACACGTTTAGGGGCAGTACTGCCTCCGGTACTGCTCATACTTATTATTAATTACATCGCAGTTTTTCACAACAAACTTGCCATTTTCTACTTCGTGCACATAAGCTTTCCCCAATATATATAAGTCTTTGGTTATGGATATATCTGCAGGTTCAATCCATTTGCAATTTTTTCTCTTATCCGGATTGGTGATATATTTAATTTTAAACCTTTTCCCGCCATCGAAAATTTTCTGTACATTCCCCACATACAATCCTTCTGTCCAATATACACCAACCCATTCATCTGTTTCTATGTAAATCTAAAAAAACATAATAAATCAAATTAATTCGATATTATGATAAGATCAATTAGTAATTACATAAATCTGTGCTCATTATCGCAATGCGATACCTGCAATAATGTAATCTATTAAAATTACTGTTAACAGAAATGTCAATTATCTAGGCAAGTTTCTAGCTTAGTGATAATTCTTACCCCTTCATTTAAAAATTCTGTCTTGCAATTTGGTTCTTTGGAATCTGAACAAGGCAATTGAGAGAGAGAGAGAGAGAAATGGGGTTTAACGTCCACTCGACACAAACTAGGTCATTTCGGGACTAACATATGGTTTAATTTCATTTCAATAATTCGCTTCCGCATAGGAGTCTTTAGCAGTGGGAGGAAACCAGAGGACCCGGAGAAAACCCACGAGGTTGGCAAGGCAATTGAATCTGAAATGAATCACATGGTTATCAATAAGATGCACGTACTTAAATTCGAGATTATAATTATACAAATCGAAAAATACAAATGTTAAATATGCCAGAACGAAGTTGCGTCATGGAAATTGTTCGACGGTATGATAAATATAGTAAAATAATACCTCTTCAGTATCGGCGTACTTGCACGGGTACAGATTTGGAAGTACAGGCTGAAAATTAAAGAAATAACTCTGTTAAAATCAATGATTTACTATCTTGCAATTCGAAGTAGAAAATAATAATATAATATCTACAATAAAATGACCAAAATAATCTATGAAAGCACTCGTGGATTCTACATTGAATTAGGCATTTAAAATTACTTTTGTTGGAACGGATTTTATAGTAATTTATTGAAACAAACCATTTCATCTTGTAGTCTTTCCACATCCTCCATCTCGCTCACTAGAGAGGCGATATCTGTGTCCCTGAAGTCCCCAAGTTCATCCATAGTTAATAAATCTGGGGTCGGTAGTGGATGTACCTTTTGGGTAGAAATTAAAATATACATAACATTAATTGCTTAATCCTCTTGTTTAGTGATTTGTAACCTCACTATTTATATATTTATAACACTAAGTCATGGAATCTAAGTAACAAATGAAATGGGGTTTAACGTCCTACTGTTCTGCTCCGACTGAGATAATGCCTGAGCTAACGACGGTAGGCATACGCCATACAGTTTGCTATAAGGAAAATTTTGCACAGGCAGCAACACGATGAGCCATCGAATTCCAACTGCCATAGGATCTTTTACATACACACCAATGTATACACGGGACCTAAGTCTTCGTCCCATCCGAACGACGGCAGCTGTTCCTGTCAGACCCTGTGTCCTGCACCAGTGACAAGGGGAAACCACTGAGAGAATCCTGATGAACTCTCGGCCAATACAGAGATCGAACACCTGACCTCCACTTAGCCACCGTGTATGCATATATGTAAAAAAAATAATAAGTTTTCTTACGACATTGCTCAAGAATTAACCTCCCGACTAGTGATATGACATACCTCAGCTTGAATTTCTTGACTGTTGATAGTCTTGTCACACTCCCTCTGTTAAAAAAGATGGGACATTTAATTGGGCAGAGTTAAAATATTCGGTACGTGGTGCATTATTTGACCAAAACAATCTCTACTGGGACATTATTTGCCAGGAAGGACCAAACAATCGGTGCAATATTTCATGTGTCAATAACGTTGAAGGACATTATAGATATTACAAATTACAAATACAAAAGCTGGGGTGGGGTAGGTACCCCACGTAACCTGTGGATATTTCTATCCTCTAAAATGTCCATTTTTTTCTCGCGGTTGCAGTAATTAAGATTCTAAAGATTTTACTGATTTATTATTTCTTCTCCTTCCAGCAAAAACCGTTAAATCTTCTTTTGGCCAAAATAGTGAACTTACTACCTAAAATGAAATGAAATGGGGTTTAACGTCCTACTGTTCTGCTCCGACTGAGCTAATGACGGTCGGCATACACCATACAATTTTGCACGGACAGAGACGCAATGACTAACTCTAATATCGAATTCCAACTGTCATACATGTGACCTTAATCCTTGGTCCCATCTGAACGACCAGGCAGCTGTTCCTGTCAGACCCTGTGTCCTGCACCAGTGACAAGGGGAAACCACTGAGAGAATCCTGATGAACTCTCGGCCAATACAGAGATCGAACACCCAACCTCCACTTAGCCACTGTGTATGCATATATGTAAAAAAAATAAGTTTTCTTACGATATTGCTCAAGAATTAACCACCCGACTCGATATATTTAAGTTATACATACCCCAACTTGAGACCATGTCAGTTGTTTCATTTCACTCGAGGTAACATACCCCTCCACCGTGGACTTGGGATGTTTTCTGGCCATAAGCAGAATGTAGTGGTCTTTCCCTACAAAAAAAGTATTTATCGATATAATCAACGGTCTAATACGGCGAACAAAGCTGTTGAAATCTTGTTCATTATTGTATAATGGAGCAGCATTTACAGACATCTAAAAACAATATGAGATTATTTGATGCACCCAATGTGAGCGAATTAATCCAGTACTAACCATTTCTTAATGTCTTGCTTCCTATCTCAACATTTCCGGTCGCAACCGCCTTTCCGTTAAAAACCATCTGTACAGTAGCCCTGCATATAAAACAAGTGAAAATGCATTTAAGAAATTATCTAAGACACCCAGCTTCTAACACGTCTTGTCCACATGTTTATGTTGTAGATTTTTGTTTTGCGTGTAGTGCGGCCATCCTGCACTTACTATCAGTAAATAAAGGTATATCCCCGTCGAGGGGGATCACGTGGCTAAGTGGGTAAGACGCGTGGTTTCCCCTTGTCAGTGATGCAGGACGGAGGGCTTGACAAGGACAGCTATCTAGTCGTTCAGATGGGACGAAAAAACCGAGGTCCAGTGTACACATTGGCATGTATGTAAAAGATCCCTTGGCAGTTGGAATTCGATATAAGAGTAGGCCATAGCGACGCCGCCCGGGTAAAATTTCCCTCATAGCACACTGTATGGCATATGCCCGTTTACATTAGCAGAACATTTCATTTCATATATCCCCGTCGAACAATGCCGGCCGATAATAGTAATACAGCACGGATTCAGGATTAAACCGGCTGAGGGAGGGATGTGGGCGCATGTATTTCCTTTATCAAAGAATTGCTATTTCCTTACCCTTCTTTCACCTCTTCCAATTGTTCAGCAGCTGCTTCTTCTTTTTGGCCCAGTTGTCCATTATGCTTCCTTTAAATATTACAAATGAAATATACATAAACGCACAAACAATAGGATGGGCTTGACTAAGCAGGCCCGTGACTAGCACTAAAATGTTGGAGGGGCAAGGGCTTCTGGGGGCTCCGATGTACCTAACCTTGGCGGACGGAGCCGTGGACACGCATCCCTTCGGAAAAGGGTCTATGGTGTTCTCTCCCAGTCTGAGGAGTTTTCATGGCTGAATTTGCGATATTGGTGATCAGGTTTTGATACGACTTGGTAGATTTCTTCGGGCGTCGGTACGCTGGTCGTCCAATGGAAAGGGCGCGCTCAATCAAAAAGGTGCACTGATTTTTTCCAGGGGCTTTCCCCCTCCCTTTGCAACAACCGTACATCCAGCTATCCGTATGTCATAGTTCAGCACAGGTTCTGCATAAAGCCCACTTACCTTGCTATATATGATCATGACCAGTTCTTCTCTGTTATCTGCATAGTCCAAGGATGGGTTATATTTTAGTATCTGTAAAACAAAAAAATTGAATTGTACCTATATTTCATTTTAAAATTACATTTACTTTGGTTATGACTGTCATTGTATTACTGACAAAACGCTTCAGGGATAGTATATGGTGCCTCAACTTACCATCTCCTGTACTTTTCTGTAGGTTTGGTTATCTTTTAGGTCTTTTAAATCGTATTCAAAAATCGATACGCGAACACTTTTCTGTAAATAAATTCATTTTAAAACGTTTAGACATACATTATGCAAGGGCTACATCTGTCTATTACAGGCCTGAAATGTTATCTAAATTATTAATTAGACATTAATTAACTTATCAAGACCATAATCAACACTCGATGTTAAATAGATTAGAACGGTTCAGTTCAGACATGGAGAAGGGAAACTTAACTTTGAACAACCCTACATTGTCAATATACTCACAAAATATTCAGTTATTTATTTTCGAACTATTATAGCAAGTATGGCTAAATCTTACATATACATCCTTATCCCCTTGCACGATAAATTGACCCAGGCCGAAGTAGCCCCACTTTCCAACCCGATTTAGTATTATAGCTACTCACAGCAAGAAAATTCTTGGCCTTCTTTTCCGCTGTTGTTCTTTTAGTCACCTCGCTCTTGCTCATCAGGTCTTGCAGTGGATACCGAGTTACACGCAAATCCGGTGATCGGGCGCCTCTTCTTTTTGGTGTTGTTGCAGGTTGTGGTTTTGTCTCAGGAGTTGTTGGTTCTGTACTTGACACCACTTGGTTGAGAAATTGCAAGAGGCTTTGCTGTTGTGGAGTTATGGTTGCAAACCGTGGCCACAAAAAATCAGTATTCTGTTAATAAAACAAAGAACATGTATAGTAAAACAATTTTCAAAATCACCAATTATCACGGCAATTATTATCTTCAAATATGGGATTTTTTTAATTAGCAGAGGTAATACAAATTTAAACATATTCTTGCGTAATATTATCATTACGGATGGTTGTTCGAATTCAATAGAAACCAGTGTAAGGGATATTATTATCTTAATACTGATCATGACAAGCTTCATAGAACCGATCGATCGATTGGAATAATTTTGTATGTGTAGGTTACTGTTCTGCTCCTAAACTGGGCATACACCATACAATATGGTATGAGGAGAAATTTTGGCCCGGACATCGGGCACTGTTGACTACTTTTATATCAAATTCATCTGTCAACTAATCGATTACTTGCATGCCACTTGGACCTCGGTTTTTCGTCCTATCTGAACGACTAGACAACTGTCAGAAACCATGTCGGTTAATCCCGGCCAACACTTCGTTTCCTTTAAACCAGCATTACAATTATATTTGAAAAGTGTTTGACCAGTTCTATGTGGTAATGACTGACACCAATATTGTCCTGTAACGTGTCCAACAGAAATTATATACATAGAAAATGTAGTTATGCATAGTATGCAAGTCTACAATAATTATATTCGTGAAAAATTGTCTTACATTAGGCGGCAGTCCAAACTGATTTGGTGGTGTAGTTCCAGTATTACAGCTAGGTTGATCCATGTTAAGTGCACACTGATAAGTCATTCAAAGAATCTTAAGACAGACATTTATGACCGTTGTATATTCTATGCGACGATGGTGTAATTACACGTCTGCGAGCGATATGGTTTCAGACGGAACCGAGACAGGTGGCTGGAATTTGTGATTTATATAACAATAGCAGGCGGTCATTCAAAGAATATAATCTATTTATGACTATATATTCCAAGCGCCGGTATACGCTTTGGTTGCGGATGGAACCGAGACAGGTGGCTGGAATTTGTGATTTATATAACTATAGCAGCCAGTCAATTCAAATAAATTAATCTAAATTGTAATGACTTGCATTTATGATTTGACTGCATAATCCCTAGGTACAGTTTTATTCAGATATTATAGCCCAATCAGGGCATACACACGTCCTTTCTTTATATATTATAATGGAAGAAGGAGCTTGTGATGAATTTATGTTTGAAATGATACATTTTTTTATCGAAATAAAGTAACGCTATTATTATATGAATTTTATGTAATGACTATTAATGTAGAATTGTATATACATTTATTGTCTATAATAATAACTACTGTTATCGACTTTATCTTTGCCTCTGAACACGTCGTTTATATTAATTTTATACATTCGGATTTGAAATAATACTCTTCAACTCCATAAATAGCGGAAATTAAAATTATTAAAGAATTAGTTGTTTTGGGGTTGTTGTTTGTAAAAGCCAGGAAATGGTTTCATGTACTCATTAAAAAAACCAATGCCTATAATATACACAGCGTTCAGTTCTTTGTCTAATAAACCCAACATAGCTTGGTAAAGCTAATCACTCCGGATCCATTGAATTCTGATGGCTTAAAAGAAATGCGGTTTGTTCGATATGTCCGTTATTGTCTACGTTAAACTCCAGAAAGGAACGAACGAATTCGGGCCATTACTTTATATTTATCGTTAATAAGAGTGGTGTATAATGTCTGGTAGAAGTCGATGTTGGTGTGAGAACTGGCTGGCAGGAAGAATTTGGTGTGCAGGACTATAGTTGAGCATATACATCGAGATCGGTACAACGGTGTTCATTCGGAATGGCAAAGAGAATATTTAGACACATCAAGTGACAGAAAAAAAGAACAAGACTTTCATAAGGTATGAGATATGTTAATTATTGCATATAATTATAATTTAGTTCCCGTATATGTATATAATCATAATAGGCTAATTCCAGCTTGACAGACGGGACAGAATAGGTGACCATGTAAAATGTCAAGCCCATTCTCTATATGATACTAAGAATAGAAGGGAATTTAAACATGGTATTTCCTAGCAGAGAACATATAGTATCATATAAAATATGAAACTTAACTCAGTAAAACAATCTCTAGATGTCATCACCTAAACCATGACCGTGACAGACGGGACATTAATTTGCATCCAGTTTTCAAAGGATTTATTAAAAAGAAAAATTCTATCTCAATTAAAAATTAAACTACATTGTTATAATGATGTCAGGTATCCCATAAATTAAGCATCATATCTGGGGCAAGGATGAGAGCAATATCTTAAAAATATACTTTTAGGGGTGAGTTTTTATGTGTGACAGACGGGACAAAGTCATTGTGACAGACGGGACAAATTTGGAAAAGAGAGAATGCAAACTTATTTGAAATGATAAAGAAATGATGAGTGATGAAAACTTGTCTTTGGATGTTTGAAATCCATTTCATGCTTCTAATGGAGATGTTAAACCATTATGTCTCATTGACTGTGACAGACGGGACATTAATCTGTATCCATTTTTCAATGGATTTATTCAAAACAAATTTTCTTTCTCAAATCAAAATCAAACTACATTGTTATAAAGATGTCAAGTTTCCCATAAATTAAGCATCATATCTGTGGCAAAGATGAGAGCAATCATGTTAAAAATATACTTTTAGGGGAGCGTTTGTACGTGGGACAAATGGGACAAATTTGGATATTAAGAGAACTTATTTGAAATGATTAAGTAATTGGGAGTTAATGATGAGGGATGAAAACATGTCTTCTGATGTTTGAAATCCATTCTGTGATTCTAATGGAGATGTTAAACTGTTATCTCTCAGTTTTTGGAACCATTTCGTATCATTTAGAATTTGTTTAAATTCATTTATTTTTTAATACAAACTACATATATATGACAAATATAATATAACACTGATTAGACAATTCATAATAGAACGAAGATTGCTGTTTAAAAATTATTTTGCATGATAAAAAAAATAATCTGGAACATGTACTTTAAAGAAAAATCAGAATAAATTTATAATAACAATTAAAGATGGATAATCTTGAAGTAATTTGTCATGCCCTGAACGAATATAAATATTTTAAATTTGGTATATTTGGATATGAGGGCTTCAGATACCTAATCTTCAATTCTAATTCAACATTTTAAAAATTCAAAAATTTCAATTTGGAGCAACTTTTACTGGGGTTTCCCAAAAATTCCTAAAGTTAGCCAACGTTTGTGGAAGAATTAGTTTGTTGATAATTACAACTGAACTATCAAATAATAAAAAGAGGGAGTTCAATGACAAATGATCTATTAAAATTCAACAATGTTATTACAAGCTTCTTGAACTATTTGAAGGTAAAAAAAAAAGCAGATTAAAGCAGGAAAGAAGCATTATAAACTTGTGTGACAGACGGGACATTTGTGACAGACGGGACAATTGTGACAGGCGGGACACATTTCAAATACAATTTTCACTCTGTTGATTCATATTAGATCTAATTAATTATATGTTCTGAATCGGCCATATAAAGAAGGAGATAGCTATTAAACTTTTAAACATTACCTAGTTCTGTTAATACAGAAACTTTTCAGTGTATTCTGTGACAGACGGGACAATAATTTATTGTTAAGATTTTCAGCTTGAAAGATACTTTAACTTACCCTCAAAGAAATTATATACACTGCACAGTTTATTACTAGTTTATATGATACAAATATGCCACTATCATCATTTACTACCCCTATTTTGTTACAAAAGAGCAAATTAAATTTAGGCTGCTAAATCATAACTTTTTTTAAAAAAATGACCAACAACTTTTTATTTTTGTTCAAGTGTGGAACATTGGCATGGAATTAGCCAATATCAACAGTAGTCACTTGTCTGTCCAAAATTTGCATGTTGTACTAATCAACTTAGACCTCAATCAAAATTGCTTTCTTTAGATGTCCTTTCATCTGTGCACATACTGACGTTGAAATACATATATTGTAATATGTAGACGAGAAAATTTGCATCGAATTCTAGTATGGGCCTTTTGTGCGACTTGTTTGGTTTGTATATGTACACGGGTATTGAGATGTGATGAAGCGGGAACGGTAGTAATAATTAGTAAGTAATTTTAAAAAGAGTGAACTAAATGGGATGGGATTTTCTGTAACTAATATATAAGTATTTGGCGTATTTTTCAATGGTCGATCTTAACGGCTTTTTTCTGCAGAGAACGCCAATTGGGAAGTTTTTGATAGATTCAACAGACAGGCGTAAGAATCTCCTCCATGAGAAAACTAAAGTGACCATTATTGAGTTTATGGTAAAGATGGTAGATCTACATGCTAGATCGGGACTCTCACTGGAAGATAGCAAAGACTTATTGGAGTTTTTCGGAATATTTTGGGACCATATTCTTCTAATGTACCTGCTACTTTTGACGAGGTACGTACATAGTTTGTCTTTTAGCATCATTAGTACCTTGTCGATTCGGCGTGCGTCAGTTGTGGATATATTTTTCCCCCGTCAACTATATATTATATATTATCTGCCAAAGATGTGTGATGAAAAAGGAAACAATTTTACTTCTCATGTAAGACTGATACAAAACAATTACAGGTATATACAATATACAACTTACAAAATCCATCTTTACATAAGCCAAGTTTTGATTTACCAAGCTCAGATTTTATGTTTGGTGACTTTAACCTATTTGCACACCACACTGCACAATATATTGTCAGTATTATAGGTCAAATCTCATCCAAGGAGTGCCAATTTATGTTTTGCGCGTGAAATAGGTAAAGAATGATATAAATTTTCATTTTATTTGTAAGAGATGCTTACAATATTAAACTCGTCGTTCACTTCAGAGCATTTTCTCGGCGGTATGAAGAAAATGGCGACCGTTTTCTCAATGGTAATAATATAATTTGAAATAATAATATCTGCTTCGCCATGCTTGTATATTTTACATGCTGTATGAAGTCACAGTAAACGGAATTCAACCATCAAAATATTGAATTCTTTTCGCATAGATCATTGGCGGCTATTTTAATTAGTTCTGTTTAGTATTTTTTAAAACGAAACGAAATATCTAATGTTCATCGGTTGGACTAATCATTAGGAGTATATAATGACTTGAGATATATTATTAGCAATTATCAATCGACTAATCAACCAAGACGACTGATTCTAATTTAGTATTACTCCGGGACGCGATTGATTAATTTATAGTATGCCGCTACGTGCCTTGACGCTCAATGTTATGGTTAATCTAGTATAAATACGATACAAATTTTTAGATTTATTACCGCCAATTCTAAAAGCACTCGCAAGTACCCAAAAATGCAATGACCAGAATCAAATTTTAATCGCCTCTTGCGTATTGCTACTTCAGCGACCGACAGCGTGAATCCTTGAACTAGGTATGTATCATCGACAATAAAATTGCGGCGTATTACTTCAGGACCGAGGGATTGAATTAATTTGTAGTGCGAAACATTTCGGGTTACCGTCTTGATTGACCCTGTCTGTGCAGAAAAGTAGGACGTTAAACCCAATTTTATGTTTCATTTTCAGGTTAAGAGAAATGTCAGAGATCTGACAGTTACACACAAGACCTATATATTTTGTCCAAACAACCACCAAAACATTGTTAATGAAGACCCACCAGCACGCTGTTTGACCCGCAACGCAGAAATCAACAGTAAAGATAATGACGGACCACCACCAAAATATCTACATTTTCCGATAATTCCTAGACTGTTGCAACTGTATGATATACCTACCATTGCATGGGCGCTACAAACTCATCCAACCAGACCTATCCATAAAAGTGCGATGTGGCAAGAAGGCAGCGAGGACCCGCGTGAATTGGTTTTGTCCTATTGTAGTGATGGTTTCAACCCCTATCACCACATCATGAAGAGGGGTAGTTACAGTATATGGGCACAAACGGGCGAGATACTTAATTTGCCACTGTCTGTGTCAAAACAAATACCAAAGTTACTTCTCGGTTTGATTCCAGGTAATGATGTTTGTACTCACTAAACCAAAGCATCCAGCTAACATAATACAAGAATATTCGATGAACAAGGAATATATATATATATAGATGTATGAAATTTTAGTAGTGTTAATATAGAAAAAATAATGGTTTAAAAATGCTGAAAGAAAGTACTATTGTTTAATTGTCTACATGTTTCACCTAAGCTTGTCAAGATAATATATAATTAATTGTGATTATTTTATTGGAAAAGAACATTTTGATTAGGGTTATATTTTGTTTTAAATCTGTAGGTCCAAAGATGACTATCGACATGAAGTTCGTTACAGCAATAATGGTGCAAGAATTTATGGAGCTAAAAAAGGGAGTCACTGCATTTGATGCCTACAGAAAGGAGTCTTTTGCATTAAAAGCACGAATTGGTAAGTACAGTTAACGACAAGCGATCTGTTGATTCAATCTACGGCAAATTAATTAATTAATTAATCCTCGGTTTGCTGTACTATCCAAAGGGTTATACATTGTTCCTTGTCAGGCCCTCCGCCATCACTGATACGCTGGAAAATCCCGAGATACTAATAATAATAATAACTAGACTTGCTTGCAAGACTGAAGGCTTTCACTGTAGCCAAGGCGTCACCCGGTCGCCAGATGCATGACAAAAGACTATCCCCACCTCTCACCCCCTAAACAACCCCCCCCCCAAATAAAAACACACATTTGTATAACTCAGATATTGACATGTTCTTTGCATGCGCATTACGATAGAAGGGAATCGAAAAATAAAGTTGATCTACGCGAAATGGAAAAAGAATAGTTTCGCGAAATGGACGAAAAGCAATAACGTGGTCCACACCGAAGTTATGGTAAAAACTGAAATCGCAATAGATTTTAATATCAAAGTAAAATGAAATGGGGTTTAACACCATTCTGCTCCGAATGGACCATGAGGAAAGTTTCGAACGTACAGCGGCGCTAGCCTACTATTATATACAATTCCAACTGCCAAGGGATCTTTTACAGTCACACCAATGTGTACGCTTGACTTCGGAATCGCGTTCATGTCAGCTACTGAAATATGTAACTGGTTCAAAAATTAAATATCACCAATTTTCTGGTTTCGTGCACGTTAAAGATTTGACGTCACTAACATGTAAAAGTTTACTATTAATTACAGACAGAGTCCAGGATCAAACAACTGAAGCAGTCAAGAGCCAGGATGTTCGCGACTACTTTGTTGTTTATATTTACTGATACTATCATATTTCATTATTTGTTAGCGTAGGACATTGTCATTTGTATATACAGTATATTAAACATGTATTATATGTCTTATCATAGAAGTCTATAGTGTTATGTTCTTTCGTAACCATTTTTTTAAATACCTTAATTGTTCGTACCTTTCTAACCAGGGTAATTATAGAACTGTTAAATTAAACAACGGAGAACTCCTACCAATTAAAATGATTTATATAATTAGTAAATAATTATGATTATCTAATGATTGTTGTTTTGTGACATATATAGTGTAACCAATATATACATTGTACTTTTATAATCAATATGATACTGTGTATTAGTCGTGTTTATATTCTTATGATTTGAATTTCTTCATGCAATATTTGTAAATCGCCAGTAGGAATAAATGTCTCTTATATAGATACATTATGCTGGCTGGAAGTTACACGGTAGGCTAGCCTTTGGGATTGCGGTCGAAGGTCAGCGATGAACTCGCTGATCTCGACATGCTACGTTCCGGTGGTCCAGAAGCCCCTTTAAAGCTTCTTTCTGTTTCATCGTGCGCTGTATCATACGGTCTGTCATTGAGTCAACTGGCGGGGTATCGATTCCCCGGTTGTACGTGACATGGAGTAGGGTCGCCTTCCAACCTCGTGGGTTTTCTCCGGTTTCCTCCCACTGCTATAGGCCCCTACGCGCAAGCAAATTTTTGAAATAAAAAAATATAAACCATATGTTAGTCACGAAATGGCCTAGTTTGTGTCGAGTTGATGTTAAACCCCAATTTCTTTCTCTCTCTCTTTTCAGTCACATATATCAATTAGGCTCTCTATAGAAGGAGTTCCCCCAAAAAATATTATATTGCCTTTTTGAGAAAAAGACCTCTAAACATGCTCGTACAGCGGAGCTAGTCTACTCTTATATAGAATTCCAACTGCCAAGGGATCTTTTACAGTCACACCAGTTTGTACACGGGATTTTGGAACCGCGTTCATGTCAGCTACTCAAATATGTAACTGGTTCAAAAATTGATTGAATATTCAATGAAATATCACCAATTTTCTGGTTTCGTGCAGGTAAAAGATTTGACGTCACTAACATATAAAACTTTAATAATAATTTCAGATAGAGTCCATGCTCAAACATCGTCATGCCTTTATCAGAGGTGCAATATTCAATACTTCTTTACGATAATACTGCATACTCTTAACAACTATACTCATAGTTGAAATAATTTTAATTCAAAATATCGTCAATGTGAAAGAAAAAAAAAACTCTCTTGAACAGGCTCTATACGTTGACAAAACCTACAGATTGTATCCATCCTATGTTTCGCTTAACAATGAAAGCTGCCGTTTTCAATATTCGATCCCTCTGTTCTCCTACTCCTGATATTTGGGACTGTTGTACAATCATTTTATGTATAACACCACCGATAGACCTCTCTGTAGATGAAGTTCCAAAAAAGAATTACGTTGACTTTTCGAGAAATAGGCCTCTCAAAATGCTCCAAATCGTAAAAATACGACGTTTTCGATTTTCAATCTCTTTTTTCGGCTACCCCTGACATTTCAAACAAGAGCATCGCTACCGCTGCAATATACGTCCACATTCCTGCTTTGATTGATATGGTACTTTTTAAAACTAGAAATGGGCGTGGCTCTGCCCCTGGGGGTCGGGCATGCACCAAAAACAATAGGGATCTTCCTTGGGGTATAAGGAATAAGTATACCAAGTTTGAAGAAAATCCAGTAAGAATTGCGCCCTGTAGGCGACACAAAGACACACGAAAAGAAAATGGGAAATGGGCGTGGCTCTGCCCCTGGGGGTTGGGCATGTACCCCAAACGATAGGGATGTTCCTTAGGGTACAAAGAATGTGTATGCAAGATTATAAGTTAAGAAATGTGGCCTGTAGACGACAAACAAACAAATACTAGAAATGGGCGTGGCTCTGCCCCTGGGGGTCGGGCATGCACCAAAAACAATAGGGATCTTCCTTGGGGTATAAGGAATAAGTATACCAAGTTTGAAGAAAATCCAGTAAGAATTGCGCCCTGTAGGCGACACAAAGACACACGAAAAGAAAATGGGCGTGGCTCTGCCCCTGGGGGTTGGGCATGCACCCCAAACGATAGGGATGTTCCTTAGGGTACAAAGAATGTGTATGCAAAGTTTCAAGATTATTAGTTAAGAAATGTGGCCTGTAGACGACAAACAAACAAATACTAGAAATGGGCGTGGCTCTGCCCCGGGGGGTCGGGCATGCACCAAAAACAATAGGGATCTTCCTTGGGGTATAAGGAATAAGTATACCAAGTTTGAAGAAAATCCATGAAGAATTGCGCCCTGTAGGCGAACCACAGACACACACACACACACACACACACACACACACACACACACACACACATACATACACACACACACACACACAGACAGGGGCGACGGCATAATACGTTCACATTATGAATGTGGACGTATAAAAATAATACAGTAGTTTCACAAAACAGCCATTCCATTAGTCTCTCGATTGAGAAAGTTTTAAAAAAATCGTTGGGGGCGTTTCTGAGAAACATGCGTCTAAAGTTGCTCGAAATCGCAAAATACCTTACTTTTAAAAGTCACATAACTTTTTTAGTACTTGATAGAAACTTGTCGCTTTAGTACCATCTGATAGACAAATCAATTGGGTATCAAACGATATAAAACTTTAACTAATCGGCAAAAACACAATTGATACATCGGATTTTCCGCACAGGCATCCATTTTTCAGAATTTTGTCAAACTTTGGATACCTTTCTTGACCACTTCCGGAGATTAGAGGATTTTCATTTATAGTTCATGGACTGGTTTGGTCCTTCGACTTCATATTTCTGAAGTTTCAGAAAAATCGTTGGAGCTGTTTTAAAAAAATAAGAACTCTACGATTTGACCAAAATGCGAAAAAAGGTGAAAAATCAAGGTTAACATTTCAGAACAAAACTTATATTGCTGGAATCGGATTGATGTCAGCTATACAAAAATATAACTGAAATTTCAAAATTCCCAAAAATAAATTTCCATTTTTCACCAAAAAAATGAGAGCGACAAAGTTTCTAATTTCCAGTTTTGAACTGCCATCTGCTCAGAAATGTCTCCAGTTATCCAAAAATGTAAATATCTGAAGAATCCATTGAGAATTAAGAGAATAATGGCCGATTTTCAATTTTTAGCACGTTAAAGATTTGACGCATTTCCGCTATGCGCACAAATTTAGTTTTACATTTATCAACTAACCACCACCCAGTTTCCAGAGAGAAAACCAAACTTCAGACCTCTATCTCTTATAGTTGCTGAGAAATAGGCTCCCCCAATAAAAAAATAAATAATAATATTAATCTTAGTAATAACAATAGTCTTTCACCGAAAGGTGAAAGCCTAATAATACTTTATTACATATAGCATTAAGTTAGACAACTTATAGCTTTAAATTATACGATAATACAATCAAAATGCCGGATCGGACCTTCTAGTCAGTAAGCCAGCACTTATCCACTGAGCCACCGGCGCTTTGAGTGATAGAAAATAATTAATTAATATTCGTTTCTTCTTTTTTACTTTAGGCATGTTCATATTAGATATCCCAGGGGCGGCAAAAGAGCTTGGTCATATGCAACATAATTCAGTAATGGCGTGTCAGCGTTGCAACACCCAAGGTAAGTTTTTATATGAATTTTATTTGAAGTGTCTCATTGTCTAAACTTGGAAAGAATGGGTCGATATTAAAACGAAACGTGTGTATTTGGCATGATTATTCTTTGTTTTTTAGGCTGTTACTCGTCAGTGCTTGGCAAAATAGTATATTGCGACAGTCGGCGATTTCTACAAATGGACGATCCTTTGAGGAACGAAACTGGTTTCCCCAGTAGAGACAGCGAAACAAGACCCCCACCACAGGCTCGAGATATGAACAGGAAACAACAGGTCTCGAGAGTCTTAACTGACTTAACAAAAGAAAACAATAACAATCCCTGAGCAAGGTAAACCCTTGCACATTGTATAGATTTATTTCTTTTCATTATTCTTTTTAATTGTTGTGCTCGTAAACAGTCTCTTGATCCACATGGTGGTGGAATTCATGTGGTTTTATGTGTTAGCACAGGCAGTGGGAATTCATGCACAATGCTTCAGTGTTAAGGTCAAATTCGTATAAACAGAAATAACACTGCTAATTCTTCACCACTTAAGTTATCTATCAACAATTACTTCATTGCTCTGAAGATTGACACCAAAAAAGTTGGATTGGCATGGGAAATTTAGAAGCAATGAAATTGACTGAATGTGACTGGCTTTACCGGTCGTCACCCGTAATGGTGAGTTATAGCCATTACATGTGCATCATTTATAAGGAACATAGAAGAACAAATTTGGTTCTTTTAAAATATAGTCGTATACGAGACTGACCCACAATACTGGGCGGGATTTCACTGTATTGCTTATCTGTGTATTTTTCAGATGATTATATTATTATCTTAACTTATTTCACAGGCTTGGTGCCAGTATTAAGAATTTGGCGAGGGCCACTGGAAGATCAACGAGTTCACCATGGCAGGATTTGAAACTGGACATAAATATTGATTGTTTACCTGTAGAACCTATGCATATGTTAAAGTGAGTTCAGGCACCAAAATCGTATCAATTCACAAACTTTGTAGTTCGTGCCATATACAAAGTATGCTGCTATTTTTATATGCCCACTTGCTTTTTAATGGGAGTATCACCGACCATAAATATTTACAAGTAAATCTCTTTTTTACCACAGGGTATTGCTTCATCGATTATAAAAATGATTAATGGTGATGACCTTACATCAAAAGTTTTGGCAGCCGAAGAAGAAAATGGTCGATTTCAGCAACATACAGTAAGTTTATTTTTCGTTGAGGTTCATTTTACAGTAAATAACGATTTTATTTTAGGGAATCATACACAATTACCACACACACACGCACGCATATATACATATGATAAATATAGATAAATAAAAAAAAACAGCTAATAAATGTATAAACTAAATTAATAAAGAAATACACCAAAATACTAATTAGCGACTAGCACTGCCGCTAAAATACATATATAAATAGCAACAATACCTGGTGAATATCTGAGCAGGTTCAGAGGGAATAATCAAAAATATTGATTTTATTATAGACAAAAAGAAGACGGCTGTCCCTAGATGGAAGGTAAAACACCAATTTTTCATTAATATGCACTAGAAGTTATCCCAATAAAACACATTTTAAAAAAAATAATTATGTCACCTACCCCATGACTACAAAAAAAACGGTCACTCCCATTTCGACTAAGTCCCATTATGACTACGCCCCATTACGAACACAAATGTTATTACCCACAAAATCCTGTCCCTCAGACTAATCAGCAATGAATTTTTCCGCCGATTAATTAAGAGATGTAATTAAGGTAATGATTATTGTTAAAATAGCTTATTCATTATATATTATCGCTTGTTTTCTTTAACATTTTTGTTTTGACAAATATTTGGATATTACATTGGTTTATATAAGAGTTTTTTCTATCCGCTCTGATGACGCCAACATTATGACAAAGGGAGAAGATGATCCGCCCTCTCTTCTCACGACAGCGAATTTATAAGTTTGCTTCAAGAAACTTTTTGGTACCCGAGGATCCTTTTTATTTTGTGTTTTTAACAATTTTCAACTGTAAATAATTTAATTAAATCAACCTGTCCATAATATCATATTCATTGTATTGGACGTTAAATCTGTAATAAACAACAACAACAGTTGTTTCAAATTTTGTACATTTCTTCCTCAAGTTCACTATCATTCAGTCGGGATAATAAAACCACCAGACCTTATAATCTGTTTATATAAGCTGTAGTCGAAATGGGACGAAGGCGAAATGGGAGGGTACCCCAAAAACATGAATACGTATTTTTAAAAATAGCTTTATTTTTCAGCTCACCTGTGCATCCTTTTATTCTTACACAGACTGAGAAAGCAAAAGCAGATGAGAGATTAAACAGCATCGTTTTTCCAGACGGATTTGGTGATTTTCCGAAAACGCTTTTCACAAAGATAGAGGGAAAAACCTTGGATGCAGGTAGGCTGCATATTCTTTTTGATGCCACTGGCGGGGGTGGGGGGTCACTATTTGAAGCGACAATGATTTTTAATCAGTCCATTCCAAATTCAACGGTTGGAATCCTGGAAGTGTTCTGTTTGCCTGTTGATCAGAATCCATTATTACCAACAATTTAGATATTGGTTTCCAGCGCAATTTTGAAATCTCAGTATGTTTTTATTTTCAGATTATTACTACGGGTATATTAAGTTTCTGCATTCGTGGAATGTTGAACGAGACTCAGCAGGAGACACTGAGTAATTTCACCTACACCCTAAGCTTGCTGTTTAACAAACCGGAACAGGGAAGTAATATGGAAAATGATTGGCATGTTGCACTGGCTAAGATTGAGAGGGACTTTCCTGTGTCCATGCAAGTAAGTTACTTGTCCCCAATACAGAGTCTTGTTGTAAGACTTATGTGTTCGTACATTCAGTCCACACATACATACGTCCTCTGAATATATTACAACACTTATGGCCTGTTAAATATACATATATACATATATTACAGCAGCTTCCTTTTTTTATTTCAGACAATCAATTTTCACATTGCCCATCATTTACCATATTATTTAACAAGACTTGGAAATGTGCAAAACTTTTGGATGTACGGATTTGCACGGTACAATCAAACTCTGGTGGATGCAATCACTAACCGCAAACTACCCGAAAAATCGGCAATGCACATCATAGAAGTAAGTTTGAAATTGACTCAAATTCTCTTGAATCATACGGTGTCTAACGTCTCATCGACATAATAATCTTCAGACAAATATATGGTAATTTTAAATCTAATGCCAATGTTAAAAACATGAATTTTCCCTTAAATATTTGAAAAATAGTTTTTTACCTGCACAGCAATATTATTATTATTATTATTACAGCATATTTATAGTGCACCCTTTCATATAACATGTTCAGGGGCACTTTACAAAGTGACAATGTAAATCACACATAAACAACAAGATTATGGGCATGTTAACGATTGTATACAGAGTCAGTTAAAAGCCTGATTAAATACATGTGTTTTAAGTTGTTTTTTAAAAGAATACAGAGATGTACAACATCTTAAACTAAATGGTAGATTATTCCATAAAACAGGTGCTTGATAACTAAAAGAGCGCTGACCATAGGAGACTAGTTGAACAGTTTTGGGCTTTAAAAGTAGTTTATCTGATGTACGTAATGTTCGGCCAGGTGTATAAAGTTCTAAAAGATCTGAGAGGTAAACAGGAGCTAAATTATTTAAACATTTAAAAGTAAGTAATAAAATCTTAAAATCAATTCGATATTTAACAGGTAACCAGTGTAAATTATATAAAACAGGAGTTATGTGGTCACATTTCTTAATTAAAGTAACAAGTCTAGCCGCAGTATTCTGTACTTTTTGTAATTTATCTATAAGCTTTAAAGGTAAACCAACTAAAAGTGAATTAAAGTTATCTAATCGAGAAGTGACCAGAAAATTAACAAGTGACTTAGTGGCCTCTACAGTTACACATTTATGTATTTTACCTATATTTCTAATATTAAAATAGCACAATTTACAAATATTATTTACTTGAGCTCCCATAAGCATAAAACTATCAAAGATAGCGCCAATATTACGAGCAGAATAAGATGAAAATATATCACAATTACCAATTACAACAGGGGGGTTATCTTGTGCAGATTTACTTAATTGATGCCTTGAGCCTAATAACAAATATTCGGTTTTATCATCATTCAATTTTAGAAAGTTCTTTGACATCCATTTTCTAATTTCACTAATACAGTTCTCAAGTTGCAATTTTGATAAATTGAAAGAAGATGGACAATTAGGTGTAAATGAAATATATAATTGAGTATCATCGGCATACAAATGAAAGCTGAGACCATATTTTCTGACAATATCTCCAAATGGTGACGTATAGAGGGTAAATAAAATCGGACCAAGAACAGAACCTTGGGGAACCCCAGATGACAAAACAGATTCAGACGACGATTTGCAATTAACTAAAATACACTGTTTTCTACCCACAAGATAGCTCTCTAAAAGATTTAATGCAGAGCCACAAATACCGAATTTAAATTGAAGTCTACGTAGAAGAATGGAAGGGTCCACCGTGTACGCGCTTGACTATTACGCCTCAACCCATCTCCTTTAGCCCCCCCCCCCCCTGCTACAAAACTAAGCAACAGACCTATATTATATTTTCTAGTTTCAGTGGTTAACATCTCTAATGACCTGCTGTGGGTTTGGAACGAGTTCGCAAAGCCAACTAATGAGGAAAGAAAGAAAAAAAGTGTCTGCCGATACCATGCGCCAACTACCGGTACCATTAAATTCAAACGAGGACATCTTCGAATTCAAGATAATCCATACAGAGAAGAATGAAACAAATATCACCTACCGCGGTGCCTTCACAGCAAAATCGCCGTCAATCATTACCATGAACTACGAAGGAAAATTGATCTGTGGACAATGTGTCAGGTTTTACTGTAACGAGACCCAAAGCCTGTTGATGGGAAAGGTTGACTGGACAGGGGTGGTTAAACTGTGCATGCTGTCGAAATGCTTCTATGTTGTTAAATGTGAGTTAGATGTGAGAAAGTATGTGGATGTAACATTGTTGTCGAAGCCAGTGCCTTATGTTAGAGAAGGGGATACTTTGTGGTTGCTTACTGTTTTTGGGTCCAACTGTTAAAGAGTTAATAATTGTTTATTTGTTGGATATTGTTTTGTTTTAGTTAATGAATATTTAAAGATTTGTTACTGGATTTATCTTGTTTCGTTAAAGCTTAATTACAATTTTGTTGGTGATTTTTGTCGCTAAATTTATTCTTTTTTTTAATTTTCGTTATTGTTAAATTTATTCGTTGGTTATTGTTACTTTTGAGCTTTATTGAAATTTTTAAAGAAATTGGCATTATCTATACAATCCGCTATATGTATTATGACTTGATTTATTGTCGACATTTCTAGTGATGATTTACTTGGCCATTCCCCTCCTTCTGTATTAGTCAACATTTCAAGGTTCGGGGATAACAAAATAAATGTACCCTAGATAAATGGCGACACACCTTATTTGTTAATTCACAAATTTACACAAATACTTTTATTGATATTAATGGCTGAAGCGGGTAAATAACTAGGAAATAAGATTATAAATCATTCAGATATTTGGTAACCATAACAACCAAATTTGTTGTTCAATCCATTTCAGTTTATTGAATAAAATATTGTTTAAACTAAACTAACAACCAAATTTACGCCTTGTGTTGTAAATATGTAACAAATAAAATGCGACTTTAATAAAGTTTTATCTATACATGTCGGGATACCGCAATGTATGTACTTAACGACCCCGTCCATCGAAGTCATATCGCCGACAATAACATGTAATTATATTTTGAACTTTTGTGTAAATATGTTTTTATATTTTGGTGGTTGTAAACAATACGCGGATTAGGTTTTAGACTTATTGAATGTGAGGTATCCCGAATGTTAGTGTGTAATTTGTAAACTGATAAGTGTTTTTTGTGCAATATATGTGTATATAGTTTGTAGAGGAACTTTCCATGTATTTGGATAATAAATATTATAATGACCCTGCTTGTTTTGCTTTAGTTTTTAATTAGAAATACTCGATTTTATTGTGACAAGACTAAACTATATACGATTTGCGGTCCATGTCCGTGTCAATGGGGGAAAACTGTGCCTGTTAACAATTCCCCTCCTGCATTTCGTCAACATTCCCACGGGATACAAAAATAAATGTTGGCAAAAACAGTCCCCAAAGGCGCCTAGATAAATGTCGAAAATTACGTTTCATTTGTGGTCGAAATGAGTACTGCACACATTAATTTGTAAATTCACAAATACATTTGTGATTGATTGCGGGAGCGGGTAAATAACCCAGAAAACAAGATTATAAGAAACAAGATATACGTCCATTTGTTTTGTTAATTTCTAATATATAAATTGTTGAGTTTTATCTATGCCGGGAAAATTGTCAATTCATTGCAAATGGACGTTTCCCAACGGACATCTGCAATACAGAATATATTCAACAAATATGCAATTCATTTGAGAATTTTAGACACTAGGCTAAGATTCTAAATCTGAACATAGTTTCTAAAATTGGGAGATAGAAATTAAATATTTCACACAAAACCAAACGACGTACGTTTTCTAGATGACACCCGGCAAACTAATTAAAAGACATGAAAAGTAAACGGCATTGCATTTCTAATCTCCCGTAAGTTTCTAGACGGCTCTTGGTAAAGTGGTAATTTGGCGTAAAATCTAAATGCCTTTAGTAATTCAACACTGTGTTCATTTCTCGACAACGTCCGGGAAAATAAGGCCTTGTCTAAAAACTAAACCCCTTTCAAATCTAAAACATCCCGAGAAACTGGACGGTCGTAAAGTAGACGATCGATGTCAAAACTAGACGGTGTTTCTAAATCTACTCGGTAGCACAAACTGGGCGGTTTTTGATGAATCTTGACGGTATCTAACACATTCTTGACGTGTATTAGATTCTAGATGATAAGGGTAGTTTCTTACCTTTTTTCGTAAAAACTTGAAGATTCCCGATCCCTAGTGTTTCCTTCCCCTAGTTTTCGATTTCTTGCCTGTGCGGTTAACCCTTTTCATCTTGTAGTTATGGTTTCACCTGCTAATTAGTGTTTTATATATATATTACTATCTCTCATCTCGTTAATCTCTTATAATTATTAGTTTGATCTGCTAAATTCTAATAATTTCTAATTGTTATCAATACATTATGGTTTCTTTCCCCTAGTTTTCGATTTCTTGCCTGTGCGGTTAACCCTTTTCATCTTGTAGTTATGGTTTCACCTGCTAATTAGAGTTTAATTGTTATCTATATATTTGCTATCTCTCATCTTGTTAATCTCTTATAATTATTAGTTTGATCTGCTAAATTCAAATAATTTCTAATTGTTATCAA
The DNA here is from genome assembly GCF_932274485.2 of Patella vulgata. Taxonomy (NCBI): domain Eukaryota; kingdom Metazoa; phylum Mollusca; class Gastropoda; family Patellidae; genus Patella; species Patella vulgata. The sequence goes on from NC_065885.2 coordinate 44,964,526, forward strand.
TACATTATGGTTTCTTTCCCCTAGTTTTCGATTTCTTGCCTGTGCGGTTAGCCCTATTCATCTTGTAGTTATGGTTTCACCTGCTAATTAGAGTTTAATTGTTATCTATATATTTGCTATCTCTCATCTCGTTAATCTCTTATAATTATTAGTTTGATCTGCTAAATTCAAATAATTTCTAATTGTTATCAATACATTACAATCTTTCAATTTGTTAATCCTTTGTAATTGTTTATCCATATTATTACTTCTCTCATCTTGTTAATTCTTAATTAATGATTAATCTGTTACATGGTTTCCAATAGTTAACTATATATTGCACCACATTTTTGTCTGCGACATCACCTCGGTGGAAGCAGACGTAAAATACAACTAACCCATCATGTTATAAATCATAATTTGCTTGATAACGATATCTGTATGTGTATCGAAACGTAGCATGTTAATAAATTGAGAAGTAGTATATCCATATACATGTAAGTGTTTTTAATAAATAAAATCTACAAACAAAATAATAGACCTACGTACCGCTAGTCTACCGAATAAAATAAATTTGGATTCATATGTTATCATTAAAAGAAATTGAAAAAGAATTATGTGCAAGGGAACTATATTTTCCGAAGAATCTGTTGTATTCTGATACGAGCATGTTTAGAGATCATTTCGGGACTAACATATGCTTTATTTTTTTTTTATTTCAACAATTAGCTTGCCCGTAGGGGTCTTTAGCAGCTGGAGGAAACCGGAAGACCCGGAGAAAACACACAAGTTTAGACAGGCGACATACTCCTTGTCACGTTCAACCGGGGAATCGAAACCCAGCCAGTTGACTCAATGACAGACCGTATGATACAGCGCAGTCCCATAGGCTATAGCCCACCGTGCAAATTCCAGCCAGCATAACGTATCTATATAAGAGACATTTATTCCTACTGGCGATTTACAAATATTGCATGAAGAAATTCAAATCATAAGAACATAAACACGACTAATGCACAGTATCATATTGATTATAAAAGTATAATGTATATATTGGTTATACTATATATGTCACAAAACAACAATCATTAGATAATAATAATTATTTACTAATTATATAAATCATTTAAGAGGTAGGAGTTATCCATTGTTTAATTTAACAGTTATATAATTACCCTGGTTAGAGAGAGAGAGAGAAATGGGGTTTAACGTTCACTCGACACAAACTAGGTCATTTCGGGACTAACATATGGTTTAATTTTATTTCTATAATTCCTTCCGCGTAGGGGTCTTTAGCAGTGGGAGGAAACCGGAGGACCCGGAGAAAAACCCACGAGGTTGGACAGGTGACCCTACTCCTTGTCACGTACAACCGGGGATTCGAAACCACGCCAGTCGACTCAATGACAGACTTTATGATACAACGCGCTCACGCTAACCACTCAGCCATCCAACCCTCCACCCTGGTTAGAAAGGTATGAGAGAGAGAGAGAGAAATGGGGTTTAACGTCCACTTGACATAAACTAGGTCATTTCGGGACTAACATATGGTTTAATTTTATTTCAATAATTCCCTTGCGCGTAGGGGTCTTTGTTGGTGGGAGGAAACCGGAGGACCTGGAGAAAACCCACGAGGTTGGACAGGCAACCCTACCCCCCCCCCCCCCGGGTATGAAACCACCGTACAACGGTCAAAAGTATCAAGAGTGGCCAAACAAATGGCACTGTATATCGACAAAAGTCCGATAGGGTCATAATCGGAACGTTCTGCATACGTATAATATGGAGAGCTATTTTTCTAAGTGACAATATTTGAACTAAGGGTGTTCTACTGTTAACCAATATCAGTAAAAAACAGTTGCTCCTGAAATTAATATCCCAGTTTTTTTGTGTACATGATGTCATCTCTTTATACCATTTAAAATAAAGCTCCCTGCTGCAGCTATTTATAAGAGAGTCGCCCCTTTTTTTTGGTATATAGGAAAGTTGCGGTTGATAATTATGATTTCGAGTTTTATTTGTTATCTGAGACTAAAAGACTGTTTTTGTACCATTCGGAAAACTGTTTTTTGTTGTTTATTTTATTCCATTTACAATTCATGTAGATCTCTGAAACTAACAGATAGTGTTCTGAATATTGATTTTTCCCTTGTTTTTAACAATTATTACTTATAACTATTGCGAAAGTTGTGGACAGACCGTAAGTTGTGTATATCTTTAACGTGCACGAAAATTGAAAACCGGCCCTAATTATGTGAATTCCCAACCGATTTTCGAAAAAGTTATATTTTTGTACAGCTTGGGATATTGCGGATGCGATAACGGCCGAATTGAAATACCGTGTCGTTCTCATTTTTTCTTCAAAATTTGAAAATTTACTAAAATTGTTATTTCTTGGAATTTTGAGTTTTCGCTTACATATACTATTCAAAAAAAGTAGGGGATATTTGATTTTTAAGTGTTAGTAAAGTCACCTAATGAAACTGACGAAGAAACAAATGACAAAATGAAATGAAGTTCACATTCATCGATTTATTCCAAATGATCGTTAGACTAAGTAAGGCACAGACTGGCCATTATAAGGGTAAAATGATACCCGGGGTCAAACAGCAAAGTTACCACAGCATCACAACCAAGTCAGTAACGGGTAAATCCTCCTCTGTTTGCCAAACAAGCATTGATCCGACGTGGCATACTCCTAATGAGAAGTCTAAGGTCATTTTGGTCCAGATTGTCCCATTCCTGTTGCAACGCAGCAGCAAGTTCTTGGACATTGGCAGGACGTTGTTGACGTTGACGTAACCTCTGTCCAAGCATGTCCCAGACATGCTCGATGGGGGAGAGGTCGGGACTCAGTGCTGGCCAAGGTAATGTGGTGATGTTCTGTTGTTGGAGGTAACCTGTAACGATCCTGGCCCTGTGACATCTTGCGTTGTCATCCTGGAAGATGAAACGGCGGCCATGACGTCGTGCGAACGGCACAACATGGACTGCCAAGATGTTGTCCCGGTAGTACTGGCCTGTAACACGCCCTGCAACAACATGTAAAGCCGTTCTTCCAGCAACAGTGATGCCTCCCCACACCATAACAGAACCACCCCCAAATCGATCATGTCTGATGACGTTAACGTCTTGGAAGCGCTCGTTTCGACGACGCCACACCCTCCTACGTCTGTCCAAAAAATCAATAGTGAACCTTGACTCATCTGAAAACATCACATTGCTCCAGCGTCGATTATCCCAGTGTTGACGATCCCTACACCAACGACGTCTTGCCTGAATGTGATGATCTCTCAAACAAGGGATCACGCGAGGACGTCGGGCGCGAAGGTGACCCCTATGCAGTCGATTCCGAATCGTCTGGCCACTCACTCTCACACCAGTGTCTGTTTGAAGACGAGCGCTGATCTGATTTGCTGTGATGACACGATTTCTCAAGGCCAAGGTACGGATAAATCGATCCTGGGCTTGAGTTGTCGCCCTTGGTCGACCTGAGCGTGGTCTGTCCTGTACAGATTGTGTATCACGGTATCTGGACCATAGCCTGCTTATGACAGACTGAGAAACATTCATCGTCCGCGCCACAACCGCCTGTGTTGTGCCGATCTGTAGCATGCCAAGGGCACGTAACCTTTCATTTTGGGTAAGCCGACGCATATCAAAATTTGTTTTCTGGTCACTAAAACAATTAAACTGATGTTTCCACCCTGGAATTCAATGCCACAATGACTGTAACATTCAAAGTCAGAGTCGTGCAAATCTTGGGTTGGACCCCCATGATGATCCCAAGCATCACCTGCATTCCATGCGGTAGCTATTGGTGCGTTTGGGCGTCACATGTAACTGGAAATGTTTCTTCTGTTAGGTTCTATAGTGACTTTTTTCGTAGTCATTTGCATATTTTAGTATTATGCCCCCAAAATCAAATATCCCCTACTTTTTTTGAATAGTATATTTGGATTGGCGGCGTCTGTTCGATTCTACCGATCTAGGATTATCATGATGTGAATTGTTCAACACTATTTTTCAATTACCTTTTCTATCGCAATGCGAATACAAAGAACGTGTCAATATCTGAGTTATGTTAGTGTATTGGGTTGTTTTTTTGGGGGTGGGGTGTGGGGGAGTGGTGAGGAAAGTCTTTTGTCATGCATCTGGCGATCGTGTGACGCCTTGGCACGGTGAAAGCCTTCAGTCTTGCAAGCAAGTCTAGTTAGGCTTTCACCTTCGGTGAAAGACTATTGTTTTTACTAGGTATTATTATTCTTATTATTTTTTTGGGGGGGGAAGCTATATCTCAGGAACTATAAGAGATAGAGGTCTGAAGTTTGGTTTTCTCCCGTAAAAATGGGTGGTGGCTAGTGCTTAAATGTAAAATGAAATTTGTGCGCATAGCGGAAATGCGTCAAATCTTTAACGTGCACGGAAATTGAAAATCGGCTCTTATTCTCTTAATTCTCAATGGATTCTTTAGATATTTACATTTTTGGATAGCTGGAGACATTTCTTAACCGATAGCAGTTCAAAACTGTGGAATTTAGAAACTTTGTAGCTCTCATTTTTTTGGTGAAAAATGGAAAATTTTTTAAAATTTTCTATTTTTTTTATTTTTGGGAATTTTGAAATTTCAGTTATATTTTTGGATAGCTGACATCAATCCGATTCCAACAATATAAGTTTTGTTCTGAAATGTTGACTTTGATTTTTCACTTTTTTTCGCATTTTGGTCAAATCGTAGAGTTTTTATTTTTTTAAAACGGCTCCAACGATTTTTCTAAAATTTATAGAATATGAAGTCGAAGGTCCAAACTAGTTCATGAACTATAAATGAAAATCCTCTAATCACCGGAAGTAGTCAAGACATTTATCCAAACTTTGACAAAATTGTGAAAAATGGGTGCCTGTGCAGAAAATGCGATGTATCAATTGTGTTCATGTCTATAGTTAAAGATTTATATCGTTTAATAGCCAATTGAATTGTCTATCGGATGGTACTAAAGCGGCATGTTTCTATCAAAAATTTAAAAAGTTATGTGACTTTGAAAAGTAACGTTTTTTACGATTTCGAGCAACTTTGGACGCATGTTTCTCGGAAAGTCTCCCAACGATTTTTTAAAAAATTTCTCAATCGAGAGGCTAATGGGTGCTCTGTTTTGTGAAACCACTGTATCAGTTTTTGAAATGTCAGGGGTAGCCGAAAAAAGAGATCGAAAATGTCGTATTTTTACGATTTGGGGCATTTTTAGAGGCCTATTTCTCGAAAAGTCAACATAATATTTTTTGGGAACTTCTTCTACAGAGAGGCCTATCAGTAGTGTTATATATAAAACCATTGTACAACAGTTCCAAATTTCAGGAGTAGCAGAACAAAGGGATCGAAAATTGAACACGGCACCTTTCATTGTTAAGCGAAACATAAGAGGGGATACAATCTGTACGTTTTGTCAACGTATAGAGCCAATTCAAGAGTGCTTTTATCAGTGATGATATTTGAACTAAAATTATTTCAACTATGAGTGTTTTCTTCTATCCAAAATATGGGTATAGTGACCCTGTAACAGAAATAGTTTATAGCTTTGTGTAGTAATTAGTCTTTGAATTAATATTGTTGCTTCTTTGTCAAAATTATCTTATACCGGTAATCATCTGGATAGAAATCGACGGCTCGCGCTGTTTATAAGAAAGTCCAATTTGTTAAGCAGTTGCAGTAGTATCGTACAGTAGTATCGAATATTGTACCTGTGATAAAAGGCGTGACGCTGTTTGAGCATGGACTCTATCTGTAATTAATATTAAAATTTTATTAGTGACGTCAAATCTTTAACGTGCACGAAACCAGAAAATTGGCGATATTTCATTGAATATTCAATCAATTTTTGAACCAGTTACATATTTGAGTAGCTGACATGAACGCGATTCCGAAGTCCCGTGTACACAATGGTGTGGCCGTAAAAGATCCCTTGGCGTTAGGAATTCCCTATAAAAGAAGACTAGCGCCGCTGTACGAGCATGTTTAGAGGTCATTTCGGGACTAACATACGGTTCATTATTTTTTATTTCAATAATTCGCTTGTGCGTAGGGGTCATTAGCAGTGGGAGGAAACCTGAGGACCCGGAGAAAAACCACGAGGTTGGACAGGCGACCCTACTCCTTGACACGTACAACCGGGAAATGGAAACCCCGCCAGTTGGCTCAATGACAGGCCGTATGATACAGCGCAGTCCCAAAGGCTAGCCTACCGTGCAAATTCCAGCCAGCATAATGAATCTATATAAGAAACATTTATTCCTACTGGCGATTTACAAACAGTCCCCAAGGCTAGCCTACCGTGTAATTTCCAGCCAGCATAATGTATCTATATAAGAGAAATTTATTCCTACTGGCGATTTACAAATATTGCATGAAGAAATTAAATTCATAAGAACAGAAACACGACTAATGCACAGTATCATATTGATTATAAAAGTACAATGTATATATTGGTTACACTATATATGTCACAAAACAACAATCATTAGATAATAATAGTTATTTACTAATTATATAAATCATTTTAAGAGGTAGAGTTATCCGTTGTTTAATTTAACAGTTATATAATTACTTTTCTCGGAAAAGCCGCCAATGACTTCTTTCAAACTTGCTCAATCGAGATTCTACTGGGTAGTGTATTGTGTGAAACCCTTGTACAATTTTTCTAATTTTCATGGATAGCCGAAAAAAGAGACCGAAAATTGAAAACAGCGTATTTTTACGTGTTGGGGCATGTTTAGGGGTCAATATCTGAGTTATGCTAGAGTGTGTTTTTTTTTTGGGGGGGGGGGGAGTGGTGGGGATAGTCTTTTGTCATATATCTGGCGATCGTGTGACGCCTTTGCGACCGTGAAAGCCTTCGGCATTGCGCGCAATTCTAGTTATTATTATTTTTTTTTTTATTGGGGGAAGCTAGATCTCAGCAACTATAAGAGATAGAGGTTTGAAATTTGATTTTCTGTCTTAAAAGTGGTGTGCAGCTCCTGCTTAAAGCTATTTCGAAATTTGTGCGCATAGCGGAAATGCGTCAAATCTTTAACGTGCACGAAAATTGAAAATCGGCCATTATTCTCTTAATTCTCAATGGATTCTTCAGATATTTACATTTTTGGATAGCTGGAGACATTTCCAAGCAGATAGCAATTCAAAACTGTGGAATTTAGAAATTTTGTCGCTCTAATTCTTTTGGTGAAAAATGGAAAATTTTCTAAATTTTCTAAAATTTTTATTTTTGGGAATTTTTAAATTTCAGTTATATATTTGAATAGCTGACATCAATCCGATTCCAACAATATAAGTTTTGTTCTGAAATGTTGACTTTGATTTTTCACTTTTTTTCGCATTTTTGGTCAAATCATAGAGTTTTTATTTTTTTAAAATGGCTCCAACGATTTTTCTGAAACTTCAGGAATATGAAGTCGAAGGACCAGACCAGTCCATGAACTATAAATGAAAATCCCCTAATCACCGGAAGTAGTCAAGAAAGGTATCCAAACTTCGATAAAATTGTGAAAAATGGGTGCCTGTGCGGAAAATGCGATGTATCAATTGTGTTCTTGTCGATTAGTTAAAGTTTTATATCGTTTAATAGCCAATTGAATTGTCTATCGGATGGTACTAAAGCGGCATGTTTCTATCCAAAATTTAAAAAGTTATGTGACTTTGAAAAGTAACGATTTTTACGATTTCGAGCAACTTTGGACGCATGTTTCTCGGAAAGTCCCCCAACGATTTTTTAAAAACTTTCTCAATCGAGACGCTAATGGGTACTCTGTTTTGTGAAACCACTGTATCAGTTTTTGAAATGTCAGGGGTAGTATTAGTGATGTCAAATCTTTAACATGCACGAAACCAGAAAATTGGCGATGTTTCATTGAATATTCAATCAATTTTTGAACCAGGTACATATTTGAGTAGCTGACATGAACGCGATTCCGAAGTCCCGTTTACACATTGGTGTGACTGTAAAAGATCCCTTGGCGGATGGAATTTTTTATAAAAGAAGACTAGCGCCGCTGTACGAGCATGTTTAGAGGTCATTTCGGGACTAACATATGATTTATTTTTTTTTTATTTCAACAATTCGCTTCCGCGTAGGGGTCTTTAGCAGTCGGAGGAAACCGGAGGACCCGGAGAAAACACACGAGTTTAGACAGGCGACATACTCCTTGTCACGTTCAACCGGGGAATCGAAACCCAGCCAGTTGACTCAATGACAGACCGTATGATTCAACGCAGGCCCAAAGGTTATAGCCTACCTTGCAAATTCCAGCCAGCATAACGTATCTATATAAGTGACATTTATTCCTACTGGCGATTTACAAATATTGCATGAAGAAATTCAAATCATAACAACATAAACACGACTAATGCACAGTATCATATTGATTATAAAAGTATAATGTATATATTGGTTATACTATATATGTCACAAAACAACAATCATTAGATAATAATAATCATTTACTAATTATATAAATCATTTTAAGACGTAGGAGTTATCCATTGTTTAATTTAACAGTTATATAATTACCATAGTTAGAGAGATACGAACACCTAAGACACCTACGATATTTCTGAAACGTCGGGTATATGAAGTCGACGGACCAAACCAGTCCATGAACTATAAATGAAAATCCTCTCATCACAGGAAGTGGTCAAGAAAGGTATTCAAAATTTGACAAAATTCTGAAAAATGGGTGACTGTGCGCCACATGCGATGTATCAATTGATTGTTTACCGAGTACTTAAAGTATTATTTCGTATGATAGCCACGTAGATTATCTACGAGATGGTGCTATAGCAACAAGATTTTATTGCCAACTAAAAAATTTATGGGACTTGGAAAAGTAAGGTTATTTACGATTTCGATCAAGTTTAAACCCATGTATCTCAGAAAAGCCGCCAATGATTTTTTTTCAAACTTGCTTAATCGAGATTCTACTGGGTAGTGTATTGTGTGAAACCCTTGTACAATTTTTCTAATTGTCATGGGTAGCCTAAAAAAGAGATCGAAAATTGAAAAGAGCGTATTTTAACGAGTTGGAGCATGTTTAGGGGTCAATATCTGAGTTATGCTAGAGTGTGGGTTTTTTCGGGAGGTGGGGGGAGTGGCGGGGTTAGTCTTTTGTCATATATCTGGCGATCGTGTGACGCCTTGGCGACGGTGAAAGCCTTCAGCATTGCGTGCAATTCTAGTAATCTATTTGTATTTAATTGTATTATCAAAATCTGTAGTATGTGTTGTTGATTTCAAATATGTATAACATCTATATGTTTGACTTTTGTAATTATTATTACTATTCGTTCTTTGTCTGAAATATGTCATTCTGTTATGTTTATTATTATTGAACTTATACTTGGCAATTTGATTCACAATAACTTGTCTACAATATCACGAGGACATAAAATTCCGGGAACGAACGAACGATTCTAAATAAAACTAATGACCCTACATTATTATATAAACGGCTGGTCTTCATTAACATAATATTTAATTGGTTGTTAATAATTACACATTTAGAATAAGCCAACTCCTAACATTGTCCGATGAGAGTTACTTCCCTTTACCAACTTCCTTTTCAAATAACAATTTATGGGATTGGTCGATAAAAATAGCACAATCATCAAGGGCGGATAACTTGAAAACGTGTCTCCCCCATAGATTAACCCAGGGTATAGTGGAGTAGAACGGAATGAGTACACTGGGTAACCGAGGATGCCCTTTTCTATGTTCACTATGTACTCATCATGATTCCGTGGTTTAGTGGTTGGTGCATACTTTAGACCCCTGGAGAGTAGGTTCATCTGTTCATCTGTGAGTGGGCGGTTGCTGAGGTTGATGACGGTTTTGGAGAGAAATTCATCTCTTGCATTGGAGCTGGTATTTCTTTGTTTATCTGGTTTTAATTTCTTCATCAATTTTGAGGTTGGATTTGGTCTGTATATTTCGGAGGGAACTGTAATCTTCATCTGATAGGGTATCTTGTAATTTCTGACGCTCTATCTCTGATTTTGCAAATCGGCGGTGTTTTTCATTTCTGTAATGTTGTATTCATTCTCGTACTAAACATGTACTTGCCTTAAGTAGAATCCTGTATGCTGATGATGATTTAACCGGCGAATGTTAAACTGTTACACACTTGTATATATATTTACATTCCAACTTACTGATCTGATTGATGTGTCGCACTGCCTCATCTCCATATTGATGTCTGATATACTTTTTGAATGGCATTTAGTAATTGAACACATTAAAATAAACACAACAGTTCTATGGATAACAATTAGTATATTTCTAAGGAACGAAATATATATACTATGTACAATCAAAACCTTCAATGAAACCATAAATTATGCTTTTCAAAATCACATTTCCCCTTTTACTGGTAGGCCTTAATCTGACCAATAAAATATTTACTGAAGCACTATCCCTAGTTTTAAACAATTCAGTAATTCAAAATAATTTTAATTTACTCTGTGATTATCTAGTAATAGTATGTTGTATGGTTAACTTCAGTTTGCATGGCAGATAATTCCATAATAGTAGCCTACACAGTATAAACTAAATTTTCTATTTTTAAATAATCAGTTGACAAAAAAATCATAAAAATAAAGGTAACTCTGAACACAGATCAGACCTAATGTCATGGATATCTAGAGCAAACTTCAGATTTATAATAATTTAATATATTCTTGTGCAGTAGTGTAAAATGGATAATTTCATAGTATTAGGGGGCCTATAAAGGCCGTCAAAACATTACATGACACCCAGAGCAATATGCAAAGTATTCATTCTCAAGTTGTTATGGTTTATACGTGTTTGTAAAAAGAGAGAAACCAATAAACTCAAATAATGTTTATTGAAAAATGTTAAAGGCCTATTTAAAATAGAATTTTAATATCGTTAATTATTTTATTTTTTCAAAATGAAAGCCTAAATTAATTCATAGAACAAAAATCATAAAAGCACACAATGAGTCAACGTTGGAGCCAAAGGTATTTTATCTTGGAAAACAACCAACGGCTCAAATTGGAAAACGTTATTTATATGCCTATTTGAAATTCAATTTTAATATTCTTAAATTATTTTTTATATTTTAATGAAAGCTTACTTTATTAACATAACATAAATAAGAGAACCACACAGTAATAAGCTCTAGAAGACAAAGGTAAATCATGTTGATGTTGAGTAAAATAGGCCTTATCCAAAAAAGGGCGTGGCACTTTGACGTTTTCAAATGGTCCATTTTAAGGTGTATGGAAATTACATTTCAAATCTAGGAATCAAAACAACAAGTATTTGGTGGATTAGTTTTAAAGTTAATAAAAACTTTTTAAAATCGACAATAATTTACGGTCTAACAGACCAATTCGTAAACCGTCACAAACGCCGTCTCTCACTTCATTCCGGGCCGTACCACGCTTTATCCATGCATGTTTTAAAAATAAGAATCATGTTTTATAAATTCCCGAAAAACACACACAACTAACATATGATAATTCTCAGTAGTTTTGTTACCGAAAATACTATAAAACTACGAAATTAAAGAGATTTAGTTCATCGATATAGATATCGTAGCCTTGTTGAGCGAACTTTAGTGTGTGTTTATTACAGACAATTCCCAAGATGCATTGCACGTCGCTGTGTTTCTATGGGCCGTAATGCGAGTTACCACTCTGGTTATTTTTACTCTGTGATAACATGAAAGGTTCGCTTATAATAAAGGTAAAGTTTTACAAGTAAGAAAAATTATGCATGATTATGAATGATTTTGAAACCCCCTGTATTTAACTCATTTAAATTGAATCAAGTCTATGAATCCACAGACTTTCTGCTGTGTTTAATTTTTTCTGATCATTATCAGTGATATATGCGAACATTTTTTTCAATCTGATAAAAATTGTGACCTCTAGGGGGACCACAAGCTAAAAACACGATTTTTCGTACAGTTAGGGGTCATAATCCAGGACGCAGCAGTCCAATATGCTCGAATATCGAAAGGAGCCAAGATCTTTGGGTTATAAATATACATTTTAAGTTTCATCTAAATCGGATAAAAATTGTGACCTCTAGCATGTCCATAAACTAAAAACGTGATTTTTTTGTACAATCTGGGGCATTAATCCATGAAGTTTGGATCTGATACATGCCAATATCGACAGGAACCGAGATCTTTTGAAGATAAACCTATATTTCAAGTTTCAGCAAAATCTGATAAGAATTGTGACTTGTAGAGTGTTCACAAACAAATTGTGGCGAGCGGACGCCATTTCAATGTCCCTCGATAACTTTGTTCGGCACTAGAAAATAAGGTTTATCTGACATACGATGGGATATTGGACTAGGAAAGCTGCAAAAAGGACACGTTTTTGAAAACAAAATGGGTTGAATTCCATTGCAGCTTGATTCATTCTATATTAACTTACGTATCTAATATGATAGGTTGGGAAAAAGTATTAAGACTAGCTTAAAGTGTCAAATTCCAATTGTCCAAATCTATTACAATTCAAGACGTGAAAAGTTCGCTCCTAACAATGCTTCGGCCTTATATAGTGTTTGCATATTTGTAGCTTAGGTAATGATTTGTTCAGTCAGTATGTTAATTGGACCGTCAATGTGTAGTCGCTGTGATGTCAAGCGCCAATCAAACGTAATACGGTTGAAATCAAAAAATTGAAAAGTGTTTTAGATCGTCTGACAATACATTGAATAATTTTAATTAGATTGATATGGAATTGTTATAAAGTGTATATAGTTAACACTAGCTTTAAGTACATATATCATTTTATGTGCTCTTTAATAAAAAAAAAATAAAAACATTTCCAGGTGATGCCTCTTTAACTCTCCTTCCATGTTTTATTAAATATACAAATAACAATATCCTCAAAATTAGTGGTATCAGTGGTTTTACTTACCTTTGCTTGAATAACACAAAGATAACGCAGCATTTCAAACTTCACTGTAAAATTTTTCAGTATCAAGTTTGAAATCTATAACAATTCAAAACGTGAAAAGTCCACTCCTAACAATGCTGCTGCCTTATATACAGTTAGTGTTTGCATATTTGTAGCTTAGGTAATGATTAGTTCAGTCAGTATGTTAATTAGACAGTCAATGTGTAGTCCCTGTGACGTCACGCGCCAATCAAACGGAATAAGGTTGAAATAAAAAAATTGAAAAGTGTTTTAGATTATCTGACATGTAACATGGCAATACATTGAATAATCTTAATCACATTAATATGGAATTGTTATAAAGTGTGAATAGTTAATACTAGCTTTAAGAACATATCATTTTGTTTGGTTATTTTATGTGCTCTTTAATAACAAATTTAAAAACACTTCCAGGTGATGCCTCTTTAACTCTCCTTCCATGTTTTATTAAATATACAAATATATACAATATCCTCAAAATTAGTGGTATCAGTAGTTTTACTTACCTATCCGGAAGAGCTACACCTTCAGAATTCAAGTATTCAATAAATTCACTTGGTAGTGGTATTACCAAGCTGAAAAATAATAACAAATAATTCGAGGCTACTTGATTACAAAAACACCGGTGAGCAATAATTATTGGGTATATAATAATTATAAACAACTGTTGGGTAAAACTGAATTATTTTATACAATTAATATGTGTGTGTACGATTCTACCATTAGTTCATTCGTGGGTACTACTGCACACGTTCCACCTAGAGTGATGTCTTTGATCTGGCCGGTGTAAAAAAGATAATTACCTAATCAGCATTCTTAATCCCACTAACAATCACTGCTAACACCGAGATGTAAATTAATTTATGACCCCAAGTCCGGATAACTTTAGTCGGATTGATTAATTAATGACAGATATTACTGACAAAGATAGTTAGATGAACCTTCTCAATCTGTCTGTTATTCCATTTAGATGGTTACTATTAATTCTAACGTATATTGAGATATTTTTTCGTATTTCAATTTTACGGTCTATTTCAGAATAATGAAGTCAAATCCACCTTACGATGATAACGGATCGTCATTTACAAATCGACAAATCGCTTTTCAATCATGTTTGACTTTTATGACACATTTTGCATGACCACATCTTTTTACTCCTGTACTCTTTTACTCGGGGGAAATTAGAACCACAATACTCTTTTGACTAAAATGTATCTCGAATCGATTGGACTGCACACGATGTTAGAGGGTATTAAAATTGCTGTCGTGAGAAACGAGAGTGACCGTACATTATGAAACAAATTCTAAATTGGATCTTAAATTAAAATGAATTACAAAACAAATTATACCATAGTCAATTGTTTTATTTAATTAGGGTGGTTAAGGAATCAGTCAGGCGTTAATGAATACACACGCCAGCTGTGTATAGGTAAATCAGGAATAAATATTCCGAATATGCATTCGGTCACTGTGACGTCACTGGCGTCAGAGGGGATTAAGAGTGTTTTCGATAATTGGCAAAGTCGTTTTTACAGAAGGTCTATTTTTACGACTTTGAGTGAGGATAACTGTATAAATTTCAATCAAATTGGTGTGAACTTGCCGTAAAGTTGATATAGTAACCATTGGCTACACGTATCGAAAAGTTCCCAAGCCCATCTTATGCGCACTTTAATTATTACAACCTGTAGAGTATTGACCCATAAAAACTAACAACCAGCGGCTCCAGGCAGGATACGCCCACATTTTGCAAGAGATGGATAGAGAACAAGCTAAAAACAAACGTGATTTTTTGTACAATCAGGGGCAATAATCCAGAAAGTTATGGCCTGAAATGTGCAAATATCAAAAGGGACTGAGATCTTTGGGATATATAAAGATATGTTTTAAAGGAGCTAAATCGCTAACATTTGGGACCTAGAAATTGACAAAAGTGGGTCGCAGCGCATATAATAATGTAGTATGACTGTATATAAACTGATTTACATTCAATGGTTTCCGTTTTTACTCCAATTTCAAATCAGTTATCTTCGGCGAAATAAGCCAGCAGTCTCAAGCAAGTGAAAATTTCTAGCGTCTGGTTATTCCTGTCTACATACGCCGTTTGATTTGGTGCAATGTGTCTAGCCTCGTCCATCGAGTCTCTTGATACAACTGGGACTGAAGTGCATTATGGTACACCCTTCGAGTACCAATGGTAAAATATTTATTTTGTCTTAAATATTGGATATCAAAAGCCCATCTTTTTCCGGTAAGATGACAACATGAATGTTGATTTAATTTGACAAATAAATCATGTTTTCAATGTTGAAGATTTTGGATGATATTGAGTTAGAGACTTAGCTACTTTAAGTTTCATCAAAATCGGATAAAAATTGTGACCTCTTGACGATTTGCGTACAAAGAGCGTCCATTTTATCAGGCAGTTTCATTTCGATTTTCCCGAAATTCGAATTCAACCTTCATTATGGTGGAATGGTAATGTGTCTAAACGGTTTTTAAAATCGGAAAAAATTGTGACCTCTAGAGGATCCACAACATTGATTTACCAGATGTTTACACTATTTGCGTACGAGGGGCAGCCATTTAGTCCGGCAGTTTTGGCCCGATTTTCACGAAATTCGAACTCAACAAACATTACAGTGTAACGGTGATATATTTGAACGTTTTGTTAAATCGGATAATAATTGTGACCTCTAGAGAGAACACAAGCTAAAAACGCAATTTTTCGTACAATCAGAGGCCATAATTCAGGAAGTTACGATCCGATATGCGCGAATATTGAAAGGAACCAAGGTCTTTGGGTTATAAACATGCATTTCAAGTTTCATCAAATTCAGATCAAAATTGTGGCCTGTAGAGGGTCCACCACTTTGATATACCAGATGTTTACACTATTTGCGTATGAAGGGCGGCCATTTTGTCCTGCAGTTTTGGTCATATTTTCATGAAATTCAAACTCAGACAAAATTACGGTGTAACGGTGATATATTCGAACGTTTTTTTAAATCGGATAATAATCGTGACCTCTAGAGGGACCCACAGATGAAAATTGTGACCTCCAGAGGGTCAACAACCCTGATACACAATATTTTGACACTATATGCGAATGAGGGGCGGCCATTTTGTCCATCAGTTTCGGTCCGCTCTTTACGAAATTTGAACTCAACCATCCTTAGGTGTAACGGTTATTTATTCAAACGTTTTTTTAAATCGGATAATAATTGTGACCTTTAGAGGGACCCACAAGCTAAAAAGGCAATTTTTCATACAATCAGGGGCCATAATTCAGGAAGTTACGATTCAATATGTACGGAAATCAACAGGAACCAAGATATTTGGGTTATAAACATGCATTTCAAGTTTCATCAAAATCAGAAGAAAATTGTGACCTCCAGAGGGTCCACAATCCTGATACACAATATTTTGACACTATTTGCGAACAAGGGGCAGCCAGTTTGTCCGTCAGTTTCAGTCCAATTTTTACGAAATTCGAACTGAACCATCCTTAAGGTGTAACGGTGATATATTCAAACGTTTTTTAAATCGGATAAAAATTGTGACCTTTATAGGATCCATAATCTAAAAACGCGATTTTTCATACAATCAGTGGCCATAATTCACGAAATTATGGTCCGATATGCGCGAATATTGAAAGGAACCGAGATCTGTGGGTTATAAACATATATTTCAAGTTAAACCAAATCGAATAAAAGTTGTGACCTCTACAGTGTTCACAAGCTAAAAATGTGGTTTTTCGTACAATCAGGTGCCATAATCCATGAAGTTACAGTCTGATACATGCCAACATCAAAAGGAACCGAGATCTTAGGGTGATAAACCAATATTCCAAGTTTCATTGAAATCGGATAAAAATTGTGACCTCTAGAGTGTTTACAAACAATTGTGGACGGACGGACAGGGGTGACGACAATATATGTCCACATGAAAATGTGGGCGTATAAAAAAGTGGGTGTGATCCACATCCCTGGTGGTTGGGACATGCGCCAAAATAAATAGTTGCTATCCTTAAAGTATAAATAAATATGCCAAGTTACAAGAATAACCATTTAGAATTCCAGCCTGAAGATAAACACAAAAATTGGGCATGGCTCTGCCCCTGGGGGTTGGACATGGACCAATATACATAGGTACAACCCTATGCTGGATCATTCTGAATTGGAGAGAGAGAGAGAAATGGGGTTTAACGTCCACTCGACACAAACTAGGTCATTTCGGGACTAACATATGGTTTAATTTTATTTACATAATTTGCTTGCGCGTAGGGGTCTTTAGCAGTGGGAGGAAACCGGAGGCCCCGGAGAAAACCCACGAGGTTGGACAGGCGACCCTACTCCTTGCCACGTACAAAAGGAGATTCGAAACCACGCCAATCGACTCAATGACAGACTTTCTGATACAGCGCGCGCATTCTAACCATTCAGCCATCCAACCCCCCCATTCTGAATTAGATCCATATCTGTTAATAATTTGCAACCTGTATATCATTTACAAACAAAATATCCACAAAAAGTGGGTATGGCACCGCCAAAAGGGCAGGCGTGGAGGGTGGAGGAGAAGTCGTGCACCAACATCAATAGTTGCCTTCAGGCGCTAGAGGAAAAAATTGGGCTTGGCTCTTCCCCTGGAGGTCAGGGCATTCACCAAAATCAATTGTTAACGCCCTTAGGCTATAACGAATACATATACCATTCAGAATTGCAGCCTGCATTGGGGCATGCAGTTGTCATCCTTAGGCTATAAGAAATACATATCCCCAAGTTCAAAGCGGATCCATTAAGAATCGTGGCCTGTAGGCAACACACAGAGACACAAAGAAAGATAGGTTGTATCTAGCACTAATTCCTTTCACATTCGTTTAATATCAAATCTTTGTTTAAAAATTCGTAAAAATTATTAAATAATCACCCAAAATCATCTAATTTGTACATGTGTCCAGTTTAAAGCTGACTGATTAATTTTGATAATGAGTGTCCAATTTACAAGTATTTAATTTCCTGATCACTGTTCAAAAATTAATCATTATACATCATTAATCAATTGGGTTGTTTATTTTTTAACAATGAATGAGAAATTAAACACTTGGACACTCATTATCAAAATTGAATGGTCAGCTTTAAACTGGACAGAAGTACAAATTAAACGATTTATGGTGATTTTAAACAGTTTTTACAAATTTTTAAACAAAGATTGGATATTAAACGTATGTGAAAGAAATTAGTGCTAGATACACAAGATTAAACGATACCTGGGTTACAGTGAAAGTGAAACAAGGGTCATAACTGTAGAAATAATTGATGGAAATTGCTGAAATTCAATAGGATTCTTCTCTTGACTAATTTAAATGGCACATATAAATTTCATACAGATCGGCAGTTAACTTTAGAAGTTAGAGCCTTCACAAAGTGCAACAAAGTGAAACAAGGGCCATAACTCTAGAAGTAATAAACGGAAATTGCTGAAATTCAATAGGATTCATCTCTTGACTAATTTAAATGACACATGTAAATTTCATACAAATCGGCAGAGCGTTAGAGCGTTCCCCTGGTGCAACAAAGTGAAACAAGAGCCATAACTCTAGAAGTAATTGACGGAAATTGCTGAAATTCAATAGACTTCTTCGTTTCACTAATTTAAATCATGCATATAAATTTCACAAAGATTGGGTGATAACTTTTGGTTCAATAAAGTGAAACAAGGGCCATAACTCTAGATGTAATTAACAGAAATTGCTTAAATTCAATAGACTTCTTCGTTTCACTAATCTAAATCATGCATATACATTTCACAAAGATCAGGTAATAACTTTTGGCGTTAGAGCGTTCACAAGGTTTAATAAAGTGAAACAAGGGCCATAACTCTAGACATAATAAATGGAAATTGCTGAAATTCAAAAGGCTTCTTCGTTTCACTAATTTAAATAATGCATATAAATTTCACAAAGATTGGGTGATAACTTTTGGCGTTAGAGCGTTCACAAGGTTCAATAATGTGAAACAAGGGTCATAACTCTAGACGTAATAAACGGAAATTATTGAAATTAAATAGGCTTCTTCATCTCACTATTGTGGACGATGGACGGACGGACGGACCGACAGACGGGGGCGACGGCAATATACGTCCACATTTCAATGTGGGCGTGTGAAATGTGTGCGTATAAAAAATCGATGTGGCTCTGCCTCTGCCCCTGCCCCTGGGGGTTGAGCAATCACCAACAAACAATAAGGGTCATTCTTAGGGTATAAGGAATAGGTATGCAAAGTTTCAAAAGGATCTGTTAAGAATTGCATCCCATAGGCGAAACACAAGACACACAAACATGGGACGTGACTCTGTTCCAGGGGGTCGACATGCATCAAAAATAATAGAGGTCAGCCTTAGGGGCTACGGAATAAGTATAAAAAAAAGTTTTCAAGAATTCAAGATGATCGATTAAGAATTGCAGGCTCTAAGTGACACACAGACACATACAAAGAAAATGGGCGTAGCTCTGCCCCTGGGGGTTGGGCATTCACCACAAACAAAAGGGATGTTCCTTAGGATAGAACTTAGTAGGAATAAGTATGCAAAGTTTCAAGATAATACATTAAGAAATGCAATCTGTAGATACAAGAAATGGGTATGGCTCTGCCACAAGGGGTCGGGCATGCACCAAAAACAATAGGGATCATCTTTGGGGTATAAGGAATTCATATGAAAATTTTTCAAGACGATCCATGCACCAAAAACAATAGGTATCATCCTTAGAGTATAAGGAATAAGTATACAAAGTTTGAAAAAAATCCAGTAAGAATTGCGCCCTGTAGGCGACCCACAGACACACACACATACATACATACACACATACTAGTCAGGTCAATATATGGAAAATACCCCCTCAGACCCCCAAAAATTGCTACAAAAGGTTTCTCAACTGATTCTGGTAGGGTTTAGTGTACTTTATAACATACTAAAATTTTACCAAAGTAGGACCCCCGGGAAAAGTGTTTTTTCAAGATGACATCAAAGATGGCCACCGAAACGTCTTAAAATGATCATAACTATAAGTAACTATCAACTCAAATTTGATGATCTTGGTGTCTTTCCCTTGGTTTTGGGGGGCAAAGAACACATTAAGATCATTAAAACTGATATTGGCCTATTATGTCAAAAATGGCCGCTAACACCTCCAAATGACAGTAAGTCCATAGCTATTGACTCAAATTTGATGATCTTGATGTCTATCCCCATGTTTTGTCTGTCAGTTTTGGGCCGATTTTCACGAAATTCGAACTTAGCCGTCCTTAGGGTGTAACGGTGATATAATAATACAGTTTTTTAAATCGGATAAAAATTATGACCTCTATAGGGTCCACAAGCTAAAAACGCGATTTTTCGTACAATCAGGGGCCATAATTCAGGAAGTTATGGTCCGATATGCGCGAATATCGAAAGGAACCAAGATCTTTGGGTTATAAACTTACATTTCAAGTTTCAACAAAATCGGATTAAAATTGTGACCTCTATAGGGTCTACTACAACCTTGATATACCATATTTTTACGTTATTTGAGAGAGAACGGCAGCAATTTTGTCTGTCAGTTTTGGGACGATTTTCACGAAAATCGAACTCAACTGTCCTTAGGGTTTAACGGTGATATAATAAAACATTTTTTTAAATCTGATAAAAATTATGACCTCTATAGGGTCCACAAGCTAAAAAAGTGATTTTTCGTATAATCAGGGGCCATAATTCATGAAGTTACGGTCCGATACGCGCGAATATCGAAAGGAACCGAGATCTTTGTGTTATAAACTTACATTTCAAGTTTCAACAAAATCGAAATTCGAACTCAGCCGCGCTAAGGGTGTAACGGTGATATATTAACACGGTTTTTTAAATCGGATAAAAATTATGACCTCTATAGGGTCCACAAGCCAAAAAACACGTTTTTGCGTACAATCAGGGGCCATAACTCATGAAGTTACGGTCCGATATACGCGAATATCGAAAGGAACCGAAATCTTTCTGTTATAAACTTACATTTCAAGTTTCAACAAAATAGGATAAAAATTGTGACCTCTATAGGGTCCACAACCTTGATATACCATATTTTTACGCAATTTGAGAATGAGGGGCGGCCATTTTGTCTGTCAGTTTTGGGCTGATTTTCACGAAATTCGAACTCAGTCGTCCTTAGGGTGTAGCGGTGATATAATAATACGTTTTTTTAAATCGGATAAAAATTATGACCTCTATAGGGGCCACAAGCTAAAAATGTGATTTTTCGTACAATCAGGGGCCATAATTCAGTAAGTTACGGTCCGATATGCGCGAATATCGAAAGGAACCAAGATCTTTGGGTAATAAACTTACATTTCAAGTTTCAACAAAATCGGATAAAAATTGTAACCTCTATAGGGTCCACAACCTTGATATACGATATTTTTACGCTATTTGAGAACGAAGGGCGGCCATTTTATCTGTCAGTTTTTGGCCGATTTTCACGAAATTCGAACTCAGTCATCCTTAGGGTTTAACGGTGATATTATAATATCATTTTTTAAATCGGATAATAATTATGACCTCTATAGGGTCCACAAGCTAAAAACGTGATTTTTCGTACAATCAGGGCCATAATTCAGGAAGTTAAGGTCCGATATGCGCGAATATCGAAAGGAACCGAGATCTTTGGGTTATAACCTTACATTTCAAGTTTCAACAAAATCGGATAAAAATTGTGACCTCTACAGTCTTCACAAGCCAAAAACGTGATTTTTCGTACAATCAGGGGCCATAATCCATGAAGTTACGGTCCGATAGATGCCAATATCGAAAGAAATCGAGATCGTAGGGTGATAAACCTATATTTCAAGTTTCACTGAAATAGAATAAAAATTGTGACCTGTAGACTGTTCACAAACAATTGTGGACGGACGGACGGACGGGGGCGACGACAATATGGGCGTATAATAAAAATACAGAAAATACAAACTGAACTTGATGATTTAAATAAAACTATTGACTTTAACGCTCAAGTTCGAAAATTCTGTTTATTTAGAAAATTTTAACTTAGTTAGTGAATCTTTTATTTTAAAGCTTATTATATCGTCTGCTCCTGAATCTTGTCATTAGATCCTGTTCCGACTACTGTTTTTAAGGACTTTCTAGACGAAGTTATTCCAGTTTTTACCAATATTATCAATTCTTGTATATCATCCTCTACTATTCCCAAACAAGCTTTTGTTCCCTTTTGTTAACCCTTTAATTAACAAGGGCTATAACTCTAGAAGTAATAAATGGAAATTGCTGAAATTCAATAGGCTTCTTCGTTTTCCTAATTTAAATATTGCATATAAATTTCACAATGATCGGATGTTAACTTTTGGCATTAGAGCATTCACAAGGTTCAACACAGTGAAACAAGGGCCATAACTCTAGACATTATAAACGGAAATTATTGAAATTAAATAGGCTTCTTCATCTCACTAATGTAAACAACATATATCAATATTAAAACAATTGGATGATAACTTTGGGCGTAAGAGCGTTCACAAGAAATTGTGGACGACGGACGGACAGACGGATGTACGGACGGGGGCGACGGCAATATACGTCCACATTTCTATGTGGGCATATAAAAAGTCTACACTGGATCCTAATGTTTTTAAAAATTACAAACCTGTCTCTAACTTAAGTTCTATTTCTAAAATATTGGAGAAATGTATTGCTTCTCAGATAAAGGCCCATCTAGATGATAACTGTTTGTATGAACCATTTCAAAGTGCTTATAAAAAATTTCACAGTACCGAAACAGCTTTAACCCGGGTTTCAAATGATATTTTAATGGAAATTGATCATAGAACATGTACATTTTTAATATTTTTAGATTTATCTGCTGCTTTCGACACGGTGGACCCTTCCATTCTTCTACGTAGACTTCAATTTAAATTAGGTATTTGTGGCTCTGCATTAAATCTTTTAGAAAGCTATCTTGTGGGTAGAAAACAGTGTATTTTAGTTAATTGTAAATTGTCATCTGAATCCGTTTTGTCATCTGGGGTTCCCCAAGGTTCTGTTCTTGGTCCGATTTTATTTACCCTCTATACTTGACAATTAGGTGATATATTGTCAGAAAATATGATCTCAGCTTTCATTTGAATGCCGATGATACTCAATTATATATTTCATTTACAGCTAATTGTCCATCTTCTTTCAATTTATCAAAATTACAACTTGAGAACTATTTTAGTGAAATTAGAAAATGGATGTCAAAGAACTTTCCAAAATTGAATGATGATAAAACCGAATATTTGTTATTAGGCTCAAGTCATCAATTAAGTAAATTTGCACATAACCCCCCAATCTGAACTACAGACTCACCTTACCTGCAGAGAAGTGACTCTGACACAGTGAATAGCCATGATATCCAAATGACGCTATCTAAACGTCACGGGTCATGAAGTCAACGCACTACCTTTTGTATCGGAATTCAGCTTGTAAACAAACAGCCGAAAGTAAAATGGCTTCGACGAACAGAAAATCTGCGTCGTATCAGGGTTGTCTGTGCAATAACAAGGACACAACTCATTTAGTTCGAATGAATAATAAATCCCCGGAACAAAATGGGATTTTAACAGAATTAGCAAGTTTTAACGGACATCTGCCGTGGGAGAAAACAAAACTGTCAGAAAAAAGAACAACACGAACTACGAAGAATTTCACTATATTATCTGAGAGATATTATTGAAGAGTAATAGAATAATACTTGAATTCGGACAGAGCTGTATAGAATTAGGCGCTGGACATGTAATGATAAAAGACAAGCCGTAGATGATATGTTTGGTCATAGAACTAGAATACTATATAACTAGTTCCATGGTTGGGTGTACTATAAACTAAATTTCAAAGGCAGGAAAAAATACTTTTACAAAAGGTAAGAACCAGCGGCTTCCAGGCAGGATACGCCCACATTTTGCAAGAGATGGATAGAGAACAAGCTAATTACAAACAGGATTTTTTGTACAATCAGGGGCAATAATCCAGAAATTTATGGTCTGAAATGCGCAAATATCAAAAAGGATTGTGATCTTTGGGATATAAAGATATGATTTAAGTTTCATCAGAATCGGACAATAATTGTGACCCCTAGAGGGTCGACAACCTTAGTATTGCATACTTTTACACAATTTGCAAACAAAGAGCGGGCATTTTGTTGGGCAGTTTCAATTCGATTTTCCCAAAATTCGAATTCAACCTTCATTATGGTGGAATGGTGAAATATTTAAAATCGGAAAAAAAATTGTGATCTCTAGAGAATCCTCAAGCTAAAAATGCCATTTTTCGAACAATCAGGGGCCATAATACAGGAGGTTAAGTTCAGGTATCCGCGATTATCAAAAGGATCCATGATCTTAGTGTGTAATGGTGATATATTTGCAAATTTTTTTTAAATCAGATAAAAATTGTGACCTCTACAAGGACCACAAGCTAAAAACGCGATTTTTCGTACAATCAAGGGCCATAATTCAGGAAGTTACTATCCGATATGCCGAATATTGAAAGGAACCAAGATCTTTGGGTTATTTACTTACATTTCAAGTTTCATAAAAATCAAAAGAAAATTGTGACCTCTAGAGGGTCCACAACATTGATATACCATATTTTTACACTATTTGAGTATGAGGGGCGACCATTTTGTCTGTCAGCTTTGGTCCGATATTCGAACGTTTTTTTAAATTGGATAAAAATGATGACCTCTATAGGGTCCACAAGCTAAAAACGCGATTTTTCGTACAATCAGGGGCCATAATTCAGGAAGTAACGGTTAGATATGTGCGAATATTGAAAGGAAATGAGATCTTTGGGTTATAAACTTACATTTCCAATTTCAACAAAATCAGATAAAAATTATGACCTCTATAGGGTCCACAACCTTGATGTAACATATTTTTACGCTATTTGAGAATGAGGGACGGCCGATTTTCACGAAATTCAAAGTTGGCCATCCTAGGGTGTAATGGTGATATACTAAAACGATTTTTTAAATCGGATAAAAATTATGACCTCTATAGGGTCCACAAGCTAAAAACATGATTTTTTGTACAATCAGGGGCCATAATTCAAGAAGTTACGGTGCGATGTGCACGAATATCGAAAGGAACCGAGATCTTTGGATTATAAACTTACATTTCAAGTTTCAACAAAATTGGAGAAAAATTGAGACCTCTATAGGGTCCACAACCTTGATATACCATATTTTTACGCTATTTAAGAAGAAGGGCAGCCATTTTGTCTGTTAGTTTTGGGCCGATTTTCAAGAAATTCAAACTCAGCCGTCCTCATGGTGTAACGGTGATATAATAATACGGTTTTTAAAATCGGATAAAAATTATGACCTCTATAGGGTCCACAAGCTAACCAGCGGCTGCCAGGCAGGATACGCCCACATTTTCGAGAAATGGATAGAGAAGAAGCTAAAAAGAAAGTGATTTTTCCTACAATCAAGGGCCATATTTTTACGCTATTTGAGAACGAACGGCGGCCATTTTGTCTGTCAATTTTGGGCCGATTTTCACGGAATCTGAACTCAGCCGTCCTTAGGGTGTAACGGGGATATAATAATACGTTTTTTTAAATCGGATAAAAATTATGACCTGTATAGGGTGCACAAGCTAAAAACGCGATTTTCGTACAATCCGGGGCCATAATTCAGGAAGTTACGGTCCGATATGCGCGAATATATGGAAAGGAAACAAGATCTTTGGGTTTTAAACTTACATTTCAAGTTTCAACAAAATCGGATAAAAATTGTTACCTCTATAGGTCCACAACCTTGATATACCATATTTTTACGCTATTTGAGAACGAACGGCGGCAATTTTGTCTTTCAATTTTGGGCTGATTTTCACAAAATTCAAACTCAGCTATCCTTAGGGTGTAACGGTGATATAATAATACGTTTTTTTAAATCGGATAAAAATTATGACCCCTATAGGGTCCACAAGCTAAAAACGTGATTTTTCGTACAATCAGGGGCCATAATTCAGAAAGTTACAGTCCGATATGCGCGAATATCGAAAGGAACCGAGATCTTTGGGTTATCAACTTACATTTCAAGTTTCAACAAAATCTGATAAAAATTTTGACCTCTATAGTCTCCACAAGCTAAAAACGTGATTTTTCGTACAAACAGGGGCCATAATCCATGAAGTTTCGATCCGATACATACCAATATCGAAAGCATTTGGAGATCAACCTATATTTCAAGTTTCGTCAAAATCGGATAAGAATTGTGATCTGTAGAGTGTCCACAAACAAATTGTGCCGGATGTCCGGACGGACAGGGGCGATGACAATATACGTCCACATGAAAATGTGGGCGTATAGAAACTTGTAAAAATAGACAATAATTTACAGCCTATACTACTTCGTAAAACGTCATCCCCTCTTGCAAACTGCAAAATAATACAAGTCCAACATTGTGTATCTTATGCATGCCCTGCCGGCACTTTTTCAGTAACGTACCTCTACCAGTTCCTGTGATAGTAGAAACTTGAAATTATCAGGGTACGTTCAGGTGGACTTGCCATGACCCCACACCAAATTTCAGCCGAATCGGTCAACAAATAAGCAAAATACTAGATCTTGACCAATCTGGAAAATATCTTTCTAGGGTTAAGGTTAGGTTTAAGATTTACATGTCAAACGTACAAATTGAAGCTGTAACGGTGGATTGTGGGTAAACTATTCCGAAGGGTTAGGGTTAGAATTGTGGGTATAAACACGAAAAGATATCTTCCAGATCGGCACTAAGACGTGTTCCGACACACTGCGCTTCCTGCCTAACGCAGCAGTTCATGACACTAACAATAATTTTCGTATATTTTAATTTTTGTGCTAAACCACCAATTTTTATAAACGACTATTTGGCATTGACCCGTTGGATTGGCCTTTACGTGTGAATATCGCCGTGACCTTGACTTCAAATAAACTATCAAGCTTGTGACCTTGACTTTGACTTCAAATTCCCTATCAAGCTCAGGGCCTTTGCGTTTATATGGATGCCATGGCCATATTTCTTGCTGTATTATCAAGGTTAATGTTCGAGGTGAAAGCAGAGACGATGCGCTTCAGAAAAGATAATTGGATCAAACTCGTGGGTCAAGGTTGCGCTACAGATAACTAAATTCAAAATTTTTAAATTCTGGCAAGGAAAACCGATAGCTGACATTTCTAATGTAAACAGTTCTGCCAATATCTTTGTCATTCGTCTGGTTAATATGTCATTCACTTTGTTATTCGCGACAAAGAGGATGACAAAGGTTGCCATTAACTTTGTTATTCGTCTGTTGAAGCTCTGTCATTCACTTTTTCATTCTCAGTCATTGGTGTGGTGAAGCTCTGTCATTCATTTTCAATGTCTGGTGTACCTCTGCCATTCTTTGTCATCGTCTGGTGTACCTCTGTCATTCTCTGTCATTGGTGTGGTGAATTTGTGTCATTCTGTTTGCCATCCGTCTGATGAAGCTGTCATTCATTTTCATTGTTATTAGGCTCAAGTCATCAATTAAGTAAATTTGCACATAACCCCCCAATCTGAACTACAGACTCACCTTACCTGCAGAGAAGTGACTCTGACACAGTGAATAGCCATGATATCCAAATGACGCTATCTAAACGTCACGGGTCATGAAGTCAACGCACTACCTTTTGTATCGGAATTCAGCTTGTAAACAAACAGCCGAAAGTAAAATGGCTTCGACGAACAGAAAATCTGCGTCGTATCAGGGTTGTCTGTGCAATAACAAGGACACAACTCATTTAGTTCGAATGAATAATAAATCCCCGGAACAAAATGGGATTTTAACAGAATTAGCAAGTTTTAACGGACATCTGCCGTGGGAGAAAACAAAACTGTCAGAAAAAAGAACAACACGAACTACGAAGAATTTCACTATATTATCTGAGAGATATTATTGAAGAGTAATAGAATAATACTTGAATTCGGACAGAGCTGTATAGAATTAGGCGCTGGACATGTAATGATAAAAGACAAGCCGTAGATGATATGTTTGGTCATAGAACTAGAATACTATATAACTAGTTCCATGGTTGGGTGTACTATAAACTAAATTTCAAAGGCAGGAAAAAATACTTTTACAAAAGGTAAGAACCAGCGGCTTCCAGGCAGGATACGCCCACATTTTGCAAGAGATGGATAGAGAACAAGCTAATTACAAACAGGATTTTTTGTACAATCAGGGGCAATAATCCAGAAATTTATGGTCTGAAATGCGCAAATATCAAAAAGGATTGTGATCTTTGGGATATAAAGATATGATTTAAGTTTCATCAGAATCGGACAATAATTGTGACCCCTAGAGGGTCGACAACCTTAGTATTGCATACTTTTACACAATTTGCAAACAAAGAGCGGGCATTTTGTTGGGCAGTTTCAATTCGATTTTCCCAAAATTCGAATTCAACCTTCATTATGGTGGAATGGTGAAATATTTAAAATCGGAAAAAAAATTGTGATCTCTAGAGAATCCTCAAGCTAAAAATGCCATTTTTCGAACAATCAGGGGCCATAATACAGGAGGTTAAGTTCAGGTATCCGCGATTATCAAAAGGATCCATGATCTTAGTGTGTAATGGTGATATATTTGCAAATTTTTTTTAAATCAGATAAAAATTGTGACCTCTACAAGGACCACAAGCTAAAAACGCGATTTTTCGTACAATCAAGGGCCATAATTCAGGAAGTTACTATCCGATATGCCGAATATTGAAAGGAACCAAGATCTTTGGGTTATTTACTTACATTTCAAGTTTCATAAAAATCAAAAGAAAATTGTGACCTCTAGAGGGTCCACAACATTGATATACCATATTTTTACACTATTTGAGTATGAGGGGCGACCATTTTGTCTGTCAGCTTTGGTCCGATATTCGAACGTTTTTTTAAATTGGATAAAAATGATGACCTCTATAGGGTCCACAAGCTAAAAACGCGATTTTTCGTACAATCAGGGGCCATAATTCAGGAAGTAACGGTTAGATATGTGCGAATATTGAAAGGAAATGAGATCTTTGGGTTATAAACTTACATTTCCAATTTCAACAAAATCAGATAAAAATTATGACCTCTATAGGGTCCACAACCTTGATGTAACATATTTTTACGCTATTTGAGAATGAGGGACGGCCGATTTTCACGAAATTCAAAGTTGGCCATCCTAGGGTGTAATGGTGATATACTAAAACGATTTTTTAAATCGGATAAAAATTATGACCTCTATAGGGTCCACAAGCTAAAAACATGATTTTTTGTACAATCAGGGGCCATAATTCAAGAAGTTACGGTGCGATGTGCACGAATATCGAAAGGAACCGAGATCTTTGGATTATAAACTTACATTTCAAGTTTCAACAAAATTGGAGAAAAATTGAGACCTCTATAGGGTCCACAACCTTGATATACCATATTTTTACGCTATTTAAGAAGAAGGGCAGCCATTTTGTCTGTTAGTTTTGGGCCGATTTTCAAGAAATTCAAACTCAGCCGTCCTCATGGTGTAACGGTGATATAATAATACGGTTTTTAAAATCGGATAAAAATTATGACCTCTATAGGGTCCACAAGCTAACCAGCGGCTGCCAGGCAGGATACGCCCACATTTTCGAGAAATGGATAGAGAAGAAGCTAAAAAGAAAGTGATTTTTCCTACAATCAAGGGCCATATTTTTACGCTATTTGAGAACGAACGGCGGCCATTTTGTCTGTCAATTTTGGGCCGATTTTCACGGAATCTGAACTCAGCCGTCCTTAGGGTGTAACGGGGATATAATAATACGTTTTTTTAAATCGGATAAAAATTATGACCTGTATAGGGTGCACAAGCTAAAAACGCGATTTTCGTACAATCCGGGGCCATAATTCAGGAAGTTACGGTCCGATATGCGCGAATATATGGAAAGGAAACAAGATCTTTGGGTTTTAAACTTACATTTCAAGTTTCAACAAAATCGGATAAAAATTGTTACCTCTATAGGTCCACAACCTTGATATACCATATTTTTACGCTATTTGAGAACGAACGGCGGCAATTTTGTCTTTCAATTTTGGGCTGATTTTCACAAAATTCAAACTCAGCTATCCTTAGGGTGTAACGGTGATATAATAATACGTTTTTTTAAATCGGATAAAAATTATGACCCCTATAGGGTCCACAAGCTAAAAACGTGATTTTTCGTACAATCAGGGGCCATAATTCAGAAAGTTACAGTCCGATATGCGCGAATATCGAAAGGAACCGAGATCTTTGGGTTATCAACTTACATTTCAAGTTTCAACAAAATCTGATAAAAATTTTGACCTCTATAGTCTCCACAAGCTAAAAACGTGATTTTTCGTACAAACAGGGGCCATAATCCATGAAGTTTCGATCCGATACATACCAATATCGAAAGCATTTGGAGATCAACCTATATTTCAAGTTTCGTCAAAATCGGATAAGAATTGTGATCTGTAGAGTGTCCACAAACAAATTGTGCCGGATGTCCGGACGGACAGGGGCGATGACAATATACGTCCACATGAAAATGTGGGCGTATAGAAACTTGTAAAAATAGACAATAATTTACAGCCTATACTACTTCGTAAAACGTCATCCCCTCTTGCAAACTGCAAAATAATACAAGTCCAACATTGTGTATCTTATGCATGCCCTGCCGGCACTTTTTCAGTAACGTACCTCTACCAGTTCCTGTGATAGTAGAAACTTGAAATTATCAGGGTACGTTCAGGTGGACTTGCCATGACCCCACACCAAATTTCAGCCGAATCGGTCAACAAATAAGCAAAATACTAGATCTTGACCAATCTGGAAAATATCTTTCTAGGGTTAAGGTTAGGTTTAAGATTTACATGTCAAACGTACAAATTGAAGCTGTAACGGTGGATTGTGGGTAAACTATTCCGAAGGGTTAGGGTTAGAATTGTGGGTATAAACACGAAAAGATATCTTCCAGATCGGCACTAAGACGTGTTCCGACACACTGCGCTTCCTGCCTAACGCAGCAGTTCATGACACTAACAATAATTTTCGTATATTTTAATTTTTGTGCTAAACCACCAATTTTTATAAACGACTATTTGGCATTGACCCGTTGGATTGGCCTTTACGTGTGAATATCGCCGTGACCTTGACTTCAAATAAACTATCAAGCTTGTGACCTTGACTTTGACTTCAAATTCCCTATCAAGCTCAGGGCCTTTGCGTTTATATGGATGCCATGGCCATATTTCTTGCTGTATTATCAAGGTTAATGTTCGAGGTGAAAGCAGAGACGATGCGCTTCAGAAAAGATAATTGGATCAAACTCGTGGGTCAAGGTTGCGCTACAGATAACTAAATTCAAAATTTTTAAATTCTGGCAAGGAAAACCGATAGCTGACATTTCTAATGTAAACAGTTCTGCCAATATCTTTGTCATTCGTCTGGTTAATATGTCATTCACTTTGTTATTCGCGACAAAGAGGATGACAAAGGTTGCCATTAACTTTGTTATTCGTCTGTTGAAGCTCTGTCATTCACTTTTTCATTCTCAGTCATTGGTGTGGTGAAGCTCTGTCATTCATTTTCAATGTCTGGTGTACCTCTGCCATTCTTTGTCATCGTCTGGTGTACCTCTGTCATTCTCTGTCATTGGTGTGGTGAATTTGTGTCATTCTGTTTGCCATCCGTCTGATGAAGCTGTCATTCATTTTCATTGTCTGGTGTACCTCTGCCATTCTTTGTCATCGTCTAGTGTACCTCTGTCATTCTCTGTCATTGGTGTGGTGAATTTGTGTCGTTCTGTTTGCCATTCGTCTGATGAAGCTCTGTCATTCATTTTCATTGTCTGGTGTACCTCTGTCATTCTTTGTCATCGTCTGGTGTACCTCTGTCATTCTGTTTGTCATTCGTCTGGTGTACCTCTGTCATTCGTGTGTCATTCTGTTTGTCATTCATCTGATGAAGCTCTGTCATTCTTTTCATCATTCATCTGGTGTACCTCTGTCATTCTCTGTTATTGGTGTGGTGAATCTGTGTCATTCTGTTTGTCATTCATCTGATGAAGCTCTGTTATTCTTTTCATCATTCATCTGGTGAACCTCTGACATTCTCTGTTATTGGTGTGGTGAATCTGTGTCATTCTGTTTGTCATTCATCTGATGAAGCTCTGTTATTCTTTTCATCATTCATCTGGTGAACCTCTGACATTCGTCTGTTGAACCTTTGTCATTCACTTCGTCATTCATCCGGAGAACCTGTGTCAATTTTATTCGTCTTGTGAACCTGTGTCATGTTATGTCAATCATCCGGTAAACCTCTGTCATTCCCTTTGTCATCCGTGCGGTGAATCTGTATCATTCGTCTCATTCACTTTGTCATACGTCAAATGAAGCTCTGTCATTCTCTTTGTCAGTCACTGTCATTCGTCTGCTGCACCCGTGTCATTCGTCTGGTGAATCTCTGTCATTCTCTTTATCATTTATAGGTGAACCGGTGTCATTCTCTCTGTCATTGTTTTTGTCATCTGGTGAACCTCTTGTCATTCTTTTTGTCATTCGTGTGCTGAACCTCTATCATTCTCTCCGCCATACAGTGTGCTATGAGGGAAATTTTGCCTGCACAGCTGCGCTACGGCCTACTCTTAGAATGAATTCCAACTGCCAAGGGATCTTTTACGTGCACACCAATATGTACATGGGACCTCGGTTTTTCATCCCATCCAAATGACTAGACAGCTGTCCTTGTCAGGCCCTCCGTATTGCGCAACATATATTTGAAGTTGACACTGTTTACAATCTGATCATTATATTGTCCTCGACACTTTAATTGTAATTGATACTTTTCGAGCAAAAAATTCTTATCGATTCGCTCAGCTGCTCTGATTTACGCATATAAACATAAGACAAGTGACCAGAAAATGTAAAATACACCCACGACAGCTAAATCGTGCAAGCAGTCGACAAGGTTTGTCGCATATTTATTTAGCGCTTACAAAGAGAATGACAGGTTTGCCAGACGAGTGAGTTTTAGCAGATGTGTTGAGCGCTTATGGCTGCCTTCACTTCTCTGTAAGAAAAAGTGAATTTTTACCCTGTTAATTTAAGTTTTAAGTGTCAAAAGTTATACCAAGATCTTTACGAAAAAGTGAAGATTTCATATGTGTCACTTGGATGGTAAAATTTTGTGTATTTTGGAAGATATTTGATGTTTTAAATTTTCTAAGCCGTTATTAGTGACTAATGAAGCATGAAATCATTGCTTTTGAGCAGGCTGTCACTGGAGTTAAAATTTCTATGGTGTTTACTATTCATGATGTTAACTCACATAACCTACAAAAGGGATCAACTTTTATCTAAATGTTACAGCAATATTTTAAGTAAAGCAGATTGTGATACCCTTAAAAATCTAACATGTGATATTACAAAACGTAAGAAAACTTCAAGGGGCTGTTCTTCAGGTAGAAATCGTAGGAGAAAAATCAAATCAAGATAGTGACTTCTATTAGATCTGATGATTGTTTCTGGACCAAGAGTAGTACAGTAAATTTTACAAACTTTTCTTATCTCACGCAAGTTAATGACTCGCCTCCAAGGATATTTCTGAATTCCACGGTCTCCTTGTTAAACGCTAGGTCGGTAAAAAACAAAACTATCGAACTGAATGATTTCATATGTGAACATGACCTTGATATTTTGGCTGTCACTGAAACATGGCTAGGTGCTAATGATAATACAGTTTTATGCTCGTTGGTAGCCGATGCCTACTTTATCCAGAATAAACCAAGACTTTTTCGAAATGGTGGAGGGATAGCCCTCATCTACAAACACTCATTCAAGCTTCAGACCCAAAAACAGACATCATATTCGTCATTTGAATATCTTAACTGTGTTGTCGGCTCTTTAAGCTCAGCGTTTCGTATTGTTGTTCTATACAGACCCCCTGACAATGGATCTAAGTCAAAGTTTATCGATGAATTTTCTGATTTGATCAATCAATTGGCAAAATGCCGTCTGGAACTGGTTATACTGGGTGATTTTAATTGCCATGTAGACAACATTAATGACAAGTTCTCTCTTCAGTTTTGCGAGCTGTTACAAGTGCATTCTTTAATTCAACATGTTAATACCCCTACCCACAATCGAGGACATACTTTAGATCTTGTGATAACCCGACAAAAACATTTAATAAATAATTTATCTGT
Organism: Patella vulgata; assembly: GCF_932274485.2. NCBI lineage: Eukaryota > Metazoa > Mollusca > Gastropoda > Patellidae > Patella > Patella vulgata. The sequence goes on from NC_065885.2 coordinate 44,998,736, forward strand.
TAGAGATAAACTTATATCGGAACATTTTCCTATAATCCTGAATCTAAACATAAGGAAAGAACACTTTGAAACGAGACAAATTTCTTTTCGAAAACTCAAATCGCTGAACGATGCTGAGCTGAGCTCTTCTCTGTGTTCTTCTAAACTAAATAGCATATACCAAATTAATGACGTCAATTCGAAAGCAGCATATTTTAACAAATGCATTCAAAATACCATTGATGATCTTGCACCAATCCAAGCTAAAACTTTTCGACTTCGACCTGGTGCACCATGGCTAAACGAAAATATTCTTGAAGCCAAGAGGATTCGTACTAAAGCCGAGCGTACGTGGAGGAATTCTGGACTGATGGTTCACAGAGAAATATACAAGAGTACCAAACTAAAAGTTACTCGTCTAATTGAAAGCTCGAAAAATGATTTTTATGTGAATAAAATCAAGAATAGTGAAAATAACCAAAAAGAGCTGTATAAAGTGGTAAATACCCTGTTAGATAATAACCATGGTGTGAAGATTTTACCTACAGTTAACAATGATGATCTACCAACACGTTTCTCTGACTACTTCGTCAAATCTAAAATTGTTAAAATCAGAAATAGCATGGTGACTAACCCGAATTACACGAACCTTGTTAGTAATGACAACACAACTTGTGTCTTGGACTGTTTTAAACCCCTTCCTGTTTCTGAAATAACCACAGTAATACATACTATGGCAACTAAATCATGTTCACTCGATGTTATTCCAACATGGCTTCTCAAACAACACTTGACTGAATTACTACCAGCAATCTGTGACATTATTAATACCTCAATTACTACCGGGTGTTTTCCGGATATTTATAAGCATGCCCTTGTTACCCCCCTCATAAAGAAATCTTCCCTTGATCCGAATATAGACAAAAGTTATAGACCTGTTTCTAATTTAAGTTTCATCTCAAAAGTTCTCGAGAAATGTATAGAAACTCAACTTATCGACTATATATCTGTTAATAATCTTTTAAGCACTTATCAAAGCGCATATTGTAAATACCACAGCACAGAAACAGCACTACTTAAAGTTCAAAACGATATTTTAATGTCTATTGATCAACAAAATTGCATTCTTTTAATACTTCTCGACCTGTCTGCCGCATTTGATACCATCGACCACACTGTTTTATTTAACCTTCTATCCACTGATTTTAAAATTACTGATCTACAGTAGCTTTAGATCTATTAAAATCATATTTAACTAATAGGTCACAATCTGTCATCGTAAATAATAAAACATCATCTCACAAAGGTCTTCGGTATGGAGTGCTGCAGGGGTCAGTGTTAGGTCCAATTTTATTTAGCATTTATACAACTCCGCTATCCAAAATTGTTCGCAGGCATGGTCTTGAATTCCACTTGTATGCAGATGACACTAAACAATATGTCTTTTAAACCTACTGTAAATAATAGTTTTAATTTCTGTAAGGCCAAACTCGAATGTTGTGTTGAAGAAATTCGGTGTTGGATGAGTAATAATTTTCTTAAATTGAACGAAGATAAAACTGAATATATTCTGTTAGGTTCAAATAATCTTATTAGCAAAGTCATTTACAACATATCTTTATCTATAGGTTCCCATGTAATATCACCAGTCCCGTCTGCTAGAAATATTGGAGTTATATTTGATAAATACGTAACCATGGTGCCTCATGTAAATAATACTTGTAAATTATGTTATTTTAATCTCCACCAAATAGCCCACATCTGGAAGAATCTCCCCACTTCTTCTGTTAAAACTCTTGTCCATTCTCTCATCACCTCTCGTCTAGATCAATGTAACTCTTTACTGATTGGTACTCCTGTACGTATCATTAACAAATTACAAAAAGTTCAAAATTCAGCAGCAAGGCTCATCACCGGAAGTAATTATAATGACCATATTACTCCTATTTTACAGAAACTTCATTGGTTACCGATTATTTTTAGAATTGAATTTAAAATCCTCCTTTTAACATTTAAATGTATGAATGATATGTCACCTTCATATTTCTCTTCACTTTTAGAAATGTACACACCGAGTCGCACTCTGCGCTCTTCATCTGATCATTTTTTACTTGTAAATAAATCAGCAAGACTTTTATCTTTTGGAGATCGATCTTTTACCGTCCAGGCACCGAAATTATGGAATTCTTTACCTTTTAATATAAGATGCTGCACAAATTTAATCTCTTTTAAGTCACTTCTTAAAACATTTTTGTTTAAGAAAGCCTTTAACTTATAATTCTTTTAAAACCTATTTGTGATATCAGATTTTATTCTACGCTACCGTGTTATGTTTTACTTCTATAGATTTATTTAGTTTTCTTATATGTATATTTATTTTCATTACATATTTTATTGAATTGTATTGTACAGTGCATCTCACTGAACACGTTTTGTGGACGATAGCGCTCTATAAATGTTAATAATAATCATAAATAAGGAATGAAAAAGAGAATGACAGCGGTTCATCAGACGAATGAGACAGGTTCACTAGACGAATGAGACCGGTTCAGTGGCGAATGACAGAGGTTGACCAGATGAATGACAAAAAGAATAACAGAGTGGACCAAACGAATGACAAAAAGAGTGACAGAGATTGACAAAATGATGAATGACAGGTTCAACAGACAAACGACAGAGAATGACAGAGCTACATCGGACGAGTGACAAAGTGAATGACAGAAATCACCAGACGAATTTTAGTGAAGCCTGTGACAGAGATTGATAAAATGATGAATGACAGGTTCAACAGACAAACGACAGAGAATGACAGAGCTACATCGGACGAGTGACAAAGTGAATGACAGAAATCACCAGACGAATTTTAGTGAAGCCTGTACCATAACAGGCCCGGGACTGTACAGCGCAGTGGACGCTTATGGCTGGCATCCGAATCCATTCACTTGATTTGATATTTGTTTCTATTTTGCAATGTCTATTTTCTGTCTTGTCCACAGGTTTATCTTGTAGATTTTGTTTTGCGTGTAGTGCGGTCCGCCTGCACTTACTAATAGAATGACGGTTATTTGCCAAAGGAAATAACAGGGGTTCACTAGGCGAATGACAAAGTGACTGTCAGGGAATCACCAGGCCGCCTGTCATGGTGAATGAACCAGCGGCTGCCAGGCAGGATACGCCCACATTTTCGAGAGATGGATACAGAACAAGCTAAAAAGAAAGTGATTTTTCCTACAATCAAGGGCCATAATTCAGGAAATTACAATTTGATATATGCGCAAATATCGAAACGAACCGAGATTTTTGGGTTATAAACTTACATTTCAAGTTAAAACAAAATTGGATAAAAATTTTGACCTTTATAGGGTCCACAACCTTAAAATACCATATTTTTACGCTATTTGAGAACAAGGAGCGGCCATTTTGTCTGTCAGTTTTGGGCCGATTTTCACGAAATTCGAACTCAGCCGTCCTTAGGGTGTAACGGTGATATAATAATACGTTTTTTTAAATCGGATAAAAATTATGACCTCTATAGGGTCCACAAGGTAAAAACGCGATTTTTCGTACAGGGGCCATAATTCAGGAAGTTACGGTCCGATATGCGCGAATATCGAAAGGAACCGAGATCTTTGGGTTATAAACTTATATTGCAAGTTTCAACCAAATCGGATAAAAATTGTGACCTCTATAGGGTCCACAACCTTGATATACCATATTTTTACGCTATTTGAGAACGAACGGCGGCCATTTTGTTTGTCAATTTTGGGCCGATTTTCACGAAATTCGACTCAGCCATCCTTAGGGTGTAACGGTGATATAATAATACGTTTTTTTAAATCAGAATTCTCAAGATTGACAGATGGGATAAATTTGAAGAGCAGCGGCTGCCAAGCAGGATACGCCCACATTTTCGAGAGATGGATTGAGAACAAGCTAAAAAGAAAGTGATTTTTCCTACAATCAAGGGCCATAATTAAGGAAATTACAATTCGATATGCGCAAATATCCAAAGGAACCAAGATTTTTGGGTTATAAACTTACATTTCAAGTTTCAACAAAATCGAATCAAAATTGTGACCTCTATAGGGTCCACAACCTTGATATACCATATTTTTATGCTATATTGAGAATGAAGGGCGGCCATTTTGTCTGTGAGTTTTGGGTCGATTTTCCCGAAATTTCGACTCAGTCGCCCTTAGGGTGTAACGGTGATATGATAATATTTTTTTTTAAATCGGATAAAAATTATGACCTCTATAGGGTCAACAAGCTAAAAACGCGATTTTTCGTACAATCAGGGTCCATAATTCAGAAAGTTACAGTCCGATATGCGCGAATATCGAAAGGAACCGAGATGTTTGGGTTATAAACTTATATTGCAAGTTTCAACAAAATCGGATAAAAATTGTGACCTCTATAGGGTCCACAACATTGATATACCATATTTTTACGCTATTTGAGAACAAACGGCAGCCATTTTGTTTTCAATTTTGGGCCGATTTTCACGAAATTCGATCTCAGCGATCCTTAGGGTGTAACGGTGATATAATAATACGTTTTTTTAAATCAGAATTCTCAATATTTGGGGTTCATACGTTATCAAAAACAAAAACATAATTAAGATTGACAGATGGGATAAATTTGAAGACCAGCGGCTGCCAAGCAGGATACGCCCACATTTTTGAGAGATGGATAGAGAACAAGCTAAAAAGAAAGTGATTTTTCCTACAATCAAGGGCCATAATTCTGGAAATTACAATTCGAAAAGCGCAAATATCGAAAGGAACCAAGATCTTTGGGTTATAAACTTACATTTTAAGTTTCAACAAAATCGGATAAAAATTGTGATATCTATGGGTCCACAACCTTGATATACTGTACCATATATTTACACTATTTGAGAACGAGGGACGGCCATTTTGTCTGTCAGTTTTGGGCCGATTTTCACGAAATTCGAACTCAGCCGTCCTTGGGGTGTAACGGTGATATACTAAAACGTTTTTTTAAATAGGATAAAAATTATCAGCCGAGATCTTTTGGAGATAAACCTATATTTCAAGTTTCGTCAAAATCAGAAAAGAATTGTGACCTGTAGAGTGTCCACAAACAAATTGTGGACGGACGGACGTCCTGACAGCGGCGACGTCAATATATGTCCACATGAAAATGTCGGCGTATAAAAATTGTGACCTCTATAGGGTCCACAACCTTGATATACCATATTTTTAGGCTATTTGAGAACAAATGGCGGCCATTTTGTCTGTCAGTTTTGGGTCGATTTTTACGAAATTTGAACTCAGCCATCCTTTGGGTTTAACGGTGATATAATAATACGTTTTTTTAAATCGGAATTCTCAAGATTGACAGATGGGATAAATTTGAAGAGCAGCGGCTGCCAAGCAGGATACGCCCACATTTTCGAGAGATGGATAGAGAACAAGCTAAAAAGAAAGTGATTTTTCCTACAATCAAGGGCCATAATTAAGGAAATTACAAGCTAACAATAAAAATTATGACCTCTATAGGGTCCACAAGCTAAAAACGCGATTTTTCGTATAATCAGGGACCATAATCCAGGAAGTTACATTCCTATATGTGCGAATATCGAAAGGAACCGAGATCACGGACAGGGGCGACAACAATATACGTCAACATGAAAATGTGGGCGTATAAAAAGAGAATGACAGGTTAACCGGACGAATGACAAACTAAATGACATTGGTTCAACAGTCAAATGACTGAAATACAGACAATGAAAAGTAGTCCACCAGACGAATGACAAAGAGAATGAGAGAGGTTCACCAGACGAATGACAAAGTGAATGACAGGGGTTCACCAGTCGAAGAACAAAGTGACTGTCAGGGATGCATCAGGCCGTCTGTCAAGGCGAATGACAAAGAGAATGACAGGTTAACCGGACTAGTGACAGGTTCACCAAACGAATGACGAACGATAGGGGTTGGTTGACCAGACGAATGCCAGAGAATGGCAGAGGTTCACCAGACGAATGACAGAGAATGACATGGATTACCAGAAGAATGACAAGAGGATCACGGGACGATTAACAAAGTAAATGACAGAGTTTCACCGGCGAATGACAAAGTGAATGGCAGAATTCCCCGAACGGGTGAATGACAAGGTGAGTGACAGAGAGACTCACACAGTTTCACCAGACGAATGACAAAGTGAATGACATATGCAAAGGACGAATGACAAAGGTAATAACAGAATTCACCTGAAGGACAAACGACAAAGTGTGTGACATGGAAAATGATGCAGAAGTTCATCAGACGTATGACAAAATGAAGTGGTTAAGCAGACGAATGACAGAGAATGACACACCTTCGCAAGATGAATGACAAAGAGAATGACAAAAAGAATGACACAGGTTTGCTGGACGAATGTCAGAGCTTCACAAGACGAATGGCAAAGTGAATGACAAAATTCACCGGACGGACGAATCACAAAGTGGGTGACACAGAAAATAACACAGGTTAACAAGACGAATGACACAGAGAATGACAGGGGTCTATCCAAATGACAAAGTGTGTGACATGCAGAATAAGGCAGTTTCACAGGGGTTCACCAGACGAATGACAAAGTGAATGGCAGAAATTATATAAGACGAATAACAGAATGACACAGATCCATTTGACGAATGACAAAATGTATGTCAGAATTTACTGGACGAACGAATGAGAAAGAATGACGCATGTTCACCAGACAAATGACAAAATTAATGATACATATTCACCCGACAAATGACAAAGTTAATGACAGAATTCACCCTAGGGACAAATGACAAAAGGCGGGACATAGAGAATGACAGCGATCTACCGGACGAATAACAAAGAGAACTAGAACTGCGACGCAGTAATGCCAGATTTCACCGGTGCCCCGTTACCCTTGAACATATGTCACTTCTGGTACCGATGAAACCATTAAACATGTTTCCATATAAGCATTGCTTACATCAAATAAAATGTACGCAGAATCAACCAAATCCAGCAATATCAATTGATTGTATGTACATTTGTTACATGTAAGTGATCCTGACAAAATTACATTACTTCCGGTGATAATGAAAGTGTTAAATTAGTTTTATGAAATCAGAAATGGCATAAGGCATCACATGGTGAAAATTTTATGTAAATCGAATAATTATTTCCACTTTCATAGACCAAAAACCTTGAACAGTGACTTGTAGAAAATCGTCTATTTCTCTGCAACCGTACAAGTTAGAAACTACTTTTTGGTATCTGTATGATCGTATGGGTTCAATCTATTTGTTGATTGGAATGAAATATCATAATTTTAAAAACATTACAAATCAGACTTATTTGAATAAAATATTTGTTTTAAAGGCTAAAAATAAAGTTTCTGCCAAAATGACGTTACTTCCGGTGATAATGAAAATCTTAAATTACTTGAATGAAATCGTAAATGGCATTAGGTATCACACGGTGAAATTTTTTATGAAAAACGAATAATAATTGACACTTTTCTGGACCAAAAACCTTGAAAAGTTGCTAGTTGAAAATCGTCTATTTCTCCACAACTGAACAAAGTAGAAACCATTTTGTGATATCTATATGATCGTATGGGTTCATTCTATTAGTTGATTTAAATCAAATATCAAAATTTTAAACAAATTACAAACATGACTCCTTTGAAGGCTATAAATACAGTTTTTGCCCAAATTACGTCATTTCCGGGGACATTGAAAATGTTAAATTGGTTTGACCTATTTAAAATTGACATTACGCATCAAATGGTGTCACTTTTATGAAAATCCAATAATAATTGATTCTTTTACAGGCAAACTAGCGTAAATAGTGACTCATGCAAAATTGCCCATTTCTCGGCAACTGCTCATATTACAAACTAATTTTCACATACTTTCTCTTCGTATGGATTATTGCTACAAGTTTATGAAAATTGCGAAGAAATATTTTAAACCATGAAAAGCCTGAATGGGTTGTGAATAGCTCATTTTTTCACCTTTTTAAACTTTTAAATCGAAATGACCCGAAAACAAAATTAAAAAAACTGAGCCCGATGTTTTCTGCACTTTTACAGGGCACACCTTTTCAGTCATACCAGATTTGAAAAAAATAATATTTGCTTTCAAAAAGTGGTACCAAACTGTCAAAATTGTAGTTTTTGCTAAATTTACGTCACTTCCGTTGCCGAAAGGCAAGTTTACCAGTAACAAAAAAAATGACATTTTAGACCACGGTGCATATGAAGTAGTTATTTTGGTCTGATTTGTGGCAGATATCACAATCCTTCTTGAAACATTTTTCGAATAGATTTTGAACTGTGACTCCGTGACCAAAATAACTACTTCATTAGTGGTAAGAAATATTCCTGCCGCACGGGCTATAATTTTTTAAGTAGAAATATAGTCTACCTATTAACATGCTCCCTCTGCAAAAAACAATACGTAGGAGAAAGCAAACGTGCCTTTTCAAAACGAATAAAGGAACACTATGCAGATATCAGACACAGCAGACCAAAGCCGGTCGCACTACACTTCAACTTAGATAGACATACGAGTAGGGCCAGGGTTAAAAATATTTCAGTTTGCCCAAACCCGACTCATGATGATTAGGTATGGGTAGGTAGGTAGGTAGGCAAATTCTTTTGGGGGGGGGGGGGAGAGGACCGACTTTGAGAACTCAATGCAAAAACAAAACAATATTTAAACTCTAACTTTATTAACGAGAACAGTATAACACAACACATTGTCCGTTGTCTTCGTGTTTATCTCTATTTCATCAACAGTGACATCATCAAAGACGTCCCTCCATGTCTTACTGTTGTGAAATCGCTGCAACTTATTCGAAACGATTGGTTTTACTTTATTTTCACTTTTTATCACTACCGAAGACGACATACTAAAGTAATTGTCCGCCATGACACATTCCATCCTTGACAACAACTATCGCGATAAATAAGGAGATTTTACGATCACGTGTCGAGTTTGGTGTTACTATGTATAGACATGAGAGTGGCTGTTCAATCTCCCGACCGATTATTTCGCGTTTCGGAGTCATAGTCAAGCGTAAAAATAATGCTGTTAAAAAAAAAAAAAAAATCGGCGTCTTTTTTTGGGGTCGGTCGCGTTTGGGCAAACAAACAATCTTTTAATTTTGGCCTAGGAATGTTATGATTAAAATAATAGAGCTTTTTAAGACTGACCCAGATAACGGCAAAAACGATGCCGTAAGGAAAGCCAATGAATTCAAATGGATTCACACTTTAAGAACATTCGCACTGGATGGCATTAACGATAAGATGTAGTCCCGAGGGGTCCCCCACTTTATTGTTTACTCTTTTTCCCCACTGACCCCTTTGCACTATGCTCTTTAAATTCTGTTAGCTATTTCTTTGTGTGCACCAGGGATCTTAATCGGCTGTTTTTTGTCGGCTTTAGCCGATTGATCTTTAATCTAGCCGATTGGTAAAACAATGAACCGGCCACTAAGGTATCACAAATCAATCTACTTTCAGCCGATTTACAATGAATTAATTATCAGGCTGATTGGTAAAACAATGAACCGGCCACTATGGTATCATAAATCAATCTACTTTCGGCCGATTAGAAAGATTTAATTATTACTTGTCGATTAAGAAACCAATCGAAGAGTCAATCATTACAATGAATACCTTCGGCTTATTTCATAAATAAACAACTTAATTGAGGTAATCATGCCAAGTACTCGAACACCTCGCAGAATGACACCAGGAAACGTAAACGAGATTTAACAGAAGATAGTGATGGCGGCGTTGACCTTGAACTTCAAGCATGCACATCGTCAATGGAAATTCCAAAAGCCGGAGATCCTCCCACATCCAATATAGGTCAACCAAATTATCGGCAATAAAAGACCATATCAATCTGACGATCATACCTGCGCAGCAAAGAAAGACGAGGGCAGAACAAAGAGTTTAATTCCCAAATCTATAGAAATTATTTCAAACCGGGTGTTAATCCGAAATGTGTATTTCATAGCAAAAAGAAACATTGCCATCGAAAAATATAAACAATAATTGAACGATTTGACAGAACAGCAGGTACATGAAATGACAAAAAAATTATATGGTGATTTTAATTGTTGTGGTGAATTTATTTCTTTAATATCCAGTGAAATTGAGAAAGAGATCCTCTCAGATATCCGAACTATTCCTGCTGCATTAAATCCCGACAATTGTATACTGGTAACACTAAATAAAACAAAACTGAATCACGACAATTGGCCACGTGACCTTTCGCACATACAGCATATTTCCGAGTTCCGACTATTTACGGAAACTGATTTGTGCTACTTTGTTATTTATTTACTTTGTTATTTTTATATATATTAACATGTGCTTACGAATAATATAATTTAAAAAAACATTTGTATGTACTTGTAGTTTTTACTAATTTATAACTTCCGTTTAGTTGGATGAAAGCAAAAGTAGGAATATGCAATGCAAGTTGCTGAAATAATAATATTATATGACTATAAATGTCAATATTATAGCGATGTATGAATACAAATGCAATTATAAAGGTCTTGTTTATTCGGAGTTTCAGCTTATATTATCCAGAATACGTTATGCAATTAGTGAATTATGCAATTACTGTCATGAATAGAGTATGCATAAACCAACATGTTTGTTGTTGAAAAGACGACTATCCGTTAGGCCTACCCGTGGCCGGTTCATTTCAAAATGGATTAAGAACCCTGGTGTGTACCCTTATTTCTGGAACTTGTATTATTGACTCCGCTCAAAATACCTGGCACATTGCCATCATTAAGCCTTAGAGATATCCCGTGACGTCACAATATTATTATTATTATTATTATTATCATCATTTATATAGCGCACACTTTCACAAAATGTGTTCAGATGCGCTGTACAATATATATTACATAAAAAAATATAAAAAATAAAACATACGTTTAAAAATCTATAATAATTGTATAAAATTAAAACAGTAAAAATAAATCTATAAATCAAAAGCTTGTTTGAATAAAAGTGTTTTCAATTGCGATTTAAAACTCGATAAAGAGGTAGAACTTCTGAGAGTAAGTGGGAGCTTATTCCACAGTTTAGGGGCCTGCACTGTAAACGATCGATCACCGTAAGTTTTCAGTCTAGCTGTTTTACAGACAAGTGAATAATGGTCGCTTGAGGACCTCAATGTACGAGTAGGGGAATATATATCTAAAAGCGACGATAAATACAACGGTGCCATATGATTTAAACATTTAAAAGTTAAAAGAATGACCGTATATTGAATTCTAAAAACAATGGGTAACCAGTGAAGTTGAATTAAAATAGGGGTGATATGATCATTATATTTACTTCTGGTAATGAGTCGAGCTGCGGCGTTCTGAACCTTTTGCAATTTATCAGTGAGATGAGATGGTAAACCAATAAGTAACGAATTAGATTGATCTAATCGTGATATGACAAGCGCCTGAACAACAGTTTTGATGGACTCAACTGGCAAATTTTTACTGATTTTACTTATATTCCTCAGTTGAAAATAACAAGATCTGCAAATAGTGCTAATTTGTTTCTCCATGGATAGTTCACTGTCAAAGATAACACCAATGTTACAGACTGAAGATGTTGGGATTATTTCATGCTCACCAACTAAGAGTGAAACACCTTTATCAAACTTAGATACTAAACTTACTAAACTGTTTGATCCAAAAAGAATATATTCAGTCTTTTCGTCGTTCAGTTTAAGGAAATTGATTCCCATCCATACACGAATTTCACTAATACACTCTTCAATTTGATATTTTGATGTATTGAAATCTCCAGGCAGAGAGGGTTTAAACGACAGGTACAACTGAGTGTCATCTGCGTAAAGTTGGAACTGCAGACCATGTTTCTCAATAATTTTGGACAATGGGGTGGTGTATATGCTAAACAAAATTGGGCCTAAAACTGAGCCCTGCGGTACACCGAAGCTCAGATCTTTTTTGTCAGATTGTTTGTTGTGTATAATGACAGATTGGGAACGATTTGTTAGATAAGATTTAAGTAGTTCGAGAGCTAAACCAGGGACAATAGGGACATTCACTACTATTCCTACTTTCGAAAATGAAGCACATCTGTGGAATTTGCAGGGAGATATAAGTGCATAATATATTCAGTCTACAACAGTTCAGCAAAACCACATGTTTATTCAATCAACCATTACAGGGAAGAGACAGTATATCATGTGACAACAGTAGATCATATAGTAGATCATGTGACAACAGTAGATCATGTGACTAGACCCATTCCTTGATACAGAGTTTTTATAATATACATGAGATATCTTTTAGGCTTACTTTACAATCTAACCTTCTCTTCCTGAAGTTCTAAATAAAGAATTAAAATTTAAATAGCATCAGTTAAAGATAAGGTATTTTTATAAAAACAGATAATGATGAATAAACAATTTAAAGAAACAAATGTTTTAAAGCAACCAGCGGCTGCCAGGCAGGATACGCCCACATTTTCGAGAGATGGATAGAGAACAATCTAAAAAGAAAGTGATTTTTCGTAAAATCAGGGGCCATAATTCAGGAAATTACGGTCCGATATGCGCGAATATCGAAAGGAACCATAATCTTTGGGTTATAAACTTACATTTCAAGTTTCAACAAAATCGAATAAAAATTGTGACCTCTATAGGGTCCACAACCTGATGTACCATATTTTTACGCTATTTGAGAACGAGGGGCTGCCATTTTATGTCAGTTTTGGGGCGATTTTCACGAAATTCGAACTCAGCCGTCCTTAGGGTGTAACAGTGATATAATAATACTTTTTTTTAAATCGGATAAAAATTATGACCTCTATAGGGTCCTCAAGCTAAAAACGCAATTTTTCGTACAATCAGGGGCCATAATTCAGGAAGTTACGTTCCGATATGCGCAAATATCGAAAGGAACCAAGATCTTTGGGTTATAAACTTACATTTCAAGTTTCATCAAAATAGGATTAAAAACCTCTATAGGGTCCACAACCTTGATATACCATATTTTTACGCTATTTGAGAACGAGGGGCGGCCATTTTATCTGTCAGTTTTGGAGCGATTTTCATGAAATTCGAACTCAGCCGTCCTTAGGGTGTAACGGTGATATAATAATACGTTTTTTTAAATCGGATAAAAATTATGACCTCTATAGGGTCCACAAGCTAAAAACGCAATTTTTCGTACAATCAGGGGCCATAATTCAGGAAGTTCCGTTCCGATATGCGCAAATATCGAATGGAACCGAGATCTTTGGTTTATAAACTTACATTTCAAGTTTCAACAAAATCGGATAAAAATTGTGACCTCTATAGGGTCCACAACCTTGATATACCATATTTTTACGCTATTTGAGAACGAGAGCAGCCATTTTAACTGTAAGTTTGGGGGCGATTTTCACGAAATTCAAACTCTACCGTCCTTAGGGTGTAACGGTGATATAATAATACGTTTTTTTAAATCGGATAAAAATTATGACCTCTATAGGGTCCACAAGCTAAAAACGCAATTTTTCGTACAATCAGGGGCCATAATTCAGGAAGTTACGTTCTGATATGTGCGAATATCGAAAGGAACCAAGATCTTTGGGTTATAAACTTACATTTCAAGTTTCATCAAAATAGGATTAACACTGTGACCTCTATAGGGTCCACAACCTTGATATACCATATTTTTACGCTATTTGAGAACGGAGGGCGGCCATTTTGCCTGCAGTTTTGGGCCGATTTTCACGAAATTTGATCTCACCTGTCCTTAGGGTGTAACGGTGATATAATAATACGTTTTATGACCTCTATAGGGTCCCCAAGCTAAAAACGTGATTTTTCGTACAATCAGGGGCCATAATTCAGAAAGTTACCGTCCGATATGCGCGAATATCACAAGGAACCACGATCTTTGGGTTATAAACTTACCTTTCAAGTTTCAACAAAATCGGATCAAAATTGTGACCTCTATAGGGTCCACAACCTGATGTACCATATTTTTACGCTATTTGAGAACGAGGGGCAGCCATTTTAACTGTCAGTTTTGGGGCGATTTTCACTAAATTCAAACTCTACCATCCTTAGGGTGTAACGGTGATATAATAATATGTTTTTTTAAATCGGATAAAAATTATGACCTCTATAGGGTCCACAAGCTAAAAACGCGATTTTTCGTACAATCAGGGGCCATAATTCAGGAAGTTACGTTCCGAAATGCGCGAATATCGAAAGGAACCAAGATCTTTGGGTTATAATCATACATTTCAAGTTTAAACTAAATCGGATAAAAATTATGACCTCTATAGGGTCCACAAGCTAAAAACGCGATTTTTCGTACAATCAGGGGCCATAATTCAGGAAGTTATGGTCCGATATGCGCGAATATCGAAAGGAACCACGATCTTTGGGTTATAAACTTACCTTTCAAGTTTCAACAAAATCGGATAAAAATTGTGACCTCTATAGGGTCCACAACATGATGTACCATATTTTTATGCTATTTGAGAACGAGGGGCAGCCATTTTAACTGTCAGTTTTGGGGCGATTTTCACTAAATTCAAACTCTACCGTCCTTAGGGTGTAACAGTGATATACGTTTTTTTAAATCGGATAAAAATTATGACCTCTATAGGGTCCACAAGCTAAAAACGCAATTTTTCGTACAATCAGGGGCCATAATTCAGGAAGTTACGTTCCGAAATGCGCGAATATCGAAAGGAACCAAGATCTTTGGGTTATAATCATACATTTCAAGTTTAAACTAAATCGGATAAAAAATATGACCTCTATAGGGTCCACAAGCTAAAAATGCGATTTTTCGTACAATCAGGGGCCATAATTCAGGAAGTTACGGTCCGATATGCCGAAATATCAAAAGGAACCACGATCTTTGGTTTATAAACTTACATTTCAAGTTTCAACAAAATCGGATAAAAATTGTGACCTCTATAGGGTCCACAACCTTGATATACCATATTTTAACGCTATTTGAAAACGAGGGGCGGCCATTTTGTCTGTCAGTTTTGGGCCGATTTTCACAAAATTCGAACTCAGCCGTCCTTAGGGTGTAACGGTGATATAATAATACGTTTTTCTAAATCGGATAAAAATTATGACCTCTATAGTGTCCACAAGCTAAAAACGCGATTTTTTGTACAATCAGGGGCCATAATTCAGAAAGTTACCGTCCGATATGCGCGAATATCGAAAGGAACCACGATCTTTGGGTTATAAACTTACCTTTCAAGTTTCAACAAAATCGGATAAAAATTGTGACCTCTATAGGGTCCACAACCTGATGTACCATATTTTTACGCTATTTGAGAACGAGGGGCAGCCATTTTAACTGTCAGTTTTTGGGCGATTTTCACTAAATTCAAACTCGACCGTCCTTAGGGTGTAACGGTGATATAATAATACGTTTTTTTAAATCGGATAAAAATTATGACCTTTGGGTTATAATCATACATTTCAAGTTTAAACTAAATCGGATAAAAAATATGACCTCTATCGGGTCCACAAGCTAAAAATGCGATTTTTCGTACAATCAGGGGCCATAATTCAGGAAGTTACGGTCCGATATGCCTAAATATCGAAAGGAACCACGATCTTTGGTTTATAAACTTACATTTCAAGTTTCAACAAAATCGGATAAAAATTGTGACCTCTATAGGGTCCACAACCTTGATATACCATATTTTAACGCTATTTGAAAACGAGGGGCGGCCATTTTGTCTGTCAGTTTTGGGCCGATTTTCACAAAATTCGAACTCAGCCGTCCTTAGGGTGTAACGGTGATATAATAATACGTTTTTCTAAATCGGATAAAAATTATGACCTCTATACGGTCCACAAGCTAAAAACGCGCTTTTTCGTACAATCAGGGGCCATAATCCATGAAGTCTGATACATGCCAATATCGAAAGGAACCGAGATCTTAGGGTGATAAACCTATATTTCAAGTTTCATTGAAATCGGATAAAAATTGTGACCTGTAGACTGTTCACAAACAATTGTGGACGGACGGAGGCGACGACAATATACGTCCACCTGAAAATGTGGGCGTATAAAAATAAGACTGTTCAGAATGATCAATCTATAAAACCTTTATCAAAACAATCAAGTAAAATTTCTGGGGAGGCACCATGACAAACATCCGCTATTTAGACAACCTGCTTTAGTCCAATATATTTCATCTATCATCCTATTCTCAATCATTTCCTTCAAAGAACTTATTTCCAATCTTAACCTTTTCTCTGTCACATGTTTATTGGAATGTATAGCCTCATATAAGTCCTTACTGTCAATAATACACTTAATATGTATACACTGGGATGATTGATTATACAATAATTCCCCAAATCATGTACACAGAAATATACTATTATCTAATGCATTAGCAAGTGATAATCTTTCGGCTGCTAGTGTGCTTCGAACAACTCGTCAAATTTTTTGGGACTACCAGGAAATAGGATGAAATTGTCCATTTGATCTGCCAAGTAAAATTATGTGTCCACCTTGACTGTTACCATCACTCAGATAAATTGCCAAAAGATGCATCACTATAAATGATAAGTTTCAAGGCACCAGATAAATGTCTATATTTTAAATCGACATCATTACATTTCACACTACCAATAACTTTGTTGACATCATACAAATTTTCATCAGTTCCACACTGGATTTTTGTTGACAACTGACACACGTCAAAACTGATATCAGGACGGCTTTGATTTGTAATCCAAAGTAATTGTCCTATCTTGGCTCGAAACACTGTCTAGATACGATCATCTAATTTCATCATTTTAGGCAACAGTTTATGTATAGGATATTAACCTACCCGAGGTCGATATGGTAGAGAACGCTTGGGCTCTTCCATTAAAAGGCAACAACGATTGGATAATTGCGCGATAGTTTCCACCAAATAGCGAAAATTACCGAAGTAATCAAGTGCAATTACGTGCATGTTTTTGTTTATACGTCGCCATTTTGGACTATTGAATTGAAACCAAAAACAAAATGGATAGTAATACGAAGTCACACTGAGAAGTAGTAAAGGTGAGATTTGTACGTTTATAGTATAGATTTCTCGCTTTTTAGTAAATTTGTACCAATATCGGTAAAATTCTAATCATCGCAACAAATCTAATACGAAGAGGCTAAATTCTGTAGGTACGGTGTGTTAATTAACAGGGGTGAGAAATTGACTGAAGGGTGATATAATTATCGATAGGGGTGAAAATCTCGGCGACGGTGCGTTTTCTGTACTGGTGTGTTAATTAACGAACGGGTTAAAAACGACTGACACGGTGTGTATTCTTTGTTTGGTGAGTTTTCTCGAAAGCGTGTTATAACTGCAGCAAAGGTGATTTATCAAGGACCAGCAGGCTTTATCTGACGCGTAGGTGTTAAATCTAATTTACCGTGCGATTTTTTGTTCGACCGTGTGTTTTACGCAGATCAGTCTTTGTTAAGTGTAGGTCTTTATACATGGATTTATACGTGGGATAGGTACGTATATCCTTTCTTATACGTATTTCATTTCTTGATGAATACGTGTTTTGTACTTCGTACCATAGTCGGACTGCAGTTATTTATATATTTGATCTTTTTTGTGGGTTTAATTTGTTTACAAATTATCGTGCGTACCACTATATAAATGCTCGTATCTTAAAATTGATCACACGCAGTACCGTCATTTCCCAATATCATAACCAACCCCAATTTGATTATCCGATATATTCTAATCGCCATTGTTATCAGATTAACCAATCTGTTTTCGAAGCAGCCATTATATTGTAATCATATTTTCATACAAAACGGCTTTTCGCCGATTTACATGAAGTCTTCCCGATATATTCGCATTAGGGTGTGTTTGGTTCCCTTTTTTCAACAGCTTAGATGACCCTGCTTGGACAAATAGTCAAACGTAAAGAAATCTAACTCTCGGTCCCGCATCCTTTGCATGTATAAATTGAAAGCACGGACTAGGCACGGCTCCATGTGTCGCCTGGCTTGTTCTATTCTAAAAGCATGCAATCGCCTTTGAAAATCACTTTGGTGTCTTTTTTTTTTTTTATTTCGGTCGCTATATTTGAAACGATTTTCATAATAAGCCGTAGTAATTTTTTTTTTTTTTTTTACTGCCAATTCTGCTTAATTGTATGCGCTTCGAAATCTAAAAACTTGACGTAAAACAAATCATGGATACAGGTTTAGAATAGGGTTTTACCCTGATCTATTTGTTAAAGGCCTGTTAATACAGTATGAACAATATGGAATCTTAAATATGTGTCCGTATGTACCAAAAATAAATCACATAAAACAGATGAATAATACAACTTAGATTTGAAACAGAAAGTCTTCAAGTATATGCGTAAATATGTTTCCCTTTTGTCTAAATCCCATTTATAACTGTTTGATCTCCTTTTGCAAAGCAAAGACTTGTTATTTTGAATGATACCGAGAAATCACTAAAAGCTGTTACAATCAGAGAAAATATTATAAACATAAAGGGGGCATGGGGCATTAACAATGTGATAACTCATTAAAAAAAAATAATGATGCACACCAAAGTTTTTGCATAAAGAGATGGTTTGTCATGTATATTTCAGTAAATTTCACTATATTTGTTATGTATTCTATTCACATCGACATGTAAAATTGCATGAGAGAATTAGGCCACTACCTTTATAGGAATATATTTATATAATTAGGCAATAATAATTTATTGCTGCAGTTACCCATTTCGACATATTCACTATATTTTAAAGTCATAGTTTTAAACCTATATAACTTCATTTTCAATATTTATGGCTATTTATTATTCTATATTGAGTTCCACGTTATGAATTTTTTAAAAAGAAACTATTTCAGATCAACAGTAATTTCTAATACACCTTTGATGTAATTAAAATTTCTATAGCTTATGTACATAATCCATTGAGGCGTTTGTGTCGCTGACAAATTACAGTTATTAAATAGGATACACAACACATCGTTATTAACTTACAGAGTCATGACGAATTTTAAATTTTATTAAACCAAAGTCATCATATAACAAGACAGTGAATGTATTTGGAATATTATTGTTCTGTTCTGAAATCTATAAATTTACCTTTGGTTTATAATACACATTATACAGTTACAATGGAATTGTGTGTCCATTTATTGCCCCTAATAAAGTCTGGCAGCAGTTGTATAACATCTAGGTCAACGTTGTTACAAAGTGGTGATCAGCGAAGCGTATAGTTCGTGCTCTGGTGTCAGTTTGGTGATTATAATTAGAAATGTAAATTTCTACTATGTGAATTGGAATTTCCTTTTAATAATTTAACAAATCCAAAACGAAGAACAACCAAACAAAAAATAATCTGTTAATATTATTAGAAAAGACTTTAAATTTTCCAATGATTTTTTTTTTTTGGAAATATGCTATAGCAAAATATCATAGTCCTATGATTTAGCATTAGTCCACGTACGCCGTGATAATGTTGGCATAGTAGCACAAGCATTTCTCCTTTTCAATGTCATCGCGTATTTCTTGGCATTATATTTCTTTGAATAATTTGAATAACAACTTGATAACGTTTCCCCATCTTCGCCCTGCCCAGTCTTAAATTCCACCCATTGACTATGTTTCTTTTAAAACCCCATAAAATTCCACAAACTATCATTATTGGAGCAAATATGCATGTAGCAGCGAATGTATTGGCTAATATCAATTGCCAATTCGATGAAAAATAAAGCATACAATTCATACGTTACGATTTAATTAAAACATTTAATTATGAACGCATATAAACATCAATATGTGACAACAAATAATGGTATTGCTTATACTCTTTATCTTGTCGGTTACATCTCACTGTGCCCACTTTTGATTAATCCAATTAAGGTCTAATTAGGATTAGTGTATTAAGCGGATTAGGATTAGGTGTTATAGGTAATTAGATGGAAAAAAACAAATATTGAAAGTGACTAAATATTCAGTCTTATAATTGGTGAGATGAACTCACTGTAATCGTTAAAGTGATGAATTTTATTCAAAAAATGACACTTGAATATAATATGAATTATGTTCAGTAAGCCTACACATTACACGGTCTTTATAAGGACACACAGAAGTCAGTCTGTCATATTTCATCAGTCTGTCATATTTCATCATGGCAAACTTTCAAGTAAACATCCAGTACATCCCCAATGCTCAAGGTGGATAAAACTTAGTCCATGAAGAATACAAATTCCAAGTGAAGAATAGGAAGGCAGAACGAGTATACTGGAGATGTTGTATAAAAGGTTGTCCAGCAACCCTGAACACCCACCAAGGCTTTATTACCAAATATTCCAGAAACCACAACCATGTTGCTAACCCACACAAGGTGGCAGTCGACAAATTTCTCCTTGCCATGAAAACCAAGGTGCAAGAGGAAACCAAACCAGTCTGTGCCATCTATCAAGAAGAAGTATCAGGTATGTATTTATCTCTAATGTTGTGTGCCGTTGATTTAAATGATTCAATGTTAAAGCATACTGAACATGTTCTTCCGTAACAAACCAAACAATGCTTCCGTAACAAACCAATCGAGTGTCTGGTCGAGTATTAATGATATAATAATATGTATAATAAATATTTTCTTTTTGTTTGTTTACAGCCCTTCGATCTGACCGTGACACAGGTGAGATGATCAGAGAGATTCCAACATTCTATAGTTGCTGTGCTTCCCTGTATAGAGCCCGAGCAAAGATCCTCCCAGCACTTCCTCAGACCCGCAACGATATCCAGCTTCCAGATTCTTACACCAAGACCACATCCGGAGACGACTTCCTTCTCCACGCAGCAGCCGACAACAGGTTTCTAGTGTTTTCCACACAAGAAAATCTTTACCATCTCGCCAATGCAGACACTATATACTGTGATGGAACATTTAGCATGAGTCCTACCTTATTCACCCTGATCTACACTATACATGCTTTTGTACACAATAAAATGTTCCCTTTGGTGTATGCACTATTACCCGATAAGAAGGAGGCAACATATGTTGAGTTCCTCAGATGTGTTAGAGACAAAACATTGGCACTTGTCAATGTTAATCTTAACCCAGGCCATGTGTTTACAGATTTCGAAGTTAGTATGCAAAATGCTTTGAGAACTGTGTTGCCGAGGTCAGAACTAAAAGGTTGTTTTTTTCACTTTGGTCAGTGTATTTGGCGCAATGCGCAGAAATATGGACTCCAAGCAGATTTTTCTCGGGTGCCAGAAATCAATAAAATCGTCAAGCAAGCAGCAGCATTACCATTAATTCCAATACAGCAGGTTGAAGATGTATGGCTGCATGCCCTTGATGATGCACCACTCCAAGATGCCAGAGTGTTGCAATTTGCAGATTACGTAACTGAGTTCTGGGTGGAGGGGCAGCATGGCAGAATGATGTGGAACCATTTCCACACTGAAGGTCCACGCACAACGAACCATGTTGAAGAATGGCATTCCAAGATAACATCCATTATTGCCACCCCTCACCCAAATATTTTTAAGTTGGTGGCTTTTTTTAAGAATGAACAAGCTTACTCCGAAGTAACCATTCTCCAGTTAGGTGCCAACGGAAAATTACGGCCTAAGAGAAGAAAGTACAGGCAACTAGAAACCCGACTCCAAACTCTGAAAACAGATCTTCAGAACGGTATAAAGACTGTATTCGAGTATGCCGATGGCGTAGCTCGTTTAACTACATTGTAAATTTTCATTGTTTATCTTGTTTTTGTGTGATGTATGATATACCCATGTATGTTATACTTTTATTACATATTTTATATATAAAACATCGAAAATTGTTATATTTTCATTAAATTATAAAGTGCTAATGTGATGTATGATATATCCATGTATGTTATATTTTTATTAAATATATATAAAACATCGAAAAATAAAAAAAAAATTACATAAAATATTTGGGTTTTTTTTCCATGTAATTACCTATAACACCTAATCCACTTAATCCACTAATCCTAATTAGACCTTAATTGGATTAATCAAAAGTGGGCACAGTGAGGACACACCATCTTGTCTAGTTCATTTCTTTGTTTGAACATTTCTCTGATTACAACATAATACATGTATAATGACTTGGACAGTTTTTTCGTTTCAGATACTAACCGAAATTTCCTATGAGAAAAAAAATGAAATGAATATAATATATACATATTATGTTAATAGAATAAGCTTTATTTAAATTAGATGCTCGAAAAGTGAACCACACATTTATCCATTGCAATAAGATCAAAATTGAATTTTCCACAGTATTCACCCACATTACAAAATTGTCCTTTTTGTTGTACTTATTGAAATAAACTGTAACAATTCCAACCAACTTTATCAGCTAATCCATTCGAGCACGAGAAACAGCTCGCCTCTCAACATCAAAGAGCAGAGCTAACTGTGTGTGCCTGTCAACATCAAAGAACAGTTCCGTGTGAAAAGTGTGCACGAACTGACACAGAACCTGTGGTTTCTTAGTACTGTGGAGTAAATTAATAAAGCTATTTCATACAATGGAAAACAAGCGGCTATATGAACAAGCTGAACAAGCGTCTCAATATTAGGTCATATCAGTATTATTCTTTCAAAGACGAGCTTGTTACACAGAGTTCGATCGAATCTGAATAATGTTCAGCAATGGGCAATATTACCGTGGGTGGAAGCGGGCGCATGTCTCTATTTTCATCAGTGTTATTTGATATGTGAGTTATCATTTGTTATATATAGTGAGGAAATTACCTTTCCTCGGTAGTCCTATCTATGACCCAGACAAGAAACTATACATTTATATATTAATACGCCAACGTGTAGTAAATATAGCAGTGACGAAAACCTACAGATTTTTATTAATTGTGCAATTTTACATTTATAAACTTGCTTTCGAAACAAGATTCGTTAATCTGATAACAATGGTGATTAGAATGTATCAGATAATCAAATTGGGGTTGGTTATGATATCGGGAAATGACGGTACTGCGTGAGATCAATTTTAAGATACGAGCATTTATGTAGTGGTACGCACGATAATTTGTAAACAAATTAAACCCACAAAAAATATCAAATATATAAATAACTGCAGTCCGACTATGGTACGAAGTACAAAACACATAGTATTCATCAAGAAATGAAATACGTATAAGAAAGGATATACGTACCTATCCCACGTATAAATCCATGTATAAAGACCTACACTTAACAAAGACCGATCTGCATAAAACACACGGTCGGACAAAAAATCGCACGGTAAATTAGATTTAACACCTACGCGTCAGATAAAGCATGCTGGTCCTTGATAAATCACCGTTGCTGCAGTTATAACACGCTTTCGAGAAAACTCACCAAACAAAGAATACACACCGTGTCAGTCGTTTTTAACCTGTTCGTTAATTAACACAACAGTACAGAAAACGCACCGTCGCCGAGATTTTCACCCCTAGCGATAATTATATCACCTTTCAGTCAATTTCTCACCCCTGTTAATTAACCCACCGTACCTACAGATTTTAGCCTCTTCGTATTAGATTTGTTGCGATAATTAGAATTTTACCAATATTGGTACAAATTTACTAAAAAGCGAGAAATCTATACTGTAAACATACAAATCTCACCTTTACTACTTCTCAGTGTCAGACGAATAATCAATCCTTTTTAGCCAAGATATTGACGATGGAATAGATGTGAATGCAAATATCGACGAGGATCTATCCAAAGCCTGCAGAAAATTTAGACCAAAAGGCATTCTTTTCCAAGAATTCTAACAGTTAACCATGATTGAAGGTTTTCGGTATGTTCAGAGAAGGATTTGACCGACTGTTTTAAGTGGACTGTACCCAAAAATACTTTACAAAGGAACTCTTGGGCGATAAATACTTTCAAGTCGTGTAGTGTGTGGAGAAATAATTTCAATGTGGACGAAAAGAAAATTCTGAAAGATGTCTTAAGACATGGATAACCGATCTAAATACATGTATGTCGATAAGTACGCCGTCTATTTCGGTCCTGAATGTTAGAAACTGTACCATAACAAATTTTAATTGTCAAAAGAATAAAAATTTATTTCTGTGTTTTTTTGTATTATTTCGATCATCTACGTCATCAGCGGTTGATATGAGCCGAATATATTGACCTGAGATGACGTCATTAGCGGTTGATATGAAATATCAACCTGTCATGACGTCATCAGCGGTTGATATGAACGAATATATCAACCTATGATGATGTCATGACAGGTTGTTATGAGATATAACTGCTATGGACATCAAAGTAAAAACTACCGCCAGTTGTATATCAATATCAATCAACTCGATACTCTTGGCATAATCTGTTTGATTCATGACACTTGTTTTACCACTTTGTTATAACTGGAGACCAACATACTTAAAATTATTTGACTCTTCTTTCCCAATATTAAACTCTTTTCTCAATTTGTCAACAACAACTTTTTCAACCTCATTTGTTCCAGCCCACAAAAAATCATTCACATGAACCGCTAATAAGACCAATTAATTTACCATTTCTATACCAATAAAAAATTGCAGGATCAACACGTGACATTCGACCTTCACAACTAACCAATGTTTTCTTCACCTTTTCGTACCATTTTAGAGACGCATCAGCTAAACCATATACAGTGCACTCTGTCACATCCGACATTGACGGGATCGTTACAATATGTCGGATAACACGGAGTGTCGGAATACCCAGTTTTCTCAAAACTGGAAATATTGTAACTTCGAAAACCGAAGTATTATTATAATGTAGCTTCAAACATAGAACTTCCAATCACCAGAATGTTATTCCCTTTAAAAATGATAAACCTTTCTGTACATTCAAAATTTTATTACATTAATTTTTATTTCATTTAACATGCGTAGGCATTTTGAATAGGTCAAGTCTGTCGTTAATTTATCTTCTTCGCCGTTTTCAGTTGATCGCACTCTTGCCTTTGCTACCACGTGTTCATTGATAATGGGCGTACTCGATTCAACGTTCCGGAATTGAATTCTCTCAATCCCCAAAATAGCGACTATTGAGTGAACATGGGTACTTCGGGCTACAACGCAGGCGTCGACTCGATATATAAATATCGCATCCATCCATGCAGCAGAAACCTGTTCGTCGTGTTTAATTACGTCGCAATTCTACTCACACCACCTCCGTCGTCGGGACTGACTTCCGCTTCACTCGATTGCAATTCTGTCAATTCGGGACGTTCCAGACTGTGACTCGAGCATCCCAGGTCGTCAAATTTGTATTTGTAACAACTGTCGTACAAGAGAATAAAATTATCAAAGTAATCAACAAAGATCCACGGTAGCGAGTTTTAATCTCACAGATAATTGATTAGTGATTGCTTATTAATCTTTTGTGGCTTCACACCCATCCAGTTTTAATCTCACGGATAATTGATCGGTAAGTGTTTGCTTCACACCCACCGATTGAAGGCCGGATTATACGGTGTCGATTCAATGGAAATCGTATGACGGGACGGCTGATTGATGTCGTAATCCGGAACGTACAGAGGTCGAATTACCCAAAGATTTTTTGGCTGAAGTAATAAGGAAATAAATCGGGACATGAAAATGGTGTCGGATGTAACAGAGTGCCGGAGTGATCAGAGGTCGGATATGGCAGAGTGCACTGTACACACTTGTTCAGAAGCTAAACTTTATTCTGACACATAGCTTCTCTTAGCGGGCGTAAATAAAATTTTCTAGAAACCTGCTCCCCTTGAAGATATGCAGTTTTTACATCCATTCCGTGAATACGCCAATGCTTTAAGCTGATAACTGATAAAATAACTTTTAGGGATTCTCTTGAGCATGTTGGTGAATCTTTCTGTAGATCGTTCAAACAGTCCTCCTCAAATCCATGTGCTACAAGACAAGCTTTTTGACTCGTAACACCATTATTTTCTTTTAGAGTGCAGACCCAACGTGTAGAAATAGCCCTTTGACCCGTATCATCACACTCTGTATAGACTCTCTGCTTTCTCAAACTTTCTAATTCAGCTGTCTTTGCATCTTTAAAATCCACTTCTGTTAAAAATATATCTTCATTTCCCTCATTTGATGGGAGTTTTACTTCTAAGTCAGACACTGTACTAATGTCTATCGAAACACTCTTTCCCTTTCTCTACCGGATAACTGTATTGAATATTAAACAAGTTTTTCTTATCAGTAGAAGCTTTTCCTGCTCTACCTAAAATAACTGCTTCATGAGTTTGTCCATCCACTCTGTAACTAATTGTTTGACCTTTATAAATTTTTAAATTATCTTCGTTTTATTTGTTAGCATCAGTAGATTCTATTCTAATTCTATCTTCCTCAATCTGCCTGTTATTATTTCTTTAATTCTGGTTGTCTATTCTGCCATTATCAGTTCTATTTACTACAAGTTGATCACCTATATTGTCATCAGGTTGTTGGTGTCCGTCTTCATTTCTGCCATCACCCCTTTCATCTTCCTCATCAACCATCGTTGGTCTCTGTACAGTAGGCCTGCAGGAATATTTATCTATTTGATGCTCTGTTTCATTGTTGGGACGCAGAAATCCACTATTAGAGTCTCTACGTAACCTTGATGTATGTACCCCAATGGCGGACAAATACTACACTACTATCCTGACCAATCACCCAGCCGGGACCTTTCCATTTACCATCTCGTAAACAAAATACTCTGTCACCAGTGTTGAATTCATCACCATATGGACAAATTTGTTTCCAAAGAGCTCTTCGTATTTTCTCAGAAGATTCTGCTGCTACAAATGATTCACAGGCTTTATGGAGGGCATTCAGATGATTTTTCATAACATCACTCATGGTCTGGCCTTCTAACGCTGGTGGTTGATCAACAAGTATGGAAGGCAAATTAGGATTTTTTCCGAACACAATTTGGTAGGGGCTATAACCATAGACTATAGACAGTTTGTAACGAATTCTTGGCTGCAACTGCCCAACATAACGCAGTTTCCCATGGTACTGATAGATCTTCTTTTATCTTCAAAAGAGATTTAGTCAAGGTCAAGTTATTGCGTTCCAGTACACCATTGGACCATGGACTAAACGCTGCTGTGGTCTTTACAGAAATATTCAAATTTTCAGCCATGTCTAGAAAATATCTATTATTGAACTCCCCGCCATTATCACTATAGATTCCTCTCGATGGGGCCCCATACACACTGACCCACACTTGCATAAACTTTTCAATCATAAGTTGGGGATCTTTACGACGAACAATAGCTGCCGCACTTAAACGACTAAAAACGTCAATAATGTGTAAATACCACAAGTTATTGTCCAACTGATGAAGGTCCATAGAAACAACTTCGTTAAAACTTGAGGCTAAAGAAAAACCAACTATGGGCCAATGATTTGGTCTCTTTACAAACAGAATATTCTGAACAGACTTTTGACAAAATAGATTTTACATCATGAGAAACAAAGCCTACACTTTAGCAACCTATCAAAAGACGCATGACCAAACTGTTGATGTAATTTGTAAACAGTCTTTTCTTTCTCAGATCATGACATATCATCTTGAATAATTAATATAATATTCTCTTCAGTTTGATCATGACTGTCTTTTATAGATTGCTGATTATAATAATTCTTATAATTGTACTTTGGACAAATATCAATACAACAGTGACCAGTTGAAGTTAGATGTACATCAATATTTTCACCAAACTTTGAAATTTTATCAAAATTTAAATCTATAATAGTGTTTGCACGTTTTAGCGGCTCGCTAGCCTGGAAGTCGGGTGTTCGATCCCTGCATTGGCCGAGAAAGATCATCCAGATTTTCCGGCGTAGTTCCCCCTTGTCAGTGATGCAGGATGGAGGGCCTGACAAGGACAGCTGTCTAGTCCTTCGGATGATACGAAAAACCGAGGTCCTGTGTATACATTGGAATGCACGTAAAAGATCCCTTGGCAGTTGGAATTCGATATAAGAGTAGGCGATAGTGCTGCTGCCCGGGCAAAATTTCCCTCATAGCACACTGTATGGCGTATGCCCGTCTTCATTAGCCCAGTATAGGAGCAGAACAGTAGGACGTTAAACCCCATTTCATTTCATTTCAATACGTTTTAGCGATTCTTTGCTAAATTTACCCCCAATTACTGCTGGAATATTTACTAATTTAGACGAATACACTATCACACTGTCCCCAAATTTAAAAGCTGTATGACTGGGATATGTTCGGACTAACTTCTTATGATTGTCACTGAGACTATGAACATAGGTTTGCAACCATTCTTCCCCGGAAACAGTCTTACTACATGTAGTGCCCACAATAGCCACATTTTTACTTTCAGTTACTAAGATTTCATTAGCAGACAAAGTTAATCCTGCATATAAAGTAATTTTGATACTCTACAGGGACATCATCTATTTCATGTTCAGTCATATGTACAGAAGCCCGCTCCCTATTTCTCTGATTATTCTTATCAGGGCAAAACCTAACCCAATGATATTTTGATCCACAATAACTACATCTTGATACAATGCCATTATAAATTGGATTTATTTGCCCAGTCCTATTTTCACGATCAGCTCTATTTCTTGAAAATTGTCTCTCTGTTCCACATCCTTTCTGTCTATAATTTAGGTAAGCATCTTGAGAAATATCCTTTGAGAATCCGGCAGCACCATTTTCAAAATCTTTCGAAGTTTTACAGGTGTAAACATCTTCAGAACTATTGTTTGTGTGAGCATCATTTTGACTGGATTTCATATTATCAAAAGTTATGTCAACACATGCAGACAATGCCATTTATCTTTCCTTTTTACAAATACCTGCACTGACCAGGACCTTGAATGCCAAAACAAGTTCCGGCAACTCCATATTATGATACTTTAGTTCTTTATATTTCTGTTCAAAATGGATGATGTAATCAGTCATTGACATAGAGGGAAATTTTGACCTATCAAATTGTTCAAAATTGGTGTAAGCACTGTAGGCTAAATCCACACCATTTTGCTTGAATAATTTGTCCAGTTCTGCTAATAACAAATTTACACCAGTGTCCACATTCAAATCAGCAGCTGGAATGGTTAATGCACAATCCCTTGGCTTCCCTTCTAATGATAAAGCCAAAGCAGGTCCTCTTTTTTTCTTCTCCAGCTCAGTAACCACTTCCCACATTTTAATTTTAACCTCATTTTTCCACTGTTCATAAGTTTTAGTTTTATCAAAAGCTGGGGGATTTCTATACACTATACTCATTGTAACTTCTTCTTAAACCTCTTCCCTGTTTCAAAATTTCTACAAACCAGCTCTGCTATCGTAGTACCATTGATAAGTGCATAATATATTCAGTCTACAACAGTTCAGCAAAACCACATGTTTATTCAATCAGCCATTACAGGGAAGAGACAGTAGATCATGTGACAACAGTAGATCATATACATGTAGTAGATCATGTGACTAGACCCATTCCTTTATACAGAGGTTTTATAATATACATGAGATATCTTTTAGGCTTACTTTACAGATATTCACGCGCTCATACAATTTGAAGCGGCACTACCGTAGCTTTCATACCCAGCTTAAGTTCTGGTGCAAATCGTGCAATCGAAATTACAAAAGGTTGGACGATCTTACCCATCACCTTAAAACTAAACACCAAGTCATCTTTCCCCTCAATGTGAGGAAAGTTGTTCAAATAATAGCATCAAAAACAAGGATGCTACTATTACGGACAATGTCTCCGAAATAACGGAGGTAAAATATGACAGATCGCCTTGTCCTATACCATTCCCAACCATGAGTAACTGGGAGGCCTTTTGTGAAGGAGTCGATCCTTGTCTCAAACTAGAGGCCTGGCCAGTATTTTGCACATTGAATTGCGATGATTTGGCAGAATCGAGAAACGGAAAAACAACTTCGTGAGCTCCTTGTTGAATTCAAGAAAGACTTTCCTAGAACCACTTTTCAAAGTATGCGAAATAGTAGCATAATTCTCAGGGACGAGTTCCCAATTAATTTAGCTGTGGTACCCCCACGGCGATAACTAATAAAAAGATAGGTTGCCAGGCAACAAAACATACGCCCACAGCAGCTAAATCGTCCGGGCAGTCAACAAGAGTTGTCGCATATTTTTACTTTTTTCAGTAATGAAACATTCATAATACACCAAAATCTGATTAAGAGCAAAAACCCATGAAGTAATTATCAGAAAACCATTAGAATTTGTATGGTTTTTATAAAGTTCTGCCCCCAAAGTTCTTAATACAAAACTTTTAATATCTGTGTTTTGCGGGGATTTCAACGCAAAACACGCTCTGTGGGGGTCATCGAGGAATGACTGTCGGGGTACTAGCCTGTGCGCAATAATCGAAGGGAACGACCTATGCGTACTAAATGACGAGAGCCCTACTTTTGTTGGAGGAAATGCCCCACCTTCACACCTGGATCTCACGCTCTGTACGCTTGGTATGGCAAACCGCTGCGACTGGCAAGTACACGAAGATGAAACACTTGGCAGCGACCATCTACTGATAGAACTCTACATCCAATGTGAAACAACCAGGGAGGTCTATAACGGGAAACCCAATTGGAAAATAAAAGAGGCTGATTGGGCTAACTTCCGTGTAGGCTGCCTTGGGTGGAAAGAAGAAGACATCATCGATGCCAACATCGACGTGTACGCAGCCAACATCACGAGTGCTATTATAGGTGCCGCAGACGACTCCATTCCCAAGACTTCTGGAAGGCAATCAAGGATTAGAAAACCTTGGTGGTCACCAGAATGTCAGAAGGCGGTTGACGAAAGAAAGAAGGCACTACGCCTACGGAACCGTCACTACAATGAAGTCAACCACCAAAACTACCTGAAGTTGAAATACGCTGCTAGAGACACCATCCGGAAAGCACAAAGTGGGCACTGGATGACATTCTGTAATGCGTTGAATCAAAACACGCAAACAGGTGCCGTCTGGAAGAAGCTAAACGCCATGAACGGGAAGCGCAGATCATTCAACATACCAAACCTAAAGAATGGAGATGAGTACGTTACCAACGGCAATGAAAAGGCAGATCTACTTGCAAAAGCCTTCGCTGACACAAGCAGGGACGAAAACCAATCACCAGAGCTCCTGAAGAGAAAGGAAATCTTTTACTCACAGCACCCTTCATTAGAAATTGAACCTAATGAAGGGGCTAAACCAATCAATCTACCCTTCTCTGAGGAGGAGTTAAATAAGGCTCTTTCCCTCAAGAAGGATAGTGCGGCTGGTGAGGACAAAGTAAAGTACTCAATGCTCAAACATCTGCCTAGAAATGCCAAAAGGATACTACTAAACTTCTTCAACACATCCTGGCTGGCAGGAGAGGTACCTAAAGAATGGCGGAAAGCCAACGTCATCCCTCTTCCAAAACCAGGTAAAGAGAAAAAAAAGGCAGAGTCCTATCGACCAGTAAGTTTGACATCCACACTGTGCAAAACCTTGGAAACAATGGTTAACATACGACTACAGTTCTATCTGGAGAGCAACCAACTGATCGACGAAAATCAAAGCGGGTTCAGGAAAGGGCGTTCAACAATGGACCACTTGGTAAGACTGCAGCAAGTCATGTCGCAGGCACTCCTCTCTGGGAACCTGTTATGTGTCGTGTTCGTAGATTTAACTAAGGCTTTCGATTTAGTCTGGCTAGACGGGCTGCTATTCAAGTTAGGACGTATTGGTATAACGGGCATAATGTTTCGGTGGATCAAAAGCTTTCTGAGCGATAGAAGGATACAGGTGAATGTTGGCAGATTCCTGAGTGCCGGGCAAACATTAGAAAATGGCACGCCTCAGGGGTCGGTTATCAGTCCCACTCTCTTCAATATCATGATCAACGACATACAGAAATCTTCCTACCTCGACGCCAAAACTGAGTTAGCTAAATTTGCTGATGACAGTACCATATGGAGGAAAGGGAGGAACTTCTGTGAACTACAAAAGAACATGCAGAAGGCCTTAGACAAATTCATGGCATGGGCAAACGATTGGGGATTCAAGGTCTCGGAGATGAAAACAGTCAGCATGCTTGTAAGCAGGGATAGAGGGATAAGCAGAATGACTCTGTGTATGAACGGGAAAACCATCGAGTTTAAAGACCAAACCAAGTTCCTTGGCGTAATCTTTGACCGAAGGCTGACCTGGAAACCGCACATCGACGAGACTGTAGATAGATGCACCAAAATCCTAAACTTAATGAGAAAAATAACGGGCAGTACTTGGGGGTCCAACAGAGTAACACTAATGATGGTGTATCGTGCTCTAATACGATCTGTATTAGACTACGGCTCTCTGGCCTTCATGAACTGCGCGCCATTACTCTTAAGGAAGCTTGACACCATCCAATACAAAGCTCTGTGTATTGCGACTGGCGTAGGGCAAGGGACTGGGAGAGAGGCACTACTGCAGGAAGTCGGGGAGTTGCCCCTATCCCTAAGAAGAAAAGAACTAGAGACAAGGTACTGGGCTAAGATCTCGCAACTGGGCGAAAGATCCCCAACCTTTGTCAGTCTACAAAAAACAAGATATGTGAGAGATCCTAGAAAGAAAAGCTTCGGCCAGGGTATCAGGGAAACAATCAAGGAACTGCGACTGGGGGAGCTCGTGATAAATGAACACGACCCCCCAGCGATCGCCCCTTGGACGCTCCCTATACCGCCGGTTAATCTAGATCTACTACAGAAAACCGACAAGAAAAACAACCCCACTGCAGCACGTGCTTTTTCTCTAGAACACCTGGAAACGGGGAACAGGGAATAAGCAGGAAACTGCCCAATAACTGTTCGGTGTACACTGCAGAACTTGTGGCCATTCGTGACGCTATATCATGGATTTCCCATCAAAAGACTAGTAAGTTCGTCATTCCAAGCGACTCTCTGAGCAGTCTGATTTCAATCCAAAATGACAACTCGGACTCAAGACCAAAAGTCATTTTGGAAATCAGGCAGCTGTACCAGAGGGTTTTAGAGAAGGGAAGCAAATTAGAACTCGTGTGGATTCCATCACATGTCAACATTAGAGGAAACGAGGAGGCAGATCGACTAGCCAATGAAGGTCTCAAGGACACAGCACCACTCCGCACCATAGACTACAGCACCACGGAAATCTACAGTATGGTCAAAAGACAGGTCAATTCAATCTGGGAATTAAATCTCATTGAACTTGACACATACAGATTCCGGCTGGATGACAAGATCTATACAAAGACAACACTCAATCACCCTAGAAGAGATATATGTAGACTTATATCGAAGCTAAGGGTGAAAGAGCGGCTGCGAGACTACAAACACCAAGTCATCATCTGTGAGTGCGGAGAAGAATGTACCACCAACCATGTCCTGGTAGACTGCGAGGTATACAAGGAGGAGAGAATGGACCTAGTGAGAACAATGGAGACTAACAACATACCATTCAACACTAAGAATCTACTCTTCCCGAGACCAGATTTGAAACTGCAAATCTTCAAACAAATCCACGCCCTAATGGACACAGTTGGACTAAGTAGAATAGTGAAGTAAGAGGGGGTCACGGCTAGACGGGCTCGGCATCTAAACACTAAACTACATAGGGGATTTATACCACACTGGCAGGATAGTGGAGTAAGGGGGAGTCACGACCAGACGGACTCGGCATCTAAACACTATTCCGCCAAAAACAGACACCAAACCTACAGAGTGGGATAGTGGAGTAAGGGGAGGTCACGATAAGACGGGCCTGGCACCTAAACACAAACCCCTCAAAGATGACATCTACCAAACTAGCAGGATAGTGGAGTAAGGGGGAGTTACGATCAGACGAACTCTGCACCTAAACACTATTCTGCAAATAAAACTGATACCAAGCCCAAAGAGTGGGATAGTGGAGTAAGGGGAGGCCACGACAAGACGGGCCTGGCACCTAAACACTAACCCCAAACGATGACATCTACCAATCCAGAAGCAGACGAAATCATCCACCAAACGATATGTTTTATATTAAATAAAGGGAAGAACTTCCCACTAAACCAAATCCATGGCCTAATGCCAATTGGAAAGATTGCAAAATCATATTCTAAAAACAGGAATCAGCTTCGGCTCTCCTATGTCTTGTCTGCGATATCACTTATGTGGAAGCAGACATTAAACACCAAGAACTACTACTACTACTACCATATTAAAAGAATTTTAATGGAGCAAATCGGCGCAGAGGTAGTATTCAGCAGCCGAACCACACTCAAGACTATGTTAAAAGCTGATGGTAGGATACTAAAACCAAGAGATGATCCAAAGGGTGTCGTATATAAAATAAATTGTGAGTGCGATTTGGCGTACATTGGAGAAACTTCCCGACCGATTTCAGTGAGAACAAAAGAGCATCACACGGCAGTTACAAAACAAGAATATAATAAATCAGCAATAGCAGAACACATCTACCAAAATCCTAAGCATAATATCAAATGGGAGAATACAGAAATACTAGCTAAAAAAATTTACCAACTTGGAAAAATAGAATTCTACGAGAAGCGCTAGAAATTCAAAAACATAAGCCTAAATTAAATAGGGACTCAGGACATTTTCTCCCAAATCTTTGGGTCGATTTATTTAATTCCTATTAATGTGAAGTTTTCAATTTCTTGCCTGTACGGTTAACCATTTTCATCTCGTAATTATGGTTTCACCTGCTATATTAGTGTTTATTTGTTGCATGTATCTATATATTGCCATCTGTATCCCAATAATCTCGTATAATTATTAGTTTTATCTGCTAATTTCTAAATGTTATCAATACATTATGGTTTCCTTCCCCTAGTTTTCGATTTCTTGCCTGTGTGGTTAACCCCCTCATCTTGTAGATATGGTTTCACCTGCTAATTAGTGTATTAATTGTTATCTATATATTCCTATCTCTCATATAGTTAATCTCTTATAATTATTAGTTTGATCTGCTAATATTTCTAATTGTTATCAATACATTACAGTCTTTCATCTTGTTAATCCCTTTGTAATTGTTTATCCATAATATTACTTCTCTCACCTTATTTATTCTTAATTAATGATTAATCTGTTACATGGTTTCCAATTTGTTAACTATATATTGCACCACATTTTTGTTATATATCATTATTTGCTTGATAACGATATCTGTATGTGTATTGAAACGTAGCATGTTAAAAAATTCAGAAGTAGTATATCCATATAAGTGTTTTTAATTTGTGAAATCTACCTCTATATGTCTTACAAGGATTATTCCTATAGTTGTCTATGACATTCTGTTGAAAACTAAGAATTTATATGTATACTGTACTTAAACCATTTTAACAAATAGCCTACTATAGTTTCCTACATAATATTGTAGAATCAATGTTCTATACTACAGATTTCATAAATTGGCGATGTCTTTTATTCATACTATAGTTTACAATAGAATTTAGTGATTTACTTGTGTGAATAATGTAAACTTTTCCAACATAATTTTCCTGGATGCAGTTTTCCTTAATTTATTGTGATACCAAATGACAAACTAAAATAAGCTTACCACGAAAAATAAAATATAAAGTATAAAATAGTGTATATAATATGAATGAAATAGTGATACATTTTGACACTCAAAGGAATTCCCCACCCCACCCTCCAAAAAATGCCAGTAAATGTAGATGTTCACAACAAAAATATCAGATAATAAATTATTCTTCAGAAGTCAATGAAATAAAGACACAGTTTATTTAGATTTTAATGACTATAGCAGATTCTGTACTCAGATTCTGTCAACCGTGAATACCTGTCGACAAATTATAATTAACAGCCAATGTACTCTCTTGAAATCTGTTTGGCCATTGGCTGAATTTAAAATTCAAAAATTCAGTGTATAACAACTTTAGTATTAACAAGAAACTGAAGAGAATGGTGGTGTTTTTTCACAGAGTCGATTAAAGATAGAAAGATAAGTATACTTTATTACTTTCTTAACAATAATATTAAATTACTTTAATTAGATAAGATTTATGTGATTTTGTTATTTATTTAACTTTATTACCTATTCTTTTCCCTATATTTCAGTTTTACCAAGAAAAGAACTTTTCATGGTTCCGGCTGGTGAATCATCAACAGAATTCAGATTAATCCATGGGAGAAAAAATGAGCTTATCGATTTAGAAGAATCCATGAGAGAAAAATAAGCTTATCAATTTAGAAGAAATCATGGGCCAACTATATTTATTCCCAAAATAAGATTTAATAAAAAAAAGTCTATAGAATTCTATAGTACCCATTCCTACAGAAAACTATAGTGGCCCAATTTCCAAATTACAGAATACTACAGTATTCATTCCTATACATAACTGTAGAATTTCCTACAGAAAGTGCAATAAAAAACCTATAGAATACTATATTATTTTCCTATAGAAATTTTCCCATAAATCTGTAGGACTATAGAATCTGTAGAATATTTGGGGCCGTTATTTCCTACAGGCCCCCAAAATTCTGTAGAATACTATAGAATTTTATCCTATAGAACATGGGACACGCCCCCCAAAAAACTCTATAGATTTTCTATAGAATTCTACACTGCTATTCTGTAGGACTTTTTGCTAAGGGGGGAACAGCCACAGGTAGAGCCAGTGGCAGTAGGTAGAGATGCAAAATCACTATCAGCTCGTCATTTGGTCTACATTGAACTGTCTTACCTTGGTATACTAATATCATGAAATGCCGGATACCATGACGAAAAACTACAGTTTATCACCTGTGAAACTTTCATATCGATAATTATGATAGATAGCTAAGAAATGTGATCAAATTATTCGAACCAAGATTAGACCCCTACTTGTCTGTTGTTTTCATTATGCTAACATATTTACCTTTGCCGTTAGAGAGCAAAATTATGAACACTCGGCAAACCTCGGAAAATTTCCGGTACTCTAGAATCTGTCGAGGTTTGCCGACTGAATTTTGAACAGTCGGGATTCATGGTGAACTATGGAAGCCTATTGCGGCCATTTCAGAATCTCGTCTTCTCTCCGCGAGAAGTCGAGGGCGAGAACACGAGAAGACGAGAAAATAGGGCGAGAATACGAGGATCTCGCCCCGAGAACACGAGATTACTTTCACCTCGACTTCTCATGTTCTCGTCCCTCGACTTCTCGCTCCCTCGTGTTCTCGCCTTTGAAAAACCTTGTGTTCTCGCACTCTCGCCCTCGACTTCTCGCCCTCGTCTTCTTGCCTTTGAAAAACCTTGTGTTCTCGCTCCCTCGCCTTTGGGCTAATCTCGTCTTCTCGTGGTCTCGCTCCCTCGCTTCGTCACAATCTCGACTTCTCGCCTAGGAAGTGCAGTTTATACGCATGTCCACTGACTACCGTATCAGCATTTATATTTGGAAATGTATGAAGGTCTAGAAAATTTAATAGTCCTAAACCATTTTAATCTCTTCTTGCACAGATAATATTGTATTCTGTAATCGATTTTAAAAGGCTTCGGTCGAATCTTTCGTTGCCCTCTAACTTCATCAACCTTCATCGGGTTTTTTGATGCGTGGTCTTGTCAGTGTTGTAGAATGTAGAGTCTGACAAGGGACAACGCATAGTCGTTCGAATGGGATTAAAAACACGAGGTCCCGTGCCTGTAATCAATATGAAGTTGGTTCTACGGTGGCCCAGTGAGTAGGATGTTTGGCCTCTAACTTCATCAAAGTTCGTCGTGATTTTTCTGGCGATGTCCACCCTAGGACGGAGGGCCTGAGAAGGGACAACGTATAGCGTTCGGGAATACAAATAACCGAGATCCCGTGTCCGGAATCTAAATGAAGTGTGAGCTACGATGACTCAGTGAGTAGGACGTTTGCTCTCTTACTTCATCAAAGTTCTCATTTTTCGGTCTTGGTTCCGGCTTGTCAGTGGTATAGTCGTTCGATTGGTATAAATAAAAAACGAGATTCCTTGTCCGAAATCGAATGAAGTGAGGGCTACGGTGGCTCAGTGAGTAGCACGTTTGCCCTCTAACTTCATCAAAGTTTATCGTGATTTTTCTGGCTATGTCCACCCTTGTCAGTGGCGTAGGACGAAGCGTCTGGCAAGAGACAATGAACCGAGCTACCATGTCCGGAATCTAAATGAAGTAGGAGCTACGGTGGGTCAGTGAGTGGGACGTTTGCACTCTTAGTCTTACTTCACTTCAGTGGAGTAGGAGGAAAGCCCTGGCAAGGGACCGCGTACACTGTAAGCCTTTTCTGTAATTTTTACAATTTTATTGTTTCTGTAAAACGCATACAGCGCAGTTCTGTTATCCTGATAACAGATTCAAGTCTGTAAATATTTGAGAATTCGAAATTTTTCCCGTAAATATGACATACGGGTGCTTAAATTAGAGTGACGTCATCGGTCTTCCTGGGCGCCATTACTGCGAATACCGTTAGTTAGAGGCAAAGAGGAATCCCACTGCTGGCTCTGCATCGAGCACAATAGTTGAACCATAGATGGTATAGTTCTATGGTTGAACACTACAGTCAATACCCAACATTACAGTTTTAGGTAAGTAATGATTATATAGTAGGCACACATCTTTGTTTGATACAGATTGATTCTTGACATTCGTAAAAATGTACTGGGTAACTGATTTTTGACAAATGGACATACTGCTATTTTTTAGCACTGTTTTTGAAGGCTTCAGTTCTAGTTGAGGCTACTCGGATGACATAACCCATTCAAACTCATTCATAGAAATAAATATATGAACTATATGAAGGGCTAACATTTCTGGGCCCTTATTCACGAAAACTTAAACTAAGTTACAACCGAAATTTTGGGAAATACTGCAACTTCATTGGATATATGCAAATTGATTTTACTGGTCAGCCAATCGAATTGCAGTATTTCTTAAAATTTTGATTGTATCTTAGTTTAAGTTTTCGTGAATAAGGGCCCTGGTCTTCATGTCTGTGCATCTTTATCTTAGTATAGACTAGGCCTACCAGTACCACTGAAAACCATCATTATTATTAAGCATTAAGAATTTATATTGAGGGAATTGTCAATGTCTGGATAATAAGATCTTTAATTTTTTATTTTACTAATTTTTTTTAGGCACAACTTATTGCATCTCCATTCCTGTCATCTATTGAGTAGCCTACCCAGCCTTTCTCTGGGTGACTGAAATTTTTTCAAAGGTAAAATTAAAAGAAAAATTACAAGATTGAAGATAATAATTTTGAGAATTGAGCGCATCAATGACATTGTCAGTGAAAACCAACACTTCCTGCCCTCTGCTTGGACCTTGAAATTTGAGGGGGTGGTTGGATGAATGGTCTAACCATGGAGCTTATTATATAAGGTTCTTGGTGTAACATGGGCCTTAGTTAGGTCAGAATGTATGTCTTTGAGTCAAGTGGCGTGGAAAGGAGTAAAATTGCCGGACTAACCTTGTTCGTTTTTTCTGGGTCTTTCGTTTTCCTCCCACTGTTTATAAATACCTACGGTTTAAAGTGAATTACTGAAATAAAATTCTACATGTTATAGTCCAAAAATGACCCCATTTCTCTCCCTTGGGGTGGGCCCTATTAGCAACAAGTGAATCCCATTTTAATCTGGTTTTACCTGTCATAGGTGCAGAGTCGCCACTGGTTTGTCCAAAAATCTGATCAGAAACCCAGATGCGGTAACGAGAGAAGATTAGAAAGCGTGGGTTTTAACCCACGATAAAACGATGGGTGTTGCTTTAGCGAATACCAATATGATCAGAGAAGTTCAACCTAACTTAAAAGTAAAGGAGCTAAATCTGTATTCTTTGGCACCTAGAAATGAACACAAATATGTCGCAAAGCAATAATGTAAATTGAATGTATATAAACTGATTTACATTCAGTCGTTTCTGTTTTAGTGTAATTTCTAATCCGTTATGCTCGGCAAAATATGCAAAGTGTCCAAATTGAATGGCAGTCATTGGTGTCTGGTTATTCCAGTCTACACTGGTAGTATTCTCCTGTGTGATATGTTTAGTCTTCTGTTTGTGAACATAAAACTACATTTTCTTGCACATTTAGCTCCCTTTTCCTTAATTAAAATGTGTTCTTTTGAAATGGGTGTCATAAGAAAAAACCTGATTGAGAATATTTGTTTTGCAGGTGCATTTTTGAAATAAACCCAGATAACGGACAGAAATCATGAAAAAGAGGAAGACTCAAGTGTGCCAAAAAGTGATATAACTAATTACTGAACCGTCAAACTTTGAATGGATGAAGTATGGTTGCAGCAATATACTGGTACCGTGAGATGGTATACGGTGGTTTAGATGTCACATTTCGGGTCAAGGTGTCTATTCCAGGGTGTGACAAATTAAGAAATATATTAAAATGGCTGGGGTCAGACACAAAGTTACTGCTAAGTGTTAGAGTTCTTATCAGTAAAATAATTAACCCAGGTCTCTTAATTTCATGTTCAGCTTAGAAAACAAGCGAGTACTTTGGAAAATATCTTAAATTTTAAAATTAAAACTCGCAGCCATTTTCCATAATAGCAATGTAGTACAGATTTATATAGTGCATCTGAGACAAGCAGTTCAAACTTATTTGGCTAACTGTTTGGGCCTCAACCAATCGTATCTTGACTTTTAATTACTCAACTGAATTGAATCCAACAATAATGTGGCTTATGGAAGTTTTTTTGGCACAGGCTCCAATAGGACTCCCGCCTCTATCCCCTATATAGGTTATCGATGTCAAACATGTAAAGTGTGTCTAATTATCGTAAATGTTCTTTTTTTTTCATCTGATGTCATTAGTAAATATTAAAATTCAAATTCTTTAACCCCCAAAATATTGAAGTGTTGTTGAATGAAAATAAATATATTTTATTCTCTTGTCTTTTCAGAAAATGGCCTCAACAGTTATCCGCCGAAGGACGCTAGGCAGTTTCAGTTCCAGTGACCCACGTGATCTGTCACTGTCAAATGTATCCTCGAGCTCGTGTTCGACGCGTTCAACACCAGAATCTGTCTCCCAGACATCATCAAGAATACCAGTGCCCGTACGTGTAACGGTACCCCGCGATGTGGAATCGCCCTCTACTTCTGAGGAACAGTCCCTCCTGCAGGCGCTGCCCGATTTACAAGATGGTGAAATTATATGTAGGGAGCTATTTAGGACACCAAATCGGAACAGGCAGAAAACACTTTCGGCAGTAGAAAGATACATGCAGACAATGAACAAAAAGCAGCATGAGTTACAGCAAGAAGTGAAAGGGCTGCGAAAAGAATTAAAAGACATGAATAACCTTGTTGTTTTGATACTACAAAGACTCCCCCCTCATGGCGAGGGAAGAAGAAGAAGAGAAGAAATGGGCGAGGGAACAGATCAGCACATACCACAAGCACCTAGTCCCCAGGCCGCCACACAGACACTGCCAACGACTGAAACTGTAACATCAAAATTCAGTGATATCCCACCGGAATTTCGTATTTCTACAGAAGATCTCAAAGCAATGCACCTCCATGCTTTTAATGCCGGTCATTTCGCAACAAAGGTAGTACAACGGCTTTTTCCGGAACTGACCGGACCCGACAACTTGCGGGGGAAATATTCGTATTTCCGGGGGGGGGGGGGGTAGATGCAACAAGCTGGAACTGGAGCCACGGCGGAAGTCCTTCGTCGTAAGGTATGTGTTACACCATTATCCTGAAGTACAAGAAAAGCATGCCTGGCAAGAGCGCGTTGTCGTAAAAATTAACGAATTTTTAAGAAGAAAATGAATTTAATGTGTATAGACAAAATATTTTTTAAATAGAAAAAAAACAATTACTTTGTAAAAAAAAAGAAGAAAAAGAAAAAAAAGGTGTTTGCGATGGATTTGAATACAATTTTTACCAAGTGCCAAGACTTTATGTGAGTAAATACATGTAGTTACATGTAATTAACATTGTTAACTGCAATAAAAAATGAATTCACTTTTAGTGCAAGTCTGATGTATGATTTTAAAATCTTGACTGTAAAATATTATGATTTGTATACATTGTGCATTTGTATTACATGTTTAACTTAATTTCGATTTTCAATAAAAATCATGTCAATGGAACGAAAAGAATGAAATGTATGCTTATTAAATTTTGACTGTAAAATATTATGATTTGTATACATTGTGCATTTGTATTACATGTTTAACTTAATTTCAATTTTCAATAAAAATCATGTCAATGGAACGAAAAGAATAAAATGTATGATTATTAAATTTTGACTGTAAAATATTATGATTTGTATACGTTGTACATTTGTATTACATGTTTAACTTAATTTCGATTTTCAATAAAAATCATGACAATGGAACGGAAAGAATAAAATGCTTCTCAAAACATCTCTTTAATTGTCGATTATG
The DNA here is from genome assembly GCF_932274485.2 of Patella vulgata. Taxonomy (NCBI): domain Eukaryota; kingdom Metazoa; phylum Mollusca; class Gastropoda; family Patellidae; genus Patella; species Patella vulgata. The sequence goes on from NC_065885.2 coordinate 45,041,111, forward strand.
GATTTTTTTATGCAATATCGATGCAGGTTCAATCACGAAACTTGCGCTTACACCGTCTAGTATAACTTTTGAGCTGCTGATACGTATGTACATGTATATGCAGTAGAAAATCGGGAAGTTGAACGTACAAAGGAATGGAATCATTCAGAAGTGTACTCAAAATAAGTAAATTATAACGGGGTGACGGCGAGAATTAACACACGTGTGGCCATTGTATAAATATATGCCATGCGTATGTAATGTACGCGTCTGTGTGAAATGGCTTTATTTAATATCCGCTTCCACCGAAATGAAATGAGTGGCACCCAGTAGATGTATATTGTCACAGTGGACATTTGTCGTAAGAATATCCCTTCGTTGAATGCATGTAAATGTAAAGTTTTCTATGTATACGGAATTTGTAAAATGACAAATACATGGTGCTGTCACTTTTGTGACTTTCGCAGTGTACCCCCTCCCACCCATGTTGTTTTAATGCGTCATAATACATTATTATCATGTACCGGTGACGGCCAAAATTTGCTAAGAATATAATTTGCTAAGAATATAGTCCCCGTGTCGGACCCAACATCCCATGATTTCGCACGTTTATGACTACGTGACTAACGGTTAACAGCCTCGCGGAGTGATTTACATGTATGACATATGGCACTGTTATTTATGGAGGGTACAACTGATTTAGATTAACTGAAGCGGGCGTTAAATAAAGCTATTTCACACACGCGAGTAATGAAGTATTGTGTAAAATCTCATCGTATATAATTTAAAGTTTGGTTTTGATAGCAGCCAATAAGATGAAATGATACGTTTAAAAAATCGTAAGTTATTCATTGTTTGCATACGCATACATTGTGGCACCACGTTATACATGTACAGTGTGTTAGAAATAAAAAATACGATCGTAGCTGCCTGGCTAACGGTTAACATATCTTGTATTCAACTCAAATAAATTATATTTTTCGTCAACATGCTAACATCGGGATGATATCGGCACTCAAGCGATTCACCGTGTTCCACCGCGAAACACCATAATTCACCGTGAAACACCCGATTTCGCGGTGATTTGGCTAGCTGCCGTTTCGCTAGCGATTCTCCAAGATTCCACCGTGAAATACAGTGTTTTTCCGCGGTGTCCGGTGATTCTAGTCCCAAACTCCTGCACAGTAGTGTAAATTCCGTTCACGGTTCGGTTAACATGGTACAGATATTTTAACTGTCCGTTTTCTTCCGATGCTCAGCTATCATGTAGAGTACTCCCCTGTAGTTCATGCGACAAGGAAAAAGGATGGCTTTCTGCATTGAAACTTGTCCCACTGATAGTACATTCCCCTACGCCGAACCACAAATCACGGACATGCAGATGGAAAAGCAGTGACTAATAATGTGGCAGTGTGTCGCCATTGTTTTGTTGACATTTCTTACAGAACTGGAAACACGTCCAAGAAGAAATACTGTGATATGTATCGTTGCAAGCAGCACATATTGTGGATAAAATTGGGGATAAGGGACCGAGCCATGGCCCTTTTGTGAGTGGTACTTTGAAAATGAGGCTTTAAACACACTGCAAGAAATCTTTTTAATGAATCTTCTTAATTAAACTTGATCTTATTTTACTTTTGATTAGATGTCAGTTTACTTTGATGGAAATATCTGTTAGTCATCTAGTTTGTCCATCCACAATTTGGTACATTTGTAAAATCTTTGTAATGAATTTTCTTAATTAAACTTGATCTTCTTATTGTACTTTTGATAAGATGTCCGTTTACTTTAATGGAAAAATCTGTTGGTCATTTAGTTTGTCCATTCACAATTTGGTATATTTGTTTAATTATCCTCCGTTCATTTTGTCTCTAAATATGCGGCTGCGTTGCATAAACATTAAAAATGTGCAACTCTCATCTTTACATTTCATTTTGGGACTGGTACATTAACTTTGTCAGTAGTCGAGTTCCATCTAAATTTTTATCAACGAGACTGAATCAATTTATGCCATTCTCACTAAGGAATGTACATACTTAGGCAGAGTTATTGTGCAAAATTTTTTATACATTTTCAAACAGAGATTAAACTAATCATTGAAACAAGCTGTACATTCAAGGTACAATAATAGGAATTCTGCATTGATGCTGTTCTTGTTTTAAAGTCATGATACTTTTGGGGTTCAATAATTGTTAGATTTTAAATTGTTCATTTAAACATTTAATAGAATGCAAATTCGTTAATCTCAAAAATTTTTCATGATTTCATTAGATCATGTTTTACTGTTATAATTTACTGATAAGGTGATAGTTTTATTTTATGTTGTTGATGTTTTAAATAATAGATTTGAGGTAAATATTATAATACCTTGGTAAGATTTTAGAAAAAAATTTGAGGGTAATACTATTGTAACACACTGATTTTATTTTTGTAGAATAGATTCTGAATGTTATTGTTATACTATAAAAAATTCATTTAAATATTATAATGTAAATGTTACATGTACAAGAATTTGAATGGATAATTTTATTATTGTTAAATTTTTCATGAACTTTCCTTTGTACATTTGTATTTTGTTGCTACCCATTATTTGATACATCCATGGAAATTTTCATTTTTTACTTGCTGGAAATTTGTGTTTGCCTGTCTTATAGAAATTGACAAATATTTTGGAGAGTTATTGTCCCCCGCCTTTCGAAGAAAGCAGGGGACTATTAAAATGGGTTCGTCCGTCTGTCTGTCCGTCTGTCTGTCCGTCACACTTTTTGGGACACAATAACTCTCTTCCTAATTGAGCTAGAATGTTCAAACTTGGTGTATGTGTTTATTAGGTCAATGCCTTGATGGAGTTCGAAGATGAGCATTTTCCGCTTAGGGTAAGCAGAGATAAGCAATTTGATTGGTTGATGCTTTGGGACACGATAACTCTCTTCCTAATTGGGCTAGAATGTTCAAACTTGGTGTATGTGTTGATTGGGTCAATGCCTTGATGGAGTTCGAAGATGAGCATTTTCCGCTTAGGGTAAGCAGAGATAAGCAATTTGATTGGTTGATGCTTTGGGACACGATAACTTTTAATTGAGCTAGAATGTTCAAACTTGGTGTATGTGTTTATTAGGTCAATGCCTTGATGGAGTTCGAAGATGAGCATTTTCCGCTTAGGGTAAGCAGAGATAAGCAATTTGATTGGTTGATACTTTGGGGCACGATAACTCTCTTCCTAATTCGAGCTAGAATGTTCAAACTTGGTGTGTGTTGATTAGGTCAATGCCTTGATGGAGTTCGAAGATGAGCATTTTCCGCTTAGGGTAAGCAGAGATAAGCAATTTGATTGGTTGATGCTTTGGGACACGATAACTTTAGTTCTAATTAAGTGAGATTGATGAAACTTGGTGTATAGTCAAAAGACAATTCATCCCAACTTTTAAAACACCCGACTCATTCCAAATACCACAAATAATCACTAATATATGAATTTATTACATCAACAATTTATTAAATTATACATTTATGTATGAATTTATCACATCAACAATTTATTAAATAATACATTTATGTATGAATTTATCACATCAACAATTTATTAAATAATACATTTATGTATGAATTTATTACATCAACAATTTATTAAATAATACATTTATGTATGAATTTATTACATCAACAATTTATTAAATAATACATTTTATTATAACCTCAACAATATCATCAACTAATACATTTTATTAGGCCAGTCATTTAGTAATTTAGTCTGTCAGTTTGTCGTTCAGTCAGTCATTTATTACGTAAGTCTGTCCTTCAGTTCGGTCCATATATCCCCCCACATCTTTTTAGTAGCTGGTTGGTGCTTATTTAATGACTGGTATATAAATTCCAAAGTTGAAATATTTCTTATTATACTGATGTCATTATTCAGTTACTATGAAAACTGATGGTAATATTTACATAATATGTCTTTTTGTACTTATTCTGTACCTCAAAATCAAGATCTGTTGGAACCGATTACAATATCGAAGCAGGTTCGAATAAATGGGTCTGGATGCCTCTGGTTCTCTGTTATCCACATGCTCAGCTAGGATATTATCAACAATATTTTGTGCTGGCTCGAAGAGTGTCATAGGTGCCTTTACTTTCAACTAAAAATATAATATAATTTCAAAATATAATACAATGTTTAATTTCAAAATATAATACAATGTTTAATTTCAAAATATAATACAATGTTTAATTTCAAAATATAATACAATGTTTAATTTCAAAATATAATACAATGTTTAATTTCAAAATATAATACAATGTTTAATTTCAAAATATAATACAATGTTTAATTTCAAAATATAATACAATGTTTAATATAATACAAAGGTGCCTATAATATGTAATGAAATTTAATATGTCAAAATATAATAAATGTTTACCTCAGCCTGGATCTTGACTGCTGTCAATATTCCTGGTTTGGCGGCGTGGAAGTGCTCTGTGTTGGCGTTGTACGTCCCGGCTCGTTCCTTTATAATAACTGGACAGAGGGTTGTTTTGTTGCGAATACTACACCGCCATTCAGTACTGCCCTTGTTCTGCCTGGTAAAGGTGTGTCCGTCACTGGACACAAGCTTCCTTTTCCCTCGTTCGGTACCATTATCCACGACCTTGTATGTCACTATTGCTTCTGTTGTTGATAAATCGTCGCCTATGGACTCATCCGTCAATGAACTGTTCATAATAAAAATACAATAAAAACTGAATGTTAACAATATAAAAAAACTTGTATAGATTATGATATAGGATAAGGATAATACTAAAACTTGTTCTGGATGTGATAAACTATGCTTGTACTTACTTTTCCTGGATATTTTCTGGCATATCGACATCAGGGCAAACGGATAAATGGAATGTAGTCTGATCAACAGGTAAAGACAGTCTTGTACTCTCCGCCCTCGGTGAAGTAAAACTCGTGGTTTCATCAGGTGCTGAACATTCAATACATTTGAAGGCCACCATTGTCAATTCTTTAACCATCCTGCGGTACTGAGCTCTAGATATATCTGAAAGATACAATATTTTTAGTACAATAGTGTTGAGTTTTGAATTGAGTATACAATAGTGTTGAGTTTTTAATTTAGTACAATAGTGTTGAATTTAATACAATAGCTTTGAATTTAAAAAACAACATTAAAGTCTTACCAGTATTACATGTTCTATGCTGCCATCGTTCACACCCGTCACACTGAACAGCCTCCTGTCTTGGGCGAACTACTGACTCACAAACTATACAGCTATCAGACATTTTGAAAAATGATACAGAAATATTTGATTTCAGTATTTTTATACAATACCCCAGCTTTGACACTTACTCAAACCATTGTAATTAGCATTATGATATTTGTCTTTGATGTGCTTCACCAATTTAATTAGTTTGTAATAGGGGTAAATACTACAACTCAGTTTAGTTAATCGTTGTTTTGTTAATTGATTTTGTTTGAAGTGCTTCATGATGAAAGAATAAAACAAACACGTCTACCAATGTGTTAAAACAACAAAGTACTAAAACAGTAATACAAACAGTAATCATCAATTTATTACAACAATATCATCAATTTATTACAACAACAATATCAATTTGAATAAAACAAAGAGTAATCACCAATTTGATTAAAACAACAATATCAATTTGATTAAGATAACAAATTCTGATTGGTTATGGTCTGAGTGGTCTTCAAAGATAGCAATTGTATTGAAACAAATATCACTTATAAGTTATATTTGTTGGGATGAGTTGTCTTTTATAGTGGGATGAGTTGTCTTCTAACTTGGGATGAGTTGTCTTCTAACTTGGGATGAGTTGTCTTATATTGGGATGAGTTGTCTTGGGATGAATTGTCTTTGGGATGAGTTGTCTGGATACCACTGTTTGATTGTTCAATACTTTGTAAAAGATAATTTGTGATAAATTTATATGTGTCCTCTAATTATTTTCCTATTTCGGCGGGGGACATCAGCCTCACTGTTGGCTTGTTTCCCTTGTTAATAAGAGTAACATTCTTTTTCTTTTTTTTTAAAGTCTTAATTTTTCCATGTACAAATGTTCATTATTATTAATGAAGAATTATGTAAAGAGCTTTGTTTTTGTTGAAATATACCACCAAACTGCTTGACAGCCAAAGAATATTTTTAATCTCTAAACCTCCATATTGTATAATAGCAAACCTGCTCTTGATCAAATATTTTAAAAATATGGATTTGTGGTTGACAGGTTTTTTTTTTTTAAGGCAGTTGTTAGCTTTACTTACTGACAGTAATCTCCAATTTCCAGTATTTCCAGGTCTTTTTATTATATCTTAAACTATCATGTAAAAGCATTTTTGAGGAATTATATCTTGTTTTGAATAATTAAATTCTGTTTTTAATCTTAAGTAAATGTCTTTTTATACGCCCACATTAAAATGTGGACGTATATTGTCGTCACCCCCGTCCGTCCGGCGTTAACAATTGCTTGTGGACGCTCTAGAGGCCAAAGTTAATATCCTATTGACTTTAAATTTATATACAGTGTTTAAGGCCATGAGACGAAGAAGCCTCTTGATTTTCAGCGATTTCCGATAATTACTGCCAGAGTTATGGCCCTTGATCACTTCAAAAAATCTTGTGGACGCTCTAGAGGCCAAAGTTAATATCCGATTGACTTTAAATTTATACACAGTGTTTAAGGCCGTGAGACGAAGAAGCCTATTGATTTTCAGAGATTTGCGATAATTACTTCCAAAGTTATAGCCCTTGATCACTTCAAAAAATCTTGTGGACGCTCTAGAGGCCAAAGTTAATATCCGATTGACTTTAAATTTATAAACAGTGTTTAAGGCCGTGAGACGAAGAAGCCTATTGATTTTCAGAGATTTGCGATAATTACTTCCAAAGTTATAGCCCTTGATCACTTCAAAAAATCTTGTGGACGCTCTAGAGGCCAAAGTTAATATCCGATTGACTTTAAATTTATACACAGTGTTTAAGGTCATGAGACGAAGAAGCCTATTGATTTTCAATGATTTCCGATAATTACTGCCAGAGTTATGGCCCTTGATCACATTGAAAAATCTTGTGGAGTTAATATCCGATTGACTTTAAATTTATACACAGTGTTTAAGGTCATGAGATGAAGACTCCTATTGATTTTCAGCGATTTCCGATAATTTTTGCCAGTGTTATTGCCCTTGATCACTTTGAAAAATCTTGTGGACGCTCTAGAGGCTAAAGTTAATATCTGATTGACTTTAAATTTATACACAGTATTTGAGGCCATGAGATGAAGAATCATATTGATTTTCAACAACTTTGGATAATTACTGCCAAAGTTATGGCCCTTGATCACTTTGAAAAATCTTGTGACGCTCTAGAGACTAAAGTTATCATCTGATTGACCTCAGATTGATACACAGAGTTTAAGGTCTTGAGACAAACAAGTATATTGATTTTCAATGAATCTTTATGACTTGAACAGCTAAATGCATGATGTTAAAAGTTTCATATACTAAACGTTAGCATGGGGCAGAACTTTATAAAAACCAAACAAATTCTAATGGTTTTCTGATAATTACTTAATGAGTTGTTGACTGCTCGGACGATATAGCTGCTGTGGGCGTATGTTTCGTTGCCTGGCAACCTATCTTTGATGCTTATATCATACCATAAGTTTTTTACTGCTATAAAACATTTTCCGTAAAATTTACGAACAAATGGCTGGCAGGTAGGTTGCCAATCTTTGGTCTTAATTTTTACGACATGTTCGTAAAAATATATTTATGGTGTGTCGTAATTTTTACGTACATTAGTTGGCAACCTAGCTGCCAGCCATTTGTCCGTAAATTTTACAGAAAAATTTTTACGGTTATATAGTCGTTCGGATGGCATATAAAAAAACGAGGCCCCTTGTCCGGAATCGAAATGAAGTGGGAGTTAGGGTGGCTCAGAGAGTAGGACGTTTGCTCTCTAACATCATTAAAGTTCGGAGCCACGGTGGCTAAGTGGGTAAGATGCTGGCTTACTAAACTGGAGGTCACATGTTCGATCCCTGCATTAGCCGAGAAAGTTCATCAGAGTTTTCCAATGTGGTTTCCCCTTGTCAGTGGTGCAGGGTGGAGGGCTTAGCAAAGACAGCTGTCTAGTTGTTTGGATGGGTCGAAAAACCGAGGCTATAAATTGGCATGCACGTAATTGGAAGTTTGAATTCGATATAAGCCGAGGCCTTGGTGCCGTTGCCCGGGCACAATTTCCCTAATAGCACACTGTATGGGGTATGTATCACCGAATAGTGATATTAAATTTAATTTCCTTTTCAAATTTTATTTAAAGAATGGATAAATTATTTCTTAATTTTATATTCATCAATATTGCTGACTTTATATTACCAGTCTGTCTGTCTTTACTGCTTGATTAGTCCTGAATGTGTTATAATCTTTGATGCCTTAAGCAAAGAGTTATAGAATTAACAATAGTCACATCAGTGCCAATCAAGTGTCAAAGCTTTTACTTTTATTTATGACTTAAAGCTTTTTAACATTCTATTTATTATGAAACGAAACTTAAACCAATGAAATTTATTTATATCTATATCAATTTAACCTTTTCATTTATTGGTTACAATATATTTTTACCCCTAATTTTATCTATCATCTGATTTGTTGAAATGATGTCCTTTTGTCTGTATGCAAATTAGTTGCTTTAAAATACCCCTACATACAGACAAGAGACAGAGGGAAGGAAAAACATACAAGGCAGATAGATGAAAAATATACAGAGATAGAAAATATACAGATAGATAGAAATCATGAAAAAGAATGAAAAAATATACAGGGACATCAGATGAGATAGGCTTAAGACATTTAGTAACCCTGTGATATGATCTTGTAAATAATGTATTTTTAAACTGTATAAAAGTAATATTGAAATGCATTTGGAATTTGACTTATAACGCACAGTGACCACCTTCGCCAGAATACTTCTCTGTGAATGAGCTATACACCCCCAATCCTAGCTCATCCACATCTACAAATTGTCAATATGTATGAAATATTACATATGTATCACCTGGGTGCATATTCGAACCAAGAATAGCCCCGAAACCGTGGGTGATATATGCCCGTCTTCATTAGCCCAGTCGGAGCAGAACAGTAGGACGTTAAACCCTATTTCATTTCATTTCATCAAAGTTTATCTCAAATTTTCTTGCGGGGTTTACCAATGTCAGTTGTGAAGGAGAAAAAGAGAGAAATGGGATTACCTCCACTCGACACAAACTAGGTCATTTCGGGACTAACATATGGTTTTTAATTTTATTTCAATAATTCGCTTGCGCATAGGGGTCTTTAGCAGTGGGGGGAAACTTGGAGGACCCGGAGAAAACCCATGAGGTTGGACAGGCGACCCTACTCCTTGTCACGTACAACCGGGGATTCAAAACCACGCCAAACGTCAATAAAAACAGATAATAATTGTTACCTTTGTATTAGAAAATAACGTTTTAAAACACATTAATACATAATATAAGTACTAGACAAAAAATAACCACATTAATAAGTCATTACTGTACACAAACTAAAATGTCGCACACTAGACTAAGTGAGCGCGCAGAAAAGGGTACCTGCATCAAAAAGTATTCAAACCAGCTTTGGTGGCAGCATACTTAATATTTCACAGAATCAAGGGATGAATGAACTACTAGACTGCAAAATTCCAGAAGCCTTCTTTGCTGTTTTGTCGACATATATTACCATAGACGTACCAAAAATATGGGAAAATTGGGTTATTTTAGGTTCACTGCGCACATAATAACTTCTTAACTAGCTTTGGTGGCTCCAAGATGTTTATGTTTTCGAATTAACGGATGAATAAGTTATGAACATATCAATGTTCATTACCTTTCTATGATGCATTATCAAATTACTCGTAGGAGACCCGACTTTACACGTGCCCAAACTCGCCCGGAGCCTAAATTCGCCCTTGGTCCAAGTACACTCGTAGCCCAAATTTGCCAGTGGCCCATATTCGCCCAATGCTCAAATTCGCACGGAACCAAAATTCGTCCGAGGCCCAATTCGTTCTTGGCCCAAATTCGCCTGGAGCCCAGATTCGATGGCCTAAAACATTCACGTGGTCGTGCTTTTTAATTTGATACGAGATTGTGGGGGTGGAGCGCGGCGACGAAGCGCAATTCGCATGGGACCCGAATTCAATGGCCTAAAACATTCATGTTGTGATGATGGTTAATTTAATACCACATAATAATGAGTGGGTGGTAGAGCGCGGCGACGAAGCGTGATGGGCGAAAATACATACAAAGATACATACACACACACACTTAGATTTTATTTATATAGATATCACCACAAAGTTCTCATGACCACGAAGCGTGATGGGCGAACATCCATACATCCATACCTACCTACATACATACACAACTTGATTTTATTGATATCGATATAACCGCAAAGTTCTCATGATTCGGATTCGGGACAAATGTTATTTATCTCACAGAATCAACTACCAGACTGCACACTTTCAGGACCCGGAAAAAAAAACGTGGTTCGACAGGCGACCTATCCCTGAGCTAATGAAAGTGAATATACGCCATGCAGTGTGCTACGAGGGCCTACTCTTATTTCGAATTCTAACGGTAAAGGGTTCTTGTACCTGGACACCAATGAGTGTGAAAGAGAGGCACAAACCAGGTCATTCCGGAACTAACAATTTTATTTCAATAATTTGCTTGCGTTTAGGGGTCTTTAGCAGTGGGGGAAATCAGGAGAACCCGGAGAAAACCCACACGATTGGACAGACGATCCTAATCATTGTCACGTTCAAGACGCGAATCGAAACCGAGCCACTTGACTCAATGACAGACGCCAATGTGTACACGGGACCCCGTTTTTTTTGTCCCATCTGAACGACTACACATTATCCGTTGCCAGCCCCCCCCCCTCCGTCCTCCATCCTACACAACTGACAAGGGAGGACATCTCCAGAAAAATCACGATGCACTTTGATGAAGTTAGAGAGTAAACGTCCTACGCACTGAGCCACCGTAGCCCCCACTTCATTTAGATTCCGGAAAATTGTGCGCGGGCAGCGGCACCAAGGCCTCTGCTTATATCAAATTCAAACTGCCAATTACGTGCACGCCAATTGATAGCCTCGGTTTTTCGTCCCATCCGAACAACTAGACAGCTGTCCTTGCTAAGCCCTCCGCCCTGTACCACTGACAATGGGAAACAACGTCGTAAAACCCAGATGAACTTTCTCGGCCAATTCAGGGATCGAGCACGTGACCTCCAGTTTAGTAAGCCAGCGTCTTACCCACTTAACCACCGTGGCTCTGAACTTTAATGATGTTAGAGAGCAAACGTCCTACTCACTGAGCCACCCTAACTCCCACTTCATTTTTTTTTATGCCATCCGAACGACTATACGTGGTCCCTTGCGAGGGCTTTCCTTCTACACCACTGAAGTAAGAGAGCAAACGTCCCACTCACTGACCCACCGTAGCTCCTACTTCATTTAGTTTCCAGACATGGGACCTTGGTTATTTTTATCCGAACGATTATATGTTGTCTCTTGCCAGGCTCTCCGTCCTACACCACTGACAAGAGTGGGCATCGCCAGAAAAATCACGATGTACTTTGATGAAGTTAGAGAGCAAACGTCCTACTCACTGAGCCACCGTAGACCCCACTTCACATTTCGATTTCGGACAAGGAACCTCATTTTTTATTTATATCATTCAAACGACTATACCACTGACAATTAAGTAGGAACCCCGACCGAAAAATCCAGGAGAACTTTGATGAAGTAAGAGAGCAAACGTCCTACTCACTGAGCCATCGTAGCTCACACTTCATTTAGATTCCGGACACGGGATCTCTGTTATTTGTATTCCATCGCCAGAAAAATCACGATGAACTTTGATGAAGTTAGAAAGCAAACGTCCTACTCACTGGGCCACCGTAGAGCCAACTTCTTTTAATCCCATTCGAACGACTATACGTTGTCCCTAGTCAGGCTCTACATCCTACAGCACTGACAAGTCCACGCATCAAAAAACCTGATGAAGGTAATTGAAGATAGAGAGCAAAGATAGATTCGACTGAAGACTTAAAATCGATTACAGAATACAATACTATCTGTGCAAGAAGAGATTAAAATGGTTTAGGACTATTAAATTTTCTAGAACTTCAAACATATCCGTTTATTATAATCCATGTCCAAATATAAATGCCGATACGGTAGTCAGTGGACATGCGTATAAACTGCACTTTCGAGGCGAGAACACGAGAAGTCGAGATTGTGACGAAACGAGAGGACGAGATTAACCCAAAGGCGAGAACACGAGAAGTAGAGGTTTTTCAAAGGCGAGAAGTCGAGGGCGAGAGTGCGAGAACACAAGGTTTTTCAAAGGCGAGAACACAAGGGAGCGAGAAGTCGAGGTGAAAGTAATCTCGTGTTCTCGGGGCGAGATCCTCGTATTCTCGCCCTATTTCCTCGTCTTCTCGCCCTCGACTTCTCGCCCTCAACTTCTCGTCTTCTCGCGGAGAGAAGACGAGTTTCTGAAATGGCTGCAATAGGCTTCCATAATAAAGAAATAAGTCATCGATTTCTAGCCTATTTCGAGCTTGACTATTAAATTGGCAAATTTTATTGGAGAACTTTTTTGACATATTGATTGCACGATTATTGATAGTCCGATTTGTAGACCGGTTTAGCGGGAGCGAAGGTGACAAGATATTCACCCCGAGAATTCGGCCTAGAAGTATAATTTTAAAACTTTCTTCACATATCGCATGGCCTACTCAGGACTGACGTCAAATGGGTTATTACGAGCGGAAAGTCACTCGGGGCCAAACACCGCCGTTCTCCATTGTTATCATAAAAACTAATGTAAATAAGTAACATTAGTAACTATGCGGACTAAACGATGTTTGTGGGGAATTTGCAACAGCGATCGATCGTAGGTATAAGCATAAAGATAATATGATCGGTGTTACTTTCCTGTCCGTTTCCGAGGTCGTCAATTAACATTGAACGACAGACACTTTTGATCAAAAAACCATGAAAAACCTTTCCACAGCGGTGTAAATATTTACACCGCGGAGAAAATAATACTGCAGAGAAAATGTTTCCACCGCGGAGAAAATGTTTCCACCTCGGAGAAAATATTTTCACCGCACAGCGTGAGAAAATATTTACACCGCGGTGGAAAGTTTTTTCATGTTTTTTTTTATTTATCACCGTTTTCAATGCAATTTCTCATATGAGGTAAATTTCAAGAGAAATGTATAAATCAGTGTATGGCACTAACAGGCCACCGTACATAGTGGCTATTGTGACGAAAAATTCTGCTGTCATGGCTATAGAACATCCTGCTGTGAAGGCCAATCTGAATCAATATAAATCAGTCCTGCTTGTGGGTGGGGGGCAATCCATAGAGAATAATGGTGCGGGCACCAAACTAAACAAAACTCCCGATGTGATGGATAATCTAAAGAAAACTCCTGTTGTGGGGGCTAATCCGAATAATAATGCTGCTGTGAGGGGGCAATCTATATAAAATCATTGAGTCCATATAATTTATAAAATTAAAAATATAAATACTAATATAGACGGGACCATGCAATCTTTACAAAATCGTGCTGTGAGCGCTAATCTACAGAAAAATTCCGCAGGGGGTGGGGGGTGGGAGGGGTAATCTGAGCAAAATCCCTGCCGTGAGGGGATAACCTAAAGAAAATCCTGTTGCGTGGCCGACGAAGAAAATCCTGCTAGTATGACACGTACCAACCAATCTGAATAAAATATCTTGCTAGGGGCCAATCTAAATAAAAAGAAATCCTGCTGTGACAGCCAATCAGGTTGTCAAAGGTAGCGATAAAAATAAGGTTATATATTTTTCTACTTTAAATTCATGGCCTAGAATAGCAGGAAAATGGGTATGGTAGTCAATGTGGTCTGCCTCCAGTTGTTCAAATTATTTCCCTTGATATTTCCAAGGTGAAGGCTGACAGCTGTCAATCATTCTGAACTGGTGACTATGATGCCTGTTATATTTTCATGACTACTAAAGAGTATTCACCGAAAATGGCGACTTTGATAGTGGGGCGAATGATTATTAAAAATTCGATAGCGCTGAATTCGAAAATAATTCCAACGGCTTATAAACAGTTATGGCAATGTCAACAAAGATCATTTTCATACTCCGCCAAGCGTTTGGCCCAACCAGTTGCACAAAAGAAGACATATGCAAGAGATAAACCTCATATGAATATCGGAACAATCGGCCATGTGGATCACGGTAAAACAACCTTGACAGCGGCTATTACGAGAGTTCTGTCGGATGAAAACAAAGCGAAATTTAGCCGTTATGAAGACATTGATAGAGCACCAGAAGAAAGATCGAGGGGCATTACAATAAACGCAGCTGTTGTAGAATATGAAACTGATAGTAGACATTATGGGCATGTTGATTGTCCAGGCCATGCTGATTTTATCAAGAACATGATCACAGGAACCGCGCAGATGGATGGCGCCATACTTGTTGTAGCCGCTACAGACGGAACCATGCCCCAGACAAGGGAACACCTTTTGCTTGCTAAACAGATCGGTATTAAGAAAATTGTGGTATTTTTAAATAAAGCCGACCAAGCAGATGCAGAAATGCTAGAGCTAGTTGAAATGGAAGTTAGGGAGTTGTTGGCAGAATTCGGCTACGATGCTGAGGAAACGCCAATTATTGCTGGATCTGCTCTGAATGCTCTGGATGGCCAAAACGAAGAATTGGGTTTAAAAAAAGTTAAAGAGTTATTAAATGCTGTAGATACCTATCTACCACAGCCAGTTCGTGATTTAGAGAAGCCATTTTATATGCCCATTGAGTCAACTCACTCAATTCAAGGAAGGGGTACAGTTGTGACTGGACGAGTTGAGCGAGGAGTTATCAAAAAAGGTGATGAATGTGAAATCATGGGCTTTGATAGAACTATTAAAAGTACCATAACTGGCATAGAAATGTTTCATAAAAACCTTGACACAGCCGAGGCAGGGGATCAACTAGGAGCACTCATTAGGAATATAAAACGGGATGATGTAAAAAGAGGGTTCATCATGGGGAAGGTTGGAACAATGAAGATGTATAATCACATTGAAGCCCAAATTTATCTCATGACAAAAGAAGAAGGAGGTCGCTCCAAACCAATGTTAAATTTCTTTCAAGCTCATGTTTTTAGTACCACGTGGGATGCTCCAGCTTTCATGAAAATACCTGCCAAAGAAATGGTTATGCCAGGAGAAGATGCTACAATTATTTTTACCTTCTTGAAGAAAATGGTACTAGAAGAAGGTCAGAGATTCACAATGAGAGATGGACATGGTACATTAGGATATGGTGTTGTTGCTAAGTGCTTGGCAGATGCAAACCTAGAGGAATTTTATGCTAAGAAAAAGGCCCATTCTAAAGCGAAAGCGCTTAAAAAGGAAGAGTTGTAGATAGTTCTGTATTATAAATCTTTAATCATTAAAGTGGACAATAGATTTATTTGATGAAAATAAATGTAACTTTGTTAACACATGTGTACCTTATCTGATATTGTTCTGAATATATTTGGTGTGGCTTAAGTCCAGCTGTTCCCGTTCTTTATGATTTTATACACCCACATATTATGTTGTCTCTTGGTCATTGAATAATTGGTTTGTGAACACATAGAGACTAAATTTTTAAGATTCGGTTTTAAGCATTCCGCATCTTTTCGTTGGGTAGTCACCCCTTTAACAAAAACCTTGTGAACACGATGGAGACTGTAGTTTTGTGAGGTCATGAGAGGATGAACCCTATCGATATTAAGCTTTTTGTGACATTCCGTTTCAGAGTCATCCGCCCTTGTGAACACGATAGAGGCTACATGTTAGTTTTGGTGTCATGAAAACCTGGATTGTTTTAGATTTGATCTAGGTAAATATCAGATTTTTTCGGATGGCCAAGTGGTCTACACACCCACTTTAGATTATAAGGTCTGCCATTGAGTCGTAGCTTACAAGGGTGGCATTGCTTGCTTATTCTTGTAAGGTTTCTCTGAGTACCAAGCCTTCCTTTCAGTCCACGGCTTAAGGACTATATAGAAGGGATTATTGAAATTAAGATGCACCCCCACCCCTTCCACGCCCAATCTATCCCTCCCTCTCTCTCTCAATAACAGATAAGTAATTTGATTTATGGGGCTCTGGAACACTATCATTTCAGAGTTTTTGTGATAGAGGTTTTTATTACAAAAAAATCCCCATACTGTCACACACTAGTTAAATTGTCACTTACGTGTATGAGCATCACACACTGTATTGTTAATTGTTCCCCGCCTTTCTAATTGAGCTAGAATGTTCAAACTTGGTGTAGGTGTTTATTAGGTCAATGCCTTGATGGAGTTCGAAGATGAGTATTTTCTGCTTAGGGTAAGCAGAGATAAGCAATTTGATTGGTTGATGCTTTGGGACATGATAACTTTAGTTCTAATTAAGTGAGAGTGATGAAACTTGGTGTATAGTTTCATTACATCAATACCTTGAATAAGTTCGATAATGAGCATTTTCTGCTCACGGTAAGCAGAGTGATAAGCAATTTGATAGGTCGAGACTTTGGAACACAATAACTCTCATTCTAATTGAATTAGAATGTTCACACTTGGCGTAGGTGAATGCCTTGATGGACTTCGAAGATGAGAATTTTCTGCTTAGGGTAAGCAGAGATAAGCAGTTTGATTGGTTGATGCTTTGGGACACGATAACTTTAGTTCTAATTAAGTGAGAGTGAGGACACCTGGTGTATAGCATTATTACATCATTACCTTGACTAAGTTCGATAATGAACATTTTCTGTTGAGGGTAAGCAGAGCGATAAGCAATTTGATTGGTCGAGACTTTGGAACACGATAACTCTCCTTCTAATTGAGGTAGAATGTTTAAACTTGGTGTAGGCGTTCATTAGGTGAATGCTTTGATGGAGTTTGATGATAAACATTGTCTGCTTAGGGTAAGCAGAGGTAAGCAATCGGATTGGTTGATGCTTCAGGGCACAATAACTTTGGTTATAATGAAGTGAGAGCGATGAAACTCCGAATATAGAATCATTATATCATTACCTTGACTAAGTTCGATGGTGAGAATTTTCTGCTTAGGCTAAGGAGCGATAAGCAATTGGATTGGTCAAGACTTTGGAACATAACAACTCTGCTTTTAATTGAGGTAGAATGTTTAAACTTGATGTAGATGTTCATTAGGTGAATGTCTTGACGGAGTTCAATGATTAACATTTCAAGCTGAAGCTAAGCAGAGCTAATCAATTTCATTGGTCAATGCTTTGGGACAAAATAATCTTGATTCTATCTGATAGAGAGTGATGAAACTTAGTGTATAGTTTGATTGCTCGATACTTTTGAAAAAAATAAATGTCCGATTAATTCATATGTGTCATCTATTTATTTTGGATCCATTAAATTTCACCATCTCGGTACCCACAAATTGTAGTTCGTCTATTTATAGCAATTCTCTCTCTTCTCCCCTTTTGCATGCCCATTTTTATACGCCCACATTGAAATATGTCATCGCCCCCATCGTCAGATTGACTTCAGATTGATACACAGAGTTTAAGGTCTTGTATTTTGATAACTTGAACAGCTAAATCCATGATATTAAATGTTTCGTATACTAAACGTTAGCATGGGGCAGAACTTTATAAAAACCAAACAAATTCTAATGATTTTCTGATAATTTTAGTGTATTATAAATGTTTCATTACTGAAAAAAGTAAAAGTATGCGACAACTCTTGTTGACTGTTCAGACGATCTAGCTGCTGTGGGCGTATGTTTCGTTGCCCGGCAACCTATCTTTGTTGATTTTTTGGTCTATAGTGGACGAAGACGGTTTGAATTAACATTTTCTGCCAGGTTTTTTGTAAATATCCTAGTCTCGGTCACCCAGAACCTCCTAGTCTTCAACGTACGGAGCGTTTGGGATATTGATATTGAACTGACATGCAATCAAATGGATTATTTGAAATGACATTCTTGAATTGTTTTGGTACTAGTTACCTCCCTTAGACTTTGTTTATGATAATAATATTATAAAAGACCGGATAATCTAGCCAATGACCAATTTTTCTCAAATGTTAACAACGCATCCAGACTAATATTTGTAGAATATTTTTATACGCCCACATTTTCATGTGGACGTATATTGTCGTCGCCCCTGTCCGTCCGGACATCCGTCCATCCACAATTGTTTGTGAACAGTCTACAGGTCACAATTTTTATCCGATTTGAATGAAACTTGAAATATAGGTTTATCACCCCAAGATCTTGGTTCCTTTCGATTTTGGCATCTATCAGACCATAACTTCATGGATTATGGCCCCTGATTGTACGAAAAATCACGTTTTTGGCTTGTGAACACTGTAGAGGTCACAATTTTTATCCGATTGTGTTGAAACTTGAAATGTAGGTTTATAACCCAAAGATCTCGGTTCCTTTCAATATTCGCGCATATCGGACCGTAACTTCCTGAATTATGGCCCCTGATTGTACGTAAAAATGCGTTTTTAGGCTTGTGGACCCTATAGAGGTCATAATTTTTATCCGATTTAAAAAAACGTATTATAATATCACCGTTAAACCCTAAGGACGGTTGAGTTCGAATTTCGTGAAAATCGGCCCAAAACTGACAGACAAAATGGCCGCCGTTCGTTCTCAAATAGCGTAAAAAATATGGTATATCAAGGTTGTGGACCCTATAGAGGTCACAATTTTTATCCGATTTTGTTGAATCTTGAAATGTAAGTTTATAACACAAAGATCTCGGTTTCTTTCGATATTCGCGCATATCGGACCGTAACTTCCTGAATTATGACCCCTGATTGTACGAAAAATCGCGTTTTTAGCTTGTGGACCCTATAGAGGTCATAATTTTTATCCAATTTAAAAAAACGTATTATTATATAACCGTTATACGCTAAGGACGGCTGAGTTCGAATTTCGTGAAAATCGGCCCAAAACTGACAGACAAAATGGCTGCCCTTCGTTCTCAAATAGCGTAAAAATATGGTATATCAAGGCTGTGGACCCTATAGAGGTCACAATTTTAATCCAATTTTGTTGAAACTTGAAATGTAAGTTTATAACACAAAGATCTCGGTTCCTTTTGATATTTGCGCATATCGAATTGTAATTTCCTGAATTATGGCCCTTGATTGTAGGAAAAATCACTTTCTTTTAAGCTTGTTCTCTATCCATCTCTCGAAAATGTGGGCGTATCCTGCCTGGCAGCCGCTGGTTCTGGATGATAGAGACTATGAATATTCATGAATTTGAGGGGGAAGGATAACAGTGTTATCAGGTTGGTTACGGTGATATGTACGGCAACTAGTTACATGTTTTTATATGCCCACATTTTCATGTGGACGTATATTGTCGTCGCCCCTGTCCGTCCGTCCGTCCACAGGTCACGATTTTTATCCGATTTCAATGAAACTTGAAATATAGGTTTATCACCCAAAGATCTCGGTTCGTACATATCTAATCGTAACTTCCTGAATTATGGCCCTTGATTGTACGAAAAATCCCATTTTTAACTTGTGGTCCCTCTAGAGGTCACAATTATTATACGCTTAAAAAACCGTTCGAATATATCACTGTTACACTGTAAT
This sequence comes from Patella vulgata, assembly GCF_932274485.2. Classification (NCBI taxonomy): domain Eukaryota; kingdom Metazoa; phylum Mollusca; class Gastropoda; family Patellidae; genus Patella; species Patella vulgata. The sequence continues at coordinate 45,060,814 of NC_065885.2, forward strand.
GTCTGAGTTTGAATTTCATGAAAATCAGACTAAAACTGCAGGACAAAATGTCTGCCCCTCGTACACAAATATTGTAAACATCTGGTAAATCAATGTTGTGGAACTGAGGTCACAATTTTGATCTGATATCGATCAAACTTGAAATACATGTTTATAACCCAAAGACATTGGTTTCTTTTCAATATTCGCACATATCGGATCGTAACTTCCTGAATTATGGCCCTTGATTGAACAAAAAAATCACGTTTTTAGCTTGTGGTCCCTGTAGAGGTCACAATTTTTATCTGATTTAAAAAAAACTTGTGAATATATCTCCATTACACACTAAGATCTATGTTCCTTTGGATTATCGCAGATACCCAAACTTAACTTCCTGGATTAAGGCCTGCGATTGTTCGAAAAATCGCATTTTTAGCTTGCAGATTCTCTAAAGGTCACAATTTTTTTCCAATTTTAAAAAACTGTTTAAAAACATCACCATTCCACCATAATGAAGGTTGAATTCGAATTTCGGGAAAATCGAAATGATACTGCCCGACAAAATGGCCGCTCTTTGTACGCAGAAGTGTGGAATACAAAGGTTGTGGACCCTCTAGAGGTCACAATTTGTATCCGATTTTGATGAAACTTAAAATATATCTTTATATATCCCAAAGATCTGTCCCTTTTGATATTTGCACATTTCAGGCCAGAACTTTCTGGATTATTGCCCCTGATTGTACAAAAGATCGCATTTGTTTTTAGCTTGTTCTCGATCCATCTCTTGCAAAATGTGGGCATATCCTGCCTGGCAGCCGATGGTTAGTATGCTTCTTCAAGTTTGTGTATCTCAAAATTTTGGTGGTCAACCGCATACAAATGTTAGTGCAAAGACATGACCATTTGTTCCTCTGTAGTGAAAAGCATTCAGCCCAACGAATATTTTGGGAAAAGTTGGAGATGGGCAAAGAGACCAGAATTAACATTGAAGTCAATGGGGAAATTAATGGTGGTCTGCCTCCAAACATGTCTAGAGTTATCTGTCCTTGATGTTGAATTGCCTAACTGTTGACCTTCCCAACAGGTATAAACAAATGACAAAAGGTAATTTGTTCAGGCAGGATACTTGTATAACTTCAGCTATGGCCTCTGATAACATGAAGGTAAGTACATGCACAGAATGAAATATACACTTTTAAAAAAACGAACAACAACAAAAAAACAAAACAATGAACAAGTTAGTAGATCTAGGCCTCTAAACTATCTTTGCTTGAACGAGTAGGCTAAGTTATTCTCATCTTGGTTTTAAAAACGTAACATAAACAACGACAAAATATGTGAAATCAAAACTTTTATTTTGACTAGTTCTTGCCATTTTAAAACAGAAGAACAAAACGCACCAACGACAAATAGGCCTATATTAATGTAAAATCCAGTGAAATCAAAACTTTTATTTTGAGTAGGCCTATGTCACGTGGTGTCCTTGCTCAATGCTTGGCAATATTTTGTATTCTGCTCTAATAATTAGAACTACTCAAGATTTAACAATGAAACGAAGTGAATGTATGTAATTTGCAAATAGATGATATGAGAAGGCATCTGTTTGAAATATAAATACTCGAAATGAAATGAAATGGAGTTTAACGTCCTACTGTTCTGCTCCTAACCTGGGATGATGAAGACGGGCATACGCCATACAGTGTGGTAATTGCTATGAGGGAAATTTTGCCCGGACAGCGGCACTACGGCCTACTCTTATATCGAATTCCAACTGCCAAGGGATCTTTTACGTGCACGCCAATGTGTACACGGGACCTCGGTTTTTCGTCCAATCCGAACGACTAGACAACAAATACTCAAATAGAGGCTATAGTTTTTATAATGTGGTCGTATACATATTCATGATATTGTCGTCAGTCTGGTGTCCACAATTGCTTTTGGACGCTCTAGAGGCTAAAGTTAATATCCGATTGACTTTAATTTAAATCTATACACAGTGTTTAAGGTCAAGAGACAAAGAAGAATATTGATTTTCAGCAATTTTCGATAATTATGGCCAGAGTTATGGTCCATGATCACTTTGAAAAATCTTGTGGACGCTCTAGAGGCTAAAGTTAAAGCTGAACTCCGGTTACAAAAATACCGAAATAATTAAATTATTTAATTTGAAATAAATGTGACGGACATGGAGGCTTATGACCTGGAAACTAAAGGTTAGCCGATCTCACTTCCAGTTTGTTTCTTAATAATAATAATAATAATAATAACTTTATTTTCAAAGGGTTGAAAATTAGGCCAGGAGGCCTGTCTTACATTTTGCCCTTTATAACAGAAGTTAAAGAAGTGAACAATGAAATTTGAAAATAGAAGAGCAATATTTACAAAAGAATATTAACAAAATCACAATTGAAAATATTAATTACAATCACAATATAATAAAGTTGTCACACACGAATCATATATTAATTATCATCTAATATTATGCTTATGGTACATGTAAATAGACAAATTAATTAATGGAAATGACCATAATATATTTCTTCTGGGCGCTCCCAATGTATATAAGTACTACTATATAGAAGACTATACCCAGCGGGCACGCAACGTTGTTACAACATTGTGACAACGTCAATATTGGTCGTGACGTTGTACAACGTGTTTTCGACCAATATTCGACGTTGTATTTACGTCATATACAGGTTGTTGACACAACGTTGTCACAACGTCATCAAAACGTTATCAAAACGTCATATACAGGTTGTTGTCACAACGTTGTCACAACATTGTCACAACGTCATCAAGACGTTATTCTAACGTCATATACAGGTTGTTGTCACAACGTTGTCACAACGTTATCAAAACGTCATATACAGGTTGTCGTCACGGCGTTGTTACAACGTTGTTACAACGTTGTCACAACGTTGTAACAACGTCTTCAAAACGTTATCAAAACGTCATATACAGGTTGTTGTCACAACGTTGTCACAACGTCATCAAAACGTTATTCAAACGTCATATACAGGTTGTTGTCACAACGTTATCAAAACGTCATATACAGGTTGTTGTCACGGCTTTGTTACAACGTGGTCACAACGTTGTCACAACGTCTTCAAAACGTTATCAAAACGTCATATACAGGTTGTTGTCACAACGTTGCCACAACGTTATCAAAACGTCATATACAGGTTGTTGTCACGGCGTTGTTACAACGTGGTCACAACGTTGTCACAACGTCTTTAAAACGTTATCAAAACGTCATATACAGGTTGTTGTCACAACGTTGTCACAACGTTATCAAAACTTCATATACAGGTTGTTGTCACAACGTTGTTAAAACGTTGTCACAACATTGTCATAACGTTATCGAAACGTCATATATAGCAGTTCGAACCTTGACCTCTGATTGTCAAACCAAGGTCACCACGAGACTCCCAGGGGTCAATTTAGTTTAAATAGCCACGACCTCAAGGTCGTCGGATCCGATTTGGGATGGGCGAGTTATCTGCCCTTAGACCACACCGCTGTAATGCTCGGCTATTTCACTTTCTAGGGAAATTTACCCCAAAAATGTCATCCGATCGCCCCGGGGTTTGGTGACCCGATAGACTGACCCAACATGTGTTCTTCATTTTTTAAAATCGCCAACCAAAAGTCGTGACCTTGACCCGCTAGGGGCCCCGGAAGTATTTTGGTTTTTGAACCCTAGGGGCCCATCTAATAAAGTCAGGACCACTGGACCTTGACCTTCCAAAATGTCATCTTGGTCCACATGACCCCGGTAGGTCAAGGTCATCAGAAAGGGTCAAGGTCACCAAAATATCTACTGAGTTCGATGCTCCCGGGCACATGGTGGGGCCCCTGGTCTGCGCGGCAAATCAAAGGTCATGACCATGGATAGGCAACTCATTGACCTTTCGAATGGGGCCTTGACCTTTGACCTGACCCTTGACCTTGGGATCGAAAAAGTCCCAAAACTTCATGAACAACCCAGATATCACGAATAAATCTCAAGGTCAAAGTCGTGACCCGCACCCGCAAGGTCAATTTTGGGGTTGTAACCTGAATCAAGGTCATGACATTGCCTGACATTCCCTGTTCCCGGCAGCCATTTAGGTAAAAAGTCACATTCAAAATCCCGAGAGAAAGTGAAAGCGGAACTTTCAGAATGTTATTTGGAAGAAAATATTTTGCTTTCTTGTCAGTCAAATAAAGATCCCCAAATTCGATGATTGTTAAGTATAATAAAACATTTTCACTTTCTTGTCATTGAACACGGCGAATTTGTACTGCATTGATCGCGGATTGAAACATTTCGTCGGGTCCCACTCGGCGGTGTGCGACATCGGTCAGTTATTTGTTTTATAATTTTTCGGAAATCATAATTTCCTTTAATGCATTAAAGTTATTGGTGTACTAAATAGGCAATACTGGCTTGCTTTCATGTTGCTGAGCACACGGGTTGGGAAAGCAAGAAAAGGCGTTTGCGTCCGTCAAGTATTATAAAAATGTATTATGAACTTTAAACGAGATGCCTCTCCCGCACCTAAATGTCGCTGTTTTTACATCCGGTGTTTATCAATTGAAATAATAACACAAAACACAGAAAATGGTGATTAATGCATATTGTGTAGTGTGCAGCGTTTGCTACACAAATTCAGTGCATAAAACAGGAATTGCAATGCGCTTATCTATAGAAATTGACGTATGATCTTGGGTACAGTTGTATTGGTTAACGACGTAGATCGAGATTTAATAACACAATACAAACTATAATACATTTTATTTAAGGCTTATTGTAAAACAACTAGAAGCTGACAAATATTCCGGTTAATTCTTCAGTAAATTATCTGGTAACACTAGCGGTTTTTTTTCCCGCGGAAACTGATAACGTGACTCTAAATGTTGCCGCGAAAGATGCTTCTGGGACGCCATATTGGTTTTTTGGTTCGTGCCGAAGGTAAGTTCTATTATTTTAACTCTCAACCGGGTATGTGGAAGGGATATAAAAATCGTCAATTGCTTCTTCTAAGGCTAATATAAGATCAGATAAAATTATATTGTATCTTAACACCCCATTAGGCTATTAGAGACAGCATACAAATACAAACAAAACATTAGGCTACCTACGCAACAGCATTATCAATGGCTATAAAACAACAAAAACACCAACTATATTTACATGTATGTAAAACACGCGCACCTATACATACATCATGTAGTAACAGAGACTATTATTATTAAGTTGAATATGAAAGCCCCTCGAATTTGATTACCGGCAATGTAGGTTTGGACTTTGTTGACTACCGCGATGTAAGTGGCGACGTTCATTTCAAAACACACTCAGACTGCAGCTGTGCCGAGTGAATTTCATATTTTTAAGTTATATTTTTAAAATGTATTAAAGTAAAGCTTTAAAATAGATGGTATCTATAAACAGTCCTACCTTGTTACAGAATAATCCTATTATTCCTATAATTCACTATTGCCAGTTGAGAAATTGGCCAAAATATCATTTTCAACTTCTAATTCAAATGTTGGCAGATAGTTTTTCCATGGGGGGGGGGGGGGGTAGAACAACAAAGGTGGTAATTGTGTTATTATTTCCGGTGTGAATGATTTTATAAGTGCCATAATGATACCTATGATCCTATAATATTGAGTTGACAGCCTATTGAGCAAAAGATATAGAAATAATTATGTTTTGACTTTCTTAAAAAATATGAAATTCTTGCTTTAACTTTTAAAACTAGCTGGACCAGCTGCATGATTGTGTCAGTCCGCTCAGAATACACGAGTCTAGGCCAAGCGACGTAGAATTTAGAACCGACGTGATCTGCACTTGTCTAGGCTAGACATTTGCGTTGATGTGTTGCGCAAGTAGATCTAACTAAATTAAATCTCTCATCATTAGTTTTTTCATATTACTCATATACATTGCCGTTAAACGAATAATTTGCGACACATAGCAAGCCATTTGATCTATTCTACACGTCACTGGGCTATTTGATTTGACGGAGTTTTGTTACCCACGGCAAAATCTCGATCGACGTAGACTTAACGCAATTTTTATCATTCGGCTTCACTAAACAAATTATTAATAAAAACAGCCGTAGATCGACATCTAATAGTGCTAATGTAAATTTAATAATACTATTCCGGTATAAAAAAAAGAAATAATAATAAAAGAATAATGAAATCAATTCAATCTCTTTTAAGTATTCAAATGATCATTTTAAGTAGATACCGTTATATTACTGAGCGCCATGGAAAACGCATCACTTTTTTTCCCAAATATTTTATTACTAGTTGGTTTTGTATGTATAATATTATGCAATACTATGAACTATTGTTTCACACAATGCTCCCAAACGCAAAACAATTCGGCCCGTGTGCACAAAAAAAAATTGCATGAGATGCACATGAAAAACCCAATATTCACCTGCAGCATTGTGTGTGAGCCCTTTAAAAGCATGTTTTCAACTTAATGTGCTGTACATGAACTGTGAAACGTGAATTTGTCGTAATTTGTTGTTGGACGTGTGAAGGAATCGAGCTAGAGATGCCGAGACTTACTGAAAATCAACGGAATGAAGCCATGGGAATGTCCAGGGCTGGCATGTCTACGCGTGCTATTATTGCCAGACACCTCAATTGTCATCAGTCCACTACTGTAAGGTTGGTGGAACGTATTCGAGTTACTGGATCAACGCGTGACCGTCAACGTCCTGGTCCACAACGCGTTACAACCCAGGCTCAAGACCGCTACATCCGGGTCACTCATCTGCGTGACAGATTCTGCCCAGCGACTCAAGCATGTGCGGCAGTCGTCGAAAGAAAAGGACCAGTAAGTGCCAACACCGTAAGACGTCGTCTAAGAGAAGTAGGACTCGACGACGACCTTATGTTGGAGCTATCCTTAGGGATCATCACCGTCAGCGGCGTTTGATATGGGCTCAAGGACACACCAGGCATGGAGAAGAGTAGACTGGCAAAGTGTGCTCTTCAGTGATGGGAGTCGCTTTCATCTTTATCACGCTGATGGCCGTCAACGTGTGTGGAGACGTCTTGAGGAACGTCTTGCAGACTGCTGCGTCTTCGAAACGAATCGATGGGGTGGGGGAAGTGTAATGATGTGGGGAGGCAACACATTTCATCACCGGACCGCCCTACACATTTGCAGGGGTCGCGTTAATGCTGTAGCCTACCGTGATGATGTCTTGCAACCAATTGTTGTTCCGATGTTTCGAGCGCACCCACAACTTCAGCACTTCCAACAGGATAATGCACGTTCGCATACCGCCCGTTTTAGTATGGACTTCCTGGCTGCTAACAACATCAATGTCTTGAACTGGCCAGCCATGTCTCCGGACATGGCACCAATAGAACATGTCTGGGATGAGATTGGACGCCGTCTGTATCGGAGACCACAGATGCACACCATTGCTGCTTTAGAAGCTGCTCTTGTCCAAGAATGGAACAATTTGCCCCAAGCCTTCTTTCAAACATTGGTTAATTCCATGCGACGTCGCTGCACAGCGTGCGTAAAAGCCCGTGGAGGACACACGCGCTACTGACATCTGTGTCGTACTTTTGGTTTTGACCCCTCTGACTTTGTACCGTTGATTACAGATTAAACATCCATAAGTGTACAAATGTGTTGTTATTGATGTGTTCCCATTTGAATATTGTTCACAATAAGAAGCAAAATAAATAAGATATGTTTACAGGATCATTTTGTTATACGAAAAACTAAGTGATGCGTTTTCCATGGCGCTCATTATATATAAGTGTGAAACCTGGCCATTATTTAATTCATTACAGTTCTAAGTGAATCCCAGCAAGCACAAAATATTTCAAAAACGTTTTTTGTTTTTGTTTTTGTTATTTTTCTTGTTTCTAAAAGGTTATGTAAAAAAAAAAATATTTATTAAACGTTTTTTAAATGTTTTAAGTGTAAGTTTTTCAGAAGTTTTCGATAAATATTGATAAAAATGTTTAATATAATATGTTTAGATAACGTTCATAATTGATGTTTTCTTACAAAATTTTCCATTAAAACGTAGTACCGTAAATATGATTTTTTTAAACGTTTATGAACCGTTTATAAAGAACCCGCAATGAATAGGTAACAATTACCTATACACGCCATTTGAAAAAAAATATTTTTTAAAAAACATTTATTAAACGTTTATTACACCTTTAAAACTTAATTACGTTCTTAACTTAATTGCAAAATATCTATATTTAATGTACCGGTATATAAAAAAAACCCAATAAAGGTCAAGATTAATTATCTTATACATATCTTATTTTAAAACACACCCAAGGTTGACAGTTGGCCCAATCAAATTTAAACATCTTGCCGCCAAAAAGGAATCCCAGCCAAACCTGCATGGCTGCTTTTATAGAGCTGTGATAAACTGTCACGTTTTATAAGTTGCTAGAAGGCGTAACAGTTGAGAATTAGGTATGTTACGATTAATTAATATTTTGTGTCCATTTAGAAATAATTATGATATAAAAGAATTAATTGTTTCGGTAATTGTAGATTATTTTCTACTGGTGCCATTTCCACGTAGTCGAACTTCTATTGTCATTTCATTATTGAACCCTCCTTGCAAAGTAAATTGAGTATTTTAAATATGTTTTATTATCTCTTAAATGATTTATTTTAGTTCTGAAACTTTAGTGTTTTTATTTTATAATTGTATTGCATTTTAATCATTTAGTTTTTGGTCATTTGCTATGTCTGGATTTGGAAAGAGCTATTTCAATCTATGTCTGGAATTGGAAGGGGCCATTTCAATATTTATAGTATTGTATAATGGACTTTCCCATTATCTATTATCTTTAAATTTATAGGGTTACCAATTTCATGAATTGTTTAGATAAGTTGATACTACCCCAAGCTTTGCAGGGAGTGTTAATAATAATGTAACGTGTACAAAACTTCGAGCGGGAATTAATAAGACATTAATTTCCCGTGATATATTACAAATGACAAATGCTATATGAACTTTGTGCTGTATGAACTATTTATATAGTCTTTAGTGAATGAAAACATTTTGGCTACCATTCCTGGTTTTGAATGTCAAATATGATATGAAAACGAATATCGGTTTGTAATTTTTTTAACCGTTTCACCAGTAGTAACCGATGAACGGTTAACCAAGTCGCTGTATACATCTTAATTATTAGGCAACCAAGTCTACGATCTTAATTAAAAAGATAGGTTGACACGCAACAAAACATATATGCTCTGAAAATTAAATCTTGTACTTTGTCGATCTACGGACAGGTGGATATAATGCCGGGCTAGTGCGACTGTTAACACCACAGCTCTTTAATTACATGCTTGTGGGTTTTAGATTTAATTCAAGTGAAGGGTAATTTTATTATTAAATGTACAACATCAATATCCATGAGCATACACCTGCATAATTGAACTGACATTGATTGTAAATATTACAGTGATTGAAATATAATAATATACTAGATGTGTTTCATTTATTTCATGTTATAGCTATAGGTAACCCATCTGATGAGCATTGGTGGTTACCAGTTTAAAGTCGTATTCTTTCTTTTGAAAACAAATTGATAAAATAATCGTACATTCGTTTTCCAATCGTCTTCGTCTTAAAGGAGTCAAGTCTCTAACTCAATATCATCCACAGTCTTCGACATTGCAACCATGGGACTCATTGTTTAATTAAACCCAACATCAATGTTGTAACCGTGAAAAGATGGGCTTCTAATGTCCAATATTTAACACAAAGTTAAAGTTTTGAAATTGCCACACGAATCGCGCGCAAGAATGCTTTCAAATTTCATTTGTAATAGAGAGACTCGAAGAATGAAGTTAAATATACCCAAGAGAATACTATATGCGGGTGTAAACTTGAATAACCAGACGCCAAAGACTGGCATTCAATTTGGACTCTTCGCGTATGGGGGGTTGGATGGCCGAATGGTTAGCACGCGCACGCTGTATCATACGGTCTGTCATTGAGTCAACTGGCGGGGTTTCGATTCCCCGGTTGTACGTGACAAGGAGTTTGGTCGCCTGTCTAACCTGGTGGGTTTTCTCCGGGTCCTCCGGTTTCCTCCCACTGCTAAAAAGACCCCTATGCGCTAGCGAATTATTGAAATAAAATTGAACCATGTGTTAGTCCCGAAATGACCAAGTTTGTGTCAAGTGGACGTTAAACCCCATTTCTCTCTCTCTCTTCGCGTATTTCGCCGAACATAACTGATTAGACATTACAGTAAAAACAGAAACGATTAAATGTAAATCAGTTAATATACAAACATATTACATTATTATATGCGTTGCAACCCATTTATGTCCATATCTAGGTGTCAAGGAATGGAAAGTCAAAATTCGTGGTATTGTCAAACGCATAAACAGTATGTCTTTTTATTTTAACAGGTTGATGTCTAATTCCCTAATGGCCCAATTTAATTTAAAGGGAAATAAAGGGAGGCGGTCCATAATGGACTTAGAAATTTACAAAGTTGTCCGAGGTTTGTTTTTATCATACTCAATTTACGAACATATCCTTAAATATCTGATAATCAAACATGGTATGGGCATACACGAGTTTTTATTACTTCATCGATGAGTGTTGATCTTTTTATACGCCGACATTGAAATGTGGTCGTATATTGTCCTCGCCCCCGTCCGTTCGTCCGTCGGTCCGGCGTCCACAATTGCTTGATCACTTCAAAAAATCTTGGGGACGCTCTAGAGGCCAAAGTTAATATCCGATTGACTTTAAATTTATACACAGTGTTTAAGGTCATGAGACGAAGAAGCCTATTGATTTTCAGCGATTTCCGATAATTACTGCCAGAGTTATGGTCCTTGGTCACTTCAAAAAATCTTGTGGACGCTCTAGAGGCCAAACTTAATATCCGATTGACTTTAAATTTATACACAGTGTTTAAGGTCATGAGACGAAGAAGCCTATTGATTTTCGGCGATTTCCGATAATTACTGCCAGAGTTATGGCCCTTGATCACTTCAAAATATCTTGTGGACGCTCTAGAGGCCAAAGTTAATATCCGATTGACTTTAAATTTATACGCAGTGTTTAAGGTCATGAGACGAAAAAGCCTATTGATTTTCAGCAATTTACGATAATTACTGCCAGAGTTATGGCCCTTGATCACTTTGAAAAATCTTGTGGACGCTCTAGAGTCTAAAGTTAATATCCGATTGACTTTAAATTTATACACAGTGTTTAAGGTCATGAGACGAAGAAGTCTATTCATTTTCAGTGATAATTACTTCCAGAGTTATGGCCCTTGATCACTTCAAAAAACCTTGTGGATGCTCTAAAGGCTAAAGTTAATCTCATTTACTTTAAATTTATACACAGTGTTTGAGGTCACGAGGCGAAGAATCCTATTGATTTTCAAAGATTTCTGATAATTACTGCCAAAGTTATGGCCCTTGATCACTTTGAAAAATCTTGGGGACGCTCTAGAGGCCAAAGTTAATATCCGATTGACTCCAGATTGATACACAGAGTTTAAGATCTTGAGGCGAACAAGTATATTGATTTTCAATGAATTTTTATGACTTGAAACAGCTAAATCCATGATACAGTATTAAAAGTTTTGTATACAAAACGTTAGCATGGGGCAGAACTTTATAAAAACCTAACAAATTCTAATGGTTTTCTGAGTTGTTGCTCTTAATCAGATTTTAGTGTATTATAAATGTTTCATTACCGAAAAAAGTAAAAATATGTGACAACTGTTGTTGACTGCCTGGACGATTTAGCTACTGTGGGCGTATGTTTCGTTGCCTGGCAACCTATCTTTATGACTTGGACAGCTAAATCCATGATACAGTATTAAAAGTTTTGTATACAAAACGTTAGCATGGGGCAGAACTTTATAAAAACCAAACAAATTCTAATGGTTTTCTGAGTTGTTGCTCTTAATCAGATTTTAGTGTATTATAAATGTTTCATTACCGAAAAAAGTAAAAATATGCGACAACTCTTGACCGCCCGGACGATTTAGCTGCTGTGGGCGTATGTTTCGTTGCCTGGCAACCTATCTTTTTTGTAATTTAACACCCATGCCTTTCTTACACGTACAAATTTATGGAGAATATGAAAGTAATAACACAAGCGATGTCTCATATAGAATGTGTTATTGGGTCATATATAATATAATTCATATGGGGTTTAACGTCCTACTGTTCTGCTCAGACTAGGCTAATGAAGATGGGCATGCGCTATACCGCGTGCAATGAAGGAAAAATTTGCCCGGGCAGCGGCACTATGGCCTACTCTTATATCGAATTCCAACTGCCAAGAGATCTTTTACTTGCACGTCAATGTGTACACGAGGCCTCGGTTTTTCATACCATCCAAACGACTAACAGTTGTCCTTGTCAGGCCTACTGAACTTTCTCGGCAAATGTAGGGATCGAAAATGCGACCTTCAGACAAGCGAGCCAGCGTTTTACCCAATAAGCCACCTTTGGTCCATAATTCATGGGATGCAGAATTATCTGTTACAGCTTCAGGACCACCTTTTTGATCGGACTGAATTATATAATTTACAAAATTTGACAGAGTAAATATACAGTTTTTTGTATTCTTCAGATAGTGTAATGATCAGTCAGCCGAGCTGCAATGAAGCCGAGATAATAACAGCAGTTTCGGCTCATCTAAAATATGAGCCGGACAGAAGAGGGACCAATTAAGTACATGTACAGTTTAAATTTGTTTATTACATGTCATATTTTATTATAATCTTTATAAGCCATTTTAAGTTCTTTTATCATCCATTTAATTTTATTTTATTTTCTATGTGTGATGTCCACAAAATGTTAACTGCGCCATTGAGCATTGAGTGTTTTATATTGGTAATAGGCGCATTATAAATAATAAATTATTATTATTATTACAGTACCAATTGCATTAAAATTACTTTCTCATTTTTAGCAATATCATTCATTACCCATTACATTGAAAGTAAATAATTACATTTTATTACTATTTAAAGATTAGTGCTAATTTAGCATTTAATCAATCAGATTTAAAGACATGCATACCATTGGATAGTTCGCACTGATGTTTATATATATATTCATATCTTTCTCATTTTATTTATTTGTGTATATATGCTTGAAAACGACTTGTAAAATCTTGTTGAAACGTTGCAGTGAAATAAACCATAGTAATTGTTATTCCATAAAAGTGCGTTATTTGATTATGTTCTAATTACTAAATGCCATTCAAAGAATGCGCCATTAAATGTAATTGAAATGTAATTGACCATTACATGATTTTCGGAATGTAATTAATTACATTTCCATTACTCATTACTTTTGAAATCTTCCATTACTCATTACATGACCATTACTTAAAATTTAATGATCAGATTCTATTACCTTTACCCATTACTGCAAAGTTATATGACTCTAGCATTAATATTGTCTGTAATATAATCGTTTGAATTGAATGTTTTGAAACTACGTACTGTCCTATTAATTGATACTGATTTTATTCAGAAAGAAGCAATTAGATTGGTTGTGATGGGACACAATAACTTTGATTCTAATTGAGTGAGAGTGTTGAAACTTCGCGTATCGTTTCACTATGTCAAAACCGTGGCCCAAATCTGTCGGGCATTTAAGCCCCCCCCCTTCCCCGCACACACACCTAATTTAACTTCCATTCTGCCCGGCCGCCTATTCCCGTCTTCGTTAGTCCAGTAGGGGCAGAACTGTAGGGAGTTCGGATGGGGCTTATACTGGGTTTTATACAACCTCAAAACAACAAATTCTGACGTCGTGACAACTTTTCGCCAACCACCACACAACGTTGCAAAACAACAAATTCTGACGTCGTGACAACTTTTCGTCAACCACCACACAATGTTGTGACAATGCTGCTTGAACGTCCGTACAACGTTGTCACAACTTTTCGTCAACCACCACACAACGTTGTGACAATGTTGCTTTGACGTCCGTACAACGTTGTCACAACTTTTCGTCAACCACCACACAACGTTGTGACAATGTTGCTTTGACGTCCGTACAACGTTGTCACAACTTTTCGTCAACCACCACACAACTTTTCGTCAACCACCACACAACGTTGTGACAATGTTGCTTTGACGTCCGTACAACGTTGTCACAACGTAAGAGTTTGTTGCAAAACAACCTACAGCTGACTTATTTCAGACGTTGTGATACAACCTCTGAAAAACGTTGTCACAACGTTCTGTGCCCGCTGGGTACTAGGTCTCCACGTAGTTACAAATTTAAATAATCGCCTTCGAAATGAATAATATGATTTACAATATTTTAAACAGTCAGGTAATGAATTCCATAAATGGGCACCAGTGAATCTAATACTGTTTTTAACAACAGATAGATTAGGCCGAAGAATGACAATTTTGTTATTGATATTAGAGTATGGAGTATCGTAGTAGCAGAGGATGTTGGTTAAATATGAAGGGCATTGTTGATTTATAATTTTGTAAATAATGCATATTTGTTCACTAAGTGATGCTGTTTAATATTTAAGAGTTTAATTTGAGCAAGGCCTGGAGCCAAATCTTTTGTATGTTCTATACCTAGAATCAATTTAAAGGCTTTGTTTTGTTGACGACTTAGTGTGCTCAAAGCAGTAGAGTCACCCTGATCCCAAACTGGTGAACAATAATCTAGATAGGTTTGTATATAGGCTTTGTAGAATAGAGAACGATATTGAAGTGGTAGTAGCTGCTTGATTTTCTTGTCAGCCAGCTGTACACATCCGGTTTTATTCTCTACACGCTTCAGCGATTGCTCAATTTTTTCCCAACAGTATTCCAAATTATTGAAGATTGCAAAATGTCTGATCAGGTAAGCCTGTAAATAATTATATGAACTGCTTCTACTTCTACTACAATATAGCCTAAGCTTTACTCTAAAACAAAAGATGCAAAAAGATGGCTTACCCCAACCTGAAATTTTCAACCAAAACATATCACCTACAAACACTATTGTCTTCTTCATATTATTATTATTATTGCCACATCTTCTTGTAAATATCTTACACATATATGTAAATCACCAAAAAAGTTATCGCAGCATAATGTCCAGTGTAATTATAACTAATACTATGCAATAAACAGATAGTTTAGATTAGATTTTCACAGGTCGCCATGTTCGATGTTGTATTATTGTTCACGAAAACACTCCTCAATGAGATCAAGGGATATAACTACATTTTTGGGGGCGGCTCTCATCAAGGGATATAACTACATTTTTGGGGGCGGCTCTCATTGGGGAGTGTTTTCGTTTTTTTTATTTAATTATCGGTATTTTTGTAACCGGCGGAGTTCAGCTATAATATTATTCGATTGACTTTAAATTTATACACAAGGTCATGAGATGAAAAATCCTATTGATTTTCAATGATTTCCAATAATTACTTCCAGGGTTATGGCCCTTGATCACTTTGAAATATCTTGTAGATGCTCTAGAGCAGGGATAGAAACTAACGCTCGCCCGGTCGCCCATGGCGAGTAAAAGTCAGTACGGTAGAATGAAATTCAAAATCAATTAACCCGTGTGGCGACCTGATATTTTGGTAGTTGTAATAATTGATGTTCTTAATGAACACTTGTCATGAAACTAACTTCCGAAAATCGTCGCCATCACTATTTACGTGTTTTTAATCTTTGGCTGTTCCATTTCTCCATACCGGTATGAAATCTGAGCAAGCGAGCTTGCTGATTGGTTGAAATTGTATGATAACGAGGGAGGGTACGGAACAGTCTCTGTTTACACCTCGATGAATTTTGAAGCGAAATACGATATATAGACCGGGAGTCCAGGGGGGCCAACCTAGCTGAAAAGTGTACCAATTTTTTCCTATATGTTATCAATGCATGTATATCTGGTATCATCAGAATGTAAGTCTGCCGGGTTTCCGGTGGTGGGTGTGGTATTCCACGCCCAAAATTTCATGCACCCCAACTAGGCCAGATTAGCTCAAAGTGTACCACATGAAAATCGTACAGCAGTGTACCGTACATCTTCAGGTGTTATAGAAACACTCTAACAGACATTTCTAGTGGTGGGTTACCCCCGACAGAGCTATGTAATTATCAGACATTTGTAGTGGTAGAGTATTCCTGACAAGAGTTATCTAATTTCCAGCTCTAGAGGCTAAAGTTAAGACTTGATTGACTTTAAATTTAAAAACTGTATTTCTTAAGCTCATGAGACAAAGGATCCTAGTCATTTTCAATAATTTCCGATAATTACTGCCAGAGTTATGGCCCTTGAACACTTTAACATATCTTGTGGGTGCTCCAGAGGCTTAAGTTGATTTCCGATTTAAATTTACACACCATTTAAGGTCATCTTGAGATGATGAATCCTATTGATTTTCAACTGTTTCCGATAATTACTGCCAGAGTTATGGCCCTTGACCTCCTTGAAAACTCTTGTAGAAGCTCTTGAGGCCAGAGTTGATGATTCAGGGCCTTATTATATATAGAGAGTCTGGCCAACTCGTGGCATTCACATGATACGTGGGCGCCATTAAGTTACCCCCTGAAAAGAATCGCCCCCCCTCCCCCCAAAAAAATTTTCTGCTATAGTAGCCTATAATTTGACGTGTTTTTAAATGACACAAATGGTCTGTTGTGGTCATTTTTTTTTATTGATATGTTTAATGTCTTCATCCATGAATGAATTTTTGAAAATTTATTATGATCTTGAGAATGACACTTTTGAGTTTGACACAGTGTAGGCCTATTAGTAGATGTTTTTCGATCATTTTTATACGTCCACTTTCATGTGTGTGTGCGTTTGTGGATGATCCTTATCGAGGACACACATAGGTATGGCAAGCCAAAGCGGAATTAATTGCAAGACCGTTTTTCTGCATGGAAAGAGAAAAAATCGAGTATATAACTATTTTTTCATCACCTTCCAAGCTTTTTTTTCTGTACAAAACAACGTATAAAGTTTATACGTTTTTTCCATTGCTGCTCTTGTATTTTTTTATAGACGAGTCAATTTATACTGTTCACGGAAATATTTTACCATTATATTCAGTTTTTATAAACAATTCAACAAAATTATTTTTCACATGTAAAGACAAAAAAATACATGTCAAGACGAAAAAATTCATATGTCAACTCTAAAAAATTCGCATGTCAAGACGAAAAAAAAATCAACTTACATTTCAAGTTTCAACAAAATCGGATAAAAATTGTGACCTCTATAGGGTCCACAACCTTGATATACCTTATTATTACGCTATTTGAGAACGACAGGCGACCATTTTGTCTGTCAATTTTGGGCCGATTTTCATGAAATTCGAACTCAGTCGTCCTTAGGGTGTAACGGTGACATAATGTTACGGTTTTTAAAATCAGATAAAAAATTATGACCTCTATAGGGTCCACAAGCTAAAAACGCGATTTTTCTTACAATCAGGGGCCATAATTCAGGAAGTTAGTGTCCGATATGCGCGAATATCGAAAGGAACCGAGATCTTTGGGTTATAAACCTATATGTCAAGTTTCGTCAAAATCGGATAAGAATTGTGACCTGTAGAGTGGCCACAAACAATTGTGGACGGACAGGGGCAACGACAATATACTGGATAAATATATAAAAATCACTGGATTATAATTCATACCTCAATAAAGCGGTTCAGTACCGTCAGGGTGTATCAGTGTGTTTAGCGTTTATCAAGAAAAATTGTTGTGTATATTGGCTAAATTTATAAAGATGTCCTCGTTTATGCCAATTGATACAAGGTCCTCGGTTAATGGTTACACAACACACACATAAATGGTCATGTGACGGTCAATTTGTGAAAAGGAATACTACATATAATAACAAATATATTTGTGGTACATGATGTCTTACAATCAGCAACAGAAATACACAGTATTTCAACAAGGAAATATCATCATGTTCAAGAAATCCCTCAGGGAGGGAGATGATAATATTGTTGCTCAAAATTTCAGCTATTATTTCTTTGATTTAATCGATAAGATTCGTCATGGCCTTCGCTCTATTAACCAGAGGCGGATTCAATGGGGGGAGCGAGGGGCGCGTGCCCCCCCTAATTTTCGACAGTGCCCTTTTTTACTGCTGAAAGTGCCTTTTCTCAGACTCAAATATGTCCGTTACCAACCAGTTGTAGGGATCCCAAATGACTCAAACCATTGACTCAAACACACCAGTCTGTTAAATAGCTCTTGGAATGGCTACAGATGCAAGGAAATGACGGATAATTTTCTTGGGGACCCCCCCCCCCCTCAGCGGCGTGCCCCGTCTCTGCGGTCAATGCCTTCATTTTGCAGCGCCCCCCCATTTCAAAATTCCTAGATCCGCCCCTGTATTAACACACAGGGATGTGATGACAGTAGGTCCATAAATTCAATTTGATTCCTTTAATCCAGTTTCATCTGAGGAGATAAGGAAGATAATCTGTCAACTAAACCAACATCATGCTCTTTGGACATCATACTGACACATTTCCTGCTAAAAATTCTGGATGCAATTTTGCCCATTATTACTAACATTATAAACACGAGTTTGCAGCCTGGAATAGTACCGGAATGTTTTAAAACTGCAGTAGTCAAAACACTTATAAGAAAGTCGACACTTGACCTACAATTACTGAAAAATTATCGACCAGTCTGTCAAAAGTTCTAGAGAAGGAGTTCAGCAGAAACTTCTTTTTTTTTAGTCCTTTAGAAAAATTTCAACTCCTTGAGGAGTTTCAGCCTGTTTATCACTCTAGTCACAGCACTGAAACAGTCCTGCTATGTGTTCTGGATGCCACACAATCATCTGTTGACGATCGGAGTGTTGGTCCTTTTGGTTTTATCCGAAACTTTCGATTGACCACATCAACCTACTGGATCGACTCATCAGATTATGGACTAACTGGATACATTCTAAAATGGTTTTCATTCTATCTCACTGGACGATTTCAGTATGTTATCATCAACTATTATGTGATGGTCCTCAAGGATCCGTTTTGGGCCCAATAATCTTCACAATGCATACAAAGATGTTAGGTAAACTTATTCATGGTCACAATCTGCTGTATCATTTATATGCTGATGATTCTCAGCTCCTTGACAGCTTCAATCCACTTCCAATCGATCAAATTGTCGTCATCAAGAATCTGGAAGGGTGTCTCGATAATGTCAAAATGCTTCAACTCAATGATGAAAAAACAGAGTTTCTTCTTGTGGATCCTACTAACAGACTTAAGAAATGTGACATTCGATCGATCAACATTGGAAACACCGAAATTCCTGTGTCTAGAACTGTAAAACATCTTGGAATTCTTGTCGATTCTCGTCTAAGTTTTGAAAACCATGTGAACAGCTTCTATAAAATATGTCATTACCATCTCCCAAGGATAGGGTTCATTCGTCATCTATTAGCAGAAGACACTGCTGAAACCTTAGTCCGATCCTTCGTCCTCTCTAAAATCAACAACTGTAATTCGTTACTAACTGGTATTACAAACGAACAGATTTCAAAACTTCAAAGATTACAAAACTGCGCTGCTTATATTGTCACAAAAACTAAATCAAGATCACACATCACCCCAGTCTTGAAAAAATAACATTGGCTCCGTGCTCAAGAAAGGGTCAACTTTAAAATTTTATCTTTAACCTATCGATCGATAAACAAATCCGTGCCAGGTTATCTTCAAAATCTAGTATCATTGTATCAACCTAAACGACCATTAAGATTAGAAGGGAAACTATTATTGGATGTACCTCCCTATAATTTGAAATCATTTGGATCCAAAACTTTTTGATACAGCGCATCAATTGTATGGAATACACTTCCAGAAAATATCCGACAATGTTAATCTGTGTCAGTTTTTAAATCCGAAGTGAAAACTTAGTTATTTAGTCACTATCATTAACACTTGAAAGTGAAAACATTTTCTAGCGCCTAATGCATTCCCTAGTAGATTGAATAGTTGCTCGATATAAAAATCATTATTATCATGTTTTGGTTCCTATTGTAAATGTAGTGTCTTACAGACAGTAACGGATACACGAGGTGACTTATAAATATATACGTAGGGGAGAGCGGGGATGGTTCGGACACTTTTGGGTTTTTTTCACATTTATGCAACTACTAATGCACTTGTCTCCAAACCTTGAATGGAAAATAGACTTTACCTTATTGGCTATATTCAGTCAGTTATACAGCTGTGTAGTTCTAAAAGTCTTTGTGTTTGACCAATTTTTTGGGGAAAAGGAGTAAGCAATAAAGTGAGGGACCCCTCGGGACTACATCTTATCATTAATCCCATCCGGTGCGAATGTTCTTAAAGTGTGAATCCATTTGAATTCATTGGCTTTCCTTACGGCATCGTTTTTGCCGTTATCTGGGTCAGTCTTAAAAAGCTCTATAATTTTAATCATAACATTTCTACTCGTATGTCTATCTAAGTTGAAGTGTAGTGCGACCGGCTTTGGCCTGTTGTGTCCAATATCTGCATAGTGTTCCTTTAAAGGCACGTTTGCTTTCTCCTACGTACGTTTTTTTTTTTTTGCAGGAGCATGTTATTATAATAGGTAGACTATATTTCTACTTAAACAATTATAGCCCGTGCGGCAGGAATATTTCTTGCCAGTTTTACCACTAATAAAGTAGTTATTTTGGTCTAATTTGTAGCAGATATCACAGTCCTTCTTCATACATTTTTCGAATAAATTTTGAACCGTGACTCCGCTGGTTTGCGGGTCCTGTGGTGGATAGATGAGTCTTGCTTTCATCAGCGTATGCTTCAAATTAGGATTCCTCCTAAATGCTGTGATTGGTTTGATGTTTGAGATGGAAATGAAATGAAATGAAATGGGGTTTAACGTCCTACTGTTCTGCTCCTAACCTGGGCTAATGAAGACGGGCATACGCCATACAGTGTGCTATGAGGGAAATTTTGCCCGGACAGCGGCACTACGGCCTACTCTTATATCGAATTCCAACTGCCAAGGGATCTTTTACGTGCACGCCAATGTGTACACGGGACCTCGGTTTTTCGTCCCATCCGAACGACTAGACAGCTTTCCTTGTCAGCCCCTCCGTCCTGCATCACTGACAAGGGAGAACCACGCCGGAAAAGTTTGAGATGGAACGGCACATGTCCGATCCAGTTAATAGATGCCATTTCTCTTTTATGAGCATGCTAACTTGAACAGCAGTTGGAGTATAATCCGAGATATGGTAGCAGTAGTTGGGCTTAACAGGTCTTTTCTGGCTAGAGAATTTGCCCTGTTCTTATTTTCCGACACTACTTTGTGTGGGTAGCCTCTTTTATGATAAAAATTGAAAAGATTTTTGGGAGGTTAGTAAAATGTCCGGATTTACCCCATTAGCAGGGAGACACCGGTCACCCCTGGGGGGATACTTTGGACAAGTGGAGGACGATTGGACAAAAGCAAATTGAAAAGATTTCTTTCACAGTTTAGTTCTATTTCTTCAAAAAGATCCTTTAACAATAAAGTTAACACAGTAGTGATAAATTTAAAGCTGAATGTCATCTGAGACATATTTTTAACATAGCTGGACAAAAATAAATGAACATATTCAAAAAGGAATTAACTGATAATTCTAAAGCTTTAAACCTTCTTGCTATTCTCTAGGTATGACATCAATCCTAAATTTACATCGAAAAAGATAATGAATGTTTATTCCTGCAAATGACGGACCAAATTTGTAGTAATAACTCATCCCCTTGTTGCTACTGGATAAGGGTTTCGAAAGAATTGACAGAATTTGATTTAATGGAAGTAAAGCAGTACCCATAATTTCAGTAAACCTATTATATCCCGCAACTGCCAGTCATCATTCTTTTTTTTATCAAATCTGACTCTTGGAAATACTGAACGGTTTGATCCGAACACTTCTGGGGTAATTCCGGACAGTGTCTGGATGTACACCAAACCCATAATTCTGATATAAGCCGTCTTTATGTTTATTTACAATGAAAATATGATAAATTTTCAATGTATTTCTATTAATTAGCGAAGGAAGAAAGAGGTGACAGCCTACTCCTAAAAGAAAATTGTTAAACACCGAATTAATTTAATCATTTAATTAACTTTAGAAATTTTTTACATCAACTTTGTCAAAAATAGAAAAAAGCTTATCTGCATCTACATTTGAATGTTTATCTCTGCCATGTGTTTTCCATGTTACAAGATGAGATCTTTAGTATTATAATAACCAATCAGAAAACGGATAGCATTGTAAAGGTTAAAGCTATGGCAGGTGTCCAGACTATCCCACCGTCCGAACCATCCCTGCTCCCTACATGCCATGTTTAACAGTAACAGATAAACATGGTGTCTTACAGTAACAGATAAACATGTTGTTTTACAATCCGTATCGGGTACACAATGTGGGTCTTCATAATAGATGCATGTTAGAGTCAGTAACAGATAAAGGCAGTAACATATGCATGTCATGTCTTGTATCATAGTCAGCAACAGATACATTTCTTACAGTATTGAGTCCTCAATTCATAGGTTCATGTTTATCAGGTCATTCACACTTGCATTAACTGTCGGTCCCCATAATCGAGGACATTATGTCACGTTCCAGTATACTTGATTGATAAAGTCTCTTATGGTCAATAACAAATACATGTAACGATATTTGTGTCTTACAGTTAAAAATATATGTCACATCTTACAGCCAATAATACACAAGCCATGTCCAAGAGTCAGTAAATGCGATGTGTCGTAAATGACAGACATATTTCGTGTCGTACATGTAGTAATAGATGCATGTCGTTTCGTACCTTTAGTTAATTAAATATGTTGTTTGGTACATTGATTGATGGATAGATACATGTCTTGTCGTACATTTAGTAATAGATATATGTCATGTCATACACTTAGTAATAGATACATGTCATGTCATAGATTTAGTAGATACATATCGTGTTGTACATTCAATAATGTACATTTAGTAATGGATACATATTGTGTTGTACATCTAGTAATAGATACATGTCGTGTCATACATTTAGTAATAGATACATGTTGTGTCATACATTTAGATTTGATTCATGCAGTGTCGTACATTTAATAATGTAGGCCCTACACATGATGTGTCGTACATTTAGTTATAGATACATATTGTGTCATACTGTTATTAACAGATACATGTTGTGTTGTACGGATAGTAAAGGATACAAGTGCCTTACAATCATAACTCAGGTACAATCTTACAATCATTAGTAACAGGTACATGCCATGTCCTACGGTCAGTGACAAGTATACATAGTGTAACAGGCACACGTGATGTCTTATCAATACATACGGTTTGTCTTACAGTCAGTAACAGTTCCACACGCTCTATTCCAGTAACAGATTCACTGGGAATCTTTAATCATTAATTTATTCTCATCGTGTATAGATAACTGCCAGTAACAGATACAGGGGATATCTTAAATCAGTAATAGATAACAGATACACCGAGGAACTTTAATAAATAATAGATACACTGAGGAACTTTAATCAATAATAGATACACCGAGGAACTTTAATCAATAATAGATACACCTCGTGTATAGATAGTTGTCAGTAACAGATACACAGGGTATCTTTGATCAGTAATAGATACATGTACGTACACCTCGTGTATAGCTTCTAGCAATAGATAGACATCATCTATAGCGGTCAATAAAACAGATACATGGGGGTGACGGGGTGTCTTACATTAAGTAACATAAACATGTTTTGGCAATAGAAGGATACTGCGCCTTTAAGTTAGCAATTGATACACAAGGTGTCTTACAGTAAGATACAAGGTGCGTCATAAATCAGATACATATCGTGTATAGCTGTCAGTAACAGATACACACGTATCTTCAGGTAACAGGTACACAAGGTGTCTTATCAATATATACATGCCGTGTCTTGAAGTCAGTAGATAAACATGATGGTTTACAGTAAAGGATACATAGTGCATCATAATTAATAGATACACGTTGTGTATAGCCGCCAGTAACAGATACACAGGTGGTCTTACAATCAGCAGCATACACATTAGATGCCTTGCGTCAAAGCCAGTAACAGATACATGTGGTGTCTTTCAGAAACATATGCATGTAGTGTCCTACAAGAACATATACATGTGGTGGTGTCTTACAGGAACACATACATGTGGTGGTGTCTTACAGGAACATATCATATACATGTGTTATCGTACAATCAGTAATAGATACATGACATGTATAACTTTTGGTATGTGTTGTTTTATAAGGCATAATTGTTACAAAAGTATAGATATGAGTCTTACAGTCAGTAACGGCTGCCAACAGTATCTTAGAATTCTTAACAGTTACATGTCATGTCACAGTTACAGTCAGTAGCAGATGCAGACATGTTTCAAACATATATGCACAGTATTAGGTATGCCCCTCTTTGAAAGAATTTTGAAGTCATCGATTACATACTATTATACATCTACATGTCCTCTATTTGACTGGTTCCTACATTTTAAGTTATAACATTCTGGTATAATTTGTAAACAAACAGAAAGGATTCTGTGGTCTAAGGGGAGACAACGTATTGTTGCACTCAATTAGAATGTACAGTACCAACACCAATAAGTAAAAGGGCCAATCCCGATAATTTTTTGGAAAACAAAACAGCTTAATTTGTGTTAAATATGCCTTAAAACCCTCTACCTATGGGCCGAGCAAGTAACTCAATATTTGTGATACGTTTGCAAACCACTTAAACCCGTCAGTCTTCATCTGGAAATGGAGACCAGTGTCCCAAACTGTATTATACGGCGTCTGGATAAAACCAGACCTTTTTTTTATCAAAATAATGTGTAGGTGACATTTACCATCCACTATCAAGTACAGCACATGGGTCATTCACTTTATAGACCTCAAGAAAC
Organism: Patella vulgata; assembly: GCF_932274485.2. NCBI lineage: Eukaryota > Metazoa > Mollusca > Gastropoda > Patellidae > Patella > Patella vulgata. The sequence continues at coordinate 45,085,733 of NC_065885.2, forward strand.
GGAAATCGATTATCAGGTCACCCAACGAAAAAATTGACCCAAAATCTTAAAAGGGTTACATGTCCGGATAAGCGGTTTTGACGTTCACGTCCAAACGACTCAATATTTTGAGCTGAAATTTTGAGACAAGGTCAATACACCATTCCTATATATTTTGGTGCTTAAATTTCATACGTACTCAGACTTAATTTTTGAGACTCTGTTCTAATCGGGATAGTCCCTTTAAGCAAAATATTTGAATAACATACGATAACTCTTTGTTCATGTGTCCAAAATACAATCTATTATTATAGGTTCAGGCTTATAAGGTCATACACATTTGCATCAAGTTTCGGTCCCCATAATCGAGGACAGTTACTGTAAACTATACTCAGCCAAATTAAAAACTTGACACTGATGAATTCCACCAATTTTTTTTTTCTGGTAAGTCAAATAAATTTTAAAGTGTTTCTAACGATAGTAAGTAGTAAGAAGCCTTTAATTTCATAAAATTGTAAAGTCACGTGGATCATGTGACTTTTGAGCATATAAAGATGAAAAACCTGAAAAACACATGCAAACACAAACGCGTGAGGTCAATCGATGCAAGTTTGCTTAAACTGAACACACACACGTAACTTGAACTGGAAAAACAAATTAAAATTGTTATTTTTATCTTTGTTAGAAAATGCTGTGCCTTTCAAATGTAGAATGTCTACATGCTATAGGTAGGCTCTATGCTGGTCAGTCTGTGGTCACTGATGCAAGAGCCTTTAATTGTTCACGCCAGACAATAATTAATCTTAGAATGAGAGTGCTTCAAACTGGAACTATTGCCGACCGCCCAAGGGGGGGAGCGCCACCGGTGTCGTCACTCCAGGAAGATCAAGCAATACGATTACGTCATCTTAGAAACAGATTTGTCACTGCAACCTCCACAAGTAGAGAGATGTTTGGTGGAAGGGTAACTGCACAAACTGTTCGAAATCGCTTGCAGACTGCTGGTCTTCGAGCTCGGAGGCCCTATAAGATTTACTCAAAGACAGTGGAATTCGGTTGTCTTTAGTGACAAATCTCGATTCACTTTGAGATTTGCCGATGGCAGGGTCAGAGTGTACCGCAGACGAGGTGAACGTTACGCTCAAGTATGCGTCAGAGAAGTTGACTGATTTGGTGGCGGTAGCGTCATGGTTTGGGGTTCTTTTTGCGCAGATGGACGTTCCGTTTATGCAGAGACATGGGCCTGGACTAACGTTTCAACAAGACAATGCTCGACCCCATACAGCAATTGCTACCCAGAATTTTTTAAGAAATGCCGGTGTCCAAGTCCTGGATTGGCCGTCGCTTAGCCCCGACCTTAATCCTATTGAACACATCTGGGACGAACTGGGTCGATGTGTTTGTCAGCAAGTGAATCCACCACTGACGTTGCAGGACCTTCAACATGCTCTTGCTGAGCAGTGGCAACGTCTTCCTCGGGTTGTGTTTACTAATGTTCTGAGATCCATGAGAAGACGTTGCGTGAGCACACATTTTGTAACATTGTTTCAATTTAAAATCATAAGAAATTGCTATTCCTGGCTTTGCAGTAAATATGTGTGACCATCGCTTTCTGTTTTTGACAGTCATACGACTCTTCTTTAAAACCAATTTCCGTATGGATTTCTTCACCCCACGACATAAATGTGGATAGGGCAATCAGGTTTCCTTTGGCCATTATTGGCCCAGATTGAAAATTATACGACTGCACAATAGAATAAAAACCGAAGTTCTGATAAAATAAGAAATACCGATAAATATTAGTTTGAAACATGTTTATTTAGCGTGAATGCCAAATGCCGGATGTAAACATTCTTTACTTTAGACTCGATTATCACGCGTTTGTTACTGGTGTTCGTAGGAAAATCAGTCATGACGTTCAGGTCTCAAGTGTATTTTTAGTAACACAAGTGGCGAGTAACTTCATTAGCCAATCAAATTTAAGGAGGAAATGCCGCGTGCAGCTGGGTGAATCTCAGTTTGACAGACGAATTTATGACGTTATTGACATTGTTGGGTTAGTTTCGGCAATAAACTTGTCAATATTTTGATTTTTTTACAGGTTTTTCTTAAAATTTTGCGCGAGCAACGAACCGCTCGCGTAAATGTAGATTTATGCGAGCACAGCGCGAGCGCGAGCAATTGCTCGCGTCTCGTGGCAAGCCCTGCTAGAGGAGGCCACAACCATTACTAAACACTTTATTCAGATTGTTCTCCAAGTCTGTGAATTTCATTTTGGGGGGTACTGTGACATCACGAACGTTATCAATGTCAAGGACTTGCGGCGAGACGTATTCTTGCTTTCTGTTGATGTCAAGGTCGTCTGTGCACATGTAAGCTTTTCACATGTAAGCTTTAAATGAATCCGGATCCTGGATCTGATCCCTGTGGAAGAAATGAAGAAAAGCTTAGTATGAAATGGAGTTAATATTTATTTAGGGAAATGGCAACTTGTAAAAGTCTACAGTTTACATGATAATGATATTAATTAAACATGAATGCAAACTTGAAACCTTTAACAAGATTGTATATTAGAACTGTCTAGGGAAATACTAAAATTTGGCTTGCATTAAAATATACATAAATGTGTAGTAGTCTAACGATGTGGTTAGCTAATTTTGTATATTTCTACATTTAATTCTTGATCTATTAAGTCATAAAGTGCACACAAAGTAATCAATCACAGCGTGATCGAACATGGATAGCTGAGTAAACTTGCAACATTTTAAATAACAAGCACAAACGTCAAGGCCTCAAACTGAAACACATGGCTGTGTAGCCCTGACATCGCCTTACTTCAAAGATAAAACATGGCAAATTACACCAATTTCACGAATGGAAAATATGCTAAATATTTGCTTGGAAAACCAATCTATTCAATTATGACAATAAACAATAAGAGAACTAAATACCTGTGGAAGAAATGAAGAAAAGCTTAGTACGAAATGGAGTTAATATTTATTTAGGGAAATGGCGACTTGTAAAAGTGACCTTTACAGCCTCACTCATTGAAGATTTTTAGTAAATGAGTTATCTGCCTTTAAGTATCAGACCACTATTGGTTCAATAGCACTAATAATACTCTGTAAATACTAATGGCTTAATCTTAAAAATTAATACCCCCCCATTTCATAGCAAACCCCAACATACTCCCCCACTAAATTAAATGGCGTCCCGACATTTACACAATCAAGATAGCTTTAAACAACATAATATCTAACATAATAGGTTTCAGGTTTTGAAACCCCAATCATTAAAATAAATTAGTCTTTCCAGTAATAACTAATAATGTTGACACATACTTCAAATATTTCTCAGATATTCTAAAATATCGCATGATAGTATGAAATTTTACAGGTGATCAATCGGAAAACACATATAATTTACAATCATTCATAATAATGGTTTGTAATACTGCAAGTATGATTAAATGTCTGACTAGTCAGTTTCAACAAATTTGTTCACTACCACAACATGCTAAATACAGATAGTAAAATCTTCTTGGTTTATCAACAAGAGTTTACCACATCCAATAAAAATGTAATAAAACAACTTCCAACACTCAAAACAGATTCTGATATCGCTATAATCGTGATGTATGATAATATTTTAGTACATAAACATTCAAGATTCATTATTACCTTTAGAAAACCACATTTAAGGGGCGTTCATAAATTCTATTCGACCAAGCACAATTTGAAGGTTGACCCAACTGGTCATACGTTAACCGAAGAGGCGGTTGTACAGCACGACGATTTGGTAGAACATGTTCATCTGCTGATTCCACAGATTCCAAAGAAGTTTTATAAACTTCCGAATCACTTTCAACAGCATCATTGTCATTTACTTGAACACTGGATTCATTAGAAACATGACCTGTAGATCCTGATTCACTTACTTCAGATGAATCTTGATTTCGTGCTTCTGTCTTGGTGTCTTGTATCTGAACTTCTGGTTCTGGTACATTCACATTTTCCGGTGTAGCAGGAACAAACTCTTCCGCTTCTGGATTTAATTCAATGCGTTTATCTGACACTGGCAAATAGTTAAATGGCTCATCACTTTCAGAGTCACTATTCGAGTCATTTTTTGGTAAATTCACTATTTTAGATCTCGAAAGTTTCCGTGTAACATGAGTTTCTGTAGTGTCAATCACAAAATCTTTGTCGAGTGGTAAATCGTTGCACAAAAGTAATAAATTCCTATGAAGTCTCCGTATTTTTCCATTCTTGTGTGAAGATTTGACTTCATACACTGGCGAATCATCGGACATTCTCCTTAGAACGGTATGAATGCTGTCCTCCCAATAGTTGCGTAATTTTCCTGGACCACCGCATTCACCTAAATTCCGCACTAAAAGGCGATCTCCTGGGACAAGAGTCACACTAGTAGGTTTATTACTATGGTACTTCTTTGCAGTCATACTAGATTTCTGGGCATTGCGTGATGCAATTTTATAAGCATCACTCATGCATTTAGTCCACTTTTGAACATAATCATGATGCGAAACATTTCCACTATTTTCAAATCCAAATATAATTTCAATTGGAAGTTTAGGATGTCTTCCAAATAACAAAAATAATGGTGAAAACCCTGTGGTATCATTTTTCGTGCAGTTATATGCATGAGTCATTTTATTAGTATGGTTTTTCCAATCATATTTATGATCCTCGGGCAGTGTCTTCAACACTGATAATAAAGTTCGGTTCAGCCTTTCACATTGTCCATTACCACTAGGGTGGTAGGGAGTGTTACGTGATCGTTCTACACCACAGTATTTTTGTAGTCTATGAAACAGCTCGTTTTCGAACTCTCAGCCTTGGTCGTGGTGCAATTTCTCAGGGAAACCATATTTCAAAACATAATCATTAAATATTTTGTCCGCAGCTGTCTTTCCAGATTTATTCGTAGTTGGATAAGCAGCAGCAAATCTGGTATAATGGTCAACAACAATCAGTATGTACTCATATCCCCCTTTACATTTCTCTAAATGTAAGAAGTCAATCGAAACTAACTCGAATGGATGTGTGGTTTCGATCGGTTTTAAAGGTGCTTCATTAAGACGATATGCTTTCCTTGATTTCACACAAGTGCACATTTTTGTTATAAAATGTTCGATTTCAGACACCATCTTTGGCCAATAAAATCTATCTCGAATGAGGGATATCACTTTTTCCGTCCCGAGATGACCTATTTTGCAATGCAGTTCATCTATCACCATATTTCGATATTTCTTTGGCAACACTAATTGGTAACCTATATCTTGACCTGGAATACACCGTTTACGTTTTAAAAGCCCATCTTGATCAATTTGAAGATTTAAAAATTCTCTGGTTAACACTAAAGATTCTGACGACATACGTTCACGATCGGCTTTGCTGGGTTTCTACCGCTTACGCACAAATCGTTTTACCACAAAAATGTCCTCATCATCTTTTTGGGCTTTAATTAATTCGTCGGTACTAAACCGAAGTTTCACTCTTTCTGAAGGTTCAATCTTGGCCGGTTTCACATTCAACCCACACATTCAAACAAGTGATTGATACTCTTGAATTTGAGCCGAGTTGATACTCATCGAAACAATATCGGATTTCACTTCTTCGGAACACTCTTGACTGTATTGTTCAAACTTCAGTGGCATCCTACTTAAACAATCAGCATCTGTATTTAAAGGTCCTGGTTTATATTTGATGTTGAAATTAAAGTCCGCTAGTTCTGCTACCCATCGTAGTCCTGCTTCGTCTATACGTGGAGTTGTCATTATATAACTCAATGGATTATTGTCACTATAGATCGTAAAATGTGGCGTGTAGTACAAATAGTCCCTAAAACGATCTCAACAGCCCACTTTAACGCCAAAAATTCCAATTTACCCGAATGTAGATTATATATAATTTTGCTCGGCAGGAGTTAATGTCCTCGATGCGCAAGCCACAACATGTTAACCTCCATCATTACCTTGTTGATAGAGAATGCCTCCTAAACCCTCTCCAGACGCATCAACATGTAAAGAGAACGGTTGATCGAACACAGGGTAGGCCATTACTGGTGGCGACACAAGAAAGTTAATGAGATCCTCTAAAGCATCCGAATGTTCTTTGGTCCAACCTATTCTTTCCTTGGACGACAACTGACCTCCCTTTAATCTTTTAATTCTATCCTTTGATAAGTCTGGTGGTTTCCGCAAAAGATTGTACAAGGGCTTAGCTCTTCGTGGAAAATCGGGAATGAATTTGCGATAGTACGATAAAAGACCCAATATTTTACGAAGCTCTCCAACATTCGAAGGGATTTTGATTTTAAGCTCCTGAACCGCACGTTTATCTTCAGGGTCCACTGTATAACCTGACGCAGTCACAAGGTGCCCTAAATATCTTACTTCCTTTCGAAATACTAGGCACTTTGAAGGCTTTAGTTTAACCCCCTTTTCACGAAGTCGATTAAACACAAGCTGGAGATGCTCCACGTGTTCTTCAAACGTCTTACTGTATACAAGGATATCGTCCAAGTATGGAAGGCAACACCTGTCTCTAAGTCCATCTAGACAATCGTTCATATAGTTCTGAAAAGCAGAGGGCGCTCCAGAGCCCGAATGGTATCCTTTCCCACTCGTATAGACCCCAGGGGGTGACAAAAGCAGTTACGTGTTTGCTCTCCTCCCCTAGAACTCCTTGATGGTAAGCGCGTCCCTGATCTAACAGACTATACCACTGACTACCCCCTAAGCTATCCAATGCATCCTGAATGCGGGGTAACGGCCCACTGTCTATTATTGATTTTTGGTTTATTTTCCTATAGTCACAACATAGTCTTAACCCGCCATCTTTTTTTCGCACACAGATTAAAGGACTAGAATAACTCGATTTTGATTTCCGAATAAATCCTTTGGCTATTAAATCTCTCAGATAATCCTTAACCTCATCATAAAATTGGGTTTGGAATTGAAACGTATGACTGTTTCACCGGAATATTGTCTTTCAAATGAATATCAAGTTTCAAGTCCGGTATGAATCCAATGTCGTCATCCGTTTTAGAGAAAACGTCATTATTAGATTTTAATAATGTATGAATAATGTCTTCCTGAGCAGACGTAATATCACAGTGTTTTAAATCAATTGGCGGTTCACATACATCAGAATTCTGAATGGTTGATAATGATGCAACTGTTGTAGGGGGTCAAATATGAAGTAAATAACCACACCAAGGGTTCAGTAAAACAGCAATTTATTACCTTATAATAAAAACCCTGAAATTATACAATTACAGTATAAATAACATAATCCAACATATAAAATCAATTCATTCATATTCATTAAAATAATATATTACATATTAACACTAAAATCTCTATTCTAACTACTACTTTTATATATACTTAGTCTATATAAATACTTTAAAGGGAAACTACCTCCTGTTAACCCGTATGAAATATACAGGCATAATCTAAATAATCTTACTAATAATAATAATGTTCTTACCCATGAAGGGGTTTTTAATAAAGTAACCAGAGTCTGGAACAAGGTGAAGTACCTTATAGCTCTGTCTGTAATAAAATATGGGGTATTTGATATTAATTATATTATTAAAGTGAAATGCTTTAAATAGCGTTACTATTATAAACTGTATGCCTTGTATTTGCAGAATGTAATTAACAAAAACCAGATTAACTTTAACTTATTTGACAATTTTACTTAAAACCAACATGTCCGCCAACTTTAACAAAGACAAATAAAATATATATAAACTTATAAAACTGATAAAACAAATAGCCACACATACCTTTAAACTGTAAACAATAAATCTGTAGATAATAATTCTTCCAATACCAAATACACACAATTGATACGAATAAATGAAACTATTATTATACATGTAACTATTGAAACTTTAAATATAAAATCACTACCAAGGTTGAATGAAATATTCAACCTCACACTACAAGATTCTATAAGTAAGTGACCAAGGAGATAGGAAATACAAATCCAAGAAACCTTTGGGTCAAAGGTGAAAATTGAATCCCAGTGACCAGATGATGAACTCGAACTCACTGGTTAGAAGAGTGTACAGAACAGGATAGTTTAAAGATGCATTGATGTGTGACATATTACTTAAAATTACATTAGTATTAATTGTGATCATATTAAAATACCCATAAACTAAATAAAATCACTCTACCACACAACATTTACATCATCTACTTGGGTATTATTATTTGACTGTACAATATAAAACAATGACCTAATTGACTGAAGCTCCCCTAAATGTGTTTTCTTTTTGAGAACAATATCACATTTTGTAGGATTACTAACAATTAAATTCACCCTATTGGATTTGTTTACCTTAACTAACATTTCTTGACAATCTAACCCAGAACTGTTACATTCAGGTTTGAATAAACAATCAAGAGAGCTTTGAGACGAGCCTGTACGTATAGATACACGAAGAATCTTTGAGGTTTGTTTCTTTATACGAATATTACGTGACCCAGAGTACACTTGACAAATAGCCTCTTGATTATTTTGACGGACAATATCTACTAAACCTGATACTTGATTTACTGACAATTTTCCGAAAGAATACTTTAAATTTTCTACCAGATTGTCCTTATCACTACTCATAATAAATTGTTCAATAATATTATACCCAACAATTGGAACATCTAAACCTGTAGCCTCAGTTACCTAGAATGGCACAGAAAATGGGGCACTAGAACCTTATTTGAATTTAAATTCGACCCATCCTTCAAAAGGGATATCTGACCCATTTGCTGATAAAAGTTTGTGTGGTTGTTCACCAGTCAATTCCTGTATGCTGCGAGTTTCCAGGTTTGGGAAATATTTGGCTAATAACAACTTATTAATTAATGATACCTGAGCTCCAGATTCCCATAAAACAGTTACAAGTACATCATTTAGTTTACAATTAACATGACATTTTTCACCAACCAACTTAACTAATTTTGAACGCTTGCGAGGTGACAGACAAAACACCTGACCTTTGACTGCAGATATTGCTGGGGGTGTGGTTTCACAGATCACCTGTCCCCCTTTTGAGGTGATCTCATCCTGTTTTCCGACTTATTATAATGAAAAGACCTGAAATGACCTGCGCTACCACAATCCCAACAATGTCTACAATTTGAAAGTTTCTTTTCACGACACTTATTACAGCTGTTATCAAACACTTTCTTCTTTCTGTCTTTGCGCTACCTCAGCCTTCAACTCTTGTAACTCTGATCTTTCCTCCTTCTTTATCTTGTTTTTCTTCGGTTTTTCTTTAAAAGTTGGGTCAGCTTGCGACACTTCACTCACTTTACAGTGCCCTCTCATTTTAATTTGTCTATCTGATTCTCTAGACTCTATTACGCTCATCTTTTGGATAAGTGTCTCATCAGATATTTTCATGTCTAACGATGGCTGAATTTCCCTACGGATGGTTTCATCGAGTAAACCCCAATATAGCGTTTTACAAAATTGCTGGCTGACCAATTCTGGATCATACTTTAGATCTACATCAGTTACAAAGAGTATCTTTTGCTTCAAAGACAACAATCTAAGTAAAAAGTCTGTACTTGATTCTCCCCTTTTCTGTAGAGTTGATCCCAATTCCTGATATAATTCTGTCGCTGATTTTTCTTGATGAAAGGATCTTAACATCTGTTTCATCTCACTGATGGAGATATTTGTCCTACCCTCCAGGTACACTCGCAATTGTGAAGAAGGTGATATTGCTCGTACAACTCCCTCGACGATCTCGACCTCAGAGAAACCCTTCTTCTCAGCATTGTCAATTTGTCTCATTAATGAGATGAACGGAACGTTTGTTTTACTGTTTTCACCAATTGTTCCTGTTAATTTGAAGTCCTTCTTGAAAATACTAACATGTTTGGGCTCCGTTGGAGTTTCCTCCTTTCGTGATTTAACGGATTCTGGAACATTATGAGACTCAACCCCGGTTGATTCAAACGTAATCATTGACTCCCGCCTCAAAAGTTGAAAGTTCTGCAAAATCTCATTCAACAGCATGAGAACTCCCTCGCCCCCATCCTCGTTGCCACATTCTGTTTCAAGGAATACTGTAATGATTTTCTGAGCCTCTATAGGATTGATATCAGTTGGTTCCTTTTTTACTAGTTTCAACTGTGTTAAGCCATTTTATCAGGACATCTACTGGCGACTGATACAGTCTTCCCAAAACACCATACTTCAGGGCTAGCTTATTCTCTTTCTCCATGTTGTCAGATTCCGGACAAAACCCCCAAATGTAAGCTTTTCACATGTAAGCTTTAAATGAATCCGGATCCTGGATCTGATCCCTGTGGAAGAAATGAAGAAAAGCTTAGTACGAAATGGAGTTAATATTTATTTAGGGAAATGGTGACTTGTAAAAGTCTACAGTTTTACATGATAATGATATTAATTAAACATGAATGCAAACTTGAAACCTTTAACAAGATTGTATATTAGAACTGTCTAGGGAAATACTAAAATTTGGCTTGCATTAAAATATACGTAAATGTGTAGTAGTATATGTGGTTAGCTAATTTTGTATATTTCTACATTTAATTCTTGATCTATTAAGTCATAAAGTGCACACAAAGTAATCAATCACAGCATGATCGAACATGGGATAGCTGAGTAAACTTGCAACATTTTAAATAACAAGCACAAACGTCAAGGCCTCAAACTGAAACACATGGCTGTGTAGCCCTGACATCGCCTTACTTCAAAGATAAAACATGGCAAATTACACCAATGTCACAAATGGAAAATATGCTAAATACTTGCTTGGAAAACCAATCTATTCAATTATGACAATAAACAATAAGAGAACTAAATACCTGTGTAAGAAATGAAGAAAAGCTTGGTACGAAATGGAGTTAATATTTATTTCGGGAAATGGCGACTTGTAAAAGTGACTTTTACAGCCTCACTCATTGAAGATTTTAGTAAATGAGTTATCTGCCTTTAAGTATCAGACCACTATTGGTTCAATAGCACTAATAACTCTGTAAATACTAATGGCTTAATCTTAAAAATTAATACCCCCCCCCCCCCAATTTCATAGCAAACCCCAACACACAACATAACACTAAAATAGTTGCCTTAAACCAAATATTAAAAATCTAGTCCCAATAATCCTGAGTGTCAAGTTTTTAATTTGGCTGAGTATATATATGCCACGTTCCATCCTAAATGATTGATACAAGGCGTTTCTTATTACCATTAAGAAATATTTCTGTTTTTGTTCGGGACGACAGCGTATAATCAGCAGTTTTAAATTACGTACCTAAATTCAAAGGTCCTCGATAATGGGGACCGACTCCTAATGCATGTGTGTCATCAAGGTCTGTCATATAAACATACACCTATCAATTGAGGTCCTTTCACACATACAGATGTTTGATGATAGACATATATGAACATTTGTTAACATTTATTGATTTTCATATTACCAGTTATTCAATCTCCCTTCACATGTCCAAAATATACTCTTCAAAAAAAGTAGAGGATATTCAGAAACAATACAAAACTGTGGAAATGCACTGCTGTTTTTATTAGAGGTAACCAGTGTATGTTAATAACATGCCAATTGCCTACACATGAACATAAACAGTTCATATGGGCAGCTTATCTGACGGCCCCATTTCACTCGCAAAGAGATACAGTCAAAAGTGAAAATGAACATTTTATATTTTTGTCTTAAACATACATTATGCAAGAGCTAAATCTGATTATTGCCAGTCATTATTTAGGCTTCAGATGTCATAGAAATTATAAATTAGATCTTTATTTACACAACAAGCACAAAATCAACTCTGTAGACCCACGGATGGCTTGGATTTAAACAGGATTTCATTGATTGATTAAATTTTTAAATGGCGTCGTAAGCGGAGATTAACCGTTACATTGACGTCATACTCCCGGAAATTTTAGATCAAGGCTAAATGATAGAGTGTACGAAGCGAGGCTGCATGTCAGTCAATTTGATTGAAAGTTCGATATATACGGCCTTGATATTATGTTTAGTTGTGGTTAAAATGAGAGTTTGGATGTCGGTATTATACGCTCTTTTGTCACTTGTGTTTACAGAAAAATTATGGAAATTGATAAACATCGCAGCTAACATCACCCCAGGTTGAATTGCAGCATCATTGGATCACTGTTTCCTATTTGTCTGCTTCGGGATTTACGTGGGCCTACCAGTTCCAGTACAAGAGTACACGCAGGCTAACAAGAAGTCGGCTATAATTATGCCTCATTGATTTGGTCCATTCCTTTCAAACTTTCGCTTATCTATATATTATTATTACAAGTCTTATTTTTAATTTGTAGTAAAAATAGATGTGATACGAATTGAATTGCAACCCCGTCTCAAACCGAATAGGCTAACGGTACCACAGCCATTGAAAACGTTACTTGATAATCGAGATTATGTAGGTGGAGTTAACGCCTGTCAATTCTAGGAGACGGTGAAGAGAGTTGACTCCTATTTCTAGTCAAAAATTACAATGGTGATAACTTTGTTCAGAATAAAGTAATTGGACTGAAATGTTCAATACATTCTTCTTTCATCATTTATTTTTGAACTGTTATAGCAAGAATAGCCAACTCTCTATTAAAATCTCCTATAGTGTATCTTTAATAATGAGTAATTGCTCCACCAATCCCCAGACATTCAGCAATTCGACATGGCATGCTCCTAATCAACTGTCCAATCACGATTTGGGGCAATCTGACCCACTCCTCTTGCAGTGCCACGGCCAATTCTTGCAGTGTTGTCAGCTGACGTCGACGAACACGTCTCATGATCAAATTAAACGTAACACACTAAAGCAAAGATATGCTAAACAGTAACTCTTATGCAAGAATCGATAGGAAAGCAAACATGGATAGATAAACCAGCATGCGGCAGTTTCCATCAACCCATCCTTGAAGTGTCAAATTTGACAATGAACCCCTCCCACGTGTATGGCGCTATTACGTGTCGCATGTGCAGCTCAGTGGTTCTGTTGGGGCGATAAGTTCTTCATCTGTGAACATACTCTCAAAGCATGTCAAATGTCCATGATTTGCATTTCAATATCCCCTACTTTTTTTGAAGAGTATACAATATATTATTAGTCGCGTGTTTGAGTCCTCGATTTATAGGTGGTGTTTCTTATAGTCAGTAACAAATACATATTGGTTTATGTTACATTATGATTATTATGAAGACCATAATCAGGTGTCTTAAATTAAATGCTTAAAACCAAAGGTCCTCGATAAGGGGGGCCGACATCTAATGCACGGGTGTGTCCTCAATAGACGGTGTTGATAAAGTGTCCTCGGTTTCCGAGCGTGACATGCGCAAAATCATCTTTGTGTGTCCTCTCTGATAGAAGAAAGATAGGTTGCCAGGCAACAAAACATACGCCAACAGCAGCTAAATTGTCCGAGCGGTCGACAAGGGTTGTCGCATATTTATTCCTTTGTAGGTAATTGGGGGCCTTTACAAGACAGTTCCATACAGATCAGATTATAAATTTTGTCGTTTGAGGGTTTACAATTAAGGTTCTACAAACTGAAACAAGGGTCTCAACTCTGGAAGTAATCTACTGAAATTGTTGAAATTCAACACGCTTTTTCGTTTTACTAATTCAAATAATGCATATAAATTTCATACAGATCGGATAACTTATGTCGTTCGAACGTTCACAAGGAACAACAAAGTGAAACAAGGGCCATAACTCACAGTGTAATTGACGGAAATTGCTGAAATTCAATGGGCTTCCTCATTTCACTAATTTAAATGATGCATATCAATTTCAAACAGATCGGATGATATTAGAGCGTTCACAAGGATCAATAAAGTGAAACAAGGACCAGACGTAATAAACAGAAATTTCTGAAATTCAATAGGCATTTTCGTTTCACTAATCTAAATAATGCACATACATTTCACAAAGATTGGGTGATAACTTTTGGCGTTGGAGCGTTCACAAGGTTCAATAAAGTGAAACAAGGGCCATAACTCTAGACGTAATAAACGGAAATTGCTGAAATTCAATAGGCTTTTTCGTCTCACTAATTTAAATAATGCATATAATTTTCAGAAAGCTCACAAGAATCAATAAAGTGAAATAAGGGCCATAACTCTAGACTTAATAAACGGAAATTGCTGAAATTCAATAGGCTTCTCGTTTCACTAATTTAAATCATGCATATAAATTTCACAAAGATTGGGTGATAACTTTTGGCGTTAACAGCGTTCACAAGGTGCAGTAAAGTGAAACAAGGGCCATAACTCTAGATGTAGTAAACAGAAATTGCTGAAATACAATAGGCTTCTTCGTTTCACTAATTTAAATAATGCATATAAATTTCAGAAAGATCGAATGATAACTTTTGGAGTTAGAGCGTTCACAAGGTTCAATATTTAAGTGAAACAAGGGCCATAACTCTAGATGTAATAAACAGAAATTGTTGAAATTCAATAGGCGTCTTCGTTTCACTAAAAATATTGCATATAAATTTCACAAAGATGGTATGTTAACTTTTGGCATTAGAGGGTTCACAAGGTTCAATAAAGTGAAACAAGGGCCATAATTCTAGACATAATAAACAGAAATTATTGAAATTAAATAGGCTTCTTCATCTCACTAATGTAAACAACATATATCAATTTTAAAACAATTGGATGATAACTTTTGGCGTTGGAGCGTTCACAAGAAATTGTGGACGATGGACTGACAGGCGGATGGACGGGGGCGACGGCAATATACGTCCACATTTCAATGTGGGCGTATAAAAATTCTCATTCTTAAAAACAGTCGGAGGGGATATAGTGTAGCGAATATGGATAAAGAATTGAATTTATATTCTAAAATTGTTAATCATTTCATCGAAATATTGTTTTAAACGCTGTCCTCAATTTGGTATATATACCGATGTCCTCGAAAAGGACCATAAAAACGTATGTTTGTGTGTCTGGGTCGCCTACAGGCCATAATTCTTAAAGTGATCCTCTTGAAAATTTACATACTTATTCCTTAAACTCTAAGGATGATCCCTATTGTTTTTGGGGCATGCCCGGGGCAGAGCCACGCCCATTTCTTGTATTTGTTTGTTTGTCGTCTACAGACCGCATTTCTTAACGTATCATCTTGAAACTTTGCATACTTATTCTTTGTACCATAAGAAACATCCCTATCGTTTATGGTGCATGCCCAACCCCCAGGGACAGAGCCACGCCCATTTTCTCTTTGTGTGCCCGTGGGTCATCTACAGGCCACAATTCTTAAGTGATCATCTTTAAACTTTACATACTTATTCCTTATACCCTAAGGGTGATCACTATTGTTTTTGGTGCATGCCCGACTGCCAGGGGCAGAGCCACGTCAATTTCTTGTATTTGTTTGTTTGTCGTCTTAACGTGTCATCTTGAAACTTTGCATACTTATTCTTTGTACCCAAAGGAACATCCGTATCGTTTGGGGTGCATGCCCAACCCCCAGGGGCAGAGCCACGACCATTTTCATTTTGTGTGCCTGTGTGTTGCCTACAGGCCACAATTCTTAAACGATCGTCTTGAAAAATTTCAAATGAATTCCTTATACCCTAAGGATGATCCGTATTGTTTTTGGTGCATGGCTGACTCCCAATGGCAGAGCCACACCCATTTCTTGTATTTATTTGTTTGTCATCTACAGACTGCATTTCTTAATGTATCACCTTGAAACTTTGCTTACTTATTCCTTCTATCCCAAGGAACATCCCTATTGTTTGTGTGTGTAGGGGGTTGGATGGCTGAATCGTTAGCATGCACGCGCTGTATCATAAAGTCTGTCAATGTCATTGAGTCAACTGGCGTGGTTTCGAATCCCCGGTTGTACGTGACAAGGAGTAGGGTCGCCTGTCCAACCTCGTGGGTTTTCTCTGGGTCCTCCGGTTTCCTCCCACTGCTAAAGACCCCTATGCGCAAGCGAATTATTAAAATAAAATTAAACCATATGTTAATCCCGTAATGACCTAGTTTGTGTCGAGTGGACGTTAAACCTCATTTCTCTCTCTCTCACTCTATTGTTTATGGTGAATACCCAACCCCCAGGGGCAGAGCCACACCCATTTTCTTTTTGTGTCTGTGTGTCACTTACAGCCCGCAGTGCGATTAAAATCGTCTTGAAAACTTTTTTATACTTACTCCTATACCCTAAGACTGACCTCTATTATTTTTGGTGCATGCCCGACCCCCTGGAACAGAGCCACGCCCAATGTTTGTGTCTTTTGTTTTGCCTACAGGCCGCAATTCTCAACAGATCCTTTTGAAACTTTGCATTCCTATTCCTTATACCCTAAGGATGACCCCTATTGTGTTTTGGTGATTGCCCAGGCCTTGATTCTTTATGGATTGTCTTTTGTGTTAATCGTTTACAGGCCGCAATTCTGAATGGATTAACTATTGATTTTGGTGAATGCCCAATCTTTGCCTTTAGTGCCCGAAAGCCACAATTCTGAATGGATTATCTTAGAACTTGGTATACTTTTCCTTGTACCCTAAGGACGGCAACTATTGATGTTGGTGCACGACCCCCTCCTCCACCCCATCCCCTGCCCTTTCAGCAGTGCCACACCCACTTTTTGTTGATATTTTGTCTGTAAGTTATAACAGGTTGCAATTATTAACAGATATGGATCCAATTCGGAATGATCCAGCATAGGGTTGTACTTATATATATAGATTGGTCCATGCCCAATCCCCAGGGGCAGAGCCACGCCCAATTTTTATGTTTTTTGTCTACAGACTGGAATTCTAAATGGATCATCTTGGGGTGTGGGACCACACACACTTTTTTGTTAGTTTTTATCGCTAAATACTCTACAGGTTGCAATAATTAACAGATTTTGTTCAAATTAAGCTACACCAAATTTTTGTATTTTCGTCTACAGGCTGCAATTCTGAATGTACTATCATCTTGGAACTTTGCTTATTTATTCCTTTATACCGTAAAGACAGCAACTATTTATTTTGGTGCATGCCCTGACCCCCTGGGGCAGTGTCTGTAAATTTGGCAAAACAAACCCAACGCCTAGCCTTCTTTGCCTCTTGTCATATTACAGCCATTTCATAAGTGATTATTCTATAAGTGTCATATTACTGTTTTGACAATCACACACTTGCCCCGATACAATGGTTATATACATCAACCATTGAGTTTTTGGGGTGTTTTTTATTTTTGTCTTAAAATAGAGCTATGCAATTACAGACTATTGTTTTTGTTCAGATTAGTATTATTTATTTATTTATTTTTTTTCCATTGCGTTTTTGGAAAAAGTACATATTCTACAGAATTAAACTCTATACTATCGGAAATGTATTTGGAATTGTTCGTGAATGAATAACTAAAACTTTAAAAACGACAACAGTAAGTGACGTCATTGACAAAAATAGACCAATATTAGACATCAAAGGAAACTCTTTTGTTTTTCAACCAATTTGTATGCGTTTTTCACCAATTTGTAGCTGTTTTAAAGTATACGTAAAACTCATACTTTGACTGGCCAAAATGGGTTTCGTCACGTTTGAAAATCTAATCTTACTTCTATTTTTCAAAAGACCCACGACGGCTCAGTGGGTAGTGCACTGCCTCGCTAACCAGGTCGTTCGCTACCGGTATTGACCGAGAGAGTTCCTCCTGCCTTCCTCTTGTCACTAGTGAGAGAGACAGAGGGAGAGAGATGGGGTAACGTCCACTCGACACAAACTAGGTCATTTCGGGAAATTAATCTCTAACTGTATGATTGGGTTGTATAAAAACTATCAATAAACCTGTTTTGAGAACAGGTCTAGTTAAGATTATTATTATTCTTTTTCTGGTGTTAGTAGGGAGAGGGAGCCACGGTGGCTAGGTGGTTAAGACGCTGGCTCGCTAGCCTGGAAGTTGGGTGTTCGATCCCTGCATTGGCCGAGAAAGTTCATCCTGATTTTCCGACGTGATTTCCCTTGTCAGTGGTGCAGAAAGGAGGGCCTAACAAGGACAGCTGTCTAGTCTTTCAGATGAGACAAAAAACTGAGGTCCCGTGTAAACATTAGAATGCACATAAAAGATCCCTTGGCAGTTGGAATTGGATATAAGACTAAGAGTAGGCGATAGTGCCGCTGCCCGGGCAAAATTTCCCTCATAGCACACTGTATGGCGTATGCCCGTCTTCATTAGCCCAGTATAGGAGCAGAACAGTAGGACGTTAAACCCCATTTCATTTCATTTCGTTAGTGGGAGTCAAAAAAGTTTGAATTTCGTTTTCCCGCAATTTTTATTAAAAGGCTAAAACATTCATTTGATATGCTCCTGTATACAAACTAAGTAAAATTTGTTACCTTCAATAATTCGCTAGTGCATAGGGGTCTTTAGCAGTTGGAGGAACTCGAGGACCCAGAGAAAACCCACAAGATCGACAGGCGACCCTACTCCTTGTAGCATCAGTCTCTCAACCACCCAACACCCTGTTTCCATGGAAACACAAAGATGATTAAATCCGACAGATTTCTAATTAGCAAAAGGCACAACTTCTATAATAGGTTGATGTGTTTACAAATAACAAAGCTTTATAAAGATATCTTGTGATATGCTCCAGAAACAAAATTGGGATAGACAGAGCTTGTTTCAATATCTCTCCCTTACTTCCTTCAGCGGGATAATAATGTATGATAAAAATTAAATAAAAAATTAATTCCTTATTTCAGAGGTAATCATTCGCTACTTTCGATTTAATCTGTAGTCAAATGATATATTGGATTATTGCTGTATTTTTAATGTTAATTTTTTCTCAAACAATTCTGAAACGAAATCGGGATTGACGGAGCCTGTTTCAATATTTCTCTCTATCTTCGTTCGGCACGGGATAATAACATATGATAAAAATTAAATAAAAAATTATTCGATACTTTCGATTTAATCTGTAGTCAAACGATATTGCAGTATTTTTAATGTTAAAAAAAATAAAAGATAGGTTGCCAGGCAACGAAACATATGCCCGCAGCAGCTAAATCGTCCGAGCGGTCGACAAGGGTTGTCACATATTTATTCTTTTGTAGGTAATTAGGGGAATTTAATAGACAATTTCATACAGATGACATTATAATTTTCGTCGTTTGAGGGATCACAAGGTTCTAAAAACTAAAACAAGGGCTGTAACTCTGAAAGTAATGTACAGAAATTGTTGAAATTTGACAGGCTTTTTCGTTTTACTAATTCAAATAATGCATATAAATTTCATACAGATCGGATAATAACTTTTGTTGCTCGAACATTCACAAGGTTCAACAAAGTAAAACAAGGGCCATAACTCTAGAAGTAATTGACAGATATTGCTGACATTCAATAGGCGCTTTATTTCACTAATTTAAATGATGCATATGAATTTCATACAGATTAGGTGATAACTTTTGTCGTTCAAGCATTCACAAGATACAACAAAGTGTAACAAGGGCCATAACTCTAGATGTAATTATTGGAAATTTGCTGAAACTCAATAGGCTTGTTCGTTTTACTAATTTAAATAATACATATAAATTTCATAGTCATACAGATCGAATAATAACTTTTGTCGTTAGAGCATTCACAAGATACAACAAAGTGAAACAAGGGCCATAACTCACGGCATAATTAACGGAAATTGCAAAAATTCAATAGAATTCTTCGTTGAACTAATTTTGATGATGCATATCAATTTCAAATAGATTGGATGATAACTGTGGTCATTAGAGCGTTCACAAGATTCAACAAAGTAAAACAAGGGCCATACCTCTACATGTAATAAATGGAAATAGTTGAAATTCAATAGGCTTCATTGTTTTACTAATTTAAATGATGCATATAAACAGGGATAGAACTTTATTTGAAAACACACAAGCAAAATTTTGCTTGTTGATTTCAAATGTACAAGCAAAAATAGGATTTTGAAGAAATTCAAGGGGCAATTTTTTTCTTTAATGAAAAAACATTAAAAAAAGTTTGTGTTTATTCAACCGTACATATTTTTATAGCTACCCTTGAAAACTCGTTTTTTTCTCATTCAAGTGTATACCTTCTTGAGGATGCATTATATAATACAAGGATAGTAAATTAAACTATACTATATGTCAAAAAGTGTCAATTGATTTAGCAATTTTTCGGATCACGGACAGCTATGCATGACACGTACGTCCGACGCTGAAGTGAATGATAATTAAATCAGTCTACCGGAACTCTCGGCATTATTTATATTTCTGCTTTATTAAAATTTATTTCAATCTGAAAATCAATGATTCCTTTAGAAAATCAAAGTATCGGTATAAACAATTTGTCAAGATTTATAGAAATTGAAAAGAAACGGATAATGCTAACGGGTGGAAAAGTGAGCGAGAAGTCACGTGACGTAAACAAAGCTCCTTATATTATAGTATTTATTCATCATTAAGCAATAAAATGTCGTAAATAACATCAAAAGGTAAACATTTTTTCAATATTTGTGTTAAATATCATCCAGAAAAATCAAAACCGCCATATATCCCCGTGGCGGTATGTGTTTTTTTTTACTATTGTCAATTTGTGTCCGTGAAAGCAACGTATATTTTTGACCGATGTCGGAGTTTGCTTGATGGGATATAACGACAATAATGAAAGGACAGATAGTCGAACACTAAAAGAGGTCATTTATGATATGTGTGTATTGTTTTTATTGAATAGGGTAAACTCCAAGCCGATAAAATATAAGATTTTTCCCTTAGCAAAAAGTCCTACAGAATAGCAGTGTAGAATTCTATAGAAAATCTATAGAGTTTTTTGGGGGGCGTGTCCCATGTTCTATAGGATAAAATTCTATAGTATTCTACAGAATTTTGGGGGCCTGTAGGAAATAACGGCCCCAAATATTCTACATTTTCTGTAGCGCACATCCTGTAGTTTTTCCTACAGATTTATGGCAAAATTTCTATAGGAAAATACTGTAGTATTCTATAGGTTTTTTTATTGCACTTTCTGTAGGAAATTCTACAGTTATGTATAGGAATGAATACTGTAGTTTGGAAATTGGGCCACTATAGTTTTCTGTAGGAATTGGTACTATAGAACTTTATAGACTTTTTTTTATTAAATCTTATTTTGGGAATAAATATAGTTGGCCCATGATTTCTTCTAAATTGATAAGCTTATTTTTCTCTCATGGATTCTTCTAAATTGATAAGCTCATTTTTTCTCTCATGGATTAATCTGAATTCTGTTGATGATTCTATTCTTGGTAAAACTGAAATATAGGGAAAAGAATAGGTAATAAAGTTAAATAAATAACAAAATCACATAAATCTTATCTAATTAAAGTGATTTAATATTATTGTTAAGAAAGTAATAAAGTATACTTAGCTTTCTATCTTTAATCGACTCTGTGAAAAAACACCACCATTCTCTTCAGTTTCTTGTTAATACTAAAGTTGTTATACACTGAATTTTTGAATTTTAAATTCAGCCAATGGCCAAACAGATTTCAAGAGAGTACATTGGCTGTTAATTATAATTTGTCGACAGGTATTCACGGTTGACAGAATCTGAGTACAGAATCTGCTATAGTCATTAAAATCTAAATAAACTGTGTCTTTATTTCATTGACTTCTGAAGAATAATTTATTATCTGATATTTTTGTTGTGAACATCTACATTTACTGGCATTTTTTGGAGGGTGGGGAATTCCTTTGAGTGTCAACATGTATCACTATTTCATTCATATTATATACACTATTTTATACTTTATATTTTATTTTTCGTGGTAAGCTTATTTTAGTTTGTCATTTGGTATCACAATAAATTAAGGAAAACTGCATCCAGGAAAATTATGTTGAAAAAGTTTACATTATTCACACAAGAGAATCACTAAATTCTATTGTAAACTATAGTATGAATAAAAGACATCGCCAATTTATGAAATCTGTAGTATAGAACATTGTTTCTACAATATTATGTAGGAAACTATAGTAGGCTATTTGTTAAAATTTGTGTCGAGTGGACGTTAAACCCCATTTCTCTCTCTCTCTCTATTTGTTAAAATGGTTTAAGTACAGTTTACATATAAATTCTTAGTTTTCAACAGAATGTCATAGACAACTATAGGAATATACTACTGACTTGAAACAATAAGTTAGTTCTATACAAAACTATAGTTTTTGCCACCAAATCTATAGGAATCACAGCTGACACGAGAATACAAGTTAGTTCTATAGCAAACTATAGTTTTTAGCACAAAGGCTATAGAAAACTGAAGGATTACTCAACTGACTCGAGGATACAAGTTAGTTCTACAGAAAACTATTGCAGCACCAATGAATCTGTAGGATTATTTTTTTCCAATAGTATCTTACAGTATTCTATAGAATTCTATAGGAAATTACACTTGGAAAATATTCATCTACCAATCCTACACAAAACTATAGTACATGTTTTTGAATCTATAGTCATATAAAAAAAACCCAGAATGATTTCGTTTTCCTGCAGCATTCTATAGCATTCTATAGAATCCCACAAACTTCTATAGAAACGTGTACTTTTTCTATAGGACTTTTTCATAAGGGTTACCCTGATCATTTCGGGGGAAAAAACGCATGCGCAGATGTCACAAAACGTCGGATATAGACATCGCTTTATTTACATTTTGCAAGGAACTTAGGGCGGAAAATAATTATAGAATTTCCGTTTTTTGTCATAATTATTGTCTTGATTTTGCGCAAAAGAAGAAATCATGTTATTCAGTAACAATAAGCGAAAAAATGTTACACGCATTTTTTTTCGTGTGACATATTTTGTGACACGCAGTCTACAAAATCAACACGCATTTTGCGTGTTTGCGTCCGTCAAATTCGATCCCTGCATATAAATTTCATACAGATGGGATAATAACTGTTGTCATTAGAGCGTTCACAAGATTAAACAAAGTGAAACAAGGGCCATAACTCTAGATGTAATTAACGAAAATTGCTGAAATTCAATAGGCTTCTTTGTTTTACTAAATTAAATGATGCATATAAATTTCATATAGATCGGTTGATAACTTTTGTCGTTCGAGCGTTCACAAGGTGCAAAAAAGTGAAACAAGGGCCATAACTCCAGAAGAAATTAACGGAAGTTCGTCAAATTAAATAGGCTTCTTCATCTCACTAATGCAAACAATCAATTTCAAAACAATCAGATGATAAATGTAGTGTGTAGAGTGTTTACAAGAAATTGTGGACGACGGACCGACAGACGGACGGGGGAGACGGCAATATACGACCACATTTCCATGTGGGCGGATAAAAATTAATATAAATCGGTCACACGCTGTAATGTGGTTCTATCTGCAATGTAAGAATGCGTAATAAAATGGCGTCAGTTGGCCAGACTCTATATATAAGTAGGGGGTGGTGTTAAATATGATTTTTTCAGGGGCCCCCTCCAAAAGTTGTAGTTACCCTATCCATGTATGAATATAATTTTTATACGCCCACATTTTCATGTGGACGTATATTGTCATCGCCCCTGTCCGTCCGTCCGTCCACAATTGTTTGTGAACAGTCTACAGGTCACAATTTTTATCCGATTTCAATGAAACTTGAAATATAGGTTTATCACCCTAAGATCTCGGTTCCTTTCGATATTGGCATCTATTGGACCGTAACTTCATGGATTATGGTCCCTGATTGTACGAAAAATCACGTTTTTGGCTTGTGAACACTGTAGAGGTCACAATTTTTATCCGATTTTGTTGAAACTTGAAATGTAAGTTTATAACCCAAAGATCTCGGTTCCTTTCGATATTCGAGCATATCGGACCGTAACTTCCTGAATTATGGCCCCTGATTGTATGTAAAAACGCGATTTTTGGCTTGTGGACCCTATAGTGGTCATAATTTTTATCCGATTTAAAAAAACGTATTATTATATCACCGTTAAATCCTAAGGACGGTAGAGTTCGAATTTCGTGAAAATCGGCCCAAAACTGACAGACAAAATGGCCACCGTTCGTTCTGAAATAGCGTAAAAATATGGTATATCAAGGTTGTGGACCCTATAGAGGTCACAATTTTTATCCGACTTTGTTGAAACTTGAAATTTAAGTTTATAACACAAAGATCTTGGTTCCTTTCGATATTCGCGCATATCGGACCGTAACTTCATGAATTATGGCCCCTGATTGTACCCAAAAACGCGTTTTTGGGCTTTCGGACCCTATAGAGGTCATAATTTTTATCCGATTTAAAAAACCGTGTTAATATATCACTGTTACACCCTAAGGACGGCTGAGTTCGAATTTCGTGAAAATCAGCCCAAAACTGACAGACAAAATGGCCGCCGTTCGTTCTCAAATAGCGTAAAAATATGGTATATCAAGGTTGTGGACCCTATAGAGGTCACAATTTTTAACCGATTTTGTTGAAACTTGAAATGTAAGTTTATAACACAAAGATCTTGGTTCCTTTAGATATTCGCGCATATCGGACCGTAACTTCATGAATTATGGCCCCTGATTGTACGTAAAAACACGTTTTTTGGCTTGTGGACCCTATAGAGGTCATAATTTTTATCCGATTTAAAAAACCATTTTAATATATCACCGTTACACCATAAGGACGGCTGAGTTCGAATTTCGTGAAAATCGGCCCAAAACTGACAGACAAAATGGCCGCCGTTCGTTCTCAAATAGCGTAAAAATATGGTATATCAAGGTTGTGGACCCTATAGAGGTCACAATTTTTATCCGGTTTTGTTGAAACTTGACATGTAAGTTTATAACCCAAAGATCTCGGTTCCTTTCGATATTCGCGCATATCGAACCGTAACTTCCTGAATTATGACCCCCTGATTGTACGAAAAATCACATTTTTAGCTTGTGGACCCTATAGAGGTCATAATTATTATCCGATTTAAAAAATCATATTATTATATCACCGTTACACCCTAAGGCCGACTGAGTTCGAATTGCGTGAAAATCGACCAAAAACTGACAGATAAAATGGCCGCCCTTCGATATTCGCGCATATCGGACCGTAACTTACTGAATTATGGCCCCTGATTGTACGAAAAATTGCGTTTTTAGCTTGTGGACCCTATAGAGGTCATAATTTTTATCCGATTTAAAAAACGTATTATTATATCACCGTTACACCCTAAGGACGACTGAGTTCGAATTTCGTGAAAATCGGCCTAAAACTGACAGACAAAATGGCCGCCCCTCGTTCTCAAATTGCATAAAAATATGGTATATTAACGTATTATTATATCACCGTTACACCCTAAGGACGACTGAGTTCGAATTTCGTGAAAATCGGCCTAAAACTGACAGACAAAATGGCCGCCCCTCGTTCTCAAATTGCATAAAAATATGGTATATTAAGGTTGTGGACCCTATAGAGGTCACAATTTTTATCCGATTTTGTTGAAACTTGAAATGTAAGTTTATAACTCAAAGATCTTGGTTCCTTTCGATATTTGCGCATATCGAATTGTAATTTCCTGAATTATGGCCCTTGATTGAAGGAAAAATCACTTTCGTTTTAGCTTGTTTTCTATCCATCTCTCGAAAATGTGGGCGTATACTGCCTGGCAGCCGTTGGTTAAAAAAAATTTGGAATCCCCTAGCCCCCCCCCCCCCTGTACACACCTCCCTGAAGTTAGGGGGGTTAAATTGAGGGTGAGTAAGCTTGTATGTAATCACGATATAGATTAGATTTCTTGAAGGATAATAGGAGATCATCAAATTTGGTCAAGATCCAAGTTTTTCTTTTGTATAATCAATCTATCTTTTATGTGCTTAGAAACATCACCGTTTATTGTAATAATATTTAAACAAGTGTCTTTGTAACTCCAATTTAAATTTAACACAAGTTAACCTTCTCTAATTGTTCTTGGTAGCTTATTCCACATATGGGCACCATTTATAGGGAAAGATAATTTTCCTCTGCCTCTCTTGTAAGCAGGCACCTGCTAGTATCTGTGGACGAACGATGATTTGGTCTTTCCTGTTTGTAGAATGTGAATAATTAATTCATGTAGGAGGGAGCAGTATCTGAAAACAAAGCTTTATACACATTTGATAGCACTTTAAAGTCTGTCCGGGCTTTCACAGGCAGCCAATGAAGACTTTTAAGAGTTTCTGTTACATGATCTCTAGATGATGACTTGGCAACTTGTCGAGCACAGTTATTTTGTACAACTTGAAGGCGGTTGAGGAAGAAATCTGGAATGACGGCCATGAGTCCATTGCCATAGTCCAACCAAGATATGACCAATGCTAATACAACTCTAGCACATGAATCTTT
Organism: Patella vulgata; assembly: GCF_932274485.2. Classification (NCBI taxonomy): domain Eukaryota; kingdom Metazoa; phylum Mollusca; class Gastropoda; family Patellidae; genus Patella; species Patella vulgata. Next base: position 45,112,052 of record NC_065885.2, read on the forward strand.
AGTGAGATACCTCCTGATTCTGGATATTGGTTTTAATCTTGTATACATTTTACACATTGTTAACCTGTGGGATGAGAGACATTGTCTTGTCCATGATGAAACCCAGATTGCGTTCTTTACACGATGGTGAAATTTCAATTGAAACTGTTCAGTTTTGATCTTAGTAATATCATCAGGAATTCTGTCTTCTCATCGATCAGCTTTAATTTGTTTTGATTCATCCATGTCCGAATATCACTGATACAGGATTCTAGCTTCTTTAGGGCACCGTGTTTTGACATCTGGTATGAAGGAATGAATGTGTTACACAATTGCGTATCATCGGCAAAATCATGATAGCTGATACCATGTTTAATAATAATTTTACCAAGTGGAAGTACATACAGTAAGAAGAAAAGTGGACCTAGTACCGATCCCTGTGGGACTCCAATGGACAGCGGTTTAGATACAGAGTTGCTGCTATGAATATAGACACATTGGCTTATGTCAGTTAGATAGGACTTCAACCAATCCACCGCAGATTCTTTGATTCCCACAGATAACTGTAGTCGATTGAACAGAATGCTACGGTCGATGGTATCAAATGCCACACTTAGATCTAGAAGTATAAGGTTGATGCCAAGGCTGCTGTCCAATGCTGTATCAATATCAGCTTTTACCTTCAAAAGTGCTGTCTCTGTGCTGTGACCTTCTTTATAAGTAGACTGCAGTGGTTCATGAAGATCGTTAGCTTGCAGATAATTAGTGATTTGTCTCGCTATCACCCTTTCAAGCACCTTTCCGATAAATTCAAGATTTGAGACAAGCCGATAGTTCTTAAGGATCTTGCATTTAAGCGATGGTTTCTTCAGAAGTGGAATCACAAAGGCAGTCTTTAATGAAGTAGGCACACAGCTGTTAGCAGTTCAAGAATTTATGATTGCAGTGATGAAAGGAAGGAGCGCATCTAATACTGGTTTGGACTTCAGAAGCCATGTTGGAAGGGGATCTAGGCTACAGGAAGTTGACTTGCTCTTAGCAATGATGGTCTGGACATGTTCTTCTGTAAATGGGGCAAACTCAAACAAACGGCTTGGTACATGATGTTCTCTAAACGCCCGTAATCTGCTAGTATTGTCAAGAGTACGTCTGATATCATTGACTTTGTCATGAAAAAAGTCACTGAAACGTTCAGCTAGCACAACATCTGAATTAGACTTTGGTAATTTCTTTTGATTTTCAGAGATAAGTTTTTCGATAACATTAAAAAGATCTTTATAATCTGTTGCAGAGAGTTTGTTTTGATAAAAAGTTGTCTTGGCATCAATTGGAAAAATTGTCTATCAACTTGAAGACCTGTTTATACACATTTTCTTTCTGTTTTTCGTCTGAGAATTCTTTCAGAGTGAATGGCATCAGTATACCAGGGGTTTGGATTCTTGCCTATACTTTTGCAGGACTTTACAGGAGCAAATACATCAAGAGTGGACTCAATGACCTGAGAATACCGATGCAGTAGAGTTAGGGGATCGTCAAAATCAATTCATTTCACATCGTCTTTGATAGACGACGCAAACTTCTCATGATTTCTTTTTCCACAAATGATGTGCTTTCAAGGTTTATGTCACATACTACTGGGTAGTGATCTGACAATAAATCTGTAGTTACTTCAAGGGTATTAATAAGCTGGCTATTTCGTCAAAGATAACAAAGTCAAGAATATGTCCACGTTTCTGTGATTTAGTCTTCACATGTTGATATAAACTATAAGAATCTAGGATGTTTTGAAATTTGGAAACGGTAGAATTGTTTACATTATCAGAGTGTAAGTTGAAATCTCCAATCATAAGCAGACTTGTGTAAAGGAGAATGTGCTTGGAAATCATAGTTTCAAAGTCTTTCGGAAAATCCTGATTACTTGATTTGTTTTGATACGCCCACATTTTTGTGTGGACATATTATGCTGTCGCTCAAGTCCGTCTGTCTACAGTTTGTTTGTGGACGCACTACAAGTCACAATTTTTATCCAATTTTGACGAAACTTAAAATATAAGTCTATCTCCCAATTGATCTCAGTTCCTATTGATATTGATATTGGCATGTATCAGACCATAACTTCATGGATTATGGCCCCTGATTGTACGAAAAATCATGTGGACATGCTAGAGGTCACAATTTTCAACCGATTTTGATGAAACTTGAAATACATGTTTATAACCCAAAGATCTTGTTTCCTATCGATATTCGCACATCTCATAACTGTAACTTCCTGAATTATGGCCCCTGATTGTATGGTCCCTCTTGAGGTCACAATTATTATATGATTTAAAAAAACGTTTGAATATATCACTGTTACACCATATAATGTTGGTCGAGTTAGAATTCCGTGAAAATCGGACCAAAAATGCCGGACAAAATGGCTGCCCCTCGTACGCAAATAGTGTAAAAATATGATATCAAGGTTGTGGACCCTCTAGAGGTCATAATTTTGATCCGATTTTGATGAAACTTGAAATACATGTTTATAACCCAAAGATCCGTGTTGTTTTATTGGTGCTTTTCGGACCATAACTTCCTGAATTATGGCCCTTGATTGTATGAAAAATCACTTGTTTAGCTTGTGGTCCCTCTTGAGGTCACAATTATTATCCGATTTTAAAAAAAACGTATGAATATATTACCAAGATCATGGTTCCTTTTGATAATCGTGTATACCCGAACGTAAAATCCTGTAATATGGCCCGATTGTTAAAAAAAATCGCATTTTTAGCTTGCGGATTCTCTGGGGGTCACAGTTTTTTTTTCGGATTTTAAAAACTGTTTAAATATATCACCATAATGAAGGTTGAATTTGAATTTCAGGAAAATTGAAATGAAACTGCCCAACAAAATGGCCGCTCTTTGTACGCAAATTGTGTAAAAGTATGTAATACGAAAGTTGTGGACCCTCGAGAGGTCACAATTTTTATCCGATTTTCTGAAAGATTGCAGGTCACCCACTGCATACTTAATCATTAGGTTTAATGATCTGTTGTTTGAAGTTAATAGATTGAATAAAATGATCCACTTGTTGAGATTAACAGACACCTTGACTTAATTAATTCATAGATTTCCTTTCATTCGTAAGTGGTTTGAAATTTTCCGTTGTTTCCTTTCCCTCACAACCCTCTGTTTTAAAACAATGAGGGTTTTGATGTAGATCAATGACACTAAGTGGAAGGGAACAATAGAGATTAACAGCAGAGAAATTTTGCACAGTTCATTACATAATTATTTTTTCATTCTAACTAATAATTCAGCAATAATTCCAGAAATCCAGAAGATTTTTTAGAAATTCTTTCACTAAATTGTTCCTTGTTGTTGGTTGCAGTAACATACAAAAAATTATCACAAACTTAAACTTAAAACACACAGAAAATTATTAAAATATGGAGAGCACAGTTACACACAGCTGCCACCTAGGCACTTCCATTCCATTATTTTACTATAAAGTATTTATTTATCTCTTGTTTAATCTATTGTTTAGAAGACTGTTAGTTCTAATGTTCTTATATCATTTTTATATCAGAATTTGCCCCTCACATTTTTCTGGTAATCCTGTGTATTTCAGGACTTACAAAAACAGTTTGAGAATGTTGCAGCTCGTTCAAAGTATATTGAAAATGATTTCAAGAAATTGGCAGGTGCGAAAAAGGAAAAGGATAAAAAAAGTGCTACAGATTCAGTTTTGAAACAAATTTCACAAACTGTGCCTTTGGTTCATAAGGTAAGATATTTAACTTCAACTATTAGTCTGGAGGCTCAGGCTCAGTTTTGTGGGGGGGAGGTGCCGTCAAATCAGCACGAAACAAAACCCAACTTTCTATAGTAAAATTTTGCGTAGAATACGTTGCCGAGTGGTAATCGGTCTGCCATTGGGGTGTTTTCAAGATATCACTATTAGGGTGATAGCCCCTCGATTTTTGAAAATTTTCAGAACCCCGTCCCTTTTTCTAATCTGTTCCTATTCCCGAAAAAAAAAACCCATGCAAAAAATTAGACAGATTGGTTGATATTTAGGGGGGTCACCGCAGCTTGCAAAAATCTGTCAGTAACCCCTGCTCAATTAATGCATTTTATGCGAAATGCAGTTTATTATTGCATTTTTGTGGTGTTTTTTTTTGTTTTTTGTTCAGAAAGGATTATTGGCCACACATCTTTAGATCACTCGATCGAGCGTGAAACTTTTGATTTAAGTGAAATAAACCTAGTAAACACTCATAAATTATGCATCTATGAGACCAAAACCTTATTATAGGGTAATAAATAAAAGTCAACAAAATGTGTAGTAAATGTAATAAATTTATTTTTAAAATTATATGTTGATAGAATTATATACAGAAACAGGATTGTCATAAGGCACTTATTAACACCAACACAGTTGAATTCTATAATATACGACCTTGTTTAAAATCTCATACATATTTTAGTTTTCAGATTTTCATTTTCGCATATTTGGGAGTACTTTTCCATCGGTTTCAACTACTTGCAGGACATTTTGGTAATGTTTTTGGGACATAGCAGCACGCAAGGAATCTGAACTTACTTTATCTCCTCTTTGAGCCCAATCTTTACAACACTGAGCGACAATACAGTGTGTAAAGACATCTTAAACGATTCAGAATCTTGCCATTCTATTACATTCAATTCTTTGAAGTCGGACTCAAGTCCAATGACTGAAAGATAATCCAAGATTCAGTAGTTATCAGATCGGCTAACTTGATGGATTCTCTGATTTTCGGTAACTGTGGAATATTTTTAAATGGCTTTATAAAACCTCAAATCATTCCAGGGGGAATCAATGGGAATTGTACATGTCATCCACCACCTAGAGTATAGAAGTGTTACAAAGTTCACGAAGGTAGTTATAGGGTGTGTTTGACTCAAGCTAATTGCAGCACCTCAGCTTGCTAATCAGTTACAATGGTGGGTAAACTGTTGATGTCAAAAAAGTTTCAACTGTTCCTGGTTGTCATGTGGTACAAGCTCTCATGTTTTGCACAATCGCCTCAATTCCAGGGTGTTTGAAAATGTGCGATAATAACACCTCACCAATATGGTGTCTGCATGCTGACCACAACAAAGCTCTGTTCAATTAATAGGCTGTGATTTAGCCCAGAAAATCGTTTCATCTCGTCCCAGCAAATTCCGGGTGAAAATCTGACGCTTTGTTACATAATTTAACCATTGCACAATACGTCTTGCACTCGAATAACGTCTCGAACTATATTTGTCAAGTGTAGCCATAATCGGGTGAAAAAATCAAATTCTAAGCCAATCAGAAACCATAAAAGCAAAGATCCTCATAGGTCAAGGGTCAATAGCCATAAATAGACCAGTGAATACCTTTTATAAGACAGAACACGTTGGATTGTTTACATTTGTCTGAGAGAATTTCTCTGCAAATATGCCGGGATTACTGGATAATATCCCCTGTTAAATATTGCATTGACACGGTAAAGACGACTTACCCCTGATCTGTGGCATAAATATGGCCAATAATTAGGAAATAGCCCCAATGATTGAATGAATCTTTTATTTTCTTGAAACAAGTATTTCTTCAAAACTATTTCAGTGAAACAATATCCAAGAGAAATATATACTTAATAATACAGATGAAAACGATTTTGGCATGCTTGAAATACTGGTTCGGTCTTATAATTATATATAATGCTAAGAAAAAACAAAAATAATAATACCATGTGATCTGATCGATACAATTAATAATAATTCACCTTCATCAATTTTACTATTTTTTTAAAACGAGAAAACAATAGACTTATTATAAGAGTATATAGAGAGAGAAATGGGCTTTAACTTCCACTCGACACAAACTAGGTAATTTTGGTTCAATTTTATTCCAATAATTCACTTGCGTGTAGTGGTCTTTAGCAGTGGGAGGAAACCGGAGGACCAGGAGAAAACCCATGAGGTTGGACAGGCCACCCTTCTCCTTGTCAAGTACAACCGTGGAATCTAAACCACGCCAGTGGACTCAATGACAGACCTTATAATATGCTACCCATTCGGCACCACTGACAAGGGGAAACCGTCGGAAATGAATTAGAATAAAAAAGGAAAATAAAAACATATAGTAAGCATAAAGTGTCAAAATATAATATGAAAATTTATTGACATGTACAGTACATTTAAGTAAAACATATTTAAAATATGTAATATTAAAAAAACGCTTACAAAAATACATGTATACAGGTGTAGGCCTACTCACATAATTTCATCAATACCATCATCACTATTAAAATCAATGTCACTGTCAGCATATGTTTGGCTGTCACTTTTATATTCGAACAATATATACAAGAAAGTTTTCACTTGTAACAAGTACATCTATTACTGATCTATCTGTAAAAGTGTAATGCAGCTTGATTTACATTCACATTGAAAATTTTGTTTGGTGCTTGTTCTCTAGTCACCCTAACCCTGTCATTTGTTCAATAGAGTTTAACAAGAGGGGTTTAAATTTCCACAGCTACAGTCAGGCAACCTGGGAGGAATGCGCCAGAATATGCCCCCTTTTTGACTGGTGATGCAAAGGCAGATATAATTCTTCATACATATTTTTTTCAAAAAAAGTAAGTGCACTTGTACCAACTCATCTATTTCGGTTCTAATTTTCTAGATAACATTGGGGTTGGATGGCCGAATTGTTAGCACGTGCGCACTGTATCATAAAGCCTGTCATTGAGTCAACAGGCGTGGTTTCGAATCCCCGGTTGTACGTGACAAGGAGTAGGGTGGCCTGTCCAACCTCGTGGGTTTTCTCTGGGTCTCCCCTTTCCTCCCACTGTTAAAGACCCCAACGCGCAAGCGAATTATTGAAATAAAAAAATTAAACCATATGTAAGTCCCAAAATGACCTAGTTTGTGTCGAGTGGACGAGTGGACGTTAAACCCCATTTCTCTCTCTCCATAACAACTTGTTGGGTATGAGTACTGCACATTGTATTTCACCTCAATAATGATGACACAGTCTTAACCATAGTGGTCTTCTGTCTTTGACTGAGTGGACTTCCCTATTGGTCTGAGTGGTCTTGGGCGGAGTAGTCCTTGGTCTGGGTTGTCATGCATTTGGGAGAATATCTTCATTAGCTTGCATTTGCAAGAAAATGGGGAAAATGTTAAGATATGATCCGATCCCCTTAAACAAATTAACCAGACCTATTATTTTTTTTTTTTTTTTTTTTTTTTTTTTTCTCTCTGCTGCTGCTGCTTGTTTCTAAACATCACTTTCTTCAACAATTTAGGAATCGTGATAATGTTTCATACACAGTTTGGTAACGTGGAATGTGATAAGTAGGCCTAGTCTCTACCATACCCCAGTCCAGTGAGAGTTTTGTCTGCACATTCCTGACTGGAGTTCTGATTCAGCTTTGTCCAGCAAATCGGCATTTGTCTCCGGCACATTTCCATCTAATTTGATCCACTGGTTAGCACATACCTTAAATTTTTCCCAGCTTGTCGCAGTGAACGGTTTTAGCTCAGTGTTTTAAAATGTACTCGAGCTATGCAGTTTTACTTTAGCTATCCTTCCGCCATGTACCGTTAATATCAAAACGTAAACAAAGAGCAGGTGACCTTTCACCACATGACCTGTTGAACTTTTCGTCATGTATGTTTGATTGGCCAATTATGTCACGTGATCTGTTTAAACCGAGTCACCGCGAAATTCAAATAGCATTGCACATTGACAAGTAAGCCCATATTTAATTTACGTTTTCTATCAAACGTCAAAGAATTGATAAAAGAAAAGTTGTGTGTCAATACAAAGTAATACTAGAAGAATTAGATGATGTAGTTTTTTTTTCACCCGAAAATGGTCGGGACGGAGAAACAGAAGCAAGCTAGCTAGAAATTTCACACCACGGCCTATAACACTGCAGCACTATATAAGCAGCAGTCAAATGGCCAGTGCTCCAGAGTCAATTGAACAAAGCTCTCTTAAGTGTTCAGCATGCAGACAGCATTTTGGTGAGCTTTGGCAAACCACAATTTCTGAAAATTTTAAAATATTCCAGTTTCCAAAATTCATAGAATCCACCAAGTTAGCCAATCTGATAACTATTGATTCTTGGTTTATCTTTCAGTTATTGGACTTGGAGTCCCGACTTCTTAGAATTGAATGTAACAGAATGGCAACATTCTGAATCGTTTAAGATGTCTTTACACGCTGTATCTTCGCTCACTGTTGTATATGATGGGGCTAAAAGAAAAGTTAAAATAAATTCAGATTTCTTGTGTTTTGCTATGTCTCAAAAACATTACCAAAATGTCCTGCAAGTAGTCGAAACCGATAGAAAAGTACTCCCAAATATGCGAAAATGAAAATCTGAAATCTAAGATATGTATGAGATTTTAAACTAGCCGGTATATTATAGAATTCAACTGTGTTGGAGTTAATAAGTGCCTTATGACAATCCTGTTTGCAATAATAAACTGTATTTCTCATAAAATGCATTAATTGAGCAGGGGTTACTGACAAATTTTTGCAGGCTGCGGTGGACCCCCTAAATATCAACCAATCTGTCTAATTTTTTGCATGGATGGTTTTTCGGGAATAGGAACAGATTAGACAGGGGGTTCTGAAAATTTTCAAAAATCGAGTGGCTACAGTACACACACACGTCTGTTTAGGTCTTTGATGTACATTGCTCCATATAAATATTGTAATATGAAATCTTTTTATTTCTTCGACATCTGAATGCCTAAAAGTTCTTGAAAGTCGGCGAATCTGCTTTGGCTCAGCGACTCGAAGATTCGTACAATGCTATCACCCGTATCCACATGAATTCCGCAAAGTATCATGGTACCACACTTCTGTAGAATTCAGATTTTAAAATATCCGTAATAAATTGAATATCAGAACACGAATCACACTTGTGCATGGCACCGTATATACATGTACCATGTGCGAAGGACAGGTAACGCCACCTGGAATTCCCTTATCACATATCCGGACTATATTTACGCTACAAATTATATTTATTAAATCTATATATGAAATATTTTTCCTACCTGATTATTTGATTTTGAGATAAAATTGTCTACTTCCAAACTGTGTGAGTAACTGTAGCCCACGACAGAGCGATAAACAGTGCAAATGGCGGCTTTTCGCGGCATTTCTGTGCTTAATTTTTGCATTTAGAAACAAATAATTAAATGTACTTGACGAGGACGTGAGTATTGTGGTCAATTTACTGAACATCAACTAAATCAGGTAGTTTTATTTGCTACCTGTCAGATGAAAAAATCGCCTGTCGGCGACAAGTAGACAGGCAAACATTTCGAACCATGAAACTAGTTGTACTAGCAGCCTTAAAATACTTTAGTTTCTCTTTTATCAAAATTGTTTTTGAAAAAAATACTTTTAAAAGCCTGTAATCCTTCATGGTTCACCTGGTGCCGACGGGAATTGGCTTCAGCTGTTGTCCACAAGCGTCCATTAGATTATCGAAGTGCTCAATCAAATGATCTTAACAAAGCCTATCCATTACTCTAAGATAGACATTAGGCCGTGTTGAATTGATTCCTTGTTTCTCCTGCCACCACTCTGGCAATCATGTATCACCCGTATCCACATGAATTCCGCAAAGTATCATGGTACCACACTTCCGTACTAAATCGAATACTTCGCCGTTGAGTTGTAGAATTCAGATTTTAAAATATCCGTAATAAATTGAATATCAGAACACGAATCACACTTGTGCATGGCACCGTATATACATGTACCGCGTGCGAAGGACAGGTAACGCCACCTGGAATTCCCTTATCACATATCCGGACTATATTTACGCTACAAATTATATTTATTAAATCTATATATGAAATATTTTTCCTACCTGATTATTTGATTTTGAGATAAAATTGTCTACTTCCAAACTGTGTGAGTAACTGTAGCCCACGACAGAGCGATAAACAGTGCAAATGGCGGCTTTTCGCGGCATTTCTGTGCTTAATTTTTGCATTTAGAAATGAATAATTAAATGTACTTGACGAGGATGTGAGTATTGTGGTCAATTTACTGAACATCAACTAAATTCAGGTAGTTTTATTTGCTACCTGTCAGATGAAAAAATCGCCTGTCAGCGACAAGTAGACAGGCAAACATTTCGAACCATGAAACTAGTTGTACTAGCAGCCTTAAAATACTTTAGTTTCTCTTTTATCAAAATTTTTTTTGAAAAAAATACTTTTAAAAGCCTGTAATCCTTCATGGTTCACCTGGTGCCGACGGGAATGGGCTTCAGCTGTTGTCCACAAGCGTCCATTAGATTATCGAAGTGCTCAATCAAATGATCTTAACAAAGCCTATCCATTACTTTAAGATAGACATTAGGCCGAGTTGAATTGATTCCTTGTTTCTCCTGCCACCACTCTGGCAATCATGTGCGGTAGTGCGGTAAACACAACACAAAGTTGGTTTCAAAACACAAAGTTGTCTAGCATAATATCTATAGTCCGGGGGTTGTGTACCCTTTTTTATACGCCCACATTTTCATGTGGACATATTATGCCGTCGCCCTTGTCCGTCCGTTTGTGTACTCTCTACAGGTCACAATTCTTATCCGATTTTGACGAAACTTGAAATATAGGTTTATCCCCAAAAGATCTCGGCTGCTTTCGATATGTATACATTGGAATGCAAGTAAAAGATCCCTTGGCAGTTGGAATTCGATATAAGAGTAGGCGATAGTGCCACTGCCCGGGCAAAATTTCCCTCATAGCACACTGTATGGCGAATGCCCGTCTTCATTAGCCCAGCATAGGAGCAGAACAGTAGGACGTTAAACCCCATTTCATTTCATTTTATGTTATGTTTATAGATGGATTATCTCATTACTACTATTATCTCTAATCTCTGTCATAGCTGACCATTGTTAACTTACTATAGATAATCCGTCCTGGGAGCCAAGTTGTGGTGTAAGTCTACTACCTAATATTTGGTTGAATGGCTGTATTAAATACTACCTGGTCATAGAATACGTGAAAACCCCTAGGGGGTGTCATACCATATAAGTTTGATCAAAACTTACGCCCCCCATCTTGGCACTTTTTGTAATTTTTGCCTGGTCTTTTTCGGAAGTCTTAAAAGAATTCTGCATCAACCCTTTGACCAAAATATGTACTCCTGTATATAATGTATATTTACCTGTATATAAGCTGATATGGAAATGGAATACCGCTTGTCATTATTGAGCTACACCTACCCGCACCTACGGACTTGATGAATGTTGGGGGGGGGGAGAGAACCCCTGAAATTGCCTTAAAAAATGGCAGGTTACAGACAGCGGCGGGCGGTAATTGATTGCGAGAGGCAACAGAGCAGAACTTATCATGTAGCCCCCCTCCCCCCAGAAAATTGGGAAAATCTGTCGTTTACAAACCTGTTTTCCTGCTATTCGACCCCGTGAATACAGTAAGTTCAATGTGGTCTAATATAGCCAAATTTAGGTGACTGACTTGAATTCCAATCAACCAATCAACCATTTACAGTCAACTGAGATGGATACTTTTGAAAATTTAATTGCCACAAACATTTTCCTGCTATTCCAGCACGTGAATACAGCAACTTCAATGTGGGCCAATATAGCCTACCTTAGGTGGCTGACCTAAATCCAAAACAAGCACTCAATCGTCGCAGGGTATGAGTGCCTTGCCCTCCCTGGAAAAAATTTGAAAATTTATTATGTTTTTCTGCTATTCTAGTCTGTGAGTTAAGGAACTTAAAAGTTTCCTATCGTTTCGGAACCGAAATCCCACTATGTCGACCTGAATTCCAACCATCCAATTGAACTGTTCCAGCTGCATTCACAAAATGCCGGAAAAATGTTGCACAAAGGAGAGTGACTCCAAACAAAATGTTTTAATCCATAGTCAATTAAAAGAAAAGTAAAATTTGTGTTTTATATTTTGGGCACTTTCTTTAGCTAACTAGATGAAATATAATTTTTGTTTTCACATTTGCCCGAAAAGTCAGATGTGCCCCCGCCCCCGCCTTGTTACATGCCAACAAAAATTCACATTAATTGCTTGGACATAATCACAATAGGCTGTAGTTTCGTGAATTTGTCTCCTATTTCCAAAATTAATACATTTCTTAATTGTCTTAACTTACATATTACAGATTTCCATTTCCAAATTTGAAAATGTTACATACTTTTTTGGAAAGTGTTTCAATGTTTACCTTACCAAAACTTTTCACAAATTTTGTTTTTTCAGCTTGAAGAAAGACTAGAAAAAACAAAACATGAACTACAGACTAGTACCAATAAAACAGAAGATGAACAACAAAAAACAAAACAGTAAGTGGAATTTTTTATGCGCCCAAAATTTCATGTGGACTTAAAATGCTGTCACCCCTGTCCGGATCTACGTTCAAAATCGAAAAAAAAAAAGTAGGTCAGATTGCCTTGATTTTTTTTTTCTGTACTACTAGATAAGACACTACTGATGCATACACAAAATATGAAGTGCCACCATCTTGAAACGTGGAAAATCCCGAAGGCTTTTACGATATTTTACTTACAGACATAGCAGAATTTTGATTTATGTCAACTGATGGTCGCCATTTTGAATTGAATATGAAAAATAGTGAAAAATCCACATTAATGGGCTTGAAAATAAACACAATAGGCCATAGTTTAATGAATGTGTCTCCTATTTCTGAAATGAATACATTTCTGGATAGCCTGGCTCAGGGTAGAAGTTTTGGTATTTTGAAAATGCAAAATTGCGAAATTCCATTTTGAAGTATTTCGTGCCGAAAGAGTTCTTTACTGGACAGTTTGTTTTCTTAATTTACCGCCATTTCAGCTCATTTTCTGTTCCTTACCATTTTAAATTAACGGCTTGATCAATTTTTCTGGAACAGGAATTTAATCCGATCCAGCAATATCTCCCTTTATTTTTCAGATTATTTTTCCGCCTGAGTGAACACTCTACAGGGCACAATTTCTATCTGATTTTGACGAAACTAGAAATATAGGTCTATCTCCCAAAGATCTCGGTTGCTTTCAATATTGGCATGTATCGGACCATAACTTCATTGTACGAAATGAAAAATGAAAAATTGGTAGTCGTTTCATCCAATTTATATTGATACAATTACATATAATGTTTGACTTTTACTGTCTGCTTAACACACTACTGAATTGCTGCATATTAAAACCGTATTGAAACTACGTTTTTTAAGGCTCAATACAGAAATTCCCATTTACAGTGACACAAACTCGATGTCACATGGAATTCTTCGCCTTCCATATTAGGAATGGCTTACTACGAAATGTGTAAAATGGTTGATTTTGGCGCGAAATAGCTGTCAACAGCCACATACGTCAATAACAGACATGATAATATCACGGAACTTTATAATACATGGACTGAATGCATGCCGCACGAGACGGGGGATTGGCGATGTTACAAGCAATAAACAACCAATGTAATTTTGATAAAGTAATAGTTTTGAAAGAAGACAATTCTCCAACAATATAATCAAAAGATTCCCTCACAAATTCCTCATGTATAAAATAATTTTAAATCCAGTTGTATTTTGTTATTTAATTCATAATCAGAATGTGACGATACTGTGTCCGAGACGCGAATAAACAGTTCCCAAACCGGACATTACCAGTCAGGAGGCTCTTTTTTTCTCCTCCCTTTTTTAAAGACACATGGTCTTTATTTGTACCGTCTTGTGTGGGTTCTCTTGTTGTTTTCCGTCAATATGATTATCGCTATATATGTTAAAACATTATGTACGGGAATTGTTGTACTAGTGAATTGTAAACAGTCTGTTTGTGAACAGTCTACAGGTCACAATTTTTATCCGATTTCAATGAAACTTGAAATATAGGTTTATCACTCTAGGTTTATCCCCAATAGATCTCGGTTCCTTTCGATATTGGCATCTATCGGACCGTAACTTCATGGATTAAGGCCCCTGATTGCACGAAAAATCACATTTTTGGCTTGTGAACACTGTAGAGGTCACAATTTTTATCCGATTTTGTTGAAACTTGAAATGTTAGTTTATAACCCAAAGATCTCGGTCCTTTCGATATTCGCGCATATCGGACCGTAACTTCCTGAATAATGGCCCCTGATTGTACGTAAAAACGCGTTTTTTGGCTTGTGGACCCTATAGAGGTCATAATTTTTATCCGATTTAAAAAAACGTATTATTATATCACCGTTAAACCCTAAGGACGGTCGAAACTGACAGACAAAATGGCTGCCGTATGTTCTCAAATAGCGTAAAAATATGGTATATCAAGGTTGTGGACCCTATAGAGGTCACAATTTTTATCCGATTTTGTTGAAACTGAAATGTAAGTTTATAACACAAAGATCTTGATTCCTTTCGATATTCGCGCATATCGGACCGTAACTTCATGAATTATGGCCCCTGATTGTACGCAAAAACGCGTTTTTTGGCTTGTGGACCTTATAGAGGTCATAATTTTTATCCGATTTAAAAAAAAGTGTTAATATATCACCGTTACACCCTAAGGACGACGGAGTTCGAATTTCGTGAAAATTGGCCCAAGACTGACTGACAAAATGGCCGCCCCTTGTTCTCAAATTCCATTTTGAAGTATTTCGTGCCGAAAGAGTTCTTTACTGGACAGTTTGTTTTCTTAATTTACCGCCATTTCAGCTCATTTTCTGTTCCTTACCATTTTAAATTAACGGCTTGATCAATTTTTCTGGAACAGGAATTTAATCCGATCCAGCAATATCTCCCTTTATTTTTCAGATTATTTTTCCGCCTGAGTGAACACTCTACAGGGCACAATTTCTATCTGATTTTGACGAAACTAGAAATATAGGTCTATCTCCCAAAGATCTCGGTTGCTTTCAATATTGGCATGTATCGGACCATAACTTCATTGTACGAAATGAAAAATGAAAAATTGGTAGTCGTTTCATCCAATTTATATTGATACAATTACATATAATGTTTGACTTTTACTGTCTGCTTAACACACTACTGAATTGCTGCATATTAAAACCGTATTGAAACTACGTTTTTTAAGGCTCAATACAGAAATTCCCATTTACAGTGACACAAACTCGATGTCACATGGAATTCTTCGCCTTCCATATTAGGAATGGCTTACTACGAAATGTGTAAAATGGTTGATTTTGGCGCGAAATAGCTGTCAACAGCCACATACGTCAATAACAGACATGATAATATCACGGAACTTTATAATACATGGACTGAATGCATGCCGCACGAGACGGGGGATTGGCGATGTTACAAGCAATAAACAACCAATGTAATTTTGATAAAGTAATAGTTTTGAAAGAAGACAATTCTCCAACAATATAATCAAAAGATTCCCTCACAAATTCCTCATGTATAAAATAATTTTAAATCCAGTTGTATTTTGTTATTTAATTCATAATCAGAATGTGACGATACTGTGTCCGAGACGCGAATAAACAGTTCCCAAACCGGACATTACCAGTCAGGAGGCTCTTTTTTTCTCCTCCCTTTTTTAAAGACACATGGTCTTTATTTGTACCGTCTTGTGTGGGTTCTCTTGTTGTTTTCCGTCAATATGATTATCGCTATATATGTTAAAACATTATGTACGGGAATTGTTGTACTAGTGAATTGTAAACAGTCTGTTTGTGAACAGTCTACAGGTCACAATTTTTATCCGATTTCAATGAAACTTGAAATATAGGTTTATCACTCTAGGTTTATCCCCAATAGATCTCGGTTCCTTTCGATATTGGCATCTATCGGACCGTAACTTCATGGATTAAGGCCCCTGATTGCACGAAAAATCACATTTTTGGCTTGTGAACACTGTAGAGGTCACAATTTTTATCCGATTTTGTTGAAACTTGAAATGTTAGTTTATAACCCAAAGATCTCGGTCCTTTCGATATTCGCGCATATCGGACCGTAACTTCCTGAATAATGGCCCCTGATTGTACGTAAAAACGCGTTTTTTGGCTTGTGGACCCTATAGAGGTCATAATTTTTATCCGATTTAAAAAAACGTATTATTATATCACCGTTAAACCCTAAGGACGGTCGAAACTGACAGACAAAATGGCTGCCGTATGTTCTCAAATAGCGTAAAAATATGGTATATCAAGGTTGTGGACCCTATAGAGGTCACAATTTTTATCCGATTTTGTTGAAACTGAAATGTAAGTTTATAACACAAAGATCTTGATTCCTTTCGATATTCGCGCATATCGGACCGTAACTTCATGAATTATGGCCCCTGATTGTACGCAAAAACGCGTTTTTTGGCTTGTGGACCTTATAGAGGTCATAATTTTTATCAGATTTAAAAAAAAGTGTTAATATATCACCGTTACACCCTAAGGACGACGGAGTTCGAATTTCGTGAAAATTGGCCCAAGACTGACTGACAAAATGGCCGCCCCTTGTTCTCAAATAGCGTAAAAATATGGTATATCAAGGTTGTGGACCCTATAGAGGTCACAATTTTTATCCGATTTTGTTGAAACTTGAAATGTAAGTTTATAACTCAAAGATCTTGGTTCCTTTCGATATTTGCGCATATCGAATTGTAATTTCCTGAATTATGGCCCTTGATTGTAGGAAAAATCACTTTCGTTTAGCTGGTTTTCTATCCATCTCTCGAAAATGTGGGCGTATACTGCCTGGCAGCCGCTGGTTAATTAGCAGTTAAAGCTGTGGGGGTAAGTCAGAACGCAGGGATGTCTACTCTTACTCAGTCTAATGCGTAACTAAATATCAAAACTAATGACTTGGTACATGTTGTTTATTGCCAATTTAAAAAATGTATTCCAACATCTCTTTATCTCAAACCCAAAGAAATGTATTAAAATAATATACGGTCAGCTATTCAGTGCTCATGCATATCAACAATCACAAGGGAAAACCCCTGTAACACAGTACAGACAATGACATTATTAGCCAACGAAAGAAACATTTATTTTACATTATTATAGAATTTATACGGCATCCGATTAATCGGCACCGATACGATTTTTGGCTAGCCGATTAACCGATTCAAGAATTTTGTAATAGTGACAACACTAGTTTATATCCCAAAGATTTTGGTTCCTTTCGATATTCGCGCATATCAGATTGTAACTCCTGAATTATAGACCCTGTTTTCCAAAAATCGCATTTTTAGCTTGTGGTCCCTCTAGAGGTCACAATTATTACCCGATTTAAAAAAACGTTTGAATATATCACTGTTACACCATAATGTTTGATGAGTTCAAATTTTGTGAAAATTGGGCCAAAACTGCCGGACAAAATGGCCGCCCCTCGTATGCAAATAGTGTAAACATCTGGTATATCAAGGTTGTGGACCCTTTAGAGGTCGCAAATTTGATCCGATTTTAATGAAACTTGGAATACATATTTATAACCCAAAGATCTTGGTTCCTTTCGATATTCATGCATATCGGATTGTAACTTCCTGAATTATGGCCCTTGATTGTACAAAAAATCACGTTTTTAGCTTGTTGTCCCTTTAGATGTCACAATTTTTATCAGATTTTAAAAAAATGTGTAAACATATCACCGTTACACCCTAAGATATTAGTTCCTTTTGATAATCGCGCATATCAGAATGTAACTTCCTGGATTATGGCCCCTGATTGTTCGAAAAATCACATTTTTAGCTTGTGGATTCTCTAGAGGTCACAATTTTTTTTTCCAATTTTAAAAAACGTTTAAATATACATGTATCACCATTTCACCATAATCAAGGTTGAATTCAAATTTCGCGAAAATTGAAATGAAACTGCCCAACAAAATGGCTGCTCTTTGTGTGCAAATTGTGTAAAAGTATGTAATACGAAGGTTGTGCCCTGGCAGCCGCTGGTTTCTTTTCAAGATTTTTATACGCCCAGATTTTCATGTGGACGTATTATGCCGTTTCCCCTGTCCGTCCGGACGTCTGTCCGTCCGTCCACAATTGTTTGTGGACTCTCTACAGGTCACAATTCTTATCCGATTTTGACGAAACTTGAAATATAGGTTCATCCCCTAAAGATCTCGGCTGCTTTCGATATTGGCATGTATCGGATCAAAACTTCATGGATTATGGCCCCTGATTGTACGAAAAATCACGTTTTTAGCTTGTGGACCCTATAGAGGTCACAATTTTTATCCAATTTATTTGAAACTTGAAATGTAAGTTTATAACCTAAAGATCTCGGTTCCTTTCGATATTCGCGCATATCGGACCGTAACTTTCTGAATTATGGCCCCTGATTGTACGAAAAATCGCGTTTTTAGCTTGTGGACCCTATAGAGGTCATAATTTTTATCCGATTTAAAAAAACGTATTTTTGTATCACCGTTACACCCTAATGATGGCTGAGTTTGAATTTCGTGAAAATCGGCCCAAAATTGACAGACAAAATGGCCGCCGTTCGTTCTAAAATAGCGTAAAAATATGGTATATCAAGGTTGTGGACCCTATAGAGGTCACAATTTTTATCCGATTTTGTTGAAAATTGAAATGTAGGTTTATAACCCAAAGATCTCGGTTCATTTCGATATTCGCGTATATCGGACCGTAACTTCTTGAATTATGGCCCCTGATTGTACGAAAAATCGCGTTTTTAGCATGTGGACCATATAGAGGTCATAATTTTTATATGATTTAAAAAAACGTATTATTATATCACCGTTACACCCTAAGGAAGGTTGAGTTCGAATTTCGTGAAAATCGGCCCAAAATTGACAGACAAAATGGCCGCCGTTCGTTCTCAAATAGCGTAAAAATATGGTATATCAAGGTTGTGGACCCTATGGAGGTCACAATTTTTATCCGATTTTGTTGAAACTTTAAATGTAAATTTATAATCCAAAGATCTCGGTTCCTTTCGCTATTTGTGCATATCAGACCGTAACTTCCTGAATTATGGCCCCTGATTGTACGAAAAATCGCGTTTTTAGCTTGTGGACCCTATAGAGGTCATAATTTTTATCCGATTTAAAAAAACGTATTATTATCACCGTTACTCCCTAAGGAAGGTTGAGTTCGAATTTCGTGAAAATCGACTCAAAATTGACAGACAAAATGGCTGCCGTTCGTTCTCAAATAGCGTAAAAATATGGTATATCAAGGTTGTGGACCTTATAGAGGTCACAATTTTTATCCGATTTTGTTGAAACTTGAAATGTAACTTTATAACCCAAAGATCTCGGTTCCTTTCGATATTTGCGCATATCAGACTGTAACTTCCTGAATGATGGCCCCTGTTTGTACGAAAAATCGCGTTTTTAGCTTGTGGACCCTATAGAGGTCATAATTTTTATCCGATTTAAAAAAACGTATTATTATATCACCGTTACACCCTAAGGACGACTGAGTTCGAATTTCGTGCAAATCGGCCCAAATTGACAGACAAAATGGCCGCCGTTCGTTCTCAAATAGCGTAAAAATTTGGTATATCAAGGTTGTGGACCCTATGGAGGTCACAAATTTTTATCCGATTTTGTTGAAACTTGAAATGTAACTTTATAACCCAAAGATCTCGGTTCCTTTTGATATTTGCGCATATTGGATCGTAACTTCCTGAATTATGGCTCCTGATTGTACGAAAATACACGTTTTTAGCTTGTGGACCAATAGAGGTCATAATTTGTATCCGATTTAAAAAAAAACTGTATTATTATATCACCGTTACACCCTAAGGACGACTGAGTTCGAATTTCGTGGAAATCGGCACAAAACTGACAGATAAAATTGCCGCCCTTCGTTCTCAAATAGCGTAAAAATAGGGTATATCAAAGTTGTGGACCCTATAGAAGTCACAATTTTTATCCGATTTTGTTGAAACTTGAAATGTAAGTTTATAACACAAAGATCTTGGTTCCTTTCGATATTTGCGCATATCAAATTGTAATTTCCTGAATTATGGCCCTTGATTGTAGGAAAAATCACTTTCTTCTTAGCTTGTTCTCTATCCATCTCTCGAAAATGTGGGCGTATCCTGCCTGGCAGCCGCTGGTTATATAACCCATGACATGTGACAGGAAGTGGCCATGAATATGAAAGCTTTCATATCTGCCTGGCAGATATAGTTAACCTTTCATATTTCATATGAAAGCTTATTGTTAGTGTTAAAGGCTTTCAGGTTTATGGTATTTTGGTTATCAAAAGGTATGTCAGGTGTATCCTTCTTTGTAGCTTGTGGTAAAACTTGTGTATACGATCCTTGTAGTGTATTTGATTCTGATTTGACTGTTTTTAACTTAATACGTACAGAGCTTTGGGTTGTAACTTGACTAATGTTTGGCTGTGATGCGTTCTGGAACAGTGAAAAGCCAGTCACCTGGAAAGAAGACAGCTTTTGCGGAGGTCAGATTGTGGTCAATATTGTCAATGGCACGGAATGTAAAGAGATCTTTAAATAGTTTGGGAGGGGTGACATTTCTTTCTTCTGAAAACCTCTCACATAGAGCATTATTTGTTGCTGTTTTTATACAAAATGGCTGCCGTTCGTTCTCAAATAGCGTAAAAATATGGTATATCAAGGTTGTGGACCTTATAAAGGTCACAATTTTTATCCGATTTTGTTGAAACTTGAAATGTAAGTTTATAACCCAAAGATCTCGATTCCTTTCGATATTTGCGCATATCAGACTGTAACTTCCTGAATTATGGCCCCTGTTTGTACGTAAAATCGCGTTTTTAGCTTGTGGACCCTATAGAGGTCATAATTTTTATCCGATTTAAAAAACCGTATTATTATATCACCGTTACACCCTAAGGACGGCTGAGTTTGAATTTCGTGAAAATCAGCCCAAAATTGACAGACAAAATGGCCGCCGTTCGTTCTCAAATAGCATAAAAATATGGTATATCAAGGTTGTGGACCCTATAGAGGTCACAATTTTTATCCGATTTTGTTGAATCTTGAAATGTAAGTTTATAACCCAAAGATCTCTGTTCCTTTCGATATATGCGCATATCGGACCGTAACTTCCTGAATTATGGCCCCTGATTGTACAAAAAATCACGTTTTTAGCTTGTGGTCCCTTTAGAGGTCACAATTTTTATCCGATTTTGTTGAAACTTGAAATGTAAGTTTATAACCCAAAGATCTCAGTTCCTTTCGATATTTGCGCATATCGGACCGTAACTTCCTGAATTATGGCCCCTGATTGTACGAAAAATCTTGTTTTTAGCTTGTGGACCCTATAGAAGTCATAATTTTTATCCGATTTAAAAAAACGTATTATTATATAACCGTTATACGCTAAGGGCGGCTGAGTTCGAATTTCATGGACTCTCTACAGGTCACAATTCTTATCCGATTTCGGCGAAACTTGAAATATAGGTTTATCCCCAAAAGATCTTGGCTGCTTTCGATATTGGCATGTATCGGATCGAAACTTCATGGATTATGGCCCCTGTTTGTACGAAAAAACACGTTTTTAGCTTGTGGACCCTATAGAGGTCACAATTTTTATCCGATTTTGTTGAAACTTGAAATGTAAGTTTATAACCCAAAGATCTCAGTTCCTTTCGATATTTGCGCATATCGGACAGTAACTTCCTGAATTATGGCCCCTGATTGTACGAAAAATCTTGTTTTTAGCTTGTGGACCCTATAGAAGTCATAATTTTTATCCGATTTAAAAAACCGTTCTATTATATCACCGTTACACCTTAAGGACGAATGAGTTCGAATTTCGTGAAAATCGGCCCAAATTGACAGACAAAATGGCCGCCGTTCGTTCTCAAATAGCGTAAAAATTGGGTATATCAAGGTTGTGGACCCTATGGAGGTCACAATTTTTATCCGATTTTGTTGAAACTTGAAATGTAAGTTTATAACCCAAAGATCTTGGTTCCTTTTGATATTTGCGCATATCGGACCGTAACTTCCTGAATTATGGCCCCTGATTGTACGAAAAATCGCGTTTTTAGCTTGTGGACCCGATAGAGGTCATAATTTTTATCCGATTTAAAAAAAAAACGTATTATTATATCACCGTTACACCCTAAGGACGACTGAGTTCGAATTTCGTGGAAATCGGCCCAAAACTGACAGATAAAATGGCCGCCCTTCGTTCTCAAATAGCGTAAAAATAGGGTATATCAAAGTTGTGGACCCTATAGAAGTCACAATTTTTATCCGATTTTGTTGAAACTTGAAATGTAAGTTTATAACACAAAGATCTTGGTTCCTTTTGATATTTGCACATATCGGACCATAACGTCCTGAATTATGGCTCCTGATTGTACGAAAAATCACGTTTTTAGCTTGTTCTCTATCCAAACAACCAAGGAGTAAAATTGATTTATTCCAATCAATTTATATACGAGTCAAGAGTATTACCTTTAACCATGTACGAGTTTGCTTCTGAACGGGTTAACTGACACTCGTTCAACTTGTAAATTCCAAATACAAACTGCTTACCATTCCGTTTCCAATAATTATCACAGACACAAATATTAATTTTGATTGTTTTATCCATCAACACACAGACACAGAGTAAACACATCTAACAACAAGATCTTATGAATTCGAGCCTCTTCAATAGTTATAAAGCACATCAAAAAGTGTAGAATAAATTGCCTAACAGAAAAATCATGCTTTATAAGTTGTTAAAGGGGCGTGGGGCTATTTAAGGAATGACGTTTGTGCACAATACAAAGAAATAATTACCACCGGTGTAAGGAATATTTTTGACAGAATATGTCAACTGCAAATATGACTAAACATCAGTTTGTTCAGAAGACGCTCTGCATGCTCGAACTTTCAAGTCTGTACCGATTCTAAAAAATTAAACAATCCCACATATCCACATTCCTAAAAACAGGAATTTTCACGTAACAAAGTAATCACAATTACTCGTTACAAATTGGTATTACATGTAACGGGTGGATTGGGGGTCTGGCCAAATCGCGACGAATAACTTCTTAGTTAGTCATATTGTAAGTGTAACTGTATTTTCTTTATTTTGACATTCTGATAATTGAGAAACCATTTGAGTAATAAATACAGGTTATTGAATGGACTGAAGCTTCATGTAAAATCACAAATACATCGACATCTCTTTTCAAAATTTGTAATTATTTCTACTGACAATTAAGAATAAAAGTCATATTGTTGTTAAAGTGGTGTCATCAATCGGTTTCTTTTGATGTTACGTGTCAATTCTCATTATGAAACTTTGATTGACAGTATGCATCCACCAGACTCTTTGGTGCCGAAATGAAAAAGTCAGCAAGGTATTATCGGACTAATAGGTATCCATGGTATTCAGAATTCGTTCAAGCAAAAATGAACCAAGAATGTTTTACAATCAACAATGCTGATTGTTAGCCATTTTCTAACATTTTTTCCAAGTTGAAACTATATGCTTGACGATTTTTGCACAAAGCTTAAATTATTGTCACAGGTAAATGCCAAAATTTCTATCGAAGACATTAAATCCAAAGAGCTATTTCTGCCTAGAAAGTATGGCAGCACGAACTTAGTAAAATTTTATGATTGGCGTCGCAATTCAGTCTGAAGAACAGTTCCGTTCGACTTTTTAATTCCACCTTACTTGTTGTTCTGTAACCCCTAATCTAAAATGCTCTTTCGATCTCATCTAATATAGTACATGCCACAAAAACATCGAATTAACTTATTTATGATATCCCCATTCTTAAATCGAATTCCAACTGCCAAGGGATCTTTTACGTGCACGCCAATGTGTACACGGGACCTCGTTTTTTTGTCCCATCTGAACGACTAGACAGCTGTCCTTGTCAGGCCCTCCATGCTGCATCACTGACAAGGGGAAACCACGCCGGGAAATCTGCTAGAACTTCTCGGCCAATGCAGGGATCGAACACCCGACCTCCAGGCTAGCGAGCCAGCATCTTACCCCCCACACAATAGACATATTGTTAGCTTCTGACACATGTGTATGAATTCTACAAGCCTTCTGTGTTTATTGCCACAGATAATTGCACTACCCTTCAACCCAAAATGCTTTCTATAGATCCCATATTATGTAATATATGATTGGTGCAATATCCATGCAATTAGTCTTAATTGCGAAGACATTTAAATAAAAGGGTTTAATCAGTGCAGGGAGTCAACTCGTACACACGTAAATCAGATGCGTGAGGTTTATCATTCGTGGATGTGTTGTCAGTGTGGGAAATACTGTTTTAAATGGATATATAAATACATGTTTTATGATTGTGGATGAAACGGTAAGCTCTGCTTCGGAACCGTCCCGTCGCCATTAAAAATCCAACATCTGTTTCACCGTAGTGATCTTGAAAAATAATCCCTGGATAATGACAGGCATTACAGGTACCTGCCGTCGTATGAATCTTGAAAAATAATATTTCACGGTATCGCAACAGGTCAGTACTAAAACTAACACTTATTACAGTATTTCAACATTGTGGCAAAATAGACATTCGGCGGCAAAACTGAACAATGACCAACAACTAAACCAATCGTAATATCTGAAAATGGCACGTGAAATTATTGAACAGTCGTGCTAATTAGACGGGACGCTTATAATTCAACACGTGTCGAGAAACTAAACACTAGTTAATTAGACGCTTAGTAATCAAAATTAAACAGTGAGATTGAAATTCGATAGAAGTACAAATTGAGCACTATTCGCCGAAATTCAACAATATTTATGAATAATTGGACACAGAGTAGAAATTAACGCTATTTACGCCAGATTAAAAAGTACCAATGTTACAGTGATAGCAGAATCGGAAATATTTAGTAGCATGGATTTGAAAAATTCTTTCTGGCAAATACTTCTACACCCAGATACTGCCCATAAAAGTGCATTTATAACACACGAAGGAATATTTGAGTTCACACGCTTACCCTATGGGTTAATGAACTCACCAACATCTTTTATGTCTCTGATAACAAAGGTTCTAAAAGGATTATCATGGAAAATATGTCTAGCTTATATTGATGATATATGTTGCTTTAGTAAGGATTTCAATACATACTTAGTTGCACTTGAACAAGTTTTCGACAGGTTAAGACATGGGAACATAAAACTGAAGCCTTCAAAGTGTAATTTTGCTGCAAAAGAGATAAAATATCTTGGACATAAAATAAGCGCCATGGGAATTCAGACCGACCAGTCAAAAACTGCTGCAGTGGCAATGTTCCCTAGACCTAAATCGCAGAAAGAAGTTAGAAGTTTTCTTGGTTTGACCAATTATTACAGGAAGTTTATAAAAGGATTTGAGTCAACTGGCAGGGTTTCGAATCCCCGGTTGTATGTGACAAGGAGTAGGGTCGCCTGTCCAACCTCGTGGGTTTTCTCTGGGTCCTCCGGTTTCCTCCCACTGCTAAAGACCCCTACGCGCTAGCGAATTATTGAAATAAAATTGAACCATGTGTTAGTCCCGAAATGACCTAGTTTGTGTCGACTGGACGTCAAACCCCATTTCTCTCTCTCTCTCTTATAAAAGGATATTCTATAATTGTTTCTCCTTTAATCGATTTGAGGGGATCACGTGGCTAAGTGTATAAGACGCTAGCTCGCTAGCCTGGAGGTCGGGTGTTCGATCCCTGCATTGGCCGAGAAAGTTCATCCAGATTTTCCGGCATGGTTCTCCCTTGTCAGTGATGCAGGACGGAGGGGCTGACAAGGAAAGCTGTCTAGTCGTTCGGATGGGACGGAAAACCGAGGTCCCGTGTACACATTGGCGTGCACGTAAAAGATCCCTTGGCAGATGGAATTCGATATAAGAGTAGGCCGTAGTGCCACTGTCCGGGCAAAATTTCCCTCATAGCACACTGTATGGCGTATGCCTGTCTTCATTAGCCCAGGTTTGGAGCAGAATAGTAGAACGTTAAACTCCATTTCATTTCATTTCATTTCATTTAACCGATTTGCTTGCTAAAGATACAAAATTTGAATGGTCCAAAGAAGACGAAAACAGATATTTAGATCTAAAAAAAGCATTGAGTACAGAACCAGTAATCATTTTTCCAAAGTTGGATAAACAATTCATTATCCACTGTGATGCATCCAACAATTCTATTGCATATGTCATGTCACAAATGCATCATGGCAAGGAACATCCCATTTCTTATGGGGGGCGTTCACTGCGGAAGGCTGAACGAAACTGGCCTATAAGTGAAAAAGAAGGTCTGGTGTTAGTAGAAGCTATCGAAGAATACAGGATATATCTCCAGGCAAACGAGTTCATAGTTTATACTGATCATATTGCGCTAACATGGCTAGGAAATGTCAAAACCCCAAAATCAGGTAGACTATTGCGATGGGCATTGCGACTGCAAGGTTATAAGTTTAAGATTAAGCACATTGCAGGTACCAGAAATGTCGCGGCTGATTGCCTATCCAGACAATGAATACAATGAAGTAAATGAGAAACCAGCTGAACCCGACACATATATATTCAGTACATCATGCGAAGCCCCATCCTTAAATTCGATCACCTTTGAATATAAAAATGACGTGACATTAATAACCAATATATTGCGTCAATACTGTTAATGTTTTCGATAATTTATTCAAAAATAACAAAGATCCGGGTCAATTATTACATAATATCAATCTTCATCATTTACAGAAAATTTGTCCTGATTACGCTGATATCATTATTTACCTGAAAAATAAAGTAGTACCCGAAAGCAAATGTGACGCTGATAGAGTTGTTAGCAAAGCAAAATCTTTCGATATTATTGATGGCATCTTATATCACTTTTATACGCCTCGAACCAAAAATTTATCTAAACCAGAAAGAATAATTAAACATACATTATACAAGAGCAAAATCTGTTATAGAAATTATAAATTAGATCTTTATTTAAACAACAAGCCCAAAATCAACTCTGTAGACCCACGGATGGCCCGGCTACAGCTCGGATTTAAATAGGATTTCACTTATCAATTAATTCAAATATGGCGCATCCTGATGAGAATACGTTGGTTAGATCGAGGCTAAATGATAGAGTGTACTTAGCGAGGCTGCTGTAGAGCGTTTCCGCATGCCACTGAAAACTTTACTTGATAATCGAGATATGTAGGTGGTGTTAACGCCTGTCAATCAAACGATCGGCAAAGGTGAAGGCACGATGATAACTATGTTCAGAATAAAGTAATTTGACTGAAATTTTCAATATATTCTTCTTTCATCATCTACTTTTGAACTGTTATAGCAAGAATGGCCAATTCTCTATAAAAATCTCCCATAATGTATCTTTAAGCAAATAGCAGTGCCAAAAACTTTAAGACATGATATATTGCAAGTTTATCATGATAATCTACCAAGCGGCGGTCATCAAGGAGCGGAACGTACATTAAGTAGCATAAGATTAATGTACTACTGGCCGCAAATGTTTAGCAAAATTACAAACTATGTGAAAACTTGTGAGATGTATCAGCAAGCCAAAAACAACCTGCATGCAAACCCAGTACCGTTAACGCCTATGCCGATTGAGGATGTATTTTGTAGATGGCATATGGATTTTCTTGGTCCATTTCCCACCGCAAAGGATTGTAGTAAATACTGCTTATTATTAGTTGACAGTGCTTCGAAATGGCCAGAATGTTTTGCTTTAAAATCACAATCTTCAAAAGATGTGGCAGACGTTTTATACAAGAATGTGTTTACCAGATATGGGTGTCCACGATCATTAATATCTGATAGAGGTACACAATTCATGTCTAACCTGGTAAAGCCCTATCCTATGTGAACTATTCGAGGTAAAACGCCATTATACAAGCCCATATCACCCACAAACTAATAGCACCTGTGAATGAATGAACAGATTCATTAAAGATAGGTTACACAAGATCAAACTAACTGGCCTGATCTGCTTCCCAGAATAATGATGGCTTGTAGAATGACACCAGCTACTCAATCTACGGGACAATCACCATTTTACATGCTCTTCAGTCGTCAGATGCATACAGCCCTAGATAATGCTGCATTAGCTCCTAAACAGACTATATCAAATTCTGTGAAAGATTATATGTCAAAAATACTCCATAACATGTAAAGAGGCTGAAATCTATGTAAAACAGGCACAAGAAAAATATACACAGCAACACAATAAAAAAGCTAAAGTGCCACATTTAAAAACAGGCGATAAAGTTTGGTTGTACTGTTCTAAAACAACTGTCAGACTTTCAGCCAAACTTCAAAAACATTAGGTAGGACCATATTATATAACCAAATCTAAAGGTAATTTTACATATCGTCTGCGATGTGCAACAGACAACCGAGAGGTGAAATCACTAATCAATGTTGCTAGATTGAAATTGTATTACGATCCATCCAGCCGTCTAGCGTATTGTCCTACAGAATATCTAGGTTCAGACATTAATCTTAATCCCGAAGCGTTAGAGCAAGTTATACCACTACCAGAACGTACAGAACACGTGGATGATACCAAAACAGCTGATCCTAATCCCGCCAAAACAAATGCGTATGAAGATCTCATAAATAAGAAAAATAAACATAAAAATTTAGAAATTAGGACAAAAGAATTAATAACAAACACGCCAAGAGCGATAATAAATTCCAAAAGGAAGATATTAAGTCTATAGTAGTTTTTAAAAGAAAAAACCCAGAACATGTTTTATAAAGTAAAATGGACAAATCATTCCAAATCTACCTCTTGGGAACCATCAGACATGCTGCAGGGCGAAATTATACAGAATTATCACATTCAAAGAACTAAGGAGGGTAAAATTAGAAAATGACCATTAAGAAATCATAAATTTTTTGACAAAGTCAATATTGCAAGTATTTCTACGCACCAATTCAGTCCTCCAAAAAGTAAATGCCATCATCTCCATAGTAAACCAAACTGGAAGAATGCAATTTCGAGACTTGAAAATACATTTACGAACAATAGAAATTCGGATAACTGCAATCTGCATCGCCATGTAGAAGACAGAACATCAGAGCTGGAAGACTACTTGTCAAATAATTTATACCAGGAGTCATGTAGACTAGAGAACGGGTTGATTTAGAATTCAATACGCTACATACGATACAAAAATATCATTTCCAAATAATCCTTACTATTATACAAAGATGGGAATATTGAGCGCCAAGTCCATTGAAGACATATTCAATTTGATTCAGATCTAGACAAACGAAAATACCCCTGATGATGTGAGGCTAAGAATTCGTCATCCGCAAGCTAAATTGTGAATCGTAAAAGGCGATTGAAATTTGCTACAGAAAAAGATCTATGTTTACTTTTATTATTTAAACAATAATTTGGTATTTCATCGAGATATTGTTTACCACGTGGCCTAGCTAACCATGGTAGTCTATATTATATTATTGCGTATGTTTCATTGGTGACGATCAATGCAGTTACATATTATTCAAAAATAAATTTAGAAATTGTTAAAATAATTAGTGAAAGCTTTCAGCCCTTGATAATGACTTGCAATTGAGCAATCTGAACAGGTATAAAGTGACTGAACATATATAAAGTGACTGAGCATATATAAAATATGATATATTCAGTAATAGATATGAATAAGAGTAATATTTAAATTTTAAAATGAATTATATAAAAATGTAAATGACCTAATAGTGTTATTTTAGAAGGTTTGATCTAAAAGGATCTAAATAAACCGATGATGATAAATAAACGAAACTCTGTAAAATAAAGAATAAAGACATTTAAATGCAAATTCAACATACTAACTTTATATGTTAAAATTATATTAATGTTGTGTGAAAAATAAGCGTTAATTTTTAATGATCTATGAGATCGCTATTGGTGAAGTTACCAAAAAATAAGAATAAATGATATGAATAAATATAATTGTATATTCACAAGGACATGAGATAT
The DNA here is from genome assembly GCF_932274485.2 of Patella vulgata. Lineage (NCBI taxonomy): Eukaryota > Metazoa > Mollusca > Gastropoda > Patellidae > Patella > Patella vulgata. Next base: position 45,141,914 of record NC_065885.2, read on the forward strand.
GACTTTATCGTAAATAAACGAAAAATATGTGGATATCCCGATAAGTACGATAATTTTCACATATGTGACAATAAAGAGCTATGTAAGATATTACTTACAATATATATTATGAGTAAAGGTATGTGATTTAAGATGTTAATTGAAAATAATGTGAATATGATTTAAATATATATCATAAAGATATATAAATATATCGTAAAGAAATATGATAGGAACACATCGTAGAGATATGTGATTATGAATATGACTTAACTATATCGTATAGATATGTAAATATAATATATGAATTTGATTTATATAAATATATCGTAAAGATACTTGAATATGATTTAATTATATTCTAGGATATACATAATTGGGAGAATAATGGATGTGTTCAACGAACATCCAGATCACAAATAAGGCAAATCTTTCATCATCTAATCCCCACATTATTGTGAAGGTGTGTGTATATATAAATATATATATATATATATATCTGAATATAAGAATGTTACGTTTTAATAATAATAAAAAAAAAATATCAAAGGTACGTTTTTTATACACCCACATTGAAATGTGGTCGTATATTGTTGTCGCCCCCGTCCGTCACCCACAATTGCTTGTGGACGCTCTATAGGCTAAAGTTAATATCCGATTGACTTTAAATTTATACTCTGTGTTTAGGGTCATGAGACGAAGAAGCCTATTGATTTTCAGCGATTTTTGATAATTACTGTCGGAGTTGTGGCCCTTGATCACTTCAAAAAATCTTGTGGACGCTCTAGAGGTCCAAGTTAATATCCGATTGACTTTAAATTTATACACAGTGTATAAGGTCAAGAAGTCTATTCCTATTGATTTTCAGCGATTTCCGATAATTACTGCCAGAGTTATGGCCCTTGATCACTTTGAAAAATCTTGTGGACGCTAGAGGCTAAAGTTAATATCCGATTTGCTTTAAATTGATACACAGTGTTTAAGGTCATGAGACGAAGAAGCCTATTAATTTTCAGCGATTTCCGATAATTACTGCCAGAGTTATGGCCCTTGATCACTTTGAAAATTCTTGTGGACGCTCTAGAGGCTAAAGTTAATATCCGATTGACTTTAAATTTATATACTGTGTTGAAGACCATGAAACAAAAAAGCCTAGTGATTTTCAGCGATTTCCGATAATTTTTGCCAGAGTTATGGCCCTTGATCACTTTGAAAAATCTTGTGGACGCTCTAGAGGCTAAAGTTAATATCTGATTGACTTTAAATTTATACACAGTGTTTAAGATCTTGAGACGAACAAGTATATAGATTTTCAAAAATCTTTATGACTTGAACAGCTAAATCCATGATGTTAAATGTTTTTTATACTAAATGTTAGCACGGGGCAGAACTTTATAAAAACCAAACAAATTCTAATGGTTTTCTGATAATTACTTAATGCGTTGTTACTCTTAATCAGATTTTAATGTATTATAAATGTTTCATTACCGAAAAAAGTAAAAATATGTGACAACTCTTGTTGACTGCCCAGAATATAGCTGCTGTGGGCGTATGTTTCGTTGCCTGGCAACCTATCTTTTTTTTATGATCACTGATCGCTGCTCTAATATTTAAAAAAAGAGAAAAATACAAATTATTAGGTTTGGTAACAAGCACACTTGTACGTATATAGCAAGTCTTTTAATATAATTTAACCCACCCCACCCCACCCAACTTTCCATTTTGAGAACTAATACACTCGTTTCTATAGCTGTTTCTTGGAACACGATGCATAGCGTATATATGTTCTATCAGAAAAAAAAGTAATATTTACAGATGAACGTCATAAACCAACCAGCATACTATCAAACCAAGTCCGGTAGTCTGAAGTTCGTCTGTGAAACCAGTATAAAGAAGAGCAACTGGAGAATCCGTTTGGCTCACTTGGAGAAACTGGAAATATAAAGCCAGCTTAGATAATCATTGTGTACTGACATGCTACATCAGAACAACAACAACCATCAATTATAAGGATGACAAACATTATTCCATTATTCAGTTACTAGTCATTGCAGAATGCAAGAAGAAATAGAAAAAAAAATCAGTAATGTGTGTGTTTAACAAAACCCAACAACAACTCAAAACTTATTTCACAAGTGTATTGCTGAATCTGTGCCGTGTTAAAAGTGTATTGTTGAATCTGTGCGGTGTTAAAAAGTATATACGCTAATGATGGCTATACATATGTAATAATATCTGAAAAACAATTAACTGAAATGGATGAATACCACCTACAATAGTTAATAATGAACCAAAACAAAGTGCATGATGTCAAACTAAACTTTCTTTTATTTTACAAAAACATTCTTTACAATTATATATAAAATACATAGTTACAGTGAAATAGTTTTATTAAGATGCATATATACTTTATTGTTCTTTAATATTTATGTATTTTCAAGGACTATTTCATTCTAATACATCTGAACTGTATTATAGTGGACATAGATGTCAATATGTATACATATTTTTAAACGCCCACATTTTCATGTGGACGTATATTGTCGTCGCCCCTGTCCGGACGTCCGTCCACAATTGTTTGTGAACAGTCTACAGGTCACAATTTTTATCCGAATTCAACAAAACTTGAAATAAAGGTTTATCACCCTAAGATTTAGTTTCCATTCGATATTGGCATGTATCGGACTGTAACTTCATGGATTATGGCCCCAGATTGTACGAAAAATCACGTTTTTAGCTTGTGAACACTGTAGAGGTCACAATTTTTATCCGATTTGGTTTAAACTTAAAATGTATGCTTATAACCCAAAGATCTCGGTTTCGATTGTATAAAAAATCGCGTTTTTAGCATGTGGACTCATAGAGGTCATAATTTTTATCTGATTTAAAAAAACGTATTATTATATCACTGTTACACTCCAAGGACGACTGAGTTCGAATTTCGTGAAAATCGGACCAAAACTGACAGACAAAAAATGGGCACCCTTCGTTCTCAAATAGCGTAAAAATATGGTATATCAAGGTTGTGGACCCTATAGAGGTCACAATTTTTTATCCGATTTTGTTAAAACTTGAAATGTAAGTTTATAACACAAAGATCTTGGTTCCTTTCGATATTCGCACATATTGGACCGTAACTTCCTGAATTATGGCCCCTGATTGTACAAAAAAATCGCGTTTTTAGCTTGTGGACCCTATAGAGGTCATAATTTTTATCTGATTTAAAAAACCTATTATTATGTCACCGTTAAACCCTAAGGACAGCTAAATTCAAATTTCGTGAAAATCGGCCCAAAACTGACAGACAAAATGGCCGCCCCTCGTTCTCAAATAGCTTAAAAATATGGTATATCAAGGTTGTGGACCCTATAGAGGTCACAATTTTTATCCGATTTTGTTGAAACTTGAAATGTAAGTTTATAACCCAAAGATTTCGGTTCCTTTCGATATTTGCGCATATCGAATTGTAATTTCCTGAATTATGGCCCTTGATTGTAGGAAAAATCACTTTCTTTTTAGCTTGTTCTCTATCCATCTCTCGAAAATGTGGGCGTATCTTGCCTGGCAGCCGCTGGTTTATTTTGCTTTTATATTTCACAATTGTATGCATGTTAGTCCTATAAACTAGTAATTTAGCTGTATCTTACCAGGAGGTAATATTTCTGGGAGCCCGAGGGAAATCTGACCGACACAAGTTATATGAGTTCTATATATTAAAAACCTATGTTATATATATTTCCCATTTTGTTAAACATATCTTTGACAACATTAATGTATTTTAAATCTATTTTATTTACCAAATTATTTTTCATGTAAGATACATGTTAAATTAAACAGACACTGGCATGAGTGATTGTCTTTATAAAAACACATAGAGTCAAACTCTTTACAATCAAATATCAACTAGTCCCTAGGTTACACTGAGAAGTAGTAAAGGTGAGATTTGTACGTTTACAGTATAGATTTCTCGCTTTTTAGTAAATTTGTACCAATATCGGTAAAATTCTAATTATCGCAACAAATCTAATAATTATGAAGAAGCTAAAATCTGTAGGTACGGTGTGTTAATTAACAGGGGTGAGAAATTGACTGAAAGGTGATATAATTATCGCTAGGGGTGAAAATCTTGGCGATGGTGCGTTTTTTGTACTGGCGTGTTAATTAACGAACAGGTTAAAAACGACTGACACGGTGTGTATTCTTTGTTTGGTGAGTTTTCTCAAAAGCGTGTTATAACTGCAGCAAAGGTGATTTATCATGGACCAGCAGTAAATCTAATTTACCGTGCGATTTTTTGTTCGACCGTGTGTTTTACGCAGATCGTTCTTTGTTAAGTGTAGGTCTTTATACATGGAATTATACATGGGATAGGTACGTATATACTTTCTTATACGTATTTCATTTCTTGATGAATACTACGTGTTTTGTACTTCGTACCATAGTCGGACTGCAGTTATTTATATATTTGATCTTTTTTGTCGGTTTAATTTGTATACAAATAAATGATATGAATAAATATAATTGTATATTCACAAGGACATGAGATATGACTTTATCGTAAATAAACGAAAAATATGTGGATATCCCGATAAGTACGATAATTTTCACATATGTGACAATAAAGAGCTATGTAAGATATTACTTACAATATATATTATGAGTAAAGGTATGTGATTTAAGATGTTAATTGAAAATAATGTGAATATGATTTAAATATATATCATAAAGATATATAAATATATCGTAAAGAAATATGATAGGAACACATCGTAGAGATATGTGATTATGAATATGACTTAACTATATCGTATAGATATGTAAATATAATATATGAATTTGATTTATATAAATATATCGTAAAGATACTTGAATATGATTTAATTATATTCTAGGATATACATAATTGGGAGAATAATGGATGTGTTCAACGAACATCCAGATCACAAATAAGGCAAATCTTTCATCATCTAATCCCCACATTATTGTGAAGGTGTGTGTATATATAAATATATATATATATATATATCTGAATATAAGAATGTTACGTTTTAATAATAATAAAAAAAAAATATCAAAGGTACGTTTTTTATACACCCACATTGAAATGTGGTCGTATATTGTTGTCGCCCCCGTCCGTCACCCACAATTGCTTGTGGACGCTCTATAGGCTAAAGTTAATATCCGATTGACTTTAAATTTATACTCTGTGTTTAGGGTCATGAGACGAAGAAGCCTATTGATTTTCAGCGATTTTTGATAATTACTGTCGGAGTTGTGGCCCTTGATCACTTCAAAAAATCTTGTGGACGCTCTAGAGGTCCAAGTTAATATCCGATTGACTTTAAATTTATACACAGTGTATAAGGTCAAGAAGTCTATTCCTATTGATTTTCAGCGATTTCCGATAATTACTGCCAGAGTTATGGCCCTTGATCACTTTGAAAAATCTTGTGGACGCTAGAGGCTAAAGTTAATATCCGATTTGCTTTAAATTGATACACAGTGTTTAAGGTCATGAGACGAAGAAGCCTATTAATTTTCAGCGATTTCCGATAATTACTGCCAGAGTTATGGCCCTTGATCACTTTGAAAATTCTTGTGGACGCTCTAGAGGCTAAAGTTAATATCCGATTGACTTTAAATTTATATACTGTGTTGAAGACCATGAAACAAAAAAGCCTAGTGATTTTCAGCGATTTCCGATAATTTTTGCCAGAGTTATGGCCCTTGATCACTTTGAAAAATCTTGTGGACGCTCTAGAGGCTAAAGTTAATATCTGATTGACTTTAAATTTATACACAGTGTTTAAGATCTTGAGACGAACAAGTATATAGATTTTCAAAAATCTTTATGACTTGAACAGCTAAATCCATGATGTTAAATGTTTTTTATACTAAATGTTAGCACGGGGCAGAACTTTATAAAAACCAAACAAATTCTAATGGTTTTCTGATAATTACTTAATGCGTTGTTACTCTTAATCAGATTTTAATGTATTATAAATGTTTCATTACCGAAAAAAGTAAAAATATGTGACAACTCTTGTTGACTGCCCAGAATATAGCTGCTGTGGGCGTATGTTTCGTTGCCTGGCAACCTATCTTTTTTTTATGATCACTGATCGCTGCTCTAATATTTAAAAAAAGAGAAAAATACAAATTATTAGGTTTGGTAACAAGCACACTTGTACGTATATAGCAAGTCTTTTAATATAATTTAACCCACCCCACCCCACCCAACTTTCCATTTTGAGAACTAATACACTCGTTTCTATAGCTGTTTCTTGGAACACGATGCATAGCGTATATATGTTCTATCAGAAAAAAAAGTAATATTTACAGATGAACGTCATAAACCAACCAGCATACTATCAAACCAAGTCCGGTAGTCTGAAGTTCGTCTGTGAAACCAGTATAAAGAAGAGCAACTGGAGAATCCGTTTGGCTCACTTGGAGAAACTGGAAATATAAAGCCAGCTTAGATAATCATTGTGTACTGACATGCTACATCAGAACAACAACAACCATCAATTATAAGGATGACAAACATTATTCCATTATTCAGTTACTAGTCATTGCAGAATGCAAGAAGAAATAGAAAAAAAAATCAGTAATGTGTGTGTTTAACAAAACCCAACAACAACTCAAAACTTATTTCACAAGTGTATTGCTGAATCTGTGCCGTGTTAAAAGTGTATTGTTGAATCTGTGCGGTGTTAAAAAGTATATACGCTAATGATGGCTATACATATGTAATAATATCTGAAAAACAATTAACTGAAATGGATGAATACCACCTACAATAGTTAATAATGAACCAAAACAAAGTGCATGATGTCAAACTAAACTTTCTTTTATTTTACAAAAACATTCTTTACAATTATATATAAAATACATAGTTACAGTGAAATAGTTTTATTAAGATGCATATATACTTTATTGTTCTTTAATATTTATGTATTTTCAAGGACTATTTCATTCTAATACATCTGAACTGTATTATAGTGGACATAGATGTCAATATGTATACATATTTTTAAACGCCCACATTTTCATGTGGACGTATATTGTCGTCGCCCCTGTCCGGACGTCCGTCCACAATTGTTTGTGAACAGTCTACAGGTCACAATTTTTATCCGAATTCAACAAAACTTGAAATAAAGGTTTATCACCCTAAGATTTAGTTTCCATTCGATATTGGCATGTATCGGACTGTAACTTCATGGATTATGGCCCCAGATTGTACGAAAAATCACGTTTTTAGCTTGTGAACACTGTAGAGGTCACAATTTTTATCCGATTTGGTTTAAACTTAAAATGTATGCTTATAACCCAAAGATCTCGGTTTCGATTGTATAAAAAATCGCGTTTTTAGCATGTGGACTCATAGAGGTCATAATTTTTATCTGATTTAAAAAAACGTATTATTATATCACTGTTACACTCCAAGGACGACTGAGTTCGAATTTCGTGAAAATCGGACCAAAACTGACAGACAAAAAATGGGCACCCTTCGTTCTCAAATAGCGTAAAAATATGGTATATCAAGGTTGTGGACCCTATAGAGGTCACAATTTTTTATCCGATTTTGTTAAAACTTGAAATGTAAGTTTATAACACAAAGATCTTGGTTCCTTTCGATATTCGCACATATTGGACCGTAACTTCCTGAATTATGGCCCCTGATTGTACAAAAAAATCGCGTTTTTAGCTTGTGGACCCTATAGAGGTCATAATTTTTATCTGATTTAAAAAACCTATTATTATGTCACCGTTAAACCCTAAGGACAGCTAAATTCAAATTTCGTGAAAATCGGCCCAAAACTGACAGACAAAATGGCCGCCCCTCGTTCTCAAATAGCTTAAAAATATGGTATATCAAGGTTGTGGACCCTATAGAGGTCACAATTTTTATCCGATTTTGTTGAAACTTGAAATGTAAGTTTATAACCCAAAGATTTCGGTTCCTTTCGATATTTGCGCATATCGAATTGTAATTTCCTGAATTATGGCCCTTGATTGTAGGAAAAATCACTTTCTTTTTAGCTTGTTCTCTATCCATCTCTCGAAAATGTGGGCGTATCTTGCCTGGCAGCCGCTGGTTTATTTTGCTTTTATATTTCACAATTGTATGCATGTTAGTCCTATAAACTAGTAATTTAGCTGTATCTTACCAGGAGGTAATATTTCTGGGAGCCCGAGGGAAATCTGACCGACACAAGTTATATGAGTTCTATATATTAAAAACCTATGTTATATATATTTCCCATTTTGTTAAACATATCTTTGACAACATTAATGTATTTTAAATCTATTTTATTTACCAAATTATTTTTCATGTAAGATACATGTTAAATTAAACAGACACTGGCATGAGTGATTGTCTTTATAAAAACACATAGAGTCAAACTCTTTACAATCAAATATCAACTAGTCCCTAGGTTACACTGAGAAGTAGTAAAGGTGAGATTTGTACGTTTACAGTATAGATTTCTCGCTTTTTAGTAAATTTGTACCAATATCGGTAAAATTCTAATTATCGCAACAAATCTAATAATTATGAAGAAGCTAAAATCTGTAGGTACGGTGTGTTAATTAACAGGGGTGAGAAATTGACTGAAAGGTGATATAATTATCGCTAGGGGTGAAAATCTTGGCGATGGTGCGTTTTTTGTACTGGCGTGTTAATTAACGAACAGGTTAAAAACGACTGACACGGTGTGTATTCTTTGTTTGGTGAGTTTTCTCAAAAGCGTGTTATAACTGCAGCAAAGGTGATTTATCATGGACCAGCAGTAAATCTAATTTACCGTGCGATTTTTTGTTCGACCGTGTGTTTTACGCAGATCGTTCTTTGTTAAGTGTAGGTCTTTATACATGGAATTATACATGGGATAGGTACGTATATACTTTCTTATACGTATTTCATTTCTTGATGAATACTACGTGTTTTGTACTTCGTACCATAGTCGGACTGCAGTTATTTATATATTTGATCTTTTTTGTCGGTTTAATTTGTATACAAATTATCGTGCGTCATTTCCCGATATCATAACCAACCCCAGATTGATTATCCGATATATTCTAATCGCCATTGTTATCAGATTAAGGAATCTTGTTTCGAAAGCAAGTTTATAAATGTAAAATTGCACAATTAATGAAAATCTATAAGTTTTCGTCACTGCTATATTTACTACGCGTTTGTGTATTAATATATAAATGTATAGTTTCTTGCCTGGGGGGGTGTGTGTGGATGGCTGAATGGTTAGCGTGCGCGCGCTGTATCGTAAAGTCTGTCATTGAGTCGACTGGCGTTGTTTTGAATCCCCGGTTGTACGTGGCAAGGAGTAGGGTCGCCTGTCCAACCTCGTGGGTTTTCTCAGGGTCCTCCGGTTTCCTCCCACTGCTAAAGACCCCTACGCGCAAGCGAATTATGTAAATAAAATTAAACCATGTTAGTCCCGAAATGACCTAGTTTGTGTCAAGTGGACGTTAAACCCCATTTCTCTCTCTCACTCTCTTGCCTGGGTCATAGATAGGACTACCGAGAAAAAGTAATTTCTTCACTATATATAACAAATGATAACTCACATATCAAATAACACTGATGAAAATAGAGACATGCGCCCGCTTCCACCCACCGTAATATTGTCCATTGCCGAACATTATTCAGATTCGATTGAAAGAATAATACTAATATAACCTAATATTGAGCCGCTTGTTCATATAGCCGCTTGTTTTCCATTGTATGAAATAGCTTTATTAATTTACTCCACAGTACAAAGAAACCACAGGTTCTGTGTCGGTTCGTGTACACTTTTCACACTGAACTGTTCTTTGATGTTGACAGGCACACACAGTAACCTCTGCTCTTTGATGTTGAGAGGCAAACTGTTTCTCGTGCTCAAATGGATTAGCTGATAAAGTTGGAGGGAATTGTTACAGTTTATTTTAATAAGTACAACAAAAGGGACAATTTTGTAATGTGGGTGAATACTGTGGTATATTCAATTTTGATCTTATTGTAATGGATAAATGTGTGGTTCACTTTTCGAGCATCTCATTTAAATAAAGCTTATTCTATTATTTTATTATTATTTTAATAAGTACAACAAAAAGGACAATTTTGTAATGTGGGTGAATACTGTGGTATATTCAATTTTGATCTTATTGTAATGGATAAATGTGTGGTTCACTTTTCGAGCATCTCATTTATATAAAGCTTATTCTATTAACATAATATGTATATATTATATTCATTTCATTTTTTTTCTCATAGGAAATTTCGGTTGGTATCTGAAACGAAAAAACTGCCCAAGTCATTATATTATGTTGTAATCAGAGAAATGTTCAAACAAAAAAATGAACTAGACAAGATAAAGAGTATAAGCAATACTATTTGTTGTCAAATATTGATGTTTATATGCGTTCATAATTAAATGTTTTAATTATATCGTAACGTATGAATTGTGTGCTTTATTTTTCATCGAATTGGCAATTGGTATTATTAGCCAAGACATTCGCTGCTACACGCATATTTGCTTCAATAATGATGTTTGTGGAATTTTGTGGGTTTTTAAAAGAAACATAGTCAATGGGTGGAATTTAAGACTGGGCAGGGCGAAGACGGGGGAAACGTTATCAAGTTGTTATTCAAATTATTCAAAGAAATATAAGGCCAAGAAATACGCCATGACATTGAAAAGGAGAAATGCTTTTGCTACTATGCCGAAATTATCACGGCGTATGTGGACTAATGCTAAATCATAGGACTATGATATTTTGCTATAGCATATTCCCCCCCCCCCCCCAAAAAAAAAAAAAAAAACTTTGTGGAAAATTTAAAGTCTTTTCTAATAATATTAAAAGATTATTTTTTGTTTGGTTGTTCTTCTTTTTGGATTTGTTAAATTATTAAAAGGAATTTCCAATTCATATTGGAAATTTACATTTCTAATTATAATCACCAAACTGACACCAGAGCACTGATCATCAACTTGTAACAACGTTGACCTAGATGTTATATAACTGCTGCCAGACTTTATTAGGGGCAATAAATGGACACACAATTGCATTGTAACTGTAAAATGTGTATTATAAACCAAAGGTAAATTTATAGATTTCAAAACAGAACAATAATATTCCAAATACATTCACTGTCTTGTTATATGATGACTTTGGTTTAATAAAATTTAAAATTCGTCATGACTCTGTAAGTTGATAACGATATGTTGTGTAACCTATTTAAAAACTGTAATTTGTCTGCGACACAAACGCCTCAATGGATTATGTACATAAGCTATAGATATTTTAATTACATCAAAGGTGTATTAGAAATTCCGTCTTCATTAGCCCATGTTAGGAGCAGAACAGTAGGACGTTAAACCTCTTTCCATTTCATTTCGTATTAGAAATTACTGTTGATCTGAAATAGTTTCTTTTTAAAAAATTACTAACGTGGAACTCAATATAGAATAATAAATAGCCAGAAATATTGAAAATGAAGATATATAGGTTTAAAACTATGACTTTAAAATATAGTGAATATGTCGAAATGGGTAACTACAGCAATAAATTATTATTGCCTAATAATTATATAAATATATTCCTATAAAGGTAGTGGCCTAATTCTTTCACGCAATTTTACATGTCGATGTGAATAGAATACATAACAAATATAGTGAAATTTACTGAAATATACATGACAAACCATCTCTTTATGCAAAAACTTTGGTGTGCATCATTATTTTTTTTTATGAGTTATCACATTGTAAATGCCCAACGCCCCCTTTATGTTTATAATATTTTCTCTGATTGTAACAGTTTTAACTGATTTTTCGTTATCTTTCAAAATAACAAATCTTTCCTCTGCAAAAGGAGATCAAACAGTTATAAATGGGATTTAGACAAAAGGGAAACATATTTACGCATATACTTGAAGACTTTCTGTTTCAAATCTATGTTGTATTATTTGTTTTATGTGATTTATTTTTGGTATATACGGACCAGTGATGGGATTTCAAAAAATTTCTTGTCAGACATTTTACCAAAAATAAAGGGGCATAACTCTTATCGTTATTTAAGCAGACGAATTCGTACCACAATTAAAAGTCACATGTCAAAATATTCAAATCCCGTACGTAATAAAAATAGGTGAACCTCGCTATTTTTCATATTTAATTCCTGTACAGTATTCAATTCATACCACAATTAAAAACCACATGTCAACAAAATATTCAAATCCCGTACGTGATAAAAATTGGTGACCTCGCTATTTTTCACACTTAATTCCTGTACGGCATTCAAATTTATGTCAGTAAATGTCCTACAAAATTAAGCATTTTCGTAATATGTTGAATGAAAGCTTGCCGATCCTGCTTCGGCATCAAATTCACAACCATAATATTCCTTTAGAATTACGTGTCTTCGTTTATACGGCAGCAAATGAATGCAGAACTTCCGAAATAGTTAAATCACTTGTAAACAGGCATAGCTAACTTCAGCGAATAACACTATTTCATAGTCACGACGAAGTGACAGGCATCATAGGCAACACAGAAGAATGATTGACATGCTTCTTAATTCCCGCCTACAAATACGTTAGAATTTCTGCTCATATAGCTATTGATAGCCCCTCCCCTTTTAGTTATTTTGCTGGGCGCGTACTAGTCTCGGTCACCCAGAAACTCCTAGTCTTCAACATATTCGTAGAATATTTTTCTGGATAATAGAGACTAATAGACTACCCCACATAACAATATGATGTTAATTTTACGTTACATTTACGTAAAAATGGTCAGTCAGTTTACCATCATTTTGCTCATCTTTTTAACGATAATTTTACGTCAGGAAATGACGTTAATCTAACGTAAACTTTACGTCATTTTTACGTTATATTTACGTCATTTTCTGACGTAAATCTAACGTAAACTTTACGTCATTTTCTGACGTAAATCTAACGTAAAATTTGCGTAAAGTTTACGTCATTTTCGTTAGATTTACGTCAGAAAATGACGTAAACTTTACGTTAGATTTACGTCAGAAAATGATGTAAATATAACGTAAAAATGACGTAAACTTTACGCTAGATTAACGTCATTTCCTGACGTTAAATTGTCGTTAAAAGGATGAGCAAAATGATGGATATCTAACCGACCATTATAACGTAAATCTAACATTAAATTAACATCATTTACGGATGCAATTCTAATGTCAAATTTTGATGACCAAAGTTACGAAAATATAACAAACCATTAAAACCTTCAAAATTATTCATTATTTGCGGCAGTAAATGGGAAGTACATTCAATCAATAATCAAATTTTCCTGACCCGTGGGTGAGGCTAAAAGTTGAGTGGTCCAACGTGTGCGCTTTAGATCATAAGGTCTGTCATTGAGTCAAGTGGTTTGTTTCCACACCCAACTTGAACATGGGTTTTCTCTGGGTCCTCCTACTACTAAAGATTCCTGGTGCGGATGAATTATTCAACTTGAATTGAATCACTTAGTCCCAAAGGACAGTTTATGTCTATTGGATGTTTTACCCCATTGCTCTCTATCTACCCATAACCAGTCAGAATTCTAAATGTATTGCACAGAAAAGTTAAAAATCTAGCAGAATAATATGACAAAATATACTACAAGTATGTATACATATACTTTATTTAAAAGACAAAAATATAATGTTATAAAATACAAAATACACATTTAAATATTAACAGTTTTTATCCACAGCTGTTTGAGAAATGAAGACGGGCATATGCCACACAGTGTGCAGAGCTATGGCGTACTCTTATATAAAATTCCAACTGCCAAGGGATCTTTCACACACACACACTTGAGTTTACACTGTACCTTGTTTTTTTGGTCCCTTCCGTATGACTAGTCAGCCATCCATGTCAGGTCCTCTGTCCGGCATCACTGACAAGGGAAAATGTTCAAGAAAAAGGTCTACATTAGCGCTATGAAAGTGCTGATATGCATATAAGAAAGAAAAAACTGGGATATTGACCAAATTGGGCCAAAACCTATAGCCTCTATCTTATTTGCTCAAGGTATTGATGGAATAGGAGTAACTTTGGAATGAGTGAAATGAAATGGGGTTTAATGTCCTATTCCGACAGGGCTAATGACATGGAAATATGCTATACAGTGTACTATTATGGAATTTTATCCAGACAGCGGCGCTAAAGCCTACTCTTATATCGAATTCAAACTGCCAAGGGATCTTTCACGTGCACACCAATGTGTGCACAGGACCTCGGTCATTCGTACCATCCAAACGACTAGACAGCTGTCCCTCCTTGTCAGGCCCTCTGTCCTGCACCTCTGACAAGGGGAGGAAACCAAGTCTGGAAATCACGAAGAACTTTCTCGGCCGACACTGGAATGGAATGTTGTGGAATGCTGAATATTGATAGGTTTCGTCCTCTCATGATTCCAGTGTGTAACACAAATTTGAAAAAGATCAATTAAGAATAAACACAGCATCTATTGCATTTGAAAAAGGGAGAATTAACCAAGGAAGGCAAAGTCCTGAAAAGCTGTATATTGATAATGCTTGTCCTCTCACAATCGGAATGATTCACATTTCACACCCAGTGTACGGACAAACAGGGCCAAAATTGATATGTGGGTGTATAAACAAAGATATATACTACACCAATATTACATGTGTTGCAGAATTGGTTTAACACATTTCAAATATAATTGTAACACGGATATTTGCAATGGTTGATCCATGACAAAAGATTTGAAATATTTTGAAGAGACGCAAAAGGTTACGCCATACAGTGTGCTATAAGGGAAATTTTGCCCAGGCAGCAACGCTATGGCCTACTCTTGTATCGAATTCCAACTGCCAGGGGATCTTTTATGTGCATGCCAATGTGTACACTGGACCTTGGGGTTTTTTTTGTCCCATCCAAACGACTAGACAGCTGTCCTTGTCAGGCCCTCCATCCTGCATCACTGACAATGGGAAACCACACCGGAAAATCAGGATGAACTTTCTCGGCCAATGCAGGGATCGAACACCCGACCTCAAGGCTAGCGAGTCAGCGTCTTACCCACTTAGCCACATGATCCCCCCTTGGCCTATGTACATGTAGAGATGAATTTTGAGCTACCTTTATATATATATTTCTATTTTTAAAACCCGCGACAAGTATATTTATATCAAGGATGTAACCCTCTATCAGTTAACCCGTCACGGATTGGTTGCATTGGTGAACCGGTTCAAAATATTCGTTTCATATCATACCTGACCTTCAAATCCAGGAATTGTAGCCACAACGGGGATCACGTTGGTTAAGTCGGTAAGACACTGGCTATCTAGTCTGGAGGTCGGGTGTTCGATCCCTGCATTGGCCGAGAAAGTTATTCCAGATTTTCCGGCATGGTTCTCCCTTGTCAGTGATGCAGGACAGAGGGCTAGACAAGACAGCTGTCTAGTCATTAAAATAGGACAAAAAAATGAGGTCCCATGTACACATTGGCGTGCACGTACAAGAGCCCTTGAAGTTAGAATTCGATATAAGAGAAGGCCGTAGTGCCACTGTCCGGGCAAAATTTCCCACATAGCACACTGTATGGCGTATGCCCATCTTCATTAGCCCAGTTCAGAGCAAAACAGTAGGACGTTAAACTTTCATTTCACTAGCCACAGCTCTGTTTTCTTTCACCAAAGGGGGGGGGGGGTGGATGGCTGAATGGTTAGCGTGCGCGCACTGTATCATAAAGTCTGTCATTGAGTCGACTGGCGTGGTTTTGAATCCCCAGTTGTACGTGGCAAGGAGTAGGGTCGCCTGTCCAACTTCATGGGTTTTCTCCGGGTCCTCCGGTTTCCTCCCACTCCTAAAGACCCCTACGCGCAAGCGAATTATGTAAATAAAAAATTAAACCATATGTTAGTCCCGAAATGACCTAGTTTGTGTCGAGTGGACGGTAAACCCCATTTCTCTCTCTCTCTCTTTCACCAAAGGGGGGGATCAAGTGGCTAAGTGGGTAAGACGCTGGCTCGCTAGCCTGGAGATCGGGTGTTCGATCCCTGTAAGTTCATCCTGATTTTCCGGCGTGGTTTCCCTTGTCAGTGATGCAGGACGGAGGGACTGACAAGGACAGCTGTCTAGTCGTTATGGGACGAAAAACTGATGTCCCGTGTAGACATTGGCGTGCACGTAAAAGATCCCTTGGCAGTTGGAATTCGATATAAGAGTAGGCCGTAGCCCCGCTGCCCAGGCAAAATTTCCCTCATAGCACACTGTATGGCATATGCTCGTCTTCATTAGCCCAGGTTAGGAGCAGAATAGTAGGACGTTAAACCCCATTTCATTTCATTTCATTTCTTTCACCAAAGACCACATAAATACTTCATTTAGCACTTGTCATTTGAAACAGTTATAGCCTATGTCTTGTCTGGAAGAGGGGGCATCATCACATTACCATACAGGGTATAAGTCGATGTTGAGTATAAGTCAAATTGCCAAATTTTACATTTTTCCGACCTACATCCATAATTAAGTAGAGGCGGTATATAAGACTAATGTTTTTCAACTCCACGAGTTTCGAGACTGTTATCCTAGTCTAATACCGTGCCGGTGTACGCCGAAGAAAAGTTGGGCCATATAAATAATGAGGGTCTGGGACAGTTGTCAATAACACTTGCATTTATAAACAAACATGAATCGTGATGACGAATTAGGATTCAATAAAAAAAAACAACATAGATATGGCCCATGAAGAGAGAAATTTTACAATAAAAAAAAATTAAGAGTGTTGGATATTGAACTGACAATGCAATCAAATGGACTTTCGGAAATGGCATTCTTATATAAATTTCATGGGCGTCAACATCTTGTTTTAGGACTAGTTACCTTCCTTAGACTTTGTTTATGATAATGTAAAAGACCGGATAATCTAGCCTATGACCGATTATTCTCAAATGTTGACAACGCAACCACACTAATATTCGTAGAATATAGAATATTTTTTTCTAGATGATAGAGACTAATAATATGCCAACATTGAAATGTGTGCATAAAAATTGGATATACTTAACTACACCAATATTATACCTATGTCATAGAATTTGTTACAAACATTACAAATATAATCTTAATAGAGATCTTTGCTATGGTTGATCTATCAGTAAAAATTGGAAGATTTGTAAGGAACGCAAAAGGTTATTGTTTACTGGCTGCAGCAGGGAGCAATAACAGGAACACAGATGATTTTCAACTCACTGATACAACTCAGTTTAAACTTTAAGCCAAAGAGCTGTTATATAATACTGTGACAGGATATCTGCTCTAAACTAACTAGTCATCAAAGAATTGACTGTCAAAAGTTCAGACAGAAAGTATTTTAGGCCTACAATGCTTGTAAAGCTTTGGCCTACATTCTGATGATATTTGTGCTACCATAGATACATATATATTTATATCATTACGTTATGTGACAAGTAGTAGTGTTTGGCAAGTAGTAGTGTTGTCTAACTATCATTATAAAGCCCATATAAATCTTTTTAGAACTTCTTTGTCATTACTGCCACCAAGGGTGCTCAAATATACATGTAGGATCTGTAAAAAAAAAAAATAAATAAATAAAAAGCAACTTTATACTCCCCAAAAAAAACGTAATTGGGTTAAACGGCCTACTGTTCAGCTCCAACTGGGCTGACAGCCAACCTACTGTGGATCTGTAATGAAATGGGGTTCAACATCATACTGTTCTGCTCAAACTGGGCTAAAGAAGTTGGACAAATGCTTGAAAGTGTGCTGTGATGGAAATTTTGACTGGACCGTGTGTACAAAAGAGCTTGGTTTTTTGTCCTATCCGAACAACTGTACATTAGCCCTTACCAGCCCCTCTGTCTTGCACCAGTTAAAAGAGGAACCATGCCAGAAAATCCTGATGAACTTTCTTGGCCACCACAAGAGAAAATAAGCAGGGGAGTAGGACTGAAACCTTTATGTACAAGTATGTACGGGCAAACTTGTTATTTAATGTTATAGGCCTATGTATATGATTAGAGTCTTGATTATCCATTTTTCAATTAAATTAAATCATTAACATTAACCGCCAGTGTTTGAATCTGTGAACATCTCGAGTACCCGATGGCATTGAGACTTGATTATAGACTTAGCAAGTTAATACATTAAAATGTCTTATAAAAAATTTTAACATTTACAGTCTCAAGAAATACCTACTTAACCTACGTACAATATATAGATTTAGCTCTTGCATTATGCATTATTAAATTTGCAAAAATATCAGTACAATAACAACAAAAAAAACCAACCTGAAACACCCATAAAAATGTTTAGAAAATACTACATGTACTTATATTATAATTAGCACAGCCTGAATTTTAACAGTCTACATCATTAATAAATTCGTTATGTGTTTGATAATTTTTGGATCCAGATTTTTTAAAAACAATTTTGGAACCAGTATTACTTTCGATAACTTAAAGCAATGTTGATTTTGTTTATGAATAGTATGGTTTACGGACAATGTAACTGCATCGTGTTAAAAACAAATACTGACTGTCTGATATACAAAGTTGCGTGCAAACTTTTTCCACGGCCAGATTATTTTTTTTATCAACATTAGATCTATCGGTATACTGTCAACGGAAGTTCGCATAAAAAGTGCACTTACCTTCAACTTTACTTTGCTGAATCCAAAATCGTGTGTGTATGTGTGGAATAGCTTTATTTAACTTTAAATCACGGCATCATTTCTTCTTTGGGAAAAATAATAATTACATTATGCCGCCATTTTAAATCCCAGAATTCCGTACGTTCCGGTCAAACGAACAAACAAAAAATATTTAATAAATAATTGAAGCAATTTAGATAAATAACAACAATAACCGTAACCTATAAAAAAAATATTGTAATGTGAATAGAAATAATATGATATAAACCGATTTAAACACAATCATCAACCGTGAACAGATCGTGACCTCGACCTTGCCCGAGTCGATAAAAATATATTTTTACATCTATGTAGTTCTAAAAATGGCGGCTGTTCGTTTGAAAGGCCTGTAATATTTCTGATAATGAATCTATTCATATAATTTGTTTGTATACGCTCTACCATATTTTATGTGAGGTTACATAATTATGTTATATTAAAAGAATAATCAAATCGGGGAATTTAAATTTTCAGAGATAGGTCTTTTATCGAGAGACGATAAATATATGGACTTTTTTAGCTAGAGTAGATCTCTATGTTAATTGACTGGGTCATTAATATGTAACAGGCATTGCCTGAGTAGAGCGAAGCTGATTATTGTCAAATATAAAACCTTCATAATTAATTTTCTCAAGTGATACAAAAAATGTTAAATAATTTAGTTTTTCAAAATTGATTTTTATTTAGATCTAAATTTTATACATTAATTTTGTTTTTAAAAAAAAGAACAAAAAAGTGTGAGAATTATTTTCATTGACGTAAAAAATATGTGACGTCATTGATTAGACGCATCATAGAAATAGTTCTATGAGGCGCGTAATCTTGCTTGGACGAGATTTGGTAAGTTGACATGCGCATTGCCTGTTTTCTCCAGTGTATCCGGTTTCGGTCTGAATTTTTTCTTAATCAACAGTCTGTGGGTAACATTTTCAATTACGCTCCTGTGTTACCGGAAAAGAGCTTTGCTCAAGCAACGCGCTTCGCGCGATGCTGTAGAGCTTCGCTCTCTATTATCTATTTTTCAGATTCATAACTTAAAAAAATGGAACTAGTCTTGGTCCAACCTTTATTTTTATATGGTTTTACAACTTATATAATTAAGTGTTGAACTTTTAAATTCGAAATAAAAAAACGGCACCAATCGACTCATGACCTATTTTATATATTAGGCGTTTTTGTGAGTCGATTAGATTAGGTTTTGATTTGCTAGTACGATTTGGTATGATTTCGATTTGATTAGTGTAGTCCAAGTTACCTACAGATTACAGTGACACTGCTGGCACCCAGAGGGCCTAAAATTGCTTAGAGCCAGAGGTGATCTAACATTCTTGTGGACTATAAAGTTAACATTAAAGGAGCTAAATCGCTAACATTTGGGACCTAGAAATTGACAAAAGTGGGTCGCAATGCATATAATACTGTAGTATGAATGTATATAAACTGATTTACATTCAATGGTTTCCGTTTTTACTCCAATTTCAAATCCGTTATGTTCGGCGAAATAAGCCAGCAGTCTCAAGCGAGTGCAAATTTCTAGCGTCTGGTTATTCCAGTTTACATACGCCGTTTGATTTGGTGCAATGTGTCTAGCCTCGTCCCTCGAGTCTCTTGATACAACTAGGGCTGAAGCGCATTATGGTACACGATTCGTGTACCAATGGTAAAATGTTTATTTTGTCTTAAATATTGGATATCAAAAGCCCATCTTTTCCCGTTAAGATCACAACATGAATGTTGATATAATTTGACAAATAAATCGTGTTTTCAATGTTGAAGATTTTGGATGATATTGAGTTAGAGACTTAGCTACTTTAAACACATCAAATGCGTTTTAAAAAAACATTTTTTATGGAGAAAAACAACAATAAGCATTAAAAATTACTTACGATGTCGAACATTCCGCCATTTTGAAAACGTCAAATCTAATCGCCTAAACACCTCCTGGGACGATTAGGTCGATTTGCCTAATCAGTTGAGTTAAATCGTCTCACAAATGTAACGATTAGCATAATCAACTTGGTTCACAAATGCGTATAATAGCTAATCGGTCTAATCTAATCGGTTCACAAAAACGCCTATTGTATATGTAGACAGCCGCCATTTTAAATGACATTAACAACACACATTGATTTAAGCTCTGAGTGAGCTAATGAAGACAGGCATACACTATATACAGTGTACTATGACGGAAACTTTGCACGGATAGCGGCACTATATAGCCTACTCTGATATTGAATTACAACTGTCGGAGTGTCTTTTACGTGCATGCCAATATGTACATGAGGACTTGATTTTTCGTATGACCCGAACAACTATACCTTATCCCTTGCCAGATCCTCCGCCCTGCCACAGTCCATAGAAAATTTCCGTCATAGCACTCTGCATTGCGTATGACTATCTTCAATAGTCCGACTGGTGCAGAAAAGTATGAAAATGAATTTTAAATGGGGTTTGAACATCCTACTATTTTATTCCAAGTGGGCTAATGAAGAAGGGCATATGCTATAATGGTTAAAATGTTGTGATTTCGGGTTAAAATGCCGTGATGTTGGGTTATCGCCTTACGAAGGGTGATATCAGTCACCATATCTACTGGGTTTCTTTAATACTCATATTTATAGTATTTTATAGAGTCAGACTAGTGGACTAGTGAATGCACGGATTAGTGCACCTATTGGTAATGACTATATGCGGAAATGCTGCTCTCCAGGCAAAATGTCTTTCCTAGCACATCTTCATTAGTAAGTGCGGTAATGCTGCTGTCCAGGCAAAATTTCTGTCATAGCACATCTTCATTACTAATTTTGATAAAGCCACGGTGGCTAAGTGCGTAAGATGCTGGCTCGATAATCCAGAGCACGTGTTCGATCCCTGCATTGGTGGAGAAAGTTCATCAGGATTTTCCGACATGGTTTCCCCTTGTCAGAGGTGCAGGAACAAGGACAGTAGTCTAGTCACTCAGATGGGACAAAAAACCGAGGTACCATGTATACATTGGCTTGCACGAAAAGATTCCTTGGCAGTTGGATTCGATATTAGTAGGCCATAGTGCCGCTGCTGGGGCAAAATTTCCCTCATAGCACATTGTATGGTATGTACCTGTCTTCATTAGCCCAGTCGGAGCAGAACAGTAGGACAATAAACCGATTTCATCAGGACAAATCTACATGAGGAAAAACCTACATTTCACAAACTTAGTAATTAGTAATGGGGGGGGGGGGTTGGATGGCTGAATGGTTAGCGTGCGGGCGCTGTATCATAAAGTCTATCATTGAGTTGACTGTCGTGGTTTCGAATCCCCGGTTGTACGTGACAAGGAGTAGGGTCGCTTGTCCAACCTCCGGTTTTCTCCCACTGCTAAAGACCCCTACGCGCAAGCGAATTATGTAAATAAAAATTAAACTATATGTTAGTCCCGAAATGACCTAGTTTGTGTCGAGTAGACGTTAAACCCCATTTCTCTCTCTCTCTCTAGTAATTAGTAACACACTGGCTAGCAAATGAGGGGTTCAATTTCCGTGTTGGTCGAGAAAAATGAAATGAAATCGGGTTTAATGTCCTACTGTTCTGCTCCTAAACTGAGCTAATGAAGACGAGCATACGCCATACAGTATGCTATGAAGGAAATTTTGCCCAGGCAGCGGCGCTATGGCCTACTCTTATATCAAGTTCCAACTACCAAGGGATCTTTCATGTGCACTCCTGTGTGTACACGTGACCTCAGTTTTTCATCCCTGACTAGACAGCTGTTCTTGTCCGGCCCTCCGTCCTGTATCACTGACAAGGGGAAAACACGCAGGAAAATCTGGATGAACTTTCTCAGCCAATGCAGGGATCGAACACCCGACCTCCAGGCTAGCGAGTCAGCGTCTTACTCACTTAGCCAACGTGATCCCCATGTTGGTCGAGAAAGTTCCCTTTGTTAGTAGTGGTGTAGGACAGAGGACCTCAAAAAAACAGTGTCTAGTCCATCACGTGGGTGTGCACGTAAAAGAACCCTTGACATTTGGAATTTGAAATGAGAGTAGATCATTCATTCATTCGTTTTCTCTTTGTGTGTCACCTACAGTTCGCAACTATTAAAGGAGCTAGATCTCTATTCTTGGGCACTTAGAAATGAAATGAAATGAAATGAAATGGAGTTTAACGTCCTACTTTTCTGCTCCTAACCTGGGCTAATGAAGACAGGCATACGCCATACAGTGTGCTATGAGGGAAATTTTGCCCGGACAGCGGCACTAAGGCCTACTCTTATATCGAATTCCAACTGCCAAGGGATCTTTTACGTGCACGCCAATGTGTACACGGGACCTCGGTTTTTCGTCCCATCCGAACGACTAGACAGCTTTCCTTGTCAGCCCCTCTGTCCTGCATCACTGACAAGGGAGAACCACGCTGGAAAATCTGGATGAACTTTCTCGGCCAATGCAGGGATCGAACACCCGACCTCCAGGCTAGCGAGCTAGCGTCTTACCCACTTAGCGACGTGATCCCCCACTTAGAAATGGATATAAAATGTAATGAAATGAAATGGGGTTTAACGTCCAACTGTTCTGCTCCGAACTGGGCTAATGAAGATGGCCATACACCATACAGTGTGTTATGAGGGGAATTTTGCCCCGACAGTGGCACTACGGCCTACTCTTATATCGAATTCCAACTGTCAAGGGATCTTTTACATTCATGCCAATGTGTACACGGGACCTCGTTTTTTTTTTTATCCCATCTGAACAACTAGACAGCTGTCCTTGTCAGGCTCTTCGTCCTGCATCACTGACAAGGGGAAAAAACGCCGGAAATCTGGATGAACTTTCTCGGCCAATGCAGGGATCGAACACCCGACCTCCAGGCTAGCGAGCCAGGGTCTTACCCATTTTTGTCCCATTTTAATGACTAGACAGCTGTCTTGTCAGGCCCTTAATTGTTAGTATCATGACATTAAACTGACATTTGTTTTACGTTTTACAACTAATATCAGGTTTATGTTAGAAAACTAACGTTAGATTTATGTTAGAAAACTAACGTTAGATTTACGTCAGAAAACTAACGTTAGATTTACGTCAGAAAACTAACGTTAGATTTACGTCAGAAAACTAACCATAAACTAACGGTTAGAAACCTGATGTAAAATTTACGTTAGATTAACGTTAGAATTATAACCAATAATACATATATAATTATTATGTCTGAATTCCGACTATATATCAATTGTTAGAATGTGCACACACTTGTAATGTTATTTAATCAAGAAGTATTCAAAGGGAAAAAAATTGGTTAGTAATCCGTCATAAAGTTTACGTTACATTTACGTCATTTTCTGACGTAAAAGTAACCATAACCATTATGACGTAAAAGTAACGTAAATTTAACCAAAGAATTTTACCATTATTGGACGCTAACCAAAATCTAACCATAATGACGTAAACTTTACGTAAATCTAACCATCAATGTTAACTGGGACGTGACTCACATCACATGGCTTCATAGTAAGCACTGCCTAATAATATGTTAAGCAATATTCGTGCCGCGCTCGAGATCAAGGGAAAGTGCCACTGTGGATGAGAATTTCTATATGGATTCTTAAAAGACGTAAAAGATATCGTAGACAAAATGACTGTCCATTGATTTAGGGTGTTATTTACTCTTACGATATGTGACATCTATGATTAGTTTATTATAGATGATGTCGGCTCACATCAATGCGATTAAGATGTCCGACAAATGAGAAACAACGAGGTAAACACGTGGTATAAATTATAATCATTCTTATTGAATTGATGAATAGTCCGACAACAGGAAAGCAATGACTTTTGTTTAAGATTAGATTGATGAATTGTCCGACAAAGGATTAAGTCAGTCAATCAAGGCAGATTAAGTAGTTAAATCAAGGTAGGTTTATACTATAGATGGTATAACACGATAAATACGTTGATCACTTAATTACCTAATAAACCCAGCGTATTATCGATGATAATCGGGTTGAGTGGTAGTTATACACTCAGTAAACTATATTAATTTCGGAATTTTGAATATTATTCACCATGTCTTGATGTCCGATTGGGCATATTCCCGGTCGGACAATTTTGGGCGTTTGGAAAAAAAAGATTCGGACAAGTCCGGAATATACGGGCAAAATCCCATCACTGATACGGACACATATTTAATATTCCATATTGTTTATACTGTATTAACAGGCCTTTAACAAATAGATCATGCTATAACCCTATTCTAAACCCGTATCCATGATTTGTTTTACGTTAAATTTTTAGATTTCGAAGCGCACACAATTAAGCAGAATTGGGAGTAAAAAAAAAAAAAAAAAATTACTACGGCTTATTATGAAAATCGTTTCAAATAAAGCAACCGAAATAAAGAAAAAGACACCAAAGTGATTTCCAAAGACGATTGCATGCTTTTAGAATAGAACAAGCTAGGCGACACATGGAGCCGTGCCTAGTCCATGCTTTCGATTTATACATGCAACGGATGCGGGACCGAGAGTTAGATTTCTTTACGTTTGACTAATTGTCCAAGAAGGGTCATCTAAGCTGTTGAAAGAAGGGAACCAAACATACCCTAATGCGAATATAGCGGGAAGACGTCATGTAAATCGGCGAAAAGCCGTTTTGTATGAAAATATGATTACAATATAATGGCTGCTTCGAAAACAGATTGGTTAATCTGATAACAATGGCGATTAGAATATATCGGATAATCAAATTGGGGTTGGTTATGATATCGGGAAATGACGGTACTGCGTGTGATCAATTTTAAGATACGAGCATTTATATAGTGGTACGCACGATAATTTGTAAACAAATTAAACCGACAAAAAAGATCAAATATATAAATAACTGCAGTCCGACTATGATACGAAGTACAAAACACGTAGTATTCATCAAGAAATGAAATACATATAAGAAAGGATATACGTATCTATCCCACGTATAAATCCATGTATAAAGACCTACACTTAACAAAGACCGATGTCGAACAAAAAATCGCATGGTAAATTAGATTTAACACCCACGCGTCAGATAAAGCCTGCTGGTCCTTGATAAATGACCTTTGCTGCAGTTATAACACGCTTTCGAGAAAACTCACCAAACAAAGAATACACACCATGTCAGTTGTTTTTAACCCGTTCGTTAATTAACACACCAGTACAGAAAACGCACCGTCGCCGAGATTTTCACCCCTAGCGATAATTATATCACCTTTCAGTCAATTTCTCACCCCTGTTAATTAACACACCGTACCTACAGATTTTAGCCTCTATGTATTAGATTTGTTGCGATAATTAGAATTTTACCGATATTGGTACAAATTTACTAAAAATCGAGAAATCTATACTGTAAAAGTACAAATCTCACCTCAAAGAAAAAACTACTGACAGTTATATATATTTTAGATAACACGATTTATGCTATGATGCGTTGTTTGACAGCTGATTTAATCATGTGCACCTTTATGTTTTTAAAAGTCAGGATTGTCTGCATCTTTGCTTTTGAGGAATTGTAAAGGTGCACTGAAAACAAATTTTAACACAAACAATAAAAACTCCAATTAAAACTTTAATTTTGAACATCTTACCACATACAGGAATAAACTAAAAATATTAAAGGCAATTACCCTGTCAATTTCAACACATTCTTTAAAACAACAATTTTGACTACATGCAATGTCCTGGCACAGATCAGGGCACCTCCATTAATGACGTGATAGTGATGCTGAGTTGATCAAAATCAGTTGATTTTTAACACTGCCCATAACATTTTAAAATTGTCAAAACGTTTCTAACGTCCAAATCATCCCATCTGTGTGGGGTTGGATGGCTGAATGGTTAGCGTGCGCGCGCTGTATCATAAAGTCTGTCATTGAGTCGGCTGGCGTGGTTTCGAATCCCCAGTTGTACGTGACAAGGAGAAGGGTCGCCTGTCAAACCTCGTGGGTTTTCTCCGGGTCCTCCGGTTTCCTCCCACTGCTAAAGACCCCTACGCGCAAGCAAATTATGTAAATAAAATTAAACCATATGTTAGTCCCGAAATGACCTAGTTTGTGTCGCGTGGACGTTAAACCCCATTTCTCTCTCTCTCTCTCATCCCGTCTGTTATTGATTTATTTACCCTATACATAATATACCAAATAAACTTCACGTTTAGGTAGGTCTTAATGGAGGGGCGGGCGTTTGCGGCACTACTACATTGGTACCATATTTTAAAAAAAATGTATAACAAATATAAATTAACGGAACGGACAACTGTATATATGTATAAATGTTTAGTTTATATTCTTAAAAGTCTCAAATAGTTTTATATTTTGTATTTTGATATGTTCTTGTCGTATATATGTTTTGTATGTACATAAATTGGACTTACTTTTGTAAATTCTGGAGAGGAGTCAACATAGGCTTAGCCTGTTCTCCAATCCATTTTCAAATGAAATAAAATATTGTTTATAAACAAAAAAAATGCTTGTGACATCAAGTTTCTTTGCCTCCTGATTGATTTCGCATGTGCAGACCACGGAGCACCTATATGCAACCCCACTATATTACCTCTACAACAGCTTAATCTGTTCTGACCTATAAAAACAATGTTGGTGTCATGAGCGTAAACCGGTTTACCCTCAAAATTTTCAGGAAGATCAGTCCCAGCCAGTTGATGATTTCATCACCAGATGTAAATTTTGAGATCATTATGAATTGATGAATGACTCAGAACAACTTATCATTGGAACCAAACACAACAAAATCCAGGACCAGTTCATTTGCAAGGATGAAACATTAATTCAATCCAACCTTCCAGTCAACATTCCACACCAGGAGATCACAGATATCAGGTAACCTTTGTCAATATCAAATTAATTAAAATACTTTCAAAATACATCTAGTGATATCATTTTATTCAGGAAGAACGATACCAGTTCAGATGACTCTGTGCTAACATATGAACTTAAAGCACAGCTTATGAAAAATGTTCAGGTGCAAAATGAAAGATTAAAGATGGAGCTGGCACTACAAGAGAAAGTGGATGAATTAAAACTTATAAATGAACAAAAGTGTAAATTACAAGAAGATTGTAATTTATCAAGAAATAATTCTATGAAACTTGTGAATATGTTTGAAAGAAAGGCGAAAGAAGGTAAGAAACTTAGAAATTTTATATTTTCTGGCCCAGTGCAAATCAGACATTGTTACTTTGATTTATAAATATCTTGAGATATCAGGAACCAGGCCCATGAGAACCATGACACAATTGGGTATGTCAAACTTGTCATCACTGTAGCCAGGTTTGTTTCACAATGTTAAAAATCATACCGATCAACTGTACCCACATTTTCATGTGATATAAAATAATTGGAAAACGAGGAGGGCTACGGCAACACTCCCTTAAATCAGTAGAAAAGCTGGACAGGCTGGTACATCGGCGTAGGATCTGGATCAAAAAGAGATGACGTCCCAGGATTTTTAAATTTATTAATGTACAATGATTTTCTTTCAAACCAATCATTGTACATTAATAAATTAAAAAACCTGTGACGTCATCTCTTTTGTTTGTATATAAGGCGTCACAGGATTCATAAAAAATCATTCTTGAAAAAGGGTATTGTACCCGAAACGTTGGATTGATATAAAGATCTTTTAAATCTACAAGTCTGTTGCTAGTTCTGTTTGGCGGGGATTCTTTAATTTTATATAAAATAATTAATAGAATACAATAGCAAAAAACCATCGTTTTATCCAACGTTTCGTCAGTAAAAATACTAACTTCTTCAGGGATGAAGAACTAAATTCAAAATGACTGGAAGTCAGTTATGACATTATAGGAAGTTATGACATCGTGGCAGTGATGACGTCATAGACTTAGATACATAACGTGAAAATTTAGCTTAACTAAAACTTATGTAAAATTTTACAAGTAAGGAAAACTTATGCATTGTTATGAATGATTTTGAAACCCCCTGGATTTAACTCATTTAAACCATTAGGCCAAACTGAATCAAGTCTATGAATCCACAGACTTTCTGCTGTGTTCAATTTTTTCTGATCTTTATCAGGAATTTTTTGTACTATGGTACACACGAAATCATGACCCGGTATATTAAAATGGGGGGAATGGCCAGGTTTTTTAAGCTTTATATTACTTCTGTGCTTATTAAGTCGAGTGCTGAAAGGAGTAATGGTTTGGCCTACATATTGTATACTACAATATACAACATAAGAACTGGCACAGTTGACAGAGTCTCTAATCTTGAATGATTTCATGTCTTTACTGTTACTTCTTGATTATTACACATAGTCTCGCATGATTTGCATAATTTTCGTAAACAAGGTTGACATCCGTATGAAATTTTGTCCTTAATATGCTTATTACTAGTGTCAGAAGTTCTCAACTTATTTTCTTTCAAGATATTGCCAATAGTGCGGTTCTTCCTCTCTGCTATTATTTTGCTGCTATTCATAATTTTTGTCATACGTGAACTTGTGTCTAAAATACTTCTGTCTTTAATCATTTGGTGAAGGTAAGGTTGTCTAGGGTCAAAGGTAGTTGTCCATGGAATAATGTTCACATTAGTATCGGTCTTGGATTGGTCGGTCAATATTTCAGTCCTGGTCTTCTGATCTGCGCGTTTAAATGCCTTTAGAATAATTTTCTTGGGATATCCGAATTGTTTCAGAAAGGATCCAAAATTTTTTAGGTTTGATTTGGTCCAGCTATCTTTACTACAAATCCGTTTTATACGTAGAGCACCACTTTAAGGGATAGCGTTAAAGGTGTGTTTGGGATGACAACTTGATGAAGGAAGATAATGATGGCAATCTGTTCTCTTGGAATATAGATTTGTCTCTAACTTTTCTTTTTCTTTGACACCTTTTACATCTAGGAAATTAACTGAGTTACTATTTATATCTACAGTAAATTTAATGCATCATTTTGATCTAGTCAAAATTGATCCCATCAAACCGTCTGTATTTAGTTTGTTTTTTCTGATTGGAAGTTTCACATATTACCTAAACAGGACTGTATCTTCAAGCTCTAGATGATGAAGGAACTAAATTCCAAAATGCCTGCAAATCAAGCTAAAACCCCCATGTGAAGATGTTTCCTCAGTTAATAACTCATGGAAATTGATATTATGCAACACCTCAAAAAGACTCAGAAATGAATCCATCAACTTCTACAAAACCCGAATTATTGACATTAGGAATAATTTAGTCTCAGCCAAAGTCAGATTACAACAGCTACTGCCCCCTGAAGATTTCAAATTACAACTAGAAAAAACTGAATACAGTTGCCAGAGACTTAAACGTTCCATACAACAAAATCATCAGAAAAAAACTCTTCTCTTTAAACACTTTGAAGATTGCCAACTACACAACATCAACAGCAAAAAGTTGTGTTCCAGTGAGGAAAAAGAAGAAAAATCGCAGATTCAAGAAAATAAAAGACAAAGAACATGTTTCCCAAAATTTCATCTACAATGTAAGTACTAGACAGTTAGAACCTGCTAAAGTAAAACTTTTAAATAGAGGACTATCATTCTGTCCAGTACCACATAAATATGACCAAATTAGAGAACTTCATGACTTAAGAGCATTTCATCGACGACTAAGACTTTCTGAGGTTTTTTTTGAAAAACCATCACAGCAAATCTTACCTAAATCACTGTATATCAAGAGTGAATGGTCACCACCTTGTGGAAGGGATGAAGCTCTGGAGCTCCACTGTACCAACCAGTATCAAACAATAAAAAACTACACAGAAAATAAAGTACGAGATAATTTAACTCGCGAAGAGAGGAAAGCCTTATCAAGTTTGAAGCATGACCCTAATATTATCATTGGTAAAGCTGATAAAGGAAGTAGTATTGTCATCTGGAATAAAGAAGACTATGTTAAAGAATGTATGAAACATCTAGAAGATAACTCTGTGTATGAGAAAGTTAGTGGAGACAAGTCCAGCAAGATCCATGGACAATTGACAAAATTTGTGACTGGCCTTAAATTCCGGAAAATGAACGGAAAGCTATCTTGGACAGACCTAGCTGTTGATAAACCAGCCCATTTCTACATTTTAGGAAAAGTTCATAAAATTTCCCAGTTCTTATGTTGTATATTGTAGTATACAATATGTAGGCCAAACCATTACTCCTTTCAGCTTTCAACTTAATAAGCACAGAAGTAATATAAAGCTTAAAAAACCTGGCCATTCCCCCCATGTAACCTCCCATTTTAATATACCCGGTCATGATTTCGTGTGTACCATAGTACAAAAAATTCCTGATAAAGATCAGAAAAAATTGAACACAGCAGAAAGTCTGTGGATTCATAGACTTGATTCAGTTTGGCCTAACAGTTTAAATGAGTTAAATCCAGGGCGTTTCAAAATCATTCATAATCATGCATAAGTTTTCCTTACTTGTAAAATTTAACCTAAGTTTTAGTTAAGCTAACCTTTCACGTTATGTATCTAAGTCTATGACATCATCAATCCCACGATGTCATAACTTCCTATGATGTCATAACTGACTTCCAGTCATTTTGAATTTAGTTCTTCATCCCGGAAGAAGTTAGTATTTTTACTGACGAAACGTTGGATAAAACCATGTGTTTTTGATATTGTATTCTATTAATTATTTTATATCAACTTATCTGAATATCAAATGCATCATTTTGACTTAGTCAAAATTGATCCCATCAAACTGTCTGTACATGTATTTGGTTTGTGTTTCCTGTTTCTACTGATTGAAAGTTTCACACATTTTCATGTGGACGTATACTGTTGTCCCTGTCTCTCCGTCCATCCACAATTTGTTTGTGGACACTCTACAGGTCACAATTCTTATCGGATTTGGACAAAATTTAAAATATGGGTTTATCTTGAAAAGATCTACGTTCCTTTCGACATTGGCATGTATTGGATCGAAACTCCATGGATTATGGCCCCTGATTGTACGAAAAATCACGTTTTTAACTTGTGGACACTGTAGAGGTCGCAATTTTTATTTGATTTAGATCAAACTTGAAATGTATGTTTATAACCCAAAGATCTTGGTTCCTTTCGATATAGCTGCTGGGGGCGTATGTTTCATTGCCTGGCAACCTATCTTAGATGTGAACATGATACAGGCTACAGTTTTTATATGCCCACATTTTCATGTGGAAGTATATTGTCGTCGCCCCTGTCCATCCGTATGTCTGGACGTTCGTCCGTCCACAATTGTTTGAGGACTCTCTACAGGTCACAATTCTTATCCTATTTTGACGAAACTTGAAATATAGATTTATCCCCAAAAGATCTCGACTGCTTTCGATATTGGCATGTATCAGATTGAAACTTCATGGATTATGGCCCCTGATTGTATGAAAAATCACGTTTTTAGCTTGTGGACCTTGACATGCATGAAACTTGACATGCATGTTTATAACCCAAAGATCTTGGTTCATTTCGAGATTTGCGCCCATCGGAACGTAACTTCCTGAATTATGGCCCCTGATTGTCTGAAAAATGGCCTTTTTATCCGCCCACATAGAAATGTGGACGTATATTGCCATCGCCCCCATCCGTCCGACTGTCCATCCATCGTCCACAATTTCTTGTGAACGCTCTAACGCCAAAAGTTATCATCCAATTGTTTTAAAATTGATATATGTAATTAATTACATTACCATTACTTTTTAAATGTAATCATTACAATTACTTTCTCATTTTTTGCAATGTAATTAAAATTACCATTACCCATTACATTGAAAGTAGTTAATTATAATGACCCATTACTTTATGACTATATAAATAAAAAAAACATTTTTCATAGAAATTAAAAAGACAATCTTATTTTTCTGCCATGAAATACCTACAAAATCAAACGCAAAATAATCCTTGATTCACTTAATAGATATTTATTTATGAATTATTATTTTTAGCAATTATAACATCTAAAGTACTGTATTTTCTTTTAAGTAATTTTTTAAAAATTTTAATCAATCCAAATAGTTTGTCTGAGTATAATATATTTCATAATAACTGGTAAATTATTCAGCATGACTCCAAAAGAAAATATATGTTAGTTTTAAGTAACCATAAAATGATGAGATACTTGAAGGTCATTGTTTGGTTTGTCACTTGTTACCTTGAGATTAAGTGCAGTAAGATTATTTATTGTCTTTTAATCTAATTGATTGATTGATTGACTGATTGATTTAGGTTACATGTCTAAAAAGGGTTCCTACATAAAAAGTAATAAAAGAAAATGTTTAATGCCTTCTTATTTTTCTTATAATTTGTTAAAACTGATTTAAATCTTTTTTAAAAATTATAATGAATTGGATTTTTGTCAGATACACTTAATTACTATAAAATTTGAGGCTTGTCATAAATTATTGGAAATATTTATATGTGCCATAAAATGTAATTGAAGAGTAATTGAAATGTAATTGACCATTACATGATTTTTGGAATGTAATTAATTACATTTCCATTACTCATTACTTTTGAAAACTTCCATTACTCATTACATGGCCATTACTTAAAAAATGTAATGATTACATTCCATTAACATTACCCATTATCATTACCCCAGCCCTGCATTAGTGAGATGATAAAGCCTATTTAATATCAATAATTTCCGTTTATAACGTCTAGAGTTATGGCCCCTGTTTCACTATGTTGAACCTTGTGAACGCTGTAATGCCAAAAGTTAACATCCAATCTTTGTGAAATTTATATGCAATATTTAAATCAGGGAAACAAAGAATCATATTGAATTTCAGCAATTTCCGTTTATTACTTCTAGAGTTATGGCCCTTGTTTCACTTTGTTTAACCTTGTGAACGCTCTAACCCCAAAAGGTATCTTCCTATCTTTCTGAAATTTATATGCATTTTTTAAATTAGTGAAACGAAGAAGCCTATTTAGTTTCAATAAATTTCCGTTTATAACCTCTTGATTATCGCCCTTGTTTCACTTTGTTGAACCTTGTGAACGCTCTAATGCCAAAAGTTAACATCCGATCTTTGTGAAATTTATATGCAATATTCAAATTAGGGAAACGAAGAAGCCTAATAAATTTCAGCAATTTCTGTTTATTACTTCTAGAGTTATGGCCCTTGTTTCACTTTAACCTTGTGAACGCTCTTAACCCCAAAAGTTATCATCCTATCTTTCTGAAATTTATGTGCATTATTTAAATTAGTGAAACAAAGAAAGAATCCTATTTAATTTCAATAATTTCCGTTTATAACGTCTAGAGTTATGGCCCTTGTTTCACTTTGTTGAACCTTGCGTGAACGCTCTAATGCCAAAATTAAGTTAACATCCGATCTTTGTGAAATTTATATGCAATATTTGAATTAGAGAAATGAAGAAGCCTATTGAATTTCAGCAATTTCCTGAATTTCAGCAATTTCCGTTTATTACTTCTAGAGTTATGGCCCTTGTTTCACTTTGTTTAACCTTGTGAACGCTCAAACCCCAAAAGTTATCATCCTATCTTTATGAAATTATATGCATTATTTAAATTAGTGAAACAAAGAAGCCTATTTAATTTCAATAATTTCCGTTTATAACGTCTAGAGTTATGGCCCTTGTTTCACTTTGTTGAACCTTGTGAACACTCTAATGCCAAGAGTTAACATCCGATCTTTGTGAAATTTATATGCAATATTTAAATTAGGGAAACGAAGAAGCCTATTAAATTTCAGCAATTTCCGTTTATTGCTTCTAGAGTAATGGCCCTTGTTTCACTTTGTTTAACCTTGTGTACGCTCTAACCCCAAAAGTTATCATCCTATCTTTCTGAAATTTATATGCATTATTTAAATTAGTTAAACGAAGAAGCCTATTGAATTGCAGCAATTTCTGTGTATTACGTCTAGAGTTATGGCCCTTATTTCACTTTATTGAACCTTGTGAACGCTCTAACATCAAAATTTATCTGCTGATCTGTATGAAATTTACGTGCGTCATTTAAATTAGTAAAGAGAAGAATGCTATTGAATTTCAGCAATTTCCGTTTATTACTTTATTGCCCATGTTTCACTTTGTTCAACCTTGTTAATGCTCGATTGATGAAAAGTATCATCCGATATGTATGAAATTTATATGCATCATTTAAATTTGTAAAACGAAAAAGCCTGTCAAATTTCAACAATTTCTGTAGATTACTTCCAGAGTTGAGACCCTTGTTTCAATTTGTAGAACCTTGTGAACCCTTAAACGGCAAAAATTAAAATCTGATCTGTATGGAACTGTCTTGTAAAGGCCCCCAATTACCTACAAAGGAATGAATATGCGACAACCCTTGTCGACCGCTCGGACGATTTAGCTGCTGTGGGCGTATGTTTCGTAGCCTGGCAACCTATCTTTTAGCTTGTGGTCCTTCTGGAGGTCACAATATTATCAGATTTAAAAAAATGTTTGATTATATCACCTTTACACCGTAAGGAAGGTTGAGTTCAAATTTCGTGAAAATCGGACCAAAATTGCCGAACAAAATGGCCGCCGTTTGTACGCGAATAGTGTAAAAATATGGTATATCAAGGTTGTGGACCATGTAGAGGTCACAATTTTAATTTGATTTGATGAAACTTGAAATGCATGTTTATAACCTAAAGACCTTGGTCCTTTCGATATTTGCACAAATCGGATCGCCCTTAGCAAAAATTCCTACAGAATAGCAGTGTAGAATTCTATAGAAAATCTATAGAGTTTTTTGGGGGGCGTGTCCCATGTTCTATAGGATAAAATTCTATAGTATTCTACAGAATTTTGGGGGCCTGTAGGAAATAACGGCCCCAAATATTCTTCAGTTTCTGTAGCGCACATCCTATAGTTTTTCCTACAGATTTATGGCAAAATTTCTATAGGAAAATACTATAGTATTCTATAGGTTTTTTATTGCACTTTCTATAGGAAATTCTACAGTTATGTATAGGATTGAATACTGTAGTATTCTGTAGTTTGGAAATTGGGCCACTATAGTTTTCTGTAGGAATGGGTACTATAGAATTCTATAGACTTTTTTTTATTAAATCTTATTTTAGGAATAAATATAGTTGGCCCATGATTTCTTCTAAATTGATAAGCTTATTTTTCTCTCATGGATTCTTCTAAATTGATAAGCTCATTTTTTCTCTCATGGATTAATCTGAATTCTGTTGATGATTCACCAGCCGGAACCATGAAAAGTTCTTTTCTTGGTAAAACTGAAATATAGGGAAAAGAATAGGTAATAAAGTTAAATAAATAACAAAATCACATAAATCTTATCTAATTAAAGTAATTTAATATTATTAAGAAAGTAATAAAGTATACTTATCTTTCTATCTTTAATCGACTCTGTGAAAAAACACCACCATTCTCTTCAGTTTCTTGTTAATACTAAAGTTGTTATACACTGAATTTTTGAATTTTAAATTCAGCCAATGGCCAAACAGATTTCAAGAGAGTACATTGGCTGTTAATTATAATTTGTCGACAGGTATTCACGGTTGACAGAATCTGAGTACAGAATCTGCTATAGTCATTAAAATCTAAATAAACTGTGTCTTTATTTTCATTGGCTTCTGAAGAATAATTTATTATCTGATATTTTTGTTGTGAACATCTACATTTA
The DNA here is from genome assembly GCF_932274485.2 of Patella vulgata. Lineage (NCBI taxonomy): Eukaryota > Metazoa > Mollusca > Gastropoda > Patellidae > Patella > Patella vulgata. The sequence goes on from NC_065885.2 coordinate 45,178,210, forward strand.
CTGGCATTTTTTGGAGGGTGGGGTGGGGAATTCCTTTGAGTGTCAACATCGTATAACTATTTCATTCATATTATATACACTATTTTATACTTTATATTTTATTTTTTGTGGTAAGCTTATTTTAGTTTGTCATTTGGTATCACAATAAATTAAGGAAAACTGCATCCAGGAAAATTATGTTGGAAAAGTTAACATTATTCACACAAGTGAATCACTAAATTCTATTGTAAACTATAGACATAGTATGAATAAAAGACATCGCCAATTTATGAAATCTGTAGTATAGAACATTGTTTCTACAATATTATGTAGGAAACTATGGTAGGCTATTTGTTAAAATGGTTTAAGTACAGTAAACATATAAATTCTTAGTTTTCAACAGAATGTCATAGACAACTATAGGAATATACTACTGACTTGAGACAATAAGTTAGTTCTATACAAAACTATAGTTTTTACCACCAAATCTATAGGAATCACAGCTGACATGAGAATGCAAGTTAGTTCTATAGCAAACTATAGTTTTTAGCACAAAGGCTATAGAAAACTGAAGGATTACTTAACTGACTCGAGGATACAAGTTAGTTCTACAGAAAACTATTGCAGCACCAATGAATCTGCAGGTTTATTTTTTTTCCAATAGTTTCGTACAATATTCTATAGAATTCTATAGGAAATTACACTTGGAAAATATTCATCTACCAATCCTACATAAAACTATTGTATATGTTTTTGAATCTATAGTCATGTAAAAAAAATACAGAATGATTTCGTTTTCCTGCAGCATTCTATAGCATTCTATAGAATCCCACAAACTTCTATAGAAACGTGTACTTTTTCTATAGGACTTTTTCATAAGGGCGTAACTTCCTGAAATGAATTATGGCCCCTGATTGTCCGAAAAATCACCTTTTTTAGCTTGTGGTCCCTCTGGAGGTCACAATTATTATCAGATTTAAAAAACGTTTGATTATATCACCGTTACACCGTAAGGAAGATTGAGTTAGAATTTCGTGAAAATCGGACCAAAATTGCCGGACAAAATGGCCGCTGTTTATACGCGAATAGTGTAAAAATATGGTATATAGGTTGTGGACCGTGTAGAGGTCACAATTTTAAATCGATTTTGATGAAACTTGAAATGCATGTTTATAACCTAAAGATCTTGGTTCCTTTCGATATTCGCACATATTGGATTGTAACTTCCTGAATTATGGCCCTTGATTGTACGAAAAGTCGCGTTTTTAGGATGTGGTCCCTCTTGATGTCACAATTTTTATCCGATTTAAAAAAACGTTTGAATATATCACTGTTACACCCTTATGATGGTTGAGTCCGAATTTCGTACAAATCGGACCATAACTGACTGACAAAATGGTCGCCCATCGTTCTCAAATTGCCTAAAAATATGGTATATCAAGGTTGTGGACCCTGTAGAGGTCACAATTTTTATCTGATTTTGTTGAAACTTGAAATGTAAGTTTATAACCCAAAGATCTCAGTTCCTTTCGATATTCGCGCATATCGGACGGTAACTTCCTGAATTATGACCCCTGATTGTACGAAAAATCACGTTTTTAGCTTGTGGACCCTATAGAGGTCATAATTTTGATCCGATTTAAAAAAAAAGTTTTAGTATATCACCGTTACATCCTAAGGATGGCGGAGTTTGAATTTTGTGAAAATCGGACCAAAACTGACTGACAAAATGGCCGCCCCTCGTTCTCAAATAGCGTAAAAATATGGTATATTAAGGTTGTGGACCCTCTATAGGTCACATTTTCCTTCTTATTTTGATGGAACATGAAATGTGAGTTTATAACCCAAAGATCTCGGTTCCTTTCGATATTCGTGCATATTGAATCGTAACTATAGTGGTCATAATTCTTATCCGATTTAAAAAAACGTTTGAATATAACACTGATATACCCAAAGGATGGTTGAGTTCGAATTTCGTAAAAATCGAACCAAAACTGACAAACAAAATGTCCACGCCTCGTAGTCAAATAGCGTAAAAATATGGTGTATTAAGGTTGTGGACCCTGTAGAGGTTACAATTTTAATCAGATTTTGATAAAACTTGAAATGCATGTTTATAACCCAAAGATCTTGGTTGCTTTCGATATTCATGCATATCGGATCGTAACTTCCTGAATTATGGCCCCTGATAATACGAAAAATGGCATTTTTAGCTTGGGGTCGCTCTCGAGGTCACAATTATTATCCGATTTAAAACACTGTTTGAATATGTCACCGTTACACCGTAATGAAGATTGAGTTCGAATTTCGTGAAAATCGGACCAAAACTGCCTGACAAAATGGCCACCCTTTGAACGACAATAGTGTAAACATCTGGTATATTAAAGTAGCTAAGTCTCTAACTCAATATCATCCAAAATCTTCAACATTGAAAACACAAATTATTTGTCAATTTAAATCAACATTGATGCTGTGTTCTTACCAGAAAAAGATGGGCTTCTGATATCCAATATTTAAGACAAAATAAACATTTTACCATTGATACACGAATCTTGTACCATAATGCGTTTCAGCCCCAGTTCTAGCAAGAGACTCGAGGAACGAGGCTAGACATATTGCACCAAACCAAACAGCGTATGTAGACTGGAATAACCAGGCGTTAGAAATTTGCATTCGATTGAGACTGCTGGCTTATTTCGCGGGAACATAACTGATTTGAAATTAGAGTAAAAACGGAAACCATTAAATGTATATCAGTTTATATACATTCATATTACAGTATTATATGAGTTCCGACCCACTTGTGTCAATTTCTAGGTCCCAAATGTTAGCGATTTAGCTCCTTTAAGGTTGTGGACCCTCTGGAGGTCACAATTTTGTGCCGATTTTGATGAAACTTGAAATGCATGTTTATAACCCAAAGATCTTGGTTGATTTCGATATTCGCGCATAGTGGATCGCAACTTCCTGAACTATGGCCCCTGATTGTACGAAAAATCGTGTTTTTAACCAATTTAAAAAAAACATTCTAATATTTCCCTGTGACACATTATGATGGCTGAGTTCGAATTTCTTGGAAATCAGACCAAAACTGCCGGAAAAAATGGCCGCCTCTTGCACACAAATAGTGTAAATATATTATATATGGTATATCAAGTAGTGCTGGCACGATATATCGATTTTTCACGATTCTTTTTTGCGTTTTCTCAAATATATTATGAACTTTAAAAACTTTAAATTATACACTAAATTTTATTTGAAACAATGACAGTTCGCAAACGATGTCCAGTAGTCTTGACATTTGTGTTACTATAAATAGCACACGACCGTAATTACCACCTCGGTGGAAGCGGACGTAAAATACAACTAACAACAACAACAATTACATTTTAATGCCTTTTCGTTTTGTTTCCGAATTTGAAAGTTTGTTATAAGGCTTAGTTAATAAAACATACATATTTAAATACATAAAACAACATTTTACGCTAAAATTTGATAAATTTAGAACGTAAATATAATAGATAGTAGCTCTTGTAAAAATCAAAATGGCGGAAAACTCAGTCGCAATAACAAATTCTCCAGCGAAATATAAAACTAACCTGAAATGGTCACTAGCCATTTGGGCTAGTAGCTTTCAGATCTTACTAGCCCAGTAAGAAACTGACACCAGACGTAAAAATTCTGATTTAGACTGTTGTTTTGTTCATCATTAAGCAATCAAAAACACCAAAATACATGCACTTAAATTTATTTTGGCACATTTAATAATATACTATTCAAAAAAAGTAGGGGATATTTGATTTTGGGGGCATAATACTAAAATATGCAAATGACTACGAAAAAAGTCACTATAGAACCTAACAGAAGAAACATTTCCAGTTACATGTGACGCCCAAACGCACCAATAGCTACCGCATGGAATGCAGGTGATGCTTGGGATCATCATGGGGGTCCAACCCAAGATTTGCACGACTCTGACTTTGAATGTTACAGTCATTGTGGCATTGAATTCCAGGGTGGAAACATCAGTTTAATTGTTTTAGTGACCAGAAAACAAATTTTGATATGCGTCGGCTTACCCAAAATGAAAGGTTACGTGCCCTTGGCATGCTACAGATCGGCACAACACAGGCGGTTGTGGCGCAGACGATGAATGTTTCTCAGTCTGTCATAAGCAGGCTATGGTCCAGATACCGTGATACACAATCTGTACAGGACAGACCACGCTCAGGTCGACCAAGGGCGACAACTCAAGCTCAGGATCGATTTATCCGTACCTTGGCCTTGAGAAATCGTGTCATCACAGCAAATCAGATCAGCGCTCGTCTTCAAACAGACACTGGTGTGAGAGTGAGTGGCCAGACGATTCGGAATCGACTGCATAGGGGTCACCTTCGCGCCCGACGTCCTCGCGTGATCCCTTGTTTGAGAGATCATCACATTCAGGCAAGACGTCGTTTTCAGATGAGTCAAGGTTCACTGTTGATTTTTTGGACAGACGTAGGAGGGTGTGGCGTCGTCGAAACGAGCGCTTCCAAGACGTTAACGTCATCAGACATGATCGATTTGGGGGTGGTTCTGTTATGGTGTGGGGAGGCATCACTGTTGCTGGAAGAACGGCTTTACATGTTGTTGCAGGGCGTGTTACAGGCCAGTACTACCGGGACAACATCTTGGCAGTCCATGTTGTGCCGTTCGCACGACGTCATGGCCGCCGTTTCATCTTCCAGGATGACAACGCAAGATGTCACAGGGCCAGGATCGTTACAGGTTACCTCCAACAGCAGAACATCACCACATTACCTTGGCCAGCACTTAGTCCCGACCTCTCCCCCATCGAGCATGTCTGGGGCATGCTTGGACAGAGGTTACGTCAACGTCAACAACGTCCTGCCAATGTCCAAGAACTTGCTGCTGCGTTGCAACAGGAATGGGACAATCTGGACCAAAATGACCTTAGACGTCTCATTAGGAGTATGCCACGTCGGATCAATGCTTATTTGGCAAACACAGGAGGATTTACCCGTTACTGACTTGGTTGTGATGCTGTGGTAACTTTGCTGTTTGACCCCGGGTATCATTTTACCCTTATAATGGTCAGTCTGTGCCTTACTTAGTCTAACGATCATTTGGAATAAATCGATGAATGTGAACTTCATTTCATTTTGTCATTTGTTTCTTCGTCAGTTTCATTAGGTGACTTTAATAACACTTAAAAATCAAATATCCCCTACTTTTTTTGAATAGTATATATTCATAAGGTCCTACAAAATAAATATTCAGGTTCTCAGACAATCCTTAAAAATCTGATTCAGCGAGGCAGGTTTTTGTGTTTTTATTTTGTTAAATTATTACTACTGGGCTAAATGACTTCTCAAGAAGACACTCATTTATTTCATCATGTTGTTTATTGTATGATTATGCAGTATCATTTATGATTGTCAGTAACATTTATCAGGGTTGTGTACTTTATAATTGAGGCTACTGTACACTTCCGTCTTCATTAGAATTTTTTTTATTGTTACTTGGGGAAAACCTGGGAAAACAGTTACGTGCAGTAATTAATATGAATGTTTTTAATTTTTATTTTTTGAAGTTAATGCGCAAATATATATGCACAAATATAGAAAGGAACCGAGATCTTTGGGATATAAATATATATTTTAAGTTTGATCAAAACAGGATAAAAATTGTGACCTCTGGACTCTGGAGGGTCAACAACCTTGGTAATTTTGTCAGGGAGTCTCGGTTCAATTTTCACGAAATTCGCACTCAACCGTCATTAAGGTGTAACAGTGATATATTTGAAAAAACTGTGACCTCATGAAAGTCCAGAAGCTAAAAATGTGATTTTGCATACAATCAGCGGCCAAAATCCAGAAAGTTACGGTCCAATATCACTGAGAATTGCTAAAGGGTGAATCTGTGCACAGCCACCATAGAATTCTCAGTCATGGTTGTTATTTGTACGTGTATCGAAAGAAAACTAATTTTCTGACTATTACTCGGTATTACCGCGTTAAAACTGTAAATAAGGTATGTTAATTAACAAGGGTGAAAAACTGTCTGAGAGGTGAGTTAATTAACGCTAAGGGTGAAAAACTCTGCGACAGTGCGTTTTCAGTAGAGGTGTGTTAATTAACTGACTGGTAAAAAATGAATGTCAATGTTGTGTATTGTTTAATTGGCGTGTTTTCTCGCTAGTTGCGATAACTGCATCAAAAGGAGTATAATCAAGGACCAACAGGCCTTATCTGACACGTACGTGTTAAATCAAAATTTGGGAAGTAAAACTGTTTTACCGTGCGATTTATCATTCGACCGTGTGTTTTACGCATGTCTTTGTATAAATAAAGACAGGTCTTTAGACAGGCGTGTGTGCTCGAAATGATCTATGTTTCTCTTATGTGTCTTTTATATTGCATACCATATATATAAAGTTGAATTTAATTAAATAAAAATACGTAAATTGTGCATCTTACCTTCAATAGCAATATCCATAAAACTGAAATCTCCATATTGATAAATAATATGGCACAACCAACCGAACAGTGTTAATTTCCACACAAATGATATATTTAAACTAAAATTACTTTAGCTTTTCACTAAATTTACATCCCATACAATCCAACGATCCTCATTCCAGAACTTGTAATTTATAATAGCCACTTTTATGCAATTACAGAATTGTCCCGTGATCTAACATATCAAAGAAGCACATACGCCCGATATGACACGTAATCATTTTTTGAGACTTTGTAGATTGGACTTCCTTGTTGTGTTTTCTTCGTGATGCTAATATATAAAACTACAGGTTAAATGATTTCTTCAACTTTATTATTAAGCTGGATTGGCTTCAAAGGTCCCTCGTTCTCAATAAATGATAGCTGCTCGGAATGCCTGGGTGAGCTCTGATCAGTCTCACTCGATCAACACCCTCTTTTATAACCCCCTAATTTCTGCACGTCCTGGACTGACCTTGACTTTAATTTCAATCCAAAATATGGAATAAACCTCCCCATTTCCCAAGACCAGGGGGGAGAACATTACCTTATTTGGTCTACCAACCATATGTCATAAACAGATAGAATTTGATGGATATTTTGACAATGGTTAGGATTTTAACAAAATATCACTGTTTTTTTTACATATAAACATGTCGTTCGCTTTTATTAGTACGTGGGATTTGACTATAGAAAGAGTTAACCAACAATTTTTCAAAGACCCAATATTGTCTTAAGGACCAAAGTCTTACAACTTGTCTTCTATTCTTTCGACTATACCTGGCGTTTATACTGCGTACCATATAGTCAAGCTACTTACAGATAAAGTTGCATTTAATAAAATAAAAATATTGACCTTAATCTATCGCACGAAATGCAACGTCTTCATTTATAAATATCGAACTTGTAGACTCCAATTTGAATATCCCCGGGTATATTGAGAATAAGTCAAATTTGCGTTATGTAAATATACATGTACTGTCTTCTTATTCTTACGACTGGCAACTGAAATAACCCAGCCACATCAGAAATCAATATCAGGTTTATTTTATAATTATTTTAGACATTGTTTCATTTGATTAAACGCGCAATTTCACATATTGACCTTTGATTGATGGTATGCATTGAAGGCCGAGCCGTTGGCGCCGAAATGAAAAATAAAAATCAGCATGGTATTGTATCTGTCCCGTGGATTCAGCGAAGATTTTAAAATTCCATAAACTTATAATTACTGAACGATGGATCTGCTCCCGATAGAACTAGACGATATAAATTACTTGGGATATGATGTGAACATTTAAATAGTTCATCAATAACACCGTCCACATTTCCAATCGTTTTTTAAAATACAATATTAGAGCACTAGTATCCTGTATATACAGTCAAACTGGGGGAAAGTATTGCCATCTTTTTGTTATGGTTGATTGATCAGAATGTTTGAAAACGTTGACCTCTAGGTGTTGCTTAACAAATGCAGTGTTTTGATACTTGATAAAGTAATAAACTAATTAACAAGCTATAGCTACACGCGGATTATTTATTTCAACCAAAATGTGTATTAGAAGTTGCTGTCTGAATTACGGTTGTTAATTTTGTTTATAGATTTAATAATTGACTGTTTTCGCTAACTTAAAATATCGTGCAAACTGAAAAATAAGGTAATTTATGGTTAAAACTTTTTATGGCATGTAAATATAATACATACAAACGTGTATAGTTAAATTGTACTGCAACCACTAAAAAACTATCTCTTGATACAGGCGTATCTGTTTTATGGAATAATCTACCATTTAGTTTAAGATGTTGTACATATCTATATTCTTTTAAAAAAAAAATATTTAAAACACAGTTATTTAAACAGGCTTTTAACCGACGCTACATGTCCATAATATTGATTTTTTTACGATTAAATTGTCACTTTGTAAAGTGTCCCTAAGTAAGTTACATATAATAATATATAGTAACAAAATTTCGATTTATAGTATTAATATTACGTTGTTCCCTTTATTTGCAAAACAACTCTCCGATGATAATAATAAATTTGAATTACTTCTCCGTACCAGTTGGAAACGTAATTGTCTAAGGTCTAAATGAAATGTGAAGTTTAATAAAATATAAAATTACAATGCTGTTTGTTTCAAAGCTGCGTTCGTTGGAGGGCACAATTGCTAAGTGGGTAAGACGCTGGCTCGCTACCCTGGAGGTCGGGTGTTCGATCCCTGCATTGGCCGGGAAAGTTCATCTAGATATTCCTGCGTGATTCCCCCTTGTCAGTGATGCAGGACGGGGGATGTGACAAGGACAGCTGTCAATTCTATTTATACATGTAAAGGCATGCACAAGCTTAATGGCACGTATTGGAAAACTGTTTGGTTGCTTTATTTGAGGAGATACTGATATTAAACTATAAGATTTGTCAAATATTTTTTGAATATTCTGATAAATTGGTAGCTCTTCGGGAAGCGTTGATCATATTGCCTACCCTGTTTGTGTATTGTACGTTTTTATAATAGCTAGAAAATAATTTATGATATTTGAATACTTTCTGAAGAACATAATTATAGCTCTTTGTAGTCGTTCGGATGGGAAGAAAAACCGAGGTCCCGTATACACATTGGCGTGCATGTAAAAGATCCCTTAGCAGTTGGTATTCGATATAAGAATAGGCCGTAGTGCCGCTGTCTGGGCGTATGCCCGTCTTCATTAGCCCAGTTCGGAGCAGAACAGTAGGTGGTTAAACCCCATTTCATTTCAAAGCTGCCTTGGGCTGTTCATCTAATTAATGTGATTTATATTTGATATCTGTGATTGATATCCGACTATTATAAAAAAAATGGCCTATTAAAAACTAACATCTAATAACGAGCTATATGTTTTTTCAGAAAGTATTCAGATATCATAAATTATTTGCTATACAATACACAAACTGGGTAAGCGATATGATCAACCTTCCCGAAGAGCTACCAATTTGTCAGAATTTTCAAAGAAAAAATTGACAAATTTTATAGTGTAATATGATGATGAGTTAGTTGTATTTTACGTCCGCTTCCACCGAGGTGATATCGCAGACAATGACGTGTTATGTGTACAAGGTGCATTAATTTACAATGTGATTAATGAGAAATAATTGGATAATTAGGTTTTCATATATATGTACATAGGACAATAAACAACAGTAGGATAACATGTGCAAAGGACGAAACAGGTGCCAGTAGACGTTTACAAGCATGCGATTTGACGGAACAGACATGGACAAAGACAGACATTTTCACAGACATAGACATATTATGTACATATATATATATTTTGGGTCGTTTGGGTTGGTCTGGTCGTTCTGTCCGGTAGAATGGCAGGGCGGTGCAACTCTACCTTGGGGTTTTGTTGGTGAGTATGAGTCCTGGTCCATTCTTCCTTCCATTTGGGTATGTTGTCCGGTATGGCGGCATTGTTACGTCTTTATTTCTGTTATTCATTCCTTTTATTGTTGGTTCTCTGAAGGAAGAATCCAGCACCTGAAAAAGAAAGCTAGAGAAAAGAGAGTATCTGATCTTAATGTGGTTTTATGGTTATTTTTGTCTAGTAAGGCTCCACCCTACTGTTAATTAATTGGTTTTATTAGTTGATTTATTAATTTTATCGGAGTTATATTAGTTGTGTAAGGCGGTTTACGCTTCCTTCTAGAGGACATTTTTGCGCTCCATCCTACTGTTAATTGGTTGGTTTTATTAGTTGATTTATTAATTATATCGGAGTTATATTAGTTGTGTAGGGCGGTTTACGCTTCCTTCTAGAGGACATTTTTGCGCTCCATCCTACTGTTAAATGGTTGGTTTTTATTAGTTGATTTATTAATTATATCGGAGTTATATTAGTTGTGTAGGGCGGTTTTACGCTTCCTTCTAGAGGACATTTTTGCGCTCCACCCTACTGTTAAATGGTTGGTTTTATTAGTTGATTTATTAATTATATCGGAGTTATATTAGTTGTGTAGGGCGGTTTACGCTTCCTTCTAGAGGACATTTTTGCGCTCCACCCTACTGTTAATTGATTAAATTCATTATTTTATATATTCGGTCATCCCTATGTTCTCAATAAAATCCCAGACAAGTTGTGATGTCCAGTGTCTATCGTCGGCTTGTGGAGAAAGGAGTGATTTGAGACAGAGGGTGTTTCCCCTCTCTGCTAGATTCTTATTTATAGATTGACGTTCTTTGTTCAATTGATTGCAGTCAATTAGCAGGTGAGACGTGGTCGCGATTTGTCCACACGGGCATTTAATTGGTGTATAGGTGAAGTCTTTTATTACGTTTATCGTTTTAAGCCTCGTGATGAGTTTGCATATTTTGATTGATGGATGATTGGTGTAAACCTTGTCTACAAGATTGCTATCAATTTGATAGCGATGAGTATTCTCTTGTTTTAGACGGGTCTTCCATGCATTTTTAATTTTATCTTTGGCTATGCTTGTGAATTCCTGACTGCTGTATTCTAAATTTTCTATATCAGTTAATGCCAACCCTTCCTTGGCTAGCTTGTCAGCCTGTTCATTGCCGAAGATATTGATGTGGGAGGGGATCCATGCAAGGACTACCTCTCTTCCGTTATTTTTGATTGTTTGAATGATATCTCTAATTTGGTGGATTATGTCCTGTCTGCTTTTGGAGTAGTCTGATTCGATGGATTTAATGCTACTTAGTGAGTCTGATAGGATAACGGCTTTTTGGTGTTTTTGGGTGGCAAGCCATTCTATTGCAGTTTTAATGGCCATCAATTCTGCGGTGTACACAGAGCAATGTTCTGGTATCCTTTTCCTGATGTTTAGCTTTGCTTTGGGGATGAAAATGCCGTACCCTGTTAATCCCTGTGTATTATTTTTCGACCCATCTGTATAGATTTTAATATAGTCTGCCCATTTTGTGTCTATCAGCTCTAGTGTTAGTGCTCTAGCCTCTATGGGATTAGCGTGTTTGTTTGTAACGTTAATTAGGTGCGTATTGATGATTGGATTGCTTAATTGCCAGTGTGGGGTGACGGGATAAGTTTTTGTTTCTATTATTGTCCCTTTTAAACCGTGCTTATTTAAGACATCGTTTGACATTTGCCCGAATGTCATAGGACGCGTATTTTTCCTATAGCCTATACGTTTGAATTGTTGGAGGCACTTATATGTCGGACATTTTTCTTTTAGCATTTGCAGTTTGCCCCAGTACTTGAGTGACAGTTCCTCTCGTCTAAGATCAAGTGGGAGTTCTCCCATCTCTTGTAGAAGGGCAACTGTTTTGGTTCCTATTGCGGCTCTTGTGGCTAGTCTTAATGTCTTTCCTTGTATTATGTTTAATTTATTGAGCTGTGCATCACTTGCATTTGCATAAGCTAGACATCTGTAGTCGATTACCGAGTGGATGAGTGCTCTGTATATTAGCATAAGAGTACTTCTGCTTGCGCCCCATTCCATTCCTCTGATGTATTTCATTAAATTGAGAGTTTTTGATGTGCGACTTACTACGCTATCTATATGTGCTTTCCAAGAAAGTTTTGAATCAAATAGCATTCCTAAAAATTTGGCTTCTGATTTAAATTCAATTTTTGAGCCGTTAAGATTTAAGTCAATTTTCCTGTTAGTGTCAGTCGGGTGAAACAGCATTGCTACTGTTTTCCCTTCTGAGATTTTGAAACCCCAATCGTCTGCCCACTTTGAGATTTGTTTTAGGGTATATTGAAGCGATTTTTTGATTATGCCTATGTTATTTGAAGCTTTCCAGAACGAGCTGTCGTCAGCAAATAGTGCAGATTCAGTGCCCTTCCCCCCGTAGCTAGGAAGGTCATTTATCATTATGTTAAATAGTATTGGGCTGATAACGGATCCTTGCGGCGTTCCGTTTTCCATTTTGAATTTGTCACTTAAGCAATTACCTACACGTACTCTAATGTGCCTATCGTTTAGAAAGTCTTCTATCCACTTGTACATTCTGCCTTTGATTTTCGCGTTATGGAGTTTGTGCAAGAGACCATCCACCCATACAAGGTCAAAGGCCTTTGTTAAATCAACAAAAATCGCGCATAGATATTGTTTAGCTGTGAAAGCTTTTGATATGTCATGTTGTAATCTAATGATATGGTCTGCTGTCGACCTGTCGGAACGATAGCCACTTTGTTGTTTTGTGAAGATGTTGCTTTCACAGTGGTATTTTAGTCTGTTTTCCCTTCGACCATGAGAGATTAAAGATATCAAGGACTAACGCCAGTGCTTTCTCGGGTAGATTTTTAAGCATTGTGTATTTTACACAGTCTAGCCCTTCTGCACTGTCGGTTTTAGTCCGTAAAGCTTTTTTCAACTCATCTATATTAATGGGATTATTGAGATCTGTTTCGTTATCCGCATCTTGGTGTATTATTGGCGGTTGGGTTTTTAAAAATTTGTTTTTAATGGCCTTAAAAGTTTCGTTGTGTTGGCTGTTGCTTGAGCCATCCACGTAAGTCTGGCCTAGCAGGTTTGCTTTGTGCGTATTATTTAGGGCTGTTTCTGTTTTATAGTTTAATAGAGGTATATTTTGTCTTACTTTTTTACCGGTGATTCCTGATATTTTCTTCCATACTGTTTTAATTTTTGTTTGATCATTAAGCGAGCTGCAAAACTTTTGCCAGTTTTCTTCTTTGGCTTGTTTGATTTCTGTTTCTGCGGACAGTTTAGCCTCATGGTAGTCATTTTTTGTTTCCTCATTCGGCCTACGTTTGTATTTTCGTAGCGCCGATTTTCGGTTTTTGACTAGATTCTGAAGATTTTCTGACCACCAAGGTTTGGGGGATTTCCTATTGGTTTCTTTAGTTCGGGGGATAGCTTGCTCTGCTGAACCAATTATTGCCTTAGTTAGATTATTTGAAACGATATCGATATTGTCATGTCTTATTGACTCGAAGTCCCAGCCATTGCATAATTTTTTGTATAGTTCCCAATTTGCCTTGTCCATTTTCCATTTAGCCTGACATTTGATGTTTTCTGAGTTGGCGGTGTAGGCTATGGCGGTGTGGATTGCTATGTGATCGCTGCCTAAAGTTTCGTCTCCTACTCCCCAATTGCAATGGGGGAATAGTTTTGTTGAGGCTAGTGTCAGATCAATATGGGTTCCTTTTTTAAAGTTTTATAGTGTAATATCAGTATCTTCTCAAATAAAGCAACCGAACAGTTGTCCCATCCGCGTGAATAAGCTCGTGCTCGCCTTTACATGTGATAGAATTGTTACTTTGATCAAGGAGCTGTTATTGCTCTGCACGGACTATGCGTGAAATGGTTAGACGTGAAGTCTGAAATGGTTGGGTTGACATTTGAATGGTACAAATTTGAAGACACAAATAATAACTTGTTGGAAAACGAGAATAATTATATTTACGAGAATAAGTATATTTACGAGAATCGGTATATTTACATATGGCAATTTTGGCTTATTAGCTATATACACGGGTATAATTAAATTGGGGCCTACCTGTTTGATATTTATAAATGACGACATTGCATTTCGAGCGATAGATTAAGGTCAATATCTTTATTTTATTAAATGCAACTTTATAAGTAGCGCGAATAGAAGACATGTCTCCAAAAATGATTATGTGTCATATCGGGGTATGTGCTTCTTTGATATGTTAGATCACAGGTCAATTATGTAATTGCATAAAAGCGGCTATTATAAATTACAAGTTCTGGAATTAGGATCGTTGGATTGTATGCGATGTAAATTTAGTGAAAAGCTAAAGTAATTTTAGTTTAAATATATCATTTGTGTGGAAATTACCACTGTTTGGTTGGTTGTGCCGTATTATTTATCAATATGGAGATTTCTGTTTTATGGATATTGCTATTGAAGGTAAGATGAAGGTAAATGTCAAACGGTGAGTGCGCGTCTTTTTAGTAATAAAGCAGAAATATATTTCTGTTGTTTTTGCTTGATTTACTCTCTACATTCCCGTGGATATTCAAATTGGGCGCTGACTGCTGGGTATTTATAAATGACGACATTACATTTGCCTTTCCGTATACGATAGATTAAGGTCTGTATTTTTAATTCATTAAATTCAACTTTATATATATGGTACGCAATACAAAAGACACATAAGAGAAACGTAGATCATAGCGAGCACACAGGCCTGTCAAAAGACCTGTCTTTAATTATACAAAGACCTGCGTAAAAAACAAAGGGTCGAATGATAAATCGCACGGTAAAACAGTTTTACTTCCCAAATTTTGATTTAACACGTACGTGTCAGATAAAGCCTGTTGGTCCTTGATTCTACTCCTTTTGATGCAGTTATCGCAACTAGCGAGAAAACACGCCAATTAAACAATACACAACATTGACATTGATTTTTTACCGGTCGGTTAATTAACACACCTCTACTGAAAACGCACTGTCGCACAGTTTTTCACCCCTAGCGTTAATTAACTCACCTCTCAGACAGTTTTTCACCCTTGTTAATTAACACACCGTATTTACAGTTTTATTGCGGTAATACCATGTAATAGTCGGAAAATTAACTTTCTTTCGATACACGTACAAATAACAACCATGACTGAGAATTCTATGGTGGCTGTGCACAGATTCACCCTTTAGCAATTCTCAGTGTATGCGGTTGTAACGGTGATATATTTGAATGGTTTTTAAAATCAGATAAAAATTCTGACCTCTAGAGGATCCACAAGATAACAATATGATTTCTCGTACAATCAGGGACCATAATCCATAAAGTTATGATCCAATACATGCCAATATAAAAATGAACCAAGATCTTTGGGATATAAACCTATATTTCAAGTTTCGTCAAAATTGGATAAAAATTATGACCTGTAGAGTGTCCACAACCAAAATGTCTGGACAGACAAGCGGCGCAATATACGTCCTCTTGAAAATGTGGGTGTAAAATAATAGGTCATGCAGCTCTTTTTAAGTGACACAGGAGTATCTGAGAACCAGAATATTTTTTCTATAAGGCCTAAATATATGTACACCTTTGACAAGTGGGGTGAATATGGGGAAGGGGTGACCCCTATGCTAGACCCATGTTGACTGGAAAGACATGCTAAGGTGTGCCGATCATGGTGATTGCTTGTTCCCTGGATTCATTCAATAAGCCAACTTGTGTTTATCTATCCAGAATAAAACCTTATTAAAAACCAGCTGTGGCCAGGTAGGATACGCCCACATTTGGCAAAAGAGATAGATAGAGAACAAGCTAAAAACAAACACGATTTTTTGTCCAATCCGGGGCAATAATCAGAAAGTTATGGTCTGGAATTCACAAATATCAAAGATAAAAATTGTAACCTCTAGAGGGTTCACAACCTTCGTATTACATACTTTTACACAATTTTGCCTACAAAGAACAGCCATTTTGTTGGGCAGTTTCATATAAATTTCCCGGAAATTCGAATTCAACCTTCATTATGTTGGAATGGTGATATATTTAAACGGTTTTTAAAATCGGAAAAAAAAAAATTGTGACCTCTAGAGAATCTGCAAGCTAAAAATGCGATTTTTCAAACAATCAGGGGCCATAATCCAGGAAGTTATGCACGATTATCAAAAGGAACCAAGATCTTAGTGGGCAACGGCGATATATTTTTTTAAAATTGGATAAAATTTGTGTACAATCAAGGGCAATAATTCAGGAACCTAACAGAAGAAACATTTCCACGACTCTGACTTTGAATGTTACAGTCATTGTGGCATTGAATTCCAGGGTGGAAACATCAGTTTAATTGTTTTAGTGACCAGAAAACAAATTTTGATATGCGTCGGCTTACCCAAAATGAAAGGTTACGTGCCCTTGGCATGCTACAGATCAGCACAACACAGGCGGTTGTGGCGCGGACGATGAATGTTTCTCAGTCTGTCATAAGCAGGCTATGGTCCAGATACCGTGATACACAATCTGTACAGGACAGACCACGCTCAGGTCGACCAAGGGCGACAACTCAAGCCCAGGATCGATTTATCCGTACCTTGGCCTTGAGAAATCGTGTCATCACAGCAAATCAGATCAGCGCTCGTCTTCAAACAGACACTGGTGTGAGAGTGAGTGGCCAGACGATTCGGAATCGACTGCATAGGGGTCACCTTCGCGCCCGACGTCCTCGCGTGATCCCTTGTTTGAGAGATCATCACATTCAGGCAAGACGTCGTTGGTGTAGGGATCGTCAACACTGGGATAATCGACGCTGGAGCAATGTGATGTTTTCAGATGAGTCAAGGTTCACTGTTGATTTTTTGGACAGACGTAGGAGGGTGTGGCGTCGTCGAAACGAGCGCTTCCAAGACGTTAACGTCATCAGACATGATCGATTTGGGGGTGGTTCTGTTATGGTGTGGGGAGGCATCACTGTTGCTGGAAGAACGGCTTTACATGTTGTTGCAGGGCGTGTTACAGGCCAGTACTACCGGGACAACATCTTGGCAGTCCATGTTGTGCCGTTCGCACGACGTCATGGCCGCCGTTTCATCTTCCAGGATGACAACGCAAGATGTCACAGGGCCAGGATCGTTACAGGTTACCTCCAACAACAGAACATCACCACATTACCTTGGCCAGCACTGAGTCCCGACCTCTCCCCCATCGAGCATGTCTGGGACATGCTTGGACAGAGGTTACGTCAACGTCAACAACGTCCTGCCAATGTCCAAGAACTTGCTGCTGCGTTGCAACAGGAATGGGACAATCTGGACCAAAATGACCTTAGACGTCTCATTAGGAGTATGCCACGTTGGATCAATGCTTGTTTGGCAAACAGAGGAGGATTTACCCGTTACTGACTTGGTTGTGATGCTGTGGTAACTTTGCTGTTTGACCCCGGGTATCATTTTACCCTTATAATGGTCAGTCTGTGCCTTACTTAGTCTAACGATCATTTGGAATAAATCGATGAATGTGAACTTCATTTCATTTTGTCATTTGTTTCTTCGTCAGTTTCATTAGGTGACTTTAATAACACTTAAAAATCAAATATCCCCTACTTTTTTTGAATAGTATATTTCAAGTTTCATCAAAATCGGATTAACATTGTGACTTCTAGTGGGTTCACAACCTTGATATACCATATATACTGAGCTCCATGGAAAATGCATCACTTAGTTTTTCATATAACAAAATGATCCTGTAAACATATCTTATTTATTTTGCTTCTTATTGTGAACAATATTCAAATGGGAACACATCAATAACAACACATTTGTACACTTATGGATGTTTAATCTGTAATCAACGGTACAAAGTCAGAGGGGTCAAAACCAAAAGTACAACACAGATATCAGTAGCACGTGTGTCCTCCACGGGCTCTTACGCACGCTGTGCAATGACGTTGCATGGAATTTACCAATGTTTGAAAGAAGGCCCGGGGCAAATTGTTCCATTCTCGGACAAGAGCAGCTTCTAAGGCAGCAATGGTGTGCATCTGTGGTCTCCGATACAGACGGCGTCCAATCTCATCCCAGACATGTTCTATCGGTGCCATGTCCGGAGACATGGCTGGCCAGTCCAAGTCATTGATGTTGTTAGCAGCCAGGTAGTCCATACTAAAACGGGCGGGATGCGGACGTGCATTATCCTGTTGGAAGTGCTGAAGTTGTGGGTGCGCTCGAAACATCGGTACAACAATTGGTTGCAAGACATCATCACGGTAGGCTACAGCATTAACGCGACCCCTGCAAATGTGTAGGGCGGTCCGGTGATGAAATGTGAAGCCTCCCCACACCATTACACTTCCCCCACCCCATTGATTTGTTTTGATGACGCAGCAGTCTGCAAGACGTTCCCCAAGACGTCTCCACACACGTTGACGGCCATCAGCGTGATAAAGATGAAAGCGACTCTCATCACTGAAGAGCACACTTTGCCAGTCTACTCTTCTCCATGTCTGGTGTCCTTGAGCCCATATCAAACGCTGCTGACGGTGATGATCCCTGAGGATAGCTCCAACATAAGGTCGTCGTGCACAGAGTCCTACTTCTCTTAGACGACGTCTTACGGTGTTGGCACTTACTGGTCCTTGTCTTCCGACGACTGCTGCACCTGTTCGAGTCGCTGGGCGGAATCTGTCACGCAGATGAGTGACCCGGATGTAGCGGTCTTGAGCCTGGGTTGTAACGTGTTGTGGACCAGGACTTTGACGGTCACGTGTTGATCCAGTAACTCGAACACGTTCCACCAACCTTACAATAGTGGACTAATGACAATTGAAGTGTCTGGCAATAGCATGTGTAGACATGCCAGCCCTGGACATTCCCATGGCTTCATTCCGTTGATTTTCAGTAAGTCTCGGCATCTCTAGCTCGATTCCTTCACACGTCCAACAACAAATTACGACAGATTGACGTTTCACAGTTCATGTACTGCATATTAAGTTGAAAACATGCTTTTAAAGGGCTCACACACACTGCTGCATGTGAATATTGGGTTTTTCATGTGCATATTTGATTGTAACTTCCTGAATTATGGCCCTTGATTGTACGAAAAGTCGCGTTTTTAGGATGTGGTCCCTCTTGATGTCACAATTTTTATCCGATTTAAAAAAAGGTTTGAATATATCACTGTTACACCCATTATGATGGTTGAGTCCGAATTTCGTACAAATCGGACCAAAACTGCCGGACAAAATGGCTGCCCCTCTTATGCAAATATTGTAAATATATGGTATATCAAGGTTTTGGACCCCCTAGAGAGAGGACACAATTTTGATCCGATTTTGATGAAACTTGAAATACATGTTTATAACCCAAAGATCTTGGTTCCTTTCAATATTCATGCATATCGGATCGTAACTTCCGGAATTATGGCCCTTGATTGTACGAAAAATCACTTCTTTTTTTGAGCTTGTTCTCTGTCCATCTCTTGCAAAATGTGGGCGTATCTTGCATGGTAACGGCTTTTTTAGAAGTGATAATATCCTAATTTCTAGTGTATCAGTGGGTAATGCACTGATCGAGGTCTGGACTATTTGTTTTCATGTATTAGGCTTCATAGGCATATAACACCCTGTGTTTACGATTACCCAACCGACTCTGTTTTTGTAAGCCATAATCGCCGACCCTAGATAATTTTTCCTCATTTCCCAGGGCCCTGTTTCACAAAAACTTAAATCTCCTTAAAATCGTCTTAAACTAAAATTCTATCCTAACTTAAGATAGATGCGTTTCACAAAACAATTTTAAGCATTTTACATAAAATCCACTATAATAATATTGTAAGTTAAAATTGTATCTTAACTTAAAATTGTGGCTTTTCACAATGCTATTTTAGGGACAAAATTAACTGAAATCAATTTTAACTTAGGACAGTCGTCACCTTCTCCTAACTTAAAATCACGACATTTACAAACATTGATTAGAGCTACGTTGTGAGATCTATATTTGGAATAATGATAATATTGCCAATGGCCCGGGTTATATAATTTAAACATACTATCATTTACAAAAATAATTTTAATTCAATTTCTTTTCATTGCATGGGAAATATAGCTGCTGCCGGCCCGTTTATTTTATTGTAAGGCAATATAAGCAATTAGATGACGCCCCAAATTAAAACCCCAAGAACAAAAAACCCCTTAAAACCCCAGTAAACAAAACTCTTTGTTACTATTTTATATATTACCATATGATTCAAGTATTAATTATACTATTTTCAAAAAATTAATACACACAAAAAAACTACAATAATCTTAACCACTTCATATCTAATGTCTATAAAAAAAAGTAGTTTTGTACAATTGTTTTAAATGAGAGAGAGAGAGAGAGAGAGAGAGAGAGAGAGAGAGAGAGTGAGCGAGAGAGAGAGAGAGAGAGAGAGAGAGAGAGAGAGGGGGGTAATGTCCACTAGACACAAACTAGGTCATTTCGGGACTAACACATGGTTCAATTTTATTTGAATAATTCGCTTGCACGTAGGGGTCTGTAGTAGTGGGAGGACTCAGAGAAAACCCACTAGGTGTGACGGGCGACCCTACTCCCTGTCACGTACAACCGGGGAATCGAAACCCCGCCAGTCCTATAATACTAGACACACCATATGCAAAGTATTTATGGTTTTGGGGTTATGATGATTTATATAGGAGCCAAGGGTATTTTATATTGGGAAAAAATCATTTTAATTTAGTAAGATAGATGGGCATTATCCAATAAGGAGTGTGGCACTTTGGCATATTCAAAGTATTATTGAAAGGTCCATGGGACTGACATTTCGAATCTAGACATCGGAACATTGGCTATTTCGTGTATTAGTTTAAAAGTTGTTAAATACTTTTAAAATTTGACAATACTTTAATCGTTTGAGTCAGAAATATCACATGTTTGTGGCAATTCTCAATAGTTTCTGTTATCTAAAATAACATAAAACTACGAAATTCAAGCAATTCAGTTTATCGATACGTATTATTTCCATTGAAGCCTGCGAGTAAAACAAATGCCAAGGTCACGAAAGCGACATGCAAATTCAAGGCCAACCAACTGATACATTTCAAAACCAATAATACGCAATAAACTTATTTATTTCATCTCTCTACAACTGTCTGACTATGTGCAGACATTGTTACAATGTATGAAACTCTCCTCATTGGTATTGTAACGGTTAGTTCAACCTGGCAACAGTTTTCAGTTCCTAAGTGTTTATGCTTGCCGAGTGCCAAGGTTTTTTCGGGAAAAAACCAAAATGAGACCAACAAATCAATATTCAGCTTAGTCATTTCAAAATTACATAGTGCTATACTTACTACTTTTTGACCTACATGTAACTGGGGTTGATAATTGATAATTTTTTAAAATGTTCTCTGTCTCCAGGCCGAGCGATGCTATTTTTATTGGGTACCAAAAAAAAGGTAATGGTGGGCCGATTTGATTTTCTACTGTTGAGTGGGACGATTTTTTGATGGCACCCCCACTCCCGTCACCAGGGAAATTATGTTTGTGCGACCCAGGCTATGCGATGAAAGAATCCATGTTGGTTTATAAAAAAAAATTGAATTGTTTTTGAGCCATTTAATAATAATGCATATTGCAGTAGATTATGAAATTCATCACACAAGAGATATCTACCGTAGAATGTATTATTGGGTGATAATAAACTTTGGACATGTGGACGTATTATGCCGTCGCCCCTGTCCGTCCGTCCACAATTGTTTGTGGACTCTCTACAGGTCACAATTCTTATCCCCAAAAGATCTTGGCTGCTTTCGATATTGGCATGTATCGGATCGAAACTTCATGGATTATGGCCCCTGTTTGTACGAAAAAACACGTTTTTAGCTTGTGGACCCTATAGAGGTCACAATTTTTATCCGATTTTGTTGAAACTTGAAATGTAAGTTTATAACCCAAAGATCTCAGTTCCTTTCGATATTTGCGCATATCGGACAGTAACTTCCTGAATTATGGCCCCCTGATTGTACGAAAAATCTTGTTTTTAGCTTGTGGACCCTATAGAAGTCATAATTTTTATCCGATTTAAAAAAACGTTCTATTATATCACCGTTACACCCTAAGGATGACTGAGTTCGAATTTCGTTAAAATCGGCCCAAAATTGACAAACAAAATGGCCGCCGTTCAAGGTTGTGGACCCTATAGGGGTCACAATTTTTATCCAATTTTGTTGAAACTTGAAATGTAAGTTTATAACCCAAAGATCTCGGTTCCTTTCGATATTCGTGCATATCGGACCCTAACTTCCTGAATTATGGCCCCTGATTGTACGAAAAATCATGTTTTTACCTTGTGGACCCTATAGAAGTCATAATTTTTATCCGATTTAAAAAACCATTCTATTATATCACCGTTACACCATATCGGACCGTAACTTCCTGAATTATAGCCCCTGATTGTACGAAAAATCACGTTTTTACCTTGTGGACCCTATAGAAGTCATAATTTTTATCCGATTTAAAAAACCATTCTATTATATCACCGTTACACCAAAATTGACAGACAAAATGGCCGCCGTTCATTCTCAAATAGCGTAAAAATATGGTATATCAAGGTTGTGGACCCTATAGAAGTCATAATTTTTATCCGATTTTGTTGAAACTTGAAATATAAGTTTATAACCCAAAGATCTCGGTTCCTTTCGATATTTGCGCATATCGGACCGTAATTTCCTGAATTATGGACCCTGATTGTACGAAAAATCACGTTTTTAGCTTGTGGACCCTATAGAGGTCATATTTTTTATCTGATTTAAAAAAACGTATTATTATATCACCGTTACACCCTAAGGACGACTGAGTTCGAATTTCATGAACATCGGCCCAAAACTGACAGATAAAATGGCCGCCCTTCGTTCTCAAATAGCGTAAAAATAGGGTATATCAAAGTTGTGGACCCTATAGAAGTCATAATTTTTATCCGATTTTGTTGAAACTTGAAATGTAAGTTTATAACACAAAGATCTTGGTTCCTTTCGATATTTGCGCATATCAAATTGTAATTTCCTGAATTATGGCCCTTGATTGTAGGAAAAATCACTTTCTTGTTAGCTTGTTCTCTATCCATCTCTCGAAAATGTGGGCGTATCCTGCCTGGCAGCCGCTTGCAATATTCAATCGTGCAGTAATATTATGGTGCACAATATTTAAGAAATTAAGATCCATTATGTAAGAGTTGGTAAGATTAAATACAGAGATGGACGTTCTTGCTATAATAGTTTAAAATTGTGTTTGTAGCGTTTGACAAAACATGTCTAGATAAAGTCTTTAGCTCTCAGTAATAACTTGTTTGCAACAGATGAATTTTTAAAAGTGTCTTGAATAACATTAATGAGGTGCATTGGCAGAGGTTAACAGGTAACGAGTTCCACCTTCTAGCAGTAGCTACTTCAAACAAAAGTTGCCATCCTGTAACTTAGTATGATCAGTTGTTTGCAATCGCATTTATTCGATAGAATGTAAGACTTAACACGTCCACACAGATAATTGGGAGCGGTGCCATACTTTTAAACTATTTTATTCTGAGTGAAGTTATGAATGTTTAAAGTTTTAACATATTGTCTCAGGCTCTTCATTACAAAACCCACACGCATCGTTTTCAAGGATTTAAAAAAATGTGTTTTAAAGAAAACGGTTGATACTAATAATTGAGTGGATAGTACGGTATTGTAGCCATAATAGTTTTCTATCGGAAGTGTTTTTTTTCTAGCCAAAGAGCCGATATTTGACAAATATTATTGGCACATTTAAAGTTATTAAAATTTTAAAATTTCTCCCACGTTTATCTGTAAAATGATATCATTATCATTATGTTGCTTTCTATAATGTTAGTTGCTGATGTGTCTTTTCCTAATACTCACTTTTTATTAATTCAATAAGTCCTGTTTTTCTTATTTTCTCCTCGGCAATACTATATACCGGAAAACACCAGAAAACAACGGAAAACACCATTTTATACTGAATACCGGAAAACACCGGAATAACACTAAATCCCGGAAACACCCTAAATAGGTAACCCGGAGCCTGGTCCTCTGTGTGAGGTTTTGGACCAAGTGAGCGCCGATGAAGGTCAAGGTCATTACGATGTTTGTTTTACAAATAGCCGCCCCCACCCCCCCAAAAAAATTTCCGATTTCTTTTTCTCCAAAATTTTCTCACAAAAAAAAAATTTGAATTTTTCCGAAAAATTGGTTTTACAAAAAAACATTCCGTAGAAAATAATTTTACAGAGAAAAATACTGGAAAAAAAATTTGAATTTTTTTTTGAGAGAAATTTGGGAGAAGAAATTGTTAAAAAAAAATCTGAAAAGCAATTTTTCTTTGACCGTAGGCGATCACTTGCTTGTACGTTAATGAACTTATTACATCAGCGCTCACCTGGTCCAAAACCACACACGAGGACCAAACTCCGGGTTACTAAATAGCTACCGGAAAACTTAGAAGAGTAAACTGTGCCCGAGATTTTTTTAGAGAGCGCGCCCCGCCGCGCCTCGCCAATCCGGGAGGGATCATCATCAGGCTGGGACGGGGGTGGAATTGTCCAGTCACGTGACGAACATAGATCTTCCGTTCCTTAACCCATATTATTTCCACAGTCATTGTCATTAATCACAAATTACGGGATGATATATGAAAATGCAGGTTTACTTTGAAATAGTGCAAATGATACTTTTCCATCTACAATCTTCAGATCAAAGGATGCAAGTTCTTACACAGTGCAGCATAATTTGTGCAACAGAAGACATCTCGAATATCGATTGTCTGAAAAAACATTTTCTCGGGGACATTTTTTTCCGAATACGCATTCGGTGTAATTCTTCAGCAACCAGGAAGTGGTTTACATAGTAATGTTTTATTACGATAGTAGTACATAAAACAAATTGGTTGCCTGAGGTTCTCGGGGGGGGGGGGGGGAGTAGCCTCATCGGCTAGAGTCCTCTATTTCACAAACAAAAACAACAATTGCTTCCTTGAAAATTTATCGATCAACCCTTTTCAAGAATATGATGGAATATGTTGAATATTATTATGGTTCAAGTGATTATGTTTGACCCTGGAATGAAAGTAAGCTCAGAAACAAGTAGATTTTTAGCCCTTCCAACGAGATGGATAGCTCTTGGAAAGGATAGACACTTTTCAGATTACAGCCTGTCCGAGAATTGCGTGGCATCCATTTCGTTTGGTGATTAGGACACATAGTGGTTAAACCTGGAACTTCAACTCGAACTATTCAGAGATTTATTATCTCACTCTTGATGATACTTGCTGTTTTATGATGCGATTTTTTTGTTACCTAGGGAGGAGTTGGCCTACTCGTGCCTTCCACTAATTCGTACCACCCTGATGCCAGCGTTACTGGTAAGAATTGGGAGGCCGGCACAACTGGCATATAATGGGGCCCTCCCAGGGCAGTGTTTAATCTACTGAAATACTGAAAACACTGAAATTTACTGAAAACTAAAATTAAAATACAAAATAAAATATGGTCAATGATGGAGGTAGACTGATTGCATTCAAAACATAATAGGCATCAACAAAATTTTTTTTTTGGGGGGGGGGGGGCTATTTGTAAAACGAACATCGTAATGACCTTGACCTTCCTTCATCGGCGCTCACTTGGTCCAAAACTGCACACAGAGGACCAGGCTCCGATTACCTATTTAGGGTGTTTTCCGGTATTTAGGATGTTTTCCGGTATTTAGTGTTTTTCCGGTGTTTTCCGGTATTCAGTATAAAATGGTGTTTTCCCGTTGTTTTCCCGGTGTTTTCCCGTTGTTTTCCAGTGTTTTCTGGTATATAGTATGGCCCTTTTCTCCTGTCTCTTTATAATCTGTGTATGTCATTTACAATCGTGGAAGTGATCTGAAAAAATTACAACATTTAAGTTATACATGTATATCTATTTGCCATTTTCTTTTTGAATAAAAATAATCCTGTGAATCTTAACATAATAAATTACATTTTTAAAAAATATTTTATTAATTACCAATTATTAATTTGTTTATTATATTATAAACGTTTAGTATAACATTGTAGTTTTCATTATCTTAGATAAATCTAGCTTATATGATGAAATTTATCTAGATCTAAAATGTTAAGATGATTTTACTTTAAATGTATTTTTGCCATATTTCTACCAGTTGCGAAGGTTGAAATGTAGTATAGGCCTTATACGTTGGAATAAATGTTTTATCAAAGTAGGCCTATTTCCCAAGTGTGTTTCAGTTCCGTAGCTACAACATTACTCACAGATTTAGGCTTAGCACTGTGAAATTAAAAAAATATATACCGGTATATATGCAAGTCAATTTTAACTAGGTCAGAAGTGACATTAATTATTATTTCATTATCTTAGATCAATCCCTCTTATGATGAAATTTGTCTAGATCCAAAATGTTTAGATAATTTTATTTTAAATTTAAATGTATTTTTCGCCACATTTCAATAGGCCTTATATACGTTGAAATTAAATATTTTATTTTGATCAAAATAGGTCTATTTCCCAAGTGCTTTTAAGTTTCGTAGCTAGAACATTACTCACGGACATTGACTTAGTAATGTGAAATAAAATAGAAAAACAATACATAACGTTTCCACAGACGAGATACCGATTGCCTGTTGTAGCAGCAGGCCTTAGTATTTATTACACCATAGATTATTCATCTTATTTTTTTATCAATGAAATATTAATATTATTGAAAATTTCGACAGCTATTCTAATGAAGACACATACGGACTTGGCATAAGACAAGTGATGTTCGAATTTAAGTATGGATAATTATAAAACTTGTATAAATAAACTATTCCATGAAAATTTTACCGTTAGCAAAAACACATCCGTGTCAAATGAATGTCAGGCTAAAAACTTTGAGAATCTGCAGGCTACTTACTGTTACTCTTATCATATTTCCCGCCTTCTGCCTGACCGAATGTTATGACTGGTATGCTGTCAAGATTGGCCATGCGCACGGTCAAGTCAATATATACTCAGCCAAATTAAAAACTTGACACTGATGAATTTCAACAAATTTTTTTTTCTGGTAAGTCAAATAAATTTTAAAGTGTTTCTAACAATATTAAGTAGTAAGAAGCCTTTAATTTCATAAAATTGTAAAGTCACGTGGATCACGTGGCGGCAGCGTCATGGTTTGGGGTTCTTTTTGTGCACATGGACGGTCTCCTCTTGTTGTTGTCCAAGGGAACTTAAATGCTGTCCAGTACGGGGATCAGATTTTGCAACCTGTTCTTCTTCCGTTTATGCAGAGACATGGGCCTGGACTAACATTTCAACAAGACAATGCTCGACCCCATACAGCAATTGCTACCCAGAATTTTTTAAGAAATGCCGGTGTCCAAGTCCTGGATTGGCCGTCGCTTAGCCCCGACCTTAATCCTATTGAACACATCTGGGACGAAATGGGTCGACGTGTTCGTCAGCAAGTGAATCCACCACTGACGTTGCAGGACCTTCAACATGCTCTTGCTGAGCAGTGGCGACGTCTTCCTCGGGTAGTGTTTACTAATGTTCTGAGATCCATCAGAAGACGTTGTGTGGCAGTACGAGACGCTAGAGGAGGCCACAACCGTTACTAAACACTTTATTCCGATTGTTCTCCAAGTCTGTGAATTTCATTTTTGGGGGTACTGTGACATCACAAACTTTATCAATGTCAAGGACTTTCGGCGAGACGTATTCTTGCTTTCTGTTGATGTCAAGGTCGTCTGTGCACAACATAACACTAAAATAGTTGCCTTCAACCAAATATTAAAAATCTAGTCCCAAAAATCCTGAGTGTCAAGTTTTTAATTTGGCTGAGTATATATGTCATTGACAGCAATATTCAGCATTCTACGACTTTCCTTTCCAGAGTCGTCCCCCCATTGCTGAAAATGCGATAGAAGCTACTATTTTAAATAAAACTTTTTCAAGCTTGTAAGCATTGTGGTCATGAGAGAATGCAACATATATCAATTTTACGGCATTCTGCAACTTCCTGTTTCAGAGTTATCCCCCTTTGTCCAAAAAACTTGTGAACACGATTGAGACTGCAAATTTTAACAGAATTTTTCTTAACTTGGTTGTAAGCATTGGGGTCATGAGAGAATGAACCCTACCAATTTTCAGCTTTCCACAACTTTTCGTTCCCATAGTGATGCGATGTAAACTACAGTTTTTACCAGATTTGGTTTGAAGCATTGGGGTCATGATCTAGAGGATGAACCCTATTGATTTTCAGCATTTTTGTTACAGAGTTATCCCTCTTTTCCAAAAACATTGTCATTGCAATAGCTTTTAACAGATTTCTTTCAAATTTGGCAGAAATCATTGGGGTCATTAAAGTATGAACTCTATCGATATTAAGCGTTCTGTGACTTTCCGTTCCGAAGTCATCCCTCCTTGTGAACACGATAGAGGCTATATTTTTTTCCAGATGTTTGTAATATTTGGTGTGAAGCATTGGGGTCATTTGAGAATGAACCCTATCAATATTCAGCGTTCCACGAGTTATGCCCTCTATTCCCCAAAAAACTTGTAAAAGCAATATCTTAAATATCTTAATACATCCACATCACCCCAGTCCACCTACCGGTACATGTTCATCCAACTTGATGTTATAGCTGTGTAGTTTGTGAAAAAAAATATGTTGAGATTTTTTCAACCATGCTGTTTTAGTGCCATTTGTTGTCTCTTAAAATGTTATAGAATGTTTTACAGCAAATAGTAAACTTCAAGCAATGCAAGAGGAGCTGAAAAAGTCACATGAATTGACCAATCGCTATAGGGACTTATATGAAAGTGAAAGACAAAAACAACGTTCTCAAGGAGCAACGTCAAAGTCTGGTAACAAAACAGATAAAGAAGAAACAAAATTTGAAGGAATAAATAATGAAGAATCAAAAAAACCTGTTAAAGTAAATCCTGTGCAGGAAAATCCACACATAAGACAGGAAGCACCAAATTTTCAGTCAATGTTAAGTCATGGTGTGCGTGTTAATGATATTATACGAAAAAATGAGGTAACTTTGATACAAGCCACATAACTGCTTGTTTTATGCTTGTGCTATGAGGGAAATTTTGCCTGGACAGCGTCGCTATGGTCTACTCTTAAATCGAATTACAACTGCTAATTGATCTTTTAAGTGCACGCCAATGTGTATACAGAAACTCATTTTTTTTATTTGTAAAACCCAAACGACTAGACAGCTGTCCTTGTCAGGCCCTGCATTCTTCACCACTGATAAGGGGAACCCACGCTGGAAAATCCTGATGAATTTTCTCGGCCAACAAAAACAGTGTACCAGTGACCGCCAGGTTAGCAGGCCAGCATCTTACTCACTGAGCCACCTTGACACCCGTTTTTTTTTTTCTATAAAACTTTTGGTTTTGAATATTACTTTAAAAAATTTATATGAATTTTACTTATCAGGTTAACACTTTTGTCCTTTCTACGGCTCCTTCAATTTTGTATGTTGGTATTAAGGGAGGTGGAAAATAAGAATTGTTTATTTGGAGAATTTCATTACCAATTAAATGCACTTTACAGTTTACAGAGGGTAGTATTTGAATAATTTTCAAAAATCTTCTCTGATAACTTTTTTTTAAAAATTGGGCTTATTATTGATATTGTCCACGCACACAAAAAAAACAACAACATATTTGTAATTCTCTACTTCAGTGCCTTTCTCAGGAAAATGTTAGTTTACAAAAGGAAGTTTCACAGTTGAGACACGAAAATATTGATTTAATGAAGAGGGCAAAAGAATCAATGACTGATAGAGATACACTACTAGTAAGTACAATAATTAGAGAGTAATACAGTACTAGAAAGTACAGTAATGAATAAAGAAGAAACAATACTGGTAAGTACAGTAATCAATGTGATCTATAAAATATTGATAAGTACAGTAATAAATAAGAGATACAGTACTGGTAAGTACAGTAATAAAATAATAAGATACACAAATTGTTTCAATGGCATTTAGTAATTGCAGAACTGAAATATACAGGTCACAATTCTATGGAAACAATTACTGGTTATTTACTGAGCGACGTGGCAGTCAATCTAGAGAGGCCTAGTTGAAACATTGCTCAGTAAATAACCAGTAATTGTATTCCAATAACCTGTATATCAATCAATAAGATAGATACACTAGTAGTAAGTAGAGTAATCAGTAAGATAGATACACTACTAGTAAGTACAGTATTCAGTAAGATAGATACAGTAATCGATAAGATAGATATACTACTAGTAAGTACAGTATTTATTAAGATAGATACACTAGTAGTTAGTACAGTAATCGATAAGATAAATACTCTATTAGAAACAGTAATCGATAAGATAGATACAATTCTGATAAGTATAGTAATCAACAAGATAGATACATTACTGGGAAGTGGGGTCTACAGTAAGAAATGATATGGAACTATACAACTACCAATTCTTCAGATTGAATTTGAATAAATATCCATGTAAAAGAGTTTTCTTTGTTCCTAGCATCAACTTGATACCAGTGAAAAAGTGAGAGTAGAACTAACAAAAAAATTACAGAAAGAAAAAGCCCAGGTTTGTTTAAATATGCCCACATTTTCATATGATATACAATAATAAATATGATACAATATCAAAAGATAGGTTGTCAGGCAACGAAACATACGCCCACAGCAGCTAAATGGTCCGAGCAGTCAACAAGAGTTGTCACATATTTTTTCTTTTGTCGCTAATGAAACATTTATAATACACTAAAAAAATCTGATTAAGAGTAACAATTATCACAAAATCATTATAATTTGTTTGGCTTCTAGTTCTGCCACATGCTAACCTTTAGTATACAAACCATTTAATATCATGGATTTAGCAGTTCAGGTTATCAAAAATCATTGAAAATCAATATACTTTTTCGTCTCAAGAATGATTACTTTGCCTGTACAGCATCCACAAGATTTTTCGAAGTAATCAATGTCCATAACTCTGGCAGTAATTATTGAAAATCCTTGGTAATATATAGGTGTCTTCGTCTCATGACCGTAAACACGGAGTATAAATTTAAAATCAATCAGATGATAAATTTGATCTCTAGAGCATCCATAAGATTTTTCAAAGTGATCAGGTGCTATATCTCTGGCAGTAATTATCGGAAATTGTTGAAAATCAATTGCTTTTTTGTCTGATGACCTTAAACACTGTGTATAAATATAAAGTCAATTGAATATTAACTTTAGCCTCTAAAGCATCCGCAAGATATTTCAAAGTGATCAAGGGCCATAATTCTGGCAGTTATTATTGGAAATTGTGGAAAATCAATAGGATTCTTCGTCTCATGACCTTAAACACTATGTATAAATTTAAAGTCAGTCGAATATTAACACAAGCAATTGTGGATGCCGCATGGAGGCGACGACAATATACGACCACATTTCAATGTGGGCTTATAAAAATACTTCAGTCGAGAGTTACTCCCCCCTGCCTTTTACACAAAATGTGAAATGTACAAAGTTTGTAGACCCTTTAGAGCTCACAACTTTTGTCCGATTTCGATGAAACTTATCATAATATGTATTAAGAACAAAAGACCACTGATGAGTTTGTTGTTGGTGCACATCATAATATGTATTAAGAACAAAAGACCACTGATGAGTTTGTTGTTGGTGCACATCAGACCTCCCATTTTAGTGTTATTCCCCCCCCCCCTTCCAGAGGCTGCAATATTTGTCCAATTTAGATGAAACATAAGATATATGTTAAAAATCAAAAGATCTTGGATGAATTCGATTTTGGTGTGCACTGGACTTTCCGTTCTGTTCTAGTAAGATTTTCCAGACAAATATCATGAACAACACCGAATGCTAAACCGACTTGACGGTGGATTGGTCGAAAAATGTGTTATCTCAGATCATTATGGGTACAATCACCGAGATTGAAATGAGGTTGTTATGGAAACTTCAGAGACGATATGGACCACCG
Source organism: Patella vulgata (assembly GCF_932274485.2). Lineage (NCBI taxonomy): Eukaryota > Metazoa > Mollusca > Gastropoda > Patellidae > Patella > Patella vulgata. The sequence continues at coordinate 45,210,106 of NC_065885.2, forward strand.
TTGACGTGGGGATATCAATGTCCCCATAGTGAGACCGTGACCGAATAGTGTTGGTCTTATGTTGTGCACATGTCAGATCAAGAATTTTCGCCACCTGGACCAGCTTCAAAGCAAAACAAAGTTTGCGGAAATTGGATTAAAGATGGCGACTGAATGATTTGAAGCATTTTAGTAAAATCCAATATGGCGGCCAAACGTTCAAAATGTTATGGAACAAGGTCATTGAAAATGAAAGACTGTATTTGGGGCTAACACGATCATAATTAGTTTATTTTCAAAATGGAGAGAACTATTTATGTTCGTGAAATATCGGAAGGCCTCAGAAATTTCCAGAAGTCCCGTAAGCCATCGCAATATACTTCATTATTCCATTTTGAAGGCATAGGTGTGTTCCTTATTCCTACCAAATTTCAACCTGATACCTCAAATATGTGACAGAGATACGCCATCTTGAATGTCATGATTAAGAAAGTTTTGGAAAAAGATTCATTCTAAAGTAAGTGAGTAAACTTCATAATTTCGAAAACACCTCAGTGAGAGCCCCTATGGGATTTGTCCAAAGAATCCAAAAATGAAACGCTACAGAGATCCGTGGAGAAATAACCGAGATATAGGCAATCTTTTGTACTATCTGTAAAACTATTCTGGGTTGCCAAAAATGACCTAATTTATATTTATTAAATAGTTCGGTGGAGGCCAACAAATAAATCTACGATTTCAGAATACCATGTACAGTTGTGGCTGCAACTTCTGACAAAAATCGAATAGCCTTTATCAAGCGTACACAATTTACAAATGAGCAAAGATGTCACAAGAAACCATGGTTTACGTAACTTCACGAACATAGTTTTCTCAATTAATTAATAGATTGTTTATGTATGATACCAAACCATTAACGATTCTTAACTTATTTAGTTTCCCAATACTGATGAGAAAGTGCTTATACCTCTGCTACCTGAAAACTACCAAACCAGTTTCTTTACATAGGCTATTAAATTGTTATATGGCTCAGTCGATAAAGAGCTGGTTGGCTACATTTTGGTGCATAGGTCATGGTTTAAATCCTGTCAATAGAAACGCTCTCTCTCTCTCTCTCTCTCTCTCTCTGATCTTAATTGATCAGTATTAAATGTAGTATTTTTAATTACCAATGTAGAACTGTCATATATCGATATTCAAGGTATTCGAGAAATTAATGTTATTGTGTGTTATTGTAGAGATTCAAGGTTATCAGATAAAGCATTCCTCGATGGCTTAATAGATCACAGGTTAGGCCAGTTAGACTGGCTTAACCGCGCTTTGGTAAGTTATGGGTTCGAATCGCACTTAGAAAATAAAATTGAAATTAAAAAATTGGCCGCCCTGAGAATTGTTGCCACCTAGGCTGGCTTCAAAACAAAAAAAGGTTTTTGAAAACCAGAATCAAAATGGCAGCTGAACATTGATTTGAAGCTTTTCGTAAAATCCAATATGGCGGCCAAACGGTTGAAAATTTTATGGAACAAGGTTGCTGAAAATGAAAGATAATATCTGGGGCTAACACCACCATATGGGATTTTTAGTCCATTTTTACAATGTAGAGAACTATTCATGTTCGGGGAAAAATCAGGGATTTTCTGGAAGTTCCCGGAAGCCGTCACAAAAAATTGTAATATGCTAGTGTAAAGGCATCAATGTGTTCCTTATTCCTACCAAGTTTCAACTTGATACCTGAAATGTCAAAAAAATGCTATAGATATTTTTCGAAAATCTTTGATTCTAAAAGTAAGCGAGTGAACTTGTGAATTTCGAAAAACCGTCAGTGAGAGCCCCTATGGGATTTGTCCAAAGAATCCAAAAATGAAAACCCAACAAAGATTCGTTGATAAATAACCGAGATATGACCAATTTTATGTCCTATCCGTAAAACTTCCGCGGAGGCCAACAAATCTACAATTTCAGAATATTTGCACCATGCACAGTTTGGGCTGCAACTTCTGAATAAAATCGAGAATAAAAAATACTCTTACGAAAACAAAACGTGATTCATACCGAAGGTACTGAAATTATGGCCCATGATTGTATGAAAAATCACAATTTTTGTCTGATTTTGATGAAACTTAAAATGACCCCACGCATATCGGTCACTAGCTTCCTGGATTATGGCCCCTGATTTTACGGAAAATCACATTTTTAGCTTGCGGTCCCTCTAGAGGTCACAATTATTATCCGATTTTAAAAACTATTTAAATATGTCACCGTTACCAGTGGCGGATTAAGCTCCACCAAGACCTGAGGCGGCAGTGGCTGGAGGGCCTATTTAGTTTTTAAAGTTAGAGCCAAGGTAGTTGCTAACATTAAAAACGGGATTCGTTACTGAGGTTATAATATTATTTAAAATATTAGTTATAACTATTGAAATTTGTCGTACAAAATGCTTTGACAGCAGAAACGTCACCGGAAACCAACTGTACATACACCTTTTTTCAAGGATAATATTTCCTCATGATGAGGTGTTTACATCGAAACCACGCGCGTGCTGGCAGGGAGTTTAGGCGGACGGTGTCCTCCCAGGCCCCCATTAAACAATAAGTCCACCCGCATAAGCGGGCCCCCCTGAGAGCTCTAATTTTCACGCGGAATCCCCTCAAAAAATTGAGAGTGCGCACGCGAAAAATCATACATACACAACGATTAGTAAAATATATTAGATTTCTCCCAGAAGTGCTTGCAAAATGCGTTTCCCGTTGTCAAATTTCAAAAATTTTCTGGGGGGAGAACCCTCCAAGACCCCCTACCAGCGGCGCGCCTTTGGCGCGCGGACCGCCTTAGGCAACCGACGGGCCCCTTTGGGGCCAGCACGCCCCTGATCGAAACTAGCGCAAGATCTTTTGCTAGATATTTTTTCTTAAGCCAAAGTCGTTTTATATTGGTAATGTAACTTTATATGCCCATAAATGACGTCACGTGGATACAATATATTAGGCAAGACATAACCGAAACTTACAAGGATTTAACGTACATTGTAGGCCTACGTTTAAAAATAAAGATCAGATCTCCAAACAATAGGGCCTATTTAAAATGGCGTGGGCCTAATTAATTTTGGGTGAGGGCCTATGTTGATTCCCGTTGGGCCTAAACGCCACCCCCTAACATTCATTGTCTATGCGTTTTTAATCGTATCAGACAAGTCTAAAAAATTTTTTTTTACAAAATCTTTGGGCCTGAGGCTGCAGCCTCATCAGCCTCACTGATAATCCGCTACTGACCGTTACACCCTAATGATGGTTGAGTTCAAATTTTGTGAAAATCAGACCGAAACTGCCTGACAAAATGGCTGCTTCTAGCATGCAAATAGTGTAAAAGTATGTAATGCCAAGGTTGTGGACCCTCTAGAAGTCGCAATTTCTATCCGATGTTGATGGAACTGAAAACATATATATGTTTATATCGAAAAATTGCGGTTCCTTTTGATATTCGTGCCTATCGGACAGTAACTTCCAGGATTATGATTGTACAAAAAACACATTTTTTTTTTAGCTCATTTTCAGTCCATCTTTTGCAAAATGTGGGCAACTGCTTGTTAATGTACGCTGTTGAAACATTGTATCTTACAACTATGCAATAACCTTGACCAGTTTTTATACGCCCACATTTTCATGTGGACGTATATTGTTGTCGCCCCTGTCCGTCCGTCCGTCCACAATTGTTTGTGAACAGTCTACAGGTGACAATTTTTATCCGATTTCAACGAAACTTGAAATATAGGTTTATCACCCTAAGATCTCGGTTCCTTTCGATATTGGCATGTATCAAACTGTAACTTCATGGATTGTGGCCCCTGATTGTATGAAAAATCACGTTTTTAGCTTGTGAACACTGTAGAGGTCACAATTTTTATCCAATTTGGTTTAAACTTGAAATGTATGCTTATACTTGAAATGTATGCTTATAACCTAAAGATCTCGGTTGCCTTCGATATTCGTGCATATCGGATCTTATGTTCCTGAATTATGGCCCCTGATTGTACGAAAAATGGCATTTTTAGCTTGGGGTCGCTCTAGAGGTCACAATTATTATCCAATTTAAAACACTGTTTGAATATATCACTGTTACACCGTAATGAAGGTTGAGTTCGAATTTCATGAAAATCGAACCAAAACTGACAGACAAAATGGCCGCCCCTCGTATGCAAAAATTGTTAATATATGGTATATCAAGGTTTTGGACCCTCTAGAGAGAGGACACAATTTTGATCCAATTTTGATGAAACTTTAAATACATGTTTATAACCCAAAGATCTTGGTTCCTTTCAATATTCATGCATATCGGATCATAACTTCTTGAATTATGGCCCTTGATTGTACGAAAAATCAATTCTCTGTCCATCTCTTGCAGATGTGGGCGTATCTTGCATGGCAACCGCTTGTTATGGAATCTTTCGAAATTTGGTGGGAAGCCCCGTTTACACTTGGCCACGATAAGCGTGTCGTTCTCAGCACGGTACCAGGCCACGATAAATTTCAAGAAATTAGCTCATTTACATTACTCTAAAATAACTCGTCTCGGAACAGTCCCTATGCGAATTACCCAGATGAAAACAGTGATGGCGGTTGATTTAGTTTGGGCAGCCATTTTGATAGAACTGTCAAAGTTTGCGGAAAAAAGGTCAAGGTTCATTTGGTGCATGCGCAGTAATCCGTGCTGAGAACCGATCTCAGACCGGATAGCGTTTACACACTACGAAGATTTGACCATGTCGTACCTCACTTTAGTTGGCCAAATTGGCACGATACTCAGAGTATGGCATGCTTATGTTTGATCCGTTTACACTACAAAAAAAATAATCGTGCCGTGCCTGGCACGCTTTTAATTTGTAATTTAACGGGGTTATTGGCATCATGAGAGGACGAACCCTGTCGATATTCATCATTCTGTGACTTTCTGTTCCAGTGTTACGCCCCTTTGCTTAAAACCTTGTGAATGCAATAGAGACTGAAGCATTATGGTCATGAAACAAATAACCCAATTGATATTCAGCTAGAGGCTAACAAACTTTTCTCAAATTTGGTGTGAAACATTGGAATCATCCATATTCAATGTCCCGCAACCTTGGCATGACAGACTACAGTCTGAAATCTGTTTTATTTTTCAAATTTGGTGTAAAGCATCGCGGAGTCACAAGAGTATGATCTCTGCTGGCCTTCAGCATTTTAGCTGTTTCAGAGATATATTATGTCTCCGGAAAAGCTTATGAACATGATAGAGATCAGATTGTTTTAGGGCATAAAGGTTCCTTTTCAAATTTGGTCAGCATCCAAGTTTTCTATTTGGATAAGCTGCTGTCTATGGCTATACATTTTTAACACACATCTGCTGTTTGAAGCATATTTCCACATATTACATGGCTATATTTAGATAAGTAATGAAAATATCCTGATGGGGATTTATGAAACTTGATTCAATTTTCCAGAAGCAACAGTTAGAACGAAGTATTACTAAACAAGCTGCAGATTGGATTCAACGTAAAAAACAAGTTCAACAATATGAAGATGAATTTCGCTGGAGTCAGGTTCGTTGGAAATGTATATTAGACTTGTGTTTCGTCACAGGAGTCTGACCTTCTATCCATATAGATATGCATACACCATGTCGTACCAGACAATACATAATAAAAAAAATATATTGTCTGGTACGACATGGTGTATATACATGTATACAGATAGAAGGTCAGACTCCTGATCGGGGGGATTTCCCTTGTGGTATTCCGATCTTGTGATACTCGATGACCAAAATTTCCTTCCTTAGCAACTGTACAGTCTCGACTTCGTTCGTTTAAAAATGGCAGCCCCCGCGACGAAATCGAAACGTGAGACAGTCGCGTTGAAGACGTTCCTGTCATGGGATTTCAACGGAGCCTTCTCCTACGAGGTGGACAATGACAATAAACTTACAAAGCTCACATGTAAGATATGCAGTACGCACTACACAGAAATAAGACGCGATAGACGCGGGGACAGATGAGTCGGAAATGGAGAATGGGATGTCAGACGTGACTTAACTTAGAGCAAACATGTTATAACTACTAACGGTTCATGAAATTGATTTTTCTAGTCAGAATTTGTGGTGTTATTTTAAACTGTCAATACAGTTTAAAATAACACCACAAATTCTGACGAGAAAAATCAATTTCAATACAGTTTCAGTTGTTAAAATTAATATTGAGTTTTCTAGTCAGATTTTGTGAATTTTTTTTTAAAAGTGAAAATACTATATACCCAATTTGGATAGTAAATAAAATACAAATGAAATTGTTTCATAAGTTTTAAACTGATAAACTGAAGTGACATATTGATCTGAATTTTCAGTGTATTTTAAAAACCAAGTCATGTAATATTGAATAATTTTTAAAATCATTGAATCATATTCAGTTTGTGTTACAAATGTTCATGTTCAATATTAAAACAAAGAAAAGATGACTTCATTTCTCAATTTTATTAAATTCTGATCTTTCACTTCCAATTCCTACAGGTTACCATAGACGTTGTCATTAATAATACAATACATAGCAGAAAACCTGATGGGTTACCACAAATCATTTTCAGGCAACCTGTATGGTAACCTGTTAGGTTACCATCTTGTATTTTGTGGTAACCTGTAAGCAGGTTACGACATCCGGCCGTTAATTCCAGCCCTGCAATGATATTAAGCATAGGTGTACCACACCAATATGGCCTCAGGCAAATGGTGAGGTTGAGCAACAGAATCGTTCATTGGTTAACCCTTTCCCTTGCAATATATTTCATACCTGATCCCTGACAACTGGGTGTAACACACCCGTAATAATAATAATAAAAATAATAATCTATTTATAAAGCGCTGAATATCCAACAAACTGGTTGCTCAATAGCACTATCTACATAAGACATATTTAAAAGATGAAAATAACGATGATACGATAAACATTTAAACACAAGGAATGAACAAAATAAATGTCTGAACTGGTAAAATTACCATAAACAAAACAGTTATTAGCACTAAGGGTAAACAGATTTAAAGAGTTCAGTCTTAAGAGATTTCTTAAAAGATGTCATGTTTTTAGAGTCTTTAGTCTTTTTTGATAGCCTATTCCATTTTCAGGCAACCTGTATGGTAACCTGTTAGGTTACCATCTTGTATTTTGTGGTAACCTGTAAGCAGGTTACGACATCCGGCCGTTAATTCCAGCCCTGCAATGATATTAAGCATAGGTGTACCACACCAATATGGCCTCAGGCAAATGGTGGGATGAGCAACAGAATCGTTCATTGGTTAACCCTTTCCCTTGCAATATATTTCATACCTGATCCCTGACAACTGGGTGTAACACACCCGTAATAATAATAATAAAAATAATAATCTATTTATAAAGCGCTGAATATCCAACAAACTGGTTGCTCAATAGCACTATCTACATAAGACATATTTAAAAGATGAAAATAACGATGATACGATAAACATTTAAACACAAGGAATGAACAAAATAAATGTCTGAACTGGTAAAATTACCATAAACAAAACAGTTATTAGCACTAAGGGTAAACAGATTTAAAGAGTTCAGTCTTAAGAGATTTCTTAAAAGATGTCATGTTTTTAGAGTCTTTAGTCTTTTTTGATAGCCTATTCCATAATGTTGGGCCACTATGGGCGAAAGTTCTTTCACCACTTTAAGGACATACGAGAAGGTTCTCATTCTGTGAGCGAAGTGAAGGAGAGGGAGTGTAGGGTGTAATAATTTCTTGAAGGTATTTAGGAGAGTCCATATTATTCAGTGTATTATATGTAATAACATTTATCTTAAATATTATTCTTTCTCTAACCGGGAGCCAGTGTAGCTGTTTTAGCACAGGAGAAATATGTTCACGTGGTTTTGTTTCAGTTACGATCCGAGCTGCTCGGTTTTGGAGCTTTTGTAGTTTGTTGATTTGTAAAGCAGGTAAGGTAAATTGAACAGAAGAGAGTTACAGTAATCCAAGTTCGATAAAACAAAAGCATTAACCAATATTTTAGAAGTGTCGATGTCAATAAATGGACGTAGTTTTCCAATATTATATAAATGGAAATTTAATATGAGTGTTGAATTGAAAGTTACTGTCAAATAAGACTCCTAAATTCTTTACAGATTCAGTTGATTTTACTTTAACATCACCAATAGAAATATGATCAAGGTGGACGGACTCCAAAATTTTATTTTTGCCTATGTGTATGACTTCTGTTTTGTCGTCATTCAATTTTAGAAAATTACATTTCATCCAATGACGTATATTCACAACACATATGTCTCAATTCTTTCGATTTCGGTATCCACATTATATAGGAATACTAATTATATAGGAATAATATTTTATACCTGATGATCCCTGACAACTGGGTGTAATCCACCCGGGAGCTCCGTATTTTTGTAATTACTCGCTTTTCGTTTTTTTTGATTTGAACGAAACTCTATCTAATCTTCAAGTAAGTTGTTGTGCATTGCCCGATTGCTTCAATTTATCGTATTTGTATTTTGGTGGAATTTCTGGGGGTTCAATTTTTTTTTCTACAGTCCCTGACAACTGGGTGATTTAGTTTTATTGAAACAAAAGCCTGAGAATAAGTTAATGGCAAATTTTGAAGCTAATCCATATCATGTCATATCTAAACATGGTAATAGTGTAACTGTAGAAAATGAACAAGGTGTGAGGTATAAGAGAAATTCTACGCATGTTAAAAAGTTTATTAATAAGTTGAATCAAAGTACTAATGATTTCAATAGTGGTGGAAGTTCTACTAGCCCTAAGTCTAAAAATAATAGAATGTTTGATTTTGATGATATTATTGTTGAAAAGCCAGCTGGTCAAAATGATAGCAGTAATACTGTGTTAGATCAGAGTGATGTTAGTAAAAATGTTGTACATCAAGGTAGTATACCTAATCAAGATAGTTCTCAATCTTCTACCGATTTACATAAGTCAGAACGTGAATGTAATTTACTTCCTACAAGGTATCAAGATTTTGATATGGTCAAATGACGATTGTTAATCTGTTTGTTGCATGTTTATATTTGAATAGTCCTATGATAATTCTTAATCCAAGGCAAGGATTTATCTACAATATTCATTTACTGAAACTTTATATTTTATCATTAAGCATGTAGTATTTACATTATAATTACAATATTTGTTTTGATTTCTTTTTATTATTCATAGCTAAAATATTTGTAGATTTAAAAGCAATACATGTAGATTACTTTTAAAGTAAAGGGGAGGAATTGTAGTGTCTGATGAATATGTATGTAATCTATATAAGGTTACTTATTAATCATGTGATCACTATTTCAATTGTTGTACCCCTCTATTGTTAATTAGAGTTGCGTGTATGAGATTAATAAAACGTGGTTGATTAGATTTGTATGTGTGTTTTTAATCTGAGTTAAATCCGATGCAATCATTGAGATATATGGCCGGGGAGATATAACAATTGCCACTATCCGTCCATCCACAATTTGAATGTTACCCACAACTAGCAATCTTCCTACTAACAAAATAAAAAATAAAAATGACCCGAACAGGCATAATAAAAACAGGAGAAACTAGAACTGCTAAGCAGTAATGACAGGTTTCACTGGTGCCACGTTACCCTTGAACTTGTGTCATTTTTGGTGCCACATTACCTTTGAACTAATATCACTTTCAGTACCAATGGCACCGATAAACAGATTTCCACATAAACATTGCAGACATGTTATAAAATGGACGCAGAATGAATCAAACCCAGCAATATTAATTTCATTCATGCATTTGTTACCCTGTGTTACATATGTCAAAAAAGTGATCCTGAAAAAAATTGTTTTTTCGCAACAAGCTATTTTTGGACATCTATATGATCTTATTGATTCAATCTATATGTCCATTGGAGTCAAATATCATAATGTTAAACGAATAATAAATATAACTCACTTCAAAAAAATGTTCGTTTTGGGGGGGTAAAAATACGTTTTTTGCAAAAATAACATTGCTTCCGGGGATAATGAAAATTTTAAATTAGTTCTATGAAATCAAAAAAGGCAGAAGGCATCAAATGGTTAAAATTTTATGAAAATCGAATAATAATTGCCACTATTATACACCAAAAACCTTGAAAAGTGACTTGTAGAAATTCGTCTATTTCTCTGCAACCATACAAGTTAGAAACCATTTTGTGGTATCTGTATGAACATATGGGTTAATTCTATTTTTTTGAGATTGGAATTAAATATCATAATTTTAAAAACTTTACAAATCAGACTCATTTGAATAAAATACCTGTTTGAAGGCTAAAAATACAGTTTTTGCCACAATGATATTACTTCCGGTGATAATGAAAATGTTGAATTAGTTCGATGAAATCATAAATGGCATAAGGCATCACATGGTGAAAATGTATGAAAATTGAAAAATAATGGCCACTTTTATAGACCAAAAACCTTGAAAAGTGACTTGTAGAAAATCGTCTATTTCTCTGCAACCGTACAAGTTAGAAACCATTTTGTGGTATCTGTATGATCGTAAGGGTTCATTCTATTTGTTGATTGGAATCAAATATCATCATTTTATAAACGTTACAAACCAGACTCATTTGAATAAAATACCTGTTTTGAAGGCTAAAAATACAGTTTTTGCCCAAATGACGTCATTTCCGTTGACAGTGAAAATGTTAAATGACTTGTTTGAATTCGTAAATGGGTTTAGGTATTATAGTAGGGTGAATTAGGACGCAATAGTGCTAATCCGAAAAGTATTACTTAATTCAGTAAATTATATTTTAATGGATCTTAATCCACCTTCATTACCTCCCATTTATATCTACTTCATATTGTCTTATATATTTCATTAATCACCCGTCTCCAGTATTTTTTGTTTTACACCTTAATTTGAGCTTATATATTATAATTAACGTCTACGGGCTATAGCGTTTAGTTACTAGGGTATATTGTTTGTATAGACGGTAGATTTATAGGATTAATGCCCTAGGCGATATATGGGGATATATAGACCCAAATGACAGAATTAGGAGGAAGCTTGCTACACACGTGTCTTGGGAGATCAACTTAGATCGCATACCTAAGGACAGACCTTATTTACCTGTATTTGGGATTTGGAGACATAAGTTTATGTCAATTCCCATATCCACATTGGAGCTTATTTACTATTAAGCATTGTACCAATAATTGTTATATTAATTGTCTGCTGTGATTTATGTTAATTACTGTTTACCAAAAGAATATAGAGAAATATTAACAATCAACAAGAGCCCTGTCTTCTTTTAATCAGCAACGAAGATTCCAGAAAATACACAAGAATTGCACTTGTACAGTATCACACTCTGGAAATTTTATGAAAATCGAATAATAATTGACACTTTTATAGACCAAAAACCTTGGAAAAGTTACTTGTTGAAAATAGTCTATTTTTCCGCAACTGAACTAGTGAGAAATCATTTTGTGATATCTATATGATCGTATGGGTTCATTCTATTTGTTGATTGGAAATAAATATCAAAATTTTAAACAAATATTAAAATTTTAAACAAATAACAAATACGACTCCTTTGAATAAATTACTGGTTTTTATGGCTATAAATACAATTTTTGCCCAAATTACGTCATTTCCGGTGACATTGAAAATGTTAAATTAGTTAAAATTGACATTACGCATCAAATGGTGTCACTTTTATGAAAATCAGATAATAATTGACTTTTTTACAGGCAAACTAGGGTAAAAGGTGGCTAATGCAAAATTGCCCATTTCTCGGCAACTGCTCATATGACAAACTAATTTTCACATACATTCTCTTCGTATGGATTATTGCTACTAGTTTATGAAAGTTGTGAAGAAATATTTTAAAATATGAAAAGCCTGAATGGGTTGTGAATAGCTCATTTTTTCACATTTTTTCACCTTTAAATCAAAATGATCCGAAAATGAAATAAAAATTTAAAAAACTGAGCGCGATGATTTCTGCGCCTTAACAGGGCACAACCTTTCAGTCATACCAAATTTGAAAAAAATAATATTTGCTTTCAAAAAGTGGTACCGAACTGTCAAAATTGCAGTTTTTGCTAAATTTACGTCATTCCGTTGCCGAAAGGTAACTTTACCGGTAACAAAAGAAATGACATTTTGGACCACGGAGCATATGAACTTTGTTTTATACAAATCGAGCAATAAATAATTAATCCAGGACTGAAAAACTGAATTAGCCAATTGCAGCCAAGGAAAATTACGGTGACAAAAAATGGTGCAATTTTTGGTCAAATCAGATGACTCTTTAACCCTAGGTGAAATACCACATAAAAATATTCATTAATAAAAAAGTTTTTCGTAAAAATTAAAATTTTCAAAATTTGGCGCCTAATATCTCCGAGGATTCGTTGAAAATAAAAATAAAAGAACTGTAGCTATGTGCCTTGTCTCCGGCTGTGTCAAAATGTATCAAATATTACAATCTGACAATTATTGATAACAATACGGCAAAATTTTGAAAAATGACAACTTCAGTGATTTCGGACATGTCGCAGAACGTTAGAAATAGCTTTAAAATTTAAGTCAAACCCACTTTCCCAGTAAAACCGAAGACATCGAATCGATCCGACAAGTAGTTTCTGAGATATGCTCAAGTGGAAAAATAATAATAATAATAAGAAGAATAATAATCCGAACAAAAACAATAGTGTTTCACACAAGCTACGCAGTGTGAAACCCTAATAATTTTAACAAAAACAATAGTGTTTCACACAAACTATGCAGTGTGAAACCCTAATAATAATCTTAACAAAAACAATAGTGTTTCACACTGGCTACGCAGTGTAAACCCCTAGCTAGAACTGCGAAGCAGTAATGACGGGTTTCACTGGTGCCATGTTACCCTTGAAATTTTGTCACTTTCGATGCCACGTTACCCTTGAGCTCATCACTTCCAGTACCAACGGAACCGATAAAAAGATTTCCACATAAACTTTGCACGCATCAAATAAAATGGAAGCAGAATCAACCAAATCCAGCAATATCAATTCATTTTATACATTTGTTACATGTAAGTGATCCTGACAAAATTACATTACTTCCGGTGATAATGAAAAAGTTCAATTAGTTTTATGAAATCAGAAATGGCATAAGGCTAAAAATACAGTTTTTGTCCAAATGACGTGATTGCCAGTGACATTGTAAATGTTAAAATGCTTTGACCTAGTCCGAATTGGCATTAGGCATCAAATGGTAAAAAAAATGAAAATCGAATAATAATTGACTCTTTCACAGGCTAAATAAAGTGAAAAGTGATGCATGCAAAATTCCCTATTTCTCGGCAACTGCGCATATTACAAATTAAATTTCACATACATTCTCCTCGTATGGATTATTGCTACGAGTTTATGAAAGTCACGAAGAAATATTTGAAGACGTTGGATGGGTTATAAATAGCTTGATTTTACACCTTTTTTCACCTTTTAATCGAAATAGCCCGAAAATGAAATCGAAATTAAAAAAATTGAGCCCGACATTTTGTGCGCCTTTAAAGGCCACACCCTTTCAGTTATACAAGATTTGAAAAAAATAATATATATTTGCTTTCAAAAAGTGGTACCGAACTGTCAAAATTGTAGTTTTTGGTAAAATTACATCACTTCCGTTGCCGAAAGGCAACTTTACTGGTAACAAAAAAAATGACATTTCGGAAAACGAAGCATATGAACTTTGTTTTATACAAATCGAACAATAAATAATTAATCTAGGACCGAAAAACTGAATTAGCTATTGGCGGCTAACACAAATTACTGAGACAATATTGTTCACATTTTTGCACAAGTCAGATTACCCTTTAATCCTGTGTAAAATACCATAAAACTTAAAAAGTGACTTGTAGAAAATCGTCTATTTCTCTGCAACCGTACAAGTAAGAAACCATTTTTTGGTATCTGTAAGATCGTGTGGGTTAAATCTATGTGTTGATTGGAATCAAATATCATAATTTTAAACACTTTACAAATCAGACGCATTTGAATAAAATATCTGCTTTGAAGACTAAAAATACAGTTTTCGCCAAAATGACGTTACTTCCGGTGATAATGAAAATCTTAAATTACTTGTATGAAATCGTAAATGGCATTAGGTATCACACACTGAAAATTTTATAAAAATCAAATAATAATTAAAACTATTATGGACCAAAAACCTTGAAAAGTAACCTGTTGAAAATCGTCTATTTCTCCGCAACTGAACAAGTTAGAAACCATTTTGTGAAATCTATATGATCGTATTGGTTCATTCTATTAGTTGATTGGAATCAAATATCAAAATTTAAAAAAGAAAAAAAATACGACTCATTTGAATAAACTATCGCTTTTAAAGGCTAAAAATACATTTTTTGCTTAAATGATGTCATTTCCACTGACAGTGAAAATGTTAAATTGGTTTGACCTAGTCAAAATTAGCATAAGGCATCAAATGGTAAACAAAAAATGAAATTTGAATAATAATTGACTCCTTTACAGGCAAAATATCGTGAAAAGTGACGCATGCAAAAATTGCCTGTTTCTCGGCAACTGCAAATATTACAAACTAATTTTCACATATATTCTCTTTGTATGGATTATTGCTACGAGTTTTTGAAAGTTACGAAGAAATATTTTAAAATATGAAGACACTGAATGGGTTGTAAATAGCTTAATTTTACACCGTTTTTCACCTTTTAATCGAAATAGCCCGAAAACGAAATCGAAATTAAGAAAATTGAGTCCGATGTTTTGTGCACATTTACATGGCGCATTCTTTTGGTAATATCAAATTTTGAAAAAATAATATTTGCTTTGAAAAATTGGTACCGAACTGTTAAAATTATGTCATTTCCGATGCCGACAGATAACTCTATCGGTAAAAAAAAAATGATATTTTGTAAAAAGAAGCATATGAACTTTGTTTTAAACAAATCAAACAATAAATAATCAATCTAGGACCAAAAAACTGAATTAGCCAATGGCGGCTAATGCAAATTACTGAGACATAAATTGTTCACATTTTTGCTCAAATCAGATGACCCTTTAGCCCTGGATCAAATACCGTAAAGAAATATTCATTAATAAAAAAAAAATTTGTAAAAATTTAAATTTTCAAAATTTGGCGCCTAATAGCCTTGTCTCAGGCTATGTCAAAATGTATCAAATGTTAAAATCCGGCAATTATTGTTAATATTACGGCAATATTTCGAAAAAACAAGTTTTTCATTTTGGACATTTCGCATTGTCGCAGAATGTTCGAAATATATTTAATCTCTAAGTCATGCCATCTTTCCTGTAAAACCAAAGATATCGGATTGATCCGACAAGTAGTTTCTGAGATATACTCAAGTGGAAAATAAAACGGTCAATGTGTTGGATGATTGTTTTTCTGGTAAAAACAATCATCACTAGAACTGCGACGCAGTAATGACGGGTTTCAATGGTGCCCCGTTACCCTTGAATATATGTCACTTCCGGTGCCGATGAAACCATTAAACAGGTTTCCATATAAGCATTCCACACATCAAATAAAATGTACGCAGAATCAACCAAATCATTGTATCAATTCATTGTATACATTTGTTACATGTAAGTGATCCTGACAAAATTACATTATTTCCGGTGATAACGAAAATGTTAAATTAGTTTTATGAAATCAGACATAGCATAAGGCATCACATGGTAAAAAATTTTATGTAAATCAAATAATAATTGCCACTTTTATAGACCAAAAACCTTGAAAAGTGACTTGTAGAAAATCGTCTATTTCTCTGCAACCGTACAAGATAGAAACCAAATTTCCAATTTTTGGTATCTGTATGATCGTGTGGGTTCATTCTATTTGTTGCTTGGAATCAAATATCATAATTTTAAAAACAATACAAATCAGACTCATTTTAATACAATATCTGTTTTGAAGGCTAAAAATACAGTTTTTGCCAAAATGACGTTCTTTTCGGTGACAGTAAAAGTGTTAAATTACTTGTATGAAATCGTAAATAGCATTAGGTATCACACACTGGAAATTTTATGAAAATCGAATAATAATTGACACTTTTATGGACCAAAAACCTTGAAAAGTTACCTGTTGAAAATCGTCTATTTCTCCGCAACTGAACAAGTTAGAAACTATTTTGTGATATCTATATGATCGTATGGGTTCATTCTATTAGTTGATTGGAATCAAATATAGAATTTTTAAATAACAAATAAGACTCATTTGAATAAATTACTGGTTTTGAAGGCTATAAATACAATTTTTGCCCAAATTACGTCATTTCCTGTGAGATTGAAAATGTTAAATTGGTTTGACCTAGTTAAAATTGACATTACGCATCAAATGGTGTCACTTTCATGAAAATCGAATAATAATTGATTCTTTTACAGCCAAACTAGCATAAAAAGTGACTCGTGCAAAATTGCCCATTTCTCGGCAACTGCTCATATTACAAACTAATTTTCACATACATTCTCTTCGTATGGATGATTGCTACTAGTTTATGAAAGTTGTGAAGAAATATTTTAAAATATGAAAAGCCTGAATGGGTTGTGAATAGCTCATTTTTTCACCTTTTTTCACCTTTAAATCGAAATGATCCGAAAACGAAATAAAAACTAGAACTGCGAAGCAGTAATGACAGGTTTCACTGGTGCCACGTTGCCCTAAACATATGTCACTTCCGGTACCAATGAAACCATTAACCAGGTTTCCACATAAGCATTGCACACATCAAATAAAATGGACGCCGAATCAACCAAATCCAGCAATATCAATTCATTTTATACATTTGTTACATGTAAGTGTACAGTACTTCCAGTGATAATGAAAATGTTCAATTAGTTTTATGAAATCAGAAATGGCATAAGGCATCACATGGTGAAAATTTTTATGTAAATCAAATAATAATTGCCACTTTTATAGACCAAAAACCTTGAAAAGTGACTTGTAGACAACTGTCTATTTCTCTGCAACCATACAAGTTAGAAACCATTTTCTGGTATCTGTATGATCGTATGGGTTCAATCTATTTGTTGATTGGAATGAAATATCATAATTTTAAAAACATTACAAATCAGACTCATTTGAATAAAATATCTGTTTTGAAGGCTAAAAATACAGTTTTTGCAAAAATGACGTTACTTCCGGTGATAATGAAAATCTTAAATTACTTGTATGAAATCGTAAATGGCATTAGGTATCACACAGTGAAAATTTTATGAAAATCGAATAATAATTGACACTTTTATGGACCAAAAACCTTGAAAAGTCACCTGTTGAAAATCGCCTATTTCTCCGCAACTGAACAGGTTAGAAACCATTTTGTGATATCTATATGATTCTATGGGTTCATTCTATTAGTTGATTGGAATCAAATATCAAAATTTTAAACAAATAACAAATACGACTCATCTGAATTTATTTTTTGTTTCGAAAGCTATAAATATAGTTTTCGACCAAATTACGTCATTTCCGATGATATTGAAAATGTTCAATTGGTTTGACCTAGTCACAATTGACATTACGCGTCAAATGGTATCACTTTTATGATAATCCAATAATAATTGACTCTTTTACAGGCAAAATAGCGTAAAAAGTGACACTTGCAAAATTGACAATTTATCGGCAACTGCTCATATTAAAAACTAATTTTGAGATAGATTCTCTTCATATGAATTAATGCCAAAAGTTTATGAAAGTCACAAAGAAATATACTATTCAAAAAAAGTAGGGGATATTTGATTTTTAAATGTTATTAAAGTCACCTAATGAAACTGACGAAGAAACAAATGACAAAATGAAATGAAGTTCACATTCATCGATTTATTCCAAATGATCGTTAGACTAAGTAAGGCACAGACTGACCATTATAAGGGTAAAATGATACCCGGGGTCAAACAGCAAAGTTACCACAGCATCACAACCAAGTCAGTAACGGGTAAATCCTCCTCTGTTTGCCAAACAAGCATTGATCCGACGTGGCATACTCCTAATGAATCGTCTAAGGTCATTTTGGTCCAGATTGTCCCATTCCTGTTGCAACGCAGCAGCAAGTTCTTGGACATTGGCAGGACGTTGTTGACGTTGACGTAACCTCTGTCCAAGCATGTCCCAGACATGCTCGATGGGGGAGAGGTCGGGACTCAGTGCTGGCCAAGGTAATGTGGTGATGTTCTGTTGTTGGAGGTAACCTGTAACGATCCTGGCCCTGTGACATCTTGCGTTGTCATCCTGGAAGATGAAACGGCGGCCATGACGTCGTGCGAACGGCACAACATGGACTGCCAAGATGTTGTCCCGGTTGTACTGGCCTGTAACACGCCCTGCAACAACATGTAAAGCCGTTCTTCCAGCAACAGTGATGCCTCCCCACACCATAACAGAACCACCCCCAAATCGATCATGTCTGATGACGTTAACGTCTTGGAAACCCTCCTACATCTGTCCAAAAAATCAACAGTGAACCTTGACTCATCTGAAAACATCACATTGCTCCAGCGTCGATTATCCCAGTGTTGACGATCCCTACACCAACGACGTCTTGCCTGAATGTGATGATCTCTCAAACAAGGGATCACGCGAGGACGTCGGGCGCGAAGGTGACCCCTATGCAGTCGATTCCGAATCGTCTGGCCACTCACTCTCACACCAGTGTCTGTTTGAAGACGAGCGCTGATCTGATTTGCTGTGATGACACGATTTCTCAAGGCCAAGGTACGGATAAATCGATCCTGGGCTTGAGTTGTCGCCCTTGGTCAACCTGAGCGTGGTCTGTCCTGTACAGATTGTGTATCACGGTATCTGGACCATAGCCTGCTTATGACAGACTGAGAAACATTCATCGTCCGCGCCACAACCGCCTGTGTTGTGCCGATCTGTAGCATGCCAAGGGCACGTAACCTTTCATTTTGGGTAAGCCGACGCATATCAAAATTTGTTTTCTGGTCACTAAAACAATTAAACTGATGTTTCCACCCTGGAATTCAATGCCACAATGACTGTAACATTCAAAGTCAGAGTCGTGCAAATCTTGGGTTGGACCCCCATGATGATCCCAAGCATCACCTGCATTCCATGCGGTAGCTATTGGTGCGTTTGGGCGTCACATGTAACTGGAAATGTTTCTTCTGTTAGGTTCTATAGTGACTTTTTTCGTAGTCATTTGCATATTTTAGTATTATGCCCCCAAAATCAAATATCCCCTACTTTTTTTGAATAGTATATTTTAAAATATGAAACGTCTGAATGGGTTGTAAATAGCTCAATTTTACACCGTTTTTCACCTTTAAATCGATTTGTATAAAACAAAGTTAATATGCTCAATGGTGCAAAGTCTCAACTTTTTTATTACCGATAAAGCTTTCTGTCAGCAGCGGAAATGACGTAATTTTGACCAAAACTACAATTTTGGCGGTTAAGAACGTCTTTTCGAAAGCAAATATTATTTTTTTAAAATAAGTAAAAAGTAAGAAGTTGCGCCATGTAAAGGCGTAAAAAAAGTCGGAAGCCGTTTTTTTAATTTTGATTTCATTTTTGCGCCATTTCGATTTAAAGGTGAAAAACGGTGTAAAATTGAGCTATTTACAAGCCATTCAGGCGTTTCATATTTTAAAATATTTCTTTGTGACTTTCATAAACTTGTAGCATTAATTCATACGAAGAGAATCTATCTCAAAATTAGTTTGTAATATGAGCAGTTGCCGAGAAATGGTCAATTTTGCAAGTGTCACTTTTTACACTATTTTGCCTGTAAAAGAGTCAATTATTATTGGATTATCATAAAAGTGATACCATTTGATGCGTAATGTCAATTGTGACTAGGTCAAACCAATTTAACATTTTCAATATCATCGGAAATGACGTAATTTGGGCAAAAACTATATTTATAGCTTTCGAAACAAATAATTTATTCAGGTGAGTCGTATTTGTTATTTATTTAAAATTTGGATATTTGATTCCAATCAACTAATAGAATGAACCCATGGGATCATATAGATATCATAAAATGGTTGCTAACTTGTTCAGTTGCGGAGAAATAGGCGATTTTCAACAGGTCACTTTTCAAGGTTTTTGGTCCATAAAAGTGTCAATTATTATTAAATTTTCATAAAATTTTCACTGTGTGATACCTAATGCCATTTACGATTTCATACAAGTAATTTAAGATTTTCATTATCACCGGAAGTAACGTCATTTTGGCAAAAACTGTATTTTAAGCCTTCAAAACAGATATTTCATTCAAATGAGTCTGATTTGTAATATTCTTAAAATTATGATATTTGATTCCTTATGCCATTTCTGATTTCATAAAACTAATTGAACATTTTCATTATCACCAGAATACTGTACATGTAGCAGGAGGATCGCATGATCGACTCCAGGTCAGGGTTGCACAGAACAGTTGAGACCAGTGAACAACAACAGTTTATTACAGGACAATATAATATTTTACAGAACAACAAAAAAACACTGAAAAGATACAAAATGATTATTTACACAAGTGAATTATTAAATGATATATATATATTCTATTAATTACTAATTCAGGAGGCAAGTTATAATATAAGTACTATATTATATGTATTAAAATATCAAGACAATCTATTTACATTTAATCTATTATAACAAAGATATAAATATAGATATCAAACTAACATACCCTAAAACAGGTGTTTTCCAGGAAAATAAATGTGACCATAGAGTTGTAAACTTTATAGACAACACAATTAGGAACACTTGAAATAAATGATTAATTGTGCTGTAATTAAGTAGAGATGTTGATAGTTGACCAGAAAATAAAAGAGTGAAGTTAGTAACTAGGATAAACTAAGCAGGTTTCTAAGACACTTAAATCTACTCACTATCTTACAATAGCATCTTTAAACTAAAGTAATTATAACTACAAAAATACAAGGCTAGCTGGATAAACAGGACAATGGAAACTGACTAAAATCTTTAAACAGAATATAACACCCTACTAAAATAGTTAAAGAGAATATACCACCCTACTACATACACTTACATGTAACAAATGTATAAAATGAATTGATATTGCTGGATTTGGTTGATTCGGCGTCCATTTTATTTGATGTGTGCAATGCTTATGTGGAAACCTGTTTAATGGTTTCATTGGTACCGGAAGTGACATATATGTTTAGGGTAACGTGGCACCGGTGAAACCCGTCCTTACTGCATAGCCAGTGTGAAACACATTGTTTTTGTTAAGATTATTATTAGGGTTTCACACTGCGTAGCTTGTGTGAAACACTATTGTTTTTGTTAAAATTATTCTTATTATTATTATTCTTATTATTATTATTCTTATTATTATTATTCTTATTATTATTATTTTTTTTTTTCCAATTTGCTTATATCTCAGCAACTTCTTGTCGGATCGATACAATGTCTTCAGTTTTACTGGGAAAGTGGGTGTGACTTAGAGATTAAAGCTATTCCCGGCATTCTGCGACATTGCGAAATGTCTGGATTTGGTTGATTCGGCGTCCATTTTATTTGATGTGTGCAATGCTTATGTGGAAACCTGTTTAATGGTTTCATTGGTACCGGAAGTGACATATATGTTTAGGGTAACGTGGCACCGGTGAAACCCGTCCTTACTGCATAGCCAGTGTGAAACACATTGTTTTTGTTAAGATTATTATTAGGGTTTCACACTGCGTAGCTTGTGTGAAACACTATTGTTTTTGTTAAAATTATTCTTATTATTATTATTCTTATTATTATTATTCTTATTATTATTATTCTTATTATTATTATTTTTTTTTTTCCAATTTGCTTATATCTCAGCAACTTCTTGTCGGATCGATACAATGTCTTCAGTTTTACTGGGAAAGTGGGTGTGACTTAGAGATTAAAGCTATTCCCGGCATTCTGCGACATTGCGAAATGTCCGAAATCACCGAAAATGTCGTTTTTTGAAATATTGCCGTAATATTAACAATAATCATTGGATTTTAGCATATGATGCATTTTGACATAGCCAGAAACAGGGGACATAGCTATGTTACTTTTGATTTTTGATTTTCGACAAATCTTGGAAGATATTAGGCGACAAATTTTGAAAATTTAAATTTTTACAAAAAACTTTTTTATTTATTAAAGAGTCATCTGATTTGAACAAAAATGTCAACATTTTTTGTTTCCGTAATTTTCCTTGGCCGCCATTGGCTAATTCAGTTTTTCAGTCCTACATTAATTATTTATTGTTCGATTTGTATAAAACCTAGTTCATATGTTCCGTGGTTCAAAATGTCATTTTTTTTGTTACCGGTAAAGTTTCCTGTCGGAACCGGAAGACGCGTAAATTTAGCAAAAACTACAATATTGACAGTTCGGTACCACTTTTTGAAAGCAAATATTATTTTTTACAAATCTGATATTATCCAAAAGATGCGCACTGTTAAGGTGCACAAAATCTCGGACTCAGTTTTTTTAATTTCGATTTCGTTTTCGGGCCATTTCGATTAAAAGGTAAAAAAAGGGGTAAAAATAAGCTATTTACAACCCATCCAGCGCCTTCATATATTAAAATATTTCTTTGATACGTTCATAAACTTGTAGAAATAACCCATACGAAGAGAATGTATGTGAAAAATAGTTTGTAATATGAGCAGTTGCCGAGAAATGGGCAATTTTGCATGAGTCACTTTTTACGCTAGTTTGCCTGTAAAAGAGTCAATCATTACTGGATTTTCATAAAAGTTACACCATTTGTTGCGTAATGTCAATTTTAACTAGGTCAAACCAATTCAACATTACCAATATCACCGGAAATTACGTAATTTGGGCAAAAAACGTATTTATAGCCTTCGAAACAAATAATTTATTCAAATGAGTTGTATTTTTTATTCGTTTAAAATTTTGATATTTGATTCCAATCAACTAATAGAATGAACCCATACGATCATATAGATATCACAAATTCCTTTCTAACTTGGTCAGTTGCGGAGAAATAGACGATTTTGAACAGGTCACTTTTCAAGGTTTTTGGACCATACAACTGTCAATTATTATTCGATTTTCATAAAATTTTCACTGTTTGATACCTTTTACCAATTATGATTTCATACAAGTAATTTCAGATTTTCATTATCACCGGAAGTAACGTCAATTTGGCAAAAACTGTATTTGTAGCCTTCAAAACAGATATTTTGGTCAAATGAGTCTGATTTGTAATGTTTTTAAAATTATGATTTTTGATTCCTCTCAACAAATATTGCAGTAATTTTAACAATAATCATTGGATTTTAACTTTCGATGCATTTTGGCATAGCCAGAGACGGGGCACATAGCTACGCTACTTTTGATTTTTGATTTTCGGCAAATCTTCGCAGATATTAGGCGCTAAATTTAGAAAATTTAAATTTTTACAAAAAACTTTTTTATTTATGAATATTTTTTAGTCGTGTTTTACACAAATATAACGAGTCCTCTGACTTGGGCAAAAATGTGAAAAATTTTTGTCTCGGTAATTTTCCTTGGTCCCCATTGGCTAATTCAGTTTTTCAGTCCTAGATTAATTATTTATTGTTCGATTTGTATAAAACAAAGTTCATATGCTCCGTTGTCTCAATTGTCATTTTTTTTGTTACCAATAGTGTTATCTGTCGGCACCGGAAGTGGCGTAAATTGACAAAAAACTACAATTTTGACAGTTAGGTACCATTTTTCGAAAGCAAATATTATTTTTTTCAAATCTGGTATAACTGAAATTGTGCGCCCTTTAAAGGCGCACAAAATGTTGGGACCAGTTTTTTTAATTTCGATTCCGTTTTCGGGCTATTTCGATTAAAAGGTGAAAAAAGGTGTAAAATTAAGCTATTTACAACCCATCCAGCAATTTCATATTTTAAAATATTACTTCGTAACTTTCATAAACTCGTAGCAATAATCTATACGGAGAGAATGTATGTGAAAATTAATTTGTAATATGCGCAGTTGCCGAGAAATGGGCAATTTTGCATGAGTCACTTTTTACGCTAGTTTGCCTGTAAAAGAGTCAATTATTATTCGATTTTCATAAAAGTGACACCATTTGATGTGTAATGTCAATTTTAACTAGGTCAAACTAATTTAACATTTTCAATATCACCGGAAATGACGTAATTTGGGCAAAAATTGTATTTATAGCCTTCGAAACCAGTAATTTATTCAAATGAGTCATATTTGTTATTTGTTTAAAATTTTGATATTTGATTCAAATCAACTAATACAATGAACCCTTACGATCATATAGATATCACAAAATGGTTTCTAACTTGTTCAGTTGCGGAGAAATAGGCAATTTTCAACAGGTCACTTTTTAAGGTTTTTTGTCAATAAAAGTGTCAATTATTATTCGATTTTCATGAAATTTTCACTGTGTGATACATAATGCCATTTACAATTTCATACAAGTAATTTAAGATTTTCATTATCACCGGAAGTAACGTCATTTTGGCAAAAGCTGTATTTTTAGCCTTCAAAACAGATATTTTATTCAAATGAAACAGATTTATAATGTTTTTAAAATTATGATATTTGTTTCCATTCAACAAATAGAATGAACTAATTCGATCATACAGATACCTCAAAATGGTTTCTAACTTGTACGGTTGCAGAGAAATAGGCGATTTTCTACAAGTCATTTTTCAAGGTTTTTGGTCTATAAAGGTGGCAATTATTATAGGATTTACATAAAATTTTCACCATGTGATGATGCTATTTCTGATTTCATAAACCAATTTAACATTTTCATTATCACCGGAAGTAATGTAATTTTGACAGGATCACTGACATGTAGCAAATGAATTGATTGCTGGATTTGGTTGTTTCTGCGTCCATTTTATTTCATCTGTGCAATGCTTATGTGGAAACCTGTTTAACGGTTTCATTGGTACCGGAAGTGACATAAGTTCAAGGGTAACGTGGCACCGGTGAAACCCGTCATTACTGCTTCGCAGTTCTAGTTCTTCTTATTATTATTTTTAATTTTTTTTCCACTTGAGCATATCTCAGAAACTATTTGTCGGATCGACTCGATGTCTTCGGTTTTACTGGGAAAGTGGGTGTGACTTAGAGATTAAAGCTATTTCGAACTTTCTGTGACAATGCAAAATGTCCGAAATCACCGAAGTTGTCGTTTTTTGAAATATTGCCGTAATATTAACAATAATTGTCGAATTTTAACATTTGATACATTTTGACATAGCCTGAGACACGGTAAATAGCTACGATTGTTTAGATTTTTGATTTTCGATTAATCTTCGAAGATATTAGGCTCCAAATTTTGAAAATTTAAATTTTGACAAAAACTTTTTTATTTATGAATATTTTTTTATGGCACTTTACCCATAATTATAGGGTCATGTGATTTGAGCAAAAATATGAAATTTTTTTGTATCGATAATTCAACTTGGCTGCTATTGGCGAATTCAGTTTATGGGTTCTAGGTTAATTATTTATTGCTCGAATTGTATAAAGTTCATATGATCAATGGTGCAAAGTCTCAACTTTTTTATTACCGATAAAACTTTCTGTCAGCAGCGGAAATGACGTAATTTTGACCAAAACTACAATTTTGGCGGTTAGGTACGTCTTTTCGCAAGCAAATATTATTTTTTTAAAATAAGTAAAAAGTAAGAAGATGCGCCATGTAAAGACGCAAAAAAAGTCGGAAGCAGTTTTTTTAATTTCGATTTCATTTTTGCGCCATTTCGATTTAAAGGTGAAAAACGGTGTAAAATTGAACTATTTACAACCCATTCAGGCGTTTCCTATTTTAAAATATTTCTTTGTGTTTTTCATAAACTTTAGCATTAATTCATATGAAGAGAATCTATCTCAAAATTAGTTTGTAATATGAGCAGTTGCCGAGAAATGGTCAATTTTGCAAGTGTCACTTTTTACGCTATTTTGCCTGTAAAAGAGTCAATTAATATTGGATTTTCATTAAAATGATACCATTTGATGCGTAATGTCAATTGTACCTAGGTCAAACCAATTTAACATTTTCAATGTCACTGAAAATGACGTAATTTGGGCAAAAACTATATTTATAGCTTTCAAAACAAATAATTTATTCAGATGAGTCGTATTTGTTATTTGTTTAATATTTGGAAAGTTGATTCCAATCAACCAATAGAATAAACCCATAGGATCATATAGATATCACAAAATGGTTTCTAACTTGTTCAGTTGTGGAGAAATAGGCGATTTTCAACAGGTCACTTCTCAAGGTTTTTGGTCCATAAAAGTGTCAATTATTATTCGATTTTCATAAAATTTTCGTGTGTGATACCTAATGCCATTTATGATTTCATACAAGTAACTTAAGATTTTCATTATCACAGTAAGTAACGTCATTTTTGCAAAAACTGTATTTTTAGCCTTCAAAACAGATATTTTATTCAAATGAGTCTGATTTGTAATGTTTTTAAAATTATGATATTTGATTCCAATCAACAAATAGATTGAACCCATACGATCATACAGATACCAGAAAATGGTTTCTAACTTGTTCGGTTGCAGAGAAATAGATGGTTTTCTACAAGTCACTTTTCAAGGTTTTTGGTCTATTCGATTTACATAAAATTTTCACCATGTGATGCCTTATGCCATTTCTGATTTCATAAAACTAATTGAACATTTTCATTTTCACCGAAAGTACTATACACTTACATCTAACAAATGTATAAAATGAATTGATATTGCTGGATTTGGTTGATTCGGCGTTCATTTTATTTGATGTGTGCAATGCTTATGTGGAAACCTGTTTAATGGTTAATGGAAGTGACATATGTTTAGGGTAACGTGGCACCGTTGAAACCCGTCATTACTGCTTCGCAGTTCTAGTGATGATTGTTTTTACCAAAAAAAAACAATCATCCAACACGTTGGCCATTTTATTTTCCACTTGAGTATATCTCAGAAATTACTTGTCGGATCGATCCGATATCTTTGGTTTTGCAGGAAAGATGGCATGACTTAGAGATTAAATCTATTTAGAACATTCTGCAACAGTGCGAAATGTCCGAAATCACCGAAGTTGTTTTTTCTAAAAATATTGCCGTAACATTAACAATAATATCCGGATTTTAACATATGATACATTTTTACATAACCAGAGACAAGGCATATAGCTATGGTTCTTCAGATTTTTGATTTTAGATGAATCTTCCGAGATATTAGGCGCCAAATTTTGAAAATTTAAATTTTTACAAAAAACTTTTTTATTAATGAATATTTCTTTATGGTATTTTTTCCAGGGCTAAAGGGTCGTCTGATTTGAGCAAAAATGTCAAGAATTTTTGTCTAATTTTGCTTGGCCGCCAGCGGCTATATTCAATTTTTCGCTCCTGGATTGATTATTTGTTCGATTTGTTTAAAACAAAGTTCATATGCTCCTTTATCCAAAATGTCATTGTTTTTGTTACCGATACAGTTATCCGTCGGCACCGGAAGTGACATAATTTTAACAAAAACTATAATTTTGACAGTTCGGTACCACTTTTTGAAAGCAAATACTATTTTTTCAAAATTTAATATTACCAAAAGGATGCGCCATGCAAAGACGCACAAAACATCGGACTTATCTTTTTAAATTTTGATTTTGTTTCGGCCTATTTCGATTAAAAGGTGAAAAACGGTGTAAAATTAAGCTTTTTACAAACCATTCAGCGTCGTCATATTTTAAAATATTTCTTTGTAACTTTCATAAACTCGTAGCAATAATCCATACGAAGAGAATGTATGTGAAAATTAGCTTGTACTGTGAGCAGTTGCCTAGAAATAGGCAATTTTGCACGTGTCACTTTTCACGTTATTTTGCCTGTAAAGGGGTCAATTATTGTTCGATTTTCAGGTTTTTTTTTACCATTTGTGGCCTTTTGCCAATTTTGACTAGGTCAAACTAATTTAACATTTTCACTGTCACCGGAAATGACATCATTTGGGCAAAATCTGTATTTTTAGCCTGAAAATAAGATATTTTATTGAAATAATTCTTATTTGTAATGTTTTTAAAATTATGATAATTGATTCAAATTAACAAATAGAATAAACCCATACGATCATACAGATACCACAAAATGGTTTCTAACTCGTCCTGTTGAAGAGAAGTAGACGATTTTCTACAAGTCACTTTTCATGGTTTTTGGCCCGCAAAAGTGTCAATTATTATCAGATTTTCATAAATTTTCACCATGTGATGCCTTATGCCATTTATGATTTTATAGAAATAATTTAACATTTTCATTATCACCGGAAGTAATGACATTTTGTCAAAAACTGTATTTTAAGCCTTCAAAACAAATATTTTTTTTTGAAGTGGGTTATATTTATTATTTGTTTAACAATATGATATTTGATTCCAATGGACATATAGATTGGATCAATATGATCATTTAGATGTCAAAAAAATGCTTCTAATATCTTCCCCTGTCGAGAAATAACCAATTTTCTCAGGATCACTTTTAATAACGTTTATGTTGAAATCTGTTTATCGGTTTCATTATCGGTTTATCGGCATTATTTATTGCTCGATTTGTATAAAACAAAGTTCATATGCTACGTGATCCAAAATGTCATTTTTTTTGTTGCCGGTAAAGTTACCTTTTGGCAACGGAAGTGACGTAAATTTAGCAAAAACTACAATTTTGACAGTTCGATACCACTTTTTGAAAGCAAATATTATTTTTTTCAAATCTGGTATGACTGAAAGTGTGTGCCCTGTAAAGGCGCAGAAAACATCGGGCTCAGTTTTTTTAATTTCGATTTCGTTTTCGGGTCATTTTGATTTAAAGGTAAAAAAATGAGCTATTTACAACCCATTCAGGCTTTTCATATTTTAAAATATTTCTTCGCAACTTTCATAAACTTAAAGCATTAATCCATACGAAGAGAATCTATCTCAAAATTAGTTTGTAATATGAGCAGTTGCCGAGAAATGGTCAATTTTGCATGAGTCACTCTTTACGCTATTGTGTCTGTAAAAGAGTCAATTATTATTGGATTTTCATAAAAGTGACACCATTTGATGCGTAATGTCAATTGTGACTAGGTCAACTCGATTTAACATTTTCCATGTCACCGAAAATGACGAAATTTGGGCAAAAACTGTATTTATAGCCTTAGAAACAAATAATTTATTGAAATGAGTCGTATTTGTTGTTTGTTTAAAATTTTGATATTTGATTCTAATCAACTAATAGAATGAACCCATACGATCATATAGATATCACAAAATGGTTTCTAACTTGTTCAGTTGCGGAGAAATAGGCAATTCTCAACAGGTCACTTTTCAAGGTTTTTTGTCCATAAAAGTGTCAATTATTATTCAATTTTCATGAAATTTTCACTATGTGATACCTAATGCCATTTACGATATAAATATGTAACAGGACGGGGTGTTATCGATTTGCACTCGAGCGGTGGGAGTGACCGACTCGTATGCAAACCGGAAGTCCAGGTTCGTATACAGGATGTCAGGTTTCTCGTGTGAACCGAAGAAAAAGAGAACACATTTATAAAGTTTCAAAGTTTTTATTTTGGAAATTACAAAGATTGAAAGACCGAAACGCGCGTTCGTAACTGCTGGTCTTCTCTCCTCCAATGGTGAACCGGCTGAAATAGAAGGACTCTGCCAAGTTCATCAACTATGTCTCTTTATCAAACAAGAAACTAAGTGTCCCGTCTAAACAAAGTTCTATATCTTCCGAATGAAAACGACCGAATGAATGAAACTTAGGAAAGATATTGACAACAATTGACGCCTGCCTCAGTCTGAACTAATAATATTCATCCAGAGGAACGTCACAAATCTTACATCACCCAAACGGAAGCCTCAAATAATTAAACAATCATAACTTTACAATAAATTATAAATATCATAACTTTGCCTGCCTCAGCCTGAACTTATAGTATTCATTCAAAGGAAAGCAAACAAATCTTATATCAACCCAACGGAACCCTTACAATAACGAGTAACTCACAATTCCACTAATAACTATATATACATCACAACTTTATGCCGGCCTCAGCCCGAACTTATAGCATTCGTACAGAGGAAAGCAAACAAAACTTATATCAACCCAACGGAACTCTTACAATAACGAGTAACTCACAATTCAACTAATAACTATATATACATCACAACTTTATGCCGGCCTCAGCCCGAACTTATAGCATTCGTACAGAGGAAAGCAAACAAAACTTATATCAACCCAACGGAACCCTTACAATAACGAGTAACTCTACTAATAAATCAACAATTTCCCCATAATTTGGAACGCCCGTCTTAGCCTTAAGGACTAAAGGCAAAACTCTACCCCGGAGATCGAACTTGCCCGAGCGGAATAATGGGTTATTCCTGCGTAACTTGCCGATCACCGAAGGCAAAATCTCCCCTTGAGATGCTTACCACAGAGCGAAAATAAAGATTATTTCAGCTGAGGTTCACACCCCCCGACCGTTCGACTAAGACTGACTTTAAGTGGCCTTATATACCCTATCTATACGCTCTGTACTGTAGAATGCACGTGCATGAACCTTGACATGGATTTTTATCACAATTCAATACCCGCTCTCCCATTGGCTGGTTGCCACCACCGCCATCCAATCAGAAGCGCCAAACTACACATCCCAAGCCATTTGACAAAATGACTGGTTTCTCTAGAAATTCCACGTGGTACGAGCGGTACTTGAAGTTTAATGTAATATAGAGCCGATAATATAAGCCATTTCTATATATAGGCAAAAATAAGGTAAGTCAAAGTTTATCTCATCGCTTATCACCTAAGAAACCCCCTCAAATAAAATAAAACCAAGTACGAACAATCCAAACCATTAGACAAAATTCAAAGTCCTAAAAAAACGGTATAGGCAAAATAGTGTAATCAGCATATGGTCCGTTCACCGTGTACAAAATACACGACAAACAGTGGTAACAGGTGTCCGGAAGAGTAAGCTTACCCTGTCTGCGCCACACCTGCCATAGCTGCATCCAAACTATGAGGCGAAATCTCGGTAAAATAGCGTGATTGGCCAATAGACTATCGGTATGCAAAATGCACGTGATGAACAGTGTTAACGATGTAGTAGACAGACATAATCAGCGAGATTGTATACGCGTCAATTAAATATATCTAGAATAATAGCCGAGAGAGACATGTTATATTTACCAATCAAGTCAATGTGACGCCCATAAAACTTTTTAAAGGTTTTAATAAGTTTAGTTCGCAAGTATTCCTGTAGTTGAAGCTTAGATGACAAATGCCTCGATCTACTTAAAAAATCAGAATAAAATGAACAAGCTCTCGCGTAACGAATTAGTTGAGACACAAACACTCCATAAGCTGGTGATATTGGAATGTTAATTCATACAAGTAATTTAAGATTTTCATTATCACCGGAAGTAACGTCATTTTGGCAAAAACTGTATTTTTAGCCTTCAAAACAGATATTTTATTCAAATGAGTCTGAGTTGTTATGTTTTTTAAAATTATGATATTTGATTCCAATCAACAAATAGAATGAACCCATACGATCATACAGATACCAGAAAAATGGGTTCTAACTTGTACGGTTGCAGAGAAATAGACGGTTTTCTACAAGTCACTTTTTAAGGTTTTTGGTCTATAAAAGTGGCAATTATTATTCGATTTACATAAAATTTTCACCATGTGATGCCTTATGCCATTTCTGATTTCATAAAACTAATTGAACATTTTCATTATCACCGGAAGTACTGTACACTTACATGTAACAAATGTATAAAATGAATTGATATTGCTGGATTTGGTTGATTCGGCGTCCATTTTATGTGATGTGTGCAATGATTAGGTGGAAACCTGTTTAATGGTTTCATTGGTACCGGAAGTGAAATATGTTAAGGGTAACATGGCACTGGTGAAACCCGTCATTACTGCTTCGCAGTTCTAGTTGTTAATATTACTGCAATATTTAAAAAAACGACAACTTTGGCGTTTCGGACATTTCGCATAGTTGCAGAACGTTCAAAAAAGCTTTAATCTCTAAGTCACACCCACTTTCCCAGTAAAACTGAAGACATCGAATTGATCCGACAAGTAGTTTCTGAGATATGCTCAAGTGGGAAAAAAAAAAAAAATAATAATTAGAATAATCTTAACAAAAACAATAGTGTTTCACACAAGCTACGCAGTGTGAAACCCTAATAAATTAAAAGCACCAAAAATTGGGATAAAATGTTCCGTTTTTCAATACCCCAGACGAAATATATCTATAGACATCTCGGGTAAAAGATCACTATGCTGTCAATAGCTGAGGAAGGTTCGCAGCAGCATCTTCAGTACGTTCTCGTGGCTAGAAATGTTCTGTTCTGTGAGTAACACCTTTTCTACCAACATTCCTAGTGCCAGATAGGTTAATTTGGTCAAAAATATTTTAGAAATCAGACCGGCTTATTCCCAGCGTGAAAGTCAGATTTTTTCACAAACATAATATTACGATTTTAAAAAAAATGACCTATGTGACACGACGCACGTTCAAATAATGAAACGTATAGAAGTAATGATGATGATAAGTAGTCATTTGGAGATAATCGTTGGTCATTGCTGAAAATGCATTTACACACGAACATATGCATCTAAGTAAGTGAGCGCTTCTGCTCGAACGTAGGTATATGTAGGAGGTTGGCACATGCGGTCAACATTATACTGGAGTGATATAAATCTTGTTGTGATCTATGGCATCTTCCCCTTCAGAGATTTCAGTACCAGACATTAAAATTCCCTACATGAACACTTCAAAATGGTTCTTTGTATTGCTCTTTTATACATGATAATCATGCCAGTCAATAAATCTATACAATGATCTGCTCCTAAATACAGATCTTAATAATCGTGGTATAATCCCTGCAAAATTATACACGACTTATGACCCTTCCTTATGGCTATCAAGCGAGCGTGAAAGTCAGATTTTTTCACAAACATATTACGATTTTTAAAAAAATGACCAATTTGACACGAGGCACGTTCAAATAACGAAACGTATAGAAGTAATGATGATGATCAGTAGTCATTTGGAGATAATCGTTGGTCATTGTTGAAAAGGAGCTGCTTTGGTTAAGATTGTGCTGATATAAAAGCTTGCCATGCTAGCCCATATATTTATGCAAAATTATACATCAGTTACGCCCCTTTCCTACGATGACTGTGAATGTCCGATTTTGCAACAAAAACTTCATGATTTTTATATGTCCACATTTTCATGTGGATGTATATTGTCGTCGCCCCTGTCTGTCCAATGTCCGTCCACAATTGTTTGTGGACACTCTACAGGTTACAATTTTTATCCAATTTCAACGAAACTTGAAATATAGGTTTATCTCCCTAAGATCTTGGTTCCTTTCGATATTGGCCTGTATTGGACCGTCACTTCATGGATTATAGCTCCTTATTATATGAAAAATCGCATTTTAGCTTGTGGACCCTAAAGAGGTCACAATTTTTATCTGATTTTGTTGAAACTTGAAATGTAAGTTTATAACCCAAAGATCTCGGTTCCTTTCCATATTCGCACATATCAGACCGTAACATCCTGAATTATGGCCCCTGATTGTATGAAAAATCATGTTTTTAGCTTGTAGAGGTCACAGTTTTTATCTGATTGATAAAAAGATGTGAATATATCACCATTATACACTAAGGTCTTGGTTCCTTTTGATAATCGCGTATATCCGAACGTAACTTCCTGGATTATGTCTCCTGGGTGTTCGAAAAATCACATTTTTAGCCTGTGGAGTCTCTAGAGGTCATAATTTTTTTTATTCCGTTTTTAAAAACCATTTAAATATTTCACCATTCCACCATAATGAAGGTTGAATTCGAATTTCAGGAAAATCGAAATGAAACTGCTCAACAAAATGGCTGCTCTTTGTACGCAAATTGTGTAAAAGTATGCATTACGAAGGTTGTGGACCCTCTAGAGGTCACAATTTTTATCCGATTCTGATGAAACTTAAAATATATCTTTATATCCCAAAGGTCTTAGTCCCTTTTGATATTTGTGCATTTCAGACCATAACTTTCTGGATTATTGCCCCTGATTTTACAAAAAATCCTGTTTGTTTTTAACTTGTTCTCTATCCATCTCTTGCAAAATGTGGGCGTATCCTGCCTGGCAGCCGCTGGTTTTTTCTGATTTTAAAAACCATTTAGATATTTCACCATTCCACCATAAGGAAGATTGAATTCGAATTTCGGGAAAATCGAAATGAAACTACCCAACAAAATGGCCGTTCTTTGTACGCAAATTGAGTAAAAGTATGCAATACGAAGGTTGTGGACCCTCTAGAGTTCACAATTTTTATCCGATTCTGATGAAACTTTATATCCCAAAGATCTCAGTCCCTTTTGATATTTGCGCATTTCAGACCATAACTTTCTGGATTATTGCCCCTGATTGTACAAAAAATCCCATTTGTTTTTAGCTTGTTCTCTATCCATCTCTTGCAAAATGTGGGCGTATCCTGCCTGGCAGCCGCTGGTTAACCAAGATAGCATATTTCAGACCATAACTTACTGGATTATGGCCCCTGATTGTACGAAAAACCACAGGTTTTTTTTTAGCTTGTTCTCTATCCATCTCTTGCAAAATGTAGGCGTATCTTGCATGGCAACCGCTGGTTGATTAAAAATGCTGGTTGGTCTATGTTTTAGGTTGATCTATTATTTTATTATGAAATTTTTGTTTTCAGGTTGGCCATGTTTCATCAACTGGTGAACAAAGATCAAGGTCACCTTACAAATCTTAATTTGACATATTATTAACAACTGTTATTTCTCTGGTTTATATTTTTTAAAGCTACATACATGAAAAAATTAATTTGATTATTGCCATTCATTATAATTTTTATACACCCTCATTTCAGTGTGGGCGTATCATGTCATCACCCAGTCCGTTGGTCTGTCAACAATTGGCTTCCCAGGTAGCAGTCCTAATTTGGTCCAACATTGGCCCAATGTATGCAGTTACGTTGGTCCAACGTAATTGTCCAATATTGGCCCAATGTTTTTCGGTCCATTGCCCCAATGTTAGCCCAATGTTGGCCAAACTTAAATTTGGCCAACATTGATCGAGTATATTTAAATCTGTTGGACCAATTTACATCCACCCGCTCCCCACACTGCATACCCTCCCTACTTCTCTTCCAAAATTGCTTAGACCTCATTATGCATGTAATAACACCACAGCACAATTAGACCTAAGCAAAAGCCACCTAATTCTACCCAAATCCACCATTATTTCAACTCGTGTCTCATAAATACGAAACATACACCCACTGCAGCTAAATCGTACGAGTGGTCAACAAGGGTTGTCGCTTATTTATTCCTTAGTAGGTAATGGGGGGGGGGGCCTTTACAAGACAGTTCCATACAGATCAGATTATAATTTTTGCCGTTTGAGGGTTCACAAGGTTCTACAAACTGAAACAAGGGTCTCAACTCTGGAAGTAATCTACAGAAATTGTTCCAGGCTTTTTTGTTTTACTAATTTAAATAATGCATATAAATTTCATACAGATCAGATGATCACTTTTGTCATTCATACGTTAACAAGGTTCACAACCGCCATAACTCTAGAAGTTATTGACGGAAATTGCTGAAATTCAATAGACCTCTGTTTCACAAGTTTAAATGATGCATATAAATTTCATACATATTGGATGATAACTTTCATCAATCGAGCATTAACAAGGTTGAACAAAGTGAAACTCTAGAAGTAATAAACTGAAATTCAATAGGGTTCTTCTCTTTACTAATTTAAATGAGGCATGTAAATTTCATACAGATCAACAGATAAATTTTGATGTTAGAGCATTCACAAGGTTCAATAAATTGACTCTAGACGTAATAAACGGAAATTCAATAGGCTTCTTGATTTCACTAATTAAATAATGCATATAAATTTCAGAAAGATCAGATGATAATTTTTGGCGTTAAGAGTGTTCACAAGGTTCAATAACTGAAACAAGGGCCATAACTCTAGACCAGGGATGGGATTTCGCCTGTATATTCCGTACTTGTCTAGCGCTATTTTCCAAACGCCCAAAATTGTGCGACCGGGAATATGCCCAATCGGACATCAAAGACATGGTGAATAATATTCAAAATTCTAAAATTAATATAGTGTACAACTACCACTGAACCCGATTATCGTTGATAATAGGCTGGATTGATTAGGTAATTAAGTGATCAACGTATTCATCGTGTTATACCGTCTATACACCTACCTTGATTAACTACTTAATCAGCCATGATTACTGACAATTCATCAATCTAATCTTAAACAGAAGTCATTGCTTCCCCTTCGTCGGACTATTCATCAATCCAATATGAGTGATTATAATTTTAATCCACGTATTTACCTTGTAGTTTCGGGCAATTTAATCGCATTGATGTGAGACGACAGCATATATAAACTAGTTATAGATGTCACATATTGTAAGAGTATATAACACCCTAAATCAATGGACAGTCATTTTGTCTGCGCTATCTTTTACGACTCCATATAGAAATTCTCATCCACAGTGGCACTTTCCCGTGATCTCGAGCGCCGCACGAAAATTGCTTAACATATAAGGCAGTGCTTACTAGGAAGCTATGTGCTGTGAGTCCCGTACGCCATACGCTGAAGTATTATTATTTCAAACGCTTTTCTTTCATTTGCTGCCATATAAACCAAGACATGTAATTTAGGAGGAATATTACTGGCAGGTACGGATCGGCAAACTTTCATTCTATCGTAATTTTGTAGGGCATATTACTGAAATACATTTGAATACCATAACCATACGGGAATTAAATATGAAAAATGGTGAGGTGTTTCTATTTCTATTACGCACGGCCTTGTATATTTTGTTGATAATTTATAAAGAAAAAACGATGTTCTGACATCACAAACTTTTCTTATTTCGGAAGTTCTGCATTCATTTCCTGCCGTATAAACGAAGACACGTAATTTTGAAGGAATATTACGGTTGTGAATTTGATGCCGAAGCAGGACCGGCAAGCTTTCATTCAATGTATTACGAAAATGCTTAATTTTCTAAGAAAGTTACTTACATAAATTTAAATGCCGTACGGGAATTAAATGTGAAAAATAGCGAGGTTCATAATACATATGGGATTTGACGAAACTTGAAATATAGGTTTATCCCCAAAAGATCTCGGCTGCTTACGATATTGGCATGTATCGGATCGAAAATTCATGGATTATGGCCCCTGATTGTACGAAAAATCGCGTTTTTAGCTTGTGGACCCTATAGAAGTCATATTTTTTATCCGATTTAAAAAACTGTATTATTATATCGCCGTTACACCCTAAGGACGGCTGAGTTCAAATTTCGTGAAAATCGGCCCAAAACTGACAGACAAAATGGCGGCCCTTCGTTCTGAAATAGCGTAAAAATATGGTATATCAAGGTTGTGGACCCTATAGAGGTCACAATTTTTATCCAATATTGTTGAAACTTGAAATATAAGTTTATAACCCAAAGATCTCGATTCCTTACAATATTTGTGCATATCGAACCGTAACTTCCTGAATAATGGCCCCTGACTGTACGAAAAATCGCGTTTTTAGCTTGTGGACCCTATAGAGGTCATAATTTTTATACGATTTGAAAAACCGTATTATTATATCACCGTTACACCCTAAGGATGGCTGAGTTCGAATTTCATGAAAATCGGCCCAAAACTGACAGACAAAATGACCGCCCTTTGTTCTCAAATAGCGTAAAAATATGGTATATCAAGGTTGTAGACCATATAGAGGTCACAATTTTTATCCGATTTGGTTGAAACTTGAAATGTAAGTTTATAACCCAAAGATCTTGTTTCCTTTCGATATTCGCACATATCAGACCGTAACATCCTGAATTATGGCCCCTGATTGTATGAAAAATCATGTTTTTAGCTTGTAGAGGTCACAGTTTTTATCTGATTGATAAAAAGATGTGAATATATCACCATTATACATCGGACTGTAACTTCCTGAATTATGGCCCCTGATTGTACGAAAAATCGTGTTTTGAGGTTTGTGGACCCTATAGACGTCATAATTTTTATCCGATTTAAAAAACCATATTATTATATCACCGTTACACCCTAAGGACGACCGAGTTCGAATTTCGTGAAAATCGGTCCAAAACTGACAGACAAAATGGCCGCCCTTCGCTCTCAAATAGCGTATATCAAGGTTGTGGACCCTATTGAGGTCACAATTTTAATCCTATTTTGATAAAACATGAAATGTAAGTTTATAACCCAAAGATTTCAGTTCCTTTCGATATTCGCGCATATCAGACCGTAACTTCCTGAATTATGGCCCCTGATTGTATGAAAAATCATGTTTTTTGGCTTGTGGACCCTATAGAAGTCATAACTTTTATCCAATTTAAAAAAAACGTTTTAGAATATCACCGTTCCACCTGAGTTACACCCTAAGGACGGCTGAGTTCGAATTTCGTGAAAATCGGCCCAAAACTGACAGACAAAATGGCCGACGTTCGTTCTCAAATACATGTAGTGTAAAAATATGGCATATCAAGGTTGTGGACCCTATAGAGGTCACAATTTTAATCCGATTTTGTTTAAACTTGAAATATAAGTTTATAATCCAAAGATCTCGGTTCCTTTCGATATTCGCACATATGGGACGGTAACTTCCTGAATTATGGCCCCTGATTGTACGAAAAATCACGTTTTTAGCTTGTGGACCCTATAGAGGTCATAATTTTTATCCGCTTTTAAAAACCTTATTATTATATCACCATTACACCCTAAGGACGGCTGATTTCGAATTTCGTGAAAATCGGCTCAAAATTGACAGATAAAATGGCCGCCGTTCGTTCTCAAATAGCGTAAAAATATGGTATATCAAGGTTGTGGACCCTATAGAGGTCACAATTTTTATCCGATTTTGTTGAAACTTGAAATGTAAGTTTATAACCCAAAGATCTTGGTTCCTTTCGATATTCGCGCATATCGGACCGTAACTTCATGAATTATGGCCCCTGATTGTACAAAAATCGCGTTTTTAGCTTGTGGACCCTATAGAGGTCATAATTTTTACCCAATTTAAAAAACCGTATTATTATATCACCGTTACACCATAAGGATGGCTGAGTTCGAATTTCATGAAAATCGGCCCAAAACTGACAGACAAAATGGCTGCCCTTCGTTCTCAAATAGCGTAAAAATATGGTATATCAAGTTTGTGGATCCTATGGAGGTCACAATTTTTATCTGATTTTGTTGAAACTTGAAATGTAAGTTTATAACACATAGATCTCGGTTCCTTTCGATATTTGCGCATATCGAATTGTAATTTCCTGAATTATGGCCCTTGATTGGAGGAAAAATCACTTTCTTTTTAGCTTGTTCTCTATCCATCTCTCGAAAATGGGTTACTACTACTATTACTACTCCATTGGGTTATTCTTAAGAATTGTCCGATTTTTTTTTTTTTTTTTTGAGAAAAAAAAAATGTGAAATAAATTCGTTGTCATGTCGAATCACTTTTTGTTTAATGAGTTATATTATCAAACCTTGAGGTTGGCTCATTGTCTTAATAGACCGGATGAATCTTTGACAGCACATCGGCATGGATGTAGGTGAATTTCTGGCGTTATATCTGAAATAAGTGAAACTACAAAAGAGGCCTGGCTAGCTTTATCAATTATTAGACGATGTAATAAATTGCAAACAAGACAATTAGGGCATAGTAGAGAGTATCATCTTTCGTCAGGAAGAGTTGATCCGCCAAAGTTATTTGTTCCACAAGAACAGTTGCAATATTTAGTTGATAAAGATCTGTAATTTGTAGAAAATAAAATAAATTTAATAAATAATAAAATATCCCCGAAAAGAGGCGTTTCACTGGGTTGGTTTCCAGAATATTATTATTTACCTTTTCAATTGATCATGATAAGGTACCGTAGTTGTCATCGCAAAACATGCAGTGGAGTCTACCTGTCAGTATTAAAATCTAGTGGATTATGTAGTTGTCATAAACATTGACAGTAAAGACATAAATTATTTGTTCTTTTCACATTAACTGGGAGTTAAATAATGCGAAACTAGAAACAAAAATTATATCAATTAAAATACAACTAGAAACAAAAAAATTAATATATTAATTAAAATACAAGGCAGGCCTAATTAGGCCTACATGTACCTCTCCGACGGTCGGATGTTATCATGTTAGTAATAATTATTTAATTTTAATCATTAGCATTTTATACTTTGGCAAAGCGGATTTTTTAAAAACAAGTATGTGGTCTTCAATAAAAATACAGATGTGACGTCATCTTTTGATGTTGGCGTATTAGTACTTCTAACACCGTTCGACTTTCAGGGAATGTAGCTCGTCGATGTGTGTTCTCTAAATATATCCATCCTTTCTTCTTCCAAATATGTTTACAATTTATCTCGCTTAGCTGTACCGGAATCAAGAGTAGACAATTTTGTTCACTCTGCCCGCTTTCTCCACCAAATAACACCGTTCGAATTTCAGGGAATGTAGCTTGTCGATGTGTGTTCTCTAAGTATCAGAAATGAATACAGATTCTTGGAATGGATGATCAACACTTTATTTCTGGAGCAAATAATTAACAGCAACAATTTAACAACTTATAATTTCATATATATCGGACCTCCAACTAGTATGTTCCCTAAGCTGGTCTCTCCAACTAATGTCCTCATCTAATTTCGTTCGTTCGTTCGTTTCTGGTGTTTTACGTCCACTTCCACCTAAGGTGATATCGTAGACAATCCTCATCTAACATACATTTGTCTATTTATACAAATCAGTTACTTAGAAAGTGTTGACATAAACATATAATTATTGAAGGGTTAAGACTTAAGGCATTTAAAACAATAGTTAGATGAGACTTAACAGATCAACCACTTTAGTTGCCAGCCTGTCATAATTTAACTGACAGGTTAATTGCTGCCTGCCTCTAATGACTAACCAAGCATATTAATGAAAATTAAAATATAGATTTGAAATTTAAAACAGAATTGAAAATAATAAAATAACATATGACCTAGACATCGGTCACACTTCAAATAAAGTACACCTTTATGGTACCTACAATTAAACAATTGCCTTCAAATAACACATTACGTTTAATATTGTTTTATATAATTAATTAATCACCGGGTGTTTTTATAAGTCAAAATGCAGTAGGGTTACAGGGCAGTGAACGTCCACGGCTGGCCCCCAGATCCATTCACTTGATTTGACATGCTTATTGTTTGAAATATACGTGTAGCCTATTTTGTGTGTCGTGTCCACGGGTTTGTATTGTGTAATTGTTTATGTGTTATGCGGTCCCCCTGCTCTTACTATTCTCTCAGCTAACGGAAGAACTCCAAATGCACCAGCCGCTAATATCAACGTAGATTTATGACGTTGTGTGCCCATAGTCCCTATCAGGGAGCATTCATTTTAGTCCAAACGATAAAAACAGATGAATTATGACATCAACTTCGGCCGAACTCGGAAACACGCCCCTTTCCTTATAAGGTCAGTTAGATGGGAGAAATTGTGATAGTTGAAAATGCAGTGGAGAAAATCTGATAGTTGAAAATGCAATGGAGAAAAAATCGGATAGTTGACAATGCAAAGATGAAAAATTTACAGTGAACTTGCAGTGGCGAAGAGTAGAGAGGGAAAAAACAAAACTACATTTTTACATTGTTAAATTTTGTCGAACAATTTTGTTTTATGGTAAATACCCATTAAAATGTATTAAGTGTTAGGTGATTTTTACATGTGAAAAATCTCGAAAATGGCCATTTTTACCATTTTGACTATGATAATTTTGCAATTTTAACCATGATATTTTCCCTTAATATGGCAACGATTCGGCTCCATACAGGATTTGAATATTTTGTCGACATGTGATTTTTAATTGTGATATGAATTCCTTCTGTTTAAATAATGATAAGAGTTATGCCCCTATATTTTCGGTAAAATGTCAGACAAGAAATATTTTGAAATCCCATCACTGCTCTAGACATAATGAACAGAAATTATTGAAATTAAATAGTCTTCATTTTTTCACTAATTTAAATCATGCATATAAATTTCACAAAGATTGGGTGATAACTTTTGGCGTTGGAGCGTTAACAAGGTTCAATAAAGTGAAACAAGGGCCATAACTCTAGATGTAATAAACAGAAATTGCTTAAAGTCAGTAGGCTTTTTCGTTTCACTAATTTGAATAACACATATAAATTTCAAAAAGATATGATGATAACTTTTGGCGTTAGAGCGTTCACAAGGTTAAACAAAGTAAAACAAGGGCCATAACTCTAGAAGTAATAAACAGAAACTGCTGAAATTCGTTTCCCTAATTTAAATATTGCATATAAATTTCACAAAGATCGGATGTTAACTTTTGGCATTAGAGCGTTTACAAGGTTCAATAAAGTGAAAGAAGGACCATAACTATAGACGTAATAAACGGAAATTATTGAAATTAAATAGACTTCTTCATCTCACTAATGTAAACAACATATATCAATTTTAAAACAACTGGATGATAACTTTTGGCGTTACAGCGTTCACAAGAAATTGTGGACGATGGACCGACGGCAATATACGTCCACATTTCCATGTGGGCATATAAAAATGACAAATTTCTCATAAAGAACAGTGAATCGTAAGAAAAACATTATTTTGACATGAATTAAAGTAATGGTGGATTAGGTTACCCCCCATCCCTGTCCCCCAGCTTAGTATAAGAGCTATCTAAATGTCTTTTGACCAGAAACAGAACCTCGAGCACTACTCATTTTATTCTTCTTCTTGTTCTTTTGAGTGGGCTTTAAAAAAAAAAAAAAAAGCAAAAGTCTCACATTCTCACACAGTTAAAGGACAATCGATATGAAACTTGGCATGCCTCTTCAACAATTGTGCATTCATACTTCCTGCATGTGATTCTCAAAGACAAATTTTGACCCCATAATTTTTAAAAGACTGGAAATAAATAATAAAGCCCCAAAAGATCATTAATATCTCTGTTTACTGTAAATTTTAACATTTTTATGCCTGAAAATTTATCTAAATTATTAATCAGACATTATTAACATGAAAAGGCCATATTCAACTCTCGATGCCATCTGATGTCTCCGATTTTCATTTGATTTCAATCCGATCTGCTGTTCAATGGCCATTGATGATTAAATGCAAAATAGGATAATGGAGACTTTGTTCCTTAACCGTTACTTAGCGGTAACAATGACAATCAAGGCTTCTGTGATTTTAAAATAAGGTTTTCTCAGTTTAGAGTGATGAAATTCAATAGGCTTCTTCGTTTCCCTAATTTAAATATTGCATATAAATTTCACAAAGATCGGATGTTAACTTTTGGGCCATAACTCTAAACGGAAAGTATTGAAATTAAATAGGCTTCTTCGTTTCACTAATTTAAATAATGCATATAAATTTCAGAAAGATAGGATGATAACTTTTGGGGTCAGAGCGTTCACAAGGTTAAACAAAGTGAAACAAGGGCCATAACTCTAGAAGTATTAAATGGAAATTGCTGAAATTCAATAGGCTTCTTCGTTTCCCTAATTCAAATATTGCATATAAATTTCACAAAGATCGGATGTTAACATAGCGCTCCCGTTCTTGGGCGGTCGGCAATAGTTCCAGTTTGAAGCACTCTCATTCTAAGATTAATTATTGTCTGGCGTGAACAATTAAAGGCTCTTGCAACAGTGACCACAGACTGACCAGCATAGAGCCTAC
Source organism: Patella vulgata (assembly GCF_932274485.2). Taxonomy (NCBI): domain Eukaryota; kingdom Metazoa; phylum Mollusca; class Gastropoda; family Patellidae; genus Patella; species Patella vulgata. The sequence goes on from NC_065885.2 coordinate 45,253,941, forward strand.
CTATAGCACGTAGACGTTCTACATTTGAAAGGTGTGGCATTTTCTAACAAAGATGAAAATAACAATTTTAATTTGTTTTCCAGTTCAAGTTACGTGTGCGTGTTCAGTTTAAGCAAACTTGCATCGATTGACCTCACGAGTTTGTGTTTGCACGTGTTTTTCAGGTTTTTCATCTTTATATGCTCAAAAGTCACGTGATCCACGTGACTTTACAATTTTATGAAATTAAAGGCTTCTTACTACTTACTATCGTTAGAAACACTTTAAAATTTATTTGACTTACCAGAAAAAAAAATTTGTTGAAATTCATCAGTGTCAAGTTTTTAAGTTGGCTGAGTATATAAGAGCGAACGGCACTACTCTTCCACCGCCCCATCTTGAGAATAGCATCCTCCGAATGGCCATTAAGAAAAGCGGATGTGGCAGCACCAATACGAAATGAATACAATTTATAGCGAGAACTATCCAGACCCACAAAATCAACCAACTTAGTCAATCTAGAATTTAAAAATTTAAAAACCCTGTTTACATTACAAATTTTAAGCGTACCAGGTACGGCACGCTTCTCATTTTTGTAGTGTGAAGGGGTCAAACGTAAGCGTGCCGCGCCTGGTACGGTGCCAATCCGGCTCACTGAAGCGAGGTAGTCTCGGAACGGTACCAGGACCGGCTCACTTTAAATTTTCGTAGTATAAACGCTAACCGGTCTGAGCACGGATTACTGCGCATGCGCCAAATGAACCTTGACCTTTTTCCCCTCAAACTTTGACAACTCTGTCATCAGTTCTGTCAAAATGGCTGCCCAAACTAAATCAACCATCATAATTGTTTCCATCCGGGTAGTTTGTATAGGGACTGAAATTAACTTTTCTGTGAAGCGTTCTACATTTAGCGTGCTTGGCACGGTTATGAGACCGGTTATTTTAGAGTAATGTAAACGGGTCAATTTCTTGAAATTTATCGCGGCCCGGTACCGTGCCCAGAACAGCACCCTTATCGCGGCCAACTGTAAACGGGACTTAAGATACAGATGAACCATCAGGCCACTGAAACAAGGGGCCTATAACACAGGGAGAATTTCGGAAATATTCTAAAAGAAAGCAAGAAGCACAGCTAATTGTAGATATATGACATGAGCACTGTAAAACCAATTCAATTGGGGTAGTAGAAGACTTGTGCCTATTAAAATGCAATGATATCTCAACCGCCTTTAACAGGGTATCCGAAAAAGAAAATTGAACATGTTGGGTTTGTACTATTTTGTTAATATCAAAACCTGCTTTAAGTGCCAATTCGCCAAGGCGTAAAAAGCCCGCAAAGCCAAAGCAAAAACGGTTTCAACAGAATTTGATGAGATAATAACCTAAAAGCTAAAGGAACTGCTTGCAATAACTGAATTAAAATCCTATACGTAATTGGTAATCTAGACTCAGATGGAACATGTAACTTATTTATACCCCTTTTAACAAATTTTTTACCATAAACGAATTAATTGTATCAGGATAACCTAAAGATTTTTGAACAATAATGCAATGACCGATACATGAGAAGCGATAGTGCTCGAAGCAAAACCTGATTCGAAGAGAAAAGCCAAAAAGTTAATAATAACAACATTCGGGATAGGAAACTGTGGATTTGAAGAAAACGAAGTACAAAAATCGGTAAATCTGACACAATCTCTTAAATATGATGACCGTGAACTTGACGATAACGCTTGCCCAATTAACATATAAGCTGATGAACTCAGATCGTCAAAAGTTCTGGTTGTAATATCTGAGGAGTAGGATCCAACCATGGCGCCCTCTCTCTTGCTTCCTGAAAGAGGAATCGAGATAAGCAATCAGCAACAAGATTAGTTTTTCCTGGTATATGTTTTGCACGTATCAAAACATTAAATTTTAATTGATGCTAACACCAAACGACGAATTAAAGTCATTATTGCAGGACATTTGGAGGTGGATTTATTAATAACATATACAACGCATTCATTATCTGTAAAAAATAATAACTTATGATTTTTTAACAAATGAACCCAGTGTTCAATTGCTAATACAATCGGAAATAACTCCATGACATTAATACTATAATCAACCATTGATGAAGGCCATTTTGCTGCAAACCATCTAGAACCAAACACAGCCGAAAATCCTTTTGAGGTAGCAGCATCGGTATATAACTTTAAAACATCTGAACCTAACCAAGCATCATTAAGAAACATACAACGACCATTAAAATCATCCATAAATTGAGACCATGCCTTCAAATTTTATAACTTTTTCAGTGGGAAGACGACTAACCATCGCAACCGAATCTATTTCAATACCATAAATATTGATTGTTGTCACAGGATAAACTGTTTTTGATTCCTTAACAGGAATACCTAAAAATTTGGACAAATCAAGAAAAATTTGAAGCGAATGTAAACAATCCGCAGAGTTGGGAAACCCAACAAAGAAAAAATCATCAATCATGTGACTCATGGAGGCTCCATATTTTGCCTCCATAACCCAATGCAGGGACGAACTAAATCTTTCAAAGGTTTGACAAATCATACTAAGACCCATTGGCAAACGCTTATCGGCAAAATATAATAACTCCTCGCCCAATTGAACTGTAAATCCCAACAACTCATATCATTTGGATGGATTGGTAATAAGCGATAAGCATCTTGAATATTAGCCTTAGCCACTAACGCGCCTCTACCTTTGGATTTTACAATATGAATGACTTGATCTATTGACTCATACTGTACTTTAGTGAAATGTTCTGATACGCCTGAGTTAATAGAATTATTGAGCGGAAAAGATAAATCATGAATCAAGCGAAACGCCCCCGGCTCATGTTTGGGTATCACACCCAACGGTGAACAACGCAAATTTTGGAAGGGAGAGAGTGCAAACGGACCCATAACACGAACATGTGCCAACTAATTATTGATCTTTTTCACTAACATCTCAATATGACTAAAACATTAGGTATGGTTACGAGCTGCTGAAAATATTCTTTGACCCGTAAATGGAATGTGAAAACCTTCAGTAAATCCAGCAACTAAAAATTTTCGTTCATCAATATTATAACCCTCCAATATCCCCCCACAACCTACTTGGGATTACTGGCGTTGAAATTTCGTTTGTTGCCTGCACTAGTGGTCCGAAATGAATAACGGGACTGTGATCTAACACCCGCCGGGGGTGGAGGAATTGCGATTGACTGGTATAGGCACTTTAGAAGCCGAAAGGGAAGGATTATTAGTTGAATTCTTGGATGAGGGCAAAACGGAACGGATTGGCGAATTTTGAACATTGTAAGGCTGATTCCTGCGAGTTTTAGCAAAACACTGGAAAACTGAATGGTTAAAACCACATCTAGAGCAAACGTGAAAAATTACAATTTGGGCGATAACAGCCCTGCTGAGAGTTAAAAGCCCAGCAAACCCGTTTGGAAGTAGATGCAAGAGGATATGCCATACGGGAAGATCTTTGTAAGGAAGTATTAATGTGAACCCCATACAAAATCGTGGCATGAGCCAAAGCTCAGCATATATATGGTCCCATGGTAGCAATTGGGATTGACGTAACAACCTAAATTGAGAATCATAAGTCTGAGCCAACTCAGTTAGTAACGAGCTATATGTTAGTAAGCTGGAGGCCAAATTAGGCGTGCGTTGGACCAGAATGTCCATGAAAATTGTAAACGCACGTTGCCACTGGTCAAAACTTAATTCTTTAGAGGTTTTGGGAGTAGAGGAAAGTTTAAAAACTGGGTCCTCCCCAGATTCCGAAATATTGATTGCTAACTGAGTTGGCACATTCCCACCAGCTAACAATAATGAAAATTCGATAAATTTATCAGCCCAGATATTATGTTTGATTTTTTCAGAAAGGTGCCTTGATACGGACATGTCCACTGGCTGCAAAATATTATTTATTAAGGATGGTTGGGTAATATGACAAGGGTTATGGACGTAACGGCCAAAAGCAAAAACGGCCAAAAATTTCTGGTCGTAACGGCCAAAACATTTTATTGGTAATAGTTTGATGAACCAAATATTCAAAAAACATAAGAACATAAACAATTTTAATATATTGTATTTTTGAAATGACATAAATTATCTTATAACAAAAATAACAACAAAAAATAAACATGGAGGCATGTGTACAAGATCCTATATCTATTCAACCAATCATTTTAATTCAAAAGCGGAAGAAATATCAGGATTGCGATGTCTTAAAACACAATGTATTTGTAACACTTAAATTGGCACGTACATTATCTTATACATATGATTCCAGACGGTGGGGGTGGGGGATCCATTTGTCAATCCAGGACTATCTACATGTATTCTACAGGTCCATGGTGACGGGAACATATCCATAAGACCATGCTGGCACTCAAATCTCCATTTTCATAATCTCCAAGCATGGTAAGCTAGATAATACTTAATTTTTGAATAGTCTGTACATTTAACATATACCTTATATGTTATTGTTTGTCCTTATTGTCTGGTTAAACACACTCCAAGATGACATTTTAAAAAGGCTATGGTCAATTCACATTTTAAGTCGAGCGCTCGAGATATTTAAGTCGAGCGCTCGAGATAATTAAGTCGAGCGCTCGAGATACTAAGTCGAGCGCTCGAGATAATACAATCGAACACGGGTCAACCGATGTTTTAATCTGTATAATTTTGTGCATTATTTAATGATAAACTTGCAGAATAAAGGTATTCATTCGTTCGTTTTTACAGCCCATCCAAAGCTGCAGTGACGGAGCGCCCCCCCCCCCCCCCACACGCACACATTCACTCCATCCCATGCTCATCACCACCACTAAATATTTCCAGTTATATTTACCCCCTTCCAAGTAGGGAGTATATCGCATGTTATTATACGAATCAATAATTATATATAACGAGGTTAAAGAGTTTTGCTAGGAGAGACTGACACTTCCTCTTATCTAGAAGCTCAGGTCTGATCCAAGGATATATATTTCATATGTGTAGGAACTGTTCATTGCCTAATTTACCATGGCGCAAGTGGCGCGATCGTGCCGGGCTTCTACATTCACCCCCACTATCCAGCGCCCAAAATCAATAGTTGCCGCCCTTATGCCATAAGGAATACATAATAATATGCCAAGTTCCAAGCTGATCCATTCAGAATTGCGGCGTGTATACGGTAAATACAAACAAGAGCATCGCTAAGGCTGCAATATACGTCCACATTCCTGCTTTGATTGATAGTTGCTGTCCTTAGGGTATAAGTAATAAGTATACCAGGTTCTAAGATAATCCATTCAGAATTGTGGCCTTCGGACTCTGCCCCTGGGGGTCGGGGCATTCACCAAAATCAATAGTTGACACCCTTAGGCCATAAGGAATACATATGCCAAGTACCAAGTTGATCCATTCAGAATTGCGGCCTGTAAACGATAAACACAAAGATTGGGCGTGGCTCTGACCCTGGGGGTCGGGACATGCATTTGTTGTCCTTAGGCTACAAGGAATACATATCCCAAGTTCAAAGATGACCCATTAAGAATCGTGGCCTGTAGGTAACAGACAGAAACACAAAGAAAAAATGGGTGTGGCTCTTCCCCTGTGGGTTGGGCAATCCCAAAAAAAACAATAGGGGTCGTCCTTAGGGTAAAAGGAATAGGTATGCAAAGTTTCAAAAGAATCTGTTAAGAATTGCGGCCTGTAGATGACACACAAACACTGGACATGGCTCTGTCCCAGGGGGTCGGGCATGCACCAAAAATAATAGAGGTCAGCCTTAGGGTATAAGGAATAAGTATAAAAAAATTTTCAAGATGATCGATTAAGAATTGCGGGCTGTAAATGACACACAAACACACAAAAAGAAAATGGGTGTGGCTCTCCCCTGGGGGGTGAGCATTCACCACAAACAATAGGGATGTTCCTTAGGATAGAAGGAATAAGTATGCAAAGTTAAGAAATGTGGTCTGTAGTTGACAAATAAAAAAATACAAGAAATGGGATCATCCTTAGGGCATAAGGAATTCATATGAAATTTTTTCAAGATGATCGATTACGAATTGCGGCCTGTAGGCGACACAAAGACACACAAAAAGAAAATGGGCGTGGCTCTGCCGATTGCTGGGTTGGGCATGCACCCAAAACAATAGAGAAGTTTCTTTGGGTACAAAGAATAAGTATGCAAAGTTTCAAGACGATACTTTAAGAAATGCGGCCTGTAGACGACAAACAAACCAATACAAGAAATGGGCGTGGTATAAGGAATAAGTATGTAAAGTTTCAAGATGATCACTTAAAGGTCACCGGAAAAGCATCAATTTTAGTCCTACTGCACATAGAACTAGAAATGGGCGTGGCTCTGCCCCTGGGGGTCGGGCATGCACCAAAAACAATAGGGATCTTCCTTGGGGTATAAGGAATAAGTATACCAAGTTTGAAGAAAATCCAGTAAGAATTGCGCCCTGTAGGCGACACAAAGACACACGAAAAGAAAATGGGAAATGGGCGTGGCTCTGCCTCTGGGGGTTGGGCATGTACCCCAAACGATAGGGATGTTCCTTAGGGTACAAAGAATGTGTATGCAAGATTATAAGTTAAGAAATGTGGCCTGTAGACGACAAACAAACAAATACTAGAAATGGGCGTGGCTCTGCCCCTGGGGGTCGGGCATGCACCAAAAACAATAGGGATCTTCCTTGGGGTATAAGGAATAAGTATACCAAGTTTGAAGAAAATCCAGTAAGAATTGCGCCCTGTAGGCGACACAAAGACACACGAAAAGAAAATGGGCGTGGCTCTGCCCCTGGGGGTTGGGCATGCACCCCAAACGATAGGGATGTTCCTTAGGGTACAAAGAATGTGTATGCAAAGTTTCAAGATTATTAGTTAAGAAATGTGGCCTGTAGACGACAAACAAACAAATACTAGAAATGGGCGTGGCTCTGCCCCGGGGGGTCGGGCATGCACCAAAAACAATAGGGATCTTCCTTGGGGTATAAGGAATAAGTATACCAAGTTTGAAGAAAATCCATGAAGAATTGCGCCCTGTAGGCGAACCACAGACACACACACACACACACACACACACACACACATACATACATACACACACACACACACACAGACAGGGGCGACGGCATAATACGTTCACATTATGAATGTGGACGTATAAAAATGTGCGTGGGTCTGCCCCTGGGGGTCGGGACATGCAGTTGTCGCCTTTGGGCTATAAGGAATACATATGTCAAGTTCCAAGACGATCCATTAAGAATCCTGGCCTGTAGGCAACACACAGATACACAAAGAAAAAATGGGTCTGGCGCTGATCCTGGGTTCCAGGCAATCACCAAAAAAAACCCCAATAGGGGTCATCCTTAGGGTATAAAGCAGTCGACACACTAGCCGAATGATTCTGCCGAATCGTTCAGCCGAATCATTCGGTGTCGAAATTCGCCTAGTGTGTCCTGTTTGAATTATATTCGCCTGGTGTGTCCGCTTCGCCGAAGCATTCGGCCGAATATAGAATTCATTAGCCAATCACCACTCATATCGAGAAGTCACGTGATAGATTGAAGACATAGACGCCGCCATGTTTAATCATGTGACGTGAAAGGTGATGCAATCGACAGGTTGAATCGGGCGAAGCATTCGGCTAGTGTTTCCACCCATTCGGCCGAAAAAAATATATAATAAAAAACACATATTGTAATAGCATAAAACAATTTTATTTCTTTTACATTCTTAAACAACTATATTTACAATTTACAAAATCCGTCTTTGCTTTACAGTAGCCCAATTGGAAAAGGATTTATGGAGATCCGGTTTATTTTTAGTTAAGGTGATGGACATCAAATTTGATAATGTGTTTGGTTTCAAACAGTTTCTGCTCTCTGTTTTAATTAAAGTTTGCTTACTAAAACCTCGTTCACAATCAACGGTTGCAACCGGTATACACAATAATCTGTTAGCAATTTTATTTACATTAACAAAATTTGATTTTTCATTTAGGGCAAGTTTCAACACATCATCAATTCTATCGATTGGACAATCAACATATTTTAAATAACCCCTGAAAGAAACAATCTCTGATACACAGTCATTAACATCAAGATCAATTGTTTGAAAAAAATTACCTAATGACCTAATATAATCCATATCTACATCACAATTTACATCAAATAATCTACACAGTTTATTTAAAATAACACTATCCCCTTTTTCCTCAAATCTACATTCTAAATTATTAACAACATTGCTTACAAATTTCATCCCTATCACCCTAGCATCTTCCCTTTGTTTTTTCCCATCCCTAATTTTTTGATCATTGTACAAAAAATGTGTCAACATTAACCGTTGTTGGGACTGTGTCCAATCAATTTAAAATATTGATACCGTAATTCTCTGATTCTATGCCTTGTAACTGAGAAATGGTTGAAGCCAATAGTGGATTTACATTTGAAAAAACAATATCACTTCTCTGGTAGCATTTGGACAATCTACAGAGTATTGGCAATACATCTGACAAAAAATGAGTAATGTATTGATTTCAGCAAACCAACAGTTTTTGGAGAATTATCTTCTAACAACACAGTTATTAAGCTGGAATAGTTTCTGAGTAATGCAGTTACGGATCCCTCAAATGATAACCACCTGGTATTTGATATTTGCTTTAACCTGGTACCCGAATCAGCATTAACAGAGGCAAGAATTTCCTGGATTTTTTCAAGTCTGGATAGGTTTTTGGGTGAATTTGAAAAATATTTATATGCACCGGATGAACATAAGGCAAGTCTATGCGCAATACAATGGGTACTCAACAATCCTGGAACTATTTCCTTAAATCGTGTTGTCAGCCCACTCCTACTCCCAACCATAACTGCAGCACCATCAGTAGCAATCCCACACATTTTTTTCACATCAAGTTCATTTTCAAACAGTAAGTCAGTAATTTCTTTGAGAATTTTATCAGCAGTTGCCCCATCCGAAAGTTTTCTGATCCCCAAAAAGTCTGTTCTAACATTATTACAAAAGATATATCTCACATACACTATTAAATTTTGGTCCACTGAAACATCAGTTGATTCGTCTAATAAGATACTGTAATAGTCTGATCGACTTAAGCGCTGTCGAAGATCTTCACGTACTGTGTCAGCTATTGCTGCCTGAAATTCTTGGACACTTTGGTTATGAGTATACGACGTGTGCTTATCAACTATCAAGTCTTTGAATTGTTCAGCACCCTGAAAAACATAAAAAGGAGCAAATTTAAAGCGAGCGAGAACAGCAGGCATGAATGGGCAAATTTAAATAAAAGAGAGGCATAGATCTACTAAGTAATTGAAAGTTTTGTAACTTACCTGTTGTAAACAGAGTGAATTCAAATCTGACAGTAGCGTGTTCGGTAAGTCATGCTCTGCCATGAATAGGACATTTCTCATGGCTGATAATATAGCTTCTTTTGATTTTGACACCGATTTCTCTCTGGCCTTTGCCATGTCATTGCCATTTTCAATTATCAATACCGCTTCTTTGTGACTAGACGGACCTGCAAAAATAAACATTAAATTTAATACTTGGTCATCGAAGACAGGATTGATATTATTGAGTCGTAGATATTCTGTAACAGGTTTATCACCCTAAGATCTCGGTTCCTTTCGATATTCGCGCATATCGGACAATAAATTCCCGAATTATGGTCCCGATTGTACGAAAAATCGTGTTTTTAGCTTATGGACCATATAGAGGTCATAAATTTTATCCGATTTAAAAAACCGTTTTAGTATATCACCGTTATACGCTAAGGATGGCTGAGTTTGAATTTCGTGAAAATCGGACCAAAACTTACTGACAAAATGTCCGCCCATCGTTCTCAAATAGCGTAAAAATAAGGTATATCAAGGTTGTGGGCCCTATAGAGGTCACAATTTTTATCCTATTTTGTTGAAACTTCCTTAATTATGGCCCCTGATTATACGAAAAATTGCGTTTTTAACTTGTGGACCCTATAGGTCATAATTTTTATCCGATTTAAAAAAAACAAAAAAAAACGTTTTAATATATCACCGTTATACCCTAAGGACGGTTGAGTTCGATTTTCGGGAAAATCGGCCCCAAACTGACAGACAAAATGGCCGCCCCTCGTTCTCAAATAGCGTAAAAATGTGGTATATCAAGGTTTATAACCCAAAGATCTCAGTTCCTTTCGATATTCGCGCATATCGGACCGTAACTTCCTGAATTATGGCCCCTGATTGTACGAAAAATCGCGTTTTTAGCTTGAGGTCCCTCTAGAGGTAGCAATTTTTATCTGATTTAAAAAAAAATGTGTGAATAATCGCGGATACCGAGCTTAACTTTCCTGGATTATGGCCCCTGATTGTTCGAAAAATGTCATTTTTAGCTTGTGGATTCTCTAGAGGTCACAATTTTTTCCACCATAATGAAGGTTGAATTCGAATTTCGGGAAAATCGAAATGAAACTGCCCAACAAAATGGCCACTCTTTTACACAAATTGTGTAAAACTATGCAATTGGAAGGTTGTCGACCCTCTAGAGGTCACAATTTTTATCCGATTCTGATGAAACTTAAAACATATGTTTATATCCCAAAGATCTCAGTCCCTTTTGATATTTGCGCATTTCAGACCATAACTTTCTGGATTATTGCCCCTGATTGTACAAAAAATCCCGTTTGTTTTTATTTTGTTCTCTATCCATCTCTTGCAAAATGTGGGCGTATCCTGCTTGGCAGCCGCTGGTTGAATTTTAATACAATTATAACATTTTTAACATAAATAAAAATAACAATCGGATTTCACAGGAATGATGGACACTGAGCCTTATTTTTATGATTGCCCTTATGTACTATATATTTATTGTTTATGTGCACTTTATATTTATTGTTAGTGATAAACAGTTACCTATTTTTCTGACATTGTACAAATCTTTTAATAAATAATATTATATTACTCAATAGGTTACCTTTTATATGTCTCTGACATGGAAATGTGATCATTAATCGTTTGATCTGTCTACAATTTGTATTTGTTGTTACATTTGTGTTAACAAAGAACATTATTCAATTTCGTTTATCTATTTCTAGAATTATGAATATTGCTGCACTTTCTGGAACCAACAAGTGTATTGAATTTCAATAATGTTCTTTAGTTACCTGTATAGTTATGCTACTTAACTTTGCACAACATTGTCAATACATTCTGTCAGTAACAACGAACTTATAATCTGAAATTTACACATGTTCTTTAGCTTACTGTTTCAATGATGCCAAATGAATTTCAACAGCTATTTTAAACTACTTGTAGAACTGTGTCTCTTGTTCAACTTTGTCTTAAACCTTATGAACACTTTAATCACAAACATTACCATCTCATTACTGTCAAACATATATATATATATATATATATCTTATTAAACTTCTGCAATTTATATTTATACTACTACAGTTAACCCCCATGTTCAACATTAACAATCATCAAAGTATCCCCTTTGTCACTACATTATGAACACTTAAATCACAAACATTACCATCTCATTACTGTCAAACATATATATATATTATTAAATTTCTGCAAGTTATATTTATACTGCTACAGTTAACCCACATGTTCAACATTAACAATCATCAATTATCCCCTTTGTCACTACAATGCTAAAAAAATTGTTGACAATATTTCACATTTAATTTGAATTATTCCCTAACATACCATTGCGTAAAAACCTTGCAACACCAATAGATGTTACCCTATAATAGTAAGTGCAGGTAAGATTTTTTTTTTCAAATTCGTTATGAAACATTGAGATAAGGACAACCCCCTTCAATTTCCCTATTCTCCATTACTCTCTTGCAAAGAAGTTGGCATACATGTATCAGCATATCTTACACGGTAGCAAATGTATACATTGCTTGGAAGACATCATTGTGGAAGGCACCTTATTTGAGGCTGGCACTCTACTTATTTCTGATTTCCCTTTATTTATTTTATTTTAACAATACCAACACAATGAAATAATTATTTGGTGTTTGCCCTTCGCTACATCATATAAGTTATGTTATACAATGCAGTATTCATTTTATACGTCCACATTGAAATGTGGTTGTATATTGTCGTCGCCCCAGTCCGTCGTCCACAAGCAATTGTTGATGCTCTAGAGGCTAAAGTTAATTTAACTGTGTTAATTTCATCAATTGTCATAAATAATTCCTTCTACCATCATCATGAAGTTTGTACAGGTCAGCATAACATCTTCAGGAACAATTTGCAAACGCATCTCTATGCTATGGTTTAGTTAATAATTTCAGTGAAATTTTCAATGAATCGGTATCATATGAGACTAGATCCCAGTTTGTTTACATCCGCCATTTGTATCCAACCGACATGTCAGCCAGTCCAGCAATTTTGAATAAACAACTCCACCTAAACAGTCCTAGGACTAACTAGAAATCAGCCAGATTTCTTCAAGTTTGGGAATGTGACCTCAAAGACATGTTGAAGAGAATGCTGCCATCAACTTCTCAAAGACAATAAATTGTAGCCCAATTATTATCTATTCAGATGGTGTATTGTATAAATGTCATATTACACTGCTCTATCTTTAGAATGTAAAAGTTATATGGGTTTGGAATTAGGTTCTATGAGAATTTCAATTCAAATTGAATAAGAGAATAAGAAAAACTAATCAAATTAAACATAGAAATAAACAAATTTAATAACTATTTAATATATTATAATAATATTAGTATTTCTATGGTCCCAATCAAATAATTTTATTCGGATTATCCCCCACATCACATCGGTAGTTTTCTTCGGATTCGCTTTCACAGCAAGATTTTTCTTCATATTGGTCCCCACACCACTATTTTCTATAGATTGCCTCCCGCCCCTCAAGCAGGACTGATTTATAATGGTTCAGATTGGCCCTCACAGCAGCATTTTCTATAGATTGGTCCAAACAGCAAGATTTTCTATAGATTTGTCACAACAGCAAGATTTTCTATAGATTATTACAGCATATTTATTATTATTACAGCATATTTATAGTGCACCCTTTCATATAACGTGTTCAGGGGCACTTTACAAAGTAACAGTGTAATCATATAAAAAAAATAACCCAAAAAACAATCCAACAGTGCGGCTGATGTCCCCCACCGAAATCTCAAAATAAATAGATGACACATATTAATTAATCAAATTGATTATCAAGTATACACTAACTTTCGTCACTCTATCAGACAGAATCAAAGTTATCTTGTCCCAATGAAATTGCTTAGCTTCAGTCAAGACATTCACCTAATGAACATCTACATCAAGTTTAAACATTCTAGCTTGTGATTTTGCGCATCATTTATTTTAACAATGTCCATTAAAAGTGGTGGTGTGGTTTGATAGATATTGTTAGGGACCCGAGTAATCACCGGAATTCACCGGAATTCATTTACAATCACCGGAATTCACATATATTCACTTCGACCCCCCCCCCCCCGATTCCTCCCACAAAACTAATTTATTTTAAATGGATAATACATTATAATACAACGAATAACTATTTTGATCTCTCCACAGGCCAGATGAAGGCGCTGTAGGTGTATTTATTTGAAAGACTACCGGAATTTATTTCAAATATATATACTCTTCAAAAAAAGTAGGGGATATACAGAACTGCGGAAATGCACTGCTGTTTATATAAGAGGTAACCAGTGTATGTTAATAACAGGCCAATTGCCTACACATGAACATAAACAGTTCATATGGGCGGCTTATCTGACGGCCCCATTTACATGTAACTTGCAAAGAGATACACAGTCAAAAGTGAAATTTGACGTTTTGATATTTGTCTCAATAATGAGTAATTGCTCCACCAATCCTCAGACATTCAGCAATTCGTCGTGGCATGCTCCTAATCAACCGCCTAATCACGATTTGGGGCAATCTGACCCACTCCTCTTGCAGCGCCATGGCCAATTCTTGCAGTGTTGTCGGTTGACGTTGACGTCGACGAACACGTCTCCCGATCAAATTAAACGTAACACACTAAAGCAAAGATACGCTAAACAGTAAATCTAATGCAAGAACCGATAGGAAAGCAAACATGGATAGATAAACCAGCACGCGGCAGTTTTCATCAACCCTTCCCTGAAGTGTCAAATTTGACAATGAACCCCTCCCACGTGTTGGCGCTATTGCGTGTCGCATGTGGAGCTGAGAGGATCTGTTGGGGCGATAAGTTCTTCATCTGTGAACATACTCTCAAAGCATGTCAAATTTCCATAACTATTTATCATATCGCAACCTGCATTGGTATTTGCATTTCAATATCCCCTACTTTTTTTGAAGAGTATATATGCATCATGATTATGATAACGGGGGGGTAGGGCACGTCGAATTACCCAATAACTCCAAAACAACACCCAGTAACTCCAAAACTTTTGACTGTGGAAACACAAAATAACAATTTAGTTGAGTTTAAGAAGCCTCACTGCTTTGTGCCCAAATCGGAGGTTCATGAGAGATAACTCGTGTACATGATTTTTGTTTACAAGAAACTATGTATACTTTCGTTGCAATGTATTGTAATTAGTGATTGATTAATAGTTTATTAAAACAGTGGGGTGGATAGGTGAAATGGGCGTGCACTTCTAGAAAGAAGCATGAAAATTTGGCCATGGGGGTTTTGGGGTATGCTGATTTCAAAAATGGCGGGAACCACGGCGTTACTCCAGCCGTTCCCGCCAAAAATTGAAAAATTCAAAATGGCCGTCATAAAACACGTTCTCGTCCATAAAATTTCTGTAAGTGCACCGATTTCAATGATCTTGGTGTCTATACCTATGTTTTTGAGGTCAAGAAATCCAGTAAAACACATATTACATGCTTTGCCACTACATGTATTTGCGTAAAGAGACGGGGCAATACATATAGTGGCAAAGCATCTAATATATATACCAAATTTTAGATGACACTTAAAATATGCCTTGATGGTCGACGGATCTGGTATGTGTATCTATATCGGACCGCAGCATCTTGAGTATGAACCCTGCACGAAGTTTCTGGCCCAATTTTAGATGAAATTTAAAATATGCGTTAGGGATCGAAATATCCTGGATTGGTTTGAATTTGGTGAGCATCAGACCTACAGTTCGAGAGTAATCCTCCTTTTCCAAAAACATTGTGAACGCGATACAGGCTATAGTTTTTAACAGATTTTTTTTTTTATCGAATTAGGTTATATCCCCTTAGCCGAAAACCCCATCAGTGTTCAACCTTTTGTAACCTACCTTTAACAGATTTAATTCTTGTTCGATGTATATCATTGGGGCAATGAGAGAATGAGCGTGTTCCCTGACCTTCTGTTCCGGAGTTATCTCCCTTTTCCGAAAATCTTATGGACCTAGGAGCTGTACTTTTACATTTGACGTTTCATTTCCTTTTTCTCAATCCGATTTCAAGTGAAATGAAATAATGTTTATGAACAAACACAAAAAATAACTTTGCTCTACTTGCGTATTTCCAGATTACTTAAATAATATCAGAATAATTTACTATTGCACATAAAATACTTTATTTTTCTTTAGAGAAAATAATAGCCTAATTTTTCTGTCAAAATTGCAGAGAATGATTTACTTTTGTACCTACGTTTGAAAGAAAAATGTCATGTTTTTGGGTTATATAAAAAAGGCACAATTTCACCTGTCCTCAATGGGCCACAATATAGTAAACAGCGCCACCGGTTACCATAATGAGAGTTAAATTATGACTTATCACATCGGGTTAAAAGGGAGTCATAATTTCAATGCTCATTATGCTTACAGGTGGCGTTGTTTACTATATGGTGGCTCATTGGGGACGTGTAAAATCTCGCCCTTTTCATAATCCGTCAGACATGACAACATTTTTTCTGTCAAAACTAATAAAATATTTTACGTACAAAAGCAAATTATTCCAGATGTTTCACATGAATAAATAGGCTACTTTGTCGTGCATTTGCCCTAATATGACCATATCGATTGATTTAGCCTCTTTTTTTTTGCAATATTCGTTCTTGATATTTTTGAGAGAAGTAATAGGCCATTTTTTCTCTAAAGATATATGAATTATAAGTAAATTATTCTGATAATATTTAAGTAATATAGAAATACACCGGTTGAACAAAGTTTTGTTTTGTGTTTGTATTGGTTTATAAACAATATTTTATTTTATTTGAGATTGGATCCAGAAACAGGAAATGATAATTCAGATATTAAATTACAACAAAGCCCCCCCCCCCCCACACACACACACACGACATGGATTCATTGAGCAAGCTACGTCCACATCTATGCCAAAAATGGACGAATAACAGTGAAAATCGATAGGTCCTCCCCCAATTTTCCGAAATGCTTCACATCGAAGTTGAAAAATATCTTTTAAAAACTGCAGCTTCCGTCGAGTTTACACAGATTTTCCGCAAAGGGGGGTTGCAGAACGCTGAATATCGATAGAAAGCTAAAAATAATATCAAAAATACTTTACTTGTGTGCGTAAACGATACGCTAAACTAATCATTACCTTTTTATATTTATTTATTCATTCTCGTGCATGACGTAATGAGTTCTTACTAAATTTTCCGCAAAGGGAGGTTGCAGAACGCTGAACATCAATAGAAAGCTAAAATAATATCAAAAATACTTTACTTGTGCGCGCAAAAATATTTCATAATTTTGAGAGGAAAAGATACACTAAACTAATCATTAACTATTTATATTTATTTATTGACTCTTGTGCATGACGTAATGAGTTCTTACTAAATATTTTATTGTTCTTTTAGAAACAAAATAGGAAAAATCAATCAATATAGCAGTAATAGGGAAAATTCATGACAAGGAAGCCTATTTATTGATTTTAAAAATATCTAGAATAGTTTACTTTTGTACATAAAATATTTCATGATTTTTATCTGTCACGTTATGAAAAAGGCGAGATTTTACATGTCCCCACTCAGCCTCCATACAATTGTAACCAGCGCCATCTGTTACCAAAATGAGCTTAGAATTAAGACGCCTTTATCGCGTAACATTTGTGAAATGTCAAAAGATTAACGAAACAAAACATACTACAGTAAATTAAAAGTAATAATGGAAAGAAAGCAAAATACAAATTCTAACTGAAATATTTAACCTGCGGCTGACAGGCAGGATACGCCTACATTTTGCAAGAGATGGATAGAGAACAAGCTAAAACAAAAAGCGATTTTTCGTGCAATCAAGGGTCATAATTCAGAAAGTTACGATCTGACGATATGCGCAAATATTGACAGGAACCAAGAACCTTGGGTTATAAAGATATATTTCAAGCTTCATCAAAATCGGATCAAAATTGTGACTTCTAGAGGGTCCACAACCTTGATATACCATATATACTCAAAGCCATTAAAAACGCAATGCCTAATTCGTGAAATATTTCTGGTAAACGTTTTCTTGGGTTTTCTTATCTTGTGGCACATAGGTGAAACTTGTGATGGGTCTCTTTTTGTGGAGTTCTGGGTTTGAACCGAATATCAGTTCTCGGTAATGAACTTTGTTCGTGCAAATGCAAAACTTTGTCTTTTTTCACGATTTTAAGCAGTCCCATGTCACACGTTTTGCACTGCATTCCCTGAACTTTAGCCCTTTAAATACAGATCAAAATTTCAACATTCATCACTTCGGAAAAATGCCACGCGTTACACAATTCTTATCCGATTTTGACGAAACTTGAAATATAGGTTTATCTCCAAAAGATCTTGTTGCTTTCGATATTGGCATGTATCGGATCGAAACTTCATGGATTATGGTCCATGATTGTACGAAAAATCACGTTTTGAGTTTGTGGACCCTATAGAGGTCACAATTTTAATTCTATTTTGATGAAACTTGAAATGTAAGTTTATAACCCAAAGATCTCGGTTCCTTTCGATATTCGCGCATATCGGACCGTAACTTCCTGAATTATGGCCCCTGATTGTACGAAAAATCGCGTTTTTAGCTTGTGGACCCTATAGCCGTCATAATTTTTATCCGATTTAAAAAAAACAGTTTGAATATATCACCGTTACACCCTAAGGATGGTTGAGTTCGAATTTCGTGAAGATCGGCCCAAAACTGACAGACAAAATGGCCGTCCCTCGTTCTCAAATAGCGTAAAATATGGTATATCAAGTAGTCCGGGAGCCCAATGAGATTTAATCAAAATATTGAGCCCAAAAGGTTTGAGGTCTACCACACATATTTTACCCCTAGATCATTTTGGAAAGCCAAGTCTTAAGTTTTGTAACCTGTGCATATACCTGACTGGGAGTTTTACACTTAACACTAAGTAACAGAATGCATGACTTAAGAGCATACAATGTTGTGCTAATGCTACTTAAGAGCTTAATTAATTAGCCCTAATTAGTGAACGTAATTAAAATTTAGAGTCCATAACTGAAACAAAGCCTAAAAGCTAGCTAACCAAGTCATGAAACCAAAAATATCACTTAAGAGCGACAAAAGTTGAACAAACCTTGCTTAAGACTCGTTCAAAGGTGACAAAGGTGAAAGGTCACTAATGAATGACCATAATTAAAATTTAAAGTCCATAACTAAAACAAAGCCTAAAAGCTAGCTAACCAAGCCAGGAAACCAAAAATATCACTTAAGAGCGACAAAAGTCGAACAAACCTTGCTTAAGAGTGGTTCAAAGGTCAAATTTTAGGTCACATAATGACGTTTGAGTGTATTTGATTAAATTGTCCGGGATTATTTTTCTTTCTAAAACCATAACTGCACAAAATGACTGCTTAAGAGCATGAAATGCTGTACTAATGCAACTAAAGTGCACATAAGATGGGCCTGGAAACTTTGAGATACGTGTAGCCAATGGTTACTATATCCACTTTACGGCAAGTTCACGCCAATCTGGTAGATTTAAAATGGCTGTTTCACACACCCCACCACCGTCAAAAACAGAACAAAACAAGCCGTTCAATTTGAATTGTTCGCATATTTCACCAAACATAATAAACATGCATTATGCAGGAGCTAAATCTGTCAGTTGCAGGTATTTCATAAGTTATATCTTATATGTTATATAATCTATTAATTAGACATGTATTAACATGTCAAGACCATAATCAACCCTCGATGACATCTGATGGGTCTGATTTTACACAAATTTAAACCTGATCTGCTGTTCAACAATGCTTGGTGATTAACCGTAAAAA
Organism: Patella vulgata; assembly: GCF_932274485.2. NCBI lineage: Eukaryota > Metazoa > Mollusca > Gastropoda > Patellidae > Patella > Patella vulgata. The sequence continues at coordinate 45,273,172 of NC_065885.2, forward strand.
TGGATAAGCGAGACTTGTCTATTATCGTTACAACATTAACAATGACAACTAAGTCTACAGTGTTATTGAAATGAGTTTTTTCTTGACTCAGAGTTCAGCAACTTGACTGAAATTATCAGCATATTCTCTTGACATTATCTATTTTTAACCATTATAGCGCGAAGTGTCAGCTCTTTATCCAATCTTTCACAATGACGCTTAACAATTGATTAGAATATACAATAAAACAAATTCAAAATTGGGCATATTACTTTATACTCATATTACATTAATAATATGTGCTTTCCGACCCAATTTCGTCTCTTCAAAAGAATAGAGCTAATCACCCTTTAAACAGTTCACTCATTGAACTATGTCTGGAATTACTTCTTTAAATCGAATAATGCCTAAAAGGAAGTTTAGTCTTCTTCAATTTTAAAATTCCTTGTTGTACTGATAACTTTGCCATACTTTCAAGTGCATAATTATTGCTGACATCAACATTATTGTCATCCGCCTTTCGAAGAAAGCAGGGAACTATTAAAATGGGCCTGTTCGTCTATCTGTTCATCAAGCCATTTGGGACACAATAACTCTTCTTCTAATTGAGGTAGAATTTTTAAACTTGGTGAATGGCTTGATGGAGTTCGAAGATGCGCATTTTATGTTTAAGATCAGCAGGGATAAGCAATTTGATTGGTTGATTGGTTATAATGTGGCCCAAAATATGACCTTTGTCACCAGTCTTACGCCAAGTTTGTTCAACTTTTGTCGCTTTTAAGTGATATTGTTGGCTTCCTGGCTTGGTTAGCTAGCTTTTAGGCTTTGTTTCAGCTATGGACTCTAAATTTTAATTATGGTCACAAATTAGTGCTAATTAATTAGCTCTTAAGTTGCATTAGTACAGCATTTCATGCTCTTAAGCAGTCATTTTGTGCAGTCATGGTGTTAGAAAGAAAAATAATCCAGGACAAGACAATTTAATCAAATACACTCAAACGTCATTATGTGACCTAAAATTTGACCTTTGACACCTGTCACCTTTGAACCACTCTTAAGCAAGGTTTGTTCAACTTTTGTCGCCCTTAAGTGATATTTTTGGTTTCCTGACTTGGTTAGCTAGCTTTTAGGCTTTGTTTCAGTTATGGACTCTAAATTTTAATTACGTTCACTAATTAGGGCTAATTAATTAAGCTCTTAAGTAGCATTAGCACAACATTGTATGCTCTTAAGTCATGCATTCTGTTTCTTTAGAGTTAAGTATGAAACGCTTGGAAGAAAATTGTGGATGGACATTGAATTTTAACTCCCATTAAATATGGGAGAGTTAGGGGGAGCGCTCCCAGGTATATGCACAGGTTACAAAACTTAAGACTTGGCTTTCCAAAATGATCTAGGGGTAAAATATGTGTGGTAGACCTCAAATCTTTTGGGCTCAATATTTTGATTAAATCTCACTGGGCTCCCGGGTTAAAGGTTGTGGACACTCTAGAGGTCATAATTTTTAGTTTATAACCCAAAGATCTCGGTTCCTTTCGATATTCGCGCATATCGGACCGTAACCCCCTGAATTATGGACCCTGATTGTACGAAAAATCGCGTTTTTAGCTTGTGGACCCTATAGAGGTCATAATTTTTATCCGATTTAAAAAAAACATTTTAGTATATCACCCTTAGACCCTAAGGGGGTTGGGTTCGGTTTTTGTGAAAATCGGTCCAAAACTGACAGACAAAATGGCCGTCCCTCGTTCTCAAATAGCGTAACCAGCAGCTGCCAGGCAGGATACACCCACATTTTGCAAGAGATGGATAGCGAACAAGCTAAAAACAAACGGGATTTTTTATGTACAATCAGGGGCAATAATTCAGAAAGTTATGGTCTGACAACGAATCTGTCCAAAATACAGTCTTCTCTATAACAAACTCCAATTCTTCCTCTATTACTCTTCTCATCTTCACGGCAACAGCCGCAGCAGATAATTCCAGCCTCGGAATAGACACCTCACGAATAGGAGCCAAACTACATTTTCCAAATACAAAAGAACAGTGAACCTCTCCACTGGAATTGATGAATCTCAAATATGCAACAGCAGAATAACCAACTCTAGAACCATTGCAAAATATGTGTAGCTGGACCTCTCCAATAACACCAAATACCTTAGGTTTCAAACACCTATCAACCTTAATTTCAGACAACCTATCTAAATCCTCTAACCACCTGAACCATTGAAGCTTATCTTCCAAAGAAACAGGATCATCCCAACCTAGATTTCTCCTACTCAACATTTGTAATAACAGCTTCGCCTTCATAATGTATGGAGCGATAAACCCAATAGGATCAAATAATGAATAAACAATTGACAAAATACTTCTTCTTCTTGTAACTTTCTCATACGAATACAACTTCTCACTGACCTCCCATGAAAAGACATCTGATTCGGTATCCCATCTCAATCTCAAAGCACTCTTAGTGGGAAAAAGGTTATCTAAATCAACAATAGACTTGGCTCTGTCTTTTTCTGGAACGTTCTGTAAAACCTGCGATAGTTACAACACCACTTAGTCAACCTAAAACCACAAGTAATTAACAACTTTGACAATTCGTGGAACAATTTAACTGATAAATCTAAAGAATCAACTGACTTCATCAGAGCCTCAATATCAGCTATAAACCCAATCTCTCCCTGTCTGAACCGAAATAAAACTGCTATCAAGTGATTAGTTAAGTCTGGACATGGGCTGCACAGTCGAAGACTACTCTAACTTTATCTGGCTTTAATGGATGAGTTACTGGATGGTGTGGTAAATACCAGATGGTTCGGTCATTTAAATCAATTTCCACCTCTGGAATCTTCTCAGCATGGCCTTAAGGAATATAATCATTAATTGTGGCCTGGTACTTAAAGAACAAATCAGGATTCCTTCTAAACCTCCAAGATAATCCATCTAATCTTTTCAAAGCCTTGACTCTATTATTAATTAGATCAGGAGGAATTCTCGTCCTTGGTAGTGGAATTTGAAAATGACCATCAACAATCTTTAATCCATCCTCAATAATACATAAAGCCCTTTTATCTTCAATTGAATAACCTGGTTTATTTTCAACTTCAAGATTTTTGAAATCTGTATTCCACAATCTCTGCAACTGTTCCTTTAGATGATTTTTAACTCCAGTTTCTTCATAACTAAAAACAGAGCTAACAAAATTAAAACAAAACTCGTTAAAATGTCTTGGCTGATCAACTGGTCCAATAACAATCCATCCTAACCTATACTTAATAGCAACTGGTTCATTTTCTCCACCTTCTCTGTAATCTAAAGGGATAAAAAGTTTTGGTCTTTTTTTAACACCAATAATAACAGTAATCTCATGAATCTGTACTTCAGGACAGTCAACATCCTTCAAATGTTACCATTTCTGTAAATCTTCCATCCTTGGAATCGTAGTAGTGGGAATTGGTAATGATGGCACCGTTCTAACATCACTAAAATCAACTGATGTATCTCCATCTGCAGACTTGATGACCATGTCGACTAATTCACTTTCAACCTCCTTAGATCCTGTAACACCTGTAACAGTAAATGGATCAGTCTTGTCTCTAACATCAAGATGAGCAGCAAGTTTCTTCAAGACTAAAGTGACTTCGGATCCAGTGTCCAGCAAAACATAAGTATAAAAAATATAAAAAATCTATAAACCTTGGTCTGGAACCACTTTCAAGAATTCTACCAGCCCTATCCGTCCACTTAGCCCTCAGTGTCTTCATATGATCTAAATCATTCATGTAGTCTCTTCCCATTCCAGCTAGTGTTCTATTAGTAATCTCCAAGTTACGAACAAATTCCATCAGGGAAGTACTATTTGCCATCTTGATTACAGGTACGTTCTCTAACTTCATCATATAGGCCTTTGCAATAACATGAGGTTTACCGAAATTCTCACGCAAAGTTCGTTTAGCCGTTTCAAATCCTATCTCTACAGGTAAATTTACACAACATTCTATGGATTCCCTGGCCTTTCCGCTACAGTGCTGAATTAAAAGTTGTAATTTCCGGGATTCCTCAGGATTATTAGTCTCTAACAGAGTTTCAAAATTGTGCATAAAAGAAATGAACTTTAAAGGATGACCATTAAATGTCATGTGTTCCAACCTTGGAGTCGAAACTACCTGACACACAGTTTTTGTACTAAGTCGTTTGTTGTATTTTGTGTGTTATCACAAACATCACTTCTAAAAACAGAAACATTATTCTGAGGGTAAGTATGAACATTATTCTGCCTATCAGTATTTATATGATAAATTGAATTAGAACTTGGACTAGAGTTTGGGGGAACAACATGACTGATTGGCACATTATTACTATAAGATGTGGAAGTAGGTATAAAATTATAATTTGTTGAATCACACACAGACGTGTTACAATTTGCATAATAATATGGAATAGATGAAATATTATTTGATGAAACAGACATAATAGGTAAGTAATTAGCAGAATTAAATGGCAGTGACATTGAAGAAACAGTACTAACAGACATGTTATTATCATTTGTTAAACACACTCTATTAGTATCATATTGTACAACAGATTCCCTAATTACAGATTTATGCTGTGGTAAAGTATTACAATACATAGGCCTACCTACACTTTGTTGGTAAGGTGAACAAACATTATTAATTGACATAGGCAAGCTTACAATAGAATAATCATGATCTACACTAGTTACTTTAGTTATAAAATTTGATAATACAGAATTGTGCTCAACAGGTAAATTATTACAATTTGATTTAACAATTAAATTTGGAGATTCAAATAAATAGACAGGCCCTTCTATATCAATAACCACAGAGTCTCTACCACCATTAAGTAAATTTCGATTTACACTCGGTGTTAAACAATTTATGTCCTCACTGGTGAACGTTTTATCTGGCGAATCTAAAGTAAACTCAAATTTATCAGACCCAGGGGACAGTAATGTTCGGTCACGACAGACATCAGATTTCCTGTCTTCATTTTCAGCCTTTTCATAAAGTTCTAAACTAATCTGTGCTTGTTGTTCTTCAAATTCAATATCTAATAATTCTTCCTCAGCTTTTAATCTAGTAAATCTTTCTACAACTTCCATTTTTTGTTTAATATGTTGCCTCTTAGAACGTGCAAGAGCCAAGTTTTTTTTTCTGATGTAAAATTTTGAGGCTGATTTGCGAACCAAACGACCTATCGTCGTCAGAAACATCACATTGCTTGTTATCTTCTTCAGACATTATGAAAGTTTACCATAAAACTCGAACAATCGATAGCTTGAATAATCACAACTTCAATGTGCGTATATATATCGGCACACTACGATAGAGTTAATCAAACAAATTTATTATCCATGAACAGTGCGGCAATGTACATCATCACAATCATGACATCAACATTACATCAATACTGGCAATATTACAGGCATACAGACATCGTCAATGACATCAATATGGACACCGATATAAACATCGAAACATCGGTTGTGATTAGTTTGGGAACTATCGATGTGTAAAATCACAAATTCAACACATATCAAAAAGTTGAACCGCTGCCTAGCGATCTAAATGAAACCAAAGTCAAATTCTGCCTCGAACTGTCAACCGTATGGCCATGTCCCCTTTCCCCGCAGAAACGTCGCCGTAGCAACCAAACTTAAGGCTTGCACGTCCACACTCTAATTTAAAAAATAAGGTGATCTTACATGGGATTCTTAATAATAATAATAATAATAAGACCCATATTTGAGCGTAAAAAGGTAGCCACATTCGTATTGCATACTTTTGTTGGGCAGTTTCATTTCGATTTTCCCGAAATTCGAATTCAACCTTCATTATGGTGGAATGGTGAAATATTTAAACGGTTTTTAAAATCTAAAAAAAAATTGTGATCTCTAGAGTATCTGCAAGCTAACAATGCCATTTTTCGAACAACCAGGGGCCATAATCCAGGAAGTTAAGTTCGGGTATCCGCGATTATCATAAGGATCCATGATCTTAGTGTGTAATGGTGATATATTCACACATTTTTTTAAAATCAGATAAAAGTTGTGACCTCCATAAGGACCACAAGCTAAAAACGCGATTTTTCGTACAATCAAGGGCCATAATTCAGAAAGTTACTATCCGATATGCCGAATATCGAAAGGAACCAAGATCTTTGGGTTATTAACTTACATTTCAAGTTTCATAAAAATCAAAAGAAAATTGTGACCTCTAGCGGGTCCAAAACATTGATATACATCATATTTTTATGCTATTTGAGTACTAGTGGCGGCCATTTTGTCAGTCAGTTTTTGGTCCGATTTTTACGAAATTCGAACTCAACCATCCTTAGGGTGTAACGGTGATATATTCAAACGTTTCAACAAAATCGGAGAAAAATTGAGACCTCTATAGGGTCCACAACCTTGATATACCATATTTTTACGCTATTTGAGAACGAAGGGCGGCCATTTTGTCTGTCAGTTTTGTGCCGATTTTCATAAAATTCGAACTCGGCCGTCCTTAGGGTGTAACAATAAAAATTATGACCTCTATAGGGCCCACAAGCTAAAAACGCGATTTTTCGTACAATCAGGGGCCATTCAGGAAGTTACGGTCCGATATGCGCGAATATCGAAAGGAACTGAGATCTTTGGGTTATAAACTTACATTTCAAGTTTGAATAAAATCGGATAAAAATTGTGACCTCTATAGGGTCCACATAGGTGATTTTTACTACATATGCTTACATTCGTATTTCGTGTAGCATATAGCAGATCATGATTCATGCTGGGATTGCACAATGGGTTCTTTGGGTTGTATTCCTAATTGTTTTCAAATTTGAGTGAAGTCTGTGTCACTACAGATCCGGGACTGTACAGCGCAGTGGACGCTCACGGCTAGCCCCCGGATCCATTCACTTTTTTTGAATTGTCTGTATGTTTGTGTTTTCCTGAGTATGATGTCCTGTCCGTGTATTTGTTTTTGTGTAAATTTTGTGTGGTGCAGTCCCCCTGCACTTACTATTAGAGTAGAGTTTTTAACCCTTCGTACTGTAGAATGTTCTCGTTATCGGGTTTCGCTCCTGTTTACTCACTACACATTTTTCGTCATCATTATTTATTTATTTTTATTTATCCGATTTTTCTAATATGGTTCTTACTAGAAAAAATGTAAGCACCAGTCAACAGTGGGCAGCCCCCACCTGGTGTAGCCTGCCATAGGGCTAGCAACCCTATGAGAAATTTTGTCCCTCTACACGGAACACCTTACGTGACTCCGCATGTTAATCTCACCAATAAGAATCTAGCAGGTAGTTGGCTGCGGGGGGAGGAATTTCGACTAATGTGACATCAAATTTTACCCACACGGGTAACCAACCTAATAATTTAATTGATTCGAATATTAATTGTGAATTTTGTAGTCTGTCTTTTGGTGCTTGTAACTATAGACAGTGTAAATTATGTACTGATTACAATGAAGCCCTCACATTTGTAATACGTAAAATATAGTATATTTATTGAAATGCAATTACTGCAGATTACAGTATGTTGGGGAAACTAGTAAATCTTGTAAAACAAGGTTTAATAATCACAGATCAGCAGGAAATTCTGAAAATGCACACAAACTACTATATCAACATTTCAAACAAAATCCATGTAAGGATTTTGGATACAGAGTTCAAATAATTGAAAAACTTCCTGGTTCAGGACACCTCAGTAATGGCAAAATTGATCCCGCAGTTACACAAAAAAGAACTCACGCAGAAGAAACTTGGATAATAAATTTACAAACCATTTTTCCTAATGATCGCAATGATAGATTTAAAAACATCGATTATAGTGTTATGTGGGTTTAATCCCACTGGGGGTGTCACTATTTCTCAATCTTTCTTTAACTCTCAATAAAGAAAATACCATTCAAAGATCCACATGTTTATTCTTCTCCAAGGGCAGATCATTCATACATAGTAGAAACATCAATAAGTCTTTTTATAAATCAAAGGCAAAGACAGTTAAAGGGAAGTAACTCTTTCAAGCTTAACTAAGATTTAGACCACAATTAACTACTTATGTAACTAGACTTATGTATAGGATATTAACTTACCCGAGGTTGATATGGTAGAGAACGCGCGGGCAAAGCCCAAGCGTTCTCTACCATATCAATCCGACGGAGAGTAGGTTTATATCCGACATATACAACGCCATTTCACCCTTAAATTTAATGGGCTCTTCCATTAAAAGGCAACAACGATTGGATAATTGCTCGATAGTTTCCGCCAAATAGCGAAAATTACCGAAGTAATCACGTGCAATTAAGTGCATGTTTTTGTTTATACGTCGCCATTTTGGACTATTGAATTGAAAGGAAAAACAAAATGGATAGTAATACGAAGTCAGACGAATAATCAATCCTTTTTAGCCAACATATTGACGATGGAATAGATGTGAATGCAAATATCGACGAGGATCTATCCAAAGCCTGCAGAAAATTTGGACCAAAAGGCATTCTTTTCCAAGAATTCTGACAGTAAACCATGATTGAAGGTTTTCGGTATGTTCAGAGAAGGATTTGACCGACTGTTTTAAGTGGACTGTACCCAAAAATACTTTACAAAGGAACTCTTGGGCGATAAATACTTTCAGGTATTGTAGTGTGTGGAGAAATAATCGCAATGTGGACGAAAAGAAAATTCTGACATGTCTTAGACATGGATAACCGATCTAAATACATGTATATCGATAAGTACGCCGTCTATTTCGGCCCGGAATGTTACAAACTGTACCATAACAATTTTTAATTGTCAAAAGAATAAAAATTTATTTCTGTGTTTTTTGTTTTATTTCGATCATCTATGTCATCAGCGGTTGATATGAGCCGAATATATCGACCTGAGATGACGTCATTAGCGGTTGATATGAAATATCAACCTGTCATGACGTCATCAGCGGTTGATATGAACGAATATATGAACCTATGATGATGTCACGACATGTTGTTATGAGATATAACTGCTAAGGACATCAAAGTAAAAACTACCGCCAGTTATCCCTCCCTCCTAAGTCAAAAACACAGTTTTTGGAAAAACTAGTTTGACAATACATGTGATTTAAGTTTGTATAAGTGCTTAAAATAAAATGTGTAACATATATTACAATACATGGAACTTTGAACAAATCAAAGAAATCATAAAAAATGAGTAAACAAATCAGAATAGGTTTATTCAAATGCTCCAAAAACCCCAAAAGCATGTAGTATATATTACCAAGAATAGATTGCTCTGAAATATGCTGTACAGGTGGGTCTATGAATAAACAAGATTCAGAGAAGTTAAAAAACCCACTAATGTTATAATCCTCAAATGAATGTAAAACAATAATTATTACAACAAGGTTTGATATTTCTTTAGGCTACCAGTTACTTGTAGTTTATTATCATGGCTACATTAAACAAAACAGGGGATGGGTTAACTGGTATCCAGGAAGAAGTTTGACCTTTCTTGACATTAGAGGTAGTTATCAAAACTTGCAATGAACCACATTTGAACCTAGCGTTATGCAGTTCCATAGAATACACATTAGACATTTCCTGTAACATCTTACATTGTTCTGATAACTGATAGTGTGATAACTTACCTACATAAGCAATATTATGATTATTTGTACTATTTGGAAGATAATGACAAATATTAATAGGATTTGTAGACCTTTTAGAAACAATATCACTCTCATCAAATCTAGATAAGATAACATCACATTCATCCGTAATGAAACATTGATTAGTTTCAGTTAAAACATTAAGATTGTCATTGTTAGGAATGTTACCTAACTCTTTCTGAAGTTGATCAATGTGGGTAATTTTTGTCTGAAAATTAGGAGACCTAACAAAACATGGTTTTAAACGATTGATCGAATAGACGTCCTGTAGGACCTTACCATCCAACGTAGAGAGAGGGTAATGGGTTCGATCAAGAATTTGATGCACAACCAAAGGACCACACCAATCAGCTTTGATTTTACGTGAATCTGAAGTAAGGCTTGATGATAACGGTTTGAGTACATAAACTAACTGGCCCAATCCGTAAATAGGATTCTTACTGAGGGTGTGTGCAATACTGATATTCTGAGATTCCTGTTGACATCTTTGTAATTCAAGCATAGTCTTAGAAATATGATCAAACTTGTCCTTTAAATGGGAAACATACTCGAAATATGAACGACAAACTCCATCGAATTGCCAACGAAGATGGGTAAGGTTTTTGGGCTTCTTACCAAATACCAACTTGTAAGGGCAAAAGTCACCTAACTGTGGTGAAACAAAAGAATTGTAAGCATAGCAACAGGGAGACACATATCTGACCCAATCAGTTCCATACTGATTTAAGTTAACCTTGAGAAAATCAGAGATTGATCTAATGTGGCGTTCTGACAGAAGACTACTATGATGTGCAACACTAATTACTTTTTGACTAATACCAAGTGTTGTACAAAGAGAGGTAACCAACTTTCCGATGAAACTTGCAGCTGCATCTGTTACTATGACAGATGGGAGACCAAAGAGACGGACTACTTTCTGGATTAAAGCTTTACACACTGTTTCGGCGTCAACTGACTTAGTTCGGACGCAAATGATGAAGCGAGTAATCTCATCACAGATAACTAGAAGATGCTTAAAACCAGAGATGGGTGTAGGCATGCTTTTAAAATCAATACTAAGTTTGTCAAAAACATTGTATTCTTCAGTTATCCTAGGATGAAATGTTATGGTTTTATCTGTCTTGGATTTGAATTTCTGGCAAGTAGAACATGTATTTATGTACTGTGCGATCCTCTGAAACATGTTGGGAAAGTAGAATAGCTTTCTTATAGTCAAATAAGTCCGAACTATTCCCTGATGATTAGAAAACTGACTATCATGATACTGATGTATCAAATTTGTGCACATTGATTCAGGAATGACAAGTTGAAGAGTAAAGCGATCATCCTTGGGTAGGAGAAGAGTAAATAAAATATGCTCTGCTAAAATGTATTCTTCTGCTTGGAGTTTGAGATGTTTGGCAGCTTTACGATCACTGTGCAATATATTGTGAGACAAATAATCATAGATAGGCTTAAATTGGGGAGAAGATGCTTGTTCAAGCCGAAGCTTATTCTGATCGAATGTCAAATTATAGTCTCTGATGATTTTACGCTTAATAACATTGTACAACTTATCCAATTCAGCTTGTTTTTGGAAATGATTAGTGACCAGCCGTTCACAATTATGGGTGAGGGGTTTGGGAGGAATACAGAGATCAATGGGAGTATCACCATCTATAACAATGTCTACTGATTTATCGACCAGGTATAGAATCATTAGAGGAAGATACTTGTGTGTCGGCGAGAACTGGTGGTGGTTTAGGTGGGACAGCATTCTGGCTTGGTTGGCGTATATAGGGAAGGGGAATGGAAGAGTTTTGTGGAGATTTTGACTGGTGAGTTCTAGAATTCCTTGACTGTGAAGAGATATTATTGGAAGACACAATGGGAGAAGGGATTTCAGTTGAAGTACTGGAAGTTGGTTGACTAACTGTAGTAGTGCGTGTGGAAGGTTTGGGGAAGAGTTCGGGAATGGCGATTTGCTTCTGTTTTGCATATTGGCGTTTAACCGGGCGACTTACTGACTGGGTAACAGGAAATGCGAGCTCAGAAAGGGTAAAAGCAGTGGGCACAACTTGATCAATTTCATGGTCTGTATCAGTTGAACTCCTTGATAAGAAATCTGTTAAGACTAATTCAGTTCCCTTTTTATAGAAGATTTTGAATAAATATTGGGATAGTTTGACAATTAACTTAGTGAGACGTTGAGAACAAGGCTCTTTCTTAGAGTACAGAAGTTGAACTATTGCAGAGTGGTCAACATAAGCAGTAAACTCAACTCATTTGAGTAAGTACTGGACATTTGTGATGTTTATGAGAAAACCAAACATTTCCAACTCGGTAACACTGTAATTCTTACATGCCGGAGGTAACTTCTTAGAATAATAACCCAATATGTGCTCCTTGCCATTTATGATTTGTGTAATGTACTATCCAGTAGCTGATCGCTATAGAGACTCAAAAGACCATTTGCAGTCGGTAGGTACAAAACAGGTGGGTTAGTAAGAAGATATTTTACATCTTGGAAAGCCTTTTCATGTTCTTCGGTCCATAAAAATTTAGATCTCTTGGAAGAAATCTGATGAAGTGGCTGCATAACTTCTTGTAACCTTGGCAGAAAGTTTGAGACATAGTTGACTGCTCCTATAAACACCTACGAACTTCTTTACTAGACTTAGGACGAACAAGATGTTGAATTGCCTGGCAATGATTTGCCAATGGTTGGAGGGTAACAAGTCCTTCGTTTTTAATCTTAATTAAATGACCCATGGACACAACTTGATTTCTGAAGAACGAACATTTACGAGGAGAAATCTTCAGTCCATTATCAATAAGTGCTTGAAAGACAGCCTGTAAGTGACTACTGTGTGACTGGACATCCTTACTAAATACAATGATATCGTCGTGATGAGCAATACAGTAACGACGACTGTCAGGTACTTGAGAGAGAATCCTGTAAATTTCGGCTTGTAAAATAGCAGGGGATACACTTAAGCCTGGTGTTAAGCGCTTGAAGTAAAAGTGGCGACCTCCGTGATAGGACGATATACCCGTGTATTGTTGAGCATTGTGGGAAAGGGGCATAGAAAAGAAAGCAGACTTCAGGTCAAGGCAGCTGATAACCTTGAAAATCCATTACAATCTGCCTACAAACAATACCACAGCAGATAAAATGCTTTACTCAAAATCACCAACGATATCTACCGAGCTATAGATCAACAGAAATGCGTTATCTTGGTACTCTTAGATCTATCAGCCGCATTTGATACGCTCGATACCGAGGATCTCCTTGATGCATTATGGTGTGAAATTGGCTTGCGTGGTTCTGTTTTTAACTGGTTTAAGTCATATCTAACCAATCGCACCCAAGCTGTCAGAATTAGAGATTCAACATCCGACGATAATACAATGCTATGTGGTGTACCGCAGGGTTCAATACTCGGACCTGTACTTTTTATTATCTTCACAAAGCCTATCACTAAGATTGCTGAAGGCTATGGGCTAAATATTCATTTGTTTGCAGACGACACCCAACTTAATAATGAATTTGACATTCTACGATACAAAATATAGAACTTTGTCTCACAGAAATTATTGCGTGGATGACAGAACATTTCTTGAAATTAAATCAAATCAAGCAACAACTCCGAAAAATTGATCAAACGTTAGTTAATTTTGATAAAGAAATAATTTCAGGAACCCATAAAGCTCGAAATATTGGTGCTATATTAGACTCGAACCTATCGTTTAAAGATCACATACAAAGTATTTGCTCCACTGCCTTCTATCATATACATCGAATTGGAAAGATCCAACGCTATCTCAATTATGAAAATAAAGAAAAACTCATTCACGCATTCATCTCAACTTAACTAGATTACCACAATGGTTTACTATATGGCTTACCAGACTATCAGATTAACAAACTACAACATGTTCAAAATTGAGCAGCTCGACTCCTCACTAAAACTAGAAAACATCAACACGTCTCCCCTGTATTGCTATCTTTACATTGGCTCCCAATTCAGCAAAGAATTAAGTTCAGGTTACTTTTCTTCGTCTTCAAAGCGTTAAACGGCCAAGCTCCATCTTATATAAAAAGTCTTGTAGAACCCTATACTACCAGCAGAAATCTCCGTTCTCAGAAAAAACATCTTCTAAAATCTCCAGCCATTAACTTACAACTTGGAAAACGTGCCTTCTCTTATGCTGGTCCTTTTCTATGGAATAGACTACCACAATCAATAAAACAATCACCGTCTGTGGGCCATTTTAAATATCAACTCAAAACATTCCTATTTCAAAACCCTGATCTGTAAATAATTAGTGAATATAAAAACCAACAGCACCTTAGAAACTGTTTTCTTCAGTATTAACGCGCTTTATAAATGACGATATTATTATTATTATTATTTAGCATGACCAATTCTTTACAAGGTAGATGATAATAAAGGGAATGTATGGTTATACCTCTTAATGCGCTTATTTAAGTGACGAAAGTCAACTACAACACGTTTATCTGTAGTTCCCTTTTTAGGAGAGGTGTACGATTGGTAACCCTCGGCGATGATACCCAATTTTACTAATTTATCAAGTTCAGCATCGATAACCTCTTTATCAAATTCGGTGGTATGATATGGGCGAATATAAAATGGACGGGAGTCATTAACATTAATGTCAACTTCAATGTTAGAACAATGGCCAATCTCACCATAAAGACTGAATGCTTCTCTGCTTTGGGATAGTTGACTATGAAAATCTTTCTTCTCATTAGGTGACAAAATACAATTATCATACAAGTTAATTTGCTGTTGTAGAATCTCATCTTCTGATAACTGCAATAAAGGATCACCCTTCTTAAGATGGGAATATTGTTCTGCACGTTGAACAAAATTTGACGAATCACACACAAAAACAGTACCTGTGTTGAAATAGAACAAAGGATGAGATTGCCTAAGGTGAAGAGTTTTACTACCAGGGTTTGATATGGTAACAACAGCTCTGTTACGCTGTAAAGTAGCAAGTATAAACGATGAATATGTGTTATCTGATCTCTTCTGAAGAAAGACATCACGATTCCTATATAGGCCCGGGACATGACCATATAAGGCGACATAGCGTGTATGACCTGCCTAATGTACACATTGTGTGTTGGGGAAAAGTTGACTCTTTTAGGCTTATACCGAAATACATTATCCTCAAAATGTAAGGAACCTTGTAACTCTGATAAAGTATCCTGACCAAAAATAAGATCAATGCCCACTAAATTTGGGGCAATATAAACCTTTAAACGAAACGAATGACCTTGAATAAAGACTTGTATAAACATGAAAGTTGAACAACTTAACATTTGACCATTACCCATACGAAATTCCAAACATTTTTCTAACTTATGCACAGGTAAACTTTACAAATAAGGAGAAGAATTAACAACGGATTGTGAAATAAGTGATTTAGAAGCACCACTATCAAATAAAATAAGCACCGATTTTCTATCTGATAAACTACCCTTACAGTAATTAAAGGGACTTAACTGAAGAATGACATCTGAGTCAATGTCCTTTGAAACATGTTTGGCTAGATGATTGGGTTGGGGGAATATTTGTGGAGCATTATTATCAAATATTCCCCTATTCAAAAATCCTTGCGAGAACTAGGTGTGCGTTGATCTGAGCGTTGTGGCCTAGATGATCCACCAGGTTGTCGAAAACCCTGTCTGTTAACATCATAAGGCTGCGTCTGAAAATCTGACGTATTTGCATCATAAGGTAACTGAAAACTAGTAGGGTTGAAGGAGTGTGACAAATGTCTACGCCTACTCATAAGATCATCTTGCCGAGCAAAACAGGATCTCCATGTGTGACCCGGATTGAGGCAATAATCGCAAAATATACTATTCAAAAAAAGTAGGGGATATTTGATTTTTAAGTGTTATTAAAGTCACCTAATGAAACTGACGAAGAAACAAATGACAAAATGAAATGAAGTTCACATTCATCGATTTATTCCAAATGATCGTTAGACTAAGTAAGGCACAGACTGACCATTATAAGGGTAAAATGATACCCGGGGTCAAACAGCAAAGTTACCACAGCATCACAACCAAGTCAGTAACGGGTAAATCCTCCTCTGTTTGCCAAACAAGCATTGATCCGACGTGGCATACTCCTAATGAGACGTCTAAGGTCATTTTGGTCCAGATTGTCCCATTCCTGTTGCAACGCAGCAGCAAGTTCTTGGACATTGGCAGGACGTTGTTGACGTTGACGTAACCTCTGTCCAAGCATGTCCCAGACATGCTCGATGGGGGAGAGGTCGGGACTCAGTGCTGGCCAAAGTAATGTGGTGATGTTCTGTTGTTGGAGGTAACCTGTAACGATCCTGGCCCTGTGACATCTTGCGTTGTCATCCTGGAAGATGAAACGGCGGCCATGACGTCGTGCGAACGGCACAACATGGACTGCCAAGATGTTGTCCCGGTAGTACTGGCCTGTAACACGCCCTGCAACAACATGTAAAGCCGTTCTTCAAGCAACAGTGATGCCTCCCCACACCATAACAGAACCACCCCCAAATCAATCATGTCTGATGACGTTAACGTCTTGGAAGCGCTCGTTTCGACGACGCCACACCCCCCTACGTCTGTCCAAAAAATCAACAGTGTACCTTGACTCATCTGAAAACATCACATTGCTCCAGCGTCGATTATCCCAGTGTTGACGATCCCTACACCAACGACGTCTTGCCTGAATGTGATGATCTCTCAAACAAGGGATCACGCGAGGACGTCGGGCGCGAAGGTTACCCCTATGCAGTCGATTCCGAATCGTCTGGCCACTCACTCTCACACCAGTGTCTGTTTGAAGACGAGCGCTGATCTGATTTGCTGTGATGACGCGATTTCTCAAGGCCAAGGTAAGGATAAATTGATCCTGGGCTTGAGTTGTCGCCCTTGGTCGACCTGAGCGTGGTCTGTCCTGTACAGATTGTGTATCACGGTATCTGGACCATAGCCTGCTTATGACAGACTGAGAAACATTCATCGTCCGCGCCACAACCGCCTGTGTTGTGCCGATCTGTAGCATGCCAAGGGCACGTAACCTTTCATTTTGGGTAAGCCGACGCATATCAAAATTTGTTTTCTGGTCACTAAAACAATTAAACTGATGTTTCCACCCTGGAATTCAATGCCACAATGACTGTAACATTCAAAGTCAGAGTCGTGCAAATCTTGGGTTGGACCCCCATGATGATCCCAAGCATCACCTGCATTCCATGCGGTAGCTATTGGTGCGTTTGGGCGTCACATGTAACTGGAAATGTTTCTTCTGTTAGGTTCTATAGTGACTTTTTTCGTAGTCATTTGCATATTTTAGTATTATGCCCCCAAAATCAAATATCCCCTACTTTTTTTGAATAGTATATAACATGCCTCGACTGACGTATTGGACAGTTATCTCTAAAGGGTGACCGTGAATTGCGCAACCTAGAATTTGAGGGACTTTTAGGTCGTTGAACCCGGAAAGGTGAATGAGATGTGTCTCTGCTGGAATCAGAATGTGCTGGGGTTCTCCTTTGGGGACTATGGGAATTCTGGGATTGCAATCGTAAACTGGAAAAATTCTCAGACAAATTAAAGGAAACCTGTTTAGCAGCAGTAGTTGGTGATGATTACTACTTACATCAAAATAGCGTTGAGCTTGAACTGCAAGTGCTTGTGCAGTTGTGTCATCTGAACTTGCCATAATAACAGCCTGTTTGCAGTTGGTTGGTAAAATAGATATAAATTTATCCCTAACTTGTGACAAATTATAACCTAACTGATTGGCTAATTTCTTGATTTTATCTAAATTGTCACTAGGTGACAATGAACAGTCATATTGAATATTGGAATATTGGCTATACAATCCAAGGTTAGTTTTAGTTGAGGAATACTTTTCAATGAACTGGTCTTTCAAACTAGCATAAGAATCAAATTCAATGTCATCTATCCAAAGACGAGCCTTGCCCTTGCGCGATTGCTTAAACAGGTGGGATATGTGCCCCAATTCTTCATCATCAATTGCAATATCCTGATGGTTGAGGTAATCTTCAAAGCTAAGAATGTGGGCTCTTGCAGTATCCCTATCAATAACAGACCCATCGAACCGATCAATCATTTTCTCCATTGTAGATAATAAGAAGAGAAATATTAGGCCAAAAAATAACATTTAAAGTTACGGTACTTAGGACCTTACACACACTGATCAATTTCTGTCAATAAAAGAATAGGCTACACATAAATCACAAAACTTAAACCTGAAAAGAAATGTTGACTAGAAGAATGCAATTGATTCCTTCAAGAAAACAAATATTACATTTTAAGAAGTTGACAATATAATTTTCTACAAATCGACAAAATATTACTAAACAGTTTTGTAAATTAAATTAATAGTTTTATAAAAACACAGAA
The DNA here is from genome assembly GCF_932274485.2 of Patella vulgata. Classification (NCBI taxonomy): domain Eukaryota; kingdom Metazoa; phylum Mollusca; class Gastropoda; family Patellidae; genus Patella; species Patella vulgata. Next base: position 45,291,249 of record NC_065885.2, read on the forward strand.
TATCAAATTATTGTTGAAGATGTCACTGCACTCCTTTCGAAACAGTACATGTAACTGTACAAACTCCGTCAAGTTGAAAATTACTAAAAGGAATCTCTAGGGAGTTGAAAATGATTCAAATTTTACTGGACACATTCAATGATTCTAAAACTGGAAGTTGAAATTGTTCAGCCTGTAAATAAGATCTACACGTACACAAAAGGTTGTAATCATTTTCACTCTTCATCATATTAGTTCATGTTTGCTTTAATGTTTATATAAGGCATGACAGGCTAAATTTGGCAGTGTTCTTGTCTAGATCTAGGCTAATAGTTGAATGAAGTGGAATACTAAACAAACAAGTCACAGACTAGGCCTATGATGAATTAAGATACATCACCAAAATTTCACAATGAAACTGATAAAACTGTTCTTGAACAAAGTGAAACTGCAACCACAAGTAGCTAGGCACAATAATTGTCTTTTCACACAATGACAATGTGACTATTCACAGTGATAGGCCTAAGCAGCCTAAAGGGTTAAAGCTGGTCTTGACTGAAACCAGGCGAGTTTGGCTGGCTCAAAATAAAAATCTAATCCATTTCAAGAACAGTCATGACATCCACTAAAATTGACTGGCTATAAAGTTAATTCGGGGAAAGATCTGGCGTCTCCACAATGTTATGTGGGTTTAATCCCACTGGGGGTGTCACTATTTCTCAATCTTTCTTTAACTCTCAATAAAGAAAACACCATTCAAAGATCCAGTTGTTTATTCTTCTCCAAGGGCAGATCATTCATACATAGTAGAAACATCAAAAAGTCTTTTTATAAATCAAAGGCAAAGACAGTTAAAGGGAAGTAACTCTTCCAAGCTTAACTAAGATTCAGACCACAATTAACTACTTATGTAACTAGACTTATCACTATATAACAATAGTAACCGTGATGAAAACACTTTGATTACAAGAAATTGTTACAAAAAACTTGATCATAAATTTCAAAATAAAAAACGTTCTATAAAAAAATCTAAATTTCAAAAAGACCCAGAAAGTATTTTGAATGAATTGTATTCTGTATGTCAATGCAATACTTCCGATAAATTGTCCTGTGCAGCTTGTGTACTCAACCTAGCCCGACAAATTATACACACTTTGAAAAAATCTACAGCTAATAAACTTGGTGTCCTCATACATGATATCATCTATTCTAATCAACTTAATGAACGCTTTCTTCCTCAATATTACGATGCTATAACCGATTTGATAAATAGTAAATTTTCACCTAAGCATTCAATACAGCGTCATAAAGTGCAAAAGAAAAAACCTGACGTGTTATGTAAAATCCTTTTTACAGATAAACATATACAAGACATTGGATTGAATAGAATCTTTAGAGATCGATCAGTAACTAAATCTATACCAGATACTATTCCTAAAATTTCACCTACAGTCGTATACAAATTTTTACCTCCAATTCGTAATAAAATATTTAACTACCATCAAACTATTGAAATCCTTAACAAGAATTTATTAACAATTACGATAATACTACATGTCAATGCGCCAACTCTCCCTTTAAGTTTCATGACCATATACTGACAGGAAACTTTAATATTATTGAAGATAAAAATCTTAAAAAGTTTTAGTTGAGGAATACTTTTCAATGAACTGGTCTTTCAAACTAGCATAAGAATCAAATTCAATGTCCTCTATCCAAAGACGAGCCTTGCCCTTGAGCGATTGCTTAAACAGGTGGGATATGTGCCCCAATTCTTCATCATCAATTGCAATATCCTGATGGTTGAGGTAATCTTCAAAGCTAAGAATGTGGGCTCTTGCAGTATCCCTATCAATAACAGACCCATCGAACCGATCAATCATTTTCTCCATTGTAGATAATAAGAAGAGAAATATTAGGCCAAAAAATAACATTTAAAGTTACGGTACTTAGGACCTTACACACACTGATCAATTTCTGTCAATAAAAGAATAGGCTACACATAAATCACAAAACTTAAACCTGAAAAGAAATGTTGACTAGAAGAATGCAATTGATTCCTTCAAGAAAACAAATATTACATTTTAAGAAGTTGACAATATAATTTTCTACAAATCGACAAAATATTACTAAACAGTTTTGTAAATTAAATTAATAGTTTTATAAAAACACAGAATATCAAATTATTGTTGAAGATGTCACTGCACTCCTTTCGAAACAGTACATGTAACTGTACAAACTCCGTCAAGTTGAAAATTACTAAAAGGAATCTCTAGGGAGTTGAAAATGATTCAAATTTTACTGGACACATTCAATGATTCTAAAACTGGAAGTTGAAATTGTTCAGCCTGTAAATAAGATCTACACGTACACAAAAGGTTGTAATCATTTTCACTCTTCATCATATTAGTTCATGTTTGCTTTAATGTTTATATAAGGCATGACAGGCTAAATTTGGCAGTGTTCTTGTCTAGATCTAGGCTAATAGTTGAATGAAGTGGAATACTAAACAAACAAGTCACAGACTAGGCCTATGATGAATTAAGATACATCACCAAAATTTCACAATGAAACTGATAAAACTGTTCTTGAACAAAGTGAAACTGCAACCACAAGTAGCTAGGCACAATAATTGTCTTTTCACACAATGACAATGTGACTATTCACAGTGATAGGCCTAAGCAGCCTAAAGGGTTAAAGCTGGTCTTGACTGAAACCAGGCGAGTTTGGCTGGCTCAAAATAAAAATCTAATCCATTTCAAGAACAGTCATGACATCCACTAAAATTGACTGGCTATAAAGTTAATTCGGGGAAAGATCTGGCGTCTCCACAATGTTATGTGGGTTTAATCCCACTGGGGGTGTCACTATTTCTCAATCTTTCTTTAACTCTCAATAAAGAAAACACCATTCAAAGATCCAGTTGTTTATTCTTCTCCAAGGGCAGATCATTCATACATAGTAGAAACATCAAAAAGTCTTTTTATAAATCAAAGGCAAAGACAGTTAAAGGGAAGTAACTCTTCCAAGCTTAACTAAGATTCAGACCACAATTAACTACTTATGTAACTAGACTTATCACTATATAACAATAGTAACCGTGATGAAAACACTTTGATTACAAGAAATTGTTACAAAAAACTTGATCATAAATTTCAAAATAAAAAACGTTCTATAAAAAAATCTAAATTTCAAAAAGACCCAGAAAGTATTTTGAATGAATTGTATTCTGTATGTCAATGCAATACTTCCGATAAATTGTCCTGTGCAGCTTGTGTACTCAACCTAGCCCGACAAATTATACACACTTTGAAAAAATCTACAGCTAATAAACTTGGTGTCCTCATACATGATATCATCTATTCTAATCAACTTAATGAACGCTTTCTTCCTCAATATTACGATGCTATAACCGATTTGATAAATAGTAAATTTTCACCTAAGCATTCAATACAGCGTCATAAAGTGCAAAAGAAAAAACCTGACGTGTTATGTAAAATCCTTTTTACAGATAAACATATACAAGACATTGGATTGAATAGAATCTTTAGAGATCGATCAGTAACTAAATCTATACCAGATACTATTCCTAAAATTTCACCTACAGTCGTATACAAATTTTTACCTCCAATTCGTAATAAAATATTTAACTACCATCAAACTATTGAAATCCTTAACAAGAATTTATTAACAATTACGATAATACTACATGTCAATGCGCCAACTCTCCCTTTAAGTTTCATGACCATATACTGACAGGAAACTTTAATATTATTGAAGATAAAAATCTTAAAAAACTTTTTCGCTTTGGACCACAATTTCGAGAACAACCAAGTAAAACTAATTTCAAAAAGTTACATAATAATCTTAAATCTCAAATCAGGAAATGCATAGTAGCTTGGTTTGATAAATTTCGTGCACCATTAGAATTTTTTGGAGAATGGAAAAACACGTTTTTGATCTCTTGTCAAAAAGAATCAAATATATAAAACTTAACCCAAGACACCCGCCACCCGAAGTCCTAAATAATACATCCGCAGTTGAATGTCTTGCTTCTCTTCAAGATAGATTTGTTCTAACGCCTGTCGATAAGGCCAGCAATAATATTGCCTTTATCTGTAAAAAATAAATACTATATTAGAAATATTCTTACTGAAGTTGGACTTTGGCCCAATACCCATAATGACACTTATAAATGCATTACGGATTTAACTTAACTAGATATTTTACATAGCCAATATACATTTAACAGGAGTAATGATATTAAAGACAATGTGAAAATAGATGCACTACCTTACATTTATTCTATACCTAAATTCCATAAAAACCCAGTAAAATTCAGATACTGTAGAATCTGTATGAGCAGCCACTCCTATTCAGCGACATCTCCTTGTAAGCGGTCACGATAAATTCCCCCGTCAAAATTCTATTGTTTCATCTCTTTATCCAACGGTCACTCCTCTAACGCGGCCAGCGGTCACTATTTTATTAAGAGGCTACACCCGTTAAGCGGTCAGTTGTGAAAATTCCCTTGGGTGGCTGCTTAATGCAGATTCTACTGTATATAATATCCTCCAGTATCTGCCAAACGAAACCATTAGCTAAGACTATCACCAAAGGGCTTAAATTATGCCAAACCCAACATGCCATTTGGTGCAGAACACTTCGTAGCTATACTGGAATTAATAGTTTTTTTTATAATTGATAAAAATAAACTTATAGTAGACACTTTAGAAAAAATCAATAAAAAAATTAATGCAAACACAATAGAAACGTTCGATTTTTCTACTTTGTATACTATGCTTCAACATGCAGATCTTAAAGATAATTTAGATTTCAAAATATTATACATGTCCTCATTGACAATGCCATATTTGAGGTTGGGGGTTAGATAATGCAACAAACCATTGGTTTGCCAATGGGAACTGACCCCGCCCCATTTAAAAAATTTTTTAAACAATATTTTATTCAGAAAATTTTGGATTGGGGAATAGGCTTAGCCTATGGATCCCCTCTCCATAGTATACAAATACAAACATTAGAATACAAAATAATAGTAATAAATATACAAGATAATTGAAATTTGATGGCTATTTACATTATATATAAATTACACAGCCACAACAATGTTTAAATTCAAAATTCATGACTTTAAAACCTCTTGGAGATGTCGAGAAAATCATGGACTGCATTAAAGATCTGTGTTGCCTTATAGCTATCTTTTACGCCAAATAATAGGGAGTCAATATTGTGATGTCCTGTTTCTAATTGAAAAATAGTTTGGGAATGTAAGGAGCAAACTAACAGAAAATGCTCCGAGTCTTCAAAAGATTGACCACAATCGCATGTAGGAATGTCCGAAATATTCCTTAGAAATTTATGTCCGTTTAAATCACTGCAAGAAAGTCGAAGGCGAGGATGGAGAATTTGATTCTTCCTGCAACCAATGTAGTAGACAGACGGAACAGAATTGTCTGTAGCTCGTAATTTTGATTTAAAAGAAGAAATTGTAAGTGCGTTTTTGGTAGCATTATCAACTGTATTCCATTCTCTAATAGTGGATGGTATGAAAGTAGAAGAGAAGAGAGTTGTTCGGCAAAAATAATCTGGTAAATTGTTTTGGTTTCGTAGATTGCATGAATATGATTGATTACAAGGAATAAGTTTGAATAAATAGTCGGGAGTAAAATTATTTAAAATTTTATACATTAATATTAGTTTGTGTCGCCTTCTTCGTTCTTGCAGTGATATAAACCCGGTCTCCTGATATATTAGCCTATGACTGGTACACTTTACAGCACCGCATATAGTCCTGAGTGCATCTAGTTGTAAATATTCTAGTTTGTTAGTCAGTGCAGCAGTGCTCCCGTCCCATATTACGTCACAGTAGTCAAAATGAGGAAGAATGTAAGAAGTGTACATGGTTTCTAGGGATTTGCGACTAAGTCGGTACTTTAGAGATCAAAGACAGTTCACGAGTTGACCAGTTTTTGTTAAGATGTTATTGGTATGAATATCCCACTAACAATTATTTTGAAATGTCAGTCCCAGGTGCTTGTGATACGAAACTTCTTGAATTGGAATGCTGTCTAAGTTTAGTGTCGGTAGTATAATTTTCTTCTTAGTAGTAAGTGTTTCAGTTTTCAGCGGGTTAAAGGATACCAGTCATGTTTTTGCCCAAATATTTATTTTTTGTAGATCAGCATTAAGAACATTCGCACATGCTGTTGGGTCACTTACTTTGATATATAAACTTGTATCGTCTGCAAATAGTCTGATGTTCGAGTCGATGTTTTTGGCAATATCATTGATATGAATAAGGAACAAAAGGGGTCCGAGAACGGAGCCCTGTGGGACACCAGCTGGGACAGTCAGGGGTTCAGAGGAAGCACCCCCAATAACCACGCATTGTTTTCTATTACTAAGATAGTCTTCAAACCACTCTAGTAGATCTCCTCTGGTCCCAACTGCCCCTAGCTTATGACAAAGTGCAGCATGCTAAACTCTGTCAAAAGCCTTGCTGGTGTCACAGAACACCGTTCACGTATACTGGCCTTGATCGATGGCTTGACAAAAAAAGTGAGTAAGGTCTATTAGTTGATAAGTAGTTGAGTCCCCATGCAAAAAAAACGCTTTGTAGATTAGTTATAGTGTTGTGATCCTTAAAGAAGTTAAAGACGTCATGTTTATAAATGCATTTTTCAAACTTTTTTACAACAATACTTAATAATGATACTGGTCTATAATTACCACAAAGAGTTGGGTCAGCTTTTTTTTAAAAATTGCCGTGATGTTTGCAGATTTCCAAATAGTTGGTACATGCTAACAGTTTAAAGAGATGTTAAATAATTTACATAATGGTTCACTTATTTCAGAAGATAGAGATTTTATTAATTTCCCGCTAATGTCTTCATGTCCTGTAGCTTTAGAAGTGTCAAATGTTGAAATCATGTCTCTAACTTCTTTAGGTGTTAGTAATATGTTGCACAATGAGTGTTCTTCGTGCTCGAGATCCGGAAGATTTGCATTAGTGTAGTCTAGCTGTGATTGGTTAATAAAAAATTCGTTTAAATAGTGTGCTTTATCTTTAGGATTAAATAATGGGGTCCCATCTTTCATAAGTGGTGGAATTTCTCCACCTTTTGTATCCTTAACAAACGAGTTAACAAGACGCCACCACCCTTTTTTGCCAAAATTGTTTGTACTGTTAATTTCGTCGTCTAATTTTTGATAATATTCTTTTTTACATTTTCTTATTAAATTAATATATGTATTTCTAATATGTCTAAAATTTTGCCAATCAGTTGCAAAATTATTTTTTACAGCTTTCTTGTGTATTTTATTATTTTTCCTTCTCATTTTCCTAATAGTGTTATTCACCCATAATTTGTCTTTAGGTCTAATAGTAACTTTTTTGTTGAGAATGTATTTTGTTGCTAGTTGTATTAGCTCGTTTGTAAAGGCTATACTCGAATTTTCAATTGAACTATTATCAAAGATGGAGTCCCATGGTATACTCCTGATGTCATGTCGAAAATTGTCAATGTCTGCCCTATCGTAGTTCCATATTGTTCGAGAGAAGCTATGTAGTGTTTGACGATGAAAAATTAACCGACAGTACACAGGGCAATGATCACTACAGAAGTTATCTAATACACAAGATTCGTAAATATATCCTGAACAATTTGTTAAAATTAAATCAATTAATGCCCCCCCCCCCTTGTTGTCATATCGTGTTGGTTCTGTAATAATCTGTTTAAAATCAAAAACTGAGATAGCTGAGTGAATAATAGTATTTGTTTTAGTCAAAAGATCAAAATTAAAATCGCCAAATATAAGGAGGTTATTTATATCATCTGATGCTGCCAATGACTAAGAATCAAATATTGAGTTGTTAATTTGGGTTGAAGAATTTGGAGGTCTGTAAAAGGTGCCAATTAAAAACTTTGCATTATTAATATTTGTTTCAATCCAAATGCACTCTGTACTGTCGGTTTCTAAATCAGTCCTACGTTTTCTTAATATGTTCATACCGTAATATAGTGCAACGCCCCCACCCTGTCCGTCTGTCCTGTCTTTTCTTATAGGTGCATTAAAACCAGGGATAGATAGGGTGTCAGATGAAACGTTTTTGTCAAGCCATGTCTCTGTAAGTAAAATAAAATCATAATCTTCTGATAATTCTGCTGTGACAAGATCAATTTTATTTCGGATGCTCCTAACATTCAAATGCACCAAGGAAAATTTATTTGGTCCAGGATTCTGCTCGACATCTCCACTCTGTAACAATAAAGATAACATAAATATTAAAATGCTAATGGAAATTGATACATGATAATCGTAATAAATGTAGGGTTTATGAAGTGGCCGTGATTGATTATATACAATACATTGGCAATAAATACACGAAATGAACTTATTTACATTTATGTACAAGAGGTACAACGCTACCGCACCTCTGTGATTGCCGTATAAAATAACGACAAGCTGCATATGTTCAGGCAGATTAAAGAGAGAACTTTAATTAAAGAATAGGTTAGATTAAATATAGCATTAAAATTATAAGGAAAAATAACTATTATCAAAAATATTAACAAAATTTAAGCTATTTACTATGAGATAATAAATGATCAATCAATGTATATTTTAACTATACGTACTTCAGTATTACTTTTTATTACAAAAAAACGTGTAATGTTTGTATATAAGACACCGTTATCTTATTTATATTGTGTCAAAATATTGTATCAATGTGTATTAAATAAAGTTTTAACATAGTATTTTATTGTAAAGTGTTATTAAAAAGAGAGATTTTCAACATAACATATATACTATTATTAACTATTGCATCAATGTGTGTGTTCAAGTGTTCAAAACATTTTGAAGTATGAAGTTTTAAAATAGTCTAACATAATAATTATGAAATGTCTTGATATACTCAAGAATTACTTTTATATAAGTATGGACACGCTTTAATATATCAATATGTTTGTAGAATGCTGTTCAATAAGTTTCAACATAATATATCATTGTAAAATGTTATATCTTGTTGTATCACTATGTTTATAGAATACTTTTTTGTCTTAAAAGCATCTATATTTTTAATACTAAAGCATGTTCCAACATAATATATTATTGTGGAATATTGTCTGTGTTACTAACATTTTTTTTATTCAAGTACAAACAAATTTAAATAATAATATGTATCCTCATCATAAAATGCTGTCTTAATAATTTTGCAGAATATAAAAATCTAATCAAAAGATTCAACATAACATATTAGTATGAAATGTGTTCAAAATAATATTGTCTAAGTATGAACAAGATACAACACAATATATTACTACGAAATATTGTCTTGATATGTTTGTAGCACAATATTTCTAAATACTGGCTAGTTTTGACATGATATTAGTATGGAATATTTTATCAATATGTGCATTGAGTACTTTTGTCTAAGTATAAACAACTTTTACACTAAATATTATTATGGGTATGAACAAGTTTAATTCAAGATTTAATTTGAAATATTGTGTCAATATGTGTACTACTTTAGTTTTAATTCTAAAATATTTGTACAGAATACTGTTTTCTGAGTATGAACAAGTTTCAGCATAACATTTAATTATGTGTGTAGAGTACTACTGTCTTATAGTCCAGGAGCTAATGACAAAATAATATGGTCATCAGTTACAAAAGGTTTGAACACCCAAATTCGTAGCAGGTGTCCGTACGAGTAAAAATCAGTTGGTCAGATCGGGCACTGCTGGGGCGTATAGCCGCAGCAGCACCTTAAAGTAGGCCCCAGGGGCCTAAAATTAGGTCATAAGTTACATGGCTGAAACTTTGTAGGGACAATGGTATCCATAGTCGGAGTAAATATTTCACAAATCTAACCAAAATTTCCGGGGCTTTCCCCAAGTCAGACCACGCCCAATATCGCCTCACGGGGCTAATAATATGGTCATAAGTTACATGGCTGAAACTTACCAGAAACAAAGATCCACACTTGGTAAATACAATTTTCAAAAATCTAACCAAAAATTTGGGGGCTTTCCCCAAGTCAGATCGCTCTAAAGTATGTCCGACCACACCCTAAAAATGGGGCTTTTTATATGGTCATAAGTTACATAGCTGAAACCTATCAGAAACAAAGATCCACACTTGGTAAATACAATTTTCAAAAATCTAACCAAAAATTTGGGGGCTTTCCCCAAGTCAGATCGCTCTAAAGTATGTCCGACCACACCCTAAAAATGGGACTTTTTATATGGTCATCAGTTACATGGCTGAAACTTACCAGAAACAAAGATCCATTCTTGGAAAACATATTTTTCAAAAATCTAACCAAAAATGTTGGGGCTTTCCTCAAGTCAGATCGTCCTAAAGCCCACCTGGCCACGCCCTAAAAGTGAGACTTTTTATATGGTCATTAGTTACATGGCTGAAACTTACCAGAAATATTGTTCTATGCATGAAAAATGTATTTTTCGAAAATCTAACCATAAATGTGGGGGCTTTCCCCAAGTCAGACAGGCCTTAAAATTGCAGTCCCACCCACCCCCTCTATATAAAGCTTATAATAATGTAATATCAATAATACATTGTTGATCCGCATCAAGATTCAAAATTATAGCACAAAAATAGAACAAATGTTTATTAGCTATGTGAAATCCTAAAATGAGCAATGTCATGAATAGATAGTTAGGACTGATGCTAAATTTATGTCTTCAAACGTTCTGTATTCCATCACAGCAACCCATTCAACAATGATTCAGAATGTTATTCAATATCTTATATCAAAGTGGGAAATTCAAACAAATATTTCGAAAGTATTTATTGGATTAATAAGTTGCTTTGGTTTGAATTCGGTAGTTTTTGCCTTTCCCGATCTTCGATAATGAATAACAACCTAATGGATTTTAAAAAATGTTAGTCAGTGATGAATTTCTGAAATTATAAAATCTATTCATAGTTTTAATACATATAACTTTAGTTATCCTTCCTCTTCATTGGTAAATATTTGTTCCACATAACATTTTAATGATTTAAAATAAGTGAGTAAGCGTGGCTGGGTGACGCAAATAGTTAACCTGTCACACTTTTATCATCATACAAGAATTGTTTGATTCGTCATCGGAGTCCTTGCTTTCTTGGTCACTATCTTCATCTATGTGAATACTCTCAACTAACACGGGAGCAACATCACCATCAAACCACTTTAATTCATACACCCCATCATCATTTAAAACCCTCCTTCTATTCTCTGGATGGAAATTGGGGAGATTATTTTTGACGCATTTATCCAGATACTACAAATATAATTCACTCTCTTGATTTTCAAAGTTAATACCTGTGAGCATGGCGGCAAAGGGCTTGTTTCTATGCCTTTAATACCAGAAAGACATCCATTTTTAGGCATCCAATAGATACTACAAACAAATCCTTCAATAACTATTTACTCCAGAAAGAATGGATTCGCTTTTACCGAGAGAAAACAAGGCTTTCTGGCCATAAACAGCCTTTTCTAATAATTTTAAAGGTCGGGCATCCCCTTTCCTATTAAACGATGCAGTATGATCAAAGCCAGTGAGTGCATGGATGCTTCAAATCTTTTCTCCTTTTACGGCTTATTGGTTTATATGCAATTATTGGCGATTGGTTGAATGCCTACTGTATCAAGAAGACTGTCTTTACCAGAAAGAGAGAGAGAGAAATGGGGTTTAACGTTTTTACCAGAAAGAATTTCAACAAATCTATCGTAATTTTTAAAAACAACCCCAGTTGATAGGTGTGGTGACACCATCATGCCAATGGGTGTTTCTTGGTTGCGCTCAGTGGATGTAAATGTCAATTCTGTTTGAGTTCCTCAATGCTATTGTAACTTAATGTATGTCCCAAACGATTAAGAATCTCAATAACCTTTTTACTGCCTGTAAGGCTTTTCACTGCAAGACCCAGTTATAGGTGTTTTGGTGGCTTAGTTCTACCCCTGGTTAGAGAATAAATGGCATGCTGACTAATGGAATTAATTCTCTTGACTTTGTTTTATCCACAATTAGATTATGGACCAACTAGTAGATGTGTAAAGAAAGCGGAGACCATGTCTGGTACTGCTATTTCACCATTTGTGATATGTTGTATGGTTAAATTTTCAGGCAGTTTAATTTTCTTTGTACTGAATATTTCTCATCGGAGTAAGAAAGTGACACCCTGAACTGTATGTTCAGTTTCTCTGGCGTTGTCAGATGACTTGCGAACAGCGTCATCAACATTTAAACCTTTACTGAAGACAATATTACCACATCTTTTATTTCCACTGTCAATTGAAATATTCTCACCAAAGAATTTATATAACCAACTTGTTTTGCAAATCGCTGGGCAAAATACCTAACTCTGTATAGTTTCCGCCACCAAATTCTAATAAACATGACTGATAGTATTGCAGTAAGCTATTTTTAACAGGTAGATCTCTTGTTTTTCCAGAATAATGTCAGTCACAAAACTACATAAAGCATCAAATGCTTTGGTATGTATATTCCTAGCATCATGTCATTCACTTTTATCATATGACCTGCTTACTTCTCGTTGATATTCTATTCTGCACATTACATGATAGAATGTCTTTACCAATGAAATCTATATCTTGGATGTACTTAAGCATATTTTCATCCTGAAGAATTGTTGCATATTCTTGAATATTTTTTTCGATTGTCGTTGTGACACAGGTTATTACTTTCTGTTTCTGACCTTGATGTTTTCTGTTTGATTTTCTGCAAAACCGGCAGACCTTCTCGAACGAATCGGAACTGGATGCAGAAGTCAATGTTAAACATGATCTCATCAATTTTGGATTGGAATTTGGATTGTCATTTTCTTGTACTTCATCATTTTGTTTCTTTTGAATTTTAGATAGCTCCGTATATCTTTTACATCATTCCATATGAAATCCTGTTAACTCATATACAACTTTGGGGGGCATAATTTCAGCATACTTCAAACGTGACTTTTTACGGATTTCTAAAATTTGTTGACAGTTTTGTAGTGTATCTTTCTTAAAAACAAGAATCCGACCGACATCGGCACCATTGCCATAATGAAGACAGCACCAGCCTTCGTACGATATGATGTATACCAGAATAAAGAAGTAAGAGTGGTTGATTTTTCCAACTTGACGTATTTGTATTTTTGTATGTATTTATCTACCGTAATCATGGACATATTTGTACTGGAACTACTCTAATCTATATACATGCTTATATATATTACTGCTTGACTTTATGCCTTAATTCAGAATATTTGGAAATTTCAGTTATATTACCAATTGGATTGATTTTACCATCGTCTTTTTCAATTTCCATGTTGTAATGAGTTCTTAGGCTTCAACTTGCAAAATGAATGAAATTTGTTCCGAGTGTAAAAATTGCATACGTGTTATGTGGAAGAAAACAAAATAATTGCACTCTTTGAGACACTGTAACTGAAGACTAATATACAATACATGTACACCTATAGAATATTATATTGTACAAAATATTTATATTATGAGATAATAAAGTTCATTGTTGGTGGCACAGAGATAAACTGTTCTAATGATTACCATGGGAACTGCCAGACCCAAGTTATAAACCATACTACAACACTGTTATTTAATTTTAAATGTAAATATCTTTAGATGATTTATATAGAGGGAGTGGGTGGGGCTGCAATTTTAAGGCCGTTCTGACTTGGGGAAAGCCCCCACATTAATGGTTAGATTTTCGAAAAATACATTTTCCATGCATGGGACAATATTTCTGGTAAGTTGCAGCCATTTAACTGATGACCATATAAAAAGTCCCATTTTTAGGGCGTGGCCAGGTGGGCTTTAGGACCATCTGACTTGAGGAAAGCCCCAACATTTTTGGTTAGATTTTTGAAAATTGTATTTACCAAGTGTGGATCTTTGTTTCTGGTAAGTTTCAGCCATGTAACTTATGACCATATAAAAAGACCCATTTTTAGGGTGTGGCCGGACATACTTTAGAGCGATCTGACTTCGGGAAAGCCCCTAAATCTTTGGTTAGATTTTTGAAAATTGTATTTACCAAGTGTGGATCTTTGTTTCTGGTAAATTTCAACCATGTAACTTATGACCATATAAAAAGCCCCATTTTTAGGGTGTGGTCAGACATACTTTAGAGCGGTCTGACTTGGGGAAAGCCCCCAAATTTTTGGTTAGATTTTTGAAAATTGTATTTACCAAGAGTGGATCTTTGTTTCTGGTAAGTTTCAGCCATGTAACTGATGACCATATTATTAGCCCCACGAGGCGATATTGGGTGTGGTCTGACTTGGGGAAAGCCCCGGAAATTTTGGTTAGATTTGTGAAATATTTACTCCGACTATGGATACCATTGTCCCTACAAAGTTTCAGCCATGTAACTTATGACTTAATTTTAGGCCCCCTGGGGCCTACTTTAAGGTGCTGCTGCGGCTATACGCCCCAGCAGTGCCCGATCTGACCAACTGATTTTTACTCGTACGGACACCTGCTACGAATTTGGGGGGTCAAACCTTTTGTAACTGATGACCATATTATTTTGTCATTAGCTCCTGGACTATTAGTAGCAAGTTATAAAATGTCATCTTAATGTTTGCATTGAATACTTTTGTCTAAGTATTAACAAGTTTTAAGCATAACATTTAATTATGTGTGTAGAGTACTACTGTCTTAGTAGCAAGTTATAAAATGTTATCTTAATGTTTGCATTGAATACTTTTGTCTAAGTATTAACAAGTTTTAAGCATAAAATATTATGAAATTCTGTTTTGACATGTTTACAGAATAATACATGTATTATCTATGGATAAACAAGTTTCAATATAATATATCATTATACAATGATATTGATTTGTTTATAAGATACTATTTTCTAAGAACAATTTGCGAAATGATATATTACTATGGAATATTGTGTATATTGTAATAAATTCTTTTGTCCTAATCTAAACAAAATTGCAATACAATATATCATTATAATTGTTGTTTTAAAATGTTAATATAATAGGCATTATTATATAATACATGTACTGTCTTAATCTCTTTATAGAATACCATTATTTAATAATTATTTAAATAATTGCAACATAGCATATTATTATAACCTATTGTGATATTGTCTCAATAAGATCATAGAGTAATACTATTGCCTAAAAAAGAGAAAAGTTTCACTATAATATATTTTTATGGAAAATTGTATTGAATTAGTGAATGCTGTTTCATAGAAACTGTGGCCATTGATGCGTCAAAATTGTATTAGTATTTTTTACATAACCCGGGCGTCTTGACAAACGCGACTATTTACTAATGTGTTAAAAATTGGAAAGCTCATCGGGTTTTATTAGACTCACATTATATTCACAGATGAAAGGCCTATAGACTCATTTTACTGTTTTTACCTTTTGAAAACGTATTAAAATGAATAATATAGCCTGTACTAGTTGTACAGGTCTAAAGTAGGGGTTTATAAGTAATTTTCATAGAAAAATTAAACAGTTGTATCCTCCAAAAATCATCTGGGACGTTCCCTTTAACTATGAACAAGTTTTAACGCTATTGCACTTTCGTACCTCTACCAGTTCCCGTGGTCGTAGGCACTTGAAGTGTTAAGGGGGACTAGCAATGACCACACACCAAATTTCAGCCGAATCGATCAATAACTTTTTATTTTACCGACCTTTTAATTTCTAACGAGAGAGAACTTCATCCGTTTGACCATATAACTGTACTGATAATACAGTTAGAAATAAGGCCACGGCAAGCATAAACGCAAAGGGCCCGAGATGGATGGGAAGTTTGGACTCAAGGTCAGAGTCAAGGTCACGGATGGTTAACGGTGACTAGTGGAGGTCACCACGACCTTTCACATTGACCACGCCCATTGACTTCCTTTCGGACACGGGCCCTCTGCGTTTGACCCTTTTCTGACCGAACAGTGTGCGACAGGACCAAGGTAAACGTCCATGATTCAAGCCAAGGTGATAGCCTTCAAAAATGGTTACGGGGTCAAGGTCGTAAGTCAAGGTCAAATGTACCAAAAATGACTTTGAAAAGTTTGAGTTTAGTTTTTTGTAAGATGACCTTGACCTACGACTTTGACCCAATTATCTTTTCTGAAGGACGTCGTCTCTGCTTTCACCCCGAACATTAACTTTGATAATACAGTAAGAAATAAGGCCACGGCAAGCATAAACGCAAAGGCCCCGATATAGATGGGAAGTTTGGACTCAAGGTCAAAATCAAGGTCACGGCAATATTCACACCTAAAGGCCATCAAATAGATTACTGACGTATATTCCCCCATCAAACGTCCAACTACCCCTTACGAGGCCAGCTTTGAAAACTGCTCGTGTTTGTTTGTATATGTAGGATCTTCTCTTTGTTAATGCTTCGTTGATATAAATTTTAGATTCATTAGTAGTGTTATAATCCTTTAAAAGTTTTTTTTATTTCTAAACACAACAGCTCTGTACCTATAATAAAACGCACAATTATGTCCCTTTCATATCCGACATTTTTGCGGCCAACCCTGTGCGACGTCTCCACACACGTTGACGGCCATCAGCGTGATAAAGATGAAAGCGACTCTCATCACTGAAGAGCACACTTTGCCAGTCTACTCTTCTCCATGTCTGGTGAATTGATAAGATCTAAGATTAATTTATTTGTGTCTTCATCTGGTGTTTCTTTTATCCCACTGAATTTAAGACAGGTTCTCCCGGAATATTGTTGTAATTCGTCGATATCGTTTTCTAATTGCACAATTTTATCGTTCATTTTTTCGAATATCACTGGTTTTATCAGTTGGCACATAATTTTTTCTCTTTTGTAAATTTCCCGAATTAAGGATTTAAGAGATTCATCGTCTTTTACCAATGTGTCAAGAAAAGCAGATATGCTTGCGGAACTGGTACTATCATCAGGTTTGCTTCGCTTGTTGTTGTTTTTCTTATGCGTCATTTTAAGTTGCTTGTATTGGTTTTCTATTAAATGTCTGACTGTCCCCAGCTTGACTCTAACTAAAACGAACTTCGCTCACCTGAGCACTTCTAAGTTGAAATCGTCGAGTAGACAAAGAAAACCTCAAATATCTTGTAATAAAATTGATTATTTGTTAAAGTTTTATAACATAGTAAATTTTAACATCCTAATTGTATTATTTGCATAAGTACATACTATTTTAATCACTGGATATCATTAAAATTAGCTTAAAATCAGTCTGATCATTCACTCTACTCCTACTCGTCCGCCATCTTGATATTTATATAAATACGAATTCTACTTTCAAGACCATAAAAGAAAAACAGATTACAAAGTAGCTAAAGTCTAAACTATACCTTCCGATACATTGATAAATAACACATATCAATGATAACGGAAATTTCAACAAATATAAAAGTGAAATATATCCTCCTGAACTAATATTAAATAAAAAAATCTCCGGTACTATAAATGCATCTGTTCTTGACCTGGACATCAATATAATTACTGTCTGACTCGAAAATTGCTTGCTATTTCTTCAATTTTTAATTAAAATTGTTAAAACTTAACGACCTACCTGGAATTGCCATCCCTTTACTTTCTACCGCACGTTAACTAATTTCAGATCAAGCTATATAACATTTCTGTCTTGAAAAATCGTTGTTTATTTACTTCGCGGTATTGAAGACAGCCATGCTTGACCTAGTTATCTGGAATAAACCAAATCGAACAGGGGTGTGGATTTGACTTTGGGTCGTTTCGTCCTACTTGCATGTTTAAATAGTTGTTTCGACCCAGTAGAATATAACTTGCTTTAATGAGCTATTTACGGGAGGTAATATATGAATTTGCTATTTGGTTTCAGACCACACTTGTTTGCTCCACTGCCTTAGATATTAAATTGGCGGCCCCAGTCTGGTGGCTTTAGGAAATTGATATAAACTACATACAAAGTGTGACCTAATATTGTAGTGACACGTCATGGAAATTTAGAAGTATCTAGCTTTGGGATAATAGATATATAACTGTCGCTTTTATTTTGCTTTGTACGACTTTTAATACTATTTTCTTTTTTTTTTTTTCTTTTTTAAAAGTTTTAATCCAATTGAAATGGGGGCGCTCCTAAGATATTTTTATAGATAGCCTACTCTATTTCTTGTTTGATTTAGTTTTTTTTTTATTTTGTGAAATGCCCCTAACCAATCGATAATATGATAGAAAACGCAACGGGGTAGTAGCCACACAAGGTCAACTCCTGATAGATCAAGGGCACGTAATTCCGTTTTTGTGTTCAGACCACGGGTGGTTTTTTTACATTTAATTTATTCATATTGATTCGTCGTGAACTAAATTAAATTTCTGCCAGTCTACCTGTTAAACAAGAAAACGGAAAATAAATTGTTTTATACAAAATCATTTATTTACACAAACTCACAGAAAATGCTCCAACTATATACAATATAAATTATAGAAGTTGTCTGGCCTACATTCACGCTATCTATCATACAATTTACGCAAACAATCTACACACTTCACCACACTTGCACTTACATCAATCTCTTTCCCTGTACATTTGACATGCATCCACCTTTCACACAAATCACAGCCCACCCAATCCACAATCGCATCCGACTCACTTCCCGGTGGGTTCTCACAATCACATACACTACACACATTTTTATCATCATCACTCGAATCTTCATTCGCAACACCACCGCCATCCATATTCTCAGTAACCTTTTCACTATCACTCTCTCCACTGACATTCTCGCCCAAATCTTCACTCTCACACCCAAACTCGCTGTCACTTCCGAACGAAAATACGGATGGTGGTACTTCCTCATTCAATCTTCCCGCTTCCTAAAACCGATCCTCCACCTTGTCTATGACGTGTTGACATGCCTTAGCCCAGTCTGTAGTTGTCACACTAGCCTTGGCCTAAAGGAACAGACGTTTAACGTCTTTGATTTTGAAAGTGGTATTTTTTCGGGCGACATAGGGCTTTTCTTGTGCTAAAATGAAAATATTTTTGATTTAATGTGGATAAACTTTAAAATGTTATAAGATGTAGTAAAGGCTTCCATAAATGAATGTTTTAACCCTTTTTAACATCACAGATAAGACAAGATTTATTATCTTTCAATGTCGTCAACTTGACTGCCGTCCAAATTGCAGTGTTAAGTATTACCTTGAATTATCTCTATTGGGTTTAACTCGCAGTGCCTTACTGGTAACCCCGATCAACCGAACCAGCATCTAAGATGATCAGTCTTGATCCCTTACCAGAAGGAATGAATCTATCGCATTCATTGCAGTTTGGGAGAATTATGCCCAATGACCCTATAAATATAATAACATATGATTAAAATATGTCTATCCATAGATACTACATTAAAAATATAAACTTGCATAAGTATACGTAATAAGAAAGCAATTAAAAAAGTCATTACCTTTCCTGTTTTCTGTCCATGTTCCATGGATGGCTTGGTTAGCATTTACCATGTTTCATCCAGGTATATAATTTCATAGCCTTTACTCCTAAAAATATCCAACTTTTGAATAAGTAATTGAGTTATACAATTTTGTTCGACAGACTAATCTAATATTTTCATAAAATAATTATTAAAAACGTGTGAACGTATGGAAAACTTGCCTATACTTGCATAGGTTTCTTAAATAGCTATTTCGGGCAGCAACAATATCAACAGTTTCTTTCGTGTATCTTTTACCGTGATTTCTGTATTACTTGAATCCCATTTCATTGATTGCCCGATAAAGAGTTGTTTTTGATAGTTGTTCATCTTTCTCTCTCAAGTGGCGTTGTAAAATGTGTAATGAAACCTTCAATTATATAGACAATTATGTAGACAATTATTACATCAAGGTTATGTAATGCAGAACATGGCATATGTGTAAAAGTCGAAGAGCAATGATGAAACATATTTAAATGAACTGCACTTACATACTGGCCATTGCCGTGTAGTTTATGGATGGTCTCTCTTATTGTCATCAGGTCAAAATTTTCTAATTTTGTTGACCTTGCTTTTTTTATTTTCCTGCGTTGTAGATGATTCATTTTTCAAAGCCCCGTACACGGATTTTAAGGGTATATTCAATGCGTAAGCAATCTCTTTTTTGGAACTTTTATAAAATTCATTTTAATCTGTTTCTCAAAATAAGTAAATAAACGATTGATACATTGGTTCACATCTCGCGTAATCTTCATCTTGAAATTGTAAATAACAATAATCACTTACCCAGTATCCACCTTCTTATATACACACATCATTGTGCACTTGCAAATGCATGTGATGAAAGGATGATCCATTATTCAAGGAATTATATTTTCTGTGATTCGTTTTTTTTTTATCTAATCTACGACAATATCTGAAACAAATCTTGTGTGCCTGTGGAACGCGAATATAAATAAAAAAAATAGATACCGGTAATCAAAACTATTTAAGTTCATAAAATTATAAGATATCGTAAAATATTTACACTTTATCAGAAAGGTTACCATGCCATCTAATGCTGAAAATAAGTGTTCTGTGAGGAATATTTTAGGAGACATGCAGAACTATGAATATCTCTAAGGAATATTAAATACCGATAAACCTAAACACACACACATACGCACACAATCACACGCACACACACATACACCCGCACTGCCGCAAAACAAACCTGCGAATCCTCCCGCGCTAAGCATTATTAACCGAATGCACCCGATTTGTGGAATACCTTATACCCCTACATGATATACGAGTGACCCAACTTACGCAAACGTAGTGATAATGTTTATGTTTTGAGAAATTGATTAGTGTCGAAAAATGTGAAATTTACAAGAGAATAAAGGATTTTATCGAACTTATAGGCGTTAAGGCTCGACGAAGAAAGTAACGGGGTGACAATTCCAGGTAGGTCGTTAAGTTTTAACCATTTTAATTAACAATTGAAGAAATAGTAAGCAATTTTCGAGTCGTAGTGTCGCCTGGAACAGACAGTAACGATATATTTAATGTCGGTATTTTCAACAAAACGGACAAATTTGGTTTTGAAGTAGTAAAATACCCGCCAATCTATAGTAACATACCAGATACCACGCTATATAGTGTTTTCTATTCACAGGCATTACGATTTTTGACAATATGTAACAATAGAGAACTATTTCTCTCCCGAATAAAATCTCTTTACTTTAAATGCACTGCCAAAGGCGCTACACAATTACGCATTTTAAAAGAAATTTCAAAACTTCCATTTCTTCAACATACCAAGTTTGACATTTCTTGTAAGTAAATAACCGACTACATACTGGATAATGATCGAATTTAAATTTTATTTTAGATTTTCTGTAGTTACCTAACCATGTCTGAATTACCTCCCTTAATTTTATGCCTTTATAAATACACTTACATAGTACGATTTCTTCAACATACCTGTTTTGCATTTCTTGTGTGGGGTATTATATTAATATATTATAAAATGTACAATTGCATAACTTAATAATTCCGATTGGTCGCTAAAACTTATGGTTTTTAAGCTTTTAACGTTATTTTATCTGGATTATCGCCCTTATTATTGTGATTTTCTGTCACCTTCTAAGATATGACGTCATTCCCGAAATAACGTCGCAACTCAGTCAGCAGACGACTGTCCCTCGAGACAGTCTACATTTCCTATTTGCCTCTTTGTATTCAGTTTTGTTTTTGTTTTTGTGACGGATGGAACATGTAGCCTACCCTATACTATATGTATTGAATACGGAAGCGTTTCTTGATTGAATTTAGAGTTTAGACTACTTTTTTTTTTATACATTTCACCGATGTCGTTAGCCTTCTTGCATAGTTGATTTTTACTAGGCCCTACATATGCTTACATTCGTATTTCGTGTAGCATATATAGCATATATAGCTGGCATTCCACAATGGGTTCTTTGGGTTGTATTCCTAATTGTTTTCAAATTTGAGTGAAGTCTGTGTCACTACAGACCCGGAACTGTACAGCGCAGTGGACGCTTACGGCTAGCCCCCGGATCCATTCACTTTTTTTGAATTGTTTGTATGTTTGTGTTTTCCTGAGTATGATGTCCTGTCCGTGTATTTGTTTTTGTGTAAATTTTGTGTGGCGCAGTCCCCCTGCACTTACTATTAGAGGTCACAATTTTGATCCCACATATCTTGGTTCCTGTCGATATTCGCGCATAACTTGTAAATTGTAACTTCCTAAATTATGGCCCTTGATGTACGAAAAATCGTGTTTTGAGCTTGTGGTCCCTAAAGAGGTCACAATTTTTATCCGATTTAAAAAAAAAATGTGTGAATATATCACAGTCGTACACATAGTGTAAAAATATGGCATATCAAGATTGTGGACCCTCTAGAGGCCACAGTTTTTATCCGATTCGGATGAAACTTTAAATATATGTTTTTATCATAAAGATCTTGGTTCCTTTTGATAACCACACATATCCGAACGTAACTTCCTGGATTATGGCCCCTGATTGGTCGAAAAATTGTATTTTGACCTCGTGGATTCTCTAGAGGTCACAATCTTTTTTCCAATTTTGAAAACCGTTTAGATATATCACCATTCCAACATAATGAAGATTGAATTGGAATTTCGGGAAAATCGAAATGAAACTGCCCGACAAAATGGCCGCTCTTTGTACGCAAACTGTGTATAAGTATGTAATACAAAGGTTATGGACCCTCTATAGGTCACAATTTTTATCCAATTTTGATGAATCTTAAAACATCTCTTTATATTCCCAAAATCTCAGTCCCTTTTGATATTTGCGCATTTCAGACCATAACTTTCTGGATTATGGCACCTGATTGTACAAAAAATCCTTTTTGTTTTTACCTTGTTCTCTATCCATCTCTTCCAAATGTGGGCATATCCTGCCTGGCAGCCGCTGGTTATTCGATATTGACGAAACTTAAAATGTAGGTCTATCTCCCAAAGATCTTTGTTCCTGTTGTGCGTGCCTGGATATACAAGACCAGGATATGGTTCCGTTTCCGCTTCACTACGGACTGGTTAACCAAGACCAAGATGATCTATAAATACACACGGTCTATCAAAGTAAGTTGTCATTGTTTATAGCCGCCCGAGTTGGACTCAGTCATTCCCGAATTATCTAGTATTATTGTCCACTGCCACATTAATGGTAGTGCGGATTTAAATAAATATACTGAGCGCCATGCAAAACGCATCACTTAGTTTTTCGTATAACAAAATGATCCTGTAAACATATCTTATTTATTTTGCTTCTTATTGTGAACAATATTCAAATGGGAACACATCAATAACAACACATTTGTACACTTATGGAGGTTTAATCTGTAATCAAGGGTACAAAGTCAGAGGGGTCAAAACCAAAAGTACGACACAGATGTCAGTAGCGCGTGTGTCCTCCACGGGCCATCATCACGGTAGGCTACAGCATTAACGCGACCCCATCGATTCGTTTCGAAGACGCAGCAGTCTGCAAGAAGTTCCCCAAGACGTCTCCAATCACGTTGACGGCCATCAGCGTGATAAAGATGAAAGCGACTCTCATCACTGAAGAGCACACTTTGCCAGTCTACTCTTCTCCATGTCTGGTGTCCTTGAGCCCATATCAAACGCCGCTGACGGTGATGATCCCTGAGGATAGCTCCAACATAAGGTTGTCGTGCACGGAGTCCTACTTCTCTTAGACGACGTCTTACGGTGTTGGCACTTACTGGTCCTTGTCTTCCGACGACTGCTGCACCTGTTCGAGTCGCTGGGCGGAATCTGTCACGCAGATGAGTGACCCGGATGTAGCGGTCTTGAGCCTGGGTTGTAACGCGTTGTGGACCAGGACGTTGATGGTCACGTGTTGATCCAGTAACTCGAACACGTTCCACCAACCTTACAATAGTGGACTGATGACAATTGAAGTGTCCGGCAATAGCACGTGTAGACATGCCAGCCCGGGACATTCCAATGGCTTCATTCCGTTGATTTTCAGTAAGTCTCGGCATCTCTAGCTCGATTCCTTCACACGTCCAACAACAAATTACGACAGATTGACGTTTCACAGTTCATGTACTGCACATTAAGTTGAAAACATGCTTTTAAAGGGCTCACACACAATGCTGCACATGAATATTGGGTTTTTCATGCGCATCTCGTGCAATTTTTTTTGTGCACACGGGCCGATATTTTTTTGCGTTTGGGAGCATTGTGTGAAACAATAGTTCATAGTATTGCATAATATTATACATACAAAACCACCTAGTAATAAAATATTTGGGAAAAAAAAGTGATGCGTTTTCCATGGCGCTCAGTATATTTTCTTTTAGTTTAATTAAATAAGTGAAGGTAGTTATATATATCGTAGTTAGTTTTGTTTGTTCTAAGTGTGAGGATTTGTATCGTGTGCGTGTCTCGCGGAGCACATACAAAATCGTTAACACATTTTATAGGTTAACGCACTTGCATTTTAGCACGCTCCCACACATGCTTTTACACGTGTAAATTTAAATTGAAGTATTCTGTTGAGGTATTATGTAGAATACAAGCTTGTTGTCATTTAACAATATTATATACCCGATAATTAGTACGGGGTATTTCTGTGGACATTAGTTCAATTTGATTTGAAATAAATTGAATTTATTTGACGATTTGTCTTGTTAGTAATGGCACACAAGTTAGTTATTAATAACTGCTCTATTGAAGAGTTGTTAGATATAGGTGTTAATGCTAATACAGCAGAGTGCATATATGCAGCAGTCGCGAGTTTTGGCGGCAGACTAAAACCTAATGAGTTGTTGCAAGTTCCAGGGGTTATGAATCTCCCCACATCAGTATATTTGAGGATGACTTGTTCAAGTGAGGAAGGGGGGAGTAGTAAGAATAGATCTGAAAGTTATAGCAAACGCTCGGATGTACGGGATTGTCCCCCTTCTTGATCCAAAACAGAGTACGCCTTTGCCGGGTAAAAAAGTGGGTTTCGTGAGCAGTGATGCCGAGTCGTTAAACTTCACAGGATCGAGCGAGTAGGCGAACGGTCGATCCAAGAGCAACCAATGGTTTCGCCAAGTAAAACTGAGTCAAACGAAGAATTGAGTATTTCCGATAAAGTGATTGATATCGTTCCCGACGGTGTCCCGGGACTAAATACCGTTATCCACGGTTCCAAAAACTCGAGAAATACGGTGTCTAGTGGGAAGGGGGGTGATGCAGATTTAGGACAGGAAGTTGAAGAAACGGGTATGGATTTGAATATCCCACTTATTCGGTAATCGATACCGGGTCACAGGTCACGATACTTTCCGATCGCCAGTATGTTAAACTGGACAGAAAACCTCCCAAGCTCCGTGACGTAAAACTACATACCGCGGGTCGGGAATTAGCTTTTTCCGATTTTATTGTTGGACCCGCTAATTAAGATTTTGGGTCATTCCTGGTGCAATTAGACCAATTATATGTAGCTCCAATAGAAGACGATATGTTATTAGGTTTAGATTTCATGAGAGCGAATAAAGTGCATATCGATCTAAAAACGGATAAAATGTATATCGGAGACGATAGGTTTGAGTTGTTTTGTGGGAATGTAGATGATCCAGTAGACCACGCTAACTTATTTGTCGCCAAGCGAATAGCTGTTCCACCGTTATCTGTAGCACGAGTACGGTGTAATATGGATAATAATTTATCCCGATTTTTGATCGAACCTTTAAGTCATCCTAATCTATTAATAGCACGATCGGTTCACTCTCACATAGAAACTGAATTCCCGCGTATATGTTTGATAAATCCAACTCAAGGTAGCGTTATTCTCGAAACTAATCAATCTATAGCTAAAGCTACGGAGTTCGACGAGCTTGATAAATCCAACTCAAGGTAGCGTTATTCTCGAAACTAATCAATCTATAGCTAAAGCTACGGAGTTCGACGAGCTTGATATTTTAAATCCAATATCTTCGGATGGGACAAAAAGTGAGAATGACGGAACTATTCCCGAACATTTGAACGTTCCAAACAGTTCTTAGATCCAAGCGAGCAGAATAAAGTTAAAAGTATATTAATTGATTATCAAGACGTTTTTGCTAAGGAACACTTTGACTTGGGTAATTTTACTGCTATCGAGCACTGTATTGAGACGGGTAATGCCAAACCCATTAAACAACGTATGCGACGTACACCCGTTTGTTTCGCGGGGGAGGAAGAGGTACATTTAAAGAAAATGTTAGAAGCAAAAGTTATTCAACCCTCTATGTCCGAGTGGGCGTCTCCTCCAGTTTTGATACGGAAAAAAGACGGAACCGTACGTTGGTGCATAGACTATAGGAAGTTGAATGCAGTGATATCTAAGGATGTATTCCCTATGCCATTGATTGATGAATGTTTAGACACATTGGCGGGAAACAATTGGTTTTCGAAATTAGATGCCAATTCACCTTTTTGGCAATTTCGCCTTAATAAAGATGATAGGAAAAAAACCGCTTTCATTACTAAGTACGGTTTGTTCAAATTAAAAAAAGATGGGATTCGGATTATGTGGGGCACCAAATACCTATTCAAGGGCAATGAATCTGGTACTTCATGGGTTAGCCTGGAATATTGCTTTAGCATTTTTGGATGACACTCTTGTCCTAGGGAAAGATGTAGACGATCATTTGGGTAATTTGCGGTTAGTTTTAGACCGGTTTAGAGAATATAAAATTAAATTAAAACCAAAGAAATGTGAATTGTTTCAACAGGAAGTTGAGTTTTTAGGTCGATTAGTTAGCCAAAACGGGATCAAAGCGGGAAATAATTTAACTGAAACCGTTGATAAATGGACGGTACCCACTTGTACCAAGGAGGTGGAATCTTTTCTTGGGTTTTCGAACTATCATAGGAGTTTTATTAAGGATTTTGCCGAAATAGCTTTACCGCTGTACGCGATTAGGGGTAAACAAGAATTTACGTGAAAGAAAATCAACAGTTAGCTTTCGAACGAATTAAACGTTTGCTTGTAACAACACCGGTACTTGCTTTACCAAATAATGCGGATCAGTTTATTCTTGATTGTGACGCGAGTATGAACGCTGTGGCTGCCGTGTTGTCACAGGTTTAAGACAACCAGGCGAGGGTGATTTGCCTACAGTAGTTTTTCGCTAACGCCAGAACAACGTCGTTATTGCGCTACCCGACAAGAACTTTTGGCAATTGTGCGTTTTACAAGACAATTTAGACACTATCTTCTTGGTAGACCATTTATAGTACGAACCGATCACAGTAGCTTGACATGGCTTTTACGGTTCAAACACCCGACTGGCCAACTGACCAGGTGGTTAGAAGAATTAAGTCAATATGATATGAAAGTTATACATCGTCCGGGTAAAAGACACCAAAATGCCGATGCATTATCGCGTATGAAGTTGCCTGATAAACTGTGTCCGGATTTTACAATGGATGTGGAATTGACCGATTTACCGTGCGGGGGGTGTCGATATTGCGAACGAGCGCATAAAAATTGGATAGATTTTACCGATAACATTGACGATGTGATACCGTTGCCCTTTAAATCGGGTGTAAAATATAAATTACCGTTAGACAGTGACCCGGATGATAAACCCGTTAGCATCGCAGTTACTGGGTGTCCCGCGAATCCGCAGGTTAACATTGTTACCCTCGACGAAAATGACGTGGAAACTGGGGAAGGAATTTCATTGAGTAATTATTCTGCTGAATCATTAAGAAAAAAAAACAGTCGAGCGACCCGGAATGGAATATACTTTTAGCATGGCTTAAATTGGGTCACGAACCTAAAGAGAGGGAGTTAATGTTAAAAAGTCCCGCGGAAAAGTATATGTGGATCAATCGTAATCTTTTCTTCCTCGATAACTTTGGTATTTTGCGGGTTAAAAGACCCAGCGACTTAAATGAAACCCAATTGGTTATCCCTGAGGAATTAAAAATAGAAATTTGTCGACTTTGTCATGATATTCCGTCGTCTGGACATCAGGGAATTAAGCGAACTAAAAGCCGTGTCCAACAGCAATTCTATTGGTATGGAATTACAAATTATGTACGGGCTTACGTTGTCTCCTGTGCTCAATCCTTTTGATATTTGTCAATAAAATATGTTTAAACTAATAAAAATACCCCAAATAAGGCCCGTTTTGAATTAAATAGATACCATGCTGGGTCTCCCATGGAAAGGGTCCATTTAGATTTTATGTGTCCGTTACCACGGACGGTAGCTGGAAATGAGTACGTTCTGATGATGGTCGACCAATTCACCAAATGGGTTGAATGCGTACCATTACCGTCACAGACAGCAGAAATTACCGCCAAGGCAGCGGTGAATGAGTTTTTCTCGCGATTCGGATATCTATTCCAGTTATTTACGGACCAGGGACGAAACTTCCGAGAGTAATTTGTTTGTCTCTTTGTGTAAACTGTTACAAATACATAAAAGTCGTACCACACCTTATCGACCGTCGTCAAATGGACAGGTCTGGCGTTACAATCGTACCCTGGTATATAGATGGTCATCAGAACAATTGGGATGTTCATCTTCCACATCTTGCGAGCGCTTTAAGGTCTAGTGTTAACCGGCAGACGGGTTTCACTGCAAATAAATTAATGTTAGGTCGAGAAATAAATCTTCCAGCAGATTTAATGTTTCGTTCACCCGTTTTAAACGCGGGTGACCCGGATAGTTTTGTCGGGAGACTCGAACAAACGTTAATCGAAGCACATGAAATCGCTAGAGATAAATTAAATACAAATCAGGAATGAATGAAGAAAAACTATGATTTACGTACCGCTGTAAAAAAGGGAAATTGTCGGCAACCTGGAAAGGTCCGGGTATAATAACAAAAGTAATTACTCCGTATTTATTCCGGATAAAAACTAAGAAAAATGAATCCGTTTTGAACCATGATAGGATTAAGTTGTGTCGAGATAGTGAGTTGCCAACTTGGATAATATAAGTCGAAAACAGGATACAAATCCAATCCCGGTTGATCCGGGTGAAATTGAGTTATTTTGCGTCTGCAGGAAACCCGACGATGGGAATCCAGTGATTTGCTGTCATCATTGTAACGAATGGTATCACTTTAATTGTATGGGTATCCCTACCGAATCTGAGTGGGATGACACCGACTATATTTGCCCCCGTTGTAGGACGGAGAGGGATATAGGCGCTTGTATTAATAAGTTACTGTCTTTACCGATTTTTATACGGTAAAGGCAGTGATAGTTTCTTCTATTTTAGGATATGGATAATTCGATTGGCTACGGGTGGAATGTTTCCACATTTAATAATTCTAATAGGACTGGACAAAGGAGGGGTTACTTAAATCCAAGGGGAGGGAGACCCGGGATAAGCCGGGGGCAGTATGATCTTCCAGTGGGAGATGGAGATTTCAGTCCTCGACTGCAGTCTGGACGTAATAGGGAAGAATCCTCTGGGGTTTCAGCGCCCAATTACAATGCTCTTAGGACTACTACCAGCTTTCCTCTGCCGGCAACAATGCTAACTTCCCCACTTAATGCAGTACTCCCGCCAGCAGGACTTACAAGAACGCCCCCTTTATTTTTTAATCGCACCCCTTCAACAGGGCTGGTAAGAACACAAAATAGAAATCAGAAATGCCCATTAATAGGCTGTCCGGTCATCGACCGGAAAATAAAATTTCATTGTTTCCGAGCACACTTACCCCCATATTTTTCGAATGAAAGGACGTCAGACCCGTTTATCTTGGGTAAACAATTAGAGGCGCTTGAAACATTATGCAAACGTCTAGGAAATACCCCCATAGGTCTTGGATTGTTGTTCAACAGATGGTCGTGGCTACCAGAGTCGTCAGAACTGAGAACAAATACGTTCCCGGCTCTCCGGAAGATTTGTCGTTTACATACATTGAGACCTTTAAACTCTCCAGTATGTTTAATCTACTGGAGATGCTTAATAATATTATTAAATCATATGGACCCGGTAAGTCAGGGTGAGTTTACCAATTATTTACGGGGTCCCGCACAAGCAGTTCAGTGGGAGGAGACTTCGGCTGAGGATTGGGACCGGGAAGCTGATGTAGTCCCGGAAAGCGTGGCGGTCCTGGACGACCCGGAACCATCTTCTGTGGAAGATTGGGATCAGGACGTAGACATAGAGGTGTCTTAAAAAAAAATGAAAGAAAGGGTGTGTGTGGGTGAATGCACGGTGTACCTAGTATACCGCTACCCGAGTGATGTAGTACTACGGACTTCTTTATTTGTTGTGTTTGTGATCGTAAATAATACTACAGTAATAATAGTTTCACAACTTTATTTCTAAGTTGTACTGGCTTTGCAGGTTCCTCGTTCTCAGTGGTAATGGCTGGTAGGAATTTCTGGGTGAGCTCTAATCCAGCTCGCCTCTACACCCTAATTTATACCCCCTAATTTCCGCAGGTCTTCGATAACCTTGACGTGAATTTCCACTCCATATAAGGAATAAAACTCTTTAATTCCCACTAATAAGATGGGAAATATTACCTATTTTTGGTCGATCAACCATAGGTCAATAAACAGCTAGAATTTGATGACTATTTTGACAATGATTATAATTTAATCAAAACATCACTGTTTTTTACGAACAACTATATCCACGTTCATTTAGTACTGTGAGATTTGACTTTATAGACACAATTGAAGGGACAATTTTATAAAAACCCATCGCTAAGACATGATGATACTATAGTAACAGCATGACAAAAAAAAATACATGTGTTACGGGGAGTGAATGAAAACTGGAGAACGAGGAAACCTTGCAAAAGAAATAAAATTACATACGTATAATAAAAATTTCATGCATAAAATATTTCCATATGATAAAAATTCAGCACTGTCTTACAAAGGCCTAAGTTCACTTTAATTTGACTATAAAAAAAAACTTTAAGTTAAATTCAAAAAGTTTTTGATTCTTGAAGTGTCTTACTGTCAATCTCGACTCCTATGGTAAAACACAAAACATAACTGCTGTTAAACGTTCGTCCCATCCTATTCACAATCTAGAAACTAACAATCGGTCCTTTTCAGATAGATAATGATTATGAAATAAAAGTTCGGTAAGAGAAATATTATTCAACAGCTTGTGACCTAATGAGTTTAATCTCCATCGTTTGTTTGATAATATAAACTCAGTCCTAGCGTGTAGGGTTACATATTTGACTTCTGGTTACCACAAAAAGGTGATAGGTTACATCATGTTTAATTGTCAATGACAGTTTGACAGTCAACACAGCTACCGTTCAACATATAGACTTACGCGTGTCTACTAAAAATAACTGGAACTGGACACCGACAACACTCTGAATAGATATGTCTATATAGATATAAGCATAATAAGTATATAATATATAAGCGAAATAGTATATAAACTGTCGACATATATGCACTAACAGTCACTGATTAGTGGGTTAATCACCCATAACACAATAGTTGTATACAATACACACATTCAGTGGGTGATTGTTTTTAACACAACACTTCTTATACAGTCACACGGAACATCTCCCTTAATTCAGGTACAATAAAGTCGTGTGATAACTTTTCCGTTAATTTCCTTTCCTTTGAAATTCTATTACCAGTAGCGGCAGGAACAGCTGTGCTTGATGTCGGAGCGGATGTACCAGGTACGGGCGTTGATTGGAGAATACTAGCCTGTGTTTCTATGGTTTCTAATTCATCTCCATTATTTGTTAACTCGCCCCTTCTTGATAGAACCATTTCATCTTTTGCACTGATCTCAGGACGATTTCCACAATTTTTCATTCAAAAACAATGGCTTAAGAAATTTTTTAATTTAGAGTTGCGTTATAGCAACAGATAAAGCCAATAAGAATTACCAGTGTTGAACCAATAATTATAAATATATAATACCAAAATGGCCAGGCCTTGTCTTTCTCTAACTGCCTCAAATTATGTAACTCATAAATTAAACTTTCCATAGAAATTTCCCTTAAATGTTCTACTTTTGGTGGCAATTTAGTAAGCGTATAGTTACTAAGGGCAATGTGTAGAGCCCCCCAAAGAGTATCTAAAGCTTTATTGAACGATTTGACAATTTTATCAAAAGATACTGCCTGTACAACCGCGCTTTCTTGTTCAAAATAAGCGGGTAAAGTTAGTTCATCGCTGGTTGCTCTACAAGATATATTTAATTGAACTAAACCCATAGGTGGTCTTACAGTAACCGTAAAATGTTGAAAATGTTTACCCTCGCACACTATCGATAACCGACAGTGTGTTCGCGTACTAATTACCCACAAACCATTACCTAAATATTCTGCTCGGGGCAAAATACCGTTTGGTCTGACATTTGCCTTACACAACATTTTAATATGTTTTGTCTCCTGCATGAAAAGTGCCACTATACATAATTTATTTAGATTCACCGGTTTCCTCGCCTGCTCTCCAAGTCAGACAAAAGACCTATGGTGCTACATATTCGATTTGGTGCCGTGCTGAAGTTTCGACCTTTAGGGTAAGAAGTCACTTTAGAAGAAGAATTGTAGCACTATCGTCGTTGCGACATTGTTTTTAAATTTATAGACAAGGAATAGAGAAATAAGATGACTTTATATTTCATTAATTAATATATTTGGCAAATTAATAGTTTCACACATATTCACATATATATTATATATAGTGTGTACTAAATCAACTTAGTCTGTAATTGACAGTTTGACACATAAAAAAGAGCTATTTAGCCAAAACAGGTGTCAATAATTTACCACCAGATTACATGTGAGTGGAATTATTCTAATTGCATCATTTGACATAAAGTAACCAATCATATCGTTAATTGCACGGGTTCGGGGCCACGAACAGGCTTTCTGTGCGTGATATACGTGAGTGCTATATAAGTTATCTATTTGAACCGTTCAAGTCAGACTTATGTAGAAGTGAACTGTTGCATTGTTATTCCTATTAAGACAAACGTCTTAAGAAAACCGTAAGAGGTAAATTCACAACGTGAAGCAGAAGTAAAGACAGCTAGAGACAAATTCTAGACGATCACAAGGCTACAGAAATATGTAGTAAGAAAAGATGCATGAGTTGTACGTAGGATGTGGCGATCGGTCTGGCATTCCCGCTCTCCACGTCAGACAGAAAGGCCCATGGTGCTACAGTGACTGGGGGTGCGTGTATTATATTTAAAAAAAAAAGAAAAAAAAGGGGTGTTTAAAAAATGCCTTTTAAACGAATAGGTAGATATATAGTGGTTTTTTTTCAGCTGGTAGTGTACCCTAAAAAAAATTTAAAAAATAAGAAAGGGAGGAATGTTGTGCGTGCCTTGATATACAAGACCAGGATATGGTTCCGTTTCCGCTTCACTACGGACTGGTTAACCAAGACCAAGATGATCTATAAATACACCGTCGCCAGCTTATCACGGTCTAGTATGTTTTACAAAGTTATCAAAAAAAGTTGTCATTGTTTATAGCCGCCTAAGTTGGACTCAGTCTTTCCCGAATTATCTAGCATTATTGCCCAGTGCCACATTATTCCTTTCCATATTGGCATATATCGGACCATAACTTCATGGATTATGGCCCCTGATTGTACGAAAAATCATGTTTTTAGCTTGTGGAACCTCAAAAGGTCACAATTTTCATCTGATTTTGATGAAACTTGGAATGCATGTGGTCACAATTATTATCCGATTTAAAAAAAACCGTTTGAATATATCACCATTACACTGTAAAAAAAATATGGTATATCAAGGTTGTGGACCCTCTAGAGGTCATAATTTTGATACGATTTTGATGAAACTTGAAAGCGTTCATGTCGACGTCGGTAGATACAGTGACGTCCATTAGGAAAACTGAGGTTGAATCGGGATTCATACGAGAAGATGACATTTCGCCACGGTGTGTTGTGCAGATACCCCTGATTTGCGGCCAATTGCTGTCTGGCAAGTCGATGACAATGCAAAACGACAGCGTAACCCAAGAGAAGCCAGACGCCTTCGGACGGTTTGAGGGCTGATCTGACGTCGCCGTGTTCCAACAGTTCCCCTGGCACCAGTTGCACAGATGCTGTAGTCGGATGTGGCGATCTTGAGCAGCGGTTGTTATAGGTGGCGCTCCAGGTCATGGTTGATCGGCAACTCTTCCAGTGACGTGGAAGCGTTGTCTGAGGCGAGCAATGGTCGACATTAAAGTGTCTGGCGACGGCTACATGTACCTGTGAGACCCCCTACTCCAGCATGCCAATAGCTCTGTTCCTGTTTTCTTGTGTAACGCGTGGCATTTTTCCGAAGTGATGAATCTTGAAATTTTGATCTGTGTTTAAAGGGCCAAAGTTCAGGGAATGCAGTGCAAAACGTGTGACATGGGACTGCTTAAAATCGTGAAAAAAGACAAGTGTTGCATTTGCACGAACAAAGTTCATTACCGAGAACTGAGTTTGGGTTCAAACCCAGAACTCCACAAAAAGAGACCCATCACAAGTTTCACCTATGTGCCATAAGATAAGAAAGCCCAAGAAAACATTTACAAGAAATATTTCACGAATTAGGCATTGCGTTTTAATGGCTTTGAGTATATATGGTATATCAAGGTTGTGGACCCCCTAGAAGTCACAATTTTGATCCGATTTTGATGAAGCTTGAAATATACTGAGCGCCATGGAAAACGCATCACTTTTTTTCCCCAAATATATCGGCCCGTGTTCACAAAAGCAAATTGCACGAGATGCACATGAAAAACCCAATATTCACGTGCAACATTGTGTGTGAGCCCTTTAAAAGCATGTTTTCAACTTAATGTGCATTACATGAACTGTGAAACGTCAATCTGTCGTAATTTGTTGTTGCATGTGTGAAGGAATCGAGCTATAGATGCCGAGACTTACTGAAAATCAACGGAATGAAGCCATGGGAATGTCCCGTGCTGGCATGTCTACACGTGCTATTGCCAGACACTTCAATTGTCATCAGTCCACTATTGTAAGGTTGGTGGAACGTGACCCAGTTACTGGATCAACACGTGACCGTCAACGTCCTGGTCCACAATGCGTTACAACCCAGACTCAAGGCCGCTACATCCGGGTCACTCATCTGCGTGAAAGATTCCGCCCAGCGACTCGAACAGGTGCAGCAGTCGTCGGAAGACAAGGACCAGTAAGTGCCAACACCGTAAGACGTCGTCTAAGAGAAGTAGGACTCCGTGCACGACAACCTTATGTTGGAGCTATCCTCAGGGATCATCACCGTCAGCGGCGATTGATATGGGCTCAAGGACACCAGACATGGAGAAGAGTAGATTGGCAAAGTGTGCTATTCAGTGATGAGAGTCGCTTTCATCTTTATCACGCTGATGGCCGTCAAAATGTGTGGAGACGTCTTGGGGCACGTCTTACAGATTGCTGCGTCTTCGAAACGAATCGATAGGATGAGGGAAGTGTAATGGTGTGGGGAGGCTTCACATTTCATCACCGGACCGCCCTACACATTTGCAGGGGTAGCGTTAATGGTGCAGCCTACCGTGATGATGTCTTGCAACCAATTGTTGTTCCGATGTTTCGAGCGCACCCACAACTTCAGCACTTCCAACTGGATAATGCACGTCCGCATACCGCCCGTTTTAGTATGGACTACCTGGCTGCTAACAACATCAATGTCTTGGACTGGCCAGCCATGTCTCCGGACATGGCACCGATAGAACATGTCTGGGCTGAGATTGGACGCCGTCTGTATCGGAGACCACAGATGCACACCATTGCTGCTTTAGAAGCTGCTCTTGTCCAAGAATGGAACAATTT
The DNA here is from genome assembly GCF_932274485.2 of Patella vulgata. Lineage (NCBI taxonomy): Eukaryota > Metazoa > Mollusca > Gastropoda > Patellidae > Patella > Patella vulgata. The sequence goes on from NC_065885.2 coordinate 45,327,028, forward strand.
GCCCCAGACCTTCTTTCAAACATTGGTTAATTCCATGCGACATCGCTGCACAGCGTGCGTAAGAGCCCGTGGAGGACACACGCGCTACTAACATCTGTGTCGTACTTTTGGTTTTGACCACTCTGACTTTGTACCGTTGATTACAGATTAAACATCCATAAGTGTACAAATGTGTTGTTATTGATGTGTTCCCATTTGAACATTGTTCACAATAAGAAGCAAAATAAATAAGATATGTTTACAGGATCATTTTGTTATACGAAAAACTAAGTCATGCGTTTTCCGTGGCGCTCAGTACCAAGGTTCTTGGTTCCTGTCAATATTTGCACATATCAGATCGTAACTTTCTGAATTATGACCCTTGGTTGTACGAAAAATCGCTTTTTGTTTTAGCTTGTTCTCTATCCTTCTCTTGCAAAATGTGGGCGTATCCTGCCTGTCAGCCGCAGGTTAAATATTTCAGTTAGAATTTGTATTTTGCTTTCTTTCCATTATTACTTTTAATTTGCTGTAGTATGTTTCGTTTCGTTAACCTTTTGACATTTCACAAATGTTACGCGATAAAGGCGTCTTAATTCTAAGCTCATTTTGGTAACAGATGGCGCTGTTTACAATTGTATGGCGGCTGAGTGGGGACATGTAAAATCTCGCCTTTTTCATAACGTGACAGATAAAAATCATGAAATATTTTATGTACAAAAGTAAACTATTCTAGATATTTTTAAAATCAATAAATAGGCTTCCTTGTCATGAATTTTCCCTATTACTGCTATATTGATTGATTTTGCCTATTTTGTTTCTAAAAGAACAATAAAATATTTAGTAAGAACTCATTACGTCATGCACAAGAGTGAATAAATAAATATAAGTAGTTACTGATTAGTTTAGCGTATCTTTTCCCCTCAAAATTATGAAATATTTTACGCACACAAAATAAGTATTTTTGATATTATTTTAGCTTTCTATCAAAATTCAGCGTTCTGAAACCTCCCTTTGCAGAAAATTTAGTAAGAACTCATTACGTCATGCACGAGAGTGAATAAACAAATATAAATGAAATGAAATGAAATGGGGTTTAACGTCCTACTGTTCTGCTCCTATACTGGGCTAATGAAGACGGGCATACGCCATACAGTGTGCTATGAGGGAAATTTTGCCCGGGCCGCGGCACTATCGCCTGCTCTTATATCGAATCGAATTCCAACTGCCAAGGGATCTTTTACGTGCATTCCAATGTTTACACGGGACCTCGGTTTTTCGTATCATCAGAAGGACTAGACAGCTGTCCTTGTCAGGCTCTCTGTCCTGCATCACTGACAAGGGGAAACCACGTCGGAAAATCGGGATAAACTTTCTCGGCCAATGCAGGGATCGAACACCCGACCTCCAGGCTAGCGAGCCAGCGCCTTTTTTTTTTCTTGTAAATATGTTTATTCAGATATTAAAATACGTACAGACATGTCACACATGAATAAACAAAAACATACGAAACATATTTACACTTATACATATGAAAGAGTGAATAGGTAGGTTTTAAAAACATATTTTTGTGAGGTTTATAGATATGCACAGTGTAAATATTTACAGTGTTTACATTAAAAGTAATTAAAAGGGTAATTTACAAAGTAAAAGTCGAGAGTATATACAAACTCTTTCAAAAATCTAATTTAATATTTCAATTATTTTCATATATTATAAGGACTGACGGCTTAATGAACTTATCAATAAAATGATGCTTATTATTCGTAAAAATATTACTAATATTGTATAAATTATCCTTTAATATATTTTTAAACAAGTTAATAATATTTAATCTACAATTTTCTTTATCTAAAGTAAACATGCGACGCTTATAAATAGCTTGTCTTGCCGATGATAAAACAACATTGGAAAGTTCCTCATGACTGTTGTTATCAGAAGTGGATTGAATACCAAACAGTAAACTTGTTTTAAATACATCACTATTCATTGGTGAATTTGATATATCGAGTATTATCTCCTTAATTAGATCTAAAATATTTACAAGACTATTACATTCTAAAAACATATGAATAATATTTTCTATATCTACTTTACAAACAGGACATACATTAGAATCAATAATATTAACTTTATGTAATTTATCCATAGTCCAAATTATGTTATGCGCTATTTTAAAATCTAGATCTATACTGGAAGGATTCTTATAATATTTAAAAAGATTTTTCCATACAAGAGGCCAATTCACCGTTATACTATTCTTCTCCCAAAAATGATAGGACGTAGGATCGGTACCAGTATTCTTAATCAATAATTTATAACAGTATTTAGAACTAATATCTTTGGATTTAACTAATATATCATTAATTTTAAAAACAATTTCATCGTTGATATTACCAGTATTATCATAAGAATAATTTTCAATAGTATGCCTCCATTTCTCAGGAATGGATGATTTTATTACCTCATAATTCTTTAAAAGTTTATCATTATCGAAATTATCATTAGTTTCTTGAATAATATCTAGAATAGAATGGTTCGGAATAAAACCGGGTTTCACATAATATCATAAATGTAATTAATACCAGATGACTGAAATAATTTAAAATTCAGTGTTCGTCCATAATGTTTTATTAGGTTATTATTAAATAAAGATTGAATTGACATATCATTAAGGTTTATTGGATCTGGTCTAGTACCATTATTTAAGTCATTCCAAGCAATTAAAATATATTTGTAAAAAGCAGGTAGATTTGATAAAGTATGCTTATCTAAATTCAGTTTAAAAATATCAATACAATTATTTGAACATGTAGCTTTTGATAGATAATATTTCATAATGCTTTTCCATACATGTTTATAATTAACATCACACAATTTAGTAATCCATTTTAAACATAAAGATTGGCATTTTAATTTAATATTAGGTAGATTTAGACCACCGTCTGCTTTTGTTTTAACAAGAGGTGTGTACTTAACACGGGGTGGCTTGCCACGCCAAAGAAATTTATTGATTAGTGATGTGATTTCACGTTCTACCGCATCTGGTGACGGTAAAACACTCGCTGTATACCACAGTTTCGATACCAAGAGGGACTGTATCACAATTACTTTTCCTGTGAGGGTAATCCGTCGTCTGCTCCATAAGCCTAAAAGTTGTTTAATTTTATTAACCTTATTGTCCCAATTTAAACTATTACAAACATTTATATTCGGTCCCAAATAAACACCCAAAATTTCGATAGATTCAGATACAACTTTAACATCAATATTATAATCATAATCTAAATATTCGCTTTTGCCTATAGGCAGTAATTCTGACTTAGATGTGTTAATTTTGGCCCCAGACGCCTTGGTATATAAGTGTAACACCTTAAAAACAGAATATTGGATAAAGTTAAATTAGTATCATCGGCATGTTGGTATATTAATGAGACAATATCAGAATTATTTATAGGTATTCCCTTTAGAGGAGATTGCTTAATTAACAAGTTTAAAGGTTCTGCTGTAATGACCTATAAAATTGCTGATAAGGGACATCCTTGTCTGACAGATCTCTCTACTTTAAAAAAGGGAGATTGCATTTGACTGTACTATAAATATCTGAATATAAAATCTTGATCCAATTAATAAAATTATCCCCCATCCCAAAGCACTTTAAAACGTGGAATAAATATGCATGAGACACTCTATCAAAAGCCTTTTCTGCATCTAATTTTAAAATAAATCCCTCAATATCTTCATCATCGGTATAATTAATCACATCTCTAATAGAAGCTACTGTATCTAAAATATTTCTGCCTGGAACAGAGCAAGTCTGTTCAGGGGATATAAAAGTATGTATAATATTTCTTAATCTAAGAGACAAACATTTGGCTAAAATCTTATAATCAGTATTTAAAAGGGTAATAGGTCTATAATTCTTAAGATTCCTTCTATCTCCTTTATCTTTATAAATAAGGGTTAACATTCCCTTTCGCACAGAGTGAGACATAGTTTGATTCTCATATATATACTATTCAAAAAAAGTAGGGGATATTTGATTTTGGGGGCATAATACTAAAATATGCAAATGACTACGAAAAAAGTCACTATAGAACCTAACAGAAGAAACATTTCCAGTTACATGTGACGCCCAAACGCACCAATAGCTACCGCATGGAATGCAGGTGATGCTTGGGATCATCATGGGGGTCCAACCCAAGATTTGCACGACTCTGACTTTGAATGTTACAGTCATTGTGGCATTGAATTCCAGGGTGGAAACATCAGTTTAATTGTTTTAGTGACCAGAAAACAAATTTTGATATGCGTCGGCTTACCCAAAATGAAAGGTTACGTGCCCTTGGCATGCTACAGATCGGCACAACACAGGCGGTTGTGGCGCGGACGATGAATGTTTCTCAGTCTGTCATAAGCAGGCTATGGTCCAGATACCGTGATACACAATCTGTACAGGACAGACCACGCTCAGGTCGACCAAGGGCGACAACTCAAGCCCAGGATCGATTTATCCGTACCTTGGCCTTGAGAAATCGTGTCATCACAGCAAATCAGATCAGCGCTCGTCTTCAAACAGACACTGGTGTGAGAGTGAGTGGCCAGACGATTCGGAATCGACTGCATAGGGGTCACCTTCGCGCCCGACGTCCTCGCGTGATCCCTTGTTTGAGAGATCATCACATTCAGGCAAGACGTCGTTGGTGTAGGGATCGTCAACACTAGGATAATCGACGCTGGAGCAATGTGATGTTTTCAGATGAGTTAAGGTTCACTGTTGATTTTTTGGACAGACGTAGGAGGGTGTGGCGTCGTCAAAACGAGCGCTTCCAAGACGTTAACGTCATCAGACATGATCGATTTGGGGGTGGTTCTGTTATGGTGTGGGGAGGCATCACTGTTGCTGGAAGAACGGCTTTACATGTTGTTGCAGGGCGTGTTACAGGCCAGTACTACCGGGACAACATCTTGGCAGTCCATGTTGTGCCGTTCGCACGACGTCATGGCCGCCGTTTCATCTTCCAGGATGACAACGCAAGATGTCACAGGGTCAGGATCGTTACAGGTTACCTCCAACAACAGAACATCACCAAATTACCTTGGCCAGCACTGAGTCCAGACCTCTCCCCCATCGAGCATTTCTGGGACATGCTTGGACAGAGGTAACGTCAACGTCAACAACGTCCTGCCAATGTCCAAGAACTTGCTGCTGCGTTGCAACAGGAATGGGACAATCTGGACCAAAATGACCTTAGACGTCTCATTAGGAGTATGCCACGTCGGATCAATGCTTGTTTGGCAAACAGAGGAGGATTTACCCGTTACTGACTTGGTTGTGATGCTGTGGTAACTTTGCTGTTTGACCCCGGGTATCATTTTACCCTTATAATGGTCAGTCTGTGCCTTACTTAGTCTAACGATCATTTGGAATAAATCGATGAATGTGAACTTCATTTCATTGTGTCATTTGTTTCTTCGTCAGTTTCATTAGGTGACTTTAATAACACTTAAAAATCAAATATCCCCTACTTTTTTTGAATAGTATATAGAATTCTGGAGTAATAGCGTCTAAACCAGGACTTTTATTTTTAGTCAAGCTTTTAAGTGTTATAGATAATTCATCTAAAGTAATACTTTTATCGCAGAATTCTCTGTCTATAGGTAAAATATTATTGTGTATTACTTTAGATAAATCATTTATAGCACTTAAATTATCATCATCTTTAGCATATAGATTACTATAAAAAGAAGAACACTCATATAAAATAGATCTAGTATCATTTAATATAACATCATTGTCGTTAATTAATTCTTTAATACATTTATTATTTTGTCTCTGTTTTTCTAAACTTAAAAAATATGATGTATTCCTATCACTTTCTACAGCATGTTGTACTTTTGATCTTAAGATGGCCCCTTTACATAAATCATTTTCTATTTGTTCAAGTATAGTTTCTAATTCTAATACTGTATCAAAATTTGTGCTGTTCGTTCTATCAATTCTTGCATATTCCCTAGTTAATTTATTTTGTACATCCCAATATATCTCCCTCTCTTTCCTTTTAATATGTTTTGAATAAATGCGTGCTGTAGATTTTATCTTATACTTCAGATTATCCCACCATACCAGTGGTTCGGAATTAAAAAGATCTAATTTACTTTCATTTCTAATAATATTATTTATCTTTTCACAGAAAACTAAGTCATTTAATAATGTATTGTTAAAAATATAAACACCCGGACCACGTTCACACTCACTGAAATCAACCGTTATAATAACTTGGCTGTGGTCGGATAACTTAGTGTGTGTTATATAAACATTGACGACATTAGTCTATACGGCTCATACGAAGTCTGTTGTTATTGACTGCTCGTCTTGTGAATTAATAATTGATTTAAAAGCTGCACATGAATGTTTGTTATTATACATACCTTTAGTTCTATCTAAATAAGGGTTTACAACATCATTAAAATCTCCACATATAATATTAAGTCTATTAGGATCTATATATGCTGGAATATCATTAAAAAACGCAATTCTATCTTTATCATTATTTGGGGCATATATAGAAAAAATAGATACGTTTTTATCATTAATGAAAATGTCTACTTTTAAAATTCTACCAAACGAATCCATAACAGTATTTTGGATACTTGATTTAATATTATTTTTAAATAAAATAGCAACCCCCCTTCTATGCACATCTGGATAGTTATTATATAATATTGTCCCGTTCCACAGAGATTCTACGCTTTCTACAAATGTATTATTCCAGAAAGCTTCTTGTAAACATATAATATCATCCCAGTTAACATTGATGGTTAGATTTACGTAAAGTTTACGTCATTATGGTTAGATTTTGGTTAGCGTCCAATAATGGTAAAATTCTTTGGTTAAATTTACGTTACTTTTACGTCATAATGGTTATGGTTACTTTTACGTCAGAAAATGACGTAAATGTAACGTAAACTTTATGACGGATTACTAACCAATTTTTTTCCCTTTGAATACTTCTTGATTAAATAACATTACAAGTGTGTGCACATTCTAACAATTGATATATAGTCGGAATTCAGACATAATAATTATATATGTATTATTGGTTATAATTCTAACGTTAATCTAACGTAAATTTTACATCAGGTTTCTAACCGTTAGTTTATGGTTAGTTTTCTGACGTAAATCTAACGTTAGTTTTCTGACGTAAATCTAACGTTAGTTTTCTGACGTAAATCTAATGTTAGTTTTCTGACGTAAATCTAACGTTAGTTTTCTAACGTTAATATAATGTTAATTTTCTAACGTTCAATGTAATGTTAGTTTTATGTCATAATTTTAACCGTTAATTTAACGTTAGTTTTCTAACGTAAATCTAATGTTAATTTTATAACATAAATCTAACTTTAGTTTTCTAACATAAATCTAACGTTAGTTTTCTAACATAAACCTGATATTAGTTGTAAAACGTAAAACAAATGTCAGTTTAATGTCATGATACTAACAATTAAGGGCCTGACAAGACAGCTGTCTAGTCATTAAAATGGGTAAGACCCTGGCTTGCTAGCCTGGAGGTCAGGTGTTCGATCCCTGCATTGGCCGAGAAAGTTCATCCAGATTTCCGGCGTGGTTTCCCCTTGTCAGTGATGCAGGACGGAGAGCCTGACAAGGACAGCTGTCTAGTTGTTCAGATGGGATAAAAAACCGAGGTCCCGTGTATGATCTACTCTCATTTCAAATTCCAAATGTCAAGGGTTCTTTTACGTGCACACCCACGTGATGGACAAGACACTGTTTTTTTGAGGTCCTCTGTCCTACACCACTACTAACAAAGGGAACTTTCTTGACCAACATGGGGATCACGTTGGCTAAGTGGGTAAGACGCTGACTCGCTAGCCTGGAGGTCGGGTGTTCGATCCCTGCATTGGCTGAGAAAGTTCATCCAGATTTTCCTGCGTGTTTTCCCCTTGTCAGTGATACAGGACGGAGGGCCTGACAAGAACAGCTGTCTAGTCAGGGATGAAAAACTGAGGTCACGTGTACACACATGAGTGCACATGAAAGATCCCTTGGTAGTTGGAACTTGATATAAGAGTAGGCCATAGCACCGCTGCCTGGGCAAAATTTCCTTCATAGCATACTGTATGGCGTATGCTCGTCTTCATTAGCTCAGTTTAGGAGCAGAACAGTAGGACGTTAAACCCGATTTCATTTCATTTTTCTCGACCAACACGGAAATTGAACCCCTCATTTGCTAGCCAGTGTGTTACTAATTACTAGAGAGAGAGAGAGAGAGAGAGAGAGAGAGAAATGGGGTTTAACGTCTACTCGACACAAACTAGGTCATTTCGGGACTAACATATGGTTTAATTTTTATTTACATAATTCGCTTGCGCGTAGGGGTCTTTAGCAGTGGGAGAAAACCGGAGGTTGGACAGGCGACCCTACTCCTTGTCACGTACAACCGGGGATTCGAAACCCCGCCAGTCAACTCAATGACAGACTTTATGATACAGCGCCCGCACGCTAACCATTCAGCCATCCAACCCCCCCGTTACTAATTACTAAGTTTGTGAAATGTAGGTTTTTCATCATGTAGGTTTGTCCTGATGAAATCGGTTTATTGTCCTACTGTTCTGCTCCGACTGGGCTAATGAAGACAGGTACATACGATACAATGTGCTATGAGGGAAATTTTGTCCCAGCAGCGGCACTATGGCCTACTAATATCGAATCCAACTGCCAAGGGATCTTTTCGTGCAAGCCAATGTATACATGGTACCTCGGTTTTTTTGTCCCATCTGAGTGACTAGACTACTGTCCTTGTTCCTGCACCTGTGACAAGGGGAAACCATGTCGGAAAATCCTGATGAACTTGCTCCACCAATGCAGGGATCGAACACGTGCCCTCCGGATTACCGAGCCAGCATCTTACGCACTTAGCCACCGTGGCTTTATCAAAATTAGTAATGAAGATGTGCTATGACAGAAATTTTGCCTGGACAGCAGCATTACTGCACTTACTAATGAAGATGTGCTAGGAAAGACATTTTGCCTGGAGAGCAGCATTTCCGCATATAGTCATTACCAATAGTTCTAAGTGCACGCCAACCTGTAAAACAGGTCTTTACACACTTTTCCATCATTACCAATTACTAGTCTGCGGGTTCACTAGTCCGTGGGTGCACTAATCCGTGCATTCACTAGTCCACTAGTCTGACTCTATAAAATACTATAAATATGAGTATTAAAGAAACCCAGTAGATATGGTGACTGATATCACCCTTCGTAAGGCGATAACCCAACATCACGGCATTTTAACCCGAAATCACAACATTTTAACCATTATAGCATATGCCCTTCTTCATTAGCCCACTTGGAACAAAATAGTAGGATGTTCAAACCCCATTTAAAATTCATTTTCATACTTTTCTGCACCAATCGGACTATTGAAGATAGTCATACGCAATGCAGAGTGCTATGACGGAAATTTTCTATGGACTGTGGCAGGGCGGAGGATCTGGCAAGGGATAAGGTATAGTTGTTCGGGTCATACGAAAAATCAAGTCCTCATGTACATATTGGCATGCACGTAAAAGACACTCTGACAGTTGTAATTCAATATCAGAGTAGGCCATAGTGCCGCTATCCGTGCAAAGTTTCCGTCATAGTACACTGTATATAGTGTATGCCTGTCTTCATTAGCTCACTCAGAGCAAAACAGTAGGATGTTTAATCTCATTTAATTTTATTTAAATTTCCTACTTTTCTGCACCAATGGGACTATAAAAGATAGGCTGGCAAGCGGACGAGTGCACCCGTTGACTATTGAGCATCATTTACTTGAAAACGTTGAGAGAACCCTCAACGAAATGTCGCTTTAATTAAAATAGTAATTGTGTTTTTTGTTGTATCATCGAGCCAAGTGAACGTTAAACCCCATTTCTCTCTCTCTCAATTTTGATACCCAAAAATTTGACAAAACAAATAATGATTGATTGTCGGAACTGTTTCATAAAGCAAAGTTGTTCTCTACTAAAAGGTTATCACTGTCCAAATGTTCGGAGTAGTCCACACCTAGGCCGACTATGCATGAAGTGTTTTTATAATTAAATTTATTAAATATAGTACCTTGCACCAGTAAATATAAAATTAATGATCCTTTCACCAGTAAATATAAAATTCATAGGCCGACAATGCATTAAGTGTTTTTATAATTAAAGTTATTAAATGTAGTACCTTGCACCAGTAAATATAAACTTAATGATACTTGGACCAGTAAATATAATATTCATGATCATTATTTATATAAGGCCTTCATCAACCTTGCACCAGTAAATATAAAATTAATGATCCTTGCACCAGTAAATATAAAATTCATGATCATTATTTATATAAGGCCTTCATGTATGTTTGTACAAGTGTACATTCTTGGAATTGTATTACCATTAACAACATGGAGATCAATTATAATAACCTTTGGCCTTGTTCATGAATCCTTAAATTTTTGAAAATTTAGTTCTTAATATGAAACTATCTAAATAAAATATTGCTTAAATCAATGTGTGTTGTTAATGTCATTCAAAATGGCGGCTGTCTACATATACAATATATAAAATAGGTCATGAGTCGATTGTTGCCGTTTTTTTATTTCGAATTTAAAAGTATAACACTTAATTATATAAGTTGTAAAACCATATAAAAATAAAGGTTGGACCAAGACTAGTTCCATTTTTTTAAGTTATGAATCTGAAAAATAGATAATAATGACCCAGTCAATTATTAACATAGAGATCTACTCTAGCTATATGAGTCCATATATTTATCGTCTCTCGATAAAAGACCTATCTCTGAAAATTAAAATTCCCCGATTTGATTATTCTTTTAATATAACGTAATTATGTAACCTCATATAAAATATGGTAGAGCGTATACAAACAAATTATATGAATAGATTCATTATCAGAAATATTACAGGCCTTTCAAACGAACAGTCGCCATTTTTAGACCTACATAGATGTACAAATATATTTTTATCGTCTCGGGCAAGGTCACGATCTGTTCACGGTTGATGATTGTGTTTCAATCGGTTTATATCATATTATTTCTATTCACATTACAATATTTTTTTATAGGTTACGGTTATTGTTGTTATTTATCTAAATTGCTTCAATTATTTATTAAATATTTTTTGTTTGTTCGTTTGACCGGAACGTACGGAATTCTGGGATTTAAAATGGCGGCATAGGTTATTATTTTTCCCAAAGAAGAAATGATGCCGTGATTTAAAGTTAAATAAAGCTATTCCACACATACACACACGATTTTGGATTCAGCAAAGTAAAGTTGAAGGTAAGTGCACTTTTTATGCGAACTTCCGTTGACAGTATATCGATAGATCTAATGTTGATAAAAAAATAATCTGTCCGTGGAAAAAGTTTGCACGCAACTTTGTATATCAGACAGTCAGTATTTGTTTTTAACACGATGCAGTTACATTGTCCGTAAACCATACTATTCATAAACAAAATCAACATTGCTTTAAGTTATCGAAAGTAATACTGGTTCCGAAATTGTTTTTTAAAAATCTGGATCCAAAAATTATCAAACACATAACTTATTTATTAATGATGTAGACTGTTAAACTTCAGACTGTGCTAATTATAATATAAGTACATGTAGTATTTTCTAAACATTTTTATGGGTGTTTCAGGTTGGGTTTTTTTGTTGTTATTGTACTGATATTTTTGCAAATTTAATAATGCATAATGCAAGAGCTAAATCTATATCTTGTACGTAGGTTAAGTAGGTATTTCTTGAGACCGTAAATGTTAAATTTTTTTATAAGATATTTTAATGTATTAACTTGCTAAGTCTATAATCAAGTCTCAATGCCATCGGGTGCTCGAGATGTTCACAGATTCAAACACTGGCGGTTAATGTTAATGATTTAATTTAATTGAAAAATGGATAATCAAGACTTTAAGCTGATATACATAGGCCTATTTATATGATATAACATTAAATAACAAGTTTGCCCGTACATACTTGTACATAAAGGTTTCAGTCCTACTCCCCTGCTTATTTTTTCTTGTGGTGGCCAAGAAAGTTCATCAGGATTTTCTGGCATGGTTCCTCTTTTAACTGGTGCAAGACAGAGGGGCTGGTAATGGCTAATGTACAGTTGTTCGGATAGGACAAAAAAACAAGCTATTTTGTACACACGGTCCAGTCAAAATTTCCATCACAGCACACTTCCAAGCATTTGTCCAACTTCTTTAGCCCAGTTTGAGCAGCACAGTATGATGTTGAACCCCATTTCATTACAGATCCACAGTAGGTTGGCTGTCAGCCCAGTTGGAGCTGAACAGTAGGCCGTTTAACCCAATTACGTTTTTTTTGGGAGTATAAAGTTGCTTTTTATTTATTTTGGTTTTTTTTACAGATCCTACATGTATATTTGAGCACCCTTGGTGGCAGTAATGACAAAGAAGTTCTAAAAGGATTTATATGGGCTTTATAATGAAAGTTAGACAACACTACTACTTGCCAAACACTACTACTTGTCACATAATGTAATGATATAAATATATATGTATCTATGGTAGCACAAATATCATCAGAATGTAGGCCAAAGCTTTACAAGCATTGTAGGCCTAAAATACTTTGTCTGAACTTTTGACAGTCAATTCTTTGATGACTAGTTAGTTTAGAGCAGATATCCTGTCACAGTATTATATAACAGCTCTTTGGCTTAAAGTTTAAACTGAGTTGTATCAGTGAGTTGAAAATCATCTGTGTTCCTGTTATTGCTCCCTGCTGCAGCCAGTAAACAATAACCTTTTGCGTTCCTTACAAATCTTCCAATTTTTACTGATAGATCAACCATAGCAAAGATCTCTATTAAGATTATATTTGTAATGTGTGTAACAAATTCTATGACATAGGTATAATATTGGTGTAGTTAAGTATATACCATATTTATGCACACATTTCAATGTTGGCATATTATTAGTCTCTATCATCTAGAAAAAAATATTCTATATTCTACGAATATTAGTGTGGTTGCGTTGTCAACATTTGAGAATAATCGGCCATAGGCTAGATTATCCGGTCTTTTACATTATCATAAACAAAGTCTAAGGGAGGTAACTAGTCCTAAAACAAGATGTTGACGCCCATGAAATTTATATAAGAATGCCATTTCTGAAAATCCATTTGATTGCATTGTCAGTTCAATATCCAACACTCTTAATGTTTTTTATTGTAAAATTTCTCTCTTCATGGGCCATATCTATGTTGGTTTTTTTTATTGAATTCTAATTCGTCATCACGATTCATGTTTGTTTATAAATGCAAGTGTTATTGACAACTGTCCCAGACCCTCATTATTTATATGGCCCAACTTTTCTTTGGCGTACACTGGCACGGTATTAGACTAGGATAACAGTCCCGAAACTCGTGGAGTTGAAAAACATTAGTCTTATATACCGCCTCTACTTAATTATGGATGTAGGTCGGAAAAATGTAAAATTTGGCAATTTGACTTATACTCAACATCGATTTATACCCTGTATGGTAATGTGATGATGCCCCCTCTTCCAGACAAGACAAAGGCTATAACTGTTTCAAATGACAAGTGCTAAATGAAGTATTTATGTGGTCTTTGGTGAAAGAAATGAAATGAAATGGGGTTTAACGTCCTACTGTTCTGCTCCTAACCTGGGCTAATGAAGACGAGCATATGCCATACAGTGTGCTATGAGGGAAATTTTGCCTGGGCAGCGGGGCTACGGCCTACTCTTATATCGAATTCCAACTGCCAAGGGATCTTTTACGTGCACGCCAATGTCTACACGGGACCTCGGTTTTTCGTCCCATGACGACTAGACAGCTGTCCTTGTCAGTCCCTCCGTCCTGCATCACTGACAAGGGAAACCACGCCGGAAAATAAGGATGAACTTTCTCGGCCAATATAGGGATCGAACACCCGATCTCCAGGCTAGCAAGCCAGCGTCTTACCCACTTAGCCACTTGATCCCCCCCCCCTTTGGTGAAAGAGAGAGAGAGAGAGAAATGGGATTTACCGTCCACTCGACACAAACTAGGTCATTTCGGGACTAACATATATAGTTTAATTTTTTATTTACATAATTCGCTTGCGCGTAGGGGTCTTTAGCAGTGGGAGGAAACCGGAGGACCCGGAGAAAACCCACGAGGTTGGACAGGCGACCCTACTCCTTGCCACGTACAATCGGGGATTCGAAACCACGCCAGTTGACTCAATGACAGACTTTATGATACAGAGCGCGCACGCTAACCATTCAGCCATCCACCCCCCCCCCCCCCCTTTGGTGAAAGAAAACAGAGCTGTGGCTAGTGAAATGAAAGTTTAACGTCCTACTGTTTTGCTCTGAACTGGGCTAATGAAGATGGGCATACGCCATACAGTGTGCTATGTGGGAAATTTTGCCCGGACAGTGGCACTACGGCCTTCTCTTATATCGAATTCTAACTTCAAGGGGACCTCATTTTTTTGTCCCATTTTAATGACTAGACAGCTGTCTTGTCTAGCCCTCTGTCCTGCATCACTGACAAGGGAGAACCACGCCGGAAAATCTGGAGTAACTTTCTCGGCCAATGCAGGGACCTCCAGACTAGATAGCCAGTGTCTTACCGACTTAACCAACGTGATCCCCGTTGTGGCTACAATTCCTGGATTTGAAGGTCAGGTATGATATGAAACGAATATTTTGAACCGGTTCACCAATGCAACCAATCCGTGACGGGTTAACTGATAGAGGGTTACATCCTTGATATAAATATAGTTGTCGCGGGTTTTAAAAATAGAAATATATATATAAAGGTAGCTCAAAATTCATCTCTACATGTACATAGGCCAAGGGGGGATCATGTGGCTAAGTGGGTAAGACGCTGACTCGCTAGCCTTGAGGTCGGGTGTTCGATCCCTGCATTGGCCGAGACAGTTCATCCTGATTTTCCGGTGTGGTTTCCCATTGTCAGTGATGCAGGACGGAGGGCCTGACGAGGACAGCTGTCTAGTCGTTTGGATGGGACAAAAAAAAACAAGGTCCAGTGTACACATTGGCGTGCACATAAAAGATCCCCTGGCAGTTGGAATTCGATACAAGAGTAGGCCATAGCGCTGCTGCCCGGGCAAAATTTCCCTCATAGCACACTGTATGGCGTAACCTTTTGCGTCTCTTCAAAATATTTCAAATCTTTTGTCATGGATCAACCATTGCAAATATCCGTGTTACAATTATATTTGAAATGTGTTAAACCAATTCTGCAACACATGTAATATTGGTGTAGTATATATCTTTGTTTATACACCCACATATCAATTTTGGCCCTGTTTGTCCGTACACTGGGTGTGAAATGTGAATCATTCCGATTGTGAGAGGACAAGCATTATCAATATACAGCTTTTCAGGATTTTGCCTTCCTTGGTTAATTCTCCCTTTTTCAAATGCAATAGATGCTGTGTTTATTCTTAATTGATCTTTTTCAAATTTGAGTTACACACTGGAATCATGAGAGGACGAAACCTATTAATATTCAGCATTCCACAACATTCCATTCCAGTGTCGGCCGAGATAGTTCTTAGTGATTTCCAGACTGTCTGGACAAAATTCCATAATAGGACACTGTATAGCATATTTCCATGTCATTAGCCCTGTCGGAATAGGACATTAAACCCCATTTCATTTCACTCATTCCAAAGTTAACTCCTATTCCATCAATACCTTGAGCAAATAAGATAGAGGCTATAGGTTTTGGCCCAATTTGGTCTATATCCCAGTTTTTTCTTTCTTATATGCATATCAACACTTTCATAGCGCTAATGTAGACCTTTTTCTTGAACATTTTCCCTTGTCAGTGATGCCGGACAGAGGACCTGACATGGATGGCTGACTAGTCATACGGAAGGGACAAAAAAACCAAGGTACAGTGTAAACTCAAGTGTGTGTGTGTGAAAGATCCCTTGGCAGTTGGAATTTTATATAAGAGTACGCCATAGCTCTGCACACTGTGTGGCATATGCCCGTCTTCATTTCTTAAACAGCTGTGGATAAAAACTGTTAATATTTAAATGTGTATTTTGTATTTTATAACATTATATTTTTGTCTTTTAAATAAAGTATATGTATACATACTTGTAGTATATTTTGTCATATAATTCTGCTAGATTTTTAACTTTTCTGTGCAATACATTTAGAATTCTGACTGGTTATGGGTAGATAGAGAGCAATGGGGTAAAACATCCAATAGACATAAACTGTCCTTTGGGACTAAGTGATTCAATTCAAGTTGAATAATTCATCCGCACCAGGAATCTTTAGTAGTAGGAGGACCCAGAGAAAACCCATGTTCAAGTTGGGTGTGGAAACAAACCACTTGACTCAATGACAGACCTTATGATCTAAAGCGCACACGTTGGACCACTCAACTTTTAGCCTCACCCACGGGTCAGGAAAATTTGATTATTGGTTGAATGTACTTCCCATTTACTGCCGCAAATAATGAATAATTTTGAAGGTTTTAATGGTTGGTTATATTTTCGTAACTTTGCTCATCAAAATTTGACATTAGAATGGCATCCGTCAATGATGTTAATTTAATGTTAGATTTACGTTATAATGGTCGGTTAGATATCCATCATTTTGCTCATCCTTTTAACGACAATTTAACGTCAGGAAATGACGTTAATCTAGCGTAAAGTTTACGTCATTTTTACGTTATATTTACATCATATTCTGACGTAAATCTAACGTAAAGTTTACGTCATTTTCTGACGTAAATCTAACGAAAATGACGTAAACTTTACGCAAATTTTACGTTAGATTTACGTCAGAAAATGACGTAAAGTTTACGTTAGATTTACGTCAGAAAATGACGTAAATATAACGTAAAAATGACGTAAAGTTTACGTTAGATTAACGTCATTTCCTGACGTAAAATTATCGTTAAAAAGATGAGCAAAATGATGGTAAACTGACTGACCATTTTTACGTAAATGTAACGTAAAATTAACATCATATTGTTATGTGGGATAGTTCATATCATTTAAAAGGTTAAAAACATTACTTAGCTTAGACCGGTCACGTAGACCGTTTACATTCCATGAAGTTATCTTAAGCATTTTGTAAAAAGAAAATAAGGGGGCGTAGGAATATACAAAAATAATTTCAAATTACCTTGAGTCGGTATTAATCCATAGTTAATCCGTAAGGAGTATAAATTATTGAAACATACATTATGTAGTCCAGTGGGAATATACATTAAACCAGAGAAATAAACATATAATGTAGAAACGAATACATAATATATCCTGATATGTCCATGTAAATCGATATCCTGTGTATATATACTCCATAAAAACACACACGATCCAGGAATGAATAAAACATCAAAACCCGCTACATTCCACATGTTGACACTTGAATAACAAACTAAAAAGTTTAAATAATGGCAATATATAATCCACAAAGAAAACACTTTAAACACTGATACCGTTATATTCTGTCACGCCACGAGTACAATACACACTAACAAAAACACTGTAAAGTAACATGTTGATATAATGAACTTAAATTCTTCGTTCCCGAATCACTGACGACTTTCCTTGTTGAACATTTAGTTCTTGACTGGTCACAGAGGGTAATCTTTTATTGGGGCTGGCGGATTTAAAAAAAAAGCGTCATAACGTTCGTTTCGTTGTTTAGTTAATTGTTCAAGTCTCAATCTAGATGCAGGTTTATCTATTAAGTATTTTCTATTAAATTGATTTCTCATTCGTTTGTTATAGTCATACGTATTTATTTTGTCGCCATTCATTTTCATCCGTTTCGTCATGATGATCTATTTCTACTTGTTCGCCTTCACCCGTAAACACCTCAGCTTCTGACATCTTTTCAATCGATACATTACTCGCACCTTCTTCTGTCTGATTTTCACTCACCTCTGTAGTTACACCTGTTTCTATCTCTCCTGTATTTTCACTGTCGACTTTGTCCGTGTTCGCGTTTTCGCTCACTTCAGAGTCTGGTGTTGTCTTAGCGTATGTCTCATCGGTTGTATCTTTCTCGCAGACACAAGTAAATTGACCACAATTTACACACTCTATTGCTTCACATGTACGTCTTGTATGACCAGAAATATTACATCTATAGCAAACATAGTCAGGGCAATTTTTAACTTCATGTCCAGATTTTAAACAATTAAAGCACACTCGGGATTGATCGTCATGTTTCACATAGAAAGATCTGCCATCAAACCTCGTAGCGTATGGAAGACTAGCTACCTCAGTGGGGGGAATTTAACTCTCACATAACGTGTCCCATCAGCTATATTTCTGTCCCCGTGTTTATAAAAACGTTCTCGTATCTCACTAACAGGGGTTACTTTCCATGCAGTCAGCTTCTCGTAAATCTCTTCGTCCGAAATGTAGTGAGGTATATTCATGAATGACACAACAATAATCCTATAACCAACATAGCTCACCTCTAATTGTTTACCCTCTATGCATAGTCCTTCTTCTATAAAAGTAGTAAGTTGTTCCACTGTATTAAGAGTCACTTCATAATATCCATGCATTGGCACACAAGCTGAAACTGTATCAAATCCACTAACTTTTTCAATCTCGTCAATAAGTAATCCGACATTGAGGCGAATATCTGAAACTACTTTCACTGTACATTCCTTTAACCGTCGATAACTAGATCGTTTTGTATCCATTTCTGTAGACATAATGTCCGGATCACATATCTATTACTCCATAAACTAATAAAGACTTGCTTGCTACACTTGATAATCCGCTAAAGACACAAGAGCTCTCTCAACACACGTCCTCACTGTACGGCGGTCGAATGCTAGCTCGGGCTAGCGCCTTACCCACCTAGCCACCTCGGCTCCCGATAGCGTATCTTTTCCCCTCAAAATTATGAAATATTTTACGCGGAAAATCTGTGTAAACTCTATTGAAGCTGCAGTTATTTTTCATCTTCGATGTGAAGCATTTCGGAAAATTGGGGGAGGGGGCTATCGATTTTCACTGTTATTCGTCCATTTCTTGCACAGATGTGGACGCAGCTTGCTTAAGGAATCCATGTCGTGTGTGTGTGTGTGATGGGTCTTTGTTGTAATTTAATATCTGAATTATCATTTCCTGTTTCTCGATCCAATCTCAAATAAAATAAGATATTGTTTATAAACCAATACAAACACAAAACAAAACTTTGTTCAACTGGTGTATTTCTATATTACTTAAATATTATCAGAATAATTTACTTATAATTTAAATATCTTTAGAGAAAAAATGCCCTATTACTTCTCTCAAAAATATCGAGAACGGATATTGCAAAAAAAGAGGCTAAATCAATCGATGTGGTCGTATTAGGGCAAATGCACGACAACGTAGCCTATTTATTCATGTGAAACATCTAGAACAATTTGCTTTTGTACTTAAAATATTTTATTAGTTTTGACAGAAAAATGTTGTCATGTCTGACGGATTATGAAAAGGGCGAGATTTTACACGTCCCCAATGAGCCACCATATAGTAAACAACGCCATCTGTTAGCATAATGAGCATTGGAATTATGACTCCCTTTTAACCCGATGTGATAAGTCATAATTCTAACTCTCATTATGGTAACCGGTGGCGCTGTTTACTATATGGTGGCCCATTGAGGACATGTGAAAGTGTGCCTTTTTATATAACCCCAAAACATGACATTTTTCTTTCAAACGTAGGTACAAAAGTAAATCATTCTCTGCAATTTTGACAGAAAAATTAGGCTATTATATTCTCTAAAGAAAAATAAAGTATTTTATGTGCAATAGTAAATTATTCTGATATTATTTAAGTAATCTGGAAATACGCAAGTAGAGCAAAGTTATTTTTTGTGTTTGTTCATAAACATTATTTCATTTCACTTGAAATCGGATTGAGAAAAAGGAAATGAAACGTCAAATGTAAAAGTACAGCTTCTAGGTCCATAAGATTTTCGGAAAAGGGGGATGATAACTCTGGAACAGAAGGTCAGGGAACACTGATGGACGGCGTAAACCGACAGGGCTCATTCTCTCATTGCCCCAACGATTTACATCGAACAAGAATTAAATCTGTTAAAGGTAGGTTACAAAAGGTTGCATACTGATGGGGTTTCGGACATAACCTAATTCGATAAAAAAAAATCTGTTAAAAACTATAGCCTGTATCGCGTTCACAATGTTTTCGGAAAATTAGGATTACTCTCGAACTGAAGGTCTGGTGCTCACCAAATTCAAACCAATCCAGGATATTTCGATCGCTAACGCATATTTTAAGTTTTATCTAAAATTGAGCCAGAAACTTCGTGCAGGGTTCATACCCAAGATGCTGCGTTCCGATATAGATGCACATGCCAGATCCGTCGACCATCAAGGCATATTTTAAATGTCATCTAAAATTTGGTATATATATATTACATGCTTTGCCACTATATATACTCAACCAAATTAAAAACTTGACACTGATGAATTTCAACAAAAATTTTTTTCTGGTAAGTGAAATAAATTGTAAAGTGTTTCTAACGATAGTAAGTAGTAAGAAGCCTTTAATTTCATAAAATTGTAAAGTCACGTGGATCACGTGACTTTTGAGCATATAAAGATGAAAATCCTGAAAAACACGTGCAAACACAAACTCGTGAGGTCAATCGATGCAAGTTTGCTTAAACTGAACACGCACACGTAACTTGAACTGGAAAAACCAATTAAAATTGTTATTTTCATCTTTGTTAGAAAATGCCGCGCCTTTCAAATGTAGAACGTCTACGTGCTATAGGTAGGCTCTATGCTGGTCAGTCTGTGGTCACTGTTGCAAGAGCCTTTAATTGTTCACGCCAGACAATAATTAATCTTAGAATGAGAGTGCTTCAAACTGGAACTATTGCCGACCGCCCAAGGGCGGGAGCGCCACGTGTGACGTCACTCCAGGAAGATCAAGCAATACGATTACGTCATCTTAGAAACAGATTTGTCACTGCAACCTCCACAAGTAGAGAGATGTTTGGTGGAAGGGGAACTGCACAAACTGTTCGAAATCGCTTGCAGACTGCTGGTCTTCGAGCTAGGAGGCCCTATAATGGACCAATATTGACACCTCTTCATCGCCGTAACCGACTTGTGTGGGCCACAAGACACATAAGATTTACTCAAAGACAGTGGAATTCGGTTGTCTTTAGTGACGAATCTCGATTCACTTTGAGATTTGCCGATGGCAGGGCCCGAGTGTACCGCAGACGAGGTGAACGTTACGCTCAAGTATGCGTCAGAGAAGTTGACCGATTTGGTGGCGGCAGCGTCATGGTTTGGGGTTCTTTTTGTGCACATGGACGTTCTCCTCTTGTTGTTGTCAAAGGGAACGGAAATGCTGTCCAGTACAGGGATCACATTTTGCAACCTGTTCTTCTTCCGTTTATGCAGAGACATGGGCCTAGACTAACGTTTCAACAAGACAATGCTCGACCCCATACAGCAATTGTTACTAGAATTTTTTAAGAAATGCCGTTGTCCAAGTCCTGGATTGGCCGTTGATGTCAAGGTCGTCTGTGCACAACATAACACAAACATAGTTGCCTTAAACCAAATATTAAAAACCTAGTCCCAAAAATCGCGAGTGTCAAGTTTTTAATTTGGCTGAGTATATATATATATGTTACAATCAGGCAATGTGTACAATGTCTTTATAACCCTAACCCCCACCCCAACCCTTACCCTAACCCGGCAATGTACACATTGACTGGTATATTTCAGGCATTGTACACATTGCCTGATTGTAGACATTGACTGTCACATATACATGCTTTGCCACTACATGTATTGCCCCGTCCCTTTACGCAAATACATGTAGTGGCAAAGCATGTAATATGTATGTGTTTACTGGATTCCTTGACCTCAAAAACATAGGTATAGACATCAAGATCACTGAAATCGATGCACTTACAGAAATTTTATGGACGAGAACGTGTTTTATGACGCCTATTTTGATTTTTTTAATTTTTGGCGGGAACGTCTGGATGACGTCGTGGTTCCCGTCATTTTTGAAATCAGCATACCCCAAAACCCCCATGGCCAAATTTTCATGCTTCTTTCTAGAAGTGCACGCCCATTTCACCTATCCGCCCCACTGTTTTAATAAACTATTAATCAATCACTAATTACAATACATTGCAACGAATTGCATCGAAAGTATACATAGTTTCTTGTCAACAAAAATCACATACACGAGTTATCTCTCATGAACCTCCAATTTGGGCACAAAGCAGCGGGGCTTCTTAAACTCAACTAAATTGTTATTTTGTGTTTCCACAGTCAACATTTTTGGAGTTATTGGGTGTTGTTTTGGAGTTATTGGGTAATTCGACGTGCCCTGCCCTACGTTATCATAATCATGATGCATATATACTCTTAAAAAAAGTAGGGGATATTGAAATGCAAATACCAATGCAGTTTGCGATATGATAAATAGTTATGGACATTTGAAATGCTTTGAGAGTATGTTCACAGATGAAGAACTTATCGCCCCAACAGAACCTCTGAGCTCCACATGCGACACGCAATAGCGCCATACACGTGGGAAGGGTTCATTGTCAAATTTGACACTTCAAGGAAGGGTTGATGAAAACTGCCGTGTGCTGGTTTATCTATCCATGTTTGCTTTCCTATCGGTTCTTGCATAAGATTTACTGTTTAGCGTATCTTTGCTTTAGTGTGTTACGTTTAATTTGATCGGGGGACGTGTTCGTCGACGTCAACGGACAACACTGCAAGAATTGGCCATGGCGCTGCAAGAGGAGTGGGTCAGATTGCCCCAAATCGTGATTAGGCAGTTGATTAAGAGCATGCCACGACGAATTGCTGAATGTCTGAGGATTGGTGGAGCAATTACTCATTATTGAGACAAATATCAAAAACGTCCATTTTTACTTTTGACTGTGTATCTCTTTGCGAGTGAAATAGGGCCGTCAGATAAGCCGCCCATATTATGAACTGTTTATGTTCATGTGTAGGCAGTTGGCCTGTTATTAACATACACTGGTTACCTCTAATAAAAACAGCATTGCATTTCCGCAGTTCTGTATATCCCCTACTTTTTTTGAATAGTATATATATTTGAAATGAATTCCGGTAGTCTTTCAAATAAATACACCGGTGATTACTCGGGTCCCTAACAATATCCATCAAACCACACCACCACATTATTAAAATAAATGATGTGCAAAATCACAAGCACTTTGGTCTTTTCTTCCAACACAAACTTAAATGGGATATCCACATAAATAATATTTGTAATAAAGCATCAAAATTAATCAATTGTTTAAGATCCCTAAAGTACAGGCTCAATAGAAAATCACTTTTCGTAATTTACCATTCTTAAATACTACCGCATTTCGACTACACCGACATTATTTGGGACAGTTGCACTGATCACCTAGCGAACCAATAAAAGCACCTTCAACTTGGCGCCTTACGCACTATTTGTGGGGCTGTAACGGGAACCAGCCACCGTTTACTCTATCTGGAAACTGGTATTATTCCTTTGAATGAAAGAAGAAAAAGACACAAATTACAAACAATATGTAAAATTATTAATGAAACGGTTTCAAATTAGTTATCCAACCATATAATTTTAGAAGTAAACCAGAATTAGATGAAATATTCTGCAGAACATCTCTCTATTACAATTCATTCTTTCCATCAGCTATCCGTCTGTCCGTCCGTTCGTCCGTCTGTCACATTTTTTGGGACATAATAACTCTCCTTCTATATGAGCTAAAATGCCCAAACTGGGTGTAGGTGTTTATTCGGTCAATGCCTTGATGGAGTTCGAAGATGAGCATTTTCTGCTTAGGGTAAGCAGAGATAAGCAATTTGATTGGTTGATGCTTTGGGACACGATAACTTTAGTTCATTTTAAGTAAGAGTGATAAAACTTGGTGTATAGTTTCATTACATCAATACCTTGACTGAGTTCGATAATGGGCATTTTCTGCTAAGGGGTAAGCAGAGCGATAATTAATTTGATTGGCTGGGATTTTGGAACACAATAACTCTCTGCAGAACATCTCTCTATTACAATTCATTCTTTCTATCACCTATCCGTTCGTCTGTCTGTCCGACCGTCACAATTTTTGGGACACAATACTCTCCTTCTAATTGCGCTAGAACGTTCCAACTTGGTGTAGATGTTTATTAGGTCAATGCCTTGATGGAGTTCAAGACGAGCATTTTCTGCTTAGGTTAAGCAGAGATAAGCAATTTGATTGGTTGATGCTTTGGGACATGATAACTTTAGTTCTAATTAAGTGGGAGTGATGAAATTTGGTGTATAGTTTTATTACATCAATACCTTGACTAAGTTCAATAATGAGAATTTTCTGCTTAGGGTAAGCAGAGCAATAAGCAATTTGGATTGTAGAGATTTTGAACACAATAACTCTCAATCTAATTGAGCTAGAAAGTTCACACTTGCCGTAGGTGTTTATTAGGTGAATGTCTTGATGGAGTTTGGTGTATAGTTTTATTACATCAATACATTGACTAAGTTCAATAATGAGAATTTTCTGTTCAGGATAAGCAGAGCAATAAGCAATTTGGATTGTCGAGTTTTTGAACACAATAACTCTCATTCTAATTGAGCTAGAATGTTCACACTTGCCGTAGGTGTTTATTAGGTGAATGTCTTGATGGAGTTTCGAGATGAGAATTTCTGCTTAAGGTAAGCAATTTGATTGGTTGATGTTTTGGGACACGATAACTTTAGTTCTAATTAAGTGAGAGGGAGGACACTATCCGACACTTGGTGTAGAGTTTTATCACATCAGTACCTTGGCTAAGTTCGATAATGAGCATTTTCTGCTCAGGGTAAGCAGAGCGATAAGCAATTTGATTGGTCGAGACTTTGGAAAACAATAACTCTCCTTCTAATTGAGGTAGAATGTTCAAACTTGGTGTAGCCGTTCATTAGGTGAATGCCTTGATGGAGTTCGATGTTGAACACTGTCTGCCTACGGTAAGCAGGTATACGCAATCTGATTGGTTGATGCTTTTGGGTGATAAAACTCCCGAGTATAGATTTATTATATCATTACCTTGACTAAGTTCGATGGTGAGAATTTTCTGCTTAGGTTAAGGAGCAATAAGCAATTTGATTGGTCAAGACTTTGGAACATAACTCTGCTTTTAATTGAGGTAGAATGTTTAAAACTTGATGTAGATGTTCATTAGGTGAATGTCTTGACTGAAGCTAAGGAGAGCTAAGCAATTTCATTGGGACAAGATAACTTTGATTCTGTCTGATAGAGTGATGAAAGTTAGTGTATACTTGATAATCAATTTGATTGCTCGATACTTTTGAAAAAAATAAATGTGCTATTAATTAATATGTGTCATCTATTTATTTTGGGATTTCGGCGTTGGACACCATGGGCCTCACTGTTGGCTTGTTTTTTGGGTTTTTTTTTTATATGATTACACTGTTACTTTGTAAAGTGCCCCTGAACACGTAATATGAAAGGGTGCACTATACATATGCTGTAATAATAATAAATATGCTGTAATAATCTATAGAAAATCTTGCTGTTGGGACCAATCTAAAGAAAATCTTGCTGTTGGGGCCAATCTATAGAAAATCCTGCTGTGAGGACAAATCTGAACCATTATAAATCAGCCCTGCTTGAGGGGCGGAAGGCAATCTATAGAAAATAGTGGTGTGGGGACCAATATTAAGAAAAATCTTGCTGTGAAAGCGAAACCGAAGAAAACTACCGATGTGGTGGATAATCTAAAGAAAACTCCTGTTGTGGGGGATAATCCGAATAAAGTCATTTGATTGGGACCATAGAAATACTAATATTATTATAATTATATAAATAGACGGGACCATGGACTCTTTAGAAAATCGTGCTGTGAGAGTTAAAGTACAGAAAAATCCCGCTGTGGGTTAAAGGACAATATTGGTGCCAGTCATTATCACATATGTGATAGAAATGGTTAAACACGTTCCAAATATTATTTTATCACAGAGATCATTGCTACGATAGATGCATAATTAATGCTTGAACAATCGGAAGTGACGAACGCAAAAGGAAACACGAGTTATCCCTCTATATAACTGACTGACGTGACGAGTGATAACAGATACATGGGCGAATTTCTGCTCACTAATAATTCTTTCGAAGACCAAAATTTGTTATATGAGACTGTAAGAGTACATCTGACAATTCAAAAAAGTAATTGAATGTCATTAGATAAGAGAACACAAGAAAAATAGAAACAGTCTGTACATTCACGTGTGTTTATTCATTCTATACTTATAAAAACATGGTAATGCACAGACTTTTTCTATTTTTCTTTCATGTTTTTTTTATGAATTGTCAGATATCCTTTCACAGTCTCACACAACAACTTTTGGTCTTCGAATTCTAACTACTAAGCTAGTAATGCATATGCTAATCCAACAAATTAGATGTTACTCATTGAGTCAACTGGCGTGGTTTCGAACCCCCGGTTGTACGTGACAAGGAGTAGGGCTGATTTCCAACCTCGTGGGTTTTCTCCTGGTCCTCCGGTTTCCTCCCACTGCTAAAGACCCCTACGCGCAAGCGAATTACAGAAATAAAATTAAACCATATGTTAGTCCCGAAATGACCTAGTTTGTGTCGAGTGGACGTTAAACTCTCTCTCTCTTTTTTTCAGCGGACGGCAAAATTCCCAATTTTCAGTTATCTGCATTGCTAACACTTTAAACTGGGCCTGACTAATCACCGGAATTCATTCACAATCACCGGAATTCACATATAATCAACGGAATTCACTTCGAAAACCCCCGATTCCTCCCACAAAACTAATTTATTTTAAATGCATAAATACATTATAATATAACGAATAACTATTTTGATCTCTCCTCAGGCCCTGTAGGTGTATTTATTAGAAAGTCTACCGGAATTCATTTCAAATATATGCATCATGATTATGTCACCTTTTACAATGACAATATTTAATATGATCGTAAATCCGATATTTTGATATTTAAGGGAGATTACTCGACATATGTGGAGAAAATCTTGTAACTCGTCAAATTTGAGATGTTTTAAAACAGTTATGTGTAGAACATATTTGTAATTCATCAAAAAGGACCTTTTATCAGCATCTCAGTCCTAATTTTAACTTACAATATTATTTGACCAAATCCATACACTGGAATTCATTTACAATCACCGGAATTCACTTACGATCACTGGAATTCACTTTGAAGATATCAGAACTCGCCCGTAAAATCTTCCTATTTACTCATATTTTCCATTAATATTAATATTGAATTACTGAACACATAAAATCACAAGAATTCACATTGAAAACATATAAACACCGGAATTCACTTTCAACATATCGGAATTCGCACTGAAGACCTTCGTATTTACTAATATTACTTTAATAATAAATTACTTTAAAACACTGGAATTCACTTTGAGAAAATCGGACATCGAAAACATATAAACACCGGAATTCACTTTGAAACCATATAAACATCGGAATTCGCTTTCAACATATCGGAATTCGCACTTAAGACCTTCGTATTTACTCATATTTTACATTAATAATAAATTATTACTTTAATACTTTAAAACACCGCAATGACCGGAATTCATATTGAAAACATAAACACCGGATTTCACTTTCAAAATATCGGAATTCGCACTTCAGACCATCGTACTTACTAATATTTTACACTCGGGGAAACACAAAATGATAAGAACACAGCAGTAATCCATGTAAAATGTCCCTACACTCCCTCGCGTTCACTTAGCTCACAGAATGAGAACCTTTTCGTCCTCCAGTTAAAACAAAAAGTGGTGAGAGAACTTTCGCCCATAGTGGCCCAACATTATGGAACAGGCTATCAAAAAAGACTAAAGACTCTAAAAACATGACATCTTTTAAGAGATCTCTTAAGACTGAACTCTTTAAATCTGTTTACCCTTAGTGTTAATAACTATTTTGTTTATCGTAATTTTACCAGTTCGGACATTTAATCTGTTCATTCCTTCAATGTGTTTAAATGTTTATCGTAATCATGGTTATTTTCATCTTTTAAAGATGTCTTATGTAGATAGCGCTCTTGAGCAACCAGTTTGTTGGATATTCAGCGCTTTATAAATAGATTATTATTATTATTAAATGCTTCAGAATAATATATAATATGTATGATATCATTAAATCTAGATTAGTAATAGATAGTCAAGTGTCTGAGTTATTCAGTTGCCGAATTGGAGTGAGACAGGGTGAGAATCTCTCACCCTTTCTTTTCTCCATTTTTCTAAATGACCTGACCGAATTTATGTCGCAGCATCAAATTATTGGTATGCCTACCATTTCCGCTGAAATACAAAATAGTTTATCAATATATATGAAATTATTTACTATTCTATATGCAGACGACACTACGCTATTTTCAGAAAGTGCACCAGATTTACAAACCCAATTGGATGTATTCAAAACTTATTGTGATACATGGAACCTGACTGTAAACGTGTCTAAAGCAAAAATTATGGCTTTTTGGAAAAGGCAGGAACCCCCCAAAATTTAGTTTTACATACAATAATGAGCCCATAGAAATAGTAAATGAATTTAAATACTTAGGTCTAATTTTTTCAAAAACTGAAAACTTCTCAAAGGCAATAAATTATTTATCAAATAAAACCATGAAATCTATGTTTTCTACGGTGGCTGATAAGGGACATGAAAAATAATATATGTTTTTTTGAATATTCACCCAAGTCAATTTTAATATAATTTGTTTTTTATAATTTTCACCCAAGTCAATTTTAATATAATTTGTGTTTTATAATTTTCACCCAAGTCAATTCTAATTTCCACCCAAGTCAATTTTAATTTCTACCCAAGTCAATTTTAATTTCCACCCAAGTCAATTTTAATTTCCACCCAAGTCATTTGTAATACAACTTCAATTCTGTTGAATTTTCACCCAGCGCGTGATGTCATCTCAATTGGCCTCGTTTCCAAAACACTAATTTTCGCCAGCCATTGGGAAAATAAACGTGCAGGTGTCGACAAAATCTTAGTCGGGATCTGACAGTGATACGTATTGAAATAAAATGAAATGGGGGTTTAACGTCCTACTCCGACTGGGTTACTGAATACAGTATGCCAGAAGGGAAATTTTCGTCTGTCAGCGGCACAACGTGAAATTTCAACTGTCAAGAGTTATTTTACATGCTCGCCAATGTACTAGGGGCCTGGATAAGCACCCATCATAGACACCGCTACCGAACATCCAGACATAGAATTTAGCGCAGTTTGTTTGAAAGAGATAACAAAAAACAACTTGGCCTACGTGCACTAATGAATGATGGGTCACACGCATGGATGTTGACCTTACTACTGGAAACAAACACAGATAGCTTTGCCATGAAGTCAAAGGGCCTCTTTTCTTACAGGACACAGAGGGTCTCTTTTCTTGGACTTGGGGCACTTCAACTGGATTTGGTGTTTCCTTTCAGTTTAATTTTTGGATATTTTCAAAAAAAAAGTTTATTACACTTTCCAATATAGGCCTATTTATAAAGCAAATCTCCCCTGGGAGGTTCTCGCAAGATACTTGAATCGATATTTTGGTGCGTAACATCCACTCAACACAAATTAGGTCATTTCAGGACTATAACTCATTCATTTCAATAGTCAGTTTGTGTGTTGTGGTCTTTAGTAATGGAAGGAAACTGGAGTACTGGACGAACAACCCTTCTCCTTGCCACGTCCGAGCGGGAAATCGAAACCACGCCACTTGAATTATGATGCAATGCACACACGTTCACTATTGGCCCCCCCCCCTTTTTCAATTCTGAACATTTAATGAAAGTTAAGATTTCTTCCCTTTGATTTCGAGATCTTGTGATAATTTCAGTCCATAAAGTAGGCTATAAATCAAATGTAATTACAGGCCTCATTTCTGGCTCTGATACGCTGACAGGCCTGCTTGTGTTCACCTAAAAAGTCATCATGTTATAATATCAAAAATCTTTAGTAATGGCTTTTCTGGTGACATATATAATTTAAACAAGAACTGATAATAAAAGTATGAGAAAAATAAATATTTGATATAAGGTAAATCATAACCTATTACAATCTGATACATGTAATTACAGAATGAGAAAAATATCTCTTTAATACAAGGTAAAACATAATACATTGCAATCTGCTAATTACAGTATAAAAACCAGCGGTTGCCAGGCAAGATACGCCCATATTTTGCAAGAGGTGGATTGAGAACGAGCAATAAAAAGCTATTTTTCATTCAATCAGGGGCCATAATCCATGAAGTTATGGTCTGAAATGCGCGAATATCGACATGGACTGAGATATTTGGGATATATATTTTAAGTTTCATCAAAGTTTGCGTCCAACATCGTGGGGGTTTCTCCAGGTCCTCTGGTTTCCTCCCACTGCTGAAGACACCTACGCGCAAGCGAATTATTGAAATAAAATTAAATCATATGTTAGTCCCGAAATGACCTAGTTTGTGTTGAGTGGACGTTAAACCCCATTTCTCTCTCTCTCTCTCTCTCTCTCAAAGTTTGCGTACGAGGGGCGACCATTTTGTCCGTCAGTTTCGATCAGATTTTCAGAAAATTCCAACTCAATCATCATTGAGGTCGAATGTTTAAACTTGGTGTAGGCGTTCATTAGGGGAATGCATTGATGGAGTTCTATGATGAACATTGTCTGCTTACTGAAAACAGAAATAAGTAATCTATTCGAAGGAGAGTTATTGTGGTCCAAAGTCTCGACCAATCAAATTGCTTATCGCTCTGCTTACCCTCAGCAGAAAATATTCATAATCGAACTTAGTCAAGGTATTGATGTAATAAAGCTATACATCAAGTGTCCTCACTCTCACTTAATTAGAACTCAAGTTATTGTGTCTCATGTATATCAACCAATCAAATTGCTTATCTCTGCTTACCCTAAGCCGAAAATTCTCATCTTTGAACTCCATCAAGGCATTCACTTAATGAACGCCTATGCCAAGAGTGAGCATTGTAACTCAATTAGAATGAGAGTTATTGTGTTCCAAAGTCTCGACCAATCAAATAGCTTATTTGTCTGCTTACCCTGAGCAGAAAATGCTCATTATCAAACTTAGTCAAGGTACTGATGTAATGAAACTATACACCAAGTTTCATCACTTTCACTTAATTAGAACTAAAGTTATCGTGTCCAAAAGCATCAACCAATCAAATTGCTTATCTCTGCTTACCCTCAGTAGAAAATCCTCATCTTCGAACTCCATCAAGGCATTGACCTAATAAACACTTACACTAAGTTTGAAGATTCTAGCTCAATTAGAAGGAAAGTTATTGTGTTCCAAGGTCTCGACCAATCAAATTGCTTATCGCTCTGCTTACCCTAAGCAGAAAATGCTCATTATCGAACTTAGTCAAGGTATTGACTCTCACTTAATTAGAACTAAAGTTATTGAGTCCCAAAGCATCAACCAATCAAATTGCTTATCTATGCTTACCCTAAGCCGAAAATGCTCATCTTCGAACTCCATAAAGCCATTGACCTAATAAACACCTACACCAAGTTTGAACATTGTAGCTCAATTAGAAAGAGAGTTATTGTGTCCCAAAAAGTGTGACGGACAGACAGACAGACAGACGAACCCATTTTAATAGTCCCCTGCTTTCTTCGAAAGGCGGGGGACAAAAATGCGATTTTTCGGACAACCAGGGGCCATAATTCTGGAAGTTATGTTCCGATGGCCGCAAATCTCGAAAGGATCCAAGATATTTGGGTTATAAACATGCATGTCAAGTTTCATCAAAATCGGTTCAAGATTGTGACCTCTATAGGGTCCACGAGCTAAAAACGTGATTTCGTACAATCTGGGGCCATAATCCATGAAGTTTCGATCCGATACATGCCAATATCGAAAGCAGCCGAGATCCGGATGGACGTGCAGGGGCGACGACAATATACGTCCACATGAAAATGTGGGCGTATAAAAATGGTGTAGATGTGTAAATGACAGCTTAATGTTCAACATTTTCTTATCAAAATCTAGGATTTGTGGTGTTTGTTGCATTTAATTTGTTAATTTTGTTACTTTTCAGGCCTCCTGCATGTTGTCAACTCTGTCATAAGTACCTTTTTGACTTCATTTTTTTCAGGCAATTGATGTAAAGGTCCAGACATCTTGCTTCAGCACAAGAATTGCAATAAAGAATTGTATGGTGCCTCTGAGCCTTCAGATGTTGAAAACATTGAAATATTCCCAAATTTGTGAAAATTGTGTATTCTGTGACCCTTTTGTTAGAGAGGGGTGGTCATAGACCAAATATGGCATGTTTTTCTTCCATCAAGGCCTATTTTTAAGCATAATATTTATTGCACATATTTTAGTTTATATGTACGTATGTTAGCCAGGGATGGTAAAACATAGCTATTAGACAGATTCCTTTGGTGATGTTACTTCTGCAACCAAAGAAATGAAATGAAATGGGGTTTAACGTCCTACTGTTCTGCTCCTAAACTGGGCTAATGAAGACGGGCATACGCCATACAGTGTGCTATGAGGGAAATTTTGCCCGGGCAGCGGCGCTACGGTCTACTCTTATATTGAATTCCAACTGTCAAGTGATCTTTTACGTGCACGCCAATATGTACACGGGACCTCATTCTTTCATCCCATACGAACGACTAGACAGCTGTCCTTGTCAGGCCCTCCGTCCTGCATCACTGACAAGGGGAAACCACGCCGGAACTGCAACCAAAGATTAGATTGATTCAGTCAGTGACATGTTGAGGGGGTAGGGATACATGTTTCAGTATAGATCTCCAATATTACAATCAATGCAGCTGATTTGTGATTTTTCTGTTTGCATATTGTCCAGGGTTTCTAAAAATATATTCCTTGCCCGTCTGGCTATCTAAAAAGTGGAAAATTATTGTTTTTTTTTTTTTGAAAGATGCTACCTGTAAATTTTGTACATTTTTCATGACACGGCAGTAAAAAATTATATTTTTGAAAAAAATCCAGCTTATGAGTGTTTTCTGTGTAATTTGTTTGTAACTTGTCTAATTTTTTTCACGGAACTCAAATACTGCCTTTAATAAGAAAGACTTTTAAATTTTAGCACAAAAGGCCCATGGACCGGAGATGCACCGCTGTACATAAAGCAGCATGTATACTTAAAAGGGCCATCATTTTGCAGTTATTCTTTGATTTTGATTTCCTTTCCCCAGTATGTTTCCAGAGCATATGGGAAGCATATAAAAAAGGCTTTTTGGTGATACCTGACGTTTCACTCCAATATAGGACACAGCTCACCAAATATTTCTACCCCGTCACCCACAAATGTAGGGCGAAAGTTATTTTTAGTCTTTCTCTCCCTTTCCCCCCTTTTTGCATGGCAATTTTGTTGAGGTTTTGGTGTAGATCGAAGAAAAGGGTTTGAAAATATATTTTCTGCCAGGTTTTGGTGAATATTCATAATTTTGATGCTGAAGGATACAAGAGTTGAGAGGTTGTTTAGGTTGAAATGTAGGGCCGAAAATTGCATGTTTACTTGTCTCTACTTCCAGCTTGTTTATTTCAAGTTTTCCATACTGAACTACATACGCACTTTTGGGCAAGAGGTTGCCACATGTTTCTCCATCTGTGGTAGAAAGCGTTCTACCCAACAAAAATTTTGGGAAAAGTTAGAGCCGGTCTAAGAGACTAGAATTAACATTAAAGACTAGTAATTATTTCCCCTTATTTCATGTATGTAGTGCAAGTTATAAATAGACAATATTTCCCTTAATTTTTTTTCTCCCCTCTTCCTGCATTTTTGGGTTGACTTTTAGGCCTAGAATTGGAGAAAAGGGATCAAATTTGCAATTTCATAGCAGTTTTGGGTAATACTGATGATATTACAGCGGAGGGATAGGGGATGTAAAGTCTCTTTCTGCAGAGCAATCATTGTGTCGGAAGTGAGATTTTCACCCCAGTCAGCTTCAAATCCCTGTAGCAAAAAATCTAAACGGTCAACCTCCTACAAAATTATGATGAGGAGACTGCCAAATGTGGTCTCCATTTTGCCTATAAAGATTGGAACCAACGGAATGTTGAGAAAAAAACTACTGCTTATGATGTTATAACTACAGCCATTTAACATTGAAGTCAATGGGCAAATAATTGGTAGTCTGAGACCAAAACAACCAAATTACCACAGATCACTAAAGATTTCCCCATTGACTTTAATTTTAATTCTCGTCTCTTAGACCGGCTCTAAATTTTTCCCAAATTTCCGATGGGTAAAACGCTTTCTGCCACAGGCGGAGCAACATGTGGCAAACTCTTGCCCAAAAGCATGTATGAGTTTCAATATGAAAAACATGAGATACACAAGCTGGAAGTAGAGACAAATAGACATGCAATTTTCGGCCCTACCTTTCAACTTAACCAACCTCTCAACTCTTGTATCCTTCTGCCTCAAAATCATGAATATTCACCAAAATCTGGCAGAAAATGTATTTTCAAACCCTTTTCTTCCATTCTACACCAAAAAGTCAACAAAAATCGCCATGCAAAAGGGGGAAAAAGGGAAAAGGGAGAGAAAGACTAAAAATAACTTTGGCCCTTGCTTCGTGGGTGACGGCGTAGAAATATTTGGTGAGCTGTGTCCTAAATAAATATGTTGGCCGCTGGTACACAAAAGCAGTCTACTCGAATTAACGGACATTTGAATGGATATATCTTAGGAAATATAGCACGCTGGTACAGTTTCTTGACAGTTTATAATAAAGGATCACCTAGGTTTGTTTATATAGATATAGTCAAATATAGTGCCATAACTGTAAATAGTTTTCAAGATTTTTTTTAGCTCGGGTCACCCTATCAGTGGTGCAGGACGGAGGGCCTGACAAGGACAGCTGTCTAGTCGTTCGGATGGGACGACAAACCGAGGTTCCACGTATACAATGGCGTGCAGTTGGAATTTGATATAAGAGTATGCCATAGTGTTGCTGCCCGGGCAAAATTTCCTTCATAACACACTGTATGGCGTATGCCGTCTTTATTAGCCCAGCCAGTATAAGACTCAATAGGAGCAGAACAGTAGGACATTAAACCCCATTTTATTTGTAGTTATGAGACGTGGAGCATAGTTTTGATCTATTTGTAGTCTGTTTAAAGCTGTTTCTGGTGCTCCTAAAAGAAGTGAATTTGCATATTCCATATGCAATGTTACTAATGCTCTAACAACACTCTGGGCATCAGTATTAAGATTAGAGAGTATTCTCAAAATAGCTCTCATTTGAAGATGCATTTTCCGTATTATGCTATTGATTTGGGGAACTGGGGACATAAATTCATTGGTCACATAGCCAAGATATTTAGCCTGCTTCTTGGGAGGAATAGAGCAATCACCGACCTGAATAGAAACCGCTTTAAACAATTTACTGGATTGTGATTTTGATGATATGACAAGATATTCGGATTTGTCATTGTTAAGTTTTAGCCTATTTTTGGTCATCCATCCTCGAATGTCATTAAGGCAAGACTCTAGTCTACCGATAGAATCCCTGGAAGCAGATAGTTGTTGTGCAGAATGTAGTCATACATTTGGGTGTCATCAGCAAAGCCGTAGTTTTGTACCCCATGTCATCTTATGATTTGACCAATTGGAAGAATGTGGAACACCTATTGTAACAGCTCAGGGTTGAGACACAGACCTGTTTATTTGCACCTGTTTTGTTTTATCTTGACGATATGACTTTATCCTTTTACTTTATTACAGGCGAAGCAAAATGTTTATAAATAGTATGCATTGAAATTTATATATACATAGATAACAGTATACAAAATATAATCCCCTCCCCCTTTATAAACTCTATTGTACACCCTTAACACTGAAATCAAGGACCGCAAATAAGTATGATATACTAGAGATAGGCAAGTCCTTGCTTTTTTCCAAATGGACAGTCAGCAAAAGGAGGTGTCAATGAATTTGATTTCGAAATATTAGATGGGGTTTAACGTCCACTCGACACAAACCAGGTCATTTTGGGACTAACATATGGTTCAATTTTATTTAAATAATACGCTTGAGCGTAGGGGTCTTTAGCAGTGGGAGGAAACCAGAGGACCCACAGAAGACCCACGAGGTTGGACAGGCGACCCTACTCCTTGTCATGTACAACCGCGGAATTGAAACCACACCAGTTGACTCAATGACAGATTTTATGATACAGCGCGCACATGCTAACCATTGACCCATTCAACCCCCCCAAAAGTATAATACGAGTTTTACCAAATGGTCAAAGGCAGACTGCATAAGACGCTGATGGGGTTTTAAAGGACACACTTACCGAATTCTAGAATGAATTTGTCATTAAATGTACAGTAGGTCGAGAAATAAATAAAAGTACCTTATTTGAGACATGATTTCAAGGAGATGGAGTGGAAAGGTGTAAGTAGAATAATGTTGTTATCTGGTTGGCAGTAAGTCGAGTATTGGCCTTTAATGCTATCGAGAATTTGTAAATCAGTGCCTGTTCCTGTCATATGTAGCTGCAGAAGAGGAAATGATAGATGAATTTTATGGATTTACAACGCTCCCAGATAAAGAAATCTTTCAAACCGCAACCCAGGACTTTTCAAGTGTCGGCGAGGATGATCTACTCAAAGTCCCTGGAATCTCACCAGTGTCCTAAGAGAGTAACCCAAGAGAATTTCCTATCTGTTGACTGGAAATTGCACATCAGGAGATCGTTGCTGACAAGATGGGCTGAAAAATATTCAAATTACAGTTGAAAGGTTGACTGAAATATATATGCTTCCCCTGTACCTACAAACAAATAAGTTACTTGTTTACTATCTTTCCCAACTCCCTTACAGCCTGAGACAACGGAACATGCAAATTCTTGAAGAGATATGTCAAGGAAATAGATGGGCATAAACTGTGCTTGTATTTAAGATTTTGTTTGGGTTCTGATATGCTCAACATGTCACAGGTATTGGTTGAATTTTTACCCATGAAAGAATTTGAAAGATGACCATCGGTCACACATGTGGTTGCTGGCTACAGTTAGGAAGTAATTACAACAATTACATGAAATTTATATCAGAATTTGATAGTGTTTTAGAAAGTAATGTTTGGGTAATGGACTTCATTTAAAATGGAAAGGAACTCTGCTGTACAAAGACAACTACACTACATGTACACCATGCTTTTTCTTAATTTATTTATTCATGATTTAAATGATCTTGTCGACGAAGCATAATGAAAGGATCAACCTGGTTGTTATGTTTCCCTTAATCATTTAATTTCAGTTCTAGCTATGGGGTTTAATATTCGTGAGTTGCTCTTACACGTCCACAAGTAATAATGTGGGTTGTTTTTTTTGTCATAGACATACCCCTTATTTCGAATTCCAACTGTTAAGGTTTCCTTTACGTTCACGCAAAAGTGTACATGGGACCACGATTTTTTCGTCCCATCAAAATGACTATACGTTGTCCCTTGCCAGCCCCTCCCCCCCTACACTATTGACAAGGGTGAACCAGGCCGGGAAATCCTGATGATTATTCTCGGTCAAGCAGGTATAATACTACTGAAAGCCTAAACTCAATATTTTGTGACAGATATTTTGTGAGAAGAGTATATTGTTTGTGTGTGTGTGTGTGTGTGTGTGGGTGTGTGTGTGTGTGTGTGTGTGTGTGTGTGTGTGTGTGTGTGAGAGAGAGAGAGAGAGAGAGAGAGAGAGAGAGAGAGAGAGAGAGAGAGAGATGGGGTTTAACGTCCACTCGACACAAACTAGGTCATTTCGGGACTAACATATGGTTTATTTTTTTTATTTCAATAATTCGCTTGCGTGTAGGGGTCTTTAGCAGTGGGAGGAAACCGGAGGACCCGGAGAAAACCCCCGAGGTTGGACAGGCGACCCTACTCCTTGTCACGTACAACTGGGGAATCGAAACCCCGTCAGTTGACTCAATGACAGACCATATGATACAGCGCGCGCGTGCTAACCATTCGGCCATCCACCCCCCCAGAGAGAGAGAGAGAGAATATTGTTTGTGAGAAGGTGAGTGAGAGGGGGGAGGAGCAGTTTACAGTGTGTGACATGTGTGAAGTGTGAAAGATGTGCAGTGTATGAGAGGTATTTGCTGTGTAAGACGGATTACGAGGTTTGAGGAATGTTTACAGATTACGATTTTGGGGCTATCTGTAAGACAGATTATGGTGTTTGAGCTGTGTAAAGATAGATTATGATGTTTGAGAGGTGTGCATTGTAAGACAGATTACGGTGTTTGAGCTGTGTAAAGATAGATTATGATGTTTGAGAGGTGTGCATTGTAAAATAGGTTACAATGTTTGACAGTGTAGTCTATATTACGATGTTTGAGGTGTGTTCAGTGTGTGATGTGACAGAGAGGTGCATTTTGTGCGAGATGTGTAGTTTGACTGAGCACTGTGTGGGCGAGGTGGACAGTGTGTGTGTGTGTGTGTGTGTGTGTGTGCAGCGTGTGTGAGAGGTTTGTAGCGTGAGAGAGGCGTGTGTAGTGTGAGAAGGGTGCAATGTGATGTGTGTTGTGGAAGAGATGTGTGCTACATGTATATAAGACAGGTGGGTTACTGGATTTCTTTATTACAAAGTTTAGTTCAGTAAGATGCATAGAAATGATTATTTCATACCTGGATAAGTTCCATAAAACAGAACTGAAGCAAAGGTTTAGCCATAAAATTGCAGGTAAAGATCCCATTATCTTTAATCATCTTGAAAAGGTTTATCCAGTAGTTTATATTTCCTTTCCTCAAAAATCCACACCACTGCTCAATGCTTTCGTTATGAATGCTTGAACCAGTTATATAGCTGTTGTTGGTATCTTGTCCATTCCCCGGATCCATTCACTTTATTTGATATTTGTTTATTTGGTGCAATGTCTATTTTCTGTTTGGTCCGCAGGTTTATCTTGTAGATTTTTGTTTTGCGTGTAGTGCGGTCCTCCTTCATTTACTATTAGAAATAACCGAATTTGCTGAATATGTCCATTTTCAGTTACATTGTCCATTTTTATCCTTACATCCGTCATGTTTTCTGGCAGCTTCCATGAAGTAACTAGCCACAACTTCCGGATTGCTACTAGTAATATAGGCATCTAACCATACAGCATATCGTGACAAACCATCTATACAGCCATTTATGAGATACTAAGTCCTAATTAGGAGCTACTAAGGCCTAAATTGGAGATATTAAGGCCTAATTCAGAGATATTAAGGCCTAATTAGGAGACACTAACTCCTAATTAGGAGATACTAACTCCTAATTAGGAGAAGCCTTGGGGATAATTAGGAGATTCTAACTCCTAATTTATGGCAGGATTTAAGGGCCAAAACCCAATACTTAAGTTGCAAAATACAAATGTCGTTATAAAAATACATAATGCCGTTAATGTAAAAGTCCAATGTCAAATTACTAATGTTTTGGAAAAAAATCCACTAACGTTACATTTGTCTTTTGTCAACGGTCAATGGTCAAGGGTCACCGGGTTACATGTAAAATTGTTAAAATGAATGCTCCAAAGAAGGAAAGATAACTTTCGATGGCATTGAGAAAGTAAAGCAGACAGCAATGGTTGAGGAAATTTTATCAGATTTTCAGAGTAGAAATAAAAATTTATGTCATAAATTCAAATATCTGCGTTCGATTCACGACATTAAAGTTCAGCTGGATGTTCTATCTAGAATATTGTCAGATAAATTTGAGACTTTTGATTGTAATGGCATTGGATAATGTTGTTTTACCGAGCGAAATCTCTCACCCGTATACCAGCACCCGGATTTGAATTTCGAAATGAAACATATTCCTAGCGCCAATAAAAGAACCTATATATAATTATCACGAAATAATTTTTACCTTCATATTAGAAAATAACATTTATGACATATTAAATGTGGGGGGGGGGGGGCCGAATGGTTAGCAAGTGCGCGCTGTATTATACGGTCTGTCATTGAGTTAACTGGCGTGGTTTCGATTCCCCGGTAGGGTCGCCTGTCCCATCTCGTGGGTTTTCTCCAGGTCCTCCAGTTTCCTCCCACTGCTAAAGACCCCTACGTCCAAACGAGTTAATGAAATCAAATTGAACCATGTGTTAGTCCCGAAATGACCTAGTTTGTGTCAAATGGGCGTTAAACTCCATTTCTCTCTCTCTCACACCAGTATTACAGCACACATATTCCTAGTGCCAATAAAACCCTATAATTATCACAAAAATAATTGTTACCTTTATATTAAACATACATTATGCAAGAGCTAAATCTGCCTAACTGCGGGTCTTTCTTTAGGCCTGAAATGTTATCTAAATTATTAACTCGACATCAACCGTACAGCCAAAACCTTTTAATTATGTCACGATTCTACTCACACCACCACCGTTGTTGGTACTGACAGAACCGTGACAGAACTGAATTCCGCGTTACTCGATTGCAATTCTTTCAATTCTGGACGTTCTGGACTGTGAATCGAGCATCCCCTAATTAACTTATCCAGACCATAATCAACTCTCGATGTCATCACTAGCCTGCGATACTTACTGGATTAGTATCTGGTTTGCTGCTCAACTTTAATTCATGATTAAATCATGAAATGGATAATCAAGACTATGTTTTTTATCGTACCGACTTTTGTAATGATGATCGAGGCTAGGCCGAAAATACAATCGCTAAATTCTCGGTTCAGAGTGGATCAGTTAGACTGAAATTTTCAGCAAATTCCCGTTACATTATCTAGGTTTTAACAATTATAGTGAGAACTGTCAGCTCTTTATCTAATCTCCCATAATGTATCTTTAAAAAATAATATTTTAAGACATTTTAATGCAAAGTATATATAATAGACGAAAACCTCAAAAAACTATTACCGCTAACTGAGCACGCAGAAAGGGGTACATCCATCATTGATGCAGAGTGGGCATACCCTTTGTTTATTAAACCCACGAACCTCGCCTCAAATCCAGGTGATATGACCTTTGCGATGATATAACTCGATACGCCAAGATAGAAAGTTAATGAAATTTTGCATGTTCATACCTTATGCATCTTTCTATTTGATGAAATAAAGATCTTGGAGTCACCAAAGCTAGTTTAGAAGTTATTGTGTGCACAGAGAGCCTACCTTAAACCAATTCTCCCATATTTTTAGTATGTTTATGGTAATATATCTCGAAAAGCCAACATAGGGAGACTTTTGAAACTTTGTATTCCAGTTGTTTATTCATCCCTTGATTCTGTGAAATATAAAACAGTTTGCCACCAAAGCTGGTTTCGGGCCTTCTTGGTGCAAAATGGACGTACCCTTTTCTGCGTGCTCAGTACCCATTAACCTAGTGTGCGATATTTTAGTATATTTACAGTAATAGTTTTTTGGGGTTTCTTGTGTATTATATATACTTTGCATTAATATGTCTTAAATGTTATTTTCTAATATGAAGGTAAAAATTACTTTCGTGATAATTATATATAGGTTTTTATTGGCGCTAGGAATATGTTTCATTTCGAAATTAGAATCCGGGTGCTGGTATACTGGTGAGAGAATCGGTAAAACAACATTATCCAATGCCATTACAATCAAAAGTCTCAAATTTATCGGACAATATTCTTGATAGAACATCCAGCTGAACTTTAATATCGTGAATCGAACGCAGATATTTGAATTTATGACATAAATTTTTATTTCTACTCTGAAAATCTGATAAAAATTTCCTCAACCATTACTGTCTGCTTTACTTTCTCAATGTCATCGAAAGTTATCTTTCCTTCTTTGGAGCTTTCATTTTAACAATTTTACATGTAACCCGGTGACCATTGACCCCAAGAACTCATGATTAGATGTGTTAAAAGACAAAAGACAAATGTCAATTGACAAAGTTACTTTGTTGAAGTGTATATGTGAATAAGTTGTGTTGTTTGTAACTTTAGTGGATTTTTTTCAAAAAACATTTGTATTTTGACATTTGACTTTTACATTAACGGCATTATGTATTTTTATAATGACATTTGTATTTTGCAACTTAGGTATTAGGTATTTTCTATGATGTATAAT
Source organism: Patella vulgata (assembly GCF_932274485.2). NCBI lineage: Eukaryota > Metazoa > Mollusca > Gastropoda > Patellidae > Patella > Patella vulgata. Next base: position 45,369,188 of record NC_065885.2, read on the forward strand.
AACACTTTCAACATACATTTAGTTTTGGCCCTTAAATCCTGCCATACTAATTAGGAGATACTAACTGGAGATAGTAATTACTAATTGGAGATAGTAATTACTAATTAAGACATACTAAGTCCTAGACTTAATGATAATTTTTGTTTTGTTTATATGTCATGAGCAGGAGATACTATGTCCTAATTAGGGGATACTAACGTCCTAGGTAATAGCAACTCCTAATTAGGACATATATTTTTTTTTAAAATTATTTGTTTGTCCCTAATATGCTTCCGTAGTTTCTGAATAAATGACCTTACCAAAAACGTATCCAGTTTTGTCAACCTTTTGACATGGGTGAGCAAACACGTAGCATCTTTTGATCAGATAGAAAATGATATCATAGTTAACAGACACATATCCATGTAAAGTGCCAACCTACAAGAAGATATTGGTGCTGCCACGGCATATATGTGTCTGATATATAAAACATCACAGCAAATATTAGATTTCAAGTATTCTACAGGGGCGGATCCAGGAATTTTTGCATGAGACAATGTATCTCCCCCCCCCCCCCCCGCATGGTCTCTATCGTCATTTTGGCGTATTTACATACACATTGAGCTTTTTAAACAGAGAAATCCAACACCTTGTTTGACGTCAATTTTTATTATGAATTAATACAATGACACTGTGATTCAATTTCATGGATGCAAAGCATTAATTGTGATATCACATAATGTCTATATCATTATCTCGTGCTTTGAGTGCCCATCCTGTCCCAAATCTGACGATAAAGGATAAAGCACACGGCCGAGAAACCTTTCTCATAAAAAGTGTTGATTTACAAAAAAATTTATGTAGCTGAGCAGGGGGGGGGGTCGATCCCCCAAACCCCCCCTCTGGATCCGCCCCTGCTCTAGTCCACCAATTCCTTATCACTCTTATTAAGTTCTCAGGCAGGGTATGCTCTTTTTATTACATCTGACACCACATCATATTTGAAGAGATTAAATAGATACACTTTTGTAGAATGTTGTTTTAGACACTAATTATCTAATTAATTGACACTAATTAACTAATTAATTGACACTAATTAACTAATTAATTGACAGAGACTACTAATGATTGATTAATCCCCATGTTTTTTTTATTACCATTTTATACATGGCCAAATCCACAACACTCACTCAAGGTTTTGTTATCAATTTTGAAAAGATGAGTTTTTAAGATACATTATGTAAAATTTAGATAAAGAGCTGAGAGTTATCGCTATAATAGTTCCAAAATAGATAATTCAAAATTGATATATTGAACATTTCATTCAAATTACTTTATTCTGAGCGATGTTATCATTGTTTGAAGTTTTGACAAAATGGGGCAAAGATTTGTTTTTTATTGTAGCATAGCTACTTGTTAATTGAGACTCAGCCTCGCTTCTCCATTTTAAAATTAAATCATTAAATGTCGATCGTATTTCAATCCGTTTACATCTCCACCATCTGATGTTCTAGAGAGTTGATTATAGGCTTGTCATTTGAATTAATGTCTAAATAATAGTTTATATAACATTTGAAGCCAAAATAAAAACTTGCAATAGTCAGATTTAGCTCTTACATAATGCATCTTTAAACAGGTGGGCACAAAAGTTTTTCTTTTCATACATAAATTTATGACCTGAGTTATAGTGCCTTTTCCATGGCGACATTATAAAACTCCAATTATTTACAACTCACTGATTCTGCCTTTATGAATGGGGTTGGGTGGGGCGGGGCAGGGCAATTCCTTTGATATCTAATACTTTTCAAGACCAAAACCTATTAACAACTTTTTCTCCAATGCTTAACATAACTCAGTGTCTAACATTTATGGATGAAAAGCAAACTAGTATGTCTGCAAGAATGTTGTAAAACCAAACCTTCTAACCTCTTTTTACCAATCAGTAATAAATAACCAAGAGGTATATTTATCTTCATAAAAAAACCAAAAAAAACAAATAGACGACAAAAAAAACCCTCCTAGTATCTAACGTGGACAACTAAACGCATATTGTCATTACATAAAAATGTGTCTGTCTGTTTTCTTGATGGAAGTGATAATGCCTTTTGATAACTAATTCTAGCAATTACAAATAATAAATTACACCACACTCTCCTGCTTATTGGTTGTATGGGCTGATTTTTGTTCTGACAGTTGTTTTAGACCTTCCAAGGGATTGTCATGATTTGTCTCTGAACTTGATGACTGCAGAATGTGTACAGGGCTTCCATGATTACCATCAGATATATTTTGAGGACGAAACAATGTAAAGTGTCCACTACTTGTATCAGTGGGTGTAAACCTACCATTGATACTTGGCACAGAATGGGGGCTAGTAGTGTAACCCTGTGGAAATGATTGTTGGTAAGCATCTCCAAAGCCAGAAGAATAGGTTAAATTGTAAACAGCATGATGATCAGGTGTTGGTGGTGAAGCAATCATATTGTTAAACACAGATCCTGTAACTGATGTTGTATCTGACGCCGATGGGACTCTCTGTTTCTCCGCATCTGTTATTGAACAAAGCAGATCCCAATTTGACTTGGATTTACCTGATGTATGTTGAAAAGTTGATGGTGTTTGTGAAACTGTGTTTATATGACTTGGTGATTGAGCAGGAAGAGCACTATGTGATATGCCACCAGGTTGTATAGTTAAATAACCATTTGGTATAGATGACCCTGGAGGATGATAATATGGCTGCATCAAAACAGGCGGTATAAACTGGGGTTGAATCATGCTTGCGCTGGGATTGGATGTTACAGGTTTTTCAACTACATTCTTGTTTTCAGAATTAGTATCATCTCTTTGATTAGCACCTTTAAAGGATTTCCTTGGAACAGGTTTAGGTTTGGATTTTCCTTTAGGAGATGTTGGTGGATCAATGAAAGGCAGATTTGCATCAACACCTCTATCTTGTGTTTCAAAAATTTTAATTGTGATTTCCTTGTCTTTTGTCTTTGTTTCATTTTGTTTTGCCTTTAATGCAACATCTTTTGCGTTGTTGCCAGTTACTCCAGAAGCACTTTTTTTTCGCATAGATTGATTTCTTACATATTTTTTAGGTTGAGCAATAGTTACTTGTCCTTTACCAGTTTGAGTCGCTGTTTCATGTAATGTTTGGGTCTCTTTTTCTCTCATTTCTCTATTAAAAATATCACCCATAGATCTAGATGCACGATTATAGCCTTTCTTTGACATTGTTCTATCTACAAAATCACTGTACATTGAAGTATCCAAATCATCATGTGCATAGGTTGAAACTGATTCCCCAAAAGAATTTCTTCGTACCCTTCGACTTTTGCGTCCATACAAGGAGGATCTGGAAGCATATAGTGATTGCCGCGAATCTGTTCTACGTAAAGCTGAAATGATTAAAAAAGAATTTTATAAAACAATACAAGCTTGCTGGTTATTCATAACAGGTGTAGTAAGTTTCCTTTTAATAATAAACCATGTGGCGAAAGAAACCATCTCGCTCGGCATGGATTGTATGAATCTCGGCATTCGCGCCCCATCTTCGACGCTCGATCCATACAAATTCTAGGTAGATATTAAAATAATAATTGGATTCACTGACTCGTTGTTAGTTAAATTTAAATAGTCATTGAATAATCCCTGATAGAACACCGGATATCCCGAGAAACAGACATTAATAATATATTTTTCCGTCAGGATCGCAAATGCTTTCAGATTCCTGATAACATGTAACATGCATCGATTGGAATTAGGTCAATAAACCAGCATTGCTAGATTTAGTTTTAAATAGTGTTTTAGTTTTATTCATTTTTATTTTTTACACATGCCGACAGGGAGTTATTCTTAAAAATATTGTCCTTATTATTTAAGGCTATGGCATAGTCGTACAGAATTTTATTTTTTATGAAGCAATTTCAATTATGGTTGTCACGTGGTAATTGTGCTGCTTGTCTTTCATCCACGAATGAATAAAAACTTTGTAAGTTACGTGATAGACAAAAACAATAATTTGTGTTTTGAATATGAAGAAATGTCATGGTGTCATATCAGCTTATTTTGGCTACTGCATTTTCTGATACTGGCCATAGTAGAAAAATCCTAATTTCGATCGACTGATGATATCCGTTTATCCATCAAATAAACGAAGACAGTAATTTATTCAGTAATATTACTGACTTGAACTTCAAGTCATATCTTAGCCTATTCAGAATACAACATTCTCCATAACAGATTTGTTGAAGTCTGGTTATATTAAAGTTAATGGGAGCTTCGAATTATCCTGTTTCTTACCGGGATCTCAACTGACCTAATTCTGGCTGGTTGGTTTCAAAATGGATTAAAATAACTGGTCTTTATCACAAATGCTAACAAAGCTCTCCTCAAAAGATTCAGGAGAGCAATTTACCCATTTTCTAATTTCAGGAGAGCTTTTTTTGACTCACCAGGAATTTATTCATGTGAAGGCCTGATGCATGCGTGACAACTCAGACCAAGGACTAGTCGGATTAAGACCACTCAGACCAAGAGAGATGACCACTGTGGTAAAGACTGTGTCACCATTGAGGTGAAATACCATGCACAGTACTTTAAGAAATATACCCAAGTTGTTGTGGAGAAAAAGAGTTGGTACAAGTGCAATTACTTTTTTTGAAAAAAATATGTATGAATTGTTGGTACAAGTGCAATTACTTTTTTTGAAAAAAATATGTATGAATTGTTTCTGCAGCCTCCTGGCTGAAAATGTCGTCGGGGCCCTTAAATCACCAGTGAAAAGGGGGGCGCATATTCTGGCGCATTCCCCCCTGGTTGCCTTACAGTAGCTGCAGAAATTTATGTCCCTCTTCCTTAGGGTGACTACACTACAGATCAAGCACCAAAGGAAATTTTCACTGTGGATGTAAATCAGGCTGCCGAACAAATGGATGTACTTTATACTTTTTTGTATGGACTTGAAAAGTTTCTTGTATGGATTTGTGTAAATGTGTAAATTGTTCGAATGTAAAAGTGACAGCCAACACTATACGACTGGTACCGTGGAATCTCGGGTAAATAGCGTTATTATCTAATCTATGTAGAGTTATTCATAAATACCATTGATTTTGGCCTAATAGCATTCAATTTGTCCTTGTATACAACTTAAATCTCAACGTGCAATTTTGATTACCAAGCGTTAATTAACTAGTGTTTAGTTTGTCGACACGTGTTTAATTATAAGCATCCCACTTAATTTTCACGACTGTTCAATAATTAGTTGGACCGTTCAATTTCCCGAGTTGTGATTAAAATTAGTCAAGGTGTCCAATTACGCCAGGTATTCAATTCTGTTGCCGAACATCCAATTTCACATGCGTTGTTCAGATTTTAACAAAATGTTTATATATTGAAGGAGTTGTAATATAGTAATGCTGCCGTGAAAACGTGTACATGTATAATGTACAGGCCGGTTTGAATAATAACATCTCGGGAAAACATTTACCGGCATTCTGTACATGCATATAACGTCAGCCAAAATGTATGCAACAATGAACAACTTACAATTTTTTTACAACGTATCATTACATCTTCGTCTATGACTTAGATGTAATCCATCAATTATTGGCTGCTATAAAATCCAAACTTTAAATTTTTTACGTCATACAATGAGCTTGAAGCTTCAGTTAATCTAAATCAATCATTCATAGAGCACTCGATCCACTCCACGGGGCGCTTAACGGTAAGTCACGTGGTCAGAAACGCGCCATTTTTGGGACTATATTCTTAGTCTGTCTGTGTTCATCGGCGACAAATCTCCGCTGTGACAATATACATCAACTTTAAATGTCGCCCAATTCATTTCGGTGGAAGCGGATATTGAATAAAGCCATTTCACACACGTGTACATTACATGTGCATGTCATATATTTATACAATGTCCACGATGTGTTACATGTAATTGTCGCCTTCACTCTGTTATTTTGAGTAGCCTACACTTTCTGAATGATTCTATTCTTTTGTACGAATGCATGACCACTTGGACCAACTAATAGACCACTCGGACGAAACAAAAAAGACTACACGGACCATACAAAAGGACCACTCGGACCAATAAAAAAGTATTGTTTTAATACGTTTATATTTGTGTTTGTATTAATATGACTATTTGAATCAATAATAAAGTGTTGTTTTAATAATTGATAATAGTGTTTGTTTTAGTATGCATATGTTTTCTTTGAAATAATAACAGCTATTGATTATACAATAGGTGAATTTATTTAAGCAAAATACATTATTCATCTCTAATAACTACTCCCCTCATTGATTCTAACCCCTATTACAGAAGAAAGGGGACAAAACAAATCATAGATAAAATTGACAGCTGTATATTTACATTAGCAATGTAGCCTAGATTATCAAGGACAAACAGTTATCTCCCCTTTAATGTTCTAGGCTAACAGGTGTCTCTCCTCACATACTTCCTCATTGAAAGAACAATCCTGAGAGAAGGATCAAAAGTAATTTCCATGTTCAATTGTGAGTCAAGAATAAAAAATACAGTGATGTAACTTGACTTATGGAAAAAAATGATGTCTCCTTTAGTGATAGGGTCTATTTTGATTCAATTTTAGAGCACAGTTTTGTAGGATGGCTTGGATTTGAAACATCTAGATCTAGTAGTGTAGAATCCCTAGAAGTCACATGGCATTTTGCTGACCATGTGTGCATATATTTAATAGGCCTAGTAGGGCCTATACAGCTACAGGACTTCTACTTTGTTACTTGTGTCAAGATGACACTACAGAATGACTAAACAGTGAGGCTATTTATAGAATACTAATAGATAATGAGAATATTGAGAAGGGCCATTCTTCACTCTTGTCACTCTTATGTTGTCTTTTCTGTGTGGTGTTACCGGAGACTGCATGAGTTCATTGATATTATGTAAACGCTAGGCCTAGACAACTGTCAGTATTGAGTAAGAAGCCACTGGCTCTGCCTCTCCTGCTCTCCTGAGCGTGCTAATTTGGTTCATTTTAATATGTTTCATGTTCAACTATGGGAAAACAAGGTCCATCGACATCAAAGACTACAACTACAAGAAAATCCACTCGTAAGAGTAAGAGCTCTTACGCTAAACAGAGACCAGTAATCCAAGAAGATGTTGCCAACAACAACACCTTGCCAGACCCAAGGTCAGGAGTCTGTTGTGGGTACCGATTGGTCACCAATACCCTTACCTGTTATTCAACCAAACAATCATATTCCCCAATTGTCACAAGATGACAGTCTTAATTTAAAGTCCCCCCAGCCAGAAGAAATTACACTGCCAGGTAATAATTTGGGGGTCAATCATAGCAGGGATGGGTACCAGGTAGAAAGTATTCCTGAAATGATTGGATCAAATGTTACAGCTGCAAATAAATCTAAAATATTAAATAGCCGGTGAATATATTGATCTAAGTATTTTATTAAAATCAAATCATGATCAAGAACAACATAAATTTCTTTATATTGATGCGGATGGTAAAATAATATCTAAAGAGAAAGAATCAAATAAATATCTTGATATAGAGAAATGGACTGATGCTTTCATTATTTTCATGAGCATTTATACCAGTGCACATCCCACAAAATGTCAAGAATTGTTGAAATATATGATAACAATACGCATGGGGGTTTCTAGAACCAATGGACATGGTTGGTGTCAATATGACGAACAATTTAGACGTAAACGAGCTCAAGCACCACATAGCTCTTGGGAACATATTGACTATGAGCTTTGGCTCTTGTATATGGCCAACGTTACTAACTCTCAGTATGTGCATGCGCCTGCGACATACACTTCAACGAAAACCCCAAATTCTACCTATGGCAAATGTTATGATTTTAATTTTAAAGGTTTTTGTAATAGACATCATTGTCCATATGCGCACACATGCATACAGTGTGGTGCTGAACATGCAAAAGTGACATGCTTCCAAAGTAGACCTTTTTACCCACACAACTCCATTCGGCCTCAATCTACCTTTCGATTCAATAACACTGCCAGTTTTAGACAACCAGACTCTTCAAACTTTAGACAAAGAGGAGCCTCCAATTTTACCCGTGCTAGGAGATTCCCAAGATATATGGGCCCTCGGTAATTCACCCCTCAAAACAGAAATTATAACTAAATACCTTGATACCTACTTTAATAAATCTGCTGCAGACTTTTTAATACACGGCCTACGAAAAGGATTTAGACTCCAATATGAAGGTCCTAGAATGCGTGTACAATCAAATAATTTACTATCTGTTAAACAATATCCAAATGAAGTTCGTGCAAAAATTAATAAGGAAGTACAACTAGGTCGAATCCTGGGCCCATTCGACCAACCCCCAATCTCCAACCTTCATATTTCCCCTAGGCATTGTACCAAAATCTGATGGGGGGTGGAGAATGATAACACATCCGTCTTCGCCATATGGTATGAGTATTAATGATTATATAGACCCCCAGTTATGTACGGTTAACTATACATCCTTCGATAAAGTCATTGATAAAATATCTTCTTTAGGCAAGAATTCGCTGTTAGCTAAGATGGACGTGCAGTCTGCATTCAGATTATTAAAGATAAACCCAGCAGACTTCGATCTTCTTGGTTTCATGTTTGAACATAGGTACAGTACGGCCGTCACGATGGTTTGACGGGACACGATATTACCGTGTTTTTTTATCGTGGAATTCCAAGATTTACCGAGTGAACACCGAGCGAATATCGAGTGACACGATAGCACTGCCTCGGTGTTGGAAACACGGTGTGACTCGGTGTTTTAATTAAACCATGCCTCTGATCGTTTATTTTAGGATGAAGTACATGTAGAGCTATACATTGTTATTATAGATCACTTAATGTGTTGGTAGCTACGTGTGAAGATTGGCGTACGCGTTTCTTTGATCTGTTATATCATGGACCGTATATAGGGTTATATCACAGGGTAATTCTGTTATTTAAACCCGGGTATTGTCATCTTTTAAACAGAAATATGCTTATACCGATACATTATTACTTCATTAATATGTTCGACATTTGTAAGACTTGCATCGATGGACCATCACAAATTCAATCAAATTACTGAAAAATTATAACATGACACCAATATATGCTAGTCTAAACGGGGGCGTAGATTTATCCATCTAAATAGTAATTCACATACTGATAAATAATTCTGGTTTAAATCACAAATAAATTAAAAGCCTTTGTCTCCTGATATGTAATCACACAAAGTCAGAATTCACCGTCAACAAGTTTATGGAACTTTGCTGAACACATGTACATTGACACGTATCAGTCCGATAATACCTTGCTGTCGTTTTCATTTCGGCACCATAGAGTCTGGTGGATGCATACTGTCAATCAAGGTTCCACAATGAGAACTGACACGTGACATGAAAGGAAATCGACTGACAGAACATAGACGCCCCTTTAACAACAAACTATTACCTTGTTGTAGTCTTGTGCTCGTGGACAATATGACTTTTATTGTTAATTGTCAGTAGTAATAATTACATATTTTCAAAAGAGATGTCGATTTCTTTTTGATTATACATGTAGCTTCAGTCCATTCAATTACCTGTATTTATTACTCAAATGGTTTCTTAATTAGCAGAATGTGAAAATAAAGAAAACAAAGTTACACTTAAAATATGACTACGGTAACCAAGAAGTTATTCGTCGCGATTTCACGGGGTTGTTAGGATTCGACCGGACCCCCACCCAATCCGCTACATGTAATACCAATTTGTAACGAGTAATTGTGATTACTCTGTTACGGTAAAACTCGTATTTTTTTTTAAATCGGTACAGGCTTAAGGTTCACGCATGCAGGGCGGCTTATGAACAAAATGATGTTTAGTCATTTGCAGTTGACATATTCTGCCTTACACCGGTGGAAATCATTTCATTATATTGTGCACAAACGTCATTCCTTAAATAGCCCCACGCCCCTTTAACAACTGAATTTTCTGTTAGACCATTTATTCTACACTCTTTGATATGCTTTCTAGATTAATTAATTTCATAACTATTGAAGAGGACCAGTTGGTTGTTTATATTGTTTTATTTACCTAACGATCAACGATAAGTTCACCAATGTTTTTGTAATAAAGTAGACCCGTATTGTTTGCTGATTGACTTTATCCCATGATTTAAAAAATTGGCGATGGTTAATATTGGGTCAACAATAATTCCTTAAATTGCGCCGGAGCCCCTTTTACATAAACGGAATTCGCATTTTATAAGACGGCGATTATTCGTACATGTATGTCGGGCCAAAAGGTCATTTCTTAAATAGTACGAACCTCCCTTTAACACTCCCTTTAACAAGAGAAATTGGAATGATATGTTTCGGCATGATAAATAATGTTAAAACTAATCGTTAATCTATTTTCCGTACACGAAACTAAACAACTCCAAATATAATGAAACATTGTCGTGAATTTATCAGTTAGATTTTCGGCTGATATCTTTTACCGCTTACATACATGTAATGTACATTATTAAAAATTTACGCAATATGTAAAAAGTATTTACCTTACCTTTTATACTCATATTGTAGATGTTAAATATCCTTAATAATTATCACAGGCAAATATAAAAATAATACCAATCCAAATTAATATCCTTTTGCATATAAACTTGCATATATAATCAACTTGGAATACCAAAATTTAAATCGTAAGGCATTGTGGTCTAAACGGTATCATAAATTATAAAATAAACCATAAATCAATGGACCTGTTGTAAGGTGAACACTGCATGGTTTCTGGCAACTTTGGGTCTTTGCGGCATAATGTAGTCTTAACCAATAAAAACAACAAAGTGGCTACGTGCGATTTTATTCTTTCCGTACACGAAACTAAACAACTCCAAATATAATGAAACATTGTCGTGAATTTATCAGTTAGATTTTCGGCTGATATCTTTTACCGCTTACATACATGTAATGTACATTATTAAAAATTTACGCAATATGTAAAAAGTATTTACCTTACCTTTTATACTCATATTGTAGATGTTAAATATCCTTAATAATTATCACAGGCAAATATAAAAATAATACCAATCCAAATTAATATCCTTTTGCATATAAACTTGCATATATAATCAACTTGGAATACCAAAATTTAAATCGTAACGCATTGTGGTCTAAACGGTATCATAAATTATAAAATAAACCATAAATCAATGGACCTGTTGTAAGGTGAACACTGGATGGTTTCTGGCAACTTTGGGTCTTTGCGGCATAATGTAGTCTTAACCAATAAAAACAACAAAGTGGCTACGTGCGATTTTATTCTTTGATCTTGGATCCAAGGGACATTTCTGTTATTCAAACCAATCTGCACGAGACTGACAACATACAAGTTGACAGTTATCATTGATTTGGGGTTCATGTGGAATAGATTCTTCCATCGAAATACAGTTATTCTTTTCTAAAATAAAACGAGTGCCTTGGATTTTTGCGTGGATTTGATAGCGGTTATAATTAACTAATATTCTCTTACATCGGAGACTTGTGTCGCGTTCATTTCATTTTTACGGTAAGTACGAACTTATGTCTGATTTAAAAGCGCTTTCGAACCCCGTTGCAAGTTCTATTTGTCTTATTTCTATTTGTAAGACCGGTAACCCAAATACCGTTATAGTTTGCAATTTAAAAGTCTATCTTTGCCGTGATTCGAGAGTAGTTCTTAACTATAAACTCATAATATAGTAAATATGCAAAACAATTTGAACACGGCATAAATATCTAAACTGTGTAATACATGTATAGTCTTATGCATACGTGTCCTTCAAAGTGTACTAGACATGCAGCTTTACATGACTGGTTGGAAATGTAACTGCATATATCGTGCAGAATATGTGAGCACGCATGTTCTAACTATACAACGTGACCTAATGCGTCCGTATTATTAACGAAAATATTCAACATTCATAACATCGTGGCTGTATATCGTTTTGACATCGATTGTTTATGACAAATAAATACCGTTAATTTTGCATGTAAAATTACACCGAGGCCTATCGTGTCGCACGACTATCGTGGCACATGATAGCGACTGCTACACCGAGTTATTTATCGTGGCAATATCGTGGCGTTATCGTGGCAATTTTCAACAAAAAACGACACGATAATCGTGTTTCATCAAAGCGTCGCGGCGGGCGTACTGTACTACATTGATAAATGCCTACCCATGGGCTGTGCGATATCGTGTAGCATATTTGAAACTTTTTCAACTTTTGTTCAATGGTTAGTTACATACATTTCTGGTATTACATCCTTAGATCATTACCTTGATGACTTTATTTTCATGGGGGGCAGTGAATAGTGATGACTGTACTATACTGATGAAAACATTTACTAATATTTGTCAGGAATTGGGTATTCCCTTATCCAGTGGTTGGCCCAACCACCACTTTAACGTTTTTGGGATTAGAAATAGACACGCAATCATTTACTGTTAGAATTCCTGAACAGAAATCAAAAGATCTTACGGTCCTAATCAAAACATTCCTGAACAGGAAGAAGGTGACCCTTAAAGAAATGCAGTCCTTGGTCGGCACATTGAATTTCTTTTGTCGAGCTATTAGATCTGGTCGGGCATTTAATCGTTGTTTTTATGACTTGATGATAGGCATTAAACAACAACACCATTTCATCCGATTATCACATGAGATTAAAGAAGATCTGAATGTCTGGCTTGAATTCTTGCAGCACTTCAATGGAGTCACCTTTTTCCCAGAAGAATGTTGGTTGTCTAATGACACTCTCCAACTTTTCAGTAATAGTGCAGGGGCACATGGCTTGGGCTGTGGGGTTTATTTTAATTGGGAATGGACTTATTTTCAATGGCCTCAATCGTGGAAAGATCACTCAATCATGCGAGATATTACTTTCTTAGAGCTGGTTCCTGTTGTCTTAGCTATTTCTATTTGGGGTCCTCGACTTTCTAATAGGAAAGTTATATTTAATATTGATAATCAGGCTCTAGTTTCGATTCTTAATTGTCAAACATCAAAATCTAAACGTGTCATGTATATCTTGAGACCATTCATTCTAAAAATTTTGCAATTTAATATTATTTTCAAAGCTTGTCATATATGTGGCTATAAAAATACAATAGCTGATTCTATTTCGAGACAGGACTGGACACGGTTTCGGAAAGAAGCTCTAAAAGCCAAACTGAAACCAGAGCAAATACCCAACACTTTCCTAGAGGCCATATTGAGAATGAAATGAAATAAAATGAGGTTTAACGTCCTACTGTTTTGCTCCGAACTGGGCTAATGAAGACGGGCATACGCCATACAGTGTGCTATGAGGGAAATTTTGCCCGGACAGCGGCACTTGGGCCTACTCTTATATCGAATTCCAACTGCCAAGGGATCTTTTACGTGCACGCCAATGTGTACACGTGACCCCGTTTTTTCGTCCCATCCAAACGACTAGACAGCTTTCCTTGTCAGCCCCTCCGTCCTGCATCACGGACAAGGGAGAACCACGCCGGAAAATCTGGATCGAACACCCGACCTCCAGGCTAGCGAGCCAGCATCTTACCCACTTAGCCACGTGATCCCCTATTGAGAATGAAGTTGACAGACTACTAACAGCTGCCCTTTCAAAAAATACTGCGTTAACATACAAGACTGGCCTTGATGCTTTCCACAGCTTCAGGACAATGTACAAATATGGATACATTTGGCCCCCTCCCTTAGATCATATTGTCACCTTTATTGCCCATATATCTCTGAAAGGCTTAGCATTTTCCACTGCTCGTCTGTATCTGGCTGCGATCAGTTGTAACTAGAATTTTGAACCTGACAGATCCACCAAAAACTTTATAATTAGTAAACTGTTAATTGGTATGAAACGAATCAAGTATAAAACTGATACCCGCCTACCCATAACTCTTGATTTATTAAAACAAATCATATCCGCTTTACCATGGGTATGTAACAATGACTTCAAAGTCAAGTTATTCTGTGCAGCCTATACTTTAGCCTTCTACGGATACCTTTGTGTAGGGGAGCTGACTTTATCCAAGTGTGGTACAGACCAAATTATACATATAAGGGACATAACTCTTTCAGCTACGAATAATAATACTACAACCATTATAGTTCAGTTACGCTATTCCAAGACTGATCAGTTTGGTCAGGGATCCATAATAACAATTCAGTGGACTGGGGGGAGCACATGCCCAGTTGTTCACATGGAACAGTTTCTAAAAGTCAGACCATGCATACCAGGTCCACTATTTTGTCATTACAGTGGAAAGTGTCTGACACGATTTCAGTTTTCGGCAATGTTAATTAAGGTCCTCCGGCACTTAGGTATCGATTCGAGCCATTATAGGTCCCACTCACTTCGAATAGGTGCTGTGTAGCAGAGTGATTTACATCTGCAGCAATGGCAGGTCATTCATTCGAAACAATCCAAACTGCAGAGAGATGGAGATCTTCAGCTTATCAATCATACATACAGGAATAAACTATTTGAACTTTCAGAAACACAGTCTGCTACAGTATGGTGTATAGGGTCATCAATCATTAAGTGGGCAGCATTTCATGCTCGTAGTAGACCAGGGGGTTCCCATCTTGGTTTACAGCACAGAAATATTTCTGTTTGGTGGCAAGGTTACAGAGGACTACAATTCTTGCAACTTAAACGTAAGATTTACTATCTTACCAGCGTTGAAGATCCTCCTGACATGCTTCTGATTCATTGCGGTGGGAATGACATTGGCCATATCAAATTAGACCAGTTTTGGAAATTTATTGAAACTACCCTAGAATATATCGCGTTTAGCCTACCAAATACACGACTAATCTGGTCACAGATCCTACCCAGAAAACATGAAATAAACGCTAGAGCTTTTATCCGACAAACATCACGCCTAAATAGTTGTGCTTCCACGCAAGTTTTATGGTTGGGAGGGGCCTACATTCATTATCCCGATATAAAATTTAAATTTGAAAATTTATATAGAGATGATAAAATTCATCTCTCTGACATTGGCAATGATATATTCCTTAATACAATTCAGGGCGCCTTGGAATTTTTTCACTGGAGTTCAGGATAACTTATATACATGTAAGTTATAGCGAGATATGGTCGCTGATTCCTTGAATTTGAGGAGCTCCCCCATTTTATGGCGGTGATGCAGATTCAAAAAATGTATCTGCATCATTTGGCAATAACGCTCACAAATTCAAGATATGACAGACTTGCGACCTCAGATTGTTCGGGTCAAGTCATATCAAGGTCATAAGTGAATGTGACTTGCCATTGTGGCAGTCATTAGTGAACTTAAGTGAAAATAATTGTTAATGAATTGACTTACGTTTTTAAATTGAATTTGTTGTTTATTGAAATTTGAAATTATGAATTTTATTTAATAGTTTTATACAATGATAAAGTAACGAAGTAAATTGAATTGAAGTGATCTTGACTTAAATGAATTGAACTTGATTGGAATCAAATGAAATGAATTGAACTTGGTTGAAATGAAATGAATTAAACTTGATTGAAATGAATTGAACTTGATTGAAGTGAATTGAAATGAATTGAACTTGATTGAAGTCAATTGAAATGAATTGAACTTGATTGAAGTGAATTGAATTGTATTATTGAATTGTTTGTATTACATTAACCGCGCCATATCTCTGCCAAACCTTAATAAATAGTTTTAATTTTACTTTGTATTTTGTCTATGAATAATAAAGTGTTATGTACTTACCCGTCGCATTGTTTCATCATGAAGCACATCAAAGAAAAACAATTAAATTGTTGATGTAATAAAGATATATATTTGCTAATATGTACTTACCGGCAGCTGATATTCTAAAGTTATGTATATACTCACCTATAAATTGTTTTTATTATGATACAATATGTTATTAATGATTAAAATCATTAATAACATATTGTCTGTATCATATTTTTAAAATGAATAAGTCAAGCCTTATAATGTAATTTAATTGGTCTGTGTGGTCCTTTGGGTTGGTCCGAATAGCAAGGATAAATATGGGTCCGATATTATGCAATATAGATGCAGGTTTGTTTTTTTTTTCTCCTTTTTTTTCTAACAATATTTATTCAATATTTACATATTATAAAGATACAATGTTCAATTATGGGATCTGAAAACAAGCCGTACAGTTATATAAATGCATTGTTTATAATTATAATCACGATTTACATACAGTTATAATTACAAAAGCAAATGCAGGTCCAATCAAGAAACTTGCGTGTTCACCGTCTAGTATAACTTTCAAGCTTCTGATATCTAGATTTTAAATGTAAACATATATGTATAGATTGCAGTTACACAGGGTACATGTATATGCAGTAGGAATTCGTTAGTTGGACGTACAAAAGAATGGAATCATTCAGAAATTGTACTCAAAATAAGAAAATTATAATGGAGTGAAGGCGAGAATTACATGTAGGCCTAACACACTCGTGGACATTGTATAAATATATGACATCTGCATGTAATGTACACGTGTGTGAAATGGCTTTATTCAATATCCGCTTCCACCGAAATGAATTGTGCGACATTTAAAGTAGATGTATATTGTCACAGCGGAGATTTGTCGCCGATTAACACAGACAGACTAAGAATATAGTCCCAAAAATGGCGCATTTCTGACCACGTGACTTACCGTTAAGCGCCCCGTGGAGTGGATCGAGTGCTCTATGAATGATTGATTTAGATTAACTGAAGCTGCAAGCTCATCGTATGACGTATATAATTTAAAGTTTGGATTTTAGAGCAGCCAATAATTGATACGTTGTAAAAAAATTGTAAGTTGTTCGTTGTTGCATACATTTTGGCCGACGTTATATGCATGTACAGTGCGTTAGAAAAAAATCCTAACGGATACAGAATGCCGGTAAATGTTTTCCCGAGATTACCGAACTCATTTTGTTGTTATTCAAACCGGCCTGTACATTATACATGTACACGTTTTCACGGCAGCATTGCTATATTACAACTCCTTCAATATAAACATTTCGTTAAAATCTGAACAACGCATGTGAAATTGGATGTTCGGCAACAGAATTGAATACCTGGCGTAATTGGACACCTTGACTAATTTGAATCACAATTCGGGAAATTGAACGTTCCAACGAATTATTGAACAGTTATGAAAATTAAGCGGGACGCTTATAATTACACACGTGTCGACAAACTAAACACTATTAGGCCAAATTCAATGATATTTATGAATAATTCTACATAGATTAGATAACGCTATTTACCCGAGATTCCACGGTACCAGTCGTATAGTGCAAACATATGCTGACAGTGACATTGATTTCAATAGTGATGATGATTATTGATGAAATTATTTGATTTTTTTATGAGTAGACCTAAACCTGTTTACATGTATTTTTGTAAGCGTTTTTTAAATATTACATAAATTGTAATTTAAACACGTTTTATTTAAATGTACTGTTCATATCATATTTTGTCACTTTATGCTAACTATATGTCTTTATTTTACTTTTTTTTCTAATTCATTTTACTGGAACCATTTTATTTAGATAACTGTTTTTCTCTTGTATATACTTTTAACTGGTATATATATCCTTTAATTTTGTACAGTGTATATGGGCACAAGACATGATCTGTCTGTAAATACATGTGTTCTGTGAATATAACAACCAAGAGCGCATTAGAAACTGTTCCCCAGTATTAACATGATTATAAATGACGATATTATTATTATTATTATATACATTTTTCATCAATACTAGTGGTATTGTTGTGTATGAGGAAATTTATATAATCGTATTTGTTTATTTTTTCTTTATTTCTTTCTTTCTTTGTGCAGTGGACGCTTACGGCTAGCCCCCGGATCCATTAACTTTTTTTTAATTGTCTGTTTGTGTTTTTCTGAGTACGATGTCTTGTCCGTGTATTTGTTTTTGTGTAAATTTTGTGTGGTGCATCATTATTAATTTAGTTTCATCGTTCAGATCAAATGGTATTGCTATTTTGGGGGGGGGGTTTACTCAACATTATATGTAATTATAATACAGAACCAGTATTTCAATCACGCCAAAATCGTTTTCACCTGAATTATGTATGTAGTATATATTTCTCTTGGATATTGTTTCAATGAAATAAATTTGAAAAAATACATTTTTTGAGAAAATATCTCATTCATTGTATTGGTGCAATTTCCTTTTTGACCACATTTATGGCACAAATTTGGGGTTAGCCGTGCTCACGCAACATTTGTTTTATGTTATTGTCCCGTAATCCCTGCAGATTTGCAGGGAAATTCTCTCTGATAAATGTAAACAAACCAACATGTTCCGTCTTGTAAAAGGTATTCATTGCCTATTTATGGCTATTGACCCGTGACCCTATGACATTGTTTGCTTTTATGGTTTCTGATTGGCTTAGAATTTGATTTTTTCACCGCATTATGGCTACACTTGACAAATATAGTTCCAATGCGTAATTTGAATGCTAGACTTATTGTGCAATGCATCAGAAATGCAATGTTTACGACAGTGACAGCCTACTGGTTTACTTATGCAATAAAGCATCAGATTTTCACCTGGAATTCGCTGGGACGAGATGAAACGATTTTCGGGGCTAAATCACAGCCTATATATATATGTCAATGTCAGACACCAACGTATCGGAATATAATAAGATATCTCTTCTATGAGTCTAGAGTAATGCCGTATTCAAATTCGAGCTCAGCCATTCTCAAGAGGAGATGAAGAAAAAAAGGAAAAGTCGTTCATGTCGACATTATGTGCCAAAATGCACTATATTATATGTCTCACATGTCCATAATTTTGGTCTGTTTATGTTGCAAAACACTGTCAGCATGCACAAAAACATTGAAGCAGACGAAATAGATGTCACTTGCAAGCTGTCAAACAAACCACCTGATGTAAACAATTAACCATGTGGCATGGATTGGGTCACAGCCTGCTCTTCAGTATGAGTGAATTTACACGATGGCTTTGTGTTCTAAACATTAAAAAACATAAATTCGTGTTTATAATATCCTAATAAACAGCCCATTTGATCAGATTTTGGGCCAAACGATGATGTGAACAAAATACAGCAGTAAATTGAATGCTTACTATAAAGACCAACTACATCACTTCCAGTTTTAATAAAAAAAAAATAATTTCCCGCTTATAAAAACTTTTTTGCTTGTGTTACAGAGGGGATTATGTCTGAACTTATGGAAACCTTGTTGAAAATTGTTGGTCTTCCCCTTTAAGATAACTCACAGAAAATTCCACACAATTCATTTCTTCCCAAACGAATGCAGGATTCTAAATCGACCACTAGGACAACATACCTGACCAATGTAAAAGATTTAGGGTCACAACTGTTCGAGTTGGAGCGTTTTAATATTAGGATAAAAAAATTGGTCCAAATATGACAAATTTTGTCCCCCAAAAAACAATTTCCAGTTATACCAGTAGTTGACATTTTATAAAATTTCACATCCTGTGACTTCTGTCGCCTACGAAACCTAATTTCTGCATGGCCCTCTCGTGGACTTGTTCTTAATAAGCCAATTGATGACAGACGGACCAAATGACATGGGTGACGACTTACAGAGGAACTTTCAAGGGTCACTTAAAGTGGTTATATAGAATATAATTACGTGAAAATGATTCTGTATCTTCGTCTCTGTAGATTCCACGAGACATGACACTTGTTGGTGTACCAGGGCGGCTAAAAGAATCAAAGTCATCCAAGTCTTGACCATCACTGCCCTTGCTACTGCGACCAATCCGTGGTGACTTGGCTGATAGTTTGCATTGGCTGTTACTTCTTTGAAAAACACTTTGTGGTGGAGCATGAACATATTCACTAACAAATGCATCTTTATTTTTCACTTGTGTTCTTTTATCTTGCAGACTTTTACCACGATTAGGTCTCAGTGTATGTTTTGGTTTTGACACAACAACCCGAGGATCTGTAACTTTAATCGGTATAACTTCACTTGGTGATGGTGGATCAGTATTATCACATATCAATTTAATATTTTTATCATCATATTCATCAGCAGAAATACTTCCAATTTCTTCATTAGATGAAGATTGACGATATGCTCTTCTAATGCTTGCATGATGACGTAAAGGTTTCTGTGATTTGGATACCTTTTTAGCAGGTGGAAGGAGAGGTGGTGGGGGGGACTCAACAGAGGACTGGGAACCAACAGATTCTGATGTGAAACCAGATATTCTGTTAGCTCGTTCATCTGCATCCGTCTCATTTTGTGTAAAATTTTTTCTAAATTTTGCATTATTTTGAAGAGCATCAAGAATTGGAGATTTAGGTAACTTGGGATGTTTATCTGGGTTGTCTTTCACTGATCGTTCATTTGATTTGTGAAGCTCATCAAATTTAAACACTATGTCATCTGCAACATATTTGTTGCTATCTATTAAAGGAGTATTTTTATCATTTCTATTACTCAATAATTTCTTTTGAGAAACTGGGCTTTCAAACTCTTTGTTTGAGGTATTTCCATTTCGAAGCACTTCATTAGAATAACTGTAACTGTTGTTGCCTTGTTCTTCATCCAGGCTGACCTTGTACTCCCCTTGTCCTTGCTTGATATGTTGACGTTTACGATAACAACAGATACAAATAACTGCCAGTATGACAAGAAAGAAAATAACACCAGCCACTATTCCAGCTACTAGTGGAATATTTACTTCAGAAGAGTTAGGCCCATTAAAAACTTGATCAGCTGAAAGCAACAAAAAATAATTGCAAAATTTACAATGAAGCTTTAACTACAAGGACTGTAGGACACAAGGACTGATTATTATACATTCCATGCAACGTTTTCTTATTGTTTTCATTTTTGTAATCAAGAGACATTTAACTCTGAAAGTCATCTCGAAAGGAAAACTTGGATGTTGAGCAAATCAAGGACCCTTGAAGAAATATAATTTCTAGGGTTCCAATTGCTTCCAACCAAATTTGAAAAAAAAAAAAAAAAATCTGCATCTAACGCCTTCACAAGGTATTTGGCAAAGGGGGGGATAAGTCAAGATCCATTAAAACCTATAGCCTTTAACGCATTCACAAGTTTTTTCAGAAAAGGGACAGAAAGTTGCGGATCGCTGAAAATCAATAGGGTTTCATTTTTTGATTGGCTTATACCTTCTCTTATTTTCAGTTTATTTATAATATTATCGTCATCAATTTATTTGCCAATTCTCTATAAGGCCACCTACAAAAAAAAAAGGGGTTGATTGTCCTTTTTTTTTCAAAAAATGTGGGAGGGAGGGAGGGAGGGAGGGAGGTTTTTTTTGTTTTTTTTTTAATGAATACAGAATAAGCAATATACTTCAGGAATATTAACCTTTTATTTCATGTCAAAACACAACTCATCTGCATATAAAGCCGCTGATCGTCATTTGAATTGTTCAGATTAATTTTTTAAACTTTAGATATTCCGGCTTGGATTCAATCAGATAATATAAAGAGATTAATAACTGAACACTTAGTTTAGGCCTATAGGTGGTGCCGACTGGTTTAATGTTGCAGGATATCAAATGTTGCAAAATTTTCAATTCATATCATGTCTTTGGACTGATATCCTCTTTAGACATGCAACTTTCATAATATTGTATTTTGCGAATAGTAAGAAAAGAAGAGCCATAAAAAAACCCCAAAAAAAACAAAAAACATTTTGCATAACGACTTTATACGATCACTATAATAATCGGTCAATTTAGTCATTCATGCCCCCAATGGCCATTCCGAAAATCTGTTGTTACATTTATACGGGAGACTGTTCCACGTAATTCAGAATTGGCGAGACGTATATTCCCAACTTAACATATAGTTCCAGGTTGTATTGTATTCAAAATATTGTATTTGGTGCTGAATGCGTCAAGGCCTAAAATATGGTTAAATTCTTGTAGCACGGATTCTGTGTCCGGTGGATTAAGCTCCGGTTTCCCATCTTTATTTCAATACTTAAGATCACAGATAATACTGAAAATTAGTGAAAATTATGTCAAAAATAAAGTGAAAGTGAAATGACGGTGAAGGACGCAGCGGATCAAATACCAAACCTACTGAAAACCTGACTAGTGAGCGGATGCGGCTGGCGCTCACTCGACTCATCCGAGGGAGTCGATCGGGTGCCAAATGATCTGATCGGACCTTCGCAACTGACCACCACAAGAGGAAACACTCATTAGGGGTCAGGAGGAATCGCTACCTTACACTTTTTCAGAGCCTTACGCCATTTCTTTCAGAGCACGGTTTTCTTATTTTCGAAGCACGGATTTTTCATTTCGAAGCACGTTTGTGGTCCAAGGCACGTTATTTTAGGCCCTGGTATGCGTGCAAACAAAAATGTCGGCCATTGCTGTCGTTAACAGGTCGTAATTTGTATATGTCATTCAGTCCTACGCATTTTAAGAGTATTGGAACACGTGCCAATAATTATATCCGCTTCATTAACTCTTGCGATTAGGAATTTCGTAGCCTGGCTACATTTTGGAACTTTTACCTTTGGTTTTAAACATCATAAGAAGGTTAATTTTGAAAATAAAAAATAAAAAAAAATTCTGGTCGGGTAAAATTTTCTGGGCGGGCGGGGACGATCACCAACTTATTTTTTTTTATGTCGCCTAAACTTACAATGGCATATTCTACATTTTATTTATCCTTATTTAGGGTTCTTGTAATACTACGCTGGACTTTCAAAAGGCATAATCAACATGTCTATAAAAAGCCTTTGCCATGCAAGATACACCAACATTTTGCAAAAGATGGACAGAGAACAAGCTAAAAAAGCTATTTTCGTACAATAAGGAGCCACACATGTAATCCAAGATATAAACATACATTTTAAGTTTCATAAAAATTGTGACCCCTAGAGGGTCCACAACACTATTACACGCTTTAACACTATTTGCGTTAAGGTGTGCTGCTATTTTGAAGGGATATTTTGGTCCGATTTTCATGAAATTGAACGGTTTTTAGAGGGTCCTCAAACTAAAAATTTATTTTATGTACAATCAGGGGCCATAACACTGGAAGTTACGGTCCGGGATCTGTGGAATATAAACATAAATTGTAAGTTTTATCAAAATTGGATAAAAATTGTGATCTCTAGAGGGTCCACAACCTTGGTATTACATACTTTTACACTATTTGCGTTCAAGGAGCTGCCATTTTATCATTTTACGAAATTCGAACTCAACCATCATTGATGTGTAACGGTGATATATTTAAACGTTTTTCACAACTGAATACAAATTGTGACTTCTAGTCTAGCGGGTCCACAAGCTAAAATGCAATTTTTCGAACAGTCAGGGGCCATAATTCAGGAAGTTATGATCCGATATGCGCGAATATCGAAAGGAACCAGGATCGTTGCGTTATAAACATGCACTTCAAGTTTCATCAACTAAAAACATGATTTTTCGTACAATCAGGGGCCATAATCCATGAAGTTTGGATCCGATACATGCCAACATCCAAGAGAAACCAAGATCTTTTGGAGATAAACCTATATTTCAAGTTTCGTCAAAATTGGATAAGAATTTTGACCTGTAGAGTGTCCACAATCAAATTGTGGACGTCCGGACGGACGGGGGCAATGACAATATACGTCAACATTAAAATGTGGGCGTATAAAAAAACAGATGATACATATTAATTAATTTCACATTTATCTTTTTCAAAAGTATTGAGTAATGAAACTGATTATCTATGCTTAGTCTAAGCATAAAACGTTCACTATCAAACTCAGGTTTTGAAGTACCTGGTAGTGAATGAAACTATACACCAAGTTTCATCACTCTCCACCAGTTAGAACCAAAGTTATCTTGTCCCAAAGCATCGATCAAAGAAATTGCCTAGCTCTGCTTAGCTTTAACGGGAAATAATAATCATTGAACACAGTCAAGACATTTGCCTAATGAACATATCTCAATTAAAAGCAGAATTGTTACGTTCCAATGTTATGACCAATCAAATTGCTTATCGCTACTTAGCCTAAGTAGAAAATTCTCATCATCGAACTTAGTCAATGTATTGATATAATGAATCTATACACACAGTTTCATCGCTCTTACCCAAATAGAACCAAAGTTATCTTGTTCCAAAGTCTCAACCAACCAAATTGCTCATCTCTGCTTAGCCTTAGTCAGTGGCGGCGCCAGGGGGGGGGGGGAGGGGCAAGGGGGGGCATTTTTACCCCCCATTAATCTGGTCTGCCCTCTGTTTGCCCCCCCAATAATTTTAGAAAATAAAAAAAGTATTTGTGAAACGTTTCGGTAATCAATACCTTCTACAGTGAATAAATCCCACAAATTTATTTTCCAAACGTCCTAAATTGTCCGACCAGGAATATGCCCAATCGGACATCAAGACATGATAAATAATATTCAAAATTCCAAAATTAATATAGTATACTGAGTGCATAACTACCACTCAACCCGATTATCGTTGATAATAGGCTGGATTGATTAGGTAATTAAGTGATCAACGTATTTATCGTTTTATGCCGTTAATACACCTACCCTTGATTAACTACTTAATCTGCCTTGATTGGCTGACTTAATTCTTTGTCGGACAATTCATCAATTCAATCCTGAACAGATGCCATTGCTTCTCTTTGTCGAACTATATATCAATCCAATAAACTTAATCTATGTGATTAACCCGTGATTTCTCACGTTTTAATCTCCTTGATGTCGGCCTAGACATTAGTCATATATGTCACATATCCTAATAGTATATAACACCCCAAATCAATATACATTGCGTCCGATAACTTGTCTGTGATATTTCTTCAGTGGAAGCCGAAGTTAAATAAAGCTATTTCACACACACGCAAAATGAAAGTACAAATCTCGCGAGACACGTGAAATTAAGAGGTGTAAACTTGCCGAATGTAATACGTCTGATGTCGGCAGAAAAGATTCTATTTTGATGGCATATTGTCGGATTTATGATCATATTTTGAATGGGGTTCATGTTTTTAAATAAATAAATAAACACGCTAAGAAATGTTGACGAATATTTCGATTGGAATACCATAAGTAGTTACAGTAATTGCTTTTAGACAATAGCGCGTGCTTGGAGTCAAATGGGATTATTTAGCAGTTGGTGTCACTCACTCGTTCTGTTAGAGCGACGTTTACTACTGTTTACTGCCAAATAAATTTTGGCATGTCATTTTTTTTACCTTCCGTATATAAATCGAAACGGAGCATAAGACGAATGCCGGACTTTGCTGAAAAATGTATCGACTTATGACCCGAAAAATACGGTAATTTTGGTGGAATTTGAAACCGGTACGGATGGGCAAAAGTCGGCACGCTTTCATTCTATGGTATTACGAGGTCATGTAATTTTTTAGGAATATTATCGACATAAATTTGAATACCGTACGGGAATTAAATATGAAAAATTACGAGGTGCATCTAATTTTTTTTTTATTATGTATGAATTTGAATATTTTGTTGACACGCGATTCTTAATTGTGGTTTGAAAACGCCTGCTTAAATAACGATAAGAGTTATGTCCCTTTATTTTCGGGAAGAAAATGTCCGACAACTAAAATTTTGAAATCCCATCACTGGTACGAACTGTATGTGACTAAAAAAAAAATGAACTTTATGGAAATGTAAGAAAATTGTTTTCAGTGGAAAGAGCCTGAAATATGCATAACTATGATCTTTGAATTTTAGTTTTACTCTAAAAGTCAAAAAAAGTTACATCATTTTGAAAATTAGAAAACAAAGACATGAGTGAGATAACTTTTCTGAGGAAAACAACAAACTACACACTTTAAAACATCACAGTTCCCTCAATGATCAATTATTTATTAATTTGATCAATTGTGACCCCCCACAGCATACTGAGTCACAATGAGGACATTTTGAAAATTGAGTTATTGTTTTTTTCACATTCTCCAACTCAATTTGATGTATAGTTTGTTTGAATTGGGAAAAAATTGACTGTGCTGTGTCCATTAGAAGCTACCTAACTCACAAATGTAAGTTTTGAGAAAAAGCAAGTCAAAGATTTGGTATGTTCCAAAACAAAATCCCATAGCAACAAGGCTATTTATCTGCTGTTTTGTCGTTGAATATATCTTTCCATGGGTTTTCAGGGGTGCTGAAGACGAAAATCGTAGTAAAATTTGACCGACTATTTCCGCAATTTATTTGCTATATTTTGTCGTTTAATATGTTTTTTATTTAGGATTTCAAGGGTGCTGACGACGAAAAGCGTAATAAATGCACTCCTTTCGTAACGAAACATCCACAACACATACGGCAATGTCAATTTCATAGTCAATGCTTATGTTCACTTTTGTGAATTTTGGCTTTGATGTAAATATCAACATTATTCAGAGGATACTCAATGGCAGACTCGAGAATCGTGATGTTTTAAAGTGTGTAGTTTGTTGTTTTCCTCAGAAAAGTTATCTCACTCATGTCTTTGTTTTCTAATTTTCAAAATGATGTAACTTTTTTTGACTTTTAGAGTAAAACTAAAATTCAAAGATCATAGTTATGCATATTTAAGGCTCTTTCCACTGAAAAAAATTTTCTTACATTTCCATAAAGTTCATTTTTTTTTTAGTCACATACAGTTTGGACCAGTGATGGGATTTCAAAATTTTAGTTGTCAGACATTTTCTTCCCGAAAATAAAGGGACATAACTCTTATCGTTATTTAAGCAGGCGTTTTCAAACCACAATTAAGAATCGCGTGTCAACAAAATATTCAAATTCATACATAATAAAAAAAAAATTAGATGCACCTCGTAATTTTTCATATTTAATTCCCGTACGGTATTCAAATTTATGTCGATAATATTCCTAAAAAATTACATGACCTCGTAATATACTATTCAAAAAAAGTAGGGGATATTTGATTTTGGGGGCATAATACTAAAATATGCAAATGACTACGAAAAAAGTCACTATAGAACCTAACAGAAGAAACATTTCCAGTTACATGTGACGCCCAAACGCACCAATAGCTACCGCATGGAATGCATGTGATGCTTGGGATCATCATGGGGGTCCAACCCAAGATTTGCACGACTCTGACTTTGAATGTTACAGCCATTGTGGCATTGAATTCCAGGGTGGAAACATCAGTTTAATTGTTTTAGTGACCAGAAAACAAATTTTGATATGCGTCGGCTTACCCAAAATGAAAGGTTACGTGCCCTTGGCATGCTACAGATCGGCACAACACAGGCGGTTGTGGCGCGGACGATGAATGTTTCTCAGTCTGTCATAAGCAGGCTATGGTCCAGATACCGTGATACACAATCTGTACAGGACAGACCACGCTCAGGTCGACCAAGGGCGACAACTCAAGCCCAGGATCGATTTATCCGTACCTTGGCCTTGAGAAATCGTGTCATCACAGCAAATCAGATCAGCGCTCGTCTTCAAACAGACACTGGTGTGAGAGTGAGTGGCCAGACGATTCGGAATCGACTGCATAGGGGTCACCTTCGCGCCCGACGTCCTCGCGTGATCCCTTGTTTGAGAGATCATCACATTCAGGCAAGACGTCGTTGGTGTAGGGATCGTCAACACTGGGATAATCGACGCTGGAGCAATGTGATGTTTTCAGATGAGTCAAGGTTCACTGTTGATTTTTTGGACAGACGTAGGAGGGTGTGGCGTCGTCGAAACGAGCGCTTCCAAGACGTTAACGTCATCAGACATGATCGATTTGGGGGTGGTTCTGTTATGGTGTGGGGAGGCATCACTGTTGCTGGAAGAACGGCTTTACATGTTGTTGCAGGGCGTGTTACAGGCCAGTACTACCGGGACAACATCTTGGCAGTCCATGTTGTGCCGTTCGCACGACGTCATGGCCGCCGTTTCATCTTCCAGGATGACAACGCAAGATGTCACAGGGCCAGGATCGTTACAGGTTACCTCCAACAACAGAACATCACCACATTACCTTGGCCAGCACTGAGTCCCGACCTCTCCCCCATCGAGCATGTCTGGGACATGCTTTGACAGAGGTTACGTCAACGTCAACAACGTCCTGCCAATGTCCAAGAACTTGCTGCTGCGTTGCAACAGGAATGGGACAATCTGGACCAAAATGACCTTAGACGTCTCATTAGGAGTATGCCACGTCGGATCAATGCTTGTTTGGCAAACAGAGGAGGATTTACCCGTTACTGACTTGGTTGTGATGCTGTGGTAACTTTGCTGTTTGACCCCGGGTATCATTTTACCCTTATAATGGTCAGTCTGTGCCTTACTTAGTCTAACGATCATTTGGAATAAATCGATGAATGTGAACTTCATTTCATTTTGTCATTTGTTTCTTCGTCAGTTTCATTAGGTGACTTTAATAACATTTAAAAATCAAATATCCCCTACTTTTTTTGAATAGTATACCTTAGAATGAAAGCGTGCCGACTACTGCCCATCCTTACCGGTTTCAAATTCCCCCAAAATTACCGTATTTTTCGGGTCATAAGTCGATACATTTTTCAGCAAAGTCCGGCATTCGTCTTATGCTCCGTTTCGATTTATATACGGAAGGTAAAAAAAATGACATCCCGAAATTTATTTGGCAGTAAACCGTAGTAAACGTCGCTCTAACAGATCGAGCGAGTGACACCAACTGCTAAATAATCCCATTCGACTCTAAGCACGCGCTATTGTCTAAAAACAATTACTGTAACTACTTATGGTATTCCAATCGAAATATTCGTCAACATTTCTTAGCGTGTTTATTTATTTATTTAAAAACATGAACCCCATTCAAAATATGATCATAAATCCGACAATATGCCATCAAAATAGAATCTTTTCTGCCGACATCAGACGTATTACATTCGGCAAGTTTACACCTCTTAATTCCACGTGTCTCGCGAGATTTGTACTTTCATTTTGCGTGTGTGTGAAATAGCTTTATTTAACTTCGGCTTCCACTGAAGAAATATCACAGACAAGTTATCGGACGCAATGTATATTGATTTGGGGTGTTATATACTATTAGGATATGTGACATATATGACTAATGTCTACGGCCGACATCAAGGAGATTAAAACGTGAGACAAAGGAGAAATCACGGGTTAATCACATAGATTAAGTTTATTGGATTGATATATAGTTCGACTAAGAGAAGCAATGGCATCTGTTCAGGATTGAATTGATGAATTGTCAGACAAAGAATTAAGTCAGCCAATCAAGGCAGATTAAGTAGTTAATCAAGGTAGGTGTATTGACGGCATAAAACGATAAATACGTTGATCACTTAATTACCTAATCAATCCAGCCTATTATCAACGATAATCGGGTTGAGTGGTAGTTATGCACTCAGTATACTATATTAATTTTGGAATTTTGAATATTATTTATCATGTCTTGATGTCCGATTGGGCATATTCCTGGTCGGACAATTTAGGACGTTTGGAAAATAGCGTCGGACATGTCCGGAATATATGAGCAAAATCCCATCACTGGTTCGGACGTCACGAAGGTTTGACGAAACACGATATTACCATGTTTTTTATTGTGGAATTCCGTGATTTACCGAGTGAACACAGAACGAATATCGAGTGACGCGATAGCACTGCCTTGATGTTGAAAACACGGTGTGACTCGGTGTTTTAATTAAACCATGCCTCTGATTGTTTATTTTTGGTCAAGTACGTGTGCCTACGTGTGAAGATTGGCGTACATGTTTCTTTGATCTGTTATATCATGGACCGTATATACCGTTATTTCACGGGATAATTCTGTTATTTAAACCGGGGCATTGTCATTTTGTCTTCTTTTAAACAGAAATATGCCCATACCGACACATTATTACTTCATTAATATGTTAGACATTTGTAAGACTTGCATCGATGGAATATTACAAATTCAATCAAATTACGGAAAAATTATAAAATGCACACCAATATATGCTAGTCTTACCGGGGGCGTAGTGTAATCCATCTAAATAGTAATTCACATATTGACAAGCAAGTCACACATGGCATTTAAAGATAAATTATGGGAGATTTTAATAGAGAGTTGGCCATTTTTGCTATAACAGTTAAAAAATAGATGATGAAAGGAGAACATATTGAAAATTTCAGTCAAATTACTTTATTCTGAACAAAGTTATCACCATTGTAATGTTTGACTAGAAATAGGAGTCACCTCTATCTTCACCGTCTCCGAGAATGGCCGATCGTTTGACAGGCGTTAACTCCACCTATATAATCTCGATTATCAAGTAACGTTTTCAATGGCTGTAGTACCGTTAGCCTATTCAGTTTGAGACCGGGTTGCAATTCAATTCATATCACATTTATTTTTTCTACAAATTAAAAATAAGACTTTTAATATATAGATAAGAAGCGAAAGTTTGAAAGGAATGGACCAAATCAATGAAGCAGCATTGTATATAATTATAGCCGACTTTTTGTTAACCTGCGTGTACTCTTGTACTATAACTGGTAGGCCTACGTGACTCCCGAAGCAGACAAATAGGAAACAGTGATCCAATGGGGCTGCAATTCAACTGGGTTAACTGCGATGTTTATCAATGTCCATAATTTTTCTGTAAACGCAAGTGACAAAAGAGCGTATAATACCGACATCCAAACTCTCATTTTAACCACAATTACTGTCTGTTCCAGGTGTTACTACGACTCAAAAATTGCTTGCCATTTCTTCAATTTTTAATTAAAATGGCTAAAACTTTGTGAAATACCTGGAATAGTCACCCCATTGCTTTCTGTCTTGTGAGAATTAAGTTCAGACCAAGCTATACAGCTTTTCTCCTTTGAAATATCATGGTTTGTTGACATCTTGGTACTAAAAACAGCCATGTTTGGCCTAGTTATCTGGAAGAACCTAAGTAGACAAGGGGTGCTGAGTTGACTTTAAGTCGTTTCGCTCTAATTGGATATATAGTTGGTTGTTTCGGTCCCGTAGAATATAACTCTTTTGAAAGAGATATTTACTGGATCCCATACCACGGTTGTTTGTCCCACTAACTTGACAATTTAATTGCCCTAGTCGAGGGTTGTAACTTTATGATATCGATATAAGCTACATACAAATTGTAACCCGTTATCGAAATTTTCGAAGGCGGCTGCAGGACATACCCCAAAAAATCTCGGTCCACAATATCCATGGGTTATGGCGATTGATTATCGCGTATTTACTATCTTGAAATTGTACATAACAATATTCCATTATTCAAGGGATTATATTTTCCTAAGATTCGTTAGCTGTTTTTTTCTTTTCTACTATACTATTCAAAAAAAGTAGGGGATATTTGATTTTTAAGTGTTATTAAAGTCACCTAATGAAACTGACGAAGAAACAAATGACAAAATGAAATGAAGTTCACATTCATCGATTTATTCCAAATGATCGTTAGACTAAGTAAGGCACAGACTGACCATTATAAGGGTAAAATGATACCCGGGGTCAAACAGCAAAGTTACCACAGCATCACAACCAAGTCAGTAACGGGTAAATCCTCCTCTGTTTGCCAAACAAGCATTGATCCGACGTGGCATACTCCTAATGAGACGTCTAAGTTCATTTTGGTCCAGATTGTCCCATTCCTGTTGCAACGCAGCAGCAAGTTCTTGGACATTGGCAGGACGTTGTTGACGTTGACGTAACCTCTGTCCAAGCATGTCCCAGACATGCTCGATGGGGGAGAGGTCGGGACTCAGTGCTGGCCAAGGTAATGTGGTGATGTTCTGTTGTTGGAGGTAACCTGTAACGATCCTGGCCCTGTGACATCTTGCGTTGTCATCCTGGAAGATGAAACGGCGGCCATGACGTCGTGCGAACGGCACAACATGGACTGCCAAGATGTTGTCCCGGTAGTACTGGCCTGTAACACGCCCTGCAACAACATGTAAAGCCTTTCTTCCAGCAACAGTGATGCCTCCCCACACCATAACAGAACCACCCCCAAATCGATCATGTCTGATGACGTTAACGTCTTGGAAGCGCTCGTTTCGACGACGCCACACCCTCCTACGTCTGTCAAAAAAATCAACAGTGAACCTTGACTCATCTGAAAACATCACATTGCTCCAGCGTCGATTATCCCAGTGTTGACGATCCCTACACCAACGACGTCTTGCCTGAATGTGATGATCTCTCAAACAAGGGATCACGCGAGGACGTCGGGCGCGAAGGTGACCCCTATGCAGTCGATTCCGAATCGTCTGGCCACTCACTCTCACACCAGTGTCTGTTTGAAGACGAGCGCTGATCTGATTTGCTGTGATGACACGATTTCTCAAGGCCAAGGTACGGATAAATCGATCCTGGGCTTGAGTTGTCGACCTGAGCGTGGTCTGTCCTGTACAGATTGTGTATCACGGTATCTGGACCATAGCCTGCTTATGACAGACTGAGAAACATTCATCGTCCGCGCCACAACCGCCTGTGTTGTGCCGATCTGTAGCATGCCAAGGGCACGTAACCTTTCATTTTGGGTAAGCCGACGCATATCAAAATTTGTTTTCTGGTCACTAAAACAATTAAACTGATGTTTCCACCCTGGAATTCAATGCCACAATGACTGTAACATTCAAAGTCAGAGTCGTGCAAATCTTGGGTTGGACCCCCATGATGATCCCAAGCATCACCTGCATTCCATGCGGTAGCTATTGGTGCGTTTGGGCGTCACATGTAACTGGAAATGTTTCTTCTGTTAGGTTCTATAGTGACTTTTTTCGTAGTCATTTGCATATTTTAGTATTATGCCCCCAAAATCAAATATCCCCTACTTTTTTTGAATAGTATATAACGGTTCATTCTCACCCAGCTCAAAACTTAAATAATCATGTTAGCGTGACTGAGGTGTTAATTGGAATTTCTAAAGAAGGATTAGCTGTAGTCTGTTTCACATTGGGCACTGTTTATTTCATTAGGTTAAACCTAATAGTAAAACAAAATCACTTGATAATGTTTTATTCAACATTTATTATAGTAAAACCTGTTTATTTTAACACTTTTAATGTAAATGGAAAAACTTAATATAAAAAATAAATAACTAAATAGCACTATGAAATGAGCATCAACATTAAAAATATATATTTCATATGGGCAAGTAAACATTTCATACTTTTTACTCTAAATGGACAAGATGAGATACCGCATCTACATAAAGCATGATGTCTCTTTGACCATTTCGGAACTGATCTTTCAATGCTTGAAGTCTCTCTTCTAGTTCACGGTAGGCTTTCTTCTTTGGTCTGGAAATGCCGTTAGCACTGAGCTGTACAATTCTTATTTCAGTCAGCGTCTGCTCTCTTTTCAGCACAGTAACAAGTTTATAGATATTCGGATGGGGATGGCCAACAAGCTTATTTAATTTGCTGTGCCAGCCCTCTACGTGGTTTGTTGTAAAAAATCACTCATTAAACACAGTTCACATGACATTTATTAAACACAGTTCACATGACACTTATTAAACGGTTAATCCATATCTAATTAGGTGAACACATTTCAGCTACAGACCATAATCCCCTAGCCCTAAACTCTTAATCCCCTTAATCAATATTTTGAGCTGGATGAGAACACCCCACTATAACACCAGAAACAAATCTTTTGTGCCTAAATCTTAAGATCTATTTTAAAAGGAATTTACGAGAATGAGAAACTATGGTAAATCCAAAAAATTATAAGATATCTTGCAAAAATGTTTTTACTTTATCCCAAAGGTCATCACTCCATCTGCTGCTGAAAATAAGTGTTCTATGAGGAACATTTTGGTAGCAATACTTGATTATCAATGATGTAATGAACAGTGAAGAATATTAAAACACTGTTAACCAAAAAATAGTGCTGTTGTAAACATACATAATATATTTATTTTGAATTTAGAAACAGCTCTGAAACAAATCGAAAACCAGAAATGTGATGACGAGTTTCACCACGCCTGCATCGTTTAGCAGACGTCACTTACCGCACTAATGATACGGTTAAACAGATTCCTATAAATGTTAAAAATGAACTCGAAATAGCCATTTATCAACACATATTGAAGTGTGACAACCTAACAAAGTGGCGACTGATAAATCAGCCATCTATCAACAATGGATAAAGTTAGAGATTATTTTGTGATATCTGCCTGGTCGTATATTTGCATAAAATTCATCTATTTCTCGGCAAAGGACAAAGTTAAAAATTATTTTATGATATAAACATGGTCGTATATCGCATACTATTAGTTAAAGGAAGTTAGTAAATAGTATTAGTAAAGGGTAGCGAATAACAATCTTTAGAACGAATATTTGTTTAAAAGGATAAAAAATATAGTTTCTTATTTTCAAAATCCCGGTAATACTGGAAATTTTGGATTTAATTGCGGTTTGTATAAGTTATCAAATGGTAGCATGTCTATTAAGCTATCAATAAATGGGTTGTGGGAAAAACAACGTAAAAGGTTACACTTGAACCATTGCCTATTTCTTGGTAACGACTCAAGTTAGAAACTATCTTTTGATGTATATATGTTTGCAAAGATACAATTTTTGCCACAATGACATCATTTATAGAGACCAATTGGTTACATCTAAGGAATATTCACACAATGGTGCAGATTTATATGGAAATCAAACAACCATTTATTCTTTATGGGCATAAAAAGTTGAAAATTGATTCCCACATAATTTCCTATATTCCAGACATGTCAAAAATTTAAAATGAATTATGGATTTCCGTTTGCTCTGATATATGACTTATATATTCCCTTGAAAATAGTTATGTTTCAGCCTTAAGATCAAAATTTCAGGAAAACGAAAATTGCCTTCCGTCTTGCTTTGCTTATTTACAACGGCAGCTAAATTTTAACACCCAAAAGTGTTCTGAATGGTTAAACAGTGCACATTTTCTAAGAATACCGTTAAATCTGGGTCAGTCGGATAATTATTATCCAGTTTTTACGTTAAAAGCTAGATCTAGGACGGAAGATAACTTAAGTAAATTCATGTTTGATGTGTATTTTCAGCTGATCAGAGTACATATATGTTATCACAAAGTTTCATGCAAAAATTTTGAAAACTAGAACGTTTTCTAAAAATGCCACATTCCCAGAATTTGCTCTCAAATAGAGCTATAAATTCTCAGCAAACAAAACTCTGAATCATTTTTACCCGATATTTATTCAAATTTAAATAAGGTCAAATATTTTACACCAAATTACCTATTTCGGAAAGTTTCATTGGTTCTGACATGTGCCGTCTTTTCAAAATAGCTTTTATCCACTCTAAATTATCCAATGAGCATTTTTTTGCGAAATATGCAAGGTCAAACAGAAAAAAAAACATATCAATCCGAACAAATGTAGCACCATAGGTTTTTTGTCTGACATGGAGAGCAGGGTGGGAAAACCGGTCGCCACATCCTACATACGACCCATGAATCTTTTCTTACTACATATTTCTGTTGCCTTGTGATCATCTAGAATTTGTCTTTAGCTGTCTTTACTTCTGCTTCCGTTGTGTATTTACTTCTTACAATTTTCTTAAGACGTTTGTCTTACCAGGAATAACAATGCAACAGTTCGCTTCTACATTTTACATAGCATAGCCGAATACATATGGATACAAGCATAATAGATAACAATACTAGCTAGGAACTCAGATGGAACCTCTCTGGAATCTAATGGAAGTCTGTCTTACAGAGTTCCACAGTTTCTTTTATAGGCATATGAATATCACGCACAATCAAGTGTGACCATGGCCCTGAACTTTTGTAATTAACAAAATGATTGGTTACTTTAAACCCAATGACCATAAGTTGATTTAGTACACACTACATATGTGAATATGTTTGAAATTACTAACTTGCCAAAGATATTAATTAATGAAATATAATGCCATCTTATTCCTCTATTCCTTGCCTATAAATTTATAAACAATGTCGCAACGACGATAGTGCTACACAAAACCTAATAAGTATTATTGTCGCAAAACAAACAGGCGAATTCTCCTTCACTAAACATTTCTAACCAAATGCACCAAATTTGTAAAGTACCTGTCTACCCTAATGTGAAATGCAAGTGTTCCATTTAACGCACGCGTAGTCTTAATGTTTATGTTTTGAGAAAGTGACATGTCTAAATATGTGAAATTTTCAAGAGAATACTGGATTTTGTGGGACATCTAGTCATTTATTCTAAGGGAAGAAATCAAAGGGATGAAAATTCCTGGTATGTCACAAAGTTTTAGCCATTTTAATTAAAAAATGAAGAAATGACAAGCAAATTTAGTCGGAGTATCACCTGGAACAGACAGTAAACATAATATCAAGGCCGTATATCGCTTCATACACTCTATCATTTAGCATAGATCAACACTGCCTTTTATGGACAATTTCCGGGAGTATTACGTCAACATAACGGTTAATCTCTGCTTACGACGCCATTTACAAATTTAATCAATCAATGAAATCCTGTTTAAATCCAAGCCAAATCCAAGCCATTCGTGGGTCTACAGAGTTGATTTTGGGCTTGTTGTGTAAATAAAGATCTAATTTATAATTTCTATGACATCTGAAGCCTAAATAAAGACTTAAAATATGCTTATTTATCTCTTGCATAATGCATGTTTAATATCGGTAAAACACACCTCAATTAATACATCTTTTCTGGTTTAAATCACAAATGAATTAAAAGCCTTTGTCTCCTGATATGTAGTTACATAACGCCAGAATTCACTGTCAACAAGTTTATGGAACTTTGTTGAATACATGTAAATGGACACGTATCAGTCCGATAATACCTTACTGACTTTTTAATTTTGGCACCAAAGACTCTGGTGGATGCATACTGTCAATCAAGGTTCCATAATGAGAATTGACAAGTGACATCAAATGAAACCGATTGACAGAACATAGACGCCCCTTTAACAACAAACTGTTACCTTGTTGTAGTCGTGTGGACAATATGACTTTTATTGTTAATTGTCAGTAGTAATAATTACAAATTTTCAGAAGAGATGTCGATGTATTTTTGATTATACATGTAGCTTCAGTCCATTCAATAGCTGTATTTATTACTCAAATGGTTTCTCAATTAGCAGAATGTCAAAAAAAGGAAAACACAGTTACACTTACAATATGACTAACTAAGAAGTTATTCGTAGCGATTTCACAGAGTTGTTAGGATTTGGCCGGACCCCACCTCACCTGCTACATGTAATACCAATTTGTAACGAGTAATTGTGATTAATGTGTTACAGTAAAACTTGTGTTTTTAGGAATGTGGAATAGTTCAATTTTTTTTTCAACAGAGGTTAATTAGTACTCGTAACACCTAATGCACCAGAGCTCCAAAACTATCGACTAAATTTATCTCAGATAAAGTAGCCTAGCTAAGACTCCAAAAAGACTTCTCAAACCCAGAAAGACCACTAGATACTACAAAGATCATCTAGTCCAAAAATAGATTTAAGTTTGTCTTTGTTTTTATTTCTATACCTTCACAAGGTATAAGGTTTATTTTCTTTATATTTTGCATTCTTAATTTATTTTATTTTATTTTACTTTATTTTCTTTTCCTTACTTCCTTCCTCAGTGCTTTATTATTAGGATATTGTTAGGATATTATTTTTACCTTATTTTTATATATTCGATTTAAGCTAATTTTCTTAAATTTTCCTTCTATTTCATATTTCTCCACTCCTAATCTAATCTATTTTTTTGTTACTTCTTCTTTTTGCCCCTTTTTTCAACTCTATATACCACCTTCCTATCTTTATTTATTTATTTAATTATTTCTATTTTTCTTTATTCTGTATCTATTTAATCATTTCACTTTTCTTTCTATCATCTACTAACAAAGAAGCTCAGTGTACAAGCCAATCAACTGATTGAACTCGTCACAAGCTTCTTAAAACAATAACAAGCTAATTTATTTCTATAGCTAATAAGCCTGATAACTGTTAAGTACACCCATACAAGCAATAGGAACCCATAGCTAATTAGTATTAATTACACTGATTGACTAGCGCTTCTTTGTGTAAAGGGGTAACAACAGTTATATCAGCTTACGTCATTAATTAACGACAGAATACATCTTTAACCAACACTGTTCAGTCACTCCTTTTGTTTTCGATTTTACTTTTCGGCAGCATAACAACGATGGCGACAGAGGCTAGCTCACCCATGTCAATGGCTGACGCTTTTAAAAGCACCCCTGCACCAAAGTTCTTTCCTGCAACAAAAAGGAGAGAAGAACAGACCCACGTCGTACTTGTGAGGTCACTGGAAGGTAAGTCCTTCCAAGGAGCCAAACTTACGGCCGTGGGGAAGGAATTGAAGAGTAAGTGGGGTATTATCAACATACCCGGGACATGTTAGACTTGCCCTAAAAAGTAGCGCTGGCCCAGAACCTACTTCTCGGTATGACCGTGACGGTGTCCGAACCGATCACCTTGTCTATTGATAAGGTGGTTGTTCATGGGATACCGGCCGAATATACCGGGGAGGAAATTCTGGAAGATCTTACAGAGAGGGGGTACCATGCTACCGAGGTATATCAGTTTAATGTGGCACAGGTGAAGGATCAGGGAAGCGTCGCCCTATCCTTCAAGAAAGGTACCGCACCTGAGGCCCTTAAAATCGTGTACCTCAACCGCCGTACCCACCCCTATGTTCAGAGGGTGAGGCAGTGCGCCAACTGCCAGAAACTAGGACATACGGTAAAGTACTGTAAGGGAAAAACCGTATGCGCCCAATGCAAAGGAGAACACGTGGTGGCTGAGTGTAGGGTGGGTAGCAAAATTAACTGCTCAAACTGCAAGGGCAGCCACGCAGCCAACTCCCCGCAATGCCCAAGAATACAAGCGACCAAAGCAGCGCTACTTTAGGGAGGCAACCCAGCAAGTAAAGAACAAGGAGAGAGAAGCAAAAGTAGTCAGAGAACCGGTGGTGGAACCAAAACAAGCTCCAGCACTGACTCTCACGACGTCCGATGCAACCCCCACCCCTAAAGGTAAAGACAAGAAGAAGAAAGAGAAGAAAACATCTACCAAACCTGTACAGGTCAAACAGAAGACAAATCCATCCAAGAAGAAAGAAGAGGAACCGAAAACGAAGATTCATGAAGAACACTTCATTCCTAAATTTAAAACAGAAAGTGGCTTCATGAACTTCATGATTGAGTTCCTCAGGGTGGCCGTGTCCAATGAGGACCAAACTACCAAGATGGCAAGCCTACTGGGCAAAATAAAGACACACATGGTCAATGCCGATGTCCTGTGTGTCATGATTAATTCAATCAACACGGTAAAAAAAAGATCAAGAGAAGAAGACGAAGAAACCACAAAAGGCGATCAAACGGAAAACCTCGCACTCCGTAGAAGGATATCTCATGTTCGTCACTACAGCACTCTGCATCCAATGTGAAACAACCAGGGAAGTCTATAACGGGAAACCCAATTGGAAAATAAAAGAGGCTGATTGAGCTAACTTCCGTGTAGGCTGCCTTTGGGTGGAAAGAAGAAGACATCATCGATGCCAACATCGACGTGTACGCAGCCAACATCACAAGTGCTATTATAGGAACCGCAGACGACTCCATTCCCAAGACTTCTGGAGGGCAATCAAGGATTAGAAAACCTTGGTGGTCACCAGAATGTCAGAAGGCGGTTAACGAAAGAAAGAAGGCACTACGCCTACGGAAACGCCACTACAATGAAGTCAATCACCAAAACTACCTGAAGTTGAAATACGCCGCAAGAGACACCATCCGGAAGGCACAAAGCAAACACTGGATGACATTTTGTAATGCGTTGAATCAAAACACGCAAACAGGTGCCGTCTGGAAGAAGCTGAACGCCATGAACGGGAAGCGCAGATCATTCAACATACCAAACCTAAAGAATGGAGATGAGTACGTTACCAACGGCAATGAAAAGGCAGATCTACTTGCAAAAGCTTTCGCTGACGCAAGCAGGGACAAAAACCAATCACCAGAGTTCCTGAAGAGAAAGGAAATCTTTTACTCACAGCACCCTTCATTAGAAATTGAACCTTATGAAGGGGCTAAACCAATCAATCTACCCTTCTCTGAGGAGGAGTTAAATAAGGCTCTTTCACTCAAGAAGGATAGTGCGGCTGGTGAGGACAAAGTAAAGTACTCGATGCTCAAACATCTGCCTAGAAGTGCCAAAAGAATACTACTAAACTTCTTCAACACATCCTGGCTGGCAGGAAAGGTACCCAAAGAATGGCGGAAAGCCAACGTCACCCCTCTTCCAAAACCAGGTAAAGAGAGAACAAAGGCAGAGTCCTATCGACCAGTAAGCTTGACATCCACACTGTGCAAAACCTTGGAAACAATGGTTAACATACGACTACAGTTCTATCTGGAGAGCAACCGACTGATCGACGAAAATCAAAGCGGGTTCAGGAAAGGGCGTTCAACAACGGACCACTTGGTGAGACTACAGCAAGTCATGTCGCAGGCACTCCTCTCTGGGAACCTGTTATGTGTCGTGTTCGTAGATTTAACTAAGGCTTTCGATTTAGTCTGGCTAGACGGGCTGCTCTTCAAGTTAGGACGTATTGGTATAACGGGCATAATGTTTCGGTGGATCAAAAGCTTTCTGAGCGATAGAAGGATACAGGTGAATGTAGGCAGATTCCTGAGTGCCGTGCAAACATTAGAAAATGGCACGCCTCAGGGGTCGGTTATCAGTCCCACTCTCTTCAATATCATGATCAACGACATACAGAAATCTTCCTACCTCGACGCCAAAACTGAGTTAGCTAAATTTGCTGATGACAGTACCATATGGAGGAAAGGGAGGAACTTCTGTGAACTACAAAAGAACATGCAGAAGGCCTTAGACAAATTCATGGCATGGGCTAACGATTGGGGATTCAAAGTCTCGGAGAAGAAAACAGTCGGCATGCTTGTAAGCAGGGATAGAGGGATAAACAGAATGACTCTGTGTATGAACGGGAAAACCATCGAGTTTAAAGACCAAACCAAGTTCCTTGGTGTAATCTTTGACCGAAGGCTGACCTGGAAACCGCACATCAACGAGACTGTAGATAGATGCACCAAAATCCTAAACTTAATGAGGAAAATAACGGGCAGCACATGGGGTGCCAATAGAGTTACATTAATGATGGTGTATCGTGCTCTAATACGCTCTGTATTAGACTACGGCTCTTTGGCCTTCATGAACTGTGCGCCAAAACTCTTAAGTAAGCTTAACACCATCCAATACAAAGCTCTGTGTATTGCGACCGATGTAGGGCTTGGGACTAGGAGAGAGGCATTACTACAGGAAGCCGGGGAGTTGCCCCTATCCCTAAGAAGAAAAGAACTAGCGACAAGGTATTGGGCCAAGATCTCGCAACTGGGCGAAAGATCCCCTACTTTTGTCAGTCTACAAAAGACAAGATGTGTAAGACATCCTAGAAAGAAAAGCTTCGGCCAGGGTATCAGGGAAACAATCAAGGAACTGCAACTGGGGGAGCTCGTGATAAATGAACACGACCCCCCAGCGATCGCCCCTTGGACGCTCCCTATCCCGCCGGTTAATCTAGATCTACTACAGAAAATTGACAAGAAAAACAACCCCACTGCTGCACGTGCTTTCTCTCTAGAACACCTGGAAGACAACTGGCCGTCTGATGACTGGGACAATGTGTACACAGATGGCTCACGCAATCCTGAAAGGGGCACCAGCTCGTTTGGAATATACCTGCCAAACGGGAAACAGGGAATAAGGAGGAAACTGCCCAATAACTGTTCGGTGTACACTGCAGAGCTTGTGGCCATTCGTGACGCTATATCATGGATTTCCCATCAAAAGACTAGTAAGTTCGTCATTCCAAGCGACTCTCTGAGCAGTCTGATTTCAATCCAAAATGACAACTCGGACTCGAGACCAGAAGTCATTTTGGAAATCAGGCAGCTGTACCAGAGGGTTATAGAGAAGGGAAGCAAAGTAGAACTCGTGTGGATTCCATCACATGTCAACATAAGAGGAAACGAGGAGGCAGATCGACTCGCCAATGAAGGTCTCAAAGACACAGCACCACTCCGCACCATTGACTACAGCACCACGGAAATCTACAGTATGGTCAAAAGACAGGTCAATTCAATCTGGGAATTAAATCTCGTTGAACTGGACACATACAGATTCCGGCTGGATGACAAGATCTACACAAAGACAACACTCAATCACCCTAGAAGAGATATTTGTAGACTTATATCGAAGCTAAGGGTGAAAGAGCGGCTGCGAGACTACAAACACCAAGTCATCATCTGTGAGTGCGGAGAAGAATGTACCACCAACTATGTCCTGGTAGACTGCGAGGTATACAAGGAGGAGAGAAGGGAACTAGGGAGAACAATGGAGACCAACAACATACCATTCAACAGTAAGAACCTACTCTTCCCGAGACCAGATCTGAAACTGCAAATCTTCGAACAAATCCACGCCCTAATGGACACAGTTGGACTAAGTAGAATAGTGAAGTAAGAGGGGGTCACGGTTAGACGGGCCCGGCATCTAAACACTTAACTACATAGGGGATTTATATCAAACTGGCAGGATAGTGGAGTAAGGGGGAGTCACGATCAGACGGACTCGGCATCTAAACACTATTCCACCAAAAACAGACACCAAACCTACAGAATGGGATAGTGGAGTAAGGGGAGGTCATGATAAGACGGGCCTGGCACCTAAACACAAACCCCACAAAGATGACATCTACCAAACTAGCAGGATAGTGGAGTAAGGGGGAGTTACGGTCAGACGAACTCGGCACCTAAACACTATTCCGCAAATAAAACTGATACCAAACCCAGAGAGTGGGATAGTGGAGTAAGGGGAGGCCACGATAAGACGGGCCTCCACCTAAACACTAAAACGATGACATCTACCAATCCAGAAGCAGACGTAATCATCTACCAAACGATATGTTTTATATTAAATAAAGGGAAGAACTTCCCACTAAACCAAATCCATGGCCTAAGGCCAAATGGAAAGATTGCAAAATCATATTCTAAAAAACAGGAATCAGCTTCGGCTCTCCTATGTCTTGTCTGTGATATCACTTATGTTGAAGCAGACGTTAAACACCAAGAACGAACGAACGTTCAATTTTTTTAAATCGACACAGACTTAAAGGTTCACGCAAGCAGAGCGTCTTATGAACAAAATGATGTTTAGTCATCATATTTGCAGTTGACATATTCTGTCAATAAAATCATTCCTTAAATTATTTCATTATATTGTGCACAAACGTCATTCCTTAAATAGCCACATGCCTCTTTAACAACTTATAATAAAGCATGATTTTTTTGTTATGCAATTTATTTTACACTTTGATGTGCTTTAAAACTATTTGCGTCTGTGATAATTATTGGCAACTGAACGGTTTTATTAATTAGCTTATTTATCGTCTATGGCATGAATACGGTAAGCAGTTTGTATCTGGAATTTACAAGCTGAACAGGTGTCAGTTAACCCGTCCACAAGCAAACTTGTACACTAATACGTGACTCGTATATAATTTAATTGATTGGAATAAATCAGTTTTACTCATTGGTTGTTTATATTGTTTTATTTACCTAATAATCAATGACAGAGATTAGTTCACCGATATTTTTGTAATAAAGAATAATAGTATTGTTTGTTGATTAGCGTTATGTTTTTAGACAAAATGATAAGTTCACCAATGTTTTTGTAATAAAGTAGACCCGTATTGTTTGTTGATTGACTTTATCCCATGATTTAAAAAATTGGCGATGGTTAATATTGGGTCAAAAATAATTCCTTAAATTGCGCCGGAGCCCCTTTTAGATAAACAAAGTGGCTAGTGCAATTTTTTTCTTTGATCTTTTATACACAGGACATTTCTGTTATTCAAACCAAACTACATGACAAGTTGACAGTTCATCATTGATTTGGGGTTCATGTGGAATAGGCTCTTCGATCGA
This sequence comes from Patella vulgata, assembly GCF_932274485.2. NCBI lineage: Eukaryota > Metazoa > Mollusca > Gastropoda > Patellidae > Patella > Patella vulgata. The sequence goes on from NC_065885.2 coordinate 45,413,179, forward strand.
AATACAGTTATTCTTTTCTAAAATAAAACGAGTGCCTTGGATTTCTGTGTGGATTTGATAGCGGTTATAATTAACTAATATTCTCTTACATCGGAGACTTGTGTTGTGTTCAGTTCATTTTTACGGTAAGTATGAGCTTACGTCTGACTTAAAAGCGCTTTCGAATCCCGTTGCCAGTTCTATTTATGTATTATTTCTATTTGTAAGACCGATAACCAAAATACCTTCATAGTTTGCAATTTAAAAGTCTATCTTTGCCGTGATTCGAGAGTAATTCGTAACTATACACTCTTAATACAGTAAATATGCAAAACAATTTGAACACAGCATAAATATCTAAACTGTGTAACACATGTATAGTCTTATGCATACGCATCCTTTAAAATGTATTAGACATGGAGCTTTACATGACTGGTTGGAAATATAACCGCTTGTATATCGTGCAGAATATGTGTACACGCGTGTTCTCACTATACAACGTGGCCTAACGCGTCTGTATTAGTAACGAAAATATTCAACATTCATAACATCGTGGCAGTATATTGTTTTGACATCGATTGCTTATGACAAATACCACTAATTTTGCATGTGAAATTACACAGAGGCCTATTGTGTCACACGACTATCGTGGCACACGATAGCGACTGCTACGCGGAGTTATTTATCGTGGCAATTCTCAATAAAAAACGACACGATAATCGTGTTTTGTCAAACCTTCGCAACGTTTGTACTGTACCTATATTACTATATTAGCGGGATAAAAATGAATAAGGTTCTTCCTATTGGCAAAGTTCAAAAAGATCCAATGATTATCCATGAAAAAGAACTCTTACGTTTATAAGTTTGAACCAGAATCAAAAAGTTATAGTCTCTACCATCTATATACTTTCTATCAAGCTTCATAATGACGTCCCCATCTTTAGCTATAATTTCACCAGGCATAGGATCTGAACAGGAATAACTTTTACTCTGAAAAACAGATAACACATATTTATAACCAACAAGCAATTGCCATGCATGATACGCCCACATATTCCAAGAGATGGAAGAATGGGAAAAATGAATAGGGCTAATCATCTCATTGTCTAAATGCTTCACATACAATTTGAAAAATATTGTAAGGGTTCGTAACTTATCATCCAAATTTTGATGTCATCTATGTTAAATCACCAAAGACTCTGTAATTCATAATTTTATTACACCACACTTCAAACATAAACCACATTGTTGAGAAAGTAAAGTATGGAAACTTTTAGAGAAATAGACTATAATGATATTTTTTTTAAGTTCAGTCATATTAATATAATGTACATAAACATCATATACATGTAGACTATAGTTTGGCGGGAAATTGTAGAAGATAAAGTTAGTCTTTGAATAGTTGTTCATGATGCATGTTGGAAATAAAATCATTAAAAGCCATTGGGTCGACTAGAATCTGATACACATGGTCCACCATTAAACGTATACCCTTCCCATCAAACCCCAGTCATTACCTGTTACAGAACATTCTGGAGCAATAAGCCAGACAAAGTATGCCCCATGAATTACTTCACGAAATGAAATGAAATGAAATGAAATGGGGTTTAACGTCCTACTGTTCTGCTAATAACCTGAGCTAATGAAGACAGGCATACGCCATACAGTGTGCTATGAGGGAAATTTTGCCCATACAGCGGTGCTACGGCCTACTCTTATATCAAATTCCAACTGCCTAGGGATCTTTTACGTGCACGCCAATGTGTACACGGGACCTCGGTTTTCCGTCCTATCCGAACGACTAGACAGCTGTCCTTGTCAGGCCCTCCGTCCTGCATCACTGACAAGGGGAAACCATGCCTGAAAATCGCGATGAACTTTCTCAGCCAATGCAGGGATCGAACACCCGACCTCCAGGCTAGCAAGCCAGCGTCTTACCCACTTAGCCACATGATCCCCAAATTACTTCACAGGTACAATGTACATGTATGTAAGTTAACACACTCCCCTTTTCTCTTTAAAGAAAAAGATTAAAGAATGTCATTGCAGAAAGTAATAAAAATAAATGGAAGTGAAACATCTGTTCACCTAGTGGATAGTCAAAATTAAATGTAAACAAAAACGCATTAACATTAATTCATTTTATTTCAAAACACTAGTCATTTTCGTTGAATCCATTCAAAACTGCCATGTTGAAGAATGTTAACCAGGGATTTATTGGATATCTCATGTTTTGTAAGGCAGTCTGATAATTGATGGCAAGCTTCAACCCAAATGACTTTAGAAATGTCTCCATTACTTAACATCTGTTTAATACTCACGATATCTATTCCGAGTCTTTTTTCATTTACACGTTTAGTTAAATGTATATTCTTGAATAAGGATTTTTTTACTGTAAATATTTCAATTCGAGGACTATTCTGTTTCACACTATACAAAATTTCACTGCACGGACATCCTAAGAAATAAGCAGAGTCTATGGCTTCTACCATGGATAGAGTTTCTGCAGCCAGCATACTTTTCACAAGATGTCTTATTTTGTGTGATTTTCATGTAAGAGGGCAACATTTACCACTAGAGTCAATAAGGAATATGGCGTATCCAGAAGCACTTGATACTCTGTGATTTACTTATAAACCTGTCACTAAATTCTCCATATGCCTTTTTACCTATTTTAAAGATAGGTTGCCAGGCAACGAAACATACGCCCACAGCAGCTAAATCGTCCGGGCAGTCAACAAGTGTTGTCGCATATTTTTACTTTTTTTGGTAATGAAACATTTATAATACACTAAAACTTTTTTCAAAGTGATCAAGGGCCATAACTTTGGCAGTAATTAATTGGAAATCTTTGAAATTCAATAGGATTCTTCGTCTCATGACCTCAAACATTGTGTATAAATTTAAAGTCAATTAGATATCAACTTCAGCCTCTAGAGCATCCACAAGATTTTTTAAGTGATCAAGGGCCATAACTCTGGCAGTAATTATCGAAAATCACTGAAAATGAATAGACTTCTTCGTCTCATGACCTTAAACACTGTGTATAAATTTAAAGTCAATCGGATATTAACTTTAGCCTCTAGAGCATCCAGAAGATTTTTCAAAGTGATCAAGGGCCATAACTCTTGACAGTAATTATCGTAAATTGCTGGAAAATCAATGGCTTTTTCGTCTCATGACCTTAAGCACTGTGTATAAATTAAAAGTCAATCGGATATTCACTTTGGCCTCCAGAATGTCTACAAGATTTTTTGAAGTGATCAAGGGCCATAACTCTGGCAGTAATTATCAAAAATCGCTGAAAATGAATAGACTTATTCGTCTCATGACCTTAAACACTGTGTATAAATTTAAAGTCAATCAGATATTAACCTTAGCCTCTAGGGCGTCCACAAGATTTTTCAAAGTGATCAAGGTCCATAACTCTGGCAGTAATTATCGAAAATCGCTGAAAATGAATAGGCTTCTTCGTCTCATGACCTTAAACACTGTGTATAAATTTAAAGTCAATCGGATATTAACTTTAGCCTCTAGAGCGTCCACAAGATTTTTCAAAGTGATCAAGGGCCATAACTCTGGCAGTAATTAACTGAAATCGCTGAAAATCAATAGGCTTTTTCGTCTCGTGGACCTTAAACACTGTGTATAAATTTAAAGTCAATCGGATATTAACTTTAACCTCTAGAGCGTCCACAAGATTTTTTGAAGTGATCAAGGGCCATAACTCTGGCAGTAATTATCGGAAATTGCTTAAAATCAATAGGCTTCTTTGCCTCATGACCTTAAACACTGTGTATAAATTTAAAGTCAATCGGATATTAACTTTAGCCTCTAGAGCGTCCACAAAAAAATTTTTTAAGTGATCAAGGGCCATAACTCTGGCAGTAATTATCGGAAATCGCATGATATCCCTGAGCGAACATCTGGACATATGTGCACACAACTTTAATACAAAATTCCAAATATTCCCGTTTTACCAGCTCCTAAATGATTGCACAAAACAGAGAACAGTTAAAGAGGAATATTTCATTAAAAAATTTAGACCTCTGCTAAACAAATAAATTAGCTTAATTGATCTCCTATTGATAAGTAGCTAACTGAATAGTGTGTTATGTACATATTATATTTGTTTATTCATTCATCACTATTCATTCATTTATTCATTCATTCATGCAATGTAATGTACCTCTATTGTGACGTCACGAGAGTAACCTTGCAACATTATTAGTATCAATGGCTTCCTGATGAAAATATATTGAAACATGTAGAAGCAAATCGGTGTTATTTTTATATTTTATACTATGATAATATGATATATATACACTTTGTAAATATTGTTACTGTGTAGTTGCTAGTTTTACAGAGTGTCGATCAGCTGTCAACTGTCAAAAATTCAAAATGGCCGCCCAGATGGGCCTGCCGTTAGCAACCTTTATTGACAAATTGTTTGATCTCTGCAACTTTTATTGTAAATGCCATAGTGGTTGACTGTACCTTGTTGTGCTCTGTGTTTTTCGTGGTTTATTGTGGATTAATGTGGATTTCGACATACAAATATATATTAATAATGCGCAGGCGTGGTAAAGCCTTTACTTTCAAATAATTGTATAACAGTTTTTGATAAGTTATAATTTGTTGATAAATTTGCGACAGATTTCAGTTCTATTGTCGTGCATGTGGAACATTTTTATGCGAAGTAGTGTTTGCTGTTTAAATGTAACTATTGCGAAGAAACATTTATTTATCGCCTTTTCATTAAAATTTAGGCCTAATTTTAGGAAGCCTAGATTGAAAACATTATGTAAGCGCCTAGGAGGCAGCTGTGTATTTGTCCTGCGTGTGTTTTTGTTTAAAATAGTAACTCTGAATGCAGTATTTTATCAAAATGTTTCATAATAATTTGTATCTGTTGTGGCTAGTGAGCTATCTGAATCAACTCACTTACTATCAATCACAACTGAATATTAACATTAATCTTAGCAATCTCATCAAGCTCACCTCAAACTCTATCAAAGATCACAAACAGATCAAAAACTTTAGAACAAAACAGAAGATAAACAACAATCTTATACAAATTAGAAAGGCAGTCGAAAATGAAGCGTCAGTTTTAACAACTTCGTTTGGATTAATTAATGCCAGATCCGTAAGAAATAAAACAACAATTATATCTGATTATATTTCGAAAATTCTATTGATATTTGTGGAATAACTGAACATGGCTGAATAATGACTGTTCGCAGCTTTAGTACCTGATGGATATTCTATACAACATTGCCCTCGCGGTTCACGTGGAGGAGGTGTAGCACTTATATTTAGGTCATCTATTAAGTGTAAGAAAATCCGTCATGACCGTTTTGATTCTTTTGAAATTTTGGATTGTTCTCTACAGTTTTCTTTCAAGGAAACTAGGATTATTACAATTTACCGCCCGCCCAATAGCAAATTGTGTCAAAAGTTTATGGAAGAATTTGGATTATTTCTGGACCAGTTGATGATGACTAAGTGTTGCACTATTATTTGGGGAGATTTTAATTTTCATGTTGATGATTCCAACAACTCTACCGCGGTGAATATTTGTGATATGCTGAATAATAGATCTCTCACACAACATGTTTCTTCTTCTACTCATAACGGTGGACATATTCTCGATCTGGTGATAACTAATCCACGTGATATTAAACTGGATAATCTCTCTGTCTCGGACAAATTAATATCTGATCATTTCCCGGCAACTTTTAATCTTATGATCCAGAAACCACAACCAACAAGAAAGACTTTAACATATCGAAGGTTTAAATCATTTGACATAAATAAATTTAAAGCGGAAATAGTGAACTCGAATTTCAATGGCATTCAACGTATTCAAGATATACAAGAGAAGGCAACCCAATATCACTCAAAGCTTGCTGAAATTTTGGACTCGCTTGTTCCTCTTCAAACGAAAACATTTACTATTCGTCCCAATACGCAGTGGTTTAATGATTCTATTTTAGAAGCCAAAAGGGACCATAATAAGGCTGAACATCTGTGGCAGAAAACAAATCTGATTATAAAACCGATAAAATGATGATAAAACCGAATATTTGTTATTAGGCTCAAGGCATCAATTAAGTAAATCTGCACAAGATAACCCCCCTGTTGTAATTGGTAATTGTGATATATTTTCATCTTATTCTGCTCGTAATATTGGCGCTATCTTTGATAGTTTTATGCTTATGGGAGCTCAAGTAAATAATATTTGTAAATTGTGCTATTTTAATATTAGAAATATAGGTAAAATACGTAAATGTGTAACTGTAGAGGCCACTAAGTCACTTGTTAATTCTCTGGTCACTTTTCGATTAGATAACTTTAATTCACTTTTAGTTGGTTTACCTTTAAAGCTTATAGATAAATTACAAAAAGTACAGAATACTGCGGCTAGACTTGTTACTTTAACTAAGAAATGTGGTCCTGTTTTATATAATTTACACTGGTTACCTGTTAAATATCGAATTGATTTTAAGATTTTATTACTTACTTTTAAATGTTTAAATAATTTAGCTCCTGTTTACCTCTCAGATCTTTTAGAACTTTATACACCTGGCCAAACATTACGTACATCAGATAAACTACTTTTAAAGCCCAAAACTGTTCAACTAGTCTCTTATGATCAGCGCTCTTTTAGTTATCAAGCACCTGTTTTATGGAATAATCTACCATTTAGTTTAAGATGTTGTACATCTCTATATTCTTTTAAAAAACAACTTAAAACACATTTATTTAATCAGGCTTTTAATTGACTCTGTATACAATCGTTAACATGCCCATAATCTTGTTGTTTATGTGTGATTTACATTGTCACTTTGTAAAGTGCCCCTGAACATGTTATATGAAAGGATGCACTATAAATATGCTGTAATAATAATAATAATAATAAGTTGAAAATTAGAACTCATGTACTAAATATGTTCCCTCACAAAATAAAGTCATTATTATTATTATGGTTATATACCAAATGTTTACACTATTAGCGTACAAGGGGCAGCCATTTTGTCAGACAGTTTTGGTTCGATTTTCACGAAATTCAAACTCAACCAAAATTATGGTGTAACAGTGATATATTCAAAAGACATTTGAAATCCGATAATAAATGTGAACTCTAAGAGGGACCACAAGCTAAAAACGAGATTTTTTGTACAATCAGGGGCCATAATTAAACATACATTATGCAAGAGTTAAATCTGTCTATTGCAGGTCTTTCTTTAGGGTTGAAATGTTATCTAAATTATTAATTAGACATTAATTAACCTATCCAGACCATAATCAACTCGCGATGGCATCGCTAACCTGCAATCTTTAGTCGATTATGAGCCAATTGACTGCATAACTTTCCTTCACGATTTAATGATTAAATGGATAATCGAGACTATGCTGTTTATCGTATTGACTTTAGTAATGATGATCGAGGCTAGGCGGAAATTTCAATCGCTCAATCGTTTGTTTTGCCACAAAAATACAAAAATTGGGTGTGGCTCTGCCCCCGTGGGTTGGATATAAAATATAAATAGATATACCACCCTGTTATGCTGAATTTGAACAAAATCTGTTAATTATTGCAACCTGTAGAGTATTTACCGATAAAAGCTAACAAAAAAGTGGGTGTGGTACCACACCTCTTGGGGTTGGGACATGCACCAAAAGAAATAGTTCCTATCCTTACAGTATAAGGTATAAATATGCCAAGTTTCAAGATGATCCATTTAGAATTCCAGCCTGTAGACAAAAAAACACAAAAATTGGGCGTGGCTCTGCCCCTGGGGGTTGGACATGGACCAATATATATAGGTATAACCCTATGCTGGATCATTCCAAATTGGATCCAAATCTGTTATAATTGCAACCTGTATATCATTTACAGACAAAATATCAACAAAAAGTGGGTGTGGCATTGCCGAAAGCGGAGGGGGCGTGGGGTGGAGGAGGGGGTTGTGCATCAACATCAATAGTTGCCATCCTTCGGGTATAAGGAATAAGTATACCAAGTTCCAAGATAATCCATCTTGTCTCAGGAGGTCGGGCATGCACCAAAAATAATAATAGAGGTCAGCCTTAGGATATAAGGAATAAGTATAAAAAAGTTTTCAAGACGATCGATTAAGAATTGCCGGCTGTAAGTAACACAGACAAACACAAAAAAAATGGGCGTGGCACTGTCCCTGGAGGTTGGGCGTGCACCCCAAACAATAGGGATGTTCCTTAGGGTACTAACCCTCTGGACAAGTAAACTAGGATGTAATGGATAATTTACACAACAGGTAGGACACTAACACATCTAGTACTTCGAATAAGGCTATTTTTTATTTTCTGGAGCTGTCAAGCCAGCAAGAGTGTTATTGTCCCTTTAAGAATTGTGGCCTGTAGGCGACACACAGACACAGACAGGGGCGACGGCAATATACGTCCACATTATAATGTGGACGTATAAAAAAAGATTTTTCGTACATAATCCAGGATGTTATCGTCCAACATTATCAAAAAGAAGCAAGATCTTTAGGATATAAACATACATTTTAAGTTTCGTCAAAACGGGATATAAATTATGTCCATTACAGTGCCCACAAGCCAAAAACATGATTTTTCCGTACAATCAGAGGCCATAATCCTGGAGTTACCGTTTCATTTGCGCCCATATCGAAAGGAACCAAGATCTTTGAGATGTGGGCCAATATTGAAAGGAGTCGATATCCTTGGGTTATAAACATACATTTTAAATGTCATCAAAATCTTATAAGCAGTGGCTGCCAGACAGGATACGCCCACATTTTTTGTACAATCAGGGGCCATACCAGAAAGTTATGGTCTGAAAAGGGCAAATATCAAAAGGGGCTAAGATTATGGAATATTAAGTAAAGATATGTTTTAAGTTTCATCAAAATCAGATAAAAATTGTGACCTCTAGAGGGTCCATAATCTTTGTATTACATACTTATAATTATACACAATTTGCGTACAAAGAGCAGCCATTTTGGTGGGACAGTTTCAATTTGATCTTCCCGAAATTCGCATTCAACATTCATTATGGTGGAATGGTCATATATCTAAACGTTTTTTAAAATTGGAAAAAAAATTGTGACCTCTAGAGAATCCACAAGCAAAAATGCGATTTTTCGAACAATCAGGGACCATAATCCAGGAAGTTACGTTCGGATAAGTGTTATTACCACAAGGAACCAAGATCTTTATGATAAAAACATATATACTCAGCCAAATTATAAACTTGACACTCGGGATTTTTGGGACTAGATTTTTAATATTTGGTTTCAGGCAACTATTTTAGTGTTATGTTGTGCACAGACGACCTTGACATCAACAGAAAGCAAGAATACGTATTGCCGAAAGTCCTTGACATTGATAACATTCGTGATGTCACAGTACCCCCCAAAATGAAATTCACAGACTTGGAGAACAATCGGAATAAAGTGTTTAGTAACGGTTGTGGCCTCCTCTAGCGTCTCGTACTGCCACACAACGTCTTCTCATGGATCTCAGAACATTAGTAAACACTACCAGAGGAAGATGTCGCCACTGCTCAGCAAGAGCATGTTGAAGGCCCTGCAACGTCAGTGGTGGATTCACTTGCTGACGAACACGTCGACCCAGTTCGTCCCAGATGTGTTCAATAGGATTAAGGGAGGGGCTAAGCGACGGCCAATCCAGGACTTGGACACTGGCATTTCTTAAAAAATTCTGGGTAGCAATTGCTGTATGGGGTCGAGCATTGTCTTGTTGAAACGTTAGTCCAGGCCCATGTCTCTGCATAAACGGAAGAAGAACAGGTTGCAAAATCTGATCCCTGTACTGGACAGCATTTAAGTTCCCTTGGACAACAACAAGAGGAGAACGTCCATGTGCACAAAAAAAACCCCAAACCATGATGCTGCCGCCACCAAATCGGTCAACTTGTCTGACGCATACTTGAGCATAACGTTCACCTCGTCTGCGGTACACTCGGGCCCTGCCATCGGCAAATCTCAAAGTGAATCGAGATTCGTCACTAAAGATAACCGAATTCCACTGTCTTTGAGTAAATCTTATGTGTCTTGTGGCCCACACAAGTCGGTTACGGCGATGAAGAGGTGTCAATATTGGTCCATTATAGGGCCTCCGAGCTCGAAGACCAGCAGCCTGCAAGCGATTTCGAACAGTTTGTACAGTTACCCTTTCACCAAACATCTCTCTACTTGTGGAGGTTGCAGTGACAAATCTGTTTCTAAGATGACGTAATCGTATTGCTTGATCTTCCTGGAGTGACGTCACATGTGGCACTCCCGCCCTTGGGCGGTCGGCAATAGTTCCAGTTTGAAGCACTCTCATTCTAAGATTAATTATTGTCTGGCGTGAACAATTAAAGGCTCTTGCAACAGTGACCACAGACTGACCAGCATAGAGCCTACCTATAGCACGTAGACGTTCTACATTTGAAAGGCGCGGCATTTTCTAACAAAGATGAAAATAACAATTTTAATTTGTTTTTCCAGTTCAATTTACGTGTGCGTATTCAGTATAAGCAAACTTGCATCGATTGACCTCACGAGTTTGTGTTTTTCAGGTTTTTCATCTTTATATGCTCAAAAGTCATGTGATCCACGTGACTTTACAATTTTAAGAAATTAAAGGCTTCTTACTACTTACTATCGTTAGAAATACTTTAAAATTTATTTGACTTACAGAAAAAATAATTTGTTGAAATTCATCAGTGTCAAGTTTATAATTTGGCTGAGTATATTTAAAGTTTCATCCAAATCGGATACCAGCGGCTGCCAGGCAGGATACTCCCACATTTTCGAGAGATGGATAGAGAACAAGCTAAAAAAGTGATTTTTCGTACAATCAGGGGCCATAATTCCGGAAGTTACGGTCCGATATGCGCGAATATCGAAAGGAACCGAGATCTTTGGGTTATAAACTTACAGTTCAAGTTTCAACAAAATCGGATAAAAATTGTGACCTCTATAGGGTCCACAACCTTGATATACCATATTTTTACCCTATTTGAGAACGAACGGCGACCATTTTGTCTGTCAATTTTGGGCCGATTTTCACGAAATTCGAACTCGGCCATCCTTAGGGTGTAACATTCCACAAGCTAAAAACACGATTTTTCGTACAATCAGGGGCCATAATTCAGGAAGTTACGGTCCAATATTCGCGAATATCGAAAGGAACTGAGATCTTTGGGTTATAAACTTACATTTCAAGTCTCAACAAAATCGGATAAAAATTGTGACCTCTATAGGTCCACAACCTTGATATACCATATTTTTACCCTATTTGAGAACGAACGGCGACCATTATGTCTGTCAATTTTGGGCCGATTTTCACGAAATTCGAACTCGGCCATCCTTAGGGTGTAACGGTGATATAATAAAACGTTTTTTTAAATCGGATAAAAATTATGACCTCTATAGGGTCCACAAGCTAAAAACGTGATTTTTTGTACAATCAGGGGCCATAATTCAGGAAGTTACAGTCCGATATGCGCGAATATCGAAAGGAACCGAGATCTTTGGGTTATCAACTTACATTTCAAGTTTCAACAAAATCGGATAAAAATTGTGACCTCTATAGTGTCCACAAGCTAACAACGTAATTTTTCGTACAAACAGGGGACATAATCCATGAAGTTTCAATCCGATACATGCCAATATCGAAAGCAGCCGAGATATTTTGGAGATAAACCTATATTTCAAGTTTCGTCAAAATCGGATAAGAATTGTGACCTGTAGAGTGTCCACAAACAATTGTGGACGGACGGACAGGGGCGACGGCATAATACGTCCACATGAAAATGTGGGCGTATAAAAAACTGTGGCCTCTAGGGGGTCCACAACCTTGATATACCATATTTTTACACTATTTGCGTACAATTTTTATCTGATTTTCACGAAATTCAAACTCAACCATCATTAGTGTATAACTGTGATATATTCACACGTTTTTTTTAAAATCAGATAACAATTGTGACCTCTATAGTGACCACAAGCTCAAAACGCAATTTTTAGTACAATCAAGGCCATAATTCAGGAAGTTACGGTCCGATATGTGCGAATATCAAAAGGAACCAAGATCTTTGGGTTATAAACTTATATTTTAAATTTCAACAAAATCAGATAAAAATTGTGACCTCTATAGGGTCCACAAGCTAAAAACGCGATTTTTCGTACAATCAAGGACTATAATGAAGTTATCGTCCGATACATGCCAATATTGAAAGGAACTGTGATCTGTGGGAGATAACCCTATATTTCAAGTTTCGTTGAAATCGGATAATAATTGTGACCTGTAGAGTGTCCACAAATAATTGTGGACGGACGGACAGGGGCAACGGCAAAAACAATTTCATAAAGATCAGATTATAATTTTTGTCGTTTGAGGGTTCACAGGGTTCTACAAACTGAAACAAGGGCCTTAACTCGGTAAGTAATTTATAGAAAATTTTGAAATTTGACAGGCTTTTTCATTTTACTAATTATGGGCAGAAATTGCTGAAATTCAATAGACCTCCATTTCTCAAATTAAATGATGCATATAAATTTCATACATATCAGACGATAACTTTCACCAATCGAGCATTAACAAGGTTGAACAAATGAAACAAAGGCCATAACTCTAGAAGTAATTATTGTGAATTGTTGAAATTCCATAGGCTTCATGGTTTCACTAATCTAAATGATGCATATAAATTTCATACAGATCGGATGATAATTTTTGGTGTTGGAGCGTTCAAAAGGTTCAACAAAGTGAAACAAGGGCAATAACACTAGACATAATAAACGGAAATTGCTGAAATTCATTGTTTCTTCGTTTTACTTATTTAAATAATTTATATTAATTTCACAAAGATCGGATGATAACTTTTGGCGTTAGAGCATTCACAAGGTTGAACAAAATGAAACAAGGGCGATAAAAGGATTTTGCTTAAATTCAATAGGGTTCTTCATTTTACTAATTTAAATGATGCGTATAAATTCTATACAGATCGAGATGTTAGAGCATTCACAAGGTGCAATAAAGTGAAACAAGGGTCATAACTCTAGAAGTAATAAACGGAAATTGCTGAAATTCAATGGTATTCTTCTTTTTACTAATCTAAGTGACGCTTATCAATTTCATACAGATCGGCAGATAACTTTTGATGTTAGAGCGTTCATAAGGTGAAACAAAGTCAAACAAGGGCCATAACTTTAGAATTAACAGAAATTAACAAGGTTTCTTATCTCACTAATATAAACAACATATATCAATTTTTAAACAATCAGATAACTTTTGGCGTTACAGCATTCCAAGAAATTGTGGACGGACAGACAGGGGCGACGGCTATATACGTCCACATTTCCACCTGGGCATATAAAAATGCAATTTTCCGAACAATCAGGGGGCCATAATCCAGGAAGTTATGTGTACATTCGGATATCGAAAGGAACCAAGATCTTTGTGATATAAACATAAATTTTAAGTTTTATCAAAATCGGATCAAAATTGTGGCCTCAAAAGGGTCCAAAACATTGATATAAAAATGTACCATATTTTTACACCATTTGCATACGAGGGGTGACCATTTTGTCTGACAGTTTTGGTCTGATTTCCACAAAATTTGAATTCAACCATCATTGGGGTGTAACGGTAATATATTCAAACATTTTTTTTTTTTAATTCAGATAAAAATTGTGACCTCTAGAGACACCACAAGCTAAAAACATGGTTTTTCGTATAATCAGGGGCCATAATTCAGGAAGTTACGAAACAATATGTGCGAGTATTGAAAGGAACCAAGACCTTTGGGTTATAAACATGTACAGTGCACTCTGTCACATCCGACCTCTGATCACTCCGGCACTCTTGTTACATCCGACACCATTTTCATGTCCCGATTTATTTCCTTATTACTTCAGCCAAAAAATCTCTGGATAATTCGACCTCTGTACGTTCCGGATTACGACATCAATCAGCCGTCCCGTCATACGATTTCCATTGAATCGACACCGTATAATCCGGCCTTCAATCGGTGGGTGTGAAGCAAACACTTACCGATCAATTATCTGTCAGATTAAAACTGGATGGGTGTGAAGCCACAAAAGATTAACAAGCAATCACCAATCAATTATCTGTGAGATTAAAACTCGCTACCGTGGGTCTTTGTTGTTTACTTTGATAATTTTAATCTCTTGTACGACAGTTGTGACAAATACTCAAGAATATCAACGAATTTTCCCCCGAATTCACAATCGTAAAAATATTCCTAGCACCTGTTGGAAACATTCATTGCGCATGCTGATTGAACCTGAATAACCTATAAGTTTGGTCACCCTACAAATCTCTTCAAACCGTGTGACTACGACCTGGGGATGCTCGATTCACAGCCGGAACGTCCCGAATTGACAGAATTGCAATCGAGTGACGCGGAATTCAGTCCTGTCACAGTTCTGTCAGTCCCGACGACGGAGGGGGTGTGAGTAAAATTGTGACGTAATTAAACACGACGAACAGGTTTCGGCTGCATGGTTGGATGATATATTTATTTATCACCCAATAATACATTCTACAGTAGATATTGCTTGTATGATATATTTCATAATCTACTGCGATATCTCCTTAGGAGATATTGCTTTACATGAATTTGATTTGGTCAGTTGAAAAGGAACTACTTTTTTTATTTTCAAAGAACAGTTCATTTCTTATTAAAAGTAACTTTTTTTTAATTAAAAATGAAATATTGTTATTCAATTGACCTTGACGGAGACACTGGGTCAATATAAAGGACTTTGCAATGGTTGAATTGCTGTCAAAAAATGATGTATCACTACGCCGTAATGTTCATTAAAAGTGAAATCTACACTAAAGAATTATATTTATCTATTTGTGCATGTAAGAAGGGATTGGGTGATAAATAAAATCTCCTACTCGTCTTTTTTGATATCCAAAAATATCAACACTCGTTGATAAAGTAAAAAAACCTCGGCAGAGCCTTGTTTTTTGTTACTTTATCAACTTGTGTTGATATTTTTTGATATCAAAAAAGACTGGTAGGAGATTCTCTATATATCCAGTCGACGCATGCGTTTTAGCCCGGAGTACCCATTTTCACTCGATTGTCACAATTTTTGGGATTGAGAGAATTCAATTCCGGAACGTTCAATCGAGTACTCCCATTATCAATGAACATGTGATAGCAAAGACGAGAGTGCGATCAACTGAAGACGGCGAAGAAGATAAATTAACGACAGACTTGACCTATTCAAAATGCCTACGCATGTTAAATGAAATAAAAATTAATTTAATAAAATTTTGAATGTACAGAAAGGTTTATCATTTTTAAAGTGAATAACATTCTGGTGATTCAAGTAATAATACTTCCGGTTTTCGAAGTTACAATATTTCCGGTTTTGAGAAAACTGGGTATTCCGACACTCTGCGTAATCCGACATATTGTAACAATCCCGTACGATGTCGGATGTGACCGAGTACACTGTATATCAAGTTTCATCAAAATCAGAACAAAATTGTGACCTCTGGAGGCTCCACAACCTTGATATACCATATTTTTACACTATTTGCGTAAGAGGATCAGCCATTTAGTCTGGTAGTTTTGGTTATCCGACATTAGTGGAAGGTCGTGTCAGGGGTCATAGAAGCGGCTTTTGACCCTATCACGTCAGACATTGATTAATCAATCAGTGTTGACGTTTCTAGTGGTTTACCCACAGTTGTGGGCAGCACACGCCAAGAACTCGCCATAACATACCGTTTCATTGGCTAATTCCTCACATCAAATAGAACGCCTGTTATATAACAACTGTTCCAGATCCTAGTGCTGTGAAGACAAGTAAAACGAAATTTGAACTATAAAAATCGAAACGAAATAACTTACCTGTTCTTCAGCTCCCTTGGCAACAATCAAAAGAACTACATTACAGTCGTTTATAGCATAAGAAGCAAAATGTATCTTTATATAGGAATCTTGTGATTTGGCTCTAAAGCGCAGTGTACATTGTAAAACACTGGATGTTGGACTGGTAGATCTACCATTTATATATATATCTTGACCATCTGGAATCTCTAGATATCCAGCAAGAGAACAGTCTTCAGATTTATCCATTTCATCTGGAAATATACAATCAATTCAAAAGGTTTTCCAAAATGGGAGAGGCAACGTCATTACGAAAGTGTCAAAGGAAGTAAGTTTTTACACTTTCTAAACACTAAGGTACAATACCTTTGGCTGCCAGGCAGGATACGCCCACATTTTGCAAGAGCTGGATAGAGAACAAGCTAAAAACAAAAACGATTTTTTGAACAGAAAGTTATGGTCTGAAATGCGCAAATATCAAAAGGGAATGATATTTTTGGGGGTCATAACTCCGAAACCGGAAGTGGTAGACTAACGCCACCTGGCCTATGTTACTCCCGGTTCCGAACTACCCCTATACCCCAAATTTCAGACTCAGGGCAGACCTAGTGTAGCCGCCAACCCCGAACAGACCGGCTTCGCTCGGGGGTCATAACTCCGAAAGCGGAAGTGGTAGACTAACGCCACCTGGCCTGTGTTACTCCCCGGTCCGAGCTACCCCTATACCCCAAATTTCAGACTCGGGGCAGACCTAGTGTAGCCGCCAACCCTGGACAGACAGACAGACAGACAGACAAACAGACAGACAAATGACAGTCACAAATATTAGTATAGATGTTTTAAGTTATATCAAAATCTGACAAAAATTTGTGACCTCTAGGGCATGGGTTCCATGTCGGCCGTATATGCTGGTCGGGACCAAGAGCCCTGGAAAATGACCGAACCTGGATCAGACTCGTAGGTCATTTTGCACGCCGGAAAACAGCATATTTTGTGCTAAATCATAAAATCCTGGGATATGAAGAAACTCTGTGTGTGTCGTGATGTAAACTGTCAGGTATAATAAAATTATCAGCGTTCAGTAGTGTATTAATATTGTATTAATTAATATCTCTGGCAAGTTAGTAGATTCACATAATGTACTTAAATCAAGTTAGCGAATGAGTGACAGATGGTTACATAAAAAAGAGTTAAAATGTGGTAAATATTCAATTCTAGGTTGATAACAGATATCTAGACCGGGAGCCCAGGGGGTCAAATTAGCTGAAAAGTGTACCAATTTTCTCCTATATGTGATTGGAGTATTTTCGAGTGAATATAAAATGCTTTATCATGCCGTAGACCAATTTAAGCGTCCTTTGTTTAAAAAGGTCACGTGACAGATGAAGACGACCCAAGCAATTAGCCCATTTACCGGTAATTTGGATAATATTTGATTTCCCAAACTATCTCTATATAAGCACAGAAATACAAATAGTACCAGTAATTTGTCGTTATATTCATTATTGGCTATATATAATTATAATAACCATTTCTATACACAAACAATTTATATCATAACTCCATTTGAAATTCACGGCGAATATTTAATTGTTCAATCACTACGCATAACAATAGATCGCCCTCATTTCTCAGCCAATCAACGCTGGGAATCTTATTACCGTCTACGGTGCAATGCATACTACGGCCGTAGTAACTGAGGTTAAATTTTGGAGCGACAATTGCATGGGATTCATGGACATGAATATCAAATACACGTGATCATCGTGACTGAAGTTCCGGATGCCGTTTGGTGAGCTATTAAAGTGTGAATGTAATTGTTAAATACTTTTTTTTATAAAGAAGTTGAACGATGTTAGACAATAACCTAATTTTATCACAAACGTTTATCTATCGAATAATTTATATTCAGATTTCGTATCAAGTCCATTAAATATTGTCTAAAGAAGTTGAACGATGTTAGACAATAACCTAATTTTATCACAAACGTTTATCTATCGAATAATTTATATTCAGATTTCGTATCAAGTCCAACAAATAATACGAGGCTACTTTATTACAAAAACATCGGTGAACAAATCTAATTGATTATTGGGTAAAATATAATTATAAACAACTGA
This sequence comes from Patella vulgata, assembly GCF_932274485.2. NCBI lineage: Eukaryota > Metazoa > Mollusca > Gastropoda > Patellidae > Patella > Patella vulgata. Next base: position 45,431,170 of record NC_065885.2, read on the forward strand.
TGAGTAATGTATGATTCAACGATTAGTTGTGGTGTGGAGAAATGTTTGCAGCAAAGTTCCCCCGTAACTTGTGTCGTTCGTTCGTGGAGTTTTAACACGTTCTACCTAGAGTGATGTCTTTGATCAACATTCTTAATCCAACATCTTACTTGTAAATTAATTTATAACCCCATGTGTGTGCAACGCTAATCATTATCTACATCGATATGTAAACTAATTTATGGCCCCATGTCTGCAACTTTAGTCGGGTTGATTAATGATAGATATTAACGACAGTACACTTTATCAATACACAAAGATAGTTAGATGACCGTTCTCAATCTCTTAATTCTAACGTATAATATTGAGATATTTGTTCGTATTTCATTTTTACCGTCGATTTCAGAGTAATGAAGTCAAATCCACATGCAGAAAGAAAGAAGCCGTACGATGACTACAGGAAATCGAGCTACGGATCGTCATTAAAAAATCACATTTCAGTCATGTTTGACTTTAAGATTCATTTTGCATGACCACATCTTTTACTTCTGTCCTCTTTTACTCCAGGAAATTTTCCTTCAATCAAGGGCCATAATTCAGGAAATTATAATTCGATATGCGCAAATATCGACAGGAACCAAGATCTTTGTGTTATAAACTTACATTTCAAGTTTCAACAAAATCGGATAAAAATTGTGACCTCCATAGGATCCACAACCTTTATATACCATATTTGTACGCCATTTGAGAACGAACGACGGCCATTTTGTCTGTCAATTTTGGGCCGATTTTCACGAAATTCGAACTCAGCCGTCCTTAGGGTTTAACGGTGATATAATAATACGTTTTTTTAAATCGGATAAAAATTATGACCTCTATAGGGTCCACAAGCTAAAAACGCAATTTTTCGTACAATCAGGGGCCATAATTCAGGAAGTTACGTACGATATGCGCGAATATCGAAAGGAACCAAGATCTTTGGGTTATAAACTTATATTTCAAGTTTCAACAAAATTCGAAAAAAATTGTGACCTCTTTAGTGTCCACAACCTTGATATATACTATTCAAAAAAAGTAGGGGATATTTGATTTTTAAGTGTTATTAAAGTCACCTAATGAAACTGACGAAGAAACAAATGACAAAATGAAATGAAGTTCACATTCATCGATTTATTCCAAATGATCGTTACACTAAGTAAGGCACAGACTGACCATTATAAGGGTAAAATGATACCCGGGGTCAAACAGCAAAGTTACCACAGCATCACAACCAAGTCAGTAACGGGTAAATCCTCCTCTGTTTGCCAAACAAGCATTGATCCGACGTGGCATACTCCTAATGAGACGTCTAAGGTCATTTTGGTCCAGATTGTCCCATTCCTGTTGCAACGCAGCAGCAAGTTCTTGGACATTGGCAGGACGTTGTTGACGTTGACGTAACCTCTGTCCAAGCATGTCCCAGACATGCTCGATGGGGGAGAGGTCGGGACTCAGTGCTGGCCAAGGTAATGTGGTGATGTTCTGTTGTTGGAGGTAACCTGTAACGATCCTGGCCCTGTGACATCTTGCGTTGTCATCCTGGAAGATAAAACGGCGGCCATGACATCGTGCGAACGGCACAACATGGACTGCCAAGATGTTGTCCCGGTAGTACTGGCCTGTAACACGCCCTGCAACAACATGTAAAGCCGTTCTTCCAGCAACAGTGATGCCTCCCCACACCATAACAGAACCACCCCCAAATCGATCATGTCTGATGACGTTAACGTCTTGGAAGCGCTCGTTTCGACAACGCCACACCCTCCTACGTCTGTCCAAAAAATCAACAGTGAACCTTGACTCATCTGAAAACATCACATTGCTCCAGCGTCGATTATCCCAGTGTTGACGATCCCTACACCAACGACGTCTTGCCTGAATGTGATGATCTCTCAAACAAGGGATCACGCGAGGACGTCGGGCGCGAAGGTGACCCCTATGCAGTCGATTCCGAATCGTCTGGCCACTCACTCTCACACCAGTGTCTGTTTGAAGACGAGCGCTGATCTGATTTGCTGTGATGACACGATTTCTCAAGGCCAAGGTACGGATAAATCGATCCTGGGCTTGAGTTGTCGCCCTTGGTCGACCTGAGCGTGGTCTGTCCTGTACAGATTGTGTATCACGGTATCTGGACCATAGCCTGCTTATGACAGACTGAGAAACATTCATCGTCCGCGCCACAACCGCCTGTGTTGTGCCGATCTGTAGCATGCCAAGGGCACGTAACCTTTCATTTTAGGTAAGCCGACGCATATCAAAATTTGTTTTCTGGTCACTAAAACAATTAAACTGATGTTTCCACCCTGGAATTCAATGCCACAATGACTGTAACATTCAAAGTCAGAGTCGTGCAAATCTTGGGTTGGACCCCCATGATGATCCCAAGCATCACCTGCATTCCATGCGGTAGCTATTGGTGCGTTTGGGCGTCACATGTAACTGGAAATGTTTCTTCTGTTAGGTTCTATAGTGACTTTTTTCGTAGTCATTTGCATATTTTAGTATTATGCCCCCAAAATCAAATATCCCCTACTTTTTTTGCATATTATACCATACTTTTACGCTATTTGAGAACAAACGGCGGCCATTTTGTCTGTCAATTTTGGGACGATTTTCATGAAATTCGAACTCAGCCACCCTTAGGGTGTAACGGTGATATAATAATACGTTTTTTTAAATCGGATAAAAATTATGACCTCTATAGGGTCAACAAGCTAAAAACGCGATTTTTGGTACAATCAGGGACCATAATTCGAGAAGTTACGGTCCGATATGCGCGAATATCGAAAGGAACCGAGATCTTTGGATTATCAACTTAGATTTCAAGTTTCAACAAAATCGGATAACAATTGTGGCCTCTATAGTGTCCACAACATTGATATACCATATTTTTAGGCTATTTGAGAACGAACGGCGGCCATTTTGTCTGTCAATTTCGGGCCGATTTTCACGAAATTCGAACTCAGCCATCCTTAGGGTGTAACGGTGATATATTTGAACGTTTTTTTAAATCGGATAAAAATTATGACCTCTATAGGGTCCACAAGCTAAAAACACGATTTTTGGTACAATCAGGGGCCATAATTCAGGAAGTTACGGTCCGATATGCGCGAATATCGAAAGGAACCGAGATCTTTGGATTATCAACTTAGATTTCAAGTTTCAACAAAATCGGATAAAAATTGTGACATCTATAGTGTCCACAAGCTAAAAACGTGATTTTTCGTACAAACAGGGCCCATAATCCATGAAGTTTCAATCCGATACATGCCAATATCGAAAGGAACCGAGATCTTTTGGAGATAAACCTATATTTCAAGTTTCGTCAAAATCGGATCAGAATTGTGACCTGTAGAGTGTCCACAAACAAATTGTGGACGGACAGACAGGGGCGTATAAAAACTGTGACCTCAATAGGGTCCACAACCTTGATATACCATATTTTTACCCTATTTGAGAATGAACGGCAGCCATTTTGTCTGTCAATTTTGGGATGATTTTCACAAAATTCGAACTCAGCCGTCCTTAGGATGTAACGGTGATATAATAATACGTTTTTTTAATCAGATAAAAATTATGACCTCTATAGGGTCCACAAGCTAAAAACTCGATTTTTCGTACAATCAAGGGCCATAATTCAGGAAGTTACGGTCTGATATGCGCGAATATTGACAGGAACCGAGATCTTTGGGTTATAAACTTCAGGAAGTTACGTACCGATATGTGCGAATATCGAAAGGAACCGAGATCTTTGGGTTATAAACTTACATTTTAAGTTTCAAAAAAATCGTATAAAAATTAGGACCTCTATAGGATCCACAACCTTGATATACCATATTTTTACACTATTTGAGAACGAACGGCGGCCATTTTGTTTGTCAGTTATGGGTCGATTTTCACTAAATTCGAACTCAGCCGTCCTTAGGGTGTATCGGTGATATAATAATATGTTTTTTTTAAATCGGAATAAAATTATGACCTCTATAGGGTCCACAAGCTAAAAACGCAATTTTTCGTACAATCAGGGGCCATAATTCAGGGAGTTACAGTCGAAAGGAACCGAGATCTTTGGGTTATAAACTTACATTTCAAGTTTAAACAAAATCGGATAAAAATTGAGAACTCTATAGGGTCCACAACCTTGATATACCATATTTTTACGCTATTTGAGAAGGAACGGCGGCCATTTTGTCTGTCAATTTTGGGCCAATTTTCACGAAATTTGAACTCAGTCATCCTTAGGGTGTAACGATGATATAATAATACGTTTTTTTAAATCGGATAAAAATTCTGACCTCTATAGGGTCCACAAGCTAAAAACGCGATTTTTCGTACAATCAGGGGCCATAATTCAGGAAGTTACGGTCCTATATGCGCGAATATCGAAAGGAACCAAGATTTTGGGGTTATAAACTTACATTTCAAGTTTCAACAAAATCAGATAAAAATTGTGACCTCTATAGTGTCCACAAGCTTGATATACCATATTTTTACGCTATTTGAGAACGAATAGCGGCCATTTTGTCATTCAATTTTGGGCCGATTATCACGAAATTCAAACACAGCTGTCCTCAGGGTGTAACGGTGATATAATAATACGTTTTTTTAAATCGGATAAAAATTATGACCTCTATAGGGGCCACAAGCTAAAAACGCGATTTTTCGTACAATCAGGGGCCATAATTCACGAGGAAGTTACGGTCCGATATGCGCGAATATTGAAAGGGTTCGAGATCTTTGGGTTATAAACTTACATTTTAAGTTTCAACAAAATCGAATAACCAGCGGCTACCAGGCAGGATACTCCCACATTTTCGAGATATGGATAGAGAACAAGCTAAAAAGAAAGTGATTTTTCCAACAATCAAGGGCCATAATTCATGAAGTTACAATTCGATATGCGCAAATATCGAAAGGAACCGAGATCTTTGGGTTATAAACATGCATTTCAAGTTTCATCAAAATCGGATTAAAATTGTGACCTCTACAGGGTCCACAACCTTGATATACCATATTTTTACACCTTTCGCGTACAAGTGGCGGCCATTTTGTCCGTCAGTTTTAATTTGATTTTCAGGAAATTTGATCTCAACCTTTATTATGGTGATACGGTGATATAACTGTGCCCTTCAGAGGGACCACCAGCTAAAAAAGGCGATTTTTCGAATAATCAGGGGCCATAATTCAGGAAGTTACGATCAGATATGCTATTTGAGAAGGAACGGCGGCCATTTTATCTGTCAATTTTGGGCCAATTTTCACGAAATTTGAACTCAGTCATCCTTAGGGTGTAACGATGATATAATAATACGTTTTTTTAAATCGGATAAAAATTATGACCTCTATAGGGTCCACAAGCTAAAAACGCGATTTTTCGTACAATCAGGGGCCATAATTCATGAAGTTACGGTCCTATATGCGCGAATATCGAAAGGAACCAAGATTTTGGGGTTATAAACTTACATTTCAAGTTTCAACAAAATCAGATAAAAATTGTGACCTCTATAGTGTCCACAACCTTGATATACCATATTTTTACACTATTTGAGAACAAACGGCGGCCATTTTGTCTGTCAATTTTGGGCCGATTTTCACGAAATTCGAACTTAGCCATCCTTAGGGTGTAACGGTGATATAATAATAAGGTTTTTTAAATCGGATAAAAATTATGACCTCTATAGGGTCCACAAGCTAAAAACGTGATTTTTGGTACAATAAGGGGTCATAATTCAGGAAGTTACGGTCCGATATGCTCAAATAGCGGAAGGAACCAAGATCTTTGGATTATCAACTTAGATTTCAAGTTTCAACAAAATCAGATAAAAATTGTGACCTCTATAGTGTCCACAAGCTAAAAACGTGATTTTTCGTACAAACAGGGGCCATAATCCATGAAATTTCGATCCAATACATGGCAATATTGAAAGGAACCGAGATCTTTTGGATAAGAAATGTGACCTGTAGAGTGTCCACAAACAAATTGTGGACAGGGGCGACGACAATATACGTCCACATGAAAATGTGGGCGTATAAAAATTGTGACCTCTATAGGGTCCACAACCTTGATATACCATATTTTTACGCTATTTGAGAACGAATAGCGGCCATTTTGTCATTCAATTTTGGGCCGATTATCACAAAATTCGAACACAGCTGTCCTCAGGGTGTAACGGTGATATAATAATACGTTTTTTTAAATCGGATAAAAATTATGACCTCTATAGGGGCCACAAGCTAAAAACGCGATTTTTCGTACAATCAGGGGTCATAATTCACGAGGAAGTTACGGTCCGATATGCGCGAATATTGAAAAGGTTCGAGATCTTTGGGTTATAAACTTACATTTTAAGTTTCAACAAAATCGAATAACCAGCGGCTACCAGGCAGGATACGCCCACATTTTCGAGAGATGGATAGAGAACAAGCTAACAAGAAAATGATTTTTCCTACAATCAAGGGCCATAATTCAGGAAATTACAATTCGATATGCGCGAATATCGAAGGGAACTGAGATCTTTGTGTTATAAACTTACATTTCAAGTTTCAACAAAATCGGATAAAATTTGCGACCTCTGTAGGGTCCACAACCTTGATATACCATATTTTTACGCTATTTGAGAACGAACAGCGGCCATTTTGTCTGTCAATGTTGGGCCGATTTTCACGAAATTCGAACTCAGTTCTTCTTAGGGTGTAACGTTGATATAATACGGTTTTTGAACTCGGATAAAAATTATGACCTCTATAAGGTCCACAAGCTAAAAACGCGATTTTTCGTAGAATCAGGGGCCATGATTCGGGAAGTTACAGTCCAATATGCGCGAATATCAAAAGGAACCAAGGTTTTTGGGTTATAAACTTACGTTTCAAGTTTCAACAAAATCGGATAAAAATTATGACCTCTATAGGGTCCACAAGCTAAAAATGTGATTTTTCGTACAATCAGGGGCCATAATTCAGAAAGTTATGGTCCGATAAGCGCGAATATCGAAAGGAACCGAGATCTTTGGGTTATAAACTTACATTTCAAGTTTCAAAAAAATCGGATAAAAATTGTGACCTCTACAGGGTCCACAACCTTGATATACCATATTTTTACACCTTTCGCGTACAAGCGGCGGCCATTTTGTCCGTCAGTTTTAATTTGATTTTCAGGAAATTTGATCTCAACCTTTATTATGGTGATACGGTGATATAACTGTGCCCTTCAGAGGGACCACCAGCTAAAAAAGGCGATTTTTCGAATAATCAGGGGCCATAATTCAGGAAGTTACGATCAGATATGCGACAATATCGATAGGAACCAAGATCTTTAGGTTATAAACATGCATTTCAAGTTTCATCAAAATCAAATTATGACCTCTATAGGGTCCATAAGCTAAAAACGCGATTTATCATACAATCAGGGGCTATAATTCAGGAAGTTATGGTCCGATATCTGCGAATATCGAGAGGAACTGAGATCTTAGGGTTATAAACTTACATTTCAAGTTTCAACAAAATCGGATAAAAATTGTGACCTCTATAGAGTCTACAAGCTAAAAACTTGATTTTTCGTACAAACAGGGGCCATAATCCATGAAGTTTCGATCCGATACATGCCAATATCGAAAGCAGCCGAGATCTTTTGGTGATAAATCTATATTTCAAGTTTCGTCAATATCGGACAAGAATTGTGACCTGTAGAGAGTCCACAAACAAATTGTGGACGGACGGACGTCCGGACAGACAGGGGCGAGGACAATATACGTTCACATGAAAATGTGGGCGTATAAAAATTGTGACCTATATAGGGTCCACAACCTTGATATACCATATTTTTACGCTATTTGAGAACGAGGGACGGACATTTTGTCTGTCAGTTTTAGGCTGATTTTCACGAAATTCGAACTCAACCATCCTTAGGGTGTAACGGATGGACCTGTAGAGTGTCCACAAACAAATTGTGGATGGACGGATGGACGAACAGGGGCGACGACAATATACGTCCATATGAAAGTGTGGGCGTATTTAAATATGAATTTGTGATACCCTTGACTTATAATTTGATAGATTCCCAAATAAAGTTTCGCTAATAAATTTTTTCATTAACTCACAGTAGCGTCTGAAATGGATCACATACTCTGATGCGAACCCTGTTATTTTATAAACTGCCACTTAATTTTTATTGACTTTTGGTTTCCTATATCAATTAACTTACAACGTCCCTTGACCATTGCAGCCTCCACTCCATAATTAAAACTCAAAATCAATATTAATACAGGTCCCAACATCTTTCATATATATATATATCAAATATATATGTTCACTAATTCTTCTAAAATATTATAACTGGTACATCTCTAGAAAATAAGAATAATGTAACATTATATACATGTACAAACACATCTAAACTAGCAGTGAAAGTATAAATTTATTATTTGCTAACACATACATTAATTCTTTCGAAATACCATAAAATTGGGAAACTTTTTTTCTTTCAACCCTGATAAATACAAAACTTGATCGCACAAACATTTTCATCCGTGTAAAATAATCAGACCTACATGTACGGAACTTCAGATGAAAACTATGGCTCATCTCTGTGTGAACTTTTGTTTTTTTTTGATAAATGAGCTTCAGGCCCCAATTTGCCAACGACCAACGTGCCCATATCAGTATGGGCACCACATAAAGCAAAGTGTTATTGGTTGGGCGCCCACGACGAGATTGGCGGGGCGTCCAACCAATATCACTTGGTTTTATGGGCGCCTCGCCAATCATGTCGTTATATGAGGCACCCCCAAATGGTGAGGCGCCTCATAATGACTCACACGATTAACACCACAACTTGATTGATGGGGCGCCCAAAACGGCATGATTGATGGAGTGCCTCATACCGGGGGGCGCACCGATAATGCCGATATTAGCGGGTCGCCCCGGCCGAGATCATCGGCGCCCATGATATAATTGGCGGGACACCTACAATGCCAAGTGAGATTGGTTAGGTGCCCAATTTGAACTCAACCAACATTATGGTGTAACAGTGATATATTGAAACGTGTTTTTAAATCGGATAATTATTGTGACCTCCCGAGGGACCACAAGCTAAAAGCATGATTTTTCGAACAATCAGGAGCCATAATTCAGGAAGTTACGATCCGATATGCCTGAATATCGAAAGGAACCAAGATCTTTGGGTTATAAACATGCATGTCACGATTCATCAAAATCGGGTGAAAATTGTGACCTCTAGCATGTCCACAAGCTAAAAATGTGATTCTTCGTACAATCAGGTGCCATAATCCATGAAGTTATGGTCCGATATATGCCAATATCAACAGGAATCAAGATCTTTTGGAGATAGACCGATATTTTAAGTTTCATCAAAATCGGATAAAAATTGTGACCTGTAGAGTGTCCACAAACAAATTGTGGACGGACGGACGGACAGGGGCATAATACATGTACGTCCACATGAAAATGTGGGCATATAAAAACACTAGTTAATGCTTTGGTCACTTCTAGATTGGACAATTTTAATCTGTTATTAGCTGGTCTTCCTGCCAAACTTTTAGGTAAACTTCAACAAGTCCAAAATACAGCTGCATGTCTTATTACACGCATTAAAAAATATGACCATATTATCCCAATTTTAAAAAATATACGTCCACATGAAAATGTGGGAGTATAAAAAGATGATTTATCATATACAACCAGGGGCCATAATCAATGAAGTTACTGTCCGATACATGCCAATATCGAAAGGAACCGCAATCTTTGGGATATAAACCTAAATTTCAAGTTTCGTCAAACCCGAATACACATTGAGACCTGTAGAGCAGGGTTCTTAAACCATATTGAAAGAAGTGGCCAGAATTGGGTCAAATGAGGTCCCGGTATGAAATATAAGCTTCCATTCCCTTAAATATAACCAGACTTCAACAAAGAAAATTATTTGTAATTTGTTACAAGAATGTCATATTCTAAAATATGTGACTACCACAAATATAACAAGCCAACAGTGAGGCTGATGATCCCCCGCTGAAATCCCAAAATAAATAGATGACACATATTAATTAATCGCACATTTATTTTTTTCAAAAGTATCGAGCAATCAAACTATACACTAAGTTTCATCACTCTCTATCAGATAGAATCAAGATTATCTGGCTCCAAAGCATCGACCCATGAAATTGATGAGCTCTGCTTAGCTTCAGCTCCAAATGTTAATCATTGAACTCAGTCAAGACATTCACCTAATGAACATCTATATCAAGTTTAAACATTCTACCTCAATTAAAAGCAGAGTTGTTATGTTCCAAAGTCTTGACCAATCAAATTGCTTATCGCTCCTTAGCCTAAGCAGAAAATTCTCACCATCGAACTTAGTCAAGGTAATGATATAATGAATCTATATTCGGAGTTTCATCGCTCTCACTTCATTATAACCAAAGTTATCGTGCCCCAAGGGGCCCAAAGCATCAACCAATCAGATTGGTTATCTCTGTTTACCATAAGCAGACAATGTTCATCATCGAACTCCATCACAAAGTTTGAACATTCTACCTCAATTAGAAGGAGAGTTATTGTGTTCCAAAATCTCAACCAATCAAATTGCTTATTGCTCTGCTTACCCTCACACGATTAACACCACAACTTGAATGATGGGGCGTCCAAAACGGCATGACTGATGGTGTGCCTCATACCGGAGGGGGGGCACCCATAATGCCGAGATTACGGGCCCCCATGATATAATTGGCGGGACGCCCAAAATGCCGAGTGAAATTGGTCAGACGCCCACATATGAATTGGGTGCCCATAGCGGCGTGATAATCTTCAAAATTCAAACAAGTCTCACTCTGACCAGATTCCGAACTTTTTGTTTTTCTCATAAATTATTATAGGTACAAGTCGTATTCCTGCCTTCAAATTTTTATAATGTTCATATCAAAATATCATAATACTCCAATATTTCAAATTCAGCCTCTAAATTGAAATTTTCCGTCATTTTCAGGAGCAAACCCTATTTTCCAAACTTTTCTGGGGGATCATGTGTAGGTACATCGGCGCCCCCAGAAGCCTTTGCCCCACCCCCACCAACAATTGTGGGCTAGCTACAATAAAGATTTTGCATGGATTTCTCGCGGAGACGTTCTAATTATCAAAAGGAAAAGACCTTTGGAATATAAACACAAATTTAAGTTTCATCAAAATCGGATAAAAATTGTGACCTCAAAGGGGGCCCACAGCCTTGGCATTACATACTTTTACACCATTTGCATACAGGTAGCGGCCATTTGGTCAGGCAGTTTTGGTCAGTTTTTCACGATATTCGAACTTACCTCTTGTTATGGTGTAACGGTGATACATTTAAATGCTTTTTAAAATTGGATAACAATTTTGACCTCTAGAGGGTCCACATGCTAAAAATGCGATTTTTCGGGAATATCGAAAGGAATTGTGATCATTGGGATATAAACATCAAGTTTCATCCTTGGTTTTACAGGCTTTTATACAATTTGCGTAGTTACATGTCATTGTTGGTCGGGAAATGCCTGGTACTCTTTTACCTCGGGAATCAAACAGGAATGTGATGTTTTTTTAAGGAAAAAAAATCGTTCACACCTCCTCTGCAGTCAAAAATACACAATATCTATTGTGAACTAAAATTATTTGCCGTATGATCATCAGTTATTAAATGTTGACTGCGATATAATTGCCAAACTGGGTCGGCACCTGTATTATATCTATGTCAGAATGGTTCATGCATTAATGATACGACATCAAAGCGATGGCTTCCCACCTACAACAGTGGCAATCACTTGGTATTCTCCCCCCATTCCTCGCCCCCCTCCCCTTCAATCTCAATCACGCATATCCCAAAAATGCCGCAAAGTAATAAGATTTGGAACTATTTCACATCAGCGACAGTGATCAAAAGAGGACAATTGTTTATTTCATAGTTTATAAATTTTAAATAAAAATTCAAAAGCCTAAATGGGTACTACTGTTCGAGTTTGTGATCTCTTATTTCTGGTATAAGTCCACTGCATAATTTGTTATGGAGATCGAATTTCATATTCTAATATATGTGATTACCACAAAAATAACGACAAATAGGTACACCATTTGAAAATTTTCCATATTTAATTCACGTACCGGCTTGAAGTCCATTAGTGTATTTATTTAATAATTCAATGAAACGTTCATGTTTCATCAGTCGATCTAAAATATTAGCATTTTTCTTACTATTGCCGGTATCAGAAAGTGCCATAGCCAAAATAAGCTGATACGGCACCATGGCATTTCATCACAACAAAATTTGTAGTTTTTGTCTATCACGTAACTTGGAACAGTTTTTATTCATTCGTCAATTATAGGCCGTGGTGTGAAATTTCTAGCTAGCTTGCTTCTGTTTCTCCGTCCCGACCATTTTCGGGTGAAAAAAAAACTACATCATCTAATTCTTCTAGTATTACTTTTATCAATTCTTTGACGTTTGATAGAAAACGTAAATTAAATATGGGCTTACTTGTCAATGTGCAATGGTATTTGAATTTCGCGGTGACTCGCTTTAAACAGATCTTGTGACATAATTGGCCAATCAAACATACACGACGAAAAGTTCAACAGGTCATGTGGTGAAAGGTCACCTGCTCTTTGTTTACGTTTTGATATTAACGGTACATGGCGGAAGGATAGCTAAAGTAAAACTGCATAGCTCAAGTACATTTTGTTAAAACACTGAGCTAAAACCGTTCACTGTGACAAGCTGGGAAAAATTTAAGGTATGTGCTAACCAGTGGATCAAATTAGATGGAAATGTGCCGGAGACAAATGCCGATTTGCTGGACAAAGCTGAATCAGAACTCCAGTCAGGAATGTGCAGACAAAACTCTCACTGGACTGGGGTATGGAAGAGGCTACTAGGCCTACTTATCACATTCCACGTTACCAAACTGTGTATGAAACATTATCACGATTCCTAAATTGTTGAGAAAGTGATGTTTAGAGAAAAAAAAAAAAAAAAAAAAAACCTGTTGAACTTTTCGTCTGGTTAATTTGTTTAAGGGGATCAGATCATATCTTAACATTTTCCCCATTTTCTTGCAAATGCAAGCTGATGAAGATATTCTCCCAAATGCATGACAACCCAGACCAAGGACTACTCCGCCCAAGACCACTCAGACCAATAGAGAAGTCCACTCAGTCAAAGACAGAAGACCACTATGGTTAAGACTGTATCATCATTATTGAGGTGAAATACAATGTGCAGTACTCATACCCAACTAGTTGTTATGACACAAACTAGGTCATTTTGGGACTAACATATGGTTTAATTTTTTTATTTCAATAATTTGCTTGCGCGTAGGGGTCTTTAACAGTGGGAGGAAAGGGGAGGACCCAGAGAAAACCCATGAGGTTGGACAGGCGACCCTACTCCTTGTCACGTACAACCGGGGATTCGAAACCACGCCTGTTGACTCAATGACAGGCTTTATGATACAGTGCGCAAGTGCTAACAATTCGGACATCCAACCCCAATGTTATGGAGAAAATTAGAACCGAAATAGATGAGTTGGTACAAGTGCACTTACTTTTTTTGAAAAAAGTATGTATGAAGAATTATTTCTGCCAGTCAAAAAGGGGGCATATTCTGGCGCATTCCTCCCAGGTTGCCTGACTGTAGCTGTGGAAATTTAAACCCCTTTTGTTAAACTCTATTGAACAAATAACAGGGTTAGGGTGACTAGAGATCAAGCACCAAACAAAATTTTCAATGTGAATGTAATAAATGTGACAGACAAAATGGCCGCCCTTCGTTCTCAAATAGCGTAAAAATATGGTATATCAAGGTTGTGGATCCTATGGAGGTCACAATTTTTATCCGATTTTGTTGAAACTTGAAATGTAAGTTTATAACACAAAGATCTCGGTTCCTTTCGATATTTGCGCATATCGAATTGTAATTTCCTGAATTATGGCCCTTGATTGTAGGAAAAGTCACTTTCTTTTTAGCTTGTTCTCTATCCATCTCTCGAAAATGTGGGCGTATCCTCTCTGAGAGCCGCTGGTAATTAATATAGAGTGAAGCGTAACTAAAACTGTAACCACAGAGTGTTGATTAAAAAAAAAAATCAGACCGGAACCGGATACACTGGGGAATAATGGCAATGCGCATGCCAACTTGCGAGATTACGCGACTCATAGAAATATTTTTATGATGCGTTTAATCAATGACGTCACACTTTTTTGTTCTTTTTTTTTTCTTTAACAAAATTAATCATATAATTTAGATCTAAATTAAATTCAATTCGGAAAAACAAGATTATTTAACATTAGGCCTACTTGTATCACTTGAGAAACTTTTATCAGCTTCGCTCTACTCCGGCAATGCCTGTTACATATTACAGGTAGTACTAGATGTAGTAGGCTATATTTGCCGGCAATTTGGCAAATATGTTTTACTTTTACCATGGAGCGCCCTATCTGAATCTGTACGTCACAGTGGCCTGTTACAGCATATCCTACCTGTAGTTACCGGTAGCCTACTTTATCAGGCCCGACCGGTATAGCTACCGATAATTCAATGCCATAATTAAGACACTATTAAACTTCGTCTAAAACTTACTTAATTGGTAATAGTAATAGGTGTCCTTCCAAAGCTGACGCCATCTTGAATTTCTGACAGGGACTTCTTACCTGTACAGTCTAAACCACGCGATAAATGTAAATAATATTTACCCATAATAATCATAATAAATGTTTATAAGCTCACTTAATTCTGCTCTCTTTATTTTCAAAAACTTTATAAATAGAAACTACATATTGATCACGATTACTCATCGTGAATTCAATAATGAAACAAACATTTATCGGCTGGTCCCTATTTAATCAATGATGCGTAATTTGACTCGCGTGGGGAAAAAGGTTAGAGGGACCAGATTACAGAGGGTGCGTATCAGTTCATCCCACGACCGGCCCTTATGAAAAAGTCCTATAGAAAAAGTACAGGTTTCTATAGAATTTTGTGGGATTCTATAGAATATTATAGAATGCTGCAGGACAACGAATTCATACTGTAGTTTTTTTCACATGACTATACATTAAAAAACATGTACTATAGTTTTGTGTAGGATTGATAGATGAATATTTTCCAAGTGCAATTTCCTATAGAATTCTGTAAGAAACTATTGGAAAAAAATAAACCTACAGATTTGGTAAAATCTAAAGTTTGCTATAGAACTAACTTGTATTCTCATGTCAGCTGTGGTTCCTATAGATTTGGTGGTAAAAACTATAGTTTTCTATAGAACTAACTTATTGTCTCAAGTCAGTTGTGTAGTCCTATAGTTTTGTATGACACTCTGTAGAAAACTATGGAAAATTTTTTTTTTTTTTATAGATTTTGTGGAGAAAAATATAATGCATGAGCCTTCTATAGTTTTCTGTAGAATTTATATGTATACTGTACTTAAACCATTTTAACAAATAGCCTACTATAGTTTCCTACATAATGATGTAGAAACAATGTTCTATACTAAAGATTTCACAAATTGGCGATGTCTTTTATTCGTACTATATAGTTTACAATAGAATTTAGTGATGCACTTGTGTGAATCGTGTAAATGTTTCCAACATAATTTTCCTGAATGCAGTTTTCCTTAATTTATTGTGATACCAAATGAAAAACTAAAATAAGCTTAAACCCCGAAAAATAAAATATAAAGTATAAAACAGTGTATATAATATGAATCAAATAGTGATACATGTTGACACTCAAAGGAATTCACCACCCCACCCTCCCAAAAATGCCAGTAAATGTAGATCTATACAAAACAAATATCAGATAATACATTATTCTTCAGATAAGTCAATGAAATAAAGTTTATTTGAACACAGTCTGACTGTTAGGTGATCCTGCTAGTTAGATTTTAATGACTATAGCAGATTCTGTACTCAAATTATATAATTTGTTGAAGCCACCAGGTCAACCGTGCATACCTGTCAATAAACTATAATTAACAGCCAATGTACTCCCTTGAAATCAGTTTGGCTATTGGCTGAATTTTAAATTCAAAAATTCAGTGTATAACAACTTAATATGTTAGTATTAACAAGAAACTAAAGAGAATATCGTGCTGTTTTTTCACAGATTCGATTAAAGATAGAAAGATAAGTATACTTTATTACTTCCTTAACAATAATATTAAATTACATTAATTAGATAAGATTTATGTGATTTAACTTTATTACCTATTCTGTTCCCTATATTTCAGTTATACCAAGAAAAAAAACTTTTCATGCATGGTTCCGGCTGGTGAATCATCAACAGAATTCAGATTTAATCCATGAGAGAAAAAATAAGCTTATCAATTTAGAAGAATCCATGAGAGAAAAATAAGCTTATCAATTTAGATGAAATCATGGGCCAACTATATTTATTCCCAAAATAAGAATTAATAAAAAAAAAGTCTATAGACTTCTATAGTACCCATTCCTACAGAAAACTATAGTGGCCCAATTTCCAAACTACAGTATTCATTCCTATACATAACTGTAGAATTTCCTACAGAAAGTGCAATAAAAAAAACCCTATAGAATACTATAGTATTTTCATAATTAAATATTGCCATAAATCTGTAGGAAAAACTATAGGATGTTCGCTACAGAAACTGTAGAATATTTGGGACCATTATTTCCTACAGGCCCCCCAAATTCTGTAGAATACTATAGAATTTTATCCAATAGAAAATTGGACACGCCTGCACAAAACTCTATAGATTTTCTATAGAATACTACACTGGTATTCTGTAGGACTTTTTTGCTAAAGTGGGGGACAGACGAGCGTATTTTTTCGCCCGATCGCGGCGATTTTTAAAATCGCTCGAAAAATACGCCCGTGTGCCCCTTCAGGGCGACGACGATTCTGCTCGGCGAACCATTCGCCCGATCAATCGCTCGTATCTAGCATGTTAGATATTTTCGGCCGAATATTTTTCGCCGGCAATTAAATTCGCTCGTGTGCCCGTGTCCAGCGCATATATTGTCGGGCGATTCATTTTTATAAGCCAATCATCGAGATCGTTGATATCACATGATCTCAAAATGGCTGCCATTTTGTACAAGTCACGTGATCGAATAGTCATGTGATCGACATAATTACTCACAAAGTGGCGTACGCTCACACACAGAGGTTAATTAGTACTCGTACTGATAACACCTAATGCACCAGAGCTCCAAAGCTATCGACTAAATTTATCTCAGATAAAGTAGCCTAGCTAAGACTCCAAAAAGACTTCTCAAACCCAGAAAGACCACTAGATACTACAAAGATCATCTAGTCCAAAATAGATTTAAGGTTGTCTTTGTTTTTATTTTTATACCTTCACAAGGTATAAGGTTTATTTTCTTTATATTTTATCATTCTTAATTTATCTTATTTAATTTTACTTTATTTTCTTTAATTTACTTTATTTTCTTTTCCTGACCTCCTTCCCCAGTGCTTTATTGTTAGGATATTATTTTTACCTTATTTCTATATATTAGATAAGCTAATTTTCTTAAATTCTCCTTCTATTTCATATTTCTCCACTCCTAATCTAATCTATTTTTTGTTACTTCTTCTTTTTACCCCTTTTTTCAACTCTATATACCACCTTCCTATCTTTATTTATTTATTTATTTCTATTTTTCTCTTTTCTGTATCTATTTAATCATTTCACTTTTCTTTCTATCATCTACTAACAAAGAAGCTCAGTGTACAAGCCAATCAACTGATTGAACTCGTCACAAGCTTCTTAAAACAATAACAAGCTAATTTATTTCTATAGCTAATAAGCCTGATAACTGTTAAGTACGCTCATACAAGCAATAGGAACCCATAGTTAATTAGTATTAATTACACTGATTGACTAGCGCTTCTTTGTGGAAAGGGGTAACAACAGGTATATCAGCTTACGTCATTAATTAATGACAGAATACATCCTTAATCAACACTGTTCAGTCCCTCCTTTTGTTTTCGATTATATCTTTCGGCAGCATAAGAACGATGGCGACAGAGGCTACCGCACCCATGTCCATGGCTGACGCTTTTTACAGCAGCTCTGCACCGAAGTTCTTTCCTGCGGCAAAAAGGAGAGAGGAACAGCCTCACGTCGTACTAGTGAGGCCACTGGAAGGCAAGTCCTTTCAAGGAGCCAAACTTACGGCTGTGGGGAAGGAACTAAAGAGTAAGTGGGGTATTACTAACATACCCGACTTAAAGATCACTGTGTCAGGCCAACTTAGACCTACCTTAAAAAGTAGGTCTGAGATGGATCTGGCGCTGGCTCAGAACGTACCTCTCGGTATGACCGTGACGGTGTCCGAACCGATCACCTTGTCTATTGATAAGGTGGTTGTTCATGGGATACCGGCCGAATATAACGGGGAGGAAATTCTGGAAGATCTTACAGAGAGGGGGTACCATGCTACCGAGGTATATCGGTTTAATGTGGCCCAGGGGAAGGATCAGGGAAGCGTCGCCCTATCCTTCAAGAAAGGTACCGCACCTGAGGCCCTTAAAATCGTGTTCCTCAATCGCCGTACCCACCCCTATGTTCAGCGGGTGAGGCAGTGCGCCAACTGTCAGAAACTAGGACATACGGTAAAGTACTGTAAGGGAAAAGCCGTATGCATCCAATGCGGAGGAGAACACGCGTTGGCTGAGTGTAGGGTGGGTAGCAAAATTAACTGCTCAAACTGCAAGGGCAGCCTCGCAGCCAACTCCCCGCAATGCCCAAGAATACAAGCGACCAAAGCAGTGCTACGTCTGCAAAGCAAAGATAAACTTACCTTTAGGGAGGCAACCCAGCAAGTAAAGAACAAGGAGAGAGAAGCAAAAGTAGTCAGAGAACCGGTGGTGGAACCAAAACAAGCTCCAGCACCGACTCCGATGCAACCCCCACCCCTAAAGGTAAAGACAAGGAGAAGAAAACATTTACCAAACCTGTAGAGGTCAAACAGAAGACAAATCCATCAAAGAAGAAAGAAGAGGAACCGAAAACGAAGATTCATGAAGAACACTTCATTCCTAAATTTAAAACGGAAAGTGGCTTCATGAACTTCATGATCGAGTTCCTCAGGGTGGCCGTATCCAATGAGGACCAAACTACTAAGATGGCAAGCCTACTCGACAAAATAAAGACACACATGGTCAACGCCGATGTCCTGTGTGTCATGATTAATTCAATCAACACGGTAAAAAAAAAGATCAAGAGAAGACGACGGCGAAGAAACCACAAAAGGCGATCAAACGGCAAACCTCGCACTCCGTAGAAGGATATCTCATGTTCGTCACTACAGCACTGACGATATGCCCAGTTGCTTGCCGGTTTTAACACCAAAGACGAACACTAATGAGGTACCTCCTATGGAATGTGAAACGCCAATTGACCAATAAATAGACAAGACAATAAATAGACTAAACGTTAATGGACTGGCTCCCAGATGTGCTGAGCTGAGAAAATACATCACCCGCAACCCGAAAGATGTAATATGCCTCCAAGAAACCAAGCTACTACCAACCAAGAACGACATCTACTTGCCCGGATACACTTGTCAATGAAGGGACAGACCGAGCAGCACGACACGTGGCGGCGGTCTTGCCATCTACGTCAGTGATAACTTAAATTATATTTCTGTTTCGCTTGACGTAGAGGATCCTCTAGAAGCAATGGGCATAGCCATCACATTGAGCAATAATACAAAATTCACACTAGTGAATGTCTATGTACCCCCAGATGTCACGAGAAAACCAGTTGACTTCCAGTCACTTCTCGACCAGCTTCCTCAGGGCGAATTTGTGTTTTGCGGGGATTTCAACGCAAAACACGTCCTGTGGGGGTCACCGAGGAATGACTGTCGGGGGATTAGCCTATGCTAATGAGGAAAATAACGGGCAGCACTTGGGGGGCCAACAGAGTCACACTAATGATGGTGTATCGTGCTCTAATACGATCTGTATTAGACTACGGCTCTCTGGCCTTCATGAACTGCGCGCCATTACTCTTAAGGAAGCTTGACACCATCCAATACAAAGCTCTGTGTATTGTGACTGGCGTAGGGCAAGGGACTGGGAGAGAGGCACTACTGCAAGAAGTCGGGGAGTTGCCCCTATCCCTAAGAAGAAAAGAACTAGCGACAAGGTACTGGGCTAAGATCTCGCAACTGGGCGAAAGATCCCCAACCTTTGTCAGTCTACAAAATACAAGATATGTGAGAGATCCTAGAAAGAAAAGCTTCGGCCAGGGTATCAGGGAAACAATCAAGGAACTGCGACTGGGGGAGCTCGTGATAAATGAACACGACCCCCCAGCGATCGTCCCTTGGACGCTCCCTACACCGCCGGTTAATCTAGATCTACTACAGAAAACCGACAAGAAAAACAACCCCACTGCTGCACGTGCTTTCTCTCTAGAACACCTGGAAGACAACTGGCCGTCTGATGACTGGGACCATGTGTACACGGATGGCTCACGCAATCCTGAAAGGGGCACCAGCTCGTTTGGAATATACCTGCCAAACGGGGAACAGGGAATAAGCAGGAAACTGCCCAATAACTGTTCGGTGTACACTGCAGAGCTTGTGGCCATTCGTGACGCTATATCATGGATTTCCCATCAAAAGACTAGTAAGTTCGTTATTCCAAGCGACTCTCTGAGCAGTCTGATTTCAATCCAAAATGACAACTCGGAAATCAGGCAGCTGTACCAGAGGGTTTTAGAGAAGGGAAGCAAAGTAGAACTCGTGTGGATTCCATCACATTACAACATTAGAGGAAACGAGGAGGCAGATCGACTCGCCAATGAAGGACACAGGACACAGCACCACTCCGCACCATAGACTACAGCACCACGGAAATCTACAGTATGGTCAAAAGACAGGTCAATTCAATCTGGGAATTAAATCTCGTTGAACTTGACACATACAGATTCCGGCTGGATGACAAGATCTACACAAAGACAACACTCAATCACCCTAGAAGAGATATTTGTAGGGTGGGTAGCAAAATTAACTGCTCAAACTGCAAGGGCAGCCTCGCAGCCAACTCCCCGCAATGCCCAAGAATACAAGCGACCAAAGCAGTGCTACGTCTGCAAAGCAAAGATAAACTTACCTTTAGGGAGGAATGACTGTCGGGGGATTAGCCTATGCTCAATAATAGAAGAGAACGACCTATGCGTACTGAACGACGAGAGCCCTACTTTTGTTGGAGGAAATGCCCCACCTTCACACCTGGATCTGACGCTCTGTACGCTTGGTATGGCAAACCGCTGCGACTGTCAAGTACACGAAGATGAAACACTTGGCAGCGACCATCTACTGATAGAACTCTGCATCCAATGTGAAACAACCAGGGAAGTCTATAACAGGAAACCCAATTGGAAAATAAAAGAGGCTGATTGGGCTAACTTCCGTGTAGGCTGCCTTGGGTGGAAAGAAGAAGACATCATCGATGCCAACATCGACGTGTACGCAGCCAACATCACAAGTGCTATTATAGGTGCCGCAGACGACTCCATTCCCAAGACTTCTGGAGGGCAATCAAGGATTAGAAAACCTTGGTGGTCACCAGAATGTCAGAAGGCGGTTAACGAAAGAAAGAAGGCACTACGCCTACGGAAACGCCACTACAATGAAGTCAATCACCAAAACTACCTGAAGTTGAAATATGCCGCAAGAGACATCATCCGGAAGGCACAAAGCGGACACTAGATGACATTCTGTAATGCGTTCTGGAAGAAGCTGAACGCCATGAATGGGAAGCGTAGACCATTCAACATACCAAACCTAAAGAATGGAGATGAGTACGTTACCAACGGCAATGAAAAGGCAGATCTACTTGCAAAAGCTTTCGCTGACGCAAGCAGGGACAAAAACCAATCACCAGAGTTCCTGAAGAGAAAGGAAATCTTTTACTCACAGCACCCTTCATTAGAAATTGAACCTAATGAAGGGGCTAAACCAATCAATCTACCCTTCTCTGAGGAGGAGCTAAATGGCAGGAGAGGTACCTAAAGAATGGCGGAAAGCCAACGTCATCCCTCTTCCAAAACCAGGTAAAGAGAGAACAAAGGTGGAGTCCTATCGACCAGTAAGTTTGACATCCACACTGTGCAAAACCTTGGAAACAATGGTTAACATACGACTACAGTTATATCTGGAGAGCAACCGACTGATCGACGAAAATCAAAGCGGGTTCAGGAAAGGGCGTTCAACAACGGACCACTTGGTGAGACTACAGCAAGTCATGTCGCAGGCACTCCTCTCTGGGAACCTGTTATGTGTCGTGTTCGTAGATTTAACTAAGGCTTTCGATTTAGTCTGGCTAGACGGGCTGCTCTTCAAGTTAGGACGTATTGGTATAACGGGCATAATGTTTCGGTGGATCAAAAGCTTTCTGAGCGATAGAAGGATACAGGTGAATGTTGGCAGATTCCTGAGTGCCGGGCAAACATTAGAAAATGGCACGCCTCAGGGGTCGGTTATCAGTCCCACTCTCTTCAATATCATGATCAACGACATACAGAAATCTTCCTACCTCGACACCAAAACTGAGTTAGCTAAATTTGCTGATAACAGTACCATATGGAGGAAAGGGAGGAACTTCTGTGAACTACAAAAGAACATGCAGAAGGCCTTAGACAAATTCATGGCATGGGCAAACGATTGGGGATTCAAAGTCTCGGAGAAGAAAACAGTCGGCATGCTTGTAAGCAGGGATAGAGGGATAAGCAGAATGACTGTGTGTATGAACGGGAAAACCATCGAGTTTAAAGACCAAACCAAGTTCCTTGGCGTAATCTTTGACCGAAGGCTGACCTGGAAACCGCACATCGACGAGACTGTAGATAGATGCACCAAAATCCTAAACTTAATGAGGAAAATAACGGGCAGCACTTGGGGGGCCAACAGAGTCACACTAATGATGGTGTATCGTGCTCTAATACGATCTGTATTAGACTACGGCTCTCTGGCCTTCATGAACTGCGCGCCATTACTCTTAAGGAAGCTTGACACCATCCAATACAAAGCTCTGTGTATTGTGACTGGCGTAGGGCAAGGGACTGGGAGAGAGGCACTACTGCAAGAAGTCGGGGAGTTGCCCCTATCCCTAAGAAGAAAAGAACTAGCGACAAGGTACTGGGCTAAGATCTCGCAACTGGGCGAAAGATCCCCAACCTTTGTCAGTCTACAAAATACAAGATATGTGAGAGATCCTAGAAAGAAAAGCTTCGGCCAGGGTATCAGGGAAACAATCAAGGAACTGCGACTGGGGGAGCTCGTGATAAATGAACACGACCCCCCAGCGATCGTCCCTTGGACGCTCCCTACACCGCCGGTTAATCTAGATCTACTACAGAAAACCGACAAGAAAAACAACCCCACTGCTGCACGTGCTTTCTCTCTAGAACACCTGGAAGACAACTGGCCGTCTGATGACTGGGACCATGTGTACACGGATGGCTCACGCAATCCTGAAAGGGGCACCAGCTCGTTTGGAATATACCTGCCAAACGGGGAACAGGGAATAAGCAGGAAACTGCCCAATAACTGTTCGGTGTACACTGCAGAGCTTGTGGCCATTCGTGACGCTATATCATGGATTTCCCATCAAAAGACTAGTAAGTTCGTTATTCCAAGCGACTCTCTGAGCAGTCTGATTTCAATCCAAAATGACAACTCGGAAATCAGGCAGCTGTACCAGAGGGTTTTAGAGAAGGGAAGCAAAGTAGAACTCGTGTGGATTCCATCACATTACAACATTAGAGGAAACGAGGAGGCAGATCGACTCGCCAATGAAGGACACAGGACACAGCACCACTCCGCACCATAGACTACAGCACCACGGAAATCTACAGTATGGTCAAAAGACAGGTCAATTCAATCTGGGAATTAAATCTCGTTGAACTTGACACATACAGATTCCGGCTGGATGACAAGATCTACACAAAGACAACACTCAATCACCCTAGAAGAGATATTTGTAGGGTGGGTAGCAAAATTAACTGCTCAAACTGCAAGGGCAGCCTCGCAGCCAACTCCCCGCAATGCCCAAGAATACAAGCGACCAAAGCAGTGCTACGTCTGCAAAGCAAAGATAAACTTACCTTTAGGGAGGAATGACTGTCGGGGGATTAGCCTATGCTCAATAATAGAAGAGAACGACCTATGCGTACTGAACGACGAGAGCCCTACTTTTGTTGGAGGAAATGCCCCACCTTCACACCTGGATCTGACGCTCTGTACGCTTGGTATGGCAAACCGCTGCGACTGTCAAGTACACGAAGATGAAACACTTGGCAGCGACCATCTACTGATAGAACTCTGCATCCAATGTGAAACAACCAGGGAAGTCTATAACAGGAAACCCAATTGGAAAATAAAAGAGGCTGATTGGGCTAACTTCCGTGTAGGCTGCCTTGGGTGGAAAGAAGAAGACATCATCGATGCCAACATCGACGTGTACGCAGCCAACATCACAAGTGCTATTATAGGTGCCGCAGACGACCCCATTCCCAAGACTTCTGGAGGGCAATCAAGGATTAGAAAACCTTGGTGGTCACCAGAATGTCAGAAGGCGGTTAACGAAAGAAAGAAGGCACTACGCCTACGGAAACGCCACTACAATGAAGTCAATCACCAAAACTACCTGAAGTTGAAATATGCCGCAAGAGACATCATCCGGAAGGCACAAAGCGGACACTGGATGACATTCTGTAATGCGTTCTGGAAGAAGCTGAACGCCATGAATGGGAAGCGTAGACCATTCAACATACCAAACCTAAAGAATGGAGATGAGTACGTTACCAACGGCAATGAAAAGGCAGATCTACTTGCAACAGCTTTCGCTGACGCAAGCAGGGACAAAAACCAATCACCAGAGTTCCTGAAGAGAAAGGAAATCTTTTACTCACAGCACCCTTCATTAGAAATTGAACCTAATGAAGGGGCTAAACCAATCAATCTACCCTTCTCTGAGGAGGAGCTAAATGGCAGGAGAGGTACCTAAAGAATGGCGGAAAGCCAACGTCATCCCTCTTCCAAAACCAGGTAAAGAGAGAACAAAGGTGGAGTCCTATCGACCAGTAAGTTTGACATCCACACTGTGCAAAACCTTGGAAACAATGGTTAACATACGACTACAGTTATATCTGGAGAGCAACCGACTGATCGACGAAAATCAAAGCGGGTTCAGGAAAGGGCGTTCAACAACGGACCACTTGGTGAGACTACAGCAAGTCATGTCGCAGGCACTCCTCTCTGGGAACCTGTTATGTGTCGTGTTCGTAGATTTAACTAAGGCTTTCGATTTAGTCTGGCTAGACGGGCTGCTCTTCAAGTTAGGACGTATTGGTATAACGGGCATAATGTTTCGGTGGATCAAAAGCTTTCTGAGCGATAGAAGGATACAGGTGAATGTTGGCAGATTCCTGAGTGCCGGGCAAACATTAGAAAATGGCACGCCTCAGGGGTCGGTTATCAGTCCCACTCTCTTCAATATCATGATCAACGACATACAGAAATCTTCCTACCTCGACACCAAAACTGAGTTAGCTAAATTTGCTGATGACAGTACCATATGGAGGAAAGGGAGGAACTTCTGTGAACTACAAAAGAACATGCAGAAGGCCTTAGACAAATTCATGGCATGGGCAAACGATTGGGGATTCAAAGTCTCGGAGAAGAAAACAGTCGGCATGCTTGTAAGCAGGGATAGAGGGATAAGCAGAATGACTGTGTGTATGAACGGGAAAACCATCGAGTTTAAAGACCAAACCAAGTTCCTTGGCGTAATCTTTGACCGAAGGCTGACCTGGAAACCGCACATCGACGAGACTGTAGATAGATGCACCAAAATCCTAAACTTAATGAGGAAAATAACGGGCAGCACTTGGGGGGCCAACAGAGTCACACTAATGATGGTGTATCGTGCTCTAATACGATCTGTATTAGACTACGGCTCTCTGGCCTTCATGAACTGCGCGCCATTACTCTTAAGGAAGCTTGACACCATCCAATACAAAGCTCTGTGTATTGTGACTGGCGTAGGGCAAGGGACTGGGAGAGAGGCACTACTGCAAGAAGTCGGGGAGTTGCCCCTATCCCTAAGAAGAAAAGAACTAGCGACAAGGTACTGGGCTAAGATCTCGCAACTGGGCGAAAGATCCCCAACCTTTGTCAGTCTACAAAATACAAGATATGTGAGAGATCCTAGAAAGAAAAGCTTCGGCCAGGGTATCAGGGAAACAATCAAGGAACTGCGACTGGGGGAGCTCGTGATAAATGAACACGACCCCCAGCGATCGTCCCTTGGACGCTCCCTACACCGCCGGTTAATCTAGATCTACTACAGAAAACCGACAAGAAAAACAACCCCACTGCTGCACGTGCTTTCTCTCTAGAACACCTGGAAGACAACTGGCCGTCTGATGACTGGGACCATGTGTACACGGATGGCTCACGCAATCCTGAAAGGGGCACCAGCTCGTTTGGAATATACCTGCCAAACGGGGAACAGGGAATAAGCAGGAAACTGCCCAATAACTGTTCGGTGTACACTGCAGAGCTTGTGGCCATTCGTGACGCTATATCATGGATTTCCCATCAAAAGACTAGTAAGTTCGTTATTCCAAGCGACTCTCTGAGCAGTCTGATTTCAATCCAAAATGACAACTCGGAAATCAGGCAGCTGTACCAGAGGGTTTTAGAGAAGGGAAGCAAAGTAGAACTCGTGTGGATTCCATCACATTACAACATTAGAGGAAACGAGGAGGCAGATCGACTCGCCAATGAAGGACACAGGACACAGCACCCTTCCGCACCATAGACTACAGCACCACGGAAATCTACAGTATGGTCAAAAGACAGGTCAATTCAATCTGGGAATTAAATCTCGTTGAACTTGACACATACAGATTCCGGCTGGATGACAAGATCTACACAAAGACAACACTCAATCACCCTAGAAGAGATATTTGTAGACTTATATCGAAGCTAAGGGTGAAAGAGCGGCTGCGAGACTACAAACACCAAGTCATCATCTGTTTCTATAGAATTTTGTGGGATTCTATAGAATATTATAGAATGCTGCAGGACAACAAATTCATACTGTAGTTTTTTTCACATGACTATACATTAAAAAACATGTACTATAGTTTTGTGTAGGATTGATAGATGAATATTTTCCAAGTGCAATTTCCTATAGAATTCTGTAAGAAACTATTGGAAAAAAATAAACCTACAGATTTGGTAAAATCTAAAGTTTGCTATAGAACTAACTTGTATTCTCATGTCAGCTGTGGTTCCTATAGATTTGGTGGTAAAAACTATAGTTTTCTATAGAACTAACTTATTGTCTCAAGTCAGTTGTGTAGTCCTATAGTTTTGTATGACACTCTGTAGAAAACTATGGAAAATTTTTTTTTTTTTTTATAGATTTTGTGGAGAAAAATATAATGCATGAGCCTTCTATAGTTTTCTGTAGAATTTATATGTATACTGTACTTAAACCATTTTAACAAATAGCCTACTATAGTTTCCTACATAATGATGTAGAAACAATGTTCTATACTAAAGATTTCACAAATTGGCGATGTCTTTTATTCGTACTATATAGTTTACAATAGAATTTAGTGATGCACTTGTGTGAATCGTGTAAATGTTTCCAACATAATTTTCCTGAATGCAGTTTTCCTTAATTTATTGTGATACCAAATGAAAAACTAAAATAAGCTTAAACCCCGAAAAATAAAATATAAAGTATAAAACAGTGTATATAATATGAATGAAATAGTGATACATGTTGACACTCAAAGGAATTCACCACCCCACCCTCCCAAAAATGCCAGTAAATGTAGATCTACACAAAACAAATATCAGATAATACATTATTCTTCAGATAAGTCAATGAAATAAAGTTTATTTGAACACAGTCTGACTGTTAGGTGATCCTGCTAGTTAGATTTTAATGACTATAGCAGATTCTGTACTCAAATTATATAATTTGTTGAAGCCACCAGGTCAACCGTGCATACCTGTCAATAAACTATAATTAACAGCCAATGTACTCCCTTGAAATCAGTTTGGCTATTGGCTGAATTTTAAATTCAAAAATTCAGTGTATAACAACTTAATATGTTAGTATTAACAAGAAACTAAAGAGAATATCGTGCTGTTTTTTCACAGATTCGATTAAAGATAGAAAGATAAGTATACTTTATTACTTCCTTAACAATAATATTAAATTACATTAATTAGATAAGATTTATGTGATTTAACTTTATTACCTATTCTGTTCCCTATATTTCAGTTATACCAAGAAAAAAACTTTTCATGCATGGTTCCGGCTGGTGAATCATCAACAGAATTCAGATTTAATCCATGAGAGAAAAAATAAGCTTATCAATTTAGAAGAATCCATGAGAGAAAAATAAGCTTATCAATTTAGATGAAATCATGGGCCAACTATATTTATTCCCAAAATAAGAATTAATAAAAAAAAAAGTCTATAGACTTCTATAGTACCCATTCCTACAGAAAACTATAGTGGCCCAATTTCCAAACTACAGTATTCATTCCTATACATAACTGTAGAATTTCCTACAGAAAGTGCAATAAAAAAAAACCTATAGAATACTATAGTATTTTCATAATTAAATATTGCCATAAATCTGTAGGAAAAACTATAGGATGTTCGCTACAGAAACTGTAGAATATTTGGGACCATTATTTCCTACAGGCCCCCCAAATTCTGTAGAATACTATAGAATTTTATCCAATAGAAAATTGGACACGCCTGCACAAAACTCTATAGATTTTCTATAGAATACTACACTGGTATTCTGTAGGACTTTTTTGCTAAAGTGGGGGACAGACGAGGTAAAGGTAAAGACAAGGAGAAGAAAACATTTACCAAACCTGTAGAGGTCAAACAGAAGACAAATCCATCAAAGAAGAAAGAAGAGGAACCGAAAACGAAGATTCATGAAGAACACTTCATTCCTAAATTTAAAACGGAAAGTGGCTTCATGAACTTCATGATCGAGTTCCTCAGGGTGGCCGTATCCAATGAGGACCAAACTACTAAGATGGCAAGCCTACTCGACAAAATAAAGACACACATGGTCAACGCCGATGTCCTGTGTGTCATGATTAATTCAATCAACACGGTAAAAAAAAAGATCAAGAGAAGACGACGGCGAAGAAACCACAAAAGGCGATCAAACGGCAAACCTCGCACTCCGTAGAAGGATATCTCATGTTCGTCACTACAGCACTGACGATATGCCCAGTTGCTTGCCGGTTTTAACACCAAAGACGAACACTAATGAGGTACCTCCTATGGAATGTGAAACGCCAATTGACCAATAAATAGACAAGACAATAAATAGACTAAACGTTAATGGACTGGCTCCCAGATGTGCTGAGCTGAGAAAATACATCACCCGCAACCCGAAAGATGTAATATGCCTCCAAGAAACCAAGCTACTACCAACCAAGAACGACATCTACTTGCCCGGATACACTTGTCAGAGAAGGGACAGACCGAGCAGCACGACACGTGGCGGCGGTCTTGCCATCTACGTCAGTGATAACTTAAATTATATTTCTGTTTCGCTTGACGTAGAGGATCCTCTAGAAGCAATGGGCATAGCCATCACATTGAGCAATAATACAAAATTCACACTAGTGAATGTCTATGTACCCCCAGATGTCACGAGAAAACCAGTTGACTTCCAGTCACTTCTCGACCAGCTTCCTCAGGGCGAATTTGTGTTTTGCGGGGATTTCAACGCAAAACACGTCCTGTGGGGGTCACCGAGGAATGACTGTCGGGGGATTAGCCTATGCTAATGAGGAAAATAACGGGCAGCACTTGGGGGGCCAACAGAGTCACACTAATGATGGTGTATCGTGCTCTAATACGATCTGTATTAGACTACGGCTCTCTGGCCTTCATGAACTGCGCGCCATTACTCTTAAGGAAGCTTGACACCATCCAATACAAAGCTCTGTGTATTGTGACTGGCGTAGGGCAAGGGACTGGGAGAGAGGCACTACTGCAAGAAGTCGGGGAGTTGCCCCTATCCCTAAGAAGAAAAGAACTAGCGACAAGGTACTGGGCTAAGATCTCGCAACTGGGCGAAAGATCCCCAACCTTTGTCAGTCTACAAAATACAAGATATGTGAGAGATCCTAGAAAGAAAAGCTTCGGCCAGGGTATCAGGGAAACAATCAAGGAACTGCGACTGGGGGAGCTCGTGATAAATGAACACGACCCCCCAGCGATCGTCCCTTGGACGCTCCCTACACCGCCGGTTAATCTAGATCTACTACAGAAAACCGACAAGAAAAACAACCCCACTGCTGCACGTGCTTTCTCTCTAGAACACCTGGAAGACAACTGGCCGTCTGATGACTGGGACCATGTGTACACGGATGGCTCACGCAATCCTGAAAGGGGCACCAGCTCGTTTGGAATATACCTGCCAAACGGGGAACAGGGAATAAGCAGGAAACTGCCCAATAACTGTTCGGTGTACACTGCAGAGCTTGTGGCCATTCGTGACGCTATATCATGGATTTCCCATCAAAAGACTAGTAAGTTCGTTATTCCAAGCGACTCTCTGAGCAGTCTGATTTCAATCCAAAATGACAACTCGGAAATCAGGCAGCTGTACCAGAGGGTTTTAGAGAAGGGAAGCAAAGTAGAACTCGTGTGGATTCCATCACATTACAACATTAGAGGAAACGAGGAGGCAGATCGACTCGCCAATGAAGGACACAGGACACAGCACCACTCCGCACCATAGACTACAGCACCACGGAAATCTACAGTATGGTCAAAAGACAGGTCAATTCAATCTGGGAATTAAATCTCGTTGAACTTGACACATACAGATTCCGGCTGGATGACAAGATCTACACAAAGACAACACTCAATCACCCTAGAAGAGATATTTGTAGGGTGGGTAGCAAAATTAACTGCTCAAACTGCAAGGGCAGCCTCGCAGCCAACTCCCCGCAATGCCCAAGAATACAAGCGACCAAAGCAGTGCTACGTCTGCAAAGCAAAGATAAACTTACCTTTAGGGAGGAATGACTGTCGGGGGATTAGCCTATGCTCAATAATAGAAGAGAACGACCTATGCGTACTGAACGACGAGAGCCCTACTTTTGTTGGAGGAAATGCCCCACCTTCACACCTGGATCTGACGCTCTGTACGCTTGGTATGGCAAACCGCTGCGACTGTCAAGTACACGAAGATGAAACACTTGGCAGCGACCATCTACTGATAGAACTCTGCATCCAATGTGAAACAACCAGGGAAGTCTATAACAGGAAACCCAATTGGAAAATAAAAGAGGCTGATTGGGCTAACTTCCGTGTAGGCTGCCTTGGGTGGAAAGAAGAAGACATCATCGATGCCAACATCGACGTGTACGCAGCCAACATCACAAGTGCTATTATAGGTGCCGCAGACGACTCCATTCCCAAGACTTCTGGAGGGCAATCAAGGATTAGAAAACCTTGGTGGTCACCAGAATGTCAGAAGGCGGTTAACGAAAGAAAGAAGGCACTACGCCTACGGAAACGCCACTACAATGAAGTCAATCACCAAAACTACCTGAAGTTGAAATATGCCGCAAGAGACATCATCCGGAAGGCACAAAGCGGACACTGGATGACATTCTGTAATGCGTTCTGGAAGAAGCTGAACGCCATGAATGGGAAGCGTAGACCATTCAACATACCAAACCTAAAGAATGGAGATGAGTACGTTACCAACGGCAATGAAAAGGCAGATCTACTTGCAAAAGCTTTCGCTGACGCAAGCAGGGACAAAAACCAATCACCAGAGTTCCTGAAGAGAAAGGAAATCTTTTACTCACAGCACCCTTCATTAGAAATTGAACCTAATGAAGGGGCTAAACCAATCAATCTACCCTTCTCTGAGGAGGAGCTAAATGGCAGGAGAGGTACCTAAAGAATGGCGGAAAGCCAACGTCATCCCTCTTCCAAAACCAGGTAAAGAGAGAACAAAGGTGGAGTCCTATCGACCAGTAAGTTTGACATCCACACTGTGCAAAACCTTGGAAACAATGGTTAACATACGACTACAGTTATATCTGGAGAGCAACCGACTGATCGACGAAAATCAAAGCGGGTTCAGGAAAGGGCGTTCAACAACGGACCACTTGGTGAGACTACAGCAAGTCATGTCGCAGGCACTCCTCTCTGGGAACCTGTTATGTGTCGTGTTCGTAGATTTAACTAAGGCTTTCGATTTAGTCTGGCTAGACGGGCTGCTCTTCAAGTTAGGACGTATTGGTATAACGGGCATAATGTTTCGGTGGATCAAAAGCTTTCTGAGCGATAGAAGGATACAGGTGAATGTTGGCAGATTCCTGAGTGCCGGGCAAACATTAGAAAATGGCACGCCTCAGGGGTCGGTTATCAGTCCCACTCTCTTCAATATCATGATCAACGACATACAGAAATCTTCCTACCTCGACACCAAAACTGAGTTAGCTAAATTTGCTGATGACAGTACCATATGGAGGAAAGGGAGGAACTTCTGTGAACTACAAAAGAACATGCAGAAGGCCTTAGACAAATTCATGGCATGGGCAAACGATTGGGGATTCAAAGTCTCGGAGAAGAAAACAGTCGGCATGCTTGTAAGCAGGGATAGAGGGATAAGCAGAATGACTGTGTGTATGAACGGGAAAACCATCGAGTTTAAAGACCAAACCAAGTTCCTTGGCGTAATCTTTGACCGAAGGCTGACCTGGAAACCGCACATCGACGAGACTGTAGATAGATGCACCAAAATCCTAAACTTAATGAGGAAAATAACGGGCAGCACTTGGGGGGCCAACAGAGTCACACTAATGATGGTGTATCGTGCTCTAATACGATCTGTATTAGACTACGGCTCTCTGGCCTTCATGAACTGCGCGCCATTACTCTTAAGGAAGCTTGACACCATCCAATACAAAGCTCTGTGTATTGTGACTGGCGTAGGGCAAGGGACTGGGAGAGAGGCACTACTGCAAGAAGTCGGGGAGTTGCCCCTATCCCTAAGAAGAAAAGAACTAGCGACAAGGTACTGGGCTAAGATCTCGCAACTGGGCGAAAGATCCCCAACCTTTGTCAGTCTACAAAATACAAGATATGTGAGAGATCCTAGAAAGAAAAGCTTCGGCCAGGGTATCAGGGAAACAATCAAGGAACTGCGACTGGGGGAGCTCGTGATAAATGAACACGACCCCCCAGCGATCGTCCCTTGGACGCTCCCTACACCGCCGGTTAATCTAGATCTACTACAGAAAACCGACAAGAAAAACAACCCCACTGCTGCACGTGCTTTCTCTCTAGAACACCTGGAAGACAACTGGCCGTCTGATGACTGGGACCATGTGTACACGGATGGCTCACGCAATCCTGAAAGGGGCACCAGCTCGTTTGGAATATACCTGCCAAACGGGGAACAGGGAATAAGCAGGAAACTGCCCAATAACTGTTCGGTGTACACTGCAGAGCTTGTGGCCATTCGTGACGCTATATCATGGATTTCCCATCAAAAGACTAGTAAGTTCGTTATTCCAAGCGACTCTCTGAGCAGTCTGATTTCAATCCAAAATGACAACTCGGAAATCA
Source organism: Patella vulgata (assembly GCF_932274485.2). Taxonomy (NCBI): domain Eukaryota; kingdom Metazoa; phylum Mollusca; class Gastropoda; family Patellidae; genus Patella; species Patella vulgata. The sequence continues at coordinate 45,464,885 of NC_065885.2, forward strand.
GGCAGCTGTACCAGAGGGTTTTAGAGAAGGGAAGCAAAGTAGAACTCGTGTGGATTCCATCACATTACAACATTAGAGGAAACGAGGAGGCAGATCGACTCGCCAATGAAGGACACAGGACACAGCACCACTCCGCACCATAGACTACAGCACCACGGAAATCTACAGTATGGTCAAAAGACAGGTCAATTCAATCTGGGAATTAAATCTCGTTGAACTTGACACATACAGATTCCGGCTGGATGACAAGATCTACACAAAGACAACACTCAATCACCCTAGAAGAGATATTTGTAGACTTATATCGAAGCTAAGGGTGAAAGAGCGGCTGCGAGACTACAAACACCAAGTCATCATCTGTTTCTATAGAATTTTGTGGGATTCTATAGAATATTATAGAATGCTGCAGGACAACGAATTCATACTGTAGTTTTTTTCACATGACTATACATTAAAAAACATGTACTATAGTTTTGTGTAGGATTGATAGATGAATATTTTCCAAGTGCAATTTCCTATAGAATTCTGTAAGAAACTATTGGAAAAAAATAAACCTACAGATTTGGTAAAATCTAAAGTTTGCTATAGAACTAACTTGTATTCTCATGTCAGCTGTGGTTCCTATAGATTTGGTGGTAAAAACTATAGTTTTCTATAGAACTAACTTATTGTCTCAAGTCAGTTGTGTAGTCCTATAGTTTTGTATGACACTCTGTAGAAAACTATGGAAATTTTTTTTTTTTTTTATAGATTTTGTGGAGAAAAATATAATGCATGAGCCTTCTATAGTTTTCTGTAGAATTTATATGTATACTGTACTTAAACCATTTTAACAAATAGCCTACTATAGTTTCCTACATAATGATGTAGAAACAATGTTCTATACTAAAGATTTCACAAATTGGCGATGTCTTTTATTCGTACTATATAGTTTACAATAGAATTTAGTGATGCACTTGTGTGAATCGTGTAAATGTTTCCAACATAATTTTCCTGAATGCAGTTTTCCTTAATTTATTGTGATACCAAATGAAAAACTAAAATAAGCTTAAACCCCGAAAAATAAAATATAAAGTATAAAACAGTGTATATAATATGAATGAAATAGTGATACATGTTGACACTCAAAGGAATTCACCACCCCACCCTCCCAAAAATGCCAGTAAATGTAGATCTACACAAAACAAATATCAGATAATACATTATTCTTCAGATAAGTCAATGAAATAAAGTTTATTTGAACACAGTCTGACTGTTAGGTGATCCTGCTAGTTAGATTTTAATGACTATAGCAGATTCTGTACTCAAATTATATAATTTGTTGAAGCCACCAGGTCAACCGTGCATACCTGTCAATAAACTATAATTAACAGCCAATGTACTCCCTTGAAATCAGTTTGGCTATTGGCTGAATTTTAAATTCAAAAATTCAGTGTATAACAACTTAATATGTTAGTATTAACAAGAAACTAAAGAGAATATCGTGCTGTTTTTTCACAGATTCGATTAAAGATAGAAAGATAAGTATACTTTATTACTTCCTTAACAATAATATTAAATTACATTAATTAGATAAGATTTATGTGATTTAACTTTATTACCTATTCTGTTCCCTATATTTCAGTTATACCAAGAAAAAAACTTTTCATGCATGGTTCCGGCTGGTGAATCATCAACAGAATTCAGATTTAATCCATGAGAGAAAAAATAAGCTTATCAATTTAGAAGAATCCATGAGAGAAAAATAAGCTTATCAATTTAGATGAAATCATGGGCCAACTATATTTATTCCCAAAATAAGAATTAATAAAAAAAAAGTCTATAGACTTCTATAGTACCCATTCCTACAGAAAACTATAGTGGCCCAATTTCCAAACTACAGTATTCATTCCTATACATAACTGTAGAATTTCCTACAGAAAGTGCAATAAAAAAAACCCTATAGAATACTATAGTATTTTCATAATTAAATATTGCCATAAATCTGTAGGAAAAACTATAGGATGTTCGCTACAGAAACTGTAGAATATTTGGGACCATTATTTCCTACAGGCCCCCCAAATTCTGTAGAATACTATAGAATTTTATCCAATAGAAAATTGGACACGCCTGCACAAAACTCTATAGATTTTCTATAGAATACTACACTGGTATTCTGTAGGACTTTTTTGCTAAAGTGGGGGACAGACGGGCGTATTTTTTCGCCCGATCGCGGCGATTTTTAAAATCGCTCGAAAAATACGCCCGTGTGCCCCTTCAGGGCGACGACGATTCTGCTCGGCGAACCATTCGCCCGATCAATCGCTCGTATCTAGCATGTTAGATATTTTCGGCCGAATATTTTTCGCCGGCAATTAAATTCGCTCGTGTGCCCGTGTCCAGCGCATATATTGTCGGGCGATTCATTTTTATAAGCCAATCATCGAGATCGTTGATATCACATGATCTCAAAATGGCTGCCATTTTGTACAAGTCACGTGATCGAATAGTCATGTGATCGACATAATTACTCACAAAGTGGCGTACGCTCACACACAGAGGTTAATTAGTACTCGTACTGATAACACCTAATGCACCAGAGCTCCAAAGCTATCGACTAAATTTATCTCAGATAAAGTAGCCTAGCTAAGACTCCAAAAAGACTTCTCAAACCCAGAAAGACCACTAGATACTACAAAGATCATCTAGTCCAAAATAGATTTAAGGTTGTCTTTGTTTTTATTTTTATACCTTCACAAGGTATAAGGTTTATTTTCTTTATATTTTATCATTCTTAATTTATCTTATTTAATTTTACTTTATTTTCTTTAATTTACTTTATTTTCTTTTCCTGACCTCCTTCCCCAGTGCTTTATTGTTAGGATATTATTTTTACCTTATTTCTATATATTAGATAAGCTAATTTTCTTAAATTCTCCTTCTATTTCATATTTCTCCACTCCTAATCTAATCTATTTTTTGTTACTTCTACTTTTTACCCCTTTTTTCAACTCTATATACCACCTTCCTATCTTTATTTATTTATTTATTTCTATTTTTCTCTTTTCTGTATCTATTTAATCATTTCACTTTTCTTTCTATCATCTACTAACAAAGAAGCTCAGTGTACAAGCCAATCAACTGATTGAACTCGTCACAAGCTTCTTAAAACAATAACAAGCTAATTTATTTCTATAGCTAATAAGCCTGATAACTGTTAAGTACGCTCATACAAGCAATAGGAACCCATAGTTAATTAGTATTAATTACACTGATTGACTAGCGCTTCTTTGTGGAAAGGGGTAACAACAGGTATATCAGCTTACGTCATTAATTAATGACAGAATACATCCTTAATCAACACTGTTCAGTCCCTCCTTTTGTTTTCGATTATATCTTTCGGCAGCATAAGAACGATGGCGACAGAGGCTACCGCACCCATGTCCATGGCTGACGCTTTTTACAGCAGCTCTGCACCGAAGTTCTTTCCTGCGGCAAAAAGGAGAGAGGAACATAAAAGAGGCTGATTGGGCTAACTTCCGTGTAGGCTGCCTTGGGTGGAAAGAAGAAGACATCATCGATGCCAACATCGACGTGTACGCAGCCAACATCACAAGTGCTATTATAGGTGCCGCAGACGACTCCATTCCCAAGACTTCTGGAGGGCAATCAAGGATTAGAAAACCTTGGTGGTCACCAGAATGTCAGAAGGCGGTTAACGAAAGAAAGAAGGCACTACGCCTACGGAAACGCCACTACAATGAAGTCAATCACCAAAACTACCTGAAGTTGAAATATGCCGCAAGAGACATCATCCGGAAGGCACAAAGCGGACACTGGATGACATTCTGTAATGCGTTCTGGAAGAAGCTGAACGCCATGAATGGGAAGCGTAGACCATTCAACATACCAAACCTAAAGAATGGAGATGAGTACGTTACCAACGGCAATGAAAAGGCAGATCTACTTGCAAAAGCTTTCGCTGACGCAAGCAGGGACAAAAACCAATCACCAGAGTTCCTGAAGAGAAAGGAAATCTTTTACTCACAGCACCCTTCATTAGAAATTGAACCTAATGAAGGGGCTAAACCAATCAATCTACCCTTCTCTGAGGAGGAGCTAAATGGCAGGAGAGGTACCTAAAGAATGGCGGAAAGCCAACGTCATCCCTCTTCCAAAACCAGGTAAAGAGAGAACAAAGGTGGAGTCCTATCGACCAGTAAGTTTGACATCCACACTGTGCAAAACCTTGGAAACAATGGTTAACATACGACTACAGTTATATCTGGAGAGCAACCGACTGATCGACGAAAATCAAAGCGGGTTCAGGAAAGGGCGTTCAACAACGGACCACTTGGTGAGACTACAGCAAGTCATGTCGCAGGCACTCCTCTCTGGGAACCTGTTATGTGTCGTGTTCGTAGATTTAACTAAGGCTTTCGATTTAGTCTGGCTAGACGGGCTGCTCTTCAAGTTAGGACGTATTGGTATAACGGGCATAATGTTTCGGTGGATCAAAAGCTTTCTGAGCGATAGAAGGATACAGGTGAATGTTGGCAGATTCCTGAGTGCCGGGCAAACATTAGAAAATGGCACGCCTCAGGGGTCGGTTATCAGTCCCACTCTCTTCAATATCATGATCAACGACATACAGAAATCTTCCTACCTCGACACCAAAACTGAGTTAGCTAAATTTGCTGATAACAGTACCATATGGAGGAAAGGGAGGAACTTCTGTGAACTACAAAAGAACATGCAGAAGGCCTTAGACAAATTCATGGCATGGGCAAACGATTGGGGATTCAAAGTCTCGGAGAAGAAAACAGTCGGCATGCTTGTAAGCAGGGATAGAGGGATAAGCAGAATGACTGTGTGTATGAACGGGAAAACCATCGAGTTTAAAGACCAAACCAAGTTCCTTGGCGTAATCTTTGACCGAAGGCTGACCTGGAAACCGCACATCGACGAGACTGTAGATAGATGCACCAAAATCCTAAACTTAATGAGGAAAATAACGGGCAGCACTTGGGGGGCCAACAGAGTCACACTAATGATGGTGTATCGTGCTCTAATACGATCTGTATTAGACTACGGCTCTCTGGCCTTCATGAACTGCGCGCCATTACTCTTAAGGAAGCTTGACACCATCCAATACAAAGCTCTGTGTATTGTGACTGGCGTAGGGCAAGGGACTGGGAGAGAGGCACTACTGCAAGAAGTCGGGGAGTTGCCCCTATCCCTAAGAAGAAAAGAACTAGCGACAAGGTACTGGGCTAAGATCTCGCAACTGGGCGAAAGATCCCCAACCTTTGTCAGTCTACAAAATACAAGATATGTGAGAGATCCTAGAAAGAAAAGCTTCGGCCAGGGTATCAGGGAAACAATCAAGGAACTGCGACTGGGGGAGCTCGTGATAAATGAACACGACCCCCCAGCGATCGTCCCTTGGACGCTCCCTACACCGCCGGTTAATCTAGATCTACTACAGAAAACCGACAAGAAAAACAACCCCACTGCTGCACGTGCTTTCTCTCTAGAACACCTGGAAGACAACTGGCCGTCTGATGACTGGGACCATGTGTACACGGATGGCTCACGCAATCCTGAAAGGGGCACCAGCTCGTTTGGAATATACCTGCCAAACGGGGAACAGGGAATAAGCAGGAAACTGCCCAATAACTGTTCGGTGTACACTACAGAGCTTGTGGCCATTCGTGACGCTATATCATGGATTTCCCATCAAAAGACTAGTAAGTTCGTTATTCCAAGCGACTCTCTGAGCAGTCTGATTTCAATCCAAAATGACAACTCGGAAATCAGGCAGCTGTACCAGAGGGTTTTAGAGAAGGGAAGCAAAGTAGAACTCGTGTGGATTCCATCACATTACAACATTAGAGGAAACGAGGAGGCAGATCGACTCGCCAATGAAGGACACAGGACACAGCACCACTCCGCACCATAGACTACAGCACCACGGAAATCTACAGTATGGTCAAAAGACAGGTCAATTCAATCTGGGAATTAAATCTCGTTGAACTTGACACATACAGATTCCGGCTGGATGACAAGATCTACACAAAGACAACACTCAATCACCCTAGAAGAGATATTTGTAGACTTATATCGAAGCTAAGGGTGAAAGAGCGGCTGCGAGACTACAAACACCAAGTCATCATCTGTTTCTATAGAATTTTGTGGGATTCTATAGAATATTATAGAATGCTGCAGGACAACGAATTCATACTGTAGTTTTTTTCACATGACTATACATTAAAAAACATGTACTATAGTTTTGTGTAGGATTGATAGATGAATATTTTCCAAGTGCAATTTCCTATAGAATTCTGTAAGAAACTATTGGAAAAAAATAAACCTACAGATTTGGTAAAATCTAAAGTTTGCTATAGAACTAACTTGTATTCTCATGTCAGCTGTGGTTCCTATAGATTTGGTGGTAAAAACTATAGTTTTCTATAGAACTAACTTATTGTCTCAAGTCAGTTGTGTAGTCCTATAGTTTTGTATGACACTCTGTAGAAAACTATGGAAATTTTTTTTTTTTTTTATAGATTTTGTGGAGAAAAATATAATGCATGAGCCTTCTATAGTTTTCTGTAGAATTTATATGTATACTGTACTTAAACCATTTTAACAAATAGCCTACTATAGTTTCCTACATAATGATGTAGAAACAATGTTCTATACTAAAGATTTCACAAATTGGCGATGTCTTTTATTCGTACTATATAGTTTACAATAGAATTTAGTGATGCACTTGTGTGAATCGTGTAAATGTTTCCAACATAATTTTCCTGAATGCAGTTTTCCTTAATTTATTGTGATACCAAATGAAAAACTAAAATAAGCTTAAACCCCGAAAAATAAAATATAAAGTATAAAACAGTGTATATAATATGAATGAAATAGTGATACATGTTGACACTCAAAGGAATTCACCACCCCACCCTCCCAAAAATGCCAGTAAATGTAGATCTACACAAAACAAATATCAGATAATACATTATTCTTCAGATAAGTCAATGAAATAAAGTTTATTTGAACACAGTCTGACTGTTAGGTGATCCTGCTAGTTAGATTTTAATGACTATAGCAGATTCTGTACTCAAATTATATAATTTGTTGAAGCCACCAGGTCAACCGTGCATACCTGTCAATAAACTATAATTAACAGCCAATGTACTCCCTTGAAATCAGTTTGGCTATTGGCTGAATTTTAAATTCAAAAATTCAGTGTATAACAACTTAATATGTTAGTATTAACAAGAAACTAAAGAGAATATCGTGCTGTTTTTTCACAGATTCGATTAAAGATAGAAAGATAAGTATACTTTATTACTTCCTTAACAATAATATTAAATTACATTAATTAGATAAGATTTATGTGATTTAACTTTATTACCTATTCTGTTCCCTATATTTCAGTTATACCAAGAAAAAAACTTTTCATGCATGGTTCCGGCTGGTGAATCATCAACAGAATTCAGATTTAATCCATGAGAGAAAAAATAAGCTTATCAATTTAGAAGAATCCATGAGAGAAAAATAAGCTTATCAATTTAGATGAAATCATGGGCCAACTATATTTATTCCCAAAATAAGAATTAATAAAAAAAAAGTCTATAGACTTCTATAGTACCCATTCCTACAGAAAACTATAGTGGCCCAATTTCCAAACTACAGTATTCATTCCTATACATAACTGTAGAATTTCCTACAGAAAGTGCAATAAAAAAAACCCTATAGAATACTATAGTATTTTCATAATTAAATATTGCCATAAATCTGTAGGAAAAACTATAGGATGTTCGCTACAGAAACTGTAGAATATTTGGGACCATTATTTCCTACAGGCCCCCCAAATTCTGTAGAATACTATAGAATTTTATCCAATAGAAAATTGGACACGCCTGCACAAAACTCTATAGATTTTCTATAGAATACTACACTGGTATTCTGTAGGACTTTTTTGCTAAAGTGGGGGACAGACGGGCGTATTTTTTCGCCCGATCGCGGCGATTTTTAAAATCGCTCGAAAAATACGCCCGTGTGCCCCTTCAGGGCGACGACGATTCTGCTCGGCGAACCATTCGCCCGATCAATCGCTCGTATCTAGCATGTTAGATATTTTCGGCCGAATATTTTTCGCCGGCAATTAAATTCGCTCGTGTGCCCGTGTCCAGCGCATATATTGTCGGGCGATTCATTTTTATAAGCCAATCATCGAGATCGTTGATATCACATGATCTCAAAATGGCTGCCATTTTGTACAAGTCACGTGATCGAATAGTCATGTGATCGACATAATTACTCACAAAGTGGCGTACGCTCACACACAGAGGTTAATTAGTACTCGTACTGATAACACCTAATGCACCAGAGCTCCAAAGCTATCGACTAAATTTATCTCAGATAAAGTAGCCTAGCTAAGACTCCAAAAAGACTTCTCAAACCCAGAAAGACCACTAGATACTACAAAGATCATCTAGTCCAAAATAGATTTAAGGTTGTCTTTGTTTTTATTTTTATACCTTCACAAGGTATAAGGTTTATTTTCTTTATATTTTATCATTCTTAATTTATCTTATTTAATTTTACTTTATTTTCTTTAATTTACTTTATTTTCTTTTCCTGACCTCCTTCCCCAGTGCTTTATTGTTAGGATATTATTTTTACCTTATTTCTATATATTAGATAAGCTAATTTTCTTAAATTCTCCTTCTATTTCATATTTCTCCACTCCTAATCTAATCTATTTTTTGTTACTTCTACTTTTTACCCCTTTTTTCAACTCTATATACCACCTTCCTATCTTTATTTATTTATTTATTTCTATTTTTCTCTTTTCTGTATCTATTTAATCATTTCACTTTTCTTTCTATCATCTACTAACAAAGAAGCTCAGTGTACAAGCCAATCAACTGATTGAACTCGTCACAAGCTTCTTAAAACAATAACAAGCTAATTTATTTCTATAGCTAATAAGCCTGATAACTGTTAAGTACGCTCATACAAGCAATAGGAACCCATAGTTAATTAGTATTAATTACACTGATTGACTAGCGCTTCTTTGTGGAAAGGGGTAACAACAGGTATATCAGCTTACGTCATTAATTAATGACAGAATACATCCTTAATCAACACTGTTCAGTCCCTCCTTTTGTTTTCGATTATATCTTTCGGCAGCATAAGAACGATGGCGACAGAGGCTACCGCACCCATGTCCATGGCTGACGCTTTTTACAGCAGCTCTGCACCGAAGTTCTTTCCTGCGGCAAAAAGGAGAGAGGAACATAAAAGAGGCTGATTGGGCTAACTTCCGTGTAGGCTGCCTTGGGTGGAAAGAAGAAGACATCATCGATGCCAACATCGACGTGTACGCAGCCAACATCACAAGTGCTATTATAGGTGCCGCAGACGACTCCATTCCCAAGACTTCTGGAGGGCAATCAAGGATTAGAAAACCTTGGTGGTCACCAGAATGTCAGAAGGCGGTTAACGAAAGAAAGAAGGCACTACGCCTACGGAAACGCCACTACAATGAAGTCAATCACCAAAACTACCTGAAGTTGAAATATGCCGCAAGAGACATCATCCGGAAGGCACAAAGCGGACACTGGATGACATTCTGTAATGCGTTCTGGAAGAAGCTGAACGCCATGAATGGGAAGCGTAGACCATTCAACATACCAAACCTAAAGAATGGAGATGAGTACGTTACCAACGGCAATGAAAAGGCAGATCTACTTGCAAAAGCTTTCGCTGACGCAAGCAGGGACAAAAACCAATCACCAGAGTTCCTGAAGAGAAAGGAAATCTTTTACTCACAGCACCCTTCATTAGAAATTGAACCTAATGAAGGGGCTAAACCAATCAATCTACCCTTCTCTGAGGAGGAGCTAAATGGCAGGAGAGGTACCTAAAGAATGGCGGAAAGCCAACGTCATCCCTCTTCCAAAACCAGGTAAAGAGAGAACAAAGGTGGAGTCCTATCGACCAGTAAGTTTGACATCCACACTGTGCAAAACCTTGGAAACAATGGTTAACATACGACTACAGTTATATCTGGAGAGCAACCGACTGATCGACGAAAATCAAAGCGGGTTCAGGAAAGGGCGTTCAACAACGGACCACTTGGTGAGACTACAGCAAGTCATGTCGCAGGCACTCCTCTCTGGGAACCTGTTATGTGTCGTGTTCGTAGATTTAACTAAGGCTTTCGATTTAGTCTGGCTAGACGGGCTGCTCTTCAAGTTAGGACGTATTGGTATAACGGGCATAATGTTTCGGTGGATCAAAAGCTTTCTGAGCGATAGAAGGATACAGGTGAATGTTGGCAGATTCCTGAGTGCCGGGCAAACATTAGAAAATGGCACGCCTCAGGGGTCGGTTATCAGTCCCACTCTCTTCAATATCATGATCAACGACATACAGAAATCTTCCTACCTCGACACCAAAACTGAGTTAGCTAAATTTGCTGATAACAGTACCATATGGAGGAAAGGGATGAACTTCTGTGAACTACAAAAGAACATGCAGAAGGCCTTAGACAAATTCATGGCATGGGCAAACGATTGGGGATTCAAAGTCTCGGAGAAGAAAACAGTCGGCATGCTTGTAAGCAGGGATAGAGGGATAAGCAGAATGACTGTGTGTATGAACGGGAAAACCATCGAGTTTAAAGACCAAACCAAGTTCCTTGGCGTAATCTTTGACCGAAGGCTGACCTGGAAACCGCACATCGACGAGACTGTAGATAGATGCACCAAAATCCTAAACTTAATGAGGAAAATAACGGGCAGCACTTGGGGGGCCAACAGAGTCACACTAATGATGGTGTATCGTGCTCTAATACGATCTGTATTAGACTACGGCTCTCTGGCCTTCATGAACTGCGCGCCATTACTCTTAAGGAAGCTTGACACCATCCAATACAAAGCTCTGTGTATTGTGACTGGCGTAGGGCAAGGGACTGGGAGAGAGGCACTACTGCAAGAAGTCGGGGAGTTGCCCCTATCCCTAAGAAGAAAAGAACTAGCGACAAGGTACTGGGCTAAGATCTCGCAACTGGGCGAAAGATCCCCAACCTTTGTCAGTCTACAAAATACAAGATATGTGAGAGATCCTAGAAAGAAAAGCTTCGGCCAGGGTATCAGGGAAACAATCAAGGAACTGCGACTGGGGGAGCTCGTGATAAATGAACACGACCCCCCAGCGATCGTCCCTTGGACGCTCCCTACACCGCCGGTTAATCTAGATCTACTACAGAAAACCGACAAGAAAAACAACCCCACTGCTGCACGTGCTTTCTCTCTAGAACACCTGGAAGACAACTGGCCGTCTGATGACTGGGACCATGTGTACACGGATGGCTCACGCAATCCTGAAAGGGGCACCAGCTCGTTTGGAATATACCTGCCAAACGGGGAACAGGGAATAAGCAGGAAACTGCCCAATAACTGTTCGGTGTACACTGCAGAGCTTGTGGCCATTCGTGACGCTATATCATGGATTTCCCATCAAAAGACTAGTAAGTTCGTTATTCCAAGCGACTCTCTGAGCAGTCTGATTTCAATCCAAAATGACAACTCGGAAATCAGGCAGCTGTACCAGAGGGTTTTAGAGAAGGGAAGCAAAGTAGAACTCGTGTGGATTCCATCACATTACAACATTAGAGGAAACGAGGAGGCAGATCGACTCGCCAATGAAGGACACAGGACACAGCACCACTCCGCACCATAGACTACAGCACCACGGAAATCTACAGTATGGTCAAAAGACAGGTCAATTCAATCTGGGAATTAAATCTCGTTGAACTTGACACATACAGATTCCGGCTGGATGACAAGATCTACACAAAGACAACACTCAATCACCCTAGAAGAGATATTTGTAGACTTATATCGAAGCTAAGGGTGAAAGAGCGGCTGCGAGACTACAAACACCAAGTCATCATCTGTTTCTATAGAATTTTGTGGGATTCTATAGAATATTATAGAATGCTGCAGGACAACGAATTCATACTGTAGTTTTTTTCACATGACTATACATTAAAAAACATGTACTATAGTTTTGTGTAGGATTGATAGATGAATATTTTCCAAGTGCAATTTCCTATAGAATTCTGTAAGAAACTATTGGAAAAAAATAAACCTACAGATTTGGTAAAATCTAAAGTTTGCTATAGAACTAACTTGTATTCTCATGTCAGCTGTGGTTCCTATAGATTTGGTGGTAAAAACTATAGTTTTCTATAGAACTAACTTATTGTCTCAAGTCAGTTGTGTAGTCCTATAGTTTTGTATGACACTCTGTAGAAAACTATGGAAATTTTTTTTTTTTTTTATAGATTTTGTGGAGAAAAATATAATGCATGAGCCTTCTATAGTTTTCTGTAGAATTTATATGTATACTGTACTTAAACCATTTTAACAAATAGCCTACTATAGTTTCCTACATAATGATGTAGAAACAATGTTCTATACTAAAGATTTCACAAATTGGCGATGTCTTTTATTCGTACTATATAGTTTACAATAGAATTTAGTGATGCACTTGTGTGAATCGTGTAAATGTTTCCAACATAATTTTCCTGAATGCAGTTTTCCTTAATTTATTGTGATACCAAATGAAAAACTAAAATAAGCTTAAACCCCGAAAAATAAAATATAAAGTATAAAACAGTGTATATAATATGAATGAAATAGTGATACATGTTGACACTCAAAGGAATTCACCACCCCACCCTCCCAAAAATGCCAGTAAATGTAGATCTACACAAAACAAATATCAGATAATACATTATTCTTCAGATAAGTCAATGAAATAAAGTTTATTTGAACACAGTCTGACTGTTAGGTGATCCTGCTAGTTAGATTTTAATGACTATAGCAGATTCTGTACTCAAATTATATAATTTGTTGAAGCCACCAGGTCAACCGTGCATACCTGTCAATAAACTATAATTAACAGCCAATGTACTCCCTTGAAATCAGTTTGGCTATTGGCTGAATTTTAAATTCAAAAATTCAGTGTATAACAACTTAATATGTTAGTATTAACAAGAAACTAAAGAGAATATCGTGCTGTTTTTTCACAGATTCGATTAAAGATAGAAAGATAAGTATACTTTATTACTTCCTTAACAATAATATTAAATTACATTAATTAGATAAGATTTATGTGATTTAACTTTATTACCTATTCTGTTCCCTATATTTCAGTTATACCAAGAAAAAAACTTTTCATGCATGGTTCCGGCTGGTGAATCATCAACAGAATTCAGATTTAATCCATGAGAGAAAAAATAAGCTTATCAATTTAGAAGAATCCATGAGAGAAAAATAAGCTTATCAATTTAGATGAAATCATGGGCCAACTATATTTATTCCCAAAATAAGAATTAATAAAAAAAAAGTCTATAGACTTCTATAGTACCCATTCCTACAGAAAACTATAGTGGCCCAATTTCCAAACTACAGTATTCATTCCTATACATAACTGTAGAATTTCCTACAGAAAGTGCAATAAAAAAAACCCTATAGAATACTATAGTATTTTCATAATTAAATATTGCCATAAATCTGTAGGAAAAACTATAGGATGTTCGCTACAGAAACTGTAGAATATTTGGGACCATTATTTCCTACAGGCCCCCCAAATTCTGTAGAATACTATAGAATTTTATCCAATAGAAAATTGGACACGCCTGCACAAAACTCTATAGATTTTCTATAGAATACTACACTGGTATTCTGTAGGACTTTTTTGCTAAAGTGGGGGACAGACGGGCGTATTTTTTCGCCCGATCGCGGCGATTTTTAAAATCGTTCGAAAAATACGCCCGTGTGCCCCTTCAGGGCGACGACGATTCTGCTCGGCGAACCATTCGCCCGATCAATCGCTCGTATCTAGCATGTTAGATATTTTCGGCCGAATATTTTTCGCCGGCAATTAAATTCGCTCGTGTGCCCGTGTCCAGCGCATATATTGTCGGGCGATTCATTTTTATAAGCCAATCATCGAGATCGTTGATATCACATGATCTCAAAATGGCTGCCATTTTGTACAAGTCACGTGATCGAATAGTCATGTGATCGACATAATTACTCACAAAGTGGCGTACGCTCACACACAGAGGTTAATTAGTACTCGTACTGATAACACCTAATGCACCAGAGCTCCAAAGCTATCGACTAAATTTATCTCAGATAAAGTAGCCTAGCTAAGACTCCAAAAAGACTTCTCAAACCCAGAAAGACCACTAGATACTACAAAGATCATCTAGTCCAAAATAGATTTAAGGTTGTCTTTGTTTTTATTTTTATACCTTCACAAGGTATAAGGTTTATTTTCTTTATATTTTATCATTCTTAATTTATCTTATTTAATTTTACTTTATTTTCTTTAATTTACTTTATTTTCTTTTCCTGACCTCCTTCCCCAGTGCTTTATTGTTAGGATATTATTTTTACCTTATTTCTATATATTAGATAAGCTAATTTTCTTAAATTCTCCTTCTATTTCATATTTCTCCACTCCTAATCTAATCTATTTTTTGTTACTTCTACTTTTTACCCCTTTTTTCAACTCTATATACCACCTTCCTATCTTTATTTATTTATTTATTTCTATTTTTCTCTTTTCTGTATCTATTTAATCATTTCACTTTTCTTTCTATCATCTACTAACAAAGAAGCTCAGTGTACAAGCCAATCAACTGATTGAACTCGTCACAAGCTTCTTAAAACAATAACAAGCTAATTTATTTCTATAGCTAATAAGCCTGATAACTGTTAAGTACGCTCATACAAGCAATAGGAACCCATAGTTAATTAGTATTAATTACACTGATTGACTAGCGCTTCTTTGTGGAAAGGGGTAACAACAGGTATATCAGCTTACGTCATTAATTAATGACAGAATACATCCTTAATCAACACTGTTCAGTCCCTCCTTTTGTTTTCGATTATATCTTTCGGCAGCATAAGAACGATGGCGACAGAGGCTACCGCACCCATGTCCATGGCTGACGCTTTTTACAGCAGCTCTGCACCGAAGTTCTTTCCTGCGGCAAAAAGGAGAGAGGAACATAAAAGAGGCTGATTGGGCTAACTTCCGTGTAGGCTGCCTTGGGTGGAAAGAAGAAGACATCATCGATGCCAACATCGACGTGTACGCAGCCAACATCACAAGTGCTATTATAGGTGCCGCAGACGACTCCATTCCCAAGACTTCTGGAGGGCAATCAAGGATTAGAAAACCTTGGTGGTCACCAGAATGTCAGAAGGCGGTTAACGAAAGAAAGAAGGCACTACGCCTACGGAAACGCCACTACAATGAAGTCAATCACCAAAACTACCTGAAGTTGAAATATGCCGCAAGAGACATCATCCGGAAGGCACAAAGCGGACACTGGATGACATTCTGTAATGCGTTCTGGAAGAAGCTGAACGCCATGAATGGGAAGCGTAGACCATTCAACATACCAAACCTAAAGAATGGAGATGAGTACGTTACCAACGGCAATGAAAAGGCAGATCTACTTGCAAAAGCTTTCGCTGACGCAAGCAGGGACAAAAACCAATCACCAGAGTTCCTGAAGAGAAAGGAAATCTTTTACTCACAGCACCCTTCATTAGAAATTGAACCTAATGAAGGGGCTAAACCAATCAATCTACCCTTCTCTGAGGAGGAGCTAAATGGCAGGAGAGGTACCTAAAGAATGGCGGAAAGCCAACGTCATCCCTCTTCCAAAACCAGGTAAAGAGAGAACAAAGGTGGAGTCCTATCGACCAGTAAGTTTGACATCCACACTGTGCAAAACCTTGGAAACAATGGTTAACATACGACTACAGTTATATCTGGAGAGCAACCGACTGATCGACGAAAATCAAAGCGGGTTCAGGAAAGGGCGTTCAACAACGGACCACTTGGTGAGACTACAGCAAGTCATGTCGCAGGCACTCCTCTCTGGGAACCTGTTATGTGTCGTGTTCGTAGATTTAACTAAGGCTTTCGATTTAGTCTGGCTAGACGGGCTGCTCTTCAAGTTAGGACGTATTGGTATAACGGGCATAATGTTTCGGTGGATCAAAAGCTTTCTGAGCGATAGAAGGATACAGGTGAATGTTGGCAGATTCCTGAGTGCCGGGCAAACATTAGAAAATGGCACGCCTCAGGGGTCGGTTATCAGTCCCACTCTCTTCAATATCATGATCAACGACATACAGAAATCTTCCTACCTCGACACCAAAACTGAGTTAGCTAAATTTGCTGATAACAGTACCATATGGAGGAAAGGGAGGAACTTCTGTGAACTACAAAAGAACATGCAGAAGGCCTTAGACAAATTCATGGCATGGGCAAACGATTGGGGATTCAAAGTCTCGGAGAAGAAAACAGTCGGCATGCTTGTAAGCAGGGATAGAGGGATAAGCAGAATGACTGTGTGTATGAACGGGAAAACCATCGAGTTTAAAGACCAAACCAAGTTCCTTGGCGTAATCTTTGACCGAAGGCTGACCTGGAAACCGCACATCGACGAGACTGTAGATAGATGCACCAAAATCCTAAACTTAATGAGGAAAATAACGGGCAGCACTTGGGGGCCAACAGAGTCACACTAATGATGGTGTATCGTGCTCTAATACGATCTGTATTAGACTACGGCTCTCTGGCCTTCATGAACTGCGCGCCATTACTCTTAAGGAAGCATGACACCATCCAATACAAAGCTCTGTGTATTGTGACTGGCGTAGGGCAAGGGACTGGGAGAGAGGCACTACTGCAAGAAGTCGGGGAGTTGCCCCTATCCCTAAGAAGAAAAGAACTAGCGACAAGGTACTGGGCTAAGATCTCGCAACTGGGCGAAAGATCCCCAACCTTTGTCAGTCTACAAAATACAAGATATGTGAGAGATCCTAGAAAGAAAAGCTTCGGCCAGGGTATCAGGGAAACAATCAAGGAACTGCGACTGGGGGAGCTCGTGATAAATGAACACGACCCCCCAGCGATCGTCCCTTGGACGCTCCCTACACCGCCGGTTAATCTAGATCTACTACAGAAAACCGACAAGAAAAACAACCCCACTGCTGCACGTGCTTTCTCTCTAGAACACCTGGAAGACAACTGGCCGTCTGATGACTGGGACCATGTGTACACGGATGGCTCACGCAATCCTGAAAGGGGCACCAGCTCGTTTGGAATATACCTGCCAAACGGGGAACAGGGAATAAGCAGGAAACTGCCCAATAACTGTTCGGTGTACACTGCAGAGCTTGTGGCCATTCGTGACGCTATATCATGGATTTCCCATCAAAAGACTAGTAAGTTCGTTATTCCAAGCGACTCTCTGAGCAGTCTGATTTCAATCCAAAATGACAACTCGGAAATCAGGCAGCTGTACCAGAGGGTTTTAGAGAAGGGAAGCGAGACTACAAACACCAAGTCATCATCTGTTTCTATAGAATTTTGTGGGATTCTATAGAATATTATAGAATGCTGCAGGACAACGAATTCATACTGTAGTTTTTTTCACATGACTATACATTAAAAAACATGTACTATAGTTTTGTGTAGGATTGATAGATGAATATTTTCCAAGTGCAATTTCCTATAGAATTCTGTAAGAAACTATTGGAAAAAAATAAACCTACAGATTTGGTAAAATCTAAAGTTTGCTATAGAACTAACTTGTATTCTCATGTCAGCTGTGGTTCCTATAGATTTGGTGGTAAAAACTATAGTTTTCTATAGAACTAACTTATTGTCTCAAGTCAGTTGTGTAGTCCTATAGTTTTGTATGACACTCTGTAGAAAACTATGGAAATTTTTTTTTTTTTTTATAGATTTTGTGGAGAAAAATATAATGCATGAGCCTTCTATAGTTTTCTGTAGAATTTATATGTATACTGTACTTAAACCATTTTAACAAATAGCCTACTATAGTTTCCTACATAATGATGTAGAAACAATGTTCTATACTAAAGATTTCACAAATTGGCGATGTCTTTTATTCGTACTATATAGTTTACAATAGAATTTAGTGATGCACTTGTGTGAATCGTGTAAATGTTTCCAACATAATTTTCCTGAATGCAGTTTTCCTTAATTTATTGTGATACCAAATGAAAAACTAAAATAAGCTTAAACCCCGAAAAATAAAATATAAAGTATAAAACAGTGTATATAATATGAATGAAATAGTGATACATGTTGACACTCAAAGGAATTCACCACCCCACCCTCCCAAAAATGCCAGTAAATGTAGATCTACACAAAACAAATATCAGATAATACATTATTCTTCAGATAAGTCAATGAAATAAAGTTTATTTGAACACAGTCTGACTGTTAGGTGATCCTGCTAGTTAGATTTTAATGACTATAGCAGATTCTGTACTCAAATTATATAATTTGTTGAAGCCACCAGGTCAACCGTGCATACCTGTCAATAAACTATAATTAACAGCCAATGTACTCCCTTGAAATCAGTTTGGCTATTGGCTGAATTTTAAATTCAAAAATTCAGTGTATAACAACTTAATATGTTAGTATTAACAAGAAACTAAAGAGAATATCGTGCTGTTTTTTCACAGATTCGATTAAAGATAGAAAGATAAGTATACTTTATTACTTCCTTAACAATAATATTAAATTACATTAATTAGATAAGATTTATGTGATTTAACTTTATTACCTATTCTGTTCCCTATATTTCAGTTATACCAAGAAAAAAACTTTTCATGCATGGTTCCGGCTGGTGAATCATCAACAGAATTCAGATTTAATCCATGAGAGAAAAAATAAGCTTATCAATTTAGAAGAATCCATGAGAGAAAAATAAGCTTATCAATTTAGATGAAATCATGGGCCAACTATATTTATTCCCAAAATAAGAATTAATAAAAAAAAAGTCTATAGACTTCTATAGTACCCATTCCTACAGAAAACTATAGTGGCCCAATTTCCAAACTACAGTATTCATTCCTATACATAACTGTAGAATTTCCTACAGAAAGTGCAATAAAAAAAACCCTATAGAATACTATAGTATTTTCATAATTAAATATTGCCATAAATCTGTAGGAAAAACTATAGGATGTTCGCTACAGAAACTGTAGAATATTTGGGACCATTATTTCCTACAGGCCCCCCAAATTCTGTAGAATACTATAGAATTTTATCCAATAGAAAATTGGACACGCCTGCACAAAACTCTATAGATTTTCTATAGAATACTACACTGGTATTCTGTAGGACTTTTTTGCTAAAGTGGGGGACAGACGGGCGTATTTTTTCGCCCGATCGCGGCGATTTTTAAAATCGCTCGAAAAATACGCCCGTGTGCCCCTTCAGGGCGACGACGATTCTGCTCGGCGAACCATTCGCCCGATCAATCGCTCGTATCTAGCATGTTAGATATTTTCGGCCGAATATTTTTCGCCGGCAATTAAATTCGCTCGTGCGCATATATTGTCGGGCGATTCATTTTTATAAGCCAATCATCGAGATCGTTGATATCACATGATCTCAAAATGGCTGCCATTTTGTACAAGTCACGTGATCGAATAGTCATGTGATCGACATAATTACTCACAAAGTGGCGTACGCTCACACACAGAGGTTAATTAGTACTCGTACTGATAACACCTAATGCACCAGAGCTCCAAAGCTATCGACTAAATTTATCTCAGATAAAGTAGCCTAGCTAAGACTCCAAAAAGACTTCTCAAACCCAGAAAGACCACTAGATACTACAAAGATCATCTAGTCCAAAATAGATTTAAGGTTGTCTTTGTTTTTATTTTTATACCTTCACAAGGTATAAGGTTTATTTTCTTTATATTTTATCATTCTTAATTTATCTTATTTAATTTTACTTTATTTTCTTTAATTTACTTTATTTTCTTTTCCTGACCTCCTTCCCCAGTGCTTTATTGTTAGGATATTATTTTTACCTTATTTCTATATATTAGATAAGCTAATTTTCTTAAATTCTCCTTCTATTTCATATTTCTCCACTCCTAATCTAATCTATTTTTTGTTACTTCTACTTTTTACCCCTTTTTTCAACTCTATATACCACCTTCCTATCTTTATTTATTTATTTATTTCTATTTTTCTCTTTTCTGTATCTATTTAATCATTTCACTTTTCTTTCTATCATCTACTAACAAAGAAGCTCAGTGTACAAGCCAATCAACTGATTGAACTCGTCACAAGCTTCTTAAAACAATAACAAGCTAATTTATTTCTATAGCTAATAAGCCTGATAACTGTTAAGTACGCTCATACAAGCAATAGGAACCCATAGTTAATTAGTATTAATTACACTGATTGACTAGCGCTTCTTTGTGGAAAGGGGTAACAACAGGTATATCAGCTTACGTCATTAATTAATGACAGAATACATCCTTAATCAACACTGTTCAGTCTCTCCTTTTGTTTTCGATTATATCTTTCGGCAGCATAAGAACGATGGCGACAGAGGCTACCGCACCCATGTCCATGGCTGACGCTTTTTACAGCAGCCCTGCACCGAAGTTCTTTCCTGCGGCAAAAAGGAGAGAGGAACAGCCTCACGTCGTACTAGTGAGGCCACTGGAAGGCAAGTCCTTTCAAGGAGCCAAACTTACGGCTGTGGGGAAGGAACTAAAGAGTAAGTGGGGTATTACTAACATACCCGACTTAAAGATCACTGTGTCAGGCCAACTTAGACCTACCTTAAAAAGTAGGTCTGAGATGGATCTGGCGCTGGCTCAGAACGTACCTCTCGGTATGACCGTGACGGTGTCCGAACCGATCACCTTGTCTATTGATAAGGTGGTTGTTCATGGGATACCGGCCGAATATAACGGGGAGGAAATTCTGGAAGATCTTACAGAGAGGGGGTACCATGCTACCGAGGTATATCGGTTTAATGTGGCCCAGGGGAAGGATCAGGGAAGCGTCGCCCTATCCTTCAAGAAAGGTACCGCACCTGAGGCCCTTAAAATCGTGTTTCTCAACCGCCGTACCCACCCCTATGTTCAGCGGGTGAGGCAGTGCGCCAACTGTTAGAAACTAGGACATACGGTAAAGTACTGTAAGGGAAAAGCCGTATGCATCCAATGCGGAGGAGAACACGCGTTGGCTGAGTGTAGGGTGGGTAGCAAAATTAACTGCTCAAACTGCAAGGGCAGCCTCGCAGCCAACTCCCCGCAATGCCCAAGAATACAAGCGACCAAAGCAGTGCTACGTCTGCAAAGCAAAGATAAACTTACCTTTAGGGAGGCAACCCAGCAAGTAAAGAACAAGGAGAGAGAAGCAAAAGTAGTCAGAGAACCGGTGGTGGAACCAAAACAAGCTCCAGCACCGACTCTCTCGACGTCCGATGCAACCCCCACCCCTAAAGGTAAAGACAAGGAGAAGAAAACATTTACCAAACCTGTAGAGGTCAAACAGAAGACAAATCCATCAAAGAAGAAAGAAGAGGAACCGAAAACGAAGATTCATGAAGAACACTTCACTCCTAAATTTAAAACGGAAAGTGGCTTCATGAACTTCATGATCGAGTTCCTCAGGGTGGCCGTATCCAATGAGGACCAAACTACTAAGATGGCAAGCCTACTCGACAAAATAAAGACACACATGGTCAACGCCGATGTCCTGTGTGTCATGATTAATTCAATCAACACGGTAAAAAAAAAGATCAAGAGAAGACGACGGCGAAGAAACCACAAAAGGCGATCAAACGGCAAACCTCGCACTCCGTAGAAGGATATCTCATGTTCGTCACTACAGCACTGACGATATGCCCAGTTGCTTGCCGGTTTTAACACCAAAGACGAACACTAATGAGGTACCTCCTATGGAATGTGAAACGCCAATTGACCAATAAATAGACAAGACAATAAATAGACTAAACGTTAATGGACTGGCTCCCAGATGTGCTGAGCTGAGAAAATACATCACCCGCAACCCGAAAGATGTAATATGCCTCCAAGAAACCAAGCTACTACCAACCAAGAACGACATCTACTTGCCCGGATACACTTGTCAGAGAAGGGACAGACCGAGCAGCACGACACGTGGCGGCGGTCTTGCCATCTACGTCAGTGATAACTTAAATTATATTTCTGTTTCGCTTGACGTAGAGGATCCTCTAGAAGCAATGGGCATAGCCATCACATTGAGCAATAATACAAAATTGACACTAGTGAATGTCTATGTACCCCCAGATGTCACGAGAAAACCAGTTGACTTCCAGTCACTTCTCGACCAGCTTCCTCAGGGCGAATTTGTGTTTTGCGGGGATTTCAACGCAAAACACGTCCTGTGGGGGTCACCGAGGAATGACTGTCGGGGGATTAGCCTATGCTCAATAATAGAAGAGAACGACCTATGCGTACTGAACGACGAGAGCCCTACTTTTGTTGGAGGAAATGCCCCACCTTCACACCTGGATCTGACGCTCTGTACGCTTGGTATGGCAAACCGCTGCGACTGGCAAGTACACGAAGATGAAACACTTGGCAGCGACCATCTACTGATAGAACTCTGCATCCAATGTGAAACAACCAGGGAAGTCTATAACAGGAAACCCAATTGGAAAATAAAAGAGGCTGATTGGGCTAACTTCCGTGTAGGCTGCCTTGGGTGGAAAGAAGAAGACATCATCGATGCCAACATCGACGTGTACGCAGCCAACATCACAAGTGCTATTATAGGTGCCGCAGACGACTCCATTCCCAAGACTTCTGGAGGGCAATCAAGGATTAGAAAACCTTGGTGGTCACCAGAATGTCAGAAGGCGGTTAACGAAAGAAAGAAGGCACTACGCCTACGGAAACGCCACTACAATGAAGTCAATCACCAAAACTACCTGAAGTTGAAATATGCCGCAAGAGACATCATCCGGAAGGCACAAAGCGGACACTGGATGACATTCTGTAATGCGTTCTGGAAGAAGCTGAACGCCATGAATGGGAAGCGTAGACCATTCAACATACCAAACCTAAAGAATGGAGATGAGTACGTTACCAACGGCAATGAAAAGGCAGATCTACTTGCAAAAGCTTTCGCTGACGCAAGCAGGGACAAAAACCAATCACCAGAGTTCCTGAAGAGAAAGGAAATCTTTTACTCACAGCACCCTTCATTAGAAATTGAACCTAATGAAGGGGCTAAACCAATCAATCTACCCTTCTCTGAGGAGGAGCTAAATGGCAGGAGAGGTACCTAAAGAATGGCGGAAAGCCAACGTCATCCCTCTTCCAAAACCAGGTAAAGAGAGAACAAAGGTGGAGTCCTATCGACCAGTAAGTTTGACATCCACACTGTGCAAAACCTTGGAAACAATGGTTAACATACGACTACAGTTATATCTGGAGAGCAACCGACTGATCGACGAAAATCAAAGCGGGTTCAGGAAAGGGCGTTCAACAACGGACCACTTGGTGAGACTACAGCAAGTCATGTCGCAGGCACTCCTCTCTGGGAACCTGTTATGTGTCGTGTTCGTAGATTTAACTAAGGCTTTCGATTTAGTCTGGCTAGACGGGCTGCTCTTCAAGTTAGGACGTATTGGTATAACGGGCATAATGTTTCGGTGGATCAAAAGTTTTCTGAGCGATAGAAGGATACAGGTGAATGTTGGCAGATTTCTGAGTGCCGGGCAAACATTAGAAAATGGCACGCCTCAGGGGTCGGTTATCAGTCCCACTCTCTTCAATATCATGATCAACGACATACAGAAATCTTCCTACCTCGACACCAAAACTGAGTTAGCTAAATTTGCTGATGACAGTACCATATGGAGGAAAGGGAGGAACTTCTGTGAACTACAAAAGAACATGCAGAAGGCCTTAGACAAATTCATGGCATGGGCAAACGATTGGGGATTCAAAGTCTCGGAGAAGAAAACAGTCGGCATGCTTGTAAGCAGGGATAGAGGGATAAGCAGAATGACTGTGTGTATGAACGGGAAAACCATCGAGTTTAAAGACCAAACCAAGTTCCTTGGCGTAATCTTTGACCGAAGGCTGACCTGGAAACCGCACATCGACGAGACTGTAGATAGATGCACCAAAATCCTAAACTTAATGAGGAAAATAACGGGCAGCACTTGGGGGGCCAACAGAGTCACACTAATGATGGTGTATCGTGCTCTAATACGATCTGTATTAGACTACGGCTCTCTGGCCTTCATGAACTGCGCGCCATTACTCTTAAGGAAGCTTGACACCATCCAATACAAAGCTCTGTGTATTGTGACTGGCGTAGGGCAAGGGACTGGGAGAGAGGCACTACTGCAAGAAGTCGGGGAGTTGCCCCTATCCCTAAGAAGAAAAGAACTAGCGACAAGGTACTGGGCTAAGATCTCGCAACTGGGCGAAAGATCCCCAACCTTTGTCAGTCTACAAAATACAAGATATGTGAGAGATCCTAGAAAGAAAAGCTTCGGCCAGGGTATCAGGGAAACAATCAAGGAACTGCGACTGGGGGAGCTCGTGATAAATGAACACGACCCCCCAGCGATCGTCCCTTGGACGCTCCCTACACCGCCGGTTAATCTAGATCTACAGAAAACCGACAAGAAAAACAACCCCACTGCTGCACGTGCTTTCTCTCTAGAACACCTGGAAGACAACTGGCCGTCTGATGACTGGGACCATGTGTACACGGATGGCTCACGCAATCCTGAAAGGGGCACCAGCTCGTTTGGAATATACCTGCCAAACGGGGAACAGGGAATAAGCAGGAAACTGCCCAATAACTGTTCGGTGTACACTGCAGAGCTTGTGGCCATTCGTGACGCTATATCATGGATTTCCCATCAAAAGACTAGTAAGTTCGTTATTCCAAGCGACTCTCTGAGCAGTCTGATTTCAATCCAAAATGACAACTCGGAAATCAGGCAGCTGTACCAGAGGGTTTTAGAGAAGGGAAGCAAAGTAGAACTCGTGTGGATTCCATCACATTACAACATTAGAGGAAACGAGGAGGCAGATCGACTCGCCAATGAAGGACACAGGACACAGCACCACTCCGCACCATAGACTACAGCACCACGGAAATCTACAGTATGGTCAAAAGACAGGTCAATTCAATCTGGGAATTAAATCTCGTTGAACTTGACACATACAGATTCCGGCTGGATGACAAAATCTACACAAAGACAACACTCAATCACCCTAGAAGAGATATTTGTAGACTTATATCGAAGCTAAGGGTGAAAGAGCGGCTGCGAGACTACAAACACCAAGTCATAATCTGTGAGTGCGGAGAAGAATGTACCACCAACTATGTCTTGGTAGACTGCGAGGTATACGAGGAGGAGAGAAGGGAACTAGTGAGAACAATGGAGACTAACAACATACCATTCAACACTAAGAACCTACTCTTCCCGAGACCAGATCTGAAACTGCAAATCCTCGAACAAATCCACGCCCTAATGGACACAGTTGGACTAAGTAGAATAGTGAAGTAAGAGGGGGTCACGGTTAGACGGGCCCGGCATCTAAACACTAAACTACATAGGGGATTTATACCAAACTGGCAGGATAGTAGAGTAAGGGGGAGTCACGATCAGACGGACTCGGCATCTAAACACTATTCCACCAAAAACAGACACCAAACCTACAGAGTGGGATAGTGGAGTAAGGGGAGGTCACGATAAGACGGGCCTGGCACCTAAACACAAACCCCACAAAGATGACATCTACCAAACTAGCAGGATAGTGGAGTAAGGGGGAGTTACGGGCAGACGAACTCGGCACCTAAACACTATTCCGCAAATAAAACTGATACCAAACCCAGAGAGTGGGATAGTGGAGTAAGGGGAGGCCACGATAAGACGGGCCTGGCATCTAAACACTAAAACGATGACATCTACCAATCCAGAAGCAGGCGAGATCATCTACCAAACGCTATGTTTTATATTAAATAAAGGGAAGAACTTCCCAGTAAACCAAATCCATGGCCTAAGGCCAAATGGAAAGATTGCAAAATCATATTCTAAAAAACAGGAATCAGCTTCGGCTCTCCTATGTCTTGTCTGCGATATCACTTATGTGGAAGCAGACGTTAAACACCAAGAACGAACGAACGTACGCTCTTGAGACGATCGCTATACGTGTGCCCGTTCGTTATCGGCCGTAAAAAAATCGCTGGCGAATTTCAATCGTTGCGATCGGGCGGAAAATACGCTCGTCTGTCCATAGCATAAGGGCTGTTTCACCTCGGGCTGTTTCATCACAACCTATTTTTTTATCGGACTGTTTCATTCCCCTTATTATGATAATAGCAGTCAATTGTACTTATTGTCAAATAAACTGTGTTTAAAAACACTTACTTACTGTTAAATAAACTGTGTTTAAAAACACTTACTTACTGTTAAATAAACAATAATGTATCGAATAAATAAGTTTTATTCGTTGATTTTTGTTGATTACCGATCACGACCGAGATTAGTTCACCGCAGCTGTATATTCGTATTGTATGGAATACAAGTCGAGGGCGAGAAGACGAGAACACGAGGAAATAGGGCGAGAATACGAGGATCTCGCCCCGAGATTACTTTCACCTCGACTTCTCGCTCCCACGTGTTCTCGCCTTTGAAAAACCTTGTGTTCTCGCACTCTCGCCCTCGACTTCTCGCCTTCTTGTGTTCTCGCCCTCGACTTCTCGTGTTCTCGCCTTTGAAAAACCTTGTGTTCTCGCTCCCTCGCCTTTGGGCTAATCTCGTCTTCTCGTGTTCTCGCTCCCTCGCTTCGTCACAATCTCGACTTCTCATCGTCTCGTGTTCTCGCCTCGGAAGTGCAGTTTATACGCATGTCCACTGACTACCGTATCGGCATTTATATTTGGAAATGTTTGAAGGTCTAGAAAATTTAATAGCCCTAAACCATTTTAATCTCTTCTTGCACAGATAATATTGTATTCTGTAATCGATTTTAAAAGGGATCTCGGTTATTTGTATTCCATCTGAACGACTATACGTTGTCCCTTCTCAGGCCCTCCGTCCTAGGGTGGACATCGCCAGAAAAGTCACGATGAACTTTGATAAAGTTAGAAAGCAACCGTCTGGGCCACCGTAGAGCCAACTTTATTTCGATTCCAGGCACGGGACCTCGCTTTTTTAATCCCATTCGAACGACTATTCGTTGTCCCTTGTCAGGCTCTACATCCTACTGCACTGACAAGTCCATGCATCAAAAAACCCGATAAAGATTATTGAAGTTAGAGAGTAAAGAAAGATTCGAAGTGATAGAAATTGTTTAGAACTATTAAATTTTCTAGAACTTCAAACATTTCCGTTTATTATAACCCATGTCCAAATATAAATGCCGATACGGTAGTCAGTGGACATGCGTATAAACTGCACTTCCGAGGCGAGAAGACGAGATTCTGAAATGGCCGCAATAGGCTTCCATAGTATTGTTTGATCTTGACGTTATGATTTTAGATCAGTTCACCGATGTTTTTGTAGTAACGTATATTTGTTTTGTTAGTTAATTTAGATTTGTTCACCGATGTTTTTGTAAGAAAGTGCACTCGTATTGTTTTTTAGTTTATGATATTTAACATCATTTATCTTCTTTATAAAAAGGTATTTTATATCCGGAAAGCACACAAATTTATCCCTGTATCTGTTTTTCAATAATTTGTTAATGCGCTTCCTTTGTCTGTTATACGATTCAGGTTCTAACCCTGGTACCTTTGAAAAATCGCCCCTTGTCAAAATTTCACCGATGTACACCGTCATTCCCGATTCTTAGAAAGATGTCACAATTGCACAAATTCTCACGTATATATCCATTGGTGATGATGTTGCCACCTAAATGAACAAATACCGTGTCCGCACTGTCTAGCAATAGACTGTCCATTCTGTCAGTTCTTAAACCTCCCTTGCCACGAAATATGCTGAATCCTGGTACACCCATGTCCCCACTACAATATCTCCCTAAGTCTCGCGATAGAACTGCTACCAAATAAAACTGCAACTGCCATAGTACCTTGAAGATATCTTTTGTCAATAAAGGTCCTTTAACATCTGCTTCTGCTTTATTTAACGTCCGCTTCCACCGAGGTGAAATCCACTTTTAGTTGTTGTTAGCTAGTTGTATTTTACGTCCGCTTCAACCAAGGTGATATCGCAGACAATAACATGTTATGTATACATGGTGCAATAATTTACAATGTGATTAGTGAAAAAAAGAGGATAATTAGGTTTTTATATATATACAGAAAACAATAGATAACAGGACGAGACATGAGATAACAGGTGC
Source organism: Patella vulgata (assembly GCF_932274485.2). Taxonomy (NCBI): domain Eukaryota; kingdom Metazoa; phylum Mollusca; class Gastropoda; family Patellidae; genus Patella; species Patella vulgata. The sequence goes on from NC_065885.2 coordinate 45,493,156, forward strand.
AAAGAATACAGAAGTGCCAGTAGACATTGACAAACAGACGAATTTGTGACTAAACAGACATGAATATGGAAGAACATTTAGACAGGGACAAACATTTACAGACATGCACGCAATACGAACGTTTGACAAAACAAACATAAATTTGGACGAACTTTTAGACATAGTATGTACATATATATATATATATATATATATATATATATATATATATATATATTGGTCGTTTTCGTCGGTCTGGTCGATTTGTCCGGTTGAATAGCAGGACTGTGCAACTCATCCTTGGGGCTTGTTGGTGAGTGTGTGGCATGGACCATTTTCCCTTCCATTTGGTTTTGTTGTCCGGTATGGTGGTTGGTTTCGTCTTTATTTCTTGTGTTCATTCCTTTGTTGTTGGTTCTCTGAAGGAGGAATCCAGCACCTGAAAAGAAAAGAGAGGAAAAAAAGAGAGTATCTGGTCTTAGGTCTCAGGTTTGTGAGAAAGGAGAGGGTTGAGACAGAAGGGTTTTCCCCTCTCTTTCAGTTTGTCAGTCATTGATTGACGTTCTTTGTTTAATTGATTACAGTTGATTAGCAAGTGTGAGGTGGTTGCAATTTGTCTACACGGGCATTAGACTGGAGTATAGATGTGGTCTCTGACTAGATTTGTTGTTTTAAGCCTCGTGATGAGTTTGCATATTTTGATTGAAGGATGATGTATGTAAACCTTGTCTACAAGATTGCCATCTCTTTGATAGCGATGTGTGTTTTCTTGTTTTAGACGGGATTTCCATGCATTTTTAATAGTCTCTTTTGTGATGCTTGCAAATTCTTAATTTTCTATTTCATTTAGTGACAGACCCTCCTGTGCCAGCTTGTCGGCTTGTTCGTTTCCCAGGATATTGTCATGAGAAGGGATCCATGCAAGGATCACCCCCCTCCCACTGTTTTTAATTTTTTGAATGATGTCCCTGACTTGGTGGATTATGATTTGCCTGTTTTTTGAGGAGTTTGATTCTATGGTTTTAATGCTACTCAGGGAGTCAGACATGATTACGGCCTTTTGGTGTGTTTGCGTAGCTAGCCATTCCAGTGCAGTTTTGATGACCATCAGTTCCGTGGTGTACACAGAACAGTGTTCTGGTAACCTTTTCCTGATGTTCAGCTTTACTTTGGGTATGTATATGCCGAATCCTGTGGCTCCTTTTGTAGAATCTTTTGATCCATCTGTGAAAATCTTGAGATGGTTACTCCATTTTGAGCCTAGTAGTTCCATTGCTAGTGTTCTAGCCTCTATTGGGTTACGTGTTTGTTTGTGACTTGACTTAGGTAAGTGTTGGTGGTTGGATTACTTAATTGCCAAGGTGGGGTATCGGGAAACATACTTCACAATATAAACTTTGAATATCGCGAGGTTTTTTTCAAACATGATCCGCACGGATACTCAACTCGGGGATTTTTCCTATCACGACCCATGGTAACGTTTAGCAAAATGAAATTAAATTTAGTGATATCGCTGACAAGCAAAATTAAACAGACCCAAACATCGTTCGTTCGTTCGTTCGTTCTTGGTGTTTAACGTCTGCTTCCACATAAGTGATATCGCAGAAAAGACATAGGAGAGCCGAAGCTGATTCCTGTTTTTTAGAATATGATTTTGCAATCTTTCCATTTGGCCTTAGGCCATGGATTTGGTTTAGTGGGAAGTTCTTCCCTTTATTTAGTATAAAACATATCGTTTGGTAGATGATCTCGTCTGCTTCTGGATTGGTAGATGTCATCGTTTGGGGTTAGTGTTTAGGTGCCAGGCCCGTCTTATCGTGGCCTCCCCTTACTCCACTATCTGGGTTTGGTATCAGTTTTATTTGCGGAATAGTGTTTAGGTGCCGAGTTTGTTTGACCGTAACTCCCCCTTACTCCACTATCCTGCTAGTTTGGTAGATGTCATCTTTGTGGGGTTTGTGTTTAGGTGCCAGGCCCGTCTTATCGTGACCTCCCCTTACTCCACTATCCCACTCTGTAGGTTTGGTGTCTGTTTTTGGTGGACTATTCTACTTAGTCCAACTGTGTCCATTAGGGCATGGATTTGTTTGAAGATTTGCAGTTTCAGATCTGGTCTCGGGAAGAGTAGGTTCTTAGTGTTGAATGGTATGTTGTTGGTCTCCATTGTTCTCACTAGTTCCCTTCTCTCCTCCTCGTATACCTCGCAGTCTACCAGGACATGGTTGGTGGTACATTCTTCTCCGCACTCACAGATGATGACTTGGTGTTTGTAGTCTCGCAGCCGCTCTTTCACCCTTAGCTTCGATATAAGTCTACAAATATCTCTTCTAGGGTGATTGAGTGTTGTCTTTGTGTAGATCTTGTCATCCAGCCGGAATCTGTATGTGTCAAGTTCAACGAGATTTAATTCCCAGATTGAATTGATCTGTCTAGTTTTGACCATACTGTAGATTTCCGTGGTGCTGTAGTCTATGGTGCGGAGTGGTGCTGTGTCCTTGAGACCTTGATTGGCGAGTCGATCTGCTTCCTCGTTTCCTCTAATGTTAACATGTGATGGAATCCACACGAGTTCTACTTTGCTTCCCTTCTCTAAAACCCTCTGGTACAGCTACCTGATTTCCAAAATGACTTCTGGTCTTGAGTCCGAGTTGTCATTTTGGATTGAAATCAGACTGCTCAGAGAGTCGCTTGGAATGACGAACTTACTAGTCTTTTGATGGGAAATCCATGATATAGCGTCACGAATGGCCACAAGCTCTGCAGTGTACACCGAACAGTTATTGGGCAGTTTCCCGCTTATTCCCTGTTCCCCGTTTGGCAGGTATATTCCAAACGAGCTGGTGCCCCTTTCAGGATTGCGTGAGCCATCCGTGTACACATGTTCCCAGTCATCAGACGGCCAGTTGTCTTCCAGGTGTTCTAGAGAGAAAGCACGTGCAGCAGTGGGGTTGTTTTTCTTGTCGGTTTTCTGTAGTAGATCTAGATTAACCGGCGGTATAGGGAGCGTCCAAGGGGCGATCGCTGGGGGGTCGTGTTCATTTATCACGAGCTCCCCCAGTCGCAGTTCCTTGATTGTTTCCCTGATACCCTGGCCGAAGCTTTTCTTTCTAGGATCTCTCACATATCTTGTATTTTGTAGACTGACAAAGGTTGGGGATCTTTCGCCCAGTTGCGAGATCTTAGCCCAGTACCTTGTCGCTAGTTCTTTTCTTCTTAGGGATAGGGGCAACTCCCCGACTTCCTGCAGTAGTGCCTCTCTCCCAGTTCCTTGCCCTACGCCAGTCGCAATACACAGAGCTTTGTATTGGATGGTGTCAAGCTTCCTTAAGAGTAATGGCGCACAGTTCATGAAGGCCAGAGAGCTGTATTCTAATACAGATCGTATTAGAGCACGATACACCATCATTAGTGTGACTCTGTTGGCCCCGCAAGTGCTGCCCGTTATTGTCCTCATTAAGTTTAGGATTTTGGTCCATCTATCTACAGTCTCGTCGATGTGCGGTTTCCAGGTCAGCCTTCGGTCAAAGATTACGCTAAGGAACTTGGTTTGGTCTTTAAACTCGATGGTTTTCCCGTTCATACACAGAGTCATTCTGCTTATCCCTCTATCCCTGCTTAGAAGCATGCCGACTGTTTTCTTCTCCGAGACTTTGAATCCCCAATCGTTTGCCCATGCCATGAATTTGTCTAAGGCCGTCTGCATGTTCTTTTGTAGTTCACAGAAGTTCCTCCCTTTCCTCCATATGGTACTGTCATCAGCAAATTTAGCTAACTCAGTTTTGGCGTCGAGGTAGGAAGATTTCTGTATGTCGTTGATCATGATATTGAAGAGAGTGGGACTGATAACCGACCCCTGAGGCGTGCCATTTTCTAATGTTTTCTCGGCACTCAGGAATCTGCCAACATTCACCTGTATCCTTCTATCGCTCAGAAAGCTTTTGATCCACCGAAACATTATGCCCGTTATACCAATACGTCCTAACTTGAAGAGCAGCCCGTCGAAAGCCTTAGTTAAATCTACGAACATGACACATAACAGGCTCCCGGAGAGGAGTGCCTGCGACATGACCTGCTGTAGTCTCACCAAGTGGTCCGTTGTTGAACGCCCTTTCCTGAACCCGCTTTGATTTTCGTCGATCAGTCGGTTGCTCTCCAGATAGAACTGTAGTCGTATGTTAACCATTGTTTCCAAGGGATGACGTTGGCTTTCCGCCATTCTTTAGGTACCTCTCCTGCCAGCCAGGATGTGTTGAAGAAGTTTAGTAGTATCCTTTTGACATTTCTAGGCAGATGTTTGAGCATCGAGTACTTTACTTTGTCCTCACCAGCCGCACTATCCTTCTTGAGGGAAAGAGCCTTATTTAACTCCTCCTCAGAGAAGGGTAGATTGATTGGTTTAGCCCCTTCATTAGGTTCAATTTCTAATGAAGGGTGCTGTGAGTAAAAGATTTCCTTTCTCTTCAGGAACTCTGATGATTGGTTTTCGTCCCTGCTTGCGTCAGCGAAAGCTTTAGCAAGTAGATCTGCCTTTTCATTAGTTTAAACAATATTTTATTCAATAAACTGAATTGGATTGAACAACAGGCAAGGCCTATATAAGTTCTCTCCAAACATATAAAATAGTTAAATCTTATGTTTACAATACAGTGGTGACATATGTACAGACAGTGAGTAACAAACATATATACATTTTGAAGTGTAATTTTAAGTTTTAAATGTTAAAGTTTTAAAATCTCTTGCTGTCTTTTATGTATGTTTGCACTATTTCAAATATGTTGGAATTGGTATTATCTGAAAGAGAGGGGTTGCCATATAGGATCAGGTCAATTGTAACATTTTGATTAAGGTGGTGTAGATTATTTTTTAGAATTTTTCTTGGGGCAGAGTAGGCTGGACATATGAAAAAATAATGGTAATTATCTTCGTCTGCAGAATTACACCTAGGGCACATTTTTGTGTCACTAATAAAATGGTAGAATAAGTGATTATTTAAGTTACTAGCTTTATTTCTTAATTGGCAATGAATAATATTCTCTTTCCTATTTCCAGTATTATAATATAGTAGTGGTCTAATTAAAGGATACACGCGTGAAAGGCCCAATTTGAATGTACTTAACGTTTGTGAAGTTTTAATATTTTCAGGTAAGTTGTTCCAAAGTTTAATTGTGCAGGGAAAGAAACTATTAGAATATGAACTCGTTTTACAAAATGGTAGATTGAGGTTCAGATTTTCATTTCGAAGGTTATAATTTGATACAGACGGTTCAAATTTTTTAAAGGCTTCAGATAGATAAGTGGGACTTAGGTTATTCTTTATTTTGTATAAGTAAATTAATTTGTGTTTTATTCTGCGATTAGACAATGATTCCCAACCAAGCTCTTTGTATAAATTGTTTTTAGATGAATTTCTTCTAAGGCCAGTTATTATTCTACCTGCTTCAGTTTGAACACTTTCTAATAGATCAGAATCCTTCTTTGAACAGTTATCCCATACAATATCGGCATATTCTAAAATCGGACGAATAAAAGCAAGATATATTTTGTTAAGTGAAATTCTGTTAATTTTGTATTTCAGTATACGCAAAATATTTAGTCGACCACAAGCTTTCTGGTATATATTTGAAATGTGTTTTGACCATAATGCATTAGACTGAAATGTTATTCCCAAATGCAATGAGTAGTTACGTTTTCAAATTTTGTATTTTCAAAAATAACGTCAGGATGGATTGTATTTTTCCTAGTAAAAATAATATCTTTAGTTTTATTGGGGTTAAAAGTTATACACCATTGTTTAGCCCACGATGAGATAATATTCAGATCTTCAGTCATAGAGTTCGCGCTACTTAGAGGATCATTATGAATAATGGTAAAAAGTGAAGTATCATCGGCGAATAGCCTTATGTTGTTAGTAATATTATCGGAGATATCATTTAAATATATTAAAAATAGGAAAGGACCCAGCACACTTCCCTGGGGGACTCCAGAATCAGTATACAAATAGTTTGATTTGAAACCTTCTAAAACTACGCATTGTTGTCTATTACTTAAATAGTGTTCAATCCATTTACATAATATTTCATTAACTCCATATTGTTTTAATTTAGACAATAAGCCTATATGCCAAACTTTGTCAAACGCTTTTGATACATCACAAAATATAAATCGAATTTGCTTTCCTTTATCAAGATTACTAATTATAACATAATAAATTTCTAAAAGTTGGTTTATTGTAGAATCGTTAGGTTGAAAACCAGACTGATACTTATATAACAGGTTATTTTCTTTTATAAAATTATAAAGATTTTTGAATAAGATTTTCTCTAGTATTTTACACAATGAACATGTTAATGAAATTGGTCTATAGTTTTCAGGGAACTGCGGATCACCCTTTCCTTTATACGCTGCAATGATATGTGAAGTCCTCCAGATATCAGGTAATAATTGGAGTTCTAATGAAAGATTAAAAAGTTTAGTGAGAGGGCTTGTGATTGATGGAGTTATCTTTTTCAATACAGCTGGACTGATATTATCGGGACCAGAAGGTTTTGAACAGTTAAGAATTAGTAACTGGCCTTTCACTTCTTGCTCACTTACAATAAAATTTTGTAGTTCGTTGTTACTGCGAGAAGCAAAGTATGGAAGGTCAGGTACATCATTTAATTTTGAAATCGAAGCAAAATAAGAGTTTAGGATGTTTGCCTTATCAAGTGGGTGTGTGTAAACACAGTTTTCAAATAATAATGGGGAGGTTTGTACCTTTACATTATCATAATTTGTAATAGATTTAGCTATTTTCCACCATTTATTTGGTTGCAAGGTTTTATTATTTATTTGTTGTTCTAATTTCTCTTTAAAACTATTTTTAGCTTCCCTAATTAATGTTATTACTTGATTTCTTATTTTTCTAAATAATAGCCAATGATTAGGACTATTTGTTTTTTTGGCGCGTCTGTGTGCTCTATTTCGTTTTCGAATTTTTATACGTATGGCGTTATTCATAAATGGCTTATCATTTGGTCTTATAGTTACTACTTTTGTTGGGATATATTGTACTAATGCTTTATTTAAAACATCTAAAAAGCTTTGATAAATTTTATTAATATCATCATTTTTAAAAACATTTTTTGACCAATCGACAGTTAATAATTCATTATTTAAACCTTCATAATCTGCATGTTTATAATTTCTAATAGTTCTTTTGTATGTTAATTGTTTGTATGTTTTTATATTTAAAGATAAGGTTATTGGTGAATGTGTACTGCATATAGGAGCATTAACATTAGTATCTGATATAAGGGATTTCCTATTGGTAATAAAAAGATCAATGCATGAACCTGGGAGCGTTGTGAAATTAGTCGGTTCTTTTATCAGATTTTCAAGATTTAATCTTTGTAATAGTTTTTTAAATTTAGCACAATTACTTGAATTACTTAAAATGTTGATATTAAAATCCCCCGTTAGGATAAAAGAGGAACCTCTATCTAATGCATTAGATAACGTATCGTAAAATATGTCCCAAAAGGCAACCTTTGTATTTGGGGGTCTATATATTACCCCGAGTAGGAATTTGGTGTAATCAGTAAATATGTCTATAAAAATTAATTCAATATCAGAGTTTATGAGATCATGCCTAATCTGAAAGTGTAGATTATTTTTTATATAAACAACAACCCCACCCCCATGCCTGTGTCTATCTATTCTAACTGGACTTCTATAACCGGGCAGTAAAATCATTGAATCATTAATAGTGTTGTCTAAATGAGATTCAGTAATACATATTATATCATAGTTGGAGAATTCAGCTTCAATTATATCTAGTTTTGGCAATAAACTACATACATTATTGTGGACAATGGAAATGGTCCCTGTATTTAATGTATTAAACGGACCAGGGTTTTGTTCTATGCAACCGACAATTAACAAAGTTTTAATTACCAGCAATAGATGCATATTTATACCATAACACGAGATAGGATGTAAGATCACATATAAGGCATGTTGATCGTTCCGTTTGAGAGGCCAAATAGTATTAGTTTTAATCGTGGCTGTCATTAAGTAATATTTTACGTTCACATGTAAGATCGGAACAATCAGACATATATTTATATATATTTAGGTACGTATGCATAATTAGATATGGCTTCATATTAGAGATTTCTTTAAATATGTAGTTAATACATTTTACACTCCTAGAAGTTAGATGCATGGAATAACGAAAATGAGACAAACAAATATACAATATACTACATAACAATAATGAAAACATCAGAACAGTATTTACAATCACAATTACAAACAAATTCATACTTATATCGAGGTATGAGTTTACATCTCCAACAGATAAATTACTTACATTGTACTTAAATTGTATTTCAAGTTTTGGAGTCGAGTAATATTAGTGTATGGGGGGGGGGGCTAATCATATATGCAAGATGCAAGTAGGTAAAGGTCGTTGATAGTGATCTAAATGATCTTTAATATTACATCTACAGTAACAAGGATAATTGGATGAAAGTGTGCTATTCGATCAATATCTCAAAATATTTTCAATGTCAGAGTACTTTTCTATGTAGAATACTGTTGAGTACAAGATTTCTGTATAATTTAATTGATTCTAGTTCGTAAAAAGATATTCAATATACCTATAATAGGTTGTGTAAATAACTACAATATTATCTTTGTATTAGTACAAATAAGGTTGTTGGGTTTTTGTTTTTTTTGTCTCTAACTTCAATAATTTAAGTTAGTGAACTTTCATCAGGATATAGTATTATTTGATATATCATCTTTCATTCAACACTACTTTCATTTTGTTAGTGCTGGGTAATTATTAACTCTTTGTATAATGCTATGTCATTTTGGTAAATCAATCAATGTTTTTATATATATAGTAATCAAGTTAGAAACGACTAAAGTTAGGGGTATAATGTAAGCACCAGGCATTTTTGTTATTTGAAATACATTTGGAAGTTCGATGGCGCACATAGCATGTTAACATGTTAGTGTTAGTATTTACTTGTATGATCCTTTATAATCAACCTTATTTAACATTTTCATTCAGTTTTGGATTGGGTGTAGAAGTAAATAAACCTAAATCTAACAAGGACTGTTGTCGTAACAAGGGGCTTGTTTGATTTAATTCAGCTATATTAACGGGTTGAGCTGTGGATACAGATGAAGTTGATCTAGCTGTTTGTTGGTTTAACATGGCTGATGCACTATTCAATGTCAGGTGATCGGGCTGATCAGTGTTCATTTGCTGTTCAACAATTGGCGTATCATAAAACTGATTGATGTCATCTTTACAATTGATTAATATATTTTTGTCATCATTTAGATTTCTGACAAATATTCGACTGTCATATGTCCAGCAGTTTTTAATTTTATTCAGTTTGAAGAGTTCGCGTGTCTTTTTATACAGCTGAGATTTTCTATGTGTCAAGGCTTCATTAATAAAGATTTTTGTTTTATTTGCTATGTTGAATTGTTTTAGCCTCTTTTTGTTGCCATATACTGCGGCACGATCCCTGTAGCTGATAAATCTAACAATTATATCTCTGTGGTAATCTTTATTGCGAGATCCAACTCGATGAGTACGACCTATTTGATTAATTGTTAGACGGGCATCTCGATCATTTAAAACATGGTTATTTATAATATCAAGTATGAGATTATCAGTATTTTCACCAGCCCTCTCACTAATACCACTGAATTTAAGACATGTTCTTCTTGAATATTGTTCAAGTTCATCAATTCTATTTTCTAAGAGGTCGATGCGGCTAACTAGATCTTGAGTTAATTTCGGTTGAATTAGGTGAACAATTTGGGTCATTATTACTTCACGTTTAAACAGTTCACCAATAAATGATCGTAACGATCCATCATCCTTTAAAACATTATCAAGGAAATCATTTATACTATTGGAGTCATTTTGATTTGAATTTGAAGCCATCTCTCTTCTGGAACGTTTTGGCTGTCTTGATTTCGGCATTTGGATTTAGTTAAAAGTTTGTACAGTAGACTAACCTTGTGTAAAATGCTTGAGTGAACTCGGGTGAACTGTAGTCCTAAATACTATAGATGATGTTATATTTCATCGAAATATCACTCTTTCTGCATATTTTAGTCACAATTAACTCATTAAAAGTTACTTTAGTACATACTCAGTTTACATACAAAATCTTGATAGATCATCTAACGTACTCATCTCCATTCTTTAGGTTTGGTATGTTGAATGATCTGCGCTTCTCGTTCATGGCGTTCAGCTTCTTCCAGACGTCACCTGTTTGCGTGTTTTGATTCAACGCATTACAGAATGTCATCCAGTGTCCGCTTTGTGCCTTCCGGATGGTGTCTCTTGCGGCGTATTTCAACTTCAGGTAGTTTTGGTGATTGAATTCATTGTAGTGGCGTTTCCGTAGGCGTAGTGCCTTCTTTCTTTCGTTAACTGCCTTCTGACATTCTGGTGACCACCAAGGTTTTCTAATCCTTGATTGCCCTCCAGAAGTCTTGGGAATGGAGTCGTCTGCGGCACCTATAATAGCACTCGTGATGTTGGCATCGATGATGTCTTCTTCTTTCCACCCAAGGCAGCCTACACGGAAGTTAGCCCAATCAGCCTCTTTTATTTTCCAATTGGGTTTCCCGTTATAGACTTCCCTGGTTGTTTCACATTGGATGCAGAGTTCTATCAGTAGATGGTCGCTGCCAAGTGTTTCATCTTCGTGTACTTGCAAGTCGCAGCGGTTTGCCATACCAAGCGTACAGAGCGTGAGATCCAGGTGTGAAGGTGGGGCATTTCCTCCAACAAAAGTAGGACTCTCGTCGTTCAGTACGCATAGGTCGTTCTCTTCTATTATTGAGCATAGGCTAATCCCCCGACAGTCATTCCTCGGTGACCCCCACAGGACGTGTTTTGCGTTGAAATCCCCGCAAAACACAAATTCGCCCTGAGGAAGCTGGTCGAGAAGTGACTGGAAGTCAACTGGCTTTCTCGTGACATCTGGGGGTACATAGACATTCACTATTGTCAATTTTGTATTATTGCTCAATGTGATGGCTATGCCCATTGCTTCTAGAGGGTCCCCTACGTCAAGCGAAACAGAAATATAATTTAAGTTATCACTGACGTAGATGACAAGACCGCCGCCACGTGTCGTGCTGCCCGGTCTGTCCCTTCTCTGACAAGTGTATCCGGGCAAGTAGATGTCGTTCTTGGTTGGTAGTAGCTTGGTTTCTTGGAGGCATATTACATCTTTCGGGTTGCGGGTGATGTATTTTCTCAGCTCAGCACATCTGGGAGCCAGTCCATTAACGTTTAGTTGTAGAACTTTTACCTGGCCCGCCATGATGACTATCCGGATGGATGCCTCTCTGTCTTGTCTATTTATGGGTCAATTGGCGTTTCACATTCCATAGGAGGTACCTCATTAGTGTTCGTCTTTGGTGTTAAAGCCGGCAAGTAACTGGGCATATCGCCAGTGCTGTAGTGACGAGACCCAAACATATATAAATTCGGACTTTTATAATACTTTTGCAGCTGAGATGATTCTTATGGAAGTCATTTATTAGCTTTCTGATTGGATAATTACTAAGAGAAATTCCTCCGGGTGAGAATTTACAAAGAATTTTCCATTTTAATTTAAATGTATGAGCATAAGGTAATCAAGTAACCTATTTGTTTGGCAATTGTTGACGGGGACAGAAAATATGAATGGCAATATGCTTTATGAGTGAAAAAAACTTTTCATTCAAGATGTCGACTGGCGAAAGCTGTTCTAAAATATGCTCCAGATAAATCTACCTTGACACGTGTAAACATGTCAACATTGAATGAAATTATTTAAAGAAGGGAATATGGATATCTGATTGGAATATAATTATCACTGTGAATGATATAAGGACGTTTATATGGTAAATATTTAGATATTCTCTATCAAACCTATGTTCCTTATGATCAGACGGTTGTCTAAACGGTTTAACCTCACTTTCCCCACAATTGATTGTTTTGATAAAAGATTAGGAGGTTAGTAGACCGTGGGTGTAGGACTATAGTCTTTTTTAATTTATTAGTATAACTGGTGTAAACTTCTCACTCTAATTATTGTTACTTGTGAACACTTCCCACTGTAGATTGGGCAAATTAGTGAAATCAGTTTACTAATAAATTTACATTGTGAGCTGTATTGGTTAACTTTAAATACATTGCTAATACTAAAGGTGGTCAGAATTTAGTGCTAGAGTTAAGTCTAAACGTAATATTATCATATACTGGGAATGTTGTAAAAAATACTGTACAGCTAGGGTTACCATTCGCGATGGTGTTCTAGCACCGCTTCTTCCTCAACATCTGGGACCAATTCACCACTCTAGGGCCAAAAACAACAAATCATTTGGAAGGTTGGCACTGTATACTCAAGTAGCTTGGTCCGGGCCATCCAAATATATACAAGTTCCTAGTCTTGATTGAGACCTAACAGGAAGATGTAAAACTAACTATCAGACAAATTGAAATTTGGGGGCAGACTTGCTCCCAAAAGAAGAAAGTACCGCCGCCTTGATAAGAGAATCATAGAAGAGAAGAATTTTTCAATAAATGGTGCCAAGACCCCCATTGAATACCTCAACACTGTTATGAATTTTGTTGGACTGTGAATTGTCATGTTTATTTATTTATTTATTTATTTATTTATTTATTTATTTAGTTAATATATGTATTTATTTATTTGGTTAATATATGCATATATAATCATTTATTATATATTTGTACTTATTATATATCAAACTGTTTATAGATATTCATACCATAAAAATGTATTTATTTATTATTTACTATGTTAAAGTGTCACAAACTTGTTACAGACTATACTTTAAATCCCCTTAAAACCCCTTTGTTGGTTAATTAGTCATGGCCGGGTGGACCTAGAATCTAAACAATAGATGTGGGGAAAGTGAGGTGTCCCCGTCTAAACAGCGAATACGAACTCACCCTGACAAAGACAGACAAGGTCCACAGGTATTGAAAAGCTTTAAAATACTACAGTGGTCACATATAAATTGAAATGGATGTTGAAGATTCAGACAGTATAATAAACTCTTTCATAGATGAAGAATCGCTAAATGAGATCGTAGAAAGAGCTGTTAAATCGGCTGTCAAAGATATGAAAGATGGACTTGTTAAATTGATCAGTGAACTGACCGTCTAAATTCTATCACCGAAAGGGTAACTGAAGTTGAACTTACGCAAAATAACATCGGACACGATGTCGATAGTTTCCATGAGAGGTTTGAATTAATTGAAAAGTCGCTAAAGCAAAAGAACGAAGAATTGTCGTCCCTGAAAAACAAGATGAATAATCTCGAACAGTACACACGAAAGGCACATTTACGAGTATTCGGAGTTAGTGAAAACAATGGTGAAAATTGTATTGAACTTGTAAGAAATATAATAAAAGAAAAACTTTGCACAGACAAGCAGTTGGAAATTGATGTAGCCCACAGAGTAGGAGTGGATCCGAATATTACAGATAAAACTAGAAAGCACCCACGTGCAATTATTGTTCATTTTGTTAGAAGAGATGAGAGACAGTTAGTGATTTCAAAAAGAAAGAAACTTAAGCATTCAGGCGTGTCTATCTCGGAAGACATGACGTTCGAAAATGTTAGACTTTTAGACAAAATTCAAAAACACCCATCCGTTAAAAGCGCGTGGTTTTCAAACTGCAAAGTGAGGGCCGAGGGTCACACTGGCAACAAATGCAGAATTGAACTCTTTCCAGAACTTGACCTTCAGCTAGCTAAATTATAAAACCCCATCTTTATTGTATTTAAAAAGGAAGATGCGATTTTGTATTTCAATTGTCATGTAATTAAGAGTGTGATCTTTTCTAATTCAAACAACCCTACAGTAAAAGTAGCGGTATCAGTTTTCTTAGTTGATGTTTTTTTATAAAATGACTTTAATGTTGTTACGCCTAGGTAAAGGCTTAGGTAAATTTGGTGTAAACATATCTCACGTTACAAATTTCAAAATCAATTGCTGTTTACTCAAATAGGCCTATACCTGTCTTGTAGTTAAACCATAATTTTTAAAACGTCTGCATATCTCATGTATTATGGTTCGTTATATACTATTCAAAAAAAGTAGGGGATATTTGATTTTGGGGGCATAATACTAAAATATGCAAATGACTACGAAAAAAGTCACTATAGAACCTAACAGAAGAAACATTTCCAGTTACATGTGACGCCCAAACGCACCAATAGCTACCGCATGGAATGCAGGTGATGCTTGGGATCATCATGGGGGTCCAACCCAAGATTTGCACGACTCTGACTTTGAATGTTACAGTCATTGTGGCATTGAATTCCAGGGTGGAAACATCAGTTTAATTGTTTTAGTGACCAGAAAACAAATTTTGATATGCGTCGGCTTACCCAAAATGAAAGGTTACGTGCCCTTGGCATGCTACAGATCGGCACAACACAGGCGGTTGTGGCGCGGACGATGAATGTTTCTCAGTCTGTCATAAGCAGGCTATGGTCCAGATACCGTGTTACACATTCTGTACAGGACAGACCACGCTCAGGTCGACCAAGGGCGACAACTCAAGCCCAGGATCGATTTATCCGTACCTTGGCCTTGAGAAATCGTGTCATCACAGCAAATCAGATCAGCGCTCGTCTTCAAACAGACACTGGTGTGAGAGTGAGTGGCCAGACGATTCGGAATCGACTGCATAGGGGTCACCTTCGCGCCCGACGTCCTCGCGTGATCCCTTGTTTGAGAGATCATCACATTCAGGCAAGACGTCGTTGGTGTAGGGATCGTCAACACTGGGATAATCGACGCTGGAGCAATGTGATGTTTTCAGATGAGTCAAGGTTCACTGTTGATTTTTTGGACAGACGTAGGAGGGTGTGGCGTCGTCGAAACGAGCGCTTCCAAGACGTTAACGTCATCAGACATGATCGATTTGGGGGTGGTTCTGTTATGGTGTGGGGAGGCATCACTGTTGCTGGAAGAACGGCTTTACATGTTGTTGCAGGGCGTGTTACAGGCCAGTACTACCGGGACAACATCTTGGCAGTCCATGTTGTGCCGTTCGCACGACGTCATGGCCGCCGTTTCATCTTCCAGGATGACAACGCAAGATGTCACAGGGCCAGGATCGTTACAGGTTACCTCCAACAACAGAACATCACCACATTACCTTGGCCAGCACTGAGTCCCGACCTCTCCCCCATCGAGCATGTCTGGGACATGCTTGGACAGAGGTTACGTCAACGTCAACAACGTCCTGCCAATGTCCAAGAACTTGCTGCTGCGTTGCAACAGGAATGGGACAATCTGGACCAAAATGACCTTAGACGTCTCATTAGGAGTATGCCACGTCGGATCAATGCTTGTTTGGCAAACAGAGGAGGATTTACCCGTTACTGACTTGGTTGTGATGCTGTGGTAACTTTGCTGTTTGACCCCGGGTATCATTTTACCCTTATAATGGTCAGTCTGTGCCTTACTTAGTCTAACGATTATTTGGAATAAATCGATGAATGTGAACTTCATTTCATTTTGTCATTTGTTTCTTCGTCAGTTTCATTAGGTGACTTTAATAACACTTAAAAATCAAGCATCCCCTACTTTTTTTGAATAGTATATAAGGTATTAATAGATTCGCTCCGATCAGGGTATAGTTTATTACGGCTCTTTTACGGGAAATCAACACATCAACCACTTATTACTATTCTATCGCTTTTATTTAATTACTGTCCTGTGTGTAAACTTATACTGTTCATTTATTATGCGATAGAATATTCACTTGGTTTTAAGTTTATTCAAAAGAAGAATCTCTCGAAGACACTATCATAACTTTCGTTTCTTTTCGATAATTATGATATCTGAAAGTAAAAAAGATCTACTATATGATATTTTCTATGATAGTGACTCCACGTGAGGGATTTACTTCTTCTAAATTATTACTTATTCAGATAGTCGATAAATTGTGAAATACAAATCTTGTATTAAATACATTAATATTAAAGGAGCTGTGCTGTACCATATTTAACACGATATCATTTAATAAAAAACAAATGGCCGAATGTACAACACAATTTATACATGGCAAAATCTTGTGGCTTTGTAATCGATTATCATATTTGTTTTTCTTCAACTTAAATCAATCTGGTACGACCCCCTTAAATATCATACAACAACTTACACCAGTATTCAATCATGTATGCATATTGTACACTGTTGAATATCAAATAGAAAATAAATCACAAATCTAGTTCTCACTTAACCAATTTACATAAACTTATTACTAGAAATAAGCACAATCAACAATATCTTTCAAATATTATTCATGAATAGAAATCCGTAATCATAATATCCTTATACAGTTTACACATGTTTTTTTCCCACTTCTTTTTTGTTGTTTATTAATTGTGTACTTACTTGGATTTTTTCTTTTTGTTAGCTTAAAATTTTTTTTTTTTTGCCTGTATACATCGACATGGCCCAAAGCACTGACTTACTTGTACATGTTTTTTGTTTAATGTTTACGTTAATTCCCCCCCCCCCCTCCCTCTTTGATATCCATTACAAGTTATCAATATCATGCCGCACCACACACATTACATGACCACCCTCGTCATACCTCTCTGCTACAAACTTTAACCACTTTTCATAGTGCAGTAATATGGTGTAGGTAGTCTAAGTATTAGTCTCATAGTTGTCTACCTTCATTTACTTTAAAACCGCATCCAGCTTCATATACTTATTTCTCTCCAGCATTTATTACTCATATGTGGAGATATTCATTCAAATCCAGGACCAAGAAGAAATCTGTCCTTAGTTCATTTAAATACCAGAAGTCTTAAACACAAGTTAGATCAAATATCCTGTGAACTAAACGGTCATGATATTCTAATTTTCTCAGAAACATGGTTCGATACTACAACCTAGCCCTCAGATGTTAGTATAAGTGGCTATCACCCCCTTTGTTAGTGAATAGGGAAGGCTGTAGAGGTGGGGGTGTGGCAGTGTATGTTAAAGAAAGTCTGTTCTCTAAAGCACGCCAAGACCTCAAAATTAATAAACTTGAAGCTGTGTGGATCGAATTCATACTTAACAGTAATAAGTTTCTTGTGGGCACATTCTATCGCCCTCCTGCAGCAAACACAGAGTATTGGAATCTAATTGAACAGAGTTTTATCTCTGTGTCTGATCTTACAGATTATAACATCATAATACTGGGTGATTTTAATCATGATTTCCTTCCATCATCAAGGATAAGTAAGTTACACACAATAATAAATAGTTTAAACTTAGTTCAGTTAGTCAAGGATCCCACTCGCATTCAGCCAAATTCTTCATCGTTAATTGATCTGGCTATTGTTAGTTGCCCTGACGACATAAAAGAAGTTCAGGTTTTGGAATCTGGTATCAGCGACCATTGTCCTATAGTTCTACAGCTACATGCCAGTAAACCTCATTCAAACTGTTTTCTGTGAACCTTGACTCATCTGAAAACATCACATTGCTCCAGCGTCGATTATCCCAGTGTTGACGATCCCTACACCAACGACGTCTTGCCTGAATGTGATGATCTCTCAAACAAGGGATCACGCGAGGACGTCGGGCGCGAAGGTGACCCCTATGCAGTCGATTCCGAATCGTCTGGCCACTCACTCTCACACCAGTGTCTGTTTGAAGACGAGCGCTGATCTGATTTGCTGTGATGACACGATTTCTCAAGGCCAAGGTACGGATAAATCGATCCTGGGCTTGAGTTGTCGCCCTTGGTCGACCTGAGCGTGGTCTGTCCTGTACAGATTGTGTATCACGGTATCTGGACCATAGCCTGCTTATGACAGACTGAGAAACATTCATCGTCCGCGCCACAACCGCCTGTGTTGTGCCGATCTGTAGCATGCCAAGGGCACGTAACCTTTCATTTTGGGTAAGCCGACGCATATCAAAATTTGTTTTCTGGTCACTAAAACAATTAAACTGATGTTTCCACCCTGGAATTCAATGCCACAATGACTGTAACATTCAAAGTCAGAGTCGTGCAAATCTTGGGTTGGACCCCCATGATGATCCCAAGCATCACCTACATTCCATGCGGTAGCTATTGGTGCGTTTGGGCGTCACATGTAACTGGAAATGTTTCTTCTGTTAGGTTCTATAGTGACTTTTTTCGTAGTCATTTGCATATTTTAGTATTATGCCCCCAAAATCAAATATCCCCTACTTTTTTTGAATAGTATATGAAGAAAAATGCTTAGCATGTTGAGTCATATACTTTGTGATTTGATATTCATGTTTAGTAAGTTCATTTATATGATTAGCCAATAACTTAATATCATCCTGCGTAGCTGTCCCAAAGAGAGATTTTGAGAACTCTCCAATGAAGGGTAGTAGGGATCTTTTGGATGTACTTATAGGCGCTTGTCTTGTTTGAGGTATTAATTTCTTTATTAGAAACACAGCCTCGTTGATATTAGTCAATGTTTTTACTTTTATAGCATTGACTTCTTTCAGTAATTGATGACTTAAAAGACATGATTTCTCGTTCTTAACACACTTGGGGAATTCAGGAATACTCTGGATTGTAGGTAGTGGTATTTCAAACGTATGGACCCAATTTCTTACTCCAAACGTCACTGTCTTGGAATTGGCTTGACGGAATATTACCCCGTAATTAATTCGTTGTATAACATCATTGGCGAAGACCATGTGGGGACAATTTGTAAAAAATACCAGTAGAATTATCCATAATTTTGAAAATAGGCCTAGAAAATTTTTTTAAAAAAAAGTAAAAATAAGAGAGACGTAGCTAAGCTATATTTTTTGTGAAAAATTGGGTGATCAGACCAATAATTCTAGCACTTCTAAACATAGACGAATCTATAATTGTTTAGCTTGCTACATTTCTTAAAAAAAATTAAAGATATAGGAGGGGAAATAGCCATTGATGTTATTAAACGTATTCAAGGTAATTTTCGGATAAATTTACTCTTAGCTGAGCGTTTTCTAGCCTTTCCCGAATTTGTTTTTCGTTCATGAAAATCATTACGGATGTAGAGAGGGATGTTCATAAAGGGCTCCCACGTTCTACTGTTATCCGACCAGAGTATAAGGTATTCCTTTCGATTATTGCGTATTTTGGACTGCATAATCTTTTTCATGTCATATAATTTAGCGTTATCATCACTTACTGAAGGAGTCTGTGTCTGACGAGGTGGAATCTTAGCATCAGATTGGCTCTGAATTTTGACATTCTGATTAGTGGTGTCCCCTTTATTGTTGGCTTTGAAATGTATTAGCTTCGACGCGTTAGTAAAACCTTTGTTGATTTTATCATTTTCTGCGTCATGTAATTTGAACGTAAAATTAGGCCCTTTTTGAATAATAACGTACGGTCCGATATATTTTTGTTGTAATTTAGGAGACAATCCTTTAACTTTCTTTTCTTTTTTCAACAAGACCCATTCGCCTACTTCATATTTCGGAATAGTTGCGTTTCGGTCATGGTAAAGCTTGTTCCTATCTTGCGACATTTTAATATTTTCCGCTGCAATAGTATTACAAACTTTCAATTTTTCTATCAATTGATTCAAGTACATTTCTGTATTTTTACCAATTGCATCTTTTGGTACTATATTGGTATCAAAAGGAAGAAGCATTTCCTTACCGAATAGAAGTTTAAATGGAGAATAATTAGAGGATTGGGATATAGGGGATCTAAAACTCATCATGATGGACGAAATTAATGATGGCCAATTAGTTTGGTCCTTATTACAATAGGCACGCAGTTCCTGTTCGATTACAGCATTTCGGCGCTCACAAGTGGAGTTTGTGCTGGGGTGATATGCACTTGTATTTAATTTAGTTACCTGAAAAATTTCACAAATTGCTTTAACTAAATGTGACATGAAAGCCGAACCACGATCGCTTAATAGAGCTCTAGGAGCACCATATCTTGTAAAAATCTCATGATAAAGTTTGTCAGCCACTTCTTTAGCTTCTTGGATTTTTGTTGGAAATGCTTCAGGCCAACCAGAGAAGGAATCTACTACCAATAAAATATGCTTATACCCCTCAAAGGAAATCTATATGCAGTCTGGAAAATGCTTCCTCGATAGGCATGGGAGTTAAAGGGACTTTACTATGCGCATTGTTTTTTGTTCGTTGACAAATTTCACAATTGGAAATGTAGTCATTAACTGTGTCATAAAGTTTTGGCCACCAATATTTTTGCATGATTGCTAACCTAGTTGCTTCTCTACCTTTATGGCAACCCCCAGCTAAAGAATTATGATACGATTTAAGCAAGTCGTCTCTTAGAATCCGAGGAACTGCAATTTGTTTGACCGTGGTATTCTTATCCGTCTTTGCACGTTGATGAGGGAAATGACTTAATATTCCATCTACTATTTCATATTCAAAAGACCTACAAACAATGGTTCTTACTAACTTTTGGTCATATGTTTCTGGGATATACCCATCCTCCAAATATTGAAATATATCTTTAAAATCGGAACATTTCTGTTGTAAATTGATGATATCAGAACCTGCCAAATTCGTTATGGTTATACTATTAATTTCTGCTGTTGATTTAGGCTTGTCGTGCGCGTATGTGAATTCAACTTCTATGCAAACTTCCTTTGACATAACTGGTATTTCTAAATTATTGATTGAAGGTATATCATCAATGCTTTCATTGATAGGTTTTTCGGGATACATTCTTCGCGACAACGCGTCTGCGTTTTGATTTTTCTTTCCGGGTCTATGCACAATTTCGTATTTGTAATCTTGAATTTGGATTGCCCACCTAAGAAGTCTATTTGACGTGTGCTTTGTATCTTTGAGCCATGTTAACGCTTTGTGGTCAGTTATGACTTGAAAGGGCGAAGAAGCCAAGTATACTCTAAATGTTTTGATTCCTTCCAAAACGGCCAAGCATTCTTGTTCGGTAACAGTCCATTTTTTCTCAAAGGGATGCAAAGACCTACCACCGTAATGAATAACGTGCTCGCGTCCATCTTTATCAATTTGAGAAAGAATGTAACCAAGCGCGAAACCGGAAGCGTCGGTTGTCAATATAAACGGTTTCGCCATATCCGGAAAAGCTAAGATAGGTGGCGACACTAATGTCTTCTTTAAAGTTTCAAAAGCATTTTGGCATTTATCTGTCCATTTAAATTTGATATCTTTTCGCAGTAAATCATTTAAAGGTTGTGCGATATGTGAATAATTAAAAATGAACATTCTGTAATAGTTACAAAGACCTAGAAATTGTCTAATCTCATTCTGATTTTTTGGCACCGGAATAGTTTGTACGGCTTCGGTTTTCTCTTGATTAACCGATATTCCATCCTTACTAAAGATATTTCCCAAGTACTTAACACTTTGTGCTGCAAATTTACATTTATTAGGCTTTAGTGTCACGCCCGCTTTGCTCAATTATTGGAAAACATTTTTAAGGTGTTGAATGTGTTCGCGGAAATTTTTACTAAAAATAATGATATCATCGACGTAGACAAGAGCGTATTGCCAATTCATGTCGCGTAATATATCAGTCATGACCATTTGAAAGGTCATTGGAGCGTTACTTAATCCAAAAGGCATTCGCTTCCATTCATACACGCCATCTTGGGTAATAAATGCTGCCTTGTGTCTTGTACTTTCATCCATTTCCAATTGCCAAAATCCACTCGCGCAGTCTAATCCTGAAAATATTTTTGCTTGTGCCTCCCCAACGGAATCTATGACATCCTCAAAGCGTATTATAGGAAAATAATTTGGTTTCGTAATTTTATTCAATTTTCTGTAATCTACAGCGAATCTCCATTCTCCGGACTTTTTCTTAACCATAATGACCGGTGACCGCCAAGGCGAGTTACTTTCAACGCAAATATTATTGTCAAGCATTTCTTTTATTTGACGCGAGGTTTCCTTTCGAAGTTCGGCCGATTGTCGGTAAAATTGTGAGCGTACCGGACCTTCGTTGTCCATAGTATCTATGATGTGTTTGTAACCCTTGGTTTTACCCAATTCTTTTAAATTTTTCGCAAATACGTGTCGATTTGTATGTAAAAACGACATTAATTCCCGTTTCTCATTATCCGATAAGTCAGAATCTGTTTAATCGAATTCCATTTTATTTTCATGAGATTCATCTGATTTTAAAGACATGACATTACCACCAGGATTTGCAGACGTGCTATGTTCATTGTCTAATAAGTCCATTATAGAATTCTCCTCGATATTGTTTACTGTGGCTAATATGTTAGATTTATAAATTTTTATATTTTTATTTGTAGAATTCAATAAGCGTAGCATCGACTTTCCATCTAATGGTGTGACAAGACATCTAGCTCCTACAATACCTTTTTTCGCAAGAACAGGATTTGGTTCTAATAAAACTGTGTTACTATATTTAAAATTTGCTAGTCTCACAGGTACATCAACGTGGTGACGAGCTTTAAGTATTATGGCTTTTTGGGGTCTAACTAATCCTATATTGTTCGATATCAATGCTATGTCAGGTATTCCTTCATCAAATGACACAATACGTCTGCTTATATCTATTTTAGTATTATATCGCTCCATAAAATCTAGTCCTAAGATTACTGGGTGGTGTACCTGTGGCATAATATGGAATTCGTGTTGAAGTGAAACATTGTTTATATAAAGTAACACCTTCATAGTACCCAAAACATTATACTGATCGCCACCTACTCCAGTTACTTTGATTATTTTTGATGGTTCAATTTGTGATTTCTTAAAACCTAACTTATTAAATAAATTGAAAGAAAGAATAGATATACTAGCCCCGGTATCGATTAATGCATTTAACTGTTTTGAATTTATCCTAATTTCAATCATATTTCTTTCTAGGGACGTTTGTACGGCTATTACTTGACCAGCATTATTTTCATTTATTTCAATAGTTTCTGTATGCCTGTTCAAACGAGATTTGCTTGATCCAGGCATCACGAATCATTTCATTTGAGAATTATTTCTGTTGTTTGGGCGTTTATAACATTTGTTATATGTATGGGTATTAGAATTACAAAAATGACAAAATTTCCCATTACAATTTCTAATAAAGCAATTAAACTCACCGCAACCTCTACAGCGTTGATTCCCATTGTTCCATTGGTGTCTTGGGTTCGGTCCTTGCGTAAAGTGTTGGTTATGCGATTGGTTGTTGGAATAGTAGCGTGGTGGTTAATATTGTTGCCCATGTTGATACTTGCTTTGTTCATAAGATGCTATGTCGGCCATCTTGTTTTTTAAGTCGACCATCTCATCCCTAAACTTGCCTAGAGTGTCTGTTACTGTATTCAAGATATTAGGTCCAATTTGCATATTGCTTGTAGCTGCTGCTACAACAGCTTCTGATGGTTGTAACATGGCCACTCTATTGGCTATTAAAATAGCACTTTTCAGTTCTTTAATTGTTTTGGGGTTAGATTGTGTAACACTCGACTTTATTCGTGGCAATAGATTTTCCATCGCGGTGTGCACAATTAATTCCTCGGGCACTTTTCCATCACTGGCAAAGGCAATTTGGCCCAATTTTGATACGTATTGCTCAATGCTTTCATTTGTCTGTTGTTGCAATTGTAATTTTAATTTAGATACATCTAAAACATATATAAATTCGTCTAAAAACAAAATTTTCACATTTTGGAAACTGTCTCTCTGTTCTGGTGTTAGTTTCTGGAACCCAAGTTTGGCTTCTCCAGTTAAATAAAATGATAAATTTGACAATTTTAAACTATCATTAGTCACTTTTTGAATTGCCATTAAATGTTCAAAATCACAAATAAAAGCCGCGGCTGTCTCGTTTCCTGTTCCGCTGAATCTAGGTAATTGAAGAGAACTCATTGTAAGTACCTGTGCACAGTTTTCTTCCGTATGACTTGTAGATGAGTGTGAAGCTAGAGTGTTAATTATGGTGTTTACTGTAATTTCAGTTTCAGGTATCTCCACTGTTTTCTCTGTTTCTTTGTTTCTTAAGGGATATCTTGGGAAATTATCTGGATCAACTCCTTGTTTCGACATCAGTCAGGAAATTATAACTATTAGATCTTTATTCACTAGTTAGCAACAAGCATTAATCGATAATAAAATATATCGTACTTTTTAGTCACTAATAGCTTAAATAATCTAAATTACAAATTTCTTTAATAAACAAGTAATCTATCGAATATATAGTACTTTTCGGTTTATTAAACATATATATTGTACAATATTCGCAGGTGAATAAACAAGTATTAAATCATATTAATTCTTACTTTTCCGTTTATTTTAGCGCGAACCATTTTTAATTATTTTTAGACACTAATTATCTTTTACGTACTTTTCCATTTTATTAAATATATATATATATATTGTAAAATATTCGCAAGTAATTAAACAAGTAATAAATTATATAAATTCTTACTTTTCCGTTTATTAATTAATATTTTAGAAATATCCATTAAAGTAATACTCGATTCTAATCATCGTACTTATCTAATATATTAGGATCTAATTCTAAATCTTAAGTTAAGATAAATATATATACTATTCAAAAAAAGTAGGGGATATTTGATTTTGGGGGCATAATACTAAAATATGCAAATGACTACGAAAAACGTCACTATAGAACCTAACAGAAGAAACATTTCCAGTTACATGTGACGCCCAAACGCACCAATAGCTACCGCATAGAATGCAGATGATGCTTGGGATCATCATGGGGGTCCAACCCAAGATTTGCACGACTCTGACTTTGAATGTTACAGTCATTGTGGCATTGAATTCCAGGGTGGAAACATCAGTTTATTTGTTTTAGTGACCAGAAAACAAATTTTGATATGCGTCGGCTTACCCAAAATGAAAGGTTACGTGCCCTTGGCATGCTACAGATCGGCACAACACAGGCGGTTGTGGCGCGGACGATGAATGTTTCTCAGTCTGTCATAAGCAGGCTATGGTCCAGATACCGTGATACACAATCTGTACAGGACAGACCACGCTCAGGTCGACCAAGGGCGACAACTCAAGCCCAGGATCGATTTATCCGTACCTTGGCCTTGAGAAATCGTGTCATCACAGCAAATCAGATCAGCGCTCGTCTTCAAACAGACACTGGTGTGAGAGTGAGTGGCCAGACGATTCGAAATCGACTGCATAGGGGTCACCTTCGCGCCCGACGTCCTCGCGTGATCTCTTGTTTGAGAGATCATCACATTCAGGCAAGACGTCGTTGGTGTAGGGATCGTCAACACTGGGATAATCGACAGACGTAGGAGGGTGTGGCGTCGTCGAAACGAGCGCCTCCAAGACGTTAACGTCATCAGACATGATCGATTTGGGGGTGGTTCTGTTATGGTGTGGGGAGGCATCACTGTTGCTGGAAGAACGGCTTTACATGTTGTTGCAGGGCGTGTTACAGGCCAGTACTACCGGGACAACATCTTGGCAGTCCATGTTGTGCCGTTCGCACGACGTCATGGCCGCCGTTTCATCTTCCAGGATGACAACGCAAGATGTCACAGGGCCAGGATCGTTACAGGTTACCTCCAACAACAGAACATCACCACATTACCTTGGCCAGCACTGAGTCCCGACCTCTCCCCCATGTCTGGGACATGCTTGGACAGAGGTTACGTCAACGTCAACAACGTCCTGCCAATGTCCAAGAACTTGCTGCTGCGTTGCAACAGGAATGGGACAATCTGGACCAAAATGACCTTAGACGTCTCATTAGGAGTATGCCACGTCGGATCAATGCTTGTTTGGCAAACAGAGGAGGATTTACCCGTTACTGACTTGGTTGTGATGCTGTGGTAACTTTGCTGTTTGACCCCGGGTATCATTTTACCCTTATAATGGTCAGTCTGTGCCTTACTTAGTCTAACGATCATTTGGAATAAATCGATGAATGTGAACTTCATTTCATTTTGTCATTTGTTTCTTCGTCAGTTTCATTAGGTGACTTTAATAACACTTAAAAATCAAATATCCCCTACTTTTTTTGAATAGTATAAAGTTTAACATTCAAATTATACATAGAGCTTACCTGAATACAAGGATCCAATATTGAAGTTTCTAAGTAATTTATTAAGTGAAGATAAATGGTAACTTTGAGCTAGCTTATTTGTATCTTCCAAAATTCCCGGCAACTATTGACGTGCTACGTGTAGGATTAAACTCATTTTTTTGATTGGTGGAAATTCATTAACGAAAGACGCCCATTACTCGATACGAAGTCTGATTGGCCAGATCGAGACTCGCTTGGTTAAATATGTCAGGTAACGACATTGAGTAATGGCGTTAGTTTAATCGTATTGTTTTAAAAGTTTAAGCTGTCACCATTAATCTTCTTTAATTACGTCTAGATAAACAAACAATAAAGGACCCTCTATTAAAGCTCTTTGATACGTGTATACAATTATATAATATTGTTTAAAATCTTTTTACACCCATCAGCGTCAAAGTAGATTTATGCTTTTTACTGCATTTCAATTCAACGTCTTTAATAAAAATATATATATTTAAAATAAACTATATAATCTATAGAATATACATTCTTTAAAATACATTAAAATAAAATATCTAAAATAAAATGTTTGTGCATAATTCTTCAATATGCACTGTTACAATATTTTAATGGTACACATATTGAGGTTTTGGTATATTTTAGTAACTTGTTACTAATATTATCAAATCCATTGGCTTTTTTCAAATTTCAGTGTACTTATAAGATCTGCGATTTCCTTTTCTTCGACTAAAGGAATATCAAGTAGACAATGTGTTCGCTTATTGAATTTTGGTAATTCTCCTTGCTGAGTGTTATTTGAAATTGATCCGAAATAGTTGTTAAGTAATTCAGCTTTATCAAAATTTGAATGAGCAATTCTTTCATTGGGGTCTAAAAGTGGAGGAATATAATTTGATACATTTTGGCCTAATACTTTCCTTAAAATATTCCAGTAATTCTGGCTATTTGTATCGTTAGAATTTAAGAAATTTGTGATTTCTTCTTTGTATTTTGTTTTTAACGCTTTTTTAAAATTATTTACTTTATTTCTTTGAGCTTTGTATTTTCTTAAATCGCATTCATGTTGTGTTTTCAAAGCTTTTTTGTGTAACCTGTTTCTGATTCTTATCGCTCTACGTATTTCTGTATTGAACCACGGTTTGTCAGTTAGTCTTATAGTTATTGATTTCCTTGGTATGCACAATGTAATATAGCTATTTAGAATTTCATAAAATTTTGAACATACTAAGTTAATATCAGAATTTGCAAAGGTACTCTCCCAATCGTGTGCTTTGATAAGAGTATTTAACCTATTATAATTACCACCCTTATATACAAATATCTCCCGTTTAAAATTCCTGGGACTTGAAACTGGAAAATCTAATAATGCATAACTACCCTTATGATCGGATATGTCAGGTGTGGCATTAATCGTTTCACTGGAACTAATCTGAATTTCATCATTTACTAAAATTACATCTAATAAGGTTGATGACGTCATAGTAACGCGTGTAGGTTCATCAATAACATTTCTGAGATTATTTAAAGATAAAACATCCCGTAGCTTACAGCGTGGTGCTAGCAAGTCATCATTTAGATCACCTAAAATTACAACCTTAAGCGTGGTTTGATAGGCTAGTTCAATGGATCTTTCGAACAATGACCAGAATTCAATTGTGCTGTTAGGCGGGCGGTAAAATAAGGCAACAAGTAAACTAATACGGTGTTTGGAAATTTGCATTCCACCCAAATACTCTCTATACCTGTAACCTCAAGATCATCTCGCCGTTTGCAATAAATGGTTTTATTAACATATAATAATAATCCGCCACCATGCGACGTCCGATCCTTCCGGTATGGAGAATGGTAACCGTCCCATTTTAGAGATGAATCTAACACATAGCTATCCAGATGAGTCTCAGTGAAACTACAAATATGGTAATCATTGACATCGTTGTATATTGTTTCAAGTTTGTGTCTTATACTACGTGCATATACTACGTGCATTTAAGTGATAGACTGATAGCTTTTCATTTGAATCGTGATTTGAAGGTCCAGGATTTTTATGAATGTCTCCTGATCTTAGAACTAATAAGGCTAAAACAGTACTTAACAGACATAAATTATCAAGTTCACATAAAACTATTAGAGATATTATTCGACATTGCCATTTCTCAGATGCCTCATGCTTTACTGTGTAGTAAATGTCAACTATTACAGTAGCGATGAAAATATAATGAGTTTTGCACTTGCGCCAGTATTGCACGAGGGGACTGAGAAATCATCAAACAGTTAGATCTTAAATATTTAATGGTTAGTTTTGGTGGATATAGAGACATGAGAACATGATGTAAATAACTAGTGAACAAATAAAACATATATACAGACAAAAACAGTGAATTATTTACAGTTAAAGCAATAGTATAATACATAAACATTCAATGTTTCGGTCATAGTTAAGGTAATATAACAATATCGTACGATGATATCTAAAGCAGGCAATTTGGACAAAAAATGAAGATGAAAGTTAAAGTGATAATACTTAGAGGGTGGTCAGTTTAACAATCCGATATGCAATTTTGATGCAAGGACTGAGTTCCCATAGTTGACAATTATTTAGATAATTGGCTGTTTACATTTCAGTAAGTTAAATGGAATAAATAACGAAATCAAAAGTTTAAACTGAGATGATAACCCAATTAGTTAATATTTGAATGGAACTTTTAAGTAGATAATTGAGAACTTTTAAAAGATACGCCCATTTTAAATGCATAAATAATGTGGGCATAGTTTTATACATTCGATTCTTTTTATATCATAATTAGTTATATAATAATATAAATGTATAACTACATGTAACTATGTATTATAAACTAAACAGTGGTCTAAGCTAATATTACTTTGTAAAAGTTAGACAATAGGGAACCAACAAGTAAAATACATGTACATGACTTTACTTTACAGAAAGATTTTGTCATTTTTTTAAAAATCTAAGCAAACTTATTATTACATGAAGGATAATTGGGGCAATGGCGAATGCATGAAACGATTTGAGGTACTATCCAGTTGGTCATCAACTTAAAGATACATTATGGGCGATTAGATAGGGAGTTGGCATCTCTCACTATAATAGTTAAAAACTAGATAATGTAAATGGAATTCGATTACCCATTTCATGATTAAATCATGAATGAAAGCTGAGCAGCAAATCCGATCCAAATCCAGTAAATATCGCAGGCTAGCGATGACATCGAGAGTTGATTATGGTCTGGATAAGTTTTAATTAATGTTTTAATTAATAATTCAGATAAAATTTCAGGCCTAAAAAAGACCTGCAATACGCAGATTCAGCTCTTGCAATGGATGTTTAAATATAATTAAATACGTATATATATACAACTGGCGGTAGTTTTTACTTTGATGTCCATAGCAGTTATATCTCATAACAACCTGTCATGACATCATCATAGGTTGATATATTCGTTCATATCAACCGCTGATGACGTCATGACAGGTTGGTATTTCATATCAACCGCTAATGACGTCATCCCAGGTCAATATATTCGGCTCATATCAACCGCTGATGACGTAGATGATCGAAATAATACAAAAAAACACAGAAATAAATTTTTATTCTTTTGACAATTAAAATTTGTTATGGTACAGTTTCTAACATTCAGGACCGAAATAGACGGCGTACTTATCGACATACATGTATTTAGATCGGTTATCCATCTTTCAGAATTTTCTTTTCGTCCACATTGCGATTATTTCTCCACACACTACAAGACTTGAAAGTATTTATCGCCCAAGAGTTCCTTTGTAAAGTATTTTTGGGTACAGTCCACTTAAAACAGTCGGTCAAATCCTTCTCTGAACATACCGAAAACCTTCAATCATGGTTCACTGTGAAAGAATGCCTTTTGGTCCAAATTTTCTGCAGGCTTTGGATAGATCCTCGTCGATATTTGCATTCCCATCTATTCCATCGTCAATATGTTGGCTAAAAAGGATTGATTATCCGTCTGACTTCGTATTACTATCCATTTTGTTTTTGCTTTCAATTCAATAGTCCAAAATGGCGACATATAAACAAAAACATGCACGTAATTGCACGTGATTACTTCGGTAATTTTCGCTATTTGGCGGAAACTATCGAGCAATTATCCAATCGTTGTTGCCTTTTAATGGAAGAGCCCATTAAATTTAAGGGTGAAATGGCGTTGTTTATGTCGGATATAAACCTACTCTCCCTCGAATTGATATGGTAGAGAACGCTTGGGCTTCGCCCGCGCGTTCTCTACCATATCAACCTCGGGTAGGTTAATATCCTATACATATTCATGCATTTGTAGACATTAAGAAAAGTAGGAAAAATCAGTACACAATAAGGTACAGTAGGTTGCAAATGATATTGATGAATGAAATTGGTTCATAAATATAAAGATACTGTCAGGTATCATTATTTCTTTTTATCAGGCTGTGGGGTCGAGGCAAATCCGCCAAAATCTCGTAAGGATTGTTGTTTTAATGGCCCAACTCTGTTATCATCGTTTATACAGTCGGAAGATGTGTTGATTGCAGAATGTGATAAAGTAGCTTCGTTGTAATTAAACAAAGACTTATTAGCTTGTGAATTTACTCTGTTTGTTGATGTATGAAAGTTATCGAAGTCCTGCTCACAGGTTATGACAATATTTCGGTCGTCTGCTAGAGGTCATATGTAAACTCGACCATCATACGTCCAACAGTTTTTAATTAGCTTTGATTTAAACATATCACGACATCTTTTGTAAAGTGCAGCGCGTTTACGAGTGAGGGCTTCATTAATAAATATCTTGTGAATTTGGGCGAGGTTTCTCTGTTTTAAGTTGCGTTTAGAACCATATATCCTTGCCCTGTCTCTATAACTATTGAAACGTACTATTATATCACGGCCCTTTTCTCTGCGTTTGGCTCCAACCCGGTGAGTTCGGCCAATTTGACTTAGTGTGAGTTTGGCCTGTTTTTCAGGAAGTATGTCATTGTTAATAATATTTAAAACTATATTATCAGTGTTTTCTTCAGGTGTTTCGGGGATGCCACTAAATTTTAGGCATGTTCGCATAGAATACTGTTCTAAGTCATCGACTCGGTTCTCTAAATCATCTATACGATTGCGTAGAGGGTCTGTTAATGTTGGATGAATTATTTTTATAATGTGGTCCATGATCAGATCTCGTTTGAATAATTCTCCAACGAACGACTTTAAGGATGATTCATTCGAAATAACATCATCTAAAAATTCAGAAATGCTATAGGAACTGGCACTCGACTCATGATTTCCGCGTTTACGTTTTATGGATACAGACCGACCTCTAAGTTTGGATACAACCGGTTCTTTCACTTTAGGCATGTTTGGTGTTTTAGTGTAAGGTTGAGCGCACCTGGCTGTTACAAAATCTACTCACAACAATCTCACACAAGTGAGTATATGTCAACCGAGGAAAATATCTACACTTGTAAACATCAAATATTTTAAAATCGGCTCTACATAAAGTTAATCTAATTTCACAGAACACTTCGTCTTCATACTTATCTAAGCTATGCAGTTTTTAGAACCATAATTTAAAGTATATCACTCATGATTTATAATAACTTGCTATGACCAGGTACACGTCTAACTTCTGTCGGCCATCTTGTTAACATAATAGTTCTGTTAAATAACGGTGACCCAACATATATCGGTTCTGGCAACAAACAGAGTGCAACCCACCTTGATCTTACCATAACATCTCCCAGTATAGCTTTAAACTGTAAATGGCAAGTCTTAAATAATACGCTGGGCAGTGATCATCTAATAGTCTTAACTGAAATAAACTCAAACGTAAATAAAGAAGCAGTCACGTGC
Organism: Patella vulgata; assembly: GCF_932274485.2. Lineage (NCBI taxonomy): Eukaryota > Metazoa > Mollusca > Gastropoda > Patellidae > Patella > Patella vulgata. The sequence goes on from NC_065885.2 coordinate 45,525,073, forward strand.
AAACAAAGGTGGAAACTTGAAGAAGCAGACTGGGCTCTTTTTCAACACTATTGTGATCAAATCGACCCAAGCGCAGTAAGACACAATGATATAAATATATTTACCGAGAATATTTCGCTTGCGATCTTCAGTGTAGCAGAAAACTCGATCCCCAGAACAACAGGCGGGAAAACCAAAGGCGCCCAAAAACCTTGGTGGTCCCCGGAATGTCAAACAGCCGTAAATGCAAGGAAAAAAACACTTAAAAAAACTATTTCGTGTATGGTCCGCGGAGAATATATCTTTGTATAAGCAGTGTGATGCAAAAGCCAGGCAGGTCATTTCAGAGGATAAAGAAAAGCATTGGATGGCATTCTGTGATAGTACCAGTGATAAAACTAAAATTTCAAATGTCTGGAAAAAAATACACGCAATAAGCGGCAAATGTTTCTCTAGAAATATTCCCACTCTCAATTATGAATCCCAAACAGCGAAAAGGCAGAGTTGTTAGCGAAAACGTTTGCCGATGGCAGTAGCGATAAAATCACAGTGAAAATTTCTTAAAACGAAAGTCGGAATTTCATTGGAATAAACCATCGCGTAACCTAGCAGACGAACATAAAGCCATTAACTTACCCTTTGCCCTAGAGGAAATGCATAAATGTTTAGGTGGCAAAATTGACTGACTGGCAAAGATCAAATAAAATATAGCATGTTAAGAAAACTCTCAGAGTCACTTACGTAATTTACTTCTAGAATTATTCAATAAATCATGGTCAGAAGGAATAGTTCCTACAAGCTGGAAAACAGCAACGATAACCCCGTTGATTAAACCATTAAAAGATAAAAATGAAACCAGTTCTTACAGGCCGATAAGTTTCACCTCTGCGTTATGCAAAACACTTGAGACTATGATAAATAATAGGCTAAGATATTATTGTGAAAGTAATGGATTAATTAGTCCAAATTAAAGTGGATATATACAGCAGCGCTCCAATATTGATCATATTGTAAGGTTACAGCATGACATCAATTATCTGTGTGCAGAATTCGTCGACTTGACCAAGACATTTGACTTAGTCTGGGTGGATGGCCTACTTAAAAAAGTACATGGACTAGGGATAACAGGACGAATGTTCCACTGGATCGAGAATTTTCTAAACGATAGGCAAATACAAGTTAATGTAGGTCTCTCAATAAGCAATAAATATGAACTGGAAAATGACACACCCCAGGGTTCTGTTATAAGCCCGACACTTTTCAATATCATGATTAATGACCTTCAGTCTAATAACTACATTAAGAAACTTATTGAAGTAGCGGTTTATGCAGACGACAGTTCAATCTGACATGCAGCGAATAACTACGGTACGGTTAGAACGAGAATGCAGGAAGCTTTAGACAAATTGTCAAAATGGTCTAATGACTGGGGATTTCGGATATCTGAAAGTAAAACAGTAGCTATGCTCTTCTGTTAGAATCATAGGGAAGTGGCGTCTATGATGACTTTCATACCACATATTGAAAATGTTGTTAAAAGAGGACAGAAAGTTCTGAATGTAATGAGATGCCTGACGGGCATATCCTGGGGAGCCAATAAAACCACCCTGCTCATGATATATAGTATAAAAACAATGAAAACAGTGGGAACGGAATTATTTATAAATCATCTCCGACGTCAACTCTTTCCCAGAATTTGAAAAAAGCGACAGTTACCTTTTACAATAAATACAATAAGCTTCATATTCAAGGAAGGGACAATTCTGCGTGGGTGGACACCAATATATATATTTCAAATGAAACCGAACCTTAAAAGTATTAATACTAACAATAGTGCTCTAAGTGATAGCCTACCTTCCGTGCTGTCTCTTGTAAATTTATGTCAACAACCCGTTAAGAGCACGCCAATAAAGGGAAAGGGAAACAACATTTTACTAAAAGATACTCAGCCACTAATTCCGGGCCCTGTTACTACTGTAAGTGTTATATCAAACAATATACCTGAACTGAACTATTCGAACGCACTTTCTGAAATTATCAACCGAACTACAGAGCTTTCTGATAAAGTCAATGCTCTAATATCGGCACAAAATAAACTTATTGGAAATTCATCTACATGAAGGCCTACATCAAATGCAGTAAAAACATTTAATGACAAATCAACAAGGACATCAAATATAGTAAAAACAGTTAATGACAAATCAACAAGTACCTGCAGTTCAGCAATTCAAGATAAGTCTGCCAACACATCTTCTATCTATACCAGGAGATCACGTGGCTAAGTGGGTAAGACGCTGCTCGCTAGCCTGGAGTTCGGGTTTTCGATCCCTGCATTGGCCGAGAAAGTTCATCTAGATTTTCCGGCGTGGTTCTATCTATACCGCGGCTAAATGTGTATCAACTAGTGTTGATAATAATACCAATAGGCCTATTACTGATGTATGTATTTCTACCGGTGCAAAATCAGCAATAAATTCGACCAACTCAAGTACCAGTTCAACGAGATTTCTAGAAAAACCTATACCTTTCAACTTTAATAAAGCTAAAACACTGTTAATAGGAAGTTCAGTTACAGCTGGTATTAAAACACCTAACATTACAAAATTATTCGATCACGAATGCGTAGTTGACACCAATCGTGGGGCCTACTATATTAATAATAATGATAGACTTGTGCAACTTTTAAACTGTAAGCACTCTCTTAAAAACATTATTATATGTGCTGGGGGGAATGATATTTCATTAAACAATCCCACTCAAAACACCACAGACTTTAATAAACTAATTTCAGTCACTAAAAACTCTTTTAAAGGGAATATTTATATTTGTTCGGCATTGCCAAGAAATATACATCGTCCATATATTAGAGAATGTAAAAAATGTAATAATACTTATATCCAGGAGTTCTGTAATAAAAATAACTGCACGTTTATTGATGTATTTACACACTTCTACCAAAGATGCCCAAAGGATGTAATGAAACGTGACGGAGTTCATCCTAATTATAATGGAAATGATCTATTAATGAATATTTTAAGTAATACTCTTGTTTCAGCTAATTCAACTGATGCGCATCAACATGTACCTGTTAAATCTACAAATTACTATGAATACTATGACTATAAAAGACCTCGCCAATATGAGTACAGGTGTAATGTATATAACAATAGACCATTGCACAATCCTTATTACTTCCCGCAATATAACTCTTCCCCATATAATAATTATTCTTAAGCTAAGCTTGTTTATTCATAATTGCCTATACTGTACCTTGGTAGTAACCCAAATCAAACTTTCATTATTCAATTACTTTTCCATTTTCTCATTAGAAAATTTTTCAGGTAATTGTGTGTCCTTATTTCCAGTCATTTATTAATTTGTTTATTTATGATTATTATGAATACTGCTTTAGTTAAGAAAGGTCTACATATTGCTCATCTAAATGTATGTCATGTTAAGAACTAGGTGTTTTCCTTCAAAATTTTGATATATTTGGACTTTCTGAGTCACATTTAGATATATCTGTGACTAATGAAGATATTTCAATCCCAAACTTTCAACAACCTTTTAGGAAAGATTCTTGTAATGTAAGTTCCTCTGGAATACTTCTGTATGTTAGAAATCATATCATATGTAATCGTAGGTTAGATTTAGAACATGATAATATTGAGGCTATATGGATAGAAATTACTCTTAAACACTCTAAACCATTATTACTTTGTAATATTTATCGTAATCCCTCTTCTTTATCTTCCTGGAATACTGACTTCTCATTTATGATAGAAAAAGCATGGAATTCTCACTGTGAGATACTATTATTAGGAGATTTAAATACTGACTTATTACATAATCATAATAAATCTTGGACCGATCTTCTTGAAATATATGGTCTACATCAAATTATAAGGTCACCCACTAGAATTACTTCTTCCTCTAAATCACTAACTGATCATATATTTGTATCTGAAACTAAACATGTCAAAGAATCTATTGTTCCTTCATACTCATTATCAGACCATTTCCCTATTTGTTTTACTTGGCAAAAGAAAGGTGTAAAATTCCCCAAATCTTCACATACTAATATTACTTATCGCTCATTTAAACATTTTAATAATGATTTATTACTCAATGATTTACAGTGGACTCCATATACTTCTGTATATGGTCACTGTGATCCTAATACTGCACTAGACAACTGGCATGATATTACACTGCCCTTTATTAATAAACATGCCCCATTAAAAACCAAACTAGTCAAAAACGTTCATAAACCTGATTGGATAACCCCTGAAGTATTTCATTATATTCATGAACGTGATTTTCATAAGAAAAAAGGCAATTCTCTGCAATTTAAACATTTTCGTAATAAAGTTAAATCTCTTATTCGTAGTAATAAAAGGAAATGTCTTGAAGTATTAGTCACTGATCGCAAAAACAGTAAACACATTTGGAAAGCAATCAATACTGCTAATTCTGAGGGTAAATCTCATGATTGTTCTTCCATTCCTGTTGCCCCTGATATTTTTAATTATTATTATTATTATTATTACAGCATATTTATAGTGCACCCTTTCATATAACATGTTCAGGGGCACTTTACAAAGTGACAATGTAAATCACACATAAACAACTAGATTATGGGCAGGTTAACGATTGTATACAGAGTCAGATAAAAGCCTGATTAAATAAATGTGTTTTAGGTTGTTTTTTAAAAGAATACAGAGATGTACAACATCTAAAACTAAATGGTAGATTATTCCATAAAACTGGTGCTTGATAACTAAAAGAGCGCTGACCATAGGAGACTGGGCTTTAAAAGTAGTTTATCTGATGTACGTAATGTTCGGCCAGGTGTATAAAGTTCTAAAAGATCTGAGAGGTAAACAGGAGCTAAATTATTTAAACATTTAAAAGTAAGTAATAAAATCTTCAAATCAATTCGATATTTAACAGGTAACCAGTGTAAATTATATAAAACAGGAGTTATGTGGTCACATTTCTTAGTTAAAGTAACAAGTCTAGCCGCAGTATTCTGTACTTTTTGTAATTTATCTATAAGCTTTAAAGGTAAACCAACTAAAAGTGAATTAAAGTTATCTAATCGAGAAGTGACCAGAGAATTAACAAGTGACTTAGTGGCCTCTACAGTTACACATTTACGTATTTTACCTATATTTCTAATATTAAAATAGCACAATTTACAAATATTATTTACTTGAGCTCCCATAAGCATAAAACTATCAAAGATAGCGCCAATATTACGAGCAGAATAAGATGAAAATATATCACAATTACCATTTACAACAGGGGGGTTATCTTGTGCAGATTTACTTAATTGATGCCTTGAGCCTAATAACAAATATTCGGTTTTATCATCATTCAATTTTAGAAAGTTCTTTGACATCCATTTTCTAATTTCACTAATACAGTTCTCAAGTTGCAATTTTGATAAATTGAAAGAAGATGGACAATTAGGTGTAAATGAAATATATAATTGACTATCATCGGCATACAAATGAAAGCTGAGACCATATTTTCTGACAATATCTCCTAATGGTGACGTATAGAGGGTAAATAAAATCGGACCAAGAACAGAACCTTGGGGAACCCCAGATGACAAAACAGATTCAGACGACGATTTGCAATTAACTAAAATACACTGTTTTCTACCCACAAGATAGCTCTCTAAAAGATTTAATGCAGAGCCACAAATACCGAATTTAAATTGAAGTCTACGTAGAAGATTTGAAGGGTCCACCGTGTCGAAAGCAGCAGATAAATCTAATAAAATTAAAAATGTACATTTTCTATTATCAATTTCCAATAAAATATCATTTGAAACCCGGGTTAAAGCTGTTTCGGTACTGTGAAATTGTTTATAAGCACTTTGGAATGGTTCATACAAACAGTTATCATCTAGATGGGCCTTTATCTGAGAAGCAATACATTTCTCCAATATTTTAGAAATAAAACTTAAGTTAGAGACTGGCCTGTAATTTTTAAAAACATTAGGATCTAGAGTTGACTTTTTAATTAAAGGGGTAACATAAGCTCGTTTGAAAACGTTGGGAATAGTAGCGGATGATATACAAGAATTAATAATATTGGTAAAAACTGGAATAACTTCGTCTAGACAGTCCTTAAGAACAGAAGTCGGAACAGGATCTAATGAACAAGACTTAGGAGCAGACGATTTAATTAGCTTTAAAACAAAAGATTCACTAACCAAGTTAAAATTTTCTAAATAAACAGAATTTTCTAACTTATCAAAATCATGAGCGTTAAAGTCAATAGTTTTATTTAAATCATCAAGTTCAGTTCGTATTTTCTGTATTTTTATTTGAAAGAAATCAGAGAATAAATTTCCATTATACCTAGTCCATCAAATCATTTAAATCGTTCTACATCTAATGTGATATCTACATTTGTATCTAATCATCTTGAAAACAATACCTTGTGTCATCTTCCCTACATATCAAAATGTGATGTATTCCAATATCTTCATTCTCTTGATACTTCCAAATCAATAGGATTAGATCAAGTTGGTCCTCATTTTCTTAAACTTGGTGCTCCAATTCTTTGTGATTCATTGACATTTATTTATAATCTTTGTATAGATAAGAACATTTTTCCGTCCACCCTTAAACAGGCTAAAGTTCTTCCATTATATAAATCAGGTCCAAAATCCCAGCCCAATAATTATCGCCCCATATCTATACTTCAAACTATTTCTAAACCCTTGGAAAAGCATATTTGTAAACACATTAATAACTTTCTCCTGGATCACGATTTACTTTATTCTCATCAGTCTGGTTTTAGGTCCAAATTTTCTTGTCATACTGCCCTTACAAATATTGCAGAAAATGTTTATTCTGCCATTAATAAAGGTCAATACACTGGTTTAGTTTTCTTTGATTCCCGTAAAGCCTTTGATATGGTCAATCACTCCCTGTTACTTGAGAAACTAAAATTATACCAAATTTCTACCAAATTATGCACATTATTAGAATCGTACTTATCTGAGCGTTATCAATGCACTCAAATTGGTGAAACCAAGTCCTCTCTTGATCTCATAACTCATGGTGTTCCCCAAGGCTCCATTCTTAGACCACTTCTATTTAACCTGTTTATTAATGACCTTCCTCTAAATTTGACAGCTCAATGTGATCTTTTTGCTGATTCCACACTTCAGTCAGAAACTGATAAAATTATACAATGGTGCAACTCCAATGACATGATAATCAATGAATCTAAAACTAAATGTATGATTATTGCTTCAAAACCTAAAATAAATTCCTTATCTACACATTTGTCCATTTCTATTAATTCTACCTTCATTGAACATGTTTCCGACTTTAAACTCTTAGGAGTATATCTTTCTTGGGACACTCATGTAAACCATTTATGTACTATTTTAAAACAGAAAAACTTTCAACTTAGGAAAATCAAATCATTACTTCCAACTGATGTGGGGATCACGTGGCTAAGTGGGTAGGACGCTGGCTCGCTAGCCTGGAGGTCGGGTGTTCGATCCCTGCATTGGCCGAGAAAGTTAATTCAGATTTTCCGGCGTGGTTTCCCCTTGTCAGTGATGCAGGATGAAGGGCCTGACAAGGACAGCTGTCTAGTCGTTCGGATGGGACGAAAAACCGAGGTCCCGCGTACACATTGGCGTGCACGTAAAAGATCCCTTGGCAGTTGGAATTCGATATAAGAGTAGGCCGTAGCGCCGCTGCCCGGGCAAAATTTCCCTCATAGCACACTGTATGGCGTATGCCCGTCTTCATTAGCCCAGGTTAGGAGCAGACCAGTAGGACGTTAAACCCCATTTCATTTCATTTCATTTCCAACTGATGTATTAAAATTATTTTATAACACTCACTTTCAATCACATCTTGACTACTGCTCTACCATTTGGGACTCCTGTCAAATTTCTTCTCTTCATAAACTTAAAATTATCCAAAAATTATCATTTAAAATTATATTCAACAAACCTATTATCAAAAATAATTCTTCTGATTCTTCATATTCCATTCATTTTAAAATCTTTAAACTGCCTACCATTCAACAACGTCATTTAATGAATAAATGTATATTTCTGTTCAAAATATTAAACTATAAAAGTCCAAATTACTTGTGTTCCTTATTTCAATTTAAAAATACTCCATACAATTCTATAAATCTTAAATTACAAATTACACATCCAAATTGTACTGAATTTAAACATAGTCTTAGTTATAATGGACCAGTTTTATGGAATTCACTTCCAAATAATTTAAACTCATTACATGTTCTCTCAACTTTTAAAAAATCACTGCATAATTATATCCAAAATGTTAATATAACTATTCTGTATATTTAAATTTAAACCATTATCGTTTTCTGAATTTGATGTTATTTGGAATGTAAAGAATACATTTTCATTATTCAGTTTCCTTGTATGTATAATATATGTGTATGTTTGTTTTGTCTATTGTCATTTAAGGGCAACGAATTATGCAACGAATTCTGCATGTATCAATCCCAGAGTCAAAGTAAAACATGTCTGTATTGTTCCAAGAACTTACATACTATGGACACTTGTCATGAATTTATGAAAATGCCTTTTGGGAAACGACGCGAATACGCCCTAAGTAATAATTTGTCTTTTGGATGTTTGGGTAAGGGACATAACTCTAAATGTTGTAATTTTAAGAAAATTTGTTGTAAGTTCGGCAAATGTCACCCAACGGTGTTTCGCCTTGATTTTATACCTCAAAACCAGAATGCCATTTCCTCAAGTGAATTCCCAAATAGATTTGTCAACACGCAGCAATCATCGAACGTCTACAACCAGTATACACCAATGCTATATTCAAGTCATAGACCTTCAACGTATAACGAATACAAGCCAATGCCGAATTCAAGTTTTCGACCTTCAACGAATAACGCTATGAATAAACCAACGAATGGTCCTTTAAGGGCTGACACGCCCCCATTTAATCCGTATGATCATCCTTCGTCATCGATTCAGCAAAGTGCTAATAAAACGCAAAACCCAGCATCGCAGAGCAGAGCCACAGTGAATATAAATAATGGTTACATTGGTGATGATTCAGACTTTATGCTTGCAATACTGCTTGTTAAACTGAAACAGAAAGGCCAACAATCATCAATAATCGATAATGGATCTGGTGCGAGTTTTATCACGTATCTTACTGTGATAAGACTTTGTGTAAAAGGACAAAAAACTACAATTCGTCTAGGTACCATGCACGGTCAGTCTTTAGTTCATAGTTTGATTATATCGGATCTGGTTGTGTCAGATATGAACGAAACGTTCTCAATCCTGTAGTGTATTGCCAGTAAAAACAATAAGCGATCCCTTAGTTACATGTATAATTAGAATATGATAATGAATGATCCCTGGAGTGTATAATGGTGAATAAACACGTTAATTGAAGCCGAGCTATTGTGTTGGTTAAATCCATGCCATCCTGTCTTAGGTTCGATCCGATAGACATTACATTTTGGTGACGAGGAAAATAAAATCCTTGAGTGGCATTTAGCGATTGAACACATTAAAAAACACAACACAGTTTATATGGAAATACAATCACTGGTTTATAAGTGTAGCACGACGTTTCGACAAGTATTCTCTTATCGTTATCATATACAAATCATTTGTGCTTGATAACGATAAGAGAATACTTGTCGAAACGTCGTGCTATACTTATAAACTAGTGATTGTATTTTCATATAAACTGTGTTGTGTTTTTTGAGGAAAATAAAACTTGTGAGGTTGATCACGATGGCAGTTTCGCTTGACCATATGTGGGTGAATTGCCGATATTTGATTGTATGGAATCCGCAGGACTTGCCGCCCGATGGAAGCGATGGTTGAGGGCCTTTCAACTTTTCGTCGTGGGAAAGGGAGTAACAGATCCCGAACAGTAGAAAGCTTTGTTGTTACACAGAGCGGGAATGAATTTGCAAGACATTTATTTTACCCTGCCGGAGGTTCAAGGCAGGGGCGTACATTACGATTTTGTTTGGGGGGGGGGGGGGTAGCCAAAATGCGACCGACTGATGCCCATACCCCTAGTACGAGTGACGCAGTCAGGAGCCGAGCACCACAGGTGCGAGTTTTGTAGGGGCCATGTGCAGTAGCGGATCTAGATAGGGGTGGGGGGGGTCCAAATCTAGGGCGCCACCCCAGCCACAATCCCACCCCACAATGAATGTCAACAAAATACTGGCTATAATATTAAGCGTCCCGGTAGAACATAGATGGTATTGTATAATTATATAGTTGTCTGACGGCCCACGACCCACACACCAGTGCCAGTGGTACTACTAACATAACTAGGCAGTTCAGTATAACCGTGAATATGATAGTGCTGAGACAGTGTAAGACAACAGAGTGGAAGAATGATGTTATAATGGAATCAAGCGCCGCAGGCACGAAAAAATTTCAGATGTGTAACCGAGCTTTTAATTTTTGGGACTGGGCCTGACAATTTTAGTCAAAGTCATGGCAAATGGATCCAAATTCTAGTTAACGAGAGGATAAGAAATGGGACAGAATCTTCAGGCCTATCTGTCAATGTCGCCTGTTTTGTGAGAGTAGAACTAACAATTCTACAGTCTTTTGACCCACGACTCACTCACTAGTGGTACTACTAACTGGGCGATTCACTGTAACTGTGAATATGATAGTGATGAGATAGTATAAGACAGAGAAGGAGTTGAAGAATGATGGCATAATGGATTTGAATGCTGATATGTAACTGAGCTTTTAATTTTTGAGGACTGGGCCTGAGGGCACTTTACCTCAATGGGGCGCTTACTTGGTCTCTGAAATGCCCTGGACTTTGGGGAGAGATTTTGCAGAATTCTGATGGTCAGAAAACACCCCATTAATTCATTTAGTCTGAGACCGACTGCGGTGAGCACTTTTTTTTGGAGACCGACTATTTTTTTGCCATGGTCTGAAAAACATTTTTTTCAAACATGATAAGTCGACAAGGTTATTTTATACTAAAGTTTTGCGTGAGTAGAGTGACCTGTGCAGTGAGCACTTATTTTGATACCGACTGCTCATATCCTACGACCGACTGCACTGATTTTGCGACCGACTAGTATTTGGGATCTATTCCGGCATTATTTGTTTACCTCATTAATTCATTAAGACGGCGATGCATAATTTTGAGACCGACTGCAGTGACTGCACTTATTTTGAGACCGACTATTTTTCTCCCTGGAGGAAATTTTGTTCTAAACCTACATACTCACAACAGAATAAGAGTGAAACACATCATTTTTTCAAACACGATAAGTTGACAAGGTTATTTTATACTAAAGTTTTGCGTGAGTAGCGTGACGTGTGCAGTGAGCACTTATTTTGATACCGACTGCTCTTATTTTGCGACCGACTGCACTGATTTTGCGACCGACTATTTTTTTTCCTGGGGGGGGGGGGTACCCCCCACACACACACACCCAGATTTACGCCCCTGGTTCAAGGCGAGGGTGATGTTTATGCAAAAACCGTAAGGACTTTGAATCGACATTTTATACCACAGACGAACGTTCCAATTGAGAGACACTTGTTTCGAAGCATGTCACAGTTACCGACGGAAACTATAGAACAGTTCATTACTAGACTTCGTCAACAATCAGAATCTTGTCAATTTGGAGACCTTGGTGAAGTGAATGAGAGAATTAGGGACCACGCGATTGATAAATGTTGTTCCAGCCAACTGAGAAGAAAACTTTTAGAAAGAGGAACTGATTTGACATTGAGCCAATTGAGAGAAACTGCTCGAGTTTTTAAGGAAACTGAGAGGCAAATGGCATCAATTGATGGACTTAAATCCGAGATACAAAAGTTGACAGTGAGTGGTACATGTAATAAAGGTCAAGGTCATGACAACCCATACAGAGAAAACTCCCATTATGATAGAGGAAAGTCAAACAAGTTTAGATGCTGTTCATGTGGATACGAGGGACACACCCAGAAAGACTTCAAATGTCCAGCAAGAGGACAACGATGCCGAAAATGTAAAGGAATGGGACACTTTGAATGCTGTTGCAAGACAACGCAGTTTAAAAGCAGTGGTAGATCCAGTGGAGGAAGAATTTATGGCAACTATAGGAGAAAGTCAAGTCGATCACAAACAGATCTAAAACAAATACGTCAAAATGACAATGACGCAGAATATGCCTTTCATATTAGTCGGAATGAGATATCATGGGATGCAGAAATTGAACTGAGTATTGGGGGTGTGCCGTTACGAATGTACATTGATTCGGGAGCATCAGTTAACGTGATTGACGAAAAGACTTGGAAATATTTGAAAACTGTGAACGTGAAGTGTGTTTCTAAAAAGGAATCCAAGAATATATTTTCGTATGGAAGTAGAGAGACATTGTCAATAGCAGGAATTTTTCGTGCTCAGGTATTATCTCGGGGAGAATTGGAAATAAAAGACGTCGAATTTATTGTCATCGAGGGTGAAGGCCAAGCTCTCCTTGGAAAGAAAACAGCATTAGAACTTGATGTTTAAAGTCTTGGTCCGAGAGTGAATGCAATACAGACAGACACAGCAGGTTTAAAAGCCGAATATGAGGATTGTTTCAAAGGATTTGGGAAACTAAGAGACTTTCAATTAACGATCCCAATAAACTGAGAAGAAACCCCAGTAATTTCTTCATTACGACAAGTGCCGTATTATCTTAGAGATCGCCTGGAGAAAAAACTTGATGAACTGGAGAAATTAGACATTATTGAAAAGGTTGATTGTCCGAGTGCTTGGGTTTCACCAGTAGTTGTAGTCCCGAAGGGGCAGAACGACATCAGGGAGAGAAAGACTAAAAATAACTTTTGCCCTACATTCGTGGGTGATGGCGTAGAAATATTTGGTGAGCTGTGTCCTTATATCGTTATAAACGATTGATGTTCGAAATATCCTGTGCACCTGAAATGTACCAGAAAGTACTTCAACAGATTCTTCAAAGCTGTGAAGGGACGGAGAATATAATGGATGATATTATTGTTCATGCTAGGTCGGATGTAGAGCAAAGATATTCCCAAACAGAAAAAAAGCCCTTGCACTAGTATGGGCATGTGAGAGGTTCAGTGGCGGATCCAGGGGGGGGGGGGTGACGCAAAATTGGACAAGTTCAATTATTGGAGGCATCAGTCATCGATCAAGTCGCGATCAGTAACTGAAACTCTCGCGACCGACGCCGATGCAACATTTTTTCCGAATGTCCGCGAGTTGTTGACAGTCCTTGCTGTACTGCCGATCGGAAGTGTCGAGGCGGAAAGGTCATTTTCTTGTGTACGCCGTATTCATAATTGGCTCAGGAATTCCATGACAACCGAGAAACTATCAGACTGTGCCGTTATTGCCATGCACGGGTTCGCGATACCAGTTTCAAACGAGGACATTTGCAAAAAATTCATCGCCGCATTTCCTCGCCCAATGAAAAGATCATCACTTTTGTCTGATTGATGCTTGTGAGTGAATGATGTACAAAATAACGTGATAATAAAAAAAGATATTCGTAGTATTAGTTAGACCTAGGCTACCTGTTTCGCTTACCATTCTATGTGCCTAACGCCTTTTTTGGTCTGCAGGGAAAATAAATATTCACTTATTTTGAAAAAAACTTGTCACTTTATTTCTTTGAGAACTATTGCCCAGAAGATACCTAAAATAGCACAAAATAGTTTTAACCCCTTTGGACACCCTATGACCCCCCCCCCTCCTTCTAGTGCTCCCGCCTTTGGTCGACCGCGCTTCGCCCCTGGCCTCTTTTCGTCACCCCCCTCGAATAAATCCTGGGTCCGCCACTGAGGTTCCACCCTTATATTTATGGAACTGATTTTGAACTTCTGACAGACCATAAACCACTTGAATTTATTTACTCTCCAAAATCGAAACCAAGTGCGAGAATAGAACGTTGGGTCCTACGTATGCAGCCATACAGGTACATCGTGAAGCACATTCCAGAAAAGAACAATATTGCAGATTGTTTGTCGCGTCTACTAAAGACTGATGGACCGACGAGTTCTTCCATAGATACAGAAGAATATATCAAATTTGTGGCCATAGAGTCGACACCAGATGCCTTAACAACCAAGGAAATGGAGATAGCATCGGGGAAAGACCCTGAACTGGAAAATATTCGTCAATGTTTAATGACTGGAAGATGGCACGACACTAGTTATAAACAATATGTTCCCATACGAAATGAAGTTTCATCAATTGGAAAATTGGTTCTGAGAGGGACTCGTATAGTTGTTCCAACAAGTTTGAGAGAACAAGTTTTGAAGTTGGAACATGAGGGTCATCCGGGAATAGTCAGTATGAAACAGAGGATCCGAACTAAAGTATGGTGGCCAGGAATGGATCGAGAAGCGGAAAAGTATTGCAGAACATGTCATGGATGTCAGTTAGTTTCTCAACCAACACCGCCAACACCTATGTCACGAACAGAGCTCCCATCGTCTCCTTGGGAACACTTAGCTGCAGATCTGTTAGGTCCATTGCCATCCGGAGAAAACATATTCGTCGTGGTAGATTATTACAGTAGATATTTTGAACTGCGGATAACGAAAAACACGACAACAGAGAAAATAGTTACAATGTTGGAAGAAATATTTCTTACTCATGGCTTACCAGTATCGTTGCAGACCGACAACGGACCTCAATTTGTCAGTGACCATTTCAAGAAGTATATGGAAGAAAATGGAATTCAACATAGGAAAACTACAACGTTATGGCCTCAAGCAAACGGAGAAGTGGAAAGACAGAATCGCTCAATTCTAAAGCGCATCAAGATAGCACAAGCAGAGAAGAGAGATTGGAAACATGAACTTAATCACTTCTTAATGATGTTTAGGAGCACACCACACTCAACAACAGGATAATCCCCATCAGATTCGTTGTTTAGAAGAATTATTAGAACCAAGATTCCAGAAATTTCCCAGTTTAATTTGGAAGATACTGAAGCGAGAGATAAAGATAGCGAACAGAAAGGAAAAGGTAAAGAATACAGTGATCAAAGAAGACATGCACGCGAGAATGATCTTCAAGCCGGTGATAGTGTATTAATGAAACAAAGTTATGTGAATAAGTGGTCTACACCGTTTGCGCCTGATCCTTTTATTGTCAAAGAAAGGAAAGGAAATAGTGTTGTGATTGAATCCAGTGAAGGGGTTCAGTATAAAAGAAATCTTACTGCTGTGAAGAAATTCATGCAGAAAGATAGTGAAAGTATAAATGTGTCTAATGTGAACATGTCGATTCCATTTAATTCCCAAAGTGAATATGATAATTCAGATGTGGTATCGCGACCGATCGATTTGAATCAATCAAAAAACGATTTACATGTTCCAGAGACTAATACCAATAAGACAGGCAACTCTCCAAGACCTGTCAGACAAAAGAAAAAACCAGCAAGATTTAATGACTTTGAAATAGGACATTTAGCCATATTTAACCAGTAAGATTGTTTAGATTAAAATGATGTTGACTAAGGTGTTATTCCATTCCATGACCATGAGTTATCAATTAATAACTTTATCATTAAGTTTATATCAGTATTAAATTACATGTATGATTATATATATATATTGTATACCAACAGTATTAGCATCTACTAGTCGATTAGGTATAGTAACATTATTTCCAGTGTAATATTCATCAGTATTATGAGATAATTATATTCACATAGTTGAGAGTTTAGTGAAATTGTATACCAGCAGATGCCTCATTTGAAACACGATTTTAGTAAGAATTTACAGGTTTATTAAATTTGAGTTGTGTGTGCTTGTGAGGAACTTTGAATCTTGTTAATTAATGCAATATTACATGTTTTATTAATTGTCGAGTAATGTCATAGTAAATAAGGAAATGGAGTAAGGAACTATTACTTGTACATGTGCATTACGATAATATAAAACTTAAATACATCTTTGGTAGGGATTTTTAATTCTTTTTGAAAGAAGAAAAGGGATGTAGTGTATTGCCAGTAAAACCAATAAGCGATCCCTTAGTTACATGTATAATTAGAATATGATAATGAATGATCCCTCGAGTGTATAATGGTGAATAAACACGTTAATTGAAGCCGAGCTATTGTGTTGGTTAAATCCAGGCCATCCTGTCTTAGGTTCGATCCGATAGACACTACAAATCCCATTACCAAAACTTTATACAAGAGATGAAATACCGGTTAGCGCTTCGAAAATTCCAACGCATGAAAACGTATATCAGTGGGATTATCTTGAATCTTTGCCCCTTCCTGAAATTCCACGCTTTCTCGAAGTTGGACTTTTGATCGGTATTAATTGCCCACTAGCCCTTGAACCAACTCAAGTTAGGCCTAGTATAAATAAAGGTCCATATGCTATATTAACAAGACTTGGTTGGACAGTTATGGGTCCCATTAAAGTATCTTCGTCTAAACCTGTAGCGATAACCTGTAACTGTATAATTGTGCGTGAAGTAAACTCAGATAATTGTCATCAGTTAGCATTCAACAAAACTGTTCATGAAATTGATAACGTCAAACTGATAAATCATATGTTCGAGGGCGATTTTATTGAGCAAAATAATCCTGCGTCGGAATTAGGACATTCTGATGAAGACAAAAGGTTCTTGTCTATGGTTGACAAAGAAATAAAGTACGAAGATGGACATTATTACATTCCATTGCCATTCCGAGACAAAAGCGTAACGGTGCCCTTTAACAAAAAACAGGCTTTTGAACGTTTGGGTTGATTGAAACGTAAATTTCAGAGAAACGCTAATTACATGTCAGACTATGTTACCTTTCTTAACGAACTTATTAGTAAAGAATACGCAATTAAAATACCCCCAGAACGCTTAGAAGTTGAACGTGGTAAGGCATGGTTTATCCCGCATCATGGTGTCTACCACCCAAGGAAGCCTAATAAAATTCATGTTGTTTTCGATTGTAGTGCCAAGCTTAACGGTAAATCACTAAATGATCTTCTATTACAAGGTCCAGATATATGTGACTAACTCTTTGTTTGGTGTGCTTACACGATTTCGGGAACGTCAAGTTGCTTTTATGGCGGACATAGAGGCAATGTTCCACCAAGTAAAAGTGCCTCAGTCTAACCGCGATTTTCTTAGATTTCTATGGTGACCCGACGGTAACATTAATTGTGACCCAGATGAATATCAGATGACCTCACATCCGTTTGGAGCTGTTTCATCTCCCACTTGCGCCAATTTTGCATTACATAGAACTGCAGGTGACTTTTGTGCACAATCTGAACGCGTAGCAGAAGCTATTAGACGTAACTTTTACGTCGACGATTGCTTGAAATCCTGTGACACGGCTACTGACGCAGTACAATTAGCCCACGAATTGATAGACTCGTGTGCTAAAGGTGGTTTTAATTTAACTAAATTTACGAGTAGCAGTAGAACTTTTATTAATAATATTCCTGAAGAAAAACTGGCTAAAGATATGAAAAATCTTGATCTTAATTATGACGATTTACCGATTGAACGGGCCCTAGGTGTACATTGGTGCATTGAAAATGACCAATTCGGTTTCAGAATTGTATTAAAGGACAAACTATTAACAAGACGAGGTATTTTATCAGTAGTGTCTTCGATTTTTGACCCACTCGGTTTTGTGGCACCACTGACTTTGCAGGCTAAACGTATTCTTAGAGACATTTGTAACGAAAGTAAGGGATGGGATGACCCTATCTCAGACTATTACCGTAACGAATGGTTGAAATAGAGAGAACAATTAGTTAGTTTAGAAGATTATAAAATCGATCGATGTCTTAAACCAGTCGATTTCGGAAACGTTGTGAAACGTGAAATTCATTTTTTCGCAGATGCCAGCCCGACCGTTTACGGTTGTGTTGCCTATCAGAGAATAATAAACGAACAGAACGAAATTCATTGCGCATTTGTGCTTGGTAAATCTCGGTTATCACCACTTAAAACTGTTACTATTCCACGTCTGGAACTCAGTGCAGCAACTGTTGCAGCACGTTTAAGCTGCTCGCTTTTGAAAGAACTTGACATTACACCCAATGAAGTAAATTTTGGACGGATAGTACAACAGTACTTAGTTATATCAACAACGAGAGAAAAAGCTTTCATGTTTTTGTGGCAAATCGGATAGCTGCTATAAAGGATTTATCGACACCTGACCAGTGGTTTTATGTTGAATCATCATTGAACCAGGCGATGACGCGTCTAGAGGATTAACTGCGTTAGAAATTATCAAGAGTCCCAGATGGTTAACGGGGCCGGGGTTTCTATGGGAAAAGGAATTGTCATGGCCAAATCAACCAACGTTATCTAAGGTGACATCTGATGACCCGGAAGTGAAACAAGATGTTGTAACCCACACAACGGAAGTAGCTGATTCTTCAACCTTGAAGCTTATAGAATATTATTCAGATTGGTATAGCTTGAAACGTGCAGTAGCGTGGATTCTTCGTTTTAAAGGGAACCTTCGAAAATGGCGGACCGATCGCAAGATTCTGAAAGAATACGTCAAAGATTCTTTAGACCCGATTCAACGTTCAACGAAGATCGAAACAGAAATGAATATAATTAAACGACATGATATGAAAATGGTTCCATTAAACGTAACAGACTTGAATAATGCTCAACATGCCATTCTTCAATTTACACAACGTTGTGCCTTTGAAAAAATGTGTAATATGGAAGCCTATAACTACCATTCATAATTTCTACTTTTCGCTCTCTTCAGAACACGAAAGTCGAAAAGTCGAAAAGTAGAAGTTACGACAAAATGTGAGGCGACAAGACGGTATACAAGCCAAAATCAACTCGAAAATAGGAAATTAAGAAATAACACACCGCGATAATAGCGCCCCCCCCCCCCCCCGTTTTTTCTTAATTTCTACTTTTCGACTTGCATTTTGGCTTGTATACCGTCTTGTCGACTTTCGACTTAGTCATATTTTTGTATTTATTGATGTCAGTAAGAAGGCGCCAACACGCTATACAAGCCAAAATGCAACTCGAAAAGTAGAAATTAGGAAATTAACACACTGTGCTATTAGCGATCTATGATCTGTCGTACTGTCGACTTTTCGACTTTCGACTTTTCTACTTTTCGCCTAGGAAGTTATTGTAGTCTCTGCCTTCCAGGTCACATTTGAATACGCGCAATTCCCGTTAACAAAAATGTCTGTGTGATAGAGTCTAGTAATGATGGCGATTATTTTGGTTAACACTCTTTCGTAGCCAATACAAAGTGACAGGCATCATAGCCACTAGACCAGAATGATTGTCCGCTGCCAGCCTTCACCTTCGAAATATCAAGGGAAATAATTTGAACAATTGGGGGCAGACCACATTGACTACTACATAAATGTTAAAACCCGTTTACCTGCTATTCCAGGCCAGGAGTTTAAAGTAGAAAAATAAACTAATATAGCCTTATTTATATCGCTAACTTTGACAATCTGTCACCCATAACGCCATTAATCCCGCCCACAATATACACAAAAAAGTGACGAAAGAAATAAATATTCTATACACCCCTTACCCACCACCCACAAACACCGTATTTATATCGGAGATTGGCTCTCACAGCAGCAGGATTTTTTTAAAATTTCGATTGGCCCCAAGACACGATTTTGTATTTAGATTCGTGTCACAGCAGGAATTTCTTCATTGGTCCCAACCACAGGATTTTTTTTAGGTTATCCCTCACGGCAGGGATTTTGCTCAGATTAATCTCCAGCGGGATTTTTCTGTACTCATTTATATTAGTTCAGATTGGCCTTCACAGCAGGATGTTCTATAGGTTGGTCCCAACAGTAATATTTTCTATAGATTACTATCACAGCATAGTTATTACTATTACAGCATATTTATTAATATAACAGCATATTTATTACTATTATTTATTACTTCTACAGCATATTTATTACTATCAAAGCATATTTATAGTGGACCCTTTCATATACTGTGTCCAGTGGCACTTTACAAACTGGCAATGTAACCATATATAAAAAAAACAAAACAAAACAAACCAACAAGCAAAATTATGGACATATTATCAGTCGCATACTGTGTCAGTTAAATCCTGTTTAAATAAACGTGTTAAGTTGTTTTTTAAAAGAATATAAAGATGTACACTATTTTATAGTAAATGGAAGATTATTTCATAAAACAGGCAGTTAAAAACTAAAAGAGTCCCGACGATAAGAGACAAATAAAACAGGGTTAGCCTTGAAAAGTAATTTATCTTAGGCCCTATGTAGGCTATGAATGTTCGGCGCATCAGAATTTTTCGTCACAATAGCAATTACAACAGAATGGCTTTTCAGCTTGGTTCACACAATAGGATTTTCTATAGATTGGTTCCAACAGCACCATTTTTCTTTAGAATATCCATTATATCAGGAATTTCGTGAGATTATCAACCACAGTAGAAATATTCGGCAGAATAGCCACTACACCAGACTAATTTTTTTGTCAGAATAGCTATCGCAGCAGAATTTTCTATAGAATGGTCCCAGCAATTACTAGACTCTATCACACAGACATTTTTGTTAACGGGAATTGCGCGTATTCAAATGTGATCTGGAAGGCAGAGACTACAACAACTTCCTAGGCGAAAAGTAGAAAAGTCGAAAAGTAGAAAAAGTCGAAAAGTAGAAAAGTCGAAAAATAGAAAAGTCGAAAGTCGAAAAGTCGACAGTACGACAGATCATAGGTCGCTAATAGCGCAGAGTGTTAATTTCCTAATTTCTACTTTTCGAGTTGCATTTTGGCTTGTATAGCGTGTTGGCGCCTTCTTACTGACATCAATAAATACAAAAATATGACTACGTCGAAAGTCGAAATGCAAGTCGAAAAGTAGAAATTAAGAAATTTCCTATTTTCGAGTTGATTTTGGCTTGTATACCGTCTTGTCGCCTCACATTTTGTCTTTTCGACTTTTGTGTTCTGAAGAGGCGAAAAGTAGAAATTATGAATGGTAGTTATAGGCTTCCATAGTGTAATGACTAATACAAACTCAGTGAAACGTGTGTCTAAAGACAGTTCGATTTACAAACTTGACCCAGTTTTCATGAATGGGCTTATCCGTGTAGGCGGACGCTTACGGAACGCTGATGTACCAGAAGATGTGAAACACCCAATAATCTTACCCCTCAGCGCCCACGTAACAAATCTGATAATTAAGAGTACTCATAAGAGATTAGGTCATTCAGGAAGAGGCCATACGATCGCCATGTTAAAGGAGCTAAATCGCTAATAGTTGGGACCTAGAAATTGACAAAAATGGGTCGCAACGTATATAATAATGTAATATGAATATATATAAACTGATTTACATTCAATCGTTTCTGTTTTTACTGTAATTTCTAATCATTTATGTTCGGCGAAATACGCCAGAAATCTCATGTGAATGGCAATCTTTAGCGTCTGGTTTTTCCAGTCTACACCGATGGTATTTATTGCGCATGCTCTCCAGATAAGAATATAGCGTCACCATTTGACATGACTTGTGGAATATGTCTATCCCTTTTCTTTGAGTCCCTTGTTCCAAATGGCGCTGAAACGCATGATGGTACACGATTCGTGTACCAATGGTAAAATGTTTATTTTGTCTTGAATATCAGATATCAGAAGCCCATCTTTTCCCTGTAAGATCACAAGACCAATGTTGATTTGAATTGACAAATAATTCGTGTTTTCAATGTCGAAGATTTTTGATGATATTGAGTTAGAGACTTAGCTACTTTAAGAGAAAAATATTGGATTATTAACTGTAATTCGATAGTTCGCCACATTATTTCTTAATGTGTTTCGTGTCGTAAATTACGAGCACCCGTAGGCAAGAGTAGGCATAGACTATTTCGGACCTTTCACGGTTAAAGAAGGTCGTAAAGAATTGAAACGGTATGGAGTTGTTTTTACGTGTCTTACTATACGCGCCATACACATTGAAATCTCTGCATCTTTAGATACAAGTTCATTTATACAAGCCCTCCTTCGTTTTATTGCCAGAAGAGGTCAGTGCGAAGAGATACGAAGCGACAATGGCACCAATTTTTGCGGCGGTGAACGCGAATTACGTATAGCGATCGAGAAATGGAATCACAGTCAAATTAACAACGAATTACTTCAACGGAATATAAAGTGGACGTTTAACCCCCC
Organism: Patella vulgata; assembly: GCF_932274485.2. Lineage (NCBI taxonomy): Eukaryota > Metazoa > Mollusca > Gastropoda > Patellidae > Patella > Patella vulgata. The sequence goes on from NC_065885.2 coordinate 45,547,245, forward strand.
GACCGGTAGTCATCACGGTGGTGTGTGGGAGCGCCAAATAAGGACAATAAGGAAGGTTTTAAGCGGTCTACTTATGGGTTTGAATTCGGTATCTTTGAATAATGAATCACTACACACACTTATGTGCGAAGTGGAAGCCATAGTGAACAGTAGGCCTCTAACGTTTATTTCAGATGATTGTGACGATTTTAATCCTTTAACGCCAAATACGTTATTGAATTTAAAGCCTACAACGTGGCCATTACCTCCAGGTGATTTTAGCCGTGAAGATCTCTACGCAAGAAAGTACTGGAAACAAGTGCAGTATCTAGCATATGCTTTCTGGAAGAGCAACGAGAGTATTTAGTAACGTTACAGCAATGCGTTAAGTGGACCCACCCTCAACGAAATGTTTGTGTTAATGACATAGTGTTTGTTGTAGATGACAATGTTTCTCGTAATCAATGGAATATGGGACGTATTATTGATGTTAATAAAGATTTTAAGGGTTTTATTCGTAGTGCTAAGATTAAGATTCAAAATGCACTTATGAAGAGACCAATTTCTAAGTTGGTGCTCATTCTACCGTAATGCAGATTTTGTTAAACAGCTGTTTGTTTAAGGGGCCGGAATGTTATTCGCATTATTGTCATTTGTGGTGTATCCGAGTCAGTATTTTATAATGTTTTGATCCTTGTCCTTTTCTTAGATTAGTTTATTTTCGGTCAAGGTCGATAGTTAACAAAGTCGCCATTGTTTCTGGTTTATAAAAATGTGAAATGTATTTTCTTTTTGCCCTGTAGTAGGGTGACCCACCATAAATAAATATCTCCATATATCTCGACAATTACGCCACAATATTTATATATATGCCAAGCCTCAAATCAGTTTCACACAATTATAGTCACTAAATAAACGATCATGTTGTACTTAATAAGCTATGACCATTAATCATGTATAAATAATAGACTGAACACTGGTTCCAAGAGTCGTCCATAACATCCAGACACTTTTGAGTAAAAGATAGGTTGCGTGCCCTTGTTTTGAAATTAGTCTCGCTTAACCAGTCAATCGACCATTCTACGTCTGATTGACAGGTCGGGATAATCAAGACTACTTTTTTACGAAACATAACAGTAAGCTAGAACAAGAAATTGAATTTAGAAATAAGCACGTTAGGTAGCTCAACAATCGTTTTAAGAAGCTTGTAAAAGTAAAATGAAACTACTGCTAGTATCATGTTCCTGTCTAACCCGAGTGATTCAGAGATATTATTTGTACTAAACCAAAAGATGCCGCTCTCAACGGTACAGTTAATGATAAAGCGATTTAAAAAATGAAACGAACGTAATTTCTAAATCTGCTGTAATAACCAAGAAGCTTAATTTTACTGCTATTCAAAATCGTCAACAATAAATTTTTTACGGCTGTAGTAGTTGATAGATTTGTAGAGAATTGCACGTGCCATGGCTATTTATAGTATCATACTGTCAGAAAGTTGGTCTCGGCACGGCGAATGTGCACGCTTCAGTGGTAGTCTCGAACTATCAGCGGTGGACTGTATTTCTGTGAGTACATGGGTCACCCTACCTGTAGTTCCTCACAAGATGTTAGTACGGCTAAATAGTAAATAAAGTAAAGAACCGTCGGACGGCAAAATATACACTTCGTAATGTTAAACAAGCATTATGCAAAAGCTAAATCTGCCTATTGCAGGTCTTTCTTTAGGCCTGAAATGTTTATTAAAGTATTAATTAAAGACATTAATTAACTGATCCAGGCCTTAATCAACTCTCGATGGCATCAGATTTCTCCGATATTAAATAGATTAGAATGGTTCAGCGATACTTTGATTTAATCAAATATGGAGAACCGAGACTTAGCTTCGATCAACCAGTACGGTGATTGAAATTATTGCACACGTCTGTCAAACCTTCAAAGGCTAATATCTTCGCTTGCAATAGAGTAATTTGTATGAAATTTTCAAATTATTCATTTTACATCATCTACTTTCGAACTATTATAGAAAGAATGGCTAGTTCTTTATCTAAATGTTACATAATGTATCTTTAATTTTAACATACATACATTGGAAACGGTCTGAAGAAATATATTATGGTCATTTCCATTAATTAGTTTGTTCTATATACGTGTACCTATTAGATGATAATTATATGATTCGTGTGTGACAACATAGTCTTATAGGGCCTATTGTGATTGTAAATTACATTTTATTATATTCAGTTGTGATTTTGACATTTTGTTAATATTCTATTGTAAATATTTATCTTCTATTCAAATTTTATTGTTAGCTTTTGTTATAAAGGGCAAAATCATAAAATATAAGACCGGCATCGACTTCGACTTACCGTTGATGCAGGGGCGGATTGGGGCCGGTAACCGGCCCGGGCTCCCGTGTCGGAGCGGCCCCCTTTACTGACCGCGGAGCCCGGCTCTCCCCCGGGAAAATTTTGAAAAATGAACCCCAACCTGCAAGTAATTTACAAAAATCAACCTGTGAAATTATCATATCGTCATATTATTAATTAACGTATTATCATTGTATCGTCAAGAGTCAAGAGAATTTAACTGGTAAAAAAAATGGGACTAGTTGAGAAAATTTTGACCATTTGATTAACCAGTTGACGGAGTGGGAGCGGACATGCATAGGCGTACGGGACACAATTCATTTTTGAATTTTTGGAAATGGGAGGCCATTTCCCGCAATTTGAGACCATTCCCGACATCCCAATTTCATCTCTGAAAATAACGAGTTAATAAAAATGTCAAGGAATGTTTAACACCAGCCTCAGGAAATCGTCTCGCACTCATATTCAGCCAGCAAACCAGCTATCCTCAAATTTTGCTGAGACCTTAAAACTGAGTTACGAACCATCGGCAGACGTTTCTTTTCTTATCCCCACGAACAGGGTGAAGGTGACTTAATAATTAGTAAATTTGCGGGTGACAGTGTCGGGTGAAAGTCTATTATACCAGCCCATTCCAGACTCCAGTGATGGCGTGGCGGCCCGTTAAAGCCACCGGCCCCATACAACATGATCATCATCGCTCCATGGCCGGTCCAATACCCCCCCCCCCCATATAATGTTCAGCAGAAAAAGGTTTTTTAGTCGAATTGGACAAAATTATTTTTTTCATTTTTTGTCCGACCGGCCCTTCGGGCGATCGCCGGATCGCCCGATGGCCCAATCCGTCCCTGCGTTGATGTCAGAAATAATGTAGTGTTTTATGTTTGATTTTCTTCGTGATTGTTTGTTTACCTCAATGACGTCTGGTTTACTTCGTCGATAGTGATGTCCCTTGTTTTTACAATGAACCTTTACCTTTTCTGGGAGAAGTTATTGATGTAATATTTAAATTTATGGTAATCTCCGCCACTTTCCGTTATTTTTTGATTCCGTAGATAGATCATCACGTGACCGTTCCCTATAAGGTAAATGTTCGACGATGCAAAGTCGCAGATACGTAGGTAGACAATGCAAAGTGCATAATGCAACGTGTAAAATGTAAAGTCGCTAATTCAAAGTTGTTTCATTCTTCAGAATGTAAGAGCTTAAGCCTACTTAAAATCTATAAAGCATAAGAACGTTCTGAAGAATTTTCTGGGAACACAAAATTAGATAAGTTTACTTTAATGCAAAGTCTACTTAAAATCTAAGCACAAGGACGCGTTTAAGAATTTTCTAGGAATCGGGCCATGGGCTTAATAAGGGTTCTCGGGAAACACACGCTCAGATACTGTGTGACGTATATCTGGACTTAACAAGCGTGGACTATTTATATCTGAAGAAAACTCACGCAACGATTTCTGGTCGAAACCTAACTATAGTCGAAACCGTGACTTAACATGCGTGGACTTAACAAGTTCTCAGCAGACACACTTCTTCTGTGATTTGGATCCATTTCCGAACAAACGGTAGACTGGTTCCAGTTGAAATCTGGTAATAATTTGCTAATTAAGATATAGCTGCTGCTAACTAGACATACTTGCGGCTGCTAGAATTGCGGTAGGTTTGCTGAATAATTTTCCAAACATCAAAACAATATTCTTCGATGACAATGTTTAATGACAATAATATTTCAGGACATCAATCTCATAACATGACAAGTCAACAGGACACAGATCCAGGCATCGATATTTCCGCGCACATGCGCACGGCGTGCGCAGGCACATTTGCTTTAAAAAAACTTTTTTGCAGGCACATTTTTAAATATGTAGCCACGCCGGGCAGCGCCTGCGCCCGGCACTATTTTTTGCCGCCCAGCACAAAGAAAAAATCGAAGAAAACCGCCCAGTCGTATTTAAACCCCTTTGTCCTTCTCTGTACACAAACTCGGCGCTCGAAATTTACCACGGCAATTAAACGGCAAAGCCAAAAAAGCCGACGTACGCAAACTATGTCTGTCACGGCATAATTTATTTTTGTGTGCCGTAGTAGACCCTATCATCCCAAATTAGTTTAAAGAAAGATGTATTGGTATTTTGTTTTTTTATACTTAGAAGATGTGTAGGCCTAGGTCTATTTATTTTACAATTATTCTATGGTCTTTATATTTGTTTATTTGCCGTAAATAGGTCACCCAGACCAATTTACGGCACTCCAATGTTAAAGGTTTGAATGTCGTAATTGTCCAACACGTGCCTGCAAATTTTCACGATGTTTCTTATTTTATTTCTTACCTGTTTTGACCGTTGATTTGCTACGGCCCGAGAGTAGGACTAGGAGCAAGATGAGAGCTTTCTCAGTTTCTGCCTGACCTTATTCTCATTCCACCGTAATAATAATAATATTCGTCAGACACGTACAACAACTTTACAAACAAGTCAAATAATACGTGTTTTAATTATCAATATCTACCTGTTGTCATAATTCGTTGTACCCAAATAAAACACAAACACCGTTTTAAGAATCGTTTTAATTTTTAATCTCAAAGTAATAAAGTAATATTTGAAAAAAAAACCCCAACAAAACAACAAATACCGAAAGGTCCTCAACTTATCTATCCAGAGAAACAGAGTGGGGCGGAACAATTTTATGCTCGGTCGGGTGGTGTCAAAAAGTTTTTAGATCCCTGTATCATTGATGAAAATTAAGTGAATTTGGTAAAATTTGAATATATAAATGGAAATTTGATTTGCACTGAACTAAATACAAAAGGCAGCAGATGCTCTGAAAATACACCAAGAAGGGTTTAATTTTCATAAAAGACCACGCCCCTCCCAAAATTTTTTTGCCTCGCTCCGCTCGCCACATATATTTTTACACCACTCACCAAATCCTGGCTACATCCCTGTGTTTCAGTATGACCCTGCAGGCACATTTTCAAGTGTGTGCGCAGGCACACTCAACTTTTATAGAGCCCTGCACAGATCTGAACTGCAGATTCAGAATAACATCATTTTAACATCACATCAGCAAAGACATTCTTCTAAATTAATTATGACATTATAACTGCAGTTCAATATCGCTTGACTCACACATGTGACGTGACAATTAGCTGCAACGAGACAAAAGGCAACAATAAGAAAACACTCCAACATCTAAAAATCTAAACATAATCTGTCGTGGACTAGCTAGACCCTGTCCCTAAATTTTAGGCCTTTTCTGCATACTGTCAAATAATAGATTTCCAACAAGATATACGTTAATTAAACTTCACAGACACGGCTTAGGACAGAAATCATGCTTACATCAATACAAATACGTTTTCATGAATTATTTGCTATAATCATCGCTATGGCATGGGGCTATGGCTGCCAATTTGAAACACGTGGACAGCAAGTAAATAACATTCTAATAAATTTACAAATACACCTCAATTATGACTTAGTTGGCAGGAATGTTTAGGCAATTTAAAAAGGGGTGTTTTATCTACTTTTATTTTTACATAAATTTAGTTTACATACCAAATTGTGTCCTACCAAAACTATAAATTTCAATTGGAACTAGACCAGCGTGTTTGGCAACATCAAAAACATACCAAAAAGCCATAGAACTGTAGGCTACTAGAAAGGAAGTCCTACTGGTCATTTATGTTATACATCGCATGCGCAAAAGAGATGTACCACAACTTACTTCCGGTTAAATAAAAACCTGAAGAAATGAGTATGGAGTCCTGTGAGCTTCGGAATAAAATAAGAACAAAACTTCGTCTGCACAACTACCAAGTTGTATCGATACGATTAGTTAAATGTTCCGTTGATATAAAAGAATTTTACCGTACACATGCAGGCCTAACAACAATAACACATAAGAAATTATTGAATAATCATTTTCAGTGAGAATGCATCCTGGAACATGTATTATAAAACCTAATTTGTCTTTATTTGATATAATATTTCGTAGAACCTAATAAAAACTGTGCAGCTAGTCTAGAATCTACAATTTTCTAATTATACAGGCCTATATAGGCCTAGTCATGTTTACTTTAGGCCTATCAATTAATCACCTTATATCTTATTTAAGTTTCTAACTCAATCCTGGCAGCCGCTGGTTATAACATCTGTTTCTATTGAGTTCAATATAGAGATTAGCCGGTTGATTTGTTGATATAAACCTTTGAATAATAGCGCCCAACAGGCAGCTGTGTTTAATTATGTTCTCCTGATTTTGATTGTTTCTGTGTGTCTGAAGTATATATCAAACCTTTGAATAATAGCGCCTAACAGGCAGCTGTGTTTAATTATGTTCTCCTGATTTTGATTGTTTCTGTGTGTTTGAAGTATATGTTTGTGATATGCGCTTAGAAACACTTCACGTGTAAATGAAGCGCTATATAAATCGAACAATAATAATCATAGCCCCTCCCCCCCTAAAGTATGTTAATAGCTAAAATTTCTTTTTATACGCCCACATTTTTATGTGGACGTATTATGCCGTCGCCCCTGTCCGTCCGCCGTCCACAATTGTTTGTGGACTCTCTACAGGTCACAATTCTTATCCGATTTTGACGAAACTTGAAAAAGATCTCGGCTGCTTTCGATATTGGCATGTATCGGATCGAAACTTCATGGATTAAGGCCCCTGATTGTACGAAAAATCACGTTTTTAGCTTGTGGACCCTATAGAGGTCACAATTTTTATACGCCCACATTTTCATGTGGACGTATTATGCCGTCGCCCCTGTCCGTCCGGACGTCCGTCCGTCCACAATTGTTTGTGGACTCTCTACAGGTCACAATTCTTATCCGATTTCGACGAAACTTGAAATATAGGTTTATCCCCAAAAGATCTCGGCTGCTTTCGATATTGGCATGTATCGGATCGAAACTTCATGGATTATGGCCCCTGTTTGTACGAAAAATCACGTTTTTAGCTTGTGGACCCTATAGAGGTCACAATTTTTATCCGATTTTGTTGAAACTTAAATTGTAAGTTTATAACCCAAAGATCTCAATTCCTTTCGATATTTGCGCATATCGGACAGTAACTTCCTGAATTATGGCCCCTGATTGTACGAAAAATCACGTTTTTAGCTTGTGGACCCTATAGAGGTCATAATTTTTATCCGATTTAAAAAACCAGATTATTATATCACCGTTACACCCTAAGGATGACTGAGTTCGAATTTCGTGAAAATCGGCCCAAAATTGACAGACAAAATGGCCGCCGTTCGTTTCCAAATAGCGTAAGAATATGGTATATCAAGGTTGTGGACCCTATAGGGGTCACAATTTTTATCCGATTTTGTTGAAACTTGAAACGTAAGTTTATAACCCAAAGATCTCGGTTCCTTTCGATATTCGTGCATATCGGACCGTAACTTCCTGAATTATGGCCCCTGATTGTACGAAAAATCACGTTTTTAGCTTGTGGACCCTATAGAAGTCATAATTTTTATCCGATTTAAAAAAACGTATTATTATATCACCGTTACACCCTAACGATGGCTGAGTTCGAATTTCGTGAAAATCGACCGAAAACTAGCAGACAAAATGGCCGCCGTTCGTTCTCAAATAGCGTAAAAATATGGTATATCAAGGTTGTGGAAACTATAGAGGTCACAATTTTAATTCGATTTTGTTGAAACTTGAAATGTAAGTTTATAACCCAAAGATCTCGGTTCCTTTCGATCGATATTCAGAGATTATGTAGATGGAGTTAACGTCTGTCAATCAAACGATCGGCCATACTAAGAATCGGTGAAGATCTAATTCAATCCCATTTCTAGTCAAAAATTACACTGGTGATAACTATGTTCAGAATAAAGTAATTTGACTGAAATTTTCAATATATTCTTCTTTCATCATCTATTTTTGAACTGTTATAGCAAGAATGGCTAACTCCTTATAAAAATCTCCCATAATGTATCTTTAATATAGAAAATACTCGAAAGTAGGTTCAATAGCTAAAATGTGTATAATGCTTCGTTATACTTTCAAGCCAGATATAGTGTGTTTATACTGTATATGCAAGTTAAGAGTCATTCCACGAGAAAACCATGCAGAAGGTGGGAAGGTGGGGGTCGGCAGATCAAGTTCATCTCAGGGTGATTTTATGGACTCCTCAAGACTACTTCACAGCCAGGAGGGCCGATTTCATAATTTCACCGTTATTGACAAACATTTTTGGCCAATTTTGCCATTTTTTTAGGTCATTTTTGGTCAATTTTCAGCCACCTATTGTAGCGAGTCTAGAGTTTGGATGGAAATGGTGGTGATTGGTGATGTTAGTGGGGGTCTTCTTGTGCCCCAGTGTGAAGACCATAAAGTCGCATCTATTGTCTGGGAGTAATGATTGTAGACTTCGATGGCCAAGGGATAGTTTCCAATCTTTCGGATTGAACCATAGAGAATAATCTTAAGACGAATTTAATCAGACCACGTTTTATTCAACTCGTAACCAAACTACAACTTACCAATGGGAGACAACTCTTGTCTATAATAATCATGTAGTTTCGAACATACATGTACATAAGTATTATTTATATCTACAGATACTACAATCCCTTTCTTTTTTCTTAGTGTTCAAAACTAATCTATTTTGAAATCTGTAACTTAAACTAAAATATATCTCTATTTCACTTTGAATGTCCATAGTACCATTGGAGTCCCAAATTAAACCTTTTTTTTAGTAAATCATCACAAATTAATAACCCAAATTTATATCTCAAGTTTTATTCTCAGAAAGTTAATAACACTCATAGTCTTTGTACTTTTCTGGTCTTTTTGTTTTTCTTCGAACTCTTGATTCTGTTTGAATAGCATCAGGTAATTGTACTTGCAACCTATCACAATTCGGATCGGACTTATTTTTACATGGTGATTCACTATTATTATTTGACTCACTTTCAATAATAGGCAATTCTGCAGTTTCTATTTGATTTTCACGGTTACTATTAGATATTTTTCCATGATACTTTTTCACACGTGTAATATTTCTACGATATTGATTATACGGTGCATTTTCACTCTGAATTAACACACTATTTCTATCCTTACGAATAACATCAAACATGGTTGGACTAAAGTTTGTTGAAAACTTATTTTGATAGTCCTGACGTACTAATACTTTATCTCCAATAGTAATATCACTTTCGCGAGCATGTCTTTTATTATCAGAATACACTTTCCCTTTTTCTTTTCTTTCAGAATCGCGGTCGCGAACTTCTACATCATCGCAAAATTCGTTAAGTTGTGGTAATTTGGTTCGTATTTTTCTACCATATAGTAATTCAGCGGGACTAACACCTGTTGTTGAGTGCGGTGTACTGCGGTACATCATCAAATATTTGTCAAGTTCTTCCTTCCAATTCTTCTTCTCAGCTTGTGCAATTCGAATTCGTTTCATTATAGATGCATTTTGTCTTTCTACCTCGCCATTTGCTTGCGGCCACAGAGGTGTTGATTTCCTGTGTTCGATACCATATTCTAACATAAAGTCTGAAAACTGTAAACTTATAAATTGGGGTCCATTATCAGTTTGAATTGATAGCGGTAGTCCATGAGTAACAAACACCTTATTCAGCATAGATATGATTTTGTCCGAAGTAGTAGATTTGGTAACTACTGCTTCAAAATATCTACTATAGTAATCTACTAAAACGAATATATAATCTCCCGTTGGTAGAGGTCCTAATAAATCAGCTGCTAAATGTTGCCACGGTGCGGACGGTAACTGTGTTCTCTTCATTGGTTCTGGCAGTGTAGCCTTACTTACAAGTTGGCATCCATGACAAGATTTACAAAAAGTTTCTATTTGTTTGTCAATGTCAGGCCACCATACACACGAACGAAGTCGTTGTTTCATGCCTACTATGCCTGGATGTCCTTCATGCTCTAAAATCATTACTTTTTCGCGTAGTTCAGCAGGAATTAGAATTCTTGTTCCTCTAAGTACTAATTTTCCTATGGCGCAAAGTTCGTGCCTCATGGGTAAATATTCTTTGAACTGAATGTTCTCCCATTTACCTTGTAGTAGATGATTACGAATGGCTTCACACTCGGGATCATTAACTGATTTAGTCTCAATTTCTTTTGTAGACATAGCCTTAGGTGTCGATTGATTCGCAATAAACCTAACATAAGCCTGGTCAATGCTACGACCTCTGACATCTGTAACTTTTGATTCACATAAAAGTCTAGATAGAGAGTCGGCAATGTTCTGCGTACCTTTAATATGTTTTACAGTATACTTATAAGGCTGCATGCGTAATACCCATCTTTCAATACGAGCACAGGGTTTTGATCTAGTCGAATAAATATACTCTAAAGCCTTGTGGTCTGTTAAGAGTTCAAAATCAGTTCCTAACAAATACACGTTGAAATGTTCACATGACCAGACAAGCGCAAGGGCTTCCTTTTCGGTTTGTGAGTAACGCCGTTCTACATCAGTTAAACTACGGCTTGCATAACTAATAATTCTATGTTCTCCATTTTGAATTTGGATTAAAACAGCGCCAAGTCCAACAGGGCTTGCGTCAGCTATGACTTTCGTTGTCGCGTTTTTATCAAAATAAGCTAAAGTTTCTGCACTTGATAACCTGCGTTTCAATTCACTGAATGCGTTTTGTTGAGACCATCCCCATACGAATTTCTGATTCTTCTTTGTCAATTTACAAAGCGGTTCTGTAACAGTTGATAAATCAGCAATATAACGTCCTGTAAAATTTACAAGTCCTAAGAAACTACGTATTTCAGTTGCAGTTTGTGGTGCACGAGCATTAACGATCGCTTGCACTTTAACGCTTGCAGGTCCTATTCCTCTATCTGACAATACATGACCCATAAACTCTAAATTAGTCAAATTAAACTGACACTTGTCTTTGTTCAGCGTCATACCTTTTTCACTTATAACACGAATAACATTTTCAATTCTCCTGTTATGTTCTTCCACAGTTGGTGCATGAACAATAATATCATCAAATATGTTGTGTACTCCTTCACAGTGTTGAAGTGACTGTTGTATTACCTTTTGGTACATCTCTGGAGCGCAGCTAACACCAAACATGAGTCGCTTATATCTATACAAACCATTATGCGTTATGAACGTAGTAATGTCTCTCGACTCTTCATCAAGTTCAAGTTGGTGGTATGCCCATTTAATGTCCAACTTACTAAAAAACTTACTATGAGACATGTCCTGCAATATCTCACCAATCGTAGGAATTGGGTGTCGTTCACGTCTGACAGCAGTATTGGCTAACCTCATGTCAACGCATAGTCTAATATCTGGAAGTGTAATCTCGGTAGACTTCTTATTCCGCGCCGAGAGACCCAAGTTGTCGGACCATTGACTTTTTCAATAATATCTAAATTCTCTAATTCTTTCAGTTTCTCAGTTAATTTATCGCGCAATTGATATGACACTCTTCGAATGTTTTGTACTATTGGCGTAACACTTTTGTCAATTGGAATTCTAAGTTTAAAGCCTTTTAATTTTCCAAGTCCCTCAAAACAACTTTTATATTTCTCTGTTATCTTATCAACATTATTTTCAATCACATTTACTGAGTTACAGTTTATTTCTAAAATGCCTAATTTAATAGCGGTTTCACGGCCTAACAACGACTGTCCTTCTTCATTAATGACGACAAATTCTACCTCATCAAACTCCCGGTTACTAAATTTAATATTTGTCGTAAATTCTAACAATACGAATTGGCTGTTTACTAGCATTTGGGTAAAGTTTCTTTGTCGAGTTCTCATTTACAGAATGAAAGTTTGTATTATTTTCTTTTAAAACTTTCCATTGACGATAATCAATGATATTTGGACCTGACCCAGAATCAACAATAAACGAAACTACTGTTCCGCCTACGTTTATATTTACTCGGTCGTCCAGCACATTAGAAACTCTATAAACAGGATCACTATCACTGTCAAACTCTCTTTCTCTTTCTTCACTTTTTTCTTTAATTTGTCGTACTTGTGATCTATTACTTCTGTATTTATTTCTTCTGTCTTCAGGGTTTTCATTTCTGTAATTTCTTCTATTTCTCCTGTCATATGACTGTGGCATGTGCATTTTCGTCTTACACATTCTTTCATAATGTCCAAAATTCTTGCATTTACGACATTTTTCTCTTAAAGCAGGACAATTCGGATCAGAATGCCTATGTCCCTCATATCCGCAATTAAAACATTTTCCTGTATTTCCCTGTCTGGATAATGTGGTCTACTGTTACTATTATTACTGTTACTGTTATGTCTAGGCCTATAACTGGAACGTCGATCCTTCATTATTAATTTATTTACATCATACGAGAGGCCTTCTATCGAGCTAGCCTGTCTCACAGATTCTTCCACTGCACGTGCTATCTCAATTGTCCGTTGGAGGTTCAGATTTGCTCCTTTTTCTAAGAGTTTTCTTCGAAGTTCATTCGATGAACATTTTGTAATGACCTGGTCCCGAATTTCGTCATCAATATTTGCAAATTCACATCCATCAACACTTTGTCGAAGTCTGGTAATAAACTGTTCCACTGTTTCATTTTCATCTTGTTTTAATTTTCTGAACACACATCTTTCAAACGGCACATTTCCTCGTGGGTTGAAACACGTGTCGAGTGCGTCTTTTGCTTTCGTGTATACGTCTTCTTCTCCCTCTTCTTCAACATCGCTGACATCTAGGGTGTAAAACACGTCTTGCACATCCATACCAGCGGTGTGTAGGAGTAAGGCCTTTTTCTGTGCTGGATCCTTGGTTCCTCGGCTGGTTACGTAAAGGTCAAATGCTCGGATCCATCTTCGCCATCGGGCGGCAATTCCGGTGCGGTCTTTGCAGTCAAAATGATACGATTGCCCAACGTCGTTATTCGTCGACATTCTTGTATTTTAAAAGCTTTCGTTGTCAAGGAAATGCTCTAAATACCTTCCTGTATCCTCGTCGCCAAACTGTAGACTTCGATGGCCAAGGGGCAGTTTCCAATCTTTCGGATTGAACCATAGAGAATAATCTTAAGACGAATTTAATCAGACCACGTTTTATTCAACTCGTAACCAAACTACAACTTATCAATGGGAGACAACTCTTGCCTATAATAATCATGTAGTTTCGAACATACATGTACATAAGTATTATTTATATCTACAGATACTACAATGATCCGCAAAATTGTAACATATGGCGACTAAAACCGAAAATATACACCTGCGAAAATTAGCTCTATTTTCTATGATGCGGGGGTTGGTCAAAATATCGTATTATGCACAGCTTGACACGCTCTATCGATATAAAAAATAATATCTCTGTCACCTCTCTTTAATCACTGCGAAATAATAAGTCAAAGTTGGTGACTTTTCCCTATTGTAATCTCTCATTCTCTGTGAAATGGCCAACTACTTTCATTCAGGGTAAGCCAGCTCTCTACTTTTCTTCACCAAATCATTCGCCTACGCTCACTGGTAGCAGCTTGAAACCCGCTCGAGCAAAACTAGTCTCTTTGATGATGATTGGTATCCAATCCATGATGGCCGCGCCCGAGACTGCAGGAAATTGTGTTTTTTCTTTATTTTGGCCATAGAATGTGGTATATATCCCAGATATGAGCAATGAAATGACTTAATAGATTGAAAGAGTGTACTAAGGACATTTAAGGCCCGTCCTTTAGCACATTACATAGCAATAAGTGAATTGAGAACCGAATGGGAGCTGATTTCTTGACGAAGTGGGATTTGTGATCTTGATAAGTCGATTCTATATGGAAAGGTGATATGTGCATTTTCCAAAAGGATGTAAACAATATGCTGTCCATAATGAGGAAATGGGCTGTCAAAAGAGCCAAGTTCCTACACCGCCTCAGGTTAGTTCTTCAAATAAATGATATGACGTAGGGTCAAAAATTAAACTTCATCATGGGATCATTTTCAGAGCCCAAAATAAACCTTGCCATTCCCTTTAAAACTAAATTTGTATATGAAAGACATCTATGTTGATATCAACCCATCGTATATGGGCCATTGAAAATTTTCTCGCATTGAGTCTCCGAATGATGGACTGGCTAGTAACAGGGACCCCTGCAAATACTTAGAAAATAATTTTAGTAAATTATTTTATGTGGCTTGGTTGTTTCAGGTTACTGTTGGAACTGATGACATCCCTCCCACTGTTACATCATCTGCAGCTACTGGTAATGCTGCTTACATTCATCATCAATCTACTGCTACTACATCATCTGCAGCTATGGGTATTGGAACTGCCACCTCCTTCTGTATTGGTAGCGACACCAGTAACAGTAATGACTTAGAACTACCAATAATAGGCCTAGATCCGGTAATGACGATTACATGTAATCATCATTACCTGATCTGGGCCTTTTATTGGTAGTCATTACTGTCACTAGTGTCGATTACATGTAATCATCATTACCTGATCTAGGCCTTTTATTGGTAGTCATTACTGTCACTGGTGTCGATTACATGTAATCATCATTACCTGATCTAGGCCTATTATTGGTAGTCATTACTGTCACTGGTGTCCTACCAATAGCGGTTACAGAAGGAAGGGGCAGCGTGACAGTTGCAATACCCATAGCTGCAGATGAAGTAGTAGCAGTAGATTTATGATGGATGTAAGCAGCACTACCAGTAGCTGCAGATGATGTGGCAGTGGGAGAGATGTCACCAATAGTAACCAGAAAGAACCAAACCATATAAAATAATTTACTAAACTTATTTTCTAATGTACTATTTGCAGGGGCAACATTTGTAAAATTTTCTGAAACTGGTCCTAGTCAATCCATCATCCGGAGACTCGATACAAGAGATTTTTCAATTGCCCATATACGTTGGGGTTGATATTAATAATATTGTCAATCTGATTAAAACACAGATCCTATTTCGTTTCGTTTTTATAGTTCAAAATTTCGTTTTACTTGTCTTTACTACACTAGGATCTGAAAGAGTTTGTATCATTAGCGTGTTCTGAATAGTGTGAGGTATTAGCCAATGAAACGGTCTGTTACGGCAAGCTTTAGGCATGTTTTGCACGGAACTGTGGGTAAGCCCCTAGATGCATTAATGCTGATTGGTTAATCAAATGTCTGACGTCATAGGCTCACTTGCCGCTCGTATGACCTCTGACGTGACCTATTGCAACAACCAGTCAGATCTTCATGTAGTGTAGTTCATCGAAAGTATAAAAAAACGAAACGAAATATAGATCTGTATTTTAATCAGATTGGAATATTTTGAGAGATGGCCCCTGATAGACATGTCCTTCATGTTCAAATTCAGTTTTAAAAGGCCCAGCAATATCCATTTTGGGACCCGAAAATGATCATATTATGAAGTTGAATTTTTGACCCTATGCCATATTTTTTATTTGAGAAACTACCCTGAGGCCTTGTAGGAACTTGGCTCTCTTGACAGCCCATTTCCTCATTATGGGCAGCATAATATTTCCGGCATATACATAGAATAGAAGAAAAAAAACTAAAATTAACAAGAATTTTTTAATGCTGCCAAAGTTTAAAAAAAAGCAGAGAGCTGGCCTTTACTAAAGGTATTACAGCTATATCAGACTCAATGCAGTTGGTTTGAGGACTTCTGAAGTCCATCGCTTAACTCAGTCAACTGGAGTATCACCGCACAACTGTTTTCTGCTAATTTGATTGTGGTCGAGCACACACACAATGTTTCCATCGATATTTTAAAGACACAATTTCTTCCCTCTCTTTATCAATAGTATTTCAGTGCTTCACGTTTGAAAATCAAAGGGGAGCCATAAAAAGCTCTTCTAAAATTACAACAGCTGAAAATAGCTCCTGTAAAAAAAGCTCTTTTTAACTCAAGATAGAGGAGCAATCCATTATTTAGAAGAGCTGTTTTTATTATGTATTCCAATCAATCAATGGAGCTTAGAATTAGATGCAGCCAATTATTGACCTTTTAAATTTTATATTGATACTAAGAAAAATAAAGATATATGTTTCAATATTTATTAGAATAAATACATAATAAATAAAACAAATCAAACTTAAGTCTCAATCTTTCACTCCCATACTATAATAACTTAATGAAAATAGACAAAAGTCACGACACAGGAAAGAAATATTTAACTTTAAGCCAATTTTCATAGAATATGCAATCATAAAATATATTAGTTACATGTAAATAGTATAATATTCTAAATTCTAGCTTAACATATTAATTATTTACTTTATATAATTGAATATTCTGTGAAAATGGTTTTCAGCTGATTGCACTCTTGGTAAAAGATTAAAAGGAAATACTTTAAGGCTAAGCTGTCAAAAGCCAAGCTGTAAATAAAATAGTATTAGTTGAACCATTGTCTTATGGTATTGTATTAATAATTTCAGTCACACTCACTCATACAATTATGCCACAGAAAAATTGAATTTGACACTACACAAAAATAAATCACAACCTAAATTAAAATATAAATCAACCATTGTCCGCTGTTATCAATAATTTCAGTCACTTATACAACCATTCTTCAAAAATAAATTTACCAACATCAAATGAAAACAAAATCATCATCGAAGGAATAAGTAACCAGATACATATGTACACCAAACAAATTATCATAGCAAAATAAATCAAATTTTTTTTTAGATACATAATTTTTCGTGAATTATCCTTCATACATGTGTGATACGGGTGTTTAGGTGGAAAATGAGAAAACTAGAGTAATTATTTATTTATTCTTGTGTGTCAGTCCTCAAAATTCCTGTCCAGATTTCACTAATATTTACATCATCATTATCAATGTCAATGTCACTATCACTGGAATTATCTGTATCTGAATTATCTGTGATATCAGTTGAAGCCTGTGTTGTACTTTTATTTGTACAAGCTGACGAACAAGGACTACTTTCTATGACCTGTAACTGTGTAACATTTTGACGAATACCAAGTTTTTGTTTCCGACGTTTGGACAGATACAGAGTTAGAGCACTTTCTAGAATGTCGGTACGCTCAGCTTCAGTCCAAATTAAATTGTTTACATTGGTGATCAAGAGATCCTCCATACTCTCGTGGGACAAACTTAAGCGCCTGTCATTTAGCATTGCTGTTAAATGGCTGAAGCCAGACTCGACAACGCTGTTACTAGGTCCTAAACAAAGGAGTAGTTCAGCTAACTTGCACACGTTTGGGAATTCTGCTTGCCTATAACAAAACAGCTTGTACCATAAGTCATGAGCAGACACACCATTATAAAAATACTTGACTGTTCTCTTTAAGTCCTTCCATTCTTGGACTATTTTTGTATTGTCAAAAGTTGAAATGCAGCAAAGGGGTTTTAAATAGATTATAAATGTAATCAAGAGAAACGAGTTCGTTAGTAAGGTCTCCTTTCCAGTTAGCAGGATCAATCCACACCATGTGATCGTATATTGCTTGATTCGTAAAAGAAACAAATCTGTTATCTAAACAGATTTGAATGGATGGTATTGAAGTATTAATTATCTTTCCAACAACGGCTTTTGATTTATTAACCAACTTTATACCCTGTAAGGATAGATTTACATCTCTTTCATATTTCTTGCCACTGTTGCGATGGTCTTTAGAAATCTCATAATCCTCTTCAACTGAAATATACAAACAAAATATTTTTTCAAAAATCCAGTCCGATGTAATTTAAACCACATCCTCTCTTTGTGGTGGTACAATAACAATTACAGCCTATTCAAATAAGCTGGACATCTAACATGACATGCTATTAGCAAACAAAAGACATTACATTGTATCCTTTTTTTTCCGTACTGTCAGAATAGTATTCTGATATAAGACACTAGTAAATTTGTTACTATACATTACTTACTACTAATATCAATTGCCATAATTGACTAAAAGTAAAACCATAAAATACTTATCACAGACATTAAAGGGACTATCCCGATTTGAACAGAGTCACAAAAACAAAAGTCCGAGTTCGTATGAAATTTAAGCGCCAAAATATAGCGGAATGGTGTATTTACCCTGCCTCAAAATTCCGGCTCAAAAAATTGAGTTGTTTTGGACGTGAACGTCAAAAATGCTTATCCGGACACGTAACCCTTTTAAGATTTCTGGTCAATTTTTTTCGTTGGGTGACCTGATAATCTATCGCCATTCCTTTAGAGGTCTATACAGTGAATGACCCATGTGCCGTACTGGATAACGAAAGGTAAATTTCACCTACACCTTATTCTTATAAAATAAAAGTCTGGTTTTATCTAGACACCATATAATACAGCTTGGGACACCGGTCTCCATTTCCAGATGAAGACTGACGGTTGTAAGTTGTTTGAAAACATATCACAAATATTGAATTAGTTGTTCGGCCCTTAGGTACGGGATATTAAGGAGTTTTAACACAAAATTAAGCAGTTTTATTCTCCAAAATATTATCGGGATTGGCCCTTTAATTCATGACCGATACTATATTTTCATATACATGAATTTTATTTAATGATAAATTACTAACCAAATGTAGAGGAATTATTTCTCAGGATGAAGCCAAAGCTTCCAGCTAAGTCTTTAACATCAATATTGGTGTATTCTAGCTGTAAATCTGTGAGAGATTCTTTCGCTTTTTCAAGGGCAGGCATCACCTCTGTGATCAAAATATTATTCTTCTCAAGAGTTAATGAAAGTTCTGATATTGGCTGGATAATATTTAAGTAAGTCACACATGTACACAAGAAGCTGAAGTCCTTGAGTTTCTTTAATATTCCTCTCAGTTTTGCAGCTGCAGCTGAATTCTTGGTGCTTTTTATTTGATCTTCCAGTGTTAAACTAAGAATGATCCAACTGATTAACAAATTTGTCAGTCCTCTCAACTGATGGGAAATAAAACGAGTACCATGAACCTTTGGTATTTTATAGGTTTTAATATCATAAATAACACCCATTTTTTTTAAAATATCGCGTTAACTTTCCAGATTGCTTAAATTCGTAGTAGAGAAGAATCATGAAGTCAGTGACAGATTTTAATTCTGGAATTTTACTCAAGCTATCTTGAACAGTACACAATGTATATTAAGTAACCAATCTCGCTGGTCGTCTTTCATTAATTTATAGAGGCCATTTTTTACACCTGTGTTCACAGAAGCGCCATCACATGTAAAGCAAACTAACTTGTTTGTATAGTCCGTAGGATCAATTGGTAACTGTGACAAAAAAGTGTCATCCATTGATTGTTTTATGTTAGCCGCTGTTGCATCTCCATAGGTATCCACATCGTCTAGAGCCACACATACAAAGGTGGGTCTCCCCATGTGCACAAGCCGAACATAAATGAGTTCTTTCTCAGAACCAGTTTTCCGAGCTTGGGATCCATCAGATAATACGGTAAAACTGCTTGAGTTACTTATCATATCTGTTATCTTTTGGCGTACTGCCTGTGCTATATACGACACAAATTCCTTAGCTCGGTTACTGTTATCATATTTAGATATGAGTGCCACCCCATTATCCTTAAAAAGATTGATCAAAGTTTTAAAATGTTTAAAGGGTAGTCCGTCAACTGCCAGGTTATAGGCTGCACCTATGAGCTTTCTGTAAGCTTCAAATGATATGTTTTTTAATGTACAGTCAATTTTTGGTTGTGTTGCTATGGCTTTTGTGATCTCAGCCGATTCACCAGCAATAATATTATTATCATCTACTAGGCCCAATGTTCCATCTAATTTTTCGTAGTCCTGCGCAGATTTATGTGCTAATGAACTAAGATGTGTTAAAACATTGTGTTTTTTTGCATGGTCAGTCCCACAAATATATTTTTCTATTTCTTCTCTTACGGTACCTTTTAATTTTGTCCATCTGATTATTTTATCTCCATGTTTGGCACATAACTTGCACCATAACAATTCTATGTTTCCAGTTTTGTCAGTTTTGACGCCGAATATACCTCCCGTGTTCCATCTTTGGAAAGTTCGCAATTGAACAGTTTTATCGCTAGACATAAGGTTGGTGGAGAGGAAAATTAAAACAAACACTAACAGCAAATGTCCAACAAACATTTTTCGCCGGGTCTCAATTTCATTCTCATTGACATTCGTGCCCACACTGATCCGCAGTGAATATTCGCTTGGCCTCTACAATCACTGATAAGGATGACATCGATGCGACTTAATGACTACAAAATATTAACTTTTTTCTTTCGACAAATTAAATTCTGAAACATTTTGTTTTAGTATTAGAAAAATAAATAAAGGTGTTTGATGTATATCTTGATAAAAAAATATTCCATATTTAGCGTAAATAGGTACAGAAAATAGTACGCGGAGGCGTAAAATGGGTTAAACGATATAATTTTGCCCGTACCAGTTCATATTACTACGTTCGATGTAAACAACGCACGTGTGACCATCAATTTGACGTTTTTTTCTGTTTGTTTACTCTGAATTCTTTCAGAAGTACATTTTTTACCGTCTAATCTGATTCACCTGCTCGTGTTTGTTTTAAAACAAAAAAAAACAAGCCACAGAAGTAATCATTTTTGGCGTTATCGATGCCATCTTGCTTTGTTGGTAAACATTGTGATGTGACGTCACCCTTAGAACTACAGCGGTCTGACCTTTTAAAGGTCAGTCATCTTGGACAGAGATAAAAGACGGATGTCGCATTAGGTCTGTAAAACAGATTGATAATAATAATAATAATAATAATAATAATAATCTTTATTCATGTATTGAAGCCTTACGGCCATAGTACAAATTTAGCATATTGAAGTGGAAATTATGTACACTTATTTCAATTTTAACCATTAAATAATACTTTATAGATTTATGCAAATCATATAGATACAATAAATAGAGTGGTGCACAAAGTAGAAAAAGAAAGGAACAGTTTAGTGAGAAAATGACTAATATTTACAATGTTATAATAGTGTATAAGTAACTATACCTATGACAATGTGATTAGTAAAGTAAGGAATAATATGTACAATTTTGAATATGAATACTTTCTTGTGATAATTGACAAACTGTATACAAAATTTATGCAGAAGTTGATAATGTTTTACGTATTTCAATTGCAAAATATATAAATTTTGAGATATTTATAACGACAGTTTGTTCATTATTTGACATTAATTGAATAAACTGGTACTTTGTATCATACTTGTTATCTACGTGGATATATTTTGATCTAAGGCTATCGTATTCCGAGCATCTTAATAGAAAGTGACACTCATCTTTGCACTCATGCAGATCACATAAACGACATATTTTGTGATCCTCTGGCAATTTACGCCATTTACAAAGCGTGTTCATAAACAGGTATGATGCACAACGAAATTTAATAAGCGCGCGCTTAAATTTCCTGTCATATGTTGATAGCAAATACGGTTCTAGACCAAGCATACTTTTAAATTGGCTATAATAAACAAGTCTTGAGTTTTCATATAAGGAATAGTGCCATTCTTGGGCACAACATTCACGGATTCTCTGCGTGAATAGGTAAATAAATTCAGCACAATTTCCTATTGTTTGGGAGATCCATACTATACCAAAGCCATACCTAAATAGTAGATTTTTAACATAGCTTGCCCATGTTTTCCTACCATTCATATCCAAGTTATGTAGCATTACATACGTTTGTTTGGGAAGTCGATGGTCTGGCATGCATAAAAGTTTAACCCAATATCTGATACATCTATTTGCAGAATTAACAAAAAGGTAGGATCTCCCGAGTTCACCTAAAACAGCAGAGTTACTAGTATGAGAAGGCAGTTTTAATACATATTTGAAGAATTTTAAATGGACATTTTCTATTTTTGTACAAAAAGAATGCCCCCATATCTCGGAGCCATACAATAAAATTGGAAGGATCATTTTATCAAATATTTGTACAGCACAACTAAGATTGATACCTTGACACTTTTTGTCTATACATTTCATCATATTAATAGCTTTCTCGGATTGTAGAATTTGAACTTCTTTTGTTTTCGACAATTTAAGTTTTGTTGAGAACACAACCCCTAGATATTTGTAGAAAGAAACGGTATCTATTGGGACATTATTGTAATTCCATTTTTCATATGCTCTCAGTGGACCACCGTTTCTAAATACAAGTATCTTGTTTTTTTGGGTGTTGATGGACATTCCATATTTCTCACAAAATATAAATTGTTAATAATAGAAAGCTTTCAACTAAAAAAAAATTATTTAAAACATCTGTTTACTTGACGCATCATGTGTCCTTAACCGTCACCGAGTATCGGAACTATGGGGGGATATTTTGCTGCTGGCCAGAATTGGAATTTGCTGAAACAAAATTCTTATTTGACAATATTCGAGGATTCGTTATGATTTATAATGCACACACAGACTTTATTTGAAGTATTGGGGCGTTCGTTTTTTTTTACTATTCCATAGAATATGAGGAGGGCGATACTTATCCTCGGAGGAGAGCGATAAAAAGCTCTTCCAATTTGACGTTTGCTCGCGTCAAACGTGAAGCACAGGTATTTTATTTCACTTAGCCGTTCCAATATGAATAAGTTGATTCCAAGTGACACAACGTGGTCTGTGTATGGCTTCTCCTTAGATGTGGCAGCATGCATCCTTTTGGAATATTCCATTTAATGCAGCCTCGTCAAGAAATCAGCTCCCATTCTGTTCTCACATCACTTATTGATATGTGATGTGCTAAAAGGTGGGCCTTAATGTCCTTAGTACATTTTTTCAATCGTATGAAGTGATTCTCTTGGTCATATCTGGGATATGTACCACATTTATTGGCCAAACATGAGGAAAAACTGCAATTTTGTGCGCTTTCGGACCAAGCCTCATCAAAGAGACTAGTTTTGCTCGAGGGGTTTCAAGCTGCTACCAGTGAGCGCGGGCGAATGATTTGGTGAAGAAACGGAGAGAGCTGGCTTACCCTGAATGAAAGTACATGTAGTTGGCCATTTCATAGAGAATGGGAGATTTACAATAGGGAAAATTCACCAACTTTGACTTATGTTTTCGCATTGACTGAAGAGAGGTGACAGAGATTTTATTTCGTATATCGATAGAGGGAGTCGAGCTGTGCATAAAACCATTTCGATATTTTGACCTACCCACGCATCACAGAAAATAGAGCTATTCTTCACAGGTGTATATTTTCTGTTTTATTCACCATATCTTACAATTTTGCTGATCATTGCTCCCAGAGAATAGATGCGACTTCATGGTCTACACACTGGGGCACAGGATACCCCCACTAACATCACCAAAAATGACCTGAAAAAGGCAAAACTGGCCAAAAATCAGCCAGAGGCTGTTTGTCAATAACGGTGAAGTTTTGAAATCGAAGTAGTCAGGGGGAGTCCATCAAATCCCCCGGAGATGAACTCGATCTGCCGACCCCCAATCTTCCCGATTCTGCACGATTTTGCATGGTTTTCTCATGGAATGACTCATAAATATTGGTCGTATTGACCAGGGGCGGATTTTGTCCAATTCGTCTAAAAAACCCTTTTCTGTTGAACATTATATGGGGGGAGGGGGTTACTGGACCGGCCATGGAGCGATGATGATCATGTTGTATGTGGCCGGTGGCTTTAACAGGCCGCCACTTCATCACTGGAGTCTAATAGACTTTCTGGGCCGGGTGTGCTGGGTGTGGGCCGGAATTCAGAATCCTGCATAATATGACGATATGATAATTTCACAGGTTGATGGTTGTAAATTACTTGCAGGTGGGGGTTTTGGCCTAAATTAATCGATTTATGAGATATATTGACAGAGATTATAATCAGATATACCACCAAATCGCATATTTGGGGTTCATTTTTCAAAATTTTCGAGGCGGAAAGCCCCCGGAAAAAAATCCTACAGAGAGCCATATCAACATCATTGTTAAAGGACTGAAATTCACCCCAACCCCACTAAATACAGACTTTAGTGAAATGAAAGGGGACATTGCAGAATTCACAAGGAAATTGCGAAACAGAGAATTCTTCTTTGATAAGTCCAACAATGATAGCTCTATTGTAAGGAATAAGAGTAGTTGGTGTGCTCCATTGGGAAGAGATAAAGCCCTAGATGAATACGTGGAGCTAATTAAAAACTTTCCGATGCAACACAAAAATTACACAACCAAAAGTAACATAACACGCAACAAATGGCCTGAGTTGGACAAACTATCCAATAGTTCGGATATCGTTATAAAGCAGGCCGATAAAGGAGGCGCAACAGTTATTTTGGAAACCAGCTATTACCGAAAACTAGTTATGAACATTATTGGGGACGAGAAATACTACCAAGTGCTAAACAACCAGCCGACCAGTTTAATAATGAGCAGACTTCGAAAACTTATGGACTCTGCTGATTGCAATTTAACTGGCAAGGAGAAAGAATACCTATTGGACTTCGAGACAAAATGTAGTAATTTCTACGGTCTTCCGAAAATTCACAAGTGTAAGAATATCCAAGATGCCTGCTCAGTCCAGAAGATTGAATATTTAAAACTTCCGGCTCCGTCGAATCTAACATTACGACCTATCATAGCAGGACCTGCATGTGAAACACACAGACTAAGCAATATCTTGGATATTCTTCTACAACCATTCTTAAAACATGTGAAAAGCTATATTAGAGATAGTGTAGACTTTTTAAACCACCTTCCATTAAACCACCTTTCACAAAACGTACCATCTCATGCCTTACTGATTACATTTGATGTTACTTCATTATACTCAAATATACCTCATGATTTGGGTCTGAAGAGTGTACGATTCTGGCTTGATACACATCCAGATGACATACATGAACGCTTCACAATATCATTCATTCTGAAGGGATTGGAGTTCATTTTAGAAAATAACTGTTTCCATTTCAATGGAAAATTCTATAAACAACTGATTGGTACGGCGATGGGAACAAAAGTAGCACCTGTTTATGCAAATCTAGTTTTAGAATATTTAGAGCACCAAATGGCATCAGAAATTGAACAAAATATAAGCTTGGACATGAAAACATTCTTCCAAGATAAATGGGACCGATTCCTTGATGACTGCTTCATAATTTGGACACACTCTCTACTAGAACTAGAAACATTCAAAAAAATAATAAATAATATTCATCCTAGTATTAAATTTACAATGGAGCAGAGCGATGAAGCGATAGCCTTTCTTGATATCCTAATTATTAAAAATGGCACTAAAATTGAAACCGATATTTTCTATAAGACAACTGACACCAAACAATACCTTCAGTTTGATTCATGTCATCCCAAACATACGAAAGTATCATTACCATATAATCTCGCTCGTCGTATTTGTACCATCGTTTCAATCCACAAGAGACACAAGATTAGAGGAATTGAGAACTTTTCTCACAAAGAGAAAATATCCATCCACCCTAATTTCAGATGGAATTTTAAAGGTCAAGACGATTGATATTGGCGAACTTCGTTTGGTCAAAACTAAAGAGAAAAATCTCAATTCCCTTGTATTTGTCTCCACATTCAACCCACGAAATCCAGAAATGTCGAACGCTATTGTAAATAATATGGCAATTTTATAAAAAAAAGTGACAGGATGAGATCGGTAATGCAGGGGGTAACATATGATAAATCCAAGAGACAGCCAAAGAACTTGAAACAAATATTAACAAAAGCCAAATTCGTAACCCAAGACGAACATACAGTCTACAAAGTAACCAAATGTAATGGCAAACGATGCGGGTTATGTAATTACATATTACAAATTTCACTTTCAAAAATGGACCTATGTTCAATGTCAAAACCAATATGACATGTAACGTCAATTATTTAATATATGTTATCACTTGTGGATGTGGTGAAAACTATATCGGGTGTACGAACAATCTCAGAAATAGAATGAATATACATAGACAACAAATAAGGGACCCCAAAACAGGAATGATCCCATTAAGTGCACATATTGATACCTGTGCGAAGGATAAAAACCCTAATTTTGTCGTATATCCATTCTATAAAATGTTTACATCTGATAATATACGAATGGGGATCAAAGAAAAATATTTCATCGATAAATATAAATCGAAATTAAATGGTTTGGTTTGAACCCATTCACATAATGTATTATTCTCCATTATAATGACGTAACTACGTCACACTATTGTTTCTATACCTAGTTACCTACATTACTTTGAAAATTATATGAAACATGTCAGTAATAAAATAACTATCTAGAATGGACGCATTTACTCTATTTTACGTATATATACGTATATGGTTTAATTTTATTTCAATAATTTGCTTGCGCGTAGGGGTCTTTAGCAGTGGGAGGAAACCGGAGGACCCAGAGAAAACCCACGAGGTTGGACAGGCGACCCTACTCCTTGTCTCGTACAACCAACCCACATAACAATATGATGTTAATTTTACGTTACATTTACGTAAAAATGGTCAGTCAGTTTACCATCATTTTGCTCATCTTTTTAACGATAATTTTACGTCAGGAAATGACGTTAATCTAACGTAAACTTTACGTCATTTTTACGTTATATTTACGTCATTTTCTGACGTAAATCTAACGTAAACTTTACGTCATTTTCTGACGTAAATCTAATTAAAAACTTTCCGATGCAACACAAAAATTACACAACCAAAAGTAACATAACACGCAACAAATGGCCTGAGTTGGACAAACTATCCAATAGTTCGGATATCGTTATAAAGCAGGCCGATAAAGGAGGCGCAACAGTTATTTTGGAAACCAGCTATTACCGAAAACTAGTTATGAACATTATTGGGGACGAGAAATACTACCAAGTGCTAAACAACCAGCCGACCAGTTTAATAATGAGCAGACTTCGAAAACTTATGGACTCTGCTGATTGCAATTTAACTGGCAAGGAGAAAGAATACCTATTGGACTTCGAGACAAAATGTAGTAATTTCTACGGTCTTCCGAAAATTCACAAGTGTAAGAATATCCAAGATGCCTGCTCAGTCCAGAAGATTGAATATTTAAAACTTCCGGCTCCGTCGAATCTAACATTACGACCTATCATAGCAGGACCTGCATGTGAAACACACAGACTAAGCAATATCTTGGATATTCTTCTACAACCATTCTTAAAACATGTGAAAAGCTATATTAGAGATAGTGTAGACTTTTTAAACCACCTTCCATTAAACCACCTTTCACAAAACGTACCATCTCATGCCTTACTGATTACATTTGATGTTACTTCATTATACTCAAATATACCTCATGACTTGGGTCTGAAGAGTGTACGATTCTGGCTTGATACACATCCAGATGACATACATGAACGCTTCACAATATCATTCATTCTGAAGGGATTGGAGTTCATTTTAGAAAATAACTGTTTCCATTTCAATGGAAAATTCTATAAACAACTGATTGGTACGGCGATGGGAACAAAAGTAGCACCTGTTTATGCAAATCTAGTTTTAGAATATTTAGAGCACCAAATGGCATCAGAAATTGAACAAAATATAAGCTTGGACATGAAAACATTCTTCCAAGATAAATGGGACCGATTCCTTGATGACTGCTTCATAATTTGGACACACTCTCTACTAGAACTAGAAACATTCAAAAAAATAATAAATAATATTCATCCTAGTATTAAATTTACAATGGAGCAGAGCGATGAAGCGATAGCCTTTCTTGGTATCCTAATTATTAAAAATGGCACTAAAATTGAAACCGATATTTTCTATAAGACAACTGACACCAAACAATACCTTCAGTTTGATTCATGTCATCCCAAACATACGAAAGTATCATTACCATATAATCTCGCTCGTCGTATTTGTACCATCGTTTCAATCCACAAGAGACACAAGATTAGAGGAATTGAGAACTTTTCTCACAAAGAGAAAATATCCATCCACCCTAATTTCAGATGGAATTTTAAAGGTCAAGACGATTGATATTGGCGAGCTTCGTTTGGTCAAAACTAAAGAGAAAAATCTCAATTCCCTTGTATTTGTCTCCACATTCAACCCACGAAATCCAGAAATGTCGAACGCTATTGTAAATAATATGGCAATTTTATAAAAAAAAGTGACAGGATGAGATCGGTAATGCAGGGGGTAACATATGATAAATCCAAGAGACAGCCAAAGAACTTGAAACAAATATTAACAAAAGCCAAATTCGTAACCCAAGACGAACATACAGTCTACAAAGTAACCAAATGTAATGGCAAACGATGCGGGTTATGTAATTACATATTACAAATTTCACTTTCAAAAATGGACCTATGTTCAATGTCAAAACCAATATGACATGTAACGTCAATTATTTAATATATGTTATCACTTGTGGATGTGGTGAAAACTATATCGGGTGTACGAACAATCTCAGAAATAGAATGAATATACATAGACAACAAATAAGGGACCCCAAAACAGGAATGATCCCATTAAGTGCACATATTGATACCTGTGCGAAGGATAAAAACCCTAATTTTGTCGTATATCCATTCTATAAAATGTTTACATCTGATAATATACGAATGGGGATCAAAGAAAAATATTTCATCGATAAATATAAATCGAAATTAAATGGTTTGGTTTGAACCCATTCACATAATGTATTATTCTCCATTATAATGACGTAACTACGTCACACTATTGTTTCTATACCTAGTTACCTACATTACTTTGAAAATTATATGAAACACGTCAGTAATAAAATAACTATCTAGAATGGACGCATTTACTCTATTTTACGTATATATACGTATATGGTTTAATTTTATTTCAATAATTTGCTTGCGCGTAGGGGTCTTTAGCAGTGGGAGGAAACCGGAGGACCCAGAGAAAACCCACGAGGTTGGACAGGCGACCCTACTCCTTGTCTCGTACAACCAACCCACATAACAATATGATGTTAATTTTACGTTACATTTACGTAAAAATGGTCAGTCAGTTTACCATCATTTTGCTCATCTTTTTAACGATAATTTTACGTCAGGAAATGACGTTAATCTAACGTAAACTTTACGTCATTTTTACGTTATATTTACGTCATTTTCTGACGTAAATCTAACGTAAACTTTACGTCATTTTCTGACGTAAATCTAACGTAAATTTTGCGTAAAGTTTACGTCATTTTGGTTAGATTTACGTCAGAAAATGACGTAAACTTTACGTTAGATTTACGTCAGAAAATGATGTAAATATCACGTAAAAATGACGTAAACTTTACGCTAGATTAACGTCATTTCCTGACGTTAAATTGTCGTTAAAAGGATGAGCAAAATGATGGATATCTAACCGACCATTATGACGTAAATCTAACATTAAATTAACATCATTTACGGATGCAATTCTAATGTCAAATTTTGATGAGCAAAGTTACGAAAATATAACCAACCATTAAAACCTTCAAAATTATTCATTATTTGCCGCAGTAAATGGGAAGTACATTCAACCGATAATCAAATTTTCCTGACCCGTGGGTGAGGGTAGAAGTTGAGTGGTCCAACATGTGCGCGTTAGATCATAAGGTCTGTCATTGAGTCAAGTGGTTTGTTTCCACACCCAACTTGAACATGGGTTTTCTCTGGGTCCTACTACTAAAGATTCCTGGTGCGAGTGAATTATTCAACTTGAATTGAATCACTTAGTCCCGAAGGACAGTTTATGTCTATTGGATGTTTTACCCCATTGGTCTCTATCTACCCGTAACCAGTCAGAATTCTAAATGTATTGCACAGAAAAGTTAAAAATCTAGCAGAATTATATGACAAAATATACTACAAGTATGTATACATGTACTTTATTTAAAAGACAAAAATATAATGTTACAAAATACACATTTAAATATTAACAGTTTTTATCCACAGCTGTTTGAGAAATGAAGACGAGCATATGCCACACAGTGTGCTATGAGGGAAATTTTGCCTGGACAGCAGAGCTATGGCATACTCTTATATAAAATTCCAACTGCCAAGGGATCTTTCACACACACACACTTGAGTTTACACTGTACCTTGTTTTTTTTCCCTTCCGTTTGACTAGTCAGCCATCCATGTCAGGTCCTCTGTCCGGCATCACTGACAAGGGAAAATGTTCAAGAAAAAGGTCTACATTAGCACTATGAAAGTGTTGATATGCATATAAGAAAGGAAAACTGGGATATTGACCAAATTGGGCCAAAACCTATAGCCTCTATCTCGTTTGCTCAAGGAATTGATGGAATAGGAGTTAACTTTGGAATGAGTGAAATGAAATGGGGTTTAATGTCCTATTCCGACAGGGCTAATGACATGGAAATATGCTATACAGTGTGCTATTATGGAATTTTATCCAGACAGCGGCGCTAAGGCATACTCTTATATCGAATTCAAACTGCCTGGGGATCTTTCACGTGCACACCAATGTGTGCACAGGACCTCGGTCATTTGTACCATCCAAACGACTAGACAGCTGTCCCTCCTTGTCAGGCCTCTGTCCTGCACCTCTGACAAGGGGAGGAAACCAAGTCTGAAAATCACGAAGAACTTTCGTGTCGGTAAGACACTGGCTATCTAGTCTGGAGGTCGGGTGTTCGATCCCTGCATTGGCCGAGAAAGTTACTCCAGATTTTCCGGCGTGGTTCTCCCTTGTCAGTGATGCAGGACGGAGGACTATACAGGACAGCTGTCTAGTCATTAAAATGGGACAAAAAAATGAGGTCCCATGTACACATTGGCGTGCACGTACAAGAGCCCTTGAAGTTAGAATTCGATATAAAAGAAGGCCGTAGTGCCACTGTCCGGGCAAAATTTCCCACATAGCACACTGTATGGCGTATGGCCATCTTCATTAGCCCAGTTCGGAGCAGAACAGTTGGATGTTAAACCCCATTTCATTTCATTTCATTTCGCTAGCCACAGCTCTGTTTTCTTTCACCAAAGGGGGGGGGGGAGATCAAGTGGCTAAGACGCTGGCTCGCTAGCCTGGAGGTCGGGTGTTCGATCCCTGTATTGACCGAGAAAGTTCATCCCGATTTTCCGGCGTGGTTTCCCTTGTCAGTGATGCAGGACGGAGGGCCTGACAAGGACAGCTGTCTAGTCGTTATGGGACGAAAAACCGAGGTCCCGTGTAGACATTGGCGTGCACGTAAAAGATCCCTTGGCAGTTGGAATTCGATATAAGAGTAGGCTGTAGCCCCATTGCCCAGGCAAAATTTCCCTCATAGCACACTGTATGGCGTATGCCCGTCTTCATTAGCCCAGGTTAGGAGCAGAACAGTAGGACGTTAAACCCATTTCATTTCATTTCATTTTTTTCACCAAAGACCACATAAATACTTCATTTAGCACTTGTCATTTGAAACAGTTATAGCCTATGTCTTGTCTGGAAGAGGGGGCATCTTCACATTACCATACAGGGTATAAGTCGATGTTGAGTATAAGTCAAATTGCCAAAATTTATATTTTTCCGACCTACATCCATAATTAAGTAGAGGCGGTATATAAGACGAATGTTTTTCAACTCCACGAGTTTCGGGACTGTTATCCTAGTCTTATACCGTGCCGGTGTACGCTGAAGAAAAGTTGGGCCATATAAATAATGATCATGAATTTTATATTTACCGTGCCCGTGCACGCTGAAGAAAAGTTGGGCCAAATATAAGTTGAATCGCCATATTTTACTGTTTTTCCGACCTCCATCCATATATAAGTCGAAGCGGAGTACAAGACGAAGGTCGTATTTCGGTGGAAAAAGGTATCAACTTATACCCGTAAAAAATATGGTAACTCTGATCGGGAAAGTCACGAAAAGCTGAATATCGATAAGGTTCGTCCTCTCATGATCGCAATGTTTCACACCCAGTTTGAAAAGAATTTGTTACCAACTACAGCCATTATCACATTCACAAGACAATTGTCACAAGGTGTTCGCAAAACGGAAAGTCTCTGTTTGAAAAGAATCTGTTAAAAACTGTCACATTCATAATCACAAGTTAATTTTTGACAGACAGACAGGGCCATGTTTTATGTTAGTCCCGGTCATCCAGAACCTCCTAGTCTTGAATGGAGGGGCTGGGACAGTTGTCAATAACACTTGCATTAATAAACAAACATGAATCATGACGACGAATTAGGATTCAATAAAAAAAACAACATAGATATGGCCCATGAAGAGAGAAATTTTACAATAAAAAAAATTAAGAGTGTTGGATATTTAACTGACAAGATGATTTTCAACTCACTGATACAACGCAGTTTAAGCCAAAGAGCTGTTATATGATACTGTGACAGGATATCTGCACGAAACTAACTAGTCATCAAAGAATTGACTGTCAAATGTTCAGACAGAAAATATTTTAGGCCTACAATGCTTGTAAAGCTTTGGCCTACATTCTGATGATATTTGTGCTACCATAGATACATATATATTTATATCATTACATTATGTGACAAGTAGTAGTGTTTGGCAAGTAGTAGTGTTGTCTAACTTTCATTATAAAGCCCATATAAATCTTTTTAGAACTTCTTTGTCATTACTGCCACCAACGGTGCTCAAATATACATGTAGGATCTGTAAAAAAAAATAAATAAATAAAAAGCAACTTTATACTCCCAAAAAAAACAAACGTAATTGGGTTAAATGTCCTACTGTTCAGCTCCAACTGGGCTGACAGCCAACCTACTGTGGATCTGTAATGAAATGGGGTTCAACATCATACTGTTCTGCTCAAACTGGGCTAAAGAAGTTGGACACATGCTGGAAAGTGTGCTGTGATGGAAATTTTGACTGGACCGTGTGCACAAAAGAGCTTGGTTTTTTGTCCTATCCGAACAACTGTACATTGGCCCTTACCATCCCCTCTGTCTTGCACCAGTTAAAAGAGGAACCATGCCAGAAAATCCTGATGAACTTTCTTGGCCACCACAAGAAAAAATAAGCAGGGGAGTATGCCTGAAACCTTTATGTACAAGTATGTACGGGCAAACTTGTTATTTAATGTTATATCATATAAATAGGCCTATGTATATAACCTTAAAGTCTTGATTATCCATTTTTCAATTAAATTAAATCATTAACATTAACCGCCAGTGTTTGAATCTGTGAACATCTCGAGCACCCGATGGCATTGAGACTTGATTATAGACTTAGCAAGTTAATACATTAAAATGTCTTATTAAAAAAATTCAACATTTGCAGTCTCAAGAAATACCTACTATATACGTACAATATATAGATTTAGCTCTTGCATTATGCATTATTAAATTTGTAAAAATATCAGTACAATAACAAAAAAAAACCCAACCTGAAACACCCCTAAAAATGTTTAGAAAATAATACATGTACTTATATTATAATTAGCATAGCCTGAATTTTAACAGTCTACATCATTAATAATTCGTTCTGTGTTTGATAATTTTTGGATCCAGATTTTTTAAAAACAATTTTGGAACCAGTATTACTTTCGATAACTTAAAGCAATGTTGATTTTGTTTATGAATCGTATGGTTTACGGACAATGTAACTGCATCGTGTTAAAAAAAAAAATACTGACTGTCTGATATACAAAGTTGCGTGCAAATTTTTTCCACGGCCAGATTATTTTTTATCAACATTAGATCTATCGGTATACTGTCAACGGAAGTTCGCATAAAAAGTGCACTTACCTTCAACTTTACTTTGCTGAATCCAAAATCGTGTGTGTATGTGTGGAATAGCTTTATTTAACTTTAAATCACGGCATCATTTCTTCTTTGGGAAAAATAATAACCTGTGCCGCCATTTTAAATCCCAGAATTCCGTACGTTCCGGTCAAACGAACAAACAAAAAATATTTAATAAATAGTTGAAGCAATTTAGATAAATAACAACAATAACCGTAACCTATAAAAAAATATTGTAATGTGAATAGAAATAATATGATATAAACCGATTTAAACACAATCATCAACCGTGAACATATCGTGACCTTGACCTTGCCCGAGACGATAAAAATATATTTGTACATATATGTAGGTCTAAAAATGGCGGCTGTTCGTTTGAAAGGCTTGTGTATTTCTGATAATGAATCTATTCATATAATTCTGTTTGTACACGCTCTACCATATTTTATATGAGGTTACATAATTACGTTATATTAAAAGAATAATCAAATCGGGGAATTTTAATTTTCAGAGATAGGTCTTTTATCGAGAGACGATAAATACATGTATATGGACTCATATAGCTAGAGTAAGATCTCTATGTTAATTGACTGGGTCATTATTATCTATTTTTCAGATTCATAACTTAAAAAATTGGAACTAGTCTT
Source organism: Patella vulgata (assembly GCF_932274485.2). Lineage (NCBI taxonomy): Eukaryota > Metazoa > Mollusca > Gastropoda > Patellidae > Patella > Patella vulgata. The sequence continues at coordinate 45,581,861 of NC_065885.2, forward strand.
GGTCCAACCTTTATTTTTATATGGTTTTACAACTTATATAATTAAGTGTTGAACTTTTAAATTCGAAATAAAAAAAAACGGCAACAATCGACTCATGACCTATTTTATATATTGTATATGTAGACAGCCGTCATTTTGAATGACATTAACAACACACATTGATTTAAGCAATATTTTATTTAGATAGTTTCATATTAAGAACTAAATTTTCAAAAATTTAAGGATTCATGAACAAGGCAAAAGGTTATTATAATTGATCTCCATATTGTTAATGGTAATACAATTCCAAGAATGTACACTTGTACAAACATACATGAACTTCATGAAGGCCTTATATAAATAATGATCATGAATTTTATATTTACTGGTGCAAAGATCATTAATTTTATATTTACTGGTGCAAGGTTGATGAAGGCCTTATATAAATAATGATCATGAATATTATATTTACTGGTCCAAGGATCATTAATTTTATATTTACTGGTGCAAGGTACTACATTTAATAACTTTAATTATAAAAACACTTCATGCATTATCGGCCTATGAATTTTATATTTACTGGCCGGTGCAAGGATCATTCATTTTATATTTACTGGTGCAAGGTACTATATTTAATAAATTTAATTATAAAAACACTTCATGCATAGTCGGCCTAGGTGTGGACGACTCCGAACATTTGGACAGTGATAACCTTTTGGTAGAGAACAACTCTACTTTATGAAACAGTTTCCGACAATCAATCATTATTTGTTTTGTCAAATTTTTGGGTATCAAAATTGAGAGAGAGAGAGAAATGGGGTTTAACGTTCACTTGACTCCATGATACAACAAAAAACATAATATGGAACACAATTACTATTTTAATTAAAGCGACGTTTCGTTGAGGGTTCTCTCAACGTTTTCAAGTAAATGATGCTCAATAGTCAACGGGTGCACTCGTCCGCTTGCCAGCCTATCTTTTATAGTCCCATTGGTGCAGAAAAGTAGGAAAATTAAATAAAATTAAATGAGATTAAACATCCTACTGTTTTGCTCTGAGTGAGCTAATGAAGACAGGCATACACTATATACAGTGTACTATGACAGAAACTTTGCCCGGATAGCGGCACTATGGCCTACTCTGATATTGAATTACAACTGTCAGAGTGTCTTTTACGTGAATGCCAATATGTACATGGGGACTTGATTTTTCGTACGACCCGAACAACTATACCTTATCCCTTGCCAGATCCTCCGCCCTGCCACAGTCCATAGAAAATTTCCGTCATAGCACTCTGCATTGCGTATGACTATCTTCAATAGTCCGATTGGTGCAGAAAAGTATGAAAATGAATTTTAAATGGGGTTGAACATCCTACTATTTTGTTCCAAGTGGGCTAATGAAGAAGGGCATATGCTATAATGGTTAAAATGTTGTGATTTCGGGTTAAAATGCCGTGATGTTGGGTTATCGCCTTACGAAGGGTGATATCAGTCACCATATCTACTGTGTTTTTTTAATAATCATATTTATAGTATTTTATATAGTCAGACTAGTGGACTAGTGAACGCACGGATTAGTGCACCCACGGACTAGTGAACCCGCAGACTAGTAATTGGTAATGATGGAAAAGTGTGTAAAGACCTCTTTTACAGGTTGGCGTGCACTTAGAACTATTGGTAATGACTATATGCGGAAATGCTGCTCTCCAGGCAAAATGTCTTTCCTAGCACATCTTCATTAGTAAGTGCGGTAATGCTGCTGTCCAGGCAAAATTTCTGTCATAGCACATCTTCATTACTAATTTTGATAAAGCCATCGTGGCTAAGTGCGTAAGATGCTGGCTCGGTAATCCGGAGGGCACGTGTTCGATCCCTGCATTGGTGGAGAAAGTTCATCAGGATTTTCCGACATGGTTTCCCCTTGTCAGAGGTGCAGGAACAAGGACTGTAGTCTAGTCACTCAGATGGGACAAAAAACCGAGGTACCATGTATACATTGGCATGCACGAGAAGATCCCTTGGCAGTTGGATTCGATATTAGTAGGCCATAGAGCCGCTGCTGGGGCAAAATTTCCCTCATAGCACATTGTATGGCATATACCTGTCTTCATTAGCCCAGTTGGAGCAGAACAATAGGACAATAAACCGATTTCATCAGGACAAACCTACATGAGCAAAAACCTACATTTCATAAACTTAGTAATAAGTAACGGGGGGTTGAATGGCTGAATGGTTAGCGTGCGCGCGCTGTATCATAAAGTCTGTCATTGAGTCGACTGGCATGGTTTCGAATCCCCGGTTGTACGTGACAAGGAGTAGGGTCGCCTGTCCAACCTCCGGTTTTCTCCCACTGCTAAAGACCCCTATGTTAGTCCCAAAATGACCTAGTTTGTGTCGAGTAGACCTTAAACCCCATTTCTCTCTCTCTCTCTCTCTCTCTCTAGTAATTAGTAACACACTGGCTAGCAAATGAGGGGTTCAATCTCAGTGTTGGTCGAGAAAAATGAAATGAAATCGGGTTTAACGTCCCACTGTTCTGCTAAACTGAGCTAATGAAGACGAGCATACGCCATACAATATGCTATGAAGGAAATTTTGCCCAGGCAGCGGCGCTATGGCCTACTCTTATATCAAGTTCCAACTACCAGGGGATCTTTCATGTGCACTCCTGTGCGTACACGTGACCTCAGTTTTTCATCCCTGACTAGACAGCTGTTCTTGTCAGGCCCTCCGTCCTGTATCACTGACAAGGGGAAAACACGCAGGAAAATCTGGATGAACTTTCTCAGCCAATGCTAGGGTGACCCGTGCACTTTACAGAAAGTTGGTCTCGACACGGCTAAATGTGCACGCTTCAGTTGCGTGTCTCGAACTGATTTCTGACTACCCCGCACTCGCTTTGAGTCGATAAATAGCCATGGCACGTGCAATTCTCTACAAATATATCAACTATTACAGCCGTAAAAAATCTATTGTTGACGATTTTGAATAGCAGTAAAATTTAGCTTCTTGGTTATTACAGCAGCTTTAGTAATTACGTTTGTTTTATTTTTTAAATTGCTTTATCATTAACTGTAGTAGTTAAGAGCGGCATCTTTTGGTTTAGTACAAATACTATCTCTGAATCACTTTCTTTAGCAGGAACATGATACTAGCAGTAGTTTCATTTTACTTTTACAAGTTTCTTAAAACAATTGTTGAGTTGTCTAAAGTGCTTATTTCTAAATTCAATTTCTTGTTCTAGCTTTCTGTTATGTTTCGTAAAAAAGTAGTCTTGATTATCCCGACCTGTCAATCAGACGTAGAATGGTCGATAGACTGGTTAAGCGAGACTAATTTCAAAACAAGGGCACGTAACCCATATTTTACTCAAAAGTGTCTGGATGTTATGGACGCAACTTGGAACCAGTTTTCAGTCTATTATTTATAGATGATTAATGGCCATAGCTTATTAAGTACAACATGATCGTTTATTTAGTGACTATAATTGTGTGAAACTGATTTGAGGCTTGGCATATATATAAATATTGTGGCGTAATTGTCGAGATATTTGGAAATATTTATTTATGGTGGGTCACCCTACCAATGCAGGGATCGAACACCCGACATCCAGGCTAGCGAGTCAGCGTCTTACCCACTTAGCCAACGTGATCCCCATGTTGGTCGAGAAAGTTCCCTTTGTTAGTAGTGGTGTAGGACAGAGGACCTAAAATAAAACAGTGTCTAGTCCATCACGTGGGTGTGCACGTAAAAGAACCCTTGACATTTGGAATTTGAAATGACAGACCGCAACTTATATTAAAGGAGCTAGACCTCTATTCTTGGGCACTTAGAAATGGATACAAAATGTAATGAAATGAAATGGGGTTTAACATCCAACTGTTCTGCTCCGAACTGGGTTAATGAAGATGGCCATACACCATACAGTGTGTTATGAGGGAAATTTTGCCCCAACAGTGGCACTACGGCCTACTCTTATATCGAATTCCAACTGTCAAGGGATCTTTTACGTGCATGCCAATGTGTACACGGGACCTCGGTTTTTTATCTCATCTGAACGACTAGACAGCTGTCCTTGTCAGGCTCTCCGTCCTGCATCACTGACAAGGGGAAACCACGCCGGAAATCTGGATGAACTTTCTCGGCCAATGCAGGGATCGAACACCGACCTCCAGGCTAGCGAGCTAGCGCCTTACCCACTTAGCCACATGATCCCCCAGAAATGGATAAAAATGGGTAGCAAGGCATATAAAAATGTAATATGAATGTATATAAACTGAATTACATTCAATCATTTCTGTTTTTACTGTAATTTCGAATCAGTTATGTTCGGCGAAATATGAGAAAAGTCCAAATTGAATGACAGTCTTTTGCGTCTGATTCTGATTATTCCAGTCTAAACCAGTAGTATTCTAGTATTCTCCTGTGGGATATGTTTAGCCTTGTTCATTGAGTCGCTTCATTACAAATGACACTGAAAATCATTCTGACAGACACGCTCAATTTTTTTGTGTGTCTGCACACCCATTTCTTCTTTGTGTGTCTGTGCCTACAGGACGCAATTCTTAATGGATCGTCTTGGAACACTGGAATATATATATACCTTATAGCCCAATGATGGCATCTATTGATTTTGGCGCATGTCCCAATCCCGAAGAGAGCCATTTCCCCTTTTTCCAATTTCAAGAGAGCTTTTTTTGACTCCCCAGGAATTTATTCACGTGAAGACCTGTATTTTAATCAATTGTGTTTGACGAAATATGCAAAAAACCCAAATTGAATGACAGTCTTTGGCGTCTGCTAATTCTATTCTACACTAGTATTCTCCTGTGGGATATGGTTAGCCTTGTTCATCGAGTTGCTTCATTACAAATGGTGCTCATGATATTAAACTGACATTTGTTTACGTAAGAAAACTAAGGATAAAAAATAACAGTAATTTAATTGTTAGTATCATCAAATGAAACTGACATTTGTTTTACGTTTTACAACTAATATCAGGTTTATGTTAGAAAAATAACGTTAGATTTATGTTAGAAAACTAAAGTTAGATTTATGTTACAAAATTAACATTAGATTTACGTTAAAAAACTAACGTTAAATTAACGGTTAAAATTATGACATAAAACTAACATTACATTAACGTTAGAAAACTAACGTTATATTAACGTTAGAAAACTAACGTTATATTAACGTTAGAAAACTAACGTTAGATTTACGTTAGAAAACTAACCATAAACTAACGGTTAGAAACCTGATGTAAAATTTACGTTAGATTAACGTTAGAATTATAACCAATAATACATAAATAATTATTATGTCTGAATTCCGACTATATATCAATCGTTAGAATGTGCACACACTTGTAGTATTATTTAATCAAGAAGTATTCAAAGGGAAAAAAATTGGTTAGTAATCCGTCATAAAGTTTACGTTACATTTACGTCATTTTCTGACGTAAAAGTAACCATAACCATTATGACGTAAAAGTAACGTAAATTTAACCAAATAATTTTACCATTATTGGACGCTAACCAAAATCTAACCATAATGACGTAAACTTTACGTAAATCTAACCATCAATGTTAACTGGGAAGGATTCGAAACCACGCCAGCTGACTCATTAGCCCAGGTTAGGAGCAGAACAGTAGGACGTTAAACCCCATTTCATTTCATTTCTGAATAGGTTGCCAACGAACAGGTTGCCAGCTGGATCGGTCGAATAGGTCGCTAGCCGAATAGGTCGCCAATTTGTGTTCGGTTAATATCTGTCACGTGCCAGCTATCATGTGATGTAAACAATTAGCCATGTGGCTTAAATTGTGTCACAGTGTCCAGTTTAGAAACTTAATTTACACAAACGCGTTGTATATTATACCTTCAAAACACTGTAAGTTCATGTTTTTAATATCCTAATAAAGATTACCTTTCATCAGATTTTCTGCCAAACGGCGAAACGATCACAAAATACAGCGCTAAACTTGCTCCAAATTTGTATGTTTACTATAGTGACCAGTGAGCGCGTCGAACCAACTACGTCACTTCCGGTATTAATAAAAATTAATTTCTCGCTTGCAAATTATTTTTTGCATATGTTATAGGAGGGATTATTTCTAAATATATATTTATTATTTATGGAAACCTTATTGAAAATCGTTGGTCTTCCCCTTTAACGTCCTACTGTTTTGCTCCTAACCTGGGGTAATGAAGACGGGCATACGCCATACAGTGTGCTATGAGGGAAATTTGGCCCGGACAGCGGCACTACGGCCTACTCTTATATTGAAATCCAACTGCCAAGGGATCTTTTATATGCACGCCAATGTGTACACGGGACCTCAGTTTTTCGTCCCATCCAAATGACTAGACAGCTTTCCTTGTCAGCCCCTCCGTCCTGCATCACTGACAAGGGAGAACCACGCCGGAAAATCTGGATGAACTTAAATGTTCTCAAAAACGCAACCTGACTTCTGAGATGGTAATGTGTTCTCCATGATTTTCATGTAGCTAATGCTGCACGTGCTGTTCACCGGGACCAGCCCTATAAAATGCACCCCCATACCTGGTTGAATCACTCACACTACATCAGCAGCATGTCACGACTCACGACAGCTCAGAGGAACCAGGCCCTTGCCAATCACTTCCAGGTCAATGTTCGGACCATCTACAGGCTTCAGCAACGCTTTCGGGCCACCTACACCACGAATGATCGCCCCCGAACAGGTAGACCAAGAGTGACAAGACCGCCATGTTGTGCGACAGCACATGCAGAATCCCTTCACATAGGCATCTGAGACAGCACGTCAGATAATGGGAACACACGGAAGACCCATCAGTACCGATACAGTGCGCCGACGTCTTACCAGAGAGAACATCCATTGCCGTAGACCTTAACGCCACACCAATCCTCACCGTCGATGTCTACAGTTTGCCCAACAACACCAGAACTGGCGACACAGGCAATGGAGAACTGTTCTGTTCGCAGATGAGAGTCGGTATTGCGTATCAACTGCAGATGGAAGGCCCAGAATATGGCGTCGACGTGGCCAGCATTATTCTGACCAATGCGTCATGGAACGAGACTCATGGGGAGGTCCAATGATAATGGTTTGGGGTGGAATCGGCCCGAACCAGAGAGTGTGGTGTTCCAAAATCTTGGTCCAGGGAGAGGAGGCGGCATCACAGCAGTGCGCTACATCGATCAAGCTCTCAGACCTCACGTCATACCATATTTCGCCGGTCATCGAAACAACGTTTTCCAGCATGACAATGCCCGTGCCCACACTGCAGAGTTACTTGGGACTTTCTACAGCAGAACGGTGTCAACGTCGTACCGAGACCAAACACAACCGATGGATTGCGCCAGGCGTTTCTGAGAGTGTGGTTCCTGGTCCACTCCATGTACAGACTCTGCGCTGGTGTTATTGACACTCGCGGTGGACACAGCAGATACTGATGTATAGACCGTGTACAGACTAACCCTCCTCGTAATGTCTTCGAATTGTGATGAAGTAATCACTAATGTGTCAACATACTGTTCACAAAAAATTGCCTTGATCCATCTAGTAAGTCGTTTTCTAGAATGATTTGATTAAAGTGCCTCTCTGATTTTCAAATCGTACTGACGTTTTTTGTTTTGGCGTTTAGTATAGTATCCGATAAAGATTATAATAAATGTTATAAATTAAGGGTAATGTAACTGAATTATTAGTGGTCTGATTAAGCAAGTACACGGGTCATTTACGAGGTGTATGTACCTATATCTCAGTTTGTCTATGCATAGTCGCTTTGTTCATGCAGGACGCTGCACGAATAAAAGATGTATGGGCAAGATTAATGTAAAGCACACCAGTATCCTCCCGATTGCCGAATATCTAACAGCAAAACGATTCAGTTGGGGGAATTCCAGATTATAAGCAGATATGGTCCTAAAAAGAAAAGAGTAAATGAAAGCAGTGTTTACGGATCACAAAATTTACAGTGGAAGAAACAGAACAATTTTGAACAGGGCCTGAAATTATGCAGTGTTAGAAACAGTGAACTTATTGACAATGAAACAGTGTTTTTTTTAATGTGTTGGAACGTATAACCGAGTATTTATATTGACAGTGAACTTATTTTATAGTAGCATGTTTATCAGTATAATGATATTTTAGAATTAGGACTTGAAATGTTAATAGACATATTCAGAGCTTTTAAGTATTGACATTGTCATGTAGTACATGATATTGTTATATGTGTATAATTATTTCCTCTATGATTATAATGAATAATCAGTTCATTGCTGTTACTAAAGTCGGGTCATGATTCGTCTGCTAGCATTGTTGCAGAATTTAGAGACCTGTTAATCAAGAGGAGCGCGCTGGTACCCACGTGATTCTGGGGTTTCGGCAGAGGTATAGCAACGAGCGGCATGGTGGAGATTTGTTCTGAAGTTTCGTGTGTTAATTCTTTCATTTCATAGTTCTATATAAGTTCTCACATTATTGTATACCTTGTGAATATTCGGCAAGGCGTACTACATCATCGTAGGTCATTCGTATCATGAATATAGTAAGTAATTCGCAATAGAGTAGAAGATTCCAGTATCATCGCAGATTCCAAAATAGTTCGACCCACGTGACATCGGAATGTGTGTTGAAGGAACATTTGTGATATGAACTGATTCTTTAATATATAATTAATAATACTGTCTAATATTCAATGTCCATTACAAGTCCGTTACGTATGTTTTTGTATGATTCAATTGTATTACCATGTTTGTGATTGTTGTTTTACACTGTAATTGTAATAAATCATGTTATTAATTGTAGGGTGGTACTTTTTACCGCCGACCAATACTTTTACCGACCAATACTTTTACCGCCGACCGTCGTGAAGTTACCGCCGACCAAATACTTTTTACCGCCGACCGTAATATAATTACCGCCGACCGTCGTGAAATTACCGCCGACCAAATACTTTTTACCGCCGACCGTAATATAATTACCGCCGACCAAATGTTTAATGATTCCTTGTTACCGCCGACTATATAAAATTAATTAAATTATTAGTGACAAATAGATAGATTTGGTTAAATACAAAGAGTTTGATAAAAATATAGATTTTATTATATATAAATATGGTCGACAACCCTAACCCCCGCACTAATAGAAGATAGGCCTAAAATGTTATTTATTTATAACCAGTAGCTGAAACAATCTTGATATTTTTTTTATTTGCCCTTCAATATCTAAATTGTAGTTTGTCCTTCCATATTCTTTAAAATATATATGAATGTTTTTCGACAGTTGTACGTGATTACACCTCAAATAAAAAATAACATTCTTGTATTCTTTTTTATAAAAAAAAAAACAACCGTAAAATAGTCCGCGGTAACAAGGAATCATTAAGCATTTGGTCGGCGGTAACAAGTATTTGGTCGGCGGTAATTATATTACGGTCGAAAGTCATCACAATGCGGTCGGCGGTAAAAAGTATTTGGTCGGCGGTAATTACACGATGGTCGGCGGTAAAAAGCATTTGGTCGGCGGTAAAAAGTACCACCGTTAATTGTACATTGACATTTTCTATAATTTCTGCTGATTGGACGTATTTCATGAATAGGTAAGTGACGTAACAATGTTGTATTGTATTTATTGCATGTGAAATAATAGGTGTTAATTAAGCAACACATTGCCAAGGTGTATGTTGTATTACTTTTGGGGTTATTTAGATCCAAGAAAGGTGTCCTGTTTAATATAGAAATTCATTACCTACATGATGTGTCACGAAAACTAGGGTAATGAAGTAGCTTGCATTATTCTACTACTTTCTAAGACTAACTCACTGATAGTTATGTCAGTATCCATTTCTGGAAGGAAGGTACTATCGTCCAGTCATCTCGTGCACAGATTAGTACAATTAACTAGAATAGTGTTGACGTTAAACGGTGCCCATACGAAACACCCAAAATTGGTAATTGTCCCGCCCTAATAGCATACGCATTATGCCTTCTATATATACTCAGCCAAATTAAAAACTTGATACTCAGGATTTTTGGGACTAGATTTTTAATATTTGGTTTAAGGCAACTATTTTAGTGCTATATAGTGCACAGACGACCTTGACATCAACAGAAAGCAAGAATACGTCTCGCCGAAAGTCCTTGACATTGATAACGTTCGTGATGTCACAGTACCAAAATGAAATTCACAGACTTGGAGAACAATCGGAATAAAGTGTTTAGTAACGGTTGTGGCCTCCTCTAGCGTCTCGTACTGCCACACAACGTCTTCTCATGGATCTCAGAACATAAGTAAACACTACCCGAGGAAGACGTCGCCACTGCTCAGCAAGAGCATGTTGAAGGTCCTGCAACGTCAGTGGTGGATTCACTTGCTGACGAACATGTCGACCCAGTTCGTCCCAGATGTGTTCAATAGGATTAAGGTCGGGGCTAAGCGACGGCCAATCCAGGACTTGGACACCGGCATTTCTTAAAAAATTCTGGGTAGCAATTGCTGTATGGGGTCGAGCATTGTCTTGTTGAAACGTTAGTCCAGGCCCATGTCTCTGCATAAACGGAAGAACAGGTTGCAAAATCTGATCCCTGTACTGGACAGCATTTAAGTTCCCTTGGACAACAACAAGAGGAGAACGTCCATGTGCACAAAAAGAACCTCAAACCATGACGCTACCGCCACCAAATCGGTCAACTTCTCTGACGCATACTTGAGCGTAACGTTCACCTAGTCTGCGGTACACTCGGGCCCTGCCATCGGCAAATCTCAAAGTGAATCGAGATTCGTCATTAAAGACAACCGAATTCCACTGTCTTTGAGTAAATCTTATGTGTCTTGTGGCCCACACAAGTCGGTTACGGCGATGACGAGGTGTCAATATTGGTCCATTATAGGGCCTCCGAGCTCGAAGACCAGCAGCCTGCAAGCGATATCGAACAGTTTGTGCAGTTACCCTTCCACCAAACATCTCTCTACTTGTGGAGGTTGCAGTGACAAATCTGTTTCTAAGATGACGTAATCGTATTGCTTGATCTTCCTGGAGTGACGTCACACGTGGCGCTCCCGCCCTTGGGCGGTCGGCAATAGTTCCAGTTTGAAGCACTGTCATTCTAAGATTAATTATTGTCTGGCGTGAACAATAAAAGGCTCTTGCAACAGTGACCACAGACTGACCAGCATGGAGACTACCTATAGCACGTAGACGTTCTACATTTGAAAGGCGCGGCATTTTCTAACAAAGATGAAAATAACAATTTTAATTTGTTTTTCCAGTTCAAGTTACGTGTGCGTGTTCAGTTTAAGCAAACTTGCATCGATTGACCTCACGAGTTTGTGTTTGCACGTGTTTTTCATCTTTATATGCTCAAAAGTCACGTGATCCACATGACTTTACAATTTTATGAAATTAAAGGCTTCTTACTACTTACTTTCGTTAGAAACACTTTAAAATTTATTTGACTTACCAGAAAAAAAAAAAATTTGTTGAAATTCATCAGTGTCAAGTTTTTAATTTGGCTGAGTATATTAGAGAGTGGGTTTGGTTTAGTCTCAGACATCATGATGAGATCGTAGCGAAGACATAATCCGTGAGTTTCTAGGGGAACGTCATATCCACAGCCGCCTCGGCTGAGAGGCTGGGATAGAGACAAAATGTGATGTTTAAGCCATTAGGTCAGAGTTATAAAGGATGTTAAACTCAGACCGTGATATTTTAATAACTCCTAAAATATCTATAATATAATAGATGTTGTAGTTTTCCTGTATGTAACCTTTGTAGTTTGTTGTATTTGTTATATAAACTTAGTAACAACATAAACAGTATTCCAGAGTCAGTTAATTGATGACTGAAATAATTGATCCCACAACGTGAAGTCAAAGAAAGTCCAAGACGAAAGTGTCACATTTTCAATATGCATTCCTGTTTCCATGTAGTGTGAGATATCTAAGTCCTTGCTACCATGTGGTTTTGGGGTCCTCCATTTTTTTTCAACCTTGAAAATGACCCTTCATATCTTAATAGTAAGTGCAGAGGGACTGCACCACACAAAATTTACACAAAAACAAATACACTGACAAAATCGGATAAAAATTGTGACCCATACAGGGTCCACAACCTTGATTTACCATATTTTTACACTATTCGCGTACAAACGGCGGCCATTTTGTCCGGCATTTTTGATCTGATTTTCACAAAATTCGAACCTCATCATCATCATGCTCATCATCGAACTTAGTCAAGGTATTGATGTAATGAAACTATACACCAAGTTTCATCACTCTCACTTAATTGGAACTAAAGTTATCGTGTCCCAAAGCATCAACCAATCAAATTGCTTATCTTTGCTTACCCTAAGCAGAAAATGCTTATCTTCACACTCCATCAAGGCATTGACCTAATAAACACCTACACCAAGTTTGAACATTCGAGCTCAATAAGAAGGAGGGTTATTGTGTTCCAAAGTCTCGGCCAATCAAATTGCTTATCGCTCTGCTTACCCTGAGCAGAAAATGCTCATTATCGAACTTAGTCAAGGTATTGATTTAATGAAACTATACACCAAGTTTCATCTCTCTCACTTAATTAGAACTAAAGTTATCGTGTCCCAAAGCATCAACCAATCAAATTGCTTATCTTTGCTTACCCTAGGCCGAAAATGCTCATCTTCGAACTCCATCAAGGCATTGACCTAATAAACACCTACACTAAGTTTGAACATTCTAGGTCAATTAGAAGGAGAGTTATTGTGTCCCAAAAAGTGTGACGGACGGACAGACAGACAGACGAACCCATTTTAATAGTCCCCTGCTTTCTTCGAAAGGCGGAGGACAATAAAAATTGTGACCTCTATAGGGTCCACAACCTTGATATGCCATATTTTTACGCTATTTGAGAACGAACGGCGGCCATTTTGTCTGTCAGTTTTGGATCGATTTTCACGAAATTCGAACTCAGCCGTCCTTAGGGCGTAACGGGGATATAATAATACGTTGTTTTTTTTTAAATCGGATAAAAATTATGATTTCTATAGTGTCCACAAGCTAAAAACACGATTTTTCGTATAATCAGGGGCCATAATTCAGGAAGTTACGGTCCGATATGCGCGAATATCGAGAGAGAGAGGGAAATGGAGTTTAACGTCCACTCGACACAGACTAGGTCATTTCGGGACCAACATATGGTTTATATTTATTTCAATAATTCGCTTGCGCGTAGGGGTCTTTAGCAGTGGGAGGAAACCGGAGGACCCAGAGAAAACCCACGAGGTTGGACAGGCAGCCCTACTCCTTGTCACGTACAACCGGGGATTCGAAACCACGCCAGTTGACTCAATGACAGGCCTTATGATACAGCGCGCACGTGCTAACCATTCGGCCATCCAACCCCCCACGCGAATATCGAAAGGAACCGAGATCTTTGGGTTATAAACTTACATTTCAAGTTTCAACAAAATCGGATAAAAATTGTGACCTCTATAGGGTCCACAACCTTGATATACCATATTTTTACGCTCAAATAACACACTATTTATGGATAACAATTACTGTGGTTTATTTCACTGCGACGTTTCAACAAGATTTCACAAGTCGTTATCAAGCATATAACACAAATAAATAAAATGAAAACAAAATGGCTATATATATATACACGAGCAGTGCGAACCCTCCAATGGGATGCAAAATCAGCAAGCATGAGCAACTGTCCCAAGCCGTTAAGTAAACATAGATGGTTATAAACTGTAATTGGTATAGATAAGTGCAGGAATGAAGCCAAAGGATCAAACAATTATTAGCAGGTATAATGAGCCATGAGCAACAGGTCCTGACTGTAAAAACATATTAAATAAATATATATATATATATATATACAGTAATTAGTTATAGATGAAAGTAATAATAAAAGATGAAAGGACAAGTATTATAGGGGTGGACTGAAGCCATAAGCAGTTAATCCTAACAGTGAAGGCAATATGCAGTAAAGCAAATTTTAATTGATTTGAGGAAATGTACAAAGTTAAAAGCAATACAAATATTAAAATTAAAGGATAGTTCAGAGACAATGTAAACTACATTTTAATGATGTGATCATACGCTCTTGGAATGTAAATTCCTGGGTCCCTGTTTAGTTTTGGTTCATGCCTGCGTATATTAATAGCTTCATGGGTTCTTCGGTTTCGTTTGTTGTGGCAATTAACAGCTACCTTTTTGACGTTTGTCCAGTTCACTCGGTGGCGCAGGTTTTCAATAAGGTGTTCGGCAATGGCAGATTGGTTGGTGGGTGTTTTCGACATGTGTTCTTTAATTCTGATGTCTAAGGGCCTCTTCGATTCTCCAATGTATGATTCCCCACAGCTGCAGATGACTTGGTAAACACACCCTTTTGGGGAGATGGGTTTGGTGGGGGTTATCTTACCATTTGCTTTTATTAATTCCTTGGTTGTCTTGCCTTTCAGATATGTGGTTTCTATCTGCGCTTCTTGTTTTAATAATCTTCTAATTTGGTGGGAGATGTTTCCGTGGAAGGGTATAAACACTCGTATAGGGGCTTTATCAGGTTTTAGTTTATCTGGTTTTGGTAGGTCGGATAGTGTGGAATTAATAATCTTTTTGACCATCTGTATCGGATACCCATTGTGTTTGGTGAAAACGTCTGTAAGGTGTTGTACTTCGTGGGGGAGTGTTTCAGGGTCACAAATTTTCACGAAATTCGAACTCAGTCGTCCTTACCCAGTTAACATTGATGGTTAGATTTACGTAAAGTTTACGTCATTATGGTTAGATTTTGGTTAGCGTCCAATAATGGTAAAATTCTTTGGTTAAATTTACGTTACTTTTACGTCATAATGGTTATGGTTACTTTTACGTCAGAAAATGACGTAAATGTAACGTAAACATTATGACGGATTACTAACCAATTTTTTTCCCTTTGAATACTTCTTGATTAAATAACATTACAAGTGTGTGCACATTCTAACAATTGATATATAGTCGGAATTCAGACATAATAATTATATATGTATTATTGGTTATAATTCTAACGTTAATCTAACGTAAATTTTACATCAGGTTTCTAACCGTTAGTTTATGGTTAGTTTTCTGACGTAAATCTAACGTTAGTTTTCTGACGTAAATCTAACGTTAGTTTTCTGACGTAAATCTAACGTTAGTTTTCTAACGTTAATATAATGTTAGTTTTCTAACGTAAATGTAATGTTAGTTTTATGTCATAATTTTAACCGTTAATTTAACGTTAGTTTTCTAACGTAAATCTAATGTTAATTTTATAACATAAATCTAACTTTAGTTTTCTAACATAAATCTAACTTTAGTTTTCTAACATAAATCTAACGTTAGTTTTCTAACATAAACCTGATATTAGTTGTAAAACGTAAAACAAATGTCAGTTTAATGTCATGATACTAACAATTAAGGGCCTGACAAGACAGCTGTCTAGTCATTAAAATGGGACAAAAATGGGTAAGACCCTGGCTCGCTAGCCTGGAGGTCAGGTGTTCGATCCCTGCATTGGCCGAGAAAGTTCATCTAGATTTCCGGCGTGGTTTCCGCTTGTCAGCGATGCAGGACGGAGAGCCTGACAAGGACAGCTGTCTAGTTGTTCAGATGGGATAAAAAACCGAGGTCCCGTGTACACATTGGCATGCATGTAAAAGATCCCTTGACAGTTGGAATTCGATATAAGAGTAGGCCGTAGTGCCACTGTCGGGGCAAAATGTCGCTCATAACACACTGTATGGTGTATGGCCATCTTCATTAGCCCAGTTCGGAGCAGAACAGTTGGACTATAAACCCCATTTCATTTCATTACATTTTGTATCCATTTCTAAGTGCCCAAGAATAGAGACCTAGCTCCTTTAATAGTTGCGGTCTGTTGGTGACACACAAAGAGAAAACGAATGAATGAATGATCTACTCTCATTGCAAATTCCAAATGTCAAGGGTTCTTTTACGTGCACAACCATGTGATGGACTAGACACTGTTTTTTTGAGGTCCTCTGTCCTACACCACTACTAACAAAGGGAACTTTCTCGAATAACATGGGGATCACGTTGGCTAAGTGGGTAAGACGCTGACTCGCTAGCCTGGAGGTCGGGTGTTCGATCCCTGCATTGGCTGAGAAAGTTCATCCAGATTTTCCTGCATGTTTTCCCCTTGTCAGTGATACAGGACGGAGGGCCTGACAAGAACAGCTGTCTAGTCAGGGATAAAAAACTGAGGTCACGTGTACACACAGGAGTGCACATGAAAGATCCCTTGGTAGTTAGAACTTGATATAAGAGTAGGCCATAGCGTTAAAAAGATGAGCAAAATGATGGTAAACTGACTGACCATTTTTACGTAAATGTAACGTAAAATTAACATCATATTGTTATGTGGGTAGGGTGTAACGGTGATATAATAATACGTTTTTTTAAATCAGATAAAAATTATGACTTCTATAGGACCCACAATCTAAAATCGCGATTTTTCGTACAATCAGGGGCCATAATTCAGGAAGTTACAGTCCGATATGCGCAAATATCGAGATCATTGGGTTATAAACTTATATTTCAAGTTTCAACAAAAACTGATAAAAATTGTGACATCTATAGGGTCCACAAGCTAAAAAGGTGATTTTTCGTACAAACAGGGGCCATAATCCATGAAGTTTCAATCCGATACATGCCAATATCGAAAGGAACCGAGATCTTTTGGAGATAAACCTATATTTCAAGTTTCGTCAAAATCGGATAAGAATTGTGACCTGTAGAGTGTCCACAAAAAAATTGTGGACGGACAGGGGCGAAAAAAATATACGTCCACATGAAAATGTGGGCGTATAAAAAAGTGAATGGATTCGGGGGCTAGCCGTAAGCGTCCACTACGCTGTACAGTCCCGGGTCTGTAGTGACACAGACTTCACTCAAATTTGAAAACAATAAGGAATGCAACCCAAAGAAACCATTGTATAATGCCAGCATGACTCATGATCTGCTATATGCCACAAGAAATATGAATGCAAGCATATGTAGTAAAATTCAACTATACAAGTAATCACATCGGTGAAATGTACAAAATAGTCTAAATATAAATCATTCATGAAACGTTTCAGTATTCAATGGAATCGAGGTATATTGAATACATGATATAGGGTACATCACAAAAGCAAAACTGAATACAAAGAAGCGAATAGGAAATGTAGACTGTCCTGAAAGACAGCCGTCTGCTGACTGAGTGATAACGACGTCATAACTTAGAAGGTGATAAAAAATCACAATAAAAAGGGCGATAATCCAGATAAAATAACGTTAAAAGCTTAATAAACTATAAGTTTTAGCGACCAATCAGAATTATTAAGTTATGTAATTGTACAATTTATAATATTAAATTAATATCCCACACAAGAAATGCAAAACAGGTATGCTAAAGAAATCGTACTATGTAAGTGTATTTATAAAGGCATAACAATAAGGGGGATAACTCAGACAGGGTTAGGTAACTACAGAAAATCAAGATAAAATTTGACTGGGATCATTATCCAATATGTAGTCGGTTATATACTTATAAGAAATGTCAAACTTGGTATGTTGAAGAAATGGAAGTTTTGAAATTTCTTTTAAAATGCGCAATTGTGTGCCGCCTTTGGCAATGCATTTAAAGTAAGGATTTTATTCGAAAAAGAAATAGTTCTATATTGTTACATTTTTTCAAAAATCGTAATGCCTGTGAATAGAAAACACTATATAGCGTGGTATCTGGTATGTTACTAAAGATTGACAGGTATTTTACTACTTCAAAACCAAATTTGTCTGTTTTGTCAAAAATACTGACATTAAATTTATTATTAATTATATTGATGTCCAGGTCAAGAACAGATGCATTTACAGTGCCGGTATTTTCTTTATTTAATATTGGTTCAGGAGGATATATTTCACTTTTATATTTGTTGAAATTTCTGTTACCATTGATAGGTGTTATGTCATCAATGTATCGGAAGGTATCATTTAGACTTTTAGCTACTTTGTAATCTGTTTTTCTTTTATGGTCTTGAAAATCAAATTTATATTTATATAAATGTGCATTGGCCATAAATGGGACAGGGTCAGTTCCCATTGGTAAACCAATAGTTTGCTGTATTATCTGATCCCCAACCTCAAATATAGCATTGTCAATAAGGAAATGTATGATGTTTTGAAATTTTTCTTTATCAAAATCTACAGTGTTGGCATTGCGACGTTTTATAGTCCATTTAGCATCTTCTGCAAAAATGGCCATCAAGTTTCTGCCTTTCCCTAAAGCTCCATTAAAGGCTTTATCTACAAACCAATCCAAATTATCTTTAAGATCTGCATGTTGAAGAATAGTATACAAAGTAGAAAAATCGAACGTTTCTATTGTTTTTGCATTAACTTTTTTATTGATTTTTTCTAAAGTGTCTACTATAGGTTTATTTTTATCAATTATGAAACCAGCGGCTGCCAGGCAGAATACGCCCACATTTTCGAGAGATGGATAGAGAATAAGCTAAAAAGAAAGTGAATTTTCCTACAATCAAGGGCCATAATTCAGGAAATTACAATTCGATCGTCGGCCTTATGGTGTAACGGTGATATAATTATACGGTTTTTTAAATCGGATAAAAATTATGACCTCTATAGGGTCCACAAGCTAAAAACACGATTTTTCGCACAATCAGGGGCCATAATTCAGGAAGTTATAGTCCGATATGCGCGAATGTCGAGACGAACTGAGATCTTTGTGTTATAAACTTACATTTCAAGTTTCAACAAAATCGGATAAAAATTGTGACCTCTATAGGGTCCACAACCTTGATATACCATATTTTTACGCTATTTGAGAACGAAGGGCGGCCATTTTGTCTGTCAATTTTGGGCCGATTTTCACGAAATTCGAACTCAGCCATCTTTAGGGTGTAACGGTGATATAATAATCTGGTTTTTTAAATCGGATAAAAATTATGACCTCTATAGGGTCCACTAGCTAAAAACGCGATTTTTCGTACAATCAGGGGCCATAATTCAGGAAGTTATAGTCCGATGTGCGCGAATGTCGAGACGAACTGAGATCTTTGTGTTATAAACTTACATTTCAAGTTTCAACAAAATCGGATAAAAATTGTGACCTCTATAGGGTCCACAACCTTGATATACCATATTTTTACGCTATTTGAGAACGAAGGGCGGCCATTTTGTCTGTCAATCTTGGGCCGATTTTCACGAAATTCGAACTCAGCCATCTTTAGGGTGTAACGGTGATATAATAATCTGTTTTTTTAAATCGGATAAAAATTATGACCTCTATAGGGTCCACTAGCTAAAAACGCGATTTTTCGAACAATCAGGGGCCATAATTCAGGAAGTTACGGTCCGATATGCGCGAATATTGAAAGGAACCGATATCTTTGGATTATCAACTTAGATTTCAAGTTTCAACAAAATCAGATAAAAATTGTGACCTCTATAGTGTCCACAAGCTAAAAACGTGATTTTTCGTACAAACAGGGGCCATAATCCATGAAGTTTCGATCCAATACATGCCAATATCGAAAGGAAGCGAGATCTTTTGGAGATAAACCTATATTTCAAGTTTCGTCAAAATCGGATAAGAATTGTGACCTGTAGAGTGTCCACAGACAAATTGTGGACGGACGGACAGGGGCGACGACAATATACGTTCACATGAAAATGTGGGCGTATAAAAACTATTAATTCCATTATAGCTACGAAGTGTTCTGCACCAAATAGCGATGCAAATAATCATTAAACTGCCAACATTTGCCAAAACATTATATTGATATGTAAGGTTTCATTTACATACACACAATTACGCCGTATTTCGTTTAGTAATAAAGCACTTCACCGTTTTAAAAACGTAAACATTTTTTTTTTCTGTTAGTGTTAATTTAAAATAAAACTTTTTAAATATTTAATTTAAACATACATTATGCAAGAGCTAAATCTGTCTATTGCAGGTCTTTCTTTAGGCCTGAAATGTTATCTAAATTATTAATTAGACATTAATTAACTTATCCAGACCATAATCAACTCTAGATGGCATCGCTAGCCTGCAATCTTAAGTAGATTGTGATCCGATTTACTGCATAACTTTCCTTCTCGATTAAACGATTTAATGGATAATCGAGACTATGCTGTTTAACATACTGACTTTAGTAATGATGACCGAGGCTAGGCAGAAATTTCATTCGCTTAGTTCTCGTTTCATAGTGGATCAATTTGAATGAAATTTTCAGCAAATTGCCTTTACGTTATCTAGTTTTTAATTATTATAGTGAAAACTGCCAACTCGTTATCGAATCTCCCATAATGTATCTTTAAACAACTACAGAATAAAATTAATTCATATCAGAATAACAATGAAAGGTAAACAAAGATGCAGTATGTAGGCTACTTTTTTTACTTATACTATCACAATTATGGATAAATCAGGTGGTATATCATAATATTATAGACATTGACCTTTACAATAACCGTCACTTCTTTTAATATCAACATTTTTCATATGGAGCGTCCTAAAAATTGATGAAAACACAACAGCCAAAATCTAAGCCATCAAGGCTTCTTTTGTGTTGTTTACCCTGTAGCTGCACAGTGGTGAATGATACAGTTTCTTGATATTTTTCCAAATTCCAAAGTCATTATTTTGGAATTGGATTTTCATCCATTTTTTATTGTTCAGTATCATCTCAAGCAGTGATGGGATTTTGCCCGTATATTCCGGACTTGTCCGAATCTTTTTTCCAAACGCCCAAAATTGTCCGACCGGGAATATGCCCAATCGGACATCAAGACATGGTGAATAATATTCAAAATTCCGAAATTAATATAGTTTACTGAGTGTATAACTACCACTCAACCCGATTATCGGCGATAATACGCTGGGTTTATTAGGTAATTAAGTGATCAACGTATTTATCGTGTTATACCGTCTATAGTATAAACTTACCTTGATTTAACTACTTAATCTGCCTTGATTGACTGACTTTGTCGGACAATTCATCAATCTAATCTTAAACAGAAGTCATTGCTTTCCTTTTGTCGGACTATTCATCAATTCAATAAGAATGATTATAATTTTAATCCACCTCATTTGTCGGGCATCTTAATCGCATTGATGTGAGCCGACATCATCTATAATAAACTAATCATAGATGTCACATATCGTAAGAGTAAATAACACCCTAAATCAATGGACAGTCATTTTGTCTACGATATCTTTTACGTCTTTTAAGAATCCATATAGAAATTCTCATCCACGGTGGCACTTTCCCTTGATCTCGAGCGCGGCACGAATATTGCTTAACATATTATTAGGCAGTGCTTACTCTGAAGCCGTGTGATGAGTTACGTAGGCTATTAGTCTCTATTATCCAGAAAAATATTCTACGAATATGTTGAAGACTAGGAGTTTCTGGGTGACCGTGACTAGTACGCACCCAGCAAAATAACAAAAAGGGGAGGGGCTACCAATAGCTATATGAGCAGAAATTCTAACGTATTTGTAGGCGTCAATCATTCTGCTGTGTTGCCTATGATGCCTGTCACTCGGTCGTGACTATGAAAGAGTGTTATTCGCTGAAGTTAGCTATGCCTGTTTACAAGTGATTTAACTATTTCGGAAGTTCTGCATTCATTTGCTGCCGTATAAACGAAGACACGTAATTCTAAAGGAATATTATGGTTGTGAATTTGATGCCGAAGCAGGATCGGCAAGCTTTCATTCAACATATCATGAAAATGCTTAATCTTGTAGGACATTTACTGACATAAATTTGAATGCCGTACGGGAATTAAGTGTGAAAAATAGCGAGGTCACCAATTTTTATTACGTACGGGATTTGAATATTTTGTTGACATGTGGTTTTTAATTGTGGTATGAATTGAATACTGTACGGGAATTAAATATGAAAAATAGCGAGGTTCACCTATTTTTATTACGTACGGGATTTGAATATTTTGACATGTGACTTTTAATTGTGGTACGAATTCGCCTGCTTAAATAACGATAAGAGTTATGCCCCTTTATTTTCGGCAAAATGTCCGACAAGTAAAATTTTGAAATCCCATCACTGATCTCAAGCATATTTAGATACCAAAAAATAGGCACTAAAGCTGTTGTGAATGCCTTTTTGTGGACCGCCAATGATACACAACACATTAATCATTATTTTTTCTAACATTAATTTTTGACTTCATGGGAGCTTTTAATTTCACATGGGAGAACTTCTGCCATTTTTTGCCTCTTCTGCCATCCAACATAGGATCTGGGCCTTTCAGGCCTTCTATTTGGTAATGTTGTACTAGGTCTGCTACAGATGTAGACATAAAACCACCATTAAAGATATAATAATGCACATATCCATCGACAGGTCTATTATGGATAGCATAATGCCTTAGATCACGTAAATGGCTGAAAAATAAAAAAGATAGATTCACAAGCTATGGTACATATGCCTACAGCAGCTATTAATCCGATTCGGTTTGTTACATAATTCCCATCCGTCGGCTTTTCGGGTAGAAATCGTGGAATAAGGTTTATTTTGAAGGTTTTGATGTTTTATGACAGGTCTTCATAGTATGGGAAGCCATTATTTGAGGGTAACCATTTTGCGATGATTTTCAAATTTTTTTTTTTTTTTTTTACCTTATTTATAATGTTATCGACATATCAACTGTGATTTGGCAATGTATTAATATTGGCAGGGGTCGTGACTATATTTTAGAATTTTTCCCATCACTTCATGAAGATATTTCTAAGATGGCGACCATTTTTGGCGGGAAAATCTGACGATATGCCGATTTTCATTAATTTGTAGTGTTTAGTGTCAATATATATGTTTTCCATTTCTGCCAATTAGAACTGTGTGAAATGATCACATGTTTACCTATTTTGCATATTTCCAAAAGGGCAGCCCTTTTTTTGCGGGGAAAATGGGACGATGTGCTGATATGGATTAAGTGGTCGTCTTTGGTATCAATATACATGTTTCCAGGGGCACAGATTCCATTTCTGCCAGTTACAACAGTGTAAAATGATCACATGTTCACCTGTTTTGCATATTTCCAAGATGGCAGCCATTTTTGGCAGGAAAATGGGACAATGTGCTGACATTGATTAAATAGTCTTCTTTGGTGTCAATATATATGTTTTCGGAGCGCAGATTCCATTTCTGCCATTTACAGCTGTGTAATATGATCACACGTTCACATATTTAGTATATTTCTAATATGGCTGCCATATGTGGCGGTACAGTGGGACGATGTGCTGATTTTGATTAAGTAGTCTTGTTTTGTCTCAGTATATATTTTCGGGGGTCAAATTCGATTTATGCCATCAGGAAGGTATGATCCGATATGCACAAATAACGAAAAGAACCAAGATCTTTGGGTTATAAACATGCATTTCAAGTTTCATCAAAATCAGATGAAAATTGTGACCTCTAGAGTGTCCACAAGCTAAAAACGTGATATTTTGTACAATCAGGGGCCATAACCCATGAAGTTTCTATCCAATACATGTCAATATCGAAAGGAACCAAGATCTTTTCGAGATAAACCTATTTTAAGTTTCACAATAAAGTGGGGGACCCCTCGGGACTACATCTTATCGTTAATGCCATCCAGTGCGAATGTTCTTAAAGTGTGAATCCATTTGAATTCATTGGCTTTCCTTACGGCATCGTTTTTGCCATTATCTGGGTCAGTCTTAAAAAGCTCTATTATTTTAATCATGACATTCCTACTCGTATGTTTATCTAAGTTGATGTGTAAAGCGACCGGCTTTGGCCTGCTGTGTCTAATATCTGCATAGTGTTCCTATATCCGTTTAGAAAAGGTACGTTTGCTTTCTCCTACGTATTGTTTTTTGCAGAGAGAGCATGTTAATAGGTAGACTATATTTCTACTTAAACAATTATAGCCCGTGCGGCAGGAATATTTCTTACCAGTTTTACCACTAAAGAAGTAGTTATATTGGTCTAATTTGTGGCAGATATCACAATCCTTCTTGATACATTTTTCGAATAGATTTTGAACCGTGGCTCCGCTAATTTGCGGGTCCCGTGGTGGATAGATTAGTCTTGCTTTCATTAGCGTATCTTTCAAATTAGGATTCCTCCTAAATGCCGTGATTGGTCTAATGTTTGAGATGGAACGGCTCAAGTCCGATCCCGTGAATAAGTGCCATTTTTCTTTTATGAGCATGCTAATTTGAACAGCAGTTGGATTATAATCCGTGATAAAAACGAGAGGCTTTCGTTTTTTCAGAATTGTAGCCGTAGTCGGGCTTAACAGGTCTTTTCTGGCTAAAGATTTTGCCCTGTTCATATTTTCCGACACTACTTTGCGTGGGTAGCCGGTCGTTTTACACTTCAACTTAGATAAACATACGAGTAGGAATGTCATGATTAAAATAATAGAGCTTTTTAAGACTGACCCAGATAATGGCAAAAACGATACCGTAAGGAAAGCCAATGAATTCAAATGGATTCACACTTTAAGAACATTCGCACCGGATGGCATTAACGATAAGATGGAGTCCCGAGGGGTCCCCCACTTTATTGTTTACTCTTTTTCCCCACTGACCCCTTTGCACTACAATCTTTAAATTCCGTTAGCTATTTCTCTCGTGTGCACCTTTACTTTTGGAACTCGTATTATCGACTCCGCTCAAAACACCTGGCACACTGCCAGCACTAGGCCTTAGAGATATCCCGTGACGTCACAATAGGGACGTTCACTACTATTCCTACTTTTGAAAATGAAGCACATCTGTGGAATTTGCAGGGAGATTTTCACGCGCTCATACAACTTGAAGCGGCACTACCGTAGCTTTCACACCCAGCTTAAGTTCTGGTGTAAATCGTGCAACCGAAATTACAAAAGGTTGGACGATCTTACCCGTCACCAGAAAACTAAATACCAAGTCGATATCTTGGAAACCGCTGTGAAACAAAGCATCGGTCATCTTTCCCCTCAATGTGAGGAAAGTTGTTCAAGTAATAGCATCAAAACCAGGGATGCTACTATTAGGGACAATGTCTCCGAAACAACGGAGGTAAAATATGACAGATCGCCTTGTCCTATACCATTCCCAACCATGAGTAACTGGGAGGCCTTTTGTGAAGGAGTCGATCCTTGTCTCGAACTAGAGGCCTGGCAAGTTTTTCGCACATTGAATCGCGATGATTTGGCAGAATCAGACATCAGCAATGAAGACTGTTTTTTTTTACAACGTTTCAACAGAGAAACGCAAAAACAACTTCGTGAGCTCCTTGTTGAATTCAAAAAAGATTTTCCTAGAGCCACTTTTCAAAGTATGCGAAATAGTAGCGTAATACTCAGCTTAACTCAAGGCAGAATATGAAAAACAGGGACGAGTTCCCATTTAATCTAGCCGTTGTACCCCCACATCGATAACTAATAAAAAATTAGTGCATACAAGCCCTTAACCTAATATTGTTATTTTTAATCCCTCTCTAGTTTAGAAAAGTTTAAACTTAAAGTTCAAAAGGGTTAGGAGCCTTGAGTCAATGCTAATTAGCATAATCATGACGGCAAATTTCTTAGCCGAATATCTTTGCACACTTTTCTGAATAATCGACTCCGGTGCCAAAGATTGACTCCGGTCCATCTGTGACGTCACATGTGCTCCGGTGCCCACCGAGACTATATATAGAGGGCCACCGCACATCCTCATTTAAGCCTGAAGAGTTCAAATCCTCATTTAAGCCTGAAGAGTTCAAATAAGAACAAAACTAGTAGCTGAGAGAAATCTGGAAGGGCTGTTCGCCTACTCACAGATTTTTTATTTTAAGTTTCGTCAAAATCGGATAAGAAATGTGACCTGTAGAGTGTCCACAAACAAATTGTGGATGGACAGACATCCTGACGGATGGACGGACTGAGGAGATGACAATATACGTCCACATGAAAATGTAGGCATATAAAAACAAGGACTGCAAATGAAATAGTAATACTTGCTATAAAAACCTTCATGGCATAAATTATATTATCAACTGACCCCAAGCTGCATGTGCAAAAACAAACTATATCACCACTTAAACAACGATGTGAATCGTCATCTATTGAAAGAACTGATGGAAGTGATGTAAAACTAGCCGGCCACGTCGTTGTGTAAGTGGTGACATGCTTTATGTTTTCCACATGCTCGTTCCACATTCAACTTGGAAGTCAGTTTATAACAATCTATCTTATGAGGGCTTCTTAGCAGATATTTTATTTACAGCCACATTATCACTACCTTCATCAACCAGGCTGGAACGAAGCTCCTAGCCACATGCTTGCTACGCTGTTACGTTTTTGTATAAATAGGGAAAGTACTGAGACTCGTCTGTTAGCTCCAGTCTAGCATCCAAAGAGGAAATATCAAGAAACTTGTAGGCATGTCAGGGGTGTGGTAAGAACGTATCCCGGTCTGACGGCTAACCACAAGAGCATGGGGGCAACACAGTGCGCATAGCCAGAGCTTAGCCATAAGCGTAGTAAGATCTTGAGCAGGAGCATGAAGGGGGCATGTCAATTTCTTGCCATGCTTATTGGCACAAGTCCCACACTGCCGTTACGCTATCTTTGCCTTCACGCCAGGAGACCGAGTGAATAGGCCTTTCTTTCCCAGGATAATTGATATCAGCTCAATGGTGATCATCTCAGATCAGTAATTTTCATCGTTGGATAATATACCAAACCAGCTTTCAGAAATGGGCTACAAGCTAATAGCCTATGTAGCAGAATTGGATTCAGAAATCTGTAAATAACAACGACAAGTATATGATAATGTGTTTAGAAAACGTTCCGCCGATTTGGAAATATGCTAAATTGGTGAATATACAATCATTTTAAGCAGTAGTATATTAGTATATTGCAGAAATCGAATCTGCTCCACGGAAAACATATATATTACCCCAAAGATGAATACTTAATCAAAATCAGCACATCGTCCGATTTCCTCGTCACATGTGGCAGCAATATCGGAAATACGCTAAATTTTACAAGGTTATAGATGTCAAAAATGGAATCTGCATCCCTGTAAACGCCAAAAATGGCCGCCACCTTGGAAATACGCTAAATATGTGAACATGTGATCCTTTTACAAGGTAGTAAATGACAGAAATGGAATTTACGACCCCGTAAACATATATATTGACACCAAACACTACTACTTAAACAAAATCTGCACATCGTCCCATTTTCAAGCCAAAAATGGCTGCCATCTTCGCAATATGCTAGTTATCTGAACATGTGATCATTTTACAAGGTCGGAAATGTCAGAAATGGAATCTGCGACCACAAACACATATATACTATTCAAAAAAAGTAGGGGATATTTGATTTTGGGGGCATAATACTAAAATATGCAAATGACTACGAAAAAAGTCACTATAGAACCTAACAGAAGAAACATTTCCAGTTACATGTGATGCCCAAACGCACCAATAGCTACCGCATGGAATGCAGGTGATGCTTGGGATCATCATGGGGGTCCAACCCAAGATTTGCACGACTCTGACTTTGAATGTTACAGTCATTGTGGCATTGAATTCCAGGGTGGAAACATCAGTTTAATTGTTTTAGTGACCAGAAAACAAATTTTGATGTGCGTCGGCTTACCCAAAATGAAAGGTTACGTGCCCTTGGCATGCTACAGATCGGCACAACACAGGCGGTTGTGGCGCGGACGATGAATGTTTCTCAGTCTGTCATAAGCAGGCTATGGTCCAGATACCGTGATACACAATCTGTACAGGACAGACCACGCTCAGGTCGACCAAGGGCGACAACTCAAGCCCAGGATCGATTTATCCGTACCTTGGCCTTGAGAAATCGTGTCATCACAGCAAATCAGATCAGCGCTCGTCTTCAAACAGACACTGGTGTGAGAGTGAGTGGCCAGACGATTCGGAATCGACTGCATAGGGGTCACCTTCGCGCCCGACGTCCTCGCGTGATCCCTTGTTTGAGAGATCATCACATTCAGGCAAGACGTCGTTGGTGTAGGGATCGTCAACACTGGGATAATCGACGCTGGAGCAATGTGATGTTTTCAGATGAGTCAAGGTTCACTGTTGATTTTTTGGACAGACGTAGGAGGGTGTGGCGTCGTCGAAACGAGCGCTTCCAAGACGTTAACATCATCAGACATGATCGATTTGGGGGTGGTTCTGTTATGGTGTGGGGAGGCATCACTGTTGCTGGAAGAACGGCTTTACATGTTGTTGCAGGGCGTGTTACAGGCCAGTACTACCGGGACAACATCTTGGCAGTCCATGTTGTGCCGTTCGCACGACGTCATGGCCGCCGTTTCATCTTCCAGGATGACAACGCAAGATGTCACAGGGCCAGGATCGTTACAGGTTACCTCCAACAACAGAACATCACCACATTACCTTGGCCAGCACTGAGTCCCGACCTCTCCCCCATCGAGCATGTCTGGGACATGCTTGGACAGAGGTTACGTCAACGTCAACAACGTCCTGCCAATGTCCAAGAACTTGCTGCTGCGTTGCAACAGGAATGGGACAATCTGGACCAAAATGACCTTAGACGTCTCATTAGGAGTATGCCACGTCGGATCAATGCTTGTTTGGCAAACAGAGGAGGATTTACCCGTTACTGACTTGGTTGTGATGCTGTGGTAACTTTGCTGTTTGACCCCGGGTATCATTTTACCCTTATAATGGTCAGTCTGTGCCTTACTTAGTCTAACGATCATTTGGAATAAATCGATGAATGTGAACTTCATTTCATTTTGTCATTTGTTTCTTCGTCAGTTTCATTAGGTGACTTTAATAACACTTAAAAATCAAATATCCCCTACTTTTTTTGAATAGTATATATTAACACCAAATACTACTAATTAAACCAAATCTTCATATCGTCCCATTTTCCCACCAACAATGGCTGTATCTTGGAAATATCTTCATGAAGTGATGGGAAAAAAATTTGAAATATGGTCAATACTAATACAGTGACAAATCACAGTTGATATGTCGATAACATTATAAATAAGGTGAAAATAAAAAAAAAAATAACTTAAGTGGCATTTAGTAATTGAACAGTAACACACTAACACTATTTATGGAATAACAATTACTGGTTTATTAACATGCAACGTTTCGACGATGATACTCTCGTCTTTATCAATATATGTTTTTGCTTGATAAAGACGAGAGTATCATCGTCGAAACGTTGCATGTTAATAAACCAGTAATTGTTATTCCTTAAATGGTGTTAGTGTGTAATAAAAAAATAAGTTGAAACATTATTGCAACATGGCTACCCTCAGATAATGGCCTCCATTACTATGAAGACCTACTCAGAAAAAATGTCAACACTGTTTTTTTTGTCATTAAACATTGAAACCTTCAAAATAAAGCTTATTCCACGATTTCTACCCGAAAAGCCGACAGATTTACATTAAAGATTGGACTCTATGTCTTCTGAGCAGTTCATAAAAAAAATTGCATTGTGATTCTTTTGATGGCAATCAGAGCATTTACAAAATATAAACCTAACTTGCCAAGATTTTTTTCAAATGATATGTAAAGGCAGGGATGACAAATATACTCTTCAAAAAAAGTAGGGGATATTGAAATGCAAATTACCTATGCAGGTTGTGATATGATAAATAGTCATGGACACTTGACATGCTTTGAGAGTATGTTCACAGATGAAGAACTCATCGCCCCAACAGAACCACTGAGCTGCACATGCGACACGCAATAGCGCCATACACATGGGAGGGGTTCATTGTCAAATTTGACACCTCAAGGAAGGGTTGATGAAAACTGCCGCGTGCTGGTTTATCTATCCATGTTTGCTTTCCTATCGGGTCTTGCATAAGATTTACTATTTAGCGTATCTTTGCTTTAGTGTTTTACGTTTAATTTGATCAGGAGACGTGTACGTCGATGTCAACCAATAACACTGCAAGAATTGGCCGTGGCACTGCAAGAGGGGTGGGTCAGATTGACCCAAATCGTGATTGGACAGTTGATTAGGAGCATACCATGACGAATTGCTGAATGTCTGATAGTCTGGAGGCAAGGCGCGGGGGATCCATCAAATGGGCACAAAATCAGACCCAACTTTTCTAGAGTAAAATTTTGCGTAGAATACGATGCCGAGTGGTAATCAGTCTGCCGTTGGGGCATTTTCGAGATATTCAGGATCAAAGGTCAAATGGGTTCATTTTCAATGACAGTGAATGTGCAGTAATTCTTATATCATGAAAATAAGCTGAAAATGATCAATAGTAATCACACTTTCAATAAAAATGTAAACTTGGTAAATCCACCTTTGTTCTGTGTGACCCCAGAGGTGACCTTTTGACCTTTGATGGACCCCCCACCCCCAACCCGCGCGCTGAGCCTCCGGTCTATGAGGATTGGTGGAGCAATTACTCATTATTAAGACCAAAATCAAAAACGTCCATTTTCACTTGACGGTGTATTTCTTTGCGAGTGAAATGGGGCCGTCAGATAAGCCGCCCATATGAACTGTTTATGTTCATGTGGGCAATTGGCCTGTTATTAACATACACTAGTTACCTCTAATAAAAACAGCAGTGCATTTCTGCAGTTTTGTATGGTTTCAGAATATCCCCTACTTTTTTTGAAGAGTATATTATTATTTTGTAGAATCGTACAATCAGGGGCAATAATCCAGGAAATAGCGAAAGGGAAACAAGATCTTTGAGACAAACAAATATTTTAAATTTCATCAAAATCTTATAACAATTGTGACTTCTAGAGGGTCCACAACCTTGGTATGACATACTTTTACACTATTTTTGCGTACAAGGAGCCAAAATTTTGTCCGGCAGTTTTGGTCCGATTTTCACGAAATTCGAACTTAACTAACATTAGGGTATAACGGTGATTTATATTCTAACGTTTTTTTTAAAGCGGATCATAATTGTGACCTCTACAGGGACCACAAGCTAAAAACAGGAAGTTATGATCTGATATGCGCGAATATCGAAAGGAACCAAGATCTTTGGGTTATAAACATTTATTTCAAGTTTCATCAAAATCGGATACAACCTTTATAACATATTTTTACACTATTTGCATTCAAGGTACGGCCATTTTGTTTGGCAGTTTTGGTCTAATTTTCACGAAATTCAAACCCAACCAACATTACGGTAATCGGATAATAATTGTGACCGCTAGAGGGACCACAAGCTAAAAACGTGATTTTTCGTAAAATCAGGGGCCATAATTCTGGAAGTTTCGATTCAATATGCGTGAATATCGAAAGGTACCAAGATCTTTGGGTTATAAACATGCATTTCCAGTTTAATCAAAATCAGATGAAATTTGTGACATCTAGGGGCCATGAAGTTATGGTCCGATACATGCCAATATCAAAAGGAACCAAGATCTTTGGGAGATAGACCTATATTTCAAGTTTCGTCAAAATCGGATAAAATTTTGGACAGACGGACAGAGGCGACGACATAATAAGTCCACATGAAAATGTGGGCATATAAAACGGATTTTTATTGTGTTAACATGCTTGAAATCTGTCAAAAATTGCATTGACAGGGTTTTTGGAAAAGGTTTAGAAACTTGGGGACAAAAGGTCGCAGAAAGCTGAATATTGATAGCTTATGTGCCATCATTAACCCAACCCTTAAATCTGCGCCTGGGTGTAGAGAACCCAAAAACATTGGGAAGAGACAGAAAAGATAATAAAATGACAATGTTTAACCATATTTAATCGTGAAATTTTATTACTGCAGTATTTTTCAAATACACATTCCAGTTTGATGTATAATTTTATGTTTCTTTCTTGTTATTATGTTGCATCTGCAAAACTAGTCAAAATACCATCAAACGCGAGTTTTATTTTTATTCAGTGTGGGCGCTAGATTTTTGCCACATCGCCAATGGCGATTTTCCATCATCTGTGGCGATAAATATTGTTAAAAAGTAGCCACTTTGAGGAAAAGGCCAATGTGATCCTGTTGGTTCCTTGTTTGTCCTTGTTTAAACTACTAAAATAATGTTATACGAAATGTTACACAATTGAGATTATTTAGGAAAATGTCAATTAACACCTTTCATACATGAAATCTAATAAAACATCCTTATCAGATAATGACCCACAGATGGTCAACATTGGCACTGGCTTGGCCCATTTTACATAATGTCCTTTGTCTGGTAAAGAAATCTGTACTGAAAGCTTACTCTAGTATTATGCAATAGCCAGATGTGTAACCTTGTGAGATCCTTCGTCTAGACGGGGTATTATAAGCAAGGAACCCAAAGCAGATCGGCAGACTAGGCGAGGGTGTCTAGAAGTGAACTTGGGACCAGGCAGGTCTCGAGTTAAGACTGGACAGCGGCATGTAACTTAGTCGGGAGTTGGCGCCCTGTGCGAAGCCAAGCTAGGACCATGGCTCCCTCAACACAAACTAATTATGGAGTCTATAAGAAGATTTGTACTTGATATGTTTGATGAATAACAAGCCAACAGTGAGGTTGATGTCCCCCGCCGAAATCCCAAAATAAATAGATGACACATATTAATTAATTGCACATTTATTTTTTTTCAAAAGTATCAAGCAATCAAACTGATTATCATCTATACACTAAGTTTCATCACTCTCTATCAGATAGAATCAAAGTTATCTTGTTCCAATGCATCGACCAATGAAATTGCTTACCTCTGTTTAGCTTTACCTCGAAATGCTAATCATTGAACTCAGTCAAGACATTCAGCTAATGAACATCTACATCAAGTTTAAACATTCTACCTCAATTAAAAGCAGAGTTGTAATGTTCCCAATCTTGACCAATCAAATTGCTTATCGATCTTTAACCTAAGCAGAAAAGTCTCATCATCAAACTTAGTCAAGGTAATGATATAATGAACCTATA
The DNA here is from genome assembly GCF_932274485.2 of Patella vulgata. Taxonomy (NCBI): domain Eukaryota; kingdom Metazoa; phylum Mollusca; class Gastropoda; family Patellidae; genus Patella; species Patella vulgata. The sequence continues at coordinate 45,614,787 of NC_065885.2, forward strand.
CTCGGAGCTTCATCACTCTCGCTTAATTAAAACCAAAGTTATTGGCCCCAAAGCATCAACCAATAAAATTGCTTATCTCTGCTTACCGTAAGCAGACAATGTTTATCATCGAACTCCATCATGTCATTCACCTAATGAACACCTTCACCAAGTTTGAACATTCTACCTCAATTAAGGGGATCATGTGGCTAAGTGGGTAAGATGCTAGCTCGCTAGCCTGGAGGTTGGGTGTTCGATCCCTGCATTGGCTGAGAAAGTTCATCCAGATTTTCCGGCGTGGTTCTCCCTTGTCAGTGATGCAGGACGGAGGGGCTGACAAAGAAAGCTGTCTAGTTGTTCGGATGGGACGAAAAAACCGAGGTCCCGTGTACACATTGGCGTGCACGTAAAAGATCCCTTGGCAGTTGGAATTCGATATAAGAGTAAACTGTAGTGCCGCTGTCCGGGCAAAATTCCCTCACAGCCCAGGTTAGGAGCAGAACAGTAGGACGTTAAACTCCATTTCATTTCATTTCATTTCTACCTCAATTAGAAGGAGAGTTATTGTGTTTCAAAGTCTCGACCAATCAAATTGCTTATCACTCAACTTACCCTAAGCAGAAAATGCTTATTATGGAACTTAGTCAAGGTATTGATGTGATAAAACCATACACCAAGTGTCATCACTCTCACTTAATTAGAAATTAAGTTATCATATCCCAAAGCATCAACCAATCAAATTGCTTATCTCTGCTTACTCTAAGCAGAAAATTCTCATCTTCTAACTCCCAACTCCATCAAGGCATTCACCTAATAAACACCTACGCCAAGTGTGAACATTCTAGCTCAATTAGAATGAGAGTTATTGTGTTCCAACGTCTCGACCAATCAAATTGCTTATAGCTCTCCTTACCCTGAGCAGAAAATGCTCATTATCGAACTTAGTCAAGGTATTGATGTAATAAAACTATACACAAAATTTTATCACTCTCAGTTAATTAGAACTAAAGTCATCCCAAAGCATCAACCAATCAAATTGCTTACCTCTGCTTACCCTAAGCAGAAAATACCCATCTTTGAACTCCATCAAGGCATTGACCTAATAAACACCTACACCAAGTATGAACCTTCTAGATCAAGTAGAAAGATAGTTATTGTGTCCCAAAAAGTGTGACGGACAGACAGAGAGACCGGCGGACGGACCGACGGACGGGGGCGACGACAATATACGACCACATTTCAATGTGGGTGTATAAAAAGTACACCACCCTCAGGGGGGGTTGGATGGTCGAATGGTAAGCACGTTCACGCTGTATCATAAGGCCTGTCATTGAGTCAACTGCCATGGTTTCAAATCGCCGGTTGTTCGTGAGAAGGAGTAGGGTCGCCTGTCCAACCTCGTGGGTTTTCTCCAGGTCCTCCCACTGCTAAAGACCCTAGGCACAAGGCCTGTCATTGAGTCAACTGCCATGGTTTCAAATCGCCGGTTGTTCGTGACAAGGAGTAGGGTCGCCTGTCCAACCTCGTGGGTTTTCTCCAGGTCCTCCCACTGCTAAAGACCCTAGGCACAAGCGAATTATTGAAATAAAATTAAACCATATTATGTTAGTCCCGAAATAACCTAATTTGTGTCGATTGGACGTTAAAACCCATTTTTCTCTCTCTACACTACCCTCAGACATGATAGTATTATTATAGCATGCTAGAACATCTTGTGTTTTGAAACATATACTTTGTGTTGTGCTTACTGCACGTTTGCCAAAGTGGTGGCAGGAGAAACAAGGAAACAATTCAATATGGCACTTGTTATTTGTAATGAATCACAGGGCGTTAACGTCTTCAAATTTCTGCTCGATGTTTTGTATACGTTATTAGCACTTGCTGCTAGCTTCAAAATGTTACATCCTTAATATCGACTATATACCAACATTAGTATACAAACAACTTTTCATGAGGTCAGTGGCTAATGAAAAATGTATGTGGCTAATAATTTTTTCATGCATTAGCCACAGTAGCTAATGAATTTTAGAAACTAGTGCTAACACAGTTATTCCCTCCTCCGAAATGGAAAAAATGATATTTTCACCTGAGAAACAGAAGATAGGTTGCCAGGCAACGAAACATACGCCCACAGCAGCTAAATTGTCCGAGCAGTCAACAAGAGTAGTCGCATATTTTTACTTTTTTCGGTAATGAAACATTTATAATACACTAAAATTTGATTAAGAGCAACAACTCAGAAAACCATTAGAATTTGTTTGGTTTTTATAAAGTTCTGCCCCATGCTAACATTTTGTATACAAAACTTTTAATACTATATCATGGATTTAGCTGTTCCAAGTAATAAAAATTCATTGAAAATCAATATACTTGTTCGTCTCAAGATCTTAAAGTCTGTGTATCAATCTGAAGTCAATCGGATATTAACTTTGGCCTCTAGAGCGTCCACAAGATTTTTCAAAGTGATCAAGGGCCATAACTTTGGCAGTAATTATCAGAAATCTTTGAAAATCAATAGGATTATTCGCCTTGTGACCTCAAACACTGTGTATAAATTTAAAGTCAATCAGATATTAACTTTAGCCTTTAGAGCATCCACAAAGATTTTTGAAGTGATCAAGGGCCATAACTCTGGCAGTAACTATCGAAAATCACTGAAAATGAATAGACTTCTTCGTCTCATGACCTTTAACACTGTGTATAAAATTTAAAGTCAATCGGATATTAACTTTAGACTCTAGAGCGTCCACAAGATTTTTCAAAATGATCAAGGGCCATAAATCTGGCAGTAATTATCGTAAATTGCTGAAAATCAATAGGATTCTTCGTCTCATGACCTTAAGCACTGTGTATAAATTTAAAGTCAATAGGATATAATAACTTTGGCCTCTAGAGAGTCCACAAGATTTTTTTGAAGTGATCAAGAGCAATAACTCTGGCAGTAATTATCAGAAATCGCTGAAAATCAATAGGCTTCTTCGTCTCATGACCTTAAACACTGTGTATAAATTTAAAGTCAATCGGATATTAACTTTTGCCTCTAGAACGTCCACAAGATTTTTTTGAAGTGATCAATGGCCATAACTCTGGCAGTAATTATCGGATATCGCTGAAAATCAATAGGCTTCTTCGTCTCATGGCCTTAAACACTGTATATAAATTTAAAGTCAATCGGATATTAACTTTAGCCTCTAGAGCGTCCACAAGCAATTGTTGACGGACGGACGGACGGACGGACGGGGGCGACGACAATATACGACCACATTTCAATGTGGGCGTATAAAAAATAAATTGGTGTGGCCTTTATTGTAGTATAAAATAGACTTGTGTAAAACTGGGAAGTTATATGACTCTAGCTGTAGTGGGGTTCATATACAATGAATGAGAAACATCAGCTTTCAAAGAAGAAATATTTATTATCAGGCAAGCATGGTTGACATACAATGCTAAAAAAACTCAAAGTGCCACTAGCATTAATATAGACTGAGAGATATGGCCTTTTGAATCGGGGTACCAATTCGCAAGTTTTGAAACTACTATTCTATGACTTGATATTGGTGCACTGGTTTTAAATCTTCCACTTAGACAATATTCTTGTTGATTTGGAGGAAATATTTATGTAGATTATTACTTCTGCATCAGATTTTCCAAACAAGTACTAACTCTCGACCATGTATGGCTTGCAATTAAATGCCAAAAATCATTAAGTGCCAAATATCTCAGTCAATATCTCAGTTGTATAACTTTCCAGTTGTACGTAAGTCTATATGTACTATAACATATATTTCTTTCATAATATTCTGAGGGGTTCACCCGACAACTTTCATAGAATTTGGTCCACTTGACATGGGATGACTCATCCTCAAGCTAATAACACCATTTCTATACAATTGGGCGGCAATAATCCATGAAGTTAATATCTGATACACGCCAAAATCGAACACATCCAAAGTCTTGGCCAATCAAATTGCTTATCGCTCTGCTTACCCTGAGCAGAAAATGCTCATTATCGAACTTAGTCAAGGTTATGATGTAATGACACTATACATCAAGTTTCATCACTCTCACTTAATTACAACTAAAGTTATTGTGTCCCAAAGCATCAACCAATCAAATTGCTTATCTCTGCTTACCCTAAGCAGAAAATGCTCATCTTCGAACTCCATCAAGGCTTTGACCTAATAATCACCTACACCAAGTTTGAAAATTCTAGCTAAATAAGAAATAGAGTTATTGTGTCCCAAAAAATGTGACGGACAGACAGACGGATGAACCCATTTTAAAAAGGTGGGGGACAAAATTAGCTTCTTTCTCTCATAAACTGTATAAATTTCAAGACAATCAGATGATAACTTTAACCTCTAGAGCATATAGAGAATTTTTCAAAGCAATCCAGGTCCGTAACTCTGATATTACTCAAGGGCGATAACTCTGATTTTACTCAAGGGTGATAACTCTGGCAGTAATTACCGCAAATCATTGAAATTCATGTGCAATGCATTGAAATATGGAAAGATAGGTTGCCAGGCAACGAAACATATGCCCACAGCAGCTAAATAGTCTGTGCGGTCAACAACGATTGTCGAATATTTTTTTGTTTTGTCAGAAATGAAAACATTTACAAAACACTAAAATCTGATTACAAGTAACAACCCATTTGGCTTCTAGTTCTGCCCTATTCTAACATTTAGCATACAAAACATTTAATATCAACTTCCATAATCATTGGAAATCATTGAAAATTGACAGGCTTCTTCATCTCATGACCTTAAACACTGTGTATAAATTTAAACTCTAGAGCTTCTACACGATTTTTCAAAGAGGTCAAGGACTACAACTCTGACAGTAATTATCGGATATAGTTGAAAATCAATAGGCTTCTTTGTTTCATGACATTAAACACTGCGCATAAATTCAAAGTCAATCAGATATTAACTTTAGCCTTTAGAGCATCCACAAGATTTTTCAAAATGATCAAGGGCCATATATCTGGCAGTAATTATCAAAAACTGGGGAAAATCAATAGGCTTCTTCGTCTCATGACCTTAATCACTGTGTATAAATTTAAAGTCAATCGAATATTAACTTTAGCCTCTAGACCGAGGGACGAATGGACGGGGGAGACGACAATATACGACCACATATCAATGTGGCCGTATAAAAAGGTAATTAATTCCAAAATGGAAGGTCGCAAAATTTTGAATGTTGATGGGGGTCCCTTCTGGGACTACCCCCCACAAGAGCTTTCACAAGATTCTGCAAAATTACTTGTGCAAATATTTCTTTTTGAACACGCACTTGACAACATTAGACTCAATAAGTGAACATTCCGTCTGTATATATTTCTCTGATTACATATACAACAACAGTGCAACCTATTCTCAAATATCAAATAACTACTGTTTACCTTACAGTAATAACAAAGGTACCATTCTTCATCCTCCACACCATAAAATTACCATCATCATTTTTATATTTGCTCATAGTAGCTGATACCTAATTCAAATTAAATTATCAAATAAAGTTATTGGAAAGAAATTTATCATATTGATATAAATAATGCAAATACCATAAAACAAACAAATAAGAGCAATGCTAACGCTGCATGATACGTCCAGATTCCTGCTTTGATTGAAATGGTAGTTTTGCCATGCAAGATGCACCCACATTTTTCAAGAGATGTAACGTTGAAAAATTTGAAAGGTTTTTAAAATCAAATAAAAATTGTGACATCTTTGAGATATTAACATACATTTTAAGTTTCATCAAAATCAGATAAAAATTGTGACCTGCAGTGGGTTCAAAAGCTAAAGACAGGTTGCCAGACAACGAAACATACACCCACAGCAGCTAAGTTGTCCGAGCAGTCAACAAGAGTTGTCAAATATTATTTCTATTGTCTGTAATGAAACATTTATGAAACACTAAAGAACTTCTTCTACAGAGAGGCCTATCGGTAGTGTTATACATAAAACGATTGTACAATAGTCCCAAATTTCAGGAGTAGCAGAACAAAGGGATCGAAAATTGAACACGGCACCTTTCATTGTTAAGCGAAACATAAGTGGGGGATACAATCTGTACGTAAGAGTGCTTTTATCAGTGATGATATTTGAACTGAAATTATTTCAACTATGAGTGTTTTCTTCTTTCCAAAATATGGGTTTAGTGACCCTGTAACAGAAATAGTTGAGTGCTGTGTGTAATACTTAGACTTTGAATTAATATTGTTGCTTCTGTGTCAAAATTATCTTATACCGGTAATCATCAGGACAGAAATCGACGGCTCGCGCTGTTTATAAGAAAGTCCAATTTATTAAACGTTTGCAGTAGTATCGTACATAGGTATCGAATATTGCACCTGTGTTTAAATTCATGACGTTGTTAGAGCATGGACTCTATCTGTAATTAATATTAAATTTTTATTAGTGCACGAAACCAGAAAATTGGCGATATTTCATTGAATATTCAATCAATTTTTGAACCAGTTACATATTTGAGTAGCTGACATGAACGCGATTCCGAAGTCCCGTGTACACATTGGTGTGACCGTAAAAGATCCCTTGGCGGTTGGAATTCTATATAAAAGAAGACTAGAGCCGCTGTACGAGCATGTTTAGAGAGATCATTTCGGGACTAACATGGTTTATTTTTTTTTTATTTCAATAATTCGCTTGCGCGTAGGGGTCTTTAGCAGTGAGAGGAAACCTGAGGACCCGGAGAAAACTCACGAGGTTGGACAGGCGACATACTCCTTGTCACGTTCAACCGGGGAATCGAAACCCAGCCAGTTGAATCAATGAGAGACCGTATGATACAGCGCAGTCCTAAGGGCTATAGCCTACCGTGCAAATTCCAGCCAGTATAATGTATCTATATAAAAAAACATTTATTCCCACTGGCGATTTACAATCAGTCCCAAAGGCTTACCTACCGTGTAATTTACAGCCAGCATCACGTATCTATATAAGAGACATTTATTCTTACTGGCGATTTACAAATATTGCATGAAGAAATTCAAATCATAAGAACATAAACACGACTAATGCACAGTGTCATATTGATTATAAAAGAACAATGTATATATTTCGGGACTAACATATGGTTCAATTGGTTCATTTCTTTAGCAATGGGAGGAAACCGGAGGACCCGGAGTGATATATATGTGAATGAAAAGAGAGAGAGAAAGAAATGGGGTTTAACGTCCACTCGAAACAAACTAGGTCATTTCGGGACTAACATATGGTTTATTTTTTTTGTATTTCAATAATTCGCTTGCGCGTAGGGATCTTTAGTAGTGGGAGGAAACCGGAGGACCGAGAAAACCCACGAGGTTGGACAGGCGACCCTAGTCCTTCTCACGCAAAACCAGGTAATCGAAACCGCGCCAGTTGACTCGATGACAGACCCTATGATACAGCGCAGTCTAAAAGGCTAGCCTACCGTGCAAATTCTAGCCAGCATAATGTATCTATATAAGAGACATTTATTCCTACTGGCGATTTACAAATATTGCATGAAGAAATTCAAATCATAAGAACAGAAACACGACTAATACACAGTATCATATTGATTATAAAAGTACAATTTATATATTGGTTACACTATATATGTCACAAAACAACAATCATTAGATAATAATAATTATTTACTAATTATATAAATCATTTTAAGAGGTAGGAGTTATCCGTTGTTTAAATTAACAGTTATATAATCACTTTTCTCGGAAAAGCCGCCAATGCTTTCTTTCAAACTTGCTCAATCGAGATTCTACTGGGTAGTGTATTGTGTGAAACCCTTGTACAATTTTTCTAATTGTCATGGGTAGCCCAAAAAAAGAGATCGAAAATTGAAAACAGCGTATTTTTACGAGTTGGAGCATGTTTATGGGTCAATATCTGAGTTATACTAGAGAGCTGTGGTTTTTTTTTTTTTTTGGGGGGGGGGGGAGTGGTGGGGATAACCTTTTGTCATATATCTGGCGATCGTGTGTCGCCTTTGCGACCGTGAAAGCCTTCAGCATTGCGCGCAATTCTAGTTAGGCTTTCACCTTCGGTGAAAGACTATTGTTATTACTAAGATTAATATTATTATTATTATTAGGCTTTCACCTTCGGTGAAAGACTATTGTTATTACTAAGATTAATATTATTAAGCTTTCATATTACATATGAAAGCTTATTGTTTCTGTTAAGATTATTATTGTTATTTTTTTTTTGTGTTTTGTCCACAAATCGGATTTCTCAGAATCTAACCATAGGATCGTTCTGAAACTTTTACCTATCCCCCCAAAAATGGGTGGTGGCTGTTGATTAAATATATTTTCAAAACGTTTTACGAATCCGAAATCACCGAATTTTACGAAGGAATGCATTTGACCTACAATGCTGTAACTTTGTGACTATTTGACCTATTTTACTAATTCTTTTTTCTTTGAGTATCTTGAAACATTTACTTCAAATCTGCAATTTCGGATTTTGGCATTTCGAAAATTCGTCGCTGTCATTTCGAACCGGAAGTTATTACCAATTTGACAACTTCTTTAATAGTTGTGCGATTTTCGTGAAATTTAGAATGTTAGTAGATCTTGCCAATGCGACTTCAATGATGGCCTTGGAAATTTTCTAAATTATCTCCCCATGGTGAAATTAAGGATCAAAGTTTTCAAAAAAATCGTCGAAATATAGGTCAGAATGACCTAAAAAAAAATTCGATACTAGACAAGTAATTACTGATTCGTACACAAAATATGGAGTTTGTCGATCGAACCGGAAGTGCCACCATCTTTAAACGTGAAAAATCAAAAAGGCTTTTTTGCTATTTTACTTACAGACTCGGGCGTCATATTTTCGGAATCCTGGAAGGAATGCCTAAAAATCTATCGGATCAGAATTTTGATTTCGGTCACGTGATGGTCACCATTTTGAATTGAAAATGAAAAATAGAAGCAATGTGAAGGGCCGGGACTTTGGAACACAAGAACTCTCCTTTTAATTAAGCTAGAATGTTCAAACTTGGTGTAGGCGTTCACTAGGTCAATGTCATGATTGAGTTCAAAGATGAGCATTTTTTGCCTAGGGTAAGCGGAGATAAGCAAGCTGATTTGTTGATTCTTTAGGGCACGATGACATTGGTTATAATGAATGGAGGGCGATGAAACTCTTGTCAATCGAGAGGCTAATAGCTGGCCTGTTGTGTGAAATCATTGTATCATTTTTTGAAAATGTCCGGGGTAGCCGAAAAAAGGAGATCGAAATCCAAAAAGTCGTATTTTTACGATTTGGGGCATTTTTAGAGGTCGTGTAAAGTAAAATAAAGCATGCATATACATATATTATTGATATTAAATATATCATATAAAAAACTAAACAATGAATCAGCTGTCATTGACAGATTTTATATTATAAGCATGGTCAGTGGAAGGTCAGCGTATTGTCTAACTTGAACTCACTGACTCCGTAACATTATTGTGGGTATGGTATAAGCTGAATTTGATGAGATGCACATATCTCGTATGACTATTTGGTACTTACAGTGTTAGACTTTGTCGTAACGTTACGGTCTCCATTCATCAAATCGTCGTTGGGGCTATAATACGATTTTGAATCAAGTTATTTATCACTGAGGGACTCAAAATTAGGTTTGATGTAGCTCTGCTCATTTACAGTGGCGAATTTAACGGGCTCATGGGTTCCAGCTCCCTCCTCTAGTTATTATTATTATTATTATTTACCGCGGGAGCCTATTTCTCCATGATCGGAAACAGATATCGATCTGGAACCAAATTTTCTATGGGGAAACCATGTGGTGGTTACTTGATAAAGTATTTTTGAAACTTCTGCGCAGACTGGAAGTGGCCGAAATTTGAACGGTAGCAATAAATCAAAAAGCGGCCGTGGTTTCGCCAATTCTTTACCTATTTTAAAACAATTCACATTTTTGGAAACCCTGAATCTTTTCCGAGACAATGGCTATCTCACATTTTTCAATTTCGAACATTCATCTATGGCTTTAGTCGTTCGAACTTTGAAAATTTAAATTTTTACAAAAAACTTTTTTATTTATGAATATTTTTTAGTCGTGTTTTACACAAAATTAAAGAGTCATCTGACATGGGCAAAAATGTGAATATTTTTTGTCTCAGTAATTTTCCTTGGCCGCCATTGGCTAATTCAGTTTTTCAGTCCTAGATTAATTATTTATTGCTCGATTTGCATAAAACAAAGTTCATATACTCCGTTGTCTCAATTGTCATTTTATTTTTGTTACTGATAGAGATGTCTGTCGGCACCGGAAGTGGCTTAATTTTACCAAAAACTAAAATTTTGACAGTTAGGTACCATTTTTCGAAAGCAAAAATATTTTTTAAAAAAACTGATATAACTAATAGAGTGTGCCCTTTAAAGGCGCATAAAATGTTGGGATCAGTTTCTTTAATTTTGATTTCATTTTCGAGCAAATCCGATTAAGAGGTGAAAAAAGGTGTAAAATTGACCTATTTACAACCCATTCAGGCTTTTCAGATTTTAAAATATTTCTACGTAACATTTATAAACTTGTAACTATAATCCATACGAAGAAAATATATGTTAAAATTAGTTTATAATATAAGCAGTTACCTAGAAATGGGCAATTTTGCATAAGTCACTGTTTTCGTTATTTTGCCTGTAAAATAGTCAATTATTATTGGATTTTCACAAAAGTGACACCATTTGATTTAATAAGCAAGTATGCGTCGTATAAAATTGATTAAAATTTAAAATTGACACATGAAGTGACGCCATTTTGTCAAAAAATGCATTTCTAACATTTAAAATCAATATTTTGTTAAACCAAGAATTATTTAATATGTATTAATAATTTTAACTTTTGGTTTACATTCACATATTAATAAAGTTCATACGGTCATATAGATTTCACAAAATTGTTCAGTTGCGGAGAAATAGGCGATTTTCAACAGGTCACTTTTAAAGGTTTTTGGTCCATAAAAGTGTCAATTATTATTCGATTTTCATAAAATTTTCACTGAGTGATACCTAATGCCATTTACAATTTCATACAAGATTTAAGATTTTCATTTTCACCGGAAGTAACGTCGTTTTGGCAAAAACTGTATTTTTAGCCTTCAAAACAGATATTTTATTCAAATGAGTCTGATTTGTAATATTTTTAAAATTATGATATTTGATTCCAATCAACAAATAGAATGAACCCATACGATCATACAGATACCAGAAAATGGTTTCTAACTTGTACGGTTGCAGAGAAATAGACAGTTTTCTACAAGTCACTTTTCAAGGTTTTTGGTCTATAAAAGTGGCAATTATTATTCGATTTACATAAAATTTTCACCATGTGATGCCTTATGCCATTTCTGATTTCATAAAACTAATTGAACATTTTCATTATCACCGGAAGTACTTTACACTTACATGTAACAAATGTATAAAATGAATTGATATTGCTGGATTTAGTTGATTCGGCGTCCATTTTATTTGATGTGTGCAATGCTTATGTGGAAACCTGTTTAATGCTTTCATTGGTACCGGAAGTGACATATGTTTAGGGTAACGTGGCACCGATGAAATCGTAGTCATAAAAATATTTGATATTAAAAAAACCCCAGTAAAAATCGGTGCTCTTGCAAAAATCGTGATTTCACCGTCGGGTGTGACCGGATCAAAACACCTAAAGTATCGTTTGGTAGCTCGGTGAATGGGCTTTGATACACTTCCTGCCTGATTCCTGAAAGCCGGTTCAGTGCTGCTTGCAGGTCTAGTTATTATAATTATTATTTTTTTCCGCGGGAGCCTATTTCTCCATGATCGAAAACAGATATCGATCTGGAACCAAATTTTCTATTGGGAAACTATGTGGTGGCTACTTGATAAAACAATTTTGAAACTTCTGCGCATACCGGAAGTAACCGAATTTTGTACTTTTTTCCGGAATTGAAAATCGGCCGTGGTTTCATCAATTCTTTACCTATTTTCAAACAAATGACATTTTCGGAAACCCCGAATCTTTTCCGAGATAATGACTATCTCACATTTTTCAATTTCGAACATTCATCTATGGCTTTTGTCCTTCGAATTTTGAAAATATGTTGTTTACGAGACAATTTTTGTTATTTTTCAAAATTTTCAAATTTGATCAACATTTTTGGATACCTGAAGACCATCCGATTCCAGAAATATAAGTTTCATTCCGAGTAATCGCCCTTTATTTTTCGATTTTTTCGAATTTTCGGCCCATTTCCCAACCCTTATATTTTTTGGAAAGGATAAATCGATAGTTCTGAAAGTCCTGGAACATAAAGCTATATAGTCAGATCGCTGCATAAAGCAATTTCAACAATGATCCGGAAACCGGAAGTAGTCGAAATAATGATAGATATTTCGAAAAACCCCACAAAAAATGGGTATATTGGGGGAAAAACTCGATTTGCCCGTCCAGTATCAATGGATTAAACGAATTAAGATTTCGTTGAGTGGCCCGAGGAATGGACTGTCGTATGATGCCCAATTTATACAAATAGTATGACCAAGTAGCAAAATATGACAAGCTGAAAATCAAGTATTTTCTGATTTAAAGCGTTTTTGGACGCTTGTATCTCGAAAACTGCTTGAATCCATCCAATATGACATTGAAATGTCTGGAATAGGTAAAATAACGTACTGAAATTTTGGAAATACTCTATTACTTTATTTTTTAAACGAATTTTTACATAAAGGTTACACATTCAGATAGCTGACCTAATTACGATTCTAACGATGTATAATATGTATTGAAATATTTAAATTTAATTTTCGATATATTGACATTTTTGAATTTTTGGCTCTTTTGAACATAGGATATCTCAGGGCCATTTTATCTGATCAGATAATGTAATATATCATTACATAGCCCTGTGGCTATTTGATAAGCCAATCCGGCTTATTGTTTTTGTTAAGATTATTATTATTATTATGTTTTTTTGTGTGTACTTTCTGCAAATCGGATTTCTCAGAATCTAACCATAGGATCTTTCTGAAACTTTGACCCCCCCCCCCCAAATTGGGTGGCAGCTTTTGCTTAAATATATTTTCAAAACGTTTTACAAATCCAAATTTACCGAATTTTACGAACGAAGATACTGACCTACATACCAATAACTCTGTGACTATGAGACCTATTTTACTAATTCTTTTTTCTTTGAGTACATTGAAACATTTACTTCAAATCTGCAATTAGTGATTTCGAACCGGAAGTTGAAACCAACTTGACAACTTCTTTAATAGTTGCATGATTTTCATGAAATTTAATGTGTATGTAGATCTTACCAATGCGACTTGAAAAATGTCATTAGAAATTTTCTAAATTATCTCCCCTTGATGAAATTAAGGATCAAAGTTTTCAAAAAAATCGACGAAACATAGTTCGGATTGCCTTGATTTTTTTTTCTTTACTAGCTACGACACTACTGATTCGTACACAAAAAATGGAGTTTGTAGTCCAAACCGGAAGTGCCACCATCTTGAAATGTGAAATATCGCTAAGGCTTTTTTTGATATTTTACTTACAAATATATTTTCCAAATCCTTGAAGGAAAGCCCATAAAATGTAGGCAGTAGAATTTTGATTAAGGTCAACTGATGGACGCCATTTTGAATTGAATATGAAAAATAGTGAAAAATTCACATTAATGGGCTTGAAAACCCACACAATTGGTCGTGACTTAGAGAATCTGTCTCCTATTACCGAAATTAATACATTTCAGGATAGCCTGGCTCATGGTCGAATGTTTGGTATTTGAATATTTCAAAAATTCGAATTTCACCTTTGATGTTTTCCGTGCCGACAAGGTTGCTTTGAGTTTAGCTGGTTTTGACTTCGCGCATGCGCTACGCTGGAACCAAAGGTACCATGAGTACCAAATTCCGGCGAGGAACTTTTCACGCTGGTACCCAGGTTCCCTGAGAAATTCAAGGTGATACCTGCATTCGTTCAAGTCGTTTGTTCTTGGCACGGTTCCTGTCGTTCGGCTTTTTCCGCCATTTACGGCTTCAGTAAGTGCGAAAAAAGTGGAATATCGCCACGACACCGGCACCGATTGTCCGAAAACCATGAAATTTGGACACAATACGCCCAATGCCACCCCGGACTCCCATTTTGATCCGATTAAAAAAATAGAGTTTTAGCAAAAAAAAAAGAAGATTTTCGGTCAACAGATGGTCTGCATTTGGAATTGAATATGAAGAACAGTGAAAAATCCACTTGAACAGACGTGAAAATAAAACACAATAGGCTGTAATATGTTCAATGCGTCTCTTATTTCTGAAATTAATGCATTTCATGATAGCCCGGGATCAAGATTGATTTTTTGGTGTTAGAAAATTTTCAAAATTTCGTATTTCGCCTTTGACCTTTTACGTGCCGACAAAGTTGTTAACAGGACAATTTATGCCTTTAATTTTCAAAATTTACAAATTTAACCTAAATATTCGAACAGCTAAGGTCAATCTGATTCAAACAATGTTAGTTCCGTTCAAAGTTATTTCATTTATTTTTTTGATATTTTCCTGCCCCTTTTTAGTTCATTCCCGCCATTTTCGTTTCATGTTCTCATCCGTCCCGTTTTTAAACGGCTTGATCCATTTTTCTGAAACTTCTGGAACGGAAAGTCATACCGATTACAGCAATCCAACTCTCAGTTATTTCCCTTTAGTTTTCAGATTATTTTGTTGCCCGGGTGCAATGTTTCTCACTATATTTAGACTTGTAACTTCGCGACTTTTTCACCGATTTTGATAATTATTTTTTGTTGTTCTTTTTTCTTTTAAGATACTTGATATAATCCATGTCACGTGACGATGAATATGAAAGCTTTCATATCTGCATGGGACAGTAGCAGATCTAGTTATTGTTATTTTTTTTGTGTGTTTTGTCCACAAATCGGATTTCTCAGAATCTAACCATAGGATCGTTCTGAAACTTTTACCTATCCCCCCAAAAATGGGTGGTGGCTGTTGATTAAATATATTTTCAAAACGTTTTACGAATCCGAAATCACAGAATTTTACGAAGGAATGCATTTGACCTACAATGCTGTAACTTTGTGACTATTTGACCTATTTTACTAATTCTTTTTTCTTTGAGTATCTTGAAACATTTACTTCAAATCTGCAATTTCGGATTTTGGCATTTCGAAAATTCGTCGCTGTCATTTCGAA
The DNA here is from genome assembly GCF_932274485.2 of Patella vulgata. NCBI lineage: Eukaryota > Metazoa > Mollusca > Gastropoda > Patellidae > Patella > Patella vulgata. The sequence goes on from NC_065885.2 coordinate 45,629,978, forward strand.
CCGGAAGTTATTACCAATTTGACAACTTCTTTAATAGTTGTGCGATTTTCGTGAAATTTAGAATGTTAGTAGATCTTGCCAATGCGACTTCAACGATGTCCTTGGAAATTTTCTAAATTATCTCCCCATGGTGAAATTAAGGATCAAAGTTTTCAAAAAAATTGTCGAAATATAGGTCAGAATGACCTAAAAAAAAAATTCGATACTAGACAAGTAATTACTGATTCGTACACAAAATATGGAGTTTGTCGATCGAACCGGAAGTGCCACCATCTTTAAACGTGAAAAATCAAAAAGGCTTTTTTGCTATTTTACTTACAGACTCGGGCGTCCGATTTTCGGAATCCTGGAAGGAATGCCTAAAAATCTATCGGATCAGAATTTTTATTTCGGTCACGTGATGATCACCATTTTGAATTGAAAATGAAAAATAGAAGCAATTTGAAGGGCCGGGACTTTGGAACACAAGAACTCTCCTTCTAATTAAGCTAGAATGTTCAAACTTGGTGTAGGCGTTCACTAGGTCAAGGTCATGATTGAGTTCAAAGATGAGCATTTTTTGCCTAGGGTAAGCAGAGATAAGCAAGCTGATTTGTTGATTCTTTAGGGCACGATGACATTGGTTATAATGAATGGAGGGCGATGAAACTCTTGTCAATCGAGAGGCTAATAGCTGGCCTGTTGTGTGAAATCATTGTATCATTTTTTGAAAATGTCCGGGGTAGCCGAAAAAAGGAGATCGAAATCCAAAAAGTCGTATTTTTACGATTTGGGGCATTTTTAGAGGTCGTGTAAAGTAAAATAAAGCATGCATATACATATATTATTGATATTAAATATATCATATAAAAAACTAAACAATGAATCAGCTGTCATTGACAGATTTTATATTATAAGCATGGTCAGTGGAAGGTCAGCGTATTGTCTAACTTGAACTCACTGACTCCGTAACATTATTGTGGGTATGGTATAAGCTGAATTTGATGAGATGCACATATCTCGTATGACTATTTGGTACTTACAGTGTTAGACTTTGTCGTAACGTTACGGTCTCCATTCATCAAATCGTTGTTGGGGCTATAATACGATTTTGAATCAAGTTATTTATCACTGAGGGACTCAAAATTAGGTTTGATGTAGCTCTGCTCATTTACAGTGGCGAATTTAACGGGCTCATGGGTTCCAGCTCCCTCCTCTAGAAATTTCACAGCACCCGCATGGATTGTGGCTAATTTTGTGGCAGAATTTTATTTTTCTGGGGGAGGTATTTCTAAATGGCTCCGACACAAGTGCCTGAAATGCCATGAAATCACGTTTTCGGCCTCCAATTAAAATTTCTTAGCGGGAGAACCCCCTGACCCTTGCGGGGCTTCACGGTCGGTATCAGCCCCCCTCCCCACCACCATGGTTAATCCGGCGTTGATGTTCCCTCTTGTGCAGCTGCAAAAGAATGTACAAGTTCATTGCCTCATTGTCAAAGATCCCACTTTTCTACCCCAGTTCGGGTAATGAGGTCGAGCGTATATTGTATAGGGGATATTAAACAAGCAAACAGTATGGCTGATGTCTCCCGCCAAAACCCCAAAGTAAAAGATGACACATTAATTAATCGCACTTTCATATTTTTTTCAAAAGTATCGAGCAATCAAACTATACTGTAAATTTCATCACTCTCTGTCAGATAGAAATCAAGGTTATCTTGTCCCAAAGCATCGACCAATGAAATTGCCAAGCTGTAGCTCAAAATGTTCAGTCAAGACCTGATGAACATCTACACCAAGTTTAAACATTCTAGCTCAATTAAAAGCTGGGTTGTTATGTTCCAGTACTTCATTATAACCAAAGTTATCATACCCCAAAGCATTAACCAATTCAAAGTCCCGGCCAATCAAGTTGCTTTGCTTATCCTGACTAAGAGAATGCTCATTGTCGAACTTGGTCAAGGTAATATGGTCAAGGTACTAATGTAATGAAACTATACACAAAGTTTCATCAAATTGCTTATCTCTGCTTACCCATTTTAATAGTCCCCTGCCAATCGAAAAGCCCCCCGACCCACCCACTCCACTCCCGTGTAATACATTAGGTTATAATTGTGTTACAAACGTATCACAAGGAGCATTTGAATATTCTCTCTGAGGCATCTGATACCACTTGTCATTGAGGTGTTCACACAGCCAACTCATTTTTGTTTGTTTGTGTTATCTTTATTCAGTATAAATCAACTAATACAAATGAAAAAAAGTACTTGGTTTAATGAGATTATCTTTTGAGAGTTGGTCATACAGGTATCACTAATCATAATTGCTCTTAACTTCAAATATATACACGATTATGTGTATTCTAAATATCAAATAAAACAATGATGATTTCTTTACAATAGCAGTACAACAAATTTATTCGCAATATTTTCCTTTGATCAGTTGATCAAAAACCTGATTATATTTACAATATATTCTAGGTCTTTGCTCTTTATTCCATTGGTTCAAAATATGATAAAAGAGGCTTATCAAAAAGTTTATATCATGTAGTCTTATATAACAAATAGAACAATGACATACAAGATGTTTCAAATCATAATCTATTTGCATTATTTATTTCAATAATTTGACCTGTGATATTCATGTATAAAGCAAAATAGTAAACATTGAATTTCATTCACTTTTATGTATAATATAGTATTAAACCGGTTAATTATTGTATACAACATTTATTTAATTTCATAGCAACATTTTATACTATTGTATTCATTGTAGTTTTTTGTCATTATTAGCCCAGTCCGTGCATAGCATTATGATGTGAAATCCCATTTCATTTCAATTATAATAGTCTTCATCTAGAAACAATATTACTATTTATATTGGTATGTTACTACCAAGATATAACAATAAAATTAGCAAAAGTATGTATAAATTAATAAAGTTCTCTTTAGTATCTTTCATGAATAGTCAATTGTTCAATACCATTATTTCTCTTCACCTCATGCAAATAAATTGAAATGGGATTTAATGTTCAACTGTTTTACTTCACAACTTACATAAATCATTTGGTGATAAAGAAACATACATTTCTAGTATTTTTTTAACATAGTGTACTATACTATGCATCATTACCAAGGATTTAGAAAGGAACGAGAACAATTATTTACAAAATCTCGCTGGGATAAATTCCGTGAATGTGCCCATGAATGGCTAAAACTTGATGGGCGAGCGAAATGGATAGCTGAACAGGCGACTTCGGGTGATATAATCAAACAAGGAATTTATCGACGCGCCAAAAGATACTGGATTTCACCCAACATGCTACAGGCCTTTTACAGACAAATTCCGAATTGGGTCTGCCCATCCCCGGCTACAATCCAACCAGGGAATAGCGGGAGTGTAGACGATCTGGGACCTAGCTCTCCAAACAAATTACGCTCCTGAAGCAAAAAGAAAGAGTAAATCGGTGCTGCCTGTTGTGTGTATTATATGTAAAAAACGTGACAGATTTGTCACTGTTGGAGAAAATAGGAAGAAGGATGTATTAACACAGACTCAGACCCAAACAGGCTCAGGTAGGCCTAATGTTAATATTATGTTACTTACTAAATTTATAATTATTACTAATAAATATTAAATATATTCATCCTACAGTTTTTAATTATTGTGTTGTTGTTTTTGTTGTAAATGGAATCAGAAGTGCTACTGCAATCACTGTAAAATTGTTATGAAGCTAGCCAGTAAAGCCCTTTACCCCATTTGTTGATTTGGCACAGTCATTGGTTAAAGTGTTGCACATTTGCTTGCACAAGGGATGAAACATAGAGAAGTTAACTTGTTTTTTATTTTCTTGGCCCACTTGTAGGTGCCTTGCTAAGACGATCTGTCTCTAGACCATTTCCGCTCACACAAAGGATCTGAACTAAACCGCATGCCAGAGTTGACCAGCCAGGTACATGTACATGTAGGCCTCAAAGTGACATTCCCTCCCCCTCCTTTGAGCACAAACAACATTCAACGCTATATGGTGTATAATTTGTTTGCAAATTTGTTTGTAGGCCAACTGTTGAAAGCTGCTGAATTGAAAGAGGATGAAGATATTTTAAGGCATATCAGAGGGCAAGATTGTGTGGCCATTGAGGTCAGATATCACCAAAAATGTTATAGGCAATATACATGTACTGAATTTCTTAGACAGTTATCAGAAAGGTAAATATTTGTGATGTTTTTTTTATTTGTATTCTCCGCCTTCTTGCCACTGGTATTATTCAAATAAAACTGAACCATGGGTGAGTCCTGAAATTACTATGTTTTTGTCCAGTGGACGTTAAACCGCAATTCTCCTCTCTATCTCTCCTTGTACTGCTAATGCCTTCCTGTCTTCATTAGCTGGTTTCTGCATGAAAATAAGATGTTAACCCCTGTGTAAGTGTCTTTTTCCTCTGTTGTACGAAATTAATGAGAGTAAACCAAGCTCCAGAATTTTGTTTTAATTGTGTACATGTATATGTTTATTTATATTTTTCAGCAAAGATGACTAGCCCTCCGTCGAATATTAAACCACATACAATATATTCTGTGAAGATGTCATAAGAGAAAGAATCATAAATGGCCAGCAAAGTTGTCTTGTACAGAGAGAGAGAGAGAGAAATGGGGTTTAACGTCCACTCAACACAAACTAGGTCATTTTGGGACTAACATACGGTTTCAATTTTATTTCAATAATTCGCTTGCGCGTATGGGTCTTTAGCAGTGAGAGGAAACCGGAGTGCCCGGAGGAAACCCACGAGGTTGAGAAGACGCCTCTATCTCCATGCCACATACGCTCACACCTGGGATCAAAGCCACAGCCACAAGCCAGAGGTGACCGACCAGCTAGAGGTCGAAGCGCGGCACTCTAGGCCATCCCAACCCCCCTTTCTTGTACAGACCTGTGCATGTGTAGTCAATGTGAAAATGAAAAAAAAACTGTTAAAGAGACCGAATTTGATGTTAATACATTTAGTGACAGTGATGATGATAATGAAGATTAACTTTGATGACATTTGATGTGCAGAGTAACTGTTTAATTTTGATTTTCAATGATTGTTTCACTTTAATAAATAATTTCACAACTGTTCATCCTGTTTTCTAACCTTTCCCTTCATTCCAGCCCAGATACACAATTATTTTTTTTAACTTATATCTACATGTATGTTTGTAATTTGACCATTAATCATATCCGAAATAGTAGTTCACAGCTACATGTACAGTTGTAAAAATACTGTAGTGGCTAATTGAAAGGGAACATGTATGTGGGTTTAGAATGTTTATCTTAGTGGAAAAAAATCATGTGGTTCAATGCTTATAAAGTGCTACTGATCTCCATTATTTCAAAAGCATATCACTCAACTACTGTCAAACATATCCCCTGGCTAGAATATGCTACAAATCGACTCTAGCATGTTCCATACAAGCGATAATTTCTGAGCAAACATCCAACAACCAACCCTAACAGGCCCTTGAGATCCAACAAACAAAATAATTATTGGGCTTGTTTGCCCACACCTGGTCTTATGATTCATACAAGACCTGATAGTCTATCAATTACAGGCATTTGACAGAAAGGGAGATAATTCTTTTTTACCGTTAATGGATTTCCACAATTCTTTATTCACCCATGACATTTGTGTTTTGAGCATTTTTATTTACATCAAAATCTGTCCAATAAACTGTTCATTGCCAAGGATGAAGGCATGAGGTGTTTTACCAACTATTTAATTTTATGTCAACTTCAGAATTGTTAGTACACAAATAGCATTTATTTGACAATTTTGACGAATTTCATCTGGCCCTAAATCAATAAATTGCAAACATTTTGCTTGGAACTCCCAGATTTTGTCTTCCTGGCATCATAAGCTTTCCAAAAATGTATAGTTTTTTCTTTTATGGAAGACCGTGTAGCGGAGTTGTGTTTCTAAGCTAGCTAGAAATTTTGGCTGCAGGCCTACACCTCCCAAGCTAAATTTCCCTCATGTCATCCTGTATAGCAAAGGCATATGCCTGTCTTAATTAACCCAGTACTAAACACAATTTACTTGTTTAATTTTTCCAGCATTTTTCAGGATAGCTGATGGGATGCGGGTCAAGTTATGCCACTTGTCTATTTAATTATTTACCAGTGAAAAATCGAATTAACTTCACCAAATTTTTACTCATTATAATGATATTTTTTTTTTCTGTTCATATTATTTCTATGACATGTGACAGTGACTGTGAATATGAAAGCTTTAATATCTGCTTAGCAGATCTAGTTAAGCTTTCATATTACATATGAAAGCTTATTGTTTCTGTTAAGATTATTATTGTTATTTTTTTTTTGTGTTTTGTCCACAAATCGGATTTCTCAGAATCTAACCGTAGGATCGTTCTGAAACTTTTACCTATCCCCCCAAAAATGGGTGGTGGCTGTTGATTAAATATATTTTCAAAACGTTTTACGAATCCGAAATCACCGAATTTTACGAAGGAATGCATTTGACCTACAATGCTGTAACTTTGTGACTATTTGACCTATTTTACTAATTCTTTTTTCTTTGAGTATCTTGAAACATTTACTTCAAATCTGCAATTTCGGATTTTGGCATTTCGAAAATTCGTCGCTGTCATTTCGAACCGGAAGTTATTACCAATTTGACAACTTCTTTAATAGTTGTGCGATTTTCGTGAAATTTAGAATGTTAGTAGATCTTGCCAATGCGACTTCAATGATGTCCTTGGAAATTTTCTAAATTATCTCCCCTTGGTGAAATTAAGGATCAAAGTTTTCAAAAAAATCGTCAAAATATAGGTCAGAATGACCTAAAAAAAAAATTCGATACTAGACAAGTAATTACTGATTCGTACACAAAATATGGAGTTTGTCGATCGAACCGGAAGTGCCACCATCTTTAAACGTGAAAAATCAAAAAGGCTTTTTTGCTATTTTACTTACAGACTCGGGCGTCATATTTTCGGAATCCTGGAAGGAATGCCTAAAAATCTATCGGATCAGAATTTTGATTTCGGTCACGTGATGGTCACCATTTTGAATTGAAAATGAAAAATAGAAGCAATTTGAAGGGCCGGGACTTTGGAACACAAGAACTCTCCTTCTAATTAAGCTAGAATGTTCAAACTTGGTGTAGGCGTTCACTAGGTCAATGTCATGATTGAGTTCAAAGATGAGAATTTTTTGCCTAGGGTAAGCAGAGATAAGCAAGCTGATTTGTTGATTCTTTAGGGCACGATGACATTGGTTATAATGAATGGAGGGCGATGAAACTCTTGTCAATCGAGAGGCTAATAGCTGGCCTGTTGTGTGAAATCATTGTATCATTTTTTGAAAATGTCCGGGGTAGCCGAAAAAAGGAGATCGAAATCCAAAAAGTCGTATTTTTACGATTTGGGGCATTTTTAGAGGTCGTGTAAAGTAAAATAAAGCATGCATATACATATATTATTGATATTAAATATATCATATAAAAAACTAAACAATGAATCAGCTGTCATTGACAGATTTTATATTATAAGCATGGTCAGTGGAAGGTCAGCGTATTGTCTAACTTGAACTCACTGACTCCGTAACACTATTGTGGGTATGGTATAAGCTGAATTTGATGAGATGCACATATCTCGTATGACTATTTGGTACTTACAGTGTTAGACTTTGTCGTAACGTTCCGGTCTCCATTCATCAAATCGTCGTTGGGGCTATAATACGATTTTGAATCAAGTTATTACATACAATATATTCTGTGAAGATGTCATAAGAGAAAGAATCATAAATGGCCAGCAAAGTTGTCTTGTACAGAGAGAGAGAGAGAGAGAAATGGGGTTTAACGTCCACTCAACACAAACTAGGTCATTTTGGGACTAACATACGGTTTCAATTTTATTTCAATAATTCGCTTGCGCGTATGGGTCTTTAGCAGTGAGAGGAAACCGGAGTGCCCGGAGGAAACCCACGAGGTTGAGAAGACGCCTCTATCTCCATGCCACATACGCTCACACCTGGGATCAAAGCCACAGCCACAAGCCAGAGGTGACCGACCAGCTAGAGGTCGAAGCGCGGCACTCTAGGCCATCCCAACCCCCCTTTCTTGTACAGACCTGTGCATGTGTAGTCAATGTGAAAATGAAAAAAAAACTGTTAAAGAGACCGAATTTGATGTTAATACATTTAGTGACAGTGATGATGATAATGAAGATTAACTTTGATGACATTTGATGTGCAGAGTAACTGTTTAATTTTGATTTTCAATGATTGTTTCACTTTAATAAATAATTTCACAACTGTTCATCCTGTTTTCTAACCTTTCCCTTCATTCCAGCCCAGATACACAATTATTTTTTTTAACTTATATCTACATGTATGTTTGTAATTTGACCATTAATCATATCCGAAATAGTAGTTCACAGCTACATGTACAGTTGTAAAAATACTGTAGTGGCTAATTGAAAGGGAACATGTATGTGGGTTTAGAATGTTTATCTTAGTGGAAAAAAATCATGTGGTTCAATGCTTATAAAGTGCTACTGATCTCCATTATTTCAAAAGCATATCACTCAACTACTGTCAAACATATCCCCTGGCTAGAATATGCTACAAATCGACTCTAGCATGTTCCATACAAGCGATAATTTCTGAGCAAACATCCAACAACCAACCCTAACAGGCCCTTGAGATCCAACAAACAAAATAATTATTGGGCTTGTTTGCCCACACCTGGTCTTATGATTCATACAAGACCTGATAGTCTATCAATTACAGGCATTTGACAGAAAGGGGGATAATTCTTTTTTACCGTTAATGGATTTCCACAATTCTTTATTCACCCATGACATTTGTGTTTTGAGCATTTTTATTTACATCAAAATCTGTCCAATAAACTGTTCATTGCCAAGGATGAAGGCATGAGGTGTTTTACCAACTATTTAATTTTATGTCAACTTCAGAATTGTTAGTACACAAATAGCATTTATTTGACAGTTTTGACGAATTTCATCTGGCCCTAAATCAATAAATTGCAAACATTTTGCTTGGAACTCCCAGATTTTGTCTTCCTGGCATCATAAGCTTTCCAAAAATGTATAGTTTTTCTTTTATGGAAGACCGTGTAGCGGAGTTGTGTTTCTAAGCTAGCTAGAAATTTTGGCTGCAGGCCTACACCTCCCAAGCTAAATTTCCCTCATGTCATCCTGTATAGCAAAGGCATATGCCTGTCTTAATTAACCCAGTACTAAACACAATTTACTTGTTTAATTTTTCCAGCATTTTTCAGGATAGCTGATGGGATGCGGGTCAAGTTATGCCACTTGTCTATTTAATTATTTACCAGTGAAAAATCGAATTAACTTCACCAAATTTTTACTCATTATAATGATTTTTTTTTTCTGTTCATATTATTTCTATGACATGTGACAGTGACTGTGAATATGAAAGCTTTAATAGCTGGTTAGCAGATCTAGTTATTATTATTATTTTTTTTTTATTGGGGGAAGCTAGATCTCAGCAACTCAATGGATTCTTCAGATATTTACATTTTTGGATAGCTGGAGACATTTCTGAGCAGATAGCAGTTCAAAACTGTGGAATTTATAAACTTTGTCGCTCTAATTTTTTTGGTGAAAAATGGAAAATTTTCCAAATTTTTCAAATTTTTTGTTTTTGGGAATTTTTAAATTTCAGGTATATTTTTGGATAGCTGACATCAATCCGATTCCAACAATATAAGTTTTTTTCTGAAATATTGACTTTGATTTTTCACTTTTTTTCGCATTTTGGTCAAATCGTAGAGTTTTTATTTTTTTAAAACGGCTCCAACGATTTTTCTGAAACTTCAGGAATATGTAGTCGAAGGACCAGACCAGTCCATGAACTATAAATGAAAATCCCCTAATCACCGGAAGTAGTCAAGAAAGGTATCCAAACTTTGACAAAATTGTGAAAAATGGGTGTCTGCGCGGAAAATGCGATGTATCAACAGGGTTCTTGTCGTTTAGTTAAAGTTTTATATCGTTTAATAGCCAATTGAATTGTCTATCAGATGGTTCTTCAGCGACAAGTTTCTATCAAAAACTAAAAAAGTTATGTGACTTTGAAAAGTAAGGTATTTTGCGATTTCGAGCAAATTTAGACGAATGTTTCTCGGAAACGCTCCCAACGATTTTTTTAAAACTTTCTCAATCGAGAGATAAATGGGTACTCTGTTGTGTGAAACCACTGTATCATTTTTTGAAATGTCAGGATTAGCCGAAAAAAGAGATCGAAAATCGAAAACGTCGTATTTTTACGATTTGGAGCATTTTTAGAGGTCTATTTCTCGAAAAGTCAACATAATATTTTTTTGGAACTTCTTCTACAGAGAGGCCTATCAGTAGTGTTATATATAAAACCATTGTACAACAGTTCCAAATTTCAGGAGTAGCAGAACAAAGGGATCGAAAATTGAACACGGCACCTTTCATTGTTAAGCGAAACATAAAGAGGAGATACAATCTGTACGTTTTGTCAACGTATAGAGCCAAATCAAGAGTGCTTTTATCAGTGATGATATTTGAACTAAAATTATTTCAACTATGAGTGTTTTCTTCTATCCAAAATATGGGTTTAGTGACCCTGTAACAGAAATAGTTGATAGCTGTGTGTAATAATTAGTCTTTGAATTAATATTGTTCCTTCTTTGTCAAAATTATCTTATACCGGTAATCATCTGGACAGAAATCAAGGGCTCGCTCTGTTTATAAGAAAGTCCAATTTGTTAAACGGTTGCAGTAGTATCGAATATTGCACCTGTGATAAAAGGCGTGACGCTGTTTGACCATGGACTCTATCTGTAATTAATATTAAAATTTTATTAGTGACGTCAAATCTTTGACGTGCACGAAACCAGAAAATTGGCGATATTTCATTGAATATTCAATCAATTTTTGAACCAGTTACATATTTGAGTAGCTGACATGAACGCGGTTGGAATTCTATATAAAAGAAGACTAGCGCCGCTGTACGAGCATGTTTAGAGGTCATTTCGGGACTAACATACGGTTCATTATTTTTTATTTCAATAATTCGCTTCCACGTAGGGGTCATTAGCAGTGGGAGGAAACCGGAGAACCCGGAGAAAAACCACGAGGTTGGACAGGCGACTCTACTCCTTGTCACGTACAACCGGGGAATCGAAACCCCTCCAGTTGACTTAATGACAGACCGTATGATACAGCGCAGTCCCAAAGGCTAGCTTACCGTGCAAATTCCAGCCAGCATAATGAATCTATATAAGAAACATTTATTCCTACTGGCGATTTACAAACAGTCCCCAAGGCTAGCCTTCCGTGTAATTTCCAGCCAGCATAATGTATCTATATAAGAGACATTTATTCCTACTGGCGATTTACAAATATTGCATGAAGAAATTCAATTCATAAGAACAGAAACACGACTAATGGACAGTATCGTATTGATTATAAAAGTACAATGTATATATTGGTTATACTATAAATGTCACAAAACAACAATCATTAGATAATAATAATTATTTACTAATTATATAAATCATTTTAAGAGGTAGGAGTTATCCGTTGTTTAATTTAACAGTTATATAATTACCCTGGTTAGAAAGGTAGCCGAAAAAAGAGATCGAAAAACGAAAATGTCGTATTTTTACGATTTGGAGCATTTTTAGAGGCCTATTTCTCGAAAAGTCAACATAATTCTTTTTTGGAACTTCCTCCACAGAGAGGCCTATCGATAGTGCTATACATAAAACGATTGTACAATAGTCCCAAATTTCAGGAGTAGCAGAACAAAGGGTGCGAAAATTGAACACGGCACCTTTCATTGTTAAGCGAAACATAAGTGGGGGGGTACAATCTGTACGTTTTGTCAACGTATAGAGTCTATTCAAGAGTGCTTTTATCAGTGATGATATTTGAACTGAAATTATTTCAACTATGAGTGTTTTCTTCTTTCCAAAATATGGGTTTAGTGACCCTGTAACAGAAATAGTTGATTGCTTTGTGTAATAATTAGCCTTTGAATTAATATTGTTGCTTCTGTGTCAAAATTATCTTATACCGGTAATCATCTGGACAGAAATCGACGGCTCGCGCTGTTTATAACAAAGTCCAATTTATTAAGCGTTTGCAGTAGTATCGTACAGTGGTATCGAAAATTGCACCTGTGATAAAAGGCATGACGTTGTTTGAGCATAGACTCTATCTGTAATTAATATTAAATTTTAATTAGTGACGTCAAAATTTTAACGTGCACGAAACCAGAAAATTGGCGATATTTCATTGAATATTCAATCAATTTTTGAACCAGTTACATATTTGAGTAGCTGACTTGAACGCGACTCCGAAGTCTCGGGTACACATTGGTGTGACCGTAAAAGATCCCTTGGCGGTTGGAATTCTATATAAAAGAAGACTAGCGCCGCTGTACGAGCATGTTTAGAGATCATTTCGGACTAACATATGGTTTCCTTTTTTTTATTTCAATAATTCGCTTCCGCGTAGGGGTCTTTAGCAGTTGGAGGAAACCGGAGATAACCCACGGGGTTGGACAGGCTTGTCACGTTCAACCGGGGAATCGAAACCTAGCCAGTTGACTCAATGACAGACCGTATGATACAGCGCAGTCCCAAAGGCTGTAGCCTACCGTGCAAATTCCAGCCAGCATAATGTATCTATATAAGAAACATTTATTCCTACTGGCGATTTACAAATATTGCATGAAGAAATTCAAATCATAAGAACATAAACACGACTAATGCACAGTAACATATTGATTATAAAAGTATAATGCATATATTGGTTATACTATATATGTCACAAAACAACAATCATTAGATAATAATAATTATTTACTAATTATATAAATCATTTAGGAGGTAGGAGTTATCCATTGTTTAATTTAACAGTTATATTATTACCCTGATTAGAGAGAGAGAGAGAAATGGGGTTTAACGTCCACTCGACACAAACTAGGTCATTTCGGGACTAACATATGGTTTAATTTTATTTCTATAATTCGCTTCCGCGTAGGGATCTTTAGCAGTGGGAGGAAACCGGAGGACACGTAGAAAACCCACGAGGTTGGACAGGCGACCCTACTCCTTGTCACGTACAACCGGGGATTCGAAACCACGCCAGTCGACTCAATGACAGACTTTATGATACAGCTCGCTCACGCTAACCACTCAGCCATCCAACCCCCCACCCTGGTTAGAAAGGTATGAACAATTAGAGAGAGAGAGAGAGAAATGGGAATTAACGTCCACTTGACATAAACTGGGTCATTTCGGGACTAACATATGGTTTAATTTTATTTCAATAATTACCTTGCGCGTAGGGGTCTTTGTTGGTGGGAGGAAACCGGAGGACCCGGAGAAAACCCACGAGGTTGGACAGGCGACCCTACTCCTTGTCACGTACAACCGGGGATTCGAAACCACGCCAGTCGACTCAATGACAGACTTTATGATACAGCGCGCGCGTGTGTTACCCCCCCCCCCCCCGGTATGAAACCAGCGTACAACGGTCAAAAGTATCAAGAGTGGCCAAACAAATGGCACTGTATATCGACAAAAGTCCGATAGGGTCATAATCGGAACGTTCTGCATACGTATAATATGGAGATTTATTTTTCTAAGTGGCAATATTTGAACTAAGGGTGTTCTACTGTTAACCAATACCTGGCACTGGTGCTTCTAGAGTGAAAATATTTCATATCAGTAAAAAAAAGTTGCTCCTGAAATTAATATCCCAGTTTTTTTGTGTACATGACGTCATCTTTTTATACCATTTAAAATAAAGCTCCCTGCTGCAGCTATTTATAAGAAAGTCGCCCCTTTCTTAGTACAAAGGAAAGTTGAGGTTGATAATTATGATTTCGGATTTTATTTGTTATCTGAGACTAAAAGACTGTTTTTGTCCCATTCGGAAAACTGTTTTTTTTTATTCCATTTACAATTCGTGTAGATCTCTGAAACTAACAGATAGTGTTCTGAATATTGATTTTTGCCTTGTTTTTAACAAGGCAGACCGTAAGTTGTGTAAATCTTTAACGTGCACGAAAATTGAAAACCGGCCCTAATTATGTGAATTCCCAACCGATTTTCGAAAAAGTTATATTTTTGTACAGCTTGGGATATTGCGGATGCGATAACGGCCGAATTGAAATACCATGTCGTTCTCATTTTTTCTTCAAAATTTGAAAATTTACTAAAATTGTTATTTCTTGGAATTTTGAGTTTTCGCTTACATATTTGGATTGGCGGCGTCTGTTCGATTCTACCGATCTACGATTATCATGATGTGAATTGTTCAACTCTATTTTTCAATTACCTTCTCTATGGCAATGCGAATACAAAGAACATGTCAATATCTGAGTTATGTTAGTGTATTGGGTTGTTTTTTTGGGGGGTGGGGTGTGGGGGAGTAGTGAGGAAAGTCTTTTGTCATGCATCTGGCGATCGTGTGACACCTTGGCACGGTGAAAGCCTTCAGTCTTGCAAGCAAGTCTAGTTATTATTAGGCTTTCACACTGCGTTGCCACACTATTTCACACTTGTGTGAAACACTATTGTTTTTGTTAAAATTATTCTTATTATTATTCTTATTATTAGGCTTTCAGACTTTTGTCTGAAAGCCTATTGTGATTACTAAAATTATTATTATTTATTATCATTATTTTTTTTTTTTGGTAGAGCCTATTTCTCAGTGCCTGTAACAGATACCGATATGGGACCTAATTTTCTATTGGGAAACCATGTGGTGGCTACTTGATAAACTATTTTTGAAACTTCTGCGCAGAACGGAAGTGGCCGAATTTCGTGCGGTGCATAAAAATTAAAAAAACGGCCGTAGCTTCGTCAATTCTGTACCTATTTTCATACAAATGACATTTTCAGAAACCCTGAGTCTTTTCTCGGACGATAGCAGTTGAAAATTTCGTAATTTCGAAACTTCGTTGCTGACTTCTAGCCTTCGAAAAATGAAAAATTTTGTTTAAAAGACAATTTTTGTTATTTTTCAAAATTTTCAAACTTGACGTACATTTTTGGTATCCATCGCCCTTTATTTTTCGATTTTTTTCGAATTTTCTGCCCATTGCCCAACCCTTATATTTTTGGGAAAGAATAAATCGATAGTTCTGAAAGTCCTGGAACATAAAGCTATATAGCCAGACCACTGGATAAAGCAATTTCAACAACGATCCGAAAACCGGAAGTAGTCGAAATAATGATAGATATTTCGAAAAAAAGGCAAAAAATGGGTGTTTTGGGGAAAAACTCTCCCGTTTTTCAGTCCTGGATTAATTATTTTTTGTTCGATTTGTATAAAGCAAAGTTCATGTCCTTTGTGGTCCAAAATGTAATTTTTTTTGTTACCGGTAAAATTGCCTTTCGGCAACGGAAGTGACGTAAATTTAGAAAAAACTACAATTTTGAGAGTTCGGTACCACTTTTTGAAAGCAAATATTATTTTTTTCAAATCTGGTATGACTGAAAGGGTCTGCCCTGTAAAGGCGCAGAAAACATTGGACTCACTTTTTAAAATTTTCGATTTAAAGGTGAAAAAAGGAGCTATTTACAACCCATTCAGGCTTTTCATATTTTAATATATTTTTTTGCAACTTTCATAAACTAGTAGCAATAATCCATACGAATAGAATGTATGTGAAAATTAGTTTGTAATATAAGCAGTTGCCGAGAAATGGGCAATTTTGCATGAGTCCCTTTTTACGCTTATTATTCGATTTTCATAAAAGTGACACCATTTGATGCGTAATGTCAATTTTAAATAGGTCAAACCAATTTAACATTTTCAATGTCACCGGAAATGACGTAATTTGGGCAAAAAATGTATTTATAGCCTTCACTTTTCAAGGTTTTTGTTCCATAAAAGTGGCAATTATTATTCGATTTACATAAAAATTTTCACCATGTGATGCCTTATGCCATTTATGATTTCATGAAACTAATTTAAAATTTTCATTATCACCGGTATAATGTAATTTTGTCAGGAACACTTACATGTAACAAATGTATACAATGAATTGATATTGCCAGATTTGGTTGATTCTGCATACATTTTATTTAATGTGTGAAATGCTTAAATGGAAACCTGTTTAACGGTTTCATCGGTACCGGAAGTGACACATGTTTAAGGGTAACGTGGCACCGGTGAAACCCGTCATTACTGCATCGCAGTTCTAGTTTCAAATTTTATATTACCAAAAAGGATGCGCCATGCAAAGGCACATTGGACTCAGTTTTTTTAATCTCAATTTCGTTTTCGGGCCATTTCGATTAAAAGGTGACAAAAGGTGTAAAATTAAGCTATTTACAACCCATCCAGTGTCTTCATATTTTCAAATATTTCTTCATAACTTTCATAAACTCGTAGCAATAATCCATACAAAGAGAATGTATGTGAAAATTAGTCTGTAATATGAGCAGTTGCCGAGAAATGGTCAATTTTGCAGGAGTCACTTTTTATGCTATTTTGCCTGTAAAAGAGTCAATTATAATTGAATTTTCAACATCATTTGAAGCGTAAAGTCAATTGTGACTAGTTCAAACCACTTTAATATTTTCGGTATCACCGGAAATGACGTAATTTGGGCAAAAACTGTAGTTATAGCCTTGTTCAGTTGCAGAGAAATAGGCGATTTTCAACAGGTCACTTTTCAAGGTTTTTGGTCCTTAAAAGTGTTAATTATTATTTGATTTTTAGTAAAAGTAATTTAAGATTTTCATTATCACCGGAAGTAATGTTATTTTGTCAAAAACTGTATTTTTACCCTTAAACCAAATATTTGTTTGAAGTAAGTGATATTCATTATTCGTATAAAATTATGATATTTGATTCCAATGCGATCATATAGATATCAAAAAAGTGTTACTAATAACTAGTAATACCTTCCCTTACCGAGAAATAACGAATTTTGCCCAAAACTTCAATTTTGACACTCAAAAGGCCTTATCAAATGCAAATATTGACAGTCGAAAGGCCTTTTCAAATGCAAATATTAATGCTTTCAAATCTAAAAGATCAAGATAAATGCTCCTACTAAAGACGCAAAATATGTCAGGCTTATTTATTTAAATTTTGGTTTTGTATTTGTGCCATTTTAACATTTAAACTGTCCTCGGAAATTTGGGCAAAAACTGTATTTTTAGTCTTCAAAACAGATATTTTATTCAAACGAGTCTGATTTGTAACGTTTTATAAAATGATGATATTGATTCCAATGAACAAATAGAATGAACCCATACGATCATACAGATACCACAGAATGGTTTCTAACATGTACGGTTGCAGAGAAATAGACGATTTTCTACAAAGTACAAGTCACTTTTCAAAGTTTTTGGTCCATAAAAGTGGCCATTATTATTCGATTTTCATGCATTTTCACCTTATGCCATATGATTACATTGAATTTATTCAACATTTTCATCACCAGAAGTAATGTCATTTGGGCAAAAACTGTATTTTTAGCCTTCAAAACAAACATTTTTTTGGAAGTGAGTTATATTTATTATTCGTTTAACATTATATTTGACTCCAATGGACATATAGATTGGATCAATACAATTATATAGATGTACAAAAATTGCTTCTAGTATCTTCCCTCGTTCAGAAAAAAACAATTTGGTCAGGAACACTTTGTAAGATTTTTTTTTCCGCGTTTTAATTTCCCATTAGAAAGTCAGCTTACTTGTAAGTTAGTTACAAATTTTGTCACGATCACCTTTTTGACATTTGTAACAGATGGTAACAAATGTATAAACGGAATTTAAATTGACGGATTTGGTTGATTCTGCATCCATTTTATAACATGTGTGCAATGCATATGTGGAAATCTGTTTAACGGTTTCATTGGTACCGGAAGTGACATAAGTTCAAGGGTAACGTGACACCTGAATTGACGAATGTTCAACGATAATGTGGCACTGGTGAAACATGTCATTACTGCATCGCAGTTCTAGTTTGTTTTGTTTTGGGGGGTTTTTTTGTTACAATATTTCTTGAATCACTTAGTAAAACTCTTTTTGTCGGATACCTTGATAACCAGTTATATAAATAATTTGTTTTATATCACATTCAAAGGGGAAAACCTAGACCGAACCCTCTTAGCACATGGCTCAGTTTCACGTAATATTTTATTTAATTTAACAGTAACTTAACATCACATAAACAATTCATTTTGGTCTTTTAACTTTCTATAATGCTCTTGGAATCAAATGGGTTTTTTAGTTGTGGTAATGAAATCCAGTCCCCTATTCACAAAAATTTTACACTTTGAAATATGCTTTTATTAGTATTACATATCAAGACACATTAGCTTAGGATTTTGTTTGATATCGAACAAATATATAAACTGCTGATTTCAAAAATTAAAAACAAACGCAGCCCTCTGTATTTGACTGAAGGCCTAACATATCTGAATTCCACCTGATTATAATATTGAATTTCTACAATAATCATAATATTTTATTTTTCATCAACAAATTTCCAATATTTGACCATCGTTCCAGTGTCAGTTCAAAACATGTTTATAATTACTATTGTTACCATGTCAAAAGTGTCAATTTGTGACACTACAGATAGGGTTACATCGTGACTATCCTGGTCATGTAGGCTGTGACTTTTTTGGACTTCACGTTGTGATAACTAATCCCAATGATCAACTAGAACCATGGACCTTATAATACATGGACTGGTTACGAGAAGCAATATCGCTAAATGCCTGCCGCGCGAGAAAACACGAGAGAAGCCAATAGCGATATTGCTCAATGTCTTCGCTAATAAGCTATAATCACCCATTTTCATCGTTCTGTTTTGTGTCCTGAATTTACCAAAAACTGCTAAAATAAACTTTTGTTTGACAAGATAAGTCATTAACTATAATTTCCGTTGCATATATGTATACATTTTATTTTAAACAAGCCAACAGTGAGGCTGATGTCCCCCGCCGAAATTGCAAAATAAATAGATGACACATATTAATTAATCGCACATTTATTTTTTTCACTAAGTTTCATCACTCTCTATCAGATAGAATCAAGATTATCTTGTCCCAAACCATCGACAAATGAAATCGATTAGCTCTGCTTAGCTTCAGCTCGAAATGTTAATTATTGAACTCAGTCAAGACATTCACCTAATGAACATCTACATATACATCAAGTTTAAACATTCACCTAATAGACACCTATGCCAAGTTTGAACATTCTACCTCAATTAGAAGGAGAGTTATTGTGTTCCAAAGTTTCTACCAATCAAATTGCTTATCACTCTGCTTACCCTCAGCAAAAAATGTTCATTATCGAACTTAGTTAAGGTATTCATATAATAAATCTATACACCAAGTTTCATCAATCTCACTTAATTAGAACTAAAGTTATCTTGTCCCAAAGCATCAACCAATCAAATTGCTTATCTCTGCTTACCCTAAGCAGAAAATGCTCATCTTCGAACTCCATCAAGGCATTGACCGAATCAACACATACACCAAGTTTGAACATTCTAGCTCAATTAGGAAGAGAGTTATCGTGCCCCAAAGTATCAACCAATCAAATTGCTTATCTCTGCTTACCCTAAGCGGAAAATGCTCATCTTCGAACTCCATCAAGGCATTGACCTAATAAACACATACACCAAGTTTGAACATTCTAGCTCAATTAAAAGTTATCGTGTCCCAAAGCATCAACCAATCAAATTGCTTATCTCTGCTTACCCTAAGCGGAAAATGCTCATCTTCGAACTCCATCAAGGCATTGACCTAATCAACACATACACCAAGTTTGAACATTCTAGCCCAATTAGGAAGAGAGTTATCGTGTCCCAAAGCATCAACCAATCAAATTGCTTATCTCTGCTTACCCTAAGCGGAAAATGCTCATCTTCGAACTCCATCAAGGCATTGACCTAATAAACACATACACCAAGTTTGAACTTTCTAGCTCAATTAGGAAGAGAGTTATTGTGTCCCAAAAAGTGTGACGGACAGACGGACGGACGGACGGACGGACGGACGGACGGACGGACGGACGGACAGACAGACAGACAGACAGACAGACAGACAGACAGACAGACAGACAGACAGACAGACAGACAGACAGACAGACAGACAGACAGACAGACGAACCCATTTTAATAGTCCCCTGCTTTCTTCGAAAGGCGGGGGACAACAACTTTGTAATTACCATCTTCAAAGTACACGTAGACTGCATCTCCGAAACAAAGACGTCGCCATTGTTTGTTGTTATATGAACAATCGAAAACATGCGTCGGGATTTTTGCTTTCAATCAAAATCTATTTATTATTTCATATTTTTCTGACATAATTATTATACACGTGAATCTAAGGCATTGTTTGGAAAAAAAATCTTTGATTTTTAAAAAAGTGAAATATAATTAATTACTTCCTAAAAACAATGAAAATAACACTTTAGACAATTTTATGAAAAAATATGTGATTTTATTTTTGCTTTCAATCAGTGAAACATTTATTTTTGGAATTATTGATCCATTTCTCCATAAACTTTGATATCTTATCTACTGTACTGGGCAAATTTCTTATTTTTAAAACAAACATTAACATGTTTAAAAAATTATTTTGTTTTGTGATATTTTCAAGTACCAATGCATGTACTGTTCAACAATCATGAATAAACCTGTATTTGATTTGACCCAAATTACCCCACAGTTTTGCCCAGCGACAGTCGGCGAATAATCACCGGATTGGATTAATTACACAAACAGCGACAAACAATACAAGACTATTTAATGGCGGTAATAATACAGAGAGAACCGGAAGAACACAACATCACGTGGTTAACTGACCACAGGGACTTGTAAGATAAATAACATAGGAGTTCGTACTAAGCCTAGTACTAATGACTATGGCGCGACCACTTTTTTACTTGTGAAAGTTTAATATAAACTAAAACAATATCAATATAAAATATAGTCATGATATCGCGATGGTTTTGTCCTTGGTCGTTGGGGTCGCCGAGGATAGTTGATATCAAGCTGAGGCTCTTCAGAATCTGAGTCGGTGATATCTGGATCCTGCGATTCATTGTGAAGTTGCAGAGTTGTGTCTTTTAACTCACGAGGAACAATGACACTATCATCATCACTATCAGAATCAGAGAGAGAGACGTTCGGCATTGAGCTGGTGTGGCTTGGTATCAGATACACTTCCGATGGTTTGACGACATAAGTTCGGGATTGAATATTAGAGTTAGTAAACTTCTTAACATGGAGTAAACTATCATGAACACTAACCACAATATATTTATCACGTGCTTTGAGTTTGTTACCATCACTATATAAGTAGACTAAATCACCGACATCAGCAGTAGAATCTGGGAGGGTTGTGCCTTTGGGATGTTTTGATTTTTCACTGTGTGGATGGTTAGCTTTGCGACGGCATTGTTGCTTATCGATTAACAGTTGATCGTCTAGAGGAAGCTGTATATTAGTCATTTGATCTCTCTGACACCACATTTCGCGAGCAGATAATCCACCATTACGGACCCTCGAATTTAAACGAGCAATTACAAGGCTAAGTTGGAGGGGTGTGATTTCGCCTCCTCCTGGAAACTGTCTGAGAATTTCCTGTTCGACTTCCTGAACTGCACGTTCGGCGACTGGGTTCTTGTTAATGTTTTTGATACGTCCTATTTCTAAGCGAATTCCATATTGTACCAATAATTTATCATCCGACATAGCCTTAAAACACGGTCCGGGGTCACATCGAATTACACAGTTACCTTCAACAGGTAACATATCAATAGCCAACTGTAATAGAGCATCACGGACAGTTTTTGTTTGTTCGTTGTGGATAATACTAGCAGCAGTACGTGATGTTACACACTCACGAAGAACTAATATACGTTGTTTATAACGACATATTACATCACAAGCGAAATACGAACCAACAGTAGTTGGAGGAGGTTCTGTAGACTGTTTAACTAAAGATGATGGAACCTTTTTCAAGGCTGAACACTGAGAACAATGTTTTGTTACGGAATCGACAACACTGTCCATATCTAACCCGTAAAAGTATCTGTGAACTATTTTACGAAGCTGGTACGCCGTGGGATGGTCTAAACGGATGTGAAGGGCTGTCAAAATTCCCGGGAGTAAAGATCGGGGAACAACAATTAATTCGCGGTTAGTCATAAGAGGATCTGTTTTTTTAACCACAAGAGTTCCATCAGCCGAAATAGATATATTGTTGAGGTAACGTTTGACATCGTGTGCATTCGTAACCTTCTTGGAGGGTCTTGTACCCTGTGATAAATGAGCATGCACACGACGTAAGTCCTTACAATCCAATTGAGCGGATCGCCACATCGTTCTATTTAAAAATGGTAACTTGACAGTTCCGTCCATGATATCTTTGACAGAGACAGCACGGACGACAGATTCAGCAGTTTCGGAAACAAAAGTACAAATCTGACATGAAACCAATTCGCATTCTGGAGCATTGCGGCTACCGAAGTCAGTTGGTACATTCGCTGATCCGGCCAGATGGCGAACATGGATGTGAAATCGACTTGCAGTGGACAAAAAGGTTGCTACACGAGGGCTAGCTGAATACTCTCCCCTACACAGTTTAGCGAAGGCTTCGACACAAGGTTTACTATCTGTGAGAAGCTGAGTAACTTTATCCGACTGGACGATATAGGGAGAAAAGTGTTTCACGGCGGCAGCTATTGATAAAGCCTCGACCTCACAGGGGCTCCATTCAAACTTGCGATGAGGAAGTTTTGCACTGTAAAATCCTGCGAGTTTAAGTCTACTGTCACGAACGAGATAAAGCGTGGACGCTAAACCATGATCTTTAACCGCACCATCAGTGACAATCCATAGCTGATCAGATGGTATGGGTAAGTCGATGACTTTAGCACTGCGCAAATAGTCCTGAGCTACCTGAAACGCGCGAATAGTATCATCAGTCCATGCCAATTTATCTTTTGATGTGGCACCTCCTACCATAGAGTCAAACGGGGTAAGGTATTTAGAACATTGAGGTAGTACTCTGGCCAGGAACTTGTAAGCACCAATAAAGGCTCGTAGGTCGCGGACAGTTTCTGGGCGTTGACATGTTGATAAAGTAGCAAGTTTGTGAGGACTAGCACTTAACGTACCTTGGCACCAAATCCAGCCAAGTATTACAGTTTTATGAGGAGCAATTACAGTTTTCGAAGCTTTCAAACTAAGTTGGGCTTTTTGTAAGGCTGTGAGAACTTTTTGCCAATTTGAGATGAGTTCCTCGTGAGAGTTTCCACCACAGTAAAGGTCGTCAGCAATTTTAGCGACAAACCCATCTTGAATCAGGTCACCGAGCACACGGCACATGAGCTCTTCGAGAGCAGTCTCCGACCCTGGCATACCCATGGCACAACGAGTATACACACGAACTCCCTTAAAGGGGGTAACAACCCCACAATACTTCATGGACTCTGAGGATAGCGGAATCTGGTAAAAGGCGTTCGACAAGTCGGTAACGATGATGTATTTCCATCTAGCAATAGATCGCAGTGTCGAGTCTATATCTGGCATTAGTGAAGGCTGTGGCTTAGCATACTGGCCCACTTCAGCAAAAGCTGTGACGAGTCTATAAGAGCCGTTCGGTTTTTTGACGAGGAAAGAGGGATTTAAATATTCTGCTACAACATTAACATCCTCGGGGCGCTTGAATACACCACATAGCTCCAACTCGTCGAATTTGTGTTGCAACTCGTCGAGTTTGTCTTTGGAATACTGGGGAATGCGACCCTTTCGTTGTGGAGGTAAAACCAGTCCCATATTAACAGTAGCGGAAAAAGGTCCAAATGCGCCATTGTATCCTCTTGGTTCAGGGTGAAAAACGTCATCGTAAGTATGTAGTAATTCCTGAAATCGATGCCGTGTGGATTCGGGAAGTAGATTATCGGGATCTAGCTGAACAGCTTTGGAGTATGTACGAGGTCCATTGTTGGAGGGCAGCTTTCCAGCTGATGATCCGCCGGTGTCGTTTTTAGCAGGAGTATAGGTAGGCAAAATGTGGGAAAAGTGGCTATTGCGGCGTACGGTAATAGGGAAATTAGTATTATTAGGTATGCGAACTTTTCCTCCAACACTGTGAACGAGCGCAGGTGTTGGCCATTCTATAGTGGCATCGCTATCGGTATGAAAAAGATCTGGTCTCGGTTCCAAAGCTAGGTCTTGAGTGTCTTTGATGTTATCAGGTACAGTGACCTCGATAAACTGGCCAGGCCATAAGGTAGTTAGAACACTGGCACGAAGAATCGATGGATGAGTAGAGCGAGCGGTGGTGTCCTGTGAATTGGGAGTAGTACCATAAGAGTAAGTGTCAGTGTCGCCGATAATAACTTGATATTTAGAAGGACGAATTGATATGTCATTCAATGACATAAATGGTGTTCCACCCAATAAATCGACGTCTAGCGATTCAACAACCAAGGCACTCAGAGTAAGAATGTGGTCGTCTCGAGCGAGATTAAAGTGAACTTCACCCCTAACATCGAGTAGAGTTTTCCCGTCAGCCTGAGTTGCATGTTGAGAATTTTTACGAATGGTAAGTCCTAGGAATAGTGTTAAACGTAGACTGATCATATTGGTTTCAGCGCCTGAGTCGATGGTGATGCGAACGCAATGCTCGTTATAAAATGTATCCATATACGGAGACTGGTTGACTTGAACTCGACGTGACGAAGTTGGTAGAACTTGGATAGCATCACAGTGTATCGGAACATTAGATACGGAAGTGTCATCTTCGTCATCAACAAGAATTTGACGTGCGCGGGACATAAACTTCCTATCAGATTCCGGCAGATACGGACATAAACTAAGGAAGTGATCTGAAGCAGGTCTTTTAGATTGAAGACACAATGGACACGATTTTCTGTGACGTGCAAGCAAATTACCGGAAGGTTTATTACGCACAGGCTTACCGCTACCGTAACTGCCCATTCTCATACAGCGTACCTCTTCACTAACTTCGAGTTCGTCTAACAATGATGGTAACGATTGAGAAATATCCTGTTTCAACGACGCAAGTGTAACAGAACGTAATTGAGTTGCATATTTTTGCTTAACTAACTTAGGTAAACCAGGATTGACTAAGCGTAGCCAAGTTATAACAATTATGTTTTCAAGGGAGGGCGTAATTTCTTCTTCGACAATGCAATCACCGTGATGTTTTAGACCGCACCCATCCACAAGTAGATTGTCCTCAATAAACGCCACAATTCTCTGATATAAATCCTCAGGTCGTTCTTCCAATTCTAATTTAAAGTCAGTAAAATCCAAAAACTGAGCACCGTTGTTTTGAAAGCCAAAATGAGCCCGAATGGCTTGCCACACGCAGGTAATGCTGACAGAATGTTTCACTATGGTTCCACGGGCTATTACAGGACAGTAATTGGCTATCTGACCAAGCATTAATTCTAAGAGCACAACTTTTTGTCTTGCTGTTTTGCCATTTGCACCCTCGTCGTCTGTGAAACCCCTGTTTGGGTTATCTCGTCCTTTCTTTTGCCATACACAATCGTCACGTAGATATGGCGCAAAATTTTCATCAAGGGACAAAATGTAAGTTAAATTTTGTTTCCATGACTCAAATGACGTAACAGTTTCTGTTTTGGTAAGTACTCGTTGTTTAGGGGCTCTTAATGTTGATGAGGCCATGGCACCAGGATATTATTTACCACCAAATTAAGTCCTAAAAATGCGTGATTTAACCACACGCAAATTGTTATCTATCGTACGAATCAAGTACGCCCGTTTGCTGTCAAAAGACAAATTTACCTTTTCCGGGAAAATGTAGTATGTTTTCCTTTACGAAAAGTTAATACCTTTAGAAGAATGGAGTCTGATCCAACTCTAGCCACCACGACAGTCGGCGAATAATCACCGGATTGGATTAATTACACAAACAGCGACAAACAATACAAGACTATTTAATGGCGGTAATAATACAGAGAGAACCGGAAGAACACAACATCACGTGGTTAACTGACCACAGGGACTTGTAAGATAAATAACATAGGAGTTCGTACTAAGCCTAGTACTAATGACTATGGCGCAGTTTCTTTAGATAGAAAAAGTGAGAAATTTTGTTTAAAATAAGTTTAATTTTATTGGCATATTATTCAATAAAATATAAACATCCGACGGCTCGCAGATTTATTTATAGGTGTTGTAAGCCATTATACTCATAATGTAGCAGTACGCATGCCAGGTAACTACAGATGCCGCAAAGGGACATAACTCGTTAACAACTTTCGTTTGGTCGTGATTGGCACGTCTCAAATTACCGTGACATGTCTCAAATTACAGCGCGGCACACATCTCTGGTTAGGTTATTAAGCCGTTGCCAGTCCATGTATTATAAGGTCCATGCTAGAACTGCGAAGCAGTAATGACGGGTTTCATCGGTGCCACTTTACCCTTGAACTTATGTCACTTTCGGTGCCACGTTATCCATGAACTTATGTCACTTCTGGTATCAATGAATATGCTTAAGTGGAAAATAAAACGGTCAACGTGTTGGATGATTGGGTTTTTTTTGGTAAAAACAATCATCACTAGAACTGTGAAGCAGTAATGACGGGTTTCACTGGTGCCACGATATCCTTGAACTTATGTCACTTCCGGTATCAATGAAACCGTTAAACAGATTTCCACATAAGCATTGCACAAATAGATGCAGAATCAAAAAAATCTAGCATTATCAAATGCATCTATACATTTGTTACCATGTGTTACATATGTCAAAAAAGTGATCCTGACAAAATTTGTTACTAATTACCAATAAGTTAGCTAACTTTCTAATGGGAAAACAATCTGTAAAAGTTATCCTAACAAAATTGGTTATTTCTCAAGAAGGGAAGATGCTAGAAGCCATTTTTGGACATCTATAAGACCGTATGGATCCAATCTATATGTCCATTGGACATTAACGGAAATTGTTGAAATTCAAAATAGGCTTCTTCGTTTCACTAATTTAAATGATGCATATCAATTTCAAACAGATCGGATGATAATTGTTGTCATTAGAACGTTCACAACATTCAACAAAGTGAAACAAGGGCCATAACTCTAGATGTAATTAACGGAAATTGCTGAAATTAAATAGGCTTCTTTGTTTTACTAATTTAAATGATGCATATAAATTTCATACAGATCAGATGATAACTTTTGTCGTTAAGAGCGTTCACAAGGTGCAACAAAGTGAAACAAGGGCCATAACTTCAGAAAAAATTACATAAGTTATTGAAATTAAATAGGCTTCTTCATCTCACTAATGCAAACAACATATATCAATTTCAAAACAATCAGATGATAAATGTAGTCGGTAGAGTGTTAACAACGGACAAGGCAACGGCAATATACGACCACATTTCCATGTGGGTGCATAAAAAACTGAGTGCGATGATTTCTGTGCCTTAACAGGGCACAACCTTTCAGTCATACCAGATTTAAAAAAAAAATTTATTTGCTTTCAAAAAGTGGTACGGAACTGTCAAAATTGCAGTTTTTGCTCAATTTACGTCACTTCCGTTGCCGAAAGGAAAATGTACTGGTAACAAAATAAATGACATTTTGGACCCCGGAGCATATGAACTTTGTTTTATACAAATCGAACAATAAATAATTAATCCAGGACTGAAAAACTGAATTAGCCAATGGGGACCAAGGAAAAATACGGTGACAAAAAATGTTGCCATTTTTGGTCAAATCAGATGAGTCTTTAACCATATACTAGGTAAAATACCACATAAAAATATTAATTAATAAAAAAGTTTTTCGGAAAAATTTAAATTTTCTAAATTTTGCGCCTAATATCTCCGAAAATAAAAAATCTAAAGAACTGTAGCTATGTGCCTTGTCTCCGGCTATGTCAAAATGTATCAAATATTACAATTCGACAATAACGTTACGGCAAAATTTAGAAAAAAGACAATTACAGTGATTTCGGACATTTCGCATTGTCGCAGAACGTTAGAAATAGCTTTAAAATATAAGTCATACCCACTTTCCCAGTAAAACCGAAGACATCGAATCGATCCGACAAGTAGTTTCCGACATATGCTCAAATGGAACAATAATAATAATAATTACTGAACATATGTCACATTTGTTACACGTAAGTGATCCTGACAAAATTACATTACTTTCGGACGGTGATAATGAAAATGTTAAATTAGTTTTATGAAATCAGAAATGGCATAAGGCATCACATGGTGAAAATTTTATGTAAATCGAATAATAATTGCCACTTTCATAGACCAACCAGCGGCTGCCAGGCAGGATACGCCCACATTTTCGAGAGATGGATAGAGAACAAGCTAAAAAGAAAGTGATTTTTCCTACAATCAAGGGTCATAATTCAGGAAATTACAATTCGATATGTGCAAATATCGAAAGGAACAAAGATCTTTGGGTTATAAACTTACCTTTTAAGTTTCAACAAAATTGGATAAAAATTGTGACCTCTATAGGGTCCACAACCTTGATATACCATATTTTTACGCTATTTAAGAACCATGGCCGGCCATTTTGTCTGTCAGTTTTGGGCTGATTTTCACGAAATTCGAACTCAGCCATCCCTAGGGCGTAATGAAGATATAATAATACGTTTTTTTTAAATCGGATAAAAATTATGACCTCTATAGGGTCCACAAGCTAAAAATGCGATTTTTTGTACAATCAGGGGCCATAATTCAAAAAGTTATGTTCCGATATGCGCGAATATCGAAAGGAACCTAGATCTTTGGGTTATAAGCATACATTTCAAGTTTAAACCAAATCGGATAAAAATTGTGACCTCTACAGTGTTCACAAGCTAAAAACGTGATTTTTCGTAAAATCAGGGGCCATAATCCATGAAGTTACAGTCCGATACATGCCAATATCGAAAGGAACCGAGATCTTAGGGTGATAAACCTATATTTCAAGTTTCATTGAAATCGGATAAAAATTGTGACCTGTAGACTGTTCACAAACAATTGTGGACGGACATTCGGACGGACAGGGGTGACGACAATATACGTCCACATGAGAATGTGAGCGTATAAAAACCTTAAACAGTGACTTGTAGAAAATCGTTTATTTCTCAGCAACCGTATAAGTTAGAAACCATTTTTTGGTATCTGTATGATCATATGGGTTCAATCTATTTGTTGATTGGAATCAAATATCATAATTTTAAAAACATTACAAATCAGACTCATTTGAATAAAATATGTTTTAAAGGCTAAAATACAGTTTTTGACAAAATAACCTTACTTCCGGTGATAATGAAAATCTTAAATTACTTGAATGAAATCGTAAATGGCGTTAGGTATCACACAGTGAAAATTTTATAAAAATCAATAATATTTGACACTTTTATGGACCAAAAACCTTGAAAAATTACCTGTTGAAAATCGTCTATTTCTCCACAACTGAACAAGGTAGAAACCATTTTGTGATATCTATATGATCGTATGGGTTCATTCTATTAGTTGATTTG
Organism: Patella vulgata; assembly: GCF_932274485.2. Lineage (NCBI taxonomy): Eukaryota > Metazoa > Mollusca > Gastropoda > Patellidae > Patella > Patella vulgata. Next base: position 45,659,528 of record NC_065885.2, read on the forward strand.
AATCAAATATTAAAATTAAAAAAAAATAACAAATATGACCCTTTTGAATAAATTATTTGTTTCGAAGGCTATAAATACAGTTTTTGCCCAAATTACGTCATTTCCGAGGTGACATTGAAAATTTGGCGCTATTGCACTTTCGTACCTCTACCAGTTCCCGTGGTCGTAGGCACTTGAAATTTTCAGAGGATGTTAAGGGGGGCTAGCAATGACCACACACCAAATTTCAGCCGAATCGATAAATAACTTTTTATTTTACCGACCTTTTAATTTCTAACGAGAGAGAACTTCATCCGTTTGACGCCATTTGCTTTGTTTACTATTTAGACTTGAATAACAAGACACTAAGACGGAAACCGACTCGAATAACAAGACACTTAGACGGAAACCGACACACTGCACTAGCTGCCTAACACTGCAGTTCATAAAAATTAATATAATTTTCGTATACTTTAATTTTTGCGCGAAGCCACCATTTTCTATAAAATACTATTTGGTGTTGATCAGTGGATTGGCCTTTAGGTGTGAATATTGCCGTGACCTTGATTTTGACCTTGAGGCCAAACTTCCCATCCATATCGGGGCCTTTGCGTTTATGCTTGCCGTGGCCTTATTTCCTACTGTATTATCAAAGTTAATGTTCGAGGTGAAAGCAGAGATGACGTCCTTCAGAAAAGATAATTGGGTTAAAGTCGTAGGTCAAGGTCATGTTACAGAAAACTAAACTCAAACTTTTCAAAGTCATTTTTTGGACATTTGACCTTGACTTACGACCTTGACCCCGTAACCATTTTCGAAGGCTATCACATTGGCTTGAATCATGAACGTTTACCTTGGTCCTATCGCACACTGCTCGGTCAGAAAACGGTCAAACGCAGAGGGTCCGTGTCCGAAAGGAAGTCAATGGGCGTGGTCAATGTGAAAGGTCGTGGTGACCTCCACTAGTCACCGTTAACCATCCGTAACCTTGACTCTGACCTTGAGTCCAAACGTCCCATCCATCTCGGGCCCTTTGCGTTTATGCTTGCCGTGGCCTTATTTCTAACTGTATTATCAAAGTTAATGTTCGAGGTGAAAGCAGAGACGACGTCCTCCAGAAAAGATAATTGGGTCAAAGTCGTAGGTCAAGGTCATCTTACAGAAAACTAAACTCGGACTTTTCAAAGTCAGTTTTTGGACATTTGACCTTGACTTACGACCTTGACCTCGTAACCATTTTCGAAGGCTATCACCTTGACTTGAACCATCGACGTTTACTTTGGTCCTGTCGCACACTGTTCGGTCAGAAAAGGGTCAAACGCAAAGGGTCCGTGTCCGAAAGGAAGTCAATGGGCGTGGTCAATGTGAAAGGTCGTGGTGACCTCCACTAGTCACCTTTAACCATCTGTGACCTTGACTTTGGCCTTGAGTCCAAACTTCCTATCCATCTCGGGCCCTTTTCGTTTATGCTTGCCGTGACCCTATTTCTTACTGTATTATCAAAGTTAATGCTTGAGGTGAAAGCAGAGACAACGTCCTTCAGAAAAGTTAAAAGGTCAAAGTCGTAGGTCAAGGTCATGTTACAGAAAACTAAACTCAAACTTTCAAAGTCAGTTTTGGGACATTTGACCTTGACTTACGACCTTGACCCCGTAACTATTTTCGAAGGCTATCAACTTGGCTTGAATCATGGGCGTTTACCTTGGTCCTGTCGCACACTGCTCGATCAGAAAACGGTCAAACGCAGGGGGGCCCGTGCCCGAAAGGAAGTCAAGGGCGTGGTCAATGTGAAAGTTCGTGGTGACCTCCACTAGTCACCTTTAACCATCCGTGACCTCGACTTCGACCTTGAGTCCAAACTTCCCATCCATCTCGGGCCCTTTTCGTTTATGCTTGCCGTGACCCTATTTCTTACAGTATTATCAAAGTTAATGCTTGAGGTGAAAGCAGAGACAACGTCCTTCAGAAAAGATAAATGGGTCAAAGTCGTAGGTCAAGGTCATGTTACAGAAAACTGAACTCAAACTTTTCAAAGTAAGTTTTGGGACATTTGACCTTGACTTACGACCTTGATCCCATAACCATTTTCAAAGCCCATAATCTTTGCTTGAACCATCGACGTTTACGCTGGCCCTGTCGCACACTGCTCGGTCAGAAAACGGCCAAACGCAGAGGGGCCCGTGTCCGAAAGAACGTCAAAGGGCGTGGTCAATGTGAAAGTTCGTGGTGACCTCCACTAGTCACCTTTAACCATCCGTGACCTTGACTTCGACCTTGAGTCCAAACTTCCCATCAATCTCGGGCCCTTTTCGTTTATGCTTGCCGTGACCCTATTTCTTACTGTATTATCAAAGTTAATGCTTGAGGTGAAATCAAAGACAACGTCCCTCAGAAAAGATAATTGGGTCAAATTCGTAGGTCAAGGTCATGTTATAGAAAACTGAACTCAAACTTTTCAAGGTCAGTTTTGGGACATTTGACCTTGACTTACGAGCTTGACCCGTAACCATTTTCAAAGCCCATCATCTTGGCTTGAACCATCGACGTTTACCCTGGCCCTGTCCCAAAAATGAAATAAGGTCACGGCACGCATAAACGCAAAGGGTCCGAGATGGATGGGAAGTTCGGACTCTAGGTCAGGGTCAAGGTCACGGATGGTTAACGGTGACTAGTGGAGGTCACTACGACCTTTCACATTGACCACGCCCATTGACTTCCTTTCGGACACGGGCCCCTCTCCGTTTGACCGTTTTCTGACCGAGCAGTGTGTGACAGAACCAAGGTAAACGTCCATGATTCAAGCCATGGTGATAGCCTTCGAAAATGGTTACGGGGTCAAGGTCGTAAGTCAAGGTCAAATGTCCAAAAAATGACTTTGAAAAGTTTGAGTTTAGTTTTCTGTAACATGACCTTGACCTACGACTTTGACCCAATCATCTTTTCCGAAGGACGTCGTCTCTGCTTTCACCTCGAACATTAACTTTGAAAATACAGTAAGAAATAAGGCCACGGCAATCATAAACGCAAAGGCCCTGATATGGATGGGAAGTTAAGACTCAAGTTCAAAATCAAGGTCACGGCAATATTCACACCTAAAGGCCAATCCACTGATCAACACCAAATAGTATTTTATAGAACATGGTGGCTTCGCGCAAAAATTAAAGTATACGAAAATTATATTAATTTTTATGAACTGCAGAGATAGGCAGCTAGTGCAGTGTGTCGGTTTCCGTCTTAGTGTCTTGTTATTCGAGTCTAAATAGTAAACAAAGCAAATGGCGTCAAACAGATAAAGTTCTCTCTCGTTAGAAATTAAAAGGTCGGTAAAATAAAAAGTTATTGATCGATTCGGCTGAAATTTGGTGTGTGGTCATTGCTAGTCCCCCGTAACATCCTCGAATAATTTCAAGTTCCTACGACCACAGGAACTGGTAGAGGTACGAAAGTGCAATAGCGCCGAAAATTTCTGGTGACATTTCTCGACAACTGCTCATATTACAAACTAATTTTCACATACATTCTCTTCATATGGATTATTGCTACAAGTTTATGAAAGTTGCGAAGAAATATTTTAAAATATGAAACGCCTGAATGGGTTGTGAATAGCTCATTTTTTCACCTTTTTTCACCTTTAAATCAAAATGACCCGAAAACGAAATCGAAATTAAAAAAACTGAGCCCGATGTTTTCTGCGCCTTTACAGGGCACACTCTTTCAATCATACCAGATTTGAAAAAAATAATATTTGCTTTCAAAAAGTGGTACTGAACTGTCAAAATTGTAGTTTTTGCTAAATTTACGTCACTTCCGTTGCCGAAAGGCAACTTTACTGGTAACAAAAAAATGACATTTTGGACCACGGAGCATATGAACTTTGTTTTCTACAAATCGTACAATAAATAATTAATCCAGGACTGAAAAACTAAATTAGCCAATGAGGGCCAAGGAAAAATACGGTGACAAAAAATGTTGCCATTTTTGGTCAAATCAGATGACTCTTTAACCCTAGGTAAAATACCACATAAAAATATTCATTAATAAAAAAGTTTTTGTAAAAATTTAAATTTTCAAAATTTGGCACCTAATAGTAATATCTCCGAAGATTCGTTGAAAATAAAAAATCTAAGGAACTGTAGCTATGTGCCTTGTCTCCGGCTACGTCAAAATGTATCAAATATCAAAATCCGATAATTATTGATAACATTACTGCAAAATTTCGAAAAACAACTTCGGTGATTTTTGACATTTCGCATTGTCGTAGAACGTTAGAAATTAGGGCTGTGTCGATACAGTTCATTTTCGATACGATACGTATTGACAACCCGATACGCGATATACGTATCGCGATATGATGACATCACGAATTATGTCCAAAATAATCTCAAACTACATTCTGTTTCAATATGTTTGAGATGGGTAAGCATCAGGGTTCTTAATCCATTTTGAAACAAACCGGCCAGAACTGGGTCAATTGAGATCCCGTAAGATATGGGTTAATTATAAGCTCCATTCCCTTTAATATAACTAGACTTCAACAAAAATAATTCTTGGTAATTTGTTGTGGAGAATGTCGTATTTTAATGTATGTGATTACCACAAAAATAACGACAGGTACACCTTTTGAAAATTTTCCATATTTAATTCATGTACCATCTTGAAGTTCGAGTAATATTCCAGAATAAATTAATTACTGTCTTCGTTTATTCAATGAAACATTCGCTTTTCATAAGTCGATGATCTAAAATATTAGCATTTTTCAACTATTGCCAGTATCAGAAAATGCCGTACGTACACAAAATAAGCTGATACGGCACCATGGCGTTTCTTCATAACACAATTTGTAGTCTTTGTCTATCATTTAACTAGCCACGTAACTTGGCAAAAGTTTTAATTCATTCGTCAATTGATAGACACACGTACGGCACAATTGTCACGTGACAACCATACTTGAAACTGCTTTAAAATAAAATTTCCGAACGATTATGATATAGCCTTCAATAAAAGCAATATTTTTAAAATTAAGTCTTTGTCAGAATGTGTATAAAATAAATAAAAAATCATAACGGTAAGCGCTATTTAGAACTGGTTTATTGACCTAATTTGAAGCGATATGTCACGTGTCATTGGAATTCTATCAGGAAAATATATTATTAAATGACTGTTTCTCGGTGTATTTGGTGTTCTATCAGGGGATTATATTCAATGAAGATTGAAATTTACCTAACAACTGGTCAGTGAATCCATCAATGTATGATCCAGTTATCATTTTAATACTGACATAACTGTCGGTCAGTTAGTCTAAGAAAGTAGTAGAATAATGCAAGCTACTTCATTACCCTAGTTTTCGTCACACATCATGTAGGTAAAGAACTTCTATATTAAACAGAACACCTTTCTTAGAACTAAAATAACCCCTATAGTATTACAAATTGGCGTCATCTTATTTAGACATACCCTGTGTCAATGTCACTGAAGAATGTTCTCTTTGGTGGGCTTTGCTCCTGTATAGAGTTGTGTCTAATTATATTCCTCTTTATAACAAAACTTAGAATGTAACAGTCGTCCTACAATGTCGACTGCTAAGAAAAAAATACTATTAATAGCACTCGTCGTAGTCATAAGGCAAAGTCAACGGACCTGGTTCTGACTTCAGCTATTGTTAATCCAATCTAAATACTTTTCAGCATTTCTAACTATATTCTACCTTGTTTAAAAACGTAACCACCATTCAAAATATAATCATAAAGGCTAGAAAATGACATTATAGTAGATTCGTTACTACATTCAACACGTTTCATATCTCGTAATTTCTCGCGAGAATTCTACTTTGGATTTTAGTTAAATTAACCAATCATAAAAATTCTATTTGCAAGCGAGGAATTATTTCTTTATTGTCCAGTCAATAGACAACTTCCAATTTACTTTATTCTATTCTTAGTAACATTGTGTAATCGTAATATTATCGCCATATGTCACGTACGAAGGCAAACAGAGTACTGTTTTGTATATAATCGTAGATATATATTGAATTAAAAAATGTTTCAAATGAACCAAGTTAACCAGGTAAACAAATAACTACGGCCTTTGATAGTTTAAATTTTCATTAAAGAAATGTACATTTATATGAAAAAATTCCTGAAGTTTTTGCGCGTGTAATGCCTTTTAGGCGAGTATAGCGTGCGCACGACTAATGACTCGCACCTCCCGACAAGCTCTGTTTTATGTTTAAAATTGATACTATGCAGTTAAACGGTTACTAACTGGTTAATAGCTACGGTTATTCGAATAACTATAAGTCCTAACCGTAGGAGCACTAATTATTACATTTATTATTGTTAATTTTTTGATATTCACCATCAAAAAACGCCTTCAGGAAACAACCACTGTCAAGATACAGTAGCATCATTTCTATTGGATCTTTCTTGTAAATCATTGTTTTCTTTTTCATTTTGAGTGAAGTCTGTATCATTACTTGCCCTGGACTGTACAGCGCAGTAGACACATATGCCATACGGTTGGCCCCAGAATCATTCACTTGATTTGATATTTGTAGCTTGTATATCGCTTTGTCTTATTGGTTTTGTTTGCATATACTGCGGTCCTCCTGTGCTTACGATTCAATTGAACATGCCTTATCACAGTTTAAGTTTTAAAAGTAAATCTCTGGTGGAAATATCAGATTCAAACTTAACTAGGCTGTGGTTATTGGTGTCTCAGCAAATCTCCAAGCAATATGTTCTCTGACTCTGATGTAGACAAACTTTATGATCCCTATCATTTCATAATGAGATATTCCCCTAAAGAATCAACACTATAAATAATATCTTATCAATATCATACTGTAGGGCTACATGGCTACTGTGTTAAATATTATAAAAAAAAAAAAAAAAGAAATAAGCCTATACAAAAGAGTCATGGGGAAATGACATCAAAAGTATTTTACAAAGATAAGAAATTAACTGTTAACTCACCTGAATTTCGAAACTTTTTTCCTATTCAACTTTTGTCATTCTCCGGTGTAACAATATAAACTAATAAATAATAGGACTGATTCTCAAAAGATAAAAACTTCATTCTTCGACATCATGAACAAACCGAAGTCGCTTTTGGTGGGTCTAATTCGCCCTGCGATTCATAAGAATCACTATTCCCAATATACTACTTCACGTATCATATTCCAAATAATCAAACATTAAATAGGCTGAATTTTGACATTTCCCTGACATTTCTTTGATTGCTCGACACAAGATTGGAAATAGTACAAGGGAGTTACTTACGCATGCGCAAGGCTCGGTCCACCAATCAATTGTGAGGATTTCCTCCTTGTTTAGCAACAAGCAAATTTGTTTATTTTCCACAGGTTAATTAAGATTGCTTTGATTGGTGCAAAAGTCTCCGACTTCAAATATGATATTATATTTAGAAAGAGGATTCATCATCCTACATTTCCACAGCAAACATGGCCAAGGTAATTCGGCAAGCAAGGAAAATACAAGTGCTGCAAAGTAAGCTCATTTTATGCAACTGGCAATAGAAGAATTACGTTTCTTTTTTTTCTCAGCCTCAACAAAATTCCTTTTTTTATGCATTTTTTATTATATTTTCACAAAAACGATTCATTTAATGAAAAAAAGATGCTTTTTTGCAGTGTTTAGTGATAAAAAAAATTTTTTCGGTAGTTTTGACCCATATAGTGTATTTTGCCGTGTTTCTATAAATTGAGCCGTGCGACATCCGATCGGTTTTGTGCTGGAGGGTCACAAATAAGGACCAGCCTAGTTCACAAGGACAAAGTGAACCAAGGGCCATGGTTAAATTAAATAGGCTTCTTCATCTCACTAATGTAAACAACATATATCAATTTAAAAAAAAAATCAGATGATAAATGTAGTCTGTAGAGTGTGTACAAGAAATTGGGGACCGACGGACCGGGGTGACGGGAATATACGACCACATTTCCATGTCGGCCTATAAAAGTGAATAATCAAGACTCTGTTTACTATCTTAACAATGATGATAGCAATGACAATCAAAACTCAACTATTCTCCAAACAGCCATAACTTCATTCAGAAAGAAGTAATTTGACTGAAATTTTCAATATATATTAAGTTTTCATTATCTAGTTTTAAACTATTATAGCGAAAATTCTTACCTCTTTGTCTAAATCTCACATAATGCATCTTTAAACAGTTGCCTTGGATCAGTATTGGAAAATTAAATCAACTACATAAAACTTTTACTTACATTTTCTTCATTAATACTGGAACACCATCCTGGAACACTGGCTAAATCTTGAATAGCTGTCATCGAATGACTTTTCACTAATGGTTTTTGTTGGTTCTGAAGCCTTTTTTTAACTTGCACGTTAGAAGCCATAGATTCACATGTAGAAATCTGAGTTTGGTCATCATTATTAATGTAATTATATTCATCGTCATGATTCAACATTATCATATCACCCATACTGCAACTATGGAAAATATTTGATACACTGCATTCATGAATGTCTCTTGGTCTGGGAGGCAGTGGACGTCGAGCCAGACTGAATGCACCTGTGCCAGACATATTAATATATGTCATAGAAGATTCTAGTGGCAAACTATTTGGACGAACACCAGATTCAGAGTCACTTGAATCCATATCAATATTTACATCAGCTGAAACTGGGAGGCGACAATGTGGCGGTCTTTTAGACAGTTCTTCCTCTACAGTGCTAACATGGCTCTCAAGATCCACTGTACCACTATCAAGCTGAACAGAATCAAAGTCAGTCTCCTTATTTTGGGATTGTAGAGTAAATCTTTTACAGGGTTTTGGAGTTGGAAAGTCACTCTTTTCTGAGGCCTTTTTTTCAAAACTCCTCCTTAGAGCCGTACGAAGTAGAGAGTCACTATTATTCTCACCACCTTTTTGAGCTGGTGAGGTCATGTTAAAACAAATAGACTTTTCTGTTTCATCTTTACATGGGCTGTTCAATGGCGAAATATTGGCAATTGACTTCCTCCGTGAAAAAACCGAAGTGTGAGGAATATAATCTGTCTCTTCTTGTGTGAATTGACCAGATGTGTATATTTCGAGAGAGTCTCTGGTATCCATAATAGAATCTTTGCTAATATTTAACTCCTCTTGAGGTAAGTTAGAATATTGTAATTGACCATCTTGCCACACCAGAGAATGAGTACAATTTTCAGCACCACAATGAAAATTGCGACATCCTGTAAAACACCCAGAGGTGTTCATTTCGCATGAATAACATATATCTAAGTGTTTGACCGAATCATTATAAACATCCAACTTTGCGTGGCACTTCTTTAGACAAGTTTCCTCTGAAGCAGTTACAACTGGAATAGTTTTTTCATATCTCTTAACCTCTGTTAGACTGTGGAAATTGGTTTCTTCAAAACTCTTACAATGCTTGAAAGTCTGGTTAGACTCGGTTTGTTCTATAGTTTGTGATTCTTTTGGTTGAATTACATTAGGACAGGCAGATTCATCACAATATTTTGAAGTAGTACTCTGGGTTTTCACAACTGCATTTTCATCAGTCTGAAAAGTAATAAGATTTTGTTTCTATTATAAAACTAATACCATAGCGTAGCTGAGCAGTTCAAAGACTATTATAATTTCTATTCTTAGCAGAACCTACCAATTGTTGCTGAAACCTATCAAGTGTTTAAAAGAAGGCAACACAAGCTATCCAAAATATCAAAGTAAATGCTATAGCTCCGTGATTCTCAACCAGTGTGTCGCGGCACAGATCTTCCTAAGTGTACCACGGAATTTAGAACGGCACACTAAAACAATGCGAATGAATGAATGAATGAAATGTGGTTTTATGGCACGTCAGCACCAACCGGGCTACATTGCGCCAAACATATGATGATTTATACAAGACAAACTAAATAATAATCACAATAGTAATCTATATACATAAATAAAAACAAATATCACAGAGATTATCAATTAAAAACAATTATCACAACATTTTATGTATTATATATAATTAAAATACAACAAATGAAAATTACAAATATATAATTAAAATTTTGTGAAAAAATTTGTCTCTTTTAAAAATTCTAGTAATCTACAATATTGACCTGGTTGGGCAAATAATTGATATAAGGACTGGCAACGGTAATGATTAGATCTAATATCCTTAAGATGCTTGCACTCAATCAAAATGTGCTTAACTGTCAAAGGAACATGACAGTGTTCACATTCTGGTTGAGGCTCTCGCTTTAAGATGAGTTAAAAGATAGGCTGCCAGGCAACGAAACATACGCCCACAGCAGCTATATCGTCCGGGCATTCAACAAGAGTTGTCGCATATTTTTACTTTTTTCGGTAATGAAACATTTATACTACATTAAAATCTGATTAAGAGTAACAACTCATTAAGTAATTATCAGAAAACCATTAGAATTTGTTCGGTCTTTATAAAATTCTGCCCCATGCTAACGTTTAGTATACGAAACTTTTAACATCATGGATTTAGCTGTTCAAGTCATAAAGATTCATTGAAAATCAATATACTTGTTCGTCTCAAGACCTTTAACACTGTGTATAAATTTAAAATCATTCGGATATTAACTTTAGCCTCTAGAGCGTCCACAAGATTTTTCAAAGTGATCAAGGGCCATAACTCTGGCAAAAATTTATTGGAAATCGCGTAAAATCAATAGGATTCTTTGTCTCATGACCTTAAACACTGTGTATAAATTTAAAGTCAATATTAACTTTACCCTCTAGAGCGTCCACAATATTTTTCGAAATGATCAAGGGCCATAACTCTAGCTGTAATAATCGGAAATTGCTGAAAATCAATAGGATTCTTCGTCTCATGACCTTAAACACTGTGTATAAATTTAAAGTCAATCGGATATTAACTTTACCCTCTAGAGCGTTCACAAGATTTTTCGAAGTGATCAAGGGCCATAACTCTAGCTGTAATTATCGGAAATTGCTGAAAATCAATAGGCTTCTTCGTCTCTTGACCTTAAACACTGTGTATAAAATTAAAGTCAATTGGATATTAACTTTGACCTCTACAGCCTCCACAAGATTTTTTGAAGTGATCAAGGGCAATAACTCTGGCAGTAATTATCGAAAATCGCTGAAAATCAATAGGCTTCTTCGTTTCATGACCTTAAACACTGTATAAATTTAAAGTCAATCAGATATTAACTTTTGCCTCTAGGGCGTCCACAAGATTTTTTGAAGTGATCAAGGGCCGTAATTCTGGCAGTAATTATCGGATATCGCTGAAAATCAATAGGCTTCTTCATCTCATGACCTTAAACACTGTGTATAAATTTAAAGTCAATCTGATATTAACTTTAGCCTCTAGAGCGTCCACAAGATTTTTTGAAGTGATCAAGGGCCATATCTGGAAGTTATTATCGGAAATTGCTGAAAATCAATAGGCTTCTTCGCCTCATGACCTTAAACACTGTGTATAAATTTAAAGTCAATCGGATATTAACTTTGGCCTTTAGAGCGTCCACAAGATTTTTTGAAGTGATCAAGGGCCATAACTCTGGCAGTAATTATCTGAAATTGCTGAAAATCAATAGGCTTCTTTGTCTCATGGCTTTAAACAGTGTATATAAATTTAAAGTCAATTGGATATTAACTTTAGCCTCTAGAGCGTCCACAAGCAATTGTGGGTGGATGGACGAACCGACGGACGGGGGCGACGACAATATACGACCACATTTCAATGTGGGCGTATAAAAAGTATGACCTATGCGAGAACGACACAAGGCAACTTCATCTCTCCTGTTGGTTATATAGGAGCTTGGCCAGTCTCCTAAGAGAGGCTTAATGTGATGAAGTTTGTTTGTACCTGCAAGATCCCAAGACCGTTGCCAGCGGCCATAAATGAAATGATTTATACAAGTTTTAAAATATTTATATGGTATACCAAAAAAACAATCATCCAAAAAAACAATCATCCAACACATTGGCCGTATTATTCTCCACTTGAGCATATCACAGAAAATACTTGTTGAATCGATCCCATATCTTTGGTTTTACAGGAAAGTCAAAATGACTTAGAGATTAAATCTATTTCGAACATTCGGCAAAAATGCGAAACGTCCGAAATCACCGAAGTTGTCGTTTTTTTAAATATTGCTGTAATATTTACAATAATGGGCGGATTTTAACATTTAGTACATTTTGACATAGCCGGAGACAGGGCAAATAGCTACGGTACTTCAGATTTTTTATTTTCGACGAAGCCTCGCTTATATTAGGCACGAAATCTTGAACATTTAAAATTTTTACAAAAAACTTTTTTATTTTTGATTATTTTTTGATGGTATTTTACACAGGATTAATAGGCCGCATTCCATGGGCACAAATTGTCGTTGCAAAAATATTTTCGTTCCTACAAATCCGGTCTAGAAGAAATTTTGTCAGTGTATAGCTCATATAGAGATATTCGTTTGTTGTAATTTTCTCCAAAATATTTCATAGTTCTTCGGTGATATTCGTCTTTGAAATCCGGACTATTTATTGTCATTGGACAGAATTCAGCGTTGTTCGCCGCGTCACGTGATCGTATTTTCCACAATTGACCAATCACGTTATTGTCTACATTCGCGTGTGTTGTTGGTAAACACAAAATGACGTGCTTCACGAGGAACACATTGCAGTTATACATGAAGAAGCTACACGAAATGACGACAAAGGCTCAATTAACTTGTATTGTTCACTTAGACAGTGTTAATAGGGGAGGTTTCAGAACCCTTTACAAACCCAAGGTGAGACAAATGTCGTGAGGTAGCTATAGACTGGTTTCAATTGGATGGAAATGGATTTATTACGAAGGATATTATATTGAAGATACAGTCAGCAGTGGTTTTGGATTTCACCCAATGTTTTATAAATGTTTTAAGAACAAAACAGATAAAAGATGCGAGAAAGAAAGAGAGTGAGAAGGCAGCGTCTACATTCAGTCCAACCGACTAAAACTGTCACAACATACAGAATTTTACCAAACATTATTTAACAACTGACTATTACTATTAGTATATTAATCATTCAACAAAAATAACAATTCACTCATAACATAATATTTTTAAAAACGGTTTCACCAAACCTTCAACAAGATATGACCACTTCTATTCCAACTAGTAGAAGTAATAAATGAAATAAAGGTGCATCATATATAGGCTACAGACCATAAGTCCAGAAAAATTTGTGAATGAAAGAATTTTGAATATAACCATCCAAGTCAACCCAGAACATTGCATAACATTCAAAGGAAAGAGGGGAATACCAATTAATCAAAGTTTTTGATAATCCCTAATTATTAATGTCCAGTCGACACAAAGTAGGTCATTTTAGGGTCCAACATATGGTTCCTTTTTATTTAAATAATTCACTTGCGTGTAAGGGTCTGTAGCAGAGAGGGGGAAACTGGGGGACTCGGAGAAAACCTACAAGGTTGAACAAATGACCCTAGTCCTTGTCACGTACAAGCAGAGAATTGAACTACGTCACTTGATGCAATGACAGACCTTATGATTTCAAGTGTACATGTTAAACCATTTGCCACCCACCCTCCATATTAAATAGATGTCTTTGTAAATTATGTATGTTATAGTTATACAGTGTATTAAGTATAAATGTCTACAGTGAATTTAAATTTATGTATTAAATAAATGTATATGAAAATATTATCTATTAAGAAATATTGGTATTTATATTATGCAATATTTATATTAATAAATATCATTTGATACATAATATATCAAAATTCAAATGTTCTTTTTGGCCATAATGACCTAATGTTTTGGCCGTTATGTAGTTATGACCAAAACGTTTGACCGTTATGACCAAATACTTGAGCCATTTTGGTTTAGGGCCTTTATGTCCATAACCCCTACTACTAGGCCTAGTACTTGTTACTACTTCATCAGAGTTAAAGAAGTCAGTTTTATCAGAGATCTGTATAATTTGCAAGAAAATATCCAAGTATGTTCGAGCGGGGGCCACACAAAAGAGGGACAATTTAGTCCCGTGCGAAATAAAAATAGCATTTTTATTATTTTATTTAAAGCCCCAATAACACTTTTGCTGTTTTGATAAGTCCAGTGAAACAAATACCGGTAGCCTTATTTTAACTACTAAATGAGTTAGTGTCTTACTCTTAGTGTAAATCCTCCATTAAATTGTATTTAATTTATCTTTGGTGATCAAAAATATTTTTCGAATCAAGAAATGAAATGGGGTTTGACGTTCTAATGTTCTTCTCCTAAACTGGGCTAATGAAGACGGTTAAATCAAATGTAATTAGTATTGGATTTGATCAAGTACATGTACAGTATCTGTTATAATTGTTTAAAGAAATCAGAATATTTATTAATCAGAAACAAGATTCGAACATTGAAAGTGTGTGTGGCACTTTTATCGATGATTACATGTACACTGTCGTAGGTGAGCCCCATTTTAAAAGAGGGGGGGGGGGTAGGGGGGCCATCTGGTTCATTGGCAGTTGCAGACAAAACCCATTTTTCTATATGAGAATGAAATTTGACAGCTTTTAATTACAGTCAAGTGTATTTTGAATTCATATATCTATTGTTAGCTTATACATTGTAGATGCAAAATTTTATTTCGTCCAAAATTTCCTGCAAGGCACAATCAATTTTGCTGTCGGACGCCACTTGCAACATCGATTCTGATTGGTTAATCGAATGACTGACGTTATAGGGTCACATGTCGCTTGTTTGACCACTGACATGAACCCCCACTATAACTTGTTAGATCTAGTGTAGGCCATCGAAAGTATAACAAACAAAACGAAATATAGATCTGTATTTTAATTAGATTGAAATGATGCATATCAATTTCATACAGATTGGATGATAACCTTCACAAGGTTCAACAAAGTGAAACAAGGGCCATAACTCTAGACATAATAAACTGAAATTGCTGAAATTCAATAGGATTCTTTACAAATTTAATTGATGCATATAAATATCATACCAAGATCTTGAGGGGCGGCCATTTTGTCCGGCAGTTTTGGTCTGATTTTAACGAAATTCAACTCAACCATCATTAGGGTGCAACGGTGATATATTCAAATGTTTTTTTAAATTGGATAAGGGAGGGAGCACAAGCTAAAAACGTAATTTTTCGTACAGTCAAGGGCCATAATTCATGAAGTTATAGTCCAATATGCGCAAATATCGAAAGGAACTAAGATCTTTGGATTATAACCTTACATTTCAAATTTCAACAAAATCAGATAAAAATTGTGACCTCTATAGGGTCCACATGCTAAAAACGTGATTTTTCGTACAATCAGGGGCCATTACCATGAAGTTACGGTCCGATACATGCCAATATCGAAAGGAGCCGATATCTTAGGGAGATAAACCTATATTTCAAGTTTTGTTGAAATCGGATAAAAATTGTGACCTGTAGAGTGTCCACAAACAATTGTGGATGGATGGACAGGGGCGACGACAATATACGTCCACATGAAAATGTGGGCGTATAAAAATCGTAACGGTAAACATTATTAAAACTGGTTTATTGACCTAATTCCAACCGATATGTCACGTGTTATTGGAATTCAGCATTGGAGATTCTATCGGGAAAATATATTATTAATGACTGTTTCTCAGTGTATTAAGTGTTCTATCAGGGGATTATACCCAATGAAGATATTTTTACAAAAGCAGCTTACTGAATCTGTTATGAATAATCAGCAAGCTTGTTTTATCCAAATTACCGTTAAATGTGCTAATTAGGCTACTCAGATTATGAACCACAAGGCTGATTCGCATTAAGGCCATGACTGTTATTGTAGCCGACAAGCATGTAGATTGACTTCTTAATTAAAGATACATTATGGGAGATTCGATAACGAGTTGGCAGTTCTCACTATAATAATTTTAAGATAGGTTGCCAGGCAACAAAACATACGCCCACAGCAGCTAAATAGTCCGAGCGGTCATCAAGGGTTGTCGCATATTTATTCCTTTGCAGGTAATTGGGGGCCTTTACAAGACAGTTCCATACAGATCAGATTATAAATTTTGTCGTTTGAAGGTTTACAAGGTTCTACAAACTGAAACAAGGGTCTCAACTCTGGAAGTAAACTACAGAAATTGGTGAAATTTGACAGGCTTTTTCATTTTACTAATTTAAATAATGCAAATAAATTTCATACAGATCACATGATCACTTTTGTCATTCAAACGTTCACAATCGCCATAACTCTATAAATTATTGACGGAAATTGCTGAAATTCAATAGACCTGTTTCACAAATTTAAATGATGCATATAAATTTCATACATGATAACTATCATCAATCAAGCATTAACAAGGTTTAACAAAGTGAAACAAGGGCAATAACTCTAGAAGTAATTATTGTAAATTGCTGAAATTCAATAGGCTTTTTCGTTTCACTAATTTAAATCATGCACATAAATTTCACAAAGATCGGGTGATAACTTTTGGCGTTGGAGCATTCAAAAGGTTCAATAAAGTGAAACAAGGGCAATAACTCTAGACGTAATAAACGGAAATTGCTGAAATTCAATAGGATTCTTTGTCTCACTAATTTAAATAATGCATATAATTTTCAGAAATATCGAATGATAACTTTTGATGTCAGAGCGTTCACAAGGATCAATTAAGTGTAACAAGGGCCATAACTCTAGACGTAATTGCTGACCTCTAGAGGGACCACAATTATATACCATTTTTCAAAGAATTTGAAATATAAATAGCTAACATAAAATTTAAACTTACTGTAAATGAGGAGTGTGATTCTTGGGTTATCGGAATATTTGTAGGAAATCTTGAATACATCTTCACATCTTTGCCAATAAATGTTAATTCATTGGGAAACTGACAGCGATTATTAAAAATATGTCCATATAAAGAGTTTTGATGTTTTATGTCAAATGGTATCTTTTTCAAGGAGAGCTGTTTACCCTGTAAAATTAAAAGATATTTATATGTTTGTCAAAAGATAGGCATGCAATGCGTGGAAATACGGCCACATAACAGCTGTAATTTGAAACTTACTTTTGGGGTTTTCACCTTATTTAACAGAGATGGATGTATGCACAGAACACGCAACAATATTTTGAACAGAACATCTTATTTATTAAATTATTAGACCAGATTTACAAGAAAAATACCCACAGGTGGACTGCAGATCGTGTACCGTTTACTTGTGTATTTTTAACCTGAGAAACTATACATATGGTTTACTTTCAAATTATCGTTTGATAAAAATTGCTTGTAAACTCCCAAAATGGTGTACTTGGTACTAACCCAGGAGCCCAGTGAGATTTAATCAAAATAATTGAGGTCTACAACACATATTTTACCCCAAGATCATTTTGGAAAACCAAGTCTTAAGTTTTGTAACCTGTGCATATACCTGGGAAAGTTTCCCCTAACCCTGCTATATTTAACTGGAGTTAAAATTCAATGTCCACCCACAATTTTCTTGCAAACGTTTCATACTTAACACTAAGAAACATGACTTAAGATCATACAATGTTGTGCTAATGCTACCTAAGAGCTTAATTAATTTGCACTAATTAGTGCAGAGAAAGCTAGCTAACCAAGTCATGAAACCAAAAGCTAGCTAACCAAGTCATCAAACCAAAAGCTAGCTAACCAAGTCATCAAACCAAAAATATCACTTAAGAGCGACAAAAGTTGAAAAAACCTTGCTTAAGACTCGTTCAAAAGTAACAAAGGTCAAGGGTCACTAATTCTCCTGTCAAAAGGCAAAACCTAGCAACTCACTTTTTTATCAAAATTGAGTTAGGACCAAATTTGTAGTTACTAGGGTATGTGCTTCCTGTTTTTGTACTAGATATTCAAATCTTGATTTTGTAAGCAGATACAACCTAGCAACTTCCTTCATTTGCCTAGTATACCACAGCAAAACCTAGTAACTCAATAGTCAAATCAATGGATGAGCTGGGGTTTAATATTCATTCATTACGTTTTCCTTTGTTTTTCCAAAATAAGAAAAAAGTGAGTTACTAGTTTTTGCCTTTTGATGGGAGAATTAGTGACTGTAATTAAAATTCAGGATCCATTACTGAAACAAAGCCTAAAAGCTAGCTAAACAGGTCAGGAAACCAAAAATATCCACTACTGAAACAAAGCTAGCTAACCAAGTCATGAAACCAAAAGCTAGCTAACCAAGTCATGAAACCAAGAGCTAGCTAACCAAGTCATGAAACCAACAAGCCAACAGTGAGGCTGATGTCCCCGCCGAAATCCCAAAATAAATAGATGACACATATTAATTAATCGCACATTTATTTTTTTTCAAAAGTATCAAGCAATCAAATTGATTATCAACTATACACTAAGTTTCATCACTCTCTATCAGATAGAATCAAAGTTATCTTGTTCCAAAGCATCAACCAATGAAATTGCTCACCTCTGTTTACCTTTAGCTCAAAATGCTAATCATTGAACCCAGTCAAGACATTCACCTAATGAAGATCTACATCAAGTTTAAACATTCTACCTCAATTAAAAGTAGAGTTATTATGTTCCAAAGTCTTGACCAATCAAATTGCTTATCGATTCTTAGCCCAAGCAGAAAAGTCTCATCATCAAACTTAGTCAAGGTAATGATATAAAAAATCTATACTCGGAGTTTCATCACTCTCGCTTAATTAAAACCAAAGTTATTGGCCCCAAAGCATCAAACCAATCAGATTGCTTATCTCTGCTTACCTTAAGCAGACAATGTTGATCATCGAACTCCATCATGGCATTCACTAACTACACCAAGTTTGAACATTCTACCTCAATTAGAAGGAGAGTTATTGTGTTTCAGATTCTCGACCAATCAAATTGCTTATCACTCTGCTTACCCTAAGCAGAAAATGCTTGTTATGGAACTTAGTCAAGGTATTGATGTGATAAAACCATACACCAAGTGTCATCACTCCCACTTAATTAGACCTAAGTTATCGTGTCCCAAAGCATCAACCAATCAAATTATTTATCTCTGCTTACCCTAAGCAGAAAATTCTCATCTTCTAACTCCATCAAGGCATTCACCTAATAAACGGCTACGCCAAGTGTGAACACTCTGTCTCAATTAGAATGAAAGTTTTGTGTTCCAAAGTCTCGACCAATCAAATTGCTTATCACTCTGCTTACCCTGAGCAGAAAATGCTCATTATTGAACTTAGTCAAGGTATTGATGTAATAAAACTATACACAAAATTTTATCACTCTCACTTAATTTGAACTAAAGTTATCGTGTCCCAAAATCTCAGCCAATCAAATTGCTTATCGCTCTGCTTACCCTGAGCAGAAAATGCTCATTATCGAACTTAGTCAAGTAATGATGTAATGTAAACTATACACCAGGTTTCATCACACTCACTTAATTAAAACTAAAGTTATCGTGTCCCAAAGCATCAATCAATCAAATTGCTTATCTCTGCTTACCCTAAGCAGAAAATGCCCATCTTCGAACTCCATCAAGGCATTGACCTAATAAACACTTACACCAAGTTTGAACATTCTATAGCTCAATTAGAAAGAGAATTATTGTGTCCCAAAAAATGTGGCCGACAGAGAGACGGGGGAGAGAGAGAAATGGGATTTAACTTCCACAACACAAACTAGGTCATTTCGGGACTAACATGGGTCTTTAGCAGTGGGAGGAAACCGGAGGACCCACAAGGTTAGACAGCCAACCCTACTCCTTGTCACGTACAACCGGGGATTCGAAACCACACCAATGACAGGCCTTATGATACAGCACACGCGTGCTAACCATTCGAGCATCCAACTCCCCACAGACAAACGGACGGACAGATAGACAAACCCATTTTAATAGTCCCCTGCTTTCTTCAAATGACGGGGGACAAAAATATCACTTAAAGAGCGACAAAAGTTGAACAACCCTTGCTTAAGACTCAAGGGTCAAAGGTCAAATTTTGGGTCACATAATGATGTTTGAGGGGATTTGATTAAATTATCTTGTCAGGGATAACTTTTCTTTCTAACACCATTTCTATGAGTTTCAGTGCACAAAATGACTGCTTAAGAACATAAAATGTTGCACTAATGCTAATTAAGAGCTTATTAATTAGCACTAATTTGTGATCATATACAAAACTTAATGTCCATAGCTGTAAAAAAGCCTAAAAGCTAGCTAATCAAGTCAGGAAGCCAAAAATATCACTTAAAAGTAACAAAAGTTGAACAAACTTGGCTCAAGACTGGTGACAAACGTCATATTTTGGGCCACATTATGACCAATAAACCAATCAAATTGCTTATCTCTGCTTGCCCTAAAGAGACATGGAAAAACTATGCGACGAATCACGCATTCCTAGGAAATGAAATGCAAAAACTGTTATGTTTTTCCAATTATTCTAAATAGTGAGAATGGAAGTATAGAACTGGATAACTCTCTGGTTTTAAAAAACGCAGACAATTAAATAATAAACTAGAATTGCGAAGCAGTAATGACGGGTTTCACCGGTCCCACGTTATCCTTGAACGTATGTCACTTTCAGTGCCACGTTACCCTTGAACTCATAGACTTCCAGTACCAACGGAACCGATAAACAGATTTCCACATAAACATTGCAGACGTGTTATAAAATGGAAGAATCAACCAAATCCAGCAATATCAATTCTATTTATACATTTGTTACCATGTGTTATATGTGTCAAAAAGTGATCCTGAGAAAATTGGTTATTTCTCGACAAGGGAAGATGCTAGAAGCAATTTTTGGACATCTATATGATCGTATTGATTCAATCTATATGTCCATTGGAGTCAAATATCATAATGTTAAACGAATAATAAATATAACTCACTTCAAAAAATTGTTCTGAACGCTAAGAATACATTTTTTGCCAAAATGACATTACTTCCCGGGATAATGAAAATGTTAAATTAGTTCTATGAAATCATAAATGGCATAAGGTATCACATGGGGAAAATTTTTATGGAAATCGGATAATAATTGACACTTTTATGGACCAAAAGCCATGAAAAGTGACTTGTAGAAAATCGTTCAGGTTAGGAACTATTTTGTGGTATCTGTATGATCGTCTGGGTTTATTCTATTTGTTGATATCATAATTTTAAGATAGGTTGCCAGGCAACAAAACATACGCCCACAGCAGCTAAATCGTCCGAGCGTTAGAGCGTTCACAAGGATCAATAAAGTGAAACAAGGGCCATAAATCTAGACGTAATAAATGGAAATTGCTGAAATTCAATAGGCTTCTCAGTTTCACTAATCTAAATAATGCATATAAATTTCACAAAGATCGAATGATAACTTTTGGCGTAGGAGCGTTCACAAGGTTCAATAAAGTGAAACAAGGGCCATAACTCTAGACATAATAAACGTAAATTGCTGAAATTCAATAGGCTTCTTCGTTTCACCTATTTAAATAATGCATGTAAATTTTGGAGTTATAACGTTCACAAGGTTCAATAAAGTAAAACAAGGGCCATAACTCTAGACGTAATAAACGGAAATTGCTGAAATTCAATAGGATTCTTTGTCTCACTAATTTAAATAATGCATATAATTTTCAGAAAGATCGAATGATAACTTTTGATGTCAGAGCGTTCACAAGGATCAATTAAGTGTAACAAGGGCCATAACTCTAGACGTAATAAACGGAAATTGTTGAAATTCAATAGGCTTCTTCGTTTCAGTAACCTAAATAATGCATATAAATTTCTGAATGCATGTAAATTTCAGAAAGATCGGATGATAACTTTTGGAGTTATAACGTTCACAAGGTTCAATAAAGTGAAACAAGGGCCACAACTCTGGACGTAATAAACGGAAATTATTGAAATTCAATAGGCTTCTTCATCTCACTAATGTAAACAACATATATCAATTTTAAAACAATTGGATGATAACTTTTGGCGTTATAGCGTTCACAAGAAATTGTGGACAACGGTTACGTACCGACAGACGGACGGACGGGGGCGACGACGACAATATACGTCCACATTTCAATGTGGGCGTATAAAAATGATAACAAATAAGAATCATTTTAATAAAATATCTCTTTTAAAGGCTAAAAATACAGTTTTTGCCCAAATGATGTCATTTCCTCTGACAGTGAAAATGTTAAATTGGTTTGACCTAGTCAAAATTAGCATAAGGCATCAAATGGTAAAAAAAAAAAGAAAATCGAATTATAATTGACTCCTTTACAGGCAAAATAACGTGAAAAGTGATGCATGCAAAAATTGCCTATTTCTCGGCAACCGCTTATATTACAAACTAATTTTCACATACATTCTCTTCGTGTGGATTATTGCTACGAGTTTATGAAAGTTACGAAGAATTATTTTAAAATATGAAGACGCTGAATGGGTTGTAAATAGCTTAATATTACACCATTTTTCACCTTTTAATCGAAATAGCCCGAAAACGAAATCGAAATTAAGAAATCTGAGTGCGATGTTTTGTGCACATTTGCATGGCGCATCCTTTCGGTAATATCAAATTTTGAAAAAATAATGTTTGCTTTCAAAAAGTGGTACTGAACTGTTAAAATTATAGTTTTTGTTAAAATTATGTCACTTCCAATGCCGACAGATAACTCTATTGGTAACAAAAAAAATGACATTTTGGAAAAAGGAGCATATGAACTTTGTTTTAAACAAATCGAACAATAAATAATCAATCTAGGACCAAAAAACTGAATTAGCCAATGGCAGCTAACATAAATTAATGAGACAAAAATTGTTTACATTTTTGCTCAAATCAGATGACCCTTTAGCCCTGGATAAAATACCATAAAGAAATATTCATTAATAAAAAAAATTTGGCACCTAATATCTCCGAAGATTCATCGAAAATCAAAAATCTAAAGACCCGTAGCTATGTGCCTTGTCTCTGGCTATGTCAAAATGTATCAAATGTTAAAATCCAGCAATTATTGTTAATATTACGACAATATTTAGAAAAAAAACAAACTTTGGTGATTTCGGACATTTCGCATTGTCGCAGAATGTTCGAAATAGATTTAATCGCTAAGTCATGCCATCTTTCCTGAAAAACCAAAGATATCGGATTGATCCGTCAAGTAGTTTCTGAGATATACTCAAGTGGAAAATAAAAGGGCCAACGTGTTGGATGATTGTTTTTTTGGTTTCCACATAAGCATTGCAGATATCAAATAAAATGGACGCTGAATCAACCAAATCCAGCAATGAATTCATTTCATACATTTGTTACATGTAAGTTATCCTGACAACATTACATTACTTCCGGTGATAATGAAAATGTTAAATTAGTTTTGTGATATCAGAAATGACATCATCACACGGTGAAAATTTTATGTAAATCGGATAATAATTGCCACTTTTATAGACCAAAAACCTTGAAAAGTGACTTGTGGAAAATCGTCTATTTCTCTGTAACTGTACAAGTTAGAGACCATTTTGTGGTATCTGTATGATCGTTTGGGTTCATTCTATTTGTTGATTGGAATCAAATATCATAATTTTAAAAACATTACAAATCAGACTCATTTGAATAAAATATCTGTTTTGAAGGCTAAAAATATAGTTTTTGCCAAAATGACATTACTTCCGGTGATACTAGAAATGTTAAATTAGTTTTAGAATGTCGTCTTTGACATATGTGACCCCCCATGGCATACTGAGTCACAATGAGGAAATTTTGAAAATTGAGTTATTGTTATTTTCCCATTCTCCGACTCATTACCTTCAATTTGATGTATAGTTTGTTATCTTCAATTTGATGTAAGCAGTTGTGACTGCTTAAAGCCATCCAACTCACCAAAGTAAGTTTGGAGAAAATCAAGTTAAAGATTTGATATGTTTCAAAACAAAATCCCATAGCAACGAAGCCATTTATTTGCTGTTTTGTCGTTGAATATTGTTTTCTACAGGTTTTCAGGGGTGCTGAAGACAAAAATTGTAGTAAAAATTTGATCCGACAATTTCCGCCATCTTTTTTTTCAAAATGGATGCCAAAATGACAGATTTTCGAGTTTTCATAAGTTATGTGTTTATTAATGTCATTGAATGGGTTTTGGGGGGTGCTACATCAAAAAATTGCAGTATAAGAGTAAATCCGATAATACCTGCCATTTTGTTTTTCATAATGGCGACCGAAATGATAATCGTAGTAGTAAAATTAATCCGACAATATCAACCATTTTGTTTTAACAAAATTGCGACCAAAATGACAATTCTGTTGTTTTTTATCACTGTATATTTGTAATCAGCTGGTGCAATGTCATTTTATATGTTTTATTAGGCACAAAGGTTGTAACATCAGCGATCGACTGGACTGTATCCTCCATCTTGTTTTTTCAAAATGGCCACCAAAATGGCAATTATTGGAGTTCTTATACTTGGTACTCGTGTAATATATCATTTTAGAGGTTTTCAGGGGTGCTGAATACGAAAAACATGGTTTTGGGTCGATGCAACGAATATTTTATATATTCGATGATTTTATGGTCACCCATCAGTTATGGTCACACCTTGCAGGGTAGGGTATACCAATGAAACGACGGTATTCAACACCTTATGCTGTCAAGTATAAGAAAAGAGAACATTTTTCAAAAGACAACAGTATGCTAAAAACTCTCATAAATTTAATAAAAGATTATAATAATAATTAAAAGAGAAAGTACTAATGATCAAAGATCCCGTATTAATATGGTTTGACTTGTTTACAGCTTAATTAATTGGGTGCTGATTGATCTACTGTTTTGACTGCCGAGTTCTAATTAAAAGAGATGGTACTAGGCCTTATGATCAAAGATACGGTATTAACATTGTTTGACTATACACCTTAATTGAAACTAGTTTCATTGTATATACTATGGAGTTTTCGTATGGCACAGTTACGATGCCAGTGTATAAATAGCTGTAAACAAACGCTATTTACAGTGGATATAATTGCATTACGAGAATTTAATTTATTAATTCATTGGGCATGGGCGACTGTTTAACGTTTGAGAATGGAAAAGGGCAAGCTCTCAGTTGCAAATGAATTGAATGCACTGACATCTGCAGTTTTTAGAAAAGGCAAGTTAAAGGTGTCGGTATGTTCCAAAACAATATCACACAGCAACCATGCCATTAAAACTTTCGTTATTTTGTTGTTTAATATTAATATTTTCTTCTTTAGGTTTTCAAGGGTGCCGAAGACGAAAACCGTTGTAAATGCGCTCTTTTCATAGCAAAACATCCACAACAAATGTGGCATATTCACATTTCCTATGATAGCGTTATAATTTAGAACAGTGTATACATTAGTAGTCTAAGTTTGTATATTATAACTTAATCAGTTAATCTCATCAATTATTTAGCACCTTGGTGCCAGTGGTCAGAAGATTAAGGTTGTTGATTGGGTAATCCAGTTTAGTAGCCTGAATTAAGATTTTGCGTGTACAATAAGTCTATTGTTATTTTAAGCCTCAGGTACCGTAACGGTATCAAAATATGAGTTCATAATAGAATAGAAATTTCAATTTCATTGGCATGAAATGCTTACGTTCATTTTGGAAGCGGTGTAATTAAAACAATGGCAGATTATTTTTCCCACTCGATAATCGTCGCGTTTCGACTCATTAGTCGTTCTCATTTTCCCGACCCATGGTGATAATAGAATTTTAAACAATAATAATATCTAATATACATTCTTAACTTTGCATGCCGTATGAAAGACAGTAAACGGAATTCACCTATCAATAAAATTCTATTCGGAAAGAAAATTATTGGCTATTTTGTTTAATTCCTTTTAAGGACTATAAATTATTTTCTAACAGACCAAACGAAACATTAAATCATCGCCGCTTTGATTAGTTATTCGGAGTAAATAATGAATTGTCGGTGGCCTTATCATTGTTAATTATCAATCAACTAATCATTAATCCGTGAGAAGTGATTACGGATTAGTATTACTCAATGACACGAACGGCTTGTTGATTCATTTACAATGTTTTGATTAACACTCAACGACTATCTATATAGGACCAGATTCAGAATTAAGTTGTTGGTATCCGAGGATCTTTTTATTTTGTGTTTTTAACAATTTTCAAGTGTAAATAATTTAATGAAATCAACCTGTCCATAATATCATATTCATTGTATTGGACGTTAAATCTTTAATAAACAACAACAACAGTTGTTTTCTGCCACTTCTCAGAGTGAATCGCATGTAGACACCCCATAACATTGCCCAAATCTAATTTTTATCGTCTGCTTGAGCCTCGATTGCGGCCACGGAACCACAATGCTTTGCACGCGTTGTCTGGGCCAATCAGCAAACGAATTGTGTTGGAAGCATAGCAACAAGCGGAGTGTGTTTACATTTTTAGGGGTTTTAAAACCCTTTTGTGTTCCTTCAGAATGAATTCATCGGCAATATTTTGGTCATATTTATAAACTAGAGATTCTCCGCTTTACAACGATGCCATGCATTTTGCAAGAGGATTGACAGGTCGCCCCGCTGCGAGCAGAGAAAAATATCTAATTCCACTGAGAATATTCAGAAAAATACAGATTTAAGAATACGGTACTCTTACAAAACGTCCAAATAAAGGCGTTTTAAAATGTTTTATTGCTATTTTGATCTTTTGAGTCGATAGATAGTATATTTATTGACTCATTTTTGTTAAAATCTCAATTTCGATCAAAATCAATATTTTCGCTTATTTTGTCTCTTGTGCAAAATTAATTTTCCCGCATTCCGACTCATATTGATGCGGCGAGTCACATATGGCATCACATGATGAAAATTTTATGAAAATTTAATAATAATTGACACTTTTATGGACCAAAAACCTTCAAAAGTGACTTGTAGAAAACCGTGTATTTCTCAGCAAATCTACATGACTGTATGAATTATATTAATATGTGAATTTAAACTAAAGTTCAAATTATTAATACATATTAAATAATTCTTAGTTGAAAAAAAATATTGATTTTAAAAGTTAAAAATGCAGTTTTTGACAAATTGTGTCACTTCCGGTGTCAATTTTAAATTGTAATCAATTTGATATGACGCATACTTGCTTTTCGAATGAAATGATGTCACTTTTATGAAAATCCAATAATAATTGACTATTTTACAGGCAAAATAACGAAAACAGTGACTTATACAAAATTGCCCATTCTAGGCAACTGCTTATATTACAAATTAATTTTAACATACATTTTCTTTGTATGGATTATAGATACAAGTTTATACAAGTTACATAGACCAGTGATGGGATTTCAAAATTTTAGTTGTTGGACATTTTCTTCCCGAAAATAAAGGGACTAACTCTTATCGTTATTTAAGCAGGCCTTTTCAAACCACAATGAAGAATCATGTGTCAACAAAATTATCAAATTCATACGTAATAAAAAAAATTAGATGCACCTCGTAATTTTTCATATTTAATTCCCGTACTGTATTCAAATTTATGTCGATAATATTCCTAAACCAGTGGCTGCCAGGCAGGATACGCCCACTTTCGAGAGATGGATAGAGAACAAGCTAAAAAGAAAGTGATTTTTCCTACAATCAAGGGCCATAATTCATGAAGTTACAATTCGATATGCGCAAATATAGAAAGGAACCAAGATCTTTGGGTTATAAACATGCATTTCAAGTTTCAAATTGTAACCTCTACAGGGTCCACAACCTTGATATACCATATTTTTACACAAGCGGCGGCCACTTTGTCCGGCAGTTTTGGTTTGATTTTGAGGAAATTTGAAACACTGTTTATGAATTTAAAGTCATTCAGATATTAACTTTAGCCTCTAGAGCGTCCAAAAGAATTTTCAACATGATCAAGGGCCATAACCATGGCAGTAATTATCGGAAATTATTGAAAAGCAATATGATCCAGAAATCATTAGAATTTGTTTGGCTTCTATTAGTTTTGTCCTACACAAATGTTTAGTATACAAAACATTTTATATCAGGGGCCATGACTCTGGAAGCAATCAGATATTAATGTTAGCCTCTAGTTGTGTTAACAAGATTTTTTAATGTGATCAAGGGCCATAATTCCGGCAGTAATTATCAGAAATCGTTGAAAATCAATAGCCTTCTTTGTCTCATGACCATAAACACTGTGCATAAATTTGAAGTCAATCGAATAATAACTTCAGCCTCTATAGTGTCCACAATATATTTCAAAGTGCTCAAGGGCCATAACTCCGGCAATAATTATCGGAAATCGTTGAAGATCAATAGGCTTCATCCACAAGATTTTTCAAAGTGAGCAAGGGCTATACTATGGCAGTAATTATCAGAAATCGTTGAAAATCACTAGGATTCTTCGTCTCATGACCTTACTATGTATAAATTTAAAGTCATTTGGATATTAACCATAGCCTCTAGAGAGTCCACAAGATTTTTCAAAGAGGTCAAGGGCCATAACTCTGGCCGCATTTATCGGAAATAGTTGAAAATCAATAAGTTTCATCTTCTCATGACCTTATACAGTGTGTAAATATCAACTTTAGCCTCTTATAGAGCGTACACAATATTTTTCAAAGTGATCAAGGGCCATAACCCCAGCAATAATTATCGGAAATCGTTGAAAATCAAAAGGCTTCTTCATCTCATGACCTTTATTAATGTGTATAAATTTAAAGTCAATCAGATATGAACTGCAGCCTTGTTTTAGAATGGCTAAGAGGTGAAGTCACAGGTTGAGGGCTCTGATAGTTTTGTGAAAATTATGAAATACTAATGAGTGTAAAGGTTCAAAACTTTGCTGGGTGCTGTAAAAGAGTATGGAGCAGGGGGTTGTGTGATTAAATTTATGAACTATGAGGTAGAATTTGGTGTGATATAATGTTGGTTAAAACATAGATATGACGTCACCCTTTGATGTTTTTAACCAGTATATAGGAGAATGTACGCTTTTCTTAAACAATCGTTTATTATTTACAAAACTGTCCAGTTTTATAAATAATAGATGATTGTTTAAGAAAATACCAATAATAGACACGTATTTGAAAAATGAACATGTATTTTGGGATAATTTATTCTCTGAACAAATTAAATTACAGAACATGAAATTACTTTAAAACCTCAGTTACCGAAATGTCACATGACCGAATGCTGATTTCACGTGTTTGTCTACATAAAGAATTCATCTTAAATCCGTTTAGGGGTGATGATTTTCCGTTTCAGAAAATTGTAAATTCCGTTTTAAATATATTGAATTCCATTATTTTCTGTTTCAGAGCTGACTAGATTCCGTTTTTTTCTAGATAAAATGCTATTTCATGAATAAATGAATAAAACATCTCAAAAAATACAAAACTGACCATTTTAAACTAATGATAACAAATTATAAATTGTGAATGACTTATTTTTAATTTTCAATGACTAGTTGTTCTTCCATTTTAACACATTACTGGTAATTTGTCACAAACGGAACAAAAAGTTAATTTTGAAATTCAAATCTTCCTTCCACATCACCATTGTGCATTAGCATTGTCATCATTTTAGTGTTTTGTTCTGTGAGTCTTTCCCTCTTATCTGTAAGAAGAGTCTTGTAACGAGAAAAGCTCCTCTCAACATCCACTGACGCAAAAGGCATCCAAATTGCCTTTTTGGCAACTTTAAATAATAATGGGAAGCTATCCTTCTTTGATTCCCAGAAATCATTTACATGACATTTGTCTTCAGTGTTAATTCTCAGATGTGTGTAAATGTTAAACTCGTCTAATAATTCTTGATTGTGAATAGAAAACTCTGGAATATTAGGATAGGCATCCAAGGTTTTGGGTTGGGCTGGCAAATAAACAGGATTAAACATACGAGTTGATTTGTAATGGTAGTGTGTACTTTTTTCTGGCTTGAATATCATATTTTGAGAGCTGAATATCTGTTTGAATCCCAAATTCGTATTTAGTCGTCCCTGACAGAAGAAAGGCACGCATCTCTTCCATTTTATAAAACATATATGAGTTCCTTCTAAATAAGTTATAAGGTCCATAATGTGATGACAATTTTCTACAATAAAAGCCATCTGTAATTAAACATCTTTGTATCTGTCCTTGTTCCTTGTTATTTCTAATATACTTTCGACTGCTACACCTTCAGACTTCTCTGATTTGAAGAATCCTTCATATAGATGAATGTATTCTGTGTGGTATTTTATGGCTGCAAACCATGTTCCCCAGTGTGTCCTAACTGGTTCAGGGGGAAGATGGACCCTATCAGGCGGCAAATACTCAGCTAAAAATTCAAGGAATCGCTTTCTTTGGGGTTTCTTGAAAAAGGCAGACTTCATCATACAGCGCATTAAATGAACATCATTAAAACTTGGACAGTGTAGAAAGATTTCTCCCACCAGATTTATAATATACTATTCAAAAAAAGTAGGGGATATTTGATTTTTAAGTGTTATTAAAGTCACCTAATGAAACTGACGAAGAAACAAATGACAAAATGAAATGAAGTTCACATTCATCGATTTATTCCAAATGATCGTTAGACTAAGTAAGGCACAGACTGACCATTATAAGGGTAAAATGATACCCGGGGTCAAACAGCAAAGTTACCACAGCATCACAACCAAGTCAGTAACGGGTAAATCCTCCTCTGTTTGCCAAACAAGCATTGATCCGACGTGGCATACTCCTAATGAGACGTCTATGGTCATTTTGGTCCAGATTGTCCCATTCCTGTTGCAACGCAGCAGCAAGTTCTTGGACATTGGCAGGACGTTGTTGACGTTGACGTAACCTCTGTCCAAGCATGTCCCAGACATGCTCGATGGGGGAGAGGTCGGGACTCAGTAATGTGGTGATGTTCTGTTGTTGGAGGTAACCTGTAACGATCCTGGCCCTGTGACATCTTGCGTTGTCATCCTGGAAGATGAAACGGCGGCCATGACGTCGTGCGAACGGCACAACATGGACTGCCAAGATGTTGTCCCGGTAGTACTGGCCTGTAACACGCCCTGCAACAACATGTAAAGCCGTTCTTCCAGCAACAGTGGTGCCTCCCCACACCATAACAGAACCACCCCCAAATCGATCATGTCTGATGACGTTAACGTCTTGGAAGCGCTCGTTTCAACGATGCCACACCCTCCTACGTCTGTCCAAAAAATCAACAGTGAACCTTGACTCATCTGAAAACATCACATTGCTCCATGATTCCACCGTCTTCATAAAAGTCTGCAGGGAATTGCCGCGCCCTATTTACAGCAGAAAAGCTTACAAACCTGTGGGCGCGTTTCATTTTTTTAGCAGACGACGCCATTATGATTTCCCTCGTCTGCTTGTTGTAGTCGGGATGTATCCAGACAAGCTTCGTAGTTTCTACGGGAATAAAGGCTTGATTCACTAGACTACGATATATACTCAGCCAAATTAAAAACTTGACACTCTGGATTTTTGGGACTAGATTTTTAATATTTGGTTTAAGGCAACTATTTTAGTGTTATGTTGTGCACAGACGACCTTTACATCAACAGAAAGCAAGAATACGTCTCGCCGAAAGTCCTTGACATTGATAACGTTCGTGATGTCACAGTACCCCCCAAAATGAAATTCACAGACTTGGAGAACAATCGGAATAAAGTGTTTAGTAACGGTTGTGGCCTCCTCTAGCATCTCGTACTGCTACACAACGTCTTCTCATGGATCTCAAAACATTAGTAAACACTACCCAAGGAAGACGTCGCCACTGCTCAGCAAGAGCATGTTGAAGGTCCTGCAACGTCAGTGGTGGATTCACTTGCTGACGAACACGTCGACCCAGTTCGTCCCAGATGTGTTCAATAGGATTAAGGTTGGGGCTAAGCGACGGCCAATCCAGGACTTGGACACCGGCATTTCTTAATTCTGGGTAGCAATTGCTGTTTGGGGTCGAGCATTGTCTTGTTGAAACGTTAGTCCAGGCCCATGTCTCTGCATAAACGGAAGAAGAACAGGTTGCAAAATCTGATCCCTGTACTGGACAGCATTTAAGTTCCCTTGGACAACAACAAGAGGAGAACGTCCATGTGCAAAAAAAGAACCCCAAACCATGACGCGGCCGCCACCAAATCGGTCAACTTCTCTGACGCATACTTGAGCGTAACGTTCACCTCGTCTGCGGTACACTCGGACCCTGCCATCGGCAAATCTCAAAGTGAATCAAGATTCGTCACTAAAGACAACCGAATTCCACTGTCTTTGAGTAAATCTTATGTGTCTTGTGGCCCACATAAGTCGGTTACGGCAATGAAGAGGTTTCAATGTTGGTCCATTATAGGGCCTCCGAGCTCGAAGACCAGCAGCCTGCAAGCGATTTCAAACAGTTTGTGCAGTTACCCTTCCACCAAACATCTCTCTACTTGTGGAGGTTGCAGTGACAAATCTGTTTCTAAGATGACGTAATTGTATTGCTTGATCTTCCTGGAGTGATGTCACACGTGGCGCTCCAGCCCTTGGGCGGTAGGCAATAGTTCCAGTTTGAAGCACTCTCATTCTAAGATTAATTATTGTCTGGCGTGAACAATTAAAGGCTCTTGCAACAGTGACCACAGACTGACCAGCATAGAGCCTACCTATAGCACGTAGACGTTCTACATTTGAAAGGCGCGGCATTTTCTAACAAAGATGAAAATAACAATTTTAATTTGTTTTTCCAGTTCAAGTTACGTGTGTGTGTTCAGTTTAAACAAACTTGCATCGATTGATCTCACGAGTTTGTGTTTGCACATGTTTTTCAGGTTTTTCATCTCTATATGCTCAAAAGTCACGTGATCCACGTGACTGTACAATTTTATGAAATTAAAGGCTTCTTACTACTTACTATCGTTAGAAACACTTTAAAATTTATTTGACTTATCAGAAAAATTTTTTTGTTGAAATTCATCAGTGTCAAGTTTTTAATTTGGCTGAGTATATTTGTGATATCATGTGGTTAAAGCGGATAAACACGGGCCACGAGAGTCCGGCAGTAAAAAAGACTTTTATAAATAACTATATAAGGACATAAGATATAGATTACATTATTAATTTCAACTACAGAGTAATTGTATTATTAGGGATAAATGGAAGACAGGTTTTCATTTCGATTTCGAGTAAATTTATGATTCCAAAATGATGAAATGAAAGTAGCCTATATTCTATTACTTTATTACTAAATACTAAAATAGTAATAAAACCACGTGATATCGTTCAATATTTTTCGATTTTTTCATGAATAGGAAGATAAAATACTTGGATAAATACAAAGTTTTGTTGAGTTTTTGTTTAATATCACAAAAAAATCGGCCTTTCCGTATTTTTCCATGTGAGATTTCAAATTCTGTTTTGAGTGCCGAATTCTGCGATTTCCGCGGAAAATCATCACCCCTATCCGTCCATTATATGTCACTTGTCCGTTTAATAGTACATTCGGCACTAGATCGATGATATGTTTTTCTACGCCCACATTTTCACACCTTCTTTGTGGACACTCTACAGGTCATACCTTAAAATATAGGTATATATGCCAAAGATCTTGGTTCCTTTCGATATTGGGTTGTATGGGACCGTAACTTCATGGATTTTGGCCCCTGCCAGTTCACACTAGAGGTCACAATTATTAGCCCATTTTGATGAAACTGAACATGTCTGTTTATAACCCAAAGATCTCGATTCCTTTCGATATTGGCGCATATCGGACAGTAACTTCCTGAATTATGGCCCCTGATTGAACAAAACGTATTTTGAGCCTGTGGAACCTATACAGGTCACAATTTTTATCCGATTTTAAAAAACGTTCAAATATATCACCGTTACACAATTAATATTTGTTTTCGACTGTGTTATAAACACGTCTCCATGTCAAATATTTTGGACTGTCTGTGTATGCTTGCATTGTATGACTGGAGTGTTTTGTCACATGCATTCATGAGCATGTGCACGTTGTTTTAAGAATATATCCATTATTTTATGGCTTGTTATTTTAGAAAACTATCCATTATTTGTGTCTCTAAGGTGCTATGTTTTTAGTTTGATAATAGTCTCAGACTGTCCATTATGTAAATACAAAGAAAAACTTTGGGGCTAACGCCCGTCAGTTATTTTTTCTATTTACATAATGGACAGTATTCAGCCATTATCCATCACTTCAAAATGACAGAAAACTGCCACCAAAAAGGGCTTATGTTTTAAGTTCTTCATGTCATGAATCTGATCTAACAGCAATATATAAAAGTTTAGGTAACATAAAGGATAGATTGAAGAAAATGTTAACTGTTAAAATGTTGCATGAAATAAATACAAAACTTAAAGATCTAGTAACTGTAATAGTAAGTGCAGGGGGACTGCACCACACATAATTTACACAAAAACAAATATACGACCAAGACATATTACGTAAAAATCACAATCAAACGTACAATCCAAATAAAGTGAATGGATCTGGGGGCTAGCCGTAAGCGTCCACTGCGCTGTACAGTCCCGGACCTGTAGTGACACAGACTTCACTCAAATTTGAAAACAATCAGGAATAAAACCCAGAAAAACCATTGTGTAATGCCAGCAAGAGTTGTGATCTGCTATATGTTACAAGAAATATGAATGTAAGCATATTGTAGTAAAATTTCACTACATCGGATTACGCAGAGTGTCAGAATACTCAGTTTTCTCAAAAAGGAGAGTATTATTGTAACTTCAAAAAACAGAAGTTTTATTATAATGTAGCATCAAATCCCCAAACGTTATTCCCTTTAAAATGATAAACCTTTCTGTACATTCAAAATTTTATTACATTAATTTTTATTTCATTTAACATGCGTAATTTATCTTCTTATTGTCTCCTGTTGATTACACACTTGTCTTTGCTGTCACCATTCATTGATAATCTGTCGTTCTATGTCCAAGTCATCGTCACACGGTTCAAAGAGATCCGTAGGGTGAACAAACTTAGGTATTCAGGTTCAATTGGCATGCGCAACGAATGTTTCCAACAGGTGCTAGGAATATTTTTACGACTGAATTCGTGGGAAAATTTGTGGGCATTCTTGAGTATTTGTCACAACTGCCTTACAAGAGATTATAAAATTATCAAAGTAATCAACAAAGACCTATGCGAGCGAGTTTTAATCTCACTGATAATTGATTAGTGATTGCTTGTTAATCTTTTGTGGCCTCACACCCACCGATTGAAGGCCGGATTATATACTCTTCAAAAAAAAAGTAGGGGATATTCAGAAACAATACATTCAGCAATTTGTCGTGGCATGCTCCTAATCAACCGTCCAATCCTGATTTGGGGCAATCTGAACCACTCCTCTTGCAGTGCCACGGCCAATTCTTGCAGTGTTGTCGGTTGACGTTGACGTACACGTCTCCCGATCAAATTAAATGTAAGACACTAAAGCAAAGATACGCTAAACAGTAAATCTTATGCAAAAACTGATAGGAAAGCAAACATGGATAGGATAAACCAGCAAGCGGCAGTTTTCATCAACCCTTCCTTGAAGTGTCAAATTTGACAATGAACCCCTCCCACGTGTATGGCGCTATTGTGCCATACATGCAGCTTAGTGGTTCTGTTGGGGCGATAAGTTCTTCATCTGTGAAAATACTCTCAATGCATGTCAGGTGTCCATGACTATTTATCATATACAACCTGCATAGGTATTTGCATTTCAATATCCCCTACTTTTTTTGAAGAGTATACAATGTTGATTCAATGGAAATCATGTGACGGGACGGTTGAGTGATGTCGCAATTTGGAATATTCAGAGTACATAACCCAGAGATTTTTTGGCTGAAGTAATAAGGAAATAAATCGGGACATGAAAATAATGTCGGATTTCACAGAGTGCCGGAGTAATCAGAGGTCGGATGTGACAGAGTCCACTGTACAAGTAACCACATAGGTGAAATGTATAAAAAAAACAGGTAGTCTAAAACTAAATGCTTTACGTCAATTAAAAAACGTTTTAGTATTCAATAGAATCGAGGCATGAACACAGTAGGGTAAATGTTCCACCCATCACAAAAACAGAGCAAAAAACAAATAATACGTAAAAAAGGCGGTAGGTTGTCAATGACATCAAAATTTTAGAAAGTAACAAAAACACCACAATAAAGATAGGTTGCCAGGCAACAAAACATACGTCCACAGCAGCTAAATCGTCCGAACAGTCGACAAGGGTTGTCACATATTTATTCTTTTGTAGGTAATTAGGGGAATTTAATAGACAATTTCATAAGGATGACATATAATTTTCGTCGTTTGAGGGTTCACAGGGCTTTTTCGTTTTACTAATTCAAATAATGCATATAAATTTCATACAGATCGGATGATAACTTTTGTCGTTCTAACATTCACAAAGTTCAACAAAGTAAATCAAGGGCCATTACTGTAGATGTAATTGACGGAAATTGCTGACATTCAATAGGCTTCGGATAATAACTTTTGTCGTTACAAGGTACAACAAAGTGAAACAAGGGCCATAACTCACGGCGTAATTAACGGAAATTGCTGAAATTCAATCGGCTTCTTCGTTTCACTAATCTAAATGATGCATATCAATTTCAAACAGATCGGATGATAACTGTTGTCATTAGAGCGTTCACAAGATTCAACAAAGTGAAACAAGGGCCATAACTCTAGATGTAATTAAAGGTAATTGCTGAAATTCAATAGGCTTCTTTGTTTTACTAATTTAATTGATGCATATAAATTTCATACAGATCGGTTGATAACTTTTGTTGTTGGAGCGTTCACAAGGTGCAACAAAGTGAAACAAGGGCCATAACTCCAGAAGAAATTAACGGAAATTGCTGAAATTCAATAGGCTTCTTCATTTTACTAATTTAAATGATGCATATCAATTTCAAACAGATCGGATAATAATGGTTGTCATTAGAGCGTTCACAAGATTCAACAAAGTGAAACAAGGGCCATAACTCTAGATGTAATTAACGGAAATTGCTGAAATTCAATAGGCTTCTTTGTTTTACTAATTTAAATAATGCATATAAACTTCTCACAGATCGGTTGATAACTTTTGTCGTTGAAGCGTTCACAAGGTGCAACAAAGTGAAACAAGGGCCATAACTCCAGAAGAAAATAACTCAAATTATTGAAATTAAATAGGCTTCTTCACCTCACTAATGCAAACAACATATATTAATTTCAAAACAATCAGATGATAAATGTAGCCTAAAGAGTGTTCACAAGAAATTGTGGACGATGGCCGGACGGACGGGGCGACGTCAAAACGGCAATACTATATACCGGAAAACAACGGGAAAACAACGGAAAACAACGGGAAAACAACCGGAAAACAACGGAAAAACACCATTTTATACTGAATACCGGAAAACACTGGAAAAACAATTATTGAAATTATATAGGCTTCTTCATCTCACTAATGCAAACAACATATATCAATTTCAAAACAATCAGATGATAAATGTAGTCTAAAGAGTGTTCACAAGAAATTGTGGACGATGGCCGGACGGACAGGGTGACGTCAAAACGGCAAAACTATATACCGGAAAACAACCGGAAAACACAGGAAAACAACCGGAAAACACCAGAAAACAACCGGAAAACACCGGAAAACACCATTTTATACTGAATACCGGAAAACACCGGAAAAACACTAAATACCGGAAAACATCCTAAATACTGATGAAGGAAGGTCAAGGTCATGTTCGTTTTACAAATAGCCCCCCCCCCCCCAAAAAAACCAAAAAAAAAAAACGATTTTTTGTTCTCCCAAATTTTTGTGACGAAAAAAATTTTCTGGCCCACCCCCACCCCAAAAATCGAAAAATTGGTTTTACAAAAAAAAACATTCCGTAGGAAATAATTTTACAGAGAAAAATACTGGAAAATTTGAATTTGAATTTTTTTTTGAGAGAAATTTGGGAGAAGAAATTCTTTAAAAAAATCTGAAAAGAAATTTTTCTTTGAGCGTAGGCGATCGCTCGCTTGTATGTTAATGAACTTATTTCATCAGCCCTCACCTGGTCCAAAATCACACACAAGGACCAAACTCCGCATTACTAAATAGCTACCGGAAAACTTAGAAGAGTAAACTGTGCCCAAGATTTTTTTTAAAGAGCGCGCCGCTCCGGGAGGGATCATCGTCAGGGTGGGACGGGGGGTGGAATTATGATGGAATATGTTGGATATTATTATGGTTCAAGTGATTATATTTGACCCTGGAATGAAAGTAAGCTCAGAAACAAGTAGATTTTTAGCCCTTCCAACGAGATGGATAGCTCTTGGAAAGGATAGACACTTTTCAGATTACAGCCAGTCCGAGAATTGCGTGGCAGCCATTTCGTTTGGTGATTAGGACACATAGCGGTTAAACCTGGAACTTCAACTCGAACTATTCAGAGATTTATTAACTCGCTTTTGATGATACTTGCTGTTTTATGATGCGATTTTTTGTTACCTAGGGAGGAGTTGGCCTAATCGTGCCTTCCACTAATTCGTACCACTCTGATGCCAGCGTTACTGGTAAGAATCAGGAGACCGGCGCAACCGGCATATAACGGGGCCCTCAGAGGCTGTGTTTAATCTACTGAAATACTGAAATCTACTAAAATTTACTGAAAACTAAAATTAAAATACAAAATAAAATATGGTCAATGATGGAGGTAGACTGATTGCGTCTTTTAAAACATTCAAAACATAATAGGCATCAACAAAATTTTGGAGAAAAAAAAATCGGAAATTTTTTTTTTTTTTTGGGGGGGGGGGGGGGCTATTTGTAAAACGAACATCGTAATGACCTTGACCTTCCTTCATCGGCGCTCACTTGGTCCAAAACCGCACACAGAGGACCAGGCTCCGAGTTACCTATTTAGGGTGTTTTCCGGTATTTAGGATGTTTTCCGGTATTTAGTGTTTTTCCGGTGTTTTCCGGTATTCAGTATAAAATGGTGTTTTCCGGTTGTTTTCCGGTATATAGTATGGCCCCGTCAAAATATGACCACATTTCCATGTGGGCTATAATCCAGATAAAATAACGGGAAAAGGTTAAAAAACTATCAGTTTTGCAACTAATCAGAATTATTAAGTTATGTAATTGCACAAAATATAATACATAATATCCCACACAACAGTCCTTCACGTTTACGAAATGGTGCGGGAGCTATAAAAAAACTCTCTCCAATTAAAAATTGAGAAAAAAGCTCCCATAAAAAAAAATCTTAATTATATTGCAAGAGTAATTCTACATTGTATTTATATACTTTAGTTTTGTCTCATATTCTCTTTATTATGCCATTCATATGTTTCACAAATTTTCGTCAGTTTGATCAATTTGTCAGCAGGCTTCTTAGTGCACAATTTGCACTAAGTCTAGAGACCAAACCAATTTTACAAACCCATTTTTGTCTCCCTCCGTGGCTATATTTGCCCTCCAGTAATTCCAATTTTAAAATGTCGCACATTTGACTGTTTTGACCATCTCCAGACATATTGATAGCGATAATCAACGCATTGCCAATGAGACAAGCCGTACATGAAAACATTTTAAACAACGTAATGTTATATTATTAGACGTACGTCATTCTGTCATTCCCGCGGATATTCTCCATCAACATCCGGCGACATATTAGGCTGTCAAGTAACATCATATTCTACTGGCTGGTTTTAGATTGCTATCCAATTAAAACGAGCCTTACATTAGCATTCAATATGTTTGATGAATAATTATGGCAGCCCTAGTTTTACCATGGAAACGCTCATCGCTCGAGGAAGAGTTCATTATACTCAAATATATGCAGTTTTAAAAAAAAACAAAAACTGAAAGTAAGGTAGTTTATGAATCTCAATATTTAGGAGAGCGATTTAGCTAATTAGCGGGCGTATTTAATGACTCCCCCGAAGATAAGTCGAGGTGCGTCGGGAGGCGCAAGTGCGAAAGCGCGCCTAAAACGTGAAGGATGAAACAAGAAATGCAAAACAGGTATGCTGAAGAAATCGTACTATGTAAGTGTATTTATAAAGACATAAAATAAGGGCGATAATCCAGATAGGATTTGGTAACTACGAGCCAACAGTGAGGCTGATGTCCCCTGCCGAAATCCCAAAATAAATAGATGACACATTAATTAATCGCACATTTATTTTTTTAAAAAGTATCGAGCAATCAAACTATACATTAAGTTTCATCACTCTCTATCAGATAGAATCAAGATTATCATGTCCCAAAGCATCGACCAAAGAAATTGATCAGCTCTGCTTCTTCACATCGAAATGTTAATCATTGAACTCAGTCAAGACATTCACCTAATGAACATCTACATCAAGTTTACACATTCCACCTCAATTAAAAGCAGAGTTGTTATGTTCCAAAGTCTTGACCAATCAAATTGCTTATCGCTCCTTAGCCTAAGCAGAAAATTCTCACCATCGAACTTAGTCAACGTAATGATATAATGAATCTATATTCGGAGTTTCACTTCATTATAACCAAAGTTATTGTGCCCCAAAGCATCAACCAATCAGATTGCTTATCTCGGCTTACAGCAAGCAGACAATGTTCATCATCGAACTCCATCAAGACATTCACCTAATGAACGTCTACACCAAGTTTGAACATTCTACCTCAATTAGAAGAAGAGTTATTCTGTTCCAAAGTCTCAACCAATCAAATTGCTTATCGCGCTGCTTGCCCTCAGCAGAAAATGCTCATTATCGAACTTAGTCAAGGTATTGATGTAATAAAGCTATACACCATGTGTCCTCACTCTCACTTAATTAGAACTAAAGTTATCGTGTCCCAAAGCATCAACCAATCAAATCGCTTATCTCTGCTTACCCTAAGCAGAAAATTCTCATCTTCGAACTCCATCAAGGCATTCACTTAATAGATACCTACGCAAAGTGTGAACATTCTAACTCCATTAGAATGCGAGTTATTGTGTTCCAAAGTCTCGACCGATCAAATAGCTTATCGCTCTGCTTACCCTGAGGAGAAAATGCTCATTATTGAACTTAGTCAAGGTATTAATGTAATGAAACTATACACCAAGTTTGATCACTCTCACTTAATTAGAACTAAAGTTATTGTGTCCCAAAGAATTAGCCAATCAAATTACTTATCTCTGCTTATCCTGAGCAGAAAATGCTCATTATCGAACTTAGTCAAGGTATTGAATTGATGTAATGAAACTATACACCAAGTTTGATCACTCTCACTTAATTAGAACTAAAGTTATCGTTGTTAGACATTAATATCAATGAAGTTTATATTTGACATCTTTATTAGTCCCATAGTCAGTACTCAAAAACCATGTGCTCCACAACTTAACCATTACACCTCCTCCCTGGAGAGCCTTCCTCAAGGGGTATAACTTTAACAACTATATCAACTGCATAAGGGATCAGGTATTGACCTAATAAACACCTACACCAAGTTTGAACATCCTAGCTCAATTAGAAAGAGAGCTATTGTGTCCCAAAAAGTGTGACGGACAGACAGACGAACCCATTTATATAGTCCCCTGTAGTCGGTTATATACTTATAAGAAATGTCAAACTTGTTATGTTAAAGAAATGTAAGTTTCGAAATTTCTTTTAAAATGCGTAATTGTGTACCGCCTTTGGCAGTGCACTTAAAATAAAGAGATTTTATTCAGGAAAGAAACTGTTCTTTATCTTTACATATTGTTAAAAAATCGTAATGCCTGTGAATAGAAAACATTATACAGCGTGGTATCTGGTATGTTACTATAAATTGAACATATGGACAAATTTTTTCATGATATTAAGTTCACAGTGCGGATCGGAAATGAAATGAAATGGGGTTTAACGTACAATCAGGGGCCATAATTCAGGAAGTTACGGTCCGATATGAGCAAATATCGAAAAAAAACGAGATCTTTGGGTTATAAACTTACATTTCAAGTTTCAACAAAATTTGATAAAAATTGTGACCTCTATAGGGTCCACAACCTTGATATACCGTATTATTACGCTATTTGAGAACGAAGGGCAGCCATTTTGTCTGTCAGTTTTGGGCCGTCCTTAGGGTGTCTGTCAATTTTGGGCCGATTATCACGAAATTCGAACTCAGTCGTCCTTAGGGTGTAACGGAGATATAATAATAGGTTTTTTTTAAATCGGATAAAAATTATGACGCGATTTTTCGTACAATCAGGGGCCATAATTCAGGAAGTAACGGTCCAATATGCGCGAATATCCAAACTTACATTTCAAGTTTCAACAAAATCAGATAAAAATTGTGACCTCTATAGGGCCCACAAGCTAAAAACGTGATTTTTCGTACAAACAGGGGCTATAATCCATGAAGTTTCGATCCGATATCTTTTGGAGATAAACCTATATTTCAAGTTTCGTCAAAATCGGATTAGAATTGTCCACAAACAATTGTGGACAGACGTCCGGACAGACAGGGGCGACGACAATATACGTCCACATGAAAATGTGGGCATATAAAAACAAGGAAATGAATATGACTATGAGAGAGACAAGACAGAGTGTTAGGGGAACTTGATCATAGAAAGAGAATATGCTTTGGCAACAAAATCAGCTTTGATACTCTCAAACAAAGATAGGTTGCCGGGCAATGAAACATACGCCCACAGCAGCAATATCGTCTGGGCAGTCAACAAGAGTTGTCGCATATTTTTACTTTTTTCTATAATGAAACATTTATAATACATTAAAATCTGATTAAGAGTAACAACTCATTAAGTAATTATCAGTAAACCATTAGAATTTGTTTGGTTTTTATAAAGTTCTGCCCCGTGCTAAAGTTTAGTATACGAAACTTTTAACATCATGGATTTAGCTGTTCAAGTCATAAAGATTCATTAAAAATCAATATACTTGTTCGTCTCAAGACCTTAAACTCTGTGTATCAATCTGAAGTCAATCGGACGATAACTTTACCCTCTAGAGCATCACAAGATTTTTCAAAGTGATCAAGGGCCAAAACTCTGGCAGTAATTATCCGAAATCGTTGAAAATCAATATGATTCTTCATCTCATGGCCTCAAACACTGTGTATAAATTTAAAGTCAATCGAATATTAACTTTAGCCTCTAGAGCATCTACAAGATTTTTCAAAGTGATCAAGGGCCATAACTCTGGCAGTAATTATCGGAAATCGCTGAAAATGAACAGGATTCTTCGTCTCATGACCTTAAACACTGTGTATAAATTTAAAGTCAATCGAATATTAACTTTAGGCTCTAGAGCGTCCACAAGATTTTTTAAAGTGATCAAGGGCCATAACTCTGGCAGTCAATCGGATATTCACTTTAGCCTCTAGAGCGTCCACAAGATTTTTTGAAGTGATCAAGGGCCATAACTCTGGCAGTAATTATCGGAAATCACTGAAAATCAATAGGCTTCTTAATCTCATGACCTTAAACACTGTGTATAAATCTAAAGTCAATCGGCCGGACAGACGGACGAACAGACAGGGGGCGACAACAATATACGACCACATTTCAATGTGGGCGTATAAAAACAAGCAATATTCTCAAAAAAAGATATAACCAGCGGCTACCAGGCAGGATATGCCCATATTTTGCAAGAGATTGATAAAGAAACAGCTAAAAACAAACATGATTTTTAGTACAATCAGGGGCAATAATCCAAAAAGTTTTGGCCTGAAATGTGCAAATATCAAAAGGGACTGAGATCTTTGGGATATAAAGATATGTTTTAAGTTTCATCAAAATCGGATAACCAGCGGCTGCCAGGCAGGATACGCCCACATTTGCGAGAGATGGATTGAGAAGAAGCTAAAAAGAAAGTGATTTTTCCTACAATCAAGGGCCATAATTCAGGAAATTACAATTTGATATGCGCAAATATCGAAAGGAATCGAGATCTTTGGGTTATAAACTTACATTTCAAGTTTCAACAAAATCGGATAAAAATTGTGACCTCTATAGGGTCCACAACCTTGATATACCATATTTTTACGCTATTTGAGAACGAAGGGCAGCCATTTTGTCTGTCAGTTTTGGGCCATCCTTAGGGTGTAACGGTGATATAATAATACGTTTTTTTAAATTGGATAAAAACTTGACCTCTATAGGGTCTAGAGGCTAAAAACGCGATTTTTCGTACAATCAGGGGAAGATGCGGCAGGTGAAAACACGTTTCATGGGTCTGATGAATTTTATAAATTATCGGCTTTATATGTGATCATTTTGTTGATCCTGTTACCTGGTGATATAGAAGTAAACCCTGGCCCCCCGAAAAGAAACCCTGTCCAGAAAGAAAAAGACCTAGAAAGAATAAATGATGACTCCAATGTTATCAATGTTTTGAAAGACATGTGGTGGGAGATACGAGAGATGAAATCGGGCATTCAACAGATTGGAAGTTTGAGATCGGATGTAAATAAAGTAATAGATGATGTAAGTAAAGCTAAAGAAGACACAAAGGGTATAAAGAAAGAAAATAAACAACTAAAGAAGAAAATAGGAGAACTAGAAGATG
The DNA here is from genome assembly GCF_932274485.2 of Patella vulgata. Lineage (NCBI taxonomy): Eukaryota > Metazoa > Mollusca > Gastropoda > Patellidae > Patella > Patella vulgata. The sequence continues at coordinate 45,703,969 of NC_065885.2, forward strand.
TAATAGAAAATGAAAACAAACAAAACAACGTTGTGATCAACGGTCTGGACATACGAGTCAGTATGAAGGGAAGGTTAGTACTTTAAATTTAAAGTCAATCGAATATTAACTTTAGGCTCTAGAGCGTCCACAAGATTTTTTAAAGTGATCAAGGGCCATAACTCTGGCAGTCAATCGAATATTAACTTTAGCCTCTAGAGCATCTACAAGATTTTTCAAAGTGATCAAGGGCCATAACTCTGGCAGTAATTATCGGAAATCGCTGAAAATGAACAGGATTCTTCGTCTCATGACCTTAAACACTGTGTATAAATTTAAAGTCAATCGAATATTAACTTTAGGCTCTAGAGCGTCCACAAGATTTTTTAAAGTGATCAAGGGCCATAACTCTGGCAGTCAATCGGATATTCACTTTAGCCTCTAGAGCGTCCACAAGATTTTTTGAAGTGATCAAGGGCCATAACTCTGGCAGTAATTATCGGAAATCACTGAAAATCAATAGGCTTCTTAATCTCATGACCTTAAACACTGTGTATAAATCTAAAGTCAATCGGCCGGACAGACGGACGAACAGACAGGGGGCGACAACAATATACGACCACATTTCAATGTGGGCGTATAAAAACAAGCAATATTCTCAAAAAAAGATATAACCAGCGGCTACCAGGCAGGATATGCCCATATTTTGCAAGAGATTGATAAAGAAACAGCTAAAAACAAACATGATTTTTAGTACAATCAGGGGCAATAATCCAAAAAGTTTTGGCCTGAAATGTGCAAATATCAAAAGGGACTGAGATCTTTGGGATATAAAGATATGTTTTAAGTTTCATCAAAATCGGATAACCAGCGGCTGCCAGGCAGGATACGCCCACATTTTCGAGAGATGGATTGAGAAGAAGCTAAAAAGAAAGTGATTTTTCCTACAATCAAGGGCCATAATTCAGGAAATTACAATTTGATATGCGCAAATATCGAAAGGAATCGAGATCTTTGGGTTATAAACTTACATTTCAAGTTTCAACAAAATCGGATAAAAATTGTGACCTCTATAGGGTCCACAACCTTGATATACCATATTTTTACGCTATTTGAGAACGAAGGGCAGCCATTTTGTCTGTCAGTTTTGGGCCATCCTTAGGGTGTAACGGTGATATAATAATACGTTTTTTTAAATTGGATAAAAACTTGACCTCTATAGGGTCTAGAGGCTAAAAACGCGATTTTTCGTACAATCAGGGGAAGATGCGGCAGGTGAAAACACGTTTCATGGGTCTGATGAATTTTATAAATTATCGGCTTTATATGTGATCATTTTGTTGATCCTGTTACCTGGTGATATAGAAGTAAACCCTGGCCCCCCGAAAAGAAACCCTGTCCAGAAAGAAAAAGACCTAGAAAGAATAAATGATGACTCCAATGTTATCAATGTTTTGAAAGACATGTGGTGGGAGATACGAGAGATGAAATCGGGCATTCAACAGATTGGAAGTTTGAGATCGGATGTAAATAAAGTAATAGATGATGTAAGTAAAGCTAAAGAAGACACAAAGGGTATAAAGAAAGAAAATAAACAACTAAAGAAGAAAATAGGAGAACTAGAAGATGTAATAGAAAATGAAAACAAACAAAACAACGTTGTGATCAACGGTCTGGACATACGAGTCAGTATGAAGGGAAGGTTAGTACTTTATTTAAAGACAAACTGAAGATCAGAGAAGATATTATGATAGATAAAGTATTTCCAAATAAAGATAGATTGTGCATGATAGTCAAGCTAACCAATGCCAGGGATAAAAGCTTGATCATCCCCGCCGCCATGGCCTTAAGTGATCCAGCCATTTATATATCAAGTGATTATTCGTATAAGGTCAGACAAACCAGAAAGAAACTCATAAAGCATATGATCAAGGCTCGTGATAATGGACATAATGCAAAATTGAAATTTGATAAACTTTTGATCAGTAGAAAAATTTATTCCTTTGATGAACTGGAAAACGGTGACTATGATTAATGTTTTGGTCGGACCTGCCATGCACGTGAATTCAACTGTAACCTAAATACCAATGATGGTTTACACAAGAAACCATGTGATGTTGTTTGTTTATGTTGTGTATGTTGGAATGTGAATGGCCTAAAACAAAAATTATCTGATATAGATTTTATAAATTATTTGAAAACATTCGATGTGATTGGTTTAATAGAAACATGGTGCTCTGATGATATTAATATATTGATCTTTATTTTCCGAACTATGTGTCATTTTTTTGTACCAGAGGTAACGGAAAAATTCGGGGTGGTATTATTGTACTCATTAAATCAAAATACTGTGACGGTGGTTCAGTAGTGATTACTTTGGCTGGGAGAAGAACATTATCTTCTGTTTCCAATACATACCACCGGAAGGTTCTAAAATTCACGAAGGCAATCGAAACTCTAGAGGATAATCTATAAAAACATTTTAATAGATTACCCAGAATGTGACCTACTTATTACAGGTGACTTAAATGCCAGAACTGGAAATCGAACCTTACATGATTTTCTGTTATACGACTCAACAAAATTTCTGGAAACTCTAGATGGAGCTACATGTATCGCGGATGACTTTTCCCTGCCTAGACAATCCAAGGACAATGAAACAAACAATTTTGGTTTAAAGTTATTGACATTATGTGCAACTCTCAATGTTCAAATAGTTAATGGAAGACTAGATTCTGATAGAAATGGCGAATTGACTTGCATAAAACATAATGGTGCCAGCGTTGTAGACTATTTAATTGTTTCCAGTTGTATTTTCGATTTAATTAGAAAATTGTATGTTCAACCAAGATCTGAGTCATATCATCTCAATATTGTTTGCAATATTCTCTTTGTTAGCACTGCACGCAACACTGTTAACACCCATAATTATGAGAAGCTTATTTGGAAACCTGAAAAGGTTCCTTTATATAAGAACAATGTAATTGAAAATATTGACACATTTAGTAAAGAATTCCATGAACAACTACATGTAAATAGTGAAACTGCACTCTCACACCTATGTTGCTATATCAAGTATTGTGCTAAGCACATGATGTCTAAACCTACCCCGGACAGGCAATTTGTTAAGAAACAACCTGGATGGTTTGACTTAGAATGTGAATCCCTCAAATCTGCCAAATATCAAGCACTAAATAAATTTAGAACATCTGATATTGATGATGATCTACAGGTATATAATAGGTGTTAGAATGATTTTAAGAATATCTGTAAAGTTAAGAAAGAAAATTATGATAAAGAGAGCATTATTAAATTACAGTCTAGCTTGAATGATCCAACCTTGTTCTGGAAGTCTTTGAAAGGTTTTAGTCCTAAGTCCACATATAGTCTAAATATAGACCATGGAACATGGTTTAATCATTTCAAGGAACTGTATAGTAAGTCGTTGTCAACTGAGGATGATCAAGTTCTAGAAAATGCTCAAAATGTTATTAGTAATTATCATGACATTTGTAACTTATGTAAACTGTCAATTCAATGACCTAATTAATGATTTGGAGGTCGGGAAAGCTATAAACAAGATGAAATCAAACAAATCCCCTGGCCCGGATGGAATTGGCATATCCTTCTTTAAATCGTGTGCTGATATGTTTCTTCCTTTTCTAACGGCTTCATATAATGCCATTTTTGATGACGGCCAATTCCCTGATTTCACCACTACATAAGAAGGGTTCACACCTCGAATGCAAAAACTATCGAGGAATCTCACTTCTAGACTGCATTGGGAAGGTTTATACGTCAATTCTAAATGCAAGACTAGCTTCATGGGCTGACCAACATGGCAAACTATGTTAGTTGCAAGCAGGGTATCGTCCTGGATATTCTACCATAGACCATGCATTCACCCTTCATGGCCTGGTCCAGAAGTTCTTGTCAAGGTCAAAAGGTCGATTTTACTGTCTGTATGTCCATGGAAAAGTGTACACTGCCTTAAAGAGTTTATACTCAACTACAGTATCTAGTGTTAAATTAGGGACAAAACAGACAGAGAGTTTCGAAAGTTTCAATGGTGTAAGACAAGGGTGCATCCTCAGTCCCCTGTGTTTCTGCTATATAAACCAACTTGTTGATGCTATGTCAAATGGTGAAAATGTTAGAGGCTTATTTACCATCCAGGAGGCTGAGGATATACTACTTCTCTTATACGCTGATGATCTGTCTATAGTAGCTGATTCTGTGGGTGGGCTACAGCAGAAAATTAATGTATTAGAAAAATTCTGTGATAACTTTGATTTAGAAGTAAATTTGTCTAAGACGAAAATTATCGTCTTCCGAAATGGTGGCCCACTCAGAAAGAACGAACAAAGGTACTTTAAGAACACGCGTATTTCAACTGAATCGTACTACAATTATTTTGGTATTATATTCTCATCGAGATTATGCTGGTCAAAATGTGTATATACTCTTTCTGTCAAAGCTGATAAAGCTCTTATCTCTATTAAGAGGCTGATTAGAAAAGCTGACTACCCCCCTTTAAATATCTGCTTCAAAATATTTGACTCAATTATAAAACCTATACTCCTGTATGGCTCCCAACTTTGGGGCTTTGAGGTAAGAAAGGATATCGAAAGGGTGCATTCAAACTTTTGTAAATTTGTACTTGGTGTACACAGAAGCTCGTCAACAGCAGGAGCTCTAGGTGAATGTGGTTGCCATAAATTATCCATTGATAACATGTCAAATTGTGCCAAGTACTGGTGTAAACTTGACCTTATGTCAAAATGTAGACAACCTAAGTATATATAATGCTAAGGCAGTTAGATTCGGTTGGTCGTGTAACCTGGGCAACCAAAGTCAGGGTACTATTTTACTCAATTGGATTTGGTTTTGTTTGGAATTCAAACGATATTGGCAATACTTCTCTCTTTATCAGAGAATTTAAGCTCAGACTGTGCATGGCTCGAAATGTTCGCCTGTCTACTTGTCGCCGACAGGTGATTTTTTCGCCTGACAGGTAGCAAATAAACTACCTGTCGCAGGTGGACTAAATTTTACTTGATGTTTAGTAAACTGACCACAATACTCACGTCCATGTCACGTACATTTAATAATTCATTTCTAAATGCAAGAATTAAGAACGGAAATACCGCGAAAAACCGCCATTTGCACTGTTGACATTTCGCTCTGTCGTAGGTAGTGTTGAAGCTACTATTCAGATATTCGTTAACGGATACAAAATAAGGGTTATCCGAATCATTTTACTATCCGTTTACTATTCGTTCCAATATATTCTGACATTCCGTATGCTCTATATTTAGCCATTTTTACATCTGATTACATGTCAACATTATGCGTATTATTCAGTGATAGTAACTAATAAAATTATTAACGAAAACAGTAGTCTAAATAAAAAAAAAATATTCATTCATTCGGATTTTCAACACTAGTCGTAGGCTACAGTTCCTCATAAAGTTGACCACAATACTCACGTCCACGTCACGTACATTTAATTATTCATTTCTAAATGCAAGAATTAAGCACAATTAACAATAAAAGTCATATTGTCCACACAACTACAGCAAGGTAACAGTTTGTTGTCAAAGGGGCGTCTACGTTCTATCAATCGGTTTCTTTTGATGTTAGGTGTCAATTCTCATTATGGAACTTTGATTGACAGTATGCATCAACCAGACTCTTTGGTGCCGAAATGAAAAAGTCAGCAAGGTATTATCGGACTGATATACGTGTCCATGGTATTCAGCAATCGTTCAAGCAGAAAATGAACCAAGAATGTTTTACAATCAACAATGCTGATTGTTTGTTAGCCATTTTCTAACATTTCTTCCAAGTTGAAACTATATGCTTCACGATTTTTGCACGAAGCTAAAATTATTGTCACAGGTAAATGACAAAATTTCTAACGAAGACATTAATTGCAAAGAGCTATTTCTGCCTAGAAAGTATGGCAGCACGAACTCAGTAAAATTTTAAGATTGGCGTCGCCATTCAGTCTGAAGAACAGTTCCGTTCGTCTTTTTAATTCCACCTTACTTGTTGTTCTGTAACCCCTAATCTAAAATGCTCTTTCGATCTCATCTAATATAGTACATGCCACAAAAACATCGAATTAACTTATTTATGATATCCCCATTCTTTATCAAAAATTAAACTTAAAAATATGATACAATTCCTTTTTAAATTGGCTTTCTCTGAAATAAAGTTTGGCAAAGTTATGCGTTACATATAAGCATGAAATGTATTTAGTAGGTTTTATTTGATCTTCAGCGAAAAAGGCTCGTCGCTCTATAATAATAAAAAGAAATAAAGAGTTCGAATTATTAGTTTATTTTCACGTTTTGTCTTACACAATAGACATATTGTTAGCTTCTGACACATGTGTATTAATTCTACAAGCCTTCTGTGTTTATTGACTGAGATAATCGCACTACCCTTCAACCAAAAATGCTTTCTATAGATCCCATATTATGTAATATATGATTGGTGCAATACCCATGCTGTTAGTCTTAATTGCGAAGACATTTAAACAAAAGGATTTAATCAGGGTAGGGAGTCGACGTGTACACACGTAAATCAGATGCATGAGATTTATCATTGTGGGAAATACTGTTTTAAATGGATATATAAATACACGTTTTATGATTGGGGACGAAACGGTTTGTGCATCTCAAGAAATCCAACATCTGTTTCACCGTAGTGATCTTGAAAAATAATCCTCGGATAATGACAGGCATTACAGATACCTGCCGTCGTATGAATCCTGAAAAATAATATTTCACCGTATCGCAACAGGTCAGTACTAAAACTAACACTAATTACAGTATTTCAACATTGTGCTGCAAAACTGAACGATGACCAACAACTAAACACATCGTTATATCTGAACATCGCATGTGAAATTAGATGTTAGACAACAAAATTTAACACCTTGCGCAATTGGACACCTGGACTAATTTTTAATCACAGCTCGGGAAATTGAATGGTCCAACTAATTATTGAACGGTCTTGCTAATTAGACGGGACGCTTATAATTCAATGTGTGTCGAGAAACTAAACACTAGTTAATTAGAAGCTTGGTAATCAAAATTAAACAGTGAGAGTGAAATTTGATAGTACAAATTGAGCACAATTAGCCGAAATTTAACAATATTTATGAATAATTGTACACCGAGTAGAATTAGCGCTATTTACGCAAGATTAAACGGTACCAAGGTTACAGTGAATACTGAATAAACTACATATATATATATCTAACAAGCTAAAAACGCAATTTTTCGTACAATCAGGGGCCATAATCCATGAACTTATGGTCCGATACATGCCAATATCGAAAGGAACCGAGATCTTAGGGCGATAAAGCTATATTTCAAGTTTCGTTGAAATCGGATAAAAATTGTGACCTGTAGAGTGTCCACAAACAAATTGTGGACGGACGGACAAACAAGGGCGACGACAATATACGTCCACATGAAAATGTGGGCGTATAAAAATTGTGACCTTTAGAGGGTCCACAACTTTCGTATAACACACTTTTACACAATTTGCGTACAAAGAGCATCCATTTTGTCGGTCAATTTCATTTTGATTTTCCCGAAATTCGAATTCAACCTTCATTATGGTGGAATGGTGATGTGTTTAAAATAGGAAAAAATGAGGGGCCGCCATTTTGTCCAGCAGTTTTGGCCAAATTTTCACGAAAATTCAAACTCAACAAACATTATGGTGTAACGGTGATATATTCAAATGTTTTTTTAAATCGGATAATAATTGTGACCTCTAGAGGGACCACAAGCTAAAAACGCGATATTCTGTACAATCAGAGGCCATAATTCAGGAAGTTACGATCCAATATGCACGAATATTGAAAGGAACCAAGATGTTTGGGTTATAAACATGCATTTCAATTATCATCAAATCGGATCAAAATTGTGGCCACTAGAGGGTCCACAACTTTGATATACCAGATGTTTACACTATTTGCATACCGGTACGAAGGGCAGCTATTTTGTCTGGCAGTTTTGGTCCGATTTTCATGAAATTCAAACTCAGACAAAATTATGGTGTAATGGTGATATATTCGAACGGTTTTTTTTAATCGGATAATAATTGTGACCTCTAGAGGAACCCACAAGCTAAAAACGCGATTTTTCGTACAATCTGGGGCCATAATTAAGGAAGTTACGATTTGATATGTACGAAAATCGACAGGAACAGGGATATTTGGGTTATAAACATGCATTTCAAGTTTCATCCTTGATACACAATATTTTGACACTATTTGCGAACGAGGGGCGACCATTTTGTCCTGTCAGTTTCGGTCCAATTTTTACGAAATTCAAACTCAATCATCCTTAGGGTGTAACGGTGATATATTCAAACGGTTTTTTAAATCGGATAATAATTGTGACCTCTAGAGGGGCCCACAAGCTAAAAATGCGATTTTACGTACAATCAGGGGCCATAATTCAGGAAGTTACGATTCGATATGTACGAAAATCGACATGAAACACGATATTTGGGTTATAAACATGCATTTCAAGTTTCATCAAAATCAGATGAAAATTGTGACCTCCAGAGTGTCCAGAACCCTGATACACAATATTTTGTCACTATTTGTGATCGAGGGGCGGCCATTTTGTCCATCAGGTCGGTCTGATTTTTACGAAATTCGAACTCAACCATCCTTAGGGTGTAACGATGATATATTCAAACGTTTTTTTAAATCGGATAATAATTGAAACCGACAAGCTAAAAACGCGAATTTTTAAGTACAATCAGGGGCCATAATTCAGGAAGGTACGATTCGATATGTACGAAAATCGGCAGGAACCAATACATTTGGGTTATAAACATGCATTTCAAGTTTCATCAAAATCAGATGAAAATTGTGACCTCGAGAGGGTCCACAACCCGGATACACAATATTCTGACACTAGTTGCGATCGTTGGGCGGCTATTGTGTCCGTCAGTTTCAGTCCGATTTTTATGAAATACAAATTCAACCATCCTTAGGGTGTAACGATAAAAATTGTGACCTCTATAGGGTCCACAAGCTAAAAATGCGTTTTTTCGTACAATCTGGGGCCATAATTTGGAGGAAGTTAAGGTCCGATATGCGCGAATATCGAAAGGAACTGAGATCTGTGGGTTATAAACATACATTTCAAGTTTAAACCAAATCGGATAAAAATTATGACCTCTACAGTTTTCACAAGCTAAAAACATGATTTTTCGTACAATCAGGGGCCATAATCCATAAAGTTACAGTCTGATACATGCCAATATCGAAAGAAACCAAGATCTTAGGGTGATAAACCTATATTTCAAGTTTCATTGAAATCGGATGAAAATTGTGACCTCTAGAGTGTTCACAAACAATTGTGGACGGACGGACGTCCCGACTGACAGGGGCAACGACAATGAATATACGTCCACATGAAAATGTCGCGTATAAAAATCTATGGTGTGAAAGAGGCGAGAAACGAGGACTTAAAATCGAAATTCCTTAAACTTGCTCATGACTGTGCCGGTCTTACTGTTCCAATTATGGAAATAATTGCCATTCATAGAATACCATCAAAACATCATAATACACCTCGCCCAATCATATTGAAGGTATTAACAACATATATGCAAAGATAGGTTGCTAGGCAACGAAACATACGCCCACAGCAGCTAAATCGGTCGACAAGGGTTGTTGCATATCTATTCTTTTGTAGGTAATTGGGGGCATTTACAATACAATTTCATATAGATCAGAATATAATTTTTGTCGTTTGAGGGTTCACAAGGTTCTACAAACTGAAACAAGGGCCTTAACTCTGGTAGTAATATACAGAAAATTTTGAAATTTGATATAAATTTCACACAAATCGGATGATAACTTTGTCTTTCGAATGTTTACATGGTTTACAAAGTAAAACAAGGGCCATAACTCTAGAAATAATTGACGGAAATTGCTGAAATTCATTGGACCTCTGTTTCACAAATTTAAATGATGCATATAAATTTCATACATATCTGATGATAACTTTCATCAATCGAGGCCATAACTCGAGAAGTAATTATTGTAAATTGCTGAAATTCAATAGGCTTTGTGGTTTCACTAATCTAAATGATGCATATAAATTTCATACAGATCGGCTGATAACTTTTGGCGTTAGAGTGTTCACAAGGTTCAACAAAGTTATGTTGATACTTAACTTCCTGTACCAGAAGTTTCAGAAACATTCATTGAGCAGTAAAAAAAAAAAGTGTATCAAAACTACCAATTTCTTGGTCGTACACAGACTTTAATAATCGTTAGAGAATACTTACTTACCTTTAATGTTCCTGCAACTGTTTGCCAAGTTACTGTCGAGTCAGGTCCTATTATACTGTAGCACACCAATCCTTTGAGAATATTTTCTAAGCTTGAACCAAGGCTTGCATTTGTTTTAGTTTTTACAGTTGAAAACTCCTTGACACCAGAATCATATTCAATACTGTAATGCAACTCCATTGTATTCTCATCTGATAATCAAAGAATAAAATACATGTGGTGTTTACATTTTAAATCAAAATCTACCAGATAATCTAAATTGGACAGGATCTCTTTTATTTAGGTAGATTAATGAACAAAAATAACATTGGCTTATCCATGACAACTAGCGGCTGCCAGGCAGGATACGCCCACATTTTCGAGAGATGGATAGAGAACAAGCTAAAAAGAAAGTGATTTTTCCTACAATCAAGGGCCATAATTCAGGAAATTACAATTCGATATGCGCAAACATCGAAAAAAAAACCCGAGATCTTTGGGTTATAAACTTACATTTCAAGTTTCAACAAAATCGGATAAAAATTGTGACCTTTATAGGGTCCACAACTTTGATATATCATATTTTTACGCTATTGGAGAACGAGGGCCGGCCATTTTGCCAGTCAGTTTTGGGCCGATTTTCACAAAATTTGAATTCAGCCGTCCTTAGGGTGTAACAGTGATACATTAAAACGTTTTTTTAAATTGGATAAAAATTATGACCTCTATAGGGCCCACAAGCTAGAAAACGCAATTTTTCCTACAATCAAGGGCCATAATTCAGGAAATTACAATTCGATATGCGCAAATATCGAAATAAACTGAGATCTTTGTGTTATAAACTTCAAGTTTCAACAAAATCGGATAAAAATTGTGACCTCTATAGGGTCCACAACCTTGATATACCATATTTTTACGCTATTTGAGAACGAAAGGTGGCCATTTACGCTATTTGAGAACGAAAGGTGGCCATTTTGTCTGTCAGTTTTGGGAAGATTTTCACGAAATTCGAACTCAGCCGTGCTTAGGGTGTAACGGTGATATAATAATACGTTTTTTTAAATCGGATAAAAATTATGACCTCTTTTGGGTACACAAGCTAGAAACGCGATTTTTCGTATAATCAGGGGCCATAATTCAGGAAGTTACTGTCCGATATGACCAAGTATCAAAAGGAACCGAGATCTTTGGGTTATAAACTTACATTTCAAGTTTCAACAAAATCTGATAAAAATTGTAACCTCTGTGGTAGTGTCGCCCGAAGTGCATAAAGAATTTCAAACCAGTCGCCCAAACTCATCAATTTGTCTACTTGCTTGGCGTATGCGAGCCAATCAACTATCGCGCACGTGCATGCTTCGACTATAAAACTGGGCGCGTATCATTCATCGGGGGAGTTTCAGTTAGTAACTCCCGAGGTAAGGTAACCTTATCATATGTAAGACACAGACCGGTTGTCAGAGTCGATAATCGCCTCATATCAACCAGATTGTGTTGATTTTCATTTCTTTTATATTTGGGCTACGTTGTTTGAGCGCATTTCTTACTCTTAGATAATAGTTCTGATTTGGGGATAAATAGTAAATTTGTATCTACTTCTCGCTTTGCTGTGGGGACCGCTGAATCGATCCACGTACTAAACCATATTGGAATTTGGTCACTTGATTCGTTTAGAATTCGGTGATTTCGTTTTTAATGGTGTTCTAGTAGTTTAGACATTGCGTTCTACTGCCAGACACTGGAGATATAGGCATTGCGGCCTTTTCACTTGATTCATGAGGAAGAATTCGGTGATTTCGATTTTAATGGTGTTCTAGTAGTTTAGACATTGCGTTCTACTGTCAGACACTGGAGATATAGGCATTGAGGCCTTTTCACTTGATTCGTGAGGAAGAATTCGGGGATTTCGATTTTAATAGTGTTCTAGTAGTTTAGACATTGCGTTCTACTGTCAGACACTGAAGGTATAGGCATTGCGGCCTTTTCACTTGATTCGTGTGGAAGAATTCGGTGATTTCGTTTTTAATAGTGGGTTAACGGGCTGTACAGGATCGATGAATCGATTCACCACAGTGAGTTAATTCATTCCTTAGTTTGAGAAATAGACGTTGGCGTATAAAGTTCATGATTTCTGTTTAGTATTTCGGGCAAATCAATCATTTGAAACATTAAAGGCACACGTCACATTTCCATAATCCATTGTTGTTTAATTTATAATAAAAAGTATCAAATTATATCTTGTTTATTGTTTGTTTCATGACATTTTAATAGTGTTCTAGTAGTTTAGACATTGCGTTCTACTGTCAGACACCGAAGGTATAGGCATTGCGGCCTTTTCACTTGATTCGTGTGGAAGAATTCGGTGATTTCGTTTTTAATAGTGGGTTAACGGGCTGTACAGGATCGATGAATCGATTCACCACAGTGAGTTAATTAATTCCGTAGTTTGAGAAATAGACGTTGGCGTATAAAGTTCATGATTTCTGTTTAGTATTTCGGGCAAATCAATCATTTGAAACATTAAAGGCACACGTCACATTTCCATAATCCATTGTTGTTTAATTTATAATAAAAAGTATCAAATTATATCTTGTTTATTGTTTGTTTCATGACATTTTAATAGTGTTCTAGTAGTTTAGACATTGCGTTCTACTGTCAGACACCGAAGGTATAGGCATTGCGGCCTTTTCACTTGATTCGTGTGGAAGAATTCGGTGATTTCGTTTTTAATAGTGGGTTAACGGGCTGTACAGGATCGATGAATCGATTCACCACAGCGAGTTCATTCATTCCGTAGTTTGAGAAATAGACTTTGGCGTATAAAGTTCATGATTTCTGTTTAGTATTTCGGGCAAATCAATCATTTGAAACATTAAAGGCACACGTCACATTTCCATAATCCATTGTTGTTTAATTTATAATAAAAAGTATCAAATTATATCTTGTTTATTGTTTGTTTCATGACATTTTAATAGTGTTCTAGTAGTTTAGACATTGCGTTCTACTGTCAGACACCGAAGGTATAGGCATTGCGGCCTTTTCACTTGATTCGTGTGGAAGAATTCGGTGATTTCGTTTTTAATAGTGGGTTAACGGGCTGTACAGGATCGATGAATCGATTCACCACAGCGAGTTCATTCATTCCGTAGTTTGAGAAATAGACTTTGGCGTATAAAGTTCATGATTTCTGTTTAGTATTTCGGGCAAATCAATCATTTGAAACATTAAAGGCACACGTCACATTTCCAGAATCCATTGTTGTTTAATTTATAATAAAAAGTACGTCACATTTCCAGAATCCATTGTTGTTTAATTTATAATAAAAAGTATCAAATTATATCTTGTTTATTGTTTGTTTCATGACATTAGCTGCCGCTGCATCCAGTATCCGAACCCTGTCCTACTACACTTCTATAGGGTCCACAACCTTGATATACCATATTTTTATGCTATTTGAGACCGAACGGCGGCTATTTTATCTGTCAATTTTAGGCCGATTTTCACGAAATTCGAACTCAGCCGTCCTTAGGGTGTAACGATGATATAATAATATGTTTTTTTAAATCGGATAAAAATTATGACCTCTATAGGGTCCACAAGCTAAAAACGCGATTTTTCGTACAATCAGGGGCCATAATACTGGAAGTTACGGTCAGTTATGTGTGAATATCGAAAGGAACCGAGATCTTTGGGTTATAAACTTACATTTCAAGTTTCAACAAAATCAGATAAAAATTATGACCTCTATAGGTTCCACAAGCTAAAACGTGATTTTTCGTACAATCAGGGGCCATAATTCAGGAAGTTACGGTCTGATATGCGCGAATATCGAAATGAACTGAGATCTTTGGGTTATAAACCTACATATCAAGTTTCAACAAAATCGGATAAAAATTGTGACCTCTATAGGGTCCACAACCTTGATATACCATATTTTTACACTTATTTGAGAACGTACGGCGGCCATTTTGTCTGTCAATTTTGGGCCGATTTTCACGAAATTCGCACTCAGTCGTCCTTAGGGTATAACGGTGACATAACAATACGTTTTTTTAAATCGGATAAAAATTATGACCTCTATAGGGTACACAAGCTAAAAATGCGATTTTGTGTACAATCAGGGGCCATTCAGGAAGTTACTGTCCGATATGGGCGAATTATGAAAGGAACCGAGATCTTTGGGTTATAAACTTACATTTCAAGTTTCAACAAAATCGGATAAAAATTATGACCTGTAGGGTCCACAACCTTGATATACCATATTTTTACGCTATTTGAAAACGAACGGTGGCCATTTTCTCAATCAATTTTGGGCCGATTTTCACGAAATTCGAACTCAGTCGTCCTAAGGGCGTAACGGTGATATAATAATACGTTTTTTTAAATCGGATAGAAATTATGACCTCTATAGGGTCCACAAGCTAAAAACGCGATTTTTCGTACCATCAGGGGCAATAATTCAGGAAGTTATGGTCCGATATGCGCGAATATCTAAAGGAACCGAGATCTTTGGGTTGGGTTATTTCAAGTTTCAACAAAATTGGATAAAAATTGTGACTTCTATACGGACAGGGGCGACGGCAGAATACGTCCACATGAAAATGTGGGCGTATAAAAATTTTGACCTCTATGGGGTCCACAACCTTGATATACCATATTTTTACGCTATTTGCGAACGAACGAGGCTGAAACCCTGTCAAGGTATTGATGTAATAAAGCTATACACCAAGTGTCCTCACTCTCACTTAATTAGAACTAAAGTTATTGTGTCTCATGTATAGGGGTGATGATTTTCCGTTTCAGAAAATTGTAAATTCCGTTTTAAATATATTGAATTCCATTATTTTCTGTTTCAGAGCTGACTAGATTCCGTTTTTTTCTGGATAAAATGCTATTTCATGAATAAATGAATAAAACATCTCAAAAAATACAAAACTGACCATTTTAAACTAATGATAACAAATTATAAATTGTGAATGACTTATTTTTAATTTTCAATGACTAGTTGTTCTTCCACTTTAACACATTACTGGTAATTTGTCACAAACGGAACAAAAAGTTAACTTTGAAATTCAAATCTTCCTTCCACATCACCATTGTGCATTAGCATTGTCATCATTTTAGTGTTTTGTTCTGTGAGTCTTTCCCTCTTATCTGTAAGAAGAGTCTTGTAACGAGAAAAGCTCCTCTCAACATCCACTGACGCAAAAGGCATCCAAATTGCCTTTTTGGCAACTTTAAATAATAATGGGAAGCTATCCTTCTTTGATTCCCAGAAATCATTTACATGACATTTGTCTTCAGTGTTAATTCTCAGATGTGTGTAAATGTTAAACTCGTCTAATAATTCTTGATTGTGAATAGAAAACTCTGGAATATTAGTATAGGCATCCAAGGTTTTGGGTTGGGCTGGCAAATAAACAGGATTAAACAAACAAGTTGATTTGTAATGGTCCATGGCTGGATGCCGTGGATGGTGATCTATATGCTTTTCAAACTTGTCCAAGGCAGATTGAAAAATTTTATTAATAAGTAGTGTGTACTTTTTTCTGGCTTGAAAACATATTTTGAGAGCTGAATATCTGTTTGAATCCCAAATTCTAATTTAGTCGTCCCTGACAGAAGAAAGGCACGCATCTCTTCCATTTTATTATACATATATGCTGCTAAAGGAAAATGAGTTCCTTCTAAATAAGTTATAAGGTCCATAATGTGATGACAATTTTCTACAATAAAAGCCGTCTGTAATTGAACATCTTTGTATCTGTATTTATTCCTTGTTATTTCTATTAAACTTTCGACTGCTACACCTTCAGACTTCTCTGATTTGAAGAATCCTTCATATAGATGAATGTATTCTGTGTGGTATTTTATGGCTGCAAACCATGTTCCCCAGCGTGTCTTAACTGGTTCAGGGGGAAGATGGACCCCATCCGGCGGCAAATACTCAGCTAAAAATTCAAGGAATCTTCGCTTTCTTTGGGGTTTCTTGAAAAAGCAGACTTCATCATACTGCACATTAAATGAACATCATTAAAACTTGGCCAGTGTAGAAAGATTTCTCCTACCAGATTTATAATATATGCAAGACATGACACATGTGTTGACTGTGGATAAACCAGAAAATACATCATTATAAGCTTTTTTACAGTAGGCTACACTGTCAGTAACCACAGCCATAACATTGTTATATTCAATTCCATAGTCTATAACAGTTTTTACCACAGCTTGACTAACAGTACTATGATTGCATGCCCCCATTGTCACACAATCCACTAAATAGACTTCACCATAGACAGAAAACATTATGTTTAGTATACTGTGGTCTCGTACATCAGTAGTTTCGTCCAATATTATTGCAATTGGCTTGTTAACAAATTTATCTACCAAAGATGGATAATGATTGGAAAGAGTTGTGGTAAGTATACTTGGCGAAGTGTTGACTGTTGTGGAAGTGCCCCCCCTTGTTTGCAATACTTTGAAATGAATGGCCTTATTCTTTCCAGTTTATTCAATGGAATGTCAGCTGTAACCATTGTTTTAAGAAAATCGAGAACAAATTTTTCTCGGATACATTTTGACGTTTGCTGTTTATCAATAGTAGAAGTAATGGTGGTTTGTTTATTTCCTAGTGAGACGACATCATTTTGTCGGCCACTCGCTGACTTTGTAGCTTGATGCTTTTTGGAATTAATGTGGTCCTTAATGGTATCAACTCTTCTGAAATCAACACTGTGACTACAAAAACGGCAAAACATGATTCCACCGTCTTCATAAAAGTCTGCAGGGAATTGCCGCGCCCTATTTACGCCAGAAAGGCTTACAACCCTGTGGGTGCGTTTCATTTTTTTAGCAGACGACGCCATTATGATTTCCCTTGTCTGCTTGTTGTAGTCGCGATGTATCCAGACAAGCTTTGTAGTTTCTACGGGAATAAAGGCTGGATTCACTAGACTACGATATATTTGTGATATCACGTGGTTAAAGCAGATAAACACGAGCCACAAGAGTCCGGCAGTAAAAATGAAGTAAATGAAACGATTTTTACTTTTATAAATGACTATATAAAGACATAAGATATAGATTACATTATTAAATTCAACTACAGAGTAATTGTATCATTAGGGATAAATGAAAGACAGGTTTTCATTTCGATTTCGAGTAAATTTATGATTTCAAAATGATGAAATGAATGTAGCCTATTGGGCAATTCCACGGTAACGGACATACATTTTGAACTCGCCATATTTTTATTACTTCCAATATTTTCTAACCATGAATAATTAACTGTTTGAGTTTTATATAGCATTAAAGACATATGATTTAAGTATCAATTGACATATAATTTAATTTGTTAATGAACACTGGAAATAAATATTGGCTCCTCAAAGTATAGGTAACGGACATACAGAAATGAACACCATGATTTGCCTGCATCAACATATACTCAGCCAAATTAAAAACTTGACACTCGGGATTTTTGGGACTAGATTTTTAATATTTGGTTTAAAGCAACTATTTTAGTGTTATGTTTTGCACAGACGACCTTTACATCAACAGAAAGCAAGAATACGTCTCGCCGAAAGTCCTTGACATTGATAACGTTTGTGATGTCACAGTACCCCCCAAAATGAATAAATCGGAATAAAGTGTTTAGTAACGGTTGTGGCCTCCTCTAGCGTCTCGTACTGCCACACAACGTCTTCTCATGGATCTCAGAACATTAGTAAACACTACCCGAGGAAGACGTCGCCACTGCTCAGCAAGAGCATGTTGAAGGTCCTGCAACGTCAGTGGTGGATTCACTTGCTGACGAACACGTCGACCCAGTTCGTCCCAGATGTGTTCAATAGGACACCGGCATTTCTTAAAAAATTCTGGGTAGCAATTGCTGTATGGGGTTGAGCATTGTCTTGTAGAAACATAAGTCCAGGCCCATGTCTCTGCATAAACGGAAGAAGAACAGGTTGCAAAATCTGATCCCTGTACTGGACAGCATTTAAGTTCCCTTGGACAACAACAAGAGGAGAACGTCCATGTGCACAAAAAGAACCCCAAACCATGACACTGCCGCCACCAAATCGGTCAACTTCTCTGACGCATACTTGAGCTTAACGTTCGCCTCGTTTGCGGTACACTCGGGCCCTGCCATCGGCAAATCTCAAAGTGAATCGAGATTCGTCACTAAAGACAACCGAATTCCACTGTCTTTGAGTAAATCTTATGTGTCTTGTGGCCCACACAAGTCGGTTACGGCGATGAAGAGGTGTCAATATTGGTCCATTATAGGGCCTCCGAGCTCGAAGACCAGCAGCCTGCAAGCGATTTCGAACAGTTTGTGCAGTTACCCTTCCACCAAACATCTCTCTACTTGTGGAGGTTGCAGTGACAAATCTGTTTCTAAGATGACGTAATCGTATTGCTTGATCTTCCTGGAGTGACGTCACACGTGGCGCACCCGCCCTTGGGCGGTCGGCAATAGTTCCAGTTTGAAGCACTCTCATTGTAAGATTAATTATTGTCTCGTGTGAACAATTAAAGGCTCTTGCAACAGTGACCACAGACTGACCAGCATAGAGCCTACCTATAGCACGTAGACGTTCTACATTTGAAAGGCACGGCATTTTCTAACAAAGATGAAAATAACAATTTTAATTTGTTTTTCCAGTTCAAGTTACGTGTGCGTGTTCAGTTTAAGCAAACTTGCATCGATTGACCTCACGAATTTGTGTTTGCACGTGTTTTTCAGGTTTTTCATCTTTATATGGATCACGTGACTTTACAATTTTATGAAATTAAAGGCGTCTTACTACTTACTATCGTTAGAAACACTTTAAAATGTATTTGACTTACCAGAAAAAAAAATTTGTTGAAATTCATCAGTGTCAAGTTTTTAATTTGGCTGAGTATAGTTTCAAAACTCTGTAAATTGTCTTGTGGAATTTAAAAGTTTTAATCCTTTCAAGAAAGGGCACTAATACTACATGTGTACTGCATAATCACTTCTCACATTTGGATTCTTGTAACCCAGTAAATTAGAAATTATTGTGGTAACAGACGTACGAGTGCAAATTGCTAACCCATTACATGAGATATGTAAACTTTCAAATAATCGGACTTATAGATAATAATAATAGTTAACTCATTTGACTTAATTGAGCAGTTACTTTCCTAAAAACATTACTCCTTGAATGAAATATTGTGACCTTAAAATTTTGGTAACGGACGTACATTTTTACCCTAAAATTTTGGTAACGGACGTACATACATCTATGAAACCCTAAGTAATTCAGAGAATTTTGGCAAATTATTTCTTTTTACGGTCATAGTAACAAGAATGTTTGATGTTAGCTTTAAATATGAGTTTTTGAACAGTTTCATAAATAAATATGAATGAGAGAGATAAAATGGAAATATTTGGTAACATGAAATACTGTGAAAAGTAACGGACGTACATCTATGAAAACCCAAGATATTCTGAGAATTTTTGCAAATCGTTTCTTTTTACGGTCATTATAGTAAGAATGGGTTATTCTAGCTTTAGATATGAAGTTTTAAATAATTCTATATAAAAATATGAATGAGAGAGTAAAAAATGTAAATATTTGGTAACGGACGTACATTCTCATAGTGATATTTTTCATTGTTGGTTACCTTCACAAAAATATATTATTTTTATATACATTGTTTAAATATTATGTTTATATACCATGTCAGATAACTAATGCCAAATCATTCATTATGAGTCAGAATAATCAAACAAACACAAAGTAAGAAAATACAATAGAATTATAAATTCAACATTTACAACGTAAACCTTGACACAAGACCAAATAAAAAAAATCGGAAGAGTTTCCACCCAAATTGAGATTTTTCTTCAAAATATGGATTATTTCCCACCATAACTGGCATAAGACACTATTTTTGTCCACTTATCAACTAATTAAATTTTTCACCTAATTGTATACTTTAGCGTGGAATTGCCCTATTACTTTTTTACTAAATACTAAAATAGTAATAAAACCACACAATATCGTTCAATATTTTCTATTTTTTTCATGAATAGAAAGATAAAATACTTGGATAAATACAAAGTTTGTTGAGGTTTTTTTTAAAATCACAAAAAAATCGGCCTTTCCATATTTTTCCGTGTGAGATTTCAAATTCCGTTTTGAGTGCCGAATTCCGCGATTTCCGGGGGTTTTTTCCGCGGAAAATCATCACCCCTACATGTATATCAACCAATCAAATTGATTATCTCTGCTAACCCTAAGCCTAAAATTCTCATCTTCAAACTCCATCAAGGCATTCACCTACTGTTTGTTCCAGGTGACACTACGACACGAAAATTGCTTGCCATTTCTTCAATTTTTAATTTAGACCACTAAAACTTAGTGACATACCTGGAATTGCCATCCCATTACTTTCTTACACGAGGAAACCAAATTCAGATCAAGCTATATAACCTCTCTCTCATGAAAAATCATAGTTTATTTACATGCCGCTGTTGAACATCAGCCATGTTTGACCTAGTTATCCGGAATAGTCGAAGAGGGAGGGTGCATTGGTTTGGCTCGAGTCGTTTCGGTCTACTTGGATGTCAAGGAAGTTGTTTCGGCCCAGTAGAATATAACTTTTATTTTTACGGAATCCAAGACCACCGCAGTTTGTCCAACTGAGTTGAATATTTAATTGGTCCTGAGGGCTGTAGCGTTTTGATATTCATATAAACTGCGTACAAATTTCATCCTGAACTGCATGTGATGGAAATAACTTGGTCCATAATATGCGGATTGCATAGTTAATATAAGTTATTCCCTTGCTTACGACTTTGCCTTTAGACAATTTAATGTTGAATTTAGGCTGGAGCAATGATTAGACTAAATGTATATGCAACCTAATTTCTCGTGAAGCCTACAACAAAAATAAAACGATTTTTATATAATAATTATGTCTGGCATATTATCGCCCGGTTCAATCTGATTAAAATACAGATCTATATTTCGTTTCAGTTTTTTTGTAACTATAAAAACGAAACGAAATAGGATCTGTGTTTTATTATTAACAAGATTGCGCCCGGTTGATGCTGGCGTGCCATTAAACATCAATTACATCATTTCATTTCATATCTTCAATCAAGGTTATGCAACGCAGAACACATATTCCTGAAGCTATTGTCTCGAGAAATCCCTTTCTGGCCATTGCTGGATTGACTTCTGATACTTGAGCTTTTGCTGGAGTGTGTCTATTCTTCCCGTTCAATCAAATCAATCCCAAGTACAGCAACATCACAGCGCTTCGTTTAATCTGAGGTCTTCCCTGAAACTTTGGACAGTGATTTAAGGTATTAAAAACCGTGAAAGTATTATTCGTCCCCAAACAGTATTGTTTACATTGTATCCGTTTTGACAGCCTCGTTTGTCACGCAATAAGTTTTTCTGCAATTTTGGACTGGTTAATTGGGCGTAAATTTCTTGAGTCATGACATAACGTTATGTAAACATATTTGGTCCAATTTGGAGCTCTGTTTAAAGCCTAATGAAATTATTACGCAGTTAGCTATTGGTTGTTAATCGGACTATTGACCAATCATAATTTGGAACAGAAATTTCCTTCCATTACAGCAGTGTTAAGTGGGATTAGATCTATTCAAATGAAAAACTGCGAGGAGTAAATAATTCTGTTTCTCGAAAAAACTACATAATAGTTTGGTTCATTCCTTGACATCTCGCGTAATTTTCATCTTCAAATAATAAACTGTAGATAACAATAATCAATTATTCAAGGGGTTATATTTTTCGAAGATTCGCTTTTTTTGTCTTTTCTAGCTGAATATCTGAAATAAATCTGAATTGTTGTCAAATAACAATACTATGAATATCTAAGATCCAGCAGTAAACTGTGAGGAATATTAAAATAACGGTATTTATGTTGCAAAAAGGGGGTTTAGAAAGAGCTCAGAAAATTATGGAAAACTTTAACTGCGATGCAGTCATGACGGGTTTCACCGGTGCTCGTAATCCTTTAGCGGACGTCACTTAACATATTCCCATGAGCATGTTACACGTGTTAACTATTTAGGCGAAATTGCCATTTATGATAGCATGTTAACGTGTGGAACCCTTACAAAATGACCAATGCTTGGTCGTATATCTACACAATATCACTTAAGCGAAATTAGTAAACATCATTATTAAATGGCACTGAATAACACTCTTTAGAAAAAAACATGTTTGCTTTAAGGGTTGAAAATATGTTTGTTTTTTTTTTTCAAAATCACTGTAGATGTGTTTGGGTAAACAACGTAAAAAGGTACTTTGGACAATTGAATAAAGTTACAAACTATCTTTTGATATATTTATATGTTCGCAGTGGTTAGTGCTTTTCGATATGTCGAATTAAAGTTTTAAAATTTAATTATGAACAAACAGGTACATTTGAAATTAAAGTTTGTTTAATAAGGGCTAAAAGTACCAATTTTGCCAAAATGATGCCATTTCTAATGACAAGAATGTTACAATAATGAACAGTTGCAGTATCAAATCGAGCAAATGTCATTAAAATAGAACAAAATTTTATTCTTTTGAAAAGTGACTCCCACAAAACTGCCTATTTCTCAGAAATAGCAGAAATTCAAAATGATTCATGGATATTTGGTTGATGTTATATATCAACCCTACGTGTAGATAAATGTTTAGAATACAAATATTATAAAATAAAAAAAGTTAAATAACATTTGCGGGAAAACGGATTCCCGCCTTGCTCTGCATATTTACAAGGACTATCCAGATATATATCAGCTAATTTGCGATAAGATAATATTTTGTATTAATTATTATTATAGATAGTGCCAACTTGTATAGCATGCCGTTGATTCTGTGTCAATCGGATAATTATTATTTAGTTTATAGGCTAAAAACTGCAAGGCCAAAGGGAAATAATCTGGACAAATATATTTTGAATATTTATATACAGCTGATCAGAACCTATGTACTTTGGAAAACTAATAAAGTTTAGTGTTTATAAAAATGTCATATCTCTAGACCTTACTCCCAAAAACCAAGTGGCTTAATGTGCAGTTTCTGCAAAATAAGCGGGTTAAAACAGAACATAATATTAATCCGACCAAAAAACATGATCCACATTCTGAAACCTAAGTATTACTGTCGCAAAAGAAACGGGCAAATTTTCCTTCACTATATATTTCTAACCGAATGTACCCGATTTGGAGATACCTGTCTACCCTATACGCGAAATGCAAGTCTCCCATTACGCAGATGCACTCGTAATGTTGATGTTTTGAGAAAGAAACAATGTCGAAATATGTGAAATTTCCAAGAGGAGAGTGGATCTTATCGAACTTTTAGGCGTTAGGGCTCGACGAAGCGAGCAACGGGATGACAATTTCAGGTATGTCACCAATTGTTGGCCGTTTAAATTAAAAACTGAAGAAATGGCAAGGAATTTGAGAGTCAGAGTATCTCTTGGAACAGACAGTAATAGACATCTATGCCAAGTGTGAACATTCTAACTCAATTAGAATGAGAGTTATTGTGTTCCAAAGTCTTGACCAATCAAACTGCTTATCGCTCTGATTACCCTGAGCAGAAAATGTTCATTATCATACTTAGTCAAGGTATTCATGTAATGAAACTATACACCAAGTTTCATCACTCTCACTTAATTAGAACTAAAGGTATCGTGTCCAAAAACATCAACCAATCAAATAGCTTATCTCTGCTTACCCTAAGCAGAAAATGCTCATCTTTGAACTCCATCAAGGCATTGACCTTATAAACACCTACACCAAGTTTGAAGATTCTAGCTCAATTAGAAGGAGAGTTATTGTGTTCCAAGGTCTCGACCAATCAAATTGCTTATCGCTCTGTTTACCCTGGGCAGAAAATGCTCATTATCGAACTTAGTCAAGGTTATGATGTAATGAAACTATACACCAAGTTTCATCACTCTCACTTAATTAGAACTAAAGTTATCGTGTCCCAAAGCATCAACCAAGCTGAAAAAGCTCATCTTTGAACTCCATCAAGGCATTCACATAATAAACACCTACACCAAGTTTGAACATTGTAGCTCAATTAGAAAGAGAGTTATTGTGTCCCAAAAAGTGTGACGGACAGACAGACAGACGGACGGACGGACGGACGGACGGACGGACGAACCCATTTCAATAGTCTCCTGCTTTCTTCGAAAGGCGGGGGACAACAAAGTGAAACCAGGGCCATAACTCTAGAAGTAATTATCATAAATTGCTGAAATTCAATAGGCTTTGTGTCACTTTGTGGTTTCACTAATTTAAATAATGCATATAAAATTCACAAAGATCGGATGTTAACTTTCGGCGTTAGAGCGTTCACAAGGTTCAATAAAGTGAAACGAGACATAATTCTAGACGTAATAAACGGAAATTGCTTTAATTCAATAGGATTGTTCTTTTTACTAAGTTAAATGGCACATATAAATTTCATACAGATTGGCAGATAACTTTAGAGGTTAGAGTGTTCAGAAAGTGCAACAAAGTGAAACAAGGGCCATAACTCTAGAAGTAATAAACGGAAATTGCTGAAATTCAATAGGATTCTTCTTTTTACTAATTTAAATAACGCATGTAAATTTCATACAGATCGGCAGATAAATTTTGATGTAAGAGCATTCCTAAGGTGCAACAAAGTGAAACAAGGGCCATAACAAGGGATATAAACATTTATTTTAAGTTTCATCAAAATCGGGACATTTAATTTGTGACATCTAGAGGGTCCTCAACCTTGATATTACATATTTCACGAAATATGGGAACTCACTGAAAATCAATAAGCTTCCTTGTCTCATGACCATAATGAATGTGTATAAGTTTGAAGTCAATCGGATAATAACTTTGGCCTCTAGAGTGTCCACAAGACTTTTCAAAGTGGTCAAGGGCCATACCTCTGACAATAATTAATGTAAATCGCTGAAATTCAATAACCTTCTTTGTCTCGTTACATAAACAATGTATATATTACTAAGTTATAAGTCAATCGGATATTAACTTTAGCCTCTAGATCATCCACAAGCAATTGTGGAGGTTGGACGGATGTCAGAATACAAAAATTACAAATTCTAATCGTGAACTTTAGTTCCTGTTTCTTACCTTCAAGTGCCTGACAAACCTCTTCAACACAATCCTCTCGTCCTATTTTCCTCAATGCCTTAAGAAGCACATATACAGTGCTACCTTCACTTTCACCCCATTGTCTAATTAGCACACTTCCAGGATATATCTTTTGAAATGAGGCATATCGATGGATGTTTTCTACCTCATATGTGCACAATCCTAGTTCTTCTGCAAGTCTTTCCCAATTTAAAGTTTCTGTAAGCTGATTATCAGAGCACAAATTCCTTCCTAGTTTCTGCAAGAACGCATGATAGTTTGATAATTTTACAACACGTTTTCCTAGAAGATCTTTAGACATATTATTGATGTTGCGATATGATTTGCTAGATCCTCCTGCAGCCATATTGCCTAAAAAGAAGAAATAGGAAATAGACAATTAATTTTGTAGGCGAAAGAGCACTGACAATTTCCAAATCAGCTGACTGAAAAAAGTATTTTAAACTAGGAAAGGAGTTGTGATTTGCTCTTTATTATGAGTATGATCAAACTTCAAGTGACAAAAAGACGTCAGCGAATGTGCCAACAATGCCGTGCCCATAAATACCTTACAAAGAAATCAGTGGGCTGTGAACTTTTTTAACATTTGGTCAGTGTGGCAGAATAATAAACACGGAAGTGAGCGAAAAATCCTGTGTGCGCTGAAAGATATGACTGAGTACAAAAGATCTTAATTTTTGTATGTCTACTTTCATCTTGGAAGTAAGCAAAATAAAATGTTAAATATTACCCACCGAATTCCGTATTTAGTTATGGGAATAGTTTCACATTTACGGATTGCGAATAAAACTGGTGTGGATATACTACACAATCCAGAATTTGAGAGTTTTAGACAAGTTCTTGATGGTCAGATGAAGAAACCAAGTAACATGGGGATCACGTGGCTAAGTGGGTGAGACGCTGGCTCGCTAGCCTGGAGGTCGGGTATTCGAACCCTGCATTGGCCGAGAAAGTTCATCCAGATTTTCAAGCGTGGTTTCCTCTTGTCAGTGATGCAGGACGGAGGGCCTGACAAGGACAGCTGTCTACTCCTCCGGATGAGACGAAAAACTGAGGTCTCGTGTATATATTGGAATGCACGTAAAAGATCCCCTGGCAGTTGGAATTTGATATAAGAGTAGGCTATATAGTCCCACTGCCCGGGCAAAATTTCCCTCATAGCACACTGTATGGCGTATGCCCGTCTTCATTAGCCCAGTATAGGTGCAAAACAGTAGGACGTTAAACTCCATTTCATTTCATTTCATTTCACCAAGTAACATGGGCCTGGCAAAGTTCATCGTCGTCCCAATCATTTGACAACATTGTACAAAAAAGTGAATAAAATGTTAAAAGAAAAGAACGTGTGTCCTTTTTCATTGCAGGGTGATGTATAACGTTTCATGACATGCATGGGATATCAAAGGAAATAACACCCAAAGGTGTGTAAGATTATGTTATCTCCTTTAGCCAAATTACATGTACCGTACTGGGTCATGGGCCTAGACTCTATGGTAAAGAAGCACTGACTTATGGCTGTGACAGAAGACATCGAGATGGCGCCGGTTTAGTATGTAAATGTTACACTTAACGTCTTCATATTCGTATGAAAATGGTTCGTTCATGCTGCGCAGTTGACTGTATAAATTGTGATACCCCCGAGAATAGAAAGAAGGACATTACTTTTCTTCAGTAAGTCATTCCGACTTCTTTTTAGAATGTTACATATAATAACCTTCGGCTTCAAAAGATCCCGAAAGGTCAAATAGGCCTGAGTGATATTGGGCGCAATATCCTATTGCAATGCCAATAGTCCTAGGCAGGGTTCTTAATCCATTTTAAAACGAACCAACCAGAATTGGGTCAAATGAGGTTCCGGTAGGAAATAGGGTAATTATAAGCTTCCATTACCTTTACTTTTAATATAACCAGTTTTCAACAAAAATAATTCTTGGTAATTTGTTATGGAGAATGTTGTATTCTAATGTATGTGATTACCACAACAAGCGGTTGCCATGCAAGATACGCCCACATTTTGCAAGAGATAGACAGAGAATGAGCTAAAAAAATAATGCGATTTCTTGTACAATCAGGGGCCATAATCCAGGAAGATATAGTCCGATATGAGCGAATATCAATCTGGTTAAAACACAGATCCTATTTCGTTTTGTTTTTATAGTTCAGAATTTCGTTTTACTTGTCTTTACTACACTTGGATCTGGAAGAGTTGTTAATTAACTCGTGTTCTGAATGGTGTCAGGGATAAGCCAATGAAACGGTCTGTCATGGCAAGATTTGGGCGTGTTTTGCACGGAACTGTGGATAATCCACTAGTAACATCAATGCTGATTGGTTAATCAAATGTCTGACGTCATAGGTCAAAAGTCAGTCTTTTGACCCCTGACGTGACTTATCGCTATAACTTGTCAGATCTTCGTGTAGAGTAGGTCATCGAAAGTATAAAAAAACAAAATGAAATATAGATCTGTATTTTAATCAGATAGCTCGAATATCGAAAGGAACCGAGATCTTTGGGTTATGAACATACATTTCAAGTTTCATAAAAATCGGATAAAAATTGTGACCTCTTGAGGGTCCACAACCTTTGTATTACATTCATTTACACAATTTGCGTACAGAGACGGCAATTTTGTCGAGCAGTTTCATTTCAATTCTAACAAAATTCGAATTCAACCTTCACTGTGCTGAAATTGTGATATATTTCAACGGTTTTTAAAATCGGAAAAAAAATTGTGACCTCTAGAGAATCCACAAGCTAATAATGCGTTTTTTTCGAACAATCAGGGGCCATAATCCAGGAAGTTATGTTCGGATATGTGCGATTATCAAAAGGAAACAAGATCTTAGGGTGTAACAGTGATATATTGACATGTATCATGTATCTTAGGGTGTAACGGTGATATATTGACATGTTTTTTTTTAAATCGGAAAAAAATTGTGACCTCTAAATTTTGTACAATCAAGGGCCATAATTCAGGAAGTTATGATCCGATATGCACAAATATCGAAAGGAACCAAGATCTGTGGGTTATAAACATGTATTTCAAGTTTCATTAAAATCTGATAACAATTTTGACTTCTAGAGGGCCCACAATCTTGGTATGACATACTTTAACACTATTTGCATAGAAGGAGCGGTGATATATTAAACAGTTTTTATAATTGAATACAAATTGTGACTTCTATCGGGTCTACAAGCTAAAAATGCGAATTTTAGTACTATCAGGGGCCATACTCCAGGAAGTTACCTTGGGAGAGAGAAAGAGAGAGAGAGAGGGTTTAACATCCACTCGACACAAACCAGGTCATTTTGGGTCTAAAACATGGTTCAATTTTATTTCAATAATTTGCTTGAGCGTAGGGGTCTTTAGCAGTGGGAGGAAACCAGAGGACCCAGAGAAAATCCACGAGGTTGGACAGGCGACCCTACTTCTTGTCACGTACAACCAGGGAATCGAAACCACGCCAGTTGACTCAATAACAGACCTTATACAGCATGCACGTGCTAACCATTCGGCATCCAGTTACGTTCGGATACACACGATTATCCAAAGTAACCAAGATCTTTGTGATATAAGCATAAATTTAAGGTTGCATCAAAATCGGAAAAAAATTGTGGCCTCTAGAAGGTCTACAACCTTGATATACAACACATTTACACCATTTACGTTATACAAGGGGCCGCCATTTTGTCCATCAGTTTTGGTCCGATTTTCACGAAATTCAAACTCAACCATCATTACGGTGTACCCTGTAACGGTGATTTATTCACACCGTTTTTTTTAATCAGATATTTATTGTGACCTCTAGAGGGACCACAAGCTAAAAACGCGAATTTTTGTACAGTCAAGGGCCATAATTCAGAAAGTTACGATCGGATATGCGCAAAATCGGATCAAAATTGTTAGCTCTACAGGGTCCACAACCTTACCTCGATATACTATATATTTGCACCGTTTGCATACGAGGGGTGGCCATTTTGTTCGGCAGTTTTGGTCCAATTTTCACAAAATTTGAAATCATCTGTCATTAAAGTGTAACTGTGATATAATCAAACGTTTTGTCACCTCCATAGGGTCCACAAGCTAAAAAAACATGATTTTTCGTACAATCAGGGGCCATAATTCAGGAACTTACCGGTCAGATATGCGCAAATGTCGAAAGGAACCAAGATCTTTGGGTTATAAACTTACATTTCAAAATTCAACAAAATGAGATAACCAGCGGCTGCCAGGCAGGATACGCCCACATTTTGCTAGAGAACAAGCTGTCCCGATTTATTTACTTATTACTTCAGTCAAAAAATCTCTTCCCGTCCCGTTCAATAGGATTCTTCTCTTTACTTATTTAAATGACGCATGTAAATTTCATACAGATCGGCAGATAACTTTTGATGTTAGAGCATTCACAAAGTTCAATAAAGTGAAACAAGGCCATAACTCTAGACATAATAAACAGAAATTGCTGAAATTCAACAAGCTTCTTTGTTTCTCCAATTTAAATATTGCATATAAATTTCACAAAGATCGGATGTTAACTTTTGGCATTAGAGCGTTCACAAGGTTCAACAAAGTGAAACAAGGGCCATAACTCTAGACGTTATAAACGGAGATTATTGAAATTAAATAGGCTTCTTCGTTTCACTAATTTAAATAATGCATATAAATTTCAGAAAGATAGGATGATAACTTTTGGGGTTAGAACGTTCACAAGGTTAAACAAAGTGAAACAAGGGCCATAACTCTAGAAGTAATAGACGGAAATTGCTGAAATTCAATAGGCTTCTTCGTTTCCCTAATCTAAATATTGCATATAAATTTCACAAAGATCAGATGTTAACTTTTGGCATTAGAGCGTTCACAAGGTTCAACAAAGTGAAACAAGGGCCATAACTCTTGACGTTATAAACGGAAATTATTGAAATTAAATAGGATTCTTCATCTCACTAATGTAAACAACATATATCAATTTTAAAACAATTGGATGATAACTTTCGGCGTTAGAGCGTTCACAAGAAATTGTGGACAACGGACGGACGTAGGCGAAGGCATTATACGTCCATATTTCTATGTGGGCGTATAAAAATTAATGTAATAAAATTTTGAATGTACAGAAAGGTTTATCATTTTTAAAGGGAATAACATTCTGGTGATTCGAAGTCCTATGTTCGAAGCTACATTATAATAATACTTCCGGTTTTCGAAGTTACAATATTTCCAGTTATGAGAAAACTGAGTATTCCGACACTCTGCGTAATCCGACATATTGTAACGATCCCATACGATGTCGGATGTGACAGAGTGCACTGGATATGTTTTAAGTTTCATCAAAATTGGATAAAAATAAAAATTGTGACCTCTAGAGGGTCCACAACCTTCGTATTACACACTTCTACACAATTTGCGTACAAAGAGCGGCCATTTTGTCGGGCAGTTTCATTTCAATTTTCCCGAAATTATGGTGGAATGGTGATGTATTTAAACGGTTTTTGAGATCGGAAAAACATTGTGACCTCTTGAGAATCTGCAAGCTATAAATGTGATTTTTCAACCAATCAGAGGCCATAATCTACGAAGTTAAGTTCGGGTATTTGCGATTATCAAAAGGAACCAAGATCTTAGTGTGTAATGGTGTTAGAGATCACAATTTTTATCCGGTTTAAAACCAGCGGCTGCCAGGCAGGATACGCCCACATTTTCGAGAGATGGATAGAGAACAAGTTAAAAAGAAAGTGATTTTTCCTACAATCAAGGGCCATAATTCAGGAAATTACAATTCGATATGTGCATATATCGAAAGCAACCAAGATTTTTGGGTTATAAACTTACATTTCAAGTTTCAACAAAATCGGATAAAAATTGTGACCTCTATAGGGTCCACAACCTTGATATACCATATTTTGACGCTATTTGAGAACGAACTGCGGCCATTTTGTCTGTCAATTTTAGGCTGATTTTCACGAAATTTGAACTCAGCCGTCATTAGGGTGTAACAGTGATATAATGATACGTTTTTTTAAATCGGATAAAAATTATGACCTCTATAGGGTCCACAAGCTAAAAACGTGATTTTTCGTACAATCAGGGGCCACAATTCAGGAAGTTACGGTCCGATATGCGCGAATATCAAAAGAAACCGAGATCTTAGGGTTATCAATATACATTTCAAGTTTCAACAAAATCGGATAAAAATTGTGACCTCTATAGGGTCCACAAGCTAAAAACGTGATTTTTCGTACAAACAGGGGCCATAATCCATGAAGTTTCGATCCGATACATGTCAATATCCAAAGCAGCCGAGATCTTTCGGAGATAAACCTATATTTCAAGTTTTGTAAAAATCGCATAAGAATTGTGACCTGTAGGGTGTCCACAAACAAATTGTGGACGGACGGACAGGGGTATGAAACATCTAGAAGATAACTCTGTTTTTGAGAAAGTTAGTGGAGACAATTCAAGCAAGATTCATGGACAATTGACAAAATTAGTGACTGGCCTTAAAATTCTGGAAAATGAACGGAAAGCTATCTTGGACAGACCTGTTGATAAACCAGCCCATTTCTACATTTTAGGAAAAGTTCATAAAGTTCCCAATCCTACTGATATACCACCAGGAAGACCCATATGTAGCCAAGTTACAGCACCTACTTGTAAAGCTTCTTCTTGGCTTGACTGGAAATTACAACCGGTGCCACAGCTTTACTGCCCTGAATTAGTTAAAGACACCACTCAATTCCTTCAAAAGATAGAAGCTATAAACAATTTATTCCTAATGTAGCCATCTCTAATATTCTATTAGGAATATTATTTAGGACCCTACAAAAAATTATCAATGTCTACTAATTTAATTATTGAATCCAGAAACTGTATTAATATTTGCTAATCAGGCATCTGTAATGATTTCTCCAATGCCATGTTTTAGACAAACCTAATTAATGTCAAGGTAACTAGAGATCCAATTCTTTGTTTTACGCTTCATTAATTGCATTGTGGGAAATTTATCACTCTGGTCATTTTGAGTGATTTTATTGCAGATGTTTGTTAACTATTATTAATAAATACTAAAATACGTCTATTTTGTATTTGTCTTTATAGGTAAGATATGCCTTTGTGGTACACGCAAATGACCTGAAATCTAAACGACTCCAACCCTAAGATCAAATTCTAGGCTAATTTGAGGGAGAGTTACACTAAGAATGGTAAGCTTATGACTCTTGATATTATCAGTTTATATCCGAATATTGTTATTTCTGAAGGTTTAGAAGCACTTAAACATGCATTACATGAAACTAATATTATGACTTATGAAGATTCAGAATCAATTCTACAAATAGCAGATTTTGTTCTTCACAACAATGAATTTGAATTTTCTGGTATGTTTTATAGACAGATATCGGGGACTGCCATAGGAACTCCGTTTGCTGTGACATTTGCTAACATTTATATGTCATACTGGATGAAAACCTACTATGAACCATTACCTAATAATAGTAATAAACCAGATATTTCATGCAGATTCATCGATGATATTTGGGCTTTATCTTCTCTCCCACTAGAAGAATGTAATAATTTTGTTTCAAAATTAAACCAACAACATCCAAAGATCAAATTTACTGTAGATATAAATAGTAACTCAATTAATTTCCTAGATGTAAAAGTTGTCAAAGAAAAAGAAAAGTTAGAGACAAATCTATATTCCAAGAGAACAGATTGCCATCATTATCTTCCTCCATCAAGTTGTCATCCCAAACACACCTTTAACGCTATCCCTTACAGTGGTGCTCTACGTATAAAACGGATTTGTAGTAAAGATAGCTGAACCAAATCAAACCTAAAAAATTTTGGATCCTATCTTAAACAATCCGGATATCCCAAGAAAATTATTCTAAAGGCATTTAAACGCGCAGATCAGAAGACCAGGATTGAATTATTGACCTACCAATCCAAGACCGATACTAATGTGAACATTATTCCATGGACAACTACCTTTGACCCTAGACAACCTCACCTTCACCAAATGATTAAAGACCGAAGTATTTTAGACACAAGTTCACGTATGACGAAAATTATGAATAGCAGCAAAATAATAATAGCAGAGAGGAAGAACCACACTATTGGCAATATCTTTAAAAAAAAAAAGTTGAGAACTTCTGACACTAGTAATAAACATATTAAGGACAAAATTTCATACAGATGTCAACCTTGTTTACGAAAATTATGCAAATCATGCGAGACTATGTGTAATAATCAAGAAGTAACCAGTAAAGACATGAAATCATTCAAGATTAGAGACTCTGTTAACTGTGCCAGTTCTTATGTTGTATATTGTTTAACATGTAAAACCTGTAGTATGCAATATGTAGGCCAAACCATTACTCCTTTCAGCACTCAGACTTAATAGGCACAGAAGAATATAAGCTTAAAAAATCTGGCCATTACCCCCATGTAACCTCCCATTTTAATATACCGGGTCATGATTTCGTGTGTACCATAGTACAAAAAATTCCTGATAAAGATCAGAAAAAATTGAACACAGCAGAAAGTCTGTGGATTCATAGACTTGGTTCAGTTTGGCCTAACGGTTTAAATGAGTTAAATCCAGGGGGTTTTAAAATCATTCATAATCATGCATAAGTTTTCCTTACTTGTAAAATTTTACCTTAGTCCTTAGTTTTAGTTAAGCTAACCTTTCACGTTATGTATCTAAGTCTATGACGTTGGATAAAATGATGGTTTTTTGATATTGTATTCTGTTAGTTATTTTATATCAACTTATCTGAATATCAAATGCATCATTTTTGACTTCCTGTTTCTACTGATTGGAAGTTTCACATGAAAATGTGGGCGTATAAAAACGTTTTAGTATATCACCGCTATGAGTTCGAATTTCGTGAAAATCGGATCAAAACTACCGGACAAAATGGCCTTCCCTTGTACTCAAATAGTGTAAAATATGGTATATCAAGGTTGTGGACCCTCTAGAGGTCACAATTTTCATCCGATTTTGGTGAAACTTGAATTGCATGTTTATATCCCAAAGATCTTGGTTCCTTTCGATATTCGCGCATATCGGATTGTAATTTCCTGAATTATGGCCCCTGATTGTACGAAAAATAGCGCTTTTAACTTGTGGTCCCTCTAGAGGTCACAATTTTTATCCGCTTTGAAAAAATGTTTTAGTATATCACCGTTACTATTTAGAGGATATTTGTCGTTTTAGAGTGAATAACATATTTCATTTCATCGAGAAGCAAGAAAACGTTTATATTTTCACGAATGCACGACAAAACAACAAATGTTCTATTTATTTTATGATTTTACAATCATTTTAGGTAAAAACAACAAGGACTACTTTGTCCGCTTGGACAACACGGGGGGGTTAGACCGCTTTACATCTTTATCTGCTTCTGGTGTATGAATACCTTTGAGAATGTAACGATCGACAAGTCGGCGTTTGGGCCATATTGTTTTCATAATTTTGTCACTAAAAAGTGTTTTCCTGGCGTTTGTGAATGTGTGGATTATTACTTTTTTCAGGACATGTTACTTTTACTGATATCGATGTGTTTATTGAAATACATGTAAGTCAAGCGATGTAAAATCATGCCACGGGTCTTGACAACAACACTTACACAACTCAACTCAACGACTTGAACTAGTGACCGTACGTGGTGAGTTGTGACCGTCGCGTAGTTAGGTTTATTTTGACAACTTTACATTAATTTAAGAATAGGCTAGTGTTTTATTAGGCCTACCATCCATCAGTAACTTTGGTGTGAATACCGTGGACATTTGGTTGGCAAATAAAAAGGGTTTTCTTGATGGGAGAGCCAGTGCTTTCCGATCCGATGTCAGTTGTCACTAAGCAGGGTAGGCTAGCCTTAATGTTAGTTGTCATGTGGTTATCACCCCACCCCCCTCAGTGCCCCATCATCACCAGACTTTCTGTCTAAAATTATTAACAAGACTTGGTTGTGACCAATTAACGCCTCAAGATCACAAGAGGTATGGTATTTAGCTTTTCTTTTAAAAATTACTTTCATTAATTTTTGTGTTATTCAATATTGTAGAATGTCAATGACACCGGAAATGGCGGAAACGTTGTTGCCCATGATGCTTGTGCTACTCTAGTGCTAATGATATCTGCAGCAGAATATGGTTTCTTGACAACAAATATTTTAGGTAGTAAGTTTTTATAAATAATAAACACGTTTTTTTTTAAATCAACACTTTATTTAATATTTAATAAATATATATTATAGAGTAAAATAAAATAAACAACAATGACCAATGTCAATATAGTCAATAAATAAATAATAATTATATAATAATAATAATATGTCAATATGTACTGAATTTGCAAAAGTTTACTGAAATTATCGCCTTTGCTTACAGCTGTGTCATGGCCAAGTTGGGTTATAAGATAATATAATCTAAGAAAATACATTAATGCTGTGAATGTCAAAATAGTGACAATGGTGAATAACAATAATATTAAATAACTTAACATCAAAATAATAAACATTAGTCAGCAAATATCCATCCTGGACCGTGACATAACTAGTAAGTTGTATTATTTTACTTAATAATAATTATTACTATGGTACTGTTTACTACATGTAAGTCAGTGCTCCCTTACTGTAAATACATTTGCGCTCTTACTTATTTTTTTACTTAAACATGGAGGTTCGTTATTTTGCCTTACAGATGAACTTGTGTACGCAGTCTGTGTTTGTGTACGCAGTCTGGTGCTCTGACTTGTTCTCAACGTTATATTGACAGTGCCATTGAAAATACTATTAGCAAAAAAAACTGTCAGAACCTTGTGGCATAGGTAGATTTGCATACATTGGCTTTGGTTCTTGGATTCTGCAGTTTGGGGCTGGTAATGGTACTTTTGGACGAGTGCTGACAGTGTGCGGATGCTTGTTGGCTAATATGTGCGAAATTTGCTTGCTCTGATCAGGGTAGGCAACTATAATTATTCAAAGAGTTGACATTTTTGTGTCCCGATATTTGGATGATTTGGTTTGGTGCAACTCCACCATCGTTTAACTTTTGTACTAAGTGTTTACGTGCACTGAAAATAAAAAATAAAAAACAAAAAGCAATCAATTAGATATCTATATTTTTACAATTTTATTACAGGTTGCTTTTTATATCGAATATAACTACAGCATTGGAATTTAGACACATACAAGAAGATTGCTCTATTTTTTTGTCACGCAATGTGTAGATGTATTTTAAAAAAGTGGCACTATATTAAATTAAATCATCACGAATATGGGTGGTGGTCAACTAGAGTTAAGCTACATGGTATACGTCCTAACCAATTAGTTCGTAACGACATGGTATGTTAGTTTTCTGGACAAAGTTAGTGGTTTAGAGTTTAGATGCCCTATATCTTATGACTAGATATGCACAGATTAAAGGTGAGATCTACTTTACTATTGTTATTGTTTGTTGAAGTTTAAAGCTTTTGGTAATCGCAACATGAACATACCTGTATGGTGTTATACGTTTATCAGTTCCTGTTAGCCCAGCTTCCTCTTTCATATTTTTCAATATGGAATACAATTTGTTTATGCCCATTGGTTGTGCCTTGAACCATAACTGTCCTGGTTAAGGATTTCGAGATGATACAGTCAGAAAAAGATAGGTTGCCAGGCAACAAACCATACGCCCACAGCAGCTAAATCGTCCGAGCGGTCGTCAAGGGTTGTCGCATATTTATTCCTTTGTAGGTAATTGGGGGCCTTAACAAGACAGTTCCATACAGATCAGATTATAAATTTTGTCGTTTGAGGGTTTACAAGGTTCTACAAACTGAAACAAGGGTCTCAACTCTGGAAGTAATCTACAGAAATTGTTGAAATTTGACAGGCTTTTTCGTTTTACTAATTTAAACAATGCATCTAAATTTCATACAGATCACTTTTGTAATTCAAACGTTCACAATCGCCAGAACTCTAGAAATTATTGACGGAAATTGCTGAAATTCAATAGACCTGTTTCACAAATTTAAATGATGCATATTAATTTCATACATATCGGATGATAACTATCATCAATCAAGCAAGTTTAGATTTGTCGTTAATTCCATGAAGTAGTTAGGTTTTAGAACGTTAAATACTGTGTGATTCAACATGGCGCCCAAGGGGTTTAATATAAAATAGGTACGAAATAGTACCAATTAACACAACGGACAATCTCACATCGGTCCACATAAGAGAGACACATATTAGTCGTCTCCAACTTCCGATTTCCAAGGCATTATAGTCTAAACCTTGACTCTCATACCAATAAACCATTTGGTACTATTTCGTACCTATTTTATATTAAACCCCTTGGGCGCCATGTTGAATCACACAGTATTTAACGTTCTAAAACCTAACTACTTCATGGAATCAACGACAAATCTAAACTTGGGCACTCCAACCATTTTTATTTTTGTATCACAATGCTCTACCCCTGAGTGTTCCAACTTTGGATTTATATTTAGCCTTATACCCCTCTCATGGGTGTTACATCAACACCCTTGTCTATATACTATCCCTTCATTGTTATGACAAGTAACAATGTTACAAACCAACCCAAGGCACCCTAGTTAGCAAAATTATGGACACTAGCACTTCAATCTAAACGATTAGTACAACCCCGGTAAGCGAGCTAGCGACCCCGGTAACAAATTCGGCACCCCGCCAATTTGTCAAACCTCTGTACAACCCTGGTAAGCGAGCTACCGACCCCGGTAACAAATTCGCAAACCCCTCCAAGGGGCCAACCCCTGTAACCCCGCCAATTAGTAACCATAGAAACCCCTCCGGGTTTCGGAATAGTATAAATATAAACGCCCAACACGTGAGTCCAATCAGTCTGAAGAGTTCAATACGAACGAAACTAGTCACTGACATTCGGGATAACCAGGTCTTCACAGCCACCTTATCTCTTACATTATCATCAATTGAGCATTAACAAGGTTTAACAAAGTGAAACAAAGGCAATAACTCTAGAAGTAATTATTGTAAATTGCTGAAATTCAATAGCCTTTTTCGTTTCACTAATTTAAATCATGCATATAATTTCACAAAGATCAGGGGATAACTTTTTTCAATAAAGTGAAACAAGGGCCATAACTCTAGACATAATAAACGGAAATTGCTGAAATTCAATAGGATTCTTTGTTTCACTAATTTAAATAATGCATGTAAATTTCAGAAAGATCGGATGATAACTTTTGGAGTTAGAGCGTTCACAAGGTTCAATAAAGTGAAACAAGGGCCATAACTCTAGAAGTAATAAACGGAAATTATTGAAATTAAATAGGCTTCTTCATCTCACTAATGGAAACAACATATATCAATTTTAAAACAATTGGATGATAACTTTTGGCGTTAGAGCATTCACAAGAAATTGTGGACGATGGACGGACGGACGTAACGACAGATGGACGGACAGGGGCGACGGCAATATACGTAACATTTGTAGATATGGACAGGGTCCTTGTCTTTACATTCCGGTATGGCATATGCCCTGGGTTTTGTGAGTCTAAAAAAAAAAACAATATTTTAATATTACTGTGATTTTTGGGAAATTTAGTATTTCTAAGTGCATAAAATTATTACAGTTTAAATAATTTAATAATTTTGGATCAAAAATTCGTGGATTTTGTAAATTAAAATTTCAATATGAATGAAGCTCGCAAAAATTACAACTTGCAGGAAAAAACCTTTTTGCCTTAGCTAGGCTTTACTTCAAAAATCCCTGTAGTCTACTAGATTTGAACTTTTTCACAAAAATTTGGAATTGAACCAGGCTTGTTTAAAATCTTTAATCTGATATGAATATATATAGATAAAAAACTTTTTTATAAACAATAGGTTACCTTACATCCCTAGGATTGGTGCCTGTTATTGTTTTAGTTTGACGTTCCGTGTCATATTGAAGATATTCGTCTCCATTTAGATCAGCCTTTAATGTGACGTCTCCCCATTTTAAATTGTGAACTTCTTGACCTGTTCTCATACCAAATTGCACTGTGCAAATCATCCACAGTGAATGAATTAATGATTGTGGAGTGCTTTCTCCAAGTGTCTTGGTAACAAACATTCTTTCTATGTCCTCATCATTAATGGGGTCTGCAGCATGAGGTTTGTTTCCTTTTCCTTTTAAATCTTTTTGTTTCATTTTCAGTACTTGTCGGCACTTTTCGAATGCAAGATCTTTTATTAATGATAAACCATATTCTTTTTCCCTTAGATGTCTGTCGAAAGATGCAAAGAAAGAACGTAAAGAAGATGGTTCGTATTCATTTCCATCTGTATTTTTCACCGACAGCAAAAACTTTGAAATTAGTATGTTGAGATCTTGTGCAGGAATTGCTTCCATTAAGCTATTGTTTCCTTTTGAAATAAGGAATTTCTGAAACAGTTTGATATCACCACTGGTTTTTTTTCTTGTGTTTAGGTTTTCTTGTTCCTCCAGAAAATTGTTAATATCCATTTCTGTAATTTCTTTAAATCTACCATTTTCGGTTTGTCCTGTTCCAGAATTAATTCAAAATTCCCATATTCTACATGTAAATTGTCGTCCTGCATTAAAATTTTAATTTCTTTTGCAGAGGCCATGGTGTTGTCGTTGAAGGTACTGGCTTGATTGAATTAATAGTTTAAAAAAGCAGACGACGCAAGGGAGGTGGAATAACACTTTTATTTCACTGATAAAACGCGATATTCCACTACTGATCATAAAATAAAGAAGCCTATTTAATATCTTCTTGCACAGATAGTATTGTATTCTGTAATCAATTTTAAGTCTTCAGTCAAATCTTTCTTTGCTCTCTAAGTCTAACTTCATCAACGTTCTTCTTTTTTTTTTTATGCGTGGTCTTGTCAGTGCTGTAGGACGGATAGTCTAACAAGGGACAACGTATAGTTGTCGAATGGGATTAAAAAAACGAGGTCCCGTGTCCAGAATCGAAATGAAGTTGGTTCTACGGTGGCTCAGTGAGTAGGACACTTGCTCACTAACTTCATCAAAGTTCATCGTAAATGTTTCTGGCGGTGTCCACCCTTGTCAGTGGTGTAGGACGGAGAGCCTGGCAAGAGACAACGTATAATCGTTCGGATGGAATAAAAATATTCGATCCCCCAGGATGTTTCGTACAATCAAGGGCCATAATTCAGTACGTTACTGTCCGATATGCACGAATATCGAAAGGAACCGAGATCTTTGGGTTATAAACTTACATTTCAAGTTTCAACAAAATCAGAGAAAAATTGAGACCTTGATATACCATATTTTTACGCTATTTGAGAACGAAGGGCGGCCATTTTGTCTGTCATTTTTGGGCCGATTTTCACGAAATTTGAACTCAGCCGTTCTTAGGGTGTAGCCGCGATATAATAATACGGTTTTTCAAATCGGATAAAAATTATGACGCTAAAAACGTGATTTTTTCGTACAATCAGGGGCCATAATTCAGGAAGTTACAGTCCGATATGCGCAAATATCGAAAGCAACCAATATTTTTGGGTTATAAACTTACATTTCAAGTTTCATCAAAATAGGATTAAAATTGTGACCTCTATAGGGTCCACAACCTCGATATACCATATTTTTACGCTATTTGAGAACGAACGACGGCCATCTTGTCTGGCAGTTTTGGGCCGATTTTTACAAAATTCGAACTTAGCCGTCCTTAGGGTGTAACGGTGATATAATAATACGTTTTTTTAAATCGGATAAAATTCATGACCTTTTTAGGGTCCACAAGCTAAAAACGCGATTTTTCGTACAATCAGGGGCCATAATTCAGGAAGTTATGATCCGATATGCGCAAATATCGAAAGGAACCAAGATCTTTGGGTTATAAACATGCATTTCAAGTTTCATCAAAATCGGATCAATATTGTGACCTCTAGAGTGTCTACAAGCTAAAAACGTGATTTTTCGTACAATCAGGGGCCATAATCCATGAAGTTATGGTCCGATACATGCCAATATCGAAAGGAACAGAGATCTTAGGGAGATAAAGCTATATTTCAAGTTTCGTTGAAATCGGATAAAAATTGTGACCTGTAGAGTGTCCACAAACAAATTGTGGACGACGGACGGACGAACGGACAAACAGGGGCGATGACAATATACGTCCACATGAAAATGTGGGCGTATAAAAATAACGTTTTAAGACACATTAACCCCTTCACTGCGTATACCCGGTAGTACCGGGTATTATAAAATGTAGGTAAAATGCGCGTACCTGGTATTACCGTGTACTCAGTAAAGCCCTCGCTAAAATTAGTACCGTAACTGCAAGAGCCATCTATTGTATTTTCTATACACTAGAACATATTTCCACGTGTTTCAAGGCGGCAAACCGTAAAATGGCGGAGTGCATAGTGACAACGTAGACGATGCACTCTCGACGAAGTCGTGAATGACGTCTTGCTGACCAACACGTGGACAATTTCGAGGCGGGTGATACACATAATTCGTTTCCAGTTACTTGATAATGATAGTAGTCAGGACAGTGATTGGTATTATGAAGTGTGTGATTTGTTGCGCGACATTCCGCCCATGTCTCCCGTGCATGATGAACAAGCCGAATGTGAACACGATAGCCCTGTGTCTGCAGTAGATTCTGACAATAATTCTGATGTTGATAATAATGCTGGCCTGCTGGATCGTAAAAGACGTAGGCAATTCCTGAGTCCCGAACGTGTAGATCTATTGACTGACTATATTGATAATGATATGGGACTTGGGGATGAAAGTGAAAGTGAAAGTAAAAACAAGGTATTGCAATCCGCAGGTGATCATGGCAGCGACAGACGTGATGCGCGTGTTCGTGGCGGATTTGCTCATGACTGCTATTGATATTTTTGTTCATTTTATATATCTTTATCAAAATCCAGTGAAAAAAACAATATCTTTTAAGTATTTCATGGAGAAAAATTCGTTTTCGTGTTAGGCTTAGTGAGAAATGAGAAATCCAAAATGGCCGCCATGACGTCACGTGATTTCCAAAATTCGATTTTTTTCTCTTAGCCCAACCTCATGCCCATCCAAACAGACAAAAAGATTTTTCATAAAAGCTTCCATAAGTACTGCTTGGCATTCAGTTCCAACCTCCCTTTTTTCCTCAAAAAAGGGTCTAGCACAGGCAGTGGATTTACGTCTAGCATTGAAAGGGTTAATACATAATATAACCACATTAAGTCATTACTGTACACACACTGGACTAAGTGAGCACACAGAAAAGGTTAGTGCATTAAAAAGTATTCAAACCAGCTTTGGTGGCAGCATGCCTAATATTTCACAGAATCAAGGGATGAATAAACTACTAGACTGCAAAATTTCAGGAGCCTCCTTTGCTGTTTTGTCGACATATATTACTATATACATACCAAAAATATGGGAAAATCAGGTTATTTTAGGCTCACTGCACACAAAATAACTTCTAAACTAGCTTTGGTGGCTCCACGATGTTCATGTTTTTGAATTAACGGATGAATAAGTTATGAACATACTAATGTTCATTACCTATCTATGATGCATTATCAAATAACTCGTAGGATACCCAGCTTTACCCGGGCCCAAATTCGCGCATAGCCTAAATTCGGCTAGGGCCCAAGTTCACCCGAGGCTCAAATTTGCCAGGAGCCCATATACGACCAGTGTTCAAATTCGCACGAGACCATAATTCGCCTGAGGCCCAATTCGTTCGTGGCCCAAATTCGCTGGCCTAAAACATTCACGAGATATGTGGGGATGGAGCGTGGCGACGAAGGGTAATTCGCCTGGGGCCCAAATTTACTAGCGTAAAACATTCATGTTGTGATGCTGGTTAATTTAATACCACATAATAATGTGTGGGTGGAGCGTGGCAACGAAGAAAAATGGGCGAAAATACATACAAACATACATACACTAGAGCTGGACAATATTGGTAAAATCATATATCGCGATATTTCCCAAAAATACGACGATATATCACTATATCGCGATATCTTAGTTTTATTATAAAAAGCTAACAATATATCGCGATATATTACAAGATCCCGATATTTTAGTTTTATTATAAAAGATGTGATTATATAAGTGTTAAAAACAGGTCATTCCCCCTTAAGGTGCATTATTCCTGTTTCAAAAGCACAGACCGAGAATTAAGTTCAAGGGTTAGGGTTTTGGCTAGGCAAATGTGGAGAGGGGTGGGGGAGATGTCCTAGAACCGTGTTAGGCTTTATTACTACTGTTCAATCAGCTTGAGCTTCGCAATGTTCCGCCAAAATGTTGAATAACATGTGGGTATGAGTAGACTCAAAGAACCAGACGTAATTTCTCCTATTCGGTACACTACAAAAGCGCATAACTCTGGAGTTTGTCTAAATCTCGAATATCTAGACGCAATTTAGTTTTATTTACAAATAACATTTTACTTTTATTTAAATTGGCTT
This sequence comes from Patella vulgata, assembly GCF_932274485.2. Taxonomy (NCBI): domain Eukaryota; kingdom Metazoa; phylum Mollusca; class Gastropoda; family Patellidae; genus Patella; species Patella vulgata. Next base: position 45,747,892 of record NC_065885.2, read on the forward strand.
CAGTTTAAAAATTGGCAAAAAAACCCCCCAAAACCCCCAAACACACACACAAAATGATAGTTAACTAACAAACGGCATCATACATTAAATGGTAATAACTATTTCCCAACGGTGCCAATGATAAATCGACCGAAGACGACGAAGAGAAGATATTACGCCATGACTTACTTGGCTGGTTATTCGAGTGTTGCACAGCATTAGCGACGGGTTTGACATTATAATGACAAATTCCAACGGCAAGACTAGAGGGGAATGTCTCTATAAATTAAATAATAATTTTTCAATTATGAATTTATTTTTCAAGTTTAATAATCGAGAAAACCACTAGACTATTCATGTATTTAGTAGGCCTTGTCAATGAACAAGTGACAAGTCATCCGAGTCATCGATCGTGACGTAATGTCGTAAATTATTCGATGTCAATCCCATCCCAAATGCAGCACATAATATCGTGATATATCATGTAAAATACCGGTATATTAATAGAAAAACACACAATACGATATATCATTATACCGCGATTTTTTAGGTGGTTTATAAAATATCGGAATTCAAATTTTAATATCGCGATTTATCGAATTACCGAAAATATCGTCCAGCCCTAACATACACACACCCATACACACTTAGATTTTATTTATATAGATATCACTGCAAAGTTCTCATGGCCACGAAGCGTGATGGGCGAACATACATACATACATACATACAAAATTTGATTTTATTTATATAGATATTACGGTAAAGTTCTCATGACCTGGATTCGGGACAAACTTTTTGGGTTTATTAATCAAAGGGTACATTCAGGCTGCATCAAAACAACCTAAATAAGCCTTGGTGGCAAAATGTTACTTATTTCACAGAATCAACTACTAGACTGCTGGTTAATTTAATACCACATAATAATGTGTGGGTGGAGCGTGGCAACGAAGAAAAATGGGCGAAAATACATACATACAAACATACATACACACACCCATACACACTTAGATTTTATTTATTTAGATATCACTGCAAAGTTCTCATGGCCACGAAGCGTGATGGGCGAACATACATACATACATACAAAATTTTATTTTATTTATATAGATATCACGGTAAAGTTCTCATGACCTGGATTTGGGACAAACTTTTTGGGTTTATTAATCAAAGGGTACGTTCAGGCTGCATCAAAACAACCTAAATAAGCCTTGGTGGCAAAATGTTTTTTATTTCACAGAATCAACTACTAGACTGCACACTTTCAGTAGCCTTCTTTGTTGATTTTTCAAAATATATTACCGTAAACATATCAATAATATCTGAAAATAGGGTTAGGGCAGGCTCACTGTACATACATATTCTTCACAAACTTTCTATGTTGAATTATCGCACCTCAAAATTTACAGCATCCGGATTCGAGGTGAAGTTCGTGGTTTCAGTACGTCCATGCTAAATTAAAAAAACACTTAAAGGATTCGAGGTGAAGTTCGTGGTTTCAGTACGTCCACGCTAAATTAAAAAAACACCTAAAGGGTCTTTAACAGTAGGAGGAAACTGGAGGACCTAGAGAAAACCCACGGGGTTGGACAGGCGACCTACCGCTTGTCACATACAAACGGGGAATCGATACCGCACCAGTTGATTCGGCTACCAAAACCCATACTGTTCTTCTCCAACTGAGCTTATGAAAGCGAATATACGCCATACTCTTATTTCGAATTCCCACGGTAAAGGGTTTGTGTACGTGGACGCCAATGTGTGTGAAAGAGAGAAAGAGAGAGAGATAGACACGACACAAACAAAGTCATTCTGGGACTAACAATTTAATTCAGTGATTTGCTTGCGTTTAGGGGTCTTTAGCAGTGGCGGAAACCTGGAGAACCCGGAGAAAACACACACGGTTGGACAGACGATAGGGCTGGCAATTCATCATGTTTCAAGTATCCATTATCGCTGACCATCCGCCGATCAATCATCGACAATATCGGCAAATTATTTTGACTTACAATTGGTTTGAAAACAATCATAATTTGCACATGAATAACAAATTATATGCGAATTTATGTTGTGATATCATTCTGTATACATGTAGAATTTATTTTTCATTTATTTGACATTTGACAATAAAATAATAGCATTCCATAGCAAAACCAAGGAGTAGAAAGAAACTCGATCAACTTTGTTTGGAAGACAGAACCGCCACCGCCCGCCATATCTTTGTCGCTAATGACCAGGGGCCGGTTGCTCAAAACTAAGTTATTTTAACGATCCGTTAAACTCTAACGAATCGTTATCTTGATAACTTCTCATTTGTTAACGGTCCATTAAATTTCTGTTGCTGGAAAGTCAATTTCATTATCCGTTAGCTAACGGATTCATTAAAGTTAATCCAAGAGAATACTGTTTGTTCATTGGCTGAATTTTAAATTTTTAAATTCAATGTACATGTATAACAACTTCATAGAAATGAAATGAAATGGAGTTTAACGTCCTACTGTTCTGCTCCTAACAACTTCATAGAAGTTAGTATTAACAAGAAACTGAAGAAAGTGGGACAACTGTGCAGTCTGTTCATAAAACTAGATTAAAGACAAAAAGATAACTAGAATTTACTACAGAAAACACTATAGAATACTTTATATTTTCCTTTAGAAATTTTAGCATAAATCTGTAGGAAAAATTCTGTAAAATAGTATAGAATTTCACCCTATAGAAAATGGAATAGGCCCGCATCGCCCAACCCTCTAGAATGTTCTATAGAAAATTACATAGGTAATCTATGACTTTTTGCTACAGCCAACTAATGCCATCATTAAACAGATAACGGAGCTCAACACCTCCGTTAAATATAATGCCAAGTTAAGACGAGAAGACGAGAAGTCGAGATTGTGACGAAACGAGGGAGCAAGAACACGAGAGGACAAGATTAACTCAAAGACGAGAAAGCGAGGGAGAGAGAAGTCGAGGATTTTCAGAGGCGAGAACACGAGGGAGCGAGAAGTCGAGAGTGCGATGGATTTTCAAAGGTGAGAACACAAGGTAGCGAGAACTTGAGGAACGAGGGAGCGAGGGGTCAAGGTGAAAATAACCTTGTGTTCTCAGGGCGAGATCCTTGCATTCTAAACAAACAGGATTTTTTGTACAATCAGGGGCAATAATCCAGAAAGTTATGGTCAGAAATGCGCAATTATCAAAAGGGACCTAGATCTTTGGGATATAAAGATATGTTTTAAGTTTCATTTGAATCGGATAAAAATTGTGACCTCTAGAGGGTTGACAACCGTATTGCATAGTTTTACACAATTTGCGTACAAAGAGCGGGCATTTTGTTGGGCAGTTTCATTTCGATTTTACCGAAATTCGAATTCAACCTTCATTATGGTGGAATGGTGAAATATTTAAACGGTTTTAAAATCGGAAAAAAAAATTGTGACCTAGAGAATCCGCAAGCTAAAAATGCCATTTTTCGAACAATCAGGGGCCATAATTCAGGAAGTTAAGTTCGGGTATCCGCGATTATTCACACATTTTTTTTAAATCAGATAAAAATTGTGACCTCAAGAGGGACCTCAAGCTAAAAACGCGATTTTTCGTACTATCCGATATGCGTGAATATCGAAAGGAACCAAGATCGTTAGGTTATAAACTTACATTTCAAGTTTTATCAAAATCAAAAGGGTCCACAACATTGATATACCATATTTTTACGCTATTTGACTACAAGGCGTAGCCATTTTGTCTGTCAGTTTTGGTTTGATTTTTACAGAATTCTAACTCAACCATCCTTAGAGTGTAATGGTGATGTATTCAAACGTTTTTTTAAATCGAATAAAAATTATGACCACAACAAAGGGTCCACAACATTGATATACCATATTTTTACACTATTTGACTACGAGGGGCGGCCATTTTGGGGCAGATTTTCACAAAAAAAGAACTCAACCATCCTTAGGGTATAACGGTGATATACTAAAATGTTTTTTTTAAATTGGATAAAAATTATGACCTCTATAGGGTCCACAAGCTAAAAACGCGATTTTTTGTACAATCAGGGGCCATAATTCTTGAAGTTACGGTCCGATATGCGCGAATATTCAAGTTTCAACAAAATCGGATAAAAATTTTGACTTCTATAGTGTCCACAAGCTAAAGACGTGATTTTTCAGACAAACGGCGCCATAATCCATGAAGTTTCGATCGGATACATGCCAATATCGAAAGCAACCGAGATCTTTTGGAGATAAACCTATATTTCAAGATTCGTCAAAATCGGATAAGAATTGTGACCTGTAGAGTGTCCATAAACAAATTGTGAACGGACGGACGTCCGAACGCGGCGACAATATCCGTCCACATGAAAATATGGGCGTATAAAAATTGTGACCTGTAGAGTGTCCACAAACAATTGTGGACGGACGGGGGCGACGACAATATATGTCCACATGAAAATGTGGGCTTTTAAAAATTGTGACCTCTAGAGTGTCCACAAGCTAAAAAAGTGATTTTTCAGACAAACAGGGGCCATAATCCATGAAGTTATGGTCCAATACATGCCAATACCGAAAAGAACCGAGATCTTTGGGAGATAGATCTATATTTCAATGAAATGGGGTTTAACGTCCTACTGTTCCGCTCCAAACTGGACTAATGAAGATGGGCATACGCCATACAGTGTGCTATGAGGGAAATTTTGCCCGGACGGCGGCACTACGAACTACTCTTATATTGAATTCCAACTGTCAAAAGATCTTTTACGTGCACGCCAAAATCTGGATGAACTTTCTCGGCCAAAGCAGGGATCAAACACCCGAACTCTGGGCTAGCGAGCCAGCGTCTTACCGACTTAGCCACGTGATCCCAAGTTTCGTCAAAATCGGATAAAAATTGTGACCTGTAGAGTGTCCACAAACAAATTGTGGACGGACAGACAGACGGACGGACGTCTGGACAGACATAGGGGACGACAATATTCGTCCACTTGAAAATGTGGGCGTATAAAAATTAGAGAATTTGAAGGTGGTCACTAAAGAAATTCTTGATTTTTGCCTGAATCTTACAGAAAGTGGCTCTTAAATTTAACAAAAAATAAGACTACCGTAACTACTAAACTAGTTCAGATTTTTGAAGCGGGAATCTGAAGAAAAAAAATTGAAGCATATTAAGCTTATATTGCAAGAAACTTTCACTTTAATACACCTAGTTGATACACTCTGTTTTCAATAATTATTTTATGGTATTTTTAGCATTTACTGTTATAGTGTCGGCCTAATTAATTATATCCGGGAAGTAAAACTCCCCCGATATTATTCGTACAATACCAGATGTGTATGCAGATATAATACGCAATTCCCATAATAATTAAGTATTTGAAAGTTCGCTAAACACATAATAAAAGAATCGGTACATAAACAAATCAAGCGAATGAATCCATGCCATGTTTATTAAATTATTTTACACTATTATCATGATTATACTATATCTATTAGATCACTATTTCACTTATATCTTTCTTACTTACGAAATGATAATCCACTCTCTTTCTTGCCCGACATTAAAATAACCTAAACAACAAGCCAACAGTGAGGCTGATGTCCCCCACCGAAATGCCAAAATAAATAGATGACACATTAATTAATCACACATTTTTTTTTTTTCAAAAGTATCAAACAATCAAACTGATTATCATCTATACACTAAGTTCCATCACTCTCTATCAGATAGAATCAAAGTTATCTTGTCCCAAAGCATCGACCAATGAAATTGCTTAGCTCTGCTTAGCTTTAGCTCGAAATGTTAATCACTGAACTCAGTCAAGACATTCTCCTATTCCTAATGAACATCTACATCAAGTTTAAACATTCTACTTCTATCAAAAGCAGAGTTGCTATGTCTTGACCAAGCAGAAAATTCTCACCATTGAACTTAGTCAAGGTAATGATATAATGAATCTATATTCAGAGTTTCATCGCTCTCACTTCATTATAACCAAAGTTATCATGCCCCAAAGCATCAACCAATCAGATTGCTTATCTCTGCTTACCCTAAGCAGACAATGTTCACCATCAAACTCCATCAAGGCATTCACTTAATGAACGGCTACGCCAAGTTTGAACATTGTACCTCAATTAGAAATTTCGATTTGACAGTTTTTACATATTTTTGAAACCGGTGTCAAAGTGTGTTGGTTTTGTGATGCACGATCATTTTCAACGTTCCAAATTAAAAGTTCGGTGCTAAGACCACCTAAAGATAAATTTTAAATGTTCCTATTATAAATTAGAACAGGTTTCGCTTTAGTTTTTATATTTTACGTTGACATTTTATTGCTTTAAATCTTCCTAGTGCAAAAATGGTAAATTTCACCTTTTGACCTCCAGGGTCACTCAGAAGGTGAATTTTACAAGTTTACATTTTTATTGAAAGTGTGATTACTTTCAATCATTTTCAACTTCTTTTCATAATACAAGAATGACTGTGCATTCACTTTCAGTGCAAATGAACTCATTTGACCCCGAATATCTCGAAAACGCCCCAACCACTCGGCATCGTATTCTACGCAAAATTTTACTCTAGAAAAGTTGGGTCTGATTTTGTGCCCATTTGATGGACCCCCCCCCCCCATTACACCAATTGTCCTCACTCTCACTTAATTAGAACTAAAGTCAGCGTGTCCAAAAGCATCAACCAATCAAATTGCTTATCTCTGCTTACTCTAAGCAGAAAATGCTCATCTTCGAATCCATCAAGGCATTGAACTAAGAAACACCTACACCAAGTGAGAACATTCTAGCTCTATTAGAATGAGAGTTATTGTGTTCCAAAATCTTGACCAATCAAATTGCTTATCGCTCTGCTTACCCTAAGCAGAAAATGCTCATTATCGATCTTAGTCAAGGTATTGATGTAATGAAACTATACAACAAGTTTCATCACTCTCACTAAATTAGAACTAAAGTTATCGTGTCCCAAACCATCAACCAATCAATTTGCTTATCTCTGCTTACCCTAAGCAGAAAATGCTCATCTTCGAACTCCTAATAAACGCCTATACCAAGTTTGAACATTCTAGCTTGCAGTTAGAATGAGAAGTTATTGTGTTCCAAAGTCTCGGCCAATCAAATTGCTCATTATCGAACTTAGTCCAGGTATTGATGTAATGAAACTATACACCAAGTTTCATCACTCTTACTTAATTAGAACTAAAGTTATTGTCTCCCAAAGCATCAACCAATCAAATTGCTTATAGACTGCTTACCCTAAGCAGAAAATGCTCATCTTCGAACTCCATCAAGGCATTGACCTAATAGTAATAAACACCTGCACCAAGTTTGAACATTCTAGCTTAATTAGAAAGAGAGTTATTGTGTCCCAAAAAGTGTGACGGACAGATGGACAGACAGACAGACGGACGAACCCATTTTAATATTCCCCTGCTTTCTTCGAAAGGCGAGCGACAACAACATGGCATATTGATATATGGCGACGTCAGCTAAACTTTCCCGGTTGTAAAATGACCACCATACATGTACACTCTAGTCAATTATATACACCTTTATGGGTACAAATAAAGTATTTATTGTGACAAAAAATAACCCAAAATACCCCCTTTCTTGGGGTCTAAATTTGTCCCTCTTGGTGATGGAAATAGGTAAGTATTTTGATAGTGAAGACATGGATTGAAAGCTACATTGTATCTTAAATTGAAGGTAAGGGAAGTTTCTATCCATCAGGAAAGAAATGTCAAATTCAACAATCTTAACATTTGGGACCTAGAAATTGACACAAATGGGTCGATCACACCGCATATAAATAATGTAATATAAATGTATTTAAACTGATTTACATTCAATCAGTTATGTTCGGCAAAATATGCCAGAAGTCTCAATGCAATGGCAATCTGTAGAGTCTGGTTATTCCAGTCTACACAGATAGTATTTATTGCGCATGCTCTCCAGTTAAGAATACAAGGTCACCATTTGACATGACATGTGGAATATATGTCTAGCCTCGTTCTTCGAGTCCTTTGTTACAAATGGCGCTGAAACTCATTATTATGATACACGATTCGTGGACCATAATGGACAGGCAAAATGTTTATATTTTGTCTTAATTATTGGATAGCCCAACTTTTCCAGGTAAGATCACAACATCAATGTTGATTTAAATTGACAAATAATTCATGTTTTCGAAGTCGAAGACTTTGGATGATATTTAGAGTAGGCTAGAGCACTTCAAAAGTGTGTAACGGACGTTACAAATTCCGTCCAAAACCAACCATTTTTTATTGCATTGATTTTCAAAGTGTGGCTCACAACCTGAATCTATATCTATGTTTATGTTACAAATGAAGAGGCATACTTGAGTGATATGATGTAAGTATTTCTGTTGATCTAGAGACGTTTGAGAAGAAACTACTCGCATTTTCGATTGTCCACTCGAGATTCCGTGTTGGGCTGAAGTCAGCGGACGTTACGCTGAGCGGACGTTTTATGACCTTGACCCTCATCGTCGAAAGCTGCGGTTAACAAAACACAATGTTTAGCGTTGAAGTGAGCGTACGGAATGAATAATAAATGTCCGCACTACTAATCTATTTAAACCACTGAAGACACACAATAATTGGCACGAAATGAAACAGTCTTTATCCCCCATTTGATCTGTAGCACCATAGATAATTTCGGAAAGTCACTGGAATACACGTCTCCTTTAGAGGAAATAATTACGCGACATGATTTGGAATCAATGATATACGCCGACGATACCCAGGCGTATATAACATCTCAAGACCCAACAAATGTCATTTCATCAATAGAAGCATGTCTTGACGAGATTCGATCATGGATGTTTAAAAACAGGTTAGTTTTGAACGATACAAATATCGAAGTCATGCACTTTAAATCACGTTTCAATCATACCATAACATCTCGGGCAATATATTTAACCTCATATACTCAATGTATGAAAACACCTCGTATAGATTCAAAACTACCGATGGGCTTTCTAATTCAATAATTTCAAATATGGGTGTAAACAAGGCTGTGTTCTAAGTCCTACCCTCTTCAATATCTATATTAATGATTTTCACACTTATTTAACCAATTCTGATAACGATGCACCCACTCTAGATAATACCAAAATTTCACACCTTCTCTTTGCTGATGATTTAGTTCTGATTTCCTCTACAGATATTGGTCTTCAAAAGAGTCTAAACTCCTTGGGACAGTTCTGTTCAGACTGGAAATTAGATGTAAACACAGATAAATCTAAAATAATGCTCTTCTCTAATAATAAGAAAAAAATTAATAAAAGGTTCCATATTGGAATTCATAACATGGATATCCAACAACTCTAGCTTTAAACAGGCCATGTCAGACTTAGGGAAAAAAGCGAAAAGAGCCTGGTACAGTATCAGAAATAAAGTTTGCACATCTGACTATATTCCTACCGACGTCTTGATCAAACTGTACCAGGCCATTATCAAACAAATAGCAACTTACGCAAAAAATTCGCAGTTGAAAAATGGGACAAAATTAATCTAAACCAACTAACTATAAAAATATGCAAATCCATTTTGAATCAACCACTTAAATCGACCAACGTTGGATGTATTGGGGAACTAGGAATCTTCCCACTAACGTTAGACACCTATACCCGCATGCTTATGTATCATAAAAGGCTAAACGATGTTAGGATGAAACAAATATTTCCTCTTCTTTCAGCAGCCTATACTGAAGATAAAACTATATCCTCTAAAAATCAATCAATAATTTAACTTCGAAACTCCAAATAAATCATGTTCATTTGCTAAATAAAGAAAATATAAAGAAATCCCTCGAATCAAAATTTAACTCCTTCTACCACATATCTTCTAACTCCAATAACAGCAAATTACGTACATATTTCATCTCAAAACCTACTGTTACCAACTCTCGAGACTATTTATATTCGGTTAAAAATAGATATCATAAGAAAGCTATGACCACACTTAGACTCAGTACGCATCACTTAGAAATAGAGAGGGGCCGATACAAAAAAATTCCTGTTGATCAGCGTCTATGCAAATTTTGCGATTTAAATTCGATCGAAAACGAGCAACATTTTTTGCTATACTGTAGCAAGTATGAAGAAATACGCCAAGCCCATTTATACCCAGCCTTCACTGGCGATTCCTAAGATTTCTTACAATTTTATTAATCTCTTTACACCACCAAAATTGATTGCCAAGGCAGTGGCTTTATATGTGTTTTTGGCTTTTGATAAGAGAGCTAAATCAAATATGGTAATAATAATAATAATAATAATAATAATAACTTTATTTTCAAAGGGTTGAAAATTAGGCCAGGAGGCCTGTCTTACATTTTGCCCTTTATAACAGAGATAGAGAGAGAAATGGGGTTTAACGTCCACTCGACACAAACTAGGTCATTTCGGGACTAACATATGGTTTAATTTTATTTACATAATTCGCTTGCGCGTAGGGGTCTTTAGCAGTGGGAGGAAACCGGAGGACCCGGAGAAATCCCACGAGGTTGGACAGGCGACCCTACTCCTTGTCACGTACAACCGGGGATTCGAAACCACGCCAGTCGACTCAATGACAGACTTTATGATACAGCGCGCACGCTAACCATTCAGCCATCCCCCCTCCCCCCTTTATAACAGAAGTTAAAGAAGTGAACAATGAAATTTGAAAACAGAAGAGCAATATTTACAAAAGAATATTAACAAAATCACAATTGAAAATATTAATTACAATCACAATATAATAAAGTTGTCACACACGAATCATATAATTATCCTCTAATATTATGCTTATGGTACATGTAAATAGACAAATTAATGAATGGAAATGACCATAATATATTTCTTCCGAGCGCTCCCAATGTATAAAAGTACTACTATATAGAAGACTATACTAGGTCTCTACGTAGTTACAAATTTAAATAATTGCCTTCGAAATGAATAATATGATTTACAATATTTTAAACAGTCAGGTAATGAATTCCATAAATGGGCACCAGTAAATCTAATACTGTTTTTAACAACAGATAGATTAGGCCGAAGAATGACAATTTTGTTATTGATATTAGAGTATGGAGTATCATAGTAGCAGAGGATGTTGGTTAAATATGAAGGGCATTGTTGATTAATAATTTTGTAAATAAATGCATATTTGTTCACTAAGTGACGCTGTTTAGTATTTAAGAGTTTGATTTGGGCAAGGCCTGGAGCCAAATCTATTGTATGTTCTAAACCTAGAATCAATTTAAAGGCTTTGTTTTGTTGACGACTTAGTGTGCTCAAAGCAATAGAGTCACCCTGATCCCAAACTGGTGAACAATAATCTAGATAGGTTTGTATATAGGCTTTGTAGAACAGAGAACGATATTGAAGTGGTAGTAGCTGCTTGATTTTGCGAAGTTGGTAAATCTTCTGATTCACAATTTTGATCACATAATGTACATGGTAAGTCCACCGTAAATGGTGGTCTAAAATAATTCCCAAAAGTTTGAACCTGGGAACAGTTTCGATGACTGAGTCATTGATTTTAATACTAAGTTCGGACGATAAATGTTTACGCTTCTGTCTAGTTGTAATTAACATGGATTTTGTTTTGACCTCATTAACTATCATGCTATACTATTCAAAAAAAGTAGGGGATATTTGATTTTTAAGTGTTATTAAAGTCGCCTAATGAAACTGACGAAGAAACAAATGACAAAATGAAATGAAGTTCACATTCATCGATTTATTCCAAATGATCGTTAGACTAAGTAAGGCACAGACTGACCATTATAAGGGTAAAATGATACCCGGGGTCAAACAGCAAAGTTACCACAGCATCACAACCAAGTCAGTAACGGGTAAATCCTCCTCTGTTTGCCAAACAAGCATTGATCCGACGTGGCATACTCCTAATGAGACGTCTAAGGTCATTTTGGTCCAGATTGTCCCATTCCTGTTGCAACGCAGCAGCAAGTTCTTGGACATTGGCAGGACGTTGTTGACGTTGACGTAATTTCTGTCCAAGCATGTCCCAGACATGCTCGATGGGGGAGAGGTCGGGACTCAGTGCTGGCCAAGGTAATGTGGTGATGTTCTGTTGTTGGAGGTAACCTGTAACGATCCTGGCCCTGTGACATCTTGCGTTGTCATCCTGGAAGATGAAACGGCGGCCATAGCCTGCTTATGACAGACTGAGAAACATTCATCGTCCGCGCCACAACCGCCTGTGTTGTGCCGATCTGTAGCATGCCAAGGGCACGTAACCATTCATTTTGGGTAAGCCGACGCATATCAAAATTTGTTTTCTGGTCACTAAAACAATTAAACTGATGTTTCCACCCTGGAATTCAATGCCACAATGACTGTAACATTCAAAGTCAGAGTCGTGCAAATCTTGGGTTGGACCCCCATGATGATCCCAAGCATCACCTGCATTCCATGTGGTAGCTATTGGTGCGTTTGGGCGTCACATGCAACTGGAAATGTTTCTTCTGTTAGGTTCTATAGTGACTTTTTTCGTAGTCATTTGCATATTTTAGTATTATGCCCCCAAAATCAAATATCCCCTACTTTTTTTGAATAGTAACTATTATGTCTACACCAATTCATCACCGTATCTGTATCAATTTGAAGATTGTTTTGAAGGTCAGAAACAGTTTTTGCACTAGTATAAATGGTTGTATCGTCAGCAAAAAGATCACATTTAGAATTTAAATACAGAGGTAAATCGTTTATAAAAATATTAAATAATAAAGGACCCAAAACTGAACCTTGAACTATTGGTTAACAAGAAGACAAATCACCATTTACAAAGGTCCTTTGTTGTCTATCAGTCAGGTATGAATTGAGAAACATTATAGATGTCTTGGACAATTGATATAATTGCATTTTTTGTAGTAACAGCTTATGATTTACAAGGTCAAATGCTTTCCTAAAATCAAAGAAAATGGCCCCACATAAAAGATTATTATTTAGGGAGTCATACATATTTTCAGTAATATTAGTTAACGCAGTCAAACAGGAGCTATTAGATCTGAACGCGGACTGGTTAGAATACAACAAATTATATTTATTAAGATATTCAGTAAGATGTGAATAGACATGTTTTTCTAATACTTTTGATAAACTTGGTAATATGGAAATTGGTCGGTAGTTGTTTGGATCATTTTTGGGTCCATTTTTGTACAAAGGTAAAACTTTAGCAGTTTTTAAAACAGTAGGGAAAACATTCTGATCAATACAAATATTATAAATATAGGTTAGGCTTTCAGAGATTATGTGTGCACCTTTTTGAAGAAATAGGGCATTAACAGAGTCTAGACCAACGGCTTTTGTGATATCTAGAGCTTTTAGGGACTTATTAACTTCTGTTATTTTTATACCTGGGATATGAAATTGAGCTTGAGAAGGCACATGATTATTAACAAAGTCAGAAATTTTTGTCCTATCGATATTATCAATTGCTGTACTACTACCGAGTAATATGGTGGCAACTACATGTAACTGAAACCCCTTCCATTCGTTTGATTTGTGATATTTCTTTATTTGGTGCAATGTATATTTAATGTCTCGTCCGCAACTTTATCTTGTAGATTTTTGTTTTGCATGTAGTGCGGTCCTCCTGCACTTACTATTTGATATACATGTACAGTTGTACATGTAGTATACTGTTTGTATGAATGTATTGAGTTGTCTATGTAATATGTATTATTGAATGTATATGACTATGTCTAAGTGTATATGTATGCATGCTGTCCTTCATGGACGTTTTGATGCAATAAACATCTATCTATCTATCTACCAACCCTGTCCCATCTATTCGAGTGGGATAAGATAAGATAAGATTTTATTGTATCAAAACATCCATTAAGGACAGCATACAATATGAACATGTATATAAAGATATAGTATGACAGATAATAGATATATACATGTATTTACAAACAAGACAAATGATAATTTTACATAATTACACATTTACTAACAGGACAAACAGTACGATAATCATCTCAGAATACATATTTACCTCAAACTGGTCTGATAATGACACAACATTCAACACAAGTATGATGGATGGGTATAAATATTATAAATACATAAAAAACAGAAAGACTTAGTATAGGTGTTGACATGGAAATATGATATAGGAATGCTAGAAGCATTACATAAATCGATTAATAAAACGTGGAATAAAATATATCAATACATGGAAATCTAGATAATAATTTTGATACAGAAAGGTATATAACTGACTTATACTAAATACTTTTTCGAGAAATAGAGATTTTTTTCTATTTTTCCCAATTTCAAAAGCATTTTTCATTTCACAAATTTATCAAAGTTTCCCATTTAGAGCCCCCCAATTATCTCATCGCAAACGCTTATTTCTACCCAGGTAAATGATGTCAGTTCACCGCACGTGCATTTCACGGTTTAAAATCAGGTCAGGGAAAATGTTCATAACAGGGATATTGATTGGTTGAGAAAAGCAAACGTCTGCCACACGAGGAAAAATACCAATTGCATAGGAATATGGTGACACTTCGAGATCAGTACAAAAGATTTGATTTTAACTTTTTTGATAAGCAAGGTATATTTGCTAATTTCCGCACAGATCAATTCATTAACTTCGCGAGATATTGACATCCACTGACAGACAAAAACAAGAACAGCCATTAAATGAAAACGAGTTGGAATTGTAGAGTTCTCAAGTTTGTAGTGTAGAAAATGCCAATGGATTAATTTATACTAGTAATATATTTGGATTACGTGCTGTGGATGAGAATAAACCGCGACAAAATGTGAAAGTTTTTAGTGTTGAAAATGCCAAGAGATTAATTTATAATAGTAAAGTATTTGGATTATGTGCTACGGATGAGCATAAGCCGCGACAAAATGTGAAAGTGCGAATGTGAAAGTGCGACAAAATGTGAAAGTGCGACTAGACATCAAAATGTAAAGAAATGTGAGACAAAATGTAAGAATCTGACTGAGAGTGACGCACATTCGACAAGTGCTGAGACAGTTGAAAATGATGACTCTTTTACCATAACATGTTCAAAACGGGTTGTAGATGTTCAAATAAATATGTAAATCATGATTTTGTTATTTTTGTCCCTTTTCAACTGATACACGGCCACTTTTCAACTGATACACGGCCACTTTTCAAAAATGGCCGTGAAAAGTGGCCGTGTATCGGTGTATACCCTCCCATTTTCATCAAAGAGTCGAGAAAAAGTATGGGTATAAGTAGTGATACATGTACATGTAGCGCTACACAATTTATGTTCTTAGATTCATCGCATGAAATACAAATGCACTAACTGATTTTGAAACTGTTTTGGGTGGGTTAAATAGATTTTCTAGAGAATAGGGTAGATAATTATCCGTAAATGTTGGGTATATGTAAACGGTACGTAAATTTTCATACAATGGACATTCTAGTAAAAAATGTGCTTCATCTTCAGTTTTGTGCATAGAGCATTGTTGGCAGGGTGACGAAGCTATTTTACCATCAGCTTCAGTACGAAATCTCTAGTGTAACTTTTGGTAATTGGCTGGTTGGGATCATGGCTGATTGGGACCTGGCTGACTGGGACCAGATTTGTGGCTGATTGGGACCAGATTCGTGGCTGACTGGGACCAGATTTATGGATGATTGGGACCACGACAAGGCTCATTCGGACCATTACTTAAATGACGCGAGTATTTAAAATATGTTTGTATATTTTTGATAATAAGACAACTATGACAATAAATAGTGTAATTAGTCACAAATAATAGTGTAATTAGTGAATGACGGCTTCAATACAAATGGGCTAAATCACAGAGAAGATGCTTCACATTCTTGGCTGATTGGGATCAGATTCTTGGCTGATTCGGACCATGATCAGACCAATGACGAGAGTGTTTTAAATATGTTTGCATGACAATAAATACTACCCAGTATTATCAAATTGTAACCCAATATCAAATAGCCTCATATCAGTATAATTACTGCAACAAATGTGATATTTTGTAATGAGTAAAGTTGAAAAAATGACAGACAAATTGTTCTTTGTATAATATTTTAATTAGTAAATATCATTTTATTTCATATAACGAGACATTTGGTGGCGATTCAATTCCTTTAAAAACCAATATTTTATTAAAACATACACATATTCAAAATTATTTCATATAAAAAGCGGTAAAATACATATTTTATTAATACCAATCAACCACAAATCTGGTCCCAGTCAGCCACAAATCTGGTCCAAGTCAGCCAGGGCCCAATCAGCCATGGTCCCAATCAGCCAATTACCATATCCCCTACCTGTTTACTTGTGTTAAAATTGAGTCTATAAATCTATTATGGTTTTTTTCTGTACAAGGTAGGATAAACATTTTGACTGCTTTTATATACATCATATTTGAAATAACCGATTACCGTTGCTACTGTATTGCTGTTATTAATTTTCAAATTTGTATGGTTTAAACATTATTTCTATAAGTACATAATTACACACAATATATGTATAATGGATTCAGATTTCCGTTATGCTACTGTATTGCTAGTATTAGTTTTCAAATTTGTATGACTTATTGAAATTAGCATAAATTGGTTTAAACAGTATTTCTACGTATAATTACACACAATATATAGGCTATAATGGATTCCGAAACAAGCTATGAAGTTTATAAAATAAAAATGGTCTGTTTAAATTGCATAAAACGTATGATAATTTACACAAGATTAATGAGATAATCTCTGTTAATATAGTAACTGTGACATAAAAAAAATGGAATATAAACATTAAATACCGTAGACCTACATAAAAGCACATAATTATAATCAATATCAAAACCTCAGTTTCAAGTATTTTTTTATCGTGTGGTCCGAATCAGCCTAGTGGTGGTCCCAATCAGCCTGGAATGTGGTCCCAATCAGCTTTGACTTTTGGTCCCAAACAGCCATGGTCCCAATCAGCTTGGTTTCCAACTTTTGACTCTGACTGTTCACTTGAGAGTTTCGTATCCCAAACATGTAAAAGTGTTTTATTTGCTATTTTTAAGATTGGACGAATGCGTAGACTCCTTGATCAACTAAAAATACTTGTGCACGCAATGATAACGTCGAAATTGGATTACTGCAATTCACTATACCATGGAATTAGTGTGTCACAGATGAAAAAACTCCAAAGCTTGCAGAATGCAGCAGCCAGACTTGTTACGCTAACTAAACAAGGAAGTTTGAGCCAATATTTTCAAAATTGTAAATAATAAAGCCCCTGTCTATCTCAATGAACTGATAACGGTTAAACGTCCACTTGTATCGACTAGGTTTAACCAATCGCCCCTTATTGCATATCCTGCTAAGAAATCGAAAAATAAATTTTATGGCAACAAGATTTTTTAGTCAGTATGCTCCAACCCTATGAACTCCTTATCACACAATTGACCTTTCCGTCGACTCCGCCCACAATAAGGCTTTGACCAATCAGCTCCGATTACAGTTTCCCGCGAAATGACGTCGCGTTACCACGCTTCGTCACCTTGACATTTTGTCGTGTGTTCTAACGTCGTCAATCGTGGCTAAACATTGCTCACACGGACATCGTAACAGCAATAGCTTCTATCCACACAGGTTAAAGGGTCGTGTAGTGTCAGTGTGCAATCATTTACCGAAACACTTAAAAAAATATATGGGATGTGTCTTCTAGGCCTAATGGATAAGACTGTTGTCGAAGTCACCACTCCCAGTTAATGTAAACAAACGTCAATTCTAACCGGTCAAGTGTGTTCTAAGGTAAGTAAATTAGTTTCCATTTAGCCAAATAACAATAAAATATTATGTAGATTCTAATTATCTACGCCTTTATCGTCTATGACACATCGTCTGCTAACATCCGCCATTTGTCAAAACACCGGGAGCAATTTGTGTACTGTACTGTGTATGTTACTGATACTGGCCCATCTTCTTTTATGGTATTTTTACGAGTTGTCTCACATTATTCCATACATAACATTCCTTAAGTTCATACGCTTCTCAGTTCCCATTCCGTATTGCAGAATTCGCCAACAAGGGAGGAATTTCTATCTATGCCCACCCCTTCCAGCTTCAACTAAGTTCAAGGCCCACATAGGCTATGCCTAGACAGTCTAACCGGGCGGTTTGTAACTTTGTACGTTCTTATACTATACGGTAGGCATATTACCACAATCAAACGAAGGCTACACTAGAGGCCTAGGTCTAATTCTAACTATCTAAGATGGTTTGTCAAGGAAGGCAATTTAGGCTAGACGAGATATCTAGAGACATTATTATTTGGTTTGTTGAACTAGGCCTAGTACTAGTAGTCTTAAATGTAATGCTTGAGTACTTTGTAATTCAAATGACATGTTAAATAAAATGATTTTCAGCACTTTCTGAAACTGCCTGGACCAATAGAAAATAATCCAGAACCATATTCAGCTCAGCAATAAAAAGACAGACAAATTGTTGACAGGTAAATATGCCAGCTTGTTAACTAATAATAATTTTATTATCAAATTAAAGGTTCACAGGGGACATTAATACAGATCATACAAACATAGAAAAGTGTTACTCCCATTTTTCATGTTACTTGGCCTATTCTTTTCAAATACATTTTTCCACTGAAAATTTGTTGCTTTGTCTTGCTAGTCATATGTAAAATTCACTTTAGGCCTATATAGACACACCACATTATTAATTATGTGTACATTTTATCATCAGTCTTTAAGCTTATTACTTCTTTATTCTTTTACAGCTACATTCCTGAAGAAGAAAAAAAAATACCAAGAATCAACAAAAAATGTACAAAGAAATTTAACATGTGATTTCACTCTCTGCAAGGTCTGTCGCCTTTTGGTTCAGAACATACATTGTAAAACTGTTTGCATAATTATATCTAGTCATTTAGATGTAGCTTAAACACTGTACATGTATTTTTAAATAAACAATATTATTACTTACCGGTATCTACTATCTTGAAGTGTATTCTTTCATGAAATATCAAAATGATTGTGTTGTTAATCCAGACCAGACTATGCTAAACAACTATGATGATCCTTATTAATTTAAATATTAAAAGTTTTAGGACCGCAGAATGGCATACGTTGTATATGCCCCCCCCCCTTCCTCATTACGCTTCACTCACTTTTATTAACTCAACCATGCTTACATTTGCCGACATAGGTGATAATAAACAAGTAGAATTTGCTTACCCAATCTGGCAGCAATAATGTTAGTCTGTTACTTCCTTTTAACGAAATAAATATGGTTTCTCGTTCTATCTCTTGACAGTTCAGACTTCAGTGACACATTGATGCTTGATCTGTCAATCGCCTAAAACAGGTTCGCGTCAGGAAAATATCCTTCATTATAGTACCCGGGGCACTGCTTCTTTACTTCAAACTAACAATACACTTCTCTTTCAAAAATATTCCAAAAAATTAGCGGGAAAGTCCAAAAGATTGGCAGAAGATTGAACGTCGTTCAACCATCGCCATGCTTGTTTATGTCTAAGGCGCGTCAATGTTGTCTAAGGTGACGTCATTATAAAAAGTGGGAGGAGCTACAGGTCTCTGACGGAAAGGTCAATTAAGCTGCGCAGTGAAACTAACATAAATGTTTTTAAAACAAATATTAAAACGATGTTTTATAAATTAATTTCTTTGATGTGTTCTTATTTTAGCTTCGATTAATTCTTTTTTAGTCTTGTAATTTTTTTTTTTATATTGTAAATGTAAAGCGCATTGAGATATTGTGCCATTTTATATGTTGCCTTGTAATGCGCTATAGAAGAAATTATTATTATTATTATTATTAATACACCGCAAAACAGGTTGAATTAATTACCGGTTAAACCGCAAAACACTTTAATGTCAATTCTGTTTACCAAACGTCCGCTGCGCTGCTGTTTCATTTTCTTGAGCCACTCAATACTTGGCATTGAATGAAAGAGTGTTTATCCCTCTTTCATGTGGCACCATAGATTATTCTTGAAAGTCCTCAATATAATCTGAAATCCGTCCTAGGAAAGCAGTACCCCCCCCCCCCCCACACACACACACACACACGTCTTGTTTGTCAATTCTGTTTTACCAAACGGCCGCTGCTATTTTATTTTCTTGAGCCACTAAATACATGACATGGAATTAAAGAGTGTTTATCCCTCTTTCATGTGGCACCATAGATTATTTCTGAAAGCCCTCGATTCAGTCTTAAATCCGTCCCAGGAAAGCTGCCCCTCCCCCTCTTTTATTTCCATAATCATGTATGCTGTCCTTGGTGGATGCAATGATACAATAAAATCTTATCTTATCTTATCTACCAAACGTCTGCTGTTTCATGTTCTTGAGCCACTCATTACATGGCATGGAATTAAAGAGTGTTTATCCCTCTTTCATGTTGCAACATAGTTTATTCTTTAAAATACTCGTCATAGTCTGAAATACGTCCGACCCCCCCCCCCCCTACTCTTTCTTTGTGAACTGTGCTTTACCAAACTACCGCTACTATTTCATTTTCTTGAACCACGCAATATTTGGCATAGAATGAAAGAGTTGTTATCCCTCTTTCATGTGGCACCATAGCTTATTCTTGAAAGTCCTCAACATAATCTGAAATCCGTCCTAGGAAAGCAGTATCCCCTACCCCCTCCTACGTCTTGTTTGTCAATTCTGTTTTACCAAGGTCGCTCCTATTTTATTTTCTTGAGCCACTAAATAAATACATGGCATGGAAATAAAGAGTATTTATCCCACTTTCATGTGGCACCATAGATTATTTGTGAAAGCCCTCGATTCAGTCTTAAATCCGTCCCAGGAAAGCTTCCCCCCCACCCTCTCGTTTATGTCCATAATCATACCAAACTTCTGCTGTTTCATGTTCTTGAGCCACTCAATTCAATCCTATGACGGATTTCGGATTATGCTGAGGACTTTCAAGAATAATCTATGGTGCCACATGATAGAGGGGTAACCACTCTTTCATTCTATGCCAAGTATTGCGTGGCTCAAGAAAATGAAACAGCAGCGGACGTTTGGTAAAGCACAGTTCACAAAGAAATAGTGGGGGGGGGGGACTTTTCGGAAGTATTTCAGACTATGACGTGAATTTTAAAGAATAAGCTGTTGTAACATGAAAGAGGGATAAACACTCTTTAATATTCCATGCCATGTATTGAGTGGCTCAAGAATATGAAACAGCGGACGTTTGGTTTGATTAGGGACATAAAAGAGGGGGGGGGGCAGCTTTCCTGGGACGGATTTAAGACTGAATCGGGGGCTTTCAGAAATAATCTATGGTGCCACATGAAAGAGGGATGAACACTCTTTAAATCCATGCCATATATTGAGTGGCTCAAGAAAATAAAATAGCAGCGGCCGTTTGGTAAAACAGAATTGACAAACACGACGGGGGGGGGGGGGGGGTTACTGCTTTCCTAGCACGGATTTCAGATTATGCTGAGGACTTTCAACAATAATCTATGGTGCCACATGAAAGAGGGATAAACACTCTTTCATTCTATGCCAAATATTGCGTGGCCCAAGAAAATGAAATAGTAGCGGTAGTTTGGTAAAGCACAGTTCACAAAGAAAGAGTATGTGGGGGTGGGGGGTCTTTTCGGACGTATTTCAGACTATGACGAGGATTTTATAGAATAAGCTATGTTGCAACATGAAAGAGGGATAAACACTCTTTAATTCCATGCCATGTAATGAGTGGCTCAAGAACATGAAACAGCAGACGTTTGGTATGATTATCGACATAAAAGAGGGGGGGGGGATTTAAGACTGAATCGAGGGCTTTCAGAAATAATCTATGGTGCCACATGAAAGAGGGATAAACACTCTTTAATTCCATGTCATGTATTTAGTGGCTCAAGAAAATAAAATAGCAGTGGCCGTTTGGTAAAACAGAATTGACACTGCTTTCTAGGACGGATTTCAGATTGTGTTTTGTTAACCGCGGCTTTCGACGATGAGGGTCATAAAACGTCCGCTCAACGTAACGTCCGCTGACATCAGCCCAACAATAAAGGTTGATGCTATATCGCACCTAGTAAAAACATAAAAAAAGGGGGGGGGGGGCTACCAATAGCTAAATGAACAGACATTCTAACGTATTTGTAGGCGGTAAATAAAAATTCTAACCACGCCTTGACATGATCGGTGAAGGTCGCTTTCTGGATATTATTCAGAGCAGAGAAATATGGCGACGAACTGCCAGCTATGGCGACGGACCTGCCAACAAAGATGTTTAATTCCTTAGAGGAAGCACAACGACAATTCCTGCTCTGCTGAATACTCTAATCACAATTCCAATTGCTGGGACCATTCTATAGAAAATTCTGCTGCGATAGCTCTCCCGTCAAAAGGCAAAACCTATAAGTAACTCACTTTTTTATCAAAATTGAGTTAGGACCAAATTTGTAGTTACTTGGGTATGTGCTTCCTGTTGTTGTACTAGATATTCCAATCTTTTGATTTTGTAAGCAGTTACACCCATGGCACAACCTAGCAACTTCCTCTATTTGCCTCGTATACCACAGCAAAACCTAGTAACTCAATAGTCAAATCAATGGATGAGCTGGGGTTTAATATTCATTCATTACGTTTTCCTTTGTTTTCTCAAAATAAGAAAAAAGTGAGTTACTACTAGTTACTAGGTTTTGCCTTTTGACGGGAGAGCTATTCTGACAAAAAAATTACTCTGGTGTAGTGGCTATTCTGCCGAATATTTCTACTGTGATGGATAATCTCACGAAATTCCTGATATAATGGATATTCTAAAGAAAAATGGTGCTGTTGGAACCAATCTATAGAAAATCCTACTGTGGGAACCAAGCTGAAAAGCCATTCTGGTGTAATGGCTATTGTGACGAAAATTCTGGTGTAATGGCTATTGTGATGATTTTTATACGCCCACATTTTTATGTGGACGTATTATGCCGTCGCCCCTGTCCGTCCACAATTGTTTGTGGACTCTCTACAGGTCACAATTCTTATCCGATTTTGACGAAACTTGAAATATAGGTTTATCCCCAAAAGATCTCGGCTGCTTTCGATATTGGCATGTATCGGATCGAAACTTCATGAATTATGGCCCCTGATTGTATGAAAAATCACGTTTTTAGCTTGTGGACCCTATAGAGGTCACAATTTTTATCCGATTTTGTTGAAACTTGAAATCTAAGTTTATAACCCAAAGATCTCGGTTCCTTTTGATATTCGCGCATATCGGACCGTAACTTCCTGAATTATGGCCCCTGATTGTACGAAAAATCACGTTTTTAGCTTGTGGACCCTATTTTTTATCCGATTTTTAAAAAAAACCCTATTATTATATCACGGTTACACCATAAGGACGGCTGAGTTCGAATTTCGTGAAAATCGGCCCAAAACTGACAGACAAAATGGCCGCCCTTCGTTCTCAAATAGCGTAAAAATATGGTATATCAAGGTTGTGGACCCTGTAGAGGTCACAATTTTTATCCGATTTTGTTGAAACTTGAAATGTAAGTTTATAACCCAAAGATCTCGGTTCCTTTCGATATTCGCGCATATCGGACCGTAACTTCCTGAAATATGGCCCTTGAATGTAGGAAAAATCACTTTCTCTTTAGCTTGTTCTCTATCCATCTCTCGAAAACGTGGGCGTATCCTGCCTGGCAGCCGCTGGTTTTTTCTTGTGGTGGATAATCTTACGACAATTCCTGCTCTACTGAATAATCTAATCACAATTCCAATTGCTGGGACCATTCTATAGAAAATTCTGCTGCGATAGCTATTCTGACAAAAAAAATGTCTGTTGTAGTGGCTATTCTGCCGAATAATTCTGCTGTGATGGATAATCTCACGAAATTCCTGATAATAATAATAATAATAATAATGCTTTGTTACACAACTGCATGATATATACACGATTTAGGCCGAATTCTCGGGGTGAAAATCTTGTCACCTTCGCTCCCGCTAAACCGGTCTACAAATCGGACTATCAATAATCGTGCAATCAATATGTGAACAAAGTTCTCCAATAAAATTTGTCAATTTCATAGTTCAAGCTCGAAATAGGCCAGAAATCGATGACTTATTTCTTTATAGTGCGGAGCCATATTTGCGTAGATGTGAGTTGGATCCTGCGCAGCTATTTAAAATTTTGCCAATCAGCGGTCGCGCTTGCGGGGTTGCGGTCAAAAATTCTGGGGTCAAGTGCCAGGTCATCGCATTTGTAAACAAAGCCATGTGCACGATTTTCCTTGCAAATCCGGACGAACAGAGATCAAATGAACCCAAAAATCGCCCCATACGTGTAGAGAAGTGGTGTATGAGAGCCACAAAAAGGTATTTTGATCACACTGACATAAAATGTGGCAGTCAGTCAGGTTTTTTCGACACTGATTAAGGATATTGGACCGGTCGATTCACTAGAAAAAATGCCTTAATATCAAGGGAGATTACAGAGAATACAAGGTCACTGCTTCTATAAGTGTAATTCTAATAAAATCATTCATTTTACATAACAACATACTTAAAACCTGTCTAGCCTGCTGTCTTAATAATGATCATGGATAGGCTAGTGTATAGCTAAGATTAAGAATGAAAAAACATATTTTGAAATAAAGATTGAGATACTGTTAAAAAGTTGCAGAAATATTAAGAATAAATGCTTAAATAATTTGAACTAGCTCAGAATTGTCAGGGAAAAGCCCATATGGACGAAATAAAATTTTGCAACTACAATGTATAAGCTTACAATAGATATATGAATTCAAATAACACTTGACACTGTAATTAAAAGCTGTCAAATTTCATTGTCATATAGAAAAATGGGTTTTGTCTGCAATTGCGAATGAACCAGATGCCCCCCCCCCCCCCCATCAATATGGGGCTCACCTATGACATAGTGTACATGTAATCATCGATAAAAGTGACCAACACACTTTCAATGTTCGAATCTTGCTGCTGATTAATAAATATTCTGATTATAACAGATACTGTACATGTAGTCAATCAAATCCAAAACTAATTACCTTTGATTTGAAAAAATATTTTTGATCACCTAAGATGAATAAAATACAATTTAATGGAGGAAATACACTAAGAGTAAGACACTAACTCATTTAGTAGTTAGAATAAGGCTACCGGTATTTGTTTCATGGGACTAAACAAAACAGCAAAAGTGTTATTGGTGCTTTAAATAAAATAATAAAAATGCTGTTTTTATTTCGTACTGGACTAAGTTGTCCCTCTTTTGTGTTGCCCCGCTCGAACATACTTGGATTTTTTCTTGCAAATTATACAGATCTCTGATAAAACTGACTTCATTAACTCTGATGATGTAGTAACAGGTACTGCACCATGATGTGATTCCTTTGGTAAGATTAATGATGGAGTAGGGGTGAATGAGACACACTTTTAGTTTTTAAAGTTGTTGAAGTACTAGGCCTAGTAGTAGGGGGTATGGACATAAAGGCCCTAAACCAAAATGGCTTAAGTATTTGGTTATAACGGTCAAACATTTTGGTCATAACTACATAAAGGCCAAAACATTAGGGTCATAATGGCCAAAATGAACATTTGAATTTTGATATATTATGTATCAAATGATATTTATTTATATAAATATTTCATAATATAAATACCAATATTTCTTAATAGATAATATTTTCATATACATTTATTTAATACATAAATTGAAATACACTGTACAGATATTTATACTCAATACACTGTATAACTATAACATACATAATTTACAAAGACATCTATTTAATATGGAGGGTGGGTGGCGAATGGTTTAACATGTACACATGAAATCATGTAGCCTATATATGATGCACCTTTATTACATTTATTTATTACTTCTACTAGTTGGAATAGAAGTGGCCATATCTTGTTGAAGGTTTGGTGAAACCGTTTTTAAAAATATTATGTCATGAGTGAATTGTTATTTTTGTCGAATGATTAATATACTAACAGTCAGTTGTTAAATAATGTTTGGTAAAATATATTATGACTACTTCACAGTAACACTCTGTATGTGGTGACAGTTTTAGTTTCGGTTGGACTGAATGCAGACTCTACTTCTCACTCTCTTTCTTTCTCGCATCTTTGAACTGTTTTGTTCTTAAAACATCTATAAAACGTTGGGTGAAATCCATAACCACTGCCGACTGTATCTTCAATATAATATCCTTCGTAATAAATCCATTTGTATCGAATTATTCTGCAATATGGATTGGTCTAATTGAAACCAGTCTATAGCTACCTCACAACATTTGTCTCAACTTGTGTTTGTAAAGGGTTCTGCACCTCCCTTATTAATACTGTCTAAGTGAACAATACAAGTTAATTGAGCCTTTGTCGCCATTTCGTGTAGCTTCTACAAGTATAACTGCAATGTGTGCCTCGTGAAGCACGCCATTTTGTGTTTACCAACAACACACGCGAATGTAGACAATAACGTGATTGGTCGATTGTGGAAAAAGCGATCACGTGCCGCGGCGAACAACGCTGAATTCTGTCCAGTGACCTCGCGCACTATGAATTTTACTATCAATAAATAGTCCGGATTTCAAAGAAGAATATCACCGAAGAACTATGAAATTTTTGGGAGAACATTACAACAAACGAATATCTCTATATGAACTATAAGTTGACAAAGTTTCTTCTAAACCGGATTTGTAGGAACGAAAATATTTTTGTAACGACAATTTGTGCCCATGGAATGCGGCCTAATTATGGTAAAGCATACAATACAAAGTACAATACAATAATAAACATCAAACATAGAATAGGGTTTACAGAGGTTTCTAAAAGTATATTAAATTATATTACTAATGCTTTTAAGGTATATTATATTAGGCCTTACATAGCAAATGGTATTTAATGTCTGTTCTTTAAAATTTCATATACGAATGTTGCAACATCTTGTATACATTTATCATCGTTCATTATATGCATAATAGAATCATTCAAACTAGTTTTAATGTGACGACTTAAAAACTTTTTTCGAAGATTATTGTGGGCGGAACAATGGAGAAGAACGTGCGTTTCATCTTCTACTTCTCCGCTAGTACAATTTTTACAGGTCCTCTTATCCCTGTGGACAAAAGTTTTTTTTATGCCTTCCTGTCTCTATTTCAAGCTTATGTGCACTGAGTCTAAACTGGCCCAGTGCCTGGCGTTTTTGTTCATCTGGTAGATCCAGGTATTTCTCAGTATCATAATTTGTCTTACTTTTATAATAAAAATCATTTTTGTGTTAGTTTTAAGGCAATTATTTAAGTACTTAACAGTTTGTCCTTTTTCAATATATTTCCAAGACTGAACATAAATATACCTCAGTCTTTGTTTGAACATCTGTAGAAAAGCGTCTGTATTGAAAGACTGAGAGATAGGTTGTTCATACAATCCATCCAGTCCAGTCTCCTCTAAAACATATCTAATTTGATTACTCCATTTACTGCTGACATTTTTCATTTCGTCCAGAGCAGACTGAAGTAGGGGGTTGGCTTGTTTTGATTTTGATTCGATTTATGTCTTGACCAACCTGTATTTAACATCAAGAAGAATCGGGAACCGACCAACTACAGCTAATACAGCAGAGTTTGAAGTTTTATTATGAACATGCAAAAAGTGTTTACAAAGATTTAACTGCAGCTTTTCAAGCTTGTAACAGTTTGTATGGTTGGATGTAATATGATCGCCCCAGGAATCGCATCCATATAATAGAATGGGTTTGACTAGGATATCAAATAGTTTTAATTTAATGTTCAAAGATACATCAAAATTTGAAAAGGCTTTTAAAATTTTGAAAAATGCTTTCAATGCTTTATCGTTTAAATTGTCAACGCCTCTGGTTAAAGAACCAGAACATCGTATAATTACACCTAAGTATTTGTATTCTTGAACAATATCTAGGCAGTTTCCATTAATATTGAATTTGTCAAAAAGTTTTCTTCCTGATTTATTAAAAATCATTACCTGTGTTTTTTAATGTTAATTTTATTAAATTTTAAGTCTCCATTGCTTGCAATATTTATCAACTATATTTAATGAGGTTTGTAAACCACTACTTGATAAAGAAAACAAAATAATATCATCAGCATATAATAATGCCGGAACAGGGGTATCATTTAATTTCGGGACATCAATAGAATGATTTAAAATATATACTATTCAAAAAAAGTAGGGGATATTTGATTTTGGGGGCATAATACTAAAATATGCAAATGACTACGAAAAAAGTCACTATAGAACCTAACAGAAGAAACATTTCCAGTTACATGTGACGCCCAAACGCACCAATAGCTACCGCATGGAATGCAGGTGATGCTTGGGATCATCATGGGGGTCCAACCCAAGATTTGCACGACTCTGACTTTGAATGTTACAGTCATTGTGGCATTGAATTCCAGGGTGGAAACATCAGTTTAATTGTTTTAGTGACCAGAAAACAAATTTTGATATGCGTCGGCTTACCCAAAATGAAAGGTTACGTGCCCTTGGCATGCTACAGATCGGCACAACACAGGCGGTTGTGGCGCGGACGATGAATGTTTCTCAGTCTGTCATAAGCAGGCTATGGTCCAGATACCGTGATACACAATCTGTACAGGACAGACCACGCTCAGGTCGACCAAGGGCGACAACTCAAGCCCAGGATCGATTTATCCGTACCTTGGCCTTGAGAAATCGTGTCATCACAGCAAATCAGATCAGCGCTCGTCTTCAAACAGACACTGGTGTGAGAGTGAGTGGCCAGACGATTCGGAATCGACTGCATAGGGGTCACCTTCGCGCCCGACGTCCTCGCGTGATCCCTTGTTTGAGAGATCATCACATTCAGGCAAGACGTCGTTGGTGTAGGGATCGTCAACACTGGGATAATCGACGCTGGAGCAATGTGATGTTTTCAGATGAGTCAAGGTTCACTGTTGATTTTTTGGACAGACGTAGGAGGGTGTGGCGTCGTCGAAACGAGCGCTTCCAAGACGTTAACGTCATCAGACATGATCGATTTGGGGGTGGTTCTGTTATGGTGTGGGGAGGCATCACTGTTGCTGGAAGAACGGCTTTACATGTTGTTGCAGGGCGTGTTACAGGCCAGTACTACCGGGACAACATCTTGGCAGTCCATGTTGTGCCGTTCGCACGACGTCATGGCCGCCGTTTCATCTTCCAGGATGACAACGCAAGATGTCACAGGGCCAGGATCGTTACAGGTTACCTCCAACAACAGAACATCACCACATTACCTTGGCCAGCACTGAGTCCCGACCTCTCCCCCATCGAGCATGTCTGGGACATGCTTGGACAGAGGTTACGTCAACGTCAACAACGTCCTGCCAATGTCCAAGAACTTGCTGCTGCGTTGCAACAGGAATGGGACATTCTGGACCAAAATGACCTTAGACGTCTCATTAGGAGTATGCCACGTCGGATCAATGCTTGTTTGGCAAACAGAGGAGGATTTACCCGTTACTGACTTTGTTGTGATGCTGTGGTAACTTTGCTGTTTGACCCCGGGTATCATTTTACCCTTATAATGGTCAGTCTGTGCCTTACTTAGTCTAACGATCATTTGGAATAAATCGATGAATGTGAACTTCATTTCATTTTGTCATTTGTTTCTTCGTCAGTTTCATTAGGTGACTTTAATAACACTTAAAAATCAAATATCCCCTACTTTTTTTGAATAGTATATATGGGAGCTTGTCAATAAAGATGTTGAATAATAAGGGACTAAGGTTATTTCCTTGCATGACGCCTACTTCATTCATAAACGTTTCACTTAGTGTATTTCCAACTTTGACTTGTAGTTGGCTATTATGAAACATATTTTTAAAAAATTTATAAACATTACCATTTACACCTAAATCTAATAATTTGTAGAAAAGACCTTCTCTCCAAACTCTATCAAAGGCTTTTATTAAAATCTATGAAACAAACATAAAGGCATCTATTCTTCTTGAAACACTTATCAATTAAAGCTCTTAAAATTAAGATATTGTCAGAGGTTTTATAATGTTTTCTAAAGCCACACTGGAAGTTAGAGGGAACATTAACACTATTTAAAAACTGGGTTAACCTCTCAGTTAATATACTAATAAATAACTTTCCAATACAGCTTGTTATTGTAAGACCTCTAAAATCATTCGCACTCTGCGGAGATTTGACCTTAGGGATCGGTACAATATAACCTTCTACCCATCTATGTGGGAAAAAAACCATGCCTTACGCAACTATTAAATATTTCCACTAACTTTGGTGAGATATGGGTTTTAAGCGCCTTAATAATTTCATTGCTTATTCCGTCTAATCCTTCACTCTTCCCACTCTTTAATTTTGTAATGTGAATGTGAACCTCCTTGAGACTAATAGGCTCATTTAACGTATTAGAATAAGCTCCTGTTTGTTCCAGATCTTTCAGTTTTTGTTTGATATCAATCATGAAGTTATTATCGAAAGAATCAGTAGAATTTGCATCTATTTTACCCAAGTCCTGGAAGTGAGATTTCATGGTTTCGGAATCAAGAAGAGTTGATTGATCTTGTTTGTTTTTAGCCAAATCATCAAGTTTACTGATAACGTCTCAGAAGACTTTTGGATTAGACTTATCTAAATGCTCAAGTTTAGTAAGTAATTCATCTTTGAATTCACGCTTTTTAGATTTAATCAGTTTCGTGTACTCACGTTTTAACTTATAATATGTTTGACGTACCGCTGGGTCATTATGAAATTTTTCAAAAGTTTTAGCATATTGCGACAGACGTCTTCTCATTTGTACACATGATGTTTCAAACCATGGTTTAGCATTTTTATTCCTTTTCTTGAGTATTCTAGGTTTTAAACATTTTAAGCAACCAGTTTTCAGAACTGTTTCAAGTTGTAATACAAAGTTGTTAATGTCATTAATGTCATTGGTAGTTTGAAAATTTAAGGATTTAATTAGCTCATTTGAATTAAAATATTCTTGCAATGATGTTCTTGATTCAGCTTCCCACTTGAAACATAAAGGACTGAAAGGTATATTTGAACTCCTTACATTGGAAGCACTAATACAATATTTCACATCAAATATAAACCAGATCTGACAATGATCTGAATAGTACATGTTTGATTAAAGAATTCATGACGATTGATATGCACTATTGTTCTAACTGATATCTATTAATAGAACAAAGTTATTTATAGATTGTTTAATAGAACATCATTACAAAATACTCTGGCTCCTTTTGCTTATAAAACAAGTCTGATGTAAGTGGGTTAGATCACTGTTATTTCTGAAAATGCATTTTGCATAACAAAGCTATGTGTGGGTTAGATCAGTCTTCTGGTAATTATGTTGATGGTTAGATCTTTCTCTTCACACTGTCCATTTTCGGATTAGGGTATTGAAACACAATTTTCTTCCCAATGATTCCGACTTTGGTGATTTAAAATGCGCATTGAAGCGCCAGCAGTGCCTTTTTACTTCTGGTGACTACATGCTGGTAATAGAGAGGTGTACCCCCTTCACACATACACCACAACCTTGCTTTGACTTAAAAAATCAGGCAGATCCCCGATGGAAAAGA
Source organism: Patella vulgata (assembly GCF_932274485.2). NCBI lineage: Eukaryota > Metazoa > Mollusca > Gastropoda > Patellidae > Patella > Patella vulgata. Next base: position 45,779,472 of record NC_065885.2, read on the forward strand.
ATGAATGAATGAAATGTGGTTTTATGGCAAGTCAGCTCCAACCGGGCTATATTGCGCCAAACATATGGTGAAAAATTCAAGACAAAATAAAAGAAATTACAGAAATATATTTATATCCATAAATAAAAACAAATATAGATAATATATAAAATTAAAAATAAATATCAAATACTTTATGAATATAAACAATTAAAAAGAAAGAAGATAGGATACATATATATATATATATACAGTTAAAACTTATAATAAAATTTTGTCTCTTTTAAAAAGTTTAGTATCTCACAATATAGCTCCGGTTGAGCAAATAAATGATGTAATGTCTGGCAACGGTAATATTTAGATCTAATATTTCCAAGATACTTGCACTCGATCAAAATGTGCTTCACCGTCAAAGGAACATGACAGTGTTCACATTCTGGTTGAGGCTCTCGTTTCAAGATGAAAAAGTGAGTTAAAAAAGTATGACCAATGCGAGAGCGACACAAAACAACTTCATCCCTCCTGTTGGTTCTATAGGAGCTTGGCCAATCTCCTAAGAGAGGCTTGATATGATGAAGTTTATTTGTGCCTGCAAGATCCCAAGACCGTTGCCAGCGGTCATAAATAAAATGATTTATACATGATTTAAAATCTTTATATGGTATTAAAAAGGGTGATTGGGGAAGATCTAAAGCAGCTTTGGCAGCAAAATCTGTTTGATCATTCCCCCTTATATCAACGTGACTGGGGAGCCAGCAAAAGACAATGCCCTTGCTGCTCAACTCGTAAGATAGTAGCAGACGATAAACATCTGCTACTAATGGGTGTTCAAGCTGTTTATTGTTAATTGCTTGAAGCGAGGACAGAGAATCAGTAAAGGTGATGTGCTGTAGTAAATGTGATGATTGAATGAACTCCAAAGTCTGAAGAATGGCCTGGAGCTCAGCTGTAAATATTGAAGCAGCAGGTGGAAGACACACAGAAATGGTCTCAGTTGGCGTCACTGTAGCCGAAGCCACCCGATCACCATCTTTAGAACCATCTGTGTAAATAGGAGCATAATCACCATATTTAGACCTTAGCTCTCTAAAAAGAGATTGGAACACCGTCGAGCTAGTATCTTTCTTCTTATGTTGAGTCAGATCGAAATCGATCTTTGGGAGAGATATAGCCCACGGCGGAGACCTAAAGAAAGGGGTTTTCGCAATACTGTCAAGGCTGATACCAGCCTCCGACATGAGGGGTTGTATGCGAATACCAAATGATGAAATGCTCATGATAAGGTCTAAATATGGTATTATATGAAATATGATTTGGAAGTGATGCAATTTTCGTAGCATACTGCAGGCCAAGTTTATCACGTCTGTTGTGCAATGAGAGCTCGTGCGCCTCGACGTATAAACTTTCCACTGGAGATGTACGAAATGCTCCTAAACTGATTCTAAGTCCCTGGTTGTGTATGGTGTCGAGCTCTTTGAGATAAGACTCGCGGGCAGACCCATACACAATACACCCATAATCGAGTTTTGATCTTATTAATGCTCGATATAATCTGAGCAAGACCTTACGGTCTGCTCCCCAGTCAGTATTTGATAAGACTCTCAATAGGTTGAGGGCTTTCAGACATATCTTTTTTAGGTTTTTAATGTGGGGGATAAATGACAATTTATCAAATATCAGCCCCAGAAATTTGGTTCCATCCACAACTGGAAGGCGGTTGCCATCCAAGAAAAGTTCTGGATCAGGATGCAAACCTCGTTTCTGACAGAAATGCATGCAGACAGTCTTGGATTTCGAAAAACGAAATCCATTTTCGGTTGCCCATTGTTGAAGTGAATTCAAACAAAGCTGCAACTTACGTTCGACTATCCGCATGTCTGTAGAACCAGAGCACATCTGAAAGTCATCAACATAAAGAGCGCCGTTTGTACCTGGTTTAAGGCACGCTGGGATAGGTAAGCGACCTCGTTGGCCGAGGTTATGGAGGTCGCGCATGATACCGTGTTTCCACGTTGTATCATATGCTTTCTCCAGATCAAAAAATATTGCAACTAAATGTTGCTTCTGGATGTAAGCGTCCCTGACAAACGTTTCAAGTCTAACGAGATGATCAAGAGTGCTCCTTTGGGACCGAAATCCACATTGGAGGTCTGTAATGAGGTTGTTGGACTCAAGGTACCAAACAAGCCTTCGATTGATCAATCTCTCCATGGTTTTGCAAATACAGCTAGTTAAAGCGATCGGACGATAATTGGTAGGATTCGTATGATCTTTACCGGGTTTAGGGATGGGAATTATTGTGGCTTCATGCCACGAAGGGGGGAATTTCCCATCAACCCAAATCCGGTTAAAAAGATCCAGTAAAATTAAGAGAGTGGAAAAAGGTAAATGTTTAAGAATTTGGTAGTGTATTTCATCTGACCCAGTTGCAGTATCTCGAGCTCGCTTTAGCGAATCCCGAAGCTCTGCAATGGAAAAGGTATCATTATAGCATTCATCATTGCGGGACTTGAAATTAAGTCGCCTTTTCTCCTGTTGTTGTCTAATGCCTCGAAAGGCATCGGGGGAGAAATTGGATGATGAATTAGATGAAAAAGTACTGGCCAGAGAATTAGCAATATCAGGAAATGTTGTTAAGGTGGTATTATCAACATTTAAATGATTAACTGATAATGCACTACTTTTACCTTTAATCCTACGAATCCTATCCCATACCGACTTAGATGTGGTACGGGAATTAATCCTTGAGACGTAACCTTGCCATGAAGATTTCTTTGCTTGACGTATGGTTCTACGAGCCTTCGCCCGGACCATCTGGTATGCCGCAATATTCTCCATGGAAGGATGGTTCTTTAATCGCCTCAGGATGCGATCACGCTCTTTAAGAGCGGATTTGCAGTCATCGTTGTACCATGGTTTATTGAAACGTTTTGGTGTAGTCGTGGTTTTTGGAATCGCCTGCTCAGCCACATCTTGAAGAATTGAAGTGAATAAGGCCATGGGCTCATCTGCATCTTCTAACTCCTTTGTATCAAAAGAGAAGAGACACAAAGATTCGAAAAGAGCCCAATCGGCCTTATGCAACTTCCACCTCTGAGGTGACCACAACGAGCGCAGGTGTCTTTGCCCCTGCAGACGGTCTTGCTGTGTCCAAATTTCTGACATTTATAGCAGCGAAGAGGGTTGGAAATATAAGAATCAACAGGTATATTTAAATAACCTGCCTTGATTGACTTCGGTATGTCGGGACGATTAAAAGTGAGGATATAGGTGCTTGTAGGAATCACCTTATCTCCTCGGCGTACACTAATTCTTTTAACTTGTTGGACGCCTTGAGAAGAAAGGTATTCTACCAGTTCATCCTCACTGCTGCCTTCAAGATCCCGACAGCGAATAACGCCTCTACTAAAATTTAATGATCTATGTGGAGACACCTTGATAGGAATGTCTGCCAATGTTGTTGACTTAAGAAGCATGGTAGCATGCTGCTCCTTAGCACATTTTATCAAGAGTGTTCCATTTTTTAATAGCCTTGGGCTCACCGGCCAAGCCGGCAATGCCCTTAGCTATCAAAAATGGTGAGACTTTGGATAAGTCAGTAGAGGGGCTCTCAATCAAGAGAAACCTCGGCCACGACTTTGCCATTTTTGTTTTAAATATGTTAGAAACGTCCTCTGAACAAGAACACTGAGGCCGACAAACTCAACACCTCAGGAATTTGCTCTAACTCTTCCCTATCGATATTTCCTATAGTAGGGTGACCCGTGCACTCTACAGAAAGTTGGTCTCGACACGGCTAAATGTGCACGCTTCAGTTGCGTGTCTCGAACTGATTTCTGACTACCCCGCACTCTCTTTGAGTCAAAAAATAGCCATGGCACGTGCAATTCTCTACAAATATATCAACTATTACAGCCGTAAAAAATCTATTGTTGACGATTTTAAATAGCAGTAAAATTTAGCTTTTTGGTTATTACAGCTTTAGAAATTACGTTTGTTTTGTTTTTTAAATTGCTTTATGATTAACTGTACCGTTAAGAGCGGCATCTTTTGGTTTAGTACAAATAATATCTCTGAATCACTTTCGTTAGCAGGAACATGATACTATCAGTAGTTTCATTTTACTTTTACAGGTTTCTTAAAACAATTGTTGAATTGCCTAAAGTGCTTATTTCTAAATTCAATTTCTTGTTCTAGCTTTCTGTTATGTTTCGTAAAAAAGTAGTCTTGATTATCCCGACCTGTCAATCAGACGTAGAATGGTCGATAGACTGGTTAAGCGAGACTAATTTCAAAACAAGGGCACGTAACCTATCTTTTACTCAAAAGTGTCTGGATGTTATGGACGACACTTTGAACCAGTTTTCAGTCTATTATTTATAGATGATTAATGGTCATAGCTTATTAAGTACAACATGGTCGTTTATTTAGTGACTATAATTGTGTGAAACTGATTTGAGGCTTGGCATATATATAAATATTGTGGCGTAATTGTCGAGATATTTGGAGATATTTATTTATGGTGGGTCACCCTACCTATAGCCTGTCGAGCGTCACATATTTTCTCGGCAGCTGCTGGACTGACTTCAGCGTCACACAATTGTTCATATGAACAATTATTTACATTTAATTTACAAGACATAATGTCCCTTTAAATAACTCCCTAATCATTTAAATAGAACCTATTAAATAAAGCTAATAATTACTATAGAATAACTTACTTATTGTCTAGTTATCAACTGTTGACAAAATTATACCACGTGTACTATGTCGGGTATAGACCGGCTATAATATAGTTGCACGTGCAGTCACTGCACACGTGCGTTATGTAAACAAATTTACGAGAAGGTGTTAATGAGTTGTGTTTGGACCTGCGAAACACGCTCACAAACACAACCCTTCACACTTAGATTCACAAAACAATAATAAAATAAACAATCTTTATTTTAACCTAAAACTATAAATAATTTTATTATATTTTCCTCTCCCGTTCATTAACGAAAAAGATTTAGTAATTAATTTTTATCCGGTACTACCATTTGTAGTGTCCGAGGGAATATATATATAAATAATATATACCAAGCTCCCAGCTTGGCGTCTAAGGCGTCCGCATAAACTATAAATCCAAGTCACCTTGTTAGCATCCAAAAGTCAAAGTGTCCACTCGCCGGCGGACCCGTGCTTCTATGGACTAAGACTAGTAATTATTTCCCCTTATTTCATGATGGACCTTTATTTTTTTCTCCCCTCTTCCTGCATTTTTGGGTTGACTTTTTGGTCTAGAATTGGAGAAAAGGGATCAAATTTGCAATTTCATAGCAGTTTTGGGTAATACTGATGATATTACAGCGGAGGGATAGGGGGTGTAATTGTGTCGGAAGTGAGATTTTCACCCCTGTCAACTTCAAATCCGTGTAGCAAAAAATCTAAATGGTCAACCCCCTACAAAATTATGATGAGGAGATTGCCAAATGTTGTCCCCATTGTGCCTATAAAGATTGGAACCAACGGAATGTTGAGCAAAAAGCTACAGCCTGTGATGTTACAGTCATTTAACATTGAAGTCAATGGGCAAATAATTGCTAGTCTGAGACCATATCAGCGGGTAGTCTCCATCAACCAGATGGCTTACCGGAACAGCGGGTAGTCTCCGCCATCCAGGCGGTTTACCGAAACCGGCCAAAATCACTACACACATAATGTTTATAAATGGTTTTTTTTACCGATTCGAATCGTTTTCTGCCATTTTTAAGCGGTGTAGATGATAAATTTCACTTTAATTTTCTTAGCTGTTGAAAAATGCCGCCATGATTTTGAAGCGGAAGGATACCAGAGAATGGTGCTGTTGGAACCAATCTACATGTATAGAAAATCCTACTGTGTGAACCAAGCTGAAAAGCCATTCTGTTGTAATTGCTATTGTGACGAAAAATTCTGATGCGCCGAACATTCATAGCCTAATATAGGGCCTAAGATAAACTACTTTTCAAGGCCAACCCTGTTTTATTTGTCTCTTATCGCCGGGACTCTTTTAGTTTTTAATTGCCTGTTTTATGAAATAATCTTCCATTTAGTATAAAATAGTGTACATCTTTATATTCTTTTAAAAAACAACTTAACACGTTTATTTAAACAGGATTTAACTGACACAGTATGCGACTGATAATATGTCCATAATTTTGCTTGTTGGTTTGTTTTGTTTTGGTTTTTATATATGGTTACATTGCCAGTTTGTAAAGTGCACCTGAACACGGTATATGAAAGGGTGCACTATAAATATGCTGTAATAGTAATAAATATGCTGTAAAAGTAATAAATAATAGTAATAAATATGCTGTTATATTAATAAATATGCTGTAATAGTAATAAATATGCTGTGATAGTAATCTATAGAAAATATTACTGTTGGGACCAACCTATAGAACATCCTGCTGTGAGGGCCAATCTGAACTAATATAAATCAGTACAGAAAAATCCCGCTGGAGATTAATCTGAGCAAAATCCCTGCCGTGAGGGATAACCTAAAAAAATCCTGTGGTTGGGACCAATGAAGAAATTCCTGCTGTGACACGAATCTAAATACAAAATCGTGTCTTGGGGCCAATCGAAATGTTAAAAAAATCCTGCTGCTGTGAGAGCCAATCTACGATATAAATACGGTGTTGGGGGGTGTATAGAATATTTATTTTTTTCGTCACTTTTTTGTGTATATTGGGGGCGGGATTAATGGCGTTATGGGTGACAGATTGTCAAAGTTAGCGATATAAATAAGGCTATATTAGTTTATTTTTCTACTTTAAACCCCTGGCCTGGAATAGCCGGTAAACGGTTTTTAACATTTAAGTAGTAGTCAATGTGGTCTGCCCCCCGGTTGTTCAAATTATTTCCCTTGATATTTCGAAGGTGAAAGCTGACAGCTGTCAATCATTCTGGTCTAGTGGCTATGATGCCTGTCACTTTGTATTGGCTACGAAAGAGTGTTAACCAACAATGAATGGTCTATCTGTTCTTCAAACAAGAAAGAACAAAAATGGCGGCAACTGTGATTTGGTTAACTTGTTTTTTTTTATTTGTTTTCTTGTTGCCAAGATTTGTAAAAAGTGCGAAATTGAATACACCTAAGGTGCTCTTGCCTTATTACAGTACAGTTATATCTAACTTTACTCTAGAAGTTGAATTTTCACCTGAAGAATTGGAGATTCCAAATTGTTACAAATGGTAGGTGACCGGTCATGATTGGTAGACAAGCTAGCTACGTGTAATAATACTATTTACCACATCTCTCAATTTTTTTTCTCGAGATGAAGGAGGGTAGCTCTATAGGCTACTGGTATAATATGTAACAGGCATTGCCTGAGTAGAGCGAAGCTGATTATTGTCAAATATAAAACCTTCATAATTAATTTTCTCAAGTGATACAAAAAATGTTAAATAATTTAGTTTTTCCAAATTGATTTTCATTTAGATCTAAATTGTATACATTAATTTTGTTTTTTAAAAAAGAACAAAAAAGTGTGAGAATTATTTTCATTGACGTCAAAAATATGTGACGTCATTGATTAGACGCGTCATAGAAATAGTTCTATGAGGCGCGTAAGTTGACATGCGCATTGCCAGTTTTGCCCAGTGTATCCGGTTCCGGTCTGAATTTTTTTTTAATCAACAGTCTGTGGGTGACAATTTCAGTTACGCTCCAGTGTTACCGGAAAAGAGCTTTGCTCAAGCACCGCGCTTTGCGCGATGCTGTAGAGCTTCGCTCTATATTAGTTACTTTATTTAGTAACCGATACAATACCTTACTCTGGTATATAGTTCTATATCAGGACTTGGACAAGTAATTAATATTATAATTCGATACAATATACATGAGGCTACTGATCACTAGGGACCGGGTATCGTCCGGGTTTTACGAAAAAAGGAACGAAACTACGCTTATTAAATAAAGTCTTTACTTTCCTCTTATTGATTTATTGATCATCTTAAAGGATGGAATACTTTTCCATAATGACAACATTACAAAATACGTTCAATTACATAAATCACACAAATTTTAAAGTTATTCAAGAATCAGTCAATGTATCAAATTACAAGAATTCTCTCCTCCCCTCCAAGCTTTAAGGTTTGTGAGTCCTGTTGTAAAATAAGTTAACTAAATTTATATGTGGAAAATGGAAAAGGATGTCCACTAAGATCTGAAAGTAGACATGACAGTTATCTCCCTTCCTAAGGGCAAGTTTTTGAGGTTACGTGAAAAACTGATTACTAAAAATTATTTCCAATTACAAGAAATAACACAATGTCACTAAAATGTCTTCCAAATAGTTCTGATTAGATTTTAGAACACGTAATGTCTCTAAATGTTTCTTATCAGTATATTAATAATCAACGCAGCGATTTTAACCATCGGTAAAATTAATTAGACTTGCGACCAGCATGCCTAGGTGGTAACAGTTCTTTTTCTCCTGCGGTGTTGTGTGGTTGCAACCTAGCTAATGCTCGTGGGATCTTTGGCCCTCCAGTGTCCTAGTTCATTAGAGTAGACAGTCGGGGTTGTACCACCTGGACTGGTGGGGTTGTATCGGTCTTGACGGCTGGATCCAGGGTTTGTTGTGGTGGAAGCAAATCAGGTTCCATTGTTGCATCAGGGATGGTAAACTCCATAGGATTAGGTGCTGGTAACAACTTTGGATGTTGTATATGTTCATGGGTTAGAGATGTTGATTTGGGACACTTTAACTCAACTGCTTTCACAGGAAGATCAGCTGGCTTACTGAGAAATGGAGTGAACTTTCTCAAGTACTGTCTGTTACGTAGGGTAACCCTACCCGTTCCATCAACTCTCACCACATATTGGTGAAATTGCCGCACCTCAATCATGACACCTGTGCGCTCCCATCACCTGGGCTGGTTTCCAACAAGATTTTGAATAAATACGTGGTCTCCAATCTGCAGTGGGGGTAATTTATGAGTATGTTCTGTCCACTTTTCATGTTCCCTAGAGTGGCGCTTCGCCAATGCCCTCTCACGATGAAACAGTAACTCCTTCCAAGTCTCATGTGGTTGATAACGGCCCATCAATATCGGAATTGGATCACGATTAGGTCGGCCAAACAGGATCAGTGCTGGTGAAGCCTTCGTTTCTGGATCAATAGTAGTGTTGAAACTACTATTCGGATATCTGTTAACGGATACAAAATAAGGGTTATCCGAATCATTTTACTATCCGTTACAGTCTTCTGACATTCCATGCTATTATTTAGCCATTTTTACATCTGATTACTTTGAAATTTTCCCCAATGCTATTGATCACGTACGCAGCTTTGAGCATAAATGTTAATATCACGCGTATTATTTAGTGATAGTAACTAATAAAAATAATAATGCAGTGCAACGAAAACAGAAGTCTAAATAAAAAAATATTCATTCATTCCTCACGCTGGTTTAAGCTAGATAGAAGCTACTTCTTGGGTTTACGGGATACAAGTTAACACTGTGTTTAGACTTCCCGCAGTGAAATTTATTCATAACGACCTAGGTCACGTATAGGCCTATTCTCACTTGATGATTAGTTCAATAGCAGTAGATTATCAGAATGAGGCAAACGACCTTGGCGGAATAAATGTTAGATGTTTTTATTTTACTTTTTTCATTCGTGTTGATTGAGCAAAAATGATAAGTGGGAGAGCCGCGGATTACGGGAGTAGTTATACACAAATTTATCCACCTCGTTGATTTTTTTGGATATCATGTATAGTCTTAAACATGCATTATGCAAGAGCAAAATCTGCTTATTACAAGTCTTTCTTTAGGCCGGAAATGTTATCTAAATTATCAATTAGACATTAATTAACTTATCCAGACCATAATAAACTCTGGATGTCAAGGCTAGCCTTCGATGTTGGCTGGATTAGATTCCTATATGCCGCTAACGGCTATTGATAATCAAATCAAAAAAAGTGGATAATCGAGACTATGCTGTTTATATTAATGATTTTAGTAATGATGACCGAGACTATGCAAAAATTTCACACGCTTCTTTCTCGGCTCATAGTGGATCAATTTGACTGAAATTTTCAGCAAATTACCTTTACACTATCTAGTTTTTAACTATTATAGCGGGAACTGCCATCTCTCTACCTTATCTACCATAATGTATCTTTAATAATTGCGGCTAAAGGTAGGCACATTTTTATACGCCCACATTTTCATGTGGACGTGTTATGCCGTCGCCCCTGTCCGTCCGTCCACAATTGTTTGTGGACTCTCTACAGGTCACAATTCTTACCCGATTTTGACGAAACTTGAAATATAGGTTTATTCCTAAAAGATCTCGGCTGCTTTCGATATTAGCATGTATCGGATCGAAACTTCATGGATTATGGCCCCTGATTGTACGAAAAATCACGTTTTTAGCTTGTGGACCCTATAGAGGTCACAATTTTTATCCAATTTTGTTGAAACTTGAAATGTAAGTTTATAACCCAAAGATCTCGGTTCCTTTCGATATTTGCGCATATCGGACCGTAACTTCCTGAATTATGGCCCTTGATTGTAGGAAAAATCACTTCTTTTTTTTTTTAGCTTGTTCTCTATCCATCTCTCGAAAATGTGGGTGTATTCTGCCTGGCAGCCGCTTGTTTTCTTCGCGGCTCAAACAATTTGCAAATCGAAAGTAAGATTTCATACTCGGCATACCCAGACACTCATAAACATTGAAGTAAGAAATTATGAGTATATGAACTTTTGATGTGATTTTGTTCAAGAATTTCACGTTTCCGAATTATCCGAATAGTATTTGGATAGCAAACAAAAGTATTCGGATCACAAATCTCGATCCGATTTTCAACACTAATCAATAGAGTTTCTGTAGACAAGTAACGCTCGCTGAAATTTGTCACTTTCTAAAGAGCCTGTCACAGATGTGTTATCTACGAGCATACGTTTAACAGTTTTCACAGCGAGTTCAGCCCTAGAGTTGGCATGTGGGTTCGCGACTGAGCAAAGCCTGTGTCTGACGCCCAAGTTCCTTAGAAACTCTTGTGTCTTACCAGCCGTGAACTGTGGACCACCATCTGTTGTCAACTCCTCGGGAATGCCGAAGGTAACAAATGTCTCTCGAAGATGTTAACTAGTGCCGCTGCACCAGACTCAGATTTGTAAACCATTGGCCAGTTAGAGTATCTGTCCACGATCACAACATAGTCTGTGTTGTTGTAAGTGAAATAGTCAGCACAGATTTGTTGAAACGGGAACTCAGCTGGCTCAATGTCCGATGGGGGCTGCATGGGGTTTGATTTGGCTATTTTGTGGCAGTGTAAACATTGGTCTCTTACTCTGGCAATGTCAACAGTGATATCTGGCCAATATACCGAGTCCAAAGCCCTTGCCTGCATTGCACTGACACCTTGGTGTGCCGCAATTAAGTAAAGATTCCCGAAGTACAGCAGGAATTACGACACGATGACCCACAAGTACCACATCATCCACTACACACATACTGGGCGATAAATGATGGTAGGCTCTCAATTCAGGCGGCAAATCTCTGATATCCTCTGGAAATCTGTGTTCTATGAAATGAACAAGGTTACGAAGAGTCAGGTCAGACACTGTAGCTTCACGAAGCATGTCCCATGTAACCACTGCACATACAGACCAGGGCTGCCGACAACCAGTATCGCAGCGCAATTTGTGATACATATTTTAAATTAAAATCATTAATATGCCTGTCATTTTGGATATTGACACAAAGATTTATCCACATTTCTCAACACTTTCAACGTGTATAAAATATCAAATAAATTTTATAAACAAAACCGAATTCTCCGTGTGACATTTTCTTCTCGAACTACCCAGACTCAATTCATGATACTATATAATACAGGGACATAACTCTATGAATCGGGACTATTAAACCGGAAATAGGGAATCAAGTAGTGCCACTCACGTTGCGAAACATGTCAATTTCGAGTAATTATATCAGTATTCAATTTGAAAAAAAATAAATTCAGTGTATCCGGTAAACTATTATTGTTTATATCCCGTGCGTCTAGTTAATCGAGATTATTCGTAAAATACTGCGTGCTTCCGATTGAACAAAAATAATAACTCACGATAAAAAGCAGACGAAATTGTTTTCTAACGAAGAAATAAGAAGCCACTGCCAAGAATTGGCTTCAGACATAAGGCCTAACAAAAGTCTACATTCATTCAGAAATGTTCACAGCTAGCTGTAGAAGTGCTAAAATTCTAAAAAAATCTTAAGAATGAAATCTAATCATTTGCTATCAATTAAAATTAAAATAATCTTGTTATTTAGGTGTTTTATGTTGATTTGAAACTGAAAAACTGCTAATCAATTTTTAAATTTGCTAATCAACTTTGGCAAAATTGGACTTTTTGATTAGCAGTGCTGCTAATCATCTGTGAAAAATTACCGACAGCCCTGATACAGACTGTAGATTACTAGATGCTGCTGCCAATATGGATCCATCGCCAGCATCATCATTATCATCCATCTGCTGATACAACCTAGTGAGCACATCATGGAGAGAAATGGGCTCGTCAGCAAGGGAGTGAAGTTCTGCTGGGTCTCCTGGGAGTTCGAGACGTTCTGGGTTACCTGCTGGATAGCGCGATGCAGCATCAGGACCAAGGTTTTTCTTGCCTGGCACATGGACAATAGTGAATCGATATCCAAGCGTCTTCTCCTTGAGTTTAAGAAAGCTTCTATTAGCAATCTCAGTGAGTGAGCAATCATTTAGGATCTGCTGGAGTGGCTTATGATCTGTGGCAATGATGAGGTCTTTGCATCCCAGTACATAGTAACGTGTTTGATGTAGAGCATACACGACAGCCAAAGCCTCGCCTTCAATGGCAGCATACCTACTCTCAGCAGGATGAGTAAATCTGCTCCCAACAAGACAAAGTTTCCAACCATCAGAACAACATGCAGGGGTTCTGGAAGCACATGTACAGTATTTCTGCATCATGAAGAATCCAATTCCATCAACTGACCATGTCAATCGAGTAGGATCAAACAAGCGGACACCACCCCTCATTTCTTGTATAATAGCCTCTTTAGACTGATGGAATGCACTGGTGAGATCGTCTGTCCACTCAAATTTCATAGAGGGTTTTAGCAAGGTGCGGAATGGTTTCATTTGTTTTGTTCTGGCGAAAGCATAGGCACCCTGGTTGATGAGTCCAAACCATGCCCTCGCCCCGGTGATATCCATAGGGATCGGGAAATTACGAACAGCATCAATAAACTTGGCACTCGGTCGGATATTGGTGGGTGTAATTGTCAAGCCTGTAAAATCCACGTCTTGTGCAAATTGGAACTTGCCAGGATTAAGTGTGATTCCATTTCTTGCACACATGTCAAGCCACTCACATGTCTGGAAAAAAGCAGCCTTAACAGAGTCTGCCCACATACAGGTATCATCAACACATTTAACCTGTCAAACTAAGATTAGGGGCGATATTCAGGCTGCCACGTTTTCTATCTAACTTGAGGACAATCAAACGAAAGGACTAATGGGCAATGAATTATGGAAATGTAGCTGTGAAATAAGGAGTTATTGATCAAATCGGCTGAAATTTGGTGTGCGGTCATCCTTATATAATAGTACACATCTTTAAAATTTCTACAGGTGTGAAATACATGACGTAGCACCAAACTTTCTTTACTACATCTACATGTATGATGATGTCCATGTAAATTAAATGGATCATGATGTAAAATTGTTTGTAACATAGCTTCATACAAAGCTTTAACCGGATTGTTTAAAACATGCTCTTGCTCCCACTGCTAAAGAACTCTGCACAAGTATAAGTAGAACTGGGTGATATTGCCGCAAAAATATTGCAATGTTTTCTGAAAATATCATATTATCATTATACTGTATAGAGTTATTGTATAAAATGACAACAACTGTACAAAAAAACTGTAAAGAAACATGCATTAAAAGTTGGACGTGCCCTCTGAGTATTGATTAATTATAAATACAGTATTTACAAACATCTAGCCACAAAGATGTTCTTGAACCTTGTGAACGCTCTAACAAGAGTATCCTCTGATCTGTATTAAATTTACATACACATTATTGTCCCCTGCCTTTTGAAGAAATCGGGGGACTATTAAAATGGGTTTGTCAGTCTGTCTGTCTGTCCATCCGTCACACTTTTTGAGACACAATAACTCTCCTTCTGATTTTTGGCTCCGGGTGAGCAGAGATAAGAAATTTGATTCGTTGATGCTTTCGGACACGATAACTTTAGTCCTAATGAAGTGAAAGTGATGAAACTTGGTATATAGTTTCATTACATCAATACATTGACTAAGTTTGATATTGAGCATTTTCTGCTTAGACTAAGCAGAGCAATAAGCAATTTGATTGGCCGAGACTTTGGAAAACAATAACTCTCCTTCTAATTGAGCTAGAATGTTCAAACTTGGCGTAGGGGTTTATTAAGTGAATGCCTTGATGGAGTTCGCTTGTCTACGATATCACCTTAGGTGGAAGTGGACGTCAAACTCTAGGAACAAACGATGGAGTTCGAAGATGAGAATTTTCTGCTTAGAGTAAGCAGAGATAAGCAATTTGATTGGTTGATTCTTTGGGACACTATAACTTTAGTTTTAATTAAGTGAACATTTCCTGATATTGTTAATTCTCTGGCCAGTACAATTTCATTTAATTCATCATCCAATTTCTCCTCTGATGCCTTTTGAAGCATTAAACAACAACAGGAGAAAAGGCAATATAAGCAAAACATGGCGGCAAGTAAGACGCAGGGAAACCCGCTCCTCAAAAATGTTTGTTAAACATCCTGTGTAGCTCAATTTAGCAACGGATTATCAATAGGACGTGTATAGGATAACTAAATGAGCTAAATATTCTCCATATAAAGTTATAAACTTTTGTGATTTAACGATGACAGTGAAATTAATAAAACAAAAACAATGAGTGAAGACAAAGTGAAAAGTACTAACAAGCACTCATCATCAAGGTTCAATTCAAATGGAAAAATGAACAGACACAGCGACTCCAGTCTTGCAAGTGAGTCAGAAGAAGTATGCAAAATTCCTCGTCTACAATCCCTAAACGAAGATGATCCTGAAAGCTGCTTTATTGACAAAAATGATATAAAACAAATGATTGATAATGCAGTGGAAAAAGGTATATCAGCCGCAATTACGCAACTTGAACTTGACTTTAAACAATTCATAAACAAACGATTGCTTGAAGTTGAACATCATGTGACTGACATAGAAGCAGCCCATGATACAGTAGGACGAGATATAGATAATTTTGAAGAGCGAGTGTCTAACATCGAATCACATTTGAGTGAGGAATCTCAGAAAGTAATATACTTAGAAAATAAACTGAACAATCTCGAACAATACAGCAGAAAGTCACATTTACGTATATTTGGTTTAAAAGAATCTGCAGATGAAAACTGTGTGGAAATGGTTAAATCACTTTTTAAAGATAAACTCAACATCACAGATGAAATAAGTGTTGATGCAGCACACCGAGTCGGTCAAGTCAAGCAGGCAGACGACAAACCTCGAAACACAGGGGTGTGATAGTAAGAATTGTTAGGCAAGATGATCGTCAAAAAGTTATCAAACATCGAAAACTTTTAAAACATTCTGGTATTTCGATAGCCGAAGATATGACTTACACTAATGTTAAGCTTCTGGAAGAGGTCCAATCGCACCCTGAAGTTAGCATGGCATGGTTTGCCAACGGCAAAATTTTTCAGTTGATAAATCCGGTCTAAAAATTTGAATCCAGATGCACATGAATATAAGTGAAGAGATAAAGAGAATAAAACACAAATTAGCTAGAATCAAAAAATGATGATACAATTTTAATTCACAATATTACACCTCTAGTATAATGATAAAAAAATCATATACTATTAGTTGTTTCTACGTCCATCCGTTATTCGTAATGTTTAACATGATTTAATATCAATGTACCGAAAGTCTTCATTGTGCCCCCATCCCACTTTTCTCGTCTAGATTATCTGTGTTTAAAAGAAAAACTGAGATTTATTTACTTGTTTGTATAATGTAATCACGTTTAGTATATAGCTAACACATCGCTCTTATATTCAGTACCGTTAATCACTACTCACTACTGACTTAGTTTAACGAGCGCTTGTTTTAATTTCTAAAAGGGCCAAACGGTTGATTATTCATCAATTATCCTATCCACATTTTGGCTTACATGATCATTTTATACCATTCTTATCATCTTGATATATAGTATACTTGTTTCCTCTTATAATAGGTTGCTTTTGAGCTCTTATGTATTCGTATTTTGAAATTTTGTTTCATATTGTTATTTATTTATTGTGTTTATTCGTGTGTATGTACATTTCCGTATATATGTTATATTTTGCTGTGCACTTAACACACCCTCTAGAAACTACCCATACTTATAAATCCATAATAGGAACAGAACCACACCCTTCCCCTTTTTTGATCAAAGTAACAGGGCGCATCCTAGACAAGTAGATCTAAACCCTATCTTTATTGAGAGAAGGGGGACGTGTGGGGTTCATATTAGATACTATAATATACTGGTTGATTTACTTATATTTGCTTGTAATGTAATTACCGCATCCCACATTAATCTTATAAAAGCATTAATTTTCACACTGCTTATCAGATCTGGGGACATCAGACTAAACCCTGGTCCTATCAATTCGTCAAAGGACCATTTCATCTTAATGCGCGAAGCATTAGAAACAAACTCGACTCTGTCTCTGAACTGATCGAAGACTATCACATTTGTGGTTTCACAGAAACGCATCTTGATAACAGAGTAGATAATGAGATTCTTACTTTTAAAAATTTTCACCAGCCGTTTAGAAAAGATAGGAATTTCAGTGGGGGAGGAATTCTAGTGTATGTTGATAAGAAACTATCATGTAGACGAAGATCAGACTTAGAATTTAAGGACGCTGAAATAGTTTGGGTTGAAGTGAAGTTAAAACATGATATCATACTGGTAGCTACTGCTTATAGACCGCCAAACTTGTGCGTTGAATTTTGGTTATTTTTAGAATCATCAATAGAACTAGCTTATCAATTCTCAAAAAATGTAATCATAATCGGGGATCTTAATTTTGATCTTTTAGGTCTAAAAAATGGTCAACTCTATGATTTGATGCTAACAAACAATCTGAAAAATATCATTTATGAACCAACTAGAGTTACCGCTTCAAAATCATCCTTGCTAGACGTGATTCTTATTCAAGACGAGATTAAGACATGTCTAAGTGAAACTATAGATATTGATAAGAACATATCAGACCATAAAGGTGTTGCTGCGGTTCTGGACTTTTATACTTATTCTAACCCGTGTTTTGAATGAGAAATTGTTTTATACAAGCTAGCAGACTACGAAAAGTTAAATAATCTTATTTCTGATTTTAATTGGGACGAAGCACTAACTCCTTTTGGCTTAAATGTCGCAATTGATATCTTCTATTCAATTCTTATGAAATTTACAAACGAATGTATTCCCAGGAAGAAAGTAATTATTCGACCTTCGGATAAACCCTGGTTTAATTCAAGTCTACGTAAGGAGATTCGGATTTGTGATCGTCTAAGGAAGCGGGCCATTCAAACAAAACGACCTAGCCATTTAGTGAAATACAAATATCAACGTAATAAAGTTAATAATTATAAAAAAGTTTTAAAAACTGAGTACAATGACAGGTTGGTATCTGAATTGTCAAATCCAGAAGCGAGTCCCCAAGATTTTTGGAAACATATTAAACATTATATAGGTGAAAAGGTAGATTCTGATATACCACCATTAATATCAAGCAATACAGGCATTATTGCACATTCAGATTTCGATAAGGCCGAACTTTTAAATACTTTCTTCGGTTCCGTTTCCAGCAATGTTGACAAAAAGGAATTTCCGTATTTGCCCAAACGAACAAACTCTTTGTTTCACATGCCGGAAATTACCAATCAAGAGATTATTGATGTTATCCTAACCCTAAAAATAAAAAAGGCCAACGGCCCCAATAAAATAAATAACTGTCTCTTGAAAAATGTTGTTTCAACGATATTCTTACCCCTGAAACTATTATTTAACAAATCACTTAGTTCTAACACGTTCCCTAGTGCATGGAAAATTGCAAATGTTATGCCCTTGTTTAAAAATGGGGACAGAGGTAACGTTTCAAACTATCGTCCCATATCCTTATTATCGTCAGTGAGCAAAATCTTTGAAAAAATTGTTTTCAAACACATCTACAATTATTTTCATTCTAACAATCTATTAAATTGTCTTCAATCAGGCTTCAGAGCCAAACATTCCACTGTGCATCAGTTACTAGAAATCTACCAGGACGTGCTATCTTCTATAGACAAACGACAGTACTCGTGTCACATATATTGTGACATCTCCAAAGCATTTGATCGGGTTAATCATTTAGGTTTACTCCACAAACTATCTAGCTATGGTATAAGTGACAAAATGATAGACTGGCTAAAAAATTATCACACCGGTAGAAAACAAAGAGTCTTCATAAACAGTTCCTTTTCGGGTTATGCAACTTTGGCCTCTGGGGTACCCCAGGGATCTGTACTAGGTCCCTTCCTCTTTCTTGTTTATATTAACGACATCCAGGATGTTTTAGATAATACCGCTAGACTCTTTGCCGATGACACTCAATTTAGACTTAAATAAACTCTATGAGTGGTCAAAAGATTGGCCAATTAAATTCAACCCCAATAAAACTAAGGTCGTAATTTTCACTAACAAAAAATTTTCAATCTCTCCAAATTTCAAATTCGGCGACAATCAACTCGATATCGTTCATTCCCACAAGCATCTTGGCATTAACTTGTCAAATGATTGCAAATGGAGCACACACATCAAGCTCGCTTGATAAAATCTATAAAGTACATATACGCTCTATTCTTGAATATGCTTGTGAAGTCTGGGATAGCTGTTCATCAACCGACGCAGAAAAACTCGAAAAAATTCAATTAGAGGCTGCGAGAATAGTCACTGGACTTCCAAAATTCTGTAGCCGAGCAGCGCTTTATTATGAATCTGGTTGGAACAGGCTTTCTGAACGCCGGAGTATAAGACGTCTTACCACCCTACATAAAATTTTAAACAATAACGCACCCCAATACTTACTAGATATTATTCATTCCTTTGAAAGCAATACACTTAGATATAACTTAAGAAATAGTGATCATATTTCCCCACCCTTCTGTAGAACATCATTATATAAAAATTTGTTCTTTCCGTCAACAATTCGAGACTGGAACTTATTGGATTCATCAACAAGCACTTCTAGCCAAGATCCAAAGGGTTCTTAATACTGCAGCCCGAATAGTAACAAGGACACATAAGTTTGATCACATCCAGAATGTGCTGGCTTCTTTACATTGGTTACCTGCTGAGGCGCGAGTCAAATACAAAATACTAACATTAGTGTATAAATGTGGCAATAATGCAGCTCCTCAATACTTATCTGAACTCTTATATGACTACAACCCTATTAGATCACTTTGCTCTCAAAAGAAACAGTCGTCTTTCAGTTCAGCTGGTCCTAGATTATTGAACGAACTTCCACAACAGATCAAGAATCAACAAACTTTTAATCAATTTAAATCCGCACTAAAGACTTTCCTGTTTCAACAGTTTTACCAGTAGAGCCATTACAAAAAGCGTTTTGAGCATGTGTCAACATGAAGAAGACGCTATATAAAACTTCATTATTATTATATTATTAACAAAGAAAATAGAAAATATCAAAGCTTTTAAAAAAAAATTGTCTGAGAGATTCGAGATAATAAAGGCTCCAAATTATTATGCGAGCGGTAATAGAAAATTGAGTATTTTACACACAACACTTTGTCATGGGTGCAGTTCCCTTAACTCAGATCTGTTTCGGTTAAATTTAATTGAAAATCCTAAATGTTCTTGTGGCGCAAAAACGCAAAGCACTATCTTATGGAATGTAACTTGTTTGATATCGAAAGAAATGAACTTTTCGATTCTTTACGGATAATCAGCACCATAACCTTAAATATACTTCTTTGGGGTGATTCTAGTTTAAATACTGACATTAACATTTATGTCTTTAATCAAGTACAAAAATATATTAAGTCAACTAAAAGGTTCAATTGATAAGTATGCGTAGTGTAGTTTCAATTTTTTTTTTTTTGTGCACAATTGTAAAAATGTTTTTTTTTTATTGTTGTTGTTGTTTATCTTTGTGTACATAATACTACTACTTGGTGAGTTTTTCCCCTTCCAACTTTCGATTTTGATTTTTTATTCGCAAGGGTGAATACTCATATTGAATTTCATAAGAAGATACTAAATCCCCCAGCGAGATTCTTTGGGCATGTCGAAAAAATTACTTTCATAATCCAAATATTTAAGAATTTCTCTATAATGGGATTTTTAACTATTTATTATAACATTTATATCCTTCGTTTTTGTATGTTCTTATCAATTGTACTATCATAACTATCAATTACAATGTATGTGGAGAGGGCATTGGTAAGTTTTCGTAACTTTTGTCCCAATCTGTTTGTACTTTATTCATGTTTTAGTACAATAAACTATGTTTAAAACAAAGGAGAAAAGGCGACTTAATTTCAAGTCCCGCAATGATGAATGCTACAATGATACCTTTTCCATTGCAGAGCTTTGGGATTCGCTAAAGCGAGCTCTGGATACTGCAACTGGTCCAGATGAAATACGCTACCAAATTCTAAAACATTTACCTTTTTCCACTCTCTTAATTTTACTGAATCTTTTTAACCAGATTTGGGTTGATGGGAAATTCACCCCTTTGTGGCATCAAGCCATCTGGTAAAGGTCATACGAATCCTACCAACTATCGTCTGATCGCTTTAACTAGCTGTATTTGCAAAACCATGGAGAGATTGATAAATCGAAGGCTTGTTTGGTACCTTGAGTCCAACAACCTCATTACAGACCTCCAATGTGGATTTCGGTCCCAAAGGAGCACTCTTGATCATCTCGTTCAATTTGAAACGTTCGTCAGGGAGGCTTTCATCCAGAAGCAACATTTAGTTGCCATATTTTTATACGCCCACATTTTAATGTGGACGTATATTGTCGTCTCCCTTGTCCGTCCGTCCACAATTGTTTGTGAACACTCTACAGGTCACAATTTTTATCTGATTTCAACGAAACTTGAAATATAGGTTTATCACCCTAAGATCTCGGTTGCTTTCGATATTGGCATGTATCAGACTGTAACTTCATGGATTATGGCCCCTGATTGTACAAAAAATCATGTTTTTAGCTTGTGAACACTGTAGAGGTCACAATTTTTATCCGATTTGGTTTGAACTTGAAATGTATGTTTATAACCAACAGATCTCGGTTCCTTTCGATATTTGTGCATATCGGACCATAACTTCCTGAATAATGGCCCCTGATTGTACGAAAAATCGCGTTTTTAGCTTGTGGACCGCATAGAGGTCACAATTTTTATCAGATTTAAAAAAAACATTTGAATATATCACCGTTACACCCTAACTAAGGATGGTTGAGTTCAAATTTCTTAAAAATCGGACTGAAACTGACAGACAAAATAGTGTCAAAATAGTGTGTATCAGGGTTGTGGACCCTCTGGAGGTCACAATTTTCATCTGATTTCTATGAAACTTGACATGCATGTTTATAACCCATAGATCTTGGTTCCTTTCTATTTTCGTACATATCGAATTGTAAATTCCTGAATTATCGCCCCTGATTGTACGAAAAATCACGTTTTTAGCTTGTGGCCCCTCTAGAGGTCACAATTATTATCCGATTTAAAAAACCGTTCGAATATATCACCGTTAAACCATAACTTTGTCTGAGTTTTAATTTCATGAAAATCGGACCAAAACTGCCGGACAAAATGTCCACCCCTCCTACGCAAATAGTGTAACATCTGGTATATCAATGTTGTTGACCCTCTAGAGGCCACAATTTTGATCCGATTTTGATGAAACTTGAAATGCAAGTTTAAAAAAAAAACGTTCAGATATATCACCGTTACACCGTAATGTTTGTTGAGTTTGAATTTTGTGAAAATCAGGCCAAAACTGTCGGACAAAATGGCCGCCCCTAGTACGCAAATAGTGTAAACATCTGGTAAATCAAGGTTGTGGACCCTCTAGGGGTCACAATTTTGATCTGATTTTAAAAACCTTTTAAATACATCACCATTCCACCATAATGAAGGTTGAATTCGTATTTAGGGAAAATCGAAATGAAACTGCCTGACAAAATGGCCGCTCTTTGTACGCAAATTGTGTAGAGGTCACAATTTTTATCCGATTTTGATGAAACTTAAATCATATCTTTATATACAAAAGATCTCAATCTCTTTTGATATTTGCACATTTCAGGCCACAACTTTCTGGATTATTGCCCCTGATTGTACAAAAAAATCGCGTTTGTTTTTAGCTTGTTCTCTATCCAGCTCTTACAAAATCTGGGTGTATCCTGCCTGGCAGCCGCTGGTTTGATCTGGAGAAATGTCTGAAAGCCCACAACATATTGAGAGTCTTATCAAATACTGACTGGAGAGCAGACCGTAAGGTCTTGCTCAGATTATATCGAGTTTTAATAAGATCAAAACTCGATTATGATTGCATTGTGTATGGGTCTGCCCGCGAGTCTTATCTCAAAGAGCTCGACACCATACACAACCAAGGCTATATCTCCCCAAAAGATCGATTTCGATCTTACACAACATAAAAAGAGATATACTAGTTCCATGGTTTTTCAGTCTCTCTTTCGAGAGCTAAGGTCTAAATATGGTGATTATGCTCCTATTTACACAGATGGTTCTAAAGATGGTGTTCGGGTAGCTTCGGCTACCGTGATGCCAACTGAGACCATTTCTGTGTGTCTTTCACCTGCTGCTTCAATATTTCAGCTGAGCTACAGGCCATTCTTCAGGCTTTGGAGTTCATTCAATCATCACTTCTACTACAGCACATCATCTTTACTGATTCTCTGTCCTCGCTTCAAGCAATTAATAATAAACAGCTTGAACACCCATTAGTCTGCTACTATCTTTTGTCTTTTGCTGGCTCCCCAGTCACGTTGATATAAGGGGGAATGATCAAGTAGATTTTGCTGCGGAGGCAGCTTTAAATTTTCCCAAAGCGCAAAGCACTCTTTTTATACGCCCACATTTTCATGTGGACGTATATTGTCGTCGCCCCTGTCCGTCCGTCCACAATTTGTTTGTGGACTCTCTACAGGTCACAATTCTTGTCCGATTTTGACGAAACTTGAAATATAGGTTTATCTCCAAAAGATCTCGGCTGCTTTCGATATTGGCATGTATCGGATCGAAACTTCATGGATTATGGCCCCTGTTTGTACGAAAAATCACGTTTTTAGCTTGTGGACCCAATAGAGGTCACAATTTTTATCCGATTTTGTTGAAACTTGACATGTAAGTTTATAACCCAAAGATCTCAGTTCCTTTCGATATTCGTGCATATCGGACTGTAACTTCCTGAATTATGGCCCCTGAATGTACGAAAAATCACCTTTTTAGCTTGTGGACCCTATAGAGGTCATAATTTTTATCTGATTTAAAAAAACGTATTATTATATCACAGTTACACCCTAAGGAAGGTTGAAAATCGGACCAAAATTGCCGGACAAAATAGCCGCCGTTTAGACGCGAATAGTGTAAAAATATGGTAAATCAAGGTTGTGGACCCTGTAGGGTCACAACTTTAATTCGATTTTGATGAAACTTGAAATGCATGTTTTTAACCTAAAGATCTTGGTTCCTTTCGATATTGTCGCATATTGGATCGTAACTTCCTGAATTATGGCCCCTGATTATACGAAAAATCACGTTTTTAGCTTGTGGACCTTATATAGATCATAATTTTTATCCGAATTAAAAAAACGTATTATTATATTACCGTTACACCCTAAGGAAGGTTGAGTTCGAATTTGGGGAAAATCAGACCAAAATTGCCGGACAAAATGGCCGCCGTTTGTACGCGAATAGTGTAAAATATGGTAAATCAAGGTTGTGGACCCTGTATGGGTCACAATTTTAATTCGATTTTGATGAAACTTGAAATGCATGTTTATAACCTAAAGATCTTGGTTCCTTTCGATATTGTCGCATATCGGATCGTAACTTCCTGATATATGGCCCCTGATTGTACGCAAAATCGCCTTTTTTAGCTTGTGGTCCCTCTGGAGGTCACAATTATTATCCGATTTAAAAAACCGTTTGATTATATCACCGTTACACCGTAATGAAAGTTGAATTCCAATTTCGTGAAAATAGGACCAAAATTGCCGGACAAAATGGCCGCCGCTTGTATGGGAATAGTGTAAAAATATGGTATATGTCAAGGTTGTGGACCCTGTAGAGGTTGCAATTTTAATTCGATTTTGATGAAACTTGAAATGCATGTTTATAACCTAAAGATCTTGGTTCCTTTCGATATTGTCGCATATCGGATCGTAACTTCATGAATTATGGCCCTGATTATACGAAAAATCGCCTCTTTTAGCTTGTGGTCCCTCTGAAGGTCACAGTTATTATCTGATTTTAAAAATCGTTTGAATATATCACCGTAACACCATAATAAAGGTTGAGTTCAAATTTCCTGAAAATCAAATCAAAACTGTCGGACAAAGTGGCCGCCACTTGTACGCGAAAGGTGTAAAAATATGGTATATCAAGGTTGTGGACCCTGGAGAGGTTACAATTTTAATCCGATTTTGATGAAACTTGAAATACATGTTTATAACCCAAAGATCTTGGTTCCTTTCGATATTTGCGCATATCGAATTGTAACTTGATGAATTATTGCCCTGTTTTTTTGGAAAAATCACTTTCTTTTTAGCTTGTTCTCTATCCATCTCTCAAAAATGTGGGCGGATCCTGCCTGGCAGCCGCTGGTTAATACCATATAAGGATTTTAAATCTTCAATAAATTATTTCTTTTATGGCCGTTGGCAAACGTCGTGGGATCTTGCAGGCACTAACAAACTTCATCACATTAAGCCTCTCTTAGGGGATTGGCCAAACTCCTATAGAACGATCAGGAGAGATGAAGTTGTTTTGTGTCGCTCTCGTATAGGTCATACTTTTAAAACACACATTTTCATCTTAAAGCGAGAGTCTCAACCGGAATGTGCACACTGTCATGTTCCTTTGACAGTTAAGCACATTTTGATTGAGTGCAAGCATCTCAAAGATACAAGATTACGGTATTACCGTTGCCAATCATTACATCAGTTGTTTGCCCAACCGGGTCTATTTTCTCTTTCATATTTTAAATATATATACATAAAGTTTATATTTATTTTTATTAGATATTTTCTGTGATATTTGTTTTTATGTATAAATGTATATAGATAATATTGTGATTATTTGTTTCTAGTTTGTCTCGAGAAATATCACCATATGTTTGGCGCAATATAGCCTGGTTGGAGCGTAGTGCCATTAAACAACATTTCATTCATTCATTTAATTAAGTGAGAGTCAGGACACTTGGTGTATAGTTTTATCACATCAGTACATTGACTAAGTTCGATAATGAGCATTTTCTGCTCAGGGTAATCAGAGCGATAAGCAATTTGATTGGTCGAGACTAAGGAACACAATAACTCTCCTTCTAATTGAGGTAGAATGTTCAAACTTGGAGTAGGCGTTCATTAGATGAATGCCTCGATGGAGTTCGATGATAACCATTGTCTGCTTAGGTAAGCAATCTGATTGATTGATGCTTTGGGGCACGATAACTTTAGTTTTAATTAAGTGAGAGTGATGAAACTCTGAGTATGGATTCATTATATCATTACCTTGACTACGTTTGATGATGAGACGTTTCTGCTTAGGCTAAGGAGGGTTAAGTAATTTGATTGATCAAGACTTTGGAACATAACAACTCTGTTTTTAATTGAGGTAGAATGTTTAAACTTGATGTAGATGTTCATTAGGTGAATGTCTTGACTGATTACAATGATAAACATTTCGAACTAAAGCTAAGCAGAGCTAAGCAATATTATTGGTCGATGTTTTGGGACAAGATAACTTTGATTCTATCTGATGGAGATTGATGAAACTCAGTGTATAGTTGATAATCAGTTTGATTGCTTGATACTTTTGGAAAAAGTAAATGTGCTATTAGTATTACATGTAATTAATACGTGTCATCTATTTATTTTGGGATTTCGGCGGGGGACATCAGCCTCACTGTTGGCTTGTTATGGTTGAGTTTGAATTTTATGAAAATATGACTGAAACTTTCGCATTTAAGTGCTTGTCCACAAGAAAACCATGCAAAATCGTGCAAAATCAGGAAGGTGATGGGTCGGTCGATTCCATTCATATTCATAGGGTTTGGTCATGCCCGTGAGACTACTCGATAGCCAAAACCGCTGATCTCAGAAATTGACCCTAGCCGAGATACGGCAAACAGGTGTTTTTGGGTCTTTTTTTCTCATTTTTTCGTCAATTTTAGGCAATGTTAGCTGCTGTTTTTTAGGTTGTAAATGAGTACTTATGAAACGAATGATGATTCGATATATTAGGCTAGGTAGTAATGTTTCAAAAAAATGAAGAAAGAAAAATCTATCTTTCCACTCAGGGGTGGCATTTGGTTATTCCTGAAGTGTATAAATCAAACCTTATAAAGAACCCTAACTTTATGCCGCGATATCTCCACTGCCGCGGGGTCCCATGAATTCTTTTTGTGGTTGTTAGTAACTGGGTATCAGGTCTCTCAATTAAAAAAATAAAATTTCATATATGTCTATAACTACACTCTCAAAAATAGTGGGTAATTATCCCCAATATTATCAAACTGATATTCAAACAAATGTAGTATAATACAGACGCCTTCACAGCTGCTATGTTTTCGCAACATAATGTTCGTATGACAACTCTTACTGCAACTGGAAGTGAAAATTTGCTAAAATTTGCATTATTTCACTCTTAAATCTCTTGATATGTACAGATCTCATTATAAGCTGCAGTTGAGAGAACTGTCATAGCTCACAGTAGTCATTGAATAGTAAAATGTAGGCCTAAATCCTCAAGATTGGAAAATAAATTCTACACTCTAAAAAGTTTCAGGTCAGCAAGACTAAAAAGGCAAGATTTTGTCTTTTCTTTCAATTTTCAGGACCGATGTTATCTTTACCTCTAACTGCGACCAACGAGTTAATGATCTATATTTAGACTATATCCTACCTACAAGTAGTAGTCCTACACTCTTAAAGTACGGTGATCATCATCTTCACAAAAAGTCCCAAAAATAAACAAAAAACTTTTTTTTTTCAATTGGCTTAATGTAGCAATAGGTGTACGTATATATCAGAATATCGAACAGCAACTATTGGTACTAGTAGTTGATTAGTTTTATACATGTTGGTCTAACTCATAACATTTTTTTTAACTTGTTGTACGTAAAGCAGAAAGCGCAGATTGCTCTCTGAGGTAAGAATATACAATCGCAGATTAAATACTAAATTGGGCAATGCCCGTTATTGACCTGGTGAGTCAATCCTTAATCCTCACAAAATATCAAATATACAAAATTTACTTTCGGGAGGGAATACTAATCCTTACAAAATATCATATCTAATTACATTCATGAACCCTCACAAAATATCAAATGTAATACAAAAACTACGTTCATAATTTTTCACAATATATCAGAGACATTCAATGAATCCTTTCCTTACAAAATATCAAATACAGTATTATACAAAATTTACATTAAGGAACCCTCGTAAAATATCATACAAAATTTACATTCATAAATTTTTACAAAATATCAGAAGGATAAAATAGTGGAAGTACCTTATGAATCTAATCTCCTCAGTGTATATCGGGATCTATCATCAGGACGGTGTTATTATCATTGACAAATAGTAAATATCATCAGGACGGTGTCATAATCATTGACAAACAGTAAATATCAGCAGAACGGTGTTATAATCATTGACAAATAGTAAATATCATCAGGGCGGTGTTATAATCATTGACAAATAGTAAATATCAGCAGAACGGTGTTATAATCATTGACAAATAGTAAATATCAGCGGGACGGTGTTATAATCATTGACAAATAGTAAATATCTGCAGAACGGTGTTATAATCATTGACAAATAGTAAATATCAGCGGGACGATGTTACTATCATTGAAAAATAGTAAATATCAGCGGCACGATGTTACTATCATTGAAAAATAGTAAATATGAACAGGACGGTGTCATTGAAAAATAGTAAATATCATCAGGACGGTGTTATAATCATTGACAAATAGTAAATATCAGTAGAACTATCATTGAAAAATAGTAAATATCATTAGGACGGTGTTACTATCACTGACAAATAGTAAATATCAGCGAGACGATGTTACTATCATTGACAAATAGTAAATATCATCAGGACGGTATTATAATCATTTACAAATAGTAAATATCAGTAGAACTATCATTGAAAAATAGTAAATATCATCAGGACGGTGTTACTATCACTGACAAATAGTAAATATCAGCGAGACGATGTTACTATCATTGACAAATAGTAAATATCATCAGGACGGTGTTATAATCATTGACAAATAGTAAATATCAGTAGAACGGTGTTACTATCATTGAAAAATAGTAAATATCAGTGGGACGATGTTACTATCATTGACAAATAGTAAATATGAGCAGGACGGTGTTGTACGTAAAGCAGAAAGCGCAGATTGCTCTCTGAGGTAAGAATATACAATCGCAGATTAAATACTAAATTGGGCAATGCCCGTTATTGACCTGGTGAGTCAATCCTTAATCCTCACAAAATATCAAATATACAAAATTTACTTTCGGGAGGGAATACTAATCCTTACAAAATATCATATCTAATTACATTCATGAACCCTCACAAAATATCAAATGTAATACAAAAACTACGTTCATAATTTTTCACAATATATCAGAGACATTCAATGAATCCTTTCCTTACAAAATATCAAATACAGTATTATACAAAATTTACATTAAGGAACCCTCGTAAAATATCATACAAAATTTACATTCATAAATTTTTACAAAATATCAGAAGGATAAAATAGTGGAAGTACCTTATGAATCTAATCTCCTCAGTGTATATCGGGATCTATCATCAGGACGGTGTTATTATCATTGACAAATAGTAAATATCATCAGGACGGTGTCATAATCATTGACAAACAGTAAATATCAGCAGAACGGTGTTATAATCATTGACAAATAGTAAATATCATCAGGGCGGTGTTATAATCATTGACAAATAGTAAATATCAGCAGAACGGTGTTATAATCATTGACAAATAGTAAATATCAGCGGGACGGTGTTATAATCATTGACAAATAGTAAATATCTGCAGAACGGTGTTATAATCATTGACAAATAGTAAATATCAGCGGGACGATGTTACTATCATTGAAAAATAGTAAATATCAGCGGCACGATGTTACTATCATTGAAAAATAGTAAATATGAACAGGACGGTGTCATTGAAAAATAGTAAATATCATCAGGACGGTGTTATAATCATTGACAAATAGTAAATATCAGTAGAACTATCATTGAAAAATAGTAAATATCATTAGGACGGTGTTACTATCACTGACAAATAGTAAATATCAGCGAGACGATGTTACTATCATTGACAAATAGTAAATATCATCAGGACGGTATTATAATCATTTACAAATAGTAAATATCAGTAGAACTATCATTGAAAAATAGTAAATATCATCAGGACGGTGTTACTATCACTGACAAATAGTAAATATCAGCGAGACGATGTTACTATCATTGACAAATAGTAAATATCATCAGGACGGTG
Source organism: Patella vulgata (assembly GCF_932274485.2). NCBI lineage: Eukaryota > Metazoa > Mollusca > Gastropoda > Patellidae > Patella > Patella vulgata. Next base: position 45,809,359 of record NC_065885.2, read on the forward strand.
TTATAATCATTGACAAATAGTAAATATCAGTAGAACAGTGTTACTATCATTGGCAAATAGTAAATATCAGCGGGACGCTGTTACTATCATTGACAAATAGTAAATATGAGCAGGACGGTGTTATAATCATTGACAAATAGTAAATATCAGTAGAACGGTGTTACTATCATTGAAAAATAGTAAATATCAGTGGGACGATGTTACTATTATTGAAAAATAGTAAATATCAGTGGGACGATGTTACTATCATTGATAAATAGTAAATATGAGCAGGACGGTGTCATTGAAAAATAGTAAATATCATCAGGACGGTGTTATAATCATTGACAAATAGTAAATATCAGTAGAACGGTGTTACTATCATTGAAAAATAGTAAATATCAGCGGGACGATGTTAATATCATTGAAAAATAGTAAATATGAGCAGGACGATGTTACTATCATTGATAAATAGTAAATATCAATGAAGCGCTCCCTCAGATATCACTCTTAGTATTTAGCATCCACATAATAAATCCACTGCTACCAATGATAGATACCCTCTGATGTATTTAGTACACTCTTTCAATAAAACATGCTCAGTCTCTTTAGGATACACAGTGAAAATGCTGCATTTTGAAGTAGAAAACTGCGAAAAACCACATACAGCAGCCACCATCTTGGATGGCTGGATACCAGAACTGATAGTTTTGACAGAGCGGGTTCTACGACTGCCTGAGCGGGTTAGAACCGCTAGTCTGTCAATTGCCGATGGTATCGAGTCGTTTAGCGTCCATATTTTGTGACTATATTGATTAGAACATATAAAAATCAGAGGATCCAATATCAAAATTGTCAAAACTTAGACAATGTTATCGCGCATGCGTATGAAGATATATGAAATTTTATTTTTTTAATCGAGAGACCTCGTACCCGTTTACTAACAACCACAAAAATAATTCATGGGACCCGCGGCAGTGGAGATATCGGGGGATAAAGTTGGGTACTTTATAGGGTTTGATTTATACCCTTCAGGAATAACCAAATGGCACCCCTCAGTGGAAAGATAGATTTTTCTTTTTTCATTTTTTTGAAACATTACTACTTAGCCTAATATATCAAATCATCATTTGTTTCATAAGTACTCATTTACAACCTGAAAAACAGCAGCTAACATTGCCTAAAATTGACGAAAAAATGAGCAAAAAGCCCCCAAAAACACCTGTTTGCCGTATCTCAGCTATGGTCAATTTCTGAGATCGGCGGTTTTGGCTATCAAATAGTCTCATGGGCATGACCAAACCCTGTGAATATGAATGGAATCGGCCGACCCCTCACCTTCCCGATTTCTGCATGGTTTACTCGTGGACTGGCACTTAAATCTCTACTCCCCTTTACAAAAATAGTAATACCATGGGTTTGGTCCCTCTATAGGCCACAATCTTTGTCTTATTTAGGTTAGTTTAAACTTAAAATATATGTCAAGGATCAAACGGTCTTGGTTGAGTTCAGCTTAGGTGTGCATGGGATTTTGCATATTTTGGTATACATCAGAACTTCCATAATAGGGTTATAGCCTCTGCTGTTTACGCAAACTGTGACATATGTATGGAGTTTTGTCTGATTCCGATGAAACTTTACAAATATGTTAAGGATTGAAAGCTTCAGATTCAATGTTAAGCATTGGGGCAATAAGATGATGTGCCCTATTGATTTTCCTTGTTCACCATCCATTTCATGCAAATTGTGGGTGTATCTTCCATGACAACCAATTGTTTCAAATTGGGTGTGAAGCATTGAGGTCATGAAAGAACAAACGTTTACAATATTTTAGACAACATTTTTGGCCATATTTTTTTCCAGCTTATTTCACTTTAAACCTTGGTTTAAAACGTATCCTTTTCGAGAGATTAGACATTTAAAGGACAATATTGGTGCCAGTCATTATCACATATGTGATAGAGCTGGTTAAACACATTCCAAATATAATTTTAACACAGAGATCATTGCTACGATAGCTGAGTAATACAGGTTTCCTGGATCGGAAGTGACAAACGCCAAAGGAAAACATGAGTCATACCTCTATATGACTGGAGGGGCAAAGCTGGGGCAAAGTCCAAGGTTAAGGGGGCAAAGGCACAAGCTTCAACTAGGGGTAGGGGGCCTCCCCCAGAAAATTTTGAAAAACAGGTTGCAGGAAATGCAGCCTGGCAGTATTTCAGGCACTGATTGATGAGGTAAAGTGTGAAACGAACGGACTTGCGAATCACAACGAAGCCCACTCACGAGCGTCAAAGTAGGGAGTCCTCCCCCAGAAAATTTTGACTAGAGAACAAAATGTCAAACGAACAGACTTGCGAACCTCAACGAATTCCCCTTTTGAGCGCCAAAGTAAAACGAACAAGCCTATTGAGTTTCAGCAAATTTCCGTTAATTACATCTAGAGTAATGGCCCTTGTTCAACTTTGTTGAATCTTGTGAACGCTCTAATGACAACAGTTATCATCCGATCTGTATGAAATTTATATGCATCATTTAAATTAGTGCAACGAAGATGCCTATTGAATTTCAGCAATGTCCGTTAATTACACTGTGAGTTATTGCCCTTGTTTCACTTTGTTGTACCTTGTAAATGCTTTTACGACAAAAGTTATTATCCGATCTGTATGAAATTTATAGGTATCGTTCAAATTAGTGAAATGAAGAAGCCTATTGAATGTGAGCAATTTCTGTCAATTACGTCTAGAGTTATGGCCCTTGTTTCAGTTTTTAGAACCTTGTAAACTCTCAAACGACAAAATTTATAATCTGATCTGTATGGAACTGTCTTGTTAAGGCCCCCAATTACCTACAATGGAATAAAAATGCGACAACCCTTGTCGACCGCTTGGACAATTTAGCTGCTGTTGGCGTATGTTTTGTTGCCTGGCAACCTATCTTTAAAAATCTTGTAGATGTTCTAGCCGCTGAAGTTATCACCCGATTGACTTTAGATTTATACATAGTGTTTATGGTCATGAGACGAATAAGCTTATTTTTATACGCCCACATTTTCATGTGATATAAAATAATTAATAGAATACAATATCAAGAAAACATCGTTTTATCCAACGTTTCGTCAGTAAAAATAGTAACTTCTTCTGGGATGAAGAACTAAATTCAAAAATTTTTTTTAAAAAAATCGGACCAAAACTGACTGACAAAATGGTCGCCCATCGTTCTTAAATAGCGTAAAAATATGGTATATCAAGGTTGTGGACCTTCTAGAGGTCACAATTTTTATACGCCCACATTTTCATGTGGACGTATATTGTCCTCGCCCCTGTCCGTCCGGACGTCCGTCAGTCCACAATTTGTTTGTGGACACTCTACAGGTCACAATTCTTATCCGATTTTAACGAAACTGGAAATATAGGTTTATCTCCAAACGATATTGGCATGTATCGGATTGAAACTTCATGGATTATGGCCCCTGATTGTACGAAAAATCGCGTTTTTAGCTTGTGGACCCTATAGAGGTCATAATTTTTATCTGATTTAAAAAAACATATTATTATATCACCGTTACACCCTAAGGACGGCTCAGTTCGAATTTCGTGAAAATCGGCCCAAAATTGACAGACAAAATGGCCGCCGTTAATTCTCAAATAGCTTAAAAATATGGTATATCAAGGTTGTGGACCCTATAGAGGTCACAATTTTTATCCGATTTTGTTTAAACTTGAAATGTAAGTTTATAACCCAAAGATCTCGGTTCCTTTCGATATTCGCGCATATCGGATTGTAATTTCCTGAGTTATGGCCCTTGATTGTAGGAAAAATCACTTTCTTCTTAGCTTGTTTTTATCCATATCTCGAAAATGTGGGCGTATCATGCCTGGCAGCCACTGGTTATCTGATTTAAAAGAATTGTGTGAATATATCACCATTACACACTAAGATCTTGGATCCTTTTGATAATCGCAGATACCCAAACTTAACTTCATGGATTATGGCCCCTGATTGTTCGAAAAATAGCATTTTTTTTCCGATTTTAAAAAACGTTTAAATACTTCACCATTCCACCATAATTAAGGTTGAATTCGAATTTTGGGAAAATGGAAATGAAACTGCCCAACAAAATGGCCGCTGTTTGTACGCAAATTGTGTAAAACTATGCAATACGAAGGTTGTTGACCCTCTAGAGGTCACAATTTGTATCCGATTCTGATGAAACTTAAAATATATCTTTATATCCCAAAGATTTCAGTCCCTTTTGAAATTTGCGTATTTCAGACCATAACTTTCTGGATTATTGTCCCTGATTGTACAAAAAATCCTGTTTGTTTTTAGCTTGTTCTTCCAAAATGTGGGCGTATCCTGGCTGGCAGCCGATGGTTAGCTTGTGGACCCCATAGAGGTCACAATTTTTATCTGATTAAAAAAAAACGTGTAAATATATCGCCGTTCGCAAATCGTGTCAAAATATTGCGTATCAGGGTTGTGGATACTGTGGAGGTCACAATTTTCATCTGATTTTGATGAAACTTGAAATGCACGTTTATAACCCACAGATCTCATTTCCTTTCGATATTCGTGCATATCGGACCATAACTTCCTGAATTATGGCCCCTGATTGTATGAAAAATCATGTTTTTAGCTTGTGGTGGACCCCATAGAGGTCACAATTTTTATCCAATTCAAAAAACCGTGTAAATATATCATCGTTACACCCTAAGAATGGTTGAGTTCGAATTACGTAAAAATGGGACCGAAACTGACAGACAAAATGGCCGCTACTCTTACTCAAATAGTGTAAACATCTGGTATATGAAAGTTGTGGACCCTCTAGAGGCCACAATTTTGATCTGATTTTGATGAAACTTTAAATGCATGTTTATAACCCACAGATCTCATTTCCTTTTGATATTCGTGCATATCGGACCATAACTTCCTGAATTATGGCCCCTGATTGTATGAAAAATCACGTTTTTATACGCCCACATTTTCATGTGGACGTATATTGTCGTCCGTCCGTCCACAATTCTTTGTGAACAGTCTACAGGTCACAATTTTTATCCGATTTCAATGAAACTTGAAATATAGGTTTATCACCCAAAGATCTCGGTTCCTTTCAATATTGGCATCTATCGAACCATAACTTCATGGATTATGGCCCCTGATTGTACGAAAAATCACGTTTTTGGCTTGTGAACACTGTAGAGGTCACAATTTTTATCCGATTTTGTTGAAACTTGAAATGTAGGTTTATAACCCAAAGATCTCGGTTCCTTTCGATATTCGCGCATATCGGACCGTAACTTCTTGAATTATGGCCCCTGATTGTACGCAAAAACGCGTTTTTTGGCTTGTGGACCCTATAGAGGTCATAATTTTTATCCGATTTAAAAAAACGTATTATTATATCACCGTTAAACCCTAAGGACGGTTGAGTTCGAATTTCGTGAAAATCGGCCCAAAACTGGCAGCCGTTCGTTCTCAAAATATGGTATCTCAAGGTTGTGGACCCTATAGAGGTCACAATTTTTATCTGATTTTGTTGAAACTTGAAATGTAAGTTTATAACCCAAAGATCACGGTTCCTTTCGATATTCGCGCATATCGGACCGTAACTTCCTGAATTATTGCCCTTGATTGTAGGAAAAATCACTTTCGTTTTAGCTTGTTTTCTATCCATCTCTCGAAAATGTGGGCGTATCCTGCCTGGCAGCCGCTGGTTAGCTTGTGGACCCCATAGAATTCACAATTTTTATCCAATTCAAAAAACCGTGTAAATATAGCACCGTTACACCCTAAGAATGGTTGAATTCGAATTTCGTAAAAATGGGACCGAAACTGACGGACAAAATGGCCGCCCTCGTACTCAGATAGTGTAAACATCTGGTATATGAAAGTTGTGGACCCTCTAGAGGGCACAATTTTGATCTGATTTTGATGAAACTTGAAATGCAAGTTTATAACCCAAAGATCTTGGTTCCTTTCAATATTCTCGCATATTGAATCGTAATTTCCTGAATTATGGCCTCTGGTTGTACGAAAAATCAAGTTTTTAGCTTGTGGTCCCTATAGGGTCACAATTATTAATCGATTTGAAAAAACTTTTGAATATATCACCGTTACACCATAATGTTTGTTGACTTCGAATTTCGTGAAAATCGGGCCAAAACTGCTTGACAAAATGGCCGCCCCTCGTACGCAAATAGTGTAAACATCTGGTAAATCAAGGTTGTGGACCCTCTAAAGGTCACAATTTTGATCCGTTTTTGATGAAAGTTGACATACATGTTTATAACGCAAAGATCTTGGTTCCTTTCGATATTCGCGTGTATCGGATTGTATCTTCCTGAATTATGGCCCTTGAATGTACAAATAATCTCGTTTTTAGCTTGTGGTCCCTCTAGAGGTCACAATTATTATTTGATTTTAAAAACCGTTTAAATATATCACCATTCCACCATAATGAAGGTTGAATTAGAATTTCGGGAAAACCGAAATGAAACTTTTCTATACAAAATGGCCGCACTTTGTACGCAAATTGTGTAAAACTTTGCTACGAAGATTGTGGACCCTCTAGAGGTCACAATTTTTATCCGATTTTGATGAAACTTAAAACATATCTTTATATCCCAAAGATCTCAGTCCCTTTTGATATTTGGGCATTTTCTACCATAACTTTCTGGATTATTGCCACTGATTGTACAAAAAATCGTGTTTGTTTTTAGCTTGTGCTCTATCCATCTCTTGCGAAATGTGGGCGTATCCTGCCTGGCAGCCGCTGGTTAAAATCAGTTTTAAATTGTGACCTGTATAAGTTCCACAGGCTGAATACATGTTTTTTTGTTCAATTAGGGGCCATAATCCAGGAAGTTACGGTCCGATATGCGCCAATATCGCAAGGAATCAAGATCTTTGGGTTGTAAACACACATGTTCAGTTTCATCAAAATGGGCTAAAAATTATGACATCTAGTGTATAGAATAAGGGGCCATAATTCATGAAGTTACAGTCCCATACAAGCCAATTTCGAAAGGAACCGACCTCTGAATGCTCCTGCACTCTGTGAAATCCGACATCATTTTCATGTCCCGATTTATTTCCTTATTATTTCAGCCCAAATATCTTTGAGAAATCTGTACTCTGAATATGCTGAATAACGACATCAATCAGCCGTCCTGTCACATGATTTCCATTTAATCAACACTGTATAATTCGGCCTTCAATCGGTAGGTGTGAAGCCACAAATGATTAACAAGCAATCACCAATCAATCATCTGTGAGATTAAAACTCGCTCGCGTAGGTCTTTGTTGATCACTTCGATAATTTTATAATCTCTTGTAAGACGGTTGTGACAAATACTCAAGAATACTCACATATTTTCCCACGAATTATTCACAGTCGTAAAATATTCCTAGCACCTGTTGGAAACATTCGTTGCGCATGCCGATTGAAACTGAATACCTTAGTTTGTTCACCCTATGGATCTATCCGAACCTTGTGACGACAACTTGGACATAGAACGACAGATTGTCAATGAACACGTGACACCAAAGGCAAGTGTGCAAACAACTGAAGACGACGAAGAAGATAAAGTAACGACAGACTTGACCTATTCAAAATGCCTACGCATGTTAAATGAAATAAAAATTAATGTTATAAAATTTTGAATGTAAAAGCCACATTGTAATAATACTCCCGGTTTTCGAAGTTACAATAATACTTCGGGCATTGAGAAATCTGAGTATTCCGACACACTGCGTAATCCGACATATTGTAACGATCCCATACAATGTCAGATTTACCTATATTTCAAGTTATGACCTGTAGAGTGTCCACAAAGATGGTGTGAAAATGTGGGCGTATAAAAACGTTTCATCGATCTAGTGCCGAACATACTATTAAACGGACAAGTGACATATAACGGACGGATTTAAGTGGAATTCTTTATGTAGACAAACACATGAAATCAACAGTCGGTCATGTGACATTTCGGTAACTATGAGGTTTTAAAGTAATTTCATGTACTGTAATTTAATTTGTTCAGAGAACAAATTATCCCAAAATACATGTTCATGTCGGTCCGTCCGTGCGTCCGTCGTCCACAATTTCTTGTGAACACTCTACAGACTACATTTATCATCTGATTTTTTTTAAATTGAAGAATCCTATTTAATTTCAATAACTTCCGTTAATTTCTTCTCGAGTTATGGCCCTTGTTTCACTTTGTTGTACCTTGTGAACGCTCTAACGACAAAAGTTATCAACCGATCTGTATAAAATTTATATGCATCATTTGAATTAGTAAAACAAAGAAGCCTATTGAATTTCAGAAATTTCCGTTAATTACATCTAGAGTAATGGCCCTTGTTTCACTTTGTTGAATCTTGTGAATGCTCTAATGACAACAGTTATCATCCGATCTGTTTGAAATTGATATGCATCATTTAAATTACAACGTGAGTTATGGCCCTTGTTTCATTCCGTTGTACCTTGTGAATGCTTTAACGACAAAAGTTATTATACGATCTGCATGAAATTTATAGGTAACGTTTAAATTAGTAGAAAACGAACAAGCCTATTGAGTTTCAGCAAATTTACGTTAATTACATCTAGAGTTATGGCCCTTGTTTCACATTGTTGAATCTTGTGAATGCTTGAACGACAAAAGTTATCACCCAATCTGTATGAAATTTATATGCATCATTTAAATTAGTGAAATGAAGAAGCCTATTGAATGTGAGCAATTTCTGTCAATTACTGGCCCTTGTTTTACTTTGTTTAACCTTGTGAATGTTCGAACGACAAAAGTTATCCGATCTATATGAAATTGATATGCATTATTTGAATTAGTAAAACGGAAAAGCCTGTCGAATTTCAAGAATTTCTGTAGATTACTTCCAGATTTACAGCCCTTGTTTTAGTTTTTAGAACCTTGTGAACCCTCAAACGATGAAAATTATAATGTTGTCTGTATGAAATTATCTATTAAATGCCCCCTAATTACCTACAAAAGAATAAATATACGACAACTCTTGTCGACCGCTCGGACGATTTAGCTGCTGTAGGTATATGTTTTGTTGCCTGGCAACCTATCTTTGTGTTTGTTATTTGTAATTGAACCCAGTTTATGTACTGGTACTCCAGATAGCATTATTTGGATGCCTGATACTGTTTGCCCTACATCTAACATGTCCAAGAGTACAAGATGTTCGTGATTGAGTCTTCTTGTATTCTTTTGAATAACATATATTATGTACGGTACCAAAAATATAGGTTGCTTTGTTGCAGGAGAACAACGCGTGCTGAAGTTGCACAAGTAACATTAATTAATAGTACAGATGGAGAATGTGCAGTGGCAGCCCAGGTATCTGCAATATCTAAAGCTTTGCATCAGATGACTACTGTAGTTTTAGCTGAAAATTCTGGTCAGTATATAAATTTGATATAAGGTTACTAGAACACATACCGGTACAGTTCTTTCCAAATTCCAAATCGCTTATCACTGTGGAAAAAAACCCCAGTTGGAACTGGAGATTAAATTGCAAGTGTTTCGCTGTGTTTTCATGCTAGGAAATTGCTATGGATTCAGATCTATTATCGCTAATGTCTCATAGGCTTTGAAATGGTAGCATGAGTGTTATTTCTCGAAGTCAGGGCTAGAAATTCGTCATTTTTTTGCGAGAATCCAAGAGGATTCTCATATATGGAATCTGCGCGAATCATCCAAATCTTGATACTACTGTCTATAAAACAAACTTGTGTTGATTGTGTTAATCTAAAACACCAAAATACAACAACAATGATAAAAAAAATAAAACAATCGGTTGGAAGTTTTGGTAAACACTTAAATACCGGTAGTGTCAAAAGTAATATCCAGAAAATGCTGTACCAAAATCAGCAGTCCAACCTTATGGGTTTTCTCCAGGTCCTCCGGTTTCCTCCCACTGCTAAAGACCCCTACGCGCAAGCGAATTATTAAAATAAAATTAAACCATATGTTTATCCCGAAATGACCTAGTCTGTGTCGAGTGGACATTAAACCCCATCTCTCTCTCTCTCTCTCTCTCTCTCCAAAATAAGCTGATATGGCACCATGAGATTTCTTCATAGCAAAATTTGTAGTCTTTTTTCCATCACATAACTAGTCAGGTAACTTGCAAAAGTTTTTATTCATTCATGGATGAGAGACAAACGGCACAATGATCGCGTGAAAACCATAAATGATATTGCTATAAAATAAAATTCTGTACGACTACGATATAGCCTTCAATAATATTTTTGAAATTAAGCCTCTTGTCAGCTTGTGTATAAATTAAAAATTCATAACTTTAAACGCTATTTAAAACTGGTTTATTGACATAATTCCAACCGATATGTCACGTGTCATTGGAATTCAGCATTGGAGATTCTGTCAGGAAAATATCCACTGTTTCTCTCTCTGTGTATTTGGTGTTCTATCGGGGGATTATATTCAATGAAGATTTAAATTTAACTAACAACTGGTCAGTGAATCCATCAATGTATGATCCAGTTATTATTTTAGGTACCTGGAATTCACACGGACAGAGCGTGGAAAACGTCGATTCGCAAACCATGACGAGAACGTCTTTCGCCACGTGGCGTATTTTACTGGACCTATTATGAATTGTCAGCAAGCTTGTTTTGTGTTTTTACCGGATTATCAGGATTATCAAAATCACCATTAAATGTGCTAATTACTTGGATTATGAACCACATATAGCCAATTCTCATTACGGTATGACTGTTGTTGTAGCCGACAAGCAAGTTGGTTGACTTCTTTATTAACAAGTAATAATTAACCTGTTGTAATTTAGCCAAAAGTAGGTGTTTATTAGGTGAATGCCTTGATGGAGTTTGAAGATGACAATGTTCTGCTTAGGGTAAACAGAGATAAGCAATTTGATTAGTTGATTCTTTGGGACACGATAACTTTAGTTTTAATTAAGGGTAAGCAGAGCGTTAAGCAATTTGATTGGCCGAGACGTTTGAACACAATAACTCTTCTTCTAATTGAGGTAGAATGTTCAAACTTGATGTAGGCATTCATTAGGTGAATGCCTTGATCTAGTTTGATGATAATCATTGTCTGTTTACGGTAAGCAGAGATAAGCAATCTGATTGGAGTGATGAAACTCTAAATATAGATTCATTATATCATTACCTTGACAAAGTTTGATGGTGAGAATTTTCTTTTTGTCCCCCGCCTTTCGAAGAAAGCAGGGGACTATTAAAATGGGTTCGTCCGTCTGTCTGTCTGTCTGTCTGTCTGTCTGTCTGTCTGTCTGTCTGTCTGTCTGTCTGTCTGTCTGTCCGTCCGTCCGTCCGTCCGTCCGTCCGTCCGTCCGTCCGTCCGTCCGTCCGTCCGTCCGTCCGTCCGTCACACTTTTTGGGACACAATAACTCTCTTCCTAATTGAGCTAGAATGTTCAAACTTGGTGTATGTGTTTATTAGGTCAATGCCTTGATGGAGTTCGAAGATGAGCATTTTCCGCTTAGGGTAAGCAGAGATAAGCAATTTGATTGGTTGATGCTTTGGGACACGATAACTCTCTTCCTAATTGGGCTAGAATGTTCAAACTTGGTGTATGTGTTGATTAGGTCAATGCCTTGATGGAGTTCGAAGATGAGCATTTTCCGCTTAGGGTAAGCAGAGATAAGCAATTTGATTGGTTGATGCTTTGGGACACGATAACTTTTAATTGAGCTAGAATGTTCAAACTTGGTGTATGTGTTTATTAGGTCAATGCCTTGATGGAGTTCGAAGATGAGCATTTTCCGCTTAGGGTAAGCAGAGATAAGCAATTTGATTGGTTGATACTTTGGGGCACGATAACTCTCTTCCTAATTGAGCTAGAATGTTCAAACTTGGTGTATGTGTTGATTAGGTCAATGCCTTGATGGAGTTCGAAGATGAGCATTTTCCGCTTAGGGTAAGCAGAGATAAGCAATTTGATTGGTTGATGCTTTGGGACACGATAACTTTAGTTCTAATTAAGTGAGATTGATGAAACTTGGTGTATAGTTTCATTACAGTAATACCTTGACTAAGTTTGATAATGAGCATTTTCTGCTCAGGGTAAGCAGAGCGATACGCAATTTGATTGGTCGAGACTTTGGAAAACAATAACTCTCCTACTTTGATTGTTAGACTATAAGTAAAGATATACTGTTTGATTGTTCAATACTTTGTAATAGATAATTTGTGATAAATTTATATGTGTCCTCTAATTATTTTCCTATTTCGGCGGGGGACATCAGCCTCACTGTTGGCTTGTTAGGCTATGGAGCGATAAGCAATTTGATTGCTCAAGACTTTGGAACATAACAACTCTGCTTTTAATTGAGGTAGAATGTTTAAACTTGATGTAGATGTTCATAGGTGAATGGTTAACATTTTGAGCTGAAGCTAAGCAGAGCTATTTAATTTCATTGGTCGATGCTTTTGGACAAGATAATCTTAATTCTATCTGATAGAGAGAGATGAAACTTAGTGTATAGTTTGATTGCTCGATACTTTTGAAAAAAATAAATGTGCGATTAATTAATGTGTCATCTATTTATTTTGGGACAAAATGGCCGTCCCTTGTATGCAAATAGTGTAAACAACTGATATATCAAGGTTCTGGAACCTCTAGAGGTCAAAATTTTGATTTGATTTAGATGAAACTTGAAATGCATGGTTACATCCCAAAGATCTAGGTTCCTTTCGATATTCTGAATTGTACAAGAAGTCACATTTTTAGTTTGTGGTCCCTCTAGAGGTCACAATTATTATCCGAATTAATAAAATGTTCGAAAATATCACCGTAATGTAGAGTGAGTTCGAATTTTGTGAAAATCGGACCAAAACTGCCAGATTGAAGGGCCGCCCCTCATACGCAAATAGCGTAAACATATGGTGTATCAAGGTTGTGTGTGGACCCTCTGAAGGTCACAATTTTGATCCAATTTTGATGGAACTTGAAATGTAATGTTTATAACGCAAAGATCTTGGTTCCGTTCGATATTCTTGCATATCGGATTGTAACTTCCTGAGTTATGGCCCTTGATTATACGAAAAATCCTGTTTTTAGCTTGTGGTTCCTCAAGACGTCACAATTATTATCCGATTTTAAAAAAACGTTTGAATATATCACCATTACAGCGTAATGTCAGTTGAGTTCGAATTTCGTGAGAATGGGACCAAAACCGCCGGATAAAATACTAGTTTATAACCCAAAGATCTTGGTTCCTTTTGATATTCGTGCATATCGAATCGTAACTTGTTCCAAAAATCCTGATTTTAGCTTGTGGGCCTTGAATATATCACTGTTACACACTAAGATCTTGGTTCTTGACAAAATGGCCGCTCTTTGAAGGCAAATTGTGTAAAAGTATGTATACGAAAGTTGTGGACCCTTTAGAGGTCACAATTTTTATCAGATTTTGATGAAACTTAATATATATCTTTATATACCAAAGATTATGACCCCTAATTGTACAAAAAATCACTTTTGTTTTTAGCTTGTTCTCTATCCATCTCTTGCAAAATGTGGGCGTATCTTGCCTGGCAGCCGCTGGTTATTTAGAATTTATAAACTATGAAATAAACAATGGTCCTCCTTTGATCACTGTCGCTGATGTGAAGTAGTTCCAATTCCTACTACTTCGCAGCATTTTTTTACGCCCACATTTTCCTGTGGACGTATATTGTCGTCGCCCCTGTCCGTCCGTCCGTCCGTCCACAATTGTTTGTGAACAGTCTACAGGTCACCATTTTTATCCGATTTCAATGAAACTTGAAATATAGGTTTTTCACCCTAAGATCTCGGTTCCTTTCGATATTGGCATGTATCGGATCGTAACTTCATGGATTATGGCCCCTGATTGTACGAAAAATCACGTTTTTGGCTTGTGAACACTGTAGAGGTCACAATTTTTATCCAATTTTGTTTAAACTTGAAATGTTAGTTTATAACCCAAAGATCTCGGTTCCTTTCGATATTCACGCATATCGGAACGTAACTTCCTGAATTATGGCCCCTGATTATAAGTAAAAACACGTTTTTTGGCTTGTGGACCCTATAGAGGTCATAATTTTTATCCGATTTAAAAAAACGTGTTAATATATCACCGTTACACCCTAAGGACGGCTGAGTTCGAATTTCGTGAAAATTGGCCCAAAACTGACAGACAAAATGGCTACCCTTCGTTCTCAAATAGCGTAAAAATATGGTATATCAAGGTTGTGGAGCATATCAGACCATAACTTCATGAATTATGGCCCCTGATTGTACACAAAAACGCGTTTTTTGGCTTGTGGACCCTATAGAGGTCATAATTTTTATCCGATTTGAAAAACTGTGTTAATATATCACCCTTACACCCTAAGGACGGCTGAGTTAGAATTTTGTGAAAATCGGCCCCAAACTGACAGACAAAATGGCCACCCTTCGTTCTCAACTAGCGTAAAAATATGGTATATCAAGGTTGTGGACCCTATAGAGGTCACAATTTTTATCCGATTTTGTTGAAATTTGAAATGTAAGTTTATAACACAAAGATCTCGGTTCCTTGTGGACCCTATAGAGGTCATAATTTTTATCCAATTTAAAAAATCGTTTTATTATATCACCGTTAAACCCTACAGACGGTTGAGTTTGAATTTCGTAAAAATATGGTATATCAAGGTTGTGGACCATATAGAGGTCACAATTTTTATCCGATTTTGTTGAAACTTGAAATGTAAGTTTATAACCCAAAGATCTTGGTTCCTTTCGATATTTGCGCATATCGAATTGTAATTTTCTGAATTATGGCCCTTGATTGTAGGAAAAGTTGCTTTCATTTTAGCTTGTTTTCTATCCATCTCTCGAAAATGTGGGCGTATCCTGCCTGGCAGCCGCTGGTTTTTCTTCGTTTTATCTCATTTACTATTTGTATTTTCACCACACTTGTCATAATACGTAGCAGTTTTAGAAAAGGTGGGAAAAGGTGAAGGGAGGGAGAATATTTTATTTTTTCCTTGCCATGTCTAAGATTCGCACTAACTTTTCAAACTATTTCTCGGTGATACTTTAGTACCTGTCTCCTTTTCCCCTAAAAACTTAAATTGTCAACAGAAAGAAACTTTTACTTCGCTGGATAGGTCAGGGTTGTCAGTCAAAGGGAGGGAATCCCTGACCTTGGTTGATCTAAAAATAGTATCCAAATTTGTTTTGAACGTTATGATAAGTATAGTAGCTCGTCTTTCTTTGTTTCGGCATAGAAATATGCTTCTGTAGCCTGGTTTTGGTCATTTCTGATACACAAAAACTAGAATAGGGGGAATTCATTCGATCTCGGATAACCAGTCTTTTTGACAGCTGCCAATAACGAAAAAATGTCTCCATTCATTTTCTTTGTTTTGTGGGACGATGATATCATATTATTTTTCATAAACTACACAGACAGGAGCAGCAAAGTCTACTCATTGCTAATTCATGATATTTTGTCCAATTTTTTACAAATTGCATTAATTATTACACGAATACATCACGATTTGAACGGACCATTTTTGTAACCAATTAAAACAATGAAGAAAATACAAGTTCTACTCAACCGATTTTAACAAACTTGGCATCAAATTGAAGCTTACATTCCGAGGAACATTTCTATGGGACCAATTGTGATTATATGTAATAGATTTTATTTCAGATCAGTTTATATAACGACCTATGAAATCTTTTGATTTTCTGGAATTTTGGCATTATTATTGGCGCCATGAAAAAAAACTCCTGTAATTTTATTAAACACTAGCTTAGCTATTTGCATGCCAAAAATTATTTAATTCGGATCAGGCAAGACTGAGAACTTTTTAGATTTATGACAAAAATTGATCATATTTAAACTGATTTCAAAATTTAATATCTTTAAAACCACAAAAGATATGTGCCCAAACTATGACTTGAATCACAGCTTCAGATGTCTATTTAACGATCATACCAAATTTATGTGGAACAGAGTTTGAAAAATAACATAAAATTAATGGCAAAGTTACCATAGGTTAGACATGGCAACGCCCTTAAAATAACATCATGTTCCTTTTGATTCCTGAGGTACACTGTATATATTACCAGGCATTTTGCGACTAACAATGGCATGTAACTACATCGATTATCGTGACATTCGAGACATTTTAATGTGTAATAGTTTTATATCCACTATCGGTAATTGTATCCGTATCGGCTGATATATTTCGCTGTCAATATCTGATATTGGTAAAACCGATAGTAGTCATATATGACCATCACTATTTAGTTGTGTTGTTTTGGCAGGGTTTCTGTATTTAATGTTAAGTTACAAACCATTGTTGGAAAACTGTTCAAATCTGTTGAGAATCATAGAAAACCATTGGGTTTCTACTGTTGTGTAGTTTAAAGGACACAAGGGCTGTTATATTGTATCTATGCAAATCTGGGGTTCTATTAGGTTTATCTTCCAAAAATACCTACAGATGTGGAAGCGGATTATTGATTTGCAGATTTCCTACAAGTTAGTCTAAAAATTACCATGTTAATATTAAGTATTAAGTAATGGGATAAATCGAATTTCTCTCTTATTGGTAAGGGAAAAATTGTTCTTATTAGTTAATGTATATTTAAATTGCAGTAACAGGAGATATATTACGGTGTGATGTAATAGTAAGTAAGATAGCTAGATTAGAAGTTGAAACAACCACCAGGGTTTTATATCTAGAAGATTCACCTGATGAACTAATTGCCAAGGGCTATGATTCTGATGGTAAGAAAGTATAGACATTCCACCAAAATTTAATTTTTATATGCCCAAATTTTCATGTGGACGTATATTGTGGTCGCCCCTGTCCACCTGTGGTCCCAAATGTCTGGACCAGTGATGGGATTTCAAAATTTTATTTGTCAGAAATTTTCTTCACGAAAATAAAGGGACATAACTCTTATCGTTATTTAAGCAGGCGTTTTCAAACCATGTGTCAACAAAATATTCAAATTCATACGTAATAAAAAAAATAGGTGCACCTGGTTATTTTTATACGCCCACATTTTCATGTGGACGTATTATGCCGTCGCCCCTGTCCGTCCGGAGTTCGAATTTCGTGAAAATCGGCCCAAAATTGACAGACAAAATGGCCGCCGTTCGTTCCCAAATAGCGTAAGAATATGGTATATGGGTCACAATTTTTATCCGATTTTGTTGAAACTTGAAATGTAAGTTTATAAACCAAAGATCTCGGTTCCTTTCGATATTCGTGCATATCGGACCGTAACTTCCTGAATTATGGCCCCTGATTGTACGAAAAATCACGTTTTTAGCTTGTGGACCCTATAGAAGTCATAATTTTTATCCGATTTAAAAAAACGTTCTATTATATCACCGTTACACCCTAAGGACGACTGAGTTTGAATTTCATGAAAATCGGCCCAAAATTGACAGACAAAATGGCCGCCATTCATCCTCAAATAGCGTAAAAATATGGTATATCAAGGTTGTGGGCCCTATAGAGGTCACAATTTTTATCGGATTTTGTTGAAACTTGAAATATAAGTTTATAACCCAAAGATCTCAGTTCCTTTCAATATTTGCCCATATCGGACCGTAACTTCCTGAATTATGGCCCCTGATTGTACGAAAAATCATGTTTTTAGCTTGTGGACCCATTAGAGGTCATAATTTTTATCCGATTTTAAAAACCGTATTATTATATTACCGTTCCACCCTAAGGACAGTTGAGTTTGAATTTTGTGAAAATCGCCCCAAAATTGACAGACAAAATGGCCGCCGTTCGTTCTCAAATAGCGTAAAAATATGGTATATCAAGGTTGTGGACCCTATAGAGGTCACAATTTTTATCCAATTTTGTTGAAACTTGAAATGTAAGTTTATAACACAAAGATCTCAGTTCCTTTCGATATATGCGCATATCGAATTGTAATTTCCTGAATTATGGCCCTTGATTGTAGGAAAAATCACATTCTTGTTAGCTTGTTCTCTATCCATCTCTCGAAAATGTGGGCGTATCCTGCCTAGCAGCTGCTGGTTCATATTTATTTCCTGTACGGTATTAAAATTTATGTCAATAATATTCCTACAAAATAACATGACATCGTAATACCATAGAATGAAACCGTGCCGACTACTGCCCATCCGTACCGGTTTCAAATTCTGCCAAAACTACCGTCGATACATTTTTCAGCAAAGTCCAGCATTCGTCTTATACTCCGTTTAGATTTATATACGGAAGTTAAGAAAATGACATCCAGAAATTTATTTGACCGTAAACCGTAGTAAACGTCTCTCTAATACAGGACAGAAACTTCCTGAATTATGGCCCCTGATTGTACGAAAAATTGCGTTTTTAGCTTGTGGACCCTATAGAGGTCATAATTTTTATCCGATTTAAAAAAACGTATTATTATATCACCGTTACACCCTAAGGACGACTGAGTTTGAATTTCATGAAAATCGGCCCAAAATTGACAGACAAAATGGCCGCCATTCATTCTCAAATAGCGTAAAAATATGGTATATCAAGGTTGTGAGCCCTATAGAGGTCACAATTTTTATCCGATTTTGTTGAAACTTGAAATATAAGTTTATAACCCAAAAATCTCGGTTCCTTTCGATATTCGCGCATATTGGACCGTAACTTCCTGAATTATGGCTCCTGATTGTACGAAAAATCGCGTTTTTATACACCCACATTTTCATGTGGACGTATTATGCCGTAGCCCCTGTCCGTCCATCCGTCCACAATTTGTTTGTGTACACTCTACAGGTCACAATTCTTATCCGATTTTAACGAAACTTGAAATATAGGTGTATCTCCAAAAGATCTCGCCCGCTTTCGATATTGGCATGTATCGGATCGAAACTTCATGGATTATGGCCCCTGTTTGTACGAAAAATCACGTTTTTGGCTTGTGGACCCTATAGAGGTCACAATTTTTATCCGATTTTGTTGAAACTTGAAATGTAAGTTTATAACCCAAAGATCTCGGTTCCTTTCGATATTCGCGCATATCTGACCGTAACTTCCTGAATTATGGCCCGTGGTTGTACGAAAAATCATGTTTTTAGCTTGTGGACCCTATAGAGGTCATAATTTTTTTCCAATTTAAAAAAAACGTATTATTCACCGTTACACGCTAAGGACGGCTGAGTTCGAATTTCGTGAAAATCGACCCAAAATTGACATCAAAATGGCCGCCCTTCGTTCTCAAATAGCGTAAAAACATGGTATATCAAGGTTGTAGACCCTATAGAGCTCACAACATTGTCCGATTTTGTTGAAACTTGAAATATAAGTTTATAACCCAAAGATCTTGGTTCCTTTCGATATTTGCGCATATCAAATTGTAATTTCCTTAATTGGCCCTTGATTGTAGGAAAAATCATTTTCGTTTTAGCTTGTTTTCTATCCATCTCTTGAAAATGTGGGCGTATCCTGCCTGGCAGCCGCTGGTTTGATGAGTATATATCAGAAAAACGTGTCTATTTTACATTAAAATAGGTTAAACACAAATTATATATTAAAGATGGTTAAATCTTAGACCGAGACCACCAGCTAGCGTGATGTCACAAATTCTGAAGTGAATTTACCTAGATATTTTTGGGAAAAAATCATATCTAATTTATTTTTATACGCCTACATTGGCAGTGTTTTGATTCCCCGGGTGTACGTGGGTTTTCTCTGGGTCCTCCGGTAAGTGATTTATTGAAAAAAAATTGAACCATGTGTTAGTCCCGAAATGACCTAGTTTGAGTCGAGTGGACGTTAAACCCCATTTCTTTCAAATATCTTGTGGACGCTCTAGAGGCTAAAGTTAATATCCGATTGACTTTAAATATACTATTCAAAAAAAGTAGGGGATATTTGATTTTTAAGTGTTATTAAAGTCACCTAATGAAACTGACGAAGAAACAAATGACAAAATGAAATGAAGTTCACATTCATCGATTTATTCCAAATGATCGTTAGACTAAGTAAGGCACAGACTGACCATTATAAGGGTAAAATGATACCCGGGGTCAAACAGCAAAGTTACCACAGCATCACAACCAAGTCAGTAACGGGTAAATCCTCCTCTGTTTGCCAAACAAGCATTGATCCGACGTGGCATACTCCTAATGAGACGTCTAAGGTCATTTTGGTCCAGATTGTCCCATTCCTGTTGCAACGCAGCAGCAAGTTCTTGGACATTGGCAGGACGTTGTTGACGTTGACGTAACCTCTGTCCAAGCATGTCCCAGACATGCTCGATGGGGGAGAGGTCGGGACTCAGTGCTGGCCAAGGTAATGTGGTGATGTTCTGTTGTTGGAGGTAACCTGTAACGATCCTGGCCCTGTGACATCTTGCGTTGTCATCCTGGAAGATGAAACGGCGGCCATGACGTCGTGCGAACGGCACAACATGGACTGCCAAGATGTTGTCCCGGTAGTACTGGCCTGTAACACGCCCTGCAACAACATGTAAAGCCGTTCTTCCAGCAACAGTGATGCCTCCCCACACCATAACAGAACCACCCCCAAATCGATCATGTCTGATGACGTTAACGTCTTGGAAGCGCTCGTTTCGACGACGCCACACCCTCCTACGTCTGTCCAAAAAATCAACAGTGAACCTTGACTCATCTGAAAACATCACATTGCTCCAGCATCGATTATCCCAGTGTTGACGATCCCTACACCAACGACGTCTTGCCTGAATGTGATGATCTCTCAAACAAGGGATCACGCGAGGACGTCGGGCGCGAAGGTGACCCCTATGCAGTCGATTCCGAATCGTCTGGCCACTCACTCTCACACCAGTGTCTGTTTGAAGACGAGCGCTGATCTGATTTGCTGTGATGACACGATTTCTCAAGGCCAAGGTACGGATAAATCGATCCTGGGCTTGAGTTGTCGCCCTTGGTCGACCTGAGCGTGGTCTGTCCTGTACAGATTGTGTATCACGGTATCTGGACCATAGCCTGCTTATGACAGACTGAGAAACATTCATCGTCCGCGCCACAACCGCCTGTCTTGTGCCGATCTGTAGCATGCCAAGGGCACGTAACCTTTCATTTTGGGTAAGCCGACGCATATCAAAATTTGTTTTCTGGTCACTAAAACAATTAAACTGATGTTTCCACCCTGGAATTCAATGCCACAATGACTGTAACATTCAAAGTCAGAGTCGTGCAAATCTTGGGTTGGACCCCCATGATGATCCCAAGCATCACCTGCATTCCATGCGGTAGCTATTGGTGCGTTTAGGCGTCACATGTAACTGGAAATGTTTCTTCTGTTAGGTTCTATAGTGACTTTTTTCGTAGTCATTTGCATATTTTAGTATTATGCCCCCAAAATCAAATATCCCCTACTTTTTTTTAATAATATATATATACACAGTATTTAAGGTCATGAGACGAAGAATCATATTGATTTTCAGCGATCTCCGATATTTACTGCCAGAGTTATTGCCCTTGATCACTTTAAAATATCTTGTTGACGCTTTAGAGGCTAAAGTTAAAGATACACTAAGTAAGATTTAGATAAAGAGCTGACCATTATTGTTATAATAGCTCAAAAATAGATAATGTAAAATGAAAATTTCATTCAAATTACTTCATTTTGAGCCGAGTTATCACTGTTTTGACAAGATGTGTGCATTGTGGTAACTAGAGCACTGGTATATTCGAGACATAGTCTCGCTTTCCCATTTTTAATTTAAATTTTTAAATGGCGAACCGTTCTAATCTAGTTAAAATCTTGAGTATCTGATGCCATCGAGAGTTGATTATGGGTCTTGTTTTTTTTAATAAATGTGACCCCCCATAGCATACTGAGTCACAATGAGGAAATTTTGAAAATTTAGTTATTGTTATTTTCACATTCTCCAACCCATTACCTTCAATTTGATGTATAGTTTGTTTGAATTGGGCAAAAATTGACTGAGCTGTATCCATTAGAAGCTACCCAACTCACAAAAGTAAGTTTTGAGAAAAAGCAAGTCAAGGATTTGGTATCTTCCAAAACAAAATCCCATAGCAACCAGGCCATTTATCTGCTGTTTTGTCGTTGAATATATCTTTCCATGGGTTTTCAGGGGTGCTGAAGACAAAAAAATCGTAGTAAAAATTTGATCCGACTATTCCGCAATTTATTTGCTATTTTGTCATTTAATATGTTTTTTATTTAGGATTTAAAGGGTGCTGACGACGAAAATCGTAATAAATGCACTCCTTTCGTAACGAAACATCCACAACACATACGGCATAATATTCACATGATAGTGTTATACTGAAGAACAATCTATACATTAGTAGCACTGTAACCCAGGTATCGTTTAATCTTGTGTATCTAGCACTAATTTCTTTCACATTCGTTTAATATCAAATCTTTATTTAAAAATTCGTAAAAATCATTTAAAATCACTAAAAATCGTTTAATTTGTACTTCTGTCCAGTTTAAAGCTGGCCATTCAATTTTGATAATGAGTGTCCAATTTACAAGTGTTTAATTTCTCAATCATTGTTAAAAAATAAACAACCCAATTGATTAATGATGTATAATGATTAATTTTTGAACAGTGATCAGGAAATTAAATACTTGTAAATTGGACATTCATTATCAAAATTAATCAGTCAGCTTTAAACTGGACACATGTACAAATTAGATGATTTTTGGTGATTTTAAACGATTTTTACGAATTTTTAAACAAAGATTTGATATTAAACGAATGTGAAAGAAATTAGTGCTAGATGCACAAGATTAAACGATACCTGGGTTACAGTGTAGTCTGTTGTGTATATTATAACTTTGGTGAGATTAACTGTTAATCTCATCAATTAATTAGCACCTTAATGCCAGCTAGTGGTCAGGAGATTAAGATTGTTGATTGGATAATCATCAAAGAAGCCGCCACAGCTGTACGCATGTTCATTTAACACGTGAATTAAAATAAGATTTTGCGTGTACGATAGGTCTATTATTATTTTCAGGTACCGTGACATTATCAAAATATGAGTCCCTATAGTAATGTCAATTTCATAGTCAAGAAATGCTTACGTTCACTTTCGTGCATTTGGTTTTGATGTAAATATCAACATTATTCAGAGGATACTCAATGGCAGACTCGAGAATTGTCGCATTTCGGCTCGTTGGTCGTTTTCATTTTTTCGACCCATGGTGTTAAGAGAATTTTAAACAATAATATCCCAGATGCATTCCTTACTTTGAATGCCGTATGAAGAAGTGACAGTAAACGGAATTCAGCCATCAATAAAATTCTCTTTGAAAAGAAAATTATTGGCCATTTTGTTTATTTCCATTTAAGGCCTATAGATTATTTTTTTTAAAGATGATATGAGATATCAAATAATCACCACTTGGATTAATTATTCGGAGTAAATAATGAGTTGTCGACGGCTTTATCATTGACCCATGACAGTTGATTAGTAATAGTATTACTCAATGACACACACCTGCTTGTCAATTAATTTACATCATCAGCCACATGGTTTCGATTAACACTCAACGTCAATCTATATACGATCAGAATTAATTTTTTTTTTCTGCCACTTATCAGAGTGAATCGCATGAAGTTACCCAAAAACATTATCGCCAAAACCAAATATTTATCGATAATGTCTTGCACGCGGTGTCTGGGCCAATCAGCAAACGAGTTGTGTAGACAGCATGGCAACAGGCGGAGTTTATTTATATTTTTGGGGGGTTTTAAAACTGGATTGTATCCGTTCAAAATCAATTCATCGACAATAGTTTGATCATATTTGTAAACTAGAGATGCTCTGCTTTACAATGATGCCAATTATTATACAAGAGGAATGACCGGTCGTCCCGCTGCGAGCAAAGAAAAATAACTAAGGCTGACCTTAAAAATATCTTTGTTTCGCCAAACCCGACCCACAGTCGAGGAGAAGGGTCGGTAGGTCGGGTTTTTTTTCAGATTTTTTTTTAAAGAGCTAATTTGACAGCTTGATAATTTTCTGGGGGGAAACATTCGTCTTTTTTTATTGTCAAACAAATCAATGAGTATGACATCGGGATTTTTCGTGATGCACGACTCCAAGACTCGCACACGATTTGCCACGAACTCTAAGTGTGAAACCCCTTCAACACGTTTTTAACGATCGTGGCTTCATTTTTCTTGAAAACGGATATTGAAAATATCTTCGTCATGTTTAAAACGACGCCACACAGACATAGAGGCAGAATCATTTCGTGGGAATGGACGTGCTTTCGTCTGCAACCATTTTGTTGAGAAGCGACACCTATGACGCTTTCGTCTTGATCAACCAGTTTCAATAATGAATCAAACCATAGCCATAGTAAAGGGAAATAACTCTCGTGATATATTTCAGGTTAACACACAAAATAAAATAAAAAGATCGCGGAAAAGTGCAATAAAATAATTTAAGTCGGGGGTGGTTTTAGTTAGTCGGTCGCGTAAGGCGAAACAAAGATATTTTTAAGGTCAGCCTAATTTCGCCGAGAATTTTAAGAAGTAGGACATATTTAAGAATACGGTACTCTTACAAAACGTTCAAATACAGGTGTTTTAAAATGTTTTATTGCTATTGTGTCGATAGATAGTATATTTATAGACTCGTTTTTGTGAAAATCTCAATTTCGATCAAAATCAAAATTTTCACTTATTTTGTCTTTATCTCATTATTGATTGGCGCGCATTCCGACTCATTTAGCTGCGGCCGGTCACAAATGTCTAATTAATAGTTTATATAACATTTCAGGCCTAAAAAAAGACCTGCACTAGGCAGATTTAGCTCTTGCCTAATGTATGTTTAATAGCCGATTGAATTTATTGAATTTATACGCGCTGTTTAAGGTCATGAGACAAAGAAGCCTATTGATTTTCAACTATTTTCGACAAATACTGCTGAAATTAAATATATACACAGTGTTTTAGGTCATGAGACAAAGAATTCTATTCATTTTCAACGATTTCCGATAATTACTGTCAGAGTTAACCCTATGAACTCATCCCTTCTTAAAATCGATGGCCGGCGATCAATAAATTCATCACATCATAATCCGAAAAAGTACTCATTAGTAAAAGAATATAATTTATATCATTCGAAAGCCATGAAAATTCCCTTTGAAATGAGACTAAGAATGGGTGACTATTCAACATAAAAGTCGTGTTATATGAGTCAAGATTCTAGCAAAAATGTATAACTCTTTGTTTCAAAATAGGCCAGTAATCAATGACTTATTTCTTTATAGTGCGGAGCCATATTTGCGTAGGTGCGAGTTGGATCCTGCGCAGTTATTTAAAATTTGGCCAAGCAGCGGTCGCGCATGCAGGGTTATGGTCATAAGTTCTAGGGTCAAGTGCCAGGTCATAGCATTTGTAAACAAAGCCATGTGCACGATTTAACTTGCAAATTGCTCGTGGTCGGGACGAACAGAGGTCCAGTGAACTAAATAAACATTCCATCCGTGTAGAGAAGTGGAGTAAGAGAGCCCCAAAAGATATTTTGATCACATTGACACAAAATGTGGCCGTCAGTCCGTTTTTTTTTTTTCGACACTGACTAAGGATATAGGACCGGTCGATTTCACTGGAAAAATGCCTTCATATCAAGGGAGATTACAAGGAATACAAGAATTCCACTGTTTCTATAGGTGTAAATCTAATAATATCATTCATTTTACATAACAGCATGTCTTAATAATGATCATAGATAATGTATAGCTAAGATTAAGAATGAAAAAAACATTTTGAAATAAAGGATGAGAACTGTTAAAAAGTTGTAGAAATTGTAAGAATAAATGCTTAAATAATTTGAACTAGCTCTGAATGGTCAGGAAATAGCCCAGATGGAAGAAATAGAATTTGGCATCTACAATACATAAGCTTACAATAGATACATGAATTCAAATAACACTTGACTGTAATTAAAAGCAGTAAAATTCCATTCTTATATAGAAAAATGGGTTTTGTCTGCAATTGTGAATGAACCAGATGGACACCCACCATCAATATGGGGCTCACCTATGACATGTGTACATGTAATCATCGATAAAAGTGCCAAACACACTTTTAATGTTCCAATCTTGCTTCTGATTAATAAATTTCAGTAAAATAAATATTCTGATTTCTTGAAACAATTATAACAGGTACAGTACTTGTAGTCAATCAAATCCAACACTAATTAACTCCCTGGACAAATACTGGCTCCAGTAGATTGCAAAAGTCTAAAGTTAGGCTTTTCTAAATATGACATTGATTTGATCACCCAGGATAAATAAAATAGAATTTAATGAAGGATTTACACTAAAAGTAACACACTAACACATTTAGTAGTTAGAATAAGGCTATTTATTTCACCGGACTTATCAAAACAGCAAAAGTGTTATTGGTGCTTTGAATAAAATAATAAAAATGCTGTTTTTATTTCGCACTGTACTAAACTGTCCAGGCCCGTAACTAGGGGGGCGATGCATGTGCGTTCATGCATGTGCGTTCAACGAAATGATCCCTTATAGAAAGCCCTGCCAATGCCCTAATCAGAAACATATAACATGTGGTTCTTCTAAGAATTATGTTTTTACCATTTGCCCAATAACAGACACCAGTGGTAAAATGCCAGTTTAGGGGATGAGTTTATAGGGTTAAGGCAACTTGAGACAAACAATCAAAACAAATTCTAATGTTTCTGATCATTACTTCCTGGGTTATTACTCATTTTCAGATTTTCATGTGTTGTAAATGTTCTCATTACTGACAAAAGAAAATATATACGACAATCCAGACGACTTAGCTACTGTGGGTGTATGTTTCGTTGCCTGGCAACCTATCTTTCAATGATTTAGAATAATTTATAAATGTTTTATATAACTTTGATAAAAAAAATTTAAAAAAAAGATAAAAAAATTTAAAAAAAAATTCTGTCATGTACTGTCTTTACTGTGAAAAGGCCCATATAGCCAGTTATAACTCAACTGTATATTGCCATCAACATTGTACTGTTAAGACTATGATAACCATAATTTTATGTATTGTGGGTATTAGACATCTTTGTCGTCCATTTTTTCAGTCATTAGTAATATGATCAAGCACTAATTAATCTATTTCCGTACCATTTCTTGAGCAATACAAACATTTAGAACACAAATATATAGCCCAATTCCATAATATTAATGAATCCAAGTTATAGCATGTGCTGGATGCCATCTTGGATATTTTGATTTCCCAATGATTCCTGCCGGGGTGGCATTGTCCTTATTCTAAATCTGCAAATATTGCAGATGTATAATCCATCAATAAACATTAGGTAGACTCCATTTCCACATCAATGCTAAAACTGGGGTTTGGCTGCTGAACTAAACTGCTTTCTATGGTTCTTTTTTTTTTTTTTGAGTCATATGTGCTATGTGGGCGTATTTCCACTCTTTGCGTGGCTATCTATTATTCCCTTACTACTGACTTTATTTATTTTGTTTTAGGTAACTGTTTTACAAGTCTTGATGGATTTGCATTTGAGTGGAGTCTAGTTTCTGATACTGACATTGGACATGCTGTTGTTGATGCTCATAACATTCTTAGGTAATGGAATCTCTTTTAAATTGTCATAAGCAAAAGCGGAGCTTGTCACAAGCAGACATTTGAGTTGTAGACAACTACAGATTTGCATGGGTAAGACCAGTACATATCATTACTTGAGCAGAATGATTTGCGTGAATAACCATTTTGATTCGCCCACATTTCATTGGGGTCATTATACTAGGAAACCGGTATTATTTAATTGTGCGTAAACAGCGTTAGTTTCTGTAAGGTGTTAAAATATTCATAACTCTAGTTGAATATACATGATACCACCTTCACGTAAAAAGAGTGCAATCGCACTCACTCTCCTGGATGTGCCTGGATGTCAGTCGAGGTGCGCATTTTATAAGCAATTGTGGACGCTCTAGAGGCTAAAGTTAATATCCGATTGACTTTAAATTTATATACAGTGTTTAAGGTCATGAGACAATGAAGCCTATTGATTTTCAGCGATTTCCGATAATTACTGCCAGAGTTATGGCCCTTGATCACTTCAAAAAATCTTGTGGACGCTCTAGAGGCTAAAGTTAATATCCGATTGACTTTAAATTTATACACAGTGTTTAGGGTCATGAGACAAAGAAGTCTATTCATTTTCAGTGATTTTCGATAATTACTGTCACAGTTATGGCCCTTGATCACTTTGAAAAATCTTGTGACGCTCTAGAGGCTAAAGTTATCATCCGATTGACTTCAGATCGATACATAGAGTATAAGAGCTTGAGACGAACAAGTATATTGATTTTCAATGAATTTTTATGACTTAAACAGCTAAATCCATGATATTAAAAGTTTTGTATACTAAACGTTAGCCTTGGGCAGAACTTTATAAAAACCAAACAAATTCTAATGGTTTTCTGATAATTACTTCATGAGTTGTTACTCTTAATCAGATTTGAGTGTTTTATAAATGTTTCATTACCGAAAGAAGTAAAAATATGCGACAGCACTTGTTGACTGTCAGGACAATTAAGCTGCTGTGGGCGTATGTTTCGTTGCCTGGCAACCTATCTTTATGTTTGTTGCCAGGTGCGCGTCCCCCATGTGTTGGAACGCTATCCTGGCGTTCCCATTTGCAAGTACCCGTATGTCGGGTAGAGCTGCTGTCCCCCATTTCGTGCGGATATCGTCTCCTATTTTGGACACTTTTGTGGCCTTGAAAGACTTCCCTTCCTTTGGCGTGCATATCACGATATATTTATATTCTTGCACCATTCTTGATGCAAGAACCGGTTGGGGCTTTCTTGGCGAATTGACCTAGACGCTAGCAAAATTTCCTGCCATATTTATGCAAAGTAAAATAGAAAATAACAGGAAAAGTAAACAATAAACAGACTAAAAATATGGGGGAGAGGTGAGGGAGATGAAAATTGAACGAAAGTTCGAAGCCTTACTTAAGAACAACTAAGATTAGCCCGCCCGCTAACTTGTGTTGCTCAGATGACGAGATTGACTAAGATATTTGAAACAAAATAGAGAAGAAATAAATAAGTTATCACAGTACTCAGAGTATATGATAATCCAATCCAATGATCCACTAAACGCACAGTGTTGTATGGTATATATAGTGACACTTGTTCTGAACAGTGCCAGACTTTTATGAAGGCCCTAGGCTGTTCAACTTATGGAGCCCCTCCCTATCCCCTGCCCAAAGACTACAAAAGTATCGAAGTGTGTTTAAAAACACAATTGAGCAAAGCCAAGAATGGTGACTGATATTTAAGACAGTGTCAAAAATAATATACACCTTGGTCATATGCCCCCCTAGATCTTGCGACCATTGGCTTCATCAGTCTGCCACACCTGAACACTTTTATGAATGAATGGGTATTAGTGTTAAATAATAATTTCAGGATAAAGAGGTACAAAGATTCCCATTATACAACACCTGATCAAATAGCCCCATTAGAAGAGAAAGGTTTACAAGGGTATAGTATACTAGTAGAAGGCATTAGAACTGGCAGTGCAAAAGTTTCTACCAGATTACGGGACCCAGTTTATAAGGTAAGCTACATTTATCATCCTATCTTCTCAAAATATATGTAGCAGCCTATTGAATTCCAACAATTACTGATAATTACGAGGCCAGGCTGAAAAGTTCTAAGCTTATTATGAAAGACCTGTAGAAAGTCGATGGTTTACATATATTTTTATATGCCCACATGGAAATGTGGTCATATATTGTCATCGCACCTGTCCGTGCGCTTGTCCGTCCGTCGTCCACAATTCCTTGTGAATACTCTACAGACTACATTTATCATCTGATTGTTTTGAAATTGATATATGGTGTTTACATTAGTCAGATGAAGAGTCTAATTTAATTTAAATGAATTCTGTTAATTTCTTCTGGAGTTATGGCCCTTGTTTCACTTTGTTGTACCTTGTGAACGCTCTAATGACAAAAGTTATCACCAGATCTGTATGAAATTTATATGCATCATTTAAATTAGTGAAACAAAGAAGCCTAATGAATTTCAGCAATTTCCATTAATTACATCTAGAGTTATGACCCTTGTTGAACCTTGTGAATTCTCAAATGGCACAAGTTATCATTCGATCTGTATGAAATTTATATGCAGGTAAAGTTTTGTCTATTTCTGGTGATTTCAATGGGTAGGTTCACAGGATAACACTACAGATGCAGTACTTCTGTGTATGATTCATATGACAAAATTATCATCTGAACAGTATGAAAACTATATATACACTCATTTTGTATACTTCTTCATCCCTGAAGAAGTTAGTACGAGGGGTGATTGATAAGTAGTGAGCCTCGATTGGAAAACTGTGCAACACAATGATACCATGTTTTGCACGTGCACTATTATGTTCCTCGGGCTCTGTCACAAACTTTCATCACATTCGGTTAAACTGTTTGGTTGTGACAGGTCATAACAATCAAGTAGGGTCTGTTGTTATCAGAAAATGGACCATATCGAGGCGAGAGCTGTGATTAAGTATGGTTATGATGTTATGGTTGAGACATTAGGAGACAATGCTCCTTCATATGCCACAATTAAAAGGTAAAAGGTAGTCAGCTGAATTCAAGCGTGGCTGAGACAGCGTTGAAGACGAACCACACCCTGGTCGACCAAAAACTGTGTCAGCACCTGAAATGGTACAAAAAATCCATGATCTGATAATGAATGACAGGCGAGTTACTGAACGATTCATAGCTGGGGTAGTTGGTATTAGCCAGGAGAGAGTTCATTCTATTATCACTGAAACTTTGGAAATGACAAAGGTTTCAGCACGATGGGTGCCAAAGCTTTTGACGCCTGATCAAAAGCGTTTAAAACACATCATGTCAGAAGAGAATCTAGCCTTATTTGAAAATGATCCTGACCGCTTCCCGAAACAATTTGTTACTATGGATGAAACTTGGGTCCACCACT
This sequence comes from Patella vulgata, assembly GCF_932274485.2. Lineage (NCBI taxonomy): Eukaryota > Metazoa > Mollusca > Gastropoda > Patellidae > Patella > Patella vulgata. The sequence goes on from NC_065885.2 coordinate 45,840,327, forward strand.
TTAAGCCAGAAACAAAAGAGCAGTCAAAACAGTGGAAACATGTGACGTTGCCGACCCCAAAGAAGGCAAAGACTGTTTCATCGGCAGGAAAAGGAAATGTGATGGCCTCAGTATTTTGGGATTCTGAGGGTGTTTTCAATCCCATGGTGGATTACCTCCAAAAGGGTCAAACAATTAATGGTAGATACTATATGCAGCACTGATAAGGCAGTCGAGGCAAGAAATTAGGACCAAAAGACGAGGAAAGCGGACCAAAGGTGTGATTTTCCACCAGGATAAAGCGCCAGTGCACAAATCAGCTTGTGGACGCTCTATAGGCTAAAGTTAATATCCGATTGACTTTAAATTTATACACAGTGTTTAGGGTCATGAGACAAGGAAGCCTATTAATTTTCAGTGATTTTCGATAATTACTGTCGGAGTTATGGCCCTTGATCACTTCAAAAAATCTTGTGGACGCTCTAGAGGTCAAAGTCAATATCCGATTGACTTTAAGATACACAGTGTTTAAGGTCGTGAGACGAAGAAGCCTATTGATTTTCATCGATTTCTGATAATTTTTGCCAGTGTTATGGCTTGATCGCTTTGAAAATTCTTGTGGACGCTCTAGAGGCTAAAGTTAATATCGGATTGACTTTAAATTTATATATAGTGTTGAAGACCATGAGACGAAGAAGCCTAGTGATTTACAGCGATATCCGATAATTTTTGCCAGAGTTATGGCCCTTGATCACTTAGAAAAATCTTGTGGACGCTTTAGAGGCTAAAGTTAATATCCAATTGACTTTAAATTTATACACAGTGTTTAAGATCAAGAGACAAACAATTATATTGATTTTCAAGAATCTTTATGGCTTGAACAGCTAAATCCATGATGTTAAAAGTTTTGTATACTAAACGTTAGCATGGGGCAGAACTTGAGAAAAACCAAACAAATTCTAATGGTTTTCTGATAATTACTTAATGAGTTGTTACTCTTAATCAGATTTTAATGTATTATAAATGTTTCATTACCGAAAAAAGTAAAAAGATGTGACAACTCTTGTTGACTGCCCGGACGATATAGCTACTGTGGGCGTATGTTTCATTGCCCGGCAACCTATCTTTTAAATAGGATAAAAATTATGACCTCTATAGGGTCCACAAGCTAAAAATGCGATTTTTCGTACAATCAGGGTTTTTTGATATTGATATTGTATTCTATTGATTATTGTATATCAACTTATCTGAATATCAAATACATCATTTTGACTTAGTCAAAATTGATCCCATCAAACCGTCTGTAATTGGTTTGTGTTACCTGTTTCTATCGATTGGAAGCTTCTCACATGAATCATTGCCTGGCAACCTATCTTTGGACATTTGGTGATCTTGTGCTTTTGTTCGCTAATGCTGGTGCCAAGAATGATAAGTCGGTGCTTTTATTCACTATTGTTGTTTGTATTTTAGAAGAGAGCCGAAAAAGGCTCCCCTTAATGAACAAATTGGAAAAATAACTCCCCTTAAAAAGCTCTTCCAGTTTTGATAAGAAGAGTGATTTACAAATTTAGGAGTGTGATCTGATATTTAGGAGAGTGATTGGTTGTATGTATGGGAAATGGTTCTGAAGATCAATAACTGTGTGTAAGGGGTCATTCCTGGTTACATAAATGATAATAAACATAGTCTGCAAAATAATAGCACTCATCTAAAACTACTTGCTGTATTCCAATAGAAATACTTGTCGACAGTTCTAAATATAACCCCTTGAAAATTCCATCAAAATATAATCTATTTCTTCCGGAAATATTCTTATTGGAAATTTTCATGTGCCATCTCTCGTAATTTTTCACGTCTCGCGAGAATTCTACTTCACATTTCAATTAAATTAACCAATGATGCATAGCGGCATCTATTTTTAGCAACATATTCATCGTAATTTTATTACCGTGTGCGATCACATTACAAACTAATCGATTACACCAAATAAATGTTCACAATGACAGCATGGTGGCGATTGGAATGTGAATCTTTAACACTTTTTATACGCCCACATTTTAATGTGGATGTATATTGTTGTCGCCCCTGTCCGTAAATGTAAGTTTATAACCCAAAGATCTTGGTTCCTTTCGATATTTGTGCATATCGGACCGTAACTTCCTGAATTATGGCCCCTGATTGTACAAAAAATCGCATTTTTTGCTTGTGTACCCTATAGAGGTCATAATTTTTATCCGATTTAAAAAAAACGTATTATTATATCACTGTTACACCCGAAGGATGGCTGAGTTCGAATTTCATGAAAATCGGCCCAAAACTGACAGACAAAATGAACGCCCTTCATTCTCAAATAGCGTAAAAATATGGTATATCAAGGTTGTGGATCCTATGGAGGTCACAATTTTTATCCGATTTTGTTGAAACTTGAAATGTAAGTTTACAACACAAAGATCTTTCAATATTTGCGCATATCGAATTGTAATTTCCTGAATTATGGCCCTTGATTGTAGGAAAAATCACTTTCTTTTTAGATTGTTCTCTATCCATCTCTCAAAAATGTGGGCGTATCCTGCCTGGCAGCTGCTGGTTTTTAAAGAAAATAAATATGTCCATGATTTACAAAACAGGAGAGCGATTTTCAATTTTAAGTAGAGGGAGAAAAACCTCCCCTTGGTCGACATCAGGTGCGCGGCATTATACACTAATCGAATACATGAAATAAATGTTCACAATGACAGCATGGCGGAGATCGGAATATGAATCACACTCTTTATGTCCATGATTTATAAATAAGGAGTGTGATTTTCAACTTTAAGGCGAGGGAGAAAAACCTCTCCATAATCGACATTCAGGTCCGCGGCAGGCGCTCGCAAGCTGTCGTGCGCCTCAAATAGCAATGACTGATTAATGAGTGGGTGCGAACTGATTTGCTATCGGGTACAATGCGTTAAGATCCCTGCTTTGTGAGCATTTATAATTTCATTGCCTGCCAAATTATATATCTATTTTTTAATTTTAGCATTTGCTGCCATTAGATATACGTATAATGGTTATAGCTAATTTGATGTTAAATCCAGCTGATGTATATGTTTTGCTGTTTAGTGAAGTTCAATATAAAGTAGAATTACTGAAACATAACAAAGTGTCAGGTTAGATTTTCTTTATGGGCCAGATCTGACCCTTTTTATACGCCCACATTTTCATGTGGACGTATATTGTCGTCGCCCCTGTTTGTCCGTCCGTCCGTCCACAATTTGTTTGTGGACACTCTACAGTTCACAATTTTTATCCAATTTCAACGAAACTTGAAATATAGCTTTATCTCCCTAAGATCTTGTTTCCTTTCGATATTGGCATTTATCGGACCATAACTTCATGGATTATGGCCCCTGATCGTACCAAAAATCGCGTTTTTAGCTTGTGGACACTCTAGAGGTCACAATTTTGATCCGATTTTGATGAAACCTGAAATGCGATAACCCAAAGATCTTGGTTCCTATCGATATTCGCACATATCGGGTTGTAACTTCCTGAATTATGGCCCCTGATTGTACGAAAAGTCACGTTTTTGGCTTGTGGTCCCTCCAGAGGTCACAATTTTTATCCAATTTAAAAAAAAGTATTTTTGTATCACCGTTACACCCTATGGACGACTGAGTTCTAATTTCGTGACAATCGGCCCAAAACTGACAGACAAAATGGCACCCTTCGTTCTCAAATAGCGTAAAAATATGGTATATCAAGGTTGTGGACTCTATAGAGGTCACAATTTTTATCCTATTTTGATGAAACTTGAAATGTAAGTTTATAACCCAAAGATCTCGGTTCCTTTCGATATTCGCGCATATTGGATCGTAACTTCCTGAATTATGGCCCCTGATTGTACAAAAAATCGCGTTTTTAGCTTGTGGACCTCTAGAGGTCATAATGTTTATTCGATTTAAAAAACCGTATTATTATATCATCGTTACAGCCTTAGGACGACTGAGTATGAATTTCGTGAAAATCGGCCCCAAACTGACAGACAAAATGGCCGCCCATCGTACTAAAGTAGCGTAAAAATATGGTATATCAAGGTTGTGGACACTATAGAGGTCACAATTTTTATCAGATTTTGATGAAACTTGAAATGTAAGTTTATAACGCAAAGATCTTGGTTCCTTTCGATATTTGTGCATATCGGACCGTAACTTCCTGAATTATGGCCCCTGATTGTACGAAAAATCACGTTTTTAGCTTGTGGACCCTATAGAGGTCATAATGTTTATCCGATTTAAAAAAACGTATTATCATATCACCGTTACATCCTAAGGACGGCTGAGTTCGAATTTCGTGAAAATCGGCCCAAAACTGACAGACAAAATGGACGCCCCTCGTTCTCAAATAGCATAAAAATATGGTATATCAAGGTTGTGGACCCTATGGCATGTTTTTTTTTAAAGTGTACCATAGGTTCCGAATCCCATCTGAATTATGAAATTCCAATTCCTATTACAAAATTCCTGTCTCAGAGAAGATGGATACATATTCTTCCAAAATATATTTTAAAAAAGATAATTTTTCGCAAAATAATTTTTTTATTGAACATTATACCTAACATATTGAAATTTTTTTAATCTAGATGAAATTATATCAAATGCAAACAATGCACATTAAAATTCATATAAATAGCAATCTCTATAGGTAGAATATACATTGAATTATGTGAAATGAATGAAGATGCTATTATTTTTGGGTCATAAGACAGTAAAGATGAACATTTTTATACGCCCACATGGAAATGTGGTCGTATATTGCCGTCGCCCCCGTCCGTCCGTCCGTCGCCCCCGTCCGTCCGTCCGTCCGTCCGTCCATCCGTCGTCCACAATTTCTTGTGAACACTCTACAGACTACATTTATCATCTGATTGTTTTGAAATTGATATATGTTGTTTGCATTAGTGAGATGAAGAAGCCTATTTCAATAACTTCCGTTAATTTCGTCTGGAGTTATGGCCCTTGTTTCACTTTGTTGCACCTTGTGAACGCTCTAACGACAAAAGTTATCAACCGATCTGTATGAAATTTATATGCATCATTTAAATTAGTAAAAAAAAGAAGCCTTTTGAATTTCAGCAATTTCCGTTAATTACATCTAGAGTTATGGCCCTTGTTTCACTTTGTTGAATCTTTTGAATGCTCTTATGACAACAGTTATCATCCGATCTGTTTGAAATTGATATGCATCATTTAAATTAGTGCAACGAAGATGCCTATTGAATTTCAACAATTTCTGTTAATTACACCCTGAGTAATGGCCCTTTTTTCACTTTGTTGTACCTCGTGAATGCTTTAACGACAAAAGTTATTATCCGATCTGTATGAAATTTATAGGTATCGTTTAAATTAGTAAAACGAACAAGCCTATTGAGTTTCAGCAAATTTCCGTTAATTACATCTAGAGTTATGGCCCTTGTTTCACATTGTTGAATCTGGTGAACGCTTGAACGACAAAAGTTATAACCCAATCTGTATGAAATTCATATGCATCATATGTGAGCAATTTCTGTCAATTACTTCTAGAGTTATGGCCCTTGTTTTACTTTGTTGAACCTTGTGAACGTTCGAACGACAAAAGTTATCATCTGATCTGTATGAAATTGATATGTATTGTTTGAATTAGAAAAAGTCTGTTGAATTTCAAAAACTTCTGTAGATTACTTCCAGAGTTACAGCCCTTGTTTTAGTTTTTAGAACCTTGTGAACCCTCATTACCTACAAAAGAACAAATATACGACAACTCTTGTCGACCGCTCGGACGATTTAGCTGCTGTGGGCGTATGTTTAGTTGCCTGGCAACCTATCTTAGTAAATATAAAATGTCTCTTTTGAATTGGACAGAAGCATGGCACATTTATTTTCCTTTCAGATATTAACTGTTGCTTATATATATTAATAATTTTCTTCAAAAGTTTAATGTAATAATGCATTATCTAAATCTGAAGTTTCATGGGATATGATTTACAAATTAATTTTTAATTTAAAAATTAATTGCATTGCTAATGTTAAATGTGGACAGACATTCTGGCAGATTTGTAACATTAGCACTAAAGTTTGAAGAAAATTTATATTTATAGTGTTGATGTAAGTAGTTAATGAGATTTTTTACATGCTAAATTAAAATAAAGCATTATATTAAGAATTTAAGATTAATATAATAAAATATAATCATATATTTTAATAACCTAAAATTTAAACATTTATCGGGCATGCAACTGTTGCTAACGTTACATAAGGACAGACGTGGACATTTTATAAATAACTTTATTACTTGAATTATTGTTTTTATCTAAAAATAAAAATAGTCCGCAATGAAAGGTATTAATAAATTGTATAGTATTTCTACCCTTGGGCGAGTTTTAAATTTAAAATCGGACAAAAAGTATTTTAAAAGTACGTGCCAACGTTATGTATGGACAGACGGTTTATATAATCGGTCTGACAATTGACACGTTAGCACTTTTTTGCGGAGGTCAAAGTCATTTTGATCGAGTGAATAAGGCGAGAATGCCGACCGCCATGTTTATGCATTGGGAATCGGAAAGCCGGTTTTCTTTTCTAAAGGCCGTAAAGAAAGTTATACATTTTTAGTAAATAATGCCGTGAAAATATAAGTTTTCTTGCTTCTCGATGAAATAAAATATGTTATTCACTCTAAAACGACAAATATCCTCTATGTATTCTAAAATCTTGATAAAAAATGATGGGAAAAATGTCTGTCTTAAATGATGTAATTCGTTAAAATATTTGTAACTTATTTTAATAAAAAAATACATCAATAAACCTGGTATTAAGTATTTTATATGTTCAATGTAAGCTGATTTTGAAGATTAGAAAAATATTTAAAAACTCTTTTTCTCTTTTCTAATAAAACCATTACATTTGTTAGATACCCACTGGTACACTTTATAATAAAACATGCCCTATAGAGGTCACAATTTTTATCCGATTTTGTTGAAACTTGAAATGTATGTTTATAACCCAAAGCCGCTGGTGTAACAATATGCCACTCATTCGCTAACTTGATTTAAGTACATATAAGTGAATCTAATAACTTGCCAAAGATATTAATCAATACAATATAATGCCATCATTAATTTCGAGAGCAAAAATTCTACAAAAGTGTTAAACCCTGATTATAGGAAAAGTGACGTTTTTAACTTGTGGACACTCTAGAGGACACAATTTTCATCTGATTTTTAAAACTTGAAATGCATATTTATAACCCAAAGATCTTGTTTCCTTTCAATATTCGCGCATATCAGATCGTAACTTCCTAAATTATGGCCCCTGATTTTTCGAAAAATCACATTTTTTTAAGCTTGTGGTCCCACTAGAGGTCACAATTATTATCAAATTTAAAAAAAAAAACGTTTGAATATATCACCATTACACCATATTGTTGGTTGAGTTCCAGTTTTATGGAAAGCGGACTAAAATGGACCCCAACCTCAGAAAGGAAATAGTGTAGACATTTGTTATATTAAGGTTGTGGACTCTCTAGAGTTCTCAATTTTGATCCGATTTTGATGAAATATGAAATGCATGTTTATAACCCAAAGATCTTGGTTGCTTTCGAAATCCTCAAATATTGGATAGTAACTTCCTGAATTATGTCCCCTGATTGTACGAAAAATCACATTTTTAGCTTGTGGTCCCTCTAGAGGTCACAATTATTATCTGATTTGAAAAACTGTTCGAATATATCACCGTTGCACTGTAATGTTGGTTGAGTTCGAATTTTGTGAAAATAGGACGAAAACTGCCAGACAAAATGGCCGCCCTTCTACTCAAATAGTGTAAACATCTGGTATATCAAGGTTGTGGACCCTCTAGAGGTCACAATTTTGATCCGATTTTGATGAAATTTGAAATGCATGTTTATAACCCAAAGATCTTGGTTGCTTTCGATATTTGTGCATATCGGATCATAACTTTAGCTTCTGGTCCCTGTAGAGGTCACAATTTTGATCTGATATAAAAAAAATCGTGAATACAGGCCACAAAATTTCACACAAACGATACCAATCGGTTCCGTGCGGTCACGCCAGCTCAAAAACATGCGACTGATTTCCTGGTTACACAAATTGAAATATCGGTTACGTTAACAATTTCATTAACAAATTTATTCACATTTGAACAATTTTTATACAGGATGACTACTTTGTGACACAGGTCTAAATTATTTGTATTATAGCACAAACTCCATTCATTCTTGGCATTTCATTTCTCCATCTTACTGGTACTTTGACAGATCACATATTTTGACACCATCGTCTATTGACCAGTTGCAAGCAGGTAGATTTAAAAATGCCCCCACCCTAATTCTTTAAATGATTAGTTATGCCATAAATATTTGAAGGCGTACCTTTGGATTTTCAAACACAAAATGAGAAATGAATTTGACTATTTAACATGTCAGCTATATTTCCAAAGAATTTACTACAGATGTCCATTTCAGTTTTCACTATAGCCATGCTGTACAAACACTTAACCTCAAAATATAATATCAAATATAAAAGAATATAAATTAATATAAATTAGTCAAGTTATTTCTTTAAAAAATACATTCACTGCAAGTGGAAATGAAAAATAGCACCATTTAAATCTGGATAAAACTTGGAAATAGCGCAGCCATTTTATGTATCCAATTGGTTATGCAATGGTCATCTGGCGTAACCGAAGAAAATGGTTACGCATAGCATTAACCCGTAACCAAAATTTGAAATTTCATGGCCTGGAATATATCACCGTTACACACGAAGATCTTGGTTCCTTTTGATAATCGCGCATATCCGAACGTAACTTCCTGGATTATGACCCCTGATTGTTCGAAAAATCCCATTTTTAGCTTGTGGATTCTCTAGAGGTCACAATTTATTTTTCCAATTTTAAAAACCATTTAAATATATCACCGTTACACCATAATGAAGGTTGAATTTGAGTTTCGTGAAAATTGAAATGAAACTGCTCAACAAAATGGCCGCTCTTTGTAAGCAAATTGTGTAAAAGTATGTAATACGAAGGTTGTGGACCCTCTAGAGGTCACAATTTTTTTCAAATTTTGATGAAACTTGAAATGTATGTTCATAACCCATTGATCTCGGTTCCTCTCAATATTCGCACATATCGGACCTTATCTTCCTGGATTATGGCCCCTGATTGTACAAAAAATCACATTATTTTTTTAGCTTGTTCTCTGTCCATCTCTTGCAAAATCTGGGCGTATCTTGCATGGCAATCGCTTGTTTGGCTTTTGGCAATCAGATTAATTACTTTTTATACTACTGAAAGTTTATTGAATATTGTCTTATTTGCTTTCAGAGATAACTATGCCATCATTGCAATATTATATAGAAGTTAAGGATAGAGACATCTGTACACTAGAAACATCCAGATCTGTTGCAACAGCATTAAACATTGGTTCTACAGAAGTTGTACTAAAAGATAAAAGTATCCTTTATGGTGTTAACAGAGGCCAGAATTGGGTCACTAGAAGTAACTGTTAGCTTCTGGAAATAATGTCTATAATCTCCCATTCCTTTTAACCCTTTCAATGATAGACGTAAATCCACTGCCTGTGCTAGAGCCTTTAATGAGGAAAAAAGGGAGGTTGGAACTGAATGCCAAGCAGTACTTATGGAAGCTTTTATGAAAAATCTTTTTGTCTGTTGGGATGGGCATGAGGTTGGGCTAAGAGGAAAAAATAGAATTTTGGAAATTTGCATAATAATGTAGTCACGTGACGTCATGGCGGCCATTTTGGATTTCTCATTTCACACTAAAGCTAACACGAAAACGAATTTTTCTCCATGAAATACTTAAAAGATATTGTTTTTTTTACTGGATTTTGATAAAGATATATAAAATGAACAAAAATATCAATAGCAGCCATGAGCAATGCCGCCGCGAACACGCGCATCACGTCTCCCGCTGCCATGACCACGTGCGGATTGCAATACCTTGTTTTTACTTTCACTTTCACTTTCATCCCCAAGTCCCATATCATTATCAATATAGTCAGTCAATAGATCTACACGTTCGGGAATCAGGAATTACCTACGTATTTTACGATCCAGCAGGCCAGCATTATTATCAACATCAGAATTATTGTCAGAATCTACTGCAGACACAGGGCTATCGTGTTCACATTGGGCTTGTTCATCATGCACGGGAGACATAGCTAGCCATGGGCGGAACGTCGCGCAAAAAATCACACACTTCATAATACCAATCACTGTCCTGACTACTATCATTATCAAGTAACTGGAAACGAATTATGTGTATCACCCGCCTCGAAATTGTCCACATGTTGGTCAGCAAGACGTCATTCACGACTTCGTCGAGAGTGCATCGTCTACATTGTCACAATGCACTCCGTCATTTTACGGTTTGCTGCTTTGAAACACGTGGAAATATGTTCTAGTGTATAGAAAATACAATAGATGGCACTTGCAGTTACGGTACTAATTTTAGCGAGGGCTTTACTGAGTACACGGTAATACCGGGTACGGGCATTTTACCGACATTTTATAATACCCGGTACTACCGGGTATACGCAGTGAAAGGGTTAATAGACCTCAGCTGCAAATGTGTAGCAGACGTTTTGTCAACTAACCTGTTTTTTTATGCGAGACTCACACACGGAAAATGGCCATAATAATGCTACCTTTACTTTCACAAAGGGAGGTAATTGTTTTAACATGTGTTTAATAAAACTGCGTTCTGATTGGCTAAATTTTAAATGAAATTATGTGATAGAATACATAACTCTTATTTATTAAAAAGATATTTTAATACTGGATAACATATTTACAGGTACATATGAACATCATTTGGTTGGGTAAAGTAACGTCTATCTATAGCTGCTTCCCTTAGGCCTCTCCGGGGTCGAGGGCAGGCCCTCTCCCGAGGTCCGGGCCGAATTCCCTCTTGGTCTCTACAGGTCTCTCTCCAGGTCTGCCTGTCTTCCTAATTCTCAACTAGGCTTTTTATATCGTGGAGCAATATCTGTCGCATCAGCTAGGCACGCCATAGTTAATAGCATTAGTAATCAGAACAATGAAAAGTAATTATTAAGATTCACACATCTTAGCTCAAGACAAAAGGTGTCAATACGTGTTAAGCCTAAATCTTATAGCATATAGACACTCTGAGTATACATGTTTGTCCAATCCATTACATCTTACATAATACTATATCAACACCCCACACCTGATATAGATTAAATCTTACAATTAATCTGTCACTTAATATATGTCCAAAATGAGTTACAAATAAAATATGAATTCAGAATACAATATTAAAATTTAGATCCCAAATGATATTGTATTACATTCCTCCCTTAACCACAATTTTAAAATAGTGGAATATATAAAATGATATATGAAACGATTTTAAAACAATAAAAGATTAAAGCATAATACAATAATTGAAGCATTCAAAAGCAGATGGAAATATTCAGTAGTCCACGGAGTAACGTCGGGGTAAATATAGTGTCGTAAAAGTTATATACAAGAAACACAACATCGAAACTAAAAATATTCACAAAAGTATAAGAGTCATTGGTCACTTTACACGTTTCTTCCAGGATCAGTAGATTCTATTAATAAAGACAGATACTACGTGGGAACACAGTACGCGGAAAAAATCGTCACGCAATTGAACAATGTGAACGCCTATCATCCGATATGTATGAAATTTATATGCATTATTTACATTACAACAATTATTGTATATTACTTCCAGAGTTAAGGCCCTTGCTTCAATTTGTCGCACCTTGTTAACCCTCAAAGGACGAAAATTATCATCTGATCTGTATGAAATTGTCTTATAAATGCGCCCCACTACTTAAAAAAGATTAAATATGCGACAACCCTTGTTGACCGCTTGGACGATTTAGCTGCTGTGGGCGTATGTTTCATTACCTGGCAACCTATCTTTAGCTTGTGGACCCCCTAAAGGTCAGAATTTTTATACGCACATATTGAAATGTGGTCATATTTTGTCGTCACCCCCGTCCGTGGACACTCTAGAGGCTAAAGTTAATATCCAATTGACTTTAAATTTATACACAATGTTTAAGGTCATGAGATTTCACAGAGATTTCTTTACCTTTATTGACTATAAAAAATACGGATTGGTACAAAATTGACATGTACATGTAATATTACGGAAATTGACTAGGAAATGTATAGAATTAAAATTAAAGTTGGTTACCCTCCCGGGGTTGATTACCCTACGGGTAATTAAAAGACACTGAAACGTGTAAATTTAAACCACTTGAATACTGAATTGAATCACTAGAACTTGGAATGAAATGTGTATATTGTCTCTTTAATCAGTTCGGTTAACACTGAGAAGTAGTAATAGTGTTATTGGTACGTTTAGGGCATATATATCTACCGATTTTGGTAAATTTGTAAAATTCTAATTATCGCAACAAATCTAATACGAAGAGGCTAAAATCTGTAGATACGGTGTGTTAATTAACAAGGGTGAGAAATTGACTGAAAGGTGATTTAATTATCGTTAGGGGTGAAAATCTCTGCGACGGTGCGTTTTCTGTACTGGATGTGTTAATTAACGAACAGGTTAAAAACAACTGACACAGTGTGTATTCTTTGTTTGGTGAGTTTTCTCGAAAGTGTGTAATAACTGCACCAAAGGTGTTTTATCAAGGACCAACAGGCTTTATCTGACGCGTAGGTGTTAAATCCAATTTACCGTGCGATTTCTTGTACGACCGTGTGTTTTACACAGATCGGTCTTTGTTAAGTGTGTAATAACTGCACCAAAGGTGTTTTATCAAGGACCAACAGGCTTTATCTGACGCGTAGGTGTTAAATCCAATTTACCGTGCAATTTCTTGTACGACCGTGTGTTTTACACAGATCGGTCTTTGTTAAGGGTAGGTCTTTATACATAATTTAATATTTGCTGTAGTTACATCTGTGCCTTCTTTAATCTATGCGTATTTCATTTGTTGATGAATACTACGTGTTTTATACTGCGTACCATTGTCTGGCTGCAGTAATTTATATTTCTTGTCTCTTTGTGGGTTTCATTTGTTAACATTATTGTGGTACCACTGAACTATAAATGCGTGTGTCTTAAAATCGGTCGCACAAAATATCGTTATTACCTATATCCCGCCAAACCTCCATTTGATTATCCAATATGTTCTAATCTCTATTGATATCTGATGCTCTAATCTGTTTTGAAAGCACAATTATAAACAAAAAATCTCGCAATTAATGATAACCTGTAAGTTTCATCACCATTATATTTTATAAATGTTATATCATAGTTAAGAGTGAGCATGACTGGCTGCTCCTCAAGAGCTCTGTACTTTTTTGTATATTTTATGAGTAATTAGCTTTAAATGAAGTTGTATCTTTGCATAAAGAAAGATCTATATACAGAGATAAGTATTATTGAGAAAAGTGATTTTGATTTTTTTTTATAAACTTTTAAATGACATTTCTGCTGGGAAATAATAGTAATCAATGAAGCATGACAGTCCTAGTTTCTATAATTATCAGTGTAATAGTAGTTTTGTACACTTGTATAATGAGCTCACTTGAGCAGAGTTCATTAAATGTGATCAAGTATAGTAGATGTCAACTTCTACAACTCAAAGATACAGTCTCTCTTAATGACAGTAATAAGATTTATCATGACATTAAATTATCAGTTCAAACTATCTTGCAAAACAAACTAACCAGAAGAAAACCAAAGACTAAGCGTAATAATGTGTTTATGCCCGAAGTCCCACTTCGGAATATGTCCGCTACTACAACGATACCTTTTAACTCTTTGTAACTTCTATAAATTCTGGCGTCCTTCCATGTGCACCTCCGGCTTATATACAATCTGGCGTAGGAATGCCCAACGAAGTAGTCCTGTCTACTGTCAGGCTCAGACCACTAACCACAACACTCCTCCCCGTTCTCTTTCGGGAGGTTAGTCTCTCCCGGGCTACATAAGAAACAATTTGAAATTATCCATTCACACACCATACACTCAGGCGATGGTATCTTATTTACACCGTAACATTCACCCAAACACGCCCTTTCAAACCAAACAAATATATATGTACTCAGCCAAATTAAAAACTTGACACTCAGGATTTTGGGGACTAGATTTTTAATATTTGGTTTAAGGCAACTATTTTAGTGTTATGTTGTGCACAGACGACCTTGACATCAACAGAAAGCAAGAATACGTCTCGCCGAAAGTCCTTGACATTGATAACGTTCGGGATGTCACAGTACCCCCCAAAATGAAATTCACAAACTTGGAGAACAATCGGAATAAAGTGTTTAGTAACGGTTGTGGCCTCCTCTAGCGTCTCGTACTGCCACACAACGTCTTCTCGTGGATCTCAGAACATTAGTAAGCACTACCCGAGGAAGACGTCGCCACTGCTCAGCAAGAGCATGTTGAAGGTCCTGCAACGTCAGTGGTGGATTCACTTGCTTACGAACACATCGACCCAGTTCGTCCCAGATGTGTTCAATAGGATTAAGATCGGGGCTAAGCGACGGCCAATCCAGGACTTGGACACCGGCATTTCTTAAAAAATTCTGGGTAGCAATTGCTGTATGGGTCGAGCATTGTCTTGTTGAAACGTTAGTCCAGGCCCATGTCTCTGCATGAACGGAAGAAGAACAGGTTGCAAAATCTGATCCCTGTACTGGACAGCATTTAAGTTCCCTTGGACAACAACAAGAGGAGAACGTCCATGTGCACAAAAAGAACCCCAAACCATGACGCTGCCACCACCAAATCGGTCAACTTCTCTGACGCATACTTGAGCATAACGTTCACCTCGTCTGCGGTACACTCGGACCCTGCCATCGGCAAATCTCAAAGTGAATCGAGATTCGTCACTAAAGATAACCGAATTCCACTGTCTTTGAGTAAATCTTATGTGTCTTGTGGCCCACACAAGTCGGTTACGGCGATGAAGAGGTGTCAATATTGGTCCATTATAGGGCCTCCGAGCTCGAAGACCAGCAGCCTGCAAGCGATTTCGAACAGTTTGTGCAGTTACCCTTCCACCAAACATCTCTCTACTTGTGGAGGTTGCAGTGACAAATCTGTTTCTAAGATGACGGTAATCGTATTGCTTGATCTTCCTGGAGTGACGTCACACGTGGCGCTCCCGCCCTTGGGCGGTCGGCAATAGTTCCAGTTTGAAGCACTCTCATTCTAAGATTAATTATTGTCTGGCGTGATCAATTAAAGGCTCTTGCAACAGTGATCACAGACTGACCAGCATAGAGCCTACCTATAGCACGTAGACATTCTACATTTGAAAGGCGCGGCATTTTCTAACAAAGATGAAAATAACAATTTTAATTTGTTTTTCCAGTTCAAGTTACGTGTGCGTGTTCAGTTTAAGCAAACTTGCATCGATTGACCTCACGAGTTTGTGTTTGCACGTGTTTTTCAGGTTTTTCATCTTTATATGCTCAAAAGTAACACGTGATCCACGTGACTTTACAATTTTATGAAATTAAAGGCTTCTTACTACTTACTATCGTTAGAAACACTTTAAAATTTATTTGACTTACCAGAAAAAAAAATTTGTTGAAATTCATCAGTGTCAAGTTTTTAATTTGGCTGAGTATATATACAAATTATACACATCATAACCCCTCCCAGCCTAGGACAGAGTTATTAGTTGTACTCCCCTACCCCCTTCCTTTTGACAAATTGCTTTATAAATGTTCGGTGATAAATAGCGAAACCCAGAAACGATTCGGCTTCTCTAGTAGGCCTACATATTGGCACCGTCCATTTTTCCACGGTTTTACAAAGGTTATTACCAGCTATTAAGCCATGCTGACTAACAATGCGACCAAGGAATTCAACTTCCTGACGAAATAATTCGCATTTTTTAGGTTTAAGTTTAATCTGATACTTCCTAGACCTATCCAAAACTTTCTTTAGATTAGTTAAATGACTGTCAACATCTTCGCCCATTACTAGTGTATCGTCTAAAAAATGCTAATGCAATATTCCAGTTTAACCCATTTAAAATAAGACTGACCACTCTAGAGTAGGTCGCAACAGTGTTACAAAGTCCGAATCCCATTTTGGTGAATTCAAATAAACCGTATTTAGTTAAGAATGCGGTTTTTTTCCTAACTTCCTTTTAAAGTGGAATTTGCCAGTATGCCGAATTGGCATCCAGTTTCGAAAACCATTTATTTCCACTAATAGCCTCAATACATTCTGATACGATCGGAAGTGGAAATAGATCTTTAACGGTAACTGCGTTCAGTTTCCTATAATCAATGCACCAACGCACTGTTCCGTCTTTCTTGCGGATTAAAACAGGAGGTGACGCCCAGTCAGAACTTGACGGCTGAATAACTTTAGAGTCTAACATTTTTTTAAAATGTCCTTCTTCCTCCCCTGCGAAACAAATAGGAACTCTGCGTAAGTTTTGTTTAATGGGTTTCGAATCTTTGGTTTCTATAGTGTGCTCAAGAAAGGTAAAATTCCCTAAATCAAATTGATCTTTAGCAAATACGTCCTGGTATTCGACGAGTAACTTAGACAATTTAAATTGGTCAACTGGAACTAACAGTCCTTTTGATCTGTCATATAAATCTATTAAATGCTCTGGAATCTTAAGTAAACCAGCGTTATTATCTTTCACTTCACCTGTCTCTAACGCTTTTAAGACGTCATTTTCATTAATTTCACTTGAGTCACCGACTGCTATGGTGGTATCACAAACCGGAACAAGAAGCTCAATTATGCATTTATGTGTACCGCTTAGACCGGCGTCACTTAACGTCTCGTCAAAAAGTAATAAAGGCGAATCATAATTAGGTGGGACCGGACGCTCGCACGTTCGTTCGATCCTTTCTATTCTAGTTTAAATCCGCAACGAAAGCCACCTGTTTGTCGGCATCCGTTTTACCGGACAAAGGTGTACTATGCCTAGGAGAAAATAAATTCGGACACTTTCGCTTATAATGACCTTGTTTTCCACAATGAAAACATGCAACTTGTTCCCTAGAATATCAATGATTAAACAATTATCCCTACTATAACTTCTCCCCGTCAACAGAAAAAAACTTTTTTTAATTAACGTACTATTAAATTTTTATCCGGTACTGCCAAATAATGTGTTTATGCCCGAAGTCCCACTTCAGAATATGTCCGCTACTACAACAATAACTTTTGTTACTTTTAACTCTTTGTAACTTCTATAAATTCTGGCGTCCTTCCATGTGCACCTCCGGCTTATATACAATCTGGCGTAGGAATGCCCAACGAAGTAGTCCCGTCTACTGTTGGGCTCAGACCACTAACCACAACAGTAATAATTATAATCCGACATCATCAAAACCTCGAAAATCAAATCCATCGAATCTTGTTAAAATAAAGACCGTTGATGGTGACAGTGTGACCAGTGAAGATGTAAAATCATGTTTCTGTTTATTAAATTGTAGATCTGTAAGAAACAAAACACTTTAGATTCATACTTTTATATGTGACAATAATTTAGATGTTTTGGCTCTAACTGAAACTTGACTGTCTGAAAACTCTGATTCAGCAACATTATGTGAACTTGTACCACCAGGTTATTCATTCAGTCATGTAACGAGAGGAAAGAGGTGCAGGGGAGTCGCTATCATTTATAAATCAAGCATTGTTGTTTCTAAACGACCCTGTGAAAAGTTTAACAGTTTTGAATATTTAGATGTCAACTTATTCTACTCAAGTAAAACAATTCGCTGTTTGATTATTTATCGTTCACCCTCTAAATCTGATCAACAGTTTTTCGAGGAATTTGCAACCTTTCTTCATCAAGTTACCTTAACAAATAACAACGTTTTGATATTGGGAGATTTTAATTTTCATATAGATCAAAAGTCTAATTTATCTGCTTCTCGATTTAGAGACCTACTTGATAGACATTCGCTTAAACAACACACCTACCCACAATCGAGGTCATATACTGGATTTGGTGATCACACGAGAGAATGCCACGATCTTATTGGATAATTTTAAAATTGAAGATGAAATCATTTCAGATCATTTCAGATCATTTCCCTATTAAATTTCAATTATCTATCCCGAAACCAGAATGTGCAACAAAATCTATAACTTTTAGAAAATTGAAAAGTCTACACGAGGACGTTTTCATAAAGGAACTTGATACGACAAAGTTTTTCAGATATTAATCTCCTTCTTGATGTTAATGCAAAAGCAAAACAATATTTTTGAATTCTATATAAAACTCTAGATAAATTAGTCCCTGAAAAAACTAAGATCTTTAAATTAAGATCGAACTCTGTCTGGTTTAACAATGATATTCTAGAAGCAAAGAGGGCACGTAATAAAGCTGAACGTGTATAGCGTAAAACAAAACTTACAGTACATAAACAAATCTATAAAAATCAGAAAATTACAGTGAATAATCTCATTTATGAAGCTAAAAAGGCATTTTATTCAAATAAAATTGATAATAGGCAAAATAAGCAAAAGAAACTGTTCCAGATTACCAAATCCCTATTAGATCCTGATCATAATATTATTAAATTACCCAACGATGTACTTGCAGAACAACTGCCTGAACGTTTTTCACTATATATTACAAAGAAAATTGCCAAGATTAGAGATGATCTCGTTGCAAACAGTGACAAGGACGCCTTTGGCATGTACATGCATCCTTCCCTACCACCAACACTCTAATTTTTCTTGTGTTTCCGAATCGGAATTATCGAAAATTATAATCCGAGCAGCTTCAAAATCGTGTGTTCTGGATCCTATTCCAACATCATTCTTGAAAAAGTGTCTTCCAGGCATCTTGCCTGTCATGACAAATATCATCAATAGTGCCTTTACTGAAAATACTGTTCCAGATGCATTTAAATCGGCTATTGTATTTCCGTTAATAAAAAAATTGAATCTTGACCCCAACCTTGAGAAAAACTATTGCCCAGTATCTAACTTGAGCTTACTTTCAAAAACAATGGAACGGGTAATCGCTAGTCAAATTATAAATCATATCTGTGATAATAATCTATGGAGCAACTACAAAGTGCCTATCGTAGGTTCCACATCACAGAAACAGCTCTAGTTCGTGTTCATGATGACATCAACCTCAGTCTGGACAATCGTGGTTGTGTTTTATTAGTACTTCTAGATCTGTCTGCCGCATTTGACATTGTGGATCATGATATACTGCTGCACAGACTTGAATCAGTATTTGGAATTTCAGGAAACACACTAAAGCTTTTGGAATCATATACCAAAGGAAGGTCACAACGTTTTGTTGTGAATGGTATGTCTTCTGCTCCTCGGACCTTGACATTTGGGGTACCCCAAGGCTCCGTCCTTTGTCCCATTCTTTTCAGCCTATATACTAAACCGCTTGGGAATATTGTTAGAAAACATGGTTTATCTTTTCATTTATATGCTGATGACACCCAACTTTACATATCTTTTAAACCGTCTCAAAGTTATTTTGACATTTCTAAACTCAATATGCAAAATTGTATATCAGATATTGAAATGTGGATGTCCAACAACTTTTTAAAGCTCAATGATGATAAAACCGATTATTTAATTATTGGATCTAACACAAATTTAAATAAATTAAGTGATACTCCTGTGCAAGTTGGTCATAATTATATAACTCCTTCTAAATCAGCCAGAAATATTGGCGTAATTTTTGATTGTCAGATGTCTAAGGAATCACACATTCACAGTATTTGTACAACTTGTTATTTTAATCTCCGTAACATCAGTAAGATTAAAAAATATATTTCAATCGATGCAATGAAAACCTTAATTAACTCCCTTGTTACCTCTCGAATTTGGACGGTGTTATGCAAATGTGATTTAACCCCAAATTTGAAGTTTTGAGAAAACACCGAAAATAGAAAATAGAACCCATTCAAATAAAGAAAAAACTTCAAAGTTCCAGAAAACTTTTGTTACTTTAACATCATGAAATACAATATAGGACTAAAATGTACTAAAATAATAGTTGAAATATGGAATAGTAACCATGGTAACGCATGAAATGTGATTAGGTCATTTTTGCGTAACTTCCAACCAAAATAAACTTAATTTGCGCAATTTTGCCTCAGAATGATACAACTAATTAAACTAATTATTCATCACTAAACTCCAATTCAAAGTCTATGATTCCATTAAAGCTATCAATGTCTTCTTATATTTTTGTCACCATCAAAGCCAGTATAAAACTGTGTGCTATCAGCAGGAATAATGTCCTTCAAATTTTGGATATCCTACGCACAAAAATTAAATAGAGTGTGGTGAGGTTGTTGTGAAATGCGGGAAAACCCTTTTAAGTGTGAAGGCATTTTCATGTTCTCACTACGCGTACACAATGCCACCGCTACGCTCTTGGCACACACAATTTGCGCCGCGCAGCAACGTCCCCACCGCTCTCAACCACTTTGCTGCCACAGAAGGCCACGCTGACACGACGCTCCAGCCCCATCTTTAATACATAAATGACGACTTCGCTACAACCTTAAAAAAAATCTGCCAGATCGGGTCTGAGAGCGGCATGGGCGTGGCGAGATCTTTATGATCATTGTTTCGAGTTGCGACAATGTGTAGTGGAAGCGAAGCGTACTGAGAGCAGAGCGGGATGAGTGGGTGGTTATAGCGAGGACTTTGTTTTGTGTGAAGGGGACTGTACGAAGCCCGTAATAGAGGCGTGAGAGCGTAGCACGATCTGACTGGTCTAGAGGGGGCTTGGTGAGATTTTTGTCAACGTACTAAGAGTGCCACCATGGGCGTTCCACCCCGCTCTCTCTACGCTGTTAACACACATTCTTTTCCATCGTGGATCTGGCTGATTTTTTAAGTCAAAGAAGGGTTGTGGTGTATGTGTGAAGGGGGTACACCTCTCCATTACTTGCATGTAGTCACCAGAAGTAAAAAGGCGCTGCTGGCGCTTTAATGCGCATTTTAAATCACCAAATTCGGAATCATTGGGAATAAAATTGCGACCCAATACCCTAAACCGAAAATGGACAGTGTGAAGAGAAAGATCTAACCATCAACATAATTACCAGAAAAATGATCTAACCCACATATAGCTTTGTTATGCAAAAAGCATTTTCGGAAATAAAAGTAATCTAACCCACTTAGATCAGACTTGTTTAATAAGCAAAAGGAGCTAGAGTATTTTGTAATGGTGTTCTATTAAACAATCTATAAATAACTTTGTTCTATTAATAGATATCAGTTAGAACAATATTGCATATCAATTGTTGCATAACACCGCACTCTTATGCGGCACTCCAGCTAAACATCTTGAAAAGTTACAAAAACTACAGAATTCTGCAGCCCGTCTTATTTCAGGATCATCTTATCTAGATCATATTACATCTGTACTTTATGAGTTGCATTGGTTACCAATTGTTTTTCGAATAGAATATAAGATTTTACTTTTAACCTATAAGTGTTTAAATAATTTGATCCCTTCCTATTTATCAGATCTTATATACTTATATAAACCTAGTCGTCAATTAAGATCTTCTGAAGATTGTTACCTCCTTGTTGAGACAAAAGCAAATCTTGTGTCTTTTGGTGATAAAGCCTTTTCAGTTGCCTCACCTAAACTGTGGAATAAACTTCCCTATATTATTCGCAGCAGTGTGTCTTTACCCGTTTTTAATAGTCAACTTAAAACTTTTTTGTTTAAGAAAGCTTTTAACTAGCTACTGATACTATCTGTTGTTATATATACTCAGCCAAATTAAAAACTTGACACTGATGAATTTCAACAAATTTTTTTTTCTGGTAAGTCAAATAAATTTTAAAGTGTTTCTAACGATAGTAAGTAGTAAGAAGCCTTTAATTTCATAAAATTGTAAAGTCGCATGGATCACGTGACTTTTGAGCATATAAAGATGAAAAACACGTGCAAACACAAACTCCTTGTGAGGTCAATCGATGCAAGTTTGCTTAAACTGAACATGCACACGTAACTTGAACTGGAAAAACAAATTAAAATTGTTATTTTCATCTTTGTTAGAAAATGCTCCGCCTTTCAAATGTAGAACGTCTACGTGCTATAGGTAGGCTCTATGCTGGTCAGTCTGTGGTCACTGTTTCAAGAGCCTTTAATTGTTCCCGCCAGACAATAATTAAACTTAGAATGAGAGTGCTTCAAACTGGAACTATGGCCGACCGCCCAAGGTCGGGAGCGCCACGTGTGACGTCACTCCAGGAAGATCAAGCAATACGATTACGTCATCTTAGAAACAGATTTGTCACTGCAACCTCCACAAGTAGAGAGATGTTTGGTGGAAGGGTAACTGCACAAACTGTTCGAAATCGCTTGCAGGCTGCTGGTCTTCGAGCTCGGAGGCCCTATAATGGACCAATATTGACACCTCTTCGTCGCCGTAACCGACTTGTGTGGGCCACAAGACACGTAAGATTTACTCAAAGACAGTGGAATTCGGTTATCTTTAGTGACGAATCTTGATTCACTTTGAGATTTGCCGATGGCAGGGTCCGAGTGTACCGCAGACGAGTATGTGTCAGAGAAGTTGACCGATTTGGTGGCGGCAGCGTCACGATTTAGGGTTCTTTTTGTGCACATGGATGTTCTCCTCTTGTTGTTGTCCAAGGGAACTTAAATGCTGTCCAGTACAGGAATCAGATTTTGCAACCTATTCTTCTTCCGTTTATGCAGAGACATGGGCCTGGACTAACGTTTCAACAAGACAATGCTCGACCCCATACAGCAATTGCTACCCAGAATTTTTTAAGAAATGCCGGTGTCCAAGTCCTGGATTGACCGTCGCTTAGCCCTGACCTTAATCCTATTGAACACATCTGGGACGAACTGGGTCGACGTGTTCGTCAGCAAGTGAATCCACCACTGACGTTGCAGGACCTTCAACATGCTCTTGCTGAGCAGTGGCGACGTCTTCCTCGGGTAGTGCTTACTAATGTTCTGAGATCCACGAGAAGACGTTGTGTGGCAGTACGAGACGCTAGAGGAGGCCACAACCGTTACTAAAAACTTTATTCCGATTGTTCTCCAAGTCTGTGAATTTCATTTTGGGGGGTACTGTGACTTCACGAACGTTATCAATGTCAAGGACTTTCGTCGAGACGTATTCTTGCTTTCTGTTGATGTCAAGGTCGTCTGTGCACAACATAACACTAAAATAGTTGCCTTAAACCAAATATTAAAAATCTAGTCCCAAAAATCCAGAGTGTCAAGTTTTTAATTTGGCTGAGTATATATTTTAGATGAAATGTATTTTATATTTTATATTTAACAGATTTTTATATTTTATATTTAACAGATTTTAACTTTTGTTATTTCTAATTTTTGAATTTTATCTCATCTTTGTGTGTATCATATTATAAAGCGCTTCTGAACACAGTTGTGGAAGTAGCGCTATAGAAATGTATGTATAATAATAATATAATAATAATGTATTTCTTACCTGGGTCGTAAATAGGGCTATCCAATGAAACAGAATTCCATCACTATATAATAATAGATAAATCACATACCAAAAATAACACTAACCATGTCTAATAATAGGAACTCATGTCCGCCTCCAACACGTGAAGCTGATCGTCGAACATCTTCTGGTATGCCCACTTTGTGTAACAAGCTTGTCTTTGCATACACAATACCGACCTATGAGTATGACGACCTATGGAAATATGGGTTTTACAAGAACAGCTAAATTTAAACACATAACTTAATATTCCCATTGTTTACGATTGTATGAAATAGCTTTATTACTATACTCGACAGCACTGGTCTCATCCTTATTATAGAATTTATACTATCCGGAGAGCACGCTTTTCACACGAATTGATCTCAGACCCTCTTTGATCTCAGACAGAAAGGCGATACTGTTAATGGATTAGCTGAAATAGTTGGATGGAGTGTGACTATTTTTACCTGTTACAGTTTATTCAAGGATGACATACTGTGGTCTATTCAGTGTTGGTCTTATTGCAATGACATAAATGTATGTTTTACTTCTCTATCATCTCATTTTTGAATAAAGCTTGATATTTTATTAACATGTGTACAATTTATTTTGTTTTTCATAGGAAATTTCGGTTAGTATCTCAAATGAAAAAAAACAGCCCAAGCGATTATATTATAATCAGAGAAATGTTCAAACACACAAGTAAAATAGACAAAACAAAAATACAAGCAATACCATTATTTATTATTACATTATTGATATGCATATGCCTTCATAATTAAACGGAGCCACGGTGGCTAGGTGTTTAAGACGCTGGCTCGCTGAGTATAATTGTAAGCATATCTTACATATAATATCAAAATTTATATCCTATCTGGGATTTCGATTCCGATACCTTCACGGTACCTGAAAACAACAAGAGGGATTATAAGATTTAGTTACAATGAAATACTAACTATTACATTATTATCATGTCGTACTGAAGTTAGAGGACTAAGTTATTTTTCTACAATATATTTCGAAACAAAAAAAAAATGTCGTATTGGAAATACATGTCTATGCGAAAATTTGATGCCTTTGGTTGTTGTTCTTCTTCTTGAATTTGTTAAATTATTAATGTATTTCCAAGTCACATATTACAACACAAACTGCCATCAGAGCAGGAAGTACGCTTCGCTGAATACCAACTTGGATCACCGTTGACCTAGATGTTATATAACAACTGTTAAATTCCAGACTTTATTAGGGGTAGGTGTTCGATCCCTGCATTGGTCGAGAAAGTTCATCCAGATTTTCCAGCGTGGTTCTCCCTTGTCAGTGATGCAGGACGGAGGGGCTGACAAGGAAAGCTGTCTAGTCGTTCGGATGGGACAAAAAAACGAGGTCCTGTGTACACATTGGCGTGCACGTAAAAGATCCCTTGACAGTTGGAATTCGATATAAGAGTAGGCCGTAGTGCCGCTGTCCGGGCAAAATTTCCCTGATAGCACACTGTATGGCATATGCCCGTCTTCATTAGCCCAGTTCGGAGCAAAACAGTAGGACGTTAAACCCCATTTCATTTCATTTATTAGGGGTAATAAATTGATCATCGCCGCAGCTCACCAATTTTAGTGAATGTGTATTATAAACCTGGAATCTGTTTCACGATTTTATCTTTAGTTAAGATTTCGAGAAACAGGGCCCAGGTACACTTAATTTATCAGAACACAACAATAATTCAAAATATGTAAATTAATATAGATGTGTTGTGTATCCTATTTCACTACACTACACCAATAAATTGTTGTTGCAGAATTAACAGATCTTTAACAAATAAATCATGCTATAACACTATTTTAAACCCATACCCAATATTAAATATTTAGATTTCGACATGTTCACAATTAAATAGAACAGGGAGAAAAATAATAAAGCTATTTCATAGAGTCATAAACAATAAAAATATTAACACGTGTTTAAATTTAGCTGTTCTTATAAAGCCCCTATTTCCATATTAAGTCAAAGGTCAATGGACAATATGTGAATTATCATTTGTTATATATGTGGAAATTAAATTTTTCTTGGATAGCCCTATTTACAACCCAGGTAAGAAACAATACATTTATGCATTAAAACGCCCACGTGTAGTAAATATAGACATGCGGAAACCAATAGTTTTTCATTAATTGCGCGATTTTATATTTATATCACACCTCTGGTGAAGTCGCGTCAGGGTAAAAAAAAAAGTCCACGGCATATTGTTTGCATTTTCATTGAACACATACCCAAGGCTGTTCAGAAGTGAAAAAATGAAAATCTGCCAAATAAAAGGAAAAAAAAAATGTCTAAAGTTTACTTCTTCCGCAATATTCTGACATTCATTCTTGAAATTAATTGACAATTGAAGCAATATAGTAAAATGCATACCATTTATCACAGACGAGACATTATGTGAAAATCGGATACTCCTGCCAAGTTCTGACGTCACTATGAGTCCGGAAAATATGATTGGCATCTTGTGAGTAAATCTTTTATACCTTAAATTGAAAGAGAGAGAAATGGGGTTTAAAGTCAACTTGACACAATTAAACCTGGGTTGGGACTTATCTATATGGTTCGATATTTTTTTTTAATAATTTAGTTTTTAATAATAAATTTATACCTGACAATCATGCATTTTCATTATTTTTTTCACAGGTACATGAGGATAGGAACGCCCTTCTTACCTATGTGATTTTTCTCAAAATTTTTGATTTTGTTTTTTTTCTTCATATTCTTCAAAAATTTTAATCTTCTTTATTTTCTTCCTATTTGGTTCTAAATCATATAGGGGGGTTGGATGGCTGAATGGTTAGCGTGCGCGCGCTGTATCATAAAGTCTGTCATTGAGTCGACTGGCGTTGTTTCGAATCCCCGGTTGTACGTGACAAGGAGTAGGGTCACCTGTCCAACCTCGTGGGTTTTCTCCGAGTCCTCCAGTTTCCTCCCACTGCTAAAGACCCCTACGCGCAAACGAATTATTGAAATAAAATTAAACCATATGTTAGTCCCGAAATGACCTAGTTTGTGTCGAGTGGACGTTAAACGTGACAGTTGATTAGTAATAGTATTACTCAATGACACACACCCGCTTGTCGATTAATTTACATCATCAGCCATGTGGTTTCGATTAACACTCAATCTATATACGATCAGAATTAATTTTTTTTCTGCCACTTATCAGAGTGAATCGCATGAAGTTACCCAAAAACATTATCGCCAAAACCAAATATTTATCGATAATGTCTTGCACGCGGTGTTTGGGCCAATCAGCAAATGAATTGTGTAGACAGCATGGCAACAGGCGGAGTTTATTTATTGTATCTGTTCAAAATCAATTCATCGACAATATTTTGATCATATTAGTAAACTAGAGATGCTCCGCTTTACAACGATGCCAATTATTATGCAAGAGGAATGACCGGTCGTCCCGCTGCGAGCGAAGAAAAATAACTAATTTTGCCAAGAATTTTAAGACATTTTAGCTGCGGTCGGTCACATTTATTGGACCACTTTAAAGTTGCTGTAGTCACAGACTTGAATAGTAAAGAGAATGTGTTTGTGAACTGCAAATTTTTTTTTTGTGGCATAACATTTATGACCCCAGAGCCACAGTGGCTAAGTGAGTAAGACACTGGTTGGCTAGCTTGGAGGTCACAGGTTCACTCCCAGTGTTGGCCGATGTTCATCAGGATTTTCCAACGTGGTTTCTGCTTGACAGTGGTGCAGGACGAAGGGCCTGACAAGGACAGCTGTCTAGTCGTTCGAATGGTACAAAAAACTGATGTCCCATGTACACATTGTCACGCAGGTAAAAGATCCCCTGGCAGTTGGAATTCAATATATGAGTAGGCCTTAGCACTGCTGTCCGGACAAATCACCCTGGTAGCGCACTGGCTGGGGATTGGATGGCCAAATGGTTAGCGCGTGCACGTTGTATCATAAGGTATGTCATTGAATCAACACCAGTATTCTCCTGTGGGATAT
Organism: Patella vulgata; assembly: GCF_932274485.2. Lineage (NCBI taxonomy): Eukaryota > Metazoa > Mollusca > Gastropoda > Patellidae > Patella > Patella vulgata. The sequence continues at coordinate 45,867,838 of NC_065885.2, forward strand.
GGTTAGCCTTGTGCATCGAGTCGCTTCATTACAAATGGTGCTCATTATATTAAACTGACATTTGTTTAGGTAAGAAAACTTAAAAAAAAATAACAGTTATTTAATTGCAAAACTTGTGAAGAATCCGCGTCCAACAGGAATATGAAAACAGTGGATCGAGGAATCCGATACGGAAGTGTTCTTCACAAGATAAATATTAAAGTAAATAAACAAAAGAGACACTAACACTGTTTTCATAGTCAGATATAATTAGACCAACGTTTCGAAGAGGTACTCTCTTCTTCTTCAAGGTAATAAATAAAACATTTAAAAAGAATCTCTAAGGAAACAGATGACGTCATAGGGAACTATGACGAAGAGTGTGGAACCAGGAGCGTGTGAAAAAGGGGGGAAGTCTAAAAAGTGCTGATGGGAAAGATGGTTTCAGGATTATTATTAATACCTAGAGGTTCAAGAGTTTTAAGAGTTCTAATCCAAAATGTTTCTTTATTAAGAAGTGAATGGGTGGTGGCATTATGGATCTGATCAAAGGCGGTGACTCGGAGATGGTCTATGCTATGATTAGGGGAGTTGAAGTGTCTGTAGATCGGGGAGTCTGCATGATTGGTTCCTTTTAAGGCTGGGAATCGATACGACATTTCAATATCGATTATCGGCAAGAATTTGTCAGCGATTATCGATAATAATCGATTATCATTTTTCCGGAAAAATCCGAAATTTTCCGACCTGTTATTTGTGTTGGTCGACACAGGCTACCACTATTTTGTTGTATTTGTTCAACAGTCATGTTTAATAATAGTATTGTATAATAAAAATATTCCAAAACATCTTCAGTCTTTATTACTGTTAATTTAAACACATTATATTTATTAATATTATTATACAATCTGTCAATACTCAATCGTAATAAAAAAAACAAACGAAAGTAAATTGAAGTTATTTATCTTCATTACTAGAGTCCATGAAGGTAGATAACTGTTACATTTATTAGGTTACATATCATATGCTTGCGCTTAGCGGACAACGATCTTATCTCACATTGCGAAAATATATTGATATCACTAGCTAATTGCTGGTACTTTTGTAGTTTTTATCATAAATAATACAATTAGTTTTATCGTGAAAGCGGACGATTTCTCTATAAATCAATCAAGAGCAAAGAAGGGAGATAATTCTAATTTTACTATATATCACGTGCAATTGTACGAAAAATCACGTTTTTAGCTTGTGGACCCTATAGAGGTCACAATTTTTATCCGATTTTTTTAAAACTTGAAATGTAAGTTTATAACCCAAAGATCTCAGTTCCTTTCGATATTCCCGCATATCGGACTGTAACTTCCTGAATTATGGCCCCTGATTGTACGAAAAATCGCGTTTTTAGCTTGTGGACCCTATAGAGGTCATAATTTTTATCCGATTTAAAAAACCGTATTATTATATCACCGTTACACCCTAAGGAAGGTTGAGTTCGAATTTCGTGGAAATCAGCCCAAAATTGACAGCAAAATGGCAGCCGTTCGTTCTCAAATAGCGTAAAAATATGGTATATCAAGGTTGTGGACCCTATAGAGGTCACAATTTTTATCCGATTTTGTTGAAAATTGAAATGTAAGTTTATAACACAAAGATCTCAGTTCCTTTCGATATTTGCGCATATCGAATTGTAATTTCCTGAATTATGGCCCTTGATTGTAGGAAAAATCACTTTCTTGTTAGCTTGTTCTCTATCCATCTCTCGAAAATGTGGGCGTATCCTGCCTGGCAGCCGCTGGTTAACTATTATAGAGAGAACTACCATCTCTTTATCTTATCTCCCATAATGTATCTTTAATTAACTTATCCAGGCTATAATCAACTCTCGATGGCATAAGATTTCTCCGATATTAAATAGATTAGAACAGTTCAGCCATATTTTGATTTAAGCTAAAAAAAATGGAGGAGCGAGACTTAGCTTCGAACAACCAGTAGACGTGGTACAAGGGTTAATCAGCGAACTGGATGTATGAGATGTGTTGTTGACGTTTGGGAAAGTAGGACGAGGGGAAATGTGTAGGGAGTGAAGTGCTGTAAAGGGATAGTTAGATGTATTATGAATGGTTAGAGTGGCTGTGGTGTTACGGTGAAATACTATGCCGCCACCGTAATACCACAGCTTTATGATTTGTTAGACAGGAGTGATGTAATGGGTGTCAACAACTGGGTATGCTGGTACCGTCGCAACGTAGCCGTGAAATATATATTGTGGGGGGGAAGGGCGGAAACGGAAAAATATACAATGTTGACAGTATGTGCCAGGCATGAGGCTGCACAGACCGAGCGGCAGCTCGATAGGGAGTGTGTGGGAGGGTCACCCTCATAAAAAATTTTTTTTTTAAATTTCAGTTTTCTGTAAGCAGTGAAAACACTATTTTGGCATTGTTTGCGGGGTTAAACCTAAAAATCACATTAATACACCTATTGCACGATATTGTGAAACTAGCTGACGAAGACAGCTCGGGCGGCGATTGTTCGACTCGGGGCTGCTCTGTCAGTATCTAACAAACGCATTTAGTTCGCGTACAACTTTTAAAAACCGAATGTCAGTATGGTATTTCTCACATAATTGGTTATCGCAAAAACAGAGTAAACTGAAAGCGAGTAATCTCGACTCAAACCTATAGTCTATAGCCTACTTACAGTACTACACTCGTCACTAGGCTTCCTATATTATTGTTTGTGGACGGTTTACTACTCAGTCATAAGCCTGCGCCGCAAAAAGAGGTCTCGCCTTTTATTATTAGTATAATGACTTCCTCATGTGCGGCAGGTTAGTTTGCTTCTAAAAACACTGTTTTCCGTTCCAAAAAATACAAAAGTAATTTTCTACCAGATGACCATGGTTCTTTTCACCGAGACTAGATAATTTCTCTCGATGTAAGGATATAGCTATGGATAAGTTCATACAAGGTCAATAAATCCGCGGTCACTTCGGGTCACACTGTTGAGAAAATAAATTGATGGGTTTGTTTAGTAGCAAATCGAGCGTGAATCAACTGAGTTTGTACTGAAAAATTTTTGAGTGATATGTATGAACTGTCTTCACACATTCGGTTTATAATTAGCGATACACAGGTACAGTGGCAACTGTTGTACTTCACAGACTGTTTACCTCCGAACTACCTCCGCACGAAATCCCCGATTTGGGTACTTGTTAAAAGAAAAAGAAATAGTACCTGTGCGCATGCCAGTAAAAAAAAACTAAGAGTTTGCGCATAAAAATGCCCGAACGTACCAGGCGCCAGGTCATCCAGTACAGTGGTTGAAATTATTGCACACGTCTTGTCAAACCTTGAAATATAGGGTTATCCCCAAAAGATCTCGACTGCTTTCCATATTGGCATGTATCGGATCGAAACTTCATGGATTATGGCCCCTGATTGTACGAAAAATCACGTTTTTATACGCCCACATTTTCATGTGGACGTATATTGTCGTCGCCCCTGTCCGTCTGTCCACAATTGTTTGTGAACAGTCTACAGGTCACAATCTTTATCCGATTTCAATGAAACTTGAAATATAGGTTTATCACCCTAAGATCTCAGTTCCTTTCGATATTGGCATCTATCGGACTGTAACTTCATGGATTATGGCCCCTGATTGTACGAAAAATCACGTTTTTGGCTTGTGAACACTGTAGAGGTCACAATTTTTATCTGATTTTTTTATTCGATTTAAAAAAAACGTATTATTATATCACCGTTAAACCCTAGGGCGGTTGAGTTCGAATTTCGTGAAAATCGGCCCAAAACTGACAGACAACTGATTTTGTTGAAACTTGAAATGTAATTTTATAACACAAAGATCTCGGTTCCTTTCGATATTCGCGCATATCGGACCGTAACTTCATGTGGACCCTATAGAGGTCATAATTTTATCCGATTTAAAAAACCGTGTTAATATATCACCGTTAGACCCTTAGGACGGCTGAGTTAGAATTTCGTGAAAATCGGCCCAAAACTGACAGACAAAATGGCCTCCCCTCGTACTCAAATAGCGTAGAAATATGATATATCAAGGTTGTGGACTCTCTAGAGGTCACAGTTTTCTTCTGATTTTGATGAAACTTGAAATGTTAGTTTATAACCCAAAGATCTCGGTTCCTTTCGATATTTGTGCATATTGGACCGTAACTTCCTGAATTATGGCCTCTGATTGTACGGAAAATTTTATTCGGTTTAAAAAACTTTTTGAATATATCACCGTTACACCCTAAGGATGGTTGAATTTAAATTTTGTAAAAAGCGGACCAAAACTGACAGACAAAATGGCCGCCCCTTGTACCTAAATAGCGTAAAAATAAGGTATATGAATGTTGTGGAACCTCTAGAGGTCACAATTTTCTTCTGATTTTGATGAAACTTGCAATAAAAGTTTATAACCCAAAGATTTTGGTTCCTTTCGATATTCACGCATATCGGATTGTAACTTTCTGAATTATGGCCCCTGATTGTACGAAAAATCATGTTTTTAGCTTGAGGTCCCTCTAGAGGTCACAATCATTATCTGATTGAAAAAAAAAACTTTGAATATATCACCTTTGCACCCTAAGGATGGTTGAGTTCGAATTTCATGAAAATCGGACCAAAACTGACAGACAAAATGGCCGTCCCTCCTAGTCATATAGCGTAAAAAATATGGTATATCAAGGTTGTGGACCCTCTAGAGGTGACAATTTTCTTCTGGTTATGATGAAACTTGAAATGTAAATTTATAACCGAAAGATCTTGGTTCCTTTCAGTTTTTGCGCATATCGGATCGTAACTTCCTGGATTATGGCCGCTTTTTATTTAGTTTGTTCTCTATCCATATCTTGCAAAATGTGGGCGTATCCTGCCTGGCAGCCACTGGTTTGCTCTGCTTTTGTGATGGGTGAAACATGTGCCCTAACTGTATTCAATATGCCTCAATTCTATTAAATACCAAAAACGTTTCTCAATTGACTTAGAGCATTTAGTTTAGACTGCCTGTTTTTTTATGCATTTCACCGATGTGGTTACTTGTATAGTTAATTTTTACTTCAATATGCTTACATTCATATTTCTTGGAACATAAAGCAGATCATAGTTTCTGTGGGTTATATCCCTGATTGTTTTCGAATTTGAGTGAAGTCTGCATCATAACAGGTCCGGGACTGTACAGCGCAGGGGACCCTTACGGCTAGCCCCCGGATCCATTCACTTAATTTGAATTGTTCATTTGTTTGTGATTTCTGCGTATTGTGTCTTGTCCGTATATTTGTCTGACCCATCGGTCATTTTGCACGCCAGAAATATAGCCTCTTTTCTCAAAACCCAATTCTTAAGCATGGCTATGATCGACCTCCGTCATATAGCTATAAAATTGTACAGTGGAATAAAGCTATTTCACACACACACACACACACCCACACACACACACACAGAGAAAAATGCACATGTATAGAAGCCACATAATCTCATGATTGGTGTTATAGAGTTGTATACATAGTCGTCTCAGATTATACTTAGTGTTGTGTTGATAATTAATGATGAGTTTCTGATAGTAGAACAATAAAAGTTAATTGATATGTGGGAATCTTATCAAGGCATGAAGCGGTCCATTGTTCGGCATTCACTATTTGATCACCCACGTGTCAAAAGAATTTTTTAGAACAAAGCCGTTTTAAATACCACTATTACGGTCACGTATGATGTAAACAAGATTATTATGATCTTCGAAAAAAGGGTAATCAGATAAGAAATACTACTCTTCGAATCCAACCAACTGTCATATTGAATAAAAACAGCATAGAAATTACGTAAATCCTCAACAACGTACGTGTTGGGAGAAAAATGCATCATAATATTTTTGCAGCGATATTACGACCTTGTGGGTATTGTACAATTAAATATAGAGATTAGTTAACTTGCTTACCAAAAAATTACGACAATTACGTTTTCCAGTGCTATGTAGCAATATTGGTAATTCCACGTGTTGCAAAAATGTTGTGTATATAGTTACTCTTATTATAAACGACATTCTAGGGGGCGATAGTGTTGCTAGCTGTGAAGTTTTTTTATATAGTTATTCATTATTAGGATTTACGTCACAATTCTGAGGTCCGTAATGCCGTAAGAGATGGTCTAAAACTGATAAATGTGAGAAATATGCCGTGGATAATTATATATTTATCTTCATTTCAAAGTTATTGTATTAGAACTCAAAATTATCCAGGTCAGTGTGTTTTCTATAGAAGACGTGGTAATACATGTAAGCTAATGAGATGATTTTTCTACGGCCTATTCAGCTATTTCGATTTTTTAAGTAGCCAAAACGGAATGTTTAATTAATAAATACATGTAATTATCATAAGCCTTAATGTTGTAGACCCTCTATAAGTCACAATTGTTATCAAATTTTGATAAAACTTAAAATGTATGTTTATGTTTCAAAGATCTCTGTTCCTTAGCTTGTGGATTCTCTGGAGGTCACAATTTTTTATCCGATTTTATAAAACATTTAAATACATCACCATTCCACCATAATGAAGGTTGAATTCGAATTTCTTGAAAATCGAAACGAAACTACTCGACAAAATGACTGCTCTTTGTATGCAGATTGTGTAAAAGTATGTAATACAAAGATTGTGGACCCTCTAGAGGTTAAATTTTTTATCCGATTTTGATGTAACTTAAAGTATATGTATATATCCCAAAGGCCTCAGTCCCTTTCGATACTTGCGCACTTCAGACCATAACTTTCTGGATTATGGCCCCTGATTGTACGAAAAATCGCTTTTATTTTTAGCTTGATCTCTATCCATCACTTGCAAAATGTGGGCGTATCTCCTTCATATATAAATATTCTTCATATAAATGAAATATTATAATTAATATTTTGAAAATATGAATTGTAATAAACAACAATATTTTTAGCAAGTTTTCGTGGCTATATAGATTTATATTTGAACCAGCTCATTAAATTTTGTTTGTAAAGTCGGTACTGTTTTTATTCTAAAAACGTTTAATGATACTGACTAGAAAGTGTCAAGTGAATACTCCAGGGGTTTTTTCAACTTTTTATGCATGGTTATTTACATTTAAGAGATGATAAACTGAAAGTATTGACATTTTATAATGGGATATCGCCCAGCTCTAACTGGCAAAAGAAAAAATATCGGACAACCCTCATGTTCTGTTACTGTTAGGAAATTTTATCTGCCTTGGGCGTATGTCTCATCGCTTGGCAACCTAACTTTGTATTATGTTTTTATGGCAAGCTTATATACTTAATAAATAGCAGATATTGTTGTAACAGAATTTTTTCGACAACCATCAGCTTTATTTCATGTTGTCAACCCTAGCTATTTAGGTAAGTAATTTGATGACAACAATCTGATTTAGTCAGTCTGTTCCCCCTGGAATATAGTATGCAAACATGTATGCCCAGATTTTCAAAATTTTCACCAAACCTCCAGATATACCACTCTTGATAATTTTAATAATAATAATAGTTTATTTTTAAACTCCCACATTTTTTTAAACTCCCACATTTTCATGTGGACATATGTCGTCAGATACAAATTTTTACCTCCAATTCGTAATAAAATATTTAACTACCATGAAATTATTGAAAACCTAAACATACTAGAATTTATTGACAATTAAGATAATACCGCATGTCAATGCGCCAACTCTCCATTTAAAGACAAGTTTCATGACCATATGCGCGCTGTATCATAAGGCCTGTCATTTAGTCAACTGGCGTGGTTTCGAATCCCCGATTGTATGTTTGAAAAATAGCGTCGGACATGTCTGGAATATACAGGCGAAATTCCCATCACTGTTTCAAGGTTTTAGAAAATTCAATTTTATGACGTCACTTAAAAATAAAATTGAGGTCAAATATCAAAATTCTAATCTCAGCGGTCATTACTATTGAAAATGGAATAAGAATTGTTGGACGAGATAGATTTTTAAGATTGACTTACGTTTTAAAATTAGGTCATAAGCATGCGCGATAGAGACAACATTCTATTAGACAAAACTTCTAGATTACGAACACCTAATCGCTTTTTGTTTAGCTTGTTTTCTATCCATCTCTTGCAAAATGTGGGCGTATCCTGCCTGGCAGCCGCTGGTTGTCTATGACATCACTTCCTGATAACATTGTTAAAATTTTAGTTATTCATTGAACTCTTGATAACTTTCAAATGGTTTAGAGTAGTGTTGTCACGATTACAAAATTCTTGAATCGGTTAATCGGCTAGCCAAAAATCGTATCGGTGCCGATTAATCGAATGCCGTATAAATTCTATAATAATGTAAAATTAATGGCTAATAATTAGCTGACCATACATTATTTTAATACATTTCTTTGGGTTTGAGCTAATGAGATGTTGGAATACATTTTTTAAATTGGCAATAAACAACATGTACCAAGTCATTCTTTTTGATATTTAGTTAAGCATTGGACTGAGTAAGAGTAGACATCCCCGCGTTCAGACTTACCCCCACATCTTTAACTGCTAATTAAAAATCCAATACCAGCAGTAGATTACAATTCACTAGTACAACAATTCCCGTACATAATATTTTAACATATATAGCGATAATCATATTGACGGAAAACAACAAGAAAACCCGCACAAGACGGTACAAATAAAAAAAAAACATGTGGGAGGAGAAAAGAAGAGCCTCCTGACTGGTAATGTCCGGTTTGGGAACTGTTTATTCGCGTCTCGGACACAGTAACGTCACATTCTGATTGTGAATTAAATAACAAAATACAACTGGATTTAAAATTAATTTATACATGAGGAATTTGTGAGGGAATCTTTCGATTATATTGTTCGAGAATTGTCTTCTTTCAAAACTATTACTTTATCAAAATTACATTGGTAGTTTATCACTTGTAAAAAGGCATCGCCAACTTCCCCGTCGCGTGCGGCATGCATTCAGTCCATGTATTATAAAGTTCCGTGATATGCAGCAATTCAGTAGTGTGTTAAGCAGACAGTAAAAGTCAAACATTATATGTAATTGTATCAATATAAATTAGATGAAACGACTACCAATTTTTCAAAATGTGAACCGGTTTGAGCTAGAAACCGAATCGACAACGGCTAAACCGATTAATCGTGACAACCCTAGTTTAGAGATTTTTTGAATGTACTTTTCCTAAAAAGCTTGCAAAAAAAAGAATAATAATAATCTTTATAAAAATAATAGTTTTTTTATACGCCCACATGGAAATGTGGTCATATATTGTGGTCGGCCCGTCCGTTGTCCACAATTTTGTGAACACTGATTGTTTTGAAATTAATATATGTTTACATTAGTGAGGTGGAGAATCCTGTTTAATTTCAATAATTTCCATTAATTTCTTCTGGAGTTATGGCCCTTGTTTTACTTTATTGCACCTTGTGAACACTCTAACAACAAAAATTATCATTCGATCTGTATGAAATTTATGTACATCCTTTAACCCGTTAAGTGTGACGTTTTTAAAACGTTAACTACCCCCTATTGTGTAATTAATTTGACAAAGTGACGAAGAACTATGTACTATGTTCTAAGAATAGGTTGGGGAAAATACCTCCAAGGGGTTATATTATGCCCTACACACAGTGAGTGGTAGTTGTCTAGGACGTAATATAACGTCCTACACATGCTGCGATCATGGGGGAATTCCCAAGTGACGAACTATGTTCTAAGAATAGGTTGGGGAAAATACCTCCAAGGCATTATATTATGCCCTACACACAGTGAGTGGCAGTTGTCCAGGATGTTATATAACGACCTACGCACTTAACGGGTTAAATTAGTGAAACAAAGCATCCAATTGAATTTAAGCAATTTCCGTTAATTATGTCAAGAGTTATGGTCCTTGTTTGCTCTAATGCCAAATGTTATCATCCAATCTTTTTGAAATTTATATGCATTATTTAAATTAGTGAAATGAAGAATTCTATTGAATTTCAGCAACTTCTATTAATTATGTCTAGAGTTATGGCCCTTGTTTCACTTGGTAGAACCCTGTGACCGCTCGGACGAATTAGCTGGTGTGGGCGTATGTTTCGTTGCCTGGCAACCTGTCTTTGTCTATCACATAACTTGTGAAGTTTTAATACGCCCACATTTTCATGTGGACGTATATTGTCGTCGTCCCTGTCTGACCGGACAACCGTATGTCTGGACGACTGTCCATCCACAATTTGTTTGTGGACACTCTACAGGTCACAATTGTTACCGGATTTTGACGAAACTTGAAATATAGGTTTATCTCCAAAAGACCTTGGTTGCTTTCGATATTGGCATGTATCGGATCGAAACTTCATGGATTATGGCCCCTGTTTGTACGAAAAATCACATTTTTAGTTTGTGGATCCTATTGAGGTCAGAATTTTTATCCGATTTTGTTAAAAATATCTCGGTTCCTTTCGATATTTGTGCATATCGGACTGTAACTTCCTGAATTATGGCCCCTGATTGTACGAAAAATCGCGTTTTTAGCTTGTGGACCCTATAGAGGATATAATTTTTATCCGATTTAAAAAAACGTATTATTATATCACCGTTACACCCTAAGGACACCTGAGTTTGAATTTCGTGAAAATCGGGCCAAAATTGCCGAATAGTGTAAAAATATGGTATATCAAGGTTGTGGACCCTGTAGAGGTCACAATTTTAATTCGATTTTGATGAAACTTGAAATTCATGTTTATAATCCATAGATCTTTTTGGTTACTTTCGATATTGTCGCATATCGGATCATAACTTCCTGAATTATGGCCCCTGATTATACGAAAAATCACCTTATTATACGCCCACATGGAAATGTGGTCGTATATGGCCGTCGCCCCCGTCCATCCATCCGTCTGTCGTCCACAATTTCTTGTGAACACTCTACAGACCAAATTTATCATCTGATTCTTTTGAAATTGATATGTTTACATTAGTGAGATGAAGAAGCCTATTTTATTTCAATAATTTCCGTTTATTTCTTCTTGAGTTATATTGGGGGGATCACGTGGCTAAGTGAGTAAGACGCTGGCTCGCTAGCCTGGATGTCGGGTGTTCGATCACTGCATTGGCCGAGAAAGTTCATCCAGATTTTCCGGCGTGGTTCCCCCCTTGTCAGTGATGCAGGATGGAGGGCCTGACAAGGACAGCTGTCTAGTCCTTCGGATGAGACAAAAAACCGAGGTCCCTGTATATATTGGAATGCATGTAAAAGATCCCCTGGCAGTTGGAATTCGATATAAGAGTAGGCGATAGTGCCGCTGCCCGGGCAAAATTTCCCTCATAGCACACTGTATGGCATATGCCCGTCTTCATTAGCCCAGTATAGGAGCAGAACAGTAGGACGTTAAACCATATTTCATTTCATTTCATTTGAGTTATATTGTCGTAGCCCCCGTCCGATTGACTTTAAATTTATACACAGTGTTTAAGGTTGTGAGACGAAGAAGCTCAGTGATATTCAATGTTTTCCGATACTTACTACCAGATTTATGGCCCATGATACACAGAGTTTAAGGTCTTGAGACAAACAAGTATATTGATTTTCAATAAATTTTGATAACTTGAACAGCTAAATCCATGATATTAAATGTTTCGTATACTAAACGTTAGCATGGGGCAGAACAAAAAGCCAAGCAAATTCTATTGATTTCTTAATGAATTAATAATAATATAATAATAATAATAGTTTATTTTCAATAAGTATTCAGGCCATGGAGCCCATAGTACACTCAAGACAAGATCATAAAATCACAAACATAAGAAACCAACACTATTTACACGGATTCATCATAACCTCGCGTTAAATCATGGTAAATGATTTCATTATTTTAGTTTACTCAAGTAATTTTCTCTTCTTTTCATAACATTATAAATAAACTTACTTATGTTACAGATTGTATCACAATTAGTTCTCTACAGGTCACAATTTTCTTATTCGATTTTGATGAAACTTAAAATGTTTGTTTATATCCCAAAGATCTTGGTTCACTTTGACATGCCACATGTTGGACCGTAACATCTTGTATTATGGCCGCTTATTGTATGCTTTTTAGCTTGCTCTCTGTCAATCTTGCAAAATGTTGGTGTATCTTGTATGGCAACCGCTGTTTTGTTGCTTGGCAATCTATCTTTCCTAACTAAGACTGCTGATGTCCATTGTTTCATCGTAAGTCGATGTATCTTTTATTGTAGCATTTGTAGTATTACCAAACATGAAATGGGTTTTAGAATCAAATAGAGAATATGATATATTGATTGAAGTATATGATACAGATAGTCACAAGATATTTTCATCTGACGTAAGTATTTGATTTTTATACGCCCACATTGGAATGTCAAATATTGTTGTCGGTCCAGTGTCCACAATTGGCTGTAATTATCCCTTGTTATGGCCCTTGATCATTTTTATACGCCCACATTGAAATGTGGACGTATATTGCCGTCGCCCCCATCTGTCTGTCCGTCCGTCTGTCAGTCCGTCCATCAGGCCGTCCGTCATCCACAATTTCTTGTGAACGCTCTAACGCCAAAAGTTATCATCCAATTGTTTTAAAATTAATATATGTTGTTTACATTAGTGAGATGAACAAGCCTATTTAATTTCAATAATTTCTGTTTATTATGTCTAGAGTTATGGCCCTTGTTTCACTTGATTGAACCTTGTGGCACTCTAACGCCAAAAGTTATCATCCAATCTTTCTGAAATTTATATGCATTATTTAGATTTACTGGAACGAAGAAGCCTATTAAATTTATCATCCAATCTTTCTGAAATTTATATGCATTATTTAGATTTACTGGAACGAAGAAGCCTATTAAATTTCAGCAATTTCCGTTTATTATGTCTAGAGTTATGGCCCTTGTTTCACTTTATTGATGCTTGTGAACGCTCTAACTTCAAAAGTTATCATCCGATCTTTCTGAAATTTATTTGCATTATTTAGATTACTGAAACTAAGAAGCCTGTTGAATTTCAGCAATTTTGGTTAATTACGTCTAGAGTAATGGCCCTTGTTTCACTTTATTGATCCTTGTGAACGCTCTAACGTCAAAAGTTATCATTCGATCTTTCTGAAAATTATATGCATTATTTAAATTAGTGAGACGAAAAAGCCAATTGAATTTCAGCAATTTCCTTAATTACGTCTAGAGTTATGGCCCTTGTTTCACTTTATTGAACCTTGTGAACGCTCCAACACCAAAAGTTATCACCCAATCTTTGTGAAATGTATATGCATTATTTAGATTAGTGAAACGAAGAAGCCTATTGAATTTCAGCAATTTCCGTTTATTACATCTAGAGTTATGGCCCTTGTTTCACTTTATTGATCCTTGTGAATGCTCTAACGTCAAAAGTTATCATTCAATCTTTCTGAAAATTATATGCATTATTTAAATTAGTGAGACAAAAAAGCCTATTGAATTTCAGCAATTTCTGTGTATTAAGTCTAGAGTTATGGCCCTTGTTTCACTTTATTGAACCTTGTAAACGCTCCAACGCCAAAAGTTATTACCCAATCTTTGTGAAATGTATATGCATTATTTAGATTAGTGAAACGAAGAAGCCTATTGAATTTCAGCAATTTCCGTTTATTACGTCTAGAGTTATGGCCCATGTTTCACTTTATTGATCCTTGTGAATGCTCTAACACCAAAAGTTATCACCCGATCTTTGTGAAATTTATATGCATGATTTAAATTAGTGAAATGAAAAAGCCTATTGAATTTCAGCAATTTACAATAATTACTTCTAGAGTTATTACCCTTGTTTCATTTTGTTAAACCTTGTTAATGCTCGATTGATGAAAGTTATCATCCGATATGTATGAAATTTATATGCATTATTTACATTAGTAAAACGAAAAAGCATGTCAAATTTCAACAATTTCTGTAGATTACTTCCAGAGTTGAGACCCTTGTTTCAGTTTTTAGAACCTTGTAAACCCTCAAACAACAAAATTTATAATCTGATCTGTATGGAACTGTCTTGTTAAGGCCCCCAATTACCTACAAAGGAATAAAAATGCGACAACCCTTGTCGTCCGCTCGGAGGATTTAGCTGCTGTGGGCGTATGTTTTGTTGCCTGACAACCTATCTTTAAAAATCTTGTGGATGTTCTAGCCGCTGAAGTTATCACCCGATTGACTTTAGATTTATACATAGTGTTGATGGTCATGAGACGAATAAGCCTATTTTTATCCGCCCACATTTTCATGTGATATAAAATAATTAATAGAATACAATATCAAAAAAACATCGTTTTATCAAACATTTCGTCAGTAAAAATAGTAACTTCTTCTGGGATGAAGAACTAAATTCAGAAAAAAAAAAAAAAAAAAAATAATCGGACCAAAACTGACTGACAAAATGGCCGCCCATCGTTCTTAAATGGCGTAAAAATATGGTATATCAATTTTTATACGCCCACATTTTCATGTGGACGTATATTTTCGTCGCCCCTGTCCGTCCGGACGTCCGTCAGTCCACAATTTGTTTGTGGACACTCTACAGGTCACAATTCTTATCCGATTTTAACGAAACTTGAAATTCCACTCTCATCCGAGCGCCCGAAGGGCGCGAAGGATGAGAAGAATTATATGAATATATAGCCCGAGGGCTCGAGGATTTATGATTGCATGTTTCTTGTGACGTCACTAGAATATGCACTAAATTCAACGTTTAAAGTAAACAAAACTCACACGTGCGTGTGTATATAACCATCACGTGTCCCCAGATCAGGGTATATAAACAGAAATCTATCCATCATCAATGTCTTTTTAAAGTAAAGTGTAACCATAAGTGGACAACCAAATGAATAATATAGCCAAGGGAGGACAGAGGGAGGGAAGATAAATCCTCGAGCCCTCGGGCTATATATTCATATAATTCTTCTCATCCTTCGCGCCCTCGGATGAGAGTGGAATTATATTCCACTATAGCCCTTCGGGCTTCTCCGATTTATGATTGCATATTTAAAGGGTTGGTCACTTAGTAACATTAAACAACACTTAACACTTAACGTAGTTAAATAATTTTAATACTGTAAATCATTTATCAGTGAAAACATAATCTTGAAACACTGTACTTGCTTCTGTAACCTCTTCCCTCTTATAATATTTAAAAAACGTCTGCTCATTCTTCCAGCTGGCAGTCTCTAGCAATTCTGAAATTGGACAGCCCGACAAATAAGCTTTAGAAGTCGAAGCTCCTCTCATAGAATGGGCAGAAAAAACAGAAGTATTAATTCCAGCAAGGGCCATAGTTTCTTTAATCCACCTGCTTATGGTAGAAGCAGAAATACAGTTAAAAGTTACATAAGACACAAAGAGTTGCTTAGACTTTCTTCTGCTTTTAGTGGACTTCAAATATTGTCTTAGAGTAAAACATGGACTTTTAATTTTAATTAGTTTTAATGGATTGGAGGCCTTGGTTGTTTTAAGGACCTTATCTGTGATCAAAGTTATACAGAAACCACTATCAATCAGACCATTAATAGTGAGAGCCGTAAGAGTCTGACATCTATGGGCTGAAGCGAGAGCTAATAAGGCCACTGTTTTATATGTTAATAGTCTCAGAGGTAAATCCTCCAAAGGAAACAAAGAACTTAAATATTTCAATAAAACTGAAACATCCCAAGTAAAAGTGTACTTGGGTTTAGGCGGATTTTTGTCATACAATCCTTTCATGAATCTTGAGACTAGTGGCTCATTTTTCAGAGTAATTTTGCCTAAAATTTGCAAAGTCTGTGATATCGCAGATCTATGAATATTGACCACACTGTAGGAACGATGGTCTGATAAAAAACTCAAATAATTGATAACATCAATTACAGATGGATCCAACGGATCAATTTTCCTCTGAATACTCCAAAAACACCATCGTTTCCAGGCAAGATCATATTGTTTATTGGTACCTGCTCGCCAAGATCCAATAATGAGGTCTCTAGACTTGTCTGAAAGTCCTTGGTTAGAGAGATATTGCCTGATACAAGGCAAGCGGTTAGGAACATGTGTTTGCCCCTTAAAGGATGAAGGCAATTGTTGTGTGCTAAACGAAGGAGATCTTTCCTGAGAGGTAGAAGCACTGGTTCGGCGATCAACATGGAAAGTAAAGTAGGGAACCATACCTGGGACGGCCAAGCTGGAACTATTAATATACCCATCAAGACACAATCTTCCTTCATCTTGGAAAGCACTTTTGGTAAAATACTGAAAGGTGGAAACATATAGGGATGATAATTAGACCATGAAATTGAAAAAGCATCAAAAGCAACTGCAAAAGGGTCAGGGTCCCAGGAAACATAGCAATCCATCTGTGCATTTATTCTGGATGCAAAAAGATCCACGTCTGGCAGAAAAAATCTATTACAAACTTTATTAAATATATATTCGTTAAGTTTCCACTCAGTTGAGTTAGAAAAAACTCGAGACAATCTATCAGCTGTCTGATTCTCTTTGCCTGGTAAATGTTTAGCTGACAAAAAAATGCTTCTCTTATAACACCACAACCATATTTCTTTAGTAATGGTAAATAATGGATCACTTGATCCCCCTACATTATTTATATATGAGACAGCAACCATACTATCGGACAAAATTGAAACGTGCTTCCATTCAATAATTGAGGAAAAACACTGTAAGCCATACAAAATTGCCAATAGCTCCAGTGCATTAATATGCTGCTTTGATTCAGAAAGATTCCAAAGGCCATTAGCCTGAGAGTTTCCTAACACTACACCCCAACCAGTAAGGGATGCGTCGGTTTTCATTGTTATGGCAATTTTGGGTGGTTGAATAAAAAACCCATTAAAAGACTTGACACTATTATACCACCAGAGCAATTCCGATCTCATCTCTTCATTCAAAGATATAGCTGCATCATAATCAAAATTACTGCACGCTAAAGCCACATTCTTTTGTCTATCCAGGAAATGAATAAATAGTGGCGCGACTAAAACAGCTGTCCTTGTAAAGGAACACAGCCCAATAAATGAAGCAATTTTACGAATGGTCAATTTAGGTGCAAGAAGAATATCATTTGCAAGTGATCTAATTTTATCAATTTTTTCAGGAGTTAAAGACACGGTATAGGTCTCAGTATTGATAAGAAAGCCGAGAAAAACTAATTCCTTACTAGGTGTAAAATGTGATTTTTCTTTATTAACAGAAAACCCTAACTTGTTAAAAAGGTTGGCGGCCTTATTAGTTGCTAACAGACTTTCCTGTTCATTATCAGCAGCAAAAATAGAATCATCTATAAAATAGGAACACACAATGCCTTGACCACGAAGACATGCAAATATAGGCTTCAGGGTTTTAGTAAACACTCTAGGCGCCGACGAAATCCCAAACGGCAAACATGTGAATTCATACAGAACATCTCGCCAAACAAATCGAAGGTATTTTCTATGACCTTTAAAAATAGGGATTGAAAAATAAGCATCGCTGAGATCAATAGATGCAAGATAATCATTAGGTTTAATCATTTTCAATGTAAAGGCTAAAGTTTCCTGTTTAAAATGCTCATATGCAATAAACTCATTTAAATATCTCAAATTAATGACCGGTCTAAATTTGCCATTCTTTTTCTCTACTAAAAAAATATTTGATATAAATTGGTCAGAGTCAGATTTAAAGACACGAACAATGGCGTTTTTTGCTAGTAAAGTCGAAGCCTCAGCATCAATTAAGTCCATTTGCTCCTCATTAAAGGGAGGCGAACCCGGAATGGAAAACTGAACTGGTTTAGATATAAAATCTATTTGATAGCCTTGTACAATATCAAGAATCCATTGATCAGAAGTTAAATTACACCAATTATGGTAAAATTTAGATATGTTACCAGCAGTAAAATCAGTACTTACTGAATTATTTATTGGTATTGCTGTTGGTACTGTTGATATTGATTTTGGAATGGTCTCTGACCCCTTCCTCGTACTCTCCCCCTGCTTGTATAGGGTCTTCCCCTGAAATTTCCTCTCCGATCCTGAGGTCTTCTGTTCTGGAAACCCTGTCCTAAAAAAGATCTCCTATTAGACCTAGGATTCAAACGTCCTGACAAATTGAGAGAGGATGAAAGCCTATTAGATTGATCAATCTCCTTCATTCTGTTGGCAACATCAGGCCCAAAAAGTGTTTCTCCTACAGGTCTTGTTGTTGAGCAAAGAGGGTGATAACGTCTACTCATAAATTTCTTAAGAAATATCCGACGTCTAAGGGAAAGTTCTAATATGCTATTGCCTAAAGTGATAATTGAATCCACCAGGGTATTTTTAAATTCCTGGTTATTAGACTTGGGTAGTAAACCTAGTAAGGGGGCAATGCCCAGGCCTATTAATTTTTGCACTTCCTGTAGTGAATTATCCTGCGCTTGAGCAGGTCTTGGCAATACCTGCCAAATATCAGGTTCAACCAGAGGAGGTTGTAACCTCTTACAATTCTCAGGGATTGGATATTTTGTTACCAATTTGTTAACCTCTATTTTTTTTGAAGTCGCAATATTGACTAAATTAACCAAATTGTCACCAACGGGCTTGCCATAAAAGTCATCGCCCTGAAAAATTGTAGGCACATCAAAAGAATCTGATTCAGTCGGTTCCTCTTGGAATTCGTCATACATGGATTGCGGGTCAACAATATCTAATACTGGTTCATTATAATCATCACCATCATACATTTCAGTTGCATTACAAGAAGTAGATGGGCCTGTATCTGATTTATTGACATAAACCTCTTGTTCCCCCATATTGAATTGTAAAAACTCATTTACGGCTGCCAGACTCTGTTTTATTTGATCAAATTCGGTCCTATCAATGAGAACATTATTATTATTATTCGGTGCATCATAATTATAACCAAAACTATTATTAGAAATAGGTACAGGAATATCAATATGCTGATTAGGATTGCTTGTGACAGTAGCACTAGGTGCAGGCCTAAGATTATTTTTTCTAAAAGTAGAATGCAAAACATTAGTATGACAACTACTAGTGTTAGAATTAGATTGCTTGGTATTACGCTGAGTGACCTTGGCAATATTGGGAGCTTTTTTAATAGTTATTCTGGGTGCGATCTTCTCAGCCGACTCGACAACAGTCGGATCAATCACACTAACTAAATCACCTTCAATTTTGCGACTTTTGGGGTTTTTGATCGTCTTTATAGATGTAATTTTACCTTCCTTTCGTTTTCTGGTATTCACCGGAGTTTGTTTACATTCTTTCTTGGTAATACTACTTCCGGGGAATCCGATAGAAACATTGCTGACGACAGCCGTGTTTTCATTGGACGATTGATGGTTAAGGTCGTCACCAAAACCAAAATTATTAAAATCCAAAGGATCATAATCAATTATTAGATCGTTGTTATTAGATGGTATGTGACCATCCTCAAAATTATCCATATCTGCTTGTAATTATCAACCCAACGGATTGATAGCGATAAATACAAAAATAAGGGACAAATCAACGATAAGTCCACGATCGCTTACAACAATGATAAAAAGCTAGAATATGGATAATAAAACTAAAAGGTAAACGAATCAGCGATTCTGAAATACGAACCAACGGAACGTACGTAGTGCAATGGTCTAGGATCAACAAGAAAAAAGACATTGATGATGGATAGATTACTGTTTATATACCCTGATCTGGGGACACGTGATGGTTATATACACACGCACGTGTGAGTTTTGTTTACTTTAAACGTTGAATTTAGTGCATATTCTAGTGACGTCACAAGAAACATGCAATCATAAATCGGAGAAGCCCGAAGGGCTATAGTGGAATATAATATAGGTTTATCTCCAAAAGATCTTGGCTGCTTTCGATATTGGCATGTATCGGATTGAAACTTCATGGATTATGGCCCCTGATTGTACGAAAAATCACGTTTTTAGCTTGTGGACCCTATAGAGGTCATAATTTTTATCTTATTTAAAAAAAACGTATTATTATATCACCGTTACACCTTAAGGATGGCTCAGTTCGAATTTCGTGAAAATCGGCCCAAAATTGACAGACAAAATGGCCACCGTTCGTTCTCAAATAGCGTAAAAATATGGTATATCAAGGTTGTGGACCCTATAGAGGTCACAACTTTTAGCTTGTGGACCCTATTGAGGTCATAATTTTTATCCGATTTTGTTGGAAATTGAAATGTAAGTTTATAACCCAAAGATCTCGGTTCCTTTTGATATTCCCGCATATATGACCGTTACTTCCTGAATTATGGCCCCTGATTGTACGAAAAATCGCGTTTTTAGCTTGTGGACCCTATAGAGGTCATAATTTTGATCCGATTTACAAAAACATATAATTATTACACTGTTACGCCCAAAACTGACAAACAAAATGGCTGCCCTTCGTTCTCAAATAGCTTAAAAAAAATGGTATATCAAGTGTGTGGACCCTATAGAGGTCACAATTTTAATTCAATTTTGTTGAAACTTGAAATATAAGTTTATAACCCAAAGATCTTGGTTCCTTTCGATATTCGCATATATCGAATTGTAATTTCCTGAATTATGGCCCTTGATTGTAGGAAAAATCACTTGCTTCTTAGCTTGTTCTCTATCCATCTCTCGAAAATGTGAGCGTATACTGCCTGGCAGGATCTTACACACTAAGATCTTGGATCCTTTTGATAATCGTAGATACCCAAACTTAACTTCATGGATTATGGCCCCTGATTGTTCGAAAATAGCATTTTTTTTCCGATTTTAAAAACCGTTTAAATACTTCACCATTCCACCATAATGAAGGTTGAATTCGAATTTTGGGAAAATCGAAATGAAACTGCCCAACAAAATGGCCGCTCTTTGTACTCAAATTGTGTAAAACTATGCAATACGAAGGTTGTTGACCCTCTAGAGGTCACAATTTGTATCCGATTCTGATGAAACTTAAAAAATATCTTTATATCCCAAAGATTTCAGTCCCTTTTGATATTTGCGTATTTCAGACCATAACTTTCTTCATTATTGTCCCTGATTGTACAAAAAATCCTGTTTGTTTTTAGCTTGTTCTTGCAATATATGGGCGTATCCTGGCTGGCAGCGGATGGTTAGCCTGTTGACCCCATAGAGGTCACAATTTTTATCCGATAAAAAAAAAAATCGTGAAAATATATCACCGTTACACCCTAAGAATGGTTGCGTTCGAATTGCGTAAAAATCAGACCGAAAGTGGCGGACAACATGGCCGCCCCTCGTTCGCAAATCGTGTCAAAATATTGCGTATCAGGGTTGTGGATCCTCTGGAGGTCACAATTTTCATCTGATTTTGATGAAACTTGAAATGCACAGATCTCATTTCCTTTTGATATTCGTGCATATCGGACCATAACTTCCTGAATTATGGCCCCTGATTGTATGAAAAATCGCGTTTATAGCTTGTGGACCCCATAGAGGTCACAATTTTTATCCAATTAAAAAAAACGTGTAAATATATCACCGTTAAACCCTAAGAATGGTTGAGTTTGAATTTTGTAAAAATGGGACCGAAACTGACGGACAAAATGGCCGCCCCTCGTTCTCAAATAGTGTAAACATCTGGTATATCAAAGTTGTGGACCCTCTATAGGCCACAATTTTGATCTGATTTTGATGAAACTTGAAATGCAAGTTTATAACCCAAAGATCTTTGCGCATATTGAATCGTAATTTCCTGAATTATGGCCTCTGGTTGTACGAAAAATCAAGTTTTTAGCTTGTGGTCCCTATAGAAGTCACAATTATTAATCGATTTGAAAAACTTTTGAATATATCACCGTTACACCATAATGTTTGTTGACTTCGAATTTCGTGAAAATCGGGCCAAAACTGCTTGACAAAATGGCCGCCCCTCGTACGCAAATAGTGTAAACATCTGGTAAATCAAGGTTGTGGACCCTCTAGAGGTCACAATTTTGATCCGATTTTGATGAAAGTTGACATACATGTTTATAACGCAAAGATCTTGGTTCCTTTTGTATCTTCCTGATTTATGGCCCTTGAATGTACAAAAAATCACGTTTTCAGCTTGTGGTCCCTCTAGAGGTCACAATTATTATTTGATTTAAAATATATCACCGTTACACAGTAACTTCCTGGATTATGGCTCCTGATTGTTCGAAAAATCGCATTTTTAGCATGCGGATTCTCTAGTGGTCACAATTTTTTTTTTCCGATTTTAAAAAACGTTTAAATATATCACCATTCCACCATAATGAAGGTTGAATTAGAATTTCGGGAAAATCGAAATGAAACTGCCCGACAAAATGGCCGCACTTTGTACGCAAATTGTGTAAAATCGAAATGAAACTGCCCGACAAAATAGCCACACTTTGTACGCAAATTGTGTAAAAGTATGCTACGAAGGTTGTGGACCCTCTAGAGGTCACAATTTTTATCCGATTTTGATGAAACTTAAAACAAATCTTTATATCCCAAAGATTTCAGTCCCTTTGATATTTGGGCATTTTATACCATAACTTTCTGGATTATTGCCCCTGATTGTACAAAAAATCATGTTTGTTTTTAGCTTGTTCTCTATCCATCTCTTGCAAAATGTGGGCGTATGCTGCCTGGCAGCCACTGGTTAAAATCAGTTTTAAATTGTGACCTGTATAAGTTCCACAGGCTGAAAACATGTTTTTTTGTTCAATCAGGGGCCATAATCCAGGAAGTTACGGTCCGATATCCGCCAATATCGCAAGGAATCAAGATCTTTGGGTTGTAAACACACATGTTCAGTTTCATCAAAATGGGCTAAAAATTATGACATCTAGTGTATACAATAAGGGGCCATAATTCATGAAGTTACAGTCCCATACAAGCCAATTTCGAAAGGAACCGACCTCTGAATGCCCCTGCACTCTGTGAAATCCGACATCATTTTCATGTCCCGATTTATTTCCTTATTGCTTCAGCCCAAAAATCTTTGAGAAATCTGTACTCTGAATATGCTGAATAACGACATAAATCAGCCGTCCTGTCACATGATTTCCATTAAATCAACACTGTATAATCCGGCCTTCAATCGGTAGGTGTGAAGCCACAAAAGATTAACAAGCAATCACCAATCAATCATCGGTGAGATTAAAACTCGCCCGCGTAGGTCTTTGTTGATCACTTCGATAATTTTATAATCTCTTGTAAGACGGTTGTGACAAATACTCAAGAATACTCACATATTTTCCCACGAATTATTCACAGTCGTAAAAATATTCCTAGCACCTTTTGGAAACATTCGTTGCGCATGCCGATTGGAAATGTGGTCGTATATTGCCGTCCATTATTTTCAATAAATAATTGACAGTTTTATAAATAATAGACGATTGTTTAAGAAAAGCGTACATTCTCCTATATACTGGTTAAAAACATCAAATTGTGACGTCATATCTATGTTTTAACATCTGTTAATTGAAAAAGATTCTCTTCTTCACTAATAATGTTTAAAGTATCATTATTTTTTCCTAAGTAAGATTTCAATTCATCTATATGTGTGATACGTTTAACTTTATTGTTAGTACGTATAAATCAAGGTTTTATTCTATTAATAGTATATACATCTGGCATAATCATACCTTGCAAAGAAGCCAAAACATAATGTGTACGATCTAGTATTTGATGTATAACAGGCCACGAAATTTCACGCAAACAATACCAATCGATTACATGCGGCCGCACCAGCTCAAAAACTTGCGACCGATTTACTGGTTATGCAAATTGAAATATCGGTTACGTTAACAAATTTATTCCCATTTGATCAATTTTTATACAGGATGACTTTGTGACACAGGTCTAAATTATTTGTATTATAGCACAAAATCCATTCATTCTTGGCATTTTATTTCTCCATCTTACCGGTACTTTGACAGATCACATATTTTGACACCGCAGGCTATTGACCAGTTGCAAGCAGGTTGGTTAGTTATGCCATAAATATTTAAAAGCGTACCTTTGGATTTTCAAACACAAAATGAGAAATGAGTTTGACTATTTAACATGTCAGCTATATTTCCAAAGAATTTACTACACATGTCCATTTCAGTTTTCACTATAGCCATGCTGTACGGTAGTACCAATATCGTCAACTTTGACCCCCTCCCCGGCATCGCTCGAGCAATAATGTAAACGATTTTACTGTCCTGTCAATTTTAATATTATTTCATGACATCAAACTATTCTGTTTCCTTTTGAGACTTTGTGTATAGAGTGCCGAGGTTAATAAATACTGTTTGTCAATCAGTCACTACCTATGAGTGAGGCTATCTCATGCTACGTGTACGTGCTTGGAAGAATGATTACAAATGACAAGTTTAATATGAAGTAGGTATCACTGAGAAGTAGTAAGAGTGTGATTTGTACGTTTAGGGCATAGATATCTCCCTATTGACCTTTGACTTAATATGGAAATAGGGGCTTTACAAGAACAGCTAAATTTAAGTTCGTTTGTGAGAATTTTCTGCTTAGGCTAATGAGCGATAAGCAATTTGGTTGGTCAAGACTCTGGAAAATAACAACTCTGCTAGGTAGAATGTTTAGACTTGATGTAGATGTTCATTAGCTGCATGTCTTGACTTGAGTTCAATGATTAACATTCTAGCTGAAGCTAAGCAGAGCTTATCAATTTCCTGATTCTCTCTGATAGAGAGTGATGAAACTTAGTGTATAGTTTGATTGCTTGATAGGCGGGGGAAATCAACCTCACTGTTGGCTTGTTTAGCTTGTGGATTCTCTAGAGGTCACAATTTTTTTTCCGATTTTAAAAACTGTTTTAATATATCACCATTCCACCATAATGAAGGTTGAATTTGAATTTCGGGAAAATCGAAATGAAACTGCCCGACAAAATGGCCGCTCTTTGTATACGCAAATTGAGTAAAAGTATGCAATACGAAGGTTGTGAACCCTGTAGAGATCACAATTTTTATCCGATTTTGATGAAACTTAAAACATATCTTTATGTCGAAGATCTCGGTCTCTTTTGATATTTGCCCCTGATTGTACAAAAAATTCTGTGGGTGTATCCTGCCTGGCAGCCGCTGGTTTTTCTGGTTATGACCCTGTATCTGTTGGGTGTTAAAATAGTTAGATTTCAAATTATAGAGCTACCCTCACTCGCCAACATTATCTTTGTGTCTGGGAATGGAATTCCGAGACTAAGACCATGGCCATAGAAGCAAACCCATGTGGTTGATTCACTAGACTATGACATTTTTCAGATAAAAAAGTAATACCGTATTTTTTCGGTGTATTAGGCGCACTTTTTTTACCAAATATTTTATTTTCTAGAATGGGTGCGCCTAATACATAACTTTAAGCGAATCTAGGCTTTTCCCGTGTAGACACCGAAGTCGGGAGTTCAAGAAATAACTGCCCTAGAATCAACACATGTCGACCGGGTGAAGCTACCTCAAAAGTTTATGATAAATTACTACACAAATTAAACACAATACTGTTTCCTTTCCTGTCCATTTATATTTGTCAGTAATATTTTAGATAGTTTAAAATTCATCCATATTTGTCAATAACCTTTAGATACGGTTAAAATATGTCAATAATTATCGCCCATATTTCTGTTATTTCGTGCATAAAAATTAAAAAAGATGTCAACATTTTAGGCTATCTCGTGTACAGTATAGAGTTTGTCATAACAGGCAATGCAAACACCATCGGCTGATAGCCGTTCAATGTTAACGATGTTTTAAAAAATAGCATATGTATCAGTAATATTTCTTGCTAATTCTACATCATATATTTCTACTATTCTGTATACTCTTGACCATTATCAGCAGTCCTCGCATGTCCCCGTTCAAGGTCAGTGGTGTTGTCAGTCAAGTTGACGAATTGGGCGGGATATGCATTCATACAAGCATTTTCATTGGCTCAATATAAGTCATTGGTAGTAAGGGTGGGATTACAGTTAAACTGACATATATTGAAGTTGTTCTCTTGTCTACGATATCACCCCTGGTGGAAGTGGTCGGTAAACTCCAGAAACAACGACGACAAAGTTCTGTCTAACCTGTTCTCGAAATGGCAAATCTTCACGGCGTCTATGATTGACAGTCAACACATTCTTTCACAATTTGTGGATAACATGCGAAGCTCTATCTATTCGCTTTATCTATTACCGCACTCCTTAGGGGTTCGTCTCGTAGTCATTCTGAATAAATAATTTTTCAAAAGTTTGATTGAAGGTTCGTTTGTTTTTTCTATACATTGCTGTAACTTATATATCTAGCCGTTTCAAGTTACCGATAGTTTTCATGCAACGAAGATTCACTGATTCACCCATTGTTATAATTTACCGGTATCGTTAATTATCTACCGGTGAGTTGTCATCATATGCTTTATGAAGTTGTTTGTTGTTCACAAAATCATTGTTTCTTTGATTAGTGGGGGATCACGGTGGCTAAGTGGGTAAGGCGCTGGCTCGCTAGCCTGGAGGTCGGGTGTTCGATCCCTGCATTGGCCGAGAAAGTTCATCCAGATTTTCCGGCGTGGTTCCCCCTTGTCAGTGTTGCAGGACGGAGGGCCTGACAAGGACAGCTGTCTAGTCATTCGGATGAGACGAAAAACCGAGGTCCCGTGTACACATTGGCGTGCACGTAAAAGATCCCTTGACAGTTGGAATTCGATATAAGAGTAGGCCGTAGTGCCGCTGTCCGGGCAAAATTTCCCTCATAGCACACTGTATGGTGTATGCCCGTCTTCATTAGCCCAGTTCGGAGCAAAACAGTAGGACGTTAAACCCCATTTCATTTCATTTCATTTTCTTTGATTAGTATTAACAATGCTATTGTCTTATGTTACTGATAGATATAAATGGCCTCAATCTAGGTATTGTCATGCTGCGTGTAGTGAGCGGGGCAGTTGACACAATCGTTTGATTGTCAGTTGTTTGGATAGTATAAAATAAACTAGAATTATTTTTTTTCTCTTTTTACCGGTAGTCAGGATTTAAGCCGTGAGTAACTGATCATGATAAATTATTTCTACAGTTATTATTTCATTTGTTTAACATCAATACCTATTCATTTATAACAGCCAATTGCTCATGAATTTAACAGGATGTAATAGACAGCCTTTTGTGTTGTTGGCGGGACTCTTAACGACAATTTGACTACCGTACAGGCGCCAGAATTACCATTTAAGTTATGAAACAATTCAATTGAAAGTTGTAATTAATGATGTAAATTTACTAAATGTAAAACTAAAAGATAGATTGTGGATTGAAAAATATAAACCTATTGTCTTTACTTTTCAGAGTACTAGAGTTGTGTTTTTGACTAACTTTGATACATTTTTTTCATCATCATTATTTACAATACAGACCCCTAATCACAAAACTTTTTCTGTTGGTTGCTAAAGTTATTTTTTGATTCATTTTGAATTTGATGCACAGTGTTTATGAGAAGTCCATTGATTTTCAATGATTTTCAGTAACTCAAACAGCTAAATTTATCATCTGATTTATCATTTGTTTTGAATAATAAATGTTAGCATCTGGAAGTTTGTAGTGTCTTTCTTAAGAATAAAATGGGTTGACTGCTTGGAGAAGCTATTATGGGTGTATTGTTTCATTGTCTGGAAACCTATCTTTGACGGTTTGTTTGTTTTCTGTAGACTACAATCTGTAAATTGTTCTTTTACTGCATAATTAAAAGTGAACACACATGTATATATGGACACAGCTCACCAAATATTCCTACGCCGTCACCCCCGAATGTAGGCCGAAAGTTATTTTTAGTTTTTCTCTCCCTTTTCCCCCCTTTGCATGGCGATCTTTGTTGACTTTTTGGTGTAGAATCGAAGAAAAGCGTTTGAAAATACATTTTTTGCCAGGTTTTGGTGAATATTCATGATTTTGAGGCGGAAGGATACAAGAGTTGAGGGGTTGGTTAGGTTGAAATGTAGGGTCAAAGATGGCATTTTTAATTGTCTCTACTTCCAGCTTGTGTACATGTATCTCAAGTTTTTCATGAAGAACCTCATACATGCTTTTGGGCAAGAGGTTGCCACATGTTGCTACATCTGTGGTAAAAAGCGTTCTACCCAACGAAAATTTGGGAAAAAGTTAGAGCCGGTCTAAAAGACAGAATTAACATTAAAATCAAAGGGGAAATCATTAGTGATCTGTGGCCATATGTATCAAAACAAAAAGAGAAACAAGAAAGATGAGACATTTTAAGTTCTGGAATTAAAGTAGCTAAGTCTCTAACTCAGTATCATCCAAAGTCTTCGACATTGAAAACACTAATCATTTGTCAATTTAAATCAGCATTGATGTTGTGATCTTACCGGGCAAAAGATGAGCTTCTGGTATCCAATATTTAAGACAAAATAAACATTTTAACATTGGTACACGAATCGTGTACCATAATGCGTTTCAGTGCCATTTGTAACAAGGAACTCGAAGAACGAGGCTAGACATATTCCACAAGTCATGTCAAACGGTGACGCTATATTCTTATCTGGGGAGCATGCGCAATAAATACTTTCGGTAGAGATTGAGACTTCTGGCATATTTCACCGAACATAACTGATGAGAAATTAGAGTAAAAACAGAAACGATTGAATGTAAATCGGTTTATGTACATTCATATTACATTATTATATGTGTTGCGACGCATTTGTGTCAATTTCCAGGTCCCAAATATTAGCGATTTAGCTCCTTTAAGCTGTACTTGTTGTGTAGTTGGTTTGGAATAATAGCAGTTTAAACAAACCAAAGGCATTTCCA
The DNA here is from genome assembly GCF_932274485.2 of Patella vulgata. Lineage (NCBI taxonomy): Eukaryota > Metazoa > Mollusca > Gastropoda > Patellidae > Patella > Patella vulgata. The sequence goes on from NC_065885.2 coordinate 45,896,594, forward strand.
TTGAGCTGGAAACTGATTATATCTACTCGTAAGACTAATTATTTCTTTTATCTTTATTTATTTCAGAATGTTCGTATAGAAGCCATGTTTCCAACTGCCTATTTCAAAGTTTTGTTTTCCAGTAAGAATGGAACTTATCATAGAGTGCAAACATTACTTAAAGGAAGAACAGAGATAGATGGAGTATTGATATCAGTTATCAAAAGTGTTAGTTTAATTCATGTAGTATATTGAATGTTGGCAGATCTGTGATATCTCCCGATTTAGAAGGGTGTCTCCCAATATTTCATCTCCTCTCAAGATCTTCCTATTGGGCGACAGGATTTCCAAAGTTTTATACATCCACATTCATCTCCCCAAATCTGAATGGACAAAAAAGAGAATCTTTTGTGTAGTCAGGCAGCTTAGCAAGTTAATGTGGATGTTCCAGACAAAAGCTCCACTTTTTTCCCCCCTGAAGGCTACACATTTCCTTAGCCTTCCATTTTTGAAAGGAACCACTTCCTCCAAATATATTATGGCAGGCATTTTGGATCTATAAGATTTCCGCAGTGTAAAAACCTATATCCCCCAATATCTTAGCTTCTAAATCACAATCTTGGTGTCTAAACCTACATTTATAGGGTCAAGGAATACCATCTAGAAAATGCACCACTTCCTTCAAAGATATTATGCTGGCCATTTTGAATCTTCAAAAATACTGCTTTGTAAAACCCATCTCCAATATCTATCAAAGTTTCGAAACCACTTAGGATCGTCACCTTTGGTACCAGAGTTACGATCCCTTTGTCAATTATTTTCTGCTTGGACTATGTAAAGAAAAGCAGGTTGATTGCTCTATGCTTTATAAAAAGAAAAATGTTAAGTTAATTAATGTGTGATCTATTGTTTTTGGGGATTTCGGCAGGGGACATCAGTCTCGTCGTTGGCTTGTTTCAAATTTGGTTTAAAGCATTGCGGTAAACGCTATCGATATTCAGTGTTTATCAACCTTTCTATTCCAAAGTTATGATTCTTTCTCAAAAATCTAGTGAATGCCTACAGTTTTCAATAGATTCTTTTCAAATGGGGTCGTATATTGTGGTCTCCCCTGTCCGTCCGTCCACAATTGTTTGTGAACAGTCTACAGGTCACAATTTTTATCCGATTTCAATGATACTTGAAATATAGGTTTATCACCCTAAGATCTCGGTTCCTTTAGATATTGGCATGTATCGGACTGTAACTTCATGGATTATGGCCCTTGATTGTACGAAAAATCACGTTTTTAGCTTGTGAACACTGTAGAGGTCAGACTTTTTATCCGATTTGGTTAAAACTTGAAATGTATGCTTATAACCCAAAGATCTCGGTTCCTTTCTATATTTGCGCATATCGTAACGTAACTTCCTGAATTATGGCCCCTGATTGTACGAAAAATCGCTTTTTTAGCTTGTGGACCCTATAGAGGTCATAATTTTTATCCGATTTAAAAAACCGTATTATTATATCACCGTTACACCCTAAGGACGGCTTAGTGCAAATTTTGTGAAAATCAGCCCAAAACTGACAGACAAAATGGCCGCCGCCGTTCGTTCTCAAATAGAGTAAAAATATGGTATATCAAGGTTGTAGACCAGTGATGGGATTTTGACGAATATTCCGGAAATGTCCGACGCTATTTTACAAACGTCCTATATTGTCCGACCAGGAATATTCCCAATCGGACATCCAAGACATGGTAAATAATATTCAAAATTCCAAAATTAATATAGTGTTCTGAGTGTATTACTACCACTCAACCCGATTATCGTTGATAATAGGCTGGATTGATTAGGTAATTAAGTGATCAACGTATATTTATCGTTTAATACCGTATATACACCTACCTTGATTAACTACTTAATCTGCCTTGATTGGCTGACTTAATTCTTTGTCCGACAATTCATCAATTCAATCCTGAACAGAAGTCAGATTAACCCGTGATTTCTTCATTGTCTCACGTTTTAGTCTCCTTGATGTCGACCGTAGACATTAGTCATATGTCACATATCCTAATAGTATATAACACCCCAAATCAATATACATTGTGTCCGATATCTTGTCTGTGATATTTCTTCAGTGGAAGCCGAAGTTAAATAAAGCTATTTCACACACGCGCAAAATGAAAGTAGAAATCTTGCGAGACACGTGGAATTAACGTGCCGAATCTAATACGTCTGATGTCGGGAGAAAAGATTCTATTTTGATGGCATATTGTCGGATTTATGATCATATTTTGAATGGGGTTTATGTTTTTAAATAAGTAAATAAATACGCTAAGAAATGTTGACGACTATTTCGATTGGAATAACGTAAGTAGTTACGGTGACGATACTGCGTGCTTGGAGTAGAATGGGATTATTTAGCAGTTGGTGTCACTCGCTCGTTGTATTAGAGCAACGTTTACTACGGTTTACAGCCAAATAAATTCCGGGATGTCATTTTTTTACCTTCCGTATATAAATCGAAACGGAGTATAAGACGAATACCGGACTTTACTAAAAAATATATCGATTTATGACCCGAAAAATACGGTAATTTGGGGGGAAATTTGAAACCGGTACGGATGAGCAGTAGTCGGCACGCTTTCATTCTACGGTATTACGATGTCATGAAATTTTGTAGGAATATTATTGACATAAATTTGAATACCGTACGGGAATTAAATATGAAAAATAACGAGGTGCACCTATTTTTTTTATTAAGTATGAATTTGAATATTTTGTTGACAAGATTCTTAATTGTGGTTTGAAAACATCTGCTTAAATAATAAGAGTTATGTCCCTTTATTTTCGGGAAGAAAATGTCCGACAACTAAAATTTTGAAATCCCATCACTGTTGTAGACCCTATAGAGGTCACAATTTTTATCCGATTTTGTTGAAACTTGAAATGTATGTTTATTACCCAAGATCTCGGTAATTTCATGAATTATGGCCCCTGATTATACGAAAAATCGTGTTTTTAGCTTGTGGACTCTATAGAGGTCATAATTTTTATCCGATTTAAAAAAACGTTTTATTATATCCCCGTTACACCCTAAAGACGGCTGAGTTTGAATTTCGTGAAAATCGGCCCCAAACTGACAGACAAAATGGCCACCTTTCGTTCACAAATAGCGTAAAAATATGGTATATCAAGGTTGTGGACCCTATAGAGGTCATAATTTTTATCCGATTTTGTTGAAACTTGAAATGTTAGTTTATAACTCAAAGATCTTGGTTCCTTTCGATATTCGCGCAAATCGGAACGTTTTTAGCTTGTGGACCCTATAGAGGTCATAATTTTTATCCGATTTAAAAAAACGTATTTTTATATCACCGTTATACACTAAGGCCGACTGAGTTCGAATTTCATGAAAATCGGCCCAAAACTGACAGACAAAATGGCCACCTTTCGTTCACAAATAGCGTAAAAATATGGTATATCAAGGTTGTGGACCCTATAGAGGTCATAATTTTTATTCGATTTTGTTGAAACTTGAAATGTTAGTTTATAACTCAAAGATCTTGGTACCTTTCGATATTCGCGCAAATCGGAACGTTTTTAGCTTGTGGACCCTATAGAGGTCATAATTTTTATCCGATTTAAAAAAACGTATTTTTATATCACCGTTATACACTTAGGACGACTGAGTTTGAATTTCGTGAAAATCGGCTTAAAACTGACAGACAAAATGGCCACCCTTCGTTCTCAAATAGTGTAAAATTATGGTATATCAAGGTTGTGGACCCTATAGATGTCATAATTTTTATCCAACTTTGTTGAAACTTGAAATGTGAGTTTATAACCCAAAGATCTCGTTCTCAAATAGCGTAAAAATATGGTATATGGTTCTGGACCCTATAGCGGTCACAATTATTATCCGATTTTGTTGAAACTTGAAATGTAAGTTTATAAGCCAAAGATCTTGGTTCCTTTCGATATTTGCGCATATCGAATTGTAATTTTCTGAATTATGGCCCTTGATTGTAGGAAAAATCACTTTCTTTTTAGCTTGTTCTCTATCCATCTCTCGAAAATGTGGGCGTATCCTGCCTGGCAGCCGCTGGTGTTTGTGGACATGGTCCAAAATTGAACCCATATGAGATCTTTGGGATATAAACATACATTTTAAGTTTTAAAAAAAAATTGAATAAAAGGATGACTACTGCATGTTCCGACCCCCAGGGGCAAAGCCATGTCCAATTTTTGTGTTTATCGTTTACAAGCTGCCATTCTGAATGGAACTTGGTACCATAACTTCCTGAATTATGGCCCCTTATTGTACGAAAAATCATGTTTTTAGCTTGAGATCTCTATAGAGGTTATAATTTTTATACAGTTAATATCCGACTGACTTTAAATTTATATACAATGTTTAAGGCCATGAGACGAAGAAGCCTATCGATTTTCAGCGATTTCAGATAATTACTGCCAGAGTTATGGCCCTTGATCACTTCAAAACATCTTGTGGATTGACTTTAAATTTATACACAGTGTTTAAGGCCATGAGAAGAAGAAGCCTATTGATTTTCAGCGATTTTCGATAATTACTGCCAGAGTTATGGCCCTTGATCACTTCAAAAAATCTTGTGGACGCTCTAGAGGCTAAAGTTAATATCCGATTGACTTTAAATTGATACACATTGTTTAAGGTCATGAGATGAAGAAGCCTATAGATTTTCAGCGATTTCCGATAATTACTGCCAGAATTATGGCCCTTGATCAATTTAAAAAATCTTGTGGACGCTCTAGAGGCTAAAGTTAATATCCGATTGACTTTAAATTTATACACATTGTTTAAGGTCATGAGACCAAGAAGTCTATTCATTTTCAGCGATTTCCGATAATTACTGCCAGAGTTATGGCCCTTGATCACTTCAAAAAATCTTGTGGACGCTCTAGAGGCCAAAGTTAATATCCGATTGACCATGGATGTTATTAGAAGCCGGCAACCGGCAAATTTCGCCGTTTACATTAGGCCAATTTTCGGCTACTTTTCAGCTAAAAAAGATCAGCAATTTAATTTTAATAAAATAATTCGGCATTCTATTAATTGAAACTAATTTAATTCCTAAACGCAAAGCACACAGACGTATCAACTAACCAGTTTTTTCCGTGATACTCAAAGATTTACGACCTTTCTCCCGATCTCCCGCACGGAAGGCTATTTTTCACGGGAAATGTTCATAATTATATAGCCAATGCTAGTTTTACTTTCAAAAAGGGAGGTAACCCCCTTACTTCCGTTGTATAAATCGACCTCATGATTCTTATAAGTATATTGTAATCAATAGGTACATGAGCGTACCTAATAAAATAGAGACCTGTACTGACTTTACAAGGTCTGTTCCCTTACTGTCATTTTTCCTCATGGCTAGTAGTAAACGTCTATACGATTTTGACAGTTCTCCCGTGAACAGAAAATGTTTCACGCTACGTGACTTGAGCATAAAATCGGAAGCCATTGGCATTGAGTGATTGACTGAAATTTAGCTGACTTTCAATCTGCGATTTTAGATTACTAGCGGTTGTATTATACTATTCAAAAAAAGTAGGGGATATTTGATTTTTGGGGCATAATACTAAAATATGCAAATGACTACGAAAAAAGTCACTATAGAACCTAACAGAAGAAACATTTCCAGTTACATGTGACGCCCAAACGCACCAATAGCTACCGCATGGAATGCAGGTGATGCTTGGGATCATCATGGGGGTCCAACCCAAGATTTGCACGACTCTGACTTTGAATGTTACAGTCATTGTGGCATTGAATTCCAGGGTGGAAACATCAGTTTAATTGTTTTAGTGACCAGAAAACAAATTTTGATATGCGTCGGCTTACCCAAAATGAAAGGTTACGTGCCCTTGGCATGCTACAGATCGGCACAACACAGGCGGTTGTGGCGCGGACGATGAATGTTTCTCAGTCTGTCATAAGCAGGCTATGGTCCAGATACCGTGATACACAATCTGTACAGGACAGACCACGCTCAGGTCGACCATGGGCGACAACTCAAGCCCAGGATCGATTTATCCGTACCTTGGCCTTGAGAAATCGTGTCATCACAGCAAATCAGATCAGCGCTCGTCTTCAAACAGACACTGGTGTGAGAGTGAGTGGCCAGACGATTCGGAATCGACTGCATAGGGGTCACCTTCGCGCCCGACGTCCTCGCGTGATCCCTTGTTTGAGAGATCATCACATTCAGGCAAGACGTCGTTGGTGTAGGGATCGTCAACACTGGGATAATCGACGCTGCAGCAATGTGATGTTTTCAGATGAGTCAAGGTTCACTGTTGATTTTTTGGACAGACGTAGGAGGGTGTGGCGTCGTCGAAACGAGCGCTTCCAAGACGTTAACGTCATCAGACATGATCGATTTGGGGGTGGTTCTGTTATGGTGTGGGGAGGCATCACTGTTGCTGGAAGAACGGCTTTACATGTTGTTGCAGGGCGTGTTACAGGCCAGTACTACCGGGACAACATCTTGGAAGTCCATGTTGTGCCGTTCGCACGACGTCATGGCCGCCGTTTCATCTTCCAGGATGACAACGCAAGTTGTCACAGGGCCAGGATCGTTACAGGTAACCTCCAACAACAGAACATCACCACATTACCTTGGCCAGCACTGAGTCCCGACCTCTCCCCCATCGAGCATGTCTGGGACATGCTTGGACAGAGGTTACGTCAACGTCAACAACGTCCTGCCAATGTCCAAGAACTTGCTGCTGCGTTGCAACAGGAATGGGACAATCTGGACCAAAATGACCTTAGACGTCTCATTAGGAGTATGCCACGTCGGATCAATGCTTGTTTGGCAAACAGAGGAGGATTTACCCGTTACTGACTTGGTTGTGATGCTGTGGTAACTTTGCTGTTTGACCCCAGGTATCATTTTACCCTTATAATGGTCAGTCTGTGCCTTACTTAGTCTAACGATCATTTGGAATAAATCGATGAATGTGAACTTCATTTCATTTTGTCATTTGTTTCTTCGTCAGTTTCATTAGGTGACTTTAATAACACTTAAAAATCAAATATCCCCTACTTTTTTTGAATAGTATATAATGCTTTGATATCGATCTCAATATACGAAAATAGTCGGACTCAAAAGTTATAGAAATAAAAGCGCTATTACTGTTTATGTGCGAGGCACTTGCGGGAAAATAAAACTCTCATGTCACGTTTCCAGGGATTTCAATTCACGCGATTACACCCATAAGTAGAAAACGGGATTTATCGGTTTTGCAGACTGAAATTTGCTAATTCCGAATAAATGCAGCCTGCCTTTTATCTGGTATCATGAAGATTAAAAATATTTTATATATTTTTCAAATTGTTACGATTTTATAAGTTTTAGCAAAGCCTAAACTAATATTCACAGATTTCAGTTTTAAAATTGGTAGACGTGCAATTTTATAATAAGGCTTATCTAATGACTTTACTCGGATATGACTGAAAAGCACTTATTTGGATTATTAAAGTTTTTTTGGATAGATTTTTTAAGTATATTTTCACAAAATGTTTTAAAAAAAACTTTCTGTCATTTAAAATATTGACCCGAAATGCACCTAACGCCATAACACACTCCCCACCCTTCGGTTTGCCCGCAGATTCAGGCCTGAGGCCCTAAAAATTTGCTGCCCCTTACTTAAGCAAAATTTCCTGTTACTTGAAAAGTTAGTGACATCCCTGCGATTGACTTTAAATTTATACACAGTGCTTAAGGTCATGAAATGAAGAAGCCTATTGATTTTCAGCGATTTCCGATAATTACTGCCAGAGTTATGGCCCTTGATCACTTCAAAAAATCTTGTGGACGCTCTAGATGCCAAAGTTAATATCCGATTGACTTTAAATTTATACAGTGTTTAAGGTCATGAGACGAAGAAGTCTATTGATTTTCAGCGATTTCAGATAATTACTGCCAGAGTTATTGCAATTGATCACTTTGAAAAATCTTGTGGACGCTCTAGAGGCTAAAGTTAATATCCAATTGACTTTAAATTTATACACAGTGTTTAAGGTCATGAGACGAAGAAGTATATTCATTTTCAGCAATTTCCGATAATTACTGCCAGAGTTATGGCCCTTGATCACTTCAAAAAATCTTGTGGACGCTCTTGAGGCTAAAGTTAATATCCGATTGACTTTAAATTTATACACAGTGTTTGAGGTCATGAGACGAAGAAGTCTATTCATTTTCAGTGATTTTCGATAAATACTGCCAGAGTTATGGCCCTTGATCACTTCAAAACATCTTGTGGATGCTCTAGCGGCAAAAGTTACGTCTGATTGACTTTAAATTATACACAGTGTTTGAGGTTATGAGACAAAGAATCCTATTGATTTTCAAAGATTTCCCATAATTACTGCCAAAGTTATGGCCCTTGATCACTTTGAAAAAACCTGTGACGCTCTAGAGGCTAAAGTTATCATCCGATTGACTTCAGATTGCTACACAGAGCTTAAGATTTTGATACGAACAAGTAAATTTTTATGACTTGAACAGCTAAATCCATGATATTAAAAGTTTTGTATACTAAGCGTTAGCATGGGGCAGAACTTTATAAAAACCAAACAAATTCTAATGGTTTTCTGATAATTACTTCATGAATTGTTACTCTTAATCAGATTTTTTAGTGTATTATAAATGTTTCATGACCGAAAAAAGTAAAAATATGCGACAACACTTGTTGACTGCCCAGACGATTTAGCTGCTGTGGGTGTATGTTTCGTTGCCTGGCAACCTATCTTTATCTGATTTTAAAAAATGTTTGAATATATAACCGTTACACCCAAAAGATGGTTGACAAAATGGCCACCCCTCGTACGCAAATAGTGTACAACATCTGGTATATCAAAATCACGTTTTTAGCTTGTGATCCCTCTAGAGGTCACAATTATTATTTGATTTAAAAAAATGTGCAAATATATCACTTTTACACCGTAATTTTGATTGAATTCGGATTTTAAAAACCTTTTAAGTATATCGCCATTCCACCATAATGACTGTTGAATTCGAATTTCGGACCCTCTAGAGGTCACAATTTTTATCCCATTTTGATGAAACTTAAATCATATCTTGGGATATCTCAGTTCTTTTGATATTTGCGCATTTTAGACCATAATTTTCTGGATTATTGCCCCTGATTGTACAAAAAATCCTGTTTGTTTTTAGCTTGTTCTCTATCCATCTCTATCCAGGTATCCTACCTGCCAGCCGCTGGTTGATGAAACATAAAATATATCTTTATATCCCAAAGATCTCAGTTCCTTTCGATATTCGTGTATTTCAGACCATAACTTCTTAGATTATGGTCCCTGTTTGTACGAAAAATCATGTTTTTTTTTTATAGCTTGTTCTCCATCCATCTCTTGCAAAATGTGTGCGCTTCCTGCCTGGCAGCTGCTGGTATTATTCTTTTAGAAAAAAATATAGCCTAAATATATCAATATATCAAATGCCTATTTATTTATCTAAAAAATATCTAGAATACTTTGTTTTTGTACATAAAATATTTTATTATTTTTGACAGAACAAAGTCGTCATGTCTGTCGGGTTATGAAAAAGGCAATAATTTAAATGTCCTCAGCCACCATATAAATGTTCGGTTAGGAGTAAGAATTATGAGGTAAATTCTGCTCCATAGCTTTCTTCATTGAATACAGAAAGCGTGTCATTCAACTTGTTATTAGACTAAGAGTTATATAATATTTGAAAAGAATGCTAAAAGCATGTAGATAACAGTTACAGATCTAGTAAGTTAAAGATATCGAACTACTAAATTCAATAAATTAATTTAATTATTTTATATTTAGGATGGTTTACCGCATAAAATAAGCCAGGAAGTGAAAGGTAGTCAAGAAGTGGATATTTATGATCCAATTATTGTGGAACCATCCATGTTGTATTTTCCTTGGGATCCTGTCACACAGGCTAAACATAACTATTTGCTAAAGGTAAATTATGTCTCAGTTTCATAGGCCTTCATGCCATCAGTGCAAGGGGTTAATGTCGTTACTTCTGTCTGTCATATTAGTCATTTTTATACGCTCACATTAAACATACATTATGCAAGAGCTAAATCTGATTATTGCAAGTCTTTATTTAGGCTTCAGATTTCATAGAAATTATAAATTAGATCTTTATTTACACAACAAGCACAAAATCAACTCTGTAGACCCACGGATGGCTTGGATTCAGCTTGGATTTAAACAGGATTTCGTTGACTGATTTAATTTTAAATGGCGTCGTGAGCGGAGATTAACCGTTACGTTGACGTCATACTGCCGTATCGAGGCTAAATGATAGAGTGTACGAAGCGAGGCCGCTGTTGAGCGATGACTTAACAATTGACATCTAAACTATTTAAAGTGCAATAAACACAGATAATGACAAATTTACAATTCCTGGAGACCGTGTGATGACTAATACAGACGGACAGGTCTTCTGTCTTAGTAATATCAATAAAAATATTGGTGTATACCTAAAGATTTATCATAATTCAATTGTATTATAATATTATGTCCTATATTCAATTGATTTAATGCATGTCCAAAATACAAGTAAGAATGAAAATTTACCCTCTCACTCATTTTGTCCAATTGTTATAAAAATCCAAAAAGGTAAAACACAAATTCGGATATGATGACAGCAGACAAAAGACAGCAGAGATTATGTAGGTGGAGTTAACGCCTGTCAATCAAACGATCGGCCATACTAAGAATCGGTGAAGATTGAATATAATCCCATTTCTAGTCAAAAATTACACTGGTGATAACTATGTTCAGAATAAAGTAATTTGACTGAAATTTTCAGTATATTCTTCTTTCATCATCTATTTTTGAACTGTTATAGCAAGAATGGCTAACTCCTTATAAAAATCTCCCATAATGTATCTTTAAATCAACAACATCCAAAGATCAAATTTACTATGGATATAAATAGTATCCCAGTTAATTTCTTAGATGTGAAAGTTGTCAAAGAAAAGTATAAGTTATTGACAAATCTATATTAAAAAAAGACCAGATAGCCATCATTATCTTCCACCATGATCTAGTTGTCATCCCAAACACACCTTTAATGCTATCTTTTACAGTGGTGCTCTACATATAAAACAGATTTGTAGCAAAGATAGCATGACCAAGTCAAACCTGAAAAACTTTCGAACCTCTCTTACATACATGGATTATTTTATTGTTATTTGGCTAAAAAGCAAACAAATTTATTAACCTCGGAACAGTTTACATTATATAAATGTTATTTGGCTAATGGAAAACTAATTTACTTCTCTTGTAACTGAAATATCAGTTAGAATTGATGTTTTTTTTATACGCCCACATTTTCATGTGGACGTATTATGCCGTCGCCACCGTCCGTCTGTCTGTCTGTCCGTCCGTCCATCCGTCCGTCCACAATTGTTTGTGGACTCTCTACAGGTCACAATTCTTATCCGATTTTGACGAAACTTGAAATATAGGTTTATCCCCAAAAGATATCCGCTGCTTTCGATATTGGCATGTATCGGATCGAAAATTCATGGATTATGGCCCCTGATTGTACGAAAAATTACGTTTTTAGCTTGTGGACCCTATAGAGGTCACAATTTTTATCTGATTTTTTTGAAACTTGAAATGTAAGTTTATAACCCAAAGATCTCGGTTCCTTTCGATATTCGCCCATATCGGACCGTAACTTCCTGAATTATGCTCGTACGAAAAATCGTGTTTTTAGCTTGTGGACCCTATAGAGGTCATAATTATAGAGGTCACCGCTACACCCTAAGGATGGCTGAGTTCAAATTTCGTGAAAATCGGCCGAAAATTGACAAACAAAATGGCCGCCGTTCGTTCTCAAATAGCGTAAAAATATGGTATATCAAGGTTGTGGACCCTATAGAGGTCACAATTTTTATCCGATTTTGTTGAAAATTGAAATGTAAGTTTATAACCCAAAGATCTTGGTTCCTTTCGATATTCGCGCATATCGGACCGTAACTTACAGAATTCTGGCCCCTGTTTGTGCGAAAATACGCGTTTTTAGCTTGTGGACCCTTTAGAGGTCATAATTTTTATCCGATTTAAATAAACGTATTATTATATCACCGTTACACCCAAAGGACGGCTGAGTTTGAATTTCGTGAAAATCGGCCCAAAACTGACAGACAAAATGGTCGCCCTTCGTTCTCAAATAGTGTAAAAATATGTTTTTTCAAGGTTGTGGACCAGGGCTTCCACTTAAAAATTTTCACTGCCGGTCATTTTTGATAATGCACGAAAACTTTTCAAAGTAAATGTATATTTCATGTTTTTTATTCATGGTAGGGTATTGTGAATTCAAGTGTCTTTACTACTTAGTCACCATGGGTAGGGTGACCCATGCAACAATAATTATCCGCTAAGAAATTCGGTCTTACCTGGAGAGTTGTTGACTGTCCAACGACGAATTTCTGAATGATGACAAAACACCGCCGGGTCCGCTGGGAGCACGTGCGAGTAATTCATCGCAGCAAATATCCACTATATATGGCCATGCACGTGGTATTGTCACAACATCAGATGGTAGATAAAGACAAGTTAAAATTTATTTCATCACGCGTTTGTCTTTAGAAATCATTGATCGCAAACTACGTTCAAAATTCTAAAAATTATTGTCGTTTTTATTTTTCAATTCGCTATTTATCTACAGAGTGTTGTCATTTAGTTTCGGCGATTTCACATCTCCGTAGAACTTGTTTTAGACGGGATAAGAAAAAAAGCCGTAGTTATCTTTTAATTTTTTAAAGGTTCCTAAAATCTTCGTGGAATCGCTAAGACGACTGGTGTCAAGTTAGAAAATAAACAAATTGTTTCGTATCTTAAATTTGCTACCGGGAATTAATCGAAACGCACAATAGTCTTGGTTGACTATATTTACTGTTCGAGACTATTGGCTTTTAGGGTTAAAGGGAAACAAATCTTTTTAATTTGTTTAGGAATTGACCGACTGACTTGTTTTAATTTGTTGTCAACCCATTCAATTAGCAAGCATGACGTCCAACGATGAATTACTATCCAGCATTGGTTTGGGCGATGACTAAGATCTCAGTACAATAACTAATCTTCCCTTCGCAAGAATTACAAATAGGCTAGTACTAGGCATTATTAATAAATTTCCGACCAATACGGAGCACCGGTCTATAAGTACTGCTTTACATGACGACTGCGTGACGTTTGATAACAAAGGTATTCAAAGTAGGCTGGCCAGACTGAAGACAAAGACTAGAAAGCTGGGTAAAAATAAAAATAATTCTAATAACGCTTTAAAATTAGTGGACAAGACACCATCGACAGATACCAGCACGGTACATTTAATAAATAGAGAGACACAGACATCTGTCGATGCTGCGACTTTGACCAAATTAAATAGGAAAAATAAGAATTTATTAAGAAGGGTCAATACGTACAAAAAAAAATTTCCGTTTAAAAAATCGAATAAGGAAGACCTCAAAAGAATTGATTCGCGCAAAGGCTAATAATAATAAAGTTTTGGCAAATAAAAAAACTGGTTGTAAGTCCCAACCTCGTGGCGAAGAAGTAATTTTGTATGTCAAAAATCAAAGATACACTCCAGAATGCCATAATTTGGTCATGCAACTAAAAAACCTCAACGTTTCCGATAGGAACGTCAACGCGGTTATAACCGCATGTTTGGCTGTCGCGGGACTGAAATCTAATTATGCCCCAAAGAATATCATGTGAGCGCGTGGTGTATCTTTAAAGCATGTTTCGGAAACCTTAAAGTCAGCAAAAAACACCACTTTATATAGGGACGAAACTACAAAATTTGGCTCCTAATTCGGTACATATGCACTAACCGCTGACTCGACTCATACGCCAATTATTATTGGTCTTCGGAATATGGCTGATAAATCTGCGCAAACTACTCTTGCAACTTTAAATGAAATTTTGGCAGATCTTGATGATATAGCTGGGCCCATTAGTAAATCCGTAATTTTCGAAATTAGAAATACGATGTCAGACAGAGCCAGCACCGAAAAGCTTTTTAACAATTTATTTACACAGTACAGAGGCAATATTTGTTCTAAATTAGTAGAAAACTGGTCTGATTTATCAGATTCAGAGCGAAATATTCACCTAAATATAAATCATTTCTTTTGCGGTCTTCATCTATTAACTGGTTTGGCCGATAAAAGTGCGTCTGAATTGAAGAAATTTGAGGAAATGTATTTTAAAATGTATTCGGCCCAAACGTTTAAAACCGCTTCTTCATTTTTGCCAAACGAACCTGGGTGTGTTCGATTGGTTCGGACCATCTGTAAAGCCTTTACAAAGGGTGGGGACGAAAAGTCAGGTTGTTATTTGCCTTTTAAGTTGTATCTTAAGTCCCTTGGGATTTCAAAATTACCGCTAACGCCATTTCATGATAACCGGTTTAATATTATTTTCCACATTGTCGCAATTGTAAATTATATGGCCAAGCATATAACAAATTTTCTTGGTGATTTTGGAACAGAAAATAGATTGACCCAAAGCATATTTTTGGATATTAAAATTCCGTTATTTCATATTGAGTGCCAGGCTTTGGGCTTGATAGATAAATTAATTACAGCTCCACTGTGGCGCATACTAGAAAGCGGCATTAATGCACTTGACATGAAAACTATTTATCAGGAATTACATGATTTTTTGGAAAACCCTAATATTGAAAACTTTGTTGAAGGTAAATCACACCCATTTGAATCTCTAATTAAAATTGAAAATGATTCGGTCCTTGCTAACCTGACGAAATTTGATTCTGATTTAACTTTTAATTCAACCCTGATCCATATTTTGGAAGTCCTCTTTGCCGAGTTTAGAAAGTACATTGCAAAAATTTTACTTGAGTATCGAGATGACTTTAATCCTTCGTGTTCAAGTTCTGCCATGCCTCACAACAAATTACCGGAAACCGTGTTCAGTCATCTCGATAGATTAATCGCGCCCTCGTCTAATATTTTTGGCAACGAAGCGTCCATTTTATGTAAAATGAATAAATCTGATGAATGGCTAAAAAATCTTTCACCTGATAAACGTAATTTGGTATTAATGGATGCTCAAACGATAACTAAAAATCAACTTTTTAAATTTAGGCAAAGACGGGAAGAAATCGAAAAAAAAAGCTAGCGGTTCTTTTGGCAAAAAAGAATGAATTAGTACAAAAGGGGAAACGTGAGATTAGGAAAAAAGAGCGCCTAACAACAGAAATTATCGGGGTGGGTCTTTGGAAAAGTAAAGAGGGTATGGAAAATGGGCTTTTACAACTTACAGATAGGGAAATAAAAGAGGCACTGAAGGCACAGCTCCGGTTTCGTAGGTATGTTTTAAATCAGCAAGTTTCCAATAAGTCTATATTTTATTTTTCTGTCGCCGGTAAGGAACACTCGATTTCAGTTTTAAAAGAAAATTTACAAAAATTAATTGACCTGGCTGATCCTACCTAACCGGAAGAAACTTTCAATGCCCCTTTTTAGCGGTTATAAAAAAATACAATTTCTTCATTCTTCGTTTCTAAAACCATTTTATTTGTCAATCCAGACGTCCCAGCAGACCGACATTCCGACACTTCTCACAGTATTTTAACAATTCATTATTTAATAACTGTTTTCTTTAAACCAATCGGTTAATTTTCAGATAGCAATTTATGTTACAAAATACGCCTACTACTGTAGATCTGCTTTGATATCGTGTTTGAAAAGTTGCCCTTGAGATACTCTAAGTAAAACTTAACTTTTTATTTTGTCCCAAGGGGAACAATTTGGAATATATGTTTATTACAGATTAGTTCTAAATTACATATCTGTGTTTGGTAAATAATGACTATGTATTATTTATTATCAATCGATTTGTGAATTGTCGTAACAGATCGTGTTTTGGGGTAAGATTTGAGTTACGCTTTGTTTGATAAAGTGAGTACACCTGCGCTGATTACCTTAATTTTTAACCTATTTATCTTTGGGAAAACCTGTATTTCTTTCGTATAATAGCTGACAAGATAATATTGACTGTTTTATAAAAAATATCTGCTAAGACAGATGTTATACTGTACATATAAATGTATGTAAGAGTGTTGTAATAGACGACATACCGTTATATGAAAGAAGATCTAACATACAGGCATGTTGATTCAGAGGGCGTTGGTCACGATGAGATGTGTTTTTGTTAATGTTATCGATCGCTTTCAGTCCCTATAAAGTTATAGGAAATACATATTAAAATAATCAGCATATTTATTTTTGTGTAAAAGCTATCATACAAGAAGGAACGTCCTCCCGAATTTGAATTTGTTCTTAATTATGTATCTTCTAGTTTGTATTCACTTATTCAAACCCAACTACAAAATGTCAATGTACATCTCAAATCTGTACATAACTTGATCAGCTATTGCATATTTTTCATTTAGATTGATTAAAATAGTCTGTCATTATTTATTTAATACTCTAATTACTCCATGAAACTTTTCGTCAATATACATACTTTCCGAACATTATTTCTTAAATGGGATATCAAATATTAATTTACAAAGGCACATTCACATATAAATACCAATATAAATAGACCTATGTTTCTATGGGTATACAGAAAATATAAATAGATTGGTCTAATATATCTACAAAAATTTAAATTGGACTGCACACATCAAAATTAAGCACACAGGAATGGCCGATCCAAAACTGAGCTGCGTTGCGCATGCTCGAAAATCTTAAATTCAATCGAAGCATGGGGCCAATTTCATCAGATAGCAAATTACGAATTAAACGAATAGTCCCGAATGGTAGTGATGGTTCATTCTTATCGGAAAATAAATCAATAATTTGAAATAACCAAGAGAACATAACTCCGTCAACATTGAAAACCCAAAACAAATATGTCCGCGGATGGTGCACAAAAGCAGTGTATTTTACAATGCAGTCGAATGGATATATCTTGTGAAATATAGCACGCAGGTACAGTTTCTTGGCAGTTTATAATAAAGGATCATCTAGGGTTGTTATTTATATAAATATAGTGCCATAACTGTAAATAGTTTTCGAGATTTTTTTCGGCTCGGGTCACCCTACCATGGGGTGCACAAAAAAAATATATTTGACTTAAAAATGAAATATTAGTAAGGCTCATGATAATTATTTGATAATAAAATATTCCGTTTTGGCTACTTAAATAACGAAATAGTTGAATTGGCCGGAGAAAAACCATTTCAGTAGCTCACACGTAATTAACACGTGCTCTATAGAAAACACACTGACCTGGATAATTTTGAGTTGTAATACAATAACTTTGAAATGAAGATAAATATATAATTATCCATGGCAAATATCTCACATTTTTGGGGTTTTAGACCATCTCTTACAGAATTACGGGCCGCAGAATTGTGACGTAAATCCTAATAATGTATAACTAAATGACTAACGGATAACTAACTCCACGGCTAGCAACACTAGCGCCCCCTAGAATATGGTCGTGTATAAGAGTAACCGTATATACACAACATTTCTTCTACAATATTGCTGCACAATAGAACTGGAATATGTATTTTTCTTAATTGTTCGGTAAGCAAGTTAACTAATCTCTAGATTTTATTTCAACAGTTTCCACAAGGCCGTAATACCGCTATAAACATTTTATTTTTAAATGCATTTTTCTTCCAACACGTACGTTGTTGAGGATTTACGTAATTTTTTTTATTTGATATGTTTTTATTTGATATGACAGTTGGTTGGATTCGAAGAGCAATACTTCATATCAATTGCTCTTTTTCGAAGATCATAATAACCTCATTTACATTGTGCCTGACCGTAATAGCGGTAAATGGCTTTGTTGTTGAAAATTCTTATGACACGTGGACAATACATGAATGATTAACAATGGACCGATTCCCACTTATCAATTAACATTTATTGCTCTACTACCAGACATTCATCATTAAATATCAACACAACACTCAGTATAATCTGTTGACGACTATATATACAACTCTATAACACCAATCACGAGATTGGCTTCTAGACGACGTGCATTCTTGTATAGTTACACAGTGAAGGTCCATCGTAGTCATGTTTGAAATTTTTTTTTTTTAAAAAAAAGACCCTCTTTCCGGCGTGCAAAATGACCGTTAGGTCAGATCTAGGAACGGTCATTTTCCATAGCCGTAGGTCTCGACCGGCATATACGGCCGACGTGGAACCCATGTTGTGGACCCTATGGAGGTCACAATTTTAATTGTTGATTTTGTTGAAACTTGAAATGTAAGTTTATAACCCAAAGATCTTGGTTCCTTTCGATATTCGCGCATATCGAACCGTAACTTCCTGAATTATGGCCCCTGATTGTTCGAAAAATCGCGTTTTTAGCTTGTGGACCCTATAGAGGTCATAATTTTTATCCGATTTAAAAAAACGTATTATTATATCACCGTTACACCCTAAGGACGGCTGAGTTCGAATTTCGTGAATATCAGCCCAAAACTGACAGACAAAATGGCCGTCCCTCGTTCTCAAATTGCGTAAAAATATGGTATATCAAGGTTGTGGACCCTATAGAGGTCACAATTTTTATCCGATTTTGTTGAAACTTGAAATGTAAGTTTATTACCCAAAGTTCTCGGATCCTTCCGATATTTATGCATATTGAATTGTAATTTCTTGAATTATGGCCCTTGATTGTAGGAAAAATCACTTTCATTTTAGCTTGTTTTCTGTCCATCTCTCGAAAATGTGGGCGTATCCTGCCTAGCAGCCGCTGGTTAAATTTAACTGTGAGTGGGGTTCACAACACAATTTTCAAAGAAAGTAGGAGACTTAAAATATCTGTGTCTGTCCATCTGGGCATATTATTATTTGGCCTCACTAAAGCTGTTTGATTTCAGATCATGATATTATGATATATTGTTTTAGGCTAGAGGAGGGAGTGGAGACTATACATGGATTTCAGCAGATTTCGATGTGACCACTGTGAACATAAAAGGGCAGATAACTACTTATGGAATGGGAAGGGCAAACATTACAGCAGCTGACGCAAGAAATACAGCTCACACTGGGACAGCAACAGTAAGTTTATTTATTCTTGAGGATTAGTATTGATTATTGAACAAATAACCAGATATTAATTATTGATTTTATTACACACCCACATTTTCATGTGGATGTATTATGCTGTCCCTCCTCTCCGCCCGTGCACATTTGTACCGGTTAGTACATGAGCTAGTCTAGCTAAGTTTTGGGGTACTACCTGTTCTGGCAGTGTTCATTTTCAATACATTTTGATATGCTTGAAATTTTGCATCAAGTTTTATGCGGTTAATGCTCAAGCTAGTCTAGCTAAGGTTTTATACGCCCACATTTTCATCTGGACGTATATTGTTGTCGCCTCTGTCTGATTGTCTGGATGTCCGTCCGTCCGTCTGTCCATAATTTATTTGTGGACACTCTACAGGTCACATTTTATACGCCCACATTACATTGAAATATAGGTTTATCTCAAAGATCTCAGCTGCTTTCGATATTGGCATGTATCGGATTGAAACTTCATGGATTATGGCCCCTGTTTGTATGAAAAATCACGTATTTAGCTTGCGGACCGGTTCCGTTTGATATTCACGCATGTAGGACCGTAACATCCTGAATTATGGCCCCTGATTGTACGAAAAATTGCGTTTTTAGCTTGTGGACCCTATAGAGGTCATAATTTTTATCCGATTTAAAAACCGTATTATTATATCACTGGTACACCCTAAGGACGACTGAGTTCGAATTTCTTGAAAATCGGCCCAAAATTGACAGACAAAATGGCCGCTGTTCGGTCTCAAATAGCGTAAAAATATGGTATATCAAGGTTATGGACCTACAGCGGTCACAATTTTTATCGGATTTTGTTGAAACTTGAAATGTAAGTTAATAACCCAAAGATCTCGGTTCCTTTCGATATTCACGCATACCGAACCGTAACTTCCTGAATTATGGCCCCTGATTGTACGAAAATATTGCGTTTTTAGCTTGTGGACCCTATAGAGGTCATAATTTTTATCCGATTTAAAAAAACGTATTATTATATCACCGTTACACCCTAAGGACGACTGAGTTTGAATTTCGTGAAAATCGGCCCAAAATTGACAGACAAAATGGCTGCCGTTCGTTCTCAAATAGCGTAAAAATATGGTATATCAAGGTTGTGGACCCTATAGAGGTCACAATTTTTATCCGATTTTGTTGAAACTTGAAATGTAAGTTTATAACCCAAAGATCTTGGTTCCTTTCGATATTCGCGCATATCAGAGCGTAACTTCCTGAATTATGGCGCCTGATTGTACGCAAAAATCACGTTTTTAGCTTGTGGACCCTATAGAGGTCATATTTTTTATCCGATTTAACAAAACGTATTATTATGTCACCGTTACACCCTAAGGACGACTGAGTTCGAATTTCGTGAAAATCGGCCCAAAATTGACAGACAAAATGGCCGCCGTACGTTCTCAAATAGCGTAAAAATGTGGTATATCAAGGTTGTGGACCCTATAGAGGTCACAATTTTTATCCGATTTTGTTGAAACTTGATATGTAAGTTTATAACCCAAAGATCTCAGTTCATTTTGATATTCGCGCATATCGGACCGTAACTTCCTGAATTATGGCCCCTGATTGTACGCAAATCGCCTTTTTAGCTTGTGGACCCTATAGAGGTCATAATTTTTATCCGATTTAAAAAAACGTATTATTATGTCACCGTTACACCCTAAGGACGACTGAGTTCGATATTCGTGAAAATCGGCCCAAAATTGACAGACAAAATGGCCGCCGTACGTTCTCAAATAGCGTAAAAATGTGTTATATCAAGGTTGTGGACCCTATAGAGGTCACAATTTTTATCCGATTTTGTTGAAACTTGATATGTAAGTTTATAACCCAAAGATCTCAGTTCATTTTGATATTCTCGCATATCGGACCGTAACTTCCTGAATTATTGTCCCTGATTGTACGAAAAATCACGTATTTAGCTTGTGGAACCAATAGAGGTCATAATTTGTATCAGATTTAAAAAAACGTATTATTATATCACCGTTACACCCTAAAAACAGCTGAGGTCGAATTTCATGAAAATCGGCCCAAAATGTACAGACAATTCGGCCGCCGTTCGTTCTCAAATAGCGTAAAAATATGGTATATCAAGGTTGTGGACCCTATAGAGATCACAATTTTTATCCGATTTTGTTGAAACTTGAAATGTAATTTTATAACCCAAAGTTCTCGGTTCCTTTCGATATCGGACCTTAACTTCCTGAATTATGGTCCCTGATTGTACGAAGAATCGCGTTTTTAGCTTGTGGACCCTAAAGGTCATAATTTTTATCCTATTTAAAAAAACGTATTATTATGTCACCGTTACACCCTAAAGACGACTGATTCCGAATTTCGTGAAAATTGGCCCAAAATTGACAGACAAAATGGCCGCCGTTCGTTCTCAAATAGCGTAGAAATATGGTTGTGGACCCTATAGAGGTCACAGTTTTGATCCGATTTTGATGAAACTTGAAGTACATATTTATAACCCAAAGATCTTGGTTCCTTTCGATATACGCACATTTTGGATCATAACTTCCTGAATTATGGCCCTTGATTGTACGAAAAGTCGCGTTTTTAGGATGTGATCCCTCTAGATGTCACAATTTTTATTCGATTTTAAAAAACGTTTGAATATATCCCTTTCACACCCTTATGATGGTTGAGTCCGAATTTCGTACAAATCGGACCAAAACTGCCGGACAAAATGGCTGCCCCTCGTACGCAAATATTGTAAATATATTGTTTATCAAGGTTTTGGACCCTCTAGAGAGTGGACACAATTGTGATCCGATTTTGATGTAACTTGAAATACATGTTTATAACCCAAAGATCTTGGTTCCTTTTAATATTCATGCATATCGGATTATAACTTCCTGAATTATGGCCCTTGATTGTACGAAAAAATCACTTCTTTTTTTCAGCTTGTTCTCTGTCCATCTCTTGCAAAATGTGGGCGTATCTTGCATGGCAACCGCTTGTATGGTATTACGATGTCATGTAATTTTTATACGCCCACATTTTCATGTGGACGTATTATGCCGTCGCCCCTCTCTCCGTCCGGACTCTCTACAGGTCACAATTCTTATCCGATTTTGACGAAACTTGAAATATAGGTTTATCCCCAAAAGATCTCGGCTGCTTTCGATATTGGCATGTATCGGATTGAAACTTCATGGATTATGGCCCCTGTTTGTATGAAAAATCACGTATTTAGCTTGCGGACCGGTTCCGTTTGATATTCACGCATATCGGACCGTAACTTCCTGAATTATGACCCCTGATTGTACGGAAAATCGCGTTTTTAGCTTGTGGACCCTATAGAGGTCATAATTTTTATCCGATTTAAAAAATCGTATTATTATATCACCGTTACACCCTAAGGACGGCTGAGTTCGAATTTCGTGAAATTCAGCGCAAAACTGACAGACAAAATGGCCGCCCTTCGTTCTCAAATAGCGTAAAAAATATGGTATATCAAGGTTGTGGACCCAATAGAGGTCACAATTTTTATCCGATTTTTGTTGAAACTTGAAATGTAAGTTTATAACCCAAAGATCTTGGTTCCTTTCGATATTCGCGCATATCGGACTGTAACTTCCTGAATTATGGCCCCTGATTGTACGAAAAATCACGTTTTTAGCTTGTGGACCCTATAGAGGTCATAATTTTTATCCGATTTAAAAAAAACGTATTATTATATCACCGTTACACCCTAAGGAAGGTTAAGTTCGAATTTCGTGAAAATCGGCCCAAAATTGATGGACAAAATGGCCGCCGTTCGTTCTCAAATAGCGTAAGAATATGGTATATCAAGGTTGTGGATCCTATAGAGGTCACAATTTTTATCCGATTTTGGTGAAACTTGAAATGTAAGTTTATAACCCAAAGATCTCGGATTCTTTCGATATTCACGCATATCGGACCGTAACTTCCTGAATTATGGCCCCTGATTGTATGAAAAATCAAGTTTTTAGCTTGTGGACCCTATAGAGGTCATAATTTTTATCCGATTTAAAAAAACTTATTATTATATCACCTTTACACCCTAAAGACGACTGAGTTCGAATTTCGTTAAAATTGACCCAAAATTGACAGACAAAATGGCTGCCGTTCGTTCTCAAACTTCCTGAATTATGGCCCCTGATAGTACGAAAAATCACGTTTTTAGCTTGTGGAACCTATAAAGGTCATAATTTTTATCCGATTTTGTTGAAACTTGAAACGTAAGTTTATAACCCAAAGATCTTGGTTCCTTTTGTTATTCGCGCATATCGGACTGTAACTTCCTGAATTATGGCCCCTGATTGTATGAAAAATTGCGTTTTTAGCTTGTGGACCCTATAGAGGTCATAATTTTTATCCGATTTAAAAAAACGTATTATTATATATCCCCGTTACATCCTGAGGATGGCTGAGTTCGAATTTTGTGAAAATCGGCCTAAAATTGACAGACAAAATGGCCGCCGTTCGATCTCAAATAGCGTAAAAATATGGTATATCAAGGTTGTGGACCCTACAGAGGTCACAATTTTTATCCGATTTTGTTGAAACTTGAAATGTAAGTTTATGACCCAAAGATCTCAGTTCCTTTCGATATTCGCGCATATCGAACTGTAACTTCCTGAATTATGGCCCCTGATTGTACGAAAAATCGCGTTTTTAGCTTGTGGACCCTATAGAAGTCATAATTTTTATCCGATTTAAAAAAACGTACTATTATATCACCGTTACACCCTAAGAAGAACTGAGTTCGAATTTCGTGAAAATCGGACCAAAATTCACAGACAAAATGGCCACCGTTCGTTCTCAAATAGCGTAAAAATATGGTATATCAAGGTTGTGTACCTTATAGAGGTCGCAATTTTTATCCGATTTTGTTGAAACTTGAAATGTAAGTTTATAACACAAAAATCTCAGTTCCTTTCGATATTAGTGCATATCAAATTGTAATTTCCTGAATAATGGCCCTTGATTGTAGGAAAAATCACTTTCTTGTTAGCTTCTTCTCCATCCATCTCTCGAAAATGTGGGCGTATCCTGCCTGGCAGCCGCTGGTTTTATTACGTATGAATTTGAATATTTTGTTGACACGTGATTCTTAATTGTAGTTTGAAAACGTCTGCTTAAATAACGATAAATTATGTCCCTTTATTTTCGGGAAGAAAATGTCCGACAACTAAAATTTTGAAATCCCATCATTGGTGTGAATATATTACACCATTACACACTAAGATCTTGGTTCCTTTTGATAATCGCGGATACCTGAATTTAACTTCCTAGATTATGGCTCCTGATTTTTAGCTTGTGGATTCTCTAGAGGTCACAATTTTTTTCCGATTTTAAAAACCGTTTAAATACTTCACCATTCCACCATAATGAAGATTAAGTCGTATTTCGGGAAAATCGAAATGAAACCGCCAGACAAAATGGCCGCCCTCGTATGCAAATTGTGTAGAAGTGTGTAATATGAAGGTTGTGGACTTTCTAGAGGTCACAATTTTTATCCGATTTTGATGAAACTTAAAATATATCTTTATATCCCAAAGATCTCAGTCCCTTTTGATATTTGCACATTTCAGGCCATAACTTTCTGGATGTTTGCCCCTGATTTTCACTGATTTCTGATAATTACTTTCAGGGTTATGGCCCTTGATCACTTTGAAAAATCTTTTGGGCACTCTAAATGTTTAGTATACTAAACGTTAGCATTCTACAGAACACCCGGCTCCTGCTCTTTTAGTGAATAGTTTCATAACATCATGCACAATACCTTGACTAAATATGATGACCACTTTTGGTACAGATTAAATATATTTGATAAGCTTCATATATTTATTTTGAGATTTATTGTTTCAATAATTGTGGTATGGTTGAAAGGTGATTGTGAATATTAGAATTTCAAATTAACCAAAAAGAACACTTGGAATGTTACTCTGATTTGTCCTACATGTGACAATAAATATAGTAGGGGGGTTGGATGGCTGAATGGTTAGCGTGCGCGCGCTGTATCATAAAGTCTGTCATTGAGTCGACTGGCGTGGTTTCGAATCCCCGGTTGTTCGTGACAAGGAGTAGGGTCGCCTGTCGAACCTCGTGGGTTTTCTCCGGGTCCTCCGGTTTCCTCCCACTGCTAAAGACCCCTATGCGCAAGCGAATTATTGAAATGAAATTAAAAAACCATATGTTTGTCCCGAAATGACCTAATTGTGTCGAGTGGACATTAAACCCCATTTCTCTCTCTCTCTCTCTCTCTTTTGGAGGCGTACGTAGTAATGCCTATATCAACTATAGCATTCAATGCTATAGATTTCAATCATGAAAATTGGATTTAATGTAAAGCATTTATATTTTGTTTTTATGATTGTAGATTCACGTTTTACCACCTAATGATATGATGTTTTTGCCAACACCTGTAGAAGCTGTTGTTGGAACAATATTAGAACTTCCATTGGAAATAAACACTGTATATAATGGTAATGTACTTACGTGCATGAATCTTTGAAATATTATACTTTATGCCAAAACCTGTGTTTATGATCACCCTATACTTGATTCTCCATTTTGGGATTACTGATTTAAATGACATTGCAAATATAGGGACGCTGTTTAAACATGTTGAGCTTCAGACATATTAGTTGTAGACCGGAGGCTCAGGTCGGGGTGAGGGGGTGTCCATCAAATGGGCACAAATCCAGACCCCACTCTTCTAGATCATAACTTCCTGAATTATGGCCCCTGATTGTACGAAAAATCGCATTTTTAGCTTGTGGACCCTATAGAGGTCATAATTTCATTGATTATCTACCGGTGAGTAGTTGTCACCGTATGCTTTATGAAGTTGTTTGTAGTTCACAAAATCATTGTTTCTTTGATTGGTATTTAAAATGCTATTGTATTACAGTAGAATCTGTATGAGCAGCCACTCCTATTCAGCGACATCTCCTTGTAAGCGGTCATGATAAATCCCCCCCCCCCTGTACAAATTCTATTGTTTCATCTCTTTATTTAACGGTCACTCCTCTAACGCGGCCAGTGGTCACTATTTTACTAATAAATTCAACAAAACATCGCCCATTCAACGGCCATTGTTGAATGATACCATCTTGTTGTTCTTTGTAACACCCCCTCTAATCCTGTGAGTAGTAGTTAATTAACTGGACCCCTACTGATCAGGTAAAAAGAAATGTAAAAATAACAATCAACCTTGGATTATCGGTATTTGATACTGATTGAATAAAATAAAAGTACCAAGTGTTGGCACGAACATCTAGTATCTCTTTTCAGTTGCCACTTTGTTGTTAAACAGACGTTTTAGCGCCTCCTATAATATTACATACAGATTTACACCCCCTGTAAATAGGCGATAAAATCAGCAATGGTTTTTTGTTCATGTGCTTTTTAGATAAAATAAAATTAATTCATCGATTTTCTTCACAAAAATGGATAAATATTATCAAATGCATCACAATGGTAGACAGTAGTATCGAAGGTTGGTACAAAATGACAAATTTACTGAAGTTATGTCCGAGACTTGAGTAAAGAATTTTTGTTCGGCGCAAGATTCAGCGACGGTCAAATTTACCGATGCAAGTATTGATGTTTGCTTCCAATGCATCCAAGTATAATATTTAATTTATGTCAGCACAAAAAGCACCAAGATTTTATTAAGAGGCCACTCCCGTTAAGCGGTCAGTTGTGAAAATTCCCATGGGTGGCTGCTTAATGCAGATTCTACTGTATGTTATTGATAGATCTAAAGGGCTACAATTTAGGTATTGTCATGCCGCGTGTAGTGGGCGGGGCAATGGACGCCATCGTTTGATAGTCAGTTGTTTGGATAGTATAAGTAAACTGGAATTATTGTTTCTCTTATACCAGTAGTCAGGATTTAAGTCGTGAGTAGCTGATCATGATAAATTATTTCTACTGTTATTATTTCATTTGTTTATCATCAATACCTATTCATTTATCTAAGCCAATTGCTTGTGAAGTTAACAGGATGTAATAGACAGCAATGTTTGTGTGGGCGGGACTTTTAACAACAATATGAGCACCAGAATTACCATTTAAGTTATAAAACATTGCAGTTGAAAGTTATAATATATATAAAGTCTTATGCAATTAAAAAAAATGTATATAGAGTTTTTCATGTGGATGTATATTGTCTCCCCTGTCTGTCCACAATTTGTTTGTGGACACTCTACAGGTCACAATTCTTATCCGATTTTGACGAAATTTAAAATATAGGTTTATCTCCAAAAGATCTTGGTTTCTTTCGATATTGGCATGTATCGGATCGAAACTTCATGGATTATGGCCCCTGATAGTACGAAAAGTCACGTTTTTAGCTTGTGGACACTCACAATTTTCATCTGATTTAAAAAAACGTTTGACTATATCACCATTACACCGTGATGATGGTTGAGTTCGAATTTCGTGATAATCGGACCAAAACTGACGGAAGAAAGGGCCGCCCCTCGTATGCAAACAGTGTAAAAGATTTTGATGAAACTTGAAATGCATGTTTATAACTCAAAGATCATGGTTCTTTTTGATATTCGCGCGTATCGGACGGTAACTTCCTGTATTATGGCCCCTGATTGTACGAAAAATCACGTTTTTTAGCTTCTGGACCCTATGGAGGTCACAATTTTATTCCGATTTAAAAAAACGTTTGAATATATCACCGTTACATCGTATTGTTGGACAAAATGGCTGCCCCACGTACGCAAACAGTGTAAAAATATGGTATATCAAGGTTGTGGACCCTCAAGAGATCACAATTTTGATCCAATTTTGATGAAACTTGAAATCAGTGATTTGATTTTGCTAGTATATTCCGTCAATGTCCGACGCTATTTTCCAAACGTCCTAAATTTTCCAACCAGGAATATGCTCAATCGGACATCAAGACATGGTAAATAATATTCAAAATTCCAAAATTAATATAGTGTACTGAGTGTATAACTACCACTCAACCCGATTATCGTTGATAATAGGCTGGATTGATTAGGTAATTAAGTGAGCAACGTATTTATCGTTTTATACCGTCTAAACACCTACCTTGATTAACTACTTAATCTGCCTTGATTGGCTGACTTAATTCTTTGTCGGACAATTCATTAATTCAATCCTTAACAGAAGTCATTGCTTCTCCTTTGTCGGACTATATATCAATCCAATAAACTTAATCTACTTGATTAACCTGTGATTTCTCCATTGTCTCACGTATTAATCTCCTTGATGACGGCCGTAGACATTAGTCATATATGTCACATATCCTAATAGTAATAGTATATAACACCCCAAATCAATATACATTGTGTCCGATAACTTGTCTGTGATATTTCTTCAGTGGAAGCCGAAGTTAAATAAAGCTATTTCACACACACGTGAAATGAAAGTAGAAATATCGCGAGACACATGGAATTAAGAGGTGTAAACGTGCCGAATCTAATACGTCTGATGTCGGGACAAAAGATTCTATTTCGATGGCATATTGTCGGATTTATGATCATATTTTGAATGGGGTTTATGTTTTTAAATAAATAAACACGCTAAGAAATGTTGACGAATATTTCGATTGGAATAACGTAAGTAGTTACGGTAATTGTTTTAGATGATAGCGCGTGCTTAGAGTCGAATGGGATTATTTAGCAGTTGGTGTCACTCTCTCGTTTTATTAGAGCGATGTTTACTACGGTTTACGTTCAAATAAATTTCGGGATGTCATTTTTTTACCTTCCGTATATAAATCGAAATGGAGTATAGGATGAAAGCCGGACTTTGCTGAAAAATGTATCAACTTATGACCCGAAAAATACGGTAATTTGGGGGGAATTTGAAACCGGTACAGATGGGCAGTAGTCAGCACGCTTTCATTCTATGGTATTACGATGTCATGTAATTTTGGAGGAATATTATTGACATTAATTTGAATACCGTACAGGAATTAAATATGAAAAATAATGAGGTGCACCTTCTTTTTTTATTTCGTATGAATTTGAATATTTTGTTGACACGTGATTCTTAATTGTGGTTTGAAAACGCCTGCTTAAATAACGATACGTTTTATGTCCCTTTATTTTCGGGAAGAAAATGTCCGACAACTAAAATTTTGAAATCCCATCACTGCTTGAAATACAGGTTTATAACCCAAAGATCTTGGTTCCTTTCGATATTTGGGCATATCGCACCATACCTTCCTGAATTATAGCCCTTGACTGTACGAAAAATCATGTTTTTAGCTTGTGGTCCCTCTAAAGATCACATTTATTATCCGATTTAAAAAACCTTGTGAATATATCACCGTTACATCGTAATGATGGTTGAGTTCGAATTTCCTTTCGATATTCGCGCATATTGGATAGCAACTTCCTAGAGGTCACAATTTTTATCTGATTTTAAAAAAAAAACGTTTTAGTATATCACCGTTACACCGTAAGAATGGTTGAGTTTGAAATTCGTGAAAGTCGGATCAAAATCGAAAGACAAAATGGCCACCCTCGTACGCAAATAGTGTAAATATATGGTATATCAAGGTTGTGGACCCTCTAGAAGTCACCATATTGATACAATTTGATGAAACTTGAAATATATCTTTATAACCCAAAGATCTTGGTTCCTGTCGATATTCGCGCATATCGGATCGTAACTTCCTGAATTATGGCCCTTGATTGTTCGAAAAATCGCTTTTTGTTTAGCTTGCTCTCTATCCATCTCTTGCAAAATATGGGCGTATCCTGCCTGGCAGCCGCTGGTTTATTTCATAAAGTTATATATATATAAAGCTTGATACGGCTAAATATCGGTAATTATTATAACTGTAAACAGTAGAGTGTGACCCAGTTACTGGAGATCGCAGGTGTATTTGAGTCAGGTATGGTATAGCACGTGTTCAACAAGTCGCTGGAGAAGGGTTCGCCTAAACTATGCACTTTGCGAAACTCACCCTGCGCCTTATCTACGTATACGCCTAATACACCGAAAAATATGGTACACACTTCATTTAAGTAAAATAAACAACCAGCCACTTGTACAGACATCTTATAATTAAAACACTGGGTTTATACCGTGTTTTCAACACTGATGCAAGGCTATCATGTTAACTATACCGGCCCTTGAGCATTTTGTGGAAACTTAATCCACTTTAAGACTGCTCGAACGACTTGGCTGCTATATCACTATGACCTGACAAATGTTATAAATGTTTATCACACATTGATGATGTTTTTTTAATTATTGTTTTGGTATTTTTAGGTAAAAAAGTGAGTTTTACAGATTGCCATTTGTTGAACTTGACAATAACCTTCAGTGATGTAACAGTTTTTTCCAAGATTAACAGTACGTTCTACTTTCTTAGTCTTCAATATTCCACATTTATAATATTAATATTCTAATAACCTATGGCGTTCACATGGTTTTCAGCAAACGGGGCCGGGATAACTCTGGAACAGAAGTCTGCAGATTATGAATATTGACAGGAACTGATGACCCCAATGTTTCAAGCCAAATATAAAAAATCTATTAAAAACTATAGCCTTTATCGTGTTCACAAAGATTTTAGGAAGGGGGCATAACTCGGGAATGGAAATTCGTGGAATGTTGAATATCAATAGAGTTAATTACTTCATGACGCCAATGCTTTAAACCAAATTTGAAAAAAATCTGTTAAAAGCTATAGCCACTATTACAATCACAATGTTTTCGGGAAAGGGGATAACTCTGTAACGAAACATCATGAAACACTGAAAATCAATAGGGTTCATCCTTTGTTGACCACAATGCTTCCCACCAAATTTAAAAACATTAATTAAAAACTGCAGCCTCTATCCACACCTCTGGGGAAGTTGGGTCAGGGTGAAAAAAAGTCCACAGCATATTGTTTGCATTTTTCATTGAACACATACCCACACTGTTAAGAAGTGAAATAATGAAAAATCTTCTATAGACTAAATTCGAAAATATGCCAAATAAAGGATCTAAAGTTTAAACAATAAAGTGGGGGACCCCTCAGGACTACATCTTATCGTTAATGCCATCCGGTGCGAATGTTCTTAAAAGTGTGAATCCATTTGAATTCATTGGCTTTCCTTACGGCATCGTTTTTGCCTTTATCTGGGTCAGTCTTAAAAAGCTCTATTATTTTAATCATGACATTCCTACTCGTATGTTTATCTAAGTTGAAGTGTAAAGCGACCGGCTTTGGCCTGCTGTGTCTAATATCTGCATAGTGTTCCTTTATCCGTTTAGAAAAGGCACGTTTGCTTTCTCCTACGTATTGTTTTTTGCAGAGAGAGCATGTTAATAGGTAGACTATATTTCTACTTAAACAATTATATCTAAAGTCTACTTCTTCCCAGATATTCTGACATTCATTCTTGAAATTACTTGACAATTGAAGCAATATAGTAAAATGCATATATACCATTTATCACAGACGAGACATTATGTGAA
The DNA here is from genome assembly GCF_932274485.2 of Patella vulgata. Taxonomy (NCBI): domain Eukaryota; kingdom Metazoa; phylum Mollusca; class Gastropoda; family Patellidae; genus Patella; species Patella vulgata. The sequence continues at coordinate 45,928,156 of NC_065885.2, forward strand.
AATCGGATACTCTTGCCAACTTCTGACGTCACTAAGAGTCCGGAAATATGATTGGCACCCTGTGAGTTTACGCACACGTTACATGCGCCAGGAACAATATGAAATCACACATTCCAATAGTTTCTTTTCGTAATCCTTATGAATCGGGTTCCTTTTGTAACCACTTCCAATCCAACAGTCTTTGAAATCTGAATGTACCGATTCAGATGCTTGTTCAGACCACCTGCCAAGTCCCTTCCCAGGCCTTGCTGATTGGCGGTCCAAATACTGGGGAATGTGGTCTATCACTGTATATTGTTGTCACCCCCATCCGTCTGTCGGTCCGTCGGTCCAGCGTTCACAATTACTTGTGGACGCTCTATAGGCTAAAGTTAATATCCGATTGTCTTTAAAATTTGTTAACAGGGTTTAAGGTCATGAGATGGAGAAGCCTATTGATTTTCAGCGATTTTTGATAATTACTGCCAGAGTTATGGCCCTTGATCACTTCAAAAAATCTTGTGGACGCTCTAGAGGTCAAAGTTAATATCCGATTGACTTTAAATTTATACACATTGTTAATGGTCTTGAGAGGAACAAGTATATTGATTTTCAATGAATCTTTATGACTTGAACAGCTAAATCCACGATGTTAAAAGATTTGTATACTAAACATTAGCATGGGGCAGAACTTTATAAAAAACAAACAAATTCTAATGGTTTTCTGATAATTACTTAATAAATTGTTACACCTAATCAGATTTTAATGTATTATAAATGTTTCATTACCGAAAAAAGTAAAAATATGCGACAACTCTTGTTGACTGCCCGGACGATTTAACTGCTGTGGGCGTATGTTTCGTTGCCTGGCAACCTATCTTTAGGAATGTGGATATGTGGGATTGTTTATTTTTTTTTAATCAGTACAGACTTGAAAGTTCGTGCATGCAGAGCACTTCTGAACAAACTGATGTTTAGTCATCATATTTGCAGTTGACATATTCTGTCAAAATAATCCCTTACACCGGTGGTAATTATTTCATTGTATTGTGCACAAACGTCATTCCTTAAATAGCCCCACGCCCCTTTAACAACTTATAAAGCATGATTTTTCTGTTAGGCAATTTATTCTACACTCTTTTATGTGCTTTATAATTATTGAAGAGGCTTGAATTCATAAGATCTGGTTGTTAGATGTGTTAACTCTGTGTGTTGATGGATAAAACAATCAAAATTAATATTTGTGTCTGTGATAATTATTGGAAACAGAACGTTTTTTTAAATTAGGATATTAGTGTCTATGGCATGAATACGGTAAGCAGTTTGTATTTGGAATTTACTAGTTGAACGGGTGTCAGTTAATCCGTTCAGAAGCAAACTCGTACATGGTTAAGGTAATACTTGACTCGTATATAAATTGATTGGAATAAATCAGTTTTACTCCTTGGTTGTTTATATTGTTTTATTTACCTAATAATCAACTAGCTTGGCTCGCCATAACGACAGAGATTAGTTCACCGATGTTTTTGTAATAAAGAACAATAGTATTGTTTGTTGATTAGCGTTATGATTTTAGACGAAATGATAAGTTCACCAATGTTTTTGTAATAAAGTAGACCCGTATTGTTTGTTGATTGACTTTATCCGATGATTTAAAAGAATTGGCGATGGTTAATATTGGGTCAAAAATAATTCCTTTAAGTGCGCCGGAACCCCTTTTAGATAAACAAAGTGGCTATGTGCAATTTTATTCTTTGATCTTTTATACACGGGACATTTCTGTTATTCAAACCAATCTGCACGTGAATGACTACATAACAAGTTGACAGTTCATCATTGATTTGGGGTTCAAATACAGTTATTCTTTTCTAAAATAAAACGAGTGCCCTGGATTTTTGTGTGGATTTGATAGCAGTTATAATTAACTAATATTCTCTTACATCGAAGACTTGTGTTGCGTTCAGTTCATTTTTATGTCTTATTTCTATTTGTAAGACCGATAACCAAAATACCTTTATAGTTTGCAATTTAAAAAGTCTATCTTTGCCGTAGTTCAAGAGTAATTCTTAACTATACACTCTTAATACAGTAAATATGCAAAACAATTTGAACACAGCATAAATATCTAAACTGTGTAATACATGTATAGTCTTATTCATACGTGTCCTTTAAAATGTTCTAGACATGAAGCTTTGTTGGAAATATAACCACATATATATCGTGCAGAATATGTGAACATGCGTGTTCTCACTAAACAACGTGGACTAACACGTCCGTATTATTAACGAAAATATTCAACATTTATAACATCGTGGCAGTATATCGTTTTGACATTGATTGTTTATGACAAATAATTACCGTTAATTTTGCATGTAAAATTACACCGAGGCCGGTTGTGTCACACAACTATCGTGGCACATGAACGATAGCGACTGCTACACCAAGTTATTTATCATGGCAATAGGGTTCTATAATAATAAAAAGAAATAAAGAGTTCGAATTATTAGTTTATTTTCACGTTTTGTCTTACACAATAGACATATTGTTAGCTTCTGACACATGTGTATTAATTCTACAAGCGTTGTGTTTATTGCCCCAGATAATCGCACTACCTTTCAACCCAAAATGCTTTCTATAGATCCCATATTATGTAATATATGATTGGTGCAATACCCATGCTGTTAGTCTAAATTGCGAAGACATTTAAACAAAAGGATTTAATCAGGGTAGGGAGTCAACTTGTACACACGTAAATCAGATGCGTGAGATTTATCATTCGTGGATGTGTTGTCAGTGTGGGAAGTATTGTTTTAAACGGATATATAAATACACGTTTTATGATTGTGGAAGAAACGGTATGTGCATCTCAAGAAAGCTTTGCTTTGGAACCGTCCCGTCGCCATTAAAAATCCAACATCTGTTTCACCGTAGTGATCTTGAAAAATAATCCCCGGATAATGACAGGCATTACAGATACCTGCCATCGTATGAATCCTGAAAAATAATATTTCACCGTATCGCAACAGGTCAGTACTAAAACTAACACTTATTACAGTATTTCAACATTGTGCTGCAAAACTGAACGATGACCAACAACTAAACACATCGTATTATCTGAACATCGCACGTGAAATTAGATGTTTGACAACAAAATTTAACACCTTGCGTAATTGGACACATTGACTGATTTTAATCATGGCTCGGGAAATTGAACGGTCCAACTAATTATTGAACAGTCGTGCTAATTAGACGGGACGCTTATAATTCAATACATGTCGAGAAACTAAACACTAGTTAATCAGACGTTGGTAATCAAAATTAAACAGTGAGATTGAAATTCGATAGAAGTATAAATTGATACTATTTGCCGAAATTCAGCAATATTTATGAATAATTGGACACAGAGTAGAAATTAACGCTACACACGTAAATCAGATGCGTGAGATTTATCATTCGTGGATGTGTTGTCAATGTGGGAAATACTGTTTTAAATTGATATATAAATACACGTTTTATGATTGGGGACGAAACGGTTTGCGCATCTCAAGAAAGCTTTGCTTCGGAACCGTCCCGTCGCCATTAAAAATCCAACATCTGTTTCACCGTAGTGATCTTGAAAAATAATCACCGGATATTGACAGGCATTACAGATACCTGCTGTCGTATGAATCCTGAAAAATAATATTTCACCGTATCGCAACAAGTCAGTACTAAAACTAACACTTATTACAGTATATCAACATCGTGAGGCAAAATACACATTTGGCAGCAAAACTGAACGATGACCAACAACTAAACACATCGTAATATGTCGGCCGTAGACAAGTAGTTACGGTAATTGTTTTAGACGATAGCGCGTGCTTAGAGTCGAAGGGGATTATTTAGCAGTTGGTGTCACTCGTTTGTTGTATTAGAGCAACGTTTACTACGGTTTACGGCCAAAAAAATTTTGGAATGAATTGGGCGACATTTAAAGTAGATGTATATTGTCACAGCGGAGATTTGTCGCCGATTAACACAGACAGACTAAGAATATAGTCCCAATATTGGCGCATTTCTGACCACGTGACTTACCGTTAAGCGTCCCGTGGAGTGGATTGAGTGCTCTATGAATGATTGATTTAGATTAACTGAAGCTGCAAGCTCATGGTATGACATATATAATTTAAAGTTTGGATTTTATAGCAGCCAATAATTGATGGATTACATCTAAGTTATGGACGAAGATGCAATGATACGTTGTATAAAAAATTGTAAGTTGTTCATTGTTGCATACATTTTGGCCGACGTTATATGCATAAAGTGCGTTAGAAAAAAATCCTAACCGATACAGAATGGCGGTAAATGTTTTCCCGAGATTACCGAAGTCATTTTGTTGTTATTCAAACCGGCCTGTACATTATACATGTACACGTTTTCACGGCAGCATTACTATATTACAACTCCTTCAATATAAACATTTTGTTAAAATCTGAACAACGCATGTGAAATTAAATGATGGGCAACAGAATTGAATACCTGGCGTAATTGGACACCTTGACTAATTTTAATCACAATTCGGGAAATTGAACGGTCCAACTAATTATTGAATAGTCGTGAAAATTAAGCGGGACGCTTATAATTACACACATGTCGACAAACTAAACACTAGTTAATTAACGCTTGGTAATCAAAATTGCATGTTGAGATTTAAGTTGTATAGAAGGACAAATTGAATGCTATTAGGCCAAATTCAATGGTATTTATGAATAATTCTACATAGATTAGATAATAACGCTATTTACCCGAGATTCCACGGTACCAGTCGTATAGTGCTAATTACCCGACATTTTAATTCCTACATCAACGATTTTAGTCGAAAACACTAAGTATGCTTTTAGTAATTTTTCGAAATATTTATTTCTCTTCTATTGTCATATTGAATGAAATTAAATATGTTTATTTAGCTGCTGAGTGTATGAAAGATGTCAAACTAATCAAAGCCGAATCACAAAATAGTCTTCTAATTATTCAATATGGCGATGCCCATAAAAGATAATTTCACAGAGGCGGTTTTGTTTGCGAAGAAAAATTTAGGAGTATCTAACCTTGTTTTAAAAGATAAACAGATTGAAACTCTAAAGACAGTTTACAATGGCAATATTACCCACTAGTACATATTATATATCGCTTTTACCGGATTGGCAGAAGTTGACATTTTGCGAAAGAATTGTGTTTACATAAAAAACGTGCGTGCTCGGGTTATTTTTACTCTGTTGTGTACACAAAGCTGTAGTCCAGTCAATAAGTCCCGCCCCAAAATGATCATGTGAGCGTTTTAAATGGCGGTTAATTGGGACAGTGATCATAATGACGTATGACGTAGATGGATCGCTGCGTGCAGTTTGATTGAATTTCTGTCAATTACTTTGAGAGTTATCACCCTTGTTTTAATTTGTTGTAACTTGTGAACACACGAAAGTTATCATCTGATCTGTATGAAGTTTATATGCATTATTTAAATTAGTAAAATGAATAGGTCTGTCGACTTTCAACAGAGTCTGTAAATTACTTCAAGAGTTAAGGCCCTTGTTTGACTTTGTAGAACCTATTTAATCCTCAAACGAACTGATCTGTATGAAATTTTCTTGTAAATGCCCCCTATTAGTATTACCTAAAACTACAAAGAATAAATATGCCACAACCCTTGTCGACCGCTCTAACGATTCACCTACTGTGGGGTATGTTTCGTTGCCTGGCAACCTATCTTTCCGCTACTCTTCATATTTCAAAGGAAGGGCACAGCACAAAGTGTTGTTGTGAATAGCGTGCCTTCGGCTTCTGGTTATAAATGCCAAATAATAATTCTGAGGAAACTTTCTGAACACTGTAAAATACAGGACAAATTTTTCAATTGAATATTTTTCCCCCGGGAGAACAAAGATGGATTTGAAACCTTTTTTTTTTTTTACCTGACTGTCTATGTTTTAATTATATTAGTATTTTTCATTTAACTGCTTTCACACAGGTCTATCTAAATTTGCTAAAGGCTGCATGTCAATCAATGTAAAGGCCTTACATCAAGGACACACAGAAGTAACAGCGATTTATGAATATGATAAAATTCAACTCACAGCTTCTGTAACTATTGCTGCATTTAACCCTTTGCACGTAAGTTAATAAAAATGATATTATAGATTAAACAAGTAAATATTACACATACTAGTGATAGCAGCAAAACAGAAGCAGTTTTGGGCTGAATTAGATAGAATTATTGGGTGTATATCATCAGACTGAGCCATTTTCATACGCCCACATTTTCATCTGGTCATATGTCAGATTAATATTATTTCTGAAAGCCTTAGACCCCTCATATTTGTCATTTTAGAGCAAGTCTTAAACATACATTATGCAAAAGCTGAAACTGCCTAGGGCAGGTCTTTCTTTAGGCCTGAAATGATATCTAAATTATTAATTATAATTAACTTATCCATACCATAATCAAATCTCGATGTCAACGCTAGCCTGCAATATTTTTATACACCGACATTTTCATGTGGTGTATTTTGTCGTCGCCCCTGTCCATCCGGGCACCCGTCTGTCTGTTCATCCACAATTTGTTTGTAGACACTCTACAGGTCACAATTCTTATCTGATATTACATGTATCGGATCCAAACTTCATGAATTATGGCCCCTGATTGTACGAAAAAGCATGTTTTTAGCTTGTGGACACTCTGGAGGTCACAATTGTCATCTGATTTTGATGAAACTTAACCCTTTCAATACTAGACGTAAATCCACTGCCTGTGCTAGACCTTTTTTTTGAGGAAAAAAAGAGGGTTGGAACTGAATGCCAAACAGTACTTATAGAAGCTTTTATATCGAATCGTAACTTCCTGAATTATGGCCCCTGATTGTACGAAAAATTGCGTTTAAAAAAACGTTCCAATATATCATCGTTACACCGTAAGAATGTCCGAATTTGAATTTCATGAAAATCGGACCAAAACTGCCAGACAAAATGGCCGCCCCTCGTTCGCAAATAGTGTAAACATCTGGTATATCAAAGTTGTGGACCCTCTAGAGGCCACAATTTTGATCCGATTTTGATGAAACTTTAAATACATGTTTATAACCCAAAGATATTGGTTCGTTTCGATATTCGCGCATATCGGATCGTAACTTCCTGAATTATGGCCCTTGATTGAACAAAAAATCACATTTTTAGCTTGTGGTCCCTGTAGAGGTCACAATTTTTATCCGATTTAAAAAAAACAAAACGTGTGAATATATCACCATTACACACTCTAAAATCTTTGTTCCTTTTTGTACGCCCACATTGAAATGTGGACGTATATGTATTATTTAAATTAGTGAAACAAGGAAGCCTGTTGAATTTCAGCAATTTTCGTTAATTACTTCTAGAGTTATGGCCCTTGTTTCATTTGTTGCACATTGTGAATGCTCTAACATCAAAAGTTATCTGCCGATCTGTATGAAATTGATATGTTTGAATTAGTAAAAAGAAGAATCCTATTGAATTTCAGCAATTTCCGTTTATTACTTCTACAGTTATGGCCCTTGTTTCACTTTGTTGCACCTTGTGAACACTCTAACATCTAAAGTTATCTGCTGATCTGTATGAAATTTATATGCGTCACTTCAATTATTACGTCTAGAGTTATGGCCCTTGTTTCATTTGTTGTACCTTGTGAATGTTCTAATGTCAAAATTATCATCCGATCTTTGTGAAATTTATATGCATTATTTAAATTAGTGAAACGTAAAAGCCTATCGAATTTCAGCAATTTTTGTTAATGACCTCGAGAGTTATTAGCCAATCTGTATGAAATTTATATGCATCATATAGATTAGTAACACCACGAAGCCTATTGAATTTCAGCAATTTACAATAATTACTTCTTGAGTTATGGCCCTTGTTTCACTTTGTTCAACCTAGTTAATGCTGTAAATTAGTAAAACGAAAAAGCATGTCAAATTTCAACAATTTCTGTAGATTACTTCCAGAGTTGAGACCCTTGTTTCAGTTTGTAGAACATTGTAAACCCTCAAACGACAAAATTTATAATCTGATCTGTATGGAACTGTCTTGTAAAGGCCCCAAATTACCTACAAAAGAATAAATATGCGACAACCCTTGACGACCGCTCGGACGATTTAGCTGCTGTGGGCGTATGTTTTGTTGCCTGGCAACCTATCTTTAATTATTATAATGAGAACTGCCAACTCGTTATCGAATCTCCCATAATGTATCTTTAAGTGCAGGGGATTTGGATGGCCGAATGGTTAGCACGTGCGCGCTGTATCATAAGGCCTGTCTTTGAGTCAACTGGTGTGGTTTCGAATCCCCGGTTGTATTTGACAAGGAGTAGGGTCGCCTGTCCAACCTCGTGGGTTTTCTCCGGGTCCTCCGGTTTCCTCCCACTCCCTACGCGCAAGCGAAATATTGAAATAAAATTAAACCATATGTTAGTCCCGAAATGACCTAGTTTGTGTCAAGTGGACCTTAAGCCCCATTTCTCTCTCTCTCTCTCTCTCTCTCTCTCTCTCTCTCTAATTAAGTGAGAGTGATGAAACTTGGTGTATAGTTTCATTACATCAATACCTTGATTAAGTTCGATAATGAGCATTTTCTGTTCAGGGTAAGCAGAGTGATAAGCAATTTGATTGGTCGAGACTTTGGAACACAATAACTCTCATTGGCGTAGGTGTCTATTAGGTGAATGCCAGGGCTCTATAAAAGTTGAGTGTGCCTGCGCACACACTTGAAAATGTGCCTGCAGGGTCATACTGGGAGTGGGGCGTGGTCTTTTATGAAAATTAAACCCTTCTTGGTGTTCAGAGCATCTGCTGCCTTTTGCATTTGGTTCAGTGCAAATCAAATTTCCATTTATATATTCAAATTTTACCAAATTCACTTAATTTTCATCAATGATAGAGAGATCTAAAAACTTTTTGACACCACCCGATCGAGCATAAAATTGTCCCGCCCCACTCTGTTTCTCTGGATAGATAAGTTGGGGACCTTTCGGTATTTGTTTTTTTTTTTTCAAATATTAATTTATTACTTTGAGATTAAAAATTAAAACGGTGTTTGTATTTTATTTGAGTACAACGAATTATGACAACAGGTAGATATTGATAATTAAAACACGTTGTATTATTTGACTTGTTTGTAAAGTTGTTGTACGTGTCTCACGAATATTATTATTATTATTACGGTGAAATGAGAATCAGGTCAGGCAGAAACTGAGAAAGCTCTCATCGTCCTCCTAGTCCTACTCTCGGGCCGTAGCAAATCCACGGTCAACACAGGTAAGAAATAAAATAAGAAACATTGTGAAAATTTGCAGGCACGTGTTGGACAATTACGACATTCAAACCTTTAACATTGGAGTGCCGTAAATTGGTCTGGTTGACCTATTTACGGCAAATAAACAAATATAAAGACCGTAGAATAATTGTAAAATGAATAGACCTAGGCCTACACATCTTCTAAGTATAAATAAACAAAATACCAAGACATCTTTCTTTAAACTAATTTGGGATGATAGGGTCTACTACGGCACACAAAAATAAATTATGCCGTGACAGACATGGTTTGCGTATGTCAGCTTTTACCATGGCTTTGCTGTTGAATTGCCGTGGTAAATTTCGAGCGCCTAGTTTGTGTACAGAGAAGGACGAAGGGGTTTAAATACGACTGGGCGGCTTTCTTCGATTTTTTCTTTGTGCTGGGCGTCAAAAAATTGTGCCGGGCGCAGGCGTGGCCCGGCGTGGCTACATCTTTAAAAATGTGCCTGCAAAAAAGTTTTTTTAAAGCAAATGTGCCTGCGCACGCCATGCGCATGTGCGCAGAAATATCGATGCCTGGTGAATGCCTTGATGGAGTTCGAAGATGAGAATTTTCTGCTTAAGGTAAGCAGAGATAAGCAGTTTGATTGTTTGGTGCTTTGGGACACGATAACTTTAGTTCTAATTATGTGAGAGTGAGGACACTTGGTGTATAGCTTTATTACATGAATACCTTGACTAAGTTCGATAATGGACATTTTTTGCTGAGGGTAATCAGAGTGATAAACAATTTGATTGGTTGAGACCAGTGAAGGGATTTCAAAAAATTTCTTGTCAGACATTTTTTCCTGAAAATAAAGGGGCATAACTCTTATCGTAATTTAAGCAGACGTTTCCAAAACACAATTAAGAATCGTCAATAAAAGAATGTCAACAAAATATATTCAAATTCATATGTAAAATAAAATAGGTGCACCTCCTGTACGGTATTCAAATTTATGTCAATAATATTCCTACAAAATTACATGACATCGTAATACTATAGAATGGCAGCGTGCCGACTGCTGCCGATCTGTTTCAAACTCCCCCAAAATTACCGTATTTTTCGGGTCATACGTTGGTACATTTTTCAGCAAAGTCCGACATTCGTCTGATACTCCGTTTCGATTTATATACGGAAGGTAAAAAAAATGACATCTCGAAATTTAGTATTATTATTATTATTATTATTACAGCATATTTATAGTGCACTCTTTCATATAACATGTTCAGGGGCACTTTACAAAGTGACAATGTAAATCACACATAGACAACAAGATTATGGGCATGTTAACGATTGTATACAGAGTCAGTTAAAAGCCTGATTAAATAAATGTGTTTTAAGTTGTATTTTAAAAGAATATAGAGATGTACAACATCTTAAACTAAATGGTAGATTATTACATAAAACAGGTGCTCTCTTAGATAAAACAGGTGCTTGATAACTAAGAGAGCACTGACCATAAGAGACTAGTTGAACAGTTTTGGGCTTTAAAAGTAGTTTATCTGATGTACGTAATGTTCGGCCGGGTGTATAAAGTTCTAAAAGATCTGAGAGGTAAACAGGAGCTAAATTATTTAAACATTTAAAAGTAAGTAATAAAATCTTAAAATCAATTCGATATTTAACAGGTAACCAGTGTAAATTATATAAAACAGGAGTTTAAGTAACAAGTCTAGCCGCAGTATTCTGTACTTTTTGTAATTTATCTATAAGCTTTAAAGGTAAACCAACTAAAAGTGAATTAAAGTTATCTAATCGAGAAGTGACCAGAGAATTAACAAGTGACTTAGTGGCCTCTACAGTTACACATTTACGTATTTTACCTATATTTCTAATATTAAAATAGCACAATTTACAAATATTATTTACTTGAGCTCCCATAAGCATAAAACTATCAAAGATAGCGCCAATATTATGAGCAGAATAAGATGAAGATATAACATAATTACCAATTACAACAGGGGGGTTATCTTGTGCAGATTTACTTAATTGATGCCTTGAGCCTAATAACAAATATTCTGTTTTATCATCATTCAATTTTAGAAAGTTCTTTGACATCCATTTTCTAATTTCACTAATACAGTTCTCAAGTCAAGTTGAAATTTTGATAAATTGAAAGAAGATGGACAATTAGGTGTAAATGAAATATATAATTGAGTATCATCGGCCTACAAATGAAAGCTGAGACCATATTTTCTGACAATATCTCCTAATGGTGACGTATAGAGGGCAGGGATGTGCCTACTATTACAATTAACGGGCGGCACCGCCCGGCACCAATATTGTCCGCCCGGCAAAAATATCTAGAAGCAGATTTCCGCCCACCTCCATTTTCTTGTAAATAAAGATAATCTAAATTGGTAAAAGCGATTTTATTTGTTGCTTTTAACCTCATAATTTGAATAAATTATTTTGACTCGTGTCAAACTGACCTCGTATAATTGACATCTAAATATAACGTTCGTATTCGAGGAAATATATTACTTTCGATTTCTTATTTGATGCGCAGAGTTATCTGATATTTAGACTCTTTTAACTGGTCACATCAGCGCGATGTAACTAGCATGACTGGTTATACAAGCCTACTGCACCGTTATTGTTTAAAAATAGCACTAGCAGACGACTATTTTCGCTATTTAAACTATTTTTATAGATTCGTGCAATTCTATAATCCGTATCCACGTAAATTCTACCAAATATAACTATCATGGTACCAAACTTGCGTTTTAAATGAATACTTCGCCGTTGAGGTGTTGAATTCCGATTATTATAAATATCCGTAATACTGTAGCCTAATTTGATTATCAAAAGACGATTTCACACATGACATGTGCATGACATTATATTACATGAACTTCGTGCGGCGGACATGTAACGTCCCCTGGAATTCCTTTCTAACGTCACGTCTTTATTTACGCTAAAAATTATATTATATTAATTTATATGATATATTTTAACGACCTAATTATTTGATTTGATCATATTTTCCAATAAATTATTCATAGCCGTTATTTCTGGAAATTGTTTTGAACTTTTTAAATGATTAAATAAACCAGTCAACGAGCCGTGTGCATCTCCATTCCATTCCCAGCATGTGACGTTTCGGTAGAATTAGGTCAGATGACTTGGGGGAATACGTGTTTTATTTATTGAGATATAAATACTTCATCATGCTATAAACTAGTGACAAACAGGTGAAAACATGCGTAGATGGTCAATTCGGACGACGATTTGCATTTAACTAAAATACACTGTTTTCTACCCACAAGATAGCTCTCTAAAAGATTTAATGCAGAGCCACAAATACCGAATTTAAATTGAAGTCTACGTAGAAGAATGGAAGGGTCCACCGTGTCGAAAGCAGCAGATAAATCTAATAAAATTAAAAATGTACATTAAAATTCCATTAAAATATCATTTGAAACCCGGGTTAAAGCTGTTTTAATCCTATTTTGATGAAACTTGAAATGTAAATTTATAACCCTAAGATCTCGGTTCTTTTCGATATTTGGGCATATCGGACCGTAACTTCCTGAATTATGGCCCCTGATTGTACGAAAAGTCACATTTTTAGCTTGTGGACCCTATAGAGGTCATAATTTTTATCCAATTTAAAAAAACGTATTATTATATCACCGTGAAAATCGGCCAAAAACTGACAGACAAAATGGCCGCCCTTCGTTCTCAAAAAGGGTAAAAATATGGTATTTCAAGGTTGTGGACCCTAAAGAGGTCACAATTTTTTATCCGATTTTGTTTAAACTTGAAATGTAAGTTCATAACCCAAAGATCTCGGTTCCTTTCGATATTCGTGCATATCGAACCATAACTTCCTGAATTATGGCCCCTGATTGTACGAAAAATCACTTTATTTTTAGCTTGTTCTCTATCCATCTCTCGAAAATGTGGGCGTACCCTGCCTGGCAGCCGCTGGTTCAGATAAAAAAGTAATACTGTGGATTAATAGACTTGTATGTGCATTTTCCGATTGTGGGTTGTGACATGCAAGTTATAGAATGTAGAGCTACATGTACGATAGCAAATAAAGTTAGAAATTCACGAAAGGTAGCAGTCTACCATACTTTTATTTTCCGAAAACAACGAAAATCTACCAATAATTTTTTCCTCAGACAAATGACAGACTGTTTGGAAGTTTCACCTGACAAGTCGTGGAATTCGATTGGACATTGTCCGTGTCCGACCAGTTATTTCCAGGTATGCTGCCTGGGCGTATTTTCACGTATCGCACTGCTATCTTTATGTTTTGAACGCATAACCAGTAGAAATTGATATATAAATTATACCTTGTTTTTTCAGCCTGTTGATCCCAAAGTAGAAACTGTTGTGTCTGTATCTTCATCTAAAGATGTCATTTTCAATGGTGGACCCCAACCTTGGATCTTGGATTCCTCCAAATATTTTCAAGAATGTGAGTATAGTCAAAACATGGGTGGTCACATATATGACTATTATGGTATGCAAATTTAGTTAGCCTCATATTAGCACTATTCATTACCATAAGAATTAAAAAGACCATGCAAGAGGAAAAACAGAAAGTGAAGCCAACTCAAAAAGTGATTCAAATTTACACTATATTAAGTGACAAAACTAATCCACATCTAGTGAAAAACATTCAGGAACTACCACTTCATCTAATGAAGCTTAGCCGTTGGCTGTTCATGGCATCATTGTATCAATGACAACTATACTGAGAAAAAATCCTGACAAAACGGTAAATCAACCAAAGAAGTCGTCTGTTTACAGCAGTGTTGCTAAATCAAACTTTTTCCAGACGTACATTTTTACCGAAAAAACAGGGGCATAACTGTTATCATTATTTAAGACCACAATTAAAAGTCACGTGTCAACAAAATATTCAAATTCGTACGTAATAAAAAAAATAGGTGCACCTCGGTTTATTTCATATTGAATTCCTGTGCAGTATTCGAATTTATGTTCGAATATTCCTACAAAATTACAAAATTGTCGTAATAAATAAAATAAAACCAAGTACGAACAATCCAAACCATTAGACAATATTCGAAGTCCTAAAAAAGCGGTATAGGCAAAATAGTGTAATACACGACAAACAGTGGTAACAGGTGTCCGGAAGAGTAAGCTTACCCTGCCTGGTGTCACACCCGCCATAGCTGCATCCAAACTATTTGGCGAAATCTCGGTAAAATAGCGTGATTACAATAGAACGAAAGCATGCTGACTACTGCCGACCCGTACCTGTTTCAAATTCACGCACCTAAAAAGTATGTGCACCTCGTTATTTTTATACGCCCACATTTTCATGTGGATGTACATTGTTGTCGCCTCTGGCCGTCCATAATTTGTTTGTGGACACTCTACAGCTAACAATTTTTATTCAGTTTTGACGAAACTTAAAATATAGGTCTTGGTTCCTTTCGATATTGGCATATATCGGATTGTAACTTCTTGAATTAGGGCCCCTGATTGTACGAAAAATCGTGTTTATAGATTGTGGGCCCTCTAGAAGTAACAATTTTTATTCGATTTAAAAAAAAACTATGAATATATCACTGTTAAACCCTTATGATAGTTGAGTTCGAACAGTGCAAATCGGACCAAAACTGCCAGACAAAATGGGCGCCTCTCGCACAGAAATGTGACCCCCCATGGCATACTGAGTCATAGTGAGGAAATTTAAAAAATTGAGTTATTGTTATTTTCACATTCTCCAACTCATTACCTTCAATTCGATGTATAGTTTGTTTGAAACGGGCAAAAATTGACTGAGCTCTGTCCATTCGAAGCTACCCAACTCACAAAAGTAAGTTTTGAGAAAAAGCAAGTCAAAGATTTGGTATGTTCCAAAACAAAATCCCATAGCAACCAGGCCATTTATTTGCTGTTTTGCCGTTTTCAGGGGTGCTGAAGACGAAAATCGTAGTAAAAATTCTATCCGACGATTTCCGCCATTTATTTGCTATTTTGTCGTTTAATAGTTTTTTTATTTAGGATTTCAAGGGTGCTGACCACGAAAATTGTAGTAAATGCACTCCTTTCACGACGAAACATCCATAACACATGGGGCATATATATTATAACGTTGGTGAGATTAACAGTTAATCTCATCAATTAATTAGCACCCTAGTGCCAGCTAGTGGTCAGGAGATTAAGATTGTTGATTGGATAATCATCAAAGAAGCCGCCACAGCTGTACGCGTGTTCATTTAACACGTGAATTAAAATAAGATTTTGCGTGTATGATAGGTCTATTGTTATGTTAACGGTATCAAAATATGAGTCCCTATAGAAATGTCAATTTCATAGTCAAGAAATACTTACGTTCACTTTCGTGCATTCTGGCTTTGATGTAATTTAACAATGGCAATTCAGCTCGTTGGTCGTTCTCATTTTTTCGACCCATGGTGATAAGAGAATTTTAAACAATAATATCCAAGATGCATTCCTTACTTTGCATGCCGTATGAAGAAGCGACAGTAAAGTGAATTCATATATCAATATAATTCTCTTCGAAAAGAAAATTATTGGCCATTTTTTTTATTTCCATTTAAGGCCTATAAGCTTTAAATTATTTTTTTAAAGATGATATGAGATATCAGATAATCACTGCTTGGATTAATTATTCGGAGTAAATGAGGAGTTGTCGACGGCTTTATCATTGACCTGTGACAGTTGATTAATATTACTCAATGACACCCACCCGCATGTCGATTAATTTACATAATAAGCCACGTGGTTTGGATTAACACTCAACAGCAATCTATATACGATCAGAATTAATTTTTTTCTGCCACTTATGAGAGTGAATCGCATGTAGGCACCCAAGACATTATTGCCAAAACCAAATATTTATCACCCGCTCGAGTCAGCCACGTAACCATAATGCTTTTCACTCGGTGTCTGGGCCAATCAGCAAACGAGTTTTGTGGACAGCGCAGCAACAACCGAGGGTGGCTTATATTTTTTAGGGGGTTTCAAACTCGATTGTATCCTTTCAAAATCAATTCATGGACATTAATTTGATCATATTTGTAAACTAGACATTCTCCACTTTACAACCATGCCAATTATTATGCGAGAGGAATGACCGGTCGTCCCGCAGCGAGCGGAGAAAAATAACTAATTTCGCCTAGAATTTTAACAAATAGGAGAGATTTAAGAATACGGTACTCTTACAAAACGTTCAAATAAAGGTGTTCTAAAATCTTTTATTGCTATTTTGATCTTTTGTGTCGATAGATAGTATATTTATAAACTCATTTTTGTGAAAATCTCAATTTTGAGTAATATCAATATTTTCACTTATTTTGTCTCTAGTCCAAAATTAGATTTTGCATATTCCGACTCACTTTGATATACATGGTCACAAATAGTGTAAATATATGGTATATCAAGGTTGTGGACACTAGGTGGAAAAGGTGATTTTGAGATTGATTTTATTAGTTTTTCAAGTAGATCTCATCATTCTTCTCCCAAAACTTTTTACAGATTCAAAATCGGATGAAAATTATTTTTTTTATGAAGGCTCAAAGTTGCAATTTTTCACTTTTTCGCGGAAGAAAGGTTTTTCAACGCCTTGAAAAAGTCATTTTTGGTGTTTTTTGCGATGTCATATTTCATTTCATAGCAAACCTATCAAAAGTGTAGATGTTAATTCATGAAATACAACTTTAAGGCTCCGCTTTACAACCATGCCAATTATTATGCATGAGGAATGATCGGTCGTCCTGCAGCGAGTGAAGAAAAATGGACCCCTCATCCGAGTGTTATTATGATGGATGAGGGGCAATATTGGAGTATGGCCGGAGGCTGAGCATGTATTCACTTAGCATATGACATCCAGTTGTATGTAAGAGACGCTCCTTTAAAGTCAACTATAAAAGTCACATGTTGACCCTTGACCCCTTTCCTAGTTCGTGCACACTGGTATGCCCAAGGAGAACAACAAAACTCCATTTAAAAAAGAACAACAATGAAAAATCCCATTTTATTTAATAATGCTACATGTCATGTCTTCAGATGCGTGCTAAATACTGCATCAACAAAGTTCCTTTTTGGTGTTGGTAATGCCGTGGAACCGCGTAAATAAAATTTCGTAAAATTCTTGACTGATGACCAATCTGCCGTTCTTAATATCTCTGCAACAGGACAGCCAGCCTTCCAGACTGCTGAAGTTGAGGCTGAACGGAAGAAATGTCCCTTAAAAATATTAGTGTCTATTCCTGAAAGTTTTAGACTTTCTTTTAGCCAACGCGACAAAGTGTCATCTGAAACATGATTAAACGAACAGTACGAAATGAACACTTGATTACTTTTCTGTAACAACTTAGTCTTTTCCAAGTAAAAAAGTAACGTATGCATGGCACAAAGTTCCTCTTTGTTAAAGTGTTTTACTTCCAACACTGTAGGCTTTCCTTGCTTAATAGTTTTCAAAAAATCGGTAAACGCAAAGACTATCTTGTCCTTGTGTATCACCATATTATCCAAATTCATCAGTTTTAAGGACTGCACCCTGTGCGCAGTGGATAATGACAACAAAGCACCAGTTTTCAAAGTTAGCATTTTAAGATTAAGCGTTTCCAAAGGAAAAAGTTCATACAACCACAGGAACATCCCATGTAAATTCATAACGTGGCCTAGGTGGACACTTATTTGAGAGTCCTTTCATAAATCTAGAAACTAACACTGAATTATGACACCATTCCTACCCAACCAATTTAAGTGTCTCTAACAACATTGACCTATGCTATTAATAACACTGTTTGATTTCCCAATGTTTTTTTAGAAAATTAAGATATGATACTACGTTTACGTCAGTTGTTTGAATGGGATTAATCGTCCATAAAGAACACCAAAGGTTGAACCTTTTCCAGGCCAAATCGTATTGTTTGCGACTACCGGGTCGCCAGGATTCAATGATTGTGGTAATAGCTTGCTGTGGTAGTCCTCTACTGCGCAAGAATTGGCTGATATCATAGTTGCAACAAGATCCATAGATTTCGCCCGAGGGTGAAGCTGACCACTGTGACTTAATGTCAGCAGATCTATATGACGTGGTAACCTGATAGGATGAGAAACAATACAAGACATTAGTTGAGGAAACCAGGCCTGTGATGGCCAGTGTGGTATAATTAAAATGGCTCTCTGAACCTTATCCTCCAAAATCTTATTAATAACCTGACTAATAATCCGAAAAGGAGGAAATATATATGGCTGTAGATCGCTCCATGATACTGAAAAAGCATTGGTAAACAAGGCCCTGGGTTGAGGAAACCTGGTTGCAAAATTATCAAGTTGACAATTGAGACTTGATGCAAAGAGATCAATGTTTGGTGTAAAGTAGGCTGAACAAATTCTATCAAAAATGGAGCTCTGTTGAATCAGAGAAATTTCTTGATGCAAAATCTGCAGAAACATTCAAAACCCCTGGTATAAAGGAGGCAGATACAAATATATTTCTATCTATACACCATTCCCACAGAGTTCTTGCTAAGTCATCCATAGGTTTAAACACCATACCTCCCATGTTGTTCACATAGGTGACAGCGGACATGCTATCGGACTGAACCCCAATGTGAACATTCTCATAAAGGGAAGCTATAAATTTTAAGGACATAAAAATAGCTAATAATTCTAAATAGTTAATGTGATAGTTGAATTCTAGAATAGACCAACGACCATTACATAACAAATCAAGATCTGGGCAAAAAGCACCCCATCCAGAGAGACTAGAATCGGTCTGGATCCATAACTGGACTGGACAAGGTCTGATCAGTTTGCCATTTTTCTCAGAGACATTATTAAGCCAACATTGTATCTCAATCAAGCTCTCTTTTGGTAAATTAACCACCGAATCATAGTCCATACTGGAACCTAACCCCATAATTTTATCTCGTTCTAAAGCCCAATAATGGAGAGGTGCTTCTAAAATCGCATAAAATGCATTAACAATTAGACCTATAGAAGAAGCTAATTGACGTACAGTTATGGGATGCTTTTTAAGTAGATTAGATGCAATATTTGATAATTTATTAATTTTTTCATCTGTTAAGTAAACTTTAAAAGTAACTGTATCAATTATAAAGCCAAAAAACACTACTACTAGCTTTTGTGCAGGTTGAAAAACTGACTTTTTGTAATTAACCAAATAACCAAGTGACTGTAATTTATCTGCCATTAACTTGGTACATATATCCTTATCCTTATCCATAATAAGCGAATCGTCAATATAATAAGTACACCGTATGCCCTGGTGTCTGAAAAAAGTATAGACTGGCTTTAAAAGTTTTGTAAACACTCTAGGTGCAGAGGCAATTCCAAAGGGAAGGGCTACAAAATGATAAAGTTGATTTCTCCAAAAAAACTTAAGGTATTGAAAAAACTCACAATTAATTTTGACACTATAGTAAGCATCCTGCAAATCTAAGGATGTTAAAAAATCATTCTTTTGAATAAGATCTAGAACAAAATCAAAAGTTTCTTGTTTAAAATGTTCATAAACAATGAAAGAATTTAATTGCCGCAAATTAATCACTGGTCTAAACTTGTTATTTGGTTTTGGAACTATAAAAATATTGGAGATGAAGTCTCCCTTATGCAATACAGACTTTACAATGACACCTTTAGCTAACAAGACAGAAATTTCATTATCAATAATAGCTGCTTTTTCACTGGAAAAAGTAATTTCTTTTCGGATAGAATGTTGGATAGGGTCTTGAATAAAATCATTACAGCCTTGAACGGTTTCTAAAATCCAATTATCAGAGGTTAGCAATTTCCATTCACCCAAACATTTAGAAATGTCACCTACCGTTTTCGTATTAGGTGGAACTGTTTTTTGTGTTTGAATCTTGAAACTGAAAGGCACCTCTACCTGGTCTTGTCCGACCTCTGTAGTTATAAGGGTGTGGTCTGTTGTAGGCCGAAAAAGGGCATGGTCTGTTGTAGACTGACTGACTAGGGGCACTGCCACGGCCCGGATACTTGGAGTTGCAGCATAAAAAAGAGGTTTTTCACGTCTTAAACGCAGTGAAGAGTCAAATTTTCTGATCTCCTTGCCAACATCATCCCAAAAAGGAAAGTAGTGATCGGTGTATTCAGGTTACACAAATTAAAGTACTTAGGATGTAACGTAGGTTGTAATAATTAAATATCTTCTTCTTAAGGATATATTATACTGAACCTGACCCAATAAAGTGATTGAATCTGAAATAAGGCTTCTAACCTCTGGATTGTTAGAATATTGATCCTTTAACAAGGCTGCTAATTTAACAAAAGGAATAATCCCAATAGCCACAAGCTCCTGGATATCTCTCAATCTTTGATCAGTATTGTGTGCCTTTCAGTCAGTTTCACTCCATATTTCTGGATCCACGGGGTGGCCCCATTTTATCACAGTTCGACGGAATTTTATATTTTGATACAATAGTGTCTGTCAAACACATTGAGGTGCAAGCAGTATTAATTAAAGAAGCAAGCGAGTCTGAAATAGGCGAACCAAGTTCTGGTGCCTTTAACTTGGGTAAATCCCATACAAAATCGTTTGATATAGTATTATCATTAGGCCTACATTCCTCTGCAGTACCTTGAGTCTGACTGCCAAAGTTAAAGTCATTATCAAAATCAAATAGGGCCCCGGTAATGTCCGGGGTCGGCCATGTATCATCTAGTTTGGTATTCTCCGTCAAAGGATCAAAATCGACGAACGAAACGTCTTTTGGCCTATCAATACTAATACTGTCATAATCAGCTTGTTCACCATTCATCTCTTGCAAAATGTGGGCGTATTTTGCCTGGCAACCACTGGTTTTTTAATTTGATGTGAAGCATTGGGACAATGAGAGGATGGGCCCAATTAATTTTGCCTGTTCTCCATTGCAAAATGTGAGATAATCTTGTATGGTAACCGCTTGTCACTGTTATTTCATACTTTTGCTAGTCTTTGCACCATATAAAGTGGTTTTGGATTACTATGTAATAACAAGCATTGAAAGTATTATTGACATGTATAGCCCAGCCCCCATCACATCCCTGCGTAGACAGGACTACTATGCTTGTGCAAGGGGATCAGCCTTTTAATAATATAAGAGACAGTGTGTGCATTGATCTGAGACACCTGTCACTACTGACGTGTAAATTTTACATGTCATTTATAGCACATTTCATTCGGGAAAATGTTGAACACCTTGGTCCACGAAGTACCTATGTGTTTAAACCTGCTTACTCATGAAAACCATGCTATAGTATAAATTAAACATAATTTATAAGAAATTTTTTCTTTTCCCAGTATCTGCAGCAAGAGGATCCCTGTTAGAAATGAAGCAGAAGACTGTAAGAGGTAAGAATTTAAAGGACAAATTTGACATCAGGGTAACTTAAATTTGACTTACTTTATGTGTGTATGCTACTAAAAGGTAACAATGGTAAGGCTTTATCAAAACGTAAGAAATGTACTATTTTTATTGCCGTATATCCATAGATCTTTATCTACAATCGTTTGATGTTTGAAATAGCTGATTGCTAAAACAAATCAATTTGTCAGCTATAATCCTTGCCAGTCATACTTTTGAAAGCCAATAAGAGGCTACAGTTTTGAACCAATTCAAAGTGCCTATAAACAATTTCACAGTACTGAAACAGCTTGAACCCAGGTATCAAATAATATTTTACTGGAAATAGATAATAGAAAATGTACATTTTTAATTTTATTAGATTTATCTGCTGCTTTCGAAATGGTGGATCCTTCTGTACTTTTAAGTAGACTTCATCTTAAATTCTGCATTTGTGGCTCTGCATTTTCTATTAGAAAGCTATGTTGTTGGTAGAAAATAGTGTCTTTTAGTTAATTGTAAATCGTCACTTGAATCTGTTTTGTCATCTGGGTTTCCTCAAGGTTCTGTTCTTTGTTCGATTTTATTTACCCTTTATACGTCACCATTAGGTGATATTGTCTCAGCTTTCATTTGTATGCCGATGATAATCAACTATATATTTCTTTTACACCTAATTGTCCATCTTCATTCAATTTATCAAAATTGCAACTTAAGAACTGTATTCTAGAAAAATGAGTTTTAGCTGGATTGACTCAAATTGGGCTCAGACTGCTTGGTATTTATAAATGACGACATTGCATTCGCCTTTCCGTACGATAGATTAATAATAATAATAATAATAATAATAAGTTCTTTATTTTCAAAAGGGTGAAAAATTAGGCTTTGCAGCCTGTTTACAATTCTGCCCTTAAATGACAATAGACAAAACAAACATACACATATATTATACATACAAGGAAACTGAATAATGAAAATGTATTCTTTACATTCCAAATAACATCAAATGCAGAAACCGATAATGGTTTAAATTTAAATATACAGAATAGTTATATAACATTTTGGATATAATTATGCAGTGATTTTTTAAAAGTTGAGAGAACATGTAATGAGTTTAAATTATTTGGAAGTGAATTCCATAAAACTGGTCCATTATAACTAAGACTATGTTTAAATTTAGTACAATTTGGATGTGGAATTTGTAATTTAAGATTTATAGAGTTGTAAGGAGTATTTTTAAATTGAAATAAGGAACACAAGTAATTTGGACTTTTATAGTTTAATATTTTGAACAGAAATATATATTTATTCATTAAATGACGTTGTTGAATGGTAGGCAGTTTTAAAGATTTTGAAAGAATGGAATATGAAGAATCAGAAGAATTATATTTAATAATAGGTTTGTTGAATATAATTTTAAATGATAATTTTTGGATAATTTTAAGTTTATTAAGAGAAGAAATTTGACAAGAGTCCCAAATGGTAGAGCAGTAGTCAAGATGTGATTGAAAGTGAGCGTTATAAAATAATTTTAATACATCAGTTGGAAGTAATGATTTGATTTTCCTAAGTTGAAAGTTTTTCTGTTTTAAAATAGTACATAAATGGTTTACATGAGTGTCCCAAGAAAGATTAGAGTCAAAATATACTCCTAAGAGTTTAAAGTCAGAAACGTGTTCAATGAAGGTAGAATTAATAGAAATGGACAAATGTGTAGATAAGGAATTTATTTTAGGTTTTGAAGCAATAATCATACATTTAGTTTTAGATTCATTGATGATCATGTCATTGGAGTTGCACCATTGTATGATTTTATCAGTTTCTGACTGAAGTGTAGAGTTAAGAGAATCAAAATTGGTAGAAGAAGAATATACAGTGGTATCATCAGCAAAAAGATCACATTGGGCTGTCAAATTTAGAGGAAGGTCATTAATAAACAGATTAAATAGTAGTGGTCCAAGAATGGAGCCTTGAAGAACACCATGGGTTGTGAGATCAAGAGAGGACTTGGTTTCACCAATTTGAGTGCATTGATAACGCTCAGATAAGTACGATTCTAATTATGTGCATAATTTGGTAGAAATTTGGTATAATTTTAGTTTCTCATGTAACAGGGAGTGATTGACCATATCAAAGGCTTTACGGAAATCAAAGAATACTAAACCAGTGTATTGATCTTTATTAATGGCAGAATAAACATTTTCTGCAATATTTGTAAGGGCAGTATGACAAGAAAATTTGGACCTAAAACCAGACTGATGAGAATAAAGTAAATCGTGATCCAGGAGAAAGTTATTAATGTGTTTACAAATATGCTTTTCCAAGGGTTTAGAAATAGTTTGAAGTATAGATATGGGGCGATAATTATTGGGCTGGGATTTTGGACCTGATTTATATAATGGAAGAACTTTAGCCTGTTTAAGGGTGGACGGAAAAATATTCTTATCTATACAAAGATTATAAATAAATGTCAATGAATCACAAAGAATTGGAGCACCAAGTTTAAGAAAATGAGGACCAACTTGATCTAATCCTATTGATTTGGAAGTATCAAGAGAATGAAGATATTGGAATACATCACATTTTGATATGTAGGGAAGATGACACAAGGTATTGTTTTCAAGATGATTAGATACAAATGTAGATATCACATTAGACGTAAAACGATCTAAATGATTTGATGGACTAGGTATAATGGACTTTGCAACATTAACAAAATGAGCATTAAAAATATCAGGGGCAACAGGAATGGAAGAACAATCATGAGATTTACCCTCAGAATTAGCAGTATTGATGGCTTTCCAAATTTGTTTACTGTTTTTGCGATCAGTGACTAATAATTCAAGACATTTCCTTTTATTACTACGAATAAGAGATTTAACTTTATTACGAAAATGTTTAAATTGCAGAGTATTGCCTTTTTTCTTATGAAAATCACGTTCATGAATATAATATGAAACACTTCATTTTGATTTCATTATTTTATAGATAAGTAGCCTGACTAGGGTACGCAGCATATATAATGCGTATGGTGTCAAATAAAAATACAAAAGAAGCACAAGAGAAACGTTTATCATATAGTGAGCACATATCAAAAACCTGTCCTTAATTATACAAAGACCTGCGTAAAATACACGGTTGAATGATAAATCGCACGGTAAAACAGTTTTACTTTCCAAATTTTGATTTAACACGCACGTGTCAGAAATAGCCTGGTTAGACACTTTTTGGGACACAATGACTCTCTTTCTAATTGAGCTAGAATGTTCAAACTTGGTGTAGGTGTTTATTAGGTCAATGCCTTGATGGAGTTCGAAGCTGAGCATTTTGTGCAAAGGGTAAGCAGAGATAAGCAATTTGATTAGTTGATGCTTTGGGACACAATAACATTAGTTCTAATTAAGTGAGAGTGAGGACACTTGGTGTATAGCTTTATTACATAAATACCTTGACTAAGTTCGATAATGAACATTTTCTGCTGAGGGGAAGCAGAGCAATAAGCAATTTGATTGGTTGAGACTTTGGAACACGATAGCTCTCCTTCTAAGTGAGGTAGAATGTTCAAACTTGGTGTAGGCATTCATTAGGTGAATATCTTGATGGAGTTCGATTATGAATATTGTCTGCTTATGGTAGGCAGAGATAAGCAATCTGATTGATTGATGCCTAACGGGCACGATAACTTTGGTTATAATGAAGTGAGAGCGATGAAACTATGAATATAGATTCATTATATCATTGCCTGGGCTAAGGAGCGATAAGCAATTTGATTGGTCAAGACTTTGGGACATAAAAACTCTGCTTTTAATTGAGGTAGAAGGTTTAAACCTGACGTAGATTTTCATTAGGTGAATGTCTTGACTGATTTCAATGATTAACATTTCAAGCTAAATAGCTAAGCAGAGCTAATCAATTTCATTGGTCGATGCTTTGGGACAAGATAATCTTGATTCTATCTGATAGAGAGTGATGAAACTTAGTATGTAGTTTGATTACTCGAATCTTTTGAAAAAAATAAATGTGCGATTAATTAGTATGTGTCATCTATTTATTTTGATATTTCGGCGGGGGACATCAGTCTCACTGTTGGCTCATTTTTTTCCATTTTGCCTATTTCTCAGCAACTAAAAAAGATAGAGGTCTGAAGTTTGATTTTCTCTCAGGAAACTGGGTGGTAGTTAGTGTCTAAATATAAAACAAAATTTGTGTGCAAAGTGGAAATGCGTCAAATCTTTAACGTGTACGAAAACTGAAAATCTGCGATAATTCTGTTAATTCTCAACCGATTTTTCAGATATTTACATTTTTGGATAGCCGGAGACATTTCTGAGCAGATAGCAGTTCAAAAAAGTTGAATTTAGAAACTTTGTCGCTCTCATATTTTTGGTGAAAATTGGAAAATTTTCTAAATTTTCTAAAATTTTATATTTTGGAATTTTGAAATTTGACTTATATTTGATATTTCACTTTTTTCACATTTTGGTCAAATCGTACAGTTCTTATTTTTTTAAAACGGCGCCTATGATTTTTCTGAAACTTCAGGAATATGAAGTCGAAGGACCAAACTAGCCCATGAACTATAAATGAAAATCCGCTAATCACCGGAAGTGGTCAAGAAAGGCATACAAAGTTTGACCAAATTCTGAAAAACAGGTGTCTGTGCGCAAAATGCGATGTATCAATTGGTTGTTTACTGAGTAGTTAAAGTATTGGATCATTTGATAGCCAAGTGAATTGTCAACTCAATGGTACTAAAGCGACAAGTTTCTATTAAAAATTTAAAAGTTATGTTACCTTGAAATGTAAGGTTTTTTACGATTTCGAATAAGTTTAAACACGTATTTCTCAAAAAAGTCCACCTAAATTATTTTTTTTATTTTCTTCTATAGAGAGCCCAATCGGTATTCTTGTGTATGAAACCTTTGTACTACAGTCCGATATGTCAGGGGTAGTCCAAAAAAGAGATTGAAAATTGAAAACAGCGTTTTGTTACGATTAACAGCATGTTTATACAACTTTTTCTCGAAAAGTCAACCTAGTATTTTTTTTAAAACTTCTTCTATAGAGAGTCAAATCGGTATTCTTGTTTATGAAACCATTGTGCAATAGTCCCAAATATCAGGGGTAGGAGAAAATTGAGATAGAAAATTGAATCTGCGTATTTCATTTTTAACCGAAACGTGCCGTAAGAGCGGATAAAATCAGTACGTATTGCCAACGTACAGAGCATATTTTTATATACAGCTCTTTTTTTTGAACAGTGACAATATTTGATGTATAAGTGTTTTACTGTTAACCAAAATATGGGGTTGGTTATTCTAAAGTGAAAATACGTCATTTTAGTGAGTAACAGTTACCGCTGAAATTAATGTCCCAGAAGCTATTTATAAGGAAGTCGTCTGTCTTGATTCGAAATGAAAAACTAATGCTGGTAAGTATGACTTAGGTTTTGGTAGTCATCTTAGACTTAAGATCATTTTTTTTTTGTCCCATTTAGATTGTCGGCGTTTGTCTGATTCTACCAATCTTAGTTGTCCCCCCGCCTTCCAAAGAAAGCAGGACCTATTAAAATTTGTCTGTCCATCCATCCGTCTGTCTGTCCGTCAGACTTTTTTGGACACAATAACTCTAATTGAGCTAGAATGTTTAAACTTGGTGTAGGTGTTTATTAGGTCAATGCCTTGATGGAGTTCAAAGATGAGCATTTTCTGCATAGGGTAAGCAGAGATAAGCAATTTGATTAGTTGATGCTTAGGGTAAGCAGAAAATCTAGATAAACAATGTGAATGGTCGAGACTATAACACTCCTTCTAATTGAGGTAGAATGTTCAAACTTGGTGTAGGCAATCATTAGGTGAATACCTTGATGGAGTTTGATGGTGAACACTGTCTGCTTTGGGTAAGCAGAGATAAGCAATCTGATTGGTTGATGCTTTGGGGCACGATAACTTTAGTTTTAGTTCAGTGAGAGTGATGAAACTTCGAGTATAGATTCATTATATGTTTACTATGGGTAACGTGGTCGTGGGCAAGATTCCGGTTCGATGTTTCACGCCCCTGTTGTGGTGGTTGTCCTGTTTCAGCTTTGCAACTTCTGTAAATCATTTACTGTATATGACACCATAAGAAAACACCAATTTTAAATAATAAATGTCAATGAGTTATGAAACTTAGTGTATAGTTGATAATCAATTTGATTGCTTGATACTTTTGAAAAAAATAAATGTGCTATTAATATGTGCTCTCATATATTTATTTTGGGATTTCGGCGGGGGACATCAGCCTCGGTGTTGGCTTGTTTATTATTAGGTGGAAAAGGTGATTTTGAGATTATGATTATACATTTGATTTTATTGGTTTTTCAAGTACAGTGGAATCTGTCACATCCGATCTCTGATCACTCCGGATTGTTGTGACATCCGCTATAATTTTCATGTCCCGATTTATTTCCTTATTACTTCAGCCAAAAAATCGCTGGTAAATCCGAATTCTGTATGTTCCGGATTCCGAAATCAATCAGCCGTCCCGTCACATAATTTCCATTGAATTGACACAGTATAATCCGTACTTCAAACGGTGGGTGTGAAGCATCCAATTATCGGTGAGATTAAAACTCAATGGGTGTGAAGCCAGAAAAGATTAACAAGTAATCACCAATCAATTATCGGTGAGATTAAAACTGTGTTGATTACTTTGATCGGTAAAGCAGTGAACCCGAGTTGTTTTAAGGGAGTGGACAAGATCTACCTGCCAGTCAATTGGTCGGCCAATCGCAAAGCTTGGATGACAGGTGCCGTTTACTTTGATTGGCTTGAAAAACTGGACATAGAACGACAGATTATAAATGACAATTGACTGAAGACGGGGACAATGAAGAATATAGATTAATGACAGACTTGACCTATTCAAAATTCCTATGCATGCTCAACGACATTAAACACTTCGCACAGATTAAGGACGAAAAGATGATCGCAACAATTCATTTGTTAGAAGATGTTGCCCAGGACTCCGCCTTACGATATGCTTCCGGTAATCTTAACTAAGCAAACTACTTTAAACGATTACATGCATTGATATTTATAAATATATTGTACGCATGCATTGATATTACATGTAAACGATTTATGAATATATTGTACGCATGCATTGTTATTGTTAATTATTTAATATAATAAAATTTTGAAAGTACAGAAAAGTTTATCATTTATAAAGGGAATAGCATTCTGGTGATTCGAAGCAGTATATATTTCTATGTTCGAAGCTACAATATAAAAATACTTCCGGTTTTCGAAGTTACAGTATTTCCGGTTTTGGAGAAAACTCGGTATTCCGAAACGCTGTGTGATCCGAATTATTGTAACGATCTCGTACGATGTCGGATGTGACCGAGTCCACTGTACATCTCATCATTTCTCTCAAAAAACTTTTTACAGATTCAAAATCGGATGAAAATTTTTTTTTATAGAGGCTCAAAGTTGTGATTTTCGCGGAAGAAACGTTTTTATATGCCAACATTTTCATGTGGACGTATATTGTCGTCGCCCCTGTCTGGACGTCCGTCCGTCCACAATTGTTTGTGAACACTCTACAGGTCACAATTTAAATCCGATTTCAATGAAACTTGAAATATAGGTTTATCACCCTAAGATCTCGGTTCCTTTCGATATTGGCATGAATCGGACGGTAACTTCATGGATTAATACCGATTATGGCCCTTGATTGGACAAAAAATCACGTTTTTAACTTGTGAACACTGTAGAGGTCACAATTTTTATCCGAATTGATTCAAACTTGAAATATATGTTTATAACTTAAGATCTCAGTTCCTTTCGAAATTCGCACATATCGGACCATAACTTCCTGAATTATGGCCCCTGATTGTACGAAAAATTGTATTTTTAACTTGTGGACCCTATAGAGGTCATAATTTTTATCTGATTTAAGAAAACGTTTTAGTATATCACCGTTACACCCTAAGGATGGCTGAGTTCGAATTTCGTGAAGATCGGACCAATACTGACTGACAAAAGGGCCGCCCATCGTTCTCAAATAGCGTAAAAATATGGTATATCAAGGTTGTGGATTTTTATCCGATTTTGTTGAAACTTGAAATGTAAGTTTATAACCCAAAGATCTTGGTTACTTTCGATATTCGCGCATATCGGACTGTAACTTCCTGAATTATTGCCCCTGATTGTACGAAAAATCGCGTTTTTAGCTTGTCGACCCTATAGAGGTCATAATTTTTATCCGATTTAAAAAAACGTATTATTATATCACCGTAGCACCCTCTCTCAATTACCTTGAGTTTAAAATTTGAGTCCAGGCAAGATCATGAAATTTAATACTAATTAACATAATAGCACATTTTTACCTCTAGGTAGATCAAAATAACAGCATTTTTGATAAAAGAAACATGTTAAAGACCTCACAAGAGCTAAATCTGTAATCGTAGGTCTTTTTTCTGGCTTCAAATGTTATATAAATTACTGTTTAGACATTATTCACATGAAAAGCCCACAATCAACTCTCTAGACCATTGGATGGCTGAGATATTAAACGGATTAGACCATATACCATAGTGGAAGATGGAAGAGTGTTTTAAACAAAATCAAGCAAAGCCGAGGATGATAGCGGATGTTTGAGACTACACTGTGTGTAAGAAATGCCCATGACAGTCTAAAAAATATAAAACACTTTGGCGGGAGAGCCGATAGCTTTTGAGGACATGGGCTTGTGCCTGCCAAGACTGTTCGTAAATCCGTCATTGGGTACTTGACAATCGAAACAATTTGGACTAAATCTTGTCAAAATTTCAAACATTCATAACTTTGTTCACAATAAAGTAATTTGATTGAAACTTCCTTTTTAATTATTAACTAATATATCAAGAAAGGACAGCTCTTTATGTAAATCTTACATAAATGCATCTTTAATGAGAACTGTCCTAATCACTTATGGACTGGGTCAGTCAAGGTCATGATCTTGGGCACATTTGACAGCCCTGTGACCGTCCTTCTGTAACCTGACCTAGACCTTTTCCTTGCTGGCTAAAGTCTAGACGGTACATGAATTTTGGGAATTTATCGTCCACAAGATCAGAGGTCAGGTCAAAGTCCATGGTGGCATGTAAAAGATCAATACCGGGGGTCATGTCCAGATGTCGAGATCAGGTAGATGTGACCTCATCCGGGGGCTCCCAAGGGGGCAAAAGTCAAAAATATTTCCGGGGCCCACATCGGATCAAGGTCGCGACTTTTGGTTGACGATTTTAAAAAATTGAAGAATAAATGTTGTGTCTATCTATCAGGTCTCTTAGTCCCGATCCAATTGGACGACATAGACCCACACCCTTAGTCTGGTTCTGATAGGACCCACTCGGTCAGCCCAGATCTGTGACCACGACTCGTGGCCTCTTGAACTAAAACAACCACGGTCACACGTATGGTAAAATTGGTGTCGAGGTCAAGGTCAATCGTGTGCTTAGTGCCAATTTCGCCCATTTCCATTCGCCGGAATTCCATTTTGAAGTGATCGGGCGACTTTTCAGGTTCGATATACTTAAAGTTACAATTTCATATTTTCTAAGAAAGTCAAAAACATAATTATTTCTGTCTTTTGCTCAATAGGTTGTCAACTCACTATTATACGATCGGGGGGCAGTAGTAAAAAAAACATCATACATCAAGTCGAAAAATATGCACTGGACCTGGGTAGACCACCCACCCATTAAAATCTTGCGTAAAAAAATATGCACCATCATTTTTAAGAAAGACCCCCCTAAAATCTTGCGCAATAAAATGTGTTCTTCACAGTTGCTTAAAGATACATTATGGGAGATAAGATAAAGAGATGGCAGTTCTCGCTATAATAGTTAAAAACTAGATAGTGTAACGGTAATTTGCTGAAAATTTCAGTCAAATTGATCAACTATGAGCCGAGAAAGAAGCAGGTGAAATTTTTGCATAGTCTCGGTCATCATTACTAAAATCATTTTATAAACAGCATAGTCTTGATTATCCACTTTTTCTGATTTAATTATCAACGGCCGTTAGCGGCATATAGGAATCTAATCCAGCCAATATCGAAGGCTAGCCTTGACATCGAGAGTTTATTATGGTCTGGATAAGTTAATTAATGTCTAATTGATAATTTAGATAACATTTCAGGCCTAAAGAAAGACTTGTAATAAGCAGATTTTGCTCTTGCATAATGCATGTTTAATTGACCACCCAAAAGTCATGCGCAAGAAAATGTGTTCCTCACAGTTGCTTATTAGACCACCCAAAAGTATGTGCAATACCTAACTACTAAAAGGCTGAGCAATAGAACAAATGACAAGACGATATGTTTTAAATACAGTATTTATATTGAGTTGATGTTCGACAAAATTCTGAGTCTGAATTATTAGCAAAGATAGTCTAAGACTGCCCATATGCAGAGACAGGGTAAAATATATGAACTTAGGCTTGTACCTATTCATTTATTGTGCTTTCCCATATCCACTTAAATCTACTGATCACAGGTTGACCAATTTTGACCAGAGTGTGAAGAAGTAAAAGATTACCCAAATCTCATCTCAGCATGCTGCGGTGTTGTGGGTAAAAAAGATGTTGACCCTCTCCACACGACATGTTTATTCGGAGTGGGCTGGCAAACCAAATTGACAGGACAACAGTCGATCAAAGCACGGGATAACACTTGAATGAAATGATAAGGCTTTGAAATATTAATGAATATTTATGTAAATAAGCATATACAAGAAACAGGAGTTACAGTACAAACATAAACAAGTTGACAGTTTTCTTTGTTGACAGTTCTAATTCAATAATTCGAGTTCACGAGTCAAGGAATTCACAGTTCACAGAGTTCATGGTTTACAGAGTTCACGGTTCACAGTTCACAGAGTTCACAATGTCTATGGAGATCCGCCATGTTAGAAAGCATGGGTTTTCACGAAATTAAAGTTCACTTTCCCGGAGGAATTATAAAGTTAATCACAGTCGTCACCTTACGACACAAAGTTCACCATTCACTTAAGTATCACAATTGTCCTAAAAACATAGTTACCAAACACCACCTCCGAGACAGGGAAAGAAACAGTATCGACACGGCATTGTAACATGCTTAAGGGTGAATCTTGCGTTTTGATTGGTGGATTAGACACTGTCGATTGGACAATATATAACACCCATCTGTTTTAGCAAGGCGAATAACTGCGTATATAAATATTACAGTGTACTTTTTTTTCATTTTGTGCTCAGCCATCTTCCTCAAATCTTTATTGACAAATATCTTCAAGAAATTCTGCTCAAATGACCATCACACTATTTTCAAACTTCATCCAAACACATCTCTGAAATATATTAAACAGAAGAAAATCAGTCATAAACAGGCATCATAAATTATTCGTAACTAAGCAGTGTGAACAATTTTGTTTTATTTTTTTGCACTCTGCAGTGTTTACTTTAAAGTGTGGACAATTTAAATCAAAGTTTGCCCAAATTCTGAATAACATGATCCGCCTGATAATGAGTCATTAGTCTCAAGAAATTGTTTGAAAATATAGTCACTAGGGGAGGTGAAATAGCAGCTGATTTGGGCCTAGGATAACGAGAAATTATGCTAAAATTGACAATGATAATGATTGACAACACGTCAGAACGATATACATAGCAACCACTTGAATCCTAGGCATCACATAGTTTTATAGGGTATTCTGAGGGGTGTATGCAAGAACTGCTCTTCTCTGAACAAGAACTAGCAATAAAATTGTGTTGACGGTCTGCAAATAAAATAATAAAATTGTTGCCAAGAGTTACCCCTGTGTAGTCTCGGTTAACAGGCCGTAACTAATTCATTCACGACTGGCACTACCGGTCAAAAAGGCCACACTAAGGCTAATTTACAAATCTTTTTAAAAATCTTCAAACGTTAAAAATATTTTATTTGAAATATTTGAATAGCATTTTCTTTCATAATTTATTAACCATTGACCCAAGACTCAAGCTGAAACACTTTTTCCCGTTTCATGCAATTTTCTTGCAGGGACTCATTAGAGCACCAAATTTTCTAACCCAGAAATGCTTTTTTTCTTTCAAAACTCTGTTAGACCACCCAATTTTCTTACCCGGAAATGCTTTTTTTCTTTCAGAACTCTGTTAGACCACCCAATTTTCTTACCCGGAAATGCTTTTTTTCTTGCAGAACTCAGACCACCCAATTTTCTTACCCGGAAATGCACTTTTTCTTGCACTTTTTTTGGCTGGCAGACCCACCCCACCCCCCAGTTGCTGTTTGCATTTTTTTTTTACAGTTGCCCCCTGATACGATCATAGGTTATCTTTCTCACACTTACAAATCTTCACACCAGAAATAATAACACAATTACCTCCCAATTACCTCCCTTGTTTTCCCTATTCTCCACCATGGAATAGCTATCTTCAAACGTTTGAATTTGAAGTTAAAAATGATATTTGTGCCAATTTCTCAACTGGCAATAGTGAATTATAGGATTAATAGGATTATTCTTTAACAAGGTAGGACTGTTTATAGATACCATTTATTTTAGGGCTTTATTTTAATACATTTTAAAAATATAACTTAAAAATATGAAATTGTAACTTTAAGGAATACCCAACCTGGTAGCCTTCCCACGAGTCCTTTGGGGCGTTTACAGACGAGTGATTGGTGACTTTGACTTGTCTGGCAAAAGTCTGGATTGTGTATAAAGTTTTGGGACTCTCCGATCCCAATGTCAAAATTCAGGTCAAAGATCAAGGTCTCATTCGAAAGGTCAGTGAGTTGTCCATCGAAGGTCATGACCATTGTCTTGCCACGTGGGCCCAGGGAGCACACAAGTCGGTAGGTATTTTGGTGACCTTGACCTTTTCAGATGACCTTGACCTACCAGGGTCATGTGGGCCTTAATGCCATGTCAGAAGGTCAAGGTCGGGTGTTCCTGACTTTATTACATGTGCCCCTAGGGGGCAAAAACCGAAATATTTCCACGGCCCATAGCGGGTCAAGGTCACGACTTTTGATTGGTGATTTTAAAAAGTGAAGAACAAATGTGCATCCGATCTATCCAGTCACCAAATCCCAGGTCGATCGGGAGACATTTTCTCTGCAAAACTTCCGAGAAATTCAAATAGCAGGATTTTACTGATGTCAAAGGGGTGGTAACTCGCCCATCCCTAACCAATTTAAGAGGCCGTCATTTTCACCCACTTTCAGTCGCGGCAGAAAAATTTCAAGGGCACAACACGACGCGCTAGAGTCCATTTAGTCTTTGTAGCTGCTAGGACTAGTTCCGCGGAAGATCTAGAAAAAATAATGATTGAAATAGGAAGTTTTTGGGCACCACAGCCCCAAAGTCTGATTACGTATGAAATTTAAGCGCCAAAATATAGAGGAATTGTGTATTTACATCGTACGAAAATTTCAGCTCAGAATATTGAGTTGTTTGGACATGAACATCAAAACTGCTTATACGGACACGTAACCCTTTTAAGATTTCAGGTCAGTTTTTTCGTTGGGTGACCTGATAATTGATTCCCATTCCTTTAGAGGTCTATACAATGAATGACCGATGTGCTGTACTTGATAACGAAAGGTAAATTTCACCTACACATTATTTTTATAAAATAAAAGTCTAGTTTTATCAAGAAACAGCATAATACAGCTTGGGCCAGTGGTCTCCATTTCCAGATGAAGACTGACGGGTTTAAGTTGTTTGAAAACATATCACATATATTAAGTTAGTTGCTCGGGCCTAGGGTAGAGGATTTTAAGGGATTTTAACACAAAATTAGGCAGTTTTATTCTCCAAAATATTATCGGGATTAGCCCTTTAAGGCCTTAGTTCAAAATTAGAGCCAATGTCTTAATCTAGGTCAAATGACAACGGGAACAATAGGCTACAGTTAGAAGGGGAATGAAGAAAAATAGAAGAGAAAAATAGGTCTATAGCTAAAAAGGAAAGGGAAAAAATCAATTCAAATTACATAAAAACACTAAAAGTATGACCTACATATTGTGTGATTTTATCCCTCATACAAGTAGTATGTGAAAATATATTGTCCTCACATAAGAAGTAATACAGGTTCAAGTAATACAGGTTTAATGTGTGCCAAAAATTACATTTCGTGGTCCACGCACTCTGTCTTACTACCATAATGGGTGCAATCTGTGCTAATTAAGACAATGGCACAAGTGTATGCAATGTCTCAAATATGGTAAATCAGAGGACTATTACCAAATTTGGAAATTTAGATAAGGAGCTCATTTTGCACTGATTTTAAGAGTGAGGACCCAATTGCAAGACCTCACTTTACAAAATGTCCTCTATTTTTTGGTGTTCTACCTATTGTAGGTCCTCGTTAGGTTAGCAATACAAACGCCACACATACACGGGCGACAGCAATATACGTCCACAATGTGAATGTGGACGTATAACTATAATATTAACAATGAATGCTAAATAAAAATATCAAAATAATGTCTTTGTTTGCAGATTGACGTGTCCTTGAAAATCAAGGGTCATGAAAAGTCTGATAAGTCCTCAAATTTCAGCATTTGAGCTCCATTTTATGAATGGGAGCCACAGTGGCTCAGTGAGTAAGACATTGGCTTGGTAACCTGGAGACACTGTGTTCGATCCCTGTGTTGACCGAGAAAGTCATCAGGATTTTTCATGCATGGTTTCCCCTTGTCAGTGGTGCATGAAAGAAAAAAAAAAACGTTGACAGCATGGTTATCAATATGGTTCTCCCTCTTATAACAACAGTGCTTCACACCAAATTTGAAAAGAATCTATTAAAAACTGTAGCCGCTATCGCATTCACAAGTTTTTCAACAATAGGGCAGACGTGTCAAATAACAAGTTTTTTCTGTGAGACTCACAGATTCATGACCTTTCTCCGAATCACGCGCGCGGAGGAAATTTTTCCAGGAAAATGGTTATATGCCAATAGATAAAATCCGCTAACGTGTCACGTGACTTGAAATGGATGTTTACATTTGTCTCAAAACGAGGCTACGTTACAATTTGTAGTAATAAGTGTGTAAAAAAAATGTTTCTTAGATTTTTGTAAGAGCCAGTGATTAACTTTGTATTGTATAAAATAACTTTTTCGTATAATATATATACCAGTACCGTAACTAATAACTGATTTATATGTGCAGTTGTAATTGAATCTTCGATTGATAGTAGACTTAATTAGCTACCACTACCAGCACTCAGCAGCGAATAGGCTATCGCGGTACGCTGAATTGACGGCATTATTATTGCTATTGAAGCATACCATGGCTTCTACTTCACTGCATTGTGTATGTTGTTCTAACCAGGCTGGTTGTTGCACGTGTGTTACAAAGCTGATAAAACACTGGACCAAATCCCTTCATAGTTTTCCCCAAAATAATCCAGTCACATGGGCCGAATGGTTAAAACAAGCAGGTAAAAAGAATATTGGCGAAAAAAGTTACAAATTCTTTCATGAAGCCTATGACATATACGCAGCACAATATCGGCCTGACTCTGTAGGGGATATATTTTACTATATTAAAGCTAGATGTTATCGATCACTGAAAAAAACCGAAGAACCACATTATATATATCTAATACTCGAAGCAACAGGCGAAGTTGAAAAACACGCCTCTGTGCACACAGCTCACTGTTCGTGTAAGGGGGGAAGTGGAGGACACTGTAACCACGTATTCGCTCTAATATTTCAGTTGAATGATTTTTCGTGTTTGGCAATAAAAGACATACTGATGGATGAGTGTTGCACCAGTCGGCCACAAACTTGGCACATTTCCCGGGCAAAAAATATATGCCCATTGCCTGTCATGGGAATGCATTTTGCACGTGCAGCAACTGATTATAATAATGAAAGAAAACGAGATCCTATTAGATGCAAGCTCTTTGATGCTAAAGGCCCCACGATTAAATCCTGCTTAGAAAAGGAACATGTTGATTCTCAAGGGGAGTATTTGAAAAATAAAGAAAAACCTCACCCATTTTCGTATTTGTTGAGCGATCAACAGCCGGGTGTCCTCATTAATACTGTATTCGGGAACATGCCACTCGGTTCGTGTTTGTCACACCAAATGCAAGATTTTGGTCGTCCAAGTGCCAAATTCATAAATAATATTATAAAATAAGTACAATTTGAAAATAGGCCCAAGTTTATTAACTTTCCGGATATCCCAATAGTTAATCCTAGTGAAAACGCTTTCCATTTAGATATGCCGGATTTGTCCATAAAAAAACTTTTGCCTTGATCACATTTTGATAGATATACATGATTCTCATAGTTTGGAGAAACATACAGTTCTGCAAAATGATTGCACTGAGTGGTATGAACATAAATATAGATTAACGGCTTTTAATTTTAATAAAATATATTCACGGGTTAAAATACCTACAGTACAAATGCCATGCTTAATTCAATATTTTTATCCAAAGATTTATCCAACATTAAAGCTATTAAACAAGGTAAATTAATCGAAAAAATAGCAAGAACAATTTAAAAGGAAACATCCAAATGAATACTTTTGTCAAGTTCAGGGACAATTAGCGCTCACAGGATTAAAATGGTGTGATTTCTATGCATACCTTTCTGAATCTAATGAAATGTGTGTTGACAGAATATATTTTGACAATGTTTTTTGGACAAATGAACTTTTCCCCCAAACTTTCTGATTTCTACTTGCATTATGCAATGAGATTTCTTATACATGGACATATAGTTTATTTCTTATTTATAAAATTAAATATTTAGAACAATAAAATTACCACTTCGAATATCAGATCTATAATACTCAGTGTATCTGTTACATTGGGTTACATGCAGATTAGCATTGTGAAGAAAAAAAATAACTCACTTCCTTGGCTGAAAATACAACCCCAATTTTTATAATTAGGCCTTCAAATCCAACCTTATTTCTGAGAAAAGGTGGAATATTCAAATGTAGTTTAAGCTTGCACAATTCTTCGTGAATTTCAAAACCTTTGTCGGCCATTACTCCGTCACCCTCGTTTATCTTCCCGTGAGCAACCTTTTGCCTCAAAACCTCCAAAAAACCAGACCTAGTTACTATCTGTTTATCGCTTATTGACCCTCCGTAAAGTTGTGATAGAAACATAATTCATCCGTTCGGATCTACGCCTATAAGACCTGTTAATGTTGTGTGCGATTTATAATAACTGTAACTTTCACTGTGTTTTGTACTTGGAACCTGAATTTTAAGCTCAGTTGCATCAATAATTATTAAATTATTCGGATAAATATCAAGATTGTCTTTCGTAGAATTTTCTAAGATAATAGTGCGATGTGGCCAAATTTTGAGACTACCTAAAGTAAGGTATAAGTTATTTATCCATGTGTGAAAAATATTAGTTACCGTGCCATCAGATATACAAAATCTCTCACCGAGATCAATATTTGTTAAACCCATTCTCAGTTTCATTAGCAGTAGAAGATAATTGTCTTCTATTAGTAATTTATGGGCTCTCGGTCTTGTTTTGATTTGATCAGTTTGGGTGGCATTTTCATGTACAGAAATATCTTGTGTGTCATTGTTATCAAACAAGTTTTCGGTATCAATCTGACTTGATTTTGCTGCATTTGTATTCCGATATGTTAAAAGTTTTCGGTCAATTTCAGGTAGAGCAAACTTTCAGCTATTATAAAACTCCTCGTGGGAATTAAATCCGGTGAAGTGTGTGAACAATTTAAATTATTTCTTAGCACTTGTACACTTCGACAGTAAATGTGAAACTGAAAATTTATGCGTGCATGATATTTGTTGAAAACGTCTCTCAAGGTCACCACAGAAGTCATCATCAAATGTTTGGGTTTTTCGAGTTATGATGTGACCAGTGACACTGTCTCCCTCTCCCTCCGATGCTGTATCTGTCGCTTCGTCCTCTTCCACTCGTCTAGCGGTCAATTTTGTTAAAACATTAGAGTGTCTTGAAATTACATCCTTTGTCCATTCAAAAATTTGTGGTATAGCATCGGATTTCAATCTTTTTTTACTAGCATCAGGCTCAATGAAAACCTCGGGTTAAAAATGTTCACTACATATTTTTGTTAAAGAATTAACATTAAAAAATCTAGGGTCTCGTTTCATTTTCACGATCCATGCTTTTAAGAGAGATTTGTTGTTTATTGGAAGACCATAAAAAGATAAGTCCTTACGCTTTTCGGAATTGTTTTTACACCCTCCTGCACAACAATAGTGCAGCATAATAATAATAATAACAATGGCCGGTGTCGGCATGAAGGGCGAGGCCTACACCGGTCCGGTACCTAAATGTTAGTCACAAGAATGTGGACAAATCGATAATAATAACATAATATTAAAACAATAGTAAGTCGTATATGTTTGGGATAAACACTTGGGAGTTCTGTAATGTTAATATATTAAACTTGATTAGCCTTATAAAACTATAAACAGTTTGTTTATGTTGTTACAAGAACCATTACACATGCTACGCTGTGTCGCGAAAGTTGTAGTGTTGTTTGTACCCAATTCAGATCACGTGACATGCTCGATGACCTTAGCTGGTTTTGTCTATGCTATATTTATTTTCACGAACAGATGTAACTCCCTTACTTCGTTTCATAAATCGACCTTATGATGGGCTGAATTTGACCGGAAACTTCTGATTTTGGTAATACGCTTGACAACCCAACGTGTTTGTGATTACATGTAATAAATAAAGTATATTGTAACGGTAGCAGAGTATGTGAGCATACCAGATAAAATAGAGACCTATACAAGGTTCTTTCCACTACTGTCATTTTTCTCCATGGCTAGTAAACATCTATCTATGCGATTTTTACAAGAACATTTCACGTCACATGACCTTAGCGTGAAATCGGAAGCCAATGACTGAAATTTAGTCGCCTTCAATCTGCGATATTGGGTTACTTTTTCATTTAAATATATTACTAGCGATTGTATTATACTAATTTGATATCGATCTCAATATATGCAAATAATCTGACTAAAAAGTTATCAAAATATAGCCACAATTACCGTTTATGTATGGGAGACACTTCGGGGAAAATACCGCTATGATGTGACGTTTCTGGGGATTTCGATTCACGCGATTTTTACAGGTTTTGCAGAATGAAATTTGCTCATTTCGACTAAATGTAGCCTGCTTTTTATCTGATATCAAGATTATTAATATTTTATATTATCTTTTTCATTGATGGTCTTCTGTTTTTTCATACCTGGGGGTTGACATGTCTGCAATAGGGGATAACTCTGGAAAGTAAGCTTGCAGAATGAGGATGGGGGGGGGGCTAACAAGGGGAAACGTATTGTCATTCAGATGGGACAAAAAAAGAGTTGTTGTGTTCATATTAGACTGCACCTAAATGAACCCTTGACAGTTGGAATTCGAAAGAAGGGTAGGTCGTACTCCCGCTGTCGAGGCAAAATATCCGTCATAGTACACTATATGCGTATGACTGTCTTATAAGCCCAGTCAGTACAGAACAGTAGGATGTTAAACCCCATTTCATTTCATTTCATTTCACTTGTTAAATGAACATTTGTTAAAATGAACAGGTAGATTCTTGGAAACAGTTTTATAAAAGTTCTTGTGTTATTTACCTATAGAATCACAATTTGACAATCTTTATAAATTCTGTATACAGACAACTTTCCAGCTGTGGGCTAGGTATTGTTTCGTTGGAACACATGTTTTACTTTTGTGTAATTTCAGGTAGTCTTCATGTATTTATTGTTCTGTGTGTAGAATTAGGAGAACAGGTATGTGATTATTTTGCACTATTTGACATCTTTATGAACTTATAGCTTTTGTTGATTGTTTTGTTATGAACCAAATATGAACATTTTATGCATTCTGATTAGAATTGTTTGTCAATTCAGATACTTTTTATCCGGCACTGAGATATCT
This sequence comes from Patella vulgata, assembly GCF_932274485.2. Classification (NCBI taxonomy): domain Eukaryota; kingdom Metazoa; phylum Mollusca; class Gastropoda; family Patellidae; genus Patella; species Patella vulgata. The sequence goes on from NC_065885.2 coordinate 45,969,742, forward strand.
TTATGAAACTTTGTAAAAACATCAACATATATAGTAGTTGTGTCTTTTGCTAATTGGACATTTCTTGAATTTAATCATTTTTATACGCCCACATGGAAATGTGGACGTATATTGCCGTCGCCCCCGTCAATCTGTCCATCGTCCACAATTTCTTGTGAACGCTCTAACACCAAAAGTTATCATCCAGTTGTTTTAGAATTGATATATGTTGTATACATTAGTGAGATGAAGAAGCCTATTTAATTTCAATAATTTCTGTTTATTACGTCTAGAGTTATGGCCCTTGTTTCACTTTGTTTAACCTTGTGAACGCTCTAACGCCAAAAGTTATCTTCCTATCTTTCTGAAATTTATATGCATTATTTAAATTAGGGAAACAAAGAAACCTATTGAATTTCAGCAATTTCCGTTTATTATGTCTAGAGCTATGGCCCTTGTTCCACATTATTGAACATTGTGAATGCTCTAAAATCAAAAGTTATCTGTCGATCAGTATGAAATTTACATGCATCATTTAAATTAGTAAAGAGAAGAATCCTATTGAATTTCAGCAATTTCCGTTTATTACTTCTAGAGTTATGGCCCTTGTTTTACTTTTTTCAACCTTGTTAATGCTCGATTAATGAAAGTTATCATCCGATATGTATGACATTTATATGGCTACTTCTTCAGTATAGGAACCCTGCCAATAGCCTTGTAAAAACATAGCTGCAGTCTTTCACACTGTGGGGAAATTTCTATCAGTTGATTTCATCATAGAGAGGATGTTTCTTTGAGATAGTTGAGACAATTTGAAGGACTTGTGTGTGAAATTTGTCATTGCCTGTCGCAAAACAATCGAAAATTCCCTAAAAATTCAACTGAAATTAAATAAAGTACTGCATATTCTCAGAATCGCTGCATTCCTGGACAGTAATTTACACCCACCTCTGTAAAACCTGGGTTTTTACATGCCTTCATTTAATGCTCTATGAGAAAAGTGGGTTGGAGGGATAACTTTATTTTGTCATTGTCATCCTTTTTGGCCCAGAAAATGGCCCATTAATAATGTAACGTTCTGTCCATTTATTTTACTTTTATTTTTGTTTATGAATATCCTTAATTTTCGCATACGGTCGATTTTAAAAGCTAGAGTTATTTTCTGTCCAAGTTCAGTTCCGTTACGTTATGTAATGTCAGTCAATTGAAACTGGATAACGGGACACTCCCACTACCATATTCGGCATCGATAGTTGCGCAGTCAACAGCTTGTCATTTTTCATCCGCCAATCTCCGGTATTTTTATGCAGTTCTCATCTGATAAGTAAATGCGCATGTTCTGTCCAAAGTGTTACGTTAGAGTTAAGTTACGTTAACTTTAATAATGAAATCAATAGGATAAGAAATTTATCATTGTGCGGTTACCGTAATGGCCATTTTTTTTTAGCTTTATGTAAGTCGCGAGAGGTGGGGAGCATTTTTCGCAAGAAGACAGAAAGTTGGAATGATCGTATCGTAACAAGACGGAATTATATCGTAACAAAGACGGAATGCCACTGTACCCAAACTGGGAGGGTTGGTGAAGGAGCAGATACATCTTAAAACAAGACCTATCACGATATGCAGTTTGTCGGTACAGGTACTTGTCAGTAGTCGCGGTCTTCCAGTACTTCGATGTTTTTGCTTTGGTGCTCTGAAGAATTCAATCTTGAGTGTTTTGGGGTTTTTTCTTTTCTTTTTTAAATCCCATTTTCCATCGATGATTTTGTCATGGATAACTAAAGCAAAACTAAATAGTTTTATTAATCCATTTTTGACGATAGCAAATTAGTTCGCACCCATCGCGGCCCCATCATTATTCATAGCCTAGCTGTCACGCCGTGTCAATGACTCTGGCATTATTCCAATATTTTCACATTGTCACTTACGGCTAATAATTTTGTGATGTGGAGAGTGAAATGGAATCAGATTTTTTAATATTTACTGCCAGGCATATCGTGGAATATGATAATGTCTAAGAAATCGACTATTTATTATTTTATTGGACGTTATGATGCGAAGAATGCGTATACTCCAGCCAAGATCAAGCGTGTCGCCGCCAGCTTGGATACACTTTCAAACAGACGATAACACAAAACTTACGGCTAAAAATGCTAGACTTTGAAAAGCTAAATTGAATCAAAACTTTTAGGATTTAATACAAGCTACATAGAGGAATATAACATTGTCGAAGATTTCAACTATATATTTTTATTTTCGACGCAATGAAGCAAAGAAGACGACCATACTTGCATATATCCAAAGAAAGGCAGAAATGTTTAATTGCCGAAAGCGATGAAGTGACCGTCATTTGAGGTGATATTTCTTTTTAAAAGTTATATTTATATTTACTTTGAACACTGCTGCCAACGTGAGGCACAACATTTTTCTATTTTTAAAAAAAAATCTTAGGGAATACTTGTTCACGTTATTTTACCATTATGACAGAAAAAAGTAATAATTTTAGTGGAATGACTTTTCAATGTAATATAAATTTAATTGCTACTTTGTACAGTTGACTTTTATATCATTAGAAAGAACACGACAATCTGTACATTTTTGTAACAGAGTATATCTATGTATAAAAAATATTTTTTAGTTATTTTCAATTTTGTAAAGAGGGTATTAGGATTAACAATAATCCAGGGAGATGGGCCCTGCTGATTTAATGACCTTAGGGGTAGGATAGCTAATCTTTTAATTGGCTCAGGGTTAAAAAAACAAAACAAACACGTAATTGTTTTGACCTAGCTTGTGCCTCAGTATTATGATTGACAGTAACCAACAAGGTTTTCTAATTTTTTTGCAAAATAAATGTTGTATTGTAACAAGAATAATTGTACAAGAATAAACAAAATAATATCGTAACAAGTTACTCATAACTCTTGCAAAGTAAAAAACCAAAGTTTATTATAAACCAAGCTACTTTTATAGGATAGTAAGGCATGAATATGTTTGATCATCAACTTGTTTTGTCTACATACTCAAAAGGTCTGGTTAAATTTTGTTGTTATCTTTTCACTTCAGATGTAATAGTTAATACCATCCCTTGATGCTGATACATACATGTTACACTTATTGTTATGTTATTTTTATACGCCCACATTTTCATGTGGACGTATTATGCCTTCGTCCGTCCGTCCGTCCGTCCACAATTGTTTGTGGACTCTCTACAGGTCACAATTCTTATCCGATTTCGACGAAACTTGAAATATAGGTTTATCCCCAAAAGATCTCGGCTGCTTTTTCGATATTGGCATGTATCGGATCGAAACTTCATGGATTATGGCCCCTGTTTGTACGAAAAATTGTTTTTAGCTTGTGGACCCTATAGAGGTCACAATTTTTATCCGATTTTGTTGAAACTTAAATTGTAAGTTTATAACCCAAAGATCTCAATTCCTTTCGATATTTGCGCATATCGGACAGTAACTTCCTGAATTATGGCCCCTGATTGTACGAAAAATCACGTTTTTAGCTTGTGGACCCTATAGAAGTCATAATTCTTATCCGATTTAAAAAAACGTTCTATTATATCACTGTTACACCCTAAGGATGACTGAGTTCGAATTTCGTGAAAATCGGCCCAAAATTGACAGACAAAATGGCCGCCATTCGTTCCCAAATAGCGTAAGAATATGGTATATCAAGGTTGTGGACCCTATAGGGGTCACAATTTTTATCCGATTTTGTTGAAACTTGAAATGTAAGTTTATAACCCAAAGATCTCGGTTCCTTTCGATATTCGTGCATATCGGACCGTAACTTCCTGAATTATGACCCCTGATTATACGAAAAATCACGTTTTTAGCTTGTGGACCCTATAGAAGTCATAATTTTTACTCGATTTAAAAAAACGTATTATTATATCACCGTTACACCCTAGGGACGACTGAATTCAAATTTCGTGAAAATCAGCCCAAAATCACGTTTTTAACTTGTGAACACTGTAGAGGTCACAATTTTTATCCGAATTGATTCAAACTTGAAATATATGTTTATAACCCAAAGATCTCGGTTCCTTTCGATATTCACGCATATCGGACCGTAATTTCCTGAATTATGGCCCCTGATTGTACGAAAAATCGCGTTTTTAGCTTGTGGATCCTATAGAGGTCATAATTTTTAACCGATTTAAAAAAACGTATTATTATATCACCGTTACACCCTAAGGACGACTGAGTTTGAATTTCATGAAAATCGGCCCAAAATTGACAGACAAAATGGCCGCCGTTCATTCTCAAATAGCGTAAAAATATGGTATATCAAGGTTGTGGACCCTATAGCGGTCACAATTTTTATCTGATTTTGTTGAAACTTGAAATATAAGTTTATAACCCAAAGATCTCGGTTCCTTTCAATATTTGCCCATATCAGACCATAACTTCCTGAATTATGGCCCCTGATTGTACGAAAAATCATGTTTTTAGCTTGTGGACCCTTTAGAGGTCATAATTTTTATCCGATTTAAAAAAACGTATTATTATATTACCGTTCCACCCTAAGGACAGTTGAGTTTGAATTTTGTGAAAATCGCCCCAAAATTAACAGACAAAATGGCCGCCGTTCGTTCTCAAATAGCGTAAAAATATGGTATATCAAGGTTGTGGACCCTATAGAGGTCACAATTTTATCCAATTTTGTTGAAACTTGAAATGTAAGTTTATAACACAAAGATCTCAGTTCCTTTCGATATATGCGCATATCGAATTGTAATTTCCTGAATTATGGCCCTTGATTGTAGGAAAAATCACTTTCTTGTCAGCTTGTTCTCTATCCATCTCTCGAAAATGTGGGCGTATCCTGCCTGGCAGCTGCTGGTTATGTTATTTATTATAAAAGAAGTTATTTCTATGTTACATATTAAAAAATAAATTGGATTTTAAAATTGTATCTTATTTAGTTACGATTATTGTTTTTTTTCCGTCCAGTTACATTACTAATGTGTGCTAGCCTCTTGGACGAGATTGAATTTTAGAGAAATACATAATTAGATTTTGAATATTGGAGTTGGTTATTATTATAGTTAAACTTATACCATTAATTTAGAAGAAAATTGAATAAATTATATTGAATATCGACTGTGAAATGGCAACTGTAATTTCGTCTTACTCATTCAGTAGCTTGCTTAAAAGAAAAATGAACTTTCGACTAATCCTTGTGCTAAACCTTATCATTCCAGTCAGTTGTTTCTGTTATTTCCTTAAGGAATTCATTGAGAAGAATGGGTAGAATCATCAATTTACTCGATATTCTTATGTAACCTTGAAATAACTGGCCCCGTTGAAATTCCGTCCAAGTTACATTACCACCCTGACCACTTTCACATATTTTAATATATTGCTTTGTAGTGATTATAAGTTATCTTCTAAGTATTATTTTCTGATAATTAGATTGTTAGAGATTCAGAAAAACCATAAGATCAATATATTATCTTGTTTATATTTTTGTCAATTCAAACACCCTATACTGAAGAAAGAGCCATATGCATCATTTAAATTTGTGGAACAGAGGTCTATTGAATTTCAGCAATTTCCGTCAATAATTTCTAGAGTTATGGCGGTTGTGAACCTTGTGAACGTTTGAATGACAAAAGTGATCATCTGATCTGTATGGAATTTATATGCATCATTTAAATTTGTGAAACAGAGGTCTATTGAATTTCAGCAATTTCCATCAATAATTTCTAGAGTTATGGCGGTTGTGAACGTTTGAATGACAAAAGTGATCATCTGATCTGTATGAAATTTATATGCATTATTTAAATTAGTAAAACGAAAAAGCCTGTCAAATTTCAACAATTTCTGTAGATTACTTCCAGAGATGAGACCCTTGTTGCAGTTTGTAGACCCTTGTAAACCTCAAACGGCAAAAATTATAATCTGATCTCTATGGAACTGTCTTGTAAAGGCCCCCAATTACCTACAAAGGAATAAATATGCGACAACTCTTGTCGACCAGGCGGACGATTTAGTTGCTGTGGGCGTAGGCTATGTTTTGTTGCCTGGCAACCTATCTTTGTGTTTCCATGTTTAAAGGGCATATGGCTCTATTCTTTGGAACCTTAAATAGACGAAAATGGGTCTCTAGTTGTTCGAATGGGACGAAAAACAGAGGTCCTGTGTACACATTGGCGTACATGTAAAAGATCCCTTGACAGTTGGATTTCGATATAAGAGTAGGCCGTTATGCTTCTGTCCTGGCAAAATTTTCCTCATAGCACAATGTATGGCGTATGCCCGTCTTCCTTAGCCAGTTAGGAGCAGAACAGTAGGACGTTAAACCCCATTTCATTTCATTTTTATTTGCTCACATTGAAATGTGGTTGTATATTGTTGTTGTCCCCGTCCGGCGTCCACAATTGATTGTGGAAGCTCTAGATGCTAAACCTAATATCCGATTGACTTTTGATTTATGCACAGTTTTTATATGCCCAGATTGAAATGTGATATATAATAATTAATAGAATGCAATATCAATAAACTATCATTTTTTCCATTGGCCTGTTAGTAAAGACACTAACGTCTTCAGGGACGAAAAACTAAATACAAAATGACGAAGTCAATTAGGAATGATGACGTCATGGACTTAGATACATAACATTAAAGGTAACAAGAGCAACGCTACCGCTGCAATCTACATCCACATTCCTGCTTTGATTGATATGGTACTTTTTATACGCCCACATTTTCATGTGGACGTATTATGCCGTCGCCCCTGTCCGTCCGTCCGTCCGTCCACAATTTGTTTGTGGACACTCTACAGGTCACAATTCTTATCTGATTTTAACGAAACTTGAAATATAGGTTTATCTCCAAAAGATCTCAGCTGCTTTCGATATTGGCATGTATCTGATCGAGACTTCATGGATTATGGCCCCTGTTTGTACGAAAAATCATGTTTTTGGCTTGTGGACCCAATAGAGGTCACAATTTTTATCTGATTTTGTTGAATCTTAAAATATAAGTTTATAACCCAAAGATCTCAGTTCCTTTCGATATTCGCGCATATCGGACCGAAACTTCCTGAATTATGGCCCCTGATTGTACGAAAAATCACGTTTTTTGGTTTGTGGACCCTATAGAGGTCATAATTTTTATCCGATTTAAAAAAACGTATTATTATATCACCGTTACACCATAAGAATGACTGAGTTTGAATTTCGTGAAAATCGGCCTAAAATTGACAGACAAAATGGCCACCGTTCGTTCTCAAATAGCGTAAAAATATGGTATATCAAGGTTGTGGACCCTATAGAGGTCACAATTTTTATCCGATTTTGTTGAAACTTGAAATATAGGTTTATCCCCAAAAGATCTCGGCTGCTTTCGATATTGGCATGTATCGGATCGAAACTTCCTGAATTATGGCCCCTGATTGTACGAAAAATCGTGTTTTTAGCTTGTGGACCCTATAGAGGTCATAATTTTTATCCGATTTAAAAAACCATATAATTATATCACCGTTACACCATAAGGACGACTGAGTTTGAATTTCGTGAAAATCGGCCCAAAACTGACAGACAAAATGGCCACCGTTCGTTCTCAATTAGCCTAAAAATATGGTATATCAAGGTTGTGGACCCTATAGAGGTCATAATTTTTATCCGATTTTGTTGAAACTTGAAATGTAAGTTTATAACACAAAGATCTCGGTAGCTTTTGATATTTGCGCATATCGAATTGTAATTTCCTGAATTATGGCCCTTGATTGTAGGAAAAACCAATTTCTTTTTAGCTTGTTCTCTATCCATCTTTCAAAAATGCGGGCGTATCCTGCCTGGCAGCCGCTGGTTAAATCAACCTGATATCAACTGGTTTATACGTGACCTGTCAAAGCGTGCAAGATGGAGAAATGAAATGTCAAGAATGAATGAATAAAAGGGGTACAAAAAATGTCCATACAGCTCTTAAGTTTTACTACAGAAAATCTCTTGTTATGATTGAGTTTTCCATGGAATTTGAGAAATAAATGTTTAATGTTTTACAGTTTATTTATCTATAGCGTCACTAGATTAATTCACAAACCAGTGAAAGGGCACTAGTACGGCTAAATAGATCACTAGCCTGTAAATTATTTTTGGTAGCCCCGGGTGTCAGGCTAGTGAATTTTTACAACCCTGTGACGTAACAGCTTGGCAGAATAATAAGACTGTGCACATTCTTTCTACTAACTATAATGCTGAAATGTCTGAATGCAAGAGGATCAACGCAACTGAAAGACCACGGGTGGAATTTGGTGGGAAAAATCAACTAAAAAGATGGACATAGTGTGCGTATCTCTTGTCCACCCGTACAATAATGCGATAAAATATTCCAGCTCCTGAACCCCCTTCAAACGCATTAGGACAACATATCATTACGCTCTATTCCCAATATTCAAAAGAAAAATATCAAAACATCACAAAAATCTCTTTATTCCATCGCAAATAAATCAAGAATAATTAAATAATTATGAACATAACTGAAATAATATTTGTTAAGTAACACTTGTTCAGCTGTCAGGTGATGAGGGAGCACTGTCCCCAGTGTAATCCACTCTGGCCCAGTTCAGACTGAAATCAAAATAGGGTCGAAAGTACAACTTCTCTCCCATTCTGGTACAAATAAACACTGATACTATAAATACTTTCCCTGAAGTGATAATAAATTTCATTCTATAAAACATTAAGAAATACTACTAGACTAGTACTAAACCAGATCAAATCACACAAGGAGACAAGACTCCCTCACCCCTGACCCACGTGAATAAGAAATCCACTTAAGGCATCAGTGTCCCTCGGGTCAGTGGTAAGATCGTTCCCATCTATCAACATGCAAATCATTACACCCATCATGTAAACAAGAAAACAGAAATACAAACAAATGGGACTAAGTGATCACACCACATTGTCACAACCCAATTGTCTAAATCCCCGATCATAGCTGATGACACTCACTACAGTTCATTACAAACAGGTGCACTGACCTACTTGTCCACAATCAAGCATGTAAACAATTTACACACAAATAAGACACTTATCTGTTGTGCATTCAATTAATCAATTGTGTCGATCTAAGATAATATTGCTACAAATAACATTCACCAATAAATTTCTCCACTGAAAATTACTAATTCTGTCGCACAAATAATTTCACGCCACCAAGGCTTTCCTATTTCCATCAGGACTTTTAAAAGTTGAATACCACCAAGGTATAACCCAAAGCCACCAAGCACGGGGAGATGCATAGTGTGTAGAACTGGCCCCAACTTACTCAACTTTCAATCACTGTTTATGAGTAATATCTTTCAACAAAAGTTATCATCCCATCTGTATGAAATTGATATCAGTATCTTGTAAATGCCCCCATTATCTACAAAAGAATAAATATGCGACAACCCTTGTCGACTGCAAGGACGATTTAGCTCCTGTGGGCATGTTTCATTGCCTGGCAACATATCTTCCAAAAACCTTGTGAACGCAATAGAACCTCTAGTTTTTTTATACACCCATATAGAAATGGTATATATAAGTTGTATGCTGCTTTTGTCGAAAACATTGTGAATGTGATAATTCAACCGATTTTAACAAATATTTTTCAAATTTGGTGTGAAGCATTAGGTTCATGACAGGACAAACATTCTGTGTTAGGCAACTTTACGTTCCAGCCACTTTACATGCCGAAAAAAAACTTTTGAACACTATAACCGCTTCTATTTTTAACAGACTTTCTTTTTGTCAATTTCGATGTGAAGCATTTTGACAATGAGCCCTACCAATTTTCCCAATTCACCGTCCATCTCTTGCAAAATGTAGGTGTATCTTGGCATTACAACCGTTTGTCATTTTAGGAATTAACATTAAAAGTTGGAAATGATAAAACAGCTAGAAATCAATTCCCTGCTACACAAGTGACTGCAATTAGGTAAGTACGTCTTTTTTAGGCGTTAATGTTGTGGTGCAAATTCTGGGGTTATGGCCCCTGTCCTTTGCCCAAAATATGAAATATGTGCAAAGTTTATGGACCCTCTAGACCCACAATTTTTGTACAATTTAGATGAAACTTAAAATATATAAGGATCAAAAGATCTTGGATGATTTTGATTTTGATGCACATCAGACTTTGTATTCTTCAGTTATGTTAAAATTTATATATGTTGTTTACATTAGTGAGATGAAGAAGCCTATTTTATTTCAAAAATTTCAGTTTATTACGTCTAGAGTTATGGCCCTTGTTTCACTTTATTGAACCTTGTGAACGCTCTAACGCCAAAAGTTATCATCGGATCTTTCTGAAATTTATATGTATTATTTGAATTAGTGAAACGAAGAATCCTATTGAATTTCAACAATTTCCGGTCACTACATCTAGAGTTATGGCCCTTGTTTCACTTTACTGAGCCTTGTAAACGCTGTTAAAGCCAAAAGTTATCACCCAATCTTTGTGAAATTTATATGCATGATTTAAATTAGGGAAACGAAGAAGCCTATTGAATTTCAGCAATTTCCGTTTATTACGTCTTGAGTTATGGCCCTTGTTTCACTTTATTGAACCTTGTGAACGCTCTAACGCCAAAAGTTATCATCAGATCTTTCTGAAATTTATATGCATTATTTAGATTAGTGAAACGAAGAAGTCTATTGAATTTCAGCAATTTCCGTTTATTACATCTAGAGTTATGGCCCTTGTTTCACTTTATTGATCCTTGTGAACGCTCTTAACGCCAAAAGTTATCGCCCAATCTTTGTGAAATTTATATGCATGATTAAATTAGTGAAACGAAAAAGCCTATTGAATTTCAACAATTTACAATGATTACTTCTAGAGTTATGGCCCATGTTTCACTTTGTCAAACCTTGTTAATGCTCGATTGATGAAAGTTATCATATATGTATGAAATTTATTTGCATCATTTAAATTTGTGAAACAGAGGTCTATTGAATTTCAGCATTTTCCATCAATAATTTCTAGAGTTATGGCGATTGTGAACGTTTGAATGACAAAAGTGATTATGTGATCTGTATGAAATTTCTATGCATTATTTAAATTAGTTAAACGAAAAAGCCTGGCAAATTTCAACAATTTCTGTAGATTACTTCCAGAGTTGAGACCCTTGTTTCAGTTTGTAGAACCTTGTAAACCCTCAAACGACAAAATTTATAATCTGATCTGTCTTGTAAAGGCCCCCAATTACCTACAAAGGAATAAATATGCGACAACCCTTGTCAACCGCTCGGACGATTTAGCTGCTGTGGGCGTATGTTTTGTTGCCTGGCAACCTATCTTTGCAAGGGTAAATGAACACCATCCAATCATACGCGTAGCTACAAAAACAGCCGAAAGAATACAAACTTTTTTATTTTCATGTTTTGGGTTTTTTTTTAATTTTATGCCTCTATCATGTAAATATTCTTAATTTAAATAAAATATCATAATTAATATATATGACCGGCCGCAGCTAAATGAGTCGGAATGCACGAGAATCAATAATGAGATAAAGACAAAATAAGTGAAAATATTGATTTTGAACGAAATTGAGATTTTCACTAAAATGAGTCTATAAATAAACTATCTATCGACACAGAAGATCAAAATAGCAATAAAACATTTTAAAACACCTGTATTTGAACGTTTTATAAGAGTACCGTATTCTTAAATCTGTCCTATTTCTTAAAATTCTCGGCGAAATTAGTTATTTTTCGTCGCTCACAGCGGGCGGACCGGTCATTCCTCTTGCATAACAATTGGCATCGTTGTAAAGCGGAGCATCTCTAGTTTATAAATATGATCAAAATATTGTTGAAGAATTGATTTTGAACGGATACAATCGAGTTTTAAAACCTCCAAAAATATAAATAAACTCTGCCTGTTGCCATGCTGTCCACACAAATCCTTTGCTGATTGGCCAAGACACCGCATGCAAGACATTATCGATAAATATTTGGTTTTGGCGATAATGTTTTTGGGTACCTACATGTGATTCACTCTGATAAGTGGCAGAAAAAAAATTAATTCTGATCGTATAGATTGCCGTCGAGTGTTAATTGAAACCACGTGGCTGATGATGTAAATTAATCGACAAGCGGGTGTGTGTCATTGAGTAATACTATTACTAATCAACTGTCACGGGTCAATGATAAAGCCGTCAAAAACTCATTATTTACTCCGAATAATTAATCCAAGTGGTGATTTTTTGATATCTCATATCATCTTTAAAAAAAATAATCTATAGGCCTTAAATGGAAATAAACAAAATGGCCAATAATTGTCTGCCAGATTTATGGCCCTTGGTCACTTTGAAAAATCTTGTGGACGCTCTAGAGGCTAACGTTAATATCCGATCGACTTTAATGTTATACTCAATGATTAAGGTCATGAGACGAAGACACCTAGATATTTTCAAGGATTTCAGATAATTACTGCCAGATAATTACTGGTGGACGCTCTAGAGGTTAAAGTTAATATCCAATTGACTTTAAATTTATACACAGTGTTGAAGGTCATTAGGCGAAGAATCCTATTGATTTTCAGCGATTTCTGATAATTACTGCCAGAATTATGGCCCTTGATCACTTCAAAAAATCTTGTGAATGCTCTAGAGGCTAAAGTTAATATCCTACTGTCCATCCGGCGTCGACAAGCAATTGTGAAAGCTCTAGAGGTTAAAGTTAATATCTGATTGACTTTAAATTTATACACAGTGTTTGAGGCCATGAGATGAAGAATCATATTGATTTTCAGGGATTTCCGATAATTACTGCCAGAGTTATGGCTCTTGATCACTTTGAAAAATCTTGTGACCCTCTAGAAGCTAAAGTTATCATCCGATTGACTTCAGATTCATACACAGAGTTTAAGATCTTGAGACGAACAAGTATAATGATTTTCAAAGAATATTTATGACTTGAACAGCTAAATCCATGATATTAAAATTTTCGTATACTAAACGTTAGCATGGGGCAGAACTTTATAAAAACCAAACAAATTGTAATGGTTTTCTGATAATTACTTAATTAGTTGTTACTCTTAATCAGATTTTAATGTATTATAAATGTTTCATTACCGAAAAAAGTAAAAATATGCGACAACTCTTGTTGACTGACGGACAATATAACTGCTGTGGGCGTATGTTTCGTTGCCTGGCAACCTATCTTTAGATTTTATCCTTGGCCGTAGACCCTTTTTCCTGTTATTCACACAATATTTCGTAAACAATTTAATTTGCGTTTTATATAAACTCATACCATAGCTAATATACTGACAATGGAGAATACAAAGAAAACATATGTATTTATCAAATTATAACTCATGTCCTCTGATGCACTTATATTCATCTAATACAATTACGTATAAATTATCAAATAGTGTTACAATGTTCCATTAATTTCTTCTGGAGTTATGGCCCTTGTTTCACTTTGTTGCACCTTGTGAATGCTCTAACAACAAAAGTTATCATCTGATCTGTATGAAATTTATATGCATTATTTAAATTATTCAAATGAAAAAAGCTATAAAATTTCATCAATTTCCGTTCATTACTTCTAGAGTTATGGGCATTTTTTCATTTTGTTATCATCTGATTTGTATGAAATATATATATATGCATCATTTAAATTAGTACAACGAAGATCCCTATTGAATTTCAGCTATTTCTGTTAATTAATCCAGAGTTATGGCCCTTGTTTCACTTTGTTGAACCTTGTGAACACTTTCACTGAGAAGTATCAATGTGTGACACCCATGTGTACTTAACGGACAGGTTAAAAACGACTGACACGGTGTGTATTCTTTGTTTCTCAGTGTTTAAAGACAAAAGTGATCATTCGATCTGTATGAAATTTATATGCATTATTTTAAATAAGGCAAATGAAGAGGCCTATTAAATTTCAGCAATTTCCGTCAATTACTTCTAGACTTATGGCCCTTGTTTTACTTTGTTGAACCTTGTGAACGTTCGAACGACAAAAGTTATCCAATCTGTTTGAAATTTATATGCATGATTTGAATTAGTCAAATGAAAAAGGCTATAGAATTTTATCAATTTCCGTTAATTTCTTCTAGAGTTATGGCCTTTGGTTTACTTTGTTAGACCTTGTGAATGCTCGAACTACTAAAGTTATCATTCGATCAGTATGAAATTTATATGCATCATTTAAATTAGTGGAACGAAGAAGCCTATTGAATTTCAGCAATTTCCATAAATTACTTCTAGAGTTATACCCTTTGTTTTACTTTGTTGAACCTTGTGAATGTTCGAATGACAAAGATTATCATCTGATCTGTTTGAATTTATATGCATTATTTAAGTTAGTAAAACGAAAAAGCCTGTTGAATTTCAACAATTTCTGTATATTACTTCTAGAGGAAGGGAAGCCACGCAAAAAATCGGCTAAGGAAGAATCTGCTATATTTTAGACTAACCAGCAAAATATTGAAGCCTAATGACGCAGTTTATTTCGTAAGCACTAAAGTTTAGTATATGGAACTTTTGTATGTGAAATATAAGTTAATAAGATCAAAAATATTGGAGAAACGTGAGTACAAAATTGTGTGAACACGTGCGATCCCCATGGGAGGAAGTCGCCATATTGGCTCTTCGTGTGACTGCCAAAATAGTGTCATATTCACAAAGAAAATATCTCAAACGAGACAGGTCATCAAGAAAAAACACACGTCATGAGTGGTGGCCAGAAACTTACAGCTGAAATGCTACCGAATTTGAATATAATAATAGATGAAACAGCGACGAACACAAAAACCTCCGCTTGTAAAAATGATATTATGAAAAATACCGGGAGTGAACAATCTCTAACACATCCACAAATTAATAATGAAAATAATATAGAAACCAACATAGAAACCAATGTGAAAGATATGTTTACAACCCTAGTGCAGAAGATTGATTCTATGAACAATAACATGGAGAAAAAGTTTGAAAATATTGAAGAGAAAATCACGAGATTCGAAACAGAAATTTATAAAGAAATTCACACGATGAGAGAAGAAAGCCACACGATGAGAGAAGAAAGCAAACAAATAGATAAACGTAAAGAGGCATCATGGCATGTGAGTCAAACTGTGAATTTGAAAGTGATAGAATAGATAAAATATCAAAAGATATGTGTGAAAACTACGAAAAACTGAATGAAGAATTACAGAAACTGAATGAACAGCTGATTATGTTAGAAAAACATGAAAGGAAATATAATATCCTGATATATGGAGTGCCAGTTCCGACAGGTGGTGAGGAAAACATTACTCAAACCCTACACACATTTTTCAATGAAAAACTTAACATCAATAAAGAGATTATCCAAACACTAACAAAAGTCCAGATGGTAACACATATGGGCCTCCTGCTATTAGAGTTCGTTTTCTACACTTCCCTCACCGAGAACTCATTATGTCTAAAAGATTCAACTTGCCAAAAGGTTGAGAAGATGAAGATATGGAGTGACCTTCCTAAAACAATGAAAAAAGAACGATATTCGTAAGGAAGAAAACTACAGACCAGAATCAGGGAAGAAGGAATAAAACTGATTCTCGAAACGAGAAAGGATAGGACACTTCAGTGGATTGTGAGAAACAACACATAAAATTGTTCCAATACAAAACTGAAGCTGCTAAACTGGACTTGGCTTTACGATCAGGAAACCATTAAGCTTCCTGATTTATCATATGTGTGAATACTATTACTAACTGACCCAGTGAACTGCCCACTTGAACAGTACTGGCTGACACTATTGAACGTATTTACAACGCCTAATTCTAACATAGTGGATCAACCACCAGTGCAAGGAAGAAAAAAACAAACACATGGAATCATAGTTTTAACGCGTAAAAAATAATAGCGATGGCTGGTGCAACCTTTTCATATTATAAATGGACATTTAACATTCTATATGTAGAGCCGGTCGTCGCTATTGTTATACTCATAGGTCTATGGAATATAAACATGATAAAATGACAAAAACAATTATACTGACACCCTCCTTGACAAAGTTAAATTAACCTAATTTCTTGGCTTGCCTGTCGAGCACGGAGGTATAAAGCTAACTGTGCCCACACTTTGTATCAAAATAGAATCAAAAGTGGGAGATAACACTTATTTAACAAAATAGCTATGGCTGGTTCGGCCGGTTCATATTTTAAACGTACATGTCCATCAAACTTGGAGTTGAGTCTTAGCAGATAAAGACGAGAGAGGTCTATTTAATGCATAATAAAACTTTCTATGCGCAGAGCCAGTTGTCGATATTTAGTTTTATACTTGTATGTTTATGAATGTAAACATAATAAAACTGACAAAAACAGTTATATGGTCAGCCTCCTTGACAGTGTTAAATCAACCTAATTTATTACTTGCCTGCCGAACAAGGAGGCACAAAGTTAACGGTGTTGTCACTTAGCTCCAAAATGTCCAGGAGGATAACAATATGTATTGCATAAGTATATTTAATTAGATTTGTTTAAATTTTAAGGGAGGAGATTGGTACCCATTAAGTGCTTCGATCAAATTAAATTCCTAATGATGTTATAGATATTATAATAATAATAATAATATGTCCATTTATATATATGTAGTGCCAAATCCTCAAATCGTGCTCATAGCAAAAGAATAGGTTTAAAATAATGGAAATGTGCCAAAGATTTTCGGGATAGTATATGTGATAGAGGCAGTGATGGGGTGCTGCCTCCTCCATGCTTAAACTCTGTTTGCCTGTTTGACAAACTTTATTGCACTTTGCAACACTATGCACTAACGAACAAATATATGTTAAGTAGGTGTGTCATGAGTTTATTATTAGGAATTTGGTACCAAATAAATGCTTCGATCACATTAATTACCTAATGAACTTATGGCTATGGCAAATAAATAGGCAAAAATCAAAAAAGGTAATTGCAATAGTGTCAGAGACAGGCCTCGAAATTAACGGCGGACACCACGGCTATTGCCGAGGCTGCCCTTTCAATTGGCCGCCGTGTCATCAAAATCTTCACTTTGTCCACGCAAGTGTCCGTGGTTGCCTGACATCTTAGCAGGGATGCTCCTTTCTGATCCAGTAAATAAAACGTCTACCTGAGCCACAGATCTGGCCAATAACATATCGTTTTTGCCCCCATTCACATCGCCATACTAATTAACAATATATACCAGTATGCTCGTCTAGATTTTCGAGTAATTAAACATGTTCAGAAAGTTCTACAATATCGCCGTGTGAAAAATCTCGGAGAATTGCATTCGACCAACCTCGGAGGCCTTCGATACTACAATACATAATAGTGTAAGGGAACCAGAATAAGCCAAGGTTGGCCGAATATGAAGACGTATGTCGAAAAGCGTGCGCATTCGCACTACACGCAAAACAAAAATCTACAAGATAAACCTGCGGACAAGACAGAAAATAAGCATTGCACCGGACAAACAAATATCAAATCAAGTGAATTGATCCGGTTGATAATACACATGTAGGGGCCCGCATACTATGGAATAAGTTACACTGTATTTGATTGGATGAATTCCGCAAAGTGGCGCGTGTAGCAGTCATTTCGGCTAATGAGAAAGCATATTATAAACTGTAAGACAGTCGCTAATATTCAACCGCGAACCTGAATAATCAATATTGTCATTAGCTAAAATTATAACACATGTCATTATTATTCAAGTATTACCCAATCATATCTTGTGTAATAAATAACGCACGCCCTACAAAATGGTGAGCTATGCAGGGACTTAGGTAAATTCGCGTACCGGTCGACCTAATTTATTGATGTTCAAGGAAATAAGTGGTCCCTTTCGTTCGTTTCTGGAGTTTAACGAATGAACGAACAGGACCACTATTTATTCAATTAAATATTATCTGTGTTTTTATTCTAACCAATAATATAACTAGATTATTTATAATTCTAAAAATGGTACACAACCCTCAGACTATATTGGTATTATGCCAGACCACTTTGTGTTTTGAAACCCACTTTGTGTTGTGTTTACCGCACTACCGCACATGATTGCCAGAGTGGTGGCAGGAGAAACCAGGAATCAATTCAACACGACCTTACTTAGCACGTGTTCATGGATTATGCACGGTGATGGCCGAATAAAAAAAACGTCAATGAAATTGTCTACTTCAGGAAATAATGTGATTAATTAATGGAAATTAAAAACATTTCGTCTTCTGACACTATTAGGCCATAATTTCAAAGTGCTCTCTTTCACAAATTACAAATCTTTATATGCAGTTATTAACATATTTGTTTTGAATTTCAATGAAATTTCAATGAAATTTGCAATTTATGAAATCAAAAACTGAAAGACTGGTTATAATTATATAACTTTATTAATAATAATATTTGGCAAAAGGGGCAGACTCAGCTATATAATGAAGTACATAATTAACTAGTTACGTAATTTCTTACGTAACAAGTTATTCTGTAATCCCCCTCCCCTCGATGCAGTGTGGGGATCACGTGGCTAAGTGGGTAAGACGCTAGCTCGCTAGCCTGGAGGTCGGGTGTTCGATCCCTGCATTGGCCGAGAAAGTTCATCCGGTTTTTCCGGCGTGGTTCTCCCTTGTCAGTGATGCAGGACGGAGGGGCTGACAAGGAAAGCTGTCTAGTCATTCGGATGGGACGAAAAAACGAGGTCCCGTGTACACATTAGCGTGCACATAAAAGATCCCTTGACAGTTGCAGGCCCGAAAGTTTTATGTTTAGCCATAGGTATATTTAAGCGGTTGAAAATTAGATGTAGCAATGCCATGTTCCTCTCACCACAATTGTTTGGATGTTCGAATGTAATAAAGTCCTCTAGAAGATGGAGAATATATTGGATACTGAATTATTAGTAGCGATCCAGCATATGGCTTGTGACAAAGCATCGAATATTCTGGGACTCGAGCGGCATCCGAAAGCGAGTCTTGTATATTCCTTGCGCCATCTGATACAGAAAAGATGCCACTGCGAAGGTAGTATTGGGATGAGTTTGAAAGCATCCGAAATGTCTGTTTTACACATAGTAGTATGTTTGCCTAACGTATGTATGATGCGAACTGCATCATTGATTTTTACATAGCTTAATGAACATTCCACTTTGCTAATTAGCTCGTTGATGCTCAAATGTTCGTCACTGTCGTGTGGTGATGACAGATCTACTATCAGCCGCGGCTTCCCACTGTATTTTCCTATCGACACGCCAATTGGGCTAACCCGATATTTGGAAAAGGGCAGCTTTTGAAACGGGCCCTGTAGGAAACCTTTATTCACTTCAGTTTGGATTAAAGTGTCCACTTTGTCTTTTTGTTGTGAAGCTGACAATAAGTTCCTGCATTCCTTAGTCGGTAAATCAGTCTCTGTTACCATTGTATCGAAACCGAATTTATAGCCGTCACACAAATAGCGTACAAATTCACGATCTGGATGTTTTAAAAGTTCCTTTCCTAGTTGTGGAATATTAATGGGCGAGTCAATAATATGTGCACTGTTAGTGTCATGTACCGGTAGTCAGTCTCTATTAGTTCTAGATGTCACATTATGTTTCTTTGTGTGGTCTTTCTTCCCGCATGTAGCACTAACGTGGTCGAAAGAATGACATGAACTGCAAATATGGGCGAATGGACACCGTGTACGGAAACACTTTCCTGAATTGTAGTTGTTGCAAATTTCTGTCCTGTTTGATTTAACCCTGGGACGTCCGTGGCGATCTTCTCTTGCTGCAGCGTTTAAATTTTTTGAGTTGTAATTCTGGATCTGGTGTTGGTATCCTCCTGTATTACTTCCTGATTGCAGCTGAGGACAGAACGGTGTGGCGTGCGTAGTGGAATTACATGTACCACATGAGTTGACACGAGAATTTCCGACAACCATACTGAGAAGTGTCATATCCTTTAGAAACCAATCAACTTTAATGTTGCTGTCTCTCAGCCAGTCCATGCGAAAGCCGTCGGACCGTCGGTCATTACCAATAAAATAGCTCTCGGTCCGGTATTTTCATCATGAATACCGGCCCAGTTGTCCGGAAAGATTCTGGACCCGGTTTACTGACTGCTGGTTGTATTAAATCATCGCCGTATTGGCACTGACTGACGGCACTTCGTGCACAGACTGTTGAATTCTCGTTTAATTTATTGTGTTAATTTCACTATTGTTTAAAATGTAAACAAAATCTTATCTCGAGTACGTACAGTGTAGCAGTCGCTATCGTGTGCCACGATAGTCGCGGGACACGATAGGCCTCGGTGTAATTTTACATGCAAAATTAACGGTTATATATGTCATAAACAATCGATGTCAAAACGATATACTGCCTCGATGTTATGAATGTTGAATATTTTCGTTAATAATACGGACGCGTTAGGTAAAGTTGTATAGTAAGAACACGCGTGTTCACATATTCTGCACGATATATGCGGTTACATTTCCAACCAGTCATGTAAAGCTACATGTCTACTACATTTTGAAGGACACGTATGCATAAGACTATACATGTTTAGAGTGCATAGTTAAGAATTACTCTCGAATCACGGCAAAGATAGACTTTAAAATTGCAAACTATAACTGTATTTAGGTTACCGGTCTTACAAATAGAACTTGCAACGGGAGTCTAAAGCGCTTTCAAATCAGACATAAGAAGCTCGTACTTACCGCAAAAATGAAATGAACGCGACACAAGTCTCCGATGTCAGAGAATATTAGTAAAGTATAACGGCTATCAAATCCACACAAAAATCCAAGGCACTCATTTTATTTTAGAAAAGAATAACTGTAGGCTCGATAGAAGAGCCTATTCTACATGAACCCCAAATCAATGGTAACTGTCAACTTGTATGTTGTCATTCTCGTGCAGATTTGTTTGAATAACAGAAATGTCCCGTGAATCAAAGATAAAAGAATAAAATCGCACGTAGCCACTCTTTGTTGTTTTTATGCGAATTCAATTTATCTAAAAGGGGCTCCGGCACAATTTAAGGAATTATTTTTGACCCAATATTAACCATCGCCAATTTTTTAAATCATGGGATAAAGTCAATTAAAAAACAATATGGGTCTACTTTATTACAAAAACATTGGTGAACTTACCATTTTGTCTAAAATCATAACGCTAATCAACAAACAATACTATTGTTTTTTATTACAAAAACATCGGTGAACTATATTGTTTTTGTACATATTGTATTTATTTATTTGTTTGTACTATATGTTATACCTGATGAGTCTTTGGCTGAAAGGAATAAAGAATTTGAACTCGAACTAATCGCTGTCGGGATGGCGAACCAAGCTAGTTGATTATTAGGTAAATAAAACAATATAAACAACCAATGAGTAAAACTGATCTATTCTAATCTATTAAATAATATACAAGTCAAGTACCGGTATTACCTTAACCGTGGACGGGTTTGCTTGTGGACGGGTTAACGGACACTCAACTTACAAATATTAAATCATCGCCGTATTGGCACTGACTGAGGGCACTTCGTGCACGGACTGTTGAATTCTCGTTTAATTTATTGTGTTAATTTCACTATTGTTTAAAATGTAAACAAAATCTTATCTCGAGTACGTAGTACCGTATATCGAGCTAGTCTAGTAAGTAGTAGGCTAGGTTAATCCAGACTAAAACGAAAGTCCTTTTATTGTATTAATAACATTGGCTTCTGGTAGACTCGATTGTCATCTAAGGGATTATATTTTCTTTGCGCGGTCTATTTATTGTTATCATTAACACAAAATGACAATTAAGGAAGTGTGCGAAAAAGTCTTTATACAATAGATAATCTTTGTAATAAAGTAAAGTATTTTCCCCCTTATATATACTGTTTGTTGTTTTTCGAGTTTTAGGCCATTATTACTTATTTTATGCATATCTTTGGTATGAACTTTTTTGGACCAGTAAAATCTCATTCGGTCCAGTAATAGTTGGAATAATACCTGCCCAAATGTCCGGTAAAAAAAATATCATTTCGCATAGACTGCAAGTCTCAGCGCTGCTGCAGCCCTAGCAGAGAATTGCCGGTGGTATTCGAAGTATCTTGAGCCGTACACGTTGTGGATGTCGATAATGTTCGCCTCATACATATCCAATTCCTCCCTGCGTTCTGGGAATTTGGTGGCCATAACTCTTTTAAATTTACCGAACACAGTTATAAATTCGGATATGTTGTGGGTTTTCTGTAATCTCGGATCTGGATTATTGTTAAAGTTAATGGTAATGCCGTTGCCGGGAGTAATCTCTGCATCGGATTGTTGGGTGTGGGTCTCTGACTTAGTAGAGATACAAGATTAACATCTTTCCCTTCCCAAATCCGTTTTTTAATGTTGTCGGGAACAACGTCAATATGCAGAATGCATTCAGAAGGAACTCCGTATTTAGATTTGGGAAAATGGTACCCACCTTGCATAAGCAGGCCGAAATTGTTCGCGTTGGTACCACTTCCACTTTGGCAGCTTGTCAATTTCGCCATTGTTGAACTTGAACCGGAATGCTCGTCTCTTACTCTTAGGTTTGTTGCACTGTCACCTGTCATGGCCACGTATGCCGTACTTAACGAGTTCGTTTTTTCAGTATGGCTGGCTGTGTTGTTACTGACGAGAGACAGCATGGTTCGTTGGAAGTCTGCCATGCTTGTTGTATAGATTGCATGGTGCTAACCATCCCTTGCATTAACTCTATGGGCGCCGCCATGTTGTTTCCTTTTACTGGCATATCACTGCGCAGGATGCCGTGCGCAGATTCTCTGTCGGTAATCCGGCTGTCTTCTTCCGCGGTCTGTTGTCGATCCGAATGGTTTCTCTCTCGGCCTTCCACGGTTGCAGGTATGGCATCGCTGTTGTAGGAAACATGGTTTAACACTTCCGATCTCGGTAGCGAAACAGGATTTACACTACGACTACCGTTCGGATCTCCCGGAACTATATTTTGTCTCCCTGGTTCAGGCTCCGCAGACGCTTTGTTCTTTGGAAGTGTTTGCCTAGCTCTTGTCGTCCTGCGTCTTTTTTGCGGGTTTTGCTTGTCCGCCATTTACAGCCGTTCGAACTTCTAGTTTCGAGTGAATCCGGGAACAAAACACTTCCACTGGTCGGTAAGATGTTTAATAAACGTTGCTCTACGTATTCCCAAAGTTTAAAAAACTTCGCGGATTGAAATTCCACTCTTGTGTTCGGAATTAAATGTAAAAACGGTAGTAAATGTAAAACGATAATAATGTAGACTTTAACAGGATAAAGACTGAGAACTAATGAATTTTCACGGCGAGGGAACTAAGACAAATGCCAGGATGTGTGTATCAGCCAATCAGAAGGAAGACTGATGCCAGGATGGGTGTATCAGCCACTCAAAGGCGAGTCTCGGTGCTGTGTATGAATATATACTTGGTAGATACTAATGAATATTAATTAGGGATTATTTAATTTTTTATTTGAATTCATAAACCTCACTTATTATACATAAGTTATAATATAAATATTTCAGTGAAATTCCAGTAGACCAAATTATATTTCATTTCAGTGAAATTTCAGTAGACTAAAATTTTTGTTTATTTCAGTGAAATTTCAGTAATAGACCAAAATATTTTTTTATTTCAGTGAAATTTTGGTGAGATTTCAGTGAAATTTGGTCATTTCAGTGAGATTGGGCAAAATTTTTAAATTTCACTAGCGATGCCATCTACATTCTATAACAAAAGTTTAGGGACACCTTGTGAAATTGCCTCAATTTTGACAATTTTGATTTGATTGAAGAGTTCTAAGAGCTCGTTTGTCCTAGTGGAATGAAACTTCGCAAGTGCGGTATGCGCCGTCAACTGACATTGTCATTTCATACATCGAGGGTTGATGACGTCACAGCACGATCATGACGTCATCGACCAACCTGCATAATTTGGCTGATTTGAGTGAATTCATTCACTGTTTGTAGGAAGACACGAACGGATGAGAACGATGTGTGGTATGTTGTCGATACAACATGCAAGTGACAGTATGCTGGGATATGTCAGCGTCACATTATGACGTCAAAGGATCGATTGTCATCAAAAATGTGCTTGCTGGACCTCCTTCAGTGACGATTTACGTCCCATTACACCAGGAAATGCAAATTCAACAGTGAAATTCAACAATTTTTTAATGATTATGGCCCTTGATCACTTTAAAAAATCTTGTGACGCTCTAGAGGCTAAAGTTATCATTCGATTGACTTCAGATTGATATTCAGAGTTTAAGTTCTTGAGACAAACAAGTATATTGATTTTCAATGAATTTTTATGACGTGAACAGCTAAATCCATGATGTTAAAAGTTTTGTATACTAAACTAAACATTAATGCGTTGTTACTCTTAATCACATTTTAATGTATTATAAATGTGTCATTACCGAAAAAAGTAAAAATATTATGCGACAACTCTTGTTGAATGCCTGGACGATTTAGCTGCTGTGTGCGTATGTTTCGTTGCCTGGCAACCTATCTTTATACATGTGGACGTATATTGCCATCACCCCTGTCTGTGTGTGTGTCTGTCGCCTACAGGCCACAATTCTTAAGTGATCATCTTGAAACTTTACATACTTATTCCTTATACCCTAATGATGATCTTTATTGTTTTTGGTGCATACCCGACACCCAGGGGCAGAGCCATGCCCATTTCTTTTATTTGTTTGTCGTCTACAGGCCATATTTCTTAACATATCATCTTGAAACTTTGCATACTTATTCTTTGTACCCTAAGGAACATCCATATCGTTTGGGGTGCATGCCCAACCCAAGGGCCAGAGCCACGGCCATTTTCTTTTTGTGTTTTACTTACAGCCTGCAATTTTTTCATACTTATACCCCAATGCAGACCATTCTTATTTTTGGTGCATGCCCGACCCCCTGGGACAGAGCCACACCCAATCTTTGTGTGTCTTGTGTTTTGCCTACAGGCCGCAATTCTTAACAGATCCTTCTGAAACACCCATTTTTATACGCCCCCACCCCCTGCCCTTTCAGTGGTGCCACACCCACTTTTTGTTGATATTTTGTCTGTAAATGATATACAGGTTGCAATTATAAACAGATTTGGAATGATCCAGCATTAGGTTGTACCTATATGTATTGGTCCATGTCCAACCCCCAGGGGCAGAGCCACACCCAATTTTTGTGTTTTTCGTCTACAGGCTGGAATTCTAAATGGATCATCTTGGAACTTGGCATATTTATTCCTTATACTGTAAGGATAGCAACTATTTATTTTGGTGCATGTCCCGACCCCCAGGTGTATGGTACCACACCCACTTTTTTTGTTAGTTTTTATCGGTAGATCTCTACAGGTTGCAATAATTAACAGATTTTGTTCAAATTCAGCATATATTATCATTTCAATCACATGGTGGTACCTATTTGTATTGTTCCATATCCAACCCCTAGGGGCAGAGCCACGCCCAATTTTTGCATTTATCGTCTACAGGCTACAATTCTGAATGGATCATCTTGGAACTTTGCATACTTATTCCTTATACCATATAGTAAAAGACAGCAACTATTTATTTTGGTGCATGCCCCGAGCACCCGGGGCAATGTCACATCCACTGGTTTGTTAATATTTTGTCTGTAAATTTGGTAAAACAAACCCAACGCCTAGCCTTCTTTGCCTCTTGTCATATTACAATCATTACAGCCATTTTATATCAATCAAAGCAGGAATGTGGACGTATATGTACACCTAATGTCCCGACTTACGTTTATTTGCTATTTTAATGTGTCGTCAAATGGCTCAGTTTATTGGCAAACAAAAGAGAAGATGTTTTTGATCGAAATGGACCACAAAGGTTTATTGAGGTTTTAAGTCAGTCATTGCCATTGTTTCAAAATTCCATTGAGTAATGAACCAAAGGATGTTGAATGCCTTAAAGGTACAATGGATACAAAAGATAATTTAAATATATGAATAGGTCCAAAATATCGGAAGTAATGATAACTTTTATAAACAGTTAGAATGACTTGGATGCTGGTATGCATATCTGGTTTATATTGCCTGGCAACCTATGTATCAATTTTTCATTACCAGATTTATTTGTGCAAGACCTGTCGAGTTATATCTTCAGCCAATCTTAAATTTTGACCATGGATTACCTCCCTGTCCCGTAACAAGAGAAACACAACTACCTGTAAGTATATTCAATTTCATCTATTTAATTTTAAGGATCCTTTATTTTTATACGCCCACATTGAAATGTTATGGCCCTTGATTACTTTGAAAAATTGTGTTGACGCACAGCTATGGAGACTGAAGTTATGATCCGATTGACTTCAAATTCATGCATAGTGTTTATGATGAGCCCTGTCGATTTGCACTGTTTTCATCTCTTGCATAATGTGAGTCTATCTTGCATGGGAACCACTTGTAGTGTCGGTGGTGTTACATTTTGTTTTATGCCAACCTACCTTTCCATTTTTTTTAGATCCCTGTTCATTGTAAAAAAGACTTGGATGTTAAAGCAATAGTTACAGACAGTAGTGGTCGTAAATTTGATAACTTCTCTTCACTAGCTATAGAATGGAAAGTAACAGAGAATGGACTAGTTACAATAAGAGATGTTAATCAATTAACTATTGATATACAGCAAGATACCGATGGAAAAAACTTTGTGACAGGTAAAACTCTTCGTATATAAATGAAATGAAATGGAGTTTCACATCCTACTATTCTGCACCAACTGAGCTAATAAAGAGGGGGATATGCCATACAGTGCGCTATGAATAAAATTTTGCCGAAACATCGGCACTACGGCCTACTCTTCTTTTGAATTCCAACTGTCATGGTTTCTTTTACGTGCAAGCCAATGTACACAGACCTCAGTTTTTCATCCCACCATTAGAATGACTTGCCATGTGCCCCGTCCTGCACCTCTGACAAGGGGAAACCACACTGGAAAAGCCAGATGAACTTTCTCGACCAACTCTGGGATTGAACACAGGACCTCCAAATTAGCTTGCCAAAATATATACAAAATTTGCAAGCGCTGTCATTTCATTCTGCAGCACACGGTAATGGTGATTGTATGCAATTAACTGCATACACAGAAGATCAACTTCACCAACCTGCCAGTCACATCCCTTGCTTCAGCCAGATGATCCAGATCGTTTTAATGTGGATGTATATTGTTGTTGCACCTGTCAGTCCAGACGTCCATCCACAATTTGTTTATGGACACTCCGCAGGTCACAATTTTTTTCCAATTTTGACGAAACTTGAAATATAGGTTTATCTCCCAAAAATTTTGGTTCCTTTCGGTGTTGGCATGTATCGGACCGTAACTTCATGGATTATGGCCCCTGATTATGCGAAAAATCACGTTTTAGAGGTCACAATTTTTATCTGATTAAAAAAAAATTTCAAATACATCACCGTAACACCATAATGACGGTTGAGTTTGAATTTCGTGAAAATCGGACATGAACCACCCGACCAAAAAGCCAGCAAGATTTTTATTTTAAGACCTATCGTTATTCAGCGTTCAGTGAAGACCTACTGTTATTCAGCGTTAATGACCTCAGGAGTTATCCCCCATTGCCAAAAAGCCTGTGAATGCGATAGAGACTACATTTTTTAACCGATTCTTTTCAAATTTCGTGTGAAGTACTGTTGTTCTAAGAGGGAGAACTCTATTGATATTCAGCGTTCTGCTACTTTCCGTTCCAGAGTTATTTTCCTTTGCCTGTAGCAGACCTGTCAACCCCTCAGAGCTGAAATGCAGTAGGGTAGTGTAAAAAATGCAGTAGAAACCATGATTTGGCAGTAGATTTCCAAAAACGCGTAAATTCGCACATCCAAGGGTAATTAATTTAGAAATGATCCACTGAACTGCAGGCCTAACAATACAAATATTGCATTAAATGGGTAATACTAATAGATAAAATATACACAACCAATGGTACCATATCTAAAATTATTTATGTAATTAAACCAAAATTGAATATGTAGCCTACAGAAAGAAATAATTATTAACGTAAAAAATAATTAAAATTACCAGTCCAGTAGTACTGGCAGTACCACTTTTCTTTTGTTTTAACTTGTGACGTGTTCCCCATTCCGAGATTTTTTGACAATATTGTTTCATATAAGATAATTGGTGTGCTTATTAGATTCTATAGTATTTCTACATTAGGAATAGGGGGGGGGAGGGAGTAAGGGATGTAAAAAATTAGTTATTGGTATCGATTTAATCATCCCCCCACCCCCCCCATGGCGATTATCCTCTCAATGTACAGGATTTTTTTCTCCCGTGATTGCGTGTCAGAATTGGCGAGACGTAGTCCCATCTTGAAATTAAATTTCTAGGTTGTGTTGCATTCGAAGTATTGTATTAGATGCTGTACGTACGCGCGCAAATGAAAATGTCAGTCATTGCTGCCGTAAATTGGTCGCTATTTGTTTAGTTTATTGCTACCCATTTTAAGAGTATTTGGAACACGTGCCAATAATTATATTCACTTTATTTACTCTAAAATAGATTGAAAAGAATTTGAGAAAAAATCTGTTAGCTAAATTACAGCTTACAATATCCCAAATCGATGCTGATAACCGAAAGTCGCAATCTTTATTGTTTACATGCAAAGAGTTGCTTCCCTTAGTTCCATAGTTTTGGCGAGAAAATTAAAAAAAACTCTTTGTTTGAAAATGGGGTAGAAATCTATTACCGCGCAGTAAAGTGGTACATGAGGCCTTTTCGCGTGATGCGGTAGAGTTGACAGGTCTGGGCTGTAGTTTGCAAAGGATTCTTGTCAAATGTGGTGTCAGATTTCTTTCCATTCTGGAATTATCCTGCTTTGTTGAAAACCTTTTGAAGGTGATAGAGGCTACTTTCTTTAATGACTTTTTTATATGCCCACAATTTGTTTCACGAAAAATCATGTTTTTAGCTTGTGGACCCTCTAGAGATAACAATTTTTATCCAATTCAAAAAGGTTTATAAACATATCACCGTTACACCATAAGGATGGTTGAGTTAGAATCGTGTGAAAATTGGACTGCAACTTTCCGACAATTTGGCCGCTTCATGTACGCAAATAGTGTAAAAGTATGTAATACCAAGGTTATGGACCCTGTAGATGTCACAATTTTTATTCGATTCTGATGAAACTTAAAATATGTTTGTATCACAAAGATCTCAGTTTCTTTTGATACTCGTGCATATCAGACCATAACTTCTTGGATTATGGTCCCTGATTGTCAAAAGAAATTGCTTTTCATACGGCCACGTTATTGTCGTCACCCCCGTCCGTCGGTCTGATAATTACTGCCAAAGTTTTGGCCCTTGATGACTTTGAAAAATCTGGTGGATGCTCCAGACGCTTAAGTTTATATCCGATTGACTTTAAATTTATACACGGTTTTTAAGGTCAGGAGACGAAGAATCCTATTGATTTTCAACGATTTCGGATAATTACTGCCAAGGTTATGGCCCTTGATCATTTTGAAAAATCTTGTGGACGCTCTCTAGGTTAAAGTTAATATCCGATTGACTTTAAATTTATACACAGCGTTCAAGGTCATGAGACGAAGAAGCCTATTGATTTCCAGCGATTTCCGATACAGTGTTTTAAGGTCATAAGATGAAACTTATTAATTTACAACGATTCTGATGATTATGGCAATTGTATTAAACATACATTATGCAAGAGATATTGCATGTCTTTCTTTAGGCCTGAAATGTTTTCTAAATTATTAATTAACTTATCCAGGCCATAATCAATTCTTGATGAAATCGGATTTCTCCAATGTTAAATAGATAAGAACAGTTCAGCCATATTTTGATTTAAGCTAAAAATGGAGGAGCGAGACTTAGCTTCGAACAACCAGTACAGTGGTTGAAATTATTGCACACGTCTTGTCAAACCAGACCCAACTTTTCTAGAGTAAATACAATGCCGAGTGGTAATCAGTCCGCCGTTTGGGCGTTTTCGAGATATTTGCTGTCAAAGGTCAAATGAGGTCATTTGCACTGAAAGTGAATGCGCAGCCATTTTTGTATCACGAAAACATGCTGAAAATGAACGAAAGTAACCAGCCTTTCAATAAAAATGTTAACCTTTGTTCTTTGTGACCTCGGAGGCCAAAGGGTCAAATTGTCCATTTTTGCACTAGGAAGATTTAAAGCAATAAAATGTCAGCATAAAATATAAAAACTAAAGCAAAACCTGTTCTAATTATTAAAAGGAACATTTAAAACTTATCTTTAGGTGGTCTTAGCACCATACATTTACTTTAGAACATCCCAAAAAAGATCTTGCATAACAGAACCAAAAAACTTCGAAACCTGTTTCAAAAGTATGTAAAAACTGTCAAATCAAAATCTCTTTTATCTAAATCTAACATAATGTATCTTTAACTGTTTTGTATGGTAAATGTTAGAATAGGGCAGAACTAGAAGCCAAATGGGTTGTTACTTGTATTGTACTCAGATTTTAGTGTGTTGTAAATATTTTTATTTCTGACAAAAGAAAAAATATGCAACAACCCTTGTTGACTCCCCGGACGACTTAGCTGCTATGGGCGTATGTTTCGTTGCCTGGCAACCCTTTTTTTTTATAGCTTGTTCTCTGTCAATCTCTTGCAAAATGTGGGCATATCTTGCATGGCAACTGCGTGTTTCTTTCACTGGTGGATGCATAGTGTGTAGAACCTATCTCGAAGTATTGACTAACTGGCCTATGTGTTAGTATATCCATCAAGGATGTAGAAAAGCTTAGTTGTGGTTACTATTCATGGAAACTCGTGAGAAATATACATGTTGTCAGTAGTCGCTTAAACTCGTCAGTATTTGTACCGTACGTCAGTATTCCTATAAATGGTCAGTAATAATCATAATGTGACTTTTTTAGTTAATTGCTTAGTATTCCTTACTTGTGTCAGTATGTAAAAATAACGTGACTAATTAAACAAACGTGAGTTTATCCGACCATATGACTAGTCAGGCGCGTGCAGGTGAAATTGAGAATAGCGTGACTAATTAAGAAAACGTCACTTTTGATGATGTGCGTCAGTAACTGGACCCGGCGCCAGTAGAGCGTGAAATCGTTGACGATATAAATTTCTAGTGAGTATTGTTACTTTTGGTGACTAGTATCAGTTAAATTGTAACTTGCCCGTTAAATCATCGCTACATTAATTCTGAATAAATTATTAATTAATTATTTACTAACATTCTGGAATCGGGAAATGTTTTTAAACAATAATGGATGGCAGTGAGCAACTGCATTATTTGTCAGCGATTTCGATCGCGGATTGGCACATATTTTTGGGATGTACTGCACCTTGATAACTGTATGGATTCAATTTGGAATCAAAACTAATTGTTTAAAAAAAAAATCATTAACACAAATCTGTTTTCACTAATTTTATTGAAACAGATAATATGATAACAGATAACAGAAATAATGAATTTCATATACATCTATACAAGCTATTAAAACAATATATATAACGATGAAAATAGTAATAACATATGATAAGGTATGATATACATTTCTAAAATACAATATGATCGTACGAAAAAAAAGGATTTCATACATTTGAATTTAAATGCTCAGTGGCAAGGTTTGATTCGTCGCACTATTTGTATCGTTCCCGTTCTTACAACGGGTTCTCCATGCAGAATACGGCGCAATGTGTATTGTTATTTAATTTACAATTGATATTTATCCTCGTTACATGCGGATTGGCACATATTTTGATATCTGTATGGATTATTAAATTTGGAATGACAACTAATGGTTAAAAAAGATCATCAACACCAATCTGTTGTCGCTAATTTTATTGAAACAGATAATATGATAGCAGATAATATTGAATTTCATACACATACATATATACAAGCTGATATTCTGCGCACCGAAGAATCGTGTGAATATCTATTTACATTTGAGAAATAGTAACTATCAAACAATATATATATATATATAACGATGCAAATAGTAATAACATATAAGGCACGATATACAATGTTAAAATACAATATGATCGTACGTTACAGAAAAAATGAATTTCATACATACAAGTAAACTGAAATTATGAGCACGGAAGAGTCTATTACTATTTTAGAAATTGTTTTATGTAGCACACGATAAATATAACTGATACATTGCATGGAACGGTAAAATAGTAAAACCCTGTACAACGCTCGATCTTGGGATATCTCTCTTGTGCGAAATTCGAAAGTCATGTAGATATCCCGGCCGATTATTTTTTTTATTAAAACTAAGGCTGATAGAAATGCACATTGAAAATTATAAAAAAAAAACACACACATTTATAACTACACTATATTACATATTCAAATCTGAGACAATTCAAAACACAAGAAATTACGAACACTATAGCGAAACTTTTGTTAAAATATTTTGAACAAATAGAGCATTTTTATGTCTTAAAATTTGCCAGTTACATATCCGAAATTTTCGTTTGAGTTCTTCTACAATAGTCACACCGATAACAAATTTTCTTTTAATGATACAGTTTATCAATAAACTTACCAGAAATTGATATAGTTAATGATTTTACGCTCTACTGACCCAATCAACATTCTTAATCTCTTGAGCACGAGCACTATACAGAAAGGTGCTAATTAAGTGGTGAGATTAACAGAATTTATTCCCATAAAAGATTTAATATACGAGACCTACATTACTAATGTATGGACTATTCTCTTTGGTTCTAAATTATAACACCGAGAGAACTATTAAACAGAAATTAACAAATATATGGCGTGGTTGCTATGTGATTTAGTGTCAGAACATAACGATACCTCAAACGGATAAAGCTTGGTCAATTTTACAGTTTAATATTAGTTATCTTTTTGAATAAAGCAACCGAACTGCAGTCGCCTTGACACCAAAAGTTGTCCAGTATGAACTCTGAATAAGCTCGTGCACGCTTGTAATGTATGAAAGGAATTGCTCCTTTGACCGAGATTGCCGACTCCGTGCTCTACACAGACTATTCGTGAAATGGTAAGACGCGAAGTCTGAAATAGTCGGGTTGACGTTTGAATTATATGGGTTGTTTGGTTTTTTTTATCAGGAATCGGGTTTGTACATTTGACAGAATTTATTAGCTGAACGGTACAGAGGTGTAACTTGGTCATTTCTACATAAATTGTATCATTATATTCTAAAAAAGACATCCAGGCTTGTAAGCAAGTTGTTCGGATCTTACGAATCATTCTCACAAAATTAACGATAAGGTATATGTGACCCCCCCCCCCCCCCATAGCATACTAAGTCGCAATGAGGAAATTTTGAAAATTGATTTATTGTTATTTTCACTTCTCCAACTCATTACCTTCAATTTGATGTATAGTTTGTTTGAATTGGACAAAAGTTGACTGAGCTGTGTCCATTAGAAACTACCCAACTCAAAAAAGTAAGTTTTGAGAAAAAGCAAGTCAAAGATTTGGTATGTTCCAAAAAAAAATCCCATAGCAACCAGGTCATTTATTTGCTGTTTTGTCGTTGAATATATCTTTCCATGGGTTTTAGGGGGTGCTGAAGACGAAAATCGTAGTAAAAATTTGATCCGACGATTTCCGCAATTTATTTGCTATTTTGTCCTTTAATGTTTTTTATTTAGGATGTCAAGGGTGCTGACGACGAAAATCGTAGTAAATGCACTCCTTTCGTAACGAAACATCCACAACACATACGGCATAATATTCACATGATACTGTTATATTGAAGAACAATCTATACATTAGTAGTCTGTCGTGCGTGTACGATAGGTCTATTATTATTTTCAGGTACTGTGACGTTATCAAAATATGAGTCCCTATAGAAATATCAATTTCATAGTCAAGAAATGCTGACATTCACTTTCGTGCATTTTGGCGTTGATGTAAATATCAACATTATTCAGAGGATACCCAATGGCAGACTTGAGTATCGTCGCATTTCGGTTCGTTGGTCGTTCGCATTTTTTCGACCCATGCTCATAATTTCGATTTACTTGTATGTATGAAATTCATTTTTTTTTCCTGTAACGTACGACCATTTTGTATTTTAACATTGTATATCGTGCCGTATATGTTATAACTAATTTAATCGTTATACATATTGTTTAATAGTTAATATTTCTCAATGTAAATAGATATGCACACGATTCTTCAATCCGCATGTAACGAGGATAAATATCAATTGTAAATTAAATAACAATACACATTGCGCCGTATTCTGCATGGGGAACCCGTTGTAAGAACGGGAACGGTACAAATAGTGCGACGAATCAAACCTTGCCACTGAGCATTTAAATTCATATTTAAATATGAAGGTATTTTTATATTAGATCGATCTATCTAACCATCTTCGGTGTCTTTTGCAAACTACGGCTGTAATCGAAATTGTCGACAATAGTCCCTTTGTTCACTGCCATCTATTATTGTTTTAAAAATTTGCTCCAATTCGAGAATATTAATAAATAATAATTAATTTATTCAGGATACTTATAATCACTCATAGTACCAATACTCACCAGAAATTTATATAGTTAACGATTTCACGCTCTACTGGCGACAGTTCCACTTACTGCCGCACATCAAAGATAACTGGCGGTTTCACTCAGGTAGTAAGCGGTAGCCTAAATACTGACGGTTTCTTAATTAGTCACGCTTTTTCCAATTTCTCCCGCATGCGTCTGACTAGTGATATGTTCGGATAAACTCATATTTGTTTAATTAGTCAGGTTATTTTTGTATACTGACACATGTAAGGAATACTAACCAATTAACATGAATACTCACCTTATGATTATTACTGACCATTTATATGAATACTGACGTAAGGTGCATGTACTGATGGGTTTAAGCGACTACTGACAACACATATATTTCTCACGAGTTTCCATGAATAGTAACCACAATTAATCATTTCTACTCTTTTGAAGGATATTCTAACGCAGAGGCCAGTTACTTAATACTCAGAGCTCAGTTCTACACACTATGCATGTTACCATGTTTTTAATTTTAAAAAAAACATGTACATTTCCCATATTTGGCTCAAACTTTTAATCAAATTGAATTTGCAGTTTCGGTTTTGTGGTAATCGTTGCCATTTGCAAAAACTTTACCAGAATAAGAGTATTAAAACGGAAACTACATGTGTCCTTATTGGGGTGTTTGGATGGCCTAGTGGTCCAGAGTGTCACGCTTTGAGCTCTAGCTGGCAGGTCAAAGATAAAAAAAATAAGACAACTAGTCTGTGATATCACGTTGAACACTAAGAAGAAGTGTCCCTATTACAATGTATTATTATAGTCCATAAGTAATAGTGCTTCACTCAGTCATTTTGTTACTGGTTAAACAACTATTATTCTACTCGCCATACTCGTGCAAGGTTAATTTTGCGCAAGTGATGAATTGCTTGCTATCATTTTCTAACTTTTTCTTACAGCGTATCAAACGATACATCCTAATGGACAAACAGGTAGTGTGATCTTAACAGCGACCATTACAAATTATAATCAACGATATTTAAAGATTGCCTGTTCTTCAATATCAGTAAGTACAAGCTTAAAAGTAAAATTACTACACAACGCTTTTTTGTCCCCCTCCTTTCGAAGAAAGCAGGAGACTATTAAAATGGCTCTGTCCATTTGTCTGTCTGTACATCACACTTTTTGGGACACACTAACTCTCCCTCTAATTGAGGTAGAATATTCAAACGTCGTGCAGGTGTTAATTAGGTGAATGCATTGATGAAGTTTGAAGATGTGCATATTTTCTGTTAAGTGTAAGCAGAGATAAGCAATTTGATTGATTGATGTTTTGTGACATAGTAACTTTAGTTCTAATTAAGTGAGAAATGAAATGAAATGGGCTTATGAAGACGGGCATATGCCATACAGTGCGCTACGGCCTACTCTTATATCGAATTCCAGCTGCCAAGGGATCTTTTACGTGCACACCAATATGTACACAGGACCTCTTTTTTTGTAACATCCGAACGACTAGACAGCTGTCCTTGTCAGGCCCTCCGTTCTGCATCACTGACAAGGGGAAACCACGCCGGAAAATCTGGATGAACTTTGTCGGCCAATGCAGGGATCGAACACCCGACCTCCAGGCTAGCGAGCCAGCGTCTTATCCACTTAGCCACGTGATCTTGAGAGTGATGAAATGTGGTGTATAGTTTCATCACATCAATACCTTGACTAAGTTCAATAATGAGCATTTTCTTCTCAGGCTAAGCAGAGCGATAAGCTATTTGATTGGTTGAGACATTGGAACACAATAACTCGCATTCTAATTGATGTAGAATGTTCAAACTTGGTGTAGGCTTTCATTAGGTGAATGCCTGGATGGAGTTCGATGATGAACATTGTATGCTTACGGTAAGCAGAGATAGGCAATCTGATTGGATGACGCTTTGGGGCATGATAACTTTGGTTATAATGAAGTGAGAGCAATGAAACACCGACCTTAGATTCATTATATCATCGCCTTGACTAAGTTCGATGGTGAGAATTTTCTGCTTAGGTTAACCCCTTAACTGTGTAATTAATTTGACGTTAACTACCCGCTATTGCGTAATTAATTTTACGAAAAACATCATTTTTGGGCCTATTTTTTCCTGAATACAAATTTGAGTGGTCTTAAACCATATTAAAACTAACAGTAAATAGAGTTGTCTCCCTTCAATTAGATTTCATCGACCAGGCGTAATATAACGTCTTCTGCATGGTGAGATTGTGTTCGAAGAATAGGTTGGGGAAAATACCTCCAGGGCGTTATATTACGTCCTACACACGGTAAGTGGCAGTTGTCCAGGACGTTATATAACATCCTACGCAGTTAAGGGGTTAAGGAGCGATAAGCAATTTGATTGGTCAAGACTTTGGAACATAACAACTCTGCTTTTAATTGAGGTAGAATGTTTAAACTTTGTAGATGTTCATTAGGCGAATGTCTTGACTGGGTTCAATGATTAACATTTCGAGCTGAAGCTAAGCAGAGAGTGATGAAACTTAGTGTATAGTTTGATTGCTCGATACTTTTGAAAAAAATAAATGTGCTATTAATTACTGTCACGTGTCATCTATTTATTTTGGGATTTCGGCGGGGGACATCAGCCTCACTGTTGGCTTGTATATTAAACAAGGAATGAAATTGTGCTTAGGCTTAGGAACAACAAGCAATTTGATTGGTCAAGACTTTGGAACATGACAACTCTGCTTTTAATTGAGGTAGAATGCTTAAACTTGATGCAGGTGTTCATTAGGTGAATGTCTTGACACTTCAATGATTAACCTTTCCTGCTAAAGCTAAGCATTGTTATGATATTGACCGCAGTGCGCATATGATAGGGTGCCCCACCATAAATAAATATCTCCAAATATCTCGACAATTACACCACAATATCTATATATACACCAAGCCTTAAATCAGCTTCAAACATTTATAGTCACTAAATAAATGGCCATGTTGTACTTAATGAGCTATGACCATTTAATCATCCATAAATAATACACTGAAAGATGGTTCCGAGTGTCAGCCATAACATCCAAGCATGTGTGAGTAAAAAATAGGTTACCTGCCCTTGTTTTGAAAGTAGTCTTCCTTAACCAGGCCTTGAGATTCGACGGGTGCAATCGATCCGCGCCCGCAGCTCGCTGGTAAATTAAAACTAGCGAACACAAATTATCGCGCCAGCAAATTATTCAATTTTATTAACATAGATCTTCGGGCTCAAAATAGTGGACGATTTCATCCCCAAAAGCATGGATGAATTCTCCCCCACAAAGCCCTGGTCGATATTAGAGGACACCATCTCATCGTTGTGTTTTTTTTATTCCGGTGCAAAGTTATCCTCCGAGATATGGAGTTATCAATTTAATGAGCGATTCCGAGGTGAAGAAACACAAGCGAGGCTTAAAGGGAAACGTGAAATTTAGATCGGTTGTAAAAAAAGGTTAGATGCGCATTTCTGCATATTTAATTCAGAGCCCTGCCAAAACTATTTAAAAACATTGACTGTTATTTTTAAATTTACTTAAAAGAATATAAAACCAAAAAAAATTCAAAATACAGTGATGAAATGTAATACTTTTGTCTCCATTAGAACCTCTATCTAACTCCAAAATAATAGCCAATCATAATTAGCGACTTACCGGTACATTCAACATGGCGGTGGATACGATGTAGTATTAATTATAATCTATCAAAGAGGGGTTTGTTTGTTTCATATAATGTGATAGTAAATAAATAATACGCATACAAACTGACATTTTTGGCATAATTTGTAATTGAAAGGCATATTGGAAGCCCAGTATCGTTAATTGTGTCAACGTTTAGTGAACTACCTACGGCACTAAACCGTAGCCCTCCCATCATCGAGATGTCAACACATTGTAATCACCGTAAAGTAAATGTAAATGTAATTTGAGCTTGTTCCACCGTTTTAAAGCAAAACAATAAATTCGTGGAGCTGTTAAAATGTAATTGGACAAACACATGTATGATGGATGCTTTTTACACGCCCACATGGAAATGTGGTCGTATATTGCCGTCGTCCCCGTCCGTCCGTCCATCATCCACAATTTCTTGTGAACACACTACAGACTACATTTATCAACCGATTGTTTTGAAATTGATATATGTTGTTTGCATTAGTGAGATGAAGAAGCCTATTTAATTTCAATAACTTCCGTTAATTTCTTCTGGAGTTATGGCCCTTGTTTCACTTTGTTGCACCTTGTGAACGCTGTAACGACAAAAGTTATCAACCGATCTGTATGAAATTTATATGCATCATTTAAATTATTAAAACAAAGAAGCCTATTGAATTTCATCAATTTCCGTTAATTACATCTAGAGTTGTGGCCCTTGTTTCACTTTGTTGAATATTGTGAACGCTCTAATGACAACAGTTATCATCCGATCTGTTTGAAATTGATATGCATCATTTAAATTAGTGAAATGAAGAAGCCTATTGAATTTCAGCAATTTCCGTTAATTTCTTCTGGAGTTATGGCCCTTGTTTCACATTGTTGCACCTTGTGAACGCACTAATGACAAAAGTTATCAACCGATCTGTATGAAATTTATATGCATCATTTAAATTAGTAAAACAAAGAAGCCTGTTGAATTTCAGCAATTTCCGTTAATTACATCTAGAGTTGTGGCCCTTGTTTCACTTTGTTGAATATTGTGAACGCTCTAATGACAAAAGTTATCAACCGATCTGTATGAAATTGATATGCATCATTTAAATTAGTAAAACAAAGAAGCCTGTTGAATTTCAGCAATTTCCGTTAATTACATCTAGAGTTATGGCCCTTGTTTCACTTTGTTGAATATTGTGAACGCTCTAATGACAACAGTTATCATCCGATCTGTTTGAAATTGATATGCATAATTTAAATTAGTGAAATGAAGTAGCCTATTGAATTTCAGCAATTTCCGTTAATTACGCCATGAGTTATGGCCCTTGTTTCACTTTGTTGTACCTTGTAAATGCTCTAACGACAAAAGTTATTATCCGATCTGTATGAAATTTATATGTATCATTTAAATTAGTAAAACGAATAAGCCTATTGAGTTTCAGTTATCACCTAAATTAGTGAAATGAAGACGAACAAGCCTATTGAATGTCAGCAATTTCCATCAATTATGTCTAGAGTTATGGCCCTTGATTTACTTTGTTGAACTTTGTGAACTTTCGAACAACAAAAGTTATCATCCGATCTGTATGAAATTCATATGCATTATTTGAATTATTAAAACGAAAAAAGCCTGTCGATTGCTTCCAGAGTTACGGCCCTTGTTTTAGATTTTAAAACCTTGTGAACCTTCAAACAACGGAAATTATAATGTCATCTGTATGAAATTGTCTTATAATTCCCCTAATTACCTACAAAAGAATAAATATGTGACAACCCTTGTCGACTGCTCGGACGATTTAGCTGCTGTGGGCGTATGTTTTGTTGCCTGGCAACCTATCTTTTATTTATGAAGAGTTACTAGTATAGGGTATTACTACATGTATTAAAACAGTGTTTGTTTATACTTTTAAATTTATAGCTTACACTTTAAATTTAATGTAAACTAGTTACAATAAGCATTATCTCAGATAGAAATTTGGTGATGTTAAATAGCTCCCGCAAAAGATATGGCGAACACATCTTATCACTCCAGCGTGATTTTCAGATCTCAAGGCCTGCTTAACCATTCTACCGATCATTCTACGTTTGATTAACAGACCGGGATAATCAAGACTACTTTTTTTACGAAACATAACAGAAAGCTGGGACAAGAAATTGAACTTGGAAACACACACGTTAGGCAACTCAACAATTGTTTTAAGAACCTTGTAAAAGTAAAATGAAACTACTGCTAGTATCATGTTCCTGCCCAACGCAAGTATTTCAGAGATATTATTTATACTAAACCAAAAGATGCAGCTCCTAATGGTACACTTAATGATAAAGCAATTTAAAAAATAAAACGAACGTAATTTCTAAAGCTGCTGTAATATAAAGCAATTTAAAAAATAAAACGAACGTAATTTCTAAAGCTGCTGTAATATAACCAATAAGCTAAATATTACTGCTATTCAGAATCGTCAACAATAGATTTTTTACGGCTGTAATAGTTGATAGATGTGTAGAGAATTGCACGTGCGATGGCTATTTATAGTATCATAGACTATACCGCTGAGTGCGTAGTGTATGCGAGAAATCACTTCAAGATAAGCCACAGAAGCGTGTACATTCACCGTTTCGAGACCAACTTTCTGTACGGTGTACGGGTCACCCTACATATGAATATATTGTTGTGTACTAATCATATCTGTTAGTTACATAAAACATGTCTTGATAGTAAAACCCATGTTTGTTGTTCTCTCGCCCAATATCACAACTTTTAAAATAGACATTGGTTCCCTCATTACATGGCTAAGAGAGATAATTAACTGCTCATGTTTGACATACTCAAGAATTATAAACTCAAAGCTGTGTACCATGCAGTAAACATATTGATGTTGTCAAATTATTATGACCACCAACAGAAAACTTTGTACTATCCTAACTGGTAGTCGTCACACATGACTTTTGAACAAATTGTATGGAACATAATATGTGCCAAACTAGTTAATAATTGAACGACTGTTTCAAAATTAAAACTGGAATTCACATCCTATTCAATTAAATCGAACACCATCATATTGTGCCTCAGTTTTATATTAATGTACCAAATCTTATCAAATAGTTCACGATCATTGTGAAAAGCATAACAAAGTATAATTTCTGTTAGCAGTAACTGTCCTCTGCCAATTATGGCCCTACTTATTTTACAAACTTTGTGTAACTAAAACCAGCCACAATTATGTACAGAGATGTTTTGATTTTCAACGCTGATTCAGTGCTATTTGTGATATTCAATATTCACTCATTAAACCACAGAATTCCACTAGAAAACATGGTATTACTGTGTTCTGTATCACACTTTCATGATGGGCATACTGTACCTATGATTCCTTTGTTTGAAGGTCAGATATGATATTAAGAAGAATTTCAGTTATATTTTTGAACAGGTATGCCTCTTGGAACCGAACTGTGATCGGTCCTCCAACTAACCCTTTACACCCTTAAGTCTTAGTAAAATATATCTCTGAAATTTGGGCTAGTACAATCTATGATTATTGTATATATTTAAAACTATAGGGCACTATACAGCCTACCATCAGTAAATCGATAGAATTATTGCTGCGAGAAGAAGCTGTAATACAACCCAATAGAGTTTCTGTATTCAATCATCCATCTAACAAGGTAAAAAAAATTTTTTTATTTCACAGCATTTTCATATGAATGTATATTGTTGTTGTCACCTCTCTCTGTCAGTTATTGGTTATTCACATTTCCATCCCCTGAGCAATTCCACAGTAATGCAGACATACCGTATTCTTCGGTGGATTAGGCGCATGCATAGATAAGTCGCAGATGTGTTCCAGGAAAAAATAAAAGTGCATGGTTTAGGCGCACCTTTCTACAGCACCTTGTGAAACATGTGTCATAACATACATGTCCCAAATCCACCCGCAAGCTCTAGTATTAGTAACTGGGTCAAACTCTAATAACATTTACCGTTGAAATCATTACCGATATTTTGCCTTATCAAGCTTAATATATATTTTTTTAATGGCATATCAAACTCTATATATTTTTTGTCCCCTGCCTTTCGAAGAAAGCAGGGGACTATTAAAATGGGTTCGTCTGTCTCTCTGTCCGTCCGTCCGTCTGTCTGTCCGTCACACTTTTTTGGGACACAATAACTCTCTTTCTAATTGACCTAGGTGTTTATTAGATCAATGACTTGATGGAGTTCGAAGATGAGCATTTTCTGCTTACGGTACGGAGAGATAAGCAGTTTGATTGGTTGATGCTTTGGGACACAATAACTTTAGTTCTATTTAAGTGAGAGTGAGGACACTTGGTGTATAGTTTCATTACATCAATACCTTGACTAAGTTCGATAATGAGCATTTTCTGCTCAGGGTAAGCAGAGCGATAAGCAATTTGATTGGCTGAGACTTTGGAACACAATAACTCTTCTTCTTATTGAGCCAGAATGTTCAAACTTGGTGTAGGTGTTTATTAAGTCAATGCCTTGATGGAGTTCGACGATGAGCATTTTCTGCTTAGGGTAAGCAGAGATAAGCAATTTGATTGGTTGATGCTTTGGGACACGATAACTTTAGTTCTATTTAAGTGAGAGTGAGGACACTTGGTGTATAGCTTTATTACATGAATACCTTGACTAAGTTCGATAATGAGCATTTTCTGTTCAGGGTAAGCAGAATGATAAGCAATTTGATTGGTCGATACTTTGGAAAACAATAACTCTCATTCTAATTGAGTTAGAATGTTAACACTTGGCATAGATGAATGCCTTGATGGAGTTCGAAGATGTGAATTTTCTGCTTAAGGTAAGCAGAGATAAGCAGTTTGATTGGTTGATGCTTTGGGACACGATAACTTTAGTTCTATTTAAGTGAGAGTGAGGACACTTGGTGTATAGCTTTATTACATGAATACCTTGACTAAGTTCGATAATGAACATTGTTTGCTGAGGGTAATCAGAGTGATAAGCAATTTGATTGGTTGAGACTTTGGAACACAATAACTCTTCTTCTAATTGAGGTAGAATATTCAAACTTGGCGTAGGGGTCTATTAGGTGAATGTTTAAACTTGATGTAGATGTTCATTAGGTGAATGTCTTGACTGAGTTCAATGATTAACATTTCGAGCTGACGCTAAGCAGAGCTAATCGATTTCATTTGTTGATGGTTTGGGATCTTGATTCTATCTGATAGAGAGTGATGGTTTAATTGCTTGATACTTTTGAAAAAAATAAATGTGCGATTAATTAATATGTGTCATCTTTTTATTTTGGTATTTCGGCGGGGGACATCAGCCTCACTATTGGCTTGTTTTTATACGCCCACATTTTCATGTGGACATATATTGTCGTCGCCCCGCAACGTCCGTCCGTCCACAATTGTTTGTGAACAGTCTACAGGTCACAATTTTTATCCGATTTCAATGAAACTTGAAATATAGGTTTATCACCCTAAGATCTCGGTTCCTTTCGATATTGGCATGTATCGGACTGTAACTTCATGGATTATGGCCCCTGATTGTACGAAAAATCACATATTTAGCTTGTGAACACTGTAGAGGTCACAAATTTTATCCAATTTGGTTTAAACTTGAAATGTATGCTTATAACCCAAAGATCTCGGTTCCTTTCGATATTCGTGCATATCGGAATGTATCTTTCTGAATTATGGCCCCTGATTGTACGAAAAATCATGTGTTTAGCTTGTGGACCCTATAGAGGTCATAATTTTTATCCGATTTAAAAAATCGTATTATTATATCACCGTTACACCCTAAGGACAGCTGAGTTCGAATTTCGTGAAAATTGGGTCAAAACTGACAGATAAAATGGCCGCCCTTCGTTCTCAAATAGCGTAAAAATATGTTAATCAAGGTTGTGGACCCTATAGAGGTCACAATTTTAATTTTATTTTGATGAAATTTGAAATGTAAGTTTATAACCCAAAGATCTCGGTTCCTTTCGATATTTGCGCATATCGAATTGTAATTTCCTGAATTATGGCCCTTGATTGAAGGAAAAATCACTTTCGTTTTAGCTTGTTTCCTATCCATCTCTCGAAAATGTGGGCGTATCCTGCTTGGCAGCCGCTAGTTTCAATTGCATAAGCCTTTACATTAATTGTATTGAAAGCATAACACATGACACAAGGGTTGTTAGCTTGATAAAGACGGGAGAACCCTCTTCGTAACGTCTCAGAAATAAATCCTTTGAGTAACTTGTATTCCATATAATTGTGTCATGTGTTATTCTCATTCAGTTACTAAATGCCACTTAAACAATATATTGAAAGGACTTTATGAAAGAATTTGCTCCAATTTAACTTTAAACATTAATTCTGGCACTCAGAGTTAAAGTTACTCCGCCCACAATAAATATGAATGTCTATTACATCCTGTTAAATTCATGAGTAATTGGCTGTTCGATTTTTATGAAAATGAAATGAAATGAAATGAGGTTTAACGTCCTACTGTTTTGCTCCTAAACCGATTTTTACGAAATTCGAATTCAACCATCCTTAGGGTATAACAGTGATATACTGAGCGCCATGGAAAATGCATGACTTAGTTTTTCGTATAACAATA
This sequence comes from Patella vulgata, assembly GCF_932274485.2. Lineage (NCBI taxonomy): Eukaryota > Metazoa > Mollusca > Gastropoda > Patellidae > Patella > Patella vulgata. The sequence continues at coordinate 46,014,456 of NC_065885.2, forward strand.
TGATCCTGTAAACATATCTTATTGATTTTGCTTCTTATTGTGAACAATATTCAAATGGGAACACATCAATAACAACACATTTGTACACTTATGGATGTTTAATCTGTAATCAATGGTACAAAGTCAGAGGGGTCAAAACCAAAAGTACGACACAGATGTCAGTAGCGCGTGTGTCCTCCACGGTCTCTTACGCACGCTGTGCAGTGACGTCGCATGGAATTTACCAATGTTTGAAAGAAGGCCTGGGGCAAATTGTTCCATTCTTGGACAAGAGCAGCTTCTAAAGCAGCAATGGTGTGCATCTGTGGTCTCCGATACAGAATGCGTCCAATCTCATCCCAGACATGTTCTATCGGTGCCATATCCGGAGACATGGCTGGCCAGTCCAAGACATTGATGTTGTTAGCAGCCAGGTAGTCCATACTACTAAAACGGGCAGTATGCGGACGTGCATTATCCTGTTGGAAGTGCTGAAGTTGTGGGTGCGCTCGAAACATCGGAACAACAATTGGTTGCAAGACATCATCACGGTAGGCTACAGCATTAACGCGACCCCTGCAAATGTGTAGGGCGGTCCGGTGATGTGAAATGTGAAGCCTCCCCACACCAGTACACTTCCCCCACCCCATCGATTCGTTTTGAAGAGGGGGATCACGGTGGCTAAGTGGGTAAGGCGCTGGCTCGCTAGCCTGGAGGTCGGGTGTTCGATCCCTGCATTGGCCGAGAAAGTTCATCCAGATTTTCCGGCGTGGTTTCCCCTTGTCAGTGATGCAGGACGGAGGGCCTGACAAGGACAGCTGTCTAGTCATTCGGATGAGACGAAAAACTGAGGTACCGTGTATACATTGGCGTGCACGTAAAAGATCCCTTGACAGTTGGAATTCGATATAAGAGTAGGCCGTAGTGCCGCTGTCCGGGCAAAATTTCCCTCATAGCACACTGTATGGCGTATGCCCGTCTTCATTAGCCCAGTTCGGAGCAAAACAGTAGGACGTTAAACCCCATTTCATTTCATTTCATTTTTTCGTTTTGAAGACGCAGCAGTCTGCAAGACGTTCCCCAAGACTTCTCCACACACGCTGACGGCCATGAGCGTGATAAAGATGAAAGCGACTCTCATCACTGAAGAGCACACTTTGCCAGAGCACACTTTGCCAGTCTACTCTTCTTCATGTCTGGTGTCCTTGAGCCCATATCAAACGCCGCTGACGGTGATGATCCCTGAGGATAGTTCCAACATAAGGTCGTCGTGCACGGAGTCCTACTTCACTTAGACGACGTCTTACGGTGTTGGCACTTACTGGTCCTTGTCTTCCGACGACTGCTGCACCTGTTTGAGTCGCTGGGCGTTGTGGACCAGGACGTTGACGGTCACGTGTTGATCCAGTAACTCGAACACTTTCCACCAAGCTTACAATAGTGGACTGATGACAATTGAAGTGTCTGGCAATAGCACATGTAGACATGCCAGCCCTGGACATTCCCATGGCTTCATTCCGTTGATTTTCAGTAAGTCTCGGCATCTCTAGCTCGATTCCTTCACACGTCCAACAACAAATTACGACAGATTGATGTTTCACAGTTCATGTACTGCACATAAGTTGAAAACATGCTTTTAAAGGGCTCACACACAATGCTGCACGTGAATATTGGGTTTTTCATGTGCATCTCGTGCAATTTTTTTTTGTGCACACGGGCTGATATTTTTTGCGTTTGGGAGCATTGTGTGAAACAATAGTTCATAGTATTGCATAATATTATACATACAAAACCACCTAGTAATAAAATATTTGGGAAAAAAAAGTGATGCGTTTTCCATGGCGCTCAGTATATATTCAAACGTCTTTTTAAATCGGATAAGAATTATGACCGCTATAGGGTCCACAAGCTGAAAACGCAATTTTTCGTACAATCGGGGGCCATAATTCAGGAAGTTACGATTCGATATGCACTAATATCGAAAGGAACCGAGAACAGGCAGAAATCAAACAGTGGCTCCTAAACATTACCTCCAACAGACGAAGCTGTAAAGAGGAACCTGAAACGAGCCTACCTTGAATTAAAAGTATGTTTTTCAGCCCTGGAAACTGATCCACCAGACTTAAGTCCACTAGACTACGGCTGGAGTGGGGACTCTTCCAGTCCCCCAAAAATCACTAGTTCCCAGAATGGTACCAGATGGTACAAAGATGGTACCGGATGTTCTGATAAAAGTTATAAAATGCGGGTGTTAATCTGAGCCGCTATGTCAAAGCGGCCGATGTGGCTGTAAAAAGTCAGATTTATCATATTGTGATTTTTATTCTTGTTCCAATTCAGACAAATGCTTCAATTCCGTCATTTGAGGCTGGAACAGAGGATAGTGACAGTGGCGGCGCCAGCCGTCAGTGATTAGAGGGGCAAATCTGGGGCAAAGTCCAAGGTTAAGGGGGCAAAGGCACGAGCTTCAACTAGGGGTAGGGGGCCTCCCCCAGAAAATTTTGAAAAACAGGTTGCCGGAAATGTAGCCTGGCAGTATTTCAGGCACTGATCGATGAGGTAAAATGTCAAACAAACGGACTTGCGAATCACGATGAAGCCCACTCACGAGCGTCAAAGTAGGGAGTCCTACTACCGGAAATGCTGTCTGACAGTATTCTGTCAGGCACTGATCGTCGAGATAAATAGATCTGCCCAGACACGGTTCGTCGCCTGATCACTATTTAATCCGACTGGAGAACAAAATGTAAAAAGAACGGACTTACGAACCTCAACAAATTCCCCTTATGAGCGCCAAAGTAGCGAGTCCATTGGAGACCTCGCAAGAAAATTTTGAAAAATAGACTGTCGGAAATGCTCTACAACATGCAAGTTTTTGACTGAGTGGGGATGTGGGATTTATTCACCGTAGAAGGTACTGATTACCGAAACGTATCAGAAATACTTTTTTTTATTTTCTAAAATTATTGGGGGGGCAAACAGAGGGCAGACCAGATTAATGGGGGGGGGGCAAATGCCCCCCCTGGCGCCGCCACTGGATAGTGATGATGAAGATGACACAATATGATACACTAATATTAATATTGCTCTGGTCATATGTTTTACATATTGTATTTTTTATTGTTACTTACAGTTTTAGCTAAAATTGAAATTTCTGGAATGATCTATCATAAATCCAGCTGTGTGAACTTTGTTTTTTTTTTTTTTTCTGCCTTCATGATGAGTCTTATGTTGAAAAGATGTCCGAATTCGCGTTAAGCGACCCCCAAAACATATAAAACGATATATTACACGACCTAGTATGGCGAAAAATGAAATTCTTGTACTTCCGCTGCCATTTTGAATATCTTTGTCGGAATAGGTCGGATGTTAAAAATATGCCCGAATGCGTGTTCAGCGACCCCGAAAACCTATCAAACAATATATTACACGACCTAGGAAGGTGAAAAATGACTTTGTTTTTTTTCTTGCAATTTTTTGCCGCCATCTTGAATAATTAATTTTCCCCAAGGGTCACACGACCACACCCACCTTGGAAAAATCAAGGGGACCCTACCCCACAATAATCAACCGAGAAACATATATCAAACAAAAGTGGGTTCTCGGCACTGACGTCCGGACTGATCTGGTATATTAAGGTTGTGGACACTCTGGGAGTCACAATTTTGTGCCGATTTTGATGAAACTTGAAATGCATGTTTATAACCCAAAGGTCTTGGTTGCTTTCGATATTCGCGCATATCGGATCGTAACTTCCTGAATTATGGCCCTTGATTGTACGAACAGTCACGTTTTTAGGATGTGATCCCTCTAGATGTCACAATTTTTATCCGATTTAAAAAAACCTTTGAATATATCACTGTTACACCACTGTTACTGTACAAATTAACCAAAACTGCCGGACAAAATGGCTGCCCCTCGTACGCAACTATTGTAAATATATGGTATATCAAGGTTTTGGACCCTGATTTTGATGAAACTTGAAATACATGTTTATAACCCAAAGATCTTGGTTCCTTTCAATATTCATGCATGTCGGATCGTAACTTCCTGAATTATGGCCCTTGATTGTATGAAAAATCACTTCTTTTTTTGAGCATGTTCTCTGTCCATCTCTTGCAAAATGTGGGTGTATCTTGCATGGCAACTGCTTGTTTGATATCTATATCATCGTATTAAATCATTCTATATGTTGGATGGAATTAAATATATTAATTTTGAAGGAATATTGAATAATACTCATTTGAAGAAGATATTTGTTTTGGAGGCTAAAAATACAGTTTTTGTCAAATGTTGTCACTTTCGGTGAAAATAAATGTTGAAAATAATTGACTTTTATGGACCAAAAACTGTTAAAAGTGAGATAAGATTAAATATCATACTTTTAAATGCATAACAAATAGGACTCATTTGAATAAAATATCTGAATAAAATTGCTCATTTCACAGCAACTGCTCATATTACAAACTAATTTCGACATAGATTGTCTTCATATAGATTCATGCTACAAGTATATGAACATTACACAGAAATATTCTGAAATATGAAAAGCCCGAATGGGTTGTAAATTGCTTAAATTTACACCCTTTTTATACGCCCACATTTTCATGTGGACGTATATTGTCGTCGCCCCTGTCTGTCTGGACGTCCCTCCGTCCACAATTTGTTTGTGGACTCTCTACAGGTCACAATTCTTGTCCGATTTTGACGAAACTTGAAATATAGGTTTATCCCCAAAAGATCTCGGCTGCTTTTGATATTGGCATGTATCGGATTGAAACTTCATGGATTATGGCCCCTGTTTGTACGAAATATCATGTTTTTAGCTTATGGACCCTATAGAGGTCACAATTTTTATCCGATTTTGATGAAACTTGAAATGTAAGTTTATAACCTAAAGATCTCAGTTCCTTTCGATATTTGCACGTATCGGACCGTAACTTCCTGAATTATGGCCCCTGATCTGATACTGTAGACTGGAAAACTATAGCAGGTAGGGTGAGGTTGACTGAAATGGACTTTTAAAAGATATGAAAATTGGCACAAGCAAAAAAGAATCGCCACAAGGAAATTGTATCGTCAAAATTATTATTTTATCACAATTGTCTGAGATGGCAATCTACAGGACAATAACTCATAAGTTTTATAAACATGTATCAATGTATTACATATTTTCTTTACAGGTAACAATAGAGGTACAAAAAGGTTCAGGTTATTTCTATTTAGATGAGAGAGAAACAGATGCTATGACAGTTAAATATGATGTGAAACAGAAGGCTATATTAGTAAGTCATTTTCCAACTAAAAACAAAAGACTATTATTACTATTAATAAGAAATTTTTGAATTAAAACTAATTTTCTTTCTTAAAGGTCATAATCAGTCTGAAATATTTCCATCACATTTTTATATCCCATATTTCACTGTGGATGTATATTGTCATCCCCTGTATGCCTCAAACTGCCCAACTTTCTTGTGAACTCTCTACACACTACCGTTCTTGTCAGATTTATTTTTATATGCCGTCTGTCCACAATTTCTTGTGAACACACTACAGACTACATTTATCATGTGATTGTTTTGAAATTAATATATGTTGTGAGATGAAGAATCCTATTTAATTTCTATAATTTCTGTAAGGTAATTCTGGAGTTATGTCCCTTGTTTCACTTTGTTGAACCTTGTGAACACTCTAAAGATAAAAGTTATTGTCCGATCTGTATGAAATTTATGTGTCACTTAAATCAATGAAACGAAGAAGCCTGTTGATTTTGAGCAATTTCCATTAATTTATTCTAGAGTTATGGCCCTTATTTCACTTTGTTGAACCTTGTGAACGCTCGAACGACAAAAGTTATGATCCAATCTGTATGAAATTTTTAGGGTTCCCCACCATAAATAAATATCTCCAAATATCTTGACAATTACACCACAATATTTATATATATACGAAGCCGTAATTCAGTTTCGCACATTTATAGTCACTTACACTAAATAAACGGTCATGTTGTACTTTTATAAGCTATGACCATTTAACCATCCATAAATAATAGACTGAAAAATGGTTACGAGTGTCGGACATAACATCCGGGCACTTTTGAGTTAAAAATAGGTTACATGCTCTTGTTTTGAAATTAGTCTCGTTTAATCAGTCTACCAACCATTCTCCGTCTGATTGACAGGCCGGGATAATCAAGACTACTTGATAACATAACAGAAAGCTGGAACAAGAAACTGAATTTAGAAACAAGCATGTTAGGCAACTCAACAATTGTTTTAAGAACCTTAAAATGAAATGAAACTACTGCTAGTATCATGTTCTTACCTAATCCATGTGTTTCAGAGATATTATTTGTACTAAACCAAAAGATGCCGCTCCTAATGGTATAGCTAATGATAAAGTAATTTAAAAAATAAAATGAAGTTATTTCTAAAGCTACTGTACACTGAGAACTCCAAAGAGGTGAATCTGTGGACAGCCATTATAGAAATCTCTTTTTGGCTTGTTATTTGTACGTGTATCGAAAGAAAATTAATTTCCCGACTGTTACTCGGTATTACTGTGTAAAAATTGTAAATAAGGTGCATTAATTAACAAGGCTGAAAAAATGTCTGAAAGGTGAGTTAATTAACGCTACGGGTGAAAAATGAATGTCAATGGTGTGTATTGTTTAATTGGCGTATTTTCTTGCTAGTTGCGATAACTGCACCAAAAGGGGTATAATCAAGGACCAACAGCCTTTATCAGACACGTACGTGTTAAATCAAAATTTGGGAAGTAAAACTGTTTTACCTTGCGATTTATCATTCGACCGTGTGTTTTATGCAGGTCTTTGTATAATTAAAGACAGGTCTTTAGATAGGCCTGTGTGCTTGCTATGATCTGCATTTCTCTTATGTGTCTTTTGTATTGCGTACCATATATATCAAGTTGCATTTAATGAAATAAAAATATGGACCTTATTTTATTGTATACGGAAAGGCGAATTTAATGTCGTCATTAATAAATACCCAGCAGTCAGTGCCCAATTTGAATATCCACAGGAATATATAGAGTAAATCCAGCAAAAACTATTTTTTCTACAACCGAAATATATTTCTGCTTTATTACTAAAAAGACGCGCACTCACCGTTTCACATTTATTAAATTTATAAAAAGTGTCACGATGCGTAAATTGTGCATCTTACCTTCAATAGCAATATCCATAAAACAATCTCCATATTGATAAATAATACAGCACAACCAACCGAACAGTGGTAATTCCCACACAAATGATATATTTAAACTTGTAACTTATAATAGCCGTTTGTATGCAATTACAGAATTGTCCCGTGATATAACATATCAAAGAAACATATACGCCCAAATTGACACGTAATCATTTTCCGAGTCTTCTATTTTTACGACTATACCTGGCGTTTTTACTGCGTATCATATAGTCACTCTACTTATAGATAAAGTTGCATTTAATAAAATAAAAATATTGACCTTAATCTATCGCACAAAATGCAATGTCGTCATTCATAAATATCGAACAGGTAGGCCCCAATTTGTATATCCATGGGGTATATAGCAAATAAGCCAAATTTGCTGTATGTAAATATACTGTCTTCTATTCTTACCACTACCTGGCACCTCAAATGACCCAGCCACGTCAGAAAGAAATATCAGAGAAATATCAGGTTTATTTTATAATGTAGTTTAAAGCGCGATGCCGTTGTCCGCGATATCAACTTACAGGTCGCATTTTGAAATTTTAAGTAGATTCCTATATGGAATTCCGGGTGCAATGATAGACATTTAAAGGAGCTAAATCGCTAATATTTTGGACCTAGAAATTGGCACAAATGGGTCGCAACACATATAATAATGTAATATGAATTTATATAAACTGTTTTACATTCAATCGTGTCCGTTTTACTGTGAATTGTCATCAGTTATGTTCGGCGAAATACGCTATAAGTCCCGAAAGCAAGTCAGTTTCTAGCGTCTGGTTATTCCAGTCAACACTGATATTATTTATTGCGCATGCTCTCCAAATAAGAATATATCACATCACCGTTTAACATGACTTGTGGAATATGTGTATAACCTCATTCTTTGAGCACCTTGTTACAAATGGCACTGAAATGCACTATGGTACACGATTCATGTACCAATGGTAAAGTGCTTATTTTGTTTTAAATATTGGATATCAGAAGCCAATCTTTTCCAAGTAAGATCACAACACCAATGCTGATTTAAATTGCAAAAAAATTAGTGTTTTCAATGTCGAAGATTTTGGATGATATTGAGTTACGGACTTAGCTACTTTAAACACTCTCTAGATATTGCGTTTATATGTTCCATGTCGGTCGTATATGGTGGTCGGGACCGAGGGCTCTGGAAAATGACCGAAACTGGATCAGACCCATAGGTCATTTTGCATGCCGGAAAAATAGCATATTTTATACTAAATCATAAAATCCTGGGATACGAAGAAACTGTCGTGATGTAAGCTGTCAGGTAATAATAAAATTAACAGTGTTCAGTAGTCCACAAATGGAAACCACTGCCAATTAATTATCCTTGTGTATATTGCTCTAATCACAATCAACGGAGGATTAACATCAAACAGATTAAAAGCTTAACATTTAATCACTTTAATTAACCGAGTTTTGTTGTTTAATTAGTACTGTGTGATCATTCTTGAAACCGAGTTGTTGTTACAGCATATTTACTGACTTTCATCGCTCGTGCAGCCATATTTACTATATCAACATCAAACAAATTAAAAACTTTACTTTGATGTCTTCACTTGATAACTAGAGTTAATCATGCGAATGATATATATATCAGAAATGTTAGCATGCTTTACATCTTTTCAAAATGCTGAAATTCCAAACCTCTCAGAATAACAAAAGATAGCGAGATGATAACATTGTCATCAATGAATCCGACCTCCCTTCTTCAACATCGGCCCGCGAGGAAGACAGTAACAAACATTCCGTGGTTAAAATATGATATTCCTACACAAAGATGTTTTGTGGCTTCTTATTATTTGCTAAAAATAGCACCACTTTCTCCAAGTGAAAAATGACCCTCTGGGAAAATTTTTGAAGTGGAACCCCTAGCATGTTCCTAAACAAAATCATATAGCAACCAGGCAATTTATTTGCTATTTAGTCGTTTATTAAAACTACTTCCTATGACAGTGTTACATTTTAGAACAAATGTGAATACTCCATACTTTAGTAATCCATGTTTTGTATATTATAACTTTTATGAGAATAACTTCTCTTAATTACATCAATTAATTAGCACCTTCAGTGGTTAAGAGCAGGGATCTTAATCGGCTGTTTTTTATCGGCTTTAAAAGCTTGAAGTTCAATCAAGCCGATTGGTAAAACAATAAACAGGCCACTATGGTATCATAAATCAATCTACTTGACTACTTTCGGCTAAATTACAACGGGTTAATTATTACTTGTTGAGTAAGTAGTCAATCAACCTGCTTGTCGACTACAATAACAGTCATACCTTAGTGAGAATCAGCCATTGGTTCATAATCCAAGTAATTAGCACATATGTAACGGTAATTTTGATAATGTGGTAAAAAAAAAACCAAGCTTGCCTTTGTGGATCGATGGAACTTAGAAAGACGATCTTGGCATGGGATGAATTGTGCTCGGGACCCTATGCAGGTCACAATTATTATCCGATTTAAAAAAGCGTGTAAGTATATAACCGTTACACCGTAATGACAATTGAGTATGAATTTCGTGAAAATGGGACCAGAACTGAAGGGCAAAATGGCCGCCCCTCGTATAACGCAAATGGTGTAAATATGTGGTATATCAAGGTTGTAGACTCCCTACAGGACACGATTTTTTTTAGATTTTGATGCAATCTTAAATTTATGCTTATAGATCTTGGTTCCTTTCGAAATTCGCGCATATCAGATCGTAACTTCCTGAATTAAGGCTCTTGATGGATGAAAAATCACGTTTTTATACACCCACCTTGAAATGTGGTAGTATATTGTTGTCGCCCCCATCCGTCCGTCGGTCCGGCATCCACAATTGCTTGTGGAGGCTAAATTTAATATCCGATTGACTTTAAATTGATACACAGTGTTTGAGGTCATGAGACGAAGACACCTAGATATTTTCAAGGATTTCAGATAATTTTTGTCAGAGTTATGGCCCTTGATCACTTTGAAAAATCTAGTGGACACTCTAGAGGCTAAAGTTAATATCCCATTGACTTTAAATGTATACACAGTGTTTAAGGTCATGAGACGAAGAAGCCTATTGATTTTCAGCGATTTCCGATAATTACTGCCAGAGTTATGGCCCTTGATCACTTTGAAAAATCTTGTGGACGCTCTAGAGGCTAATGGTAATATCCGATTGACTTTAAATTTATACACAGTGTTCAAGGTCATGAGATGAAGAAGCCTATTGATTTCCAGCGATTTCCTATAATTACTGCCAGAGTTATAGCCTTTGATCACTTTGAAAAATCTTGTGGACGCTCTAGAGGCCGAAGTTAATATCTGATTGACTTTAAATTGATACACATTGTTTGAGGTCATGAGACGAAGAATCCTATTGATTTTTGATGAATTTTTATGGCTTAAACAGCTAAATCCATGATGTTAAAAGTTTCGTATACTAAACGTTAGCATGGGGCAGAACTTTTTAAAAACCAAACAAATTCTAATGTTTTTTTGATAATTACTTAAGGAGTTGTTACTCTTAATCGGATTTTATTGTATTATAAATGTTTCATTACCAAAAGTAAAAATATGCGACAACTCTTGTTAACTGCCCGGACGATATAGCTGCTGTGGGCGTATGTTACGTTGCCTGGCAACCTATCTTTTAGCTTGTGGTCTCTCTAGTGGTCACAATTATTATCTGAGTGATAAAACTGTTCGAATATATCACCGTTACATCGTAATGTTCGAATTTTGTGAAAATCGGACGAAAACTGCCAGACAAAATGGTCGCCCCTCTACGCAAATAGTGTAAGCATCTGGTATATAAAGGTTGTGGACACTCTAGAGGTCACAATGCATGTTTATAACCTAAAGATCTTGGTTTCTTTCGATATTCGCGCATATCGGATCGTATCTTTCTGAATTATGGCCCCTGATTGTACGAAAAATCACGTATTTGGCTTGTGGTCCCTCTGGAGGTCTCAATTATTATCTGATTTAAAAAAACGTTTGAATATATCACCGTTTCACCATATTGTTGGTTGAGTTCGAATTTCATAAAAATCGGACCAAAACTGCCATACAAAATGACCGCCCCTCGTACGCAAATAATGTAAACATCTGGTATATCAAGGTTGTGGACCCTCTGGAGGTCACAGTTTTGTGACGATTTTAATGAAACTTGTAATGCATGTTTATAACCAATAGGTCTTGGTTGCTTTCTATATACGTTCATATCAGATTAAAATTTCCTGAATTAAAATGAGGTCGTGTATTGTCGTCGCCCCCGCTTGCGGTCCGGTGTCCACAATTGCTTGTGGTCCCTCTGGAGGTCTCAATTATTATCTGATTTAAAAAAACGTTCGAAAATATCACCGTTTCACCATATTGTTGCTTGAGTTCGAATTTCTGCCAGACAAAATGACCGCCCCTCGTACGCAAATAATGTAAACATCTGGTATATGACACAAATCACACGATAAGGTGTAGAACTTTAGTTGAAAAGGCAGTTAAATTTAAATTAATTTTTTCCAATTCTTTGGGGGTCAAAAACTTGTATTAATAATTCATCTTTAAAATTTTGTAATGGAAAAGATAACATGTCGTTCTGTTTTTGTGCAAATACATATTTTGCAGACCATGTGAGCTTGTAACAGACGTTCCATGTCCAATTAATATTTGTCCCAAATTTGCTAATAAATACCGGCCCAGTTGATTTGCAGTGTGATAATATCAAAATCTACATTTTTGAATGTAAAGATATGTCTTTGTGCCCTGTTACCCCAAGATATTGGCAAGGATCTTTCCTGGACATCTGGTTTCAAAACAGTGTGAAATTTCTGAACTGATAACTCTTCTACACTCTTTCTTGGGCATGATTTCACTGTTATTCTTAGCCGATATGTTACAATATTTGATCAATGATTATTTTATTATTAAATTTTACTGCTCTGTACTGTTTTGTCAATATTATACAAAATATTTGTAACAGACGTGACTCCCTACTATGTAACGGACATGACTATTGACCCAATTAAAAGTGCGAGGTGTATCTGAGTACAGTGTCAGTGTTTAACGATCTTTTCCATTCTTAGTTTAAGGACACTTAAAAAGAAGGCAATCTATGTAATTTTATGTAATTTAATAAAGACTTGTAATTTTCTTTATGTTATCTTAGCTTCTTTGTGTAATGGTAGTGATGTTTGACATTATCAATTTCATCCACCATCACATCTGTTACACGTAAAACCGAAGGTCAAACTGTTATCAATCAAATTTGCGTGATTCTTTCATTTATTTCAATCACCCGAATGTGTGGAACGGCTCTTGATTTCGAGCGCAAAACAGGCTGCTTTGGCATCTCTAATATCCTCAGTTTTTGTCAAATTCTTGTAATAATGTAACGGACGTGATTTTGGCATAACGGACGTGATTTTGACATAACGGACGTGACGAAAACAAAAGTTTGAGGACGGAATTTCCTTATCAGGTCCCGGCGTTGGCCGTTCTTAATTACCCACAAAATCGTGAAGTATACAAACAGTGTGTAGAACAAGGGAGCTAATAACCGTGGAAGAGCCATGGATTTAAAACGGGGCTGGAAATATCGATCATCATAAACGCAAATAACGGACGTGATTCTTTGAAGGAATCTCGAGTGGACGATCGAAAATGCGAATATAGTTTCTTCTCAAACGTCTCTAGATCAACAGAAATACTTACATCATATCACTCAAGTATGCCTCTTCATTTTCAAATAACACACTATTTATGGATAACAATTACATGTGTTATATGCTTGATAACGACTTGTGAAATCTTGTTGAAACGTCGCAGTGAAATAAACCACAGTAATTGTTATCCATAAATAGTGTGTTATTTGATTATGTTCCAATTACTAAATGCCATTTAAAGAATATGCCTCTTCATTTGTAACATAAACATACATATAGATACAGGTGGTGAGCCAATCTTTCAATGCAATAAAAAATCAGGTTTTTTGGACGGAATTTATAACGTCCGTTACACACTTTTTAAACAATTTTTTTTTATTGAAAAATATTAAGATTGTTGGAATTTGACACTTCTGATGGATAGAAACATCCTTTATCTTCAATTTAAGAAACAACTTGTAGATTTCCATCCATGCCTTCAGTTTCAAAATACTTTCCTTTTTTTTAACACCACCAAGAGGGACAATTTTAGACCCCAAAAAAGGGGGTATTTTTTTTTTTTGTCTCGCAATAAATACTTTATTTGTACTATTTTGATCATAAAGTTGTGTTTATTGTCCCTTTATTATATTTTGTATATAACCATACCAAAAATTACATTGGATTTGTCCTAGTTTCGAAAAAAATCAATTTACCCAAAGCCATATATTAGTTCTACACCATATTGTGGCCTGTGTCATAACAAGGTTGTGGGCCGTCGAGAGGTCACAATTTTGATCAGATTTTGATGAAACTTGAAATGCATGTTTATAACCAAAAGGTCTTGGTTGCTTTCGATATACGTGCATATCAGATCAAAATTTCCTGAATTATGGCCCCTGATTGTACGAAAAATTGCGTTTTTATACGTCCACATTAAAGTGTGGTTGTGTATTGTCGTCGCCCCCGCCGGGATCCGGTGTCCAAAATTGCTTGTGGACATGGACACTCTAGAAGCTAAAGATCACATCCGATTTTCTTTAAATTTATACACAGTGTTTAAGGTAATGAGACAAAAAAGCCTATTGAATTTCAGCGATTTCGCATAATTACTGCCCTAGTTATGGCACTTGATCACTTTAAAAAATCTTGTGGCCGCTCTAGAGGCTAAAGTTAATATCCAATTGACTTTAGATTTATACACAGTGTTTAAGGTCATGAGACGAAGAAGACTATTGATTTTCAGCGATTTCTGATAAATACTGCCCGAGTTATGGCCCTTGATCACTTAAAAAATCTTGTGGACGCTCAAGAGGCAAATTTATACACAGTGTTTAAGGTCATGAGACGAAGAATCCTATTGACTTTCAGCTATTTCGGATAATTACTGCCAGAGTTATGGCCCTTGATCACTTTGAAATATCTTGTGGACGCTCTTGAGGCCAAAGTTAATATCTGATTGACTTTAAATTTATACGCAGTGTATCAACCTTAGATAGAAATGTTCTAAAAAAAAAAAAAATTACTGTCCTGTATCAAACTTGAGTTTTATCTCCAAAATTTTTGAAAAATGTATAGTCAGACAACTGATTGAACATATTGACACACACAACCTTCACGATAGTCTACAAAGTGCATATCGTAAGTTTCACAATGTTGAGACGGCTCTTATTTACTCTTTACACTGCTCCAGTTGGTAAAATTTTAAAAGACATGGTTTTGACTATCATATTTATGCCAATGATACCCAGTTGTATTTAAGTTTTAATCCTTTAAATGCGAATGAGCATGCTTTGAGCAAATCTAATATGTCTAATCACGTGAACAATATTTGTAAATCCTGCTACTTTCATATCCGTAATATTGGCAAAATTCGCAAATTCATTTCCTCTGATTCAACTAAAACTCTTGTTCATGCTTTTATTACTTCAAGACTTGATACTTTTAACTCACTTTTATCCGACTTACCTAATAAATTAATGTACAAATTACAAAAAGTTCAAAACACTGCTGCGCGACTTATTACCCTAACAAAAAGGCATGATCATATTACTCCCATACTTAAACAACTTCACTGGCTACCCATTCCATATCGTATTCAATTTAAGATTCTTTTAACTGCTTCCTATAAATGTTTTCATGGCTTAGCCCCATCTTTTTTATGTCATCTAATTGAAAAACAAACAAATGCTCGTAGTCTCCCTTGTTCAAATGACATTTATTGTCTCAAACCAAGATCTGCTAGAATGGTTACTTGTGGTGAAAGATCGTTTTCATTTTAAGCCCAAAACCTGTGGAATGATATAAAACCGTCTGGTTCCGATACTGATATTCGTTCCAGCGTACAATCTTTTAAATGTGCTCTTAATCAAAAAAGCTTTTACTTAGATATATATTATTTTATTATATTGCATCTTTTTGTAGTCTTTTAGTTGTTTTAATTTTTATACACCAACATTGAAATGTGGTCGTATATTGTCATCGCCCCTGTTCGTCCCTCTGTCGATCCGTCTGGCCGGCCGGCCGGCATCCACAATTGCTCGTGGATGCTCTAGAGGCTAAAGTTGATATTTTTATACAGTGTTTAAAGCCATGAGACGAAGAAGCCTATTGATTTTCAGCGATTTCCGATAATTACTGCCAGAGTTATGGCCCTTGATCACTTCGAAAAAATCTTGTGACGCACTAGAGGCTAAAGTTATCATCTGATTGACTTCAGATTGATACACTGAGTTTCAAATCTTGATACGAACAAGTAAATTTTTATGACTTGAACAGTTAAATCCATGATATTAAAAGTTTTGTATACTAAGTGTTAGCATGGGGCAGAACTTTATAAAAACCAAACAAATTCTAATGGTTTTCTGATAATTAATTCATGAGTTGTTACTCTTAATCAGATTTTAGTGTATTATAAATGTTTCATTACTGAAAAAAGTAAAAATATGCAACAGCACTTGTTGACTGCCCAGACGATTTAGCTGCTGTGGGCGTATGTTTCATTGCCTGGCAACCTATCTTTGTTATACTGGTATATGATTGTACTCATTGTTTTGTAAAGCGCTTCTGAACACCGTTGGTGAAACTAGCGCTATATAAATGTTCAATAATAATAATAAGGTCATGAGAAGAAGAAGCCTATTGATTTTCTGGAAATTCTGATAATTACTGCCAGAGTTATGGCCCTTGATCGCTTCAAAATATCTTGTGGATTCTCTAGAGGCGAAAGATAATATCCGATTGACTTTAAATTTATACAAAGTGTTTAAGGTTATGAGACGAAGAAGCCTATTGGTTTTCAGTAATTTCGGATAATTACTGCCAGAGTTATGGCCCTTAATCACTTCTAAAAATCTTGTGGATGCTCTAGAGGCTAAAGTTAATATCCGATTCACTTTAAATTTATAAGTAGTGTTTGAGGTCATGAGATGAAGAATCCTATCAATTTTCAACGATTTCGGATTATTACTGCCAAAGTTATGGTCCTTGATCACTTTGAAAAATCTTGTGATGCTCTAGAGGCTAATGTTTTTTTATCATCCGATTGACTTCAGATTGATACACAGAGTTTAAGGTCTTGAGACGAACAAGTATATTGATTTTCAATGAACTTTTATAACTTAACAGCTAAATTCATGATATTAAAAGTTTCGTATACTAAACGTTAGCATGGGTCAGAACTTTATAAAAACCAAACAAATTCTAATGGTTTTCTGATAATTACTTAATGAGTTGTTACTCTTAATCAGATTTTAGTGTATTATAAATGTTCCATTACCGAATAAAGTAAAAATATGCAACAACACTTGTTGACTGCTTGCGATTTGGCTGCTGTGGGCGTATGTTTTGTTGCCTGGCAACCTATCATTTTACCCTTTGTCTATATAAGTCAAAACAGAGCATAAGACGAATGCCAGACTTCTGCTGAAAAATGTATCGACTTGACCCGAAAAATACGATAATTTGGGAGGAATTTGAAACAGTACGGATCGGCAGCTTTCATTCTATCGTATTACGACATCACGTAATTTTGTAGGAATATTACTGGCATAAATTTGAATAACGTACGGGAATTAAATATGAAAAATAACGAGTTGCGCCTATTTTTTATTACGTATGAATTTGAATATTTTGTTGACGCATGATTTTTGTGTGTGGTCTAAAAACTGCCTGCTTAAATAACAACAGGAGTTATATTCCTTTATTTTTGGTGTCCATCAAATGGGTACAAAACCAGACCTAATTTTTCTAGAGTATAATTTTGCATAGAATATGATGCCGAGTGGTAATCAGTCCGCTGTTTATTAATTAGAACAGGTTTCGCTTTAGTTTTTATATTTTACGTTGACATTTTATTGCTTTAAATCTTCCTAGTGCAAAAACTGTAAATTTCATCTTTTGACCTCCAGGGTCACTAAGACTAAAGGTGAATTTAGCAAGTTTACATTTTTATTGAAAGTGTGATTACTTTCGATCATTTTCAGCTTCTTTTCATAATACAAGAATGGCTGTGCATTCACTTTCAGTGCAAATGAACACATTTGACCTTTGACCCCGAATATCTCGAAAACGCCCCAACGGCGGACTGATTACCACTTGGCATCGTATTCTACGCAAAATTTTACTCTAGAAAAGTCGTGTCTGGTTTTGTGCCCATTTGATGGACACCCACCCCCGCACTGAGCCTCCGGTCTATATCGACCTCTTGCATAATGTGGGTGTATCTTGCGTGGCAGACCCTGGTTCTATAAGATTGTCTACTTTATAATTATATAAACAAAAGTAATGTTTAATGTACTATCTTTATTTACAGGTGAATCCATTAAATGATGGGTCTAGCTGTTTAACAGTCTTTGATCTATGTTTGAATGTACAACATCATCCATCAGTTACTATACAGGTATCAGGTGTAGGAGGTGTAGATGTTATTATGTTGGATAAGGTAAAATTCTTTGAAATTTCTTTTGATGAATTGGAACCATGCCTTAATATATTGGTCGATGAATTTAGAATTATTGTTCCCTGGCTTTCTATGAAAGCAGGGGACTATTAAAATGGATTCATCCGTCCGTCTGTTGTCTGTCCGTCCGTCCGTCCGTCAGTCACACTTTTTGGGACACAATAACTCTATTTCTAATTGAGCTAGTATGTTCAAACTTGGTGTAGGTGTTTATTAGGTCTATACCTTGATGGAGTTTGAAGATGAGCATTTTCTGCTTAGGGTAAGCAGAGATAAGCAATTTGATTGGTTGATGCTTTGGGACACGATAACTTTAGTTCTAATTAAGTGAGAGTGATGAAACTGGGTATATAGTTTCATTATATCATAACCTTGACTATGTTCCACAATGAGCATTTTCTGCTCAGGGTAAGCAGAGCGATAAGCAATTTGATTGGCCGAGACTTTGGAACATAATAACCCTCCTTCTCATTGATCTCCCCCCTGGGGTGTAGGGGGTGAAAAGAATATACCCTTCGTATAAAAGGATCCCTGCAATGGGGCAACATATTTGCCGTGTGTTGCGACCCGTGTCGTTGGAGAGAGGAATCCTGGTAATTGAGTGGGGATTTGGCTTGCGAGCCCTTTCTCTACAACACATTACTACTTTGGCCCATGGTTCACCTAGACGGGAGGTCAGAGTGGCCCACTCTGATCAATCGGCTTTGGTCGTTTTAGCAATGTAGAATGTACCCTTTCTCAGTTTAATGCTGTTGTTTATTCACTCAACAATTATCTACCTCTGTGTCCTTAGTACATTCTACAGAGCGGCGGCTTGGGTCAATCAGGTTGGAGTAGTATTTTTACTCTCTTGCTTGAGTATACCCTTCGTCGAGTCCCTGGGGGACGACGAGGGGTGAATCAAAAAAAAATATTTCATGGATTCCCCAATCCCCCCCACATCTATTAACTCATTGACCCCTATACTTAATTCATTATCTACTACTGTCTCTCCCTAAGCCAATTAACTAGACAATAGCTTATCTCCCTGGAGCTAATTAAAGGATTATCCATTAATCCAATATATTGCAGAGAACACAAAATAACACACAAACTATTATTCCAGTCAAAAAATTTTCATATATTCAAATGAAGATATATAATTGGGCATCAAAATGGTCTAGCTTTTAAGCACTAATACAAAATAACAACAAAGTTATTCTTTATTTAAATTCAACAATATTTAGCACACGCACATTGTACAACAGGCCATAGCATTTAAATGTCCTAAAAATGTTGAAAAATTCACTGAATTTAACTTAATTTGCTGAACAAAGTCGGTATTGTATTCGCCGACCACGGGCCGACATTTTGATTTTTTTTCGTAGTAAGTCGTATCTGGGTCATCTTCTTCTCCGTTTATAATCCCGGAAAAAACAATTTCCCGAACACTATTGAGAGTAATATTCACATCTAAAATACCCTTCGATAAAAATCCTACAAATTCTGAATCACTTTCCATAGTGAAGAAATTATTAAAAGAGTGAGCGCTGGGATATTATAATTCGACGAAGAGTGGCTGCCATTTTTGGTACACCGTATATCACGTATATCTTCTTCTCTGTTTCATATCTCGAAATTCTCAATCACTTTCCATAGTGAAGAAATTATTAAAAGAGTGAGCGCTGGGATATTACAATTCGACAAAGAGTTGCTGCCATTTTTGGTACACTGTATATCACGTATATCTTCTTCTCTGTTTCATATCTCGGGATAAATCACTTTCCCCGGAACATTTAAATAAATATCCGTTGATAAAATTCCTTCAAATTCTGAATCGGGATCACTTTCCATAGCAAAGAAATTATTAGATGAACGGGCGTGAAAATATTAAACTTGCGTACAAAATGGCGCCCTATGACACGAATTTTCTCGAGAGTTCACAACCTTATAACCCCGAAACCATTGATGTGACGTATATGTTTTATGATTTAAATCATTAGTTCAAACTATACGCTTATTCGATAACTACTTTTGGAAAGCCAATCGTCTTTTTATACGCCCACATTTTCATGTGGACGTATATTGTCGTCGCCCCTGTCCGTCCGTCCACAATTGTTTGTGAACAGTCTACAGGTCACAATTTTTATCCGATTTCAATGAAACTTGAAATATAGGTTTATCACCCTAAGATCTCGGTTCCTTTCGATATTGGCATGTATCGGACCGTAACTTCATGGATTATGGCCCCTGATTGTACGAAAAATCACGTTTTTGGCTTGTGAACACTGTAGAGGTCACAATTTTTATCCGATTTGCTTATAACCCAAAGATCTCGGTTCCTTTATATATTCGCGCATATCGGACCGTAACATCCTGAATTATTGCCCCTGATTGTACGCAAAAACATGTTTTTTGGCTTGTGGACCCTATAGAGGTCATAATTTTTATCCAATTTAAAAAAACATGTCAATATATCACCGCTACTCCCTAAGGACGGCTGAGTTCAAATTTCGTGAAAATCGGCCCAAAACTGACAGACAAAATGGCCGCCCTTCGTTCTCAAATAGCGTAAAAATATGGTATATCAAGGTTGTGGACCCTATAGAGGTCACAATTTTTATCCGATTTTGTTGAAATTTGAAATGTAAGTTTATAACCCAAAGATCTTGGTTCCTTTCGATATTCGCGCATAACGGACAGTAACTTACTGAATTATGGCCCCTGATTGTACGAAAAATCGCGTTTTTTCTTGTGGACCCTATAGAGGTCATTATTTTTATCCGATTTAAAAAAACGTGTTAATATATCACCGCTACTCCCTATGTGAAAATCGGCCCAAAACTGACCGAGAAAATGGCTGCCCTTCGTTCTCAAATAGCGTAAAAATATGGTATATCAAGGTTGTGGACCTTATAGAGGTCACATTTTTATCCGATTTTGTTGAAACTTGAAATGTAAGTTTATAACCCAAAGATATTGGTTCCGTTCGATATTCGCGCAAATCGGACTGTAACTTCATTAATTATGGCCTCTTATTGTACGAAAAATCGCGTTTTTAGCTTGTGGACCCTATAGAGGTCATAATTTTTATCCGATTTAAAAAAACGTTTTATTATATCACCGTTAAACCCTAAGGACGGTTGAGTTCAAATTTCGTGAAAATCAGCCCAAAACTGACAGACAAAATGGCCGCCATTCGTTCTCAAATAGCGTAAAAATATGGTATATCAAGGTTGTTGACCCTATACAGGTCACAATTTTTATCCGATTTTGTTGAAACTTGAAATGTAAGTTTATGACCCAAAGATCTTGGTTCCTTTCAATATTCGCGCATATCGGACCGTAACTTCCTGAATTATGGCCCCTGATTGTACGAAAAATCACGTTTTTATCTTGTGGATCCTAGAGGTCATAATTTTTATCCGATTTAAAAAATCATCACCGTTACACCCTAAGGACGACTGAGTTCGAATTTTGTGAAAATCGACCCAAAACTGACAGACAAAATGGCCGCCCTTCGTTCTCAAAGAGCATAAAAATATGTTAATCAAGGTTGTGGACCCTATAGAGGTCACAATTTTATTTCTATTTTGTTGTTACTTGAAATGTAAGTTTATAACCCAAAGATCTTGGATAACTACTTTTTGGAAGCCAATTGGCCTTTTATGATAACTTTCTTGATCAATAAAACTTTACATCAAAGAGGCCGACAACAGTCGTCGTTAGGAAAAGTGACTAGACATTAGGTATTCAACAGGTGGCGTAAGTCGGTAAAATTCAGTAGTAAATTAGGTCGACGCCTGGCGTAAGTTGGACTGAATGAGTTAAAGAACTGATACCTGCCGTCGTATGAATCCTGATAAATAATATTTTACCGTATCACAACAGGTCAGTACTAAAACTAACACTTATTACAGTATTTCAACATCATGCGGCAAAATAGACATTCGACGGCAAAACTGAATGATGACCCACAACTAAACACATCGTAATATCTGAACATCGCACGTGAAATTAGATGTTTGACAACAAAATTAAACACCTTGCGTAATTGGACACTTTGACTGATTTTAATCACGCCTCGGGAAATTAAACAGTCCAACTAATTATTGAACAGTCATGCTAATTAGAGGGACGCTTATAATTCAACACATGCCGAGAAACTAAACACCAGTTAATTAGACGCTTGGTAATCAAAATTAAACAGTGAGATTGAAATTCGATAAAAGTACAAATTGAGCACTATTCGCCGAAATTCAACAATATTTATGAATAATTGGACACAGAATAGAAATTAACGCTATTTACGCAAGATTAAACGGTACCAATGTTACAGTGTGATGACCTTGTTGCACAACTTCCTCTCAGGTTTATTATTAAGGGAGATTTCAATGGTCATCATTCACTCGGGGGTAGTCCAGATGATAACAGCCGAGGTAAACAAGTAGCGAACTTCATTAACCTTAATAATTTGTGTTTATTATCTACATCTTGCCACAGCTTCTTTTTCTTCCCTCGATCTCACCATTTGCTCTCCGGTCCTGTTTCAGGATTTTACATGGAGAGTAAATGAAGATGTTTCCTATCTTGATTGATAATAATCTCACGCATCTGATTTACGTGTGTACACGTTGACTCCCTACCCTGATTAAAGCCGTTTGTTATACGCCCACATTGAAATGTGGTCGTATATTGTCGTCGCCCCCGTCCGTTTGTCCGGCGGTCCGGCTACCACAATTGCTTGTGGACACTCTAGAGGCCAAAGTTAATGTGGTCGTATATTGTCGTCGCCCCCGTCCGTTCATCCGGCGGTCCGGCGTCCACAATTGCTTGTGGACGCTCTAGAGCCCAAAGTTAATATCCGATTGACCTTAAATTTGTACACAGTGTTTAAGGTCTTGAGACGAAGAAGCCTATTGATTTTCAGCAATTTCCGATAATTACTGCCAGAGTTCTGGCCCTTGATCACTTCAAAACATCTTGTGGACGCTCTAGAAGCCAAAGTTAATATCCGATTGACTTTAAATTTATACACAGTGTTTAAGATCTTGAGACGAAGAAGCCTATTGATTTTCAGCAATTTCCGATAATTACTGCCAGAGTTATGGCCCTTGATCACTTCAAAAAATCTTGTGGACGCTCTAGAAGCCAAAGTTAATATCCGATTGACCTTAAATTTATACACAGTGTTTAAGATCTTGAGACGAAGAAGCCTATTGATTTTCAGCAATTTCCGATAATTACTGCCAGAGTTATGGCCCTTGATCACTTCAAAAAATCTTGTGGACGCTCTAGAAGCCAAAGTTAATATCCGATTGACCTTAAATTTATACACAGTTTTTAAGATCTTGAGACGAAGAAGCCTATAGATTTTCGATTTCCGATAATTACTGCCAGAGTTATGGCCCTTGATCACTTCAAAAAATCTTGTGGACGCTCTAGAAGCCAAAGTTAATATCTGATTGACCTTAAATTTATGCACAGTGTTTAACTTCATGGGACGAAGCGAAGAAGCCTATTGATTTTCTTCGTTACTTCGTCAAATTAATTACACAATAGGGGGTATTTAACGTTTTAAAACCGTCACGCTTATCGGGTTAAAGCGAGAGCATCAACAAGAATGTAAACACTGTCATGTTCCTTTGACAGTTAAGCACATTTTGATTGAGTGCAAGCATCTCAAAGATACAAGATTACAGCATTACCGTTGCCAATCATTACATCAGTTGTTTGCCCAGCAGGGTCTATATTGTAAAGCGCTAGATTTTTTTCAAAGAAACAAATTTTTATCGAAAATTTTAATTGTATATATCTGATTTTCCCTTTCATGTTTTAAATATATTTACATAAATTTTATATTTATTTTTATTTGATATTTACTGTGATATTTGTTTTTATTTATGTATGTATATAGATAATATTGTGATTATTTGTTTCTAGTTTTTCACAAGAAACCTCACCATATGTTTGGCGCAATATAGCCCGGTTGGAGCTGACGTGCCATTAAACAACATTTCATTTATTCTAATTGAACTAGAACATTCAAACTTGATGTAGGTGTTTAATAGGCAAAAGCCTTGATGGAGTTTGAAGATGAGCATTTTCTGTTTAGGATAAGCAGAGATAAGCAACTTGATTGGTTGATGCTTCGGTTTCATGATAACTTTAGTTCTAATTAATTAAGAGGGATGAAATTTGATGTATAGTTTTATTATATCAATACCTTGAATAAGTTTGATAATGAGCATTTCTGTTCAGAGTAAGCACAGCGATAAGCCATTTGACTGGTCGAGACTTTGGAACACAATAACTCTTGTTCTAATTGAGGTAGAATGTTTACACTTGATGCAGGCATTTATTAGATGAATGCCTTGATGGAGTTAGATGATAAACATTGTCTACTTACGGTAAGCAGAGATAAGCAATTTGATTGGTTGATGCTATTGGACACGATAACTTTAGGTCTAATTAAGTGAGGGGGGTTGGATGGCTGAATGGTTAGCACGTGCGTGCTGTATCATAAAGTCTGTCATTGAGTCTACTGGCGTGGTTTCGAATCACCAGTTGTACGTGACAAGGAGTAGGGTCGCCTGTCCAACCTTGTGGGTTTTCTCCGGGTCCTCCGGTTTCCTCCCACTGCTAAAGACCCCTACGCGCAAGTGAATTATTGAAATAAAATTGAACCATGTGTTAGTCCCGAAATGAACTAGTTTGTGTCGAGTGGACGTTAAACCCTATTTCTCTCTCTCTCTAATTAAGTGAGAGTCAGGACACTTGGTGTATAGTTTCATTACATCAATACCTTGACTAAGTTTGATAATGAACATTTTCTGCTCAGGGTAAGCAGAGCGATAAGCAATTTGATTCGTCGAGACTTTGGAACACAATAACTCTCATTCTAATTGAGTTAGAATGTTCACACTTGGCATAGGCGTTCATTAGGTGAATGCCTTGATGGAGTTCTATGATGAACATTGTCTGCTTACGGTAAGCAGAAATAAGCCATCTGATTGGTTGATGCTTTGAGACACGATAACATTACTGTGACTAATTTCGATGGTGAGAATTTTCTGCTTAGGCTAATAAGCGATAAGCAATTTGATTGGTCAAGACTTTGGAACATAACAACTCTGCTTTTAATTGAGGTAGAATGTTTAGACTTGATGTAGATGTTCATTAGGTGAATGTCTTGACTGAGTTCAATGATTAACATTTCGAGCTGAAGCTAAGCAGAGCTAATCAATTTCATTGGTCAATGCTTTAAGACAAGATAATCTTGATTCTATCTGATAGAGAGTGATGAAACTTAGTGTACAGTCGTGGCCAAAAGAATAGGACCACGCTTGAAAATGGTTGGATTTCTTACATGTAAATTCATTTGATCATATATCTGCCACCTGAAGACCGATTTTCACAAATGAGGTATCAATGGATAGGTTATGCTTAGTATGTCCATTATGCATGCACATGCATGTTTGAATGCACTCCAATGTGTACATGGGACCTCGGTTTTTCGTCCCGTCCGAACAACTAGAGAGCTGTCCTTGTCAGGCCCTTCGTCCTGCATCACTGACAAGGGGAAACCACGCCGGAAAATCGAGATGAACTTTCTCGGCCAATGCAGGTATCGAACACCCGACCTCCAGGCTAGCCAGCCAGCAGAAATTTAAATAATGCCAACTATATTGAGAGCTCCGGTAGACATATTATCATTCAGTGTCGGACATGTCATGGCGGTCCATGATCCGGAAAAATTTATTTTACTAAATCAATGGACATATTTTGACATAGTACTTATGTTTTATAGTATAATTTAGTATTCTGTATTGCATAATGCATTTTAAAGAAGGTATGCACTTGAATCAAAAAAAAACCCAAAAACAGCGGCTGCCAGGCAGGATACGCCCACATTTTGCAAGAGATGGCTAGAGAACAAGCTAAAAAAAAAACAAACAATTTTTTGTACAATCAGGGGCAATAATCCAGAAAGTTATGGTCTGAAATGCCCAAATATCAGAAGGGACTGAGATCTTTGGGACATAAAGATAATTTATGTTTTACGGTTCATCAGAATCGGATAAAAATTGTGACCTCTAGAGGGTCCACAACCTTCGTATTGTATACTTTTAGACAATTTGTGTACAAAGAGCGGCCATTTTGTCGGGCAGTTTCATTTCAATTTTCCCGGAATTCGAAATCAACCTTCATTATGGTGGAATAGTGAAATATTTAAACGTTTTTTCAAATCGGAAAAAAAAATTGTGACCTCTAGAGAAACCGCAAGCTAAAAATGCGATTTTGCGAACAATCAGGAGCCATAATTCAGGAAGTTACGTTCAGATATACGCAATTATCAAAAGGGACCAACATCTTAGTGTGTAATGATGATATATTCACATGTTTTTTTTTAAATCGGATAAAAATTCTGACCTCTACATGGAAGGCAAGCTAAAAACGTGATTTTTTGTACATTCAAGGTCCAAAATTCAAGAAGTTACAATCCGATACGCGCGAATATCGAAAGGAACCAAGATCTTTGGGTTATAAACATGTATTTCAACTCTCATCAAAATCCGAACAAAATTGTGACCTATAGAGGGTCCACAAGCTTGATATACCCGATGCTAAACACTATTTGTGTAAGAGGGGCGGCCATTTTGTCCGGCAGTTTTGGCCAGATTTTCACAAACAGTACGGTGTAACAGTGATATTCAAACTTTTTTTTTTTAAATCGGATAATAATTGTGACCTCTAGAGGGACAACAAGCTAAAAACATGATTTTTCATACAATCAGGGGCCATATATAATTCAGGAAGTTACTGTCCGATATGCCCAAGATCTTTGGGTTATAACCGTGCATTTCAAGTTTCATCAAAATCAGATCAAAATTGTGACCTCTAGAGGGTCCAAAACTTTGATATACCAGATGTTTACGCTTATTGTGTACGAGGGGTGACCATTTTGTCCGGCAGTTTTGATCTGATTTTCACGAAATACGAACTCAACCAAAACTAGGGTGTAACAGTGATATATTTGAAAGTTTTTTTAAATCGGATGATAATTGTGACATCAAGAGGGACCTCAAGCTAGAAACGTGATTTTTCGATATACCATATTTTTACGCTATTTGAGAACGAGGGACGGCCATTTTGTCTGACATTTTCGAACTCAACTATACTTAGGGTGTAACAGTGATATACTAAAACATTTTTTTAAAATCAGATAAAGATAGGTTGCCAGGCAACGAAACATACGCCCACAGCAACTAGATCGTCCGGGCAGTCAACAAGAGTTGTCGCAAATTTTTACTTTTTTCGGTAATGAAACCATTATAATACATTAAAATCTGATTATGAGTAACAACTTATTAAGAAATTATCAGAAAACCATTAGAATTTGTTTGGTTTTTATAAAGTTCTACCCCATGCTAACGTTTAGTATACGAAACTTTTAACATCAAGGATTTAGCTGTTCAAGTCATAAAGATTCATTAAAAATCAATATACTTGTTGGTGTCAAGACCTTAAATTCTGTGTATCAATCTGAAGTCAATCGGATGATAAAAAAACATTAGCCTCTAGAGCATCACAAGATTTTTCAAAGTGATCAAGGACCATAACTTTGGCAGTAATTATCCGAAATCATTGAAAATTGATAGGATTCTTCCTCTCATGACCTCAAACACTACTTATAAATTTAAAGTCAATCGGATATTAACTTTAGCCTCTAGAGTGTCACAAGAATTTTCAAAGTGATCAAGGGCCATAACTTTGGTAGTAAATATCTGAAATCGTTGAAAATCAATATGATTCTTCATCTCATAGCCTCAAACAGTGTGTATAAATTTAAAGTCAATCGGATATTAACTTTAGCCTCTAGAGCGTTCACAAGATTTTTCAAAGTGATCAAGGGCCATAACTCTGGCGGTAATTATCGGAAATTGCTGGGAATCAATAGGCTTCTTTGTCTGATGACCTTAAACACTGTGTATAAATTTAAAATCAATCGGATATTAACTTTAGCCTCTAGAGCATCCACAAGATTTTTCAAAGTGATCAAGGGCCATAACTCTGGCAGTAATTATCGGAAATCGCTGAAAATCAATAGGCTTCTTCATCTCATGACCTTAAACACTGTGTATAAATTTAAAGTCAATCGAATATTAACTTTAGCCTCTAGAGCATCCACAAGATTTTTCAAAGTGATCAAGGGCCATAACTCTGGCAGTAATTATCGGAAATCGCTGAAAATCAATAGGCTTCTTCATCTCATGACCTTAAACACTGTGTATAAATTTGAAGTCAGTCGGATGTCAACTTTGACCTCTAGAGCGTCAACAAGATTTTTTAAAGAGATCAAGGGCCATAACTCTGGCAGTAATTATCGAAAATCGCAGAAAATCAAGAGGCTCCTTCGTCTCATGACCTTAAACACTGTGTATAAATTTGAAGTCAATCGGATATTAACTTTAGCCTATAGAGCGTCCACAAGCAATTGTGGACGCCGGACGGATGGACGGACGGGGGCGACAACAATATACGACCACATTTCAATGTGGGCGTATAAAAATTATGACCTCTATAAGGTCCACAAGCTAAAAACACGATTTTTCGTACTATCAGGGGTCATAATTTAGGAAGTTATGGTCCGATATGCGCGAATATCGAGAGGAACTGAGATTTTTGGGTTATAAACTTACATTTCAAGTTTAACCCAAGCTAAAATTGTGATTTTTCGTACAAACAGGGGCCATAATACATGAAGTTACAGTTCGATATATGCCAATATCAAAAGGAATCGAGATCTTAGGGTGATAAACCTATATTTCAAGTTTCATTGAAATCGGATAAAGATAGGTTGCCAGGCAATGAAACATACACCCATAGCAGTTAAATCGTCCGTGCGGTCGACAAGGGTTGTCGCAAATTTGTTCCTTTGTAGGTAATTGGGGGCCTTTACAAGACAGTTCCATACAGATCAGATTATAATTTTTGCTGTTTGAGGGTTCACAAGGTTCTACAATCTGAAACAAGGGTCTCAACTCAGGAAGTAATCTACAGAAATTGTTGAAATTTGACAGGCTTTTTCGTTTTACTAATTTAAATAATGCATATAAATAAATAGATGAGACACATTAATTAATCGCACATTTATTTTTTGTTCCAAAAGTATCAAGCAATCAAACTATACAGTCGTGGCCAAAAGAATAGGTTCCTTTTGATATTGGCATGTATCGGACCGTAACTTCATGTATTATGGCCCCTGATTGTACGGAAAATCACGTTTTTAGCTTGTGAACACTGTAGAGGTCACAATTTTTATCCGATTTGGTTTAAACTTGAAATGTATGCTTATAACCCAAAGATCTCGGTTCCTTTCGATATTCGTGCATATTGGAACGTAACTTCCTGAATTATGGCCCCCGATTGTACGAAAAATCACGTTTTTAGCTTGTGGATCCTATAGAGGTCGTAATTTTTATCTGATTTAAAAAAACGTATTATTATATCACCGTTACACCCTAGGGACGACCGAGTTCGAATTACGTGAAAATCGGCCCAAAACTGACAGACAAAATGGCCGTCGTTCGTTCTCAAATAGCGTAAAATATGGTATATCAAGGTTGTGGACCCTATAGAGGTCACAATTTTTATACGCCCACATGGAAATGTGGTTGTATATTGCCGTCGCCCCCGTCCGTCCATCGGTCCGTCCGTCCATCCATCGTCCACAATTTCTTGTGAACACTCTACAGACTACATTTATCAACCGATTGTTTTGAAATTGATATATGTTGTTTGATCTAATGACAAAAGTTATCAACCGATCTGTATGAAATTTATATGCATCATTTAAATTAGTAAAACAAAGAAGCCTATTGAATTTCAGCAATTTCCGTTAATTACATCTAGAGTTATGGCCCTTGTTTCACTTTGTTGAATATTGTGAACACTCTAATGACAACAGTTATCATCCGATCTGTTTGAAATTGATATGCATCATTTAAATTAGTGAAATAAGGTGGCCTATTGATTTTCAGCAATTTCCGTTAATTACGCCGTGAGTTATGGCCCTTGTTTCACTTTGTTGTACCTTGTAGATGCTCTAACGACAAAAGTTATTATCCGATCTGTATGAAATTTATATGTATCATGTAAATTAGTAAAACGAACAATCCTATTGAATTTAAGTTATCACCTAAATTAGTGAAATGAAGACGAACAAGCCTATTGAATGTCAGCAATTTCCATCAATTACGTCTAGAGTTATGGCCCTTGATTTACTTTGTTGAACTTTGTGAACTTTCGAACAACAAAAGTTATCATCTGATCTGTATGAAATTCATATGCATTATTTGAATTATTAAAACGAAAAAAGCCTGTCGAATTTGAACAATTTCTGTAGATTGCTTCCAGAGTTACGGCCCTTGTTTTAGATTTTAGAACCTTGTGAACCATCAAACAACGGATATTATAATGTCAACTGTATGAAATTGTCTATTAAATTCCCCTAATTACCTACTAAAGAATAAATATGTGACAACCCTTGTCGACTGCTCCGACGATTTAGCTGCTGTGGGCGTATGTTTTGTTGCCTGGCAACCTATCTTGATCCGATTTTGTTGAAACTTGAAATGTAAGTTTATAACCTAGAGATCTCGGTTCCTTTCGATATTCGCGCATATAGGACCGTAACTTCCTGAATTATGGCCCCTGATTGTACGAAAAATCGCGTTGTTAGCTTGTGGACCCTATAGAAGTCATAATTTTTATCCGATTTAAAAAAACATATTATTATATCACCGTTGCACCCTAAGGACGACTGAGTTCGAATTTCGTGAAAATCGGCCCAAAACTGACAAACAAAATGGCCGCCATTCGTCCTCAAATAGCGTAAAAATATGGTATATCAATGTTGTGGACCCTATAGAGGTCACAATTTTTATCCGATTTTGTTGAAACTTGAAATGTAAGTTTATAACCCAAAGATCTCAGTTCCTTTCGATATTTGCGCATATCGAATTGTAATTTTCTGAATTATGGCCCTTGATTGTAGGAAAAATCACTTTCGTTTTAGCTTGTTTTCTATCCATCTCTCGAAAATGTGGGCGTATCCTGCCTGGCAGCCGCTGGTTAACAGTATTTATTGCTATTTATTCATCATTAAGCAATAAAATACTGTAAATATCATAAAAAGGAAGACATTTTTTTCAATATTTATGTTTAATATCATCAAGAAAAATCAAAACTGTGATATCGGTTTTTCGATATTTTTCTGAAGATGTTTTTTTTACGGTTTTTATTTCTGTGACGGTATTATATTGAAAAACCGAAATATCGCCCAGCTCCAAGCCAAAATATAGGTTTATATCCCAAAGATCTCAGTTCCTGTTCATATTGGCATGTATCGGACCGTAACTTAAAGGATTATGGCCCCTGATGGTTCGAAAAATCATGTTTTTAGCTTGTAGACACTCTTAAGAGGTCACAATTTTTATCCGCTTTTGATGAAACTTAAAATGTATGTTAATTACCCAAAGATCTTGGTTCCTTTCAATATTCGTGCATATCAGATTGTAACTTCATGGATTATGGCCCCTGATGGTTGGAAAAATCATGTTTTTAGCTTGTAGACACTCTTAAGAGGTCACAATTTTTATCCGCTTTTGATGAAACTTAAAATGTATGTTAATTACCCAAAGATCTTGGTTCCTTTCAAAATTCGTGCATATCAGATTGTAACTTCATGGATTATTGCCCCTGATTGTACGAAAAATTTCTTTTTAGCTTATGGACACCCTAGGGGTCACAATTTTTATCTGATTTTTAAAATCATTTAAATATATCACTGTTACACCATATAGATGATTCAGTTCAAATTTGGTTTAAATTGAACCGAAAATGCCCGACAAAATGGTCGCTCCTGGTACGCAAATAGTGTAAAAGTAAAAGTATGTAATACCAAGGTTGTGGAACAGTTTTTATCTGATTTTGATGAAACTTAAAATATATGTTTATATATTTGCTCTAGATATTCAAGAAGGACTTTAACTTCCTGGATGATGGCCCCTGATTGTACAAAAAATCATGTTTTTAACTTGTGGTCCCTCTAGCGGTTGCAATTTTTATCTGATTTAAAAAACCAGCCCCTGATTGTACAAAAAATTGTTTTGTTTTTAGCTTGTTCTTTGTCCATCTCTTGCAAAATGTGGGCATATCTTGCATGGCAAATGGCAACCTCTTGTTATAAATTATGGTAACTATATTTAGCAGAATCTTGTAGGTTGGATCACTATATAATAAGCTTTCTTTATGTCAAACTGTCAACGATATGTAATACTGCAATCAGTCATACAGGCCATGTTTCGAAATAGCCACAATCTTTTATGCATTTAAACTGATGGAAAAAGTTTTAAAAAAATTATTCCCCAAAATTACACCCCCCCCATATTTCAGGTGGGACTGGCCAGAGGAAAATTGTGTGTGTTATACATTGATGTTGACTGTATGTAGAGGTCGCAGTGGATCAATTTCGAGTTGCGTAAAAATAGGCAGGCATTCCAAAATTTTGCGTTTTTACCCTCTACATCTTCGTGACTTGGAGCCTCTCAAAATACTCAACAGAAGCAAGTAACATTGTTGTGTGATTAACCCTATTTTAAACGTCCTTATTTTATTGATACTGTATTTAGTCTTATGAATACTAGAGGTTAACTGCACAGTTATTTCAATCTTTCAGTTTTAAAGGAAGTAAAGATCAAACTGTATCTCTACGAAAGCCAATATTTGATTAGCTGAATTTAGACAGTTTATGGTGTACTAGCCAATCCAAAGGCTTGGATCAAACATTTGAATGGTGCTTGTAGATATGATGATTTGAAATTTGTAATTCGGGTACGCCATTCCGACGCTGGAGATCCATAATGGTTGAAAAATTGTCATTAGGCATGTCATGTTTTGCCATACTATATACGGTTATCAGCATAACAATGAAAGATTTATCTGAATTTTCCCATGTTTTTTTCATATGATCCGCCAATGAAGTTGAAAGCAATGAGTGTGAATGATCTGTTGATTGCTTATGTCTAATCAAAGAATTGTGTTGATAAGTTTTGCAACCACGTGTATAGGCGTTTTTCACTTTCGCCCCTTCACAAACTGAGTAAAAAATAACAAATGCGCCGTCCGTATCTTGACTGGTTCGCAACGATAAGAAATCATTTCTCCATTTTTCTTAAAAAATGAATTCAGATTTCGATCGTTTAATTATTGTAGGGCCATGGTTATCTTGAGACGCCTCCCTCACTTTCACCATCAATGACCGTGTCATTTCTGGTGTATTCAGACACATTTTCGTTCGGAAAACCTTGTGGATTGCCTGTTTTAAAGAAATTTGTTAATGTTCTTTGTCTTGGTTTACCAGAAAACATAGTTATTGATGTAATCAATTCAATAAATACAGTAAGCGTTACAAAATGTATGATTTTGTGCACCAAGAAGTACAGTAAGGTAGCAGACGACTGATAGAAAACTTGTCCAGTCTTTTTATTACCATAATAGTGTAGTTATTGAATGTCTGTATATAAAAACCTATGGAGACTACAGCACTGATCTATATATAGATCAGTGGACTACAGTAGCAATATCACCTATCTACGATATCGCCTATGGTGGAAGTGGACGTAATACTTTAAGAACGAACAGTCAGTATCGATGTGTAAATGCTGCGTGAAGCACATAGATTGATGACCCAGTGTACAAACCACAACAAAGATATATTATTCATTATCGTAACATTTTATCCGTAACATTTTATTCGTAACATTTTATCCGTTATCTAAACATTTTATCCGTTATCTAAACATAATCTAATTATACTTAGTTGAGAAATTTCTGCGTGTAAATTACGCAGCGTCCGGAAATATTTGCGTTTATTTTGAAGAAATTGCATGAAAAACGCGGATTTTTGCATGACTACGACCTCTGACTGTATGTGTGATCTATTTATCTTGGGATAGCAGTGGGGGACATAAGCTTCACTTGTTTCTATTAATTTAGGTAGAAGTTGGTAAAGAATTGATAGCTAAAGTACAAGTTTTAGATGTAAATGGTAATCCTCTATTGTCTAGTTTCTTTTCCTTAATGGGATTAAAACTAGAAGCCGGTACAGGTATTTTAACCATAAGGTAAGTTATAGATGTATGCCTTTTTATACTCCCACATTTTCATGTGGACGTATATTGTCATTGCCCCTGTCCGTCCGTCCACAATTTGTTTGTCTACTCTCTACAGGTCACAATTCTTGTCCGATTTTGGCGCCAGGGGGGGGGGGGGATGGCCGAATGGTTAGCACATGTGTGCTGTATCATAAGGCCTGTCATTGAGTCAACTGGCATGGTTTCGAATCCCCGGTTGTACGTAGCAAGGAGTAGGGTCGCCTGTCCAACCTCATGGGTTTTCTCCGAGTACTCAGGTTTCCCCCCACTGCTAAAGACCCCCACGGGCAAGCAAATTATTGAAATAAAATCAAACCATATGTTAGTCCCGAAATTACCTAGTTTGTGTTGAGTGGACGTTAAACCCCATTTCTCTCTCATTTTGGCGAAACTTGAAATATAGGTTTATCACCAAAAGATCTCGGCTGCTTTCAATATTGGCATGTATCGGATCGAAACTTCACGGATTATGGCCCCTCTTTGTACGAAAAATCACGTTTTTAGCTTGTGGACCCTATAGAGGTCACAATTTATATCCGATTTTGTTGAAACTTGAAATGTAAGTTTATAACCCAAAGATCTCAGTTCCTTTCGATATCCGCGCATATCGGACCATAACTTCTTGAATTATGGCCCCTGATTGTACGACAAAACACGTTTTTAGCTTGTGGACCCTATAGAGGTCATAACTTTCATATCACTGTTACACCCTAAGGAAGGTTGAGTTCGAATTTCGTGAAAATCGGACCAAAATTGCCGTCGTTTGTACGCGAATAGTGTAAAAAATATGGTAAATCAAGGTTCTGGAACCTGTAGAGGTCACAATTTTAATTCGATTTTGATGAAACTTGAAATCCATGTTTATAACCTTAAGATCTTGGTTCCTTTCGATATTGTCGCATATCGGATCGTAGCTTCCTGAATTATGGCCTCTGATTATACGAAAAATCGACCTTTTTATACGCCCACATTGAAATGTGGTAGTATATTGTTGTCGCCCCCATCCGGCGGTCCGGCGTCCACAAGCAAAGTTAATATCCGATTGAAGGAAGGTTGAGTTCGAATTTCGTGAAAATTGGACCAAAATTGCCGTCGTTTGTACGCGAATAGTGTAAAAAATATGGTAAATCAATTTTAATTCAATTTTGATGAAACTTGAAATCCATGTTTATAACCTTAAGATCTTGGTTCCTTTCGATATTGTCGCATATCGGATCGTAGCTTCCTGAATTATGGCCCCTGATTATACGAAAAATCGCCTTTTTATATCGGATCGTAGCTTCCTGAATTATGGCCTCTGATTATACGAAAAATCGACCTTTTTATACGCCCACATTGAAATGTGGTAGTATATTGTTGTCGCCCCCATCCGGCGGTCCTTTTGATGAAACTTGAAATCCATGTTTATAACCTTAAGATCTTGGTTCCTTTCGATATTGTCGCATATCGGATCGTAGCTTCCTGAATTATGGCCCCTGATTATACGAAAAATCGCCTTTTTATATCGGATCGTAGCTTCCTGAATTATGTCGCATATCGGATCGTAGCTTCCTGAATTATGGCCCCTGATTATACGAAAAATCGCCTTTTTATATCGGATCGTAGCTTCCTGAATTATGGCCTCTGATTATACGAAAAATCGACCTTTTTATTGTCGCATATCGGATCGTAGCTTCCTGAATTATGGCCCCTGATTATACGAAAAATCGCCTTTTTATATTGTTGTCGCTCCCATCCGGCGGTCTGGCGTCCACAAGCAAAGTTAATATCCGATTGAAGGAAGGTTGAGTTCGAATTTCGTGAAAATCAGACCAAAATTGCCGTCGTTTGTACGCGAATAGTGTAAAACATATGGTAAATCAATTTTAATTCAATTTTGATGAAACTTGAAATCCATGTTTATAACCTTAAGATCTTGGTTCCTTTCGATATTGTCGCATATCGGATCGTAGCTTCCTGAATTATGGCCCCTGATTATACGAAAAATCACCTTTTTATACGCCCACATTGAAATGTGGTAGTATATTGTTGTCGCCCCCAACCGGCGGTCCGGCGTCCACAAGCAAAGTTAATATCCGATTGACTTTTTACACAGTGTTTAAGGTCATGAGACGAAGAAGCCTATTGATTTTCAGCGATTTTCGATAATTACTGCCAGAGTTATGGCCCTTGATCACTTCAAAAAATCTTGTGGACGCTCTAGAGGTCAAAGTTGATATCCAATTTACATTAAATTTATACAGTGTTTAAGGTCATGAGACGAAGAAGCCTATTGATTTTCAACGATTTTTGATAATTACTGCCAGAGTTATGACCCTTGATCACTTCAAAAAATCTTGTGGACTCTCAAGAGGTCAAAGTTAATATCCGATTTACTTTAAATTTATACACAGTGTTTAAGGTCATGAGACGAAGAAGCCTATTGATTTTCAGCGATTTCCGATAATTACTGCCAGATTTATGGCCCTTTATCACTTTGAAAAATCTTGTGGACACTCAAGAGGCTAAAGTTGATCACTTCAAAAAATCTTGTGGACGCTCTAGAGGTCAAAGTTGATATCCGATTGACTTTGAATTTATACACAGTGTTTAAGGTCATGAGACGAAGAAGCCTATTGATTTTCAGCGATTTCCTATAATTACTGCCAGAGTTATGGCCCTTGATCACTTTGAAGGCTCTAGAGGCTAAAGTTTATTTCCGATTGACTTTAAATTTATACAATGTTTAAGGTCATGAGACGAAGAATCCTATTAATTTTCAGCGATTTCCGATAATTTTTGCAAGAGTTATGGCCCTAGAGGCTAAAGTTAATATCCGATTGACTTTAAATTTATACACAGTGTTTAAGGTCATGAGATGAACAAACCTAATGATTTTTAGCGATTTCCGATAATTACTGCCAGAGTTATGGCCCTTGATCACTTTGAAAAATATTGTGGACGCTCTAGAGGCTAAAATTAATATCCGATTGACTTTATTATCCGATTTAAAAAAACGTGTGAGTATATAACCGTTACACCGTAATGACGGTTGAGTATGAATTTCGTGAAAATGGGACCAGAACTGAAGGGCAAAATGGCCGCCCCTCCTATAACGCAAATGGTGTAAATATGTGGTATATCAAGGTTGTAGACTCCTAGAGGACAAAATTTTTTTTAGATTTTGATGCAACCTTAAATTTATGCTTATATCACAAAGATCTTAGTTCCTTTTGAAATTCGCACATATCAGATCGTATGTATGTCGTCAACTTTGACTCCCAACAGAACATGGCATGGTGCTCCAGTACTAATGTTAACGATTTTACTATCTTGTCTATTTTAATATTACCGTATTTCATCACATCAGACTAGTCTGTTTCTTTTTGAGACTTTGTTTAAAGAGTGTCAAGGGGGCCATACTATATACCGGAAAACACCGAAAAACACTGGAAAACAACCTGAAAACTACCGGAAAACTCCATGTTATACTGAATACCGGAAAACACTGGTATATAGTATTGTCGGTGTCAAGGTTAATAAATACTATTCATCAATCAGTCGGTACCAAGCCTACATGTATGAGTGAGCCGTGAAGCTATCTCATGCTATGTGCTTGGAAGAGTGCTAATAATGTATACAAACAGGAATTTAAAGATAAACTTAAATCCATGATTTAATTCCAAAAGCAATAAAATGTGGTCTTCGGTGACAGAAAAGAATGTGGTAGCTACCATAACTGGTTTTGAAAGTCAGATATGATATAAAAACGAAAATCCGTAAGTAATTTTTTTAACCGATTCACCTGTACAACCGTTAACCATGTAGTCGTACGAGTAGCCATGTACGTACATCAGGGATCTTAATCGGCTCATTATAGTCAGCTTCATTCACTTGATGTTTGAAAAAGCCAATTGATAAAAGAATAAACTGGCCCCTATGGTATCATAAATCATCTACTTTCTGCTAAATTACAACAGGTTAATTATTACTTGTTGACAAGAAATCAATCAACTAGCTTACTAAGTTACTTAAATATAGGGATTAAGTGAAGTAGAACGAAATATTTTCTAATGTATAAATGGGGACACCAAGGGATTAAAGTCATAAACATTTAACCTCAAAATATAATATTAAACATACATTATGCAAGAGCTAAATCTGCCTATTTCAGGTCTTTCTTTAGGCCTGAAATGTTATCTAAATTATTAATTAGACATTAATTAACCTATCCAGGCCATAATCAACTCTGGATGGCAGCGCTAGCCTGCGATCTTTAGTGGATTGTAAGCCAATTTACTGCATAACTTTCCTTCTCAATAACTACCAACTCGTTACAAAATCTCCCATAATGTATCTTTAAATATAAACTAAACTAGTCAAGCTATTTCTTTAAAAAAAAAAATACATTCACGAAAAGTGGAAATGAATAATAGCGCCATTTTAATCTGAATAAAACATGAAAATAGCATAACCAATTGGTTACGCCATAATTTGAACATTTGTGGCCTGCAACCGATTGTCCCTGTTCTCCTTCCATCTCCTGCAAAATGTGGGCATATCTTGCATGGCAACCGTTAATTTAAATTTGGTCAAAATCCAAGTTGTCATTTCGGATAAACTGCTGTCTGTGGCAGTGTTTAAAATTCGGCAAGAAATGTTGTAAGCCAACAGGACCCGCTGGTAGACGCCATTCATGAAAGGTGTAGGTCGTAACATTAACTTGTGGGCCCAATAAATATTAACAAAACACACGTACACTACCCCACCCCAAATCCCTTGATATTTGCAAGCACAACCTCACTCCTACAACAATAATTTCTCTTGGTGGACAATTTTATTTTCATTTCTGGTAATGAAATACCGTTAAATATCTAGATGAAATATATTTCGGATATAAATAGGGGCAATATAGATATTTTCAAAGGAGAATTTGATAGAACCATGAACAAGATATCCATGACAAAAAACAGTCGGCTCACAGGGCTGATCCACCATCTTCAAAATAAAAAGATGTTGGCCCGTTCAGTTATTTATCGGCGCCGGGCCAATGGACTGACGTAAATTTTGTTTTGAGACATAGCTGGTATGTGAGCTTTGTGTGACTATATTTATTTACCGGTAATGTCCACTTCAACAATAAATTTATATCACAAACAATTTCTTATGCCAGTACACCTCAGTTTGTCTGTTTTTATACACCTACATGGAAATGTGGATTTATATTGCCGTCGCCCCCGGCTATCCGCCCATTGGTCTGTCTGTCGGCCACAATTTCTTGTGAACGCTCTAACTCCAAAAGTTATTATCCGATTGTTTTAAAATTGATATGTGTGGTTTACATTAGTGAGGATGTAGAAGCCTAATTTCAATAATTTCTGTTCAAGATGTCTGTGTTTCACTTGGTTGAACCTTGTGAACACTATTACGCCAAAAGTTGTCATCCGATCTTTGTGAAATTTATATGCATTATTTAAATTAGTGAAACGAAGAAGCCTATTGAATTTCAGCAATTTCCGTTTATTACGTCTAGAGTTATGGCCCTTGTTTCACTTTATTGAACCTTGTGAACACTCTAACGCCAAAAGTTATCATCTGATCTTTCTGAAATTCATATGCATTATTTAAATTAGTGAAACGAAGAAGCTTAGTGAATTTCAGCAATTTACAATAATTACTTCTAGAGTTAGGACCCTTGTTTCACTTTGTTCAACCTTGTTAATGCTCGATTGATGAAAGTTATCATCCGATATGTATATGTATATACATCATTTAAATTTGTGAAACAGAGGTCTATTGAATTTCATCAATTTCCGTCGATAATTTCTAGAGTTATGTATTTAAATTAGTAAAATGAAAAAAACCTGTCAAATTTCAACAATTTCTGTAGACTACTTCCAGAGTTAAGGCCCTTGTTTCAGTTTGTAGAACCTTGTGAACCCTCCAGAATTATTATCTGATCTTTATTCCTACAAAGGAATAATTATGCGACAACCCTTGTCGACCGCTCGGACGATTTAGCTGCTGTAGGCGTATGTTTCATTGCCTGGCAACCTATCTTATTTTAGGTTGAAGAGATATGAAGACTGGTAAATTGCCTGCATGTTCACTCCTGAAAATGCTTTATTCTGGTCAATACAGCTGTAATTGTATACCAGTATTTATTGTCCCCAGCTTTTCGAAGAAAGCAGGGGACTATTAAAATGGGTTCCTCTGTCTGTTTGTCCGTCCGTTTAACTTTTTGGGACACAATAACTCTCTTTTTAATTGAGCTAGAATGTTCAAACTTGGTGTAGGTGTTTATTATGTCAATGCCTTGATGGAGTTCGAAGATGAGCATTTTCTGCTTAGGGTAAGCAGAGATAAGCAATTTGATTGGTTGATGCTTTAGGACACAATAACTTTAGTTCTAATTAAGTGAGAATGATGAATCTTCATGTATAGTTTCATTACATCATTACCTTGACTAAGTTCAATAATGAGCATTTTATGCTTGATAAGCAATTTGATTGGCCGAGACATTGGAACACAATAACTCTCCTTCTAATTGAGCTAGAATGTTCAAATTTGGTGTAGGTGTCTAACTGTTTATTAGGTGAATGCCTTGATGTAGTGTTTATATGCCTTGATGGAGTTCGAAGATGAGCATTTTCTGCTTAGGGTAAGCAGAGATAAGCAATCTGATTGGTTGATGCTTTGAGGCCAATAACTTTGGTTTTAATTAATGAAACTCCGAGCATAGATTCATTATATCATTACCTTGACTAAGTTTGATGATGAGAATATCTTGACGGAGTTCAATGATTAACATTTCCGAGCTAAAATGAAACAGAGTTAAGCAATTTTATTGGTCGATGCTTTGGTACCAGATAACTTTGATTCTATCTGATAGAGAGTGATGAAACTTGGCATATAGTTGATTATTGGTTTGATTGCTTGATACTTTTGAAAAAAATAAATGTGCGATTAATTAATGTGTCATTTATTTATTTTGAGATTTCCGTGGGGGACATCAGCCTCACTGTTGGCTTGTTATTTTCAGGCCAAGTTCCAGTTATTTTGATGATAAAGTAACCGCTTATTATACAGTTTATGGAGCTTATGTAGGGCATACAAATATGCGAGCATCAGTAAAGCTACCGAATGGACAAGTTATATACAGCTCGCCTAAACCAGTAGAGGTAAATAATAAGTTCGATTTTAGTGCACATCAATAATGCAAAATGCGAAATTTGTACAAAGTTTGTGGACACTCCAGAGGCCATAATTTTTGTCTGATTCAGATGAAACTTAACATAAAGATGCATTATGTAAGATTTAGATAAAGCGAGCAGTCCATTCTTGCTATAATAGTTCAAAAACAGTTAGTAGAAAGTGAATATATTGAAAATAGACAACCAAGACTTAGCCTTGAGTATCCATTTTATCGTTTAATTTTTATATACCCACAATGATTTTCAACGATTTCTGATAATTACTGCCAGAGTTATGGCCCTTGATCACTTGAAATATCTTGTGGACACTCTAGAGGCTAAAGTTAATTTCCTATTCACTTAAAATTTATACACAGTGTTTAAGGTCGTGAGACAAAGAAGCCTAATGATTTTCAACAATTTTTGATCATTACTGTCAGAGTTATGGACCTTGATCACCTTGAAAAATAATTTTTTCCAGAGTTATGGCCCTAGATATTAAATGTTTTGTATGCTAAATGTTAGCATGTGGCAGAACTGGAAGCCAAACAAATTCTAATGATTTCTGATAATTACTTTATGAGATTTTAGTGTGTTGTAAATGTTTTCATTACTGACTAAGAAATGGGTTAACGCATGCGTGCTAGATCAATAGGTCTGTCAAGTGGCATTGTTTCGATTCCCCACTTGTATGTGACAAGGATTAAGATTGTCTGTTCAACCTCGTGGGTTTTCTCTGTGTCCTCCCACAGCTAAAGACCCCCACACACAAGCGAATTATTCATTAGTATGCAATATGTAGGCCAAACCATTACTCCTTTCAGCAGTTGACTTAATAAGGACAGATGTAATATAAGCTTAAAAAACCTGGCCATTCCCCCCATGTAGCCCTGCATTTTAATATACCTGGTCATGATTTAGTGTGTACCATAGTACAAAAAATTCCTGATAAAGATCAGAAAAAATTGAACACAGCAGAGAGTCTGTAGATTCATAGACAACATTCAGTTTGGCCTAACGGTTTAAATGAATTAAATCCAGGGGGTTTCAAAACCATTCATAATCATGCATAATTTTTCCTTACTTGTAACATTTTACCTAAGTTTTAGTTAAGCTAACCTTTCATGTTATGTATCTAAGTCTATGACGTCATCATTCCCACGATGTCATAACTTCCTATGATGTCATAACTGACTTCCAGTCATTTTGTATTTAGTTCTTCATCCCTGAAGAAGTTAGTATTTTTACTGACGAAACGTTGGATTAACCCTTTCATTGCGTATAGCCGGTAGTATGGGTATGGCATTGCTCATG
This sequence comes from Patella vulgata, assembly GCF_932274485.2. Taxonomy (NCBI): domain Eukaryota; kingdom Metazoa; phylum Mollusca; class Gastropoda; family Patellidae; genus Patella; species Patella vulgata. Next base: position 46,056,935 of record NC_065885.2, read on the forward strand.
GCTGCTATTGATATTTTTGTTCATTTTATATATCTTTATCAAAATCCAGTGAAAAAAACAATATCTCATAAGTATTTCATGGAGAAAAATTCGTTTTCGTGTTAGCTTTAGTGAGAAATCAGAAATCCAAAATGGCCGCCATGACGTCGCGTGACTACATTATTATGCAAATTTCCAAAATTCTATTTTTTCCTCTTAGCCCAACCTCATGCCCATCCCAACAGACAAAAAGATTTTTCATAAAAGCTTCCATAAGTACTGTTTGGCATTCAGTTCCAACCAGTGATGGGATTTCAACAAAATTATTGTAATTTAAGCAGACGTTTTCAAAACACAATAAAGAATCACGTGTCAACAAAATATATTCAAATTGATATGTAAAAGAAAAATAGGTGCACCTCGTTATATTTCATGTTTAAAACACGTACGGTATTCAAATTTATGTCAATAATATTCCTACAAAATTACATGACATCAATACTATAGAATGGCAGCGTGCTGACTGCTGCCTATCTGTTTCAAACTCCCCAAAAATTACCGTATTTTTCGGGTCATACGTCGGTACATTTTTCAGCAAAGTCCGACATTCGTCTGATACTACGTTTCGATTTATATACGGAAGGTAAAAAAATGACATCCCGAAATTTATTTCGCCGTAAACCGTAGTTAACGACGCTCAAATACAACGAGCGTGTGACACCAACTGCTAAATAATTGCATTCGAGTGTAGCATGCGCTATCGTCTAAAACAATTAACTACTTACGTCATTCCAATCGAAATATTCGTCAACATTTCTTAGCGTGTTTATTTATTTATTTATTTATTTAAAGACATAAACCCCATTCAAAATATGATCATAAATCCGACAATATGCCATCAAAATAGAATCTTTTCCCGGACATCAGTCATATTGGATTCGGCACGTATACACCTTAATTTCACGTGTCTCGCGAGATTTGTACTTTCATTTTAATTACTGAAGTATAGTGCCATATGCGTGTGTGTGAAATATCTTTATTTAACTTCAGCTTTCACCGAAAATATATCACAGACAAGTTATCGGATACAATGTATGTTGATTTGAGGTGCTATATACTATCAGGATATGTGACATATATGACTAATTTCTACGTGTTATTGTCCGACACAAAGGAGATTAAAACGTGAGACAATGGACAAATCACGGGTTAATCAGATTAAGTTTATAATCACTCTTATTGGATTGATATATCGTCCGACAAAGGAGAAGCAATGACATCTGTTCAGGATTGATTTGATGAATTGTCCGACAAAGGATTAAGTCAGCCAATTAAGGCAGAATAGTAGTTAATCAAGGTAGGTGTGTAGACGACATAACACGATAAATAGTCGATCACTTAATTACCTAATCAATCCAGCCTATTATCAACGATAATCGGGTTGCACGGTAGTTATACACTCAGTACACTATATTAATTTTGGAATTTGAATATTATTCACCATGTCTTGATGTCCGATTGGGCATATTCCCTGTCGGACAATTTTGGGCGTTTCGAAAAAAGATTCGGACAAGTCCGGAATATACAGGTAAAATCCCATCACTGGTTCCAACCCCCCTTTTTTCCTCAAAAAAGGGTCTAGCACAGGCAGTGGATTTACGTCTAGCATTGAAAGGGTTAAACCATGGTTTTTATACGCCCACATTGAAATGTTGTATATTGTCGTCGGTCCGGCATCCACAATTGCTTGTGGACGCTCTAGAGGCTAGAGTTAATATCCAATTGACTTTAAATTTATACACAGTGTTTAAGGTCATGAAACGAAGAAGCCTATTGATTTTCAGCAATGTCCAATAATTACTGTCAGAGTTATGGCCCTTGATCACTTCAAAAAATCTTGTGGACACTCTAGAGGCCAAAGTTAATATCCGATTGACGTTAAATTTATACACAGTGTTTAAGGTAATGAGACGAAGACGCCAATTGATTTTCAGTGATTTCGGATAATTACTGCCAGAATGATGGCCCTTGATCACTTCAAAAAATCTTGTGGATGCTCTAGAGGCTAAAGTTAATATCCGATTAACTTTAAATTTATACACAGTGTTTGAGGTCATGAGACGAAGAATCCTATTGATTCCCAACGATTTCTGATAATTACTGCCTAAGTTATGTTTCGTTGCCTGGCAACCTATCTTTTGATATTGTATTCTATTGATTATTTTATTGGGGGCTTATGTAAATAAGTCTGGTTTATGCACTGACACAAACTCGTTCACATGTCATCTCCTTTTTTTCGAATCTGCCTCTTTCTAGAATACAGCGCGTAGGCTAAGTCATGCTATATGTATTCGGCAAGAAATATTTCAAGCTTACGTGCCTTTACTATCAATAGCACCCAATTCCAACCGGGTCGGGTGGAATCGCATTCAAGAGATGTCGGCGGCGTCTTTTTTATCTACAGTTTGCTGTCGGTACTTTTTTGTCTGACGAATTCTGCAAGTATTGCCGCGACTGCAAGAAACATGGCGACAGGAACGAGGTCCCTTTCAGCAACTTCGTCTTCCAGTTCTGTTTTGCCTTTATAAATACACTTACATAGTACGGTTTCTTCAACATACCTGTTTTGCATTTCTTGTGTGGGGTATTATCAGGGCTCTATAAAAGTTGAGTGTGCCTGCGCACACACTTGAAAATGTGCCTGGGAGGGGGGCGTGGTCTTTTATGAAAATTAAACCCTTCTTGGTGTATTTTCAGAGCATCTGCTGCCTTTTGTATTTGGTTCAGTGCAAATCAAATTTCCATTTATATATTCAAATTTTACCAAATTCACTTAATTTTCATCAATGATACAGGGATCTAAAAACTTTTTGACACCACCCGACCGAGCATAAAATTGTCCTGCCCCACTCTGTTTCTCTGGATAGTTGAGGACCTTTCGGTATTTGTTGTTTTGTTGGGGTTTTTTTTTTTCAAATATTACTTTATTACTTTGAGATTAAAAATTAAAACGATTCTTAAAACGGTGTTTGTGTTTTATTTGAGTACAACGAATTATGACAACAGGTAGATATTGATAATTAAAACACGTTGTATTATTTGACTTGTTTGTAAAGTTGTTGTACGTGTCTCACGAATATTATTATTATTACGGTGGAATGAGAATCAGGTCAGGCAGAAACTGAGAAAGCTCTCATCGTCCTCCTAGTCCTACTCTCGGGCCGTAGCAAATCCACGGTCAACACAGGTAAGAAATAAAATAAGAAACATCATGAAAATATGCAGGCATGTGTTGGACAATACGACATTCAAACCTGTAACATTGGAGTGCCGTAAATTGGTCTGGGTAACCTATTTACGGCAAATAAACAAATATAAAGACCGTAGAATAATTGTAAAATGAATATACCTAGGCCTACACATCTTAAGTATAAATAAACAAAATACCAATACAGTATTGAATACTGAAGCGTTTCTTGATTGAATTTAAGAGTTTAGACTACTTTTTTATAAATTTCACTGATGTGGTTACTTGTATAGTTGAATTTTACTACATATGCTTACATTCGTATTTCGTGTAGCATATAGCAGATCATGACTCATGCTGGCATTACACAATGGGTTCTTTAAGTTGTATTCCTAATTGTTTTCAAATTTGAGTGAAGTCTGTGTCACTACAGACCCGGGACTGTACAGCGCAGTGGACGCTTACGGCTAGCCCCCGGATCCACTTTTTTAAAAATTTCTGTATGTTTGTGTTTTGCTGAGTATAATGTCCTGTCCGTGTATTTGTTTTTGTGTAAATTTTGTGTGGTGCAGTCCCCCTGCACTTACTAATAGAGGTCACAATTTTTATCTGATTTAAAAAAAGTTTGAATATATCACTGTTACACCTTAATGACAGTTTAGCTCGAATTTCGTGAAAATCAGACCAATGCATGTTTATAACCCACAGATCTCGGTTACTTTCGATATTTACGCATATCGGACCATAACGTCCTGAATTATGCCCCCTGATTGTATGAAAAATCGTGTTTTTAGCTTGTGGACCCTGTAGAGGTCACAATTTTTATCCGATTTATAAAACCGTTACAATATATCACTGTTACACCCTAAGGTTGGTTGAGTTTGAATTTCGTAAAAATCGGACCGAAACTGACAAAATGGACGTCCCTCATTCGCAAATAGTGTCAAAATATTGTGTATCAGGGTTGTGGACCCTCTGGAGGTCACAATTCTCATCTGATTTTGATCATATTTGAAATGTATGTTTATAACCCACAGATCTCGGTTACTTTCGATATTCGCGCATATCGGACCATAACTTCCTGAATTATTGCCCCTGATTGTACGGAAAATCACATTTTTAGCTTGTGGACCCCATAGAGATGACAATTTTTATCCGATTTAAAAAATCGTTTGAATATATCACCATTACACACTCAGATCTTGGTTCCTTTTGATAATCGCGGATACCCGAACTTAACTTCCTGGATTATGGCCCCTGATTGTTCGAAAAATCGCATTTTTAGCTTGCAGATTCTCTAGAGATTACAATTTTTTTTCCGATTTTAAAAACCCTTTAAATACATCACCATGTTTCTGGGGATTTCCATTCACATGATTACAGCCGTAGAAAACGGGATTTATCGGTTTTGCAGACTGAAATTTGCTACTTTTGACTAAATGTAGCCTGCTTTTTATCTGATATTATCAAGATTATAAATATTATCATTCAAATTATTACGATTTTTATAAGTTTTAACTGGCTAATATTCGTGGATTTGAGTTGTAAAATTTGTACAACCTATTCTATAGGCCTACCGCTTATTTGTGATGTCACTCAGATGTGACTGAAAACGCTTTTTGGAGTACCGTATTAAAGTCTTTTGGGTAGCATTTTATGTACATTTTCACAAAATATTTAAAAAAAAAAAAAATTCTGTCATTTAAATTATTGACCCGAAACCAAAAGGGAATTTTCATTTGTTCATTGTTGTATGCAGCAAAAACGAGTGCACAGTGTAAAATGTGCTAAAGACATTTAGTATTAGCCTATGAATCAGGGTATGAAATAACACGCGAACGGTTGTTCAGGTTACGCATCGGTTACCAAGACCCGGAAACACGCGAACAGACTTCCATTCTCGACCACCGAGCTATAATTTAAAAACTGAAGGTTTCAGTTAAATTATTCCTTGAGTTCGCACCTGTCATTTGGCGGTAGCAAATCAACTCGTGGACCCATCATACCTTGCAACATCATTAGCGAACAAAATTGCCTGATCAATAAACTGATTTCTATTGTTTTTATTTCTTAAATTAATGGTGATTGAGTAATAAAAATAAAACACCCAAGAAAAGGAATGTTATATTTGCAAATTATCAAATAAAAAACATACGTTTCTACAAAGAATCTTCTGATATTTACGTAAAATAGGTCAGAGGTGAAAATTCACACCGTGTCAATGACTTTGGCATTATTCCAATATTTTTACGTTGCCACTTACGGCTAATAATTTTATGACATGGAGAATGAAATGGAATCAGATTTTTTATGATTTACTGCCATGCATATGGTGGAATATGATAATTTCGAAGAAATCAGCTATTTATATTTTTTGGGGACGTTATGATGCAAAGATAGAGTGGTTCATGATCAATTTTTTTTAAAACAAAAAGACACTATTTCGGGATTATTTTAACCTTTTATGACAAGACATACCATAAAAACTTTATTCATCATCAATTGAAGTCTGACCACTTTTGATTTTTGAGGATATAACCATTTGGAAATATGTTATAAATGCTTCAAAATCTACCCGGCTTCCATAATCAAGGCAGATAACTCTTCTTTGTGAGAATAAGAGTTATGTCCCTTGGTCGCCGTAAAACTGTAACGTAAACGCATGTCCCTGAAACGAAATTACTTTATCGCAGTCGGAAAACATCGTTTATTTCCTTGCTGCGAAGTAACGGAATACACTCATGAGACGATTATTGAATTTGAAACGTGTGCACATGCGCAAACGCTTAGTTGTTTCAACAATATACCCACGCCTTCAAATGCCTTAATGTTAATGCTTAATGCTACAAACCCAAAGCCTGGCATTCTATAAGGAATACAGGAATGTTAACAACTAATGAAATGCTTTGGGTCAATCGATTTTCTGCACCAAAATCACCAAGAAAAGTTTTAATATGGTTGGTCATATAAGTTACTTACAGTCATATTTTAGGCCACATTATGACCAATCAACCAATCAAATTGCTTATCTCTGCTGATCCTAAACATAAAATGCACATCTTCGAACTCCATCAAGCCATTCACATAATCAACACCTACACCAAGTTTAAAAATTCGACCTCAACTAGAAGAAATGAAATGAAATCAGGTTTAACGTCCTACTGTTCTGCTCCTAAACTGGGCTAATGATGACGGGCCTAATGATGAACGGCCTACTCTTATATCGAATTCCAATTGCCAGGGGATCTTTTACATGCATGCCAATGTGTACACGGGACCTCGGTTTTTCGTCCCATCCAAAGGACTAGACAGCTGTCCTTGTCATGCCCTCCATCCTGCATCACTGACAATGGGAAACCACATAGGAAAATCTGAATGAACTTTCTCGCCAAATGCAGGGATCGAAAACCCAACCTCCAGGCTAGCGAGCCAGCGTCTTACCCACTTAGCCACGTGATCCCCCTCAACTAGAAGAAGAATTATTGTGTCCCAAATGGCTTGATGAACAGACAGACAAACAGGCCCATTTTTATAGTTCCCTGCTTTCTTCGAAAGGCGGGTGACAATAATGTTGATGTCAGCAATATAATTATGCACTTGAAAGTATGGCAAAGTTATCAGTACAACAAGGAAATTTTAAAATTGAAGGAGACTAAACTTCCTTTTAGGCATTATTCGATTTAAAGAAGTAATTCCAGACATAGTTCAATGAGTGAATTGTTTAAAGGGTGATTAGCTCTATTCTTTTAAATAGACGATATTGGGTCAAAAAACACATATTATTAATCTAATATGAGTATAAAGTAATATGCCCAATTTTGAATTTGTTTTATTGTATATTCTAATCAGTTTTTAAGCATATAAAGTAGTATGCCCAATTTTGAATTTGTTTTCAAGCGTCATTGTGAAAGATTGGATAAAGAGCTGACACTTCGCGCTATAATAGTTAAAAATAGATAATGTCAAGTGAATATGCTGAAAATTTCAGTAAAGTTGCTGAACTCTGAGTCAAGAAAAAACTCATTTCAATAACACTGTAGACTCAGTTGTCATTGTTAATGTTGTAACGATAATAGACAAGTCTCGCCTATCCATTTTTACGGTTAATCACCAAGCATTGTTGAACAGCAGATCAGATTGAAATTTGTGTAAAATCAGACCCATCAGATGTCATCGAGGGTTGATTATGGTCTTGTAATGTTAATACATGTCTAATTAATAGATCATATAACATATCACTAATGTAATACCTGCAACTGACAGACTTAGCTAATGTATAATACATGTTTATTATGTTTGGTGAAATACGCGAACAATTAAAATTGAACGGCAGTCATTTGCGCCTGCGATAGTATATTCTGCACTGTTTGTTTTGTTCTGTTTTTGACAGTGGTGGGGTGTGTGAAACAGCCATTTTAAATTACTTCCGCATTGTCGATAATGTCTCAGGTGTGTGCTTGTTAAAATTAAAGTGTTAATTTATTGTGGACTTACCCATTTCTTATCAACACCCTTTTATTTAACAGAACACAGTTTTTATGGGAAACAGTCACAGGTTACTATAGCCTACATCTACAGTACTATATCAATATTTACAATCGTTAACAATATAATATTGTTACGAACAGATAAATAGCATACAGTTAATGAGGAGACAGAAATGTATGGAACACAATGATGACAAAACAAATATTATATCAAAATAATTATCCACTATAGATAGAAGTAGCATTGGTGGAATACACAAATCGAATATTGTAATTAATCACAGCTCTAAACTACTTTTGATATCTAGAAATTGTCATGGGTCGGTCGCAGGGATTGTATGCCTCCTTTAAGAATCATCTCTGGTGTGGAAATAGTCCAAAACACCATCACATTCCGAAATCTGTGCCTCACTCCACAGTAAATCTAATTTACAATTGGAAATATTTAGGAGCGATTATCCATAATAGAATGAAAGTTGATGAAACAAGACTATTATCCAACAAGAGTATCGCATGTCTGTATGAATGTATTACACGTATGTGTTTTCTATGTTATATGTATTATTAAATGTATACGACTATGTCTAAACATATATGTATACATGTTGTCCTAAATGGACGTTTTGATGCAATTAACATCTTATCTTATCTAGCACAAACATCTTGTAAGTATATAAGCCAGTCTTGATAGCATTATATGGAAAATAACCTTCCGATTTCGACTTTTTTTCCCATAAATATCCATGTAAAGGAGAACACATAAATGTTTCCAACCATATATGGACTAATTCATAATTTAACTGTCTGCTGTTTTTTAAAACTAGAGAGGTCCAGTTATATACTTCCCTTCTCAATATTTAGAATAAATGGAAAAACTTAACAGTTTTTGCATTTCATTTCCTAGGAATGAGTGATTTGTTGCATAGTTTTTCCGCGTCTCTTTAGGGCAAGCACAGATAAGCAATTTGATGGGTTGATTGGTTAATTGATAATGTGGCCCAAAATATGACCTTTGTCACCAGTCTAACGCCTAGTTTGTTCAACTTTTGTTGCTCTTAAGTGATATTGTTGGCTTCCTGACTTGGTTAGCTAGCTTTTAGGCTTTGTTTCAGCTATGGACTCTAAATTTTAATTATGGTCACAAATTAGTGCTAATTAATTAGCTCTTAAGCAGTCATTTTGTGCAGTGAAACTCATAGAAATGGTGTTAGAAAGAAAAATAATCCCGGACAAGACAATTTAATCAAATCCACTCAAACATCATTATGTGACCTAAAATTTGACCTTTGACCCATTGTCACCTTTGAATCAACTTTTTTCGCTCTTAAAGCGGAAATTGCAAATTTTAAAGTTATATTTTTAAAATTAAAATAAAGCCTGAAAATAGATGGTATCCATAAACAGTCCTACCTTGTTAAAGAATAATCCTATTAATCCTATATTTCACTATTGCCAGCTGAGAAATTGGCAAACATATCATTTTCCTCTTCATTTTTAAACGTTTGAAAAAGCTACTCCATGGTGGAGAATAGAAAACAAGGGAGGTAATTGTGTTATTATTTCCTGTGTAAATGACTTGTAAGTGTGAGAATGACACCTATGATCGTATAATTGTGAGTTGACAACCTATTGAGCAAAAGACATAGAAATAATTACGTTTTGACTTTCTGAGAAAATTTGCAATTTCCGCTTTAAGTAATATTTTGGGTTTCCTGATTTGGTTAGCTAGCTTTTAGGCTTTATTTCAGTTATGGACTCTAAATTTTAATTATGGTCATTTATTAGTGACCTTTGTCACCTTTTAACGAGTCTTAAGCAAGGTTTGTTCAACTTATGTCGCTCTTAAGTGATATTTTTGGTTTCATGACTTGGTTAGCTAGCTTTTAGGCTTTGTTTCAGTTATGGACTCTAAATTTGAATTACGGTCACTAATTAGTGCTAATTAATTAAGCTCTTAAGTCGCATTAGCACAACATTGTATGCTCTTAAGTCATGCATTCTGTTTCTTAGTGTTAAGAGTGAAACGCTTGCCCAAATATTGTAGATGGACATTGAATTTTAACTCCCATTAAATATGGGAGGGTTAGGGAAGACTTGGCTTTCCAAAATGATCTAAGGGTAAAATATGTGACCGGCCGCATCTAAATAAGTCGGAATGCGCTAAAATTAATTTTTGCACAAGAGACAAAATATGCGAAAATATTGATTTTGATCGAAATTGAGATTTTCACAAAAATGAATCTATAAATATACTATCTATCGACTCGAAAGATCAAAATAGCAATAAAACATTTTAAAACGCCTTTATTTGGACGTTTTGTAAGAGTACCGTATTCTTAAATCTGTCTTTTTCTGAATATTCTCAGTGGAATTAGATATTTTTCTCTGCTCGCAGCGGGGCGACCTGTCAAAGCGGAGAATCTCTAGTTTATAAATATGACCAAAGTATTGTCGATGAATTCATTTTGAAGGAATATAAAAGGGTTTTAAAACCCCTAAAAATGTAAATACACTCCACTTGTTGCTATGCTTCCAACACGACTCGTTTTCTGATTGGCCTAGACAACATTGTGGTTCCGTGGCCGCATCGAGGCTCAAGCAGACGATAGAAATTAGATTTGGGCAATGTTATGGGGTATCTACATGCGATTCACTCTGAGAAGTGGCAGAAAACAACTGTTGGTGTTGTTGTTTATAATATACAATGAATATGATATTATGGACAGGTTGATTTACTTAAATTATTTACACTTGAAAATTGTTAAAAACACAAAATAAAAAGGTCCTTCGATACCAACAACTTAATTCTGATCATATATAGATAGCCGTTGAGTGTTAATCAAAACATTGTAAATCAATCAACAAGCCGTTCGTGTCATTGAGTAATACTAATCTGTAATCACTTCTCACAGATTAATGATTAGTTGATTGATAATTAACAATGATGAGGCCGCCGACAATTCATTATTTACTCCGAATAACTAATCAAAGCGGCGATGATTTAAGTCTCGTTTGGTCTGTAAGAAAATAATTTATAGTCCTTAAATGGAAATAAACAAAATAGCCAATAATTTTCTTTCCGAAGAGAATTTTATTGATAGGTGAATTCCGTTTACTATCGCTTCATACGGCATGCAAAGTTAAGAATGCATATTGGATATTGTTATTGTTTAAAATTCTATTATCACCATGGGTCGGGAAAATGAGAACGACCAATGAGTCGAAACACGACGATTATCGAGTGGGAAAAATAATCTGCTATTGTTTAATTACACCGCTTCCAAAATGAACGTAAGCATTTCATGCCAATGAAATTGAAATTTCTATTCTATTATGGACTCATATTTTGATACCGTTATGGTACCTGAGGCTTAAAATAACAATAGACTTATTGTACACGCAAAATCTTAATTCAGGCATGCAGCTGTGGCGGCTTCTTTGATGATTAAGATAGGCTACTAAACTTGATTACCCAATCAACAACCTTAATCTTCTGACTACTGGCACCAAGGTGCTAAATAATTGATGAGATTAACTGAAGTTAACTTAGACTACTAATGTATACACTGTTCTAAATTATAACGCTATCATAGGAAATGTGAATATGCCGCATGTGTTGTGGATGTTTTGCTATGAAAAGAGCGCATTTACTACGATTTTCGTCTTCGGCACCCTTGAAAACCTAAAAAAGAAAATATTAATATTAAACGACAAAATAACGAAAGATTTAATGGCATGGTTGCTGTGTGATATTGTTTTAGAACATACCATCACCCAAGCCCAATGAATTAATAAATTAAATTCTCGTAATGAAATTATATCCACTGTAAATAGCATTTGTTTACAGCTATCTCTACACTGGCATCATAACCGTGCCATACGAAAACTCCATAGTAAATACAGTGGAACTATTTTCAATTAAGGTGTATAGTCAAACCATGTTACTACTGTATCTTTGATCATAAGGCCTAGTACCATGTCTTTTATCCAACCTCGTGGGTTTTCTCCGGGTCCTCCGGTTTCCTCCCACTGCTAAAGACCCCTACGCGCAAGCGAATTATTGAAATAAAATTAAACCACATGTTAGTCCCGAAATGACCTAGTTTGTGTTGAGTGGACGTTAAACCCCATTTCTCTCTCTCTCTCCATCTCTTTTAATTAGAACTCGGCAGTCAAAACAGTAGATCAATCAGTACTCAATTAATTAAGCTGTAAACAATAGTCAAACCATATTAATACGGGATCTTTGATCATTAGTGCTTTCTCTTTTAATTATTATTATCATCTGCTCAACTGAATGACCTACTGTTTTTACTGCCAAGTTCTAATTATCTGTTGTTATAGATTTTGTGTTTGTCGGTATTATTATTGTTATTATTATGGTTCTTTATATTTATTACCCTGATTGACTTTTACTAGTAGAATATTATTAACCAGCTTGGGGTAAGCTAACGATAGGTATAAATTAATAGGCTGACTTGATTTTATCATTAACGTTACCTGTATGTGTTACGAAAGTCAATATTAATAATAGAGCCGAAAAACCCTGTCATATCAACGAACACCCTGATGAGATAACAGACAGAACATGCCTATGGCCGACCGCCTTATTACCTCACCATATTAATGAAAACCATGACGAGATGATCAATTGCAAGTTAAAACCGGTCAAACCACAAATAATCAGCTACCAATGAAACGTGGTCTTGGCCGTGGTCGTTTTCAAACGAAGAACATGAAGAATATTCCACCACCAGCGAAACGTGGTCGCGGTCAAACCACAAACAGTGATATTATTCCACCACCAGCGAAACGTGGTCGACATGGGCGTTAACGGAACATTAAATTAGTAATCATAATAAACACCCAATAGCTAAATGATTCCGCACCCCACCGTATTGTAGCAAAATGAACTGGCTCATCTAAATGGCCACATTTCCAGTGCTTGAGTTACTTTTCTTTTACAAATCATCCTATTTCGAGTGCTATTATTATTCCATTTGTTATTATATTTTATTAAAAAAAATACTAGTAATTTGTGATGCATTATAATACAATTTGTTATTATATTTTCTTAAATTTATGGGAGTTTTTAGCATACTGTTGTCTTTTGAAAAATGTTCTCTTTTCTTATACTTGATAGCATAAGGTGTCGAATACCGTTGTTTCATTGGTATACCCTACCCTGCAAGGTGTGACCATAACTGATGGGTGACCATAAAATCATTGAATATGTAAAATGATAAATATTCGTTGCATCGACCCAAAACCATGTTTTTCGTGTTCAGCGCCCCCAAAATCCTCTAAAATGATATATTACACGAGTACCAAGTATAAGAACTCCAATAATTGCCATTTTGGTGGCCATTTTGAAAAACAAGATGGAGGATACAGTCTAGTCGACCCTGATGCTACAATCTTTGTGCCTAATAAAACATATAAAATGACATTGCACCAGACGGTTACAAATATACGGTGATAAAAAAATTGTCATTTTGGTCGCCATTTTGATAAAACAAAATGGTTGATAATCTTTAAGAGGCATTTAGTAACTGGGTAGAGCAATACACAAAAAACACATACTTATGGAAAAACAGCTACTTATTTATTTGGGCGACGTTGATATTGGTTGATATTGTCGGATTAATTTTACTACTACGATTATCATTTCGGTCGCCATTATGAAAAAAAAAAATGGCAGGTATTATCGGATTTACTCTTATACTGCAATTTTTTGATGTAGCACCCCCAAAAACCCATTCAATGAAATTAATAAACACATAACTTATGAAAACTCGAAAATTTGTCATTTTGGCGTCCATTTTGAAAAAAAAAGATGGCGGAAATTGTCGAATCAAAACTTACTTTGGTGAGTTGGATGGCTTTAAGCAGTCACAACTCAGTCAATTTTTGCCCGATTCAAACAAACTATACATCAAATTGAAGGTAATGATTCGGAGAATGTGAAAATAACAATTTTCAAAATTTCCTCATTGCGACTCAGTATGCCATGGGGGGTCACATGTGTTGTAGACCTCAAACCTTTTGGACTTCAAACCTTTTGGACTCAATATTTTGATTAAATCTCACTGGGCTCCCGGACTATTATTATTGTGATTTTTTTTAACCTTCTAAGATTTGACGTCATTCCCAAAATAACGTTGCCACTCCGTCGGCAGACGGCTGTCTCTCAAGACAGTCTACATTTCCTACTTGCTTCTTTGTATTCAGTTTTGTTTTTGTTTTTTCTGACGGATGGAACATGTGCCCTATATGTATTGAATACTGAAACGTTTCTTGATTGTTTTTAGAGCATTTAGGTTTAGACTAATTTTTTTATACATTTCACCGATGTGGTTACGTGTATAGTTGAATTTTACTACATATGCTTATATTCATATTTCGTGTAGCATATAGCAGATCATGACTCATGTTGGCATTGCACAATGGTTTCTTTGGGTTGTATTCTTGATTGTTTTCAAATTTGAGTGAAGTCTGCGTCCCTACAGACCCGGGACTGTACAGCGCAGTGGACGCTTACGGCAGGATCCATTCACTTTTATTTTAATTGTCTGTCTGTTTGTGTTTTCCTGAGTATGATGTCTTGTCCGTGTATTTGTTTTTGTGTAAATTTTGTGTGGTGCAGTCCCCCTGCACTTACTTATAGAGGAATATTACATTACTGTATATTTTTTATTTTCGATGCAATGAAGCAAAGAAGACAACAATTCCCTCCATATATCCAAAGTCAGAAATGTCAAATGCCGATAGCGATGAAGTGACGTTCATTTGGGGCGATATTTCTTTTTAAAAGTTATATTTATATTTACTTTGAACACTGTACTGTTTAAGAAAAAAAATTCTCAGGAGATAGTTGTCCACGTTATTTTACCATTATGACAGATAGGCCGAATTCTCGGGGTGAAAATCTTGTCACCTTCGCTCCCGCTAAACCGGTCTACAAATCGGACTATAAATAATCATGCAATCAATATGTCAACAAAGTTCTCCAATAAAATTTGTCAATTTAATAGTTCAAGCTTGAAATAGGCCAGAAATCGATGACTTATTTCTTTATAGTTTGGAGCCATATTTGTGTAGATGTGAGTTGGATCCTGTGCAGCTATTTAATATTTGGCCAATCAGCGGTCATGCTTGCGGGGTTGCGGTAAAAAATTCTGGGGTCAAGTGCCAGGTCATAGCATTTGTAAACAAAGCCATGTGCACGATTTACCTTGCAAATTGCTCGCGGTCGGGATGAACAGAAATCAAATGAACCCCAAAAATGTCCCATCCATGTAGAGAAGTGGTGTATGAGAGTCACAAAAGGTATTTTGATCACGCTGACATAAAATGTGTCAGTCAGTCAGGTTTTTTCGACACTGATTAAGGATATTGGACCGGTCGATTTCACTAGAAAAATGCCTTAATATCAAGGGAGATTACAGAGAATACAACAAGGTCACTGCTTCTATAAGTGTATGCTTCTATAAGTGTAATTCTAATAAAATCATTCATTTTACATAACAACATACTTAAAACCTGTCTAGCCTGCTGTCTTAATGATCATGGATAGACTAGTGTATAGAGTGACTGTGAGGTCCGTCAGATATTACAAGAGTCTGGAATGGTCCTTCAAATCTTTAATACTGGAAACTTATAATAACAATTATCTACATACACTTACAGGACCGCGGATAACCGACTAGTACCTTATGCTACTAAGTCGGATAGACCTAAATGACTGACGTATGAAGTACAATCACATATTTATATGGAATTACTTCTAATCACTTGGCTAGATCAAGTGTTGACATAAATAAGCATTGATGTAATAATGTACAATATAAGAAATAAAACAATGGTAAATAAAACAATTAGAAGATTAATCATACGATTGGCATGTTCACCAGTCAGGCCATATTATCGGGGTGTTCTCATCCAGCTCAAAATATTGATTAAGGGGGTTTAGGGCTGGGGGATTATGGTCTGTAGCTGAAATGTGTTCACCTAATTAGATATGGATTAACCGTTTAATAAGTGTCATGTGAACTGTGTTTAATGAGTGATTTTTTACAAAGTAATGAATCAATTTGGTTCAATTAAAACCTACTGTGCTGAAAAGAGAGCAGACGCTGACTGAAATAAGAATTGTACAGCTCAGTGCTAACGGCATTTCCAGGCCAAAGAAGAAAGCCTACCGTGAACTAGAAGAGAGACTTCAAGCATTGAAAGATCAGTTCCGAAATGGTCAAAGAGACATCATGCTTTATGTAGATGCGGTATCTCACCTTGTCCATTTAGAGTAAAAAGTATGAAATGTTTACTTGCCTATATGAAATATATATTTTTAATGTTGATGCTCATTTCATAGTGCTATTTAGTTATTTATTTTTTATATTAAGTTTTTCCATTTACATTAAAAGTGTTAAAATAAACATGTTTTACTATAATAAATGTTGAATAAAACATTATGAAGTGATTTTGTTTTACTATTAGGTTTAACCTAATGAAATAAACAGTACCCAATGTGAAACAGACTACAGCTAATCCTTCTTTAGAAATTCCAATTAACACCTTAGTCACGCTAACATGATTATTTAAGTTTTGAGCTGGGTGAGAATGAACCATATTGTCAGTTACTTTCTATCTATAACAGTTTTATAAACAACAAGGGATTATAATAAATTAACATGTCATTAGGATTAGTAACATTTCACCCTTGGCTAGTCACCTTTTAAT
Source organism: Patella vulgata (assembly GCF_932274485.2). Classification (NCBI taxonomy): domain Eukaryota; kingdom Metazoa; phylum Mollusca; class Gastropoda; family Patellidae; genus Patella; species Patella vulgata. The sequence goes on from NC_065885.2 coordinate 46,073,390, forward strand.
AGCACAAATACAATTAATGTTTTAAAGGAATAGAATAGTTATTGTCCCGAGAGTTTAAATAAATTCAATTTGAAGGCTTCCACTTTTAAAATAAATAATGCATTATCTTAAATATTCAAGATTTAAATTATAACTACTATAACCTGCAAGGTTATAAGAGCTAAGATTAAGAATGAAAAAACATTATTTAGAAATAAAGGTTGAGAACTGTTAAAAAGTTGCAGAAATATTAAGAATGAATGCTTAAATAATTTGAACTAGCTCAGAATTGTCAGGGAAAAGCCCATATGGATGAAATAAAATTTTGCATCTACAATGTATAAGCATGCATACAATAGATATATGAATTAAAATAACACTTGACTGTAATTAAAATAACACTTGACTAATTAAAATAACACTTGACTGTAATTAAAATAACACTTGACTAATTAAAATAACACTTGACTGTAATTAAAAGCTGTCAAATTTCATTCTCATATAGAAAAATGGGTTTTGTCTGCAATTGCGAATGAACCAGATGGCACCCCTACCCCCTCCCCCCCCCCATCAATATGGGCCTCACCTACGACATAGTGTACAGGTAATCATCGATAAAAGTGCCAAACACACTTCCAGTGTTCATATCTTGCTTCTGATTAATAAATATTCTGATTTCTTTAAACAATTATAACAGATACTATACATGTACATGTAGTCGATCAAATCCAAAACTAATTACCTTCGATTTGAAAAATATTTAAAAGATAAATAAAATACAATTTAATGGAGGATTTACACTAAGAGTAAGACACTAACTCATTTAGTAGTTAGAATAAGGCTACCGGTATTTGTTTCACTGGACTTATCAAAACAGCAAAAGTGTTATTGGTGCTTTAAATAAAATGATAAAAATGCTGTTTTTATTTTGCACTGGACTAAATTGTCACTCTTTTGTGTGGCCCTCGCTCGAACATACTTGGATTTTTTCTTGCAAATTATACAGGGGTGAATGAGACACACTTTTAGTTTTTATACGCCCACATTGAAATGTGGTCGTATATTGTCGTCGCCCCCGTCTGTCCGTCGGTCCATCTTCCACAATTGCTTGTGGACGCTCTAGAGGCTAAAGTTATTATCCGATTGACTTTAAATTTATACACAGTGTTTAAGGTCATGAGACGAAGAAGCTTATTGATTTTCAGCGATTTCTGATAACTACTGCCCGAGTTATGGCCCTTGATCACTTCAAAAAATCTTGTGGACGCTCTAGAGGCTAAAGTTAATATCCGATTGACTTTAAATTTATACACAGCATTTAAGGTCATGAGTCGAAGAAGCATATTGATTTTCAGCGATTTCCAATAATTACTGCCAGAGTTATGGCCCTTGATCACTCCAAAAAATCTTTTGGACGCGCTAGAGGCCAAAGTTAATATCCGATTGACATTAAATTTATACACAGTGTTTAAGGTCATGAGACGAATCCTATTTTCAGTGATTTCCTATAATTACTGCCAGAGTTATGGTACTTGATCACTTCAAAATATCTTGTGGATGCTCTAGAGGACAAAGTTAATATACGATTGACTTTAAATTTATACAGTGTTAAAGGTCTTGAGACAACCAAGTATACTGATTTTCAATGAATTTTGATAACTTTAACAGCTATATTCCATGATATTAAATGTTTCGTATACTAAACATTAGCATGGGACAGAACTTTATAAAAACCAAACAAATTCTAATGATTTTCTGATAATTACTTCATGAGTTGTTACTCTTAATCAGATTTTAGTGTATTATAAATTTTTAATCACCGAAAGAAAGTAAAAATATGCGACAACTCTTGTTGACTGCCCGGACGATTTAGCTGCTGTGGGCGATGTTTCGTTGCCTGGCAACCTATCTTTAAAGTTGTTGAAGTTCTAGGCCTAGTAGTAGGGGTTATGGACTTAAAGGCCCTAAACCAAAATGGCTCTAGTATTTGGTCACAACAGTCAAACATTTTGGTCATAACTACATAACGGCCAAAACATTAGGGTCATAATGCCAAAAAGAACATTTGCTTGGGTGTATGTTTCGTTGCCTGACAACCTATCTTTAAAATATTATGTTATGAGTGAATTGTTATTTTTTTCGAATGATTAATATACTAATAGTCAGTTGTTCAATAATGTTTGGTAAAATATATTATGAGCACATCACAGTAATAATAATAGTCTGTATGTGGTGACAGTTTTAGTTTTGGTTGGACTAAATGTAGACGCTGCCTTCTCACTCTTTTTCTTTTTCGCATCTTTTAACTGTTTTGTTCTTAAAACATCTATAAAACGTTGGGTGAAATCCAAAACCACTGCCGACTGTATTTTCAATATAATATCCTTCGTAATAAATCCATTTGTATCTTAAAATGCTGCAATGGATCGGTTATTTCCATCCAATTGAAACCAGTCTATAGCTGCCTCATGACATTTGTCTCACCTTGTGTTTGTAAAGGGTTCTGCACCTCCCTTATTAACACTGTCTAAGTGAACAATACAAGTTAATTGAACCTTTGTCACCATTTCGTGTAGCTTCTACATGTATAACTGCAATGTGTTGCTCGTGAAGCACGCCATTTTGTGTTTACCAACAACACACGCGAATGTAGACAATAACATGATTGGTCGATTGTGGAAAAAAACGATCACGTGACGCGGCGAACAAAGCTGAATTCTGTCCAGTGACCTTGCGCACTATGAATTCTACTATCAATAAATAGTCCGGATTTCAAAGAAGAATATCACCGAAGAACTATGAAATTTTTGGGAGAAAATTACAACAAATGAATATCTCTATATGAACTATAAACTGACATAATTTTTTCTAGACCGGATTTGTAGGAACGAAAATATTTTTGCAACGACAATTTGTGCCCATGGAATGCGGCCTAAGAGAAAAGTCATAATTTTAGTGGAACTGACTTTTCAATATTATTTATAGTAGTATAATTGTTACTTTGTACAATTGAATTTTATATCATTGGAAAGAACATGACATTCTGTACATTTTTGTAACAGAGTATTTCTTTGTATAGATAATATTTTTTAGTTATTTGCAATTTTGTAAGTAGGGGATATTAGGATAAACAATAATCAACTATTGGCTTAGGGGCCCACCCTGCTGATTTAATGAGCTCAGGGGTAGCTGGCTCTAGGGCTAAATGGGTTAAAGTGTAGACTACCTATAGTGGTGTAAAATCATCCAAATTGTACCATATTGCATGGCAAAATGCAAAATTTTCTTTGCCCCCAAATCCCCTAGGTTAATTCGAGGGTCAGCTCTAAACCAATATGGCAGCAAATTGATGCATCGTAACCTATAGGTTACCATTTCAAATTTCAGGCAGATTAGCGTAACCTATTTTGAGGTTACCATATAAGAGGCTTATTTCATACCCTGTCTATGATCAATAAATATGAAGTTATTTGATAAAAAAAAAAATCTCCTGGATTCTCCTGTTTTTTTCATTGCTGGTCTCCTGTTTTTTCATACCTGGGGGTTGACACGTCTGTTCTCTATCCATCTCTTGTAAAATGTAGGCGTATCCTGCCTGGCAGTCGCTGGTTTTTCAAATTTGGTTGGAAGCAATGGGGTCATAAAAACATGAACCCTAGAGATAATATTTCTTCAAAGATCCTAGATCCTTATCAAATTTGTTAAACATCCAAGTTTTCCTTTTGGGTAAGCGGCAGTTGAGACAAAGCTGCTGTGTGGGTGTATTCCACACTTTGCTTGGCTATCGTCTTCAAAAAGGGGAGATGTCACATTATCTAGCCTTATTACACTGTAACCCCTGTTTATAGCCCTAAAAACTATGCATATAGTTTAATTTCAAAACATCATTTGATATTGATAAAAATCATTTGGAAATGACAAAAATCGTTTAATTAGTACTATAGTTTATATTAATGGTACACCGTTTAATTTTTTCTGAGAGGGGTTTAGAAATAGCCGAAGCGTTGACTTATCTAATGCGTTTATTTATTAGACGAGCAGTCCAATTTCCTGAGATGCGTTTAAAAATCAACACCTGTTAATTTGTCTACTATGTTTAACTATTAGATGAATCGTTTATTTTCCCGCGAGCCATTTATCCGATCGGTTCATTTTGATTACGATTATTTGCATATGAAGTGCGAATAAAAATGGTGAATATAAAAAAAAAAGCACACCCATAGATGCTCGCCTTACCATGGTCGTAGTAGTGTTTTACTACCTCTAGTGTTATTATATTAGAGATCATATTATTGTTTCATTATTACGTGTGTGTCTGTTTACCAGATTCCATATATTGTTGCTGATCGTGTACACCTGTGGTTGTGTGTCGACCATCATTTGGGTTTCGCCTGAAAGTGGTTTGATATTTATATCATTATCATCATCATTATTATGTTATATTTTTGTCCGACCTATGTAATTTGATCTTGATCAAAGGATAATATATATTTATTTTTATATGAATATTTTTTTTGTTGTTTGTGTTATTGAGTAAGGGGAGACATTGTGCAAGGCGACATTGCAGTCATATTTCATTCAATTATTGGAGATCCCGGTCAAGAACTTGGGAAGGGATTCCTTATAGTCACTTTTTAGCTGACACTTACTCATTACTAACCGAAGAGAGTTGTGATCCCAGGCGAGCTTAGAAAAACCCCTCCCTGGATAACAGATCAGTAGCCGAGGTTCCACTAGTGAATCTTTGTGATAGAGGGGCCCAGTTTATCATGGATACAACCGTTGGACGCTACACTTTGATCAAGGAGACGTTATTGAGATTGCGTGAAGTTTATAAATTTACGAGAATCAGTATATTTACATACAGCAAATTTGGCTTATTGGCTATATACCCGGGGATATTCAAATTGGGGCCTACCTGTTCGATATTTATAAATGACGACATTGCATTTCGTGCGATAGATTAAGGTCAATATTTTTATTTTATTAAAATTAAATGCAACTTTATCTATAAGTAGCGTGACTATATGGTATGCAGTATAAACATCAGGTATAGTCCTAAGAATAGAAGACAAGTCTCGAAAATGATTACGTGTCAATTCGGGCGCATATGTTTCTTTGATATGATATATCATGGGACAATTCTGTAATTGCATAAAAACGGCTATTATAAGTTACAAGTTCTGCTGAATGAGGATCGTTTGATTGTATGCGATGTAAATTTAGTGAAAAGCTAAAGTAATTTTAGTTTAAATATATCATTTGTGTGGGAATTACCACTGTTCGGTTGGTTGTGTTGTATTATTTATTAATATGGAGATTTCTGTTTTATGGATATTGCTATTGAAGGTAAGATGCACCATTTACTCATCGTGGTGCATTTTTATAAATTTAATAAATGTGAAACGGTGAGTGGGCATCTTTTTAGTAATAAAGCAGAAATATATTTCGGTTGTAGAAAAAATAGTTTTTGCTGGGTTTACTCTCTATATTCCTGTGGATATTCAAATTGAGCGCTGACTGCTGGGTATTTATAAATGACAACATTACATTCGCCTTTCCGTATACGATAGATTAAGGACCATATTTTGTTTCATTAAATGCAACTTTATATATATGGTACGCAATGCAAAAGACACATACGGTAAACGTAGATCATAGTGAGCACACACGCCTATCTAAACACCTGTCTTTAATTTAATCAAAGACCTGCGTAAAACACACGGTCGAACGATAAATCTCACGATGAAACATTTTTCCTTCCCAATGTTGGTCCTTTTAGTGTAGTTATCGCAACTAGCGAGAAAACACCCCAATTAAACAATACACACCATTGACATTCATTTTGTACCGATTTGTTAATTAACACACCTCTACAGAAAACGCACCGTCACATAAGTTTTCACCCCTAGCGTTAACACACCTTATTTACAATTTTAACGCGGTAATACCGAGTAATAGTCAGGAAATTAATTTTCTTTCGATAGACGTACAAATAACAAGCCAAAACAAGATTTCTATAAGGGCTGCGTACAGATCAACCTCTTAGTAATTCTCAGTGACAGTATATACAAATTTCCTTTTCATCAATAATGACGGTTTGTTACAGTCTTATAAAGTTTATTAAATTATTAAACTAGATGTCTATAAAAGAATCCCATCATTAGTCACAACCTCGTGGGCTCTTTTCTAGAACCGACACATTAACTGTAGACAAAACCCAACTATTTCTTGTAAACCCCATTTCCCTCTCTACTCTTTTTTTCAGGTTTTTTCTCCTTTGAAATTAGATCCTCAGAACATCACACTGGTAGTGGGATCCACATTCCAGGTAAAAATTGTTTCTTAAACATATGATTGTCATTGTTAACCTACTGCCAAAATTGTTGATATTGTTATTAAACTCCAGTCACTCAGGCTTGAAACAGTTTTACTCCAGTTTATAAGGCTTGAAACAATTTTACGCAAATCTTTGAAGATTGCCATACCAGCTTTTCCGAAATTAAAACTGGATGTCAAATTTGATATGACTTAAGGAAATATGGTCACAAACTTTAAGGGACACATAATATACCTCTGGAACAGACAGTCCTAGAATGCACAAAACTTTTGAATCGTACAATTTTTGTGTTTGTTGTCTACAGAATGCAATTCTGAATGGATCATCTTTGAACTTTGCATATTTATTCCTTATACCTTAAAAACAGCAACTATTTATTTTGCTGCATGTCCCGACCCCCTGTGGCAATGTCACACCCACTATAAATTTGGCAAAACAAAGCCAATGCCTAGCCTTCTTTGCTCCTTGTCATATTTCTGACCCCGTGGGTTTTCTCCAGGTTCTCCAGTTGCCTCCCGACGACTGCTGCACCTGTTTGAGATGCTGGGCGGAATCTGTCACGCAGATGAGTGACCCGAATGTAGTGTCTTGAGCCTGGGTTGTAACGCGTTGTGGACCAGGACGTTGACGGTCACGTGTTGATCCAGTAGCTCAGACACGTTCCACCAACCTTACAATAGTGGACTGATGACAATTGAAGTGTCTGGCAATACCACGTGTAGACATGCCAGCCCTGGACATTCCCATGGCTTTATTCCGTTGATTTTCAGTAAGTCTCGGCATCTCTAGCTCGATTCCTTCACACGTCCAACAACAAATTACGACAGATTGACGTTTCACAGTTCATGTACTGCACATTAAGTTGAAAACATGCTTTTAAAGGGCTCACACACAATATGGGGTTTTTCATGTGCATCTCGTACAATTTTTTTTTTGTGCACACGGGCTGATATTTTTTGCGTTTGGAAGCATTGTGTGAAACAATAGTTCATAGTATTGCATAATATTATATACTATTCAAAAAAAGTAGGGGATATTTGATTTTTAAGTGTTATTAAAGTCACCTAATGAAACTGACGAAGAAACAAATGACAAAATGAAATGAAGTTCACATTCATCGATTTATTCCAAATGATCGTTAGACTAAGTAAGGCACAGACTGACCATTATAAGGGTAAAATGATACCCGGGGTCAAACAGCAAAGTTACCACAGCATCACAACCAAGTCAGTAACGGGTAAATCCTCCTCTGTTTGCCAAACAAGCATTGATCCGACGTGGCATACTCCTAATGAGACGTCTAAGGTCATTTTGGTCCAGATTGTCCCATTCCTGTTGCAACGCAGCAGCAAGTTCTTGGACATTGGCAGGACGTTGTTGACGTTGACGTAACATCTGTCCAAGCATGTCCCAAACATGCTCGATGGGGGAGAGGTCGGGACTCAGTGCTGGCCAAGGTAATGTGGTGATGTTCTGTTGTTTGAGGTAACCTGTAACGATCCTGGCCCTGTGACATCTTGCGTTGTCATCCTGGAAGATGAAACGGCGGCCATGACGTCGTGCGAACGGCACAACATGGACTGCCAAGATGTTGTCCCGGTAGTACTGGCCTGTAACACGCCCTGCAACAACATGTAAAGCCGTTCTTCCAGCAACAGTGATGCCTCCCCACACCATAACAGAACCACCCCCAAATCGATCATGTCTGATGACGTTAACGTCTTGGAAGCGCTCGTTTCGACGACGCCACACCCTCCTACGTCTGTCAAAAAAATCAACAGTGAACCTTGACTCATCTGAAAACATCACATTGCTCCAGCGTCGATTATCCCAGTTTTGACGATCCCTACACCAACGACGTCTTGCCTGAATGTAATGATCTCTCAAACAAGGGATCACGCGAGGACGTCGGGCGCGAAGGTGACCCCTATGCAGTCGATTCCGAATCGTCTGGCCACTCACTCTCACACCAGTGTCTGTTTGAAGACGAGCGCTGATCTGATTTGCTGTGATGACACGATTTCTCAAGGCCAAGGTACGGATAAATCGATCCTGGGCTTGAGTTGTCGCCCTTGGTCGACCTGAGCGTGGTCTGTCCTGTACAGATTGTGTATCACGGTATCTGGACCATAGCCTGCTTATGACAGACTGAGAAACATTCATCGTCCGCGCCACAACCGCCTGTCTTGTGCCGATCTGTAGCATGCCAAGGGCACGTAACCTTTCATTTTGGGTAAGCCGACGCATATCAAAATTTGTTTTCTGGTCACTAAAACAATTAAACTGATGTTTCCACCCTGGAATTCAATGCCACAATGACTGTAACATTCAAAGTCAGAGTCGTGCAAATCTTGGGTTGGACCCCCATGATGATCCCAAGCATCACCTGCATTCCATGCGGTAGCTATTGGTGCGTTTGGGCGTCACATGTAACTGGAAATGTTTCTTCTGTTAGGTTCTATAGTGACTTTTTTCGTAGTCATTTGCATATTTTAGTATTATGCCCCCGAAATCAAATATCCCCTACTTTTTTTGAATAGTATACATACAAAACCACCTAGTAATAAGATATTTGGGAAAAAAAAGTGATGCGTTTTCCATGGCACTCAGTATATCTTTATATCCCAAAGATCTCAGTCCCTTTCGATATTCATGCATTTCAAACCTTAACTTCCTGGATTATGGCCCCTGATTGTATAAAAAATAACGTTTTTGTTTTAGCTTGTTCTCTATCCATCTCTTGCAAAATGCAGGCGTATCTTGCCTGGCAAAGGCCGGTTAACAGATTTATGTAATATTTGGGGTGTAGCATCAGGGTCACGACTGGATGAAGTTCATCCGATGAACTCCCATCAATAGTCAGCGATTCATAACATTCCATTCCGAAGTTACCCCCTTTTTCCGAAAACCTTGTGAATGAGATAAGAGACTACAGGTTTTAACATATGTGACCCCCCACAGCATACTGAGTCACAATGAGGAAATTTTGAAAATTGAATTATTATTTTCACATTCTCCAACTCATTACCTTCAATTTGATGTAATTATATATAGTTTGTTTGAATTGGGCAAAAATTGACTGAGCTGTGTCCATTAGAAGCTACCCAACTCACAAAAGTAAGTTTTGAGAAAAAGCAAGTTAACTTTTAAAACTCGATTGTATCCTTTCAAAATCAATTCGTCGACAATATTTTGATCATATTTATCTTTATCTCATTATTGATTCTCGCGCATTCCGACTCATTTAGATGCGGCCGGTCACATATTTGTTTCTTATTCAATGTGAAGAATTTAAACAATAAGAGGATGAGCCTTATTTCCCAGTCCATCTATTGCAAAATGTGGGGCGTATTTTGCATGACACCAGATTGTTGGAAAATACTGAATATCATTATGGTTCTTCACACCAAATTTAAAAGAAAATCTTTTTTAAGAACAGTGGGGTAACTCGGACTGGTAGAACGTGGAACCCTGAAAATTGATAGGGTTCATCCAAATATGTTGCATGTTTTGAAGATTCAGTGTTTCTGTAAACAAAACCTTGTATGCTGTGAAGGTCAAATTTTATGGTGAACTTGCAGGAATGTTTACCTGGTATTGTTATACGCCCACATATTGTCATCGCCCCTGTCCGTCAGTCCGTCCACAATTTGTTGGTGGACACTCTACAGGTCACAATTTTTATCCGATTTTGACGAAACTTGAAATATAGGTCTATCTCCCAAAGATCTTGGTTCCTTTCTAAATTGGTATAATTAACTTCATGGATTATGGCCCTGATTGTACGAAAAATCATGTATTTAGCTTGTGGACACTCTAAAGTTCACAATTTTGATCCGATTTGATGTAACTTGAAATGCATGTTTATAACCTAAATATCTTGTTTCCTTTCGATATTCGCACATATCAGATTGTAACTTCCTGAATTGTGGCCCCTGATTGTATGAAAAATCACGTTTTTAGTTTGTGGTCCCTCTAGAGGTCACAATTTTTATCTGATTCAAAAAAAAAGTTTTAGTATATTACCGTTGCATCCTAATGATAGTTGAGTTCGAATTTTGTGAAAATCAGACCAAAACTGCTGCACAAAATGGCTGCCCATTGTACGCAAATACAATCTCCCAAACAGAGTTGTCTTCCCTTGCAGTCCAAACTATCTCTGCTAACGGCTCATTTGACTACACCCCCAAGATTCTTGGTGTTGATGGACAATGATAAACAATACGATTTAAAACAAATAAATGATAATATATTTAATACTATTACCATATTTAAATAGAAATGGGGTCACAATTGCAAAGTAATAATGTATTTACAAATATTACAGGGAACTCTTTCGCATAATATTACAGGGTTAAGTGGTCAGAAATACGAACTGCGCATGTCGCAGTGCTAATTTTAAAATATAATACACATGGATCCAATGATGTATAATGTTTACCTTTATAATGCGATCGTAAGGCCTAATACATTTACACACGAAACATGCAAAATTAGACTGCTTTCTTTCGGAGGGGTAATAATTGATGACGTTTTCCCTAAAATTGACTAAAACTCATCAAGTGTTTATAACGCCAGGAACTTTCCTGACAGGTGTCATTAGTTAATCACATGACCAATGACCTCTAGGTCAACCAGTGTAGTGTGTGAGCCGTGAGCAGAGTCGAATGCTGGATAGCGACACTTGAGTGGAGAGTGACGCAAATAGTGTAAAATATGGTATATCAAGGTTGTGGATCCTCTAGAGGTCACAATTTTCATCCGATTTTCATGAAACTTGGAATGCATGTTTATATCACAAAGATCTTGGTTCCTTTCAATATTCGTACCTATTGGATCATATCTCCCCTGACACAGGGAGATGCATAGTGTGTAGAACCGATCTCTGAGAGTTGACTAACTGCCTTCTGTGTTAGAATATCCTCCCATCCCGCAGAATATGTTACTTGTGGCTACTATTCATGGTAACTCGTGAGAAATATACGTGTTGTCAGTAGTCGCTTAAGCCCGTCAGTACTTGCACCGCACGTCAGTATTCCTATAAATGGTCAGTAGTTATCATAAGGTGAGTATTCATGTTAATTGGTTAGTATTCCTTACTTGTGTCAGTATGTAAAAATAATGTGAGTAATTAAACAAGCTTGAGTTTATCCCAACATATCACTAGTCAGATGTGCGGGAGAAACTGGAAAACGCGTTACTAATTAAAAAAAAATGTCACTATTTGGGCTAACGTTTACTATTTGGGTGAAACCGCCAGTTATCTTTGATCTGTGTCAGTAACTCAAACTGGCGTCAGTAGAGCATGAAATCATTGACTATACAAATTTCTGGTGAGTTTTTCAAATAAGTGAGTATCGGTTAAATTGTGACTTTTCCGTAACATCGTCACTACATTTTCAATAAATGATTAATTATTTATTAAAGATACATTATGGGAGATTAGATAATGAACCGAGATTTTAGTGATTGAATTGTCGGCCCAGCCTTGATCATCATTACTAAAGTCGGTAGGATAAAAAAACATGGTCTCGATTATCCATTTCATGATTTAATAATGAATGGAAGTCGAACAGCAAATCAGAACCTAATCCAATAAACATCGCAGCGATGCCATCAAGAGTTGATTATGGTCTGGATAAGTTAATTAATGTCTAATTAATAATTTAAATAACATTTCAGGCCTAAAGAAAGACATGCAATAGGTAGATTTAGCGCTTGCATAATGTATGTTTAATATTTTCTTGAATCGCGGGAACTGTTTTTAAAGAATAAAGGATGGAAGTGAAGATGGGCTATACAGATTGATACATAAATACAATACCTTCATATTTAAATATGCATTTAAATGTGCAGTGGCAAGGTTTGATTCGTCACACTATTTGTACCCGTTCCTGTTGGAAGTAAAACTCCAGGAACGAACGAACGAACTTAAAATGGTTGCCCCAATGAGAATACGGCACGTGTATTATTAATTAATAGCACCCCCACCACCCCTTACCACCACAAATGCTTCACATTGAAGATGAAAAAAATCTTTTAAAAACTGCAGCCTCCATATAGTTTACACACAGATTTTCCGTAAAGGGAGGTTGCAGAACGCTGAAGATCGATAGAAAACTAAAATAATATCAAAAATACTTTACTTGTGTGCGTAAAATATTTCATCATTTTGAGGGGAAAAGATAAGCTAAACTAATTATTATCTATTTATATTTATTTATTCACTCTTTATTCATTATCTTTAGTTCTTACTAAATATTTTATTGTTCTTTTAGAAACAAAATAGGCCAAATCAGTCGATATAGCAGTAATAGGGAAAATGCACGACAAGGAAGCCTATTTATTGATTTTTATATGCCCACAAGGAAATGTGGTCGTATATTGCCATCGGCCCCGTCCGTCCGTCCATCGTCCACAATTTCTTGTGAACACTCTACAGACTACATTTATTATTTGATTCTTTTGAAATTGATATATGTCGTTTGCATTAGTGAGATGAAGAAGCCTAATCAATTTAAAGAACTTCCGTTAATTTCCTCTGGAGTTATGGCCCTTGTTTCACTTTGTTGCACCTTGTGAACCCTATAACGACAAAAGTTATCAACCGATCTGTATGAAATTTATATGCATCATTTAAATTAGTAAAACAAAGAAGCCTATTGAGTTATGGTCCTTGTTTCACTTTGTTGAATGTTGTGAACGCTCTAATACCAACAGTTAGCATCCGATCTATTTGAAATTGATATGCATCATTTGATTTAGTGAAACGAAGAAGCCTATTGAATTTCAGCAATTTCCGTTAATTACATCTAGAGTTATAGCCCTTGTTTCACTTTGTTGTACCTTGTGAATGCTCTTACGACAAAAGTTATTATCCGATCTGTATGAAATTTATATGCATCATTTAAATTAGTAAAACAAAGAAGCCTATTGAATTTCAGCAATTTCCGTTAATTACATCTAGAGTTATGGCCCTTGTTTCACTTTATTGAATCTTGTGAACGCTCTAATGACAACAGTTATCATCCGATCTGTTTAAAATTGATATGCATCATTTAAATTAGTGCAATGAAGAAGACTATTGAAATTAAGCAATTTCAGTTAATTACGTCGTGAGTTATGGCTCTTGTTTCACTTTGTTGCACCTTGTGAATGCTCTAACGACAAAAGTTATTACCCGATCTGTATGAAATTTATATGTATTGTTTAAATTAATAAAACGAACAAGCCTATTGGGTTTCAGCTAATTTCCATTAATTACAGCTAGAGTTATGGCCCTTGTTTCGCTTTGTTGAATCTTGTGAACGCTTGAACAACAAAAGTTATCACCTAATCTGTATGAAATTCATATGCATCATTTAAATTAGTGAAATAAAGAAGCCTATTGAATGTCAGCAATTTCCTTCAATTACTTCAAGAGTTTTGGCCCTTGTTTTACTTTGTTGAACCTTGTGAACGTTCGAGCGACAAAAGTTATCATCCGATCTGTATGAAATTTATATGCATTATTTTAGTAAACGAAAAAGCCTGTCGAAATTCAACAATTTCTGTAGATTATTTGTTTTAGTTTTTAGAAACCTTGTGAACCCTCAAACAACGAAAATTATAATGTCATTTGTATGAAATTGTCTATTAAATTTCCCTAATTACTTACAAAAGAATAAATATGCGACAACCAGTGATGGGATTTTACCCGTATATTCCGGACTTGTCCGAATCTTTTTTCGAAATGCCCAAAATTGTCCGACAGGGAATATGAACAATCGGACATCAAGATATGGTGAATAATATTCAAATTCCAAAATTAATATAGTGTACTGAGTGTATAACTACCACTCAACCCGATTATCGTTGATAATAGGCTGGATTGATTAGGTAATTAAGTGATCGATTATTTATCGTGTTATATCGTCTATACACACCTACCTTGATTAACTACTATTCTGCCTTGATTGGCTGACTTAATCCTTTGTCGGACAATTCATCAAATCAATCCTGAACAGAAGTCATTGCTTCTCCTTTGTCGGACGATATATCAATCCAATAGGAGTGATTATAAACTTAATCTGATTAACCCGTGATTTGTCCATTGTCTCACGTTTTAATCTCCTTTGTGTCGGACAATAACACGTAGAAATTAGTCATATAATATGTCACATATCCTGATAGTATATAACACCTCAAATCAACATACATTCTCTGTGATATATTTTCGGTGGTAGCGAAGCCGAATTAAATAAAGATATTTCACACACACGCATATGGCGCTTATATAGTTCAGTACAAATCTCGCGAGACACGTGAAATTAAGAGATGTATACGTGCCGAATCCAATACGCCTGATGTCCGGGAAAAGATTCTATTTTGATGGCATATTGTCGGATTTATGATCATATTTTGAAGGGAGTTTATGTCTTTAAATAAATAAATAAATAAATATGCATTATTTAAATTATTGAAACGAAGAAGCCTATTGAATTTCAGCAATTTCCGTTTATTATGTCTAGAGTTATGGCCCTTGTTTCACTTTATTGATCCTTGTGAACGCTCTAACGTCAAAAGTTATCATTCGATCTTTCTGAAAATTATATGCATTATTTAAATGTGTGAGACGAAGAAGCCTATTGAATTTCAGCAATTTCCGTTTATTACGTCTAGAGTTATGGCCCTTGTTTCACTTTATTGATCCTTGTGAACGCTCTAACACCAAAAGTTACCACCCGATCTTTGGGAAATTTATAGGCATGATTTAAATTGGTGAAACGAAAAAGCCTATAGTATTTCAGCAATTTACAATAATTACTTCTAGAGTTATTGCCCTTGTTTCACTTTGTTAAATCTTGTGAACACTCTAATGACAACAGTTATCATCCGGTATGTATGAAATTTATATGCATCATTTAAATTAGTGAAACGAAAAAGCCTATAGTATTTAAGCAATTTACAATAATTACTTCTAGAGTTATTGCCCTTGTTTCACTTTGTTAAATCTTGTGAACACTCTAATGACAACAGTTATCATCCGATATGTATGAAATTTATATGCATCATTTAAATTTGTGAAACAGGTCTATTGAATTTCAGCAATTTCTGTCAATAATTTCTAGAGTTATGGAGATTGTGAACGTTTCAATGACAAAAGTGATCATGTGACCTGTATGAAATTTATATGCATTATTTAAATTAGTAAAACAAAAAAGCGTGTCAAATTTCAACAATTTCTGTAGATTACTTCCAGAGTTGAGACCCTTATTTCAGTTTGTAGAACCTTGTAAACCCTCAAACGACAAAATTTATAATCTGATCTGTATGGAACTGTCTTGTAAAGGCCCCCAATTACCTACAAAGGAATAAATATGCGACAACCCTTGTCGACCGAGCGAACGATTTAGCTACTGTGGGCGTATGTTTTGTTGCCTGGCAACCTATCTTTTTACCTTCTGTATATAAATCGAAACGGAGTATCAGACGAATGTCGGACTTGGCTGAAAAATGTACCGACGTATGACCCGAAAAATATGGTAATTTTGGGGGAGTTTGAAACAGATCGGCAGCAGTCGGCACGCTGCCATTCTATAGTATTACGATGTCATGTAATTTTGTAGGAATATTATTGACATAAATTTGAATGCCGTACGGGTTTTAAACATGAAATATAACGAGGTGCACCTATTTTTTTTTACATATGAATTTGAATATATTTTGTTGACACTTGATTCTTAATTGTGTTTTGAAAACGTCTGCTTAAATTACGATAAGAGTTATGCCCCTTTATTTTCGGGAAAAATGTCCGACAAGAATTTTTTTGAAATCCTATCACTGGCGACAACCCTTGTCGACCGCTCGGACAATGTAGCTGTTGTGGGCGAATGTTTTGTTGCCTGGTAACCTATCTTAAAAATATCTAGAATAGTTTACTTTTGTACATAAAATATTTTTTAGATTTTTATCTGTCGGGTTATGAAAAAGGCGAGATTTTACATGTCCCCACTCAGCCTCCGTACAATTGTAAACAGCGTCATCTGTTACCAAAATGAGCCTAGAATTATGATGCCTGTATCGTGTAACATTTGTCAATTGTCAAAATGTTAACGAAACTAAACAGACTTCAGTAAATTAATAGTAATAATGGAAATAAAACAAAATACAAATTATAACTGCAATATTTAAAAAATAAGTCCTATAAATTAACATTTGTGCCTGAGCTCCCTCCCCTTAAATAAACAATCTCATGGTTGGTTGGATGAAAATGTCATTTATTAATGTAAATAACCTAATAACAAACTGTACAAAACGTACTTCAATATGTCATTTAATTTACTTAATTTAACTAAAACATAATAAATGACTGTACCTACACAAAGTACTTCAATAACCTGATGTTGGGCTTAACAAGATAACAAAATATGGCCAAATGAATTGCTGTCTGAACGAAGACAGGCAGACAATTTCAGGCTCAACACAGGCGACATAAACCTCCACCCAACGAGCATGTATAAAATCAGTTGATACAGCATATACATGTAGGAAAGATTATTTAAGCATGACAAAAAAATTCCAAATACATAAATAAACGTGACAGTTAATAAACATTTAGCAAGAGATATTATAAAATTTACAGTGGACGGAGAATTCAGCACCCAATCTGTCATACCCTAATTGGGACCATGGAGACTGGAATTATTGCAGAACATACGTGACTCGGTTGGACTACTTTGACAAGTGGAAGTGCTCTGCACTTATAAAGGTGTGCTTATATACAGAAAATGCACAAAAAACCATTATGAGTTTCCACTAACTACCACTATATACTAGAATGGACAGCGATAAAGCATAGAAGCCTAGATACATAATAAATGCTACTATCTTTGATAATTGAGCATTCACAAAGGAATAAATTGTTGGTTTGCCAACAGGCATTTGGAATAACGGTCCGGTAATGTGGAAAACATTTCAAATAATGGAACAGTAAGCATGGAGCACAAGCCATGCTGGCCGATGAGCAAGAGAATTGCAATAGGAGTCTAATCGGATCCGACGTGGATTTATGTTTATAATAGAATAATGTTATTTCAACCGATAACAGCACACTTTCAGTGAAGAGAAAACGTACATGATTAGTCTGGACTACAATGGTAGATTGGATTTTTGATTTTAGCACTAACTCTCCCAAACGGAAAAAAACTTCAAACACTACGGCAAAAATTACCCGCAACAAAATTTGTTGAGCCTGTAATGTAATTACCGTTGAAATCGCTGATAACAAACGTAACAGAATATTATTTGTGATCGGAAGACGATTTTCAAGTGGAACATGAAGTTTCCTAGCGCCTTTCAATAAATTCAATCAACAGTGCAAAAAGGAATGCACTGTATCGGAAAAAACCCAACGATTTTTGCACAAATGCCAAGACTGATACATGTGAGGCGATTGAAGATGGTGCAAAGCCATTCTCAAACAAAAAAGCCAAAAAGTTCAAAATTACAAGAGAAGGAATCGGAAATGTAGGGTATAGTTTAAAACGTCTGCAGAAATCTGTAGACCTAGTCCAAGACCGTTGATAGGATGCGCGCGAACCAGTAGATAACGCTTGACCGACTAACAACTTCGCTGTGGCTGTCAAATTGTCAAAATTGCGGGATCCACCACCTGTGGAGATGGATCTAACCATGGGGCATGTTCTCTCGCTCGCTGAAATAGAAAACGAGACAGGGAATCAGCCACAGTATTAGAATGCCCCGGGATATGTTTAGCTTGTATTAAAATATTGAAACGGAGTGCCACTAAAATCAAACGCCGAACTAGTCTCATGAGAGCCAGACATTTTGAAGTGGCTTTGTTTATCACAAAAACTACACACTCATTATCGGTTAAAAGTAAAAGCTTATGATTTTTCAAAAGGTGTTCGAAGTGTTCCATAGCAGCTACAATTTGAAACAATTCTAAAACATTAATGCTGAAAGATGCAAATTGTTCTGACCATTCACCAACGAACCATTTTGAGCCTAGCACGGCTGCAAATCCGTGGGATGTAGCCGCATCAGTATATAATTTCAAAAAATTGGATCCCATCCAAGTATGCAAAAACATGCATCTGCTGTTAAAATCAGACATGAAAAGATGCCATGCATGTAAATCTAACCGGGCAGCAATGCGTATTTTGTAAAAAGGTTTCGATATTCCAACTGTTAGGTCAT
This sequence comes from Patella vulgata, assembly GCF_932274485.2. Classification (NCBI taxonomy): domain Eukaryota; kingdom Metazoa; phylum Mollusca; class Gastropoda; family Patellidae; genus Patella; species Patella vulgata. Next base: position 46,091,910 of record NC_065885.2, read on the forward strand.
ACAGTCTTCGCAAGAAAGTACGACTCGGTAGCAAAATTAAGGAGGCCTAAAAGAGATTGCAATTCATTTAATGTAACTTTTTTCCGTGACATCAACTCTGATAGGCGATCACAGATTTTGACTATTTTTTCTTGCGACAAATGTACTTCCATTGTCACTGAATCCACTTCTATTCCGTAAATAACTATTTTATTTGTCGGAAAAACGTTTTTTGAATGTTTTATAGGAATACCTATGTACTCTGCTAGGTTGAAGAAGTAATTCAAGGAGTCCTAACATATTGGCGAGTCAGCTGGCCCAGCAAAAAAGAAGTCATCAATCATGTGGCTTACTGCAGATTGATGTGTGTTAGTCATAATCCAATGCAGGGCCAAACTGAATCGTTCAAATGTTTGGCAACTCATATTTAATCCCATGGGAAGGCACATATCCGCAAAATACCACAGTTGGTTATTGATACTAATGGTAAACCCCAATAATTCGTAGTCCTCCAGATGAATTGGGAGTAATCTATAAGCGTCCTTTATATCCGCTTTAGCCATTAGTGCTCCCCTGCTCAGAGAGCGAACAATTTCAACTTCATTATCGATGGTCTCATATTTCACAGAGCAAAATTCCTTGGGAATGCCGGAGTTTATCGAGTCCTCAAATGGGAAGGACAAGTTGTGGATCACACGAAAAACACCTGTTTGGGAACGACACCTAAAGGAGAGCAGTGAAGATTGGGAAATGGGGGATGTTTGGAAGGCCCCAACACCCAACCCTTGGATATTTCGATATTTATTTTTTCAACTAACATGTCCCTGTGTTCCACACAGGATTTATGATTTTGAGCAACAGAAAATACCTGTTGACCCTCAAATGGTATTTGGAAACCCTCCGGAAACACCTTAACTAAAAACGCACGCTTTGCTTCATTATAGCCACTTAATTTTTCATGAAGCCTATTTGGATCCACTGAAGTTGGCACCGGTGCTGGGTTGGGATTGTTTCCCAAGAAAGGAATAGCGTGAAGACGGACCAGTATTATTAGTTGACCCTGTGGAATTATACTGAGCGCCATGGAAAACGCATCACTTAGTTTTTCGTATAACAAAATGATCCTGTAAACATATCTTATTTATTTTCCTTCTTATTGTGAATAATATTCAAATGACAACACATTTGTACACTTATGGATGTTTAATCTGTAATCAACGGTACAAAGTCAGAGGGGTCAAAACCAAAAGTATGACACAGATGTAATTAGCATGTGTGTCCTCCACGGACTCTTACGCACGCTGTGCAGCGACGTCGCATGGAATTTTACCGATGTTTGAAAGAAGGCCTGGGGCAAATTGTTCCATTCCTGGACAAGAGCAGCTTCTAAAGCAGCAATGGTGTGCATCTGTGGTCTCCGATACAGACGGCGTCCAATCTCATCCCAGACATGTTCTATCGGTGCCATGTCCGGAGACATGGCTGGCCAGTCCAAGACATTGATGTTGTTAGCAGCCATGTAGTCCATACTAAAACTGGCATTATCCTGTTGGAAGTGCTGCAGTTGTGGGTGCGTTCAAAGCATCGGAAGTACAATTGGTTGCAAGACATCATCACGTTAGGCTACAGCATTAAGGCGACCCCTGCAAATGTGTAGGGCGGTCCGGTGATGAAATGTGAAGCCTCCCCACACCATTACACTTCCCCCCCCCATCGATTCGTTTCGAAGACGCAGCAGTCTGCAAGATGTTCCCCAAGACGTCTCCACACACGTTGACGGCCATCAGCGTGATAAAGATGAAAGCGACTCTCATCACTGAAGAGCACACTTTGCCAGTCTACTCTTCTCCATGTTTGGTGTCCTTGAGCCCATATCAAACGCCGCTGACAGTGATGATCCCTGAGGATAGCTCCAACATAAGGTCGTCGTGCACGGAGTCCTACTTCTCTTAGACGACGTCTTACGGTGTTGGCACTTACTGGTCCTTGTCTTTCGACGACTGCTGCATCTGTTCGAGTTGCTGGGCGGAATCTGTCACGCAGATGAGTGACCCGGATGTAGCGGTCTCGAGCCTGGGTTGTAACGCGTTGTGGACCAGGACGTTGACGGTCACGTGTTGATCCAGTAACTCAAACACGTTCCACCAAGCTTACAATAGTGGACTGATGACAATTGAAGTGTCTGGCAATACCACGTGTAGACATGCCAGCCCTGGACATTCCCATGGCTTTATTCCGTTGATTTTCAGTAAGTCTCGGCATCTCTAGCTCGATTCCTTCACAAGTCCAACAACAAATTACGACAGATTGACGTTTCACAGTTCATGTACTGCACATTAAGTTGAAAACATGCGTTTAAAGGGCTCAAACACAATGCTGCACGTGAATATTGGGTTTTTCATGTGCATCTCGTGCAATTTTTTATCCCGCGCCGAACGAAGTTAGGGAGGGATATTGAAACAGGGTCCGTCCGTCCGTCTGTCCGTCAGCCCTTTTAAAGAGCTCACACACAATGCTGCACGTGAATATTGGATTTTTTATGTGCATCTCGTGCAATTTTTTATCCCGCGCCGAACGAAGTAAGGGAGGGATATTGAAACGGGTTTCGTCCGTCCGTCTGTCTGATTTCGTTTCCGGAGCATCTCATAAACCGTTCAAGATATCTTTCTGAAACTTTGCACTCACATCAACCTATTACAGTAGTTGTGCCTTTTGCTATTTACGAATTTCTGGGATTCAGATTTTTTTGTTTTTCCCTGGAAACAAATTGACTTAGTTTTTGGTGTATAATTTTGTTTCCGGAGCATATCTCATAAACCGTTCAAGATATCTTTTTGAAACTTTGTACAGACATCTACTCATTACAGTAGTTGTGCCTTTTGCTATTTAGGAATTTCTGGGATTTATATTTTTTGTGTTTCCATGGAAACAAATTTGACTTAGTTTTTGGTGTACAATTTTGTTTCCGGAGCATATCTCATAAACTGTTCAAGATAGCTTTCTGAAACTTTGCACTTACATCAACCTATTACAGTATTTGTGCCTTTTGCTATTTAGGAATTTCTGGGATTTATATTTTTTGTGTTTCCCTGGAAACAAATTTGACTTAGTTTTTGGTGTATAATTTTGTTTCCGGAGCATATCTCATAAACCGTTCAAGATATCTTTTTGAAACTTTGTACAGACATCTACTCATTACAGTAGTTGTGCCTTTTGCTATTTAGGAATTTCTGGGATTTATATTTTTTGTGTTTCCATGGAAACAAATTTGACTTAGTTTTTGGTGTACAATTTTGTTTTCGGAGCATATCTCATAAACCGTTCAAGATATCTTTCTGAAACTTTGCACTCGCATCAACCTATTACAGTAGTTGTGCAGTCGGTTGAGCGGGGGCATTTGTCAGATTCGGAGTGTTGGATGAAATGGCATTGAAAGTGGTGGGGGGTGATGGAATAGGTGTGGACTGGTTAGAATTTCGATTGGGACGTGAGTAGCAACTAACCACAGAGTGATTAAACCCACACCTTGAGCACACATGTTTATACCTACAATTTGGAAAAGAACAGCCTTGATTTATATTAAAGGCGAAACAAAGGTTCATACGGGAGTTAGGTCGAGGGGAAACAGTAGCATTGGTTTGAATACTGTTAACCGGGACTTTATTTAATTTTGAGGCATACAAAGTTGTGGCTTGCAGCCTTGCAGCCACAACTCTGGATGCAAACGGTTCCAGGGTAGGTCCTGGGATTGACGCAGGGTCCTGAAACCTGTGTCATAATATCGCAAGGCAGTCCCTCCATAATTCTGCGCTAAGTCTGTAACGAAAGACATATAAGCCAGCAAACTAGGCACTGACTGGGGCGACTTTTGGACATACACGTCCATAAAAATTGCAAAGCTAAAGTTAATATCTGATTAACTTTAGATTTATATACAGTGTTTAAGGCCATGAAACGAAGAAGCCTATTGATTTTCAGCGATTTCTGATAATTACTGCCAGAGTTATGGCCCTTGATCACTTCAACAAATCTTGTGGACGCTCTAGAGGCTAAAGTTAATATCCGATTGACTTGAAATTTATACACAGTGTTTAAGGTCATGAGACAAAGAAGTCTAATCATTTTTAGCGAATTTCGATAATTACTGCCAGAGTTATGGCCCTTGATCACTTCAAAAAATCTTGCGGACGCTCTAAAGGCCAAAGTTAATATTCGATTGACTTAAAATTTATACACAGTGTTTAAGGTCAGGAGAAGAAGAAGCCTCTTGATTTTCAGCAATTTCCGATAATTAATGCCAGAGTTGAGACGAACAAGTATATTGATATTCACTGAATTTTTATGACTTGAACAGCTAAATCCATGATATTAAAAGTTTTGTATACTAAACATTAGCATGGGGCAGAACTTTATAAAAACCAAACAAATTCTAATGGTTTTCTGATAATTACTTCATGAGTTGTTACTCTTAATCAGATTTTAGTGTATTATAAATGTTTCATTACCGAAAGAAGTAAAAATATGCGACAACACTTGTTGACTGCCCGGACGATTTAGCTGCTGTGGGCGTATGTTTCGTTGCCTGGCAACCTATCTTTTAATTTTTCTGAAATGTGGCTCGAAATGAGCCACCCCTCACCCATAGTAGAAGTATGCGGTTGGAGATCTCCTGCTTTACTTGTGAATAGCTGTGTTGCCTCCACTGCAAACACGTTTGGGGTAGTATTGCAACTTGATGTCTCAGCGTGGACTGTAATAGGCACTGATGTTGAAGGGGCGTCCGGTATTGATGCATGTGCAGATGAACTGGGAGTACTTGGGACAGGTGTAGAATTTGAAGCATCTAACGCAGTCCCCGTTTAAACAATTTTTGCAATAATATGTTGGTCAGCCGGTCTTCTGCCGTTGTTGGAACGATTTCGATGTCCTCTTCGTCATCATTTGGGCAAGGGTTTCTACGGCGCTTAGACATCCTGAAACAGTTCCAATCCAACATAAAATATACACAATTACATGTATAATCCTTAACTGTAGAAGGCAACTGAAACAACACTAAACGTTCACAAGTAAAATGCACACATACTGCACTAACATGCCACAACAATTGCCCAGCACACGTACTACTCACACGCATACCCCATAAGTATGTCACCACAACTGATTAGTTACACAAACACTACCCACACACATACCCCCAAAGTATGTCCCCACAGAAATAAGATAACTCTGATTACTTCCAGAAGCAGCAACCTCGGCCTGCTATGCCAACACAAAGAAATATATGCCACGCTACTCACACGCATACCCCACATTGTATGCCACATTAAAAAAAGCCCAACACAACATAAACAACTATATAATAATATACTGACACAGGTACAACAAATGCAGTGTCAAAATCACCCAACTGAGATGTGGGAGGCAAACAAAACCAGTGGGTATGTCGTAGAATGGCATCTCTCACACTGCGAGTGCGACAGAAAAGTGGGCAACCGATCTCCTTTGATAAATGAATACCATCTGGTTCGTAAAGGATTACGGGCTGGGTTTATTAGCCCTGCTCTATGGTGCCATAATGAAATATTAGAACGGTCAATGCACAATGATGCCAATATTTTATTTGTCTGCTACTTTCTTGTTATAAGTGGAATGGGTCACTAATTTACAGGGTAAAAGTTCCGAAATTACTATGCACTTCGAATTCCATCCATGAACAATATAATCGGCAAAGGACACAATGGCTAACGCCAATTGATATGGATTACTGTTCAAATCCGACAAGTCATTGGAGCCCATATTTAACAATATAATGTCGGCATTACGAAAATCTAAATTGTTCGACTTAAAAGGGCGTCCTTGCGGATCGCCTCTAACTCATAAACCGCCATAAGCGTGGAAACTAACCCTACGTAATCGAGGGTCTAATCCTAAATTGGCATATGACTGATTAAAATTGGTGAAATCACGTAGCCGTTTTATGTTGCTGGAACCGAAAATGCACACTTGCACTGGGTCAGATAACAAACTCGATGCGAGAGTGAGCGACTGCCGACCAACTTGGAACAAAGGAAAAGCCGCCATTTTTAGGCGGAGATTACCCTAAGCAGATAAATGTCGATACTGGCCGAACAAAAAATGCACGTACACAATACATCAATACAATCGACAGAAATACCAAGTATACTTAACTTATCATAATAATTGGCTCAAAAACACTTTCCAACAGAACTAAACTACAATTGAAATCTCCAGCTATTGTTCACGTGTGGTCTCTCACTGGCAAGTACGCTCCAATTGAAATCTCGCGAGACCACCGTGGTCACGAAGTCAGCTCAAATTACATTATTGTAATAATGTATATTTTTACATGTGTAAATAGCCAATTTGACATGTGTTAGTAAGAAGTTACATACATAGAAGTAAGCATATTAGCATACGCATAACTAGGTTCGGAGTTAAAATTATAGGGGGAATTCCGCTTCATAGTAGATAACAGAAATAATGAATTTCATACACATACTCGTACATATACCAATGCATACATATAACCTGCAATTCTGAGCACTGAACAATCGTGTGAATATCTATTTACATTATTAGTGGTAGCTTCAAATTTGCACCAAATTTCCAGATAAAAGAAATACCCCATTTAATTCAAACGTCAACCCGACCATTTCATACTTCGCATCTTACCGTTTTACGAATTGTTCGTGCAGAGCAAGTAGTCAGCAATCAAGCAAGGCAGTTTTGAGAAAGAGCAAGTTAAAGATATCGTTATGTTCTAAAACAAAATCATATAGCAACCACACCATATATTTCTTAAGTTTTGTTTAATATTTCTCTCAGTGTTATAATTTAGAACGAAAGAGAATAGTCCATACATTAGTAATGTAGGTCTTGTATATTAAAACTTTTATGGGAATTAATTCTGTTAATTTCACCACTTAATTAGCACCTTTGTGTTAGTGCTCAGGAGATTAAGAATGTTGATTAGGTAATCGAGTTTAGTTTCTTGATTATCAAAGAAACACAGCTATACGTGTATTCTGTTACCTTCGTAACACTACTCAATTAAAATAAGGTTTTGCATGTACGATAGGTCTATTATTTTCAGGTACCGTAATGGTATCTGAACCCCAGATAGAATAATGAACGCAGCCATGATACCATTCACGGCTTCACAACGCAATGCCAAGTAGTACGTAAGGAAACTGGTCGGTTGTCCCACTGCATTATTTATTTTTGAAATATACAGTAGAACTTGTATTAAGCAAGCACCCAAGGGAAATTTAAAAATGCTTGCTTAATGGAGGTGCTCTTTGACTAGAGGTATCCAATATTGCCCCAACCCCTACCACAAAAAATAAAGATTTTGAAATATACAGTAGAACTTGTATTAAGAACTTATGGGAAATTTAAAAATGCTTGCTTAATGGAGGTGTCCAATATTGCCCCAACCCCTACCACAAAAAATATCTAGTTGTGAATTCAAAGTAGTCGTGTATACATGTTTGTTTAGTAATACTGGATCTCTGGCCCCCCAATATTTCTTTTACTTTCATCATAGCGTCTAAAAGTTCTATATTGTTGCTGTCTTTTGCATAAGACAATAATGTCTCAGCGGAATACTCCGCAGAGCTTAACGTAGTTTTTTCGAATTGAATATACACTACAGGGAGTGGCTTGACATCTTTAACTTTTGAGAAACATCGTGGTTTAACAGCTTTGCCAATCAACAATGGGGTGATTTTTTCGCCAGTCATACTCGAACAAAGAGCCAAAGATAGTTGCTCTTTTGAATGTTAGTAATATTAGACATATTGATAAACAATGTCTTATCAATTCAGACTCTTTCTTATATATCATCATTGGCTTGGATATGAATAGAATATTGATTAATGGTTAAAATTATCAGCTTGGGGTGTGAGTAAACTTGTTAATTAGTGATAGTTAGTTCAAGCCAAGTGAGTAAATTGTGTCAAGATTAGTGACAGTTCAGTCTCATTCGCTCAAGCGAGAACGTGATTCTCCGTGATTCTCCGATATTCACTATGATGTGCTCGCTTAATGGATGAAATAGCAATATCTGGGGCTAATATAGATGCCTGTTGCACGCGTTGAACAGGTGTGTGGTTAGTAGGGGTTAAATTACTTAAAAATCGCTCGGGGGGGGATTTTTTGGTGCTCGTTGAAGCAAGTGTTCGCTGATTAGGAGTGCATGCCCGTGCAAGTTCTACTGTAGTCAGAATTGTCAGCTTTTTATCTAAATCTTACACAATGCCTTAAAATATTAGTATTGAACATCCTTTATGTTTCAATATTTAAGATAGCTATCTTAAAATGTTGTGGTTTAATTAGCAGGAATGAAGTAGGAAAGACCAAAAAAGAAACAATACCGGTAGACGGGGAGATACAAAAAGCTATTAATCGAGCGCGGCCATTCCTCCGTTGATGATAATCTTCACATGGAAAAGCAAGAAATGAAATGAAATGGGTTTAATTTCCCACTGTTCTGCTCTTACTGTAACAATGAAATGAAATAAAATGGGTTTTAATGTCCTGTGCTAATGAAGACTGGCATATGCCATACAGTGTGGCGGCACTATGGCCGAGTTCCGAATTCCAACTGCCAATTGATATTTTACGTGCATGCCAATGTACACAGGATCTTTGTTTTTTGTCCCATCCGATTGACTAGACAGCTGTCCTTGTCACTGTCAGGCCCTCTGTCCTGCACCACTGACAAGGGGAAGCCACGCCGGAAAAACCTGATGAACTTTCTCGGCCAATGGATCGGACACGCGACCTGGTTAGCAAGCCAGCCTCTTTTTTTTTTATCTTACCCACTTAGCCACCGTGGCTCTCAGAAACGTGAGAAAAGTCTACAACATACAGGAGCAGATTTACAAACAAGCCGCCGTCACTAGTGTACATGTACCTAGAACATTTATTTTGTGGAAGAGTTGCAAAATTGATTACAGCCGACAGGAAATGATAATCTTGTGCTGTGTGATAAATCGTTTAGCTATTATGTAAGAAAAGATAAATTGAAAAAATTATTTCAACCTTCAGTTATTATCGTGCCTCTCTTGCACAGGTACCAAGATGATCTCTCTCTGTCTGTCTGTCTCTCTCTCTCGTTTAATTTCATGAATTGTTTATAGTGAATGAATGTTTTCAAAAGGTAATAAAATGAACTGCTAAACGACTCGTTATCCCGTCAGGTAGCATATTCGTGCGTAGAACGTTTGGCATTGTATATTATACCTGATAATATGTTATTACTATTTTCATTGTTCTAAATATTGTTTAAAAATTGTAGTTATAATAGCTTATTTCTCAAAGGTATAAAGATATTTACACGACTCTTCTGTAATTATAATTTCAGCTTACATATTTGTTTCAATAAAAGTAGTGAAAATATATGTACTTTGTTCTTTCTTAGCCATTAGTTGTCCTATCACGTGACTAACCTTTCTCGATACCTATAGCAACGGGGGCGAAGTCGGAGGAGAATTCATTGTATAAACAAGATGATGTTGTCTTTAATCGCTGACTATTTATTACAAATATCGAATCCTAATTAAATTCTTGGGTTATCCACTGCCCGCCTCTTTTTCCATGATTTTTATCTCAGAAAGTGTTATATGTCTAACTCTCCATAAAATTAATCAACATGTACACCAAGCGCTCAACCTAATCGTCGGGCTGTCGATTAAGGGAACCCTTACATTATTGTCCTGTATACGCTCCATGAGTGTTTTTCAGGGAATCCAGTATTTTTCTAGTAAGATTGGATATCCTTACTTTCCATATATGCCAAAATTGCCTTACTTTTTTTGAAATTAACCACCCGAATACTTTTCTGGGAACCTATCATTAAACAAAATTTAACAAATATATGGCGTTGTTGCTATGTGATTTAGTTTTAGAACACAACAATATATCTTTAACTTTCTTTTTCTCAAAACTACCTTTTCTGACTTGGGCAAAATCAAATGGATAAAGCTCAGTCAATTTTATAGTTTAATGTCAATTATCTTTTTAAATAAAGCAACTGACTGCAGTAGCCTCAACACCAAAAGTTTTCCAATGTGAACCCTGAATGAGCTTGTGCACGCTTTTACATGTATAAATAGATTTGTTACTTTGAACAAGAAGGCGTTACTTGATTGATGACCACATGCTTTGCACGGACAATTCGTGAAACGTTAAGACACGAAGTATAAAATGGTCGGGTTGACATTTGAATAATATGGGGTATTTTTTATCAGAAATCGGGTTATTATGGTGCAAATTTGAAAATACCAATAATAATGTAAATAGATATTCACACGATTATTCAGTGCTCAAAATTGCAGCTCGTATGTGTGCATTGGTATGTGTATGTGTATGAAATTCATTATTTTTGTTATCTATTACCATATTATCTGTTCAATAAATTTAGTGAAAACAGATTTGTTGATCTTTTTTTTAACCATTAGTAGTGATTCCAAATTCAATACATACAGATATAAAATCCCGCCTGCCCCAAAACATGTGCTAATCTGCATGTAACGAGAATAACTATAACTTGTAAAACAAATAACAATACACGTTGTGCGTATTCTCCTTGGTGCAACCTTTGTAAGTTCGTTCGTTCGTTTCTGGAGTTTTATTTCCACCGGGAACGGATACAAATAGTGTGACGAATCAAACCTTGCCACTGAGCATTTAAATGCATATATAAATATGAAGGTATTTACATATCAATCTGTCTAGCCCATCTTAATGTCTTTAGCACACTATTTGCGCATATCGGATCATAACTTCCTGAATTATGGTCCCTAATTGTACGAAAAATCGTGCTTTTAGCTTGTGGTCCCTCTAGCTCTCACAATTTTTATCCAATTTAAAATTTTTATCCAATTTTAATTTCGTGAAAATCGGACAAAAGCTGACGGACATAATGGCCGCCCCTTGTACGCAAACGGCGTAAAAATATGGTATATCAAGGTTGTGGACCCTCTAGAGACCACAGTTTTTATACGCCGACATAGAAATGTGGACGTATATTGCCGTCGCCCCCGTCCGTCTGTCCGTCTGTCCTTGCATCGTCCACAATTTTTTGTGAACGCTCTAACGCCAAAAGTTATCATCCAATTGTTTTAAAATTGATATATGTTGTTTACATTAATGAGATGAAGAATCCTATTTAATTTCAATAATTTCCGTTTATAACATCTAGAGTTATGGCCCTTGTGAACGCTCTAATGCCAAAAGTTAACATCCGATCTTTGTGAAATTTATATGCAATATTTAATTTAGGGAAACGAAGAAGTCTATTGAATTTCAGCAATTTCCGTTTATTACTTCTAGAGTTATGTCCCTTGTTTCACTTTATTGAACCTTGTGAACACTCTAACGCCAAAAGTTATCATCCTATCTTTCTGAAATTTATATGCATTATTTAAATTAGTGAAACGAAGAAGCTTCTTGAATTTCAGCAATTTCTGCGTATTACGTCTAGAGTTATGGCCCTTGTTTCACTTTATTAAACTTTGTGAATGCTCTAACATCAAAAGTTATCTGCCGATCTGTATGAAATTTACATGCGTCATTTAAATTAGTAAAGAGAAGAATCCTATTGAATTTCAGCAATTTCCGTTTATTACTTCTAGAGTTATGGCCCTTGTTTTACTTTGTTCAACCTTGTCAATGCCGAATTACCTATAAAAGAATAAATATGCGACAACCCTTGGCGATCCACTCGGACGATTTAGCTGCTGTGGGCGTATGTTTCGTTGCCTGGCAACCTATCTGTATCAGATTTGGATGAAACTTTAAATATATGTTATTATCATAAAGATCTTGGTTCCTTTTGATAATCACACATATCGGAACATAACTTCCTGGATTATGTCCCCTGATTGGTCGAAAAATCACATTTTTAGCTTGTGGATTCTCTAGAGGTCACAATTTTTTTTCCAATTTTAAAAACCATTTTGATATATCACCATTTCACAATATCATGTCACAATACTCAATAGTTCTAGCACTTCCCGTTGTTTTTATTGCCAACAAGATTTCTTGTGATCTCTTTATTTACAGCTTCCAATGTAAATAAAATTGTCATTTTACAGCGATATTAATTACAAATCAAACCTGAAGCGCTATCACTTGGCCATTATCAACTTCGTTGGACCGGAAGTAACGCGAAATGAGGTCAAGGGAATTCCCTTTTGTTTTTTTATACGCCCACATTGAAATGTATAGGTATATTGTCGCTGTCCGGCGTCCACAATTGCTTGTGGACGCACTAGAGGCTAAAGTTAATATCCGATTGACTTTAAATTTATACACAGTGTTTAAGGTCATGAGACAAAGAAGTCTATTGATTTTCAGCGATTTCCGATAATTACTGCTAGAGTTATGGCCCTTGATCACTTCAAAAAATCTTTCAGATGCTCTTAGAGTTCAAAGTTAATATCCGATTGACTTTAAATTTATACACAGTGTTTAAGGTCATGAGACAAAGAAGCCCATTGATAATTACTGCCAGAGTTATGGCCCTTGATCACTTCAAAAAATCTTGTGGCCGCTCTAGAGGCCAAAGTTAATATCCGATTGACTTTAAATTTATACACAGTGTTTAAGGTCATTAGACGAAGAAGTCTATTCATTTTCAGCGATTATCGATAATTACTGCCAGAGTTATGGCCCTTGATGACTTCAAAAAATCTTGTAAATGTTCTAGAGTTAATATCCGATTGACTTTAAATTTATACACAGTGTTTGAGGTCATGCCAAGGTTATGGCCCTTGATCACTTTGAAAAATCTTGTGAGGCTCTAGAGGCTAAAGTTATCATCCAATTGACTTCAGATTGATACACAGAGTTTAAGGTCTTGAGACGAACAAGTATATTGATTTTCAATGAATTTTTATTTGCCCACATTGAAATGTGGTCGTATATTGTTGTCGGCCCCCGTCCGTCCATCGGTACAGCGCCCACAATTGCTTGTGGAGGCTCTATAGGCTAAAGTTGATATCCGATTGTCTTTAAATTTAAACACAGTGTTTAAGGTCACGAGACGAAGAAGCCTATTGATTTTCAGCGATTTTCGATAATTACTGCCAGAGTTATGGCCCTTGATCACTTCAAAAAATCTTGTGGACGCTCTAGAGGTCAAAGTTAATATCCGATTGACTTTAAATTTATACACAGTGTTTAAGGTCATGAGACGAAGAATCCTATTGATCTTCAATGATTTTTGATAATTACTGCCAGAGTTATAGCCCTTGATCACTTTGAAAAATCTTGTTGATGCTCTAGAGGCTAAAGTTAATATCTGATTGACTTTAAATTTATACACAGTGTTTGAGGCCCTGAGATGAAGAATCATATTGATTTGCAACGATTTTGGATAATTACTGCCAAAGTTATGGCCCTTGATCACTTTGAAAAATCTTGTGATGCTCTAGAGGCTAAAGTTATCATTCGATTGACTTCAGATTGATACACAGAGTTTAAGGTCTTGAGACGAACAAGTATATTGATTTTCAATGAATCTTTATGACTTGCACAGCTAAATCCATGATGTTAAAAGTTTCGTATACTAAACGTTAGCATAGCGCAGAACTTTATAAAAACCAAACAAATTCTAATGGTTTTCCGATAATTACTTAATGAGTTGTTACTCTTAATCAGATTTTAATGTATTATAAATGTTTCATTACCGAAAAAAGTAAAAATATGTGACAACTCTTGTTGACTGCCCGGACGATATAGCTGCTGTGGGCATATGTTTCGTTGCCTGGCAACCTATCTTTATGACCTGAACAGCTAAATCCACGATGTTAAAAGTTTCGTACACTAAACGTTAGCATGGGGCAGAACTTTATAAAAACCAAACAAATTCTAATGGTTTTCTGATAATTACTTAATGAGTTGTTACTCTTAATCAGATTTTAATGTATTATAAATGTTTCATTACCAAAAAAAGTAAAAATCTGCGACAATTCTTGTTGACTGCTCGGACGATTAAGCTGCTGTGGGTGTATGTTTCGTTGCCTGTCAACCTATCTTTTATGTAACAGTCTGGTTCACCCAGTCCCTTCATTAACCTATCCGTTATGCGAAATTTGCCTAGGGACTGCACCAAGACACAACCACCGTGTTTGTTGGGTGAAAATGAAAAATGCCCTGGTATTAATTCCAGAGCAAAATCAGGCTTTTGAATTTATAAAAACTGGCCACAAGTCACAACTGTGTTGTAATGGGACGTCATCGTGTTGTTTCTGTCTGTCTATTTGTGCACACAAATATTTGTGCACACAAACAAAAAATGCGGGCATAAAGCAGAATGACTACGCTGGAGTGGCACACTATACATCGGGGTTTTTTTCACACTTAGTTTAAAAATTTTAAATTCATTAATCAATTAAAAAAAATAAGTTTCTGAAAAAATGACGACCAAATAATAATCGATGCCCGAAAAATCTACTATAACAGATATCGGGCTAAAACCTCAGACGTCTGGTTTCTGGCATTGGCATCATAAAAAAAAGAATGGATTGGTTATAGTCTATGCCATAGTATGGGATCAGTATTCAGAAATGAGAAAGGTGATCTTCATGTTTTAATATGGGCAATGGTGGAGAGGAGGAGGAGGGGGACATTATTTCGTGCACTTCATTTTGCTGACTAAAAGGCAAAATATTTTTTCCAAAAAAATATTATATTAATTTTTTACCACTTTACCTGTCTGCCCGAGAGATCAATTCAATTTTCCTAAGTATGTTACTTACTAATGAGGGTATTCAGCTCTCATTCTGAGATTCTTAATTCACGGTCAGCTATGAATAGTAATTTTAGTTTTAGTAACACGTCTCGACCAATCAAAAATAAGGGCTTCCCCAACCGATCTCATTTCGTGCAACTTCCGGTCCAACGAAGTTGATAATGACCAAGTGATAACAATTCGGATTCATTTGTAATTAATAATGCTGTAAAATGAAAAATTTAATTACATTGGAAGCTGTATAGGGATCAAATGAAATCTCGTTGGCAATAAAAAACGACGGGAAGTGCTAGAACTAGTGAGTATTGTGAGATGATAGGAGACGAAATGTCGTCAAGTCAAAACAAAATGGCTGCTGATAAACCTTGTTAATACTGTAAAATATAGTCAAACAGTAGTAAGAAATTTTATTTTAATCCCTTCAAGTGCCTGTGGACAACATGGCCGCTCTTTGTACGTAAATTGTGTATAAGTATGTAATACAAAGGTTGTGGACCCTCTAGAGGTCACAATTTTTGTCCGATTTTGATGAAACCTCATATCTTTATATTCCCAAAATCTGAAACCCTTTTGATATTTGCGCATTTCAGACCATACCTTTCTGGATTATGGCCCCTGATTGTATAAAATATCGTTTTTGTTTTTAGATTGTTCTCTATCCATCTCTTTCAAAATGTGGGCGTATACACAATGTTTTTGCTTGTGTATTGTGGCCAAACATATTCTGATTTGAAATTAATGTTTGTATGCAGGTTCTGGCACAAGGTGGTCCTCAACCCCAGAGTTATGTAGAATTTTCTGTAGTACATGATAAGATATCTACAGTAACTGGAGGCGGTTTGTTAATGGCTCTAGAAGTTGGTACAGCACAAGTTATAGGTAAAGCTATTGGTACACATTCTTCAACAGGAGAAAATATTATCTATTCGCAGGTATGTATTTTATTCCTTTTCTGTCTAGTCATTCGGATGGGATGAATCTTTGTAGTGTACATAAAAAACCTTTAGCAGTTGGAGCTCGATATCAGAGTAGGCCATAGTGCTGCTGTCTGGGCAAAAATTTCCCTCATAGTGGGATGGCATTGGCCCGTCTTCATTAGCCCAGTTGGAATAGAACAGTTGGACGTTA
The DNA here is from genome assembly GCF_932274485.2 of Patella vulgata. Lineage (NCBI taxonomy): Eukaryota > Metazoa > Mollusca > Gastropoda > Patellidae > Patella > Patella vulgata. The sequence goes on from NC_065885.2 coordinate 46,107,799, forward strand.
AATCACATTTCATTTCATTTCTAGAGTTGTGGCACCCGTTTCACTTTGATATAGAATCTTTTGATGGTCTTTAAATTTACAGACAGTATTTTAGATCAGAAGATGAAGAAGCAAATTTATATAAGCTTTTAGCTTATTTTTATATTACCACATTTTCATGTGGACGTATTATGTCGTCGCTCCTGTCCATTCGTTCGTCCACAATTTGTTTGTGGACACTCTACAGGTCACAATTTTTATCCTATTTTGACGAAACTAGAAATATAGGTTCTTTTCGATATTCACTGGTATGGTTATTTACTCAAGAAGTATTCAAAGCGAAAAAAAGCGGTAAGATCATATATCAATGTTGATTTACATTGACAAATAATTTGTGTTTTCAATGTGGAAGACCTTGGATCATAGTGAGTTAGAGACTGAGCTACTTTAAGTTGCCTTTCAAACCAATTTTAATTCGGTCAAAATTCATAGAAATTTAGATATTAGCCTATTTTATTATGTGTGTGTACAATTTGTTATGTGTCAAACTAAAGCTCTGTTACCATTAAAAATATATTTAATTTAGTCCTTATATTAGTTACAGCAGATTCTATCACACGTTTCTATTCGCAATGGAAATATTATTTTAAAAATCGGGATTCTTTAATTTGATATAATTGAATAAAATGGCTGTAGTCGATCTATTTTGACAAATATCATCAACAAAATAAGTTGGCTACATCCATCGTGATCTGAATAAAGCTGTGTATCGGACCATAACTTCATGGATTATGGCCCCTGATTATACGAAAAATCACGTTTTTAGCTTATGGACAATCTAGAGGTCACAATTTTCATCTGATTTAGATGAAACTTGAAATACATTTTTGTAACCAAAAGATCTTGGTTCCTTTCGATATTTGCGCATACTTGAACGATATATCGTTGAATCGATGTATCGCGATTCACCGTCTCACGATACCTGTATTGAATCGCGGGATGCCGAATCGATTTTTCACGATTTTTTTTTGCGTTTTCTCAATAAATTATGAACTTTAAAAACTTTAAATTATACCCTAAACTTTATTTGAAACAATGACACTTCGCAAACTATGTCCAGTAGTCTTGACATGTGTTACTATAAATAGCGGACGACCGTAATTACCATTAGTTTCGTAGGTTTAGATTAACAACATTTTAACGCCTTTTCGTTTTGTTTCCGAATTTTAAAGTTTGTTATAAGGCTTAGTTAATAAAACATACATATTTAAATACATAAAACGACATTTTACTCTAGAATTTTATAAATTTAGAACGTAAATATAAGAGATGGTAGCTCTTGTAAAAATCAAAATGTCGGAAAACACAGTCGCAATAACAAATCCTCCAGCGAAATATAAATCTAAAGTTTGGGAAAACTTTGGGTTTTTAAAAGGTGACACAACGAAAGTTGTTTGTAGAATATGCAAAACTATTCTAAAGTATTCTGGTAATACAACTAATCTCAGCACTCACTTGACAAGACACCTTAGTGGCGACTGTCTAAGTTCGTCTGCTAAGATTAAGAAGACGGCCAGTTCAACCTGCGGTGAAGTTTAAGGTCAACATCCAACAATTGAACGTGCATTTCAAAATAAACTTCCACAAAACTCAAAGCGGGCTACAGAAATAACCGAGAGTGTTACTAGATTTATCATACAAGATCTGCAAGCCTTACTCTGTAGTGGAGGATAAAGGTTTTAAACACATGCTGTCCACACTAGAACCAAGATACACGATTCCAGGACGTCATTATTTTGCTGACACTGCAGTGCCAAAGTTATACAAGAGTGTTAAAGATGACTTACAATAAGTTACAACTACATTTACGTGAGACGAGTCGAGTAGCGATAACATCAGATGGCTGGACGTCTAATTCTACACAATCATATGTCACTATTACTGTCCATTTTATCAATGATTTATGGGAGTTGTGTTCTTTTGTACTCCAGACAAAAGTAGAGTGGTTCAATGGTCAATTATTTGTCCTTATATAAACATGCACAGTTATCTGCCTGACTGCACCGTCCGTGAGATTTTCTGAAGTGATCAAAATGTAGTCTTGCGCACGTGAATTTCGATGTCGCAGCAAATATACGTCATAAATAGCATTCCACGTGGTATTATACAAACATGAATTGGTATATAAAGCCAATTAAAAATACACTCATTACGCTCTTCGACTTTCGTGTTTATTTAATAGCGAACTTTGATTTAATTTTTGATTTGGGCGATTTGGGTACAGAGCTAGCTGTAATAGCTTCGTTTCATTTCTAACTTTTTAATCCATGAGCGTGGCAAGATAAACTCATTACAACATTTTGAGATTTACTATTATTTAGTGATTACAACCTTCGTTTACGTGGCACTCTATTTACTTTAGGAAATAAATATTTGCTAGCTCTAAATACGCAGAACTATTTGAGACAGGAAAATAACTGAAACAAATTTTTTATTGGTAGTCTTTATTTTCCAGACACTTTTCTGTAGCTTGGTGTAAATTATTTTCATAATCATATTTAATTATTCTGTAGCCATAATCCTTGATCGACAGACTTAGTTTTTGTCCCCCGCCTTTCGAAGAAAGCAGGGGACTATTAAAATGGGTTCGTCCGTCTGTCTGTCTGTCCGTCTGTCTGTCCGTCACACTTTTTGGGACACAATAACTCTCTTCCTAATTGAGCTAGAATGTTCAAACTTGGTGTATGTGTTTATTAGGTCAATGCCTTGATGGAGTTCGAAGATGAGCATTTTCCGCTTAGGGTAAGCAGAGATAAGCAATTTGATTGGTTGATGCTTTGGGACACGATAACTCTCTTCCTAATTGGGCTAGAATGTTCAAACTTGGTGTATGTGTTGATTAGGTCAATGCCTTGATGGAGTTCGAAGATGAGCATTTTCCGCTTAGGGTAAGCAGAGATAAGCAATTTGATTGGTTGATGCTTTGGGACACGATAACTTTTAATTGAGCTAGAATGTTCAAACTTGGTGTATGTGTTTATTAGGTCAATGCCTTGATGGAGTTCGAAGATGAGCATTTTCCGCTTAGGGTAAGCAGAGATAAGCAATTTGATTGGTTGATACTTTGGGGCACGATAACTCTCTTCCTAATTGAGCTAGAATGTTCAAACTTGGTGTATGTGTTGATTAGGTCAATGCCTTGATGGAGTTCGAAGATGAGCATTTTCCGCTTAGGGTAAGCAGAGATAAGCAATTTGATTGGTTGATGCTTTGGGACACGATAACTTTATTTTGTTTTGTTTTTTATTTCGGCGGGGGACATCAGCCTCACTGTTGGCTTGTTTTTTCTAGATCGGAGACTGAGCCCTGCAAGATGACGTCCACCGATGATTTGCTATCCAGCATTGGATTGGACAAGTACCCCTATGATTTGAGCACTATAACCAAACTACCCATGGCAAAAATCACAAATAGGCTTATACTAGGCATTGTTAATAAATTTCCGACAACTACGGAGCATTGGTCAATCATAACTGCTTTACATGACTGTGTGACGTTTGGTGACAATTACATTCACAATAGACTGGTCAGACTGAAGACAAAGACTAGGAAGCTAGGTAAAAGTAAGGCTAAGTCCAATAAATGTATAAAGTCATACAACGATTTTCTTGACACCCCATTTTTTCCCGGGATAGTGGACGAGACTCCATCGGCAGACACTAGTGAAATTAATTTAATAACTGATTTAAATAGAAAAAAAGGTATTTGCGGCGATTGTCAAAGCGTCATAAAAGCGCAATCGCCCAGTTAAAAAATCGACTTCGGAAGACTAAAAAAGAAATGATTCGCATTAGGGCTAATAATGAAAATAAAAAACAATTGGCAGGTAAAAAAAATGGTTGCAAGTCCAGACCTTTTAGGAAGAACAAAGTAATTTTGTATGATGTCGAAAATCAAAGATACCCAGCAGAATTTCATAATTTGGTCATGGAACTTAAAAATCTAAACGTTTCGAATGGTAACGTAGAAGCGGTTATAACCGCATGTTCGGCTGTCGTGGGACTAAAATCGAATTACATTCCTTCAAAATCTACAGTTCAAAAACATCGTGAGCGCATCGGTGTATCTTTAAAACATGTTTCGGAAACCTTAAAGTCGGCGAAAAATACCACCCTTTATACTGACGAAACTACAAAATTTAAATAGGTTGTGTGTACAGGCGATTACAATTAATAGATTAATTTAATATCAACTTAAATCATCTTTGGGAAACTTGTATTTCTGTAGTATAATAGCTGACATGATAACATTGATTGTTATAAAAAAATATCTGAACATATGGTTATACTGTATAAGTACATGTATATGATTTAATGATGTTGCAAAAGACAACATTCGGTATATTCATTTAGAGGGCGTTGGTCACGATGAAATGTGTTTTGGTAAATGTTATTGAGCGTTTTGAATGCCTGTATAAATGAATGCGACATAGAACAGATACCATAAATATTTGTGTGTAAATGCTAGCATACAACACGAGAGAACATGGTCATAATTTTGAATTTTTTGTTAATTAGGCTTTCAGATTTTGTCTGAAAGACTATTGTTTTTACTAAAATTATTATTATTATTATTATTTTTTCTATTTTTTTTTTTAAGCGGGAGCCTATTTCTCCATGATCGAAAACAGATATCGATCTGGAACCAAATTTTCTATCGGGAAACCATGTGGTGGCTACTTGATAAAACAATTTTGAAACTTCTGCGCATACCGAAAGTAACCGAATTTTGTACTTTTTTCCGGAATTGAAAAATCGGTCGTGGTTTCGTCAATTCTTTACCTATTTTCAAACAAATGACATTTTCGGAAACCCTGAATCTTTTCCGAGAAAAAAACGCAAAAAATGGGTGTTTTGGGGAAAAACTCGATTTCTCCGTCCAATATCAATGGATTAAACGATTTAAGCTTTTGTTGAGTGGCCCGAGGAATGGACTGTCGTACGATGCCCAATTTATACGGATACTATGACCAAGCAGCAAAATATGACAATCTGAAAATCAAGTATTTTCTGATTTGGAGCGTTTTTGGACGCCTTTATCTCAAAAACTTAACCTACAATTTTTTTTTAACTTTCTCTATCGAGAGTCCATTCGATAGTCTTGTGCATGAAAACATCCCCTAAGACTTTGAAATGTCTGGAATAGGATAAAAAAGGGACTGAAAATCGAAAAAAGTCGAAAAATCGTGAAATTTTGGAAAATGCTATATTATTTTATTATTTAATCAGAGTTTTACAAAAAGATTACACATTCAGATAGCTGACCTAATTACGATTCTAACGATGTATAATATGTATTGAGTTATTGAAATTTAATTTTCGATATTTTGACATTTTTGAATTTTTGGCACTTTTGAACATAGGATTTCTCAGGGCCATTTTATCTGATCAGATAATGTAATATATCATTACAGAACCCTGTAGCTATCTAATTTCCCAAATTGGTTATTAAAACTATCCCGACAATAATCTTCATACCGAACGTATTCAAAAAATGAAGAAAAAGGTTTTAAAAAATTGGCGCTCGTCCGAAAAACTTGATTTCTCCATCAGATCTTAGGGGACCAAAAGAACTAAAGTGTCGCTGGATAGCCCCATTAATGGATTATCATATGACATCTGAATGATACGATTTAGATGGCTAGAAAATAAATTATGATACGCCGAAAATCTAATATTTTCCGCTTTGGAGCATTTTTAGACGCCATTTTCTCGAAAACGAAAACTATGATTTTTCTTAAACTTTTTTTATTCAGAGTCCTATCGGTGGACTATGGCGTGAGTCCAAAAATAAAAGCATTGAAATAATATAAGTGGTCCAAAAATAACCTCAATCTTGGAAAAAAGTTGAAAAATCCTTAAATTACTGAAAATGATCTTCTAATTTTCTTTCTTTGGAAAACAGCTGAATGGATTATTCTGAAACTTCTTGTACAGAAGGTAAGGTAACCAAACAACTTGTTAAAGCTATCCCGACAATGATCCAAAAACCGGAAGTAGTCGAAAAAAATTCCGATATTTTGAGAAAAAAAACGTAAAAAATAAAAAAATGGCGATCTTGCGAAAAAAGTGATTACTACGCCAGATTCCACCGAATCAAAACAACTAAAGTGTCATTGGATAGCCCGAACAATGGACGATCTTATGACATCTAAATGGTAAAAATTCGCGGGTTAGGCAATATATAATGGAACGCTGAAAATCTATTATTTTCTTTTTTTTGAGCCTATTCAGACGCTTTTATTTCGAAAACTTCTCTTATTTCCTTTCTTAAACTTATGTTACTTAGAGTCCTAACGGTGGGCTATGGTGTGAATCCAAATTTAAAAGCCTCAATATAGTATAAATGGTCCAAAAGGGCCACAATCTTTGAAAAAAATCGAAAAATCGTTATATCTGTAAATCTGCTTCTAATGGTATAAGGGAGGTAAAACTGTCCAATGGATCTTTCTGAAACTTCTGGTACAGGAAGTTAAGTTCCATACCACTTCCGATAATGATCCGTAAACAGGAAGTAGTCAAAAAAATATTCGATATTTAAAAAAAAAGACAGTAAAAAAATCGGTGCTCTTGCAACAATCGGGATTTCACCGTCGGGTGTGACCGGATCAAAACATCTAAAGTATCGTTTGGTAGCTCGATAAATGGGCTATTGTATGAAACACTTCCTGTCTGATTCCTGAAAGCTGGTTCAGTGCTGCTTGCAGGTCTAGTATAAATATCTTTTATGTTGTATTTACCCCTCCCCACTATACCAAATGCGAATTCAAATCTCCCTGAATCTCGATCGTTTTTTTATTTTATTTATAGAGGTCTTTATCCCTCACTCTCTGCATTACATGCCATTATATTTTCCTCATACTTTATCCTACAATTTATTTTTCTTAACAAACATCATGCTGCACAATATTTATTTATCTTTGGAACTAACATTATAAAGTGTTACATTATTAGATTTATAGACGCCTCTCTCCCTCTCTCTTTTGCTCCCTCTGTATAACATGCCATTATAAACAGACCTGGTGTCTGTGGGTATACAGAAATGTAGGCTAATCTTTAAACAATTCATGTCATATCCAGTTAAACGTGTATTTTAATTTCCACTGAAGCATTATAAACAGTTAATATTAAGACATTTGAAGGCGTGGGTATATTGTTAAAACAACTAAGCATTTGCGCATGCGCACACATGTCAAATTCAATCGTCGCATCGAGTATATTCCGTTACTTCACATCAAGGAAATAAACAATGTTTTCCGACTGCGATAATTGACTTTTGTTTCAGGGGAGTACGTTTCAGTTTTACGGCTACCAAGGGACATAACTCTTATTTTCACCAAGAGTTATCTGCCTTGGTTATGGAGGCCGGGTAGATTTTGAAGCATTTATAACATTATTTCTAAATGGTTATATCCTCAAAAATCAAATGTGGTCAGACTTACATTGTTGATGAATGAAGTTTTTATGGTAAGTCTTATCATATAATGTTAAAATAATCCCGAAATAGTGTCTGTTGTTAAAAAAATTGAGTATGAACCACTCTAAGAAGAGAGATGACAGAGAGTCATACTGGAAGTAACCTGGCTCAGGTTTTACTTGACGCTGTTGATGAGTGGCAGATTAAAGATAAACAATCAGCACTTGTAAGTGACAACGCAGCGAACATGATTCTTGCCAGTCGTGAAACGTGTTTTACACCTCATGTTGGTTGTTTCGCACACACCCTCAACTTACACTAAGGATTTGGTATCGTTTAGAACAGGGTTTTTAGCGCTGGAAAGTATGCATAGAGTTTACTTTCAAAACATCGTTCGATAATTGATAAAGATCGTTTAAGAATTACATAAATGAGTTAGTTAGTACTATGGCTTAATTTAATGGTAACATGTTTAGTTTCTCCGAGAGGCGTTTAAAAACGGCCGACGTTTACTTATTAGACGAGCCGTCTGCTTTCCCGAGATACGTTGAAAAATCAACACACCGTTTACTTATCTACGGCCTTTATTAGACGAGTCGTTTACTTTCCCGAGATACATTGAAAAATCAACACACGATTAATTTATCTACGGCGTCGAAAAATTAGATGAACCTTTTAATTTTCTGCGAGCCGTTGATCCGATCGGTTAATTTTTATTACAATTATTTACATATGAAGTACGAATAAAAAAGGGGAATATAAAAAATGCACACCCATAGATGATCACCTTACCGTGGTCATAGTATTATATATTATCCACTATCCTATAAACTTAGTATTCCATCACTGACAAATAAATCAAAAATTGGTAAATCACGTCCCAGGTAATTATACAATTGGATATCGGTAAATCACGTCCCAAGTAATGTATCTTTTTTAAATCACAAATGAATTTACTAGTCTTCCATCTGTACACGTGTTCATAAGTCGAGCTTACAATGACAGTGCAATACTCTCGCGAGACTACGGATGTCAGCTGTTTCGTTACCTGGCTATTTCGTACTTAGTTCATTCGTACCTCACATGAGCCGTTTCGTACTTCACTTTGTACCCCAAAATGATTCGTGAGGTACAAATCACGAGCGTATTCAAATTTTCGTTCGGCAGCCATTTTTATAAATTTAGCGCAGGCTTTGGATTTAAGAAAAGGAACTAATCAATTTGATGTACAAATCTCATGCATATTCTAATCTGGTTCGGCATATTCAATTTCTTTCAACTGATTTCAACAAAATAGGAAATGGTACGAATCAATTTGAGGTACGAATGAACTAAGTACGAAACAGCCAGGTTACGAAACAGCCTGCACCCGCATGAATACTAAAAACACAACACTGGAAAACAATCACTGGTTTATAAATACAGAAATAGCAGCATGCACAAAAAGAAATCAAAATTGGAAAACAATCAACGGATTTATAAATAATTTAATATAAAAAAAAGCAAATTGTATGTATTGATAATGTAAATGAACCATTTAAATCCTTTTCCACAGTCTGTTAAAATTGTTTATAAAAATCTGTGTCTTTAAAAATCTTCCGCTCAATCAAAATTCAGAGCCAAGCCAAACTAAGCCAGAGTTATTTTAGTATTCAAAATAAACGCAACTTTTATGTTGTGAAAGTCATCTTTTATCTACGATGATCATATTATGTGTGAAATAGCTTTATTTAACGCCCGCTTCCACCGAGGTGATATTGCAGACAATTATCATATTAGTCACTAATCTCCCCTTAATCTATATTCCCATACACATTAATTACAGAAAAGGCCTGTGTATACACGGTATTATGAGCTATTTACCTTTTGGTCAGCCGGTTGTTATTTGGAATATAGGACAGAGTTATGTGTTAACTTTACTATGAGAAAGGGAGAAGACGACCTGCCCTCTCTTCTGTAGACAGCAAATTTATAAGTGTGCTTTAAGAAACTTTTGGTATCCGAGGACCTTTTTATTTTGTGGTTTTAACAATTTTCATGTGTAAATAATTTAATTAAATCAACCTGTCCATAATATCCTATCCATTGTATTGGACGTTAAATCTTTAATAAACAACAACAACAACATCATAAATGAACGTTATTACAGTATAGATTACAGTCCTCGAAATGTTTTAAAAAAGCTACCTGTCGCTTTTCGACCCTGTTCAGCAATGTGTTTTTGTATAATTAGATATTTACCATTAAAAATTTTTATACGCCCACATTTTCATGTGGACGTATTATACCGTCGCCCCTGTCCGTCCGTCCGTCCGGATGTCCGTCTGTCCGTCCGTCCGTCCGTCCGTCCGTCCACAATTTGTTTGTGGACATTCTACAGGTCACAATTCTTATCCGATTTTAACGAAACTTGAAATATAGGTGTATCTCCAAAAGATCTCGGCTGCTTTCGATATTGGCATGTATCGGATCGAAACTTCATGGATTATGGCCCCTGTTTGTACGAAAAATCACGTTTTTGGCTTGTGGGCCCTATAGGGGTCACAATTTTTATCCGATTTTGTTGAATCTTGAAATGTAAGTTTATAACCCAAAGATCTCGGTTCCTTTCAATATTCGCGCATATCGGACCGTAACTTATTGAATTATGGCCCCTGATTGTACGAAAAATCACGTTTTTAGCTTTTGGACCCTATAGAGGTCATAATTTTTATCCGATTTAAAAAACTGTATTATTATATCACCGTTACACCCTAAATCAGCCCGAAGGATGACTGAGTTCGAATTTTGTGAAAATCTGCTGAAAATTGACAGACAAAATGGCCGCCGTTCGTTCTCAAATAGCGTAAAAATATGGTATATCAAGGTTGTGGACCCTATAGAGGTCACAATTTTTATCCGATTTTGTTGAAACTTGAAATGTAAGTTTATAACACAAAGATCTCAGTTCCTCTCGACATTCGTGCATATCGGACCATAATTTCCTGAATTATGCCCCCTGATTGTATGAAAAATCGCGTTTTTAGCTTGTGGACCCTATAGAGGTCATAATTTTTATCCGATTTAAAAAAACGTATAATTATATCACCGTTACACCCTAAGGACGGCTGAGTTCGAATTCCGTGAAATTCAGCCCAAAATTGCCAGACAAAATGGCCACCCTTCGTTCTCAGATAGCGTAAAAACATGGTATATCAAGGTTGTAGACCCTATAGAGGTCACAATTTTTATCCGATTTTGTTGAAACTTGAAATGTAAGTTTATAACCCAAAGATCTCAGTTCCTCTCGACATTCGTGCATATCGGACCATAACTTCCTGAATTATGCCCCCTGATTGTATGAAAAATCGCGTTTTTAGCTTGTCGACCCTATAGAGGTCATAATTTTTATCCGATTTAAAAAAACGTATTATTATATCACCGTTACACCCTAAGGATGGCTAAGTTCGAATTTCATGAAAATCGGCCCAAAACTAACAGACAAAATGGCCGCCCCTCGTTGTCAAATAGATTAAAAATATGGTATATCAAGGTTGTGGACCCTATAGAGGTCACAATTTTTATCCGATTTTGTTGAAACTTAAAATGTAAGTTTATAACCCAAAGATTTCGGTTCCTTTCAATATTTGCGCATATCGAATTGTAATTTCCTGAATTATGGCCCTTGATTGTAGGAAAAATCACTTTCTTTTTAGCTTGTTCTCTATCCATCTCTCGAAAATGTGGGCGTATTCTGCCTGGCAGCCGCTGATTTTATTGGGCTATTTCACCCCCCTTGTTATTATAATTAACTGAGTTTTACTTACCATTAAATAAACTGTTACATAAACAATAATGTATGGAATAAATATGTTTTACTTGTCGATTTTTGTTGATTACCGATCACGACCAGGATTAGTTCACCACTGTATGTTCGTATTGTTAATTGGCGTTATGATTTTAGATCTTAGGTCAGTTCACCGATGTTTTTGTAGTAAAGTATATTCGTATTGTTTTTATACGCCCACATTTTCATGTGGACGTATATTGTTGTCGCCCCCCGACGTCCGTCCGTCGGTCCACAATTGTTTGTGAACAGTCTACAGGTCACAATTTTTATCCGATTTCAATGAAACTTGAAATATAGGTTTATCACCCTAAGATCTCGGTTCCTTTCGATATTGGCATGTATCGGACTGTAACTTCATGGATTATGGCCCCTGACTGTATGAAAAATCACGTTTTTAGCTTGTGAACACTGTAGAGGCCACAATTTTTATCCGATTTGGTTCAAACTTGAAATGTATGCTTATAACCCAAAGATCTCGGTTCCTTTCGATATTCGCGCATATCAGAACTTAACTTCCTGAATTATGGCCCCTGATTGTACGAAAAGTCGCGTTTTTAGCTTGTGGACCCTATAGAGGTCATAATTTTTATCCCATTTAAAAAAACGTATTATTATATCAGCGATTTCCGATAATTACTGCCAGAGTTATGGCCCTTGATCACTTTGAAAAATCTTGTGGACGCTCTAGAGGCCAAAATTAATATCCAATTGACCTTAAATTTATACACAGTGTTTGAGGTCATGAGACGAAGAAGCCTATAGATTTTCAACGATTTCCGATAATTACTGCCAGAGTTATGACCCTTGATCACTTCAAAAAATCTTGTGGATGCTCTAGAGGCCAAAGTTAATATTCAATTGCCTTTAAATTTATACACAGTGTTTAAGGTCATGAGACGAAGAAGCCTATTGATTTTCAGCGATTTCCAATATTTGCTGCCAGAGTTATGGCCCTTGATCACTTTGAAAAATCTTGTGGCCGCTCTATAGGCCAAAGTTAATATCCGATTGACTTTCAATTTATACACAGTGTTTATTGTCATGAGACAAAGATTCCTATTGATTTTCAACAATTTCCAATAATTACTGCCAAAGTTATGGCCCTTGATCACTTTGCAAAATCTTGTGACGCTCTAAAGGATAAAGTTATCATCCGATTGACTTCAGATTGAACAAGTATATTGATTTTTAATGAATTTTTATGACTTGAACAGTTAAATCCATGATATTAAAAGCTTTGCATACAAAACGTTAGCATGGGGCAGAACTTTACAAAAACCAAACAAATTCTAATAGTTTTCTGATAATTACTTCGTGAGTTGTTGCTCTTAATCAGATTTTAGTGTATTATAAATGTTTCATTACCGAAAAAAGTAAAAATATGCGACAACCCTTGTTGACTGCCCGGACGATTTAGTTGCTGTGGGCGTATGTTTCGTTGCCTGGCAACCTATCTTTTACCTTGTGGTCGCTCTGGAGGTCACAATTATTATCCGATTTAAAAAAACGTTTGATTATATGATGAAACTTGAAATGCATATTTATAACCTAAAGATCTTGGTTCCTTTCGATTTTGTTGCATATCGGATCATAACTTCCTGAATTATGGACCCTGATAATACGAAAAATCGCCTTTTTATACACCCACATTTTTATGTGGACGTATATTGTCGTCGCCCCTGTCCGTCCGTCCACAATTTGTTTGTGGACACTCTACAGGTCACAATTCTTATCCGATTTTGAAGAAACTTGAAATATAGGTTTATCTCCAAAAGATCTCTCCTGCTTTCGATATTGGCATGTAATCGGATCGAAACTTATGGCCCCTGTTTTTAGCTTGTGGACACTATAGAGGTCACAATTTTTATAACCCAGTTGATAACCCAAAGATCTCGTTTCCTTTTGATATTTGCGCATATCAGACCGTAACTTCCTGAATTATGGCCCCTGATTGTACGAAAAATCGCATTTTTAGCTTGTGGACCCTATAGAGGTCATAATTTTTATCCGATTTAAAAAAACGTATTATTATATCACTGTTACACCCTAAATCGGCCCGAAATTGACAGACAAAATGGCCGCCGTTCGTTCTCAAATAGCGTAAAAATATGGTATATCAAGGTTGTGGACCCTATCTATAGAGGTCACAATTTTTATTCGATTTTGTTGAAACTTGAAATGTAAGTTTATGACCCAAAGATCTCGGTTCCTTTCGATATTTGCGCATATCGGACCATAACTTCCTGGCGTTTTTAGCTGATTTAAAAAAACGTTTTATTATATCACTGTTACACCCTGAGGATGGCTGAGTTCGAATTTCGTGAAAATCGGCCCAAATTGACAGACAAAATGGTCTTCGTTCGTTCTCAAATAGCGTAAAAATATGGTATATCAAGGTTGTGAACCCTGTGGGCGTATCCTGCCTGGCAGCCGCTGGTTTAGCTTGTGGTCCTTCTGAAGGCCACAGTTATTATCTGATTTTAAAAATCGTTTGAATATATCACCGTAACATCATAATAAAAGTTGAGTTCAAATTTCCTGAAAATCAAACCATAACTGCCGGACAAAATGGCTACCGCTTGTACGCGAAAGGTGTAAAAATATCGTATATCAAGGTTGTGGACCCTGTAGAGGTTACAATTTTAATCCGATTTTGATGAAACTTGAAATGCATGTTAATAACCCAAAGATCTTGGTTCCTTTCGATATTTGCGCATATCGAATTGTAACTTGATGAATTATGGCCCTTGATTGTAGGAAAAATCACTTTCTTTTTAGCTTGTTCTCTATCCATCTCTCAAAAATGTGAGCGTATCCTGCCTGGCAGCCGCTGGGTTTTTTTTAGCTTGTTCTCTATCCATCTCTTGCAAAATGTGGGCATATCTTGCCTGGCAACCGCTGGTTAATGTTATCACATGAATGTTTGTTCGAGTTTCTTTTGAAAACATTCAAATAGTGACAAGCTGGAGCTTCTTAGCTGATGTTGGTGGTATACGTTAAACCCCATTTCATTTCATTTCATGTCTACCTTGTATATTGAAGTGATAGACTATGAAATCATTGATATTTGTCATCACTTGATAAAAGTGTTATTTTTATTTTTTTGTAGGCTAAAGCTATTGTAAATGTTGTTGTATTAACTGGAATTAAGATATATTCTCCACTAACTAGAATACAGACAGGTACTAAGGTCAGTGTCTTAGATTCGAATCATGGTCTTTACCTGGCAACTTCATGCCACAAGAAGTCAATGGTGCCAGAGAAATCCAGGGCTAGAACGCGAGGAAACAGGGCAACAATGCAAGGATCTCGCCCAAGAACACAAGACTATTTTTACCTCAGCTTCTTGCTTTCTCGCCCTCGACTCCTCGCTTTCCCACCTAGGAAGTTCATTTTGTGGGCATGTTCACTGACTACCATCAACAGCATAGTGTACACAAACCCACACAAATCGACCAAAATCCACAATAATCTACTAATATTCCAACTCAAATCACATTAATTATCATCATATGTCGTTATTTGAATGTTCCTTGTGACAATATGTTATCTATTTTATTAGGAACTATAGTTTTTATACGGCCACATTTTCATGTGGACGTATATTGTCGTTGCCTCCGTCCTTCCGTTCGCATTTGTTTGTGGACACTCTACAGGTAACGAATCTTGAAATATAGGGTCTCAAAGATCTCGGTTCCTTACGATATTGGTATGCATTGCAACGCAACTTTTTGGATTATGACCCCTGATTATACGTTTTTAGCTTGTGGTCCCTCTAGAGATCACAATTTTTATACTCCCACATTTTCAAGTGGTTTTATATTGTTGTCGCCCCTGTCTGTCTGTCCGTTCGTCCATCCACAATTTGTTTGTGGACATTTTACAGGTCACAATTTTTATACGCCCACATTGATATGTGGTCGTATATTGTCGTCGCCCCCGTCCGTCCATCTGTTCGGCGGTCCGGCAATTGTGGACGCTCTACAGGTTAAAGTTAACATCCGATTGACTTTAAATTTATACATAGTGTTTAAGGTCATGAGACGAAGAAGCCTGTTGATTTTCAGCGATTTCCGATAATTACTGCTAGAGTTATGGCCCTTAATCACTTCAAAAAATCTTGTGGACGCTCTAGAGTTCAAAGTTAATATCCGATTGACTTTAATTTTATACACAGTGTTTAAGGTCATGAGACAAAGAAGCCTATTGATTTTCAGCGATTTCCGATAATTACTGCTAGAGTTATGACCCTTGATCACTTCAAAAAATCTTGTGGATGCTCTAGAGGTCAAAGTTAATATCCGATTGACTTTAAATTTATACATAGTGTTTAAGGTCATGAGACAAAAAAGCCTAGTGATTTTCAGCGATTTCCGATAATTACTGCCAGAGTTATGGCCCTTGATCACTTCAAAAAATCTTGTGGATGCTCTAGAGGCTAAATTTAATATAAAATTGACTTTAGTTTATACACAGTGTTTAAGGTCATGAGACGAAGAATCCTATTGATTTTCAGCGATTTCCGATAATTACTGCCAGAGTTATGGCCCTTGATCACTTCAAAAAATCTTGTGGATGCTCTAGATGCCAAAGTTAATATCTGATTGACTTTAAATTTATACACAGTAAAGGTCATGAGACGAAAAAGCCTATTGATTTTCAGCGATTTCCGATAATTACTGTCAGATTTTAGTGTATTATAAATATATTTCATTACCGAAAAAAGTAAACTCTTGTTGACTGCCCGGACGATTTAGCTGCTGTGGGCGTATGTTTTCGTTGCCTGGCAACCTATCTTTATTCAATTTTGACGAAACTTAAAATATAGGTCTCTCCCAACAATCTCGGATCCTTTTGATATTGGGATAAATCGGACCATAACTTCCTGAATTATGGCCCCTGATTGTATGAAAAATTCAGTTTTTAGCTTGTGGTCCCTCTAGAGGTCACAATTATTATCCAATTTAAAAACTGTTCAAATATATCACCGTTACACCGTAATGTTGGTTGAGTTCGAACTTTGTGAAAATCGAACGAAAACTGCCAGACAAATAGTGTAAATGTATAGAGGCCACATTTGTGATCCAATTTTGATGAAACTTGAGATACATGTTTATAACCCAAAGATCTTGGTTCCTTTTTAATATTCATGCGTATCGCATCATAACTTCCTGAATTATGGTCCTTGATTGTATGAAAAATCTCTTTTTATACGTCCGTCTGGCCTCAACAATTGCTTGTGGACGCTCTAGAGACTAAAGTTAATATTCGATTGACTTTAAATTTAAACACAGTGTTTAATAATAATAATAATAATAATTGTTTTATATAGCGCCAACAATTAAACTCGGCGAGCTGCTCTCGGGTGCTTTACATAAGTACAACTAATATAAAATTACAACAATCACAACACATTAATCCATAAAATAAAAGACATAAACAAAAAATGAAGAACATTATTTAGTACAAATGGTAAAAGTCTCAAACAAACACAGCTAGAACCATATTCACTCAGTTGTATATTTGATTAAAAAGTTCGGTTTTGAGATACTTTTTAAAACCTTTAATAGAATTTGCGCTTTGGTTTCGTTTGATGTTGAATTCCATGACTTCAAAGCACCTACGGCGAAAGAACAATCACCGGAGTTGGTTTTTGAAAAAGGCTTAATTAAGAGGTTGTCTGATTATGATCGAAGGGTTCTGCAAGGTTTATTGGCGTTAAGAAGGTCTCTAAGATATTGAGGTGAAGAATCATCATTTAGAGCAGAATACGTAATATATAGTATTTTAAAATTGATACCTTGACAGACTGGAAGCCAATGCACATCATTTAGAGCAGAGTACGTAATAGATAGTATTTTAAAATTGATACGTTGACAGACTGGAAGCCAATGGAGATCTTTCAAAATTGGTGTCATATGTTCATTTGGTTTTGTCTTGGTTATGATACGGGCTGATTTATTTTGAAGTTCTTGAAGTGGCTTGATTTTATTTTCAGGTAGATTGTACAAAAGTGAATTACAGTAGTCAAGTAGTGATGTAACCATAGTGTTTACCAGCATTTTAGTCGTGTCACTATCAACAAAAGATCTAATTTTTCCAATATTATAAATCTGAAAATTAATACTTTTACACATGGCCGAAATTGGTCTATTCATGTCCAGATGAGAGTCAAAATAAACACCAAGATTTTTTACAGAATCTGTTGGTGTAATAGAGATATTGCCAATTTGATAGTTTTCTGTTTTAGATTTTAGTAGTTGCTGCCTGCTGCGGACTTTCATTATTTCTGTTTTGTCATCGTTGAGTTTTAATAAATTTGAGTCCATCCATTTACGAATATCTGATAAACAGGCCTCAAGTTTGCATATCTCAGATGGTTCAGAAGAAGGCTCAAAAGCTATATAAATTAGAGTGTCGTCGGCGTACAGATGGTAGTTAAGACCGTGTTTACGAATGACATTTCCTAAAGATGTTGTATATGTGGTAAGCAATAAAGGACCGAGAACGGAACCCTGTGGCATGCCATACTTTAAAACCGTTGATTTGGATGTGGAACCTTTGATAACAACTGTCCGTGTACAGTTTTCAAGGTATGACTGGATCAATGTAAGGGCTAGTCCACTAACACCAAAGTTGTTCAGCAATCTTTTAAAATGAATTTGGTGGTCTATCGGGTCAAATGCAGCATTTGGATCAAGCAGGACTAGAACTGATGTTTGTTTCTTATCCATTTCGTTTAGTAAGTCATTTTGAACACGTAATAAGGCGGTTTTATTATTATGCAAATGTCTTTTAAATTCGAATGCAACAGCTTTCTCAATAATTTTTGAAAGAAATGAAAGATTAGAAACCGGTCTGTAATTCTTTATCAAGTTTGGGCTTTTTTTAGTAGCGGAAACACTAACACCTCTTTCAGAACCTCCGACATACAGCCAGAGGCCAAAGAGGAATTTACAATATCCATGATATCACTTCAAGACACTGTTTTAGTAGCCAAGTGGGAATGGAATCTACAGTGCATGATGCCGATGACGATGCTTTGATGATCTTATTTATATCCAGATTAGATACAGATCTAAATGTTGAAAGTTGCACGCCAGAGTAAGTATTACTATCCTGAGAGTCAGCAAGTGGAATTGTTCCAAGACCTGATCGTATAGTATCGACTTTGGTTGTGAAAAAATTAACAAAATCATGTGCCAAAACTTCAGAGTCACGATTTACTGGGAGAGTCTGTTCTGGCCCGTCTTTATTTAGAATTCTATTGATAATCTTGTGAATTTCACGGGTATTACCACGATTCTCAAGAATACTGTTCATAACATGGCGACGTTTTGCATTTCTTGTTGTAGTGTTAGTCTCATATTTACCTTTTATATATATTTGCCTGTGTATTTCTAGATTTGATTCTTGCCACTGTTTTTCCGCTTTCCTTTTCTTCTGTTTACATTTTTGAATTTCATCATTAAACCAATTTCTATTTGATCTGATACTTATACTTTTAGTTTGAACCAGTGATGGGATTTTGCCCGTATATTCCGGACTTGTCCGAATCTTTTTTCCAAACGCCCAAAATTGTCCGACCGGGAATATGCCCAATCGGACATCAAGACATGGTGAATAATATTCAAAATTCTGAAATTACTGAGTGTATAACTACCCCTCAACCCGATTATCGTCGATAATACGCTGGATTTATTAGGTAATTAAGTGATCAACGTATTTATCGTGTTATACTGTCTGTCTATAAACCTACCTTGATTAACTACTTAATCTGCCTTGATTGACTGACTTAATCCTTTGTCGGACAATTCATCAATCTAATCTTAAACAGAAGTCATTGCTTTCCCTTTGTCGGACTATTCATCAATCCAATAAGAGTGATTATAATTTAATCCACCTGTTTACCTCGTGGTTTCTCAATTGTCGAGCATTTTAATCATATTGATGTGAGCCGACAGCATCTATAAACTAATCATAGATGTCACATATCCTAAGAGTATATAACACCCTAAATCAATGGACAGTCATTTTGTCTACGATATCTTTTACGTCTTTTAAGACTCCATATAGAAATTCTCATCCACGGTGGCACTTTCCCGTGATCTTGAGCGCCGCACGAAAATCGCTTATGATGAAGCTATGTGCCGTGAGTCACGTACGCCAAACGCTCCAGGAAGTTACGTCTTTTTACAAGTAGGTACGGATCGGCAAGCTTTCATTCTATCATATTACGAAAACATGTAATTTTATAGAAATATCACCGACATAAATTTGAATACCACAATTAAATATTAAAAATAGCAAAGTGTTCCCATTTTTATTACGCACAGATTTGAATATTTTTGTGACAGTTTATAAAGAAGAAAACGATTCTTATTCCGGAAGTTCTACATTCATTTACTGCCGTATAAACGAAGACACGTAATTTTACAGGAATATTAGGCTTACTGTTGTGAATTTGATGCTGAAGCAGTGGACAGTCATTTTATTTGCCATATCTTTTACGTCTTTTAAGACTCCATATAGAAATTCTCATCCACAGTAGATCTTTGCCGCGATCTCGATTTATGTCTTTTTACAAGTAGGTATGGATCAGCAAGCTTTCATTCTATCATATTACGAAAACACGTAATTTTATAGGAATATCACTTACGGGAATTAAATATGAAAAATAACGATTTTCACCTATTTTTATTAGGAGTTGAATATTTTGTTGACCCATGATTTTTAATTGTGGTATGAATACGTCAGCTTAAATAACGATAAGAGTTATGCCCCTTTATTTTCGGTAAAATGTCCGATAGGAAAAATTTGGAAATCCCATCACTGGTTTCAACCAATGCATGTTTATCTAATAATTTAATAAGAATTTTATTATATTGTTCAATCTTATGATGAATATTATCATGTTCTTTGATCTGTTCATAAAACTGCTCATCAGTTATGTTGGCTTTGAATTGCTCTACATCAATGTTTCTAGTTTTTTGGAAAGATATAGTGCGTTTTATTGGTTCATTTATAAAGCGCCAGTTTAGTGAAAACACTGTAACAATCGGATATCAAGTCATTTTTAACATGAATGTAATTTAGTAAATTATCATTGATTCTCATAATAATAATGTCTAGAGTATGACCAGCGCGATGAGTAGGCTCATTTTTTGCCAAGTAAGATTAAATGTGTTGAGAAGTTATGTGAATTTATTTGTATGTCTGTCAAGTGGGATGTCGAGGTGAATATTGAAATCCCCAACTATAACTAAACTCCCTGACGCGGAAGACAAAACATGGAGTAGATCAGAAAATTCTTCGAGAAATTTCCCAAAGTTAGATATGTTATTTTTTGATCCTGGAGGCCGATAAACTACCACAAGATGGATAATTTCACTTTTGCCCTGAAATCTCAGCTGCAGGATCTCAAAGCTGTAATATTTTGATGGATTGAGTATAGATGAGGTCATAGACTTTCTGTGGACAACGGCGATACCACCCCTATTCCTACATTCTCTTTGGTGTATTGCAAAGTTATCTGTTGACTGTTGACTTTAACCACGTTTCAGTTAAAACAAAAATGTCAAGATCATTATGATATATGTATTCTCGCAATTCATCAGTTTTGTTTTTGACAGATTGTGCATTATGTAAACACAAATTAAAGGAATCTGAGATTTGGGGTTTATATGGCAGTTTTTATACTCCCACATTTTCATGTGGACGTATCTTGTCGCCCCTGTCCGTCCGTCTGTCCACAATTGTTTGTGGACACTCTAAAGGTCACAAATCTTATCCGATTTTGACGAAACTTGAAATAAAGGTTTATCGCCAAAAGATCTCGGTTGCTTTCGATATTGGCATGTATCAGACCGAAACTTCATGGATTATGGCCCCTGTTTGTACGAAAAATCACGTTTTAGCTTGTGGACCCTATAGAGGTCACAATTATTATCCGATTTTGTTGTAACTTGAAATGTAAGTTTATAACCTAAAGATCTTGGTTCCTTTCAATATTCGCGCACCGTAAACCGGGGGAACTTTGAACACCGAGGTAACTTTGAACACTCTTCGCAGAAAAGTTGGGATATTGTTTTTCACATTAAAGAAATTTCATAATATTATTATATGTGATGGACTGCTTCTGAAAAATGTTTTTTGACTATATCTAATCATAATATAATGACATGGAATTAATTAATGACAATTTTCTTCTCTGCAGACCTCATTTTCAATATGGTGGTTGAAACATGTGAGATTTCTTTTTTTTTGTACACTTCAAACTTTTCATGAGATGTAAACAACTTACGTGACTATTTTCAAGAAACTTAACCAAAATGCATGACAAAGTATCTGGAATTTGTAAAACAAAGCATAAAATGTTTACTCTTGTTTATTTTCGGATTCCACTGAAGAATGTTGACAGCATTGTTCAATGTTACCCCATAGGGAATATCTCGAAAAGCACGAGACAAATGTCTATTAAAAATTGGTCTAGATACTTAACACAGTTTATAATGCAATTTTTTGTTTTTTCAGATCCAAAATAGTTTTTAGTAACCTTAATGTTTTGAATTTTTAATTGTAATATGGCACGCTCCTATAAAAGACGGGTCGATGCTCGTGCATATAAACACTATACAGAGGACACTTTAAAAACAGCTGTGAATCAAATTGTATCAAAGAAAATGTCATTACGAAAAGCAAGTCATCATTTTGGTATACCTACTGGTCGATTGAACAAGAAACATAACAAAAAACCAGGTCACCCTCCCGTCTTTACTGATGAAGAAGAAAAATCATTTGTCAAACATATCCAAGTAGTAGGGGAATGGGGTTTCCCCTTTGATAATTTCGACATCAGAATCTTAGCAAAAAATTATCTTGCTTCAAAAGGAAAGAAAGTCCCCCAGTTTGTTAATAATTGTCCTTCAACAGAATGGGCTGTTTCGTTTTTCAAGCGGTACAAAGATCAGCTTACATATAGAACCTACCAGAACATAAAACGTTCAAGAGCTGCAGTATCAGTTGATGCTGTTGAGTCATACTTTAAGAATTTGGCCGAAACTTTGAACATACCAAATGGTGAACCTACTGTTCCACCATCAAATATTTTTAATTATGATGAAACCAATCTGGCGGATGATCCAGGTGTAAAAAAATGTCTATTCAAGCGTGGTGTCAAGTATGCTGAACGAATAAAAGATAGTTCGAAGACGTCTACGTCAATTATGTTTTGTGGCTCAGCTGCAGGAGTCATGCTACCCAGTTATGTTGTATACAAGGCTGAAAATCTATGGTCAACATGGACCGAGGGTGGGCCAAAAGGAACACGGTACAATCGCAGTCGAAGTGGGTGGTTCGACGCTTGCACTTTTACTGACTGGTTTTTGTCAATCTTCATACCCAGTGTAAAGAATTTACCAGGTAAAAAAGTTATATTGGGCGATAATTTAAGCAGCCATTTCACAAGCGAGGTTTTATCCCAAGCGGAATTACACAATATATCATTTGTATGTTTACCAGCAAATTCTACCCACATGATGCAACCGCTTGATGTGGCATTTTACAGGCCACTTAAGCAAAAATGGCGTAAGATTATGGATGAGTGGAAAGCCAGTGGAAACAAATCGAAAACACTTAGTAAAGATGTTTTTCCTTCCTTATTGACCAAACTGTACAAACAGTTGTATCCAGACAATGTTGAAGTCAGCATTAATATTCAGTCAGGATTTCAGAAGTCAAAGGTTTTGGAAAGACTCCCTGATTTTAACAAAAACAATGATGATGTCGCAGCAAATAGCAATTCTGAACCAGTGAGAGAAACAGTATCTGATGTAGTCATTGGAATGTTGAAACGCATGAGAGGCGTTGATGGTGATTTGCAACCTAAAAAACGAAGGAAGAAAATAAATGTTCCTCCAGGTAAAAGCATCGGATTGAATGATTACATTGCTGAAGAAGTTCCAAGTAACTCTGCAAGTTCTGATGAAAATTCTAGCAGTGAGGCTGATGAATGTACACCAACTGATGAATGTACACCAACTGAACGGAATGAAGAGACACAAGAACCAATAAATATTGCAGTTGCAGTTGGTAATTTTGTTAAAGTCCATTATGAGGGCTCTAATTTTCCAGGAACAGTCACGTCAATTGAAAAGACTGGTACAGTAGTGAACGTTTTGACGAAATGTAAAGGTCAAGGGTGGAAATGGCCGAACACTAAGGATGAAGTTTTGTATTTGTGGAAAAATGTAAAAAACATCATTCCAGAAAAAAATGTAAAACCTATAAACAATAGAGGTGTTTACAGAATTGTGAACATGGAAGATGATTGGGGGATATAACAATTTCTGCTTGCTCTTGATATCATTTCTTTTCAAGTTAATGAAAATTTTGTTGTTTTTTATGTTAATGTTACAAGTGGCATGATATGTCCATCTATTTTAAACTGTTTCATGTTCAAGTATTGAGATTAAAGTTTTTTGTATGCTAATGTTGGAAATATTTTTTAAAATTCATTCAATTGTTCAAATAAACCCCTGAGGAACATCATCATTGATCAGTCTATCACGTGAATTATTTGTTCAAAGTTACCCCATTTTTAGGGTAACTTTGAACACCATTATTTTTTTTAAAAAATGTACAAAAAGTGTATCAGGTATCATGACATTTAATGTATTGACAGTATTGCAAAACCCCCATATTTTGATAACAAAAAAGTTACAAAAAAATAAGAATCCTGAATGTGGCAATGTTTTAAACCAAAAAAGTGTTCAAAGTTCCCCCTGATTGTACGAAAAATCACGTTTTTAGCTTGTGGACCCTAAAGAGGTTATAATTTTTATCCGATTTAAAAAAATGTTTTAGTATATCACCGTTACACCCTAAGAATGGTTGACTTCGAATTTTGTGAAAATCGGACCAAAACTAACAGACAAAATGGCCGCCCCTCGTTCTCAAATAACGTAAAAATATGGTATATCAAGGTTGTGGACCCTCTAGAGGTCACAATTTTCTTCTGAATTTGATGAAACTTGAAATGTAAGTTTATGACCCAAAGATCGCGGTTCCTTTCTTTCGATATTCGCGCATATCTGACCGTAACTTCCTGAATTATGTCCCCTGATTGTACGAAAAATCGTGTTTTTAGCTTGTGAATCACTTTTTTCGCTTGTGGACCCTATAGCGGTCATAATTTTTAACCAATTTAAAAATCTGTTTGAATATATCACCGTTACACCCTAAGGATGGTTGAGTTTGAATTTCGTAAAAATCGGACCAAAACTGACAGACAAAATGGCTGCCCCTCGTACTCAAATAGCTTAAAAATATGGTATATCAATGTTGTGGACATTTTAGAGGTCACAATTTTCTTCTGATTTTGATGAAACCCATATTCGCAAATATCAGATAGTAACTTCCTGAATTATGGCCCCTGATTGTACCAAAAATCGCGTTTTTAGCTTGAGGTCCCTCTGGATGTCACAATTATTATCCGATTTAAAAAAATATTCAAATATATCACTGTTACACGGTAATTTTGGTTGAGTTAGAATCTCATGAAAATCGGGCCAAAACTGCCAGACAAAATGTCCACCCATCGTACACAGTTAGTGTAAACATCTGGTATTCTCTGAGAGGTCACAATTTTGATCTGATTTTGATGAAACGTGAAATGCATGTTTATAACCCAAAGATCTTGGTTCCTTTCAATATTCAGGCATATCGGGTAGTAACTTTCTGAATTATGGCCCCTGATTGTATGAAAAATCATGTTTTTAGCTTGTTGTAGAGGTCACAATTTTTATCCGATTTAAAAAAAAAACGTGAATATACCATTACACACTAAGATCTTGGTTCCTTTTGAAAATCACATATATCCGAACGTAACTTCCTGGATTATTACTCAGGATTGTTCGAAAATTCACCTTTTTAGCTTGCGGAGTCTCGAGAGGTAACAATTTTTTTTTTCCAATTTTAAAAACCTTTTAAGTATTTCACCATTCTACCATAATAAAGGTTGAATT
Organism: Patella vulgata; assembly: GCF_932274485.2. Classification (NCBI taxonomy): domain Eukaryota; kingdom Metazoa; phylum Mollusca; class Gastropoda; family Patellidae; genus Patella; species Patella vulgata. The sequence goes on from NC_065885.2 coordinate 46,133,107, forward strand.
CGAATTTCGGGAAAATCTAAATGAAACTGCCCAACAAAATGGCCGCTCTTTGTACGCAAATTGTGTAAAAGTATGCAATATGAAGGTTGTGGACCCTCTAGAGGTCACAATTTTTATCCGATTCTGACATATTAAAATATATCTTTATATCCCTTTTGATATTTCAGACCATAACTTTCTGGATTATTGCCCCTGATTGTACAAAAAATCCTGTTTGTTTTTAGCTTGTTCTCTATCCATCTCTTGCAAAATGTGGGCATATCCTGCCTGGCAGCCGCTGGTTCAGTAAGGGTTATTGACTTAGACAGAGGGGTTCAAGTTAGATGAACACCCGAGCTCGGGTGTTCATCTAACTTGACCCCGAGGGTCGAAGGTCGATAACTGACTTGCACACTGGATTCTTTGTGTAAGAAGTTGAATGAGTGAATGAAAATGGGCGGATAAGAGAGAGACGCAAGTTTATCACAGACCCTTTATCACACAAAATAATTTTACCAATTCATCTATAACAGGTATCAATACATTATTTTGCACGTCATAATATATTGTTGTTTACTCAGCAGATTGGGGAGTGGGTCAATAACCTGATTATGCGTATACCTGTTTATTTACGATGCATACAAATCAGATCATTCCAATGTCAGTTTTTTTTTAATACGATTTTAAGAAATGTGGATTGATATATGGATAATGTGTATTTTAAGCCTATTTCATAGTATTTGCTGATTTCCGTTTTTCGACACTTTTTTTATACGGCAACATGTCGTATATTGTCGTCGATTCCGTCAGGTGTCCACGCTGTGGAGGCTAAACAATTATGGTCATGAGATGAAGAACCCTATTGATTTTCAATGATTTCCGATAATGACTTCCAGATTTATGGCCCTTGATATTGAATGTTTTGAGTACTCAACGTCAGTATAGGGCAGAATTAAAAGCCAAACAAGTATGACAATTACTTAATGTGATTGTTATTCGTAATTATATTTTATTATATATGGTTAACGTGTGCGCATTGGATTATAAGGTCTGTCATTGAGTCAACTGGCGTGGTTTCGATTCCCCGGTTGTACGTGACAAAGTGTAGGGTAGCCTGTCCAACCTCGTTGGTTTTCTCCGGGTCCTCCGGTTTCCTCCCACTGCTAATTTTTGAAATAAAATTGAACCATGTGAGTCACGAAATGGCCTAGTATTGTCGAGTAGACGTTAAACCCCATTTCTCTCTCCTTACCGACAAAAGAAATAAATATGCGACACCCCTTATTGACTGCCCGGGCGACTTAGCTGCTGTGGGCGTATGTTTCGTTGCCTGGCAATCTATCCACAACAGACCAGTGAATAATGTAATATCAATTTGGTGTGAATGGGGTATGCTGCATTGACTTGAATATGTTTTACATTCACAAATTGTCAGCCACAGAATAAACTAACCATGTGCGAAAAAAAATAGCATGTGCGATGATGTAGGAAAGGTATTTTACAAGATTACAATTATCTAAATCATGACCAAACAGAAATTTATCCCAGTTCGCTAGGTTTTGTGTATTTGTTCCTTATTCTATTGGATGCGTTTTCTAGCTAATGAAACTATTTCACAATCTACATTGAAAAAATATTTATTTATTGTTTTAACTACATGTATTTATCTTTTTAATTAAACATGCATTATGCAAGAGCAAAATCTGCTTATTACAAGTCTTTCTTTAGGCCTGAAATGTTATCTAAATTATCAATTAGACATTAATTAACTTATCCAGATCATAATAAACTCTCGATGTCAAGGCTAGCCTTCGATGTTGGCTGGATTAGATTCCTATATGCCGCTTAACGGCCACTGATAATTAAATCAAAACAGTGGATAATCGAGACTATGCTGTTTATATTAATGATGACTGAGACTATGCGAAAATTTCACAAGCTTCGTTCTCGGCTCATAGTGGATCAATTTGACTGAAATTTTCAGCAAATCACCTTTACATTATCTAGTTTTTGTCCCCCGCCTTTCGAAGAAAGCAGGGGACTATTAAAATGGGTTCGTCCGTCTGTCTGTCTGTCCGTCTGTCTGTCCGTCTGTCTGTCCGTCACACTTTTTGGGACACAATAACTCTCTTCCTAATTGAGCTAGAATGTTCAAACTTGGTGTATGTGTTTATTAGGTCAATGCCTTGATGGAGTTCGAAGATGAGCATTTTCCGCTTAGGGTAAGCAGAGATAAGCAATTTGATTGGTTGATGCTTTGGGACACGATAACTCTCTTCCTAATTGGGCTAGAATGTTCAAACTTGGTGTATGTGTTGATTAGGTCAATGCCTTGATGGAGTTCGAAGATGAGCATTTTCCGCTTAGGGTAAGCAGAGATAAGCAATTTGATTGGTTGATGCTTTGGGACACGATAACTTTTAATTGAGCTAGAATGTTCAAACTTGGTGTATGTGTTTATTAGGTCAATGCCTTGTTAGTAACAACAGTTGGCACTGGAAAGACACGCCGCGTGCGCAATAGTGCATCGATATGAAGGCATACAAATTGTTTACGGCTTTTTATATTACGATATTCAATTATTTCTGATTAAATTATTTTTTATATTTGCGCGAGTACTTAATCACTCACGTAAATTTGGTTTTACGCGAGCGTAGCATGCGCGCGAGTAATTACTCGCGTCTCGTGGCAAGCCCTGAGCTAGAATGTTCAAACTTGGTGTAGGTGTTTATTAGGTCAATGCCTTGATGGAGTGTGAAGATAAGCATTTTCTGCTTAGGGTAAGCAAAGATAAGCAGTTTGATTGGTTGATGCTTTGGGACACGATAACTTTAGTTCTAATTAAGTGAGAGAGATGAAACTTGGTGTATAGTTTCATTACATCAATACCTTGACTAAGTTCGATAATGAGCATTTTCTGCTCAGGGTAAGCAGAGCGATAAGCAATTTGATTGGCTGAGACTTTGGAATACAATAACCCTCCTTCTAATTGAGCTAGAATGTTCAAACTTGGTGTAGGTGTTTATTAGGTCAATGCCTTGATGGAGTGTGAAGATGAGCATTTTCTGCTTAGGATAAGCAAAGATAAGCAATTTGATTGGTTGATGCTTTGGGACACGATAACTTTAGTTCCAATTAAGTGAGAGTGATGAAACTTGGTGTATAGTTTTATCACATCAATAACTTGACTAAGTTCGATAATGAGCATTTTCTGTTTAAGCTAAGGAGTGATAAGCATTTTGATTGGTCAAACTCTTCTTCTAATTGAGGTGGAATGTTTAAACTTGATGTAGATGTTCGTCTTGACTGAGTTCAACAACTCTTCTTCTAATTGAGGTAGAATGTTTAAACTTCATGTAGATGTTTGTCTTGACTGAGTTCAATGATTAACATATTGAGCTAAAGCTAAGCAGAGATAAGCAATTTCCTGCTTTGGGACAAGATAACTTTGATTCTATCTGATAGAGAGTGATGAAACTTAGTGTATAGTTGATAATCAGTTTGATTGCTCGATACTTTGGAAAAAAATAGATGTGCGATTAATTAATATGTGTCATCTATTTATTTGGGGATTTCGGCGGGGGACATCAGCCTCACTGTTGGCTTGTTAACTATTATAGCGAGAACGCATTGGACAATCACTGGGTTAGTATGTTGGGGTGTTCATTTATATGAACACCTAGTTTTCTCCAAATGATCACCTGTGCACATGCTAAAACAACACATTACAGGTTGATCAGTAACTTGAACACCTGAGTCAGAACAAAGGGTCCAGTGTGTAAATATTATAGAATTTCCAGTCAACTTGACTGCCGAGTAATGTCCGTAATTAAGAGTAATCCAATTACTGTAATTAACTGTGTTATTTCTGTTGTCGATACTTGTATTCTGTAAGTGTAAGCTAATTGAAAGAAGACTGCTGAGCAGACGGTCAATCTATTTTTAGCCCAGCGTAGTAATACAGGAACTATGTTGTGCAGCTTGGTTAGGTTTGGTCTGTTATAGTCCCGGTCACTGAACTGGGCCCCGTTCAATAGACACTGTATGTGCTACGGTCATCAGCAAAAATACAACATTCCTCCCCCATTTCTTTTACAGGTGAGGTACCGTCAAACTAAAAACAAAATCCTATTAAAAAATTCCCCAATAATCTTATGAAAAAATGACAACTCGCTCTCACAGAATCATACCGGTAGCGGTATACATGTACACTGTAACATTCAGCCAATCACACCCTTTCAGTCCGATGGTCAAAAAAAACGTTTCACAAATCCATAAGTTCCGGCTCCCAGTTGTCGGCCAATTAATTTGTCCGGAAACATTCATCTTCTAAAAAAAAAAAAAATACTAACACTTCCTTTACCGTTAGATGCGGTAAATGAGTAATTGAATTACTTAAAATCATCCCCCCTTATTTCGACATTATGTCAACTTAAAAATCTAATTAAAGACAGTTCGGACAATAATATTCCTTATCGTCCCAATCCAAATCCTGGTCTATAATTACGCAACGATAGTGAAACCAATCATCGCATCGGTCACAACATATCATCGGACTGCCGTCATCCGGTTTCCTACAAATACAGTAAATGTCGGTGTCCCGGTTATCGACCAGAATGGTCATGTTGGATTCCGATCTCCTACGGAATCTCAATATCCACGGCGGCAATTGCCTATCATGGCAAGACTTTATATGGTCGTGATTTAAAACGGTTTCGCCCTTGCGTGTTTTGATGCAGATAACCCCCTTTTTGGTAGCGGTATCTAGGGGTATGGTAGGGGAATACATTCAACCCACTTTGAGAACTGGTCAACCATCATCAAGATATACTTATTACCCGCCTGCGTAACTGGTAACGGCCCTAAGAAATCTACTGCAAGACGCGACATAGCCGCGGACATTCTCCATCATGCCATACCAATAAAACTGTTGTTTGATACGTTGCTTATAAAAATCTTTTAAAATTTGAGAGAAAGAATCTAAGGGTTCAAAAAACCCTATTACTCTCTTCAATAAATATAGGGATGATCTGATGGACGACATTACTGTAGTGGATGTCCATGTAGACCCACTCAGTAAGCCGCCAAAAATTAAATTTCCCTGACAATGGTAAATTCCATTATTCAATGGAATTGTCGTGGTTTAAAACCAAATTTGAATAAAGTTCAATTATTAATTCAAAAGTACAATCCTTTAGCTATTTGTTTACAGGAAACTTTCTTAGGCATTTTGTTGGTTACCATCATCACTCAGTTGGTGATGGTAGGGCTCATGGGGGTGTTTCTATTATTCTTAATGGAGATATCCCTCAGAGTCAAGTCACCCTCAACTCACCTTTACAGGCAGTTGCAGTTAGGGTGACTTTGCATATTCCTATAACACTCTGCTCTGTATATCTCCCGTTTATTATTATGGGAGATTTCAATGGTCATCATTCACTCTGGGGTAGTCCAGATGATAACAACAGAGGTAAACAAATAGCGGACTTCATTAACTTTAATAATTTGTGTTTATTAAATGATGACTCGCCTACTTATCTACATCCTGCCACAGCTTCTTTTTCTTCCCTAGATCTCACCATTTGCTCTCCGGTTCTGTTTCAGGATTTTTCATGGAGGGTTAATGAAGATCTATGTGGTAGTGACCACTTTCCTATTTTGATTGATAATAATGGTCCCTCTCCGGTCAAAAAACCTCAGAGGTGGAAGTTGCATAAGGCTGATTGGGCTCTTTTCGAATATTTGTGTCTCTTCTCTTTTGATACAAAGGAGTTAGAAGATGCAGATGAGCCCATGGCCTTATTCACTTCAATTCTGCAAGATGTAGCTGAGCAGGCGATTCCAAAAACTACGACTACACCAAAACGTTTCAATAAACCATGGTACAACGATGATTGCAAATCCGCTCCTTAAGAGCGTGATCGCATCCTGAGACGATTAAAGAACCATCCTTCCATGGAGAATATTGCGGCTTACCAGATGGTCCGGGCAAAGGCTCATAGAACCATACGTCAAGCAAAGAAATCTTCATGGCAAGGTTACGTGTCAAGGATTAATTCCCGTACCACATCTAAGTCGGTATGGGATAGGATTCGTAGGATTAAAGGTAAAAGTAGGGCATTATCAGTTAATCATTTGAATGTTGATAATACCACCTTAACAACATTTCCTGATATTGCTAATTCTCTGGCCAGTACTTTTTCATTTAATTCATCATCCAATTTCTCCTCCGATGCCTTTCGAGGCATTAGACAACAACAGGAGAAAAGGCGACTTAATTTCAAGTCCCGCAATGATGAATGCTATAATGATACCTTTTCCATTGCAGAGCTTCGGGATTCGCTAAAGCGAGCTCGAGATACTGCAACTGGGTCAGATGAAATTCACTACCAAATTCTTAAACATTTACCTTTTTCCACTCTCTTAATTTTACTGAATCTTTTTAACCGGATTTGGGTTGATGGGAAATTCCTCCCTTCGTGGCATGAAGCCACAATCATTCCCATCCCTAAACCCGGCAAAGATCATACGAATCCTACCAACTATCGTCCGATCGCTTTAACTAGCTGTATTTGCAAAACCATGGAGAGATTGATCAATCGAAGGCTTATTTGGTACCTTGAGTCCAACAACCTCATCACTGACCTCCAATGTGGATTTCGGTCCCAAAGGAGCACTCTTGATCATCTCGTTCGATTTGAAACGTTCGTCAGGGACGCTTTCATCCAGAAGCAACATTTAGTTGCAATTTTTTTTGATCTGGAGAAAGCATATGATACCACATGGAAACATGGTATTATGCGCGACCTCCATAACCTCGGCCTACGAGGTCGCTTACCTATCTTCATTAAAAATTTCCTGGAAGATAGGTCATTTAAGGTACGACTGGGATCAATATTCTCGGACTCATTTCCTCAGGAAATGGGAGTTCCTCAGGGAAGCATATTATCTCCTACTCTTTTTGCAATTAAAATTAATACAATCCCAGCGTGCCTTAAACCAGGTACAAACAGCGCTCTTTATGTTGATGACTTTCAGATGTGCTATGATTCTACAGACATGCGGATAATCGAACGTAAGTTGCAGCTTTGTTTGAATTCACTTCAACAATGGGCAACCGAAAATGGATTTCGAAAATCGAAATCCAAGACTGTCTGCATGCATTTCTGTCAGAAACGAGGTTTGAATCCAGATTCAGAACTATACTTGGATGGCAATCGCCTTCCAGTTGTGGATGAAACCAAATTTCTGGGGCTGATATTTGATAAGAAATTATCATTTATCCCCCACATTAAAAACCTCAAAAAGAAATGTCTGAAAGCCCTCAACATATTGAGAGTCCTATCAAATACTGACTGGGGAGCAGACCTTAAGGTCTTGCTCCGTTTATATCGAGCATTAATTAGATCAAAACTCGATTATGGGTGTATTGTGTATGGGTCTGCTCGCGAGTCTTATCTCAAAGAGCTCGACACCATACACAACCAGGGACTTAGAATCAGTTTAGGAGCATTTCGTACATCTCCAGTGGACAGTTTATACGTCGAGGCGCATGAGCCCTCATTGCACAACAGACGTGATAAACTGGCCCTGCAGTATGCTACGAAAGTTGCATCACTTCCGAATCACATTTCATTTAACACCATATTTAGCCCTCTTCATGAGCATTTGTATCTGGTGAAGACTAATGTTATTCCATCATTCGGTATTCGCATTCAACCCCTTTTGTTTGAGGCGACAGTATTGCGAATACTCCTGTCTTTAGGACTCCACCGTGGGCTATATCCCCCCCAAAGATCGATTTCGATCTAACTCAAATCAAAAAGAGAGATACTAGCTCTACGGTGTTCCAATCTCTCTTTAGAGAGTTAAGGTCTAAGTATGGTGATTATGCTCCTATTTACACAGATGGTTCTAAAGATGGTGATCGGGTAGCCTCGGCTACCGTGACGCCAACCTGAGACCATTCCTGTGTCTTCCACCTGCTGCTTCAATATTTACAGCTGAGCTCCAGGCCATTCTTCAGGCCTTTGAGTTCATACAATCCTCTTCGTCTTTAAAATATATTATCTTTACTGATTCTCTGTCCTCGCTTCAAGCAATTAACAACAAACAGCTTGAACACCAATTAGTAGCAGATGTTTATCGTCTGCTACTATCTTACAAGTTTGACAGCAAAGACGTCGTCTTTTGCTGGCTCCCCAGTCACGTAGATATAAGGGGGAATGATCAAGCAGATTTTGCTGCCAAAGCTGCTTTAGATCTTCCTCAATCACCCTTTTTAATTCCATATAAGGATTTTAAACATTCAATTAATCATTTAATTTATGGCCGTTGGCAACGGTTGTGGGATCTTGCAGGCACTAACAAACTTCATCACATTAAGCCTCTCTTAGGAGATTGGCCCAACTCCTATAGAACTAACAGGAGGGATGAAGTTGTTTTGTGTCGCTCTCACATTGGTCATACTTTTATAACTCACATTTTCATCTTAAAGCGAGAGCCTCAACCAGAATGTGAACACTGTCATGTTCCTTTGACAGTTAAGCACATTTTGATTGAGTGCAAGCATCTTAAGGATATTAGATCTAATCATTACCGTTGCCAGTCCTTATATCAATTATTTGCCCAACCGGGTCTATATTGTAGATTACTAGATTTTTTAAAAGAGACAAATTTTTACTCAAAATTTTAATTATATATTTGTAATTTTCATTTGATGTATTTTAGTTATATATACATAAAGTATTGTGATATTTGTTTTTAATTGATAATCTCTGTGATATTTGTTTCTATTTATGTATATATAGATTACTAGGTCGTTTTACGCAAAGAACACCATTATCCAAAAGAAATAAATTACGATTAATCCAGTAATGTTTTACCGCCGGATTTTTTAAGGTTAAATCGCTTTCTTCCGGTTCGATTCCCGTATTCAGCCTAGTCAGAATAATCTCTAAATCTTGATCATTAAATTGAGCAGTTTTGATCGTCTCCGCAGAATAGTCAGTTAGGGAAATCCCCTCGCCTACTACGTCATCGCCCTCAACTTCATCAATAGTTACGACGTTTATCCGGGGGTCCTTCGGATACCCTGTAACCGTTATACTAACGGGGTCATCGCTGATATTTTTGTCTAACAGTAAATTGCGCTTAATACCAGACTTATATGGTAACGGTATTACATCGTCTACTTTTGTAGCAAATTCTATCCAATTCCTTTGAGCTCTTTGACAATAGCAACAACCACCGCACGGTAAATCTGTTAATTTGACGTCTATGTTAAAATTGTCGCACGGTTTATCCTTTAGTTTCATACGACTTAAAGCATCTGAGTTGATATGTAAATTCGCTTTACGGTGTACACGGTGTACGACCGTCATGTAATATTGACCTAATTCCTCTAACCAGCGGGCGAGTTGTCCTGTCGGGTGTTTAAAACGTAACATCCAGGTTAAACTGGCATGGTCAGTTCTTACTATTAAAGGTTTCCCAAGCAAATAATGTCGAAATTGTCTAGTGAACCCTACAATTGCCAAAAGTTCTTGTCTTGTTGTACAGTAACGTCACTGCTCGGGTGAAAGGGAAAAACTGCTATAGGCGATAACTCTTTCTTGGCCGTTTTGTATCTGTGATAATTCGGCGGCAATGGCGTTCATGCCTGCATCACAGTCGAGAATGAAGGTATCATTTTCCGTAGGCAACACTAACACCGGAGTTGTTACGAGCAAATGTTTAAGTTGATCAAATGCAATCTGTTGTTTATTACCCCATATAAATGCTTTTTTACCGGTAATGGCGTATAACGGTATAGTGATTCTAGCGAAATCTTTGATAACGGTTCTATGATAGTTTGCAAAGCCCAAGAAGGATTCGACTTCCTTAGTACAAGTGGGAACCATCCATTTCTTGACGGTCTTTGTTAAATTATTACCCACTTTTAGACCATTTTGACTGACCATACGGCCCTGGAATTTGACTTCCTGCTGAAACAATTCGCATTTCTTAGGCTTCAATTTCATGCCATATTGCCGGAATTTAATTTAATTTCCGGTAATCTATACACCATCAGACCGTTCCATCTTTTTTACGGATTAAGACAGGAGGAGATGCCCAATCTGAGTTTGACGGTTGAATGACTTTCGCATCTAACATTTTTTTTAAATGTTCCTCTTCCTCCTTTGCAAAACAAACGGGTGTACGTCTTATAGGCTGTTTAATTGGTTTAGTGTCATTCGTTTCAATGAGGTATTCCATTGCAGTCAAATTCCCCAAATCAAACTGATGCTTCGCGAAAACTTCCTGATATTCGATTAACAAATTCTCAAGCCTTAATTGATCCTCTCTCGATAATATTTTCTTTGAATGATCAAACAAATCGACTAAATGCTCGGGTATTTTGTCTGAATTTATTGAACCCGATTGATTAATATCTGGCGGTAATGGATTAACAATATCATTTTCCCCAAACTCAACGGCCTTAGCTATGGATTCATTCGTTTCTAGTACTACCCTGTCGTCAGATGGATTGATCAAACAAATGTGTGGAAATTCTGTTTCAATATCTGAGTGTATAGAACATGCAATTAATAACTTCGGGTGTTTTAACGGCTCCACCATGTATCTCGATAAACTTTAATTTATATTACACCGAACACGAGCTACAGACATCGGTGGAACTACTATTGTCTTAGCCACCGATAAATCAGCATTCTGGAATTGCTCATCGAAATTACCATAGAACAAGTTAAAAACATCGTCACCAATTTTCATTTAACATGTCAATATGCACTTTATTTCCCCGCATAAAATCAAGACCTAATAGCATATCATCTTCAATAGGAGCTACATATAAATGATCTAACCTAAATCTTAAGTTTCGAATCCCCGGTTGTACGTGTCGCCTGTCCAACTTCGTGGGTTTTCTCCGGGTCCTCCGGTTTCCTCCCACTGCTAAAGACCCCTACGCGCAAGCGAATTATGGAAATTATCTAAATCTTAAGTAAGCCGGTCCGACAATGAATCCAGGAAAGTTTAACTGACGACCTGCCGTATGCAATTGTACGTCTTTAATTTTCGGCGGTTTATCCCCTAATTCTTCATATCGGCGATCCGAAAGTATCGTCACTTGACTACCCGTATCTAGAATAGGAGACATTTGTTGACCTTGTACCTTTAAATCAAGCTTATACATAGAATCTGAATGTATCCTACGGATAGACGTAGATAACTCGCACGTTTCCTCGACTTTCGTAGTATTAATTTAGTCAATTCTTATATCGACACCAGTCGAGCTGGTATCCTGGAACTTTTGATCACCCCTCGGGTGTTGATATATGCAGGGGAAATGTCCGCGCGGGTACAAAGTTTGCAAGTTTATTAAACCGTACATTTAAATCGTCGAATTTCACAACTAAAGTGTTTAAAGTAGTCTCAAGCTTAATAGAACGTTTTTCAACACATTGCATACAAGTTTCCATTCCTTCAGACTTGGGCGAAACCGTCTCTGTTAGGACTAGGCGTCTCACGACAGCCTGTACAACCAAATATAGCAATACTGTTATGCTTGTACCATTTAATCGATTGAATTGCCCCTTCAAGTGTTTTTGGGGCGAGAATTACAGGCATATTGTCCTGTCTCTTTATCATAAGACCCTTGGCAAACACGAAGAATTACAGCATTGAAGACGAACCACGCCATGGTCGACCAAAAACTGTGTCAACACCTGAAATGGTACAAAAAATCCATGATCTGATAATGAATGACCGGCGAGTTACTGAACGATTCATAGCTGGGGTAGTTGGTATTAGCCAGGAGAGAGTTCATTCTATTATCACTGAAACTTTGGAAATGACAAAGGTTTCAGCACGATGGGTGCCAAATCTTTTGACGCCTGATCAAAAGCGTTCAAGACACATCATGTCAGAAGAGGATCGAGCCTTATTTGAAACTGATCCTGACCGTTTCCTAAAACAAATTGTTACTATGGATGAAACTTGGGTCCACCACTTTCAGCCAGAAACAAAAGAGCAGTCAAAACAGTGGAAACATGTGATGTCTCTGACCCCAAAGAAGGCAAAGACTGTTTCATCGGCAGGAAAGGTGATGGCCTCAGTATTCTGGGATTCTGAGGGTGTTCTCATGGTGAATTACCTCCAAAAGGGTTGACCAATTAACGGTAGATACTATACAGCACTTATAAGGCAGTTGATGCAAGAAATTAAGACCAAAAGACGAGGAAAGCTGACCAAAGGTGTGATTTTCCACCAGGACAATGCGCCAGTGCACAAATCAGCTGTCGCCATGTCAGCAATCCATGACTGTGGTTTTCAACTTCTTCAGCATCCACCCTACTCTCCTGATTTAGCTCCCTAAGACTTCTATCTGTTTCCTGCTCTGAAGAAATGTCTTTCCGGTAGGCATTTCCCGTCTGACGATGACGTCATTGCCGCTGTGGATGATTTTCTAAACACCCAAGACAAAGACTTCTACAGAACTGGAATAAAGGCTCTGCAGCACCAATGGCAGAAGTGTATTACACTGAAGGGGGACTATGACTATGTTGAAAAATAAATGCATTTGATTTAAATTTCTTGTTTCTTTCTGTGTTAGGCTCACTACTTATCAATCACCCCTCATAGTATTTGCAGAACCATTCACACCTTTGTTGTCCTCAGCGTCAACCATGTTGGTTCACCTGAAATAAGAAATAAATGAAATGGGGTTTAACATCCTACTGTTCTGCTCTGACTGGGCTAATGAAGACTGGCATATGCCATACCGTGTGCTATGGGGGAAATTTTGCCTGGGCAACGGCACTCTTATATTGAATTCCAACTGCCACAGGATCTTTCGTCCTGCACCACTGACAAAGGTAAACCGTAGGAAAATCCTGATGAACTTTCTCGGCCAATGATCAAACACGGGACAGGCTAGCGAGCCAGTGTCTTACCCACTTAGCCACTGTGGCTCCCTTGAAACAATGAATAACACTGTTTAGTTTGGTTTAATACAAAATATCAAATCAAATCAAATTTTAGTCCTCAAGAAGCCCATTGCAATGTGTTTTTATCAAATTCGAGATGATTCGATCTCATGGAAGACTGTCAAAAAAAAAAAAATTTCACAGGAAAGTTTGCCCAAAATCAGAACAATTGCCAACCACTTTGACGCTGATCAACCTTCTACTGAACTGTAAATGTTCAAGCTTTCTATAAAACCGCAAAAATATGAATTTCATCCACAAATCAGCGAGAAAATCACGATTACGTACCTCATTTTTTTAACCTGGAACTTTTCCAGAAATCTTCGTAGAAAATGGACGAACTGAATGCTGCTTATGTCAATGACAACACATGAAGTGATGACGTCTGCACACAAAAAATTTGAAGTTCGTACTGGTTGCGGAACCTCTCTGTTGACTATGAACCATTTACATTCATTACTTCAAGAGTTATTTTGGAAATTACTGAAAAAATGTATTAATATTTATCTTTTTTGCAGATGCCAGTCTATGCTATTGGTTTAACAGAACAAGAAACACCATTTACATTTGGTAGTGCCATATTACCTCTTATCTTTACATGGTCTTATAATAGTAGAGAGCCTATAGTATTACATACAATATATGAACAGGTATTTATTGTTTTGTCTTTTGTTTTTCTGAGATTCTTGAAATTAGTAATTCACTGGTTTGGACAGTTTTGATAAGTCTGTCTTGCAAAATGCAAGTCAATTTCAAAGGGAACACACATACACAAAATTAAGCATGAAGGAGCCTCATTTCCTGTACGCTCTGTTTTAAATAAATAGTATAGTTTTAGTTTTCATTCAGTATTACTGAGAATTCCCAAATAATTGTCAATATCAGGGCTTAAAATTCGCTGATCTGTATCTAAGGCCATTTTTGGAAAAATGCCTGTAGACAGCAAGCCTCTCTAAGGCCATTTTGTTCAACACCAAAGCCATTTTTATACACCGTCTACATTTATCCTCTGATTGTTTTGAAATTGATATATGTTGTTTGCATTAGTGAGATGAAGAAGCCTATTTAATTTCAATAACTTCCATTAATTTCTTCTGGTGTTATGGCCTTTGTTTGACTTTGTTGCACCTTGTGAATGCTCTAACGACAAAAGTTATCAATCGATCTGTATGAAATTGATATGCATCATTTAAATTAGTAAAACAAAGAAGCTGTAACTTCATGGATTATGGCCCCTGATTGTACGAAAAATCATGTTCCCATTTTGTTTAAACTTGAAATGTATGTTTATAACCCACAGATCTCGGATCCTTTCAATATTCGCGCATATCGGACCATAACGTCCTGAATTATGGCCCCTGATTGTATGCAAAATCGCGTTTTTAGCTTGTTGTCCCTCTAGAACTTTCGAATATATCACCGTTACACCGTACGCAAATAGTGTCAACATCTGGTAAATCAATGTTGTGGACCCTCTAAAGGTCACAATTTTGATCCAATTTTGATGAAACTTGAAATACGTGTTTATAACCCAAAGATATTGGTTCCCTTCGAAATTCGCGCTAATCGGATCATAACTTCCTGAATTATGGCCTCTGATAGTACTCAAAATCGCGTTTTTAGCTTGTGGTCCCTCTAGAGGTAACAATTAAAAAAAAAACCATTCGAATATATCACCGTTACACCGTAATGTTTGTTGAGTTCGAATTTCATGAAAATCAGGCCAAAACTGCCGGACAAAATGGCCGCCGCTCGTAGGCAAATAGTGTAAACGTCTGGTAAATCAATGTTGTGGACCCTCTAAAGGTCACAATTTTAATCCAATTTCGATGAGACTTGAAATACATGTTAATAACCCAAAGATATTGGTTCCTTTTTATATTCGCGCATATCGGATTGTAACTTCCTGAATTATGGCCCATGATTGAACAAAAAATCATGTTTTTAACTTGTAGTCTCTGTAGAGGTCACAATTTTTATACAATTTAAAAAAAAACGTGTCAATACCCGAACTTAACTTCCTGGATTATGGCCTATGATTGTTCAAAAAATCGCATTTTTAGCTTGCAGATTCTCTAGAGGTCACCATTTTTTTCTGATTTAAAAAACTTTTTAAATACATCACCAATCCACCATAATGAAGGTTGAATTCGTATTTCTGGAAAATCGAAATAAAACTGCCCTACAAAATGGCCGCTCTTTGTATGCAATTTGTGTAGAAGTGTGTAATACGATGGTTGTGGACCCTCTAGAGGTCACAATTTTTATCCGCTTTTTGATGAAACTTAAAACATATCTTTATATCCCAAAGATCTCTGTCCCTTTTGATATTTGCACATTTCAGGCCATAACTTCCTGGATTATTGCCCCTGATTATACAAAAAATCACGTTTGTTTTTAGCTTGTTCTCTATCCATCTCTTGCAAAATGTGGGCGTATCCTGCCTGGCAGCCGCTGGTTTCACTTTGTTGTACCTTGTGAATGCTTTGACGACAAAAGTTATTATCCGATCTGTATGAAATTTATATGCATCATTTAAATTAGTAAAACAAAGAAGCCTATTGAAATTCAGCTAATTACATCTAATTACATCTAGCGTTATGGCTCTTGTTTCACTTTGTTGAATCTTGTGAATGCTCTAATTATCATCCGATCTGTTTGAAATTGATATGCATCTTTTAGTGCAACGAAGAAGCCTATTGAATTTCAGCAATTTCTGTTAATTATGCCATGAGTTATGGCCCTTGTTTCTTGTTTCACTTTGTTGTACTTGTGTACTGATCTGTATGAAATTTATATGTATCGTTTAAATTAGTTAAACGAACAAGCCTATTGAGTCTCAGCAAATTTCCATTAATTACATCTAGAGTTATGGCCCTTGTTTCACTTTGTTAAATCTTGTGAACACTTGAACGACAAAAGTTATAATGACAAAAGTTATCACCCAATCTGTATGAATTCACATGCATCATTTAAATTAGTGAAATGAACAAGCCTATTGAATGTCAGCAATTACTTCTAGAGTTATGGCCCTTGTTTTACTTTGTTGAACCATGTGAACGCTTTCGAACGACAAAAGTTATCATCCAATCTGTATGAAATTTATTATATGCATTATTTAAATTAGTAAGACGAAAAAGCCTGTCGAATTTCAACAGTTACAGTTACGGCCCTTGTTTTAGTTTTTAGAACCTTGTGAACCCTCAAACAACAAAAATTATAATGTCATCTGCATGAAATTGTCTATTATTTAAATGCCCCTAATTACCTACAAAAGAATAAATATGCTCGTATGATTTAGCTGCTGTGGGCGTATGTTTCGTTGCCTGGCAACCGATCTTTTCCGAAATTTACAACAGCAATTTTTGGCCGTTGATGTTAAAGACATTCCCATGTTTACGACAGCAATGGCTTTTGTGAATTTTGAGCCCTGATTATTCAAGCGGAATTACTTATTTTTCGACACAAGCAGTTAGTGTAGACTCATTTGTCATGAAATAAATATTCGTGTCATTTTTTGGGTAATAACAAAACCTCAATTGATTCTGAAAGAAGTTATCATAAGTTTTTAAAAAAATTGGGGTGCCATTTTTTTTCACATTCTAGAGGTCCGAAATCCAAGATGACGTCCAAAATGGCCGCCGTTCAGCAATAATTCAATATCTTCGCAAGTACACATGATATGATGCCAAACAAAGTATCTAAATATAGGTTTTCTGACACAAGAAAGACAATGGAACCATCCAAGTTCGGCTAAAGTTGTGATTTACATGCCTACTTTCAAGATGCCGTCCAAAATGGCCGCCGTTTAGCAATATAGATAGACTTTCAATGAGGAACCCGATGATATCACGTGATCACTCTTATCTCCATAGTAACAATAGTACTTCTTTGCCCCCGACCATTTAAATTATGCACGTCTGATGCCACTGTACATATCTATGATGCAAGAAACAGAAAAAGATCATCTTGAAATATGGGCCGAGTTTGAGAAGGGCAACTTCTGTGTCACCAAAGGCTTGGCTGGATTCACATCAATAGGTCCAGACCATGGGATAGAACAAGAGAATCGTGAACTCAGTCATTGGTGGGATAGTAGGAATCACTCAGAACGAAAAGTCACTGGACAAGTACTTTCTCATTGCACCTGAACTGTCAAATTTACAACACGAATTTGAAAAAAACATACTACACTGGCAACAATGAGAAAAGAACACAATAACACCATGAACTCACAGGAGGAAAGCTCTCTCGTGTCACACAAAATGCAGTCAATCTCAGTGCAGTATTTCATCAGCATGGGAACCCATTTGAATCTGCTGACGAGGATGAGATATACAACCTGCTCACCAAGTCAGTGATGAATGAAACTGTTGCCAATGACATCCTTCGCCGTGATGAGATTGGTCAACAGATGTTTGGAGGTTTCGTCACTGAACACCTGACAGAAGGGAAACTCTCTGTGTGGGAGAAAATGACCAAAAAGAAACTTGGAACTTTCAAAAGCGCTAATGCATCAACCGAAATCAGAGTAGGGGACAAGGTGGTCAAGATCAAAGAAGAGCGAGGACTTTTGCAGCACTTCATTGTTATCTCCAGAAGTCGACCAGAACTTGACCTGGTGGAGTGCATTGGAACTTACGAGTTTGGTGTGGTACCGCGATCCTTATTTGCTTCAGGTGGGTCTCTTCTGCTAGCCTATGATAAGGATTCGATACTGCATCATCTTGAGAAACTCAGTAGTAACGCAGAACAGAAACGAGGCAACAGAAAGTGAGCCATCTGGCAATCATTCAGTACATGTACCACTACAAGTAGCAGCTACAACAGTAGAACAAACAGATGTGGAGACAAATCAGCCATCAACATATCGAGTAGTCATCATCGACGGAATGACTGTGGTAAACTCGGTTACCAAGACTGACCAAATAAAGACGTGTCAAGATTTTGCAGACTCCTTTCTGGCGATAGTCTGTAACATAGCTGCAAACTATGATGAGGTCAGATTGGTGTTTGACAGGTACATGAAAACATCACTCAAGGAAAAGAAGAGGACAAAGAGGACCAAGGGAAAGTCAACATATTACCATGTGAAGGACACCACTTTAATCAAGAATATTTCTCTGACGGAGTTTCTCTAGGATATCCAAACCAAAGCAGAGCTCACCGACAAGGTTGAATGCCACAGCAGGAGCTCAAACAACAGACTGAATAAATTTATGGTGACCTCAGGAACACAAACAAAGGGCAATGTTGATATTCCAGACTCACTTCTCACTCCCAGCTAAGAAGAGGCAGACACGTTGCTCATACTGCAAGCGATAGGTGCTCCCCATGATGCAGAGCTTGTGGTCAGTTCTCCAGATACGGATGTCTTGTTGCTACTTATCCACACTTGCCAGTTTCTACAGTCTTTCTCACTGGAAAGGGCAGGCTGAAAAGGAACATATCTGTCTGTAATATATACAACAGCTTAGGACAAAAGCGCGCTTCTGCACTGTTGGGTCTTCATGCTCTGACAGGCTCCGACGTGTCTGGTATATTTGCTGGCAGAACCAAAGACTGGTGCTTCAAGGCATTCATGTCTTGTGACGATGGGATCCTGGATGCACTAGCAATGCTTGGAAATGACACCAATCTGCCGTCTGATGTATGCTCTCGGCTGAAACGTTTTGTTTGTGTGCTGTATCGATCAAAAATCCACACAACAGCGAAAGAGCTTCGCTGCATGGTTCCTCTTTTCAAATCGTGCAGCCGAAGGAGAAAACCTTCCACCAACTTCTGGTTCACTGGACTCACATATTTGGCGTGCACACTACATAGCCATGATTTGGAAGAAAGCTGATAAAAATCACCCATGCCTCCGAGCACCTGCTGAATTTGGTTGGACATTTGACGCAGGTTCAAGTCACTTCTCTCCCGTTCAATGTTTGAATCCACCAGCTCCTGAGGCAATACTGCACCTGATCAAGTGTGGATGTAAATCTTGATGTGAAGGAAGGTGTAGTTGTCGCAAAAACAATATCCCATGTACAGAATTCTGTGCATGCTGGGTTTTCATTTACAACTACAAAACAAGCCAACCAGGGATACATGAGGAGTGTGAAGACATTTGATGTCGGTTGCTAAAACTACACCTATACACCATGTGACTTTTTGCATTTTTTTCGTTCATACAATGACACTGAACAATAACTAACGTGGTTCCACTATAGTTATATAGATTTGTTTAGGACTTGTTCATACCACGTGACCAGAACAATATTTTAATCAGATATCTTGTTTTTACATCTATTTCCAATATCATTGTATGGACTACTGTATCGAAATAAGCAGAATTTAGTGTAAACGGCGGCCATTTTGAACGCCATCTTGAAATTAGGCATGTAAATCACAACTTTAGCGAAATTTGATGGTTCCATAGGTTTTCTTGTGTCGGAAAACCTATATTTAGATACTTTGTTTGGCATCATATCATGTGTACTAGCAAAGATATTGAATTATTGCTGAACGGCGGCCATTTTGGACGCCATCTTGGACTTCGGACGTTTAGAACGTGGAAAAAAATGGCACCCTATTTTTTTAAAAAACTTATGATAGCTTCTTTCAGAATCAACAGAGTTTTTGCTTTTTCAAAAAAAGTGACACAAAATTACAAATGAGCCTACACTAAGTGTGATGACCGGCTTCTTTCAGAATCAACAGAGTTTTTGCTTTTTCAAAAAAAGTGACACAAAATTACAAATGAGCCTACACTAAGTGTGATGACCGGTCAATCTCCTTACATAATACTTGGCATCGTTGTCAAGCCGTGAAATTCTAGTTTATAAATCTGGCTAAAGTATTACCAATAACCACAATTTTAACGAATATAAAACCCATGCAATGTGTAAATATTCTTGGCTCAGACACCCTGCATGGTGCATTGCGGTATCATGACTGTATTCAGGGCGCAATTTGCGATAAAAAAACGAAAGTGGCGATAAAAATTTGTGTTTTGCGATAATGTTTTGGGGTACTTCCGATTCTTTCTGAGAAGTATCGGAAAAAAATATTAAAATTCTAATCATATATATAAATTGCCGTTGAGTGTCCACACAAAACCATGTGGCGGCATAGCATAAATTGATCAACTAACTGAAAATCTGGATCGTGTCATTAAGTAATAATTGTCATTGATTAATGATTAGTTGATTGATAATTGCCATTGATATATATAAAGCCTTCCCCAAGTCATTATGTCCTCCGAATAATTAATCCAAGCGGTGATTATTTGATATTTCGCTTTGTCCTAAAAAAAATTATATTTCGATAGTTGAATTCTGTTTGCTGTGGCTTCATACGGCATGTAAAATATACAAGCATGCCTAATTGGATATTATTGTTTCAAATTCTATTTTCACCATGGTCGTAAACATGAGAACAACGACTGAGTTGAATAGAGACGATTCGTGAGTGAGAATATGGTCCGTATTTGTTTCATTATATCGCCGCCAAAATGCACTAAAGTGTATGTACACATCTTGTACTAGTCTTACAAATGAAATTGAAATTTCAATCATTCTATCAGAGGTTCAGATGTGACACTATTACTTTTTATCAAGTTCTGGATGACAAGACTAGTTTAACATCTTATAATACTTTTATTCTTCTTCTAACATAAATTATATACAAAACTTAAGACTCCGTAATTAGCTTGTGTTGAGGGAGCCATGTCCTAGCTTGGCATAAATGTGCCCACGGCCTCAGCTCTCGTGTCCTGGCCGGACCCGACTGTCGATTTGTTTCTTCTCTGGGCTTATAAACCCTTCCAGACAAAGGAATCTTATTTGACATCTGGCTGATGTATCATGTATCATATCAGGTTTAACATTTGCTTATCATCAAAGAAAGTTTAAATAAGACATGCCAACAAGGTATGGTTAACTAATCGTTACATAATCACTAGTGTTGAAAATCGGATCGAGATTTGTGATCCGATTACTTTTGTTTGCTATCGAATACTATTCGTCGGATAATTCGGAAACGTGAAATTTTTGAACAAAATCACATCAAAAGTTCATATACTCATAATTTCTTTCTTATGTCAATGTTTATGAGTGTCTGTGTATGCCAATTATGAAATCTTACTTTCGATTTGCAAATTTTTTGAGCTGCGAAGAAAAAAACTTGCCTACCTTTAGCCACAATTATTAAGACTATCCATGATATCCAAAAAAATCAATGAGGTGAATAAATTTGTGTATAACTACTCCTGTAATCCGCGGCCCTCCCACTTATCATTTTTGCTTAATCAACACGAATGAAAAAAGTAAAATAAAAACATCTAGCATTTATTCCGCCAAGGTCGTTTGCCTCATTCTGATAATCTATTGCTATTGAACCAATCAGTAAGTGAGAATATACGTGACCTAGGTCGTTATGAATAAATTACATTGTGGGAAGTCTAAACACAGTGTTAACTTGTATCCCGTAAACCCAAGAAGTAGCTTCTATCTAGCGTAAACCAGCGCGAGGAATGAATGAATATTTTTTTATTTAGACTACTGTTTTCGTTGCACTGCATTAATATTTTTATTAGTTACTACCGCTAAATAATACGCGTGATGATAACATTTATGCTCAAAGCTGCGTACGTGATCAATAGCATTGGGGAAAATTTCAAAGTAATCAGATGTAAAAATGGCTAAATATAGAGCATCGAGAATGTCAGAATATATTGTAACGAATAGTAAACGGATAGTAAAATGATTCGGATAACCCTTATTTTGTATCCGTTAACGGATATCCGAATAGTAGTTTCAACACTAATAATCACATAGACCAAGAACTCCAGGGTTGTCGATAGCAAACAGGTGTCAAGTTGGCAGGAACCTGAGATAATCTGTGATTATGTAACACAGATTCTGATACCATTACGGTACCTGAAAATAACAGTAGACCTCTTGTACACCCAAAACCTTATTTTAATTCATTTGTATGACAAAGATAACAGAAGACATGTATAGCTGTGATGACTTCTTTGATAATCAAGACACTAAACATGATTACCCAATCAACAATCTTAATCTCCTTAAAATTGTCTTAAACTAAAATTTCATCCTAACTCAAGATAGATGAGTTTCACAAAACGATTTTATGCATTTTACCATATTTTTTGGTGTATTAGACGCAGAGGTGTTTCAGAAAAAAATAAAAATACATGGTTTATGCCGATATTGAGCCGTATCAACTTTATATATATATATATATATGAAATAAAAACATCTGTATACATTTTTATACGCCCACATTGAAATGTTGTCGTATATTGTCGTCGCCCCTGTCTGTCCATCCGGCCGGCAGGGCTGGGGCCATTCATTACATTGCCAATGTAATTAATTACATTACCATTACCATTACATTTTAAATGTAATCATTACAATTACTTTCTCATTTTTAGCAATGTAATTAATTACCATTACCCATTACATTGAAAGTAATTAATTACCATTACCCATTACTTTATGACTATATAAATAAAAAAACATTTTTCATAGAAATTAAAAAGACAACCTTATTTTTCTGCCATGAATACCTACAAAATCAACTCAAAATAATCCTTGATTCTCTTAATAGATATTTGTTTATGAATTATTATTTCTAGCAATTATAACATCAAGGCAAATTTTTTAGTGACGGGCAGTGGTGACAAAACAGACATTTTCACTGTATGACTTGAAAAATGAATCAAAACTATAGTTAATTAACTGTATTTTCTTTTAAGTAATTTTTAAAAAAATAGTTTTTCTCAGCATGACTCTAGAACAAAATATATTAGTTTTAAGTAACCATAAAATGATGAGATACTTGAAGGTCATTGTTTGGTTTGTCACTTGTTACCTTGAGATTAAGATTAAAGTGCAGTAAGACTATTTATTGTCTTTTAATCTAACTGACTGATTGATTGACTGAGTGATTGGCTGCAAATTAGTACTAATCTTTGATTATAATATACATCTTATCAGAAATCCACTTCTTAGGTTACATGTCTAAAAAGGGTTCCTACATAAAAAGTAATAATAGAAAATGTTTAATTCCTTCTTATTTTTCTTATAATTTTTTAAAACTTATTTAAATCTTTTTTTTAGAATTATAATGAATTGGATTTGTGTCAGATACACTTCATTACTTCTTTGGTGCTATAAAATTTGAGGCTCGTCATATTAGAAATATTTATATATGCCATAAAATGTAATTGAAAAGTAATTGAAATGTAATTGACCATTACATGATTTTGGGAATGTAATTAATTACATTTCCATTACCCATTACTTTTGAAATCTTCCATTACTCATTACATGACCATTACTTAAAAAAAGTAATGATTACATTCCATTACCATTATCCATTACCATTACCCCAGCCCTGCCGGCCTGGGTGGTGGGTGGGTGGGGTTGGATGGCCAAATGGTTAGCACGTGCGTGCTGTATCATAAGGCCTGTCATTGAGTCAACTGGCGTGGTTTTGAATTCCCGGTTGTACGTGACAAGGATTAGGGTCGCCTGTCCAACCTCGTGGGTTTTCTCCGGTTTCCTCCCACTGCTAAAGACCCCTACGCGTAAGCGAATTATTGAAATAAAATTAAAACCATGTCCTGAAATGACCTAGTTTGTGTCGAGTGGATGTTAAACTCCATTTCTCTCTCTCTCTCTCTCCATCCGGTGGCCGGCATCCACAATTGCTTGTGGACACTCTAGAGGCTAAAGTGATTTCTGATAATTACTGCCAGAGTTATGGCCCTTGATCACTTTGAAGAATCTTGTAGATGCTCTAGAGGCTAAAGTTAATATCCGATTGATTTTAAATTTATACACAGTGTTTAAGGTTATGAGAGGAAGACGCCTATTGATTTTCAACGTTCCGATAATTACTGCCAGAGTTATGGCCCTTGATCACTTTGAAAAATCTTGTGGACGATCTAGAGGCTAAAGTTAATATCCGATTGACTTCAAATTTATACACAGTGTTTAAGGTAAAGAGACGAAGAAGCTTATTGATTTTCAACAATTTCGATAATTACTGTCAGAGTTATGGCCCTTGATCACTTTGAAAAATCTTGTGGACACTTTAGTTTGATTAAGTTGAGTTTGCATTTTTGAAAAAATCAGACCGAAATTGCCAGACAAAATGGCCTCTCCTGGTACGCAAATATTGTAAAAGTATGTGATACTCAGCTTGTGGGTCCTCTAAAGATCACAATTGATTTTCAACTATTTCCGATATTTACTGCCAGAGTTATGGCCCTTGATCACTTTGAAAAATCTTGTGAATGCTCTAGAGGCTAAAGTTAACATCCGATTGACTTCAAATTTATACACAGTGTTTTAAGGTAAAGAGACAAACAAGCCTATTGCTTTTCAATGATTTCCGTAATTTCTGCCAGTGATACATTATGGGAGATTTGATAACAAGTTGGCAGTTCTCACTATAATAGTTAAAAACTAGATAATGTAAAGGCAATTTGCTGAAAATTTCATTCAAATTGATCCACTATGAACCGAGAACTAAGCGATTGAAATTTCTGCCTAGCCTCGATCATCATTACTAAAGTCAGTACGATGAACAGCATAGTCTTGATTATCCATTTAATCGTTTAATCGTGAAGGAAATTTATGCAGTAAATCGGCTCATAATCCACTAAAGATCGCAGGCTAGCAATGCCATCTGGAGTTGATTATGGTCTGGATAGGTTAATTAATGTCTAATTAATAATTTAGATAACATTTCAGGCCTAAAGAAAGACCTGCAATAGACAGATTTAGCTCTTGCATAATGTATGTTTAATGGGTTGTTACTCGTAATCAGATCTTAGTTTTGTAAATGTTTTCATTACTGACAAAAGAAAAAATATGTGAAAACCCTTGTTGACTGCCCGGATGACTTAGCTGCATGCTGTGGGTGTATATTTCAATGCCTGGCAACCGATCTTTTAAATCACCTTTTAAAAAAAAGACATTTTATTTTAACTGTTCTTGTTTATTATAGAATGGAATCAAGTTGTCAGAGGAGAGTAAATTTGCTATGCAACTGACCGCTGTGGAAGCTGGTCATGTTACCCTCAAGCTACAAGTTACATCTCAAAAAGGCAGCAGGTTTCAAATTAGAAATAACATCATCTTGAAGGATGAACTTCAAATACAGGTAAATAGATGACACTTGTGTTTATAATGAACACTCTATCTTACAACATGAAGGTTATATCATGTATATTGACTGGGAGTTATTTTGTTAATAGACAGTCACAGAGACAGACAAACATTTGTTGGCGTCTAACAAAACAAATGTTTTACACCTTTTTATACGCCCACGGACACATTTTCATGTGAGAAACTTCCAGTCAATAGAAGCAGGTAATGCAAAACATTTACAGACGGTTTAATAGGATCAATTTTGACTAAGTCAAAATGATGCATTTGATATTCAGATAAGTTGATATACAATAATTGAAAGAATACAATATCTAAAAACAGTCACTTTACTTCAGGGATGAAGACTAAATACAAAATGACAGGAAGTCATTTATCATAACTTCCTATGATGTCATAACTGACTTCCAGTCATTTTGTATTTAATTCTTCATCCCTGAGGTCACAATTTTGATAAAATTTTCATGAAATTTGAAATGTATGTTTATAACCCAAAGATTTTGGTTCCGTTCAATATTTGCGCATATCGGACCGTAAGTTCCTGGATTATTAAATTATGTAATACCAAGGTTGTGGACCCTCTACAGGTCACACTGTTATCTGATTTCGATGAAACTTAAAATATATGTTTACATCCCAAAGATATCTGTTCCTTTCAATATTCGTACATATCGTACCGTAACTTCATGGATTATGGTCCCAGATCAGTGATGGGATTTCGCCTATATATTCCAGACTTGTCCGACACTATTTTCCAAACTTCCTAAATTGTCCGACCAGGAATATGCCCAATCGGACATCAAGTTATGGTGAATAATACTCAAAATTTCAAATTTAATATAGTGTACTGAGAGTATATCTTCCACTTAACCCGATTATCGTTGATAATAGGAAGGATTGATTAGGTAATTAAGTGATCAACGTACTTATCGTGTTATACCGCCTATAAACCTACCTTGATTAACTAGTTATTCTGCCTTAATCCTTTATCGGATAATTTATCAGTCCAATCCAGAAGAGAAGTCATTGCTTCTCCTTTGTCGGGATATGTATCAATCCAATAAGAGTGATTATAAACTTAATCTACGTGATTGACCCATGATTTCAACATTGTCAGATGTTTTAATCTCCTTGATGTCGGCCGACAACACATAGAAATTAGTCATATATGTCACATATCGTCGTTGGGCGATCAAAACCTTGTATATCGGATTTTATTAAGTTTTCAGGGGAAACAAAAATCTGTCTGCGGTCCCAGATTTTTTGATTGAATGTGATTATATTTCTCTTTTATGAAATAAATTGTGGAAAATTTAATATGGGAAGGTTATTTTTGGGATAATTTTAGGGGTTTATGTGCTGTGGCTATATACGACATTTTGTCTTGTGAAATGGCGGCGTATGTGATATACAACGTTCTGTTCACAAACTATAAGCCTGTTCTGAGTATATACGACGTTTTGTTCTTTATAACCTATTTACACAGATTATTTTTTAGGGTAATTTACCTAGTACAGTGGCGGACGCAGGATATTTTTTTTATCGGCCCGGGGGGGGGGGGGGGGGGTGCGGAGCAAATCGGGAAAAATCGGGGTGTCAGTAGTGGATTATGAAGCTTATCTGCACCCGAATATAACACTCAATTTCATCAGCTGTAGCTGACATAATTCAAGGCAAATAACCCTGAGCCATAATAACCAAGACATAATTCAAGGTAAGTAACCCAAGGCTATAATATCCACCACATAATTTAAGGTAAGCTGCCCAGGGTCATAGCATCTACTACACAATTCCAGGTAATTTTTCTGGTAGGTAAATAGCCTTGGATCGGTTCTGGTAGGTAAATATAGCCTTGGATAGGGATGATACTGAATACGCAACCTAAGATCAGATATCAAGTTTCGTGATATTTACTCCATAAACAGGAGTTATAAACAAAACCCAATGTACGTTTAGCCAGGAGCATGGAATCTATTAGAGAAAAGCTATCGAATTAGACTTTTCAAAAAATGTTGTGAAGACTTGTTCTAGGTACATCTTGTCTGACGATGATCGGCAGTAATGGGATGGCAATTTAGGTAAAGAGTCTAGAAATCTTTTAGCGGTTAAATATGTAGACGATTCTCTATTCTAGGATTTTTTTCTCTTTTCGGTTGAGCCAGGTGTTGTACTGTTTTTAGAACGGTCGAACCATCTGTACACCATTTTTTCTCCGAGAGCAAACGTCGATAAAACATATTCTTGCAGACCTGTAGTCTGTCATTGTTTTTAATTAAGTGGTAATGGTAAGTAGTTTGCTTTCTGTATGTCTTTTCTTCCGTTTCGCATATGGTTCTATCCTTGACATTACATTTCTTTACAAGATTTACTATGTATACCTCTGCCATCTGGCACATCTAGTCAAGCATCTAGTCGGAGATTTACTATAAATAATGGACGGCTTAACGACATTTCAAAACCCTCTACAGACCCCTTAGTAATATGTAGCTGTGATCATGAGTTAGAGTGGCTGTCTTCTTATCTGGCCCCAGCACCACATGCAGTTACTAACACGTACCTTGCTCCAACACCACCTCATGCAACCAGTACTTACATTGTTTCAACATCATTTCCAGGCCCAAGAACTTACCAGTCCTCAGTGCCACCTCGTGAAATCAGTATTTACCTGCCCCAGCACCACCTCCAATAACCAATAATTACTTCGCTCCAGAACCATCACCACTAATCAGTATTCATCCTGCTCCGGCAACACATCAAGTAAATGGTACTTACATACCTTTAGCACCCCCCCCCCCCCCAGTAACCAGTACTTGCATTCCTTTACCACCTCCAATAACCAGTACTCACATCCCTTCAGATTCACCTCTGGTAACCAGCACTTACCTCGCTCAAGCACCACCTATAGTAACCAATACTTACATCCCTTCGGCATCACCTCTGGTAACCAATACTTACCTCGCTCAAGCACCACCTCTAGTAACTGGTACTTACATCCCTTCAGCATCACCTTCGGTAACTAGTACTTGCCTCGCTCAGGCACAAGCTCTAGTAACCGGTACTTACAACCCTCCAGCATCACCTTCGGTAACTAGTACATACCTTGATCAAACACCACCTCTAGTAACCGGTACTTACAACCCCCAGCATCACTTCCAGAAACTAGTACTTATCTCGCTCAAGCACCACCTCTAGTAACCGGCACTTACAATCCCCAGCATCACTTCCAGTAACTAGTTCTTACCTCGCCCAAGCACAACCTCTAGTAACCAGTACTTATGTAAATTTAACACCATCTTCACTAACCAGTTCTTACCTCGCTCACGCACCACCTTCAGTAACCAACATTTACCTCGCTCCAACATCAACCAAAAGAACTTACCTTGATTTCGATTCGCAGACAAATTCTAGCCTCGCTTCGTCATCGTTGGGGAGTCGGTCCTTGCTTCCACATAATCTACAAATATTTACAATGCTTCAGCATCAACACAGTCTAATTATCTGTTGACAGTTACAGGATTGCCATCGTCAGACATTTCAGCCACAGTCGAGTCGGTCGCAATTTCAATTGAAGAAAACAAAGCAATAGAATCCGCTGAAGAATCAATATCAGCTGAGATACTAAAAAGAGCTAAAAAGGGTGCTCTGATCCAGCAGTTTGGCTTAAGAACAACAACCAACTATTACGCATGCATGGTAAACCATACATGGGTTTAGCTCATAATGTTGGACATTACAAATATGCTGCTAAGAGATCAGGAAAAACACTTACACCATCGTCCTGTACATCAAAGTGTAAAGCTCCAAATCCTAGCAAATTATGTTCAAAATTTACAGAGGATGACAGACGTAATCTATTTGAAGCATTCTGGAAGATGAGTTGGGACCAAAAAGAGGTATACATAGTAAATCTTGTAAAGAAATGTAATGTCAAGGATAGAACCGTATGAAAACGGAAGAAAAGACATACAGAAAGTAAACTACTTACCATTACCACTTAATTAAAAACAATGACAGACTACAGGTCTGCAAGAATATGTTCTTATCGACGTTTGCTCACGGAGAAATAATGGTGTACAGATGGTTCGACCCTTCCAAAAACGGTACACCTGGCTCGACCGAAAAGAGAAAAAAATCCAAGAACAGAGAATCGTCTACATATTTAACCGCTAAAAGATTTCTAGACCCTTTATCTAAATTGCCGTCCCATTACTGCCGATCATCGTCAGACAAGATGTACCTAGAACAAGTCTTCACAACATTTTTTGAAAAGTCTAATTCGATAGCTTTTCTCTAATAGATTCCATGCTCTTGGCTAAACGTACATTGGGTTTTGTTTATAACTCCTGTATATGGAGTAAATATCACGACACTTGATATCTTATCTTAGGTTGCGTATTCAGTATTATCCCTATCGAAGGCTATATTTACCTACCAGAACCGATCCAAGGCTAGTTACCTACCAGAAAACTTACCTGGAATTGTGTATTAGATGCTATGACCTTACCTTGAATTATGTCGTGGATATTATAGCTCAGGGTTATTTGCCTTGAATTATGTCAGCTACAGCTGATTAAATTGATAATCCACCACTGACACCCCGATTATTCCCGATTTGCTCCGCCCCCCGGCCGATAAAAAAAATATCCTGCGTCCGCCACTGTACTAGGTAAATTACCCTGAAAAATAATCTGTGTAAATAGGTTATTCTAATTTAAGGAGATCTGAAGCATACGTTTCCCCCTTGAGAAAGACGAATTCGAATACGTCATTGTAATGGGCACCTGAAACAAATAAGAATAATAATAAAACAGTTTGACAAAACTTAAGACTTACTAATGTGAAAATAAATTCTTAAAGGACAATTTTTGTGCCAGTCATTATCACATATGTGATAGAGCTGGTTAAACACATTCCAAATATTATTTTATCTCAGAGATCATAGCTACGATAGCTGAGTAATACAAGTTTTCTGAATCGGAAGTGACGAACGCCAAAGGAAAACACGAGTCACCTCTCTATATAACTGACTGGTGTGACGAATGATAACGGATATACGGGCGAATCTCTGCTCACTAATAATTCCTTAGAAGACGAAAAGTTGTTGTGTGAGACTGTGAGAGGATATCTGACAATTCATAAAAAGAATTGACTATCACTAGATAAGTGAACACGAAAGAAAAACAGAAAAAGTCTGTGTATTACCATGTTTTTATAAGGTATAGAATGAATATAAACAAGGGAATGTACGGACTATTTCTATTTTTCTCGTGTTCTCTTATCTAATGACATTCAATTACTTTATTGAATTGTCAGGTATCCTCTTACCATCCCATATAACAACTTATTGTCTCCGAAGGAATTATTAGTGAGCAGAAATTCGCCCGTATATCCGTTATCATTCGTCACATCAGTCAGTTATATAGAGAGGCGACTCGTGTTTTCCTTTGGTGTTCGTCACTTCCGATTCAGAAAAACTGTATTACTCAGCTATCGTAGCAATGATCTCTGAGATAAAATTATATTTGGAATGTGTTTAACCAGCTCTATCACATATGTGATAATGACTGGCACCAATATTGTCCTTTAAGTAAGCTGGTTTGTTCGAGTGTCTAAAAGTTTAAGATTTGGGACACAGTTTTACACGTTTTATCTCTTTCTAACGTGAATTCCTCTATCATTTAGATTCAAAATACTACTGTTATGTCAAAATGGACATAGCAATGTGAAATTAAATTCTTACTTTGTTAGCCTGTAGCCTGCGTCGATGTCAATTAGGAGATACGACTTTTAGGTTCTTAAAAAACACGTGACTTTGAAAGATGTTTTATGACAAATTGGCGTATATAAGATACAACATTTTGGTTTGTAGAAAATTTCACGAATCAGAATACGATGTTTAGTCACATGCCTATAACTTGAGTTCTAACTGGATTACAACTACCGCGAATAGAGCATTCGACGCGCCATTAATTTACGATTCTAAGCGCCAAAATTGATACACATGGTTTTGATCGCCCACCGACGATATCCTAATAGTAGATAACACCCCAAATCAATATGTATCCGATAACTCGTCTGCGATATCACTTCAGTGGAAGCGAGCGTTAAATAAAGCTATTTCACACACACACATATCGAAAAATACTAGACAATGCTAACTCTGTTTCTGATCACACACGGTTATAGTACGATAACTGAAACGCAAGTATAAATCTAGTGAGACTCGTGGAACTATGAAATGAATACGTGACAAATTTCACACATCTAATGTTGAAGGAAAGATTCTATTTTGATGGCATATTCTTGGATTTATGTGATTATTTAGCAGATGGTGTCACTCGCTCACTGTGGTAGAGCAACGTTTACTGTCAAATAAATTTCGGGATGTCATTTTTTTTTATACGCCCCTGTCCGGACGTCCGTCCACAATTTGTTTGTGGACACTGTACAGGTCACAATTTTTATCCGATTTTGACAAAACTTTAAATATAGGTCTATCTCCCAAAGACCTGGGTTCCTTTCGTTATTGGCATGTATCGGACCATAACTTCATGGATTATGGCCCCTGATTGTACGAAAAATCACGTTTTAGCTTGTGGACACCCACAATTTTGATCCAATTTTGATGAAACTTGCAATACATGGTTATATCCCAATGAGCTTGGTTCCTTTCGATATTCGCACATATCGGATCGTAACTTCCTGAATTATGGCCCCTGATTGTACGGAAAATCACGTTTTTAGCTTGTGGTCCCTCTAGAGGTCACAATTTTTTATCCTATTTAAAAAAACATTTTAGTATATAGAGAATCTCCTACCAGTCTTTTTTTATATCAAAAAATATCAACACAAGTTGATAAAGTAACAAAAAACAAGGCTCTGCCGAGTTTTTTTTTACTTTATCAACGAGTGTTGATATTTTTTGATATCAAAAAAGACGAGTAGGAGATTTTATTTATCACCCAGTCCCTTCTTACATGCACAAATAGATAAATATAATTCTTTGCTGTAGATTTCACTTTTACTGAACATTAAGGCGTAGTGATACATCATTTTTTGACAGCAATTCAACTATTGCAAAGTCCTTTATATTGACCCAGTGTTTCCATCAAGGTCAATTGAATAACAATAGTTCATTTTTAATAAAAAAAACAGTTACTTTTAATAAGAAATGAACTTGTCTTTGAAAATAAAAAAAAGTAGTTCCTTTTCAACTGACCAATCAAATTCATGTAAAGCGATATCTCCTAAGGAGATGGGGGGGGTGGATGGCCGAATGGTTAGCATGTGCGTGCTGTATCATAAAGCCTGTCATTGAGTCAACTGGCATGGTTTCGAATCCCCGGTTGTACGTGACAAGGAGTAGGGTTGCCTGTCCAACCTCGTTGGTTTTCTCCGGGTCCTCCGGTTTCCTCCCACTACTAAAGACCCCTACGCGTAAGCGAATTATTGAAATAAAATTAAAACCATATGTTAGTCCCGAAATGACCTAGTTTTTGTCAAGTGGACGTTAAACCCCATTTCTCTCTCACTCTCTCCTATGAAATATATCACACAAGCGATATCTACCGTAGAATGTATTATTGGGTGATAAATCACCGTTACACCCTAATGATGGTTGAGTTTGAATTTCGTGAAAATTGGACCAAAACTGCCGCACAAAATTGCCGCCCCTTGTAGTACGCATGTAGTGTGAAAATATGGTATATCAAGGTTGTGGACCCTCTAGAGGTCACAATTTTCATCCGATTTTGATGAAACTTGCAATGCATGGTTATATCCCAAAGATCTTGGTTCCTTTCGATGTTCGCGCATATCGGATCGTACCTTTCTGAATTATTGCCCCTGATTGTACAAAAAATCGCGCTTTTAGCATATGGTCACTCTAGAAGTCACAATTTTTATCCGATTAAAAAAACCGTTTTAGTATATCACTGTTACACCCTTATGATGGTTGAGTTCGAATTTCGTGAAAATCAGACCAAAACTGTCAGACAAAATGGCTGCCCCTTGTATGCAAATATCTGGTATATCAAGGTTGTGAACCTCCTAGAGGTCACAATTTTGATCTGATTTTGATGAAACTTGAAATGCAGGTTTATTTATAACTCAAAAATCTTGGTTTCTTACGATATTTGTGCATATCAAATCTTAACTCCCTCAATGATGTATGGCCCTTGATTGTAAAAAATCGCGTTTTGAGCTTGTTACAATTTTTATCTGATTTAAAAAAAACGTGTGAATATATCACAGTTATACACTAATGATGGTTGAGTTCGAATTTCGTGAAAATCGGACTAAAACTAACGGACATAATGGCCGCCCCTTTCACTCCGATGGTGTAAAAAATATGATATATCAATTTTGTGGACCCTCTAGAGGCCACAGTTTTTATCCGATTTGGATGAAACTTTAAATATATGTTTATATCATTATGATCTTGGTTCTTTTTGATAATCACACATGGCCCCTGATTGGTCGAAAAATCGCATTTTTAGCTTGTAGTTTCTCTAGAGGTCACAATTTTTTTTTTGATTTTAAAAACCGTTTAGATATATGACCATTCCACCATAATGAAGGAAGGTTGAATTCCAATTTCGGGAAAATTGAAATGAAACTGCCTGACAAAATGGCCGCTCTTTGTATTCAAATTGTGTAAAAGTATGCAATATGAAAGGTTGTGGACTCTCTAGAGGTCACAATTTTTATCCGATTTATATTCCAAAAATCTCGGTCCCTTTTGATATTTGCGCATTTCAGACCATAACTTTCTGGATTATTGCCCCTGATTGTACAAAAATTTGTTTTTGTTTTTAGTTTGTTCTCTATCCATCTCTTGCAAAGTGTGGGCGTATCTTGCCTGGCAGCCGCCGATTACCCTCCGTATATAAGTCGAAACGGAGTACGAGGCAAATGCCGGACTTCTGCTGAAAAATGTATCGACTTATGACCCGAAAAATACGGTAATTTTGGAGGAATTTGAAACAGGTCCGGATCGGCAGTAGTTGGCACGCTTTCATTCTATCGTATTAAGACATCACGTAATATTGTATTAATATTACTGACATAAATTTGAATACCGTACGGGAATTAAATATGAAAAATAACAAGGTGCACCTAATTTTTATTATGTACGAATTTGAATATTTTTATGTGTGGTCTAAAAACTATCCGATTTCAATGAAACTTAATATATATGTTTATATATTATTATTATTATTACAGCATATTTATAGTGCGCCCTTTCATATAACATGTTCAGGGGCACTTCAGAAAGTGACAATGTAAATCATACATAAACAATCTTTATTCTGGTCAACAAATTGTACTATTTTACAATATTCCAATTAATTGGTGATACAAATTTCATCTTAACACACCTAATTTAAAAAATTGGAAAAATTCAACTAAATGATTTGAAAAGCCTAACGTAGACCTTTTCAAATGTGACTTGGGTTTAAAAATATTTTCGAACCCTCTGCACAAGTAAAATAGGATGTAATAGTCCATGTGACAGACCTCGGATTTCGGAGTATCATTACCAATTTGATGAATAAATTCAACCATGATTTTCAGTTAGCCTGGTGCCCGAAGTGTTCAAATTTGGCTGATGGACTTCCGGTTCACTTTGCTAAATGCCATTTTGGCGGCCATCTTTAAAAATGGCCGCCGTTTTTTTCATTGCAATTGAGCGCGTCAAGGAAACCTTCATAACTCTTTCACAGATTCTACAGCTGCTGTTATATGACACATGTTGGTGAATGAATCATATATTTTCTAAATCAACAGATTATTCTGAAAAAAGCAACGTTTTGGCATTTTTTTTCAAGATTTATTTTATAAGTTCACTACCAAATCATGTTCAAGGTAAATTTAGCCAAATTTTGTGTGTGGTCTTCTTAAGTTATTCATTTGGCATAAATAAATACGCTCAGTGACCCAGTCTGTACAGCTGCGGTGGTCGGAAACTCAACAAAAGTCTTGAGTTGACTGTCAATTTTAAAATGTTGAGCCTCGGCGAGTTAGGGTACTAACCATGTGAACGTTTATTTAGGGTTGTCGCAATCGCAACGATATTTGGGGACCGGTTGTTTCTGAAGAAAAATTTGTCACTGAAGACGATTTTGATATTATGTCACTTCTGTGACGTCATTTTCGGTTGAATCCGTCCGATTTCCAAAATGGCCGCCAAAATTTGACGAAAAATGAATTTCTTGTTAGGATGGATGAGTATCACGCAAAGCAAGACTTGTGATATATCATATATAGGGTTTCCGTAGTCATTGTACTTTGAATTGATCTATAAAATTAGTTTCCCCAAATCCAAGATGGCGAAAATTCAAAATGGCAGTCAAAATTTGATCGATGCCTCGGATAATCGTTATTTTACAGTTTGATATGCCCTGTAATATGCCGCTTAGGGGGTTTTCGATGTCACAGAACATAAATACAACCTCTAAAAAAAGGGTTTCCAAAATCCAAGATGGCTAAAATCCAAGATGGCGGCAAGATTTTCCCTAAAATGAATGATTTTTCAGATAATCGTCATTTTTCTGTTTTGTACGGCTTGTAATATGTCCTTTATGGGGTTTTCAGGATCACTAAACTTAAATATTACCTCAAAAATAGATTTTGGATAAGGTAGATGATTGCCCCAAAAATAGATTTTTAATATCGTAGATGATTGCTTAAGAACAAAACGGGACAATTGTCAGTCTTTCTATTGGCTTTGCTTATTATAAAATTGTGTAGCAGTTTTTTAGGGGAGGATGGAATTAATTATACTAGATCTCGTAAATCAGAAAACAAGATTTAATATTATTCCAGCAAAGCCGTATGGAATTTTAATATATCTTTGCAAATATATCTAGTTGTTAAGAATTACCTATTCTGTTTGTTCACAAATGGGCCGAAATAGTGGCTCAGTGGGTAAGGCTCAACAAGGTCCGGAATTCGATCCCTGTGTCATAATGTGATAGATTTTTACTTTGAAGAGTCTGACAACCTTTTGTGGTATCATCTAGAATCTAGACAGATGGTATCATGGATTCATATTTGTAAATTGTGAAAGTGTAAAGTGTATTTCACAAGTTCTAAGTTTAAAAATGATAATTACAGAGATAATTTGAAATACATTTACGACTAGGTATCCCAAAAGCCATGGCTCACGATTTCCTCTTTGTTAATGTCACAACCATCCACCTCATTGGAATTACTGTGACAATCGCAACTACTGTTTTTCTTCAGCAATGTACACTAGCCAAAGTACAAGTAGAAACAGGAGATCTCGGCAGCGACAATGATGATATCATTTTAATATCATAGGCCTGCCTAAAGCGAAAGAGAAAATTGGTCGACATTATTTTTGTGATGCCTAGTCGTAAATGCATTTCAAATTATCTTCGCAACGATTCTTTTTAAACTTTCAACTTGTTGTGAAATGGATCTGTCGATACGATATCTAGACTATACCACAAAAGTTGCCAGTCATAGAGTCTTTGATGAAAAACCGGTCCAGTTGTACCATATAACTAAAAAATGCGAAGAGTACCGAGATAAAAATCTGAAAAGTACCGAAAAATGCAGACAAAATACGGAAATAGTGATAAATACCGAAAAAACTTTTTGATACTAATTACCGAAAAAATTCGAAAAACCCAAAATATCGAAAAATCAATAAATAACGAAAAAACAACACTAATTACCGAAAAAAAACCTAAGCCACACATAAAAATTGCTAAGTGGGTCAGACTAGACCATGCATAAAAATGGGGGGAACTGTAGGTTACGCATTAAAATTATGGACACTCTTAGGTGGGTAATGGGTCAAGCAAGATCAGGCATAAATATAGTGGTACACTTTCAGTCAGGGGCGGATTGGGGCCGGGAACCGACCCGGGCTCCCGTGTCGGAGCTGCCCCTTTTACTGACCGCGGAGCACGAACGGGGGTTCCGGGGGCTCTCCCGCTGGAAAAATTTGAAAAATGAACCCCAAATATGCGATCGCATGGCCCAATCAGCGCCTGCATTCAGTTGGCCATTGATCACAATATGTCCCGCATAAGACTAGTTGGGCATTGTAGGTGGGTCATGGGTCAGGCATATAGTAATTGAAGCATAATCAAATAACACACTATTTACGGATAACAATTTCTATAGTTTATTTCACTGCGACGTTTCAACAAGATTTCACAAGTCCTTATCAAGCATATAACATTAAGAAACAAGCCAACAGTGAGGCTGATGTCCCCCGTCCAAATCCCTAAATAAATAGATGACCAATATTAATTAATCGCACATTTATTTTTTTCAAAAGTATCGAGCAATCAAACTGATTATCAACTATACACTAAGTTTCATCACTCTTTATCAGATAGAATCAAAGTTATCTTGTCTCAAAGCATCGATCAATGAAATTGCTTAGCTCTGCTTAGCTTTAGCCCGAAATGTTAATTACTGAACTGAGTCAAGACATTCACCTAATGAACATTTACATCAAGTTTCAACATTCTACCCCAATTAAAAGCAGAGTTATTGTGTTCCAAAGTCTTGACCAATCAAATTGCTTATCGCTCTTTGGCCTAAGCAGAAAATTCTCACGATCGAACTTAGTCAAGCTAATATCGCCCTGACTTCATTATAACCAAAGTTATCGTGCCCCAAAGCATCAACCAATGAGATAGCTTATCTCTGTTTACCCTAAACAGACAATGTTCGTCATCGAACTCCATCAAGGCATTCACCTAATGAACGCCTACACCCAGTTTGAACATTCTACCTCAATTAGAATGAGAGTTATTGTGTTCTAAAGTCTCGGCCAATCAAATTGCTTATCGTTCTGCTTACCCTGAGCAGAAAATGCTCATTATCGAACTTAGTCAAGGTTTTGATGTAATGAAACTATACACCAAGTTTTATCACTCTCACTTAATTAGAACTAAAGTACTATCGTGTCCCAAAACATCAACCAATCAAATTGCTTATCTCTGCTTACCCTAAGCAAAAAATTCTCATCTTGGAACTCCATCAAGGCATTGGCCTAATAAACACCTACACCAAGTTTGAACATTCTAGCTCAATTAGAAAGAGAGTTATTGTGTCGCAAAAAGTGTGACAGACGGACAGACGAACCCATTTTAATAGTCCTCTGCTTTCTTCGAAAGGCGAGGGACAATAAAATGAAAAGAATATGGTTATATATATATATATATATATATATATATATATATATATATATATATACAAGAGCATTGTGGACCCTCCAATGGGATGCAAAATCAGCTAGTATGGGCAACTGTCCCAAGCCGTTAGATAAACAAATGCACATAGACAAGTATAAACTGTAATTGGTATAGATAAGCACAAGAATAAAAGATCAAACAATTATTTAAGCGGTATAATGAACCACGAGCAATAGGCCATAACAGTAAAAACATGATAACGACTTGTGAAATCTTGTTGAAACGTCGCAGTGAAATAAACTATAGTAATTGTTATCCATAAATAGTGTGTTATTTGCTTATAAAAGACATATTACAAGCTACATCAAACAGAAAATCGATCATTTTACGGAAATTCTGGCCGCCTTTTTGAATATTCAACACTCTGTGTTTTGGTTCATTTTAAGTTCAGTAATCCCATTCAATTGGATATTATAATATCAAACTGTGAAATAACTATTATCTGACAAATTGGCCATTTGAGCAACTTTAGGCCGCCATTTTGAATTTCTGCCATCTTGGATTTGGGGCACTCATATTAGAGAAATATTTTTTTATGATCAATGTTTCTGATATCTAGTAAATCACTTTAGTTGACCAAATAGATAATTTGGCTTATATGGGTCTGGACAAGATTTTTTTTTAGTAAACTTATGAACAGACATCATGAAAAAACCCCGAAAATATTGCTGTTTTCAGATTAATCTTTTATGTTGAAACCGAAAGCATTGATTAAACAACATGAATCATATACCAGCAGATGTAGAATTGCATTATGAACATTTTGAGCCATATTACATATCCGTAGGTGAACCTGTTGAGGAGTTGTGGAGGTTTCCCTGACTTACACTATTTCAAATAAAAAAATGGCGGCCATTTTTAAAGATGGCCGCCAAACTCATATTTGGCAAAGTGACCCGGATGTCCATCAACCAATTTTGGACACTTTAGACCTAAGGCTAACTGAAAATCATGGTTAAATTTATTCATCAAATTGGTAATGAAAATCTGTCTGTCACATGGACTATAATGGATAATTTACACAACAGGTAGGACACTTAAACATCTAGTACTTAGAATAAGGCTATTATTTATTTTCTGGAGCTGTCAAGCCAGCAAGAGTGTTATTGTCCCTTTAACAATTGTATACAGAGTCAGTTAAAAGCCTGATTATCCCAAAGATTTTGGTTCCTTTTGATCTTCGTGCATATCAGACCCTATGACAGTGTTAATTCTGTATTAAATTGATATGCATTATTTCAATAAGTGAATTTCAAGAATTTCCATAAATTACTACTGTTATTAGTGTTATGGCACTTGTTTCACTTTGAAGAATCTTGTATGAAATCTGTGTCCATTATCAAGATTAGTGAAACAAAGAATCCTATTGAATTTCTGCAATGATATTGTACTGTCTAAAAATTTGGCATGTTGTCAACAAAACCAAGAAAATTCACGAGTACTTTACTTTGGTTACAAGTTACAAGAATATTTACTCTTTTTTGCAGGTTTTTGAGAAATTATCTGTTATTAGTCCAACTGTATGTGGAGGTCAACTGTTGATGACGCCTAACACAGAAACTATTGTTAAAACTAACAGGTACGTATTAAGAAGTAGTATATGTATTCATCTCATTTCCCCCCCCCCCCCTTGGGGTGTCGGGGGTGATAAGAATATACCCTTCGTATGTTCTGCGTGTCGTAAAAGGCGACTAAATGGATCCCTGTAATGGGGCAACTTGTTTGCCGTACGTTGCGACCCGTGTCGGTGGAGGGTGGAATCCTGGTAATTGAGTGGGGATTTAGTTTGCGAGCCGGGAGGTCAGAGTGGCCCACTCTGATCAATGGGCTTTGGTTGTTTTAGCTCTGTAGAGTGTACATTTCTCAATTTCAATGCTTGGTTGTTTTCTATACTCAGCTTATTCACCTTTGTGTCCTGAGTACTTTCTACAGAGCCGCGGCTTGGGTCAATCAGGTTAGACAAGTTTTTTTACTTTCTGGCTTGAGTATACCCCTTGTCGAGCCCTGAGGCCATGCGCCGGATATCCGTGCTAGTCATCCCCTTAGTAGGCAGGGCAGTAACCTGGGGGACAACAAAAAAATATTATACATGGATTCCCCAATCCCCCCCCCCCCACCACCTATAAACAAACAATATAAAATAAAACAGAAACGTCCTAATACTGAGGATGTTTCTGAATTATTTATTAATAAAGTAAAAATATCAAAGGCATGGCCGAGGTTTCTCTTGATTGAGAGTCCCTCTACCGACCTTTCTAAAGTTTCCCCATTTTTATACGCCCACATTTCTTGTGAACACTCTACAGACTACATTTATCAACCGATTGTTTTGAAATTAGTGAGATGAAGAAGCCTATTTAATTTCAGCCATTTCCATTAATTTCTTCTGGAGTTATGGCCCTTGTTTCACCTTGTGAACGCTCTAACGACAAAAGTTATCGACCGATCGGTATGAAATTTATATGCATCATTTAAATTAGTAAAACAAAGAAGCCTATTGAATTTCAGCAATTTCCGTTAATTACATTTAGAGTTATGGCCCTTGTTTCACTTTGTTGAATGCTGTGAATGCTCTAATGACAACAGTTATTATCTGATCTGTTTGAAATTGATATGCATCATTTAAATTAGTGAAACGAAGAAGCCTATTGAATTTCAGCAATTTCCGTTTATTACGCCGTGAGTTATGGCCCTTGTTTCACTTTGTTGTACCTTGTAAATGCTCTAACGACAAAAGTTATTATCCGATCTGTATGAAATTTATATGTATCATTTAAATTAGTAAAACGAACAAGCCTATTGAGTTTCAGTTATCACCTAAATTAGTGAAATGAAGCCGAATAAGCCTATTGAATGTCAGCAATTTCCGTCAATTACGTCTAGAGTTATGGCCCTTGATTTACTTTGTTGAACTTTGTGAACTTTCGAACAACAAAAGTTCACATCCGATCTGTATGAAATTTATATGCATTATTTGAATTAGTAAAACGAAAAAAGCCTGTCGAATTTGAACAATTTCTGTAGATTGCTTCCAGAGTTATGGCCCTTGTTTTAGTTTTTAGAACCTTGTGAACCTTCAAACAACGTAAATTATAATGTCATCAGTATGAAATTGTCTATTAAATTCCCCTAATTACCTACAAAAAAATAAATATGTGACAACCCTTGTCGACTGCTCGGACGATTTAGCTGCTGTGGGTGTATGTTTTGTTGCCTGGCAACCTATCTCATAACTATTAATGAAGTTAATAAATCTCTTAAATCTTTAGATGTCTCAAAATCTGTAGGTTTAGATATGATCAATGCATGTTTCTGCAACATGGCACACATGTTCTTGCAGACAGTTTAACCTATATCGTTAATTTGTGTATAAAATCAAATTATTTTCCTAAAGAATTTAAGAAAGCTAAAGTATTACCTGTTCACAAAAATGGTCCCAAAACTGATCCCAAAAATTACAGACCAATATCAGTATTACCGTCAATATCCAAAATTCTCAAATGGCACATTCACAGTAATTGATATAATTATTTATATAACAATAATTTACTTTATATTAATCAATCAGGATTCAGAACAAATAACTTGTGTCTAACCGCTTTAACTAACATAACGAACACTTTTATAATTCTCTAAATAATAATGAACTGTGTGGTGCTATATTTTTGTCCCCCGCCTTTCGAAGAAAGCAGGGGACTATTAAAATGGGTTCGTCCGTCTGTCTGTCTGTCTGTCCGTCTGTCTGTCCGTCCGTCCGTCCGTCTGTCTGTCCGTCACACTTTTTGGGACACAATAACTCTCTTCCTAATTGAGCTAGAATGTTCAAACTTGGTGTATGTGTTTATTAGGTCAATGCCTTGATGGAGTTCGAAGATGAGCATTTTCCGCTTAGGGTAAGCAGAGATAAGCAATTTGATTGGTTGATGCTTTGGGACACGATAACTCTCTTCCTAATTGGGCTAGAATGTCCAAACTTGGTGTATGTGTTGATTAGGTCAATGCCTTGATGGAGTTCGAAGATGAGCATTTTCCGCTTAGGGTAAGCAGAGATAAGCAATTTGATTGGTTGATGCTTTGGGACACGATAACTTTTAATTGAGCTAGAATGTTCAAACTTGGTGTATGTGTTTATTAGGTCAATGCCTTGTTTTTTTGTAATTGATCAGCTGTTAACCATATTTTTGTTGGATATGGATTTGAATTTGACGCTTGATACTACTGTCCTACTGTTCTGCTCCTAAGTTGGGCTAATGAAGATGGGCATACACCATACAGTGTGCTATGAGGGAAATTTTCCCCGGACAGCGGCACTACGGCCTACTCTTATATCGAATTCCAACTGTCGAGGGATCTTTTATGTGCACGTCAATGTGTACAAGGGACCTCGTTTTTTTGTCCCATCCAAATGACTAGCCAGCTGTCCTTGTCAGGCCCTCCGTCCTGCATCACTGACAAGGGGGGAACCATGCCGGATCAGTTTCCTCCTGTTGTTTATCCCACTATAAACTCACTGTAAGCAAACATTATTCTTGTTACTGAACTAATTTAAGATTAAGAGTTTTTGTCCCCCGCCTTTCGAAGAAAGCAGGGGACTATTAAAATGGGTTCGTCCGTCTGTCTGTTCGTCCGTCTGTCTGTCCGTCCGTCTGTCTGTCTGTCACACTTTTTGGGACACAATAACTCTCCTTCTAATTGACCTAGAATGTTCAAACTTGGTGTAGGTGTTTATTAGGTCAATGCCTTGATGGAGTTCGAAGGTGAGCATTTTCTGCTTAGGGTAAGCAGAGATAAGCAATTTGATTGGTTGATGCTTTGGGACACAATAACTTTAGTTCTAATTAAGTGAGAGTGATGAAACTTGGTGTATAGTTTCATTACATCAATACCTTGACTAAGTTCGATAATGAGCATTTTCTGCTCAGGGTAAGCAGAGCGATAACCAATTTGATTGGCCGAGACTTTGGAACACAATAACTCTCCTTCTAACTGAGCTAGAATGTTCAAACTTGGTGTAGGTGTTTATGAGGTCAATGCATTGATAGAGGGTGAAGATGAGCATTTTCTGCTTATGGTAAGTAGAGATAAGCAATTTGATTGGTTGATGCTTTGGGACACGATATCTTTAGTTCTAATTAAGTGAGAGTGATGAAACTTGGTGTATAGTTTCATTACATCAATACCTTGACTAAGTTCGATGATGAGAATTGTCTGCTTAGGCTAAGGAGCAATAAGCATTTTGATTGGTCAAGACTTTGGAACCTAACAACTCTGCTTCTAATTGAGCTAGAATTTTTAAACTTGATGTAGATGTTCATCTTGACTGAGTTTAATGATTAACATATCGAGCTAAAGCTAAGCAGAGATAAGCAATTTCCTTGGTCGATGCTTTGGGACAAGATAACTTTGATTCTATCTGATAGAGAGTGGTGAGACTTAGTGTATAGTTGATAATCAGTTTGATTGCTTGATACTTTTGAAAAAATTAGATGTGCGATTAATTAACATGTGTCATCTATTTATTTGGGGATCTCGGCGGGGGACATCAGCCTCACTGTTGGCTTGTTTGATTTTAAGAAAGCTTTTGATCTTGTTAATCACATCATGTCGTTACTATCAACTTTCTGATAACTTCCTGAACTTAATTCATTCTTACCTGGACCACCGAAATCAATGTACTTTCGCAAATGGACCCTATTCTCAACTTCAACCAATTACTTGTGGTATTCCACAGGGATCTATTTTAGGACCATTATTATTTAATATTTTCATAAATAATTTTCCTCTCCATTCTGTGATTTATTTGCGGATGATACAACAGTCTATTCGTCAGCTACCAATTTAAATGATCTTCAAATTAAATTACAAAATGATACTGATATCTTACTCAACTGGTGTGGCCACAATTCGATGATTGTCAACGAATTAATGCATTAACT
Source organism: Patella vulgata (assembly GCF_932274485.2). Classification (NCBI taxonomy): domain Eukaryota; kingdom Metazoa; phylum Mollusca; class Gastropoda; family Patellidae; genus Patella; species Patella vulgata. The sequence goes on from NC_065885.2 coordinate 46,177,437, forward strand.
AAATGGATGCATGCTAATAACTACTAAGCAGAAAAGAAAATGACTTTTAACACCAGATTTATTGATAAACCTTAACAACTGTGCGATTGAAAATGTTCCAACTTTTAAATTGCTTGGTGTTCAGGTCGATAATCATCTGTAATGGAACGATCACGTAAATTATATTTCAAAAATTATTAATCAAAAAATATATCATTTACGTAAACTGAAAGAATTCCTTCCTTGTAAATTCTGATCAATATTTTATAAATCATATATTCAGCCATATCTCAACTAAGTAGTGATCAGAGATACATATTTCTAGTTGACTCCATTTGATAGAGAATTTAATTTCCTTTCAGAAAATCATAACTTGTCTTCTTTCAAAGTTGATAGGTTTTGAGCTATAATCATATGAACATTTCGCATATTTTTTCAACGTTTTTTCTGAATATTGTCAGGATTTGGCGTCATACATTTTAAAACTCACTAGTAATGAAAGGGTTTATCTATGCGTATTGCATTTGTTGATGAATACTACGTGTTTTATACTGTGTACCATTGTCTAGCTGCAGATATTTATATTTTTTGTCTTTTTGTGGGTTTCATTTGTTAACAGTATCGTGGTACCACTGAACTATAAATGCATGTGTCTTAAAATCGGTTGCACGCAATATCATTATTTACCGATATCCCGCCAAACCTCCATTTGATTATCCAATACAATATGTTCTAATCTCTTGATATCAGATGGTCTAATCTGTTTTGAAAACACAATTATAAATGTATTTCTTACCTGGGTCGTAAATAGGGCTATCCAAGGAAACAAATTCCATCACTAATAACAATAGATAAATCACATACCAAATAATACTAATCATGTCTACTAATAGGGACTCAAGTCCGCTTCCAACACATGGAGCTGATCATCGAACATCTTCTGTTATTCTCTGATTTCATCACACTTTGTGTAACAAGCTTCTCTTTGCATGCACAATACCGACCTATGGAAATATGGGTTTTATAAGAACAGCTAAACTTAATATTCCCATCGTATGAAATAGCTTTATTATTATACTCCACGGCACTGATAAACCACAGGTACAGTGGATTCAATCTCATCCTTATAATATAATTTATACTGTCCGGAGAGCACGCTTTTCACATAAAATTGCTCTTTGATCTCAGACCGAAAAGCGATCGACTCTGTTCTCAGATAGAAAGGCGACACTGTTAGATCGTGCTGTAATGGATTAGCTGAAATAGTTGGTTGGAGTGTGACTATTTTTACCTGTGACAGTTTATTCAAGGATGACAAAGTACAACAAAAAAGGACAATTTTGTCGTGTGTGCATACTGTGTTGGTCTTATTGCAATGACATAAATGTATGTTTCCCTTTTATTTCATCTCATTTAAATAAAGCTTGATATTTATTATTAACAATTTATTTTGTTTCTCATAGGAAATTTCGGTTGGTATCTCAAATGAAAAAAACAGCCAAGCCATTATAATCAGAGAAATGCTCAAACAAACAAGTAAAATAGACAAGACAAAAATACAAGCAATACTATTATTTATTATTACATTATTGATATCCATATGCCTTCATAATTAAACGTTTTAATTAATTTGTAATGTATAAATTATGTGCTTTAATTAACGATACCGGTAAATTATAACAATGGATCAATCAGTGAATCTATGTTGCATGAAAAGTTGAAAACTAGCGGTAACTTGAAACGGCTAGATGTAAAATTTACAGCAATGTATAGAAAATACCAACAACCTTTCCTTCAAATTTTTAAAAAATTATCTATTGGGAATGGCTACGCTTTGTGAATTTAATTTGGGTGAGTCAAACGTAAGGTGGCTATGAGTTGGGAACTTAGTCACATAAACCAAATAAAGAAGCCAATAGATGAAGCGACGCACGTTATCCACAAATTGAGAAAGAATTGGTTGACTATGTCAAGTAGGTTTGAAGTTTCAATAACAGGTTAGACTGAAGAACCACCAATATAATATGTCAGTTTAACTGTAATCCCACCCTTAATACCAATGATTTATATTGAGCCAATGAAAATGCTCGTAGGAATGCAGCCCCCACCCTATTCGTCAACTTGACTGATAACACCACTGACATGTGTTGATTCTAGGGCAGTTATTTCTTGGACTTTCGACTTAGGTGTCGACACGGGAAATGCCTGGATTTGCTTAACGTTATGTATTAGGTGCACCCCTTCTAGAAAATAAAATATTTGGTAAAAAAAGTGTGCCTAATACACCGAAAAATACGGTATGTGTCATCTATTTATTACTGTTGGCTTGTTTTAGTTTGTAGATTCTCTAGAGATCACAATTTTTTTATCCGATTTTAAAAAACGTTTAAATATATCACCATTCCTCCATAATGAAGGTTGAATTCATATTTCGGAAAAATAGAAATGAAACCGCGCGACAAAATGGTCGCTCTTTGTACGCAAATTGTATAAAAGTATGTAATACGAAGGTTGTGGACCCTGTAGAGGTCACAATTTTTATCCGATTTTGATGAAACTTAAAATATATCTTTATATCCCAAAGATCTCAGTCCCTTATGATATTTGCACATTTCAGACCATAACTTTCTGGATTATGGCCCCTGATTGTACAAAAAATCGCTTTTGTTTTTAGCTGTTCTCTATCTATCTCTTGCAAAATGTGGGCATATCTTGCCTGGCAGCCGCTGGTTTCTTTTCGTGTAGCGCGTGCTCTGTTTTGAATGTATATTTTTATACGCCCACATAGAAATGTGGACGTATATTGCCGTCGCCTACGTCCGTCTGTCATCCACAATTTCTTGTGAACGCTCTAACGCCAAAAGTTATCATCCAATTGTTTTAAAATTGATATATGTGACCCCCGACAGCATACTGAGTCACAATGAGGAAATTTTGAAAATTGAGTTATTGTGTCCATTAGTCGTTCTCATTTTTTCGACCCATTGTGATAAAGGAATTTTAAACAATATCCCAAATGCATTCCTTACTTTGCATGCCGTATGAAGAAGCGACGTTAAAGGGATCAATAAAATTCTCTTCGAAAAGAACATTATTGGCCATTTTGTTTATTTCCATTTAAGGCCTATAGATTATTTTTTTAAAGATGATATGAGATATCAAACAATCACCACTTGGATTAATTATTCGGAGTAAATAATGAGTTGTCGACGGCTTTATCATTGACCCGTGACAGTTGATTAGTAATAGTATTACTCAATGACACACCCCCGCTTGTCGATTAATTTACATCATCAGCCACGTGGTTTCGATTAACACTAAACGGCAATCTATACGATCAGAATTAATTTTTTTTCTGCCACTTATCAGAGTGAATCGCATGAAGGTACCTAAAAACATTGCCAAAACCAAATATTTATCGATAATGCCTTGCACGCGGTGTCCGGGCCAATCAGCAAAGGAGTTGTGTGGACAGCATGGCAACAGGCGGAGTTTATTTATATTTTCGGAGGGTTTTAAAACTCGATTGTTTCCGTTCAAAATCAATTCATCGACAATATTTTGATCATATTTATAAACAAGAGATGCTCCACTTTACAACGATGCCAATTGTTATGCAAGAGGAATGACCGGTCGTCCCACTGCGAGCAAAGAAAAATAACTAATTTCGCCGAGAATTTTCAGAAATAGGACAGATTTAAGAATACGGTACTCTTACAAAACATTCAAATACAGGTGTTTTAAAATATTTTATTGCTATTTTGATCTTCTGTGTCGATAGATAGTATATTTATAGACTCATTTTTGTGAAAATCTCAATTTCGTTCAAAATCAATATTTTCACTTATTTTGTCTTTATCTCATTATTGATTCTCCCGCATTCCGACTCATTTAGATGCGGCGGGTCACATATGTTGTTTACATTAGTGAGGTGAAGAAGCCTATTTAATTTCAATAATTTCCTTTTATAATGTCTAGAATTATGGCCCTTGTTTCACTTTGTTTGACCTTGTGAACGCTCTAATGCCAAAAGTTAACATCCAATGTTTATGAAATTTATATGCAATATTTGAATTAGGGAAACGAAGAATCCTATTCAGGCCACAAAATTTCAAATTTTGGCGTTACCAGAAAAATGGTTGCGGGTTTATGCTCTGCGTAACCATTTTCTTTGGTTACGTCAGATGACCATTGCGTAACCAATTGGTTACATAAAATGGTTGCGCTGTTTTCATGTTTTATCCAGATTTAAATGGTGCTATTATTCATTTAAACTTGTAGTGAATGTATTTTTTAAAGAAATAACTTGACTAATTTATATTCTTTTATATTTAAAGGCTCAATACCACTCTTATTGTAACTGAATAATATGTCCCAATCTTTATTCTGGTCAACAAATTGTACTATATTACAATATTTCAATTAATTGATGATACAAATTTCATCTTAACACACCTTATTTAAAAATTTTGAAATATTCAACATAATGGTTTGAAACGTCTAACGTAAACCTTTTCAAATGAAACTTCGATTTAAAAATATTTTCGAACCCTCTGGACAAGTAAAATAGGATGTATTGGATAATTTACACAACAGGTAGGACACTTAAACATCTAGTACTTAGATAGAGATATTATTTATTTTCTGGAGCTTTCAAACCAGCAAGAGTGTTATTGTCCCTTTAATATTATATTTTGATGTTAAGTGTTTATGACTGAAATCCCACTGTGTCCCCATTTAAAAAATAAAACGTTAGAAAAAAAATGTTCCACTTGACTAAATTCTTATATATTTTAATAATGAGAGGAATCGGTTCTAAAAATAACTAATGGATTTTCGTTTTTGTATCATATTTGACCTTCAAAAAACGGTCACTGCATATTACACTTGTCATTTGCAATCATTCATCCAAGCACGTAGCATGAGATAGCCTCACTCATAGGTAGGGACTGATTGACAAACAGTATTGATAAACCTCGGAACTCTGTACACAAAGTCTCAAAAGGAAACAGAATAGTTTGATGTCATGAAATAATATTAAAAATAGACAGGGCAGTAAAATTGTTTACATTATCGCTCGAGCGATGCTTGGGGAGGGGGTCAAAGTTGACGACATACATACGGGTCATTGGTACTACAGCATGGCTATAGTGAAAACTGAAAAGCAACACGTGTAGTAAATTATTTGGAAATATAGCCGACATGTTAAATAGTCAAACTCATTTCTCATTTTGTGTTTGAAAATCCAAAGGTACGCTTTCAAATATTTATGGCATAACTAATCATATAAAGACTTAGGGGTGAGGGGCATTTTTAAATCAACCTGCTTGCAACTGGTCAACAGGCTACGAGTACGTGGTGTCAAAATACGTGATCTGTCAAAGTACCGGTAAGATGGAGAAATGAAATGCCAAGAATGAATGAATGAAGTTTGTGCTATAATACAAATAATTTAGACCTGTGTCACAAGTCATCCTGTATAAAAATTGATCAAATGTGAAATTTATTAACGTAACAGATATTTCAATTTGCGTAACCAGGATATCGGTCGTGTGTTTTTGAGGTGGTGCGTCCGCAATTAACCGGTTGGTATCTTTCGCGTGAAATTTCATGGCCTGCTATTGAATTTCAGCAATTTCCGTTTATTACTTCTAGAGTTATAGCCCTTGTTTCACTTTGTTTAACCTTGTGAACGCTCTAACCCCAAAAGTTATCATCCTATCTTTCTGAAACGAAGAAGCCTATTTAATTTCAATAATTTCCGTTTATAACGTCTAGATTTATGGCCCTTGTTGAACCTTGTAAACGCTCTAATGCCAAAAGGAAACATCCGATCTTTGTGAAATTTATATGCAATATTTAAATTGGGGAAATGAAGAAGCCTATTGAATTTCAGCAATTTCCGTTTATTACTTTTAGAGTTATGGCCCTTTTTTCACTTTGTTTAACCTTGTGAACACTCTAACCCCCAAAATTATCATCCTTTTTTTCTGAAATTTATATGTATTATTTAAATTAGTGAAACGAAGAAGCCTATTGAATTTCAGCAATTTCTGTGTATTACGCCTAGAGTTATGGCCCTTGTTTCATTTTATTGAACCTTGTGAACGCTCTAACACAAAAAGTTATCATCAGATCTTTCTGAAATTTATATGCATTATTTAAATAAGTTAAACGAAGAAGCTTATTGAATTTCAGCAATATCTGTTTATTACGTGTAGAGTTATGGCCCTTGTTTCACTTTATTGAAATTTGTGAATGCTCTAACATCAAAAGTTATCTGCCGATCTGTATGAAATTTACATGCGTCATTTAAATTGGTAAAGAGAAGAATCCTATTGAAATTCAGCAATTTCCGTTTATTACTTCTAGAGTTATTGCCCTTGTTTAACTTTGTTCAACCTTGTTAATGCTCTATTGATGAAAGTTATCATCCGATATGTATGAAATTTATATGCATCATTTAGATTTGTGAAACGGAAAAGCCTGTCAAATTTCAACAATTTCTGTAGATTACTTCCAGAGTTGAGACCCTTGTTTCAGTTTGTAGAACCTTGTGAACCCTCAAAGTCAAACGGCAAAAATTATTATCTGATCTGTATGGAACTGTCTTGTAAAGGCCCCCAATTACCTACAAAGGAATAAATATGCGACAACCCTTGTCAACCCGCACGGACGATTTAGCTGCTGTGGGCGTATGTTTCGTTGCCTGGCAACCTGTCTTTTATATTTGTCAGTGATAATTTTTTAATACAGAATAGGATAATTATTAAGGATATTTAACATCTACATGAGTAAGGTAAGCACTTTCTGCATATTGTTTTTGTATGTTTAACCATGCATTTTTTTCCGTTACTAGAAGTAGAAAGTTTTAACCATGTTCTAGTGCATTGCAAGTGTTTAAAAAGAATCGGCGGAAAATATAACTGATAAATACACGACAATGTTAATGTTTTCTAATATTTGGAGTTGTTTAGTTCCATTTCGTGTAGCGAAAATACATAGAAAACAAATTAACGATTAGTTTTAGATTATTTATGGTGTCGAAATACATCATTCTAATCGTCATCTCATAAATACATAGCCAAAATACATCAGTCGGAAATAAGCAATTTATCTTGTCAAAGGGACAGTAGTGCTATTTAGGAAATGATTTTTGGCCCGACATACGAATAATAAGAATATTTGTACGTTACCCATTTTAAGCATTTCATTTAAATAAAGGTTGACATTTTATTAACATGTGTACATTTTATTTTCTTTCTCATAGGAAATTTAGGTATCCAGACAACTCGAACCAAGACCACTCAGACCAATACAAAGACCACTCGAACCAACCCAAAAGACCACTCAGACCAATATTTAGCTTTGCTACTCGGACTAACCCAAAGGACCACAAGGACGAATAAAAAATGAAATACAAACAATAAATATTTTGTTAATTATTTATTATTTAATCAAATAAATATGTTATTTATTTATTATTAAATCATAGTAATCAGAATACAAAGAGGTGAGTAATTCATAGGTGAATATATACATAACTTAGCATGGTCTTCGTTACGGGTGGGGGGTGGATGTCCGAATGGTTATGGTTAGCACATACGTGCTGTATCACTGTATCAGAAGGTCTGTCATTGAGTCAATTGGCGTGGTTTCGATTCCCTGGTTGTACGTGACAAGAAGTAGGGTCGCCTGTCCAACCTTGTGGGTCCTCCGGTTTCCTCCCACTGCTTAAGACTCCTACGCGCAAGCTGATTATTGAAATAAAAATGAACCATATTTTAGTCCGAAATGACCTGGTTTTTTTCGAGTGGACGTTAAACCCTATTTCTCTCTCTCTCTCTCTCCTTACTGGTAAGTACATAATAGCAAATATTCATCCTTATTACATCAACAATTTATTATACTACCAGGTACTTCAAAATCTTGACTGATTTTGATCATGAACATTTTATGTTTAGACTAAGTATAGATAATCAGTTTGATTGCTTGATACTTTTGTAAAAGATAAAGGTGCAATTATAATTAATCTATTTATTTTGGTATTTCACTGTTGGCTTGTTTAGCTTGTTCTCTGTCCATCTCTTGCAAAATGTGGGCTTATCTTGCTTGGCAACCTCTTGTTCCTATAAATATAAACAATTTGTTTTTATATGCCCACATTTTCATGTGGACGTATATTGCCGTCCCCCCTGTCCGTCTGTCTGTTCACAATTTGTTTGTGGACACTCTACAGGTCACAATTTTTATTCGATTTTCACCAAACTTAAAATATTGGTCTATCTCCCAAAGATCTTGGTTCCTTTCGATATTGGCATATATTGGACCATAACTTCATGGATTGTACAAAAAATCAGGTTTCTAGCTTGTGGACACTCCAGAGGCCACAATTTTCATCTGATTTTGATGTAACTTGAACTGCATATTTATATACCAAAGATCTTAATTCCTGTCTATATTTGTGCATATCGGATGGTAACTTCTTGAATTATGGCCCCTGATTGTATGAAAAATCGCGTTTTTAGCTTGTGGTTCCTCTAGAGGTCACAATTATTATCCGATTAAAAAAAAAACGTTTGAATATATAACCTTTACACTGTAATGATATTTGAGTGCAAATTTCGTGAAAATCGGACCAAAACTATCGGACAAAATGGACGCCCCTTGTATGCAAATAATGTAAAAATTGTGGACCCTCTAGAGGTCATAATTTTGATCTGATTTTGATGAAACTTGAAATACATGTTTATAACCCCAAAAATCTTTGTTCCTTTCGATATTCGCGCATATTGGATTGTAACTTTCTGAATTGTGGCCCTTGATTGTACGAAAAAATCATGTTAGCTTGTGGTCCCTCTAGAGGTCACAATTGTTATCCAATTTAAAAAAAAATGTTTGAATATATCACCATTACACCCTAATGATGGCAGAGTTCGAATTTCGTGAAAATCGGACCAAAATTGTTGTACTAAATGGCCACCCCTCGTTCGCAATTAGTCTAAATGTATGGTATATCAAGGTTGTGGACCCTCTAGAATTCACAATTTTAATCTGGGCCCGATTCCTAGAAAATTCTTAAGCACGTTCTTGTGCTTAGATTTAAGTAGACTTTGCATTTAAGAAAACTTACCTTATTTTGTGTTCCCAGAAAATTCTTAAGAACGTTCTTATGCTTAGATTTTAAGTAGACTTCATTGTAGGCACAAGAACGTTATTATGCGTTCCAAGAAAAAACTTAAGCACAACAAGCACAACTTCGTTCTTAAACATAGTCAATCTAAGCACAAGTCCCAAGCAAGGTATACGGCTTGCTTACCAACCTTAAGTCTGTTTCTGCTTCAAAAAGATGGCTGACCGCAGAGTTATTCGACAGCATTTCCGACACCTTTTAATACCAAAGTGACAATTACAAGATAGAGAAAATCCTTCTCCAGAAGAAATTTCAAATTAAGAATGCTATAGAAAATTTCGCTTCTAGGCCTACCCTGAAACCATTTTATTTATTTGCCAATTAGTAAACAATAGGCTACAAAAACACAGGCTACTTTAAGATCAAGCGCTCTCACAATTATTCAGTTAGTTTGTATGTGTCTGCTTTTTTTTTTATCTTGTGGCACATTTTATATGTGAATAGGGGACATGTCAAATGCATCGAAATGAACCATATGACGTCAATGAAGCCGACGACAAATTTAAGACATAATTCGCATACCAAAGTTGTTTTTATGACGTTAAAGAGCATCGTAGTCTCAGTTTATGGTAAACTTTACCAGTCACAATGTGCTTAGACTTATACTTGACTTGTGCTTTCGTAAGAATGGTCTTGAGAATTTTCTAGGGACGGTATTTTTATAAGTTTCTTATGTAGGAAAAAGTGAAGCATGACTTTGTGCTTACTTTAAGAATTTTCTAGGAACCGGGCCCTGATTTTAATGAAACTTGAAATATATCTTTGTAACCCAAAGATCTTGGTTCCTGTCAATATTCGCGCATATTGGATCGTAACTTCCTGAATTATGGCCTTGTTTAGCTTGTTCTCTTTGCGTCTCTTGCAAAATGTGGGCATGAAGTAAAGTTTTTGATGAAAAAAAACCTGGGGACAAGAGAGCTGTGGATTGTTTGCATACAGCTGAATATAGGGGACATTGTATTGAATAATGTTCAGTATCTTCAAAGATATATATGACCATGGAACTCTGACAAAAGCCGAGGTGTATGTTTATCACTAAAATGCCAAACCTTATTGTCCCCCGCTTTTCGAAGAAAGCAGGGGACTATTTAAATGGGTTCGTCCGTCTGTCTGTCCGTCACACTTTTTGGGACACAATAACTCTCTTTCTAATTGAGCTACAATGTTCAAACTTGGTGTAGGATTAGGTCAATACCTTGATGGAGTTCGAAGATGAGCATTTTCCGCTTAGGGTAAGCGGAGATAAGCAATTTGATTGGTTGATGCTTTGGGACACGATAACTTTAGTTTTAATTAAGTGAGAGTGATGAAACTTGGTGTATAGTTTCATTACCTCAATACCTTGACTAAGTTCGATAATGAGCATTTTCTGCTCAGGGTAAGCAGAGCGATAAGCAATTTGATTGGCCAAGATTTTGGAACACAATTACTCTCCTTCTAATTGAGCTAAAATGTTCAAACTTGGTGTAGGTCTTTATTGGGTCAATGCCTTGATCGAGGTTGAAGATATGAGCATTTTCTGCTTAGGGTTAGCAGAGATAAGCAATTTGATTGGTTGATGCTTGGGGACACAATCACTTTAGTTCTAATTAAGTGAGAGTGAGGACACTTGGTGTATAGCTTTATTACATCAATACCTTGACTAAGTTCGATAATGAACATTTTCTGCTGAGGGTAAGCAGAGCGATATACAATTTGATTGGTCGAGACTTTGGAACACAATAACTCTCCTTCTAATTGAGGTAGAATGTTCAAACTCGGTGTAGGCATTCATTAGGTGAATCCCTTGATGGAGTTCGATGATGAACATTGTCTGCTTACGGTAGGCAGAGATAAGCAATCTGATTGGTTGATGCTTTAGGGGCACAAGACTTTGGAACACAATAACTCTCCTTCTAATTGAGGTAGAATGTTCAAACTCGGTGTAGGCATTCATTAGGCGAATCCCTTGATGGAGTTCGATGATGAACATTGTCTGCTTACGGTAGGCAGAGATAAGCAATCTGATTGGTTGATGCTTTAGGGGCACGATAACTTTGGTCATAATGAAGTGAGAGCGATGAAACTCTGAATATAGATTCATTATATCATTACCTTGACTAAGTTCGATTGTGCGAATTTTCTGCCTGGGCTAAGAAGCGATAAGCAATTTTATTGGTCAAGACTTTGGAACATAAAAACTCTGCTTTTAATTGAGGTAGAATGTTTAAACCTGATGTAGATGTTCATTAGGTGAATGTCTTGACTGATTTCAATGATTAACATTTCAAGCTAAAGCTAAGCAGAGCTAATCAGTTTCATTGGTCGATGCTTTGGGACAAGATAATCTTGAATCTATCTGATAGAGAGTGATGAAACTTAGTGTGTAGTTTGATTGCTCGATACTTTTGAAAAAAATAAATGTGCGATTAATTAATATGTGTCATCTATTTATTTTGGGATTTCGGCGGGGGACATTAGCCTCACTGTTGGCTTGTTTTTTTTCAATATTCCAAATACAGAATGTAATGGAATGTAAATAATTTTTATATTCCAGGGATTCAGATGCTAAACTAACCTACAAATTGCTTTCTGACAATTTAACCGATTTAGTACATGTAACTGAAATTGGTCAACTTGTATCAGGCTCTGAGATTGGTCAAGCCATGTTAGAAGTTATTGCAGAAGAAGAGTTTGGTGTGAATCAGACCACTGTTATTTTAGTGAAGGTTAGCATGACTGCTCTTGATCCATAATTGAAATGTGACGGCCAAATTACTATAGAGGATCAGGAAATAGCATCATATAGCTTCCATCCTTGTTTATATTAACATGCTTCAACATAAAGTATTTCTTGATAATTTGTAATGTGGCATATTTATCATCAGCTCTGTTTAAAATTTATGTGTTCTTTACATTAATAAGTGTGTTCATACGTCCACATGATGTATATTGTCATCACCCCTGTCCCCTTGTACGTGTCAAGGAGTGGGGTCACCTGTCCAACCTTGTGTGTTTTCTCTGGGTCCTCCGATTTCCTCCCACTGCTATAAAGACCCCTTATGGAAAAGATAATAGGAAAATATATGTTAGTCTGAAAATGACGAAGTTTGTGTTGAATTTACATTAAACCCCATTTGTCTATGTAAGAGTGTCCAAGCGATTTTTCAGATTGATCAGAGGTTATAATATGGGAGTAATTATCGGAGATTGCTGAAAATTGAAAGGCTTCTTATCTCATGAACTTCACTAAGCACAGCCATAAGATTTTTCAGGTTGATCAAGAGCTATGACTCTGGCAGTTATTACTGGACATGGCTAAAAATTAATAGGTTTCTTGTCTCATGACTCATGACCTGTGTGTCAGTTAATCAATCTGACTATAGCTTCAGCTTTTAGAGCACCCACAAGCAATTGTGGATGCCAGATGGACAGGTATACAGGTGTGACACATATATGACCACATTTCAGCGTGGGCCTATAAAAGGTGAAAATGGAGAAAAAACCTGACAGGGCTTGTTTAAATTTGAAGATTATTTTACATGGTTGTACTCTTGTATGGTAACTTAATATATTATAGGTTAAATCAATCTCCTATTTAATGATAAACACAGACACCCGACTACTAACACAAGGAGGTCACTTGACTAGTATACCAGTTGGAACAACTCTCCATTTTACAATTACTTATCATGATGATGTTGGAGACAAGTTTTTTGCCACCAATTCGCTCCTCAAGTTCAGATGTAGCAGGTAACTGTTGTTATTTTAGTTGTCTGTCTGGTGCAAGACATTTACATTTTCATATTCCTTTCCAGAACCGCTAACATGATTTTCCATCAGACTTCATACCGATATATGATGTAAAGGGAAGAGACATAAATTTGGTCATATGAAGAATTTTCTTACCGAAGAGATTGAGCAGGACAAATTAAAATTGACTAATTTTCTAAAATCTGCTTTTAAGAACCGCCGAATAAAAGTTCAATTTGACTGTAATTAGTGGAATAATTTGGATGTATCGGTGGTCCAGAAAAATGAGTACATCGTGTACTTTTCAGCAGATGAAAATAACAAATGATGATGTGTAGCTTGATACAGCTTTTATTTAACAACTTTATATATACTCTTCAAAAAAAGTAGGGGATATTGAAATGCAAATACCTGTGCAGGTTGTGATATGATAAATAGTCATAGACACTTGACATGCTTTGAGAGTATGTTCACAGATGAAGAACTTATCGCCCCAACAGAACCACTGAGCTGCACATGCGACAAGCAATAGCGCCATACACGTGAGAGGGGTTCATTGTCAAATTTGACACTTCAAGGAAGGGTTAATAAAAACTGCCGAGTGCTGGTTTAAGTATCCATGTTTGCTTTCCTATTGGTTCTTGCATAGGATTTACTGTTTAGCATATCTTTGCTTTAGTGTGTTACTTTTAATTTGATCGGGAGACGTGTTCGTCGACGTCAACGTCGACCGACAACTCTGCAAAAATTGGACGTGGCACTGCAAAAGGAATGGGTCAGATTGCCCCAAATTGTGATTGGACGGTTGATTAGGAGCATGCCACGACGAATTGCTGAATGTCTGAGGATTGGTGGAGCAATTACTCATTATTAAGACAAAAATCAAAAATGCTGATTTACACTTTTGACAGTGTATCTCTTTGCGAGTGAAATGGGGCCGTTAGATAAGCCGCCCATATGGACTGTTTATGCTCCTGTGTAAGCAATTGGCCTGTTATTAAAGATGGGTTCCCAGAAAGTATTTATCGGGTGGTTATTTCCAATAAAAGTATGGTAATTTTGGTATATATGGAAAGTAGAGATATCCAATCTTACTAGAAAAATACTGGATTCCCCGAAAAACACTCATGGAGCGTATACAGGACAAAAACGTAAGGGTTCCCCTAATCTACATCCCGACGATTAGGAATTTCTGCACGCATGATAACTTCCTGGATTATGGCCCCTGATAGTACGAAAAATCACTCTTTTAGCTTGTGGACACCTCTAGATGTCACAATTTTTATACGCCCACATTTTCATGTGGATGTATTGTCGTTGCCCCTGTCCGTCTTGGCGTCCATCCACAATTTGCTTGTGGACACTATACAAGTCACAATTTTGATAAAACTTTAAAATATAGGTTTAGATCCCAAAGATCTTGGTTCCTTTTGAAATTGGCGTGTAATGGATTGTGCCCCCTGATTTGAGAAAAAGGAAATACGTTATGCATGTTTTGAATTTGTTAAATACTGTTTGTTCCAATGTAGGCTGCATTGTAGTATTCGTCTATTTGATGTCATATGATATATATTTTTGTAATATTTATATCGGAAACAAATTTATATATGCCTTACCTTGTGATGTCCGCCTATTTTTATGATGTAATGTTTAAAATAAATATGTGTCGATTTAATAAACAAATTTATATTATTCTAAATATCAACACCGAATAGACACCAATATTCGCACATACAGACCTTAGCATGACTCATCAACCATTCTATATCCTTATATGTCGCTAAATTTATTGTCACAGGTAAATGCCAAAATTTCTAATCAAGACATTAATTCCAAAGAGTTATTTCGACCTAGAAAGTCTGACTACTCGACTATGTAAAATTTAATGATTGGCGTCGCCTCTCAGTCTGAGCTATTTCTGCCTAGAAAATCTGACAGCAAGAACTCTATAAAATTTAATGATTGAAGTTGCCTTTAAGTCGGAAGAACAGTTCAGTTCGACTTATTAATTCCACCTTACTTGTGGTTCTGTAACCTCTAATCTAAAACACTCCTTCGATTTCATCTAATATGCCACAAAAAAAACACATTGAATTAACTTACTTATGATATCCCCATGCTTTATTAAAAATTAAACTTAATATATGATGCAATTCCTTTTTATACACGGCCACATTAAAATGTGGTCGTAGATTGTCGTCGTCCCCATCTGTCCGTCCCGCGTCTGCAATTGCTTGTGGACGCTCTAGAGGCTAAAGTTAATATCCGATTGACTTTAAATTTATACACAGTGTTTAAAGTCATGAGACGAAGAAGTCTATTGATTTTCAGCGTTTCTGATAATTACTGCCAGAGTTATGGCCCTTGATCACTTTGAAAAATCTTTGTGGACGCTCTAAGGTTAAAGTTACTATCTGATTGACTTTAAATTTATACACAGTGTTTAAGGTCATGAGACAAAGAAGCCTATTGATTTTCAACCATATCCGATAATTACTGTCAGAGTTATGGCCCTTGATCACTTTGAAAAATCTTGTGGACACTCTAGAGGCTAAAGTTAATATCAGATTGACTTTATAAGATGTCATGAGACAAAGAAGCCTATTGATTTTCAACCATATCCGATAATTACTGTCAGAGTTATGGCCCTTGATCACTTTGAAAAATCTTGTGGACACTCTAGAGGCTAAAGTTAATATCAGATTGACTTTATAAGATGTCATGAGACAAAGAAGTCTATTGATTTTCAACGATATCCGATAATTACTGCCAGAGTTATGGCCCATGATCACTTTGAAAAATCTTGTGGACGCTCTAGAGGCTAAAGTTAATATCAAATTGACTTTAAATTTATACACAGTGTTTAAGGTCATGAGACGAAGGAGCCTATTGATTTTCAGCAATTTCTGATTGTTACTGCCAGAGTTTTGGCCCTTGATCTCTTTGAAATATCTTGTTGATGCTCTAGAGGCTAAAGTTAATATTCGACTGACTTTAGATTTATACGCACTGTTTAAGGTCTTGAGACAAAGAAGCCTATTGATGTTCACCTATTTTTAATAATTACTGCCAGAGTTATAGCCCTTGACATCTTTGAACAGTCTTACAGAAGCTCTTAAGGCTAAATTTAATATCTGATTGACAAGAATCCTATTAATTTTCAACGATTGGGGATAATTACTGCCAGAGTTAAAGCCCTTGATCACTTTGAAAAATCTTGTGGACGTTCTAGAGGCTAAAACATCAGTTCATTCATTCATTCACTCTACAGGCTAAAGTTAATATAAATTGTTTAAGGTCATAAGACAAACAATCAAAACAAATTCTAATGTTTTCTGATAATTACTTCATGTGTTATTACTCGTCATCAGATTTTCATGTGTTGTAAATGTTCTCAGCAGACCTGTCAACTCTACCGTATCACGCGGTAAAGTGCCGCGAACAGGCCTCATGTACCACTCTACTGCACTGTAGTAGATTTCTACAGCATTTTCAAACAAAGAGTTTTTAATTTTGTCGCCAAAAGTATGGAACTAAGGGAAGCAACTCTTTGCATGTAAACGGAGGCAGACCACCATTAATTTCCCCATTGTCTTTCGGTTATCAACATCGATTTGGGATATTGTAAGGTGTAATTTAGCTAAGAGATTTTTGTTGTCAAATTCTTTTCAACCTATTTTAGAGTTAATAAAGTGGATATAATTATTGGCATGTGTTCCAAATACTCTTAAAATGTGTAGCGATAAACTAAACAAATAGCAACCAATTTATGGTAGCAATGGCTGACATTTTCTTTTGCGGGCGTACGTACGTACGTACAGCATCTAATACAATACTTTGAATGCAACACAACCTGGAACTTTAATTTCAAGATGGGAATACGTCTCTACGATTCTGACTTACATGGAACACTCTCTCGAATAAATGTAAAAGATTTACGGAATCGCGGAAGAGAAAAAAATCCCGTACATTGAGTGGATAATTGCCATGCCAATGGGGGACATGATTAAATCGATACCAATATTTAGGCGTTTGCAAAACTATTTTTTTACGCCCCCCCCCACTCTATTCCTAATGTAGAAATACTATAGAATCGTACAAGAAACAATATTGACAAAAACTCTTGGAATGGGGAACACACGTCACAAGGATATGTTTAAAATCATACTAAGTTAAAACAAAAGAAAAGTGGTACTGGTAGGCCTACTGCCAGTACACTGGACTGGTAATTTTAATTATTTTTTTTTTTACGTTACTAACTAATTATTTCTTCTGTAGGCTACATATTCAATTTTGGTTTAATTACATAAATAACTTTAGATATGGTTACCATTGCTTGTGTATATTTTATCTATTACCCATTTAATGCAATTTTTGTATTGTTGGGCGTGCAGTTCAGTGTATCATTTCTAAAGTAATTACCCTTGGAAGTGCGAATTTATGTGTTTTTGGAAATCTACTGCCAAATCATGGTTTCTGCAACTTAGCTGCTGTGGGGTTATGTTTTACGTTGCCTGGCAAGCTATCTTTAATTAATAAAGCACTGTGCAATTTGATCGAGCTCTACAATTTTTACTAAATTATGAAATAATAAAGTTTGTGTTTAATTATATTAACACTTTATTACTGTGAAAAAGGATGTTTTCTTAGGGAGGGAGACTATGTTTTTAGAGAATAGCTTGCTTAACATTCAGGTGAAGATGAGAAATAACACACTAGTGGCATTTGTATTAATATATGACATGTGCATATAAGTACACGTGTGTGAAATATCTTTATTTAATATCTGCTTCCATGGAAGTGAGTTTGAAGACGATGGATGTATATTGTCACAGCAGAGATATTATGCCCGCTTCCTCTTACGTGTTGGTGATATCGCATAAGAATATATACTCAATGTTTTAGCGTGTAATTGACCATGTGACATACCGTTCTGTGCATCGCGGAGTGATTTATTATGTATGGCACGGTGCTGTATGGATGGTTGATTTAAATTAACTGAAATTACCAGTAATAATGTAATGTGTAAAAACTCATTGTATTCTAGTCTTAAACTCTAGCCGTGTACTGTACAAACCCTTATTGATTATGCAAACTTCTGTTCTGCAATTATCCCCCATTTTCTGAAAACATTGTGAACATGTTTAATGCTGCAGTATTGAATGAATTAATATACACCCGCATTTTAGCTGCTGTGTGTACCTATCTTCGAAATTCTTACTAAAATAATAATCAGATAGTAAAGCAGCAAAGTCAATATGGCTAGTATAGATTTTACAGTGATAGCCTAACTATTCCTTTATTTTTAGGTATAATTTACTACATGTATCTAATGGATTAGATAATAACACCTTGGTTGTGAAAACAGCTGAAGCAGGACAAACAGTTCTCAAGGTAATTTGTGACATCATGGTGTGCTGTGCAAATGGTTTAAACATATTTTATTACCACAAAGTAAATGGATCGGACAAAAGTTACATAAACTTACAAAAACATCCTTTCCTTCATAAGTACATGAAATTATTCAAGATAACAAGGGGTGCAAAATAAGAAGAGAATTAAGACGCTGCTGGGGAATAAATCTCAAGATTGGCGAAGACGATCATAAGAAAACCATCAGAGAATTATTCCAGTGAGTGCAAGGATCTTGGAATTATAACCCCATTTGCAACTATCTTACAGGAGAAGATATCGAAAGGTTGCAAGCGCTGTTGGTACGAGGTTATTTCAAGCTTAAAGGTGTATTTCCAAATAGTAACTTAGGATAAGGACCACTCTTAAACCACTGGCGAATGTTCGTTTACACCTTACTATAGAATCTATATGTTATTGGAAGTACACCTTTAAAATGTTGACCCAAATCAGGTTTTAAACAAATTTTACTGTTTATTTCGAATATAAAGCAAAGTAATAATTAAGTAACATTGTCAAATCTTTTTGTATCTTTAAGGTATTTATGTATGTTTTGAATGAGTCAATAATTTTGAGAATTGCTTAAGTTTTCATCACCCCATAATAATGTACTAATATTAATGTTAATATGATCTGGCGTGTTGCTTCCCAAATCGTGGCGCTGTGTCTTGTAATTTGGACAGTCCAAGAAATAATGCTGCGCATTTTCAATGGTATGGCCGCATTGGCAATTTTGAGTTTGGACCAGGTTAGCTCGGTATAGATCGGATTTCAGTGTACTGCACATAGGAAGTCTGAAATAGGTTTTGTGTTGGGTTTAGGTTTGATATTACGTTTAAAAATTGTCTTATTTCCCGATGTTTTAGTAGTAGTGTTCAGACGATTCCCGGCTTTGATGGTAGAAGACAGGGTTCTTAATCCATCTTGAAATGAACCGGCCACGGTTAGGCCCAACGGATAGTCGTCTTTTCAACAACAAACATGTTAGTTTATGCATACTCTATTCACGTCAGTAATTGCATAATTCACTAATTGCATAATTTATTTGGGATAATAATAGCCGAAACTCTGTATAAACAAGACCTTAGTAATTGCATACTTGCATTCATACATCGCTATAATATCAACATTTATAGTCATATTATTTCAGCAACTTGCATTGCATATTCCTATTTTTGGTTTCATACAACTAAACGGAAGTTATAAATTAGTAAAAACTACAAGTACATACAAATGTTTTTTTTAAATTATTTTATTCGTAAGCACATGTTAATAATAAATAACAAAGTATATAAGTATATAAATAACAAAGTAGCACAAATCGGTTTCCGTATATAGTCGGAACTCGGAAATATGCTGTACGGGCGAAAGGTCACGTGGCCAATTGTCGTGATTCCGATTAGTTTATTTTTAGCATTACCGGTATACAATTGTCAGGATTTAATGCTGCAGGATGTTCGGATATCTGAGAGGATCTTTTCCTCAATTTCACTGGATATTAAAGAAATAAATTCACCACAACAATTAAAATCACGATATAGTTTTTTTGTCATTCCATGATCCTGCTGTTCTGTCAAATCGTTCAATTATTGTTCATAATTTTCGATGGCAATGTTTTTGCTATGGAATACGCATTTCGGATTAAGGCCCGGTTTGAAACAATTTCTATAAATTTGGGAATTAAACTCTTTGTTCTGTCATCGTCTTTCTTTGCTGCGCAGGTATGATTAATACGGTCTTTTATTGCGGATAATTTGGTTGACCTATATTGCACGTGGGAGGATCTCCGGCTTTTGGAACTTCCTTTGACGACGTGCATGCTTGAAGTTCAAGGTCAATGCCGCCATCACTATCTTCAATTAAATCTCGTTTACGTTTCCTGGTGTCATTCTGCGAGGTGTTCAAGTACTTGG
Organism: Patella vulgata; assembly: GCF_932274485.2. Classification (NCBI taxonomy): domain Eukaryota; kingdom Metazoa; phylum Mollusca; class Gastropoda; family Patellidae; genus Patella; species Patella vulgata. The sequence continues at coordinate 46,197,666 of NC_065885.2, forward strand.
CATGATTACCTCAATTAAGTTGTTTATTTATGAAATAAGTCGAAGGTATTCATTGTAATGATTGACTCTTTGATGGGTTTCTTAATCGACAAGTAATAATTAACTCTTTGTAATCGGCCGAAAGTCGATTGATTTATGATACCATTAGTGGTCGGTTCATTGTTTTAACAATCGGCCTGATCCCTGGTAGAGGGGGAGAAGAATTTTTGGAATGTTGTGGTTCTAGCAAGTAGTGGTTTTAGGTTTTGAGGGTTTCGTAGTGAGTATGTAGTATTGGGAGGTTGATAATTGTTTGAGATTTCAGATAAGTACGTAGGACATTGGTTGTTGTGAATTTCGTATAGAGTTGTGAGTTTCCTTTGATGTCTCCTTTCGATCAAGCTTTCCCATCCTGTTTCGAGATATAGCGATTGGTTGCTTGCATATTTCGGTAAACCAGTAACAATGCAGGCAGCTTCTAATTGGATTTTTTCTAGTTTGCCGCTGTCGGAGTCATTACACCCATCCCAAACTTGGCAAGAGTATTCCAGATTAGGTCTTATGTATGTTTTATAGATTATGTTTAGTGAGTTTTTATTTGTTTGGATACCGAAGAACATATAGTATCAATGTGTTTTGACCACCTGAAGTCACTTGATAGTGTAACACTGAGGTTTTTATGTGTGGGGACTATTTCTAATTCTGTGTCACCGAGTTTTAAGTTTGGTAGATGTGAATGGGGATTAAATGAAAATAACAGGACTTTTGTTTTAATAAGATTAAAATTAAACATGCATTATGCAAGAGCAAAATCTGCTTATTACAAGTCTTTCTTTAGGCCTGAAATGTTATCTAAATTATCAATTAGGCATTAATTAACTTATTCAGACCATAATAAACTCTCGATGTCAAGGCTAGCCTTTGATGTTGGCTGGATTAGATTCCTATATGCCGCTAACGGCCGTTGATAATTAAGAGCGTGTCCGCGAGAAAACCATGCAGAAGGTGCTAAGGCTTCAATCACAGATTTTGACCAAATTTGGTTTATAAGTTGGGATAGTCCCAAAACACATAAATGTGCAATATTAGATAAATCTTTCAATCCCTGTATGAGAAAATTGAAAAAACATTTTTCATATGGTGAAATTGCCAAAATCTGTCTTTTCTCAAATACCAACTTTGGCAAGTCCTTACACCTTTACTATACGTAGCAGAAAAACCAAACTCACACAGTTTATCGATGACTCAGTGCTGTTACCACAATATTAACTTCAGACGATTCTGGCGAACGAGATCTGTATACGGACTGGATATCAAAGCCTGTCTAAATTCCCCATTTTTCGTCACCCAAAGTTTGACGCCCTATAGCTACTTCTTTCATGGGGTGGGTTTAAAAAATTTATGCTCACGTGAACAAGCAACCTCCCAACATTTGATACAAAAAATAAAAATGACCGGAATCGACTTGACAAAAACTAGGTAAAGGAAACAATAACCCATGAAATTAACCTGTAATTTCCCTATTTTGGAGATAATTAACCGTAGTAGATAAAAAAAAACTAACAATTTATTTTCCTTTTCATTCATATGGTGTTTACTACCAGCCCTAAAATACATTAGTATCTGTTTTATAAAAATATCTTGAAAAAAAATACTTTCAAAGGCCTGTAATCGTTCATGGCTCATCTGGCGTCAACGGGAATTGACTTCTGCAGTTGTCCACGACCTTCCATTGGAGTTTCGACGTGCTCAATCTTAACAAACATATCCATCACTCTCAAATAGACATTATTTTAAATAAAATAATCCAACGAAAATGAAAAATTCACCTAAAAGTGAGATTTGAACCACCAACCGCATCACTCTCAAATAGACATTATTTTAAATAAAATAATCCAACGAAAATGAAAAATTCACCTAAAAGTGAGATTCGAACCACCAACCGCATGACTTCCCCCGACCCACCCTCTCACCGAGTTGCTTGTCCCAGGGCCCCAAGGTTCATGTCGTGGGCCCTGTTCAAGGGGTTTGCCTAGGGCCTCTCTTATTCTAAATCCGGCCCTGAAGGTGCAGCTGACGGTGCCCGAGAGCTGTAGCTACCATACTACACTGTTCAATGTCACCCACTTCGACGCAATTAGGCTTCGTTGCCGTTAATATTTAAGCTTCCACATTTCTGTATTGTAGAAATCAGTGGATGTGTCCCAAAATGAATAGTGGAAACATGCTCTGAAATTAAACATTTTGTAGCCATTTTCGGTAACTTGTTTGAAAATGAAATCTTAAAGAGACAATACAGCAAATATGTTAAAGGGACAATACGACAATACCAAATATACAATAAATACAAATACACACTTATATAGAGTACAACATGGTACAAATAATGGCTATGGATATGATGAAAACGTATAAAAGTCAAAAATTTTATTTCTCTAATTAAATTCGCATTTTTTTAGCACTTTTCAATAAGCTGTATATTTTAAGTATGTTGCATTCCGGTCATTTTTTTTACACCTATGGATACTATGTGCTTAGCACTTCAAAACCACCCAAAGAAATTCTACTTGCGACCATGAAAGAAAAAGTTACATTGTATCTTTTTCTGCACTATAAGGACAATGTGAATATGGTACCCTAAAACAAGTTCACACAAAATTAGTATGTACTGATTTTTTTTTTTTCAAATTATTGCTGGGGTAGAAGTTAACCACCCGCTTTATCAGACAGGGTCAATTAGAAGGTTGCTATTCCACCATAGAATGCAGTCTGTGCTTAAAAAAGGTGATAAATACACATTTGAAAACCGCAATTTTACCCATAAAATGAATAATTCCTGTACAGTCCTTTATAGCGACATCAGACTGTAACCACTTCAGCATGTTACCTCTTGCCCCTAGGGGGTGTCATACCATAAGTTTGATCAAAAAATTCCGACCCCCCATCTTGGCACTTTTTGTGATTTTTGCATGGTCTTCTCGAGGATACACTCTTAAATCAAAAAAAGTGGATAATCCAGACTATGCTGTTTATATTAATGATTTTAGTAATGATGACCGAGACTATGCAAAAATTTCACCCGCTTCTTTCTCGGCTCATAGTGGATCAATTTGACTGAAATTTTCAGCAAATTACCTTTACACTATCTAGTTTTTAACTATTATAGCGAGAACTGCCATCTCTTTATCTTATCTCCCATAATGTATCTTTAATTAACCATTTTTGAGACCAAAATATTTAGGGCATTTAAATCATGGTTTAGAGATAATTCTATATCATTAACCGTTTTTCCATTGCAGCCTAAAGCTGTATCGTCAGCAAATAATTGTGCTATGTTTGTCAACGTATCTTGGATGTCATTTATATAGATTAAGAAGAGGAAAGGTCCCAAAACAGATCCCTGAGGAATCCCTGACATTAGAGTTCTTTCATGTGATGTAACACCTCTGACTCTGATGGTTACCGCCTGTTTCCTGTTACTGATGTAGCTTGATAGCCACTTAAGACATGGGTCGTCAATACCGTAGTTTTTTAGTTTATGTATCAGGCCTCTGTGATATACTCGATCAAAGGCTTTTGATATATCAAAGAAAACGTAGCAGGACAATTTGTGGTCCTCAAACGCAGTGACGACATCGTGATATATTTCAAGAAGTTGATGAACCGTTGCGTGTTGTGGTCTGAATCCAGTTTGCAAGCCATATAGAAGGTTTTTGGACTGAAAGAAATTGTATAGGTGTTTGAATATTATATTTTCGAGAAGTTTACTAACAGTGCTCAAAAGAGAAATAGGTCTGTAGTTTGATGGAACCCATGGGTCGCCCTTTTTGAAGACAGGGATTACATTTGCTTTCTTCCATTGAGCAGGAAATATTCCCTCAGTAATGGACTTGTTAAAAAGAATAGTCAAGGGAACACATATTGAATTAATAGAGTGTTTAAGTAAGTTGTGACTAATCCTGTCAGGACCACTGGCCTTTTTGGCATTAAGACATTTGATTATATCCATTAGTTCAGACTCAACAATAAGTGGTAGAGAAAATGAACAAAGGGTTCTAGAATTAAAAGTTGGAAGGTCATCTCCGGTTGTATTATTGGCAACAGACCCAAAGAAATTGTTTAGCGTTTGTGCTTTATCAAAGTTTGAGCGGGCAAAGCTTCTGTCTTCTTTCTGTAATGGAGGAATATTTGAAAATTTGTTTCTTTTCAACAACTGGTTCATACATTTCCAGTAATTTTCGTTTGATTTGTATATGTTATTAACGTTATCTATAATTTTCTCCTTATAATTTGCTTTTAGAATTTTTTTGAAATTGTTAACTTTGTTGCGTTGATTTTTATATTTTTTAATGTCATTTGGATGCTGGGATTGTTTGACTTTTTTCCGTAGTCTTTCGCGCTTTCGGATATCTCTTCTTATATCTGAATTAAACCACGGTTTATCGTTTGGCCTTATGATAACTTCCCTTTTTAGGGTTTCACACTGCGTAGCTTGTGTGAAACACTATTGTTTTTGTTAAGATTATTCTTATTATTCTTCTTATTATTATTTTTCTTTTTCCAATTTGATTGTATCTCAGAAACTACTTGTCGGATTGATTCGATGTCTTCGGTTTCACAGGGAAAGTGGGTGTGACTTAGAGATTAAAGCTATTTCGAACGTTCTGTGACGATGCGAAATATTCGAAATCGTCAAAGTTATTGTTTTCTGAAATATTGCCGTAATATACTATTCAAAAAAAGTAGGGGATATTTGATTTTTAAGTGTTATTAAAGTCACCTAATGAAACTGACGAAGAAACAAATGATCGTTAGGCACAGACTGACCATTATAAGGGTAAAATGATACCCGGGGTCAAACAGCAAAGTTACCACAGCATCACAACCAAGTCAGTAACGGGTAAATCCTCCTCTGTTTGCCAAACAAGTATTGATCCGACGTGGCATACTCCTAATGAGACGTCTAAGGTCATTTTGGTCCAGATTGTCCCATTCCTGTTGCAACGCAGCAGCAAGTTCTTGGACATTGGCAGGACGTTGTTGACGTTGACGTAACCTCTGTCCAAGCATGTCCCAGACATGCTCGATGGGGGAGAGGTCGGGACTCAGTGCTGGCCAAGGTAATGTGGTGATGTTCTGTTGTTGGAGGTAACCTGTAACGATCCTGGCCCTGTGACATCTTGCGTTGTCATCCTGGAAGATGAAACGGCGGCCATGACGTCGTACGAACGGCACAACATGGACTGCCAAGATGTTGTCCCGGTAGTACTGGCCTGTAACACGCCCTGCAACAACATGTAAAGCCGTTCTTCCAGCAACAGTGATGCCTCCCCACACCATAACAGAACCACCCCCAAATCGATCATGTCTGATGACGTTAACGTCTTGGAAGCGCTCGTTTCGACGACGCCACACCCTCCTACGTCTGTCCAAAAAATCAACAGTGAACCTTGACTCATCTGAAAACATCACATTGCTCCAGCGTCGATTATCCCAGTGTTGACGATCCCTACACCAACGACGTCTTGCCTGAATGTGATGATCTCTCAAACAAGGGATCACGCGAGGACGTCGGGCGCGAAGGTGACCCCTATGCAGTCGATTCCGAATCGTCTGGCCACTCACTCTCACACCAGTGTCTGTTTGAAGACGAGCGCTGATCTGATTTGCTGTGATGACACGATTTCTCAAGGCCAAGGTACAGATAAATCGATCCTGGGCTTGAGTTGTCGCCCTTGGTCGACCTGAGCGTGGTCTGTCCTGTACAGATTGTGTATCACGGTATCTGGACCATAGCCTGCTTATGACAGACTGAGAAACATTCATCGTCCGCGCCAAGGGCACGTAACCTTTCATTTTGGGTAAGCCGACGCATATCAAAATTTGTTTTCTGGTCACTAAAACAATTAAACTGATGTTTCCACCCTGGAATTCAATGCCACAATGACTGTAACATTCAAAGTCAGAGTCGTGCAAATCTTGGGTTGGACCCCCATGATGATCCCAAGCATCACCTGCATTCCATGCGGTAGCTATTGGTGCGTTTGGGCGTCACATGTAACTGGAAATGTTTCTTCTGTTAGGTTCGTAGTCATTTGCATATTTTAGTATTATGCCCCCAAAATCAAATATCCCCTACTTTTTTTGAATAGTATATTAACAATAATCGTTGGATTTTAACATTGGATACATTTTGACAGAGACAAGGCACATAGCTACGGTTCTTTAGATTTTTTATTTTCGACGAATCTTCGGAGATATTAGGCGCCAAATTTTGAAAATTTAAATTTTTAACCAGGGTTCAAGAGTCATCTGATTTGACCAAAAATGGCAACATTTTTTGTCACCGTATTTTTGCTTGGCCCCCATTGGCTAATTTAATTTTTCAGTCCTGGATTAATTATTTATTGTTCGATTTGTATAAAACAAAGTTCATATGCTCCGTGGTCCAAAATGTCATTTTTTTTGTTACCGGTACATTTTCCTTTCGGCAACGGAAGTGACGTAAATTTAGCAAAAACTGCAATTTTGACAGTTCGGTACCACTTTTTGAAAGCAAATATTATTTTTTTCAAATCTGGTATGACTGAAAGGGTGTGCCCTGTAAAGGCGCAGAAAACATCGGGCTCAGTTTTTTTAATTTTGATTTTGTTTTTGGGTCATTTCGATTTAAAGGTGAAAAAGGTGAAAAAATGAGCTATTGACAACCCATGCAGGCTTTTCATGTTTTAATATATTTCTTCGTACCTTTCATAAACTTGTAGCAATAATCCATACGAAGAGAATGTATGTGAAAATTAGTTTGTAATATGAGCAGTTGCCGAGAAATGGGCCATTTTGCATGAGCCACTATTTACGCTAGTTTGCCTGTAAAAGAGTCAATTATTATTGGATTTTCATAAAAGTGACACCATTTGATGCGTAATGTCAATTTTAACTAGGTTAAACCAATTTAACATTTTCATTGTCACCGGAAATGACATAATTTGGGCAAAAACTGTATTTATAGCCTTTGAAACAAATAATTTATTCAAATGGGTCGTATTTGTTATTTGTTTAAAATTTTGATATTTGATTCAAATCAACTAATAGAACGAACCCATACGATCATATAGATATCACAAAATGGTTTCTACCTTGTTCAGTTGCGGAGAAATAGACGATTTTCAACAGGCAACTTTTCAAGGTTTTTGGTCCACAAAAGTGTCAATTATTATTCGATTTTCATAAAATTTTCACCGTGTGATACCTAATGCCATTTACGATTTCATTCAAGTAATTTAAGATTTTCATTATCACCGGAAGTAACGTCATTTTGGCAAAAACTGCATTTTTAGCCTTTAAAACGGATATTTTATTCAAATGAGTCTGATTTGTAATGTTTTTAAAATTATGATATTTCATTCCAATCAACAAATAGATTGAACCCATACGATCATACAGATACCAAAAAAAATTTTTAACTTGTACGGTGGAAATTATTATTCGATTTATATAAAATTTTCACCATGTGATGCCTTATGCCATTTCTGATTTCATAACATTTTCATTATCACCGGAAGTAATGTAATTTTGTCAGGATCACTTACAAAACTACAATTTTGACAGTTCGGTACAACTTTTTGAAAGCAAATATTATTTTTTCAAAATTTGATATTACCCAAAGTATACGCCATGCAAAGGCGCACAAATCATCGGACTCAGTTTTTTTAATTTCGATTTCGTTTTCGGGCTATTTCGATTAAAAGGTGAAAAAAGGTGTAAAATTAAGCTATTTACAACCCATCCACCGTCTTCATATTTCAAAATATTTCATCGTAACTTTCATAACCTCGTAGCAATAACCCATACAAAGAGAATGTATGTCAAAATTAGTTTGTAATATCAGCAGTTGTCGAGAAATAGGCAATTTTGCATGAGTCACATTTCGTGCTATTTTGCCTGTACAAGAATCAATTATTATTCAATTTTCAATTTTCTTTCACTATTTGATGCCGAATGCCACGTTTGACTAGATTAAACCATTTTAACACCTTTACTGTCACCGGAAGTGATGTCATTTGGGCAAAATTGAATTTTAGCCTTCAAAACCGATATTTTTTTCAAATGAGTCGTATATGTTATTTGTTTAAAGGTATGATATTTAATTTCAATCAACAAATAGAATGAACCCATACGACCATATAGATACCACAAAATGGGTTCTAACTTGTAAGGTTTCAGAGAAATAGACGATTTTCTACTAGTCACTTTTCAAGGTTTTTGGTCTATAACAGTGTCAAATATTATTCAATTTTCATAAAATTTTCACCATGTGATGCCTTATGCCATTTCTGATTTCATAAAACTAATTTAACATTTTCATTATCACTGGAAGTAATGTCATTTTAGCAAAAACTGTATTTTTAGCCTTCAAAACAAATATTTTTTTGAAGTGAGTTATATTTAGTATTCGTTAACCATTATGATATTTCATTCCAATGGAAATATAGATTGAATCAATACGATCATAAATATGTCTAAAAATAGCTTCTAGCATCTTCTCTTTCAAAGAAATAACCAATTTCGTCAGGTCCACTTTTTAAGACTTTTCGCATTTTTATTGCAGTTTATGGGTTCTAAATTAATTATTTATTGCCTGATTTGTATAAAACAAAAGCTCATATACTCCTTGGTGCAAATTCTCAACTTGTTTCTACCTATAAAGTTTTCTGTCAGCACTGGAAGTGACGTAATTTTGCCTAAAATTTGAATTTTGACAGGTCTGGAGGTCTTTCCTAAGGAAAAATCTTCATTTCTACAAATCTTATCAATGAAGATGAATGCTCCTACTACAGGCGCTAAAAATATGTCGGGCTTAGTGTTTGGTTTTTTTTTTTATATCAGTTTTGTATTTGCGCCATTTGGATTTAAGGTTGAAAAAACAAGTAAAATTCAGCTATTTACAACCCATTCATCGTCTTCATATTTTAAATTATTTCTACGCAACTTTTATAATTTTGTAGCATTAATCCATACGAGGACAATGTATGTCAAAATTAGATTGTAATATGCGCAGTTGCAAAGAAATAGGCAATTTTGCATGCGTCACTTTTCACGTTATTTTGCATGTAAAAGAGTCAATTATCGTTCGATTTTCAATTTTTGTTACCATGTGATGCCTCATGCCACCTTTGACTAGGTCAATCCAATTTAGCATTTTCACTGTCACTGAAAATGACGACATTTGGGCAAAAACCCATACGACCATACAGATATCACAAAATGGTTTCTAATTTGTTCGGTTGCAGAGATATAGGTTTCGGTCTATAAAAGTGTCAATTATTATTCGATTATCATAAAATTTTCACCATGTGGCCTTATGCCATTTATATTTTCATAGAATTAATGTAAAAATTTTATTATCACTGGAAGTAATGTAATGTTGTCAAAAACTGTATTATTATCCTTCAAATTGTTTTGAAGTGAGTTATATTTATCATTCGTTTAACATTATGATATTTGATTCCAATGGACATATAGATTGGATCAATACGATCATATAGATGTCCAAAAATTACTTCTAGCATCTTCCCTTGTCGAGAAATTTCCCATTAAAAAGTCAGCTAACTTAGCGGTAAGTTAGTAACAAATTTTGTAAGGATCACTTTTTTGACATATGTAACACATGGTAACAAATATATAAATGAAATTAATATTGCTAGGTAACTGGCACTGGAAGTGACATAAGTTCAAGGGTAATGTGGCACCGGTGAAACCCGTCATTATTGCATCGCAGTTCTAGTTGGAATTGTGTTGCCTATAAATTCAGTTATTTTGTCATAAAATAATGTGCACCCATCTTCAATGCTTAAATATTCAAGTTCGACTTTCCAGTAGACATTTTGTATAAGTCTATTTGGAGATCACGTGGCTAAGTGGGTAAGACACTTGCTCGCTAGCCTGGAGGTCGGGTGTTCGATCCCTGCATTGGCCGAGAAAGTTCATCCCGATTTTCTGGCGTGGTTTCCCCTTGTCAGTGATGCAGGACAGAGGTCCTGTGTACACATTGGCGTGCACGTAAAAGATCCCTTGGCAGTTGGAATTCGATATAAGAGTAGGCCGTAGCGCCGCTGCCCGGGAAAAATTTCCCTCATAGCACACTGTATGGCGTATGCCCGTCTTCATTAGCCCAGGTTAGGAGCAGATCAGCAGGACGTTAAACCCCATTTCATTTCATTTCATTTGTATAAGTCTATTGAGCTCATTAAAATTACCATGCTTGTAAGAAAATATTTCTCTCTTGAAGACTTGGTGTTGTTGGATTTTAATATCTATTTTACAACCTGTTCCTATATGATCTGAGATATATGAGTCAACATCAAAAGTTTCGGTAAAAACAACACTGATATCCCTCGAGACTAGAATAAGATCTAATAGAGACGAACAAGAAGGTGTGATTCTAGTGGGCTCCTGGATAACATTTGTTAGACTGTTTGTTAAAAGCAAATCATGAAGGGTACCTGAGCGGTTTCGTAGTATATCAACATTAAAATCACCAAGAAGTACAATTTTATTTGTGGTTTTATATGCAGCGTCTATAGAGATATCAAGTTGGTGCCAGAAATCCTGTGATGAATTAGGTGGCCTGTACACACATGAAATAAGTAGAGCACCTGTTTGGGGATTGATTTCAACCCAGATACATTCTATATTACCTACTTCGAGATCATGTCGTCGTTTATATATCAGTAGTTCAGATACATAAACGAGTACTCCACCTCCAAAGCAGTTCCTGTCCCTACGAATTGGTGGGTAAAATCCAGACCAAGAAATGGTCCCATTACTAATGGATTCGTCAAGATGAGTTTCAGAAAAGGTGAGAATGTGGAATTCATTAGTCAGGTTTTGTATTTCGGTTAGTTTATTTCTGATACTGCGAGTATTTAGATGGAAGATAGTAAGGTTGTGGAAATCTGCTTGTTTTCGTGATGAATTGGGGGCCTGGATTAGGAGAAATATCATTTGCTAGGACAACTAACAGTAAACTTATACCAATGTGTTTCACTGAATGTTGTGATTTGGGTCAATGATATAACAAATAGAATATGCTGAAAGAAAATGTGCTGAAGTGAATTAAAGTAAGAAATATATAAAGTCATAAAGATAATATAACTGGGACAATTCGCTCTAGGCACCCTTTTCCTGGGTATTGTAATGGAACAAATAATTTCGTGTAATGTTGTAGATACAGTCCGTTTTCTTACATTTCAGGACAGCATTGTAAATAGCTTACAAGCGAATGAGTATTTCTTTCATATACTATATGCATTTATTGGGATGGCATTAACTCTGCGTTTGTTCAAATACCGGTTGTTTGATTGCTTCTGTCCGATTTGGTGGATGACAACAGACTGACCCTTTGAATTTATAAATAAAATAGTTTTCTGGGCATTTAAAACTTAAATGAATCACTGAAGCGATCGTGCTTGAATGTCGTGAAGTCGGATAAAATTTGGTTCGAAATAGCATTTTCCATGCAAATATTACTATTGGAGTAGGTCGTAACTATTTTTGATAAGCGAATTGCTCTGAACAGTTAATTTGTAATTAATATTATTGTAAGATGAGGGACATGTAGTGTGACGTCACACTATGAGTTGTGTTCTCGGGATAAGTTGATGTAGCTATTTTCCACAGATGATTACAAACATGTTATGTGTTACAAATACTAATAGAGTGACGACATGTCAGTCAGACTCAATATCACATGGTTAATTTTTAGATAACAAAATCTGTTAACAAAATCGAGGTAAACTTAGGACGTATGAGTAAATGCGTTGTACACTCAAATCAAAGATTCATATAATTGACACCGAGTGAGTAAATTTCAGGTTCGAGTTTTTACAAGATAATACTCTGCTTGAGTTCGCGTTGACCTTGTCGGGATATTTGGCTAATTATCAGATTTAGCGAGCTCTGTCACGTTTTGTAGCTTTTAAAAGTTGTTCATCAATATCAACATCTGGTTGTAGCATGCACAAGTTACCTTGAAGTCCCTCAATAAAAATCTTCCCATTTGCAAACCACGCATTCTTAACACTAGAATGAGCATTCATTTTGGTTAGTAATTGAACATTTCTAAAGGTCATGTCATCAGATATTGAGATAACTGAATGCTTTAATTTTTTCCTGTTAAACATAATTTTCTGTTTGTGATCTCGTCTAAGAATTTTAACAATGATTCCCTCGCGATCTAAGTTTCACCTCTCTATCATTATTAGCCAGCTTAACAACTCCAACTCGATGTGCAGCATTGACAATAATATCTTCCTGGATGTTTAATTTATCTTTAAAGATTCGTTGGGCAATTTCAACGCAAATTATGTGAAAACTTTAATGTTTGTATGTGAACAGTTAGTAAAAAGAACAATCCTATTAAATTTGATCAATTTCCGTTTATTATGTCGCGAATTATGGCTCGTTTCACTTTATTGAACCTTGTGAACGCTCTAATGCCAAAAGTTATCATCCGATCTTTGTGAAATTTATATACATTATTTAAATTAGTGAAACCACGTAGTCTATTGAATTTCAGCAATTTACAATAATTACTTCTAGAGTTATGGCCCTGGTTTCACTTTGTTCAACCTTGTTAATGCTCGATTAATGAAAGTTATCATCTGATATGTATGAAATTCATATGCATCATTTAAATTTGTGAAACAGGGGCATATTGAATTTCATCAATTTCCGTCAATAATTTCTAGAGTTATGGCCCTTGTTTTACTTTGTGAACCTTGTTAACGTTTGAATGACAAAAGTGATCAATTTGATCTGTATGAAATTTATATGCATTATTTAAATTAGTTAAACAAAAAAGCCCGTCAAATTTCAACAATTTCTGTAGACTACTTCCAGAGTTGAGGCCCTTGTTTCAGTTTGTAGAACCTTGTGAATCCTCAAATGACAATAATTATAATATGATCTGTATGGAACTGTCTTGTAAAGGCCCACAATTACCTACAAAGGAATAAATATGCAACAACTCTTGTTGACCGCTCGGACGATTTAGCTGCTGTGGGCATATGTTTCGTTTCCTGGCAACCTATCTTTACATTATAGACTTTCTAGAGGTCTCAATTTTAATAAATGTTTAAATGTTTCACCGTTACAACCTAATGCCGGTTGAGTTTGAATTTCGTGAAAATCGAACCGAAACTGCCTGAGCCAATTTTTGTCCGATTATGATGAAACTTAAAATATATCTTTATATGCCAAAGATCTCAGTCAAATCATGTTAGAGCATGTAATATCAAGGCTGTGGACACTAGATTGAGTTGGTAGAGTTCGAATTTCATTAAAAACATGGACCAAAACTGTTGGACAAAATGAATAGTGTAAAAATATTGTACATCAAGGTTATTGATCCTCTATAAGTCACAATTTTGATCTGATTTTGATGAAACTTGAAATTGATGGTTATAATACAAAGATCTTGGTTTCTTGCGATATTTGCGCATATCGTATCATTACTTCCTGAATTATGGCTCTTGATTATACAAAGAATCACGTTTTTAGCTTATGGTCCCTCTATAGGTCACTATTTTTATCCAATTAAAAAAAAGTTTGAATATATCACTGTTACTCCCTAATGATGGTTGAGTTCGAATTTCGTGAAAATCGGACCAAAACTGATGGAGAAAATGACTGCTCCCCGTGCGCCAAAAGTGTAAAAATATGGTATATCAAGGTTATGGACCCTCTATAGAGGCCACAATTTTGATCTGATTTTGAGGAAACATTAAATTTATGTTTATATCACAAAGATCTTGGTTTCTTTCGATAATTGCGCATATCCGAACGTAACTTTCTGGCTTATAGACCCTGATTTTCGAAAATTTACAATTTTTATCCAATTTAAAAAAAAAGTTCGAATATATCACGGTTACACCATCTTGTCGGTTGAGTTTGAATATCTTGAAAATCTGACCGAAACTGCCGAACGTAATGGCCGCTCCTTGTACACAAATAGTGTAAAAGTATGTAATACTAAGGTTGGGGACTAGCTAGAAGTCACAAATTTTATCTTATTTTCACGAAACTTGAAATATAGGTTTATCACCCTAAGATCTTGGTTCCTTTCGATATTGGCATGTATCGGTTGGTAACTACCTATGGCCCCTGGTTCTACGAAAAATCATGTTTTTTTAGCTTGTGGATCCTCTAGAGGTCACAATTTTTATCAGATTTAAAAACATTTAAATATATCACTGTTTCACCATAATGAAGGTTATGTTCGAATTTCAAGAAATCGTAACAAAAATGGAGGCTCCTTGTACGCAAATTGTGTAAAAGTATATTAAACAAAGGTTGTGGACCCTCTAGAGGACACAATTGTTATTCAATTTTGATGAAACTCAAAATATATCTTTATATCCCAAAGATCTCAGTCCCTTTCGATATTTGCACTTTTCAGACCATAACTTCCTGGATTATGTACCCTGATTGTACGAAAAATCGCTTTTTGTTTTTTTAGCTTGTTCTCTATCCATCTCTTGCAAAATGTAGGCGTATCTTGCCTGGCAACCTCTGCTTTTCAAATTTGGCACAATCATTTCTTTTAAAGAGAGGATATTACCTGCTGATTTTTGGAAAATGTCTATAAACACTCTACAGGCTGCAATTTGTAACTGATTTCTTTCATATAGGCAAGATTATTCATTTCAAATTGAGGATGAAACCTATAATAGGCATCCTCAAACTAATTTCTTATGGGATCACAATTACTAGGTAACTGGATACATGAACAGCAGGAACAAGGTGTAGAATCAGAAATTTAAAACCACCATACATGTCCACAGTCCACATATACTGATTAGTTTCGTCAAATAAATTTTAAACTTTTCAAAAGAACAGTTCCACAGAAACAGGAAACAAATTTAAATAATGATGATGTCAAGTTGATGACATCACTAAGTTGCAATGGTTGCCCTATTTTTGGTAACCAGTAAATTCTTCTAGAAACTTATGAACTGATCAGATGACTTAGCTGCTCTGGGCATGTTTTGTTGCCTGTTAACCTGTCTTTATAAATAAAACATAATTATAATTTGTAGGGTGGATATATACACCTTGGTAATATTTCCAACAAGGCATAAAGCAACTTTTTACTAAAATTACAATTATTATTTTTGTAGGCATGGGATAAGAAGAATCCATGGATAGCTGATTACATCAATATACCGGTAGATTGTGTTATCAAACCAGCGCAAACTTTAGTAACATTAACATCTGTTATATGTCTGTCTACTCCATTACTATCATCTACAGGTATTACAGAAATTTAACATTATATTTTGTGGACAGGAAAATAGGTCCGGCAATTCAAACTGCGGTGTTTAAAAATGAAAACTGAAATGCTTACACCCCCTTCTGTTGTCTACATCTGTGCGCTCATGTTTGATATGAAAAAATAAAACACTGCCATTCAACTGTGAATTTACCTCTCACAGTTTTGTGAATTGAAATGGACTTTAACGTCCTAATTACCTGCACCAACTGGACTAATGTAGATAAAGCATGTGCAGTAAAATATAAATCCACAAAAATAATATATTATTGTTAAACATGTGAACATGAATGCATTACAGTCTATAAATCTGTCACGTAAGTAGAGAGGGATAAGCAGTGTTCAGTGCAACATTAAATATATACTTAAGTTTCTGTTTTATTATTTGACATGAAATTGTTATTGGCACTTTTCTGCTATGTAAAAATGTATTGAATCAAAGATATAACTGTAAGACTCCTTTTTAAGGCGGGGGGTTGGATGGCTGAATGGTAAGCGTGCGCGCTGTATCATAAAGTCTGTCATTGAGTCGACTGGCGTGGTTTCGAATCCGGGGTTGTACGTGGCAAGGAGTAGGGTCGCTTGTCCAACCTCGTGGGTTTTCTCTGGGTCCTCCGGTTTCCTCCCACTGCTAAAGACCCCTACACGCAAGCGAATTATGTAAATAAAATTAAACCATATGTTAGTCCCGAAATGACCTAGTTTGTGTCGAGTGGACGTTAAACCCCATTTCTTTCTCTCTCCCCCTTTTTAAGGCAATTGTTTAAAGGTAAGTGAAATTACAACATTTTTATAAGCCTACATTTTCATGCGGTTTAAAACAAAGTCATGGGTTTCACAAAACCATCATTTATAGCATCTAAAAACTTATAGGTTTATCTCCAAAAGATCTCGGTTCTTTTCGATATTGGCATATATCGGATCGAAACTTCATGGATTATGGCCCCTGATTGTACAAAAAATCGCGTTTTTAGCTTGTGTGAAACTTGAAATGCATGTTTATAACCCAATGATCTTGGTTCCTTTCGATATTTGCGCATACCGGATCGTAACTTCCTGAATTTTTGGTCCCTCTAGAGGTAACAATTATTATCCGATTTAAAAAAACGTTTGAATATAACACCTTTACACCCTAATGACGGTTGAGTTTGAATTTCGTGAAAATAGAACAAAACTGCCGGACAAAATGGCTGTCCCTCGTACTCAAATAATGTAAATATATGGTATATCAAGGTTGTGGACCCTCTAGAGGCTACAATTTTGATCCGATTTTGTTGAAACTTGAAATACATGTTTATAACCCAAAGATATTGGTTCCTTTTGATATTCGCGCGTATCGGATTATAACTTCCTGAGTTATAGACCCTGATTGTACGAAAATTCACATTTTTAGCTTGTGATCCCTCTAGGGCAGTGATCGAATTTTGCCTGTATATTCTGGACATGTCCGACGCTATCGTTAATAATAGGCTGGATTGATTAGGTAATTAAGCGATCAATGTATTTATCACCTACCAGATTATTGTTAATAATAGGCTGGATTGATTAGGTAATTAAAAGATCAACGTATTTATCGTGTTATACCGTCTATACACCTACCTCGATTAACTGCTTAATCTGCCATGATTGACTGACTTAATCTTTTATCGGACAATTCATCAATCTAATCTTAAACAGAAGTCATTGCTTCCTCTTTGTCAGACATCAATCCAATAAGAATGATTATAATTTTAATCTACGTGTTTTCCTTGTGGTTTCTACATTGACTTGGCAGAAATTTTAATCACAGCATGTACCAACCGTCAGCATGTATTAACTAGTCTTAGATGTCGTATATCGTAAGAGTATATAACACCCCAAATCAATGGAGAGTCATTTTGTCTGCGATATCTTTTAAGTCTTTTAAGATTCCATAAAGAAATTCTCATCAACAGTGACACTTTTCCGCGATCCCGATTGCCGAACGAAAATCACTTACAAGGCAGTGCCTATGATGAAGCAATGAGTCACGTACGCCATACGCTGAAGGAAGCTATGCCTTTTTACAAGTAGGTACGGATCGGCAAGCTTTCATTCTATCGTACATGTATTACAAAAATATTGGGTTATAAACATGTATTTCAACTCTCATCAAAATCGGATCAAAGCTTGATATACCAGATGCTATACACTATTTGCGTACGAGAGGCAGCCATTTTGTCCGGCAGTTTTGGCCTGATTTTCACAAAATTCGAAGTCAATAAACATTACGGTTTAACAGTGATATAAATTTTTTAAATCAGATAATAATTGTGGCCTCTAGAGGGATCACAAGCTAAAAACATGATTTTTCATACAATCAGGGGCCATAATTCAGGAAGTTACAATCTGATATGCCTGAAAATCGACAGGAACCAAGATCTTTGGGTTATAAACATGCATTTCATTTAATGTATTACGAAAATGAGTTACTGTCATAAATTTGAATGCTGTACGGGGAATTAAATATGAAAAATAGCGAGGTTCACCTATTTTTATTACGTACAGGATTTGTATACTTTGTTGACACAGGATTTTTAATTGTGGTATGAATCCGTCTGCTTAAATAATAAGAGTTATGCCCCTTTATTCCAGAAATACTTATTCCAGCAATTTTGACCTATGGGTTACTGGGTTAAAGTCTTTTGAATAATGGCGGCCATGCCCATTTTGGTCGAAATTGCTAAATTTGGGTGGACCGTATTTCAGAAACCATTAGTCGGATCAAGCTAAAGTTTGCAATATCAGCTTATAATCCGAATTTCAGCAAAATCAAAGGAGGTACGGTTTAACTCATTGGGTGATAATTGACATGGAATGACCCAAAACACAGATTTTGAAAAAATAAAAAAATATTGAGATGGCATGGGACAAGAATGGCTTTAACATATGTAGGAGACTTTTGTACAAACTATAATCACACTAAATTTCAGAATTTTAGGTGCTCATCTCTACCGGTTCTATCGGCTCGAAAATACGAGACAATTTTCGAAAATTGGTGTCTGAAACCATATTCGAGGCCAATTGTCTGGGAATCTAGACTGAAGACTGGTGCGTTTTCATATGTTTCTTATGTAGTACTACCGACAATCTCTGGATAGGCCAAAATTTGGGTCCATATCTATTACTTTGTAGCTCCTGGAGCACTACAAAATCCAGAAAATATACAATTACCCCAATTTTTTTCGGTTTTCATGGCCAAGTACCATGCGAACCCTACCACTCACCTGTAATCTGATTGCAGATTTGTAATCTACACAAAAAGTTCTCTAAAACTACCAAATTTGAGATTCAAATGCACGTATCTCCGTCAATTTTCAAGCTACAGACCTCAAATTTTGCACAGTTTCTAGTTACCTTTTTTAGAATTGTCTGTCTGTTTGTGTTTTCCTGAGTATGATGTCTTGTCCGTGTATTTGTTTTTGTGTAAATTTTTGTGTGGTGCAGTCCCCCTGCACTTACCATTACATATACAATAACAGGTTTTTTATACGCCCACATTTTCATGTGGACGTATATTGTCGTCACCCCTGTCCGTCCGTCCACAATTTGTTTGTGGAAACTCTACAGGTCACAATTCTTATCCGATTTTGACGAAACTTGAATTATAGGTTTATTTCCAAAAGATCTCGGTTGCTTTCGATATTGGCATGTATTGGATCGAAACTTCATGGCCCCTGTTTGTACGAAAAATCACGTTTTTAGCTTGTGGACCCTATAGAGGTCATAATTTTTATCCGGGTTGAAAAAAAGTATTATTATATCACCGTTACACCCTAAGGATGGCTGAGTTCAAATTTTGTGACAATTGGCCCAAAACTGTAAGACAAAATGGCCGCCCCTCGTTCTCAAATAGTGTAAAATATGGTATATCAAGGTTGTGGATCCTATAGAGGTTACAATTTTTATCTGATTTTGTTGAAACTTGAAATGTATGTTTATAACCCAAAGATCTCGGTTCCTTTTGATATTTGCGCATATCGAATTGTAATTTCCTGAATTATGGCCCTTGATTGTAGGAAAAATCACTTTCGTTTTAGCTTGTTCTCCTCTATCCATGTCTCGAAAATGTGGGCGTATCCTGCCTGGCAGCCGCTGGTCTACTTAGGCAAAGTAGAGACTTCAATCTGATTGGCCGAGGCTTTGGAACAATATAACTTGAAAACTGACAGACAAAATGGCCGCCCTTCGTTCTCAAATAGCGTAATAATATGGTATATCAAGGTTGTGGACCCTATAGAGGTCAAAATTTTTATCCGATTTTGTTGAAACTTGAAATGTTAGTTTATAACCCAAAGATCTCGGTTCCTTTCGATATTCGCGCATATCGGACCGTAACTTCCGGAATTATGGCCCCTGATTGTACGAAAAATCGCGTTTTTAGCTTGTGGACCCTATAGAGGTCATCATTTTTATCTGATTTAAAAAAAGGTATTATTATATCACCGTTACACCCTAAGGACGGCCTAGTTCGAATTTCGTGAAAATCGGCCCAAAATTGACGAACAAAATGGCGGCCCTTCATTCTCAAATAGTGTAAAAAATATGGTATATCAAGGTTGTGCACCCTATAGAGGTCACAATTTTAATCCTATTTTGATGAAACTTGAAATGTAAGTTTATAACCCAAAGATCTCAATTTCTTTGGCGCATATCGGACCGTCACTTCCTGAATTATGGCCCCTGATTGTATGGAAAATCGCGTTTGTTGGCTTGTGGACCCTATAGAGGTCATAATTTTTATCGAATTTAAAAAAACGTTTTAGTGTATCACCGTTACACCCTAAGGATGGCTGAGTTCGAATTTCGTGAAAATCGGCCCAAAACTGACAGACAATATGGCTGCCCTTCGTTTTCAAATAGCGTAAAAATATGGTATATAAAGGTTGTGGACCCTATAGAGGTCACAATTTTTATCCAATTTTGTTGAAACTTGAAATGTAAGTTTATAACACAAAGATCTTGGTTCCTTTCGATATTCGCGCTTATTGGATTGTAACTTCCTGAATTATGGCCCCTGATTGTACGAAAAATCGCGTTTTTAGCTTGTGGACCCAATAGAGGTCACAATTTTTATCTGATTTAAAAAAAACGTTTTAGTGTATCACCATTACACCCAAAGGGCAGCTGAGTTCGAATTTTGTGAAAATGCCCGCCCCTCGTTCTCAAATAGCGTAAAAATATGGTATATCAAGGTTGTGGAGCCTATAGAGGTCATAATTTTTATCTGATTTTGTTGAAACTTGAAATGTAAGTTTATAACCCAAAGATCTTGGTTCCTTTCGATATTTGCGCATATCGAATTGTAATTTCCTGAATTGTGACCCTTGATTGTAGGAAAAATCACTTTCTTTTTACCTTGTTCTCTATCCATCTCTCGAAAATGTGGGCGTATCCTGCCTGGCAGCCGTTGGTTTTCGAGGGGGGCGATTTCCGAAATTTCAGAAAATTGACCCACTTGACATGGAATGATCCAGTAATGAGGGTTTCTACCAGTACAGAAATAAAAGATGATAAACTAATCGAAGTCAACACCATCTAGCAGCCAAGCTTATTGAATTGGAAAATGATGATGTTATCGAACGAGTATCTGGTCCAACACCGTGGGTTTCGGGTTTGGTTGATGTACCAAAAGCCAACGGTGATGAAATAAGGGTATGTGTTGATATGAAGCAGGCCAACCCGACAATCATCCGAGAACGACATCCAATTCCAACATCGGAAGAAATTATTACTGATATGAATAGTAGCACCATATTTTCGAAGCTAGGTCAAAATGGGGATATCACCAGATAGAATTAAAGGCTGAGTCCCGGTTTATCCTTGCATTCTCATCACATATTGGACTCTTCAGATATAAATGCCTGATGTTTGGAATCAACATGTATCAACATATTATAGGACAAACCCTTCAAGGATGCAAAGGAGTGGACAAATTATCAGATGCTATCATCATTCATGGTAAAATGACAGAAGAACACAACACCAGACTGCGAGAAGTATTTGGAAGACTTGCAGAAGCTGGATTAACTTTAAACGAAAAAAAAAGGAATTTTGGGATGGAAAAACTAATCTTGATGGGCCATGTATTTTCATAGAAAGGAGCTGAAGTGGAGCAAACAGAAGCTGAGTTGGAGTTGGCGGAATATTAACCCAACAACAGATGGATCAAACAGACCTGTGATTTATGCTAACAGAACATTGACTGACACAGAAAGTCGATACCGTACTTGTAGACTGAGAAAGAAGCTCTTGCAGTAGTGTGGGCCTGTGAGAGATTTAGATTATATATTTTGGGATCTTCCTTTGAATTGTTAACCAATCAGAAACCATTAGATGGGTCCTGAGATTGCAACCATTTGATTCCAAAGTTATCTACCACCCTGGTCCAACTGATGCAACTATCCAGATTAATACAATATAGTAATTATATAAGCCACGTTCTGGGTTACAGCGGGTTCTTTGCATACTATGAATGGAACTGTGGGTATCCCTCTAGAAACATCAAAAGCCGCTCGTATGACCCCAGAAGTGAACTTCCTCTACAACCGGTCAGATCTTCATTTAGTGGAGACCATCAAAAGTATAAAAAAAAAACATAACGAAATATAGGTCTGTATTTTAATCAGATTGTTCCAAACGGAGACAATTTACTGGTTATGATTGGCCTATACTCAGGTTGGCAGGAAGTAGCAATTTTACGAAAGTACCACAACAACATCTGTCATCAACGCACTGGGAAAGATATTTTCGAGACATGAGCATTTTCTGCTCAGGGTAAGCAGAGCGATAAGCAACTTGATTGTTCGAGACTTTGGAACACAATAATTCTCCTTCTAATTTAGATAGAATGTTCAAAGTTGGTGTAAGCGTTCGTTGGGTGAATGCCTTGATGGGGTTAGAAGATGAGCATTTTCTGCTTGGGGTAAGCAGAGATAAGCAATTTCATTGGTTGATGCTTTGGGATACGATAACTTTGGTAATGAAACTTGGTGTGTAATTTCGTCACATCAATACCTTGACTAAGTTCGATAATGAACATTTTCAGCTCAGGGTAAGCAGAGCGATAAGCAATTTGATTGCTCAAGACTTTGGAGCTCTAGAACTTGATTCTAATTGAGTGATAGTGGTAAAACTACGTGTATAGTTTCATTACATCAATACCTTACTTAACAAAGTTTGATGTTGAGCATTTTTATACGCCCACATTTTCATGTGGACGTATATTGTCGTCGCCCCTGTCCATCCGACCGGACGTCTGTCCGTCCACGTTTGTGAACAGTCGACAGGTCACAATTTTTATCCGATTTCAATGAAACTTGAAATATAGGTTTATCACCCTAAGGGATTGGTTCCTTTCGATATTTGCATGTATCGGACTGTAACTTCATGGATTATGACCCCTGATTGTACGAAAAATCACGTTTTTAGCTTGTGAACACTGTGGAGGTCACAATTTTTATCCAATTTGGTTTAAACTTGAAATGTATGCTTATAACCCAAAGATCTCGGTTCCTTTCGATATTTAGCTTTTGGACCCTATAGAGGTCATAATTTTTATCCGATTTAAACAAAAGTATTATTATATCACCGTTACACCCTAAGGATGACTGAGTTCGAATTTCATGACAATCAACCTATAGACCCTATAGAGGTCACAATTTTTATCCGATTTTGTTGAAACTTGAAATGTAAGTTTACAAGCCAAAGATCTTGGTTCCTTTCGATATTCGTGCATATCAGACCGTAACTTCCTGAATTATGGCCCCTGATTGTACGAAAAATCACGTTTTTAGCTTGTGGACTCTATAGAGGTCATAATTTTTATCCGATTTAAAAAAAGTATTATTATATCCCTGTTACACCCTAAGGATGACTGAGTTTGAATTTCGTGAAAATCGGCCCAAAACTGACAGACAAAATCGCCGCCTTTCATTCTCAAATTGCGTAAAAATATGGTATATCAAGGTTGTGGATCCTATAGAGGTTACAATTTTTTTCCGATTTTGTTGAAACTTGAAATGTATGTTTATAACCCAAAGATCTCGGTTCCTTTCGATATTTGCGCATATCGAATTGTAATTTCCTGAATTATGGCCCTTGATTGTAGGAAAAATCACTTTCGTTTTAGCTTGTTCTCCTCTATCCATGTCTCGAAAATGTGGGCGTATCCTGCCTGGCAGCCGCTGGTCTACTTAGGCAAAGTAGAGACTTCAATCTGATTGGCCGAGGCTTTGGAACACAATAACTCTACTTCTAATTGAGGTAGAATGTACAAACTTGGTGTAGGTGTCTATTAAGTGATTGCCTTGACAGAGTTTAATCATGCGCATTTTCCACTAATGGTAAGCAGAGATAAGCTACTTAGGCTAAGTAGCGATAAGCAATTTGATTGGTCAAGACTTTGGAACATAACAACCCTGCTTTTAATTGAGGTAGAATGCTTAAACTTGATGTAGATGTTCTTTGGGTGAATGTCTTGACTGAGTTCAGTGATTAACATTTCCCGCTAAAGTTAAGCGGAGCTAAGCAGTTTCATTGGTTAATACTTTGGCACAAGATATCTTTGATTCTGACTGGGAGAGTGATGAAACTTACTGTATAGTTTAACTACCAGGTACTTCAAAACCTTGATTGAATTTTATGATTAGCCTAAGTATGGATAATCAGTTTGATTGCTCAATTCTTTTGAAAAAGATAAATGTGCAATTGATTAATATGTGTCATCAATTTATTTTCGGATTTCAACGGGTGGACTTACTTTCAATGAATGGCAGTTGCTAACTACTGATCATCCAGCAATCATTAAAAATGATATGCAAGAATGACATGTATAATACGTCAAAATCACTTTAGTGTCCAAATTATCAATGTCAGTACTTGTATCGGCCCATAGTTTTACTAAAATGATCAGATATTGGTTTTACCGATAACTACCCTATTGGCTATTCTCTAATAAAACTCAATGAGATTGTTTAAGTTATCACAAAAAAATGAACTTAAGCAGTGGACACATTAGCCGAATCGTTAGGCTGAATCAATCGGCGCCGAATTTTATTCGGCCGAATGGGTGGACACACTAGCCGAATGCTTCGCCCGATTCAACCTGTCGATTGCATCACTTTTCACGTCACATGATTAAACATGGCGGCGTCTATGTCTTCAATCTATCACGTGACTTCTCTATATGAGTGGTGATTGGCTAATGAATTCTATATTCACCCGAATGCTTCGGCGAAGCGGACACACCAGGCGAATATAATTCGGCCAAATAAATATTCGTCCGAATATATCAAACCTGTTTGATTCGGGCGAATCATTCGGCCGAATGACAGTGGACACACTAGGCGAATTTCGGCTAGTGTGTCCACCGCTTTATGAACAGTTTAGCTGTTAATGCGTAATATATTTCATATTCAGACAAAGTGTCTAATAATTATTGATACAAATATTACATGAACAATGTATGTTTATACTAATTTGTCTTTCATATTTGATAGGTGACAGTGGCAAGTGGTCAAGTGACAGTACTGATATTGACATAGATTCTACAAGTGGCATTGCTGTAGCTCTTGCTGTTGGTACAACTAATACTGTATTTTATACTGTATCTCAGGATCTCATGACATATACAGAGGTAAATAATATACACCCACATTTTGTGTATTCAATAGTGATGGGTGTTATAAATAGTCAGGCTTGTACACCATTAGTGACATCTTTTACAGCTAGTTACACACCTGCTAATTAATGACAACTGTATAATTTCTGACCACTTTCTATACATTTCTCGTAGGCAAATATTGCAAAAGTATGTAATACTAAGGTTGTGGACCCTCAAGAGGCCAAAATTTTTATCCGATTTTGATGAAACTTAAAATTTATTTTAACATCTCAAAGATCTTGGTTTCTTAGATATTAACACATATTGGATTAAAGTGCCCAATTGTACGAAAAATCACATTTTTAGCTTGTGGACCCTCTAGAAATCACAATTTTATTCAATGTTGATGGTTCCTTTTCATATTGACCGTAACTACCTGTATAATGGCCCCATATTGTATAAAAATCGCTTTTCTTGGAAAGGCAGGGGACAATTAAAATGGATGGGTTCGTCCGTCTATCTGTCTGTCTGTCTGTCCGTCACAATTTTTGGGACACAATAACTCTCTTTCTAATTGAGCTAGAATGTTCAAACTTGATGTATAGTTTCATTACATCAGTACTTCGACTAAGTTCGATAATGAGCATTTTTGCTCAGGTTGAGCAGAGCGAAAAGTAATTTGATTGGCCGAGACTTTGGAACACAATAACTCTCCTTCTAATTGAGCTAGGATGTTTAAAGTTGGGTGTATGTGTTTATTAGGTCAATGCCTTGATGAAGTTTAAAGTAGCTAAGACTCTAACTCAATATCATCCAAAATCTTCAACATTGAAAACACGATTTATTTGTCAAATTATATCAACATTCATGTTGTGATCTTACCAGAAAAAGATGGGTTTTGATATCCAATATTTAAGACAAAATAAACATTTTACCATTGGTACGTGAATCGTGTACCATAATGCGTGCGCTTCAGCCCCAGTTGTATCAAGAGGGACGAGGCTAGACAAATTGCACCAAATCAAACGGCGTATGTAGACTGGAATAACCAGACGCTAGAAATTTGCACTCGCTTGAAACTGCTGGCTTATTTCGCCGAACATAACTGATTTGAAATTGGAGTAAAAACGGAAACCATTGAATGTCAATCAGTTTATATACATTCATATTACAGTATTATATGCGTTGCGACCCACTTTTGTCAATTTCTAGGTCCCAAATGTTAGCGATTTAGCTCCTTTAAAGTTGGACATTTTCTGATTAGGATAAGCAGAGATAAGCAATTTGATTGTTTGATGCTTTGCGACACGAGAACTTTAGTTCTAATTCAGTGAGAGCGAGGGCACTTGGTGTATAGCTTTTTTTACATCAATACCTTGACTAAGTTTGATAATGAACATTTTCTGCTGAGGGTAAGCAGAGGGATAAGCAATTTGATTGGTCGACACTTTGGAACACAATAACTCTCCTTCTAATTGAGTTAAAATGTTCACACTTGGTGTAGGTGTTTATTAGGTAAATGCCTTAATGGAGTTAGATGATAAACATTGTCTACTTACGGTAAGCAGAGATAAGCAATTTGATTGGTTGATGCTTTGGGACACGATAACTTTAGTCCTAATGAAGTGAGAGTGAGGACACTTGGTGTATAGCTTTTTTTTTACATCGATACCTTGACTAAGTTCGATAATGAACATTTTCTGCTGAGGGTAAGCAGAGCGATAAGCAATTTGATTGGTCGAGAATTGGAACACAATAACTCTCCTTCTAATTGAGGTAGAATGTTCAAACTTGGTGTAGGCGTTTATTAGATGAATGCCTTTTAGATGAATGCCTTGATGGAGTTCGATGATGAATATTGTTTGCTTACGGTAAGCAGAGATAAGCAAATCTGATTGATATTGATGTTTTGGGGCACAATAACTTTGGTTATAATGAAGTGAGAGCGATTAAACTCCAAATATAGATTCATTATATCATTACCTTGACTAAGTTCAATGGTGAAAATTTTTTGCTTATGCTAAGGAGCGATAAGCAATTTGATTGGTCAAGACTTTGGAACATAACAACTTTGCTTTTAATTGAGGTAGAATGTTTAGACTTGATGTAGATGTTCATTAGGTGAGTGAATGTCTTGACTGAGTTCAATGATTAACATTTCAAGCTGAAGCTAAGCAGAGCTAATCAATTTCATTGGTCGATGCTTTGGGATAAGATATAATCTTGATTCTATCTGAAAGAGAGTGATGAAACTTAGTGTATAGTTTGATTGTTCGATACTTTTGAATAAAATAAATGTGCGATAAATTAATGTGTCATCTATTTATTTTGGGATTTTGACGGGGGACATCAGCCTCACTTTTGGCTTGTTTAGCTGGATTTCTGTTCATCTCTTCCAAAATGTTGGCATATCTTGCATGGCAACAATTTGTTTTTCTCAAGCAGTCATGACCGGCATATATGGCCAAGCTGGAACCCATGCTCTCAACACTAGAAACGTCCTTTTTCCAAAACATTTAGCTCAGGTGATCAGCAGGATTGCCTGACGAACCTCATCTTAGTTGACCATATTCCTAGGAGAGTTGATAGTTATCTTTCTTTTTTAATTATTTCTTGTTAATGTATAAACTTACATTGTTCATTTTGAATTTTGCTATATGAAGAAATCTTCTATTTTAATACTTTATACATTTCAGATTAATATAGACCCAATAAGAAACCTTGATTTAAATTCCAACTTGAATGCTTTATCTAATGGACTGGCCCATAAAAGTGTTAGTGTACCTATTAGAGTGGATGCAAATGGCACATTAAAAGGTACCGTATAAATGTTTGTATATTTGCATTTTTGCCCAGTCCTCCCCTGCAAGTCCTGTAATCTTGCTGTTGCTATCTTTGGGATATGCCCAAAAGCTGACTTTTAACATTAAAACTTTAGCGATGGGTTAAAGATCCATTATGAAGAGCTGAAAGATGAAGAGCTGAAAGTTCTCGGTATAATAGTTAAAAACTAGATAATAAAAATGAATATCTTGACAATTTCAGTCAAATTACTTCATTCTGAGCGACGTTAGGGCTGTTTGGAGACTAGCAGAGTCTTGATTGTCATTGCTACCGTTGTTGCGATAGAAAACAAAGTCTTGATTATCCACTTTATAATTAAATCATTAACCACCAATTGTGTTTAAATCAGTTGAAAATTGCAAACATCAGATGACAACAAGAATTAATTCTGGTCTTGGCAAGTTAATAAATGTCTAAATAATAATTTATATAACATTTAAGGCCTGCAATAGGCAGTTTAGCTCTTGCATAATGCATCTTTAAAAGAAAGTAATTCAGGTGTCAAAATCTAAGAGTTGATGAAAATTTTTATCTGGCTACTGTATTTTGAACTATGTCATAATTTTGATGACATAGGGAATAAGCTAAATATAGATATATGACATCATACTCACAGGCTAATTCCAGTATGACAGACTGGACAGAAAAGGTGACCATGTAAGGTCATTTAAACATGGCAATTCCTAGCAAAGAACATATATGTGACCTGTGTTGGCCTAATGAGTCGGAATGCGGAAATTCTAATATTGGGCTACAAACAGAACAAGTGAAAGTATTGATTTTGGTCGAAATTGAGATTTCACAAAAATGAGTCTATATAAATATACTATCTATCAACCTAAAAGATCTAAATAGCAACAAAACATTTTGTAACACCTTTATTTGGACCTTTAGTCCCCCGCCTTTCGAAGAAAGCAGGGGACTATTGAAATGGGTCCGTCTGTCTGCCCTTCACACTTTTTGGGACACAATAACTCTCCTTCTAATTGAGCTAGAATATTCAAACTTGGAGTAGGTGTTTATTAGGTCAATGCCTTGATTAAGTTCGAAGATGAGCATTTTCTGCTTAGGGTAAGCAGAGATAAGCAATTTGATTGGTTGATGCTTTGGGACATGATAACTTTAGTACAAATTAAATGAGAGTGATGAAACTTGGTGTATGGGTTCATTACATCAATACCTCGACTAAGTTTGATAATGAGCATTTTCTAGTCAGGGTGAGCAGAGCGAAAAGCAATTTGATTGACTGAGACTTTGAAACACTATAACTCTCCTTCTAATTGAGCTAGAATGTTCAAACTTGGTGTAGGTGTTTATTAGATCATTGCCTTGATGGAGTTCGAAAATGAGCATGTTCTGCTTATGGTAAGCAATTTGATTGGTTGATGCTTTGGGTAACAATAACTCTCATTCTAATTGAGCTAGAATGTTGACACTTGGCGTAGGTGTTTATTACTATTAGGTGAATGCCTTGATGGAGTTCAAAGATGAGAATTTTCTGCTTAGGGTAAGCAGAGATAAGCAATTTGATTGGTTGATGCTTTGGGACATGATAACTTTAATTCTTATTAAGTGAGAGTGAGGACACTTGGGATATAGTTTTATCACATCAGTACCTTGACTAAGTTCGATAATGAGCATTTTCTGCTCAGGGTAGATGATAAACATTGTCTACTTACGGTAAGCAGAGATAAGCAATCTGATTGGTTGATGCTTTGGGGCACGATAACTTTGGTTTTAATTAAGTGAGAATGATGAAACTCTGAGTATAGATTCATTATATCATTACCATAACAAAGTTCATTGATGAGAATTTTCTGTTTAGGCTAAGGAGCAATAAGCAATTTGATTGGTCAAGGTTTTGGAACATAACAACTCTGCTTTTAATTGAGGTAGAATGTTTAAACTTGATGTAGATGTTCATTAGGTGAATGTTGGGAGAATACTGTATTCATAAATTTTTATATGCCCACATTTTCATGTGGACGTATCCTGCCTGGCATCCGCTGGTTTAAATCGGATAAAAATTATGACCTCTATAGGGTCCACAAGCTAAAAACGCGTTTTTTCGTACAATCAGGGGCCATAATTCAGGAAGTTACAGTCTGATATCCGCGAATATCGAAAGGAACCAAGATCTTTGGGTTATAAACATGCATGTCAAGTTTCATCAAAATCGGATTAAAATTGTGACCTCTACAGAGTCCACAACCTTGATATACCATATTTTTACACTATTCGCGTACAAGCGGCCACCATTTTGTCCGTCAGTTTGGGTCCGATTTTCACGAAATTTGAACTCAACCTTTATTACGGTGTAACGGTGATATAATAAAACTTTTTTTAAATTGGATAAAAATTGTGGCCTCCGGAGGGACCACAAGCCAAAAATATTTAGTTTAAGAAACACCATTTAGTTTTGACATCGGTCATCTAGTTTATGACCATTTAGTTTAGTTTTGATATTGGTCATCCAGTTTATGACCATTTAGTTTCATAAACTAGACAACCGATGTCAAACTAAACGGTAGCACAAACTGGGCGGTTTTTGATGAATCTTGATGGTATTTAACACTTTCTGCATGGCAATCTATTAACTGAATATGTGTATTAGATTATAGATGGTAAGCTCAGTTTCTTTCCTTTTTTCATCAAATCTGAATGATACCAGGTCCCTAGTGCTAGAGGTCACAATTTTGATCCGATTTTGGCGAAACTTGAAATACATGTTTATAACCCAAAAATATTGGTTACTTTCGATATTCGCGCGTATCGGATGATAAATTCCTGAATTATGTCCCAGATTGTACGAAAAATCAAGTTTTTAGCTTGTGATCCCTCTAGAGGTCACAATTATTATCCGATTTAAAAAAATGTACAAATATATCACCGTTACAACGTAACTTTGATTGAGTTCGGATTTTAAAAATATATCACCATTCCACCATAATGAATGATGAATTCGAATTTCGAGAAAATCGAAATGAAACTGCCCGATGATATGTCCCCTGTTTGTAGCAAATTGTGTAAAAATATGCAATACGAAGGTTGTGGACCCTCTAGAGGTCACAATTTTTTTCCGCTTTTGATCAAACTTAAAACATATCTTTATATTCCAAAGATCTCAGTCTCTTTTGATATTTGCTCATTTCAGACCATAACTTTCTCGATTATTGCCCCTGATTGTACAAAAAATCTGGTTTGTTATTAGCTTGTTCTCTATCCATCTCTTGCAAAATGTTGGCGTATCCTGCCTGGCAACCGCTGGTGAAGGTATTGAATTGGAGAATGTGAAAACAACTAGAACTTAATTTTCAAAATGTTCTCTTGCTACTCATTATACCCTCACAGGCCACATATAGTATCATATAAAATATGAAACTTATCTCAGTAAAACAATCTCTAGTTGCCCTCACCTAAACAATGACTGTGACATCGCATCCATTTTCATGTGACGTATATTGTTGTCGCGCCTGTCCGTCCGCCCACAATTTGTTTGTGGACACTCTACAGCCTACAGGTCACAATTTTTATACACCCACATTTTTAAGTGGACGTATATTGTTGTCGTCCCTGTCCGTCCGTCCAACCATAATTGTTTGTGAACACTCTACAGGTCACAATTTTTATCCAATTTCAGTAAAACTTGTAATATAGGTTTATCACCCTAAGATCTCATTTCCTTTCTATATTGGCATGTATCTGACTGTAACTTCCTGAATTATATGCCCCCTGATTGTACAGAAAATCGTGTTATTAGCTTGTGGACCCTATAGAGGTCATAATTTTTATCTGATTTCAAAAACCGTTGAGTTTATCACCGTTACACCCTCAGGATGGTTGAATTTGAATTTCGTAAAAATCGGATCAAAACTGACAGACAAAATGGCCGTCCCTTGTACTCAAATAGCGTAAAAATATGGTATATCAAGGTTGTGGGGCCCTCTAGAGGTAACAATTTTCTTATCTGATTTTGATGAAACTTGAAATGTAAGTTTATAACCTAAAGATCTTGTGGACCCTATAGAGGTCATAATTTTTATCTGATTTCAAAAACCGTTGAGTTTATCACCGTTACACCCTCAGGATGGTTGAATTTGAATTTCGTAAAAATCGGATCAAAACTGACAGACAAAATGGCCGTCCCTTGTACTCAAATAGCGTAAAAATATGGTATATCAAGGTTGTGGGGCCCTCTAGAGGTAACAATTTTCTTATCTGATTTTGATGAAACTTGAAATGTAAGTTTATAACCTAAAGATCTTGGTTCTTTTCGATATTCGCGCATATCGGATCGTAACTTTCTGAATTATGGCCCCTGATTGTACGAAAAAACGCGTTTTTAGCTTGTGGACCCTATAGAGGTCATAACTTTTATCTGATTTAAACCAGCGGATGCCAGGCAGGATACGTCCACATGAAAATGTGGGCATATAAAAATTGTACGGAAATTTGTATTTTTAGCTTGTAGATTCTCTAGATGTCACAATTTTTTATCCGATTTTAAAAACTGTTTAAATATATCACTATTCCACCATAATGAAGGCTAAATTCATATTTCGGGAAAATAGAAATGAAACTGCATGACAAAATGGCTGCTTTTGTACACAAATTGTGTAAAAGTATGTAGTACGAAGGTTGTGGACCCTCTAGAGTTCATGTTGAGGACGGAAACATTTGGGACACCCCTTGTAGATGCATGCATTGTAAAATTTGTTAGTGTGTTGGTAGAGGACATGAATGAATGGTAACATTGATATTTTTCAGGTGATAATTGCAGTGCTAGAATAGCAGAAGATTTATATTTGCCATTGATTATACCATTCCGTTGTCATATGCAACTTACTAATCAACAAACAGATCTGAAAATAAAAGATTTATTTACTGTTCTTCCAGAGTTTGATCCCAGAAAAGGTGAATATGTGTTACCAATCCTCACTAGACATGCAAATATACTCTTCAAAAAAAAGTAGGGGATATTCAGAAACAATACAAAACTGCGGAAATGCACTGCTGTTTTTATGGGAGGTAACCAGTGTATGTTAATAACAGACCAGTTGCCCACACATGAACATAAACAGTTCATATGGGCGGCTTATCTGACGGCCCCATTTCAGTTGCAAAGAGATACACTGTCAAAAGTGAAAATGGATGTTTTTGATTTTTGTCTTGATAATGAGTAATTGCTCCACCAATCCTCAGACATACAGCAATTCGTTGTGGCATGCTCCTAATCCTAATCAACTGTCCTATCACGATTTGGGGTAATCTGACCCACTCCTCTTGCAGTGCCACTGCCAATTCTTGCAGTGTTGTCCGTTGACTTCGACGAACATGTCTCCCGATCAAATTAAACGTAGCACACTAAAGCAAAGATACGTTAAACAGTAAATCTTATGCAAGAACCGATAGGAAAGCAAACATGGATAGGATAAACCAGCAAGCAGCAGTTTTCATCAACCCTTCCTTGAAGTGTCAAATTTGACAATGAA
The DNA here is from genome assembly GCF_932274485.2 of Patella vulgata. Lineage (NCBI taxonomy): Eukaryota > Metazoa > Mollusca > Gastropoda > Patellidae > Patella > Patella vulgata. The sequence goes on from NC_065885.2 coordinate 46,230,934, forward strand.
CCCCTCTCACATGTATGGCGCTATTGCGTGTCGAACATGCAGCTGAGTGGTTCTGTTGGGGCGAAAAGTTCTTCATCTGTGAGCATACTCTCAAAGCATGTCAAGTGTCCATGACTATTTATCATATCACAACCTGCATAGGTATTTGCATTTCAATAGCTCCTACTTTTTTATACGCCCACATTTTCATGTGGACGTATATTGTCGTCGCCCCTGTCCGTCCGTCCACAATTGTTTGTGAACAGTCTACAGGTCACAATTTTTATCAGATTTCAATGAAACTTGAAATATAGGTTTATCACCCTAAGATCTCGGTTCCTTTCGATATTGGCATCTATCGGACCATAACTTCATGGATTATGGCCCCTGATTGTAAGAAAAATCACGTTTTTGGCTTGTGAACACTGTAGAGGTCACAATTTTTATCCGATTTTGTTGAAACATGAAATGTAAGTTTATAACCCAAAGATCTTGGTTCCTTTCGATATTCGCGCATATCGGACCGTAACTTCCTGAATTATGGCCCCAGATTGTACGCAAAAACGCGTTTTTTGCCTTGTGGACCCTATAGAGGTCATAATTTTTATCCGATTTAAAAAACCGTATTATTATATAACCGTTACACACTAAGGACGGCTGAGTTTGAATTTCGTGAAAATCAGCCCAAAACTGACAGACAAAATGGCCGCCCTTTGTTCTCAAATAGCGTAAAAATATGGTATATCAAGGTTGTGGACCCTATAGAGGTCACAATTTTTATCCGATTTTGTTGAGACTTGAAATGTAAGTTTATAACACAAAGATCTCGGTTCCTCTCGATATTCGCGCATATTGGACTGTAACTTCATGAATTATGGCCCCTTATTGTATGAGAAATTGCATTTTTAGCTTGTGAACCCTATAGAGGTCATAATTTTTATCCGATTTAAAAAAACGTTTTATTATATCACCGTTGAATTTGAATTTCGTGAAAATCGGCCCAAAACTGACAGACAAAATGGCCGCCATTCGTTCTCAAATAGTGTAAACATATGGTATATCAAGGTTGTTGGCCCTATAGAGGTCACAATTTTTATCCGATTTTGTTGAAACTTGAAATGTAAGTTTATAACCAAAAGACCTCGGTTAATTTAAATATTCGCGCATATCAGACCGTAACTTACTGAATTATGGTCCCTGATTGTACGAAAAATCGCGTTTTTAGCTTGTGGACCCTATAGAGGTCATAATTTTTATCCGATTTAAAAAAAACGTATTATTATATCACCGTTACACCCTAAGAACTACTGAGTTCGAATTTCGTGAAAATCGGCCCAAAACTGACAGACAAAATGGCCGCCCCTCGTTCTCAAATTGCGTAAAAATATGGTATATCAAGGTTGTGGACCTTATAGAGGTCACAATTTTTATCCGATTTTGTTGAAACTTGAAATGTAAGTTTATAACTCAAAGATCTTGGTTCCTTTCGATATTTGCGCATATCGAATTGTAATTTCCTGAATTATGGCCCTTGATTGTAGGAAAAATTACTTTCGTTTTAGCTTGTTTTCTATCCATCTCTCGAAAATGTGGGCATATCCTACCTGGCAGCCGCTGGTTTGAAGAGTATGTAATGAACGAAACAATGATTCTCTTGTCGTTATCAAGCACAATATTGTATTGTATTGTGCTTGATAACGACAAGAGAATGATTGTTGAAACTTAGCTTAAATAGAAATACAGTAATTTTTATCCATAAAACTGTTGTGTTTATTTTTAATGTGTTCAATTACTAAATGCCATTCAAACAGTATAAATGAAAGGATTCATTTTTATGTGCCCACATTTTCAATCTATACATTAGTAGTCTGTTGTGTATAATATAACTTTAGTGAGATTAACTCAGTTAATCTCATCAATTAATTAGCACCTTAGTGCCAGCTAGTGGTCAGGAGATTTAGATTGTTGATTGGATAATCATCAAAGAAGCTGAAACAGCTGTACGCGTGTTCAGTTAACACGTGAATTAAAATAAGATTTTGCGTGTACGATAGGTCTATTATTATTTTCAGATACCGTGACGTTATCAAAATATGAGACCCTATATAAATGTCAATTTCATAGTCAATGCTTACGTTCACTTTCGTGCATTTTGGCTTTGATGTAAATATCAACATTATTCAGAGGATACTCAATGTCAGACTCGAGAATCGTCGCATTTCGGCTCGTTGGTCGTTCTCATTTTTTCGACCCATTGTGACAATTAGTTTTTGTTACTAAATTATCATAGCTAAGTATATGTTCTGTTTTATTTATAAACCCTTTTCTTATTCGGGAATGTGGATTTTGAATCTGTACCAAAATATAACATTGGTGCCCAATCCTCATTCTGACCTCCACAAGACACATTATTTTATAATACCATACGAGTGCATGTATTGGGACAGTGTAGATGTTGATTTAATGAATTATCATTTGATTCAGGAATAACAAAAATCATTGTTCTGCAGTCAACATTTTATTGCCCCCAATCAAGTGATTACGTAACATCAAGGCAGTAATCATTGAAGCCTATTTCCTGTTTGAACCCATTCCGATAGCCCTGTCTGAAAATGGTCGACAGCTTGTCTATAGAGATTGACAGTGACTTTTCTTTGCACTGCCATTGTGATTGACTTCTGGCGATGTGTGCAGATGGAAGACTGCGTTAATTCATTTGTGAATTAAAGAAGATACATTACCTGGGATGTGATTTACCAATTCCCGATTGTATAATTACCTGGGACGTGATTTACCACAGTAAGGCGAGCATCTATGTGTGTGCCTTTTTTTAATTCTCATCTTTTTTATTTGTTCTTCATATGTAAATAATCATAATTAAAACGAACCGATCGGATAAACAGCTCGCCCGAAGTTTAAAGGTTCATCTAATAATTAAACACGGTAGATAAATTAAAGTGTGTTGATTTATACTCATATCTCCGGAAATTAACAGGTCGTCTAAAAAGTAAACGCGGTAGATAAGTGAACGGATCGTGCATTTATAAACGTCTCTCGGATAGACTAAACCCATTACCATTAATCTAAACCATAGTACCAATTAAACCAATTTTGTAATTCTTAAATGATTTTTATCAATTATCGAACAATGTTTTGAAAGTAAACTATATGAATACTAACTAGCGGCAAAACCCCCCGTTTCAAACGGTGCCATAGGTAAAGTGTAAGGTCATGAGACAAAGAATCCAATTGATTTTCAACGATTTCCGACAATTACTGCCAGATTTATGGTCCTTGATCGCTTTGAAAAATCTTGTTGACGCTCTGGAGAATAAAGTTAATATCCGAATGACTTTAAATTCAGGTGATGAGGCGAAGAATTGTAGCAATGATCTGTGTTTTAACTATTATATTTGGAATGTGTTTAACCAGTTCTATCACATATGTGATAATGGCTGACACCAATATTGCCCTTTAAAGCAAATACTGTTAATTCTATTACCATCTTATCTATTTATCAATCTTTGTCATATTTCATATGAGCAACTTTCAGAATGGATGCCTTTTGTTGAATTCCCTGGAATACAGAGAGCCTGCAGTGGGTGTGTATGTGTCCAATACATGTACTTATAACATTTCTATTTTAGGTCAATATGTTTGCAAATTGGAGTCTATTCAAAATGAATACATGACACATCAGATAAGTACCCTGAATACCAAAATACTTTTGCATGTAACCCTACCAACACAGGAAGGTCAACCAGAGATTACATCAAACAAATTGTTATTTGACTTTCATCCAGCGTTTTATGTGCACAACTCTGAGGTTTTATTAACCACAACTTCTCCACTATCATCTCTTCGTGTATCAACTAAATTCGAATTGATTGATAGTATAAAGGTAAACAATATTTGAATATTCTTAACAGTCGCTGTCACATATCACCAATAATAATTTATATGTCTACAATTAATTAATTACTGTACTTCTGCCAAATCTTTTCAAACCTTAGTACAGTGGAATCTGTATTAAGCAGCCACTCAAGGCAAATTTCATGACTGGCCGCTTAACGTGAGTGACCTCTTAATAAAATCTCAGTGTTTGTTAGTGCTGACATCAAGTAAATTTTATGCTTGGGTGCATTATTGGGAGCAAACATACGGTGGTACTTGCATCGGTAAATTGAGCCGTGGCTGAAACTTGCTTAGAACGAAAATTCTTTGACTCAAATCTCTGATATATCTTCTGTAAACGTGTCATTTTGTACCAACATTGATACTTCTGTCTACCATTGTGATGTATTTGATAATATTTATCCATTTTTGTGAAGACAATCCATGAATTAATTTTATTTTATCAAAAACGCACATGTCGAAAAAACCATCGCTGAATTTGTCACCGATTTTCAGGGGGTGTAACTCTTATACTTATATAATAATAAGAGGCGCTAAAACTTCTGTTTAGCAACAAAGTGGCAATGGAAAATGGATACTAAATGATTGTGACAAAACTCGGCTTTGACGGTACTTTTAGTTCATTTAATCAGTATCAAATAGTGTTTCGTTACGTTTGAAAACAATGATCTGGGTTTGTCATTTAATAAAACAAAAGATTAATTAACAGATAATCCCAGGTTTATTGTTATTTTCACAGTTCGTTTTACTTGATCGGTGGGGGAGTAGATAATTAACTATTAATCATGGGATTAGCGGAGGTGCTACGAAGTACGACAAGATGGTATCATTCAACAATGGCTGTTGAATAAGTGCTATTTTGCTAAATTTATTAGTAAAATGGTGACCACTGGCCACGTTAGATGAGTGACCATTGATTAAAGAGATGGAACAATTGAATTTCTACGGGGGGAATTTCTCATGACCGCTTACAAGGAGACAAGGAGATGTCGCTTAATATTCAGTGAATATTCAGTACCGTTTTGCAGACAGTGTAAAATGTAGCAAACAAAAAACTGAATGATCTTGTCCATTTATTTCGCTTTGTTGTAACAAAACTAACCCATTGTTTTAAAATAACTGTTATTTTCAATAGGAAATTAATGGAGTGAAACATTATTTTAGTTTGTATTACCACAACCATAAGCAATTTTATCTCTAGTCCAATCTTTTGGTGTCAGTACTATCAGTCCCTTCAACATTGTTGGCCATTGTCTGTGGAATTCCCTTGTTTTTGTCTGTAAATAGCACGCCTGTGATAGGTCACGACAGGTTACACTGGACTTATTGCTACATATCGAGCAAACGAATTGATGTTTTCGTTAAAACTTCAGGAATATTTTATGTGAGCATTTCAGAAATGATAATTAAATATGAGAGCTCTCAGTGTTATCTTCAACAGATTTTTTTCAAATTTGGTCTGAAATGTTTAGTCATGTGAGGTCGAACCTGTATGATATTGTTGCATGCCATTCTTTTCCAGAGGTATGCCTCCTTTTGTTTGTGAATGTGATAAAAGTTATAATCTTTTTTTATACGCCCACATTTTCATGTGGACATATATTGTTGTCGTACCTGTCCATCCGTCCACAATTTGTTTGTGGACACTCTACAGGTCACAATTGTTATTTGATTTTGACGAAACTTAAAATATAGGTCTTATCTCCCAAAGATCTCGGTTCCTTTCAATATTGGCATAAATCGGACCATAACTTCATGGATTATGGCCCCTGATTGTACAAAAAATTACATTTTTAGCTTGTGGGCACTCTACAACACTACAGGTCATAATTATTATACGCCCACATTTTTATGTGAACGTATATTGTCGTCAATCCGTCCGTCCGTCCGTGGACACTCTACAGGTCACAATTCTTATCCGATTTTGATGAAACTTGAAATATAGGTTTATCTCCAAAAGATCTTGGTTGCTTTCGATATTGGCATGTATCGGATCGAAACTTCATGGATTATGGCCCCTGTTTGTACGAAAAATCACGTTTTTAGCTTGTTAACCCTATAGAGGTCACAATTTTAATCCTATTTTGATGAAACTTTAAATGTAAGTTTATAACCCAAAGATCTCGGTTCCTTTCGATATTCGCGCATATCGGACCGTAACTTTCTGAATTATGGCCCCTGATTGTATGAAAAATCACATTTTTAGCTTGTGGACCCTATAGAGGTCATAATTTTTATCTGATTTGAAAAACCGTATTATTATATCACCGTTACACCCTAAGGACGGCAGAGTTTAAATTTCGTGAAAATCGGCCCAAAACTGACAGACAAAATGGCCGCACTTCGTTCTAAAATAGCGTAAAATTATGGTATATCAAGTTTATAACCCAAAGATCTCGGTTCCTTTCGATATTCGCGCATATCGGACCGTAACTTCCTGATTTATGTGAAACTTGAAATGTAAGTTTATAACCCAAAGATCTTGGTTCCTTTCGATATTCGCGCATATTGGACTGTAACTTCCTGAATTATGGCCCCTGATTGTACGAAAAATCGCGTTTTTAGCTTGTGGAGCCTATAGAGGTCATAATTTTTATCTGATTTAAAAAACCGTATTATTATATCATCGTTACACCCTAAGGACGGCTGAGTTCGAATTTTGTGAAAATCGGCCCAAAACTGACAGCCATATTGGCCTCCCTTCGTTCTCAAATAGCGTAAAAATACGGTATATCAAGGTTGTGGACCCTATAGAGGTCACAATTTTTATCCGATTTTGTTAAACTTGAAATGTAAGTTTATAACCCAAAGATCTCGGTTCCTTTCGATATTTGCGCATATCGAATTGTAATTTTCTGAATTATGACCCTTGATTGTAGGAAAAATCACGTTCTTTTTAGCTTGTTCTCTATCCATCTCTCGAAAATGTAGGCGTATCCTGCCTGGCAGCCGCTGATAAAAAGTACCATATCAATCAAAGCAGGTATTGCAGCGTTAGCGATGCTCTTGTTAGTGTTCTGCGAGGTATCTCTCCTTTGCTGAAAACCTTCTAATAATGATAGAGACTATAGTTTTTAACAGATTTTTTTCAAATTATGTTTGAAGCCTGGCATCCTGTCTTTTGAAGTGTACATTGAGGCAAAAGGAAGAATGTTTTTCCTATGACTTTTAATATAGTAATATTGCAATGGTTAACACATTTTCTTATCAATTTACAGATAGTTGTAAGTGATAGTTCTTTAATTGAATCATTAATACCTGAAAGAGATACCCAGTCTGGAGCTGTGATTTTGTTTCCTGTACGACTTTTAGATACATTTAGTATATGGGAACGAGAATCATTAGATCTGTTTGTTGAGATGTCTAGTCATCTCACTGGTCAAAAAGTCAGAGTTCCTGTATTAGTGAAGTTGTTAGGACAGAAGCCTGATGGAACAGGTATGTAGTGATTATGTAAATTATTGTATTCATAGGCTGGCCTCCTAACTTTCGAGCAATCTGTCTTTTCGGGCAGACGGGTATAGTACAAAATTATTATTTCATCTAGTTGGCAAAATAAAGTGCCCAAAATGTAATAAAACACTAATTAAGATTTCATATGAAAGCTTTATTGTGTTTGTTAAAGTTATTATTATTATTTTTTTTGTGTGTGTGTTTCGTGCAAATCGGATTTCTAAGAATCTAACCGTAGGATTGTTGTGTAAATTTTACCTACTCCACCAAAAATGGGTGGTAACTTTTGAATATTTTCAAAACGTTTTACGAATCCGAAATCACTGAATTTTACGAACAAAGGAATTGACCTACATAGCTTGAACTTTGTGACTATTTGACCTATTTTACTAATCCTGTTTTCTTTTAGTACCTCGAAGTATTTAGTTCAAATCTGCTATTTCCAATTCTCGAATTTTGAAAATTACGTCGGTGACATTTCTTATCAGAAGTAAAACCAAATTGACGACTTCTTTAATATCTGTACGATTTTCATGAAATTTGGAATGTAGGTAGATCTCATTGACCCAACTTCAACGATATCTTTATAAATGAAGGGACAAAGTTTTGAAAAATCAAAAAAAAAAGTAGGTCAGAATGCCTTAAAAGTTTTATACGCCCACATTTTCATGTGGACGTATTGTCGTCGCCCCTGTCCGTCAACAATTGTTTGTGGACACTCTACAGGTCACAATTTTTGTCAGATTTCAATGAAACTTGAAATATAGGTTTATCTCCCTAAGATCTTGGTTCCTTTCGATATTGGCATGTATCGGACCGTAACTTCATGGATTATGGCCCCTGATTGTACGAAAATTGCTTTTTTAGCTTGTGGACCCTATAGAGGTCACAATTTTTGTCTGATTTTGTTGAAACTTGAAATGTAAGTTTATAACCCAAAGATCTCGGTTCCTTTCGATATTCACGCATATCGGAATGTAACTTCCTGAATTATGGCCCCTGATTGTACAAAAAATCGTGTTTTTATCTTGTGGTCCCTCTAGAGGTCACAATTATTATCTGATTTAAAAAACAGTTCGAATATATCACCATTACACCGTATTGTTGGTTGAGGTTGGATTTTTTGAAAATTGGACCAAAACTGCCGGACAAAATAGCTACCCCTCGTACGCAAATAGTGTAAATATGTAGATCAAGGTTGTGGACCCTCTAGAAGTCACAATTTTGATCCGATTTTGATGAAACTTGAAATATATCTTTATAACCCAAAGATCTTGGTTTCTGTCAATATTTGCGCACATCGGGTCGTAACTTCCTGAATTATGACCCTTGATTGTTTGAAAATCGCTTTTGGTTGAGCTTGTTCTCTATCCATCTCTTGCAAAATGTGGGCGTTTCCTGCCTGGCAGCCGCTGGTGATCTGATTTTGATGAAACTTGAAATGCATGTTTATAACCCCAAGATCTTGGTTCCTTTCGATACTGCCTGAATTATGGCATGAATTATGATTGTATGAAAAATCTTTTTTTTTAGCATGTTCTCTATCCATTCCTTGCAACATGTGGGCATATCCTGCCTGGCAGCCGCTGTTTTTTTTGCACTAGCTAAGAAATTACTGATGCGTACACAAAATATGGAGTTTGTCGATCGAACCGGAAGTGCCACCATCTTGAAACATGAAATATCCCTAAGGCTTTTGCGATATTTTACTTACAGACAAGGGAGTTATATTTTCTGAATCCCTGATGGAATGCCTAAAAAATCTATCGGAGCAGAATTTTGATTTTGGTCAACTGATGGTCACTATTTTGAATTGAATATGAAAAAATTTGAAAAATCCACATTAACGGACATGAAAATGAACACAATGGGCCAACGTTTGATGAATACCTCTCCTATATCCGAAAAGAAATTAATTTTTGATGTCTGAAAATTTCAAAATTCCGAATTTCGCCATTGACCCTTTTCGTACCGACAAAGTTGTTTACAAGACAATTTATTTCCTTAATTTTTAAAATTTACAAATTTGACCTAAATATTCAAACAGCTGAGGTCAATCTGATTCCAAAAATATAAGTTCCATTCAAAATTATATCATTTTTTTTTCAATATTTTCCAGCCATTTTTTGAGACTTTTCATTTCATTTTCTGATCCGTCTCGTTTTTAAACGACTTGAGTGATTTTTCTGAAACTTCTAGAACTGGAAGTCATTGGATTACAGCAATACAAGTCTCAGTTATTTCCTATTATTTTTCAGATTATTTTTTCGCTATATTTTTTTTGCTATATTTAAGATTATAACTTTGCGAGTTGTTGAGCGATTTTAATGATTGTTTGTTCCTGTTAAGATTCTTTGTATAACCCATGACATGTGACAGGAAGTAACCTTGAATATAAAAAGCTTTCATATCTGTCTGGCAGATCTAGTTTTACTTCTATTTTAAGTAAATATTTTTTAGGGCATTTCAGGTTGGATGGCTGAATGGTTAGCGTGCGCGCGCTGTATCATAAAGTCTGTCATTGAGTCGACTGGTGTGGTTTCGAATCCCCGGTTGTACGTGACAAGGAGTAGGGTCGCCTGTCCAACCTCGTGGGTTTTCTCCGGGTCCTCCGGTTTCCTCCCACTGCTAAAGACCCCTACGCGCAAGCGAATTATTGAAATAAAATTAAACCATATGTTAGTCCCAAAATGACCTAGTTTGTGTCGAGTGGACGTTTAACCCCATTTCTCTCTCTCTCTTTCTGCCCCTGTAACATTCATCGAGTCCATACACCTATGATTGTATTTATACTGCTTCATATAGCATTATACAGCAGGGCTCTTAATAAATTTCTACATCGAAATTTGGTTATCATTACTGTCATAACTTTTGTGAAACACTATTGTCATGTGAAAAACTTCCAATCAATAGAAACAGTAGGTCAATGTTTAACATCATATTGTACTTAAATTGGTATATTATATTCACAGGTTTTAAAGGAGGTTATGCCAGAGATGTAGGTTGGGGAATGTTAATCAGAAATATTCTATTTAACTATCAGTCCTGGTTCGTTTTATTTATCATAATATTGATAACAGCAGCATCTGTTCTTTTTGGTAAGTTTTAAAAATTTATTTTCATTTATCTCTTGAAGATTTTCCAAAATTGAAAACTTATATATGGTAATTTAAAAAAGTTTTAACACGATATTGATCTATTGTTTGTGATTCGAGTTGCAAAATCAATCACTTTTTATACGCATGGAAATGTGGTTGTATATTGCCGTCATCCACAATTTCTTGTGAACACTCTACTGACAACATTTATCATTTGATTGTTTTAAATTGATATATGTTGTTTACATTAGTGAGATGAAGAAGCCTATTTATTGTCAATAATTTTCTTGAATTTGTTCTGGAGTTTTGGCCCTTGTTTCACTCTGCTGCACCTTGTGAACACTCTAATGACATACGTTATAATCTGATCTGTATGTAATTGATATGCAGCACGTAATCGTATATTAGTGAAACAAAGAAGCCTATTTCATATTTGACTTGAGCCATTGGGGTCAATCAATCCCTATCAATATTCATAATCCACAGTTTTTTGTACCCGAGTTATTCCACTTTGCCGAAAACCTTATGAACAAGTCTTGAAATAACTGCTAAGGTTCAGCTGAACTGATTTTCAGCCGGACATTTCAGTTAATATCCGATTGACTTTAAATTTATAATTAGTGTTTAAGGTCATGAGACAAAGAAACCTATTGATTTTCAACGAGTTATGGCCCTTGATCACTTTGAAAAATCTTGTGGACGCTCTAAAAGCTAAAGTTAATATCCGATTGACTTTAAATTTATAAACAGTGTTTAAGGTCATGAGAAAAAGAAGCCTATTGATTTTCAGCGATTTCCAATAATTACTGTCAGAGTTATGACCCTTGATCACTTTGAAAAATCTTGTGGACACTCTAGAGGCTAAAGTTAATATCCGATTGACTTTAAATTGATACACAGTGTTTACGGTCTTGAGACGAACAGGTATATTGATTTTCAATTAATCTTTATGACTTGAACAGCTAAATCTGTGATGTTAAAAGTTTCGTATACTTAACGTATGGGGCAGAACATTATAAAAACCAAACAAATTCTAATGGTTTTGTGATAATTAGTTAATGAGATGTTACTCTTAATCAGATTTTAATGTATTATAAATGTTTCATTACCGAAAAAAGTAAAAATATGCGACAACTCTTCTTGACTGCCCGGACGATGTAGCTGCTGTGCGCGTTTGTTTCGTTGCCTGGCAACCTATCTTTGTTATTAAATTATATATAAATCTGTTGATTGTTTTCCAATTTTGATTTCTCTTTGTGCATGCTGCTATTTCTTTATTTATAAACCAGTGATTGTTTTCCAGTGTTGTGTTTTTATAAGCCCACATTTTCATGTGGACATATAATTGCCGTCGCCCCTGTCCGTCCACAATTGTTTGTGGACACTCTGTCCGATTTCAACAAAACTTGAAATATAAGTTTATTTCCCTCAGATCTCGGTTCCTTTTGATATTGTCATGTATCGGATCGTAACTTCATGGCCCCTGATTGTACGAAAAATCACGTTTTTAGCTTGTGGACCCTATAGAGGTCACAATTTTTATCCGATTTAAAAAAACAACTTTTTAGTATATCACCGTTACACCCAAAGGAAGGTTGAGTTCAAATTTCGTGAAAATCGGACCAAAACTGACAGACAAAATGGCAGCCCTGTGTTCTCAAATAGCTTAAAAATATAGTATATCAAGGTTGTGGACCCTCTAGAGGTCACAATTTTCTTCTGATTTTGATGAAACTTTAAATGTAAGTTTATGACCCAAAGATCTCGGTTCCTGTCTATATTCGTGCATATCGGACTGTAACTTACTGAATTATGGCTCTGATTGTAAGAAAAATCGCGTTTTTAGCTTGTGGACCCTAGAGTGGTCATACTATTTATACGATTTAAAAAAACGTTTTAGTATATCACTGTTACACCCTAAGGATGGCTGAATTCGAATTTCGTAAAAATCGGACTAAAACTGAAAGATAAAATGGCCGCCCCTTGTTCTCAAGTAGCGTAAAAATATGCTATATCAAGGTTGTGGACCCTCTAGAGGTCACAATTTTCTTCTGAATTTATTAAAACTTGAAATGTAAGTTTAAAACCCAATGATCTCGGTTCCTTTCGATATTCGCGCATATCGGACCCTAACTTCCTGAAATATGGCCCTTGATTGTACTCAAAATCGCATTTTTAGCTTGTGGACCCTATAGCGGTCATTATTTTTATCTGATTTAAAAAAACATGTGAATATATCACCGTTACACCCTAAGGATGGTTGAGTTCGAATTTCGTAAAAATTGGACCAAAACTGACAGACAAAATGGCCGCCCCTCGTACTCAAATAGCACAAAAATATGGTATATCAATGTTGGGGACCCTCTTGAGGTCAGAATTTATTTCGGATTTTGATGGAACTTGAAATGTAAGTTGATAACCCAAAGATCTTGGTTCCTTTCGATATTCGCGTATATCTGATTGTAACTTCCTGAATTATGGCCCCTGATTGTACAAAAAATCACGTTTTTAGCTTCAGGTCCCTCTTGAGGTCACAATTTTATTCCGATTGAAAAAAACGTTTGAATATATCACCGTTACACCTTAATGACGGTTGAGTTCGAATTTCGTGAAAATCGGACCAAAACTGCTGGCCAAAATGGCCGCCCCTCGAACGCAAACAATGTAAAAATATGGTATATCAAGGTTGTGATTGAGGGCTTCCACTTCAAAATTTCCCAACCGGTCATTTTATCATGGAGAAAGTGGTGCTATTTTTAGCACATAATAAGAAGCCGAAAACTTCATGCTATCGGAATGTCGATCGGTTTTAATTGGGTCAAGGACAGTCACACAAAAATTCAATCTCACATCGACATTTATACCCACCCAGGCACCCACCCATCTCCCTAATAAATAAAAGAACATATATAATCAATTATTATCATTTATTTATTTATACATTCATAAAATATAACAATAACAAGATACATTCATTCACCGATATGACACTATCAAGGTTGTGAACCGTCTAGATCTCACAATTTTGATCCAATTTTGATGAAACTTGAATGCATGTTTATAACCCAAAGATCTTGGTTGCTGTATGTCGATATTTGCGCATATCGCATCGTAACTTCCTGAACTGTGGCCCCTGATTGTACAAAAAAAACGCTTTTTGTTAGCTTGCTCTCTATCCATCTCTTGAAAAATGTGGGCGTATCCTGCCTGGCAGCCGCTGGTTTTAAAAAGTTCTTGGTCAGCCTAGATAGACAGAATAAAACACTTTTGTAACAAAATTGATTGGAGAACTAAAATAACTAGTTGTTTCATTAAAAATAATGCATATTGTATTAAATAAGTCTATGATATATTGAATAGGTTACAATGCTATATTAGGATCAAGATATAAAACTACCGCTAACAGCAATGTGTTTTTATCAAACAGTGGATCTCCATTACAAGCTGTTCCCCATTCATCTTTTATTCAACCTCAAGGTAAGTAATAATATTTATAATAATAATAATAATAAAAACTTTATTTAATGAGGCAATGTATTTAGTTTGCAAAAAAACAAAAAAACTAATCTTCCATAGGTCCCTCCTAAACTACAAAGACATATATACATGTAATATCAGGATAAATTTAAAATCATTAGAAATGCAATAGCATTTTAAAGTGGGAAGTTTGATAAGTCACTCCCAAACTACAAAACATATACATTATACAACTAGAGCTAGGGTGCCCAACCATATATAAATTTCTCCATATATATAACTATAACTATACTGCAATATTCATATATATACTCTTCAAAACAAGTAGGGGATATTGAAATGCAAATACCTATGCAGGTTGTGATATGATAAATAGTCATGGACACTTGACATGCTTTGAGAGTATGTTCACAGATGAAGAACTTATCGCCCCAACAGAACCACTGAGCTGCACATGCGACACACATGTGGGAGGGGTTCACTGTCAAATTTGACATTTCAAGGAAGGGTTGATGAAAACTGCCTCGTGCTGTTTTATCTATCCATGTTTGCTTTCTATCGTTTCTTGCAAAAGATTTACTGTTTAGCGTATCTTTTCTTTAGTGTGTTACATTTAATTTGATCGGGAGACGTCAACGTCCACCGACAACACTGCATGAATTGGCCGTGGCACTGCAAGAGGAGTGGGTCAGATTGTCCCAAATCGTGATTGGACGGATGATTAGGAGCATGCCACGACGAATTGCTGAATGTCTGAGGATTGGTGGAGCAATTACTCATTATTAAGACAAAAATAAAAAACATCCATTTTCACTTTTGATGGTGTATCTCTTTGCGAGTGAAATGGGGCCGTCAGATAAGCCGGCCATATGAACTGTTTATGTTCATGTGTAGGCAATTGGCCTATTATTAACATACACAGGTTACGTCTAATAAAAAAAGCAGCACATTTCCACAGTTTTGTATTCTTTCTGAATATCCCCAACTTTTTTTTTGAAGAGTATATAACAAGTCTTCATGACAAGGGAATCTTTGTAGAAACGTAGCTCCCATTAAAAATACGATTGTTTTCCATAGAACCCTTGTGTTTATTTTAATGTACAAAGTTTGTGGAACCTCTCACTAGGGACCGGGTATCATTCAGATTTGATGGGCGGTTTTTGATGAATCTTGATGGTATTTAACACTTTCTGCATGGCAATCTATTAACTGAATATGTGTATTAGATTATAGATGGTAAGCTCAGTTTCTTTCCTTTGTTCATCAAATCTGAATGATACCCAGTCCCTATTGTCTAGAATCGACAATTTTGTCGAATTCAGAAGAAACTTAAAATGTGTTTAGGATCAAAAGTTCTTGGATCAGTTTGATTTTGGTACACAAACTCTGCTTCTTTTTTTCAAATTCATTGTGAAGCATTGGGACAATGACAATTTTGTCGAATTCAGAAGAAACTTAAAATGTGTTAAGGATCAAAAGTTCTTGGATCAGTTTGATTTTGGTACACAAACTCTTCTTCTTTTTTTCAAATTAATTGTGAAGCATTGGGACAATGAGAGGATGAGCCCTATTGATTTTTCCTGCTCCAGGTCCATCTCATGCAAAATGTGGGTGTATCTTCCATGGCAACCGTTTGTTTTTTATTTTGAAAACTCTTCAAATAGTTGTGTTCGAATTTCATGAAAATCGGACACTCCCCATTACGCAAATAGTGGAAAAGCATATAATACCTATACCTGGTGTTAAGAATGAAAAGATCTTACATAGGTTTGATTTAGGTGCACATTTTTGTCCAATCCAGATGAAACTTAACATATACAGTAAACTTCGCATAAGTCGGATCTAAGTGGACTGACCAATTTTATCCGAGTTAAGCGAAGATCCGAGTTAGACGAAGACTGAAATTCAATCTTAGCTCAATTAGAAGTAAACTGCAAGAGCCGGATAATAACTGATTCAAAGTAGTGCCGATTAATCGGATGCCGTATAAATTCTATAATGTTAATGTCTGTACTCTGTTCCAAGGTTTTTTTCTTGTGATTGTTTGTTGATAAGTAAATTATAAAATGATGCGTGAAAACAGAATAGCTGATTATATACTATTGATCTGAGTAAGACATTCCCGTGTTCTGACATACCCCAACAGCTTTAACTGCTAATTATAAATCCAATGTCCGGCAATAGATTACAATTCACTAGTACAACAATTCCCGTACATAATATTTTAACATATATAGTGATAATCATATTGATGAAAAACAACAACAGGACCCGCAGAAGACGGTACAAATAGAAAAAAACATGTGTCATTTAAAAAGACAGCAAAATATTCCGAGGGGGGGGGGGCGAATAGAAGATCCTCCTGACTGGTACGGCACATTCAGGGAAAATTCTATTATTGCATCAGTCAAATATAATTTAAGGCAAAATGACAGGGGAAGTATTTTGGGGCTCTGTGCATGGAATACCTATCCGCGTTTTGGGCCATCGGTACGAAACTGACTTAGTCAAATTCTGAACATACTGCCGATCCGACTTAGGCGAAGGAAAAAAGCCCGAATTAGATCAAATGGACCGAACATTTGGATCCGAGTTGAGCGAAGATCCGACATAGGAAATCCGAGTTACACGCAGAAATTTAATAAGAAAAACGTGCAGGATCAAAGGGTCCAAACGATTTTATCCGAGTTGGGCGAAGATCCAACTTATACGAATCCGACTTATGCGAGGTTTACTGTATTTGTTAACAAATTTATTTTTTTCAAATATGGTTTGTTGCATTGGGGTCATGAGAGACGAACCTTATCGATTATCATTGATTAGCGACCTTTCGTGGGGTGAGTTTGAGTGTGGTGTTCATCAGACCTTATATTCTAGAGTTATTCCCCCTGCCTTTTACACAAAATGTGAAATACGTTCAAAGTTTGTGGAACTACGAGAGGTTACAACTTTTGTCCATTTCAAATGATACTTGCAAACTATGGGTTTATTTTGCAAGGCAACTTCTTGTTTAATGTTAGAATTAAGATTAAGGTTCAGGTCATGAGAGGACTAACTGTATCTATATTCAGCGATGGGTGAGATTCCGTTTCAAAGTTACCTCTCTATTCTGAAAACCTTTTGAATTTAATACTAGAGGCTACAGTTTTCAACAGATTTATTTCTAATTCGATATGAAGTACTGGAACAATGAGAGGATGAGACCTAGTCATATCCCTTTTCCGAATACCTTGTGGACGTGGTAGAGACTATAGATTTTATACGTAAAGTGTCCATTAGGTTAATGTCATTTCCTGACGTAAAATTATGGTTAAAAAGATGAGAAAAATGATGGTAAACTGACAGACCATTTTAACGTAAATTTAACTTCATGTTAGTTTAAACATCTTAATAATGTTATGTGGTTTGCCGTCAGTATTAAGGTTGACATAAGCCCCGCTTAAGTCACAATCTTTGGCTTAGCTGCTGGTGGGCTGATTTTTATATGCCCAGATTTTCATGTGGACGTATATTGTCGACGCCCCTGTACGTTCATCCACAATTTGTTTGTGGACACCTGCAGGTCACTCTCCCAAAGATCTCGGTTCCTTTCGATATTGGCATAAATCAGACCATAACTTCATGGATTATTGTCCCTGATTGTACGGAAAGTCATTTTTATACGCCCACATGGAAATGTGGTCGTATATTGCCGTCGCCCCCGTCCGTCCGTCGCTCCGTCTGTCGTGTACAATTTCTTGTGAACACTCTACAGACTATATTTATCATCTGATTGTTTTGAAATTGATATATGTTGTTTGCATTAGTGAGATGAAGAATCCTATTTAAATTCAATAACTTCCGTTAATTTCGTCTGGAGTTATGGCCCTTGTTTCACTTTGTTGCACCTTGTGAACGCTCTAACGACAAAAGTTATCAACCGATCTGTATGAAATTTATATGCATCATTTAAATTAGTAAAACAAAGAAACCTATTGAATTTCAGCAATTTCAGTAAATTACATCTAGAGTTATGGCCCTTGTTTCACTTTGGTGAATCTTGTAAACGCTCTAATGAAAACAGTTATCATCCGATCTGTTTGAAATTGATATGCATCATTTAAATTAGTGAAACGAAGAAGCCTATTGAATTTGAGCAATTTCCGTTTATTACGCCGTGAGTTATGGCCCTTGTTTCACTTTGTTGTACCTTGTGAATGCTCTAACGACAGAAGTTATTATCCGATCTGTATGAAATTTATATGCATCATTTAGATTAGTAAAATAAAGAAGCTTATTGAATTTCAGCAATTTCCGTTAATTACATCTAGAGTTATGGCTCTTGTTTCACTTTGTTGCTTCTTGTGAACGCTCTAACGACAAAAGTTATCAACCGATCTGTATAAAATTTATATGCATCATTTAAATTTGTAAAACAAAGAAGCCTATTGAATTTCAGCAATTTCCGTTAATTACATCTAGAGTGATGGCCCTTGTTTCACTTTGTTGAATCTTGTGAACGCTCTAATGACAACAGTTATCATCCGATCTGTTTGAAATTGATATGCATCATTTAAATTAGTGAAGCGAAGAATCCTCTTGAATTTCAGCAATTTCCTTTAATTACACCGTGAGTTAGGGCCCTTGTTTCACTTTGTTGTACCTTGTTTATGCTCTAACGACAAAAGTTATTATCCGATCTGTATGAAATTTATATGCATCATTTAGATTAGTAAAACAAAGAAGCTTATAGAATTTCAGCAATTTCCGTTAATTACATCTAGAGTTATTGCCCTTGTTTCACTTTGTTGAATCTTTTGAACGCTCTAATGACAACAGTTATCATCCGATCTGTTTGAAATTGATATGCATCATTTAAATTAGTGCAACGAAGATGCCTATTGAATTTCAACAATTTCCGTTAATTACACCGTGAGTAATGGCCTTTTTTTCACTTTGTTG
This sequence comes from Patella vulgata, assembly GCF_932274485.2. Lineage (NCBI taxonomy): Eukaryota > Metazoa > Mollusca > Gastropoda > Patellidae > Patella > Patella vulgata. The sequence goes on from NC_065885.2 coordinate 46,249,797, forward strand.
TACCTTGTGAATGCTTTAACGACTAAAGTTATTATCCGATCTGTATGTATTTATAGGTATCGTTTAAATTAGTAAAACGAACAAGCCTATTGAGGTTCAGCAAATTTCCGTTAATTACATCTAGAGTTATGGCCCTTGTTTCACATTGCATCATTTAAATTAGTGAAATGAAGAAGCCTGTTGAATGTCAGCAATTTCTGTCAATTACTTCTAGAGTTATGGCCCTTGTTTTACTTTGTTGAAAGTTGTGAACGTTCGAACGACAAAAGTTATCATCCAATCTGTATGAAATTGATATGAATTAGTAAAACGAAAAAGTCTGTCGAATTCCAACAATTTCTGTAGATAACTTCCAGAGTTACAGCCCTTGTTTTAGTTTTTAGAACCTTATGAACCCTCAAACGACGAAAATTATAATGTCATCTGTATGAAATTGTCTATTAAATGCCCCCTAATTACCTACAAAAGAACAAATATACGACAACTCTTGTCGACCGCTCGGATGATTTAGCTGCTGTGAGCCTATGTTTAGTTGCCTGGCAACCTATCTTTTAGCATGTGGACACTCTACAGGTCATAATTGTCAATCATGTGATTTTGCTGAAACTTGAAATGCATGTTTATAACCCAAAGATCTTGTTTCCTTTCGATATTTGCGCATATCGGATTGTAACTTTCTGAATTATGGCCCTTGATTGTATGAAAAATCACGTTTCTAGCATGTGGTCCCTCTAGAGGTGTTACACCCTTATGATGGCTTAGTTTGAGTTTCGTGAAAATCGGACCAAAACTGTTGGACAAAATGTCCGTCTCTCGTACGCAAATAATAGGAACATTTAAAATTTATCTTTAGAGGGTCTTAGCACCGAACTTTTACTTTGGAACGTCGAAAATGATCTTGCATAACAGAACCAACACACTTTGAAAACTGTTTCAAAAATATGTAAAAACTGTCAAATCGAAATCTCTCCGATTTATTTTCACAGCGATTATTATACATAAAGATACTAGTTATCTGAAAAACAATTGAATAGTTTCAGTGTTGGACTCCAGCCTGCAGGTCGCGTGGATATCCGAGAATCCCAGTCTAGGAAAACCAATGTTAATCAGTGACGGGAAAACACGTATCTGACGACGAGATTAAAAGTTTGCAAATTTTTTATGAGTTTTTATGAATTTCACCGGAACATGGACGCAGATAAAACCGACGGATGCATTGTACATAGTAGTTCACAGAATATATATGTCGTACTGGTAAATGTTAGCGGGGAAATTTTGGCAGGCTTTGTGAAGCGGCCTGCAGGCTGAAGTCCAGCCATGAAACTATTCAATTGTTTTTTTCAGTATCAGTATGTATAGCATTCGTTGTAAAACTAATTCGGAGAGATTTTGATTTAACAGTTTTTATGTATTTTGGAAACGGGTTCCGAAGCGTTTTGGTTCTATTATGCAAGATCATTTTCGACGTTACAAAGTTGAAGTTCGGTGCGAAGACCACCTAAAGATAAGTTAGTAAATGATCCTATTATTAATTAGAACAGGTTTCGGCTTAGTTTTTATATTTTACGCTGACATTTATTACTTTAAATCTTCCTAGTGCTAAAACGGAAAATGTGACCTTTTGACCTCTGTGGTGACAAAGAACAAAGGTGAATTTAGCAAGTTTACTTTTTTATTGAAAGTGTGATTACTTTCGATCATTTTCAGCTTATATCCATCTTACAAGAAAGACTGCGCTTTCACTTTCAGTGCAAATGAACCCATTTGACCTTTGACCCCGAATATCTCGAAAACACCCCACCGGCAGACTGATTACCACTCGGCATCGTATTCTACGCAAAATTTTACTCTAGAAAAGTTGGGTCTGGTTTTGTGGCCATTTGGTGCAAAAAATCTTTTTGTTTAGCTTGTTCTCTATCCATCTCTTGCAAAATGTGGGCATATCTGCCTGCAGCCGATGGTTCAATATTCTAACTAATAGCTTCTGTTTCAGGTACACCACCACCATATAGTGGTTTTAACTCTACATCAGTGTCACCTAAACTGTGGTCTGTTAACTACAATCAACAAGATCCTAATATATCATCTTTGAAACGTTCACCATATTCATTTAATAAATCCTGATGATTGTATATAGAATTAGTAATTTTTGTTTTAAAAAAAATAATTGACTAACCTAGTTCCTAGGCAAAAGGATTGCAAAACAAGGAGTTAATAGTTTTTAGATTCTCTGCATTATTAGACAAACTTTTCTACAGAATGTTTTATTGTAATTACAGACAGGTAGTTTGGTGCAGGGCTTCATAATAACACTGATTTTGGGCTCTGTTGACTTTCTCCAAATTTTCGATTCATTCTTATACTGTTGAAAGCAAAGTCAACCCCTGTAATGTACTAAGATATGCATTAAAGTTAATGCAAAACACACTATAATGGAGTTCTTGTGTATTAAATATTGTATATAAACTTTGCTGACATAATTTTTATGATTATATTATTTGCTTTGTCCATAAAGGAAGTAACCCAGGAACATTTTTAGGCATTTTGAGCTGTTTAGAAGAAGTTTTAATGATTTATTGTCCCCCGCCTTTTGAATAAAGCAGGGGACTATTAAAATGGGTCTGTCTGCCTATCTGCCCGTCACACTCTTTGGGACACAATAATTTTCCTTCTAATTGAGCTAGAATGTTCAAACTAGGTGTAGTTGTTTTTTTTTTAGGTCCGGCCTTGATGGAGTTCGAAGATGAGCATTTTCTGCTCCATCGAGTTAGAATGTTCACACTTGATGTAGGCGTTCATTAGGTAAATGCCTTGATGGAGTTCGAATACACGCATTGTCTGCTTATGGTAAGCAGAGATAAGCAGTTTGATTGGTTGATGCCTTGGGACACGATAACTTTGGTTATTAAGTGAGATCGGCTCTGGGTAAACAGAGCTGTAAGCAATTTGAGTGGTTGAGACTTTGGAACATGATAATTTTGGTTCTAATTGGATGAGAGTGATGAAACTCCCGAGTATAGATTCAATATATTATTACCTTGACTGAACATTTTCTGCTTAGGCAAAGTAGAAACTTTTATCTGATTGGTCCAGACTTTGGAACACAATAACTCTCCTTTTAATTGGGGTAGAATGTTCAAACTTGGTGTAGGTGTCTATTGGGTGAATGCCTTGACAATAGTTCGATCATGCGCATTTTCCACTAAGGCTAAACAGATATAACCAATTTGAGTGGTTGAGACTTTGGAAGATGTTAACTTTGTTTCTAATTCGGTGAGAGCGATGAAGTATAGATTCATTGTATTATTTCCTTGACTTGAGTTGGTTGAGGAGAATTTTCTGCTTAGGCTAAGGAGAGATAAGCAATTTGATTGGTCAAGGCTTTGGAACATAACAACTCTGCTTTTATTTAATTGTTGTAACTTGATGTTAGATGTTCATTAGGTGAATGTCTTGACTAAATTTAATGATTAACATTCCCTGCTAAAGCTACATGTAATAAGCAGAGCTAAGCATTTTCATTGGTCGATGCTTTAGGACAAGATAACTTTGATTCTATCTGATAGACAGTGATGAAACTTAGTGTATAGTTGATGATCAGTTTGATTCCTCGATACTTTTAAAAGAAAAGTGTGCAGTTAATTAATATGTGTCGTCTTTTTATTTTTATTTTGGGATTTCGGCGGGGGACATCAGCCTCATTGTTGGCTTGTTTGCATAGAATAGTGTATGAAATGAATAAAAAATAATCAGTTATATTATTATGTGTATTTGTTCTGTCTAATGTATAAACCTTTCCAATGGATGGGTTATTCATTCTATGTCGAATCTATGGCAAGCCAAAGCGGAATTAATTGCAAGACCGTTTTTCTGCATGGAAAGAGAAAAAATTGAGTATATAACAATTTTTTCATCACCTTCCAAGCGGTTTTTTCTGTACAAAACGACGTATAAAGATTCAATAAAGATTATTTTTTGTCCATTGCTGCTCTTGTATTTTGTTTAGTCATGTCAATTTATACTTTTACCACTATATTCGGTTTTTATAAACAATTCAACAAAATTATTTTATTTCATTTCACCTTGCCATCCTGTTGTACTATTTACAGGGAATGTATGCCTAAATTTTCAGAATATATTAAGAGTGTGTCCCCGAGAGCACCATGCAAAGGGTGATAACCCTTGGGTCACGGATTTGGACCCAGATACATCCCCACAAAATATTAGGTTGATTCAGTTGATACCCACCTGGCAAATTGTAAAAAAAAAAAAATTTAATAGAAAAATACTCAAAATATATTTGGAACTAAATTTGTATGATCTGTCGTGGGGGTTGGATGGCCGAATGGTTAAGTATCATAAGGCCTGTCATTGAGTCAACTGGCGTGGTTTCGAATCCCCGGTTGTACATGACAAGGAGTTGGGTCGCCTGTCCAACCTCGTGGATTTTCTCCGGGTCCTCTGATTTCCTCCCACTGCTGAAGACCCCTACGCACAAGCGAATTATTGAAATAAAATTAAAACCATATGTTAGTCCCGAAATGACCTAGTTTGTGTCCAGTGGAGTTAAACCCCATTTCTCTCTCTCTGTATGATCTGTCATTCAGACAATAGGCTCCTCCTACACACAGATTTTTAAGTTTCTACTGCCAATGATAACTTGATACTAGCCAGATACTCAACTCGCCCTGAAAATTGAATTTAATGAAAACCAAAGTTTGAGAGGCTATAGTTTGTTCTTGGAACAACTATGACCAAAGTTGAATGTTACCCACAACTAGCAACCTCCCTACTAACAAAGTAAAAAATAAAAATGACTGGCACAGGCATAACAAAAAAAAGCAGAAATAAATTAAAACCAAAAATTGGAATAAAGTGTCCCGTTTATCAATACCCCAGATGAAGAATATGTATGGACATCTTTACAAATTTAATATATTCCCTTTAATCATTAACAAGGATGATTTAGACTTGAGAGGGAGAAAAAATGGGTTTAAAGTCCACTTGACACAAACTAGGTCATTTTGGGCGAACATATGGTGATGCATATGTTTGGTTATCTTTACAAAGTTTATATAATCCATTCAGTTGTCATCAAGGATGATTTTAACTTGAGAGAGAAATGAGGTTTAAGGTCCACTCGACACAAACTAGGTAATTTTGGGACTAACATATGATACAGTGTGATTTGATAGACAACACTAGACCATGTTACATACAAGCTTGTAATGGAAACCATGCCACTTAACTCCATGATATACCTTATAATCTAAAGTGCATGTCTTGGACCACTTTTGACTTAACCAAGGGTCAAGTTTCACCAATGTCCAATGAAATTTACACAGAATAAATCTTATATGAATATGATATAGTAATGAAATGAAAAATATTTTAGCTCTCGGGTAAAAGATCACTACCTTGTGTAACGGGTTTTAAGGACGGGGGGGATTGTAGATGATCCATAAACACATGATCAGCATGACTACACATGCTAAAATTGTTTAACCATTATATCTTTCAAATTAAATGGATCTACACATATATAAAGATGTTAAGTATGGCTTTGTTCGACGGGTGCGTCTCTTCACTGTTGACTATCTTTAAATGACCACTGATTATCACTTTTTCTTCCATGGTTGGTTACTTGAACGTGCCAAATGGGTTATTTGGTCAAAAATATTTTAGGAATTAGATCGCGCTTAGTGTATAGAAACATTTGGAAGTTTTAATGGAGAGTTATTGAAAAACAGGAGACAATATACATTACATATTGAAATCTACTGAAGGAGAAGATGACATATATAGGCACAAAACATCATTTCAAAAATGGGGTCCAAAAACTAAGAACATAGGAAGGGTCAGAATCTAAGTCGAAAATAGGTATATGCCGGAGGATGGCATGTGCAGTCAGAAATATTCTGGATTTTCTGGAGTGCCATGAAACCTGTTGTGATCTATGCCATCTTCCCCTTTTGAGATTTTAATATGGAAAGCATGACGGTCTCCTAATCAAGGACAATCTTGTGGTTCTTCTCACATAAGAATGTGGATAATAGATATATCAAGTTTATCATAGCCATGGCAGCCCACAAATCTATACAATCTGCTCCTAAATACAGATCTTACTAACCGTGGTCTAATCACTGCAAAATTATGCGTGACTTATGACCTTCAGCTATCCAGCGAGCGTGAAAGTCTGATTTTGTCACGAAAATGTTAAGATTTTTTACCAAAATACCTTATTTGGCAGTAGGCTGGTAGGAGAACTTCAGATTTAGGTGAACTTGGGAAAAAAATCTAAAACAAACGATTCTTGCTTTTTATGAAAGGTCTATATGAGTACAACTTCAGGAAAAATATCCACCAAAATTCGGCTTTTGGCAAAAAACGTTACAGGCGTTCTGGTTTTTGTATCCATTTGACATATAAACTCCACGACTTTTCGGCATGCTGAGAAATCACAAATACTTATACGCTATAGACCGGGAGCCCAGGAGGTTAGTCTAGCTGAAAAGTGTACCAATTTTCACATATAACATTATGGTATCAAAGCATGCATATCTGGTATCATCAAAATGTAAGTCTGCCGGGTATCTGGTGGTGGGTGTGGCTGCGATACTGGGCATGAATTCTTGGGCTAGATTAGCTCAAAAGTGTACCACATGAAAATGATACAGCAGTGTACCTTACATCTTCAAGTATTACAAAAACATTTTGACTGACATTTCTAGTGGTGGGGTACCCCCAACAGAGTTATGTAATTGCCAGACCACAGCTAGGCTAGATTAGCTGAAGTCTGTACCACTTAAAACTGCTTTAGAGTTGTTCAGCACCACTACAAGAATCATGAATGATCACTGCCAGACAGTTTATGCGGTGGGTTACCCCTGACAGAACAGACACACCCAATATGCCACGCCTCCCAGCTAGGCTAGATTAGCTTAAATTCGTACCGCCTTAAACTCCTTGGAAGTCATTCAGCACCACAGGAATCATGAGTGATCACTGCCAGACAGTTTGCGGTGGGCTACCCATAACGCACATGCCCAAAATGCCAGCCCCACCCCTCCCCACCTAGGCTAGATTAGCCGAAGCCTGTACCACCTAAAACTGCTTGGAAGTTGTTCAGCACCAGAGGAATCATGAATGATCACTGCCAGGCAGTTCGTGCGGTGGGTTACCCCTAACACTAACAGACACGCCAAAAATGCCACGCCCCCAACTAGGCTAGTCTAGCTGAAGCCCGTACTACCTAAAACTGCTTGGAAGTTGTTCAGCACCATCACATCAATCAAGAATGACCACAGCCAGACAGTTTGTGTGATGGATTACCCCTGAGACAAGCCCAAAATACCACGACCCTTCTCCCCCAACTAGGCTAGATTAGTTGAAGTCTGTACGATCTACAATTAATTGGATGTTGTTCGGCAAAACCTCAGGAATCATGGATTACCACTGCCAGACAGATTGTGCGGTGGGGTACCCATGACGACCAACCAAAATGCCACGCCCCGCAACTAGGCTCGATTAGCTGAAGTCGGTACCACCTAAAACTGGAGGTTGTTCAGCGCCACCACAGGAATCAAGAATGACCACTACAAGACAGTTTGTTCGTGGGGTACCAATGACAAAAAGCCCAAAATGTCATGCCCCGCAACAAGGCTACAGAAGCTGAAGGATGATGCCACACTGGGGAAATTTTAATATTCAAGATGGCCGTCATGAGACATTTTCTGGTTATTTACTTTAATTTAGTGGGGTAAAATTCGGGAGAGATTCTCTCGAACCTTGGTATGAAAATAGTTTCTATAAGAATTTGACCCATTGAATCCGACGAGCTTGGGTGTTCCTCCTAAAAGTGACTGCTAATTCCAGTAGGAAGCCAAATTCACAATGGGGGCTCATTTTTGAAGGAAACTCATAATGTTCCCTAAAACGGCATGTAATATATTGAAATATAGGTTTTCGTTGCCAATTACTTCAAATATAAACATAAAAAACATGTTCCGACCAAAATGTATTCCAATCTGATGATATTCTGTCCCTTGTATTCTAATAAGGACACAAATTATACACGGTCACACAGAATCAACCATCGGGCCATCGTGTGTCGAAAGCTAACTGGGGTTGTCGAACCTCATGTAAAAGTCTAACTTACGCTCGCTTGAATCACTGGAATACTTGAATCAGTCTAACAGTCTGATTCTTCCGCTTTCATCATTATCATGCAACGGGGGTGAACCTTGTCTTGACAGTTATTAGGTCACTCATACGCGCCCGTAAAGCTGAGGTTGGCAAACATTTTCCATCCCTTCTTCCCCTCTGTTTTTTTGGTAGAGAGGGTGTCATAGTGAATCATAATGTATGCTTGACAATTCGCTCTATGAATTCGGCGAATCAGAAAACTTATAGTTTAAAACATTAATAACGTCGCCAAAATTGGCCGTCATTTTGATTATGACCTCAACCTGGAATACCTTTTGGTCGGAATATGTTTTTATGTTTATATCTGAAGTAACTGACACTGAAAACCTATATTTTAATATACTGCACACCTTTTATTAGGGGACTATATGGGTTTCCCTCCAAAATAAGCCTCCATTTTGAATTTGGCCCCCTAGCGGAATTAGCCATCACTTTTAGGAGGAATAGCAAAATTCAGGGCCCGACTAATCACCGGAATTCACCGGAATTCATTTACAATCACTGGAATTCACATATAATCACTGGAATTCACCAGAATTCACTTCGAAAACCCCTGATTCCTCCCACAAAACTAATTTATTTTAAATGTATAATACATTATAATGTAACGAATTACTATTTTGATATCTCCACAGGCCAAATAAAGGCCCTGTGTGTATTTATTTCAAAAAGACTACCGGAATTCATTTCAAATATATGCATCATGGTTATGATAACGTCGGGCACGTCGTGTTACCCAATAGGCCGAACTCCAAAATAACACTAAAAAACAATTTGCGTTGAGTTACCCAATAACTCCAAAATAACAACCAATAACTTCAAAAATATTGACTGGAAACACAAAATAACAATTTAGTATGAGTTTAAGAAGCGTGACTGGTTTTTGTCCAGTACGCGACGGGAGAGTGAGTGCGTTAGGTTCTAGATAGAGCTGATTTAAAGCTCTCTTTTGATGGAGCGCGCACTATGCTATCATCCAGGTGGTTCCAATCAATAATTGTCTTTGAGAAGAATGAGTGTTTATAAAGATCAGTTTTGCATACCACTGTTTTAAAACATTTTGAATTGATTGTTACATGGTTTTCAACTATGTTTTTAATTATAAAGTCAGAATTCTGTTTTGCTTTAATTCGGCGTTTGGGTTTGGCGGGAGTTAAATAGTCATCACAATTGAAAGCTGGGACCAGCCCCTCAACCACCTTGTAGAAGAAAGTGAGGCGGATCATCTTCTGTCTGTCTTGAAGGGATAGGAGCTCTAAGTCCTTTAGCATCCTTGTGACGCAACCTTCATCTTTAGATTTGTAATCGCCGGAAACAAACCTTGCAGCTTGGCGTTGGACTCTCTCAAGTCTGTTTATATCCTTTTGTAAGTAGGGGTCCCAGACAACTGAACTGTACTCCAGAGTGGAACGAACTAACGCTAAGTAGGCTGATCTTCTACATGTTTGTGGGCAGTACTTGAGGTTGCGCTTAAGGAATCCCACTGAGGAGTTCGCCTTCTTTATTAGCCTGGTAATGTGGGTGTCCCACTTTAGGTCTTCAGAGAGTGTAACTCCAAAGTACGGGTTTTCTTTTACTTGCTGAAGTATGACATTGTTTAGAGTATAGAAGTTAGTAGACTTACTATTGATGCTCATTATATAGCATTTCTTTGCATTGAATCTCATTCCCCAGGTATTGGTCCAGTCTTCAAGAGCTGAGAGGTCATATTGAAGGGTTTGATGGTCCTGTCGAGATTTGATGGTGCGGTAGAGCAGACAGTCATCTGCAAAGAGTCGGACTTGTGATTTCCGGAAGGTCATTTATGTGGCACAGAAAGAGCAGCGGGCCGAGTACAGTTCCCTGGGGGACTCCTTGGGTCAACTGTTACCGGGTCTGAGAATTCTCCTTCAATGACTACTTGCATGTGTCTAGTGGTCAGAAACTGTCTTAACCAGTCGTTTAGAGGGCCATCTACTCCATAGTTTCTAATTTTGTGGAGAAGTTTCTCGTGAGGGACGGTGTCGAAGGCCTTCGAGAAATCTAGGATAACCATGTCGATTTGTTTGTTGGCGTCGTGTTTCTGGATGTGTCTCACAGGAATATCCCGATCGGAAACCGTGCTGAAGACAGGTCAGTATCTTGTTCTTTTCAAGATGTGTAAGAATGTGCCGGCAAATGATGTGTTCTAATAGCTTGCAAGTCACGCAAGTCAGGGAAAAAGGTCGATAGTTTTCGGGTAGGTGGACGTCCCCTTTCTTAAAGACTGGTGCAATGTTGGCATTAGTCCAGTCTGGTGGGAGTTGACCGGTGTTGATTGATAGTTGGAATATCTCACGGAGGCCAGGAGCAAGTTGGCTACTACAGGTCTTCAGAATAGTGTTGGCTATTTTGTCTGGTCCAGTCGCCTTCCGCTCATTCATGTTCTTCAATAGGTTTTCGACTCCTTTGGTAGTGATGTTAAGGGAGGGGATCGATGTTAGGACTGGTTTCTGTGATTTAGGTAAAGCCGGAGTGTCCTTTACATTGGTGAACACAGATTTGAACTGGTTTACTAGAATTTGTACTTTATCCTTGCTGCCACTGAATAAGTTACCCATGTTCTTGAGGGGTGCTATACCAATACTGTCTTGTCGTTTGGATTTGATATACCGCCAGAATGGTTTGGTGTTGTTGTTGTCAAGCCCTTGCTGGATTGTACTATTGATGTGGTTGATCTCTGCTAGCTTGTCAACATGTGTGGAGAAAATCTCGTAACTCGTCAAATTTGAGATGTTTTAAAACAATTATGTGTAGAACCTATTTGTAATTCATCAAAAAAGTCTCTTTTATCAGCATTTCAGTCCTAATTTTAACTTACAATATTATTTGACCAAATCCATACACCGGAATTCACTTTGGAGATATCAGAATTCGCCCGTACAATCTTCCTATTTACTTATATTTTCGATTAATATTAATGTTGAATTTAAAACACATAAAATCACCGGAATTCACATTGAAAACACATAAACACCGGAATTCACATTGAAAACATATAAACACCGGAATTCACTTTCAACATATCTGAATCGCACTGAAGACCTTCGTATTTACTAATATTTTACATTAATAATAAATTACTTTAAATCACCGGGATTCACTTTGAAAACATATAAACATCGGAATTCACTTTCAACATATCTGAAATCGCACTTAAGACCTTCGTATTTACTAACATTTTACATTAATAATAAATTACTTTTAAACACCGAAAATTCACTTTGAGAAAATCGGAAGTCGCCCCAAGACAATTGTATTTACTTATATTTTGCATTAATATTAATACTAGAATGTATCTGCTGTAAAATAATTATAAAGTCTCATCAATAATGGTTTGGATGTTTTCACAGATAATCCGTTGTAGCATGAAGCAGTCCAGATTAAATGAAGTGTAATTTTAATAATATGCCAATAGTAGGCATATAGAATGTTCACCAGTTAATTGCCATTGTAAAAGGTGACAAATCACATACAATCACACCTCCAAAAAACATAACAAACTATGATAACATGAGAATGAGAATTTATTTATTTCTAAACAAGTTACGATGTCGATGACCGAAAGTGACAATCGGCGCAATATGCAATTATAAATAAATAAATATAGCTATAATATTAAATTGTTTATTTTAATAAACTATTATCAATCTTTTATTACAATACATTACAACGAATTGCAACGAAAGTATACATTAGTTTCTTGTCAACAAAAATCACATACACGAGTTATCTCCCGTGAACCTCCGATTTGGGCACAAATCAGCAAGGCTTCTTAAATTCAACTAAATTGTTATATTGTGTTTCCACAGTCAACATTTTTGGGGTTATTGGCTGTTATTTTGGAGTTCGGCCTATTGGGTAATACGACGCGCCCTACGTTATCATAATCATGATGCATATATTTGAAATGAATTCCGGTAGTTTTTCAAATAAATTCACCTACAGCGCCTTTTTCTGGCCTGCGGAGAGATCAAAATGTATTATACATTTAAAATAAGTGAGTTTTGGGGGAGGAATTGGGGATTTTAGAAGTGAATTCCGGTGAATTCCGGTGATTAGTCTACCCGCAAAATTCATTGGATTCAGCGGGTCAAATTACGATGGAAACCAGCTTCATACCGAGGTCCGAGAGAATCTGTCCCGACTTTTACCCAACTAAATTAAAGTAAATAACCAGAAAATGTCTGATGTCGGCCATCTTGAATATTTAAATTTTCCGAAGGGTGCCAGATTGGCATTACCCAGATTCTGAATCTACACATATTAAAGACATATAATCCACTCAAAACTTACATTTCAATATATTGCACATCTTTTTAGTGAACTTTATGAGTTTCCCTCTAAAATGAGCCTCCATTTTGAATTTGGCCCTCTATTGGAATTAGCCATCACTTTCCGGAGGAATACCCTAGCTCATTGGATTCAGCGGGTCGAATTATTCTAGAAACATATTCAAACCGAGGTCCGAGAGCAGCTGCCACATATTTTACCCCACTAAACAACTAGAAACCACCTCATGTCGGCCATCTTGAATATATAAATTTCCTCAATTCTGAATCTTCACATATAAAAGATATATAATCCACCAATAAACATTAGGTGGGCTATATTTCCATGTCAAGGCTTAAAATGAGGTTTGGCAACTGGACTTTATGGTTCGTATGTCAGTGGTCACTGAGTTGAACCACTACTTATTATTCTTCATACGATTACTTAATCTTTAATAGATATTACATACTCATGAAAATATCCCTGATAACATTCACTGATGGGTACCATATGGGTACCATGTGTCATGTAATATGGGGCCATTATGGGGAGCCCATATGGGACCCCAACATTTTTGCACCCTACATTCATATGGGATCCATATGGGCAACCATATGGGTACTAAATGGGGTTTGTGTGGGATCTATATGGGTAAGACATTTAAAATAATATGGGTGTTATATGGGGCCTACATGGGACCTATATAGCAATGTTAAGAAATGTAATATGGGTACTATATGGGACTCATGTGGGGTGCAAATAAATGTAATATGGGGCTTGCATGGGACCCATATGGCCATGTTAAGAAATGCCATATGGTTACTATATGGGACTCGTTTGGGGTGCAAATAAAGGTAATATGGGCATAATATGGGACTCATATGGGATCTTGTACCAAATAAGTACAAAACTATTTATATTTGGTTTCATGTTTTATTATTATGCTTTCTCAATTAGGATGGTTGAAATTCGTTGAGATCTCCCACCATCCCGTCCCTTGCATTTGTCAGGAAACCAGTTCAAACGACTAACTGCAGCTTTGATTTCCTTGTTTGTGGTGTTTCAAAACATTGGATTTCTTCTGTCTGGATCTGTAATTCAAAAGGAAAGCACATTAGGTCTGTAGATGTGCAACCTGACAAAGCAACACAAGTCTTTCCATATGATCTCCCCTGAGACCACAAAACACATACAATTCAATAATATAGAGTCCATACTAATATATATGACTGTCGTTTGTTTGTCATTCTGTTCAAGGTTGGTAGTTAAACCAAGGCTGTCATCGAGGCTGAATATTTTGTGTATAGGGGTGGCACCAAACTAGAGTTTTACCAAATTCGGTTATAATGTCCTTTGTATGTATTTCGTTCTATAGCTGATAAAATTTTCCGACGTTTTGTCCAGCGAGAGCAAGAAACCTCTATATTGCCATGACACACATTAATGTGTGTTAAAAAGTAAAAAGTCACCTTTCTTGAAATGACATCTTTCTTGTTTCAGAATTTGGCAATATTTTCAAAATATCTGAAAAAAAAAACATCCATTCAAATCCATCCTCATATTATTATAAAACTTTTATATAAGTACTTGGATGCAATATACATATATATATATATATATATATAGGTATATTTCCACACAAAATGATCAAGTCAGTTAAGTAACAGATATAGCCTTTATAGGTCAATGCAAAAATTTTCAAAATACAGAAACTTTAAAAACTTTCATTTCAGTTTATTTTGTCAAAGAGTATCAAGCATATTGTAGTATAGGAAGGATCGAACAAATTTACCTTTGATTAAATTTTGTGAACTGATTGCAGAGATGTGTACCACTTTGGTCTGTTTCTTGTTAGTACTAACTTCTAGCTGCTATACACATATACTTCTGCAATTCAGAATCTAAAGTTAAACCAATGACCAGACTAAATTGGTTGTTATAGGATGACGCGCTGACAGGTATTCACGGTTGACTTGATGAACTCTGCTGTATGGTCAGATATTATATAATTTGAGTACAGAATCTGCTATAGTCATTAAAATCTAACTAGCAAGAAACCTATACCAGCCAGGCTCTATTCATAATAAATTTTAGTAGAAACTGGTCCTGATTTCTTTGACTATTTTCTTTAAAGAATAATGTATTACGATTCTTTTGCTTTAAAGCTCTACAGAGACGGGCATTTATTTTGAATGGTAGAGTGAAGTACATATTTCTTAAAATGAAAATATGTGGCACAATTTCATTCATAAACAAACTCTATTTTTTATTCATGGTAAACTTATTATAGTCTGTGATAAGGAGAATTCTGCTGTAATCTGTTTAATCTCTGCAAAGTATATATTAGTGCACCACTTAATTCTATAGTAATCTAAAAATATTAATAAAAGATCTCCAAATTGTTTGGATTTTAATTTTATTTAAAATATAAAACAAATTTCAGTACAGCAGTAGAATAAATCATCTACCTATGGAGTACCAATTTATATTGCGCGCAAAGGCTTTAGCAGCTTTGCAAGTATGGCTTCATAATATTATATACTTTTTGAAAATTAATTTAATCTTAAGTTATATTTTTCTGATTTGTTATTACTGTATTGGTTTTAGAAGTACAAAAGTGTTATTTTTTTAAATGCTGTTTATTTTGAGTTTGATATGTTGGTGATGAATTTGTTCACCTATAATTTGCATAGTCGCATCACCATGAATATAACCAGTTACGATTTCAACAATCTAACGCATTTTTTTGTTTTTAATTTATTGATAATGGCGGACATAGTGATCAGCCTGTATACACCGAGTGTCGATCGAACATGCCTTGTACCAATTTTCAGCAAGATTGGATATTTTGTTCAGGTATTATATCAGTATGTGCTTCCGATATCCATTGTTAATTCAAGAATTTTGTGCCATTGACCCCTGTACGTAATCCCTGTGTTACAAAGTTATGTTCATGTTCAATATTATAAATTAAAACAAAACAAAGAAAAAAGACTTCATTTCTCAATTTTATTAAATTCTAATCTCTTACTTCTCAGTTCCTACAGGTTACATACAAAGACGGTCTCATCATTAATACATCTAGGTTGCTACAAATAATTTCCAGACAACCTTTGCAGTAACCTGTTAGGTTACCTGCCCTGAAATTGTTTGACTTAAAAATACATTATGGAAGATTAAATAAAGAGCTGACAATATATAATAGATAAAAAAACGGATTATAATGTAAATGGGAAATGTCGAAATTTTAGTGAAATTGCTTCAATCTGATTCATATACACAGTAGCCTCGATCGTCATTTTTACCGCTGTTACGATAATAAAAAGAAGACTTGATTATCCATTTTTGCGGTTAATCAAGGGCATTGGACAGAAAATCGGATTCAAATCTAATTAAATTCGGACCCATAAGATGCCATCGAGGTCGTTGATTATGGTCTTTTTAATAAATGTCTAATTAATAGTTTATATAACATTTCAGACCTAAAGAAAGACCTGCAATAGTCAGATTTAGCTCTTGCATAATGTTTATGTTTAATTAAGCGAAAACATTAAATTTTAATGAAGGAGAAATGGGAAATTGAAAATATTTTTAAGTAAAGTAGTACAATAAAGAAATTGCAAAAAGACCTTACCTGTAAAAATTTCTTATGCTCTCTAACAAATCTGTGTAGTTGTAACTTGGTTTAATGTAAATCGCACCTGTTTGTGCGACTGTTTACTTGTCATGTAAATACAACTGTTGAGGGCGCAATAAGTTTAACATATCCCAAATAAACACTTTAATGACATTCTGATTTTAATTTTCTGAATACTTATTAATATCTACTAAATGCAATGGGTATGATTCCACATTGAAGCCGATACAAGTGCGACTAATCCCATATGGGTAAAATATTGGACCCAGATGTAATATTTTATATGTGGTAGATGCCATATAGATAAGATATTGGCCCCAGATACACATGTGGGTAATCCCATATTAATACCATATTGAACCCATATACATAATATACATGAATGTGGTTATATCATATCCATACCACACAAGCTTTTGGTGCACATATGCGTAATCCTTTCTGTGCAGATTGGTTCACAAAACTAAAACTATGGATTCAATAATGAACTTATACATACAAATAAGTAATCCCATATGGATACCATATTGGCCCCACATATACAAAAGTTATATGTAATCCCATACAGATACCATATTATCCCCAGATACACAAATGGGTTATCCCATATGGACACCATATGGGCCCCATGTATACAAAACAGAGTTGTTAATGTGGGTAATCCCATATAGACCCCATATTGGCCCCAGATACACACACTATAAGGTCAGATTATCAATGTAAGAAAGAAGTAAGCATTATACCATTTGGCTTATCTCTGTGATATTAATTTACACACAACTAAAAGTATGGATTCAATAATGAACTTATACATAGAATAATAAGTAATCCCATATGGATACCATGTTGGCCCCAGATATACAAAAGTTATATGTAATCTCATACAGATACCATATTATCCCCAGATACACACACGGGTAATCCCATATGGACACCATATTGGTCCCATGTGTACAAAAACAGAGTTGTTAATGTGGGAAATCCCATATAGATCCCATATTGGCCCCAGTTACACACACTATACGGTCAGATTATCAATGTAAAAAAGAAGTAACCATTATATCATTTGGCTTATCTCTGTGATAGTAATATATACACAACTAAAAGTATGGATTCAATAATGAACTCATACATAGACTAATAAGTAATCCCATATAGATACCATGTTGGCCCCAGATAGGCAAAAGTTATATGTAATCCCATACAGATACCATATTATCCCCAGATACACACACGGGTAATCCCATATGGACACCATATTGGCCCCAAGTGTACAAAAACAGAGTTGTTAATGTGGGAAATCCCATATAGATCCCATATTGGCCCCAGATACACACACTATACGGTCAGATTATCAATGTAAAAAAGAAGTAACCATTATATCATTTGGCTTGTCTCTGTGATATTAATATATATGTGAAAATAAAGTGTATTTGCGTACATTTGTATGTGGTAAGATAATATGGGTCCTATATGGGGACCTTGTGGTATCACCTGGGCCCACAGCCCATTTTTCCCCATATGGTCCCCATGTGGCAATGTTTATGGGGATGTAATACCCAGAATTCTCAATAAGTCTAACCCAGCTGATAAAGCCAGCACGCCCTTTCCGGGCAGGGGGTCAAAGTTGACGACATACATACAGGTCATTGGTACGACAGCATGGCTGTAGTGAAAACTGAAAGGAACACGTGTAGTAAATTCTTTGGAAATATAGCCGACATGTTAAATAGTCAAACTCATTTCTCATTTTGTGTTTGAATATCCAAGGGTTCGCTTTCAAAATTTATGGCATAACTAATCATTTAAAGAATTAGGGGTGAGGGGTGTTTTTAAATCAACGTGCTTGCAACTAGTCAATAGCCTAAGTGGTGTCAAAATACATGATCTGTCAAAGTACCGGTAAGATGGAGAAATGAAATGCCAATAATGAATGAATGGAGTTTGTGCTATAATACAAATAATTTAGACCTGTGTCACAAGTCATCCTGTATAAAAATTGATCAAATGTGAAATTTATTAACGTAACAGATATTTCAATTTGCGTAACCAGGATATCGGTCGTGTGTTTTTGAGGTGGTGCGACCGCACGTAACCGGTTGGTATCGTTCGCGTGAAATTTCATGGCCTGCTATTGAATTTCAGCAATTTCCGTTTATTAGTCCTAGAGTTATAGCCCTTGTTTCACTTTGTTTAACCTTGTGAACGCTCTAACCCCAAAAGTTATCATCCTATCTTTCTGTGACGAAGAATCCTATTTAATTTCCGTTTATAACGTCTAGAGTTATGGCCTTTGTTGAACCTTGTAAAACGCTCTAATGTCAAAAGTTAACATCCGATCTTTGTGAAATTTATATGCAATATTTAAATTGGGGAAATGAAGAATCCTATTGAATTTCAGCAATTTCCGTTTATTACTTTTAGAGTTATGGCCCTTGTTTCACTTTGTTTAACCTTGTGAAGACTCTAACCCCCAAATTTATCATCCTTTTTTTTCTGAAATTTATATGTATTATTTAAATTAGTGAAACGAAGAAGCCTATTGAATTTCAGCAATTTCTGTGTATTATGTCTAGAGTTATGGCCCTTGTTTCATTTTATTGAACCTTGTGAACGCTCTAACACAAAAAGTTATCATCCGATCTTTCTGAAATTTATATGCATTATTTAAATAAGTGAAACGAAGAAGCTTATTGAATTTCAGCAATATCTGTTTATTACGTCTAGAGTTATGGCCCTTGTTTCACTTTATTGAAATTTGTGAATGCTCTAACATCAAAAGTTATCTGCCGATCTGTATGAAATTTACATGCGTCATTTAAATTAGTAAAGAGAAGAATCCTATTGAAATTCAGCAATTTCCGTTTATTACTTCTAGAGTTATTGCCCTTGTTTAACTTTGTTCAACCTTGTTAATGCTCTATTGATGAAAGTTATCATCCGATATGTATGAAATTTATATGCATCATTTAGATTTGTGAAACGAAAAAGCCTGTCAAATTTCAACAATTTCTGTAGATTACTTCCAGAGTTGAGACCCTTGTTTCAATTTGTAGAACCTTGTGAACCTTCAAAGTCAAACGGCAAAAATTATAATCTGATCTGTATGGAACTGTCTTATAAAGGCCCCCAATTAACTACAAAGGAATAAATATGCGACAACCCTTGTCAACCCGCACGGACGATTTAGCTGCTGTGGGCGTATGTTTCGTTGCCTGGCAACCTGTCTTTTATATTTGTCAGTGATAATTTTTTAATACAGAATAGGATAATTATTAAGGATATTTAACATCTACATGAGTAAGGTAAGCACTTTCTGCATATTGTTTTTGTATGTTTAACCATGCATTTTTCCGTTACTAGAAGTAGAAAGTTTTAACCATGTTCTAGTGCATTGCAAGTGTTTAAAAAGAATCGGCGGAAAATATAACTGATAAATACACGACAATGTAAATGTTTTCTAATATTTGGAGTTGTTTAGTTCCATTTCGTGTAGCGAAAATACATAGAAAACAAATTAACGATTAGTTTTGAATTATTTATGGTGTCGAAATACATCATTCTAATCGTCATCTCATAAATACATAGCCAAAATACATCAGTCGGAAATAAGCAATTTATCTTGTCAAAGGGACAGTAGTGCTATTTAGGAAATGATTTTTGGCCCGACATACGAATAATAAGAATATTTGTACGTTACCAATTTTAAGCATTTCATTTAAATAAAGGTTGACATTTTATTAACATGTGTACATTTTATTTTCTTTCTCATAGGAAATTTAGGTATCCAGACAACTCGGACCAAGACCACTCAGACCAAAAAGGAGACCAGTCGGAACAATACAAAGACCATTCGAACCAACCCAAAAGACCACTCAGACCAATATTTAGCTTTGCTACTCGGACTAACCCAAAGGACCACAAGGACCAATAAAAAATAAAATACAAACAATAAATATGTTGTTATTTATTTATTATTTAATCAAATAAATATGTTATTTATTTATTATTATATCATAGTAATCAGAATACAAAGAGGTGAGTAATTCATAGGTGAATATATACATAACTTAGCATGGTCTTCGTTACGGGTGGGGGGTGGATGTCCGAATGGTTATGGTTAGCACATACACGCTGTATCACTGTATCAGAAGGTCTGTCATCGAGTCGATTGGCGTGGTTTCGATTCCCTGGTTGTACGTGACAAGAAGTAGGGTCGCCTGTCCAACCTTGTGGGTCCTCCGGTTTCCTCCCACTGCTTAAGACCCCCTACGCGCAAGCTGATTATTGAAATAAAAATGAACCATATTTTAGTCCAAAATTACCTAGTTTTTTTCGAGTGGACGTTAAACCTCCTCTCTCTCTCTCTCTTTCTCTCTCCTTACTGGTAAGTACATAATAGCAAATATTCATCCTTATTACATCAACAATTTATTATACTACCATGTACTTCAATATCTTGACTGATTTTGATCATGAACATTTTATGTTTAGACTAAGTATAGATAATCAGGTTTTGTAGCCCTACTCTCAACCCTCCTCCTTTCAAAGCTCGAGCTTGGAACCGGCCTCGGCAGATTTAAACAGGATAACACTTGTAAAGACAACACACACAAGAAACCAATTACAATAACACACGATATAAGTATCATAAGGAACAATTAGGTGTAGGATAAAGCACGAGACTGAGGTTATGCTGGGGAAAGAAAGACTGATGAAAATAACCCGAGAGAAAAAAAAATCCGTGGCCAGCAGGCCGAGGGTTTTCTGTCGAGGGTTTTTTCTGTAGTCTTTCTTCTCCGGCATAACCGAAGTCGAGGACTTTATCTTGCTTATAAACCGTCTATGTTTACATGTACGCAAGATGAGAATATCCCCGAATTCCCACAAGAAAAACCTTATATCATGTTTTCTTATGGGGAAAAAAAAACCTACCCTGGAAGAATAGCCCGTTACAGGTTTAAAGAAAAACTTTCCGAAGAATAACCCCAAATCTCCCTGTATATATCCATAACCGCCCTCGACTTTCAGACCGCAAGTTATTCCGGGCATAGAATATACCCCAAAGATCAAAGAGATTTACCGTTACAGGTTTATAAGAAGATAAACACACACGACGAATGCTGTATAGTAGTATTTTTTCATTCCTTTGTATTTAAAATGGAATTTGTCTGTCAAAAGATCTTTAGGAACTTGAATATTTCTGGAAAAAAAGAAGAAAAAAAGACTTGATAGTTGAAACAATCATACAAAAGCCTGATAATGGCTTTTCTCTGAGATTCACAAATACTTGAGGTAAGACCGGTAGATTTTGAGAAATACTCAACAATACTCCCTATAATACATACTTGTCTGAAGCCATAATGTCTGCAGATACGTATGGAAGACCAAATGGGACAATATTCATGATTCTTGTTTCTACATTTCAGTTTGAACATTTTAGACATGAACGCAACATTCTAAACTAATGATTCTTGTTTCTACATTCTTATGTCAACATTTCATGCACAAAATCAACATTTTAAACAAAAAATTGACTTTATGTTTCATTTTCGGCGTTTTATCGGTAACTTTTATATATCATTAAATATTAAACTTAAAAAATAATTTCTTAATTTTACACGACAAAGAAATCAATTCATTGGTTTCTGAAAGTATTTTTTAAAAAATCTGGAATTTGAACTCTTATGAAAATATTTTCTACGTTTCAAAAAGTCTTGAAGTTAAAATCTTGAAATGAAAATGTCTAGAAAAATATCTTGAATTATCAATATTATTACACCAGAGGGCGTTAGCGTATGTTTACAACTTTGATACAGACTATAGATTAGAAATCAAAAGTAGACTTTTCCACGAGTGGAAGTGGGCCCCTGCTGTGTTAACAGTACACGTAATTAGTTGCATGAAACAGAAATTAAGCTCGAGATATAATAACAATACAAATAACTTCTATAATTTAAACAGCTAGAAAAATTAGGACAAAGGCCTTCCTTACATATTCGCTGTTATTTGTTTACTTTTTCATATGTTTACAAGTTAGACCTACACGTGTTTCGAATATGGCAAAAATAGATGATAATGCTGTGTTTTAAATGGAATCTATTCACTGTTATTTGTTTACTTTTTCATATTAACTATAAGTAAAGGATAGTGTTTGCAAATTAGACCTACACGTGTTTCAAGTGGAAAAATCTACTTTTGATTTCTAATCTATAGTCTGTATCAAAGTTGTACACATACGCTAATGCCCTCTGGTGTAATAATGTTGATAATTCATTTTATTTTTCTGGACATTTTCATTTCAAGATTTTTTTTAACTTCAAGACTTTTTGAAACGTAGAAAATATTTTCATAAGAGTTCAAATTCCAGATTTTTTTTTAGATACTTTTAGAAACCAATGAATTGATTTCTTTGTCGTGTAAAATTAAGAAATTATTTTTTAATTTTAATATTTAATGATATAAAAGTTACCGATAAAATGACGAAAATGAAACATAAAGTAAATTTTTTGTTTAAAATGTTGATTTTGTGCATGAAATGTTGACATAAGAATGTAGAAACAAGAATCATTAGTTTAGAATGTTGCGTTCGTGTCTAAAATGTTCAAACTGGAATGTAGAAACTAGAATCATGAATATTGTCCCATTTGGTCTTCCATAGATACATAATACCGCTACATAAAAGATGCATAACATTATTGGATATAATAGTATTGGTCATTTAATTTTTCTTCATAACTTTTGAAATACCGGTAATTCAAAAAGTCTTTGCAAGTCATAATTAGATTTCAAAATATTATAATTTTCTGTTTAATTTTCTGATTTAATATAACCTGCAGATCTGATTCCTTTGTTTTATATAATACCTCAGCGGGCTTTAAAATGGGAAATTCAAAGACAAACTGAGTGAAACTCAAAATTTGTATTCGTACATTGATCACTATTGACGAGTAGGCCTACTGTTCTCAAAATACTGTGAAAGTTCAATAAATAATAAAGCCAATTTTTGGTTGATTAAAATCAACAGCTTCAATCTCAATGTACTTCTATAGTGTAGACATGTTCAACTTTTCAGAAAATTTTCCATTCCAATGAAATGAAATTTTTTTCTTGACTGCAATAATATCAAAATCGGGTGAAGACTGCATAGGCCTACTAATACTATTACCAGTAGGCTACTAATTGTAAATCTGTTGCAAACGCCTCTACACGTAATATTAAGTAGGTAGATGATTTAGTCTTCTGTCGTACTGATTTTTTTTAAAATTTTAATCAAAATTAAAATTCGACTTTGAATTAATACAAAACATTAGGCCTATAAAAATTTTCACTTGAATTTAAAGTAGATAAGTCTCCAACTCAATATCATCCAAAATCTTCAACATTGAAAACACGATTTATTTTCAAATTAAATCAACATTCATGTTGTGATCTTACCGGAAAAAGATGGGCTTTTGATATCCAATATTTAAGACAAAATAAACATTTGTAAATATCCCTACAAAATTCTTTTCCAATCTAGGCCTAATTAATAATTTTAGAAAATGGCCATTTATTTATTTTAAGCCCCTCTGTCATTTAATTTAGTTAATTTTATAAATGCAGCCCCCCCCCCCCCAAAAAAAAAAAAAAAAAAAAAATCCACACATTTTCAGCTTGCACAACTGGAAAAAAGTTTACTTATATAAATCCACCCCAATGTAATCAATTATTTCATAGTCTTTTTGATCTAGGCTTTCTTGAGAAATTAAATTAGCTTCAGTAGACATAACAATTATATAAGAAAAAAGAAAACACTATTAGTATTAAATAAAAAAGGAATTATTGCTTTAGTTATCAATGAAAAGGAATTTTTGTTCTAAAATAGATTCTTCCAGGAATCCTGTACATTAAAGGAGCTAAGTCTCTAACTCAATATTATCCAAAATCTTCAACATTGAAAACACAATTTATTTGTCAAATTAAATCAACATCATGCTGTGATCTTACCGGAAAAAGATGGGCTTTTGATATCCAAAATTTAAGACAAAATAAACATTTTACCATTGGTACACGAATCGTCTACCATAATGCGCTTCAGCCCCAGATGTATCAAGGGACTCGAGGGACGAGGCTAGACACATTGCACCAAATCAAACGGCGTATGTAGACTGGAATAACCAGACGCTAGAAATTTGCACTCGCTTGAGACTGCTGGCTTATTTTGCCAAACATAACTGATTTGAAATTGGAGTAAAAACGGAAACCATTGAATGTAAATCAGTTTATAAACATTCATATTACAGTATTATATGCGTTGCGACCCACTTTTGTCAATTTCTAGGTCCCAAATGTTAGCAATTTAGCTCCTTTAAATAAAAGATTTACAAGAGTTGATAAAGGCAACTTCATCCTTGATATCTGATATTTCAATGTTGGCCACACTAATTTGATTTCCTGTTCTTCGGACTTCGATATAAAAATAAATAGCTAATTAAATCATGTGAAAGATGTTTTGTTTAAAAATTTGGAACTACATGTATAAGCTTTTGAACAGAACAGCCAAGTACTTTTGGTTTTTAAATAGATGTATGTATTTTTCCAGAAGAACCAAATAAATAAATATAATGAACGTCCATTTCTATAGCGCCAAAACTCTTCAAAAATTGTGTTCATAGCGCTTGAAAAAACATACCTACACGAAGTCTTTAGCTCTAAGTTATAACTTGTTTGAAACAGATGAGTTTTTAAAAATTGTAAGGCACTACATTAATCTCATCATGTTGTTTATATGAATATATATATGATTACGGTATCCAATAGCATTCATATCATTATCAATTTTTTTTACAGAGTTACTTCGTATAACCGGGGTAAAATATTTACATGCAGTAATTAACAAGACTGTTTTGTTAGGGTTTTTAAAAAAAAAAAAAAAATTAAAACACGTCATCCAGGCGAGAACCAAAATATATTTCTTTATGTCCTAAATTAAAATAATACAATAACAATAACCGGGGTAAAATATTTACATGCAGTAATTAACAAGACTGTTTTGTTAGGGTTTTTAAAAAAAAAAAAAATTAAAACACGTCATCCAGGCGAGAACCAAAATATATTTAATCTTTAAGTGGCATTTAGCGATTGGAAAACACATTAATAGAACACAATTTTTATGGGAAACAATCACTGGTTTATTCTAAAAGCACGACGTTTCGACAAGTATCCTCTTTTCGTTATCAAGCACAATGACATTTCATAAACTTCAGATGAATATATAAGAGTGGACATGGTGAAACCATATAATAAGATAAAATAACAATAACAATAAAGATAAAGGATTAAACAAATTAGACATAAGATAAGTAGGGTAGTTAATTAGACAATCAACAACAAATGGAAAACATTTAGCTAATTATGAAGACCATCAAAGGGAGCCGTTGGATGCTGTTATGTTGTTTCAATGAGGTAATAGGGATGAAACCATTTACTAAGATATGGATAACACTTATAATAAATTAATGTAGGCATTGCATAGTCCATTAACAGAAGGCTAAATAAACAATATAGGTGATAATATGTATGGTAGGTGAGCAAGTGGTTATGACAATGAAAAAATTAAGAGTGTGAAAGCTCAAAAAGAAATGACAAATGAAGTTAATAGCCTAATAAGTTAAACAGTCCAGAAAAAAGCCATAGGTTGGAAACATATTGTAATAAATGGGGTGATAAAGGGGGGGGGGGACCATTTAACTTACTATTACATACATACTAATAGTATGTGAACGCTCAAAAAGAAATGACAAATGAAGTTAATAGCCTAATAAATTAAAGTCCAGAAAAAGGCCATAGGTTGGAAACATATTGTAATAAATGGGGTGATAAAAGGGGGGGGGGACCATTTAACGTACTAATACATACATACTAATAGTAAGAAATACACCAAGATGCGGATAACGAAACAGATCTCAATAATCCTATTAATATAGATGAGTTGAAAAAAGCTTTACGGACTAAAACCGACAGTGCAGAAGGGCTAGACTGTGTAAAATACACAATGCTGAAAAATCTACCCGAGAAAGCACTGGCGTTAGTTCTTGATATCTTTAACCTCTCATGGTCGAAGGGAAAAACTCCACAAGAATGGAAAACTGCCTCAGTAATTCCCCTACATAAGCCCAATAAAGACAAAAACGAAACAACGTCGTATCGCCCAGTCAGTCTAACATCCACTTTATGTAAAACACTAGAAACAATAATTACAAACAGACTAAAATTCCACTGTGAAAGCAACAACATCTTCACAAAACAACAAAGTGGCTATCGTTCCGACAGGTCGACAGCAGACCATATCATTAGATTACAACATGACATATCAAAAGCTTTCACAGCTAAACAATATCTATGCGCGATTTTTGTTGATTTAACAAAGGCCTTTGACCTTGTATGGGTGGATGGTCTCTTGCACAAACTCCATAACGCGAAAATAAAAGGCAGAATGTACAAGTGGATAGAAGACTTTCTAAACGATAGGCACATTAGAGTACGTGTAGGTAATTGCTTAAGTGACAAATTCAAAATGGAAAACGGAACGCCGCAAGGATCCGTTATCAGCCCAATACTATTTAACATAATGATAAATGACCTTCCTAGCTACGGGGGGAAGAGCACTGAATCCGCACTATTTGCTGACGACAGCTCGTTCTGGAAAGCTTCAAATAACATAGGCATAATCAAAAAATCGCTTCAATATACCCTAAAACAAATCTCAAAGTGGGCAGACGATTGGGGTTTTAAAATCTCAGAAGGGAAAACAGTAGCAATGCTGTTTCACTCGACTGACACTAACAGGAAAATTGACTTAAATGTTAACGGCTCAAAAATTGAATTTAAATCAGAAGCCAAATTTTTAGGAATGATATTTGATTCAAAACTTTCTTATAAAGCACATATAGATAGCGTAGTAAGTCGCACATCAAAAACTCTCAATTTAATGAAATACATCAGAGGAATGGAATGGGGCGCAAGCAGAAGTACTCTTATGCTAATATACAGAGCACTCATCCGCTCGGTAATCGACTACGGATGTCTAGCTTATGCAAATGCAAGTGATGCACAGCTCAATAAATTAAACATAATACAAGGGAAGGCATTAAGACTAGCCACAAGAGCCGCAATAGGAACCAAAACAGTTGCCCTTCTACAAGAGATGGGAGAACTCCCGCTTGATCTTAGACGAGAGGAACTGACACTCAAGTACTGGGGCAAACTGCAAATGCTAAAAGAAAAATGTCCGACATATAAGTGCCTCCAACAATTCAAACGTATAGGCTATAGGAAAAATACGCGTCCTATGACATTCGGGCAAATGTCAAACGATGTCTTAAATAAACACGGTTTAAAAGGGACAATAATAGAAACAAAAACTTATCCCGTCACCCCACCCTGGCAATTAAGCAATCCAATCATCAATACGCACCTAATCAACGTTACAAACAAACACGATAATCCCATAGAGGCTAGAGCACTAACACTAGAGCTGATAGACACAAAATGGGCAGACTATATTAAAATCTATACAGATGGGTCGAAAAATAATACACAGGGACTAACAGGGTACGGCATTTTCATCCCCAAAGCAAAGCTAAACATCAAGAAAAGGATACCAGAACATTGCTCTGTGTACACCGCAGAATTGATGGCCATTAAAACTGCAATAGAATGGCTTGCCACCCAAAAACACCAAAAAGCCGTTATCCTATCAGACTCACTAAGTAGCATTAAATCCATCGAATCAGACTATTCCAAAAGCAGACAGGACATAATCCACCAAATTAGGTATATTATTCAAACAATCAAGAATAACGGAAGAGAGGTAGTCCTTGCATGGATCCCCTCCCACATCAATATCTTCGGCAATGAACAGGCTGACAAGCTAGCCAAGGAAGGGTTGGCATTAACTGATATAGAAAATTTAGAATACAGCAGTCAAGAATTCACAAGCATAGCCAAAGATAAAATTAAAAATGCATGGAAAACCCGTCTAAAACATGAGAATACTCATCGCTATCAAATTGATAGCAATCTTGAAGACAAGGTTTACACCAATCATCCATCAATCAAAATATGCAAACTCATCACGAGGCTTAAAACGATAAACGTAATAAAAGACTTCACCTTCAATCCAATTAAATGCCCATGTGGACAAATCGCGACCACGTCTCACCTGCTAATTGACTGCAATCAATTGAACAAAGAACGTCAATCTGTAATTAAGAATCTAGCAGAGAGGGGAAACACCCTCTGTCTCAAATCACTCCTTTCTCCACAAGCCGACGATAGACACTGGACATCACAACTTGTCTGGGATTTTATTGAGAACAAAGGGATGACCAAATATATAAAATAATGAATATAATCAATTAAGAGTAGGGTGGAGCGCAAAAATGTCCTCTAGAAGGAAGCGTAAACCGCCCTACACAACTAATATAACTCCGATATATATAAAATAATGAATTTAATCAGTTAACAGTAGGGTGGAGCGCAAAAATGTCCTCTAGAAGGAAGCGTAAACCGCCCTACACAACTAATATAACTCCGATATAATTAATAAATCAACTAATAAAACCAACTAACAGTAGGATGGAGCGCAAAAATGTCCTCTAGAAGGAAGCGTAAACCGCCTTACACAACTAATATAACTCCGATAAAATTAATAAATCAACTAAAACCAATCAATTAACAGTAGGGTGGAGCGCAAAAATGTCCTCTAGAAGGAAGCGTAAACCTCCCTACATCTATAATAAAACCACTAATCTACCAACTAATAAAACCAATTAATCAACAGTAGGGTGGAGCGCAAAAATGTCCTCTAGAAGGAAGCGTAAACCTCGGTGTGTCCTCACTGTGCCCACTTTTGATTAATCCAATTAAGGTCTAATTAGGATTAGTGGATTAAGCGGATTAGGATTAGGTGTTATAGGTAATTAGATGGAAAAAAACCCCAAATATTTTATGTAATTTTTATTTTTATTTTTCGATGTTTTATATATATTTAATAAAAATATAACATACATGGATATATCATACATCACATTAGCACTTTATAATTTAATGAAAATATAACAATTTTCGATGTTTTATATATAAAATATTTAATAAAAATATAACATACATGGATATATCATACATCACATTAGCACTTTATAATTTAATGAAAATATAACAATTTTCGATGTTTTATATATAAAATATGTAATAAAAGTATAACATACATGGGTATATCATACATCACACAAAAACAAGATAAACAATGAAAATTTACAATGTAGTTAAACGGGCTACGCCATCGGCATACTCGAATACAGTCTTTATACCGTTTTGAAGATCTGTTTTCAGAGTTTGGAGTCGGGTTTCTAGTTGCCTGTACTTTCTTCTCTTAGGCCGTAATTTTCCGTTGGCACCTAACTGGAGAATGGTTACTTCGGAGTAAGCTTGTTCATTCTTAAAAAAAGCCACCAACTTAAAAATATTTGGGCGGGGGGTGGCAATAATGGATGTTATCTTGGAATGCCATCCTTCAACATGGTTCGTTGTGCGTTGACCTTCAGTGTGGAAATGGTTCCACATCATTCTGCCATGCTGCCCCTCCACCCAGAACTCAGTTACGTAATCTGCAAATTGCAACACTCTGGCATCTTGGAGTGGTGCATCATCAAGGGCATGCAGCCATACATCTTCAACCTGCTGTATTGGAATTAATGGTA
This sequence comes from Patella vulgata, assembly GCF_932274485.2. Taxonomy (NCBI): domain Eukaryota; kingdom Metazoa; phylum Mollusca; class Gastropoda; family Patellidae; genus Patella; species Patella vulgata. Next base: position 46,279,674 of record NC_065885.2, read on the forward strand.
ATGCTGCTGCTTGCTTGACGATTTTATTGATTTCTGGCACCCGAGAAAAATCTGCTTGTAGTCCACATTTCTGCGCATTGCGCCAAATACACTGACCAAAGTGACCTCGGCAACACAGTTCTCACAGCATTTTGCATACTAACTTCGAAATCTGTAAACACATGGCCTGGGTTAAGATTAACATTGACAAGTGCCAATGTTTTGTCTCTAACACATCTGAGAAACTCAACATATGTTGCCTCCTTCTTATCGGGTAATAGTGCATACACCAAAGGGAACATTTTATTGTGTACAAAAGCATGTATAGTGTAGATCTGGGTGAATAAGGTAGGACTCATGCTAAATGTTCCATCACAGTATATAGTGTCTGCATTGGCGAGATGGTAAAGATTTTCTTGTGTGGAAAACACTAGAAACCTGTTGTCGGCTGCTGCGTGGAGAAGGAAGTCGTCTCCGGATGTGGTCTTGGTGTAAGAATCTGGAAGCTGGATATCGTTGCGGGTCTGAGGAAGTGCTGGGAGGATCTTTGCTCGGGCTCTATACAGGGAAGCACAGCAACTATAGAATGTTGGAATCTCTCTGATCATCTCACCTGAGTCACGGTCAGATCGAAGGGCTGTAAACAAACAAAAAGAAAATATTTATTATACATATTATTATATCATTAATACTCGACCAGACACTCGATTGGTTTGTTACGGAAGAACATGTTCAGTATGCTTTAACGTTGAATCATTTAAATCAACGGCACACAACATTAGAGATAAATACATACCTGATACTTCTTCTTGATAGATGGCACAGACTGGTTTGGTTTCCTCTTGCACCTTGGTTTTCATGGCAACGAGAAATTTGTCGACTGCCACCTTGTGTGGGTTAGCAACATGGTTGTGGTTTCTGGAATATTTGGTAATAAAGCCTTGGTGGGTGTTCAGGGTTGCTGGACAACCTTTTATACAACATCTCCAGTATACTCGTTCTGCCTTCATATTCTTCACTCGGAATTTGTATTCTTCATGGACTAAGTTTTCTCCACCTTGAGCATTGGGGATGAAGGATGTTTACTTGAACGTTTGCCATGATGAAATATGACAGACTGACTTCTGTGTGTCCTTATAAAGACCGTGTAATGTGTAGGCTTACTGAACATAATTCATATTATATTCAAGTGTCATTTTTTGAATAAAATTCATCACTTTAACGATTACAGTGAGTTCATCTCACCAATTATAAGACTGAATATTTAGTCACTTTCAATATTTGTTTTTTTCCATCTAATTACCTATAACACCTAATCCTAATCCGCTTAATACACTAATCCTAATTAGACCTTAATTGGATTAATCAAAAGTGGGCACAGTGAGATGTAACCATAGACCTGAAATAAGCAGATTTAGCACTTACATAATCTCTGTTTAACATTTAAAAACGCATCTTTAATTAACAATACTTTTATGATAAATTAATAAATGTATTATTAAATAAAGCGATCAGACAATGTTAATGTTACATAATTGGATGAATAATTATATAATTTATAGGCACCTTATTAGATTGAAATACCAACTCTTTCTTCCTCAGCTGATAAGATTAAATTTTTTAAATCAAAAAATGCAATAGCCTAATATTATTGTTAAGATTAACTTATTCAATTGAAACAAAAATTGTAGGTTATATTTTTAATGATTAATTTAATTACATGGAACAGTTCGTTCGTTCGTTTCTGGAGTTTTACGTCCACTTCCACCTAAGGTGATATCGTAGACAAACATGGAACAGTAAACCCATATCCTTAAATATCGACCGGCAGCTATTTTTAAATATTAATTTTTCTCCAGAACCTTGTTATTTCCTAGAAGCCATACATCTCAGCGTTGTAACAAAGCCAACCTTATCAATATCGGAGCAAATTTGACTGAATTCTGTAACACCGCAGACCCCTCTTTCGCGAAAATTGGTCATTTGGCTTCAATTCTCAACCTATTTAACCATCAACATAACCATACAAACATATTACACATAGCTTGAATGGTTTATTTTCTGATGTTTGAAATACATAAAATTAAATAATTATGCTTAATTCAACTATACAAAATTAAAATCAATAATGATATAATACAATCAAACAATTTAAACAATATTCCTTGTTGAGTATTAAAATAAAACAAATAAAATAATGAAAATAATAATACCCCCCCCCCCAAAAAAAAAATAAATAAATATAAATAAATAGATACATAAAATAAAATACTTTATCAATATATTAGTGTCTAGTGTCTGTTTATACCTTATGCATCTGTCGATTTGGTGAAATAAAGTTCTTGGAGCCACCAAAGCTAGTTTAGAAGTTATTGCGTGCGCAGCGAGCCTACCCTATCCCGATTCCCTCACATATTTAGTACGTTTACGGTAATATATCTCGAAAAGTCAGCATAGGAGGCTTCTGGATTTTTGTATTCTAGTAGTTTATTTATCCCTAGATTTCGTGAAACAAAAAACATTTTGCCACCAAAGCTGGTTTTGGTGCTTTTTGATGCAGCGTGGTCTTACCCTTTGTTTTTATACTTTTATACCAAAGTTATTTTAGAAGTTATTGCGTGCGCGATGAGCCTACCGTAACCCGATTCCCCCATGGTTTTAGTATGTTTACGGTGATATTTCTCTAAAAGCCAGCATAGGAAGCTTCTGAAATTTCGTATTCTAGTAGTTTATTCATCCCTTGATTCCATGAAACAAAAAAAAAACATTTTGCCACCAAAGCTGGTTTCGGTGCGTTTTGATGCAGCGTAGATGTACCCCTTTTCTGCGTGCTCAGTTAGCCTAGTTGATATTTTAGTATGTTTACGGTAATAGGGTTTTTTTCATGGGTGGGGGGGGGGTCTATTACATATATACTTTGGATCAATATGTCGTTTTCTAATATAAAGGTAACAATTATTTTCGTGATAATTATCGCGAAAATCATTAATTTCCGTCATAGTTCGGACTTTTTTCCGTATGCAAATGACGTTCGTCGTAGATCCCATATAAGGTATCTGTTCTACTATGCAAGGTTCTATTTTGCATTTGTCTATTATGCAAAATGCAGAATGCAGAAGCGTAATGTGCAAAATAACTATTATTTTGTATTATTGAAAAGTGTATTCTGTATTTTAACACCGTGACATTGGTATTGTTGAGCAATGGAAATTGCAAATTGTAGAACTGAAATACGTATTTTGAACTACGTACTGACATTTGAAGTTTGCACCGTGAACAATGAAATAATATTGGCAACGTTATACTTCCATCATAACTGCCCCTGACGAATCCCAAAAGCTAAGCTAGATCAGCGCATTTATCAACTGCATGAAATTTGTTGCATAATGTTCAGCATCGTCACGTGCATCAAAAGTGTCAACTGTCAGGTATTGTCAGTGACGGGGTAAACTTGTCAGGCGTGCCTTATCGCCCTACTCCACCTCACTAGCTCATTTACTAACCACACGAAACATGTTTAAAAATGTTCAGCAAATTCATGTGTATCAAAAAAGACCACCTCCAGACATTTTCAGTGTTGGGGTATCCCTGCCGGACTGGGCGATTTACCCACTACTACCCAATACTAACCCGTTATAGTGGGAAACTAACATAATACTTCAATTATGTTAGGTAGTATTGGGCAAACTCCCCGCCGTTCCATTCAGACGTTCCCATTTCCCCATACCAAAGGCTAAGCTAGATGAGCACCTATACTTATCGCACAAAACTTTAACTTGTTTCAAATTTCTCACCATAAGAATGGCAATGACCAGATATTTTCAATAGTGGGGTATCCCAGCCAGAAATCTAATTGCTACACCCGAAAAGCTAATCTACACCTGAAAACCATTAAAATATTCCAACGAATCATAAATGCCCACCCCCAGACATTTTCAGTGATGAAGTGCCACGTGGAACGTACAAACCGTAAGTCGGACTGTTCCTAACAATAATTGACCGATTGCGCTCACTGTAACTCTTTATCGCGAGTACGAACGCATCTCTTGATGACCTTAATGATTCTGATCATGAACCCTTGACACACGAATCCAATTCTGATCCAGACAAGGACGCATACTAGTCTTTTTAGCTGCTCACTGACTGTTGAATTACCTTAGTCAGAACATTTCAGACATGTCACATGACACAATTGCAAAAATCACAGGTTACTAAGATGTATATTTCTGGCGAAGTGTCGATGCAGATGCTCTCGTCACTATTAGGGTTTGCAAAACAGTTCAAATTATCTGAAGTTCAGTGTAACAAGCTCGCCCGACATAACTCCTGATACATATAACATTCTTCGAAACAGATTGAAGCCAATGCTAAACTATACATCCTTGTGAAATGCAACCATTCCAATAATATCAACCAATTAATACTCGACCCATAGCACCTTCTAAACAACCCTAGAATGAATATATTACCAAAACTGATATCAATCTTCATCTCCTCATGGTGACAACTCAACAACCACACCTTAAGCCCTCAAAGAACTTCAGAATGACAGGGTAATCACCATAGTACCTGCGGACAAAGAGACGGTAGCTGTAATAATGGATACACCTGGCTGCGTCAACACTTTACAAGAACAATTAAACTACACACGGATAACGAAAAAAAAAAATTTCTGCTCATCAAACCAAAGACCCGAAACACCTCTGCCACCACCAAAATCCACCCAAACCCAGGTTACATGGTTACATGTGTGCTCCCGAGACTCTATCTTGAACAAAGCAGTCCAAAACCATTTGTAATTTTTATTCTCACTGGCCTCCAAAGACTTTTGTAATAACATCAACGTAGGTTCGTCTCCTACGATGTTGTGGACTTGGTCAACACACAGCATAATGAAACTAAGTTCACCGTGGGAATAGAAGGAGACAACAGCCTTGCCTTTCTTCTAGATGACATTATCAGAAGAAATAATAAACTGCTCCAAACTACATTTTATAGAACCCATGGACTCGTATATCAGACCAATAAAGCCGCCATCACGACACTCACCAGCCGTTCCTCAATATTTGTGACCATATCTACTCCATAATGCAATCTCAAACAATTTTTTTCAACATTTAACCCAAATCCTGCTACATATAAGGGCAAGGTAAAGTGACACTATCTTGTTGCATAATAGTCTCAACACCAACAAGGCTGAAGATATTATTTCCCAACACAGAATAGTGGTCTTTGGATACAATTCCAAAATAAACTCTATTACTCACAATACACTATTTAACTGTCAATACCCCTTTAATTCGTACATTCGCTTGTTATCACGTAAACGAAAATTTCAGTTTCATCACTTTCTTGTCCAATCGCGGTTACACCTACAGACAAAACGATAAAACTTGGGGACAGCTATATTATCTCTCTATTTATACTCTGATCTATGTAGCTATGTAGTACAGTAGTCGAGTCTTAGATTTTCGAGTTGCTTTCCTATTTCCTTGTATTGTGAGATTTCCACGTCTTGCTACAACGGGGTTGGGATCCGCCATTTTCTTTTTCAATCTTAAAAATGACCCTTCATATCTTTAGACGAGTGATGCGAATAATCGTTAACTGACAACGCTTAGCGGAACATTGTATAGATATGCAAAGGTTTCATTTACATCACCATACATACAATTATGTCGTATTCCCTTTAGTAATAACACATTTCGCTGTTGTATAAATGTAAACAATGTTTCGTAGGTAGCCTCCGTGTTCGAATATCTGGTATGTCCTTGACCTGACGCTAATATCAATGAGCAAAGTGTTAATTTTAAAAACAAATTTTTAATTTAAACAACTGCGGAATATAATTAATTCATATCAAAATACAAATGAGTTGTCGTTTACGGGATTTGATAAGATTAAAAAAAATAAGTCATGCATGAACTCATTGATGCGAGCAACACTTCTTTTGAGCGGTAATTCGACACAGAAAGGTAAATAAAAATGCAGTAGGCTAAATACTTTTTGACTAAATACTATCACAATTATCCTTACATCAGGTGGTAAATCGTAATATTATAGACTATAATTGCGCTTCATTTGCAAGAACTGCCACATCTTTTAATATCAAAATTATTCATATGTGTAATGGACGATGGTCACGACGCCATGAGCTAGGCAGGAAGGGGTAAGCGTTTTTTTCCATCCACTGGAGCCAGGTGTTATGACGTCATATGTGGATTGTGGGTTAGGATAAGGGTTAGGAATGGGTTAGGGTTAGGGCTAGTCCTGTCTACATCTCGAGACTCTGACGAAATCTGCAGGCCACAGCCCTTACCCTTACCCTTATCCTAACCCACAATGAACATATGACGTCATAACACCTGGCTCCAGTGGATGGAAAAAAACGCATACCGCAGGAAGGGAAGTTTTATTACTCCAGACATGCGTACAGTATACATTCATTAAGGGGAAATAACTCCAATAACTAAACTATCATGTTATGATGTACAAATACATTGCAATCCCATTCTTTAATATTTTTTTAAAACTGTAATTAACATTTACTTGAAATAGGGTTGCATCAACCATTTAAACTCGAAAATATTTATGATATAACTTCAGAACCTTAAATACAGTATTAAGGTATATTTATGCCGAACAAGGTTAGATATTCAATGTTCTCTTCCACGAGCTGACTATATAAATTCACTAGAACACTGTCCAATAAAAAAACAAAAAAAAACAACATAAAACAATCAACAACACAGTTAATGAGTATCAAGTTTACATACATGTATAGTCTTTCAGGTAACTTGGTCTACGATTTCTCGAGCACGACGTGTTCGCGTGTTCAACATTTTTGTTGACCGTGATTTGTGACTGCTTTGGTTCTGTCCCGGACGCGTGTAACTTGTTTCTATTTACGTTTCGACTTGGGGGCACAGGTATGTCTATCCCCCTCGCGATCTTTGGTATGTTTAAACCCTGAGGATATAACACGGTTTTCAGAAGATTCTTTTGCGACAATTTTGTGTGGTTCTTCTCGCTTTGTCATGATCAGTAGTTCTGTATTCCTACGATATTCGTTCGCTCGACCACCTGCTTTGACAATGTACGATCGCGGATAAGTCGTTCCTTTCACTAATCCGGCTGGTCTCCATCCTTGAGATGTTCGAATTCGTACTGCGTCGCCTGGATAAATTTCCTCCTTAGCTTTAGTTCCCTTATCGTAGTAGGCCTTCTGATGTTGTCGATGACGTAGCAATCGATCCGTCACTTTGCACTGATCTGACGTTTTAGGTTTCCTTTGGTGTTCCGTTATTGGGAGTAGTGTCTTCGCACGTCTGCCCATTAATCGTTGCATTGGTGATCCAATTTCTTCGTCACGAGGAGTGTTTCTGAACTCGAGTAAACATAAATACACGTCGTCTCCCGTTTGTAAGCAATTCTTAATAATGTTCTTCACCGTCTGTACTGTGAGTCCGTTCGACTGTTGATGTAAAGGCGATGATGTCACATGTTTTATACCGTATGCTGACATGAAATCTTTAAATTCTATGCTCGCAAATTGCGGTCCGTTGTCGCTGATAAGAGTGTCCATGATACCATAACGAGCTATATTTTCCTTTAGGTGCTTGATAACAGTTTTAGTTCGGGTATCTGGTAGTAGTGGACCGACTTCTATAAAGTTTGAAAAATAGTCGACCATAATCAAATAATGGAGCCCGTCGTATTCACATAGATCAGCTCCTACTTTGCTCCACGGTAGCGTTGGAATCGGCTGAATAATCATCGTTTCTTTGGGTTCTTTGTTCCGGTACATGAGACACGCTCCACATCTGCTCACCATGTCCTCAATCTACTTATTCATACCGGGCCAAAACACTAGTTCTCCGGCTGGTTGCTTGCACTTGACGATTCCCATGTGTGCCGTGTGAATAATATTGAGGATAACTGATCTCAACTCTGTAGGAATGCACGTTCTTTCTCCGCGGTATACGACTCCGTTGTATGTCGAAAGTTCACCGCGATAGTCCCAATACGGCAACGCTTCTTGGGGTACGTCACCTCTGTTTCCGGGCCAGCCATGGCTGATCAAATGTTTTAAAATTTGAAATTCTTCGTCCTTTGTTGTTGCGTCCGCGATTCTGTCATGGCTACTACACGATAACGTATCGGCCGTGAGCACCATTATCTCGTGATCTACTGTGTTCTCTCCGACTTCGTCTAAGGGTAGTCGGCTGAGGCAATCTGCGAGTCCTATGTCCTTGCCTTTCCTATATACCAATTTAAATTCGTACGGTTGTAGTTTTAGCACGATTCTCTGGATTCGCATAGGCGCTGTATGAATCGGTTTACGTATTATGTTTTCCAGTGGCTTGTGATCTGACTCGATTGTAACATCAGATTTTCCGTAAATAAGATTACGAAAACGCTTGCACCCGAAAACTACTGCCAACATCTCTTTTTCGATCTGCGCGTATCTCTGTTCGGCTGGCGAAAGAGCTCGTGACGCGTACACGACGACTCCGTCTTGAAGAATTGCAGCACCTAAACCTTTCATGCTGGCATCCACTGTTAAGACCACGGGTTTCCTCACATTATAGTATTTAAGGACTTTGGTTGACGTTGATGCGTACTTGACGTTTTCGAAGGCCTGTTTCGCGCCTTTGGTCCAGTTCCAATTTTCTTGCTGCTTAAGATCATGGAGAGGCGCATTGAGTTCGCTTAAGTTCGGAATAAACTTAGACACATAGGCTAACATGCCCAAGATAGTTTCAAGTTCACTGTGGTTTTCGGGATCCTTCATGTTTAAGATAGCTTCGACTCGTTTTGGTGTAGGCTTTAAACCGTTTCCGGTCAGCCGGTGACCTACATAGTCCACTTCAGATTGTGCGAACTCACATTTGTCTCAGTTTAGCATTAAATTTATTGATCTAGCCTTGTCAAGAACTTTCCGAAGTCTTGCGTTGTACTCGTCCAGTGATTTGCCGTGTACCAATATGTCATCTACGACGATCTCGACTCCGTCTACACCTCCAAAGTGCGTAAAGATTTCTCGCTGGAATACTTCTCGTGCACATTTAAGGCCCATCGGCAATCGTAGATACCGATAACGCCCAAAGGGCGTATTGAACGTCGTTAGATAGAACTTTTCTCGTTTAACTTTTACTTGATAGTAACCCTTGTTCGCGTCAGCTTAGAAAAATACTTACTGCCATGTACTCTAGTTACTATATCATCGATGCTGTTCATCGGAAAATGTTCTCTCATAGCTTTATTCAAGTCAAGCGGGTCAATGCAGATACCGACTCTTCCATTTTTCTTCCTAACGCACACCATACTATTGGGCGGGTGACTGGGGCAATTATACCGCATTTCTGTAAGTTGTCAAACTCTTTTTTCACCTGATCCCGAATGACCGCTGGTGCCGGCCTCGGCGCGTGTATCACCGGTTGTGCCGTACCATCAATTTTGATTTCATACTCGCCCGGGAGACATCCGATTTCTTCCCCGACGACGTCACTGTAATCCTTGATCAGATCTTGCCTCGTCACACTGTTTACCCTGGCCATTAATCCTAAACGCGTAATATCTTCTCGACCAAGTAAATTTAAGTCTCTCTTCGTGTTTAATATCTCGAATTCTATGTCATATGTTGAATTTCTGTACGTGCATGGCAGTGTTATCTTTCCGACCGCTTTGATGTGATTACCGCTTACACCGTTAATAAGTACTTCACTTTTGTGTATTTCAGCAACGTCTCGGAATTTGGCTGCTGTTTCCGCCGACATTACGTTACATCGTGCACCGCTATCTATTTCAACCGTTAACTCTTTATCAAACGTGTGCAGCTTGACCGTCCATTCATTATCTGAATGTGATTTTCTGGTTTTTGTAGTAAATACGTCACACGTAGAACAATGGCTGAACATCTCGTTTAGTCGGTCATTATCGTCTTCCTTGTCTTGCATGATGCACGGCACGATTCTCTCCACCGCGTCGGTTAAAGCGTCCTCGTCCTCTGGTACGACCATATCCTCTTCCTCTGGCGCCCCGGTATACGCTTCCACGGTTGTAACTGCGACTAAAAATACCACGACAAATATCAGACTGTTTAAAATGTCCTCTTTCACCACAAATGTCACAACTTTTACTGAATGCGGGACAGCCTCGGTATTCGTGATGCCTGCAACAATTTACACAGTACGGATGATCTCCTTTGTACCCTTTACCCCTGGATGGTCTGCTTGTCGGTCCGCGGCTTGTGTGTGCCACGTTGACATCTAGGTTTTCCGCATCCGATGCTTTTAAATGTGTGTTCGTTAGTTCGACTTGACGGCATGTTTGTATCACTCGGTCCGAGTGTTAATACTTCTGCGGGAATTTCCATTAATTTCTCGGAGCATTTTCGGTCGTTGACCCCGTTGATCACCATGTCGCAAATGAATCCTTCCTTTTGTTTGCCATATTGCCATTGGCAATGCTCTGCCTTACGTTTTAACATTGCTATAAAGTCCATAATTGACATTGTTTCACGCTTAGTGTTCAAAAATTCTTGCCTCTTGATGTTTCTGTATGTGTGAACGCCGAAATGTTGATCAAATTTCCTAAACACAGTCTGTAAGTCGTACTTGTCTTCGGCTACTCGCGCTACCACGTTGTTTTCCTCGTTTGCTTCCACGCCTGCTGGTGCCCAAATAAACGAGTCATAAATTTTCACCGATTCTCTTCCCATATTGGATAAGAGGACTCCTACCTGTCGTCTTCCTGGTTTGCTGTCCAGTCCAAGTGCATCCAAGTGTATTAAAAAAATCACGCTTGTAGAGTTCCCATTCTGGAGCACTGGATTCAGCTGGGTTGAAATCAGGCAACTTTCTCACCCCCGTTGACGACATCTTGTATTACTAGTTGTTTATACTTGCGGCTATAGTCTTATGCACCTTCGTTGTTTCAATATTTACCTTTTAAACATCTGGGCTGGCCGATATTGTAGGATTATTCTGACACCATGTAATGAACGATGGTCACGACGCCATGAGCTAGGCAGGAAGTAGACTGGACAACCTGCTCTAAATGACGCTAGGCTGGTTCCTACGTCACTGCGCTATTCTGACTTCTATATGCAAGTCAGAAAAGGAGTGACGTGGGAGCGAGTCTGACGTATAAGAGCAGGTTATCCAGTCTAGGCAGGAAGGGAAGTTTTTAGACCTGCTCTAATACGTCAGACTCGCTCCCACGTCACTCCTTGTCTGATTAATATAGAAGTCAGAATAGCGCAGTGACGTAGGAACTGGTGAACAATAATCGAGATAGGTTTGTATATATGCTTTGTAGAATAGAGACCGATATTGAAGTGGTAGTAGCTGCTTGATTTTGCGAAGTTGGAAAATCTTTTGATTCAGAATTTTAATTACATAATGTACATGGTCGGTCCACTGTAAATGGTGGTCTAAAATAATTCCCAAAAGTTTGAACCTAGGAACAATTTCGATGACTGAGTCATTGATTTTAATACTAAGTTCAGACAATAAATGTTTACGCTCCTGTCTAGTTGTAATTAACATGGATTTTGTTTTGACCTCATTGACTATCATGCTATTATGTCTACACCAATTCATCACCATATCAGTATTAATTTGAAGATTGTTTTGAAGGTCAGGAACAGTTTTTGCACTAGTATAAATGGTTGTATCATCAGCAAAAAGATCACATTTAGAATTTAAATACAGAGGTAAATCATGTGGTACGCCATGAACTATTGGTTTACAAGAAGACAAATTACCATTTACAAAGGTCCTTTGTTGTCTATCAAGCAGGTATGAATTGAGAAACATTATAGATGTCTTGGACAATTGATACAATTGCAATTTTTGTAGTAACAGCTTATGATTTACCAGGTCAAATGCTTTCCTAAAATCAAAGAAAATGGCCCCACATAGAAGATTATTATTTAGGGAGTCATACATATTTTCAGTAATATTAGTTAAAGCAGTCAATCAGGAGCTATTAGATCTGAACGCGGACTGGTTGGAATACAATAAATTATATTTATTAAGATATTCATTAAGATGTGAATAGACATGTTTTTGTAATACTTTTGATAAACTTGGTAATATGGAAATTGGTCGGTAGTTGTTTGGATCATTTTTGGGTCCATTTTTATATAAAGGTAAAACTTTAGCAGTTTTTAAAACAGTAGGGAAAACATTCTGATCAATACAAATATTATAAATATAGGTTAGGCTTTCAGAGATTATGTGTGCAACTTTTTGAAGAAACAGGGCATTAACAGAGTCAAGTCCAACGGCTTTTGTGATATCTAGAGCTTTTAGGGACTTATTAACTTCTGTTACTTTTATACCTGGGATATGAAATTGAGCTTGAGAAGGCATATGAGTATTAACAAAGTCAGAAATTTTTGTCATATCGATATTATCAATTGTTGGCAATTTCTGTAAAATAAGTATTAAAATCTTCCGAAACAATGGGGATTGTTTGTGAATTGTTATTGTTTCTATTTAAAGTTGTGTTTATGGCATTCCATATAGTTTTAGAATTTACATTATTAGAGACAAGACTTTGAAAATATATAGCTTTTCCTTTCCGAATCATACTCTTTAACAAATTTCTATACATTTTAGACTGAGTAATATTTCCCTTCTTTTTATGGTAATCGCTTTGACGCATCATATTAAAAATTTCTTTGTTAAGCCAGGGCTGCTTCGTAGCATTCTTAACACGTTTGGTTTTCTGTGGAGCATGTTTATTTATAACTGGAATTATAGTATTATACCATAACTCCAGGGCTTTATTGGGATCATTTGTGCTATAAACATTATCAAATGGGACGAGTTGTAAATCTTTTATATAATCAAATTCAAAAATATATTCAAAAGATCGATATGTAATATTAATTGAATATGATTAGTTTTGGGGATTTTTATGCCCTTTTTGTTCCATGTAAAACATGTTGGATAATGATCCGATATGGAATATGAAGGAACACTAGTTTCAATAACATGATTAGGTGAGGACACGATTACATGATCAATTAAGGTAGATGAGTGATTTTTGACTCTTGTCGGAGAAGTAATACTAGTAATTTGTTTGAGGTTATATAAATCCAGTACATCTAGCCAGTAGCAATCATTATTATTTAAAATATCAATATTTAAATCACCAAACATTATTATTTCAGACCCAGAATTCCAAGGTAGTTCAATCATTTGTTTAAAGTTTTCAAGCCACTTACAGCGCGAGGCCGGATTGCGATAAACGCAGCATAGGAGAATAGAGGTCGTATTTTTCAATTTTATTTCAAGCCATATTGACTCTATATCGGGGTGTTCATCTCATACAATTGAGCGTATCTCTTACATATAAAAGCGTACCTGATGAACTATTGCTACGCCGTCTTTACGAAACGGTGCATGGAAGCCAGGAATACTAATGTATTCATCATTCACGGAGGCATTCAAATGGGTTTCAGAAAAACCAAATATATCAAAATTTCTGATTAATTCTTTAAGCTCATCAAGCTTATTAATTATGTGACAAACATTTAAGTGACCACAGTGAATTCCTCTTTGTTTTTTTTTGGGGGGGGGGGGATCACGTGGCTAAGTGGGTAAGACGCTAGCTCACTAGCCTGGAGGTCGGGTGTTCGATCCCTACATTGGCCGAGAAAGTTCATCCAGATTTTCCGGCGTGGTTCTCCCTTGTCAGTGATGCAGGACGGAGGGGCTGACAAGGAAAGCTGTCTAGTCGTTCGGATGGGACGAAAAACCGAGGTCCCGTGTACACATTGGCGTGCACGTAAAAGATCCCTTGGCAGTTGAAATTTTCCGGCGTGGTTCTCCCTTGTCAGTGATGCAGGACGGAGGGGCTGACAAGGAAAGCTGTCTAGTCGTTTGGATGGGACGAAAAACCGAGGTCCCGTGTACACATTGGCGTGCACGTAAAAGATCCCTTGGCAGTTGGAATTCGATATAAGAGTAGGCCGTAGTGCCGCTGTCCGGGCAAAATTTCCCTCATAGCACACTGTATGGCGTATGCCCGTCTTCATTAGCCCAGGTTAGGAGCAGAACAGTAGGACGTTAAACTCCATTTCATGGATTATGGCCCCTGACTGTACACACTAGAGGTCACATTTATTAGCCCATTCTGATGAAACTGAACATGTGTGTTTATAACCCAAAGATCTCGATTCCTTGCGATATTGGTGCATATCGGACCGTAACATCCTGGATTATGGCCCCGGATTGAACGAAAAACGTGTTTTGAGCCTGTGGAACCTATGCCGGTCACAATTTTTATCCGATTATAAAAAACGTTCAAATATATCACCGTTACACCATAATGACACTTGAGTTCAAATTTCATGAAAATCGGACCGCTAGTACCCTCCATATTAACCACAGTATTAAGAAAATTATCAATATCTAAATCATTCTCGTGAGCAGCCTTTCCATCACAACTTTGACGGCTATTATCCCCCATATCAAGAACATCACAATTTTTACGGCTATTATCTTCCATATCGAGTACATTACCAATGTAATCAGTATCCAAATGCTTATCACATAATATATTCTCAATATTAATATTTGTTTTCGACTGTGTTGTAAACATGTCGTCTCCATGTATAATATTTTGGACTGTCTGTGTATGCTTGCATTGTATGACTGGAGTGTTTTGTCACATGCATTCATGAACATGTGCATGTCGTGTTAAGAATATATCCATTATTTTATGGCTTGTTGTTTTAGAAAACTATCCATTATTTGTATCTCTATGGTGCTATGTTTTAAGTTTGATAATAGCCACAGACTGTCCATTATGTAAATACAAAGAAAAACTTCGGGGCTAACGCCCCTCAGTTGTTCTTTCTATTTACATAATGGACAGTCTTCGGCCATTATCCATCACATATCAAGAGTGGAAAAACAATTATGTACAAAACATGCTAAGTGGGAATTATCATAATATATATAATGATGGTGGTGAAATAAAATGATTGATTTACACTGCATTTATTTATATACGTTTGCACTGTACTATACCGTTTGTGTATCATATATGATACAGAACCATGGCAATTTACACTTAACTCCTTAAAAAGTTAAGGCATACATGTAATACATTCCTTTGCTAGAGATTATGAATTAGTAATATACATCTATAAATAGGTATTTTCACCAGAATATCACGATTCTGTTCATTACATAAACAGATCAACAGTATGCCTACATGGGGGGGGGGGGTGCAAATAATTAATTATATCATATTTTATATTTTAATAATGCAGTATCCTATTTTTGTCTGGATACAAGAGCAGCTAGCACTACCTAATGCATGTTGGATACAATACATGTAAGCCGCAGCCAGAGTTCATTTGACATGTATTGAATCTTCAATTCATTTCACATTTTGCAATATTTACTACTTATTAGCCAGCTTGCTGGCGCAAGGGGGGGGGGGGCAGCCCCGGCGGTCAGGGGATCGGGGGGGGGGGTCTCTGTTGCCGGGGGTACGGGGGTCTCCCTCCGAAAAATTTTGAAAATTGAGTAGCTGTAAACGAGTTTCTAAGCATAGAAATCGACAATTATATGTTCTAAGAACGAACTATTCTGAGTGTTTTTCAAGAAATATATTCAAATCATACATAGGTAATTTATAAATATGGTCGACAACTTTTTCTCAGGGGGGGGGCAAGATTATTTCCAGGAGGGGCTTCGCCCCCCAGGCCCCCCCCCCCCTTGGCTACGGGCCTGATAACAATAATAATAATAATAATAAAAAAAAACAGATTGTGCCTGGGCATATCACATAAAAGCACTAATATTATTAGGACACATCTAACAGCTGTACATACAAATGCCCATGTAGATAACCATAAATAAACTCATAAACACACTTATATTATAAGGACACATCTAATGGCTGTACATACAAATGCACATGTAGATAACCATAAACAAACTCACAAATTTAAGATTGAGCACTGACACACAGCTTTGCGGGGGGGGGGGGGGATGGCTGAATGGTTAGCATGCGCGCGCTGTATCATAAAGTCTGTCATTGAGTCGACTGGCGTGGTTTCGAATCTCCGGTTGTACGTGACAAGGAGTAGGGTCGCCTGTCCAACCTCGTGGGTTTTCTCCGGGTCCTACGGTTTCCTCTCACTGCTAAAGACCCCTACGCGCAAGCGAATTATTTGAATAAAATTAAACCATATATGTTAGTCCCGAAATGACCCAGTTTGTGTCGAGTGGACGTAAAACCCCATTTCTCTCTCTCTCTCTCTCTCTCACACACAGCTTTGCACTAAAGTAAAACAACACATAGCTGAACATGAATGGATGGAATTATTATTATCACAGATTTCACATGTAGCCTACACAGAAAACCTCAAATAGCTGTTTGTAGATAAGATTTACCCCAAGCTGCATTCTTCACCGGCGATCCGTATCTGCAGGTTCGAGTGTCTGGGAACAAAGGGGTAACCAATATGGTAATTGTTGAAGACTTTGGTGTGGGACTGTACCTATGTTATTTCCTGCATTGCGTTTTGAACGTGGTTGATGCGGTCTTTGGTTATCATATTTCCCTATTATTCTTGTTTCAAGGTTTAGAGCAGTTTTAAGATGTTTAGCTAGTTTTGCCGAGCCTTTGTAATTTAAATTTACTTCATCTTCATATCGATATTCTTTTATTGTGTTGTTATTTGCAAAACATGTAAAATGCGTTGATAAAAATATACAGTTTGTCTCAATGTATGTCTCTTCAAGTGTTAATTAAGTGACTTTAACTGCTCATTAAAAGTTGAAGATCTCCTAGGCAATGACTTCATGAAATTGATTTCGGCATTAGGATATTTTGACCTACTTGTTTCTATCAGCTGTCTGTAGTCGTTTTGGCAGCTGCGCAAGTCCATATTACGTGATACATTGTTGGAGCCGATAAGATAGATTAATTTCTTAACTTCACTACACGGGGAACATCTTTGAAGTAGGCTTGTAGCATCAGTTATCTTACCACCCGATATTGCCCTAACTGCAGTATTACCACTTCTGTCAAGCCTGCGGAAATATATTTTCTTCAGTATTGAGGATCCAATGATGACATTTGAACACGGCTCCAGCACCTTGACGTGAATTGATTTATCGGTCTGCTGTGACTGGTCTCTAGTTGAAAGTTTGACTGGCTGTATACTACATGGGGTATTGCGTTGATTGATGTTTTGGTTGTTTTCCTTATAGGCTTGATTTTCCAGTTTCAGATTTTCATTTTCTAGAGTGAGGGCGTCAAAAAGCAGGAAAACGGATTTGCGGCAGTTAAAATTCCAAAATTTTCTTGGGGGGTGGGGGTGGGGTGGGGTGGGGAGGGTGCAAGGTAAGCTCCGCTCTCTTCGCCTCTCAAGGAAAAACGGCGCTCTCTGTAAACCCAATTTATTTTTTTTCGGGCATTTCTGGTTCTGCCCCGCTAACTGTCACCGAGTCCGTACGCCTATGGCAATATGGACCGTTCTGTAAATCGATGACAACAGAATTGTCAAAATCTAAGCTCTCATGGCTGCCGTTGTCAAGTGTTGGTAAATTCTAAATATTAGCAAAAAGGCTTGTTTCTAAATTTTGGATAGATTAATATGTAACAGGCATGGCCTGAGTAGAGCGAAACTGATTGTTGTCAGTTAAAAAGCATTTGTCAAGTTTATGAACTTTGTCAAGTGATTTAGATCAGAACATGTGAAATTCAATGTCAAAAAGGAACCAAGTAATATAGAATGGAAGCATTCAGATACTTCTAATTTGGAATTTGTCAATAATATAGGCATTATCTGGCCTAGTACGTTGACCCGGCTACTTTTGACTTCCAAATGATTTCACAAGATTCTAACACTAACCCTTACCCTAACCCTTAGCTACAATAATGTAGCTTTATACTGCGTTGTGGCTGGAGCAAGGCGGAAGACATCAGTAGTGGGACCATTTCTACCTAACCCTTACCCTTACCCTAACAAGATTCTAACACTTACCTTCCTTTATAACTTAGGTCCATATACTACCTCATTCTTGTGGAAAACAATCATAAAAATACTTCAACTATATATTTTTAAAGCGAGAATTTCATATTTTTAAGTTATATTTTTAAAATGTATTAAAATAAACCTTTAATATAGATGATACATGTATCTATAAACAGTCCTACCTTGTTAAAGAATAATCCTATTAATCCTATAATTCACTATCACCAGTTGAGTAATTGTCAAAAATATCATGTTCAACTTCAAATTCAAACGTTTGAAGATAGCTATTATTATTTCCGGCGTGAATAATTTTTAAGTGTGAGAATGATACCTATGATTGTATATTAGTGAGTTGACAACCTATTGAGTAAAAGACATAGAAATAATTATGTTTTGTCTTTCTTAGAAAATAATAAATTCTCGCTTTAAATACTGAGTTAATTTGTGGAAAACTTGCAAAATATGTATGGCAAAAGTGATGGTCAAGTTCTCTTTATTCCAATTATCTCCCATGATCCCCCAGTAGGCCTATTAAGAAATATATGATTAACCGGTAGTACTGGTAGAAGATATTACTATCAGAAATCAATACATTTATGTAAAAAAATGGGCTATTATTTATCATACACGTGAATAAATCAGGCAATGTGACTATTAAATCTATTTGCCCAAGGTTTGTAGTTCAATAATAATTTCGCTTTGGCTAATTGATTTGATATCTGACAGCATCAGACAAAAAAAATCAACATATATATGACGAACAACGTGCATGCCTTTAAGCCGCAGAGGACAAACCTCAGACATAAAAAAAAATCGACATTTATATCACGAAAGACGTGCATGCCTTTAAGCCGCAGAGATCGAACAATAGACAAAAACAAACCCTCAATTTTTATTTGACGAAATATGCTCATGCCTTTAACTTAAAAGTTTAAGCCACAGGCTCTCAGCCTGAGGTGCATTACTGATAAAAGATACATTATGTAAGATTTAGATAAAAAAAACTGCCCATTCTTGCTATAATAGCCCAAAAATAAATAATGAAAATTTCATTCAAATTAATTCTTTCTGAGCTTAGTTATCACTGTTTGTAGTTTTGACAAGATGTCCATTGTGGTAACCAGGGCACTGGTATAATCCCTATTTTAGATTAAATTTTCAAATGGCGAACCGTTCTAGTCTCGTTAAAATCTTCATGCTCCGAATTATAATCTTTTTAGGGCACTGCCAGTTTGGCCTCAGCTATTTGGCCAAATATTGACGCGCTGATATTGTAGAACTTTCTGAGCACGTTTACTCAAAAACGGGGACGTGTATACTGGTTTACTGCGATGTGAACGGGGGCAGAGAAAACGATATGTAATTGGCCAGATCTGTGGCTCAGGTAGACTTTTTATTTACTGGATAGGAAGGGGCACCCCTGCTAAGATGTCAGTGGCAGTGGACAAAGTGAAGATTTTGAGTATCCGATGCCATCGAGAGTTGATTATGGTCTTGTTTTGTTAACAAATGTCTTATTAATATTTTATATAACATCTCAGGCCCAAAGAAAGACCTCCAATAGGCAGATTTAGCTCTCGCATAATGTATGTTTCTAAACCAACATTTTTGATCTAATCATTTTTCAACATCAAAATTAAATAGTAGTAGGATCATTTATTGAATCCACAATGTTGTTTTTCTTTTATTGTAGTGGTTTGTTTTTTAAAAATTAAGAGTGCAAGAAAGCATACGGTTTTAAGAAGAAATCAGCAATGTCTGCTAGACATCAAGCATCAATATGTGACTCAATAAGGTGTCCGGTAATAAGTGGCATTGGTAGGTTGAAATGGAAGTTTGAATTACTAAATTAGAGATTCTCAATAGTTAAAGGGCGGTAAAATATACACCGGTATATGTTTTAATATATTGATTGAAGGGAGAGAACTGGAAATGAAGGATAAAAGAAGATTTACATGTATCATTGGCAAATAGAGATGAAAGTAAAAAAACAATGTAAGGGGCGACTAAGAAATCATTAAGAGGCATGAGGAACAACTATTCTTCAGGAGAAACAGGGATATCACTAACACAGTTTAAGAAAGACATTTCCTCTTGCAAGTGCTTGAACCTTAGACCAGTCTTTTGAACGATTGCATATATACGGTTGATTTCCCTTGTTCGTGCAACTGTAATTGGAGTAATAACTTTATGACAAACCCTGTCTTCATTTAAGAGGACTGATGGATGCCATACAAAATCAGGATATTGATTGGCTCTGCCTGAAGATTTAGCTCAAGATAGGGCAACAAACAGTGCTCCTGGATTTCTAGATTCAAACTGTTTTGATCCTGGATGAATCACAATAAATCTATTCTCATCGCCTTCACCTTCAAATATCATTTATTCTATGAAAATTAATTGAAAAAAATACCAAACAATGTTTCATTGTTACCTGCACATTCTGGCCGATTGGATTGTATACAGGGCGATGAACTTCCCTATCTCTAGAAAATGTAGGATAATATTCCTAATGTACGTAAAACACTCACTCAAATTTCATTAACTTTATGAAAATTCACCCCCCCCCCCCGCCCAGTCTTTCAAACATAAGAAAGGGGATGATATATACGTAATGTAGGGTGATGATTTTCCCTATTGCTTGGGTGATGCACAATAATACACGTAAAACACTCACTCAAATACCATTTATTTCATGAACAATATGAATTGAGAAAATGCCCCAAAATCTTCAAACATCAGAAAATGACTCACTGCACAGCGGGGCCGATTGGGTTCTATAATATGTGGTGCAGTGCTATGAAATTCACTATTTGTGGGATATATAAAATAATAGTCTTAATTTAAATAATAAAATGGCTCACTTTCTTTTCTATTAAAATCAATTCAAAGAAATATTTTAAAATCTTCAAATACCAGAAGAAGACTAACTGCACAGCCAGGCCGATTGGATTCAAAAAGTTATTTATTATAAGATAGTCCAGATACTATTCTTAATTTACACACTAAAATCACCAAGTATTATTTTTTTATGGAAATTAATTCATTAAAACACTTTAAAATCTTTCAAACATAAGAAGAAGACTGACTGTATAACGAGGCCGATTTCGGTTCAAAATGTGGTGACTGCACAGCGAGGCCGATTGTACTCTTTTTGTGAAATAGGGTGATGAATTTCACTAATTCTGAGATAGATAGGATAATACTAACTGCAATATCATTTTTTAAATGAAAATTAAATGAAAAAATACTAGAAAATTGTTCAAAATTAAAGAAAAAGACATACCGCACAGCGAAGCGGATTGGATTCTATATGTGATATATATGGTGATGAATTCCGCTATTTCTCGGATACTTAGAAAAATATTCTATTTTTGTATAATAAAATCACTCAGATATTATTTTTCTATGAAAATCAATTCAAACTAGAATTGCGATGCGGTAATGACGGTTTTCACCGGTGCCACGTTACTCTTGAACTTCTGGTACTTCCGGTACCAATGCAACCGTCCAAATAAGCAATGCACACGTGTTATAAAATGGATGCAGAACCAACCAAATCCTGCAATATAAATTCCATTTATACATTTGTTACCGTGTGTTACATGTTTCAAAAAGTGACACTGACAAAATTTGTTACTAACTTATCGCTAAGTTAGCTGATGAGACTTTCTAATGGAAAATTAAAATATGAAGAAAATCTTAAAAAGTGATCCTGACAAAATTGGTTATTTGTCGACAAGGGAAGATGCTAGAAGCAATTTTTGAAAATCTGTGTGATCGTATTAATGCAGTCTATATGTCTATTGGAATCAAATATAATTTTAAACGAATAATAAATATAACTCACTTCAAAGAAATATTTGTTTTGAAGGCTAAAAATACAGTTTATGCCAAAATGACATTACTTCCGGTGATAATGAAAATGTTAAATTAGATCGATGAAATCATAAATGGCATAAGGCATCACGTGGTAATTTTTTTTTTATAAAAATTGAATAATAATTAACACTTTTACAGACCAAAAACCTTGAAAGGCGACTTGTAGAAAATCATCTACTTCTCTGCAACCGTACAAGTTAGAAACTATTTTGCGATATCTATGTTCCCATAGGTTCATTCAATTTGATCATTGTAAGCAAATATCTAGCTAACAATATGATTTTTCGTACAATCAAGGGCCATAATTCAGGAAGTTACGATCCGATATGCGCGAATATCGAAGGGAACCAAGATCTGTGGGTTATAAACAGGTATGTCGAGGTTTCATCACAATCGGAACAAAATTATGACCTCTAGAGTGTCCACAACCTTGATATACCATATTTGTACACTATTTGCGTACGAGTGGCGGCCATTTTGTCCGGCAGTTTTGGTCCGATTTTCATGAAATTTGAACTCAAGTGTCATTATGGTGTAACGGTGATATATTCGAACGTTTTTTTAAACCGGATAATAATTGTGATCTCTAGAGGAACCACAAGCTAAAAACGCGATTTTTCGTACAATCAGTGGCTATAATTCAGGAAGTTACAATCCAATATGCGCAAATATCAAAAGCAACCAAGATCTTTGGATTATAAACATGCATTTCATCAAAATCAGATGAAAATTGTGACCTGTAGAGTGTCTACAAGCTATAAACGTAATTATTCGTACAACCAGGGGCCATAATCCACGAAGTTATCGTCCAATATCGAAATGAACCGAGATCTTTTGGTGATAAACCTTTATTTCAAGTTTCGTCATAATCGGATAAGAATTGTGACCTGCAGAATGTCCACAAACAAATTGTGGACGGACGGACTGATGAAAGTCCGGGCGGACAGGGGTGACGACAATATACGTCCACGTATATTTGTTTTGAAGGCTAAAAATAGAGTTTTTGCCGAAATGACGCCATTTCCGGTGATATTGAAAATGTGAAATTGGTTCCACCCAGTCAGAAGTGTCATTAAGCATCGCTTGGTGAAAAAAAAATCGAAAATCTGACTATTATTAACTCCTTTACAGGCAAGATGGTGTGAAAATTGACTCATGAAAAATTGCTTATTTCACGGCAACTGCTAATATTACAAATTAATTTTGACATTCATTGTCACAGGTTTATGAAAGTTGTCAAGAAATATTTTAAAATATAAAATGCCTGAATGCATTGTGAATAGCTCATTTTTACACCTTTTCTTCACCTTCAAATCAAAATGTCGCAAATACAAAACTGAAATAAAAAAAAACTAAGCAAGAAACATTTTGCATCTTTAGTGGCTTTAGTAGGATCATTTATTTTGATCTTTTAGATTTGTAAATATTAATACTTTCTTTGGAAAAGACCTTTCGACACGTCAAAATTGAAGTTTTGGGCAAAATTACGTCACTTCTGATGTTGACAGAAAACTTTATCGGTGAAAAAAGTTGAGAATTTGTACCACAGAGCATATGAGCCTTTCTTTCTTTTATACAAATCAGACAATAATTAATTAACCCAGAACCCATCAACTGAAAGTAAAATGCGAAAAATCGTAAAAAGTGATGTTGACAAATTGGTTATTTCTCGAAAATGGAAGGTGTTAGAAATTATATTTTGATATCAATATGATCGTCTTAATTGGAACCACGCCGTAAAATCTGGATGAACTTCCTCGACCAATGTAGGGATCGAACACCCGACGTCCACGCTACCGAGCCAGCGTCTTACCCACTTAGCGAGCCTGTTTAGATTCTTTGTGATATAGGGCGATGAGTTTGCCTACTAGATATAAGATAATATTCATAATTTATATTAACACTCAAGTATGGAAATTAATTGAGAAAATTTATAAAAAATATAAACATAAGAAACTGTTGCAGAAACACCCAAACTCTCATTTTAACCACAGCTCAGGCCCGTAGCTAGCCCCAAATTGTTGAAGGGGGGGCAAAAGGTTCTAGGGGCACCGATGGGGCGTCTGGAGGCGCCGATGTACCTACACTTGACGGTCTACGGCGAACGGTTTACACCCGAAACTGACATGGACGATTTCAATTTTGAGGCTGAATTATGATATTATAAAGAAATGAAATGGGGTTTAACGTCCTACTGTTCTGCTCCTAAATTGTGCTAATGAAGACGGGCATACGCCACACAGTGTGCTATGAGGGAAATTTTGCCCGGACAGCGGTGCCGCTATGGCTTACTCTTATATCGAATTCCAACTGCCAAGGGATCTTTTACGTGCACGCCAATGTGTACACGGGACCTTGGGTTTTCATCCCATCCGAGCGACTAGACAACGGTCCTTGTTAGGCCCTCCGTCCTGCATCACTGACAGGACTGGATGAACTTTCTCGGTCAAATTATGATATTATAAAAATTTGAGGGAAGGAATACAACTTTAACGTACCTATAATAATTTATGAGAAAAACGAAAAGTTCGAAATCGGGTTAGAGTACTATTTGTTTGAATTTTGAAGATTATCACGCCGTTTTGGGCGCAAAATTCAGTCGAGGGTGTCTAACCAATCTCACTCGACATTATGGGCGCCCGGCAATTATATTATGGGCGTCCACGATCTCGTCTTGGGCGGCCCACCAATCTCAGCAATATGGGTGCCCCTACGCGATGAGGCACCCCACCAATCATGCCGTTTTGGCCGCCCATTGATCAAGTCCTGGGCGCCCAACCAATCTTACTCGGCATTATGCATTACGTGCGGCCCGACAATCATATATTGTCATTATAAGGCGCAACACCATTCATGTCATTTTGGGGTCCCCTCCGGGATAAGGCACACCACAGATCAAAAATGGACCATTTTATAGAAAAAGGTAAAAGAAAGTCAATTTTTGAAAAATATTCCAATATTTTGAATATTTTTGATGTTACTTGTTTGAAACTCTCTAAATCTTTTTGCAAAATTCACATTTTGACAAAATTATGAAAGAATCTTCCATTCTAGAACAAAAGGCTCATGGACCTGAGCTGCAACCCGGTATACAAAACAGTACATAACTTTAAAGGGTCACCATTTCTGCAATAATTTTTTTATTCTGTGTTATAATAATGTTTCAAAAATAAATATCAAGCTATAAAGAAAATAATTTTGTTGATATATGAAGATATAAAACCATATATAGGAGGCAGACCACCATTAAATTCATAAATTGTAGTTCGTCTATTTATAGCAATTCTCTCTCTGTCTCTTTTCTCCCCTTTTGTATGCCCATTTTTATTGATTTTTTGGTCTAGAATGATGGACGAAGAGGGTTTGAATTAACATTTTCTGCCAGGCTTTGGTAAATATTCATGATTTTGGGCGGAAGGATAAGGGGGTTATCTAGTTGGCTACGGTGATACATACGGCAACTAGTTACATGTTTTTAGTATGCTTCTTCGAGTTTGTGTATCTCAAAATTTTGGTGGTCAACCTCATACAAAATTTGGGGAAAAGTTGGAGGTGGGCAAAGAGGCCAGAATTAACATTGAAGTCAATGGTAGGGTGACCCACCATAAATAAATATCTCCATATATCTCCATATATCTCGACAATTACGCCACATTATTGATATATATGCCAAGCCTCAAATCAGTTTCACACAATTATAGTCACTAAATAAACGATCATGTTGTACTTAATAAGCTATGACCATTAATCATCTACAAATAATAGACTGAAAACTGGTTCCAATTGTCGTCCATAACATCCAGACACTTTTGAGTAAAAGATAGGTTACGTGCCCTTGTTTTGAAATCAGTCTCGCTTAACCAGTCTATCGACCATTCTACGTCTGATTGACAGGTCGGGATAATCAAGACTACTTTTTTACGAAACATAACAGAAAGCTAGAACAAGAAATTGAATTTAGAAATAAGCACGTTAGGTAGCTCAACAATCGTTTTAAGAACCTTGTAAAAGTAAAATGAAACTACTGCTAGTATCATGTTCCTGTCTAACCCGAGTGATTCAGAGATATTATTTGTACTAAACCAAAAGATGCCGCTCTTAACGGTACAGTTAATGATAAAGCGATTTAAAAAATGAAACGAACGTAATTTCTAAATCTGCTGTAATAACCAAGAAGCTTAATTTCACTGCTATTCAAAATCGTCAACAATAAATTTTTTACGGCTGTAATAGTTGATAGATTTGTAGAGAATTGCACGTGCCATGGATATTTATAGTATCATACTGTCAGAAAGTTGGTCTCGGCACGGCGAATGTGTACGCTTCAGTGGTAGTCTCGAACGATCAGCAGTGGACTTTATTTCTGTAGAGTACATGGGCCACCCTATCAATGGGGAAATTAATGGTGATCTGGCTCCAAATCACATATACACGAGTTATGTCCCTTCACGCAAGTGAGCGTGAAACTCAGATTTTGTCACAATGCAGCCGCTTTATAAATTCAACTAAATTGTTATTCTGTGATTCCAAAGTCAGCATTTTGGAGTTATTGGGTGTTATTTTGGAGGTATTGGGTGTTTTTTTTTTTTAGTTATGAGGTGTATTGGGTAATTCGACGTGCCGACTCGAACAGTAGGATGAAACGTCTCAAGAGGAAATGCTTGGTGGGAGGAAACGACTCGTTTCAATTCATTCGGTGCCAGGTTTGTTGTCTGCCAACTTGCAATGCAGTTTTATTTTATTGGATACAGCATTCTTTCATTGTTGAAATTTTTTTATCTTCCGATATATATATATATATATATATTTAATTAAAAGTCTGTAAAATATAACCTAAATAATCAATCGATAGCCTGTGTGAACTGTTTCGATCTGTTCTAAATCATGATGCAGGAAAATCCATGTAAATGTGCTTGTTGAGTGGACTGACTGGACGGTAATAAAAATGGCGACGAGAAATGTGAAATCTGCAACAGTAGGCCTATTCGATCCAGCGGAGAATCTGCAATCAACAAATACTTTAAAGGTAGTGCTTAGTGTATACCAGTGGATACAATTTATGTACTGTCACGGATTTTGACTGTAAAACTTTAATTAACTAATATTACTACGTAGGCTACTGCAGGTACTGAGGTAGCCCTCTCGAAGAGCCTAGAGAGCCAGTAGACGGAGGTAGGGTGCCCCTAGTTCCTTTCTAAAGGAACTGTCTCTGAGCTGACGATGTCCACTGACATCCGACCCTATAGGCTATACGTTACATGTAGCAGCAATATGGAAATACCGTAAAATACCGCTCTTCCCCACCTCTGTTCTCAGGTTGTTTTAGAACCCTAACCTTCTATTTTTCATCGTGATTCTTTATTTTTCACTGTACTTACTTGACTTAATTTATAATAATTCAGCACCATTTTCAAGTAGAATTTAGGGATGAAATAAACATACAGTTTGCGCATGTTTGAGTCTCGCAATGGCTGATCAGTTCAAATGTATGTTGTGTTTGTTTTTAATCGCAGAATTCTACTTGAAAAGAGTGTTGAATCATTATAAATGTGTGTCAGCTGTGGTACTGGTACATGTAGTAGAATGATTTCTTTAAAGGAGCTACATCGCTAACATATGGACCTAGAAATTGACACAAGTGGGTCGCAACTCATATAATACTGTAATATAAATGTATATAAACTGATATACATTCAATGGTTTCCGTTTTTACTCAGTTATGTTCCGCGAAATAATTAAGCTCGCAGTCTCAATCGAATGCAAATTTCTAGCGTCTGGTTATTCCAGTCTACATACGCTGTTTGGTTTGGTGCAATATATCTAGCCTCGTTCCTCAAGTCTCTTGCTAGAACTGGGGCTGAAACGCATTACATTACACGATTCGTGTACCAATGGCAAAATGTTTATTTTGTCTTAAATATTGAATATCAGAAGCCCATCTTTTTCCGGTAAGATCACAGCATCAATGTTGATTTAAATTGACAAATAATTTGTGTTTTCAATCTTGAAGATTTTGGATGATATTGAGTTAAAGACTTAGCCACTTTAAGTTTGGCGAATAAAGTAGAATCAAGGTGAAAAATAGTAGGTACATGTAAGGGTTCCAAAATAGTCTTAGAACAGAGGTGGGGAAGAGCGGTATTTTCATATTGCAGCTATATAGGAACGGATAGGAACTGTCAGTGGACATCGTCCGCTAAAAGAAGGGTCCTTAAGGAACTAGGGCCCCATGCAGTGAAAGTTTTCCCTCCTAAAAGTAGCAATGCAAAAGCTTTTTTATATTTTGAATCTTATTAAAACTGAATATTTACTAGCATTCCAACCCCCTTAAGAAACCAAACAAAATTTAAAAATCGGTTAAGAAGTAAAAAAGTTATTGCACATTTAAGACCCCAAATTGATGGATGTCAGTATACACTTTTTTTTAAAATATGCTAAAAAAGTGATCGAAGACAATTTCTCAGCAACTATTGAAGATATGAGCATCAAATTTTCAGGAAATATCCCTCCGACCATTAACTACCTATTGGAATTTTTAAATTTGGGCTATATAATTTATTTGTTTTGATATGGGGTCTGCAACATGGATAAAAAACCCAAATTTGGTTAATTTGTGTTGAAGACTTTTTTTAAGATAGAATTCACATATATGATGGACCTCAAATTTCGGGTAGTGCTTTATGCCAGCAGAATTAATCCTTATAACAACTTCCTACACTGCTCCTCAATTTGTGGGTATCTACTCTAGGGATCTTTAATGTGCGCCGCGAATCCGTACGTACAACCTTGTTTTTATACACCCACATTTTCATGTGGACGTATTATGCCGTCGCCCCAGTCCGTCCGGACGTCCACAATTGTTTGTGGACTCTCTACAGGTCACAATTCTTATCCATTTTGACGAAACTTGAAATATAGGTTTATCCCCAAAAGATCTCGGCTGCTTTCGACATTGGCATGTATCGGATCGAAACTTCATGGATTATGGCCCCTGATTGTACAAAAAATCGCGTTTTTAGTTTGTGAACCCTATAGAGGTCACAATTTTTATCTGATTTTGTTGAAACTTGAAATGTAAGTTTATAACCCAAAGATCTCGGTTCCTTTTGATATTCGCGCATATCGGACCGTAACTTCCTGAATTATGGCCCTTGATTGTAGGAAAAATCACGTTTTTAGCTTGTGGACCTTATGGAGGTCATAATTTTTATCCGATTTTAAAAAAACGTTTTATTGTATCACCGTTACACCCTAAGGACGTCTGAGTTCGAATTTTGTGAAAATCAGCCCAAAACTGACAGGCAAAATGGCCGCCCCTCGTTCTCAAATAGCGTAAAAATATGGTATATCAAGGTTGTGGACCGTATAGAGGTCACAATTTTTATCCGATTTTGTTGAAACTTGAAATGTAAGTTTATTACCCAAAGATCTTGGTTTCTTTCGATATTTGTGCATATCGAATTTTAATTTCCTGAATTATGGCCCTTGATTGTAGGAAAAATCACTTTCTTTTTAGCTTGTTCTCTATTCATCTCTCAAATGTGGGCGTATCCTGCCTGGCAGCCGCTGGTTCATTCAACTTATCATTGCCAGGTTCTCTGATCCGCAATACAAATTGAATTCTGGGGATGGAGCACTGGACATCCCATACTCATCTAGCCCATTCTCTTTTCTGGCAACAGGGAGCCACATTAGCTCAGTGGGTAGGAAATTGGCTCACTCAACTGGATGTGCCATGTTCAATTCCTGCATTGGCCGAGCAAGTTCATTGTGTTATACACACCAGCCTCCCTCCAGATGTACGACGGGGGACAACATAGTCATTCGGATAGAATGAAATACTGATGTCCAGTGTGCGCATAAAAGAACCATCGACAGTTGGAATTCGAAATAAGAGTAGGTTGTTGCGCTGCTGTTTTGGCAAAGTTTCCCCTCATAGCACACTGCAATGGTGTGTTCCCCCCATCCACGCCCCCCGTCGTCTTCATTAGCTTAGTAGGAGTAGAACATTACACCCCATTTCATTTTCTTGTGACAGATTCCATATGGCTGTCATTTGATCACCAAGAAAAGAGAAAGTAATCCAAGAGATAATTTTTAAAAAAATTTAATTTTAGGAAAGTGTTATTAGAATCAGTAAAATATTGTAACAATACAAGAGAAAGAATTCAAACCATGCACCAGATTTTATACCCCTAAAAAGTGCACGTGAAAATCGTGCCCCTGAACCAGCCCACTGTTAGCAAAAGGGAAATTTGGTTGGACACGTTCACAATAACAAGAAAGTGACTGGTCTGCACCCACATCGGGTGGAGTTATCTTTTCTTTTCTGGCACATGATTTGTTTTCCCGAGTTCTGGCACTAGTTCCAACGGTTGGTGAATGAAATATAGGTCAATATAACACAAGAAAAGGGGTCATTTTATGAGAAAATACTTTAACATCCAGTGACGAGCATCGTTTTTGCCTTTTTCTAATAATTTTATTTTTTCAAAATATAAAAAATCAGTTGTAAATACGTTTCTGAATGTCCAAACCACGCTTGACACAAACTCTGTTTTATTTTCTTCACAAAAAGTAAAAA
Source organism: Patella vulgata (assembly GCF_932274485.2). Classification (NCBI taxonomy): domain Eukaryota; kingdom Metazoa; phylum Mollusca; class Gastropoda; family Patellidae; genus Patella; species Patella vulgata. The sequence goes on from NC_065885.2 coordinate 46,310,135, forward strand.
GTCATCGTTGTGGGTGGTCATACACCTTCCCGAAGTCGCGGAACAAAAACTGCACATTTTGTGGTCAGATTTTTTGACAGTGATAAAAATAGTATCAGTGGCGCCCCTAGCGAGCTTTTGCATTGCTACTGAAAGTTGAACTTGACATGGTGAATGTGCACGCTTCAGTGGCTTGTCTCATTTTCTGACTAGTCATGCGGTACGATAACACTCAGTGCAAGAGTATATGTGTTTATATATACTATTCAAAAAAAGTAGGGGATATTTGATTTTTAAGTGTTATTAAAGTCACCTAATGAAACTGACGAAGAAACAAATGACAAAATGAAATGAAGTTCACATTCATCGATTTATTCCAAATGATCGTTAGACTAAGTAAGGCACAGACTGACCATTATAAGGGTAAAATGATACCCGGGGTCAAACAGCAAAGTTACCACAGCATCACAACCAAGTCAGTAACGGGTAAATCCTCCTCTGTTTGCCAAACAAGCATTGATCCGACGTGGCATACTCCTAATGAGACGTCTAAGGTCATTTTGGTCCAGATTGTCCCATTCCTGTTGCAACGCAGCAGCAAGTTCTTGGACATTGGCAGGACGTTGTTGACGTTGACGTAACCTCTGTCCAAGCATGTCCCAGACATGCTCGATGGGGGAGAGGTCGGGACTCAGTGCTGGCCAAGGTAATGTGGTGATGTTCTGTTGTTGGAGGTAACCTGTAACGATCCTGGCCCTGTGACATCTTGCGTTGTCATCCTGGAAGATGAAACGGCGGCCATGACGTCGTGCGAACGGCACAACATGGACTGCCAAGATGTTGTCCCGGTAGTACTGGCCTGTAACACGCCCTGCAACAACATGTAAAGCCGTTCTTCCAGCAACAGTGATGCCTCCCCACACCATAACAGAACCACCCCCAGATCGATCATGTCTGATGACGTTAACGTCTTGGAAGCGCTCGTTTCGACGACGCCACACCCTCCTACGTCTGTCCAAAAAAAATCAACAGTGAACCTTAACTAATCTGAAAACATCACATTGCTCCAGCGTCGATTATCCCAGTGTTGACGATCCCTACACCAACGACGTCTTGCCTGAATGTGATGATCTCTCAAACAAGGGATCACGCGAGGACGTCGGGCGCGAAGGTGACCCCTATGCAGTCGATTCCGAATCGTCTGGCCACTCACTCTCACACCAGTGTCTGTTTGAAGACGAGCGCTGATCTGATTTGCTGTGATGACACGATTTCTCAAGGCCAAGGTACGGATAAATCGATCCTGGGCTTGAGTTGTCGCCCTTGGTCGACCTGAGCGTGGTCTGTCCTGTACAGATTGTGTATCACGGTATCTGGACCATAGCCTGCTTATGATAGACTGAGAAACATTCATCGTCCGCGCCACAACCGCCTGTGTTGTGCCGATCTGTAGCATGCCAAGGGCACGTAACCTTTCATTTTGGGTAAGCCGACGCATATCAAAATTTGTTTTCTGGTCACTAAAACAATTAAACTGATGTTTCCACCCTGGAATTCAATGCCACAATGACTGTAACATTCAAAGTCAGAGTCGTGCAAATCTTGGGTTGGACCCCCATGATGATCCCAAGCATCACCTGCATTCCATGCGGTAGCTATTGGTGCGTTTGGGCGTCACATGTAACTGGAAATGTTTCTTCTGTTAGGTTCTATAGTGACTTTTTTCGTAGTCATTTGCATATTTTAGTATTATGCCCCCAAAATCAAATATCCCCTACTTTTTTTGAATAGTATATACTCGATGCTTTCAGAGCCCTCCATCGTCAAAGTTTGAATTCAAAAATGGCTGCCAATCTCCCTAACACCAGCTTTGAAAAAGGAACAGTATTTTCAACGTTTTCAGAACTGAGATGGGAAGCAATTGCCAATGTAAATTCGTACACACGGAACTCTCGATCTATACAGTCTGCTCAAAAATGGGTTCCAAAGTGGAATTTCAAATCATATTTGAACTTAGGGTTAGGTTTAAGAATTTGGGGGAGAGGTTAAGTCTCCACATAAGCACAGACCTAGGATGATGAAAAGTTAGTTCGCGATATTTCCTAGTTTTATTAAAAACACATACAATACATTAGATTAATTTACAAAAGTGATTTCACTGTTTTTGGTGTTGGTGGCACTGATGGTCTTCCTTGGATGGTACTTCTGGTATTCTGGTATTTTTGTTTCTGAAGAAGAAAAAGAATAAATTTGAGGCTCTCGCGGGAGAGCCCCACATTAGTGTGTTTCCTACTACGAATTGGATTTTCTAAAGAATCGTGTTTGTTCCACATCACCGGGTTAGGGCTATACTAGGGATTCTTATATCTAGTTGATTTTATTTACTAACGGTTAGGGATAGGATTTGATATATGGTTTGTTTTTGGTTAGGGTGGAGACTGGTCTTATTTAATCTAATTTACTGTGCACTAGGATATCGTTGAGATTTTTATTTTTAGAATATGCAATTATAAGTTTCTGTGTGAATATTTTCAGGTGATTTTCTTGGAGATCAGTATAGTGTTTTCTGATGATTTTGGATGCACTGGCTGCTGTTGCGCTAAATGGAACTACAAAAGGGGCTATTGCGCTAGCCGTATGAATATTCAAACCTAGGGGAGCTGTTGTTTTCAATTTGTCAATCCAGAATTTTTCTCTTGTTAGCCTAAACGTTTTGATTTGTTCTGTAGTTTCAAAGTCGCTCTTCGTCTTTTCTATTGACGTGGTAATGAGATCAGAAATTTCATGATTTGGTTGGTTGAAATGAATTGAGACCGGTTTGTCTTTTTTGGTGACTACATGTATGTCTGATCGGTGACCGTTAATTCTTTCCCTAAGTGCATTTTGAGTCTCCCCTACATATTGCTTGTCACATTGTCTGCATGAAATTAGATAAATTTATTTGAACTACGGCATGAAAGTTGGTCTAATATTGGGAATTGTGTGCCAGATGTTTTGTTATGGAAATGGTGGGATATTTTTAAGATTTTGCATGTTTGACATCTTGGATGGCCACAAGTTTTGGTTGTAACTGCTGATTGCATATTATTTGTTTTTTTGGCGACAAGTTCAGCTAGAGTGTTGTTTTTAATAGACGTAGATAGCGTTTGGAGTATCCCCTTTCTCTTACATGTAGTTTGCTTAACATGAGCGTACATGCTGACTCAAAGTCAGTCTTCTGAGTACATATCCTATGAAAACGGAGAATCTGTGATTTTATGATGCCAGAGAAGGTATGTTTGGGGTGAAAGGAGGTCTTGAACAATAATTGATATTGATGTGTATCGGTTTCTTTGAAAAATACTTTAGTATCCAGTAGGCCGGTGTTTTTGGTGTTGCTACTTTTAAAGACAGTGGTGTCAAGAAAATCTATGCTGTTATGACTTACATTTGCGGTTAATTTGACAGATGGATGATGATTGTTCAGAATGTTGAAAAACGTCCAAAATTCGTCTACTGTTTACGTCCAGACTATGAAAACGTCATCTAGAAAGCACCCATAGAAATCCCTTTTCCACTCCGCCATGAAGAGGTTTGCATAACTCGGGGCAAATCGTTTTCCCATCGCAGTTCTTGAAGACTTATACTTGGTCGTTGAAAGCGAAGTCATTCCTCCTCAGACAAATGTCAAGTAGTTTGAGGATTTCTTCGTCCGGCCTGGATGCTTGCTGATTCCTAAGAAATGCTTTCCTAACTGCTTCAATACCCGTGTTATTATCGATGTTCGTGTACATGCTCTGTACGTCAATGGATATTAAAATGGTGTGTTTCAGGGACTCTTAACTGTTTGAGGGGGGTTGGATGGCTGAATGGTTAGCGTGCGCGCGCTGTATCATAAAGTCTGTCATTGAGTCGACTGGCATGGTATCAAATCCCCGGTTGTACATGACAAGGAGTAGGGTCGCCTTGTCTAACCTTCGTGGGTTTTCTCCGGGTCCTCCGGTTTCCTCCTACTGCAAAAGACCCCTACGCGCAAGCGAATTATTGAAATAAAATTAAACCATATGTTAGTCCCGAAATGACCTAGTTTGTGTTGAGTGGACGTTAAACCCCATTTCTCTCTCTCTCTCTTAACTGTTTGATTTTGTGAATGAAATCGTTAGTGTCTTTAAGGTAGGATGGGTGTTGGCATGCTAGGGGTAATAAGAAATGGTCTATATAATGTGATACGTTGTATGATTCGCTGCCACAGTCTGATAATATTGGGCGCCCCTTGGGTAATTTATTAGGTATAAACCATTCTGTTTCTAGATTTTTATGTATTTTTGGTAGTGTATAGAGATGTCTTTGTCGGCAATCAGATTCAGCAGATAGATAATCATATTGTTTTGCTGTTATGTATTCCTTGTCTTGCAATTCATGTAAGATGTTGTTTGTCCTTAAAGATGGGTTGGTCTAATTTAGTGTAATGTATAGGATTACTTAATTGTTTTTCTGCCTCTGAGATATAGTCTGCGCGATTCATTATGACACTACACGAGCCTTTGTCGCTTTTCTTAATTATTATGTTTTTGTCTTTTTTGAGGGCGTTTAATGCTGTTTTAGTTTCTCGGTTGAGATTTGCTTTTTGTGATTGTGGTGGAAGGGATGATATTTCTGTGTTCATTTTGTCGAAAGTTTTTAGGATGGCTGGTGATAATGACATTTTTTAGGTAGTTTCCATGTGGATTTTTCTGTGAATAATTTTTTACCCCTGCTGGGTTTGTTCCTGAAAAAATAATTCAACGAAAGTGTTCTTTGGAAGCGATCGGTTGCCTGGGTGATGGTGTCTATGGATGTTATTGTGGGGGTTGGGATGAATTTAAGGCCTTTATCAAGAATGTTCATTTCTAGGGGGCTGAGAAGTCTGTCGCTCAAATTGACAACTGTCTGTCCTGAAGACGGCTTCTCATTCCTTTTCCCTAATCCTAATTTAAATTCCTCATCCAGCAGTTGATGATCTCTCTGGCCGTGTCTGGGCTCCAATGGATTGGATTTCGTCGTTACCCTTCAGTTCTATTTTGGCCTTGAAGGTGGTAATGTGGCGTTTGGTGAAGGTGTCATGGAGATCAATTGGTTGTAGCTGGTGGTGTTTTGGTAGGCGATCGGATTTTCTTGTCGGAGTCGGGAAGAAGTGGGGATCTGTGTGGCGAAGAGCTTGGTTGTTGGGAAAGCGGCTCTGGTCACCTTGATTATATCTAGCATATGCTTGTGTATCCTTGGTCCACTTTCCTCCCTGTTGTTGAGCCCGACGTGTATCACTAATTCCTCTGGTGCAGGACCCATGTAGTTCTGGAGGATCTGTTTGATGTGGCTGATCTTGGCTCCAGAATAGCTATGGATCCCCCAGTCCCCGAGGAAGGATACAATCCTAGCCAGGTTAGAGGATCCAATAACCAGGGTCTTCGCCATGACTGGTGATAGGTACCATAAATCCTTCTCATCTTTACCTTTGTAGCTGTGAGGTCTCTTTAGGGATAGGTTGAGTGATCGCCTACATCTGGTGGAAGATCTGGTGGCGATTCTAGGGTGTAGGAATGATGGGCAATCTAGGGGACAGACAGTCGACAAGCGCGTTCAGTGGTGGTATAGATCTCGAGGAAGTAGGTGAGCCAGATACAACCCGGGGCGAACTGGTTGATCTAGCTGCACGCTTCGAGGGAGTTTTAATGCAAGTGCCATCTCCGGGGGATAATTTTCTCTTCTTGGGTGTGTTTCATTTTGGTGTGTCCCCGAGAAGGTAGTGTGTAATGTGCATTGGTGATGGGGAGGGTGCGTGGCAGTTTTAGAGACCGTGGACAGTAGGCGATGGAACTCTGTCTTCACACTATCCTGAAGTCGCTTTCTGTAGGACTTCTTGGCCCATGCCAGTGCGTGGCTAGAGTACTCTTGTACAGCATCTTTGGTAAAGTATCTTTGGTAAAGTGACGTGACTTCAAGTACTCCAGTTTTTCCGCTAGCATGACTCGGTAGTGTGTCGACAGGGATGAGGTGACACCCTTGGCCCTTTTCAGGTGTAATGCCTCAATTGTAGTGGCTATGGTAGGTGTTTTCATTGCCGGCTTGACAAACTTGTTCAGATCTTGGATCTTCCAGGCGAAACTTCATGTGGGTGTTCCATTTGGAGGACCTGGAAGAAGGCCTAGATGACACCTGAATTCTCTGAGGGTTGTCGGCGCTCCTTTGGTAGGCGTTGGTTTAGTTGGTGTTCCATTGGTAGGTGTTGGTTTGGCTGGCGCTTCTTTGGTAGATGTTGGTTTGGTTGGCGCTCCTTTGGTAGGCGCTCCTTTGGTAGGCCCTGGTTTGGTCGGTGCTGGAATCCTGGTGGTGGTTGGTGGAATCCAGGTGGAGGTTGGTGGAATCCAGGTGGTGGTTGGTGGAACCCAGGTGGTGGTTGGTGGAATCCTGGTGGTGGTTGGTGGAAGCCTGGCAGTGTTTGGTAGATTCCTGGTGGTGGTTGGAATCTATTTCTTAACTGAGGCCAGTCCATTGGTAGATGCATGGGCGTGGGAAGAAGAGGACGTCTGGTGCGGGACTTATCCATGTTCCAAAGGTTGGGGAAGGTGTTTGTAATTATGAAAATGGGGGAGACGAGACAATAGAGGGGAACAAAAATTGATGTCTATAGGTTGTGCTCGAACCTGTAATATATGTGGTGTAATATATGTGAATGTAAGACCTAAATGCAAGTTAAACTAATATATATGTAGTTTTGTTCTTTGCCAGATATTTGGTGATGCTAAGACAAAGAATGTGGAATTAAATGGCGGATTGATTAAGGCTTGTGCTCAAGCGTTTATAGTAATTTCCTTGAATTGTAACGTGACGGAATGAAATTGGAAGAACAGTAACTGTGAAAATACAATAAATCGTTTGAATTTAAGTGTTTATTGGTCACAACGTGTGTAGTGTAGTTAAATCCCAATAATTCAGTTCAAAAAAGAAAAAATTAACAAGTATAACAAAAGTGTGGGGGTTACATAAAATATACAATAAATATACAAAAATAAAAAAAAATTTACATGAAATATAGTAGTGAGGTTCCTCGATTAACTCGCGATGCACATTTCGGAGTGGTATCCTTTGTCAAGCCCCCATCCATCCGTCTGTCTGTCGTCCACAATTTCTTGTGAACACTCAACAGACTACATTTATCAACTGATTGTTTTGAAATTGATATATGTTGGTTACATTAGTGAGATGAAGAAGCCTATTGACTTTCAGCGATTTCCGATAATTACTTCCAGAGTTATGGCTCTTGATCGTGTGGACGCTCTAGAGGCTAAAGTTAATATCCGATTCACTTGTAATTTATACACAGTGTTTAGGGTCATGAGATGAAGAAGCCTATTGATTTTCAACGATATCTGATGATTACTGCCAGAGTTATGGCCCTTGATCACTTTGAAATATCTTGTGGACGCTTTAGTGGCTGAACTTAATATCCGATTGACTTTAAATTTATTCACAGTGTATAAGGTTATGAGAAGAAGAGGCCTATTGATTTTCAACGATATCTGATAATTAATGCCAGAGTTGTGGCCTTTGATCACTTTGAAATATCTTGTGGACGCTCTAGAGGCTAAAGTTAATATCCGGTTTATACACAGTGTTTAAGGTCGTGAGACACAGAAGCCCAGTGATTTCAGATAATTCCTTCCAGAGTTATGGACCTTGATCACTTTGAAAAATCTTGTGGATGCTCTAGAGACCAAAGTTATCATTTTCAATGAATTTTGATAACTTGAACCGCTAAATCCATGATATTAAATGTTTCGTATATTAAACGTTAGCATGGGGCAGAACTAAAAGCCAAACAAATTCTAAGGATTTTCTAATAATTACTTAATGATTTGTTACTCTTAATCAGATTTTAGTGTATTATAAATGTTTCATTACCGACAATAGAAAAAATATGCAACAACTCTTGTTGACTGCTAGGACGACTTAGCTGCTGTGGGCACATGTTTCATTGCCTGGCAACCTACATGTATCTTTATGACTCGTCGTAACAATAGCCACTGCCTCTATGAATTAGGGGTGATGATTTTACGTGATCGCGGAAAAATTAGGCACTCAAAACGGAATTTGAAATCTCGCGTGGAAAAAGACGGAAAAGCTGATATTAAACAAAAACTCAAGTATTTCGTCCTTTTATTCATAAAAATGGAAAATATTGAACGATACTGCGTGGTTTTATTACTATTTTAGTATTTAGCTACTTTCATTTCATCATTTTGGAATCATGATTTTTATACGCCCACATTTTCATGTGGACGTATATTGTCGTCGGCCCTGTCCGTCTGTCTACAATTTGTTTGTGGACACTCTACAGGTTTCAATTCTTATCCGATTTTGACGAAACTTGAAATATAGGTTTATCTCCAAAAGATCTCGGCTCCTTTCGATATTGGCATTTATTGGATTGAAACTTCATGGATTATGGCCCCTGTTTGTACAAAAAATCACGTTTTTAGCTTGTGGACCCTATAGAGGTCACAATTTTTATCCGATTTTGTTGAAACTTAAAATGTAAGTTTATAACCCAGAGATCTCGGTTCTTTTTGATATTCGAGCATATTGGACCATAACTTCCTGAATTATGGCCCCTGATTGTACGAAAAATCACGTTTTTAGCTTGTGGACCCTATAGAGGTCACAATATTTATCCGATTTAAAAAAACATATTACTGTATCACCGTTACACCCTAAGGACAGCCGAGTTGGAATTTTGTGAAAATCGGCCCAAAACTGACAGACAAAATGGCCGCCCTTCGTTCTCAAATAGCGTAAAAATATGGTATATCAAGGTTGTGGACCCTATAGAGGTCACAATTTTTATACGCCCACATTTTCATATGGATGTATATTGTCGTCGCCCCTGTTCGACACTCTACAGGTCACAATTCTTATCCGATTTTGACGAAACTTGAAATATAGGTTTATCTCCAAAAGATCTCGGATCCTTTCGATATTGGCATGTATTGGATCGAAACTTCATGGATTATGGCCCCTGTTTGTACAAAAAATCACGTTTTTAGCTTGTGGACACTATAGAGGTCACAATTTTTATCCGATTTTGTTGAAACTTGAAATGTAAGGTGATAATCCAAAGATCTCGATTCCTTTCGATATTTGTGCATATCGGACCGTAACTTTCTGAATTATGGCCCCTGATTGTACAGAAAATCACGTTTTTAGCTTGTGGAACCTATAGAGGTCATAATTTATATCGGATTTAAAAAACCGTATTATTATATCACCGTTACACCCTAAGGATGGCTGAGTTCGAATTTCATTAAAATCGGGCCAAAACTAACAGACAAAATGGCCGCCCCTCGTTCTCAAATAGCGTAAAAATATGGTATATCAAGGTTGTGGACCCTCTAGAGGTCACAATTTTAATCCTATTTAATCTCTACAACCCCAAAAATCTTGGTTCGTACATATCAGTGTAACTTCCTGAATTATGACCCTTGATTGTATGAAAAAACATGTTTTTAGATTATGGTCCCTCTAGAGGTCATAATTTTTATCTGATATAATCTGATTTCAATGAGTGGTGGACACTTTAGAAGTAACAATTTTTATACGCCCACATTTTCATGTGGACGTATTATGCCGTCGCCCCTGTCCGTCCGGACGTCCGTCCGTCCACAATTGTTTGTGGACACTCTACAGGTTACATTTCTTATCCGATTTTGACGAAACTTGAAATATAGGTTTATCTCCAAAATATCTCGGCTGCTTTCGATATTGGCATGTATCGGATCGAAACTTAATGGATTATGGCCCCTGTCTGTACGAAAAATCACGTTTTTAGCCTGTGGACAATATAGAGGTCACATTTTTTATCCGATTTTGTTGAAACTTGAAAATGTAAGTCGATAACCCAAAGATCTCGGTTCCTTTCGATATTCGCGCATATCGGACCGTAACTTCCTGAATTATGGCCCCTGATTGTACAAAAAATCACGTTTTTAGCTTGTGGACCCTACTTTAAATGTCAAGGTAAAACAGGGAGGGAGGAGAAGAGCTTATGAAATTGTCAGTCTTGTATAAATGGTGACACGTTAATAATAAATAAAATACATTATTATATGTATATAAGACATAGTGTTCATTCATTTTGTAGGTGACAGCTAATCAGTTGCCAAAGAATAGTTGTTTCAGAAATCGAAAACAACTATTACTATATGCCCAATAAAAATATATTTATTTCCATTAACACAAGCAATAACAGTACACTACATAAATTAATAAAATATCTCTGGTTATTAAATTATTTTTAAAAAAGATCTACAACAATACAATGCTAAATGTATCAATCTTAATGGAAAAGTTAGGAATTCAAATTCCTTCTGAAAAAAAAAGACTTACATTAACACAGGATGTTCATTTATTAAAACTAATAGATAGATATATTCTAAGCAAATAAACAAAACATTTTGGCATTCATGTCTTGAGGTCATTTAAGTCATATGCAAATACAAAGAAATAAAGACGTGTATAAAGAATCAAATGTTATGATACATTATCAAAGAACCAAAAACTCCACCCTCCCCCGCTACTAATGGAAACAGAATTATCTACACACAACCAATGAGCAACAATTTTTAAAAAAAAACTGCATACCACGATAAAAAACAAATATCTGTGCTGAAGGGCCTACATTGTAAAATTAGGAACTCAATGCACATATTTGTAGCCAGAGAAACACAGTATTTGACCATTATAATAATACTTTATATAAATGTACCCTTTCCGGAACTTGTAAACTTTAGTCATCAGTTGAAGAATCTGTATTTTTGGAACTGAACTGAAGCATGGAGTGAAGGGGGGCAAGAATATTGGTGCTTGTGTCAATGCCTGAAAAAAAAATTGTTTGGTACAAAGCAATATATTCCCATTCCTCTTCAGATTATTGTTATTTCTGGAGTTACAATAAAAGAGTACTGCATTGAATAAACATAGTTTGATTGCCTTCTAAGTACAGATTGAAATACTTTCTGGGGATATATTTTTCTCAAAAATAATTTGTAACCAGTAATATGATATTAAAAACTAGAACTGCGAAGCAGTAATAACGGGTTTCACTGATGCCACGTTACCCTTGAACTTATGCCACTTTCGGTGCCACGTTACCCTTGAACTCATATCACTTCCAGTACCAATGGAACCGATAAACAGATTTCCACATAAACGTTGCAGACGTGTTATAAAATGGACGCAGAATTAATCAAACCTGGCAATATCAATTCCATTCATACATTTGTTACCATGTGTTACATATGTCAAAAAAGTGATCCTGACAAAATTTGTTACTAACTTACCGCTAAGTTAGCTGACTTTCTAATGGGAAATTAAAATGCAAAAAAAATCTTAAAAAGTGATCCTGACAAAATTGGTTATTTCTCGACAAGCTATTTTTGGACATCTATATGATCGTATTGATTCAATCTATATGTCCATTGGAGTCAAATATCATAATCTTTAACGAATAATAAATATAACTCACTTAAAAAAAATGTTTTTTTTGGAGGCTAAAAATACAGTTTTTGCCAAAATGACGTTACTTTCAGGGATAATGAAAATGTTAAATTATTTCTATGAAATCATAAATGGCATAAGGCATCACATGGTGAACATTTTATGAAAATCGAATAATAATTGCCACTTTTATAGACCAAAAACCTTGAAAAGTGATTTGTAGAAAATTGTCCATTTCTCTGCAACCGTACGAGTTAGAAACCCTTTTGTGGTACTGGTATCTGTATGATCGTATGTGTTCATTCTGTTTGTTGATTGGAATTAAATTTCATAATTTGAAAAACATTACAAATTAGACTCATTTGAATGAAATATCTGTTTTGAATCCTAAAAATACAGTTTTTGCCCAAATGAGGTCATTTCCGGTGACAGTGTTAATGTTAAAATGGTTTGACCTAGTCAAAATTGGCATTAGGCATCAAATGGTAAAATAAATATTGAAATCAAATGATAATTGACTCTTTTACCGGAAAAATAACGTGAAAAGTAACACATGCAAAATTGCCTATTTCTTGGCAACTGCTAATATTACAGACTCATTTTTACATACATTCTCTTCGTATAGATTTTTACTACAAGTTTATAAAAGTTACGAAGAAATATTTTAAAATATGAAGATGCTGAATGGGTTGTAAATAGCTTAATTTTACACCATTTTTATGCGCCCACATTTTCATGTGGACGTATATTGTCGTCGCCCCTGTCCATCCGGCCGTCCGTCCACAATTTCTTTGTGGACACTCTACAGGTCACAATTCGTATCCGATTTTGACAAAACTTGAAATATAGGTTTATCTCCAAAAAATCTCGGCTGTTTTCGATATTGGCATGTATCGGATCGAAACTTCATGGATTATGGCTCCTGTTTGTATGAAAAATCACGTTTTTAGCTTGTGGACGCTATAGAGGTCATAATTTTTATACGCCCACATTTTCATGTGGACGTATTATGCCGTCGCCCCTGTCCGTCCGTTCGTCCACAATTGTTTGTGGACTCTCTACAGGTCACAATTCTTATCAGATTTTGACGAAACTTGAAATATAGGTTTATCCCCAAAAAATCTCAACTGCTTTCGATATTGGCATGTATCGGATCGAAACTTCATGGATTATGGCCCCTGATTGTACGAAAAATCACGTTTTTAGCTTGTGGACCCTATAGAGGTCACAATTTTTATCCAATTTTTTAACTTGAAATGTAAGTTTATAACCCAAAGATCTCGGTTCCTTTCGATCTTCGCGCATATCGGACTCTAACTTCCTGAATTATGGCCCCTGATTGTACGAAAAATCACGTTTTTAATTTGTGGACCCTATAGAGGTCATAATTTTTATCCAATTTAAAAAAACGTATTATTATATCACCGTTACACCCTAAGGAAGGTTGAGTTCGAATTTCGTGAAAATTGGCCCAAAAAGACAAAATGGCCGCCGTTCGTTCTCAAATAGCGTAAAAATATGGTATATCAAGGTTGTGGACTCTATAGAGGTCACAATTTTTATCCGATTTTTTTGAAACTTGAAATGTAAGTTTATAACCCAAAGATCTCGGTTCCTTTCGATATTCGCGCATATCGGACCGTAACTTCCTGAATTATGGCCCCTGATTGTACGAAAAATCGCGTTTTTAGCTTGTGGACCCTATAGAGGTCATAATTTTTATCCGATTTAAAATAACGGTATTATTATATCACCGTTACACCCTAAGGATGGTTGAGTTCGAATTTCGTGAAAATCGGCCCAAAATTGACAGACAAAATGGCCGCCGTTCGTTCTCAAATAGCGTAAAAACATGGTATATCAGGGTTGTGGACCCTATAGAGGTCACAGTTTTTATCCGATTTTGTTGAAACTTGAAATGTAAGTTTATAACACAAAGATCTCAGTTCCTTTCGATATTCGCGTATATTGAATTGTAATTTCCTGATTTATGGCCCTTGATAGTAGGAAAAATCACTTGATTGTACGAAAAATCGTGTTTTATACGCCCACATTGAAATGTGGTCATATATTGTTGTCGCCCCTGACACTCTAGAGGTTAAAGTTAATACCTGATTGACATTCAATTTATACACAGTGTTTAAGGTCATGAGATGAAGAAGCCTATTGATTTTCAGTGATTTCCGATAATTACTGCCAGAGTTATGGCCCATGATTTCTGATAACTACTGCCTGAGTTATGGCCCTTGATCACTTCTAAAAATCTTGTGAACGCTCTAGAGGCCAAAGTTAATATCCGATTGACGTTAAATTTATACACAGTGTTTAAGGTCATGAGACAAAGAACCCTATTGATTTTCAGCGATTTCCAATAATTACTGCCAGAGTTATGGCCCTTGATCATTTCAAAATATCTTTTGGATGCTACTGAGGCCAAAGTCAATATCCGATTGACTTTAAATTTATACACAGTGTTTAAGGTCATGAGACAATAATTATTCGATAATTACTTCCAAAGTCATGGCCCTTGATGACTTTGAAAAATCTTGTAATGGCTCCAGAGGCTAAAGCTATCATCAGATTGATACACAGAGTTAAAGGTCTTGAGACGAACAAGTATATATTGATTTTCAATGAATTTTGATAACTTGACAGCTGAATCCATGATATTAAATTTTTCTTATACTAACCGTTAGCATGGAGCAGAACTTTATAAAAGCCAAACAAATTCTAATGATTTTCTGATAATTACTTAATGAGTTGTTACTCTTAATCAGATTTTAGTGTTTTCTAAATGTTTCATTACCGAAAAAAAGTAAAAATATGCGACAATCTTGTTGACTGCCCTATCTTTTAATAAATTTAAGAATCTTGTGATGTCATGATCATTGTCTATATAAAGGCATCACAAGATCATTAAAGTCATTCATTGATAAAGGGTGTCTCAACTCGAAACTTTTGAATAAACCACCTTCAAACTGTTCTTACTGCTGTTGAGTTGGGATTTTTTATAAATATCTACCTCTTGGTCTTACTGCTCTCTTCGCCAGCATCATTGTTTGATCCAGCAGCTGCACAGGACTATCAGCCGGTTCAGCCTATGTTACTCTTTTAAGGGAGTATTGCTGTCCCCCCGCTTTTACAAAATTAAAAAATGTAAGTCTTTGTGAATTGAACCAATAAGAACAGTCCTCCTTGAAAGTGTAGGTACGGTTCTTATTGAATATGGACCTTAATTGAACTTTAGATTTATTAATTAATTTATTTTATTACAGCGCCATCCTAATCCAGATTGGAGTAAATCTGATTTATTAAGACTTCTCAGTTATTTTGAAGGAGAATTACAAGCTAGAGACATTACTATTGCTGCTTTGAGAGTAAGAAATTATATTTTGGCCATTACTTTTACATGTAGCTTCATTCAATCTGTTTTTTGTCCATGCCTTTTACCTATATTACCCTATATTATATAACTATAACTTGTTTTTAATTGTGCCATAATTGTGTTATTTTATGCTGTGGTTATTAATTGTTTGTTTCTAATGACCCGTATTTGTAGTGACACCGGGATATACATGACAATTGCCTCCGATGAACTAATTAAATAACTTTACTCAAACTTTTCTGTATCTACCCACACATTTCCTTACTTGCATATATTCTACAGTACTGTGAATTTATGTATACCTTCAATATTTTTAAGATTTCACATTAAAGCTTTATTGTCCCCCGCCTTTTGAAGAAAGCAGGGGACTAGTAAAATGAGTTTGTCCGTCTCTCAGTCTGTCTGTCTCCTTCTAATTGGGCAAGAATGTTCAAACTTTGTGAAGGTGTTTAGTAGGTTGATGCCTTCATTAAGTTCGATAATGAACATTTTCTGCTTAGGGTAAGCATAGGGATAAGCAATTTGATTGGCCGAGACTTTGGAACACAAAAGCTCTCCTTCTAAATGAGCTAGAATGTTCCAACTTGGTGCATGGGCGTCACACTTGGGTTGTTTTTCTGGGGGGGGTCTGAATATACTTGGACCCCCCCAATATTTACATAGTAGGCCCAAACTCCTATTTATTTACAACAATTATTAGGATTAGTTAAGATTCTATCTGTATAAAACCTGTACATATCCCAATATGGTTTACATTGCTAAAATAAAACACAGAGAGAATCATCCTGGAAACATGTGTGAAGTGAAAAGTAACTGTGTTCCATAAAATTGTGTCTAGTTAGCCTGTCAGTAAGATTTTGTTAATTTTTTTCTGCCACTTATCAGAGTGAATCGCATGTAGGTACCCAAAAACATTATCGCCTAAACCAAATATTTATCGCCTGCTCAGCCAGCAACGTAACCATAATGCTTTTGCACATGGTGTCTTGGTAGACAGCATGGCCACATGGTGTTTGTTTATATTTTTTAGGGGTTTCAAAAATGAGTTAGGGTTAGGGGTTTTAAAAATGAGTTCGGGTTAGGGTTGCGGACCTCCACCCCCAATATATATTTCACGGCTATGCCTCTGACTTGGTGTAGGTGTTTATTAGGTGAATACCTTGATGGAGTTCGAAGATGAGAATTTTCTGCTTTGGATAAGCAGAAATAAGCAAATTGATTGGTTGATGCTTTTTGGACACGATAACTTTAGTTCTAATTAAGTGAGAGTGATGACACTTGGTGTATAGTCTTATCACATCAATATGTTGACTAAGTTCGATAATGAGCATTTCCTGCTCAGGGTAAGCAGAGCAATAAGCAATTTGATTGGTCGAGACTTTGGAACACAATAACACTCCTTAACAGGTGTTGATTTCTAAACGCATCTCGGGAAATTGGACTGCTCGTCTAATAAATAAAGGCATTAGATAAGTCAACGCGTCGGCCATTCCTAAACCCCTCTCAGAGAAATTAAACGGTATACCATTAAATTAAAGATACATTATGGGAGATTAGATAAAGCGATGGCAGTTCTCTCTATAATAGTTAAAAACTAGATAGTGTTAAGGTAATTTGCTGAAAATTTCAGTCAAATTGATCCACTATGAGCCGAGAAAGAAGCGGGTGAAATTTTTGCATAGTCTCGGTCATCATTTCTAGAATCATTAATATAAACAGCATAGTCTTGATTATCCACTTTTTCTGATTTAATTATCAGTGGCCGTTAGTGAAATATAGGAATCTAATCCAGCCAAAATCGAAGGCTAGCCTTGACATTGAGAGTTTATTATGGTCTGGATAAGTTAATTAATGTCTAATTGATAAATTAGATAACATTTCAGGCCCAAAGAAAGACTTGTAATCAGCAGATTTTGCTCTTGCATAATGCATGTTTAAACCATAGTACCAATTAAACGATTTTTATACGCCCACATTTTCATGTGGACGTATATTGTCGTTGCCCCTGTCCGTCCGTCCGTCCACAATTTGTTTGTTGACTCTCTACAGGTCACAGTTCTTGTCTGATTTTGACGAAACTTGAAATATAGCTTTATCCCAAAAAAATCTTGGCTGCTTTCGATATTGGCATGTATCGGATCGAAACTTCATGGATTATGGCCCATGTTTGTACGAAAAATCACGTTTTTAGCTTGTGGACCCTATAGAGGTCACAATTTTTATCCGATTTTGTTGAAACTTGAAATGTAAGTTTATAACCCAAAGATCTCAGTTCCTTTCGATATTCGCGCATATCAGACTGTAACTTCCTGAATTATGGCCCCTGTTTGTACGAAAAATCGCGTTTTTAGCTTGTGGACCCTATAGAAGTCATAATTTTTATCCGATTTAAAAAAACGTATTATTATATCACCGTTACACCCTAAGGACGACTGAGTTCGAATTTCGTGAAAATCGGCCCAAATTTGACAGACAAAATGGCCGCCGTTCGTTCTCAAATAGCGTAAAAATATGGTATATCAAGGTTGTGGACCCTATAAAGGTCACAATTTTTATCCGATTTTATTGAAACTTGAAATGTAAGTTTATAACCCAAAGATCTCAGTTCCTTTCGATATTCGCGCATATCGGACTGTAACTTCCTGAATTATGGCCCCTGTTTGTATGAAATATCGCGTTTTTAGCTTGTGGACCCTATAGAAGTCATAATTTTTATCCGATTTAAAAAACCGTACTATTATATCACCGTTACACCCTAAGGACGACTGAGTTTGAATTTCGTCAAAATCAGCCCAAAATTGACAGACAAAATGGCCGCCGTTCGTTCTCAAATAGCGTAAAAATATGGTATATCAAGGTTTGTGGACCCTATAGAGGTCACAATTTTTATCCGATTTTGTTGAAACTTGAAATGTAAGTTTATAACCCAAAGATCTCGGTTCCTTTTGATATTCGCGCATATCGGACTGTAACTTCCTGAATTATGGCCCCTGATTGTACGAAAAATCGCGTTTTTAGCTTGTGGATCCCTATAGAGGTCATAATTTTTATCCGATATAAAAAAACGTATTATTATATCACCGTTACACCCTAGGGTCGACTGAGTTCGAATTTTGTGAAAATCGGCCCAAAATTGACAGACAAAATGGCTGCCGGTCGTTCTCAAATAGCGTAAGAATATGGTATATCAAGGTTGTGGACCCTATAGAGGTCACAATTTTTGTCTGATTTTAATGAAACTTGAAATGTAAGTTTATAACCCAAAGATCTCGGTTCCTTTCGATATTCGCGCATATCGTACCGTAACTTCCTGAATTATGGCCCATGATTGTACGAAAAATCGCGTTTTTAGCTTGTGGACCCTATAGAGGTCATAATTTTTATCCGATTTAAAAAAACGTATTATTATATCACCGTTACACCCTAAGGACGACTGAGTTCGAATTTCGTGAAAATCGGCCCAAAATTGACAGACAAAAATGCCCGCCGTTCGTTTTCAAATAGCGTAAAAATATGGTATATCAAGGTTGTGGACCTTATAGAGGTCACAATTTTTATCAGATTTTGTTGAAACTTGAAATGTAATTTTATAACCCAAAGATCTCAGTTCCTTTCGATATTTGCGCATATCGGACCTTAACTTCCTGAATTATGGTCCCTGATTGTACGAAAAATCGCGTTTTTAGCTTGTGGACCCTATATAGGTCATAATTTTTATCAGATTTTAAAAAACGTATTATTATGTCACTGTTACACCCTAAGGATGACGGAGTTCGAATATTCGTGAAAATTGGCCCAAAATTGACAGACAAAATGGCCGCCGTTCGTTCTCAAATAGCGTAAAAATATGGTATATCAAGGTTGTGGACCCTATAGAGGTCACAATTTTGATCCGATTTTGATGAAACTTGAAATACATATTTATAACCAAAAGATCTTGGTTCCTTTCGATATTCGAACATATTGGATCATAACTTCCTGAATTATGGCCCTTTGAGCTTGTTCTCTGTCCATCTCTTGCAAAATGTGGGCGTATCTTGCATGGCAACCGCTTGTTGTAATTTCCAAACGATTTTTATCAATATCAAACGATGTTTTGAAATTAAACCCCTTATTAGACGATACAAGGGTTACAGTGTAAGAGGTCGTCTGATTGTGATCAAAGGGTTCTGCAAGGTGTATTGAGGTGAAGAATCGTCATTTAGAGCAGAATACATGTACGTAATAGACAGTATTTTTTTATACGGCCACATAAACCCCTTATTAGACGATACAAGGGTTACAGTGTAAGAGGTCGTCTGATTGTGAACAAAGGGTTCTGCAAGGTGTATTGAGGTGAAGAATCGTCATTTAGAGCAGAATACATGTACGTAATAGACAGTATTTTTATACGCCCACATTTTCATGTGGACGTATATTGTCGTCGCCCCACGTCTGTCCGTCCAAAATTGTTTGTGAACACACTACAGGTCATAATTTTCATCCGATTTCAATGAAACTTGAAATATAGGTTTATCACCCTAAGATCTCGGTTCCTTTAGATATTGGCATGTATCGGACTGTAACTTTATGGATTATGGCCCCTGATTGTACAAAAAATCACGTTTTTAGCTTGGTTTAAACTTGAAATGTATGTTTATAACCCAGAGATCTTGGCTCCTTTCGATATTCGCGCATATCGGACCATAACTTCCTGAATTATGGCCCCTGATTGTACGATAAATCTTGGTTCCTGTCGATTTTCGTACATATCGTATCGTAACTTCCTGATTTATGGCTCCTGATCGTACGAAAAATCGCGTTTTTAGCTTGTGGTCCCTCTAAGTTGTTCATAGTTTGCATACATTTTGGCCCCACATAATGCATGTACAGTGCGTTAGAAAAAAAATTATAACCGATACAGAATGCTGGTAAACGTTTTCCCGGGATTACCTAACTCATTTTGTTGTTATTCAAACCGGCCTGTACATTATACGTGTACACGTGTTCACGGCAGCATTACTATATTACAACTTCTTCAATTTATTATATACAATATTAGTTCGACCCTAGCTTAAGGTACATGTACTTACATGTAGGCTCGCGAATTCCTTGAGGAAGCATGGCAAACACGATGTATTCTTAGCGAAACACAATGTATTCTTAGCGAAACACGGTGAATTCCTAGAGAAACACGGTGAATTCCTAGCGAAACACGGTGGATTTCAAGCGAATCTTAGAGAAAAATCGCTGCGGAATCAAGAGATTTCGGAGAGTTTTTTTTCGGCGCGTTGACGCGATTTCGGTCCCAAAAATTTGTGAGGAACTGTATATCAAGATTGTGGACCTCCTAGAGGTCACAATTTTGATCTGATTTTGATGAAACTTGAAATGCATGTTTATAACCCAAAGATCCTGGTTCCTTTCGATATTCGCGCATATCGGATCGTAACTTCCTGAATTATGGCCCTTGATTGTACGAAAAATTGCGTTTTTAGCTTGCAGATTCAGTAGAGGTCACAATTTTTTTCCGATTTTAAAAACCGTTTAAAAATACATCACCATTCCACCACAATGAAGGTTGAATTCGAATTTCGGGAAAATTTAAATGGCCGCTCTTTGTACGCAAATTGCGTAGAAGTGTTTAATACGAAGGTTGTGGACACTCTAGAGGTCACAATTTTTTATCTGATTTTGATGAAACTTAACACATATCTTTATATCCCAAAGATCTCAGTCCCTTCAGGCCATAACTTTCTGGATTATTGCCCCTGATTGTACAAAAAATTGCGTTTGTTTTAAGCTTGTTCTCCATCCATCTCTTGTAAAATGTGTGTGTAAATGCGCTGGTAAAATTGATACGTTGACGGACTGGAAGACAATGGAGATTTTTCAGGATTGGTGTCTTGTGTTTATTTGGTTTAGTCTTGGTCATGATCCAGACTGCTTTATTTTGAAGTTTCTGAAGTCGTTCGATTTTATTTTCAGGTAGATTGTACACAAAAGTGAATTACAGTAGTCGAGTCTTGATGTAACCATAGTGTTTACCAGCATTTTAGTTGTGTCACTATCAATGAAAGATCTAATTTTTCCAATATTATAAATCTGGAAAGTAATACTTTTACACATATTGCAGAAAACACAAAATAACACACAAACTATTATTCTAGTCAAAAAATGTTCATATATTCAAATGAAGATATATAATTGGGCATCTAAATGGTCTAATACAAAGTAACAACAAAGTTATTCTTAATTTGAAATCAACAATGTTTAGCACACGCACATTGTACAACAGGCCATAGCATGCTGCCGTGGGCATTCTTCTAATTGATGATCAAAATGTACTACATTGAACAAATTAAGAAGTCAAACTTTTTTTGTCCTCATTTAAATGTCCTAGAAATGTTGAAAAACTCACTGAATTTAACTTAGTTTGAGGAACAAAGTTGGTATTGTATTGAACCAAGATTTTAGCGACTGTATTTTCGGCCTAGCCTCGATCATCATTACTAATGTCGGTACGATAAAAAACATAGTCTCGATTATCCATTTCGTGATTAAATCATGAATGATAGTTGAGCAGCAAATCGGATCCTAATCCAATAAATATCGCAGGCTAGTGTTGACATCGAGAGTTGATTATGGTCTGGATAAGTTAATTAATGTCTAATTAATAATTTAGATAACATTTCAGGCCTAAAGAAAGACCTGCAATAGGCAGGTTTAGCTCTTGCATAATGTATGTTTAATGAGTTGTTAATCAGATTTTAGTGTATTATAAATGTGTCATTACCGACAATAGGAAAAATATGCGACAACTCTTGTTGACTGCTCGAACGACTTAGCTGCTGTGGGCGTATGTTTCGTTGCCTGGCAACCTATCTTTTATAATTTTGATAATAGAAGAGGTTCAATATGTTTAGATAACATTTCAGGCCTAAAGAAAGACCTGTAATAGGCAGGTTTAGCTCTTGCATAATGTATGTTTAATGAGTTGTTAATCAGATTTTAGTGTATTATAAATGTTTCATTACCGACAATAGGAAAAATATGCGACAACTCTTGTTGACTGCTCGAACGACTTAGCTGCTGTGGGCGTATGTTTCGTTGCCTGGCAACCTATCTTTTATAATTTTGATAATAGAAGAGGTTCAATATGTTATTGATCTGAAATTTTCAGGCAGAAAAATCCAAACAGCTTTATTATCAGGCTAAATATGGCAGATTTGGTCTTGGAGATCCGTTTATGGCATTACAGCGAGACTCTGACAACACCAAAGATAATATATTTGATGAATCTGCCATTAAATCAATGTATGATAATCAGTTAGCCCAACTTGAAAACCTAATAGCCACACAACGGAAAGCTCAACTTAAAATGAGGGAACAACTTGCTAATTCAGAGAAAAGAACACAGAAGGTATGAATTTATTACTAATTAAACAACCATACATGAGGATCTGGTATAGTGTTGTAATGACAAATGTGTGAGAACCTCTTCTTTCTATTATCAAGAAAATAAGCAGAGTACTCATTTATATACAGTGCTTATAGTCCGGCAGCCAAAGCCCATTTTAAGCCTTGACATGGAAATATCCACCTAACATTTTTATATACTTACATTTTCATGTGGACGTATTATGTCGTCGCCCCTGTCCGTCCGGACGTCCACAATTTGTTTGTGGACACTCTAGAGGTCACAATTTTCATCTGATTTAGATGAAACTTGAAATGCATATTTATAACCCAAAGATCTTGGTTCCTATCGATATTTGCGCATATCGGATGGTCACTTCCTGAATTATGGCCCTTGATTGTATGAAAAATCACGTTTTTAGCTTCGGTCCTGTTTGAATATATCACTGTTACCCCGTTATGATGGTTGAGTTCGAATTTCATGAAAATCGGACCAAAACTGCCAAACACAATGGACGCCCCTCGTTTGCAGACAGTGTAAATATATGGTATATCAAAGCTGTGGACCCTCTAGAGGCCACAATTTTGATCCGATTTTGTTGAAACTTGAAATACATGTTTATATAACCTAAAGATCTTGGTTCCTTTTGATATTTGCGCATATCTGATCGTAACGTCCTGAATTATGGCCCTTGATTGTACGAAAAGTCACGTTTTTAGCTTGTGGTCCCTCTAGATGTCACAATTTTTATCCGATTTAAAAAATGTTTGAATATCTCACCATTACACCCTAATAATGGTTGAATTCGAAATTTGTGCAAATTGGACCAAATCTGCCGGACAAAATGTCTGCCTCTCGTACTCAAATAATGTAAATATATGGTATATATCAAGGTTGTGGACCCTCTTGAGGCCACAATATGTGTAGATTAAGAATCCAGATAATGCCATCCTGACACCCTTGACGAAATTCAAATATTCAAGATGGCCACCATGAGGCATTTTCTGGTTAATTAGTTGGTAAAATTTGTGAAAAATTCTTTCGGACCTCGGTTTTAAGGTGGTTTCTATAAGAATTTGACCTGCTCAATCCAATGAGTTTGGGGATTCCTCCGAAGGAGACGGTTAATTCCGCTAGGGGGACAAATTCAAAATGGAGACTCATTTTGGCGGGAAACTCATAAAGTTCTCTAAACAGGTGGGCAATATATTGAAATATAGGTTTTCGGTGTAAATTACTTCGGATTAAATATGAAAACATGTTCCTCAGGGCTAGAAATTTACGCGAATCCCCGAATCCAATTCACGCAAGGATTCTCGCAAGAGCTTTCGCTGCAAATCTATAAGGATTCGTAAAAATTTTATACGCCCACATTTTCATGTGGACGTATATTGTCGTCGCCCCTGTCCGTCCACAATTGTTTGTGGACACTCTACAGGTCACAATTTTTATCGGATTTTGACGAAACTTGAAATATAGGTTTATCTCCAAAAGATCTCGGCTGATTTCGATATTGGCATGTATCTGATCGAAACGTCATGGATTATGGCCCCTATTTGTACGAAAAATCACGTTTTTAGCTTGTGGACCCTATAGAGGTCACAATTTTTATACGCCCACATTTTCATGTGGACGTATTATGCCGTCGCCCCTGTCCGTCCGGACGTCCGTCCGTCCACAATTGTTTGTGGACTCTCTACGGGTCACAATTCGTATCCGATTTTGACGAAACTTGAAATATAGGTTTATCACCAAAAGATCTCGGCTGCTTTCGATATTGGCATGTATCGGACCGAGACTTCATGGATTATGGCCCCTGATTGTACGAAAAATCACGTTTTTAGCTTGTGGACCCTACAGAGGTCACAATTTTTATCCGATTTTGTTGAAACTTGAAATGTAAGTTTATAACCCAAGGATCTCGGTTCCTTTTGATATTCGTGCATATCGGACCATAACTTCCTGAATTATGGCCCCTGATTGTACGCAAAATCACGTTTTTAACTTGTGGACCCTATAGAGGTCATAATTTTTATCCGATTTAAAAAAACGTATTATTTTATCACCGTTACACCCTAAGGACGACTGAGTTCCTATTTCATGAAAACCGGCCCAAATTGACGGACAAAATGGCCGCTGTTCGTTCTCAAATAGCATAAAAATATGGTATATCAAGGTTGTGGACCCTATAGAGGTCACAATTTTTATCCGATTTTGTTGAAACTTGAAATGTAAGTTTATAACACAAAGATCTCAGTTCCTTTCGATATTCGCGCATATCGAATTGTAATTTACTGAATTATGGCCCTTGATCGTAGGAAAAATCACTTTCTTGTTAGCTTGTTCTCTATCCATCTCTCGAAAATGTGGGCGTACTCTGCCTGGCAGCCGCTGGTTCTTAAAAAAAAAATCTCAGAGAATTGTCGAATCAGTCATGGTCAGTGTTCTTAATCGCCTGTATTTTGTGGGATCAATCTACTTTTGGCTAATATTCCAACGCTTTAATTATTACTTGTTAATAATGAAATGTCGGCTACGACAACACTCATACCTTAGTGATAATCGGCCATATGTGGTTCATAATCCGAGTAATTAACACATTTAACGGTGATTTTGATAATCATCGACAAATGAATAAAAACTTTTGCAAGTTACGTGACTAGTTATATTATGTGATGGACAAAAGACTACAAATTGTGCTATGAAGAAATGCCATGGTGCTGTATCAGCTTTTTTTGACTACAGCATTTTCTGGATATTACTTTTGACACAATTTAAAGATAGGTTCCTAGAATAGTATTTATGGGGTGGTTATTTCCAATAAAAGTATGTCAATTTTGGTATATATGGAAAGTAGAAATATCCAATCTTACTAGAGTAATTAACACATTTAAAGTGCACATAAGATGGACGAAAAATCTTTTTAATGTGTGTAGCCAGTGGTTACTATATCCACTTTACGGCAAGTTCACGCCAATCTGGTTGAAATTAATTCAGCTATCTTCACTCATAGTCGTAAAAATAGACCTCCCGTAAAAACGACTATGCCAATTATCGAAAACACTCTTAATCCCCTCAGACGCCAGTGACGTCACAGTGACCGAATGCATATTCGGAAGTTTATTCCTTAATTACCTATATACAGCGTAAAAATATGGTATATCAAGGTTGTGGACCCTATAGAGGTCACAATTTTTATCCGATTTTGTTGAAACTTGAAATGTAAGTTTATAACACAAAAGATCTCGGTTCCTTTCAATATTCGCGCATATCGGACCGTAACTTACTGAATTAGGGCCCCTGATTGTACAAAAAATCATGTTTTTAGCTTGTGGACCCTATAGAGGTCACAATTTTTATCTGATTTAAAAAAATGTATTATTATATCACCCTTACCCCCTAAGGATAGTTGAGTTCGAATTTTGTGAAAATCCCCCCAAAATTGACAGACAAAATGGCTGAGATGTTCGTTCTCAAATAGCGTAAAAATATGGTATATCAAGGTTGTTGACCCTATAGAGGTCACAATTTTTATCCGATTTTGTTGAAACTTGAAATGTAAGTTTATAACCCAAAGATCTTGGTTCCTTTCGATATTCGCGCATATCGGACTGTAACTTACCGAATTATGGGCCCTGATTGTACGAAAAATCGCGTTTTTAGCTTGTGGACCCTATAGAGGTCATAATTTTTATCCGATTTAAAAAAACGTATTATTATATCACTGTTACACCCTAAGGACGACCAAGTTCGAATTTCGTGAAAATCGGCCCAAAACTGACAGACAAAATGGCCGCCCCTCGTTCTCAAATTGCGTAAAAATATGGTATATCAAGGTTGTGGACCCTATAGAGGTCACAATTTTTATCCGATTTTGGTGAAACTTGAAATGTAAGTTTATAACCCAAAGATCTCGGTTCCTTTTGATATTCGCGCATATCGAACCGTAACTTCCTGAATTATGGCCCTTGATTGTAGGAAAAATCACTTTCTTGTTAGCTTGTTCTCTATCCATCTCTCGAAAATGTTGAAACTTGAAATGTAAGTTTATAACCCAAAGATCTTGGTTCCTTTCGATAGTCGCGCATATCGGACTGTAACTTCCTGAATTATAGCCCCTGATTGTATGAAAAATCTTGTTTTTAGCTTGTGGACCCTATAGAGGTCATAATTTTTATCTCATTTAAAAAACCGTATAATTATATCATCGTTACATCCTAAGGATGACAGACAAAATGGCCGCCCATCATTCTTAAATAGCGTAAAAATATGGTATATCAAGGTTGTGGACCCTTATAGAGGTCACAATTTTAATCCTATTTTGATGAAACTTGAAATATAAGTTTATAACCCAAAGATCTCGGTTCCTTTCGATATTTGCGCATATCGGACCGAAACTTCCTGAATTATGGCCCCTGATTGTACGATAATGAGGTTTTTTGGATTGTGGACCCTATAGAGGTCATAATTTTTATCCGATTTAAAAAAAAGGTTTTAGAATATCACCGTTAAACCCTAAGAATGGCTGAGTTCGAATTTCGTGAAAATCGTCCCAAACTGACAAACCAAATGGCCGCCTTTCGTTCTCAAATAGCGTAAAAATATGGTATATCAAGGTTGTGGACTCTATAGAGGTCACGATTTTTATCCGATTTTGTTGAAACTTGAAATGTAAGTTTATAACCCAAAGATCACGGTTTCTTTCGAGGTCACAATTTTTATCTGATTTTGTTGAAACTTGAAATGTAAGTTTATAACCCAAAGATCTCGGTTCCTTTCGATATTTGCGCATATCGAATTGTAATTTCCTGAATTATGGCCCTTGATTGTAGGAAAAATCACTTTCTTTTTAGCTTGTTCTCTATCCATCTCTCGAAAATGTGGGTGTATCCTGCCTGGCAGCCGCTGGTTATATATACATGCTGACAGAGGCTTAATTTTAAAAATATTATTGAAGGCTATATCATAGTCATACAGAATTTTATTTTATAGCAATTTCAGTTATGGTTGTCACATGATCATTGTGCCGTTTGTCTATCATCGACAAATGAATAAAAACTTTTGCAAGTTACGTGACTAGTTACGTGATGGACAAAAGACTACAAATTGTGCTATGAAGAAATGCCATGGTGCTGTATCAGCTTATTTTGACTACAGCATTTTCTGGATATTACTTTTTGACACAATTTAAAGATAGGTTCCCAGAAAAGTATTTATGGGTGGTTATTTCCAATAAAAGAATGTCAATTTTGGTACATATGTAAAGTAGAAATATCCAATGTTAATAGAAAAATACTGGATGCCCTGAAAAACACACATAGAACGTATACAGGACAAAACTGTAAAGCCCGGCTCATACCGCTACAACTACACACAAGCCGACAGGACTCAGCGTCTTGGGTAGTTGTAAAAAAAAATCGGGTCGCGCCTTTACTTCACTTGCCTACGACTGTACCAGTCCACACAGGCCCATCCTCTCTCTCTTCTGTCCAAAAATTTGCCATCTTGAATTTTCCCTCAGTTAAACAAGGAGCACATGATCTGCACAGTCACATGACTAAATGCTACTCTCTGATTGGCTAAACATCAGTAAGACAATTGATTGCGTCGTGTGAGTGTCCACACAAACACGATAAGTTACGACTGCAACAAACTGCATCCGACTTCGATTGAACATGTTCAATCGGGCCGACGGGCCACGACGCGACGGAAATCGATTGAATCATGGTCGTGGGACAGTCCACACTGCACTGATTATCTGAGTCAAGACGTTGCGTTGGGTAGAGTCAGGGCAAGTTGTGGCGGTATGGGCCGGGCTTAAGGGTTTCCCTAATCGACAGCCTGACAATTAGGAGTGTCTGCTCGCGTGACGTCAAAGGTCGCACAAGGAGATTGAGCGCTTGATGTACATTTTGATAAACTTTATGAAGAGTTAGACGTACAACAGTTTCTGAGTTAAAAACCACGGAAAAAAACTTGGGCAGTGGATAATCTGAGAATTTAATTAGGCTTCGATATTTGTAATAAGGTATATCAAGGTTGTGGACCCGCCAGAAGTCACAATTTTGATCCGATTTTGATGACACTTGAAATAAATATATCTTTATAACCCAAAGATCTTTATAACCCAAAGGCCCTTGATTGTACAAAAAATCATGTGGTCGCCCTTCGTACACAAATAGCATAAATATATGGTATATCACGGTTGTAGATCCTCTAGAAGTCACAATTTTGAAATATATCTTTATAAACCTTAAGATCTTGGTTTCTGTCGATATTCGTGCATATTGGATTGTAACTTCTTGAATTATGGCCCTTGATTGGACGAAAAATCGCTTTTTGTTTAGCTTGTTCTCTATCCATCTCTTGCAAAATGTGGGCATATCTGCCTGGAAGCAGCTGGTTACATGTGTAAATAGCCAAATTTTATCTCTACTGACTGAAAGTTCATATGTCTATAAATAAAATTGTATGAATTTAAATTTCAGATTTGTTCAGAGCTTGAAGATGAAAAGTGCAAACATGCCCAAGATACTGCACAAGGAGATGATGTTACGTATATGCTGGAAAAAGAAAGGGAGAGACTAAAACAAGAAGTATTAAATTTTATACACCCATATCCAGAATTTATCCGTTCTCGAAATGTTAAAGAAAGCTTTCAAGTAGCTTTTTATACATCACAAAGAAGGGTTGTTGTTCCCCGCTTTCAAAGAAAGCAGGGGACTATTAAAATGGGTTCGTCCGTCTGTCTGTCTGTCTGTCTGTCTGACTGTCTGTCCGTCACACTTTTTGGGACACAATAACTCTCCTTCTAATTGACCTAGAATGATCAAACTTGGTGTAGGTGTTAATTAGGTCAATGCCTGGATGGAGTTAGAAGATGAGCATTTTCTGCTTAGGGTAAGCAGAGATAAGCAATTTGATTGGTTGATGCTTTGGGACACGATAACTTTAGTTCTAATTGAGTGAGAGTGATGAAACTTGGTGTATAGTTTCATTACATCAATACCTTGACTAAGTTCGATAATGAGCATTTTCTGCTTAGGGTAAGTATAGATAAGCAATTTGATTGGTTGATGCTTTGGGACACGATAACTTTAGTTCTAATTAAGTGAGAGTGATGAAACTTGGTGTATAGTTTCATTACATAAATACCTTGACTAAGTTCGATAATGGGCATTTTCTGCTCAGGGTAAGCAGAGCGATAAGCAATTTGATTGGCCGAGACTTTGGAACACAATAACTCTCCTTCTAATTGAGCTAAAATGTTCAAACTTGGTGTAGGTGTTTATTAGGTCAATGCCTTGATGGAGTGTGAAGATGAGCATTTTCTGCTTAGGGTAAGCAGAGATAAGCAATTTGATTGGTTGATGCTTTGGGAAACGATAACTTTAGTTCTAATTGAGTGAGAGTGATGAAACTTGGTGTATAGTTTCATTACATCAATACCTTGACTAAGTTTGATGATGAGAATTGTCTGCTTAGGCTAAGGAACAATAAGCATTTTGATTGGTCAAGACTTTGGAACATAACAACTCTGCTTCTAATTGAGGTAGAATGTTTAAACTTGATGTAGATGTTCGTCTTGACTGAGTTCAATGATTAACATATCGAACAAAAGCTAAGCAGAGATGAGCAATTTCCTTGGTCGATGCTTTGGGACAAGATAACCTTGATTCTATCTGATAGAGAGTGATGAAACTTAGTGTATAGTTGATAATCAGTTTGATTGCTCGATACTTTTGAAAAAAATAGATGTGCGATTAATCAATATGTGTCATCTATTTATTTGGGGATTTCGGCGGGGGACATCAGCCTCACTTTTGGCTTTTTGTATATTGTCATCACCCTCCCCTTTACGCTCACCTGGTAATCCATACCAAGATTGTGGACCCTTTAGAGACCACAACTGTTATCCGATTTAGATGAAACTTAAAATGTATGTTACTGATCAAAAGATCTCTTAAGACTTTGATTTTGGTGCGTATTGGACCTTCCATTCCAGTTTTATGCTCTCTGACTTTAACACACGATATGAAATATCTTACATAGTGCATCTTTAAAAGCTTCATGGTCATAGTACTCTTAAGAGTTAAGCCTTGATTATTGTTGTAGAATTTAAGAACATAACATAAAATTTATAAACAAATAGGATGATTTAGTTTCTGGCTTGTTGACTGGAAGCTATCTTAGAAATGAAAATTATTTTACTTGCAGATTGATTTTGAAAAGGGTCAGGTGAAAAGACTAGAAAAAGATTTAAAGAAAATGTTGTCAAGTCTTGAAGAGGAAAGGTCCAATTCTGTTAAACATAAAGAGATTGCTATAATGCTGATCAAAGAACGTAATCAAATGCTTGATAAAGTATCTCATCATAAACATAGATCTAATGAAAGATTCCCCATAGATGATCAGGAAATAGGGAACATGGAAGGAACATGTGAACATAAGAATATAGAAGTAGCTATTGATAAACTACCACATGATGTTGAACATGAACAGCTTAAGAGTAGACTAGCATATGAAGAGTCAAAGAATAAAGACCAGTTCTTGAGCATAGGATCTTTGAATAAACAAATTGAGTCTTTAACAATTCAGTTGCAAAGCATGTTAGAGCGGTCAGCAACCCGTGAATCTATACAAAGTATTGAAATGAAATCCAGTGTTACACCACATTGTATTATTTCCAATTCACCTTGTAGCAAACCAACACCAAAAAATGTCAAACCTGTGTTGGACAGCCGTCTAATTGACCAGTCTGCTCATGCACAATCTCTAGTAGGAAAAGAGGTTCATGGAGTAAATCAGCACCCAACTCTTTTAGCCACACAAGGAAATGAAGTAGGCAGTAGCGCCATTGTTGATAGATCGATAGCTGAGAACATCAATGTAGCTTCAGGTAGTAATGCTACAGTATTTTTGCAACCGATAAGAAAAATATCTCTTCATTTGGGACAGAGTGTGGGGAATACCAAAAAAACAATTCAAGGAGTTAGAGGCACACCACCACCTCTTCCACCGAATAAACCTGTGTTATCTTATGGGACTAAACCAACACCTCCCCCGAAAGTTGGCATTACTATCTCAAAAGATACAATAATTGTTTCTGAGGTGGATGCACTTCATGCTAATTCCCCAAAAGGTGTTCAAATTCCTGTTAATGTTGTTAGAGAACAATCGGTGCCACCCTAGTCAAGGAAATCGAAAGATGATTCACCTGTTAGACAAAGAGATTCTGTTTGTGTTAATGCTAAATAAAAAAGCAAGATTTTATAGATGAAAAATGAACAGTTATCAGAAATTAAATGTGCAATATCTGTACTTGTTGCCTTTTTAAATGCCAACATTTTTATGTTGGATTATATTGTGGTCGCCTCCTGTCCATCCATTAGATGGTTATTCAGGCCTTCATGGAATAAATTCCTGGGGAGTCAAAAAAAGCTCTCCTGAAATTGAAAAAAGAGGAAATCGCTCTCCTGAGAAAGCTCTCCTGAATCTCTTGAGGAGAGCTTTGTTAGCATTTGTGATAAAGTCCAGAGATTTTAATCTATTTCGAAACCAACCGGCCAGAATTGGGTCAAGTGAGGTCCCGGTAAGAAACAGGGTAATTCGAAGCTCCCGTTAACTTTAATATCTGACTTCAACAAGTTCAAGTCAGTAATATTCCTGAATAGACTACTGTCTTCGTTTATCATCAGTCGATCGAAATTAGGATTTATCTACTACGGCGAAAATAAGCTGATGCGACAGTATGACATTTCTTCATATTTAAAACACAAATTAATGTTTTTGTCTATCACGTAACTTACAATATTTTTTTCATTCGTGGATGAAAGACAAGCCACACAATGATCACATGACTCCCATGATTGAAATTGCTTTATATAAAATAAAATTCCGTACGACTATGCCATGGCCTTAAATAAAAAGGGCAATATTTTTAAGAATAAATCCCTGTCAGCATGTGTAAAAAATAAAATTGAATAAAACTAAAACACTATTTAAAAATAAATCTTGCAATGCTGGTTTATTGACCTAATTCCAACCAATGCATGTCACGTGTTATCGGGAATCTGAAAGCATTGAAGATCTTGACGGAAAAATATATTAGTTATTAATATTTGTTTCTCGGGATATCCGGTGTTCTATCAGGGATTATTCAATGAATATTTAAATTTAACTAACAACGGGTCAGTGAAACCATAAAATGCATTATCCAATTATTATTTTCATATCTACCTAGAATTCGTACGGATCGAGAGTCGAAGACGGGGCGCGAAGCACGAGATTCACAATCCATGCGGAGCGAGATGTCTTCCTTCGCCACGTGGTTTATTATTACAAAGGAAACTTAGTGGACCTGTTATGAATAACCAGCAGGCTTGTTGGGGTTATTTTTGCCGAATTATCAAAATTACCGTTAAATGGATTATGAAATGGATGGCGGATTCTCACTAAGGTATGCTGTTATTGTAGCCGACAAGCAAGTTGATTGTCGATATGATATTACCAGTATATTTTTCCTGATTATTTTCTTTGAGGGGAGTCAAATTAGACATTGAGGAGAGCTATAAAAAGCGCACCTCGACTGACATCCAGGCGCGTCCAGGAGAGCGAGAGCGTTCACGCTCCTTTTACGTGAAGGCCTGGTTATTCGGATGATATGTCTTTTGTCTGTTCACAATTGCAGGGTTATTTTGCTATGTATAAAGAGGAACCCTATTTAATTTCTGCCCTTGTCATTGAAACCTTGAAAATAATAAATTTACAAGGTGGTAGCCATTTAAGCTGTCACTTCCAGAACCTCACAGAAATATTTACATGTATCTGTGGAACTCTTTACAGAAAAGATTTTTTTATGGCCAATGCCCTTCTGGAAAGATGATTATAATGGCCAAATTGCGGATATATACGGAAATAACTGGGCCAGACTCAGTTTTCATTTACACTATCCAAATTTTAACCGAACCATGCTGGATCCATTTTATGGTCAAAATTGAGGACTGTTCTTCTAGTGTGAATGTCATGACTCATATCAGAAGAGTTTACATTATTGAGTGCCACGTTTCTTTGTATGTACAAACTATAATGCTTCTGAAAAAAAAAAAGAATTCTAGTTGTTCGGTCTGTCACTTCATGTCACACCTTGTCACGTCAACATTCATTTTACACCATGAATTATTGATGGTTATGGAAAGATTAGGTCACCATCTAGAAGGTGAAAAGTCGAACAAACATCAAAGTGAAACCAGAAGTAAACAAAAATGAAATTAAAAAATCGGCTCCCTAAGGATTGTTGCCATTTGGAGTAGGTTTAATTCAAAAAAAAGTTTCCAAAAATGGGAATTAAAATGGGGGCTGAATATCGATTTGAATGTTTTTTGTAAAATCCAATATGGCACCCAAGCGAATAAGGTCTTTGAAAATGAAAGATAATATCTGGGACTAACACCACAATATGTAATTTTTAAAATGGAGAGAACTATTCATGTTCGGAAAAAATCGGAAGACCTCTGTAATTTTCCGGAAGCTATCACAAATTTTTTTGATATCCCTCCAAGTTTCAACTTGATACCTCAAATAGTGACGGAGATAATTCCATCTTGAATGTCGAAAAAATGATGAAGAAAACCTTAGCAAATATTTGATGAAAATATATCACAATGACCAATTATAACAGAGAGGTTATCATGTTCAAATTTACTTAATTGATGTCTTGAGCCTAGTAACAAATATTCAGTTTTATCATCATTCAATTTTAGAAAGTTCTTGGACATCAGTTTTCGAATTTCACTAAAGCAGTTCTCAACTTGCAATTTTGATAAATTGAAGGAAGATGGACAATTAGGTGTAAATGAAATATATAATTGAGTTTCATCGGCATACAAATGAAAGCTGAGACCACATTTTCTTACAATATCAACTGATAGTGACTTTTAAAGGAACCCCAGATGACAAAAAAGATTCAGAGGACAATTTACAATTAACTGAAATACACTGTTTTTATACGCCCACATTTTCATGTGGACGTATATTGTCCTCGCCTCCGTCCGTCCATCCACAATTGTTTGTGAACACTCTAGAGGTCACAATTTTTATCCGATTTCAACAAAACTTGAAATATAGGTTTATCACCCTAAGGATCCCGGTTCCTTTCGATATTGGTATGTATCGGACTGTAACTTCATTGATTATGGCCCTTAATTGTACGTAAAATCACGTGTTTAGCTTGTGAACACTGTAGAGGTCACAATTTTTATCCAATTTGGTTTAAACTTGAAATATATGTTTATAACCCAAAGATCTCAGTTCCTTTCGATATTCGCGCATATCGGACCATAACTTCCTGAATTATGGCCCCTGATTGTACGAAAAATTGCGTTTTTAGCTTGTGGACCCTATAGAGGTCGTAATTTTTATCCGATTCAAAAAAACGTATTATTATATCACCGTTATAACCTAAGGACGACTGAGTTCGAATTTCGTGAAAATCGATCTAAAACTGACAGACAAAATGTCCGCCCTTGTTCCCAAATAGCGTAAAAATATGGTATATCAAGGTTGTGGACCCTATAGAGGTCACAATTTTAATCCTATTTTGATGAAACTTGAAATGTAAGTTTATAACCCAAAGATCTCAGTTCCTTTCGATATTAGCGCATATCGGACCATAACTTCCTGAATTATGGCCCCTGATTGTACGGAAAATCGCGTTTTTTGTCTTGTGGACCCTATAGAGGTCATAACTTTTATCCGGTTTAAAAAAAACGTTTTAGTATATCACCGTTACACCCTAAGGACGGCTGAGTTCGAATTTCGTGAAAATTGGCCCAAAACTGACAGACAAAATGGCCGCCCTTCGTTCTAAAATAGGGTAAAAATATGGTACATCAAGGTTGTGGACACTATAGAGGTCACAGTTTTTATCCAATTTTGTTGAAACTTAAAATGTAAGTTTATAACCTAAAGATTTCAGTTCCTGTCGATATTCGCGCATATCGGACCATACCTTCCTGAATTATGGCCCCTGATTGTACGGAAAATCGCGTTTTTTGTATTGTGGACCCTATAGAGGTCATAACTTTTATCCGGTTTAAAAAAACGTTTTAGTATATCACCGTTACACCCTAAGGACGGCTGAGTTCAAATTTCGTGAAAATTGGCCCTAAACTGACAGACAAAATGGCCGCCCTTCGTTCTCAAATAGCGTAAAAATATGGTATATCAAGGTTGTGGACCCTATAGAGGTCACAATTTTTATCCGATTTTGTTGAAACTTGAAATGTAAGTTTATAACCCAAAGATCTCGGTTCCTTTCGATATTCGCGCATATCGGACCGTAACTTCCTGAATAATGGCCCCTGATTGTACGGAAAATCGCGTTTTTTGTCTTGTGGACCCTATAGAGGTCATAACTTTTATCCGGTTTAAAAAAACGTATTATTATATCACCGTTACACCCTAAGGACGGCTGAGTTCGAATTTCGTGAAAATTGGCCCAAAACTGACAGACAAAATGGCCGCCCTTCGTTCTCAAATAGCGTAAAAATATGGTATATCAAGGTTGTGGACCCTATAGAGGTTGGTTAACAGCTAAAATTAATTTTAAGGCCATTATTTGCTGACGAGAAAGATGGTCAAGAGATTTAGCATCACAATGGTCCCATATTGGGCAACAATAATCTATATGTGTTTGAAAGTGGGCATTGTAGAAAAGGATTCGGAAAGGAGCTGGAAGATATTTTTTTTAACTTGACGGAGTTGAAATAGTTTCTGGCTTAATTTTTTAGAACTATAATCGAAATGATCTTTTCATCTTAGATTATGATTGAGAAAAACACCCAAAATTTTTACCGAGGAGACGACTTCTAATGGTTCATTACGTAATTTCTTTTTTGTTGCGTCGTGATTAGCATAGCTTTGGTTTTCGATATATTTAATCTCATGGTTTTTATCACACCAGGCTAATACTATATTGGCATCGAGTTGAAATTTTTGTTCTAATTCTTTGACAGTAGACACAGAAGTGTAGACTGTTGTGTTATCCGCAAAGAGGTCAGTTTTAGAGGATAGGTATGAAGGTAAATCATTTATCAAAATATTAAATAATATGGATCCCAATATTGATCCTTGGGGCACACCGTGATAGATAGATTTATTATCAGATAATATGCCGTTAACAGACGTGCACTGACTTCTGTTCTAGAAAAAGAATTGATTTTCTGGAAAGTTTAAATTTTTTACATTTGTCAATAAGGATATCATGATTTACTAAGTCTAACGCTTTTTTAAAATCAAAGAATATTGCTCCACAGAGGAGATGGTTGTTAATATAATCATACACGTTTTCAGTAATATGGGTTAAGGCTGTTAGACAAGAGCTAGATGACCTGAAACCTGACTGATTACTATATAAAAGTTGATATTTATTTAAATAATTGTTGAGATGTTTTTGAACATGTCTTTCGAGAATATTTGATATATTTGGAAGAATGGATATCGACCTATAATTATTGGGGTCATCTTTGGTGCCTCCTTTATGAAATGGGATAACTTTAGCTTGTTAAATAAAAAAGGGTACGTGTTATGATTTATTGACAGGTTAAAAAATGTGTGTGAGACTAGCAGAAAGTTGAACAGCACCTAAGCGGAGAAATAGTGGATTTATTGAATCAAGACCGACTGCCTTGGAAACATCTAATGTTTGTAGGGAATTAACTACATCAGTTGTTTTAATAAACGGAATTTGAAAAAAAAATACGCTATCGGGTACTTTAGAGTTTACATATGTTTTTAAATTAACATCACCAAGCCTTATGTTACTAGGGGTAATATCTGTATTGGTATTGAGAATTTTATCGGCTATATTAGAGAAGAAATCATTAATTATATTGCTATCTAGTGGTATGTGGGGACTACTCTTACTTTTGTTAGCTGCTGAATTTAATAAATTCCATATCTTTTTATAGAATTTTTGTTATCTCCGATCAGATCCTGGAGGTATTTTGATTTAGACTGACGAATCATTGTTTTTAAACGATTTCGACACTTTTTATATTCGGTTTCGTTTCTCTTATTTTTTATGAAAATCACGCTGTCGCATTAAATTTAAAATTTCACTAGTGAGCCATTGAGGTTTGATAGCAAACTTAACACGTCTAGTTCTGATAGGAGCATGGTGATTAATTATTGGAGTTACTAAATCGTAACAAATTTGAAGAACATCTATAGGGTGATTTATCAGATACATATTTTCAAAGTTAATTAAGCTTATGTCATGTATGTAATTATTTTCAACAAAATTTCGAAGGCATCTGTATGAAACATATATATGTTTTGTTTTGGGGATCTTAACTCCTCTTTTGGACCATGTAAAACAAGTTGGGAAGTGGTCTAATATGGAATAACATGGCACTCTAGTTTCAATAATATGGTTGGGGTCAGATACAATGACATGGTCAATTAACGTAAAAGTTGAATTAGTAACACGAGTTGGAGAAGAAATGATTTGAGTTAAATTGTAAAAATTGAGTGAATCTGTCCAATAAGAATTTTTACTGTCTAACAGATCGATATTTATGTCACCAAAGATGATAAGTTCTCTTCCTTGATTCCACGCAGTATCAATCATTAATTTAAATTCATCATGCCATTTAGCAGTAGATGCCGGGTTTCTGTATAAACAACATACTAAAATAGGAGATGTCTTTTTTATAGTAATTTCAATCCAAATCAGTTCTTCTTTTACAACTTATAGATTCTCTTACATAAAAAGAGTGCCAGAAGAACTAAATGTACTATCATCTCTTCTAAATGGTGTTTCAGTGAAACCAAAAATATCAAAGTTTTCAAGAAGTAATTTGAGTTCCACTGTTTTGTTTATAAAATGACAAACATTTAAATGTCCTAAGTGAAGACCTTTCTTGGTCAAATAATTATACATACCGGTATTGAAAACAACACTAACTAATTACAATTAATTAACAGCAAACGGGTCAAATATAATATATTTATAAGTTAGTGCGTAAGGTGTGAAAAACACATTAGAAGGGGGTGGGTAAATTGGACTTACTAAAAGATTTTTGCAGGGGTAGGTAACACAGATATGTATATGCATAGGCAATTATGTCCAAACAAGCCTTAGAACAATTATGATATGGGGAAGCGTTATATTGCGGGAAATAGTAAGGGTTGTGCAATGGTCTATTATATACATGTAATCATATTGGAGAGATACTGTAGAGCTAGTGGGCTTGGGTCTGTTACAAGTAGGATAATTCGGGGCAGTTTATGAAATCAGGGTACTACCTAAAATATCCATCAATAGTTCATTGCCATTATAATTAGGATGAATTCCATCACGCTTCATTACTTATCTATAGCTGAATTACAGGTACTAGTTGATTTATCACAAATTAATTTTGTTGAAGATGTGTCGTTCATACTGGTTCTAGCGAGGTAAGCAAGGTCTTATATTCTCACTAAGGTGTTCATTTATATTGTTCAGACGCTCACGGGGACTGACACGCGACCGTTTAGCAGCAAAAAGTTGCCCAGTAAGATTGACTGGGGCGGATCTCAGTTTCGACAAGGATTCAATAGAAGAGTTTCTGAACGTACAGGCCGAGTGTAATGAGACCTACGTTCAGAGCTGAACTAATTTGAAAGAGACAATACGGAAGGTAGACTATCACTAAGAGCATATTATTGGTGTTATTAAGTTTACAGTACGGTTGAATTTGAAAAATGTTAGTATCAACCCAGGTTGAACTGCCCCTTCCTTGAATGTGTAGCTTATTGTACTGGTTGTAGAAGGTAACTGTCGCTTTCTTGGAATAAGAACATGATGATAACTTGTAAATAATGCCCTTTCCGCTACCGGTACCTTCATTATTTTTAAACAGTACGTGAGAACTGGCACACGATGAGAGTAAATTTTGATATGAGTTCACACATTGGAACTGAATAACAATGGATGTGGAATATTTAGTATAGTCATATATAGTATAGATAGAGTTGACAAGAGTTGTTGATAAAGGTGGGTCTAATTCGGGCCTACTCGAGAGAGCATCAGAAAATCACCACGCAATTCATCTGATTTAATAAACTTAAAAATAGAGGCGTTGAAGGATATTTCAGAGTCCTTCAGAGAATCGTGGTCGATACAGAAAGAAGATCTATAGGCCTACATGTTGAAATCCGATCTAGGCCTGTTCTGTGCGTTTATTTGGCTTTATTATTTGGAGTAATTTCCCTTGAACGTAATTTAACGTCTACGGAAGTTGGTCACGGTGTGGTCGCTAGTACACGGCTTAACATTCAGCTTTGTTTCTAAATGTATCTTTTGTTTGTTAATGTTATCGTCATTGTGTCACGGAGTAAGTAAACAGCAAATACTTGTAATTAATGCTATGTTTATAAGATGGCAGCAATTAGGTTTCTGTTATTATTTAGTTGTGTCTAAGTTACGTTGTAATGTAGGCCTATATATTGTTATTGTGCATGTACGGGAAATGAAAATGCTTTTACGTGTTGGAATATTTTAAAGTCCAGCTCAATTTAGTATGTTATTACTGTGCACCATTCTCATAAACCGATTGTGTTTTAGTATGTTAATGGTTTAAAGTATGTCGTTTAGTATTGAGTAAGTACGACGTTCAGGCTGATTTTAAAAACTACGGAAAGCTATTCATGTCATCTCAAATTCAAGTTTGTATGAAAAGCAGTTTGTATTGATCTTTGTATAGAACTGTAAGGTTTTATTTTTATTTCAGCTTTTTACCACACACGACACACCTATGCACAACACTCATAAAAGTTCCAACAAAGCTCAGAACTTGATTGGTCACTTTGGGTTTTGGTGTCACTTGTTATACTTACTGTAGGCTCCGCGCTGATACAGAATAGTAAAAAGTCCCATCAACATGGCAGATGCGACAAAAGATACAGTATTCTCAAATAGTACGGTTTCAACCAACAAGATAGGTCGTTTGAGGAATCTTACAGAAGAGGGCCTGTCAATTTACATCGAAATCCGTGATAAACTTTCGGCAGATGTCGACAACTCATGGAATAAAGTAAATGCTGTTATTCTTGAATTGGAAGTGGAACACAAGACTTTAAGTCGATTGTGCTCTATCGAGGAATCCCTCGCAAACTGTTTGGCAGCTTATCGTGAAGCATCCACCCAATACACAGTTTTTCTAAGGAGGAACTGTAAGGTTTTATTTTTATTTCAGCTTTTTACCACACACAACACACCTATGCACAACACTCATAAAAGTTCCAATAAAGCTCAGAACTTGATTGGTCACTTTGGGTTTTGGTGTCACTTGTTATACTTACTGTAAGGCTCCGCGCTGATACAGAATAGTAAAAAGTCCCATCAACATGGCAGATGCGACAAAAGATACAGTATTCTCAAATAGTACGGTTTCAACCAACAAGATAGGTCGTTTGAGGAATCTTACAGAAGAGGGCCTGTCAATTTACATCGAAATCCGTGATAAACTTTCGGCAGATGTCGACAACTCATGGAATAAAGTAAATGCTGTTATTCTTGAATTGAAAGTGGAACACAAGACTTTAAGTCGATTGTGCTCTATCGAGGAATCCCTCGCAAACTGTTTGGCAGCTTATCGTGAAGCATCCACCCAATACACAGATTTTCTAAGGAGGAACAGGTCCATCGAAAGTAAAAGAGAAATGGATTCCTATCAGGCACTCATAGAACTTCGCAGAGTGAGAATAGATACTGCCTTCACTTCGATAAACTTGGGTAAGCAATTACTGTCTTCAGAGACATCTTCAAAGGAGTCCATCTCTTCTAAATCTAGCCGGACTTCATCAAGAAAATCAAGTAAAGGGACATCTTGTGCCTCAAGTACTTTGGCTCGTAAACGTGCAAAAGCTGAAGCCGCTCGAGCAAAAGCTGGAGGCGGAGCTACGGAAAAATCAAGCTATGCTAGATAAATCTACTGCTCGTAAAAAGACTGAAATGCAAGCAGACATTGACATGTTGATATCTCAGAAAGAAGCCGCGGCAGCAGAAGCTGAACTTCGAGTATATGAGTATGAAAATTGCCGAATATCTGATTTTGATGATAGTCTTTCAAAAGTTGTAGAAGATCCTGTTACGCGAACAGAAAAATTTGTGGCTCAACAAGCTGCATCCCACACTTCAGAGACCATCAAAAATAATGCATTCTTACATGCCGATATCCCAGAGTTTTATCCATCTGATCAGCATCAGCCACTAACTCCGGAAGTTCACGACCCCACGTCGTATATAACACGTTTTCTTTTACGGAAAGATTTACTTTTTTCTCGCTTGTCGAACTTTAATGATCGCCCAGAAACGTATATTGCTTGGAAATTCAGCTTCCTTAATATTATGGATGAACTGCAAGTCACTGATTCGGAGAAAGTGGACCTACTTGTTAAATGGTTTGGGTCTGAGTCCTCTAAGCATGCTGTGAGTATAAGAACAGCAAGTGCAAACAACCAAGCTAAATGTCTACAACGAATTTGGCAACGATTGGAGGATAGGTATGGAGCACCAGAGATGATCGAAGAATCCTTAAAAAAACAAACTCTCTAGTTTCCCCAAACTTACAAACAAAGACACAAAGAAACTTTATGAACCCTCTGATCTTGCGTCGGAAATAGAGTCCATTAAGGATAATGAAAGGATGAAATCTACCTTTGGCCATTATGATTCATCCACTGGCGTGACCCCAATAATAAATTAGCTACCTTATTATTTGCAGGAAAAATGAACATCCACAGCCGTTAGCTACTTAAAGAATCATACTTCTGTTGTTTATCCTCCCTTTAGTCATTTTGCAGAATTTCTCCGGGAACAAAGCAGAATTCAGAACAATCCTAGCTTTTCGTATGAAGTGCCTCAGCTCAAGAAGGAACCGAAGTATGTAGAAAAGAGTAATTTTCTCGTGAAGAAAACTGACACAGAAGAGGTTCAAAAGCCGCCGTCTTCATTAAAGACTACTTCGAAGTGTCCTTTGCATCAAACGGATCATTCTCTGAATAAATGTCGAGCCTTAAGAAAAAAAAAACATGAAAGAAAGATTAAAATTCTTAAAGGATAACAAGATCTGCTTCAGATGCTGTGATTGTATATTGCATGTTCAACGTGAATATAGGAAAATTATACATTGCCCAAAATGTAATAGTGATGACCACCCACTGGCTCTCCATGCGGACCCTCTTGCGGTCGATCCGCCAACAACTACTTCAAATCATGGCGGGGAGAGTTTTAAGAAAGTTAGTTCTTTGTGTACTCGTATCTGTGGACAGCTCCCTAGAAAGTCATGTGCTAAGATACTTCTTTGTAATGTATACGCATCAGATAAACCAGACAAAGTAATTCGTCTATATGTTATGATAGACGATCAAAGTAACAGAACCCTTGGCAGTCCTCGTTTATTCGATCTCCTTGCTGTGAAATGTGAAGAGACTGAATACGTACTCACTTCCTGTTCCGGAGAAGTTAGAACAGCAGGAAGAAAAATTAATGGTATCGTGTTAGAATCTCTTGATCAAACGGTACAACTAGATCTTCCGACGATCATTGAATGTAACCAAATGCCAGACAACAGGAATTATTCGGAGTTATTCACATCTACATGATATTGCCCATCACATTGCACCAATACATGAAAATGACCACATCATATTACTGATTGGTCGTGATGTCATTCAAGCTCATCACGTCTTGGATCATCGTATTGGACCAGCAAATACTCCGTATGCGCAGAAACTGCCAATAGGATGGGTTATAATTGGTGAAAGTTGCCTAGGGAGTGTTCATGTACCAGAGGTGTTCAACGTAAACAAGACTAACGTTCTGGAGAATGGTCGTACAACCATGTTCGATCCTTGTAATAAAGTTGCAAAGAGACACTAGATAGTGTATACTGTGCCAGAATGCAGTTGTTTAAAACTCCTGAATGGGATTCATTTGGCCAGAACATATTCCTGAAGCAGAAGGATGATGATAAGCCAGGTTTATCCGTTGATGACAGATCCTTTCTGCAAATCATGGACGCAAGTTTCCGCCAAGATGTAGATAGTAAATGGTCATGCCCACTTCCATTCAGGGAACCAAGACCTAGGTTACAAAACAACTACATTCAGGTGTTAAAAAGGGCGAATATGTTTGATAAATCCCTGCATAAAGACAAAGTGAAGAGGGATCATTTCATCGCCTTTATGAACAAGATGTTACAGAATGGGCATGCAGAAGTAGCGCCACCACTTCAGAAGAGTGAGGAGTGCTGGTACCTGCCAATATTTGGCGTTTATCATCCAAGAAAACAGAACCAAGTCCGCATCGTTTTTGATTCTGCAGCAAAATATAATGGCATATGGGTCATTTTACCATTGACGTTACATTTTAGCATTTATTTGTCCCGACGGCTCTAAATTCGCTGCTATTCTGTTCCTGGACAAACTAACTTTTGATATATTGAGTACACCCCATCCTGAATTAAACAAATGCCATATTTTACTGTTTCAGCCGAATTTAATGCTCAGGGACGAAGTTTAAAACTGACACCCACCCCCAAAAAGTGACGATTCCAATTGCCCAATGTTTTGTAACGCGTATATTCAGAAATATTCATAAACATTTGCAGCTTTGGCATTTGGCGTGAGATATTATAAGTATCTATCACATTCCTCCATTTATATTGGTCTATTGTTCAAACTTTAGAACAAAATTAATGTTTTATACTTGTCCCTGAAAATAACCTCAACACCGTAACGGGACTGTATTTATGGCGTAGTATCACAAGTACTGGGTCAATTTCCTTCAAAAAACGTTGCACACGACACCCAATTTGAGATCGTTGGAACCACGTTTACCGGTCATCGTTGGACGTAACTATCTTCTGGGTAAGTTCCATAAAATGTCAAAATTTTCTACCGTATTTCTATTCGTGTTCAACACCGCCACGTGGTATTCTCTTTTCCTAATTCAAAAATAGTAAAGAAATGTACATTTTTGATATGTTAATGTAGAGACGTTGAAGCCTAGATCGTAAAGTAGTCCCGCGAAGAGATACACTATCTTCAATTGGGCGTTAAAGTTAAAATTCTCAACACCGTAACGCTCAACACCGCAACAACGATAATAATTATAGTTCGTTACGGTGTTGATATGTTGTTACGGAGTTGATATTTCTTTCTGAATAATCATAATATTAAACATTTATTAGTCCCACTTATTCCGAATTAGAAACTTAAAATATATTACTAGCTTTCACTTTTTCAGGATCATGCCCTTGGCAGAACTAATACTGGAAAGGTGAAGTCTATAGATGA
Organism: Patella vulgata; assembly: GCF_932274485.2. Taxonomy (NCBI): domain Eukaryota; kingdom Metazoa; phylum Mollusca; class Gastropoda; family Patellidae; genus Patella; species Patella vulgata. The sequence goes on from NC_065885.2 coordinate 46,354,750, forward strand.
TCTGTCTGAAAGAGCCAAGAGACAAAAGCGCAAAGCATGGGAGAAAGCAAGTCAAAGATACCAGGTCAAGAAACGGGAAACACGACGAATAGAGGAATACATACAACTGAATTCACCACCAACATCACCAGTTGATTTAGAGCCCCCTGCACAAGAATTTGCTTTTGGAGTTGGACCTGCACCAAGGCCTCCTAAAAATCGTGGTAGACGTAGGATACACCATTTAAATAGATCCAGAACAGTGAGAAAACTACATAAAGTTGAACAGGAATTAAAACAACAGGAACGATTGGTAGAAAAATATAAAAAGAGGTTAAACAGGTTGAAATCAGAAGAAATTAAGAAGATGCTGTCAGAAAAAGATTCGCCGCGAACGAAAACTAATCGAATTTGGGAACGGGAACGTAACCAGTAAAGTGCGAAAGACTCTAATATTCCATCATACGCTGGTAGAAGAACTTAAACAAAAACGCAACAAGGGACAACAAGCCAAGCTCAATAGCAGAATCTCTGGAAAAGTTCTGCCAAAGTACCGGTTACTTGATGAAGCACGAAAACAACTAAAAATATCTAGACGACAGCTGCAAGTGAAGGTGGGCCCAGTAAAGAAACGGGGAAATCCTGGAATCCCACGAACTTACAAAGAAATAATACTTACCTTTTATGAAAGGGATGACGTCAGTCGTATAAAGCCCGGAAAACGGGACACAATCACAAAACAGAAGGACAAGAAACAAATCCGTTTGTTAACGGATACCTTGTTGAATCTTTATAACAAGTTCATGTCAGAAAATACCTTCGTCCGCGTTTCATACTCAAGTTTTTGTAATTTGCGCCCTTTCTGGGTAAAACCTCCTTCACTTAAAGACCGTGATACATGCCAATGCAAACGGCATGAAAATTATTATTATTATTATTATTATTACAGCATATTTATAGTGCACCCTTTCATATAACATGTTCAGTGGCACTTTACAAAGTGACAATGTAAATCACACATAGACAACAAGATTATGTGCATGTTAACGATTGTATACAGAGTCAGTTACAAGCCTGATTAAATAAATGTGTTTTAAGTTGTTTTTTTAAAAGAATATAGAGATGTACAGCATCTTAAACTAAATGGTAGATTATTCCATAAAACAGGTGCTTGATAACTAAAAGAGCGCTGACCATAAGAGACTAGTTGAACAGTTTTGGGCTTTAAAAGTAGTTTATCTGATGTACGTAATGTTCGGCCAGGTGTATAAAGTTCTAAAAGATCTGAGAGGTAAACAGGAGCTAAATTATTTAAACATTTAAAAGTAAGTAATAAAATCTTAAAATCAATTCGATATTTAACAGGTAACCAGTGTAAATTATATAAAACAGGAGTTATGTGGTCACATTTCTTAGTTAAAGTAACAAGTCTAGCCGCAGTATTCTGTACTTTTCGTAATTTATCTATAAGCTTTAAAGGTAAACCAACTAAAAGTGAATTAAAGTTATCTAAACGAGAAGTGACCTGGCCCCGAGTTCACAAAGCATACTTAAGTACAAATCTATGCTCAATTTTGAGAATTTTCTCAAATCGAAAATTCTCAAAATAAATGGAGTTCACAAAACAATTTGAGAACATTTTTGTTCTCAAAGTTGAGAAAGTTCTCAAATATTTGAGAAATTTCTTAAATATTTGAGAAAGCTGCTAAGCGTACTTAAGTCTAAAGTAGAATGGCCGCCGTACGACGATTTAGACGCTTGAGACGACGCCAACTCCCTAGGCCTCGAGTCTTCTATGAAAGGGATGACCCCTTAAACCGTTTAGAGGATGACGAGCTTTTTGAACGTTTTCGGTTTCGTCGGGGGTCTATCCTTTTCATAGAAGAACAGGTAAGGGAAAGTATTAAATCCCCCACAAGGCGAAGTTGTGCTATTTTGCCTATGGTGCAAGTATTGATTTGCCTGAGGTTTTTGGCAACGGGTGCTTTCCAGTTATTGGTTGCGGACACTCTGAGAGTGTCCCGCCCCACAACCTTCCGATGCATCCGGAGGGTTTGTTCGGCCATCATTCGGAATCTGATCCATTTGATAAAGTTTCCCGTCGGAGAAGATGCTAAGCGTGTTATGGAAGGGTTCAGAAAAATTGCAGGTACGTACACTGTGTTTACTATTTGTCTTGTGTCCCCTTCACGTCTCCGCCGCAATTATATATAATAACCCGCAATCTAAAAATATCATCACCGACAAGTCCATTGCTAAATCACCCAACTTACCCTCGTCTGCAGTGAACTGGACTGTAAATACCACAGCGCCACCAAACGAAGGCCTTCATTGGTTGTGTGACATATTCGACCGAGAGGCTTGTTTATCGATGTTTGATTGTTGACACCGCTGAATTTTACGATAAGTGTTTTGATAAATCTACTACACAATGACACATACAATTATGTTCAAATAGATTGTTACAAAATACAAACTCTTTTCATGTATTATTTGCGTAATCTGTCAGTAATCATGACATTTTGTAGATATTACTAATCTAATATTAGAGTCCAGACTAACAATGTGAAACTGCAAGTAGAAAATGTTCATATTCGTGCCTTCATCTGTGAACAGTTTATTTTATTTCAAGCAAACCACGACAAATTATAATCTATTTATTATAAATAATAAAGTGAAAACAACAATAATTCAAGTAGGTCTATAACTTTGTTTTTCAGGATTCCCGAAAGTACTTGGCTGTGTTGACGGAACTCAAATTAAAATTGCCACACCTAATAAAAATGAAAATGATTTTGTCAACAGAAAAGGAGTACATGCCCTCAATGTACAGGTACCGATGAGCATCATATAGAAATAAATGCTAATGATTTTTAGAAATAGTATTGATAGTAACCACTTGTTACTCAAGTATTGGCATCATTTCTCCAGTTTTTAATTATATCATTAAATGGTCAAACTATTCTAATCTAGTATCTACTTAGAATTGAATCCATCTGTTGGCATCAAGAGTTGATTATGGTCTTGTCATGTTAATGTATTTATATGTAGCATTTAATGCCCAAAAGAAAGATATGCAATATGCATTTAGCCCTGGCATCATGCCTGTATAATTACTTTTGAATTTAATTTAAGCAAGTTTGAAATATGATTAATGTATTAGATCATAAAATCTACAGTGTGACTTTATTTTTATAGATGATTTGTGACCCCAAATTTAGAATAACTTCGTTGTGTGCTAACTGGCCCGGATCAGTTCACGACAGCAGGATTTGGCGTCAGTGTGAATTGAATAACCAATTTCAAAATGGTATGTACATGTATATTTTGTATTTATGTTATTGACTTTCAGCAGGGTTGGCAAACATAATAACTTCTAAGAAATAATATCACAGTGCCTGATACCTACAGTAAATGTATCACCTGTAAAGGAGCTAAGTCTCTAACTTAATACTTTCCATAATATTCGAAATTAAAAACACAAATTAGAATTCAATATTGATCAATTTCAATCATTATTGATGTTGTTATCTTGCTGTGAAACTATAGGACCCTAATATCCAATATTTAAGACACAATTAACATTTTATAATCAGTACACGAGTCATGTACCCAATGGTTTCGGTTGCCATTTTGTTATGAACTAATAAAAACATATCGTACAACAAAATATTGAAGTAATTAGTGAAGAAAGGCCGATTCAAAAAAAAAAATGTGTAGAATGCACTAAGCAGACGTAAACGACTGCATTTCAATTTGAACAGTTCAAGTATTTCATCGAACATAATTGATTATAAATTACAATATATTTTCTTCAAAAATTGAATATAAATCACTATAAATTTTAAATACATTCATATTACATTAATATGAGCTTTTAGAACCATTTTTGTCTATTTCAAGGTTCCAAAAAATAGAGTCATGCGGCCTTTAAATTTTGTGTTAGCATGGACTGTATATAGACAGTGTGCTTCCGGCTCGCTAACAAGGATGTCCCTGGATCAAGCCTAGCATTGGCCTCTTGTCTATATTGCAAGTGTGTAGTTGTTTGGTTTATCTGATAAACCGAGGACCCCCATACATAAAATTGTCAGCGTACATTATTTAAAAAAAGCAGGGGAGTATTAAAATGGGTTCGTCTGTCCATCCGTCACACTTTTTGGGACACAATATCTCTCTTGTTTAAAGGACCCGTCACTAACAACAGTAGGAAATCGCAAAAGAATACCTCATTTGTGCATGCAATATTTTCCTCAAGGCTCACTGTATGGGACATGCACATTTGCATTTGGCCTGTGGAGAAGAAAATAAGCCATTAAACCCCAGTTCATGCTAAAATTGATTTTTATTTCCCCATGTAGATGACCTTGAAATTAAAAAAAAAAAATCAGCATGACGCATGTAAACTATCATCTGTCTGTCATATTAATTTATATTTTAAAAATTTATTTTGTAGGTATTCACAATGGTCTATTGCTTGGGGATTCTGGATATCCATGTTTAACCTATTTAATGACACCTTTTTTAAACCCAACAAACAGACATGAAGAAAATTTTAACACCAGCTTATGCAGAACAAGAGTTTTAATTGAACAAACATTTGGAATTTTAAAAAGAAGATTTGCTCTACTGCATTATGGCATAAGAAGTTCTCCTCAGCAAGCTGTCATTTACATAACTGCGTGTGTAATTTTACATAATCTTGGGATAGGTAGGGGGGATGTTTTAGTTACAGATGTTGATTTTTTAGATTTAGATTATGACGGAAGTGATGAGGCTGTTGCCAGTTATAACCGCATAATAACACTGGATGGAGTAAAAAAACGTAATGAAATTGCTACCAAATTTTTTTCATAATTGTTTCAGTATAGGTGTACATATTAAATGTAATATCTACTTATGTATTCCTGCATTTCCTTGATAATCTTTAGAGAATACTCTTCAAATATTATATTAGTAATTTTACTTTCCATGAATATGTGTTAAAGTTTATTACTCTATCCAGTTACTAAATGCCTCTAAAAGATTAACAAATGTACATGACATGTACTTACAACAAATTTCAGTGGGGTGAAAGCTTAATCTGTTTCATTTAAAACTTTTATAACAGTCAGTAATTTTTAGAATAATAATTTATACATGTACTTATTAAGGGACATATATACATGTCATGTAAATGGCAGCTAGTTGAGGCGAACTTCTTATACAGCCATAATGAAGTAGAGAAAATCACAAATTATGTCAACGGAATAAAAAGCCTTGTTAATAAAAACAAATGCATTGATACTGTTTCATTCATTTAATTTATTTCTTTTTATACACAGAATTTCATATTCTATTTCCAAATTTCTCCTTTGTTGTTTCAATTTTTCTATCTCTAATTTTATTCTTTCATTATCTAATCTTATGTTTTCTTCTTCTAGCTGTGTTAACCCTTTACAAACTGTAAAAGATAAAGGTACATTATAGTATTTGTCTTTATTTTTTATGAAATTATCATGACATGTAAATTGACGCATTAGGAATTGTACCTTTTTGCCTTTTTGGTGTTGGTGTCATTATCGTACTAGTTTTATCTGCCGAATCTTCCTTAAATGTACCAGTAGCTTGTTCTGTAAATAATTTGAATAAGGGTTTATGATCTATTAGGTAATAAAATAAATTCTATTTATGAAATTAATCAATTAAGTGATATTTAAATAGTTTTCCATTATGTGTAATTTGTATATTGAATGTATTATAGATCAATAATTAATTCTATACTTTACCTTCAAATAATATTTCTATAGGATATGTTAGTGGTAGTGTCGGTGGTAGTATCTGTAGATCTAAATAGGAAAATATATTTTATTGTGGGTTTACTGATTATTTTAAAGTTTTAAGTGTCTAGTATAACATATATATAGCTATTGATTAGTTATTACTTTAGTATGTAATTTGTAGTAGTTACCATCTGTATCAATACCAAATGAAAGGCCTTCAATTTGGGGTCTGCCCTCCATTGTATTTAGAAGTAGGTCTTCAGCATCAGTATAGCTTGGATTCGGTCCCCCACCTGTTTTGGGCCTTTTCATCTGGTCGAGTTTTTCTTTACCTTGAAAAGTTAAAATATAAATTTTCAGTGACTGATATTTTAATGGAGATTTATGCTAATAATAGTACAATTATTTATAAATATTTATGATTTTTAAATCTACAATAATTTCATTACATTGACGCTTTAAGGGGGCATGAATTGATTTGGCTGAAATTTTCAAGATTTTCCATTTTTATTTTTTTATATAGTTTTAAATCTATTTTTTTAACTGTCAACTCCTTATCTAAATCTGAAACATAATGTTAGTTAGACATACTTCTTTGTTTTATATTATGATACTTCTTCTTTACCTCTACTATTTCCCTCTTTTTTGTTATAAATTGTCTGAAATAGTAAACAATATTTAAATGGTAGATTTAGTTACACTTCTAAATTGTAATTTATAGGCCTATTTTGACTGTGAATGTGATATTTATCTAATAATAATTTCTATCACTACTATTATTAGTGTTCGGTTTATTATTGTATGTCAGTATCACCGTTTTAATAAAGATTAAAATTGTTGAACTTTTAATATTGATTTTATTTTTGTGAATAAAAGAGTGCCGATATATATCTAGCTGTATGCACTAGCCTAGTCTAAATTATTAGAAGCTAAACTTACGAATTCAGAGCATCAACCACCTCTTGCCACCCATTTTCTTTCAGTTTTGAAATTTTCCCCAATGCACCACACCCCTTTATTTTCCCAAATAAAGTCTCCTCCCTTTTTGTACACTCCTCGATTAAAACCATCTCCTCTGCGTTTGACCAATTAGCCGCCCTCTTCCTGCCATCGCCTTCCATTTTTAGTTGGTGCCAAGCGTAGCAGACGACGTTGGAATTGGTTTGTTTACATTTTTCGAAACGGCGAATGTCATTGGTCACTTGACCCAATTATAAGCAGCATTTTCAGTGGAGTTTTCATTGAATAAAAACAACAATTCAATCGATTTTTTTCATAAATATTTATTCAATGACAAGTGGAAATAAAGTAAAATAATAATAATAAAGTTATTTCTACAATTCCATTCATTTCTTATTGAAAACCGCTAATATTAATGCGTTCTACCACGTAAAACACCGGTATCTAAAAATAGTTTTCATTCCTAGCGATTTCATTGGTTAATAAATAGAGTCGACTCCAGTCGCTTGTAGCATAGAAAACAAATAACATGACGAAATTACAGCACGCGATTTACGGAATCCATGACGCCAGTTAATGGAATACTCAAGTTGAGTAAAATTTTATATACTTAAGAATTTGCTCAAATGCTTTTGTGAACACCAAAGTTGAGAATTTTCTCAATTTGAGAATTATTCTCAACTTTGAGCAGAAATATTAACTGAGAATTTTTTTTCTTTGTGAACTCGGGGCCAGATAATTAACAAGTGACTTAGTGGCCTCTACAGTTACACATTTACGTATTTTACCTATATTTCTAATATTAAAATAGCACAATTTACAAATATTATTTACTTGAGCTCCCATCAGCATAAAACTATCAAAGATAGCGCCAATATTACGAGCAGAATAAGATGAAAATATATCACAATTACCAATTACAACAGGGGGGTTATCTTGTGCAGATTTACTTAATTGATGCCTTGAGCCTAATAACAAATATTCGGTTTTATCATCATTCAATTTTAGAAAGTTCTTTGACATCCATTTTCTAATTTCACTAATACAGTTCTCAAGTTGCAATTTTGATAAATTGAAAGAAGATGGACAATTAGGTGTAAATGAAATATATAATTGAGTATCATCGGCATACAAATGAAAGCTGAGACCATATTTTCTTGACAATATCTCCTAATGGTGACGTATACCATATTTTTTTTTACGCTATTTGAGAACGAGGGGCGGCCATTTTGTCTGTCAGTTTTGGGCTGATTTTCACTAAATTCGAACTAAGCTGTCCTTAGGGTGTAACGGTGACATAATAATACGGTTTTTTTTTTAAATCGGATAAAAATTATGACCTCTATAGGGCCCACAAGCTAAAATAGCAATTTTTCGTACAATCAGGGGACATAATTCAGGAAGTTATGGTGCGATATGCGCAAATATCGAAAGGAACCAAGATCTTTGGGTTATAAACTTACATTTTAAGTTTCAACAAAATCGGATAAACATTGTGACCTCTATAGGGTCCACAACTTTGATATACCATATTTTTACGCTACTTGAGAACGAACAGCGGCCATTTTGTCTGTTAGTTTTGGGCCGATTTTCACGAAATTCGAACTCAGTCGTCCTTAGGGTATAACGGTGATATAATAATACGTTTTTTTAAATCGGATAAAAATTACGACCTCTATAGGGTCCACAAGCTAAAAACGCGATTTTTCGTACAATCAGGGGCCATAATTCAGGAAGTTATGGTCCGATATGCACGAATATCGAAAGGAACTGAGATCTTTGGGTTATAAACATATATTTCAAGTTTAAACCAAATTGGATAACAATTGTGACCTCTACAGTGTTCACAAGCTAAACACGTGATTTTTCGTACAATTCTTAAGGGCCATAATCAATGAGGTTACAGTCCGATACATACCAATATCGAAAGGAACCGAGACCTTAGGGTGATAAACCTATATTTCAAGTTTTGTTGAAATCGGATAAAAATTGTGACCTCTAGAGTGTTCACAAACAATTGTGGATGGACGGACGGGGGCGAGGACAATATACGTCCACATGAAAATGTGGGCGTATAAAAAAAAACGTGTATTTCATTTAATTGTAAATTGTCCTCTGAATCTTTTTTGTCATATGGGGTTCCTTTAAAAGTCACTATCAGTTGATATTGTAAGAAAATGTGGTCTCAGCTTTCATTTGTATGCCGATGAAACTTAATTATATATTTCATTTACACCTAATTGTCCATCTTCCTTCAATTTATCAAAATTGCAAGTTGAGAACTGCTTTAGTGAAATTCGAAAACTGATGTCCAAGAACTTTCTAAAATTGAATGATGATAAAACTGAATATTTGTTATTAGGCTCAAGACATCAATTAAGTAAATTTGAACATGATAACCTCCCTGTTGTAATTGGTCATTGTGATATATTTTCATCTTATTCTGCAGAAATGAAATGGGGTTTAACGTCCTACTGTTCTGCTTCTAACCTAGGCTAATGAAGTCGGGCATACGCCATACAGTGTGCTATGAAGAAAATTTTGCCCGGGCAGCGGCGTTACGGCCTACTCTTATATCGAATTCCAACTGTCAAGGGATCTTTTACCTGCACGCCAATGTGTATACGGGACCTCGGTTTTTCGGCCCATCCGAACGACTAGACAGCTGTCCTTGTCAGGCCCTCCATCCTGCATCACTGACAAGGGGAAATCACGCCGGAAAATTTGAATGAACTTTCTCGGCCAATGCATCTTATTCTGCCCGTAATATTAGCGCAATCTTTTATAGTTTTATGCTTATGGGAGCTCAAGTAAATAATATTTGTAAATTGTGCTACAACATTTTAATATCAGAAATATAGGTAAAATATGTCATTTTGTAACTGTAGAGGCCATTATGTCATTTGTAAATTATCTGGTCACTTCTCGAATAGATAACTTTAATTCACTTTTAGTTGGTTTAACTTTAAAGCCTATAGATAAATTACAAAAAGTACAGAATACTGCAGCTAGACTTGTTACTTTAACTAAGACATGCGACCACATAACTCCTGTTTTATATAATCACGTCATATATAGTCAGTTCAGTTTGTGCAGCAAAAACTATACATGGTGCAAACATTCTACCAATGTAGATGTGGTTGGCTTCCTTGCGTCTATTTATTAAATATACATTATGGGAGATTTTAATAGAAAGTTGGCCATTCTTGCTATAACAGTTCAAAAAAAGGTAATTTAAGAAGAATATATTGAAAATTTCAGTCAAATTACTTTATTCTGAGCAAAGTTATCACCATTGTAATTTTTGACTAGAAATAGGAATAGATAACTTTAATTCACTTTTAGTTGGTTTAACTTTAAAGCCTATAGATAAATTACAAAAAGTACAGAATACTGCAGCTAGACTTGTTACTTTAACTAAGACATGCGACCACATAACTCCTGTTTTATATAATCACGTCATATATAGTCAGTTCAGTTTGTGCAGCAAAAACTATACATGGTGCAAACATTCTACCAATGTAGATGTGGTTGGCTTCCTTGCGTCTATTTATTAAATATACATTATGGGAGATTTTAATAGAAAGTTGGCCATTCTTGCTATAACAGTTCAAAAAAGGGTAATTTAAGAAGAATATATTGAAAATTTCAGTCAAATTACTTTATTCTGAGCAAAGTTATCACCATTGTAATTTTTGACTAGAAATAGGAGTCAACTCTCTCTTCACTGTTTGATTGACAGGCGTTTACTCCACCTACATAATCTTGATTATCAAGTAACATTTTCAATGGCTGTGGTACCGTTAGCCTAATCGGTTTGAGGCGGGGTTGCAATTCAATTCGTATCACATTTATTTTTACTACAAATTAAAAATAAGACTTTTAATATATAGATAAGAAGCGAAAGTTTGAAAGGAATGGACCAAATCAATGACGATACTTGAATCACCTGGAAGAAAGCAACTTTGAAGTGCTGTTAGTATTGAATTGTCTTTAGTGGAGCAATAAAATCAGTGCGGTTTAAAAATGTATGTGCGTTGATTATATATATAATCTTTATTTTTCTTCCAGCATCATCCTGGTCAAGCAGCGGCAGGGGTGTGGGAGACCTTGAACCAGCATCAGTATTGTCCTGATCAACTGGTAGATAATTCTCTCTGTGACCAAGGACTCTCTGATTGTACGTCTTTTTATGGCTTCTTCGGTTAATCCTCAGATGTTCTTGGGCGTATTTATGAACCCCAGCAAGTGCCGAAGCTAAATCATGTACCCAGACACCTGGCCATAGTTACCTCAACTATGGTAGATGAATTGGCTGGAATGGAGTAGTTTCTCTTGACAGGTACTCTACAGACTTTACTAGACTTTCCATGTGAGTGTTTTAGGGTGACAGATATGACATCATGCCCTATGGACACTGTACAATTGCGCAAATCTGAATTTATACCTTTTAATTTGATGTCTTTTCTATGTCGTGAAGATGTATACTGGCCGAAGCAATTGACAATTGCTGCGATATCCAATACTGCCTGTGTCCTTTCCGAACACATTGAATGGAATAACCAAAGATATTTCTTCAGCTTCACGAACAAGCAACGGAGAAGGGTCAATAACATCCTGTTGCGAGGAAGCTGCACAAATTGCAAAATCTGAATCCTCAAAGGTTACTTGACGGTGTGCATACGAGACAGTTTTCTGCCCAAAAATAGCCCTCACGATGGCCAGAGAAGCCTTCATATACTTCACGCCCTTGTGCAAGCCCGTCTCCATGGTGGTCTTTGCCGCTTCTTTTCCTTACAGCCACGATGAAACGCCTCAACAGCTATCTGGTTTTATAGTCTCCATATTTATCATGTAATAGCCACCTAAGGTAAGAAACTCGACCCTTTGAGCAAACTCATCATGGGTCTCAGAGTCAGTCTGCCCAATGGACTGAGGCTCCCTATGGGAAATTACCGGGGCCTCACGATTAGAGAACCTACGCCTCATTTCCTTTACAAGAGTCCGGTATTTCCGGATACCAAGACGGTTAGCGTATTCAAGAGTAGTTTCTCGAAGGCAGCTGGACATATTGTCAAACATTTTACGAATGGACCAGCCATAGCGATGACATATGCGCTCAAATTGGATATAGAATGCTTCCCAAGAAGTCTTGTCGACAACCGAGGACAAAAGTATTTTAGGAGGGTATAGGCCTCTCCCTCGGTGGCGGTGGTAACGTTCCTCATGTTCTATTTCAAAGTCAGAGTCCGAAGATGACCAGTCACAGAAAGATCGATGCTCAGAAAATGGGTCGGATTCCTCACTAGGACTAGTGGAACGATGTCTTTGTTTGGACCTCCTAGATTTTCGGCCTTTGTAAGCTGTTGAGGCTCGTCGAAGTGAGTGACCTCTTGAGGAATGACCACTTGAAGGACTTTGATTTAATTTTAGGGTAGGACTAGCCTCCAACATGGTAGGTCTATCCTCCAACAAAGGCTCTTTTTTCAATATTAAGTGATCTCTCTTAACTTAAGACGGCATTATGTTCAAGATATTTTCTATTACAGGATCTGCTATGAAGGGAGTGGATGTAGACGGCAAGGGAGCTGAAGGAGCTTGAACCCCCAACCCGCCAACAACCCCCAAATCCTGCCAGGAAGAACGCGGTGGTGGACAACAATAGGCCCCGGGCTCATTACGTAGTCCTGGAATTTAGTAAAACTATTTTCAATTTTCCTGTCTATCATGTTTTCAATTCTTCTCCCCCCCCCCTCTTCCCCAAGAGGATCGAGTACAGGCTTGTCATCTGATGGAGGTTCAAAGGTTATGTTACCAGAATCCAACCTTTCCTGCCGCTGAGTTGCAGGAAATCCAGGAACATCAACGAGATGTTCCATCGTAACTTGTCCATGTTGATGTTGATGTCAAGCTATTATTCTGTTTGCTCTGCCTTCACCAATTGAATGTAATGATTTCAACTGTTCCAAGATTTGCAGACTGTAAATGTATTGCCTTATTTTAAATAGATAACATATCTCATGCTCATGCGCGAGTTAGCCGTTGCCATCAATAGTGATGCTTAGGAGTGAATGGGTCTATAATTACTGCAGTTAGTTGGGTATCCTTTTTTTTCAAAATAGCCATGACATTTGCAAATTTCCATATGTTTGGAATAATGTGTGTATCTAGTGAAAAACGAAGTTATAATTACAAATTACTATATCATGTTACAATATTACAAAATTTGTAATATTACAAAATATATTTTACATTAAGTTATATTTACAAATATATTTTAGGTTAAGCTATAGATGTATTTACAAATTTATTTTACAGGTAAATGAAGATGTAATACCTGATGATGTTTTTCGTGCCGATATAAAAGTTGAGAAAGAGATGTTTTTAACAACAAGACAGTTGGCTTTGCTTGCTAAATCCGGGCAATGGGTGATGGGACTTTAAAATCGTGAAAAAGCCCTTTTATCAAGACTAAATTATGTATTTAGATGTATTATTTATGTGAAATATTATTGAAATAAATTTTATAGTTTGTATGTTTTATACAATGTATTATGTATGTGAAATATTATAGTTTGTATTATATTAAATGTCTATGTAAATTTACGTATTAAATTAATGTTTATGTAATGTATATATTTATATTATGGTATTATCTATTATAGTACATGTATTATGCAATATTTGTGTTAATTAATATCATTTCGTACATGTAATAAATGGTATGGGTTTTTTTGGCCGTTACAACCAATTTGTATGGCCGTTATGGTTTATGACCGTTATGTCTATAACCCGGGAAGACAACTCCGTTTAGGAGATATAGGAGGCAGACCACCAGTAATTTGCCCATTGACTTCAATGTTAATTCTGTCTCTTTGCCCACCTCCAACTTTTCCCCAAATTTTCATTGGGCTGAATGCTTTTTACTACAAATGTTCATGTCTTTGCACTAAAATTTGTATGAGGTTGACTACCAAAATTTTGAGATACACAAACTTGAAGTTCCCATGAGAAGGTGAGCGGACACATTTCTGACAAAATAGATTCGTTGACAGCAACCATGTCTTCACTATCCTAAAAACAATCTGGGGTAAAATCTCCTGTCTCAGAAGTGGATGTAGACGGCAAGGGAGCTGAAGGAGCTTGAACCCCCAACCCGCCAACAACCCCCAAATCCTGCCAGGAAGAACGCGGTGGTGGACAACAATAGGCCCGGGGCTCATTACGTAGTCCTGGAATTTAGTAAAACTATTTTCAATTTTCCTGTCTATCATGTTTTCAATTCTTCTGCCCCCCCCCCCCCTCTTCCCCAAGAGGATAGAGTACAGGCTTGTCATCTGATGGAGGTTCAAAGGTTATGTTACCAGTATCCAACCTTTCCTGCCGCTGAGTTGCAGGAAGTCCAGTAACATCTACGAGATGTTCCATCGTAACTTGTCCATGTTGATGTTGATGTCTAGCTATTATTCTGTTTGCTCTGCCTTCACCAATTGAATGTAATGATTTCAACTGTTCCAAGATTTGCAGACTGTAAATTTATTGCCTTATTTTAAATAGATAACATATCTCATGCCCATGCGCGAGTTAGCCGTTGCCTTCAAAAGGCACTGAGTTTGATTTTCGATAAATTATACATTTATCGATATTGGATATGATTAATTTTTACTCAATTATGTGTGCGTGATCGCCAGGAACATATTTATGGGAAATAGATGTATACTATTTTGCTATTCGACGTAATTATAACCAAAAACTTTTGATCAGCTGTTAACTGTCAAGACTCAAAATATTTAAAATGGCAGCCTCGGATCCTTATCTGCCGATGTCTACATTTTTTACCACTTTTTCATTAACTATTTAGAAATTTAAGCAGATTTGTTATCTATTTAAAATAAGGCAATAAATTTACATGAAAACATGATAGACAGGAAAATTGAAAATAGTTTTACTAAATTCCAGGACTACGTAATGAGCCCCGGGCCTATTGTTGTCCACCACCGCGTTCTTCCTGGCAGGATTTGAGGGTTGTTGGCGGGTTGGGGGTTCAAGCTCCTTCAGCTCCCTTGCCGTCTACATCCACTCCCTTCATAGCAGATCCTGTAATAGAAAATATCTTGAACATAATGCCGTCTTAAGTTAAGAGAGATCACTTAATATTGAAAAAAGAGCCTTTGTTGGAGGATAGGCCTACCATGTTGGAGGCTAGTCCTACCCTAAAATTAAATCAAGATCCTTCAAGTGGTCATTCCTCAAGCGGTCACTCACTTCGACGAGCCTCAACAGATTACAAAGGCCGAAAATCTAGGAGGTCAAAACAAAGACATCGTTCCACTAGTCCTAGTGAGGAATCCGACCCATTTTCTGAGCATCGATCTTTCTGTGACTGGTCATCTTCGGACTCTGACTCTGAAATAGAACACGAGGAACGTTACCACCGCCACCGAGGGAGAAGCCCTAACCCTCCTAAAATACTTTTGTCCTCGGTTGTCGACAAGACTTCTTGGGAAGCATTCTATATCCAATTTGAGCGCATATGTCATCGCTATGGCTGTTCCATTCGTAAAATGTTTGACAATATGTCCAGCTGCCTTCGAGAAACTACTCTTGAATACGCTAACCGTCTTGGTATCCGGAAATACCGGACTCGTGTAAAGGAAATGAAGCGTAGGTTCTCTAATCGTGAGGCCCCGGTAATTTTCCATAGGGAGCCTCAGTCCATTGGGCAGACTGACTCTGAGACCCATGATGAGTTTGCTCAAAGGGTCGAGTTTCTTACCTTAGGTGGCTATTACATGATAACTATGGAGACTATAAAACCAGATAGCTGTTGAGGCGTTTCTTCGTGGCTGTAAGGAAAAGAAGCGGCAAAGACCACCATGGAGACGGGCTTGCACAAGGGTGTGAAGTATATGAAGGCTTCTCTGGCCAACGTGAGGGCTATTTTTGGGCAGAAAACTGTCTCGTATGCACACCGTCAAGTAGCCTTTGAGGATTCAGAATTTGCAATTTGTGCTTGTTCGTGAAGCTGAAGAAATATCTTTGGTTATTCCATTCAATGTGTTCGGAAAGGACACAGGCAGTATTGGATATCGCAGCAATGGTCACTTTTCTGAGTTCCAATTGCTTCGGCCAGTATACATCTTCACGACATGGAAAAGACATCAAATTAAAAGGTATAAATTCAGATTTGCGCAATTGTACAGTGTCCATAGGGCATGATGTCACCCTAAAACACTCACATGGAAAGTCTAGTAAAGTCTGTAGAGTACCTGTCAAGAGAAACTACTCCATTCCAGCTAATTCATCTACCATAGTTGAGGTAACTATGGCTGGTGTCTGGGTACAGGATTTAGCTTCGGCACTTGCTGGGGTTCATAAATACGCCCAAGAACATCTGAGGATTAACCGAAGAAGCCATAAAAAGGCGTACAATCAGAGAGTCCTTGGCCACAGAGAGAATTATCTACCATTTGATCAGGACAATACTGATGCTGGTTCAAGGTCTCCCACACCCCTGCCGCTGGTTGACCAGGATGATGCTGGAAGAAAAATAAAGATTATATATATAATCAACGCACATACATTTTTAAACCGCACTGATTTTATTGCTCCACCAAAGACAATTGCTAAATAATTGGTGGTGGCATTGTTCTATATTTTAACCATTATTTTATTCCTTTTTAGATGGCTTCTGAGACAGGAGATTTTATCCCAGATTGTTTTTAGGATAGTGAAGACATGGTTGCTGTCAGCGAGTCTATTTTGTCAGAAATGTGTCCGCTCACCTTCTCATGGGAACTTCAAGTTTGTGTATCTCAAACTTTTGGCAGTCAACCTCATACAAATTTTAGTGCAAAGACACTGTCTGTAGTAAAAAGCATTCAGCCCAATGAAAATTTGGGGAAAAGTTGGAGGTGGGCAAAGAGACAGCATTAACATTGAAGTCAATGGGCAAATTAATGGTGGTCTGCCTCCTATATCTCCCAAACGGAGTTGTCTTCCCGGGTTATAGACATAACGGTCATAAATCATAACGGCCAAAATAATTGGTCATAACGGCCATACAAATTGGTCGTAACGGCCAAAAAAAAACATACCATTTATTACATGTACGAAATGATATTAATTAACACAAATATTGCATAATACATGTACTATAATAGATAATACCATAATATAAATATATACATTACATAAACATTAATTTAATACGTAAATTTACATAGACATTTAATATAATACAAACTATAATATTTCACATACATAATACATTGTATAAAACATACATTGTATAAAACATACAAACTATAAAATTTATTTCAATAATATTTCACATAAATAATACATCTAAATACATAATTTAGTCTTGATAAAAGGGCTTTTTCACGATTTTAAAGTCCCATCACCCATTGCCCGGATTTAGCAAGCAAAGCCAACTGTCTTGTTGTTGAAAACATCTCTTTCTCAACTTTTATATCGGCACGAAAAACATCATCAGGTATTACATTTTCATTTACCTGTAAAATAAATTTGTAAATACATCTATAGCTTAACCTAAAATATATTTGTAAATATACTTTTCAAAAAAAGTAGGGGATATTTGATTTTGGGGGCATAATACTAAAATATGCAAATGACTACGAAAAAAGTCACTATAGAACCTAACAGAAGAAACATTTCCAGTTACATGTGACACCCAAACGCACCAATAGCTACCGCATGGAATGCAGGTGATGCTTGGGATCATCATGGGGGTCCAACCCAAGATTTGCACGACTCTGACTTTGAATGTTACAGTCATTGTGGCATTGAATTCCAGGGTGGAAACATCAGTTTAATTGTTTTAGTGACCAGAAAACAAATTTTGATATGCGTCGGCTTACCCAAAATGAAAGGTTACGTGCCCTTGGCATGCTACAGATCGGCACAACACAGGCGGTTGTGGCGCGGACGATGAATGTTTCTCAGTCTGTCATAAGCAGGCTATGGTCCAGATACCGTGATACACAATCTGTACGGACAGACCACGCTCAGGTCGACCAAGGGCGACAACTCAAGCCCAGGATCGTTTTATCCGTACCTTGGCCTTGAGAAATCGTGTCATCACAGCAAATCAGATCAGCGCTCGTCTTCAAACAGACACTGGTGTGAGAGTGAGTGGCCAGACGATTCGGAACCGACTGCATAGGGGTCACCTTCGCGCCCGACGTCCTCGCGTGATCCCTTGTTTGAGAGATCATCACATTCAGGCAAGACGTCGTTGGTGTAGGGATCGTCAACACTGGGATAATCGACGCTGGAGCAATGTGATGTTTTCAGATTAGTCAAGGTTCACTGTTGATTTTTTGGACAGACGTAGGAGGGTGTGGCGTCGTCGAAACGAGCGCTTCCAAGACGTTAACGTCATCAGACATGATCGATTTGGGGGTGGTTCTGTTATGGTGTGGGGAGGCATCACTGTTGCTGGAAGAACGGCTTTACATGTTGTTGCAGGGCGTGTTACAGGCCAGTACTACCGGGACAACATCTTGGCAGTCCATGTTGTGCCGCTCGCACGACGTCATGGCCGCCGTTTCATCTTCCAGGATGACAACGCAAGATGTCACAGGGCCAGGATCGTTACAGGTTACCTCCAACAACAGAACATCACCACATTACCTTGGCCAGCACTGAGTCCCGACCTCTCCCCCATCGAGCATGTCTGGGACATGCTTGGACAGAGGTTACGTCAACGTCAACAACGTCCTGCCAATGTCCAAGAACTTGCTGCTGCGTTGCAACAGGAATGGGACAATCTGGACCAAAATGACCTTAGACGTCTCATTAGGAGTATGCCACGTCGGATCAATGCTTGTTTGGCAAACAGAGGAGGATTTACCCATTACTGACTTGGTTGTGATGCCGTGGTAACTTTGCTGTTTGACCCCGGGTATCATTTTACCCTTATAATGGTCAGTCTGTGCCTCACTTAGTCTAACGATCATTTGGAATAAATCGATGAATGTGAACTTCATTTCATTTTGTCATTTGTTTCTTCGTCAGTTTCATTAGGTGACTTTAATAACACTTAAAAATCAAATATCCCCTACTTTTTTTGAATAGTATATAACTTAATGTAAAATATATTTTGTAATATTACAAATTTTGTAATATTGTAACATGATATTGTAATTTGTAATTATAACTTCGTTTTTCACTAGATACACACATTATTCCAAACATATGGAAATTTGCAAATGTCATGGCTATTTTGAAAAAAAAGGACACCCAACTAACTGCAGCAATTATAGAGTATAAAAAAAATTTTTGAGAAAATAATATATAAACATGTCTTTAACGTCTTTAAGGACAATTCAATACTAACAGCACTTCAAAGTGACTTTCTTCCAGGTGATTCAACTATCTTCCAATTAATAGATCTAAATCACTTCTTTTGTCAAGCCATTGATCATAACAAAATATACCTGGATCGTCGTTTGTGACATCAGCAAGGCTTTTGACTGAGTCTGGCATGCCGGATTCTGTCATGAGCTGGAAGCTGCTGGGGTCAGAGGAGGACTGCTTGAAAATCGACAACAATGTGTCGCCATAAACGGAATATTCTCGGACCCCAGGGTAATCCCCGCTGGTGTCCCACAGGTCAGCGTATTGGGACCATTATTATTTTATTATATATAAACGACAGTGTGAATAATATACAATCGAACATCCGACTTTTTGCTGATGATACCTCTTTGTACCTAAAAATAGATGACCCAGAGACATGAGTACTTACATTAAACAAAGAGCTCGAAACAATCAATACATGGGTGGAAACATGACTAGTGACATTTACCCCCTTCGGGACAGAAAGTTTAACCCTCTCCACTAAACGCAATGTTGTGCCCCCCCCCCCTTTTAATGAACTCAATAGGAATAAAGGAAGTAACTGAACATAAACACCTCGGACTTATCTTTCAAAGCAATTGTAAATGGAACAGCCATATTGATAGTATAATTAGCAAAGTATCAAAATTAGTAAACAGTCTTCGCTCCTTGAAATATCGTTTACACAGAAAATCGCTACATACCCTATATTCTTCCTTCATTCTGTCGCACTTTGTTATCTGGGACGGGTGCACTGACTACTTATGTAATAATCCGAATACCTTCAGCTTGACGCACTACGCACTATTTGCGGGGCAGTTAAGGGTACTAGCCATGTTTCCCTCTACGCAGAAACTGGGTTTATTCCACTCAAAGAAAGACGAAATCGACATAAAATAAAACAACTTTACAAAATCATTAATAACCTAAACCCTCCTTACCTTAAGAATCTCATAAACCTTGAACCTACAATCAAATATTTCCTTCGAAATGAAGACAAATTAAATTAAATTCGATGTCGTACTGAACTTTTTGCTAAATCATTTATCCCATCCAGTATAAGAGAGTGGAAAAAAACTGAGTACCCCTGCAAGGAATTCTAGAACTCTGAAAATTTTCTTCGGTCATCTATCAAAATTTGATATCTATGGAAGCCTATAACTACCATTCATAATTTCTACTTTTCGCCTCTTCAGAACGCGAAAGTCAAAAAGTCAAAAAGTAGAAGTTACGACAAAATGTGATGCGACAACACGCTATATAAGCCAAAATCAACTCGAAAATAGGAAATTAAGAAATAACACATAGCGATAATAGCGCCCCTCGTTTTTCCTAATTTCTTATTTTCGACTTGCATTTTGGCTTGTATACCGTCTTGTCGACTTTCGACTTAGTCATATTTTTGTATTTATTGATGTCAGTAAGAAGGCGCCAACACGCTATACAAGCCAAAATGCAACTTGATAATAGGAAATTAAGAAATAACACACAGCGAAAATAGTGCCCCTCGTTTCTTCCTAATTTCTTATTTTCGACTACGTAATGAGCTCCGGGCCTATTGTTGTCCACCACCGCGTTCTTCCTGGCAGGATTTGGGGGTTGTTGACGGGTTGGGGGTTCAAGCTCCTTCAGCTCCCTTGCCGTCTACATCCACTCCCTTCATAGCAGATCCTGTAATAGAAAATATCTTGAACATAATGCCGTCTTAAGTTAAGAGAGATCACTTAATATTGAAAAAAGAGCCTTTGTTGGAGGATAGACCTACCATGTTGGAGGCTAGTCCTACCCTAATATTAAATCAAGGTCCTTCAAGTGGTCATTCCTCAAGCGGTCACTCACTTCGACGAGCCTCAACAGCTTACAAAGGCCGAAAATCTAGGAGGTCCAAACAAAGACATCGTTCCACTAGTCCTAGTGAGGAATCCGACCCATTTTCTGAGCATCGATCTTTCTGTGACTGGTCATCTTCGGACTCTGACTCTGAAATAGAACATGAGGAACGTTACCACCGCCACCGAGGGAGAAGCCCCAACCCTCCTAAAATACTTTTGTCCTCGGTTGTCGACAAGACTTCTTGGGAAGCATTCTATATCCAATTTGAGCACATATGTCATCGCTATGGCTGGTCCATTCGTAAAATGTTTGACAATATGTCCAGCTGCCTTCGAGAAAATACTCTTGAATACGCTAACCGTCTTGGTATCCGGAAATACCGGACTCTTGTAAAGGAAATGAGGCGTAGGTTCTCTAATCGTGAGGCCCCGGTAATTTCCCATAGGGAGCCTCAGTCCATTGGGCAGACTGACTCTGAGACCCATGATGAGTTTGCTCAAAGGGTCGAGTTTCTTACCTTAGGTGGCTATTACATGATAAATATGGAGACTATTAAACCAGATAGCTGTTGAGGCGTTTCTTCGTGGCTGTAAGGAAAAGAAGCGGCAAAGACCACCACGGAGACGGGCTTGCACAAGGGCGTGAAGTATATGAAGGCTTCTCTGGCCAACGTGAGGGCTATTTTTGGGCAGAAAACTGTCTCGTATGCACACCGTCAAGTAGCCTTTGAGGATTCAGATTTTGAAATTTGTGCAGCTTCCTCCCAACAGGATGTTACTGACCCTTCTCCGTTGCTTGTTCGTGAAGCTGAAGAAATATCTTTGGTTATTCCATTCAATGTGTTCGGAAAGGACACAGGCAGTATTGGATATCGCAGCAATTGTCACTTTTCTGAGTTCCAATTGCTTCGGCCAGTATACATCTTCACGACATAGAAAAGACATCAAATTAAAAGGTATAAATTCAGATTTGCGCAATTGTACAGTGTCCATAGGGCATGATGTCATATCTGTCACCCTAAAACACTCACATGGAAAGTCTAGTAAAGTCTGTAGAGTACCTGTCAAGAGAAACTACTCCATTCCAGCTAATTCATCTACCATAGTTGAGGTAACTATGGCTGGTGTCTGGGTACAGGATTTAGCTTCGGCACTTGCTGGGGTTCATAAATACGCCCAAGAACATCTGAGGATTAACCGAAGAAGCCGTAAAAAGACGTACAATCAGAGAGTCCTTGGTCACAGAGAGAATTATCTACCAGTTGATCAGGACAATACTGATGCTGGTTCAAGGTCTCCCACACCCCTGCCGCTGGTTGACCAGGATGATGCTGGAAGAAAAATAAAGATTATATATGTAATCAACGCACATACATTTTTAAACCGCACTGATTTTATTGCTCCACCAAAGACAATTGCTAAATAATTGGTGGTGGCATTGTTCTAGTCTTCATTATATTTTAACCATTATTTTATTCCTTTTTAGATGGCTTCTGAGACAGGAGATTTTACCCCAGATTGTTTTTAGGATAGTGAAGACATAGTTGCTGTCAACGAATCTATTTTGTCAGAAATGTGTCCGCTCACCTTCTCATGGGAACTTCAAGTTTGTGTATCTCAAAATTTTGGTAGTCAACCTCATACAAATTTTAGTGCAAAGACATGAACATTTGTCCCTCTGTCTGTAGTAAAAAGCATTCAGCCCAATGAAAATTTGGGGAAAAGTTGGAGGTGGGCAAAGAGACAGAATTAACATTGAAGTCAATGGGCAAATTACTGGTGGTCTGCCTCCTATATCTCCCAAACGGAGTTGTCTTCCCGGGTTATAGACATAATTAACACAAATATTGCATAATACATGTACTATAATAGATAATACCATAATATAAATATATACATTACATAAACATTAATTTAATACGTAAATTTACATAGACATTTAATATAATACAAACTATAATATTTCACATACATAATACATTGTATAAAACATACAAACTATAAAATTTATTTCAATAATATTTCACATAAATAATACATCTAAATACATAATTTACAGTGTTGATAAAAGGGCTTTTTCACGATTTTAAAGTCCCATCACCCATTGCCCGGATTTAGCAAGCAAAGCGTACTGTCTTGTTGTTGAAAACATCTCTTTCTCAACTTTTATATCGGCACGAAAAACATCATCAGGTATTACATCTTCATTTACCTGTAAAATAAATTTGTAAATACATCTATAGCTTAACCTAAAATATATTTGTAAATATAACTTAATGTAAAATATATTTTGTAATATTACAAATTTTGTAATATTGTAACATGATATTGTAATTTGTAATTATAACTTCGTTTTTCACTAGATACACACATTATTCCAAACATATGGAAATTTGCAAATGTCATGGCTATTTTGAAAAAAAAGGACACCCAACTAACTGCAGCAATTATAGACCCATTCACTCCTAAGCATCACTATAAAAAAAAATTTGAGAAAATAATATATAAACATGTCTTTAACGTCTTTAAGGACAATTCAATACTAACAGCACTTCAAAGTGACTTTCTTCCAGGTGATTCAACTATCTTCCAATTAATAGATCTAAATCACTTCTTTTGTCAAGCCATTGATCATAACAAAATATACCTGGATCGTCGTTTGTGACATCAGCAAGGCTTTTGACTGAGTCTGGCATGCCGGACTCTGTCATGAGCTGGAAGCTGCTGGGGTCAGAGGAGGACTGCTTGAAAATCGACAACAATGTATCGCCATAAACGGAATATCCTCGGACCCCAGGGTAATCCCCGCTGGTGTCCCACAGGGCAGCGTATTGGGACCATTATTATTTTATTATATATAAACGACAGTGTGAATAATATACAATCGAACATCCGACTTTTTGCTGATGATACCTCTTTGTACCTAAAAATAGATGACCCAGAGGCATGAGCACTTACATTAAACAAAGAGCTCGAAACAATCAATACATGGGTGGAAACATGACTAGTGACATTTACCCCCCTCGGGACAGAAAGTTTAACCCTCTCCACTAAACGCAATGTTGTGCCCCCCCCCCCCTTTTAATGAACTCAATAGGAATAAAGGAAGTAACTGAACATAAACACCTCGGACTTATCTTTCAAAGCAATTGTAAATGGAACAGCCATATTGATAGTATAATTAGCAAAGTATCAAAATTAGTAAACAGTCTTCGCTCCTTGAAATATCGTTTAAATAGAAAATCGCTACATACCCTATATTCTTCCTTCATTCTGTCGCACTTTGTTATCTGGGACGGGTGCACTGACTACTTATGTAATAATTCGAATACCTTCAGCTTGACGCACTACGCACTATTTGCAGGGCAGTTAAGGGTACTAGCCATGTTTCCCTCTACGAAGAAACTGGCTTTATTCCACTCAAAGAAAGACGAAATCGACATAAAATAAAACAACTTTACAAAATCATCAATAACCTAAACCCTCCTTACCTTAAGAATCTCATAAACCTTGAACCTACAATCAAATATTTCCTTCGAAATGAAGACAAATTAAATTAAATTCGATGTCGTACTGAACTTTTTGCTAAATCATTTATCCCATCCAGTATAAGAGAGTGGAATAAACTCAGTACCCCTGCAAGGAATTCTAGAACTCTAAAAATGTTCTTCGGTCATCTATCCAAATCTGATATCTATGGAAGCCTATAACTACCATTCATAATTTCTACTTTTCGCCTTTTCAGAACGCGAAAGTCGAAAAGTCAAAAAGTAGAAGTTACGACAAAATGTGAGGCGACAACACGCTATATAAGCCAAAATCAACTCGAAAATAGGAAATTAAGAAATAACACACAACGATAATAGCGCCCCTCGTTTTTTCCTAATTTCTTATTTTCGACTTGCATTTTGGCTTGTATACCGTCTTGTCGACTTTCGACTTAGTCATATTTTTGTATTTATTGATGTCAGTAAGAAGGCGCCAACGCGCTATATAAGCCAAAATGCAAGTCGAAAATAGGAAATTAAGAAATATCACACAGTGATAATACCGCCCCTCGTTTCTTCCTAATTTCTTGTTTTCGACTTGCATTTTGGCTTGTATACCGTCTTGTCGACTTTCGACTTAGTCATATTTTTGTATTTATTGATGTCAGTAAGAAGGCGCCAAGACGCTATACAAGCCAAAATGCAAGTCGAAAATAAGAAATTAGGAAAAAACGAGGGACGCTATTATCGCTGTGTGTTATTTCTTAATTTCCTATTTTCGATTTGCATTTTGGCTTGTATAGCGTGTTGGCGCCTTCTTACTGACATCAATAAATACAAAAATATGACTAAGTCGAAAGTCGACAAGACGGTATACAAGCCAAAATGCAAGTCGAAAATAAGAAATTAGGAAAAAACGAGGGGCGCTATTATCGCTGTGTGTTATTTCTTAATTTCCTATTTTCGAGTTGCATTTTGGCTTGTATAGCGTCTTGGCGCATTTTTACTGACATCAATAAATACAAAAATATGACTAAGTCGAAAGTCGACAAGACGGTATACAAGCCAAAATGCAAGTCGAAAATAAGAAATCAGGAAAAAACGAGGGGCGGTATTATCACTGTATGTTATTTCTTAATTTCCTATTTTCGACTTGCATTTTGGCTTATATAGCGCGATGGCACCTTCTTACTGACATCAATAAATACAAAAATATGACTAAGTCGAAAGTCGACAAGAAAGTATACAAGCCAAAATGCAAGTCGAAAATAAGAAATCAGGAAAAAACGAGGGGCGGTATTATCACTGTGTGTTATTTCTTAATTTCCTATTTTCGAGTTGATTTTGGCTTGTATATAGCGTGTTGTCGCCTCACATTTTGTCGTAACTTCTACTTTTCGACTTTCGTGTTTTGAAGAGGCGAAAAGTAGAAATTATGAATGGTAGTTATAGGCTTCGATAGATATCTCTCCCCTTCATCCACTTAATAAAGTTTAGTACCGGGAACTTTGTTCTTTTTTCATGGTAAGGTATGTAAATATAAATGTGCCAGAAAATAACTTGAAAAGCTGTACGCTATTAAAATCTATTAAAGATACATTAGTTAAGAGTTTAATAAAGAGTTGGTCATTCTTGCTATAATAATTCGAAAATAGATGATAAAAAAAAGAAAATATTGAAAATTTCATTCAAATTACTTCATTCTCAGCCAAGTTATCGTTGTTTGTAGTTTTGACAAGATGAGTGCACAGTGTAACCAGGGCACTGGTACAATCGGGATTTAGCCTCGCTTTTCCATTTTTAAATTAAAATTTTAAATGGCGAACCGTTTTAATCTAGTTAAAATCTCGAGTATCCGATGCCATCGAGAGTCGATTATGGTCTTATTTTGTTAATAAATGTCTAATTAATAGTTTATATAAAATTTCAGGCCTAAAGAAAGACCCACAATAGACAGATTTAGCTGTTGCATAGTGTATGTTTAAGTGATGGGCAGGGGATGGGTGGGGTCTTCAATGTCAAAATACGGGTCATACTACGACATTCCAGATATCACACAGAATACCACTGAAAAGAAGTTTCATTTACCTTTTCAGAAATGTAAATTATATTCTGGCACATTTAAATTTACATAGATTGAAAAAGGTATTACAGTTGGGTGACGCTAAATATTATTGAGCTAGTGGTGGTGGTGGTTGGGGAGGGGGGCAGTGGGGTGACGCTAAATACTAATAAGTTAGTTGGGGGGGGGGGGGTATTAACAAGTTAAAATACGGGTTATCGTGTATTGCCTGAGCGGAAAGTATTTATTTCTTTATCCCTCTTTCAATATATTACTTATTCCCTGGCACATTTATGACTACATGATTTAGAAGAGATAAAAACCCTTTCCTTGAGCAAAGAAATATGTCGCTTTCTGACAAAACCTAATTTCTGAAAATAGACTACTTTCAATTTATTTTCTTTTTCGAAGGCCCGGCCCGGTTAGCCATACTACGCACGTGATTTCACTGGAGTCGCGGTCATCGAGCGATTTTTCTTATTGTATAATATGCTTGCTCGATTCTCCTTTATTGTATGGTGATTTATTGTATGCAAGGTTGATTTCGGCTCATGTCGTCATAATGTTCCGGTTTGATGCATTTCGAGAAATGTTATTGAAGAAATGTTTTTGGAGAAATATTTAGCAAGATTTGTATTTGGAGATTTGTATTTAGAAATTTGTTGTTCCAAATTTGTTGCTCGATTCTCCTTTATTGTATGTTTGTTGTTCCAAATTTGTTTTTCGTTGTATTTCTCGGATGAAATGTAAATGTAGGCTAATTTTTGATTATCTAAAATAAATTTTATCTTTATATTAAAATACATGGTAAGTGACAATTTTGCATTAATGAGAAATTTGACGTTAAAGTTTCCAACTTCTCTAATAAATCAATTTATATCGTAATATTGTTTAATATTTTTGTTTTTTACTCAGAGAAGGATCTATTTTTACCATATTGAAACTTAAACTGATTGGCCCACGTGTTGAGCCTAAAAAGTCACATACAATGATTTTGCTCCAAACAAAATGTGAGTGCAAAACAATTGTAAGTGACTCGATATTAATAATCTGTAAATTTAAGTGCACAAAATGTTGCAGAATAACCATTTAGTTGTTAAATTTCATTTTAGGATGTACCCGTGTGGACCGGGGCTAGCCTAGTGCTAGATAGTAGAATAGGTCCACCGCCCCTCCTCAGCGTTTCGTTGGGGAGAGTGATCGGGTGCCAGTGGTCGGTTATCTATCGGTCTGTCGAGGGTTCGAGTCTCGTTCTCTGCGATCTCAGTGACAAGGTGTGGGAGTAGCCTACTCTCAGCGCATAAGCAGATCATCTGCAATAACATGTGGTTTGGCGCAAATTGACCAGATTTTCAATGTCGACGTGCCATTAAACAACATTCATTCATTCATTCATTCATTTTAGGATGTTCGAAAGACAAGTCACGTATCAGTGTTAAAAAGCCTAACATTGGCTAAAAACAAATAAACGGGTAATGAGTGTGTGAGGTTCAAAATTTGTAGTGACTGGGCCACTGAGGGTGGTTAAAATGTTTGCGTAATGAGTAACTGTGGTTAAAATGTCTAACTAAAACTAATGGTTACATTGTTAAAATGTTGATTAACGGTACTCGTGTTAGAGTAAGTTTTAAAATGTATGATAGCTAAATTGGCATTGGCTAAATTCTAAATAAACTTTTTCGGCTCGTCTGTGTGTTAGATGAAAACATTTTAAAACATAATTGTTGGCAAAATTATCGAATGATAATTCTGTGGTTGTCATAATCTAGGCTATAACTGGTTGGTTGGTTGGAATGAATGACTGTTGTTTTATGGTACATTATTAGCGCCAAACAACCTTATCAAACTATAAAAAAAACATAACCAGTGTACTAATATTAAGTTCAAGCTCTAGGCGAAGCATTGACTTGGACTGCATTGGTCACTCCAGTATCACCTCCCCCCCCCCCCACACACACACACGTGTTTATGGTCCTTTTCGAGGACATCTGTATATATATACCAAATTGAGGACAGCGTTTAAAACAATATTTCGATGAAATGATTAACAATTTTAGAATATAAATTCAATTCTTTATCCATATTTGCTACACTATATCCCCTCCGACTGTTTTTAAGAATGAGAATTTTTCTTCTATAAGAGAGGACACACAAAGATGACTCACGCTCGGAAACTGAGGACCCTTTATCAACACCGTCTATTGAGGACACACACTTGCATTATATGTCGCCCCCCCCCCCTTATCGAGGACCTTTTGTTTTAAGCATGTAATTTAAGACACCTGATTATGGTCTTCATAATGTAACATAAACCGATATGTATTTGTTACTGACTATAAGAAACACCATGTACCAATCACTTACATTAACTGTCCTCGATTATGGGGGCCGACACTTAATGATAGTATCACCAGATAAGTATGAACCTATAAATCGAGGACTTAAACATGCGACTAATAATATATTGTATTTTGGACACGTGTAGGGAAATTGAATAACTGGTAATATGAAAATCAATAAATGTTAACAAATATTCATAAATATGTCTATCATCAAACATCTGTATGTTTGAAAGGACCTCAATTGATAGGTGTATGTTTATATAACAGACCTTGATGACACACATGCATTAGGAGTCGGTCCCCATTATCGAGGACCTTTGAATTTGAGTACGTAATTTAAAACCTTTGATTATACGCTGTTGTCCTTAACAAAAACGGAAATATGTTTTAATGGTAATAAGAAACGCCTTGTATCAATCATTTAGGATAGAACGTGGCATATACTTTACAGTAACTGTCCTCGATTATAGGGACCGAAACTTAATGCAAATGTGTATGAGCATATAAGCCTGAGCGTATGAATCGAGGACCTAGACACACGTCTAATAATAGATTGTATTTTGGACATATGAACAAAGAGTTATCGTATGTTATTCAAAAATTTTGCTTAACTTATTGGTGTTGGTACTGTACATTCTAATTGAGTGCAACAATGCGTTGTCTCTCGTTTTGTTTACAAATTATACTAGAATGTTATAACTTAAATGTAGGAACCAGTCAAATAGAGGACGTGTAAATGTATAATAGTATGTAATCGATGACTTCAAAAATTCTTTCAAAGAGGGGCATACCTAGGTATACTGTGCATCTGTTTATAAATATCGAAACATGTCTGCATCTGCTATTGACTGTAACTGTGACATGACATGTAACTGTTAAGAATTCTAAGATACTGCTGGCAGCCGTTACTGATTGTAAGACTCGTATCTACTTTTGTAACAATTATGCCTTATAAAACAACACGTACCAAAAGTTATACATGTCATGTATCTATTACTGATTGTACGATAACACATGTATATAATATGTTCCTGTAAGACACCACCACATGTATATGTTCTTGTAGGACACTACATGCATATGTTTCTAATGTGTATGCTGCTGATTGTAAGACCACCTGTGTATCTGTTACTGGCGGCTATACACGACGTGTATCTATGAATTACGATGCCCTATGTATCCTTTACTGTAAGCCACCATGTTATATGCTACTAACTTCAAGACACGGCATGTATATATTGATAAGACACCTTGCTTGTGTATCTGTTACTTGAAGACACGCATTTCTGTTACTGACAGTTATACACGATATGTATCTGATTTATGACGCACCTTGTATCTTACTGTAAGACGCCTTGTGTAACAGTTGCTAACTTTAAGACGCAGTATCCTTCTATTATCAAAACACAAAACATGTTTATGTTACTGAATGTAAGACACCCCCGTGTATCTGTTATTGACCGCTATAGACGATGTCTGTCTATTACTGGCAGCTATGCACGTGGTGTACATGTATCTATTACTGGTCAAAGATATCCTGTGTATCTGTTACTGACAGCTATCTATACACGAGGTGTATCTATTACTGATTAAGGATCCTCGGTGTATCTATTATCTATTACTGATTAAAGATATCCCGTGTACCTGTTACTGACATTAATCTATACACGATGTGAATAAATTACTGATTATTCCAGTGCATCTGTTACTGGAATAGACCGCGTGTAACTGTTACTGACTGTAAGACAAACCGTATGTATTGATAAGACATCAAGTGAGCCTGTTACACTATGTATACTTGTCACTGACCGTAGGACACAGCATGTACCTGTTACTAATGATTGTAAGATGGTACCTGAGTTATATGATTGTAAGACACCCCGTGTACTTGTATCCGTTACTATCCGTACAACACTCCCCTG
Source organism: Patella vulgata (assembly GCF_932274485.2). Lineage (NCBI taxonomy): Eukaryota > Metazoa > Mollusca > Gastropoda > Patellidae > Patella > Patella vulgata. Next base: position 46,385,463 of record NC_065885.2, read on the forward strand.
TGTGTTAATAGAGCAAAGGCCATGACGAATCTTATCGATTAAATCAAAGAAATAATAGCTGAAATTTTGAGCAATAATATTACAATCTCCCTCCCTCTGGAAGGATGGCACTCTTGTCTTTCAAAAAGTAAATAGTTTAGCGTTGAGGACAATAATTTCGGATTTCTTGAGCATGATGATATTTCCTTGTTGAAATATTGTGTATTTATCTGTTGCTGATTGTAATACCACGTACCACAAATATATTTATTATTGTGTAGTATTCGTTTTCATTTACTATTCAAAGTGAATCAAAATGACGTTCGTCATTCTGAGAGTTGACCGTCACGTGACCATTTATGTGTGTGTTGTGTAACCATTAAACGAGGACCTTGTATTAATTGGCATAGACGCGGACGTTACACACGACAATTTTTCTTGATAAAAAACGCTAAACACCGATACACCCCGGCGGTACAGAACCGCTTTATCGAGGTATATGAATTAAAATCAAGTGATTTTTACAGATATATCTATTTTGGGGCTTCTGAGCATGCCTGGATAGCCATTTCTAATCGAGGACGTCCTCGGTTCGGGCCATGTCCGCAAATAGAAGGTTTAAATCCTTATGTGTGTCCTCGATAAGGACCATCTACAAACGCACACACACACACACACACTTTCCCATAGTCTCTTCCTCTAGACTGGGAATATGCATTACTTTACATTGTTAACTTGAGGCCAGTTTCTTTTAAAGGAACAACTCTATCTACAATCTCACTTTAGAGACGTAAAACGCAAATATAGATACTAGTATTTAAAATGAAAAATACAACATTTACAGATAAATACAGTGAAAGTTTATTGTACATTTAAACAAATAATTACAGTTCAAAATTACACTAAAATAAGGATTAAGGAATAAAAAGCTTAAAAACTAAAGATGTTCAAATATATAGATTATTATGTACAGTAATTATATCACAGGTAAACAAAAACCAAAGCTTATTACAATAAATACCTACATGTAACATTCAAAGAATGAATTATTATGACTATTATACACAATAAATATATCACAGGGTTTTGTTTATAATCTAACATCCAAAGAATGTATTAAAAATGTTCAATCTCTGCTTGAAACATTTAATTTCATGAATATTATTCATCTCTGCTTAAAACATTTAATTTTATTATTATTATCAAGTTATGCTTGAAACATTTTATTTTATTAGTATTATCAATCTATGCTTGAAACATTTTATTATGTCATTATTATCAATCTATGCTTGATCAGAAAGATCCATATAAAATTGACGACAGTCGGTTTGAATAAATTCACATAGTTTTAACAAATCGTTTATTTTCTGTTTGTCAATGTTTTGTCATAGGCCTTGTCGACTTGCTCTATTGGTCTTCCTATGTCATCAGTAGGCTCAGTAGAACCGGACGCTTTCTTTGTCATGTAATTACTGCATAGATCGCAGGCATCCTTGGTTGGTTTATGAAACCCTAAATTAAAATTAGTATTAAAAAAAAATCTATACATAGATTCTGGTACTTGGGATTCTTCCGATACTTGTGAGCTTGATTTATATAACCTATACATTATTTTGATATTGAGAAAAGGATCCAAATACTGTCGCTTTGACGTAGCTCGACAATAATGACTGTCCACTCTCGGAAAACTGTTGATGTGTTTTTAACGTCTTCAATTACATGTTCTGGTGTTTTATTTGCTGTTGCTTTTGGTGGAGTATTTATGGCCATGCCCGATTCTGATCGATCTAAGTTGTACTATCATATAGTCTGATATCTAGAGTGTTTAAAAAAAAAAAACACTTTACAAACGCGTTCATCTGCGTCTCCTTTAGGTAAATAGTAATAAATTGTATTCTGCCGTCTACTGTTATCACACCCTGTCATACATCGTTACTTTTTTAACAGTTTGGCATGAGCCAAAACAAAGTCTCGCCTTCGATTATGGTCATTTACTGACCAAAAACTATCAAAAATTTTATTTCGATCTTCATTGGTGTATTTTTGGAAGCATTTTAATTTACAGGACTCTTTACATGGTACACAAATATGCCGAGGGTCACCGTGTTTGCCTGTTTTCCCAGTATTAAAATCATGTTTTCTTGTATTTCTTGCATGTAGAGGGGTCTCTGCTTCTTTTTCTAGTCTTTGTTTTAGATTCGTCGATGTTTTTTGGACATGTTGGGGTAGTAGGCATATCTGTATCGTTGGCACAGTTACTTTCAGTATCTAGAGAAAAGTCTGGATGCTGGTCACTATCATCAAAGACAGAGGCATCATCACTAGAATCTACAATAAATTTTTTTTAAATATAGTGCTAATAATAGTAGGTATTTGTGTATGTAGGAAGTTAAAATGTTCAATCATAGAGTCGTGTAATACTAATTATATTAGTGTTAATTAGTATTGAATTCTAGGAATTTCAACAGACGGGCTAGTGATTAAAATAAGTCAGGTCAGGGATTTTGATAAAGGGAGGCCAGAGATTCGGATAATAGGAGGCCAGAGATTTTGATAAAGGTTGGTTAGAGATTTTTACAAAGGAAGGTCAAAGATTTTGATAAAGGTTGGTTAGAGATTTTGATAAAGTGGGGGGGGGGGGGTAATAAAGAAAGGCCAGAGATTTTAATAAAGAGAGGGGAGGGTCAGGGATTTTTTATAAACAGGGGGAGGGCTCAACTCAACTCTTGAGTGAGATTTTAATAAAGGGAGGCCAGAGATTTTAACTAAGAAAGGCCAAACATTTTGATTAGGAGGGGAGGGGGGAATCAGCAGAGATTATTTTTTTATGGAGGCCAGCGGTTTTAGTAACTTGAGGTGGGGAGGGGGGGTATTTCAAAAAGGCATGCTACAGAACCCAAACACATAATATTGCGACTTACTCACCATCAAGTAGGCCTATTGCTGAAATAACATCTGCAGCAGAAAGTCTAGGAGTAGGATCTAAATGTCTTCTTGTTGAATCCATTTTGGTTTTTGATGCCACTGGTTACTATAGAAATGGTTCGATGATGTCACAAATTTATGACGTCATGGTTACTATGGACATCATACTGTTGTTGACATTGGGATATTTAGTAAAGTAACTTACAATTATTTTGCTCCAACCATGTTACTTACTATGTTGTTTGGCCTATATTGCTCCAAAGAATTAAATACAATGTCACTTACGAAATTTCTTAATTGTTTTTATTTTCAAGATTGTTATCATTTAGCATCATAATACAAAAGAACAACAAAGTTTAGCATGGAAATTGAAATAAAACATATTTTCAAAATTTTGTCACTTACGATGTTTTTGCTCTAACCCAGCGAAATCTGATATGACAAATGTCTGATTTGTAAAACAAATGCTGATTTTAAGATACATATGTTAATTATAGTGTACAAATTTCGAAATACGACAACAAATGAAGAAATAAGAATTAAGGACTATGATTTTAAGAAATTAGGACTAAGAACACTGAATAAAGAGCTGTTTGGTCTTCCATAGATCATTACCTTCTGCGATGTTCCTTACATTCAAATGCACGAACAGAAACCATAGACAAATTACAACATGATTTTAAAAATATAAACTTGTCTTTTATTCGGCTCCACAACCTACAGTTTTGATGTTAACACTAATATCTTTAATCAGTTCCACAAGTTTATAGATATGTCAAACAGATTTTAATCTCGATCAAATAATAGTGAGAACGTGCCCTTATTTTGTCTTGGGTGAGGTGACGCAACCCTTGGGTTATTTGTCACAAGTTCTCACAATGTTACCTAATAATAAGAAGAGGTTGTTAACACATAATGTCTTCAAGAGATAATAATGATCTATATACAAAATTATGCAATTATGAACATAGGGCCTATACAATTATGAAAATATGTAATTATGGAAATATGCAGTGCTGGACTGGTGGGCCTTCGGCCCACCTGTCAGGTAATTGACCAAGGTCCACACAAGTACGCGCCAACGTCGCATCACGAGCGTGCCTAAGGTGCGCGAGTGTCCGAGGGGGTGTCTGGGAGGGGGGTCCTCCCCCTAGAAAAAATTTGAAAATTGACAACTGCAAACCCATTTTCCAAGCATTTCAGACAAAAGCGGAATTCCTATTTTTTCTTTCTCCTGTCCTCTCCTTCCTTCTTTCTTTCTTTCCTCCCCTTCTCTTTTCTTTCTCTTTTTTCTTTTTTCTTTCTCTTTTTTCTTTATAGGCTTAGGCCCACTTTTTTTAATGAGCTTAGGCCCACCTGCCACGGACAGGTGGACAGGTGGGCCCAGTCCGTCACTGGAAAAAATGCAATTATGGGATTATGAAAATACATGCAGCAGTAACTGTATCATAATTGAATTACACAATACACATAAATATGACATCATGTGTCAGTAATAACTAATTATGAAAATACTAATTCTAGAACGCTGATGCGTGATAATTAAAAAGTTAACAAGATGCTTTCATATTATTAACGATGGTTATGATGTAACGATATTACTGGAGATCTGAACGTGAACTCGTAAGTTATTTGTTCCTCACATTCGATATGAACACGACCCAGACCAAGACATGTTAACAACCTAAGTTTACCTGGACAAAAGGGATTATCAATTAGAAAGCAAGCTAATGGCTTAAGTTTGAATTTAATTAATTAATTGTTAGAATACAAAAAATATATTTTCGTTGCACACTATGACAATACTTTATCGTCTATTTATATAACCACCCTGAATAAAAATATTGTTTAAAAAAAAAAAATCTCATATATCACCTAATCAGATCAGAGGGTGTGAAGTACCTAATTAGGGATTATCCAATCAGTTAACTAATTAGTACTCACCTGTTTCCTTTGAATTACAATTACACTTTACAACATGTAATTTTCCGAGTTGGCTTGGGTTGTTATGTCTCCAGGACACGTGTTTTGTATAACTGTAGCGCCACATCGATGTTTTGTTTTTTTTTAAAAATATATTGTTTTTCATTACATTAAAAATGTTTGGCCGTTATAACTAAAGTTTTTGGCCATTATATGACCAAATTTATTGGCCGTTATGACAAAACTGTTTGGCCGTTATGACAAAAAACTGTTTGGCCGTTATGACTCAAGTATGGCCGTTTTGACCAAACCTGTTTTTGGCCGTTATGACCACATCCCGTCTTCCGTTGTAGTTCACATTTTGCCACCTGGTGGCGCGAAAGGTATGCACCGCACATTGAGTGCTGATGCTAAGTTCGTAATCTACACCAAAAGTTGTCTTAGATTACAAAGTTATACTATAACATATATTTTCTTATAATTGTTTTGGAGGGGGTCACGGTCATGTTCCCACCATTGGTCCAGCTCATATGGAATGATCCTGGGCTATTATAAGGCCTAAAATCCGAACCCAAAATATAATTAAAATAAAAAAAATTTTTTTTTTATTGAAATAGCAAGAATGCGGAAGAAAAGTCACAATTATTTGATGAAGAAAAAAAATCTTTTTATAATGAAATCAATAGCGCAAACCTCATCGAGGGGTAGTCCAAATTTATGGCGGACATCATGTTCCTGAAGCAACGACTGCGAGTTTTACAACATCTGGACGTTGCTAGATTACTGTTGATGTTTATTACAGATTTAACTTCCAATACAATGAATATGATATTATGGACAGGTTGATTTAATTAAATTATTTACACTTGAAAATTGTTAAAAACAGGTTGATTTAATTAAATTATTTACACTTGAAAATTGTTAAAAACACACAAAAAAAAGTCCTCTGATATCAAAAAATCCCTAAACACACTTATAAATTCGCTGTCGTGAGAAAAGAGGGCGGGCCAGCTGACTGATGTTTGGCGTCACCAGAGCGGATAGAAAAAAACCCGTGGGGGAAAAGAATCCGCTGGCTTTATATGGAAAAGCGAAGTGCTCGCAGTAAAAACCACTTAGCTGGACCCGTTGATTATTTACATATTAAAAGTGTTCGTCCAATAAGTTTCATATTGTTAAAAATAAATTTAGAGTTCAAAGACTTATAAGTTTAAAAGTTGTAGGCATTCCATTAGATTTTTCTTTGCGTACGGCTCTCCACAGATAAAAAGTTACCCGAAAAGAAAAAGAAGAGCCAGCAGCAACAAAGACAAATTGAACCATTTATAGGAATAAATACATTTTTAAACACAGGTTAAATTAAATTGATTGTTAATAATGGTTGTGTAGGTCCCTATTCCTTTATTTTGTCATTATTTTTCCTTAGTATATTATTATATTAAATCATGCAGCAGGCTGAACCGCCATACTGTCCTACAACAATAGTTTCTTTCTTTGTAACTAGATATGTAGTTTCCTATCTTAACGTTAATTTATTCTGATATTATTATAAAGCATCCAGGTGCAGGCTTAGGGGCCAACCGTGGCCTACACAACCAGTTATCTTTCTTTGACTAGTGCTCTTTTAACGCAACTAACTTAACAGTTAATTTCCGATTCTGCTATGAATTTTTAGATAGCTTTATAAATTTTATATGACATATTCCAAGGGAAGAAGAGTACATTTTGGAAGGTATATTGAAGTTTGGCATTTTCTATTAAACTTTGTACAGGGAGTCTTTTCTTTTCCAATTTATTGCACGCAATGATGACATGATTAACGGTCAAATTGTGGCCACATTCGCACTTCACTGGGTTAAATTTATGGTCGGTAATTAAATCCTTAGTTCTTAATCTTGTGATTAACCCACAAATTTTGCGCGATGGGTGAATAATCTCCGTCTTTACAACCAAATCGTTGTTTAAATTGAATCTAAAAGTATTTGTTCTGGCCAAGTCAATTTTCCATTCTGATTTAATTTTAGTTTTGACGATGCTATTAAATTCCTGAACGCTATATTTTATGTATTCAGTCTCGCAGAGACCGAGTCCGTTGCGAGCCAGATTGTCTGCGGACTCATTGCCTGCTATGCCAACATGGGATGGTATCCATGTAAATTTTACGGTTTTATTTTTGTTTCGGAGGGAATAAACACTTGCTCGAATATTCTGAACAAGTTCTGGTCTAGATGTTTTTTGTCATGTATTATTGACTTTATGCAGCTAAGAGAGTCTGACAAAATAAGTGATGACACGAGCTACTCAAGAGCTGTGGATATTGCTTTTAGTTCTGCTGTATAGGTAGAGCATCCATCTGGTAGCCTTTTCGATATATTAATATTAAATTCGGGAATGACCACACCTAATGCAGTTTTGGTAGTGTTTGGATCGTGAGACCCGTCCGTGTATATTGTTAAAGTGGTTTCTTTTGGTTGTTTTTTTCTGAATATAAGAGAGATCCAATATTGTCGTTTCTTAGTAATTTATTAAGTGAAGATAATTTGATTATTAAAATTCAAACAATAATAACAATAGAACATAAATACATTGTATAGGGTGGTGTAGCTTATAATAATATATATGCATAGGGTGGTGTAGCTTATAATCGTTGCGGATTCAGATTTTAATAGTTGAACATTAATTTTTGCGTGTGGAAGTGGGGATGGCAGTTTGATCTTATGGACATGGTCAGACCATAATCTGTCAATTCTTGACTTTAATGCATTTAAGGATGGGGCACTAACTACATCTTCAGGCAGACTATTCCATGCGTTCACTACACGGAAGGTGAAAAAGTTGTTTCTTGTTGCCGTCTTGCAGTGTCTTTTCTTCAGTTTGTAACTGTGTCCTCGTCTGGTGTTGTCCGTGTCGAGCTCAAGGATCTGATCAGTTTTGTATAGTCCGTGCGTGTATTTATATGCCCCGATGACGCTCCCTCTAGCTCTACGGAAGGTCAAACTGGGTATCCTCAGCTTCTCTAGACGTTCTTCGTAGCTTAGGTCCTTCAGACCCGGAATGAGCTTGATTTCTCTTCTTAGCACTCCTTCTATTAGCTTCTTATCCTTTGCAAGACGAGGTGCCCAAGCTACATTGCAGTATTCCAGGTGAGGACGTACTAATGCGGTGAAGAGCCGTCTAAAAGAATCGCCGTCGAGATGCTCGTAAGATCTTCTTATTAGACCCATGATCCTGTTGGCCTTATTTACTTGACCTTGATGTGACTTGAGAAATTTAAACTGGGATCCATGTTTACTTCTAGGTCCTTTTCCAGGTCAGTGCTTTCCAGTGATAGTTCGCACCCGTTCTGGTCTTCCATTCTGTAAGCGTGGTGAGGGTTTCTGTTCCCAAGATGGAGAGTTTTACACTTTGACGCGTTAAACCGTAGTTGACACATTTTAGCCCAGTCTCTTAGAGAGTGGATATCATTTTGGACCGTTTGGTGGCTGCTTACGTCATGAATTGGAAGGAAGATTTTTGTGTCATCTGCAAACATTTCTACTAGAGACTCTACTATTTCCGGAAGATCATTAATGAAGATCACAAACAGTACAGGACCCAGGACACTCCCTTGAGGAATTCCGCTGGTCACAGGTTTCCAGTCACCCAGTTCTCCATTTACTCGCACTTGTTGACGTCTTCCATGCAGAAATTGTCTAATCTATGATAACACTTCACCTTTGATTCCGTAACTTTCTAGCTTGGTTAGTAGTCTTTCGTGTGGTACGGAGTCGAAAGCTTTGGCAAAATCTAGGTAGATGGCGTCCACTGGTGTTGAGGCATCAAGAGCCTTCGTCCATGCGTCTATCACAGCTATTAGATTTGTTGTAGTGGATCGACCAGACACGTGTTGGTGCTTGCATAGGAGTTGGTATTTTGTCATGTGGTGAATTACTTTATCACGTACTAGGGACTCCGTCAGTTTGCAAAGTATACTGGTTAGACTGACTGGCCTGTAATTTCCCGGCGTGTTTCGCTTTCCTTTCTTGAAGATTGGTGTAAATGTGGCATCTTTCCAGATCTTTGGGAGTTTTCCCTCTTTAAGGATTTGATTGATTAGAGTAGTAAGTGGATAATTCTTCCGCTGCCTCTATTAGTACTCTAGGATGAAATCCGTCCGGTCCTGGTGACTTATCCACTTTCAATGCCATCAATTTCTTCAACACTTGATCTTCTTCTATCTTGATCTCACTCAGGGTTTGATCTGTCATTCTTCCTAGGAATTTAGGGATGTTGTCTAAGTTCACTTCTGTGAACACGCTGCAGAAGAAATTGTTGAAGGAGTGGTACTTTTTCCGAATCGTTAGAGACAGTATTTCCTGCTTCATCTTCCAGATCTGCAATCGTCTCTCTAGTTTTCATTTTGTTTCTCACGTGGGCAAAAACGGCTTTCGGATTACTTTTTGCTTCCATTGCTATCTGTTTCTCCAAGTTATATACGGCATTCCGGCATTCTTGTTTCGCTTGGTTTCTTGCTCTAGCATAGATTAAGTAGTCCTTGCCTTCTTTCGTTTCAATGTAACGTTTGTATGCAGCTCTTTTCTTTTTTAACCTTGATCAAGGCCTTCTCATTCGTCCATAGAGGAAGTTTGCCCTTTTCTCTGTTTGTTGAGCATCTCGTCTTTGGGATATTTGCGCCAATTGCTGTATTCAGTGTTGTCTCTAAAAACTCCCATTGGCTCTCAATATCCTTTGTTTCCATACATTCCCAACTGCTATTTTTCAGATGGCTTCTTAGTTCGTTGTAGTCCCCTTTGTCGAAGTTCAACTTCGGCACTTTCTTCTTCTGCTGGGAGTAGCACTGGTATTTGAAATTTAGGATTTGGTGGTGGCTTTTTCTTAGGTGAGCGCTAGGCGTTATCTTGCTAATCATTCCCTTTTCATTGGTGAAGACTAAGTTCAGAAGATTTGGAGTTTGATTACTTCTGTATTATGTCGGCTCGTTCACATGCTGCACTAAAAAGCTATCTCTGATTGCTTCCATGAATTGAGTGGCTTTGTGACGTACATCGGGTGGGGTCGATCCCTCAAACCAATCGATTTCCGGGTAATTGAAATCTCCCATAATTAGCATGTGTGATTTGTTGGTTAGATTAGATATCGCCATAGAGAGTGGCTTTATGACGTACATCTGGTGGGGTCGATTCCTCAATCCAATCGATTTCCGGGTAATTGAAATCTCCCATAATTAGCATGTGTGATTTGTTGGTTAGATTAGATATCGCCATAGAGAGCTTACCTGAATATAAGAGAGATCCAATAATGTCGTTTCTTAGTAATTTATTAAGTGAAGATAATGGTGAATGGTTGGTTGGTTTCCATTTCTCGATACGAAGTCTGATTGGCCAGACCTAGACTCCGCTTAGTTTAATATGTCAGTAACTGAGTAATGGCGTTGGTTAAATCCTAGCGTATTGTTTTAAAAGTTTAAGCTGTCACCATTAATCTTACTTAATTACCTTTAGATAAACAATCAATAAAGGACCCTCTATTAACCCAGTTAACATTGATGGTTAGATTTACGTAAAGTTTACGTCATTATGGTTAGATTTTGGTTAGCGTCCAATAATGGTAAAATTCTTTGGTTAAATTTACGTTACTTTTACGTCATAAAATGACGTAAATGTAACGTAAACTTTATGACGGATTACTAACCAATTTTTTTCCCTTTGAATACTTCTTGATTAAATAACATTACAAGTGTGTGCACATTCTAACAATTGATATATAGTCGGAATTCAGACATAATAATTATATATGTATTATTGGTTATAATTCTAACGTTAATCTAACGTAAATTTTACATCAGGTTTCTAACCGTTAGTTTATGGTTAGTTTTCTGACGTAAATCTAACGTTAGTTTTCTGACGTAAATCTAACGTTAGTTTTCTGACGTAAATCTAACGTTAGTTTTCTGACGTTAATATAATGTTAGTTTTCTAACGTTAATGTAATGTTAGTTTTATGTCATAATTTTAACCGTTAATTTAACGTTAGTTTTCTAACGTAAATCTAATGTTAATTTTATAACATAAATCTAACTTTAGTTTTCTAACATAAATCTAACGTTAGTTTTCTAACATAAACCTGATATTAGTTGTAAAACGTAAAACAAATGTCAGTTTAATGTCATGATACTAACAATTAAGGGCCTGACAAGACAGCTGTCTAGTCATTAAAATGGGTAAGACCCTAGCTCGCTAGCCTGGAGGTCGGGTGTTCGATCCCTGCATTGGCCGAGAAAGTTCATCCAGATTTCCGGCGTGGTTTCCCCTTGTCAGTGATGCAGGACGGAGAGCCTGACAAGGACAGCTGTCTAGTTGTTCAGATGGCATGCATGTGTACACATTGGCATGCATGTAAAAGATCCCTTGACAGTTGGAATTCGATATAAGAGTAGGCCGTAGTGCCACTGTCGGGGCAAAATTTCCCTCATAACACACTGTATGGTGTATGGCCATCTTCATTAGCCCAGTTCGGAGCAGAACAGTTGGACGTTAAACCCCATTTCATTTCATTACATTTTGTATCCATTTCTAAGTGCCCAAGAATAGAGATCTAGCTCCTTTAATAGTTGCGGTCTGTAGGTGACACACAAAGAGAAAACGAATGAATGAATGATCTACTCTCATTTCAAATTCCAAATGTCAAGGGTTCTTTTACGTGCACACCCACGTGATGGACCAGACACTGTTTTTTTTAGGTCCTCTGTCCTACACCACTACTAACAAAGGGAACTTTCTCGACCAACATGGGGATCACGTTGGCTAAGTGGGTAAGACGCTGACTCGCTAGCCTGGAGGTCGGGTGTTCGATCCCTGCATTGGCTGAGAAAGTTCATCCAGATTTTTCTGCGTGTTTTCCCCTTGTCAGTGATACAGGACGGAGGGCCTGACAAGAACAGCTGTCTAGTCAGGGATGAAAAATTGAGGTCACGTGCACATGAAAGATCCCTTGGTAGTTGGAACTTGATATAAGAGTAGGCCATAGCGCCGCTGCCTGGGCAAAATTTCCTTCATAGCATACTGTATGGCGTATGCTCGTCTTCATTAGCTCAGTTTAGGAGCAGATAAGTAGGACGTTAAACCCGATTTCATTTCATTTTTCTCGACCAACACGGAAATTGAACCCCTCATTTGCTAGCCAGTGTGTTACTAATTACTAGAGAGAGAGAGAGAGAGAGAGAAATGGGGTTTAACGTCTACTCGACACAAACTAGGTCATTTCGGGACTAACATATGGTTTAATTTTTATTTACATAATTCGCTTGCGCGTAGGGGTCTTTAGCAGTGGGAGAAAACCGGAGGTTGGACAGGCGACCCTACTCCTTGTCACGTACAACCGGGGATTCGAAACCACGCCAGTCAACTCAATGACAGATTTTATGATACAGCGCCCGCACGCTAACCATTCAGCCATCCAACCCCCCGTTACTAATTACTAAGTTTGTGAAATGTAGGTTTTTCCTCATGTAGGTTTGTCCTGATGAAATCGGTTTATTGTCCTACTGTTCTGCTCCGACTGGGCTAATGAAGACAGGTACATACCATACAATGTGCTATGAGGGAAATTTTGCCTACTAATATCGAATCCAACTGCCAAGGGATTTTTTCGTGCAAGCCAATGTATACATGTTACCTCGGTTTTTTGTCCCATCTGAGTGACTAGACTACTGTCCTTGTTCCTGCACCTCTGACAAGGGGAAACCATGTCGGAAAATCCTGATGAACTTTCTCCACCAATGCAGGGATCGAACACGTGCCCTCCGGATTACCGAGCCAGCATCTTACGCACTTAGCCACCATGGCTTTATCAAAATTAGTAATGAAGATGTGCTATGACAGAAATTTTGCCTAGACAGCAGCATTACCGCACTTACTAATGAAGAAGTGCTAGGAAAGACATTTTGCCTGGAGAGCAGCATTTCCGCATATAGTCATTACCAATAGTTCTAAGTGCACGCCAACCTGTAAAACAGGTCTTTACACACTTTTCCATCATTACCAATTACTAGTCTGCGGGTTCACTAGTCTGTGGGTGCACTAATCCGTGCATTCACTAGTCCGACTCTATAAAATACTATAAATATGAGTATTAAAGAAACCCAGTAGATATGGTGACTGATATCACCCTTCGTAAGGCGATAACCCAACATCACGGCATTTTAACCTGAAATCACAACATTTTAACCATTATAGCATATGCCCTTCTTCATTAGCCCACTTGGAACAAAATAGTAGGATGTTCAAACCCCATTTAAAATTCATTTTTATACTTTTCTGAACCAATCGGACTATTGAAGATAGTCATACGCAATGCAGAGTGCTATGACGGAAATTTTCTATGGACTGTGGCAGGGCGGAGGATCTGGCAAGGGATAAGGTATAGTTGTTCGGGTCACACGAAAAATCAAGTCCTCGTGTACATATTGGCATGCACGTAAAAGACACTCCGACAGTTGTAATTCAATATCAGAGTAGGCCATAGTGCCGCTATCCGTGCAAAGTTTCCGTCATAGTACACTGTATATAGTGTATGCCTGTCTTCATTAGCTCACTAAGAGCAAAACAGTAGGATGTTTAATCTCATTTAATTTTATTTAATTTTCCTACTTTTCTGCACCAATGGGACTATAAAAGATAGGCTGTAAAACCATATAAAAATAAAGGTTGGACCAAGACTAGTTCCATTTTTTTAATTTATGAATCTGAAAAATAGATAATAATGACCCAGTCAATTAACATAGAGATCTACTCTAGATGAGTCCATATATTTATCATCTCTCGATAAAAGACCTATCTCTGAAAATTAAAATTACCCGATTTGATTATTCTTTTAATATAACGTAATCATGTAACCTCATATAAAATATGGTAGAGCGTATACAAACAAATAATATGAATAGATTCATTATCAGAAATATTACAGGCCTTTCAAACGAACAGTCGCCATTTTTAGACTACATACATGTAGATGTACAACTACAAATATATTTTTATCGTCTCGGGCAAGGTCAAGGTCACGATCTGTTCACGGTTGATGATTGTGTTTAAATCGGTTTATATCATATTATTTCTATTCACATTACAATATTTTTTTATAGGTTACGGTTATTGTTGTTATTTATCAAAATTGCTTCAATTATTTATTAAATATTTTTTGTTTGTTCGTTTGACCGGAACGTACGGAATTCTGGGATTTAAAATGGTGGCATAGGTCATTATTTTTCCCAAAGAAGAAATGACGCCGTGATTTAAAGTTAAATAAAGCTATTCCACACACGATTTTGGATTCAGCAAAGTAAAGTTGAAGGTAAGTGCACTTTTTATGCGAACTTCCGTTGACAGTATACCGATAGATCTAATGTTAATAAAAAAATAATCTGGCCGTGGAAAAAGTTTGCACGCAACTTTGTATATCAGACAGTCAGTATTTGTTTTTAACACGATGCAGTTACATTGTCCGTAAACCATACTATTCATAAACAAAATCAACATTGCTTTAAGTTATCGAAAGTAATACTGGTTCCAAAATTGTTTTTAAAAAATCTGGATCCAAAAATTATCAAACACATAACGAATTTATTAATGATGTAGACTGTTAAAATTCAGGCTGTGCTAATTATAATATAAGTACATGTAGTATTTTCTAAACATTTTTATGGGTGTTTCAGGTTGGGTTTTTTTGTTGTTATTGTACTGATATTTTTGCAAATTTAATAATGCATAATGCAAGAGCTAAATGTATATATTGTACGTAGGTTAAGTAGGTATTTCTTGAGACTGTAAATGTTAAATTTTTTTATAAGACATTTTAATGTATTAACTTGCTAAGTCTATAATCAAGTCTCAATGCCATCGGGTGCTCGAGATGTTCACAGATTCAAACACTGGCTGTTAATGATTTAATTTAATTGAAAAATGGATAATCAAGACTTTAAGCTTATATACATAGGCCTATTTATATGATATAACATTAAATAACAAGTTTGCCCGTACATACTTGTACATAAAAGTTTCAGTCCTACTCCCCTGCTTATTTTTTTCTTGTGGTGGCCAAGAAAGTTCATCAGGATTTTCTGGCATGGTTCCTCTTTTAACTGGTGCAAGACAGAGGGGCTGGTAAGGGCTAATGTACAGTTGTTCGGATAGGACAAAAAAACAAGCTCTTTTGTACACACGGTCCAGTCAAAATTTTCATCATAGCACACTTTCAAGCATTTGTCCAACTTCTTTAGCCCAGTTTGAGCAGCACAGTATGATGTTGAACCCCATTTCATTACAGATCCACAGTAGGTTGGCTGTCAGCCCAGTTGGAGCTGAACAGTAGGCCGTTTAACCCAATATCGTTTTTTTTGGGAGTATAAAGTTGCTTTTTATTTTATTTTTTTTTTTTTACAGATCCTACATGTATATTTGAGCACCCGTGGTGGCAGTAATGACAAAGAAGTTCTAAAAAGATTTATATGGGCTTTATAATGAAAGTTAGACAACACTACTACTTGCCAAACACTACTACTTGTCACATAATGTAATGATATAAATATATATGTATCTATGGTAGCACAAATATCATCAGAATGTAGGCCAAAGCTTTACAAGCATTGTAGGCCTAAAATACTTTCTGTCTGAACTTTTGACAGTCAATTCTTTGATGACTAGTTAGTTTAGAGCAGATATCCTGTCACAGTATTATATAACAGCTCTTTGGCTTAAAATTTAAACTGAGTTGTATCAGTGAGTTGAAAATTCATCTGTGTTCCTGTTATTGCTCCCTGCTGCAGCCAGTAAACAATAACCTTTTGCGTTCCTTACAAATCTTCCAATTTTTACTGATAGATCAACCATAGCAAAGATCTCTATTAAGATTATATTTGTAATGTGTGTAACAAATTCTATGACATAGGTATAATATTGGTGTAGTTAAGTAAATACCATATTTATGCACACATTTCAATATTGGCATATTATTAGTCTCTATCATCTAGAAAAAAATATTCTATATTCTACGAATATTAGTGTGGTTGCGTTGTCAACATTTGAGAATAATCGGTCATAGGCTAGATTATCCGGTCTTTTACATTATCATAAACAAAGTCTAAAGGAGGTAACTAGTCCTAAAACAAGATGTTGACGCCCATGAAATTTATATAAGAATGCCATTTCCGAAAATCCATTTGATTGCATTGTCAGTTTAATATCCAACACTCTTAATTTTTTTTATTGTAAAATTTCTCTCTTCATGGGCAATATCTATGTTGTTTTTTTTATTGAATCCTAATTCGTCATCACTATTCATTTTTGTTTATAAATGCAAGTGTTATTGACAACTGTCCCAGACCCTCATTATTTATATGGCCCAACTTTTCTTCGGGGTACACCGGCACGGTATTAGACTAGGATAAACATTAGTCTTATATACCGCCTCTACTTAATTATGGATGTAGGTCGAAAAAATGTAAAATTTGGCAATTTGACTTATACTCAACATCGACTTATGCTATAACTGTTTCAAATGACAAGTGCTAAATGAAGTATTTATGTGGTCTTTGGTGAAAGAAATGAAATGAAATGAAATGGGGTTTAACGTCCTACTGTTCTGCTCCTAACCTGGGCTAATGAAGACGAGCATATGCCATACAGTGTGCTATGAGGGAAATTTTGCCTGGGCAGCGGGGCTACGGCCTACTCTTATATAAAATGCCAACTGCCAAGGGATCTTTTACGTGCACGCCAATGTCTACACGGGACCCCGTTTTTTTGTCCCATAACGACTAGACAGCTGTCCTTGTCAGTCCCTCCGTCCTGCATCACTGACAAGGGAAACCACACCGGAAAATCAGGATGAACTTTCTCGGCCAATACAGGGATCAAACACCCGATCTCCAGGCTAGCGAGCCAGCGTCTTACCCACTTAGCCACTTGATCCCCCCCTTTGGTGAAAGAGAGAGAGAGAGAAATGGGGTTTACTGTCCACTGGACACAAACTAGGTCATTTCGGGACTAACATGGTTTAATTTTTTATTTACATAATTCGCTTGCACGTAGGGGTCTTTAGCAGGGGGAGGAAACCGGACGACCCGGAGAAAACCCACGAGGTTGGACAGGCGACCCTACTCCTTGCCACGTACAACCGGGGATTCGAAACCACGCCAGTCGACTCAATGACAGACTTTATGATACAGCGCGCGCACACTAACCATTCAGCCATCCACCCCCCCCCCTCTTTGGTGAAAGAAAACAGAGCTGTGGCTAGTGAAATGAAAGTTTAACGTCCTACTGTTTTGCTCTGAACTGGGCTAATGAAGATGGGCATACGCCATACAGTGTGCTATGTGGGAAATTTTGCCCGGACAGTGGCACTACGGCCTTCTCTTATATCGAATTCTAACTTCAAGGGCTCTTGTACGTGCACGCCAATGTGTACATGGGACCTCATTTTTTTGTCCCATTTTAATGACTAGATAGCTGTCTTGTCTAGCCCTCTGTCCTGCATCACTGACAAGGGAGAACCACGCCGGAAAATCTGGAGTAACTTTCTCGGCCAATGCAGGGATCGAACACCCGACCTCCAGACTAGATAGCCAGTGTCTTACCGACTTAACCAACGTGATCCCCGTTATGGCTACAATTCCTGGATTTGAAGGTCAGGTATGATATGAAACGAATATTTTGAACCGGTTCACCAATGCAACCAATCTGTGACGGGTTAACTGATAGAGGGTTACATCCTTGATATAAATATACTTGTCGCAGGTTTTAAAAATAGAAAGATATATATAAAGGTAGCTCAAAATTCATCTCTACATGTACATAGGCCAAGGGGGGATCATGTGGCTAAGTGGGTAAGACGCTGACTCGCTAGCCTTGAGGTCGGGTGTTCGATCCCTGCATTGGCTGAGAAAGTTCATCCTGATTTTCCGGTGTGGTTTCTCATTGTCAGTGATGCAGGACGGAGGGCCTGACGAGGACAGCTGTCTAGTCGTTTGGATGGGACAAAAAAAAACAAGGTCCAGTGTACACATTGGCATGCACATAAAAGATCCCCTGGCAGTTGGAATTCGATACAAGAGTAGGCCATAGCGCTGCTGCCCGGGCAAAATTTCCCTCATAGCACACTGTATGGCGTAACCTTTTGCGTCTCTTCAAAATATTTCAAATCTTTTGTCATGGATCAACCATTGCAAATATCCGTGTTACAATTATATTTGAAATGTGTTAAACCAATTCTGCAACACATGTAATATTGGTGTAGTATATATCTTTGTTTATACACCCACATATCAATTTTGGCCCTGTTTGTCCGTACACTGGGTGTGAAATGTGAATCATTCCGATTGTGAGAGGACAAGCATTATCAATATACAGCTTTTCAGGACTTTGCCTTCCTTGGTTAATTCTCCTTTTTTCAAATGCAATAGATGCTGTGTTTATTCTTAATTGATCTTTTTCAAATTTGTGTTACACACTGGAATCATGAGAGGACGAAACCTATCAATATTCAGTATTCCACAACATTCCATTCCAGTGTCGGCCGAGAAAGTTCTTCGTGATTTCCAGACTTGGTTTCCTCCCCTTGTCAGAGGTGCAGGACAGAGGGCCTGACAAGGAGGGACAGCTGTCTAGTCGTTTGGATGGTACGAATGACCGAGGTCCTGTGCACACATTGGTTCGCACGTGAAAGATCCCTTGGCAGTTTGAATTCGATATAAGAGTAGGCTTTAGCGCCGCTGTCTGGATAAAATTCCATAATAGGACACTGTATAGCATATTTCCATGTCATTAGCCCTGTCGGAATAGGACATTAAACCCCATTTCATTTCACTCATTCCAAAGTTAACTCCTATTCCATCAATACCTTGAGCAAATAAGATAGAGGCTATAGGTTTTGGCCCAATTTGGTCAATATCCCAGTTTTTTCTTTCTTATATGCATATCAACACTTTCATAGCGCTAATGTAGACCTTTTTCTTGAACATTTTCCCTTGTCAGTGATGCTGGACAGAGGACCTGACATGGATGGCTGACTAGTCATACGGAAGGGACAAAAAAAAAACCCAAGGTACAGTGTAAACTCAAGTGTGTGTGTGTGAAAGATCCCTTGGCAGTTGGAATTTTATATAAGAGTACGCCATAGCTCTGCACACTGTGTGGCGTATGCCCGTCTTCATTTCTCAAACAGCTGTGGATAAAAACTGTTAATATTTAAATGTGTATTTTGTATTTTATAACATTATATTTTTGTCTTTTAAATAAAGTATATGTATACATACTTGTAGTATATTTTGTCATATAATTCTGCTAGATTTTTAACTTTTCTGTGCAATACATTTAGAATTCTGACTGGTTATGGGTAGATAGAGAGCAATGGGGTAAAACATCCAATAGACATAAACTGTCCTTTGGGACTAAGTGATTCAATTCAAGTTGAATAATTCATCCGCACAAGGAATCTTTAGTAGTAAGAGGACCCAGAGAAAACCCATGTTCAAGTTGGGTGTGGAAAGAAACCACTTGACTCAATGACAGACCTTATGATCTAAAGCGCACACGTTGGACCACTCAACTTTTAGCCTCACCCACGGGTCAGGAAAATTTGATTATTGGTTGAATGTACTTCCCATTTACTGCGGCAAATAATGAATAATTTTGAAGGTTTTAATGCTCATCAAAATTTGACATTAGAATTGCATCCGTAAATGATGTTAATTTAATGTTAGATTTACGTTATAATGGTCGGTTAGATATCCATCATTTTGCTCATCCTTTTAACGACAATTCCTGACGTTAATCTAGCATAAAGTTTACGTCATTTTTATGTTATATTTACATCATTTTCTGACGTAAATCTAACGTAAAGTTTACGTCATTTTCTGACGTAAATCTAACGAAAATGACGTAAACTTTACGCAAATTTTACGTTAGATTTACGTCAGAAAATGACGTAAAGTTTACGTTAGATTTACGTCAGAAAATGACGTAAATATAACGTAAAAATGACGTAAAGTTTACGTTAGATTAACGTCATTTCCTGACGTAAAATTATCGTTAAAAAGATGAGCAAAATGATGGTAAACTGACTGACCATTTTTACGTAAATGTAACGTAAAATTAACATCATATTGTTATGTGGGAAAGCTCTTCGATATAAGTATACAATTATATAACATTCTAAAATTAAGATCTATTGACACCCAATCCGCGTCATGGTTAATTTATGTTTTTTAATGCATTCTAGCCTCAACGTCTTTAATAAACATATATACATATAAAATAAACTATATAATCTATAAAATATACATTCTTTAAAATATTGGAGCGCTGCTGTCTGTATCCACTTTGATTTGGACTGATTAATCCATTACTTTCACAGTAATATTTTAGCCTATTATTTACCATGGTCTCAAGTGTTTTACACAACGTAGAGGTCAAACTTATCGGCCCGTGAGAACCGCTTTCAATTTTATCTTTTAATGGTTTAATCAACGGGGTTATCGTTGCTGTTTTCCAGCTTGTAGGAACTTTTCCTTCTGACCATGATTTATTGAATAATACAAGAAGTAAATTACGTAATGCCCCTGAGAGTTTTCTTAACATGCTATATTTTATTTGATCTTCGCCAGCCGCCGATTCAATTTTGCCCATTAAACCTTTATGCATTTCCTCTAGATTAAAGGGTAAGTTAATTGCTTTATGTTCATCTGCTGAGTTACGCGATGGTTTATTCCAATGAAATTCCGACTTTCGTTTTAAGAATTTGTCATTGTGATTTTTATCGCTACTGCCATCAGCAAACGTTTTAGTTTTATCATTAGTACTATCACAGAATGCCATCCAGTGCTTTTCTTTTGCTTCTGAAATGGCCTGTCTGGGGTTTGCATCGCACTTAGTATATAAAGATTTGTTCTCTGAGGACCATACGCGGAATAGTTTTCTAGGTGATTTTTCCCTTGCATTCACCGCTGTTTGACATTTGGGGACCGCCAAGGTTTTGGGCGCCTTTAGTTTCCCACCTGTTGTTCTGGGGATTGAACCTTCTGCTACACTAAAGATCGCACACGAAATATTCTGGGTAAATACATTTATATCATCGTGTCTATTAGATGATCACTACCCAGCGTAGTATTTATGACTTGCCATTTACAGTTTAAAGCTATACTGGGAGATGTTAGGGTAAGATCAAGGTAGGTTGCACCCAGTTTGTTGCCAGAACCGATATATGTTGGGTCATCGTTATTTAGTAGAACTAGATTGGAATTTGTTATAGTGTAGTTATGTTTTCATTTTTTATGCCAAAATGATGCTAAAATGTTGGTTAATTAGTTACATTGGGGATTATGAAAGTGTAAATTCTTATCATAACAATCTATAACACCATTGTTACGATTTTAATCTATTTTAATCCCTACGAGCTGGATTCCCACGAAGTCGTCGAAAACGACCTCGTTTAATCCGTTACGGTCAATAACTGCGCCTTCGTGGGAATAAACCGTCATTAGCCTTAGGATTCTTCTTATTTTTATGCACATGTCCTTTGTTCGGCATGAAGAGACACGACCGTTGTTCGTTTGGGTAATTTCCTTTTCAAGGGGGATTTGCTTTTCCTTCGTTCGACTGGGTCTATGGTTGAGCGATTGTTAGATACTTTCTTATTTTTAGCCGCATGTGAGATGTAATCATCTGAGTGATCAGTTATCTCCTAGTCACTAATCTCAAGTTCAAGTCACAGACACATCAGGAAAAACAAAAATATTTACAAAATATTTACAAAACAAAAGTAAACAATACAAATATCCATATATACTAATATATAAACACAGTATTACAAACAAGAATCGTGATATGGAGAGTAGAGTGCGGTATATTAATTGTTACTATTCGTTTAATCTCTTCATCTCTTATTTCATTAGAAAAATATAAAAATCTACCAAGGTTTACAAGTTCAGATACATTTTTAGTACATAAAAGATTAATTAATTTAAAAACAATGGGGTTCGAATAATAATATATTTTTATATATTTATATCTCAGATTTTTATAAATTGGACAAATTAAAACAAAATGGTACTCATCTTCAATGTCTTCAAAATTACACAATGTACATAATCGTTTACTTCTCTCAATAATTAAAATTTCTCAATACACTCCTGTCCAAATATGTCTAATAATATTTGTCTGATGATATGGATACAATTTGTGTTTATGAGATGAGCAGGTTTTTCCCATAAATCTCCCTAGCCAATTTTAAAAAGTTCCTTCTTAACATTCAGGACCCATGGGTCATTATTTATTAACATATTAGAGTAGCAAGAATTAAACATACATTATGCAAGAGCAAAATCTGCTTATTACAGGTCTTTCTTTAGGCCTGAAATGTTATCTAAATTATCAATTAGACATTAATTAACTTATCCAGACCATAATAAACTCTCGATGTCAAGGCTATCCTTCGATGTTGGCTGGATTAGATTCCTATATGCCGCTGAACGGCCATTGATAATTAAATCAAAACAGTGGATAATCGAGACTATGATGTTTATATTAATGATTTTAGTAATGATGATCGAGACTATGCGAAAATTTCACCCGCTTTGTTCTCGGCTCATAGTGGATCAATTTGACTGAAATTTTCAGCAAATTACCTTTACACTATCTAGTTTTTAAGTATTATAGCGAGAACTGCCATCTCTTTATCTTATCTCCCATAATGTATCTTTAAGTAAGACATTAGAAGAAGAACGTATTTTAATCCAGTATTTAAAGATCCGTAATTTTATCGAAATAAAAGTATCGAAAATACAATATTAAAATAATTTTCATTACAAACTTTTGAGACTGAGAAGATAGCTTTTCGACCTTGTTCAGCAATGTGTTTTTGTGTAATTAGATATTTACTATTAAAATTTAGTAGAAGGCCAAGATAATTAAAACTATTTACAACTTCAATATTACAGCCACCAAGTATCCAATTCTCATAATTTTTAAGTTTACCCCTATTTCGAAAAATCATAATCTTAGTTTTTTTAGTATATTAAAATTTGCAAATCCCATTTATGTGTGTATCGACATAGTGATTTCAAAATATCTTGAAGGCCTTGTGGAGATTCTGAAAGAACTACTTTATCGTCTGCGTACATAAGTAAAAATAAATTGAATGTCTGGATATCAATAGACTCACAATTATCTGCTAAAAGATGAGATTCGCAATCATTAATATAAAAAGAAAATAACAACGGCAATAAAACTTCCCCTTGAAATAGACCATTCTTACTATTAAAGTATTCAGATAGTTCTCCGACTAATTTAACACAACATTTAACCTTGTCATACAGAGACCTTATTATTTTCAAAGTTTTACCCCCCAATTCCCTCCTGTATTAATTTATACCAAAAATTACACCTGTTTAAATAATCAAAAGCCTTACAGTTATCTACAAAGTACGCATAAAGACGACGTTTTTTCTTCAGAAAATAATTAATAATTGATTGTAAAATAAAAATAGCGTCTACAGTGGACTGGTTTTTACGGAACTCAAATTGACAGTAGTAACTTTCATCTCATTACCATCAAACTTTAACAGACGATTATTGATAATAGAAGTGAATAATTTACCGAGACAATTCCTCTATAATTATCTGGGTCTGAAGTATCACCTTTTTTCAAAAACTGCTACGATATTACCACTTGCCCAAGATGACGGAAAGTAGCCAGAGTTGAAGACATTATTGAAAATACTAAGGAGACATGGCATGAGTTCATTCTGGCCATATTTTAAAATTTCATTTTGAACATTGTCATTTGCAGAAGCCTTATTTTGTTGAAGACGTTTAATACACTCTATAATCTCATGTTCAGTTATTGCTTTATCAAAAATATCATCGGTGGTATTGTTAACAGGTTCGTTATCATATGACCTAAGAAATTCAATAATTCCTTCATTAACAGTCGGCAGGTTTGAAGACAAATTATTAAAATGAGTATAGAATTCATATATATGTATTGTTAAATTGGGGTCAATTTTTGTTTTGCGTTTATTGAATACTGTAGTTTATAAAATATTTTTGGATTGGACTTACGTAAAAACTCATATAAATTACCATGCTTGTTTTTATAATCGTATTTGAGTTTTAATTCAGTTTTTTTTTGTAATTGGTTTTAGACTGTATTAAATTCAACCTATTTACAGTAGTCTTATTGCGATTGTATACAAATAAAGCAGATTTGTATTCATGGTATTTACTTTTTGCAGTCGTCTGTAAACCACGGCTTATCAAGTTTAATTTTTTTTACGGGTTCTTTTTCTATGTACAGTGTTTACAGTGTATACTGATATAAAATCAGATAGACATTTGGAAAAGCCTTCGACACAGTTGTCAACGCTTGAGTAGTGTTGTCCGCAAAGCAAGAGCTCGTTAACACGTCTTGGTTATCTCTCACTCTCAGTGTCTTACGAATATCATCAATATTAACTTTACCCCAGTTAATCTGACTGCGTGTTTCCGCTCTTTGTTCACGTTTATTTTCTTTATTGTTACCATATACTGTTTTCGTTTTATTTGTTATATTAAATACGTTAAATATTATGGGTGAATGATCAGAGAATTCTTTGAAATAACCAGATTGAAAGTATTTAATAAGTGATAAATGTTTGCCTTTATTTGAGCAAAATCTAAAACTACCATTGGTATCATTCTTATGCCTACCATTCACAATTCTTAACCCTGTAGCTTTACAAAAAGATATCAGTTGTCTACCAAACTGGTTAATAGAGATATCCATATTGCTCCGAATTGGTAATTCAACATCCGGGGTATAACTACATATATGGGATATTTTGCTGGAAATAGAATCTGAAAATATATCATTTTCGATAAACACATCAAATGTACCTAGTCTAGAATTAAAATCACCGGTTACAATAACCACACCCTGATCATCAACATCCTGTAATATACGATAAATAGATTAACAAAATATTTATTATAGAAAATGCTACCATGTGGTGAGAAGTAGCATGCAATAATATACAGATTTTCAGCATATCCACATATTTTAATAACCACAATAGTATCATACAAATTTTCAACTATGGTACATTTATGTATTATCACATTTTTAATTAGGATGACTAATCCCCCACCCTTAGCCCACTCTCTTGCAAAAGCGAAAGCCGTATAATTTGTGAGCCCAATCTCGTCGTGATAAACTGTTTCAATGGCATTTAGTAATTGAACTAGAGTATACAGGTCACAATTCTATGGAATACAATTACTGCTTTTTACTGAGCGACGTTTCGACTAGGCTTCTCTTAGTCATTATCATGCAAGCTATGATAAAAAATGAAAATATGACAGGACAATATATACATGTATACAACAATGCTCAGTTAATGCTGACAAACCAGGGATGTAACTTAATTACGTGTACCTAATGGTAATCTGATTTAATTGTACGCTAATAAGTAATAATACCAATTAACCTAAAAAATTGACTAATTGATTAATGGATAAGTTGTTGTGGAGTATACACAATGATTAGTGGGTTTTAATAATACAAACGTTGCAAGGAAATGAAAATTGATGAAATGTTATCAACGACCCCTTTCACTGAAATAAATACAAATGATAAAAGAATAGATTGTTGTGGAGTATTTACAACGATTTGATGAGGTTTTGATAATGACAACATCCCAAGAAGATGAGATTTGATTGGTGTTATGACCAAAATAATTGATATGTGGATGTTGATGCGAGTGATTACACTGATATACGAAAAACCCTTAGAACAATGACTGCACAAATGATCAATAGTCCCCTGAAGGCTGACAATTTAAAATATTGAGTGGTACTTCACTGGATGTTATAGTGATGTAGAAAAGCAGGGTTAGAACTATTGAGTGCATTAAATTACAATAACCGCAGGCCTGAAAAGCAAAAATGCCTGAAAAGCAAAAATAGTTGGGAATTATTAGTTATCATTTTTGTATATTATGATGGTTATTACAAACTTAAAGTTATTACAGGAATATTGATAAGTATTAAATATGATAAAAAAGAAAAAAAGGAGAATTATGCTTAGCCTTGATTATGTGATAAGAATATCATACGCCCTGGGGAGGAACAATCCTTGATCTCTGTTCATCGTTTGTGTCGTCGTATTTGAATGGCTTCATGTAATCGGCGCGCTCTCTTGTTGCTTATATTCTTGCATAGTGGTTTTACGTTGGACCATTGGACTCTCTGGTGAGGGTTAGAGTTCAAATGTTCAGCTACAGCTGAGTTGTTGGTTGCTGCTTTCGACTTGTGGTCATCTATCCTTTTATTTAATGGTCGCTTTGTCTCCCCGATGTATGCAATCCCACAATTGCATACTATTTGATAAACACATCCCTTTGGTTGTGGTGGTTGTGTAGGATTTTGTTTACCATTGGCTCTTAATATATCTTTAGTGCTGTAGCTTTTTGTGAAAGTTACATCTATTTCTGGTTGTTGCATTAGTAGCCGTTTGATTTGGTAGGAGACTTTGCCGTTGAAAGGAAGGACATCGCCTCTTACTTCTTCTGTCTGCTTGGGGATCTTTCCATGGTCTGTACACAGGCGCAGTTTTGGGCAAAGTGTTTTCATTATCCTCATCATGAACAGACTGCTCATACAATTTCCCCATCTATAAAGGGTTTATCCCTTACCATCCGAGTTTTATGACCTTTCTGCTTATAGGTCTTCATGACACGGTAAAGTATTTTTCGTTTATCTTCATTGCAATAATGGCTGGGAATTGTTGGTGGTCTGTGGTAAATGAATCTGGCTACAATTGGGCGACTACGCCCCGTGACATGTCGACCAAACCGATGCACATTCCCAAATTCAAAATGATAATCCACACCTAGTTCGCGCACAATAAACAGTCTTAGTAACTCTTCTGTATTTTCCCCCGTATTTTCTTTTAGACCTTGAAATATAAGATTATTTTTCATAGAGCGACACTGCAGGTCAATGACAGTACTCACTTGATTTACTACTGACTTAGAATGGTCACTAATACTTTTTACGTCTGTAGAAAGTTTCTCAATCCTTTCATAATTTACTTCGGTTTTCTTACTAACCTTATCACATAAATTACTGATCTTCTTCAAGCTATCATCCCGGTCTTTATCTTTCTCTTTCGGGGTTTTCAGATCACTATCTATCACCGATATTTGGCTCTTCATCCCAGCTAAAAGTGACTCAATATTTCCAATCTTAACCATTACGTTCTAACCTTTTCATTCTTAAATCCTCTCACCTCTGAACTACCCGTCAGTATCCGATTCAGCTTTCGGAGTACAGTTAACCGCTTGATTAGGGATTGTGCTATTTATTTCTAGATGGTTGTCAATAATAAACCTTTCTGCACTCGACTGTTTAATAATGTTAATAACAGTCCTTGTCCGTTGAGTTATTTATACAAGTAATTACACCAAGTGTTGTTTCTAATAAAAACTCATAAAAAGAGTTTCTGTCTTTAACTGTTCTAATCTGATAACCTAATTCTACTTTTTCCGGGGGGGGGGGGGGGTGGATGGCCGAATGGTTAGCACGTGCGTGCTGTATCATAAAGCCTGTCATTGAGACAATTGGCGTGGTTTCGAATCCCCGGTTGTACGTGACAAGGAGTAGGGTCGCCTGTCCAACCTCGTGGGTTTTCTCCGGGCCCTCCTACTGCTAAAGACCCCTACGCGCAAGCGAATTATTGAAATAAAATTAAAAACCATATGTTAGTCCCGAAATGACCTAGTTTGTGTCGAGTGGACGTTAAGCCCCATTTCTCTCTCTCTCTCTGTCTCTCTCTCTACTTTTTCCGGAACCTGACCCCTTTCAATCGTGACTTGTACGGTTCCTGATTTTTTGCCGTCTGGGGTTCTATTATACACTTATTACTTCATACCCATTGGATTGAAGGTCGTCTAAGATTTCTTCGTTTGTGTATTCACATGGGATAGCATGAACAATACCCTGCTCCTGGGTTAGAGATATGAGTGGGGAAATTACCACTTCTACTCCGCTTAGTTGTTAGATCTTGCATGCCATTCATTTCTGCATCACTGGCATTTTCAAACGCCAGTTGCACGTTCCCATTTTTCAATATTTTAATTTCGTGAGTGTCTTTTATTCCCCATTTGCTTTTGATTTTATTTTAGTTTTTATAGCTATAGATTTTGTATAATCCTTAGGTTTAACGATGACCACTTCAGTGTATTTATTAGTAATTAATTTATCAGTATGTTTACAACTGCCTACCGTTTTAAAACAGTTAGGAAGTGGTGTATTTAAAAGAAATTCAACATAGCTTGAGCATTTTGTATTCATGGCCTCAATTAAAGTAGACAAATAAAGTCTTGCGAATAACTCGAGATTTTAATCGAGAATTCTAAGTCAAATTACTGAAACAATAAGCCGCCCGCTTATAATATTAGTAAATGTTATAGGTTGTAGTAAATTTGTACTTAGCTTGTCGTAATGTTGGATTATCTTTGCTTTGTTTCACGATTCCCGAACTTATAGCTACGTTATCTTGAGGCACGTCAACAGTTGCGTCCAATCAGAGGTAACAGTGACACCGCGACCTAAACAGAAACCTTGACACTGAACGAAACTTGAACTTTGCAACTCGATTATAATATCACAGGTAGACATTTTAAATTGAAAGTGCGAGACTTGGTATTCGCGACGACCGAGAAATCTGATAGGTTCACAAGCTGGGCTTGTACCCAATCGAAATTAGTGCCGAAATATGCAGGGTATGACGTGAATTCAGGCCTTGATAAGATGTACGTTACAGTTATTTAAAGCGAGATCAAGCCTTCTAATTCTATTAAAGATGGGCGGACATTGGCATCACCAATGCCGTCTGATGACGTTATCAGTCTATATTATTAGTATGTCTATGGCTTAGCCCGTAAGTGCCCGGAACGGAAATGTGCACTGAGCGGGCGCAAGCAATTTTAACTAAAATCTATTAAAGTTACAATAGATCTTCATGAAATGCATAAAATTTAAAATTTCATTTTGATTTTAGTAAAAATCTATTTTAGTTTATGTTTTTGTGAAACAGGGCCGTTGGAAATTTTTAGACGAAGTCCCAAGGCCTTTTGCGAGCACTTGTTGTTGTCACGTGCTTTGATGTATCCCTAGACAACGCACATTGTTTTGTAATGGCGGCCAACAGGTGAATATTCTGGACAGCTGGAGTTTATCGCTACGGTAGGACATGTCGAGTTTAGATATATTTTTCTATCACAAGCTGACAAGCACCAACAATATATACAATTATTTTGGTAAAGAAATGGATCAAGAGTATAGCCATAAAATGCCTTTAATTAATTTTTAAAAGTTAGACGTCACCGATCCTCTTGCACTCCACTCAAGCTACTCCAGAGTGCCTTGAGGTTTCGTTCACACACGTAACCTCAAGGTTCCTGAAGCTGTACTTATGTAGAGCGAACTGCGACTGAATTGTTGGCGCATCAAATAGCCACGAGCTGAAAGGCGTCAGTCAATAAATTCTAAATGCATGTCCTACCTTATTGTGTGATCCATCTCTGAACAACAATGACACTTACTGACAAACAAACGTTGTTCAGTGAAACAGGTTTATCTAATATCACATACACCAGCATTTCTTTCAGTCGCCATCTTGGGATAGTTTGACCTTTTTTTGACGCCATATCCTCGGCATTAAAATTTGAGAATCCCTGTTTTACGCGATACGAAATGAATTTTTGTACAATATTTTTATGGATTGCGTATAGGCTATGTAGGGCCTACTGTTTTTGTAGAGGTTTTATATCGGGATAGAAGACGATGTTTGTTGAAGAATAATAAGGTCGCTCTTCACACATAGTTGAAAAAACACAACGTCCATTGAGAACTTAATAATTATTTGTTGCATGATTAATTAGTATTACTGTCTGAACCTTGCTATTTTATAAACGCATTTCTTCGATTACGAACAAACTATTTAACTTTGGTTATTATAAACTTACCTGTGTGTTTGAAATCAACTCCGGTTAAATAAAATCCATTGCACAATTAAATATCCCAACGAATAAAAAAGTTCTCTTGAAAAATTGAACTCAAACAAACTTTTGACATAGGGCAATACAAATATGGAAGCCGGTTACGTCACTCTTCGGGAGATATCATTTCGTATCAAGGGGTGACAGCATACTACATCGAAACGTTTTACGGTACATTTATGACACTTTTTTATTCGTTGGGATATTTAATTGTGCAATGGATTTTATTTAACCGGAGTTGATTTCAAACACACAGGTATGGTTATAATAACCAAAGTTAAAGAGTTTGTTCATAATCGAAGAAATCCGTTTATAAAATAGCAAGGTTCAGACAGTAGTAGGCCTAGATCATGACCAGTGCTTGAAATGAGGATTCTTCTACAACGGCACCAAAAATTTATAAATGCCATAGCAAAAATTAGTTGACAAGGCACGGCTGCCTTTCTTCATATTTAACAAATATACTGTTGTCATTTTCCGTCACTGAACGCGCAATTTTTATATTTGTAGATAGACAAACGGCCCGTGCAATGATTTTCCGTGTCAATTAATCTGATTCTAATTGCGTTTGGTGGTACTGTCATTATAAGTATAAAATTTACAGATTCCTCTTGGAGTAATAAAGTCATCGAATTTTGTTTTCCTTTCAATCCTTTAGTTATTCGTGTTCCCAATGGTTGCCATCATGTCAACAATAACTAAAATTGATTCATCAAATTTCCCATGGCTCTGCCATAACTTTCTATAATAAGGGCACTATTTTAGAAAGTGAGCATTCTTATGAAAAAATGAACTATAAGGGTAGACTTGGGACACTATTTACAACTAAATCTTGTACTTCTGAATTATTGACCTAATCCCAAGCCCAGCCGCCCCTGAACGACTGTATGATATATTGAAAAGTTATTACCTATGCATTTCATACGTCTACATGTATATAAAAGGCATAACTTTTTGATACGTGTACACGTGGACAACGGCGCAATTTGGGCTATTTTTATTACCGTGGCAGTCCGTGTTTGCTTCAGCTTTTACTTTTTACGACAGTTTTGCCGTTATGCCGTGGTAAATTCTAGCATAGTTGGTATGATTGAGATTATTATTTATAAAATGTTATTAAATGTTCATTACAATATAAATCCTTAAATTTGTCGGCATTCGTAGAATGTTTCATCACTACCGGTTGATTATGATAGCTTCTGTCTTGTCAATGTCACATGACATTTTCCCGCTTTTTCTATCTATAGAGTTGAAAATATCTATAATAAACCATTGAGTCTTGTATCACACACACGGCAACTAAAATAAAAGGGCCGAGTGCCATTTTAAGTAAGAGAGAGAGAATGCTTTGTTCACAGCGGATATGTAAGAAAGGCCTTTGTCCACATTTTTCTAGCTGTTTAAATTATAGAAGTTATTTGTTATGTTATTATATCTCGAGCTTAATTTCTGTTTCATGCAACTAATTACTGTAAACACAACAGGGGCCCACTTTCACTCGTGGAAAAGTCTACTTTTGATTTCTAATCTATAGTCTGTATCAAAGTTGTACACATACGCTAACGCCCTCTGGTGTAATAATGTTGATAATTCATTATATTTTTTTGGACATTTTCATTTCAAGATTTTAACTTCAAACTTTTTGAAACGTAGAAAATATTTTCATAAGAGTTCAAATTCCAGATTTTTTTTTAGATACTTTCAGAAACCAATGAATTGATTTCTTTGTCGTGTAAAATTAAGAAATTATTTTTTAATTTTAATACTTAATGATATATGAAAGTTACCGATAAAATGCCGAAAATGAAACATAAAGTCAATTTTTTGTTTGTGCATGAAATGTTGACATAAGAATGTAGAAACAAGAATCATTAGTTTAGAATGTTGCGTTCATGTCTAAAATATTCAAACTGGAATGTAAAAACAAGAATCATGAATATTGTCCCATTTGGTCTTCCATAGCGAATGAGCTGGCTCAAAATCCCCAAATCCCACGGGTGCATGGTAACCCTGTCTATTTATGTTATTGAAACCTCTCCGGGAGTTATAAAGAGCCCACAAGTCTCTTCCTGGTTCTTCCATTCCTAAAAAATAAAACCTAGCACTGCCCTTACCGTTATATCGGTAAAGACAGTAACTGTATTAGTTAAGTCCACCCCCCGTTCCCATATCAACGTCACAACAGATAATTACATAGCACAACTGGGACAATAATTATCCCTATCATCCCAGTCTACACCCGGGTCTATATTAACACAGCGGTAATGAAACCACTCATCGCATCGGTCACAACATACCATTGGAAGACCTTCATCAGGTTTTCTACAAATGCAATAAATATCAATATTTCCGGTATCAATCGGATTTATACTAGTTTCCGATTTTCTACGGAACCTTTAAATCCAAGACGGCAATTCCCTATCATGACAAACTTTTATACGGTCGTGATTTAAAACCGTTTCACCTTTACGTGTCTTGATTCGATACAAATATGGCGTAATTACTTGTGTTATAACTCCCGGGCCGTTCCATGTTGGGGATACTTCGGGAGCTAATTTATGCATTTCAATTAAAGCCTGTTCGAGTTTGGAAACGAACGAATCCACTTCACCAGCGTTCTCAACAGATGAACTAAACATCAGATCAGCGGGATGATTAACTTCCTGACCTAACATAAGTTTGTTAGCAGTATATCCCGTCTGTCTATTGACACTTGACCTCAAAGCGCTGGCAAGTTGTGGCAAATAAATATCCCAATTGTTTTGACACCCGTCAATATAACATTTTACAGCTTCCATAAGAGTAGTACAGTTATAATGTTCAACTTGCCCGTTAGAAGACGGTCTATAGGGTGTAGTGCGGCCCTTATGTATTTGTAACACTTGGCACAATGCAGTGAACAACAAAACAAATGACTTTCAAAATTCCTCCCCTGATCGGTGAAAACCTGAAACGGACAGCCAAACCGCGAAAAGAATTTATTAACTGCTGCCTTGGCAGTAATCTCCGCAGTTTGCGACGGTAGAGGAACGCATTCAATCCACTTTGAAAATTGGTCGACCATCATTAAGATGTATTCATTCCCCGCTTTCGTAACTGGTAAAGGACCCAAAATGTCTTAATGTACCCTCTCCATTGGCGAACCAGCGTGATATTTATTCAATTTGTTACGCACTTTAGCTTGCGTATTTTTATTCATATTACAGATAGCGCAAGAAGTGACATAAGCGCGTACATAATCCGTCATACCATACCAATAGAACTGTTGCTTAATTCGACTTTTTGTTCTTTGAATGCCCTGATGACCCGACAATGGAATGTTGTGACACAATTGACAAATTTCAATTTTTAACTCTTACGGGACAACCAGTTGGGTATTTGACAAATTACTAGGTCGTTTAATACGAAGAACGCTGTTATCATCCAAAACAAATAGATTACAGTTAATCCAGTAATCTTTTATTGCGTGATTTTTATACGCCCACATTTTCATGTGGACGTATATTGTCGTCGCCCCTGTTTGTCCATCCGTCCGGACGTCTGTCCACAATTTGTTTGTGGACACTCAACAGGTCACAATTTTTATCCGATTTCAACGAAACTTGAAATATAGCTTTATCTCCCTAAGATCTAGGTTCCTTTCGGTGTTGGCATGTATCGGACCATAACTTCATGGATTATGGCCCCTGATTGTACGAAAAATTGTGTTTTTAGCCTGTGGACACTGTAGAGGTCACAATTTTGATCCGATTTTGATGAAACTTGAAATGCATGTTTATAAGCCAAAGATCTTGGTTCCTTTCGATATTCGCGCATATCAGATCGTAACTTTCTGAATTATGGCCCCCGATTGTACAAAAAATTGCGTTTTTAGCTTGTCCCTCCAGAGGCCTCACTTTTTGTCCGATTTAAAAAATTGTTTTACACCGTTATGAAGGTTGAGTTTGAATTTTGTGAAAATCGGACTAAAACTGCCAGACAAAATGGCTGCCGCTTTTACGCGAATAGTGTAAAAATGTGGTATATCAAGGTTGTGGACCCTGTAGAGGTCACAATTTTAATCCGATTTGGATGAAACTTAAAATGCGTGTTTATAACCCAAGGATCTTATTTCATTTTGATATTTGCGCATATCGGATCATAACTTCGTGAATTATGGCCCCTGATTGTACGAAAAATTGCCTTTTTTAGCTTGTGGTCCCTCTGGAGGTCACAATTATTATTCATATAAAAAAACTTTTGATTATATCACCGTTTTTAGCTTGGATCCCTCTAGAGGTCAAAATTCTTATCTGATTTAAAAAACTGTTCTATTACATCACCGTTACACACTAAGAACTTGGTTCCTTTTGATAATCGCACATATCAGAATGTAACTTCCTGGATTATAGCCCCTAATTGTTAGAAAAAACACATTTTTATACGCCCACATTTTCATGTGGACGTATATTGTCGTCGCCCCTTTCCGTCCAGACATCCGTCCGTCCACAATTGTTTGTGGACACTCTACAGGTCACAATTCTTATCTGATTTTTACGAAACTTAAAATATAGGTTTATCTCCAAAAGATCTCGGCTGCTTTCGATATTGGCATGTATCGGATCAAAACTTCATGGATTATGGCCCGTTTGTACGAAAAATCACGTTTTTAGCTTGTGGACCCTATAAATAGAGGTCACAATTTTTATCTGATTTTGTTGAAACTTGAAATATAAGTTTATAACCCAAAGATCTCGGTTCCTTTCGATATTCGCGCATATCGCACCGTAACTTCCTGAATTATGGCCCCTGATTGTACGAAAAATCGCGTTTTTAGCTTGTGGACCCTCTAGAGGTCACAATTTTTATCCGATTTTGATGAAACTTAAAACATATCTTTATATCCTAAATAAGTACGAGAGGCTTTTGACTTTGAAACATATATAATTATAAATGGAAATTTGATTTGCACTGAAGCAAATACAAAAGGCAGCAGATGCTCTGAAAATACACCAAGAAGGGTTGAATTTTCATAAAAGACAACACCCCCCTCCAAAAAAATTTTTTTTCTCCCTCCGCTCGGTAGCTATTTTTTCCACCACTCACCAAATCCTGAGCACATCCCTGCTAGAATTGATACTTTGATCAAGGAGACGTTATTGAAATTGCCGACCCCGTACTCTGCACGGACAATGCGTGAAACTGTGAGACGTTAAGTCTGAATTGGTTGGGTTGACATTTGAATTATATTATTTTCTTGATCAGGAATCTGGTTATATGGTACAAATTTGAAGACACAAATAATAACTTGTCGGAAGACGAGATTAAGTATATTTACGAGAATAAGTATATTTACGAGAATCAGTATATTTACGAGAATCAGTATATTTACATACGGCAAATTCAGGCGTTTGTGTTTCTTTGATATGTTACAATTCTTTAATTGTATAAAAACGGCTATTATAAGTTACAAGTTCTGGAATGAGGATCTTATTGAAAAGTTAAAGTAATTTTAGTTTAAATATATCATTTGTGTGGGAATTACCACTGTTTGGTTGGTTGTGTTGTATTATTTATCAATATGGAGATATCTGTTTTAATGTTTTATGGATATTGCTATTGAAGGTAAGATGCACATTTTACGCATTATGGCGCATTTTTATAAATTTAATAAATGTGAAACGGTGGGTGCTCGTCTTTTTAGTAATAAAGCAGAAATATACTTTTGTTGTAGAAAAAAATAGTTTTTGCTGGATTTACTCTCTATATTCACGTGGATATTCAAATTGGGCGCTGACTGCTGGGTATTTATTAATGACGACATTACATTCGCCTTTCCGTATACGATAGATTAATGTCCATATTTTTATTTCATTAAATGCAACTTTATATATATATATATATATATACTATTCAAAAAAAGTAGGGGATATTTGATTTTTAAGTGTTATTAAAGTCACCTAATGAAACTGACGAAGAAACAAATGACAAAATGAAATGAAGTTCACATTCATCGATTTATTCCAAATGATCGTTAGACTAAGTAAGGCACAGACTGACCATTATAAGGGTAAAATGATACCCGGGGTCAAACAGCAAAGTTACCACAGCATCACAACCAAGTCAGTAACGGGTAAATCCTCCTCTGTTTGCCAAACAAGCATTGATCCGACGTGGCATACTCCTAATGAGACGTCTAAGGTCATTTTGGTCCAGATTGTCCCATTCCTGTTGCAACGCAGCAGCAAGTTCTTGGACATTGGCAGAACGTTGTTGACGTTGACGTAACCTCTGTCCAAGCATGTCCCAGACATGCTCGATGGGGGAGAGGTCGGGACTCAGTGCTGGCCAAGGTAATGTGGTGATGTTCTGTTGTTGGAGGTAACCTGTAACGATCCTGGCCCTGTGACATCTTGCGTTGTCATCCTGGAAGATGAAACGGCGGCCATGACGTCGTGCGAACGGCACAACATGGACTGCCAAGATGTTGTCCCGGTAGTACTGGCCTGTAACACGCCCTGCAACAACATGTAAAGCCGTTCTTCCAGCAACAGTGATGCCTCCCCACACCATAACAGAACCACCCCCAAATCGATCATGTCTGATGACGTTAACGTCTTGGAAGCGCTCGTTTCGACGACGCCACACCCTCCTACGTCTGTCCAAAAAATCAACAGTGAACCTTGACTCATCTGAAAACATCACATTGCTCCAGCGTCGATTATCCCAGTGTTGGCGATCCCTACACCAACGACGTCTTGCCTGAATGTGATGATCTCTCAAACAAGGGATCACGCGAGGACGTCGGGCGCGAAGATGACCCCTACGCAGTCGATTCCGAATCGTCTGGCCACTCACTCTCACACCAGTGTCTGTTTGAAGACGAGCGCTGATCTGATTTGCTGTGATGACACGATTTCTCAAGGCCAAGGTACGGATAAATCGATCCTGGGCTTGAGTTGTCGCCCTTGGTCGACCTGAGCGTGGTCTGTCCTGTACAGATGGTGTATCACGGTATCTGGACCATAGCCTGCTTATGACAGACTGAGAAACATTCATCGTCCGCGCCACAACCGCCTGTGTTGTGTCGCTCTGTAGCATGCCAAGGGCACGTAACCTTTCATTTTGGGTAAGCCGACGCATATCAAAATTTGTTTTCTGGTCACTAAAACAATTAAACTGATGTTTCCACCCTGGAATTCAATGCCACAATGACTGTAACATTCAAAGTCAGAGTCGTGCAAATCTTGGGTTGGACCCCCATGATGATCCCAAACATCACCTGCATTCCATGCGGTAGCTATTGGTGCGTTTGGGCGTCACATGTAACTGGAAATGTTTCTTCTGTTAGGTTCTATAGTGACTTTTTTCGTAGTCATTTGCATATTTTAGTATTATGCCCCCAAAATCAAATATCCCCTACTTTTTTTGAATAGTATATATGGTACGCAATACAAAAGACACATAAGAGAAATATAGATCATAGCGAGCACACACACACCTATCTAAAGACCTGTCTTTAATTATACAAAGACATGCGTAAAACACACGGTCGAATGATAAATCGCACGGTAAAACAGTTTTACTTACCAAATTTTGATTTAACACGTACGTGTCAGATAAAGCCTGTTGGTCCATGATTATACTCCTTTTGGTGCAGTTATTGCAACTAGCGAGAAAGCACGCCAATTAAACAATACACACCATTGACATTCATTTTTTAACGGTCGGTTAATTAACACATCTATACAGAAAATGCACCGTCGCACAGTTTTTCATCCCTAGCATTAACTAACTCACCTCTCAGACAGTTATTAATTATTAATTAACGCACCTTATTTACAATTTTAACGCGGTAATAGTCGGGAAATTACTTTTCTTTCGATAGACGTACAAATAACAAGCCAAACAGAGATTTATATAATGGCTGCGTACGGATCAGCCTCTTAGTAGTTCTCAGTGTAATTAGCTAATGTAATCGCACTTGCACGTTTCCATAAGAACTCACTTCATAATTGGGCTGAGAACGTATTAAAGAAAGTGGAACTAAGACGAATATGTGTTCACATTCAAAGTCAACCTCAAGTACTAACGTTAAACTCTACAACAAGTCTTGTCAATCATAAACTCTCTCTACAACCCTTTTGGATTTATATCACCCTTTACCATCACTACTAAGAAGATTCTCCAGGGCTTGATACAAAATGGAAACTCAAAAGGTCATCCACTCTTCTTACATGATAATGATCATGTCAGCCATTAGCTCAAGAATTAGCTGATAGGGGAATTATCATCTTATCCTTTGACAGTATGATATTAGACTATGTAATAATTACGGAAGACCAGATTCAATGGACATATTTGGGATAACATTTAAAAGTACCACTTAAAGATACATTATGGGAGATTTTTATAGAGAGTTGGCCATTCAGTTCAAAAGTAGATGATGAAAGAAGAATATATTGAAAAATTCAGTCAAATTACTTTATTCTGAACATAGTTATCATCGTTGTAATATTTGACTAAAAATGGTAGCGAAATGCGTCTTCACCTTCGTCGATCGTTTGATTGACAGGCGTTAACTCCACCTACATATCTCGATTATCAAGTAAAGTTTTCAATGGCATACGGAAACGCTTTACAGCGGTCTCGCTTAGTACACTCTATCATTTAGCCTCGATCTAACTGAAGTATTTTCATCAGGTTACCCCTTATTTGATTTAATCGATTAGTGAAATCCTATTTAAATCCGAGCTGTAGCCGAGCCATCCGTGGGTCTACAGAGTTGATTTTGGTCTTGTTGTTTAAATAAAGATCTAATTTATAATTTCTATAACATCTGAAGCCTAAGTTAAGACTTGCAATAATCAGATTTAGCTCTTGCATAATGCATGTTTAATATTTACATACCTTACTGAAAACTCCTGCGAACGCATAGTAAATTTACTATTGCACACATATGCAAAAGTTCATGCGAGCAAATTTGCATACATTTGTGTCCACCATCATCATACATAGTATAGATTAGCGCATGAAGGATCTGCAAATCGCATTCTTGGACGTTCTACTGAAACGAAGGGAAGAACTCCTTATAACGGATATGTATTCTAATAAAACAGATACCAAAAACTATCTTTAATATAAATGATGTCACCCACGCCTTACCAAAAATAATATACCTTTTTCTTTAGCTAGAAAAATATGCACCATTGTGATAGATGAAGACCTCCGGGTTGTCAGATTAGGTGAGCTAAAAAGAAATTTTTTTGAAACAGTATTACTCCGTCGAGGTAATAGAAGTTGGGATAAATAAGGCTTTGGCAATTGATATCCAAACACTGAGGGCTACTAAAGCAAAAGACAGTTCGGATGATATCATTACGTTTTTCGTCACCCATAACCCCCAACATCCCAACTTCTTTAAAACAATGTACGAGAGCAGGGCAATCCTGGCATCAAACGACGACCTCAGAAGAAAATTTGATAATGTTCGATTCATTAAATCACAAAGACAGCCACCTAATCTCAAACGCCTCCTAACCAAAGCAAAGTTCAATTCATCTATCACAAGGACCGGCTTTTATGTATCGAAATGCCCGGATCTTCGATGTAAATGATGCGACCATATTACGCCAAATAACAAATATAATTTTCCTAAGTTTACATTTAATGTCAACGACAATATGAATTG
Organism: Patella vulgata; assembly: GCF_932274485.2. Lineage (NCBI taxonomy): Eukaryota > Metazoa > Mollusca > Gastropoda > Patellidae > Patella > Patella vulgata. Next base: position 46,425,050 of record NC_065885.2, read on the forward strand.
CGACACAAAAAATCTCATATTATGTGTTGACTTGCAATGGGTGTCTAAATTTTTACATAGGGGAGACGTCCACGCATCTATGGGATAGATAAGGCAACCTTCGACGGGATTGTAATATTGAAAATGGGCCCTTATTTGTAAATAGACATATTTATAAATGTGCATAACACCTACAAGTAAAATTCCAAATTTTCCTTTTTTATAAAATGAAAGTCGATGACACCCCGACTTAATAGTCAATAAGTAACAATTGGCCATTAGCTTCATTAATTTTCTTAAATCTATCCCATGATTATCTTCCACTCGTTCATAAATTGAACCCATATACTACAGATTAACACGTGTGTACATGTTTTCTATTATTTAACGATATACTATGTAACCATAGACAATGGTAACTATAGCCAATTAAAACCACAGTGTTACTATGTAAATATGTATAAATATACTATACTGTCCAGCTTCATACAATGACATTATTTATGAATAGTCCCAAGACGGATGAAAAGTACTTTAAAAAGTTAAAATGTTATTAAACCAGTGTTGAAATCAGTTTGTGTCGGCATACCTTTTTTTTTTTATCTTTTCATCATTTACCGTGAAACAAAGTAGTGCAGCTTGGCGGTTGTGCTAATAATTTTGGATATCCTAATATCCTAATATTTTAATTGAAAATGAAGGTCACGGTTTAACAGAAAATGAAAAAAAGTTCTTAACCAAATTTGATTGTAAAGCTAGTAAATTCTATGGCCTTCCGAAAATACACAAATTGGATTTAATTAAAAACAGCATCATAGAATAAAATAGCGAATATGTGATTATCAATAGACCGTGTGACCTTAGTTTTAGGCCAATTATAGCTGGCACGTCGTGTGCCACTAACAGATTATCTTATTTAATTGATATTCTTTTAAAACCCTTTGTCCCTAGAATTAAATCATATATAAAGGATGACATTGACTTCCTTAATAAACTGCCCCAGGAAATAAAAGACGAAATATTTGTAACATTGGATGTCTGTAGTCTCTATAGCAATATCTCACATAATTTGTGCCTGGAGGCAGTCAGTTATTGGATAGATAGATTACCTTTACTTCTAAATCCCCGTTTTTCTAAAACCTTTATTTTAAAAGCTATCGATATAAGGTGTGTTAAGATGAAATTTTTATCATCAATTAATTGAAATATTCTAAATAGTACAATTTGTAGACCAGAATAAAGATTTGGACATATTATTCAGTTACAACAAGAGTGGTATCGAGCCTTTAAGAGATTTAATAATCGAATCGTTACAGATATTTACTCCAAACAAACAGATACTAAAAATTATTTATCTTATAAGTCATGTCACCCCTGTCATGTTAAAAATAATATACCCTTTTCTCTTGCTAGAAAACTATGCACTATAATTTTAGACGAAGATCTCAGAATTCGACGACTTGATGAGTTGAGATCCAATTTATTAAAAAAAGATTATCCACTTGGGGTTATTAATATAGGTATTGAAAAAGCTAGGGGTCTAACTACTGAAGTATTAAGAACGCCAAAAAAAAAGAATATCTCTACTTGTATTACCTTTATTTCGACATATAATCCTCGACATAATAATTTTTGTCAACATATTTATGATACTAAGAATGTTCTCCTTTCTAATGATAAACTTTATAATCAATTTCATGGCATAGATTTAATTAATAGTAAACGTCAGCCCCCTAGCCTCAAAAAATTACTCACTAAAGCTAAGTTTCAAGCTTCTAGAAATGGAACTTTTTCTACTTCTAGTTCTAAGTGCCATAGCCCACTTTGTAAATGTTGCCAACATATGATTAATAATACTAAATTCACTTTTTCTAATACTAATTATACGTTTAGAATTAATCATAATATGAATTGTAGTACTAAAAATTTAATTTATGTTCTTGTTTGCAATAACTGTAAGAAGAATTACATAGGGGAATGCGGAACTGAATTACACGCACGCATCCGAGTTCATAGGAAACAGAGTTTACAAATTAATCCTGTTTTGAAAGTCTCTAAACATTTAAATACTTGTGCTAAGAACTGAAATATTAAATTTAGTATTTTTCCTTTTTATAAAGTATCAAGAGGCGGAATATGGAAGCTTACTTTATTGACCGGTTCAAACCAGATTTAAATGCTTAATTTGCACCCTTCCCAACCTATTTTAATATTCTAATAATATTTAAATATAATCTTAATATATGTTTTTACACTTTTTACTTCAACACTATTTAAGGGGATTTTAAAACCCTGTATACCTTTATTTCTCTATAATCGGTTTATTAGAGAATAAGATGGATATAAATAAATGTACATTTTAATTACCTAAATGATCTATTGACATTTAATTAATCTCTTTACTTCTGTATGGTTCTATTGTCAAATTATACCAGGAAGATTATATAAATTAATGAAAGGTTAAGTTTTATTATAGCCAGATTACATAATTGGTCTATGAACCTTTATTTCATCTCATTGTTCCTATATTGACCATTGTCAAACTATACCAGGAAGACTATGTAGATTTATGTCGTGTTATGTAATGTATACTTTTAAACCTTTTGTTGTACGTTATCTAATATTATTTATAATTCATTGTCATGGAAATCTATTATTCTAAGAATGTATATATGTATCGTATTTGTAATATTTTGTATACATTATTAATATCTGAAGACGCCCATAGAAGGCAGACAGCTAGCTTATATGATTTAATGTATGTCAGAATGAAGTAAAGTGGAGAATTTTTTAACTGGACGGATTTTTTTATTTTATTTATGCATTTATCTACCGTAAACAAATAAGTACTTGTACTTTATTTACTTTAATATATATATATATATATTCAAAAGAAGATTTAATTAAAATTTTATTGCCAGCTTTATTTATTTAATTGTTACTTATTTCATTTGTAGCCTACTGCAGATTTGTTTGATATTTCAAACCAGCATTTATATTAATTTGATGAAAAATGCCTACACCCCAATCTGAAGTTATGCTCAGTGCTTAAGTATTTGCTAATATGGCAAGTCTTAACCCTTTGGCAAGTAATACGACATATATGTTGTCACCGACAGTGAGCTTAGCGACATATATGTCGCCAACGTCATACCTTAATTTAGAATAGATCAACTTTTCTAATTGCATACTAAAAGAAATCCCTCGAAGTATTGTCCAATGACAGGAATAGAAATTAAAGTTACTATTTTTAGCTCTTAGCCTCGTTTTAAATAACTATACTGGGGGTTTTCCATGGGTTTTCTTGTTGAAAGGTCAAGTACGTTCGCTGTCGTCTGCTTAGACTGGATAACCCGCGCTAGGCCTATCGTCTGCTTTGTTGTCATTAGTGCAAGATGGCGACCTCCTGCTCTAAACGGCTGCGGATGAACAAAAACTTAACATTAAATGCTGTCTTAGAAATTATTAATGATGAAAATGATGGGGATAGTGATAGTGGTAGTGATCGAGATCCACGAGACCTTGGAATAGAATCGGAAGAGGACGAAAATAGCGACGATGAAAATGTAAACAATCATCATAATTTGATGACAGATCACGGCGTTGTTGGGGCTGATGGCGATAATCACAGAGCGAAGAAGTGGAGTATTGTAACAAACAGTCATAGTGACAGGCCAGAAATTCATAACTTTTTGGGAAATAATGGGCCTACGTGGCAACCTACAGAAGCACAGCCAGTGGAATACTTTGACCGTTTTTTTAGACCCACACAGCCTGGTGAACTTTCTTTGTGGGAGCTCATGATTGAACAAACTAATAAATATGTTCAGTTCTATTTGACGAAAAATCAAGTGCTACAACAACATTCAAAAGTTCATCTCTACAGACCCGTCACCCTTGACCAACTGCGAGCTTTCTTAGGATTACTGTTGAACTGCAGATTAGTGAAGAAGCATGGAATACACGAATACTGGAACACCAAATCTGCATCACAAGACACACCCATCTACAGAAAAATCTTCAAATTAGAAACTTTCAAACTGTTATTGAGGTTTTTTCATTTATCAGACAGTGAAACTGAACCAAAAAGAGGTAGTGCCAGTTATGATCCCACGTACAAGTTCAGACCTTTGTTGAATCATCTCAATAAAACATGGGCTTCTGAATACAACTTAGGAGAGAAGGTTAGCATCGATGAATCAATTGTGGGCTTCAAAGGTAGACACATCTTAGTGAATTACATCAGAATAAAAAAACACCACCAATGGGGTCCGAAAGAATACGTTTTGGCAGATTCACAGACAGGTTATGTTCACCAAATAATATATCACACCAACAATCTTCGAACCACAGACAAAGGACAGCCTTATGATATTTGTACCAAACTAATGCACCCTCACTCAGGACTCTATCATCATCTTGTAGTTGATAATTATTATACATCAGTGCAATTATGTGATGATATGTTTGACAAACAAATATATGTTACTGGCACAGTGCGATCAAACGGGAAGAATCTCCCAGATGAAGCGAAAAAGACCATGAAAAAGAAGGGCGATCTTATTGAAATGAGAAGAGGCAACTTATTGGCTGTAAATTGGGTTGACAGGAAGCAAGTGAGATTACTTTCTACACACTCAGCTGCAGGGACCGTTGACAAAACCTCATTCAATCAAAAAGTAAATCGCATTCCGTTATGCGTTATTGATTATAATTCCGGAATGGGTGGAGTTGATCTTGCTGATATCATGACAGATCACTATGCCGCAGAGCTAAAAACATTAAAATGTTGGAAGAAAGTGGCTTTTCATTTGTTGGACAGATGCATGACCAATGCATATATATTATACAAGACAAATCCAAATCTAGTGGGACGTCCAATAACCCATTTGAAATTTATAACTGGTGTAGTTAATGGACTTATTGGTGGCTATGCAGAGGAGCGTATAAGAGTGGGCAGACCAAGAACTAGCATCTAGAACTACTGAAAGGCATTTTATAGATTTCATACCAGAAAAAAAACGACTCAAATGTCAAGTCTGTGCTAGGAAAAGAAGTGTTTCGTGCAAGAACATGGTGCAGAGACTGTTGTGTTGGACTATGCTTGGGAGATTGTTTCCGCACCTTCCATTCTTGAAAATAAAGGTTGAACCGATATCAAATTATTTTATCATGATTAATTGCAATAATGGCTTTCATGATTATCGCGATAAATAACAGTATGGCGATTATATATTTTATCACGGGTGGCCGAATGGTTAATGAATAACTATTAGAAATACGCACATGTGTATGTTACACATTACGATGTTATTTATATCATAATTTCATGACTCTGTGTTGTGGATAGGCTGTCACAGAACCATCAATGTACATTTCCGTCATTGTATTTCTTTCTAAAATCAATGACCGTTTAAAAGAGAAAATATCATTATAATCGATCGCTGAAGGTCCATGGAATACTAGAGTGAACCAAACCATTATCACCATCATGATTAGGTTAGCAAAGTGAACCAAACCATCATAATTTAGATTAATACTTGATTGCTTTATAGTTATATGAGAAAAAATGGACATAGTCGAATGAAATGGAATGAAATATTGTATTATTTGTAATTTGCAAAATATGTTTTGTCCCCTTGTTTGAATATATTATTTGTAAATAATTTATATATATATAACTTTCTTTGTATATTTTAAAAGTGAGGTATACTTCATCTAACATAAAAGTTATTAATCTTGTAAATATGTATTTGTAAATTAAGTCTTAATGGCTCTCCATTTAATAGATCTTTATCAAGAGCTAAACATTCATTTTCCATTTGCATCAGTTTCACTTAGAAATTTATCATTTTGTACTATTTATTATATAAATATATCAAATGGTAATGAAATTTTGAATATGAAACTAAACTACATTATGATAATGGTTTTAATCTTTGTTGTTTTATTTATTCAGTTCGAATACTGGACTAACTGAGTAGCGTTGACTTCTGAAATCCAAGTCTAAAGTAACGATTTGTTTTGCTGTATTGAAGGGTGTCGTGCTCCAGACAATTCTCATTTCAGGAGTTCACATAGCTTAAATACTATTGTATTATCACTTATGTTCATGTACTATATCTCTGGTCAATATATCAGGCTAGAAAGCCTTCTCTAATTTTAAGTACATGGGACCTCGGTTGTTTGTCCCATCCGAATCATTAGACTCTGTTCCTAGGCAGGTCCTCCATCCTACACCACTGACAAGGGTAAATCACACTGTAAAATCCCAGGAAACTTTATTGGCCAATATTAGAATCGATCCCCACTTCAACAGTATCGAAAAAATTTTGTTATTAATTACGTCCGGGTACATTATATTTATAGTTGATGCTAATAATTGTAGTTCGTTTGGGGAGGTTCTGGAAATTCTGATGATTGCATGGTCTGTCATTGAGTCAAGTGATGTGGTTTCTATGGTATGTGACAAAGAGTAGGGTTGTCCGTCCAGGTTGTCCGTCCAACCTCATATGGGTTTTCTCCGGGTCCTCCAGTTTCCCCCCACTGCTAAATGCCCCTACACGCTTGCGAATTATTGAAATAAATTTGAACCACGTGTCAGTACCGAAATGACATAGTTTGTGTCGAGGAGATGTTAAACTCCATTTCTCACTCTATCTTTAGCACTGGCAATTATAGTAATCTGTACGACCGATATTGTTTTGGCAGGTTGTAAATAACACTGCATGTGATTACCCCTTATGAAGGTGCTGCGTAAAACCGTTGAAAATATTTTTATATCTGTCCAAATAATTATTTTTAAACATTAAAAATAAATACATGATCTTGATGAAATTTTGCACAGGGGCGATTGTCAATCTCGGGATATTTATATATCCCGCCACACCGGAAATGAACTTGTCAGAGGTAGGATCGAATCTATCAATCTTGTTTATATTTAAAATAGCTCCCATTCTCATGATAATCATTTTTCCGGCGATTATTTGATTTATTGCGATAACCCCAAAAATGCCCTAATATACCAGGGATGGCGATTATCTCATTTTGAGCCGATACTATATCATAATTAAAAAAATAATTGTGATCATGCACCATCCTCGGGCTGTCGCTGCAACCTTACTTGAAAATAAAAATCAAATATTGCATATTGTTTATTTATTATAATTTTATTATATGTTATTACATGTTATCAATATAAAGGTATAAAAATTGTTATAACGTCATTTTTACGCATTTAATTCACTCACTGGGGGCATGACGTCAAAACATATCCACTTCCTAAAGGGTTAAGATTATTTAAGGTAGATTAGTTCAATTTCTTTTCTTGTTGAAAGTGATAATGCCTCTTTTAAAATCATTCTGGGTTGGGTTGGTTGGAGGAGGCGGTGGACATTGGAACTGGATTAAAGGGAAGTTGGTGATACTGACCATATGTTCATTTTAATCAACACTGTTGAACAATATAAAATTAACCCACCCATAAAACATTGATGGTTGTGCCTTTGATTAATAGTATCACATACTGTTTTATGTGTGTGCTCCTTCAACATCAAGAATCTTATGTTATACATAATTTATCAGCTGTCTAATTAAATTATCTATGTATACTCTTAATTACTGATACTAGAGAGATGTGAGCTTTGGATTTGGTCTATCTTTGATTATGAATACCGATAATACATTTTTATGTGTTGATAATACGGTTGTTAGTACTAGTAAGTTCGATTTTAGACTGAAATTTGTCTATGTTGCAACATCAGTAGCCTATCATTATGACCATTATGACCGTCATAACGGTATAATAATAAGTCCATTTATATCGCGCTAATTCCACATATAGTCGTGCTCATAGCGCTACAAAACACACAATCACTCTTGCAAATATTTCTCAAATAAGTATGTTTTCAACCTGGGTTTAAAGGAGTCTAATGATGGACTGGATCGAAGATTTTCAGGTAGCGTGTTCCACAAATTGGCAGCAACAACACTAAATGGGTGAGCTCCAAAGGAGCTTAGTTTATATTTTGGGACAACAAGGTTGTTCTTAGTACTTGATCTTAGCTTTTTCGATGGCATGTAAGGTACCACCAGTTATTTCAGATAAGATGGCATTTCACAGTAAATTCATTGATATGTGGGAGACATCAATTTAAAGTCGATTCTCGCTTGCACTGGAAGCCAGTGAATTGACCTTAGTACAGGGGTGATCTCAATTATGAAACTAAAGAAAAACTTATTCACGCATTCAACTCAACTAAACTACATTACCACAATGGTTTACTATACAGTTTATCAGATTAACAAACTACAACATGTTCAAAATTCAGCAGCTCGACTCCCCTCACTTAAACTAGAAAACATCAAGACATCTCCCGTGTATTGCATTGGCTCCCAATTCAGCAAAGAATTAAGTTCAAGTTAGTCCCCTTCGTCGTCAAAGCGTTAAACGGCCAAGCTCCATATCTTATATAAAAAGTCTTGTAGAACCCTATACTATTTAACATCCACTTTCACCTGTAGTAATATCGTCGGTGCGACATTGTTTTTAAATTCATAGACAAGGAATAGAGATATAAGATGGTTTAAATAATATTTTTATCTTTACAAATTATTCTCTATTGTCAGTATATTAGCTATGGTATGAGTTTATTTAAAACGCAAATTAATTGTTTAGGAAATAGCTGAGAATAACTGGAAAAAGGGTCTAAGATCAAGGATAGATTGTTTCAAAAAACATGTGATTCTGAAAGTTAAAAGATGTATCAGTTTCTATCAGCAGACTCGACCAGCGAGTCTGGCTAGTGTATAAGACAGACTTTATTCTATTATGCATTGTACTATAAGTAAGCAGCTATATGATATACGGGGGATCACGTGGCTAAGTGGGTAAGACGCTGGCTCGCTAGCCCGGAGGTCGGGTGTTCGATCCCTGCATTGGCCGAGAAAGTTCATCCGGATTTTCCGGCTTGGTTCCCCCTTGTCAGTGATGCAGGACGGAGGGCCTGACAAGGACAGCTGTCTAGTCCTTTGGATGAGACGAAAAACCGAGATCCCGTGTATATATTGGAATGCACGTAAAAGATCCCCTGGCAGTTGGAATTCGATATAAGAGTAGGCGATAGTGCCGCTGCCCGGGCAAAATATACCTCATAGCACACTGTATGGCGTATTCCCGTCTTCATTAGCCCAGTATAGGAGCAGAACAGTAGGACGTTAAACCCCATTTCATTTCATTTCTATACGATATACTCCAGGCCTTCTTTCAAACATTGGTAAATTCCATGCGACGTCGCTGCACAACATGCGTAAGAGCCCGTGGAGGACACACGCGCTACTGACATCTGTGTCATACTTTTGGTTTTGACCCCTCTGACTTTGTACCGTTGATTACAGATTGAACATCCATAAGTGTACAAATGTGTTGTTATTGATGTGTTCCCATTTGAATATTGTTCACAATAAGAAGCAAAATAAATAAGATGTTTACAGGATCATTTTGTTATATGAAAAACTAAGTGATGCGTTTTCCATGGCGCTCAGTATATATAAAATGTAAAAACGAACTGTTGCATTGTTATTCCTGGTAAGACAAAGGTCTTAAGAAAACAGTAAGAAGTAAATGCACAACGTGAAGCAGAAGTAAAGACAGCTAGAGACAAATTCTAGACGATCACAAGGCTACTAAGATATGTAGTATGAAAAGATGCATGGGTCGTACGTAGGATGTGGCGACCGGAATCAATGGCCCGCTCTCCACGTCTGACAGAAGGCCCATGGTGCTACATACCATTTTGTCTGCGATATCACCTTGGTGAAAGCAGACGTTAAATAAAGCTATTTCACACACACCTATACTACCAGCAGAAATCTCCGTTCTCAGAAAAAAACATCTTCTAAAATCTCCAGTTGTTAACTTACAACTTGGAAAACGTTCCTTTTCTTATGCTGGTCCTTTTCTATGGTATAGACTACCACAGTCAATGAAACAATTACCATCTGTGGGCCATTTTAAATCTTAACTCAAAACTTTGGGACACAATAATTTCAGTTCTAATTAAGTGAGAGTGATGAAACTTGATGTATAGTTTCATTACATCAATACCTTGATTAAGTTTGATAATGAGCATTTTTTGCTCAGGATAAGCAGAGCGTTAAGCAATTTGATTGGCCGAGACTTTGGAACACAATAACTCTCCTAATTGTGCTAGAACAATCCACCTTGGTGTAGGTGTTTATTTGGTCAGTGCCTTGTTGGAGTTCGAAGATGAGCATTTTCTGCTTAGGGTAAGCAGAGATGAGCAATTTGATTGATGAAGGTTTGGGACACAATAACTTTAGTTCTAATTAGGTGAGGGTGATGAAATTTGGTGTATATTTTTATTACATCAATACCATGACTAAGTTAATAATGAGCATTTTCTGCTCAGGGTAAGCAGAGCAATAAGCAATTTGATTGGTCGAGACATTGGAACACAATAACTCTCCTTCTAATTGAGGTAGAATGTTCAAACTTAATGTAGGGTTCATGATCATTAGGTGAATTCCTTGATGAAGTTTGATGATAAACATTGTCTGCTTACGGTTAGAAGAGATAAGCAATCTGATTGGTTGATGCTTTGAGGCACGATAACTTTGGTTTTAATTAAGTGAGAGTAATGAAACTCTGAGTATAGATTCATTATATCATTACCTTGACCAAGTTCGATGATGCGAATTTTCGGCTTAGGCTAAGGAGCGATAAGCATTTTGATTGGTCAAGACTTTGGAACACTATAACTCTCCTAACTGATGTAGAAGAATGTTCAAACTTATTGTAGGCGTTCATTAGGTGAATGCCTTGATGGAGTTCGATGATAAACATTGTCTGCTTACGGTGGGCAGATATAAGCAATCTGATTGGTTGATGCTTTGGGGCACGATAACTTTGGTTTCAATTAAGTGAAAGTGATGAAACTCTGAGTATAGATTCATTATAATATATATCAATACTTTGACTAAGTTCGATGATGAGAATTTTCTGCTTAGGCTAAGGAGCGATAAGCAGTTTGATTGGTCAAGACTTTGGAACATAACAAGTCTGCTTTTAATTGAGGTAGAATGTTTATGTTCATTAGGTGAATAATGTCTTGACTGAGTTCAATGATTAACATTTCGAGCTAAAGCTAAGCAGAGCTAAGCAATTTCATTGGTTGATGCTTTGGGACAAGATAACTTTGATTCTATCTGATAGAGAGCGATGAAACTTAGTGTATAGTTGACAATCAGTTTGATGGCTTGTTACTTTTGAAAAAGGTAAATGTGCTATTAATTAATGTGTCTTCTGTTTATTTTGAGATTTCGGCAGGGGACATGGGCCTCACTGTTGGCTTGTTATTATTATTATAATGTTAACAGAAATGTTCAGTCAAGCATTAGTCAGAATTTTCAGTTTAATATATTTTGGTACTTTATCAAACTAGGATAACCAAAGGTTATTTTTAAAAAATTATTTTATTTCTTTGGATTTTAGAGAATTTTGATGCCAGTTATCCGGCCCGTTCACAATTGTGGCTTCACAATTGCATATTTATTTGGATTCCCATTTTCATGTGGACGTATATTGTCTTCGCCCCTGCCCATCCACAATTTGTTTGTGGACACTCTACAGGTCACAATACTTATTCGATTTTGACGAAACTTGAAATATATATTTATCTCCAAAAGATCTCAGTTCCTTTCGATATTGGCATCTTTCGCATCGATACTACATGGATTATGGCCCCTGATTGTATGAAAAATCACGTTTTTAGCTCGTGGACACTATAGAGGTCATAATTTTTATCCGATTTTTGATGAAACTTGAAATGCATGTTTATAAACGAAAGATCTTGGTTCTTTTCGATATTCGTGCATATTGGATCGTAACTTCCTGAATTATGGCCCCCTGATTGTACGAAAAATCGCATTTTTAGCTTGTGGTCCCTCTAGAGATCACAATTATTATCCGATTTTTCATGCATGTGTTTCAGTGGATTCACAAGCAAGGACAAAGATGTTGAATTTATTAACCATTTTGAATTGCAATAACAAAGAAATCGGTAGATGTCATAATTCTTGATAGTAGAATTAATTAATAAAAATTTTAAATCCTAAGATTACACAGTTAATTACTTAACAAATATTAAAGTACATGAGATGCTAGAAAGAACTTTTCTAAATGGTTGATTCTTCATCTTGTCAGAAAATTGAAAATTGTGTTTAGATTTTAAGTAATCCAATAAATTTTGAAATGTGAAATGTTCATCTGAAATGTTACAGTTACTTTCTGAATTATTCAAATTCTTAATGATGTATGCGTTATTTCTTTCCAGAAAGACATTTTGATTTATAGACCCATTAACTGGCATTTAATCTTGAAGGTGACAAGTAAATTAAAATAGAAGCTCTATAGGAAAGGTTTGTATATTGTATTTTTGTATGTATTTATATATACTGTCTCCCCTGTCTGTCTGTATCCCAAAGATCACGGATTAGTTCGATTTTGGCCTTGTTAAATGGTTCTGTGATGGGCAAGAGGGGGTCTGAGTCGGTCGGTGAGTAAAGTTGAGTTTGAAATTGTTTGTATATCGGACACTGAATTTCAGAAATTAATATTAAGAGTCACAGTTGAGAAAACCTACCTAGATGAGTCAACATCCAGTTCTGTTTTCCAAGTGGAATAGAAAAGAACAATTTTACATCATGCATGGATAGTGATTGTCCGATATGGCTACTATACCTTGACCGATATCAGATGTTGACAGCGAAATATATCGGCCGTTATAGATACAATTACCAATACAGTGCTTGGACTAGGTGGAAATTAGCCATTTTTCCTCAAATTTAGGAATGCGACCCCCACAAGCAATACAGTTCTGTTGAAGAGAATCTTGTCATCAACTTGTCAAAGACAATGTTGTATCCTAATTATCTGATACAGATGATGTGGTGTTTAGGGCATGCTAAGTATCACATTACACTGCTCTATATTTAGATGGTTTTGGATCAGTTTCTATATGAGACTTTTAATTCACATTCAAATTAAATGTTGAAAAAAAAAAAAAAAAAATTTAATAAATAAATTTGATTCAAATATTACAGAAAGTTATACTAAGCTTTTTATATTTTAAATTTGATTCTATAGAAGAAACTTTATTGCGTAAAAAAATTACAAGATTATGTGCATATACAAATAAAAATAATAGAAAGATACATGCAGTAAGCAAAGATACATATACATGTACATAACTATACAAAGATACACTTTACAAAGACATGAACAAATTGTATACAAAAGCTCCCAAACATTCTAAAATGTCTACATTTTTATTGATCATCAGTATCTTAAATCGTTGAGAGCCACGGTTGCTAAGTGAGTAAGACACTGGCTCGCTAGCCTGGAGGTCGTATGTTCGATCCCTACATCAATCGAGAAAGTTCTTTGGGATTTTCCGGCCTGGCTTCTCCTTGTCAGTGGTGCCGGACGGAGGGCCTGACAAGGACAGCCGTCCAGTCGTTCGGATGGTACCAAAACCGACTGCCAGGGTATACATGCGCGTGCACGTAAAAGATCCCGTGGCAGTAGGAATTCGATATAAGTGTAAGCCATGGTGCAGCTGCCTGGGCAAAATTTCTCTCATAGAGTCATAGCACACTGTATGGCATATGCCCGTTTTCATTAGATGGACAGAACAAGCTAACAAAAAGGCCTTTTTTTGGTACAATCAGTGGTCATAATCCAGCAAGTTACGGTCTGAAGTATCAACATTAGGAACCCAGATCTTTGGGATATAAATATATAACTGGATGAAAATTGTGACCTCTAAAGGATCCACAAGCTAAAACCGAGACCCGGTCCAATATCGAAAGAAACCAAGATCTTTGGGAGATATGGCCATATTTCAAGTTCTGTCAACATCGGCCGACAAATGGACAGTGGCGACATCAGTATACATCCACAGAAACATGTAGTCGTATAAAAATCAGAACCGGATGAAATGACCCCTCTCAAATTAAAATAACAGCTCTGGTCTGGTATCTGTGTTCTTCCTTGAATAATAAGAATGTGTTATGTATTGGGTTGGTTAGAATATTAGTTATATGACAGTCTCCATATGGAGGCAGACCACCATTAATTTCCCCATTGACTTCAATGTTAATTCTGGCCTCTTTGCCCACCTCCAACTTTTCCCCAAATTTTCGTTGGGCTGAATGCTTTTCACTACAGACAGAGGAACAAATGGTCATGTCTTTGCACTAAAATTTGTATGAGGTTGACCACCAAAATTTTGGGATACACAAACATGAAAACGCATACTAAAACATGTAACTAGTTGCCATACATATCACCATAGCCAACCTGATAACCCTGTTATCCTTCCGCCTCAAAATCATGAATATTTACCAAAACCTGGCAGAAAATGTTAATTCAAACCCTATTCGTCCATTCTAGACCAAAAAATCAACAAAAATGGGCATGCAAAAAGGGGAGAAAAGAGAGAGAGAGAGAATTGCTATAAATAGTCTGCCTCCATATGTAACAGTGTTAAGCTGTTATCTATCAACTTCATCATTAAGTTAATTCACCATACTTAAAATGACAGTTTAAGAAATGTTACTTTAATTTTAAAATGAAATGCGCAATTTAAATTTTATCTAGTTAAGTACATGTATTTGCAAATTCTGTACGAAAATACACACAACTACAGTACATGTACCTTGTCTCGGGTTAAAACATGCAAATCCTTATCCAATTAAACTACATAATACATATGTTCTGTCCGGCGTGGTTCTCCCTTGTCAGTGATGCAGGACGGTGGGGCTGACAAGGAAAGCTGTCTAGTCGTTCGGATGGGACGAAAAACCAAGGTCCCGCGTACACATTGGCGTGCACGTAAAAAATCCCTTGGCAGTTGGAATTCGATATAAGAGTAGGCCGTAGTGCCGCTGTCCGGGCAAAATTTCCCTCATAGCACACTGTATGGCGTATGCCCGTCTTCATTAGCCCAGGTTAGGAGCAGAACAGTAGGACGTTAAACTCCATTTCATTTCACATATGTTCTGTTTTCAGAAAGAATATAATTATAAATAGCTCACCTTTATTGAAAGATGTCAATTCTTCATTCTAGCATCCACTACAATTCTTTCTAATGATAAAACTTGGTTTTTGGAATATATAAACAACTGATTCCCCAGAAATGATACCGATTAATATTATAATAAATGATGTCATTTGATACTCCCAATAGCAGGCAGGTTTTATAGTTGTCAACATATACGGGTAATAATGCTATCAAGTCGGACATGTTGTTTAGATTATCATACCAGCCAATTAAATGTCAGTGAACTGGACACAACACAAACATCCAAAATTTAGCCCCTTTTCTGGACCTGGTCTATGAACTGAATAGTGGTGGGTATATAAGTTTTACACATTAAAATGTCATTGTTAGTTGGGGAAATGCCTGGTACTATATTACTATTACTATTAGATATTGAAATTATTTCATTCTGAGTGGAGTTATTGCCGTTAGAAGGAAAGTGTAGTTTCAATTGTTATTGCTACTTTCGAATATATCACCGTTACACAGTAGTGTTGGTTGAGTTTAAATTTCGTGAAAATCGGACCAAAACTGCCAGACAAAATAGCCGCCTCCAAGTACGCAAATAAGGGTAAACATATGGTATATCACAATTTTGATCCGTTTTTGATGAATCTTGAAATACAAGATCATGGTTCCTTTCGATATTTCCGTATATTTGATATTAACTTCCTGAATTATGGCCCTTGATTGTATGAAAAATCGTATTTTTATCCTCTGGAGGTCACAATTTTTATTTGATTTAACAAAAAAATGTGTTAATACATGTATATCACCATTACACCCTGATGATGGTTGAGTTCGAATTTTGTGAAAATCAGACCAAATGAAATGAAATGAAATGGGGTTTAACGTCCTACTGTTCTGCTCCTATACAGGGCTAATGAAGACGGGCATACGCCATACAGTGTGCTATGAGGGAAATTTTGCCCGGGCAGCGGCACTATCGCCTACTCTTATATCGAATTCCAACTGCCAAGGGATCTTTTACGTGCATTCCAATGTATACACAGGACCTCGGTTTTTCGTATCATCCGAAGGACTAGACAGCAGTCCTTGTCAGGCCCTTCGTCCTGCATCATTGACAAGGGGGAACCACGCCGGAAAATCTGGATGAACTTTCTCGGCCAATGCAGGGATCGAACACCCAACCTCCAGGCTAGCGAGCCAGCGTCTTACCCACTTAGCCACGTGATCCCCCAAATGAAATGAAATGGGGTTTAACGTCCTACTGTTCTGCTCCTAACCTGGGCTAATGAAGACGCGCATACACCATACAGTGTGCTATGAGGGAAATTTTGCCTGGGCAGTGGCGCTATGGCCTAGTCTTATATCGAATTCCAACTGCCAACGGGTCTTTTACATGCCCGCCAATGTGTACACGGGACCTCAGTTTTTCGTCCCATCCGAACGACTAAAACAGCTGTCCTTGTCAGGCCCTCCATCCTGCATCACTGACAAGGGGAAACCACGCCGGAAAATCTGGATAAACTTTCTCGGCAAAGCAGGGATCGAACACCTGACCTCCAGGCTAGTGAGCCAGCGTCGTAGCCACTTAGCCACGTGATCCCAGAAAATCGGACCAAAACTGCCGGAAAAAATAGCTTTCCCTCGTGCATAAATAGTGTAAAAATATGGTACATCAAGGTTGTGGATCCTCTTAGAGGCCACAATTTTGATCCGATTTTTAAGAAACTTGAAATTAATCTCTACAACCCCAAAAATCTTGGTTCGTACATATCAGTGTAACTTCCTGAATTATGACCCTTGATTGTATGAAAAAACATGTTTTTAGATTATGGTCCCTCTAGAGGTCATAATTTTTATCTGATATAATCTGATTTCAATGAGTGGTGGACACTTTAGAAGTCACAATTTTTATATGCCCACATTTTCATGTGGACGTATTTTGCCGTCGCCCCTGTCCGTCCGTCCGTCCACAATTGTTTGTGGACACTCTACAGGTTACATTTCTTATCCGATTTTGACGAAACTTGAAATATAGGTTTATCTCCAAAATATCTCGGCTGCTTTCGATATTGGCATGTATCGGATCGAAACTTCATGGATTATGGCCCCTGTCTGTACGAAAAATCACGTTTTTAGCCTGTGGACAACATAGAGGTCACATTTTTTATCCGATTTTGTTGAAACTTGAAATGTAAGTTGATAACCCAAAGATCTCGGTTCCTTTCGATATTCGCGCATATCGGACCGTAACTTCCTGAATTATGGCCCCTGATTGTACAAAAAATCACGTTTTTAGCTTGTGGACCCTATAGAGGTCATAATTTTTATCCGATTTAAAAAAATGTATTATTATATCACCGTTACACCCTAAGGATGGCCGAGTATGAATTTTGTGAAAATTGACCCAAAATTTACAGACAAAATGACTGCCGTTCGTTCTCAAATAGCGTAAAAATATGGTATATCAAGGTTGGTGACCCTATAGAGGTCACAGTTTTTATCCGATTTTGTTGAAACTTGAAATGTAAGTTTATAACCCAAAGATCTCAGTTCCTTTCGATATTTGCACATATCGAATTGTAATTTCCTGAATTATGGCCCTTGATTGTAGGAAAAATCACTTTCTTTTTAGCTTGTTCTCTATCCATCTCTCGAAAATGTGGGCGTATCCTGCCTGGCAGTCGCTGGTTGTTGTACTTATTGAAATAAACTGTAACAATTCCAACCAACTTTATCAGCTAATCAATTCGAGCATGAGACACAACTCGCCTCTCAACATCAAAGGGCAGAGCTGTGTGTCACGACCTCTCAACATCAAAGAACAGTTCTGCGTGTGAAAAGCGTGCACGAACCGACACAGAACCTGTAGTTTCTTAGTACTGTGGAGTCAAATAATAAAGCTATTTCATTCAATGGAAAACAAGCGGCTATATGAACAAGCGTCTCAATATTAGGTCATATATCAGTATTGTTCTTTCAAAGACAAGCTTGTTAGCAGAGTTCGATCGAATCTAAATAATGTTCGGCAATGGGCAATATCACCGTGGGTGGAAGCGGGCGCATGTCCCTATTTTCATTAGTGTTATTTGATATGTGAGTTATCATTTGTTATATATAGTGAGGGAATTACTTTTTCTTGGTAGTCCTATATTAATACGCCAACGCGTAGTAAATATAGCAGTGCCGAAAACTTACAGATTTTCATTAATTGTGCAATTTTACATTTATAAACTTGTTTTCGAAACAAGATTCGTTAATCTGATATCAATGGAGATTAGAATATATTGGAAAATCAAAATGAGGTTGGTTATGATATCGAGAAATGACGGTACTGCGTGTGATCAATTTAAGATACGAGCATTTATAATTCAGTGGTACGCACGATAATTTGTAAACAAATTAAACCCACAAAAAAGATCAAATATATTTAAATAAACGCAGTCCGACTATGGTACGAAGTACAAAACACGTAGTATTCATCAAGACATGAAATATGTAAAAGAACGCATATACGTAACTACCCCGCGTATAAATGACCTACGCTTCACAAAGACCGATCTGTGTAAAACACACGGTCGAACAAGAAATCGCACGATAAATTGGATTTAACACCTACGCATCAGATAAAGCCTGCTGGTCCTTGATAAATCACCTTTGCTGCAGTTATAACACGCTTTCGAGAAAACTCACCAAACAAAGAATACACACCGTGTCAGTGTCGTTTTAACCCGTTCGTTAATTAACACACCAGTACAGAAAACGCACCGTTGCCAAGATTTTCACCCCTAGTGATAATTATATCACCTTTCAGTCAATTTCTCACCCCTGTTAATTAACACACCGTACCTACAGATTTTAGCCTCTTCGTATTAGATTTGTTGAGATAATTAGAATTTTACCGATATTCATACAAATTTACTAAAAATTGAGAAATATATACCATAAACGTACAAATCTCACTATTACTACTTCCCATTGCCATTGTCATTGTCTCTTCAAGACGAAAATGTTGCCGTTACGTATGTTACATCACAAAAGACAAAATTTTATACCACTAAATTTCAAGTCCAAAAGTCTGTGATTTGAACTTTATGACTGTCGTGCTGTTTTACCATTTTGCTGTGCATACACAACTTTATATATTTTGGTATACTAACAGATGATTCAGGCCTATAACCTGTAATATTTTTAACGACTATTTTAAGACCCTCCCAGGAAGTTAGAAATTACGACTATGAAATTGGTCATTTACCTAGTAGATTCTAGTAGATTATAAGCTTATTTATTTCAGTAAATTAGTATACAAGTGGCCACTTTACAAGTTTTTATCTTGCTCCTCTTTGCATTACCTTATAATCCCCCCATCGTTGCAAAATCAGTGATTTCCCCTGGAAAATTGTCTGTATAAGCCTATAGGGCATATGTAAATCTGTTCATTTATATGGCAAGGTTTCAGGGCTTTTGTGTGGAATTTTTCACCACAAGAGTTCCACAAGATATTGGAGTTGTACAAAAATGAAAAGTTCAACTAAATAAATTTTATTAACATTTTCAACTTAGAATTACTTTGATAGAGTGTTTCTGGTCTGTGGTGTTTTGTACACGAGTTCCACAAGATATTTGACTTAAAAAAACAAAAAACAATCAATTTTTTACAAAAATTCTTTTCTGAACCCATTTGGAACATGGAAAAGTAGAAAAAGTTATAAAAGTACTTAAAAATAATTTTTTCTAATCAATGGGTTTTTGATCTGCACTTTCACAACTAGTCTTTGAATTAAAAGAGCTCATGGGACACAATTTTAATTGGGTTTTCATTTTTACTTAAGCAACATTTGATTGATGACAATGTTATTTTCTGAATATACTGGCACTAAATTTAGAAGATTTGAAATAATAGTGATTTTAAACAAAAAATGGTTCATTTAATTAAACTAGTATATCCATTTTGTTACATACGTTACACATGACAATAAGCTTATTCAACGCAAGGTGTAAAGAAAAGGCTTGATATTTGACAGATTTTCTTGATTTATACACATTGAATAACATCTCAACTTCAATTTCACCCCTGGTTTTTACTTTAAGCAATATTAATTTTTCCTCAATAAACAAATGAAATAATGAGTTATTTATCAGTGAAAATTTTTCGATGTACATCAATATACGGATTGCCATAAAGTATGAAATGAAGTAAATATCAAAGATTTTTTTTTTTTTTGTCTTGATGTGTAATTCTTGCAAGAAACCATTGTGTAATGCCAGCATGAGTCATGATCTGCTATATGCTACAAGAAATACGAATGTAAGCATATGTTGTAAAATTCAACTATACAAGTAACCACATCGGTGAGAGTGATGAAACCCCCGAGTATAGATTCATTACCTTCACTAAGTTCGATGATGAGAATTTTCTGCTTACGTTAAGGAGCGGTAAGCAATTTGATTGGTCCAGACTTTGGAACATAACATCTGCTTTTAATTGAGGTAGAATGTTTAAACTCGATGTAGATGTTCATTGGGTAAATGTCTTGACTGAGTTCAATGATTAACATTTCGAGCTAAAGCTAAGCAGAGGTAAGCAATTTAATTGGTCGATGCTTTGGGACAAGATAACTTTGATTCTATCTGATAGAGAGGGATGAAACTTAGCGTATAGTTGATAATCAGTTTGATTGCTTGAAACTTTTGAACAAAATTAATGTGCTATTAATTAATGTGTCATTTATTTATTTTGGGATTTCAGCGGGGCACATCAGCCTCACTGTTTGCTTGTTTTTAGAAAATTGAAGATGGGGGCAGGTGCCTCTGTTGAAGGTGGTGATCAAATAGAAGATCAAATGTATGCACAGAAATCCAGTGCAGCTATGACAGGCGATACATCAGCTGAAAGGTCAAAGACTTCCCTTGTCAGTAACAGCAATGTTATAAAAGGATCAAATAATTTACTTGTACAGAGATCAAAAATTCTAGGTAAGATTAATTACTTGTGCCATTAATATTTAGTGATGAATATTTTTTTTATACTACAGGCCCACACTTCATGTTGTCCACTCCCCTCCCACCCCTCTGTCCATTCACTTTTTTTGTGGACACAATTTTTATACGTCGACATTCATAACGTATATTGCCGTCTCCTCTGTCTATGTGGGTGTGTGTGCGTTTGCATAATGGTGTATATCAAGGACACACATCTGAATACACACCTTCTAATCGCGGACCTGTGTCAACAGAGGACGTCCTCGGTTCAACCAAGGACTTTTTGGACTAAATCCAAGACTGTGACGGTGTTCAGAAGCCTGGATTTAATATCCCATTTGATTTTAAGGTTGATCTGAGGTGCTCCGCGTTAGGCGGTATTCTACAATTATGGTGTATCTTTCGTGTGTGTGATCTGAAAACGGAAAAATATTATTGTGTGTATCAGGTCCGCGGTTAGTGTTTATTGGACAGCGAGAGTATCAAGTCCTCGGTTAACCGATTTCTACCATACACATCATATATGGTCACGTGGGAGAAACAAGTTATTATTTCTGCCATATCTATACTTAATAACCGTTTTCAACCCGTTCGATATTAAAAATAAAACCATCTAGTCATTATATTACTTCTGACTGAAGTTTCGAAGTTTTTACCTGGCGTAACATATAAGATTATTGCTGAAATATTAAGTATAAAAAAATATATTTCAACAATTGAAATATTAATAAGTCGTGCAGTTTCAAGTAGTGACACTTGTTAAGCCACTTACAACTGTCTTAAATATAATGCGTAGGTACCACAGACCAATTTTTTGCCTTGCGAATGAACTACAGATATAAATTGGTGAGCCTCTGGAGGCGTTGGGATCAGGTTTCCCGGTGTCTCAGGGGAGCTCCTGAGGCATTGTGAGCCACGTGAACTCACCGGGAGGCATTGTCAGTAAAACAGGTCTGGGAGGCATTCCCGGAGCTTTTCAGATCTACAAGGAAAATCTGGGGATGCTTCCCTGGAGCTTCCGCGAAATATTTGTGAGAAAATTGAGACGGTTACTACCGCAAAATTACTTGGAATTCAAATTGACCAAGACCTTAATTGGGAAGCACAGATAGCAGATATGTCTAAAAAACTTGCATCAAAAATATTTCTCCTAAATAAGATAAAAGATCATTTACCTTACGAGACAAGAATTTTGTTTTATAACAGTTACATACTACCAATATTTGATTATTGCTCTATTATTTGGGGAAATGCTACCAAAAGTAGATTAGACATTCTTTTAAAATTACAAAAGAGGGCAGCAAGAGCTATTCTTGATGCACCGATTGAAACTCCGTCCACCTCTTTATTTACTAAACTCGGTTGGCTTACCCTTACACAGAGGATTCTTTACAATAAAATTGTCTTATCATTCAAAATTATTACATTTAATACTCCACTTTATCTAAATTTCCATTTTATTGAAAAATCTCTTGTTTCTAAAACGGATATCTTGCTCCGTTCACAGACCAGTAAATCTCTTTTTCTTCAAAAATGCAAAACGGAATCCATGAAACGTACTTTTCATTATTCTGCATGTCTTTTATGGAACAATCTGCCTTTTGATATAAAGATGTGTAAAAATGTTGAAAATTTTAAGATTAAACTGAAAACTCATTTATTTTACACACTGAAGGAACCATAATATTCAACTGATGACATACTTATTATTTTTAACTTGCAACTGCATTCTATTTTATTTTGTGTGTAATTATAGTGTTCTTCCTATATTCTACTTGTATAATGTATATGTTTTGTAGTTTGGGAGTGACTTATCAAACTTCCCACTTTAAAATGCTATTGCATTTCTAATGATTTTAAATTTATCCTGATATTACATGTATATATGTCTTTGTAGTTTAGGAGGGACCTATGGAAGATTAGTTGTTTTTTTTGCAAACTAAATACGTTGCCTCATTAAATAAAGTTTTTATTATTATTATTATTATTATTACCGAAGCATCCGTCATCCATGCTGAGGTAATGAGGATATTTAAATCAGGGATGGCTAGGGGAAGACATTGGAAAAATTTCCAATACAAGCTTCAGAATTTTTCGCAGTTATCCCGAGGCCTCCCGATGGTTCCATAGGGCACACGACAACCCCGAAGCTTCCCGAGGCATCACCGAAGTTTCGGGAAAAAAATGTTTTGCTGAAGCTTCACTGCTCTAGGGAAGCATCTCCAGAGCTTCCCCATGGACCTGGAAAGCTGCCGGGATGCCTCCCCGGCCAGTTTTCCCAACAAAACATTGGGAACACATCAAAGCTTTCCCGGGGTCTCCTGGGGATCATCAATTTCCATCGGTAGTATATCATCGACGCAAAAAATACCCAGTTGGATAGAGGCATAAGTGCCGCCGATATGTAACCACGCAAGATACCGAGATCTCCCGACATGAAAATTCACCCGATGATGTTAATTATCGGCGAAGGTACCCCGGAGCTTTCTCGATTATTGGAAGCCATCCCTGATGATTCACAGCAATTGCTTGGGGGCATTCCCAGAAGTTTGTGACCATAGCGGAAGCATCAGTGCACACTCACTAGACCACGCCCGATGCTTAATAAGTTAAATTTCTCATGGGACTACTCCGTTTTTTTGGGCAAAAACATCGGGACCCATCTGGAGCAAATTTTTTGATTTCCTTATTGCCGATGATTTTCCCCAGTGGGGAAATATAGTTTGTGGAATATAGTTAGTGATCTGCACTTTTCCAAATTGTATTAAAGAACTCAATATGAAAGACTGGGTTTTGTTATTAACATTTTGATCCACACATCTTAGTTATACTAGATCCCACTGTATACCCTTTGCATACTACTGATGTTCAAGGACGATCCCACGCTTAACTTAAACAGTGTATTGCATACAAGTAATATATCGAATAAACATACATAATAGTTAAAATCATCATGTTATGAAAATCTTTTTAACATTTAGATTGATGAATTGTCGTTTGACATCAATGTGTCATAAACAAATGTTCCATAAACGGGAATTTTATTCTAAAAATATCTCGTTTTTATATGAAAGACAACGGAATTCTTTCGTTTCAAGTAAATATCTTGAAAATGTAAGTTAATATCTTAAAAGTTTAAGTTAATATCTTAAAAGTTTAAGTTAATTTAAGTTAATATCTTAAAAGTTTAAGTTAATATCAGTTAATATCTTAAAAGTTTAAGTTAATATCTTAAAAGTTTAAGTTAATATCTTAAAAGTTTAAGCTCCTTTAAGTTAATATCAGAGTTTATGTTAATATCTTTAAAGTTTATGTCAATATCTTTAAAGTTTATGTCAATATCTTTAAAGTTTAAGTTAATATCTTAAAAAATTTAAGTTCTTAAAAGTTTAAGTTAATATCTTAAAAGTTTAAGTTAATATCTTAAAAGTATAAGTTAATATCAGAGTTTATGTTAAAGATAAATTATAGGAGATTCGATAACTATAATAGTTAACATATCATGTTGAAACTTTGCATACTTATTCTTTATACCATAAGGAAAATCCCTATCGTTTGGGGAACATGCCCAACCCCCAGGAGCAGAGCCACGCCCATATTTTTTTTGTGTGTCTGTGTGTTGCCTACATGCCACAATTCTTATGATCATCTTTAAACTTTACATACTTATCCCTTATACCCTAAAGATGATCCCTATTGTTTTTGGCGCATTCCCGATCCCCAGGGGCAAAGCCACGCCCATTTTTGTATTTGTTTATGCCCCAATCTTTATTCTAGTCAACAAATTGTACTATTTTACAACATTCCAATTAATTGATGATACAAATTTCATCTTAACACACCTAATTTAAAAAATTGGACAAATTCAACTAAATGATTTTAAAAGCCTAACGTAAACCTTTTCGAATGTGACTTGGATTTAAAAATATTTTCGAACCTTCCGGACAATTAAAATAGGATGTAATGGATAACTTACATAACAGGTAGGACACTTAAACATCTAATACTTAGAATAAGGCTATTATTTATTTTCTGGAGCTGTCAAGCCAGCAAGAGTGTTATTGTCCCTTTAACATATCATCTTGAAACTTTGCATACTTATTCTTTGTTCCCTAGAAACATCCCGATCGTTGATGGTGCATACCCAAAACCACTTATACTTATTCTTTCTATCCTAAGGAACATCCCTATTGTTTGTGGTGAATGCCCAACCCCCAGGGGCAGAGCCATGCCCATTTTTTTGTGTGTGTCTGTATGTCACTTACAGCCCGCAATGCTTAATCGATCGTATTGAAAACTTTTTTAATACTTATTCCTTATACCCTAAGGCTGACCTCTATTATTTTTGGTGCATGCCAGACCCCCTGGGACAGAGCCACGCCAAATGTTTGTGTGTCTTTTGTGTCGCCTACAGGCCACAATTCTTAACAGATCCTTTTGAAACTTTGCATACCTATTCCTTACACCCTAAGAATACCCCTAATGTTTTTTGGTGATTACCCAACCCTCCAGGGGGAAGAGCCTTACCCATTTTTATACGCCCACATTTTCATGTGGACATATTATGCCGTCGCCCCTATCCGTCCGTCCGTCCACAATTTGTTTGTGGACACTCTACAGGTCACAATTCTTATCCGATTTTAACGAAACTTGAAATATAGGTGTATCTCCAAAAGATCTCGGCTGCTTTCGATATTTGCATGTATCGGATCTAAACTTCATGGATTATGGTCCCTGTTTGTACGTAAAATCACGTTTTTGGCTTGTGGTCCCTATAAAGGTCACAATTTTCATCCGATTTTGTTGAATTTTGAAATATAAGTTTATAACCCAAAGATCTCGGTTCCATTCGATATTCGCGCACATCGGACTGTAACTTCCTGAATTATGGCCCCTGATTGTATTGTGGACCCTATAGAGGTCATAATTTTTATCCGATTTAAAAAACCCGTATAAGTATATCACCGTTACACCATAAGGACGACTGAGTTCGAATTTCGTGAAAATCGGCCCAAAATTGACAGACAAAATGGCCGCCATTCGTTCTCAAATAAATAGCGTAAAAATATGGTATATCAAGGTTGTGGACCCTATAGAGGTCACAATTTTTATCCGATTTTGTTGAAACTTGAAATGTAAGTTTATAACCCAAAGATCTCGGTTCCTTTCGATATTCGCTAATATTGGACCATAACTTCCTGAATTATGGCCCCTGATTGTACGAAAAATCGCGTTTTTAGCTTGTGGACCCTATAGAGGTCATAATTTTTATCCGATTTAAAAAAATGTATTATTATATCACCGTGACACCCTTCCTGAATTATGGCCCCTGATTGTACAAAAAATCACGCTTTTAACTTGTGGTCCCTCTAGATGTTACAATTATTATCCGATTTGAAAACACGTTCAAATATATCACTGTTACACCGTAATTTTGCCCGAGTTCAAATTTTGTGAAAATCAGACCAAAACTTCCGGACAAAATGGCTGCCCCTCGTACACAATTAGCGTAAAAATATGGTATATCAATTTTGTGGACCCTCTAGAGATCACAATTTTCTTTTGATTTTGATGAAACTTGAAATGTAAGTTTATAACCCAAAGATCTTGGTTCCTTTCGATATTCGCGCATATTGGACCATAACTTCTTGAATTGTGGCCCTTGATTGAACAACAAATCAGGTTTTTAGCTTGTGGTCCCAGCAGAGGTCACAATTTTTATCTGATTTAAATAAAATGTGTGAATATATCACCATTACACACTACCCAAACTTAACTTCCTGGATTATGGCCCCTGATTGTTCGAAAAATGGCATTTTTAGCTTGCGGATTATCAAGAGGTCACATTTTTTTTTTCCGATTTTAAAAACCATTTATATTTCACCATTCCACCATAATGAAGGTTGAATTCGAATTTCGGGAAAATCGAAATGCCCCAACAAATTGGCCACTCTTTGTACACAAATTGTGTAAAAGAATGCAATACGAAGGTTGTCAACTCTCTAGAGTTCAAAATTTTTATCTGATTCTGATGAAACTTAAAACATATCTTTATATCTCAAAGATCTCAGTGCCTTTTGATATTTGCGCATTTCAGACCATAACTTTCTGGATTATTGCCCCTGATTGTACAAAAAATCCTGTATGTTTTTAGCCTGTTCTCTATCCATCTCTTGCTTGTGGATTCTCTAAAGATCACAATTTTTCTTTCGATTTTAAAAAAACGTTTAAATACCTCACCATTCCACCATAATGAAGGTTGAATTCGAATTCGGAAAAATCGAAATAAAACTGCCTGACAAAATAGCTGCTCTTTGTACGCAAATTGTGTAAAAGTATGTAGTACAAAGGTTGTGTACCCTCTTGAGGTCACAATTTTTAAGTGATTTTTATGAAACTTAAAACATCTTTATGTCCTAAAGATCTCAATATTGTATTTCAGACCATAACTTTCTGGATTATGGCCCCTGATTTTACAAAAAATCGCTTTTGTTTTTAGCTTGTTCTCTATCCATCTCTTTTTGGGAAAAAGGACATATTCTACAGAATTATACTCTATACTGTGTGAAAGGTACTTACAGAAAATAAATAATGAATAAATAAAACTTAAAAATGTTATCAGGATGTGACATCATTGATGAAAATCATCAAATTTGAATGTGGTTTTCACATGCGTATGGCCTAACTTAAAGCTATGGACCCTATAGAGGTCACAATTTTTATTCACACATCAATTATTTGTATCATAACATTGAAAGGAACCAAGATCTTTGGGTTATAAACATGAATTTCAAGTTTCATCAAAATCGGATCAAACTTGTGTCCTCTCTCTAGAGGGTCCAGAACCTTGATATACCATATACAGTGCACTGTATCACATCCGACATCGTAGGGATCGTTACAATATGTCGGATTACGCAGAGTGTCGGAATGCCCAGTTTTTTCAAAACCGGAAATATTGTAACTTCGAAAACCGGAAGTGTTATTATAATGTAGCTTCGAACATAGAACTTCGAATCAGCAGAATGTTATTCCCTTTAAAAATGATAAACCTTTCTGTACATTCAAAATTTTATTACATTCATTTTTATTTCATTTAACATGCATAGGCATATTGAATAGGTCAAGTCTTTCGTTAATATATCTTCTTCGCCGTCTTCAGTTGATCGCACTCTTGTCTTTGCTATCACGTGTTCATTGGGCGTACTCGATTGAACATTCCGGAATTGAATTCTCTCAATCCCAAAAATAGTGAAAATCAAGTGAAAATGGGTACTTCGGGCTACAACGCATGCGTCAACTGGATATATAAATATCTCATCCAACCATGCAGCCGAAACCGGTTCGTCATGTTTAATTACGTCACAATTTTACTCACACCACCTCCGTCGTCGGGACTGACAGAACTGTGATAGAACTGAATTCTGCGTCACTCAATTGCAATTCTGTCAATTCAGGACGTTCCGGACTGTGAATCGAGCATCCCCAGGTCTTCGTCACACGGTTCGAAGAGATCCGTTGGTTGACAAAACTTATAGGTTATTCAGGTTCAATCGGCATGCGCAACGAATGTTTCCAACAGGTGCTAGGAATATTTTTACGACTGTGAATTCGGGGGAAAATTCGTGGATATTCTTGAGTATTTGTCAATTACTTCAGATATTTCTCGCAAACCAGCGGAAGAAATACGCGACATGTCGTCATATCCTATTCCTTCTCCCACAATTAGTAACGGGGAATCTATAACGATAGAGTTGATCGGTTCCTCAAATTAGGGACCGCACCAACATACGTGATATATATGGCAATTCCAAAACTTAGTGAAGACAACTAGGTATTTTTATCACGCCATGATAACAGAACCCAACAGCAAAATTGCCAAATAGCAGTTGAATACTAAGTTTGATTGTAGACTAAGCATGCATGTCTTGACGAGTTCCAAATTATGCTATCTATACTAGAAAAACTTAGTACATATCACACAATTCAACAAACTAGTCCGGTTATCCAAATAATTCCCACTTGTTTATATTATTTTAAACAACACAGTCAAATGGATTGGGAGCCTTAGAGTCTATGCAAATAAGCATTTTATAACGGCAATTCTTTAGCCGTCTCTGTTCACCATTAAACGGCAGCAGTTGCTCCAGTGATACAGCACTGCTCAGGTTTATCTAAGATCCTTTTTGTGCTTCAGTCCCCGACGACTATATAAAGGGAACATCTGCACAATTTCATTTAAGCCTGATGGGTTCGAAATGAACAAAACAAGTTGCTTCACGAGAGAAATCTGAGACGGCTACTCGCCACTCATAGATTTCTAATTTTATTTGTGAACACATCAACCTATTATTATAGTAGTTGTGCCTTTTGAAAATTAGAAATCTTTCGGATTTAATCATGTTTGTGTTTCCTTTAGTAACCTTACCAGCTAAGAATTTTATAACTATGGTCATCTCAAATGAGAAACCAAACCCAGAGTCAAACACTACCTAGGGATAAGTTGACCCTTTATCGAAACGACTCGGATAGGTTTTGCGTCCGGAACATTACTGGAGTATATCTGCCGATCAGAAAGCAAGCGTTTTGTTCTGCCTTCAGCCATTATACCGGAGTACAAAATACTCCATAAATTGAACAACAAATTTATACCATTATACCAGAGTCAAAATTCTCTGGAATTTGAATAGCAAACTTAGACGATTTTGATTCCATGTAGATCGTATAGACTGAAAAAATATTCTGGTCCTTATACGCCTTATAAAAATATGGACGCTCAAAACCGAGTGAAAATTATTTTTACCTCACCAGAACAAAATTTGATCGTTTATATAACGGTTTATGACCCCCACCATTGTTCAATTTAGTAAGCCCTCCCAAGAGAAATGGCATCTATTATCCTATCCAGAAAGAGCCCATGCCTTGCACCCTTCACAAAAGCCAATCAAATCATTTAGAAGGCTGATATTCAAGTAGAAATGTTACGATACAAATAATTGGGCTCTCCATGACTGATCCCGACTGAGACATAAATGATATGTCACGTTGGATAATATTTGAACCATTTTAAATCGAAATGGATTCACACTTAAGAACTTCTGCAACGGATGGCTATACAATTTCATAAGATTTAGTCCCAAAGCAAGGGTCCCCACATTCTTTATATTTATGTGTTTACAAATAACAAATTTTCATAATAAAGATATCTTGTGATATGCTCCGGAAACGAAATTGGGATGGACAGAGCCTTTTTCAATATTTTTCCTTTACTTCGTTCGGTGCGGGATAATAACATACGATAAAAATTAAATAGAAAATTAGTTTCTAATTTCAAGGGTAATCATTATTCGATGCTTTCGATTTAACCTTTAGTCAAATGATATATTGGATTATTGTGGTATTTTTAATGATAAAAAATAAATATTGTCAATAAAATTTTCATATTGTGATTAATTGATTTATTGAAATTATTGTCTACCCATACACTTGAGAGAACATAAAAATACATTTGTTCAGATCTAAAACATAAATCGGTCACACATTGTACTGTGGCTCTATCTGCAACGCTGATGGATAACAAAATGGCGCCCACGACGTCGATTGGTCAGACTCTCTATATACAAGGCTCTGCTACAAACCAATTTAAAAAATCTGTTTAAAATGCAGCAATTTGACTGTCATCAACGAAAATCAACTGGCGCTATTGCACTTTCGCACCTCTACCAGTTCCTGTAGTCGTAGAAATTCGAAATTTGCAGGGGATGTTCAGGGGGACTAGCCTTGATCTCGCACCAAATTTCAATTGAATCGATCAATAACTTTTTATTTTACCGACTTTTTATCTTCAGACGAGATACGAGTTTATCCGTTCGACGCCATTTTCTTTGTTGACTATTTGTGACCGGCCGCAGCTAAATGAGTCGGAATGCGCGCGAATAATGAGATAAAGACAAAAAAAGTGAAAATATTGATTTTGGTCGAAATTGAGATTTTCACAAAAATGAGTCTATAGATATACTATCTATCGAAACAAAAGATCAAAATAGCAATAAAACATTTTAAAACACCTGTATTTGAACGTTTTGTAAGAGTACCGTATTCTTAAATCTGTCCTATTTCTTAAAATTCTCGGCGAAATTAGTTATTTTTCTTCGTTCGTAGTGGGACAACCGGTCATTCCTCTTGCATAATAATTGGCATCGTTGTAAAGTGGAGCATCTCTAGTTTACAAATATGATCAAAATATTGTCGATGAATTGATTTTGAACGGATACAATCGAGTTTTAAAACCCCCCAAAAATATAAATAAACTCCGCCTGTTGCCATGATGTCTACACAACTCGTTTGCTGATTGGCCCAGACACCGCGTGCAAGACATTATCGATATATATTTGGTTTTGGGGTAACTTCATGTGATTCACTCTGATAAGTGGCAGAAAAAAAAATTAATTCTGATCGTATATAGATTGCCGTTGAGTGTTAATCGAAAGAACGTGGCTGATGATGTAAATTAATCGACAAGCGGGTGTGTGTCATTGAGTAATACTATTACTAATCAACTGTCACGGGTCAATGATAAAACCGTCGACAACTCATTATTTACTCCGAATAATTAATCCAAGTGGTGATTATTTGATATCTCATATCATCTTTAAAAAAATAATCTATAGGCCTTAAATGGAAATAAACAAAATGGCCAATAATTTTCTTTTCGAAGAGAATTTTATTGATAGCTGAATTCCGTTTACTGTCGCTTCTTCATACGGCATGCAAAGTAAGGAATGCATCTGGAATATTATTGTTTAGAATTCTCTAATCACCATGGGTCGAAAAAAATGAGAACGACCAACGAGCCGAAATGCGACGATTCTCGAGTGCTAATTAATTGATGAGATATACACAACAATATACACAACAGACTACTAATGTATAGATTGTTCTTCAGTATAACACTATCATGTGAATATTATGCTGTATGTGTTGTGTATGTTTCGTTACGAAAGGAGTGTATTTATTACGATTTTCGTCATCAGCACCCTTGAAATCCTAAATAAAATACATATTAAACGACGAAATAGCAAATAAATTGCGGAAATAGTCGGATCAAATTTTGACTACAATTTTCGTCTTCAGCACCCCTGAAAATCCATGGATAGATATATTCAACGACAAAACAGCAGATAAATGGCCTGGGATTTTGTTTTGGAACATGCCAAATCTTTGACTTGCTTTTTCTCAAAACTTACTTTTGTGAGTTGGGTACCTTCTAATGGACACAGCTCAGTCAATTTTTGCCCAATTCAAACCAACTATACACCAAATTGAAGGTAATGAGTTGGAGAATGTGCAAATAACAATAACTCAGTTTTCAAAATTCCTCATTGTGACTCAGTATGCTATGGGGGGGGTCACATTTAGACTGGAAAATGGCGATGACTAGTTGGATTGGCCTTTAGGTGTGAATATTGATGTGACCTTGACGCTGACCCTGACTTCAAATTTCCCATCGAGATCGGGACCTTTGCGCTTATATGTGCTAAGCCCGTATTTCTTGCTGTATGTATGAGGTTAATGTCCGGGGTTTAAAGCAGGCAACTCAAACTTTTCAAAGTCAGTTTTTGAACATCTGACCTTGGCTTACGACCTTCACTCCGTAACCATTTCAAATGGCCATAATTGACCTTTACCGATGTGACAGTTTGAATTGACTCCCGGTGTGTTTGCCCTGGGCCCTTGTGCATGTCCGAAACTGTTGTTTGCATTAACAACGAAGCTATACCTACTTCCGGCTGTGTGATTAGTTCAGGAAAAAGTATTACGTATACCAAATGACAAAACCCTAACCAATAGAGATTTGTCATTAATAAACAAACTGTTACCGTGATTAGCTGTTGTTTTAGTGATTAGTAGTTACACCGTACACGATCAACTGATCTATGTTGTTTGGCTTGAAATTGATATTTCTATCGTTCGTGATTTGTTGCCGTTGTCTTTTTTTTTTAGTGATTAGTCGTTACAAGTTTTAATTATGTTTTGAATATTGGCCTTTATATGATTGGGATTTCTCTGTATCATTGTTATTTTAATTTTGTACTTCTTATTAACATTTTTACAATATATGCTATGTGATTTATTACTCAAGCACAAATCCTTTGTCAAGCAAACCATGGGATCTAAATCTGAAAACACCCATTTCTTGAACATGAATATATATTTATCACCCAATTCCATACAAAGAAAAGAAAGTGGTAATAAATACTACATGTATTTGGGTTTAAACATTCATGCAAATTGCACCAGGGTCAATTATTTTGTATTAAATTTTCGGATTGTGGACGGGAATATACTGAATAATAATAAAGATCGTCAATTTGTATTTCTAATTTTTATCGAAATAAACAAACAATAGAAACTCGACACCCTCTCCTGATAGCAACCGATTTGACCATAAGAAAATCTTCAGAGAAAACCTACCACGTCCAAGCCAAGATTATGGCCTTTTAAAACGGTTACAGAGTGAAGGTCGTAAGTAAAGGTCAAATGTCCATAAACTGCCTTTGAATAGTTCGAGTTCAGTTTTCCGTAATGTGACCTTGACCCACGACTTTTTCTGAGGGGCGTCGTCTCTGCTTTCACCTCCAACATAAACCTTGATAATACAGCAAGAAATATGGCCATGGCGCAGATAAACGCAAAGGCCCCGATATATCGATGGGAAGTTTGGAGTCAAGGTCAAATTCCTGGGGTCACGGTTGGTTAGCGTTGATGACCGTATGTCACCACGACCTTTCATAATGACCATGCCCATTGTCTTCCTTTCGAACACAGGCCTTCTGTTTTTGACTGTTTTCTGACCAAGCAGTGTGTGACCGGACAAAGGTAAACGTCGATGGTCCAAGCCAAGATGATGGCCTTTTAAAATGGATACGGGGTGAAGGTCGTAAGTGAAGGTCAAATGGCCCAAAACTACCTTTGAAAAGTTTGAGTTCAGTTTTCTGTAACATGACCTTGGCCCACGACTTTGACCCAGTTATCTTTTCTGAAGGGCGTCGTCTCTGCTTTCACATGAACATTGACCTTGATAATACAGCAAGATATAGTGCCATGGCAAGGATAAACGCAAAATCCCCAAGATCGATGGGAGGTTTGAAGTCAAATTAGAGGTCACAGTTGGTTAGCGTTGTTTACTGGAGGTCACCCCGACCTTTCATATTGACCACGCCCATAGCTTCCCTGTCGAACACGGACCCTCTGCGTTTGACCGTTTTCTGACCAAGTAGTGCGTGACAGGTCCAAGGTAAATGTCGATGGTCCAAGCCAAGATGATGGTCTTTTGAAATGGTTACGGGGATGAAGGTCGTAACTCGAGGTCAAATGTCTCAAAACTGCCTTTGAAAAGTTTGAGTTCAATTCTCTGTAACATGACCTTGACCCACTACTTTGACCCTATCATCGTTTATCAAGGGCATATTCTCTGTTTTGACCCCGGACATTAACATCGAATATACAGCAAGAAATAGGGACGTAGCACATATAAGTGCAAAGGTCCCGATCTCGATGGGAAATTTGAAGTCAAGGTCACAGCGATATTCACACGTTAAGGCCAATCCAACTAGTTATCGCCAAATCTAGTCGTTTATAAAAAATGGTGGCTTGGCGCAAAAGTTAAAATATATGAAAATTATTATTATTACGAACTGCAGCGTTAGGCAGGAAGCGCAATGTGTCGGAATCTGTCTTAGTGTCTTGTTATTCGAGTCTAAATAGTCAACAAAGAAAATGGAGTCGAACGGATAAATTTGTATCTTGCTGAAGATAAAAGTCAGTAAAATACAATGTGAGTTCATGACTAGTTCCCCTGAACATCCCCTGCAAATTTCAAGTCTCTACGACCACGGGAACTGGTAGAAGTGCGAAAGTGCAATAGCGCCAATCAACTTTTGTTAAGCCATGATTGTTGGGTGGCCAAGTGGTTTAACATGTGGGCGTTAGATCATCGTGTCTGTCAGTGAGCCAAGTGGTGTGGTTTCTATTCCCCGCTTGTACGTGACAAGGAGTAGTGTTGCTTGTCCAACCTCGTGGGGTTTTCCCAATCCTCCTGTTTCCTCCTAAAGCTAAAGTCCCGTACCTGCATGCACGTTAGTGAAATAAAATATGACCCAGTTTGTGTCTTGTATGTTAAACCCCATTTCTCTCTATTTTAAGCCAATCAACACATATTTTATTTTCTCAGAATTCCACTTGATGAAAACTATGATTTTATTTCTGATATATATATATATATGTTACAGTCAATGTGTAAAATCAGTCAATCTGTAGATTGACTGGAATTTTTAGTCATTCTGTAGATTGACTGATTCACTCAGTCATTCTGTAGATTGACTAAAAAAATCAGTCAATGTACAGATTGACTGATTTTACACATTGACTGTAACATATATATATATATATATATATATATATATCAGAAATAAAATCATAGTTTGACTGTACAGATTGACTGGAAATTTAGGCGGATTTCTAGACAGATTGACTAAAATGAATTATTCTCACTAATGAGTCAAAAACATTAAAACAAAACAAACAGTTATGTAGATAGTTTTATTCACATATCAGGTATGATTTCAGTTACAGTTGTGAATGGGATGCTTGACATATCATGGAGGACTTCAGTTCTTGTTTGGACATGTGGTGCTGGAGTGACACCTGCTGTTGCATTTAACGCCTGACTTGAAACATTTACATCTGTTGGTCTGACATTGCTTGCCACTCGCTGCACAGTTGCATTTAGCATATCCCTGGCCACCGCATCGAGATTCACTCTGTACTGCCTGATGTAGACCAACTTCAACATCCCTGGACATGTCCTCAATGTTAAACAGCTTATTGGTGCACAGGTCGAACTGAGTTCTGCTATAGTGTCCCTTAAGAATCCCAGCCTTGACAGCAACACGATACAGGTCATTCTCGTTCCTGTCTACAATGACACCCATTATGTTGCGAGGGTCACCCTTACCACGATCAACTAATGGAATAGGGATGGTCACATTGTCACCCGGATTACCAGCGACATGCTCTAATCGACTACGTTTGACCATGCGTTCAGCTTGTGAAAGCTGACCATCCACTGCTCTTTTCCTCTGGACCTCGATGTTCTGTTGATTCACTCTTGGCTCTGAATCTTCAGGGTCTGCTGTATCAGGTTGCATGGTACCAGTAGCTTCACTCACATCTTGATGTTCTACATGGCTAGTAGCTTCTCTCTCTGATGATGGGCCTGAGTATGCTGCAAGAAGGTCTTCTTCAGAGACCATTCTTTCAAGTATTTCTGTTGGAAGGGTGTTCGAGCGCAATCCAACTTTGGCTTCACTTCCAAACAGAGATTTGTATGGTGATTGCTTTATTCCAGAGTGGTAGCTGCTGTTCTTTTGGAATTGCACAAAGCGAAGTCCCATAGGCCAGTCTGTTGAGTCGTTGTCCCCTAGCCATGCAGTGAGCATGTCCTTCACGTCACAGTTCAAACGTTCTACTGAACCTTGACTCTGGGGATGTCTTGGCTTACCATGCACCATGAGAAGATCAGGCCATAGAAGTTTCAGCTCTGTGATAACGGATGCCGTGAACTCAGATCCATTATCGCTTTGCAAAATCTGAGGTGCTCCGAGTAATAGGAAAATGTCCATCAACTAAAAGGCAACTTCTGCAGCACGTTTGGATGTTAATGGACGTAGTACACAGTATTTAGTGAGATGATCTTGGTAGACCATTATCCATTGGGATGAGCCACTTGCCATTGACTGCATGTCAATTAGGTCTACTTGGCCTCGTGATCCAAAGCCCTTTGATAGAATGGGCTTAACCACTACTCCTTTGGTTGTGATGCGTTTACGTTTCTTCTGGCATTCTACGCAAAGTGACTTGTACAATTCTACTGCATCGCGGGTCACATTGGCATATTTCTTCAAAAATTGCTTCATTTTATCTCGGCGACCATGACCAGTTGAAATATGACCTCTCTTAACAATGTCAAACATATCATCGATATGTGTAAAGTAAATGGGCTCATCATCATTGGTATTGCGTTTCCTGATTAACTTTTCCACGTCACCACACTGCAATATCTCATAGCGACCAAGGATGTAATACTGACGAGGTGTTTTACTTTTGGCAGAACCAGCTTCTTTCAGCTCTTCAAGTAGAGAGCAATACTCTGTTTTCGTCAACAATAAGGACTTGTCATGCTTGTCGGCTTCTCTCTTCATCAAAATTTCCTCTCTAAAGGAATCTTCCATTGACTTCTCCATTGCAAAAGTTGAAAGAGCAATGATACAGTCTGTTATTGTTCACTTTCTTTTATACATATATGAATTGTTACTTGAACTGGCTTCCTATCTGTTGTTAATTATGGGATTAAGGAGGACTCTAACTGTGGCTTCCAATTTGTTATTCAAACAATCAAATAATTAACCATACCTGATATCTTAAGAAATTAAGGATTAAGAAAGAGTTAAAACTTTGGCTTCCAATCTATTATCAAAACAGATCATATGATAATCTGATAGACTTTAAATAATCTGATAGCCTTATGTGATTCCATTAGTGAGAATAATTCATTTTAGTCAATCTGTCTAGAAATCCGCTTAAATTTACAATCAATCTGTACATTGACTGATTTTTTTAGTCAATCTACAGAATGACTGAGTGAATCAGTCAATCTACAGAATGACTAAAAATTCCAGCCAATCTACAGATTGACTGATTTTACACATTGACTGTAACATATATATATATATATATATATATATATATATATATATATATATATATATACGGTTGTTAATGTATTTTGAACAGTGGATCTAAAAAAAACAGTACAACTGTGTCTGATGAACAGAAGGCCATATTTCAAAAATGCAGATAGACAACAATTAGCTGTTAGGATAACTTGGCTACTGGTGGCATATATATGTTTCTTTGCCTGGCAACATATATTTAAAACTACAATGCACAATAGTACATAAGCATATATTGCTTTTGTCAAATAACTGTGTCATTCATATGTCTAATTATGACCACAGCCCAAATTAAATTTTATTTTTTTGTCACAATAACTGATTTTGTTTTTCATTGAAGCAGATGGTACAGAAGCAGTGATACATGTTGCAAAGACTGGATTTTCTGAACATGAAGTAACAGTTATTGAGGGACAGGTCGAGTGATAATTTTTTAGTACAATACTTTATATCATAATAAAACTGGGGACATTTGTGGTCATAACCCAATATGTGACGAAAGTAACCTATTTGAAAAGGGTTATTTAATGCAGGAACAGGCTTTTGCAGATTTTAAATTTAAGATTTGCTCTTGTTCATGGGTGGATCTTCAAGTAGGTGTACAGGGCTCAAGCTGGACTAAAAATTTAGGGAGACTTGAAGTCCCCCTTTTTGAATATCAGGGGGACTTCTGAAAATTTAGGGGGACTTCTAGAAAATTGCCAACACGAGATATTGCATGCTCATAAATAAATAAACAAACATTTAATTATTACCATTTATTTTCAGTTTATTCTTTCATCTATTTTACAATATAAAAAATAACAATAACAATATAATATATGATGTGCTCTAGTCTTACTATTGTGAAAATAATTTTCAATTCTTTTCAGACTTCCAAATTCTTTTCAGACTTCCAAATCTTTAAAGCCGCTTTAAAATCAAATTCAGACATTTCTGGCCCATCTTCATAAATCCGCATTAAATCAATTAAACTTTTATTATTGATGGACGTTCTGAAGTTGGACTTGATTCTGTTTTGGGTTGAAAATCCCCTTTCTACATGGGCTGGAGTTATGGGAAGGATAAGTGCACATTTTAATATTATAATTAAATTGGGCATACAGTCTCTGTAATTAGAATTCATTGTATTGACAATGTCTATAAATGAAGACGTTGCATAACTGCCTACAACTAATCTCTTGTACATTCTGTATTCTGCTTTACAGCCATCTTTTTCTTTATCAAAATTTAATGCATAATTATCAATTAATAGAGCAATTTCTGCTTCACCAAAGCTATTTAAATTATCCTTATTTTATTTGGTAATAAAACATTAATAGAATTTACTATGTCTGAATGCACAAATCTATCTTTGAGGTAATTTACTATTGCCTTTACATAATCATTTGAAATTTTATCTACACTATTTTTTTGATTGACATAATATCTTAATTCAACTTCATTACAGTCATCAATAATTTTATCCTTAACATGATTATCATCAAAACCTGAAAAACCTTCTACATTTTCATCAACCTTTTTCTTTATTTCAGAAATTAAACCTTCTGATACTAGTCTTTTGTAGATGCATTTCTCATCAGTATTTACAATAAAATCTGATAACTTACTCAAAAAAAAAACCCATCGCAGTCCAGCAAAGAGTCTGAGGTACACTTTACCATGGGGTCAATCTTTGCAAGGTTTACAGATGCAGCTTGAAATATTTTGGATAGCTTACTTATAAAGGGCAATATATCCATTAGCAAATGCGTTATGGCGATGAACCTGTACTGGTTCACTTCTTTATAAAGGCCTTGGGCAATGGGGTTTGATTCTGCCTCAATTGACAGAGCCATTACAAGAGCAGGATATGTTCTGTAAATAACAGTCACTGCCCTGTCTAAACTTAACCACCTAACAGAGTGCATTTCTGCTAATTTTATCTCAGGCAAATTTAAAACATTCTGTATATATCTAAGTCTGTTGGACCGTAA
This sequence comes from Patella vulgata, assembly GCF_932274485.2. Taxonomy (NCBI): domain Eukaryota; kingdom Metazoa; phylum Mollusca; class Gastropoda; family Patellidae; genus Patella; species Patella vulgata. The sequence continues at coordinate 46,464,869 of NC_065885.2, forward strand.
TGCAGAATTACTGAAATAATAAAAAACACTATTCCAAGTTTTTGAATAAGCTTTAACTTGCTCCACAGAATTAGCAGCTTGTGATGCAGCTAAAGACAGCCTATGTGCAGAACAGTGCAGGCCAATCAAAGCAGGAGAATGCTCTCCGAGCTTTACTATCACACCATTCTTTCTACCAGTCATCACACTGGCACCATCAGTTCCACCAACTGAATTCTTGATGTTAAGATTTTTTAGTTTCAGTTCCTCTAAAATAAAACTTTTCCAACAATGGTTTCTGCATTAGCTGAGGACCCAGTTATTTCCAAGTTGTTCAATAAATTAATTGACACTTTCTTATTATCCAAATACTGTATGTATATACTATAGTATATTAGCTCTGTCTGTACTTTCATCAAGTAACAGTGAGTAATACACAGAATCTGATACCTTAAGTAAGCATTCATTCAGCACAACTTGTGACAATGAAGCTTGAAACTCAGTAATGGCCTGATTACTGGTATATAAAGTGCTACTGCATGTTGTTGTTGTTGATGTTTAATCCTAAACATTTTGCCATTGATACAAATTTGTGAAAATCGTTCTTAGGATGTTCTATCTTCCCCAAAAAGTATGCCAGCTTGAGATATCCCAAAATATATTCTTCATCTCTATCCAATTTTGTTGCTATTAACTTTTGAAGTGGTTTCTGTTCTTTAAGTTGGCTTTTTGTCACAGAATTAAGGTGTTTTTGTGCTGAAATAACAAAATTATCAATTATAGTAAAAACTGAAATTAATTCTTTATGTAAACGAAAATGTAAAAAAGAAAAAAAAAGTGTGGTCTGATTAAAAATGGAGTTACCTCTCTTTAAAATATATAGGTTATTCAGCCAATCAACTGATCTGTTTAAACATCAATGTATTATTGACCAATGAGATCGTACATTTCATTTCATATAGTTAGAGATCACTATATTTAGGTCATAAAAAAATAGGTCAAGAAAGTTATGATAATACAAAAATATAAAAAATTAAACTACACTTACAAACTTTGTGACGAGTATGATTGGTTGTTTTAGCAGGACGATCATGGCTTACGGCATAATTAGAATCAACTTTAGCTGCTCTACATATCTTATAATGCCATTTTCCGTTTTCGTCGACCACATACCAATCAAAAGAATCCTGGGTAAATGCCTTGCCGTACTTTCGTTTGGCAGGAGTAATGTCGGTCAAATCATTGCGATCCTTTCATTTAGTACTCGGTTTAGGAGAATTTTGACTTAGCCAGTTTGTAGCAGACATGATTTAGATATCAAAATGATTTAATAACGGTTCCATCAAATATCACATTTTATATACCACCGCAGTCAGATTTTTACTCAATTTCATTATTTATAATTTTTATACGACACAATGAATATAGAACTAAGAAATATCTAGAGATATAAACGTCAGAGCCACTCGTTTCATTATTCTTTTATATGCTAGCATTTAAAATGACAATAGCCGCCACAGATATGCCATATTTTTTGGAGTAAAACAGGATTTTCATTTAACATTGAGATAATGTCAGCATTATATGTTTTAATATTGAGAGACCTTTTGTTACTAAAAACAGATTATTTTTGAAACAAAGGTTTCAATTGGCCGGATACACGCTGACTCTATATTGTGATAAAAATAGACAATACGCTTGGATGGTCACGTTAATCATTTCATACATGATAATTCATACAAACATTTATATAAATGCAAAGAAGGGAATAATTTATTATTAAAATCATAAAACTTCCGCAACTATTAGTATTGTATTACGTCACATTTGGTATGACGCTAGCAACTCAAGCCGGCCGAAGGCTTGTTGAGATTACAATTCACATACCGGTAACTTTAAAAACTCTCAAGTTGCCACCAAGACATGATACAGCGACACAAGGTGATCGAGAAGTCGCGTGGTCAAGCTCCAAGGCGTTCCGAGCGCAAGTTTTTGCTTGAATTCGCCCCCTCGCTTGAGCCCTGGGTGTATTTGTTTTGGTGTGGTAGTAGCTAGAATTTTTAGTGGTATGTAGAATTTTTACTTATTGTACAAGAGGTATTTATTAGGGTTTCACCAATGGTGTTGTTTGAAATTTGTGGACATTTTACCAAAAATAAAGGGGCACAACTCTTATTGTTATTTAAGCAGAAGAATTTATACCACAATTAAAAATCACATGTGACAAAATATTCAAATCCCCTACGTAATAAAAATTGATATTTAATTCCCGTACGGTATTCAATTCATACCACAATTAAAAATCACATGTCAACAAAATATTCAAATCCCCTACGTAATAAAAATAGGTGAACCTCGCTATTTTTCATATTTAATTCCCGTACAGCATTCAAATTTATGTCAGTAACATTCCTACAAAATTAAGCATTTTCGTAATACATTGAATGAAAGCTTACCGATCCTGCTTCAGCATTAAATTCACAACCGTAATATTCCTTCAAAATTTCATGTGGATGTATATTGTCGTCGCCCCTGTCTGTCCGGACGTCCCTCTGTCTGTCCGTCTACAATTTGTTTGTGGACACTCTACAGGTCACAATTCTTATCCGATTTTGACGAAACTTGAAATATAGGTTTATCTCCAAAAGATCTCGGCTGCTTTCGATATTGGCATGTATCGGATCGAAACTTCATGGATTATGGCCCCTGTGTGTACGAAAAATCACGTTTTTAGCTTGTGGACCCTATAGAGGTCACAATTTTTATCCGATTTTGTTGAAACTTGAAATGTAAGTTGATAACCCAAAGATCTCGGTTCCATCTGATATTCGCGCATATCGGACCGTGACTTCCTGAATTATGGCCCCTGATTGTACGAAAAATTGCGTTTTTAGCTTGTGGACACTATTAAGGTCATAATTTTTACGCATATCGGACCGTAATTTCCTGAATTATGGCCCCTGATTGTATGAAAAATCGCGTTTTTAGCTTGTATACCCTATAGAGGTCATAATTTTTATCCGATTTAAAAAATCGTATTAATATATCACCGTTACACCCTAAGGACGGCTGTGTTTGAATTTCGTGAAAATCGGCCCAAAACTGACAGACAAAATGGCGGCCCTTCGTTCTCAAATAGCGTAAAAATATAGTATATCAAGGTTGTGGACCCTATAGAGGTCACAATTTTAATCCTATTTTGATGAAACTTGAAATGAAAGTTTATAACCCAAAGATCTTGGTTCCTGTCGATATTCGCGCATATCAGACTGTAACTTCCTGAATTATGGCCCCTGATTGTACGAAAAATCACTATTTTTTTTTTAGCTTGTTCTCTATCCATCTCTTGAAAAAATTGGGCGTATCCTGCCTGGCAGCTGCTGGTTTCTTTATAAAATGTCAACAAAATATTCAAATCCGTGCGTAATAAGAATAGGAACACCTCACTATTTTTCATTTTTAATTCCCGTATGGTTATGGTATCCAGATGTATGTCAGTAATATTCCTACAAAATAATGTGTTTTCCTAATACGATAGAATGAAAGTATTTTAAAATTACATTGATAGTTAAATCACTCGTGCAAAGGCATAGCTAACTTCAGCGTATGGCGTACATGACTCATAGCACATAGCTTCATAGTAAGCACTACATCATATGTTAAGCAATTTTTGTACAGCAATCGAGATCACAGGAAAGTGTCACTGTGGATGAGAATTTCTATATGGAGTCTTAAAAGACGTAAAAGATATTGCAGACAAAATGACTGTCCATTGATTTTGGGTGTTATATACCGGTGATGAGATTTTGCCTGTATATTCCGGACATGTCCGGCGCTATTTTCCGAACGTCCAAAATTGTCCGACCAGAAATATGCCCAATCGGACATCAAGATATGGTGAATAATATTCAAAATTCCAAAATTAATATAGTGTACTGAGTGTATAACTACCACTCAACCCAATTATCGTTAATAATAGGTTGGATTGATTAGGTAATTAAGTGATCAACGTATTTATATCGTGTTATACCGTCTATAACTGCTTAATCCACCATGATTGACTGACTTAATCTTTTATCGGACAATGCATCAATCTAATCTTCAACAGAAGTCATTGCTTCCCCTTTGTCGGACTATTCATCAATCCAATAAGAATGATTATAATTTTAATCTACGTTTTTACCTCGTGGTTTCTACATCGACTTGTCTGAAATTTTAATCACAGCATGTACCAACCGACAGCATGTATAAGCTAGTCTTAGATATCACATATCGTAAGAGTATATAACACCCCAAATCAATGAACAGTCATTTTGTCTGCGATATTTTTTACATCTTTTAAGATTCCTTAAAGAAATTCTCATCAACAGTGACACTTTTCCAAGATCCAGATCGCCGAACGAAAATCGCTTACAAGGTAGTGCTTACGTTGAAGCTATGTGCTATGAGTCACGTACGCCATACGCTGAAGGAAGCTATGCCTTTTTACAAGTACGGATCGGCAAGATTTATTCTATGGTATTATGAAAACACGTAATTTTATAGGAATATTACTGGCATAAATTTGAATACCATACGGGAACTAAAAAATGAAAAATAGCGAGGTGTTACTATTTTTATTACGCGCAGATTTGAATATTTTGTTGACATTTGATAAAGAAGAAAACAATTCTGCATTCATTTGCTGCCGTATATACGAAGACACTTAATTTTGCAGGAATATTAGAATATTAGGCCTACTATTGTGAATTTGATTCTGAAGCAGGATCGGCAAGCTTTCATTCAATGTATTACGTAAATGAGTTATTTTGTAGGATTGTTACTGACATATATTTGAAAACCGTATGGGAATTAAATATGAAAAATAGCGAGGTTCACCTATTTTTATTACTGTACGTACAGGATTTGAATAATTTGTTGACACATGATTTTTAATTGTGGTGTGAATCCGTTTGCTTCAATATCGATAAGAGTTATGCCGCTTTATTTTCGGTAAAATGTCTGAGAAGAAAATTTTTGAAATCCCATCTCATCTATGACTAGTTTATAGATGCTGTCGGCTCACATCAATGCGATTAAAATGTCCGCCAATGGAGAAACCACAAGGTAAACATTTGGATTAAAATTATAATCACTCTTATTGGATTGATGAATAGTCCGACAAAGGGGAAGCAATGACTTCTGTTTAAGATTAGATTGATGAATTGTCCGACAAAGGATTAAGTCAGTCAATCATGGCAGATTAAGTAGTTAATCAAGGTAAGTGTGTAGATGGTAGAACACGATAAATACGTTGATCACTTAATTACCTAATCAATCCAGCCAATTATCAATGATAATCGGTTTGTGTGGTAGTTATACACCCAGTACACTATATTAATTTTGGAATTTTGAATATTATTCGCCATGTCTTGATGTCTGACTGGGCATATTCCCGGTCGGACATTTTTAGGCCTTTGGAAAATAGCGTCAGAATAGTGTCCTATTAATGCTTTCGGTACCTGTCTTTATAACTGAAAAGTGAAGAAGTTATTGCTAAAGGAGCTAAACCTCAATATTTTCCATAATATTTGAAATTAAAAACACAAATTAGAATTCAATATTGGTCCATTTCAATCAATATTGATGTTGCTATCCTGCCATGAAAATATAGATAATATCAATATTTAAGACACAATGAACATTAAATATAAGGATAATGTGGAAGTGATTAGTAATGGCTGATTCACAAACGATATAATAATAAAAATGTGTAGAATGGACTTAGCGGGCGTAATTGAATATTGTTCAATTTGGACTGTTCACATGTTTCACTGTACACAATTGATTAAAAATTCCAATACTTTTTTTAAAAATTGAATATAAATCACTTTATATACATTCATTATAATATGTGCATAAATGACTGAATATTGAACATTCCATGACCTTTCGTACCACAGATATGCCCCTTTTCCAAAAACCTTGTCAACACAACAGAGGCTACTGTTTTTAACAAAAAAATTTTCCTATGTGCTGGAAAGCATTTAGATCATGAGAGGATGAATCCTAGCCATTCTCAGCGTTTCGGAACTTTTTGTTCCTAAGTTCCAAATTTTAACAGACCTTTCGTACCACAGATATGCCCCTTTTCCAAAAACCTTGTCAACACAACAGAGGCTACTGTTTTTAACAAAAAAATTTTCCTATGTGCTGGAAAGCATTTAGATCATGAGAGGATGAGTCCTAGCCATTCTCAGCGTTTCGGAACTTTTTGTTCCTAAGTTCCAAATTTTAACAGATTTATTTTCAAATTTGGTTTGAAGCATTTGAGTCATGAAAGGACAAACCCTATTGATATTCAGTGCTGTGTAAGCATCTGTTCAAGAGTTACCTGCTCTTTCTAGGTCTCAGAACATGACCTACCTTGTATGTTTTTAAGGCACATGACTTATCAATTGTGGTGAACAGCCAATTTTTCCTTTCGGATAATATGCTCTCATGTTTTTCTCAAGACAAAGCTGCTGTCTGTCCGTCCGATCCGTCTGTCCACAATTGTTTGTGAACAGTCTACAGGTCACAATTTTTATCCGATTTCATTGAAACTTGAAATGTATGCTTATAACCAAAAGATCTCGGTTCCTTTCGATATTCGCGCATATCGGAACATAACTTCCTGAATTATGGCCCCTGATTGTACGAAAAATCACGTTTTTAGCTTGTGGACTCAATAGAGGTCATAATTTTTATCCGATTTAAAAAAACGTATTATTATATCACTGTTACACCCTAAGGACGACTGAGTTCGAATTTTGTGAAAATCGGCCCAAAATTGACAGACAAAATGGCCGCCCTTCATTCTCAAATAGCGTAAAAATATGGTATATCAAGGTTGTGGACCCTATAGAGGTCACAATTTTTATCCAATTTTGTTGAAACTTGAAATGTAAGTTTATAACCCCAAGATCTCGGTTCCTTTCGATATTCGCGTATATTGGACCATAACTTCCTGAATTATGGCCCCTGATTGTACGAAAAATCGCGTTTTTAGCTTGTGGGCCCTATAGAGGTCATAATTTTTATCCGATTTAAAAAATTTGTATTATTATATCACCGTTACACCCTAAGGATGGTTGAGTTTGAATTTCGTGAAAATCGGCCCAAAACTGACAGACATAATCGCCGCCCTTCGTTCTCAGATAGCGTAAAAATATGGTATATCAAGGTTTGTGGACCCTATAGAGGTCACAATTTTTATCCAATTTTGTTGAAACTTGAAATACATATTTATAACCCAAAGATCTTGGTTCCTTTCGATATTCACGCATATCGGACCGTAATTTCCTGAATTATGGCCCCTGATTGTATGAAAAATCGCGTTTTTAGCTTGTATACCCTATAGAGGTCATAATTTTTATCCGATTTAAAAAATCGTATTATTATATCACCGTTACACCTGAAGGACGGCTGAGTTCAAATTCTTGTGAAAATCGGCCCAAAACTGACAGACAAAATGGCTGCCCTTCGTTCTCAAATGGCGTAAAAATATGGTATATCAAGGTTGTGGACCTTATAGAGGTCATAATTTTAATACGATTTTGTTGAAACTTGAAATGTAAGTTTATAACCCAAAGATCTTGGTTCCTTTCGATATTCGCGCATATCGGACCGTAACTTCTTGAATTATGGCCCCTGATTGTACGAAAAATTGCGTTTTCAGCTTGTGGACCCTATATAGGTCATAATTTTTATCCGATTTAAAAAAACGTATTATTATATCACCGTTACACCCTAAGAACAGCTGAGTTCGAATTTCATGAAAATCGACACAAAACTGACAGACAAAATGGCCCCCCTTCTTCTCAAATAGCGTAAAAATATGGTATATCATGGTTGTGGACCCTATAGAGGTCACAATTTTTATCCGATTTTGTTGAAACTTGAAATGTAAGTTTATAACCCAAAGATCTCGGTTCCTCCCAATATTCGCGCATATCTGGAATGAAACTTCCTGAATTATGACCCCTGATTGTACGAAAAATCATGTTTTTAGCTTGTGGACCCTATAGAGGTCATAATTTTTATCCGATTTAAAAAAACGTATTATTATATCACCGTTACACCCTAAGGACGACTGAGTTTGAATTTCATGAAAATCGGCTCAAAACTGACAGACAAAATGGCCGCCCTTCGTTCTCAAATAGCGTAAAAATATGGTTTATCAAGGTTGTGGACCCTATAGACGTCATAATTTTTATCCGATTTTGTTGAAACTTGAAATGTTAGTTTATAACCCAAAGATCTCGGTTCCTTTCGATATTCGCACATATCAGACCATAACTTCCTGAATTATGGCCCCTGATTGTACGAAAAATCTCGTTTTTAGCTTGTTCTCTATCCATCTCTCGAAATTGTGGGCGTATCCTGCCTGGCAGCCGCTGGTTCTTTTTAGTTCTAAATAGTGTGCCCCACTATAAATATATCGATAATTATGCTGTGATATATATATATATATAAAAGAAGCTTTATCTCTGTTGCCCCCATTTGTAATCACTAAATAAATGGTCATGTTGCATTTAATAAGCTATAACCATTTAAAATGCATGAAAAATAGATTGCAATAGTAAACAATTACAGAACACCACATGCAGGCATTTTCAAGTGCAAAATTTTATAAAGCTGTTGATAACGATCGTTCACAACGCATAGACCGCCATACCCGATTACGATATCTGACATAGATTGGATGGTAAAATTAGATTAGAATAAACACCATGCTCAACTGGAATTAAACGTTTGATGTACGACGAGCCAAACACTGCAATTTTTATCGGCACATTCGGAAATGTTGAATGACCTAAATTCACAAAAGAGATCGGTGTACACGTAGCTATCGCAGAACACATGGTTATCGAATGGAAGTTGGCATTTTTCAACGAGAAAAATTCATGGAAAAACACGAAATTACGATAATAAAAACAAGCATATGCAGAACAATACAAACAACCTTTAAAAACAAATGTTACCTCTGCAGGAATTACAAATTGACACAAAAACAATGCCGATTTTAAACATTTGCTAAGCTTCTGAATGGATAAAAGTGGACAAATTTAATTAAGTCAATAATATTTGGGGGGTTGGATGGCCGAATGGTTAGCATGTGCGCGCTGTATCATAAAGCCTGTCATTGAGTCAACTGACATGGTTTTGAATCCCCGGTTGTACAGGACAAGGAGTAGGGTGGCCTGTCCAACCTTGTGGGTTTTCTCCGGGTCCTCCGGTTTCCTCCCTCTGCGAAAGACTCCTACGCACAAGCGAATTATTGAAATAAAATTAAACCATATGTTAGTCCCGAAATGACCTAGTTTGTGTGGAGTGGACGTTAAAACCCATTTCTCTCTCTCTCCATAATATGTATTTTTATTCGTAGTTGTCCCCCGCCTTTCGAAGAAAGCAGGGTGCTATTAAAATGGGTTCGTCTGTCAGTCGTCCGTCAATCTGTCTATCCGTCACACTTTTTGGGACACAATAACTCTCTTTCTAATTGAGCTAGAATGTTCAAACCTGGTGTAGGTGTTTATTAGGTCAATACCTTGATGGAGTTCGAAGATGAACATTTTCTGCTTAGGGTAAGCAGGGACAAGCAATTTGATTGGTTGATGCTTTGGGACACAATAACTCTCCTTCTAATTGAGGTATAATGTTCAAACTTGATTCTATATGATAGAGAGTGATGAAACTCGGTGTATAGTTTGATTGCTCAATACTTTTGAAATAAATGTGCGATTAATTAATGTGTCATCTATTTATTTTTGGATTTCGGTGGGGGACATCAGCCTCACTATTGGCTTGTTGTAAAAGCAAAGGAATACAACTAATATTCTTTATAGGTAGTTGATTTTATATGGGAAGAAACCACTTCAAATATGAGTCTGGTACAAGTTGTTCATGATGGTGAGAAATTACGTCCTGTTATTGGTGGATATCAGGTTAATCCGGATGAATGTGGTGGGTTATATCATCAACAGTTTAATATAGAAGGAGAATATAAATTTGCGCTGTAAGTTTAAAGTTGAGGAAAAAAAAATGCTTAATAATATTTTTTTATGGTAGAGAATTGAAGTATCATTATTATACAAATACTCATGGCTGTCCTTCTCTGTTACAAATTTCAGGAGAACATAAAAAAAAATCCTTCTAATCCTTCTAATTTTGAAATAATCCTTCATATTTTGAAAAATTCCTAATTTTGAAAGGGGGGTTGGATGGCCGAATGGTTAGCATGTACGTGCTGTATCATTAGACCTGTCATTGAGTCAACTGGCGTGGTTTCGCATCCCCGGTTGTACGTGACAAGGAGTAGGGTCGCCTGTCCAGCCTCGTGGGTTTTCTCTGGTTTCCTTCCAGCGAATTAATGAAATAAAATTAAACCATATGTTAGTCCCAATATGACCTAGTTTGTGTTGAGTGGACGTTAAACCCCATTTCTCTCTCTCTCTCTTTCTCTAATTTTGAAAAATTCTTAAATTCATATTATGAAAAATCTCGTCTCTTCTATAAGTTTAATGTTAACATGAGTGTTTTTCTGTACCACTGTTATTGGTGTTTCTCTATGCTTCATATGAATAAGCAATCAAAAATTAAAAACACCAAGCACACTGAAGGGATGTACATATTTCAGGCATAGGTTTTTTGCTGGAGTAAAATTTAATTTTAAGGTGCACTGTAAGAAAAACTCCTAAAATTTGTAACCCAGGGGTGCAAGAGTTATGACTCTGAAATCAAGTGACCAAACAAAATTTTCTGGTTACTATATGCACTTTACAGCAATTTCACACCAATCTGATTAAAATTAAATCAGCCATCTTCACTCAAAGTCGCAAATATAGACTTCCCGTTTATTCCTTAATAACTTATATAAAGCCGGCGTATGTCCTTAATTAAATCAAACAACTGACTTCGGAATAATTTGTTTTGTAATTTATTTTACTTTAATATTCAATTTAGAATTTGTTTTATAATACCATAACAAAGACAGTCGCTGTAGCCATATTCCCTGCATCCCTTTGATCAGAACAACAGTCAACATGTACAATAATTGGCTTTCTTGAAAACAACAAGATGGGTGTAATATTGTTATCGACGGCGCTTTGAACATCTATGACGTCAATAGAAATAATTAATTGCCGGCTTTTACCAAACGAAATATAGTTTCAAGCATTGGTCATTTCGTGGTGGTAATTCTGGATGTGATCGACAACACTGTTTCATTCCAAAGCAACTGTGTCGAATCGTCTTTGTCTCTGGCTGCAGCATACCAATATAGATGGTCGTTTTACTTCGAATCCAGAAATGGGTGCTGTCAGTGTTTTTCTTTTTCAAGTGCTATCAATTTTGTTTTCAAACCTGGAAGAAACAGTAATTATTATAATGTTATAATTAACATTTATTTGAGAAAGTACTTTGTTCCAACGACCTTTCAAGTAGTCTAACATTATAGTGTACTTTGAAATGTCAATGGTATGTTTTATGATGATCCAAACTCTATCAAGTTACAATTAAAACAAATTTATCTTAGTTTCGGGCCAGACATCAAAGAAGTGCTTTGTATCCACCATGTTTTCGTGGATCCATTTGAGTAGCCAACTGTATATCATATTCCTGGAGTCATTGTACATTGTGAAAGAGACCGTCTTCTCCATGTGGATGCTGGAGTTGACTTCATTACTCTAAAATAAACCGTCAAAAATAAAATAGGTAAAAATATCTGACTACGTTAGAATTGACAATACAACTAAATTTGGGTTAATTAATTTTGTTGGTAACCAACTAAATTGAATAACAGATTGTTTGAGAAGAGGCATCTGACTATATTTTTGTGTTAATATGGCACACCGAACGAAGTTAGGGAAAATGAAATGGACTCTGTCCGTCCGTCTGTCCTGATTTCATTTCCAGAGCATATCTCATAACCGTTCAAGATATATTGTTGAAACTTTGTTCACACATTAAACTATTACAATAGTTGTGCCTTTTGCTATTTAGGAATTTCTAGGATTTATATTTTTTGTGTCCATGGAAACAAATTTGACTTAGTTTTTGGTGTTCAATTTTGTTTCTGGAGCATGTCTCACAAACCGTTCAAGATATCTTTTTGAAACTTTGTACACACATCAACCTATTACAGTAGTTGTGCCTTTTGTTAATTAGAAAGTTCTAGGATTTATATTTTTTATGTTTCCATGGAAACAAATTTGACTTAGTCTTCGGTGTGCAATTTTGTTTCCGTAGTATCTTTCATAAGCTGCTCAAGATATCTTCCATGAAACTTTGTAAAAACATCAACCTATAGTTGTGTCTTGTGCTTATTTGGAATATCTCAGATTTGATAATTTTTGTGTTTCCATGGAAACAAATTTGACTTTGTTTTTGGTGTGCAATTTTGTTTCCATAGCATATCTCATAAACCGTTCATGATATCTTCATCAAACTTTGTATAAACATCAACCTATAGTTGTGCCTTTTTATACGTCCAATTTTCATCCTGACGTATATTGCCGTCGCCCCTGTCCGTCTGTCCACAATTGTTTATGGACACTCTACAGGTCACAATTCTTATCCTATTTTGATGAAACTTAAAATATAGGTTTATCTCCAAAAGATCTCGGTTCGATATTGGCGTGTATCGGGTCGGAACTTCATGGATTATGGCCCGTGATTGTACGAAAAATCACGTTTTTAGCTTGTGGACACTCTGGAGGTCACAATTTTCATCAGATTTTGGTATCCTTTTGATATTCGCGCATATCGGATCGTAACTTCCTGAGGTATGGCCCTTGATGGTATGAAAAATCACGTTTTAAGCTTGTTATCCCTCTAGAGCTAACAATTTTTATCCGATTAAAAAAAAAAAACGTTTGAAATGACACCGTTAAACTGTAGTGATGGCTAAGTTTGAATTTCGTGAAAATCGGACCAAAACTGCCTTAATGGCCACGATTTGTTTGCAAATAGTGTAAATATATGCTATATCAAGGTTGTGGACCCTCTAGAGGCCACAATTTTGATCCAATTTTGATGAAACTTGAAATACATATTTATAACCCTGTTATGTATTGATTGCAGATCATTACCGTACCTTTAAGATTAAGGTAAGGCAAGTTGTAGTCGGGACTGAGGTAACTTTAGCCCGGCAGTTCGATTTATTCAATCCTAGAATAAAGACATGTTTTGAAACCACCTTGGTGTTATATATATTAACCCCCACTCCAATATACAATAATTGGCGACGAGGATCAAAGATGGCAACTTTTGGTAAAATAGAACAGTTTAGTGGTAATAAAGATGAATGGGACCAATATATAGAACGTCTTGAACAGTATTTGGTGGCAAATAATCTTGATGAAATTGAACTGAATAGGGATGAAACGAACGCAACCGCAGTCAACGCACGTGCACAGAAAAGGCGTGCTATCCTGTTAAGTGTTATTGGGCCATCTACTTACTCAGTTCTTCGTAACCAAATATCACCAAATAAACCGGCAAGTAAGACATTTGATGAAATAATTGATATATTAAAAAGTTATTTTTCTCCGACTCCCTCTGAGACTGTGCAACGTTTTAAATTCCATACGTACCACAGACGACAGGGAGAATCAATAGCCGACTACGTTTCAGAATTACGTCGACTTGCTGAAAATTGTAACTTTGGTAACAATCTGAACAATATGCTTAGAGACAGACTTGTATGTGGAGTGGCGGATGAACGGATACAAAGGAGGCTTTTGTTAGAAACGGAGCTAACTTTTGAAATTGCATACACCATTGCCTTAGCCCAAGAATATGCTACACGCGATGCTAGTGTTTTACAAGGTACAAGTTCCTCAAATGACGCAGTATCATCTGTACATAGGATTGGTGGACAAAAATCGTTCTCTAAAGACAAAAGAGCACACAATCAAGACAGCAGTAATATAAGTGTACGTCGTAAACCCTGTTTTCGTTGTGGTGGAAGTAATCATACGTCTGACAAATGCCATTTTAAAGAGGCTGAGTGTAATTTCTGTCATAAGATAGGACATATTGCGAAGGTTTGCTTGTCCAGACGTATCAGACAGTCGCGTAAATCTGGAAAACATCCAAATTTTAAAGCGAATGCGATCAGTGCAGACTCTGACACCGATGTGTTATTTACTTTAAATTCTCTAACTGGTAGTGCCCCTTTAAACGTTAAGGTTTTTATTGACGGTAAACCCGTTAAATTTCAGTTAGATACCGGTGCAGGTGTAACGGTTATGAACAAACATGATTATGAAGAACTATATGGAAATTCCCGATTGTCTCGGTCGTACATTAAACTTAGTTCGTATACCGGAAATAAAATAAACGTTCTCGGTGAGAAAATAGTAAATGCTGAAACTAATGGACAGAAAACTCTTCTACCACTGATTGTAGTTGACGGAAATGGCCCACCTTTGTTAGGCAGATCGTGGTTACAAGAGCTTAAACTAAACTGGGATGAAATCATGACACTGTCAACAATTCAGTCTTCTGCTAGTTTAACAAGTTTATTGGATGAATTTGATGAGTTATTTTCGGACAAAGTAGGACTTTTGAATGATTATAAAATTCATTTAGACATTGTAGACAATGCTACTCCAGTATTTTGTAAAGCTAGATCTGTACCATTTGCTATGAAAAAGAAAATAGAAGAGGAGCTAAAGCGGCTTGAAAGTGATGGTTTAATTCAGAAAGTGACATATTCGGACTGGGCAGCACCAGTGGTTCCAGTGATCAAACCAAATGGCAGCTTGCGACTGTGTGGTGACTATAAACTTACAATAAATAAAGTGGCTAAGCTTGATCGCTACCCCCTCCCTTTAATAAACGATATTTTTTCTAATTTGGCTGGTGGAAAATATTTCACAAAGTTGGATTTGTCACAGGCATATCACCAAATAGCTTTGGATGACGTATCGAGGGGATTAACAACAATAAATACCCACTGTGGTCTTTATGAGTACTTACGCTTACCTTTTGGTGTTAGCTCTGCTGTGAGTTTGTTTCAGAGAGCTATTGAAACTGTTTTAAAGGGATTAGTTGGACAGAGTGCTTATCTTGATGATATTATAGTAACCGGTTGTAATGAAGAGGAACATTTAGAAAATCTCCGTGCTGTTTTATCGCGTTTAAAATCGTGTGGTTTGAAACTTAGAAAAGAAAAATGTAAGTTTTTGTTGACTGAAGTTGAATATTTAGGATTTAAAGTGACGGCTGATGGTATTCATCCTACTGAATCCAAAGTGAAAGCTATTAAAGAAGCAAAGGCACCTTCTAACGTATCACAGTTGCGATCATTCGTTGGTATGGTGAACTATTATTCACGGTTTCAACCACACCTTTCACATCATATGGCTCCACTTTATGATCTATTAAAGGTTGATAAGAAATGGAGTTGGAATAATAAACATGAACTCATTTTTCAGAAAATAAAATCTATGATGTCTGATGAAATAGTTCTTGCACATTATAATCCTGATGCTGAGTTAGTACTCTCCTGTGATGCCTCGCCGTTTGGAATTGGTACTGTTCTACAGCCACGAGAGGAAGATGGTAAACTGAAACCCATATCGTTCGCGTCACGAAGTCTTTCCGCTGCAGAGAAGAACTACGCCCAGATTGAGAGGGAAGCCTTATCAATAGTATTTGGTGTACAAAAATTTAGGCAATACTTGCTTGGTAGAAAATTCACGTTACTTACTGACCACAAACCATTGGTTAAGTTATTCGGAGAAAATAACGGAATTCCTCAACTGGCCGCGGCCCGTATAAAACGTTGGGCTCTGATCTTATCGGCATACCGTTATGAAGTGAAATATGTTTCTTCAAAAGATAATCTGTGCGCGGATTACTTATCACGTACGCCGTTACAAGATGATAGAAGTAATTTTAACTGTCATAACGACGAAGTTTTGTTTGTTACAAACTCTGTGTTGAAAGAGGTTCCTTTAACTTCAAAAGTTATCGCCGCAGAAACCCGAAATGACACAACTCTATCAAAAGTTTTACAACTGTCCCGAGATGGTTGGCCTAATTATTGTAATGTTGATGAGCTAAAACCCTATTTTATCAGAAAGACCGAACTGTCGATCGAACAAGACTGTGTTTTATGGGGAAGTAGAGTTATAGTTCCTGTTAATTTACGACCGACTCTTTTGTTAGATTTGCATAGTGAACATTTGGGAACTGTCCGTATGAAAGCTGTTGCCAGACAGTATTTCTGGTGGCCGAAAATTAATGAGGAAATAGAAAAAATTACTAAACATTGTAAAATGTGCCAAGAAAACGCGCCTATGCCTGCATCCCCGGACGTCGCATCGTGGAATTGGCCCTCGAGCCCGTGGAAGAGATTACATCTAGATTTCGCCGGTCCATTTTTAGGTTACTATTTTTTGATTGTCGTTGATTCTTATTCGAAATGGTTAGAGGTCATTCAAATGAAATCTATCACCACGACATCAACTGTTAAAGAACTTAGGAAGCTATTTTCGACATTCGGTACTCCCGAACACATAGTAACAGATAATGGTACTCAATTTACTAGTAGTGAGTTCTTCGAGTTTCTATTCGCGAATGATATTAAACAACAACACCACATTCGGCGACTGGTGAAAGCCCGTGTTATTTGCTGATGCATCGACAACTTCGTACAAGGTTTTCAAGTCTTAGACCTTCTTTGAGTTTTAGAAAGGAGTGTGATGTATATGATCGTAATACGGTTTTCTCACCATTGTTTAAAGTTGGTGACCCTGTTTATGTATTAAATTTGAGATCTGGTCCGCGCTGGTTACCTGGTATCATTATTGATGTAAAGCAACGTTCGTACGATGTTCAAGTCTACCAGCAGGTTTGGAAAAGACACGAGGATCAACTTCGCAAACGTTCTCTTGAATTAAAGGATAAATCACCGGAATTATTAGATACAACACTTACGTCAAATACGTTGGGTCGTCAGTTTAATTCTAACCCGAACGGACTGTTAAGAGGCATACCAACTCGTCAAACTAATAAAACTAATATCAATACTGATATTAATAAACCAATCTTGTCTGAAGTTCAGAATCCTCCAGATCAACCAATCGTTACAGAACGTCGATATCCAGAACGTATAAGACGTGTTCCAGATCGTTATAAATAAACTTTTCTTAGTAATTAACGCTATTTTCAAACTTTCATAAAGAGAGATAATTGTTATGTATTGATTGCAGATCATTACCGTACCTTTAAGATTAAGGTAAGGCAAGTTGTAGTCGGGACTGAGGTAACTTTAGCCCGGCAGTTCGATTTATTCAATCCTAGAATAAAGACATGTTTTGAAACCACCTTGGTGTTATATATATTAACCCCCACTCCAATATACAATAAACCCCAAGATCTTTGTTTCTTTTGATATTCGTACATTTCGGGTCGTAACTTCCTGAATTATGGCCTGTGATTGTACGAAAAATCGCATTTTTAGCTTGTGGTCCCTCTAGACGTCACAATTTTTATCCGATTTAAGAAAGCGTTTGAATATATCATCATTACACGATAATGATGGTTGAGTTTGAATCTTGTGAAAAACAGACCAAAACTGTTGGACAAAATGGCAGCCCCTCGTACTCAATTAGCGTAATAATATGGTACATCAATGTTGTGGACCCTATAGAGGGCACAATTTTGATCTGATTTTATGAAACTTGAAATATACCTTTATAACCCAAAGATCTTGGTTCCTTTCATTATTCGCGCATATCGTATCGTAATTTCCTGAATTATGGCCCTTGATTGTGCATGGGTCATTTTGAATAATTTACCTTTTTGTCCATTTTAATTTTTGAATGATCACTAATATTTTGAATTTGTGTTCAATTTATTTTGGAATATTATGATTGTTGAGCAACTAATGTTTATTTTGTTTGTTCCTGTGTAGATCTGGTATTAGATGCACGCCAGTAACTGTAAATGTTAAACGTAAAATGGATCTAGAGGCAAGGGTAACAGACAATGGGTTTCAACCAAGTATTATTCATGTTGATCAAGGTCATGCTATAACTTGGTCATGGAAGAACTGTTCAGTGCCACACACTATGCAGGAAGTCACATTTTTAATGGATAGGGGTTGTTTTAAAAAACAGTCAACTAATCCAAGGTATACCTGTATTTAATATATTCTCTCTTTCTGTGGTAATTATTTTATCAATAATATTTTTACAACCTAGTCTGTCTGTCCATCCACAATGGACACGTTATAGTTACAGTCAACATCAGCGTTGCTGGACCTTTTCAACTAGACATAATTGTGAACCTTATCAAAATTTAAAGTCTCACATCATATATTCTCAGAGTTATTGCCCTTGTTTTCAAAACATTGTAATCTCTCTATGAAGCCAGAGTTTAGGTCATTTTTATACGCCCACATAGAAATGTGGACGTTTATTGCCGTCGCCCCCGTCCGTCGTCCACAATTTCTTGTAAACGCTCTAACGCCAACGCCAAAAGTTATCATCCAATTGTTTTAAAATTGATATATGTTGTTTACATTAGTGAGATGAAGAAGCCTATTTAATTTCAATAATTTCCGTTCATAACGTCTAGAGTTATGGCCCTTGTTTCACTTTGTTGAACCTTGTGAACGCTCTAATGCCAAAAGTTAACATCAAATCTTTGTGAAATTTATATGCAATATTTAAATTAGCGAAACGAAGAAGCCTATTGAATTTCAGCAATTTCCGTTTATTACTTCTAGAGTTATGGCCCTTGTTTCACTTTGTTTAACCTTGTGAACGCTCTAACCCCAGTATTATCATCCTATCTTTCTGAAACTTATATGCATTATTTAAATTAGTGAAACGAAGAAGCCTATTGAATTTCAATAATTTCCATTCATTACTTTTAGATTTATGGTCCTTGTTGCACTTTGTTTAACCTTGTGAACGGCTCTAACCCCAAAAATTATCATCCTATCTTTCTGAAATTTATATGCATTATTTAAATTAGTGAAATGAAGAAGCCTTTTGAATTTCAGCAATTTCTGTGTATTACGTCTAGAGTTATGGCCCTTGTTTCACTTTATTGAACCTTGCGAACGCTCTAACACCAAAAGTTATCATCCGATCTTTGTGAAATTTATATGCATTATTTAAATAAGTGAAACGAAGAAGCTTATTGAATTTCAGCAATTTCTGTTTATTACGTCTAGAGTTATGGCCCTTGTTTCACTTTATTGAACTTTGTGAATGCTCTAACATCAAAAGTTATCTGCCGATCTGTATGAAATTTACATGCATCATTTGAATTAGTAATGAGAAGAATCGTATAAAATTTCAGCAATTTCCGTTTATTACTTTTAGAGTTATTGCCCTTGTTTAACTTTGTTCAACCTTGTTAATGCTCGATTGATGAAAGTTATCATCTGATATGTATGAAATTTATATGCATCATTTAAATTTGTGAAATTTCAACAATTTCTGTAGCTTACTTCCAGAGTTGAGACCCTTGTTTCAATTTATAGAACCTTGTGAACCTTCAAACGGCAAAAATTGTAATCTGATCTGTATGGAACTGTCTTGTAAAGGCCCCTAATTACCTACAAAGGAATAAATATGCGACAACCTTTGTCGACCGCTTGGACGATTTAGCCACTGTGGGCGTATGTTTCGTTGCCTGGCAACCTATCTTTTCATTTTGCCTAAGGCTGTGTAGAGTTTCTTCTCCCCATGCTCTGTACGAAAATCACGTTTTTAGCTTCTGAACACTCTAGACGTCCCAATTTTCATCTGATATTACCAAAACCTGAAATGCATATTTATAACCCAAAGATCTTGGTTCCTTTTGATAATTGCGCATATCCGATCGTAACTTCCTGAATTATGGCCCCAGATTGTACAAAAAATCAAGTTTTTAGCTTGTGTCCCTTGAGAGGTAGCAATTTTTATCCAATTTTAAAAAGCATTTAAATTCATCACTGTTACACCCTAATGACGGTTGAGTTCCAGTTTCATAAAAATAGTACCAAAACTGCCTGACAAAATAGCAGCCCCTTGTACGTAAATAGTGTAGAAGTATGTCATACTTGTTATCAGATTTTGATGAAACCTAAAATATATGTTTATGTTCCAAAGATCTTGGTTCATTTCGACATTTGCGCATATTAGACCATAACTTCCTGGATTATGGCCCTTGATTGTACGAAAAATCATGTTTTATAGCTTGTGGATTCTATAGAGGTCAAATTTTTTTTTCTAATTTTAAAAACCGTTGAAATATATCACCATTCCACCATAATGAAGGTTGAATTCGAATTTCAGGAAAAAGCGTATGTAGACTGGAATAACCAGACGCTAGAAATTTGCACTCGATTGAGACTGCTGGCTTATTTCGCCGAACATAACGGATTTGAAATTGGAGTAAAAACGGAAACCATTGAATGTAAATCAGTTTATATACATTCATATTACAGTATTATATGCGTTACGGCCCACTTTTATCAATTTCTAGGTCCCAAATGTTAGCGATTTAGCTCCTTTAAACAAGCCAATTGGTAAAAACAATGAATCGGCCACTATGGTATCATAAATCAATCTACTTTTGGCTAAATTTAACAGGTTAATTATTACTTTTTGATTAAGTAGTCAATCAACTTGCTTGTTGGCTACAATAACAGTCATACCTCTCGGTATGGATTGCGAATCTCGCTCGGGAATCGCGCTTCTTCGACGCTCTGTATAGATTCCAGGTACCGGTAGATAATAAAATAATAATTGGATCATGCATTTAATGGTTTCGCTGACCAGTTGTTACAGAAATTTAAATCTTAGTTGAATATAATCCTCAGATAGAACACCGAATACACCAAATCGTGCTTCTTTGACGCTCCGTATAGATTCTAGGTACCGGTAGATAATAAAAAAATAATTAGATCATGCATTTAATGGTTTCGCTGACCAGTTGTTACAGAAATTTAAATCTTAGTTGAATATAATCCTCAGATAGAACACCGAATACACCGAGAAACAGTCATTAATAATATATTTTTCCGACAAAATCTTCAATGCCAAATCCGCCGATGACACGTGACATCAGTTGGAATTTCTAGGTCAATAAGCCAGCGATGCTAGGTTTAGTTTTACCGTTATGATTTTTTATTTGATACACATGCTGGCAGAGGCTAAATATTAAACATATTGTCGTTATTATTATTGAAACTATATGGCATAGTCGTACGGAATTTTATTTTCAAGCAATTTCAATTATGGTTGTCACGTGATCACTGTGCCGTGTGTCTCTCATGGACGAATGAATAAAAACATATTTGCAAGTTACGTGATAGACAAAAACTACAAATTGTGTTATGAAAAATACCACGGTGCTGTATCATTTTATATCCATCCAAAAAATGAAGACAGTAATTTATTCAGGAATATTACTGACACGAATTTCAAGCCGGGAGGTGAATATGGAAAATTTTCCGAACAGTGTAGCTGTAGACCTACCTATTATTAAAGGTAATGGAAGCTTATAATTTTAAAACCATTTCCTACGGGACCTCATTTGACTCAATTGTGGGCTATTGTGCTAACAATCTAGGGCGGGATAAGCGAGTTTATGCCAACGCCATTCCTCAACGTTATCGCCAGGCGTCAAGTTTTTTTGTGTAACTGTTTGAAGTTGACCTAGTTTAATGAGAAAAAACGTAAATTATGTAGCCATGAATAGATTTGTTTCCATTAAATTGAAATGGAAGTTACTAAACCCTTAGTCCTTCTGTGGTGTACTGGCTTTATATGTACTTTCATTATTCTGATCAGTCTTATTGGATTGATGAATAGTCTGACAAAGGGAAAGCAATGACTTCCGTTTGAGATTAGATTGATGAACTGTCCGACAAAGGATTAAGTCAGCCAATCAAGACAGATTAAGTAGTTAATCAAGGTAGGTGTATAGACGGTATAACACGATAAATACGTTGATCACTTAATTACCTAATCAATCCAGCATATTATCAACGATAATCGGGTTGAGTTGTAGGTATACACTCAGTAGACTATATTAATTTTGGAATTTGAATATTATTCACCATGTCTTGATGTCCAATTGGGCATATTCCCGGTCGGAAAATTGTGGGCGTTTGGAAAATAGCGTCGGACAAGTCTGGAATATACAGGCGAAATCCCATCCCTGTTATAGACCCTCTAGACATCACAATTTTGATGAAACTTAAAACATTATCTTTATATTCCAAAAATCTCAGTCCCTTTCGATATTTGTGCATTTCAGACCATAACTTTCTGGATTATGCGTCCACTGATTGTACAAAAAATGGTTTTTGTTTTTAGCTTGTTCTCTATCCATCTCTTGGTCTGGTTTTCCGGATTAAGGCATTGGAAAAGGCTCTTAATCAAAAAAACCCTTGATATTTTGTGTGAAATAGAGGTTTTGCAAAATATAGGGTGTGTATCAATTAGGTATCATGTGATAGTTCATTATTGGGGCTCTATAATGATACTTGGATTAATTTGTTTTGGTAACATCTCGCGTTAAATACACATTTTTCGTAAGTGTCCCCATTTTTATACGCCCACATTGAAATGTGGTTGTATATTGTCGCCGCCCGTCCGTCCGTTAATATCCGATTGACTTTAAATTTATACACAGTGTTTAAGGTCATGAGACGAAAAAGCCTATTGATTTTCAGTGATTTCTGATAATTACTGCCAGAGTTATGGCCCTTCATCACTTTGAAAAATCTTGTGAACATTCTAGAGTCCAAAGTTAATATCCGAATGACTTTAAATTTATACACAGTGTTTAAGGTCATGAGACGAAGAAGTCTGTTGATTTTTAGCGATTTCTGATAATTACTGCCAGAGTTATGGCCCTTCATCACTTTGAAAAATCTTGTGGACGCTCGCGAGTCCAAAGTTAATATTCGAATAACTTTAAATTTATACACAGTGTTTAAGGTCATGAGATGAAGAATCCTATTGATTTTCAGCGATTTCCGATAATTTCTGCCAGAGTTATGGCCCTTGATCACTTTGAAAAATCTTGTGGACGCTCTAGAGACCAAAGTTAATATCCGAATGACTTTAAATTTATACAGAATCCTATTGATTTTCAGCGAATTCCGATAATTTCTGCCAGGGTATGGCCCTTAATCACTTTGAAAAATCTTGCGGTCCCTATAGAGGCCAAAGTTAATATCCGAATGACTTTAAATTGATACAGTGTTTAAGGTCATTAGACGAAGAAGCAAAAAGGGTGTTGGCTGAAAAAAGTTCATTAGTATCCAGCATCAACATGCTGACATTAATTTAATATTCAAACTTAAAGATACATTCCCTTGTACAAACGGTGTGATTTGATGATATATTTGGACTAAAAGCATATTCAAACTAATTGATTTATCATAATTTTGCTTCAAATCCTTCTCAAAACATTGTAATTGCCAATGAATACCCTGCTATAAAAATCGATCAAAATAGGTCATGTTTGTGCCACGTGACTTACCTCTCTCGGTACCTATAACAACAGGGGCGAAGTCGGAGGAGAATTCATTGTATACACAAGACGATGTTATCTTTAATCGCTGACTATTTATCACAAATATCGAATCCTAATTAAATTCTCAGATTATCCACTGCCTGCGTCTTTTTCCGTGATTTTTATCTCAGAAAGTGTTGTACGTCTAACTCTTCTTAAAGTTTATCAACATGTACACCAAGCGCCCAAACTTCACGTGCAACCTTCGACGTCACACGTGCAGGTACCCCTAATCGTCGGGCTGTCGATTAGGGAAACCCTTACATTTTTGTCCTGTATACGCTCCAGGGAATCCATTATTTTTCTAGTAAGATGGGATGTCTCTACTTTCCATATATACCAAAATTGCCATACTTTTATTGGAAATAACCACCCGATAAATACTTTTCTGGGAACCTATCTTTAATAGGACGATATTATTAAAAAGACTATCTCTGGCTAATGAAAGGCATTGTTACATTATCTAATTTTGGCTACGAACCACAATTAACCCAATATAAACTTAATAAACATTCAGAATTCACTTATTTGGTTAGAAATTTGTTTTTTATTTTTTTGTGTCGAGAAGCTGTGTGGGCCATTTTCATGACCGAATTCCTAAGCATGCGAGTGAGGAGAAACAAGGTATTTTACAAGAGGAGGAACCATATTGAATTCCAGGGAAAATGTCCAGATTTATGTAGTCTTGTGAATACAATACTGAGTTCTCAAAAGAGCATTTAAATTCGGGAAGAACCTTATTGAATATCTAAAAAAATATTAAATCAAAGAATAGTTCATCTTTTGACTGGAACAGATTTCATAGAGTAAATTATTTTAAACAAGACTTCAGAAAAGCATTTTTTTAGACAGTAATTTACAAGATTTAAACAAAAAGACTTATGTTAGATTCCATTTTGAGTTTGATGTTAATGGATGGGTAGACACACTGAGAACTACTAAGAGATGAATCTGTGCACAGCCATTATAGAAATCTCTGTTTGGCTTGTTATTTGTACGTCTATCGAAAGAAAATTAATTTCCCGACTATTACTCAGTATTACCCCGTTAAAATAGTAAATAAGGTGCATTAATTAAAGTAGCTAAGTCTCTAACTCGATATCATCCAAAGTCTTACACGTTGAAAACACGAATTATTTGTCAATTCAAATCAACATTGCTGTTGTTATCTTACCGGGAAAAGGTAGGCTTTGGATATCCAATATTTAAGACAAAATAAACATTTTACATTCATGTACCACAGTGCGTTTCATCGTCATTTTAACAAGTGACCAGAAAGAGCAAAAGCTAGACATGTTCCACAACTCATGTCAGGCGGCGACGCCATAATCTATCTGGAGAGCATGAATGCGCAAACCGACAGGGTAACAAATCGTTTGGCACGTTATTTTATTTACTTTAAAAGAATAATTATTAAAGATTGAAATACAATTAATTGCTAATTAATTGATGAGATTAACTGTTAATCTCACCAACGTTATGATATACAAAACAGACTACTAATATATAGATTATTCTTTAGTATAATTAAACACTATCATGTGAATAAGCCGCATGTGCTATGGATGTTTCGTCACGAAAGGAGTGCATTTACTACTATTTTTGTCGTCAGCACCCTTGAAATCCTATATAAAAAAAAATATTAAAACGACAAAATAGCAAATAAATGGCGGAAATCGTCGGATCAAATTTTTAATACGATTTTCGTCTTCAGCACCCCTGAAAACCCATGGAAAGATATATTCAACAACAAAACAGAAAATAAATGGCCTGGTTGCTATGGGATTTTGTTTTGGAACATACCAAATCTTTGACTTGCTTTTTCTCAAAATTTACTTTTGTGAGTTGGGTAGCTTTGAATGGACAGAGCTCAGTCCATTTTTGCCCGTTTCAAACAAACTATACATCAAATTGAAGGAAATGAGTTGGAGAATGTGAAAATTACAATAACTCAATTTTTAAAATTTCCTCACTACGACTCAGTATGCCATGGGGGGGGGGTCACATGTGTTCTTTCAGAAAGTATTCAGATATCGTAAATTATCTGCTAGAAAAACGTACAATACACAAAGAGGGTAAGCGATATGATCAACGCTTCGCGATCTGAAGAGCTACCAATTTATCAGAATTTTCAAAGAAAGAATTGACAAATTTTATAGTTTAATATCAGTATCTTCTCAAATAAAGCAACCAAACAATTTTCTAATACGCGCGAATAAGCTTGTGCACGCCTTTACGTGTATAAATAGAATTGTTACTTTGATCAAGGAGCCTGAAATGGTGAGATGTGAAGTCAGAAATGGTTTGGTTGACATTTGAATCAGGAATCTGGTTATATGGTACAAATTTGAAGACACAAATAATAACACTGAGAAGTAGTAATAGTGTGATTTGTACGTTTATGGCAGACCCGTCAATCCCTCAAAGGTGAAATGCAGTAGGGTAGTGTAAAAAAATGCAGTAGAAACCATGATTTGGCAGTAGATTTCCAAAAACGTGTAAATTCGCACTTCCAAGGGTAATTAATTTAGAAATGATACACCGAACTGCAGGCCCAACAATAAAAAAATTGCATTAAACGGGTAATAGATATAGATAAAATATACACAAGCAATGGTAACCATATCAAACATTTTTTTATGTAGGCCTAAAAATTAAACCAAAATTGAATATGTAGCCTACAGAAAGAAATAATTTGTAATTTAAAAAAATAATTAAAATTACCAGTTCAGTAGTATTGGAAGTACCACTTTTCTTTTGGTTTAACTTAGCATGATTTTAAAAATATCCAAGGTTTGTGACGTGTGTTCCCCATTCCCCTAGTTTTTGTCAATATTGTTTCATGTAAGATAATTGGTGTGCTTATTAGATTCTATAGTATTTCTACATTAGGAATAGAGGAGAGGGGGAGGCGTAAAAAATTAGTTTTGCATAACGACTAATGACGAAATATTGGTATCGATATAATCATGCCCCCATGGTGATTATCCTCTCAATGTACCGTGATTTTTTCTCCCGTGATTCAGTAAATCTGCTTTTACATTTATTCGAGAGAGCGTTCCATGTAAGTCAGAATCGGCGAGACGTATTCCATCTTGAAATTAAAGTTCCAGGTTGTGTTGCATTCGAAGTATTGTATTAGATGCTCTGTACGTACGCGCGCAAACGAAAATGTCAGCCATTGCTGCCGTAAATTGGTCGCTATTTGTTTAGTTTGTCGCTACCATCGCTACGTATTTGGAACACATGCCAATAATTATATCCGCTTTATTAACTCTAAAATAGATTGAAAAGAATTTGAGAACAAATATCTTAGTTAAATTACACCTTACAATGTCCCAAATCGATGTTGATAACCGAAAGTCGCGATCTTTATTGTTTACATGCAGAGAATTGCTTCCCTTAGTTCCATAGTTTTGACGAGTAAATTAAAAAAACTCTTTGTTTGAAAATGCGGTAGAAATCTATTACCGCGCAGTAGAGCGGTACATGAGGCCTTTTCGCAGCACTTTACAGCGTGATGCGGTAGAATTGACAAGTCTGGTTTATGGCCTAGATATCTACCGATTTTGGTAAATTTGTACGAACATCTGTAAAATTCTAATTATCGCAACAAATCTAATACGAAGAGGCTAAAATCTGTAGATATGGTGTGTTAATTAACAGGAGTGAGAAGATGACTGAAAGGTGATTTAATTATTGCTAGGGGTGAAAATCTCGGCGACGATGCGTTTTCTGTACTGGATGTATTAATTAACGAACGGGTTAAAAACGACTGACATGGTGTGTAATTCTTTGTTTAGTGAGTTTTCTTGGAAGCGTGATATAACTGCACCACAGGTGTTTTATCAAAGACTAGCAGACTTAATCTGACGCGTAGGTGTTAAATCCAATTGACCGTGCGATTTCTTGTTCGACTGTGTGTTTTACGTAGATCGGTCTTTAAGTGTAGGTCTTTATACATGGATTTATACGTCCTGTAGTTACATCTGTGCCTTCTTTAATCTATGCATATTTCATTTGTTGATGAATACTAAATGTTTTATACTGCGTACCATTGTCTGGCTGCAGTTATTTATATTTCTTGTCTCTTTGTGGGTTTCATGTGTTAAAATTATTGTGTTACAACTGAACTATAAATGCGTGTGTCTTAAAATCGATCGCATGCAATATCGTTATTACCGATATCCCGCCAAACCTCCATATTTTATTATCCCATATATTCTAGACTCTAATCTGTTTTGAAAGCACAATTATAAACAAAAAATCTCGCAATTAATGATAACCAGTAAGTTTCGTCGCCGTTATATTTTATAAATGTATTTCTTACCTGGGTCGTAAATAGGGCTATCCAAGGAAACAGAATTCCATCACTATATAACAATAGATAAATCACATAACACTAATCATGTCTAATAATAGGGACTCACGTCTGCCTCCAACACGTGGAGTTGATCGTCGAACATCTTCTGGTATGCTCCAATTCCATCACACTTTGTGTAACAAGCTTGTCTTTGCATTCACAATGCCGACCTATGACGACCTATGGAAATATGGGTTTTACAAGAACAGCTAAATTTAATCACTAACTTAATATTCCCATTTTTTATGATTGTATGAAATAGCTTTATTACTATACTCCATGTCACTGATAAACCACAGGTACAGTGGATTCAGTCTCATCCTTATTATAGAATTTATACTATCCGGAGAGTATGCTTTTCACACGAAATTGCTCTTTGATCTCCAACCGAAAGGAGATACTGTTAATGGATTAGCTGAAATAGTTGGATGGATTGTAACTATTTTTACCTGATACAGTTTATTCCAGGATGACATACTGTGGTCTATTCAGTGTTGGTCTTATTGCAATGACATTAAAATGTATGTTTTACTTCACTATCATCTCATTTGAATAAAGCTTGATATTTTATTAACATGTATACAATTAATTTTGTTTCTCATAGGAAATTTCGGTTAGTATCTCAAATGAAAAAAAAAAACAGCCCAAGCAATTATATTATAATCAGAGAAATGTTCAAACACACAAGTAAAATAGACAAGACAAAAATACAAGCAATACCATTATTTATTATTACATTATTGATATTTATATGCCTTCATAATTAAATTGTAACGTATAAATTATCTGCTTTATTTATTTTTTCTTTAATTGGCAGTTGTTATGGGCCGAAGCATTCGCTTCTATACATATTGGCTCTGCTCCAATAATGATATTTTGTGGAATATTAGGGCGATTCAAAAGAAACATGGTCAACAAGTGGAATTTAAGAGTGAGCTAGAAGGAAATATTCAAAATGGCTGTCAATTCTTTTCGGAGAGAATTAATTATTTTGATAGTTACACCGTGGCTTCATACGGCATGTAAAATATACAAACATCACTAGTCGGATATTATTATTTCAAATTATACTATCACCATTGATGGGAAATGCAAGAATGAGTCAAATAGCGATGATTATCGTGTGAGAAGGTGGTCCACCATTTGCTACATATGATATTACCAGCACCAAATTGCTCTAAAGTGATCGATGAGTATAATTGTAAGCATAACTTACAAATAATATCAAAATTGAGTATAATTGTAAGCATATCTTACATATAATATCAAAATTTATATCCTATCTGGGATTTCGATTCCGATAACTTCATGGTACCTGAAAACAACAAGAGGGATTATAACGGATCACCGTTAACCTAAATGTTATATAATAACTGTTAATTGCCAGACTTTATTAGGGGTAATAAATTGATCATCACTGCAGCTCAACAATTTTAGTGAATGTGTATTATAAACCTGGGGCCTGTTTCACGATTTTATCTTTAGTTATTTCGAGAAATGGCCAAGGTACACTTAATTTATCAGAACACAACAATAATTTTCTTGAATGAACCTTGGTTTACTAAAATTCAAAATATGACTCTGTTAATTAATATAGATGTGTTGTGTATCCTATTTCAAAATCGTAATTTGTCAAACGAACAATTACATCAAAGGTGTATTAGAAATTATTATTTTTCTGAAATAGTTTTCTTTATCAAATTTTTTTAACATACATTATGCAAGAGCTAAATCTGATTATTGCAAGTCTTAATTTAGGCTTCAGATGTTATAGAAATTATAAATTAGATCTTTATTTAAACAACAAGCCCAAAATCAATTCTGTAGACCCACGGATGGCTGGGCGACAGCTTGGATTTAAATAAGATTTCACTGATTGATTAAATCAAAAATGGCGCCCCATGCGGAGATTATTAACCGTTACATTGACGTCATCAGTTAGATCAAGGCTAAATGATAGTGTACGAAGCGAGGCTGCTGTTGAGCGATGCCACATGTCGGTCAATTTGATTGAAATTTCGATATATACGGCCTTGATATTATGTTCAGTGGTGGTTAAAATGAGAGTTTGGATGTTGGTATTATATGCTCTTTTGTCACTTGCGTTTACAGAAAAATTATGGAAATTGATAAACATCGCAGCTAACATCACCCCAATTGGATCACTGTAGTGTTTCCTATTTGTCTGCTTTGGGAGTCACGTGGTCACCTTACAGTACAAGAGTACACGTAGGCTAACAAGAAGTTGGCTATAATTATGCCTCATTGATTTGGTCCATTCCTTTCAAACTTTCGCTTCTTATCTATATAATAAAAGTATTTTTTTAATTTGTAGTAAAAATAAATGTGATACGAATTGAACTGCAACCCCGCCTCAAGCCATTGAAAACGTTACTTGATAATCGAGATTATGTAGGTGGAGTTAACGCCTGTCAATCAAACGATCGGCCAAGGTGAAGATATATTTGACTACCATTTCTAGTCAAATATTACAACGATGATAACTTTGTTCAGAATAAAGTAATTTGACTGAAATTTTCAATATATTCTTCTTTCATCGTCTACTTTTGAACTGTTATAGCAAGATTGGCCAACTCTCTATACAAATCTCCCATAATGTATCTAACACCGTTCGACTTTCAGGGAATGTAGCTCGTCGACGTGTGTTCTCTAAGTATCAGAAATGAATACAGATTCTTGGAATGGATCTTCAACACTTTATTTCAGGAGCAAATAATTAACAGCAACAATTTAACAACTTATAATTTCATATATATCGGACATCCAACTAGTATGTTCCCTAAGCTGGTCTCTCCAACTAATGTCCTCATCTAACATACATTTGTCTATTTACACAAATCAGTTACTTAGAAAGTGTTGACATAAACATATAATTATTGAAGGATTAAGACTTAAGGCATTTAAATAAATCAAACCACCCTAACAGCACTAAGGCAGCCGTCGTCGCCACCCTAACAAAAAGAGCCAAAAACATTTGTGACCCTGAAACACTCCCCCACGAAGTACAACACCTTACAGACGTTTTCACCAAACACAATGGGTATCCGCTACAGATGGTCAAAAAGATTATTAATTCCACACTATCTGACCTACCAAAACCAGATAAACTAAAACCTGATAAAGCCCCTATACGAGTGTTTATACCCTTCCACGGAAACATCTCCCACCAAATTAGAAGATTATTAAAACAAGAAGCGCAGATAGAAACCACATATCTCAAAGGCAAGACAACCAAGGATTTAATAAAAGCAAATGGTAAGATAACCCCCACCAAACCCATCTCCCCAAAAGGGTGTGTTTACCAAGTCATCTGCAGCTGTGGGGAATCATACATTGGAGAATCGAAGAGGCCCTTAGACATCAGAATCAAAGAACACATGTCGAAAACACCCACCAACCAATCTGCCATTGCCGAACACCTATTTGAAAACCCGCGCCACCGAGTGAACTGGACTAACGTCAAAAAGTTAGCTGTTAATTGCCACAACAAACGAAACCGAAGAACCCATGAAGCTATTAATATACGCAGGCATGAACCAAAACTAAACAGGGACCCAGGAATTTACATTCCAAGAGCGTATGATCGCATCATTAAAATGTAGTTTACATCGTCTCTGAACTATCCTTTAATTTTAATATTTGTATTGCTTTTAACTTTGTACATCTCCTCAAATCAATTACAATTTGCTTTACTGCATACTGCCTTCACTGTTAGGATTAACTGCTTATGGCTTCAGTTTCACCCCCCATAATACTTGTCCTTTCATCTTTTATTATTACTTTCATCTATAACTAATTACTGTATATATATATATATATATAGATTTATTTAATATGTTTTTACAGTCAGTACCAGTTGCTCGTGACTCATTATACCTGCTAATAATTGTTTGATCCTTTGGCTTCATTCTTGCACTTATCTATACCAATTACAGTTTATAACCATCTATGTACATTGTTTATTTAACGGCTTGGGACAGTTGTTCATGCTTGCTGATTTTGCATCCCATTGGAGGGTTCGCACTGCTCGTGTATATATATATAGCTATTTTGTTTTCATTTTATTTATTTGTGTTATATGCTTGATAACGACTTGTGAAATCTTGTTGAAACGTCGCAGTGAAATAAACCACAGTAATTGTTATCCATAAATAGTGTGTTATTTGATTATGTTCCAATTACTAAATGCCATTTAAAGAATTTAACAGATCAACCACTTTAGTTGCCAGCCTGTCATAATTTGACTGACAGGTTTATTGCTGCCTGCTTCTAATGACTAACCAAGCATTAATGAAAATTAAAATATAGATTTGAAATTTAAAACAGAATTGAAAAATAAAATAACATATGACCTAGACATCGGTCATATATCTTTAATTAAGCTGTTAAAACGTCAAATTCTGGACATAATGTGTGCTATGCACGGTTCGGTAAATAACCTGCATTTATAGTTCAGTGGAACACACAATAATATATAAACAAATTAAACCCACAAAAAAGACAAATATATAAATAACTGCAGCCCGACTATGGTACGAAGTATAAAACACGTAATATTCATCAAGAAATGAAATACGAATAAGACCGAACATATGTAACTACAGCACGGATATTGGTAATAACGATATTGCATGCGATCGATTTTAAGACACACGCATTTATAGTTCAATGGTACCACAATAATGTGAACAAATGAAACCCACAAAGAGACAAGAGATATAAATAACTACAGCCAGACAATGGTACGCAGTATAAAACATGTAGTATTCATCAACAAATGAAATACACATAGATTAAAGAAGGCACAGATGTAACTACAGCACGTATAAATCCATGTATAAAGACCTACCCTTAACAAAGATTGATCTGCGTAAAACACACGGTCGTACAAGAAATCGCACGTTAAATTGGATTTAACACCTACGCGTCAGATAAAGCCTGTTTGTTCTTGATAAAAACACCTTTGGTGCAGTTATAACACGCTTTCGAGAAAACTCACCAAACAAAGAATAAACACAGTGTCAGTCGTTTTTAACCCGTTCGTTAATTAACACATCCAGTACCGAAAAAGCAGCGTCACAGCACCCCTAGCAATAATTAAATCACCTTTCAGTCAATTTCTCACCCCTGTTAATTAACACACCGTATCTACAGATTTTAGCCTCTTCGTACTAGATTTGTTGCGATAATTAGAATTTTACCAATATTCGTACAAATTTACCAAAATCGGTACATATCTATATTTATGAGAATAAGTATATTTACGAGAATAAGTATATTTACGAGAATCAGTATATTTACATATGGCAAATTTGACTTATTCACTATATACCCAGGGATATTCAAATTGGGGCCTACCTATTCAATATTTATAAATGGCAACATTGCATTTTGTGCGATAGATTAAGGTCAATATTTTTATTTTATTAAATGCAATTTTATCTATGTAAATTTAGTGAAAAGCTAAAGTAATTATAGTTTAAATATATCATTTGTGTGGGAATTACCACTGTTCGGTTGGTTGTGCTGTGTTATTTATCAATATGGAGATTTGTTTTATGGATATTGCTATTGAAAGTAAGATGCACAATTTACGCATCGTGGCACATTTTTATAAATTTAATAAATGTGAAATGGCGAGTGCACATCTTTTTAGTAATAAAGCAGAATATATTTCGGTTGTAGAAAAAATAGTTTTTGCTGGATTTACTCTCTATATTCCTGTGGATTATCGAATGATAAATCACACGGTAAAACAGTTTTACTTCCCAAATTTTGATTTAACACGTACATGTCAGATAAAGTCTGTTGGTGCAGTTATCACAACTAGCGAGAAAACACAGCAATTAAACAATACACACCATTGACATTAATTATTTAATGGTCGGTTAATTAACTCACCTCTACAGAAAACACACCGTCGCACAGTTTTTCACCCCTAGCGTTAATTAACACAACTCTCAAACAGTTTTTCACCTTTGTTAATTAACGCACATTATTTACAATTTTATCGCGGTAATAACGAGTAATAGTCGGGAAATTAATTTTCTTTCGATAGACGTACAAATAACAAGCCAAACTGATTTCTATAATGCCTGTGCACAGATTCACCTCTTAGTAGTTCTCCGTGACAGCCATAATAACTTACGTTAGGACTGTTTGAATTTGGTCATTTTGTATCCAATGCTTTTTTGAAAGAATATTTTATATTTTGTGTGGTCTGAATGTCTCTATTTACATTTTAGTCTGGAATATTTTGCCTTTTAACTGAAAGGTATTTTTAAGTTGATAATTTCTTGCTTCTAATCATTGGTGTAAAAATAATACTTTCTTCACCCAACATAATGTCAAGCCCTGGACATAAGAACTTTATGAACAAATCTTTTTGGATTGATTCACTTCTCAAGAATTGACTGATGATACATGAATGAACCACTGAGTATGCACAGAACCTGGGGCATGTAGAATATAGACTTAATGTTTCTTTGCAAATAATCAAAATTCAGATATTTTGACTGCATAGACAACTTTGTTTCTGGTGGGCATTTAAGGTATGTTGCCAGGTAAATTATTGCTTCTAATTTTTTATTATTTATTTTTAGTATGGTAGCTACAGTGACTGGAGGATATAGACAGCAGTTTCAGTAAGTTTTTAAATTTGAAGTTGTATAGGTATATATTGAACTTTATAAGTTCTACCTTCAAAATCAAAGGGAGCTATTTATTACTGTTATTAAGTATATTTTGTATTAAAGAACATCTATCCATTTGATTGGATTCTGATGCATAGGCCTAGTGCATGACAAACTGACTTGACCTAGCTTCCTGATGACAAATCCTTTGCATAAATTGCTTACAAAACAAACTATTGCAATGTTTACTGGATTCTAATATCAACCAATGGGATAAAAATAGTATTATCTTACTAAATTGTCAAACACAAAAGATTCATCTGACAGGGTTTCAGTGTGGGCGTATTATGTCTGTCAGTCCGTCCATCCTTCCGCAAGCCAACACTTGGCTTGTGAACACGATAGAGGCTGCAGTGTTTGACAAATTCCTTTCAAATTTGGTGTGATGCATTGTGGTCATGAGAGGATGACTCCTATTGATATTCAGTATTCCGCAACCTTTTGTACCAGAGTTATGCCCTCTTTTCCAAAAACCTTGTAAACGCTATAGTGTATAACGGATTCTATTAAAATCTGGTGGAAAGCATTAAGGTCGTGGGAGGATGAACTCTATTGATATTCAACGTTTTTCGATATTCCGTTCCAGAGTTATGCTCCGTTTGCCAAAATTTTGTGAAGAATTGTGGCCATTAGAGGACGAACCCTATCGATATACAGCATTCTGCGACTTTCAGTTCCCCCTTAGCCGAATTATCAAATTTGGTAACCATTCAAGTTTTCCTTTTCCCACTTTGCCGAAATATCAAATTTGGTAATCATCCAAGTTTTCCTTTTCCCCCTTTGCCAAAATATCAAATTTGGTAATCATCCATGTTTTCCTTTTCCCCCTTTGCCGAAATATCAAATTTGGTAATTATCCAAGTTTTCCTTTCGGTTAAGCTACTGACAAAACATTGCTCAGGTCTGGGTGTATTTCCACACTTTGTGTGGCTATCTTTTTTACCATATTTTTCGCTGTATTGGGCGCATGCGTAGATAAAGCGCAGGGCGAGTTTGGCATAGGTGTTTCAGGAAAATATAAAAGTGCATGGTTGTGAAACACGTGATATCATACGTGACTCAAATACACCTACAATCTCCAGTAACTTGGCCAAACTGTACTGTTTACAGTTATAATAATTACCCATTAGGGTGTTTCATATTTGAACTTTTTTTCGCGATTGAACTCTACCATGTGCCATGCGTTTCCAATTGGGTCCAAACTCATCACTAGTGAATTTTATAATTTTCCTACCAAAAATGGCGGGCCGCCGCCATTTTGAATTTTTCACCAAAAATGATCAATGTGAAATTTTTGAAAAAGTCGGAAAAAATACTTCCCGTTACTGTAGAAAGATAAAACGTGGCACAATGCATCGAAAAGGCACAGAGATGTTCTGCGATTTATTTCAGAATTTTAACATCAAAATTCAGGAGGTTTGCAATTTGGCATTTTTTAGAAAAAAGTATTTTCTGTAGAATTTTTTAAGACCTTGATTTTTGGTGGGAAAATTATAATATTCGCTGGTGATGAGTTTGGACCCAATTGGAAACGCATGGCACATGGTAGAGTTCAATCGCGAAAAAAAGTTCAAATATGAAACACCCTATTACCCATCTTTAGCTGTATCAAGCTTTATATATATTTGTTTATGAAATAAAAAAACTCTGTATACATTTTTTGAATTGCATAAGACTTTATATTAATTATATCTTTAAATTCCATTGTTTCATAATTGAAATGGTAATTCTGGCGCTCGTACAGTAGTCAAACATGGCCGTCTATTACATAGCTTACAAAATATTTAATTTCAATTGCCATAATCCAGGGGTGCACAATTTCACTTTTGAATCACTAGCCCATGGGCAGGTGTCATGACAAAATTTGCTGTTGTTCTATCGGTTGTTTTTATAGCTACGGGTTCTATTTACCCTTGCATACTCGTTTTTTCATTCAATGTATGCCGTATTGAAAATGAAATATTACAATACATAATACTAAATTCAGCTATACAATATGATTGCTGTCTCAAAAAATGCCCGTTAACTAAGTCAAATAAATAGCGTTTTTTCGGATAATGCGATTTATGGACCACTGTGACACAATGTCATTCAGTCTATCGGTACCTCTCAATATAGTTAACATTTTTCACATTCTGCCTACATAAGTATATTTTAATCAGAAAATCAATGATTCCTTTGAAAAATAAAGTGTGGGTATACATAATTAGTGAAACAGGGATAATTCTAACAGTACCACCGGTCATGTGGAAAAGTGAGCGAGAAGACATGTGATGTAAAAATGCTATATTATTACGGTGTTTGCAATCTTCGTGAAATGAACACTTGGGAGTTTATAACAGTATTTATTGCTGTTTATTTATCATTAAACAATAAAAAGCCGTGAATGACAATAAAATTAAGACATATTTTCACAAAATACATAGAGAAAAAAAAATTGCGGTATCTTCGGTAAGGAATGTTGTCATTTGACAATACTTGTTAATTTTAGAAAAGTTATTTTTAGTACTGGAAGCTATTACCGGTAGAACTATCGTGTGCTTAGTAAGTTATTATGACAGAAGTTAGTCTATTCCACTATTATTATTGCGCGGACTGGAACTAAAATGCTTTAAATAATCACAAAGTATTGTTCGATTGCAAAGTATTGTTCAATTTCAAAGATTTCTGTCAGAGAAAATCGGCCTGTCCGCGGGCGGACGGATTGCGAAATTTCAGCTGTCCAACAAAAAAATTAACCTGTCTCGGGCGATGGGAATTGTGCACCGCTGCATAATCATCGAAGGTCGTTGAAAATCGATAGGCTTCTTAGCCTCTAGAGCACCCACAAGATTTTTCACAGAGGGACCAAGGGCCATAACTCTAAGGTCATGAGACGAAAGAGCCTATTGGTTTTCCAAGATTTCCGATAATTACTGCTAAACACTGTGTATAAATTTAGCTCCGTTGCTCGCGTTGGAAGAAAGTTGTTTTTTCCCGATTGTTAACCTTTTTTCAACTTAACATCACACAGTCCCTGTTTAATCTATTTTAATATTTAAGAGAAAACCATGCAGAAGGTGCTAAGGCTTCAATCACAGATTTTGACCAAATTTGGTTTATAAGTTGGAATAGTCCCAAAACACAAATGTGCAATATCAGATAAATCTTTCAATTCCTGACTGAGAAAATTGAAAAACATTTTTCATATGGTGAAATTGCCCAAATCCGTCTTTTCTCAAATACCAACTTTGAGAAGTCCTCACACCTTTACTATACGTAGCAAAAACACCAAACTCACACAGATTGTAGATGACCTAGTGCTGTTACCACAAAATTAATTTCAGACGATTCTGGCAAACGAGATCTGTATACGAACTGGATATCAAGCCTATCTAAATTCCCCATTTTTCGTCACCCAAAGTTTGACGCCCTATAGCTACTTCTTTCATGGGGTGGGTTTCAAAAATTTATGCTCACGTGAACAAGCAAGCTCCCAACATTTTTGTTTTTGTTTTTTTTTTTGTTTTGATACAAAAAATAAAAATGACCAGAATCGACGTGACAAAAACTAGGTAAAGCAAACAATATCTGTGTTATAAAAATGTCTTGAAAAAAATACTTTAAAGGGTCTGTAACTGTAATCGTTCATGGTTCATCTGGCGCCGACGGGAATTGGCTTCCGCAGTTGTCCACGAGCTTCCATTGGAGTATCAACGTGGTCAATGAAATGATCTTAACAAAACATATCCATTACTCTCAAATAGACATTATTTTAAATAAAATAATCCAAACAAAAATGGAAAATTCACCTAAAAGTGAGATTCGAACCACGAACCGCATGATTGCCCCCGACCCACCCCCTCACCGAGTTGCTTATCCAAGGTCCATGTCGCTGGCCCTGTTCAGGGGAATTGCCTAGGGCCTCTCTTATTCTAAATCCGGCCCTGAAGGTGTAGCTGACGGCGCTCGAGAGCTGTTGCTACCATGCTACACTATTCAACATCGTCCACTTTGACGCAAGGCTGCGTTGCCGTTAAAATTTAAGCTTCCGCATTTCTGTATTGTAGAAATCAGTGGATGTGTCCAAAAATGAATAGTGGAAACATGCTCTGAAATTGAACATTTTGTAGCCATTTTCGGTGACCTGTTGGAAAATGAAACCTTAAAGAGACAATATAACAAATATGTAAAATGGACAATATGACAATACCAAATATACAATAAATACAAATATACACTTACATACAGTATCACCTGGTACAAATCATGGCTATGGATATGATGAAAACATATATACAAATCAAAAAATTTATTTCTCTAATTAAATTTGCAAAAAAATGTATCACAATAGCTTATTTTTAGCACTTTTCAATAAGCTCTATATTTTAAGTATGTTGCATTCCGGTCATTTTTTTTACACCTATTGATACTATGTGCTTAGCACTTCAAAACCATCCGAAGAAATTCTGCTTGTGACCATGAAAGAAAAAGTTACAGTGTATCTTTTTCTGTACTACACAGATAATGTGAATATGGTACTCTTAAAAAAAAGTCCCCCAAAAATTAGTAGGGACTCATTTTTTTTCTTCAAATTAGTGCTGGGTTGGAAGTCGACCACCCGCTTTATCAGAAAGGGTCAAAATTAGAAGGTTGCTTTTGCACCATAGAATGCAGTCTGAGCTTAAAAAGGGTGATAAATACACGTGAAAACCATGGATGAAAATGTCATTTATTAATGTAAATAATACTTAATCTAAAACGTAATAAATAACTGTTTATTTATTAATGTAAATAATACTTTATCTAACTAAAACATAATAACTGTACGTACACAAAGTACTTCAATAACCTGATGTTGGGCTTAACAAAACGACAACAATATGGCACAGTAATACAAAAGATGGCCCAACATTGGCAATACAATTTAAAAACAGTAAAAATCAAGCATGAAGTGCTACAAAAATAAAAACAATAACATAAAGGCAATACAAATTCAATAAGAATCAATGAACTTGGTGGAGAAGGGGAAGGAGGAGGGCAATTGAAATTTTCAGCTATTGTTCGTTCACGTGTTGTCTCTCGCTAGTAAGACGCTTCGAGTGAAGTCTCGGAGACCAACACGGTCACGAGGTCAGCTCAAATTACATTATTGTAATAATGTATATTTGTGCCTGAGCTCCCTCCCCTTAAATAACAAACTCATTGTTGGATGGATGAAAATGTCATTTATTAATGTAAATAATACTTACTGTCTGAGTCTTGGTAAATTTTAAACGGATTTCTTCGATTATGAACAAACTACTTAACTTTGGTTATTATAAACTTACCTGTGTGTTTGTAATGAACTCCCATTCGATAAAATCCATTGCACAACTAATTATCACAACGATGAAAACAAGTTCTCTCTTGAAAAATTGAAATATCACAAACTTTTCCCAGAGAAAAATACCAATATGGAAGATGGTTACGTCACTCTGCGGAAGATATCATTTCGTATTAGGGGTGACAGCATAGGTCGAAATTCAAGTACAATTACGACAAGAATCCATGACCACTCGGACCAAAGACCACTCGGTTGAAGACCAGTCGGACCAACTGATAGACCACTCAGCCCAAACAAATAGACTACTCGGACCATACAAAAAGACTATTCGGACCCAACAGAAAGTCGACTCGGACCAATAATAAAGTGTTGTTTTAATAAATTGATAATTGCCTTTGTTTTAATATGATTACTCGAACCAATAATAAAGTGTTATTTTAATAAATTGATAATTGTGTTTATTTTAATATGACTACTCGAACCAATAATAAAGTGTTATTTGAATAAATTGATAATTGTGTGTGTTTTAATATGACTACTCGAACTAATAATAACATGTTGTTTGAATAAATTGATAATTGTATTCCAAATCGCAAAATATCGAGAACCACACTTGTAGTCACGTTTAAAAAGGGGCATATAAACGTCCGGTCTTCGTATTATTATGTGCTGTTTATATTAACGCATCAAGGGCGGATAACTTGAAAACGTGTCTCCCCCGCCCCCCCCATATATAGTAACCCAGGGGTTAGTGGGGTAGAAAGGAATGAAACCACTGGGGATACCGCGAATGTGGAAAAAGTAAAATTAGGCTATCAGACAAGAACAGTATACCCGTATATGTAGAAACTGTCAAAAGTCTGGACATACCGAGTCTCATTGCAAGAGTAAAGAAAAATTAGATTGATATTTTTTTTTGGCACCATTATTAATTAATTTTAAAACTAATCGTTGATTTATTTTCCGTACACAAAATTGAACCAAACAACTCTAAATATACGAATTCCGTATAAGAATTATTTGCTTCTTTGTATTGTGATTTAATAATAAATAAATAGCATATTGCCTAGCCTTATAATATAATTTAATTGGTCCGACTGGTCTTGTTTTGGTCCGACTGGTCTTAGTCCGAGTAGTCTTTGGTCCGAGTGGTCTGGATACCTACGACAATTGGCATTGAGTTTGTGCGTTCGCACACATAACTACCCGCATTCCTGTATTTAGTTACCGTCTTTTACATTCTAGTAAAATCTCTGCAAATTTTATAGCTTTACTTTTTGAAATATTTTGTTCTAATTATTTGATTAGCGACTCGGATGGGATTATTTACTTTTGAACACGCATGCCGCACAAACACAACTATACATTCGTTTTATGGGCTTTATCGCACTTCGGTCAAAACTGTCGAATCGAGAATTAATGTTCCGCTTCTTACGGGGTCATACGGACTTAGTAGCATTATATACCCACCAGGGCACCTAATAGACACGCTGAGGGCTGCCGCAACACGCTTAAAGATGTTACTGAAGCGGTTATTATTCGATCAAAAGAATGCGTATAAAATTAAAAATACACTCAGAGAATTCGGAGGTAAGCTTCATGATCCTTGTTAAATTATTTATAACATAAAGAAGATAGGATATTTATAGTTTATACATGACTTTATTTTTACGAGTATCCATGCAATCAGTGATATTTTAATTGTGAAGAAAATTTGATAGACTGGCGATCAATGGTTTCCATATAAATCTCCTATGTAATTGCCTTCAATTGATATTTTTCGTCGCCCAAACCCATATACGATCAAAATGATCGTGCTGTCAAACTATCTTTCAATGTTAACCAACCCCCGCAACAGGTATATTGGATTCGACCAATACGTCACGAAGACATTGTTGACATCGACTCTGTCGAAATTACAAGTAAATTTTCAAATTTTTCAAGAGAACTTGTTCTCATCGTTGTGATAATTAGTTGTGCAATGGATTTTATCGAACGGGAGTTCATTACAAACACACAGGTAAGTTTATAATAACCAAAGTTAAGTAGTTTGTTCATAATCAAAGAAATCCGTTTAAAATTTACGATGGTTCACACAGTAATCTTAAACGTAATAAATGACTGTTTAATTATTAATGTAAATAATACTTTATCTAACTAAAACATAATAACTGTACGTACACAAAGTACTTCAATAACCTGATGTTGGGCTTAACAAAACGACAACAATATGGCCAAATGAATTGCTGCCTAAATGAAGACAGGCAGACAATTTCAGGCCCAACACAGGCGACCTAAACCTCCACCCAACAAGCATGTATGAAATCAGTGGATACAGCAATACATGTAAGAAAGATTATTCAAGCATGACAAAATATTCCCATAATGTCATAATTAAATGTGACGGTTAACAGACATTTAGCAAGAGGTATTATAAAATTTACCGTGGACGGAGAATTCAGCACCCAGGCTGTCATACCGTAATTGGAAACTGAAATTGCAGAACATACGAGACTCGGTCGGACTACTCTGACAAGTGGAAGTGCTCTGCACTTATAACGGTATGCCTATGTACAGCAAATGCATAAGAACCATTATGGTTTCAACTAACTACCGCTAATATACTATAATGGACAGTGATAATGCATAGAAGCCTAGATACAAAATAAACAATAAATTAAGTGCCAATTACATTCATGACAATAAAATTCCAAATACATGTACATAATTAGACGTGCCATTAATAAACATTTAACAAGACATATTATAAAAAAATTTCAGTGGACGGAGAATTCAGCATCTAAGCTGTCATACTGTAATTGGACACTGGAATTGCAGAACATACAAGACTCTGTCGGACTACTCTGACAAGTGGAAGTGCTCTGCACTTATAACGGCATGCCTATGTACAAAAATTGCCTAAAACCATTATGGGTTTCGACTAACTACCGCTATATACTATAATGGGCAGTGATCATGCATAGAAGCCCAGATACATAAAAAACTCTTAATATAAGAGCGAATGTCGTTCAGACTACTCTGGGGTGATTGAGAAAAGTATGCTTTTCAAATACAGGACACATCTTAATTAATATTATTGCACGTGTGACAATTATGAGTATACATTTTAACAAAAGGTATTGTAAAATTTTACAGTGGACGGAAATTCAACACTCGATCTATTTACATACCGATAAACTCAACTCCACAAACTACTCTGG
The DNA here is from genome assembly GCF_932274485.2 of Patella vulgata. Lineage (NCBI taxonomy): Eukaryota > Metazoa > Mollusca > Gastropoda > Patellidae > Patella > Patella vulgata. The sequence goes on from NC_065885.2 coordinate 46,508,012, forward strand.
GGAGTCTGAACCTATCAAAATAAGTATAAAACTAATGAAGTTTGAGAACAAAAACACAATATATATATATCGTACAAGGAGACACAGGATTCAGGACCATAATCTTAATCTAATGAATTTAGGCAAGGCAAACGGATGTGAGATTGGAAAGTGTTGCTTTTCCATTGTCCAAAACGGCGGATAGTGTCCTCAGAATGGCTCTTCAAAAAGGCAGTTGTAGCAGCGCCCATGCGGAAGGAATGGAGTTTGTAGCGTGAAACATCCAAGCCTAAAAATGCTACTAACTTTGATAATTGGGCATTCACAAAGGAATAAATTGCTGGTTTACCAACAGGCATTTGGAATAAAGGTCCAGTAGAATGTGGAAAACATTTCAAATAATGGAACAGTAAGCATGGAGCACAAGCCATGCTGGACGATGAACAAGAGCATTGCAATAGTGTTGTGTTGGGATCACTACCTTCTAGATGCCTTCTATATATATCAGCACGTGGATGGACGGTCATATTCATATCTCACCCCCCCCCCCCCCCTATATATATTAACAAGACATGCTCCTGGTTCGACCACACCCTCGAAGTGTGTGTGCCTTTTATTAACTTCAATATTATATTACAGTGAAGAGTCGGCAGGGGCAGATAACTCCCGTCTCACGTGACTTATATTACAATAATGATCATCCAGTAAAGGATCAATACGACATCCCCTAGAGTTGTTTTTGTCATACCTAAGTGTAAGCTTGTGTACATCATCTTGTAAACGTGAAATAGAATCATGTAAAGTGGTATCAGTATTTGAGTCTGTATTAATCTTAGTATCCCTATCAGATAATTGTGTGGAGAAAGATACTTCTTTAGTTGTTGGCTTATTAGTGGTTTTAACATCAAGATAGGCTTGAACTTTAGTACACATTTGGGCTAATGTTATGTCTGCGGGGCCAGATAATATTAATGATTGTTGACAGTCTTGTGGTAATGCAGATAAATACTTATGTTTGACCTGAGCGTCATTGATATCTAATTGAGCAGCTAACTTTTGAAGCTGTTCAGCATTCTCTAATGGTGAGATTGCATTATTATACACATTATTAATATCAACAACAGTATTAGGCTCTTTATCAATGTTATTGAATTCCAAATAATCATTAAATGATAAAAAATGTGATAAAGATTTATCTTGAGATGAAGAAGAACCTTCAAAACGTTCGATACCAAGATTACAGGCACGGAAATTTGTGGTTCAGCCATATCAAATTTTGAAGTTTCTATCGAACCTTATACTATATACTGATTACTTCTGCTTCGACGTAATGGTAACACTAACTTAATAACAAAGCTATCAATTATAAACAGGACTAAGACAAGTCTATTTGAATATGAAAATTTTAAAGAAAAAAATTTTCTGACTACCTTAACTTATCAAAAAAACATTAATAAAAAATTAATTCACTCACACTTTCTTTCGATGTATACAGTTATTAAATTATCAAATATTGACTGCTGGAACAAGTTGAAAACCATTTATCTCCACCAAAAAAAGACGAAAGTAGTAGCTATGACTTCTACCGGAAGTAGTTATGGCTGCTACCATGTTGGATCCGCCATTTTCTTCTTCTTCTTCTGTGATTTTCTTCGTGAAACTAGATAGTCCTCCAATTTTCACGTACTGCGGAATTGGTTTACCATGCGCTTTTCGAACGCCCACGTGCCTTCATGAATAGAAGTATTCAAGTAAGTTCTAGAACATTACTATGTAGTCTGGTTTCAATAAAAAAATCCTTTTTAATTCTGCATTAGTTCAGCATCAATTCGGCATTAATTCGACATCTCCACCATGTTGTGTTGGGATCACTACCTTCTAGATGCCTTCTATATATCAGCATGTGGATGGACGGTCATATTCATATCTCAAAACCCCCCCTATATATATTAACAAGACATGCTCGTGATTCGACCACACTCCGAAGTGTGTGTGCCTTTTATTAACTTCAATATTATATTACAGTGAAGAGTCGGCAGGGGCAGCTAGATAACTCCCGTCTCACGTAACTTATATTACAATAATGATCATCCAGTAAAGGATCAATACGACAATAGAAGTCTAAATCGGATCCGACGTGGATTTATGTTTATAATAGACTAATGTTATTTCAACCGATGACAACACACTCTCAGTGAAGACAAAGCGTACATGATTAGTCTGGACTACAAGGGTAGATTGGATTTTTGATTTCAGCACTAACTCTCCCAAACGGAAAAAACCTGCAAACGCTACGGCAAAAATTGCCTGCAACAAAATTTGGTGAGTCTGTAATGTAATTACCGTCGGGATCGCTGATAACAAACGCAATAGGATATTATTTGTGATCGGAAGACGATTTTCAAGTGGAACATGAAGTTTTTTAGCGACTTTCAATAAATTTGTAACCAAAAAGGAATGCACTGTATCGGGAAAACCCAACAATTTTTGTACAAATGCCAAGACTCACACATGTGAGGCGATTGAAGATGGTGCAAAGCCATTCTCAAACAAAAAGGCCAAAAAATTCAAGATAATAGGAGAGGGAATCGGAAACGTAGGGTATAGTTTAAAACGTCTGCAGAAATCTGTAAACCTAGTCCAAGACCATTGATAGGATGCGCGCGAACCACTAGATAACGCTTGACCGACTAACAACTTCGCTGTGGCTGTCAAATCGTCAAAATTGCGGGATCCACCACCTGTGGAGATGGATCTAACCATGGAGCGTGTTCTCTCGCTCGCTGAAATAGAAAACGAGACAGGGAATCAGCCACAGTATTATAATGTCCCGGGATATGTTTAGCTCATATTAAAATATTGAAACGGAGTGCAACTAAAATCAAACACCGAACCAGTGTCATGAGAGCCGGACATTTTGAAGTGGCTTTGTTTATCACAAAAACTACACACTCGTTATCGGTTAAAAGTAAAAGCTTATGATTTTTTAAAAGATATCCGAAGTGTTCCATAGCAGCTACAATTGGAAACGATTCTAAAACATTAATGCTGAAAGAAGCAAATTGTTCTGACCATTCACCAACGAACCATTTCGAACCTAGCACAGCTGCAAATCCGTGGGATGTAGCCGCATCAGTATATAATTTCAAAAAATCAGATCCCATCCAAGTATCATGCAAAAACATGCATCTGCCGTTAAAATTGGACATGAAAAGATGCCACGCATGTAAATCTAACCGCGCAGCATTTGTAATGCGTATTTTGTAAAAGGGTTTCGATATTCCAATTGTTAGGTCATACAGTCTTCGCAAGAAGGTACGACCCGGTACTACTACCATTGTAGCAAAATTAAGGAGACCTAACAGAGATTGCAATTCATGTAATGTAACTTTTTTTCGTGACAAGAACTCTGTTAGGCGATCACAGATTTTGACTATTTTTTCTCGCGGCAAACATACTTCCATTGTCACTGAGTCCACTTCTATTCCGTAAATAACTATTTTATTTGTCGGAAAAACGGTTTTTGATTGTTTTATAGGAATACCTATGTACTCTGCTAAGTTGAAGAAAGAATTCAAGGCATCCGAACATATTGGCGAGTCGACCGGACAGCAAAAAAGAAGTCATCAATCATCTGGCTTATTGCAGATTGATGGGTGGTAGTTATAATCCAATACAGGGCCAAACTGAATCGTTCAAATGTTTGGCAACTCATACTGAATCCCATGGGAAGGCACCTATCCGCGTAATACCACAATTGGTTATTAATACTAATGGTAAACCCCAATAGATCGTAATCCTCCGGATGGATAGGAAGTAATCTATAAGCGTCCTTTATATCCGCTTTTGCCATTAGTACTCCCCTGCCCAGGGAGCGAACAATTTCAACAACATTATCTATGGTCTCATATTTAACAGAGCAAAATTCCTCGGGAATGCCAGAGTTTATTAAATCCTCAAATGGGAAGGACAAGTCGTGGATCAAACGAAAAGCACCCAACTCCTGTTTAGGAACGACACCTAAAGGAGAGCAGCGAAGATTTGGAAATGGGGGATGTTTAAAAGGCCCCAACACCCGACCCTTGGATATTTCGATATTTATTTTTTCAACTAACAAGTCCATGTCTTGCAGCCACAACTCTGGATGCAGTCTGTTCCAGGCTAGGTCCTGTGATTGACGCAAGGTTGTGAAACCTGTGTCATAATATTGCAGGGCAGTCCCTCCATAATTTTGTGCTAAATCGGTCACAAAAGACATGTAAGCCAGCAAACTGGGCACTGACTGGGATGACCTTTGGACATACCCTTCCATAAAAATTGCAAAAGCCTTCTGCCATTGATCCAATGACAGGAGTTTGGACTTTGGTGAGGAAACCAGCTTAAAAACTGGTTCCTCATTCACCTCAGAAACACTTAATGACAGTTGATCAGGCACAGAACCCGGAAGAAGGCTCGCAAAGTTTACGAACCTGTTTGTCCAAATGTCGTTTTGAAATGTGGCTCGAAATGAGCCACCCCTCACCCATAGTAGACGTCTGCGGTTGAAGATCTGCTGTAGTTGTGAAGAGCTGTGTTGTCTCCACTGCAAACACGCTTGGGGCAGTATTGCCAGTTGGCGTCTCAGCGTGGGCTGTAACAGGCACTGATGTGGAGGGGACGTCCGGTATTGATGCATGTGCCGATGAACTAGCAGTACTTGGAACAGGTGTAGGAGTAGTTGAGGCATCTATCGCCGGAGGAGTTTCGGGTGACTTGACTAAAAGTCCCCGTTTAAACAATTTCTGTAATAGTATGTTGGTCAGGCGATCTTCTGCCATTGTTGGGACGATTTCGATGTCCTCCACGTCATCACTTGGGCAAGGGTTCCTACGGCGCTTAAGACATCCTGAAACAGTTTCAATCCCACATAAACATATACACAATTACATTTACAAGCCTTAGCTACACTAAGTGTTCACAAGTAAATAGCACGCATACTGCACTAACATGCCACAAACAATAGCCTAGCACACGCAAAACTCACACGCATACCCCAATAGCATGTCATCACAACTGATTAGCAACACAAGTACTACCCACACACATACCCCCAAAGTATGTCACCACAGAAATAAGATAAATCTGCTTACTTCCAGAAGCAGCAACCTCGCCCTGCTAGGCTAACGCAGAGAAAAAATATGTCACGCTACTCACACGCATACCCAACCTTGTATGCCACCACTTAAACATTTCCGAAGGCCACTACACGTGGTTTACTATAGTAATTCAAAAAGATGGGCACATTGAAAAAGCCCAACACACACAAACAACACTATAAACTATACATATAGGCCAAGCCACTACACATGGTTTACTATACTATTACTAATTCAAAAAGATGGGCACATTGAAAAAGCCCAACACAACATAAACAACAATATAAAAATATACATGTACTGACACAGGTACCACAAAGACAAATCGCCCGACTAAGATGTGGGAAGCAAACAAAACCAGCGGATATATTGTAGAATTGCATCTCTCACACTGCGACAGAAAAGTGAGCAACCAATCTCCTTTGATAAATGAATACCATCAGGGTCGTAAGGATTACGGGCTGGGTTTATTAGCCCTGCTCTATGGTGCCATAATGAGATATTTTATTTGTCTCTGCTACTTTCTCGTTATAAGTGGAATGGGTCACCAATGTAACAGAGTGATTTATACCTGAAGTTGACGTTTATATTATGTTTGTTATTTATTTTTAATAAATAACCTGGTGTGACAAAACGGATCTATAACTGAAGTTGACGTTTAAACTCTCGACAACTTCTGTGAAGACACGTTCTTAATAATCATCTAGTTTATTCAAGATGTTCTTTAACAAGCTACACATGATCCGCGTGTAACACTAGACTGAATTTCAAAGAGAATGTATTAGTGGTCAGTTCATTATACCTTGACCTGACAATGACTTTCAAAGAAATATGCAGTTTAATTACAAACACCATCATTGATAATAAACAATACCATATATGATTATCACTCTTGTCCACCTCAGCTAATTGTTAGAGGCTTTATAAGCAGACGTTTACTGACAGCAAGTCAGACTTGGATTAGAGCTTCCCCCGATTTATGTCTATTTCATGTTCTCAATAAATGTTTTATACATTATGCTGATATTCTGTTATCTGTAAGAAAGTGTTACACCAATTTGCGGGGTAAAAGTTCAGAAATTACGATACACTTAGGATTCCATCCGTGAACAATATACTCGGCAAAAGACACAATGGCTAACGCCAATTGATATGGATTACTGTTCAAATCCGACAAATCATTGGAGCCCATATGTAACACTATGATGTCAGCATGACGAAAGTCTAAATTATTTGACTTAAAAAGGCGTCCGTGCGGATCACCTCTAACACGTTAACCGCCATAACCGCGGAAACTAACTCTACATAGTCAAGGGTTTTTTGTAGCTGGAACCGAAAATGCACACTTGCACTGGATCAGATAACGGACTCGATGCGAGAGTGAGCGACTGCTGACCAACTTGGAACAAAGGAAAAGCCGCCATTTTTTGGCGGAGATTATCCTAAGCAAATAAATGTCGATACTGGCCGAACAAAAAATGCACGTACACAATACGTGAATACAGTCTACAGAAATACTAAGTATACTCAACTTATCACAATAATTGGCGTAAAAAACACTTTCCAACAGAAATAAACACAATTGAAATTTCCATCTATTGTTCGTTCACGTGTTGTCTCTCGCTAGTAAGACGCTTCGAGTGAAGTCTCGCGAAGTGAAATCTCGCGAGACCAACACGGTCACGACGTCAGCTCAAATTACATTATTGTAATAATGTATATTTCCAGTGCAGTCCTTTATAGCGACATCAGCTTGTAACCACTTCAGCATGTCACTTCTTGCCCCTAGGGGGTGTCATACCATAAGTTTGATCAAAAACTTCCGACCCCCAACTTAGCACCTTTTGTGATTTTTGCGTGGTCTTCTCGCGGATACACTCTTAAAACAGATTTTGAAAGCTGATATCTTATTCTTTTGTTTGATATAATGTTTGCATACCTTTTTTTCTAATTAATTTCATAAACGTCAATTTATCGTGTTTTGACGTTATGGTAAAAAAATTTGTAACGTTTTGAAACGGCGGTACTCAACTTCAAGTGCTCGGCAGCGGTTCTTTTTATTAATTAATTTTTTTCATTTTGATACCATTAGAAAGATAACCGAACGAACTTTCGATTGGTCGGTTATGGAATGTTGGCATTCCGAAATACCATGTATTTTTTGCAAGTTGAAAAAAGAATTCATGCTTACTTTTTATGAGGCAATTTGTCACAATTCCATAACCAACTGATCGAAAGTTCATTTTATTGCACTTCCGATGCTACTGAAATCAATAAAATTGAAGCATGTTAAGTGCTGCCACCGAACACTTGAAAATGGTATATACTGGGAAATTTTGTTGAAAATAATATCTCATACTCGTAGTTTGCCGTGTTATGACATCATTAGACACGGTGAAGAAAAATGCATTTTAAGTTCCCAAGACCCATATTCACGGTAAATTAAGTCGAAATGCAACTAAATGTTCATTTATGAAGCAATTGTTATGTTTTATGTATAAAGGACTTGCCTAAAAATACATAACAATAGCTAATTCCATTTTATTTTCACATCTTTTGCTGGGTCAACTGTGTTGACATCAAGTGACTCATATTCCCGCACTTATTTTGAATGGAAATTTCCTCCCAGCTCCCACACATCTTTATTTTTTAACACCAAATATTTTTGTCCCCCGCCTTTTGAAGAAAGCGTCGGGTGTTCGATCCCTGCATTGGCCGAGAAAGTTCATCCAGATTTTCCGGCGGGGTTCCCCCTTGTCAGTGATTCAGGATGGAGGGCCTGACAAGGATAGCTGTCTAGTCCTTTGGATGTTACGGAAAATCGAGGTCCCGTGTATACATTGGAATGCCCGTAAAAGATCCCCTGGCAGTAGGATTTTGATATAAGAGTAGGCGATAGTGCCACAGCCCGGGCAAAATTTCCCTCATAGCACACTGTATGGCGTATGCATAGGAACAGAACAGTAGGACGTTAAACCCCATTTCATTTCATTTCAAAGAAAGCAGGGGACTACTAAAATGGGTTCGTCTGTCTGTCTGTCCGTCCGTCCGTCCGTCTCTGTCTGTCCGTCACACTTTTTGGAACACAATAACTCTCCTTCTAATTGAGCTAGAATGTTCAAACTTGGTGTAGGTGTTTATTAGGTCAATGCCTTGATGGAGTTCATAGATGAACATTTTCTGCGTAGGGTAAGCAGAGATAACAATTTGATTGGTTGATGCTTTGGGACACGATAACTAGTTCTAATTAAGTGAGAGTGATGAAACTTGGTGTATAGTTTCATTACATCAATACCTCGACTAAGTTTGATAATGAGCATTTTCTGCTCAGGGTAAGTAGAGCGATAAGCAATTTGATTGGTGAAGACTTTAGACACAATAACTCTCCTTCTAATTGAGGTATAATGTTCAAACTTGGTGTAAGCGTTCATCAGGTGAATGGCTTGATGGAGTTCGATGATGAACATTGTCTGCTTACGGAAAGCAGAGATACGCAATCTGGTTGGTTGATGCTTTGGGGCACAACAACTTTGGTTATAATGAAGTGAGAGCGATGAAACTCAGAATATAGATTCATTTTATCATAACCTTGACTAAGTTCGATGGTGCGAATTTTCGGCTTAGGCTAAAGAGCGATAAGCAATTTGATTGGTCAAGACTTTGGAACGTAACAACTCTGCTTTTAATTGAGGTAGAATGTTTAAACTTGATGTAGATGTTCATTTGGTGAATGTCTTGACTGAGTTCAATGATTAACATTTCGAGCTAAAGCTAAGCAATTTCATTGGTCGATGCTTTGGGACAAGATAACCTTGATTCTATCTGATAGAGAGCGATGAAACTTAGTGTATAGTTTGATTGCTCGATACTTGTTCAACAACTGATAAATTTCGTAACATTGACAAGTATTTCAATGTTCTGGAATAAGAAATTTGCTGTTCACTTGATTATTTATGCCTCGTTTAAAGCATTTACTTTGCACACTAATGGAATTGAAACTGGAAAATATCCACACGAGTCTTGCAGAGCCATTATTATTACCTTCCGCAGCTGTGATGGAAGACAACTTAAACTTTTATACGGATAATGTATACGATTTCTATCCACTTAAAACTGGATTATACCCAAATAAAAATGGAACAACAAAAGAATTAACGCTAGCTAAGAATAATTTAAAAAATGGCTCATATTCTGGATTTACCGTTGGCGATTTACAACATTTCATTTGAGATGATGGAACCAACATAGAATTAATTAGGTCAGTCATGTCGATACGTATACCGAATTGTCGCAAAACATTTTATTAAATAATTTAGCATGACAGTTGTGATACTAATTATTATAATTTTAATTCTTTGTTTTTTGGGTAAATGTATTTAACACAGGTATCGAATTTGACGTATGCAAAAATGCAAAATGCGTGTAGATTTTGTAGACTTGGGTGTTAACAAAATATGTCACACATAAAAAAATGCGTGTAACATTTTTTCGCTTATTGTTACTGAATAACATGATTTCTTTTTTTACGCAAAATCAAGACCATAATTATGACAAAAAACGGAATTCTATTGATTATTTTCCTTCCATGCAAAATGTAAATAATGCGATGTCTATAACCGGCGTTTTGTGCCACTTTGTCAGACATTCGGAATTCTTCATTTTTTTTCCCCAAACTGATCGTTTTTATTGTGGTAAAAATCATATATTTTATCGGCTAGGAGTTTACCCTATTCAATAAAAACAATACAGATATATCATAATTGATCTCTTTTAGTGTTCAACTTGTCCTTTCATTATTGTTGTTATATTCCATCAAACAAATTCCGACATCGGTCAAAAATATAGATTATTGGCGAATGGCTTTCACGTGACACAAACAGTTTATTTGTAGTAAAAAACAAAGTACCGCGATATATAGCGGTTTTGATTTTTCTGGATGATATTTAACATAAATATTGAAAAAATGTTTTCCTTTTGATGTTATTTACAATATTTTATTGCTTAATGATGAATAAATACTGTTATAAACTCCCGAGTATTCATTCCACAAAGTTTGCAAATACCGACATAGATCGTATATAATATGGATAAATCACCCAGCATTGGACGATGAATTAGGTTGTACATCGCATGCATGAAGTAGATGTACCATAAATTACTTCCTGTAGAAGGCTTGACTATATTATTTATGAAGCTGAGTCGTATGAACTGATATTACATGTTATTATTTGGTTATTGAGATAGCGACTGGAAATTTTGAGATAACTTTTGTTATATTTATGAAGTTAATCATAATACGAAGACAGTATTTTTTACTTCATTATTTATAGTTTCAAAAAGTACTTAAATTATAGATCCCATACTATAGGCCATAGCACATTGCATAGCCTATGCATGAACATCTTCAACAGAAGGCTTGATCTCGCTTTAACTACGTACATCTTATCAAGGCCTTCACGTAATACCCTGCATGTTGCGGCACTAATTTTGATTTGGTACAAGCCCAACTTTTGAGCCTAACAGATTCCACTAACGCTGCGAATACCAAGTCTCGCGCTTTCAAGCTAAAATGTCTACCTGTGATAATCGAGTTGCAAAGTTCAAGGTTCATTCAACGTCAAGGTTTCTGTGGAGGTCGCGATGTCACAACCTCTGATTAGACACTACTGAAGATAACATAGCTATAAGTTCGGGAATTGTGAAGTAAACAAGCAACGGCCAGATGTTGTGAAACTCGCAGTCGTTGCTTCAGGAACATGATGCATGAACTGATATTTGATGTTATTATATTTTGTAATAATTGTAATTGAGATAGCGACTGGAAATTTTGAGACAACTTTCCTATATTTATGAAGTTAATATTAACACGAAAACCGTATTTTTTACTTTATTTTTTTTATATTTTTAAAAAGTACTTTAATTTTAGATCTACAGATTTTCTTGAATTTCTTGAAAATAATAAAACAAAACTACTTTTTAGTTTTGGGTCCATTATTATATTTGAGGATGTAAACATCATGTGTATTTTTGTAACCAAACTGATTCTTCAAAACTATTTTCAAAGAAAAAAAAGAGATGCATTTAAGATATTTTCGTAGCAAAAATAAAAATCTTGATATTAGAATCAGGTGTTTTCATACTTGAGCTTTTTAATTCAAATTGATTCATTACAAATTTTTCCAAAGAAAAAAATACCCATCTGAATACAAGGATTATGTACGCTGGTGTTAGTCAAGAAAGTTCTCTGGCATTTTGCAGCATGGTTTTTCCCAGTCGGTAGTGCAGGAGGGAGGGCCTGGCAAAGAACTGTCTAGTTGTGTAGATGGGACAAAAAACACAAGCTCATGTGTACACATTGACATCATGCGTAATTTTGTAACCAAACTGATTCTTCAAAACTATTTTCAAAGAAAAAAAAAGTAGGACATAAACATATATATGGAATGGGGTTTAACATTATCTTGTCAACACATGCAATACTTCAGTATTTTGTTGGGATAACATATGGTAATCTTTATTCAATTACTGTTTGTAAAATGCAAGGATGGAGAATTTTGCCCGCACAGCGTCTGTGTGTCCATGCTTCTTCAATTTTGAACTGTTGTTGTTCTTAGTGTTTAACGTCTGCTTCCACCGAAGGTAATATCGCAGACATGTCTTATTTTTCATTTTTATTATCTTAGCGCATGCCAGGGATCTTAATCGGCTGTTTTTTGTCGGCTTTAGCCGATTGATCTTTAATCTAGCCGATTGGTAAAACAATGAACCCGCCACTAAGGTATCACAAATCAATCTACTTTCGGCTGATTTACAAAGAATTAATTATCAGGCCGATTGGTAAAACAATGAACTGGCCACTATGGTATCATTAATCAATCTACTTTCGGCCGATTACAAAGAGTTAATTATTACTCGTCGATTAAGAAACCCATCAAAGAGTCAATCATTACAATGAATACCTTCGGCTTATTTCATAAATAAACAACTTAACTGAGGTAATCATGCCAAGTACTTGAACACCTCGCAGAATGACACCAGGAAACGTAAACAAGATTTAATTGAAGATAGTGATGGTGGCATTGACCTTGAACTTCAAGCATGCACGTCGTCAATGGAAATTCCAAAAGCCAGAGATCCCCCCACGTCCAATATAGGTCAACCAAATTATCGGCAATAAAAGACCATACCTGCGCAGCAAAGAAAGAAAGACGATGGCAGAACAAAGAGTTTTATTCCCAAATCTATAGAAATTATTTCAAACCGGGCGTTAATTCGAATGCGTATTTCATAGCAAAAGGAAACATTGCCAGCGAAAATTATGAACAATAATTGAACGATTTGACAGAACAGCAGGGACATGAAATGACCAAAAAATTATATTGTGATTTTAATTGTTGTGGTGAATTTATTTCTTTAATATCCAGTGAAATTAAGGAAGAAATCCCCTCAGATATCCAAACTAGTCCTGCTGCATTAAATCCCGACAATTGTATACTGGTAACACTAAAAATAAACTAATCTGAATCACGACAATTGGACGCGTGACCTTTCACGCGTACAGCATATTTCCGAGTTCCGACTATACACGGAAACTGATTTGTGCTACTTTGTTATTTTTATAATTAACATGTGCTTACGAATAATATGATTTAAAAAACAATTTGTATGTACTTGTAGTTTTTACTAATTTATAACTTCTGTTTAGTTGGATGAAAGCAAAAGTAGGAATATGCAATGCAAGTTGCTGAAATAATAATATGATATAAATGTCGATATTATAGCGATGTATGAATACAAGTATGCAATTACAAAGGTCTTGTTTATTCGAAGTTTCAGCTATTATTATCCCGAATATGTTATGCAATTAGTGAATTATGCAATTACTGTCGTGAATAGAGTATGCATAATCCAACATGTTTGTTGCTGAAAAGACGATTATCCCTTCTTCCTACCTGTGGCCGGTTCATTTCAAAATGGATTAAGAACCCTGGCACACGCGAAGGGTTCTTTCGTGTGGAAGGAAACCGGAGTAAACCCCTGAGGTTGAGAAGGCACCCCTATCTCCAAGCCACATACGCTCATACCAGGGATCGAAACCCCAACCACAAGCCAGAGGTGACCGGCCAGCTAGAGGTTAAAGCGCGGCACTCTAGACCAATCCCCCTCCCCCCAATTTTGAACTGGCAAGGATTCTTTAAGTACAACACTGTACATACATACATGGTTCTTTTCTTGTTAGAACAAATATTTACACAACAAAAAGATGTTTATTAGGTCAATGCCTTGATGGAGTGTGAAGATGAGCATTTTCTGCTTAGGGTAAGCAGAGATAAGCAATTTGATTGATTGATGCTTTGGGACACAATAACTTTAGTTCTAAATAAGTGAGAGTGATGAAACTTGGTGTATAGTTTCATTACATCAATACCTTGACTAAGTTCGATATTGAGCATTTTCTGCTCAGGGTAAGCAGAGCGATAAGCAATTTGATTGGCCGAGACTTTGGAACACAATAACTCTCCTTGTAATTGAGCTAGAATGTTCAAACTTGGTGTAGGTGTTTATGAGGTCAATGCCTTGATAGAGTGCGAAGATGAGCATTTTCTACTTATGGTAAGTAGAGATAAGCAATTTGATTTGTTGATTCTTTGGGACACGATAACTTTAGTTCTAATTAAGTGAGAGTGATGAAACTTGGTGGAAAGTTTCATTACATTAATACCTGGACTAAGTTTGATGAATAGAATTTTATGCTTAGGCTAAGGAGCAATAAGCATTTTGATTGGTCAAGACTTGGAACATAACAACTCTGCTTCTAATTGAGGTAGAATGTTTAAACTTGGTGTAGATGTTCGGCTTGACTGAGTTCAATGATTAACATATCGAGCTAAAGCTAAGCAGAGATAAGCAATTTCCTTGGTCGATGCTTTGGGACAAGATAACTTTGATTCTATCTGATAGAGAGTGATGAAACTTAGTGTATAGTTGATTATCAGTTTGATTGCTCGATACTTTTGAAAAAAATAGATGTGCGATTAATTAATATGTGTCATCTATTTATTTGGGGATTTCGGCAGGGGACATCAGCCTCACTGTTGGCTTGTTTAGCTTGTTCTCTATCCATCTCTTGTAAAATGTGGGCGTATCCTGTCAGGCAGCTGCTGGTTAATAAAAAAATTGACAAAATCACTGAAACTTTTGCTCTGGGCGCCACATAGGCTTGTGAGGGCTCTTTATGAACGTAGAAGATGACTGCGACCATCAATACCATCAGTGCTACTGGTGGGACATTCTTATCTGCATAACACTGGGTGAAAACTACTTCATGGACCATAGATTAGTTATTTACTGTCAGTGCAGTTATGTACAAAATATCTTGTGGACGCTCTAGAGGCTAAAGTTAATATCCAATTGACTTTAAATTTATACACAGTGTTTAAGGTCATGAGACAAAGAAGTCTATTGATTTTCAACGATTTCCGATAATTACTGCAAGAGTTATGGCCCTTGGTCACTTTGAAATATCTTGTGACAGCTTTTGACGGAAAAGTTCATATCCAATAAATTTTAAAGTCATGAGACGAAGAAGCCTGTTGATTTTCAATGATTTCGGATATAATTATTGCCAGAGTTATGGCCCTTGATGACTTTGAAATATCTTATGGACGCTCTGGTGGTAGAAGTTATAATCCGATTGACGTTAAATTTATACACACTGTTAAAGGTCATGAGACAAAGAAGCCTATTGATTTTCAACTATTCCGATAATTACTGTCAGAGTTATGGCCCTTGATCACTTTTGAAAAATATTGTAGACCGTCTAGAGGCTAAATAAAGTTAATATAAATTGCGTATGATCATGAGACAAACAGTCGAAATAAATTCTAATGATTTCTGATAATTAATGGGTTATTACTCATAGTCAGAATTTTCATATGTTCTAAATGTACTCATTACTGACAAAGGAAAAATGTGCGACAACTCTTGTTGACTGCACAGAAAGCCCCCCCCACCCCCACCCCCACCCCCCCCACCAAGCTGATTTGCCTCGAACACCTATGTCACTCTACCATCGGTTGTAGCCTGTCAGTTGGCAAAAAAGCGTCACCGAAATATTCTTTTAATATTTACACAACGATTTGTATGTAATAGCAAAATTCAGCAGAATAACTGGCTGGAATTTGATTATTAATTGTATCATACATGTTTGAAATGTCAGCTTCAAAAGCTGATAAAATATGCCTGTTATCACAAGAATATGGGCATGACTGAATTAAAGTTTTAGTCATTATGATTATTAGTTAATATTATGTGGTTTTATTGCAGACGCACAGGATTATATTATTTCCTTACAGAGAGTGGACAAGAAGTGGGCAAAACACATTTATGTATTGTACACGTCCTTGATGCCATCAGGTAGTTATTACTGTTGATGAATGGTTGTGTCACATAAGCATGAATTTTACATGTTATTTCTACTATTTTTTGGAAACACCCACATTTTTTTTGATTGACTTTACCTTTTTTACTGATACATATGTTTGACTGCAATTAAATGTTCAACATTTTTGCCATCACACCAGTTTGTCCATCATCTGTTAGTCTGTCCATCCATCTGTCAAATATTTTGTTATCTTGTCTGTCTCACGAAAGAAAAAAGCCTATTAATATTCAATGTTTTTCGATAATAAACTCCCAGGTTATGCCTCTAAATCTTTTTACCATCAAAATCAGCCTTAGAATAAATTTTATGCGGCCACATTTTGATGAAACTTGAAATATAGATTTGTCTCCAAAAGATCTCGGTTCCTTTTGATATTGGCATATATCAGACTGTAACTTCATGGATTATGGTCCCCGATTGTATGAAAAATCACGTTTTTAGCTTATGGACACTTTAGTAGAGGTATGTTTATAACCCTAAGATCTTGGTTCACTTCCATATTACTGCATCTCAGACCGTAACTTCCTGGATTATGGCCCCTGACTGTAGGAAAAATCGTGTTTTTAGCATGTGAAAATTGGACCGAAACTATCCAACAAAATGGTCGCTCCTTGTACACAAATAGTGTAAAAGTCTGTAATGCTAAGGTTTTGGACCCTCTAGAGGTCTAAAATTTTATCCAATTTTGATGAAACTAAAGATATATGACTATCCTTTCAATATTTGTGCATATCAGACCGTAACTTTCTGGATTGTACGAAAAATTGTGTTTTGTTTCTTAGCTAGTTCTCTTGCAAAAGGTGGGTGTATCTTGCATTACAACCGTTTGTTCATTCATAATCACAGTTTGTATCCGTATGAAATATCTCTACATTTGATTGCTAATAATTCGATAAAATTCTGAATCCAAAAACTGTATAACTGAGAAAACATTCAGCATATTTGTATGAAGTTCAAAGTAGGAATCTTAATCATTGAACCAGCCACAATGGGTATCAAAAATCAATCTACTTTCCGGTCAATTACAAAGAATTAATTAATACTTGTTGAATAAGAAGTCAGTCAAACTTGCCAGCTATAATTTACCGTCATATAGTATGAATAAAATAAAGCAGATAAATAAATGGAAAAAATCACATGGAGTCTCCTTTTTTTTTTTTCTTTTTTTTTTCTTCATTGCTCCAGTTTTTCTATATATGGGGTTGACAGCTCTGACAAAACCTTGTAAACCTTGTGACTTAAGTTTTGAATCAATCTTTGTGATGTTTACCTTGTTGTTAAATTCCAGATGAAGGAATATAAATTTATTTTTATTTACCTGACAGTATCTTGAATTCTTTTATTTGGTTTTGCACAATAAAACCCCTCGTACATTTGTTTACAATTTCTTTTTTAGGGAATATAAATTGGAGATTTTAGATCGATCTTTTCAGCCAATGATACTACTAATAGAAGAAGGAGATAGAGTCTGGTTTCTTTGGGATAAATTCAAGGTATTTTGTAGATACCCTAAAACATGCCTACATGAATAAATTGTTTCAATAGCATTTAGTAATTTACGAAGGGCCATTAGTGCCAAAAAAAAAATAAATAAATTATTAATCCATTTGAACGTGTTGGTATCTTGTTTGAACGAATTAGTATCTCGGTTGAACGAATTGGTATTTCGTTTTAACGAATTAATTATCTTGTTTGAACGAATTAATTATCTCGTTTGAACGAGTGACTATCTCATTTGAACAAGTTACTATCTCGTTTGAATGAGTTAGTATCTTGTTTGAACAAATCAATTATCTCGTTTGAACGAATTAAGATTTTGATTGTACAGAAGCATGGAAGGGACATGCAGAAATTGTGTTTCAAGTAAAGATAATATGATTTAATACGCGTAGGTTCTTTACTATTTCTAGCGTTAGCGCCAGTAGAAGGAACTACACTTGTGAAAAGGGGAATTAGTATAGAATACCTTGGAAATTATCCAATTTGTTTAATGTTAGCCACAACATTGTAGTGAAGTCATTGTTTTATGACATGTACATGCTTAAACAGACACTACGACAGGTATATGTATGATATTGTAAGGACGTGGATTTGAAATGCACCCAATGGGCGTCCTCGCTAGAGGTAAAGGGACATAATTTATAGGTGAGGCGGTCCCATGTGACCTCATTGTTTACCTTACAGCATTGTTTTCCTGTACATTCATTACGAACTGGTGTGTTGACAAACGTTTTGGTCGTTAATATTGAATTTAATCCTGATATGGGTCTTTTATCATCGATAAGGTCACGTGGAACCAAGTTTTTACTAGCGACGTCTGGTGGGAATTCCTTCAGTGAGGCCGCCCATTAAGAAATAAAATGGTAGATTGTGTTTTAGCTGAATTTTCACTAGCTCAGTGAACAGAATTACAGGTGTACGATTGCTTGTCAGCGATGTTTACATATTAAGGATTAATGTTATTGTTGTCAGATGAACTTATTTCCAGTGTTTTTTGCCTTGGAAGAGGATTTGGGTGAGTTTCTAAGATAGAGGGGTGGAGTGAGAGTGTTAAAAAGAAATAACTAATTTGTGCATGCAGCATGCAAAACGATGCCGCAAAATTTATCGCATTGCACGTCGCATTCCTCCCACTAGGGTTTGTTCGTGTCATCCACAGTTTTTCGTGTCATCCCAGGATATCAGCCTTTGAAGGTTTGACAAGATGTGTGCACGGAATGTAACCACCGCACTGGTTGTTTGAGGCTCAGCCCCGCTTTACGCTTTACCATTTTTCAATTAAACTATTAAATGGCCGAACCGTTCTAATCTACTTAAATATGTTAATAAATGTCTAATGAATAGTTCATATAACATTTAAGGCCTAAACAAAGACCTGCAATAGGTAGATTTAGCTCTTGCATAATGCCTATTTAAGCATATACATGTCATAAAACAATGACATCACTACGATGTTGTGGCTAATTCTGGCTAACATTAAACATATTCGGCTTTTAAAACGTGAATAACATCCAACATATTCTATACTAGTTCTCATAAATGTACTTCCTTCGACTGACGGTAACGCTAGAAATAGTAAAGAACTTAAGTATTAAATGACATTATCTTTACTTAAAACACAATTTCTGCATGTCCCTCCCATGCTTCCGTACATCGAAATCTTAATTTGTTCAAACGGGATGATTTACTCGTTCAAACGAGATAATTAATTCATTCAAACGAGATAATTTATTCGTTCAAACGAGATAATTTATTCGTTTAAACGAGATACTAACTCGTTTAAACGAGATACTAACTCGTACTTATGATAATTAATTCGTTCAAACGAGATACTAATTCGTTCAAACGATGATTAATTCGTTCAAACGAGATACTAATTCGTTCAAACGATGATTAATTCGTTCAAACAAGATAACTAATTTGTTCAAACGAGATACTAATTCGTTCAAATGAGATGATTAATTTGTTCAAATGAGATACCATTTCGTTCAAACGAGATACTAACTCATTCAAACGCATTAATATTTTTTTGTTTGTTTGGCACTAATGGGCCTTTGTAGTTAATGAACTGGAATATACAGGTCACAATTCTATTGAATACAATTTGGTACCTTGTACTTTGGGTTTTTTAAGCTGAGAAAGTATACATATGGTTTTATTTCAAATTATTATTTGATAATCGTTAAAAATTGTTTGTAAACTCCAAAAATAGTGGAGTTGGTACCAGGGTTCTTAATCCATTTTGAAACCAACTGGCCAGAATTGGGTCAAATGATGAGGTCCCGGTAGGAAATTTGTTTTGAGATTATAATATTCCATTCCCTTTAATATAACCAGACTTCAGCAAAAATAATTCTTGATTATTTGTTATGAGGAATATCGTATTCTAATGTATGTTATTACCACCATTTGGAAAATTTTCCATATTTAATTCATGTACCGGCTTGAAATTCATGTCAGTAATATTCCTGAATAAATTACCGTCTTCATTTTTTCGATGGATATAAGCTGATACAGCACCATGGTATTTCTTCAATTTGTAGTTTTTGTCTATCACGTAACTTGCAAATGTGTTTATTCATTCGTCCATGATTGATCACGTGACAACCATAATTGAAATTGCTTTAAAAAAAAAATTCTGTGCAACTATGCCATATAGTTTTCAAAAATAATAACAACACTATTTTTAAAATTAAGCCTCATGTCAGCATGTGTAGGCCTATAAAATAAAAAATCATAATAGTAAACGCTATTTAAAACTAAAGCTAGTAGGGCTGTACGATATTCTCGATATAGCCATTTATCGCGATATGGTATTTTCAGACCCATCTACGATATCACGTGGCCAAAAATCGTCGATATAGTGGTTTATCGAATATTGCCAAAAACTTCAAATGTCGAAAAGAATTATCATAAAAATAGATAAAAAATACACTATACAGAAGTGAAAATTAGCCAACGGCAATAAACTATAAAAATGAAACTAATGTTTTGAGAATCGTTAAATGTTGAAAACTCTTGCGTAGTGTCCGCATCCGTTTTTCACTGCATTGTGTATGCGTTACTTTTACTTTTTTTTTAATCTACAATAAATTGTCAGTTGTTACTACATGTAAAGCTTAGGCCTACTAAACGCCTGAAATTTCCCACTACCGCGGCTAATTACCAGGCTATAAATAGGTTGTCATATTTTTAAAAAACAAATATTTTAGAAAACTCTACGAAACTTAATTTCTGAAAGCAAGAATAAAACGATCTATAAATAGATTACTGTCACTTTTAGGCCAGGAATACCACAGCCAATCGAATGCATGAATGGAAGATAGTCAGGATCATTTAGTATTTGTTAAACTGTTTGAACTTACAATACAAGACTTGAAGACCGCATCTACTTACTTTCGTTGCACGTGATATTTGAGGATTTTCTTACACAAGGTCACAAGCAGACGCTTTTTAACCATCAGCGGTTGTATTTAATTTTTATCCAAAAAGGATGTTGTTTTGTTCATTTTAATAAATCTATATTATAAAAAAAAGCAAAGTTTAAAGTGCATGAATAAAGCAATTCTTACCCACAATTCTTACTCACACTGTAGTCAGCTTTAATGCATTTTATATTTAATTTATTTAATAGCAAAGTGACATTATTATAAAATATCGCGATATTTAACTATATCTTTGAAAAAAATGCCAATATCGATATCGTCCCTTTTTGCAATATCGTACAGCCCTAATCGCTGGTTTATTGAACTAATTCTGACCGATGTCACAGGTCATCGGGGTATTCGGCATTGGTGATTTGGTCGGAAAAATAGATTATTAATGACTGTTTCTCGGTGTATTCAGTATTCTATCCGAGAATTATATTCAACTAAGATTTAAATTTAATTAACAACTAGTCAACGAAATTATTATTTTAATATCAACCGGTACTTGGATTTCATAGATGTGCGATTCCCGAGCGAGATGCACAATCCATGCCGAGATTGTCTTCCTAAGTTCCTTCGATTGCCACGTGGCGATCCACAAAGGCAACTTACTGGACCTGGTATGAATAATCAGCAAACTTGTTTTGTTTTTTTACCGGATTATCAAAATTACCATTACATATATGCTAATTACTGGAATTATGAACTAATAGCTGATTCTCATTACTAAGGTATGACTGTTATTGTAGCCGACAAGCAAGTTGATTGACTATAGATGATTGAGGTATAGATGTTCATTAGGCGAATATCTTGACCGAGTTCAATGATTAATATTTGCCATTAAAGCTAAGCAGAGCTAAGCAATTTCTTTGGTCGATGCTTTGGGACAAGATAACTAACTGATGGAGAGTGATGAAACTTAGTGTATAGTTTCACTCACTACCTGGTACTTCAAAACCGGAGTTTGATAGTGCACATTTTATGCTTAGACTAAGCATAGATAATCGGTTTGATTACTCACTACTTTTGAAAAAGATAAATGTGCAATTAATAAATATGTGTCATCTGTTGTTCTTTTTGTTATTTCGGGGGCTTGTTATAACTTTATTGATGGTCTGCTTCCACCCTTCATCTCTTGATCAAATTTGAAAATAGTTCTTTTCACACTGACAAATGAGTTACTACACAATACATTGAAAATCCGTAAATCACATCCCAGGCAATACATCTTCTTTAAATCAGAAACATTAACAGTCCACTTCCTGATCAAATTCAAGTTCACATAGCCAGAAGTCAAACGTCAAAAAGGTTATGGAACTTTATAATCTTTGCTCATTACATGTACATGTAATTACCTTGAAGGAAACCTAACTTAATTAACATAATGTAATTATGAATGTGATCAAGGTTGATAATGGTAATACTAATAACATCATCCAATATGACACAGACCACTTTACCGGAAAATAAAATAAATTGATTAATGGATAACTTGATGGATAACTTGTAGTGAAGTATTGACAGTGATTTGAACCTTTTTAATAATCACAACACCCTGAAAGAAAGATGAATTAATATTATCAGTGAAAAAAATGTTGATACTGGCATGTAGAAGTGTTGTGATTTCACTTAAATTCAAAAACCATTAGAACAATGACTCCACAAACCATCAATGGTTCCCTGAAGGTTGAGTAATTAAATCAGTGAGTAGTAAACCACTCTACAGACCTAATGCCTTGTAAAACAAAGTGAAAGTCATTAATAAATATCATTTTTATACGCCCACATTTTCATGTGTATGTATATTGTTGTCGCCTCCGTCTGTCCGTCTGTTGTTCCCTTCACATTTTGTTTGACACTCTAAAGGTCACAATTTTTATCCGATTTTAACGAAACTTGAAATGCAAGTGTATCTCCCAAAGATCTTGGTAACTTCCTGCATTATAGCCCCTGATTGTACGAAAAATCGTGTTTTCTAGCTTATCTGATTTTAAAAAATGTTTAAATATATCACTGTTACACACTGATGGTGGTTGAGTTTGAATCTCGTAGCAATTGGACCAAAACTGCTTGACAAAATGGCTCCTACTTGTATTTGAAACTTCAAATACATGTTAATATCCAAAAGATCTTGTTTCATTTTGATATTCATGCATATTGGACTGTAACTTCCTGATTTTAGCTTGTTCTCTGTCCATCTCTTGCAAAATGTGGATGTACCTTGCCTGGCAACTGCTGGTTTACAGGTATTGTAAAGGCAATATTGTTGCTGGCCTTATCGACGGACATTAAAACAAATCTCATTTGAAGAGTAGCAAGGCATTCAGTAGAAAATGTATTGTTGTTTAGGACCTCAGGCTTGGGGTGTCTTGAGTTTTGTTTAAGGGGAGGCAAGGGTCGACAAATGTCAATTTTGACTCAAATTTTTGATTTTTTATATTTGCATATTTGTGATGTTCATTCATTTTTATTTCACTTGTAATTAAAGAAAATACATATAAAGTGGTTTATGATAGAAAAAATGGACTTTTGAACACTCTTGCAATTCAAATTTTGCTGTTTTACCTCTTTATGTCTTAATTTCTCAAAAAGTAAAATATCAACAGTCGACATGTAAGGACACAATAACAACACCATATTGATAATTGCACAGAGAAATGTCCTAGGAACATTTTAAAAAAAGTTCCAGGCTTCTACCTTTGATACTTTCAGAGAACGATTTTTTTTAAGCAGTAAAAATGATTTTTTTTGTTTCCATGGTAACCAGTAAAGCAGATTCCCCCAAAACTGCCGATTAGCCTATTTTGTCAATGTGAACAATTCCTGAAAATTTCAAGTTGATAGCATTATTAGAAGCCAGTTATTTTAAAATTCATATTTGTCGAGCAGTGCCTCCCCTTAATACAGCAAACTTCGCATAAGTCGGATCTAAGTGGACTGACCAATTTTATCCGAGTTAAGCAAAGATCTGAGTTAGCCGAAGACCGAAATTCAATCTTAGCTTGATTAGAAATAAGCTGCAAGTGCCAGATAATAATTGATTCAAGTTTTTGTTAGTATGTGCGAGCAGATAACTGCCGTTTTGTCGCCATCTTTGAAAAATGTTCGAAATTTTCCCGGAAAGTGTCTCATACAGCAGACAGCGAGTTTCAAATTTTTCCGGGAAAATTCTATTATTGTGTCGCATCAAATAGGCTGATTTGAGTCAAAAATGATAGGGGAAAATATTATGGGGCTATGTGCATGGAATAGCTAAGCGTGTTTTAGACCACCGAGACATACTGTTGATCCGACTTAGGCAAAGGAAAAAAGCCGGAATTAGATCAAAGATCCGACTTGGCACAGAAATTTAATAAGAAAAACATGCAGGATCAAATTGTCCAAATGATTTTATCCGAGTTGAGAGAAGATGCAACTTACGCTACGTTTACTGTATACTTGATTCTCTTGAAAACGATTGACAGTAAATTATAGCCAACAATGAAGCTAAAAAGTAATAATAATTAAAGAGGTATTATGTAAGATTTAGATAAAGAGCTGGCCGTTCTTGCTATTGTCCTTAAAAAAAAATAGATAATGCAAAATGAATATTTTGAACATTTCATTCAAATTACTTTTTTTTTGAGCTAAGTCATCAAGACAAGATGTGTACGTTGATCGTGACCACCGTACTAGTCATTTTATGATGCCAGAGAAGGTATGTTTGGGGTGGAAGGAGCTCTTGAACAATAATTGACGTGTATCAGTTTCTTTGAAAAATACTTTAGTTTCCAGTTGGCCTGTGATTTTGGTGTTGCTATTTTTATAGACGGTGGTGTCAAGGAAATCTATGCTGTTAGGAAAGGAAATCTATGCTTTTAGGACTTACATTTGCGGTTAATTTGACAGATGGATAATGATTGTTCAGAATGTTGAAAAACGTCCAAAATTCGGCTGGTGTGTATGTCCAGACTATGAAAACGTCATCTAGAAAACGTCCATAGAAATCTGGTTTTAATGGGCAGAGCGGCAGAACTTCCCTTTCCCACTCCGCCATGAAGAGATTTGCATACTTAGGGGCAAATCGTTTTCCCATCACAGTTCCGGAAGACTGGAGGTATACTTAGTCGTTGAAAGTGAAGTCATTCCTCCTCAGACAAATGTCAAGTAGTTTGAGGATTTCTTCGTTCGGCCTAGATGCTTGTGGGTTCCTAAGAAAAGCTTGCCCAACTGCTTCAATACCAGTGTTATTATCGATGTTCGTGTACATGCTCTGTACGTCGATGGATATTAAAATGGTGTGTTCAGGGACTCTTAACTGTTTGATTTTGTGAATAAAATCGTTGGTGTCTTTTAGGTAGGATGGGTGTTGGCATGCTAGGGGTAATAAGAAATGGTCTATATATTGTGATACTTTATATGATTCGCTGCCACAGTCTGATATTATTAGGCATCCGTTGGGTAATTTATTAGGTATAAACCATTCCATTTCTGGATTTTTATGTATTTTTGGTAGTGTATAGAGATGTCGTTGTCGACAGTCAGATTTAGCGGATAGATAATCATATTGTTTTGCTGTTATGTATTCCTTGTCCTGCAATTCATGTAAGATGTTGTTTATTAAGGTTGCATTGTCCTTAAAGATGGATTGGTCTAATTTAGCGTAATGTTTAGGATTATTTAATTGTTTTTCTGCCTCAGAGATATAGTCTGCACGATACATTATAACACAACACAAACCTTTTTCGCTTTTCTTAATTAATATGTTTTTGTCTTTTTTGAGGGTGTTTAATGCTGTTTTAGTTGCTTGGTTGAGATTTGGTTTTTGTGATTGTGGTTGAAGGGATGATATTTCTGTCTTCATTTCGTCGAAAGTTTTTAGAATGGCTGGTGATAATGACTTTTTAGGTGGTTTCCATGTGGATTTTTCTGTGAATAATTTTTTACCTCTGTCAACGAAAGTGTTCTTTGGAAGCGATCGGTTACCTGGGTGATGGGTTCTAGGATGAATTTAAGACCTTTATCAAGAATGTTCATTTCTAGGGGGCTGAGAAGTCTGTCACTCAAATTGACAACTGTTTGTCCTAAAGACGGCTTCTCATTCCTTTTCCCTAATCCTAGTTTAAATTCCTCATCCAGCAGTTGATGATCTCTCTGGCCATGTCTGGGCTCCAGTGGATGGCTTTGTTACCTTTCAGTTCTATTTTGCCCTTGAAGGTTGGTAATGTGATGCCGTTTGGTGAAGGTGCAGTGGAGATTAATTGGTTGTAGCTGGTGATGTTTTGGTAGGTAAACTGATTTTCTTGTCGGAGTCGGAAGAAGTGGGGTTCTTCTCCAGGGGATAATTTTCTCTTGTTGGGTGTGTTTCGGGAGCCTGGTTCTCTGTGTGCCTGGTTTAGGGTTAGGGTTAGTTTCCAGTTTATAGTATAGCCCTTCTCCGGGTTACCTATTTAGGGTGTTTTCCGGTATTTAGTGTGTTTTTCTTGTGTTTTCTGGTATTAAGTATAACATGGTGTTTTCCGGTATATAGTATAGCCACCCCCTCCTGATTGTATGAAATGTCACATTTTTAGCTTGTGGTCCCTCTAGAGGTCACAATTATTATGCGATTTAAAAAAAATGTTCGATTATATCACCGTTACATAACAATGTTGGTTGAGTTCAAATTTCGTGACAATCGGACCAAAACTGTGAGACAAAATGGCCGCCCCTCGTACGCAAATAGTGTAAACGTGGTATATCAAAGTTGTAGACCCTCTAGAGGTCACAATTTTGATTCGATTTTGATGAAACTTGATATCATGTTTATAACCCATAGATCTTGGTTCCTTTCAATATTCTCGCTTATCAGATCGCAACTTCCAGAAATACGGCCCCTGATTGTACGAACAATCACATTTTTAGCTTGTGGTCTCTCGAGAGGTCACAATTATTTTCCGATTTAAAAAAACGTTATGTTGGTTGAGTTTTAATTTTGTGAAAATCGGACCAAAACTGCCGTACAAAATGGCCCCCCCCCCTCGTAAGCAAATATTGGATCATAACTTCCTGAATTATGGCCCTTGATTGTACAAAAAATCACATTTTTAGCTTGCAGATTCTCTTGAGGTCACAATTTTTTTTCCGATTTTAAAAACTGTTCAAATATATCACCATTTCACCATAATGAAGGTTGAATTCGAATTTTGGGAAAATTGAAATGAAACTGCCCAACAAAATGGCTACTCTTTGTACTCAAATAGTAAAAGTATATAATATGAAGGTTGTGGACCCTCTAGAGGTCACAATTTTTATCCGATTTTGATGAAACTCAAAACATATTTTTATATCCCAAAGATCTCAGTCTCTTTTGATATTCGCACATTTCAGATTATTGCCCCTGATTGTACAAAAAATCGTGTTTGTTTTTAGCTTGTTCTCTTTCCATCTCTTGCAAAATGTGTCCGTATCATGCCTTGCAGCCACTGGTTTTTATTTTCAAAGAACAGTTCATTTTTTATTAAAAGTAACTTCTTTTTTGTTAAAAGTGAACTATTTTTATTTAATTCACCTTGATGGAAACACTGGGTCAATATAAAGGACTTTGCAATGGTTGAATTGCTGTCAAAAAATGATGTATCACTATGCCGTAATGTAATCAGGCTCAGTATAAGTGAAATCTATAGCAAAGAATTATATTTATTTATTTATTTATTTGTGAATGTAAGAAAAGATTGGGTGATAAATAAAATCTACTACACCTTTTTTATACATCCACATTCATAATGTGGACGTATTATATGGCGGTATATTAGATTCAAAATTCTAACATGCTATCGTCTAATTTCTAACCTCCGTTCATGTAACTTCTAACCTTAATTCATGTAACTTCTAACCTTAATTCATGTAATTTCTAACTTGAATTCGTGTAATTTCTAAATTAAGACAATGTATAATCCAACTTCTTTATTTGTTCAGTGTAAATTTTAATTCTATTTCATCTTATTTCTTTTATTTAGACGAAGAACGTTTTCTTCATTGATTCTTTACACATTTAGAATTTTTACACTTCTGCCTAGCAACCATCATTATCAAGTCGTTTGATGTCGCCACTGCGTGCTCATTTGGTGATTGCGCACCTGGTAGGGACCATTATGTTTATATAAACGACTCGCTCTTCGCCTGGTTGGTGATTGGGCGGAGTGATGAGAGAGAGAGAGGGGGGGGTAACGACCACTTGGCACAAACTAGGTCATTTCTGGACTAACATAGGGTTCAATTTATTTCAACAATTCGCTTGCGCGTAGAGGTCTTTAGCAGTGGGAGGACCCGGAGAAAACCAACGAGGTTGGACAGACGACCCTTCTCCTTGACAAGTACAACCAGGGAATCGATGGTTAAATTGAAAACAACATCGAACGTGAAATGGTTGGTAAATACTACTTCAAATAAAAGCCAAACAGCATTTTTTTTTTTCAATTTTCTTCAAGACAGTTAAACCATTAATAATATTTATTTACTGTTAATCTGTATTCTATTACTACTCTAACAAAAATGATAAACTTTTTCTTGATATGGTTCAATGATATAAATTTAGAAACCTCATACTGTAGGGATGAAACAGCCTTTTCGGGGGTCTGGGATAATCTGTTCATGTGGATAGCGATGGAGTTTTTATTTCTGATTCCTTCATTACACCGACCTGACTAACTTTATGGTAGTTTTTTTTCCAAAAATATTTTATTCAAGTTGCATAAAGCAATACCGAAATTCATAGATAGCGGTTTATCGTCCTACTTTTCTACACCATCTAGGCTAATGAAGACGAACTTACGGTGTGCCATGAGTGAAATTTATGGTCTACTTTTATTACGAATAACAGCTGCAACGGTTTTCGTCCAACCCGAACTACTAGACACTGTATATGCCTACAATAACGGCAACCTCCGCAAATCACAAGGACGGAACTAATAATGTCAGAAATATTATAAAGCATAGTTTTGCCAGTGTGTATATACTAGCTGACGATGTTATATAACCCATAGACATATATTTTTTTTTATGATATAACCGCTATATTCCGGCGTGGTTATCCGTCCCTTGTTATTGATACAAGACGAGGGTCTGACACGGACAGTGGCTAGTCGTTCGGGTAGTATAAAGAGACATATTTTAGAGCATTAACAGACTAATTTATAGATCAACAGTATATAAATAGTAATTGGCTTAACTGTAAAATAAAAATAAAATAAAATTCTCCAAATCCTGCACTTGTCTTTAAAAAAAAATAACAAATGCTGTTTAGCTTATATTTAAAACAGTATTTGCAAACCATATCACGTTCAATGTTGTTTTCAATTTTTACACTCCACCAAACCATTCAACCTGACGAAGAGTGAGTCGTTTGTGGCAACATAATGATCCCGCTCAGTGCTCAATCACCAAATTGAGCACACGGTGGCGACACCAAACGACGTCATAATGATGGTTGCTAGGTAGAGGTATCAAAATTCTAAATTTGCTCGACGTTCATGATTAACATGTAAAGTGGCAGTGAAGTAGACATTTTTCGTCTTAACAATAGAAATAAGACGAAACAGAATTAAAATTTACACTGAACAAATAAAGAAGTTGGATTATACATTGTCTTAATTTAGAAATTACACGAATTGAAGTTAGAAATTACATGAATTAAGGTTAGAAGTTACATGAATTAAGGTTAGAAGTTACATGAACGGATGTTAGAATTTTGAATCTAATATACCGCCATAGTATTATGCCGTCGCCTCTGTCTGTGTGTGTGTATGTATGTCTGTGGGTCGCCTACAGGGCGCAATTCTTACTCGATTTTCTTCAAACTTTGTATACTTATTCCTTATACCCTAAGGATGATCCCTATTGTTTTTGGTGCATGCACGACCCCCAGGTGCAGAGCCATGCCCATATTTTGTTTTTGTCGTCTACAGACCACATTTCTTAATGTATCATTTTGAGACTGTGCATACTTGTTCTGTGTACCCTAAGGAACATCCCTATCGTTTGGGCCCAACCCCCAGGGGCAGAGCCACGCTCATTTTCTTTTTATGTGTCTGTGTGTCGCCTACAGGCCACAATTCTTAAGTGATCATCTTGAATCTTTACATACTTATTCCTTATACCCTAAGGATGATCCCTATTGTTTTTAGTGCATGCCCGATCCCCAGGGGCAGAGCCACGCCCATTTCTTGTATTTGTTTGTTTGTCATCTACAGGCCGCATTCTTAATGTATCATCTCGAAACTTTGCATACTTATTCTTTGTACCCTAAGGACATCCCTATCGTTTGGGGTGCATGCCCAACCCCCAGGGCAGAGCCACGCCCAATTTCTTTTTGTGTATCTGTGTGTCGCCTACAGGCCACAATTCTTAATCGATTGCCTTGAAAAAATTTCATATGAATTTCTTATACCCTAAGGATGATCCCTATTGTTTTTGGTGCATGCCCGACCCCCAGTGGCAGAGCCACGCCCATTTCTTGTATTTATTTGTTTGTCATCTACAGACCGCATTTCTTAACATATCACCTTGAAAATTTGCATACTTATTCCTTCTATCCTAAGGAACATCCCTATTGTTTGTAGTGTATGCCCAACCCCCAGGGACAGAACCACGCCCATTTTCTTTTTGTTTGTCTGTATGTCACTTACAGCCTGCAATGCTTAATTGATCGTCTTGAAAACTTTTTTAATACTTATTCCTTATACCCTAAGACTGACCTCTATTATTTTTGGTACATGCCTGACCCCCTGAGACAGAGCCACGCCCAATGTTTGTGTGCCTTTTGTGTCGCCTACTGGCCGCAATTCTTAACAGATCAATTTGCAGATATTAAATATAACGGACCAAAACCGGATCAAATACCTTTTCATCTCGCAGGACAAGTAGAAATGTTAAGATACAAATAATTTGGCTTTTCACAACTGATCCTGACACGTTGGATAATATTTGAATCAATTTAAAGCGAGAATTTCATATTTTCTAAGAAAGTAAAAACATAATTATTTCTATGTCTTTTGCTCAATAGGTTGTCAACTCACTATTATACGATCATAGGCATTCACCCCGGAAATAATAACACAATTACCTCCCTTGTTTTTCTATTCTTCCCCCCCCCCCCCCCCCATGGAATAGCTATCTTCAAACGTTTGAATTTGAAGTTGAAAATGATATTTTTGCCAATTTCTCAACTGGCAATAGTGAATTATAGGATTTAATAGGATTATTCTTTAACAAGGTAGAACTGTTTAAAGATAACATCTATTTTAAGGCTTTATTTTAATACATTTTAAGAATATAACTTAAAAATATGAAATTATCGCTTTAAAACAAAATGGATTCGCATTTAAGAACTTTCGCAACGGATGGCCATAGAATAAAATTTAGTCACGAAGGGTCCCCACCTTTTTTATTTATAAGATATTTATAGCCTAACCCAACTCATTAATTGGTGATTAACTCATGTTTATTTTATTTGCTGTTTCAGTGCAAGAAATCTCACAGTATCTATCAAATAGAAGCACCACCTATAGGATATAGTGATCAAGAACCCTATATTGTAAGTAGAAATATTCAATCAAAATGTATATTTATATGACCACACATAGTTTGATATACAATGATTAATGGAATACAATATCAAAAAACCATTGTTTTATCCAGCTAATTGGATTTTACAAGGCCGGTGCAAAGGGGGTTTTCCAAACTAAATATATATCGATAATGGAATCACCAATTTTCATCAATTTTTTTTATTTAGGAGTTTTTGCATTATTCCTATTCATAAAAAGAAAAAATTCTAGTCTCAAGTTTATCTTTAAGTAACTACATTTTTTAAAAATATGAATTTCATAATTTATTTTTAACATATGCAATGAAAACATTTTGTTAAAATTATCTACTTACATAGATAGAATATTGGTATTAAGAAATGAATTATTAAGAATGGTGGGTGACTGATTTTCACCATTTTTTTTATGTATGATGGATAACCCCTCCAAACCCCAGTGCCACAATTTTAGATCAATCGAACCATTTTTATACGCCCACGGACGTCCGTCCATCCACAATTTGTTTGTGGACACTCTACAGGTCACAATTCTTATCCGATTTTGACGAAACTTGAAATATAGGTTTATCTCCAAAAGATCTTGGTTCCTTTCGATATTGGCATGTATTGGATCGAAACTTCATGGATTATGGCCCCTGTTTGTACGAAAAATCACGTTTTTAGCTTGTGGACACTATAGAGGTCACAATTTTTATCCGATTTTGTTGAAACATGAAATCTAAGTTGATAATCCAAAGATCTCGGTTCCTTTCGATATTAGCGCATATCGGACCGTAACTTCCTGAATTATGGCCCCTGATTGTACCAAAAATCGTGTTTTTAGCTTGTGGACCCTATAGAGGTCATAATTTTTATCCGATTTAAAAAACCGTTCAATTATATCACCGTTACACCCAAAGGTTGGCTGAATTCGAATTTTGTGAAAATAGGCCCGAAATTGACAGACAAAATGGCTGCCGTTCGTTCTCAAATAGCGTAAAAATATGGTATATCAATGTTGTGGAGACTATAGAGGTCACAATTTTTATCCGATTTTGTTGAAACTTGAAATCTAAGTTGATAATCCAAAGATCTCGGTCCCTTTCGATATTCGCGCATATCGGACCGTAACTTCCTTAATTATGGCCCCTGATTGTACCAAAAATCACGTTTTTAGCTTGAGGACACTATAGAGGTCATAATTTTTATCCGATTTAAAAAAACGTATTATTATATCACCGTTACACCCTAAGGATGGCTGAGTTCGAATTTCGTGAAAATCGGCCTAAAATTGACAGACAAAATGGCCGCCGTTCGTTCTCAAATAGCGTTAAAATATGGTATATCAAGGTTGTGGACACTATAGAGGTCACAATTTTTATCCGATTTTGTTGAAACTTGAAATCTAAGTTGATAATCCAAAGATCTCGGTTCCTTTTGATATTTGCGCATATTGGACCGTAACTTCCTGAATTATGGCCCCTGATTGTACCAAAAATCGCATTTTTAGCTTGTGGACCCTATAGAGGTCATAATTTTTATCCGATTTTAAAAAACATATTATTATATCACTGTTACACCCTAAGGATGGCTGAGTTCGAATTTCGTGAAAATCGGCCCAAAATTGACAGACAAAATGGCCGCCGTTCGTTCTCAAATAACGTAAAAGTATGGTATATCAAGGTTGTGGACACTATAGAGGTCACAATTTTTATCCGATTTTGTTGAAACTTGAAATCTAAGTTGATAATCCAAAGATCTCGGTTCCTTTTGATATTTGCGCATATTGGACCGTAACTTCCTGAATTATGGCCCCTGATTGTACCAAAAATCGCGTTTTTAGCTTGTGGACCCTATAGAGGTCATAATTTTTATCCGATTTAAAAAAACGTATTATTATATCACTGTTACACCCTAAGGATGGCTGAGTTCGAATTTCGTGAAAATCGGCCCAAAATTGACAGACAAAATGGCCGCCGTTCGTTCTCAAATAACGTAAAAGTATGGTATATCAAGGTTGTGGACCCTATAGAGGTCACAATTTTTATCCGATTTTGTTGAAACTTGAAATGTAAGTTTATAACCCAAAGATCTTGGTTCCTTTCGATATTCGCGCATATCGGACTGTAACTTCCTGACTTATGGCCCCTGATTGTACCAAAAATTGCGTTTTTAGCTTGTGGACCCTATAGAGGTCATAATTTTTGTCCGATTTAAAAAAACGTTTTATTATATCACCGTTAAACCCTAAGAATGGCTGAGTTCGAATTTCGTGAAAATCAGCCCAAAATTGACAGACAAAATGGCCGCCGTTCGTTCTCAAATAGCGTAAAAGTATGGTATATCAAGGTTGTGGACACTATAGAGGTCACAATTTTTATCTGATTTTGTTGAAACTTGAAATGTAAGTTTAT
This sequence comes from Patella vulgata, assembly GCF_932274485.2. Classification (NCBI taxonomy): domain Eukaryota; kingdom Metazoa; phylum Mollusca; class Gastropoda; family Patellidae; genus Patella; species Patella vulgata. The sequence continues at coordinate 46,541,455 of NC_065885.2, forward strand.
AACCTAAAGATCTTGGTTCCTTCGATATTCGCGCCTATCAGACTGTAACTTCCTGAATTATGGCCCTTGATTGTAGGAAAAATCACTTTCTTGTTAGCTTGTTCTCTATCCATCTCTCGAAAATGTGGGCGTATCCTGCCTGGCAGCCGCTGGTTTAATTATGGGGTACAACTAAACTACGGCGAGTAGATTAATGAAACTATATAGGGTAGCAGATATGGTTAGTGAGTATACATTCTTAAAGTTTGATGGACTTTCATTGAGAGGTTTTTGGTACAGGGACTTAGTGCTGCAAGGTACGAAAATAGCTCAATTTAGGTATGTCATTTTATTCTATCCATATCTCACCCACTGCAGGTATTAGAATATAATGGGAATGCTGACTGAAAAGGCAAAGATCTATAGTATTAAGAGCCATTCCACGAGAAAACCATGCAGAAGGTTCGAAGGTGGGGGTCGGCCAATAGAGTTCATATTTACAGGGTTTGGTCGACCCATCGTGCCTACTCCCCAGTAAGCGAGATCTTAGGGACATAAACCTATATTTCAAGTTTTGTTGAAAGTGGATAAAAATTGTGACCTGTAGAGTGTCCATAAACAAATTGTGGATGGATAGGGGCGACGACAATATACGTTCACACGAAAATGTGGACGGACAGGGGTGACGACAATATACGCCCACACGAAAATGTAGGTGTACAAAAATAGCGAGGTGTTCCTATTTTTATTACGTGCGGATTTGAATATTTTGTCGACATTTTATAAAGGAGAAAACGATGTTTTGACATCACAAACTATTCTTATTTCGGAAGTCCTTCATTCATTTGCTGTCATATAAACGAAGACACGTTATTTTGAAGGAATATTACTGCTGTGAATTTGAAGCCGAAGCAGGATTGGCAAGCTTTCATTCAATCAATGTATTACGAAAACACGTAATTTTGTACGAATATAAATAACATAAATTTGAATACCATACGGGAATTAAATAGAATGAATGGAATGAAATGGGGTTTAACGTCCTACTTTTCTGCTTCAACTGGGCTAATGAAGTCGGGAGAATTAATTATCAAAAATATCGAGGTGCACCTATTGTTGTTACGTACGGGATTTGAATATTTTGTTGACACGTGATTTTTAATTGTGGTATGAATCGTTTGCTTAAATAATGATAAGAGTTATGCCCCTTTACTTTCGGTATAATTGTCGACTTTCATCATTTGAATTGAAATGTCTCATTTTTCATAGAAAAAAAATGTTTAAATAATCACGATCGACATATTAGATCGAGAATTTGCGAAAAACCATATTCACTGGGAGATGCCATCTTGGATTTGTAGACTGGATACCAAACCACACCAAGACTGAATATTTTGGCAAAGCGGGTTGAAGGGGAGCTGGAGTTGATATATTGACCCTTTGAATAACAATATAGGCGACTGGGTATCTGAATAATCCGCCGATGTATCCCAATAAAAACTGAAGTTTTTGGTAACTTTCGACACAAATTTTCATCACGTGTATGCTGTATCGTAAGGCCTGTCACTGAGTCAACTGGCGCGGTTTCGAATCCCCGGTTGTACGTGACAAGGAGTAGGGTTGCCTTTCAAAACTCGTGGGTTTTCTCCGGGTCCTCCGGTTTCCTCCCACTGCTAAAGACCCCTACGCGCAAGCGAATTATGGAAATAAAATTGAACCATATGTTAGTCCCGAAATGACCTAGTTTGTGTCGAGTGGACGTTAAACCCCATTTCTCTCTCTCTCTCTCTTTACTTGACAAACGAATCAACCGATATTTACTGTAAATGCCAAAAGAACTGTTCTTGGTAAATATATACTGCGATAGAATACATAACTCTTATTTATTAAAAAGATATTTTAATACTGGGTAACATATTTACAGGTACAATTCTACATGTGAACGTCATTTGGTTGGGTATAGTAACGTCTATCTATAGCTGCTTCCCCTAGGCCTCACAGGACCTCTCTTCTCCGGTCTCTCCCGGTTCCCTCCAGGTCTGCCTAGGTCTGATTCTCAACTAGGCTTTTTATAAGGTGCAGCAATATCTGTCGCGTCAGATAGGCACGCCATAGTTAATAGCATTAGTAATCAGAACAATGAAAACTAATTATTAAGAATCACACATCTTATCTTTAGACAAAAAGTGTCAATACGTATTAAGCCCAAATCTTATATCATAATGACACTATTAGCCCGTTCAGACGCTTATTTTGAAACCAGTTCATAATCGCTGGGGTTTTTAAGACAGCATCGTGTTGCGTTCACACGTACTATAAGCCAAACCAGTTTAACTATTCTGACATCTTCGGTCGGAGGTTAGAGTTAACTGCGCATGGGTAGCTTCACATTCTTTATTCGGTTCTCACATGCTTTCGATAACATTGGCACTGTCTAACCCCAATATTTTCACAGGAATGTAACTAACTGCGTACTGCGCATGCTCAAAGCAAGATGGAGCTGGGGTTTTTAAGCCAACCCGTTCAGACGGCTAAGATGAACCAGTTTAAAATGAAAAGCCTTCTCGAAGACAGGTCGCGAGCAGGGGTTTTTAAACTAGTTTATTTGCCCCACATTTGCGTTCAGACGCTTAAGTTAAACTGGTTTAGCGATCCCCAGGGTTTTTAAACCAGTTCAACTTAAGCGTCTGAACGGGCTATCTGAGTATACAAGTTTGACAAACCCATTACATCTTACATAATATTATGTCAACACCCCACACCTGATATAGATTAAATCTTACAATTAATCTGTCACTTAATATATGTGACTCCCCACAGCATACTGAGTCACAATGAGGAAATTTGGAAAATTGAGTTATTGTTATTTTCACATTCTCCAACTCATTACCTTCAATTTGATGTATAGTTTGTTTGAATTGGGCAAAAATTGACTGAGCTGTGTCCATTAGAAGCTACCCAACTCACAAAAGTAAGTTTTGAGAAAAAGCAAGTCAAAGATTTGGTATGTTCCAAAACAAAATCCCATAGCAACCAGGCCATTTATCTGCTGTTTTGTCATTGAATATATCTTTCCATGGGTTTTCAGGGGTGCTGAAGACAAAAATTGTAGTAAAAATTTGATCCGACTATTTCCGGAATTTATTTGCTATATTTTGTCGTTGAATATGTTTTTTATTTAGGATTTCAAGGGTGCTGACGACGAAAATCATAATAAATGCACTCCTTTCGTAACGAAACATCCACAACACATACGGCATAATATTCACATGATATTGTTATACTGAAGGACAATCTATACATTAGTCGTCTGTTGTGTATAATATAACTTTAGTGAGATTAACTTAGTTACTCTCATCAATTAATTAGCACCGTAGTGCCAGGTAGTGGTCAGGAGATTAAGATTGTTGATTGGATAATCATCAAAGAAGCTGCCACAGCTGTACGTTCAGAGGATACTCAATGGCAGACTCGAGAATCGTCGCATTTCGGCTCGTTGGTCGTTCTCATTTTTTCGACCCATTGTGATAAGAGAATTTTAAACAATAATGTTTTTATTGTATATTTGTGACCATATCTCCAACTTTACCTGAGCAAAGAATTGAAAAATGTTCGCAAAAACGCAACCTGACCCTTGTCACACGTGCTGTTCAGCAAAGCTTTTGGGCCACCGACACCACGGATGATCGCCCCCAAACTGGTAGACCAAGGGTTACCACATGCGACAAAACCGCCATGTTGTGCGACAACACGTGCAGAATCCCTTCACACGGGCATCTGAGACAGCACGTCAGACAGTGGGAACACACGGAAGACCCATCAGTACCGATACAGTGCGCAGACGTCTCACCAGAGAGAAGATCCATTGCCGTAGACCTTACCGTGGACCGATCCTCACCCCATGCCATCGAAGTGAACGTCTACAATTTGCCCAGCAACACCATAACTGGTGACACAGGCAATGGAGAACTGTTTTATTCACAGATGAGTTGGTGGTATTGCGTATCAACTGCAGATGGCAGGACCAGAATATGGCCTTGACGTGGCTAGCGTTATTCTAACCAGTGTGTCATGGGGAGGTCCAAGCATAATGGTTTGGGGTGGAATCGGCCTGAACCAGAGAGTGGGTCCTTGGTCCAGCGAGAGGAGGCGGCATCACAGCAGAGCGCTACATCGATCAAGCTCTCGGACCCTACATCATACGACATTTCACACGTCATCGAAACAACGTTTTCCAGCATTTCAACGCCCGTGCCCACACCACCAGAGTTACTTGGGACTTTCTACAGCAGAATGGTGTCAACGTTATGCACTGGCCAGCCCTTAGTCTGGACTTAAACCCGATTGAACATCTTTGGGATGAAATTCAGAGGAGACCTAATAACGTTGTACTGAGACCAAATATCGGCTATATTGCGCCAGGCTTTTATGAGAGCGTGGTTCCATGTGCCTATGGCCTTAATCAATCATCTGGTCCACTCCATGTACAGATGCTGCGCTGCTGTTATTGACACTCGCGGTGAACACACCAGATACTGATGTATAGACAGACTGTGTACAGACTCAAAACCTTCTCGTGATGTCTTGGAATTGTGATGAATTAATCACTAATGTGTCAACATACTGTTCACAAAAAATTGCTTTGATCCATTTAGTAAGTCGCTTTCTAGAATGATTTGATTAAAGTACCTCTCTGATTTTGAAATCGTACTGACGTTATTTTTAATGTTTAGTATAGTTAATCTCTCTAGACTAATTTTCAACATTTTATTAATTCGGCAATATAATCTCATGATCTAGTAGAAGGATGATGAATTTTTGAACAGAAATTCGTAAAAACTAGCATAGTGGTCATGTACATCTGTAGCATACTCCTCGCAGTGTTTTGTTTGATTAGACCTAATCCCACTCAACACAGCCTTCATGAAAGCAAATTTCTGTTCCAAATTATGACTGATTAATAACCTATACCGAACTGCGCAACAATATCATTCAGGTTTAAACAGAGCTCCAAATAAGTTTACATAACGTTACATCATGATTCACGAAATTGATCACACCCAATTAACCGGTGCATAGCAGAATATTGCAGAAAAACTAATTGCGTGACAAGCGAGGTTATCAAAACTGCTACAATGTAAACAATACTATACTTTCACCGTTTTTAATACCTTAAATCACTGTCCAAAGTTTTAGGGAAGACCCAGATTAAACGAAAGGCTGTCATGTTGCTGTATTTAGGAGAGATTTGATTGAACGGGAAGAAGAGACACACTTCCTCAAAAACTCAAGTATCCAGCAATTGCCAGAGAGGTATTTCGCGGGCCATTGCTTCAGGAATATGCTAGTGTAGTTTCTTTCGGATAATTGGCTACTAAACCAGATTTTATTTGTGAAAAAAGACGAGAAAATAAACAGTTGATTTCAGCCGTCATCTTGGATGCTGGAGTACAAACCTAACTTCGGCCTGGCAAATAATAATAATATGTACATTTATACAGCGCACGTACTCCATGCATAGAGGCATGTTCACTGCGCATACAATTAAATTAATTTATTTAATCCTGATAACAAGATGGGTTTTAAGTCTTGATTTAAAACAAGAAAGAATTTGAGATGATTTAATGATCCCCTTAAGATTGTTCCACAGTTTAGGCGCATACACCTAGAACGATCCTTATCCAAATGATTTTAATTTCCACCTTGAGCAACACAACTAATGGAGGTGTGTCCGTCGGAGATTACGCGAGGGAACTTGTATTTGCATAAGATTAGATAAGTATATTTGAGCTAAGCCATTCATACACTGATATGTCAAAGACAGATTTTTGAAGATGATTCTTTCAATGATTGGCAGCGTTTTGAGTGATTTCAGAACAGGAGTAATATGAGAGTATTTTGATGATCTGGTATTCGAGCTGCGGTATTTTGTACACGTTTTCATACGCCCACATTTACATGCAATCTGGTTAAAACACAGATCCTATTTCGTTCCGTTTTTATAGTTCAAAATTTTGTTTTACTTGTCTTTACTACACTTGGATCTGGAAGAGTTGTTATTTAACTCGTGTTCTGAATGGTGTCTGGGATAAGCCAATGAAACGGTCTGTTATGGCGAGCTTTAGGCATGTTTTTCACGGAACTGTGGGTAATCCACTAGTAACATCAATGCTGATTGGTTAATCAAATGTCTGACGTCATAGGGTCATAAGTCGGTCTTTTGCCACCTGACGTGACCTATTGCTATAACTTGTCAGATCTTCATGTAGTGTAGGCCATCGAAAGTATAAAAAAACGAAACGAAATATAGATCTGTATTTTAATCAGATTGATTTACATGTGGACCGGGGGGCAGTAGTAAAAAAAACATCATACGTCGAAAAATATGCACTGGACCTGGGTAGACCACCCACCCATTAAAATCTTGCGTAAAAAAATATGCACCATCATTTTTAAGAAAGACCCCCCTAAAATCTTGCGCAATAAAATGTGTTCTTCACAGTTGCTTAATTGACCACCCAAAAATCATGCGCAAGAAAATGTGTTCCTCACAGTTGCTTATTAGACCACCCTAAAATCTTGTGCAAGAAAATGTGTTTCTTGAAATATCTCATTTTAGACCACCCAAAAGTATGTGCAATACCTAACTACTAAAAGGCTGAGCAATAGAACAAATGACAAGACGATATGTTATAAATACAGTATTTATATGAGTTGATGTTTGACAAAATTCTGAGTCTGAATTATTAGCAAAGATAGTCTAAGACTGCCCATATGCAGAGACAGGCTAAAATATATGAACTTAGGCTTGTACCTATTCATTTATTGTGCTTTCCCATATCCACTCAAATCTACTGATCACAGGTTGACCAATTTTAACCAGAGTGTGGAGAAGTAAAAGATTACCCAAATCTCATCTCGGCATGCTGCGGTGTTGTGGGTAAAAAAGATGTTGACCCTCTCCACACGACATGTTTATTAGGAGTGGGCTGGCAATGAATATTTATGTAAATAAACATATACAAGAAACAGGAGTTACAGTACAAACATAAACAAGTTGACAGTTTTCTTTGTTGACAGTTCTAATTCAATAATTAGAGTTCACAGGTCACGGAATTCGCAGTTCACAGAGTTCAAGATGTCTATGGAGATCCGCCATGTTAGAAAGCATGGGTTTTCACGAAATTAAAGTTCACTTTCCCCGGAGGAATTATAAAGTTAATCACAGTCGTTCACCATTCACTTAAGTATCACAATTGTCCTAAAAACATAGTTACCAAACACCACCTCTGAGACAGGGAAAAAAACAGTATCGACACGGCATTGTAACATGCTTAAGGGTGAATCTTGCGTTTTGATTGGTGGATTAGACACTGTCGATTGGACAATATATAACACCCCTCTGTTTTAGCAAGGCGAATAACTGCGTATATAAATATTACAGTGTACTTTTTTTTCATTTTGTGCTCAGCCATCTTCCTCAACTCAAATCTTTTATTGACAAATATCTTCAAGAAATTCTGCTCAAATGACTATCACACTATTTTCAAACTTCATCCAAACACATCTCTGAAATATATTAAACAGAAGAAAATCAGTCATAAACAGGCATCATAAATTATTCGTAACTAAGCAGTGTGGACAATTTTGTTTTATTTTTTTGCACTCTGCAGTGTTTACTTTAAAGTGTGGACAATTTAAATCAAAGTTTGCCCAAATTCTGAATAACATGATCCGCCTGATAATGAGTCATTAGTCTCAAGAAATTGTTTGAAAATATAGTCACTAGGGGAGGTGAAATAGCAGCTGATTTGGGCATAGGATAACGAGAAATTATGCTAAAATTGACAATGACAATGATTGACAACACGTCAGAACGATATACATATCACATAGTTTTATAGGGTATTCTGAGGGGTGTATGCAAGAACTGCTCTTCTCTGAACAAGAACTAGCAATAAAATTGTGTTGACGGTCTGCAAATAAAATAATAAAGGCTAAAAACTCGCCCATGTTAAAGTTATCAAAACTTCGAAAGTGTTGCCAAGAGTTATCCCTGTGTAGTTTCGGTTAACAGGCCATAACTAATTCATTCACGACTGGCACTACCGGTCAAAAAGGCCACACTAAGGCTAATTTACTAATCTTTTTAAAAATCTTCAAATGTTAAAAATATTTTATTTGAAATATCCGAATAGCATTTTCTTTCATAATTTATTTACCAGCGACCCAATTTTCTTACCCGGAAATGCTTTTTTTCTTTCAGAACTCTGTTAGACCATCCAATTTTCTTACCCGGAAATGCTTTTTTTCTTGCAGAACTCAGTTAGACCACCCAATTTTCTTACCCGGAAATGCTTTTTTTCTTGCAGAACTCAGTTAGACCACCGAATTTTCTTACCCGGAAATGCACTTTTTCTTGCACTTTTTTCGGCTGGCAGACTCACCCCACCCCCCAGTTGCTGTTTGCAATTTTTTTTACAGTTGCCCCCTGTGTGGACATATATTGCCGTCGCCCCTGTCCGTCCACAATTGTTTGTGGACACTTTACAGGTCAAAATTCTTATCTGATTTTGACGAAACTTGAAATATAGGTTTATCTCCAAAAGATCTTGGTTGCGATCGATATTGGCATGTATCGGACCGAAACTTCATGGATTATGGCCCCTGATTGTACGAAAAATCACGTTTTTAGCTTGTGGACCCTATAGAGGTCACAATTTTTATGAAATGTAAGTTTATAACCCAAAGATCTCGGTTCCTTTCGATACTCGCGCATATCAGATCGTAACTTCCTAAATTATGGCCCCTGATTGTACGAAAAATCGCGTTTTTAGCTTGTGGACCCTATAGAGGTCATAATTTTTATCCAATTTAAAAAAATGTTTTAGTATATCACTGTTACATCCTAAGGATGGTTGAGTTCGAATTTTGTGAAAATCGGCCCAAAACTGACAGACGAAATGGCCGTCCCTCGTTCTTAAATAGCGTAAAGATATGCCCCCTGATTGTACGAAAAATCACGTTTTTTAGCTTGAGGTTCCTCTAGAGGTCACAATTATTATCTGATTTAAAAAAAAAACCTTTGAATATATCATCTTTACACCCTAAGGATGGTTGGGTTTGAATTTTGTGAAAATCGGACCAAAACTGACAGACAAAATGGCCGCCCCTTGTACTCAAATAGCGTAAAAAATATGGTATATCAAGGTTGTGGACCCTCTAGAGGTGACAATTTTCTTCTGATTTTGATGAAACAGGAAATGTAAGTTTATAACCCAAAGATCTTGGTTCCTTTCGATATCTGAGCACATTGGATCGTAACTTCCTGAATTATGGCTGGGGGGTTGGATGGCTGAATGGTTAGCGTGCGCGCACTGTATCATAAAGTCTGTCATTGAGTCGACTGGCGTGGTTTCGAATCCCCGGTGGCAAGGAGTAGAGTCGCCTGTCCAACCTCGTGGGTTTTCTTCGGGTCCTCCGGTTTCCTCCCCCTGCTAAAGACCCCTACGTGCAAGCGAATTATGTAAATAAAATTAAACCATAGGTTAGTCCCGAAATGACCTAGTTTGTGTCGAGTGGACGTTAAACCCCATTTCTCTCTCTCTCTGAATTATGGCCCCTGATAGTACGAAAAATCACTTTTTGTTTAGCTTGTTCTCTATCCATCTCTTGCAAAATGTGGGCATATCCTGCCTGGCAGCCGCTGTTTTTTTTTATTATTGGCACTAGATGTTTCTACTAACAAGCTGTTACATTAGTTAATCTTTCAAAGAACATACAAGTGTAGCAGCTACTTTCTCAAGTGTAGCAGCTACTTTCTGGCTAATCAAGTGTCTTATATGGCCAATGTTCCTGGATGACCTGGCGCCTGGTACGTTCGGGCATTTTTATGCGCGAACTCTTAGTTTTTTTTTACTGGCATGCGCACAGGTACTATTTCTTTTTCTTTTAACAAGTACCCAAATCGGGGATTTTGTGCGGAGGTAGTTCGGAGGTAAACAGTCTGTGAAGTACAACATTTGCCACTGTACCTGTGTATCGCTAATTATAAACCGAATGTGTGAAGACAGTTCATACATATCACTCAAAAATTTTTCAGTACAAACTCAGTTGATTCACGCTCGATTTGCTACTAAACAAACTCATCGGTTTATTTTCTCAACAGTGTGACCCGAAGTGACCGCGGATTTATTGACCTTGTATGAACTTATCCATAGCTATATCCTTACACCGAGAGAAATTATCTAGTCTCGGTGAAAAGAACCATGGTCATCTGGTAGAAAATTACTTTTGTATTTTTTGGAACGGAAAACAGTGTTTTTAGAAGCAAACTAACCTGCCGCACTTGAGGAAGTCATTATACTAATAATAAAAGGCGAGACCTCTTTTTGCGGCGCAGGCTTATCACTGAGTAGTAAACCGTCCACAAACAATAATATAGGAAGCCTAGTGACGAGTGTAGTAAGTAGACTATAGGTTTGAGTCGAGATTACTCGCTTTCAGTTTACTCTGTTTTTGCGATAACCAATTATGTGAGAAATACCATACTGACATTCGGTTTTTAAAAGTTGTACACGAACTAAATGCGTTTGTTAGATACTGACAGAGCAGCCCCGAGTCGAACAATCGCCGCCAGAGCTGTCTTCGTCAGCTAGTTTCACAATATCGTGCAATAGGTGTATTAATGTGATTTTTAGGTTTAACCCCGCAAACAATGCCAAAATAGTGTTTTCACTGCTTACAGAAAAAACCTCCCACACACTCCCTATCGAGCTGCCGCTCGGTCTGCGCAGCCTCATGCCTGGCACATACTGTCAACATTGTATATTTTTCCGTTTCCGCCCTTCCCCCCCACAATATATATTTCACGGCTACGTTGCGACGGTACCAGCATACCCAGTTGTTGACACCCATTACATCACTCCTGTCTAACAAATCATAAAGCTGTGGTGTTATGGTGGCGGCATAGTATTTCACCGTAACACCACAGCCACTCTAACCATTCATAATACATCTAACTATCCCTTTACAGCACTTCACTCCCTACACATTTCCCCTCGTCCTACTTTCCCAAACGTCAACAACACATCTCATACATCCAGTTCGCTGATTAACCCTTGTACCACGTCTACTGGATTGAAGATAACATTTTCAACATGCTTAAATAAGTTAAATTGAATCCTGTGAGGACACCCAAGTTCTTCACAGTGTCTAATGGTACAAGTATTGCATCTCCTACAACCACATTGTTTGTACTATTTTGTAAAAACTAAATATTAGTATTACCGGTAGTAGTCCTCAACTTCCATTATTAATAGAATTGTTCTCAGCCCTGCAATGTGTGAGATATAGCATCATGAAAATTATGTTTTAGCATATAGCAAAAGCTATGTCTCAAAATAAATTCCTTGTGGCCTCAAATGGTTTCGGAAAAATTTAATAGTCATATATATTGAAGTAGTAGACAGGATCATTCATAAAAAATAATTTAAAAAAAACCCAAAAAAAACCCAAAAGGCAATTTATGGGAAATATTTGAATTTTTTTTTGTTTAAAAAAGTATGTTTTTTTTAACTCAAAAATGGCTATAGCTGGTTATCCGTAACTACAAGGTTGGTGACCCTTATATTTCATGTGGTGTATATGGGGTACTGAATGACCAAATCTTGAAAGTTTGGTCAACATCGCCCGACAACGCTTGTGCCGCTACTTTTAAATTTTGCATGGTTCTCTTGCAAACCCATTCTTAAATACCCAGTCCTAAACCCTTTTTATTGATTATCTCACTAAAAGGATCTCAATACACTGAAAGAGTAAGCTACCTCTATTTATCATTTATGAACCATTAACCTTTTTTCAGCCGACAAAAGATGGATTTAGATGGTCAGCACCAAGGTAAGTATTATTATTATTGTCCCCCGCCTTTCGAAAAAAGCAGGGGACTATTAAAATGGGTTCGTCTGTCTGTCTGTCCGTCACACTTTTTGGGACACAATAACTCTCTTTCTAATTGAGCTAGAATGTTCAAACTAGGCCAATGCCTTGATGGAGTCTGAAGATGAGCATTTTCTGCTTAGGCTAAGCAGAGATAAGCAATTTGATTGGTTGATGCTTTGGGACACAATAACTTGAGTTCTAATTAAGTAAGAGTGATGAAACTTGGTGTATAGTTTCATTACATCAATACCTTGACTAAGTTCGATAAAGAGCATGTTCTGCTCAGGGTAAGCAGAGCGATAAGCAATTTGATTGGTTGAGACCTTGGAACACAATAACTCTCATTCTAATTGAGCTATAATGTTCACACTTGGCGTAGGTGTTTTTTAGGTGAATGCCTTGATCGAGTTTAATGATAAACATTGTCTGCTTACGGTCAGCAGAGATAAGCAATCTGATTGGTTGATGCTTTGGGGCACGATAACTTTGGTTTTTATAAAGTGAGAGTGATGAAACTTGGTGTATAGATTCATTATATCATTACCTTGACTAAGTTTGTTGATGAGAATTTTCTGCTTAGGCTAAGGATCGATAAGCAATTTGATTGGTCAAGACTTTTGAACATAACAACTCTGCTTTTAATTGAGGTAGAATGTTTAAACTTGATGTAGATGTTCATTAGGTGAATGTCCTGACTGAGTTCAATGATTAACATTTCGAGCTAAAGCTTAGCAATTTCATTGGTCAATGCTTTGGGACAAGATAACTTTGATTCTATCAGATAGAGAGTGGTGAAACTTAGTGGATAGATGATAATTTCTTTGATTGCTTGATACTTTTGAAAAAAATAAATTGTCGATTAATGAATATGTATCATCTATTTATTTTGGTATTTTGGCGGGGGACATCAGCCTCACTGTTGGCTTGTTATTATTTGACATGCACATTGATTGAGGGAGAAATACTTATTGTCTTCTCCCTCTGTTTGATTTAATTACTCACAATATTTTTATGTACTGACACAAGTAAGGAATACTTACCAGGTAACTTAGATACTCGCATTATGAATATTACTGACCATTTTTAGGAAAATTGATGTATGGTTCAGGTACTAATGAGTTTAAGCAGCTACTGACAACCTGTATATTTCTCATGTGTTTCAAAACTTTCCATGTATTGTAAACAAAATATACAATTTCTACTTGCTTTCAGGACTTCTCACAAACTACCCCAGTTACTACATACCGGTACTGTAGGATCGATTCTCCAAACTATGCATCTTACAGTGTGAGGGGGTCCACAATCTTGGTATTACGTAATTTCTTTTCGTTTTTGATGAAACTTAAATTAAAATGTATGTTTATACCCCAAAATTCTGGGTTCCTTTCGATACTTGTGTGTATTGGACTGTAACTTCCTGGATTAGGATTTTTTTTTTTTTTTTTTTAGCTTGTTCTGTCCATTGTGAAAAACATTGGAATCATAACTGTCATTCTGAGTTATCCTTCCTTTTCCGAAACCCCTGTTAATGCTACAGAGGATAAAGTTTAGTGCTCTGTTAAACATATGGAATTGTTTTGTTTTTTTTTACAGTAAACAAGGATTATTATCACATCAGTTTCATAAAGCTGGTGTATTTTACTTCTCAGACCAAAATTTTGATGAAGCAGCCGAATATATCGGAACAATTATTGTCAAACCTAAACAAAAAGAACACATTGTAAATCTTACAGAAAAGGGATTTATACCAGGTAATTTACATCTATTTTGAATAATCTTTATATTGACAATTAAATCTATGCTTGTAGACATAATAGCATGCTCCTAAGGGTTAGCCCAGTACTTTAAATGATTCATATGACGAAAAAGTCAATTTGAATTTGATTACCGGTATGCTTTATTTCTTGTAGATTTACTGTATGCATATACCGGTGATAGAGTATGGTGGACATGGAATGGAGATTCTGTAACAGATCTCATAGAAAATCTACTTATTGTAGAAGAAGATAAATGTTTAAACCCTGCAGCCAAAAATAAGCCTGCATCCCCAATATCGGAAGGTATAATATATTAGAAATAAGTTGTTTTAGGAAAAAAAACTAGGTTATTGCGAGTATTTTCCGCTTTATTAAGCTTCTTCAGGCAAACTTTACCAATTCCAACTAACCTAGTTTTTTTTCCAAAAACAACTTTATTTCTAATATCTAACACCTAAGAGTAGCTTCAATTATAACCTTTCACTATATTTAGGGGGGTTGGATGGCTGAATGGTTAGCGTGCGCACACTGTATCATAAAATCTGTCATTGAGTCGACTGGCGTGGTTTTGAATCCCCGGTTGTACATGACATGGAGTAGGGTCGCCTGTCCAACCTCGTGGGTTTTCTCCGGGTCCTCCAGTTTCCTCCCACTGCTAAAGACCCCTATGCGCAAGCAAATTATTGAAATAAAATTAAACCATATTATGTTAGTCCCGAAATGACCTAGTTTGTGTCGAGTGGACGTTAAACCCCATTTCTCTCTCTCTCTCTCTCTTTCACTATATATAAATATATATATATATACCGCTAGCTGTTAAATTAATATTTTGGTGTCTTTCTTTAATTTAATATATATATATATATATATATATATATAAGTAAAATTTATGTTGGCGAAATGAAACTACATAATTTGTGCTAATGTTTTCACAACCGAAGTTGCTCTTCAGGCATTTATTATAAAATTAATTATAAACATTAACTATTATGACGTCATAACGTCATGGTTACATTAAGAATATTCTACAAGGGCGTTTGTTTAGTAGCTTATAGACTACAAACATTTAATACATTCATTTTATTCCCATTAATCATTCCTTATGGGAATTAAGTTTTGGGTGATATTTTTCAATAAAATAGCTTTCTTTTACCTCTAAAAGGTCATTATTATTGCTATTAACTCTATACATAAGGAAGACCCTAAATTTGCTCCCAACACATACTTCAAGATGCTCACTGATTGGAATCATCCTGTATTTGGTTTGAAGTATGTGTTGTCTGTGGAGATTCATTCTTAACCTTAGCATCATTTGGGTTTTCCCTATGTAAGTTCCCTCTGGACATATTATGAGATAGATCACGTAGTCTGATTGACAATTCATGGGTTGTTTAACATAAAATGTACAATCCGCATTTCTCTTAATGGTTGATCCTTCAAAGATGATTTCACATGTTTTGCATCTAGGGTCATTGCATTTTGTTACAGCTGGTACTGGGCTGCATGTACGACACGCAATAGCACCATACACGTGGGAGGGGTTCATTGTCAAATTTGACACTTCAAGGAAGGGTTGATGAAAACTGCCGCTTGCTGGTTTATCCTATTCATGTTTGCTTTCCAATCAGTTCTTGCATAAGATTTACTGTTTAGCGTATCTTTGCTTTAGTGTGTTACATTTAATTTGATTGGAGACGTGTTCGTCAACGTCAACCGACAACACTGCAACAATTGGCCGTGGCACTGCAAGAGGAGTGGGTCAGATTGCCCGGTTGATTAGGAGCATGCCCGGTTGATTAGGAGCATGCCACGACGAATTGCTGGATGTCTGAGGATTGGTGGAGCAATTACTCATTATTAAGACAAAAATCAAAAACGTCCATTTCACTTTTGACAGTGTATCTCTTTGTGAGTGAAATGGGGCCATCAGATAAGCCGCCCATATGAGCTGTTTATGTTCATCTGTAGGCAATCGACCTGTTATTAACATACACTGGTTACCTCTAATAAAAATAGCAGTGCATTTCTGCAGTTTTGTATTGTTTCTCAATATCCCCTACTTTTTTTGAAGAATAAAAGGTATGCCAATAGGAACTGATTTCAACACTGGTTTAATAACATTTTAACATTTTAAAGTAATTTTCGTCTGTCTTCGGACTATTCATAAATGATGCATTGTATAGAGATGGACACTATAGTATATTTATACATATGTCCATTCACAGTTTGTTTGTGGACACACTACAGGTCACAAAGTTTATCAAATTTTGAAGAAACTTGAAATATAGGTTTATATCCCAAAGTTCTCGGTTCCTTTCAATATTGGCATGTATTGGACTGTAACTTCATGGATTATGGCCCCTGATTGTATGAAATTTTAGCTTGTGGGCACTCCAGAGGTCACAATCTTCATCCAGTTTTTATGAAACTTAAAATATATGTTTATAACACAAAGATCTCGGTTCCTTTCGATATTCGTGCATAGTTGACTGTAACTTCCTGGATTATGACTCCTGATTGTACAAAAAAATCGCAATTTTAGTTTGTAAACCCTCTTGTGTTCACAATTTTTATCTTATTTTAAAAAAGCTTTTTAATATATCACCATTACACCCATATAAGTTATTGTGGGGTTATAATCACTTTTGGTCTATAAATTTATTTTTCTCTATCATAAGAAATATCATAATGAATTTTTCACTAGATGTCCTAGTTAATATCTTTGACATTAATATTATGGTTTAGATTTGTACCATGTATTAGATGGGGAATCAGCAGGATTAATGACAAGAGTTGGATTAGCTACCAATCATTTCACAACTATTGGTGTCTATCATTATCGTATAGCTGAAACTGATGAGAGTGTTAATACTTGTTCTATTATTATAAACCCAGGATCAAAGGTATACACCATTATTATTTATATTATAAGTGGGCATATTGTCGTCACCCCATCCAATAAGTATTGCCAGAGTTATGGCCCTAGATCACTGTGAAAAATCTTGTGGCTAAAGTTATAATCCGATTGACTTGAAATTGATACCCAGTGTTTCAGGTCATGAGACATAATTTCTGATAACTACCTTGTGAATGTTCTAACGACAATTATTATCATCCCATCTGTATGAAATTTATGTGCATCCTTTAAATTAGTGAAATGAAGAAGCTTGTTGAATTTCAGCAATTCTGTTAATTATGTTTAGAGTAATGGCACTTTGTCGAACCCTCTGAATGCTCAAACGACAAAAGTTTGTCAGATACAGATCCCATCTGTATGAAATTATGTGTTATTTAGATTAGTGAAACAAAGAAGCATACTGAATTTCAGCAATTTCCATTGAATTTCAGTAATTTCTGTTTATTGCTGCTAGAGTTATGGCCCGTGTTTCACTTTGTTATCATCAGATCTGTATGAAATTTATATGAAACTAAGAGACAGAGAGAAATAAAAAACTACCGAGAACAAATTGCAAAAGAATTTCATTCACTGGAATCTAGTAAAGGGATGTCTAAAGGACTCCCAACTCAAAATTGTCCGCTGAAACCCTGTAGCGTTTTTCATAATAAGCATAAATCCAAGATGGCCTCCAATTGGACTTTTTGTCCTCCATATCTTGGAAACGGCTCGTTTTACAGCAATAAATGTATTATCATTCGAGTGAATCTGGAAATTGTCTATATAAAGCTTTTTTTAGGATTGATAATTTTGGTGTCTAAACGTATGTAACTCGGGTCAAGGAATACACTGAAATCATTCATTATGTTGTGGGGTGATTAGATGATAGTAAAATCTAAAATGCCAGACAATATGGCCCTCTACACTACAAGATGCATAATGTGTAGAACTGGTGTCACACCTTATAATAACGGGCTTCTGCGTTAGAATATCCATTAAGCAAGTAGAAAAGCTTAATTTTGGTTACTATTCATGGAAACTTGTGATAAATATACGTGTTGTCAGTAGTCGCTTAAATCCGTCAGTACTTGCACCGTACGTCAGTATTCCTATAAATGGTCAGTAATAATCACAAGGTGAGTATTTAAGTCAATTGATTATTATTCCTTAACTGTGTCAGTATACAAAAATAACGTGACTAATTAAACAAACGTGAGTTTATCCGAACATATCACTAATCAGACGCGTGTGGGAGAAATTGGAAAAAGCGTGACTAATTAAGAAACCGTCAGTATTTAGGCTACCACTTACTACCTGAGTGAAACCGCCAGTTATCTTTGATGTGCGTCAGTAAGTGGAACCGTCGCCAGTAGAGCGTGAAATCGTTAACTGTATAAATTTCTCGTGAGTATTGGTACTATAAGTGATTATAAGTATCCTGAATAAATTAATTATTATTTATTAATATTCTCGAACTGGAGCAAATTTTTTAAACAATAATGAATTGCAGTGAACAAAGGGACTATTGTCGACGATTTCGATTACCGTCGTAGTTTGCAAAAGACACCGAAGATGGTTAGATAGATCTATCTAATATAAATACCTTCATATTTAAATATGAATTTAAATGCTCAGTGGCAAGGTTTGATTCGTCGCACTATTTGTACCGCTCCCGTTCTTACAACGGCTTCCCCATGCAGAATACGGCGCAATGTGTATTGTTATTTAATTTACAATTGATATTTTTCCTCGTTATATGCAGATTGGCACATGTTTTGGGGCAGGCGGCACTTTGTTATCTGTATGGATTATTAAATTTGGAATGACAACTAATGGTTAAAAAAATCATCAACACCAATCTGTTGTCGCTAATTTTATTGAAACAGATAATATGATAGCAGATAATATTAAATTTCATACATATACATATATACAAGCTGAAATTCTGAGCACTGAAGAATCGTGTGAATTTCTATTTACATTTGAGAAATAGTAACTATCAAACAATATATATATAACTTTGCAAATAGTAATAACATACAATAAGGCACGATATACAATGTTAAAATACAATATGATCGTACGTTAGAGAAAAAAATGAATTTCATACATACAAGTTAACCGAAATTATGAGAACGGAAGAGTCTATTACACGATAAATATAACTAATACATTGCATGCAACGGTAAAATAGTAAAACCATGTACAACGTTCGATGTGCGTCAGTAAGTGGAACCGTCGCCAGTAGAGCGTGAAATCGTTAACTATATAAATTTCTCGTGAGTATTGGTACTATAAGTGATTATAAGTATCCTGAATAAATTAATTATTATTTATTAATATTCTCGAACTGGAGCAAATTTTTTAAACAATAATGAATTGCAGTGAATAAAGGGACTATTGTCGACGATTTCGATTACCGCTGTAGTTTGCAAAAGACACTGAAGATGGTTAAATAGATCTATCTAATATAAATACCTTCATATTTAAATATGAATTTAAATGCTCAGTGGCAAGGTTTGATTCGTCGCACTATTTGTACCGCTCCCGTTCTTACAACGGCTTCCCCATGCAGAATACGGCGCAATGTGTATTGTTATTTAATTTACAATTGATATTTTTCCTCGTTACATGCGGATTGGCACATGTTTTGGGGCAGGCGGCACTTTGTTATCTGTATGGATTATTAAATTTGGAATGACAACTAATGGTTAAAAAAGATCATCAACACCAATCTGTTGTCGCTAATTTTATTGAAACAGATAATATGATAGCAGATAATATTAAATTTCATACACATACATATATACAAGCTGAAATTCTGAGCACTGAAGAATCGTGTGAATTTCTATTTACATTTGAGAAATAGTAACTATCAAACAATTATATATAACTTTGCAAATAGTAATAACATACAAAAAGGCACGATATACAATGTTAAAATACAATATGATTGTACGTTAGAGAAAAAAATGAATTTCATACATACAAGTTAACCGAAATTATGAGAACGGAAGAGTCTATTACACGATAAATATAACTGATACATTGCATGCAACGGTGAAATAGTAAAACCATGTACAACGTTCGATCTTGGAATATCTCTCTTGTGCGAAATTACAAAAAAAACCCAAAAAACACACACATTTATAACTACACTATATTACATATTCAAAACTGAGACAATTCAAAACACAAGAAATTACGAACACTATAGCAAAACTTTTGTTAAAATATTTTCAACAATTAGAGAGCATTTCTATGTCTTAAAATATCCGAAATTTGCTATTGAGTTCTTCTACAATAGTCACGCCGATTAACAAATTTTCGTTTAATGATACAGTTTATCAATAAACTTACCAGAAATTGATATAATTAATGATTTTACGCTCTACTGACCCAATCAACATTCTTAATCTGTTGAGAATGTTGATTGGGTCTCTTAATCTAATGGTGTGTCCTCACTGTGCCCACTTTTGATTAATCCAATTAAAGTCTAATTAGGATTAGTGGATTAAGCTGATTAGGATTAGGTGTTATAGGTAATTACCGGTAGATGGAAAAAAAAAACAAATATTTTATGTAATTTTTTTTTTATTTTTCGATGTTTTATATATATTTAGTTCTGACCTCGGCAACACAGTTCTCACAGCATTTTGCATACTAACTTCGAAATCTGTAAACACATGGCCTGGGTTAAGATTAACATTGACAAGTGCCCATGTTTTGTCTCTAACACATCTGAGGAACTCAACATATGTTGCCTCCTTCTTATCGGGTAATAGTGCATACACCAAAGGGAACATTTTTGTCCCCCGCCTTTCGAAGAAAGCAGGGGACTATTAAAATGGGTTCGTCCGTCTGTCTGTCTGTCTGTCTGTCTGTCCGTCTGTCTGTCCATCTGTCTGTCCGTCTGTCTGTCCGTCACACTTTTTGGGACACAATAACTCTCTTCCTAATTGAGCTAGAATGTTCAAACTTGGTGTATGTGTTTATTAGGTCAATGCCTTGATGGAGTTCGAAGATGAGCATTTTCCGCTTAGGGTAAGCAGAGATAAGCAATTTGATTGGTTGATGCTTTGGGACACGATAACTCTCTTCCTAATTGGGCTAGAATGTTCAAACTTGGTGTATGTGTTGATTAGGTCAATGCCTTGATGGAGTTCGAAGATGAGCATTTTCCGCTTAGGGTAAGCAGAGATAAGCAATTTGATTGGTTGATGCTTTGGGACACGATAACTTTTAATTGAGCTAGAATGTTCAAACTTGGTGTATGTGTTTATTAGGTCAATGCCTTGATGGAGTTCGAAGATGAGCATTTTCCGCTTAGGGTAAGCAGAGATAAGCAATTTGATTGGTTGATACTTTGGGGCACGATAACTCTCTTCCTAATTGAGCTAGAATGTTCAAACTTGGTGTATGTGTTGATTAGGTCAATGCCTTGATGGAGTTCGAAGATGAGCATTTTCCGCTTAGGGTAAGCAGAGATAAGCAATTTGATTGGTTGATGCTTTGGGACACGATAACTTTAGTTCTAATTAAGTGAGATTGATGAAACTTGGTGTATAGATTTATTATATGAATACCTTAACTAAGTTCGATAATGAACATTTTTTGCTGAGGGTAAGCAGAGTGATAAGCAATTTGATTGGTAGAAACTTTGGAACACAATAACTCTCCTTCTAATTGAGGTAGAATGTTCAAACTTGGCATAGGTGTCTATTAGGTGAATGTTTAAACTTGATGTATATGTAGATGTTCATTAGGTGAATGTCTTGACTGAGTTCAATAATTAACATTTCGAGCTGAAGCTAAGCAGAGCTAATCGATTTCATTTGTCGATGGTTTGGGAGAAGATAATCTTGATTCTATCTGATAGAGAGTGATGAAACTTAGTGAAAAAAATAAATGTGCGATTAATTAATATGTGTCATCTATTTATTTTGCAATTTCGGCGGGGGACATCAGCCTCACTGTTGGCTTGTATTGTGTACAAAAGCATGTATAGTGTAGATCTGGGTGAATAAGGTAGGACTCATGCTAAGTGTTCCATCACAGTATATAGTGTCTTGTGTGGAAAACACTAGAAACCTGTTGTCGGCTGCTGCGTGGAGAAGGAAGTCGTCTCCGGATGTGGTCTTGGTGTAAGAATCTGGAAGCTGGATATCGTTGCGGGTCTGAGGAAGTGCTGGGAGGATCTTTGCTCGGGCTCTATACAGGGAAGCACAGCAACTATAGAATGTTGGAATCTCTCTGATCATCTCACCTGAGTCACGGTCAGATCGAAGGGCTGTAAACAAACAAAAAGAAAATATTTATTATACATATTATTATATCATTAATACTCGACCAGACACTCGATTGGTTTGTTACGGAAGAACATGTTCAGTATGCTTTAACGTTGAATCATTTAAATCAACGGCACACAACATTAGAGATAAATACATACCTGATACTTCTTCTTGATAGATGGCACAGACTGGTTTGGTTTCCTCTTGCACCTTGGTTTTCATGGCAACGAGAAATTTGTCGACTGCCACCTTGTGTGGGTTAGCAACATGGTTGTGGTTTCTGGAATATTTGGTAATAAAGCCTTGGTGGGTGTTCAGGGTTGCTGGACAACCTTTTATACAACATCTCCAGTATACTCGTTCTGCCTTCCTATTCTTCACTCGGAATTTGTATTCTTCATGGACTAAGTTTTCTCCACCTTGAGCATTGGGGATGTACTGGATGTTTACTTGAACGTTTGCCATGATGAAATATGACAGACTGACTTCTGTGTGTCCTTATAAAGACCGTGTAATGTGTAGGCTTACTGAACATAATTCATATTATATTCAAGTGTCATTTTTTGAATAAAATTCATCACTTTAACGATTACAGTGAGTTCATCTCACCAATTATAAGACTGAATATTTAGTCACTTTCAATATTTGTTTTTTTCCATCTAATTACCTATAACACCTAATCCTAATCCGCTTAATACACTAATCCTAATTAGACCTTAATTGGATTAATCAAAAGTGGGCACAGTGAGATGTAACCAATCTAATTAAGTGGTGAGATTAACAGAATTTATTCCCATAAAAGATTTAATATACAAGACCTACATTACTAATGTATGGACTATTCTCTTTCGTTCTAAATTATAACACTGAGAGAAATATTAAACAAAAATTATCAAATATATGGCGTGGTTGCTATGTGATTTAGTGTTAGAACATAACGATACCTCAAATGGATATAGCTTGGTCAATTTTACAGTTTAATAGCAGTTATCTTTTTGAATAAAGCAACCGAACTGCAGTCGCCTTGACACCAAAAGTTTTCCAATATGAACCCTGAATAAGCTCGTGCCAGCTTGTAATGTATGAAAGGAATTGCTCCTTTGACCGAGATTGCCGACTCCGTGGTCTACACGGACTATTCGTGAAACGGTAAGACGCGAAGTCTGAAATAGTCGGGTTGACGTTTGAATTATATGGGTCGTTTGGGGTTTTTTTTTTATCATGAATCGGGTTTGTACATTTGACAGAATTTATTAGCTGAACGGTATAGAGGTGTAACTTGGTCATTTCTACATAAACTGTATAATTATATTCTAAAAAAGACATCCAGGCTTGTAAGCGAGTTGTTCGGATCTTACGAGTCATTCTAACAAAATTAACGGTAAGGTATATGTGACCCCCTCCCCCATAGCATACTGAGTCGCAATGAGGAAATTTTGAAAATTGAGTTATTGTTATTTTCACATTCTCCAACTCATTACCTTCAATTTGATGTTTAGTTTGTTTTGAATTGGGGCAATTCAAACAACTCAAAAAAGTAAGTTTTGAGAAAAAGAAAATCAATGATTTGGTATGTTCCAAAACAAAATCCCATAGCAACCAGGCCATTTATTTGCTGTTTTGTCGTTGAATACTGTATATCTTTCCATGGGTTTTCAGGGGTGATGAAAACGAAAATTGTAGTAAAAATTTGATCTGACGATTTCCGCAATTTATTTGCTATTTTGTCCTTTAATGTATTTTAATTAGGATTTCAAGGGTGCTGACGACGAAAATCGTAGTAAATGCACTCCTTTCGTAACGAAACATCCACAACACATACAGCATAATATTCACATGACAGTGTTATAGTGAAGAACAATCTATACATTAGTAGTCTGTTGTGCATATGTATATTATAAGTTAATCTCATCAATTAATTAGCACCTTTCAGGAGATTAAGATTGTTGATTGGATAATCATCAAAAAAGCCGCCACAGCTGTACGTGTGTTCATTTAACACGTGAATTAAAATAAGATTTTGCATGTACGATAGGTCTATTATTATTTTCAGGTGCCGTGACGTTATCAAAATATGAGTCCCTATAGAAATATAAATTTCATAGTCAAGAAATGCTTACGTTCACTTTCGTGCATTTTGGCTTTGATGTAAATATCAACATTATTCAGAGGATACGCAATGGCAGACTTGAGTATCGTCGCATTTCGGTTCGTTGGTCGTTCGCATTTTTTCAACCCATGGTGATAAGAGAATTTTAAACAATAATATCCCAGATGCATTCCATACTTTGCATGCCGTATGAAGAAGCGACAGTAAACCGACTTCAGCTATCAATAAAATTCTCTTCGAAAAGAAAATTTTTGGCCATTTTGTTTATTTCGATTTAAGGCCTATAAATTATTTTTTAAAGATGATATGAGATATCAAATAATCACCACTTGGATTAATTATTCGGAGTACATAATCAGTTGTCGACGGCTTTATCATTGACCCATGACAGTTGATTAGTATTACTCAATGACACACTCAATAGACTGTTCCGTGCTCATAATTTCAGTTTACTTGTATGTATGAAATTCATTTTTTTTTCTGTAACGTACGATCATATTGTATTTTAACATTGTATATCGTGCCTTATATGTTATTACTATTTTCATCGTTATATATATTGTTTAAAAGTAATTATTTCTCAATGTAAATAGATTATCACACGATTCTTCGGTGCTCAGAATTTCTGCTTGTGTGTATGTATGTGTATGAAATTCAATATTATCTGCGATCATATTATCTGTTTCAAAAAAATTAGGGAAAACAGATTGGTGTTGATGATCTTTTTTTAACAATTAGTTGTCATTCCAAATTTAATCCATACAGATATCAAAGTGCCGCCTGCTCCAAAACATGCTAGATATCTATTGTAAATTAAAAAACAATACACATTGCGCCGTATTCTGTATGGGGAACCCATTGTAAGAACGGGAATGGTACAGATAGTGCGATGAATCAAACCTTGCCACTGAGCATTTAAATTCATATTTAAATAGGAAGGTATTTATTAGATCGATCGATCTAACCATCTTCGGTGTCTTTTGCAAACTACGGCGGTAATCGAAATCGTCGACAATAGTCCCTTTGTTCACTGCCATCCATTATTGTTTAAAAAATTTGCTCCAATTCGTGAATATTAATAACTAATAATTAATTTATTCAGGATACTTATAATCACTTATATAGTACCAATACTCACCAGAAATTTATATGGTTAACGATTTCACGCTCTACTGGCGACGGTTCCACTTACTGACGCACATCAAAGATAACTGGCGGTTTCACTCAGGTAGTAAGCGCTAGCCTAAATACTGACGGTTTCTTAATTAGTCATGCTTTTTCCAATTTCTCCCGCACGCGTCTGACTAGTGATATGTTCGGATAAACTCACGTTTGTTTAATTAGTCACGTTATTTTTGTATACTGACACAAGTAAGAAATACTTACCAATTGACTTAAATACTCACCTTATGATTATTACTGACCATTTATAGGAATACTGACGTAAGGTGCATGTACTGACGGGTTTAAGCGACTACTGACAAAACATATTTTTCTCACGAGTTTCCATGAATAGTAACCACAATTAATCATTTCTACTCTTTTGAAGGATATTCTAACGCAGAGGCCAGTTACTCAATACTCAGAGCTCAGTTCTACACACTATGCATGTTACCGTGTTAACTCGTTAGCGGCAGCTGAGCGCCATTATTTCACCAAACCAAACTATATCTAGAAACAAACTACATATTTCTGGATAAAGGAGCATAACATCACATGGATGCCTATTAGGGGCTCCAGGGCCACATGGGCCGGCTCTGAAAAGGGGGGCACAAGCTGTTTTGTGAACAATTAAACAAACAAATTCTACCTACAAAACACGAAAATAACCCCCACAAAACTAGGCAATATTCAGTTTAATCCTTTAGTCGTGTGTCTGGTTGCAACCTGCGACAGCACAGGTGCAAAATACTATACATTCTAAGCCACCCCTAGTGCAGCTACAAGCAAGCGTACTATTTGGCGCGTCACTTGTGCATCCGCATTTGATGAGCCACAGGAGCAATTTGACTGATTGTAATGTTCTCAATTTAGTCTCCTTAACCCAGCAATACAGTTCTGGATCAAGTTCCGGTGGATTGCGATCTTCTAGTGAACGCCACACAATAGCATGGTGGTGACATCGTCTTACTTTCCATACGAATGCATCATTCGTTGGAGCAAGACTACATAACCCAAAGATCTTGGTTCCTTTCGATATTCGCTTATATTGGATAGTAACTTCCTGAAATATGGCCCCTGATTGTACGAAAAATCACGTTTTTAGCTTGAGGTCCCTCTAGATGTCACGATTATTATCCGATTTAAAAAAACATTCAAATATATCACTGTTACACCATAATTTTGGTTGAGTTCATGAAAATCAGACCAAAACTGCCGGACAAAATGGCCGCCCCTTGTACACAATTAGCGTAAAAATATCATACATCAATGTTGTGGACCCCTTAGAGGTCACAATTTTCTTCTGATTTTGATGAAACTTGAAATATAAGTTTATAAACCAAAGATCTTGGTTCCTTTCGATATTTGCGCATATCAGATCGTAACTTCTTGAATGATGACGCTTGAATGTACAAAAAATCACGTTTTTAGCTTGTGGTCCTATAGAGGTCACAATTTTTATCTGATTTAAAAAAAATGTATGAATATATCACCATTACACACTAAGATCTTGGATCCTTTTGATAATCACAGATACCCGAACTTAAATTCCTGGATTATGGCCCCTGATTGTTCGAAAAATGGCATTTTTAGCTTGCAGATTCTGTATAGGTCACAATTATTTTTTCCAATTTTAAAAACCGTTTAAATATTTCACTATTCCACCATAATGAAGGTTGAATTCAAATTTCGGGAAAATCAAATGAAACTGCCCAATAAAATGGCCGCTCTTTGTACACAAATTGTGTAAAAATTTGAAGGTTGTCGACCCTCTAGAGGTCACAATTTTTATCTGATTCTGATGAAACTTAAAACATATCTTTATATCCCAAAGATCTCAGTCCCTTTTGATATTTGCACATTTCAGACCATAACCTTCTGGTTTATTGCCCCTAAATGTGCAAATAAATCCCTTTTGTTTTTAGCTTGTTCTCTATCCATCTCTTGCAAAATGTGGGCATATCCTGCCTGGCAGCCGCTGGTTATATTAAGTATAGAAGGGGAACTGTAAAAAAAATTGTTTTCTGTAACGACTAACATTGGCATCGCCAATGGTCGATTTAATCATGCCATCAATTTTTTCTCCCGAGATTCCAAAAATCTGTTTTTACATCTATTTGAGAGAGCATTCCATGTAATTCAGAATTGGTGAGATGTATTCCTATCTTGAAAGTATAGGTCCAGGTTGTGTTGTATACGAAATATTGTATTTGATGCTGTACACGCCAACAAAAATGTCAGGTCGCTGTTTGTTTATTTTATCGATACCCATTTTAAGAGTATTGGAACTCGTGACAATTATATCTGCTTCTTTAACTCTAAAATAGTTTGAAAACAATTTAATAACAAATCTATTAGCTAAATTACACCTTACAATAACCCCCAAATGAGGCCTTTTCGTGGCACTTTACCGAGTGATGTGGTAGAGTTGACATATCTGGCTCTAGATGCTAAAGGTATATTTAACCGATTGCCTCTAGATTTATACACAGTGTTTATGACCAAGAATCAAAGATGCCTTTTGGTTCATCATATTACATGTTTTGTATAATAAAGAGTTAGTCGCTGTGGGCATGTTTTGTTGCAACTCTTTGAACTCATACCAATAGCTTGTAATTGCTGATTTTTCAAATTAAATATACTGTAGAAGCAATCTGATTAAAATACAGATCTATATTTCATTTCGTTTTTTTATACTTTCGGTGGCCTACACTACATGAATATCTGACAAGTTATAGCGATAGGTCACGTCAGGGGTCAAAAGACCGACTTAACCAATCAGCATTGATGTTACTAGTGGATTACCCACAGTTCTGTGCAGAACACGCCTAAAGCTTGCCGTAACAGACCGTTTCATTGGCTTATCCCTGACACCATTCAGAACACAAGTTAAATAACAACTCTTCCAGATCCAAGTGTAGTAAAGACAAGTAAAACAAAATTTTGAACTATAAAAATGAAACGAAATAGGATCTGTGTTTTAACCAGATTGACTGTAGAAGATTTTAAATTGAGCTGTAATTGCTGATTGTTCAAATTAAATATTTTGTAGAAAATTTTAAATTGAGCTGAAGTGTACAACTTTTTTTCTTTTTCAGAATAATACAGTTCACTTAACAGACAATGGATTTGAACCAAAAGTGCTAACAATTCGTCCAAATGATCGTGTTTGGTGGGTATGGCAGAGTTGTAAGAAACAACATAATATTTTACAAGTAAGTGTTAGTATTTGAAATTATTGACAGATGCTTAGGAACATAACCTTTTATACGCCCACATTTTCATTTGGACGTATATTGGCGTCGCCCCTGTCCGTCTGTCCACAATTTGTGTGTGCGCAGTCTTACAGGTCACAATTTTTACCCGTTTTTTGCGAAACTTGAAATATAGGGTTATCTCCCAAAGTTCTCGGTTCCTTTCGATATTGACATGTATCGGACCGTAACTTCATGGATTATGGCCCCTGATTGTATGAAAAGTCACGTTTTTAGTTTGTATCCGATTCTGATAAAACTTGGAATGAATGATTTTAAGCCAAAGATCTTGGTTCCTTTCGATATTTGTGCATATCGGACTGTAACTTCCTGATTGTACGAAAAATCGCTTTTTTAGCTTGTTTTCTCTGTCCATCTCTTGCAAAATGTGGACGTATCTTGCTTGTTTCACCTTTAAATCGAAATAGCACAAAGACAAAACTGTAACAATATGGTGGCTGAAACAATATTGTTATCTTTACAAATTATTAATTCTAAATTCATAATCAAGAAATTAAGCAAGTAATTATAATGCAGGTTATTTTGATTTGGTAGCTGAGCTATAGATTAATACACATGTTGGTCGTTTACATTTTCTTTGTCATAAACATATACTATATTTGTTGACCAAATTAGGTAACAATTCCGGCCGATATGCGGGGTATTGTGCATGACCATTCCATATTTGGAATTTAGCTGTTATCAGTCTGTGACATAATCAATTAGGGGTAGGCACCTATAAGAGAGAGCTTGACTAGAATAGTTTTAGACACGCATTGGTTTCTTTAGACAACCGTATTATGTGGTGGTTTCCTTAGTATAGCCACGCTGGTTAGACTTTTACAGAAGTTGGGTGGACTGAAAGACATGTTAATTTTGAAGTATTGGAATGTAGACTATTGTTTAACTGTTGTGATATACTATTGTTGTTCCTGTTACACATTTAATTTCGATATCGTGAGAAAACACAATGGCGAAATTCTTAAGAAGATAGATTCAGACCAACCCCTAGACGATCAGGCCAAAAAAAAAATGTGTGGCACCGGTAGTGCTACAAAACTCGAAATTTTAAAAAAATCAGCTCGACATATTTTGCACGTCTAGTAGGTCTGTAAACATTAATATTTGCTTTTAAAAAGATGTTCTGACCATCAAAATTGTAGTTTATGACAAAATACACTTTTGGTACCCACAAAAAACTTTGTCACTAATTAAAATATACTATTCAAAAAAAGTAGGGGAT
The DNA here is from genome assembly GCF_932274485.2 of Patella vulgata. Classification (NCBI taxonomy): domain Eukaryota; kingdom Metazoa; phylum Mollusca; class Gastropoda; family Patellidae; genus Patella; species Patella vulgata. Next base: position 46,571,086 of record NC_065885.2, read on the forward strand.
ATTTGATTTTGGGGGCATAATACTAAAATATGCAAATGACTACGAAAAAAGTCACTATAGAACCTAACAGAAGAAACATTTCCAGTTACATGTGACGCCCAAACGCACCAATAGCTACCGCATGGAATGCAGGTGATGCTTGGGATCATCATGGGGGTCCAACCCAAGATTTGCACGACTCTGACTTTGAATGTTACAGTCATTGTGACATTGAATTCCAGGGTGGAAACATCAGTTTAATTGTTTTAGTGACCAGAAAACAAATTTTGATATGCGTCGGCTTACCCAAAATGAAAGGTACGTGCCCTTGGCATGCTACAGATCGGCACAACACAGGCGGTTGTGGCGCGGACGATGAATGTTTCTCAGTCTGTCATAAGCAGGCTATGGTCCAGATACCGTGATACACAATCTGTACAGGACAGACCACGCTCAGGTCGACCAAGGGCGACAACTCAAGCCCAGGATCGATTTATCCGTACCTTGGCCTTGAGAAATCGTGTCATCACAGCAAATCAGATCAGCGCTCGTCTTCAAACAGACACTGGTGTGAGAGTGAGTGGCCAGACGATTCGGAATCGACTGCATAGGGGTCACCTTCGCGCCCGACGTCCTTGCGTGATCCCTTGTTTGAGAGATCATCACATTCAGGCAAGACGTCGTTGGTGTAGGGATCGTCAACACTGGGATAATCGACGCTGGAGCAATGTGATGTTTTCAGATGAGTCAAGGTTCACTGTTGATTTTTTGGACAGACGTAGGAGGGTGTGGCGTCGTCGAAACGAGCGCTTCCAAGACGTTAACGTCATCAGACATGATCGATTTGGGAGTGGTTCTGTTATGGTGTGGGGAGGCATCACTGTTGCTGGAAGAACGGCTTTACATGTTGTTGCAGGGCGTGTTACAGGCCAGTACTACCGGGACAACATCTTGGCAGTCCATGTTGTGCCGTTCGCACGACGTCATGGCCGCCGTTTCATCTTCCAGGATGACAACGCAAGATGTCACAGGGCCAGGATCGTTACAGGTTACCTCCAACAACAGAACATCACCACATTACCTTGGCCAGCACTGAGTCCCGACCTCTCCCCCATCGAGCATGTCTGGGACATGCTTGGACAGAGGTTACGTCAACGTCAACAACGTCCTGCCAATGTCCAAGAACTTGCTGCTGCGTTGCAACAGGAATGGGACAATCTGGACCAAAATGACCTTAGACGTCTCATTAGGAGTATGCCACGTCGGATCAATGCTTGTTTGGCAAACAGAGGAGGATTTACCCGTTACTGACTTGGTTGTGATGCTGTGGTAACTTTGCTGTTTGACCCCGGGTATCATTTTACCCTTATAATGGCCAGTCTGTGCCTTGCTTAGTCTAACGATCATTTGGAATAAATCGATGAATGTGAACTTCATTTCATTTTGTCATTTGTTTCTTCGTCAGTTTCATTAGGTGACTTTAATAACACTTAAAAATCAAATATCCCCTACTTTTTTTGAATAGTATATTTAGAATTTACACCATGGAGCATATATATGAACTATGTTTTATACAAATCGGTTGATAAATAATTAATCTAGAACCCATAAACTGAATTAGCCAATGGCGGCTAAGGAAAATTATCTAGACAAAAATTGTCTCCAGCTATGTCAAAATGTGTCAACTGTTTAAATCCAACATTTTCATGTGGACGTATATTGTCCGCGCCCCTGTCCGTCCAGACGTCCACAATTTGTTTGTAGACTCTATACAGGTCACAATTCTTGTCCGATTTTTACGAAACTTGAAATATAGGTTTATCCCCAAAAGATCTCGGTTGCTTTCGATATTGACATGTATCGGATCGAAACTTCATGGATTATGGCCCCTGTTTGTACGAAAAATCACGTTTTTAGCTTGTGGACCCTATAGAGGTCACAATTTTTATCCGATTTTGTTGAAACTTGAAATGTAATTTTATAACCGAAAATTCTCGGTTCCTTTTGATATTCGCGCATATCGGACCTTAACTTCCTGAATTATGGTCCCTGATTGTAAGAAGAATCGCGTTTTTAGCTTGTGGACCCTAAAGGTCATAATTTTTATCCGATTTAAAAAAACGTATTATTATGTCACCGTTACACCCTAAGGACGACTGAGTTCGAATTTCGTGAAAATTGGCCCAAAATTGACAGACAAAATGGCCGCCGTTCGTTTTCAAATAGCGTAAAAATATGGTTGTGGACTCTATAGAGGTCACAGTTTTGATCCGATTTTGTTGAAACTTGAAATACATATTTATAACCCAAAGATCTTGGTTCCTTTCGATATACGCACATTTTGGATCATAACTTCCTGAATTATGGCCCTTGATTGTACGAAAAGTCGCGTTTTTAGGATGTGATCCCTCTAGATGTCACAATTTTTATCCGATTTTAAAAAACGTTTGAATATATCCCTGTCAAACCCTTATGATGGTTGAGTCCGAATTTCGTACAAATCGGACCAAAACTGCCGGACAAAATGGCTGCCCCTCGTACGCAAATATTGTAAATATATTGTATATCATGGTTTTGGACCCTCTAGAGAGTGGACACAATTTTGATCCGATTTTGATGTAACTTGAAATACATGTTTATAACCCAAAGATCTTGGTTCCTTTCAATATTCATGCATATCGGATTGTAACTTCCTGAATTGTACGAAAAAATCACTTCTTTTTTTCGAGCTTGTTCTCTGTCCATCTCTTGCAAAATGTGGGCGTATCTTGCATGGCAACCGCTTGTCGTGGTAAATATTGACCTGGTTATGAATCACGATACAAATCATATTGTAACACTTGGAACGCGATACATATCGTATCGTGAGTGCATTGACAATACCCAGCACTAGTGTATTGTTGAACTTGACTTCATAAAATTGATAAAAAGGAATTAAACGTGAGAAAGTGAGGTACAGCACCTCCGTCCTGCACCAAGAGGAAACAACACTGGAAAATCCTGAACAACTTTCTCGGCCAACATCCTGAGCGAATCTGAGACCTCCTGGTTATCAAACCAGTGCCTTTGGAAATAGTTTTAAGTACAGACCTCTATCACTTAGAGTTTCTGAGATCTACGCAGAATGGAAAAATAAAAAAAGATTAGTTTTATGAACAGGACAAAAGCCATTTAAAAACAACAAAAGCTAGCAAAGGCTCTATAATTCTTAACGACATCTTTAAAATATAAAACTAATTGAGCAAAGTTTTGAATTTCTAAAACACCTCAGTGAGATGACCATTATGTGATTCGTCCAAAGATTCCAAAAATGAAAATTTGACGAAGATCTGTTGAGAAATAACTGATATAAGGCCATTTTTGTCCTATGCATAAAACTATTCCGGTTTGTCAAAATTGATCCCATTTATGATAAATAAATAGTTCCACGGAGGCCAAAAATATCTCTGTTATCAGAATGTTTGCACCATGCACCAGGAGCTAACCTGAGACCTCCTGTTTAGTGAGCCAGTACCTTTCGAAATAGTTTTAATTACTAACCATTAACAACTTTCATTGGAATGAAATCAATATTCATACCTCTATCACTTACAGTTTCTGAGATCTGCGTGGAATGACCCTTCTTGAAATGTACTATTTGCATATATTAAAATGAACACCGATTGGCAGCTCAGTAGTGCAGCAATTGTAATGATTGTTCTGTAATATTGTGGTCAACCATTTGATAGCCCTGTAATTCGATATAATACTTGGTAAATAAATATACTGAGCGCCATGGAAAACACATCACTTTTTTTCCCAACTATTTTATTACTAGGTGGTTTTGTATGTATAATATTATGCAATACTAACTATGAACTATTGTTTCAAACAATGCTTCCAAACGCAAAAAATATCGGCCCGTGTGCACAAAAAAAATTGCACGAGATACACATGAAAATTCCGATATTCACGTGCAGCATTGTTTGTGAGCCCTTTAAAAGCATGTTTTCAACTTAATGTGCAGTATATGAACTGTGAAACGTCAATCTGTCGTAATTTGTTGTTGGACGTGTGAAAGAATCGAGCTAGAGATGCCGAGACTTACTGAAAATCAACGGAATGAAGCCATGGGAATGTCCAGGGCTGGCATGTCTACACGTGCTATTGCCAGACACTTCAATTGCATTCAGTCCACTATTGTAAGGTTGGTGGAATGTGTTCAAATTACTGGATCAACACATGACCGTCAACATCCTGGTCCACAATGCATTACAACCCAGACTCGAGACAGCTACATCCGGGTCACTCATCTGCGTGACAGATTCCGCCAAGCGACTCGAACAGGTGCAGCAGTCGACGGAAGACAAGGACAAGTAAGTGCCAACACTGTAAGACGTCGTCTAAGAGAAGTAGGACTCCGTGCATGACGACCTTATGTTGGAGCTATCCTCAGGGATCATCACCGTCAGCGGCGTTTGATATGGGCTCAAGGACACCAGACATGGAGAAGAGTTGACTGGCAAAGTGTGCTCTTCAGTGATGAGAGTCGCTTTCATCTTCATCACGCTGATGGCTGTCAACGTGTGTGGAGACGTCTTGGGGAATGTCTTGCAGAATGTCTTGCAGACTGCTGCGTCTTCAAAACGAATCGATGGGGTGGGGGAAGTGTAATGGTGTGGGGGGGGCTTCACATTTCATCACCGGACCGCCCTACACATTTGCAGGGGTCGCGTTAATGCTGTAGCCTACCGTGATGATGTCTTGCAACCAATTGTTGTTCTGATGTTTTGAGCGCACCCACATCTTCAGCACTTCCAATAGGATAATGCACGTCCGCATACCGCCCGGTTTAGTATGGACTACCTGGCTGCTAACAACATCAATGTCTTGGACTGGCCAGCCATGTCTCCGGACATGGCACCGATAGAACATGTCTGGGATGAGATTAGACGCCGTCTGTATCGGAGACCACAGATGCACACCATTGCTGCTTTAGAAGCGGCTCTTGTCCAAGAATGGAACAATTTGCCTCAGGCCTTCTTTGAAACATTGGTAAATTCCATGCGACGTCGCTGGACAGCGTGCGTAAAAGCCTGTGGAGGACACACACGCTACTGACATCTGTGTCGTACTTTTGGTTTTGACCCCTCTGACTTTGTACCGTTGATTACAGATTAAACATCCATAAGTGAACAAATGTGTTGTTATTGATGTGTTCCCATTTGAATATTGTTCACAATAAGAAGCAAAATAAATAAGATATGTTTACAGGATCATTTTGTTATACGAAAAACGTAAGTGATGCGTTTTCCATGGCGCTCAGTATATGATTTGAATTGCTAAATAAAATATCAATTCTGAATGAAATACATACTTATAATAAAAGTCATATTGTCTACAAGGTAATAATTGGCAGGGACTCCTATTTTAGTCATTCATTTTCATTTGATGGCAAATGTAAATTCACATTATGGAATCTTGATTGATATGCATTAGGGCTGGCGGAAAGTATTGATATTGCCGATAATCGTCGGTAAACGTTTTGAAAATCGATTATCGATACAGTTTTAAAATATTGATTATCGCGCAATTAAAGGTACTTCACTTGCAAGAAGTCCATAAAAATAATCCTTATTACTGTATTCTTTGCAACGCGTGCTTGGGCCTGGAACTGTAATTAAACAGAATAGTCATAATATAATAAAACACACAGATTTTGTTTTTTCAAGTGAGACGCCACCGGTGAGAAATGTCAGGCGCTTATGTCATGATGAGAGCCAATGGTTTCACGTAACATTCAGTTTTGCCCCTTATTTTAACTCTTCATTTCTTTTGTCTTCTCTGTTTCTAAGTCATACACGTACTTTTACCTTTATTATCTTATCAAGGAATTTGCGAAGAAATGTCTGAAAAGGAAATAACTACATTTTACTCATTATTGTTCAGGTCACAGTTCTGTCTTCCGAACGAAGTTGATTGAGTTTCTTTCTACACCTTGATTTTATTGTGGAATGCTATTATCTTATTGTCAAATGTCAAAAAAAAAAGAATTCTACATGTATACAGAATTATATCACAACATAAATTCGCATATAATTTGTTATTCATGTACAAATTATGATTGTTTTCAAACCAATTGTAAGTCAAAATAATTTGCAGATATTATCGATTAATGATCGGCAGATGGTCGGCGATAATCGATACTTGAAACAGGATCGATTGCCTATGGAAGCCTATAACTACCATTCATAATTTCTACTTTTTTCCTCTTCAGAATGTGAAAGTCGAAAAGTAGAAGTTACGACAAAATGTGAGGCGACAACATGCTATACAAGCCAAAATCAACTCGAAAATAGGAAATTAAGAAATAACACACAGCGATAATAGCGCCCCTCGTTTTTTCCTAATTTCTTATTTTCGACTTTCATTTTGGCTTGTATACCCGTCTTGTCGAGGCGAAACTCGAAAAGTCGCCAGTACGACAGCAAGCCAAAATGATAAGTCGCTAATAGCGTGTGTGTTTATTTCCTAATTTCTACTTTTCGAGTTGCATTTTGGCTTGGTATGTGTGTTGGCGCCTTCTTACTGACATCAATAAATACAAAAATATGACTAAGTCGAAAGTTGACAAGACGGTATACAAGGCAAAATGCAAGTCAAAAATAAGAAATTAGGAAAAAACGAGGAGCGCTATTATCGCTGTGTGTTATTTCTTAATTTCCTATTTCCGAGTTGGTTTTGGCTTGTATAGCATTGCACTTGACTATTAACGTAATGATCTGTGCAAATTTAAAGGTGTATATCATGCCTGGTTCTGATTAATAGGACTATATTTATATATATATTTCTGTTTGTAGGTCTCACATCAAGGAGGAAGAATAGATGGGGGGTTTTCAAGTGGACAACCACGAGATAGTCCTTCAGCCTATGTTTACCAGTTTATTTCACCAGGAGTTTATTATTTTATAAGGTTGGTTAGAATACGATATGAGTAACATCTGCATGTTTTATATGACTATTTAGTCACCAGAAAATGGTCATGGTGTGCTTCATATGCGGGAGGTACAGAAATCTATTTCTATAGTTGAATATCTACATATTTTGGTAATGAAATAAAAATTGAAATAAAATCTGTAACTGGTACATGTAGAGCAGGGCTCACACTGGCTTTCAATTTTTTTCTGTCCAAATCGATAATATTTTTTTTATAGAAATATGTTCATATTTTTTTTGAGCAAACAGGAATATTTTATCTGCCTGATTGATTAAAAAAAAAAAAGGCAACATGTAACAATTTTATTTTTCAGGTAGGCCTGTTACAAAACAATTACCAATATACACAATGCAACAACTTACAAAATCCTTCTTTACATAAATTAGCCAAGTTTTGAGATGATTGCCAAATTTCCAGCTTTATTTAAATTTACGCTTTGCGTGTATTGTTATTGTTAGGTCTATTGTTATTTTCCGGTAATAATTAAATAAAGAAATTGTCAGACATCTTTTATCGGGGACGATAATTCGACTTTATGAATCATGAAATAACTATATCAGACTCGAGTCTAGGTCATTGGATTGAATTTTATTGGGGTTAAAATTCTAACATACGTTATATTAACGTTCTAACGTCAGATTTATATTAGAAAACTAACTGTTAATAAACAGAATCTTGACGTAAACCTAAGGTTAGATTTATGGTTAGAACACAGACGTAAGATGTATGTTAGATTAACATTAAATTCATACATTTCATTATTATGTCTTAATTCCAACTATTTAAACATACATTATGCAAGAGCTAAATCTGCCTATTGCACGTCTTCCTTTAGGCCTGAAATGTTATCTAAATTATCGATTAGACATTAATTAACTTCTCCAGACCATAATCAACTCTTGATGTCATCGCTAACCTGCGATCTTTATTGGATTAGGATCCAATTTGCTGTTCAACTTTCATTCATCATTTAATCATGAAATGGATAATCAAGAGTATGTTTTCATCATGTTGACTTCAGTAATGATGATCAAGACTAGGCCTAAAATTCAATTGCTAAAATCTTGGTTCAGAGTGGATCAATTTGACTGAAATTTTCAGCAAATTCCCATTACATTCTTTAGTTTTTAACTATTATAATGAGAACAGCCAGCTTTTTATCTAATCTCTCATAATGTATCTTTAATCAATTGTTAGAATGTACACACACTGGTATGGTTATTTAATCCACATGTATTCAAAGCGGAATAAATTGGTTACAAAACTGTCATAAAATTTACATTAGATTAATATCATTTTCTGATGAAAAGTAACCATAACCATTCTGACGTTAAAGTAACGTAAATGTAAGAGTAAAATTTTACCATTATTTACCATGATGTAATCTTTACAATGGGTCTGTCATAAACATTTTCTGCTAAAGCTAACACTGTAACATTGGTACCGTTTAATCTAGCGTAAATACTGCTAATTTCTGTTCGGTGTACAAATATTCATAACTGTAGTTGAATTTCAGCTAATAGTGTTAAGTTTGTACTTGCATCCAATTTAATTCTCAGTGTTTAATTTTGATTACCAAGCGTCTAACTAGTGTTTAGTTTGTCGATACATGTTTAATTATAAGCGTCCCGCTTAATTATCACAACTGTTCAATAATTAGTTGGACCTTTCAATTTCCCGAGCGGTGATTAAAATTAGTCTAGGTGTCCAATTACGCAAGGTGTTCAATTTTGTTGTCAGACATCCAATTTCACATGCCTTGTTCAGATATTACGATGTGTTTAGTTGTGGGTCATCGTTCTTAACGCCGAATGTCTATTTTACCGCACAATGTTAGATTCGCTGAACGGTGTTTAAATACTGTAATAAATGTTAGTTTTAGAACTCACCTATTGCAATACGGTGAAATATTTTTCAGGAATCATACGACGCAGGTATCTGTATGCCTGTCATTGTCAGTGGATTATTTTTCAAGATCACTACGGTGAAATAGATGTTGGATTTTTAATGGCGACGGGACGGTTTGAGATGCACATAACGTTTAGTCCACAATCTCATGCATCTGATTTACGCGTGTACACGTCGACTCCCTGCCCTGATTAAATCCTTTTGTTTGAATGTCTTCGCAATTAAGACTAGTAGCATGGGTATTGCACCAATCATATATTACATGATACAGGATCTATATAGAAAGCATTTTGGGTTGAAGGGTAGAGCGATTATCTGGGGGAACAAAAACAGAATGCTTGGAGAAGGGTGCAAGCTGTTTCGTTCTTAGTTCATTCGTACCTCACAAGCCGTTTCGTAATTCACTTCGTACCTCAAATGGATTCGTACCTTTTCCTATATTGTTGAAATCAGTTGAAAGAAATTGAATATACCGAACGAGAATAAGAATATGCACGAGATTTGTACCTCAAATTGATTTGTACCTAAATCTGGTTGAAATAAGTTGAAAGAAATTGAAATAAAGGTGATACATAATTAAATGATTTGATCAAATCCAATGGCTGCGCTAAATTTATAAAAATGGCTGCCGACCGAGAATTAGAATACACACGTGATTTGAACCCATTCTGCTCAGTGAGTTGTGATTATTGAGGACAATTGATTGGTGATTGTTAAAGCAGTTTAAAAAAACGATTGAAAAGTATTTTTGTGTTTCCATTCAAACCATGGGTTCCATGTCGGACGTATATGCCGGTCGGGATTGAGGGCTCTGGAAAATGACCGAAACTGGATTAGACCCGTAGGTCATTTTGCACGCCGGAAAAATAGCATATGTAAACTTTCAGGTATAATAAAATGAACAGTGTTCACTAGTCCACGAATGGAAACCACTGCCAATTAAATATCCATGTGTATATTGCTCTAATCACAATCAACGGAGGATTAACATCAAACAAATTAAACGCTCAACATTTAATCACATTAATTAGCCGAGTTTTGTTTTTTAATTAGTACTGTGTGATCATGCTTAACACTGAGTTGTTGTTACAGCATATTTGCCGACTTTCATCGCTCGTGCAGCCATATTTACTGTTTCAACATCAAACAAATTAAAAACTTTACTTTGATGTCTTCACTTGATAACTAGAGTTAATCATGTGAATGATACATGTATATATATTAGAAATGTTAGCATGCTTTACATCATTTAAAAATGTTGAAATTCCAAACCTCTCAGAATAACAAAAGAAAGAGATGATAACATTGTCGTCAATGAATACGACTTCCCTTCTTCAACATCGGCCCACGAGGAAGACAGTTTCGCTGTGGAAAAACAAAGTCTGCCTTGAAATCTCATAACAAACATTCCCGTGGTTAAGATATGATATTCCCACACAAAGTTGTATTGTCGGGTGTGTTTGTATTCCTTTTGTTTTCTTTTATGTACATGTAACAACTGATTGATGTTACTTTGCTTGACACAATGAACTTTTACGCTCGCCGCCATTTTGATACACGTGCAATTATCTTTACACGTTACCGAGTGAAAATACTAGAACGATATTGTTTGAGCTCCCTAAATATTAATACAAGTTAATATATTGATGAGTTTAAAAAGTATGTTAATTGTTGTACATTTTTATGACTTTGAATTATTTAAATGTGTTAAACATTCGGAACTACTTTTCACTGTGTATGGAGAAATAGTCAACAGTCTAACTCGTCACGTACGGAGTACTCACTGGTTAATTAAAAGATCGTTGTCAGAAACATAACGCCAAGAATAGTTTTGTGACTGGTTCCCAGAATTTTAGAAAGTCGGCTCTGGTAGAGCACACTGCCTCCAGTGACCATATATTTTATGTATAAATAAATAAATGATAATTGATTACATGTGTTCCTTTATTGCGGGGGTTGGTGGGTATAAATGCTGACGTGAGATTAAATTTCGGCGTGACTGTCCTTGACCCAATTTAACCTGATCGGCATTTCAATATCATGTTTTGTGGCTTCTTATTATGTGCTAAAAACAGCACCACTTTCTCCGCTTGAAAAATGACCGGCTGGGAAAATTTTGAAGTGGAAGCCCTGATTCAAACTAACCCCATACCCCAACAACAGAGCAAAGAACAAAAGAACGGATGGTGTACAATGTCATTTATTAATAACTAATCAAATGAAATATGATTTAACAATGAATACAAATCTTTAACAATGAATACAAATCTTTAACAATGAATACAAATCTTTAACAAAGAATACTACATGTATAAACACTAATAATACAAAATAAAGTCATATTTCAGTCTTAAAAATGTGGGTTAGGCTTAAAATTAAACAAATAAATGGCACATTAAAAAGACAAAGACATATTAAACAAATTATACTATAAGATTTAAGTTCAAGGTGGAGGGTTATTAACGGAAATATTGTGGATAAAAACAAACGTCCTGTCTGTGGCACTGCTAATTCTGTTGTGATGAAAGAGCGGGAAAAACAACGCGGGAACCTAGCTCATTTACTTTATCAGGAATATACATGAAATAGACGAGGACTATATCAAGAGTAAAAAACATGGATGAGGACTGTAACACAAAAATCATTAGTAACAATGAATACAAATCTAAACACTAATAATACAAAATAAAATCATATTTCAGTCTTAAAAATGTGGGTTGGGCTTAAAATTAAACAAATAAATGGCCAAACACATCACAAATTGTGATGTCGTGCCCAAACCTAAAGACACCATCTGCATGATAGCTGAAATTATTAGGCCCCCCCAAAAAAGGGTTCTGTGCGAAAATCTTCAATTTTATGTTAGGTTGAGTTGGCGCCGAGGAACATGAAGCACGAATATATTGGTGGGTGGGTGGAATTCTTGGATAATTGTTTAAAATGTATCAGAAGCTAGATTATGATTTAAATATTCTTTTCGGGGGCAAATGGACTTTTTAATCGTTCTATGCTAAAAAAAAATTAGCGTCGGGAGGCCATTTTGTTCAAGAACTCGTGATGAAAACTTAAAAAATCATATCGAGCCATCACACAAAATAGTTACATACCTACTTACAGTCAAACAACTAATATTAACCGAAACCTGTGTCAGTCAGCCTATACTGTATGGGCTTAATAAGTCAGTACATAAAGAATACAATAAAATAGCTAATAGCTAAAGGAAACCAATCATGACATACATATATATTATTTGTCATATTGTTATAATTTTATGTACATGTTTATATTGTATGCTGTCCTCAATGTATGTTGAGATACAATAAAAATCTTATCTACACAATCATCGGGCATAACATTAACACACTAGCTAAGATAATTGAAGAGAGTAAAAGGCAATAACCATAGAGCCAACCAAGCCCTTCCTACACAGCCTATGCTGTATGGGCTTAATAAGTAAGTACATACAAAATAAAATATCTAAATAGCTAAAGAAAACAAATCATGACATACACAATAATCGAGCATAAAAATTATACACAAGCTAAGATAATTGAAGAGAGTAAAAGGCAAATAACCGTATAGCCAACCAAGCCCTTCCTACACCAATATCGGCCTACACTGGTCCAAATTAATAAATGTGAACAGAAACCTATAGTCTGAATCGATTCTTCCGAATGGCCCTTAATAAATGCTGTTGTTGCTGCACTGGTTAGTTGGCAAACCAATAAACGTCAAGATTTTTTGCAATGATACATTGACAAAGTTATATGTAACGCATGCTGCATCAGCAAACTGGAATAAAGGACCAGAGGCATGGTGGTCCGGACGTCAGGGCCGAGAACCCACTTTTTTTTTTATATATAATGTTTCTTGGTGGATTATTGTTAGGTAGGGTCCCCTTGATTTTTCCCGAGTGGGTGTGGTCGTGTCACCCTTGGGGAAAATTAAATATTCAAGATGGCGGCCAAAAATGCCTGGAAAAATACAAAATCCTAGGTCGTGTAATATATCGTTTTACAGGTTTTCGGGATCGCTGAACACGAATTCGGGCATATTTTTAACATCCGACCTATTCCGACAAAGATATTAAAAATGGCGGCGGAAGTACAATAATTTCATATTTCACCCTACTAGGTCATGTAATATATCGTTTTATATGTTTTGGGGGTCGCGTAACGCGAATTCGGACACCTTTTTAACATAAGACCCATTATTTAATCTTATTTTGTAATAAGGCTTTGCAACCCCGATGGTAAGATCATACAGTCTGCGAAGAAATGCACGACCAGGGACAATACCAAGTTGGCAAAATTTAAAAGGCCTAGAAGGGCTGGAGTTGTTTAAGTGTAACTTTGTCTTTATTTAGGAAGTCGGACAAAGCAGCTCTAATCTCAACTACTTTTTCTTCCGGTAAGCGGCTCACCATCTGCATGGAGTCAATCTCAATTCCGTAAATGATTATTTCTGTAGTGGGTTCAACCGTTTTGGAAGCCTTAATGGGAATATGTAGATAATGCGCAAGTGTCATAATATTGTTCAAGGAATCCGCACACACTGACTCGCTAGGTGGTCCAATAAAGAAAAAATCATCAATCATGTGACTAAGAGATGCATTATATTTGGTTTCCATAATCCAATGTAGAGCGGTACTAAAGCGTTCAAAAGTCTGGCAACTCATACTGAGGCCCATGGGTTAGCACATATCTGCAAAAAAATAGGGGAGAGCGGGGATGGTTTGGACACTTTTGGGTTTTTTCACATTTATGCAACTACTAATGCACTTGTCTCAGAACTTAAGAATGGAAAATAGACGTTACCTTATTGGCTATATTCAGTCAGTGATACAGCTGTGTAGCTATAAAAGTCTTTGTGTTGGACCAATTTTTGGGGGGTTAGTAAAATGTCCGGGTTCACCCCATTAGCAGGGAGACACCTGTCACCCCTGGGGGGATACTTTGGACAAGTTAAGGACGATTGGACAAAAGCAAATTGAAAAGATTTCTTTCACAGTTTAGTTCTATTTCTTCAAAAATTCCTTTAACAATAAAGTTAACACAGTAGTGATAAATTTAAAGCTGAATGTCATCTAACTGAGACATATTTTTAACATAGCTGGACGAAAATAAATCAACGTATTCAAAAAGGAATTAATTGATAATTCTAAAGCTTTAAAGCTTCTTGTTATTCTCTAGGTATGACATCAATCCGAAAATTTACATCGAAAAAGATAATGAATGTTTATTCCCGCAAATGACGGACCAAATTTATAGTAAAAACTCATCCCCTTGTTGCTACTGGATAAGGGTTTCGGAAGAATTGACAGAATTTGATTTAATGGAAGTAAAGCAGTACCCATAATTTCAGTAAACCTATTATACCCCGCAACTGCCAGTCATCATTCTTTTTTATCAAATCTGAATCTTGGAAATACTGAACAGTTTGATCCAAACACTTCTGGGGTAATCCCGGACAGTGTCCGGATGTACCCCAAACCCATATTTCTGATATAAGCAGCCATTATGTTTATTTACAATGAAAATATGATAAATTTTCAATGTATTTCTATTAATTAGCGAAGGAAGAAAGAGGTGACAGCCTACTCCTAAAAGAAACTTGTTAAACACCGAATTAATTTAACAATTTAACTTTAGAAATTTTTGACATCAACTTTGTCAAAAATAGAAAAAAGCTTATCTGCATCTACATTTGAATGTTTATCTCTACCATGTGTTTTCCATGTTACATGATGAGATCTTTAGTATTATAATAACCAATCAGAAAACGGATAGCATTGTAAAGATTAAAGCTATGGGGGGTGTCCGGACCATCCCACTGTCCGAACCATCCCTGCTCTCCCCTAATGTTGGTTCTCAATCTCAAAAGAAAACGCCAGAAGCTTGTAATCATCTGGGTGGATGGGCAAGAGCCTATAAGCATTCTGGATATCCGCCTTGGCCATGAGTGCCCCTCCGACCATGTTGCTTAACAAGAGACAACAGTGTCTATTGAATCATAGTGCACTTGTGTATAAAGAGGGTCAATACCCGAATTTATAGAGTTTCCCAGGGGAAAAGAAAGGTCATGAATTAGGCAAAAAGCACCCCTTTCTTGTTTAGGAACCACTCCAAGAGGTGAGCAGCGTAAATTTTTAAATGGGGGTTCTAAAAAGGGGCCCATAACTCTATGTGCTAGTAGCTCATCATTTAGTTTCTTAAGCAGAATGTCCATATTTTTATAACAAGAGGAATGATTCCTAGCCCAAGAAAACACCTGTTCCCCATTATATGGAATCTTAAAACCTCAAACAAAGCCCTCACATAAAATTTTTTTCTCCGAGTCGTTGTAGCCAAGCAACACTTCGTTAAGTCTACTGGAATCGATTGGTGTTGGCACCCTTACTTGAGGTTGGATTAATTTTGCGAAATGAATAGCGAGATTTTGACACTGGCAATCCCATTTTAGGTTGTGGTTGCGAGGGGACTGATTTAAGGTCAGATGATACTTGTGGCGTTAACCCACTCTGAACTGATAAATTTGATAAGGCAGCCGTGGTAGGGATTGGTTGCACATTTCTGGCTAACATATTTGAATGTGGGACAGAAATAGGGATGGATGGATAACTCAGTGCAGGGTAGGTGTGTGGGTTCACTGCTGAGTCATCAAAAGTATTCCCACCCCTGGGAGCATTCTGTTTTACCTTAGCAAAACAACGAAACACAGGGTGTTTGTAACCACAACAGCTACATACATGTGAAAAATCACATCTTTTACGTTTACATCCCTGCATTTTGTTGTATTGCCAACAGGTACTTCCCCGCCCACCTGAAACTTGGATGTGTGAGGCTTGGTGTGACACAAATCTGGTGTGACACAAATCTAGTAGATGTAGCACTAAACAGAGTCGTAGCCCTTAACCATAGGTCAGCATGCTTCGAATTCCGCGGAAAAGGGGTTGATTGACCCAACATGCGAAATTCGGCACCAAAATACAAAAAGGACCTGCCGCCATAAGTCTGTGCCAACTCAGATATGAGTGAGTAATACGATAATAACTTGAGATGCTATTAGTGGGTCTTTTTGTATCATTACATCCATAAAAATCGAAAAGGCTTTTTGCCAAAGCTCAAACGACAACAATTTGGACTTCGGTGATGAAGAAATCTTAATAGTTGGTTCATTATCTGTGTCAAAAATATTTAATGCCAACTGAGTTTGTACAATAATACCCGGCAGGAGTAACGACAAATCCACAAATTTATTGGTCCAAATATCCTGGCGGAGCCTATTCGATATATGGCTCCCCGGTTGTACATGGCAAGGATTAGGGTTGCCTGTCCAACCTCATGAGTTTTCTCCTGGTCCTCCGGTTTCCTCCCACTGCTAAAGACCCCTACGCGCAAGCTAATTATTGAAATAAAATTAAACCATATGATAGTCCCGAAATGACCTAGTTTGTGTCGAGTGGACGTTAAACCCCATTTCTCTCTCTCTCTCTCGATATATGGCGGGAAGTTGACATGCATGTCATACTAGTCATAGTACCTTGGTGCTGATGTACAGGATCGAGAACTTGAAACATATTATCCACCGCATTGACCGAGAAAATATTTGGTCCTGATGGCCCACTCTGGTTTGAGATATCTGCAGACGTTGACGGTTGGTTTGAAGCACCTGTTGGATCTGAAGTCGATATATTGATGGAAGAAGCTGTGATGGAGGCAGGAGTGCTAACAGAGGTACATGTATGTACTGATGAAGATGATGGAGGTACTATGACTAAACCTCTTTTGATGAGTTTTGTTATCAATAGATCTGTTAACCGTTCTTTGGAGATTGTGGTCATGGGTACCTGTGCTGTCTCATCTTCGCTCTCTGAAGTGACAGACGGAACTTGATCATCTCTCTTTCTTTTCGACATCTTGAGGCTGCAAGAGATAAAGAGTTAAGGGTGGCCACAATGAAGCACAGATATGGTACAAGTATGGATTTGGTAGAAGTCCAGCATCAGACCACCCAGTGAACCAACAATCCGTCTGTATAATCCAAAAACATGAACTAGAGTCAGACAAAGACTGTGTACTTCAAACTCATGTAGCCTTCAAACAAACAGGTCCGCACCTGGACATAACAACAGACAATAAGTCTACTTTATTTGTATACAAACACACAAGGATTATTCCCACAAGGCTAAGCATGCACAAAGATCATTGAATCAAGGCCGGACCAATGCTGTGAAAAATTCAACACGGCCTAAAGACACTCGCCAAGATGTGAATTTTTTTTAAATACATGCACACACACTAAAGACCATAGTACCAAGAGCATGCACACATACTAATAACCATAGTAAAATTAACATATAAACAATTGTACTACAACTGATGACACAGTAAAAATCACTACCACACATGTAGATCAAACACGAACAGTTTATCTCTCAAATGGATCAGTACCTTTATATATAAGTGTACAACATAACCAAAGAGTTGGAACACAATTATGATTGTAAAAAATTACTAACCGCAAAATACCAGCATCCCTGATGCTGCGCATAAATAACATATTACCAACTGTATTTGATAAATGAATGCCATCATCAGAATAATTGCAAAATTAGACTCATCGCAGAGTTGCATCAATGCAGATTCATTGACTTAATCGTGTCATTAAATCCCTGGAACAGCTCAACAAATCTCGGCAAAAGCTGGCTAACAATGACACATCTAGGGCTATGCTGAGTCATAAGTAAAGACGCAAAGTTCACAACCGCGATAGCCACTTCATGCGGCAAAAACTCGCCAGATGCAACATCATTCGAACCTAAGTGTAAAATTATAATGTCAGTCTGTCGAAAAATGCTGCTACGTGCAGCACGCAGAAACCGTCCATGCCGATCGTGTCGAACTCATAATCCGCCATGTCCCCAGCAATGCACTAACTATAAGCTACGAAACGGCTTTTCACTGTAAACAAAGCGCCAGTCCTCTTAGCGGAAGACAATGTATCACACGCCATGATGAAAATTACGAGGCGATGACAACAATTATTGCAAATTCACAATTCCAACTTACGAAACACATCGTAAATATTCCAACAAACTACAAAGGTAATCTAAAAATGAAACTCACGCTAGCCACAGACCAGAAATACAAACGCATACACACCACTGTCTGTGGCACTGCTAATTCTGTTGTGATGAAAGAGCGGGAAAAACAACGCGGGAACCTAGCTCATTTACTTTATCAGGAATATACATGAAATAGACGAGGACTATATCAAGAGTAACCAAACATGGACGAGGACTGTAACACAAAAATCATTATTGACAATAATGGTTATAATCTGGTGTTGATTATTGAACCCATCCTGCTCAGTGAGTTGTTATTTGTGATTATTGACGATAATTGATTGGTGGTTGTTAAAAACGATTGAATATACTAAGAACTCCAAAATGCGACACATTGTATTATTCATATTATGATAAACCTTAAATTAATTGAACTAATTGTAAGGTGGATCTGCATGCTTTCTGATATGGTTGGGTTATCATGGACCGTGTTATATCAGGGGGTAATTCTGTGTGTGAACCACTAATTGTCAGGCTGTGTTATATTATCAATACGGACATTTTATTTTAACAGACTGTGGTATATTTTAAATGTTTCATATTCATGTAATTATCAATGCATACAATTTGCTTTTTCTTATTTAATCATCGTAGCTAATTCTCATTCCGTAGCCATTTTTATAAATTTAGCACAGCCGTTGGATTTTATCAAATCGTTTAATTATGTTTCACCTTTATTTTGATTTCTTTCAACTTATTTCAACCACATTTAGAAAATGAAACTAATCAATTTGAGGTACAAATCTCGTGAATATTCTAATTCTGGTTTGACAGCCGTTTTTATAAATTTAACGTGTAATATAAATTTGTTTATTAAACCGACACATATTTATTTTGAACATTACATCATAAAAACAGACGGACATCACAAGCTAAGGCATATACAAATTCGTTTCAGATATAAATATTACAAATATGTATCATGTGACATTAAATACTGCAATGTAGCCTACATTGGAACAAACAGTATTTTAAACACCCACAGTTTTATGTGGACTTATATTGTCGTCGCCCCTGTCCATCCACAATTGTTTGTGGACACTCTACAGGTCACAATTTTTATCCGATTTCAATGAAACTTTAAATATAGGTTTATCACCCTAAGATCTCGGTTCATTTCGATATTGGCATGTATCGGACTGTAACTTCATGGATTATGGCCGATGATTGTACGAAAAGTCACATTTTTAGCTTGTGAACACTGTAGAGGTCACAATTTTTATCTGGTTTGGTTTAAACTTGAAATGTATGTTTACAACCCAAAGATCGCGGTTCCTTTCGATATTCGCGCATATCGGACCATAACTTCCTGAATTATGGCCCCTGATTGTATGAAAAATCGCGTTTTTAGCTTGAGGACCCTAAAGAGGTCATAATTTTTATCCGATTTAAAAAAACGTTTTTTTATATCACCGTTACACACTAAGGACGACTGAGTTCGAATTTCGTGAAAATCTGCCAAAAACTGACAGATAAAATGGCCGCCCTTCGTTCTCAAATAGCGTAAAAATATGGTATATCAAGGTTGTGGACCCTATAGAGGTTACAATTTTTATCCGATTTTGTTGAAACTTGAAATGTAAGTTTATAACCCAAAGATCTTAGTTCCTTTCGATATTCGCGCATATCGGACCGTAACTTACTGAATTATGGCCCCTGATAGTATGCAAAAACGCGTTTTTTGGCTTGTGGACCCTATAGAGGTCACAATTTTTATCCGATTTAAAACCTGTGTTATTATATCACCGTTACACCCTAAGGATGGCTGAGTTTGAATTTCGTGAAAATCGGCCCAAAACTGACAGACAAAATGGCCGCCCTTCGTTCTCAAATAGCGTAAAATATGGTATATCAAGGTTGTGGACCCTACAGAGGTCACAATTTTTATCTGATTTTGTTGAAACTTAAAATGTAAGTTTATAACCCAAGGATCTCAATTCCTTTCTATATTTGCGCATATTGGACTGTAACTTCCTGAATTATGGCCCCTGTTAGTACACAAAAATGTGTTTTTTGGCCTGTGGACCCTATAGAGGTCATAATTTTTATCCGATTTAAAAAACCGTGTTAATATATCACCGTTACACCCTAAGGACGACTGAGTTCGAATTTCGTGAAAATCGGCCCAAAACTGACAGATAAAATGTCCGCCCTTCGTTCTCAAGTAGTGTAAAAATATGGTATATCAAGGTTGTGGACCCTATAGAGGTCACAATTTTTATCCGATTTTGTTGAAACTTGAAATGTAAGTTTATAACCCAAAGATCATGGTTCCTTTCGATATTCGCGCATATCGGACCGTAACTTACTGAATTATGGCCCCTGATTGTACGGAAAATTCCGTTTTTAACTTGTGGACCATATAGAGGTAATAATTTTTATCCAATTTAAAAAAACGTATTATTATATCACCGTTACACCCTGAGGAAGACTGAGTTCGAATTTCGTGAAATATATCGGGCAAAACTGACAGGCAAAATGGCCGCCCCTCGTTCTCAAATTGCGTAAAAATATGGTATATCAAGGTTGTGGACCCTATAGAGGTCACAATTTTTATCCGATTTTGTTGAAACTAGAAATGTAAGTTTATAACCCAAAGATCTTGGTTCCTTTCGATATTTGCGCATATCGAATTGTAATTTCTTGAATTATGGCCCTTGATTGTAGGAAAAATCACTTTCGTTTTAGCTTGTTTTCTATCCACCTCTCGAAAATGTGGGCGTATCCTTCCTGGCAGCCGCTGGTTATTGGATGAAAGTGACAGGAAAAGTGTAATCTTATCAATATTAACCAATGAAAAAGCGACTCTCGGGCGAGTCCTGGCTTGTGAAAAATCAGCATGGCAGGGTCTGGCGGAGGGTATGGACGAAAGTGACCGGAAACGTGTAATCTTATCGATATTAACCAATGAAAAAGCGACTTTCAGGCGAGTCCTGGCTTGTGAAAAATCAGCATGGCAGGGTCTGGCGGAGGGTATGGACTGATAGTTTCGCTCAAAATCTGTCGGAAAGCAACAATATTTCTTGACTGGACAGTCATTGGTGTGCCGTATAATTTTACTTTTGACGACATTGTCGAGTCGACGTACAGCGTGAATGATGATATAGTACCCCAAAACCTGTTTAAAAGGGATTTGCCAGCAGCCGATTGTTGCCATAAATTTTTTGCAGGAAAATCGAAGGAAGATCAAAACATCACTCAAATTGCGTCAAATTTAAATGTTGGCCAGGTCACCGACACATTTGATAAATATATTCAAATTGAGGTAGTACCGGTAGTAAACGACCACGCTGAATATTTCAAGTCATTACAAGAAATGAAAACAGTCCTGAAAATGAAAAAAATGCAATTGATGATATGCTTAAAAAAGGGTCACGAGCTGCATGTCAAGGGGAAAGAATATCCAACCAAGAAAATGCCTGTCTGGGGGGATTATAAATTGCACAATGATCTGATAGACTTGTTGATAAGAAAGGAGATGTTCAGACCTGAAATTGGTCCTATATCTCATTACATTTTAAGTTTTTAAAACTACATTAATGTAGTCTGTGGATATGAAAGTCAAAATAAAAGATATAAATTTGGATGTGTTTTACATTATTAAGTCTTTTATAAATTGTAGCTGTTTGCATGAAAAAAACTCAAGTGTATATTATAAGAATGAGAAAGAATACCAAATTCATAGTGTATAAAAGCCTTGCAAAAGTTTGTGTTGAAAATTACAGTTTGTGTTGTGTTTACCGCACACCCTCTTAGGTTTACCCAGAGCATGGGAAGAAGAAACAAGGTATCAATTTTACACAGCCTTAGTAGCAATGCCAATTTTACATTGATGGTTTTAACCAATAGTATTTTTCGATATACTTTTCTCTGAATATTGCTATCCCTTCCTTTCTCTATTTGTGAATCGTGAGCACAAATTCTGTATTTATATATCAGTGTTTTAGCGGCAAAATATTTTTACTGTGGTCTATCGGCATTGAGGGACTAGGGCTGCATACAACTAAATATTTTGTTAAATTGTTTTTGTTTTTCTACTTGGAATTCACGAAATAATGACTAAATGAATATATGATGTACATTTTCTAATAACATAGGGGGGGTTGGATGGCTGAATGGTTAGCACGTGCGCGCTGTATCATAAAGTCTGTCATTGAGTCAACTGGCATGGTTTCGATTCCCCGGTTGTACGTGACAAGGAGTAGGGTCGCCTGTCCAACCCTGTGGGTTTTCTCCGGGTCCTCCCTTTTCCTCCCACTGCTAAAGACCTCTATGCGCAAGCGATTTTTATGGAAATAGAATTGAATCAACGTAACGGTCTTGATTGGGCAATAAAACTTAAAACATGGGAGATGTAATTAATCAAAATTAAACACTGATATTTAAATTGGATACAAGTACAAATTGAACATTATTAGCCGAAATTCAACTATAGTTAATGAATAATTGGACACCGAACAGAAATTAGCAGTATTTACGCTAGATTTAACGATACCAATGTTACAGTGTAAGCAGACCTAAGTAATTTCATTGGTTGATGCTTTGTGTAGAGTTTCACTACCATCTACTTTATAATCGATGATCAGTTTGATTGCTTCAATGCTTGATACTTAATTAATATGTATCATCTATTTATTTTGCCATTGTGGCCGGGGACAACAGCCTCACTGTTGCCTTTTTTTTTTAAACATAGCATATAAAATATGAAGTTGTTTCATACACAACCATTAACATAATTGCCTATGTATTGTTTCCTATATTTTTCAGTGCAAATCTTCCAAAGTTATTTGGAGCTATTGTTGTGTCAACACAACCACAGGTAACCCTTTAAGGCATTTAAGTTTCATTATTTAAATTAGACAGATAAGAACTATTTATGATGATTATAACAATAAATTTAAGTTATTTAATATCTTGATGTTGTTAGCAAATACAAATCATATATACTATTCAAAAAAAGTAGGGGATATTTGATTTTTAAGTGTTATTAAAGTCACCTAATGAAACTGACGAAGAAACAAATGACAAAATGAAATGAAGTTATTATTTCATCGATTTATTCCAAATGATCGTTAGACTAAGTAAGGCACAGACTGACCATTATAAGGGTAAAATGATACCCGGGGTCAAACAGCAAAGTTACCACAGCATCACAACCAAGTCAGTAACGGGTAAATCCTCCTCTGTTTGCCAAACAAGCATTGATCCGACGTGGCATACTCCTAATGAGACGTCTAAGGTCATTTTGGTCCAGATTGTCCCATTCCTGTTGCAACGCAGCAGCAAGTTCTTGGACATTGGCAGGACGTTGTTGACGTTGACGTAACCTCTGTCCAAGCATGTCCCAGACATGCTCGATGGGGGAGAGGTCGGGACTCAGTGCTGGCTAAGGTAATGTGGTGATGTTCTGTTGTTGGAGGTAACCTGTAACGATCCTGGCCCTGTGACATCTTGCGTTGTCATCCTGGAAGATGAAACGGCGACCATGACGTCGTGCGAACGGCACAACATGGACTGCCAAGATGTTGTCCCGATAGTACTGGCCTGTAACACGCCCTGCAACAACATGTAAAGCCGTTCTTCCAGCAACAGTGATGCCTCCCCACACCATAACAGAACCACCCCCAAATCGATCATGTCTGATGACGTTAACGTCTTGGAAGCGCTCGTTTCGACGACGCCACACCCTCCTACGTCGGTCCAAAAAATCAACAGTGAACCTTGACTCATCTGAAAACATCACATTGCTCCAGCGTCGATTATCCCAGTGTTGACGATCTCTACACCAACGACGTCTTGCCTGAATGTGATGATCTCTCAAACAAGGGATCACGCGAGGACGTCGGGCGCAAAGGTGACCCCTATGCAGTTGATTCCGAATCGTCTGGCCACTCACTCTCACACCAGTGTCTGTTTGAAGACGAGCGCTGATCTGATTTGCTGTGATGACACGGTTTCTCAAGGCCAAGGTACGGATAAATCGATCCTGGGCTTGAGTTGTCGCCCTTGGTCGACCTGAGCGTGGTCTGTCCTGTACAGATTGTGTATCACGGTATCTGGACCGTAGCCTGCTTATGACAGACTGAGAAACATTCATCGTCCGCGCCACAACCGCCTGTGTTGTGCCGATCTGTAGCATGCCAAGGGCACGTAACCTTTCATTTTGGGTAAGCCGACGCATATCAAAATTTGTTTTCTGGTCACTAAAACAATTAAACTGATGTTTCCACCCTGGAATTCAATGCCACAATGACTGTAACATTCAAAGTCAGAGTCGTGCAAATCTTGGGTTGGACCCCCATGATGATCCCAAGCATCACCTGCATTCCATGCGGTAGCTATTGGTGCGTTTGGGCGTCACATGTAACTGGAAATGTTTCTTCTGTTAGGTTCTATAGTGACTTTTTTCGTAGTCATTTGCATATTTTAGTATTATGCCCCCAAAATCAAATATCCCCTACTTTTTTTGAATAGTATATATTTAATTCCAAGACCAAACAGCATAATATGGAGTGCATGCTGTCAACGGTTTATTTGATAATCAATGTTAAAACTTTTTAGAACTACCTTTGAACATTTTTTGAATACAGCTATGTTTTTATACGGTGGACGTATATTGTCGTCGCCCCTGTCCGTTCGGACGTCCGTATGTCTGGATTTCCGTCTGTCCACAATTGTTTGTGGACTCTCTACAGGTTACAGTTCTTATCTGTTATTGACGAAACTTGAAATATAGGTTTATCAACAAAATATCTCGGCTGCTTTCGAAATTGGCATGTATCGGATCGAAACTTCATGGATTATGGCCCCTGATAGTACTAAAAATCACGTTTTTAGCTTGTGGACCCTATAGAGGTCACAATTTTGAACCAATTTTGATGAAACTTGACATGCATGTTTATAACCCAAAGATCTTGGTTCCTCTCGACATTTGCGCCCATTGGAACGTAACTGCCTGAATTATGGCCCCTGATTGTATGAAAAATCGCGTTTTTTAGCTTGTGGTACCTTTGGAGGTCACAATTATTATCCGTAAGGAAGGTTGAGTTCAAATTTCGTGAAAAACGGACCAAAACTGCCGGACAAAATGGCCGCCGTTTGTACACGAATAGTGTAAAAATATGGTATATCAAGGTTGTGGACCCTGTAGAGGTCACAATATTAATTTGATTTAGATGAAGCTTGAAATGCATGTTTATAACCTAAAAATCTTGGTTCCTGTCGATATTTGCGCATATCGGATTTTAACTTCCTGAATTATGTCCCCTGATTGTCCGAAAAATAGCCTTTTTATACGCCCACATTTTCATGTGGACGTATATTGTCACAATTCTTATCAGATTTTGACGAAACTTGAAATATAGGTTTATCTCCAAAAGATCTCGGCTGCTTTCGATATTGGCATGTATCGGATCGAAACTTCATGGATTATGGCCCCTATTTGTACGAAAAATCACGTTTTTAGCTTGTGGACACTATAGAAGTCACAATTTTTATCCGATTTTGTTGAAACTTGAAATGTAAGTTGATAACCCAAAGATCTCAGTTCCTTTCGATATTCGCGCATATCTGACCGTAACTTCCTGAATTATTACGAAAAGTCACGTTTTTAGCTTGTGGACCCTATAGAGGTCATAATTTTTATCCGATTTAAAAAAACGTATTATTATATCCCCGTTACACCCTAAGGATGGCTGAGTTCGAATTTCATGAAAATCGGCCCAAAACTGACAGACTAAATGGCTGCCCTTCCTTCTCAAATAGTGTAAAAATATGGTATATCAAGGTTGTGGACCCTATAGAGGTCACAATTTTAATCCGATTTTGTTGAAACTTGAAATGTAAGTTTAAAACCCAAAGATCTCGGTTCCTTTCAATATTCTCAAATAGCGTAAAAATATGGTATATCAGGGTTGTGGAACCTATAGAGGTCACAATTTTTATCCGTTTTTGTTGAAACTTTAAATGTAAGTTTATAACCCAAAGATCTCAGTTCCTTTCGATATTTGCGCATATTGGACCGTAACTTTCTAAATTATGACCCCTGATTGTTCGAAAAATCTCACTTTTAGCTTGTGGACCCTATAGAGGTCATAAATTGTATCTGATTTAAAAAAATGTATTAGTATATCGCCGTTACACCCTAAGCACAGCTGAGTTCGAATTTCGTGAAAATCGGCCCAAAACTGACTAACAAAATGGCCGCCCTTTGTTCTCAAATAGCGTAAAAAAAATGGTATATCAAGGTTGTGGACCCTATAGAGGTCACAATTTTTATCCGTTTTTGTTGAAACTTTAAATGTAAGTTTATAACCCAAAGATCTCAGTTCTTTTCGATATTTGCGCATATTGGACCGTAACTTTCTAAATTATGACCCCTGATTGTTCGAAAAATCTCACTTTTAGCTTGTGGACCCTATAGAGGTCATAAATTGTATCCGATTTAAAAAAATGTATTAGTATATAGTCGTTACACCCTAAGCACAGCTGAGTTCGAATTTCGTGAAAATCGGCCCAAAACTGACAAACAAAATGGCCGCCCTTTGTTCTCAAATAGCGTAAAAATATGGTATATCAAGGTTGTGGACCCTATAGAGGTCACAATTTTAATCCGATTTTGTTGAAACTTGAAATGTAAGTTTATAACCCAAAGATCTCGGTTCCTTTTGATATTTCCGCATATTGAATTGTAATTTCCTGAATTATGGCCCTTGATTGTAGGAAAAATCACTTTCTTCTTAGCTTGTTCTCTATCCATCTCTTGAAAATGTGGGAGTATCCTGCCTGGCAGACGCTGGTTGTCCTGTATACGCTCCATGAGTGTTTTTCAGAGAATCCAGATTTTTTCTAGTAAGATTGGATATCTCTACTTTCCATATGCAGTAGAATCTGTATGAGCAGCCACTCCTATTCAGCGACATCTCCTTGTAAGCAGTCACGATAAATTCCTCGCGTAAAAATTCTGTTGTTTCATCTCTTTATTCAACGGTCACTCCTCTAACACGGCCAGCGGTCACTATTTTACTCATACATTCAACAAAACATCGCCCATTCAATGGCCATTGTTGAATGATACCATCTTGTCGTTCTTTGTAACACCCCCGCTAATCCTGTGAGTAGTAGTTAATTAACTGGACCCCCACTGATCAGGTAAAAAGAAATGTAAAAATAACAATCAAGCCAGGATTATCTGTTGTTTTATTAAACGACTAACCTGATCATTGTTTTGACGTGTAACGACACATTATTTGATACTGATTGAATAAAATAAAAGTATCAAGTTTTGTCACGATCATCTAGTATCTCTTTTCCATTGCCACTTTGTTGTTAAGCGGTAAGTTGTGAAAATTCCCTTGGGTGGCTGCTTAATGCAGATTCTACTGTATACTGAAATTGCCATACTTTTATTGGAAATGACCACCCGATAAATACTTTTCTGGGAACCTATCTTGAAACATACTTTAAATATATGATTATTAGGATACATAAAGATATTTACAAATGGCTCACCTCTTTTTTTTTTTATCTTTTTGGTAGGTGCATGAAGTAACAGTATCAAACACTGAAATTTATCCTGATCCGGTTACGGTACAAACCAATGATATAGTTTGCTGGGTGTTCCGCCAACCACAGTTTTATGACATTAATCAAATTGAGACATTAGACCAACTGTTAGATGGTCAGATGTCAGAGAATCTATTTTCACCTAGGTATGTAAAGATTATTGCTAAATTCTTATAAACTACCAAACTGTTGATTACAGATGTTTATCTGTGTAATGTAATGGGCGATCTCACTACTGATCAAGGGGGTAACCTGTCCAGGTGGTGCTATGCTTCATGGTTCTATGAGACGCCATTTTGCTTCGTTACCTTCTATTCACTGTGAGAACGTGGGGGTTGGATGACTGAATGGTTAGCGTGCGCGCGCTGTATCATTAAGTCTGTCATTGAGTCGACTGGCGTGGTTTCGAATCCCCGGTTGTACGTGACAAGGAGTAGGGTCGCCTGTCCAACCTCGTGGGTTTTCTCCGGGTTCTCCGGTTTCCTCCTACTGCTAAAGACCCCTATGCACAAGCTATTTATTGAAAAAATTTTTTTAAAAACCATATGTTAGTCCCGAAATGACCTGGTTTGTGTCAAGTGGACGTTAAACCCCATTTCTCTCTCTCTCTATCTCTCTTTGTTTCAACAAAATCAAAAAAGAAGCAAACATCGAGGCTGACAGAAGAATACGTTTTTAATCAATCTTTAGGTTAGGCTAACAGTTTAAAGTGTTGATAAATGTTTCATATAGGCCCAGGCCTTGCTTTTTTTAGGAGCGTGATCACGCACGGTAAGATAAGATAAGATTTTATTGTATCTTGTGGTCCCTCTAGAGGTCACAATTATTATCCGATTTAAAAAAAACCTTCAAATATATCAACATTACACTGTAATGTTTGTTAAATTTGACTTTCGTGAAAATGGCCGCCCTTTGTTCACAAATAGTGTAAACATACGGTATATCAAGGTTGTGGACCCTCTACAGGTCACAATTTTGATCCGATTTTGATGAAAATTTAAATACATGTTTATAACCCAAAGATCCTGGTTCCTCTCGATATTCGCGCATAAAGGATATCACCGTTACACCCTGATGATAGTTGAGATCAAATTTCGTGAAAATTGGACCAAAACTACCGGACAAAATGGACGCCGCTCGTATGCAAATAGTGTAAAAATATGGTATATTAAGGTTGTTGACCCTCCAGAGGCCACAATTTATGTCTGATTTTGATGAAACTTTAAATTTATGTTTATAATCGCGCATATCCGAACGTATCCTGCCTTGCAGCTGCTGGTTGACTGGGCAATTGTGCTTTTATGACACTTTGACAATCGCTGCAAATACTTATTTTTCCTATTTAAGTCAGTCAAGGTCGCATCGGCAGATGTCTGAGTGTCTCTATTTATTAAATTAATTTCACTAGTATCTGTCGATGGAGTCTCATCCGCTATCCCGGGAAAAAAAGGGGTGTCAAGAAAATCATCGTATGATTTTATAGATATAGTGGACTTGGCCTTACTTTTACCCAGCTTCATAGTCTTTGTCTTCAGTCTGACCAGTCTATTTTGAATGTATTTGTCACCAAACGTCACACAGTTGTCATGTAAAGCAGTTATCACTGTAACTTTGGTACCGTTTAATCTAGCGTAAATAGCGTTAATTTCTACTGTGTCCAATTATTCAAAAATATTGTTGAATTTCGGCGAATAGTGCCCAATTTGTACTTCTGTCGAATTTCAATCTCACTGTTTAATTTTGATTACCAAGCGTCTAATTAACTAGTGTTTGGTTTCACAACACGTGTTGAATTATAAGCGTCCCGTCTAATTAGCACGACTGTTCAATAATTAGTTGGACCGTTCAATTTCCCGAGCCGTGATTAAAATCAGTCAAGGTGTCCTATTACGCAAGGTGTTCAATTTTGTTGTCAAACATCTAATTTCACGTTCGATATTCAGATATTACGATGGAAATTAACGTCAAGTTCAGTCTAGGACGTGCAGAAATTAGGGGTTTATAAAAGAGTGAGACTGATCAGAGCTCACTCAGGTATTCCGAGCAGCTATCATTTATTGAGAACGACGGACCTATGAAGCCAATCCAGCTTAATAATAAAGTTGAAGAAACCATTTAACCTGTAGTTTTATATATTAGGATCATGAAGTAAACACAACAAGGAGGTCCAATATTACTACAAAGCCTCGAAAAATGATTACGTGTCATATCGGGCATAATGGTTTCTTTGATATGTTATATTACGGGACAATTCTGTAATTGCATGAAATAGGCTATTATAAATTACAAGTTCTGGAATGAGGATCGTTGGATTGTATGTGATGTAAGTTTTGGTAAAAAGCTAAAGTAATTTTAGTTTAAATATATCATTTGTGTGGAAATTACCACTGTTGTGCCATATTATGTATCAATATGGAGATTTCTGTTTTATGGATATTGCTATTGAAGGTAAGATGCACAATTTAAGCATCGTGGCACGTTTTTATAAATTTGATAAATGTGAAACTGTGAAGGCGTCTTTTTAGTAATAAAGCAGAAATATATTTCGGTTGTTTTTGCTTTATTCTCTCAGCTACAAGAGATATGTAGAATCAAACCGGTCCAGAGCCGATCAGGTTGATAAGAAGCCGCTCATTCAACTTTGATACTTAATCGAAGGTGAACAGGCCTACCCGACCAGTTAATACAATGGACAATCTCACCTCGGTCCACAAAAGACAGACACATACTGGTCGCCTTCTACTTCCGATTTCCAAGGCATAGTCCAAACCTTGACTCGCATATAAATAAATCATTTGGAACTAATTCGTACCTATATAATATTAAACCCCTCGGGCGCCATGTTGAATTACACAGTATTTAACGTTTTAAAATCCTACTACTACTACTTTGGATTTATATTTAGCCTTTTAACCCTCTCACGGGTGTTACCTCAACACCTTTGTCCATATACTATCCCTTTATTGTTATGACAAGTTATAATGTTACAAACCAACCAAAGGCATCCTAGTTAGCAAAATTATGGACACTAGCACTTCAATCTAAACGATCGGTTGTCAAACCTCTGTACAACCCCGGTAAGCGAGCTATCGACCCCGGTAACATATTTGCAAACACCGCCAAGATGCCAACCCCGGTAACCCCGCCAAGTTTTTAAAACTCTGTAGAACCCCGGTAAGCGATCTACCCTGGTAATCATGGACACCCCCGTGGAATAATAAAAATGCCTGCCACGTGAGTCCAATCAATCTGAAGACTTCAATACGGACAAAACTAGTCACTAACACTCAACTAGTCACTGACACTCTGAATAACCAGGTCTTTATAGCCACTCTTATCTCTAATACTATTAATATTCATTTTGGATCGGAGGGGGGACATGGTGGCTAAGTGAGTAAGACATTGGCTCGCTAGCCTGGAGGTCGGGTGTTTGGCCCTGCATTGGCCGAGAAAGTTCATCCAGATTTTCCAGTGTAGTTCCCCCTTGTCAGTGATGCAGGATGGAGGGCCCGCCAAGAACAGCTGTCTAGTCGTTTAGATGGACGAAAAACCAAGGTCCCGTGTACACATTGGTATGCACGTAAACGATCCCTTGACAGTTGGAATTCGATATAAGAGTAGGCTGCTGTTCGGGCAAAATTTCCATCATAGCCCGTCTTTATTAGCCCAGTTTATGAATCAAACTGTTTATTGATATCAATGACCTACATAAATTTCTCAGCTTATGATGTTGGAATAATTATTAAATTTTCGGAATTAATTTTAATTTTATTACCAGATGATGAAATACAAATGTACAAAACATCTCAGATTTTGGAATCTTTATTCAATTAAATAAGCAAAATATCCCCAGATACATAATAGCTAAAGAACAATATAATATTTTTAAGATTCCATCTATTTTAAAGGAAAGAGTGTAAATCACGCTCCTAAACTTTTTCAGGGATGTATTTTATGCTCTCCTGAGATTTTCAAACGACTAGGCCTGAAAAGAATCATAATGCCACACCATTTAATTTACTCCTCAGGTATCTTATGCATTGTGTACCTGGCAACTGTTTTTAAAGCATATCTTGTTCATTTTGTAGGCGGTGTATTGGTAGAGCAGTGAGTACTAGTGGTTCTATTCATCTAGTTAGTAAATCATTCCAAAAGAAGAAAGTCACAGTAAGTTTGATCATACAGATATGTCATTTTGATAAATGCAATAAATTGGTTAATTTTTAATGCTTAAATGGTATGGGGTGCGTCAAAACACGAAACTTAAGGAACAAAAAGTAAAAAAAATCATAAGACTGGATACTAAGCCCAACAACATAATCAATGAGTGCTGGTGGCTCTCTTGTTCAGAATCCTTGTACAATATTTTCAGATTCACGAGAATATATACTATTTTTTCAAAGCATGGATTTCAGATTTTCAAAGCACAGATTAAAATAGTAGGTCCTGTGTTTGAAGTTATTGTGCAGATTAGGCAGTAGTATTACTTGCAACATGTTCTTGTATTCGTTTGTATATAAATTTATCAAATGATGATGAATGCAACTGAAGCAATTAAGACACCTATGTCTTACCTTACCATTATTTTCTTGTGCATGTTTGTTATAGCATTACCATCAAACACTTTTATTAATGTCCTATAAAGATAGTACCTTAACCTCACTCAAGTTAGCTAGAGAGCATGTGTCCCTCATCCAATAACTGAACTCAACACTTGGTAAGGTGTAAAATGTCATATTGCTGACAACTACAAATAAATGACTAGAAAACATTGTAAATAAACATTGGTGGAATAAAAATACACATTATAAAAATCACAATAATTATATAAAAATACACATTATACTAATCCCAATAAATTAAGCGTGCAGTTAAGTTTTCATTTAACCAAGGAATCTTACAATATAGCCTTTGAATAACGCTTGAATGTAACACACTCCACTAAGTGTAAAAATTAAGAACAACCAATTCTAAAACCTGTTTTGTCAGATGACCTAAAGTGGGGCTAAAGAGACTGCCAGAATATAGAATCACATTTGACATATACTATTCAAAAAAAGTAGGGGATATTTGATTTTGGGGGCATAATACTAAAATATGCAAATGACTACGAAAAAAGTCACTATAGAACCTAACAGAAGAAACATTTCCAGTTACATGTGACGCCCAAACGCACCAATAGCTACCGCATGGAATGCAGGTGATGCTTGGGATCATCATGGGGGTCCAACCCAAGATTTGCACGACTCTGACTTTGAATGTTACAGTCATTGTGGCATTGAATTCCAGGGTGGAAACATCAGTTTAATTGTTTTAGTGACCAGAAAACAAATTTTGATAAGCGTCGGCTTACCCAAAATGAAAGGTTACGTGCCCTTGGCATGCTACAGATCGTCACAACACAGGCGGTTGTGGCGCGGACGATGAATGTTTCTCAGTCTGTCATAAGCAGGCTATGGTCCAGATACCGTGATACACAATCTGTACAGGACAGACCACGCTCAGGTCGACCAAGGGCGACAACTCAAGCCCAGGATCGATTTATCCGTACCTTAACCTTGAGAAATCATGTCATCACAACAAATCAGATCAGCGCTCGTCTTCAAACAGACACTGGTGTGAGAATGAGTGGCCAGACGATTCGGAATCGACTGCATAGGGGTCACCTTCGCGCCCGACGTCCTAGCGTGATCCCTTGTTTGAGAGATCATCACATTCAGGCAAGACGTCGTTGGTGTAGGGATCGTCAACACTGGGATAATCGACGCTGGAGCAATGTGATGTTTTCAGATGAGTCAAGGTTCACTGTTGATTTTTTGGACAGACGTAGGAGGGTGTGGCGTCGTCGAAACGAGCGCTTCCAAGGCGTTAACGTCATCAGACATGATCGATTTGGGGGTGGTTCTGTTATGGTGTGGGGAGGCATCACTGTTGATGGAAGAACGGCTTTACATGTTGTTGCAGGGCGTGTTACAGGCCAGTACTACCGGGACAACATCTTGGCAGTCCATGTTGTGCCGTTCGCACGACGTCATGGCCGCCGTTTCATCTTCCAGGATGACAACGCAAGATGTCACAGGGCCAGGATCGTTACAGGTTACCTCCAACAACAGAACATCACCACATTACCTTGGCCAGCACTGAGTCCCGACCTCTCCCCCATCGAGCATGTCTGGGACATGCTTGGACAGAGGTTACGTCAACGTCAACAACGTCCTGCCAATGTCCAAGAACTTGCTGCTGCGTTGCAACAGGAATGGGACAATCTGGACCAAAATGACCTTAGACGTCTCATTAGGAGTATGCCACGTCGGATCTATGCTTGTTTGGCAAACAGAGGAGGATTTACCTGTTACTGACTTGGTTGTGATGCTGTGGTAACTTTGCTGTTTGACCCCGGGTATCATTTTACCCTTATAATGGTCAGTCTGTGCCTTACTTAGTCTAACGATCATTTGGAATAAATCGATGAATGTGAACTTCATTTCATTTTGTCATTTGTTTCTTCGTCAGTTTCATTAGGTGACTTTAATAACACTTAAAAATCAAATATCCCCTACTTTTTTTGAATAGTATATATAACAGTAACTTATAATTATACCTCCTCCTTTAAATTTACATCTTAAACTTAATTTTTACCTTATATTTGAATTGTTCACTATATTTTAGATTACTGATCAAGTAAAACTGAGTAGTGTTATATGTGATGATCGTTATGATAACACAACAATACGTGTAGATAAAAAAGGATTTCATCCGTCAAAAGTTTATCTAAACACAGTAAGAATTTTACATTTTTTTGCTTTATGTTGTGGCCTTTGCCTGCTATCAATCCCTGATGTCACCAGTTTTTATAGGTCCACATTGTCTGTGTGTGTGTCTGTGTGTCGCCTACAGGCCACAATTCTTAAGTGATCATCTTGAAACTTTACATACTTATTCCTTGTACCCTAGGGGGGTTGGATGGCCGAATGGTTAGTACGTGCGCGCTGTATCATAAAGTCTGTCATTGGGTCAGCTGACATGGTTTCAAATCTCCAGTTGTTTTTGGTGCATGTCCGACCCCCCATGGGCAGAGCCACGCCCATTTCTTGTATTTGTTTGTTTGTCATCTACAGGCCGCATTTCTTAACGTATCATCTTGAAACTTTGCATACTTATTCTTTGTACTCTAAGGAAAATCCCTACCATTGGGGTGCATGCCCCACCCCAAGGGGCAGAGCGACACCCATTTTCTTTTTGCATGTCTGTGTCGCCAACAGGCCACAATTCTTAATCAATCATCTTGAAAAATTTTCGTAGGAATTCCTTATACCCTAAGGATGATCCCTATTGTTTTTGGTGCATGCCCGTCTGCATTTGTTAACATATCACCTTGGAACTTTGCATACTTGTTCCTTCTATCCTAAGGAACATCTCTATTGTTTGTGGTGAATGACCAACCCCCAGGGGCAGAGCCACACCCATTTTCTTTTTGTGTGTCACTTAAAGCCCACAATTCTTAATTGATCGTCTTGAAAACTTTTTTATACTTATTCCTTATACTCTCAGACTGACCTCCATTATTATTTTGTGTGCATGCCCGACCCCCTGGGACAGAGCCACGCCCAATGTTTGTGTGTCTTGTGTTTAGCCAACAGAAGTCATGGGTATCACAAAACCATCTTTTATGCTATGTAACGTTTCATAAGTCTAAAAACCTACTTCTTCACAGAATACAAGCTACACAAATGATACAGTTGAAGTACAAGGTTAGTCATGGTAACAAGTGATGTCATAATGTTAATATGACGTTATAACTTTGATGACATAATATAAAGAATAAGCTAAATGATATTGTCGGTGAGCTATCAAAATTGCGTATAGTGGTGTATACGAAGGCATACAAATTTTACAGGAGGAACAAAAAACTGAATAAATTTGTGGGATATTGTTGTATCATCTTGAAATTTGGAACGGGGAAACGTTATTTTACACGTTACTTACTGATAATAAGCACAACAGAAAATAATGATATAATTTTACGTAAGCACACATACAAAATTTTGACATTGTAGTAATAGGAAAATGTGGTCTTTTTTGGAGATATACGAAATTTTGAAGCTAATGTTAAAATAAAGATATCAAACAAAAATGTTCATTATTAATTTATTTTGACTAAAACAAAACATGAACACGTCTACTGGACGTGGATATTTCAAGTTAATTACAATATAACAACAGTAAATAATAACAAACTTCATAATGTAGGACTATGATTAGCTAAACCTTACAAAACATGAAAAAAAAAAAACCCAACATTATTTTAGTAAATTCATTCATATAAGTTAATGAAACGAGTACTTCAAATAATCAACATAATTGACACATTCAACTTATTATGCCTCATGAAGTAAATTGTCATAAAAAGGATGGTAATCAGAGGGTAATACCTTTTTAAGTTCTTGTAAATGGGTGTACTTTTTTGACTTGAATTTAAGTGGGGCGACGTATAAGCAATGGAGCCCCAGAGGGTCGTTCTTTGACGGAGGACACCTTTTATTACGTCTAGGGAGATCATTAAACTCATCAGCAAAGTTTGTTTTGTACTGAATATTACCATCCTTATACTGCAAAACACGAATATCCGTAACTACAGGATCACCACTACGTGCACCGGGACGAATTGTGGAATAATAACCTAAGAGCAAGAAAGTTTTTAAAAAGTCATGTGTAAGATATTTCACTTTATAAAGTGGGGTTATTCTTGCTGTACGTATTAAGTCCACATAATTCTGTGGAATATAAATAGGTTTACCGCAAATTCTTCTCTTATTCGTGCTGTGAACTGAATCACATTCCATCTGAGTGTGACCCTTTTCAAGAAATTTTTGCACGATGGTTATTTCTCTCTGTGGCAGCTTTTAGTAACATATTTGACAAAATTACATTTCTATTTTGGTATGTACAACTATCGCTATACAAAATAAGTTCTTTGACATCATGGTCGATAGAATTTATATAATCATTTAAGCAAGAGGCAAAAGTGTTTGCATTAAGGTCCCCAATACCATCATGCCAAAAGTAATTGACCACATCTTTGCTCGCAAGATCAAAAATTGTGTAATTATGACATCCCAATTTCGTCTTGTAGTACATGGAACTAGCTGTAAGCAAAGGACATAATAACAAGGACTGGAGATCTAATGTCACATCTTTAACCTTATCTTCAGTTTCTGAACGAAGTTTGTCTGCAGCTTTCTCAGCTCTCGCCTCTTGCCCAAATTAAGATCATTGAATATGGATATGAAAGCCTTCCTGCGAAGGAACAGCTTAGCATTGTGTTTACAATCCTTCACATACACTTTGTATAGTTCAGAAGCACTAGTAAAGACTGGCTCAAGATAATGTTTCTTCGAAGAGGACCTACAATAATGTGAAGGTAATGTCGGGAGTTCGTAAAGGAAGTGTCGCGCATGGTTGACCTTCTCTGTATTGGATACCGAAACGCGTCTTTTAGTTGCTGCAGCTGTCTTTAGGATACCCGCACGAGAATTGCCTTTTATGGTTGTATTCGGTGAATCGATAATGATAGTTGTCAAAATATCATCATCAAGAATGGGCTGTACACCATCCTCAGAGTCAAGTTCAAACATAGAAGTCTTCTTTCTTGGTGTCCATTCTGGATCTCTATCATCATCATCATCGAACTCACTCTCAGAGTCAGTGAAATTGCCCAACTCAAAGCATCGCAAGCAAGTACGGAGACGATGCGGATAAGTTGGGTGTTGGTTTTGGTGTCGACGTAGGTATAGACAGTATTGTTCGATGTGCAGACGTTTCCTTGGTAATGCCAACCATTGATGGTAATAGGCCTATGTCAGTCTTCGCAACTGAAATTCCAGATGAAAATATTTGAGATCTTCTCCTGTTCCACGTAAGAACAGGCTCCTTAGAAATTTTCTGAAATGCCAAACTTGATTCCACTTCACCTGGATTTGAAGGCCTATTACTTTTAGAGTTTAGAGCCATTTTTAGTAACAATTTTCCTCTTGAAAAATCACCCATTTTGTTGATTTTCTAAAACATAATTTGGGAATATCTTTAAAAATCTTACGATAAACACCTCAAGGCATTATCAAATATTACATATCAAATATTCGTATATGTTTAACTTGATTATCAACAGGCTTAGACGTCAGAGATATTCCTATGTTATATTCTCGTATATCACTAATTTCAAATTAATACGATTATTAGCACTCCGTATTCGTTATATTTTTAAACAAAGCTAATACATTGCTGCAATGAATATGTAGAAAATATATTTACCAATTTTATTAATAAATAACACCCACGATGCATACATAGGAAGTCTATCTCTAAATATCATCATAATTCAGAACTCTAAAGGCCGATTGATAGTTCATATTCTTTTAGCGAGTTTCATGTCTGATAAGTATCATAAACATTAATTAAGTTATAAAAATAACAAATTGCTCACCTATAAGTCCAATTGTTTAGCTAGGCAAAATCACAGAAGGTGACGATCAAATTCACCGGAGGTACGAAATTTTACGATACCAAATAATCACCAATCAAAATACAATTTTTGTTCACGTGTTCCAAATGAGTATTTCTAATTGGTTTGGAATTACGAGACCCAGATAGAAATTCGCGCCAGACGCCGGGGGT
Organism: Patella vulgata; assembly: GCF_932274485.2. Taxonomy (NCBI): domain Eukaryota; kingdom Metazoa; phylum Mollusca; class Gastropoda; family Patellidae; genus Patella; species Patella vulgata. The sequence goes on from NC_065885.2 coordinate 46,609,314, forward strand.
TTAGAAACTGGGAAAAAAGGATATACGAAATTTTGACGATATACGCAATTTTGATAGCTCACCGACGATATATAGTTTAAAAAAGGTGTAGAATTAATTTACAGGCATTTCATTTAAAGCACTAGGCCATACAGTGTTTAATCTGTGGATCCAAAGTGATTCAGCAATATTGAGTTTGGCTCTATTGTTCTGAGGGATTTTATCAAGCACAGTGCAGACATAAGATTCATGACAAGGTGTATTAAAGTCCCCTTCTCTTTATATAAAGAGGAATTGGTCACCTCCTTTCAACAGAGATGAAGCCCTTGAGTTGCATTGTAAACATCAGTATAGACTGTTGAAAAATTACAGAGAACATAAAGTAAGAAACAAGCTATCTACTCGAAGCAGCTACAAATATTGTAATTGGCAATAGTGACAAAAGTGGTGGTATAATTATATGGAACAAACAGGATTATATTAAGGAATGTTTTAAACACCTCAATGACTTGAGCATGTATCAAGAAGTACCCAGTGACAACTCCCACATGTTTCATCAGAACCTTGAGAAAATAATTCTTAATTTGGCAATACCGGATAACGAGAAAAAAGCTATTCTTCACTGGCCTTAAACAGCGAACTCCATAATTTTGCATCTTGGGTAAAATACATAAGACTAAGAATAAAGGTGAAATCCCTCCAGGAAGACCTATTTGCAGTCATACTAATTCTCCCACAGCTAAAGCATCATATTGGCTTGATTGGAAATTGAAACCCATTGCAGAAACCTGAGAGACACCACTAATTTTCTTCAAAAACTCCAAAATATAAATATAAGTAATAATACCTACCTACTCACATTCAATGTTATTAGTCTATATCCTAATATTCCTATAATAGAAGGAATAGAAGCCCTTAAAGTAGCTTGTGAAGAAGACAGCAATTTACAACCTAAAGAAATCAACGCCATCCTTCAACTAGCTAATTTTATACTTACTAACAATGAATTTGAATTTAATGGAAAATTTTACCATCAAATCAGTGGAACTGCAATGGGGACCCCGTTCGCAGTTACATATAGTAATATTTATATGACTTACCGGTTAAAAAATATTGGAATCATTTACCTAAAAGGCCAGATGAACACTATCAATTTAACGATGATATATGGGCCATTTCTTCGTCTACCCTGGAAGAATGCCAAAATTTTCTAATAACCCTCAACCAACAGCACCCTAAAATCAAATTCTCTATGAATATCAGTAATACTGAAGTCTCAGTTTTTAGACATAAAAGTCATCAATCATCACAACAAACTAGAAACTAATTTATTCTGCAAAGAAACGGCTAGTCATCAATATCTTAAAACATCCAGCTGTCATCCTCATCATATCTTCAATTCCATAGTTTACAGTGGGGCCATCCGCATTAAGTGTATTTGCAGCAAACCTGAATGGACCAGTTACCATTTAAAGATACATTCCCGCATACAAACTTTGTGATTTGATGATATATTTGGACTAAAAACATATTCAAATTAACCAATCTATCAAAAACCTGCTTCAATTCCCTCTCAAAACTTTGTATTTGCCGGGAATACCTATAGCTATAAGTAAGCTGTTGTTAGACGCAATGACTTAGCTTCATTGTGGGAGGGTCCATTTTTCAGAATAGATTTATCATTACTTACTGTACATTTACCATACATATTGAGGCCTAAGTAAATTCTTAATTATTTCTGTCAACTTCTTTTTTACGTTGACACCCCTCAATGTTCACAAAACCACCTAACCATTTGATCAAGAAATAAGAACCGCTCCCTCACTAAAGCTGGCACACAAAAAGCTGGCAGATAACAGTTGGGTTGCCAGTTAGTGATACCCTGACATTTTTGCCCGGTGCTTGACCCATGGGCGTTTTTCGGGTAATCCAGTATTTTTTTTAGTAAGATTGGGTGTCTATACTTTCCATATATACCAAATTTGACATATTTTTATTGGAAATAACCACCCGAAAAACTATTTTTTATGGGAAAGTATCTTTAACTAAATTTGAAACCTACCTAAAACAATGGGGATATAGAACTAAAGTCATCAAAAAAGAATTTAACAAAGTCCATCCAAAAAACAGAAATGAATTACTGCAATACAAAATCAAAGATATTAATAAGAAGAAAGTTATACCATGATTAACCACATATGACCCCTGTCAACCTAATTTACATACTTTAGCACACGATACTTCGATTTTAGAGACTAGTGCCCGTACGTCTAAACTGTTGGACAAATCAAAAATCGTAATATCCCAGAAGAAATGTAACAGGGGCCGAAATCAGCCTGGCACACTAAAAGCCAGCACGTATTCAAGAGGAAATAAACCTGGCACACTATAAGAAATTTACTTAATCTTAACAAACGATCAAATTTGGATGGTACTATGATTACAAGAAAGGAGGGGGGGGGGGATATGCAATATACGGGTCTTAATACAGAATTTCAGATATCATGTTGTAGTTACATATCAGTGAAAGCACGTTCATTTCTCTTCGTAAATATTTAAATAATTTTTTCATAACCTGAGAAAAGATCATTTGGATGGTACTAACCTCTATCAAGTGGGGGTGGGGCGGCAATCAATGTTAAAATACAGGTCTTCATACAAAATTTCAAATATGTTAAATAACTTTAAAAGCACAATTACTGCCTTTTTAAATTTGTAAATAGTTTTCTGGCACATTCATATCTGCATATCTTGAAAAATGTTGGGTGGTAAAAAAACTCTATTAAAAGACAGGGGTGGGGGTATTTAAAGTAAAAATACGGGTCTTAGTACAAAATTCATTATATCATGTTATGTATCACTGAAAAGCATGTTTATTGCTCTTTTCAAATATGCAAATAATATTCTGACAAATTCATATTTTCATAACTTGAAAATAAAGAGAGAGACAGTCAGAAAAGGAGGGGGGAGGAGGCGATGGCGAGGGGAGAGACAGGGAGAGAGAGGGGGGGGGAGGAGGCGATGGCGAGTATTTAAAATGTCAAAATGCGGGTGTTAAAATTCCAGTTATTGTGTTATACAGTGTTATACATCACTGGATATGTTTCTGTGCTTCTTTGAATCTATCAGTTATTTCCTGGCACATTCATGATTACGTACTTTAGAATAGAAAGGAAAGTCCTTGGTGTTTTGTCGAACCAAACATGTCACTGTGCATACCAATAACGAGATTTCGTTGCAGTCACGGTTTTCTACTGAATTTCGGAAAGTCCTCGTTTTGTCGAACAAAATGTGTCACTGTGCATACCAATAACAAGATTTCGTTGTAGTCACGGTCGTCCACCAAATTTCTTATACTTTCCTTATAGTATGGTGCCTTATAGTGTCCCAGGTTGATCTCGGCGACATTTCCAGATATGTTAATAAGTCACTCAAAATGCAAAAAATCACTTCAAAATTTTTAAATTTTCTTGGGGCCCCCAAACCCCACGCGCTCGTTGGGATCTCCCCGTATCGGTGACGAATTAGATTTTTTAATTTCTGACGAAGAATGGGTGGCGGAGTGGAGGTCAGCGCTTTTACAAAAAGGTCAGTGTGGGAACTATGGTACACATATAGAAGGCACTCAGTGATACTACTATACGCAATACGCAGGCAACGCAATTATGACCAAAGGATCGAAACCAAAAAGGGAAGACCGACTTCGAACGACTCTTCAAATTGGTTATTCTGGTTCACAAAATACAACAGGTTCAGTGTTGATAAACTTTACTATAGTATAAACATCAAAGTAAACCATTCGGTGTTGTATACACAGTGTTGACACAGCGATTGACTGTAAAGACATAAACATTATAGACAAACCTAATCCAAAGTGAAGATTTCAATGTACAGACTAACTTGCTATACCGTTATGCAAAACATACTTAATTGACAGCAATAAATGACTAACAGGATCGGTAATCAGACGTGTACAATACCTGGAATCAAGTGCAACCATACTGTCACCATGCAAATGTGACAAAATTTGAGACACTAAACAATGTGACAACAATATTCGAATGACAAACAGTTTGAATAGAAACGATGACAGGTCTGCTGTGACTGATAAATGATACTCTAATACATATAATTATGCAATAAAATAAATGACAAAACGATTTTCTACCATGTTAGTATGCTCTTTGTACCAATCTCTAAAATTATGACTTAAATTTAAAAATGCACATTTATAAACAAACACATGCACATCACATTTACAGTCTTACCATAATCACTGTTATGAATTTGTTGAGAATAATTTTTATTAAAGTGTCAATAAAAGTAAAATAACTACAGTAGAATCTGCATTAAGCAGCCACCCAAGGGAATTTTCACAACTGACCGCTTAACGGGAGTGGCCTCTTAATAAAATCTCGTTGTTTTTTTGTGCCGACATAAATTAAATATTACGCTTGGATGCATTGGAAGCGGTAAATTTGGCCGTCGCTGAATCTTGCGCCGAACGAAAATTCTTTACTCAAATCTCGGACATAACTTAACGGGAGTGGCCTCTTAATAAAATCTCGTTGCTTTTTGTGACGACATAAATTAAATATTACGCTTGGATGCATTAGAAGCGGTAAATTTGGCCGTCGCTGAATCTTGAGCCGGACGAAAATTCTTTACTCAAATCTCGGACATAACTTCTGTAAACTTGTCATTTTGTACCAACCTTCGATACTACTGTCTACCATTGTGATGCATTCGATAATATTTATCCATTTTTGTGAAGAAAATCGATGAATACATTTTATTTTATCAAAAAAGCACATGAACAAAAAACATCGCTAATTTTATCACCTATTTACAGGGGGTGTAACTCTGTATGTAATATTATAGGAGGCGCTAAGAGACATACTAGATGATCGTGACAAAACTCGGTACTTTTATTTTATTCAATCAGTATCAAATAATGTGTCGTTTAATAAAACAAAAGATTAATTAACAGATAATCCTGGGTTGATTGTTATGTTTACATTTCTTTTTACCTGATCAGTGGGGGCCCAGTTAATTAACTACTACTCACAGGATTAGCGGGGGTGTTACAAAGAACGACAAGATGGTATCATTCAACAATGGCCGTTGAATGGGCGATGTTTTGTTGAATTTATTAGTAAAATAGTGACTGCTGGCCGCGTTAGATGAGTGACCGTTGAATAAAGAGATGAAACAACAGAATTTCTACGGGGGGAATTTATCGTGACCGCTTACAAGGAGATGTCGCTGAATAGGAGTGGCTGCTCATACAGATTCTACTGTATCTATGTATCTGCTTCAAAGATTAACACAAGTTTATCCACTGGTCTGTCGATTTCTGACGATTTGTTATTTACGCGTACGATTCTGACTAATCCTTTATTGTCAGGAGTATAATCAAGGACCAATAGGCTTTATCTGACACATATGTGTTAAATCAAAATTTGGGAAATAAAACTTTTACCGTGCGATTTATCATTTGACCGTGTGTTTTACCCAGGTCTTTGTATAATTAAAGACAGGTCTTTAGATAGGCGTGTGTGCTCGCTATGATCTACGTTTATCTTATGCGTCTTTTGTATTGCGTACCATATATATAAAGTTGCATTTAATGAAATAAAAATATGAACCATAATATATCGTATACGGAAAGGTGAATGTAATGTCGTCATTTATGAATACCCAGACGTCAGCACCCAATTTGAATATCTACGGGAGTATAGAGAGTAAAACGCGCCACGATGCGTAAATTGCAATATCCATAAAACAGAAATCTCCATATTGATAAATACTACGATACAACCAACCGAACAGTGGTAATTCCCACACAAATGATATATTTAACTAAAATGAACATCGCATACAATCCAACGATCCTCATTCCAGAACTTGTAACTTATAACAGCCTTTTTTTTATGCAATTACAGAATTGTCCCATGATATAACATATCAAAGAAACATATACGCCCGAATTGTCACGTAATCATATTTCGTGGCTTGTCTTCTATTGCTACGACTATACCTGGCATTTATACTGCGTACCATATAGTCATGCTAGTTATAGATGAAGTTGCATTTAATAAAAATAAAAATATTGACCTTAATCTATCGCACGAAATGCAATGTCGTCATTTATAGATATCGAACAGGTAGGCCCCAATTTGAATATCCCCAGGTATATAGTGAATAAGCCAAATTTGCCGTGTGTAAATATACTGATTCTCATAAATAGTAAATATACTTCTCGTAAATATACTTAATCTCGTCTTCCGACAAATTATTATTTGTGTCTTCAAATTTGTACTATATAACCGGATTGCGTGATTTCACATTTCATTTAGACCTTAGACAATTCTGTTTCCAACTGGTACGGAGAAGTAATTCATATTTATTATCATCATCGGAGAGATGTTTTACCAAATAAAGGGGACAAAACAATATTAATACTTTAAATCGAAATTTTGTTACAGTTATACATATATAAAAGGACAATATTGGTGCCAGTCATTATCACATGTGATAGAACTTGTTAAACACGTTCCAAATATTATTTTATCACAGAGATCATTGCTACGATAGATGCGTAATCAATGTTTCTACAATCGGAAGTGACAAACGCAAAAGGAAAACACGATTTATCCCTCTATATAACTGACTGGAGTGACGAGTGATAACAGATGCATGGGCGATATTGATACACCATATATTATTATAGTGCTCCCTTCAATGTAACTTAATTGTTAAGGGACACTTTACAAAGTGAAATTAATCATATTAAAAAAAAATCAAGATTATGGACCTGTAATGCCTATTAAAAGCCCGTTTAAATAACAGTGTTTTAAATAGTTTGTTTTAAAGAATATAGATATGTACAACATCATAAACTGAATGGTATGTTATTCCATAAAACAGGTAGCATGTATCAAGAGATAGGTTTATCACCCTAAGATCTCAGTTCCTTTCAATATTGGCATGTATCTGACTGTAACTTCATGGATTATGGCCCCTGATTGTACGAAAAATCACGTTTTTAGCTTGTGAACACTGTACAGGTCACAATTTTTATCCGATTAAGTTTAAACTTGAAATGTATGATTATAACCCAAAGATCTCGGTTGGTTTCGATATTCGTGCATATCGGAACGTTTGTGGACACTCTACAGGTCACAATTCTTATCCGATTTTGACGAAACTTGAAATATAGGTTTATCTCCAAAAGATCTCGGCTGCTTTCGATATTGGCATGTATCGGATCGAAACTTCATGGTTTATGGCCCCTATTTGTACGAAAAATCACGTTTTTAGCTTGTGGACACTATAGAAGTCACAATTTTTATCCGATTTTGTTGAAACTTGAAATGTAAGTTGATAACCCAAAGATCTCGGTTCCTTTCGATATTCGCGCATATCTGACCGTAACTTCCTGAATTATTACGAAAAATCACGTTTTTAGCTTGTGGACCCTATAGAGGTCATAATTTTTATCCGATTTAAAAAAACGTATTATTATATCCCCGTTACACCCTAAGGACGACTGAGTTCGAATTTCGTGAAATGGCTGCCGTTCTTTCTCAAATAGCGTAAAAATATGGTATATCAAGGTTGTGGACCCTATAGAGGTCACAATTTTTATCCGATTTTGTTGAAACTTGAAATGTAAGTTTGTAACCCAAAGATCTCGGTTCATTTCGATATTCACGCATATCGGACCTTAACTTCCTGAATTATGGCCCCTGAATGTACGAAAAATCACTTTCTTTTTAGCTTGTTCTCTATCCATCTCTCGAAAATGTGGGCGTATCCTGCCTGGCAGCCGCTGATTTAATTTAGCGAAAACAATCAATTAATAAATCTATAAACAGAAATTAACAACCGCAATTCAGACAGCAACTTCTAATACACATTTTGGTTGAAATAAATGATCCATGTAGCTTGTTAATTAGTTTATTACTTTATGGCCCCAATCAAGTATCAAAACACCACATTTGTAAAGCAACACCTATATAGGTCAACGTTTTTAAACATTCTGATCGATCAACCATAGCAAAAAGATGACAATACTTTCCCCCAGTTTAACTTTATATACAGGATACCAGTGCTCTAATGTTGTATTTTAAAAAAAACGATTAGAAATATAGACAGTGTTATTTAAATGTTCACATCACATCCCAAGTATTTATATCGTTTAGTTCTATCGGTAGCAGATCTATCATTCAGTAATCATAAGTTTATGGACCTCTAAAATCTTCCCTGAATCCACGGGACAGATACAATACCATGCTGATTTTTATTTTTCATTTCGGCGCCAATGGCTTGGCCTTCAATGCATACTATCAATCAAAGGTCAATATTTGAACTTAGACGTTTAATCAAATGAAACAATGTCTAAAATGAGATCCCCTTCAATAACCAATTGTCACCTTGTAGTCTTGTATAGAGAGTATAATTTATATTGTACATATTTCATCTTTTTTTTAGCAATTCAAATCACTCTTTATTTACCGAATTTTATGTCGAATTACGCGATAATCATACATACTCCCTCAATGTATATAAATGTACATTACATTCACTTTTTATGTAATTTACAACCACTTTTTATATATTTTTCATCAATTTTTTTATTTATTTTTCATCCACTTTTATAATGTATTTATTATGCTGACCATAATGTATAATTTACATGCTTCCCGAAAGGGTGTTTTATGTAATAAAATCTATCTATCATGGTTGACCTCAATACTGATATGCAAATACATGTAGTTGATGTTTTTCGGCACCATAAATAATTTTGAAACTAATCGTTGATTTATTTTTGCTACTGGAAAATACTCCAAATATTTGAAACATTGATGTGTCAGTTACATTTTGGGCTGATATTTTTTAAACGCTAGACCATACATGTTGTTAGAGAAATGCGTGGTCTAACATATAAACGCAATATCCATATTGTTTACCTTAACTACAGATCCTTAAACATGCATTATGCAAGAGCTAAATCTGCCTATCGCAGGTCTGTCTTTAGGCCTGAAATCTTATCTAAATTATTAATTAGACATTAATTAACTTATCCAGACCATAATCAACTCTCGATGTCAAGGCTAGCCTTCAATATCGACTGGATTAGAATCCTATATGCTGCAAACGCTCATTGATAATTAAATCAAAACAATGGATAATCGAGACTATGCTTTTTAACGTACTAACTTTAGTAATGATGAACGAGGCTAGGCGGAAATTTACAAAGCTGATATCTCGGTTCATAGTGGACCAATTTGACTGAAATTTTCAACAAATTACCTTTACATTATCTAGTTTTTAACTATTATAGCGAGAACCGTCAGCTCTTTATCTAATCTCCCATAATGTATCTTTAATAATAATCCAATTATGTATCCAATAATTATCACGGACAATATGAAAATAATACACATCCATACAGAGCACGCTACACACTTAAAGAAACAAAAGCCTTGATAAGGAAAGTAATTCTTTTCAAATCGGTTCAAATGTCTTATCATTGCACCTGGAATTCCGTATAAGAATCTACTTAAAATTTCAAAATGCGACCCGTAAGGTGATATCGCACTTTAAACTGCATTATAAAATACACCTGATATTGCTTTCTGATATGGCTGAGTTATTTGAGGTGCCAGGTAGTTGTAAGAACAGAAGACAGTATATTTACATACGGCAAATTTGGTTTATTCGCTATATACCCGGGGACATTCAAATTGGGGCCTACCTGTTCGATATTTATAAATGACGACATTGCATTTCGTGCGATAGATTAAGGTCAATATTTTAATTTTATTAAATGCAACTTTATAAGTAGAGTGACTATATGGTATGCCAAGTATAGTCGAAAGAATAGAAGACAAGTTAAAAGACTTTGGTCCTTAAGACAATATTGGGTCTTCGAAAAATTGTTGGTTCACTCTTTCTATTGTGTCAAATCCCACATACTAATAAAAGCGGACGACATGTTTAAATGTAAAAATCAGTGATATTTTGGTAAAATCCTAACTATTGTCAAAATATCCATCAAATTCTATCTGTTTATTGACCTAAGGTTAGTAGACAAAATAAGGTAATGTTCTCCCCCCAGGTAGCATGACTATATGGTATGCCAGGTATAGTCGAAAGAATAGAAGACGTAAGACTTTGGTCCTTAAGACAATATTGGGTCTTTGAAAGATTGTTGATTCACTCTTTCTATAGTCAGATCCCACGTACTAATAAAATCGGACAACATGTTTATATGTAAAAAACAGTGATAATTTGGTAAAATCCTAACCAGTCAAAATATCCATAAAATTCTAGCTGTTTATGACATATGGTTGGTAGACCAAATAAGGTAATGTTCTCCCCCCAGGTCTTGGTAAATCGGAAGGTTTATTCCATATTTGGGATGGGAATTAACGTTATGGTTCAGCTTAATAATAAAGTTGAAGAAACCATTTAACCTGTAGTTTTATATATTACAATCACAAAGAAAACATAACACGGGAGTCCAATATTACTACAAAGTCAAGAAAAATGATTATGTGTCAATTCGGGTGTATGTTTCTTTGATGTAGCTCATCGACGTGTGTTCTCTAAGTATCAGAAATGAATACAGATTCTTGGAATGGATCTTCAACACTTTATTTCAGGAGCAAATAATTAACAGCAACAATTCAACAACTTATAATTTCCTATATCAGACCTCGAACGAGTATGTTCCCTAAGCTGGTCTCTCCAACTCATGAATCATCTTACATACATTTGTCTATTTATACAAATCAGTTACTTAGAAAGTGTTGACATAAACATACAATTATCGAAGGATTAAGACTTAAGGCATTTAAAACAATAGTTAGAAGAGACTTTCAACCACTTTAGTTGCCAGCCTGTCGTAATTTGACTTGACAGCTTAATTGCTGTCTTCCTCTAATGACTAACCAAACATTAATGAATATTAAAATATAGATTTGAAATTTAAAACAGAATTAAAAAATAATAAAATAACATATGACCTAGATATCGGTCATAGTTATATCACAGGACAATTCTGTAATTGCATAAAAACGGCTGTTACAAGTTCTGGAATGAGGATCGTTGGATTGTATGCGATGTAAATTTAGTGAAAAGCTAATTTTAGTTTAAATATATCATTTGTGTGGGAATTACCACTGTTCGGTTGGTTGTGTCATCTTATTTATCAATATGGAGATTTCTGTTTTATGGAAGGTAAGATGCACATATTACGCACCGTCACACAGTTTTTCACCCCAAACGTTAATTAACTCACCTCTCAGACAGTTTTGCACCGTTGCACAGTTTTTCACCCCGAACGTTAATTTACTCACCTCTCAGATAGTTTTTCACCCTTGTTAATTAACGCACCTTATTTACAATATTAACGCGGTAATACCGAGTAATAATCAGGAAATAGATGCACAAATAACAAGTCAGACAGCGAATTCTATAAGGGTTGTGGACAGATTCACCTGTTAGTAGTTCTCAGTGTTGGGTGTTATTGGGTAATTCAACGCGCCCCGTGGGTAAAGCAATTTTTAAGTTCTTTAATAGTTTTGTAACCGAAATCCTACTCTATGCCGACCTGAATTCCAACCATCCAATCACACTGTTGCTGCTGCATTTTGGTGCGCAACAGACCACAATTTTTTGGTTACAGCCCCAGCCTTTTACTCAAAATGTGAAATATGTATAAAATTTGTGGACCTTCTTGAGCTCTAGCTGTGGAGGGTTGTCCCATTTTCAGTAGAATAGGGTTTAGTATTCTACAGAATTTGGGGGTCATGTAGGAAATTACAGCTGTAAACTGTCTTGAGAGACTGAAATGCACTGACTGGGCTAAAGAAGATGGACTTACGCAATGCAGTGTGCTATGATGGAAATCTTGTCCAGTCAGTGGTGCTATGGTCTTTCCCAGGCTCTCCATCATGCACCACTGACAAGGGGAAACTGCGATTTGAAATTCCTGAGGAACTTTCTAATCAGACACCGGTACTGTACACGAGACCTTCGGAGTATCGCATTTTACCATGTGAAGAATAAGTTGAATCATCATATTTTACTGTTCTTCCGACCTCTATCCTTATATAAGTCTGTATATAAGACAGAGTTTTATTGTACTTGTAGTCCCAACTTATTACTGTGCTGATGTACGTCATAAAAATGACCCATAATATTAATTAAAGATACATTATGTTAGATTTAGATAAAGAGTTGGCCATTCTTGCTATAATAGCTCCAAAAAAAATAATGTAAAATGAAAATATTGAAATTTGTTTTCAAATTACTTCATTCTGAGCCAAGTTATCATTGTTTGTAGTTTTGACAAGATGTGTGAATTGTGGTAACCAGGGCACAGCTATATTCGTGACTTAGCCTCTCTTTCACATATTTAAATTAAATTTTTAAATGGCGAACCGTTCTAATGTAGTTAAAATCTTGAGTATCCGATGCCATCGAGGGTTGATTATGATCTTGTTTTGTTAATAAATGTCTAGTTAATAGTAGATACAGTGCACTCTGTCACATCCGACCTCTGATCACTCCGGCACTCTGTTACATCCGACACCAATTTCATGTCCCGATTTATTTCCTTATTACTTCAGCCAAAAAATCTCTGGGTAATTCGCCTCTGTATGTTCCGGATTACGACATCAATCAGCCGTCCCGTCATATGATTTCCATTGAATCGACACCGTATAATCCGGCCTTCAATCAGTGGGTGTGAAGCAAACACTTACCGATCAATTATCCGTGAGATTAAAACTGGATGGGTGTGAAGCCACAAAAGATTAACAAGCAATCACCAATCAATTATCTGTGAGATTAAAACTCGCTACCGTGGGTCTTTGTTGATTAATTTGATAATTTTAATCTCTTATATGACAGTTGTGACAAATGCTCAAGAATATCCACAAATTTTCCCCAAATTCACAGTCGTAAAAATTTTCCTAACACCTGTTGGAAACATTCGTTGCGCATGCTGATTGAACCTGAATAACCTATAAGTTTGGTCACCCTACGGATCTCTTCGAACCGTGTGACGACGACCTGAGGATGCTCGGTTCACAGTCCGGAACGTCCCAAATTGACAGAATTGCAATCGTGTGACGCGGAATTCAGCCTGTCACAGTTCTGTCAGTCCCGACGACAGAGGTGGTGTGACTAGAATTGTGACGTACTTAAACTCGACGAACAGGTTTCGGCTGCATGGTTGGATGAGATATTTATATACCCAGTCGATGCATTCTTTGTAGCCCAAAGTACCCATTTTCACTTGATTGTCACTATTTTTGGGATTGAGAGAATTCAATTCCGGAACATTCAATCGAGTACACCCATTATCAATGAACACTGATAGCAAAGACAAGAGTGCGATCAACTGAAGACGGCGAAGAAGATAAATGAACGACAGACTTGACCTATTCAAAATGCCTACGCATGTTAAATGAAATAAAAATTAATGTAATAAAATTTTGAATGTACAGAAAGGTTTATCATTTTTAAAGGGAATAACATTCTGGTGATTCGAAGTTCTATGTTCGAAGCTATATACATTATATAATAATACTTCCAGTTTTCGAAGTTACAATATTTCCGGTTTTGAGAAAACTGGTTATTCCGACACTCTGCGTAATCCAACATATTGTAACGATCCTGTACGATGTCACATGTGACAGAATGCACTGTATAACATTTCAGACCTAAACAAAGACCCGCAATAGGTAGATTTAGCTCTTGCATAATGTATGTTTAATGTAAAATGATCAGTTTATAAATGTAGGACAAACTTGAGTAATATTCCAAGTTCGTTCTTGGTTCAATTGAACCTGTTTTGATTTCAATATATCAGATAAACACTAGACATACACACGATATTTGTGATCGCACATGGTAATAATATTCCGATGAATGTTACAAAAAACAGCTGGCACCTATGTATGATTGGTTACTTTAACTGAAAACTAAAGTAGAACTCTCGCGAGACGTGAGAAATTACGAGAGATGGCACATGAAAATTTCCACTAGTGTCGACTCATACCCCCCAAAATATGGTAGCTAACCAGCCTCTGATTCAATGAGCAAAGGCTGATCCCAATTTGAGAGACTAGTTGAAACCATTTATTGAACGTTTTGAATAAAGCAGTGTATTTCTTTTAAATAGGGTCAATCTGTTTTGTGGAATTGGAAAGGAACAGATGAAGAACATTTATTAAACTTTTTGAATAAAGCAATATATTTCTTTTAAATAGGGTCAATCTGTTTTGTGGAATTGGAAAGGAACAGATGAAGAACATAATATAATCCATGTTAATTCTCCCAATTCAAATGTATGTATATTTAGTATTTTATTGTGTCCATCTGGCCACTAGTTTTGTCAATATGGCCGAACAATCCAAGATTTACCTGGAAAATAGTTTTGTCAACTATACTCCAAGTTGTATGTTTTCGGTGTCAATTATGATGAATTTGTGTCGATATATGCAACCAGCAATAAGAGTGCAAAAAATTTAATCAACGCTTGATAATGGATGGATCGATGTAATTGTTCAGATTCAGATTGTTTCTCCGAAGTTGAAGTTTTGTTGAAATCTTCATCACTTGCGCTATCACTGCCATGAACAAGTAAATCACTGACACGCACTGTCTAGATTGGAGCAGTTTCCAACCATTACCAATGGGAGAGTGTGTGATCTTAGACTTCGAGTAATTAAGGATTAAATATGCCCAAAAAGTAGCTCTGGTGATTTTAAGTTTGTAATACTCCTCAGGAGGTGGTAGCCCGCTAAAGTTTTTTGTCTGTCCGTCCGTCCGTTAGGGTAAGCAGAGATAAGCGATTTGATTGGTTGATGCTTTGGGACACGATAACTTTAGTTCTAATTAAGTGAGAGTGATGAAACTAGGTGGTTAGTTTCATTACATCAATACCATGACTAAGTTCGATAAGCAGAGCGATAAGCAATTTGATTGGCCGAGACTTTGGAACACAATAACTCTCCTTCTAATTGAGGTAAAATGTTCAAACTTGGCGAAGGTGTTTATTAGGTCAATGCCTTGATGGAGTATAAAGATGAGCATTTTCTGCTTAGGGTAAGTAGAGATAAGCAATTTGATTGGTTGATGCTTTGGGATACAATAACTTTAGTTCCAATAAAGTGAAAGTGATGAAACTTGGTGTATAGTTTCATTACATCAATACCTTGACTAAGTTCGATATTGAGCATTTTCTGCTGAGGGTAAGCAGAACGATAAGCAATTTGATTGGCCGAGACTTTGGAACACAATAACTCTCTTTATAATTGAGCTAAAATGTTCAAACTTGGTGTAGGTGTTTATTAGGTCAATACCTTGACTAAGTTCGACAATGAGCATTTCCTGCTTAGGGTAAGCAATTTTTGTCCGATTCTGATGAAACTTAAATCATGTCTTTATATCCCAAAGATCTCAGTCCTTTTTGATATTTGCGCATTTCAGACCATAACTTTCTGGATTATTGCCCCTGATTGTACAAAAAATCTCGTTTGTTTTTAGCTTGTTCTCTATCCATCTCTTGCAAAATGTGGGTGTATCTTGCCTGGCAGCCACTGGTTTCAGTCCTAGTCAGTGTTCGAATATCAAATATCCATCTACTATATCTAGTCTTTAATTCATGATTTTCAGGAACCATTAAATGTTATTGAAGGGGTAAAGTCTTTTAACAGTGGTAAACTCATGAAGAACAACAGTTTTCTATACACATTCGATGAAGAGGGTGCCTTTAGTGTAGCCTCCCAGGGTGCACCAGGATATTCTTGCAGTATTTACATCAAAGAATCAGGTCCGTTTCAGAAATCAATGAAGAGCATTGTATATAGTTTGATGAAGGGATGGTGTTTCAACCACAGACTAAAAACACTTATCAACATTAATGGGTTAACATAGGCTAGAATTAGTTCACGAAGAGGTCAGCTTCAGGAAATAGGATCAAAGCTTCCTTTCCCTTTAGTAGACTTCAACTTCAGATATTTCTTATGTTATGAAGGCTATGGTATTTTGAATAATACTTATAATTACTACAAAAAAAATAGGTGCACCTTACCTTTTACCATAATTCATGTTCATGTCAGTAATATTCCTCAGCCAGGGCTGGGCGTAGTCAAAGTTTTGGCTTAACTAGTTAAAAATAAACGAGTTAAAAAAGTCAAAATTACAATAGAACAAAAACACATAGCAAATACGTCTATAAATGAAAGATATTCATGTTTATCCAACATGACACAACAAAATTGACCAAAATTTTAAATCATATTTACTATTTTCGTGGAACGATTGCAGATGTCTTTCCCTTACATATACGGAGGACGTACAAATAACACTATACCTAGTTCTCAATGATATTTATTGTATAATTTAACAGCAAATAGATCATCAACACCGTACATTATTGACATGAATGGTGGAACAGCGAATCGTTTTACTTGTATTAAGATTGGCTGTGATACACCAGGAGCAGATATATATTATACATTAGATGGTTCCCCTCCTACGTTATATTCTGATACTACCAGAGTAAGTAATTTTATAGTCATTTTTTAAACTCTTATTTCATTATCATCAGGCTGATAATAATCATCTATGTCTAATATTTCTTTGGATGGTTTTAATTAGAAGAACAGTGTAGGATAATAAACAATATCTCAATTATTCATTTTTATACGTCCACATTCATAATGTGAACGTATTATGCCGTCGCCCCTGTCTGTGTGTGTGTGTGTGTGTGTGTATGTATGTATGTGTGTGTGTGTGTCTGTGGTTCGCCTACAGGGCGCAATTCTTCATGGATTTTCTTCAAACTTGGTATACTTATTCCTTATACCCCAAGGAAGATCCCTATTGTTTTTGGTGCATGCCCGACCCCCCGGGGCAGAGCCACGCCCATTTCTAGTATTTGTTTGTTTGTCGTCTACAGGCCACATTTCTTAACTAATAATCTTGAAACTTTGCATACACATTCTTTGTACCCTAAGGAACATCCCTATCGTTTGGGGTGCATGCCCAACCCCCAGGGGCAGAGCCACGCCCATTTTCTTTTTGTGTCTCTGTGTGTCGCCTACAGGCCACAATTCTTAAGTTATCATCTTCAAACTTTACATACTATTCCTTATACCCTAAAGATGATCTCTATTGTTTTTGGTGCATGCCCGACCCCCAGGGGCAGAGCCACGCCCATTTTTTGTATTTCTTTGTCATCTACAGGCCCCATTTCTTAAACGTATCATATTGAAACTTTGCATACTTATTCGTTGTACCCTAAGGAACATCCCTATCGTTTGGGGTGCATACCCACCCCCAGGGGCAGAGCCACGCCCATTTTCTTTTTGTGTGTCTGTGTGTCGCCTACAGGCCACAATTCTTAAGTTATCATCTTGAATCTTTACATACTTATTCCTTATACCCTAAGGATGATCCCTATTGTTTTTGGTGCATGCCCGATCCCCAGGGGCAGAGCCACGCCCATTTCTTGTATTTGTTTGTTTGTCGTCTACAGGCCGCATTTCTTAACGCATCATATTGAAACTTTGCATACTTATTCTTTGTACCCTAAGGAACACCCCTATCGTTTGGGGTGCATGCCCAACCCCCAGGGGCAGAGCCAAGCCCATTTTCTTTTTGTGTGTCTGTCGCCTACAGGCCACAATTCTTAATCGATCGTCTTGAAAAAATTTCATATGAATTCCTTATACCCTAAGGATGATCCTATTGTTTTTGGTGCATGCCCGACCCCCAGTGGCAGAGCCACGCCCATTTCTTGTATTCATTGTTTGTTATCTACAGACCACATTTCATAACGTATCACCTTGAAACTTTGCATGCATACTCCTTCTATCCTAAGGAACATCCCTATTGTTTGTGGTGAATGCCCAGGGACAGAGCCACACCCATTTTCTTTTTGTGTGTCTGTATGTCACTTACAGCCTGCAATGCTTAATCGATCATCTTGAAAACTTTTTTATACTTATACGTTATACCCTAAGGCTGACCTCTATTTTTTTGGTGATTGCCCAACCCCCAGGGGCAGAGCCACACCCATTTTTTCTTTGTGTCTCTGTGAGTTGCCTACAGGCCACGATTCTTAATGGATTTCTTTGAACTTGGGATATGTTTTCCTTATAGCCTAAGGACGACAACTGCATGTCACGACCCCCAGGGGCAGAGCCATGCCCAATTTTTATGTTTATCGTTTACAGGCCCAAATTCTGGATGGATCAACTTGGTATTTGGCATATGTATTCCTTATAGCCTAAGGGCATCAACTATTGATTTTGGTGAATGCCCCAATGCCCAGGGGCAGAGCAACGCCCAATTTTCCCTTTAACGCCCAAAGGCCACAATTCTGAATGGATTATCTTGGAACTTGGAGTACTTATTCCTTATACCCTAAGGACGGCAACTATTTATATTGTTTCCATATCCAACCCCCATGGGCAGAGCCATGCCCAATTTTTGTATTTATCGTCTACAGGCTGCAATTCTGAATGGATCATCTTGGAACTTTGCATATTTATTCCTTATACCATAAAGACAGCAACTATTTATTTTGATAATTGCCCCGACCTCTTATGGCAGTGTCACACCCACTTTATTGTTAGTATTTTGTCTGTAAATTTGGGGTGGCTGGGTGGTTAAGACGCTGGCTCGCTAGCCTGGAGGTCGGGTGTTCGATCCCTGCATTGGCCGAGAAAGTTCATCTGGATTTTCCGACGTGGTTTCCCCTTGTCAGTGGTGCAGAACGGAGGGCCTGACAAGGACAGCTGTCCAGTCCTTCGGATGAGACGAAAAACCGAGGTCCCGTGTATACATTAGAATGCACGTAAAAGATCCCTTGGCAGTTGGAATTCGATATAAGAGTAGGCGATAGTGCCGCTGCCCGGGCAAAATTTCCCTCATAGCACACTGTATGGCGTATGCCCGTCTTCATTAGCCCAGTATAGGAGCAGAACAGTAGGACGTTAAACCCCATTTCATTTCATTTCTGTAAATTTGGCAAAACAAACCAGACGCCTAGCCTTCTTTGCCTCTGATCATATTACAGCCATTTCATATTTCATTCTCTTCATTTTAAAAAGTACCATATCAATCAAAGCTGGAATGTGGACGTATATTGCAGCGTTAGCGATGCTCTTGTTATATGTTCACATTCATAATATCAACGTATATTGTCCGCACCCCTGTATGTGTGTCGCCTACAGGCCGCAATTCTTACATGATCGATTCAAACCTTGCATACTTATTCCTTATACCCTAATGATGATCCCTATTGTTTTTGGTGCATGCCCGACCCCCCAGGGGCAGAGCCATGCTTCTTTTTTGTTCTTGTCATCTACAGGCCACATTTCTTAATGGATCATCGCGAAACTTTGCATACTTATTCCTTATACCCTAAGGATCATCCCAATTGTTTTTGGGTCATGCCCAACCCCCAGGGACAGAACCACACCCATTTTCTGTCTTGTGTGTCGCTACAGGCCACAATTCTTAATGGATCGTCTTATTTCTTATACCATTTTAGCTCAGGGGGTGCCACATAGGATTATAGACTGTGCATCTAGGTGAACAAGTGCAAAAGTGAACATAATGTTAATCTGATTTCTTCAGGTTGCTAATATATTCGTCGTGGGATACCCCCCTCCCCAATATATTCTGTCTGTAAAAATGTCAAGGAATGTTCATACTATAAGTAATAGAACACTTGAGAACCTATAAAACAACTGATGTAAATAACGGAAACCATATTGTTTTTAGTGAATGCCATACCCATTTTTATACGCCCACATTTTCATGTGGACGTATTATGCCGTCGCCCCTGTCCGTCCGTCCGTCCACAATTGTTTGTGGACTCTCTACAGGTCACAATTCTTATCCGATTTTGACGAAACTTGAAATATAGTTTTATCCCCAAAAGATCTCGGCTGCTTTCGATATTGGCATGTATCGGATCGAAACTTCATGGATTATGGCCCGTTTGTACGAAAAATCACGTTTTTAGCTTGTGGACCCTATAGAGGTCACAATTTTTATCCGATTTTGTTGAAACTTGAAATGTAAGTTTATAACCCAAAGATCTCGGTTCCTTTCGATATTCGTGCATATCGGACCGTAACTTCCTGAATTAGGACCCCTGAATGTACGAAAAATCACGTTTTTAGCTTGCGGACCCTATAGAAGTCATAATTTTTACCCGATTTAAAAAAACGTATTATTATATCACCGTTCCATCCTAGGGACGACTCAATTCGAATTTCGTGAAAATCGGCCCAAAATTGACAGATAAAATGGCCACCGTTCGTTCTCAAATAGCGTAAGAAAATGGTATATCAAGGTTGTGGACCCTATAGAGGTCACAATTTTTATCCGATTTTGTTGAAACTTGAAATGTAAGTCTATAACCCAAAGATCTTGGTTCCTTTCGATATTCGCGCATATCGGACCGTAATTTCTTGAATTATGGCCCCTGATTGTACGAAAAATAGAGGTCACAATTTTTATCTGATTTTGTTGAAACTTGAACTGTGAGTTTATATGCGCATATCGAATTGTAATTTCCTGAATTATGGCCCTTGATTGTAGGAAAAATCACTTTCTTGTTAGCTTGTTCTCTATCCATCTCTCGAAAATGTGGGCGTATCCTGCCTGGCAGCCGCTGGTTTCTTTGTGTTTCTGTTGCCTACAGCCAATTTTTGTGTTTAGTGTCTGAAGGCCACAATTCTGAATGGATTATCTTAGTATACTTCTTCCTTATACCCTAAGGACGGCAACTTCCTTAAACCCAAAGGATGGCAGCTATCCACTTTCTGTTAATATTTTGTCTGTAAATAATATATAGGTTGCAGTTATTAACAGATTTGGATCCAAATCGGCATGATCCATCATAGGGTGCAATTCTGAATGGATGCATATTTACCTTATACTGTAAAGACAGCAACTATTTATTTTTGGTGCATGTACTAACCCCCTAGGGTGGTGTCACACCCACGTTTTTGTTAATATTTAGTCTGGAATTTGGCAAAACAAACCCAGTGCCTAGCCTTCTTTGCCTCTTGTCATATTACAGCCATTTCGTATTTCATTCTCGTCATTTTAAAATATACCATATCAATGATTTAAGCGGTATCAAATGGACAATAACAGTCCTCTAAATTCTAAACAGTCGGTGTTTATCTCCTAAATGATAGTAACAGTTTTGTTTTCCAGAAATATAAATCAGAAAAAGGTGTAAAGCTACGTCACCCAGGGTTGTGTTTTATTAGAGCTATATCAGTAGCAGATGAATTTATTATCAGTTATATTTTAACATCTAAGTAAGTGGGGTTTTTTATTCTGATTTGTTTGGAATTGGTGATGACCAGGTTTAGACCAAAATGTATATTGTCATTGCCTCTGTCCATCAACAGTCTGCAGGTCACAATTTTTATCCGATTTTGACGACACTTGAAATCTTGATTCTTTTCGAAATTAGCATGTATCGGACAATAACTTCCTGGATGACCTGGCGCCTGGTACGTTCGGGCATTTTTATGCGCGAACTCTTAGCTTTTTTTTACTGGCATGCGCACAGGTACTATTTCTTTTTCTTTTAACAAGTACCCAAATCGGGGATTTCGTGCGGAGGTAGTTCGGAGGTAAACAGTCTGTGAAGTACAACACTTGCCACTGTACCTGTGTATCGCTAATTATAAACCGAATGTGTGAAGACAGTTCATACATATCACTCAAAAATTTTTCAGTACAAACTCAGTTGATTCACGCTCGATTTGCTACTAAACAAACCCATCGGTTTATTTTCTCAACAGTGTGACCCGAAGTGACCGCGGATTTATTGACCTTGTATGAACTTATCCATAGCTATATCCTTACACCGAGAGAAATTATCTAGTCTCGGTGAAAAGAACCATGGTCATCTGGTAGAAAATTACTTTTGTATTTTTTGGAACGGAAAACAGTGTTTTTAGAAGCAAACTAACCTGCCGCACATGAGGAAGTCATTATACTAATAATAAAAGGCGAGACCTCTTTTTGCGGCGCAGGCTTATCACTGAGTAGTAAACCGTCCACAAACAATAATATAGGAAGCCTAGTGACGAGTGTAGTAGGCTATAGACTGTAGGTTTGAGTCGAGATTACTCGCTTTCAGTTTACTCTGTTTTTGCAATAACCAATTATGTGAGAAATACCATACTGACATTCGGTTTTTAAAAGTTGTACGCGAACTAAATGCGTTTGTTAGATACTGACAGAGCAGCCCCGAGTCGAACAATCGCCGCCCGAGCTGTCTTCGTCAGCTAGTTTCACAATATCGTGCAATAGGTGTATTAATGTGATTTTTAGGTTTAACCCCGTAAACTGAAATTTAAAAAAAAATTTTTTTATGAGGGTGACCCTCCCACACACTCCCTATCGAGCTGCCGCTCGGTCTGCGCAGCCTCATGCCTGGCACATACTGTCAACATTGTATATTTTTCCGTTTCCGCCCTTCCCCCCCACAATATATATTTCACGGCTACGTTGCGACGGTACCAGCATACCCAGTTGTTGACACCCATTACATCACTCCTGTCTAACAAATCATAAAGCTGTGGTGTTATGGTGGCGGCATAGTATTTCACCGTAACACCACAGCCACTCTAACCATTCATAATACATCTAACTATCCCTTTACAGCACTTCACTCCCTACACATTTCCCCTCGTCCTACTTTCCCAAACGTCAACAACACATCTCATACATCCAGTTCGCTGATTAACCCTTGTACCACGTCTACTGGATTATAGTCACTAATTGTATGAAAAATCCCATTTTCTTGCTTGTGGAATCTTGGTTTTTGTCAATATTCGCGCATATCGGATCGTAACTTCCTGGATTGTGGCCCCTGATTGTTTGAAAAGTCACATTTTTAGCTTGTGGTCCCTCTAGAGGTGTTAATTTTTATCTGATTTAAAAAAATTTGAATATGTCACTGTTACACCATAACTAAATTTGTGAAAATCGGACTGAAACTGCCGGACAAAAGGTACGCTTCTCTTCTCATACTCATTGAGTCGACTGGCGTGGTTTCGAATCCCCGGTTGTACGTGACAAGGAGTAGGGTCGCCTGTCCAACCTCGTGGGTTTTCTCCGGGTCCTCCGGTTTCCTCCCACTGCTAAAGACCCCTACGCGCAAGCGAATTATTGAAATAAAATTAAACCATATGTTAGTCCTGAAATGACCTAGTTTGTGTCGAGTGGACGTAAAACCCCATTTCTCTCTCTCTCTCTTCTCGTACGCAAATAGTGTAAAAATATGGCATATCAAAGATGTGGACCCTCTATAGGTCACAAGTTTGATTTGATTTTGAGAAAACTTATGTTTATATCACAAAGATCTCGGTACCTTTGGATATTCGTGCATATTAGAACATAACTTCCTGGTATGGCTCCTGGTTGTCAGAAAAATCATGTTTTTAGCTTGTGGACCCTCTAGAATTCAAATTTTTTATCCGATTCCTGAATTAAGGTTGAGTTTGAATCCAACCAAAAGTGCCAGACAAAATGGCTGCTCCTTGTACACAAATAGTCTAAAGGTATGTAATACCAAGGTCGTGGACCCTCTAGAGTATAAGTCACACATTTTGTCCGTTTTTGATGAAACTTGAAATGTATGTTTATAACTCTAGGTTCCTTTTGATATTCTCATACATCAGACCGTAACTTCCTGGATTTTGGCACCTGATTGTATGAAAATAGATTTTTTAGCTTGTGGAACCTCTAGAGGTTTTGTTGTCCCCCGCCTTTCGAAGAAAGCAGTCTGTCCGTCCGTCCGTCCGTCCGTCACACTTTTTGGGACACAATAACTCTCCTTCTAATTGAGCTAGAATGTTCAAACTTGGTGTAGGTGTTTATTAGGTCAATGCCTTGATGGAGTTCGAAGATGAGCATTTTCGGCTTAGGGTAAGCAGAGATAAGCAATTTGATTGGTTGATGCTTTGGGACATGATAACTTTAGTTCTAATTAAGTCAGAGTGATGAAACTTGGTGTATAGTTTCATTACATCAATACCTTGACTAAGTTCGATAATGAGCATTTTCTGCTCAGGGTAAGCAGAGCGATAAGCAATTTGATTGGCCGAGACTTTGGAACACGATAACTCACCTTCTAATTGAGGTAGAATGTTCAAACTTGGTGTAGGTGTTTATTAGGTCAATGCCTTGATGGAGTTCGAAGATGAACATTTTCTACTTAGGGTGAGCAGAGATAAGCAATATGATTGGTTGATGCTTTGGGACACGATAACTTAGTTCTATTTAAGTGAGAGTGATGAAACTTGGTGCATAGTTTTATTACATCAATACCTTGACTAAGTTCGACAATGAGCATTTTCTGCTTAGGGTAAGCAGAGCGATAAGCAATTTGATTGGCCAAGACTTTGGAACACAATAACTCTCTTTATAATTGAGCTAGAATGTTCAAACTTGGTGTAGGTGTTTATTAGGTCAATACCTTGACTAAGTTCGACAATGAGCATTTCATGCTTAGGGTAAGCAGAGTGATAAGCAATTTGATTGGTCGAGACTTTGGAACACAATAACTCTCATTTTAATTGAGTTAGAATGTTCACACTTGGCGTAGGTGTCAATTAGGTGAATGCCTTGATGAAGTTTGAAGATGGGAATTTTCTGCTTAGGGTAAGCAGAGATAAGCAGTTCGATTGTTTGATGCTTTGGGACACGATAACTTTGGTTCTAATTAAGTGAAAGTGAGGACACTTGGTGTATAGATTTATTATATGAATTAAACCAAGTTCGATAATGAACATTTTTTGCCGAGGGTAAGCAGAGTGATAAGCAATTTGATTGGTCGAAACTTTGGAACACAATAACTCTCCTTCTAATTGAGGTAGAATGTTCAAACTTGGCATAGGTGTCTTTTAGATGAATGTTTAAACTTGATGTATATGTAGATGTTCATTAGGTGAATGTCTTTACTGAGTTCAATAATTAACATTTCGAGTTGAAGCTAAGCAGAGCTAATCGATTTCATTTGTCGATGGTTTGGGACAAGATAATCTTGATTCTATCTGATAGAGAGTGATGAAACTTAGTGAAAAAAATAAATGTGCGATAAATTAATATGTGTCATCTACTTATTTTGCAATTTCGGCGGGGGACATCAGCCTCACTGTTGGCTTGTTGCATAACTGACCCGCCAGGGCTCACACTGGCTCTCAATTTTTTTCTGCCAAAATAAAAAATAATTTGTATATAAAAAAAGGTTCATATTTGTTTTCCACCAACTGGAATATTTTATCTGCCAACCATGTGCAATACGAAAAAGACAACATGCAATAATTTTGTTTCTCAGGTAGGCCTATTATAAAACAATTACAGGTACATACAATATACTGAATTCCTAATAGAATGATAAAATTTCAATTCGTTCACTTTAGCGCATTTTGACAACGGTAATGAAACAAACGGTAGACCGTTTTCTCACTCAAGAATCGTTATCTTTCGACTCGTACGTTGTTCTTACGTTTCCGACCCATGGTGATAATATAATTTGAAATAATAATATCCAATTAAGTATGCTTGTATATTTTACATGCCGGATGAAACCACGGTAAACAGAATTCAACTGAGAAGAATTGTCGACCATTTTGTTTATTTTCATTTATTTTTTTAAGACGAAAGGAAACATCAAATAATCACCACTTGGATTAATTATTAGAGTAAATAATAGCTTGAGATAGGCTTTATATATATATATCATTGGCAATTATCAATCGACTTTAATCATTAATCCAACGATTAGTATTACTTAATGACACAGTCCAGGTTATAAGCTAGTTGATTAATTTATAGTATGTGCCATGTGACTGTGATTGACACTCAACATAATGGTCAATCTAGGATATACACAATTATAATTTTAAGATTTTTTTTTGCCACAACTCAAAACATTATCGCGAAAAGAAAATTTTAATGGCCACTTTCAATTTTTTTATCACAAATTGTGACTTTGGTGACCGACAGCGTTAGCCCTGCTCTGTATTCTTGTATAAGCCACTGTTTAGACATTGCTGCTGTATAGGCGTATTTCTACTATCTTTAACATATATTTTCTAATATGAGGTAACAGAGATAAATGGGGGTTTAATGTCCACTCGACACAAACTAGGTCATTTCGGGACTAACATGGTTCAATTTTATTTCAATAATTCGCTGTATAGGCATATTTCTACTATCTTTAACATATATTTTCTAATATGAGGTAACAGAGAGAAATGGGGTTTAATTTCCACTTGACACAAACTAGGTTATTTCGGGACTAACATGGTTCAATTTTATTTCAATAATTTTGCTTGCCCGTAGGGGTCTTGGGGACAACCCATGAGGTTGGACAGGCACCCCTACTACTTGTCACGTACAACCGGGGAATTGAAACCACACCACTTGACTCAATGATAGAGGTTATGATGCAACGCGCACACGTTAACCCTTTGGCTACCTAACATCCAACCTCGTAAGAGGGAATCGTAGAGCGAGAGTCCGCCAGGTGGCATATTAATTTGAGGTGAAGCATCAGGGTCACTACAGGACGAACCTTATTGATATTTATTTTTCCCGTAAACTTCCATTCCAGAGTTACCTGGATTAAGAGCATGCCACGACGAATTGCTGAATGTCTGAGGATTGGTGAAGCAATTACTCATTATTAAGACAAAAATCAAAAACGTCCATTTTCACTTTTGACAGTGTATCTCTTTGTGAGTGAAATGGGGCTGTCAGATAAGCCACCCATATGAAATGAAATGAAATGGGGTTAAACGTCCTACTGTTCTGCTCCTATACT
Organism: Patella vulgata; assembly: GCF_932274485.2. Taxonomy (NCBI): domain Eukaryota; kingdom Metazoa; phylum Mollusca; class Gastropoda; family Patellidae; genus Patella; species Patella vulgata. Next base: position 46,636,198 of record NC_065885.2, read on the forward strand.
GGGCTAATGAAGACGGGCATATGTCATACAGTGTGCTATGAGGGAAATTTTGCCCTGGCAGCGGCACTATCGCCTACTCTTATATCGAATTCCAACTGCCAAGGGATCTTTTACATGCATTCCAATGTTTACACGGGACCTCGGTTTTTCGTCTTATCCAAAGGACTAGACAGCTGTCCTTGCCAGGCCCTCCGTCCTGCATCACTGACAAGGGGAAACCACGTCGGAAAATCGGGATGTACTTTCTCGGCCAATGCAGGGATCGAACACCCGACCTCCAGGCTAGCGAGCCAGCGTCTTACCCACCTAGCCACCGTGGCTCCCCGCCCATATGAACTGTTTATGTTCATGTATAGGCAATTGCCTGTTATTAACATACACTGGTTACCTCTAATAAAAACAGCAGTGCATTTCCCCAGTTTTGTATTGTTTCTGAATATCCCCTGCTTTTTTTGAAAGGTATATATCCAAACATGAACATTAAACCAAAACCCAAATATGAATAATAATAACAACAACCCAAAAAATTACAAAGACCATCGTACATGATGTAGAACTGAACCACAAAGGCTGCGAAATAATCGAACAGTGCCAAACGGAGATAGGTGAGCGCTCCCCGGTAAAAATATGAATACACGTAGGTTGCTGGGTTCTACTCTTCCCACCTAGTGTTCACCAAAAAGTAAATTAATGCCCTGCCATTACCCCAACAGTTCACCTTGCAGAGATGATGATCTAGTCATAAATTTTTGATGAGATAGATGACTCCATATACTTGCATGCGTTTGATATTAGAAAGGCGAAAAATGGCTACTCGTACAGGTCTTTGCGGAAAGTTAGATCCCGGTTTCGAAACCGAAGTAATACAGCCGTCCAGGCTTACACGAATTCGATGAGACAAAGTCGCTATAATAGTGCAAACACTAGACTTCTAAGCACGACGGCCCGCCAAATAAAATGGCGACTGGCATGTCATTCCCAATACCACATTGAAGAATTACTTAGTACTTTACTTAGGATATTCCATGTAAAAGTTAAAAACAATTACCAAACTCACTGCTTCTGATCACAAAACTGCCGCTTCTCTTTACGCAAATAGTGATAAAGCATGCAATACCAAGGTTGTTGCTCCTCTAGAGGTCACAATTTATATCAGATTTTGATGAAATTTAAAATATATGTTTATAACTGCTTCTTTGTTCACGATAAAGTTGCTGTGTGGGTGTACTTCCACTCTTTGTGTGGCTACCTTTATCAAATATATTATTGCTGTTTTCAAAGGAGATATTGGGTTTTATCAAAAGAAGATGATGTCGATCATTCTGGAGAATCAGGACCGGAAGATTTGATGAATACAAAGTCTCAAGTTCTATTAACGGTAATATTTTGTCTTATCCAGTTTTGATGATATTGGCATGTATCTGACCGTAACTTCATGGATTATTTCCCCTAATTGTATGAAATATCACATTTTTATCTTTTAGACTCTCTAGAGGTCACAATTTTTATCCTATTTTGATGAAACTTAAAATGTATGTTTATAACCCAAAGATCTTGGTTCATTTTGATCCATGATTGTACGAAAAATCACGTTTTTAGCTTGTGGACCCTCCATACACAGTAACATGCATAGTGTATAGGACTGAGCTCTGAGTTTTGACTAACTGGCTTCTGCGTTAGAATATCCTTCAAAAGAATAGAAAAGATTAATTGTGGTTACTATTTGTGGAAACTCGTGAGAAATATATGTGTTGTACTTGCACCTTACGTCAGTATTCCTGTAAATGGTCAGTAATAATCATAAGGTTAGTATTTAAGTTAATTAGTTAGTATTCCTTACTTGTGTCAGTATGCAAAAATAATGTGAGTAATTAAACAAACGTGAGTTAATCCGAACATATCACTAGTCAGGCGCGTGCGGGAGAAATTGGAAAAAGCGTCACTAATTAAGAAAACGTCAGTATCCATACAGATATCAAAGTGCCGCCTGTCCCAAAACATGTGCCAATCTGCATGTAATGAGAATAAATATAAATTGTAAACTAGAACTGCGACGCAGTAATGACAGGTTTCTCTGGTGCCCCGTTACCCTTGAACATATGTCAATTCCAGTACCGATGAAACAATTAAACAGAGAGAGAGAGAGAGAGAGAGAGAGAGAAATGGGGTTTAACATCCACTCGACACAAACTAGGTCATTTCGGGACTATCATATGGTTTAATTTTATTTACATAATTCGCTTGCGCGTAGGGGTCTTTAGCAGTGGGAGGAAACCGGAGGCCCCGGAGAAAACCCACGAGGTTGGACAGGCGACCCTACTCCTTGCCACGTACAACCGGGGATTCGAAACCATGCCAGTTGACTCAATGACAGACTTTATGATACAGCGCGCGCATGCTAACCATTCAGCCATCCACCCCCCCACCATTAAACAGGTTTCCATATAAGCATTGCACACATCAAATAAAATGTACGCAGAATCAACTAAATCCAGCAATATCAATTCATTGTATACATTTGTTACATGTAAGTGATCCTGACAAAATTACATTACTTCCGATGATAATAATAATGTTAAATTAGTTTTATGAAATCAGAAATGGCATAAGGCATCACATGGTGAAAATTATATGTAAATCAAATAATAATTACCACTTTCATAGACCAAAAGCCTTGAACAGTGACTTGTAGAAAATCTGTTTTAAAGGCTTAAAATACAGTTTTTGCCAAAATGACGTTAATTCCGGTGATAATGAAAATCTTAAATTACTTGAATGAAATTGTAAATGGCATTAGGTATCACAAGGTGAAAAATTTATAAAAATCGAATAATAATTGACACTTTTATGGACCAAAAACCTTGAAAAGTTACCTGTTGAAAATCGTCTATTTCACCGCAACTGAACAAGGTAGCTCGAACAATAAATAATTAATCCAGGACTGAAAAACTAAATTAGCCAATGGGGGCCAAGGAAAAATACGGTGACAAAAAATGTTGCCATTTTTGGTCAAATCAGATGACTCTTGAACCCTGGGTAAAATACCACATAAAAATACTCATCAAATATTACAATCCGACAATTATTGATAACATTACGGCAAAATTTCGAAAAACGACAACTTTGGTGATTTCAGACATTTCGCATTGTCGCAGGTTTTCATATAAGCATTGCTAACATCAAATAAAATGTACGTAGAATCAACCAAATCCAGCAACATCAATTCATTGTATACATTCATTACATGTAAGTGATCCTGACAAAATTATATTACTTTCGGTGATAATAAAATTGTTAAATTAGTTTCATGAAATCAGAAATAGCATAAGGCATCACATGGTGAAAATTTTATGTAAATACAATTTTTGCCCAAACTGTGACAGTAAAAGTGTTAAATTACTTGTATGAAATCGTAAATGACATTAGGTATCACACACTGGAAATTCTATGAAAATGGAATAATAATTGACACTTTCATGGACCAAAAACCTTGAAAAGTTACCTATTGAAAATCGTCTATTTCTCCGCTACTGAACAAGTTAGAAACCACTTTGTGATATCTATATGATCGTATGGGTTCATTCTATTAGTTGATTGGAATCAAATATTTAAATTTTAAACAAATAACAAATACGACTCATTTGAATAAATTATTTGTTTCGAAGGCTATAAATACAGTTTTTGCCCAAATTATGTCATTTCCGGTGACATTGAAAACGTTAAATTGACATTACGCATCAAATGGTGTTACTTTTATGAAAATCGAATAATAATTGACTCTTTTACAGGCAAACTAGCGTAAAAAGTGACTTATGCAAAATGGCCCATTTCTCGGCAATTGCTCATATTACAAACTAATTGTCACATACATTCTCTTCGTATGCATTATTGCTACTAGTTTATGAAAGTTGTGAAGAAATATTTTGAAATATGAAAAGCCTGAATGGGTTGGGAATAGCTCATGTTTTCACCTTTTTTCACCTTTAAATCGAAATGATCCGAAAACGAAATAAAAATTAAAAAAACTGAGCGCGATGATTTCTGCGCCTTAACAGGGCACACCCTTTCAGTCATACCAGATTTGAAAAAAATATTTGCTTTCAAAAAGTGGTACCGAACTGTCAAAATTGCAGTTTTTGCTAAATTTACGTCACTTCCGTTGCCGAAAGGCAACTTTACCCGCAACCAAAAAAATGACATTTTGGACCACGAAGCACATGAACTTTGTTTTATACCAATCGAACAATAAATAATTAATCCAGGACTGAAAAACTAAATTAGCCAATGGGGGCAAGGAACAATAGTGTGACAAAAAATGCTCCATTTTTTGGTCAAATCAGATGACACTTTAACCCTAGGTAAAAAAACACATAAAAATATTCATTAATAAAAAAGTTTTTCGTAAAAATTTAAATTTTCAAAATTTGGTGCCTAATATCTCTGAAGATCCGTCGAAAATAAAAAATCTAAATAACTGTAGCTATGTGCCTTGTCTCTGGCTATGTCAAAATGTATCAAATCTTACAATCCGATAATTATTGATAACATTACTGCAAAATTTCGAAAAACGACAACTTCAGTGATTTCGCATTGTCGCAGAACATTAGAAATAGCTTTACGCAGTGTGAAACCCTAATAAAAATAATAATCCGAACAAAAACAATAGTGTTTCACACAAAGTTAGTGTGAAACCCTAATTAAATAACAATACACATTATGCCGTATTCTGCATGGGGAACCCGTTGTAAGAACGGTCTCGGGTACAAATAGTGTGACGAATCAAACCTTGCCACTGAGCATTTAAATTCATATTTAAATATGAAGGTATTTATAATAGATCGATCTATCTAACCATCTTCAGTGTTTTTTGCAAACTACGGGGGTAATCGAAATCGCCGACAAATAGTCCCTTTATTCACTGCCATCCATTATTGTTTAAAACATTTTCTCCAATTCGAGAATATTAATAAATAATTATTAATTTATTCAGGATACTTAATTATAATCACGCGTCTGTCTAGTGATATGTTCGGATAAACTCACATTTGTTTAATTAGTCACGTTATTTTTGTATAATGACACAAGTAAGGAATACTAACCAATTGACTTAAATAATCACCTTACGATTATTACTGACCATTTATAGGAATACTAACGTACAGTGCAATTACTGACGGGTTTAAGCTACTACTGAGAACATGTATATTTCTAACGATATTCTAACGCAGAAGCCGGTTATTAAAAGCTCTGACACCAGTTCTACACTCTGTGCATCTTGCAGTGATAGGTCTGAATTTTTATCCGATTTTAAAAAACATTTAGTTATATCACTGTTACACCATAATGATGGTTGAGTTAGAATTTCGTAAAATCAGACCAAAACTGCCACACAAAATGGCCGCCCCTTGTACGCAAATAGTGTAAATATATGATATATCACTATCAAGGTTGTGGACCCTCTAGAGGCCACAATTTTGATCCGATTTTGATGAAACTTTAAATTCATGTTTATATCACAAAGATTTTGGTTCCTTTCGATAATTGCACATATCTAAACCTACATTTCTAGATTGTTCCCTGATTGTTCGAAAAATAGCACTTTTAGCTCGTGCTCTGCTTGTAGAAGTCACAATTTGTATTAAAATTTAAAAAACGTTTAAGTATGTCAGCGTTGCACATCAATGAAGGTCGAGTTCAAATTTTGTAAAAATCTGACTCAAACTGCCAGACAAAATTGCCGCTCCTTGTACACAAATAGTGTTAAAGTTTGTAATACCAAGGTTGTGGACACTCTAGAAGTCACAATTTTTATCCGATTTTGATGACACTAAAATATATGATTATATCCAAAGATCTTGGTTCATTTCGATATTTTTGCTTCCTAGATTATGGACCCTGATTGTACGCAAAATCGCATTTTTAACTTGTGGTCCCTCTAGAGTTAACAATTTTAACTGGTTTAAAAAAACGTTTGAATATATCACCGTGACACGATAGTGATGGTTGAATTTCGTGAAAATCGGACCAATATTGCCGGACAAAATGGCCTCACCTTATACACAATTAGTGTAAACATCTAGAGGTCACAATTTTGATCTGATTTTGATGAAACTTGAAATGCATGTATATAACCCAAGGATCTTGGTTCTTTTTGATATTCGGGCATACCGGATATTAACTTTTATGAAAATCGGACCAAAACTGCCAGACAAAATGGCCGCCCCTCGTACACAATTAGCGTAAAAATATGGTATATCAATGTTGTGGTCCCTCTGGAGGTCACAATTTTCTTCTGATTTTGATGAAACTTGAAATTGAAGTTCATAACCCAAAGATCTTGGTTCCTGTCGATATTCGCGCATATTGGATCGTTACTTCCTGAATTATGGCCCCTGATTGTACTGAAAATAGCGTTTTTAGCTTGTGATTCCTCTAGAGGTCACAATTATTATCCGATTTAGAAAAACGTTCGAATATATTACCATTACAGCATTTTGAGCTTGTGGTCCCTGTAGAGGTCACAATTTTTATCTGATTTAAGAAAAAAATGTGTGAATATATCACCATTACACACTAAGATCTTGGATCCTTTTGATAATCACGGATACCCGAACTTAACTTCCTGGATTATGGCCCCTGATTGTTCGAAAAATGGCATTTTTAGCTTGCGGATTCTCTAGAGGTCACAATTTTTTTTTTCGATTTTAAAAACGGTTTAAATATTTCACCATTCCACCATAATGAAGGTTGAATTCGAATTTAGGGAAAATCGAAATGAAACTGCCCAACAAAATGGCCGCTCTTTGTACGCAAATTGTGTAAAAATACGAAGGTTGTGGACCCCCTAGAGGTCACAATTTTTATCCGATTCTGATGAAACTTAAAACATATGTTTATATCCCAAAGATCTTAGTAGTTTACAAGGGAAACAATCTGTTAAATAAAGTTCAGTTTTGAGATTTTAAATATGCAAGATGACATTGCAGTACATATGGTATCCAATTATGATCATTATTCATAAACAGACATGTATATATCCCATCTCATATTTTTAGAACATTTGACACCCATTTTGTAACTGACCTTTATCTAATGCTCTACATTCCAAGTCAAAAAGACGATGAAACCCCCACACTCAAAATCTAGGAGGGCGGAAGATTCCCTGTGACAGTGTAATCTCGTTCGGATCTCAGTGATACATCTGAGGGAGAGCAGGAACAAGTCCGTGTAGATAAAAATATAAAAAATCCCCAGGAACAAACTCGATCAAACACTGTATAGTTTTAAAAGGATGTAATCTAGTACAAGACGCGTTTCGGGCTTAATAGCCCTTCATCAGTTGGTGTTACAAAACAATATAATAAAAATTAATCCAGATCTATGATGTATATATACAAATTTTAGCGCATGCGCTTTAAAATTAATTTGGATTAAATAATCCTTAGATTAAGATTATAATAAAATATGAAAAAATAATCCCTATACTGGGATTAAAAAAAGAGAGATAGAAATTTAATCCCTATACTAGGATTAATTATATATTTTTTTAAAAATAGGTGATTAAATTAAATTCTGCGGCCAATTGCTTCCATGATTCTTCAAATGGGTCTGGATCTTCTTGGATCTGATTCAATTCGAGAATTTTTTCTGTAGTATTTGTTGGTTCTATTTCTTTAGAGGTCCCGTCTGTTTCCGGGATGGAGAAGGAAAGGTGGTCAAAATTAATCGTAGGATAAGTTGAACGGCGGCGGGCCTCAAAAGGCGGGACCCATGTAGATGGTTTTTCCGGTATACAGGTGGGGGGTATTTTGACTGTCATCTTATTTTACACGGAGATGCCTTCTTTTTCTTTAATTCTTCTTCTGGAATCTTGTTGTTCTTCTTCCATTTATTCGTAAGATAATTGAGCTTCTCTTCTTTGCTACTTAGGTGGTGAATATTTTTACGGTGTTTGTATAAATTGTGTCTTCTCGTGAAATCGGTGTTGCAAAGACTGCAATGAGCCGTTGCGTCCATCTTGGTAGACAAAAAGTTTTTAAAAAGAATGTTTGAAAAAATCGTTAAGCTAATTCGTTTAGTCCACCGGGGCTAGTTGTTGCTAGCAACGTTATGAAGCTTTCCTCATGACGTAATCGTTTGTTTAAATTGCGCGAAGTTTTTGAAAGGATTTTTATATTGATAGTATGATTTAAAATATTAAAATGATTGCTTACGGGTGTATCTTTGAAATTTCGTATGTCGCTTAAATGATTATAAAATCTGCGTTTGCAGTTATCCGAGGTTTGGCCAATGTATTGTATCCCACATAAGTTGCAGGAAATAGCGTAAATTATATACGGGGTGTCGCATGTGAGATAGCTTTTAATAAAATATTTCTTTTTGTTAACAAGTGATTCAATTGATGAAGTGATAATTAAGTGTCGGCAAACGGAACAATTATTGCCGCATTTGTAACAACCATTTGGTTTAGGTAAAGAAATTGAAATATCGGAACGTATTAATAAATCTTTTAGGTTTTTGTTACGTCTAAAACATACTTTAAGAGGAGTATTTGAAATCGATCGGGTTTCAATGCTATTGTCTAATATTGAAAATTCTCTACTGATGTTTTTTTTGAAATTGACATGGGGGATAAAGTTAGTTACGAACGTGAGTGATTTATCTATAATTTTATCCTTGTATTTAAGCAAATCGTCTCTATTTATTAGGCGGGCTTTATCAAAAGATCTGTTAATAAGTTGAATCGGATATCCTCTTTTTAGAAACTGGATCCGACAGTGTCTGAGGGATTGTTCTCTATTGGTGGTGTTGCTGGAAATTCGGCAAATTCGTAGAGCTTGACTAAAAGGTAGATTGCGTTTCTGATGTATGGGATGGCAACTTAGGTAGTGGAGATACAGGAAGCTATCCGTTGGTTTGGAATATAATTTAGTTTGAAGGTGTTTATCAGCGTCTTTATAAATGGTGACATCTAAAAAATTTATCTTGTTGAGGTCGTACTCGAGAGTGAGTTTGATCGAAGGTAGGAGATTGTTGAACTCCTCTATGAAGTCAGTAAGACTCTGAACATTAGAGGGCCACAGGAAAAAAATATCATCGATGTATCTGTACCATACAAGAGGTTTCATTGAGGTTTTTTCTAAAAAAGATTCTTCTAAGTCGCTCATAAAAATACAAGCTATGCTGGGGGCTGCTTTGGTACCCATACTGATTCCTTGGTTTTGTAAGTAGTATTTGTTGTTGAAAATAAAACAGTTTTTCTTCAGGATGAAATTTAGAAAACGTAATAGGATCCATGAGTGGATGGTTTTGTCATCTCGATTTTGTAAAGCTTTTTTACAGGTAGTCATGGCTAGATTATGCGGTATAGATGTGTAGAGACTGGTGACATCTGCCGTACATAAAATGGTTTCTTCATTAAGTTGCGGAATTTCTTGGATTTTACGTAAAAAATCAGTGGTATCTTGAATAAATGAGTCGGCTTTTTTGACTTCTTCCTTAAGGTGATAATCCAAAAATTGAGAAATTTTTTCCGTTGGTGAGTTAACTGCTGATACAATAGGTCGTCCTGGATTGTTTGGTTTATGGATTTTTGGCAGCATGTAAAACACTGGAGTTCTCGGATATTTGGTTTTTAGGTATTTTACGGTGTCCGGATCTAATAAATTATTTTTGCTAGTGTAGTTGAGAAATTTGGTAATTTCTTCGTTGAATTTTAAAGTTAAATTGGTTTTAAGAGGTTTATAGAATTCAAAATTATTGAGCTGGCGCAGTCCTTCTTCAATATAATCGCTTCTGTTAAGAATGACAATTTTGCCACCCTTATCTGCTTTTCTAATAATTATGTCTGTATTTTTTCCTAATTCTTTCACGGCTTGGATATAACTTGATTTAAAATTCTTTTTGGTATTTAATCTTCTAGGTGTGATTTCTTTGATTTTATGTTGGGTGATATGGATGAATTCTTCTAATGGTTGGCATCTGGTGTGCGGTGGCGTCCAACCGGTTGGTTTGGCAAATGGGCGAGGTACATAATTCTGGTTGTTAGGAGTGTTTCTATGGTAATGATTTAGGCGAATAGTTCTTTCGAAAATTTTGCAATCAGTTAGGATGTTTAATTCTTCAGTTTTGGTGGGTGTAGGTATAAAATTAAGACCAAAGGCTAAAGCTTCTAGGTGAATAGTTGATAATTTAAATTTAGATAGATTGATAATGATCTGGTCTAATTCTTCCTTATTCAGGCTTCTTTTCTGGAATCTTCTTGGCATTTTTTGGTCTTTTTTTGAAATCTTCCAATGCGTTGGATACTATGGAAAAGAGGAGTTCCTTGTTTTCCTCACTGGCGTCTATCTTGCGGATTTCTTCGGAGACTTCTTCTAACTCTTTTTGTATATTAATTTTATGGTTGTTCCAGTAGTCTAATAAGATGAGTGTGAGTTCTTTGCCAAAGTTTTGATGCGCCGCTTCCCAACGTATTTGGAAGCGACTCGGGAAATCTGGTGTTTGCGGTAAGGTTTTACTTTGATTTAATCCTTTAGGTACAAAGTGTTTTTCTATGGATAAATTCAAAAAAGTAATGTGGTTATCACATTTGAATAAGTTGAATCGTAGTTTTCTGAAGACCCGTAGATACGGGACTAGATTGTCTGGAAGCTGTCTGCTGTTGGTAAAAGTAGTAGAAAAAAATGTTTCAGGTTCAATATCGTTTCTAGGTCGTTTATTCGGATTTTCTTCTTCCATGCCGGAGGTAAAAGGTGTAAGAGAAAGTACGCTAAAGTAGCGCTCAGGTGTCTCTAAAGTGTGAGAGGATCCACAGAGGATGCAGGATCGCCCGTAAAAGTGAGATAAAAAATTCCAAGTCAAAAAGACGATGAAACCCCCACACTCAAAATCTAGGAGGGCGGAAGATTCCCTGTGACAGTGTAATCTCGTTCGGATCTCAGTGATACATCTGAGGGAGAGCAGGAACAAGTCCGTGTAGATAAAAATATAAAAAATCCCCAGGAAAATGCTCTACATGTCGGTACTTGGGTCTTTTCAAATGATGTCTCCTCAATTATCACCATCTCTTTAATTTCAGTTGTTTTACTTTCTGTAAATTAAGCAAAAATATCACAGAATTAAAGAAAAAAATACTACTTTTCTGTTTCAACAGGGCTAGTGAAAAAATGAATAACATTGGTGGGGAGTCAAAAATTTGTATTCTAGTTTTGCCAAATTGTCCAGTCCGGCCAAAATCTGCATAGAGCTTAAGAATCATAATATTGCACAGAAATGTATCAAAAATGTTGTACTAGTACAGATTTTCTCAAATATTTCTGTAAAAAATGTATGTGTGGATCCTCTAGAGGTTATAATTTTTATCCAATTTCGATGAAATTTAAGACATGTTTATATACCAAAGATCTCGGTTCCTTTCACGCACATCAGACCATAACTGCCTGGATTATGGCCCCTGATTGCAAGAAAAATTGTGTGTTTAGCTTGTGGATCCTCAAGAGGTCATAATTTTTATCCGATTTTGATGAAACTTAAAATATATGTTTATATCCGAAAGATGTCGATTCCTGACGATACTTGTGCATATCGGACGGTAACTTCCTTTATTGGGACCCCTGATTGTATGAAAAATCGCTTTTATCTTAAGCTTGTTCTCTGTCCATCTCTTGCAAAATGTGGGCTTATCTTGCACTGCAACCACTTGTGTTATTTTAAATATGATTTTTATTTTAGGAAAATAATTGGGATTGGTTGAATTGTTCTCCTAATCTAAAAGGTTGTTTTACTGGTCCTGGAGAAATGGAGATTTTCTGGGAGCAGCCACCAGAAAATAAACGCCATTTGATCAAAGGCTACAATGTAAGTTTTAAGAACACAATTAATGTATCAGATTCAAAATCAGTGAATAAATATGTGGCTGTACATTGATATTACACATGATCATTGGACCACTGTATATCATTTTAAATTGATAAAGAGGATGACATTACCATGCTATCATCAAAAGGAGTTTGATATAGTATATGCTTTATAGATGAGTGTGAGAAAGAATTTAAAGATGTATCATTTAAAATAAGCAGATGTAGGGTCTGCACTAGAATAAGTTATAATTGGACATTTAATTGTTAACATATCAACCAAAAGGGTGTTTGTTGTAAATCCTTTGCCTGGAATAAAATGGCTCAAAATTGCCTTATTCCTGGGAAAAAAGGAAATTTATTCAACTTTCTACGTTGGTACTTTCCAATTCTGGTGATCTACTGTGAAATGCATACTTGTACTGTTACACCATTCCATTCTATTAATCAATAAAATATTTATTTTTATACGCCCACATTATCATGTGGACGTATATTGTTGTTTCCCCTGTCTGGACGTCCGGACGTCCACAATTGTTTGTGAACACTCTACAGGTCACAATTTTTATCCGATTCAATGAAACTTGAAATATAGGTTTATCACCCTAAGATCTCGGTTCTTTTTGATATTGGCATGTATCGGACTGTAACTTCATGGATTATGGCCCTTGATTATACGAAAAATCATGTTTTTAGCTTGTGAACACTGTAGAGGGCACAATTTTTATCCGATTTGGTTTAAACTTGAAATGTATGTTTATAACCCACAGATCTCGGTTTCTTTCGATATTCGCGCATATCGGACCATAACTTACTGAATTATGGCTCCTGATTGTACGTGGTCCCCATAGAGGTCACAATTTTTATCCGATTTAAAAAAACATTACAATATATCACCGTTACACCCTAAGGGTGGTTGAGTTCGAATTTCATAAAAATCAGACCGATACTGACAAACAAAATGGCCGCCCCTCGTTCGCAAATAGTGTCAAAATATTGTGTATCAGGGTTGTCACAATTTATCTGATATTGATGAAATTTGAAATTCATGTTTATAACCCACAGATCTCAGTTCCTTTCGAAATTCATGCATATTGGACCATAACTTCCTGAATTTTGGCCCCTGATTGTTGAAAAATCACGTTTTTAGCGTGTGGACCCCATAGAGGACACAATTTTTATCCGTTTTAAAAAAACGTTTGAATATATCACCGTTACAGCCTAAGGATGGTTGAGTTCGAATTTTGGAAAAATCGGTCGAAACTGACGGACAAAATGGCCGCCCCTCGTTCGCAAATAGTGTCACAATATTGTGTATCAGAGTTGTGGACCCTTTGGAGGTCACAATTTTCATCTGATTTTGATGAAACTTGAAATGCATGTTTATAACCCAAATATCTTGGTTCCTTTCTGTTTTCATACATATCGAATCATAACTTCCTGAATATGGCCCCTGATTGTACGAAAAATCGCGTTTTTAATTTGTGGTCCCTCTAGAGGTCACAATTATTATCCGATTTAAAAAAACGTTCGAAAATCAGACCAAAGCTGCTGGACAAAATGGCCGCCCCTTGTACGCAAATAGTGTAAACATCTGGTATATCAAAGTTGTGGATTCCCTAGAGGTTACAATTTTGATCCGATTTTGATGAAACTTGAAATGCAAGTTTATAATCCAAAGATCTCTGTTCCTGTCAATATTTGCGCATACCAGATCATAACTTTCTGAATTATGGCCTCTGATTGTACCCCTTTATGGAGATAGAAATAGCAAACAAGAACAAGTTTTTCATTCCTAATGAGGTTATTTGATTGGTCGGTCGCATAGGTCAATGGTGAAGTGTCCAATCAGAAGCGGGCAATCCTCTGATCCAGACACTCATAATAAACAAAGTGAAGATGAATATTCGTCTGCTAGACCTCTTGTAACTAAAAATAGTTATGTTGTTTTCTTCTGATTTTGATGAAACTTGAAATGTAAGTTTATAACCCAAAGATTTTGGTTCTTTTTGATATTCACGCATACCGGACCTTAACTTCCTGAATTATGGCCCCTGATTGTACGAAAAATCGCGTTTTTAGCTTGTGGACCCTATAGAGGTTATAATTTTTATCCGATTTAAAAAAACGTTTTATTATATCACCGTTAGACCCTAAGGACGACTGAGTTCGAATTTCGTGAAAATCGGCCCAAAAATGACAGACAAAATAGCTGCCGTTCTTTCTCAAATAGCGTAAAAATATGGTATATCAAGGTTGTGGACCCTATAGAGGTCACAATTTTTATCCGATTTTGTTGAAACTTGAAATGTAAGTTTATAACCCAAAGATCTCGGTTCCTTTCGATATTCACGCATATCGAATTGTAATTTCCTGAATTATGGCCCTTGATTGTAGGAAAAATCACTTTCTTGTTAGCTTGTTCTCTATCCATCTCTCTAAAATGTTGGCGTATCCTGCCTGGCAGCCGCTGGTTTTTTTTTCCACTTGAGCATATCTCAGAAAGTGGGTGTGACTTATAGATTAAACCTATTTCGGACGTTCTGCGACAATGCGAAATGTCCGAAACGCCAATGTTGTCGTTTTTTTAAATATTGCAGTAATATTAACAATAATCGTCGGATTTTAACATTGGATACATTTTGACATAGCCTGAGACAGGGCACATAGCTACGGTAGTTTAGATTTTTGATTTTCGACGAATCTTCAGAGAAATTAGTTGACAAATTTTGAAAATTTAAATTTTGACAAAACACTTTTTTACTAATGAATAATTTTTTATGGCATTTTACCCAGGGTTAAGGGGTCGTCTGATTTGAGCAAAAATGTGAACATTTTTTGTCTCGATAATTTTTCTTGGCCGCTATTGGGTAATTTGGTTTATCGGTTCTAGGTTAATTAGTTGTTGCCCGATTTTTATAAAACAAAGTTCATATGCTCCATGGTGCAAATTCTCAATTTTTTTATTACCGGTAAAGTTTTCTATCGGCACTGGATGTGACGTAATTTTGCTAAAAACTCCAATTTTGTCGAGTCGGAACGTCTTTTCACCAGCAAATTTTAATTTTTGCAAATCTGATAGCTCAAGATAAATGCCCCTAAAAAAGGTGCAAAAAATCTCAGACTCGCTTTTTTTAATTTTGGTTTTGTATTTGCGCCATTTCGATTTAAAGGTGTAAAAATGAGCTATTTACAACCCATTCAGGCTTTTCATATTTAAAAATATTTCTTCACAACTTTCATATACTTGTAGCATTAATCCATAGGAAGAGAATATATGTCAAAATTAGTTTGTAATATGACTATTTGCCGAGAAATGGTCAATTTTGCATGAGTCACTTTTTACGCATTTTTGCCTGTAAAAGAGCCAATTATTGGATTTTCATAAAAGTGACACCATTTGATGCGTAATGTCAATTTTGACGAGTTCAAACCAATTTAACATTTTCAATGTCACCGGAAATGGCGCCATTTGGGCAAAAAATGTATTTATAGCCTTCAAAACAGATATTTTATTCAAATGAGTCTGATTTGTAATGTTTTTAAAATTATATTTGATTCCAATCAACTAATAGAATGAACCCATACGATCATATAGATATCAGAAAATGGTTTCTAACTTGTTCAGTTACGGAGAAATAGGCAAAGTGAGTGATATTCATTATTGGACAAATAGTATAAATCAATACGATCATATTGATATCACAAAATTGTTTCTAACATCTTCCCTTGCCGAGAAATAACCAATTTTGTCAGGATCACTTTTTAAGATTTTTTCACATTTTAATTTCAGTGTATGGGTTCTGGGTTAATTATATAATGCCTGGGGGATCACGTGGCTAAGTGGGTGTGACGCTGGCTCGCTAGCCTGGAGGTCGGGTGTTCGATCCCTGCATTGGCCGAGAAAGTTCATCCCGATTTTCCGGCGTGGTTTCCCCTTGTGAGTGATGCAGGACGGAGGCCTGACAAGGACAGCTGTCTAGTCGTTCGGATGGGACGAAAAACCGAGGTTCTGTGTACATATTGGCGTGCACATAAAAGATCCCTTGGCAGTTGGAATTCTATATAAGAGTAGGCCGTAGCGCCGCTGCCCGGGAAAAATTTCCCTCATAACACACTGTATGGCGTATGCCCGTCTTCATTAGCCCAATTTAGGAGCAGAACAGTAGGACGTTAAACCCCATTTCATTTCATTTCAATACATTGCCTGATTTGTGTAAAAGAAAAGTTTCTGTCGGCACCGGAAGTGACGTAATTTTGCCTAAAACTTCAATTTTGACGTGTCGAAAGGTCTTTTAAAAAGCAAATATTAATGTTTACAAATCTAATAGATCAAGATGAATGCTCATACTAAAGACGCAAAATATGTCTTGCTTTAATTTTTTTTTATTTCGGTTTTGCATTTGCATCATTTTGATTTAAAGCTGAAAAAAGGTGTAAGAATGAGCTATTTACAATGCATTCAGGCTTTTCGTATTTTAAAATACTTCTTGACAACTTTCACGAACCTGTAGCATTAATCCATACAATGACAATGTATGTCAGAATTAGTTTGTAATATTAGCAGTTGCCGAGAAATAGGCAATTTTGCATGAGTCACGTTTCACATTATTTTGCCTGTAAAAGACTTAATTATAATCAGATTTTCTATTTTTTTTCACCATATGATGCCTAATGCCATTTTTGACTGGGCGGATCCAATTTTACATTTTCACTGTCACCGGAAATGGCGTCATATGGGCAAAAACTGTATTTATAGCCTTCAAAACAGATATTTTGTTCAAATGAGTCTGATTTGTAATGTTTTTAAAATTATGACATTTGATTGCAATAACCAAATAAAATTAACCAATACAATCATACAGATACCACAAAATGGTTCCTAACTTTTACGGTTGCGGAGAAATAGACGATTTTCTACAAGTCACTTTTCAAGGTTTTTGGTCTATAAAAGTGTCAATTATTATTCGATTTTCACTAAATTTTCGCCATCGGATGCCTGATGCCATTTATGATTTCATGGAACTAATTTAACATTTTCATTATCACCGGAAGTAATGTCGTTTTGGCAAAAACTGTATTTTTAGCCTTCAAAACAAATATTTTTTGAAGTGAGTTATATTTAGTATTCGTTTAACATTATGATATTTGATTCCAAAAGAGATATAGATTGGATCAATACGATCATATAGATGTCCAAAAATTGCTTTTACCATCTTTCTTTGTTGAGAAATAACTAATTTTGTCAGGATCACTTTTTAATAATTTTCTCACATTTAAGTTCCATTAGGTAGTCAGCTAACTTAGTGGTAAGTTAGTAATAAATTTTGTGCTCTCTGCCCTGGAAGACAATCTTAAGACAAATAACAAAGACAATATTGTTGGTGTGAAAATGTCAATTTATTACATGACGACTGAAGCACAGGCTCTGAGAGTAATTAAGTATAATTCGATTGCATTAAATATATGTGATTATTAAAAACTATCAAGCAATTACCCAAAGAACCTCATGCTTCTGAGGATCAAATAATCGTTGGGCTGAATCGAAACCCATCTAACTGGCCAGACACAGCTCTAGAGGCATCCTGATTGAGCTGTCGTGCCCAACAAGAGACAAATCACACCAACAAAAGTAATAAACAATGAGCAAAATAATTGTAACAGAATTTTAACAATCAGACAAGATCTAGGTTACATAGAATAATATTACACAACAATGAAAGATGGGCGGCATGTAAACATGACAATATCGGAAAATTGACATGTTATAAGGTAAATGAAACATAGGTAGAAACATCAGACAAGATCCAAAGATAATAATGCAACAAAATTGACAATCAAAGATGGACGGCATGCAAAAATGACAATATCGTAAGATTGACATGTTAAGGTAAATGAAACATAGGTAGAAACATCAGACAAGATCCATATATAATAATACAAAGAAATCGACAATCAAATATGGACGGCATGTAAAAATGGCAATATCGTAAGATGGACATGGTATAAGGTAAATGCCACATCGATAGAAACAACTGACTAGACATGCAACCTATAGGCTAAATAGGTGAAACTAAACATTGCAAACAATTTTAGAAATTGACATTTGAGCGTAATCCTGTTATTGTTAAAACAGTTAACCTTAAAATTAAAGGCTGACTAGAATATGATAAAGATTGACTAGAGTATGACTGATACAAGCTACATAAAAATATTAAACAGTAATGGATTATAATTGACGGTATAAGGTAAATAGATGATAAAATAATAGGAGACAAGACGTACATATATGCTCCATTAATCTGTACAAAAACACTACTCGAATGCAAACGGATATGGAATTGGAACACTAAATTAAAATGCAAAAGATATGGCTAAACTGCATGCAACATTTGACTGGGTTGACAATAATGATATTTTCTGGTGTTTGTACACTGTAATGTTAACTACCATGACATACAATTTGAATACATGATATACAAAAATGCAAATAAAATGGTAAACAATAATCCAAGTACATGTACCTAGTAAACCAATTTATACGTGTCCCAACCCTGGTATGCTATCCCACAAACAAGAGGATCACCCACATGAGTACCAAAATGGCCAAGTACAACTGAGAGAGAAACGCGAAGAGAAGCCAGTCTAAACACTGTGCTTGTAAATTTCTCTAGGTAACAGACTCTAAATTTTTGATTGAGCCAGTCGAAATTTGTGCTGGACATCGACCCTACCCGTTAAGCCAGCCTAACATTTAAAGAGTAAAGTAAATTAGGTAATCTAATATATGACTGCACCGCATTACTTTTCCAACGCCCCATCACCTTAATAACATCTTCCGAATAACCTTTCATGAAAGCTGAGGTGGCGGCACCTATCCTTGTGTAGTAGGGGCTTACGTTGGTTAATTCACACCCTATGCGAATTAGGATTCAGTATTTCTTGCGCCATAATATTATGTTATAGTGTGTAATGTTCAGTTCCCTGTGATCTATGAGTCGGGCCCTTGTGCGGAAAAGCTACTTCCGGACACGGGTTTCCAGTATTCTGTGTGTTTTGTTTTTGTAACATTTTTCCGGTATTAAAAAGTGTTAACAGTTTGTCGCTGTCTTCGCGTTCGCTCCTCTACTATAAACTGTCGTGGTGGCTGACCGTGGATCTACTTACCTACGTGTCAATCAGTGAATTTATAGCATTGTTCCCACAGACAGGTTGTACTTTCGCTACAAATAGATTACTGTTGGCTCGTTGCCAAAAACGTGCCATTTTACACACTTTATAAACGATACTGTGTTATAAACGGAAAATGTCTTCTACGAGAGCTCCTAAGCAGCGTGTTCTTACCAAAGAAGAGACACTCACATCTTTTGAAGTTTGGAAACAAAATTTAACCTACATTTTGTCATTGCTCCTTTTTTTATCCGCTGATGTTGTCTGGACAAAGAAACCTCGAGATAATCCACATAGAGGCCTGACTAGTGACAGAAATGGCAAAACAGCTGATCAAAAATTGCTGTTTCTTGAACTAATGTTGGGACAAATAGCAAATTTTTGTCCAATTATTGCTTGTAGCACAATTATTCAGAAGTCAGTCAGTATCATTTCCGTTTGGCAGTCTATTAGAGCACATTTCGAATTCCAAAACAGTAGAGCACAGGTATTAGAGGATCTCTATCAACGACTAGTTGCATTTCTCGACGACAATCTCCTTGCTCCGGAAAGTGGTTTGACACATCCTGGTGTCGCAGTCACCGAAGAGGGGATCTCGCCATCCCTGGAGAATTTAGTCACGGTTCTATGGTTATGTCTACTCCACCCAGCTTTACCTAAACTGATCAAACAGCGATATGGTACAAATCTATGCCATTGCACCATTTCATCATTAAAACCTGAAATATCCCTTGCATTACCAGCTTTATTAAACGAACTGGAAGCAACTGAGCTCCAGATCTCAATTGCCCTCGCAATTACGCAACTGACATTCGCACCTCCTCTGCCTCAACATCACGTGGCCCTAAACTATGTCCCCTCTGTTCCCAGTCTAGAAAAGGTTCAACCGACCATTTTCTTAGTTTGTGCCCTTACCTACCTGAGAGTGACAGAAAATTCATGGCTCGAGCTCGACACAAGTTGATCATTCCCCTTACTTAGATGCCTTTTATAACCATCATACAGTTGGTGTTACCATTAACAGTGGCTCAGAAACTAATATGATCAGTAATTCTTTGGTACAACATCTCGGTCTTCCCGTTACACAGATTTCCCAGTATGCCACACAAGCTGACGGACAAACCCCTCTAAATGTGGTTGGAGAAACTAAGTTTGAACTATCCCGTGACCATCACATACTCAGATTCACAGCACTTGTCGTTGAGTCCATGGATGTTGAAATTCTTGGTGGCACCCCATTTATGGTTGTGAATGATGTTGCTGTTTGCCCGGCTAAGCTACAAGTCATCCTCGATGATCAGATTTACCCTTATGGTTCAAGCGGTGTTAAGACTGCTCCTTTGGTACAAAGAACTCAAGCAGTTGTATTAAGATCTAGCTCCTTCACAACAATCTGGCCCGGCAAGTTTATTGAAGTCAACGTTCCTGACGACATGGCCGACTTAAGCGAAATAGCCATTGAACCCAGAGCTGATATTTCAAATGGAGGTTTTTGCCAACAATGGCCTTGCCCTGACATTTTACGCCCAGTTGCTGATTAAGTACGTATACCAAATTCAACAGATTTTCCTATTAATGTTCGTCGTAATACCCACTTCTCGCAAGTTTTACTAGTGTACACACCTGAGGTTGTATCCTCGCGACGTCACACGATCCCCTAACAACCTTTACCTGCTGTTCAATTGGATCCCGATAACATCCTTCCTGTTTCTGTACGCCAACAATTCCAGACTTCACTACAACAATATGAACAAGTATTTAGCCCAGACCCAAAAGGTTATAATGGTGCTTTTGGCTCTTTTACTGCCAAAGTGAACATAGGTCTGGTACTATCCCCTTAGCTAAAGACAAACTAAACGAACTGCAATCAAAATTTGATGAATTGGAACAGCTTGGTGTGTTTTGTAAACCTGAAGATATTAATGTTGTGGTTGAATACCCGAATCCATCCTTCCTAATTAGAAAACCTAATAGTTCGTATCGACTGGTCACAGCCTTTGGAGAAGTAGCTAACTACGCAAAACCTCAGCCGTCCCTAATGCCCGATGTTGATTCCACTCCACAGGCTATTGCCAGCTGGAAGTACATTATCGCAACTGATTTATCCAATGCATTTTACCATATACCACTTTCTACTGAATCAATGAAGTTTTGTGGTGTAGCTACCCCTTTTAAAGGCATCAGAGTCTACACAAGATGCGCTATGGGTATGCCAGGTTCTGAATTGGCATTGGAAGAATTAATGTGTTGGGTTTTGGGTGATTTTATTCAACAAGGTTTCGTGGCCAAAATCGTAGATAATTTATATTGTGGAAGTGACACACCCGAATTGCTTTGCCAATATTGGGAAGTGGTACTACAAGCAGGCTCTTCGTAAAGCTTCACTAAATCTCAAAGCCACAAAAATCGTCATAGCTCCATCTATTCTTGGTTGGATTTGGCGTCAAGGCAATCTCAGTGCAAGCCCCCATAAGATTGCTACTTTATCGTGTCAAACCCTCCCAATCTGTCAAAATATTATGAGCATTCGTTGGCGCATACAAGTTTATAACCAGATTGCTTAGCCCCCTCGACGATATTGTTGGTGGTGTCCAGTCTAAAGACAATATATGGACCGATGAAATGTTAACAGCTTTTCATGCTGCACAAGCACATTTGAAAGAGGCGCAATCCATTACTTTACCCTGTTCCCAGGATCGCCTATGGATTGTCACTGATGGTTTGGTTCGTGACCTTGGCTTAGCCTCAACCCTTTACATACTTCGTAAAGACAAATTGAAACTTGCGGGATTCTACAGTGCTAAACTGCCTGAAAGGAAGCATGTTTGGAGTCCATGCGAAATTGAAGCATTTTCTATTGCCGCTTCCGTTAAACATTTTGCACCTTACATTATCTAGTCTGCACACTCCACTCAACTCCTCCTGGACAGCAAACCATGTGTGGAGGACTTTGGTAAACTTCAAAGAGGAGAATACAGTACAAGTCCACGCATCGCTACCTTCTTGTCCATTGCCATCATTATCAGGTCAATATCAGACATCTCTCGGGTAGTGTCAATATTCCTTCTGACTTTGGTCGTAGAAACGCCCCAAGTTGCGAAGAACACAACTGTCAGATTTGTTTGATCATTAACTCTCCCACCAATTCAGTGATTAGATCTATGTCTGTGCAAGATGTCATAAACGGTTCTATTAAATTATCAACTACTCTATGTGGCGCCAAGCTCAACAAGACTGCCATGACCTACGCAGAGTTCATGTGCACCTTTCTCAAGGCACTCGACCTTCTAGGAAGGCTACCAATGACAGATATTGAACGGATGGTACTGTTGTTTGCAAATCTGATTCTCTTGCGCCCTCGCGGGAGCTGCTGGTTATTCCTAAGGATAGGGGGTGGTGTTCAATATGAATTTTTTCGGGGCCCCCTCCAAAAGTTGTAGTTACCCTACCCATGTATGAACATTTTTTTTTTTTTTAAATTTGAACTCCCCCCCCCCCCCCCTGTATACACCCCCTGAAAATAGTAGGGGTTAATCTTCATTATTTTTCCCTGTATAAACCTCATTGGTGATGTTGAATTTAAGATTTAAAAGTCCAAAATAGTGTAAATCCAAGATGGCGGCAATATTTCCACAAATTTCATACGTGTTGATATTTTTTAAGTTGTTAGCGACCTGTTTAACATTTACTGTTACATTTTCTTGCCTATAAAACATTTTATGTGTACTTATCTACATACCCACCTATATTTGTCTATATTCTCACCTATGTAGGCTATGTTTGTCTATTATTCTCACATATTTGTGCGTATTGTGTGCTTGCAAACTAAAGAAACCCACTCTTTGTTGCGAAAAGAGTTGGGGGAGGAATTGTATATAGAAACAGTTGGATTTGCCAGTGGACTCTCACCTTACAAAAAATATATCATAACTAACATGATGTATCTGACGAGACCAACTAGGGCTGATCAAAGTGGGCGTTCTAAAAATAATGCAGCTCTAGTTTTGGCATATGTGCTTTCAGAACATTGGTTATTTTGCGGTTGGATGAGATTTGGCGCGTTTGGATGAGATTTGGAAATCTTGTGTAAGGAGTTAGTATATTCGTTTTGATATATTTGGTAGTGATAGTATATAGGCTACTAATACTACACGTTGCAAAATAACCAGTGTTCTGAAAGCACATATGTGATCACGTATATCAAAGTGAGTCAGAATGCGCAAAATCTAATTTTGGACTAGAGACAAAATAAGTGAAAATATTGATTTTGATCGAAATTGAGGTTTTCACAAAAATGAGTCTATAAATATACTATCTATCGACACAAAAGATCAAAATAGCAATGACAACCGGTCATTCCTCTTGCATAATAATAGGCATCGTTGTAAAGCGGAGAATCTCTATGATCAAATTAATATGAACAAACTCCGCTTATTGCTATGCTGTCTATACAACTCGTTTGCTGATTGGCCCAGACACCGCATGCAATGCATTATGATTAGGTGGCTGACTTGAGCGGGCGATAAATATTTGGTTTTGGCGATAATGTTTTTGGGTACCTACATGCGATTCACTCTGATAAGTGGCAGAAAAAAATTAATTCTGATTGTATATAGATTGCCGTTGTGTGTTAATCAAAACCATATCTCATATCATCTTTAAAAAAATAATTTATAGGCCTTAAATGAAAATAAACAAAATGGCCAATATTTTTATTGATAGATGAAATCCGTTTACTGTCGCTTCTTAATACGGCATGCAAAGTAAGAAATGCATCTTGGATATTATTGTTTAAAATTCTCTTATCACCATGGGTCGAAAAAATGAGAATGACCAACGAGTCATGTTAAATGAACTCGCGTACAGCTGTGGTGGCTTCGTTGATGATTATCCAATCAACAATCTTAATCTCCTGACCACTAGCTGGCACTAAGGTGCTAATTAATTGATGAGATTAACTGTTAATCTCACCAAAGTTATAATATACAAAACAGACTACTAATGTATAGATTATTCTTCAGTATAACACTATCATGTGAATATGCCGCATGTGGTATGGATGTTTCGTCACAAAAGGAGTGCATTTAACTACGATTTTTGTCTTCAACACCCCTAAAAACCCATGGAAAGATATATTCAACGACAAAACAGCAAATAAATGGCCTGGTTGCTATGGGATTTTGTTTTGGAACATACCTAGGGTCTTCAAAATCCGCACGTGGTGCCACCGTTGCAAAACGTCAGCATTTTGTGATCTCGCTTGGGATTGGGCGCTATCCGTATTTTAACTCATAGCTCGATGTAAAACCAAATTTGATTGGCTTAGACATTCCAGCGTTGAAGACAGAATGATGGCGGACAGTTTGAGCGCAAACACGATGGAATTTGGGTAAGTTTGACTTATTTTCATTGTTTCTGAACTCTTAGCTTCATTTCAACACACACACATATATATATATATATATATATATATATATATATATATATGTTGTACGAAAGAGTACGTTGTAATATTCTGGTAGGGCATAACATAAAGCAGATATGTGTGAATTTTCTTGGCGATCCGATTTGTCTGTCGTCTGCAATTGTACAGCCCCTTATGCAAAATGCATAGGCAGATTGGATGACGTCATAATGGATGTCGCTCAATAAAGTTTTCACTTCCACAATATCGCCCAAACCTGTTTGAATAATGAATCTAAGCATCTTTTGATAGCAAAAAAACACAAATATGATGTTTAATAAAGGTTTATGGTTGCTCAGTTTTAAATAGTTTAATACCAATTTGACGTAATGGATGCTTTTGAAAGGGGTGTCTCTGAATTTGTATCAACCCTGGCGGTGAATATTGGAACTACATTATGTAAACAGTGTGATTCAGACAAATGTCAGCAAACAATTGTTTACATGGTTTAAATTTAAGGCTGTTTTGTTGTTAATTGAACATTTATTTTATGGAACAGTTGACTGGGATGCATTGTATTTAATATGGTTTTTTTTTACTTTATTTAGGGAAACCCCTGGCATCTCTAACGAGCAAGTGCTTAACTTGGCTGAATGTGATCCAACAATCAAAGCTGCATGGCTCGAATATCAGGAACAGTTCCATACACTTCCTTTCTCAACCTTTAATTCGAGAGTCACCAGTCTGAAAACTACAGAAAGAAAATTGAAAAAGAATAGAGGTGATGCTGTAAAATTGAATGAGTTTTTGCATGCCGAATTTAAGAAACCTGAGGTTCGTACCAGAACAGTACCCCCAGTGCAGAATAGGACGATTGAGTGTAATTGTGTAGTATTACAATAGGCCAATGTGGCTTTATCAAAAGAACTTAACAAAGTCAAACTTGAACTTTTATGTACAAAACAAAAACTCCAAAAATTACAGCCCTGTCAATCACCAACTTAAGAGTTATAAACCAACTTAAGAAAAGAAGCAAGGAGAGGACAGGGATATTAAAAGACTAAATAAAAACACTGAAGCAGGCTTCTTTTGAATCTACCTCAGTTAAAAGACGCAGACATGCTGATGGTCAGTCCAGTCAAACTTGTACAAATTGTGACAGCATCAGGAACCTTTGTAGAAGTCAGAACATTGCAGCTCAGTCTTTAGGTAAAGGCATTTTCAGACTTGAAAATGATAAACTTCTGCTACAGGAACAGCTAGATCACTTGAAGTCTGAAATAATCTAAACTAGACAAGATGGAAAGACATTTTCAGATCAGCTGAGGGAGGTTGTTTACCACTGTTTTTCAAAGAATGTATCTGTGGAAAACATTGAAATTGTTGTGAAGTACTGTGTGAGTAAACTGGCAGGGAAGTCTCTTAGTGATTTCCTGTCACTGGCGACTTGCACCAACATCGTTCGGGAGATGGATAGCATTTCGAAAATGCATATCAGTGAAGAACTTGCAAACGCCTCTTATACTACAGTGAAGTTCGACCGAACCACAAAAGCTAAGACCCATTGGGTTGAATCTCAAATTGCAACTACAGAGCAGACCTTTACTGTTGATGGTACAGCAGCAACGTACTCCAATACGATTAAGGAGAGTATTGACACTCTTGGTAAAGAGGTCAAATTACGCGATGGTTCAGACAATTCAGGTAAAATTCTGTGTGACATCAGCAACTCGATGACTGACCGATGCTTTGTGAACTCTGCTGCAATGGTAAAATTGTCAGAAGAAAAGACGAAAACTAATCCTGATGCACTGCTTATTTGTACATTCTTCTGTGGAGTCCACCCGTTAGACAGTTTCGCTAAAACTATGACAAGGCCCTTCAAAATTATAAAGATGAGACTGGAGTCAAAACTGCTAATGCATTTGTTCATCATTCCCAAAGTTTAACAACTTTACTAATTTATGCCATTGCGAAAATGTTCCACAAGGATGGGTCAGGTGTACCGGTAGAAATTAAGGCCTATCTTGAAGGCCAAGGTGTCACAGGTAACCTAGTACATTATTATGTTGGAGAGGGGTTCCACATATTATTCCATAATGCCGGTAGTGTGTTTTATCTGTGGGATATGCTTTCGTGTTTCATTGAGAAGGTATGGGGAGCCCCCAATCGTCTCCTCCAGGTAATTCAGAAGGACTTGAAAGTGGATTATTTCAAAGTTGGATGTCGGGCTCTTGGCATTCTTGGAAAGTCATTTACTGCCCCTTGGCTTCAATACACAATGGTTGAGCATCCTGTTGTCGAACTTTGTCCGTTTTACTGCGAGGCTGAAGCTAAACTGGTACTGTGGAGTAATGATGCTACTGCCTTGATGCTTGGTGAGTCTAGATTGGGTGAGGTTCAACTACAAGGTGACAAGGTCCTCAGTGCCTTGACAGCTCCGCATGTGACTGATGCTGCAACAAAGGTTCTTCTTGAGAAGATTTGCTCTTCAATCTTAGTTGTGCTTCGCCGCCAGTGTGCAGATCAGCTTCCTGGTGGGGTTTATCACCAGCCAAACCCTGATATCATCTCCACATCCACATCGTGTTCTGCTAACAACATTAGTGGCAAGAGGATTTTTGGTATGTTAGATGCATCAATTAAAAGGGCACCTATCGCCAGAATGGACCTGCATGAGGGTAAAATCCTGTACATTGTAAATAAAACTAGTTCATGGTTAGAAAATCAAAGTGTTTCTGAGAAAAAGAACATATCAGTGGCAAGAAAGAGCGCTAGGGAGCAACGAGGTAACGTTAAAATGGGAGAAAATGTAGTTAAACAAATGCAGATAGAAAAATTAAAGAAGAAGGAGACAGAAAAATCTCAGAAGGAAGAAATACAGCGAGAGAGCAAGGAGAATATGTTAAATGAGATTTTTAAATTTGGAGGTTTATGGCAGACCATGGACGACATGAATGATGCTTTAGCTTCTACTAAATCAAAACCCTCTCATCTCAATGCAGTGAAGGCACAGACCCATGTTCGAAAAACAATTCTTAATCAAAAGGCCGATTCTACACTGTTTGCTTTTTCTACCAAGCAGAAAGTCCATTCAATAGAAACTCTAAAGCAGAACTTGTCGCAGCTAATGACCCGGAATCTTCCAGATAACATTCTTCTAACTACTTGTGTGATGGACCCCACTGTTCTTGTTGGGAGAAAAGTTAGTCATGTCTGGAATAAAGATGGTGGTATTATTTGGTATGAGGGAATAATATGTAGAATTGTTGAGGAGTCCAAGGAGATGAGGTTCAATATGCCAGTGGAGAGACTGTTTTCTTGGAATTCGACGAGGTGATGACGGACTTGAGAAATGGAGATCTGGAGGTTATGTGAATAAAAATGTGCAATTGTTTTTGAATATTTAGTGAGTATTAAACACATGTAAAAAAGTAAAAGGGTTGACTATATGAACATGGTGAATGATATGAGAACTATTTTGAGTCCTCACAATCTTTTATATTCATGTTGTCAGGCGAAAAAATTTTTTTTCAGATGAAATTTTTTAGAAATTGTTGATGGTAACCCTATAATACAAATAAGAATTGTTTTTTTGTCTTTAAATGCCATTGCATATGCTTTTTAAATTGAAAAGATATTCCAACTAATAGCAAAGATATTGAAATTATCGTAGAGCATGCTCATCGCCTTAAGCGAAGCCTTTGTTCTCCCGAAATCACACTTTGTTTCAACAATTAAGTTGAATTAATGAAGGACTTAATTGCCGCTTTTTATAATCTTGTTTTTGTCATTACTCAGGACCTAGAAAAGATAAAATGAAAAAGTAAAGTGTTCTGAAAAGCTCATAATGAGTAGAATCTAATTAGCTTATCACCTTTGTGAAATATTTAACTTTGCAAAATTTTGTGTAGTCCCTAACATTGAACATACCAAATCTTTGACTTGCTTTTTCTCAAAATTTACTTTTGTGAGTTGGGTAGATTTAAATGGACAGAGCTCAGTCAATTTTTGCCCGATTGAAACAAACTATACCTTAAATTGAAGATAATGACTTGGAGAATGTGAAAATAACAGTAACCCAATTTTCAAAATTTCCTCACTGCGACTCAGTTTGCCATGGGGGGTCACATATGCCCAAACTAGAGCTGCATTATTTTTAATGCTCGTTGCATATAAAAAACACAAAACCATCAGATGCTCTAATGCAGCTTTGCATTGAAATTATGCTCTTGGAAGGTCAATGTATCGTACTTTGTGATCCAGCTCCATGCTTCCAGGCTTTGATATCTGGCATCCACATTGACTTAGGTAGGGATGATGATTTTCCACTTCAGATAAGGGCAAATTCCATTTCAGATTTTAGTCAATTCCATTTTTTTCCATTTCACAGCAGAAACACATGGGGGTAGGCCTATTCAGTATGATCCTTTACCTTGGGTCTCAATAACTTTTCGAACTTGATTAGCAGGAATCAAGTTAGATAGGCTAAATTCAGGCAAATTGATTAGCAATGTCCAGTTTTGATTAGCAGTGTGTGAATATCCATTGAAGTAAAATCTATCTGTTGAATTTTACAGTATTATGCAAAGCATGATTTCAGTCACACTATTTCAAAATTATTGTCATAAAAATTTTAATGAAATTAATGTCTACTCATTACTGTGTGTGTATCCTCGACATGTTATTAACCGGTAAAAACGTAGTAGGCCTATCGGAATAATTTCAATGACTGGGTTGTTGATTTGTTTTTCGAACATTCAATATTCACAACCATGTCACTTGTTGACGTAACAGCCATTAACTCGTCAGTGCTGATATCAATCAAATAATATTTTACATGTTGATGCATCGGGAGCTAACATCGATAGTTGCAATGCATCGATGATTGATGATACATCGCCGACATCGTTAAATTTGACAGACTTACAACTACTACGAAGAACGCTGTCGTCGGTCGAAAATTCCCTGCCTCAAATGTCCGTTATAAATTCATCATT
Source organism: Patella vulgata (assembly GCF_932274485.2). NCBI lineage: Eukaryota > Metazoa > Mollusca > Gastropoda > Patellidae > Patella > Patella vulgata. The sequence goes on from NC_065885.2 coordinate 46,665,630, forward strand.
TAGTACCCGCATCAATACTAGTGCCTACCTTTGTTAAATATTCCATAATATACTATTCAAAAAAAGTAGGGGATATTTGATTTTGGGGGCATAATACTAAAATATGCAAATGACTACGAAAAAAGTCACTATAGAACCTAACAGAAGAAACATTTCCAGTTACATGTGACGCCCAAACGCACCAATAGCTACCGCATGGAATGCAGGTGATGCTTGGGATCATCATGGGGGTCCAACCCAAGATTTGCACGACTCTGACTTTGAATGTTACAGTCATTGTGGCATTGAATTCCAGGGTGGAAACATCAGTTTAATTGTTTTAGTGACCAGAAAACAAATTTTGATATGCGTCGGCTTACCCAAAATGAAAGGTTACGTGCCCTTGGCATGCTACAGATCGGCACAACACAGGCGGTTGTGGCGCGGACGATGAATGTTTCTCAGTCTGTCATAAGCAGGCTATGGTCCAGATACCGTGATACACAATCTTTACAGGACAGACCACGCTCCGGTCGACCAAGGGCGACAACTCAAGCCCAGGATCGATTTATCCGTACCTTGGCCTTGAGAAATCGTGTCATCACAGCAAATCAGATCAGCGCTCGTCTTCAAACAGACACTGATGTGAGAGTGAGTGGCCAGACGATTCGGAATCGACTGCATAGGGGTCACCTTCGCGCCCGACGTCCTCGCGTGATCCCTTGTTTGAGAGATCATCACATTCAGGCAAGACGTCGTTGGTGTAGGGATCGTCAACACTGGGATAATCGACGCTTGAGCAATGTGATGTTTTCAGATGAGTCAAGGTTCACTGTTGATTTTTTGGACAGACGTAGGAGGGTGTGGCGTCGTCGAAACGAGCGCTTCCAAGACGTTAACGTCATCAGACATGATCGATTTGGGGGTGGTTCTGTTATGGTGTTGGGAGGCATCACTGTTGCTGGAAGAACGGCTTTACATGTTGTTGCAGGGCGTGTTACAGGCCAGTACTACCGGGACAACATCTTGGCAGTCCATGTTGTGCCGTTCGCACGACGTCATGGCCGCCGTTTCATCTTCCAGGATGACAACGCAAGATGTCACAGGGCCAGGATCGTTACAGGTTACCTCCAACAACAGCACATCACCACATTACCTTGGCCAGCACTGAGTCCCGACCTCTCCCCCATCGAGCATGTCTGGGACATGCTTGGACAGAGCTTACGTCAACGTCAACAACGTCCTGCCAATGTCCAAGAACTTGCTGCTGCGTTGCAACAGGAATGGGACAATCTGGACCAAAATGACCTTAGACGTCTCATTAGGAGTATGCCACGTCGGATCAATGCTTGTTTGGCAAACAGAGGAGGATTTACCCGTTACTGACTTGGTTGTGATGCTGTGGTAACTTTGCTGTTTGACCCCGGGTATCATTTTACCCTTATAATGGTCAGTCTGTGCCTTACTTAGTCTAACGATCATTTGGAATAAATCGATGAATGTGAACTTCATTTCATTTTGTCATTTGTTTCTTCGTCAGTTTCATTAGGTGACTTTAATAACACTTAAAAATCAAATATCCCCTACTTTTTTTGAATAGTATATCTATCCCATTTTGTGAAGAAAATCGACAGATTATTTTTATTTTATCAAAAAACTGCCTGTAGTTAAAAACAAATATGGGGGATGTAACTCCGTGTAATATAGGGGGCACTAGAACTTTGCTTTTTGTAGATGATCGTGACTAAACTAGCAAAGAAATGTCGAAAAATCGTAACGGTTACGTATTGTGTTTCCACAAACTGGATAGACGACTTATAACAATGATATTAAGGGGATATTTTATTGGGCGATAAAAATAGACCCACTCCGTCATTTCATTTTCGGACGATTCCGTGATTTTCCGCGAATCCATTTGACAATGTGAATTCCGCATTTTCTGCGGCTTTTCATCGATCGCGGAATATCATCATCCCTACAGGTCGTGCTAAAAATATCAACAAGAATCCTGTTGTTTCACCAATGGCACTATGCCGTGTGATAGCTTGCTTGAATTCTTGTCTTTGGCCCCGCGCTTCATCAAAGCGTTTTCCTTAGTCTATCTGTACTATGACCGCGATAAGAACCGTGCAAGAGAGAGAGAGAAATAGGGTTTAACGTCCACTCAACACAAACTAGGTCATTTCGGGACTAACACATGGTGCAATTTTATTTCAACAGTTCGCTTGCGCAGAGGGGTCTTTAGCAGTGGGAGGACCCGGAGAAAACCCACAAGGTTGGACAGGCGACCCTACTCCTTGTCATGTACAACCAAGGAATCGAAATCACGCCAGTTGATTCAATGACAGACTTTATGATACAGCGCGCACACGCTAACCATTCAGCTATCCAACCCCCACACCGTGCAAGAGATAAATATCTAGTCACCACTGCCAGTGATACTTTCATAGTTATCCACAAGTTCAGGAATAATCAAATTCGTTCCAAATCATATTCCGTAAAACTATCCGACGTGTATAAAGCTGACAATACTTACGAGTCAAACAGCTCAGACAGTGATGATGATGCTCTCAGTATTCCTGACATCCTGACCACACCCCCAGAGGACAATACAGAATCTTCTTTCTCTCAATCATCTAGCCATAATGATTGTGGTCAGCTAGTGAGTGATCAACTACCTAACCGTTCACACAGATTACCTACCAAGTTTCGTGACTTTTTATTGTATGTGTTTTCCACCACAAAGAAAAGTGGTCGCGCCATAATATTAAGTTGTAGTGTGTAATGTTCAGTTCCCTGTGATCTATGAGTCGGGGCCCTTGTGCGGAAAAGCTACTTCCGGACACAGGTTTCGGGTATCCTGAGTGTTTTGTTTTTGTAACATTTTTGCGGTATTAAAAGGTGTTAACAATTTGTCGCTGTCTTCGTGTTCGCTCCTCTACTATAAACTGTTGTTGGACTAAAGTGGATGGACCCGCCCAAAGGCTTACTTTCCTGGGAACTCTAAACTTTATGAGCGTATTCAATGGAACCGTTCATTTTCTAGATAAGAAACCCATTATAATTACCTCCTTACAGACAGACAATGGGGCCGTTTACTATCACGGGGATTTCTTCTACGTCAATTGGAACCTCAACCTTCTTCAGTATGCACATACACATATTAATGTTAAAGAAACTATGGCTGTGGCGTTATCGGCTGCTAGATGGGCCCCCTCTGGCGCAACAAAACAGTCATTGTAACCACTGATAATATGATGACAAAGTGTACAATTAACAAGGGCTCATCCAAGAAATTACCTAGTTCCTAGTTTATGTCGAGTGGATGTTAAACCCCATTTCTCTCTCTCCAAGAACAAATCTTTGATGATGTGTCTCCGATACCTATTTTGGCTAACAGCTAACTACAACTTCGACCTCCAAGTAGTTTTCATCTGGGTAGCTGTAATGTCATAGCTAATGCGGCTTCCCGTCTTCACTAACCTGAACAGCTATGTAAACTGTTTCATATTTTGTCATATTATGATCTAAACTTTAACACAGCTGAGCTACTTAATCACATGACCTATACTTTTTATACTTTTAGTTTTAGGTGGTATAGACATTTGAAGTGTTGGTTGCACGCCTCCGAAACAAGGGGTTGGCTGACTGCACTTGTGGTACTTACCGGACACAACTTAAATATTATACGGATTTTTGCGCTCGCACCAGGCTGTCTGTGATTCCTGCAGCTCAGCACACTGTTATAATGTAATAATGTCAATATTATTACTGTTATGCACAAATTGAACAACCTGCCGGACCCTTTGTGTACTTAGTCTTTCAAACATTTTATTACTGGGGTAAAACGTTATCTTGATATGGCTCAAAAGTGTATAGCTCCAGGGCTGTCGGTAATTTTTCACAGATGATTAGCAGCACTGCTAATCAAAAAGTCCAATTTTGCCAAATTTGATTAGCAAATTTAAAAATTGATTAGCAGTTTTTCAGTTTCAACATAAAACACCTAAATAAGATTATTTTAATTTTAATTGATAACAAATGATTAGATTTCATTCTTAAGATTTTTTTAGAATTTTAGCACTTCTACAGGTAGCTGTGAACATTTCCGAATGAGTGTAGACTTTTGGTTAGGCCTTATGTCTGGGCAGTGACTTCTTATTTCTTCGTTACAAAACAATTTCGTCTGTTTTTTATCGTGTGTTATTATTTTTGTTCAATCGTAAGCACGCGGTATTTTACGAATAATCTCGATTAATTAGGCGCACGCGATATAAACAATAATAGTTTACGAGAATTCTTACTTTGATTTCTCATTTTACAATACGTTTACACATATTTATTTTTTATATTTTATTTACAATACGTGGGGGATACATTGAATTTAATTTTTTTCAAATTGAATACTGATATAATTACTCGAAATTGACATGTCTCGCAACGTGAGTGGTACTACTTGATTCCCTATTTCCGGTTTAATAGTCCCGATTCATAGAGTTATGTCCCTGTATTATATAGCATTGTTATATAGTATAATGAATTGAGTCTGGGTAGTTCGAGAAGAAAATGTCACACGGAGAATTCAGTTTTGTTTATAAAATTTATTTGATATTTTATATACGTTGAGAAATGTGGATAAATCTTTGTGTCAATATCCAAAATGACAGGCATGTTAATGATTCGCAGTTACTGCGAATCAAAAACGTTAGATTTTAATTTTTGATTAGCAACGGACAAAATATGTATCGCAAATTGCGCTGCGATACTGGTTGTCGGCAGCCCTGTATAGCTCCTATTACACCAGACATTTTACTTCACATTAAAACCTCATTAGGATCTTGCCACAATAACACTGTGTTTTGGGCTACTTGTCTATTGTTTTTTTGGGGGGGGAAGGGGGTTAAGGCCAAATAATTTCTTCACCACATCCCTTGGGGTTACCTTGTTAGCATTAAGATCACCAAGACTATGCAATTTCGTAGCAAGCCTGTTCTTGTTTGCATTCCACACCTTTCCAATTCTTCCGTTGATCCGTGTGTCGCATTGGGTACTCTTTTGTCCATGGAGGCCCCACCTTGTGCTCCATTATTTACACTTGATAAAGGCTCATACCTGACCTATTGTTACTTCTTCAAGGCACCATGGTGCAATTATTTGGGCTAGTCTATCCGGTCTCCATGATCAGCAAATTAAAGATTTGGGTTACTGGTCAAGCGATTGTTTCCAAAGGTACATAGACTCAAATGTTACTACACGTCTAAGTGCGCTTAATACTTTCACCTCACACTTTCCCTCCTAACTCAAGGTACACTATAGCAATCAATCCCCCTCTTTGGGGGTTTTGGGAATTCTATTTTTAACATTGTATAATTTTGTATTTCTTTGTATTGATATATTTGTATTGATTATTACTTGTATTGATTATCTGAAGATGTGTTAATTAAAATGTATACCATTCCATACACCTCTTACTTCTCTGTTCATGAAGTGTAGTCAGGTAAAGGAGTTTTAATTGACATCGAGTACCTATGAGAATTAATGGTGTGAATTAATGGTTTCATGGGATGTTAATGAAAATTTAACAGGAAATTAATGGGATATACATGCAGTAGCATTGATTGATATCAATTAAACGATAAACAAATCTTTATATTAGTCCCAGCTTCTAATTGAGGTGGAATGTTGAAACTTGGTGTAGATGTTCATCAGGTGAATGTCTTGACTGAGTTCAACGATGAGCATTTTCTGCTTAGGTCAATTAAGTAGAAGTAACTCTGCAACTAATTGATTGGGAATGTTCAAACTTGCTGTTGATGTTTATTAGTTGAATGTCTTGACTGATGAGAATTTTATTTTTATATTGTTAGGTGAAGTTGAATGATGTAGTTTATTGTCCAATGTTTCCTGTCCACAATAATAGTCTACATATCACAGGCCTTGCTGGTGGTAGAATATATCAAGTATGGGTTGAAGCTTCCTCAAAAGACAATCATAAAACATTAAAGTCTAATATGCTTGTAAGTTTTCTTTTTCTATTAGTTTGTAACATTTTATATTCTTCATGTGGAACAATCAATACGTGTACATTACCTTATATTACGGATGTTGATATTTATTTCCCGCAGCATACACTGTGAATTAACTACTAATAGTAAGTGCAGGAGGACCGCACTACACGCAAAACAAAAATCTACAAGATAAACCTGCAGACAAGAGGTTGATCTGTACGCAGCCCTTATATAAATCTCTGTTTATATTGTTATTTGTACGTCTATCGAGAGAAAATTAATTTCCCGACTATTACTCGGGAAGGAAATGAAGACAGCAGTGAACTAGTGTTAAGGGGCTCTATTTTTTGGAACCTTAAAATATCGATGATGATGGGTTTAAAAGAACATGGGTTAAATAAAACTTTAGAAAGCGAAGTTATAGATGAAAAGAGTCAAATATTGTGGCCTCTGTGATGCATGCATATGACCTAATTTTAAGCTCAAAATTGAAAACAGTGAAAATTCTGAGCGTATTTTTTTTATTTTTGAAGATTTGGACTTGAAACTTTCAGAATCCAATAGAAATCGGTGTACTAAGCCAAAAATGTCAACAAAATTTTTTCAATTATCTCCCTTTTTAAAACAAGGTCAGATTTTTAATATCTTTATATTTTTGGAAACCATTAACTATTTGTCATTGATCATTGAGACTAGAATTTTGATTTTTGACCTACCGTATTTTTCAATGTATTAGGCACACTTTTTTTTATCAATATTTTATTTTCTAGAAGGGGTGTGCCCAATACATAACGTTAAGCAAACCAGGGATTTTCCCGTGTCGACAGCAAAGTCGAAAGTTCAAGAAATAACTGCCCTTGAATCAACACTTGTCGACCGGTTGACGCTACCTCAAAAGCTTATGACATCACCCGGTAGACTGTCGCGAAATGGCCCCATGTACTGCTCTACTGCTAGGATAGAGATAACTACCGCATTTTCAAACAAAGAGTATTTTTATACACCCACATTTTCATGTGGATGTATATTGTCGTCGCCCCTGATTGTACGGAAAATCACGTTTTTAGCTTGTGAAAACTGTAGAGGTCACAATTTTTATCCGATTTAGTTTAAACTTGAAATGTATGATTATAACCCAAAGATCTCGGTTCCTTTTGATATTCGAGCATATCGGAACGTAACTTCCTGAATTATGGCCCCTGATTGTACGAAAAATCGCGTTTTTAGCTTGTGGACCCTATAGAGGTCATAATTTTTATCCAGTTTAAAAAACCATATTATTATATCACCGCTACACCCTAAGGATGGCAGCTAGAGTTGTGGACCCTATAGAGGTCACAATTTTTATCCGATTTTGTTGAAACTTAAAATGTAAGTTTATAACCCGAAGAACTGGGTTCATTTCGATATTCGCACATATCGTACCGTAACTTCCTGAATTATGGCCCCTGATTGTACGAAAAATCACATTTTTAGCTTGTGGATGCTAAAGAGGTCATAATTTTTATCTGATTTAAAAAAAACGTATTATTATATCACCGTTACACCCTAAGGACAGCTGAGGTCGAATTTCGTGACAATCGGCTCAAAAATGACAGACAAAATGGCCGCCGTTCGTTCTCAAATAGCGTAAAAATATGGTATATCAAGGTTGTGGACCCTATAGAGGTCACAATTTTTATCCAATTTTGTTGAAACTTGAAATGTATGTTTATAACCCAAAGATCTCGGTTCCTTTCGATATTCGCACATATCGGACTGTAACTTCCTGAATTATGGCCCCTGATTGTACGAAAAATCACATTTTTAGCTTGTGGACGCTATAGAGGTCATAATTTTTATCCAATTTAAAACGTATTATTATATCACCGTTACACCCTAAGGACAGCTGAAATCGAATTTCGTGACAATCAGCTCAAAATTGACTGACAAAATGGCCGCCGTTGGTTCTCAAATAGCGTAAAAATATGGTATATCAAGGTTGTGGACCCTATAGAGGTCACAATTTTTATCCGATTTTGTTGAAACTTGAAATGTAAGTTTATAACCCAAAGATCTCGGTTCCTTTCAATATTCGCACATATCGGACCGTAACTTCCTTAATTATGGCCCCTGATTGTACGAAAAATCGCGTTTTTAGCTTGTGGACCCTATAGAGGTCATAATTTTTATCCAGTTTAAAAAACCATATTATTATATCACCGCTACACCCTAAGGATGGCAGCTAGAGTTGTGGACCCTATAGAGGTCACAATTTTTATCCGATTTTGTTGAAACTTAAAATGTAAGTTTATAACCCGAAGAACTGGGTTCATTTCGATATTCGCACATATCGTACCGTAACTTCCTGAATTATGGCCCCTGATTGTACGAAAAATCACATTTTTAGCTTGTGGATGCTAAAGAGGTCATAATTTTTATCTGATTTAAAAAAAACGTATTATTATATCACCGTTACACCCTAAGGACAGCTGAGGTCGAATTTCGTGACAATCGGCTCAAAAATGACAGACAAAATGGCCGCCGTTCGTTCTCAAATAGCGTAAAAATATGGTATATCAAGGTTGTGGACCCTATAGAGGTCACAATTTTTATCCAATTTTGTTGAAACTTGAAATGTATGTTTATAACCCAAAGATCTCGGTTCCTTTCGATATTCGCACATATCGGTCTGTAACTTCCTGAATTATGGCCCCTGATTGTACGAAAAATCACATTTTTAGCTTGTGGACGCTATAGAGGTCATAATTTTTATCCAATTTAAAACGTATTATTATATCACCGTTACACCCTAAGGACAGCTGAGATCGAATTTCGTGACAATCAGCTCAAAATTGACTGACAAAATGGCCGCCGTTGGTTCTCAAATAGCGTAAAAATATGGTATATCAAGGTTGTGGACCCTATAGAGGTCACAATTTTTATCCGATTTTGTTGAAACTTGAAATGTAAGTTTATAACCCAAAGATCTCGGTTCCTTTCAATATTCGCACATATCGGATCGTAACTTCCTTAATTATGGCCCCTGATTGTACGAAAAATCGCGTTTTTAGCTTGTGGACCCTATAGAGGTCATAATTTTTATCCCATTTAAAAAACCATATTATTATATCACCGCTACACACTAAGGACGCCAGAGTTTGAATTTCGTGAAAATCAGCCCAAAATTGACAGACAAAATGGCCGCCGTTCGTTCTCAAATAGCGTAAAAATATGGTATATCAAGGTTGTGGACCCTATAGAAGTCACAATTTTTATCCGATTTTGTTGAAACTTGAAATGTAAGTTTATAACCCAAAGATCTCGGTACCTTTCGATATTCGCGCATATCGGACCGTAACTTCCTGAATTATGGCCCCTGATTGTACGAAAAAATCGCGTTTTTAGCTTGTGGACCCTATAGAAGTCATAATTTTTATCCGATTTAAAAAAAACGTATTATTATATCACCATTACACCCTAAGGATGGCTGAGTTCGAATTTTGTGAAAATTGGCCCAAAATTGACAGACAAAATGGCCGCCGTTCGTTCTCAAATAGCGTAAAAATATGGTATATCAAGGTCGTGGACCCAATAGAGGTCACAATTTTTATCCGATTGTGTTGAAACTTGAAATGTAAGTTTATAACCCAAAGATCTCGGTTCCTTTCGATATTCGCGCATATCGGACTGTAACTTCCTGAATTATGGCCCCTGATTGTACGAAAAATCGTGTTTTTAGCTTGTGGACCCTATAGAGGTCATAATTTTTATCCGATTTAAAAAACTGTATTATTATATCACTTTTACCCCCTAAGGACGACTGAATTCGAATTTCATGAAAATCAACCCAAAATTTACAAACAAAATGGCCGCCGTTCATTCTCATTCGAGCATATCGGAACGTAACTTCCTGAATTATGGCCCCTGATTGTACGAAAAATCGCGTTTTTAGCTTGTGGACCCTATAGAGGTCATAATTTTTATCCAGTTTAAAAAACCATATTATTATATCACCGCTACACCCTAAGGATGGCAGCTAGAGTTGTGGACCCTATAGAGGTCACAATTTTTATCTGATTTTGTTGAAACTTGAAATGTAAGTTTATAACCCAAAGATCTCAGTTCCTTTCGATATTCGCGCATATCGGATCGTAGCATCCTGAATTATGGCCCCTGATTGTACGAAAAATCCTGTTTTTAGCTTGTGGACCCTGTAGAGGTCAAAAGTTTTATCTGATTTTAAAAAACGTTTTAGTATATCACTGTTACACCCTAAGGATGGTTGAGTTCGAATTTCGTAAAAATCGTAACCAAAACTGACAGACAAAATGGGCTCCCCTCGTACTCAAATAGCGTAAAAAATATGGTATATCAATGTTGTGGACCCTATAGAGGTCACAATTTTCTTCTGATTTTGATGAAACTTGAAATGCAAGTTTATAACCCAAAGAATTCGGTTCCTTTCAATATTCGTGCATATCGGACCGTAACCTCCTGAATTATGGCTCCTGATTGTTGAAAAATCGCATTTTTAGCTTGCGGATTCTCTAGAGGTCACAATTTGTTTTTTCCAATTTTAAAAACCGTTTAAATATTTCACCATTCCACCATAATGAAGCTTGAATTTGAATTTTGGGAAAATCGAAATAAAACTGCCTGACAAAATGGCCGCTCTTTGTACCCAATACAAAAGACACATTAGAGAAACGTATATCATAGCGAGCACGGTTGGTCCTTGATTATACTCCTTTTGGTGCAGTATCAACAACTAACTAGCTAGAAAACACGCCAATTAAACAATACACACCACTGACATTCCTTATTAACCTGTCGGTTAATTAACACTCCTTTAAAGAAAACGCACCGTCGCACAGTTTTTCAACCCTAGCGTTAATTAACTCACCTCACAGACAGTTTTTCACCCTTGTTAATTAACCCACCTTATTTACAATTTTGACACGGTAATAGTCAGGAAATTAATTTTCTTTCGATAGACATTAAAATAACAAGTCAGACAGAATTCTATAAGGGCTGTGCACAGATTCACCTCTTAGTAGTTCTCAGTGTAAACATGCATTATGCAAGAGCTAAATCTGCCTATTGCAGGTCTTTCTTTAGGCCTGAAATGTTATCTAAATTATTAATTAGACATTAATTAACTTATCCAGACCACAATCAACTCTCGATGTCAACGCTAGCCTGCGATATTTACTGGATTAGGATCTGATTTGCTGCTCAACTTTCATTCATGATTTAATCATAAAATGGATAATCGAAACTGTTTTTTATCGTACCGACTTTAGTATTAATTAGTAATGATGATGGAGGCTAGGCCAAAAATTCAATCGCTAAAATCTTGGTTCAGAGTGGATCAATTGACTTTCAGCAAATTCCCTGTACATTATTTAGTATTTAACTATTATAGTGAGAACTGCCAGCTCTTTATCTAATCTCCCATAATGTATCTTTAATATTTCTTGCTATTTCTACATCCTATATTTCTGCTATTCCGTATACTCTTTGTCATTACCTGCAGTTCTAAAATGTCCCCGTTCAAGGTCAGTGGTGTTATCAGTCAAGTCGACGAATAGGGCAGGGGATGCATTCATCCAAGCATTTTCATTGGCTCAATATAAGTCATCGGTATTAAGGGATCGAGATTACAGTTAAACTGACATACATTGAAGTTCTTCAGCCTAACCTATTGTCGAAACGGCATATCTACTTCATGTATCATTGAAAGTCAACCAATTCTTTTTCAACGGCACATCTACTTCATGTATCATTGAAAGTCAACCAATTCTTTTTCAACTGGTGGCTCCATTTATGTCTTTATTTGGTTTATGTCACTAAGTTCCCAACTCATAGCCATCTTACGTTTGACACTGTTACCACACTCTTTAGCAATTCCTCTCGTAGCCATTTTGAACAAATCATTTTTAAAAGTTTGATGGAAGGTTTGTTGGTAATTTCTATACATTGCTGTAAATTTTACATCTATCCGTTTTAAGTTACTGATAGTGTTCATGCAACATAAATTCACTGATTGATCCATTGTTATAATTTACCAGTATCTTTAATTATCTATCAGTGAGTTGTCACCGTATGCTTTACGCAGTTGTTTGTAGCTCCCAAAATCATTGTTTCTTTGATTGGTATTAAAAATACTATTGTATTATGTTACTGATAGATCTAAATGGCTACAATCTAGGTATTGTCATGCAGCGTGTAATGGGCTGGGCAATGGATGCCATCGTTTGATTGTCAGTTGTTTGAATAGTATAAAGTAAACTAGAATTATTGTTCTCTTTTACCGACAGTCAGGATTTAAGTCATGAGGAGCTGATCATGATAAATTATTTCTACAGTTATTATTTCATTTGTTTATCATCATTTATCACAGCCAATTGCTCATGAATTGAACTGGATGTAATAGACGGCCATGTTTGTTGTGGGCGGGACTTAAACGACAATTTGACTACCGTACGAGCGACAGAATTACTATTTAAGTTATGAAACAAAGCTAATTGAAAGTTATAATTAATATAAAGTCTTATGCAATTCAAAAATGTATATAGAGTTTTTTTATTTCATAAAAAAATATATATAAAGCTTGATAGGTCTAAATATCGGTAATTATTATAACTGTACACAGTAGGGTTTGGCCCAGTTACTGGAAATCGCAGGTGTATTTGAGTCACGTATGGAATGGCATGTGTTTCACAAGGCGCTGGAGAAGGGTGTGCCTAAACCAGTAATGGGATTTCAAAATTTTTCTTGTCTGACATTTTTCCCCGAAAATAACTCTTATCGTTATTTAAGCAGGCGTTTTCAAACCACAATTAAGAATCCATGTCTAACAAAATATTCAAATTCATACTTAATTTAAAAAATAGGTGCACCTCGTTATTTTTCATGTTTAATTCCCGTATGATATTCAAGTTTATGTCAATAATATGCCTACAAAATTACATGAAATCGTAATACCATAGAATGAAAGTGTGCCAACTACTGCCGATCCGTACCTGTGTCAAATTCCCCCCAAATTACACGTATTTTTCGGGTCATAAGTCAATACATTTTTCAGCAAAGTCCGGCATTCGTCTTATACTCTGTTTCGATTTATATATGAAGGTAAAAAAATGACATCTTGAAATTTATTTGGCAGTAAACTGTAGTAAACGTCACTCTAATACAATAAGCGAACGACACCAACTGCTCAATAATCGCATTCGACTCTAGCAAGCGCTATTGTCTAAAACATTTAACTACTTACTTTATTTCAATAAAAATATTCGTCAACATTTCTTAGCGTGTTTATTTATTTATTTAAAAACATAACCCCCATTCAAAATATGATGATAAATCCGACAATATGCCATTAAAATAGAATTTTTTCTCCGACATCAGGCATATTAGATTCGACATGTTTACATCTCCTAATTTCATGTGTCTCGCAAGATTTCTACTTACATTTTAGTTACTGTACTATAACCGCCATACGTGTGTGTGTGAAATAGCTTTAACTTCGGCTTCCACCAAAGAAATGTCACAGGCAAGTTATCGGATACAATGTATATTGATTTGGGTGTTATATACTATTAGGATATGTGACATATATGACTAATTTCTATGTGTTATCGGCTGACATCAAGGAGATTAAAACGTGAGACAATGGAGAAATCACGGGTTAATCACGTAGATTAAGTTTATAATCACTCTTATTGGATTGACATAGTCTGACAAAGGACAAGCAATGACTTCTGTTCAGGACTGAATTGATGAATTGTCCGACAAAGAATTAAGTCAGCCAATCAAGGCAGATTAAGTAGTTAATCAAGGTAGGTGTATAGACGGTATAACATGATAAGGACATTGATCACTTAATTACCTAATCAATCCAGCCTATTTCAATGATAATCGGGTTGAGTGGTAGTTATACACTCACCCTGTGCCTTTTCTACGCATGTGCCTAATACACCGAAAAAATATGGCTAAATGTTTTTTAAAGTGATGTCATAGAATTGATTTTTTTTTTAAAAAATGTAAATTTTGAAATCAGGTAAAATGTTGACACTAATCGATTAATAAAGTCCTTTGGTGTTTATTCTGAAAATTTCATCAAAGGCGTAGACGCTCTTATTGAGCTGTTTAAAAGCAAAAAGACTGTAGGACATGAACAACAAAGCACTAAAAAACCCTTAAAATATTGTTTAATTAATAACATATTTGGGAACATATCTTATAATCTTTATATATATATACAGTTGCTCGGGGACCTTTCAAAACACTAGAGACAGTAGATCAGTAGGTTACATATTAATACTTGCGCGTGATTGACTAAAAGGATAAATATAACTCAAATCAATCACTGACAATAATTATCTATAAACTATCTTAATAATGAAACCTAAAATAGCATTGAGTGCCTGGAATTTTCTGGGACCTGCACAACCACGTGATAAATCAGTCATGCATGTTGACTGTCAATATCATTGAATAATAACAATATATGACTGTAACAAGTTCCAAAACTTATGTATTGTATTAAACTACAACTTACAAACTGGCACTGAATACCATGCTTGTTTGAACGAACAAGGTAGTCGATTAATTAGTCTCCTACATCCAGGCACAAATTAAGTAAACTAAAACAATGACAGGCCTAAATAATCTAGTCTACCTTCTTGCTTGAAGTTGACCAAAATTTATGCATTCCTAGACCAAAATATTGTGGAACAAAACCAATTAACAAAATTATGTAAAGAAGATAATAAATGATAATTTGTACCTTACGACTATCTTCTACTGTTAAGATAAACAGTTCTGGTTTGAAGCGTTACAGACTTTTCAATTCATTTTCCAATCCGTCCCGTTTTTGAATGGGGTTGATCGATTTTTTTGAAACTTCTGAACAGGAAGTCAATCCGATAACAGCAATATAAGTCTCAGTTATTTCCCAGATTATTTTTTTGCCCTGGTGAAATATTTCTCGCTACATTTAAGCTTATAACTTCGCAAGTTTTTGACGGATTTTGATAATCATTTTTCCTTATTGGATTCTTTATATAACCGATGACATGTTACAGGAAGTGACCATGAATATGAAAACTTTCATATCTGCCTGGCAGATCTAGTTATGTAGTGTTGTATGTTCCTGTTACATTTGAAATTAGGGTTGTGTCACATGACTGAATAACAAATAGATTTAATTAATTAGACCAAAAGTGTAAATGTGCAAGTTTGTATTAGAACAGCCTCGTTGATTGTGACTAGGACCGGAGCAAATGTATACAAACACTTGTTTTGATAAAGAAAAACAAAGAAACGGGTGAGAACTTGACAGTGTTAATAACAACAGAGAAACTGAGTTTTTTTTTTATTTTAGAATTTACGCTGTCCAATTATAAACAACGACGGTGGGCCTGTTATATCCCTTGAAGTGCCACAAATAGATGATTCTTTGTCAATAGTCTGGATGTCCATAGATACTCCAGAATGTCCAGTAGATGGTTATATTGTATACATCAATAATCAGCAATGTGGACCAAAGGTAAGGTTGATCTGTTTGAGTACAGATTGTTTTGAAATTTGTGGGGATTGTTCATTCGTTTCTAGAATTAACTATGAATAAATACTGGAAAAAGTTATATAAGTCAATTCATAGCCAACTTTAATACAACTACAATTCATGTGGGTCCATGAATTATGTAATAACCAATGTTCGGCAGTCCATCAGTCAACAATTGACTTCTTAACATGGTAGAGGCTGCAGTTTCAAACACGTGTTTTATATTTGGTATGAAGCAGTGGGTTCATACAACCTACCAATTTTCAGTGTTGGAGCCCCCCTGCCCCCTCCCCTACTTTCTAAAAACTGTGTTAACGGATACAGTTTTGAACTGATTCATTGGGCATATTATATTGTCACCCATATCCAGTTTCAAAATTATTCTCCTTTTCAGAAAGCCTTGAGTCAACATTTTGTAATGGATTGTTTTCTAATTTTGTTTCAAATATTGGGATCATTAAAAGACGACCTCTATTAATTTTTATAAGCTCACATTTTCATGTGGACATATTATGCTGTCGCCCCTGTCTGTCCGTCCACAATTTGTTTGTGGATACTCTACAGGTCACAATTTTTATCTGATTTTGCCGAAACTTGAAATGTAGGTCTATCTCCCAAAGATCTTGGATCCTTTCGATATTGGCATGTATCCGATTGTACGAAAAATAAGGTTTTTAGCTTGTGGACACTCTGATTTTGATAAAACTTGAAATGCAAGTTAATAACCCAAAGATCTTGATTCCTTTTGATATTTACACATATTGGATTGTAACTTCCTGAAGATATCACCATTTCATCCTACAGTTCGTTGAGTCCAAATTTTGTGAAAATCAAACAAAATGGCCGCCCCTCGTATGCAACTAATGTAAAAATATGGTATATCATTGTTGTGGACCAGGGCTTCCGCTTCAAAAATTTTCACTGCCGGTCATTTTTATACGCCTACATTTTCATGTGGATGTATATTGTTGTCGCCCCTGTCCGTCCACAATTGTTTGTGGAACTCTACAGGTCACAATTTTTATCCGATTTTAACGAAACTTGAAATATAGGTTTATCTCCCTAAGATCTTGGTTCCTTTTGATATTGGCAATGTATCGGATCGTAACTTTATGGATTATGGCCCCTGATTGTATGAAAAATCGCGTTTTTAGCTTGTGGACCCTATAGAGGTCACAATTTTTATCCGATTTTGTTGAAACTTGAAATGTAAGTTTATCAACCCAAAGATCTCTGATGCTTTCGATATTCGCGCATATCGGACTACAACTTCCTGAATTAGTACGAAAAAATCACGGTTTTGGCTTGTGGACCCTACAGCGGTAATAATTTTTACCCGATTTAAAAAAAAACATTTTAATATATCACCGTTACACACTAAGGATGGTTGAGTTCGAATTTCGTAAATATTGGACCAAAACTGACAGACAAAATGGCCGCCCCTAGTTCTCAAATAGCGTAAAAATATGGTATATCAAGGTTGTGGACCCTCTAGAGGTCACAATTTTCTTCTGATTTTGTTGAAACTAGAAATGTAAGTTTATAACCCAAAGATCTCGGTTCCTTTCGATATTCGCTTATATCGGACCGTAACTTCCTGAATTATACAAAAAATCACGTGTTTAGCTTGTGGACCCTATAGCGGTCATAATTTTTATCCGATTTAAAAAAAAAGTTCAAACATATCACTGTTTGGCACTGATCTGACTGCATTGTTAAATGTATAAATCTTTATTTCGAGCTTTCTACTAATAAGCCTTTTGGCACCTCAAAGGTTTATAATAGTACAGTCAAGACCATTCTTGCTTAGGGCAATCACTTTAAGAGGGTTAAATCGAAATATTAAAATCTAAATCAATGAATAGTATAAAGTCAGCCATATTGATGAATATAGAAGTAAGAATTAAATTATGCATTATTTGAAAAAGAAATTAATATCACTATTCGGTGATAGATTTACAATTTATAGTTATTCTCGTTACATGTGGATTGACACATGCAGGATTTTATGTCTGTATGGATTGAATTTGGAATCACTACTAATGGTTATAAAAAGATCAACAAATCTGTTTTCACTAAATTTATTGAAAGAGATAATATGATAGTAGATAACAGAAATAATGAATTTCATACACATACCAATGCATACATACAAGCTGAAATTCTGAGCACTGAACAATCGCGTGAATATCTGTTTACCTTATTATTGGTATCTTCAAATTTGCACCATATAACCCATATGATTCAAACGTCAACCTGACCATTTCAGACTTTGCATCTTACCGTTCAATGAACTATCCATGCAGACCATGGGGTCAGCAATCAAGTAACGCCTTCTTGATCAAAGTAACAATTCTATTTAAACATGTAAAAGCGTGCACAAGCTTATTCAGGATTCATATTGAAAAACTTTTGGGGTAAAGTAGACTGCAGTTCGGTTGCTTTATTTAAAAAAAAAAAATGATATTAAACTATAAAATTGACTGAGCTATATCCGTTTAAGGTTACCCAAGTCAGAAAAGGTAGTTTTGAGAAAAAGCGAGTTAAAGATATCGTTATGTTCTAAAATAAATTCACATAGCAACTATGCCATACATTTCTTAATTTTTATATGCCCACATTTTCATGTGGATGTATATTGTCGTCGTCCCTGTCCGTCCACAATTGTTTGTGGACACTCTACAGGTCACAATTTTTATCCAATTTCAACGAAACTTGAAATATAGCTTTATCTCCCTAAGATCTCGGTTCCTTTCGATATTGGCATGTATCGGACCGTAACTTCATGGATTATGGCCCCTGATTGTACGAAAAATCACGTTTTTAGCTTGTGGACCCGATTTTAATGAAACTTGAAATGTAAGTTTATAACCCAAAGATCTCGGTTCATGTCGATATTCGCGCATATCGGACTGTAACTTGCTGAATTATGGTCCCTGATTATACGACCCTATAGAGGTCATAATTTTTATTTGATTTAAATAAACGTTTAAGTATGTCACCGTTACACCCTAAGGATGGCAGAGTTCGAATTATAGCCCAAAACTGACAGACAAAATGGCCGCCCCTGGTTCTCAAATAGCGTAAAAATATGGTATATCAAGGTTGTGGTCCCTCTAGAGGTCACAATTTTCTTCTGATTTTGATGAAACTTGATGTGTAAGTTTACAACTCAAAGATCTCGGTTCCTTTCGATATTCGCGCATGTCAGACTGTAACTTCCTGAATTATGGCCCCTGATTGTACGAAAAATTGCGTTTTTAGCTTGTGAACCCTATAACGGTCATAATTTTTATCCTATTTCAAAAAACGTTTGAATATATCACCATTACACCCAAAGAATGGTTGAGTTTGAATTTCGTAATAATCGGACCAAAACTGATAGACAAAATGGCCGCCCTGCATACTCAAATAGCGTAAAAATATGGTATATCAATGTTGTGGAACCTCTAGAGGTCACAACATTCTTCTGATTTTGATGAAACTTGAAATGTAAGTTTATAACCCATAGATCTTGGTTCCTTTCGATATTCCCGCATATCGGATAGTACGAAAAATTGCGTTTTTAACTTGAGGTCCCTCTAGATGTCACAATTATTATTCGATTTAAAAAAACATTCATATATTTCACTCTTACACCATAATTTTGGTGGAGTTCGAAATTTGTGAAAATCGGGACGAAATGGCCGCCCCTCGTTCGCAAATAGTGTATAGCATCTGGTATATCAAGATCTTGGCTCCTTTCCATATTCGTGCGTATCGGATTGTAACTTCCTGAATTACGGCCCTTCAATGTACAAAAAATCACGATTTAGCTTGCCGTCCATGTAGAGGTAACAATTTTTATCCGATTTAAAAAAACATGTGAATACATCACCATTACACACTAGGATCTTGGTTCCATTTGGTAATCGTGTATGTTCGAACGTAACTTCCTGGATTATGGCTCCTGATTGTTCGAAAAATCGCATTTTTAGCTTGCAGCTTCTCTAGAGGTCACAAATTTTTTTCCTATTTTAATAGGCGTTTAAATATTTCACCATTCCCCCATAATGAAGGTTGAATTTGAATTTCGGGAAAATCAAAATGAAACTGCCCGACAAAATGGCCGCCCTTTGTATGCAAATTGTGTAAAAGTATGCAATATGAAGGTTGTGGACCCTCTAGAGGTCACAATTTTTATCATATTCTGATGAAACTTAAAACATATCTTTATATCCCAAAGATCCAAGTCCCTTTTGATATTCCCGCATTTCAGACCATAACTTTTGGATTATTGCCCCTGATTGTACAAAAAATCCCGTTTGGTTTTAGCTTGTTCTCTATCCATCTCTTGCAAAATGTAGGCGTATCCTGCCTAGCAGCTGCTGGTTGTTTAATATTTCTCTCGGTGTTATAATTTAGAACAAAAGAGAATAGTCCATACATTAGTAATGTAGGTGGTGTATATTAAAACTTTTATGGGAATAAATTCTGTTAATCTCACCACTTAATTAGCACCTTTGTGTTAGTGCTTAAAAATGTTGATTGGGTAACCAAGTTTAGTTTCTTGATTATCAATGAAGCCGTCACAGCTATACGTGTATTCCGTTACTTTCGTAACACGACTCTTATTAAAATAAGGTTTTGCGTGTACAATAGGTCTACTGTTATTTTCAGGTACCGTAATGTTATCAGAATCTGAACCCCAGATACAATAATGAATGCAGCCATGATACCATAATGAACCGAGCGGGGTGTGTGGGCCGAGAATTTTTACGTATTGTATGGGTTTTAAAACTTGTTTGTATTTGTTAAACTTGGGATTATCGGTAATATTTTGGCCACATTTATAAATAACATAACAATACACATTGCGCCGTTTTTCTGGTAAAGACACCCGTTCATATGGCCATCTATTATTCCCCCTTATTCAAGAATATTAATAAAAAATTTATAAATAATCATTAATTCAGGCTGCAGTGACAATTTAATGGATAAGTCACAATTTAACTGATACTAATCACTTATCAATGAACTATCAGAAATTTATGTAGTTAATGATTTCACGCTCTTCTGACATAGGAAAACTTGATTACCAAATCAACATTCTTAATCCCCTGAGCACTATAACAAGGTTCGCACACTCCTTGAAAATCCTGGAAAAATGAAAATGTGATTTCCAGTACTGGAAAATCCTGGAAAAACAAGATTACTCCTTGAAACTCCTGGAAAATTAAAATTTGTGGTTTCGTGTGTTAGCTTACCTGTTTTTCTGTGAGACTCACGAATTCGCGCCCCTTCTCCCGCACGGAAGGAAATTTCTCATGAAAAATGGTCATATGCCAATGCTACTTTTACTTTCCCAAAGGGAGAAATTCCCTTACTTCCGTTCCATAAATCGACCTCATGCTTGGTTGAAATAGTGTCTAAAGTTCTCAAATGAATTCCATATTTGTTGAATATTGTCCATTCTTCGGTATTGCCGACGTCCGTTGGGAAATGTCGATTTACAATGAATTGACAATTTTCCCGGCGTAGATAAAACTCATATTTTTTTTATTAGAAAATAACAAAACAATGGACGTATATCTTGTTACTTATAATCTTGCTTTCTGGGTTATTTACCCGCTTCCGCAATTAATAACAAATGTATTTTTGAATTTACAAATTAATGTGTGCAGTTCTCGTTTCAGCCACAAATGAAACGTCATTTTCGCCATTTATCTAGACGTCTTTGGGGGACTATTTTCGCCAATATTTATTTTTGTATCCCCACCCCTTGGGAATGTTGAAGAAATACTGAAGGAGGGGAATTGCTAACAATTGTAGGTACAGTTTCCCCACATTGAAACGGGCAAGGACCACAAACCGTATCTAGTTTATAATTAGTCTTGTCACAAATCGAGTATTTCTAATCAAAAAACAAAAGCAAAACAAGCAGGGTCATTATAATATCTAATATCTAAATACATGGAAAGTTCCTCTACAAACTATATGCACATATATTGCACATATAACACTTATCAGTTTACACACTAACATTGGGGATACCTCACATTAAAGTCTAAAACCTAATCCGCGTATTGTTTACAAACACAAAATATAAAAACATAATTACACAAAAATTCAAAATTTAATCGGCGATATCAGATTATATTCTTTGAATGACCTACTGCTATTGTTTTATAAATGACAAATTTCAGTCACGTCCTAGCTGTCTCTGTTCCATCCGAAACCATAGCCTATGCCGTCGTTTGGAATATACAGTCATAAATGTTCGTCATTACAATTTAGATTATATTCTTTGAATGACCGCCTGCTTATATCAAAAATTCTAGCCACCTGTCTCGGTTCTGTCTGAAACCATAGCGCTCACAGACGTGTAATTACACCACCATCGCATGGAATATACAACAGTCGTAAATGTCTGTCGTTAGATTCTTTGAATGACCGCTACCTATTGTTTAATTAATCCCCTAATCCAGACACATGGTTTTGTAGTAAAGTATATTCGTGTTGTTATTTAATTGCCGTTATGATTTTAAGTATACTCTGTTCATTTCTTGACAACGTCCGGGAAAATAAAGGCCTTGTCTAAAAACTAAACCCCTTTCAAATCTAAATGGTAGTGTTCATTTCTAAAAAACATCCAGAGAAACTGGACGGTCGTAAAGCAGATGATTGTTGTCAAAAGTAAACAGTGTTTCTTAATCTACACGGTAGCACAAACTGGACGGTTTTTGGTGAATCTTGACGGCATTTAACACATTCTTGACGGCAATCTATTAGCTTGATACATGTATTAAATTCTTGACGATAAGCTTAGTTTCTTTCCTTTTTTCGTAAAGTCTGGATGATACTCGGTCCCTAGTGTAATGTATGGACTATTCTCTTTCATTCTAAATTATAACACAGAGAGAAATATTAAACAAAAATTAAGAAGTATATGGCGTGGTTGCTGTGTGATTTAGTTTTTTAACATAACGATATCTTTAACTTGCTTTTTCTCAAAACTACCTTTTCTGACTTGGGCAACCTCAAACGGATATAGCTCAGTCAATTTTATAGTTTAATATCAGTTATCTTTTTAAATAAAGCAACCGAACTGCAGTCGCCTTGACACCAAAAGTTTTCCAATATGAACTCTAATTATGTTTGTGCACGCTTTTACATGTATAAATAGAATTGCTACTTCGATCAAGAAGGTGTTACTGGATTGCTGACCCCGTGCACTGCACGGACAATTCGTAAAATGGTAAGACTTGATGTCTGAAATGGTCAGGTTGACATTTAAATTATATAGTACAAATTTGAAGATACCAATAATAATGTAAAAAGATATTCACACGATTTGAGTGCTCATAATTTCAGTTTGCATGTATGATGTATGCATTGGTATGTGTATGAAATTCATTATTTCTGTTATCTACCATCGTATTATCTGTTCAAATAAATTTAGTGAAAACAGATTTGTTGATACTTTTTTAACCATTAGTAGTGATTTCAAATTCAATCCATACAGATATAAAATCCCGCCTGCCCCAAAACATGGGCCAATCCGCATGTAACGAGAAAAACTATCAATTGTAAATCAAATAACAATACACATTGTGCCATATTCTACTTGGGGCAACCGTTGTAAATTCGTTCCTGGAGTTTTACTTCCATCGGGAACGGGTACAAACCATGTGACGAATCAAACCTTGCCACTGAGCATTTAAATGCATATTTAAATATGAAGGTATTTATGTAGTGACGATTTAACGGAAAAGTCACAATCTAACCGATACTAATCACTTATTTAACTCACCAGAAATTTATATAGTTAATGATTTCACGCTCTACTGATATCGGTTCTAGTTAATGACGCAGATCAAAGATAACTGGTGGTTTCACCCAGAGTGTAGGGTAGCCCAAATAGTGATGTTTTGTTAATTAATCACACGCTTGCCAGTTTCTCCCGCATGCGCCTAGTGATATATTCAGATTAACTCACGATTGTTTAATTACTAACATTATTTTGACATACTGACACAAGTAAGGAATACTAAACAATTAACTTAAATACTCACTGTATGATTATTACTGACCATTAATAGGAATACTGACGTACAGTGCAAATACTGATGGGTTTAAGCGACTACTGACTTTTCATGAATAGTAACCACAATTAACTTATTCTGTGTGATTAGAAGATATTCTAACAGAGAAGCTGGTTAGTAAAAGCTCAGAGATAAGTTCTCCACACTATCCATCCAGCAGTGTAAAGTATTGGCCGGGTGTGTTTGTATTTTCAGTTGGTACCAGATCCTAACAGTAACAGATGTAAGGTGATTATTGGAAGTTGTGTTCTACATACACCATATAAGATATACGTGGATGCCTTGATAGCAAGTAAGACACTTCATCAAATAGCCACACCAATCCATTGTAGGCTACTTAACAGGGGGTTGGATGGCCAAATTGTTAGCATATGCGCGCTGTATCAAAAGGTCTTTCATTGAGTCAACTGGTGTGGTTTTAAGTAGGGTTGCCTGTCTATCCTTGTGGGTTTTCTCCACCCTCCGGTTTCCTCCCACTGCTATGAAATAAAATTGAACCATGTGTTAGTTAAACCCCCATTTCTCTTTCTTAGGCTGCCAGAATTAGGCCTGCATCTTACGTTTGTGGCAGAAATGTGCAAACTAAGCTTTCTCGGTTTTAAATGATAGATTACACCCAGTAGTGTTACAGAAAAAAAAGCCCCATCAATTGGCCAAAGGGAAAAATTTTTAGAAGCCAAAATCCAAAATGGCCGCTGGTTTTGGCTTGTAAATTCCAATTTCCACCCAATTATCATAATATGATCGAGTTTGGTATCAAAACATACATTTTTGGGGTAACTGAATCCATTTCCATACATACTTTTGTGATAGGTGTTACCGCTGAGTCAATATTGGGATTTATTCAAGATGACGGTCAGCTAGGCGTGAAAATTTGAATTTTACATAAGGATCAAATTTGGTGTCAAAATATACGTTTTCGAGGTAGCTGTATCCATTTTTGTACACATTTTAGTGATTAACTGATTCCCCTGTGTCAATATAGGAGAAATTCAAATTAGGGATTTCCGATTAGGGATTGGACATTAATGATACTCCTACCTTAGACCTAATACAATGACATTCATCCAGTATCAAGTAAATTTCATTTGGAATGTCTCACTGCGGTAGTGGGGTATGTCGACTGCAGAAGCTGATCATGCCTATTGAAGCAGGTGGCGAATGTTGAGACACAAATGGATACAGTATCGCCTGTTTGTCAGATATGCAGTGAACCATTTGATAATGAACAGCCCATCGTTATTCCGAAAATAACGGTTATTGGAGGTTATTATCTTAAATAAAATGTCATAATTCTACAGAAAGGTTGCAAGTGCCCGTATATGGTATGTGAAAACCATTGGTAAAACCATTTACCCAAAAGGCACGATCCCCTGAATTATACCCCTCTAGTCAAAATTTGTGCGGCAAATATTTTGTTGAAATCCTGTCGAAAAGTCGTGCTCCGGCAGTTGCAGTCAGTGTTAGGTTTGCTTTAACACTAATAAAAGTACAATTCCTAGACCATACAAGCACATGCAAAACAATTAGCTTAAGTGTGTGTGTATATCTCATGAAAAAATTAAAAACGTCATTACACTGAAACAAATGATTATAAGGATTTTGATTGGCTGTATCACACAAATGATATTATGTACCATAATTTGTATATGTTGTCCAACACTTGTCATAAATTTTAAGTTGCTATGAAAACCCCAAAATAGTTACACAATCAACAATTCACTAAATATAATTTCAAATACTCATCTCAAGAAGGATAAGAGGTGAATTTGTAGTTTCAATTTAAACAAAGCAGGTATTGCCTAGACCTGGACAAATTCCAACACATGCAATTATCATATAAACATAATTAAGAAATATTTTAGCACATTACTTAGAATCTCGCCATAATACCGCACCACCTCATCTACTTCAAGACAGATAACTCTAACGGGACGGCACCAGACAAATGGATTTTATTGGCTAAATTTTGTATTTGTCCTCCTGCCTAAACTTTACCACCAGACTAGATAAATTATAAAATACATCCCCCCAGACTAGATAAATTATAACATACATATTGACATTGAAAAGGCCATTTATTCATTAAATGACATATATATTTAAATTATTTCAATGACATAATATTTACATGAATATACTTAACAATCATTCTTACAAAATATCTATCTTACATAAATGAGCAAAATTAGTAAACCTCTGATCAAAGATGGGGGGAGGGGGGGTAACACCACCATAAATTGAACTTCTTTGGCTACCATCATATCAACCATGTCATGTACCAAGTCCACATTTAGATTTCTATGGTCGAGGTCATTGCCTAGCAACTGTACAAGCAAGTGATCAGGGCGTTGTGTGGAAATTATGTTCTCCCACTGCCTGCAATGGCGTCCATTTAACACTTTACCTCCCCCAATTCCATACAAATACGTAGAAATGGGTCCTAAATGTGGGCGCCAATTAAATTCAGTATATTCTGCATTGACAGTCATGAAATCGTGTAGCCACAACGGAACACAAAGAATGAAAATCCTTAAAACAATAGCCTTTTGAAGTTTTTAACACATGCAATTATCTTAAAAACATAAGTAAGAAATATTTTAGCACATTACTTAGAATCTCGCCATAATACGGCACCACCTCATCTACTTCAAGACATAACTCTAACGGGACGGCACCAGAAAAATGTATTTTATTGGCTAAAATTTGTATTTATGGTAAGCTTTTCACATGAAAAAACTGCAGCAGAAAGACTCTGAGAAGTTGCATTACCATAACAACCTTAAAATGAGGTAATTTAATATTGCTAACTTTGTGTGTTTGACTACATGATAAAGAAAAATTGGGATGGTCATTTTATATTTTATTGTGTTTATTTAGATTGTGTAGAAACGAAGATGTCAAATGTTATTCAAGTAGAATTACCATTGGATACAAGTTGTATATCATTACCACAAGATCATGATATAGATGAGGAATTGTACTGTGAATTTGTTGAGGTACATGAAGGATCAGGTTATTTACCTGAAATGGAAGGTTAGTTATGATAACCATGCATCTTAGGTTTGTTGTACAGTTCTTGAATGGCACCTAGATTAGTGAATGTACCCATTATTAATTTTGCATGGTCACTGCACATTTTTCAAATTGTGGAAATTTATTGTTTTTTTAAAACCATCGTAGTCAGTCCAAATGTTGATTTTAAAGAAATGTTGTATGCATATTTAAATGTCCACATTTTTATGTGATCATTCTCATTACCATCTTAGTCTGACTGTTCTCTACAGCTGCATTTACTGGTCGGTAACTTTTTTAGTAATAATGTAAAGCCTCTCCTGCAATTAAGCTTTTTCATTTGATATACCCAGATTGTTCCATGTGATATTTTGCAATCTTATTACAGTGAAAAAAGAAAACTATTAAAATGGAACCGTATCAAAATAAAGGGTTCTCAAATTTTGCATTTATCTATTGGTTTGGTGTTTGCTTTAAAAGAGGATAATTCTGAATGCAATTTTTTTGAAACTCTAGTGGATTGTTCATCTGGGCGTGGTGAAGAAACTGATCAATACAAATGTTTTCAATCACAAATTTCAAAAACGTTTCACAGAGTTATTCCTGATCATGTTTACATTTTTACCATTAAATTTTGTGAACCATATGCAGTGCAAAGTTTGTTGCAAAATTTATTAATACCTCACAAGCCAGACCACATGGGAGTAATTTGGTAAAAGTGACTTATCACGATAGTGTCACTATTTTAGTTATGTAGGTCAAACTACCAGTTCCCATTAACCTGCGTTAATAATTATAGCTGATGCGAGCTGACAATGAAATTATTCAATGTAATTTGTATTGGTTTTGTTACTCATTCAAGAAATTGGCATTAGATCTAAATTTAATAGCTAAATTGATGTTATGAAATCTCATTGAAATCTTGCTGAAAAATTTACTGAAAACACATTGAAATTTTACTGAAATCTCATTGATAAATCAAGGTCTTTAATATGCATTTTGAAAAAACTCAAAACAATTACAATTTTATGGTGTACTATATTTATTTTTTCTTATCCCTCAAATTTCTGTACAATGTCTTCTAAATTTTCTTTTTCTTCTTCTGTTTGGCCTGAAATTAGAACGATATAAATAGCACTATTAAACTAGAATTGCGCGCAATGCTAGAGGCTTTCACAATACCCAAACGTTAGACAGTGACCGAATGCAAGATAAAGACTAACGCCACAATTTGTTTGTGGACACTCGAGAGATCACAATTTTTATAGGCCCACATTTTCATGTGGATGTATATTGTCGTCGCCCCTGTCCATCCGTCCGTCCTTCCACAATTGTTTGTGAACAGTCTACAGGTCACAATTTTTATCTGATTTCAATGAAACTTGAAATATAGGTTTATCACCCTAAGATCTCGGTTCCTTTCGATATTGGCATGTATCGGACTGTAACTTCATGGATTAAGCTTGTGAACACTGTAGAGGTCACAATTTTTATCCGATTTGGATTAAACTTGAAATGTATGATTATAACCCAAAGATCTCGGATCCTTTCAATATTCGCGCATATCAGAACGTAACTTCCTGAAGTATGGGCGAATTATGGCCCCCTGATTGTACGAAAAATCGTATTTTTAGCTTGTGGACCCTATAGAGGTCATAATTTTTATCAGATTTGAAGAAACTTAAAAATGTAAGTTTATAACCCAAAGATCTTGGTTCCTTTCAATATTCCTGCATATCGAATTGTAACTTCCTGAATTATGGCCCTGATTGTACGAAAAATCGCGTTTTTAGTTTTTAGCAATACGAAGGTTGTCGACCCTCGAGAGGTCACAAACTGCCCAACAAAATGGCCGCTCTTTGTACGCAAATTGTGTAAAACTATGCAATACGAAGGTTGTGGGCCCTCTAGAGGTCACAATTTTTATCTGATTCTGATGAAACTTAAAATATATCTTTATATCCCAAAGATCTCAGTCCCGTTTTGATATTTGCGTATTTCAGACCAGCCATAACTTTCCGGATTATTGCCCTATTTTGTACAAAAAATCCTGTTTGTTTTTAGCTTGTTCTCTATCCATCTCTTGCAAAATGTGGGCGTATCCTGCCTGGCAGCCGCTGGTTTTATTTCGGTTTTGCATTTGCACCATTTTGATTTAAATGTGTAAAAATGAGCTATTTACAATGCATTCAGGCTTTTCATATTTTAAAATATTTCTTGACAACTTTCACGAACCTGTAGCATCAATCCATACGATAACAATGTATGTCAAAATTAGTTTGTAATATTAGCAGTTGCCGAGAAATAGGCAATTTTGCATGAGTCACTTTTCGCATTATTTTGCCTGTAAAAGACTTGATTATAATCCGATTTTCTATTTTTATTTCACTATATGATGCCTAATGCCATTTTTGACTGGGCGGATCCAATTTTACATTTTCACTGTCACTTTAAATGGCGTCATATGGGCAAAAACTGTATTTATAGCCTTCAAAAAAGATATTTTATTCAAATGAGTCCGATTTGTAATGTTTTTAAAATTATGACGTTTGATTCCAATCAACAAATAGAATGAACCCATACAATCATACAGATACCACAAAATGGTTCCTAACTTTCACGGTTGCAGAGAAATAGACGATTTTCTACAAGTCACTTTTCTTCAAGGTTTTTGGTCTATAAAAGATTCAATTATTATTCGATTTTCATAAAATTTTCACCAAGTGATGCCTTATGCCATTTATGATTACATAGAAGAACTAATTTAACATTTTCATTATCACCGGAAGTAATGTCATTTTGGCAAAAACTGTAGTTTTAGCCTTCAAAACAAATATTTTTTTGAAGCGAGTTACATTTATTATTCGTGTAACATTATGATATTTGATTATAATGGACATATAGATTGAATCATATAGATATCCAAAAATTGCTTCTAGCATCATCCCTTGTTGAGAAATAACCAATTTTGTCAGGATAACTTTTTAAGATTTTTTTTTCGCATTTTAATTTCCCATTAGAAAGTAAGAAAACTTAGTGGTAAGTTAATAACAAATTTTGTCAGGATCACTTTTTTGACATAATTATGTAACAAATGTGTATGAATGGAATTGATATTGCTGGCTTTGATTGATTCTGCGTCCATTTTATAACACTTCTGCAATGTTTATGTGGAAATCTGTTTATCGGTTCCATTGGTACTTGAAGTGATAAGAGTTCAAGGGTAACATGGCACCAAAAGTGACATAAGTTCAAGGATAACGTGGCACCAGTGAAACCCGTCATTACTGCTTTGCAGTTCCAGTTGTAAATTAAATTTACAGGTGCCGGAATTGATGACCTCATTTCCAAGAATGGCTGTTGAAACGTGTGTTACGTTATAGAAAATAGCCATTCTATCACAATATGGTACCATAATAGGTGCAATAATATGATTATCGGAACGTATCGGCAAAAATTTTGATATTAGTTATTCATAAGTTTAGACATCATTTTAAATATATAGTTAATATTATACTTAGCATGTGTTCGTGGATAACGCACGGTGATCGACAAATAGAATAAACGTCAATGAAATTGTCTATTTTAGGAAATAACATGATTAATTAATGGAAATTAAAAATATTTTGTCTTCTGACACTATTAGGCTATAATTTTAAAGTGCTCTCTTTCACAACTTACAAATCCTTATATGCATGCAGTTATTAAAATATTTGCAATGAAAAAATTATATTTTTATGTTTTGTAATTTCCGTGAAATTTCAATAAAATTTGCAATATAAAAATTTCAGTGCAATTGCCGTAGACCAAAATATATTTTATTTCAGTGAAATTTCAGTAGACCAAAATAAATTTTTTATTGCAGTGAAATTTCAGTAATAGACCAAAATATATTTCAGTGAAATTTTGGTGAGATTTCAGTGAAATTTTGGTGGGATTTCAGTGAAATTTGATCCTTAATTTCTACAAGAGGAGATGAGTTAGAAAATTTCTAATGA
Organism: Patella vulgata; assembly: GCF_932274485.2. Classification (NCBI taxonomy): domain Eukaryota; kingdom Metazoa; phylum Mollusca; class Gastropoda; family Patellidae; genus Patella; species Patella vulgata. The sequence goes on from NC_065885.2 coordinate 46,696,267, forward strand.
TATTGTTGGTTTAAACAATATTTTATTCATAAAATATCATATAATACATTACAGTTTTAAAGATATGATACAAAAACAAGCTAAAAGCTTATATAAATTTCCTTCATATATAATGATATTGTTGACATTGGATCAACCAGATCTAGGTACTTACATTCTCAATTTCATGAAAATTATACTAATATTCAAGAAGTTGTCATGTTGGTTTTTACTTCCAGGATGAGATGTGTATGACATAATATTCGAATTTCGAAAATCAGAAATAGCAGATTTAAAGTAAATCTTTAAGGTACTCAAAAAAAAAAAGAAATAGTAAAATAGGTCAAAAAGTCAAAAAGTTACAGTCATGTAGGTCATTTCTTCATCAGTAAATTTCGGTGATTTGGGATTCGTAAAACATTATGAAAATATATTGATTCCAAAGCCATTCTTGGAAGGAGGCTTTAAGAAATTTATTAATTTCGGAAATAGGAGACCAATTCACGAACCAACGGCCTATTCCGACTATTTCCAAACCATTAATGCGGATCTTTCACTCGTAAGTGTCTTTTTTTGGCACAAGAAACGTCAAAGGGGAAATTTGAAACTTTGAAAATATCAAAAAGTCGACCATGAGCCAAGCTATCCAGAAATGTAATAATTTCAGAAATAGACGAATTCTACAAACTATGGCTTATTGTGTTTATTTACAAGCCCTTTAATGTAGATTTTTATACGCCCACATTTTCATGTGGACGTATATTGCCGTCGCCCCTGTTTGTCCATCCATCCAGACGTCCGTCCACAATTTGTTTGTGGACACTCTACCATAAATATAGCTTTATCTCCCTAAGATCTTGGTTCCTTTCAATATTGGTGTGTATCGGACCATAACTTCATGGATTATGGTCCCTGATTGTACGAAAAATTTTTGATCCGATATTGATAAAACTTGAAATGCATGTTTATAACCCAAAGATCTTGGTTCCTTTTGATATTCGTGCATATCGGAGCGTAACTTCCTGAATTATGGCCCCTGATTGTACAAAAAATAGCGTTGTTGGCTTGTGGTTCCTCCAGAGGTCACAGTTTGTATCCAATTTAAAAACCATTTTAGTATGTCACCGTAATGAAGGTTGAGTTCGAATTTCGTGAAAATCGGACCAAAACTCTCGGACAAAATGGCCGCCGCTTGTACGCGAATAGTGTAAAAATATGGTGTATCAAGGTTGTGGACCCTGTAGAGGTCACAATTTTAATCAGATTTGAATGAAACTTGAAATGCATGTTTATAACCCAAAGATCTTGATTCCTTTTGATATTTGCGCATGTCGGATCGTAACTTCCTGAATTGTGGCCCCTGATTGTACGAAAAATCGCCTTTTTTCGCTTGTGGTGCCTCTGGAGGTTACAATTATTATCCGATTTAAAAAAACGTTTGATTATATCACCGTTACATTGTAATGAAGGTTGAGTTCGAATGTCATGAAAATCCGAACAAAACTGCCGGACAAAATGGACGCCGCTTGTACGCAAATAGTGTAAAAATATGGTGTATCAAGGTTGTGGACCCTGTAGAGGTTAAAATTTTAATCCAATTTTGATGAAACTTGAAATGCATGTATATAACCCAAAGATTTTGGTTCCTTTCAATATTTGCGCATGTCGGATCGTAACTTCCTGAATTGTGGCCCCTGATTGTACGAAAAATCGCCTTTTTTCGCTTGTGGTCCCTCTGAAGGTGACAATTATTATCCGATTTAAAAAAACGTTTGATTATATCACCGTTACACCGTAATGAAGGTTGAGTTCAAATTTCGTAAAAATCGGACCAAAACTGACCAACAAAATGACCGCCCCTCGTACCCAAATAGTGTAAATATCCGCTATATCAAGGTTGTGGACCCTCTGGAGTCACAATTTTGTGCCGATTTTGATGAAAATTGAAATGCATGTTTATAACAAAAGATCTTGGTTGTTTTTGATATTCGCGCATATTGGATTGAAACTTCATGAATTATGGCTCCTGATTGTCCCAAAAATTGCATTTTTAGCTTGTGGACACTCTAGAGGTTACAATTTTGATCCGATTTTGATCAGACTTGAAATGCATGTTTATAACCCAAAGATCTTGATTCCTTTTGATATTCGCGCATATCGGATCGTACCTTCCTGGATTATGATCCCCGATTGGTCGAAAAATCACATTTTTAGCTTGTGGATTCTCTAAAGGTCACAATTTTTTTTTGGATTTTAAAGCTGTTTAGATCACTATTCCACCATAATGAAGGTTGAATTGGAGTTTTGGGAAAATCGAAATGAAACTGCTGACAAAATGGCAAATTGTATGCAAATTGTATAGAAGTATGTAATTCAAAGGTTATGGTTTTATCCAATTTTGATGGAACTTAAAACATATCTTTATATTCCAAAAATCTCAGTCCCTCTTGATATTTGCGCATATGATTGTACAAAAACTCGTTTTTGTTTTTAGCTTGTTCTCTATCCATCTCTTGCAAAATGTGGGCGTATCCTGCCTGGCAGCCGCTGGTTCATATTCAATTCAAAATGGTGACCATCAGTTGACCTAAATCAAAATTTTGGTCTGAACATTGTTTTAGGCATTCCTTCAAGAATTCAGAAAATATAACTCTCATACACATAACAAAATTTAGCTTTCTCGCTGTATACCCGCGGATTTTCAAATAGAGGTCCCACTGTGGTATATATACATATATGACGACATTGTATTCACCTTTTCGTACAATAGACCAAGGCCCATATTTTTATTTCATTAAATGCAAATTTATATATAACGCGTACAGGTCTTATACAAATACAAAAATTGCATGAGAGAAACATGAATCATATATTTTTTATCGGTCGGTTAATATAACATAATTTCAAATCTGGATTGGACATCAATTTTATTCTATTAGCAGTATTACAATGTTAGAACATCGAGAGACCCTTCTCTTGTGAGCTTCCAAGCTCCACTCATTTGTCTCAAAAACCTCAGCTAATTTATACCAAACTTTGATATCTTAAGAAGTTAATTAAAACATGCATGTACATATATTATTGATATTAACTATATAAAATAAAGAACTACACAATGAATATCATATTGATGTTGGTGATCCTGCGGTCAACAATCGGCCAACCTAATATAATCATATTGATTTTGGTGACACAGCGGTTAGCGATCAGACAAGTATTGTTTAACTTGAACTCCCTCACCCTGTTACATTAATTAACACACTTCTAGAGAAAACGCATCATCGCACAGTTTTTCATCCCAAGCGTTAATTAACTCACCTCTCAGACAGTTTCTCACCCTTGTTAAAGATACATTATGGGAGATTAGATAAAGAGCTGTGAGTTCTCACTATAAAAGTTAAAAACTAGATAAAGTAAAGGGACTTTGCTGGAAATTTCAGTCAAATGGATCAAATCTGAACCGAGATTTTAGCGATTGAATTTTCGGCCTGGCCTCGATCATCATTACTAAAGTCGGTACGATAAAAAACATAGTCTCGATTATCCATTTCGTGATTAAATCATGAAAGTTGAGCAGCAAATCGGATGCTAATCCAGTAAACATCGCAGACTAGCGTTGACATTGATATGGTCTGGATAAGTTAATTAATGTCTAATTAATAATTTAAATAACATTTGAGGCCTGAAGAAAGACCTGCAATAGGCAGATTTAGCTCTTGCATAATCTATGTTTAATTAATGCACGTTATTTACAATTTTAATGCAGTAATACCGAGTAATAGTCAGGAAATTAATTTTCTTCAGATAGACGTACAAATAACAACCCAGATTTTAGGGACCGGGTATCATTCAGAATTGATGAAAAAAGGAAAGAAACTGAGCTTACCATCTATAATCTAATACACATATTCAGTTAATAGATTGCCATGCAGAAAGTGTTAAATACCATCAAGATTCATCAAAAACCGCCCAGTTTGTGCTACCGTTTAGTTTGACATCCGTTGTCTAGTTTATGAAACTAAATTGTCATAAACTGGATGACCAGTATCAAAACTAAACTAAATGGTCATAAACTAGATGACCGATGTCAAAACTAAATGGTATTTCTTAAACTAAACGGTAGCACAAACTGGGAGTTATTTGATGAATTTTGATGGTATTTAATACTTTCTGCGTGGCAATCTATTAACTGAATATGTAAACTAAACGGTAGCACAAACTGGGAGTTATTTGATGAATCTTGATGGTATTTAATACTTTCTGCGTGGCAATCTATTAACTGAATATGTGTATTAGATTATAGATGGTAAGCTCAGTTTCTTTCCTTTTTTCATCAAATCTGAATGATACCCAGTCCCTAGTGTTATATAAGGTCCGTGCACAGATTAACCCCTTAGTAGTTCACAGTGGTTAGGACAAGGCTTACCTTAGTTTATTTGTTTGTATGGTACTTTCTAACTAAACGGGACGTCCCCAGGTTGTATCCTGGTGTTGGCAGAGAAAGTTCTTCATGATTTTCTAGTCAGGTATCCCTTGTCAAATAATCACACTTTCTTAGTCACACTTTTCCTAATTACTCCCTTACAGGTCTGGCTTGTGACATATCCAATTTTGGTTTGTTTTGTTTTTTTGCCTTTGTTTTGTTTAAAGAAAGTAATGTTGCTGATGTAAATATTTATGGGGTATACAATTGCAAACACCCAATCCTGTGTTATAAATTTGTAACTTGCACAACTTTTAGAATCATCCAACAAAAATGATATCTCTGGTGGATGTCATAGAAATGGAAATGACATGGGTAATGGTGGATTATATGACAATGACATGAAACAGTTAAAGAAAAAACATAAAGCCACTGATTCTTTTAATGAAATCGAACATGAAGATTACCTGCAACATCCAGCACAGATGGAAAAAAAGGGTATTGAACACTTAGTGTCAGATGTATCTACTGATGATGAAAGTATATATAGATATAGGAAAAGAAAGATTAAGAGTAAAAAACAACGTAATCAGATGTTTATTGTTAATGGTGTGCCAGTGAAGGAAGGGTTGTCAAAGAAGGTAGGTGAAATTATTGATAAAGCTCCCAGTAGACAAAAAGGAAAAGGTGATGTCAGCAAGAGTGGTAATCAGCAAATAAGTGATGAGAAAAAAAATATACTGGAAACAGAAAGAATACCAATAACAGGTAATATACAAGACAAGAGACACAGTAATGGTCTTCCAAAGTTGCAGCAAGACGATAGTGGGGACTATGTAACAACAGATGATTTTGAGGAAAGTGAATCTGAAGAAAATGATTTAAAAAAAGGAACAAAAGAAAGACCAAAAAAATACAAATTAGGTAAATAATAGCTATTTTTTATACGCCCACATTTTCATGTGGACGTATATTGTCGTCACCCCTGTCCATCCGGACGTCTACAATTTGTTTGTGGACACTCTACAGGTCACAATTTTTATTTGATTTTGAAGAAACATAAAAAAAATAGGTCTATCTCCCAAAGATCTTGGTTCCTTTCGATATCTGCGCATATTGGATCGTAACTTCCTGAATTATGGCCCTTGATTGTATGAAAATCGTGCTTTTAGCTTGTGGTCCCCCTAGAGGTCACAATTATTATCCAATTTAAAACGATGTTCAAATATATCACAGGACCAAAACTGCTGGACAAAATGGCTGCCCCTTGTATGCAAATAGTGTAAAAATATGGTATATCAAGGTTGTGAACCCTCTAGAGGTCACAATTTTGATCCAATTTTGATGAAACTTCAAATACATGTCTATAACCCAAAGATCTTGGTTCCTTTTGATATTCGTACATATCGGATCATAACGTTCTGAATTACAGCCCTTGACTGTACGAAAAATCGCGTTTTTAGCTTGTGATTTCTCTAGAGGTCACAATTTTTATCCGATTGAAAAAAATAACGTTTGAATATATAACCGTTACACCCTAATAAAGGCTGAGTTTGAATTTTGTGAAAATGGGACACAAACCGCCGGACAAATGACTGTGCCGTGTACGCAAATAGTGTAAATATATGGTATATCAAGGTTGTGAACCTTCTAGAAGTCACAATTTTGATCTGATTTTGATGAAACTTGAAGTTTATCTTTATAACCCAAAGATCTTGGTTCTTGTCGATATTCGCGCATATCGAATTATGGCCCTTGAATCTACGAAAAATCTCTTTTTGTTTAGCTTGTTCTCTATCCATCTCTTGCAAAATGTGGGCGTATCTGCCTGGCAGCCGCTGGTTTATAAATAGAATTAAAAAGTATGTTTTAGCAAAATAAGATCATCTACGGGTATTTGACACACAAAAGTATGTTTTAAATGACCAACAAATTAATTGAAATCTTAACCTTTCATTGCGTCTACCCGGTAGTACCAGGTATTATAAAATGTCGTTAAAAATTTGCGTACCCGGTATTAGCAGGTACTCAGTACGGCCCTTGCTAAAATTAGCACTGTAGCTGCAAGTGCCATCTATTTTATTTTCTATACACTAAAACATATTTCCACGTGTTTCAAAGCGGCAAACCGTTGAATGCCGGAGTGCATAGTGACAATCTTGGTGAAGTCGTGAATGACATCTTCGCCGATCAAGACAGTATGGACAATTTCGAAGCGGGTACTGATACACATAATTCGTTTCCAGTTAGTTGATAATAATAGTAGTCAGGACGGTGATTGGTAGTATGAAGTGCATGATTTGTTGCGCAACCTTCCGCCTATGATGAACATGATAGCCCTATGTAGTATGTCTGCAGTAGATTCTGACGGTAATACTGATGTTGATAATAAATCTGGCCTACTGGATAGTAAAAGACGTAGGCAATTCCTGAGTCCCGAACGTGTAGATCTATTGACTGACTACAGTGATAATGATATGGGACTTGGGGATGAAAATGAAAGCAAGGTATTGCAATCCGCATGTGGTCATGGCAGCAGGAGACGTGGTGCGCGTGTTCGTGGTGGCATTGCTCATGACTGCTATTGATATGTTTGTTCATTTTTATACGCCCACATTTTCATGTGGACGTATATTGTCGTCGCCCCTGTCCGTCCGTCCACAATTTGTTTGTGGACTCTCTACAGGTCACAATTCTTGTCCGATTTTGACGAAACTTGAAATATAGCTTTATCCCAAAAAAATCTCGGCTGCTTTCGATATTGGCATGTATCGGATCGAAACTTCATGGATTATGGCCCCTGTTGGTACGAAAAATCACGTTTTTAGATTGTGGACCCTATAGAGGTCACAATTTTTATCCGAATTGATTCAAACTTGAAATATATGTTTATAACTTAAGATCTCAGTTCCTTTCGATATTCGCGCATATCGGACTGTAACTTCCTGAATTATTGCCCCTGATTGTACGAAAAATCGCGTTTTTAGCTTGTGTACCCTGTAGAAGTCATAATTTTTATCCGATTTAAAAACCCGTATTATAATATCACCGTTACACCCTAAGTACGTCTGAGTTCGAATTTCGTGAAAATCGGCCCAAAATTGACAGACAAAATGTCCGCCGTTCGTTCTCAAATAGCGTAAAAATATGGTATATCACGGTTGTGGACCCTTATAGAGGTCACAATTTTTATCCGATTTTGTTGAAACATGAAATGTAAGTTTATAACCCAAAGATCTTGGTTCCTTTAGATATTCGCGCATATCGGACCGTAACTTCCTGAATTATGGTCCCTGATTGTATGAAAAATTGCGTTTTTAGCTTGTGGACCCGATAGAGATCATAATTTTTATCCGATTTAAAAAAAACGTATTATTATATCACCGTTACACCGTAAGGACGACTGAGTTCGAATTTCGTGAAAATCGGCCCAAAATTGACAGACAAAATGGCCGCCGTTCGTTCTCAAATAACGTAACAATATGGTATATCAAGGTTGTGGACCCTAAAGAGGTCACAATTTTTATCCGATTTTGTTGAAACTTGAAATGTAAGTTTATAACTGAAAGATCTTGGATCCTTTCGATATTCGCGCATATCGGCCAGTAACTTCCTGAATTATGGCCCCTGCAATGATTGTACGAAAAATCACGTTTTTAGCTTGTGGACCCTATAGAGGTCATAATTTTTATCCGATATAAAAAACCGTATTATTATATCACCGTTACACCCTACGGTCGACTGTGTTCGAATTTTGTGAAAATAGGCCCAAAATTGACAGACAAAATGGCTGCCGTTCGTTCTCAAATAGCGTAAGAATATGGTATATCAAGTTTGTGGACCCTATAGAGGTCACAATTTTTGTCCGATTTTAATGAAACTTGAAATGTAAGTTTATAACCCAAAGATCTCGGTTCTTTTCGATAATCGCTTATATCGTACCGTAACTTCCTGAATTATGGCCCATGATTGTACGAAAAATCACGTTTTTAGCTTGTGGACCCTATATAGGTCATAATTTTTATCCGATTTAAAAAAACGTATTATGTCTCCGTTACACCCTAAGGACGACAGAGTTCGAATTTCATGAAAATCGTCCAAAATTGACAGACAAAATGGCCGCCGTTCGTTCTCAAATAGCGTAAAAATATGGTATATCAAGGTTGTGGACACTATAGAGGTCACAATTTTTGTCCGATTTTGTTGAAACTTGAAATGTAATTTTATAACCCAAAGATCTCGGTTCCTTTCGGTATTCGCGCATATCGGACCTTAACTTCCTGAATTATGGTCCCTGATTGTACGAAAAATCGCGTTTTTAGCTTGTGGACCCTATATAGGTCATAATTTTTATCAGATTTAAAACAACGTATTATTATGTCACCGTTACACCCTAAGGACGACAGAGTTCGAATTTTGTGAAAATTGGCCCAAAATTGACAGACAAAATGGCCGCCGTTCGTTCTCAAATAGCGTAAAAATATGGTATATCAAGGTTGTGGACCCTATAGAGGTCACAATTTTGATGAAACTTGAAATACATATTTATAACCCAAAGATCTTGGTTCCTTTCGATATTCGCACATATTGGATCATAACTTCCTGAATTGTGGCCCTTGATTTTACGAAAAAATCACTTCTTTTTTTGAGCTTCTTCTCTGTCCATCTCTTGCAAAATGTGGGCGTATCTTGCATGGCAACCGCTTGTATATATTTTTATCAAAATCCAGTGAAAAAAACAATATCCCATAACTATTTCATGGAGAAAAATTCGTGTTAGCTTTAGTGAGAAATGAGAAATCCAAAATTGCCGCCATAACGTCTCGTGACTACATGATTATGCAAATTACCAAAATTCTATTTTTTGCTCTTAGCCCAACTTCATGCCCATCCCAACAGACAAAAAGAATTTTCATAAAAGCTTCCATAAGTACTGTTTGGCATTTAGTTCCAAACCCCCTTTTTTCCTCAAAAAGGGTCTAGCACAGGCAGTGGATTTACATCTAGCATTGAAAGGGTTAATGCGTGCAGCACTTATCCATTCATCAACTTCCTACATCATGGCACTTTGGTTAAATTTTCAGAATGTAAAATGAGTCTTGTTTGAAATATCTCATTAGATATATCTCGTTGGATGGAACCCTATGGTGATATCATTTTGATGAGGCTGTAATTTCATTTATGATGAGCATAAAATCGCTTGAAAAATACTCATTTATTTGTGAATTTTTCTGTAATTTTTAATAACGTTAAGAAAATGAAAATGAGTGGACCAAATATGTGTAACCTGATCACTCGCATTTGTTTTTATCCTGGTAAACATTGGTACAGTGAATTTAAAGCTGGAGCTGGCACATCAGTAGGCTTGTATATATTTATAGTTATAGTTATTATATATAGTCTACGTGCACTAAATATCTTAACAATAGTTATACTAAATCATTATGTTATCCCTTTTTACTTTGCTGCATGCCACTTTTATCACATCACCCAGTTATGTATTTACTCACTTGAAAGTTAATTTAGCACTTTCTTTTAAAAAATAAAAGTATTAATCATTGTTGATATTCAAAATAATGTTATAATGAACCCTTATAATTGTGTAATCAGATTAAATCACATTATGTGAAAAAAAAGTGATGTCAAAGTACGACTTTCTCTTAGCAGAAGTATTTTGAAATCAAAATTGCATAACTGGAATCCTGGCAAAGTTAGGGTTGACCCAGGGATGCTATTTCACCCATATATTGCTGACGTCTGACCAGGAATATGCTCAATCGGACATCAAGATATGGTGAATGATATTCAAAATTCCAAACTATATTGACTGTACTGAGTGTGTAGCTGTTACTCATCCCGATTATTGCTGATAATAGGCAGTATTGATTAAGTACTTAATCTGCCTTGATTAACTTAATCTACGTGATTTTCTTTATATCTTAATCCTAAAACAATTTGTGGTTTCTCCTTTGTCGGACACACCAGTTTAATTTTTACTCCATTTAACAAACTATATCGCGGCTAAACTGGCAATTCCCATCAGCTGGCATTTCTACCTACAAAACCTAACTAGGATTTAAATAATGGCTCAAATTCTGGAATTTCCTTTGACGATTTACAACATTTCGTTTGAGATTAGTGCCATGGTAAGTCCATAAAATTATTAAAATGGTCGTAGTACAGTCCGTCATTTTGATACCCGATTGTCACAAAGACAATTTATTCAATATTTTATCATTATATATCGGTTCTCAAACTAATTATTTATATGTTTAATTCATTGTGATTTGGGGGAATATCTAACACCTAATTTTATTTGTTAGCCAGTAAAAAAACAAATTGAATCTAGGCCGACAAGCACAAGATGAAGGTTTTATTAAATTTATAAGGCCTAGATTTGATATTGTTGACAAAAATATGCGAATAAAAAAGGGAATTGCTCGACAATATCCTACATTTGAAGGAATAATGAAAATATTCAAATGTAAACTAGGCCTACATTGTAAAACAAAGCAATTCTTTCAGTCAAAATTCTAGCATTAGCCACATTGGTCAGTGTTGTTAGATAATAATGTATCATGTAAGCAATAAATGCAGGGAACAAAACAGTAGTGAAACAAAAGTTACCGGTATGTTATTTTTAAAATTATATAGTTGCCATGTTATTTTGTAAATTATATAGTTGCTATGGCAACCACCTAAAGTTCTTAATATTTTACTAAAAATTATGAAGTTTATAACAATTATGCAATTTATTACATTTAATATCACATTGCTTTAAGATGCTAAAAGCGTTCTTTAAAATCGGGTGATCAGTGATCACATGTTTCATTAGGGTAAAAACACCATTCAAAATGATGTTTAATTGCATTTTTGAGCGTTTGTTTTTCGTTTTGTTTGCTAACAACAAAATATTATGTTATATACAAGAGTAAGGTTATGTAAGTAATTTTAAAAATTCACAAACTTCTGGACTTGTAAAAAAATTTCCCTTCAAGATTTCAACTCCTTCATACTTTATTTTTGCCTCAATAGCAGCCAAAATGGGCAATTTGCTACTGCGGAATGTGTTTCAAATGTGAACCCCTTTCCAGCCCTAGACAGAAGGCGCATAAATCTTTTGATTGTGTTTATTGTTTTTTTAACTCTTGCCTGATAGCTACTGATTTCAAAATAATACAATAATACAATGTAAATATTGATGTAAAAATTATTAGAAAATAAAGATTTTTAAAAAAATAAAATGTGGTTGCTATGGTAACAACCCAAACTCCTTCACATTTTACTCAAACTTATACAATCCATATCATTTTATATTACATGGGTTTTAAACATTTTAAATTGCTCACTTCAAAGTGTGGTGATCACCTTTTGAGTTCTGGTAAATATAATTAAAAATGGTCGAAAAAGGCATATTTTAATGTTTTGGTTGTTACGGTAACTAAATTTGATAATAAATAGCAGATTAAAAATATGAAATTGTAAAAATTCACAAATTTTTTGACATGTTCACATAATTTCACTTGAATACCTCCATTTCTTCTTATTTTATTAATGTCGAAAAAACGCTCCAAAAATAGGCAATTGTGTGCCACGCAAAATTGTTAAAAAATGAACATATGTGTGGCGGCATAGGAAAACCTTTCATATGGTGAAAATTAAAAAAAAATTATTTTGAGGATGTGTGCAGCAAGCACAAATTGGGGATCAAAATGGTCTATAAATGGTCAAAATCGGTTGATAACTTGTAGAGATATTCATAATTTAATACAAGAAAATGACCCATTTGGAAGAAAAATGAAATGGGAGAAAATGCAGTTTAAACATAAATGTTGATATTTCACACTTTCGGGGCAGTTTATAGTACTCATTTTTACGCAATGTCACACTAGTTTTTATTTACAATAAGAAGACAATATTTATCTTTGTGCTAAGAAATATTTACAATATTTTGGTGTTTTAGTAACTGCGTCTTCGAGACTTGAAGGGGGTTTAAATGTAGAGAATTCCGATTTACTCGTGGGCATCTTGGACAATTTGTAAACAATGGAATACGACTAGTGTTAACGTATTTCGGTAAATAACTGACTTCTTTCTATTGAAAAGGTTTTGAAACTCGATCAAAATCAATTAAATAGATGTTGCTTTTGTAGAATTTAGTATTGATTGAACCTTATAGTGAGAAATCTACTCAAAACAGGACGTAAAAGTCGAATAATTGAGACAAGGGAATGGACTTTTTGTTTGATGCGCGTGGGAACTATTTCTTTTGTATTTATGCGCACTATAGTTAGTAATGTACTGCTCATAACAGGCTTTATAATGATGTGTGATATGTGTGAGTGTGCAAAGAGGCAACTTTATAAAGACACCGACGAAATAGACTGACATTGTTATGGCACCGGCACCATTCTGCAAGTCTCAAACGGTTCAGAATATTTCAAAATAAATGTATTTAAAATCATTTTTCGGTTTCACAACTTTGTTGTTTCATAGATAAATGTTTAATAAATGTAAATATGTCAAGAACGGAAAATTGACCTATATATTGTTTGCCATTGTATTTTGGCATATATCTCGGATTGAGCCAGCGCGACATCTGACGGGTTTTCCTGTGCCGCCACACATATATCCTACTCTAGAGAGAAAGCGTATAGATATTTTTATTCTTTTTTTTTTCTGTTAATCTCACTTGATAGCTACTGAATTTAAAATGCATAACAACCAGGTTCAATATTTCAGATATAACATACACAACAAGACCATTTTTGATGAAAAAATTTACCAAAATCACTTTGACAAAATGGAATTTTGGAGAAAACCTATGTATTTTAGAGTTGCTGGGGAAATCGGAGCAGTTGATACAAAAATGTGAAAATTAAAACATAATTAGCCTTTAAGTTGTATTTCATGAATTTACATCTACATATTTGATAGTTTTGCTATGAAATGAAATATGGCATCACAAAAATCACCAAAAATGACTTTTTCAAAGCGTTGAAAAACCTTTCTTCTGCAAAAAAGTCAAAAATCTTGAGCCTCCAGAAAAAAAAAATGTTCATCTGATTTTGAATCTGTAAAAAGTTTTGTGAGAAGAATGATGAGATCTACTTGAAAAACCAATAAAATCAAATGTATAATCATAATCTCAAAATCACCTTTTCCACCTACTTATTGATGCTTTTTCCTGAAGCTAACAAACGACTTCTGGTGACCTAATTCTGGCCTCTATTAACCCCAACTAAAAATGACCGATTTGCAAAATTTTGAAATAGCATCCCTGAATTGACCACGGGTCTGGATTAACCTGGTGATAGCCCGGAGGCCTTGGACCTGTGGGGCCCCATCATGCAACCCATCCATTAAATGATGAATGAAAAAAATCATGGAGGGGATTGTAAGAAATGCTTATATCTAGGACACACTGTTCTCGGCACATGTAAAGTATGTTTTCTCGCGTCGCATGCTGCGATTTAGCATGATTTGGAGAGTTAATAAAAAGAGAACTAATTCCCAAATGTAAAACTTAAAAAAGATGAATGTAATTTACAAATATTTTATTATTTTACTGTACAAAATATAATTGGTTATATAATAGTAAGAAATATGTCAATCTTAGTCTGGTATATGGAAGAAAAGCAAGTTTAGAAATTTCTTTTGGTTCTGTTTTGAAAGAAATAATTCACTATCATGACATACAGTTGAAATGTGAACTGAATGTGGGGGTTGGAGACTGATCTAACATACACAGAGATCAGAAGGCCTACTATTATATGGGGAAGTCATGGATCTGGTATCTGGGTAACATTTATTTCAAGCTTTCACTCTTATTCCAATTTTTATTTTTCTGGGCATTTGAACTTTGCTAGTTTTAGAAAATTTATCAAATACTATTACAATAATTAACCCATATTCTTGTAATTAAATATAATGAAAATAGTAACTTGGTAGATAAATATTTAATTGTTAAACACCTTCTAGTTAGATCAAGCAGTATACATAATTGATAAATTTATACTAAACTACATGGTACACATTCTATGTTGTTACTATTGGTTACTCAAACATTCAGTAGACATTTGGTTTTCTGATTGATTTTGAGGAAATGGGAAGATGTATCTCTGATGAAATTTTTCCAGTGTTTTTGTAAGACATAAATGATTAGACTTTGTACTATGTGATTAGTTTGTTTTTTCAGTAAGATTATACTGGTTCCTAAAATGAGGAACACTAACTTTTAACAAAATATTTTAGTAAATTTTAATGACCCTGTACAAACATAAAATAGATTTAAATAATTTGTTTTGATTATATTTCAGAAGATCAACACCAGCAGTCTTCTAAAAATCATCCAATTATTGAAGTTGAAAAGAGAGGTAAAACATAATCTTCTGAAATTTATCTTTTTTTATTTTTAAACTATGTTCCCCAAAGGGCTGGTCACTAGCCATTGAGACTTGGGTATAAATGGTGTCATATGTAAGCCCCAAAAAATAAATTTGAAGATCATCTGTTGGTACAAACAATAAGCTCAGTCCCTATATAGATCAGTACATGCAGTATTCAGCACCCCAAATCATACTAATGTTTACTGATACTAATTTTGTACATCTTTATTACTGATACTAATTTCGTATATCTCTATTGTCATTTTTGTTTGTAAATTAAGCAGTCTATGGTAAGCACTAAATAGCTTTTTTTCTAACTGCTCAAGAGTTAACACCTCTTTTCCAAAAACCTTGCTAACATAATGTTAAGTCTATAGTTGTTAATAGATTTTTTCAAATTCTCTTTGTAGCATTGGGGTCATAAGAGGATGATGAACCCTATTGACAATCACATTCAGCATTCCGCAACCTGTTCGATGCTTGACCCCCCTTTCCTGCTAGCCTCAAGGCTACATTTTTTTAACATAACGTTATGACCCCTGTCCATTCACATTTTGTTTGTGGACACTATATTGGTTCCTACCGATATTTGCATGTATCGTACCGTAACTTCATGGATACTGATTGTACAAAAAATCGTGTTTTTAGCATGTGTACCCTCTAGAGGTCACAATTTTTATCCGATTCTTATGAAACTTGAAATATATGTTTATATCCCAGACATCTTGGTTCTTTTTGTTATATTGGACTGTAACTTCCAGGATTATGGCCCCTGATTGTACAAAAAATCGCATTTAGATGACACTTAAAAATGTGTTAAGGATTCAAAGGTTTTTGGATGAGTTTGATTTTGGTGCGCATCAGACTTTCCGTTCTGGAATTACGAATTTGGTGCGCATCAGACTTTCCGTTCTGGAATTATGCCCCCTGCCTTTTACACAAAATGTGAAATATGTACAATGTTTATGTACCCTCCAGAGGCGACACTTTTTGTCTGATTTCGATGAAACTTGAAATATGTGTAAAGAATCAAAAAATCTTGAAGGAATTTGCATTGGTGTGCATCGGACCTTCTGCTCTGGAGTTATTCCCCCTGCCTTTTATGCAACATGTGAAATATGTACAGAGGTTGTGGACCCTATAGAAGCCACAATTTTTGTCCAAATGAAACTACTAGCATTTGGTTGTCAAACACTTAACACAAAGTTATCTACACTTCCATAACATGTCCAACTTGTTGAATGTTAATTCATAAAATGTTAAATTCACTTGATTCAAACATATTACAAGTAAAATTTGCACTATTTTATTTTTTTATGACGCTCAGGTCGAAGCTGGTGGTGGGAGTGTGTTCTGTTGCATGTTAAAATGAAATTGTAATCATCAAGTTTCTAATTGCATGTATCGTCATTTGATATTGATAAATGTTTTATTGTTTTCTTGTGTGCATTTTTAGTTTATTGTAAAGTTTCGTAAATCAAATCATTTCCTTATTTTTTAAGTGGGGGGGGGGGGGCACAGTTGCTCAGTGTAAAAGTAGTACTGTGCCGATATGGGTACTATCGAAACATATTGGCTGATACAGATGTAATTACCAACAGTGGCAGATATAAAAATAGTTTCCATTAAATGCCTCAAATGTCATGAACATTGATATAGATATGTCATTGTTATTCGGCAAACCAGGATACTATTTTAACTTGGGACACAAACACAAATAATTGGGTTGCGCTGCCTACAGAGTTCAAAACACAGACTATTTATTTAGAAATTAATTATTTGTAGTATGAGTAATTAATAAAGTATGATCAAGATTATGATTTATTAAATCTTAATAAATGTCATTACAATATAAATCCCTAATTATCAGCACCTATCTATGGATGTCAGAATGATTCCTGCTGTCTTCCAGTTTTGTGGCCTTTCACAGGACATTCTCAAGCTTTTTCTATATGGGTGTAATATGTTGTTACTCTGTCCATCAGTCCATCCATGAAAAATTGGCTTGTGAACATGATAGAGGCTATAGTTTTTGGTGGATTCTTTTCAAATTTGGTGGGAAGCATTGAGGACATGACAGAATGAATCCTATTGATTGTATCAGCGTTCCGCAACTATCAGTTTCAGAGTTACCACTCGGTTGCCAAAACCTTGTAGGTGCAATACAAAGTAAATTTTTTAAACGATTTTGTTCAAATTCGGTTTGAAGCAATGGGGTCATGAGTAGATGAATCGTATCGATATTCAGCATTCTCTGCAACTTTCCATTCGGAGTTATTCCACCTTTGTTTAAAACCTTGTGAACGCAATGGAGGCTATGTTTTTGGACAGATTTTTTCAAATTTTGTGTGGTCATGAGAGTTCACAGCCTATCGATATTCAGTGTACCATGACTTTCCGTTCAGAGGTATCCCCCCCTTTGTTTAAAACCTTGTAAATGCAATAGAGGCTATGTTTTTAGACAGATTTTTATACGCCCACATTTTCATATGGACGTATATTGTCGTCGAACCTGTTTGTCCGTCCGTCCACAATTTGTTTGTAGACACTCTACAAGTCACAATTTTTATCCGATTTCAACAAAACTTGAAATATAGGTTTATCTCCCTAAGATCTCGGTTCTTTCGATATTGGCATGTATCGGACCGTAACTTTATGGATTATGGCCCCTGATTGTACGAAAAATCGCGTTTTTAGCTTGTGGACACTCAGGTCACAATTTTGATCTGATTTTGATGAAACTCGAAATGCATGTTTATAACCTAAAGATCTTGGTTCCTTTCGATATTTGCGCATGTCAGATTGTAACTTCCTGAATTTTAAAAAACGGTTGAATATATCACCGTTACACCATAATAAAGATTGAGTTCAAATTTTGTGAAAATTGGACCAAAACTGTTGTACAAAATGGCTGCTGTTGTACGCGAATAGTGTAAAAATATGGTTATCAAGGTTGTGGACCCTGTAGAGATCACAATTTTAATACGATTTTGATGAAACTTGAAATGCATGTTTATAACCCAAAGATCTCCGTTCCTTTCGATATTTGCGCATATCAAAATGTAACTTCATGAATTATGGCCCTTGATTGTAGGAAAAATCATTTTCTTTTTAGCTTGTTCTCTATCCATCTCTCGAAAATGTGGGCGTATCCTGCCTGTCAGCTGCTGGTTTCAAATTTTGTGTGGTCATGAGAGGACACAGCATCACTTTCCATTCCGGAGTTAGAGGTTGTGGTTTTTATATACCCTTGTGAACACTCTACAAACTACATTTATCATCAGATCTTTTTAAAATTTACAGAATTTGTGAGACGAAGAAGTGTATTGAATTTCAACAATTATCGTTAATTACTTTTAGAGTTGTGGCCCTTGTTTTACTTTGTTGAACCTTGTGAACACTCTAATGACAAAATTTATGACCTAATCTGCATTAAATTTGCATGCATCATTTGAAGCCTACTGAATTTCATCAATTTCCGTTAGAGTTATGAATTTTCGTTCATTTTGTGGAACCTTGTCAGGCCCGTCAACCCCTCAAAGCTGCAATGCAATAGGGTAGTGCAAAAAATGCAGTAGGAACCATGATTTGGCAGTAGATTTCCAAAACCAAGTAAATTCGCACGTCCAAGGGTAATTAACTTAGAAATTATATATTCTTCAAAAAATGTTGGGGATATTGAAATGCAAATACCTATGCAGGATGTGATATGATAAATAGTTATGGACACTTGACATGCTTTGAGAGTATGTTCACAGATGAAGAACTTATCGCCTCAACATAACCACTGAGCTGCACACGTGACACGCAATAGCGCCATACACATGGGAGGGGTTCAATAGAGACTTTTGGCAAGCGGAATTTTCCCATCCGTATCACGTATCCGTATTGTATACGTGTAATGTTGCGTCAAAGTAGTTTTAGAGTTTGGGCAGATGTATGCGTCGATGAGCTGAGCTTAGTTCTATTACAGCAGGATGGCAGATATCTACCAAGATCACCATCAGTACTAGTCAAGTGCCTATTATAGTCTACAATTTCCCGGAGGGAATGAAGTCGCTTGACAGTCGCTGAGCTATTAAAAAAAAAATTAATGTCGAATTTTATTAAAAATAGTCGACTTCAACTCGACTGTAATTTTTGGTCTCACTTATGTATCCATTTCAGAAAGTTTATTTCCCTTTACCACAGAATAAAATCATTTTCAGATATGCAAGGTTCCGTCTCCCTAAATTTAGCACTTAGATCAACTATCATGGTCAAAATCACATCAAATATACACCTTCGTGTTCTAGAATACACAAAGATTCATAAAAACGCTATGATACAACATTTCAGCGTCTAAAAGTAGCAAAAAAGATGGTAAAAAGACACAACAATTTTATACGGACCTTTTCCATATGAAAGCTGTTCGATACGTGCTGCTGTATCCGTGTGCCCTATCACATGTGAGAAATACACACACATTGATAATGTCACACACAAAATCCATACGTATACGCGATACGGAACAGAAATTTATGCTTGCCAAAAGTCTCTATTGTCAAATCTGACATTTTGAGGGAGGGTTGATGAAAACTGCCGCGTGCTGGTTTATCAATGTTAGCATTCCTATCGGTTCTTGCATAAGATTTACTGTTTAGTTTATCTTTGCTTTAGTGTGTTACGTTTATTTTCATCAGGAGACGTGTTCATTGATGTCAACATCAACCGACAACACTGCAAGAATTTGCCCTGGCACTGCAAGGGGAGTGGGTCAGATTGCCCGAAATCATGATTGGACGGTTGATTAGGAGCATGCCACGACGAATTGATGAATGTCTGAGGATTGGTGGAGCAATTACTCATTATTAAGACAAAAATCAAAAACGTCCATTTTCACTTTTGACAGTGTATCTCTTTGCGAGTCAAATTGGGCTGTCAGATAAGCCGCCCATATGAACTGTTTATGTGTAGGCAATTGGCCTGTTATTAACATACACTGGTTACCTCTAATAAAAACAGCAGTGCATTTCCGCAGTTTTGTATTGCTTCTGAATATCTCCTACTTTTTGTGAAGAGTATATATTTAAATACACTTAGTGTCAAGAGGGTCAAGTGGGTAATAAATAAAGATATAAACTAGACTTGGCAAAGTGCCAAGTTTGAGAGTTTTTTATACTAGATTATCACTAAATTATACATTTAATCCAACACAGTATCTTGCTCAGTTTGATCAAAGCACCATAATACAACAACACAGTGAATGAATACAGTAAAGTATTGACCTTATGCTATGTAGTGTGCTAAAAGCAAATTTTATGTGGAGAGTGGCACAATTTTTGTTCCATCTGAACGACTGAACATTGTACCTTGCCAGGCCCTCCAATCTGCACTAGGGATAAGCGGAAACAACGAAGTACTGTCTCGGACAAAACCAGTAGTGAACCTCCTGTTCATGCAGTTAGGTAGCGCCTTACTCACTGAGCCACCAAGATTCTTTTGAACAAAATTAAAGTAAGATTAGATTTTCAAAAAGGTTCAATATTTCTTAATGACACCTGCAAATCTTCAAACTATGTTACAATCATTTTACCTTAAAACAGCGCCATAGGAGAGCTTTAGTTTTAATGGTATTCACTGAAGTCGTCATGTCGACAAAAGATGTGTTATATAAATTTGATGGCAAACAATTGCATACTTATTTTCACTGTAATAGCCCAAAACACATATTTTGGAAAACATTTAAATTACACATAACCAATATTAAAGGTGCTGTGCCATAATCTATCAGTTTAATCTTTTTTTAAAGTTGCACAGAACCTTTGTTTATAATCTGATTTTGATAAAACTTTTAGAATATGCACCAAATGCTGTCACTTTAAAAAAATGTAGGTCAAATATCAAAATTTTAAAAGCGCCGATCAATTGCGAATTGTGAATGCTTTCCAAAAATATGAAGATATTGAAAATTGGATAAAAATTGTAATACAAGTAGGATTTTGAAGATTGACTTACATTTTCAAAATGGTTGCACTTCCGGTGAATTTTAACTTTATGAGACTGCTCTAAAAAGTTGATACACAACTCCTATTGACAATTAATTTTAAATAAAGTAAAATTAAAGAAGTTGCAAATCTGACTTCATCTTCAAAGGGGAGATAACATTTTTGGCTTAATCCACACATTTTGTAATGTATTCTGAAAGTTTCAAGTCGAAATCTTCAATAATAAAAAAGTTATGCTCAGAACTTTCACTCTTTTCACATTTGAGCTTAAAATTAGGCCATATGCATGCGTCGTAGAATCCACCATGTCCGAAAATAAAAGTTGAGAAATACAAACAGCTACAAATCCGTGAAACCTGGATTCAAATTGGTTGAAAAACAAAAAAAGTTCCATTTAATGTCTCATGTACTCTTTCATTTATAATTGATTTTGCCTGGTACCTTGAATGTAAGAGTATAACATATTTTTGGCCCCCCTCGACTTTGATGTGTCTGTATGGATCATACCAGGACCCTATTCGTATGTTGGGGGTCCATATTTAGAATAATTACTACACAAAAATAGCATTTGTATTCTCAACAGAAGTCACCAGAAGACACTATAAACTGCTATCACTTACACAGGTTCATCTGGCACACATTTTATGCAGCAAGTATGGCATGAATAACACAGTATGGTGTTGTATAATATAACAATATTGTTTCTTCCTCTTCTAGGCATTGACTGTACCCCTTTATCACAGAGAAAACAAGTCCTTCAAACATGGCCATCAATTGAAAACTATTCTAAAGCTGTTGATGAGAGAAAATCTCATGAATTTGAACAAAGTAGAGATGAATTTTATATTGAGGATGATTTAAAAAGAACCATTCCATTTAACTTAGTAGCTACGCAATTTGCTAATTCTAAAAAATTCAAAAGATCTTTTTATGCAGTTGCTCGTTTTATTGCAAATTTCATTGGAGCCCAGAAACGCTTACTTCAGTTAAAAGGACCTTCTAGTGATCAAAAGCCACCATTACAGTGGGGTATGTTAAAAAATGTTTTTTCCAAAGCAAGAATGCATGAAAATACATTGCATTTAGCTCAAACCCAAAATGTAACTGTCAATGATCATATAAATCATGATAAAATTTTGTTGGCCAGAAAATCATCCATAGACTCATTTCCGATCTCACCAGACACTCTTAAATATTCTTCTGGACCTCCAGTGAAAAAAAATAAACCTAATACACGGAAATTATGGTCAAACCCTCTTCAGAGGAAGGAGTCAGAAAATGTTAATGTCATGCCGCTTTGGACAGACACTTTGAAAAAACAGCAAGTTAACATTACTACTGTGCCAAGACAGAATTCTCATCCTCTGTCAGGTGATGCAAGAAAATCAAGAGAAGACTTTAAACTCATGAGACAGACTCTTTCGTCTGAATATGAAACAAGATTTTCAAAACCACCATTAAATCGTAGACATCCAGAGAGAATCAGATCTGGTCATGGTTGTCTTGATTATTCTAAATATGCTCGACCACAGACACATCCTGAACACCCAAAGGATCAGTCTTGTCCAAAGTCAGCTCAAGAACTTTACCAAGATGACATTGATTCTGTTACCTTTGATTCTGAATTTGATATTTTGACAGAAAGATCTTACATATATGATAATGAACATAACCAAAGAGAACATGTTCATTTTGAAAAAAATGAAATAGATTCTCATAAAACGTGGAGGAAAGAAGAACAAACAGAAAACCAATTGTATGATTCTTACAAATATGCAAAAAATTTACATCAGGCAAAGGAAGCAAAAAGGGAGTATGAAAGACTGAAACAAGTACATTATGCTGAGCAGTATCAAGCCTATCAAGATAACTATTCTCATGAAGAGGCATTAGAGCGATATTTTACCCGGGGACAAGAGTTAACACGTAATATTATAAAAGACAATTTCCAGCATAAGGAAATGATTGCATTTCCTCTCCAAATAAATTATGATGAAAAAAAAGTACTGCCTCCAAAAGAATATGGGGGAATGTTAGATCGTTATTTGGAATGTTTACAATACCAGGGAAATGAGGTTGATCGCGATGCAGGTAGGAATATGCATGGTTATTAACTGGATTTTCTATGATTAATGCTGATTGATCTCAGTGTAAGATTGTGTATCTGTGTTTGAATTGTCTAAAGCAAAAATTCATAGAAAAATCCTTACAATCAGTTAAACATTTTCTTTTTTAATGATTTGGGATAGCACAACCCAGAGACTTATATTATATAGAGAGTCTGGCCAACCCATGTCCCAATTGTGATTGGCTAATGGTAGTCACATGACAGGGACGCCATTATGTTACCCTCTGAAAAGAATCGTCTGCATAGTAGCCTATAATTTGACGTGTTTTTAATTGACATAAATGGTATATTGTGTGGCCATAAATTGCCAAACAAGACATGGGCGAGGGATTCATATGCACAGGTTCCCAAAAATGCAGAAAGGCGTTGATTGTGGGAAGTGAAAGTAAAAAGAAGTGGTGAAAGCCTGGTAAAAATTATTTCTTGTGTGATGTTAATAGTAAAAGCCTATCGTTCGTTGTTTTTTTTCATGTTTTCAAGCAACCGAAGATTATTATTGTCGTTCGATAAAAGTTCCCAACCTAATGACATTCACGTCATTGGTTATTTTTTATTTTTTTGATTAATGATTTTTCGAAGAATTGCTATGACAGTGTAGGCCTAAATATAGGCTTAGCCTAAGTAGTAGATGATTTTTCGATTTAAATTTCGTAGGCCTAGGTGTTTTTCGATTCAAATATCGTCAGTTTGGTATACAAAGTGTTGCAGTATGTTGCACAGTTCCAGCCTCTTACTGACTATATATCTTATATTATTCTTTTTCTGGTCTTAGTGGGGAGTCGAATTTTGTTTTCCCGCAATTTTGATTTAAAGGCTAAAACATTCATTTATGCCCCTGAATAAAACTTGTATACCAAAAACCAAGTCAAATTTGTTTCCATGGAGAGGGAGAGAGAGCTAACGTCATTATACCTTCCTTAATTCACTTGTGCGCAGGAGTCTTTAGAAGTGGGAGGGAACTGGAGGAACCAGAAAAAACCCATGAGATTGGGCAGGCGACCCTACTTCTTGTCACTTAGAATCTTTAGATCGAAATATTGCCACTTGACTGAATTACAGACCTTATGATCTAAAGCGCATGTGTTGAGTCACTTGACCACCCAAATCAAAGTTTCCAGAGAAACAGAAAAATGATTAAATCCAAAAGATTTCTAATTAGCAAAAGGCACAATTACTGTAATAGGTTGATGTGTTTACAAATAAAAATGTTTCATGAAGATATCTTGTGATATGCTACAGAAATAAAAATTGTGATGGACAGAGCCCGTTTAAATATATTTCCTATAGTACTTTCCGTGCGTTATAATAACTTAGGATAAAAATTAGATAAAAAACTAGTTTCTAATTTCAGAGGTAATCATTATTCTATACTTTCGATCCCTATTCTTGTTGTCTGTTTTGCATGCCCAACCCCCAGGGGCAGAACCACGCTCATTTTCTTTTTGTGTGTCGCCTACAGGCCACAATTTTTAATCGATCGTCTTGAAAAATTTTCATATTTGTCCCCAGCCTTTCAAAGAAAGCAGGGGACTATTAAAATGGGTTTGTCTGTCTGTCTGGACGTCCGGCCATCACACCTTTTGTGACACAATAACTCTCCTAAATGGGCTAGAATGTTCAAACTTGGTGTAGGTGTTTATTAGGTCAATGCCTTGATGGAGTTTGAAGATGAGCATTTTCTGCATAGGGAAAGCAGAGATAAGCAATGTGATTGGTTCTAATTTAGTTCTAATTAAGTGAGAATGATGAAATTTGGTTTATAATTTTATTACATCATTACTTTGATAATGAGCATTTTCTGCTCAGGGTAAGCAGAACAATAAGCAGGTTGATTAGTTAAGACTTTGGAACACAATAACTCTCATTCTAATTGAGCTAGAATGTTCACACTTGGCGTAGGTGTTTATTAAGTGAATGCCTTGTTGGAATGCAAAGATGAGAATCGTCTGCTTACGGTAAGCAGAGATAAGCAAACTGATTGGTTGATGCTTTGGGGCATTATAATTAAGTGAGAGTTATGAAACTCTTGAGTACAGATTCATTAATAACAATAGTGAGTTCTTATATAGCGCACAGATCCATTAAAGTTAATGCTCAGCGTGCATTTAGCTGTCTGTTTTTCACAAAATAAAAACACAGCTAATGTTAATAACGAATAAGCAGTCAAAAAAAGAGCTAAGCAATTGTGAATTCTTTAAGGTCAAGGGTAATGAATTCCATAGGTTTTGTACAGTGTATGAGAAGCATCTAGACTAATAAAAAATCGTCTGACCATGTTAGTTAGTGCTTTGTAAATGAAATAGTAATTCTTAATAAAATAAGAACAAAACAGGACCGAAGATTTCTTGGGGGACATAAACAATTAGCATTGAGGACAAGTAGTCTGGTGTTTCACCTCTCTGGTATTTGTAGGCTATGCATTGGAAGCCAATGTAAATCCTTTAACCCTTTGAACCCTGGCCACCCCAGCATATAGAGGTTCCCCCCCT
The DNA here is from genome assembly GCF_932274485.2 of Patella vulgata. Classification (NCBI taxonomy): domain Eukaryota; kingdom Metazoa; phylum Mollusca; class Gastropoda; family Patellidae; genus Patella; species Patella vulgata. The sequence continues at coordinate 46,721,661 of NC_065885.2, forward strand.
AGGCTCCCAGCGCAAAACCAACTGAAAAAACATAATCGTTATTTAAACCTGAAAAAAGTGTATAAATGCAACCAGTGTCTTTTTCTTTGAAGGCAAGTCCTTGTAGCTAGCATCTGGGTTAATTACCTTTGCCCTCTTGTATTTTTCATAACAGACAACACAAACATTGTTAGTAGTAGCATGGGGGGGGGGGGGCTTCTTAATGCCATGGAGGTCAACATCACGCAAACGCTTGTCCGGGTTGTTCTGTGGTGGCCTTTGAGTTTGAGGACGCTTGAAGTCCTGTGACCCTCACAATGAACAAGTAACAAAGTATATTGGTCTCTTATCCTGCCAGACAATGCATGCACACTGACCGTTGTTCACCATGACATGTTCCCCTTTGGTCATTTGATTGTTTTTCTTGATAATAGCCTTTGGAAAGCCTTGCCTGTTAGTTTGGATTGTTCCTACATAGCCAATCCCCATTTGCCTATTCAAATGTTGAACCAGTGGAATCCCAGAATAATATCTGTCACAGTACACATGATAATTTTGATTCTGGAATGGTTGGAGTAAACATTCAACAAGATTTCCTGTAAGCCCAAGATCATCCACGTGATTTGCATTTTCTACCCTGCCAGTAAATATTTCAGCGTTCACAATGTATCCATTTTTACTATTACAAACAAGGAATGATTTTATGCCCCAACGAATAGGTTTGTCCTTTTTGTATTGTCGAATAGACAAGGAATTCTTAGTAGGGATCATCCCTTCATCGAGGGACAGATCCTGTTCCGGCTTGCAATGGTCAGCAAATTTCTCCAGAATATAGTTCAGTATAGGTCTATTCTTATAGATTTTGTCTGTTTTGTCTAAGGCAGGGTCATCCTCATTTACACGGAGGAGAAAGCACAATATGGCCAAGAACCTATCACGAATGAACACCTTTGAGAAGCCGGGGGTGATAGTCAGTTCATTGTCCTTGTTCCTCCAGTAATACTCATACCTATTCTTATTTATCAGCATTTCTATAGCTATTCTACAGCCAAAGAAGGCCTTCATCTCTCTGACAGTGATAGGATAAAAAATCCTTTGCATAATAAGAGCTAGGCTTAGCTGCTTTCACCTGTGCAGCCTGCCGGTTAGTCTCAACAACCAATAATTCCCAGATTTCTTCAGTCCAAAGTAGGCTCAGCCATTCCAGGGGGGTGCTCTTTTCATCGCTACTAAGATCTTTTAGTATATTAATAGGCCCTGGTATTCCATTAGGGCTAAAGTCGTCATCAACAAAGCACCCATTGTTATCCACCCAACGGTAAGCAGGAGGAGCCCCCCCCCCCCACATGGAGCAGCCCCTCAAGTTCTGACACGCCCCCTTCCTCCACTAGTTCTGATACGACCCCTTGGCTGCCGACCACGAACAGGCTGTACATTTACAGGAGGCACATTTCCATCGCTATCACTATCATTTGACCGATTTGATTCACTGTCAAAGTCATTATCATGACCATAATCATCAGCAATCAAGTCGTCTTCATCATCTGTAGACAGCATATCACTCACCTGGGCAGCTGTGAATCGTTTAGGTGGCAGTTTCGATGTGAAATCGTCAATTTTGGAGCAAAATCAGTAAAACTTTCGTCACGTTATCGCTGGGATAAAGAATGACGAAGCAGCGATGTAAACCGCCTTTTCATTGGTTCGGAATTGGTACAGAAATAGGATATAAACAAAGTCACGTGTAGTACCGCTTTCCCGGGACTTACGGGGTGACGTCATATAGGATTGGTACCGGTAAACTGGTACTACAGGTTCAAATGGTGTGATATGGCAATTTCTACTAGATTGGCACACAATTCTAGCCGTGGTATTTTGTACAAGTTGTAATTTGTGTATAAGGCTGTTGTTTATGCCAAATAGAAGGCTATTGCAGTAGTTGAGTCTGGATGAAATTAAAGATCGCACCAGAGCATGTGCTGCATCTTTTGTAATCAAATTGCGAATTCGACGTATGGACCTCAAATGAAAGAAGCACGTCTTGCAAATTTGATTCACTTGTTTCTCCATGCTGAGTTCAGAATCAAGATAAACACCAACATATTTCAGCTTATCAACTAATTTGACTGTGGAGTCAAAGATTGTTATAGACTTTTGACTGATGTTCAGAAGCTGTTGATTGGTGCCACATAACATTATATCATTACCTTGACTAAGTTCGATGATGATAATTTTCTGCTTAGGCTATAAGGAGCGATAAGCAATTTGATTGGTCAAGACTTTGGAACATTACAACTCTGCTTTAATTGAGGTAGAATGTTCATTAGGTGAATGTCTGGACTAATTTCAATGATTAACATTTCGAGCTAAAGCTAAGCAGAGCTAAGCAATTTCATTGGTTGATACCTTAGGACAAGATAACTTTTATTCTATCTGATAGAGAGTGATGTAACTTAGTGTATAGTTGATAATCAGTTTGATTGCTTGATACTTTTGAACAAAATAAATGTGCAATAAATTAATGTGTCATCTATTTATTTTGGGTTTTCAGTGGGGGACATCAGTCTCACTGATGGCTTGTTCCTTATACCCTTAGGATGATCCCTATTGTTTTTAGTGCATGCCTGACCCCCAGTGACAAAACCATGCCCATTTCTTGTATTTGTTTTGTCATCTACAGGCTGCATTTCTTAACTTAATATCTTGAAACTTTGCATACTTATTACTTATACCCCATAGAACAGAGCCACGCCCAAATTTTGTGTTTGTCTTGTGTTCCGCCTACAGGCCGCAATTCTTAACAGATCTTTTTGAAACTTTGCATACCTATTCCTTATACCCTAAGGATGACCCTATTGTTTTTTGGCGATTGCTCGACCCCCGGAGAGCCACACCCATTTATTCTTTTTGTATCTGTGTGATGCCTAATGGATCGTCTTGTAACTTGGCATATGTATTCTTATAGCCTAAAAACAACAACTGCATGTCCCAACACCCAACTTAACAGATCTTTTTGAAACTTTGCATAGCTATTCCTTATACCCTAAGAATGCCCTATAGGCCGCAATTTTTAACAGATCTTTTTGAAACTTTGCATACCTATTCCTTATACCCTAAGGATGACCCTATTGTTTTTTGGCGATTGCTCGCCCCCCAGAGAGTCACACCCATTTATTCTTTTTGTATCTGTGTGTTGCCTAAAGGCTGCGATTCTTAATGGATCGTCTTGTAACTTGGCATATGTATTCTTATATCCTAAAAACGACAACTGCATGTCCCCAAACCCAACTTTTGTGTTTATCGTATATATCATGACTCTCTATGGGACACAGATATCAATCAGCTAACGATAAAACAAATTCCTCTGCCCTTAATTTGCAGAATCAATTTCACGGTGAAAACTACAATAAAACATAAAACATGGAGACAAAGCCTAATTATGATAAACAAACCAAGTTGCCATTATGTAACACTTGACTTAATAATTTAACAGTATTTCTTGTAGCCAGAACCAAGGACATGACCAACTTGAGACAACTAAGTGATTTATGATTAACAGTACTTTCTTAAAAAATATTAAACACTTACACCATGCAACTCTAATCATTTTCTATAATAGTTTAATAATAACACCAGAAAATTGGTATCGTTTAATCTAGCGTAAATAGGGCTAATTTCTGTCGTGTGTTCAAATACTCATAACTATTGTTGAATTTCGGCAATTTGTACTTGTATCAAATTTAAATCTCAGTGTTTAATTTTGATTACCAAGCGTCTAATTAACTAGTGTTTAGTTTGTCGACACATGTTTAATTATAAGCGGCCCGCCTTATTATCACGACTGTTCAATAATTAGTTGGACCGTTCAATTTCCTCAGGCGTGATTAAAATCAGTCAAGGTGTCTAATTACGCAAGGTCTTCAGTTTTGTTGTCAAACATCTAATTTCACGTGCGATGTTCAGATATTACGATGTGTTTAGTTGTGGGTCATCGTTCAGTTTTGCCGCCGAATGTCTAATTTGCCGCACGATGTTGAAATACTGTAATGAGTGTTAGTTTTAGTACTGAACTGTTGCGATACGGTGAAACATTTTTCAAGATTCATACGACGGCAGGTATCTGTATGCCTATCATTGTGGGGATCATTTTACAAGATCACCACGGTGAAACAGATGTTGGATTTTTAATGGCGACATTACGGTTCCGAATCAAAGCTTTCTTGAGATGCACATACTGTTTCATCCACAATCATAAAACGTGTGTCTATATTTCCAGTTAAAACAGTATTTCCCACACTAACAACACATCCACGAATGATAAATCTCACGCATCTGAATTACGTGTGTACACGTCGACTCCCTACCCTGATTAAATCCTTTTGTTTAATTGTCTTCGCAATTAAGACTAACAGCATTGATATTGCACCAATCATATATTACATGATATGGGATCTATAGAAAGCAGTTTGGGTTGAAGGGTATTGCGATTATCTGGGGCAATAAACACAGAACGCTTGTAGAATTAATACACGTGTCCGAAGCTAACAAAGACAAAACGTGAAAAAAACTAATAATTCAATCTCTTTATTTTTTTTTATTATTATAGAACCCCGGCCCTGTTTCGCTGAAAATCCAATAAAACTTACTAAATAAATTTCATGCTTATATGTAACGCATAACTTTGCCAAAGCCAATTTAAAAAGGAATTGTATCATATATTAAGTTTAATTTTTAATAAAGAATGGTGATATCATAAATAAGTTAATTTGATGTTTTTGTGGCATATACTATATTAGATGAGATCAGAAGAGCATTTTAGATTGGGGGTTACAGAACCATAAGTAAGGTGGAATTAAAAAGTCGAACGGAACTGTTCTTCAGACTGAATGGTGACACCAATCATAAAATTTTACAGAGTTCGTGCTGCCAGACTTTCCAACCTCAAGGGTTTTCTCCAGGTCCTCCGGTTTCCTCCCACTGCTAAAGACCCCTACACGCAAGCGAATTATTTAAATAAATACAAACCATATGTTAGTCCCGAAATGACCTAGTCTGTGTCGAGTTGACGTTAAACTCCATTTCTCTCCCTCTCTCTGCCAGACTTTCTAGGCAGAAATAGCTCTTTGGAATTAATCTCTTCGTTAGAAATTTTGGCATTTACCTGTGACAAAAATTTTAGCGTCATGCACAGGTACATGAGGACAGGAGCGCCTTTCTTATTATGCCTATGCCGCTATGGTGCACCTATGTCACATCTGATTTTTTTCAAAGATTTTGACTTCATTTTTTTTCTTCATAGTTTTAAATTTTTTTTAATCTTCTTTACTTTTCTTCCTATTTGTTGCTAAATTATATAATATTTACTATCAAATATGATCGTATTAATACCTTCTGATGTATATAATAAAAGAGAAAGGTAAGACACTTTTTGGTTGACATTTTTTGGTTGCCATTTTTTTCTCCGTGAGGTACCCCTGTCATTATTTAATTCGAAATCCGGAATAAAATTGTCTTGCCTTACAAATCAGCCACTCGGCTCCTTTCGATATATATTCCACTCGGCTCCTTTCGATATATATTCCATTCGATAAAAACACATATTTCAAATTTTTAAAAAAAATGCTAAGTCAGTTTATTTGCCATAAATCACTCGAGATTTTTTTACAATTCATCGACATTTTAAACATGTAAAAGTAGAAATGACGGAAGTGGTAATAAGGGAGACAACTCTGTCAACTAGCCCGAATGAATCAGCATTACGAAGAGGTAGGCCGAATGAAAAATGATCAAGTTGTGTCCATTTTATACTAAATAAAACACAATTTTTTGACATTCATCCATTTTACCCACAGGTAGTTTTTGTCGCAATATTTTACAATATTCCAGTCCGTATGCACCTGTGATTTTCCCGTACCTTACATTCAGCCTATCTTTTCGTAATGCAGATTCATTCGGGCCAGTTGACTGAGCAATGTTGTAAATTTATAATTTTGTAAATTTATAATTTTGTAATTTATAATTTTGTAAATTTATAATTTTGTAAATTTATAATTTTGTAAATTAATTTATAATTTTGTAAATTAATTTATAATTTTGTAAATTAATTTAGAAATTTTGTAAATTAATTTAGAAATTTTGTAAATTAATTGATAATTTTGTAAATTAATTTTTAACTTTGTAAATTAATTTTTAACTTTGTTATTTAATGTTAATTTTGTAAATTAATTTATAAATATTGCAAATTAATTAATAATTTTGTAAATTAATTAATAATTTTGTAAATTAATTAATAATTTTGTAAATTAATTAATAATTTTGTAAATTAATTAATAATTTTGTAAATTAAAATATAACTTTGTTAATTAATTTATAATTTTAAACTTTTATTTTTAATTTTTATTTTATATTTTGTATTTTAATTTCCATTTTGTAAAATTTCTATTTTTCTGGAGCACTCAACTGATTCTGTGATCTTCATCAGCCCACCTATACCTCGTAGCTTGATATCCGCCTCCGATCTCCGCGTGACGTTGCCATACAGTCAGTCCAAGTGACAAGTTGGAAGAACGTTGGAAAATCCTGATGAACTTTATCGGCCAACACCTGGAGCGAACCAGCAACCTCCAGACTTGTGAGCCAATGTGGAAGATGTTAGTCAGACGAGGCGATCCGTAGGTTCTGAATACAGATTTGCAAATTTAAAAATGAATTTACAAAATGAAAAATTATTTATCAAAATGAACAATTATTTTAGAAAATGAAAAATTATTTTAGAAAATGAAAAATTATTTTACAAAATGAAAAATTATTTTACAAAATGAACAATTATTTTACCAAATTAAAAATTGAAAATAAAAATAGGAAATAAAAAATACAAAATGAAAAATTCTTCAACAAAATCAAAAATTAAAGACAAAAATAGGAAATAAAAAATACAAAAGTAAAAATACAAAATGAAAAATTCTTCAACAAAATAATAAAAATAGGAAATACAAAATTAAAAATACAAAATTAAAAATTCTTCAACAAAATAAAAATAGGAAATACAAAATTAAAAATACAAAATTAAAAATTATTCAACAAAATTAAAAATTATTTTTCAGAATTAAAAATACAAATATGAAATCGAAAAAACAAAAAAATAGTTCCTATTTGAGCTTCTCTATCTATTTGAAATTAAATTTTAATTTCTTAAATTTATCATTTCTTAATGAAGGCTTACAATAATCACACAACATAAATCAGAGAATTTTTAGGAGCCAAAGGTATTTTATCTTGGGGGGGGGGGGGACATTTTAATTGAGTAACATAGTCATTATCAATAAGGAGTGTGTCACTTTGGGTTTTTCAAAGTATCATTGAAAGAGTCTATGGGGCTGATATTTCAAATCTGGGCATTTGGTGTATTAGTTTCAAAGTTATTAAATACAGCCTAGATTAGTCATTTTAGTCACAAATATCATATCAATAGTTTCAGTTACCTAAAATACCATAAAACTACAAAATTCAAGCGATTTAGTTTATCGATACACATTATTTCAATTGAAGCCTGCAAGTAGCATTCAAGTTCAAGACCAACCAACTGATACATTTCGAAACAAATGATACTAAATAGACTCATTGATTTCATCTCTCTACGACTGTCTGACCATGTGCAAACATTGCTACAACGTTGGAAATTCTCCCCTTTGATATTGTAACTATAAGTTCAGCCTGTCAACAGTTTTCAGTTCCGAAGCATATTTGCTTACACGGCTATGTTTTGATAATTAGTACCGTAATCATATTTGACCAAATTTCTCAAGCTTGATCCATGCTAATATGTACTCTGATTGATTATTTAACAAAATCAAAATATCAATGCTAGATGATCTCCTGGATTCAGTTGTATTAAAAATAATTGTATCAGCTAGATGATGGTGAGCTTGTAATCTATCAAATTACGTCATCCAACAATAAGTGATAACTGTAAATTGTAAAATGATAGCAAGTTCAATTTTGAAGAAATGTATCCCTGTTATTTATGTTGACAGATTCTGTCTAGAAAATGAAGGGAGCAGCATAGATTGATGGACTTTCAATTCATCATATCTTTGTAAATGTGACCGGCCGCATCTAAATGAGTCGGAATGCGGGTGAATCAATAATGAGATAAAGACAAAATAAGTGAAAATATTGATTTTGAACGAAATTGAGATTTTCACAAAAATGATTCTATAAATATACTATCTATCGACACAGAAGATCAAAATCGCAATAAAACATTTTAAACACCTGTATTTGAACGTTTTGTAAGAGTACCATATTCTTAAATTTGTCCTATTTCTTAAAATTCTCGGCGAAATTAGTTATTTTTCTTCGCTCGCAGTGGGACGACCGGTCATTCCTCTTGCATAACAATTGGCATCGTTGTAAAGCGGAGCATCTCTAGTTTGTAAATATGATCAGAATATTGTCGATGAATTGATTTTGAATGGATACAATCGAGTTTCAAAACCCTCCAAAAATATAAATAAACTCCGCATGTTGCCATGCTGTCCACACAACTCCTTTGCTGATTGGCCCAGACACCGCGTGCAAGACATTATCGATAAATATTTGGTTTTGGCGATAATGTTTTTGGGTAACTTCATGCGATTCACTCTCATAAGTGGCAGAAAAAAAATTAATTCTGATCGTATATAGATTTAGTGTTAATCGAAACCACATGGCTGATGATGTAAATTAATCGACAAGCGGGTGTGTGTCATTGAGTAATACTATTACTAATCAACTGTCACAGGTCAATGATAAAGCCGTTGACAACTCATTTTTTACTCCGAATAATTAATCCAAGTGGTGATTGTTTGATATCTCATATCATCTTTAAAAAAATAATCTATAGGCCTTAAGTGGAAATAAACAAAATGGCCAATAATGTTCTTTTCGAAGAGAATTTTATTGATGGCTGAATTCCGTTTACCGTCACTTCTTCAAACGGCATGCAAAGTAAGGAATGCATTTGGGATATAATTGTTTAAAATTCTCTTATCACAATGGGTCAAAAAATGAGAATGACCAACGAGCCGAAATGCGACCATTCTCGAGTCTGCCAATAATGTTCTTTTCGAAGAGAATTTTATTGATAGCTGAATTCCGTTTACCGTCGCTTCTTCAAACGGCATGCAAAGTAAGGAATGCATTAGGGATATAATTGTTTAAAATTCTCTTATCACAATGGGTCAATTAATGAGAATGACCAACGAGCCGAAATGCGACCATTCTCGAGTCTGCCATTGAGTATCCTCTGAATAATGTTGATATCTACATCAAAGCCAAAATGCACGAAAGTGAACGTAAGCATTGACTATGAAATTGACATTTCTATAGGGAATCATATTTTGATAACGTCACGCACGGTACCTGAAAATAATAATAGACCTATCGTACACGCAATATTTTATTTTAATTCACTTGTTAAATGAACACGCGTACAGCTGTTGCGGCTTCTTTGATGATTATCCAATCAACAATCTTAATCTCCTGACCACTATATAGCTGGCACTAAGGTGCTAATTAATTGATGAGATTAACTGAGTTAATCTCACTAAAGTTATATTATACACAACAGACTACTAATGTATATATTTTTCTTCAGTATAACACTATCATGTGAATATTATGCCGTATGTGTTGTGGATGTTTCGTTACGAAAGGAGTGCATTTATTACGATTTTCATCGTCGGCACCCTTGAAATCCTAAATAAAAAACATATTAAACGACAAAATATAGCAAATAAATTGCGGAAATAGTCGGAAAAAATTTTTACTACGATTTTCGTCTTCAGCACCCCTGAAAACCCAAGGAAAGATATATTCAACGACAAAACAGCAGATAAATTGCCTGGTTGCTATGGGATTTTGTTTTGGAACATACCAAATCTTTGACTTGCTTTTTCTCAAAACTTACTTTTGTGAGTTGGGTAGCTTCTAATAGACACAGCTCAGTCAAATTTTGCCCAATTCAAACAAACTATACATCAAATTGAAGGTAATGAGTTGGAGAATGTGAAAATAAGAATAACTCAATTTTCAAAATTTCCTCATTGTGACTCAGTATGCTGTGGGGGGTCACAAATACTGAACTATTTTGGGATCAATATTTCTATATCGCTCACATCACGCCCAAAGAGTTAAGTTACGCTTCTTTAATTCAAGCAACAACTCAAAACCCTAATATTTTCTATACATTTACATGAATGGTAGCTACATTTTCCCCATTGTGATAACTTGAGTATTAGTAATGGTCTTTCCCTCAGTGAAATGCAGTGGCTCACTAAAGGCAACTATAAATTTAGTGGAGGCATTGGGCTCGGGAGATGACTTATCCTATCGATATTCAGCCCTCTGCGATATTCCATTCAAAACATACAGACTAGTTTTTAACAGATGTTTTTCATATTTGGTTGGAAGCATTGGGGTCATGAGAGGATGAACCTATTAACTTTCAGCATTCCACGATTTTTCTAATAGAGGCTTTAGTTTTTAACAGATTTCTTTCAAATTTGTTCAGAAGCATTGGGGAAATGAGAGGATGAAACCAATCGATATTAAGTGTTCTGCTTCTATACGTTCCAGAAATATAACCCCTTGTGAACACAATAGAGGCTGTTGTTTTTAACCAATTTTTTTTTCAATCCTAGATCCTTATCAATTTCACTCAACATCCAAGTTTTCCTTTCAGATAAGCTGCCATTGAGACAAAGCTGCTGAGGGGTTGTATTCCAAACCTTTTGTGGCTATCTTAACTTTAAAAGTTTTGGGAATGTTATATGGGATTGGTTGGTAATGACTTTAGCACTAACAACTTTGCTGGTGGTGGGTACAAAGAGCCTGAAAAGCCCCATCATTGCTTCTTTCATAAGGTAAATAAATAATAATGATGTGTTTTTTGAATGGCAGATGAAGAAAATGATGGAGTTAGCTACACCCAGAGATCACAAAATAAAGGACGAGACCTTCATGATGTTGAGTATCAAAATAGTAAACATGCAATAAAACACAAACCTACAGAATGTAGTGATTCAGAGTCAGAAACAGATTCTTCTGACTGGGCAACAGATGAAGAAGATAGATTTAAAGAAAAGAATTTCATTATTTTGGATGCAACAAATAACACAACTACAGATACTACCAATCGTAACCAGAACAAGAAAAAAAGAAATGATAGACACAAGGAGAAATCACATTCTTCAAGAAAGCATTTTTCACCAAGAAAAGGAAAATATATAAATGTTGATGGAAATGATATGGATGATTATAATCAGGCATCTGGTCAGTTAGGCACTAAATTATCAGAAAGAAAAAATCGCAGAAACACAACTGCTATCATTGAAGTACAGCAAACAGTAGAACTTGATATTCAAGATGGTGGATTAGTTGAAGAGGGTCAAGAAAATAGAGAACAGAAGAAGCTAGCTGTTCCAGTCTCCTCGAAATCAAACATGTTACCTGTTGGTGAAGGAGAGGTAAGCTTTTATGTATGTTTTTATACGTCCACATTTAGTGTATTGCATTGTGGCGCTTGTCTGCCTGCCTGCCAACAATTGGCTCGTTAACATGATGCATTTTTTATGCTCCCATATTTTATTTTGTCACCTATGTCCGTATATCTGGACGTTCAGATCTATGTTAACATTTCTTTAGGGATCCTCTAGAGGTCTCAATATTTATCCCCTTTTGATGAAACTTAAAGGACAATATTGGTGTCAGTCATTATCAAATATGTGATAGAACTGGTTAAACACGTTCCAAATAATGATACGTATAAAAGTATAGACTGAATAAAAACAAGGGAATGTAAGCGATATTTCTATTTTTCTCATTTTCTAATTTTCTCTTATTTAGTGACATTCGATTACTTTTTTGAATTATCAGATATCCTCTCACAGTTTCACATAACAACTTTTGGTCTTCGAAGCAATTGTTAGTAAGCAGAAATTCACTTGTGAATCTGTTATCTCTTGTCAAAGGATAACTCGTGTTTTCCTTTTGTTATTGTCACATCCATGCGATCGTTTCAAAATAGCATTTGAATAGACTTCTTGATCCTTGAATGCCATCCTTCCATAGTGTTGTCCTGTGTTCCACAGATGAGTAGCATATTCAGAGTGAACACTACTTGGTTGATTTGATGATATTCATCATTAGTTGCCAATTGGTAAAAAAAATTCTTAAAATCATAAAGTGCACATAAGATGGGCTTGGGAACTTTTCAATACATGTAGCCAATGGTTACTATATCAACTTTACGGCAAGTTCACACCAATCTGATTGAAATTAATTCAGTTATCTTCACCCAAAGTCGTAAAAATTAACCTCCCGTAAAAACGCCTGGCTGATTCCTTAATCCCCCTAATTAAATAAAACAATTGACTACAGAATAATTTGATTTGTAATTCATTTTAATTTAAGATCCAATTTAGAATTTGTTTCATAATGTACAGTCGCTCTCTTTTCTCACAACAGCAATTTTAATACCCTCTAACATCGTGTGCAGTCCAATCGATTCGAGATACATTTTCGTCAAAAGAGTATTGTGGTTCTAATTTCCCCGAGTAAAAGAGTACATCCAAGGTCATCGAAAAATTCCATATTCGCTGTGAATTTCAAATGGAGTTACAATAAAAGTTGTTCTTTGTGTATAGAAATGGTTATTATTATTATATATAGCTAATAATGAATATATCGACAATTGACTGGCACCATTTGTATTTCTGTACTTATAGAGAATAGTTTGGGATATCGAGTATTACGGGGTTATCCAAATTACCGGTAAATGCGCTAATTGCTTAGGTCGTCTTCAGTTGTCACGGGGCTTATTTAAACAATGACACCTTAAATGGATCTACGGCATGATATGGCATTTTAAATTCACTCTAAAATATTCCAATCACAAATGTCTAATCTATTACAACGCAAGACGATAATTCGGTGATTATGATTATGCCAGTCACATGTTAATTGGACCGACACGTACACACTTGTCAACTGGTGGTGTGTATTGTATGGATAATGTATATAGTATATGTAGTGCCTGTGACGTCACCAGCCAATCAACGGGATTAAAGTTGTAATTGAAAATTTGAAAACCGTTTTTGGCTTTCGGATACTTAAACCTCAATAGCTGAATTAACTTTAATCAGATTGGTTTGAACTTGCCGTAAAATGGATATAGTAACCATTGGCTATAAGTACATTCAATTAAGATTTTTAATCTTATGTGGTCTTTAAGCACCGTTAATTGGGTCCTGTAACAACATGACTCTCTTCAAACAAAAAAAAATGACAAGTCGATATCTGCCCCCTCGTGGGAAAGATTAATTTTGGTCACGCTCTGTAAATGCGCCGTCGTGGGAATACAGCCTTTGACTAGAGTAATGATTATGAACCCGATACAAATTAAGAGTTGCTCACAATTTATTTTTAGAGCTTTATAAATTCAGCCAATGGTGGGTAGGCTGTGTCGATACAGTTCATTTCTGATACAATACATGTTGACGATATGGCAAACCAATATGCGATATGTATCGCGATATGGTGACATAACGAGTTATGCCTGAAATTGTCTCAAACTACATTCTGTTTCAAGGCGTTTGAGATGGGTAAGCATATTTGTTGTTCCCAGAGATGTTGCCACCTCTGCCTTACACAGGCAGCTTCTGGTTATATTATTTTCGTTTGATTAAAAATGAAGCCAAACCTTTTGACTTATTTTTCCCGGATATCGTAGCAGATGATAACAGTGTAGCATGTGCGACTGAACTCAGATTGAGGCCGTGTAGCTATAGTTAACCAGTTATCAAAATAAACTTTGTGAATGTGTGACATGACAATCAAAAGTGCGCTGGGCAAATCAAGAAACTGACTTCAAATCACACGGTGAAGAAAATAAACTGTGAAAGTGATATCATTTTTATACGCCCACATTTTCAAATAGCGTAAAAATATGGTATATCAATGTTGTGGACCCTCTAGAGGTCACAATTTTCTTTTGATTTTTATGAAACTTGAAATGTACGTTTATAATCCAAAGATCTCGGATCCTTTCGATATTCGCGCATATCGGACTGTAACTTCCTGAATTATGGCCCAAAACTGACAGACAAAATGGCCGCCCCTCGTTCTCAAATAGCGTAAAAATATGGTATATCAAGGTTGTGGACCCTCCAGATGTCACAATTTTCTTCTGATTTTGATGGAACTTGAAATGTAAGTTTATAACCCAAAGATCTCGGTTCCTTTCGATATTCGTGCATATCGAATCGTAACTTCCTGGATGTGATCCCTCTAGATGTCACAATTTTTATCCGATTTAAAAAAACGCTTGAATATATCACTGTTACACATTTATGATGGTTGAGCCTGAATTTCGTACAAATCGGACCAAAACTGCCGGACAAAATGTATGCCCCGTGTACGCAAATATTGTAAATATATAGAATATCAAGGTTTTGGATCTTTAGAGAGGGGACACAATTTTGATCCGATTTTGATGAAACTGATTGCACGCTCACTTTAATTACTATCAAGTATCAGTGTAACACATAACAAAATTGTGACTGCTTATTGAACAGCCGTTTTCATAAATTCACTCTCATTGAAACGTTACTTTAGTTTTGAAGAAATTATTGTTGAATATCGCTAAATCGGAGATACCCAGATGTGTAAATAAAGCAAGCTTCAGAATTCGTCTGCCATATTGATATTTTCGCGCGCACATACGCAATGTTTTGAATTCGAACAAGTTCATTTTGGTCCCTTAACATAATTATTTACGATATTTCTTCATTCGGAACCATGGCTGCATTATTTTAAAAATAAACAACATCAATTTACGTATATATACGTGATATAACAAGTTTTATTAATGTTTTCCAAATAAATCTCCTTAGACAGGAGCAAACGATCTTTCGCAACTTCGTATGGTTTTGAACTTTGAACTTACACTGTATCCAGTCTTGATGACGACCGTGAAAATAAGTTTGTTTTCGATACTATCGATTATCAACCGACATTTCATTACCGATTATTGATAGTAAAAATCACTATCGATACCCAGCCCTAACGACCAGCACAAATCTATCGAAGCAAACAAATTAATAATTTAATAGTTATTTAACCTGTTAACAAGTTTCAAAGATACGGTGATACAGCAATATTTTGTATCGATATAAATGTCGCAGGAATGTATCGATACATATTGGTGTATCGATATATCAACACAGCCCTAATGGTGGGTGTATATTATATTGTCTGGCAACCCATCTTTGTTCCCATGTGTAGTGTTAAATGCAAGAAAATACAAGCTTACATGAGATTTCCATATATAATCCTTTATCTTAAATAACTAAACCAGCAGTATTTATCTTATCTGTTAGTTTATAATGGGTGATGGAGATGGTATTTTACCAGCACCATCCATAATGGTGGAATCACGAGGGAAAAAGGGAGTTCAAGTGATGTGGGAGTTACCTGAGAGTCCAGACCCCAAATATAAACTACTTTTATATGTGGTTAATGTGGTTGGTGTGAAATTTTCCAAGGAGGTCAACAGTGATATAAGGTAAGACCCAAGACCTTTAATTTAATTAAATTGCGAGTGAAGTTGATTTGTGTTTCATTATTCAGATAACCATTTTTATATGCCCACATTTTCATGTGGACGTATATCGCCGTCAACCCTGTCTGTCGATCCCCAATTTCTTTGTGGATACTCTACAGGTCACAATTTGACGAAACTTAAAAGATAGGTCTACCTCCCAAAGATCTTGTTCCTTTTGATATTGGCATATATCAGACCATAACTTCATGGATTATGATTGTATAAAAAGTCACGTTTTTAGCTTGTGGACCCTCTGTATGTCACAAATAATATCAGATTTAACAAACTGTTTGATTATATCACCGGTAGACCGGCATGAAAGTTGAGTTTGAAAATCGGACCAAAATTGCTAGACAAAATGGCTGCCACTTGTAAGCGAATAGTGTAAAAAAAATATGGTATATCAAGGATGTGGACCCTGTAGAGGTCACAATTTTAATCCGATTTTGATCAAACTTGAAATGCATGTTTATAACCAAAACATCTTGGTTCCTTTCGATATTTGTGCATATCAGATCGTAACTTCCTGAATTATGGCCCCTGATTGTAAGAAAAATCGCCTTTTTTAGCTTGTTGTCCCTTTGGAGGTCACAATTATTATTCGATATTAAACACCATTTGATTTTGTCACAGTTACACCGTAATAAAGGTTGAGTTCGAATTTCATGAAAATCAGACTAAAACTACCGGACTAAATGGCCTTCGCTTGTGCGCGAATAGTAAAAAAATATGGTATATCAAGGTTGTGAACCCTGTCGAGGTCACAATTTTAATCCGATTTTGATGAAACTTGAAATGCATGTTTATAACTCAAAGATCTTGTTTCCTGTCGATATTTGCTCATAACGGAAATATAACCCAAATATCTTGGTTCCTTTTGATTTTCGTACATATCGAATCGTAACTTCCTGAATTATGACCCCTGATTATACTAAAAATTGCCTATTTTAGTTTGTGGTCCCTCTGAAGGCCACAATTATTATCCGATTTAAAAAACCGTTTGATTATATCACTGTTACACTGTAAGGAAGGTTGAGTTTGAAATTTCGTGAAAATCGGACTAAAACTGCCAGACAAAATGGCTGCCGCTTGTACACGAATAGTGTAATATATATAATCTATGTTGGATAATATGTGTAATCGGTAAAACACGGCATTGGGCTCCAGGAACATGCTACAAGCTTATACATAGCAGAATTGGATTCAGAAACCTTTTCAGTAATGTGTTTAGGAAACGTCCCGCCACAATTTGCAGCCATATTAGAAATATTCTAAATATGTTAACATGTGATCATTTTACATAATTCTTAATGGCAGAAATGGAATCTGTGGCTCAAAAACATATATTCTGAAACCATAGACGACTACTTAATCATCAGCACATCATCACATTTTCATGCCAAAAATAGCTGCCATCTTGGAGATATGCAAAATAGGTGAACTGGTGATCATCTTACATGTTGTAACTGACAGAAATGGAATCTGTGCCGTTGATAACATATATATTGACACCAAAGACGACTACTTAATCAATATCAGCACACCGTCCCATTTCCCCGCCAAAAATGGCCACCATCCTGGAAATGTACAAATTAGGTGAACATGTCATCATTTTACACAGTCTTAACTGGTAGAAATGGAATCTGTGCCCCTGAAAACATAGATATTGACCCCAAACACTACGAACTAATCAGAATCAGCACATCATCCGATTTTTAAATCACAGTTGATATGTCGATTACATTATAAATAAGGTGAAAACAAAATAATAAGTTGGAATAGTACCTACCCTCAAATAATGACCTCCCATACCATTAAGACCTACTCAGAAAAAACTGTCAACATTGGTTTATTGTCATTAAACATCAAAACCTTCAAAATAAAGCTTATTCCACGATTTCTACCCAAAAAGCCGACGGATGGGAATTATGTAACAAACTGAATCAGACTAGTAAACCCTATCGATATTGGGCACTTTGTAATGTTCTATTCTGGAGTTACCTTCCCTTTGTCAGATACCTTGTTAACATGATAGATGTTACAATTTTTAACATATTTATTTCAATTTGGGTGTGTGTGAAGCATAATTTTAACCTGGCAAAATTAAGTTTTTGTTTGTTTATTTAATCTATTTTGTAGTTTTGAATGTAACTTAGTAGAGAAAGGGCAACCAGTTAGAGGTGTTCAACATTGTTGGAATGTACAAGGAGAAGACAAATGTAATATTAAAGGATTACTACCTGGCCTAACATATAGGTATAGTATTATTGTGATAAAATTATTGAAGTTCATTAAACTTCTCCCTAACATCAAAATTGCGCAACATTGGGTCAGATAAAGACTGCTGGTCATCATTTAAGCTGTCTGCTAAATATGGTTGTATATTTTCTTGTCGTCCTGTCAATCTGCCCACCCACCCTTACTTGTTCTGTAACAATATGGTGGCTGAAACAATATCGTTGTCTTTACAAATTATTGATTCTAAATTCATAATCAAGAAATTTAGCAAGTAAAACAGGTTATTTTGATTCACATGTGGGTCATTTACATTTTCTTTGTCATAAACATATATCATATTTGTTGACCAAATTAATTGAGTAGCAATCCCTGCCGATATGCGGGTATGGTGCACATATTTGGAATTTAGCTGTTATCAGTCTATGACGTAAATCAATTATGGGTAGGCACCTATAAGAGATAGCGGGACTAGAATATTTTTAGGCACACATTGTATTCTGTAGACGATAGTGTTGAAAATGGGATCGAGATTTGTGATCCGAATACCTCTGTTTGCTATCCGAATACTATTCGGATAATTTGGAAACGTGAAATTCTTGAACAAAATTACATCAAAAGTTCATATACTCATAATTTCTTACTTATTTCAATGTTTATTAGTGTCTGTGTATGCTGAGTATGAAATCATACTTTCGATTTGTAAATTGTTTGAGCCGCGAAGAAAAAACATGCCTACGTTTAGCCACAATTATTAAGACTATGCATGATATCCATAAAAATCAGTGAGGTGAATAAATTTGTGTATAACTACTCCTGTAATCCACAGCCCTCCCACTTATCATTTTGCTCAATCAACAGAATGAAAAAAGTAAAATAAAAACATGTCACATTTATTCCGCCAAGGTCGTTTAACTCATTCCGATAATCTACTGCTATTGAACCAATCAGTAAGTGAGAATATTTTTATATCTGAATAGTAGTTTCAACACTAGTAGACGACCATTTTATGATGTAGTGGTTTCCTGAGTCGAGCCAATCAGAATAAATAAATACCACTTGTCATCCAAGCGTTACGATTGGTCGACCAATTGTCTGGCAGGTTATTGTTGTCCATGCCTTTAAAACACAGATTACAAAGAGAGGTTTTAGTTTCTCACTGGTCGCACAAAAAGTAATCAACAAAGACCTACACGAGCAAGTTTTAATTTCACTGATAATTGATTGATAATTGCTTGTTAATATTCTGTGGCTTGAAGGTCAGATTATACAGTGTTGATTCAATGGAAAAAGTGTGACGGGATGGCTGATTGATGTCATAATTCGGAATATTCAGAATACGCATTACTCAAAGTTGTTTTGCCTAAAGTAATAAGGAAATAAATTGGGACATGAAAATGATGTCGGATTTCACAAAATATTGTAGTATTCGCATGTCGGATGTGACAGAGTCCACTGTATATGTGAATATAGAATTAAGAAATAAATTATGCATTCTTTAAATAAAATTTAAAAAAGAAATTAAAATTAGTATCACTATTCAGTGATAATACCATTGTTAATGTTGTGACATAAAACCTATAGCAAAAAAATATCATTGTTCCTGTTACATATTTAATCCCGGTATTGTGAGAAAACACAATGGTGAAGTCCTTAAAGCGAGAATTTCATATTTTCTAAGAAAGTCAAAACATAATTATTTCTATGTCTTTTGCTCAATAGGTTATCAACTCACTATTATACGATCATAGGTGTCATTCTCACACTTAAAACTCATTTACACAGGAAATAACAACACAATTACCTCCCTTGTTTTCCTATTGAAAACAATAGTCAGCCATTTCCTCAACGTTGGAATTTAAAGTTGAAAATGATATTTTTGCCAATTTCTCAGCTGTCAATAGTGAATTATAGGATTAATAGGATTATTCTTTAACAAGGTAGGACTGTTTATGGATACCATCTATTTTAAGGCTTTATTTTAATAATTTTTAAAAATATAACTTAAAATTTGAAATTTCTGCTTTAAGAGAGATACCACAGTAGCCAGTTCAGAGTCAAACAAACCAACATCTAGATCAGGCCAAAACAAAGATATGTGGCAGTGGTAGTGCTACAGTTCTTTCTACAGACATAAATTCTGGTCTGAATGATAAGTGAACCTATACAAATTCGTATTTTCATGTGAATCCAAATAAAAAAAGCGACAGAGGAATCCAAAACCATTTGAATAACATAAACTTTGATGGGATTCAAGTCATTATAAACTTGATACAGTAACACCAGTAGGAG
The DNA here is from genome assembly GCF_932274485.2 of Patella vulgata. Classification (NCBI taxonomy): domain Eukaryota; kingdom Metazoa; phylum Mollusca; class Gastropoda; family Patellidae; genus Patella; species Patella vulgata. The sequence goes on from NC_065885.2 coordinate 46,741,810, forward strand.
GAATGATTCAAAATAAAGTCATAGCTAACAAAACCATTTTTAATAGCATCTAACGTTCCGTAAGTGTAAAAACTTACTTCCTCAGAGAGCACAACTATAAATATTGCAGACCTACCCTTTCCATCACCTGCAATGGTGTGGTAAAGTTGATAGATTGAACCTGCTTAGTTCGGGAAAATAGATTTCTTGATTGACAACACGATAAGGTTTAAATAAGTTTATATAATCCACAAACGACACATGATACAGTTTAAAACAATTAAATGAAACGCGTAAGCGCGTAGTCGATGTTGGTCGATCTAGATGTATTTCAATTCACCATAACCATTAAACACCATTTCTGTTGGTACTACACATAACTATAACACAAAATACATTTATGCTCGACAAGTTGGCCCTGAAAATACAATAGTTGCCATTATCCATATATTCGTAACCAACAGTTCTATTGGCTACACATCCTACAATTTTTACCTTACAGTATTTGAATTACATATATAATTATATATCAAACACTCATGAAACTCACAGTCCACTTGCAGTCATCTATTACAAGAAAGTTAAATTAAATAGCTTACCCATTTGTGGAAAAGAGCCGGTATTGACCTTCACTAAATCTGTAACATGTGGTACTGATGCATGCGTGTAATTTAGTTTTATCCCAGCTAAACTTCTGAATAACCAACCAGGACAAAGAATTACTAATCACCTGATAAACAATATTTCAGAAAGAGACCACCTTCAGAACTATAAAGAGTCCAACGAGTTATCCTTTCAACTATACCAAAAAATATTAAAAGTAAACCCATATAAGAACTAAGACATTTCAACCACTAAAATAAAACACCATAATCCGGACAATACAATTCCAGACCCATACAACTGAAAATCCATCCCCCAAAACATTTTAATGAATTTACATTATCTCACAACCAAAACTATAAACTCACTTATTAAAAACTTCCAACAATCAAGACACTGATCAGGACATTCTTCACCAACATTAATTGACAGAGTCCCAAAATATGACCCTGTTACATACTTCCCCCCACCGTAAAAATGACGTCCCGTCATTTACTTACCAGTAATTAACGACAACAATGCCGTACTAACCTCTGGAGCCATTTTGCTTAAAGAACCTGAAAGATGTAATGAATGAATATAGTTAGCTTTCTCATACCAATCTGACGGATTATTAATTTGAGCCATAACAAAATCACCACTCTGCATCCATTGAGGTTGGTTACATGTTCGGCGAGGTCTTGTTTCAATAGATACATCTGCCGGTAGAGGACTTGGATTATTATCTACGGCGTCACCTGAAACATTAACTTCAATTGATTTTACCTCAGTATTTTCATTACTTACAGATGCGTCATTAGATGCCCCATGAAATATCTCGGTATTGTGATCCCCCTCAACAATATCCTCGATAATTTCATGATCACCTTCCCCTCCTCCCGTAAGAATAACCTCCGGGTAATTCTCATTTACAGGATCATTGGCTTCCACATAACTAAATTCTTCATCAGAACTTGAATCTAATTCAACACATTTTTCCGCAGCTACTTTAGACTCAATTACTATTTTTCGCTTTCTCGGTTTTGGAGTCGGAAAATACACGGGTTCAACGCTATTGATTGATAACAAATTATTTCGATGTAAAGTACGCGATCGTCCACGCCCAGACTCTGGTCTGACCACAAAAACAGGAATTTCCAAATTAGGTTGATCCTCAACAATGTAAACGCCAGGTTCCCATCGATCAGCTAATTTGTGTTTTCCCTGAAACGCTAAAGTACGTACTAAAACACGATCACCAATATCAAGACGAATACCTTTAACTTTCCGATCATATTTTGTCTTCTGTTTTTCTTTACAATTCTCTGATGATTTAATCGCTAATTCATAAGAACGTTGTAACCGTTCCTTTAACGCTTTTACATACGAATGTAATGACACATTAGACACTTCTCGACTCACTCCAAACGCTAAATCTATTGGAAGACGAGGGTGGCGTCCAAACATTAAATAGAAAGGTGAAAATCCAGTGGTTTCATGTCGTGTGCAATTATATGCATGTACAAGAGGTGCTACTTGTATTTTCCAATCATTTTTCTTCTCCGGCGTAAGTGTACCCAGCATATTCAAAAGTGTCCGATTAAATCTTTCACACTGCCCATTACCCATCGGGTGATAAGCTGTGGTGCGGGATTTATCCATACCTACTAAACTACATAATTCTTTAATAATTTTACTCTCAAAATTAGCTCCTTGATCAGAATGTATCCGACTTGGTAAACCATAATGAACTATAAAATTATTGAAAAATACTTCAGCCGTTGTGCGAGCTGTCATATTCCGTGTAGGTATTGCTTGAGCATATTTTGTGAACAGATCTGTAATAACTAGAATATACTGATAATTACCTTTAGATGGTTCTAGTGTTAGAAAATCCATCGCAACAACTTCAAGGGGGTGAGTAGTTTCTATATTCACCAAAGGGGCTCGGATATTTGTAGGAGATTTTCGTCTCAAACAACGTTCACAATTCTTGATCCAAAGTTCAACATCACTTGCCATACCAGGCCAATAAAATCGTTCCCTCATTAATACCATAGTTCTATCTCTACCCATGTGACCAAGATCATCGTGAAGAGCCTGAAATGCTAATTTCCTATAATGACCTGGAAGTACGAGTTGTTCAATTATCTCCCCTTCATGTTCCACAGATCGATATAAAACTCCCTGTTTCAGCTTTAAGTGTTCTAAACGACGACATAATACTTGGACCTCTTTGTTGAACTCCTTGTCAAATGGCTTTATTCCCGACCTTAAATATTTAAGAATAGACAATATAGAGGCATCTTTTGCTTGTTCCTTTCTCCAATCACGTGGTGTCATACCATTTAGACCTAAATTTACCTCCGGCACTAATTCTGGTGATATACTTAAACATTCGGCATAATTACTCGGCTGAATAGAATTACAAATTACATGTACCTGTTCATGTGAAATATATTCCGATTCTTTATGTAATCTTGACAATAAATCGGCGTCCAAATTATTTTTCCCGGGTCTGTATTTTATTTCAAAATCATACGCAGAAAGAGCGGCGAGCCATCTATGACCTGTTGCATCTAATTTAGCGGAAGTCAAAATATAGGTTAATGGATTATTGTCGGTATACACCACAAACTTGTTCCCATACAAATAATCATGAAACTTTTCTGTAACGGCCCATTTTAACCCTAAAAATTCCAATTTATGAGCAGAATAATTTTGTTCCGATTTATTCACACTTCTGCTCGCGTAAGCCACAACTTTCAATAAATTATCTCGTTTTTGATAAAGAACTGCACCCAGACCAGTTTGACAAGCGTCAATATGTAAAACGAATGGTAACGTATAGTCACAGCTTGTAAGAATTGGAGAACTACACAAATGATCCTTTAATTCACAGAATGCATTTTCCTGCTCAATATCCCACTTCCACTTGACGGAAACATTACTTTTATTTTTCTTACCCGTTGTGGGCATCAAAATAGATAAAGGTTTTGATATTTTCGAAAAATCTTTCACAAAACGACGATAATAACCAGCAAATCCAAGAAATTTTCTTACCTCGACAGAATTCAATGGGCGTGGCCATTTTTGGATCACCTCAATTTTCTCTGGATCTGGTTCAATACCCGCTTCGGAGATAACATGTCCAACATAGTTTACACGTCTTTTAAAGAAACTACATTTATCAGGTGCTAATTTTAAATTACACTGACGTAAACGCTCTAAAACCTTATTTAAGCGCTGTAGATGCTCCTCGAATGAATCTGCAAAAATAATCAAATCATCAATATACACTACACATATCGTCAAATGAAGATCTCCTAAGCAATCTTCTAAAAGCCTCTGAAACGTCGCGGGAGAATTACAAAGACCAAAAGGAAGTCTGTTATACTCATAAAAACCAAGCGGACCAATTGTGAAAGCGGTACGCTCCTTATGTTCTTCGGCAACTTCGACCTGGTAATATCCGGACTTCATATCTAACTTTGAATAAAATTTGTTACCTGCTAAATGATCCAATAACTCATCAATTCTGGGAAGAGCGTACGAATCCTTGATCGTTCTATTATTCAATTGTCTGAAATCAGTGCACATGCGTAATTTACCGTTCTTTCTACGACAAAGTACCACGTTTGATGCCCATGGACTATGTGAATTTCTTATAACACCACATGCTAACAACTGCTTTAAATGATCTTTTACTTCAGTAAACATCGATGGAGGTATACGGCGGTGCCGTTGCTTAAACGGTTGTTCATCTATAAGTTCAATTCTGTGTTGTACTCTGGATGTATGTCCCAAGTCCAGATCATTATGTGCGAAAATATCGTCAAAACTTAACAACAGGTTCTTACCTTGAATTATCTCTTCCTCTGATAAATCGCTTTCGTCAATTTCTACTTTATTTAAGACCGAGGCCTTGGATCCATCTGAAGTAACTTCGTTATCTTCAATATTTACCGGCTGTAGTTCACACACAATAGCTTTGGGTGAAATAACAATAGTATTTGTAGACACATTTGAAACGTTAACTGAAATATAATCTGTATTATTGTAATCATACATCATTATGGATGGAGAAACATCTAAATCAGATGAAATACTGGAACGTTGACATGGGTGTACCATCACCGACACCTTCGGGTATCGTAACTTTTTATCAACATAACATGGTAACGTTATACGAGAATTTGGACGAACTAGTATCCTATTGACTGAGGCACTTTTCACTATTCCTAAACTGAAATCTCGTTTGACTAATTCTTTTTCTGATAAATCCATACTACGAAAAGATAAATACCAAGAAGTGGTTAATTTCGCTTTTTGGAGAAAAGATTTCCCATGTTCATCTTTACATTGTTTCATCAGAAGAGTCAATACATTTGTTCCAAGTAAAACCGGAACCAATGAATTATATCTACTCACCGGAACTACTAATAAAATACAAGTTATTGTTTCATCTGTCAATTCTGAAAACTGTAAATCTGCTTCAATATATCCTTTATACGGCAATGGTTTACCATCAGCACATTCTATATCCAACATAGTTTTAAGCGGTTGTAAAGGTAAATGTTTTAATTTAGAATTATATAACTCTTCACTTACAGTAGACACAGTTGATCCAGTATCTAAAAGTGCAGTACAACAATTTCCCTCAACTTTAACATTGGCTTCATTAGGTTCACCAACTACAAAATTCGATTTCAACGTCGCTCTGGAAAGTCTCTGCGTGGAGTACCCCAGGGTGCTTCCCTTGGCCTGAGGTTGTGAACGTTTAAAGAACGATTCTGGTTAAATGCTGCTCTGCAACCCAACCTAATATGACCGTACTGACCACAAGCCCAACACTTGGGTCCCGGTCCTTGACTACTACGCCGATTATCCCGGTTATTACTACTAAAATTATTTGACATCTCACCTCTTGAATCATTTCCTTGTGACTGCCATCGTGGAACCTTAGGTCTGTCAACTTTATAAGCTAATTGCGAAACTTGATCCTTCAATCCACTAACTTGTGAAGAAATACTGTGAACTATCCCTTTAAGTTCCTGAAATTCAGAATTAGAAGACTTTGTATGTATCATGTTAAAAGGATTTGGCTTCGAAGTAGCGGTACTCGCTGATAAGTTTCGTTGGTTAACATCATGCTCTATACGGCGAAGTTGAACACGTAGTGTGTCGAAACTTGTTGATTTATCATATTTGTGAGCAGACAAATCACGTAAGTGTGGCAACAATCCACGCCAAAATACATTCCTTAATGTCTCATCGGATTCTTTAGGATCTGGACTACCCTCTCGAGTTACTCTTGCGAATATATCTTCTAACCGGCATGCCCAATCTGTAACCGTTTCAGATGGATATTGTTTAGCACTGTAAAAGAGTCCGATTAAAGATTCTGCTTCTTCACATGTACCGTAAACACTATGCAATTTGGCTAAGACAGTTTTAACATCAACATGCGGACCTAACCGCATTATAACCTTACCGGCCTCCCCTTTAAGTGATCGGCGAATAGCCAACAGTATTACATGGTTATCATATACACCTTCTGAAATTAAACAATCTACTTCGTATCTCCAAAGGTCGTAACTAACTTCACCTTTTCCTGGTTCACCATAAAACATTGACAACTTCGGCATCGGATTAACTGGTGGTCTTGATTTAGTAGACGACTCTGTTTCATCATCCGATTTAACCGGCCACTTACCTTTAGATTTCAAAACATCTTCCATCCACTCAGCAACGTCATCTTCAGTCTTACCTATACGCTTTGGAAAAAGACCCAACTTTCTTAGTGTGTTACCCAAGACCACAACTTCTTCCTCCGACATATTCAAACCAATCAACTGACCAAACTACTCTAAACTCTACATAAAAAAAACTCCACTGTTGATAAAATAAAGACAATACAAGTTATAGTGTTACTGGGATAACTGTTATATATTTTAGTATAATGCAATGTGTATTGAATGATGTTCTAAGATTATCAATAGTTACGGAATTTTATGCCCTAACTTATTTAAACTTGACCTATTTATTTATTAGTGCTGTCAACATCCATACTTACAACCATACATACCAGGTTTACCGACACTAAAAATAAATGAAAACAAACAAATTAACACTAAATTAATCAAATTAACACTAAATTAATCAATAGTTCATAATATTAATGTTCAATATTCACTGTTACACAGTTCCAATCTTCATCCAGAATCTGTTATAATTTCAGTTCCAGTGGTTAAACACTGTCACAAAGTCACGAGAATTCAAGCTTGATGATAATGTGCATATAAATTTGAATGTCAGTAATTAAACGCCATCGGATTCACTTTAAAGTCTAACGATAAGTTAATTGAAAACTAAACAGTTCAACTTGTTACTGGTACAACCAAGAAAATCTACTCCCCCTGGTGCCTCCATTATTGCAGACCTACCCTTTCCATCACCTGCAATGGTGTGGTAAAGTTGATAGATTGAACCTGCTTAGTTCGGGAAAATAGATTTCTTGATTGACAACACGATAAGGTTTAAATAAGTTTATATAATCCACAAACGACACATGATACAGTTTAAAACAATTAAATGAAACGCGTAAGCGCGTAGTCGATGTTGGTCGATCTAGATGTATTTCAATTCACCATAACCATTAAACACCATTTCTGTTGGTACTACACATAACTATAACACAAAATACATTTATGCTCGACAAGTTGGCCCTGAAAATACAATAGTTGCCATTATCCATATATTCGTAACCAACAGTTCTATTGGCTACACATCCTACAATTTTTACCTTACAGTATTTGAATTACATATATAATTATATATCAAACACTCATGAAACTCACAGTCCACTTGCAGTCATCTATTACAAGAAAGTTAAATTAAATAGCTTACCCATTTGTGGAAAAGAGCCGGTATTGACCTTCACTAAATCTGTAACATGTGGTACTGATGCATGCGTGTAATTTAGTTTTATCCCAGCTAAACTTCTGAATAACCAACCAGGACAAAGAATTACTAATCACCTGATAAACAATATTTCAGAAAGAGACCACCTTCAGAACTATAAAGAGTCCAACGAGTTATCCTTTCAACTATACCAAAAAATATTAAAAGTAAACCCATATAAGAACTAAGACATTTCAACCACTAAAATAAAACACCATAATCCGGACAATACAATTCCAGACCCATACAACTGAAAATCCATCCCCCAAAACATTTTAATGAATTTACATTATCTCACAACCAAAACTATAAACTCACTTATTAAAAACTTCCAACAATCAAGACACTGATCAGGACATTCTTCACCAACATTAATTGACAGAGTCCCAAAATATGACCCTGTTACATAAAAATGAAATTTGAAGCCCCATGGAAGTCATAGTAATCAGTGATGTCATGATGTTAATGACATCATAACTTTGATGACATACACAGAGTAAAAATACACAGAGTGGAGACTGCTTCATTTGCATAAAAAGTAGGTCGTGCACTGCATCTTGGGTTTTGTCTGTAATGTCACTAAACATGGCGGGTAAAGAGACGTTTCGCAGTTGAACAGAAGAAAATGTAAACATCCGAGTGGTGGATATAGTACCCAGAGTAGGTCCTATGCTAGGGTGTTTTAATTTTAGGGACTATTGAGGAATTCAAAAAATTCAGCATTCCTGAAGAAAAAGAGCTAAGTCTACGTCGCGTCGTCTGCTACGAGTACGATGTCGATACGAGTCATCGCCGAGTGCTAGGCCTAGTCAGCCTAATGCTATAAATATATAATAAATACTGAGCCATACTAACATAGATCTAATAGATTATAAGAACAGCAATATATATCATCAAAAAATTTATTTTGTAAGATTACATATTTGGTGAAAGATGTTTTCATATTTGATTAGTTGGGCTTAATTGGCATTATATTGCATATTATGATATATTCCAATGTAGAGTACTGTTGGCCTAGAAGAAGTAGATCTCTATACGTCTTTATCTTATGACTATGATAATATGACCTCTCGCTCTAACTTAAATCAAATCAAATCAATGTGCTATTAATGTCTGTAGTTGCACATGTTCTTTTTACATTCTATATTTTTTGTAAAAACAAATAAAATAAATTTAGATTCATATGTTATTAAAAGCAATTGAAAAAGAATCATGTGCGAGGGAACTAACTATTTTTGAAGAATCTGTTGTATTCTGGCAAAAGGATAATGGACAAGCCTAATTTTTTCTAAGATTGTGTATCGCAAAATGTGAATCTATGTAGGCCTACAATTACTTGTGGTAAACAATTTAAGTGTTAAGTTTATTTATACGTTATATACCTTTCCAAATTTTATAACAAAAATATTATTTTGCTCAATTTTCAGTTGCAATAAGCTTTTAATAAAACAGTAAGCCTAATACTGTTATGCTATTCAAAATCACATTTCCCCTTTAACTGGTAGGCCTTAATCCGACCAATAAAATATCACTAATTTTAAATCATTCAGTAATTCAAAATAATTTTAATTTACTCTGTGATTATCTATATAGTATCAGTATGCTGTATGGTTAACTTAATCAGTTTGTATGGCAGATAATTCCATAATAGTACACAGTATAAATTAAATTTTCTATTTCTAAATAATCAGTTGACAAAAAAAATCACAAAAATAAAAGTAACTCTAAACACAGATCAGACCTAATGGCATGGATATCTAGAGCAAACTTCAGATTTATAATAATTTAATATATTCTTGTGCAGTAGTTTAAAATGGACAATTTCATTAGGGGGCCTATAAAGGCTGTCAAAACATTACATGACACCAAGAGCAATATGCAAAATATTCATTCTCAAGTTGTTTTTGGTTTATACTTGTTTGTAAAAAGAGAAACCAATCAACTCATAATGTTTATTGAAAAATTTTATAGGCCTATTTAAATAGAATTTTAATATCTTTAATTATTTTATTTTTTAAAAATGAAAGCCTATATTAATTAATAGAACAAAAATCATAAAAGCACACGGTGAGTCAACATTGGAGCTAAAGGTATTTTATCTTGGAAAACAACCAACGGCTCAAATCTGTTTATTGGAAAACATTATATGCCTATTTGAAATTCAATTTTAATATTCTTAAATTATTATTTTATATTTTAATGAAAGCTTACTGAGTAAAATAGGCCTTATCCAAAAAAGGGCGTGGTACTTTGACATTTTCAAATGGCCCATTTTAAGGTGTATGGAAATTACATTTCAAATCTAGAAATTGAAACAACAAATATTTGGTAGAATAGTTTCAAAGTTAATAAAACCTCTTAAAAATCGACAATAATTTACGGCCTTAAATAGACCAATTCGTAAACCATCACAAATGGCGTCTCTCGTCTCGGTCTCACTTCTTAAGTTCTTTCATTCTGGGCCGTACCACGCTTTATTCGTGTTTTAAAAATATGAATCATGTTTTATAAATTCCCGAAACACACAAACAACTAACATATTATGATTGTATATGATAATTCTCAGTAGTTTTGTTACCGAAAATACTATAAAACCAAGAAATTAAAGAGATTTAGTTCATCGATATAGAGATATCGTAACGTCGTTGAGCAAACTGTCAGTGTGTGTTTATTACAGACAATTCCCAAGATGCATTGCGCGTCACAGTGTTTCTTTTGGCCGTAATGCAAGTCGCCACTCTGTGTGACATATAAAGAATAAGCTAAATATAGATAAATGATGTCATAGTTAAAATAGGAATAATAGAAAAGGTGTAGACTTGTAAGTATTAAAATACACTGGAAGTTCATTTAAACCACTAGACCGTAGTGTTTAATCTGTGGATTCAAAGTGATTCTGCAATATTAAAGGACAATATTGGTGTCAGTTGTTATTACATATGTGATAGAACTAGTTAAATACATTCCAAATAATTTTAACACAGAGATCACTTCCGTATATTCAAGTGTTTGTTACACATCTCCTGTAGCAATGATCTCTGTATTAAAATGACTGACACCAATACATTTTATACATTAGTCATGTAGTAATGTAGCTTTTATGGTGGAGCAATTAGATTTCTGGCTAGGATACCCCGCTATTGAAAATGTTGAGCATTTTGCAACAAGTTTCGGCCGATAAGTAATAATGGGCTCATCTTGCATAGCCTTTGGTGTTGGGAAATAGGAACGTTTGGATGGGACGGCAGGACGTTTACCAAATACTACCCAACATAATTGAAGTATTATGTTAGTTTTCCCACAATAATGAGGTAGTATTTAGTTATTATTGGTTAGTAGTGGATAAATTGCAAATCACCCAGCCCGGCAAGGATACACCACCACTGAAAATGTCTGGAGGTGGTCTTTTTTGAAACACTGTTTTTTTTTAAATTTCAACTATATTATTGCCAGTCTGATCTTGATATTGTTACACAGAAAGTCGATAACAGACCAATCCAACCATTTGTTAAATAATGTCCTTGATTAGTGGGACCGATGTTTAATGTAAATGTGTTTATTGCCATCTGACATCAGCCCCACCAATCGAGGACAGATAACGTCCACAGTTTATAATAAAAGAACCAAAATGTCCTCTATCTGTAGTAGTAATCAAACACACACACACGTGTAACCAAAGTCCTTAATATATTTGTAACTGTCTGGTTAAGTAAGATTGCACACATCAGATCGTAACTTCCTGAATTATGACCCCTGATTGTACGAAAAATCGTGTTTTAAGCTTGTGGTCCCTCTAGAGGTCACAATTTTTATCCAATTTAAAAAAACGTTTGAATATATCACCGTTACACCGTAATGTTGGAAGAGTTCACATTTCATGAAAATCGGACCAAATCTACCAGACAAAATGGCCGCCCCTCGTACACAAATAGTGTACACATCTGGTATATCAAGGTTGTGGACCCTCTAGAGGTCCCAATTTTGATCCTATTTTGATTAAACTTGAAATACATGTTGATAACCCAGAGATCTTGGTTCCTTTCGATATTTGCGCATATCAGATGGAAACTTCCTGAATAATGGCCCCTGATTCTTCGAAAAATCGCCTATTTTTATGCTTGTGGTCCCTTTGGAGGTCACAATTATTATTCGATTTTAAACACCGTTTGATTTTGTCACCGTTACACCTTAATAAAGGTTGAGTTCGAATTTCATGAAAATCGGTCCAAAACTACCGGACAAAATGGCCACATTTGCGCATTTTGGACCGTAACTTCCTGATTTATGGCCCTGGATTGTACAAAATTTAGATGTCACAATTTTTATCTGATTTAAAAATAAACGTGTGAATATATCACCGTTACACACTAAGATCTTGGTTCCTTTTGATAATCAGAAGGTAACTTCCTGGATTATGGCCCCTCGTGGTGTATCCCTGAAATGAAATTGTGTAAAAGTATGTAATACGAAGGTTGTGGACCCTCCAGAGGTCACAATTTTTATCCAATTTTGATGAAACTTGAAATGTATGTTCATAACCCAAAGATCTTGGTGCCTTTTGATATTCACGCATATCGGACCATATCTTCTTGGATTATGGCCCCTGATTGTACAAGAAATCACATTATTTTTTTAGCTCGTTCTCTGTCCATCTTTAGCAAAATGTGGGCGTATCTTGCTTGGCAACCACTTGTTTGTTAATATTTACTCAAAACAAAATTTGGCAAAACAAACCCACAAGCCTTCTTTGCTTCTTGTCATATTACAGTTATTGCAGCCATTTCATATTTCATTCTCTTCATTTTAAAATGTATCGCGTATCAATCAAAGCAGGAATGTATATTGCAGCGGTACCGATGCTTTAGTTAGATTGTTCTCTGTCCATCTCTTCCAAAATGTGGGCGTATCTTGCTTGGCAACCGCTAGTTTATTTTTCCATTATTTTAATAATTATTTTTCCATTTTTCTCAGAATCTATGTAATTGCAAATTACACCTTATTACATGGTGATCAGCCATGTGAAATTCAGACAACATCTTCTGTGCTATATTACACCACTATGGGACCTCCTAAACCACCACCAATCAGAGCAACAACAGTTGATTTTTACCAGGTTTGTAGCAATTTTTTGAGGCTATATTCATTCCACATGAATTTGCTTGATTGGATGTCTACACTCACGATTATTTTGAATTTAATTCTCATGATTTTGAAAATCAACCGGTTTTGTCATGAATATATACCCCTCAACGACCTCCTCCCTACCCAGGAGCCAGGTAGTATTTTAATAACGTACATCTACCAGTTCCTGTGGTCATATGGATGTTCAGGGGAACCAGCCATGACCTCAAATCAAGTTTCAGATGAATCGATCTATAACTTTCTATTTTACCAGGGGGGTTGGATGGCTTAGTGGTTAGCACGTGCGCGCTGTATCATTAAGTCTGTCATTGAGTCAACTGGCGTGGTTTCGAATCCCCGGTTGTACGTGACAAGGAGTAGGGTCGCCTGTCCAACCTCGTGAGTTTTCTCCAGGTCCTCCGGTTTCCTCCCACTGCTAAAGACCCCTACGCGCAAGCGAATTATTGAAATAAAATTAAACCACATGTTAGTCCCGAAATGACCTAGTTTGTGTCGAGTGGACGTTAAACCCCATTTCTCTCTCTCTCTCTCCTATTTTACCAACTTTTAGCTTCTGCTGATATGTTTATCTGATAGACACCATTTTGTTTGTTGAGTATTGGGTCATTTCATGTCAACTGGACCAATGGTGGGAACATGTAACCCTCCCAAAAAATTATAAAAAATATATGTTATAGTACATGGCCTTAAGCTAAGAAATCAGAACTTTTACCTCTCTAGATTTGAAACTCACAGAGATATGGCCGTTTAAAATTAGGGTACTAAAACGGATCATAAATTCAGTAATTATTTTCAGGTTTTCAGATGCTTTAAACTCACATTTCTAATAGGAGTAGGACTCTCTAACATTGTAAACTAAGACAATTTTTGGTGAAGTTTATGAATTTAGCACCACACTCATTGTCCAATGCATACTGTTTGCGCCACCAGGTGACAAAATGTGGAACAAATAAACTATTCACTTTTATTTTCAGGATTTCCACAGCCTCTGGCAAAGTCACTATTGTATACAAAAATTCCAAAATTGGCATAGTTAATGTCAGTTTGTCATATATCAATTTACAAAAGATTCTAAGTCGATGGGATATATGCTTTTCCAAATATGCAGTCTCGAAATTCATTGCACAATGAAAACGTACAGAATATAACCATTTTCACCTTAAATTTTGGCCATGTGGGCCTGAGGTTAAAATTCTGAAAAAGTTTGATAATAAAACTTCAAATACCCTTCTATAACATACATTAAAGTCCATCTTGTGCATTTGATGGCGGATATTTTTAATTGGCACTTGAAATCTGTGCAGTAGGACGTTAAACCCCATTTCATTTCATTTCATTTGAAATCTGTGCGGTAATGAAGTTTTAATGCCGTTATCCAAATTGTTGACTTTTCACGTTGATTTTAAAATAACTTCTAAATGACCTATACTCCTCAAACATGTATATTTAGAGTGATTTTTTACATAAATTACAAATATGTAATCATTTTGGGTGTACATTGTATTGTTCTAATTTTATTTTGCCCCCAACATGAGAACAAAATGGTTAATACACTTCATGAATTGGAATAATGGGTTTAGACGATCAGATTGAAATTATATTTCTGAAAGACTTAGACCTCTCATATTTGTTATTTTAAATCAACTCCTAACATAGAATAAGAATAAAGACACTTCTGGGATCCAGGGAGTATCGTTTCAATTTAGTTTTGCTTTAAAAACAGATGAAAACATGTTTTTTCTGCTTAGAAAGTTGAAGTACGGCCTTATGTAGTTTCATTATCTCTAGACACGCCAAAACTACGGGCCGTAATTCTTAACGCATCGTCTTGAAACTATGAATAGTTTTTGGTGCGTGCCAGACCCAGATGGGCAGAGAGCCACGCTCAATTTTTGCATGTGTCTGTTTGTCGCCTACAAGCTACGATTCTTAATGGATTGTCTTGAAGTTGTGCATACTTATTCCTTATACCCTAAGAATGATCGCTCTTGTTTTTTGTGCATGACTTACCCCTGGGGCAGAGCCACACCTACCTTTTCTTTGTGTGTCTATGTTTTGATCACCTTGAAAACTTTCCATACTTATTCCTTATACCTTTAGGATGACCGCTATTATTTTTGGTGCATGCCCGACCGAAAGGGGCATAGCAACTCCCATTTTTATGCTTATCGCCTTGGGGTATGATAGGGGTCGGGCATGCAGCAAAAGTTCAGAATTGCAGTCTGTGCCCCTGGGGGTTGGGCATGCACCAAAAATAAAAAGTCATCCTTTGGGTATACGGAATATATATGCATAGTTTTCAAGACAATCCATTAAGAATTGCGGTCTGTAGGCAAAACAAAAACCACACAGACGCACAAAGAAAAAATGGGTGTGGCTCTAACCTGGGTTGGGCAAGCACCAAAAACAATAGGAAACATCCTAGGGTATAAGGAATAAGTATGCAAAGTTTCAAGACCATGCGTTAAGAATTGTGGTCTGTAGTTTTCAAGTGTTCAGCGATAGTGTAACAACATTACTGTACTTCAATTTTCTAAGCAGACAAAGCAAGTTTTTCACTGTGTTTGAAAGCAAAATTAAATTGAAACAATACTCCCTGTAGCCAAATGAGTCTATATTCTTATTCTACATTATCAGTTACTCTAAAATGACAAATATGAGGGGCCTAAGTCTTTCAGAAGTAATTTTAATCTGACTATCAAAGCCCAATATTCCAATTTGTAAACCAGAATAACCATTTTTATACGCCCACATTTTCATCTGGACGTATAGATCACAATTTTTATCCGATTTCAATGAAACTTGAAATATAGGTTTATCACCCTAAGATCTCGGTTCCTTTCGATATTGGCATGTATCGGACTGTTACTTTGTGGATTATGGCCCTTGATTGTACAAAAAATCAAGTTTTTAGCTGGTGAACACTGTAGAGGTCACAATTTTTATCCGATTTGGTTTAAACTTGAAATATATGTTTATAACTATAACCCACAGATCTCGGTTCCTTTCGATATTCGTGCATATCGGACCATAACTTCCTGAATTATGGCCCCTGATTGTACAAAAAATCGCATTTTTAGCTTGTGAACCCTATAGAGGTCATAATTTTTATCTGATTTAAAAACCTATTGAGCAAAAAACATAGAAATAATTATGTTTTGACTTTCTTAGAAAATTTGAAATTCTCGCTTTAAAAAAACGTTTTAGTGTATCACCGTTACACCCTAAGGATGGCTGGGTTCGAATTTCGTGAAAATCGGACCAAAACTGTCTGACAAAATGACTGCCAATCGTTCTCTAATAGCATAAAAATATGGTATATCAAGGTTGTGGACCCTCTAGAGGTCACAATTTTCTTCCGATTTTGATGAAACTTTAAATATAAGTTTATAACCCAAAGATCTCGGTCCCTTTTGATATTCGTGCATATAGAATCGTAACTTCCTGAATTATGGCCCCTGATTGTACGAAAAATCACGTTTTTAGCTTGTGGACCCTATAGTGGTCATAATTCTTATCCGATTTAAAAAAACGTTTTTATATATCACCGTTATATCCTACGGATGGTTGAGTTAGAATTTCGTAAAAATCAAACCAAAACTGACAGACAAAATGTCTGCGCCTCGTAGTCAAATAGCGTAAAAATATGGAATATCAATGTTGTGGACCCTCTAGAGGTCACAACTTTCTTTTGATTTTGATGAAACTTGAAATGTAAGTTTATTACCCAAAGATCTTGTTTCCTTTCGATATTCGCGCATATCGGATACTAACTTCCTGAATTATGACCCCTGATTGTACGAAAAATCACGTTTTTAGCTTGAAACTGCCCAACAAAATGGCTGCTCTTTGTACGCAAATTGTGTAAAACTATGCAATACGAAGGTTGTGGGCCCTCTAGAGGTCACAATTTTTATCCGATTCTGATGAAACTTAAAATATATCTTTATATATTTGCGCATTTCAGACCATAACTTTCTGGATTATTGCCCCTGATAGTACAAAAAATCCTGTTTTTAGCTTCTTCTCTATTCATTTCTCGCAAAATGTGGGCGTATCCTGCCTGGCAGCCGCTGGTTGTCTCATTTGGTAGGCCAAATAAAAATTAGAACAGTACAATGTAGATCCAAAATGATTGCATATTCGTAATCTACGCAAACATTTACTCTAAATAGACACGTTTAAGGGGTATAGATCATTCAGACGTAATTTTAAAATCAATGTGAAAAGTCAACAATTTTGATGACAGCCATTAAAACTTCCATCACCGCACAGATTTCAAGTGCCAATTAAAAATATAAGCCATCAAATACACAAGATGGACTTTCATGTATGTTATAGTAGGGTAATTGAAGTTTCATTCTCAAACTTTTTCAGAATTTTAACCTCTGTCCCACATGACAAAAATTAAAGGTGAAAATGGGTATATTTGGTATGTTTTCAGTGTGCATTGAATTTCGAGACTGAATATTTAGAAAAGTATATATCCCATCGATTCAGAATTGTTTATAAATTAATAAAAGACAAACTGGCATTAACCAAAAGTTGCCATAGATTACAAAATTAGAGAGTTCTACTCCTATTAGAAATGTGACTTTAAAGCAGCTGGAAACCTGAAAAAAATTACTGAATTTATGATCGGTTTCAGTACCCTAATTTCAAATGGCCATATCTCAGCGAATTTTTGGTCTAGTGAGGTATAATTTTGGATTTGTTAGCTTAAGTCCATGTACTGTAACATATATTTTTTATAATTTTTTTGGAGGGGGTCGTGTTCCCAACTTTCCAAAATTTGGTCCACTTGACATGGAATGACCCTATTTAGACGCTAGCAACAAAAGTTTATCATTTGATCTATAAGAAATTTATATCCATTATTTGAGTTAGAAATAGAAATCTATTGAATTTCGGTTATTTCCGTCGATTGCTTTTCCAGTTATGGCCCTTGTTTTACTATGTTGAACATTGTGAATGCTCGAACGACAAAAGTCATCATCCTATCTGTATGAAATTTATGTCTATTATTTTAATTAATGAAACAAAAAGCCTATTGAATTTTATCAATTTCTGTTAATTCTATCTAGAGTTATGGCCCTTGTTTCACTTTGTTAACCTTCTGAATGCTCTTAACGACAAAAGTTATTATCCGATCTGTATGAAATTTATATGCATTATTTAAATTAGAGAAACGAAAGCTTATTGAATTTCCACAAATTTTTGAATTTTACTTCGAGTTAAGGCCCTTGTTTCAGTTTGTAGCATCTTGTGAACCCTCAAAGAATAAACAAATTATAATCTGATTTGTATGAAATTGTCTTGTAAATGCCCTCTCCCCCCCCCCCCCCATTACCTACAAAAGATTATGAAAAGTTTGTAAAAGGGAGTAGTCCTTTAACAAAACTAAAAAAATGTCATAATGTTCATGTCTGATCTAAACATCAATGAACTGTTAAAAGACCAACTTTAGATTGATTACTGTCTCGAAATGAGGGATACCGCTGTTGATATGGCTGCTGTCCATCTTTCTGTCTGTATATCTTTTGTTTCTAAAGCCTAAACCCGCTTAAGATATCTTTATGAAATATTACTTAATTTTTGCTATACAATTTTTATTCCGGAGCATTTCTCATAAGTCATTGCTCAGTTATTTATAATGATGATGATATTAGTGTTTACTTTGAATTTGATAATGACAATAGGATACCTGTTAAAACATTGCATTATTAAACTTGCTAGTGATTGTTATCCATGACATAATTTTGATATTCATGATTGTGAAAATTATTGTTAAATATGGTAATTGCTTGGGTCGAAAACTGAATGAGTCTGCAATTGCCACAAGGCAGATTTTCACAAAAGTTATGGATTAGCTGATTGACTTCTTTTAAGAACAAACTCTTTGAAAGTAAGTTGAAAGTATATTGATTTATTATACCTCAATGGCTAGTTAATTTTTTTATCAATCAGCATTTTGTCAAACATCAAACTACAACAGCCCGCTGTAAGCAGCCGATTAAGATCGTCAACATAACTCTCTAAGTGTTATTTATTTTTAAAGATTTATTAAATTATTTTTTAGGCAACTCTTAAATGGGATCCTCCAAATGTCCATCCAGATGTACGATTGAAAGGCTATAAGATCTACATTGATAATAAACCTTTAGGTGAACTTAGAGGTAGTGATGTACGTCAAATGATTGTCAATAATATGATACCAGGTAAGCTCTACTTAAAATCAGGAATGAGTAAAAAAAAAGCAATGCATTTCTCTCCATCATAAACCCATTAAAAAAAAATATATATTCAACTATAGCTGTAGTAACTTTGTAACCCTTATATCGTCTAATAAGGGCTTTATAGCGCTAAAAACTATACTTTAATTTCAAAACATCGTTTGATATTGATAAAAATCGTTTGGAAATTACAAAAATGGTTTAATTAATACTATGGTTTAATTTAATTTCTCCGAGAGGGGTTTAGAAATGGCTGACCCTTTGACTTATCTAATGCGTTTATTTATTAGACGAGCAGTCCAATTTCCCGAGATGCGTTTAAAAATCAAAACATGTTGATTTATCTACTATGTTTAACTATTATTTTCCCACGAGCCGTTTATCCGATCGGTTCATTTTGATTACGATTATTTGAATATGAAGTGCGAATAAAAATTGGTGAATATAAAAAAAAGCACACCCATAGATGCTCACCTTACCGTGGTCATAGTATTATTATCAATTATCCATTCAAAATAGTAATTCCTCCATTGACAAATACATCAAAAATCGGTAAATCACGTCCGAGGTAATTATACATTTGGAAATCCGTAAATCACGTCCCGTTTGTTCGTTCATTCCTGGAGTTTTACGTCCAGTTCCACCTGAGGTGATATCGTAGACAAGTCACACACATCCCAGGTAATGTATCTTCTTTAAATCACAAATGAATTAACTTTCACCTGTAGACGTCACCAGCAAAGAAGTCAACCCCGCAATGCAATGTTGCACAATGATAATCTCGTGAGACTTCTCCCTGGCGCCAAAATCTCTATAGACAAGCTTGATTAAGAGGAGAGTATCCTCGTCGAAACGTCACTTAGTATCAAACTCAGTAATTGTGTATCCATAAAATTGTACCTTGTGTTTAATGGTATATCAAGGTTGTGGACCCTGTAGAGGTCACAATTTTAATCCGATTTTGATGAAACTTGAAATGCATGTTTATAACCCAAAGATCTTGGTTCCTTTCGATATTTGCACATATCGAATTGTAACTTCCTGAATTATGGCCCCTGATTGTACGAAAAATCACCTTTTTTATACGGCCATATTTTCATTTGGACGTATATTGTCGTCGCCCCTGTCCGTCCGTCCACATTGGTTGTGAACAATCTAGGGATCACAATTTTTATCCGATTTCAACGAAACTTGAAATATAGGTTTATCACCCTAAGATCTCAGTTCATTTCGATATTGGCATGTATCAGACTGTAACTTCATGGATTATGGCCCTTGATTGTACGAAAAATCACGTTTTTAGCTTGTGAACACTGTAGAGGTCACAATTTTTATCCGATTTGGTTTAAACTTGAAATATATGTTAATAACCCACAGATCTCGGTTCCTTTCAATATTCGTGCATATCAGACCATAACTTCCTGAATTATGGCCCCTGATTGTACGAAAAATCGCATTTTTAGCTTGTGGACCCTATAGAGGTCATAATATTTATCCAATCTTAAAACCCGTTTAAGTATATCACCGTTACACCCTAAGGATGGCTGAGTTCGAATTTCGTGAAAATCGGACAAAAAAATCACTGAAAAAATGGCCGCTCATCTTTCTCAAATAGCGTAAAAATATGGTATATCAAGGTTGTGGACCCTATAGAGGTCCCAATTTTTGTCCGATTTTGTTAAAACTTGAAATGTAAGTTTATAACCCAAAGATCTCAGTTCATTTCGATATTCGCGAATATCGGACTGTAACTTCCTGAATTATGGCCCCTGATTGTACGAAAAATCGCGTTTTTCGCTTGTGGACCCTATAGAGGTCATAATTTTTATCCGATCTAAAAACCCGTTTTAGTATATCACTGTTACACCCTAAGGATGGCTGAGTTCGAATTTTGTGAAAATCGGACCAAAACTGACTGACAAAATGGCTGCCCATTGTTCTCAAATAGCGTAAAAATATGGTATATCAAGGTTGTGGACCCTCTAGAGGTCACAATTTTATTCTGATTTTCATGAAACTTAAAATGTAAGTGTATAACCCAAAGATCTTGGTTCCTTTCGATATTCGTGCATATCAAATCGTAACTTCCTTAATTATGGCCCCTGATTGTACAAAAAATCGCGTTTTTTGCTTGTGGACCCTATAGCGGTCAAAATTCTTATCTGATTTGAAAAAACGTTTGAATATATCACCGTTGCAACCTAAGGATGGTTGAGTTAGATTTTCGTAAAAATCGAACCGAAACTGACAGACAAAATGGCCGCGCCTTGTAGTCAAATAGCGTAAAAATATGGTATATCAATGTTGTGGACCCTCTATTGGTCACAACTTTCTTTTGATGTTGATGAAACTTGAAATGTAAGTTTATAACCCAAAGATCTTGGATCCTTTAGATATTTGGGCATACATTTCATGATGCACATGTTAAAGGTGATTGACGGACCTTCAATAAGATATTCGCAAGTACCTCATATGTTGTTGGGTTTGAAGATTCATACGTGAATTTAGCCTTCGTAAGAATGTTTTTAGAACTATTACATTGACACTTTCTGTTGATAATTTCTACTGATTTTTTAACTTCTTTCATTTGTTCATCATTTTCTAACACAGTTAGATTATGTCTTATTGTATTCATAATGTCCAGATTTTTAGGGTTGAAGGTTGAAACCACGAAACCATTGATGGGATTTCGACTGTATATTCCAGACATGTCCGATGCTATTTTCCAAACGTCCTAAATTATCTGACCAGGAATATGCCCAATAGGATATCAAGACATGGTGAATAGAATTCAAATTTCCAAATTTAATATAGTGTACTGAGTATAACTAACACTTAACCGGTTTATCATTGATAATAGGCTGGATTGATTAGGTAATTAGTGATCAACGTATTTATTGTGTTATACCGTCTACACACCTACCTTGATTAACTACTTAATCTGCTTTGATTGGCTGACTTAAACTTTTGTCGAACAATTTATCTATCCAGTCCTGAACAGAAGTCATTGTTTCTCCTTTGTCAGACTATATATCAATCCAATAAGAGTGATTAACCCGTGATTTCTCCATTGTCAGACGTTTCAATCTCAAGGATATCGTCCAACAACATATAGAAACAAGCCAGCAGTGAGGCTGATGTCCCCCGCCAAAATCCCAAAGTAAATAGATGACACATATTAATTAATAGCACATTTATTTTTTTTAAAAGTAACAAGCAATCAAACTGATTATCTACTATACACTAAGTTTCATCACTCTCTATCAGATAGAATCAAAGTTATCTTGTCCCAAAGTATCGACCAATGAAATTCCTTAGCCCTGATAAGCATTAGCTCGAAATAGTTATCATTGAACTCAGTCAAGACATTCATCTAATGAACATCTACATCAAGTTTAAACATTGTACCTCAATTAAAAGCAGAGTTATGTTACACAAGGTCACAAGCAGACGCCTTTTAAACACCAGCGGTTGTATTTAATTTTTATCCAAAAAGGATGTTGTTTTGTTCATTTTAATAAATCTATATTATAAAAAAGCAAAGTTTAAAGTGTATGAATAAAGCAATTATTACCCACAATTCTTACTCACACTACTTAGCTTTAATGCATTTATATTTAATTTATTTAATAGCAAAGTGACATTATTATTAAATATCGCGATATTTAACTATTTGCAATATCGTACAGCCCTAACTTTCGCTCAATTAGAATGAGAGTTATTGTGTTCCAAAGTCTCAACCAATCAAATTGCTTATTGCTCCTTAGCCTAAGCAGAAAATTCTCATCCCAAAACATCAACCAATCAAATTGTTATCTCTGCTTACCCTAAGCAGATAATTCTTCGAGCTCCATCATGACATTCACCTAATAAATGAAATGAAATGGGGTTTAACGTCCTACTGTTCTGCTCCTAAACTGGGCTAATGAAGACGGGCATACGGCATACAGTGTGCTTTGAGGGAAATTTTACAAAAAATCACATGTTTAGCTTGTGTACGCTCTAGAGCAAGGGTTCCATGTTGGCTGTATATGTCGGTTTGGACCGAGGGCTTTGGAAAATGACTGAAACTGGATTAGACCTGTCGGTAATTTTGCACGCTGGAAAAAAAGCATATTTTGTGCTAAATCAAAAAAAACCCGGACATGATGAAACTCTGTACATATTGTGATGTAAACTGTTGGGTATAATAAAATTAACAGTGTTACAGTAGTCCATGAATGGAAACCACTGCCAATTAATTATCCTTGTCATTAATGTCAAGTGTATATTGCCCTAATCACAATCAAGAAGGATCAACATCAAACAGTAAACGTAAAAAGCTTAACATTTAATCAATTTAATTAGCCTTGTTTTGTCTTATAATATGTGTTATGCCCAAAATTAGTAAAAAGACGAAGAATGCTGAATGCAGCCGATGTGTTCGGTTGAATTATCTGTATTATTGTCATAACAACTGATTATTATTGGTAAGATAGAAGCCATACGGTTATGCACGATGGTGGGTGCCTGATGGCTGTATATTGTTTTCACCTGTGTTGTTTACTGTGTTGTAGATGTAAACTTTGTTGTAGTCTATTTTGTAAGCTGTCCTGTATATTGTTGTTTACTGTGTTGTAGATGTAAAGTTTGTTGTAGACTATCTTGTAAGCTGCCTGTATTGTTTACATGAGTTGAATCGACAATAAACACAATTACATGACAACATGAGTTCAAACTAGTGATTACAGAGCGCCCTCTGACTTCGTCCCGGCGGGGTACTATCATGCAACCACATTTATTAGTGAAAACACAAGGACTCGTGAGTAGAACTGAGAAATTTAGAATGTCATGAAGATTTTATTGTATATCTGCCTACTGTCATTTGTGTGCAGTGAAGCAGATGTTACTTTGGATAGAACTAATGAGAATGTTAGCAATCGCCCATTCAATGACAGAATCGTGCCGATTGTAATTGTGGAAGACAATACGGGACATAATGGTGATACTTCCCCAAATGGGGCCAGTGTTGCTATAAATGAGAATGAACATTGAACATGCCCCCAATCCATTTGGTGAGCAACAAGAAAACAATGTAGAACAGAATGACACTGATCAATCTCCAAATAACGCGATTCCTGTAGATAACACAGCTAATCATGGGGCACCGACAGAAAACATTAAAGGTAGTTTTGTTCAAAGTCTTAAAGATGAAATTGAAATCCAGTGCATGTTAGAAACCCTGGAAGATAGAACCAGAATTGAAGAACGGAAACAAGATATAAAAGGAAGAATAGAATTAGAAGCTGCCAAATTAGAAATTCGTTGAGCAATAGAAAAGGCTGATTTTTTACGAAGAAAGTTAGAATTAAAGGCACAAGAAGCTGATTTAGAACGATAGGAAGAAGAATTAATTTCAAAACTTCAGGCTGCAAGAGAATTAAATCATCGTTTAAAACAGAAACCAGTATTAGTCATCATGATTTCGTGTTTTCTGAAACTGAAACTGAAAGAAGCATGCCAAGATTAACTCCTATCAAGAACTCTAATTCAGATAATCGTGTGAATGATCCAGAAACATTTCATATTCCTAGCCAGCCTAATTTTGTGAATGCTGGAACCAGTGAATCCAGGCCCACCCCCTCGTTCTTATCATGTGCAATACACGCCCGTAAATACATAGTGGTGAAGACTCGTCTATGGTGGATGTTATTGAACCAAGAGTATGGACAAGCCCCAATATTGGCAGCTGCATACCAAAGTAAGGCTGAAGAGTGGCCCAAGATTAATGTAGGTGACAAACTCACCATTAGAAAATTTGCTGTGTTCATCCTCAACTGCTGTAATGCGAAGATTGGAAACTAGAAATGAAAAGCATGGACAATTTTGAGTATTTGAAATTACTGGCGTTAAAGTTACCATTGAGTCGTTTGTTGGTCAATTGTCCAGAAATGAGAATGATCCAACGTCGTGCCGATACAGAATTAGCCCAGAGAAGCTATCCTACTCACTCGGTTCGACCTAAACAAGTTTTGGCTTCTGTGACAAGGGAGAATAGTTCCGGTACCCAGAATACTAAACCTGAAAATTTAGCAAGAAACCACCTTGTACTTACTGTGGTCGAGAAAGCAAGCACTTCCTGTTAAAATGTCGTTGATTTGGTGCCTTATCACCAGAAGAGCTGGACTTTGTTTTTTATGCTTGAACAGTGGGCATAGGAAACAGAACTGTTTATTTCCTGAATCTGCAAGATGCACAAAGTGTCAAGAGATCCCACCCCATAATTCTCCATGATCAAAGAAGACATAAATGATGATACCCTATCGAAGACTAATGTGACTTCCAGTTGTTCTTTGACATTAACCTGTAGTACCAGTAGTGCAGAAATTGCCTCTAACGGTGATCCACTAATGACTTACACCTGTACGTATAAGATCCACCGGATATCAAAACTGCTTTGAAAGTTCGGTGTAGACCTGTGACCCTTAACGTGAAAACTTTGAATGTTGAACAAGCTGTTAAGACTGAAATTGTGAATAATGTGTTACAAATTGGAGACTTGAATGGTACTCATTTTATTGACTTGCCGTCACCTTACCTGCAAGGCAAGATGCCCGTTATCGCATCTGATGCCCCTTCTCAGAATGACATAGGAAAATATGAACATTTTAAAGGAATTTTTTTTCCTGATGTTTGTGAAATTCTGAACCCTAAAGTTTCCATCATGATTGGAATTAACGTGCCAGCTGCGACCAAACCCTTAGAACTCACAACAGATAAATTAGGTGAACCCTATGGAATAAAGTCGCCTCTTGGGTGACTGTTCTATGGATTTAATAAGATATTAGAAGTGGAAGTGAACCATGTGAAAGTTATCTTTTGTAGTCTTGATGCTAGATTAGAAGACCAGGTCAAACGGTATTTCAACCTTGAATTTGGCGAACGTTTGTATGACAACACACTAAACTTGTCTCTTGAAGATAAACAGTTTGTAGAAATTGTGAGCCAATCTGTTGTGTCAAATGATGGTCATTTTGAAACTAAGACTTCCTTTTCGGAATCCAAACCAACTTTTTCCGAACAATAAACTACAAACCGAAATGTATGCTTTTCGACTAAAGCGTTGTCTGATGAACAGTTCATTACTTGAACAATATGCAGATTTCATGGACAACCTGGAGAACAAGAACTATTGTGAGAAGAAGGGTTTGGTACATTCCTCACCATCCTGTAACACACCCAAAGAAACCCAACCAGGTTAGAGTTGTCTTCAACTGCCCTGTTACCTTAAATGGAATATCTTTGAATACTCGTTTATTGCAAGGCCCCGACCTTACAAATATCCTTTTAGGAG
Source organism: Patella vulgata (assembly GCF_932274485.2). Taxonomy (NCBI): domain Eukaryota; kingdom Metazoa; phylum Mollusca; class Gastropoda; family Patellidae; genus Patella; species Patella vulgata. Next base: position 46,768,042 of record NC_065885.2, read on the forward strand.
TCCTCTTAAGATGGCATGAGGATTTTATAGATGTTATGGCAGATATTGAAGCCATGTTTTATCAGGTCTGTGTGTACAAATCAGACATTGATATGTTGAGATTTCTATGGTGGCCCAACAGTGACTTAAGTCAACTTTTAACAGAATATAGAATGTTGGTACATATTTTTGGAGCTGTCAGCTCCCACAGTTGTTCTAATTATGTGCTGCATAAAGTTGTCTTAGAGTATCAACATCTTTATAGTGGATCAGTAATAGTAAAGAATTACTTCGGACTGTTCCATTAGAAAAGAGAGAAGAAGGATTTAAGAATCGAGATTTCGATACCGACAGTCTTCCTGTTAAACATGCTCTTGGCATACAGTGGTCTGTTGAAACTTATAAGAGAGAATTTAGTGTCAACATGAGTAATTTGAATTCTAAAGCGACAAAGCACAATAGTTTGTCCATCATGAGCTTGGTGTACGACGCTTTTGGAATTGCTGCTTCTTTCATCCTGAAAGCCAAGATTATTCTACAAGCATTATGCAGAGAGAACCTTTCTTGGGATGAGTCCATTCCTCATCATCATTGTCGCGAATGGAATAAATGGATTGATGATTTGAATAATTTAGAAACTGAAACTTTCAAGATGTATTAAACCTAATGACATTGGAGCTGTTGTTAGCACACAGTTACATCATTTTGCTGATGCGAGCCAGCTCGGATATGGAGCGACTTATGTGCGACTAGAAAATAAAGCCGGTGTGATTCATACATCATTCTTGATTGGCAGATCCCGGATGACCTCGATCAAACTACATACGATAGTAAAACTTGAACTTTCTGCAGCAACAACCATAGTGAGAGTCAACAACATGCTGCAACGAGAACTTTCTATTCCAATAGACAAGTGTTTCTTCAGGACTGATAGTCAAACAGTTCTTAAGTACATTAGAAACGAGACAACCAGACATCAAGTGTTTGTTGAGAATAGACTTGCGATTATACATGATGGTTCGACTGATGATCAGTGGCGCTACATTCCGTCCGCTCAAAACCCAGCTGATCACGCATTAAGAAGTCTTAGTGTTCGTGAATTAGTGACTAGAAATTCGTTGAAAGCCCTTTTGTTCCTGAATCGCCCAATCACTGATTGGCCCGAAAACCTTTCGATGAAAGCAGATGACACTAGTGAAATAGTTGTGATCTTTGTGAAACCTGAGAAGTCAGTAGAAACTGTAAATAAACCCCTTTCTTATTATTCAGACTGGTTAAGACTAAAGCGATCTATGGTGGATCTGTCTTAAACAAATACTTCGCCTTAGATCGAAAAATCTAGAAGTTCCAGATTCTTTAAAGGAGAAACATTTAAGTGTAGATGAAGTGCACACTTTTGAAACAGTGATTTTGAAATTTGTACAAGAACAGTCATTTCCAAATGAATTGAGAGCCTTAAAGAATCGTGAAATAGTCAAGAGTAACAGTAATATTGCAAAGTTAGATCCGATAATTAATGAAGGGCTTATGAAAGTCGGCGGTAGACTCTGTAACGCTTTGATACCACATAATGCTAAACACCCGATTATTTTGCTAAAAGATGCTCATGTGACTTTATTGATGGTTAGACATTCATATTCAAAAGTAGGTCACCAAGGAAGAAATCAGACCCTTGCTGATGTTCGTCAAAAGTTTTGGATTGTGAAAGGTGGTATTTTAATCAAGAAATTAGTCAGAAATTGCGTACATTGTAGAAAGTATCAAAAGCGCAAAAGGGAGCAGAAAATGTCAGATTTGCCATCCTTCCGCGTCAAACCAGATGAGCCAGTATTTACAAGAGTTGGGCTTGATTATTTCGGACCATTTCAAATGAAATGTGGCAGATCCCTTAAGAAAAGATACAGTATTTTATTTACCTGCATGTCTTCTCGTGCTATTCATATTGAGATAGGTGACTCGTTAGACACCAGTTCCTGCATTGGTGCTTTGCTTCGTTTCATAGCAGCCTGTGGACCAATAATTTATTTATATTCCGATAACGGAACAAATCTCGATGGTGCGAAATACGAATTGAGATCATCAATCAAGGACGTGAATCTGACTGAACTAAACAACTTCATAATAAAGTGTGGCATTAAATGGCATTTTAACCCACCAGTGGCATCCCATCTTGGAGGCGTGTGGGAGCGCCAAATCAGAACTGTTAGAAAAGTTCTCCAATCCTTATTAAATGAACAGTTTCTCAGAACCTCTCATGTGTGAAGTTGAATCTGTTGTAAATAGTAAACCCTTAATTAAAGTTTCAGACGATATTAATGATTTTAGTGTGATAACTCCCAATAGTTTGTTGTTGCTACAGCCTTCAACTACTGTTCCATGTGGTGTTTTCTCTCCCGAGGATCAGTATTCTCGTCGTAGATGGAGACAAATGCAATATTTTCAGATTTGTTCTGGAAAAGATGGACCAGGAAATATTTACCCTTCCTACAATGTCGATAGAAATGGCTTTAACCTTTAAGGAATTTTCAGAATGGTGATGTAGCTTTAATTGTAAATGAATCTCTTCCGCGAGGCTTATGGCTGCTTGGATTAATCATCGAAACATATAAAGATAAACATGGTAATGTTAGAAGTGTGAAATTAAAGACAAAATCGACAACGTTAGTGAGACCAATATCTTAAGTTATATTTAATCTTAGAACAAGAAAATGGAGATGGACTCTAAATGTGAAATTTAGTAACTAAATTTTTTAGTGTGTATCCGTGAATCGTGAACTGTGAAATTTAGTAACTGAAGTTTTTAGTGTGTATCCGATACACTGTGAAATGTGAAATTTAGTAGGCTCATGTCCGTGAAAAGTAATTTGTGAATTCTGTATTCGCCATTACACTAGAAACCATGAACCCTGCCCATTAGAACTAGAACTGTAATTTTGTGAATTTCGTATTCGCTTATTACACTGTGAAATATATAACTTTGATTTGTGAATTCCATATACACCTTTGCATTTGTAGAAAGCTGTTGAACGTCGTGATTCATGAACTAAGAACATTGAGAACTGTGGAATTATAAACTTTTGAGTTGTAGCTTAAAGATGGGTTCCCAGAAAAGTATTTATCGGGTGGTTATTTCCAATAAAAGTATGGCAATTTTGGTATATATGGAAAGTAGAGATATCCAATCTTACTAGAAAAATACTGGATTCCCCGAAAAACACTCATGGGGCGTATACAGGACAAAAATGTAAGGGTTCCCCTAATCAACAGCCCGACGATTAGGAACTTCTGCACGCGTGATGTCAAAGGTCACAAGCGAACATTGAGCGCTTGATGTTCAAGTTGATAAACTTTATGAAGAGTTAGACGTACAATACTTTCTGAGATAAAAATGACAGAAAAAGACGCAGGTAGTGGATAATCCGAGAATTTAATTAGGATTCGATATTTGTAATAAATAGTAAGCGATTAAAGACAACATCGTCTTAGGTATACAATGAATTCTCCTCTGACTCCCAAGACGTGACGTAAACATGACCTGGTTTGATCGAATGTTAATAGCAGGGCATTCCTTCGCAATTACAATGTTTGAGAAGGATTTGAAGCATAATTATGACAAATTAATTAGTTTAAATATGTTTTTGGTCCATATATACCATTAAATCACCCAGTTTGTACGCCGGAACCCATCTTTAGGCATTACAAATTGATACTTTAGTGATGATATTAAAGATAGAATCTTTAGATTAAAATAAATGTTTCTATAGTTTGATATTATGTATATTGATTATTTTATTTTAAGATACATTATGAGTGTAGTTAGCAAGACTGAGTTTAGACATTAATTTTATATCCTCAGGGAAGAATAAGCATTTTTAGTTGTACATTTTAATCTTGTAAATTTTGGTCATATGTCAATATGTATATCTCATATTCATTTGATAGGGGCAGGTATGTTATGCCCAAAATTAGTATTTTGTGTAAAAAGACGAAGAACGCTGAATGCTACTGATGAGCGCCACATTCATATGTCTGCTTGAATTATCTATATTATTGTCATAGTAACTTATTATTATTGGTTTGATAGAAGCCATGCATTTATGCTCGATGGTGGGCACCTGACGTCCATATATTGTTTTCACCTGTGTTGTAGATGTAAACTTTCTTGTAAGACTATTTTGTAAGGTGTCCTGTATTGTTGTTTACTGTGTTGTAGATGTAAACTTTGTTGTAGACTATTTTGTAAGCTGTCCTGTATTGTTTACATGAGTTGAATCGTCAATAAACACAATTACATGACAACCAGCGTTCGAACTAGTGATTACAGAGCGCCCTCCGACTTCGTCCCGGCGAGGTATTATCATCCAACCACAATTACTATTAGTACTGTGTGATCATTCCTAAAACAGAGTTGTTGTTACAGCATATTTGCCGACTTTCATCACTTGTGCAGCCATATTTACTGTATCCACATCAAACAAATTAAAACTTTACTTCGATGTCTTCACTTGATTATTGGAGTAAATCGTGCGAATGATGTATATCAGAAATGTTAGCATTCTTTATATCATTTCAAAATATTGTTGTCAATGAATCCGACTGCCCTTCTTCAACATCGACCCACGAGGAAGACAGTTCAGCTCCAAAAAACAAAGTCTGTCGTAAAATCTCAACGAAATGGTCACAAACTTTCCTGTGGTTAAGATATGATATTCCCACACAAAAGATGTATTGTCAGTTGAGTGTTTTTTTTTCTTTTATTAACAATTGATAGAAGTTACTTTGCTTGACACAATGAAGTTAATATATTGATAAGTTTAAAAAGTATGTTAATCATTAGGAACTACTTTTTCCCCGTGTTTGGAGAAATAGTCATCAACTCGTCACGTATTGTTATATTTTATGGTGCATAAATAAATAAATAAATGATGATAATTGATTACATGTGTTCCTTTATTAGGGGGGGGGGATGGATATAAATGCCAATGTGAAATTGAATTTCTGTGTGACTGTTCTTGACCCAGTTAAAGCTGATCGACATTTCAGTAGCATGTTGTTTTGTGACTTCTTGTCGTTTGCTAAAAATAGCACCACTGTTCTCCATGTGAAAAATGACCGGATGGGAAAATTTTGAAGTGGAAGCCCTGCTCTAGAGTTTATAATTTTTATCCGATTTTGATGAATGTTTTTACCCAAAGGTCTTGTCTCCTTTTGATATTCATGCATATCAGACTCTAACTTTATCAGTTATGGTGGTCAAAAGTAAGCGTTAAACCCCATTTCAATTTTGTTTATACGTTACCTTTCCTATGCCGAAAACCTTGTTAATGCAATAGAACGTATCTATTTCAAATTTGGTGTGTAACATTAGGACTATGAGATCAACTATATTGCTTTCTAAAGTTGGTGTGAAGCATTAGGATTGGAGAGGATGAACCCTGTTGATTTTCATTATTACAAATAGTTTGCAATGTATTATTACAGGTAAGACAGTCAGAGCACATGTTGTTGCTGTCACTTCTAAAGCCAGCCAGGAGAGTGAACCATCAAAAACTATACATGTAACCTGCCCACGACGTCCACCAACTCCATTTATAACACAACAACCATCTTATAAAAAAGGTTGTGTTCTAATTGCTTGGGAAAAACCACAAGGTCACACCAGTTCAAGTAATGATGAAGCAATATCTTCCTACAGGTAATATAAAAGTTGTAAAGTACAATTGATTGCTGATTACTATTTCATAATATATGACCCGTGCTGTTAAAATTAGTCAGAATGGGCAACGGACAAAACAAGTGAAAATCTTGATTTTGATCAAAATTGAGATTTTCACTAAAATGAGTCTATACAGTGTGACCCCCCCCCCCAAAAAAAACCATAACAATTTTATTTAATTCCTACAATGGTCCAGCAAATTCTAAGAAATTTGCTGGACTTAAACTTCAGTCTGATTTTTGCTGTAATTGCTGCCTTAAATTCACCAATCGTTAGAGAGTTGTTCTGGTACACATTATTCTTGAGATAATTGAGTGATTGACAATTTGGCGCAGTGTATGCAAGTTTCCTCCAACTCTGTGGAGGCCATTTGAAGCATATTTTGGAAAGAACATGACTTCAATGCAAAGCGATCAAGATAATTGAAACTTTGAGGAATGATCGTACACAGACTGAAGTTTTTAAGTTCAGCAAAATTCTTGAAATTTGCTTGACCTTTGTAGAATTTAATAAAAATTTTATTGGGTCTGTTTTTTTTGGGTCACTCTGGTACTATCTATCGAACCCAAAGATCAAAATAGCATTAACATATTTTAAAACACTTTTATTTGGAGTACCTTATTCATAAATGTTTCTTTTGACCTAAGTTTTTTTTCCCGCACAATGCACGGAAGAACGGTCAATCCCGTAGGGTAATACTTGGCCTCGTTGTGAAGTGGGGAATCTCTAATTTATAAATATGACGATAGTATTCCCGATGACCTCATTTTCTGCCAATATAAAACAAGTTTTCAAACCTATGCAAAACGTAAACCGTTTGGTTTGTTTATAGTTATCTATTCACAAAACAACACAACGTTTACATGGCCATAAATACTTCTCTATTATTTAATAATGAATTTCGTAACAAATGTAGTTAACTTTTTCAAGTTAATGAATACAGTTGAAATTACTATAAATTCCTACACTGGTTTGCCTAGATTTTAATTACAGTGCACTCTGTCACATCCGACCTCTGATCATTCTGGCACTCTGTTACATCCGACACCATTTTCATGTACCGATTTATTTCCTTATTACTTCAGCCAAAAAATCTCTGGGTAAATCGACCTCTGTACGTTCCGGATTACGACATCAATCAGCCGTCCCGTCATACGATTTCCATTGAATCGACACCGTATAATCCGGCCTTCAATCGGTGGGTGTGAAGCAAACACTTACCGATCAATTATCCGTGAGATTAAAACTGGATGGGTGTGAAGCCACAAAAGATTAACAAGCAATCACCAATCAATTATCTGTAAGATTAAAACTCGCTACCGTGTGTCTTTTTTGATTACTTGGATAATTTTAATCTCTTGTACGACAGTTGTGACAAATACTCAAGAATATCCACGAATTTTCTCCCGAATTCAGTTTGGTCACCCTACGGATCTCTTCGAACCGTGTGACGACGACCTGGGGATGCTCGATTCACAGTCCGGAACGTCCCAAATTGACAGAATTGCAATCAAGTGACGCGAAATTCAGTCCTGTCAAAGTTCTGTCAGTCCCGATGACGGAGGTGGTGTGAGTAGAATTGTGACGTAATTAAACACGACAAACAGGTTTCGGCTGCATGGTTGGATGAGATATTTATATATTTATATATCCAGTCGAAACATGCGTTGTAGCCCGAAGTACCCCTTTTCACTCGATTGTCACTAATTTTTTGGGATTGAGAGAATTCAATTCCGGAACGTTCAATCGAGTACGCCCATTATCAATGAACACGTGATAGCAAAGACAAGAGTGTGATCAACTGAAGACGGCGAAGAAGATAAATTAACGACAGACTTGACCTATTCAAAATGCCTACGCATGTTAAATGAAATAAAAATTAATGTAATAAAATTTTGAATGTACAGAAAGGTTTATCATTTTTAAAGGGAATAACATTCTGGTGATTCGAAGTTCTATGTTCGAAGCTACATTATAATAATACTTCTGGTTTTCGAAGTTACAATATTTCCGGTTTTGGGAAAACTGGGTATTCCGACACTGCGTAATCCGACATATTGTAATGATGTCGGATGTGACAGAGTGCGCTGTAATGCTTTTCAAAAATATATACCATTCTGGAGTTTCCCAAATGGAGCTCACGCTTGTGTTTTTGTTGTCAATTTCCTCGTTATGATTGTTCTGGTGTTTAATGTCACTTAAATTAGGTGTCAGAGCTCTATATATATAGTGACTATTTAATCTTTTGTAATGATTTTAAAATGTTTTGGAAGCAGATATCCTGTTCTTTTGTTTGATTTAATTTTTATTAAAGGTGGACGTATATTCACTGTAACCCAGGTATCATTTAATCTTGTGTATCTAGCACTAATTTCTTTCACATTCGTTTAATATCCAATCTTTGTTTAAAAATTCGTAAAAACTGTTTAAAATCACCATAAATCGATTAATTTGTACATCTGTCCAGTTTAAAGCTGACCATTCAATTTTGATAATGAGTGTCCAATTTACAAGTGTTTAATTTCTCAATCACTGTTAAAAAATAAACAACCCAATTGATTAATGATGTATAATGATTAATTTTTTAACAGTGGTCAGGGAATTGAATACTTGTAAATTGGAAACTCAATATCAAAATTAGTCAGCTTTAAACTGGACAAAAGTACAAATTAGATGATTTTAAACGATTTTTACAAATTTTTGAACAAAGATTTCATATTAAACTAATGTGAAAGAAATTAGTGCTAGATACACAAGATTAAATGATACCTGGGTTACAGTGATTGCTGTCGCTCTAGTCTGTGTGTATGTATGTGTGTCATCTACAGGCCACAATTCTTAACTGATCGTCTTGAAACTTTACATACTTATTCCTTGGACCCTACAGATGATCTCTATTGTTTTTGGTGGATGCCCAACCCCCAGGGGCAGAGCCACGCCCCTTTTTTGGTATTTGTTTGTCGTCTATTGTTTTTGGTGCCCGCCCAATCCTCAGGGGCAGAGCCTCGCTTATTTTCTTTTTGTGTGTCTGTGTGTCGCCTATAGGCCGCAATCTTTAATCTCTATTATTTTTGGTGCATGCCCGACCACCTGGGACAGAGCCACGCTCAATTTTTGTGTGTGTCGCCTACAGAAATGAATTGAAATGAAATAGGGTTTAACGTCCTACTGTTTTGCTCCGAACTGGGCTAATAAAGACGGGCATACACCATACAGTGTGCTATGAGGGAAATTTTGCCCGGCACTATGGCCTACTCTTATATCAAATTCCAACTGTCAAGATATCTTTTACGTGCCTGCCAATGTGTACACGGGACCTCATTTTTTGTCTCATCCGAATGACTAGACAGCTGTCCTTGTCATCACTGACAAGGGGGAACCATGCCGGAAAATCTGGGTGAACTGTCTCGGCCAATGCAGGGATCGAACAGCCGACCTCCAAGCTAGCGAGCCAGCGTCTTACCCACTAAGCCACCGTGATCCTTGTGTTGCCTACAGACCACAATTCTTACCACATCCTTTTGAAACTTCAATCGGTGGGTGTGAAGCAAACACTTACCGATCAATTATCCGTGAGATTAAAACTGGATGGGTGTGAAGCCACAAAAGATTAACAAGCAATCACCAATCAATTATCTGTAAGATTAAAACTCGCTACCGTGTGTCTTTTTTGATTACTTGGATAATTTTAATCTCTTGTACGACAGTTGTGACAAATGCAGGGATCGAACAGCCGACCTCCAAGCTAGCGAGCCAGCGTCTTACCCACTAAGCCACCGTGATCCTTGTGTTGCCTACAGACCACAATTCTTACCACATCCTTTTGAAACTTTGCATACTTATTCCTTATACCCTATTGTATTTGATGACTGCGCGACCCCAGGGGCAGAGCTACACCTATTTATTTCTGTGTGCTGCCTACAGGCCACAATTCTTAATTGATCATCTTGGAACTTGACCCTATGGACGGCAACTATTGATTTTGGTGCATGTGCCGACCCCCAAAGACAGAATCACGCCCAATTTTTGTGTTTATCGTATGCCGGCCGCAATTCCAAATGGATCATCATGGAACTTGGCATATATGTTCCTTATAGCCTAAGGGCAGTAACTATTGGTGCATGTCCCAACCCCCTATTTATATTGGTCCATATCCAATCCCCCGGTTGTTTATATTAAAAGTAATCTACACTTTCAGATTAGGCATAATCTCATAAACCCCGATATTGAATTAATATTTATAGAAATATTTACCATTCAAACCAAATTCTTACGCAGGGTAATTTATAGACCTCACAAGGGTTGCCTTTTGGGATATATTTTACGATATGTTATCTAAGGCATTAGACAGTGGTTCCTTTCTTATACTAACAGGGGATTTTGATATCAAGATTTTAAATAATTCAAGTAATTGTGTTAAATTTGGGATTTGGCCTGTATATTCCGGACATGTCTTACGCTATTTTTAAAACGTCCTAAATTGTCCGACCAGGAATATGCCCAATCGGACATCAAGACATGGTGAATAGTAATCAAAACCCCAAAATTAATATAGTGTACTGAGTGTATAACTACAACTCAACCCGATTATCGTTGATAATAGGCTGGATTGATTAGGTAATTAAATGATGGCTGTATTTATCGTGTTATACCGTCTATACACCTACCTTGATTAACTACTTAATCTGCCTTGATTGGCTGACTTACTCCTTTGTCGGACAATTCATCAACTGAACAGACTCATTGCTTCTCCTTTGTGGGACTATATATCAATCCAATAAGAGTGATTATAAACCTAATGTACGTGATTTACCTGTGATTTCTCCATTGTCGGACGTTTCAATCTCCTTGATGTCGAACAACAACACATAGGAATTAGTCATATATGTCATATATCCTAATAGTATATAACACCCCAAATAAATATACAGTGATTTCTGTCACATCCGACATCTGAATACGATATTCTGTGAAATCCGACATCATTTCCATGTCCCGATTTATTTCCTTATTACATCAGCCGTCCTGTCACACGATTTCCATTAAATCAACATTGTATAATCCGACCTTCAATCGGTGGGTGTGAAGCCTCAACAGATTAACAAGCAATCACCAATTAATTATCGGTGGGATTAAAACTCGCTCGCGTAGGTCTTTGTTGATTACTTTGATAAGTTTATAATCTGTTGTAAGAGAGCGCTTGGTATTTGATTTTAGTTTCTCATGTCAAAATACAGCGACATTATATAAAAATTGTCGTGATGAAGATTCATTATACAAAATTGTGTTTAAAATGTGTGATCTTCCTGCAAAGCGTGCCCAAAACAAATGTGACTGAAGACGATTTTATCAATTTTGACAACGAAATTCCGACAGAGTGTGATGACGACCTGGGCATAGAACGACAGATTATCAATGAACATGTGACAGCAAAGACAAGTGTGCAATCAACTGAAGACAGAGACGATGAAGAAGATAAATTAACGACAGACTTGACATAAGCATGCTAATTGGAACAAGCCAACAGTGAGGCTGATGTCCCCGCCGAAATCCCAAAATAAATACATAACACATATTAATTAATCGCACATTTATTTTTTTCAAAAGTATCAAGTAATCAAACCTATTATCAACTTATACACCAAGTTCCATCACTCTCTATCAGATAGAATCAAAGTTAACTGGTCCCAAAGCATCGACCAATAAAATTGTTTAGCTTTAGCTTTAGCTTGAAATGTTAAATATTGAACTCAGTCAAGACATTCACCTAATGAACATCAAGTTTAAACATTCTACCTCAATTAAAAGCAGAGTTGTTATGTTCCAAAGTCTTGACCAATCAAATTGCTTATCGATCCTTAGCCTAAGCAGAAAATTCTCATTATCAAACTTAGTCAAGGTAATGATATAATGAATCTATACTCAGAGTTTCATCACTCTCACTTAATTAAAACCAAAGTTTTTGGCCCTAAAGCATCAACCAATCAGATACGTTATCTCTGCTTACCGTTAGCAGACAATGTTTATCATCGAACTCTATCAAGGCATTCGCCTAATGAACGCCTACACAAAGTTTGAACATTGTACCTCAACTAGAAGGAGAGTTATTGTGTTCCAAAGTCTCTGCCAATCAAATTGCTTATCACTCTGCTTACCCTAAGCAGAAAATGCTTATTATTGAACTTAGTCAAGGTATTGATGTGATAAAACTATACATCAAGTGTTCTCACTCTCACTTAAACATGCATTATGCAAGAGCAAAATCTGCTTATTACAAGTCTTTCTTTAGGCCTGAAATGTTATCTAAATTATCAATTAGACATTAATTAACTTATCCAGACCATAATAAACTCTTGATGTCAAGGCTAGCCTTCGATGTTGGCTGGATTAGATTCCTATATGCCGCTTAACGACCATTGATAATTAAATCAGAACAGCGGATAATCGAGACTATGCTGTTTATATTAATGATTTTAGTAATGATGACCGAGACTATGCAAAAATTTCACCTGCTTCGTTCTCGGCTCATAGTGGATAAATTTGACTGACCTTTTCAGCAAATTACCTTTACACTATGTAATTTTTAACTATTATAGTGAGAACTGCCATCTCTTTATCTTATCTCCCATAATGTATCTTTAATTAGAACTAAAGTTATCGTGTCCCAAAGCATCAACCAATCAAATTGCTTATCTCTGCTTACCCTAAGCAGAAAATTCTCATCTTCTAACTCCGAACTCCATCAAGGCATTCACCTAATAAAGATCTACGTCAAGTGTGAACATTTTCGCTAGGACTGTACAATATTCTCGATGTAGTCATTTATCGCGATATGGTATTTTCAGACTCGACTAGATATCATGTGGCCAAAAATCGTCGATATAGTGGTTTATCGAATATCGGCAAAAACTTCAAATATCGAAAAAGATTATCATAAAAATAGATAATAAATACACTATACAGCAGTGGAAATTAGCCGACGGCAATAAACTATAATTAAAGCAATGTTTTGAGAATTGTAAAATGTCGAAAACACTTGCGCAGTGTCCGCAGCCATTTTTCACGGCATTGTGTATGCGTTACTTTTACTTTGTTTTTAGTCGACAATAAATTGTCAGTTGTTACTACATGTAAAGCTAAGGCCTACTTAACGCCTGAAATTTCCAACTACCGCGGCTAATTACCAGGCTATAAATAGGTTGTCATATTTTTAAAAAACAAATATTTTTAGAAATCTCTACGAAACTTAATTTCTGAAAGCAAGAATAAAACAATCTATAAATAGATTACTGTCACTGTTAGGCCAGGAATACCGCAGCCAATCGAAGGCTTGAATGAAGATAGTCCGGATCATTTAGTATTTGAACTGTTTGAACTTACAAGACTTGAAGACCGCATCTGCTTACTTCCGCTGCACGTGATATTTGAGAATTTTCTTACACAAGGTCACAAGCAGACGCCTTTTAAACACCAGCGGTTGTATTTAATTTTTATCCAAAAAGGATGTTGTTTTGTTCATTTTAATAAATCTATATTATAAAAAAGCAAAGTTTAAAGTGTATGAATAAAGCAATTATTACCCACAATTCTTACTCACACTACTTAGCTTTAATGCATTTATATTTAATTTATTTAATAGCAAAGTGACATTATTATTAAATATCGCGATATTTAACTATTTGCAATATCGTACAGCCCTAACTTTCGCTCAATTAGAATGAGAGTTATTGTGTTCCAAAGTCTCAACCAATCAAATTGCTTATCGCTCTCCTTACCCTGAGCAGAAAATGCTCATTATCGAACTTAGTCAAGGTATTGATGTAATAAAACTATATACCAAATTTCATCACTCTCACTTAAAGGAGCTAAATCGCTAATATTTGACACCGAGACATTGACACAAATGGGTGGCAGCGCATATAATAATGTAATATGAATGTATATAAACTATTACATTCAATCTTTTCTGTTTTCACTGTATTTTCTAATCATTTATGTTCGGCGAAATACACCAGAAGTCTCAATTGAATGGCAATCTCTAGCGCCTGGTTATTCCAGTCTACACCAATAGTATTTATTGCACATGCTCTCAAGATAAGAATATGGCGTCACCATTTGACTTGACTTGTGGAATGAGCCTAGCCTCGTTTTTCAAGTCCCTTATTACAAATGATGCTGAAATGCATTATGGTACACGATTCGTGTACCAATGGTAAAATGCTTATTTTGTCTTAAATATTGAATATCTGAAGCCCATCTCTTCCCGGTAAGATCACAACATCAATGTTGATTTAAATTGATAAATAATTTGTCTTTTCAATGATATTTGTCTTTTGGATGATATTGGGTTAGAGACTTAGCTACTTTAATTAGAACTCACGTTTTATGATTGTGGATGAAACGGTATGTGCATCTCAAGATACACGTTTTATGATTGTGGATGAAACGTTATGTGCATCTCAAGAAAGCTTTGCTTCGGAACCGTCTCGTCACCATTAAAAATCCAACATCTGTTTCACCGTAGTGATCTTGAAAAATAATCCCCTGTCAGTGACAGGCATACAGATACCTGCCGTCGTATGAATCCTGAAAAATATTTCACCGTATTGCAACCGGTCATTACTAAAACTTGTTACAGTATTTAAACACCGTTCAGTGAATTGAACATTGTTCGGTAAAATAGACATTCGGCGGCAAAACTAAACGATGACCCACAACTAAATACATTGTAATATCTGAACATCGCACGTGAAATTGGATGTTTGACAACAAAATTGAACACCTTTAGTAATTTTAATCACGATCCGGGAAATTGAACGGTCCAACTAATTATTGAACAGTCGTGATAATTAAGCGGGACGCTTATAATTAAACATGTCTCAACAAACTAAACACTAGTTAAAGATACATTATGGGAGATTAGACAAAGAGCTGACAGTTCTCGCTATAATAGTTAAAAACTAGATAATGTAAAGGTAATTTGTTGAAAATTTCAGTCAGATTGGTCCACTATGAACCGAGATATCAGCTTTGTAAATTTCCGCCTAGCCTCGTTCATCATTACTAAAGTTAGTACATTAAAAAGCATAGTCTCGATTATCCATTGTTTTGATTTAATTATCAATGATCGTTTGCAGCATATAGGATTCTAATCCAGTCAATATCGAAGGCTAGCCTTGACATCGAGAGTTGATTATGGTCTGGATAAGTTAATTAATGTCTAATTAATAATTTAGATAAGATTTAAGGCCTAAAGAAAGACCTGCGATAGGCAGATTTAGCTCTTGCATAATCAGTCAATAACTTTCAGATCTGAAATCACAAGCCATTCGGGCCAGTAGATTACAATTTTTTACAAGCCCGGACCCAATTTCACTGGCCCAAAAAATCAGAAGTAGTAATACAACTTTTGTTATAAATTCTTTATTCTCTTGAATACAAATATAATGGATTTTCATGTTAATTTTTCGAATCCCGTTAATGAAGAGCAGACCTGGAAAGCAAGATTGCATGTCATTTCGGACTCAAAAAAATATGGACTTGATGATTTCAGACTCGGGCACGTTACATCTCAGATTCGGAAATAAGTTGAAAGGAAAGGTTGAATACAACTGTCAAATCAATTTAGAGTAAGTCAAAAACGATTTTATAAAAATAACATGCGGGTAAAATTTACCGCTCAGAATCAAATACAGCACGTGGAGTCATGGATCACGCACCGTATAGACCTCTTATTAAGAAACTTCAAAATTTCCAATATTGAATGTTTATGAAAAGAATGTTTTAGTTCTTTGTATCTGTAATATGTATAAATAAAAAAGCAGTTGATGAATTTATTTGAAATAGGCCAATTCAAAAAACAAAAGAAAATATTAGCACGAAACCCAAATTGTAAAAAATTAGTTGCACAGGTAGCTTTTCTTCATACATGTCGCTTCAGTAACTAACCTGTAACTCTAAATTATCAAAGACCAGTCACATCCCACATATCCATACATGTAGGTACACAAACACTCTTTACATACATTGTTCCATATAAATATCATAATATGAAACCTATGGGAATGCCTAAAAATTCTTGAAAGTCCGCAAATCTGCTTTGCCTCGGCGACACCCAGATTCATGCAATTCTATAATCCGTATCCACGTAAATTTCTCCAAGTATCATGGTGCCAAACTTCCGTGCTAAATTGAATACTTCGCCGTTGAGGGGTAGAATTCAGATTCTTAAATATCCGTAATAAATCTAATATCAAAACACGACTTGACACCTGTGGTTGTGCATGGCTGCATATTTACATGTACCGCGTGCAGAGGACAGGTAACGCCCCCTGGAATTCCTTTCTCACATCCATGTCTATCTTTACGCTACAAATTATATTTATATATGGAATTTTTTTCCCGACCTAATATTGATTTTGGCAAATTTTCTAGTAAATTATTTATAGCCTTTATTTATGGACATTGTTTTAAATTTTTTAAATTATTAAATACACTAGACAACGAGCCGTGTGCATTTCCATTCCAGATATTTACTGTGGGGTCGTTATGGTAGAATAAGTAGGTCACATGACTTGGGGATGCGTTATAATTTATTTAGGCAGTAATTCATAATGCTATAAACTAGTGTTAAACAGATGAAAACAAGCGTGGATGGTGTGAAATTTGTTGTTATAAAATTGGCCACTTCCAACTGTGCGAGTAACTATACGACAGTGCACAATGGAAACAATGCAAATGGCGGTTATATTGCATTAAAATGTGATTGGTATACCTTGATGGGGACGCTTTCAAGGGACAAATTTTGGCAGCATTTTATAGGAATGTTGGTTGTGTAGTCCCGTAAACACAAAATAAAGTTACTTGGGTCTTAATGTATGTTGATGTTCGTTTTTATTTAATTTAGTGTGTATATTGACGGTAGCTGGCATGGAGAGGTGAAAGCCAATAAAGTATGTGATCAACAAGGTTACCAATTTTTTTTAACAGATTTGTCACCAGAACAAAGCTATGATGTTACTGTCAAGGTATTGTAAAATGAATTCTTTTATTATTCCTTCCCAGAGTTGTCAACTCTTGTAATTCTTACGGAATTAGAGGTCCATTTACAAATGTAAGATCTGTCTTGTATTTCTTACAGATTTTCAACGGTTTTTTTCTGCTTTACTCAAAGTAATTCTCAGCAATTATTAACATAGTTTTTATTTCCCAGCTATTTGACATAGTCACAGCAAAATCTCTACTGAGATTGTGACAGCTCCAAATTTTTCGCTTTTTCCATAAATTATGTGACAGTATTTTAGAAAATTTTACCAATAGTATAGTAAAACCGGCAAAGTGGCTACAGGCTACTGTCTATTTTACCATGATATTACATGAACTCCACCATGGTAATATGCCAAAGTAGTATCGTTGTTTCGAAAGGGTAAGCCTGCCTCTTGGTTGCTACTTAACTACGGTAACAGGAACATGGTCTAATGTAAGTGATTGGTTATTACAGGCTATTTCTGGCTATAGATGTATTGATCCAGAAAGTCAACATGTGTATTGTTTGAGTGACAGTCCAATGTCAAATATTGTAACGGTACGTGCACCTGCTGCACCAATGTCACCAAAGCTTCGCCTTGAGGGATTACATCCACAGGGTGTAGATGTTACTTGGCAAGTTCCACAACAGTTTGGGGATGCTGTCATATCTGTACGTAGAATTTAATTTTTAACATAATCCAGTAATTTATTGGTGAATCACTCCACATTCAAAGGTTGGTGGAAAAAGTATAAATAAGAGTGTACTTCTAAACATAATATTAAAATTATTCTCTTGATAACAGTAACATAATATTAAAAAAAATATAAGTAAATTTATATCAAAATGGTTCTTAATCCATTTTGAAATGAACCGGTCAGAATTGGGTGAAATGATGAGGTCCCGGTAGGAAATGGGTTAAAAATTATAATATTCCATTCCCTTTAATATAACTTGCTTTAGAAAAATTGTTGATAATTTGTTATGAGGAATATAGTATTCTAATGTATTTAATTACCACAAAAATAACGATGAACAGGTACACTGTTTGGCAAATTTTCCATATATTTAATTCACGTACCCGCTTGAAAATCATGTCAGTAATATTCCTGAATAAATTACTGTCTTCGTTTCTTCGATGGATATAAGCGATTACAACACTGTGGTATTTCTTAATAACACAATTTGTAGTTTTTGTCTTGTCATGTAACTTGCAAATGTCTTTATTCATACATCCATGATTGATCTCGTGACAACCATAATTGAAATTGCTTTAAAATAAAATTCTGTGAGACTATGCCATATAGCTTTCAAAAATAATAACAATAATATTTTTAAAACTAAGCCTGTCAGCATAACGGTAGACACTATTTAAAACTGGGGGGTTGGATGGCTGAATAGATAGCACGTGCGCGCTGTACCATAAAGTCTGTTACTGAGTCAACTCGCGCAAGTGATTTTTTGAAATAAAATTAAACCATATGTTGTTAGTCCCGAAATGACCTAGTTTGTGTCAAGTGGACATTAAACCCCATTTCTCTCTCTATTTAAAACTAAAGCTAGCATTGCTGGTTTATTGACCTAATTCCAACCGATCTCACGTGTCATCAGGGTAGTCTATTCGGCATTCGGAAAAATAGATTATTAATGACTGTTTCTCTGTGTATTCGGTGTTCCATCCGAGGATTATAATATTCAACTAAGATTTAAATTTAACTAACAACTGGTCAGCGAAACCATTAAATGTATGATCTAATTATTATTTTAATATCAACCGGTACCTGTATTTTATACGGTTCATCGAAGACGCATGATTCCCGAGCGAGATAGACAATCCATGCTGAGATCGTCTTCCTAAGTTCCTTCGATCACGACGTGGCGATCCACAATGACAACTTACTAGATCTGTTAAGACTAATCAGCAAGCTTGTTTTGTTTTTTTACCGCATTATCAAAATTACTGTTACATATGTGCTAATTACTTGGATTATGAACCAATGGCCGATTTTCACTAAGGTAGCCGACAAGCAAGTTGATTGACTACTTAATCAACAAGTAATAATTAAACCATTGTAATTTAGCCGAAAGTAGATTGATTTAATTTACCATAGTGGCTGGTTCATTGTTTTACCAATCGTCTTCATATATGGAAGAAACAAATAATCACACCTTTGTTTGATAAATACATTGAGATGCACTTATTATTTAAAGTAATAAATATTAATTTTCAGGGATATCAAATGTTGAAAAATGGTAAACTTTATGGAACCATCATTCCTCCTGATGTCAATAGTCTGAAAATTAAAGACATCAATTTGGGAGAGAAATTAGACTTGCAGTTGATTGCATTGACTGAACATCCAGTAGGTAAGAATGATAAAAGTTCTGCTGGTAGCAGCTTCTATGGAGAAAAAGATTCTGGAATTGGTGGCTCAAACAACCCTGATGCAAAAGGAGGTAAGTTAGTTAAGTCCATATAAAACTTTTTAGGAGAGGCTGGTGATCTGGCTAGTTAACACGATAAAGGCTTTAGTTGGTGTTAAGCATTAGGGTCATGATATTCACCCTAACAGCATTCGGTGACATTGTGTTCCGGAGTTTACCCCCCAACCCACCCCTCAGTCTTCCTTCTCTAAAAACCTTGTTAATGCAAAATAGGCTTCAGTTTTTACACGCTCACATTTTCTTGTCAGAAACTTCCATTTAATAGAAAAAGGTAACACAAACCAATTACAGATGGTTTGATGGAATCAATTTTGACTAAGTCGAAATGATGCATTTAATTTTAAAATAATTTGATATACAATTAAATAGAATACAATAGCAAAAAAAGCATCTTTGGATCAAAAGTTTCTACATTAACATTACGAATTCTTCATGGATGTAATCAGTCATGACATGTAGCTGTATTATGTCATCTGCAGGTCACAATTCTTATCCAATTTTGATATAATTAAAATATATGTTTATATCCTAATAATCTTGGTTTACTTTGATTTTGTCATGATGTATCGGACTGTAACTTCCTGGATTATTGCTCCTGATACGCAAAATTAGGATTTTTATACGCCTATATTTCCATGCAGAGTATTTTCATGAAACTTTATGCCACATATTGAACCTCAACTTTCTGGATTCTTGTTCCTGATTGAACAAACAATCACATTTTTGTCCCCCGCCTTTCGAAGAAAGCAGGGGACTATTAAAATGGGTTCGTCCGTCCGTCTGTCTGTCCGTCACACTTTTTGGGACACAATAACTCTCTTTCTAATTGAGCTAGAATGTTCAAACTTGGTGTAGGTATTTATTAGTTCAATGCCTTGATGGAGTTTGAAGATGAACATTTTCGGCTTAGGGTAAGCAGAGATAAGCAATTTGATTGGTTGATGCTTTGGGACACGATAACTTTGGTTCTAATTAAGTGAGAGTGATGAAACTTGGTGTATAGTTTCATTACATCAATACCTTGACTAAGTTTGATAATGAGCATTTTCTGCTCAGGGTAAGCAGAATGATAAGCAATTTGATTGGTTGAGACTTTGGAACACAATAACGCTCATTCTAATTGAGTTAGAATGTTCACACTTGGCATAGGTGTCTATTAGGTGAATGCCTGGATGGAATTCGAAGATGAATATTTTCTGCTGAGGGTAAGCAGAACGATAAGCAATTTGATTGGTTGAGACTTTGGAACACAATAATTTTAACTCTCCTTCTAATTGAGGAAGAATGTTTAAACTTGGTGTAGGCGTTCATTAGGTGAATGCCTTGATGGAGTTCTATGATGAACATTGTCTGCTTAGGGTAAGCAGAAATAAGCAATCTGATTGGTTGATGCTTTGAGGCACAATAACTTTGGTTATAATGAAGTGAGAGCGATGGAACTCCGACTATAGATTCATTATATCATTACTTTGACTAATTTCGATGGTGAGAATTTTCTGCTTAGGTTAATGAGCGATAAGCAATTTGATTGGTCAAGACTTTGCAACATAACAACTCTGCTTTTTATTGAGGTAGAATGTTTAGACTTGATTTAGATGTTCATTAGGTGAATCTCTTGACTGAGTGCAATGATTAACATTTCAAGCTGAAGCTACAGAGCTAAGCAATTTCATTGGTCAATGATTTTTGACAAGATAATCTTGATTCTATCTGATAGAGAGTGATGAAACTTAGTGTATAGTTTGATTGCTTGATACTTTTGAAAAAAAAAAAAAATTTGCGATTAATAAATGTGTGTCATCTATTTATTTTGGAATTTCGGCGGGGGACATCAACCTTCACTGTTGGCTTGTTAACTTGTGGACTGTCTAGTGGTCGAAATTTTTATTTGATTTTAAATACCGTTCAATTATATGTTCATTGCACAACAATTGCGAATGAGTTCAAAATTTGAACCAAAACTTCTATCGAAATGGTCACGCTTCTATACACAAATAGTTGCCAAGCATGTAATATGTATACCAAAATTGTGGAATATCTAATCTAGAGGCCACAATTTTTGAACAATTTAGATGAAACTTAAAATATATATTAAGGATCAAAAGGTCTCATACTGGTTTGAATTTGGTGTCCATCAGAAATATGTACAAAGTTTGTGGACCAGGGTTGCTATTTCAAAATTTTGCACATAGGACATATTTTAGTTGGGGTTAACGTCCAGAATTAGGTCACCAGAAATTTTTGTCCACTTCAGAAAATAAGGTCAGTAAGCTTCCTTTAATGGACTTAAACTAGAAATATTTCTTTGCATATTGTGTTCTAAATAATGTTTATGATTAGTACAAAAAATTAGGTGGTCCTCAATATTTTTCATATTTAATTCCTTCCTTCATTTGTACAAAAGAAATTAAAATAGTTCATGATATTTAAACATCGTTTCTGCTGCTAGCGAAGGAAATCCCCCACAATTTTAATGAATAACAAACACAAGTATTCGTGTGAAATGACACTTATTACACAAAATGACGATATGAAAACATGACATGAGAAAGCAAGCAATATCAAATATTTCCAGGATCTCATGTTTTCTGAATGAGTTAGGCTGAATAAAAAAAAACGCCATACACAAGGGATGTGCCCATCTAAAGATGCATCACCCCAACATCACTTAAAGGGGCATTATGGGAGATTAGATAAAGAGCTGACAGTTCTAGCTATAATAGCTAAAAATAGAGAACCTAAAGAAAATATGCTAAAAATTTCAGTCAAACTGGTCCAATCTCAACCAAGATATTAGCGATTAAATTTTAAACCTAGCCTCGATCATCATTACTAAAGTCGGTACGATAAAAAACAATGTCTCGATTATCCATTTTGACATTAAATCATCCATCATAAAATGTATTAATGTCTATTTAATAATTTAGATAACATTTCAGGCCTAAAGAAAGACCTGCAATAGGCAGATTTAGCTCTTGCATAATGTATGTTTAAAGGAGCTAAATCGCTAACATTTGTGACCTAGAAATTGACAAAAGTGGGTCGCAACGCATATAATACTGTAATATGAATGTATATAAACTGATTTACATTCAATGGTTTCCGTTTTTACTCCAATTTCAAATCAGTTATGTTTGGCGAAATAAGCCAGCAGTCTCAAGCGAGTGCAAATTTCTAGTGTCTGGTTATTCCAGTCTACATATGCCGTTTGATTTGGTGCAATGTGTCTAGCCTCGTCCCCCGAGTCTCTTGATACAACTGGGGCTGAAGCGCATTATGGTACACGATTCGTCACGTGACTGTATGGATTATACACTACTATACACCGCCACAGTGCGTGGGTGGTTTGAGAGAATGACATGTACAGTGTACAGGCATAGACCTCTGCTTGATGTGTCACATTATACATTGCAGAAGTAGAGGTACCTATATCGCATTATCAGTACCGGACTTTAAATTGTTTTCAAAAATTAAAATTACTAGCTATACGGATGAGACGATATTTCAGTGTTTTCATTGATTTAAAACTAGTACACGTAAGGTGAATTTTGCTTTTGTTTGATCGGGAAAATAAAGGAAAATTGCAATATTTTGGCACATCAAAAGTTGAAAGTCAAATTTAATTGGATTAGGTATGTAAGTTGTGTACTATTATGTGATGTTGTGTGTTGTTATTGTTCGGTACTAATCAGTAGGACATGCATGGTGCGCGACACTAAAATATCGTCTCATATGTCTTCGTAAAACAAAAGAAGCAGAACGAGGTCGTCATTCAATTCATTTAGACTGATTTAGTTAATCATGAATCGATCGGAATCGCTACCGCCTCGCCCTCGAAAACGGACTTATCGTTATCATGTGAAATGTAGTGTTTGCCGAAAAGAAATTGACTCTGATTATAAAGAAAAACACGAGGTAACTCACTCGGGGAAGACTGTCGTTTTCACTTCATTCAGTAGCGCAAATGATCCAACTCAAGCAAAATTGAATTTTGGTGGACCCACGTCACCTAAGCGGTCTCTCTCGGTGAATGATCGTTCAAATCAACGAGCTGCTGACGCTTATACAGAACTTAATGATGAAGATGACCAGAGTAGTTTAAGTGATTTTTCCAATGACGATCTTTCTAGTGAATCCGGTGAAGAAGCTGATGATAATGCTGAGAACAACGATGTCAATGCTGAAAACAACGATGCACGTATCGCCTCGAAAGAACCAAATCAACCTATACTCAGTTCTTACAACCCTAAAAAACATGGACGAGAATCCGCGAAAAGAGATTTCAAATCTGAATGGTTCAAGGTGCACCCCTCGTTAAGCTATAATGCAGAGCTGAAATGCGGTACATGTTTATCATGTGAAGAATTTATGGGAAACACGAGCTTCAAGTTTGATAATTGGAAAAAACCAAAACGTTTGGTGAAACATGCGAATAGTAAACGCCACCGAAATGCTATCACTAAATGGCTAGAGTATAAAAACGCAAGGAAGAACGCTACAAATGTGTTAATACAGTTAGATAATGCTCATAAAAAAACTGACATCGGAAAACAGGGCCTACCTGAAGATTGTCATAGAGTGCCTTCTATATACTGCTCAGCAAAATATTGCCCAGCGCGGAAGCGTGGAAGAGAGATCAAACATACAAGAAGTATCTGATGTTAATCGCGGTAATTTCTTAGAGTTATTGAGCATGCGTTGTCGCGATATAACATGGTTGAAAGACAAACTTAAAACTCAGTTGGACCAGCACCGTCAGTGGACATCTCCGGATATTTGTAATGAACTTCTGGGTATAATGTCCAAATTGGTATTGGAAATGATAAAAGCTGAGGTTAATGATCCACATTGCTCATGTCTGTCTCTAATAATGGACGAAACATCAGACATTAGCAAAACGGAACAGGTCGCCATGTGTTCGAGATACATTTTTGAGGGAAAAACCAAGGAAACTTTCATAGGTTTTTACGATACTAAGTCCACAGACAGTGAAACTCTTTACAACTTAGTTCTGAGGGTGTTTAATGAACTAGATCTGCCCTTGCTGAATGTTGTTGGTGAATGTTTCGACGGGGCCTCTAACATGAATGGTATTCATTGTGGCTTAGCGACTAGGATGAAGGAGTGCTCACCACTGGCAATTTACATAAATTGCTTCGGCCACCTGCTAAACTTAGCTATACAGGATACCATGACCGATGTGCCCTGTCTTCGGAATACGTTAGGGACCATACAGAGTTTATATAATTTCATCGAGGGTAGTCCGAAACGCCACGCAGTTTTCTTGGACATAAAACTAGACGATGATGATGATGTTGCGCGTGCGTTAAAGTCACAAAGTGTGACAAGATGGGCGTGTAGATGGGAATCTGTACAGGCTGTAATAAATCAGCTACCTTGCACCATGGTCCATGAAAGCTTTGTTGCATTTAGCCGAAGATCGCGATGCGAAAACGTACACAGATAGTTGTGTTTTACTCAGTGCAGTATGTGATTTTGATTTTATGTTTGGTCTTGTAGTTCTTAAAGTCATCTTGTCGAATACAAGCAGTCTGAGTAGTTACCTGCAAAGCAAGTTGATAGATGTCAAATCTGCTAAAAAAAACGCTGATTCTACTATTGCTACCCTACAGAAGTTTAGAAACGATCAACATTTTGAACTGGTGTGGAAGCAAGCTGAAAAATTGTCTGAAGACTTAAAAGCTGTCTTAGAAGACACTGCCTATGAGTTCAAAGATGCACGTTTGCCTCGTACTAGGCGAGCCCCAAGGCGACTTGAAGCACTGTTTGGACTAGGTGCAGGAGACGATCAAGTACAACACAATACACCAAAGGACCATTATCGAATTACGTCCTAATACCCCAGTTTTGATAAAGTGATTGGTGAAATGGAGTCCAGATTCGATATGGAGGATCAGAGTGTACTTTGCGCTCTAGGTGATGTGGTTTTAAATGATAACCCTGACATCAGCAGCTCCTCCAAGGTTGCCGAATTTTATCATATGGACAGTGAAATATTACAGGCTGAGAAGAAAAACTATTTGAGCTTCATCAAATTACAGGCAAAGAAGTCAAAAGATAAGAAACAGCCAAAATTATCAACAGCCGCCCATGTTGTTGAGTATATGTACGAGACAGACCAGTGTAGCGTATTAACTCAATTTTATTTGGCGCCGTCTATATTAGCTACAATACCTGCAACATCATGTAGCGCTGAAAGAGCTTTCAGTGGGCTACGCCGTCTGAAAACTTACCTACGAAATACCATGGGTCAAGCTAGGCTAACCAGTCTAGCTCTGATCAACATTGAGAGGGTTTTTAGTAATAGACTACTTGAGAAACTGGACGCAATTGTGGACATTTTTGCTGGACGTCATGGCCGTGCCTCTCACTTTTTCTAAAAAGACTATTGAACTACTTGAGAAACTGCACGAAATTGTGAACATTCTGCTGGACGCCGTATGGACGTGCCTCTCATATTTCTAAAATGTTTTACTTTTGTTCCCGAGTCCTGATTTGTACGATCAATCTGGTGATACGATTATCTCTGAATATCAAAATATTGTTTAATTAATCTAATACATAGTGTTAGAATTATATTGATTTATATTATATTATATTGATTATATATAATCAATATAATATACTATATATTGATCATATTGATTTCGATATATATAATATATACTATATTGATTATATTATATTGATTTCTGACAATTTTCTCTTATGCCCCCCTGAATTACTTTGAGCTCTTACGCCTATGCAAACCTATGTATATTTTAAAGAATGCACACATTATATTACCTAATATCAACCAATAGTATCAAAAGAATAAAAAAATTTGCACCTAGGAATAGGTGCATAATACTAGTCATTTATAATTTTTTTTTTTTTTAAAAATCGACAAAGCTGTTTGTAGACATGTGTATGATGCTGGGCAAATCTTTCTTGGATAATTTTCGGCAAATCTTCCTTTTGTATTTTTATTGATCTAGATGTGCTGATGGGGGAACGTTACTCAGGATGTAAACCAGGACCTAAGCTAGGTATTCACTACACAGGGTTAGTTCAGCCTCCATCACAAGTAGCATGTGAACGAGTTACTGGTCACTCTGCACTTATTGTGTGGAATAAAGGTAGGTTATAATTAATTTAATGGTTTCTCTGATCTTCACAATTCAGTATCTCCCCTGTGAAAATACACACTGAAATTTCAGTGGGAGATTTGGTAAAAATATTATTGAAAATTTACCGAGATTTCATTGAAATCTCAATGAATTTTACTGAAATCTCAGTGAAATGTATAAAAAAGTGTCTAAACCTAAATGCTCTAAAATCAATCAAGAAACGTTTCAGTATTCAATACATGTAGGGCACATGTTCCATCCGTCACAAAAACAAAAACAAAATTGAATACAAAGAAGCAAATAGGAAATGTAGACTGTCTCGAGAGACAGCCGTCTGCTAACTGAGTGGCGACGTTATTTTGTGAATGACGTCATATCTTAGACGGTGGTAAAAAATCACAATAATAAGGGTGATAATCCAGATAAAATAACGTTAAAAGCTTAAAAACTA
Organism: Patella vulgata; assembly: GCF_932274485.2. Classification (NCBI taxonomy): domain Eukaryota; kingdom Metazoa; phylum Mollusca; class Gastropoda; family Patellidae; genus Patella; species Patella vulgata. Next base: position 46,794,789 of record NC_065885.2, read on the forward strand.
TAAATTTTAGTGACTAATCGGAATTATTAAGTTATGTAATTGTACAATTTATAATATATTTTTAATATAATACCCCACACAACAAATGCAAAACAGGTATGCTGAAGAAATCGTACGATGTAAGTATTTACAAAGGCATAAAAAATAAGGGAGGTAATTCAGACAGGGTTAGGTAACTACAGAAAATTTAAATTGGATCATTATCCAGTATGTAGTCAGTTATATACTTATAAGAAATGTCAAACTTGGTATGTTGAAGAAATGGAAGTTTTGAAATTTCTTTTAAAATACGTAATTGTGTACCGCCTTTGGCAGTGCATTTAAGGTAAAGAGATTTTATTTAGGGAGAGAAATAGTTCTTTATTGTTACATTTTGTCAAAAATCGTAATGCCTGTGAATAGAAAACACTATGTAGCGTGGTATCTGGTATGTTACTATAGATTGACGGGTATTTCACTACTTCAAAACCAAATTTGTCCGTTTTGTCAAAAATATGGACATTAAATTTATTGTTAATTATATAGATTTCCAGGTCAAGAACAGATGCATTTATAGTGCTGGAATTTTCTTTATTTCATATAAGTTCAGGAGGATATATTTCACTTTTATATTTGTTGAAATTTCCGTTACCATTGATAGGTGTTATGTCATCAATGTATCGGAAGGTATAGTTTAGACGTTTAGCTACTTTGTAATCTGTTTTTCTTTTATGGTCTTGAAAGTAGAATTCGTATTTATATAAATGTGACCCCCCATGGCATACTGAGTCGCAATGAGGAAATTTTGAAAATTGAGTTATTGTTATTCTCCGACTCATTACCTTCAATTTGATGTATAGTTTGTTTGAATCAGGCAAAAAATTGACTGAGTTGTGACTGCTTAAAGCCATCCAACTCACCAAAGTAAGTTTTGAGAAAAATCAAGTTAACCCTTAACCGGTCATTGTCGACTAGTCACCACAACGTTATACAGCTTAATTAATTGTGTACTGATTGATTTACTGTTTTGACTGCCGAGTTCTAATTAAAAGAGATGGTACTAGGCCTTATGATCAAAGATACAGTATTATTATTATTAACGGGCCCAGAAACTTTGAGATACGTGTAGCCAATGCTTACTATATCCACTTTACGGCAAGTTCACACCAATCTGGTTGAAATTAATTCAGTTATCTTCACTCAAAGTCGTAAAAATAGACCTTCCGTAAAAACGACTTTGCCAATTATCGAAAACACCCTTAATCCCCTCAGACGCCAGTGACGTCACAGTGACCGAATGCATATTCGGAATGTTTATTCCTTAATTACCTATATACAGCCGGCGTGTGTATTCTTTACCGCCTGAAGGATTCCTTAATCCCCCTAATTAAATAAAACAATTGGCTACGGAATAATTTGTTTTGTAATTCATTTTAATTTAAGATCCAATTTAGAGTGTCAATAATTAATCAATCCGACTATAAAAGTTAAACAGGCATGGGTTATAAATTAATTTACACGTTGGTGTTAGCAGTGAGTGTTAGTGGGATTAAGAATGTTGATTAGGTAATTATCTTTTTTTACGCCGGCCAGATCAAAGACATCACTCTAAGTGGAACGTGTGCGTAATACCTCACGACTGATTCAGAACGAACTAATGGTAGAATCATACACACACACATTAATTGTATAAAATAATTAAGTTTTACTAATAAGTTGTTTAAAATTACTATATACCCAATAATTATTGCTCACCGGTGTTTTTGTAATCAAGTAGCCTCGTATTATTTGTTCATTGGCGTTTAAACAACATTTAATTGATGGATGGATTAACGTTTTTGATAGGATTAGGTTATAATGTCTAACATCGGTTATCTTCTTTATAATAAAAGTATTTTACAATTGCATTGACTGTTTAATCACTCACCAAACGGCACCAGGAACTCTACGAATGATCCCGTGCAATTTTCGCGGCGAAGTTTAACCTCATTTACTACACCCGTAGTACATGGAACGGTACATGATAATAAGATACCAAGCGTTGATTGGCAGAGAAATGAGTGCGATCTATTGTACATGTTATGCAGAGTCATCGGAAAATTCCATATTCACTGTAGTTGTTCTTTATGTATAGAAATGGTTATTATTATTATATATAACTAATAATGAATATACCGACAAATGACTGGCACCATTTGTATTTCTGTACTTAAGTTTGGGATATCAAGTATTACAGGGTTATCCAAATTACCGGTAAATGCACTAATTTCTTGAGTCATCTTCATTTGACACGTGGCCTATTTAAACAAAGGCAGCTTAAATTGATCTACGGCATGATACGCCATTTTAAATTCACTCTAAAATATTCCAATCACAAATGTCTAAACTATACCAATGAAAGACGATAATTTGGTGATTATGATTAGGCCAGTCACGTGGTAATTGGACCGTCAATAGACGCTTGTCCAGTTGCCGTGTGTATTGATAGTGCTATATTGTACAGCTAGTGAGATATTGTATAGATAATGTATATCCTATGTGTAGTGCCTGTGACGTCACCAGCCAATCAACCGGATTAAGGTCGTAATTGAAAAATCGAAAAGCGTTTTGGCGTGTCGGATACTTAAACGTTAACAGCGGACTTAATTTTAATCAGATTGGTGTGAACTTGCCGTAAAGTTGATATAGTAACCATGGGCTATACATACATGCAATTTAGATTTTTGATCTTACGTGGTCTTTAATATTTTCTTCTTTAGGTTTTCAAGGGTGCCAAAGACGAAAATCGTAGTAAATGCGCCCTTTTCATAGCAAAACATCCACAACACATGTGGCATATTCACATTTCCTATGATAGCATTATAATTTAGAACAGTGTATACATTAGTAGTCTAAGTTTGTATATTATAACTTTGGTGAGATTAATTTCAGTTAATCTCATCAATTATTTAGCACCTAAGTGCCAGTGGTCAGAAGATTAAAGATACGTTATGGGAGATAAGATAAAGAGATGGCAGTTCTCGCTATAATAGTTAAAAACTAGATAGTGTAAAGGTAATTTGCTGAAAATTTCAGTCAAATTGATCCACTATGAGCCGAGAAAGAAGCGGGTGAAATTTTTGCATAGTCTCGGTCATCATTACTAAAATCATTAATATAAACAGCATAGTCTCGATTATCCACTTTTTTTTATTTAATTATCAGCCAACATCGAAGGCTAGCCTTGACATCAAGAGTTTATTATGGTCTGGATAAGTTAATTAATGTCTAATTGATAATTTAGATAACATTTCAGGCCTAAAGAAAGACTTGTAATAAGCAGATTTTGCTCTTGCATAATGCATGTTTAAGGTTGTTGATTGGGTAATCAAGTTTAGTAGTCTATCTTAATCATTAAAGAAGCCGCCACAGCTGCATGCCTGAATTAAGATTTTGCGTGTACAATAAGTCTATTGTTATTTTAAGCCTCAGGTACCGTAATGGTATCAAAATATGAGTCCATAATGGAATAGAAATTTCATTGGCATGAAATACTTACGTTCATTTTGGAAGCGGTGTAATGAAACAATGGCAGATTATTTTTTCCACACGATAATCGTTGCGTTTCGACTCTTTGGTCGTTCTCATTTTCCTGACCCATGGTGATAATAGAATTTTAAACAATAATAATATCCAATATGCATTCTTTACTTTGCATGCCGTATGAAGCGGCAGTAAACGGAATTCATCTATCAATAAAATTCTCTTCGGAAAGAAAATTATTGGCTATTTTGTTTATTTCCATTTAAGGACTATAAATTATTTTCTAACAGACCAAACGAGACATTAAATCATCAGCTTTGATTAGTTATTCGGAGTAAATAATGAATTGTCGGCGGCCTTATAATTGTTAATTATCAATCAACTAATCATTAATCCGTGAGAAGTGATTACAGATTAGTATTACTCAATGACATGAACGGCTTGTAGATTGATTTACAATGTTTTGATTAACACTCAACAGCTATCTATATACGATCAGAATTAAGTTGTTGGTATCTGAGGACCTTTTTATTTTGTGTTTTTAACAATTTTCAAGTGTAAAAAATTTAATTAAATCAACCTGTCCATAATATCATATTCATTGTATTGGACGTTAAATCTTTAATAAACAACAACAACAACAACAACAGTTGTTTTCTGCCACTTCTCAGAGTGAATCGCATGTAGATACCCCATAACATTGCCCAAATCTAATTTCTACCGTCTGCTTGAGCCTCGATGCGGCCTCGGAACCGCTTTGCACGCCTTGTCTGGGCCGAGTGTGTTTACATTTTTAGGGGTTTTAAAACCCTTTTGTATTCCTTCAAAATGAATTCATCGGCAATACTTTGGTCGTATTTATAAACTAGAGATTCCCTGCTTTACAACGATGCCAAGCATTTTGCAAGAGGATTGACAGGTTGCCTCGCTGCGAGCAGAGAAAAATATCTAATTCTGCTGAGAATATTCAGAAAAAGACAGATTTAAGAATACGGTACTCTTACAAAACGTCCAAATAAAGGCCTTTTAAATTGTTTTATTGCTATTTTGATCTTTTGAGTCGATAGATAGTATATTTTTGTGAAAATCTCAATTTCCATCAAAATCAATATTTTTACTTATTTTGTCTTTATCTCATTATTGGATCGTTCGCATTCCGACTCATTTTGCCATGGCCAGTCACAAATGTGCACTAGCCATAAATGTGGCGGGGTCAGTTCCCATTGGTAAACCAATGGTTTGCTGTATTATGTGATCCCCAACCTCAAATATGGCATTGTCAATGAGGAAATGTATGATATTTTGAAATTTTTCTTTATCAAAAACTACAGTGTCGGCATTGCAACGTTTTATAATCCATTTATCCATCTCTTGCAAAATGTGGGCGTATCCTGCCTGGCAGCCACTGGTTGGCTTTTTAAAATCTTTGACACGTTTTTTTTTTTTAATTGTTGCTTGTACCGTCTTCTCTTGTTGTTTCTCATTAATATGATTACCAATATCTGTGTTAAAATGTTATGTAATGATGGGATTAATACAGGAATTGTTGGACTAGTGAATTGTAATCTATTGCCAGCATTTGATTTTTAATTAGCAATTACACTGTGTAACTAAATAACAGAAGTAATGACTTGTGTAGTAAATGTCCTTTATTGAAAATTTAAATGATTTATTTCAATATCTCTTTAGCACAAACTCAAATAAATGTTACAGATCACAACTTCAGAGGTGATATTATTGCTGATCTGACTATTGCTGATCTGACTGACACTACAACTACAACATATTGTGATATTTATGCCGCCTCCCTTCACAAAGCTGCTGGTGGGGTACTTTTTATTGTAAGGCAACAGTATGTTCTTAAATGGTCTAAATCAAAGCCTCCTACCAAATAATTTTCATTGACATAACTGTTTACAATATTACAGAACATGGATCAAAGTCTCATTATGTGACAGCTGATAGCTATCAAGTAACTTGGTGGCCTGGTAATAATCCTCTAAATGATATTAACAGTGACAGTACAACAGGTAATATATTTATTTCAGCTAGATTAAATATCTTGACATTTAAGTGGAAATAAATCCTTAAAAAACCTAGTTGTGTCTGAAATCTTTTCTGATATTTTAATTTTTGTAAAGTTGGTAGGATTGTTAGTCGAACTTATGGAAAAAAAATCTGGAACAAATGATTATTGCTTTTTTGTGAAAATATCTGACAGTTGTCAATTCTTGATGCATGTGAACATGCTGAACATTATGCAATAAATTTCATGTGGTTAGTAAATGATCTAATAAGACTTTGAGGGTGGCGCAATTATATAGGGATGGCTTGATGATTAGAATTTATCATGGGAATTTACACAAATCTGACGATAACCATTATGACAATGGTCTAAGAGCAAAAAAGTACAAAAGTATTTGTGATGCATGCTGAAAAATGTGAAGAAAAGTGCAATAAATTTCTACAAAGGTAGGATTTAGAGGTAGATGGGTACCAAAACCAGAACACCTGTAACCTTTTTTGCCCAAAGACAATTTCAATGGATTTTATTTCAGGGGTTGTACTCAAAAAAACCTTTCTGTAAAAGTAAGAATCATTTGTTCCAACTTTTTTTCCACAGCTCATGTGAATCTACCAGCCAAAGTTCATTGGGGCATTAGAAGATTTCAAGTGCAAGTCATGGAGTTATTGCCCCATAGATATATATATTAATGCATTTTGTTGATTTATCGTTCTGTTACCTTTTGGACTTGTTGACAGATTTCTCAGTAGGATTTTACTGTAAAATGGATAGTACTGACTTTTAACTGGTGTTTGATTATTAACTTCTGTCTATGGCTATTGTTATTTTGAGGCATATAGGATTTGTGGGCATATGTGCACACTTTTCCCATTAACCATTACCATGTATGTATATCTTGAAACGTTTTTACTATACAGAGGATCACCTTCTAATCAACAACTTGAAACCCAGTACAACTTATACCATAATAGTTGAAGCAAGAAAGATGGAGAAATATACAGATATTGATGAAAGCTCAAGTAAGTATTTTTCATGTGTTCAAGTACCTATTGTTACCAGTTTCACTAAACTTTACGTTTTGGGATCTAAATATAATTTTGGCAATAAAATTTTAAATCTGGCATTGTTGGATATTGGGATGTTGGGAGTTATTTCCTCATTTTCATTCCGAGGCAAAAGGGGGAATCATGACCACCACTTAGACGGAAGATATTCTCTTGGCTAAAAAATCTTTATTCTCTCAGCTACGAGAGATATGTAGAATCAAACCGGACCAGAGCTGATCTGACGTAGAACCAAACCGGTCCAGAGCTGATCTGGTTGATAAGAAGCCGTTCATTCAACATTCACACAAAATCATAGGTGAACAGGTCAACCCATCCAGTTAATACAAGGGACAATCTCATCTGTAATACACACGAAAGCAAATTGTTTTTTGTTACAATCACCCGAAATTAACTCAGAATATAATGTAGAAATATTAAATGGCAATATCAATTCCATCTGCTATTGTCTGTCTGTGTGTGTCTCGTCCATCTGTCACACTTTTTGGGACACAATAACTCTCCTTCTAATTGAGCTAGAATGATCAAACTTGGTGTAGGTTTTTATACTATTCAAAAAAAGTAGGGGATATTTGATTTTGGGGGCATAATACTAAAATATGCAAATAAATACGAAAAAAGTCATTATAGAACCTAACAGAAGAAACATTTCCAGTTACATGTGACGCCCAAACGCACCAATAGCTACCGCATGGAATGCAGGTGATGCTTGGGATCATCATGGGGGTCCAACCCAAGATTTGCACGACTCTGACTTTGAATGTTACAGTCATTGTGGCATTGAATTCCAGGGTGGAAACATCAGTTTAATTGTTTTAGTGACCAGAAAACAAATTTTGATATGCGTCGGCTTACCCAAAATGAAAGGTTACGTGCCCTTGGCATGCTACAGATCGGCACAACACAGGCGGTTGTGGCGCGGACGATGAATGTTTCTCAGTCTATCATAAGCAGGCTATGGTCCAGATACCGTGATACACAATCTGTACAGGACAGACCACGCTCAGGTCGACCAAGGGCGACAACTCAAGCCCAGGATCGATTTATCCGTACCTTGGCCTTGAGAAATCGTGTCATCACAGCAAATCAGATCAGCGGTGTGAGAGTGAGTGGCCAGACGATTCGGAATCGACTGCATAGGGGTCACCCTCGCGCCCGACGTCCTCGCGTGATCCCTTGTTTGAGAGATCATCACATTCAGGCAAGACGTCGTTGGTGTAGGGATCGTCAACACTGGGATAATCGACGCTGGAGCAATGTGATGTTTTCAGATGAGTCAAGGTTCACTGTTGATTTTTTGGACAGACGTAGGAGGGTGTGGCGTCGTCGAAACGAGCGCTTCCAAGACGTTAACGTCATCAGACATGATCGATTTGGGGGTGGTTCTGTTATGGTGTGGGGAGGCATCACTGTTGCTGGAAGAACGGCTTTACATGTTGTTGCAGGGCGTGTTACAGGCCAGTACTACCGGGACAACATCTTGGCAGTCCATGTTGTGCCGTTCGCACGACGTCATGGCCGCCGTTTCATCTTCCAGGATGACAACGCAAGATGTCACAGGGCCAGGATCGTTACAGGTTACCTCCAACAACAGAACATCACCACATTACCTTGGCCAGCACTGAGTCCCGACCTCTCCCCCATCGAGCATGTCTGGGACATGCTTGGACAGAGGTTACGTCAACGTCAACAACGTCCTGCCAATGTCCAAGAACTTGCTGCTGCGTTGCAACAGGAATGGGACAATCTGGACCAAAATGACCTTAGACGTCTCATTAGGAATATGCCACGTCGGATCAATGCTTGTTTGGCAAACAGAGGAGGATTTACCCGTTACTGACTTGGTTGTGATGCTGTGGTAACTTTGCTGTTTGACCCAGGGTATCATTGTACCCTTATAATGGTCAGTCTGTGCCTTACTTAGTCTAACGATCATTTGGAATAAATCGATGAATGTGAACTTCATTTCATTTTGTCAATTGTTTCTTCGTCAGTTTCATTAGGTGACTTTAATAACACTTAAAAATCAAATATCCCCTACTTTTTTTGAATAGTATATTAGGTAAATGCCTTGATGGTTCTAATTAAGTAAGAGTGATGAAACTTGTATCAATACCTTTATTAAGTTCGATAATGATCATTACCGGCTCTGATTAGTCTAGACTTTGGAGCTCAATAACTTTGATTCTAATTGAGTGAGGGTGGTGAAACATCATGTATAGTTTCATTAAGTTTGATGCTGAGCATTTTCTGCTTAGGCTTAGTAAATAGCCTACTTCAATCTGATTGGTTGAGACTTTGGGACAGAATAATTATCCTTCTAATTGAGGTAGAATGTTCAAGCTCAGTGTAGGTGATTATTAGGTGAAGGCCTTGGGATTGTTCAATCATGCATATTTTCCACTAAGGCTAAGCAGAGATAAGCAAGTTGATTAGTTGAGACTTTGGAACATGATAACTTTGGTTCTGGGTGAAAGTGATGAAACTCAGACTATAGATTCATTATGTCAATACCTTGAGTAAGTTTGATGATGAGAAATTTCTGCTAAGGCTAATGGACGATAAGCAATTTGATTGGTCAAGGCTTTGAAACATAACAACTCTGCTTTTAATTGTAGAATGTTTAAACTTGATTTAGATGTTCATCTTGACTTAGTTCAATGACTAACATATCAAGCTAAAGCTAAGCAATTTCATTGGTGGATGCTTTGGGACATAATGGAGAGTGATGAAACTCATAGTGTATAGTTTCACTACAAGGTACTTCAAAACCTTGACTGAGTTTGGTCGTGACTAAGATTAGATAATCAGTTTGATTGCTCGATACTTTTCAAAAAGATAAATCTAATTATTTTAGGATATCAGCAGGAGACATCAGCGTCACTGTTGGCTTGTTCATGTGATGGTGTACCTAAAACAAACTATACTTAAACATACATTATGCAAGAGCTAAATCTGCCTATTGCAGGTCTTTCCATAGGCCTGAAATGTTATTTAAATTATTTATTAGACATTAACTTACCCAGACCATAATCAACTATCGATGTCAATGCTAGCCTGCGATATTTACTGGATTATGATCCCATTTGCTGCTCAACTTCCATTCATGATTTAATCATGAAATGGATAATCGAGACTATGTTTTTTATTATACGCCCACGACGTATATTGTCGTCGCCCCTGTCCGTCCGTCCACAATTTGTTTGTGGACACTCTACAGGTCACATTTTTTATCCGAATTTGACGAAACTTGAAATAAAGGTCTATCTCCCAAAGATCTTGGTTCCTTTCGTTATTGGCATGTATCTGACAATAACTTCATGGATTATGGCTCCTGATTGTACGAAAAATCACGTTTTTAGCCTGTGGACACTCTGGAGGATACAACTTTGGTCCGATTTTGATGAAACTTGAAATGCATGTTTATAACCCAAAGATCTTGGTTCCTTTCGATATTCGCGCATATCGGATTGTAACTTCCTGAATTATGGCCCCTGATTGTACAAAAAATCACGTTTTTAGCTTCAGGTCCCACTAGAGGTCACAATTATTATCCGATTTATAAAAACGTTCAAATATATCACCGTTACACCATACATAATTTTGGCTGAGTTCAAATTTCGTGAAAAACTTGAAATACATGTTTATAACCCAAAGATATTGGTTCCTTTCGATATTCGCGTGTATCGGATCATAACTTCCTGAATTATGACCCCTGATTGTACGAAAAATCACGTTTTTAGCTTGTGATCCCTAAAAAAAAACCATTTGAATATATCACCGGTACACCGTAATTTTGATAGAGTTCGCATTTTAAAGATGGGTTCCCAGAAAAGTATTTATCGGGTGGTTATTTCCAATAAAAGTATGGTAATTTTGATATATATGGAAAGTAGAGATATCCAATCTTACTAGAAAAATACTGGATTCCCCGAAAAACACTCATGGAGCGTATACAGGACAAAAATGTAAAGGTTCCCCAAATCAACAACCTGACGATTAGGAATTTCTGCACCCGTGATGTTAAAGGTCACACACGAACATTGAGCGCTTGATGTACAAGTTGATAAACTTTATGAAGAGTTAGACGTACACTTTCTGAGATAAAAATGACGGAAAAAGATGCGGGTAGTGGATAATGCGAGAATTTAATTAGGATTCGATATTTGTAATAAATAGTAAGCGATTAAAGACAACATCGTCTATTGTATGCAATGAATTCTCCTCTGACTTCCAAGAGAGGTAAGTCACGTGACGTAAACATGACCTGGTTGATCGAATTTTTATAGCAGGACATTCCTTCGCAATTACAATGTTTGAGAAGGATTTGAAGCAAAGTTATGACAAATTAATTAGTTTGAATATGTTTTTAGTCCATATATACCATTAAATCACCAAGTTTGTACGCGGAAACCCATCTTTAAAAACTGTTGAAATACATCACCATTCCACCATAATGAAGATTGAATTCGAATTACGGGAAAATCAAAAAGAAACTGACTGACAAAATGGCCAATCTTTGTACGCAAATTGTGTAGAAGTGTGTAATACGATGGTTGTGGACCCACTAGAGGTCACAATTTTTATCCGATTTTGATGAAACTTAAAACATATCTTTATATCCCAAAGATCACATCCCTTTTGATATTTGCACATTTTAGTCCATAACTTTCTGGATTATTGCCCCTGATTTTGTTCCAAAAATCGCGTTTTGTTTTTAGCTTTTTCTCTATCCATCTCTTGCAAAATGTGGGCGTATCCTGCCTGTCAGCCGCTGGTTGTATTGACTTTAGTAATGATAATCGAGGCTAGGCTGAAAATTCAATTGCGAAAATCTTGGTTCAGAGTGGATCAGTTTGGTTGAAATTTTCAGCAAACTCTCTTTAAATTATCTAGTTTTTATACACCCACATTTTCATGTGGACGTATATTGTCGTCGCTCCTGTCCGTCTGTCCACAATTGTTTGTGGACACTCTACAGGTCACAATTCTTATCCGATTTTGATGAAACTTGAAATATAGGTTTATCTCCAACATATCTCGGCTGCTTTTGATATTGGAATGTATCGGATCGAAACATCATGGATTATGGCCCCTGTTTGTACAATTCTTATCCGATTTTGATGAAACTTGAAATTTAGGTTTATCTCCAACATATCTCGGCTGCTTTTGATATTGGAATGTATCGGATCGAAACATCATGGATTATGGCCCCTGTTTGTACGAAAAATCACGTTTTTAGCTTGTGGACCCTATAGAGGTCACAATTTTTATCCGATTTCGTTGAATCTTGAAATGTAAGTTTATAACCCAAAGATCTTGGTTCCTTTCAATATCGGACCATAACTTCCTGAATTATGGCCCCTGATTGTATGGAAAATCATGTTTTTAGCTTGTGGACCCTAAAGAAGTCATAATTTTTATCCGATTTAAAAAAACGTATTATGATATCTCAGTTACACCCTAAGGAAGACTGAGTTCGAATTTCGTGAAAATCGGCCCAAAATTGACAGACAAAATGGCGCTGTTCGTTCTCAACTAGCGTAAAAATATGGTATATCAAGGTTGTGGACCCTATAGAGGTCACAATTTTTATCCGATTTTGTTGAAACTTGAAATGTAAGTTTATAACACAAAGATCTCAGTTCCTTCCTGTATTTGCGCATATCGAATTGTAATTTCCTGAATTATGGCCCTTGATAGTAGGAAAAATAACTTTCTTGTTAGCTTGTTCTCTATCCATCTCTCGAAAATGTGGGCGTATCCTGCCTGGCAGCCGCTGGTTAACTATTATGGTGAGAACCAACACCTCTATCTAATCTCCCATAATGTATCATTAATATTGCTCAATGGAGCCAAAACAGTAACGGGGTTGGATGGTAAGCACGTGCATGCTGTATCATATGGCCTGTCATTGAGTCAACTGGCGTGATTTCGAATCCTCGGTTGTACGTGACAAGGAGTTGGGTCGCCTGTCCAACCTCGTGGGTTTTCTCCGGGTCTTCATTGACATCAATAAAGAGATAAATAAATATATAAGTAAGCTTATATATAGAAAGCTACCAGTTTCAGATTGTATTCAGACATGTATTGGACTTTATGCCCACTTGAACACTTACCACCCAAAAGGTCCTTGGGCCTTGTGTTTTATGAGCACTTATCTTTTATTGTATATTTTCAGACAATAATGAGACTCCAAATGGATTAAATGCATTTATTTTAACTGCTTCATCAGATCAAATATGTGTGATCACTGCCAGTCCTCCTAATCCACCTCGTAATCTGGGTATAACAGCAACGACTTGTAATAGTTTAACCATAGCTTGGGACCCTCCAGAGGAACATGGGGTAGAGGTTATAGGTATGTATACAAAAGCTAATAAATACAGCCAATACTGCCGGACAAAATGGCACCAATCAGAAACATAAATATATGGTATATCAAGGTTGTGGACACTCTAGAAGTCACAATTTTGATCCGATTTTATTGAAACTTGAACTATATCTATCTTTACAACCCAAAGATCTATGTTCCTGTCTATATTCGCGCATATTGGATTGTAACTTCCTGAATTGTAACAATCCCTTGATTGTAGAAAAAATCGCTTTTTATATGGCCACATTGAAATTTCTACACAGTGTTTAAGGTCATGAGACATAGAAGCCTATTGATTTTCAGCGATTTCTGATAATAACTGCCAGAGTTATGGCCCTTGATCACTTTGAAAAATCTTGTGGACCCTCTAGAGGCTAAAGTTAATATCCGATTGACTTTAAATTTATACACCGTGTTCGAGGTCATGAGACGAAGAAGTCTATGGATTTTCAGCCATTTCCAATAATTACTGCTAGAGTTATGGCCCTTGATCACTTTGAAAAATCTTGTGGACGCTCTTGAGGCTAAAATTAATATCCGATTGACTTTAAATTTATACACAGTGTTTAATGTCATGAGACGAAGAAGTCTATTCATTTTTAGCGATTTTCGATAATTACAGCCCTTGATCACTTCAAAAAATCTTGTAAGTGCTCTAGGTGGCTAAAGTTAATATCCGATTGACTTTAAATTTATGCACCGTGTTTGAGGTCATGAGATGAAGAATCATATTGATTTTCAACGATTTCTGATAATTACTCCCAAAGTTATGGCCCTTGATTTTCAATGAATCTTTATGACTTGAACAGCTAAATCCATGATGTTAAAAGTTTTGTATACTAAACATTAGCATGGGGCAGAACTTTATAAAAACCAAACAAATTCTAATGGTTTTCTGATAATTACTTAATGAGTTGTTACTCTTAATCAGATTTTAATGTATTATAAATGTTTCATTACCAAAAAAAGTAAAAATATGCGGCAACTCTTGTTGACTGCCCGGACGATATAGCTGCTGTTGGCGTATGTTTCGTTGCCTGGCAACCTATCTTTGTTTAGCTTGTTCACTATCCATCTCTTGCAAAACGTGGACGTACCTTGCGTGGCAGCCGCTGGTTTGTCAAAATCGGAACATTTTTCCCACTATTCTTTTTTATAGATTAATGTCGGAATAGCTTTTTACAATGGTGTGGGCATATGAATTCATGTTTCGGAAGTTTCAGTAACCTTGATTTGGCCTGTTTAAATACAAACAAGCCAACAGTGAGGCTGATGTCCCCTGCCGAAATCCCCAAATAAATAGATGACACATATTAATTAATCGCACATCTATCTGACAGAGAGTGATGAAACTTAGTGTATAGTTTATAATCAGTTTGATTGTTCAAACTTGGTGTAGGTATTTATTAGGTCAATGCCTTGATGGAGTTCGAAGATGGGCATGTTCTGCTAAGGGTAAACAGAGATAAGCAATTTGATTGGTTGATGCTTTAGGACATGATAACTTTAGTTCTAATTAAGTGAGAGTGATGAAACTTGGTGCATAGTTTCATTACATCAAGACCTTGACTAAGTTCGATAGTGAGCATTTACTGCTATGGGTAAGCAGAACGATAAGCAAATTGATTGGCCGAGACTATGGAACACAATAACTCTCATTCTAATTGAATTAGAAAGTTAATCCCGATTTTCCGTCGTGGTTTCCCCTTGTCAGTGATGCAGGACGGAAGGCCTGACAAGGACAGCTGTCTAGTTGTTCGGATGGGATGAAAAACCGAGGTCCCGTGTACACATTGGCGTGCACGTAAAAGATCCCTTGGCATTTGGAATTTGATATAAGAGTAGGCCGAAGCGCCGCTGCCAGGGCAAAATTTCCCTCATAGCACACTGTATGGCGTGTGCCGCTCTTCATTAGCCCAGGTTTGGAGCAGAACAGTAGGACGTTAAACCCCATTCCATTTCATTTCAATGCCTTGATGGAGTTCGAAGATGAACATTTTCTGCTTAGGGTAAGCAGTGATAAGCAATTTGATTGGTCAATGCTTTGGGACACGATAACTTTAGTTCTAATTAAGTGAGAGTGATTAAACTTGGTGTATAGTTTCATTACATCATAAACTTGACTACTGTCTGATTCATCGTAAATTTTAAACGGATTTCTTCGATTATGAACAAACTACTTAACGTTGGTTATTATAAACTTACCTGTGTGTTTGTAATGAACTCCCGTTCGATAAAATCCATTGCACAACTAATTATCACAAGGATGAAAACAAGTTCTCTCTTGAAAAATTGAAATATCACAAACTTTTCCCAGAGAAAAATACCAATATGGAAGATGGTTACGTCACTCTGCGGAAGATATCATTTCGTATTAGGGGTGACAGCATAGGAAATTCAAGTACAATTACGACAAGAATCCATGACCACTCAGACCAAAGATCACTCGGTTCAAGACCAGTCGGACCAAGTGATAGACCACTCAGCCCAAACAAATAGACTACTCGGACCATACAAAAAGACTATTCGGACCCAACAGAAAGACGACTCGGACCAATAATAAAATGTTGTTTTAATAAATTGATAATTGCGTTTGTTTTAATATAATTACTCGAACCAATAATAAAGTGTTATTTTAATAAATTGATAATTGTGTTTATTTTAATATGACTACTCGAACCAATAATAAAGTGTTATTTGAATAAATTGATAATTTGTGTGTGTTTTAATATGACTACTCGAACTAATAATAACGTGTTGTTTGAATAAATTGATAATTGTATTCCAAATCGCAAAATATCGAGAACCACACTTGTAGTCACGTTTAAAAAGGGGCATATAAACGTCCGGTCTTCGTATTATTATGTGCTGTTTATATTAACGCATCAAGGGCGGATAACTTGAAAACCTGTCTCCACCCCCCACCCCCCATATATAGTAACCCAGGGGTTAGTGGGGTAGAACGGAATGAAACCACTGGGGATACCGCGAATGTGGAAAAAGTAAAATTAGGCTATCAGACAAGAACAGTATACCCGTATATGTAGAAACTGTCAAAATTCTGGACATACCGAGTCTCATTGCAAGAGTAAAGACAAATTAGATTGATATTTTTTTTTGGCACCATTATTAATTAATTTTAAAACTAATCGTTGATTTATTTACGTACACAAAATTGAACCAAACAACTCTAAATATAAGAATTCCGTATAAGAATTATTTGCTTCTTTGTATTGTGATTTAATAATAAATAAATAGCATATTGTCTAGCCTTATAATATAATTTAATTGGTCCGACTGGTCTTGTTTTGGTCCGACTGGTCTTAGTCCGAGTGGTCTGGATACCTACGACAATTGGCATTGAGTTTGAGCGTTCGCACACATAACTACCCGCATTCCTGTATTTAGTTACCGTCTTTTACATTCTAGTAAAATCTCTGCAAATTTTATAGCTTTACTTTTTGAAATATTTTGTTCTAATTATTTGATTAGCGACTCGGATGGGATTATTTACTTTTGAACACGCATGCCGCACAAACACAACTATACATTCGTTTTACGGGCTTTATCACACTTCGGTCAAAACTGTCGAATCGAGAATTAATGTTCCGCTTCTTACGGGGTCATACGGACTTAGTAGCATTATATACCCACCCGGGCACCCAATACGGCAATAGACACGCTGAGGGCTGCCGCAACACGCTTAAAGATGTTACTGAAGCGGTTATTATTCGATCGAAATAATGCGTATAAAATTAAAAATACACTCAGAGAATTCGGAGGTAAGCTTCATGATCCTTGTTAAATTATTTATAACATAAAGAAGATAGGATATTTATAGTTTATTCATGACTTTATTTTTACGAGTATCCGTGCAATCAGTGATATTTTAATTGTGAAGAAAATTTGATAGACTGGCGATCAATGGTTTCCATATAAATCTCCTATGTAATTGCCTTCAATTGATATTTTTCGTCGCCCAAACCCATATACGATCAAAATGATCGCGCTGTCAAACTATCTTTCAATGTTAACCAACCCCCGCAACAGGTATATTGGATTCGACCAATACGTCACGAAGACATTGTTGACATCGACTCTGTCGAAATTACAAGTAAATTTTCAAATTTTTCAAGAGAGAAATTGTTCTCATCGTTGTGATAATTAGTTGTGCAATGGATTTTATCGAACAGGAGTTCATTACAAACACACAGGTAAGTTTATAATAACCAAAGTTAAGTAGTTTGTTCATAATCGAAGAAATCCGTTTAAAATTTACGATGAATCAGACAGTAAGTTAGATATTGAGCATTTTCTGCTAAGGGTAAGCAGAGTGATAAGCAATTTGATTGGCCGAGACTTTGGAACACAATAACTCTCCTTCTAATTGAGCTAGAATGTTCAAACTTGGTGTAGGTGTTTATGAGGTCAATGCCTTGATGGAATGCGAAGATGAGCATTTTCTGCTTAGGGTAAACAGAGATAAGCAGTTTGATGGGTTGATGCTTTGGGACACGATAACTTTAGTTCTAATTAAGTGAGAGTGATGAAACTTGGTGTATAGTTTCATTACATCAATACCTTGGCTAAGTTCGATGATGAGAATCTTCTGATTAGGCTAAGGAGCAATAAGCATTTTGATTAGTCAAGACTTTGGAACATAACAACTCTGCTTCTAATTGAGGTAGAATGTTTAAAGTTGCAATTTCATATTTTTAAGTTATATTTTAAAAATTTATTAAAATAAAGCCTTAAAATAGATAGTATCTATAAACAGTCCTACCTTGTTAAAGAATAATCCTATTAATCCTATAATTCACTATTGCCAGTTGAGAAATTGGCAAACGTTTTAAGATTGCTATTCCATGGGGGGGGGGGGGGGAAATAGAAAAACAAGGGAGGTAATTGTGTTATTATTTCCGGGGTCAAAGGATTTTTAAGTGGGAGAATAATACCTATGATCGTATAATAGTTAGTTGACAACCTATTGAGCAAAAGACATAGAAATAATTATGTTTTGACTTTCTTAGAAAATATGAAATTATCGCTTTAAAGGAGCTAAGTCGCTAATACTTGGGACCTAGAAATTGACACAAATGGGTCACAACACATACAATAATGTAATATGAATGTATATAAATTGATTTACATTCAATCGTTTCTGTTTTTACTGTAATTTTTAATCATTTAGGTTCGGCGAAAATACGCCAGTATTCTCAATCGAATTTCAATCTCTAGCATCTGGTTATTCCAGTCTACGCCGATATTATTTATTAGGCTTGCTCTCCAGATAAGAATATATTGTCACCGTTTGACATGACTTGTGGAATATGCCTAGCCTCGTTTTTAGAGTCTTTCATTACAAATAGCGCTGAAACGTATTATGTCTTAAATATTGGATATCAGAAGGCCATCTTTTCCCGGTAAGATCACAACATCAATGTTGATTTAAACCGACAAATAAATCGTGTTTTCAATGTCGAAGATTTTGGATGATATTGAGTTAGAGACTTAGCTACTTTAAACTTGATGTAGATGTTCGTCTTGACTGAGTTCAATGATTAACATATCGAGCTAAAGCTAAGCAGAGATAAGCAATTTCCTTTGTCGTTGCTTTGGGACAAGATAACTTTGATTCTATCTGATAGAGAGTGATGAAACTTAGTGCATAATTGATAATCAGTATGATTGCTCAATACTTTTGAAAAAAATAAATGTGCGATTAATTAATATGTGTCATCTATTTATTTTGGGATTTCGGCGGGGGACATCAGCCTCACTGTTGGCTTGTTAATTTTCGGACATAAATAGAAAGCGACGAAATTTCTAGATTGTCAAATGCTATCTTTTAGACCCTGCAACAAGCCATCCATAAATGTAATTATTTTTTTGGGAAGCGCTAAAGAACTTTTGAAACTACGGCTGACTTACTAATAATAATAGTCTGTCAGCTATTTCCAAAGAATTGTATACAGGTGTGTTAATTGCAAATAGCCATCAGTAACCTGTATGTCGTCAACTTTGACCCCATCGGCCCATGGCATCTGAATGTGTTCATTGCAAACAGCCACTCTGTATGGTACCAGTGACATTGATCTCGAGTGATCTTACTATCTTGTATATTTTATTATTTGATCACATCAAACTGTTATGAGGTTATTAAATACTGTAAAACAATTGATTTTTCAATCAGTCGAGGCTATATCTCCTGCTTGGCAGTGTGCTTATAACGTATACAAAACTTTGAGTGAGAATTTAAAGACGTTAACTTGCTGTGATTTATTACAAGTGCTACATGAAGAAAAGGAAAATTAACAGGAATACGTCGGCCTCTTCGCTACAGTGACGACTTATTGAAAATAATTATCACCACACATGATTTAAATTTGGCGTTGGTAAATGTCTTATGGTCCCATTGCCTTGTGAACACGCTAAAAGCCTAGGTTTTAATGGATTATTTTTCAAAAATTAGCTGGAAACATCGATGCATATTGATATTCATAATCTGTACCCAGAATGAGTGAAATAGGGTTTAACGTCCACTCGACACAAGCCAGGTCATTTTGGAACATATTTCAATAATTCACTTGCGCGTAGGGGTCTTGAGCAGTGGGAGAAATCCCATGAGGTTGGACACAACCGTAGAATAGAAACCACGCCAGCTGACTCAATGACAGACTTAATATGATACAGCGTGCACATGAATCTGCAGTCAATCTGATTAAAATACAGATCTGTATTTCGTTAAGTTTTTTTTATACTTATAATGGCCTCTACTACATGAAGATCTGACCGGTTGTAGTGAAAGGTCGCGTCATAGGTCATACGATCGGCTTTCGACACTATGATGTCAGACAGTTGATTAACCAATCAGCATGAATGTTTCTAGTGGGTTACCCACAATTCCGTGGACCTCACTCCAAAAACTTGTTGTAAAAGACCCTTTCATTGGCAAGTCACTCACATCATCCAGAACGCGGTTTACATAACAACTCTTCTCCAGATCCAAGTAAAACGAAATTTTGAACTAAACAAAACGAAATAGGAAGAATTTGGATTTTTCTGGACCAGTTGATGATGACTAAGTGTTGCACTATTATTTGGGGGGATTTTAATTTTCATGTTGATGATTCCAACGACTCTACCGCTGTTGATTTTTGTGATATGCTGAATAATAGATCTCTCACACAACATGTTTATTCTTCGACTCATAACGGTGGACATATTCTCGATCTGGTGATAACTAATCCATGTGATATTAAACTGGATAATCTCTCTGTCTCGGACAAATTAATATCTGATCATTTCCCAGCAACTTGTAATCTTATGGTCCAGAAAGGTTTAAATCACTTGACATTAATAAATTTAAAGCAGAAATAGTGAACTCGAATTTCAATGGCATTCAACGTATTCAAGATATACAAGAGAAGACAACCCAATATCACCCAAAGCTTGCTGAAATTTTGGACTCGCTTGTTCCTCTTCAAACGAAAACATTTACTATTCGTCCCAATACGCAGTGGTGTAATGATTCTATTTTAGAAGCCAAAAGGGACCGTAATAAGGCTGAACATATGTGGCGGAAAACAAATCTACATGTCCATAAACAGATTTATAAATCTTTAAAAAACAATGTGAATAAATTAATTGAAGACGCTAAAATTAAAGTTTACTCTGATAAAATAGAAAATGGCGAAAACAGACAAAAAGACCTGTATAAAGTTGTGAATTCCCTTTTGGACCATAATGCTGAGCGTACTATTCTCCCGGACAATGATAATGACACTGAACTTGCAAATTTATTCTCTGATTTCTTTCAAATAAAAATGCAGAAAATACGAACTGAACTTGATGATTTAAATAAAACTATTGACTTTAACGCTCATGATTTTGATAAGTTAGAAAATTTTGTTTATTTAGAAAATTTTAACTTTGTTAGTGAATCTTTTGTTTTAAAGCTAATTAAATAATCTGCTCCTAAATCTTGTTCATTAGATCCTGTTCCGACTTCTGTTCTTAAGGACTGTCTAGACGAAGTTATTCCAGTTTTTACCAATATTATTAATTCTTGTATATCATCCGCTACTATTCCCAACGTTTTCAAACAAGCTTATGTTACCCCTTTAATTAAAAAGTCTACACTGGATCCTAATGTTTTTAAAAACTACAGGCCTGTCTCTAACTTAAGTTTTATTTCTAAAATATTGGAGAAATGTATTGCTTCTCAGATAAAGGCCCATCTAGATGATAACTGTTTGTATGAACCATTTCAAAGTGCTTATAAACAATTTCACAGTACCGAAACAGCTTTAACCCGGGTTTCAAATGATATTTTAATGGAAATTGATAATAGAAAATGTACATTTTTAATTTTATTAGATTTATCTGCGCTTTCGTTACGGTGGACCCTTCCATTCTTCTACGTAGACTTCAATTTAAATTCGGTAAATGTGGCTCTGCATTAAATCTTTTAGAAAGCTATCTTGTGGGTAGAAAACAGTCTATTTTAGTTAATTGCAAATCGTCTTCTGAATCTGTTTTGTCATCTGGGGTTCCCCAAGGTTCTGTTTTTGGTCCGATTTTATTTACCCTCTATACGTCACCATTAGGCGATATTGTCAGAAAATATGGCCTCAGCTTTCATTTGTATGCCGATGATACTCAATTATATATTTCATTTACACCTAATTGTCCATCTTCTTTCAATTTATCAAAATTGCAACTTGAAAACTGTATTAGTGAAATTAGAAAATGGATGTCAAAGAACTTTCTAAAATTGAATGATGATAAAACCGAATACTTGTTATTAGGCTCAAGGCATCAATTAAGTAAATCTGCACATGATAACCCCCCTGTTGTAATTGGTAATTGTGATATATTTTCATCTTATTCTGGTCGTAATATTGGCGCAATCTTTGATAGTTTTATGCTTATGGGAGCTCAAGTAAATAATATTTGTAAATTGTGCTATTTTAATATTAGAAATATAGGTAAAATACGTAAATGTGTAACTGTAGAGGCCACTAAGTCACTTGTTAATTCTCTGGTCACTTCTCGATTAGATAACTTTAATTCACTTTTTAGTTGGTTTACCTTTAAAGCTTATAGATAAATTACAAAAAGTAGAGAATACTGCAGCTAGACTTGTTACTTTAACTAAGAAATGTGACCACATAACTCCTGTTTTATATAATTTACACTGGTTACCTGTTAAACATCGAATTGATTTTAAGATTTTATTACTTACTTTTAAATGGTTAAATAATTTAGCTTCTGTTTACCTCTCAGATCTTTTAGAACTTTATAGACCTGGCCGAACATTATGTACATCCAGTGCCGGACTGGTAGGCCGAAGGCCCACCTGTCAGGTCATTGACCAAGGCTCACACAAGTACGCACCGAAGGCGCGTCATGAGTTCGACGCACGAGCGTCCGAGGGGGGTGGGGGGTCTCCCTCCAGGAAAATTTTGAAAGCAGAAGAAGCCAAATTTTTGATTTCCTGATACAATTAGATAACAGAATGACCTAAGAGCACTATCATTAGATGAATTTGAGAATTCTAGTACACTTCTTTTTTTTTTGTGTTTGTCAGTCATTTTTTTCCTATCTTTTCTTTCTCCTGCCCTGTGTCCTGTCCTCTTCTGCCTTCTTACTTTTCTTTCCTCCCCCCTCCTTTCTTTCTCTTTTCTTTTTTTCTTTTTTCTTTCCTTTTTTCTTTTTACTTTATAGGCTTAGGTCCACTTTTTTTAATGAGCTTAGGCCCACCTGTCACAGATAGGTGGACAGGTGGGCTCAGTCCGGCACTGCGTACATCAGATAAACTACTTTTAAAGCCCAAAACTGTTCAACTAGTCTCTTATGGTCAGCACTCTTTTAGTTATCAAGCACCTGTTTTATGGAATAATCTACCATTTAGTTTAAGATGTTGTACATCTCTATATTCTTTTAAAAAACAACTTAAAACACATTTATTTAATCAGGCTTTGTATACAATCGTTAACATGTCCATAATCTTGTTGTTTATGTATGATTTACATTGTCACTTTGTAAAGTGCCCCTGAACATGTTATATGAAAGGGTGCACTATAAATATGTTGTAATAATAATAATAATAATAATAATTTCAATCAGATTGAATCTGTAGCCTTCTGTTCCGAAAACCTTGTGAACATGATACATGCATTTATAATTCAGTGGTATGCATGATAATATGTAAACAAATCAAACCCACAAAAAAGTCACGAAATACCCAAATAACTGCAGCCTGACTATGGTATGAAGTATAAAACACATAGTATTCATCAACAAATGAAATACGCATAGATTAAATACGCATAGATTAAAGAATGTACATATGTGTAACAAAGACAGATTTGCGTAAAACACATGTCAAATAAGAAATCGCATGGTAAATTAGATTTAATACCTATGCGTCATATAAAGCCTGCTGGTCCTTGATAAACACTTTTAGTGTAGTTATAACACCCTTTCACGAAAACACATCAACCAAGGAATACACACTGTGTCATTCATTTTTAACCTGTCTGTTAATGAGCACATTCAGTACAGAAAACGCACTGTCGCAGAGTTATTTGACCCTAGCGATAATTAATTCACCTTTCTGTCAATTTCTCACCCCTGTTAATTAACACACTGTATCTACAGAATTTAGATTCTTCGTATTAGATTTGTTTCGATAATAAGAATTTGAAGAAATTCTCCTGTTATTTAGAAACATATTTTCTCAAACAGAAAAAAAATCTTGCCATTCCTAATTCTTAGTAATAGCTGTCTGTTAATTATATGTTTGATTATTATTATTACAGGTATTCGTATTGAGTGTGTTGCTCTTGATATAAGTGATCCACACTACGTAGTTGTTGATGTCATGCCAGATATTAAGAAAACGGACATATATAATTTGCATGAAAAAAAAGATTATACTGTACGAGTAATAGCTGTGACAGATGAATATTTTGACCGTCTCCCAGACAATCATCCATTTAAAAAGTCAAGAAATTTAGGAAAAGAAATTCTTATTAAACCTGAGGATTCCATTTGGCTGCCCAATAACAGTATACTTGCCAAAACAGCTGGTACTGAACAACCAGCTAACTTGAAAATTATTACATCGTCAATGACATCAGTGACATTGCATTGGACACCGCCTTTAGTATATGGATCAAACAAATTACTAGGCCAAATTGTACGTTGGTACGATGTGAAGACCTGTCAAAATGAAGACAAAGACCTTGTTGTTGCTAATCATGTGAATGTTGCTACAACAGAAGACACATTTCAGATCGAGAATTTGAGTCCTGGAGTACAGTATAAGATTGTTGTAGAAGCTGTTGTCAGTATAAAGACTTCATTGAATGCAGAGAAGAAAGATTTAGGAATTGATAAGTATCGAAGAACAGCTCATGTTATGTCCAAACCATTAGTAGCTAGAACAAGGGCACCCGTAGAGAGTCCAAAGTTAATTGTTACATCATATAATCAGTCTGATGCTAATCTTTATTGGGAGAAACCTCCCCTCTTTACAGTAATAGGGAAAGATGAGCAAGGAAAGCCCAAGTATCTCCGTCGTTACCTGGAAGGATACAAGCTTGAAGTCAATGGTAAATTACAGTGTTATCTTGGTCCGTCTGCCCAGAATTGCACATTAACTAAATGTAAAGCAGGGAAAGTTTACTGTGTAGTTTTAGTAGCTCTTACTTGCACTGAAGAGAGCAAGAAGTCCAGAAAACAAAAGGTAATAATAACCAGTCATTTAGCATGTTAGTATATTTTAAGTACAGTAGTACATTGTCGTCACCACTGTCTGTGCATCTTATCATTATACAATCTGTCATAGAAACCTTGTGATGGTTTTTAGAAAAAAATTGTTTTACCGCCTACAATTCACTGAAAGCTTTCACAATACCAAACTAAACCACCCCACACAAGCATATTATTCATAACATGCTCTTCCCATCAGTTATTCAAATATGTAACTGGCTCAAAAATCAGTTGAATATTCTACGAAATATAACCAATTTTCTAGTTTGGTGCACGTTAAAGACATAAAGTCACTAATATTTAATAACTTAATAATAAGGCCAAAAAAGAAAAATGTTCTGTTTCCGGTAACCCGACTGAGCCATTACAAAACCTGCCGTGTCAAGAGAAATAAAAAACTTTTTTGTTCAACGAGCAACAGTTCAAAATACTCTAAGCCTACCAGATTCGTGAAAATGACTTTATTATTTGTTGCTATAAATGAATATAAATGTCATCATTCTTTGAATCTGGATTTACCGATCGGAATAAGCGAGTACTGTACAACGAACGATTGTTAAGAACTTACATACTGTTGACGCGAGATTGCTAACCGACGTGAAAATCGAGACTACAGGTTTCGTATAGATTTACCACTGCACATTCCGAAAAGCCATAATCCTCACAACCTTCGTTCTAATAAGTAACGGCATGCAATTTGACAAAAACAATTAAACGTATATTTCAAACAGGTGGATAGGATCTGCTCGATTGGTATTTAAAACAAGACAAATAAATTTATTACGGACCTATTTCGTGCGACGGCACGATATGATTTTTTAAGTTTTCATCGCGAGTTCTTTCCCTTGAACAAAATGGCTTCCCTACGCTATTTTTTTTTTAGCATAGAACGATTAAAAAGTCCATTTGCCTATTAAGAGAATATTTAATCATAATCTAGCCTCTGATACATTTTAAACAATTATCCAAGAATTCCATCCACCAATCTATTCATGCTTCATGTTCCTCGGCGCCGACTCAACCTAACATAAAATTGAAAGTTTTCGCACAGAATACACTGAGAAATAGGTAAAGGTTAAAACGTACGTTTGCCGCATTAAAAACTCGCAAAACGGTCAATACCTACGTATCTCGATAAAAAAATAAAAAGCGGATTATAACTCCTCATTATGGCTTAAAATCTCTTGATAAGGTGTGTTAATTAACAAGGGTGAAAAATGGACTGAAAGGCGAGTTAATTATCGCTAGATGTGAACAACTCTGGGACGGTGCGTTTTCTGTACTGAGTATGTTAATTAACCGACGGGTTAAAAACGAATGACACGGTGTGTATTGTTTAATTGGTGTGTTTTCTCGATAGTTGTTATAACTGCACCAAAAGGGTATAATCAAGGACCAGTCGACTTTATCTGACGCGTGAGTGTTAAATGGAAACTTGGGAAGGAAAATTGTTTTTACCGTGCGATTTTTCATTCGCCGGTGTGTTTTTCGCAAATAGGACTTTGTATAAAGACAGGTCTTTATATGTGGAAGTTGTACGGGGCTGTTTCTTCTATGCTTCTTTTGTATTTGTTGATGAACATAAGACGCAGTACGTGTTTTATAGTCACGCCACTTATAAAGTTGCATAATAAAATATAAATATGGACCCTAATCTGTCGTAAAAAGGTGAAAACAATGTCGTCATTTATAAGTATCCAGCAGTCAGGCCCCAATTTGAATATATCCGGGTATATAGTGATAAGCTAAATTTACCGTATGTCTATATATATTCTTTTGTTCTGACAATTTATTGTTTTGCGGGTTGAAATTAGTACCACGTAAACGGTAACTCATTGCCGGTTTATTGTTTTGCGTGTTGAAATGAGTACCGCGCAACCCGTAGCTCATAGCCAGTTTATTGTTTTGCGTGTTGAAATTAGTACAATGTACGTAACCCGTACTTGTTTCGTTTTAACTTTTAATAGATAACCATTTTGCAATTATATTTATATTATAAACAAAAAAATGTTAGCTGTTCAATAATAATTGTTATATAGCCAGCGTATTTAACAAACATCACATAGATGGTTTCCTATACCGTGAGGGTTTGAACAGTGTTTCATTAATAATTAATTAGACCTAGCAAAACTTATTTAACAATCGTCACATATAGATGGTTTCCATAGCAGTCAGATTAAAGTACATAGTTGAGTATTGGTGGGAGGACATGAAATTTCATATATTATATAAATCCCATGTAATTTCGTCAAATCACTTCATTGTGGAAGCGGGCGCTACATTAAGTTATTTTAGACACACTCTTCTATAATTAAACTAATTTTCTTTACGATGTCGGTTCGATATCAGTGTTGGTGTACGCGTTGTGATGGAAGTGAAGAATATAATCGTCGAACTGTCGAGGAATACATCGTAGCCGAAAGAGACAGAGGGATTATTAAAAGATGTATTGCTTAATGGTGTTTATTTTGCCATCCGGTTTAACAGTTCGCCGGATAATGAAATGTCCTTAGAAATAGTCAGGACCCACATAATGCGCACAATAATAAATTTTCTGAAATAATAATAATTCAAACAAGTCAAATGATTAATTGATTCCAAGTATATATCATGGCATGTCAGTACAGACTACTGCAATAAGAGTTATTTTCTTTATTACAAATAATCACAAATAACCAAATCAAAATAAGACAATAATCGTCATAAATTTATTCACATTTTTGATATTTTCAATAATACCATTATTGATCATGAAAGCTAATTAATAGCTGAGAGACTAATCTTGTCGGCTCATAATCTTAATTGGTTAATTAACACATCAGTGTTATAAACTCTACCAAATGTTGACTCATCTGATTGTGTATTGGTCTGTTTATAAAGTTTAACACTGATATGTTTATTACCCGAGATTATGAGCCAATTATAAGATTAGCCAACATATGATTTTACCATAATATATTAACATGGAGTTTTAAAGTTATAAAAGAGAAACCAACATATTTTTGAAAATCAATATTAATTTCATTTTCAGAGAACGTCTATTGGAAAATTGCTAGCTGATCCAACAGATTCCCCATTCCCCACATTGCAAAACAGATCAACATGTCAAATCGATTCAGTTACTGGTATAAGGTTTTAAAATATCATGTCTTAAATAGCCCCTTCGTCCCTTTAAATATATATTTTGTTATACTTTAACTTATAAATGCAACACACAAACTGCTTACCGTATTTATACAATAGACGATAAATATCCCAAAGAATAACCCGGTTCAGTTTCTTTCCAATAATTATCACAAAAACAAATCATTAAATTTCATTTTTCCAGTTAACATATCAAAGAAGCTTTCAATAAAACACCTAACAACCAGATCTTATGAATGGAATCTTGTCAGGACAGAACTTAGATTAATAGTAACTGATGGACAATTACATCAAAGAGTCCACATCAAAAGAGTACAAAGGAAATTGCCTAACAAAAAAGCGTGTATTAGTTAAAGGGGCATGGTGCGATATAAGGGATGATTTTTGTGCCAAATTACAAAAATGATCACCACCGGTTAAGGAATGATTTTATTGACAGGAGTATGTCAACTGCGAATATGATGATTAAGTATTCTTTTCACACGCTGCATGCGCCAACCTTCAAGTCTATACCGATTCAAAAATTTAATTATCTCTCATATCCACAATTTTTAAAGCCTGAGTTTTATCGTAAATAAAATTAATAGAATCCGTTGTAACCTACTGGTAATACATGATGTAAATTGCAGGAGATGGGGTGTGCTATTCATCGTAGCCCGTTCGTAATTTAGCCATGACAACGGCACATATTCTGTGTGAAAATCCAGATTGGTCGCGTCCCAATGATTTCTTACTACAAGGACGTAACTAGCTCAGAGAAACGATGGGGTGGGGAGTGTTCTCAAGGGGTGCTGTAAAATTGACGGACAATGTATATCTATTGTTTTTATGGACGACAATTTTTTCAAAGGGGAGCGGGCAAATTTTTGCGGGGGGGGGGGGCTTTGCCCCACCTGCCCCTTAGTTACGGACCTGACTTACTGACAATACAGAATATAAGTATTGTCTACAAGACTACGGCATGGTAGCAATTTGTTGTTCAAGGGGCTTCTATTTTAGTCAATTATCGATTCCTATTGATAGCACGTGTGAATTCACGTAATTTGGAAACTTGACTGACAGTATGCAATTGACTCGGACTTTTTGGTGGCGAAATGAAAAGGTCATCAAGGTATTATCCGACTGATAATGTGTTAATGTGCATGTGTTCAGCAAGGTTGACAGTGACTTCTGACGATGTGTGCTTAAAAACAGGAGATGAAGGCATTTAATTCATTTGTGATTTATACCCGAAGATATATTACTTCAGATGTGATTTATCAATTTAAAATGCATTGTGTAACTTATTTGTCAGAATGGAAATGGCTATTTCAATGGACAAAACTTTCGCCCACGGTAAGACCAGCATCTATGTGTGTAAATTTTGAAATTTCGTAATTTTAATGAGTTTGAAATAGTCGATCGATGCAAGTATTAAAATGTCAAACATATTGATGAATTAATGTATCGGTACAACCATAATTCTGTTTATTTTATTATATAAATGCCTGCTAATGTTTGATATTTTGTTATATTTTCAATATAAGCCAGTAAAATCTGCGTGTCTAACCGTGTTAAATTAACAATTTTTTTGCATGCCGTATTAGCTGATATTCGACTACGATATCACTGCCGTGGAATCGCACGATAAATACATAAACCTATTTCAAACCAGCTATGGATGTGCTGACTGTACATGCGTGAAAGTCAGACTTTTTAAAATTCGCCGTGGATGGTGGTTTAAAATAATCACGGAGGTCGGCAGTTTACTCAAATTCGCGAAGGAAATTTAGAGCGGAATTTTGAGCTTGGCCAGAGCAGATTGATTAACTGATGTCGTCGATTTTTACATTTATATTTTATTATGCAACTTTATAAGTGGCGTGGCTATAAAACACGTACTGCATCTTATATTCATCAACAAATACTAAAGACGCATAGAAGAAACAGCCCCGTACAACTTCCACATATAAAGACCTGTCCTTATACAAAGTCCTATTTGCGAAAAACACACATTAAAAAAAAATTTTCCTTCCCAAGTTTCCATTTAACACTCACGCGTCAGATAAAGTCGGTTGGTCCTTGATTATACCCTTTTGGTGCAGTTATAACAACTATTGAGAAAACACACCAATTAAACAATACACACCGTGTCATTCGTTTTTAACCCGTCGTTTAATTAACATACTCAGTACAGAAAACGCACACCTAGCGATAATTAACTCGCCTTTCAGTCCATTTTTCACCCTGGTTAATTAACACACCTTATCTAGAGATTTTAAGCCATAATGAGGAGTTATAATCCGAATTTTATTTTTTTATCATTCGTTTTTAACCCGTCGTTTAATTAACATACTCAGTACAGAAAACGCACACCTAGCGATAATTAACTCGCCTTTCAGTCCATTTTTCACCCTGGTTAATTAACACACCTTATCTAGAGATTTTAAGCCATAATGAGGAGTTATAATCCGAATTTTATTTTTTTATCGAGATACGTAGGTATTGACCGTTTTGCGAGTTTTTAATGCGGCAAACGTACGTTTTAACCGTTACCTATTTCTCCGTGATATTACGCTAAGGTACATCTACTAGATCTAACAATGTAAAATTAAAAAACAAAAAAAAAAAACCCTACCTACCGACCCTACCCTGTTTTCTATCCGTTACAGGAAACAGAACCCTTTTTTTTTTTTTGCATACAGGAAATGCAGCTCATATTCCAACATTATCTAGATTTTTATCATAAGACAGTATTCAAAACTACAGCTATGAAATGAATTGGATTATGTCCTGTGTGTGTACGAAAAATCAGGTTTTTAGCTTGTGGACCCTATAGAGGTCACGATTTTAATTGTAATTTGATGAAACTTGAAATGTAAGTTTATAATCCAAAGATCAGAATATATGTCAAGGATCAAAAGATTGTGTATGAGTTCGATTTTTGTGAGCATCAGATCTTCCGTGCCGGATTTATGCCTCTTACCTTTTACACAAATGTGAAATATGTACAAACTTTATGGACTCTCCAGAGACGACAATTTTTGTCTGATTTAGTAACAAAAGTTCTTGGATGAGTTCAATTTTGGTCCACATTAGACATTCCATTGTGGAGTTATGCCCCCTGTCTTTTATGTAAAATATGAAATATGTACAAAGTTTGTGGACCCTCTAGAGGTGACAATTTGTATCTGATTGAGATGAAACATAAAATATGTGTTAAGGATGGGTTGGAGTTTGGTACTCACATTTTTATACACCCACATTTTAGTTTTTGATGGATTCTTTCCAAATTTTGTGTGAAGCATCGTGGTCATGTGATGACAAACCCTATCAATATTCAGCATTCTATGACTTTCCATCATGAGAGGATGAATCCTCTTGATTTTCAGCATTCCACAACTTTTCATGAAGGAGGTATCCCCCTTTTTCTTAAAACATGGTGAACACGATAGTGGCTTTAGTTTTTAACATATTATTTTCAAATTTGATGTGATCTTTTGTTCCAGAGTCATCCACCATTATGAACACGATAGATGCTACATTGTTTAACCCTATCGATATTCAGCGTTCCGAGATTTCCCGTTATGAAGTTATGGCCCCTTTTCAAAATAGTGTTGTGAACCAGATTTTACTGGACGGGAGCCAATAAATGCCAATGTGCTGGTAATTGTGTTTGTCAGATCCCTAATACTTTGATTTTTGTATTCAGCACTTCGAAGAACCTATAAAATGACTGATAACGTTAATATTAGTCAAGATCCCGGGAAAACGTTACCTCCAGGTTTACATTGTCTAAAGTAGAATGAGATGATTTATTTTGTGGATTTTGTCTATTCAGTTTAAGGGTTTCTTCAAGAACATTAACCCACAAGATTTAGACTATGAAGCTATACTGGACGATGATGAAAACTTAGACGAATCCTTATCAGAGCCAGTAAAAATTTCTTTACCTAACGATCAAGAAGGTAAATATAACTCATTCATATTGATTTATTAATTTATCCAAAAAAGCCTAAAGGATAGAACATATTTTTAAAGTAAGGCTATTTAAATTAATTTCTTGTTCATGGATCAATCGTTCCATTCTACATTCCCGGAGAAATGTCGCATGGATGCTGTTTTACCATATATGCCAGACATGTTCTACGCAAGTTGGCAAATGTCTGACCAGGACAGTACCCAATTGGACAGAAAGATATGGTAAATTACTAAATCATATTTAAAATTCCCCAAAATATTAGCTGTCCTGAGGATATAACTATTACTTATCCTAGTCCAGACAAGATAGCAAAAGTGCGGGCATTTGCTACAATAGAAATCCCGACCACGGTTTATGGTCGGTTTAGACGTATATTATGACCAAAAAAAAGTCCCAGTCCGAAATCCGTGCCCAAATGGGTCAAATTGGCCAAAATCCAAAATGGACACCGCTTTGGGCTTGTAAATTCCAATTTCCACCCAATTATCACAATATGATCGAGTTTGGTATCAAAATATACGTTTTCGGGGTAACTGAATCCATTTCCATACACATTTTTGTGATAAGTGTTACCGCTGAGTCATTAATAGGGGTTATTCAAGATGGTGGTCAGTTTTGGCGGGAAAATTTGAATTTTACTTAAGGATCAAGTTTGGTGTCAAAATATATGTTTTCGAGGTAGCTGAATCTATTTTTGTACATATTTTAGTGATTAAGTGATTCCCTGTGTCAATATAGGAGAAATTCCAATTTGGGATTTAGATTTCCGATTAGGGATTGGAGATTAATGATACTCCTACCTTAGACCAATGACTTTCATCCAGTATAAACTAAATTTCATTTGGAGTGTCTCCTAGTTCACTGCGGTAGCGGCATAGGGGTATGTTGACTGGGGCCACTGTCAGGTCACTGCAGAAGCTGGTCGTGCCTTTTGATGCACGTGGCACAAAATGATTCAGATGTTGAGACACAGATGGATACAGTATCGCCTGTTTGTCAGATATGCAGTGAACCATTTAATAATGAATAACCCATAGTTATTGGTCAATGTTTTAAGGTTAATGAAGTGGAGGAGTCTGTATCAAGGTCTAGAGGGTCCGCGGTGCCAAAATTCATTTTTGTGGACTGTTGTCTTTTACATGGTCTGTAGGACATTACAACATATATAATCGGTGACCGCTGTTACAACAGTTAACAGTAGAACTCGCAATGCCTATTTTTTGGACAATCCAAGACAGGACAAATGACGACTTGACATTAATCTAGTTGTATTTAATAAATCAGCATTGAGGCTGGTGTCCCTAAATAGATGACACTTATTAATTACTTGCACATCTAACTTATTTATAAAACATCTAGCACAGAAATTGTTCTTTACTCTGTGTAACCTAAGCAAAAAATCTAATTGCAGAGGCATGCTGGCCAGGTAGTCAACTGCCTACCCTGCCCTCATAAATGCAAAAACAAGAAACTCGAAATGGTTGATAACGCTCGAATCCGATGAGATTTCCTAACAAGGTATATGGGAGGGAGCGGGGGTGGCTATGTGCCCTCTCTTCTGAAAATGTGCCATCGAATATTGTGCCCCCTTTTTCTGCTGTCACCTGTAATTTCTTTGGCCTGGCTTAAAGTGTATTTTGATTGTCGTCTCGTTCTTGGGGTTGTCAGTCTACTTTCAATTCTACCTCCCTACCCCTACCCTCATTAGAGAACAGAATCGAATGAAACTTGGCAGGTACCCTTTGTAAGGAATACCAGTCCCTTTTGATGCTTGTTTTTCTTTACTCACAGGTCGTTTAGTTCTTGATTTCAGCTAACTATGTTCATGTTCGGATCTTTGTGACTTAATCATAATCCCTTAACCAAGTGTCAATGTATGGTATGTCATGGCATATATGTCAAATCGCTTCTACCATGTGCCACAGAACTCAAATTTTCCCCGATCCTACCCCCCCCCCCCCCTCCTAAAGTGCCCTAACTTTGGTCTGCCTACCCTGGGAGACCCTAGCACACCCTTGGCTTATTGTTGAACTTAGTCATGACTTTACACCAAGCTTTATTCTGTCCTAAATTCTCTGCCATTGAAATCGGTATCTCCGCTCATTATTGAACGTAAGCCAGGAATCTTAATCGGCTCATCATTGTGGGCCTCCAATACCCGTTATCTTTCCGTCATTTTGGGAATGACGATGGGCAGTTCACTGCATAACTGACAAACAGGCGATATTGTATCCATCTGTGTCTCAACATTTGTATCATTTTCTGAAATAAATTCACCACGAGCTTACATTTTCGAGGTTGGTGATCGAAATCGGACACGCCCACGACACTGCGTCCACAGTGGGCTGAGAGTGACCCTTTTCGTCATGCCTGCTACGCTGCTTCCGTAGTGAGCAGTGGTCGACCAGAGCATCTAAATGAAATTTAGTTGATGCTTGATGAATGCCATCGTATTAGATCTGAGATGGACTCGACCACTCGTAATCCCCAAATCTCCAATGGGATTTCCCATTATTTTGACCCAGGCGAACCAGTTAATTGCCAAGATGAAAAAAATGTGTCGAAAATGAGATCAGCTGCCTTCAAAACATATATTAGTGCATATCGGATTGTAACTTCATGGATTATGGCCCCTGAATGTACGAAAAATCATGTTTTTAGCTTGTTCTCTATCACTTGCAAAATGTGGGAGTATCTTGCATGGCGACTGCTTGTTTATTGTACAAAGGCAGGTAATTATGCAGGAATATTACTGACATGAATTTGGGAGCCGGTACGGGAATTAAATTGTTTGCACTAATCGTAAACGTTATTCAGAACACGATATGGTATGCTATATAATATAAGAAATATTTCCAGCTGAAAGGACAATATGGGTGTCCATTGTTATCACATATGTGATAGAACTGGTTAAACATGTTCCAAGTATTATTTTAATGAGATCATAGCTACGACTACGATAGATGCGTAATGAAGGGTTAAAAGAAAAGTAAGTGACAAAAGCAAAAGCAAAAATAGAGTCATCCTTCTGTATAACTGACTGAAGTGACGAGTGATAACAGATACACGGGCGAATTTCCGCTCACTAATAATTCCTTCGAAGACCAAAATTTGTTATGAGACTGTGGGAGGATATCTGACAATTCAAAAATAATTGACTGTCACTAGGTGAGAGAAAAACAAGAAAAAAAGAAAAGGTCTGTGCATTACCATGTTTTTATTAAAGATACATTATGAGAGATTGGATAACGAGTTGGCAGTTCTCACTATAATAGTTAAAAACTAGATAATGTAAGGGCAATTTGCTGAAAATTTCAGTCAAATTGATCCACTATGAACCAAGAAATAAGCGATCGAAAGTTCCGCATAGCCTCGGTCATCATTACTAAAGTCGGTACGACAAAAATCATAGTCTCGATTATCCATTTAATCGTTAATCGAGAAGGAAAAAGGAAAGTTATGCAGCAAATTGATCATAATCCAACAATTATCGCAGGCTAGCGATGACATCGAGAGTTGATTATGGTCTGGATACGTTAATTAATGTCTTAATTAATAGTTTATATAATATTTCAGGCCTAAAGAAAGACCTACAATAGGCAGATTTAGGTCTTGCATAATATATGTTTAAGTAAAGAATGAATAAAAACAAGGGAATGCACAAACTATTTCTAGTTTTCTCTAGAACATTTGAAATAGCATTCCTGCCTGGTTGTAAATATGTAGTATTTACAAAATATAATACCCATGAAACATGTAAATACCAATGACTGTAATATCACCCTTGGTAGAAGCGGGTGTGAAGTCACACAATGAACAAATGCTAAATAAACATTGAATGTGACAAATAATTCATATAACAGAGAAATCTTGTATTTCACCATTTTCGTGTAACTATAATAATGACAATCACCAAGTGGCGATTTTGAAAACAAAATAAAAGATAGTTTGTTTGCTTTATAGGTTTCCTAGGCAACCTTCAAGCTGGTTATATTTTTGATGGAGAAAAAGATAATGAAGCATTCGGGGAAGTCGTCGTCACTTGGCAGGTTCAAGGCAAAACTAATCTGATAAAACAATTTACAGTAACATGGTTTTGTATAGAAAACAGAGTTATTCAATGTAAATATATATCAGCTGATCAGAGAAAGAGTGTAATACCCATCAATAAATTAAAGTAAGTATGTTAAGAGCATTAAAGAAATAAGAGGGTGCTGTGGTTAGGACATTCATTCTTTGATGTCGTAACTAAGAATTCCAGAGAAAAGGTTCTGCAAAGTGAAAAGATTGTTTCATCTATTGGTGTTTATATCCGATAGGAAACCAGTGAAGGGTTCTTAATAAAAAATTTGTGAAAAATGGCCACTCCCCGAGGTCAAAATTGTTATGCTATTTTAAGAACTGTTGATATATATCACATTTACACCCTAATTCGAGTTTGAATTCCATGAAGATCAGACCCAAACTTCCCAACAAAATGGCTGCTCCTCTGTACACAAATAGTGTAAAAGTATGTAATACCAAGGTTATGGACCAGGGATTATATTTCACCCGTATATTCCGGACGTGTCCTGAGCTATTTTCTAAACATCCGACCATGCATATACCCAATCGAACATCAAGATATGGGGAATGATATTCAAAATTCCAAAATTATTTGATTGAGCTGGGTATATAACTATTCCCATCCCGATTATCGTTGATAATATGCTGTGCTTATTAGGTAATTAAGTGATCAACACATTTATCATGTCATACCATCTATACACCTACCTTGATTAAATATACTTAATCTGTCTTGATTGGCTGACTTAATCAATCTAATCCTGAACAGAAGACGTTGCTATTCGTTTGGCGGACTATGTACCAATCCAATAAGAGTGATTATAAACTCAATCTACAGGATTAACTTGTAGTTTTTACATTGTTAGACATTTTAATCATCTTGTAGAAACCAGTCATATATGTCACATGTCCTAATAGTATATACTGTATATATAGAGAGATAGAGAAATGGGGTTTATTGTCCACTCGACACAAACTAGGTCATATCAGTACTAACATATGGTCTTTAGCAGTGGAGGGAAACTGGAGGACCCAGAGAAAACCCACACGGTTAAATAGGCGACCCTACTCCTTGTCACGTACAAACTGGGAATCGAAACCACACCACTTGATATAACTACAGCGGCCATTTTGGATTTCTCATTTCTCACTAAAGCTAAGATGAAAACAAATTTTTCTCCATGAAATACTTATGGGATATTGTTTTTTCACTGGATTTTGATAAAGATATATAAGACGAACAAAAATATCAATAGCAGCCACAAGCAATGCTGCAAGTGCATCGTCTATGTTGTCACTATCCACTCCGTCATTTTACAGTTTGCCGCTTTAAAACAAGTGGAAATATGTTCTAGTGTATAGAAAATATAATAGATGTCACTTGCAGTTATGGTGCTAATTTTAGCGAGGGCCGTAATGAATACCCGGTAATACCGGGTACGCGCATTTTAATGACATTTTATAATACCTGGTACTACCGGGTAGACGCAATGAAAGGGTTAAAAAGCTTTTCGGTACTGGCTCTGTCTGACATGGTATTTTTAATTTTGGAAATAATGGATTTACTAAATTTCATTGAGATCTACCAAAATTTTGGTTAATGTACTTTGCGCAGATTTATCAGCCATTTCACGATGACCAAGAATAAGTGTCCAGTCATTTAGTTAGAACCAAATTTTGTAGTTTCGTCTGTGTATAATGTGGTATTTTTT
This sequence comes from Patella vulgata, assembly GCF_932274485.2. Lineage (NCBI taxonomy): Eukaryota > Metazoa > Mollusca > Gastropoda > Patellidae > Patella > Patella vulgata. The sequence continues at coordinate 46,832,419 of NC_065885.2, forward strand.
TTGCTGACTTTAAGGTCCGAAACTTGTTTTAAAGATACACTGAAGCGCTCACATGATATTCTTTGAACTGTAGATTTTGATGGATTGTAATTAATTTTTAGTCCCGCGACATCCAAACATGCGGTTATAACCGCTGCTACGTTATCATTAGAAACGTTTAGATTTTTTTAAGTTCCATGATCAAATTATGGTATTCTGGATTGTATCTTTGATTTTTGACATCATACAAAATTACTTCGTTCTTCTTAAAAGGTTTGGACTTGCAACCATTTTTTTTTTACCTGCCACTTGTTTTTTATTTTCATTATTAGCCTTCATGCTAGTCTTGCTTAGTTGATTTGTTTAACTGGGCGATTGTTCTTTTATGACACTTTGACAATCGCCGTAAATACCTATTTTTCCTGCTGATGGAGTCTCATGCACTATCCTGGGGAAAAAAGGAGTGTCAAGAAAATCGTCACATGATTTATTGAATTTAGCCTTACTTTTACCCAGCTCCCTAGTCTTCGTCTTCATTTTGATCAGTCTATTTTGAATGCCTTTGTCACCAAATATCACACAGTTGCATGTAAAGCAGTTATGATAGACCGATGCTCAGTAGTTGTCAAGAATAGCAAAACAATGGTGGATGCCATCATGCAGACTCAGTCTCAGATCAAGAAACAAAAGTCTGTCGATCAGTGCTTAAGGCCACATAATAATTAATTAAGATACTCTAAAAAATAATTTACCACTAAATAAAAGTAAATCTCAAAGTGTTGCAATGAGTTTATCTTGCCGCGCTCATGTACCAGAATCGCAAAAATCAAAAATTAAATCAACAAGTGCAATCAAAATTTTTGTTTACATTCGCTGTAAAATAACCACAACGTTGAAGCGCATAATGGGTGTATTTTTTACTCGGCTTTATATTCCAATACATGTTTATTTAAAAGCCATTTGTGACGTATATTTGCTGTAAACTCAGACTTTATGTCGCAGGATTAACCTTTGCTCACTCCAGAAAATCTCCTCTGGTGCAGTCGGACAGATAAGCTTAAAAGACAAATTATTGAGGCTTGAACTACTCTAACAATATATCACTACTTACTCTTGTATAATTATGACACCTTTTAAGAATAATTTTACTGTTTTGTTTGGTCGGTTTTCTAGAACTATCTACAACATTGGAGTTGAACCAGGTTACTATACTGATGTCATAGAACCAACACTACAGGATGTTCAAGTAATGATCCCAGGCCCGCCTGATCCACCAGAAATATACTTACGCTCTGTTGATCTTGAGGAATTCGTAATTGAATGGGGTGAACCAAAATTGTTTGGAGGTGTAAAGATCAAAGCTTACCAGGTGAATGAATGGCCACATACATTTTTAATATTAACTTTACTCCCAATTGTTTCTGTTTATTTCAAAGATACATTATCTGACAATTAGGTAAGGAGCTGGCTTTTCTTGCTATAATAGTTTAAAAATAGATAATGAAAAATGAATATATTGAAAATTTCATTCAAATTACCTTATTCTAAGCGGTGTTATCAGTGTTTGCGTCAGTGATAAGATTCCCACATAATCGTTCTGAGACTTTTCGTTCTGAAGTTGTCCCTCCTTTTGCGGAAGGCATTATGAAAGCGATAGAGGCTACAATTCATAACAGATGTTTTTAATACGTCTACATTATATTGTCGTCGCCCCTGTCCGTCCACAATTGTTTGTTAACGCTCTACAGGTCACAATTCTAATCCAATTTGACGCAACTTGAAATATAGGTTTATCTCCAAAAAATCTTGGTTGCTTTTGATATTGGCATGTATCAGATTAAAACCTTATGGATTATGGCCCCTGATTGTACGAAAAATCACGTTTTTAGCTTGTGGACACGTAGAGGTCACAATTTTCATCTGATTTTGATGTAACTTCAAATGCATGTTTATATCAGGGGCGTAAATGTGGGGGGGTGGTACACCCCCCCAGGAAGAAAAATAGTCGGTCGCAAAATCAGTGCAGTCGGTCGCAAAATAAGAGCAGTCGGTATCAAAATAAGTGCACACTGCATACGTCACGCTACTCACGCAAAACTTTAGTATAAAATAACCTTGTCAAATGCTGTGTTTCACTGTTATTCTGTTGTGAGTATGTTGGTCTATGAACAAATTTCCCCCAGGAAGAAAAATAGTCGGTCGCAATATCAGTGCAGTCGGTCGCAAAATAAGAGCAGTCGGTATCAAAATAAGTGCTCACTGCATACATCACGCTACTCACGCAAAACTTTAGTATATAATAACCTTGTCAACTTATCATGTTTGAAAAAATGTCGTGTTTCACTCTTATTCTGTTGTGAGTATGTTGGTCTATGAACAAAATTTCACCCAGGGAGAAAAATAGTCGGTCTCAAAATAAGTGCAGTCACTGCAGTCGGTCTCAAAATTATGCATCGGCGACTCAATGAATTAATGAGGTAAACAAACAATGCCAGAATAGATCCCAAATACTATGTATTTGCGTGAATCCGTGAGCCTAAATTGCAAACGTCACACAAAACTATAGTATAAATTAACTATGTCTGCTTGTCATGTTTGAAAAAATGTTTATCACTCTTATGCTGTTGTGAGTATGTTGTTTTATGAAAATTTTTTCCCCCATGGTAAAAAAATAGTCGGTCTCAAAAAATGTACTCACCGCAGTCGGTCTCAGACTAAATGAATTAATGAGGTAAACAAACAATTACAAAAAAGGCGAAATTGACTGATAGGCCGCAAGATTCTGTCTCATTTCTTATTCTCTCGTTAGCGAGAATTTGGTTCCATTTGCCATGACAATGACTAAAATTTTCAGGCCCAGTCCCTAAAAATTAAAAGCCCGGTTACATATCTGAAAATTTTTCGCTCGATTCCGTTGTAGCAACATTCTTCTATTCCTCTGTTTTCTTATACTGTCTCGGCACTATCATATTCACGGTTATAGTGAACTGCCCAGTTATACTGGTGTGTCGGTCGTGGGGCGTCAGACTATACAAATGTTATGTCAACTCTTGCAAAACAGGCGGAATTGACAGGGGGAGATCTCGAGATTCTGTCCCATTGGCTCACATTTCTGGTCCTCTCGTCCACAAGACTTCCCCCCAGCAATGACCTCAAGTGCAAGGATATTGACTCAATTTTTCAAAATTTTCTCAGGTTGCTCAGTGTTATAGGCACAATTATCATGTATGACATAAACATGTCAACTTGAATAAAACTGCTTTCCGGCGAGACAACGATCGGCAAACAAGTATGTTCTACTGGGACGCTTAATGTTATAGCCAGTTGACATTCATTGTGGGGTGGGATTGTGGATGGCGCCCTAGATTTGGAACCACCCCCTATTCCCAGCTTCGAGATCTGCTCTGCACATGTCCCCTAGAAAACTCGCGCCTGTGGTGCGCGGCTCCTGACTGCGTCACTCGTACTGGGGTATATGCATGAGTCGGTCGCATTTTGGCTAAACACCCCCCCAAACAAAAGCGTTATGTACGCCCCTGGTTTATATGATTATAACCTAAAGATCTTGGTTCCATTTGATATTTGCACATTATGGATTGTAACTTCTTGAATTGTGGCTCTTGATTTTACGAAAAATCGCGATTTTAGCTTGTGGTTCCTCTAGAGGTCATAATTATTATCCGATTTAAAAAAATATTTGAAAATATCACTGTTACACTGTAATGACGGTTGAGTTCGAATTTTGTAAAAATTGGATCCAAACTGCCGGACAAAATGGCCGCCCCTCGGATGCTAATAGTGTAAAAATATGGTATATAAAGGCTGTGGACACCAGTGATGGGATTTTACCCGTATATTCCGGACTTGTCCGAATCTTTTTTCGAAACGCCCAAAATTGTCCGACCGGGAATATGCCCAATCGGACATCAAGACATGGTGAATAATATTCAAATTCCAAAATTAATATAGTGTACTGAGTGTATAACTACCGTGCAACCCGATTATCGTTGATAATAGGCTGGATTGATTAGGTAATTAAGTGATCGACTATTTATCGTGTTATGTCGTCTACACACCTACCTTGATTAACTACTATTCTGCCTTGATTGGCTGACTTAATCCTTTGTCGGACAATTCATCAAATCAGTCCTGAACAGATGTCATTGCTTCTCCTTTGTCGGACGATATATCAATCCAATAAGAGTGATTATAAACTTAATCTGATTAACCCGTGTCCATTGTCTCACGTTTTAATCTCCTTTGTGTCGGACAATAACACGTAGAAATTAGTCATATATGTCACATATCCTGATAGTATATAACACCTCAAATCAACATACATTGTATCCGATAACTTGTCTGTGATATATTTTCAGTGGAAGCCGAAGTTAAATAAAGATATTTCACACACACGCATATGGCGCTATAGTTCAGTAATTAAAATGAAAGTACAAATCTCGCGAGACACGTGAAATTAAGAAGTGTATACGTGCCGAATCTAATACGACTGATGTTTGGGAAAAAATTCTCTTTTGATGGCATATTGTCGGATTTATGATCATATTTTGAATGGGGTTTATGTCTTTAAATAAATAAATAAATAAACACGCAAAGAAATGTTGACGAATATTTCTATTGGAATGACGTAAGTAGCGCGTGCTACAGTCGAATGCAATTATTTAGCAGTTGGTGTCGCACGCTCGTTGTATTAGAGCGTCGTTAACTACGGTTTACGGCCAAATAAATTTCGGGATGTCATTTTTTTACCTTCTGTATATAAATCGAAACGGAGTATCAGACGAATGTCGGACTTTGCTGAAAAATGTACCGACGTATGACCCGAAAAATACGGTAATTTTGGGGGAGTTTGAAACAGATCAGCAGCAGTCGGCACGCTGCCATTCTATAGTATTGATGTCATGTAATTTTGTAGGAATATTATTGACCTAAATTTGAATACCGTACGGGTTTAAACATGAAATATAACGAGGTGCACCTATTTTTTTTTACATATGAATTTGAATATATTTTGTTGACACATGATTCTTTATTATGTTTTGAAAACGTCTGCTTAAATTAAGATAAGAGTTATGCCCCTTTATTTTTTGAAATCCCATCACTGGTGGACACTCTATAGAGAAGTCAATAATTTTAATCCAATTTTGATGAAACTTGAAATACATGTTTATAACCCAAAGATCTTGGTTCCTGTTTATATTCACGCATATTGGATCGTAGCTTCCAGAATTATAGCCCCTCATTGTACGAAAAATCACATTTTTAGCGTGTGGACCCTGTATAGGTCACAATTTTAATCTGATTTTGATGAAACTTGAAATACATGTTTATAACCCAAAGATCTTGGTTCCTGATTATATTAATGCATATTGGATTGTAGCTTCCAGAATTATGGCCCCTGATTGTACAAAAAATCACATTTTTAGCGTGTGGATGTCACAATTTTTATCCGATTTTAATGAAGGTTGAGTTTGAATTTCGGGAAAAGCAAAACGAAACTGCCTGACAAAATGGAAGCTCCCTGTACGCAAATTGTGTAATAGAAGGTTGTTGACCCTCTAGACGTCACAATCTTTGTCCGATTTTGATGAAACTTAAGAGGTATCTCAAAGAGTTCAGTACCTTTCGATATTCACTCATTTCAGACCAATACTACTTTTATTATGGCCCCTGATTGTACGAAAAATCACATTTTTTTTTTTTTTTAGCTTGTTCTCTATCCATCCCTCTTTCAAAATGTGGGCGTATCTTGCCTGGCAACTGCTGGTTATCAGATTTTGATGAAACTTAAAGGAGCTAAATCTCAAATATTTGGGACCTTAGTCCTAGAAATTGCCACAAATGGGGCGCAAAGCACATAATGTATTATGAATGTATATAAACTGCTTTACAATCAATCGTTTCCGTTTTTACACTAATTTCAAATCAGTTATGTTCGGTGTAATACGCCAGAAGTCTCAATCAATTGGCAATCACTAGCGTCTGGTTATTCCATTCTACACCGATAGTATTTATTGCGCATGCTGTCCAGATAAGAATATGCCGTCACCTTTTGACATGACTTGTGTAATATGTCTAGTCGCGTTCTTTGATTCTTTTGTTACAAATGGTGCTGAAACGCATTATGGTACACAATTCGTGTACCAATGGTATTGGTAAATCATTCATTCTGTCTTAAATATTGGATATCTTTTCCCGGTAAGATCACAACATCAATGTTGATTTAAATTGACAAATAATTTGTGTTTTCAATGTCGAAGACTTTGGATGATATTGAGTTTGAGACTTAACTACTTTAAAATATATGTTTATGTCCCAAAGATCTCGGTTCCTTTCGCTATTTGCACATATCAGATTTAACTTTCTGGATTATTGTCCCTGATTGTACAAAAAAACGCATTTTTAGCTTGTGGACCCGCTAGAGGTCACAATTTGTGTTCAATTTTAAAAAACGTTTAAATATATCATCATGACACATCAATGAAGGGCGAGTTCGAATTTTGTAAAAATCTGACCAAAACTTTCGATATTTGTGCATATTGGACTGGAACTTCCTGGATTATGACCCCTGATTGTACCAAAAGTTGGAATGTTTTTCGCTTGTTCTCTATCCAACTCTTGTAAAATGTAGGCGTATCTTTCATGGCAACTGCTTGTTAGATAGTGAATCTTTAGAGGTCACAATTTTTACCCGATTTAAAACAACGTTAAAATATATCACCGTTGCACCAATACTGCACGCAGCGGTCCATCTATGTCATAGTTCGAGAATACATCACTGCCTTAAATGCCGTCCATTTAAAACGCTCATGTGATCATTTTGGGGCGGGACTTATTGACTGGCCTACTGCATTGAACACCCGAAGCACATGGTTTATGTAAACAAATGTCATTTTAGTAAAATGTCGACTTCTGCCACTCCGGCAAAAGCGATATATAATATGTGCTAGTGGGTAATATTGCAATACAGTCTTTACCATTGTAAACTGTCTTTACAGTATCAATCTGTTTATCTTTCTAAACAAGGTTTGATACTCCTAAACTTGTTTTTGCAAACAAAACTGCTTCTGTGAAATTATCTTTCATGGGTGCTGCCATATCAAATAATTAGTGGACTATTTCGTGATTCCGCTCTGATCAGTTTGACATCTTCCATACACACAACGGCTAAATAAACATATTTGTGACCGTGTATATCAAAGTGAGTCGGAATACGCAAAATCTAATTTCGGACTAGAGACAAAATAAGTGAAAATATTGATTTTGATCGAAATTGAGATTTTCACAAAAATGATTCTATAAATACAAAAGATCAAAATAGCAATAAAAGATTTTAGAACACCTTTATTTGAACGTTTTGTAAGAGTACCGTATTCTTAAATCTGTCCTATTTGTTAAAATTCTCGGCGAAATTAGTTATTTTTCTTCGCTAGGTGCGGGACGACCGGTCATTCCTCTTGCATAATAATTGGCATCGTTGTAAAGTGGAGAATCTCTAGTTTACAAATATGATCAAATTAATGTCGATGAATTGATTTTGAACGGATACAATCGAGTTTTAAAACCCCTAAAAAATATAAACCACCTCCGCTTGTTGCTGTGTTGTCTACACAACTCGTTTGCTGATTGGCCCAGACACAGAGTGAAAAGCATTATGGTTACATGGCTGACTCGAGCGGGCGATAAATATTTGGTTTGGGCAATAATGTTTTTGGGTACCTACATGCGATTCATTCTCATAAGTGGGAGAAAAAAAATTAATTATGATCGTATATAGATTGCCTTTGAGCGTTAATTCAAACCATGTGGCTGATTATGTAAATTAAATGCGGGTGGGTGTCATTGAGTAATACTAATCAACTGTCACGGGTCAATGATAAAGCTGTCGACAACTCCTTATTTACTCCGAATAATTAATCCAAGCAGTGATTATCTGATATCTAATATCATCTTTAAAAAAATAATTTATAGGCCTTAAATGGAAATAAAAAAAAAATGGGCAATAATTTTCTTTTCGAAGAGAATTTTATTGATAGATGAATTCACTTTACTGTTGCTTCTTCATACGGCATGCAAAGTAAGGAATGCATCTTGGATATTATTGTTTAAAATTCTCTTATCACCATGGGTCGAAAAAATGAGAACGACCAACGAGCCGAATTGCGACGATTCTCTAGTCTGCCATTGTTTAATTACATCAAAGCCAGAATGCACGAAAGTGAACGTAAGTATTTCTTGACTATGAAATTGACATTTCTATAGGGACTCATATTTTAATACCGTTACGGTACCTGAAAATAATAATAGACCTATCATACACGCAAAATCTTATTTTAATTCACGTGTTAAATGAGCACGCGTACAGCTGTGGCGGCTTCTTTGATGATTATCCAATCAACAATCTTAATCTCCTGACCACTATATAGCTGGCACTAGGGTGCCAATTAATTGATGAGATTAACTGTTAATCTCACCAACGTTATAATATACAAAACAGACTACTAATATATAGATTATTCTTCAGTATAATTAACACTATCATGTGAATATGCACATGTGTTATGGATTTTTCGTCACGAAAGGAGTGCATTACTACGATTTTCTTCGTCAGCACCCTTGAAATCCTAAATAAAAAAAAATGTTAAACGACAAAATAGCAAATAAATGGCGGAAATCTTCGGATCAAATTTTTACTACGATTTTCATCCTCAGAACCGCTGAAAACCCATGGAAAGATATATTTAACGACAAAACAGCAAATAAATGGCCTGGTTGCTATGGGATTTTATTTTGGAACATACCAAATCTTTGACTTGCTTTTTCTCAAAACTTACTTTTGTATGCGACTTGGGTAGCTTCAAATGGACACAGCTCAGTCAATTTTTGCCCGTTTCAAACAAACTATACATCAAATTGAAGGTAATGAGTTGGAGAATGTGAAAATAACAATAACTCAATTGTTAAAATGTCCTCACTACGACTCAGTATGCCATGGGGGGTCACATTTAATTTCATTCAATATGAAAATAGAAGCGAAATAAATATTTCTAAAAATTTCTGAAAGCATACTCAGTTTTTTCGACTAAAATCATCGATGTAGGAATTAAAATGTTGGTTAATTAGGTTGAAAATAACAATAACTCAATTTTTAAAATGTCCTCACTACGACTCAGTATGCCATGGGGGGTCACATTTAATTTCATTCAATATGAAAATAGAAGCGAAATAAATATTTCTAAAAATTTCTGAAAGCATACTCAGTTTTTTCGACTAAAATCATCGATGTAGGAATTAAAATGTTGGTTAATTAGGTTAGGGCCTGTTCTCAGGCGGAGCTAGCTGTAGACAAGCAGCCTAAGTTTGGGATATGTTGCACAATAGGGTGTTTCACTTTTTTTTGAATTTCTAAGGTTTCTACCTGTCACCGAAATCCGCTCGGTGTCAAAATTACACCGTAATATTTTCAGAATTTTTGTGCCAAAAATGGCTGCCGACGGCCATTTTTTCCAAAATTGTGACTATTTTCTGGATTTTCGGACGTTTTGAGCTTGACAGATCACTTAGAAAGGTCAGGTATGGCTTGTAATGTGTCTATTTTATGCATTTCAGGTATGTAGAGTCCATTCCCGCTATCTTAAATGAGATTGTCCGAATCCAAGATGGTGGAAATCCAAGATGGCGCCCCAAATCATCTATTTTCGTGACATGGAAAAGCATTTTTAAAAGACTATGTCATTCTGAACATCATTTTGTCACTAATAACAAAATTTGCACTCATAAAATTCATTATCAGGGCCAAAATGATGTTCAGACTGACACTGATCTACCTTTGGTTGAAAATGGCGGAAGGTAATGACTGAAGGTGAAGTTCCGATGGAGTATATTCACCACACTATTAATCTGGCAGAACTATGACTGAACCTGGAAATTGTTTACAAAGTTGTTTTTTTTATGATTGATTTTAGTAGCCCAAGGTGTCATCTTTCAGAATGTGACAGGTGAACCTCGGTAACCCTTGAGTGTTTTGAGAAATTCAAGATGTTGTGGGGTGATTAGATGATAGTAAAATCCAAAATGCCAGATAATATGGCCCTTTAACTCGTTGGCGGCGGTTGGGAGCGATTATTTCAGCAAACCAAACTATATCTAGAGACAAATTATATATTTCTGGATATAGGAGCATATGAGTGATACTATAACACTACATACATGCCTATCAGGAGCACCCTAGCACAAGCTGTTTTTTGAATATTTAAAAAAAAAAAAAAAATTCTACCCGCAAAACACTAAAATAAGTAGGTAATATTCAGTTTAATCCTCTAGTCGTGTTTCTGGCTGCAACCTGTGACAGCACAAGCGCAAAATACTGTATAATCTAAGCCATCCCTAGTGTAGCTACAAGAACGCGTACTACATGTCACTCTTGCATCCACATCTGATGCGTCACGTAACAGACTCCGGAGCACGTTGACCGATTGTAATGTTCTCAATTTAGTGTCCTTAGCCCAGCAATCTAGTTCCTGCGGATTACGATCTTCCAGTCAACGCCACACAATGGCTTGGTGATGACATCTTTTTACGTTCCCTACACATGCATCATTCTTTGGAGCAAGACTACATGGTTGAGGTGGGGATGATGATGACACATTTCCCGTTTTGGATGCCTATACCCTCCAACATGTTTCAGGCAGCGATTTGAAAGAGCCCTGTCTATAACAAGCTTCTTACAATTGAATCACCAATCGAGGAAAGAACAACCGTTGACATTGGTTCAACTTCTGAGAAACATAATCCAGTGCCATTGAAATCCTGCCAGCTCATGCTCTTACTGGATGTGACATGTCGGCTGGTTATGGACAAAGTTCTAGCAAATCGATGTCTGAAACATGCTGGAGGGTATGGACAATTGGACATCCAAAACTGAAATGTATGGTCAGCATCCCCCCACCCAAACCAGGTAGTCTTGCTCAATGAATGATGCATTTGCATGGAACTTGATCTGGAACTGTTTTGCTAGGCGAAGGTTACTAAATTGAGAACATTACAACTGGCCAACTTGCTCCAGAGTCTGTCGTGTGGCCCCGGAACTCCTGATAGGTATGTATGTGGTGTTATCACATCACTCATAGTTTGTCTCTAGATGTAATTTGGTTTGCTGAAATAATCGCTCCCAACTGCCGCTAACGAGTTAAAGGACCATATTATCTGGCATTTTGGATTTTACTATCATCTAATCACCCCACAACATAATGAACGATTTTAGTGTATTTAGTGAAATGCCGGCTGTCTTGGATGCCATCTTGAATTTCTCAAAACGCTCAAGGGTTACCGAGATTCACCCGGCACATTCTGCAAGAGGACACCTTAGGCTACTAAAATCAATCATAAAAAAAACTTTGTAAACAATTTCCAGGTTCAGTCATAGTTCTACTAGATTAATAGTATGGTGAATATACTCCATCGGAACTTTACCTTCAGTCATTACCTTCCGCCATTTTCAACCAAAGGTAGATCAGTGTCATTCTGACATCATTTTGGCCCTGGTAATGAATTTTATGAGTGCAAAATTTATTTTCAGGGCCAAAATCATATATTTTGTATGACATAGTCTTTGAAAAATGCTTTTCCATGTCACGAAAATAGATTATTTGGAGCGCCATCTTGGATTTCCACCATCTTGGATTCTGACAATCTGATTTAAGATAGTGGGAATGAACTCTACATACCTGACAAGCATAAAATAGACACATTACAAGCCATACCTGACCTTTCTAAGTGATCTGTCAAGCTCAAAATGTCCGAAAATCCAGAAAATAGTTGCAATTTTGGAAATAATGGCCGCCGGCAGCCATTTTGGGCACGAAAACTCTGAAAATATTACGATGTAAGTTTGACCCCGAGTGGACTTCGGTGACGGGTAGAAACCTTAGAAATTCCCCAAAAAGTGAAAAGTGAAACACCTTATTGCACAATCATCATGGTTCAGTTCGAATTTAGTGAAATCAGACAAATTGGCCGCTTCACATACTCAATTAGAGTAAAAGTATGTAATACCGAGATTGTGGACCTTCCAGAGGTCATAATTTTTATCTGATTTTGTTGAAAATTTACATGTATGTTTATAACCCAAAGATCTTGGATCGTGTCGATATTCGCGCATATCAGATAGTAACTTCCTGGAGTATTGTCTCTGATAGTACGAAAAATCGCGTTTTTATCTTGTTGTTCCTTTAGAGGTCACAATATTTGTATCCCCCATGCTCTGGAATGGCTATGTTTTGCACATACGAAAAAGCATTTGTTGGAATTCAAATGGTCAATTATTTGCCTCATAAATTACATAAACCAATCATTGACTAATAACAAATAGCCGGCAAAATAAATAACAAAAATTTTCCAACAAGGAAATGAAATATACTAAGACATAAAATATATTAATAATATTAAAATGGTTCAATATAGCACCAATACAATTTGAACATGCATTAACTGACCCCTTGTGAAAAAGATGGGGTATCTACTACGGCCACAAAAATTGTTGATTTCAAACAACAATTTCCCCCCATCCCATGGAGTTCAAATATATCACTGTTACAACATAATGACAGTTGAGTTGGAATTTTGTGGAAATCTGATTAAAACTGCCTGACATAAGACGCAAATTGTCTAAAAGTATGTAATACCCATATTCCTGAAACAATGGCCTGAGAAATCCCCCTCTGCCCATTGCTGGATTGGCTTCTGATACAGCAACATTGACAGCCCTTCGTTTAATCTGGGGTCTTCCCTAAAACTTTGGACAGTGATTTAAGGTACTAAAAAAGGTGAAAGTCTTGTCCATACAGTATTGTTTACATTGTATCAATGTTGATAGACTCATTTATCACGCAATTAGTATTTCTGCAATGTTCTGCTATGCACTGGTTAATTGGCTATAATAAAATCGTGAGTCATGACGTAACGTTATGTAAACATATTTGGTCCATTGTGGAGTTATGTTTAAAGCGCAATCAAATTGTTACGCAGTTAGCTATTGGTTGTTAATCGGACTATTGACCAGTCATAAATTGGAACAGAAATTTGCTTCCATTAAAGCAGTGTTTAGTGGGATTAGCTGTAATAAAACGAAACACTGCGGGGAGTATGGTAATACCAAGGTTGTGGACCCTCTGGATTTGATGAAACTTAAAATGTATGTATATATTCCATTGATCTCGGTTCCTTTTGATATTCGCGTATATCAGGCTGTAACGTCTTGGATTATGACTCCAGATTGTACGAAAAAACCCTTTTTTTCAGCTTTTTCTCTGTCCAGCTCTTGCGAAATGTGGGTGTATCTTGCATGACAACTGCTTGAACAGGGATGTATTTCTTTGCTTATTATTTTTCTGTGGTACTTTTTTTATAGGTGTATATGAATGACAAGAAAGTAGGCAGAGAATTAAGTAGCTCTCATAGAAAAGCTGTTATACCTTGCCGTCAAAATAGGTATGTCCTTCCAAAAACAATTTTCGCTAGTCTGGAGGTCAGGCGTTCGATCCCTGATTTTCCGGCGTGGTTCTCCCTTGTCAGTGATGCAGGACGGAGGGCCTGACAAGGACAGCTGTCTAGTTGTTTGGATGGGATGGAAAAACAAGATCCTGTATACACATTGGCATGCACGTAAAAGATTCCTTGACAGTTGGAATTCGATATAAGAGTAGGCCGTAGTGCTGCTGTCCGGGCAAAATTTCCCTCGTAGCACACTGTATGGCGTATGCCCATCTTCATTAGCCTAGTTCGGAACAGAACAGTAGGACGTTAAACCCCATTTCATTTCATTTCTTCCCATATTTCAGTTTTAATTACCTTTTAAAGATTTCAAATCATCAATAAAACATTTCATTTATAAGTTTTCATTGCATATATATTTTATATATATATATATATATATATATATATATATATATATAACCTTTTTCTTTTTCATTTTAATTGTTTATATCCATAAAGTATTTGATATTTATTTTTAGTTTTATACATTATCTGTGATATTTGTTTTTATTTATGGATATAAATATACTTTTGTGATTTCTGACATTTTGTCTTGAATGATTCACCATATGTTTGGCGCAATGTAGCCCAGTTGGAGCTGATGTGCCATAAAACCACATTTCATTTCATTTCCTTCGAGACTGAATGTATTGTTACACACCCAAAGCTGAGACTATCAAAGTTGTAGACACTGTAGACGTCCCTCATAGGTTTTGTGGTTATGCCGGTTTCTTGTGAACAATCACAAACTACAATCATACAAGCTTTTTATATTTACATATCTTGTCTAGACATTTTTGATAACTTCCACAATCACTGGTTTATACACATATTGTACGACTTTCGACAAGTATTCTCTTATCGTTTTCAAGTACAAAAATGATAATTAGAAACTAAAAGGTAATATTTATAGTGCTACAAAAAAGAAGCCATAAGACCTATGTTGTTACAGTACAAAGTGATTGGTTCAGTCACATACACTTGCAACTAAACATGCACATGCGACATAAACGTTTAGCGTTTCACACATGGCTTTATACAAAAAAAATGTTTAAAATTTATTTCAATATTTTCAGAACCTACCGTATACATCTAATAGCCTTGAGTTCCAGTGTCAGGTTTGGTGATTCTCTGAAATCAAACTCGTTATTGATTAACACATCAAACACCTCTCCTCGATATGGTGAACAGACAGCAATTGAAGACTGGTCATCAACAGGTGATGATCATGAAATACCAGTCAAAGTGACTAAGATTTTGGACACTGCCATCCAGTTAGATTGGAGTAATTTTATAGACGACGATGAAGTTGCTTTCTATAAAATACAATGGAGTTCGGTAGCCCAGCCAGCAGTAAGTTGTATTTTCTAACTTAAGTCATATTTAACATGTTCTTTATGCTTTCAAGCATAAATGCCTTATTACTTCAAAACAATTATGACAGGGAACTATCATTTCTCATGTGGGATGTTTATAGCAGAGCACTACAAAAGTATATACTAAGGGTACATTTGTGCTCCTTGTGAAGGATCCCCCCCCCCCCTCCACACACATACAATTTTAATGAATAACAAATGCAAGTGTTGGTGTGAAATGTCATTTATTATACAAAATGACGAATGAAAACATGAGATGAGAAAGCAAGCAATATCACAATTTAAATTACAATTTTCCTGAATATTTCCAGGATCTCATGATTTCTGAATGAGTTAGGCTGAATGAAAATAATAAGCCCGGTCATACACTTCACTACAAGGGATGTGGTACCTAACTCAAGACACATCACACCAACACCACTTAACTACACTATTAATTACATGATAGCAACTCAATAACAAAATCAAATAAAACTAGTAGTCTACGCTTGCTGTTTTTACAGAATGGGCACATGTATATAATTACGGTACATAAAAGCTAACCTACATTATGCATTTTGCAGAGGATAGACATAGAATACATGTCATTATCCAATATCAAAACTTTAAAAATCTAAGAAATGCTAGCCTAAACATATTTCAAAGAACAAACAAAGGCTCTGCAAACATTATTTCTTTTAACAAAAGTACTGCAAATTACACTCTTGAAATATGGGAAACAAATGATAGTTCTGCAAATTTCTTCTTCCGATACGTTAGTAACAAAATTTTTGACTTGGCAAACTGATTATTACTTCGAAAGAGGCCCCCCCTTTACCTCCCTGAGAGATGAGTTAATTCGACTTCCGCTAACAACATTAATTTTTTCATTAAAAGTTTCACTATTGGTTCACTAGAACATAACATTAACTTAAGAATTCAAAATCCCCCTTCTCTCAGATAATAATAACAAAACGGGTGGATGGGGAGCAAGAGTGAAATGATCATAATCGACATCAGCATCAGCCTACAAATATCATCCTTCCTGCCTATGTATATGACATCAAAAACTCTCCTTATGAAGATCCCTGACCCATCCTCAACCAATTTAAAACACCCCTTTAACCGCCAGCAGAGATGTGTTAATTTAACTTCGGCGTAGAACATTAATTATTTCGTTAAACATTTCACTATTAATCCACGTAGTACGGGTATTATATAGTGCGGCTCACGGAGAACTGAGCTGATTTAGTAGATGACTCTAAAAGCTCCTGACGTCCCTTCTGTTTCACCAAAATACAATCTGTAGGATTCATCATACTCATATTCCAAGATCTTCCAGACGGAGTGATATTTTCATTAATGACTCCAATGAATGGCTTTCATATGGCGTTGTCAACCTACTCACTAATGTGCCAAGAAAAGAAGCCTTGATTTGAGCGTTCTTGAAACCTGTATTCAACAACTTTCTACACCACCACATACATCACTACAAGTTGATACCATTATTCCCTTGATCAAACAAGCCTGGAATCCACATATACTATTCAAAAAAAGTAGGGGATATTTGATTTTGGGGGCATAATACTAAAATATGCAAATGACTACGAAAAAAGTCACTATAGAACCTAACAGAAGAAACATTTCCAGTTACATGTGACGCCCAAACGCACCAATAGCTACCGCATGGAATGCAGGTGATGCTTGGGATCATCATGGGGGTCCAACCCAAGATTTGCACGACTCTGACTTTGAATGTTACAGTCATTGTGGCATTGAGTTCCAGGGTGGAAACATCAGTTTAATTGTTTTAGTGACCAGAAAACAAATTTTGATATGCGTCGGCTTACCCAAAATGAAAGGTTACGTGCCCTTGGCATGCTACAGATCGGCACAACACAGGCGGTTGTGGCGCGGACGATGAATGTTTCTCAGTCTGTCATAAGCAGGCTATGGTCCAGATACTGTGATACACAATCTGTACAGGACAGACCACGCTCAGGTCGACCAAGGGCGACAACTCAAGCCCAGGATCGATTTATCCGTACCTTGGCCTTGAGAAATCGTGTCATCACAGCAAATCAGATCAGCGCTCGTCTTCAAACAGACACTGGTGTGAGAGTGAGTGGCCAGACGATTCGGAATCGACTGCATAGGGGTCACCTTCGCGCCCGACGTCCTCGCGTGATCCCTTGTTTGAGAGATCATCACATTCAGGCAAGACGCCGTTGGTGTAGGGATCGTCAACACTGGGATAATCGACGCTGGAGCAATGTGATGTTTTCAGATGAGTCAAGGTTCACTGTTGATTTTTTGGACAAACGTAGGAGGGTGTGGCGTCGTCGAAACGAGCACTTCCAAGACGTTAACGTCATCAGACATGATCGATTTGGGGGTGGTTCTGTTATGGTGTGGGGAGGCATCACTGTTGCTGGAAGAACGGCTTTACATGTTGTTGCAGGGCGTGTTACAGGCCAGTACTACCGGGACAACATCTTGGCAGTCCATGTTGTGCCGTTCGCACGACGTCATGGCCGCCGTTTCATCTTCCAGGATGACAACGCAAGATGTCACAGGGCCAGGATCGTTACAGGTTACCTCCAACAACAGAACATCACCACATTACCTTGGCCAGCATTGAGTCCCGACCTCTCCCCCATCGAGCATGCCTGGGACATGCTTGAACAGAGGTTACGTCAACGTCAACAACGTCCTGCCAATGTCCAAGAACTTGCTGCTGCGTTGCAACAGGAATGGGACAATCTGGACCAAAATGACCTTAGACGTCTCATTAGGAGTATGCCACGTCGGATCAATGCTTGTTTGGCAAGCAGAGGAGGATTTACCCGTTACTGACTTGGTTGTGATGCTGTGGTAACTTTGCTGTTTGACCCCGGGTATCATTTTACCCTTATAATGGTCAGTCTGTGCCTTATTTAGCCTAACGATCATTTGGAATAAATCGATGAATGTGAACTTCATTTCATTTTGTCATTTGTTTCTTCGTCAGTTTCATTAGGTGACTTTAATAACACTTAAAAATCAAATATCCCCTACTTTTTTTGAATAGTATATTTCACATGGTGAAAAGATTAGTATGGACAGATCCATGGTTTAATGATGGGAAGTCCATTATCCCCACTAATTTCCCAAATTTACATGATGTCACTAGAAGAAGCCATTCTCTGGTTCAGAAAGATGGTAAACACCTTCGCCATTGTTAAAAAAAAGATGATAGTATTGTCCCCATGAATCACTTGAACAACTAGAATCCAAGAATGAAGTTCACAATGGAGAATGAAACCAACAGGAACCTCCCATTTCTTAATGCAATGGTAAGAAGAGGGAACTCCAATTTCGCCACCTCAGTGGACAGAAAACCAACACACGTTGAACTATATCTACTACAAATCTAATCACCGAAATGCATAAAAAGCAGGTATTATCACCATCTTAACTAAAAGAACCAAAACCATTTCTGACCTCGAATCCCTAACCCTGGAAGTACAACACTTAAAAGATGTCTTCATCCAACACAACGGCTATCCAGAACATATGGTAAACAAGTTCATCAACATTATCCAACCTTCCAAAACTTGATAAAAAAAATGATACACCCCCAATACTTGTTTTTATACCATTCCGCGGCAACATCTCCCACCAAATTAAGTTATTGAAAACAGAAGCAGGCATAAAAACCACATTCCTGAAAGGCGCAACAACTAACACTGTAATCCGGGTATTATTGCATAACCCGCATCGTTTACCATTACATTTGGTAATTTTGTAGACTTTGCATTGTAAATGTTTCATTACCGACAAAAGAAAAAATATGCAACAACCCTGGTTGACTGCCGGAACGACCTAGTGTATGTTTTGTTGCCTGGCAACTATCTTTTTTGTTTTAAATAATCTTTATTTACACAAAAATGGCAGTGGGTGGAAATCTGCTTCAAGATATTTTTGCGGGGCGGAAAATATTGGTGCTGGGTGGTGCCACACGGTATCTGTAATAGTAGGCACATCCCTGGTAGTGTACCCAATGAGCAGACCAGAGGCATTGAAAAACAAATTTTCATTAATCTTCTTAAAAACTGCTGGCTGAGTAAAATTAAATTACTTCTAAATAAACATCACTCATGGTTATTTACATTTGTTCATATAATGGATTGGTAGAGCAAAAGTAGACTTATCATAAATGAGATTGTCTTTTCATGTAGTTATAAATTATGGTCCACATTTTCATGTTAACACTAAACAGACTACATTTATCTTTACATTTTTATACGCCCACATTTTCATGTGGACGTATTATGCCGTCGCCCCTGTCCGTCCGTCCACAATTTGTTTGTGGACACTCTACAGGTCACAATTCTTATCCGATTTTGACCAAACTTGAAATATAGGTTTATCTCCAAAAGATCTCGGTTCCTTTCGATATTGGCATGTATCGGATCGAAACTTCATGGATTATGGCCCCTGTTTGTATGAAAAATCACGTTTTTAGCTTGTGGACACTATAGAGGTCACAATTTTTATCCGATTTTGTTGAAACTTGAAATCTAAGTTGATAATCCAAAGATCTCGGTTCCTTTCGATATTCGCGCATATCGGACCGTAACTTCCTGAATTATGGCCCCTGATTGTACCAAAAATCGTGTTTTTAGCTTGTGGACCCTATAGAGGTCATAATTTTTATCCGATTTTAAAAACCGTTCAATTATATCACCGTTACACCCTAAGGATGGCAGAGTTCGAATTTCGTGAAAATCGGCCCAAAATTGACAGACAAAATGGCCGCTGTTCGTTCTCAAATAGCGTAAAAGTACGGTATGTCAAGGTTGTGGTCACTATAGAGGTCACAATTTTTATCCGATTTTGTTGAAACTTGAAATGTAAGTTTATAACCCAAAAATCTTGGTTCCTTTCGATATTCGCGCATATCGGACTGTAACTTCCTGAATTATGGCCCCTGATTGTACGAAAAATCACGTTTTTAGCTTGTGGACCCTATAGAGGTTATAATTTTTATCCGATTTAAAAAAACGTTTTATTATATCACCGTTACACCCTAAGGACGACTGAGTTTGAATTTCGTGAAAATCGGCCCAAAATTGACAGACAAAATGGCTGCCATTCTTTCTCAAATAGGGTAAAGTATATCAAGGTTGTGGACCCTATAGAGGTCACAATTTTTATCCGATTTTGTTGAAACTTGAAATGTAAGTTTATAACGCAAAGGTCTCGGTTCCTTTCGATATTCAAGCATATCGAATTGTAATTTCCTGAATTATGGCCCTTGATTGTAGGAAAAATCACTTTCTTGTTAGCTTGTTCTCTATCCATCTCTCGAAAATGTGGGCGTATCCTGCCTGGCAGCCGCTGGTAAAATCTTATAAACGCACTAGTGACAAAAGTTATCATCGGTACTGATTAAAATTTATATTTAAATAAGTGAAACAAATAAGCCGTTTAAATTTCAATAATTCAGTTTGTTTTAGAAGTTAGTTTCTCTAATGTAGTCATATCCACCAATAGATATATGTTCCACTACTGCCAACCTATGTTTAATATTATCAACGCATATTGTCAAGTTTGTAATTATTTCATTAAAGTTCAATCTATTTAAACTGCAGATCTATATTTCGTTTTGTTTTTTATACTTTCGATGGCCTACACTATATGAAGATCTGACCGGTTGTAGTGGAAGAACGGGCCAGGTTTAATACGAGCGGCTTTTGACCCTATGACATCAGACATTGATTAATCAATCAGCATTGGAGTTTCTTGTGGTTTACCCACAGTTCCGTAACGGACCATTTCATTGGCTAATCCCTCACATCAACCAGAACGTGGGTTATATAACAACTCTTATAAATCCTAGTGTAGTAAAGACAAGTAAAATTAAATTTGGACTATTAGAAACAAAACGAAAAGGATCTGTGTTTTAATCAGATTGATCAAAGTTTTGTAATTTTGTATATTATTTTTAGCAAAGAGAAGTCAAACTTTCATCCAAAGATTCCAACTGTGTGATCAATAAATGTCTCCCAGGAACAAACCATTTTGTACGCTTATTAGCTTATAATAAAAACAATCAAATAATGGAAAAATCAAAACAAATGACAATTCAGACATCAGCACAACCAGATGCACCGGTATTATCTCTAAGGTGAGTTCTTAATATTTCAAATTCATGACCCTGAGTCTCTCATTTTTAGCCAACGCCCCCCTGGGGTGTAGAGGGTGATAAGAATATACCCTTCGACGTCCTGCGTGTCGTAAAAGTAAAAGGCAATTAATAGGATCCCTGTAATGTGGGAACGTGTTACCCGTGTCGGTGGAGAGTGGAATCCTGGTAATTAGGTGGGGATTTGGCTTGGTCCATGGTTCACCTAGATGGGAGGTCAGAGTGGCCCACTCTGATCAATCGGCTTTGGTCATTTTGTTATCCTTAAGGTGATATATTGCCCTCTTTATTGCTTCGTCTTATACTCATCAAAATAACCCTTGTGTCCTAGTCACCTCGTCGGAGAACAACAGCTCGGGTCAATCAGGTTAGATATATAAATTGCATATATCGATAGATGATGACGCTGCCCCATGTAGCTCATCTAAAAATATAAGAACAATCGCCGAGGTTTATCTTGATAGAGAGCACCTCTGAAGTTGATTTAAGGCAGGACACTACCTAAGAATTTTACATTGATAACAGAAACTTGCCATTTAGTGTAATATTAGTACATGATGTCCCAAATCAGATTTGATAATTTGAGCGCAAAATGTTTATTTGTTGTCATGGAAATGGTGGCCATATTGGATTTTTTTATATATTCACGGTGGCTATGTTAGGAAATCAAAATCTTCAACAATTTTATTGAAACAAACTATTTGTGATTTGGAATAACATATATAGGCATTAAAGAGTGCAATAAGGCATAAATTTTACTATTTGAATGTTAATAAAGAACATTATGCATCCCACATAAAACAAGTGGGTGTGGCCGAACACACCACTAACAAACACTTTGAAAATGACCTTATTGCAAACAGTAGCTATAGCACTAATCGTATTCCAAAGATGAGACCATTATCTCTCATAGATTTTGAGAATTTGATTTTCTAAGACCTGATATGGGTGAAAAATTGAGTACGGAAAAAAGCAAGTTAAAAGTTACAAATTTGATTTACCTATACAAATGACTAAATATTTAACACTATATAATATAAAGGCTGGACACGACTTGAAAAATCAACAAATTTTAACTATTTTGGGCAATTTTAGCTGATATCAAAATTTGACAGATCAATCTATACAGAGTGTTTTATAAGGTAGTGTCCTGCCTTATCCACAATATCATGCTTGGAATTTCTGAAGGCATCACTGGCTTGGCCAGTGAACCGAAATCACTCAAGAAATTGAAGAATGAAACACTTCTGGTGGAATGTGCCAAGGAAAAACATTCGGATCTACCCTTAAAATCTGAATCCTTGGCTAACATTGCCATCAGAGTATCCCCACATAAATCATTAAATTCTTCAAGAGGTGTCATTCGATGCCAGGACCTAGAAGGCAACAGTGAGGAGGAAATGGAGAACCAATCCTCACTAGGCGTCACAGACACCAAAAGAATCAATGTGAGACATAACGATACGGTTATCCAAACTAGTAATTACATTCCCACTTTCAACCGTCCCGATTTGCCAAATTCTATCAAGGCAGCTTATTTAAATATACCTGTTGATCCATATATCTCAAATCTACTCAGATGCTTTACTTGCCAAAAATTTGGACATAGTAAAAATGTCTACAAAGGTAAAACTACCTGGGCTAGATGTGGCATTTCTGGTCACGATAGTGCTACCTTCTCTGCAGATTTTACCTGTGTTAATTGCAAAAGCAAGGACTTCGCATAATCTCGTGAGTGCACAATATGGCAAAAAGATAAATGGATCCAACAGGTAATATCTGAACGGAAAATTTCTTATTTTGATGCAAGAAAGCAAGTGGAACATAGATCACTGTTTTTGATCACGCAAGGGGGCAAGTTGTTGGGACTTCTTCTGCAAAGGAGAAGTTTTTTATTCCCACAGGGAAGAGCGGACGCAGAACAAGCCCTTTGCGATCTTCACAGATATCTGATGGAAGAAAAGGACATACGAAATTCACTACCAAATTTTAAAACATATACCTTTTCAAACACTCTTAATCTTACTATATCTTTTTAACCAAATTTGGGTTGATGTGAATTCCCCTCTTCGTGGCATGAAGCCACAATAATTCCCATCCCTAAATATGATAAAGATCATACGAATCCTACCAACTATCGTCCGATCACTTTAACTAGCTGTATTTGCAAAACCATGGAGAGATTGATCAATCGAAGGCTTGTTTGTTACCTTGAGTCCAACAACCTCATTATTGACCTCCAATGTGGATTTCGTTCCCAAAGGAGCACTCTTGATCATCGTGTTTGATTTGAAACATTCGTCCGGGACGCTGGAAGGTATAGGCATCCAAAACTGAAAATGTATCGTCATCATCCCCACCTAAACCATGTAGTCTTGCCCTAACATATGACACATTTGTAAAGGAATGCAAAAAGATGTCATCACCATGCTATTGTGGGGTGTTCACTGGAAGATGGTAATCCTTTGGAACTGTATTGCAGGTTGAAGGATACTTAATTGAGAACAATACAGCCAACCAACTTGCTCCGTATTCTTCCATGTGGCTAATGAGATGTGGATGCAAGAGTGACACCCCATGTTGTAGGCTGGCTTGTACCTGCACTAGGGATGGCTTAGAATGTACAGTATTTTGCGCTTGTACTGTCGCAGGTTGTAGCCAGAAACACGCCAAAAGGATTAAACTGAATATTAACCTAGTTTTGTGGGGGTTATTTGCGTGTTTTGTGGGTTGGGTAGAACTTGTTTTTTTTAAATGGTTAAAAACGTGTGCCCACCTTTTCAGAGCCATCCCGTGTCGCTCTTGAGCTCCTGATAGGCATGTATGTGATGTTATCACATCACTCAGATGCTCTTATGTCTAGAAATCTATTTGTCACTAGACATGTCTGATTTGGTGATATCATCGCCCCCAACCACGGCTATCGAGTTAAAGGGCCACATTGTCTGGCATTTTGGATTTTACTATCATCTAATCACCCCAGAAACATACGGTTAGACACCAAAATTTGCATCCTAAACTAAATACTATGGGAGTTATAGGGGATTGTTTGAAATAGGGGCTGTCTTGGCTCAGTTGGCCGCCATCTTGAATATCTCAAAACTCTCAAGGGTCTGCCCGCGAGTCTTATCTCAAAGAGCACGACACCATACACAACCAGGGATTTACTATCAGTTTAGGAGCATTTCGTACATCTCCAGTGGACAGCTTATGCGTTGAGGTGCATGAACCCTCACTGCACAACAGTATGCTACGAAAATAGCATCTTTACCAAATCATATTTCATTTAACACCATATTTAGATGCCATATCATGAGCATTTATATCTGCTCAAGACCATTCGGTATTCGTATACAACTCCATTTGTCTGAGGCTGGTATCGGCCTTGACAGTATTGCAAATACACCTTTCTTTAGGACTCCACCGTGGACTATATTTCCTCCAAAGATCGATTTCGATTTTACACAACATAAAAAGAGATATACCAGCTCCCCATTTGTCAGTCTCTCTTTCGAGAGCTAAGGTCTAAATATGGTGGTTATGCTCCAATACAAAGATCAAGGCTCAAAATTCACGACAGCCATCACGTAAACTTGACTGATCTGATAACCTTCTACGATTAATTTTTTCTTAATGCACGGCGATAAACAAGGCTATGGTTCAAGACAATACTTGATAATTAGGCCTTCATCGGTAACCATGTACACGGCATGCGTGCAGGGTGTATGCTACAAAATTATGATGTCCAAACCGAAGCGGTTTTGGACCAAGAAAGGTCCTAGTAGACTTCACCTAGTTCCGATGACGAAGGCAATGGAACAGAACCAATGTCACCAGATAAAAACACGCTTTCAAGTTCAACAAAACGAACGATCAGGGTGAAAACTGTTAATGGATGAGGCATTGACTTTGTTGATGTAGTGGAGGAACAGAAAGGTCGTAGTAGACTTCACCTAGTTCCTATGACGAAGGCAATGGAACAGAACCAATGTCATCAGATAAAAACACGCTTTCAAGTTCAACAAAACGAACGATCAGGGTGAAAACTGTTAATGGATGAGGCATTGACTTTGTTGATGTAGTGGAGGAACAGAAGGGCCCGCGAAGAATTTCCGGAAGAAGCGAAAAAGTGTTATCATGGTGGTCAAGCACAATTAGCTGATGTGTTGGCTTACATTAATGGAAAAAGTCATATGAAAAATCAAATGTCCTGTCTCACGTTAAATCCAAAGGTCATCTAAGGGCAGTAGCAGCCAAAGAAGTCACCACCAACAACACACTTTTTAAAGCCGTGAAAAAGGGCGAACATACTTCTATTCAAAGAGTGGTTAAATTATTTAAAATAGCCTATTTTGTTGCTCACAAAGAATTGCCATTTACATGCTACACTGAACTTATAAATGTTAAAAAAAAACATGGGGTAGATCTTGGAGAAACTTATTCAAATCCCGTGAAATGTTCAATTTTGTGAATGAAATTGGTGTATCAATGATATCAAGTGTGACAGATGTAATTAAAAAGTCAGATCTCTTATATTTCTCTGTTTGATGGGAGCACAGACCGGGCAAATAAACAGAAAGAGCTTGTATGCTTCAAGTTTGTGGAAAATGGAAATATTGTGACAAAACTTAGCAGGTTGGTGACCCTTTTTAATTTATTTACCGAAGAACAATTTAGATGGAAATCTCAAATAATGTTATAATCTATAATAATTTGTTGCTTTTTCTACGCCATGTGGTCGTAAATTGTCGCCTCCGATATTTATTGCAAGAGTTATGGCTCTTGATCACTTTGAAATATCTTGTAGACATTCTAGATGTTAATATCTGATTGACCTTAAATTTATACACAGTGATTAAGGTCATGAGACAAAGAATCCTATTGATTTTCAACGATTTTCAATAATTACTGCCAGAGTTATGACCCATGGTCACGTTAAATTCTTGTGGATGATCTAGATGCTAAAGTGAATATTTGATTGACTTTAAATTCATACATGGTGTTTAAGGTCATGAGGCAAAGAATCCTATTGATTTTCAACGATATCTAATAATTACCGCCAGAGTTATGGTCCTTTGGGTGATGATAGCATTCAAACAGGAATCCAAATCTGTTTTTATTAAAAAATAATGAAATTGTTTAGGTTTTTTTTTTTCAGAGTTTGTCATCTTCAGTATGCGGATAGTGCGAGTATATTTGACTCGCTCAGTGGTGTATTTGCTGATTACGACATAAATACCAAGAAGCACTTGGTTGCAGTGGCTGCTGATGGAGCCAGCATAGATTTTGGAACAAGGAACAGTGGAATGACACGTTTGAAGACTGTGAACCCATGGCTAGTAGCTAATCACTGTATGGCTCATAAACTCGAGTTAGCACTGAAAAATGCATTTAAAGACACCTACATTTCTGAGGTGAGGATCGCTAATCTGACTGTTGGGGCTTGAGTTATCTAGTATTACTTGAAATTAGGCGTAATTGAAGGTATTATGTAAGCTTCTGAGATACTATAAAATAATAATAATATTCTATTAATTTATTCTGCTGCTCATCTGAGACCGATTCTAGAAAATTATAAATAGTTTATCAAAATTGATTTTGATTGGTCGAAAAGGTTTGAGCTACAATATCGATAAAACACCTTCATGTTTCTTATTTTATAAGGGGGTTTATTGTCCATTTAACCATGCTTGAATTGGCCTTAGAACAACTCGATGCTGTCATGTCTCGTGTGCTAATCATTAGGCATGGTTAAATAGACAAACCCCCTCTAAATACGAAACAGGAACATGTTTATCTCCTAAATATTGATTTACTCTTTCATTCATTTGGATTTAATTGATTTTTCAGATTGAGGAAATTCTGCTCTCCATTTATTATTTTTACCGCAATTTTCCAAAGAGATGGAGAGAACTACAGTTTTTAGGGGATATACTTCAGATTCCAGTAAGAAAGCCAATCAGGTCTTGTGGGACTTCATGAATAGAACACAAGCTGAAAGCTCTGAACGTTGTACTTCAAGATTACCCTGTAATTATTTCTCATTTGTCAGATATTTCGTCAGGTGAAAGGAGAGACAGTCATAAAGAAGATGTGGCAAAGTGTAAAGGTTATTTGAAATACTCAAGATCGATCCGCTTAAATGCACAGCTGTAGCTTCTGTAAACTCCAATGCCAATTAACTCTTACTTGTACACTGTCCACATATACTAAGTGTACAAACTGCTGTAGATTCACTTGAAATACTCAAGATCGATCCGCTTAAATGCACAGCTGTAGCTTCTGTGAACTCCAGTGCCAATTAACTGTTACTGGTACACTGTCCACATATGAAGGGATTGAATTTTTCTCAGAGGAAGGAATGTGGAATTCATTCCAAAAGACATGTTCGGAAATGGTTGACAAGATACTTCTACATTTAAAAGCAAGATTCTCTTCAGATCTGGAAGATCAAGTGATGAAGGCAGTAAACTTCATAGACCCTACAAATTGGTCACAAGGAATGCGGAATTCATTCCAAAAGACATGTTCGGAAATGGTTGACAAGATACTTCTACATTTAAAAGCAAGATTCTCTTCAGATCTGGAAGATCAAGTGATGAAGGCAGTAAACTTCATAGACCCTACAAATTGGTCACAAGGAATGCGGAATTCATTCCAAAAGACATGTTCGGAAATGGTTGACAAGATACTTCTACATTTAAAAGCAAGATTCTCTTCAGATCTGGAAGATCAAGTGATGAAGGCAGTAAACTTCATAGACCCTACAAATTGGTCACAAGAGAATGATGGGCTATACTACTATATACCGGAAAACATCATGTTATACTGAATACCGGAAAAACACAAAATACCGGAACTAAATACCGAAAAAACACACTAAATAGGTAACCCAGAGCCGGGCTACACTATATACTGGAAACTAACCCCCCACACACAGAGGACCATCTTCGGGTTACCTATTTAGGGTGCCAGGCTCCGGGTTACCTATTTAGGGTGTTTTCCGGTATGTAGTGTGTTTTTCCGGTGTTTTCCGGTATTCAGTATAACATGGTGTTTTCCGGTATATAGTATTGTTGGAGAATGATACTTTACTTACCTATGGAAATGAACAGATAAAGTCCCTAACAGAACATTTCAAGGACATTCTTGTTGAAAACAAGTGTGACATTGACAAAATAAGTAAGGAATGGATTAAACTACAAAGGGACATCCAAACACATCATAAAACTGAAAAATTTGAACACGTATGGAAAACAGTGTTGACCTGTAAGAAAGACAGATATCCAAACATAATACATATCATAATTATAGTATTGTGTCTGCCTGTTGGCACAGCCCATGTTGAAAGATTATTTTCAACAACAAAAAGAACTAGAACTGCGATGCAGTAATGACTGGTTTCACCGGTGCCCCGTTACCCTTGAACATATGTCACTTCCGGTACTGATGAAACAGGTTTCCATTTAAGCATAGCACACATCACATAAAATGTACGCAGAATCAAGCAAATCCGGCAATATCAATTCATTGTATACATTCATTATATGTAAGTGATCCTGACAACATTACATTACTTCCGGTGATAATGAAAATGTTAAATTAGTTTCATGAAATCAGAAATAGCATAAGGCATCACATGGTGAAAATTTTATGTAAATCGAATAATATTTGCCACTTTTATAGACCAAAATCCTTGAAAAGTGACTTGTAGAAAATCGTCTATTTCTCTGCAACCGTACAAGTTAGAAAGCATTTTTTTGGTATTTGTATGATCGTGTGGGTTCAATCTATTTGTTGATTGGAATCAAATATCATAATTTTAAAAACAATACAAATCAGACTCATTTGAATAAAATATCTATTTTGAAGGCTAAAAATACAGTTTTTGCCACAATGACATTACTTCCGGTAACAGTAAAAGTGTTCAATTACTTGTATGAAATCGTAAATGGCATTAGGTATCACACACGGGGAATTTTATGAAAATCGAATAATAATTGACACTTTTATGGACCAAAAACCTTGAAAAGTTACCTGTTGAAAATCGCCTATTTCTCCGCAACTGTACAAGTTAGAAACCATTTTGTGATATCTATATGATCGTATGGGTTCATTCTATTAGTTGATTGGAATCAAATATCAAAATTTTAAACAAATAACAAATAAGACTCATTTGAATAAATTACTGGTTTTGAAGGTTATAAATACAATTTTTGATCAAATTACGTCATTTCCGGTGACATTGAAAATGTTAAATTGGTTTGACCTTGTTAAAATTGACATTACGCATCAAATGGTGTCACTTTTATGAAAATCGAATAATAATTGACTCTTATACAGGCAAACTAGCGTAAAAAGTGACTCATACAAAATTGCCCATTTCTCGGCAACTGTTCATATTACAAATTAATTTTCACATACATTCTCTCCATATAGATTATTGCAACGAGTTTATGAAAGTTACGAAGTAATATTTTAAAATATGAAAACGCTGGATGGGTTGTAAATAGCTTAATTTTACACCTTTTTTCACCTTTTAATCGAAATAGCCCGAAAACGGAATCGAAATTAAAAAAACTGGGCACAACATTTTTTGTGCCTTTAAAGGGCGCACCCTTTCAGTTATACTAGATTTGAAAAAAATAATATTTGCTTTCGAAAAGTGGTACCTAACTGTCAAAATTTTAGTTTTTGGCAAAATTACGCCACTTCCGGTGCCGACAGATAACAATATTGGGAACAAAAAAAATGGGAATTGAGAAAACAGGGTATATGAACTTTGTTTTATACAAATCGAACAATAAATAATTAA
This sequence comes from Patella vulgata, assembly GCF_932274485.2. Taxonomy (NCBI): domain Eukaryota; kingdom Metazoa; phylum Mollusca; class Gastropoda; family Patellidae; genus Patella; species Patella vulgata. The sequence goes on from NC_065885.2 coordinate 46,862,309, forward strand.
TCTAGGACTGAAAAACTGAATTAGCCAATGGCGGCCAAGGAATATTACGGAGACAAATTTTTTTTAGATTTTTGCTCAAGACAGATGACTCGTTAATTTTGTGTAAAGCACGACTAAAAAATATTCATAAATAAAAAAGTTTTTTGTAAAAATTTAAATTTTCTAAATTTAGCGCCTAATATCTGTGAAGATTTGCCGAAAATCAAAAATCAAAAGTAGCGTAGCTATGTGCCCCGTCTCCGGCTATGCCAAAATGCATCGAAAGTTAAAATCCAATGATTATTGTTAAAATTACTGCAATATTTCTAAAAACGATAGCTTCGGTGATTTCGGACATTTCGCATTGTCGCAGAACGTTTAAAATAGCTTTATCCTCTAAGTCACATCCACTTTTCCGATAAAACCGAAGAAATCGTAACGATCCGACAATCAGTTGCTGAGATCTACTCAAAACAAAAGAATAATAATAAGAATAATAATTTTAACAAAAACAATTTTAACAAAAACAATAGTGTTTCACACAAGCTACACAGTGTGAAACCCTAATAATAATCTTAACAAAAACAATAGTGTTTCACACAAGCTACGCAGTGTGAAACCCTAATAAGAACTAGAACTGCGATGCAGTAATGACGGGTTTCACCGGTGCCCCGTTACCCTTGAACATATGTCACTTCCAGTACCGATTAAACCATTAAACAGGTTCCATTTAAGCATTGCACACATCACATCAAATGTACGCAGAATCAAGCAAATCCGGCAATATCAATTCATTGTATACATTCATTACATGTAAGTGATCCTGACAACATTACATTACTTCCGGTGATAATGAAAATGTTAAATTAGTTTCATGAAATCAGAAATAGCATAAGGCATCACATGGTGAAAATTTTATGTAAATCGAATAATATTTGCCACTTTTATAGACCAAAATCCTTGAAAAGTGACTTGTAGAAAATCGTCTATTTCTCTGCAACCGTACAAGTTAGAAACGATTTTTTGGTATTTGTATGATCGTGTGGGTTCAATCTATTTGTTGATTGGAATCAAATATCATAATTTTAAAAACAATACAAATCAGACTCATTTGAATAAAATATCTGTTTTGAAGGCTAAAAATACAGTTTTTGCCACAATGACGTTACTTCCGGTAACAGTAAAAGTGTTAAATTACTTGTATGAAATCGTAAATGGCATTAGGTATCACACACGGGGAATTTTATGAAAATCAAATAATAATTGACACTTTTATGGACCAAAAACCTTGAAAAGTTACCTGTTGAAAATTGTCTATTTCTCCGCAACTGAACAAGTTAGAAACCATTTTTTGATATCTATATGATCGTTTGGGTTCATTCTATTAGTTGATTGGAATCAAATATCAAAATTTTAAACAAATAACAAATAAGACTCATTTGAATAAATTACTGGTTTTGAAGGTTATAAATACAATTTTTGCCCAAATTACGTCATTTCCGTGACATTGAAAATGTTAAATTGGTTTGACCTTGTTAAAATTGACATTACGCATCAAATGGTGCCACTTTTATGAAAATCGAATAATAATTGACTCTTATACAGGCAAACTAGCTTAAAAAGTGACTCCTACAAAATTGCCCATTTCTCGGCAACTGTTCATATTACAAATTAATTTTCACATACATTCTCTTCGTATGGATTATTGCTACTAGTTTATGAAAGTTACGAAGAAATATTTTAAAATATGAAAAGCCTGAATGGGTTGTGAATAGCTCATTTTTTCACCTTTCTTCACCTTTAAATCAAAATGATCCAAAAACGAAATAAAAATTAAAAAAACTGAGCGCGATGATTTCTGCGCATTAACAGGGCAAACCCTTTCAGTCATACCAGATTTGAAAAAAATAATATTTGCTTTCAAAAAGTGGTACCGAACTCTCAAAATTGCAGTTTTTGCTAAATTTATGTTACTTCCGTTGCCGAAAGGAAAATTTACCGGTAACAAAAAAAATGACATTTTGGACCGCGGAACATATGAACTTTGTTTTATACAAATCAAACAATAAATAATTAATCCAGGACTGAAAAGCTGAATTAGCCAATGGGGGCCAAGGAAAAATACGGTGACAAAAAATGTTGACATTTTTTATCAAATCAGATGACCCTTTAACCCTTGGTAAAATACCACATAAAAATATTCATTAATAAAAAAGTTCTTCGTAAAAATTTAAATTTTCAAAATTTGGCGCCTAATATCTCCAAAGATTCGTCGAAAATAAAAAATGCAAAGAACCTTAGCTATATGCCTTGTCTCTGGCTATGTCAAAATGTATCAAATATTATAATCTGACAATTATTGATAACATTACGGCAAAATATCGAAAAACGACAACTTCAGTGATTTCGGACATTTCGCATTGTCGCAGAACGTTGGAAATAGCTTTAAAATTTAAGTCAAACCCACTTTCCCAGTAAAACCGAAAACATCGAATCGATCCGACAAGTAGTTTCTGAGATATGCTCAAATGGAAAAATAATAATAATAAGAATAACTAGATCTGCATAGCAGATATCAAAGCTTTCATATAAACTTCAAAAGGGGTTATTAGAATCTATGAATCAACAACCACTCTGACGGAAGATATTCTCTGGGCTAAAAAATCTTTTTTCTCTCAGCTACGAGAGATACGTAGAATTAAACCGGCCCAGAGCCGACCGTGTTGATACGAAGCCGCTTATTTGACATTGACACATAACTGAAGGTGAATAGGCCTACCCGTCCAGTTAATACAATGGGCAATCTCACATCGCTCCACTAAAGAGAGGCACATGCTAGTCGCCCCCTACTTCCCCAAGACATTTAGTCCAAACCTTGACTCTCATACATATAAACCATTTGGTACTACATGTACATGTATTTCGTACTTATATCATATTAAACCCCTCGGCCGCCATGTTGAATCACACAGTATTTAACGTTCTATATCCTAACATCTTTATGAAATCAACGACAAATCTAAACTTGGGCACTCCAACCATTTTTATTTTTACATCATTCAGTTTTTTTTAAAACAGTAATTCTATCACAAATTATAGTGAAGACTGGACCACTAAACTAGTTACCCATCAGTTTTTCTTTGTGCTAATGCATTCTACATTTTCAAAGCAATGATTCTTATAATGTGCGAGCCGCCATGACACCGGCGGATATTATAACTTCGATAGGCGAGAAACTTCAGGTAGCAGTTGGGTTTCATCAAATCATATAATTATGCGGTACGGCTTCACCTTTATTTCAATGGGAATTGGTTTATTATATGTGCAGTGCAGTTTTAGGTCAGTTTATGTGTAAATTAAGGGAGCTATACATAGGCCAGTAACCTTTTTGTAGTCATTTGACTAAAAAAAACTTGCGGAAAGGAACTCCGTAGGACAAGCCACTACTGTGGCAGGAGTAAGGCGGAAGACATCAGTAGTGGAACCATTTCTAAGTTAATCCCGAAGTGCGTTGCTATTGTAAGAATGTTTCCGATCCGCTTTTTTTTTGCTGTAGTTTGAGTAATGAGTTAGAGCGTATATTTTGTAGTCAAAAAATCATTGCAAATAGAAGACCTCATCCCCACCACCACCAACCTGTAATACACTAGCTAGCTTGTGTATTTCCATATTCCATTTCCGAGAGATAGATAGAGAACACGCGAAATATAAAGTGATTTTTCTTACAATCAGGGACCATAATTCATGAAGTTACGATTCGATATGCGCAAATATCGAAAGGAACCATATCTTTGGGTTATAAACATGCATGTCAAGTTTCATCAAAATCTTTCACTGTGAAAAACCGGGGCTAAGTCATCTGAAATCAAACAAATTTTACAATGTAGGTAGTGAAAACAAAATGTTATGTTAAGCGTTGTTCGAGGGTGGGGTGGGTGCATAAAATTCCAAATGCAAAGGGTTATTTTTCGTGCACGCCAATATGCACACAGGATTTCGATTTTTCGTCCTACCTAAAAAACTGCACGCAAAGTTAGTTGTCGGGCCTTCGGTCAAGAACCACAGACAAAGGGAGAGAACGGGGACCTCTGTTTTGCATACCATCCAAGCGACTAGGCACTAATCCTTGTACCATGGACGAGGGGACGGGCGTTTTTCGTCCCATCGAAACGACTAGACACAGATCCTTGCTAGGCCTTCCATACTTCACCACTGCCAACGGGGAACCACTTTGACCTCGGGTTTTCGTACCATCCAAACGACTAGACCCTAATCCTTGCAAGGCCTTCCGTTCTGCAGCAAATGAGCCACGCTGGCCTCGTTTTGTCGTAACATACAAACGACTAGACAATGTTTCATAATTTAGTCTTGTTCGCGTGGGTGGGTTGGCAGCAGAATTGATATGTACATGATAGTGACACGAGGGGGGGGGGGGGAGCGGGGTGTACACAAATCACACAAATCAGAGCTTTGTAATACACGCATATACTTGATATACTAAATACACAAATGGCTGAATTTCGAGACATTTCTGGCACTCTTTTATCACATAATGAGAACACTGCATTAATTTCTATATATCAATAAAATATGCCTCAGACCCATTGTTTATTTTTAAATTTGAATTAGACTCGTAACAAAATATATTTTCTGGCAACAAATAGCATATAAATAAAACTAGATTTACTTTCTGATTATTTTTTTTAAATGAAATCATTCCAGGGCTTTTATTGACATTTCAGAAAATGTAGAGTTGGTCCCATGCACTTGAGGCCAAGGTCCTTGAAGTTGTACAGCTGCACCCGGTGACCGATATTTATTTAACGGGGAATAAGTGATAATTCATATTATAACAGTAAATAATTAAAATATCCCATAGGGATTATAATAATATGTATATCATGTAGGTGTGCATGTAGGTTAAAATTGTGACCTCTGTAAATAGGCCCGTTCCTTGCATTTAGTTTTAGAGTTAGGAGTGCTAAAATTGAGAGAGCGAAATGGGGTTGATCGACCACTCGACACAAACTAGGTCATTTCGGGACTAACGTATGGTTCAATTTTATTTCAATAATTCGCTTGCGCGTAGGGGTCTAGCAGTGGGGGGAAACCGGGTGATCCTGAAAAAATACACAGGTTGGACGGGCGACCTACTCCTTGTCACGTACGGAAAGATACCCCAGCAGTCAAAATAGGTCAAAATAGGCGATTTCGGTTTCTAGTGTCGATGCATCGTTACGGTCAGTTTAAAAAATTGTCTTTTAAGGATAATGTGTATAGTACCAATACCTATCACATACGGAAGAGGCGATAAAATCTCTTTGCATTTCCAATTTCAAAATTAATTAAAACCAATATTAAATTCCGAAAATCGTTTTTTTGCTAAAACTCTTTTCTTTTTAATGTGATCAAAATGGGGGTAAAGCACAGAGTCAGGGGTGGTAATGGGCGTATTGTGTCCTAATTTCATGGTTTTCGGACAATCGGTGCCGGTGTCACGGCGAAATTCCACTTTTTTCCCCTCATGGAAGCCGTAAATTGACGCAAGGAGTAGGGTCGCCTGTCCAACCTTGTGGGTTTTCTCCGGGTCCTCCGGTTTCCTCCCACTGCTAAAGACCCCTACGCGCAAGCGAATTATTGAAATAAAATTAAACCATATGTTGGTCCCAAAATGACCTAGTTTGTGTCGAGTGGACGTTAAACCCCATTTCTCTCTCTCTCTCCGTAAATTGACTTGAGGCCAGTGTCCTTTAAGTTGTACAGCGGCACCAGGTGACCGATATTTATTTAACGGGGAATTAGTGATAATTTATATTATAGCAGTAAATAATTAAAATATTTCATAGGGATTATAATAATATATCATGTCTGGGTATTACAGGGTTAAAACCAATATTAAATTCCGAAAATCGTTTTTTTGCTAAAACTCTTTTTTTTTAATGGGATCAAAATGGGGGTAAAGCACAGAGTCCGGGGTGGTAATGGGCGTATTGTGTCCAAATTTCATGGTTTTCGGACAATCGGTGCCGGTGTCACGGCGAAATTCCACTTTTTCCCCCTCATGGAAGCCGTGAATTGACTTAGAAAAAAAAACGACGAAAGGCAGGTGACAAGAACAAACGACTAGAACGAATGCAGGTATCACCTTGAAATTTTCAGGGTGCCTAGGTACCAACGTGAAAAGTTGCTCGCCGGAATTTAGTACTCATGGTACCGTTGGTTCCTGTGTAGCGCATGCGCGAAATCAAAACCAGCTAAACTCGAAAACAACCTTGTCGGCACGGAAAACATCAAAGGAGAAATTCGAATTTTTGAAATATTCAAATACCAAACATTCGACCATGATCCAGGCTATCCTCAAATGTATTAATTTCGGTAATAGGAGACAGATTCTCTAAGCCACGACCAATTGTGTATGTTTTCAAGCCCATAAATGTGGATTTTTCACTAATTTTCATTTTCATTTCAAAATGGCGTCCATCAGTTGACCTAAATCAAAATTCTAAACCGATAGATTTTTAGGCTTTCCTTCAAGCATTCAGAAAATGTAACTCTTATGTCTTTAAGTAAAATATTGCAAAAGCCGTATGGACTTTTCACATTTTGAGATGGTGGCACTTCCGGTTTGCTCGACAAACTCCATATTTTGTGTACTCATCAGAACTGTCTTAGCTAGTACAGAAAAAAAATTTCAAGGCAATCTGACCTATATTTCGTCGATTTTTTTGAAAACTTTGATCCTTAATTTCACCAAGGGGAGATAATTTAGAAATTTTCCAAGGACATCATTGAAGTCGCATTGGCAAGATCTACTAACATTCTAAATTTCACGAAAATCGCACAACTATTAAAGAAGTTGTCAAATTGGTAATAACTTCCGGTTCGAAATGACAGCGACGAATTTTCGAAATGCCAAAATCCGAAATTGCAGATTTGAAGTAAATGTTTCAAGATACTCAAAGAAAAAAGAATTAGTAAAATAGGTCAAATAGTCACAGAGTTACAGCATTGTAGGTCAAATGCATTCCTTCGTAAAATTCGGTGATTTCGGATTCGTAAAACGTTTTGAAAATATATTTAATCAACAGCCACCACCCATTTTTGGGGGGATAGGTAAAAGTTTCAGAACGATCCTATGGTTAGATTCTGAGAAATCCGATTTGTGGACAAAACACAAAAAAAAAATAACAATAATAATCTTAACAGAAACAATAAGCTTTCATATGTAATATGAAAGCTTAATAATCCGAACAAAAACAATAGTGTTTCACACTGGCTACGCAGTGTGAAACCCTAATTATTGGAGAATGGCACTTAATATCACTGAAGCCTAAAACTGTGATTAGAATCTCAGCCGAGATTAACTGTGTAGTTAGTAAGTGGTATGATTCAGGTTTGTGTTCAAGAAGTCCTTCCTTCTAAACAAGAAAGAAATTATTGAGAAAACCTGTTCAACAAGACGAGCTATTAATAGAAAGTGAAATTGACGACAGTGATGGAGATAATGTTGATGATATGATTTTCTCTTCTCGGTCTGAATAATGATGACTTTTGTTAATAGAGACTATTTATTGACAGACATCTGTGGAGGGAGTAAACTGCGAACAGCCGTGCTTTTAAAAAAAAAAAATAATTGTAGGAGGTTCAACGCATAAATCACAATGAACTTTTACATTTATTTCTGTTCATATTTTCTTAAACTTGACAGAACATAAGAGCTAACAGCTTTATTTTACATGTAAAGCAAAACATACATGTTATACAGTAATTTAGAAGTTTGAGACAAAAAAATCTATATTTAGATAAGCTTTTAATTTCATTGTTTGCCAAGGACTAAATATATCTATAAACATCTATTTCGGTTCGTTGTGATTAAAGATACATTATGGGATATTCTATAACGAATTGGCAGTTCTCATTATAATAATTAAAAACTAGATAAAGTAAAGGCAATTTGAAGAAAATTTCATTCAAAATTAAAGTCAGTACATTACGATAAACAGCATAGTCTCGATTATCCATTTAATCGTTGAATCGTAAAAGAAAGTTATGCAGTAAATCAGCTCATAATCCACTACAGATCGCAGGCTAGCCATGCCATCTAGAGTTGATCATGGTCTGGAAAGATTAATTAATGTCTAATTAATAATAATATAGATAACATTTCAGGCCTAAAGAAAGACCTGCAATAGACAAATTTAGCTCTTGCATAATGTATGTTTAACCTGTCCATGTTTAATTAAATGAATATGAAAAATGAAGATTATTTATTTTTAAAATGTACAGTAAAAATGGCCTTCGATAATTTCTTAATTTAAAAAAAATGGCCTTGGTGGTGTTACTGACCGAAATGGATTCTGTGCCCTTGAAAACATATATATTGACACTAACGACGACTACTTAATCAATATCAGCACATCGTCCTATTTTCCCACCAAAAATGACCGCCATCGTGGAAATATGCTAAGTATATGAACATGTGGTCATTTTACAAGGTTGTAAATGTCAGGAATGGAATCTGTGACCCCAAAAACATATATTGACACCAAACCAGTCATGGGATTTTGCCTGTATATTCCGGACATGTCCGTCGCTATTTTCCAAACGTCCTAAATTGTCCGACCAGGAATATGCCCAATCGGACATCAAGACATGGTAAATAATATTCAAAATTCCAAAATTAATATAGTGTACTGAGTGTATAACTACCGCTCAACCCGATTATCGTTGATAATAGGCTGGATTGATTAGGTAATTAAGTGATCAACGTATTTATCGTTTTATACCATCAATACACCTACCTTGATTAACTACTTAATCTGCCTTGATTGGCTGACTTAATTCTTTGTCGGACAATTCATCAATTCAATCCTGAACAGAAGTCATTGCTTCTCCTTTGTCGGACTATATATATCAATCCAATAAACTTAATCTACGTGATTAACCCGTGATTTCTCCATTGTCTCACGTTTTAATCTCCTTGATGTCGGCTGTAGACATTAGTCATATATGTCACATATCCTAATAGTGTATAACACCCCAAATCAATATACATTGTGTCAGATTACTTGTCTGTGATATTTCTTCAGTGGAAGTCGAAGTTAAATAAAGCTATTTCACACACACGCAAAATGGAAGTTGAAATCTCACGAGACACGTGGAATTAAGAGGTGTAAACGTGCTGAATCTAATACGTCTGATGGCATATTGTTGGATTTATGATCATATTTTGAATGGGGTTTGTTTTTAAATAAATAAATAAACACGCTAAGAAATGTTGACGAATATTCCGATTGGAATAACATAAGTAGTTACGGTAATTGTTTTAGGCGATAGGGCGTGCTTAGAGTCAAATGGGATTATTTAGCAGTTGGTGTCATTTGCTCGTTGTATTAGAGCGACATTTACTACGGTTTACAGCCAAATAAATTTCGGGATGTCATTTTTTTACCTTCCGTATATAAATCGAAATGGAGTATAAGACAAATGCCGGACTTTGCTGAAAAATGTATCGACTTATGACCCGAAAAATACGGTAATTTTGGGGGAATTTGAAACCGGTACGGATGGGCAGTAGTCGGGACACTTTCATTCTATGATATTACGATGTCATGTAATTTTGTAGGCATATTATTAACATAAATTTGAATACCGTACGGGAATTAAATATGAAAAATTACGACCTGCACCTATTTTTTTTATTACGTATGTCCCTTTATTTTCGGGAAGAAAATGTCCGACAACTAAAATTTTGAAATCCCACCACTGCACCAAACACTACTACTTAATCGAAATCAGCACATAGTCTGTCAAAAATGGTCGCCATCTTGGAAATATCATCAGGGCGACCGGGCAAGCGTTAGTTTCTATCCCTGCGTACCACATGGCATTGTGATTTTTCACTAGGATATTAGCGAGTATATGTTGACATATTGACGGCTATAAAATGCTAAAAAAAAAAAGTCGAAGCAATTTTTCGAGCTTCATCCACATATACGTCAAGGCAATTTTTCGACCTTCATCCATATATATGTCGAAGCGGAGTATAAGACAAGCTCCCGATCGCCACGAAAAAAAGTATACCCCGTAAAATACGGTAGCGTAAAAATATGATAGATCAATGTTGTGGACCCTCTAGAGGTCACAATTTTCTTCTGATTTTGATGAAATTTGAAATGTAAGTTTATAACCCAAACATCTTGGTTCCTTTCGATATTTGCGCATATCTGATCGTAACTTCCTGAATTATGGCCCTTGATTGAATAAAAAATCACGATTTTAGCTTTTGGTCTCTGTAGAGGTCACAATTTTTATCTGATTTAAAAAAAATGTACGAATATGTCACATTTACACACTAAGATCTTGGATCCTTTTGTTAATCACGGATACCCAAACTAAACTTCCTTGATTATGGCCCCTGATTGTTCGAAAAATGGCATTTTTAGCTTGCGGATTCTCTAGAGGTCACAATTTTTTTTTCCAATTTTAAAAAACGTTTAAAAATTTCACCATTTCATCATAATAAAGGTTGAATTCGAATTTCGGGAAAATCGAAATGAAACTGCCCAACAAAATGGCTGCTCTTTGTACGCAAATTGTGTAAAAGTATGCAATACGAAGGTTGTCAACCCTCGAGAGGTCACAATTTTTATCCAATTCTGATGAAACTTAAAACATATCTTGATATCCCAAAGGTCTCAGTCCCTTTTGATAGTTGGGCATTTCAGACCATAACTTTCTGGATTATTGCACCTAATTGTACAAAAAATCCTGTTTGTTTTTAGCTTGTTCTCTATCCATCTTTTTGCAAAATGTGGGCGTATCCTGCTTGGCAGCCGCTGGTTTGAAAATCAAAAAAGTAGTTCCTTTTTAACTGACCAATCAAATTCATGTAAAGCGATATCTCCTATGTTTCCGCCCATGTACTGATTGATTGTACATCTTTGTTATGGGTAACTGCGCATGCCTCTGGGTCATCTATTTTAAGTACAGAGAGGTGTCATCTGCAAATAGTCTAATGTTTGATTGTATATCATTCACAATGTCGTTGATATATAATAAAAATAAAAGTGATCCCAATACACTGCCTCAGGGACACCAGCAAGGATGCCCCTGGAGTCCGAGGAGGTTCCATGTATTGGTGTCCATTATCTAAATAATTCTTGAACCATAATAATAACCCTCCTCGGAACCCAGCAGCATCCAGCTTGTGACAGAGTTTTGATTTTGGTGATAATTCTGTTGATAACTTGCAATGACTTAAATTATAAATATCTTTTATCCTAGAGTGACCATTATTTTTACAGTAAGACAATTTTTTTACATTCCTTTTAAAGAGCTAGTAATTTTCGATATTTGGTGATACAGTGGGAAAAACCTACAGAGTATGGTGATGCTTTGTGTATTGGTTATAAAGTTTTTGTAAATGGGATTGTTGAATCTAATCTTGCATCAGATCAAATAAGTTATACATTTACCCATGGTAAATGGTGTCATGAATATTCTTTCCAGTTACAGGTACGTGCTTGATTATTTTTATTTACTTAAATTTACTGAGTTATCGTCATTGGAATTTCAGTTTTCAACACTTTTGATTTCAGTGCTTTGAGATGGTGAACTGAAACTTGGTGTATTATGGACAGTTTAGACTACAAAAATCGTGTATTATGACTAGCTACAGATTTATTTCATTTCAAATAGACACCATAACTAAAAGCATTTATATCTATGACACATCTTTAGTTTATGTTAGAACCGGAGACATACAAATTTAAATCGATGTAAAGCTTAACTTAAAGTAGCTAAGTCTCTAACTCAATATCATCCAAAATCTTCAACATTGAAAACACAAATTATTTGTCAATTTAAATCAACATTGATGCTGTGATCTTACCGGAAAAAGATGGGCTTCTGATATCCAATATTTAAGACAAAATAAACATTTTACCATTGGTACACGAATCGTGTACCATAATGCGTTTCAGCCCCAGTTCTAGCAAGAGACTCGAGGAACGAGGCTAGACATATTGCACCAAACCAAACGGCGTATCTAGACTGGAATAACCAGGCGCTAGAAATTTGCATTCGATTGAGACTGCTGGGTTATTTCGCGGAACATAACTGATTTGAAATTAGAGTAAAAACGGAAACTATTGAATGTATATCAGTTTATATACATTCATATTACAGTATTATATGAGTTCCTACCCACTTGTGTCAATTTCTAGGTCCCAAATGTTAGCGATTTAGCTCCTTTAAGTGCCTCGATTTTAATTGTGATATGCAGAAAAGTTATTTTAACTGTTACAGTTTATTTTGTTACAGTAATATTTTATTGTAGGCTTTAACAGGCGGTGACAAAATGAACAGTAGAATATCAGATCCGCTTATTGTAACTTGGCCTGGAGCTAAACCACCCCCAATACATCGAATACCATCTGTATGTAGTTCAACATTATGTGTAGGATGGGAGCAACCATATCTTACTGAAGGGGTTAAAGTCAAACATTTTAAGGTATGTTAATTAATAATTTAAACACCAACTATTTTTATACCCCCACAATTTCATGTAGACTTGTATTGTTGTCGCCCCTAACACCCTGTCCGTCTGGACGGATCTACAGGCCACAAGTTGTATAAGATTTGGGCGAAACTTGAAATATAGATTCATCTCCCAAAGATTTGGGGTCCTTTCGAAATTGGCATGTATCAGGCCATAACTTCATGGATTATGGTCCCTGATTGTACGAAAAACCTCATTTTTAGCTTGTGGACCTTGATGTCACAATTTTGATCGGATTTTGAAACTTGAAATGCATGTTTGTAACTCAAAGATCTTTGTTCCTTTCGATATTCGCGCATATCGGATGATAACTTCATGAATTATGGCCCTTGATTGTCCGAAAAAACGCGTTTTGAGCTTGTGGTCCCTATAGAGGTCAAATTTTTTTTCGGATTTTAAAAAAACGTTTAGATATATCACCTTACCACCATACTGAAGGTTGAATTCAAATTTCGGGAAAATTGAAATGAAACTGTCCGACAAAATAGCTGCTCTTTGTAGGCAAATTGTGTAAAAGTATGTAACACGAAGGTTGTGGACCCTCTAGAGGTCACAATTTTTATCCGATTTTGATGATGAAACTTGAAATGTATGTTCATAACCCAAAGATCATGTTTCCTTTCGATATTCACGCATATCGGACCATATCTTCCTGGATTATGGCCCCTGATTGTACAAAAAAAAACACATTTTTTATTTAGCTCGTTCTCTGTCCATCTCTCTTACAAAATGTGGGTGTATAAGCGTATAATGCATGGCAACCGTTTGTTTACAGTGTGTAACCGTTCTTTTAACCACCATTTCCAGAAATGACAAATTAATTTTTGTATTCTCTGCCATGCGGTTTCATCACTGGAATCTGTAGCAAATATTCCATCAATCTGTCCATGAAGAAAGTGATTTGGGGAGTGCGGAACATCATCTGTGGAATTGACACTTCGATACGTCAAAGATAAGGAATTAATGATTGCTCCAGTGAAAGCAGTAATTAATTCTTCATCATTGACAGGGAGCCACGGTGGCTAGGTAGTTAAGACGCTGTCTTGCTAGCCTGGACGTCGGGTGTTCGATCCCTGCATTGGCCGAGAAAGTTCATCCTGATTTTCCGACGTGGTTACCCCTTGTCAGTGGTGCAGAACGGAGGGCCTGTCTAGTCCTTCAGATGATACGAAAAACCGAAGTCACAATTTTTATCTGATTTAAAAGAACGTTTGAATATATCACCGTTATACCATAAAGAGGGTTGAATACGAATTTTGTGAAAATCGGAGTGAAACTGTCCAACAAAATGGCTGCTTTTTATACGCAAATAGTGTAAAAGTATCTACTAATGCAAAAGTTGTAGACTCTCTAGAAGTCACGATTTTGATGAAACTTAAAATGTGTGTTTATATCCCAAAGATCTTGGTTCCTTTTGATAATTAGGCATATCGGACCGTAACTTCCTGGATTACGGCCTCTGATTATTCGAAAAATTGCATTTTTACTTTGTGAACCCTCTACATCACAATTTTTATCCGAGTTTAAAAAAATTCATCACCATTACCCATAATTACGTTTGAGTTTGAATTTCGGGAAAATCGGACTGAAACTCTCATCAAAATGGCAACTCCTTGTACGCAAATAATGTAAAAGAATGTAATACCAAGGTTGTGGACCTTTTACGGGTCTCAAATTTTATCCGATTTTGACGATACTTGAAATATAATTTTATATCCCAAAGATCTCTGTTCCTTTTGATATTTGTGCATATCAGACAGTAACTTCCTGGATGATGGTCCCTGATTGTACAAAAGATTATTTTTTTTAGCTTGTTCATTGTCCATCTCTTGCAAAATGTGGGCGTATATTGCATGACAACGGCTAGTTGTAGTTGCATTTGGCGCATTTGAATATAAGGGACATACGAGGAGAAAATGATAAGAATCGAGAAAGTTGTGTCCACATCGGCAGATTGGAGAGTCATTTATGTGTCTTAAAAATGCATATCCATTTAAATCACTGTTTTATAAACGAAGTCTGGAATGAATGATTTGAAATTTTGCCAAAATTATAATAAGAAGGTACGTATAGAAAGTTCCAGATTGTTCCGACCTCGTGTGGTTCTGTTTATAATCCGATTGAATACAAGTCGAGAGAAAAGCGTTGCTAATTATTTTGATTTTGTTTTCTAAATTAAAAGTTAAATTATCAAGTTTAGTACACAATAGCGTGAATTAGGCCATGGGAAATTTGATATTTTCAGAAAAATTCAAATCGCACACCGTAACCTTAAAAATGAAAAAACCTTGTAATTATCTCATGTACTAACTTTTATCACTAGAACATACAAGGGGTGATTGATAAGTAGTGAGTCTAACACAGAAAGAAACAAGAAATTCAAATCAAATGCATTTATTTTTCAACATAGTCCCCCTTCAATGTAATACACTTCTGCCATAGGTGTTGCAGAGCCTTTATTCCAGTTCTGTAGAAGTCTTTGTCTTGGGTGTGTAGAAAATCATCCACAGCGGCAATGACGGGAAATGCCTACCAGAAAGACATTTCTTCAGAGCAGGAAACAGATAGAATTCGGAGGGAGCTAAATCAGGAGAGTAGGGTGGATGCTGAAGAAGTTGAAAACCACAGTCATGGATTGCTGACATTGCAACAGCTGATTTGTGCACTGGCGCAGTGTCCTGGTGGAAAATCACACCTTTGGTCAGCTTTCCTCGTCTTTTGGTCGTAATTTCTTGCCTCAACTGCCTTTTAAGTGCTGCATATAGTATCTACCGTTAATTGTTTGACCCTTTTGGAAGTAATCCACCATGAGAACACCCTCAGAATCCCAGAATACTGAGGCCATCACCTTTCCTGCCGATGAAACAGTCTTTGCCTTCTTTGGGGTCCGTGACGTCACATGTTTCCACTTTTTTGACTGCTCTTTTGTTTCTGGCTGAAAGTGGTGGACCCAAGTTTCATCCAATTTGTTTAAGGAAGCGGTCAGGATCGGTTTCAAATAAGGCTAGATTCTCTTCTGACATGATGGGTCTTGAACGCTTTTGATCAGGCGTCAAAAGCTTTGGCACCCATCGTGCTGAAACCTTTGTCATTTCCAAAGTTTCAGTGATAATAGAATGAACTCTAATACCAACTACCCCAGCTATAAATCGTTCAGTAACTCGCCGGTCATTCATTATCAGATCATGGATTTTTTTAACCATTTTAGGTGTTGACACAATTTTTTGTTGACCAGGGCATGGTTTCTCTTCAATGCTGTCTCGGCAATGCTTGAATTCAGCTGACCACCTTTTAATTGTGGCATATGAAGGAGCATCATCTCCTAATGAGAGAGAGAGAGAGAGATGGGGTTTAACGTCCACTCGACACAAACTAGGTCATTTCGGGACTAACATATGGTTTAATTTTATTTCAATAATTCGCTTGCGCGTAGGGGTCTTTAGCAGTGGGAGGAAACCGGAGGACCCGGAGAAAACCCACGAGGTTGGACAGGCGACCCTACTCCTTGTCACGTACAACCAGGGATTCGAAACCACGCCAGTCGACTCAATGACAGACTTTATGATACAGCGCGCACACACTAACCATTCAGCCATCCAACCCCCCATCTTCTAATGTCTCAAACATATCATGTATGGCTTTCGGTGTTAGACCCTTTTTATGCAGATACTTAATCACAGCTCTTGCCTCGATATGGTCCATTTTCTGATAACAACAGACCCTACTTGATTGTTATGACCTGTCACAACCAAACAGTTTACCCGAATGTGATGAAAGTTTGTGACAGAGCCCGAGGAACATAATAGTGCATGTGCAAAATGTGTACGGTTTTCCAATCGAGGCTCACTACTTATCAATCACCCCTCGTATTACGGAATAAATTTTACTCCGTAATATATACAACACTGTGTTTGTGCAACCATCTAATTTAATAAATGGTAGCGTACTATGTGTCACAAACTGAGTATGACGTCATTTTGGAATTGTGACGTCATATCTAAACTCGAAAGTCGTCAGTTGAGGCGCAATGTCCAAGGAATCATCATGGCTAGTTTTATGTCAATCGTACATGAATTGAATGAGCCTTGGGCTCTTTTGGAAAAGCACCACCTACAAGAACAACAAGGACAAGATCAGTAGCACTGTATGCAATTTTTATATGCCCACATTTTCATGTGGACATATATTGTCGTTGCCCCTCCCGTCCGTCTGTCCGTTCACAATTGATTGTGAACATTCTAGAGGTCACAATTTTTATCCGATTTCAATGAAACTTGAAATATAGGTTTATCACCCTAAGATCTTGGTTCCTTTTGATATTGGCATGTATTGACTGTAACTTCATGGATTATGGCCCCTGATTGTACGAAAAATCACGTTTTTAGCTTGTGAACACTGTAGAGGTCACAATTTTTATCCGATTCGGTTTAAACTTAAAATGTATGTTTATAACCCACAGATCTTGGTTTCTTTCGATATTCGCGCATATCGAACCATAACTTCCTGCATTATGGCCCCTGATTGTACAAAAAATCGTGTTTTAGCTTGTGGACCCCATAGAGGTCACATTTTTAATCCGATTTAAAAAACCGTTACATTATATCACTGTTATACCCTAAGGATGGTTGAGTTCGAATTTCGTAAAAATCGGACCGAAACTGACGGACAAAATGGCCGCCCCTTGTTCGCAATAGTGTCAAAAATTGTGTATCAGGGTTGTGGAATCTCTAGAGGTTACAATTTTGATCCGAGTTGATGAAACTTGAAATACATGTTTATAACCCAAAGATATTGGTTCCTTTCAATATTTGCGCATATCGGATCGTAATCATCTGGTAAATCAAAGTTGTGGACCCTCTAGAGGCCAAAATTTTGATCCGATTTTGATGAAACTTGATATTGGTTCCTTTCGATATTCGCGCATATCGGATCGTTATTTCCTGAATTATGGCCCTTGATTGAACAAAAAGTCACGTTTTTAGCTTGTGGTCCCTGTAGAGGTCACAATTTTTATTCGATTTAAAAAAAAAAACCTGTGAATATATCACCATTACACACTAAGATCTTAGCTCCTTAACTTAACAGGAGGGTTGGATGGCTGAACAGTTAGCATGTGCATGTAGTATCATAAGGCCTGTCATTGAGTCAACTGGCATGGTTTCGAATCTCCAGTTGTATATGACAAGGAGTAGGGTCGCCTGTCCAACCTCGTGGGTTTTCTCCGGGTCCTCCGGTTTCCTCCCACTGCTAAAGACCCCTACGCGCACGCGAATTGTTGAAATAAAATTAAACCATATGTTAGTCCCGAAATGATCTAGTTTGTGTTGAGTGGACGTTAAACCTCATTTCTCTCTCTCTCCCTTGACGTAACTTCCTGGATTATGGCCCCTGATTGTTCGAAAAATAGCATTTTTAGCTTGCAGATTTCTAGAGGTCACAATTTTTTTCCGATTTTAAAAACCGTTTAAATACATCACCATTCCACCATAATGAAGGTTGAATTCGTATTACGGGAAAATCAAAATGAAACTGCCCAACAAAATGGCCGCTCTTTGTACGCAAATTGTGTAGAAGTGTGTAATACGAAGGTTAAAATATATCTTTATATACCAAAGATCTCTGTCCCATTTGATATTTACACATTTCAGGCCATAACTTTCTCGATTATTGCCCCTGATTGTACAAAAAATCACGTTTGTTTTTAGCTTGTTCTCTATCCATCTCTTGCAAAATGTGGGCGTATCCTGTCTGGCAGCCACTGGTTTAGCTTGTGGTCCCCCTGAGGTGACAATTATTATCCGATTTAAAAAAACTTTTGATTATATGACCGTAACACCGTAATGAAGGTTGAGTTTGAATTTCGTGAAAATCGGACCGAAACTGCCGGACAAAATAACCGCCGCATGTACACGAATAGTGTAAAAATATGGTATATCAAGGGTGTGGACCCTGTAGAGGTTACAATTTTTATCCAATTTTGATGAAACTTGAAATGCATGTTTATAACCCAAAGATCTTGGTTGCTTTAGAAATTCAAGCATATCGGATCGTAACTTCCTGACCCCTGATTTTGTTCGAATTTTGTGAAAATTGGACCAAAACTGCCAGACAAAATGGCTGCCCCTCATCATACGCAAATCAAGGTTGTCGACCCTCTAGAGGTCACAATTTTGATCTGATTTCGATGAAACTTGGAATACATGTTTATAACCCAAAGATCCCGATTCCTCTCCATATCGTGCATATCAGATCGTAACTTCCTGAATTATGGCCTGATTATGCGAAAAATCACGTTTTTAGCTTGTGGTCCTTCTAGAGGTCACAATTTTAATCTGATTTTAAAAAAAAATGTGTGAATATATCACCGTTACACCCCGATGATGGTCGAGATCAAATTTCATGAAGATTGGACCAAAACTGCCGGACAAAATGGCCTCACCTCATACACAAATAGAGTAAAAATATGGTATATCAAGGTTGTGAACCCTCTAAAGGCCACAATTTATATCTGATTTTGATGAAACTTTAAATTTATGTTTATATTACAAAGATCTTGGTTCCTTTCGATAACCGTGTTCATGTCTAAAAGTTGATTTATTTCAGTCTCCTTTCATAAAACCCCTTTTGGATAGTGAATTGTCGCTGAATATATGTTTGTGTATACATTTTTGAAATGTTTTAATGAACAATCTGATTTACTTCCTTTTTGTGGAGCTCTAGAACGTTTTCATGTTTCCAAGTTTGGGGAAAAGAGAGTGTACTAAGTGAAAGATTAAAAAGAGAACATATTGGAATAGAAATTACATTAGCAATTGACTTTAATAAATTACCACTAATATTATCTGTACTAGAAGACTTTGATACATCAATAAAGTTAAGAACATCTTTAACTTCGGAGTGTAATGTTAGTTCATTAATACAGTTCTCTTTGTGACACAGACAAGGCGGAGGGTGCAATTAGTATCAATAAACTAGAACACAAATAAAGGATAATTATCCTGCGCAGAACGAAGTTAGGGAGGGATAATGAAATGGGGTCCGTCCGTCCCGATTTCGTTTCCGGAGCATATTTCATAAACTGTTCAAGATATCTTTCTGAAACTTTGTACACACATCAACTTATTACAGTAGTTGTGCCTTTTGCTTTTTAGGAATTTCTAGCATTTATATTTTTTGTGTTTCCATGGAAACAAATTTGACTTAGTTTTTAGTGTATAATTTTGTTTCCGGACCATATCTGATAAACCGTTCAAGATATCTTTTGGAAACTATTTACATACATCAACCTATTACAGTAGTTGTGCCTTTTGCTATTCAGACATTTGTTGGATTTATATTTTTTTGTGTTTCCATGGAAACAAATTTGACTTAGTTTTTGGTGTACAATTATGTTTCCGGAGCATATCTCATAAATCGTTCAAGATATCTTCTAGGTACTTGTACAAACATCAATCTGTGATAGTTATGCGTTTTGCTTATTTTGAATTGCTCAGATTTGATAATTTTATGTGTTTCCATGGAAACACATTTGACTGTTCAAGATTTCTTTATAACACTTTTACATTCATCAACCCATTATTTTATTTTCTGATGTCCAGCCTTCTGCCCTGTTTTTGTTTCTGGAGCATATTTCATTATCTGTTCAAGAAATCTTTCTGAAACTTTGTACAAACATTAACCTATTATCGTATTTTATTTTCTGATATATACATTTATTGGTTAACATACAGCAGCTGATTGAGGTTGGCAAAGGTTGTTGTGCAAACCTTACAGGGAGTAGTGACCCTGCTTTGCCGAGCTACTGTGATCAGAGTATGAATTGATATTCCATGTGTCGGAATATGAGATTCGTCTTAAAGATTTAGAGTCTGAGCTCCAGTCCTCTCCACTTGCAAAATATCTCTATTTGCTATGTAGTTATGTCTAATTTTTAAATTATCGCAAATCTTCTAGTAAATAACAATCAGTCATTAGTTTTCAGAAATAGAGAGCAATATCTACTAAACAGGGCCACAATATTAGGACCAGTGACACTGTTTGCGAAATCTGATACACTTTTATATTGATTATCAATAGCATAAAGAATTTATTTTTCCTTATTTCTTTCAAACAAGTGCAAGGGCTCGGGATGTTGATGACTAGTCATCTTGTTGCCAATTGATTTGGGCAACGTTTTGATGAGTATTCTCTCAACGTTTCAGTGGAAACGAGTACAGTAGCAAATGTGTAGGGCAAGTATAGACAAGCCATAGCAAGAAATCAGGGATATAGTTTGGCAGAAACAAAATGGCAAAAAAACTGTACAATCAGATCAACCATCCAGACATGGGAAATTACTCACTATCATAATATAAAGAAAAAATCTTGCATTCATACTAAGTAAGTTTATGTTTGTTGCTAGAATAGACACCCCATCAGATTCAATTATTAAAAACATAAATAAATACAATTTTATTTGGGAAAACAGAAATGAAACAATAGAAACACCTTGAACCTTGACTTAAAGTATCAAACATTCGACTAAAAATAAAGGCAATGCAACCACAATTCATAGTAAATGCTATCAAAGATAATAAAAGTCCTTATGGAGGCAAATACATATACTGGTTTGGATTTACCACAAGGGATATTTTGCCAAAATATGCATCTAACATTATGCTCCTCAGAAAAAATCCCCCCAATAAATAAAAGAAACTTACAACAGCGTCTGCGATATCACTTTTGTGGAAGTAGGAATTAAAAAGAAACACGGTACTATTAAGGTAATGGAAGTTGTAGTCGGGACTGAGGTAACTTGAGCCTGGCAGTCTGATTTATTCAATTCTGAAATACAGGCCTGTTTTTAAACCACCTTGGTGTTATATTAAACCCCACTCTGACAAGGATTTAAGATGGCAACTTGTGGTAAAATAGAACAGTTTAGTGGTAATAAAGATGAATGGGACCAGTATATTGAACGTCTTGAACAGTATTTGATGGTTATTAATCTCGCTGAAATTGAACTGAATAGAGAAGAAACGAAAGCAATCGCAGTCAACATACACAGAAAAGCATGCTATTCTTCTAAGTGTTATTGGGCTTGCTACCAACTCGGTTCGTTTAAATGAAATAATTGATATATTAAATAAAAAGTATATTTTTCTCCGACCCCCTATGAGACTGTACAACGTTTTAAATTCCATATGTACCACATAAGACAGAGAGAGTCAATAGCCGAATACGTTTCTGAATTTCGTTGACTTTATGAAAATTGTAACTTCAGTAACAATCTGAACAATATGCTTAGAGATAGACTGCTATGTGGAGTGACGTATGAACGGATACAGAGAAGGCTTTTGTTAGAAACAGAGGTAACGTTTGAAAATACTTTAACTATTGCCTTAGCGCAAGAATATGCTAAACGTAATGCCAGTGTTTTACAAGGTACAATTTCCTCAAATGATGCCCATGATATTAAAGAACTATATGGAAATTCCCAATTGTCTCAGTCATTTTTGTTAGGCAGATCATGGCTACAAGTGCTTAAGCTAAACTGAGATGAAATTATGACACTGTCAACTGTTCAATCTTCTCCTGATTTAACAAGTTTATTGGATGAATTTGATGAGTTATTTTCAGACAAAGTAGGACTTTTAAATGATTATAAAATTCATTTAGACATTGTGTACAATGTTACTCCAGTGTTTTGTAAAGCAACATCTTTACCATTTGCTATGAAAAATAAAATAGAAGAGGAACTACAGCGGCTTGTAAGTGACGGTCTTATTCAGAAAATACCATATTCAAACTGGGCAGCACCAGTGGTTCCAGTGATCAAACCTTATGAAGCTTAAGACTGTGTGGTGACTATAAACTTACAATAAATAAAGTGGCTAAGCTTGATCGCTAACCCCTCCCTTTAATAAACAAAATCTTTACTAATTTAGCTTGTGGAAAATATTTCACCAAGTTGGATTTGTCACAGGCCTATTACCAAATAGCTGTGGATGATGTGTCGAGAAGCTTAACAACAATAAATACCCACTGTGATCTTTATGAGTACTTACGCTTACCTTCCGGTGTTAGTTCTACTGTTAGTTTGTTTCAGAGAACTATCGAAACTTAAAAAAGCTATTTTTGACATTCGGTACTCCCAGGAACATAGTAACAGGTAATGGTACTCAGGTTACTAGTAGTGAGTTTTTATACGCCCACATTTTCATGTGGACGTATATTGCCGTCGACCCGTTTCCGTCCGTCCACAATTGTTTGTGGACACTCTACAGTTCACAATTCTTATCCGATTTTGACAAAACTTGAAATATAGGTTTATTCTTGAATTATGGCCCCTGATTGTACGAAAAATCGTGTTTTTAGCTTGTGGACCCTATAATGGTCATAATTTTTACCCGATTTAAAAAAACATTTTAGTATATCACAGTTAAACCTTAAGGATGGGGGATCACGGTGGGTAAGATGCTGGCTCGCTAGCCTGGAGGTCGGGTGTTCGATCCCTGCATTGGCCGAGAAAGTTCATCCAGATTTTCCAGCGTTTCTCCCTTGTCAGTGATGCAGTCGTTCGGATGGCACGAAAAACTGAGGTCCCGTGTACACATTGGCGTGCACGTAAAAGATCACTTGACAGTTGAAATTCGATATAAGAGTAGGCCGTAGTGCCGCTGTCCAGGCAAAATTTCCCTCATAGCACACTGTATGGTGTATGCCCGTCTTCATTAGCCCAGTTCGGAGCAAAACAGTAGGACGTTAAACCCCATTTCATTTCCCTAAGGGTGGTTGAGTTCGAATTTCGTGAAAATTGGCCCAAAATTGACAGACAAAATGGCCGACCCTCATTCTCAAATAGCGTAAAAATATGGTATATCAAGGTTGTGGACCCTCTAGAGGTCACAATTTTCTTCTGATTTTGATGAAACTGGAATGTAAGTTTATAACCCAAAGATCTCAGTTCCTTTTGATATTCGGGCATATCGGATTGTAACTTTTGATCCGATTTTGATAAAACTTGAAACATATCTTTATAACCCAAAGATCTTTGTTCCTGTCTATATTCGCGCATATCGGATCTTAACTTCTTGAATTATGGCACTTGATTGTTCGAAAAATCGCCTTTTGTTTAGCTTGTTCTCAATCCATCTCTTGCAAAATGTTGGCGTATCCTGCCTGGCAGCCACTGGTTCAAGTATTTATCCACAAATGACATTAAACATACGCATACAGCTCCAGTAGGTTACTTTAAGAAACAAATGAAGAAAATTTGTTGGTTTTTGTTGTCTTACACAGAACATTTAGTGACTGCTGAAAGCCTGTGTTATCTATATGAATGATCGTAATAATGTTTTGTCCCTATTGTTTTAAAGTTGTGACCCTGTCTATGAGTTAAATTTGAGGTCGAGTCCATGCTGGTTACTTGGTATAATTATTGGTCATCCTCAAATACTACAACGTCAGCTGTGTAGACAATTCCATGCGTCCTTTAAGTCTTGAGATGGAAAAATTCATTAAAAACTCAGACCTTCACTTCGAACCTGTTGTTAAAGTAAACACGGTTTGCTTCATTATCAAGTCTCTTGTCCGTTATTACCGTATAATTAAACAATCAGACCTACACCATCGAGACTACAATAATTATTGTCCAGTGAAATTCCAAGAAATTGTAATCTGCGGGGAAATTGTCCTGGAGAGTAGTTTCGTATCTAGCCAGGTCTGTGTGGGTCGATTCGTAGTGTTAATAATAATAATCATGTCACGCTTGTTAGGAATGGGATATTGACATTTAATTAATTATTAAACTAATATCAAATCTGATAACCTTGCCGTACAAACCACCTGCAGATATTAAAATTGAATTCGAAACCTTTTGAAATGAAACCCGTAATACGAATCTGTCTACGAATAAATACTATGAGACGAAATGTCTCATTTCTTGGATGTGAAATAAAATGGCGGCAAATCATGATATAATTCATCGATAAGAGCATTGACAACATAGAGAATCCATGAAATGGAGTTAGTTAGAGAGGGAGGTGGGCGGGAAAGCAGTGGGCTTTTTCATTAGGAGATTACGTCAACCGGGAAAAAAGCTACGTCAATGTATGTTTAGAAGTAACTACGGAAGTCAGGGTGGAAAGTTTTTCTTGTTTTGTTGCTTTTTTCTTTGACTTCACTGGCATTTGATGTTCCACTTCAGTATCCTGAGACTCCAAATTTGACCAAAAAGTGGCCCCAGAATGCACCACTGCAAGTTAAATTGTACAAAAATTTTCGGGAGAGCATGCTTACTTTTTTTCAGTTATTTTTGGGAAGAGACAAAATCATGCCTGGTGGATGAAACCCTACTGATATTCAGAATTCTGAGATCTTCCATTCCGGAGTTTTCCCTTGAGACAATGTCTGTTTGAGGCATAGCTGCTGTGTGGGTGAATTTCCAACCTTTGTATAGCTATCTTTTGAATATCTTGTGGATGCACTAGAAGTTAAAGTTATCATTCAAATGACTTGCAAATACACAGCCTATCAAATTTTAAATATTTCTGATAATAACTTCTTCGATTGTTACTCTTGATCATTTTTTGGTGTGAAACATTAGTCTTGATTGAAAGGATAAATCCTACTGATATTCAGAATTCTGCGATCTTCTATTCCAGGGCTTTTGCTTGAGATAACCTTTGGTCAGTACATATTTCCACGCTTTGTTTAGCTATCTTTTGAATATCTTGTGAATGTACAAGAGGTTAAAGTTGTCATTCAAATGACTTGTCATTGTTCCGGCTGACAAAGCGTCCAATAACATAGTGTTTATATGTAAACGATATTATTATGACTGTTCAAAAAACTTAATTTCGGGAAATCAATCGACAGTGCTACTACGTATAAACGCTCTACTCTTAGTAAGGATGAAATTTTATCCAATCACAGATCTGTACTCACTTCATTTGGTACTCCATGTGGAGATACCTATACTGATCTGCCCTTGTTATATTGGATACCTAAACTACATAAAAATCCCTACAAGCAACGTTTTATAGCAGGTTCATCCCGTTATTCCACAAAACCAATTTCAAAAGTATTGACATCTATACTAACGGCAGTGAAAGAGGGTATTCAAAAATACTGTGACAAAATATACTCTCGTAGTGGTTTTAATAAAATGTGGATATTAAAAAATTCCAAAGAATTACTTGATGGTTTGCAATCTAGATCACTTGCTTCAGTCTCATCTATACAAACGTTTGACTTTTCTACTTTGTACACTAAAATTCCCCATAGTAAATTAAAAGCTTGGTTTAAAGACATTATTCACAGTGTCTTTTCATCAAAATCGGGAAATGTTAGATATCAATATTTAGTTGTTAATTACAATTCCACATATTTTGTTAAGAACCATAGTGATTCCAAAAATAAATTCACCGCCAACAAGATAATTCAGATGTCAGATTTTTTAATTGATTTATCAATTAAAAAATCTAACATCTGAATTATCTATTATAATATCTTTGTTGAATTTGGAGGGGAAATATACCAGCAAGTGGTAGGTATCGCCATGGGCACCAACTGTGCACCTTTGCTTGCTGATTTGTTTCTCTATTCCTACGAAGCCGATTACATACAGGCACTTGTAAAATCAAATAAATGATTAGTCAGACATTTTAATTTCACTTATCGATATATCGATGATGTTCTATCATTGAATAATCCCAAATTTAGTGATTATGTAGAATTCATATATCCTGATGAACTTGAAATTAAAAACACTACTGACAGTGGCAACTACGCTTCCTACATGGATCTGCGTTTCGATTTTGACAATTGCCATAAACTTAGGGTTAAATTGTACGATAAACGTGATGACTTTGTCTTTCCGATTGTTAACTTTCCATTTATTAGTAGCAACATTCCAATATCACCAGCTTATGGAGTGTTTGTGTCTCAGCTAATTCGTTAGGCGAGAGCTTGTTCCTTTTATTCTGATTTTTATAGTAGATCGAGGCATTTGTCATCTAAGCTTCAACTACAGGGTTACTTGCGAACTAAACTTATTAAAACCTTTAAAAAGTTTTATGGCCGTCATATTGACTTGATTGGTAAATATAACATGTCTCTCTCATCACGTGCATTTTGCATACTGATAGTCCATTGGCCAATCACGCTATTTTACCGAGATTTTGTCTAATAGTTTGGATGCAGCTATAGCGGGTGTGGCGCCAGGCAGGGTAAGCTTACTCTTCCGGACACCTTTTACCACTGTTTGTCGTGTATTTTGTACACGGTGAACAGTCCATATGCTGATTACACTATTTTGCCTTAATTACACTATTTTGCTTATACCGTTTTTTTAGGACATCAAATTTTGTCTAATGGTTTGGATTGTTCGTACTTGATTTTATTTTATTGCAAATACACAGCCTATCAAATTTTAATTATTTCTGATAACTTCATTGATTGTTACTCATAATCAGGTTTTATTTTCTTCTAAATGCTCCCCTTGCCTACAAAGTAATAAATATGCGTATGTTTCGTTTCCTTACCACCTATCTTTGTAGGAAATCACCTTAAAAAAATGTTTTGATTCTACCGGGTCTAGGACGATTGCCGGCGAGGACAACTGCCGATCATTTTATTATTTATTTTTTTATAGTTTATAACTGTTGATTTTATTGCCAGTGATTTTATTTGTTCTTTTTAGTATAGTTTATTAAATGATAAATGAGGCAACACTTATAAACTATATTTTAAAAAATGTATTTATGTAATCATTATAAAAAAACATAACTGTTACTCTTATTGCCAGTGATTTCATTGGATTTTTTATAGTATAGTTTGTTAATTGATGGATGTGCACAGATGTATGTAATCATTATCAAAACATAACTTAAACAGTACAGAGACTGCAGAGCGTGTACATTGTCCGTAAGTTCAACATGTCGTATTGGACTATTTACGTGATAACTTTGTGCCATTATAGTCAGTCCGTCACTTATTCAGTCACTTAAATCTTATGTTTTTCATTTTGAGTGAAGCCTGTATCATTACAGGCCCGGTACTGTACAGCGCAGTGGACGTTTACGACTGGCCCCCAGATTTATCTTGTAGATTTTTGTCTGTTCTGTGGTCCTCCTGCACGTACTGTTAGTGAGTACTATTATAGACAATGTGTTAAGCAAACTGAATCTGAGTAATAATAATACAGAATATTCAATTATTAAGTATTGGTTATGTTTAACAAAAAGGACATAAATACAGAAAAACAAATGATATCACTGGCAGTTGTCCTCACCAGCAATTGTCCATCTCCCGATACTTCCATATTGTAATATACTTTCTTTTGATTATCAATTTGTAATATAATTACGCTATATTGATATTATTACAGCTGTGTTGCATTGAAGAGGACACTGAGAAGTTAGTTCAAGCTGTAGGACCGATCCATCCTGATACTAGGGAGGCAGAGATAAAATATTTGAAGAAAGGAAATTATTCTGTGTACCTTGAAACATATGTAAGTTTTTTCTTTATATTTTATACTTGCATGAAAACATACATGTTTTATTTTGAAGAAACTTTCAGGTGGCAGCCTCTGATAAATTTATTATATGCCAACATTTCAATGTTTGTAGATAAAGCTTTTAATGGAGCTTTCGGGAAGGGCAGAAACTTGATGGCAATTTACTCAGAAGATCCTAAATGGATTATAAAACATCGCTATGCTGACACTGTAATTTTTTGATAAAGAAAAATTTCAAAACATCATACATTTTCTCATTGAAATAGCCATAATTGAGGTTTGGGATCAGATAATACAGCAAACTATTGGTTTTCCAATGAGAACTGACACTGAGAAGTAGTAATAGTGAGATTTGTACGTTTACGGTATATATTTCTCACTTTTTAGTAAAATTTGTACGAATAACGGTAAAATTCTAATTATCGTCACGAAGAGGCTAAAATCTGTAGGTATGGTGTGTTAAATAACAGGGGTGAGAAATTGACTGAAAGGTGATATAATTATAGCTATGGGTGAAAATCTTGGCAACGGTGCGTTTTCTGTGTGTTAATTAACGAACGGGTTAAAAACGACTGACACAGTGTGTATTCTTTGTTTGGTGAGTTTTCTCGAAAGCGTGTTATAACTTCTTCAAAGGTGTTTTATCAAGGACCAACAGGCTTTATCTGACGCGTAGGTGTTAAATCCAATTTACCATGCGATTTCTTGTTCGACCGTGTGTTTTGTTAAGCGTAGGTCTTTATACATGGATTTATACGCAGGGTAGTTAGGTTTTTGCGTTCTTATACGTATTTCATGTCTTGATGAATACTACGTGTTTTGTACTTCGTACCATAGTCGGACTGCAGTTATTTATATATTTGATCTTTTTTGTGGGTTTAATTTGTTTACAAATTATCCTGCGTACCACTGAACTATACATGCAACTATAAATGCACGTATCTTAAAATTGATCGCATGCAGTATCGTCATTTCCCGATATCATAACCAACCTCAATTTAATTATCCGATATATTCTAATCTCCATTGATATCAGATTAACGAATCTTGTTTTTAAAGCAAGTTTTTAAATGTAAAATTGCACAATTAATGAAAATCTGTAAGTTTTTGTCACTGCTAGTGCTATATTTACTACGGGTTGGTGTATTAATATATAAATGTATAGTTTCTTGCCTGGGTCATAGATAGGACTACCAAGAAAAAGTAATTCCCTCGCTATATATAACAAATGATAACTTACATATCAAATAACACTAATGAAAATAGGGACATGTGCCCGCTTCCACCCACAGTGATATTGCCCATTGCCGAACATTAATCAGATTCGATCGAACTCTGCGTAACAAGCTCGTCTTTGAAAGAACAATACTGAATGACCTAATATTGAGACGCTTGTTCATATAGCCGTTTGTTTTCTATTGTATGAAATAGCTTTATTATTTTACTCCACAGTACTAAGAAACCACAGGTTCTTTGTTGGTTCGTGCACGCTTTTCACACGCTGAACTGTTCTTTGATGTTGAGAGGCGAGCTGTGTCTCGTGCTCGAATGGATTAGCTGATAAAGTTGGTTGGAATTGTTACAGTTTATTTCAATAAGTACAACAAAAAGGACAATTTTGTAATGTGGTGAATACTGTGGTATATTCAATTTTGATATTATTGCAATGGATTAACTGATGGTTCACTTTTCGAGCATCTCGTTTAAATAAAGCTTGATATTCTATTAAGCCCACCTATCATTCTGTAAATCGCATTCAGTATGTTTCTGGGAACCTGCTGTGGTGACTGGTGTGCTTCGGGTGCTAGTCGCCGAAATCGATCCCACTGCTCGAAAAATAATATTATGTTTTAGAAACACTAACAAAAGGGGACGAAGAAGGGACATAACTCTTTTTGATTTAGATGTGCATGTATTTAAAATACTGACCAAAGCTAAGTTATCAATGTGAAGCATTAATTTCTTATTTGCAAACTGCGGGCCCCAAAGTTCTAGGGCAATGACCACAGGAATCAACTCTAAAAAAGTAACATCAGCTAAAATAGGTGACTTTTCCCACATATCAGGCCAACCAAAATACACCCATTGACCTGCAAAATAAGCCCCACAGCCTAATAAAGCACCCCCAGCACTATCAGTGTACAAATCTAATGTTTCATTGGAAAACCACTCTTTCTCAGGAAATAATGTTAAACCATTAAAATTTTCTAAAAAATTAAGCCACATTGACATGTCTTCCTTTTATTAATCCTGATATGATGGTGTTTTTCCCTAATGCCACACATAGAATCATACATTCGTCGCAAAAATGCCCTGCCAGGCCTAACGGCCCTACACACAAAGTTAAGGGAACCAGTCAATGTCTGCAAATCATGCAATGTTACTTTCTTGCGCTCCATTGTAGACTTCAGCAATGTGATCAATTTTACAATTTTTTCATTAGGAATTCTGAGACAACAATCCACACTGTCAATTTCAAGACCCAGGAATGTCAGCCGGGTAAGCGGGCCAACAGTCTTTTCCCTAGCAACAGGAACACCAATTTCATTACAAAGATCAGTAAAAACAGACATCAACACGCTACAATCAACAGAATCACTTGCCCCCATAAAAATAAAATCATCCAAATAATGATCAAATGAACTGCATCCAGAGTTATATTCTATAATCCAATGTAAAAACGTTGAAAACTTTTCAAATAAATTACAAGAAATGGCACAGCCCATAGGAAGGCACTTATCTATATAGAAACAGTTATTGAAATAATACCCTAACAAATCAAAATCCCCCGGATTTATTCTAAGTAATCTAAATGCAGATTTCATATCCATTTTGGCCATCAACGAACCTTTACCTAATGATAATAATTTATCTATAACATTATCAACCGAAGTATAATTGACAGTACATAAATCAGGATGAATAAAACTATTTATGCCCTTTGTTCTGGGATAAGATAAATGCGTTATTAGCCTCCAGCCCCCATCAGACTTGGAAACAACTCCTATGGGAGATATGTGTAAATTAGAAATTGGCCTTTGTGGAAAAGGACCAGCAATGCGACCTAATTCTATTTCTTTAGAAAGTTTTGCAGACAGTTCAATGTGATGCTCATAAGTAGATATTAAGTTTTTACTGAATTGAAAATTCCGTGGACCTGTATAATTTAACCTGAATCCATTGGTTAACCCTTCTTTTAAATCATTCGCCCTGGCCCTTAAAGGGTATAACTCCAAATATCTACAGATTTTTTCTACATTTAAAGGTGACTCACCCATTGACCACACATTACTTCTACCAACATTGGACCCACTTCCAGGAAACACCTGACCTCAACTCCGATATTGTTGCCCCCTCCCCCTGAAACTTGCATTTTGATTATCAAAAAACCTATTACCAAATCTCTGAATATTTCCTTGACGAAGGCCTACATTATCCTGCATTGAATTATTGTATCTACTACCACTCTGTAAAAATGGTCTAGACTGATTAACACTGTTATTCTGGGGATTGACCCACCTGTATGAATTACGTGGATAACCAATTGGACGTTGTTGCACTGACCCCTCAAAAAATCTCCTACTGGTATTTTGTGTATTCTGAACATTACAAGCAACAACAGAGTGATTACCTGCAAAGGACATGCAATTGTGCCAATATTGACAAGATGTCTTAAAACAATAACCTTGATAATTAAAAACAAAACATTTTCCTGTCAACTTAATACTGGGTTTAGTTATTGGTTTACCACCGGCCATGTGAATCAACCATAACTCATAATCTACACTTGACCAAGAGCTACTTGGATCCAGACTCCTTTTCAACCGGAATTGTTCATCATATGAACTCCATCCATAGCCCCTTGACGCGGCAAGCCTAATGGTGTGCATGTATTTTAACATTTCTTGCATAGATACTAATATAAACAAGGAAGGCATCAGTCCAACTGTCAATAGACAGAACAGAATTAATCAACTTTTCTCGGGTTACAATTTCTCCCTCAAAATTCAAAACAAGAGCTGTTTTACAAGAATTGGTTTGGCGATCAAGTGAGATAAATCAACATACTCGCCTCTAGCAATTTTTTGACACATACTTTGCGAAATGCTATTACCCAAAACAACATGAACACTCTCTGACATAGTGGGTAGACTTTCAATATTTTGACGCATACCTTGCGAAATGCTTTGACCCAAAACATCATGAACACTCTTGCAAATGGGACTTTCAATATTAGGGACAGTTGAAGTGAGGCCTTCCTGATTTTCACAATTAAAATTCATTATACCACCTCTTATCCCTGATCCTGACATAGGCCTTGTAGAGGTACCCACAAACTGTGATGGAATGGTACTGGGTATACTATCTGGTACCTGAATATAATCATACTGTGGATGTTGAGATAGACCAGCCATCACATTAACAGGCTGCTGAAAACTACATGAACTCACACCCTGTGACTCCTCAGGACGCTTTTTCTTTCCGGCTGGGCCACCATTACCTGTACCAGTTTTCTTTCTTTTTGGAATATTAGATCTAGCAGCGGAAATTACTGGTATGGAAATATAGAATATGGAACAACAATGTCAAGTGTTTAAACTAGTATTAAGATGAGTCTCTGATCGATATGAAGCCAGTGGGCGAACTAATACTGGTATTCGCGATCTGGTAGCATTGATTCTACTTCTTGTAGGTGCATTATTCAAATTATTTGCAGCTGATACCACTTCTATTTCGTCACCACCAGGGGCACTGCTGTTATGACTACTTGTGGCGTACGGACTGGTGCTTATTCTTGTTGATTTCCGGACATTCATCTTTCAATTGATTAATTAGATCTACATCTCAAATTACATGAAAAAAAAAAAAAAAATTACAAATTCGTTATGAATAAAACTTACCGTTAATTAAATTCCCAATGGAAACCATAAACTAAAATATTATTTTAACTTGTGGAATTATTGCTGCCATGTCGTTCTTTCCATCTATATAATATGTCAATGTAACGAGAAATCTCGCGCCAAATTCGACCTGCAAGCAATATGGATGCTGACACTACCGGCTACTTCCAACTCATGACAGAAAGTCAGAAGCTCTCCCCAGACACGACCTATTTGATGCATTACACATGAAATCAAATGCAAGCCTTGTTAAACAACATTTAAATCCAAAATTTTAAATCTACAACAACTTAATTATACTTCCAAAACAAAATAAAGACAAGAGCAAATACATGTGACTTTACCAAGACATGAAAACTTGCAGAAAGAAAGAAGCAACAAAGGGGAATAACTCACCGTTCAATAACGTCTTCTATTCCATATAAGGAATAGAAGTAATTATACAGAAGAACAATCTATACATTAGTACTCTGTTGTGTATATTATAACTTTGGAGAGATTAACTGTTAATCAATTGATTAGCACCTTAATAGTGCCAGCTAGTGGTCAGGAGATTAAGATTGTTGATTGGATAATCATCAAAGAAGCCGCCACAGCTGTACGCGTGTTCATTTAACATGTGAATTAAAATAAGATTTTGCGTGTACGATAGGTCTATTATTATTTTCAGGTACCTATAGAAATGTTAATTTCATAGTCAAGAAATGCTTACGTTCACTTTCGTGCATTGGGCTTTGATGTAAATATCAACATTATTCAGTGGATACTCAATGGCAGACTCGAGAATCGTCGCATTTCGGCTCGTTGGTCGTTCTCATTTTTTCGACCCATGGTGATAAGAGAAATTTAAACAATAATATCCCAGATGCATTCCTTACTTTGCATGCCGTATGAAGAAGCGACAGTAAACGGAATTCAGCTATCAATAAAATTCTCTTCGAAAATAAAATTATTGGCCATTCTGTTTATTTCCATTTAAGAGCGTGTCCGCGAGAAAACCATGCAGAAGGTGCTAAGGCTTCAATCACAGATTTTGACCAAATTTGGTTTATAAGTTGGGATAGGCCCAAAACACATAAATATGCAATATCAGATAAATCTTTCAATTCCTGACTGAGAAAATTGAAAAAACATTTTTCATATGGTGAAAATGCCCAAATCCGTCTTTTCTCTAATACCAACTTTGACAAGTCCTCACACCTTTACTAGACTTAGCAAAAAGACCAAACTCACACAAAATTAATTGCAGATAATTCTGGCAAATAAGATCTGTATACGGACTGGATATCAAAGCCTATCTTAATTCCCAATTTTTCGTCAATTAAAGTTTGACGCCCTATAGCTACTTCTTTCATGGGGTGGGTTTCAAAAATTTATGCTCACATGAACAAGCAACCTACCAACATTTGATACAAAAAATAAAACTGACCGGAATAGACGTGACAAAAACTAGGTAAAGCAAACAATAACCCATGAAATTAACCTGTAATTTCCCTATTTTGGAGATAATGGACTGTAGTAGATAAAAAAAAAACTAACAATTTTTGTTTCTTTTCATTCATATGGTGTTTACTACCAGCCCTAATATACATTAGTATCTGTTTTATAAAAATGTCTTGAAAAAAATACTTTAAAAGACCTGTAATCGTTCATGATTCATCTGCCGCCGACGGGAATTGGCTTCTGCAGTTGTCCACGAGCTTCCATTGGAGTATCGACGTGCTCAATGAAATGATCTTAACAAAACATATCCATTACTCTCAAATAGACATTATTTTAAATAAAATAATCCAAACAAAAATGAAAAATTTAACTAAAAGTGAGATTCAAACCACAAACCGCATGATTGCCCCCGACCAACCCCCTCACCGAGTTGCTTATCCCAAATCCCCAAGGTCCATGTCGTGGGCGCTGTTCAGGGGGATTGCCTAGGGCCTCTCTTATTCCTTATTGTAAATCCGGCCCTGAAGGTGTAGTTGACGGTGCTCGAGAGCTGTTGCTACCATGCTACACTGTTCAACGTCGCCCACTTCGACGCAAGGCTGTGTTGCTGTTAAAATTGAAGCTTCCACATTTCTGTATTGTACAATTCAGTGGATGTGTCCCAAAATGAATAGTGGAAACATGCTCTGAAATTGAACATTTTGTAGCCATTTTCGGTGACCTGCTGGAAAATGAAACCTTAAAGAGACAATACAACAAATATGTTAAAAGGACAATATGACAATACAAAAAATATACAATTAATACAAATATACACATGGTACAAATGATGGCTATGGATATGATGAAAACGTATACAAGTAAAAAATTTTATTTCTCTAATGAAATTTGCAAAAAAATGTATCACAACATCTTATTTTTAGCACTTTTCAATAAGCTCTATATTTTAAGTATGTTGCATTCTGGTCATTTTTTTTTTTTACACCTATTGATACTATGTGCTTAGCACTTCAAAACCATCCAAAGAAATTCTGCTTGCGACCATGAAAGAAAAAGTTACAGTGTATCCTTTTCTGCACTACACGGACAATGTGAATATGGTACACTGAAAGAAGTGCCCCAAAAATTAGTAGGGACTGATGTTTTTTTTTTCAAATTAATGCTGGGTTGGAAGTCGACGACCCGCTTTATCAGACAGGGTCAAAATTAGAAGGTTGCTATTGCACTATAGAATGCAATCTGTGCTTAAAAAGGGTGATAAATACACATGTGAAAACCAAAATTTTACCCAGAAAATGACAATTTCCAGTACAGTCCTTTATAGCGACAACAGGTTGTAACCACTTCAGGATGTCACTTCTCGCCCCTAGGGGGTGTCATACCATAAGTTTGATCAAAACCTTCTGCCCCCCCCCCCCCATCTTAGCACCTTTTGCTATTTTTGCCTGGTCTTCTCGCGGATACACTCTTAAGGCCTATAGATTATTTTTTTAAAGATGATATGAGATATCAAATAATCACCACTTGAATTAATTATTCAGAGTAAATAATGAGTTGCCGATGGCTTTATCATTGACTCGTGACAGTTGATTAGTAATAGTATTACTCAATGATACACACACCCGCTTGTCGATTAATTTACATCATTAGCAACGTGGTTTCGATTAACACTCAACGGCAATCTATATACGATCAGAATTTTTTTTTTTTTCTGCCACTTATCTTGTGGACGCTCTAGAGGCCAAAGTTAATATCTGATTGACTTAAATTTATACACAGTGTTTAAGGTCAAGCGACGAAGAAGCCTATTGATTTTCAGCTATTTCTGATAATTACTGTCAGAGTTATGGCCCATGATCACTTTCAAAAATCTTGTGGACGCTCTTAGAGGCCAAAGTTATCATCTGATTGACTTCAGATTGATACACAGAGTTTAAGGTCTTGAGAAAAACAAATATATTGATTTTCAATGAATTTTGATAACTGAACAGCTAAATCCATTTTATTAAATGTTTCGTATACTAAAAGTTAGCATGGGGCAGAACTTTATAAAAAGCAAACAAATTCTAATGATTTTCTGATAATTACTTAATGAGATGTTACTCTTAATCAGATTTGAGTGTATTATAAATGTTTCATTACCGAAAAAAGTAAAAATATGTGACAAATAGTGCAAACATCCGGTATATCAAGATTGTGTACCCTCTGGAGATCACAATTTTGTGCCGATTTTTATGAAACATGGAATGCATATTTATAACCCAAAGATCTTGGTTGCTTTCGATATTTGTGCATATCGGATCGTTACTTCCTGAATTATGGACCCTGATTGTACGAAAAAACTGCGTTTTCAGCTTGTGGTCCCTCTAGAGGTCACAATTATTATCCGATTTAAAAAAACATTCGAATATATCACCGTTACACCGTAAGGTTGGTTGAGTTCAAATTTCGTGAAAATTGGGCAACAACTGCCTGACAAAATGGACGCCCCTTGTACACATATATTGTAAACAACTTGTATTTCAAGGTTGTGGACCCTGATCCGATTTTGATGAAACTTGAAATCCATGTTTATAACTCAAAGATCATGGTTCCTTTTGATATGCGCGCATATCGGATTGTAACTTCCTGAATTATGGCCCTTGGTTGTACAAAAAATCGCGTTTTTAGCTTGTGGTCACTTGTTAGGTCACAATTTTTATCTGATTTAAAAAAAACCTGTGAATATATCACCGTTACACACTAAGATCTTGGTTCCTTTTGATAATCGTGTATATTCGAAAGTAACTTCCTGGATTATGTCCCCTGATTATTCGAAAAATCGCATTTTTAGCTTGCAGATCATGTAGAGGTTACGATTTTTTTTTCGATTTTAAAAACTGTTTATTTAAAAACTGGTAGATATTTATATGCATAAAAGATTTTTTATGTAATAGTATTTTTATTTATGCGTATAATTTTTTTCTGTCTCGAAATAATCACCATTTGTTTGGCGCAATATAACCTGGTTGGTGCTGACGTTCCATAAAACCACATTTCATTTTGTGAAAAATTACAAGTTCTAAATCTTATATTTTCCAAACAAGAACAGTACATGAAAACTATGTCAAAAGGTTTATTATTGAAAGGACTAAATTAGTTGATTTGTGCAATGAGCAACAAATAATTTATTATTGGTATATTTCAGCTGTATGGTACTGGAGATGTTGTTAGATCAGATATGATTAGAATGCAACCATCTTTATCACCAGATGCACCCGAAATAACTGTAACTATTGTTGGTTTAGAAGAAAGAAGACAACTTGAAAAATTATCTTGTGACTTAGTTAACAAGCGTGACAGGTAAGATATTAACAGAGTTAACAAATAGGTTCATAAGTATTGTAGTGTATTATAATTGTCAGAAAGTGTATATATGGTTGATGACTACTATCTGAACCGTTGTAAATTTTAAATGGATTTCTTTGATTATGAACCAACTACTTAACTTTGTTTATTTTAAACTTACCTGTGTGTTTGAAATTACCTCTGGTTAAATAAAATCTATTGTACAACTAAATATCCTAGCGAATAAAAAGGTTCTCTCTGGTAAAATTGAACTCATCACAAACTTGGACATAGATAAATACAAAAATTGAAGCTAATTACGTCACTTATCGGAAAATATCATTTTGTATAAGGGGTTGCGGCAAGGCTTATCTATCATAACGGTGTTTGGCTCTTTTACGACAATTCAAATTTTGTGTATGGATAAGCTAATGCTCTCGAACCGAGTAATGAGTTTGGGTGGCATTATTTCTTTTGAACACAGGTGCAGAACAAAAAGAACGACATTCGTTTTATGGGCCTTGAATCTCACCCTTGTTATTGAATATCTTTAATATTTCCTGGTGAGCTTAAGCAGTCCTGTCAATTCACCTTGGCAATCTACTGTAGCCGAGGTAAATCCATAAATGCTGATGTATTTTACATTTGCCACGGCAAAGTTAATAGCCGACCCCATTGAATAGGTCATATAACATTATTTTTTTTATAAATAGCAAAAATTATTATCAACAAATCATACCGCACATCGGTTTAATTATCGACAGATAGTTCCATGTCTTTCTATTTCTCTTTGAATATTACTTCCGTTGTGCCAAAACTGTTCAGAATTTTATAATCGTGCATCTCGGTAACACAATTAATTTCCGTAAATCCCGGCTTCGTTTTGAAATTCACAGGGCAGTGTATCCATACAATTGTACTCTCAGTTATTAACTATATATTAATCACAAGTACAACTCCATTTTTAAATCCACGGAGAGTGGAATTTTCTGATGGCAATTCGTAGATTGCATTCATGCCTCGGTCAATCAATGCTTTGAATTCTATAATTACCGTAAATAAAAGGTACCACAATAGTTATTGTGTGCTACACAAATGCAGTGAAAATGGTTAAATTTAGAGCGAAAATTGCACGAGTTTTTCCCACGGTCTGTATTATTAACACACAAGACACAATAATACACGCAATCTTCGATGCCTCTTTTGACGAGAGATTTTAAATACATTTTTATAAAGACGATAAACGATGTTTAGACATCCAGAACTGTTCTTATCAATAATTTTTTTATTTCAGTATCTGCCAAATAAACTAAAAAATTAATTTAATCAGGAATATTATTGACATGAACGTGAATTAAATATGGAAATTATTGAGAAGCAGTAGCCTTTTCTCATAGTTTTTGTGGTAATCATAAAACTTTGAAAATGGACTAATAACTACAGTGCATTGGGATTAGACGCGGGGTTATGAAATATGATCAATTAAAATTATGAAATAAAGTGTGTTTATTTATAAATGTTAGACTCAAACTTGCATATAATGGACAGGGATGTAGGGCCTAATACAATTTATTAAAATGTATATAATATACAGGGTATTTACAATTATGGGGTGATGATGTAAAAAGCAATATTACATTTATGAGTATTCATGTAATCGGTGATGTATTCATTGTGAATAAAATTTAGTAGACTAACAAACAATTGTTTTCAAATCAAATTAATGTTGTTGTCTTCATTTGCTATTTTTGTTGCGGAAAGGTCGCACGTTGTTGTGATTGTCAAAGTTTGTCAAACTTTACCCCCCTTCAACATATAATGATGGTTTAGCTCATCACGTGTACAATGTTGTGATGAACACAGTCGAAAATACACGCAAAGCATTTCAAGAGAGAACTTCTTTTTTTCTTGGGATATTTAATTGTGCAATGGGTTTTATTTAACCGGATCTGATTTCAAACACATAGGCAAGTTTTTAATAACAATTATTCAGTGGTTTGTTCAGAATCGAAGAAATCTGTTTAAAATTTACCATGGTTCAAACAGTAGGCAATGTTAGATAATAAATGTGTCATTGCTATATAATGTCAATCATGAGATAAGCATTTTGTTTACCTAATATTTATTCCCACGCTCGTTCTTCTAATAATTTCTTCGCTATGGAAAGGAGTTTGAAGGATTTTTTTTTTATCAAAATGGTGACCCGTCTTCATCGACATACAATAAAGACTATGTTCGGGAAAAAGTTTAACTGTCCGTTGTTTGGAACACTTTGACTACCAACGAAATGAATCGCTACCATGTGTTAGTTGCCTATGGAGTTGGTGACAAAATGCTCACATGTCTGATTGGGTGTATATAAATCAGACTATTTATTCCCACAACATTTTGGCGTGATTGAAATTCACCTTATGTTTGCGCAATATAGCCTGGTTGGAGTTGGCATGTATGGAACCGTAACTTCGTGGATTGTGGCCCCTGCATACTTGTATGAAAAACCATGTTTTTAGAGTTCACAATTTTTATACGATTTTGATGAAACTTAAAATAGATATTTATAACCCAAAGATCTTGCTTCCTGTCAATATTGGCACTTGTCCGATCGTAACTTCCTGGATTGTGGCTCCTGATTGCAAGAAAAATCACATTAGCTTGTGGACTTTCTGCATGTCACAAATTTTATTTGATTTTAAAAACTATTCAAATATATTACCGTCACACCACAATGACAGTGAAAATCTGTCAGAAACTGTCCGACTAAATGGCTGCTCCCCTTTATGCAAATAGTGTAAAAGTATGTAATACCAAGGTTTCACTACATCATAACAAGGTCCCCCTACTACAATATTTGACCAGTATAAAAAGATGAGCATATTTTTAAGCAAATTCCGATTAATTTACTAGCAAAATCTGTGTACAAACTCCATTTATTTGTGATTTTGTCATTTAATATTTCTTTGTAGAGGTTTTCAGGGGTGCTGAAAACGAAAACCGTAGTATAAAGTCGATCCGCAAATATCCTCCATCTTGTTTTTATACACCTACATTTATAATGTGGGCGTATATTGCCGTGTGTGTGCGCTTGTATGATAAATGGTGTATATCAAGGACACACATCTGAATACACACCTTCTAATCGGGGACCTGTGTCAATCGGGGACATCTTCGGTTCATTTAGGACTTTTTGAATTAAAACTAGGACTGTAACGATGTTCAGAAGCCCGGATTCAATATCCCATTTGATTTTAAGGTCATTCGGAGGTGTTCCCCGTTACTCGGTTTCTACAGTTAGGGTGTATCTTTCGTGTGCGTGATCTGAAAAAGGAAAAATATGATTGTGTGTATCAAGTCCACAGTTAGTGTTTATTAGACATATATCGTCACGTGGGAGAAATAAGTTATTTCTGCCATATCTAAACTTAATAAATGTTTTCAACCAGGACGATATTAAAAATCAAGCTATCTAGTCATTAAATTACTTCTGATTGAAATTTCAAATTTTTTTACCTGGCGCAACATAAAAGATTATTGTCGAAATAATAAGGATAAAATAAAAAGTAATCAACAATTTAAATATTAATAAGTCGCGCAATTTGTTTCACCTAGGCATCAACGACATCTTGCTGAAGTATCAGGGGACCTTTGAGGATATTTAAATCGGGCATCTCTTGGTGAAAAAGTATCTCGAGAACGCTTCAAGGAAGCATCTCTGGAGCTTCCCCGTCGGGGAAAACATCAAACAAATTTTCAATGCAAGCTTTGAAATCTTTCGCAGTTATCCTAAAGTTCCATGTGGCTTGTGACGACCCCAAAGCTTCACCGAAGTAACGGCTATGTCTTGCTGACTTATCATGGGACCTTCGTGGATATTTGAATCGGAGATGCTTCGGGGAAAAAAAAGTATTTTGCTGAAGCTTCACTGCTACAGGAAAGCATCTCCGGAGCTTTCCCGTGATTTGGAAAGCTGCTGGGATTCCTCCTGATGGTTCCACATGGCTCACGACGACCCTGCAGATAGAGCTGGGCGGTATTTCGGTATTTCGATATAAAACCGTCACAGAAATAAAAACCATCAAAAATACCGTCTTCAGAAAAATATCAAAAAAACGAACATACAACGCGGTTTTGATTTTTCTGGATGATATTTAACATAAATATTGAAAATATGTTTTCCTTTTTATGTTATTCACAATATTTTATTGCTTAATTATGAATAAATACTGTTAAATAAACTTCCGAGAATTCCACGAAGTTTGCAAATGCCGATAAGGAGCTTTGTTTACGTCACGTGACTTCTCCTTCACATTTCCACCCGTTAGAATTATCCCTGTTTTTGTTCAATTTCTATGCATCTTGACGAATTGTTTATACTGATACTTTGATTTTCCAATGGAATC
Source organism: Patella vulgata (assembly GCF_932274485.2). NCBI lineage: Eukaryota > Metazoa > Mollusca > Gastropoda > Patellidae > Patella > Patella vulgata. The sequence goes on from NC_065885.2 coordinate 46,904,420, forward strand.
ATTGATATTCAGATTGAAAATTTTTTTAATAAAGCAGAAATATAAATAATGCCAACTATATTGCAAGTTCCGGTAGGCTGATTATCACTCGGCGTCGGACATGTCATGGCGGTCTGTGATCAGAAAAAAAATAATATTTGACTATAAATCAATGATCACATTTTGACATAGTACTTATGTTTTATAGTTCAATTCAGTATCCTGGTATTGTATAATGCATTTTCAAGAAGGTATACGCTTGAACGGGAAAAAACTAGTTTGCAAGAGTAAATGAACAGCTTTAAAAATATGCACAGCCGAAAGAACACAAACTTTTTTTTGTGCCTCCTTCATATGTAAATATTTTTAATTTAAACAAAATGTTATAATTAATATTTTGAAAATTAAATTCTGTTTGTAAATTAGATACTGTATTTATGCTCAAAATAATGTAGACTGGAGGCTCGACGCAGGGGGGTGTCCATCAAATGGGCACAAAACCCGACCCAACTTTTCTAGGGTAAAATTTTGCGTAGAATACGATGCCGAGTGGTAATCCGTCCGCCGTTGGGGCATTTTCGAGATATTCAGGGTCAAAGGTCAAATAAGTTCATTTGCACTGAAAGTGAATGCGCAGTCATTCTCGTATTATGAAACTGAAAATGATCGAAAGTAATCACACTTTCAATAAAAATGTAAACTTGCTAAATTCACCTTTAGTCTTAGTGACCCTGGAGGTCAAAAGGTAAAATTTGCCATCTTTGCACTAGGCAGATTTAAAGCAATAGAATGTCAACGTGAAATATAAAAACTAAAGTGGAACCTGTTCTAATTTATAATAGGAACATTTAAAATTTATATTTAGGGGATCTTAGCACCGAACTTTTACTTTGGAACGTCGAAAATGATCTTGCATAACAGAACCAACACACTTTGAAACCGGTTTCAAAAATACGTAAAAACTGTCAAATCGAAATCTCTCTGATTTATTTTCACAACAATTGTTTTACATAATGATACTAGTTATCTGAAAAACAATTGAATAGTTTTAGTTTTGGACTCTCTAGAGGCAAAAGTTAGTATCCGATTGACTTTAAATTTATACACAGTGTTTAAGGTTCTGAGCTGAAGAAGCCTATTGATTTTCAACGATTTCTGATAATTACTACCAGAGTTATGGCCCTTGATCACTTCAAAAAATCTTGTGGACGCTCTAGAGGTCAAAGTTAATATCAGATTGACTTTAAATTTATACACATTGTTTAAGGTCATGGGACAAGGAATTCTATTGATTTTCAGCGATTTCCGATAATTACTACCAGAGTTATGGCCCTTGATCACGTTGAAAAATCTTGTGACGTTCTAGAGGCTAAAGTTATCATCCGATTGACTTCAGATTGATAATTAATTAATGAGTTGTTACTCTTAATCAGATTTTAGTGTATTATAAATGTTTCATTACCAAAAAAAAAGTAAAAATATGCGACAATACTTGTTGACTGCCTGGACGATTTAGCTGCTGTGGGCGTATGTTTCGTTACGCTGACATTTATTACTTTAAATCTTCCTAGTGCTATTTAGCAAGTTTACATTTTTATTGAAAGTGTGATTACTTTCGATTATTTTCAGCTTTTTTTCATGATACAAGAATGCAAATGAACCCATTTGACCTTTGACCCCAAATATCTCAAAAACGCCCAGCTCTACCCGCAGATCATCAATTTCCATTGGTAGTATATCGCCAATGCAAAAAATGCCACCACGCAAGAGTTTGAGATCTCCTGACATGAATATTCACCGGATGATGTTGATTTTCGGCAAAGATACCCTGGGGTTTTCACGATTATTGGGAGCCATCCCCGATGATTCACGGCAATTGCTCGGGGGACATTCCCAGAAGTTTTGTGACCATAGTCGAAGCATCAGTGCACATTCACCAAAACACTCCCGATTTCTCATGGGACTGCTCCGTTTCTTTGGGCAAAAACAGTGGGACCTAGGCATTAGCTCGTGAAATATACTTAATGGTCTGCTATTTTCCAAATTGTACAAAAGAACTCAATATGAAAGACTGGGTTTTGTTATTAACATTTTGATCCACACATCTTAAGTTTTACTAGATCCCCATGCCCTTTGCATACTACAGGAAATGGCTGCTGATTATGGATGATCCAACACTTAACTTAAACAGTGTATTTCATACAAGTAGTATGACTTTCAGATTTATGTCGAATAAACATATTTTAGACATTCCTAATATTTTATTGCCTGTATTCATAACAACTGTATTTACTGAATCAACCATTGCAATCACGATGCTGGAGGTCAACTGGGGCACCATTCACAATCCCATCCCACAATGAATGTCAACAAAATACCTAATAAAATGCATGAGATAACATTTGGAAAGCCTAGCTGGTAGACATTTTCAAGATGGTCCGCCTTTCCGTAAACGAAATAACATTTTGTGCAATAAAATCATTTTGATAGATATGGTAGTCTAACAATACATTTTAAACCACCTAAATTTTCATTTTAGAGCTTTTGGGTCGTCTTGAAAACATTTTATATGGTTTTTTAGCTAGATAGGATATTATGCATGGTGGTGTTTTGAGCGTTCAGATGTAGTAGTAGACGTTAGTTCTATGGTATAAAAAATCAGCCACATAATCTAGATGGATTCCTGACACTAGTACTCACTGCTTACCAAACTCGCAACTATGGCTCCAAGAAACTGTTTGTGTGACCCCACCCCAGTACACCACTTTGGTTTGTGGTCTAAACTAGGCGAGTGTTACAGAAAGTATTTCTGTCTGATATAAGGCTCTGATACAGACTCAATATTCATGATAGTGAGTTGACTATAAGAAACACATATTACCACCGACATTTATCAACACAGTCGATGTTGAGGTACAACCAAGGTGGGAAACCCAGTCTCAGTTTACTAATCATTCATTGCTTTATAGTAGACTAATGATAGTAGTAATTAGCTGCTCTGCCCAGACTATAGATTATTTCCCTCCTTAAAAGTTTGTATAATCTGAATTTTCACTATTCCATATGTTTTGACTGAATTTATGTGATTAGGAATACATATCAAAATCCCCTCAACTGGTCCAGCGGGTAAAATTCTGTGAAAGAAAATTCCTAAATGGCCACAAGAAAAATACCTAAAAATAGGTACATGTGCTTGATTTTCTCCATATTTAAACATGTACATGTACAAACTTCCACACCAAATTTAACTAATTCATGTCTTTCATAATATACAATGGAGTTTCAAAATATTTTCTTGACAAAATTTGTTTGTTGTGAAAAATAATTTAAAGATACATTCCCACGTACAAACTTGGTGTTTTGATGATATATTTGGACTAAAAACATATTCAAATGAATTAATTTATCATAATTTTGCTTCAAATCCTTCTCAAAACATTGCAATTGTCGGGGAATACCCTTGCTATAAAAAAATCGATCAAAAGAGGTCATGTTTGTGTCACATAGCTTACCTATCTCGGTACCTAGCAACGGGTGCAAAGTAGGAGGAGAATTCATTGCATACACAACACGATGTTGTCTTTAAACGCTGACTATCCACTGCCAGCAACTTTTTCCGTGGTATTTATCTCAGTGTTTATGTGTAGGATAAAGCATGAGACTGAGGTTATGCTGGGGAAAGAAAGACTGAAGAAAATAACCTGAGAAAAAGAAAAATCGAGGCCGGCAGGCCGAGGTTTTTATGTCGAGGGTTTTTTCTGAAGATTTTCTTCCCCACCATAACCGAAGTCGAGGACTTTATCTTGCTTATAAACCGTCTGTGTTTACATGTACGCAAAATGAGAATATCCCAGAATTCCCATAAGAAAAACCTGAGATCATGTTTTCTTATAGAGAAAAAAAAACCTACCCTGGAAGAATAACCTGTTACAGGTTTAAAGAAAAACTTTCAGAAGAATAACCCCAAATTTCCCTGTATGTATTCAAAGCCGGCCTTGACTTTCAGACCTCAAGTTATTCCAGGCATAGAATATACCCCAAAGATCAAAGAGATTTACCGTTACAGGTTTATAAGTCTACATAAAGTTTATCAATATCAAGTACATCAAGCGCTCAATCTCCACTTGCAACCTTTGATGTCACGCATGCAGACACCCCTAATCGTTGGGTTGTCGATGAGGGAAACCCTTACATTTTTGTCCTGTATGCGCTCCATGACTGTTTTTCAGGGAATCCAGTATATTTCTAGTAAGATTGGATATTATTTCCATATACATGTATACCAAAATTGCCATACTTTTATTGGAAATAACCACCCAATAAATACTTTTCTGGCGAATGTATCTTTAACTGTTGTTTATTGATGCTAATTATAGAGAGCGCATTCTGATGGATATTCTTTTTGTATGTACTGCATATTTTGCTGCCCAGTGAATTCTTCTTTCATTCATATGGAAAATAGTAAGACTATTATTTGATAGCAAATGAGGCTGCATTCGAAATGTAATCTATTATCAGAAAGTTTCAACATTGGTTAGAGACATTATTAACATGCATTGAACTTAAATGCTAATGGTTTCAAGAATGCCTAGTACTCTTTCTGAAGCTTGATATTTTTGTTTATTGTTAAACAGGTTAATCCGAGCAGTAGGATACAAATTGAAAAAGATAGGGGCCTTGTCCCATCCAATTAAAGCAGAAAAGGATGAGGTAAGTAATTGATTTGACATTAGATAAATGACCTACCTACAGTGCTCCACAAGTCTTATGCATGACCTAGCATGATCCATGACCCATCTAACAGTTTGTGTGGTATTTAGGATTTTTCTGATTTTTTGGGTAATTAGTATCAAAATAAAATTTCTGGTATTTTTCGGTGATTGAGAGCCCCTTTTTACTGACCTTCTTTATTATACGCCCACATTTTCATGTGGATGTATTATGATGTCGCCCCTGTCCGTCCGTCAACAATTGTTTGTGGACTCTCTACAGGTCACAAAAAGATCTCGGCTGCTTTCGATATTGGCATGTATCGGATCGAAACTTCATGGATTATGGCCTCTGTTTGTACGAACAATCACGTTTTTAGCTTGTGGACCCTATAGAGGTCACAATTTTTGTCCGATTTTGTTGAAACTTGAAATGTAAGTTTATAACCCAAAGATCTCAGTTCCTTTTGGTATTTGCGCATATCGGACAGTAACTTCCTGAATTATGGCCCCTGATTGTACGAAAAATCACGTTTTTAGCTTGTGGACCCTATAGAAGTCATAATTTTTATCCGATTTAAAAAAACGTTCTTTTATATCACCGTTACACCCTAAGGATGACTGAGTTCGAATTTCGTGAAAATCTGCCCAAAATTGACAGACAAAATGGCCGTCATTCGTTCTCAAATAATGTAAAAAAATGGTATATCAAGGTTGTGGACCCTATAGAGGTCACAATTTTTATCCAATGTTGTTGAAACTTGAAATGTAAGTCTATAACCCAAAAATCTCGGTTCCTTTCGATATTCGCGCATATCGGACCGTAATTTCCTGAATTATGACCCCTGATTGTACGAAAAATCGCATTTTTAGCTTGTGGACCCTATAGAGGTCATAATTTTTATCCGATTTAAAAAACCGTATTATTATATCACCATTACACCCTAAGGACGGTTGAGTTTGATTTTTGTGAAAATCGGCCCAAAATTGTCAGACAAAATGGCCGTCGTTCGTTCTGGAATAGCATCAAGGTTGTGGACCCTATAGAGGTCACAATTTTTATCCGATTTTGTTGAAACTTGAAATGTAAGTTTATAACCCAAAGATCTTGGTTCCTTTCGATATTCGCACATATCGGATCGTAACTTCCTGAATTATGGCCTCTGATTGTACGAAAATTTGCGTTTTTAGCTTGTGGATCCTATAGAGGTCATAATTTTTATCCGATTTAAAAAACCGTATTATTATATCACCGTTACACCCTGAGGACGACTGAGTTCGAATTTCGTGAAAATTGACAGACAAAATGGCTGCCGTTCGTTCAGTTCCTTTCGATATATGCGCATATCGAATTGTAATTTCCTGAATTATGGCCCTTGATTGTAGGAAAAATCACTTTCTTGTTAGCTTGTTCTCTATCCATCTCTTGAAAATGTGGGCGTATCCTGCCTGGCAGCCGCTGGTAGCCAAAGGTATAGCCGGCTTAATTGTTGAGCCCAAACCTATTGAAAAACTAAAAAATGGAACACTCTGAATAGAATCTACTATGCCTCACTTCTCCATTATTAAATTGGATCATTAAATGGTGACCATATTTTAATCTGTTTACATCTGTGCCATCCGATGTTCAAGAGAGTTGATTTTTGGTAATTAATGTTGTTGTTTTTTTTGGTATTTATTGAATTTTTTGGTGTTTAAAATTTTTCAGATTTTTGGGGTAATTAGTATCAAAATAAAATGTCTGGTATTTTTCGGTGATTGAGAACCCTTTTACTCTTAATAGAATCTGCTATGCCTCGCTTCTCCATTATTAAATTGAATCATTAAATGGCGACCGTATTTTAATCTATTTACATCTGTGCCATCCAATGTTCTAGAGAGTTGATTTTTATACGCCCACATTTTCATGTGGACGTATATTGTCGTCGCCCCTGTCCGTCCGTCCGTCCATAAACAATATACTCTACAGGTCACAATTCTTATCCGATTTTGACGAAACTTGAAATATAGGTTTATCTCCAGAAGATCTTAGTTGCTTTCGATATTGGCGTGTATCGGATCGAAACTTCATGGATTATGGCCCCTGATTGTACGAAAAATCACAAGGTCACAATTTTAATCCTATTTTGATGAAACTTGAAATGTAAGGTTATAACCCAAAGTTCTTGGTTCCTTTTGATATTCGCACATATCGGACCGTAACTTCCTGAATTATGGCCCCTGATTGTACGAAAAATCGCGCTTTTAGCTTATGTACCCTATAGCAGTCGTAATTTTTATACGTTTTAAAAAATCGTTTTAATATATCACCGTTACACCCTAAGGATGGTTGAGTTCGAATTTCGTGAAAATTGACCCAAAATTGGCTGACAAAATGGTCGCCCCTTGTTCTCAAAAAGCGTAAAAATATGGTATATCCAGGTTGTGGACCCTATAGAGGTTACAATATTTATCCGATTTTGTTGAAACTTGAAATGGATGTCTATAACCCAAAGATCTCGGTTACTTTCGATATTCGAATATATCGGACTGTAACTTCCTGAATTATGGCACCTGATCATAAAAATCGTTTTAATATATCACCATAACACCCTAAGGATGACAGAGTTCGAATTTAAAAAAAATTGGCCCAAAACTGACAGACAAAATGGCTGCCCTTCGTTCTCAAATAGCGTAAAAATATGGTATATCAAGGTTGTGGAACCTATAGAGGTCACAATTTTTATCTAATTTTGTTGACACTTGAAATGTAAGTTTATAACCCAATGATCGTGGTTCCTTTCAATATTCACGCATATCGGACTGTAACTTCCTGAATTATGGCTCCTGATTGTACGAAAAGTCGCGTTTCTAACTTGTGGACCCTATAGAGGTCATAATTTTTATCCGATTTGAAAAAAAAGTTTTAATATATCACCGTTGCACTCTAAGGATGGTTGAGTTCGAATTTCGTGAAAATCGGCCCAAAATTGACAGACAAAATGGCCGCTGTTTGTATATCAATGTTGTGGACCCTTTAGAGGTCATAATTTTCTTCTGATTTTGATTAAACATGAGATGTAAGTTTATAACCCAAAGATCTTGGTTCCTTTCGATATTCGTGCATATCGGACCGTAACTTCCTGAATTATGGCCCCTGATTGTACGAAAAATCGCGCTTTTAGCTTATGTACCCTATAGCAGTCATAATTTTAATCCGATTTAAAAAAACGTTTGAATACATCACCGTTACACCCTAAGGGTTGTTGAGTTCCATTTTCGTAGAAATTGGCTCAAAATGGTATATCAATGTTCTGGAACCTCTAGAGGTCACAATTTTCTTTGGATTTTGATGAAACTTGAAATGTAATTTTATAACCCAAAGATCTTGGTTCCTTTCGATATTCACGCATATCGAATAGTAACTTCCTGAATTATGGCCCCTGATTGTACGAAAAATCACATTTTTAGCTTGAGGTCCCTCTAGATGTCACAATTATTATCCGATTTAAAAAACCGTTCAAATATATGACTGTTACACTGTAAATTTGGATGAGTTAGAATTTTGTGAAAATCGGACCAAAACTGCCGGACAAAATGGCCGCCCCGCTCGTACACAATTAGCGTAAAAATATGGTAGCTCAATGTTGGTGCCCAAAAAATGTAGTTAGGTTCTTAGTATGTTACATAATAATAATAATAATAATAATTATAACTTTATTTTCTTATAAAACTACAAATATACATATTATTTACAGACAAATGATCTAATAACGATGAAATAATGTTTTAAAATTTAAAACAAGCAAATAGTAAATAAAAGAACAAACATATACAATACTGTCCGAATACCGACTATATTTCCGATCCAAATGCTGCTAAGGGTGTCTGTGTTTTTTTTTTACAAAATCGCGTAAGAATAAATATGCATTTTAAGTGATTTTGAGGAGTTTTTACCAAATAAAAAAAAGTTCAATTTTTATTTGAAGGCCCATGACATGTTCTACAATATCTCTTTTGCGATGAAAAAGTTCTTAATTTCTAAATCATCAATAAAAGAGAACTAAATTTTATTTTCTTGTAATATACACAACTAAGTAAAAACGGTTGTTTATTTAACTGTTACTCGTGGCTTACTGTACTCCAAACAATAGAGGGTTCGAGTCTTAAGATTTCTATTTAATTGCCTAACTATAGACACTCTGAATTTAAATTCGCTGTTAAATTGGACACATTCAAGAACACAATATTTTTTTATACAACTTTTACAAAGTACAATTGTGTACCCAAATTTTCCCAGCATTTGGTGCCCAAAATGGGGGGGGGGGCAGCCGCCCCCCCAGCTGGTACGCCTATGAATATGTCACCAATACACACACTAAACTTCCTGGATTATGGCCCCTGATTGATCTAAAAATGACATTTTTAGCTTGCGGATTCTCTAGAGGTCACAATTTTTTTTTTCCCAATTTTAAAAACCGTTTAAATATTTCACCATTCCATCATAATGAAGGTTGAATTCGAATTTCGGAAAAATTGAAATGAAACTGCCCAACAAAATGGCCGCTCTTTGTACGCATATATTGTAAAAGTATGCAATATGAAGGTTGTCGACCCTCTAGAGGTCACAATTTTTATCCAATTCTGATGAAACTTAAAACATATCTTTATATCCCAAAGATCTCAGTCCCTTTTGATATTTGCGTATTTCAGACCATAACTTTCTGGATTATCGCCCCTGATTGTACAAAAAATCCTGTTTGTTTTTAGCTTGTTCTCTATCCATCGCTTGCAAAATGTGGGCGTATCCTGCCTGGCATTTATTTCGGTATTTATTTCGGTATTTATTGAATTTTTTGGTATTTAGGATTTTTCAGATTCTTTGGGTAATTAGTATCAAAATAAAATTTCTGGTATTTTTCGGTGATTGAGAGCACCTTTATTGACCTTTATAGCCAAAGGTATAGTCCACCTAATTGTTGAGCTCAAACCTATTGAAAAACTAAAATATGGGACACTCTTAATAGAATGCGCTATGCCTCGCTTCTCCATTATTAAATTGAATCATTAAATGGCAACCATATTTTAATCTGTTTACATCTGTGCCATCCGATGTTCTAGAGAGTTGATTATAGGCTTGTCGTGTAAATGTTTAAATAATAATTTATATATATCATTTGAAGCCAAAATAAAACCATGCAATAGGCAGATTTAGCTCTTGTATAATGCATCTTTAATAAAGGTAGAGCTAATTGGGGTGTTCTTAATATGGAGATATCCATTAGTGGCATTAGAGTCAAGGCACGCTCAACTCGCCACCAAGTTTGCATCTGAACTCCAGAGATCTTGATGACCTTGTTGCACAAAGTCCTGTCCCATTTATAATTACGGGAGATTTTAATGGTCATCATTCATTTTGGGGTAGTTCAGATAATAACAGCAGGGGTAAGCATATAGCAGAGATCATTAACTTTAATAATTTTTGTTTGTTAAATGATTTCTCATCTACATACTGCCACAGCTTCTGTTTCGGGATTTTACATAGAGGGTAAATAAAGATTGGTGTGCTAGTGAGTGGCCACTTTCTTATATTGATAGATAATAATAATCCCTCTCAGGTGGTCGATTGCGTTCTTTTTTAATCTTTGTGTCTCTTGTCTTATGACGCAAATGAGTTAGAAAATGCAGATGAGTCCATGGCCTTATTCACTTCAATTCAAGATGCAGCAGAGCAGTTGATTCCAAAAATCATGACTGAACCGAAATGTTTCAATAAACCATTTTTATGATGATTATTGCAAATTCGCTCTTAAGGAGCATAGTCGTATTTTGAGATGCTTTGAACGATGTTTTTTTTGGATACCATGACTTTCTTTTTAACCACATTTCATTGTGGACGTATTATGTTGTCACCCCATCTGTCCGTCTGTCTGTTCGTCAGCAATTGGCTTATGAACGCCTTGAAAGGATGAGGATATTACGCGATCTGCGACTTTCCGTCCTTGAATTTATCACCCTTGTGAATGCGACCCCCCGGGGCATAGGGGGTAATAAGAATATACCCTTCGTATGTCCTGCGATTAAAGGAGACTAAAAGGATACCTGTTATGGGGCAACGTGTTTGCCCTGGCGAGTGGTGTCCTGGTAATTGAGTGGGGATATAGCTAATACTATTTACGGCCAGCTCAATTTTGTCAAGGTCGCTAAGATGTAAATAAGGTTAGGGCACGTGATTGTTGGCGAGATTTGTAGGTTAGGTTTATGAATTTGGGGGAGAGGTTAAGTCTCCAACTCTCCATATAAGCACTGACCTAGAATGATGAAAATTTGGTTGGTGATATTTCCTAGTAAGTCAATCCAGCAATAGCCAGAGAGAGATTTCTCGAGCCATTGCTTCGGGAATATGCTAGATGTCACAATTGTTATCAGATTTTGATGAAACTTAAAATATATGTTTATGTCCCAAATCGCGCATATCAAAGCGTAACTTGTTCTCTGTCCATCTCTTGCAAAATGTGGGCTTATCTTGCATGGCAACCCCTTGTTATTTTGTGTACATGAATGTGTTATGTGATACCAAATAGTTGGTCTCATACTTTTCATTATATATGTGGCGCAATGTATCCCGGTTGGAAATGGCGTTTCAAATTAGATATGAAACATTGAGAACCATCAATTTTTATACGCCCATATTTTCTCCATCCGTCCGTCCACAATTTTTATTATACGCCCACATTTTCATGTGGACGTATATTGTCGGCGCCCCTGTCCGTCCGTCCGTCCGTCCGTGAACAGTCTACAGGTCACAATTTTTATCCGATTTCAACGAAACTTGAAATATAGGTTTATCACCCTAAGATCTTGGTTCCTTTCAATATTGGCATCTATCGGACCATAACTTCATGGATTATGGCCCCTGATTTTTGGCTTGTGAACACTGTAGAGGTCACAATTTTTATCCGATTTTGTTGAAACTTGAAATGTAAGTTTATAACCCAAAGATCTCGGTTCGTTTCGATATTCGCGCATAACTTCATGGATTATGGCCCCTGATTTTTGGCTTGTGAACACTGTAGAGGTCACAATTTTTATCCGATTTTGTTGAAACTTGAAATGTAAGTTTATAACCCAAAGATCTCGGTTCGTTTCGATATTCGCGCATATCGAACCGTAACTTCCTGAATTATGCCCCCTGATTGTACGCAAAAACAAGTTTTTTGGCTTGTGGACCCTATAGAGGTCATAATTTTTATCCGATTTAAAAAAACGTATTATTATATCACCGTTAAACCCTAAGGATGGTTGAGTTCGAACTTCGTGAAAAATCGGCCCAAAACTCACAGACAGGTTGAATTTCGTGAAAATCAGACCAAAACTGACAGACAAAATGGCCGCCCTTCGTTCTCAAATAGCGTAAAAATATGGTATATCAAGGTTGTGGACCCTATAGAGGTCACAATATTTATCCGATTTTGTTGAAACTTGAAATGTAAGTTTATAACATAAAGATCTCGGTTACTTTTGATATTCGCGCATATCGGACCGTAGCTTCATGAATTATGGCCCCTTATTGTATGACAAATTGCGTTTTTAGCTTGTGAACCCTATAGAGGTCATAATTTTTATCCGATTTAAAAAAAAGTTTTATTATATCACCGTTAAACCCTAAGGACGGTTGAGTTCAAATTTCGGCCCAAAACTGACAGACAAAATGGCCGCCATTCGTTCTCAAATAGCGTAAAAATATTGTATATCAAGGTTGTGGACCATATAGAGGTCACAATTTTTATCCGATTTTGTTGAAACTTGAAATGTAAGTTTATAACACAAAGATCTCGGTTCCTTTCGATATTCGCGCTTATCGGACCGTAACTTCATGAATTATGGCCCCTGATTGTATGACAAATCGCGTTTTTAGCTTGTGAACCCTATAGAGGTCATAATTTTTATTCGATTTAAAAAAACGTATTAATATCACCGTTACACCCTAAAGATGGCTGAGTTTGAATTTCGTGAAAATCGACCCAAAACTGACAGGTAAAATGGCCGCCCTTTGTTCTCAAATGGCGTAAAAATATGGTATATCAAGGTTGTGGACCCTATAGAGGTCAAAATTTTAATCCTATTTTGATGAAACTTGAAATGTAAGTTTATAACCCAAAGATCTCGGTTCCTTTCGATATTCGCGCATATCGGAACATAACTTCCTGAATTATGGCCCCTGATTGTACGAAAAATCACGATTTTAGCTTGTGGACCCCATAGAGGTCATAATTTTTATCCGATTTAAAAAAACGTATTATTATATTAACATTAAACCCTAAGGACGACTGAATTAGAATTTCGTGAAAATCGGCCCAAAACTGACAGACAAAATAATTGCCCTTCGTTCTCAAAGAGCGTAAAAATATGGTATATCAAGGTTGTGGACCCTATAGAGGTCACAATTTTTATCCGATTTTGTTGAAACTTGAAATGTAAGTTTATAACCCAAAGATCTTGGTTCCTTTCGATATTCACGCATATCGGACCGTAACTTCCTGAATTATGGCCCCTTGAAAATGTGGGCGTATCCTGTCTGGCAGCCATTGGTCTCAGTTCTCCGTCCATCTCTTGCAAAATGTGGGTGTATCTGGCATGGCAACTGCTTGTGAATGCTACCTTTGGATTATTTTTTCACCCCAAACTACATCACTGAGAATCGTTGTGCTGGCATTGTACCTGCATCTATGGGTTATTTTGGTATAATTTTTTTTCATGGCTAAATTGTTAAGTGAGAATTGTCGTGCTGGGATAGTAACTGTTGCTGTATCAGGGATTCTTCCATTCTTTTGATTAAATAAATGCTTGATTATACATTGCAGGACATTATTATTGGGGCACATACACTTACCAGAGTAGAAGAATTGTTGGAAGAATGTTTTGCTGTATTAGAACAGTATACTGGTAAGTTATATATGTATTTCAGTTAGCTGATTACAATGTAACCCAGGTACCGTTTACTTGTGTGTTTTTGAGCTGAGAAACTGCATATGGTTTTCTTGCAAATTATCGTTTGATAGTAGTTAAACATTGTTTATAAAATCCAAAAATCATGTACTGGTCCCCCCTCCCCCTGACCTGCTGACCTGCTGAAAATCGCCTATTTCTTCGCAACTGAACAAGTTAGAAATCGAATAATAATTGACACTTTTATGGACCAAAAACCTTGAAAAGTGACCTGCTGAAAATCGCCTATTTCTCCGCAACTGAACAAGTTAGAAACCATTTTGTGATATCTATATGATCACATGGGTTCATTCTATTAGGTGATTGGAATCAAATATCATAAATTTAAAAACATTACTAATCAGACTCATTTGAATAAAATATCTGTTTTGAAGGCTATAAATACATTTTTGCAAAAATGGCGCCATTTCCGGTGACATTGAAAATGTTAAATTGGTTTGAACAAGTCAAAATTGACATTACGCATCAAATGGTGTTACTTTTATGAAAACCCAATAATAATTGGCTCTTTTAAAGGCAAAATAGCGTAAAAAGTGACTCATGCAAAATTGATCATTTCTCAGCAAATACTCATATTACAAACTAATTTTGACATAGATTCTCTTCGTATGGATTAATGCTACAAGTTTATGAAAGTTGTGAAGAAATATTTTAAAATATGAAAAGCCTGAATGGGTTGTAAAATAGCTCATTTTTACACCTTTTTTTGCCTTTAAAACGAAATGGCGCAAATACAAAACCAAAATTAAAAAAAGCGAGTCCGAGATTTTTTGCGTCTTTTGTAGGGGCATTTATCTTGATCTATCAGATTTGCAAAAATTAACATTTGCTAGTGAAAAGACGTTCTGTCTCGACAAAATTGGAGTTTTTAGCAAAATTGTGTCACATCCGGTGCCGATAGAAAACTTTACCGGTAATAAAAAAATTGAGAATTTACACCATGGAGCATATGAACTTTGTTTTATAAAAATCGGGCCATAAATAATTAACCTAGAACCGATAAACTGAATTAGCCAATAGCGGCCAAGAAAAATTATCGAGACAAAAAATGTTCACATTTTGCTCAAATCAGACGACCCCTTAACCCTGGGTAAAATGCCATAAAAAAAATATTCATTAAAAAAAAATTTTGCTGTCAAAATTTGGCACCTAATATCTACGAAGATTCGTCGAAAATCAAAAATCTAAACTACCGTAGCTATATGTGCCCTGTCTCAGGCTATGTCAAAATGTATCCAATGTTAAAATCCGACGATTATTGTTAATATTACTGCAATATTTCAAAAAACGACAACTTTGGCGTTTCGGACATTTCGCATTGTCGCAGAACGTTCGTAAAAGCTTTAATCTCTAAGTCACACCCACTTTCCCAGTAAAACCGAAGCCATCGAATTGATCCGACAAGTAGTTTCAGTAGACCCAAATTTTTGTTTATTTCAGTGAAATTTCTGTAATAGAGCAAAATATATTTTTATTTCAGTGAAATTTTGATGAGATTTCAGTGAGATTAGGCAAAATTTTCAAATTTCACTGAAATTCACTGAAATTTTAGTTACATTTTGTCTGGGGAAATTATTGTTAAAAGAGTAAATGACGGGACACGATAATATTACTTGGGTTTTCTTTAAACGGGGGGATCACAGTGGGTAAGACGCTTGCTCGCTAGCCTGGAGGTCGGGAGTTCGGTCCCTGCATTGGCCGAGAAAGTACATCCAGATTTTCCGGCATGGTTTCCCCTTGTCAGTGATGCAGCTCCGATTACAAAAATACAGAAATAATTAAATAAAACAAAAGTTGGCGACTAATTATTGCATGTATGAAGATAGGCAGGCCACGCCCACATGCAGTATACTCTATGTCAAGCACAGTGTCCACATCCGCTAGCTATATTTCAACAACCGGTTACCAACTACATGCTCGACTGATTGAGCTTTTCTTCACTATCAGCTTATTGAAATTATTATTGCTACACAATTATTACGTCTGGATGTGGGCGTTCGTCGTCTGTTTAACGACCACTTCTATTGGAAGTGATATCGTAGATAAGAAGTGGGCGTGGCCTGCCTTGTATTTTACGCGCAGTAATCAGTCGCCATGTTTGTACTACAAATTCAAAACAAGTATGTTGGAGTTCAGTTCTAAGCCTAATACAAGCAGCTGAAATGTAACTTGAACTCCTATAATAAATGAAATTACTCACTTACAAGAGTAGAAGAATTCTTGGAGGACTATTTTGCTGCATTAGAACACTTGGTTTAAATAGAACAGTACTACAAACGGTTTAATTCCTTATAGCTGTCTGGAACACATATGACATAGAAATAGCCATTATTTCAGTAACCTAATAATTCTCCTTTCAATTACAGGTCAACTTATAGTTCATGTCAGCTGGCAATGTCCTCAGTCCAATCCCGACATGTGTATAAGCAGTTACAAAGTACTTATAGATGGCAAACAGTATGGTAATGCACTACATGCTGGTGTTAAAACAGTTAAAGTTAAGGTACTTTGTCTAATGTATAAATCCCCAGGGGGTGATAAGAATACACCCACGTTACTACGTGTCATAAAAGGCGACAAAATGGATCCCTGTAATGGGGCATAAAAGGCGACTAAATGAATCCCTGTATTGGTGGAGAGTGAAATCCTGATAGAACATTACTTTGGCCTATGGTTCACCTAGACGGGTCATTTTAGTTCCGTACAATGTACATTTTATACGCCCACATTTTCATGTGTACGTATTATGCCGTCACCCCTGTCCGTCCGGACATAATTTGTGGACATTCTACAGGTCACAATTTTTATCCGATTTTGACGAAACTTAAAATATAGGTCCCAAAGATCTCCGTTCCTTTCGATATTGGCATGTATCGGACCATAACTTCATGGATTATGGCCCCTGATTGTACGAAAAATCATGTTTTAGCTTGTGGACACGCTAGAGGTCCCAATTTTCAACCGATCCATGAAAATCGGACCAAAACTCCCAGACAAAATGGCCGCCCCTTGTACGCTAAGAGTGTAAAAAATATGGTATATCAAGGTTGTGGACCCGATAGAGGTCACAATTTGGATCCGATTTTGATGAAACTTGAAATGCATGTGTAGTACCCAATGATCTTTGTTGCTTTCGAGATTTGCGCATATTGGATTGTAACTGCCTAAATTATGGCCCCTGATTGTACCGAAAATCGCGTTTTTAGCTTATGGTTCCTCTAGAGGTCACAATTATCTGATTTAAAAAAGTGTTAGAATAAATCACCGTAAGGTTAGTTGAGTTTGAATTTTTTGAAAATCAGACCAAAACTGCCAGACAAAACGGCCACCTCTCGTATGCAAATAGTGTAAACATCTGGTATATCAAGGTTGTGGACCCACTTAGAGGTCACAATTTTTATCCGATTTTGATGAAACTTGAAATGCATGTTTATTACCCAATGATCTTCTTTACTTTCGATATTGGCGCATATTGGATCCTAACTTTCTGAATTATGACCCCTGATTGTACGAAAAATCACGTTTTTAGCTTGTGGTCCCCCTAGAGGTCACAATTATTGTCCGATTTAAAAAAAATGACGGTTGAGCTCGAATTTCGTGAAAATCAGACCAAAACTGCCAAACAAAATGGTCGCCCCTCGTACGCTAATAGTGTAAACATCTGGTATATCAAGGTTGTGGACTCTCTAGAGGTCACAATTTTGATCCAATTTTCGATGAAACTTAGCTGCTTTCGATATTCGCGCATATCGGATCGTAACTTCCTGAATTAAGCCGGGTACTATTAAAATGGGTTTGTCAGTATGTCTGTCCGTCACACTTTTTTAGACACAATAACTCTCTTTCTGATTGAGCTAGAACGTTCAAACTTGGTGTAGGTGTTTATTAGGTCGATGCCTTGATGGAGTTCGAAGATGAGCATTTTCGGCTTAGGGTAAGCAGAGATAAGCAATTTGATTGGTTGATGCTTTGGGACACGATAACTTAAGTTCTTATTATGTGAGAGTGATGAAACTTGGTGTATAGTTTCATTACATCAATACCTTGACTATGTTCATAATGAGCATTTTCTGCTCAGGGTAAGCAGAGCGATAAGCAATTTGATTGGTCGAGACCTTGGAACACAATAACTCTCCTTCTAATTGAACTAGAATCTTCACACTTGGTGTAGGTGTTTATTAGGTCAATGCCTTGATGGAGTTCGAAGATGATCATTTTCTGCTTAGGGTAAGCTGAGATAAGCAATTTAATTGGTTGATGCTTTTGGACACGATAACTTTAGTTCTAATTAAGTGAGAGTGATGAAACTTGGTGTATAGTTTCATTACATCAATACCTTGACTATGTTTGATAATGAACATTTTCTGCTCAGGGCAAGCTGAGCGATAAGCAATTTGATTGGTCGAGACTTTGGAACACAATAACTCTCATTCTAATTGAGTTACAATGCTCACTCTTGGCATAGGCGTTCATTAAGTGAATGCCTTGATGGAGATCTATGATGAACATTGTCTGCTTAGGGTAAGCAGAGATAAGCAATTTGATTGATTGATGCTTTAGGACACGATGACTTTAGTTCTAATTAACTGAGAGTGAGGACACTTGGTGTATAGCTTTATTACATCAACACCTTGACTAAGTTCGATAATGAACATTTTCTGCTGAGGGTAAGCAGAGCGATAAGCAATTTGATTGGTCGAGACTTTGGAACACAATAACTCTCCTTCTAATTGAGGTAGAATGTTCAAACTTGGTGTAGGCATTCATTAGGTGAATCCCTCGATGGAGTTCGATGATGAGCATTGTCTGTTTTCGGTAGGCAGAGATAAGCAATCTGATTGGTTGATGCTTTAGGGGCACGATAACTTGGGTTATAATGAAGTGAGAGCGATGAAACTCTGAATATAGATTCATTATATCATTACCTTGACTAAGTTCGATTGTGCGAATTTTCTGCCTGGGCTAAGGAGCAGTAAGCAATTTGATTGGTCAAGACTTTGGAACATAAAAACTCTGCTTTTAATTGAGGTAGAATGGTTAAACCTGATGTAGATGTTCATTAAGCAATGATTAACATTTCAAGCTAAAGCTAAGCAGAGCTAATCAATTTCATTGGTCGATGCTTTTGGACAAGATAATCTTAATTCTATCTGATAGAGAATGATGAAACTTAGTGTGTAGTTTGATTGCTCTATACTTTTCAAAAAAATAAATGTGCGATTAATTAATATGTGTCATCTATTTATTTTGGGATTTCGGCGGGGATATCAGCCTCACTGTTAGCTTGTTTTTTCTAGTTTTTATTTATTTTGAATTGTGAGTAAGCCCCTTGTCAAGCTTTGTTGCCAAGCACTGTTATCTGTGCTAGTCCTCCCCTTGGCAGACAGAACAGTAACCTGAGGGGTGAATTAAAAATATTTGGTTTCATGGATATTTATTAATACAAAAAATGATTAAGGTTTCTCTGGATTGAGAGCCTCTCTACTGACTTATCCAAAGTTTCACCTTTTTTATACACACACATTTTCATGTTGATGTATATTGTCATCGCCCCTTTCCGTCCATCCGTTCACATGTTTGTGGACACTCTACAGGTCACAATGTTAATCAGATTTTGATGAAACTTGAAATATAGGTTTATATCCACATATCTTGGTTCCTTTCGATATTGGTATGTATCGGACGGCAACTTCATGGATAATGGCTCTTGATTATGCGAAAAATCGTATTTTTAGCTTGTGGACACTGTCTAGAGGTCATTATATTATCTGATTTTAAGCGTGTTGCCATATCTAAGATTCACACTAACTTTTCAAACTATTTCTCGGTGATACTTTAGTACCTGTCTCGTTTTCCCCTAAAAACATAAATCGTCAACAGAAAGAAACGTTCATTTCGCAGGATAGGTCAAGATTGTCGGTCAAAGGGAGGGAATCCTTGACCTTGTTTGATCTAAAAATAGTATCCAAATTTGTTTTGAACCTTATGGTAAGTATAGTAGCTCGTCTTTCTTTGTTTCTGCGTTGAAATATGCTTCTGTAGCCTGATTTTGGTCATTTCTGATACACTAAGAAACTAGACTAGGGGGAATTCCTTGGATCTCGAATAACTAGTCTTTTTGACAACTAGCAATAACGAAAAAATGGCTCTATTCGTTTTCTTTGTTTTGTGGGACGAAGATCTCGTATTATTTTTCATAAACTACACAGACAGGAGCGGCAAAGTCTACTCATTGCTAATCCATATTTTATCTAATTTTTTACCAATAGCAATAATTATTACACGAATACGTCACGATTCGAAAGGACCTTTTTTGTAACCGAGGAAAACAATGAAAAAAATAACCGAGCGGACTCTCTCACCCGTATTCCAGCACCCGGAATCGAAATGAAGTTAGCACACATATTCCTAGCGCCATTAAAAACCTAGATATAATGATCACGAAAATAATTGTTACTTTTATATTAGAAAATAACATATTAAGACATATTAATGAAAAGTATATATGTAATACGCCCCCCCCCCCCCCAAAAAAGCCAAAATATTACCGTAAATATACTAAAATATCACAAACAAGCACCCAAACCAACTTTGGTGACAAAATGCTTTTTGTTAATCAGAATCAAGGGACGAATAAACTACTAGAATACAAAATTTCAGAAACGTCCTATGCTGGCTTTTCAAGATATATCACCATAAACATACTAGAAATATGGGGGGGGGGGGGAGGGGTAGGGTAGGCTAATCGCCAGTGATGGGATTTTGTCTGTATATATCTTTTTTCCAAACGCCCAAAATTGTCCGACCGGGAATATGCCCAAATGGACATCAAGACATGGTGAATAATGTTCAAAATTCCGAAATTAATATAGTTTACTGAGTGTATAACTACCACTCAACCAGATTATTGTCAATAATACGCTGGATTGATTAGGTAATTAAGTGAGCAACGTATTTATTGTGTTATACGGTCTATAAACCTACCTTGATTAACTACTTAATCTGCCTTGATTGACTGACTTAATCCTTTGTCGGACAATTCATTATAATTTTAATCTTCGTGTTAACCTTGTGGTTTCTGCATTGTCGGACATTTTAATCGCATTGATGCGAGCCGACAATATGTTTAAACTAGTCATAGAAGTCACATATTGTAAGAGTATATACCGCCAGATCAATAGACAGTCATTATAATTTGTCTGCGATATCACTTCGGTGGAAGCGAGCGTTAAATAAAGCTATTCCACACACACACATATCCGAAAAATATTAGACATTGCTAGCACGCGGTTACAGCACTCGGGGAAACCTCGGCAGATTCTGTTACTGTACATCTAGCTTCGGCTGTATGACGGTAAGTGATAAGCCGAGGCCGAGGTTTGCCGAGTGCTGAACCGGTATTAGAAATCTCGCGAGACGCGTGAAATTATGAAATGAATACATGACTAAATTCACGCTTCTAATGTCGAAGAAAAGATTCTATTTTGATGGCATATTCTTGGATTTATGATCATATTTTGAATGGGGTCTATGTTTTTAAATAAGTACTTAATTGTTTTAGACAATAGCGCGTGCTAGAGTAGAATGCGATTATTTAGCGGATGGTGTCATTCCTCGGGATATCATATTCTTACCCTCTGTACATAAGTCGTAACAGAGTATAAGACGAATGCCGGACTTCTGCTGAAAAATGTAGTGACTTATGACCCGAAAATACGGTAATTTTGGAGCAATTTGAAACAGTACAGATCGGAAGTAGTCCGCACGCTTTCATTCTATCGTATTACGAATTTTGTAGGAATATTACTGACATAAATTTGAATACCTTACGGGAATTAAATATGAAAAATAACGAGGTGCACCTATTTTTATATTACGGACGAATTTGAATATTTTGTTTACATGTGATTTTTGTGTTTGGTCTTAAATAACGATAAGAGTTATGTCCCTTTATTTTCGGTAAAAATGTCCGCCAAGAAAAATTTTGAAATCCCATCACTGCTCATCGCGCACACAATAACGTCTAAACTAGCTTTTGTGGCTTCAAGATATTTATTTCACCAACTCAACAGGAGCATAAGGTGTGAACATGCCAAATTCATTAACTTTCTATGTTGGCGTATCGAGATATACCACCGCAAAGTTCCTAGCACACGGATTCGAGGCAGGGTTTGTGGGTTCAATAAACAAGGGGTACGCCCATTCTGCATCAAAGAGCACCCAAACCAGCTTTGGTGGCAAAATGTTTTGTATTTCACGGAATCAAGGGATGAATAAACTACCAGACTGCAAAATTTCAAAAGCCTCCTATGTTGGCTTTTCGAGATATATCACTGTAAACATACTAAAACTATGGGGGAAATCGGGTTAGGGTAGGCTCACCGCGCACACAATAACTTCTAAACTATCTTTGGTGGTGGCACCAACTCAACAGGTGCATAAGGTATGAACACGCCAAATTTCATTAACTTTCTATGTTGGCGTATTGAGTTATACCCAAGAAGCTTTAATGAACTGGAGAGGGCAGGACGTCATTTTACCATTATGATGATTGCAGTCGGTGACACCATATTGGTTAACCCAAAACATTAAAATTAATTGGTTGTGTGCAGTGAATATGAATAATATTTTTATACGCCCACATTTTCATGTGGACGTATATTGTCGTCGCCCCTGTCCGTCCGTCCGTCCACAATTGTTTGTCTACAGGTCACAATTTTTATCCGATATCAATGAAACTTGAAATATAGGTTTATCACCCTAAGATCTCGGTTCCTTTCGATATTGGCATGTATCAGACTGTAACTTCATGGATTATGGCCCCTGATTGTACGAAAAATCACGTTTTTAGCTTGTGAACACTGTAGAGGTCACAATTTTTATCCGATTTGGTTTAAACTTGAAATGTATGCTTATATAATATAACCCAAAGATCTCGGTTCCTTTCGATATTCACGCATATCGGAACGTAACTTCCTAAATTATGGCCCCTGATTGTACGAAAAATCGCGTTTTTAGCTTGTGGACCCTTAAGAGATCATAATTTTTTATCCGATATATTATTATATCACTGTTACACCCTAAGGACGGCTGAATTCGAATTTCATGAAGATCGGTCCAAAACTGAGAGACAAAATGGCCGCCACTCGTTCTCAAATAGCGTAAAAATATGGTATATCAAGGTTGTGGACCCTATAGAGGTCACAATTTTTATCCGATTTTGTTGAAACTTGAAATGTAAGTTTATAACCCAAAGATCGTGGTTCCTTTTGATATTGGCCCATATCAGAACGTAACTTCCTGAATTATGGCCCCTGATGTGGACCCTATAGAGGTCATAATTTTAATCCGATTTAAAAAAACGTATTATTATATCACCGTTACACAGTGATTGGAGGGGCAAAGCTGGGGCAAAGTCCAAGGTTAAGGGGGCAAAGGCACGAGCTACAACTAGGGGTAGGGGGCCTCCCCCAGAAAATTTTGAAAAACAATTTGCCGGAAATGCAGCCTGGCAGTATTTCAGGCACTGATCGATGAGGTAAAGTGTCAAAACAAATGGACTTGCGAATCACGACGAAGCCCACTCACGAGCGTCAAAGTAGGGAGTCCTCCCCCAGAAAATTTTGAAAAATAGACTGCCGGAAATGCTGTCTTACAGTATTCCCAGGCACTAATTGTCGAGATAAATAGATCTGACCAGATACCGTCCGTCGTCGTATCACTAGTTTATCCAACTAGAGAACAAAATGTCAAATGAACGGACTTGCGAACCTCAACGAATTCCCCTTGTGAGCGCCAAAGTAGCAAGTCCATTGGGGACCTCGCCAAGAAAATTTTGAAAAATAGACTGTCAGAAATGCTCTACAACATTCAAGTTTATGACTGAGTGGGGATGTGGGATTTATTCACCGTAGAAGGTATTGATTACCGAAACGTATCACAAATACTTTTTTTTATTTTCTAAAATTATTGGGGGGGCAAACAGAGGGCAGACCAGATTAATTTAAAACACTGTTTGAATATATCACCGTTACACCGTAATGAAGGTTTAGTTCGAATTTCGTGAAAATCGGACCAAAACTTCCAGACAAAATGGCCGCCCCTTGTACGCAAATAGTGTAAACATCTGGTATATTAAGGTTGTAGACCCTCTGGAGGTCACAATTTAGTACCGATTTTGATGAAACTTGAAATGCTCGTTTATAACCCAAAGATTTTGGTTGCTTTCGATATTTGCGCATATCGGATCGTAACTTCCTGAATTATGACCCCTGATTGTTCGAAAAATCATGTTTTTAGCCTGTGGTCCCTCTAGAGGTCACAATTATTAACCGAATATATCACTGTTAAACCATTATGATGGCTGAGTTCGAATTTCGTGGAAAACGGACCAACACTGCCGGACATAATGGCCGCCTCTTGCACGCAAATAGTGTAAATATATGGTATATCAAGGTTGTGAATCACTTTTTTTAGCTTGTGGACCCTATAGAGGTCATCATTTTTATCCGATTTAAAAAAACGTTTAAGTATATCACCATTACATCCTAAGGATGGCTGAGTTCGAATTTTGTGGAAATCGGACCAAAACTGACTGACAAAATGGCCGCCCATCGTTCTCAAATAGCGTAAAAATATGGTTTATCAAGGTTTGGGACCCTATAGAGATCACAATTTTTATCCGACTTTGATGAAACTTGAAATGCATATTTATAACCCAAAGATCTTGGTTCCTTTCGATATTCACACATATTGGATCCTCACTTCCTGAATTATGGCCCTTGATTGTACGAAAAGTCACATTTTTAGGATGTGATCCCTCTAGATGTCACAATTTTTATCTGATTTAAAAAAACATTTGAATATATCACTGTTACACCCTTATGATGGTTGAGTCCGAATTTCGTACAAATCGGACCAAAACTGCCAGACAAAATGGCTGGCCCTCGTACTCAAATATTGTAAATATATCAAGGTTTTGGACCCTCTAGAGAAAGGACACAATTTTGATCCGATTTTGATGAAACTTGAAGAAATACATGTTTATAACTCAAAGATCTTGGTTCCTTTCAATATTCATGCATATCGGATCGTCACTTGATGAATTATGGCCCTTGATTGTACGAAAAATCACTTCTTTTTTTGAGCTTGTTGTCTTGAGAAATCTGGGCGTATCTTACTTGGCAATCGCTTGTTTCAATTGTTTCAACCCCCTGATGAGCTTCATGGAGTTTGATAGTTAATTATGTTTACTGTGGCTTCAAAGAGCATGTTCAATATACAAGCATGCCTGATTGGATATTATTGTTATAAATTGTATTATAACCATGGGTTGGCAACGTGAAAACAACGATCTAGTCGAATAACGATAATTCTCGAGTGAGAAAAGGGTCTGCAATTTGTTTCATTATGCCACCACCAAAATGCACTAATATAATATACGCAAAACCTCTTTATACGCCCACATTTTTTTGTGGCCCCTATAGAGGTCACAATTTTTATCCGATTTTGTTGAAACTTGAAGTGTAAGTTTATAACCCAAAGATCTCGGTTCCTTTCGATATGTGCGCATATCGCATTGTAATTTCCTGAATTATGGCCCTTGATTGTAGGAAAAATCACTTTCTTTTTAGCTTGTTTTCTATCCATCTCTTGAAAATGTGGGCTTATCCTGCCTGGCAGCCACTGGTTTTTTTATATAACAAAGATGGCGGAAATTGTCGAATCAAATTTTTACTATGATTTTCGTCATCAGCACACCTGAAAACCTATTGAGAGAAATATGAAACGACAAAATAGCAAAAATATGGCATGGTTGCTACGTGGATTTGTTTTGGAACATACTGACATCTTTAACTTGCTTTTTCTCAAAACTTACTTTCCTGACTTGGGCAGCTTCAAACGGAACAGCTCAGTCAAGATGTGCTCAATTCCAACTAACCATACATCATTTTGAAGATATTGAGATGGAGAATATGAAAATAATATCTCAATTTTTGAAATTTCCTCACTATGATTCATCTTGCCCTCGCGGGTCACATATGTTATTACTATACACTCTTTCACTGCACTGATCGTCAACCACCAATTGGGGTTTCACAAGCTGGGATATAATTAAACGCTTCCACAATAGAATTGGCCAAAAACTGTTACATCATACAAGTCATTCAATCACAATGAACACAATATGCACATTTAAAAAAAACGATTAAATTTTTATGAATGCGTTGAAAACAATTGTCCCCAACACATAACCGCCGTTTCCCGAACCCGATATCTGACAAAGATCAGATGGCAAAAGTGTATTAGAATGAACACCATGCACGTATGGAGTTAAATGTTCAATTGAGAAAGTCATAAACAGTTAACACATGTCGTACATAATGCAACCTTTTATAACAAATGTTACCTCTGCAGAAATTACTGAGTGTACATAAAACAATGCTAATTCTAAACAATTACTACTACCGCTCCTCCCAAAGTTTGCAAGCTCTAATGCCGCGCATATTCTCCAGAACTAGATACATAGCGTTACTATTCCACACCAGATGGCTACTAAGCCTCTGATTGGATAAAAGTACACAAATTTTATTATGTCCAAAATATGAAAATATTTTCATGTTCAATCTTTCCAACATAACAAACACTCGTATGGCAGGTTATTCAAACATACATTTGGATTCTTATATGTTCAATCCTCTTCTTTGCTAGAAATACCCAAAACTGTTTGCAGAGCCAGAGGTAAAGACACCTGCTCTTGTAAGTGTCATGATGGCCACCATAGTGCGTTGTGTAAATTGTAGGGGAAAGCACCTTCCTTATTCCAGTAAATGTCCTATTGTTTACACAAAGTGTGTACAAAAAACTTCAAGTGAGCAAAAAGTGTGGACAGTGATAGATGTGCACTTGGCAAGCTATGATTATGTAGATTTAGATAAATAGCTGGCAGCTCTAACTTGAATAGTTAAAAAATAGATAACGAAAAATGAATATATCGAAAATTTCAGCCAAATGACTTTATTCTGAGCGAAGTTATGAGTGTTTGAAGTTTTGACAAGATAGTCTTGATTGTCAAGTATGATTGCTACAATAATGAACGAAGTTCTTCTAATCCATTTAATATCTAAGCCATCCAATGGCCTAGAGAGTTGATTATGGGATGGTGCATGAATGAATGTCTAATTATAATTTAAACCATTGTCCTTGTGCTTAGTGGATATTGGTCTTATATTTACAGCTGGATTTAAGTGAACCTAGCTACAGATTAACAATGGTTGCCATGACGGATAAACCACAAGGTACCAGTGATGAATCTAATATAGTTGAACTTTTAACATCACCCTTTCAGCCGTTTGTCTTCTACTGTTATCACAGCATACATAATAAAGAAGCCAAGTAAGTATAGATTAGGGCGGTCCATGGTGAGAAAAAATACAACAAACAGACAATAATTTGGGTTTATTTTAGCATATGATAAGACTAACCATTAAAAACATCATCATTCATCAACAATCGAAGTCTGACCACGTTTGATTTTTATAAGCCCACATTTTCATGTGGACTTAAATAGTCGTTGCCCCTGTCTGTCTGTCCGTTCACATTTTGTTTGTGGACATTCTACAGATTTTGACGAAACTGTAAATATAGGTTTATATCCTCAAGATCCCAGTTCCTTTCGACATTGGCATGTATCGAACCGTGACTTCATTGATTGTACGAAAGATCGCTTTTTATAGGTCATTTGAGGTACGACTGGGATCAATATTCTCTGACCCATTTCCTCAGGGAAGCATATTATCTGCTACTCTATTTGCAATTAAAATTAATACGATCCCAGTGTGACTTAAACCAGGTACAAACGACACTGTTTATGTTGATGACTTTCAGATGTGCTATGATTGAACAGACATGCAGAAAATCAAACGTAAGTTGCAGCTTTGCTTGAATTCACTTCAACTATAGGCAACAAATAACGGATTTCGTGTTTCGAAATTCCAAGACTGACTGTGTGCATTTCTGTCAGAAACTTGGTTTGCATCCTGATCCACTTGGATGGCGATCGCCTTCCTGTTGTCCCCCTGGGGTGTAGGGGGTGATAAGAATATACCCTTTGTATGTCCTGGGGGACAACGAGGGGTGAATTGAAAAATATTTATTCATGGACCCCAGCCCCCCCCCCCCCCAATTCTAATTAAAAAACAAAAAAAGAAACAGAAATGTCCTAATGCAGAGGACGTTTCTAATCTATTTAAATCTACAAGTAAAATTTCAAAGGCATGACCGAGGTTTCTCTTGACCTCTCGAAAATTTAACTTTTTTTGATAACCAGGGGCATAGCTGACTTGGCCTCTGAGCCAAAGGTTATCAAAAAACTAAAAAATGGAAAACTCTTGATTGAATGTGCTAAGGAACAGCATGCAACCATGTTGCTTAAATCATCATCCTTAGCAGACATTCCTATCAAGGTGTCGCCGTATAGGTCTTTAAATTCAAATAGAGGAGATATTCGCTGTCAGGATCTTGAAGGCAGCAGCGAGGATGAAATGGTTGAATACCTTTCATCCCAAGGCTTCTCGCGGATTGCTACAAGCACCTATATCCTCACTTTCAATCGTTCCAAAATACCAAAGACTCTCAAGGCAGGTTATCTTAACATACCTGTTGATTTGTATATTTCAAACCCCCTTCGCTGTTATAAATGCCAAAAATTTGGACACAAAAAATTGTAGAGGTAAAGACACCTGTGGAGAGTGGAACCCTGGTAATTGAGTGGGGATTTGGCTTGCGAGCCCGGTCTCTGCAACACATTGCTTCAGCCCACAATTCTCCTAGACGGGAGGTCAGAGTGGCCCACTCTGATCAGTCGGCCCAAGGCGTGTTTAGCTGACGAGTAGGATCTTTCCCATAAATCTGTAATGTGTTTATTGAAGTTCAACCTTTGTGTCAACCGAGGAATTGGATCCTAGTAATAATATACCAAGCAAAACTTCCTGAACCTAGCCTCGATGTGTCACCATACAGAGTACATATGACACTAATTTTGCTAAAACGTCTCCTTTCTTAATTGCTAAAGAGCTTGGCTGGCGAGCTCAAAAGTGTTAAGATAATGAGAAAAGGTACACTGTTAGTGGAATGTGCTAAGGAATCACATAGACTTCATCTTTATTAAAATTAAAATCATTAGCCAACATTCCGATCAAAGTTGCAATTAGAAGGCAGCTGTGAGAAAGAGATGGTTTAAAATCTCACCTCACAGAAGTTACTTACGTCAAACAAATTTCCATCAGACGTAATGGTAATATTATTCAAACCAACACCTACATCCTTGCCTTTGATAGACCAGATCTCCCTAGGATGATCAAAGCTGGTTTTCTTGCCATTGCAGTTACCCCTTACATCCCAAATCCATTGCGTTGTTTTCATTGTCTATGCTTTGGCCACAGCAAAAATGTTTGTAAGGGAAAAGCAATGTGTGGTTGATGTGGGCAAGATGGTCATGAAAGTACATCTTGCCAGCTAGATCATCAATGTATTAACTGCAAAGGGCCTCATTTTGCATATTCTAGAAAGTGCCCAATATGGAAAAAAAGAAAAACAAGTTCAACGGGTCAAAACGGAGAAAAATATATCGTATCTGGAAGTTAGGATGTTAGTTGACGCTGCAAGTCCAACGTTTGCAATGTCTTTTGCAAATGCCGTCAAGCCGAAGACCACTTCTATTGTTTACCAAACGCCACCTAAACCTGTGAATAGATCCCTCAGCACCCAGGCTGTATCATCATTTTGCTAATAATGATGGTAGAGCACACGGTGGTGTTTCCATTTTCCTTAATGGAAATATTCCACAGAGTAAAGTCGCCCTCAACTCGCCTTTACAGGCAGTTGCAGTTAGGATGACTCTACATATTCCTATCACAATCTGCTCTGTATATTTACCACCAAGTTTGCATCTGAACCCCAGAGATCTTGATGACCTTGTTGCAAATAATTATATTTTCTGTCATATTTGTTTTTATTTACATATATAAACATATATAAATACATTTCTGTGATATTGATTTAATTTGTCTTGTAAAATTCACCATATGTTTGGCGCAATATAGCCCAGTTGATGCTGACGTGCCATAAAACAACGATTCATTTTATTTCATTTATGTTTCATATAACACCATATTTAGACCCTATCATGAGCATTTATATCTGCGAAAGACTAACGTTATTCCATAGTTTGTTATTCGCATACAACCCCTTTTGTCTGAGGCTGGTGTTCAAATCGCTCTTTCAAGAGCTAAAGTCTAAATATGGAAATTATGCTCCAATATATACAGATGGTTCAAAAGATTATGCTTCAATATATACAGATGGTTTGAAAGATGATCGGGTAGCTTCAGCTACCATGACCCCATCTGAGACACCATTTATACCCGCCTTCCACCTGCTACTTCAATCTTTATATTCTTCAGGATGAGTTCATTTAGTCATCATCTAATTAAAAATATATAATCTTTACTGATTCTTTGTCTTCACTACAAGCAATGTACAATAAACAGCTTGACCACCCATTAGTAGAAGATATATATCGTCTGCTACTATCATTCGAGTGTATCAGCAAGGACATTGTTCTTTGCTGGCTCCCCAGTGATATGGATATCAAAGGCAATGATCAAGCTTTAGATCTTCACATTTCCGAATTTTACATTCCTTATCAGGATTTTAAATTTATTATTAATTCATTTATTAATGACCACTGGCAACGGTTTTGGGATCTTGCAGGCACAAATAAATGTCATCACATTTAGCCACTCTTAGGAAACTGGCCAAGCTCCTATAAAACTAAGAGGAGAGATGAAGTTGAATTGTGTCGCTCTCGTATAGGTCATACTTTTTTAACTAACATTTTCATTTTCAAGCGATGTCTCTACCAGAATGTGTTCACGGTCATGTTCCTTTGACAGTAAAGCACATCTTGATTGAGTGCAATCATCTCAAGTATATTAGATCTAAATATTACCGTTGGCAGTCAGTACGTCAGCTATTTGATTAACTGGAGCTATATGATAAAGTGCTAACATTTTTAAAAGAGACAAACTTTTATTCAAAATTTTAGTTGTATATATTTAATCATTTATTATGTTATAAATATTTATATATGTAAAAGATTTGATATATTTAATATTAATTATATTTTCTGTGATATATGTTTTTTATTTACATATATAAATACATCTATGTCATATTCTGTTTTAATTTGTCTCGTTAGATTCAACATTTGTTTGGCGCAATATAGCCCGGTTGTTTCATTTTTATGTATTTATATATATATTGATAATGATATATTTATTTTTAATTATATTTTCTGATATTTGTTTTTATTTACATATATGGATGGATACATCCCTGCAATATTATTTTAATTTGTCTCATTAAATTTACCATATCTTTGGTGCAATATAGCCTGGTTGGGGCTGACGTCCCATTAAACAACATTTCATTTCGCCTCTAAGCTGACAGCAATGACTTTCTTATAGCTAATGGTTTTGTTGTTTATATAGGTGGCCAAATCCAGGATGTTGCAGATATGAAGACTCTACTGCCTATGAAAGACAGGTTGGAAAAAAATTAGCTAATCAAGGATTGTTACAGAAACATGTACCACCACCAGCATGTAGTATATTTGACATATTTGCAGGAGAATACAAACCTTTGATGACCACACATAAACCACAATTTCCAACAGTCATATTGTTTTGGACACCATGGTAAGACTTTAAAGACTTTTGAGGTCCTATATATATTCTGGTGTCATCGCTTGGGTGGTAATGGTGTACTACGTTAAACAGACCTGTTATAGTTCTTGATTTACGCAGATGTGTATCGATATTTAACTGGTTTCTCCCCTGGGGTGTAGGGGGTGATCAGAATATACCATCAACGATTTTAGTTGAAAACACTGAGTATACTTTTAGAAACTTTTAGAAGTATTTATTTCTCTTTTATTTTCATATTGAATGAAATTAAATATTTTTATTTAGCCGTTGTTTGTATGAAAGATGTCAAAATGATCAGAGCCTAATCCCGAAATAGTCCACTAATTATTCAATATGGTGGCACCCATGAAAGATAATTTCACAGAAGTCGGGTATACAAAGCACTAGGCCAGTCGATAAGTCCTGCCCCAAAATGATCACGTGAGCGTTTTAAATGGACGGCATTTAGGGCAGTGATGTATTCTCAAACTTCCTCCATTGTTATAATTATGAAAGATTTCAATGGTCATCATTCCCTCTGGGGTAGTCCATATGATATGAGCAGAGATAAACAAATAGCGGACTCCATCAACAATAATAATTTGTGTTTATTAAATGATGACTAGCCTACTTATCTGCATCCTGCCACATCCTCTTTTTCTTCCCTTGATCTTACTATTTGCTGTCCGGTCCTGTTGCAGGATTTTACATGGAGGGTAAAAGAAGATATTTGTGGTGGTGACCACTTTCCTATCGTATTTGATAATAATGGTCAGTCTCCGGTCAAAAGACTCCAGAGGTCAAAGTTGCATAAGGCCAATTGGGCTCTGTTTGAATCTCTATGTCTCTTCTCTTTTGATGCAAAAGAGTTGGAAGATGCAGATGAGCCCATGGTCTTATTCACTTCAATTCTTCAATATGTAGCTGAGCAGGAGGATCCGATACCAGGACTGAGCCCAAACATTTCAATAAACCAGGGTATAATAACGATTGCAAATCCGCTCTTAAAAATCGTGAGCGTATTTTTAGTCGCCTTGAAAATCATTCTTCAATGGAGAATATTTAGGAGATAAACACTTTCTGTTTCGAATTTTGAGGGTTGTTATTGTGCAATAGACATGTCCTGAGATCATTAGAACCCAAGAGACATTAGGTTGAAATGTAGGGCTAAAAAATTGTATGCTTACTGGTGTTTACTTCCAGTTTGTGTATCTCAAGTTTTCCATAGTGAACCTCATATGTGCATTTGAGCAAGAGGTTGCCACATGGTGCTCCATCTGTGGTAGAAAGCGTTCTACCCAACGAAAATTTGGGGGAAAGTTAGAGCCGGTCTAAGACGAGAATTAACATTTAAGTCAATGGGGAAATCTTTAGTGATCTGTGGCTATACGGTTGGAGCTGACGTGCCATAAAACTCCTTTTCATTTATTCATTAATAATCATGACCACCATACTTTACGCCAATTGAAGCCTCTATCACGTTCACAGGCCAGTTGTTGACCGACGGACATCCAATCAGTATTTCGTCAACAATCACATGGTACAGAAATGACCGATGTCACCATTTTGAGTCAATCATGCGACACTAACGTCGGTCATTTTTGAACAACTGCTGGTCAGTTGCGTTGAACATTCTACGTTTGCGTGAAATTGTTGTTAGTCGGTCTGAGGCGTGCTTAACGGAACATATTTCATAAAATTGTTTAGAAGAGATTGTAGGACTATAATTAATAATCCCATAATAATTGTGATATAAAGACATGAATACTTTAGTTCATTAATAAATAATGCTTTTTACTTTTCATTTCAGGTGCCAATCATCTGTAAAGCTACTTGACTATTATGTTAGATTTGCCAGAGAAACCCAGAAAGAGGTATTCTTGAAATTATGAACACTCTATATAGTAAATCAGATGCGTTTAATTAAAGTAAACTTCCCATGTGTGCGTAGAAAATGATATAATTAATGCATAAATATGCACTTGATGCCAATACTCATTTGACGAATTCACATATATATGTTTATATCCCAAAGATCTCTGTTCCTTTCATTATTCGCGCATATCGGTCTGTAACTTCCCAAAGTATGGCCCCCGATTGTGGTCCCACTAGAGGTCATAATTTTTATCCGATTTTAAAACCCGTTCAAACGGACCAAAACTGCCCGAAGAAATGGTTGCTCTTTGTACACAAATATCTTCTTTGAGGGACATATAGCAATTGACACATGTAATAAACACAAACACGTCTTCTTTCTTTGTCATAAAAAAACTAAGCTGAAACAGGAGGTCCAGCTTATTGATGTTTGATGTTATTAGTGCAGATAGAGGATAGAAAAAAATCTGTGGGGAAAACAATCCACTTATTTTATATGGAAAAGCAAAGTTCTCGAAGTAAAAACCATATAGCCTAACCTGTGGATTATTTACCTGCTGTTTCTATTTTTACGGCTGAGCTCCAGGCCATTCTCCAAGCCTTGGAGTTCATCCAGTCCTCATCAGATTTAAAGCACATCTTCTTTTCTGATTCTTTGTCCTCACTACAAGCAATTAATAACAAACAGCTTCAACACCCATTGTTAGCAGTTGTTAATCGTCTGCTACTATCTTACGAGATAAATCCAGGATAAATCCAGTCACGTTGATATCAGGGGGAATGATCAAGCAGATTTTGCTGTCAAAGCTGTTTTAGATCTCCCCCATCACCGTTTTTATTACCATATCAAGATTTTACGTCATTAATAAATATTCTCATGTATGGTTGCTGACAACGGTCATGGGATCTTGCAGGCACAAACAGGCACAACTCCTATAGTACCAACAAGAGGGAGGAAGTTGTCTTGTGTCGCTCTCGCATTGGTCATACTTTTTTAACACATTTTTTCATCTTAAATGAGGCGAGAGCCTCAACCAGAATGTGAACACTGTCAAATACCTTTGACGGTGAAGCACATTTTGATTGAGTGCAAGTATCTTGGAAATATTGGGTCAAAATATTACCGTTGTCAGACATTACACCATTTATTTGCTCAACCAGAGCTCTATTGTAAGATCCTAAACTTTTTAAAAGAGACAAAATTTTATTATAATTGTTTATATTCATAAAATATTTGATATTTATTGTTAATTTTATATATTATCTATGATATTTGTTTTTATTTATGGATATAAATATATTTCTGTAATTTCTTTTATTTTGTCTCAAATATCTTCACCATATGTTTGGCGCAATATATCCCAGGTTGGAACTGACCGTGCCATAAAACCTCATTTCATTCATTCATTCATTCATTCCTAAACTTTTTAAAAGAGACAAAATTTTATTAGAAGTTTTAATTGTATATATACGTAACCCGTTTTCTTTCATTTTTATTGTTTATATTCATACAGTATGCAATATTTATTTTTAATTTTTATACGCACACATTGAAATGTGGTCGTATATTTTCGTCGCCTCCATCAGTCCGTCGTCCACTGTTCCTTGTGGACCTTATAGAGGCTAAAGTTAATATCGGATTGACTTCAAATTTATACACAGTGTTTAAGGTCATGAGACGAAGAAGCCTATTGATTTTCAATGAATTTTTATGACTTGAACAGCTAATTCCATGATGTTAAATGTTTCGCATACTGGACGATTTAGCTGCTGTGGGCGTATGTTTATTTGCCTGGCAACCTATCGTATATATTAACTGTGATATTTGTTTTTATTTATGAATATAGATATATATTTCGGTGATTTCTTTTATTTACTTGATGCATTCAGCAGAAGTCAAATTTATTTAATTATGTATGATTATTTTCTAGTTTAATTTTATTGCTGTAACTTGTGGAGTTTCTGGAATATCTGCATCTGATCGTAATAATTTAGTTCACCTCATATCATCAAAGGGATGGAGAGATGATAGCAGCATATGGCATTGTACAAGTGAGTGTTCATCAAGCATGTACCAACCCAACTTTGATAAGAAAAATGGATTATCAGGTAGGCATTTAATTCATTGGTGTTTTCTTACAAATTACTTATCTCAGGTGAATTATGGCGGTTTATGTTGTCTATAATTAAAAGGTAGTTGTATTTTTTCCATTGCCACTGTCCACCATCATCCCATCGATCTTGCCCCCCTTTTGTGTAGGGGGTGATAAGAATAAGGCCTTGTCCTGCGTATCGTAATAGGTGACTAAAAGGATCCCTGTAATGGGCCAACATATTTGCCGTGCGTTGGGACCTGTGACGGTGGAGAGTGGAATCCTGGTAATTGAGTGGGGATTTGGCTTGCGAGCCCTTTCTCTACTACACATTACTTTAGCCCATGCTTCACATAGACGAGAGGTCCGAGAGGCTTACTCTTATCAATTGGCCTTGGTCGTTTTAGCTCTGTAGAATGTATCTTTCCCAGTTTAATGCTCTGTTTTTGACTTAGCAATTAGCTATCTTTGTGTCCTTAGTACATTCTACGAAACGGTGGCTTGAGTCAATCAGGTTAGAAAAGTACTTTTATATGCACACGGGAGCCATGGTGGCTAGGTGGTTAAGACGCTGGCTCGCTAGCCTAGTGGTCGGGTGTTCGATCCCTGCATTGGCCGAGAAAGTTCATCTGGATTTTCCGACGTGGTTTCCCCTTGTCAGTGGTGCAGAACTGAGGGCCTGACAAGGACAGCTGTCTAGTCCTTCGGATGAGACGAAAAACCGAGGTCCCGTGTATACATTGGAATGCACGTAAAAGATCCCTTGGCAGTTGGAATTCGATATAAGAGTAGGCGATAGTGCCGCTGCCCGGGCAAAATTTCCCTCATAGCACTCTGTATGGCGTATGCCCGTCTTCATTAGCCCAGTATAGGAGCAGAACAGTAGGACGTTAAACCCCATTTCATTTCATTTATATGCACACATTGAAATGTGGTCGGTCCGGCGTCCACAAGCAACTGTGGACGCTCTAGAGACTGAAGTTAATATCCGATTTGCTTTCAATTTATACACAAGGTTTAAGGTCATGAGACGAAGATTGATTTTCAGCGATTTCTGATGACAACCGCCAGAGTTAAGAAGCCTATTCATTTTCAGCAATTTCCGATAATTACTGCCAGAGTTATGGCCCGTGATCACTTCAAAAAATCTTGTGGACGCTCTAGAGGCTAAAGCTAATATCCGAGTTAAGAAGCCTATTCATTTTCAGCAATTTCCGATAATTACTTCCAGAGTTATGGTCCGTGATCACTTCAAAAAATCTTGTGGACGCTCTAGAGGCTAAAGCTAATATCCGAATGACTTTAAATTGACACACAGTGTTTAAGGTCATGAGACGAAGAAGACTATTGATTTCCGCGATTTCCAATAATTACTTCCAGAGTTATGGCCCTTGATCACTTTGAAAAATCTTGTGGACGCTCTAGAGGCTAAAGCTAATATCCGAATGACTTTAAATTGACACACGGTGTTAAGGTCATGAGATGAAGAAGCCTTTTCATTTTCAGCAATTTCCGATAATTACTGCCAGAGTTCTGGCCCTAGAGGCCAAAGTTAATATCCCGAGTGACTTTAAATTGATACACAGTGTTTAAGGTCATGGGACGTAGAAGTCTATTGATTTTCAGCTATTTTCGATAATTTATACGTAGTGTTTGAGGTCATAAGACGAAGAATCCTATTGATTTCCGATAATTACTGCCAAAGTTATCTCCCTTCATCACTTTGAAAAATCTTGTGACGCTCTAGAGGCCAAAGTTATCATCCGATTGACTTCAGATTGATACACAGAGTTTAAGGTCTTGAGACGTACAAGTATATTGATTTTCAATGAATTTTGATAACTGAACAGCTAAATCAATGATATTAAATGTTTCGTATACTAAACGTTAGCATGGGGCAGAACTTTATAAAAACCAACAAATTCTAATTATTTTCTGATACATTATGCAAGAGCTAAATCTGTCTGTTGCACGTCTTTCTTTAGGCCTGAAATGTTATCTAAATTATTAATTAAACATTAATTAACTTATCCAGACCATAATCAACTCTAGATGGCATCGCTAGCCTGCGATCTTAAGTGGATTGTGATCCAATTTACTGTATAACTTTCCTTCTGGATTAAACGATTAAATGGATAATCGAGACTATGCTGTTTATCGTACTGACTTTTGTAATGATGACCTAGGCTAGGCAGAAATTTCATTTGCTTACTTTTCGGTTCGTTGTGGATCAGTTTGAATGAAATTAAAGTGTCTCCCCATAGGTCTTTAAATTCTAGTAGAGGTGTATACGTGAGGAATACCTTTCTTTTCAAGACTTACAACAAGCATTTACATCCTCACATTTAATCGTCCCGACATACCAAAGACTCTCAAGACAGATTATTTAAACATACCTGTGGATTCCTACATTTCCAATCCTCTTCGTTGCTATAAGTGCCAAACATTTCGACACAGCAAAACTAAAGAGGTAAAGACACCTGCGCTCGTTGTGGCCATGATAGCGCTACCTGCCAGCAGTGGTTGCGCTAGCGGTCGGTGGTTAGAGGGGCAAAACTGGTCCAAGGTTAAGGGGGCAAGTGCACGAGCTTGAACTAGGGGTAGGGGGCCTCCCCCAGAAAGTTTTATAAAACAGGCTGCCAGAAGTGCAGCCTGGCAGTATTTCAGGCACTGCGAACCTTGACGTAGCCCACTCACGAGCGCCAAAGTACTGAGTCCTTACGGAGGGTATGGGGGACCTCCCCCTGAAAATTTTGAAAAATAGACTGCTGTCTGACAGGCACTGTTTGTCAAGATAAATAGAGCTGACCAGATACCGTCAGTCACCTGATCACTAGTTTATCCGGCCAGCGAACAAAGTGTCAAACAAACGGACTTGCAAACCTCAATGAAGTCCCCTCATAAGCGCCAAAGTAGCGAGTCCTTACGATTGTATTGAGGATCTCCCCAAGAAAATTTTGAAAAATAGACTGACGGAGATGCTGTCTCACAATATTCAGGCACTGATTGTCGAGATAAATAGAGCTGATCAGATTACTTTATCAGACCCAAAAAAGGAATGTGTCAAATGAACGAAGTGAGTGAATCAAAGTGAATAAATATTTTCGCCACGATATTTTGAAAAATAGACGGCTGGAAATGCAGTCTGGCAGTATTTCAGACACTGGTCATCGATGAGATAAATGGAGCTGACCAGATACTGTCCGTCGCCAAATCACCAGCTTATCCGAACAGAGAAAGAGGTGTCAAACGGAGTGAGTGTATCAAATGAATGGCGCATTGAACCTATACCCAAAAACTTGCAGGATTGTAAAAAGCACTTTTCAAGTGGTTCACGTGTTATTGTTTATAGTAGGGTTACTGGAGGTTGGGCTTGGTAAGAAATCACTCAGTCTCTACAACATGCAAGTCTATGACTGAGTGGGGATGTGGGATTAAATCACCGTAGGAGGTATTGCTTAAAACATATCACCAATTCTTTTTTTTTAATTTTTTTAAATTATTGGGGAGGGGGTGGGGCAAACAGAGGGCAGACTGGATTGGGGGGGGGGGGGAATGCCCCCCTTGGCGCCGCCACTGCCTTTCAGGCTGAGTTTTGTTGTGTAAATTGTAAGGGAAAGCATGTCCAATATGGCAAAAAGAGAAGAGAATCCAATAGGTTATGTCAGAGCAAAAATACCATACTTTGATGTTCGAAAACAGGTAGATTTGACTCACTTTTTTCTATTCCATCTGAAGGGGTGATGTCTTTTGCAAGTTCAGTTAAAATATCTTCTAAAACCATA
The DNA here is from genome assembly GCF_932274485.2 of Patella vulgata. Classification (NCBI taxonomy): domain Eukaryota; kingdom Metazoa; phylum Mollusca; class Gastropoda; family Patellidae; genus Patella; species Patella vulgata. Next base: position 46,943,596 of record NC_065885.2, read on the forward strand.
ACTGTTCAAACAGATATAACCTGGTCTTATAAGCTGAAAAAACCTAAGACTTTGACTATTACATCAGATCATATTAAGAACGCGTCTGCGAGAGGACAATGCAAAAATTGACAAAAAAAATAACCCTAGGGTCAGCAATTTTCAATCATACTTTGTCTATGGTGACCCCTAGGCGACAGAAGTCATGCGATGCAGTGAAAAAAAAACTTCCGGTATAACTTGAAATTATTGTTTTATGTTGCATGCAGGAGTTTAAGTTACCAATATTTATTTTAAATTATCACAGGTTCTAACACTGAAGATATTGCGGAAGAAAAACGTATGGATTTAACAGAATTACTAGGTGTTGCGGGTGTACCTACATTATTTATTGTACATCCTGAAGGTAAGTTCATCCACATTTCAATGTGAATGCTCTAGAGACTAAAATTATTTTCAAATTTTACTTCAGATTTATACACAGTGTTTTTGTTAATGAGACGAAGAAGCTGTAAATATATATTTATCCGATTTTGACGAATTTTGAAGTATAGGATTATATCCCAATCATCTCCGTTCCTGTTGATATTGACGCATGTTGGACCGTAATATCCTGGATTATTGCCCCTTACAAGATATTGTACGAAAATCACTGTTTTAGCTTGTTCTATGTTCATCTCTTGCAAAATGTGGTTGAATCTTACATGGTAACGGATTGTTATTTAAATCCCGAACAGTTAGTGCCCAAGAGGAAGGGAAAGACTTTAAATCGAGGGAACAACATTGGTGGTCTGTGTTATTTAAAATATGGTGGTGGATTAAGCCTACTTGAATTTATTTAAATGTTCTATTATTTTTTTATTTTTGGGGGGGATTTAGGATATCTGGTGTGGCATGGAAGATATTGTGCCTTTGATTATGCAGCTTTTATTGGTTTTATGCGTCACATCCTCAGTGAGATCTTATGTCAACCCTGTCCAGTTTATAACTGTGATAATTGTCAGAATAATATGTCTATTGATGAAGAAGCATTAGGTATGTAATGTGGTCACATATTGGTATAGACCAGTGATTCTCAACCAGTGTGCCGTGAGATCTTCATAAGTGTGGTGCGAAATTTTGAACGGCACACTAAGTAAATTTCTTACTAGAGAAGACGGCTATTTAATTAATAAAATTCGAAACACTGCAATAAAATAAGTTCATTGCTGTGCTTTTCTTTATTGTCCCCCGCCTTTCGAAGAAAGCAGGGGACTATTAAAATGGGTTCGTCCGTCTGTCTGTCCGTCTGTCTGTCCGTCTGTCCGTCCGTCTGTCTGTCCGTCACACTTTTTGGGACACAATAACTCTCTTCCTAATTGAGCTAGAATGTTCAAACTTGGTGTATGTGTTTATTAGGTCAATGCCTTGATGGAGTTCGAAGATGAGCATTTTCCGCTTAGGGTAAGCAGAGATAAGCAATTTGATTGGTTGATGCTTTGGGACACGATAACTCTCTTCCTAATTGGGCTAGAATGTTCAAACTTGGTGTATGTGTTGATTAGGTCAATGCCTTGATGGAGTTCGAAGATGAGCATTTTCCGCTTAGGGTAAGCAGAGATAAGCAATTTGATTGGTTGATGCTTTGGGACACGATAACTTTTAATTGAGCTAGAATGTTCAAACTTGGTGTATGTGTTTATTAGGACAATGCCTTGATGGAGTTCGAAGATGAGCATTTTCCGCTTAGGGTAAGCAGAGATAAGCAATTTGATTGGTTGATACTTTGGGGCACGATAACTCTCTTCCTAATTGAGCTAGAATGTTCAAACTTGGTGTATGTGTTGATTAGGTCAATGCCTTGATGGAGTTCGAAGATGAGCATTTTCCGCTTAGGGTAAGCAGAGATAAGCAATTTGATTGGTTGATGCTTTGGGACACGATAACTTTAGTTCTAATTAAGTGAGATTGATGAAACTTGGTGTATAGTTTCATTACAGTAATACCTTGACTAAGTTTGATAATGAGCATTTTCTGCTCAGGGTAAGCAGCAATTTGATTGGTTGATACTTTGGGGCACGATAACTCTCTTCCTAATTGAGCTAGAATGTTCAAACTTGGTGTATGTGTTGATTAGGTCAATGCCTTGATGGAGTTCGAAGATGAGCATTTTCCGCTTAGGGTAAGCAGAGATAAGCAATTTGATTGGTTGATGCTTTGGGACACGATAACTTTAGTTCTAATTAAGTGAGATTGATGAAACTTGGTGTATAGTTTCATTACAGTAATACCTTGACTAAGTTTGATAATGAGCATTTTCTGCTCAGGGTAAGCAGAGCGATACGCAATTTGATTGGTCGAGACTTTGGAAAACAATAACTCTCCTACTTTGATTGTTAGACTATAAGTAAAGATATACTGTTTGATTGTTCAATACTTTGTAAAAGATAATTTGTGATAAATTTATATGTGTCCTCTAATTATTTTCCTTTTCGGCGGGGGACATCAGCCTCACTGTTGGCTTGTTTAGTTTTGAGTCATTCTATGTGTCTATGACTAATCTGTGTCTATGGTTGTATTCAGTCTATGATTTGCCATGTTTTTATTTTGCAAAATTCAAATATTTTTAATATATATTTAGCCAGGTGTGCCGCTATTTCTTCATGTGTTCCAAGGTGTGTCGTTGGCAAAAAAATGTTGAGAACCACTGCTATAGACATTGTCAGTTATCATCTGATATTCTCTGAAGTTTTTATACACCCACGGTATCATATGGACGAATATTGTTGCCCCTGTCCGTCCGTCATACTTTGTGGCCACTCTACAGGTCCCATTTTCATGTGGATATATATTGTTGTCGCCCCTGTTCGTCCTTATTTTTTGTAGACAGGCCTCGGGGGGGGGGGGGGGGTGAGTGGCCGAATGGTAACACGTGTCTGTTACATCATAAGATCTGTCATTGAGTCAAGTGGCTTGGTTTTGATTCCCCACCTGTAGGTAACAAGGAGTGGGGTCGACTCGACTGTCCAACCTCGTGGGTTTTCTCCGTATCCTCCGGTTTCCTCCCACTGCTAAAAACCTACGTGCAATCGAATCAATGAAATAAAATTGAACCATATGTTAGTCCCAATATGACCTACTTTGTGTCGAGTGGAGGTTAAACCCCATCTCACTCTCTCTCTCTCTCTCTCTCAACTGGAAATATAGATTTATCTCCCAAAGATCTCGATTTCTTTCGATATACGCATGTATCAGATCGTAACCTCATGGATTATAGCCCCTGATTGTACGAAAAATAAAAATCATGTTTTCACCTTGTGGGCATTCCAGAGGACACAATTTTGATGAAACCATAACTGTATGTTTATGTTCCAAAGAATTCCTTTCGATATTCGCGCATATCAGATCGCAACTTCCTGGATTATGGCCCCTGATTGTACAAACAATCTCGGTTTTAGCTTGAGGTCCCTTTAGAGGTCACAATTTTTATCCGATTTTAAAAACCGTTCAAATATATCACTGTAATACCCTAATGGTGGCTGAGTTCGAATTTCGTGAAAATTGTTAGGAAACTGTCCGATAAAATGGCCATTCCTCGTACGCAAATAGTGTAAAAGTATGTAATACCAAGGTTCTGGACCCTCTAGAGATCACAATTTTTATCCGCTTTCGGACATCTGTAACCACTGTTTGTCGTGTATTTTGTACACGAGGAGCAGTCCATTTGCTGATTACACTATTTTGCTTGAATACACTATTTTGCCTATAACGTTTTTTAGGACTTCGAATTCTGTCTTATGGTTTGGATTGTTCGTACTTGGTTTTATTTTATTTGATGAAACTTAAAGTATATGTTGATATCCCAAAGATCTTGGTTCTCTTCGATATTGAGGCATGTGTCCTGGATGTTTTGGTTGTTTCAATAAAATTTTCCTTTTGATAATATTAATATTGACCCTATTTATTTTCGCAATATATTTCAGATAGTTTACTGGATATGGCTATCGAAATAAAAATAAATTTGTCAACCGGAAGCAATTATCGTTGTAGGAGTGAGATGGGTGTCACGATCTCAAATGTCCCACTCCTCGACTGAATATTATTCACCCATTTTAATAAAGTGCAAAATAAATGATTATGTGCCCTGATTGTATGGCTTACTTATAGTCTTAATTCTGTTCCTTCAACAATGAATATACGTACACAATCCGGCGTATTAAATTCCTTCAATGTTAAGATCCAAACACGTGAGCTACTAAACTATGTCAGTTCAATTACTGCCATGAATCCCAGAATAAAAGGCAATTCACATAATATAAATCCTTTGTGGTCTTGTATAATTAATATTGAACGACCAGAGATCAAAATTCCTGGAAAACAAAGGGTAACCAATAATTTCAGCCTTGGATTGACCCAGAGTCGTGCAGGGGCTTCCGAGGGAGGGTAGGCAGACCAACTGTAGGGAGCTTAGAGGTCGGGGGAGGGGGGCAGTTCACTGAAATGTTTGGTTCTGAGCCATGGCATTAGGTGTGAATATCATGTTTGTGGCAGAAATGTTCAAACTAAGCTTTCTTGGTTTTAAATGATAGATTACACTCAGTAGTTTTACAAAAAACGACCTATCAATTAACCCAAGGGAAATTTTTTAGAGGCCTTGAAGTTTTTGGACAGTCGAATTGGAAGGGTACCGGCCAACTCACAGGGATTGAAACCACAACCGCCAAAGCGTGACACTCTAGACCACTAGGCCATCCCAAACCCCCAGATAATTCAGAGAAATAATGCATGATTTATGGTGAAGAGGATGATAGTGGGGAACTATTTCGTGTTCTTAGTACGCCGTCTGTCCATCATGATTGTAGACGCAAGTCCAGGCATTTTAACTCAATTTCGCACCATTCCGGGCAGTTGCTGCAATAGAAATGCCGACCACAGTTTATGGTTGGTCTAGACGTATATTATCACCAACAAAGTCCCAGTCCAAAATCTGTGTCCAAATGGGTCAAATTGTCAAAAATCCAAAATGGTCGCCAGTTTTGACTAAAAAATGACAGTCTTTATCCATTTATCATCATATGGTCGAGTTTGGTATCAAAATATATCCTTTTGGGATAGCTGAATCTATTTCCATACACATTATGTCGATTAGTTATACTGCGGAGTCAATATTGGGAAATAACTCCATATGGCGGTCAGTTTGGTCGGTTATATTCGAATTTATAAAATGACCACATTTGGTGTCAAAATATACCTTTTGGAGGCAGCTGATTCCATTGTCGAAACATTTTCCATCATAATAATTAACTGGTTTCCCTGTGTCAAAATATGTGGAAATCCCATTGGAGATTTGGGGATAAGGAGTAGTCAGGTCCAATAATATGGCATTCATCAAGCATCAACTAAATTTAATTTACTCTTCAAATGATTTGACGAAAAGATAACGGGTACTGGATGCCGACAATAATGAGCCGATTAATATCCCCGGCCTAAATTCCATAATGAGCGGAGATAACAATTTCAATGGCAGAAAATTTATGACAGAATAAAGCTTGGTGTAAAGTCATGAATAAGGTCGACAATAATCAAGGGCATGCTAGGGTTTCTCCGAATGAGGGTAGGCAGACCAAAGTTAGAGCACTTTAGGAGAGGAGGGGGCAGGATGGTAGAATCGGTTTGAAATGTATGTGAGCTATGACATACTATACATTGTCACATGGTTAAGGGATTATGATTAATTCCTAAAGATCAGAACATGAACATAGTTAGCTGCTATCGAGAACTAAACGACCTCTGAGTAAAGAAAGATACACTTTAAGCCAGGCCATGGAAGTTACTGGTGACAGATTAAATGTCAATTGAGTTCGTGGTGACAGTTAACGTATTGGCCTTGAGTATGCTAAACGATAAAAATGTTTCCGTCGCCCGTGTTGAAATTTTCCTAAATTCATTTAGATATATAAATAAAACTAGGACAATTAATTGATTCTGAATATTATGGAAATATTATTCCGGCTGTGATATCTATTCTGGAAGTCATCCGTGGAATTTAGGGTCTCATTGAGCTTGAATGAGGCCCTTACATCATCATGAAAAACGGACATACTTTATATGTAAATTGAGTTCTATTGGTTTTTAGTATCTCTGGATTTTGTTGGAACAAGGGAAGGGCAACAGAAAAAGAGGGGCACAATGTTTTCATTAGGGTGGGTATTTCCTTGAATATTAAAGGTAACTCTATCGAAATTCGAGGGCACATTTTCGAAAGGGAGAGCACAGCCCCGCACCCCCCCCCCCCTCATACCCAGGTAGGAAATTCTAGTCAGATTTGAGGGTTATCAACCATTTCCAGTTTCTGTTGTTTTTTGCATTTATGATTGACTACCTGCCCAGCACTACTCTGCAATGAGATTTTTTGCCTTGGTTACACAGTGTGATCAACAATTTCAATACTAAATAAATATGTTACATGTGCAAGTAATTAATGAGTGTCATCTATTTAGGGACACCGGCCTCGATGTTGATTTGTAAAAAAATTACAACTAGATTAAGACAAGTTGTCCTGTCTTGGCATGTCTAAAAAAATAGGTATTATAACAGCGGTCACCGATTATATCTGTTGCAATGGACCGTCTGCTAGTCTTTCCAACAGACCGTGAATTTGACAATACCACCTTAACAACATTTCCTGATATTGCTAATTCTCTGGCCAGTACATTTTCATTTAATTCATAATTCAATTTCTCCTCTAATGCCTTTCTAGGCATTAAAAAACAACAGGAGAAAAGGCGACTTAATTTCAAGTCCCGCAATGATGAATGTTACAATGATACTTTTTCCAATGCAGAGCTTCAGGATTCACTAAAGTGAGCTCGGGATACTGGAACTGATCCAGATGAAATACACTACCAAATTCTAAAATATTTACCCTTTTCCACTCTCTTAATTTTATTGGATCTTTTTAACCAGATTTGGGTTGATGGGAAATTCCCCCCTTCCTTTTATGAAGCCACAATAATTCCCATCCCTAAACCGGGTAAAGATCATACAAAACCATGGAGAGATTGATCAGTCGAAGGCTTGTTTGGTACCTTGAGTCCAATAACCTCATTACTGACCTCAAATGTGGATTTCGGTCCCAAAGGAGCACTCTTGATCATCTAGTTCGATTTGAAACGTTCGTCAGGGACGCTTTCATCCAGAAGCAACGATTGGTTACAATATTTTTTGATCTGGAGAAAGCATATGATACCACGTGGAAACATAGTATCATGCGCGACCTCCATAACCTCGGCCTACGAGGTCGCTTTAAGGTACGACTGGGATCAGAATTCTCTGACCCATTAATGGGGGTTCCACTGGGAAGTATTTTATGTCCAACACTTTTTGCCATGAAAACTAATACCATCCAGCGTGCCTTAAACCAGGTACAAACGACACTCTTTATGTTGATGATTTTCAGATGTGCTATGGTTCTACAGACATGCAGATAATCGAACGTAAGTTGGAGCTTTGTTTGAATTCACTTCAACAATGGGCCACCGACAATGGATTTCGTTTTTCGAAATAAAAGACTGTCTGCATGCATTTCTGTCAGAAACGAGGTTTACATCCAGATCCAGAACTTTTCTTGGATGGCAACCGCCTTCCAGTTGTGGATGAAACCAAATTTCTGGGGCTGATATTTGATAAGAAATTATCATTTATCCCCCACATTAAAAACCTAAAAAAAGAAATGTCTGAAAGCCCTCAACATATTGAGATTCTTATCAAATACTGACTGGGGAGCAGATCGTAGGGTCTTGCTCCGATTATATCGAGCATTAATTCGATCAAAACTCGATTATGGGTGTATGGGTCTACCGACTAGTCCTATCTCAAAGAGCTCGACACCATACACGACCAGTTTAGGAGCATTTCGTACATCTCCAGTGGACTGCACAACAGACGTGATAAACTGGCCTTGCAGTATGCTACGAAAATAGCATCTTTACCAAACCATATTTCATTTAACACCGTATTTAGACCATATCATGGGAATTTATATCTTCTCAAGACTAAAGTTATTCCACCATTTGGTGTTCGCATACAACCCGTTTTGTCAGCCGTGACAGTATTGCGAATACCCCTTTCTTTAGGATCTTACGCAACATAAAGAGAGATATACTAGCTCCACGGTGTTTCAGTCTCTCTTTCGAGAGCTAAGGTCTAAATATGGTGACTATGCTCCAATATATACAGAAGGTTCGAAAGATGATGATCGGGTAGCTTCGACTACCTTGACTCCATTTCTGCAAGCCTTCCACCTACTGCTTCTATTTTTACAGCCGAGCTCCAAGCTCATCAGATTTAAAATACATCATGTTTTCTGATTCTTTGTCCTCACTACAAGCAATTAATAAAACAGCTTGGACACCCATTGCTAGCAGATGTCTATCGTCTGTTACTCTTACGAGTTAAACAGCAAAGACATCGTATTTTGCTGGCTCCCCAGTCACGTTGATATTAGGGGGAATGATAAAGCAGATTCTGCTGCCAAAGCTGCTTTAGATCTCCCCTATCACCGTTTTTAATTCCATAAGATTTCAGGTCATCAATAAATCATCTCATTAAACCCACATTGAAAATCCATAAATATAGTTTGGAATCCTGAAACCAATCAATAGTATGAAGAAGTGCAGAATAAAAAAAATATAATGCAAACATTTAATGCCATGAAACATGTCCAATATCCTGAATAGTTTCAGTAGACTGTATGAAGAAGAATCCTAGCGAAGCTGAATGTAAAATTTGAGCACGTTACGTGGGGTTATCTTTATGGTAACATTTTGACTGAAAACTTGTAAAGTGGAATCTGGTCAATTGTCGAAAATTGGACAATTTTATTTACTAGATTATATATGTGTTAATTTGTGCATTTTTGGCAACTGGATTTCATTTCTTTTTTCTGGTATTTCAGGTTTTCTGGCCCATGAACCAAAAAGCTCTACTACTAAAAATGTTCGTATAGCCTGTGAAAGTTACGATTCTTCTTCCATATCTGGTGCAAGAAATAACTCTCCACCTGCCGATTCTTACAATAATGGATATTCTGACATCAGCAATGGTTCTGAGAAGATGTGCTACAAACATAAGGGGAGTCCAAAGAAAAAAAACGGAAATTCAAGAATATCTTTAGACCTACGTCCGGTTTCTGCTTCATCGCTTCCAGTTCAGTATCATCGTAGTCCTTATTTAGCTCAGATTGTGCCTTCATCATCTCGAATTTCTCGGTTTGGTGCACGGCCAGCAAGCGCTAGAAAATCAAATTATTAAATTTAATTCGATAATTTATTTTTATGCTTACATTTAAAGGGGGTATCTGTTGTAATTATATATGTTGTAAAATTGGCCAGGAATGGTCAAATTTGATATGCATGTCTCGAGGAAATCACCATATTTTTTATATTATTGGAGCAATATATCCCGGTTGGCGCTGATGTGCCATTAAACCACATATCGTTCATGCATTCCATTTGTAAGTCACACAACCTGTCATCCACAATTTCTAGTGAAAACTCTGCAGATTACATTTATCATCCAATTTTATATACCATATATTGGGTGCCTTATCTCAATAAATATTCAGTCAGATAAAAATCTCGATAAAGAGTTTTGTATATGGATAGGTATTTATGTAAACGTGGATTTACACGCGGTATAGTTATATATGTTCGCTGTTTCTTCTTGTTAATGAATACGACGCAGAATACGTGGTTATACTGCGTCCCAACCGGGTTTATATTGTAACATACTAGACTTTTTAAAAGAGACATGTTTTTATCATAAATTTTAATTGTATATTTATCATCTCATTTTTGTATTTTAAATATTAATATACATAAAAGGTTTATTTCATTTTTAATTTTATTTACTGTGATATTGTTTTTATTTATGCATATAATAATTTTTCTGTGATATTTATTTAACTTGTCTCACATAAGTCACCATATGTTTGGCACAATATAGCCCCATGGGTGCTGACGTGCCATAAAACCACTTTTCATTTCAATTATACTACGTATACCGCCAGACTTTTGAGTAAACGAATTTGCCGTACCCAATATTTCGTCAGATCCTGGGTGTGCCATAAACTGGGGTTATAAGATGTCTATTCAACCTACTCTTTTATATTATTCGAAACATTTTATTGTTCGCGTCTAGAAATCAGTACAACGCCCCAGTGCATCGAGGAAGACGCTAATGCTGTTTGCCACCTCCTAAATAGGAGCACATTAATAACAAAACAAACGGCGCGCACAAAGCCGATATCAATTTTCATTTACTGGTGACGAGATTTCTGATCAAAATACAATTCAAACCGACTATTTCAGACTTTACACCCACTTTTTCATGCACAGTACGACTGCTCGAGCTCGACAATGTCGTAATTTTCAATACAATAGTTAATTTATAAAAGCGTGCTTCAGCCATATACTATCAACTTGGAAATCTGTAACCTTTAATTCGGATAAACTTCGAAATCTTTTGATCACATCACATCCCAAGCAATAATATATCGTCTAGTTTAAATCACAAATGAATTAGCCACCTCATTTCACTGAAGTCACCATCAACTGAGATAATACCATGCTGATTTTTTTTCATTTTGGCGCCAAAGGATCTGCCTTCAAGGCATACTTGTCAACCAAAACTCTAGTATGTGAATTTATGCCTGCCACGAACGAAAACTATAACTAATTGTTAGGTTATAGTCTTGTAGACAATAATATGTTGGGTTTTTTTTTGTAAATTGTAAGTATTTAATTCAGAAATCATATCTAATTGATTTACCAAATTCTATGTCGAATTACGGGACTGTTATTTATTCTGGTATATAGCAATGTGTACTGTCTCAGTTTACGGTCAAAGAATTGGATAGGCTATCTTTATAATATAAGATATAATTAACAACAATTTTATTGTTATATAGTTCTGGCCATTTATAATTCAAAATTCTTTATTTTCCTATGTGGCCAATATCGAGAGCTGGTTAAAAACAACCTAATTAATAAATTTAGACAATTTGATTTAATTAAAACATCCATTGTAATTAATTTTTGCCCCCACCCCAATCATAACTACAAAATTCCAGAAAATGTCTTGAGTCTTGGCACTAGCAGATAACAGCCGATTTTGCGGCTCATTCAAAAGTTAGCCATGTAACAACATTCCAGCTATAAATAAAGCACATATTATATATACAATGTAATTAATAACTACAATTTGAAACACCATTAAATCTTGAAATATCAATTCATTTCTTTAAAATTCAACATGACAGTTTCCATATAATATTTGCTTTCAAGAATATCTGTTATGTAATTGTGACATTGACTAGGATTGAATTTTGTGGTTCCAGATTCCAACCAAATTTTCCTATGAAAAAAATAAATAAGATATTTGCGTTTCATTAAAATATACCATTGCAATAAGAATCAACACTGAATAACCGCTAATCGAAATCGTCATTTTCTGTTGTACTTGAACGTCTAGAGACATATTGTCACAGGTAAATGGTGAAATTCCAACCAACTATTTAAGTCTATACATTTTTTTGTGGGACTAAACCGCAGTTCCTTGAAAACGAATCTGTACTAAATTAAATAAAGATGGAGATGGAGACGATTTAATCCACTGGACATAGTTCCAACATAGTGTATTGTAACAAGTTTATCATTCACAATCTTAAACAGTGGAAATATTTACACGTGGTGTCACCTTGTTACCCCAAGCTTCATGCACATGTGGAAGCGGGCGTAAATCCCTGTTAGTATTATTTTAGGTGTAATTTATCATTCGTAGGTGTGTTGTAAAACCATTTTATGAGATTGTTGGTTTTACTGTTTGATGAATGGTATTACGACCCAGGTAAGTAAGAGTTAAATCTATTTGATAAGGCCAACTTTTAGTTTGGTCAAAGGTCACGAGATGTAAACAAGGCTAGCGATAAGCCTAACCCAAACCTTAACACTAACGTACAACAATCTCAGCGACCTTGACGAAAATTGAGCTGGCCTCAACAAATAGATTTAGCCGAAAGAAATGCATGTATAAATAAAATGCGCCTATGTAATGGAGTTTTAAATCAAATATCGAAAATAGTGATGACAAAACTTTCATATTTCATTTGCTTGCGAATTTTTTAAATTGTTTATATAAATGTGATGTCGGCAAAGAATCAGGCATTCTAATAAATATGTAGAAATTTATCGGACATATCAAATGGCGTATCCGTATAAACGCGGACATATTCAAAGGCGGGATATCGATAAATAACGTTATTATTTTCGAAAGATATTAACATGCGCGCATTATTTTTTTAATCATGTAACTTTGTGCCACGCGTCAATTGTACGCAGTTTAATTTATAAGCAAATAGAACACACAAAAAGAACAAGAAATATAAATAACTGCAGATCGGATTTATATATCAGAATCTTTCAACTAAAGCGACGAAACCGCAGAAATTTAAGTTTTCCAAGATGATTATGAATGGCTCGAGCACTCTTTTTATTAATTATAACTGTTTTTTGATGCCAGACACAGAGCCCGCGCTGTCAGATTAAGCACGAAACAGTTGGGAAATAGTCAGTTTTGTTTTTGGTTGTTCAGGAATCTCGTCTTCGTTTTTTAAGAAGATTAACAAGGACAGTAAAGCAAATATTGATATTAGATTTTTTGCTATTTTACTCACCCTGTTTTTTTTAGGGTGGCACCTTTGGTTAGTAGTAGTTATATCACCGTAGACTGGCCTATGGGCAAGAATAGAATACTAGTGGTATTTTCCTTTTGATTTTACAACAGGATAGAAGATTTGTTGACTTGACGCTTTCGCAATGTTCTGAATTATAATTTTTACTTGCCTGCCTAATGTTTCCTATGAAATAGTCTTGACAGTAAAGGCCTATCAACGGTATAAGAAGGCTGGTTATATAGTGTGACTTATTTCAAACCGTGAGTAACAAACATGGAATGCTAAATGATCAAAATCAACCCATTTTATGTGGATATATCTTAAGGGGTGATTAATGAGAAGGGATCAGGTAAGAGTTATTGTATACATAAATATACACTCTATGAATATCAAAAATTTTCAGGGTTTTTTTTCAGTTTATGGGGACCCCTATATCAGTAGCACAATATTTGCCAATTATTCCCATTTCGGGTTGTTCCTAAAGCATCATGTTAAGAAGCAAATATGGGGCTTTCCCATGTTAACATATGAGTTTGAAGATGAAGAAAAACTTCAGTTTTGACATTGTATGTACTTAAAATGTAGCTTATCTGAATAAAATATTGTTTATATCGAGAAAGAACCCCTTGAGATTCATAGACACATGTGGACCATAATATATTGGCACATAACAAGTCTATAATGCCGCGCTTCGACCTGTAGCTGGCCAGTCACCTCTGGCTTGCGGTTGTGGTTTCGATCCCTGGTGTGGCTTGGAGATATGGGCGCCTTCTCAACGTCGTTGGTTTACTCCGGATACTCCGGTTTCCTCCCACAGGAAAGACCTCTGCGCGTGCGCTAAGATAATAAAAATGAAAAATAAGACTTGTCTGCGATATCACGTTCTGTTAAAGCGGACGTTAAACACTAAGATAATGAAAAATATCCTGAGCGCAATGGAAAACGCATCACTTAGTTTTTCGTAAAACAAAATGATCCTGTAAACATATCTTGTTTATTTTACTTCTTATTGTGAACAATATTCAAATGGGAACACATCAATAACAACACATTTGTACACTTATGGATGTTTAATCTGTAATCAACGGTACAAAGTCAGAGGGGTCAAAACCAAAAGTACGACACAGATGTCAGTAGCGCGTGTGTCCTCCACGGGCTCTTACGCACGCTGTGCAGCGACGTCGCGTTGAATTAACCAATGTTTAAAAGAAGGCCTGGGGCAAATTGTTCCATTCTTGGACAAGAGCAGCTTCTAAAGCAGCAATGGTGTGCATCTGTGGTCTCCGATACAGACGGCGTTCAATCTCATCCCAGACATGGCCAGTCCAAGACATTTACACTTCCCCCACCCCATCGTTTCGTTTCGAAGACGCAGCAGTCTGCAAGATGTCTCCACACACGTTGACGGCCATCAGCGTATCCTTGAGCCCATATCAAACGGCGCTGACGGTGATGATCCCTGAGGATAGCTCCAACATAAGGTCGTCGTGACTCGTGCACGGAGTCCTACTTCTCTTAGACGACGTCTTACGGTGTTTGCACTTACTGGTCCTTATCTTCCGACGACTGCTGCACCTGTTCGAGTCGCTGAGCAGAATCTGTCACACGGATGAGTGACCCGGATGTAGCGGTCTTGAGCCTGGGTTGCTACGCGTTGTGGACCAGGACATTGACGGTCACGTGTTGTTCCAGTAACTCGAACACGTTCCACCAACCTTACAATAGTAGACTGATGACAATTGAAGTGTCTGGCAATAGCACGTGTGGACATGCCAGCCCTGGACATTCCCATGGCTTCATTCCGTTGATTTTCAGTAAGTCTCGGGATCTCTAGCTCGATAAAACTTGGGGACAGCTATTATCTCTCTATTTATACTCAGATCTATGTAGTACAGTAGTCGAGTCTTTGATTTTCGAGTTGCTTTCCTATTTCCTTGTAGTGTGAGATTACCACGGGGTTGGGGTCCGCCATTTTCTTTTTCAATCTTGAAAATTACCCTTCATATCTTTCGACGAGTGATGCGAATAATCGTTAAACTGACAACGCTTAGAGGAACATTGTATCGATATGCAAAGGTTTGATTTCCATCCCAATACATACAATTATGTCGTATTCCCTTTAGAAATAACACATTTCGCCGTTGTATAAATGTAAACAATGTTTCGTAGGTAGCTTTCGTGTCCGAATATCTGGTATGTCCTTGACCTTATGCTAATATCAATGAGCAAAGTGTTAATTTCAAATACAAATTTTAATTTAAACAACTGCGGAATACGATTTATTCATATCAAAATACAAATGAGGTGTTATTTACGGGATTCCTTTGAGCGGTAATTCGACACAGAAAGGTAAATAAAAATGCAGTAAATATTTTTTGACTTATACTATCACAATTATCGTAATATAGACTATTGCGCTTCATTTCCAAGAACTGACACATCTTTTAATATCGGCATTATTCAGAACTGTCAAAATCTAAGCTATCATGGCTGCCGTTGTCAAGTGTTGGTAAATGTTAGCAAAAAGGCTTGTTTCTAAATTTTGGATGGATTATTATTCATTTATGTTCGAATAATAATCATTTTGAGGGTCTGATATAGCATTTGTTACCTAGATATAATTTTTGTGGGGCAAATTCATTTCTATGGAGTACCATTTGAAAAACATCATATTTTCCAATCAATCATTCAGCTGGACTTTTCCACATTCAATAGTGGACTATTAGTGTACAATCTAAGATTAAACAATGTGTTGAGTGTGAATAAATATTGAATAACAATTATAACAAATTATTTTACTGTAAATAGTAAAAATGTTCAATCTTTAATTGTCAGTACATCTTTATGCTTCCTGGCACAAAGTTTCAAGGGGTGAATTAAGAAGTAATACAAATGATAACAATGTGTATTCATTGTAAAAAAAATTGCTGAAAACCAAAAGCAGTTGTGGACCAGGACATTGACGGTCACGTGTTGTTCCATACAGACCCGAAACATTTAATCCTAATGATGTTTATGATGGTACTCCATACAAAAAGTCTGAAAGTAGTCCCTTGAAAAAAAAATGGAGGATATTTTTTAAAAAAAAGTTTGATTTTATGGACGTGGTGTGCAAAAAAAAAAAAAAAAAAAAAAGTTTTCAAAATTTGAAGTATTGGTGGTTGTAGTGTATATATTCAGGTATCTCTGTGAGACTTAGTGATTCCCATGTTGAGTTGTTTACCCTGTAGCTGTACAGTGCTGAATGGTATATTTGCTTCATATTTTCCAAAGTTACAAATTCCAAAGTCATTATTTTTGATTTTCATCCATTTTTTATTATTCAGTATCATCTCAAGCACGACTAGACACCAAAATAAAGACACTAAAGGAGTTGTAAATGATTTTTTGAGAACCCCGCATTCCAGGTGTTGTGACAATTGTGTCACTTTACCTTGCCCTTAATTAAAAAAAGATAAATACATGTAGTTAAAACAATAAATAAATATTTTTTCGATGTAGGTTGTGAAATAAATATAGTATCATTAGCTAGAAAACGCACCCAATAGTACAAAGAACAAATACACAAAACCTAGCGAACTGGGATAAATTTCTGTTTGGCCATGTTTTAGATAATTGTAATCTTGTAAAATACCTTTCCTTACATCATCGCACATGCTATTTTTTTCGCACATGGTTAGTTTTGTTCTGTGGCAGAGAAATCGTGAATGTAAAACGTATTCCAGTCAATGCAGCATACCCCATTCACACCAAATAAATATTACATTATTCATTGGCCTGTTGTGGATTTACCTGTATGTAATTAGAATGAACTACATGTACATTGCAACCTCAATGTAATCGTTGATAAAGAAAAATACCAGCCTACGTTGTACATCCACTAAATTGTGCCACTGATACCAAAGCTTTAACAATTTCGTCCCTTCCAGTCGATTCACATCTGAATGGTAATATCTTACATAACTATGGTGGGTGATTTTATGATCTAACCGCATTGCTCTTTCTTCTGCCCAAAATTGTAATAGCAACCCGAGAGTAACCTTTCACAAAACGGTGGTGGCAGCACCAATTCGAAACGAATGTAACTTAATTTTTGAACTATCTAAACTCATAAAGAACAAACTTCTACTTAAACTAACATTAACAAAGGCATACGGGGCAGGAGATCATTCGATAAATTTAAATAATGGACCAGATGGATATGGACAAAACTTTAAATAATTAAACAATAAACAGACAGGACAAAAGTTAGAGGTTGCAATACTGCACTGACAGTTTAAAATTAATCTAAATATACATTATGCAAGAGCTGAATCTGCCTATTGCAGGTCTTTCTTTAGGCCTGAAATGTTATCAAAATTATTAATTAGACATTAATTAACTTATCCAGGCCATAATCAACTCTCGATGGCATCGCTAGCCTGAGATCTGTAGTGGATTATGATCAGATTTACTGCATAACTTTCCTTCGCGATTTAATGATTAAATGGATAATAGTGACTACGATTTTTGTCGTACCGACTTTAGTAATAATGATCAAGGCTAGGCGGATATTTCAATGGCTTGGTTCATAGTGGATCAACTTGAATGAAATTTTCACCAAATTGCCTTTACATTATCTAGTTCTTAACTACTGAGCGCCATGGAAAACGCATCTCTTTTTTTCCTAAATATTTTATTACTAGGTGGTTTTGTATGTTCTTCTTATTATGCAATACTAAGAACTATTGTCTCACACAATGCTCCCAAACGCAAAAAATATCGGCCCGTGTGCACAAAAAACATTGCACGAGATGCACATGAAAAACCCAATATTCCATGCAGCATTGTGTGTGAGCCCTTTAAAAGCATGTTTTCAACTTAATGTGCAGTACATGAACTGTGAAACGTCAATCTGTCGTAATTTGTTGTTGGACGTGTGAAGGAATCGAGCTAGAGATGCCGAGACTTACTGAAAATCAACGGAATGAAGCCATGTGAATGTCCAGGGCTGGCATGTCAACACGTGCTATTGCCAGACAATTCAATTGTCATCAGTCCACTATTGTAAGGTTGGTGGAACGTGTTCGAGTTACTGGATCAACACGTCAACGTCCTGGTCCACAACGCGTTACAACCCAGGCCCAATACCGCTACATCCGGGTCACTCATCTGCGTGACAGATTCCGCCCAGCGACTCGAACAGGTGCAGCAGTCGTCGGAAGACAAGGACCAGTAAGTGCCAACACCGTAAGACGTCGTCTAAGAGACGTAGGACTCCGTGCACGACGACCTTATGTTGGAGCTATCCTCAGGGATATGGGCTCAAGGACACCAGACATGGAGAAGAGAACACTGATCCGCAGTGAATATTTGCTTGGCCGCGACAATCACTGATAAGGAAGACATTGATGCGGCTTAATGAGCTAGAAATATTAACTTTTTTCCTGCCACAAATTAAATTCTAAAACATTTTTTGTATATATTGGAAAAATAAATAAAGGCGTTTGACGTATTTGTAGGTAAAAATTATTTCCGATTTAGTGTAAATGGGTATTAAAATGACTAAAATGCAGCATTCTCTCCGAAGCAGTTATGTCTTATGTAAACAATGCACGCGCCATTCAGCCAATGATTCACACCGCGTGCTGTGACAGCACGTGTTAAGGCAGTCATCTATGACAGAGATATTATACGAGACTCGTAATTCTCTGTGAAACAGATTGGGAGAGGAGTAGACTGGCAAAGTGTGCTCTTCAGTGATGAGAGTCGCTTTCATCTTTATCCGGACATGGCACCGATAGAACATGTCTGGGATGAGATTTGGACGCCGTCTGTATCGGAGACCACAGATGCACACCATTGCTGCTTTAGAAGCTGCTCTTGTCCAAGAATGGAACAATTTGCCCCAGGCATTCTTTCAAACATTGGTTAATTCCACGCGACGTCGCTGCACAGCGTGCGTTAGAACCCGTGGAGGACACACGCGCTACTGACATCTGTGTCGTACTTTTGGTTTTGACCCCTCTGACTTTGTACCGTTGATTACAGATTAAACATCCATAAGTGTACAAATGTGTTGTTATTGATGTGTTCCCATTTGAATATTGTTCACAATAAGAAGCAAAATAAATAAGATATGTTTACAGGATCCTTTTGTTATACGAAAAACTAAGTGATGCGTTTTCCATGGCGCTCAGTATAATATAGTGAGAACTGCCAACTCCCATAATGTATCTTTAACAGGTGTTGTCTTATAATTTAAATTAAACATTGTTATCTCTGTATAAGGTAAATTATTCATTCTGATTTATAAAGAAAGATTCCACATTAGGAGTTTGGATGACATTTCTAGTACATAAATTTTATTTTAAAACCAATTCTCCAATCTTGAAGAAGTCTGCTAAAGCCACATTCAGCAACGACA
The DNA here is from genome assembly GCF_932274485.2 of Patella vulgata. Taxonomy (NCBI): domain Eukaryota; kingdom Metazoa; phylum Mollusca; class Gastropoda; family Patellidae; genus Patella; species Patella vulgata. The sequence continues at coordinate 46,962,693 of NC_065885.2, forward strand.
AAGCTGATGGGGTTAAGTTCTAAAGTATATAGGAATCACATTCTGAGGGGTTAAATCCAACCATGGGGCCCCCTGGGGTGTAGGGGGTGGTACGAATATACCCCTTGTATGTCCTGCGTGTCGTAAAAGGCGACTAGAAGGATCCTTGTAATGGCACAACGTGTTTGCCGTGCGTTGCGACCCGTGTCGTTGGAGAGTGGAATCCTGGTAATTGAGTGGGGATTTGGCTTGCGAGCTCTTTGTCTGCAGCACATTGCTACGGCCTATAATTCACCTAGACAGGAGGTCAGAGTGGCCCACTCTGATCAATCGACTTTGGTCGAGTAGGCACATTTTCCCCATAAATCGGTAATGTATATGTTCTACCATTGTGTCCCTGAGTGCCTACCCTGAAGCAGCGTCTTGGGTCAACTGGGTAAAGTAAAAATATTAAATCTTTACTTTGTCTAGGTATATCCTTTCATTAACTTGAAAACGTGACCTGTATGTGTTACGAAACGTCGTTATTAAATAATAGAGAAGTAGTTACATCCATATATACCCTGTGTTGTGTTTTGTTATGAATAGGTATACCCTTGTCTGTCTTCTTATGGCGTACGCGCTGGATTGAAATGAAATGAAATGGGGTTTAACGTCCTACTGTTTTGCTCCGAACTGGGCTAATGAAGACGGGCATACGCCATACACTGTGCTATGAGGGAAATTTTGCCCGGACAGCGGCACTACGGCCTACTCTTATATCGAATTCCAACTCTCAAGGGATCTTTTACGTGCACGCCAATGTGTACACGGGACCTCGGTTTAGCCGCGCAGTAGCCAACATGGAAATTGCAACCCGTTGGTGGTTGGAGAGCAGACAGGGATGAATCTTTAAAATTAAACCCATGGCTTCTCAATCGAAGAAGACTCGTCCATTAAAGCGTACGTCGACCGAGGAATTGGGACCTAATAATATACCAAATACAACATCCCGAACCTGGCCTAGATTTCTTGTCATACAGAGTACAAATGATACTAATTTAGCAATGATGGCCGTAGATCAGAATGGGAATTCTTAAGTTGCACATCCTCTGGGTTCAGGGGCTGAACACCCCCGAAATCGCGGAAAAGGTCGGTTTAATTCAAATTTGTGCGGACCATGTTAATCGTCGCTACATATGTTCATGTTGCCAAGTGCCCTTCAGAACAAATAAATCATCTGATTTCTGGCTTCAGAACGCCCCCTTTGGTTGCTTTTTCAACTGATAGGGTATAGCTGAATAAAACATAACTTCATAACAAATAATCCCCGGGGTTCCTACGCCAGAACAGGTTCCAAGCTGCGCATCACGAAATCCCGATAGAAGACTGAATTGTTTCAATATTACCTGGTTTCTGTACTTCAGAACGCCCCCTACTAACCCCGATAGACAGGTTTATTTCAAATTTGGCGGACAACTGTGATTCATGTTTCAGCTGATAGGGTATGGTCCCAAAGTAAATAAAACACCATTTAAGAACAAAAACAAAAAATCCCCTGGGTTCCTACTCCAGAACGGGTTCCAAGCTGAACACATGAAATCTCGGTAGAAGACTGATTTGTTTCAAGTATAGCAGATAAATTCTTTTTCGTGAGCATGGTGCGAATATTCACCTATAAATAAAAAGTGTCCTTCAGGAGAGAATATCACCTGGTTTCTGTACTTCAGAACACTCCTGAGGCGTCACTAAACCAGACATAAAAAAAGAAGGTACACTGTGAAGGGGCGTATTTTCGAAGCGATATTTGAAAACTCAAGTAGCCTATCCATACGTTCTGTTCGGTGGTTATAACGTGTCTATCACTATCAGAACAGACGTTACACGAATTAAAATTCGTCAAAATTTCTCCCAAAATGCGGCCCTTAGCATGATTATTTTCTCCGTTATATGAGGGTATAATGGTAACTGGTATTTCCCCTTTTTTGCAATGGTAACCGGTAACGGGTATTCTATAAGTGACGTTTTTGCTAAGTAAATAGTAAAAGGTCTTACAGAACTTCGGCCATAAATGGTAAATGGTAAAAGGTTCTGACAAATTTTGTAGGTAGTCATTCTTATGATTTCAGACTGTTGAGTCCACATTTTAGGCAAAAAGATTTAAAGGCAAAAAGTATGATACCCCTCCCCATTTACACTCTTTCATCGTTCAGTCAAAATAATAAGATCACCATATACCAGTACCGGACTGACTCACAAACATTGTTTCCTGTCGGTGTCTCTATACCGTCCCGCCCAATCATGTGCACAAATTGTTTTGAGGGAAGACCGCTTTTTCAATATTATTTGGATCAACAATCATCATCATCATAGTATCGATGTACCGACATTGACAACTGAACATGATCTTTAGGGTTCTCATCTCATCACCCAGTTCAAGCCTTTTCAAGCTACGCCTTGTTTGGGGCGTGGCTGCTGAGCCGTGATGTTACTACTCTTTGGGAATGGCCAAAGTGCGCAAATAAGGAAATACAGTGTCGAAATAGAAATTTTCCAGAGCCCTCTTGGTTCGCTGACCAAACTAGATGACGATTCACCATCGACGATACGTGGAGGTTTTCGAAATTTTCGAGTGGCAACAGAAAATCGATAAGGCCCCCGCTTGTGAAAACGCTCTGCTAGGTACCTAATTTCATAATAAATAGCAATACAACAATGGTTTTAGATTTCAAGGCAAGTCGGTACTGCAGCTATTTGTCGAAGTATTAAACGAGGTGCGATGTGTAACGAAATAGAGACATAGGCAAGGTATTTTATCGTCTGATTCCAATAGGGAATGTAAGGTGCGACAAACAGGTAAAGTAGACTGGGTAGTTTACCCCCTTGGAAGAAAAGTTGCGTGATAATCACTATAGTATACTTGCGTAGAGAGTTGCAGACATTGTCAGGAGAAATTGATCACATACAAATTGACCAAATACAAATTGACGTCACGCTGTGGTTTTCAAAGATTATCATCGCAGCAACAATGTCATGTGAGCCATATAGGTTACTTCACTCCTGAATAGGTACTATTTGTTGCCCTATTCTGGAGTGGTGTTTTATTTACCTTGGAACCATATGTGACACTATCCTGTGTCTTGGCAACAAATAAGGATATTAGATGTGACATTATCGTCTATGACTTTCTTCGACTTCACGTTGTTGGATCAATTATTTCAATCATCAATTAAAGATACATTATGGGAGATTTTAATAGAGAGATGGCCATTCTTGCTATAACAGTTCAAAAATAGATGATGAAAGAAGAATATATTGAAAATTTCAGTTAAATTACTTTATTCTGAACAAAGTTATCACCATTGTAATTTTTGACTAGAAATAGGAGTCAACTCTCTCTTCGCCGTCTCCGAGAATGGTCGATCGTTTGATTGACAGGCGTTAACTCCACCTACATAATCTCGATTATCAAGTAACGTTTTCAATGGATGTGGTACCGTTGCAATTCAATTCGTATCACATATATTTTTACTACAAATTAAAAATGACTTTTAATATATAGATAAAAAGCGAAAGTTTGAAAGGAATGGACCAAATCAATGAGGCATAGTTATAGCCGACTTCTTGTTAACCTGCGTGTACTCTTGTACTGTAACTGGTAGGCCTACGTAACTCCAGAAGCAGACAAATAGGAAACAGTGACCCAACGGGGCTGCAATTCAACTGGGGTGATGTTAGCTACGATGTTTCTCAATTTCCATAATTTTTCTGTAAACGCAAGTGACAAAAGAGTGTATAGTTCCGACATCCAAACTCTCATTTTAACCACAACTAAACGTAATATCAAGGCCGTATATCGAACTTTCAATCAAATTGATTGACATGCGGCCTCGCTCAACAGCGGCCTCGCTTCGTACACTCTATCATTTAGCCTCGATCTAAAATTTCCGGGAGTATGACGTCAACGTAACGGTTAATCTCCGCTTACGACGCCATTTAAAAATTTAATCAATCAATGAAATCCTGTTTAAATCCAAGCCAAATCCAAGCCACCCGTGGGTCTACAGAACTGATTTTTTGCTTGTTGTGTAAATAAAGATCTAATTTATAATTTCTATGACATCTGAAGCCTAAATAAAGACTTGCAATAATCAGATTTAGCTCTTGCATAATGTTTAACTGACTCTGGAACACCGTTTATGTTGTTACTATAAAGTTTATATAATTAAACAAATACAACAAACTACAAAGTTAAATCCAGGAAAACTACAACATCTATTATAGAAACTTTAGGCATTATTAAAATATCTATGATCTGAGTTTAGTATCCTTTACAACTCAGACCTAACGGGTTAAATACTACATTGTCTCTATTCCAGCCTCTCAGACGAGGCGGCTGTTGGGTATGTTCCCCTTGGGCACCGAATAAAGTCTTTCCTACGGTCTCATCATGATATCTGAAGGTAAATCAAACTCGCTCTTTCTTATATAGAAATTGTAAATTCTTCAGCTATTAGGGCGGGACAATTACCATTTTTGGGTAAGTATTTCGTATAGGCACCGTTTTACGTCAACACTATTCAAGTTAATTGTACTAATCCGTGCATGAGATGACTGGGCTATAGTACCCTACTTCCAGCAATAGATACTGACATAACTGTCGGTGAGTTAGACTAAGATAGTAGTAGAATAATGCAAGCTACTTCATTACCTTAGTTTTCGTCACACATGTCGGTAACGAATTTCTATATTAAACAGAACGCTAAAATAAGTCCTATAGTATTGTACATACCCTATCAGCTGAAATAGTTCAGTCTTCTACCGGGATTTCGTGTTCTGGCGTAGGGTAGGAACTCAGGGGATTATTTGTTCTGAAGTTGTGTTTTAATTACTTTGGGACCATACCCTATCAGCTGAAAAGCAACCAAAGGGGGCGTTCTGAAGCCAGAAATCAGATGATTTATTTATTCTGAAGGGCACTTTTCAAGTTTGCCTTAATAACATAAACATATGTAGCGACGTTTAACATTGTCCGCACAAATTTGAATTAAACCGACTTTTTCCGCGATTTCGGGGGTGTCTTCTTCGATTTGGAAGCCATGGGTGTAATTTTAAAGATTCACCCCTGTCTGCTCTCCAACCACCAACGGGTTACAATTTCCATTCAAGCAAGCTCCCCGACTAAAGCACACAACCGTGACACTTTTCTCATAAAAGTGTTGTTTTGAAAATAAGTTTATGGGGGGGGGGGAAGGGGTGCACCCCTCTAGGTCCGCCCCTGTAGTGTGTTGGCATATAGTGTGCCAGTGGTTGTACATTCTAAATATAGAGCAGTGTAATAGGAGACTTATACAACACACCATCTGAATCAGATAATAATTGGCCGACAATTTATTGTCTTTGACAAGTAGATCACACGATTCTTTTCAACAAATCAGTATTATCTGTGGGGTCACATTCCTAAACTTGAAGAAATCTGGCTAATTTCGAGTTAGTCCTAGGACTTCAAAAGTCTCGGCTTGGTATTGAGCGTTCACACACATAAATATCCGTATTCCTTTATTTTGTTACCATCTTTTACATTCTAGTAAAAATTTAAAGCTTTAGCTTTTGAAGTATTTTGTTTAATTATATATTTGATTAGAGAGTCGAATCGGATCGGAGAATTTTTTTCTGAATACAAATGCGGCACAAAAACAATGACATTCGTTTTACGGGCCTTAAATTTTACCCATGAATATTTTTAATATGATATATAACATGATATATAAATTTAACATACAGGGTATTTACAGTCATGGGGTGATAAGCATTATTTACATTAAATTAAAAGATAATTAATGATAAAGAATATATTTACCATATGAACAATGGAATATTGCACTTTCCTGCAGCTAAGCCTCTCATCAATACACACCACATGCAACCACTCATCACACAAATCACACACACCCATTCCACATCTTTATCAGAATCACCCAGTGGTGCTTCAGCAGAGCTGCACAGCTTACACACACTGCTATCGACACATTCAACAGCATTTCCCCTTGCATCCCAGCCACATCAAGCACTGCCATTCTTATACACAATCAACGCACGCCCAACCTTACCCACAATTCCGCACTGACATCTATATCACTTTCACTCTCATTCACACTTTCAGAACCATCTCCAAAGCAAATTATCATTTTCCACGCCATCACCTCTCTAAATTTGTTTTCCACTTCATTGTCCTCTTTGAAGAGAGTTTCCACATGTGCAATTTTGAAAGTGGGGTTGTGTCTGGCGACATGGTTTTTTTCCTGGACTAAAAAAAATACAAATAATAATAATAATAATAATTCTCAATTTATATAGCGCAAAAATGCTTTATGACAGTTGAAAAGATTAGTTTTAAGCTCGAATTTGAAACTCTTTGCAGTCTTGGACAGCCTAATTGACAAGGGTATGGAATTCCATAGAAAAGGGTCCGAGTATGAAAACAAACGGCGGCCTATCTCAAGATTGACAGCCGTGACCATCAATAGATTTTTATTCGTCGACCTTAAGTTTCTATTAAGTTTTATATGTTCCGGTGCTTTGTCGTTTAAGGCTTTGAAGGTTATGAGTAGGATCTTGAATTTTATTCGTTCACTAACTGGAAGCCAAGGAAGAGTTTCAATATCGGAGTTATGTGTTCGTTTTTTTCTGGCTTTTTGTTAAGAGGCGGACAGCGGAATTCTGGACGCCTTGAAGGTTTTGAATGAGATACTTTGGTAGTCCAAATAGTATTGCGTTATGAAGGTCTATCTTCGAAGATATCAATGAATGAACAAGAACTTCGGCACTTTCACGAGTCAGGTATTTTTCAATTTCACTTATTCTGTGTAGATGAAAACAAGGATGTGGAACAGACGGATTTAATATGGGCAGAAAGTCCCATATTTGAGTCCAAAGTGGCGACGTTGTGTTTTGCTGTAGGAGCAGACGTGATATTTCCTTTTTGAGAAGTTTTTAGTTGCTGTTTTGTGCCTATTATCAAAAATTCTGTTTTATCAGGATTTAGTTTTGAAAAGTGGGTTGACATCCATCTATGAATTTCATCTCAACAAGCTTCTATAGAATGTTTTGAAATGAGCTGGTTTTTAGTTTCAAAACTTATATAACTGTGTATCGTTTGCATATAAATGGATCTTTTAGTGGTTTAGTGAAGATTATAAATAGTACAGGTGCTAACACTGAACCCTGTGGTATATCACAGAGCATTGCAAGAAGGGAATCCGATTTTAAACCATGGATATTAACAGTTTGCTTTCGTTTGGACAGATATGATCGAAACAATTCAATAACCACTCCACGAACACCTATTTCGTCTTCAAGAGTTATGAGTAAGTAATAATATAATATTTACTTATTCAGTAAGACGATCATACAATCTATAGATACAAATAACATTCGAACGTATATACATAATGATTTTATCAAGAAATTATACAGAATTTATTATTATTTTTATTATCATTATTATTATTATTATTATTACAGCATATTTATAGTGCGTCCTTTCATATAACATGTTCAGGGTCACTGTACAAAGTGACAATGTAAATCATACATAAACAACAAGATTATGGACATGTTAACGATTGTATACAGAGTCAGATAAAAGCCTGGTTAAATAAATGTGTTTAAAGTTGCTTTTAAAAGAATATAGAATGTACAACATCTTAAACTAAATGGTAGATTATTCCATAAAACAGGTGCTTGATAACTAAAAGAGCGTTGACCATAAGAGACTAGTTGAACAGTTTTGGGCTTTATCTGATGTACGTAATGTTCGGCCAGGTGTATAAAATTCTAAAAGATCTGAGCGGTAAACAGGAGCTAAATTATTTAAACATTTAAAAGTAAGTAATAAAATCTTAAATTCAATTCGATATTTAACAGGTAACCAATGTAAATTATATAAAACAGGGGTTATGTGGTCACATTTCTTAGTTAAAGTAACAAGTCTAGCCGCAGTATTCTGTACTTTTTGTAATTTATCTATAAGCTTTAAAGGTAAACCAACTAAAAGTGAATTAAAGTTATCTAATCAAGAAGTGACCAGAGAATTAACAAGTGACTTAGTGGCCTCTACAGTTACACATTTACGTATTTTACCTATATTTCTGATATTAAAATAGCACAATTTACAAATATTATTTACTTGAGCGCGCATAAGCATAAATCTATCAAAGATTGCGCCAATATTACGAGCAGAATAAGATCAAAATATATCACAATTACCAATTACAACAGGGGGGTTATCATGTGCAAATTTACTTAATTGATGCCTTGAGCCTAATAACAAATATTCGGTTTTATCATCATTCAATTTTAGAAAGTTCTTTGACATCCATTTTCTAATTTCACTAATACAGTTCTCAAGTTGCAATTTTGATAAATTGAAAGAAGATGGACAATTAGGTGTAAATGAATTATATAATTGAGTATCATCGGCATACAAATGAAAGCTGAGACAATATTTTCTGACAATATCACTTAATGGTGACGTATAGAGGGTAAATAAAATCGGACCAAGAACAGAACCTTGGGGAACCCCAGATGACAAAACAGATTTGCAATTAACTAAAATACACTGTTTTCTACCCACAAGATAGCTTTCTAAAAGATTTAATGCAGAGCCATAAATATCGAATTTAAATTGAAGTCTACGTAGAAGAATGGAAGGGTCCACCGTGTCGAAAGCAGCAGATAAATCTAATAAAATTAAAAAATGTACATTTTCTATTATCAATTTCCATTAAAATATCATTTGAACCCCGGGTTAAAGCTGTTTCGGTACTGTGAAATTGTTTATAAGCACTTTGAAATGGTTCATACAAACAGTTATCATCTAGATGGGCCTTTATCCGAGAAGCAATACATTTCTCCAATATTTTAGAAATAAAACTTAAGTTAGAGACAGGCCTGTAATTTTTAAAAACATTAGGATCCAGTGTAGACTTTTAAATTAAAGGGGTAACATAAGCTTGTTTGAAAACGTTGGGAATAGTAGAGGATGATACAAGAATTAATAATATTGGTAAAAACTGGAATAACTTCGTCTAGACAGTCCTTAGGAACAGAAGTCGGAACAGGGTCTAATGAACAAGATTTAGGAGCAGACGACTTTATTAGCTTAAAACAAAAGATTCACTAAACAAGTTAAAATTTTCTAAATAAACAGAATTTTCTCATGAGCGTTAAATTTAATAGTTTTATTTAAATCATCAAGTTCAGTTCGTATTTTCTGTATTTTTATTTGAAAGAAATCAGAGAATAAATTTGCAACTTCAGTGTCATTATCATTGTCCGGGAGAATAGTACGCTCAGCATTATGGTCCAAAAGGGAATTCTCAACTTTATACAGGTCTTTTTGTCTGTTTTCGCCATTTTCTTTTTTATCAGAGTAAAATTTAATTTTAGCGTCTTCAATTAATTTATTCAGCATATAATACATTAATGGATAGTTTTAACATGATAAATTGTTTAATAAATTGGTTTTGAGATATAAATATAATGCAAAATTATAATGATAAATTATTATTCTCTTTACAACATAGAGTTTGCTTATTATTTTAATGATATCTGATTTATCAAACATAGCCTAAAGTTTCATTATTTACAATTAAATTGTCTAGTAGGCATAGCTTGATTTAGATAACAGAATAACGAAACAAGTGTATTTATATCGTAACTGTTAAATAGTTGATGGAATTTTGCTTTATTAGGGGGTGGCTGATGTACTGATGAGGTATATATATTGATCGTAAATGTTTATTATGGTTACACCCAAGAATTAGATGAAACAAGTCTTCGATAATACCACAGTTACATAATATTCTTTGAATGGCATTTAGTAATTGGAACATAATAAAAAAAAAAACACTTTTATGGAATGACAATTACTATGGTTTATATCACTGCGACGTTTCAACAAGATTTCACAAGTCGTTATCAAGCATATACACAAACTTGTGTTCACAATTTGTGTATATTCTTGATAACGACTTGTGAAATCTTGTTAAAACGTCGATAAAAGTGTGTTTTTTGACCACAGTTACATAATGCACAAATATGACTATTGCTTTGGTTACGTGTAAACAAATTGTGGGCTAACTGAAACAAATTAAGGAGTAATTTTGTAATGTTTTTTTTACGTTTACGTGTATGTTAACTGTCATGTTTTTTTTACGTTTACGTGTATGTTAACTGTCAAGTATGATTTGTTTTATATATACGATAATCGTTTAGATTTTCACTGTTTTGAATTCTGGTTGACCATCCCTGTAGATCACCAACTTTGTCCATGAACCAAGCATATGAGAAACCGATTGAGCTCAATGGTAGCCTAATCCTAGTTTCTCGGGTTACCCTACCAGCAGTGTCGAGCTTCCTTAACACCATATATATTGGTTTGGGATATCTTTGATTTGACATTACAATAAGTTTAAGTCAGTATTTTACGCACGCTAACATATAGTAGACCACTATGTCATACCTGTCACATTGTCCCTTTGCTGCTATGGAAGAACTGTTCCTTACTACTTGAAAAACGAATTTACAAAACTGAGACTGCACGTTTTTAATATGTTTTCTATATTCATATTCCCATATTTCAGCACAATATAATAAAACTGGCTTTACAACTGCGTCAAATATGTTAAATCTTAATGGATTATTGACCTGGTTTTTCGAAGCAAAACTTGTATGGGCAGAAGTGATCTTTGTTCCAGACTAACCTGGATGAAAAAAGTACACATAGATAGTTAAAGTAGGAAACACATTCTATCGTATTATTATTGTAGTAAAATCTTTCGTTTTTGCTTGCAACAGCTCCATTGCTGAATACTGCAACCTTTGTTTTTGAATTGTTGGCAGTCAGATTAAAATCAGTACAAAAAGCATGTAAAATATTTATTTTCTTCTGAAGATCACCATAGTATCCGATGGTATACCTAAATCATCAGCATATAATAATATCTTTGGCATCTTGATTAGTGAATATCACTCTAACGTCACCTCAGTTAATGTAATCGATTGAGGTACAAGCAAAATAAGGGGGAGTTTAAGATGCCGCCTTGCCGAACTCCAGAAAGACATTCAAAGTAATAAGTTAAATTTGATTCTATGAGTAAGTCGTTCGTATCGAGAGTGTCAAAAGCGGCTGATAATCATAGCTGTTTCTGTGCTGTGGTAAGGTTTATACGCAGATTGGAATATGTTGTTGAGGGAATTACTCGAGTTCACAGAATTTGCTAGTAGTGGTACGAATGATTTCCATTAATGAGTCTTCCGAGATGAGATTAAAATGATCTAGAGATGCGAGTGTGGTAACACGATACGTTAGTACTTGTGAAGCTTGAACCTCCAAGATATCTGTTCTTATTGTCACTATTTTATCTTTGAAACAGTTAATAACTAGTAGAAATATGGATTAGTAAAGAATTGTCAAATTTCTGTCTGTTTTGTAGATTGTTGGTAATTTGGAAGGTTTTGTTTTGGTCATTGCCGCAGCTCAAAATTCTGTTTTAGTACTTGTATAAGTTGGGCTACTGTTTTCCACTTTCTTTCTGCACTGCGTCTTATTCTTCTCGCATCTCAGATAGCATCCTTAAACCAGGGGAATTCGGGTTTTACAACCATTTTCTGCGTGATTTCGGGCGCATGTTTTTCAATTATAATTCGTATTTCAGAATAATACAATCTGACAAGATTTAAACAAGATATTGCTTGTATTTTCTGTATTTTATTGTCCCCCAAAGCTATCTTCAGGCCTGTTCTATAAACTTCAGAATTCATGTTGATAGTTTATTTTATTGAGAACATAATCATACAAGCCGCCATGCTGGGACCAAGTAACGGAAGCGACCCCAGGCGGAAGTTAAAAATAAGATGGTTACGTTCGGTCGTTAATTATAGTTCACATATTGTCACAAGTATGGCGGTCGTTTTGGGCGTTACCTCTTTTTTTATTTAATTATTTCTGTAGTTTTATAATCGGAGTTCAGCTTTAAAACAAATTGAATCGGTTCACTGTTGTTGTAAGAGGAAAGGTCTTGTGAAGAGTCATCTTCAATAGAAGGCTTGATCTCGCCTTAGCTACGTACATCTTATCAAGCCTTTCACGTAATACCCCGCATATTTTAGCACTAATTTCGATTGGGTATAAGCCGTTAAAGATATGGTTACGATTATCAAGTCTCGCGCTTCGAGCTGCAAAGTTCAAGGTTCGATCAATGTCAAGGTTGCTGGAAATCATGGTTGATCAACAAAGGCTGTAAACTTGTCTATTTCTTTTTCTATGGAGGCCGCCATATTTGTTTACAGTGTGTTATGTGCCACGACCTCTGATTGGACAATGCTAATTAGTCACGTGTAAACACAACGAGCGCAAAAATTCGGGATTTGTTGAGTATTGAAGCAACGACTAGATGTTGTAAAACTCGCGGTCGTTGCTTCAGGAACATGGTGAAGAGTAAATCACAGTTATTGTTATCAGTGGGTTGGGTGAGTTGAACTCACTAATTGAACATCAGAATTCAATAGCCAACAATGGTGTTGAACAAAACACTCAAAATGCATAAGATAAATACACAGATGTAATTCCATATGACTCTTCAAGATGACAGGTGTCTGTATGAAAATTTTATTCCCGGTAGAATTAGTAGTTTTGATTATTATTGTAAAAACTTGACAAAGCCCTGTTCTGCTGCTACGTATACGAAGAGGGACAGTCACTTTCGACAAACTCTTAAATTGAACATTTTTATATAAAAATAAGACAAAAATCTACACATCCTTTGCAGAGATAGAGACCTTCAGATTATTTTATAGTAACGATGCGTCAATTGCAAATATCAAATTTTTCACTCCTAAACTGCCTGAATCCCCGCCATGTACTCAGACTGATTATTTAATCCTTATAAGACATATATAGAGGAAGATTTCACAAATTAAAGACACTTATATGGATATACTACTTCTGAATTTATTAACATGCTACGTTTCGATACACATACAGATATCGTTTTCACGCAAATAATGATATATAACAAAAATGTGGTGCAATATAGTTAACAATTGGAAACCATGTAACAAATTAATCATTAATTAAGAATTAACAAGATGAGAGAAGTAATAATATGGATAAACAATTACAAAGGATTAACAAATTCAAAGACTGTAATGTATTGATAAAAATTAGAAATTATTTGAATTTAGCAGATCAAACTAATAATTATACGAGATTAACGAGATGAGAGATAGCAATATATAGATAACAATTAAACACCAATTAGCAGGTGAAACCGTAACTACAAGATGAAAAGGGTTAACCGCACAGGCAAGAAATCGAAAACTAGGGGAAAGAAACCATAATGTATTGATAACAATTAGAAATTATTTGAATTTAGCAGATCAAACTAATAATTATAAGAGATTAACGAGATGAGAGATAGCAATATATACATAACAATTAAACACTAATTAGCAGGTGAAACCATAACTACAAGATGAATAGGGCTAACCGCACAGGCACGAAATCGAAAACTAGGGGAAGGAAACATACAAAAAAACACACATTACTAGGGATTAAATAAATCCACCCAAAGATTTGGGAGAAAATGTCCCGAGTCCCTATTTAATTTTGGCTTATGTTTTTGAATTTCTAGCGCTTCTCGTAGAATTCTATTTTTCCATGTTGATAAGTTTCTGGCTAGTATTTCTGTATTGTCTCTTTTGATTTTATGCTTTGGGTTTTGGTAGATGTGTTCTGCTATTGCTTATTTTATTATGTTCTTGTTTTATAACTGCCGTGTGATGTTCTTTTGTTCTCACTGAAATCAGTCGGGATGTTTCTCCAATATACGCCCCACCGCACTCACAATTTATCTTGTATACAACACCCTTTTAAGATAGTTTTGAGTGTGGTTCCGCTGCTGAATACTACCTCTGCGCCTATTTGCTCTGTTAAAATTCTTTTAATATGGTGGCTAGCTGGTCCTATAAATGGGATGGTGATAAATACCGGACGATTTCTTGTAATGGCATCGGTTGGTTTGAAAGTATGCGTCAGAGTTTTCTTCATGATTGTTGTAACTGTGTTGACAGGGTAGTTGTTATATTGCGTAAGAACGTGGTTGATGTGCTGTAGTTCAGCATCGAGTAGATCATCATGACATACTAATTTTGCGCGTCTTGTTAAGGTACTTATGATTCCTGTTTTGACTTTGGTTGGATGGTTAGAACTATTACGTATGTATTGGTCCGTGTGGGTTTGCTCTGCTAAATTCAAATAATTTCTAATTGTTATCAATACATTACAGTCTTTCAATTTGTTAATCCTTTGTAATTGTTTATCCATATTATTACTTCTCTCATCTTGTTAATTCTTAATTAATGATTAATCTGTTACATAGTTTCCAATTGTTAACTGTGTATTGCACCACGTCGTGGTATAAATACGATCGGTTTTAGCATATTTCTATCTAAAATGAAAGTACCCATTACAACGTAATTAAAGGGGCGTCTACCTTTGTTTCTACCCCTTTATCGGTAAGCCACAGAACGATTTCACATTTTTTGTTGTTTGTTTTAGGGTGATCTGATGAAGATGATTTGATATTGTGATACGGCACGTTATCTAAAATAATCAAAGCTGGTTCTGTCAGTGATGGTAATAATGTATTTGCAAACCAGTCAATGAAATATCTGAAAATCCAAATGTAATCAACATATAATAAAATTTATAATAATATTATAAAACAGAAATGTTTCGTAAATCTGAACTTTGTTTTAGCCTGCCTTAGTCAACATATTATGTTGACTTAGGCTAAAACAAAGTTCAGATTTACGAAACATTTCTGTGTTTAAGAAATGTAATATGATTGCGAATACAACATTCTGGGGCTACTTTTCGAATGTGTGATTAAATGCAAATAACAATTGAAAATCTATTTACTTCCCGTTCATCGTCATGATAGTCGGACGATTTGCCTTCGTCCGAAATACCCTCCCTACTTCTGTGATAAAACCCCTGGTCGCAGATCCTGCGTCCAGAATTATTAGGCGACTGCCCCTTCCTGCAGGAATGCCCCGCCCACCATAGGCGTACGGGCTCGATGACAGTTAGGGGGGCAAACCCCGAAATGCCCGAAAACATTTTGGGTTTATAGAAAGCGGCGCCGGTCTTCCTCGAGAGGCAAAGAAACGGAGCTTACTTTGTATGGACCCCCACCCCCACCAAGAAAATTTTGTAATATTTAACGGCTGAAAACACGTTTTCCTGCTATTTTTCAGCCCGTGAACAAACAACTTCAAAGTGGTCTAATATAGCCTAATTAAGATGTATGATTCGAATTCAAATCAAAAAATCAATCGTTTAACTGCCGCAAACGCCCCCCCCCCCCCCCGACTCGTACGCCTATGCCGCCCACAGTAAGTACAATTTTAAAGTACAATCTGGACGCAATCTGGACGGGAAAAATAAAATGAAAAAAAAAGGCACACATCAAATAGTGTTCGAATACTAAACTTTAAAATAAAACTTTATTTTACCCTTTCGACTTTCCGTCCAACCGCCATGTTTGCAATGATTGGCATTTAAGCCAAGTCTCATGCAGCTATACAATTTCATATCCTTCATCTCTACAATAAAAAAAGAAGCATGGAAACTAATATCTAATTTTAGATTCTTATCATAATGATACTTTCTTTTTAACATTGTTGCATTTTCAAACACGAACAAGATAATTAATGAAATGAAATGAAATGAAATGAAATGGAGTTTAACGTCCTACTGTTCTGCTCCTAACCTGGGCTAATGAAAACGGGCATACGCCATACAGTGTGCTATGAGGGAAATTTTGCCCGTACAGCGGCACTACGGCCTACTCTTATCGAAACCCAACTGCCAAGGGATCTTTTACGTGCACGCCAATGTGTACACGGGACCTCGGTTTTTCGTCCCATCCGAACGACTAGACAGCTTTCCTTGTCAGCCCCTCCGTCCTGCATCACTGACAAGGGAGAACCACGCCGGAAAATCTGGATGAACTTTCTCGGCCAATGCAGGGATCGAACACCCGACCTCCAGGCTAGCGAGCTAGCGTCTTACCCACTTAGCCACGTGATCCCCCAAGATAATTAATACTTATGGTTACTACAACATGTCCATTTACCAGATCCGGTGTGCTTATAAATAAAACTATTTGTGCACAAAACGACTTTCAGGTTGGATCGTTTCTCTGTTTAAACAACTACTTCTTTTTTTATTCAGTTATTGACCAGTGAGTGAAAAATCTATAATACCTGTATTTTGCTACATTTCTCAAATAATTGAATCTGGCGGTCACAATTTCCATGGTTTCTTTTGCAAATCTTTTACCATGCGAATTATAAAACTTAAACCCAATTTCTTTTAATACCCTTTGCAGGTGGGTTTGAGAAATTATAATATCCTTTTCTTGAAGTACAGAGCACAGTCGCCTGGTTGAGAACTGGATAAATTTTAAAAAAATGAAAGAAGTGTTGAATCATTCGAGTTTGTATTTTATTTCTTTAAAACCCCCTTTCAATTCAAACTTTCAAAAATAGAATTATCTGAAATTGCATATATTTCGAATAGATATTATGGAATTAACTGAAACCGATTTTAAAATAATATGAATACACAACTCTTGTAGTGATTATAAAATGTTCATTGCGTATTAACTATTGGATAGTAGGATCGCATATTTTCACGTCAAGATAACAACAATAATATTGATTGAAATGAACCAATTCTGAATTATAATTCGTGTTTTTAACTTTAAATCTTATGGAAAGGTTGGGCTCCTTTAAAAAGTAAGTGCAGGAAGACCACACTGCATACAAACAAAATCTACAAGACAAACCTGCTGACAAGACAAACTTCATATAAATTGCAAGAAATAAAGAACAATATCAAATCAAGTGAATAGATCCGGGGGCCAGCCGTAACGTCCGTAAGTGTATTGGAATAATGTATCTGGAATCTAGAACATAATTGTACTTACATATTGACCCTTTCTATACAGACTGTGGATAGTTTCCCTTATCACACTACGGTCAAAACTGTCGAATCTGGAAATAAACGTGCGCTTCTTATGAGCAAAGTGTCACAGTCCTGCTTACAGCTCCTCCTTCCCCGGGTCCCTACCCAAACCAAAAATGTTATTCAAAAGGGTCCTATATACTTATTTAGAGATGTAAAGTGCTATAAAATGATAATCAACATTTCCACCCAATTTAAGTCATTGGACCCACACCATCCTATTCCCCACCGCGTATCTCGAAAAAGCCCTTTCAAACACCTGATCACCACCCAGAATCGAAATCTACGCAAAAAACTGCTGTAGAAAAAACTTGAACTCATAAATTCTCTTCTCGGGTGGCGATGTACCCCCACCCTTTGAGTCACCGCACTAAAACAACGTGAATCTGACTTGATTTATAATCAACGGTAAAACGAGCAAGTCTCCAAATTTGGTTTTAGTCTATGATTTATTTTTTTATGGTTTTAACCAAGATATGGCAATTGCGGCAATTATTATGGAAACAATAAAAACACTATTAAACATACTTTCGATGACTCTCACATACGTCATGATTGTGGCAAGATCTAGCTAAAATCAGCGACATAAAACGGATTACTTTACATGAAACGGTGTGTGCCAATCGCATCCCTAGGGAAATGGCGGAAATAAATTTGTATTAGAACTTAATTATTGTAGCTTATTGCTTTATCTGATTCACTTCAGATCATTATTCGGGAAAGTTGACGACATTAATGTAAATGAAGTTTGCCTGGTGAGCCGATGAATTGGGCAAACGGTCCCCTCGAGGACGCTAAACATTTCTTAGTGACACAGTCTGTAATGAACTAAAAGGGTCAATTTGTTTTCCGACTTAACGTTAGACTTTATTTCACGCTAGATAGCTTTTATATAGCGAAACATTACATTAAAGTACCGTCTGTCCACGACGAATATAAATGCGTTCTTTTTAATACAGTGCGAGTTTATTTTATTGAATGCCACAGTAATTTTTCAACCAAATGCTTTCTTTTCAAGTGTTCAGGCGGTTGATGACAATAACCAGTCGATTATGTCTGAGCGAATTTATAGTCCACAGATTATATCCTAGATTAAAAACACAAAGCAGTTGCTGCCCAGTGAATCAACACATGCGTATCAGTATTATTACCAGATCTACCAAAATATATATATTTGCAGACTTTTCCATACGGTAGGTTAAAACGAGAAAAATTAAAGCAGAGATTTGGAGCACATAAGTTCTTCCATTGACCATAAATAGTAATTTACTAGTCACTGTTGTGCTAAGTTAATGCCCAAGTCGTATTAATTTTTTAATCACTCTAGAATGTTTGACCGAATACCAGATTTGCACATAAACTAGTGTATTGTTTAAACAGCGTTTAATGAAGGGACAATAAGTAAGATTCAGGGGCGTACATAACGATTTTGTTTTGGGGGGGGGGGGGTGTTTAGCCAAAATGCGACCGACTGATGCCCATACCCCTAGTACGAGTGACGCAGTCAGGAACCGAGCACCACAGGTGCGAGTTTTGTAGGGGCCATGTGCAGTAGCGGATCTAGATGGGTGAAGGGGGGGGGGGCAAATCTAGGGCGCCACCCCAGCCACAATCCCACCCCACAATGAATGTCAACAATATACTGGCTATAACATTAAGCGTCCCGGTAGAACATAGATGGTATTGTATAATTATAATTATATAGTTGTTTGCCGATCGTTGTCTCGCTGGAAAGAAGTTTTATTTAAGTTGACATAAAGTTTATGTCATATATGATTGTGCCTATAACACTGAGCAACCTGAGAAACTTTTGAAAAATTGAGTCAATATCTTGGCATTTGAGGTCATTGCTGGGAGAAATTCTTGTGGACGAGAGGACCAGAAATGTGAGTCAATTAGACAAAATCTCAAGATCTGCCCCCTGTCAATTCCGCCTGTTTTGCAAGAGTTGACAGAACTTTTGTATAGTCTGACGCCCCACGACCCACACACCAGTGGTACTACTAACATAACTAGGCAGTTCAGTAAAACCGTGAATATGATAGTGCTCGGACAGTATAAGACAATAGAGGAGTGGAAGAATGATGTTATAATGGAATCGAGCGCCGCTGGCGCGAAAAAATTTGAGATGTGTAACCGAGCTTTTAATTTTTGGAACTGGGCCTGACAATTTTAGTCAATGTCATGGCAAATGGATCCAAATTCTCGTTAACGAGAGGATAAGAAATGGGACAAAATCTTGAGCCCTATCTGTCAATGTCGCCTGTTTTGTGAGAGTAGAACTAACAATTCTACAGTCTTTTGACCCACGACTCACTCACTAGTACTACTAACTGGGTTATTCACTGTAACAGTGAATATGATAGAGATGAGATAGTATAAGACAGAGAAGGAGTTGAAGAATGGTGGCATAATGGAATTGAGCGCCGATATGTAACTGAGCTTTTAATTTTTGAGGACTGGGCCTGAGGGCACTTTACCTCAATGGGGCGCTTACTTGGTCTCTGAAATGCCCTGGACTTTGGGGAGAGATTTTGCAGAATTCTGATGGTCAGAAAACACCCCATTAATTCATTTAGTCTGAGACCGACTGCGGTGAGCACTTTTTTTTGAGACCGACTATATTTTTGCCATGGGGTGAAAATCATTTTTTTCAAACATGATAAGTCGACAAGGTTATTTAATACTAACGTTTTGCGTGAGTAGAGTGACGTGTGCAGTGAGCACTTATTTTGATACCGACTGCTCATATCTTCGACCGACTGCACAGATTTTGCGACCGACTAGTATTTGGGATCTATTCTGGCATTATTTGTTTACCTCATCAATTCATTAAGACGGCGATGCATAATTTTGAGACCGACTGCAGTGACTGCACTTCTTTTTGAGACCGACTATTTTTCTCCCTGGGGTAAATTTTGTTCTTAGATCTACATACTCACAACAGAATAAGAGTGAAACACATTAAGTTGACAAGGTTATTTTATACTAAAGTTTTGCGTGAGTAGCGTGACGTGTGCAGTGAGCACTTATTTTGATACCGACTGCTCTTATTTTGCGACCGACTGCACTGATTTTACGACTGCTCTTATTTTGCGACCGACTGCACTGATTTTGCGACCCCCCACATTTACGCCCCTGGTAAGATTAGATAAAGAGCTAGCAGTGTTGGCCGAGAATGTTCATCGGAATTTTCCGGCGTGCTTTCCCTTTGTCAGTGGTGCAGGTCCACAAGTAGAATAAATGTTGAGATATGACTGATTTTTTGTACGTCGGCAGTTTAAGAAAATAACGAAACAAATTTTAGCGACCACTCTGACTTCATATTTAGAAAAATACAATTTAGATTCTGTTCCATCACTTATCAAAGTAACGGGGGCCACGGTGGCTAAGTGGGTAAGACGCTGGCTCGCTATCCTGGAGATTGGGTGTTCCATCCCTGCATTGGCCAAGAAAGTTCATCCTGATTTTTCGGCGTTCTTTCCCCTTGTTAGTGATGCAGGACGGAGAGCCTGACAAGGACAGCTGTCTAGTCGTTCGGGTGGGACGAACAACCGAGATCCCGTGTACACATTGACCTGCACATAAAAGACCCCTTGACAATTGGAATACGATATAAGAGTAGGCCGTAGCGCCGCTGTCCGGGCAAAATTTCCCTCATATCACACTGTATGGGGTATGCCCGTTATTAGCCCAGCCGGAGCAGAACAGTAGGACGTTAAACCCCATTTCATTTCATTATGAACACGAAGATCATTTCGGACAAGTAATCAAGTGTATATACCCATGTTTTTAATATCAAGGAAGTATGAAATGTTCTGTCAAACAGACGTCATATTGGATTTCACGATGGCCATATTCATTGGGAATGGCGTATATAGGACTACAAGCAGTAATTGCCCCCCCCCCCCGATCTCATGATATACGACCCCGACCCATCCCCCTTTTTTAAGCATGGCATATTTCGTTAAATATTCGTTTTCATTTACATTTTCTGCAAGGTTTTAGCGAATCGTATAAATTTGGGGAAGCAGGACCAGGATATTACATGGGACGGTTGCACGGATCACTTGTCCAATCAGCGTGAACACCATCACCATGACTCGCCAGCACTGTTTGCGGGACTCACAAATTAATCTATAAACTCTTAATCTGTCCAAATCTATTTCATATAATCTTCGAAATAACAATATTAAACAAAACTCCGCATTAATATCATCAATTAAAACGATCACTAATTCCTCAGACAAATTCTTCAAAATCTTTTATTTCGTAGCCACCAATTCGAAGAGAGCTATCATTGTTTGTTTGCCCCTTGTAGTTTAAACTCTTCCAATAGATCAAAGAAACATAGAATACTTCTTTCTAGATCATCCGATTTTACCAACTACTCCATATTATCAATAGTCCATAATTAGTTCATAAATACATGGGAATTACAACACAATTTTAAGTAGTATAAAAACTATTGAATTTGGAAACGGTTTTCACCAATTTGTAGCTGTTCGTATTTCTCAATTTTTATGTCAGGCATTGTGGCCTCTACGTCGCATGCGCATGGCCCAATTTTAAGCTCAAATGTGAAAAGAGTAAAATTCTGAGCGTAACCTTTTTATTTTTGAAGATTTCGACTTGAAAATTCCAGAATACATTACAAATGGGTGGATAAAGCCAAACATGTCAATAAAATTTTTCCGATTATCTCCCCTTTGAAGATGAAGTCAACTTCTTTAATTTTGCCTTATTTAAAAATATTGTCCATACGAGTCGTTTATCAACTTTTAAGAGCAATCCTATAAATTTACAATTCACCGGAAGTGCCACCATTTTGAAGATATAAATCAATCTTTAAAATCTTACTCGTGCTACAATTTTTATCCAATTTTCAATATCGTCATATTTTTGGAAAGCATTCACAATTCACAATCGATCGACGCGTTTAGAATTTTGATATTTAACCTAAATTTTTTAAAAGTGACGTCATACAATTCCTTTTTTTTTCAAAATAGCGTAAAACTTTGAAATCAGGTAAAATTATCAAAAACACAAATGTAACAAATGTTTTGTGCGACTTTTAAAAAATATTTATGTGATAGATTATGGCACAGCTCCTTTAATATTGGTTATGTTTACTTTAGATGTTTACCAAAATATGCGGTTTTGGCTTCTACAGTGAAAATAAGTCATTTGAGTATGTAATTGTTTGCCATTGAATTTATATAACTCGATCGGTTACTGTACGTAACTCAGTAAGCATGCATTTCGCTTGCTAGCAAGGACGCCACGAGTTCGATCCCCATGTTTGCTATTTGATATTTTTTTCTCAATTTTATGAGTAAGTAATTATTTGCCATCAAATTTGTATGACATATTTTTGTCTACATGACATCTTCTTTGAATACCAGTAAAGTGAGGGACAGACGAGCGTATTTTTTCGCCCGATCGCGGCGATTTTTAAAATCGCACAAAAAATTCGCCCGTTTGCCCCTTCACGGCGAGGACGATTCTGCTTGGCGAAGCATTCGCACAATCAATCGCTCGTATCTAGCATGTTAGATATTTTCGGCCGAATATTTTTCGCCGGCGATCAAATTCGCCCATTTGCCCGTGTCCAGCGTATATTTTCGGCCGATTCATTTTTATAAGCCAATCGTCGACATCATTGATATCACATGATCTCAAAATGGCTGCCTCCCTCGCTGAATCTTCGAGTCTGATGAAAGAGAAAGAACTGGTCACGCTTTGGTCCGAAAGGCCTTGCCTTTTTGACATCACCATGCCAGAATATCGGGATCGTGTAGCCAAAGATCTTGCAATGACAGAAATAGCTACGTGTGTCATCATCGTGGGTTTATTATTAGCGACCGGCGCCACCGCTAGAGGGCTCAGACAATGTTGCGCACAGCGATGGACGATTTTCAACCCCACTCCATCTGTTTTTGGGGTCATATTTTCGCCGAGCTAGTACAGACTTTTCTGACGGAATTTGGGTCGGAAAACAAGTGATTCTCTTAGAGAGTCTCCAAACGGCGGTTGACATGTGGTAAGTTGGCTTTTAATAAATTGTTGAAGTTTTCTTTTTTATTGAAATTGTCTGATACGCGCTGATACGCTCAAAGTTTTACTTACAATTATGAAAATAAACACTAAATTAATGATCTAAAATGTTGCTGAGGATGGAAATCCCCGTGGAAAGTGGCAAATACTGGAAATCGGCACCGTGTCGGATTCCAAAGGGACGCAGCTCCATCACAATACGGTTACAGATCACAGTTTATACCTCAACTAACTTTGAGAAAAGAAAATGTTGCTTGTTATTAGATTTATAAGTGTAATTTAAAATGCAGATGCAATTTTTGAAAATTGAATTAATACAGTCCATTATAGTTGGCAGCATTTAGTGTTCCATAATGATTGGGAAGAAAATATATATTTGTACCTGTTGCATAAAAGTATTAATTTAATTTTCCAGGATTGTGTATGTATGAATGATGAGTGTGAGATTAAAATATATAAATACATGAACATAGAGTTTGGAATGCATAATAATATTGCTGTGCTGCATGGCTATATAAACTTTTAATTAACATAATTTTTTTAAATCTTGTATTTTCAGTAGTATGGTAGACCTGCGTTTTGGTACCTAGCGGAGTGCCAGCTTGGGAAGAAAGGTATATTTCATGTCGATTTATTTAATACAGTTAGCTTCACAAATAAATATGATTTTGATTGATAAATACTTTGGTTTTTTTTATTTTATTTGTTTTTTTGGTGGGGGGGGGGATTTTTTTCTTGGGGGGGGGGGGGTGTTAATAATTTCATTCTATTTTTATTCTTAGTTTATTCTTATTCTCTTCTGTACTCTACGATGGAATTTTGTTTTTAAATATTTTGATTGTATTGTATCATTATTCATTATGATTACGTTTAGTTAAAGTTACTATTTAATCTTCTGTGGGGTTATTGCAAACATTAGAAAATAAACTTCTCGGCCTGTGTGTAATGTGTTTCCATGATCGTGTTGGTGCGTAAATTAACTAAAAACAAACAGGATTTTTTGTAGAATCAGGGGTAATAATCCAGAAAGTTATGGTCTAAAATGCGCAAATATCAAAAGGGACTGAGATCTTTGGGATAAAAAGATATTTTTAAGTTTCATCAGAATCGGATAAAAATTGTGACCTCTAGAGGGTCGACAACCTTCGGATTGCATACATTTACACAATTTGCGTACAAAAAGCGGCCATTTTGTTGGGCAGTTTCATTTCGATTTTCCCGAAATTCGAATTCAACCTTCATTATGGTGGAATGGTGAAATATTAAAACGGTTTTTAAAATCAGAAAAAAATTGTGACCTCTAGAGAATTGTGTACGAGGGGTGGCCATTTTGTCCAACAGTTTTGGTCCGATTTTCACGGAATTCGAACTCAACCAAAATTACGGTGTAACAGTGATATACTTGAACGTTTTTTATACGCCCACATTTTCATGTGGACGTATATTGTCGTCGCCCCTGTCCGCCCGGACGTCCGTCCGTCCGTCCACAATTTGTTTGTTGACACTCTACAGGTCACAATTCTTATCCGATTTTGACGAAACTTGAAATATAGTTTTGGGCTGATTTTGACGAAATTCGAACTCAGCCGTCCTTATGGTGTAACGGTGATATAATGATACGTTTTTTTTAATTGGGTAAAAATTATGACCTCTATAGGGTCCACAAGCTAAAAACGCGATTTTTCGTAGAATCAGGGGCCATAATTTAGGAAGTTACGGTACGATATGCGCGAATATCGAAAGGAACTGAGATCTGTGGGTTATAAACTTACATGTCAAGTTTCAACAAAATCGGATAAAAATTGTGACCTCTATAGGGGCAATAATCAGGGGCAATAATCCATGAAGTTTTGATTCAATACATGCCAATATCGAAAGCATCCGAGATCTGTTGTAGATAAACCTATATTTCAAGTTTCGTCAAAATCAGATAAGAATTGTGACCTGTAGAGTGTCCACAAACAATTATGGAGGGACTGACGGACAGGGGCGACGACAATGTACGTCCACATGAAAATGTGGGCGTATAAAGAATTAGTGTTGTTACAATGCTGAGATGTAGGCTTTGGGAAAATAACAAGGTTATCGACAACAAATTAATATTTAAAAAAAGCTACTTGTAGCTAATTCAAGTTTACATAATTATTTAATCTCCTGTATGGTTATTGCAAACATTAGAAAATAAACTTCTCGACCTATGTGTAATGTGTTTTGGTGAAATAATTATGTCTCTAGGACTTTGGGTTACTGAGATATGAAGTAGGGTTGAAAATTGAAGCAAAATGGCGAATTTCGCGAACAAGGGGTCTGCCAGTTCGCGTTACTAAATGGGCAGTAATTCAAGTCAATTCTGCTCCGATTTTCATAAACTTGGTGTTGTTACAAATACTGAGATGTACAATTTTCGACCCCCCCCCCCCCCAAGCGTCTGAAGAAGAAAATAATATTTAAAAATAGCTGCCGGTCACTACTATTATAAATGAATCTATGAAGTCCGCTTCTAAACGGGTTCAATTGCATTTTTGTACAAGTCGACGTAATTTACTCACAGAGTTGCGTACGCTCCCGAGGCGATCGCTACGTGTGCCCGTTCGTTATCGGCCGTAAGAAAAAATACGCATTAAAGATACATTATGGGAGATTTTTACAGAGAATTGGCCATTCTTGCTATAACAGTTCAAAAGTAGATGACGAAAGAAGAATATTTTGAAAATTTTAGTCAAATTACTTTATTCTGAACATAGTTATCATCGTTGTAATATTTGACTAGAAATGGTAGTGAAATGTGGCTTCACCGTGGCTGATCGTTTGATTGACAGGCGTTAACTCCACCTACATATCTCGATTATCAAGTAAAGTTTTCAATGGCATGCGGAAACGCTCTACAGCGGCCTCGCTAAGTACACTCTATCATTTAACCTCGATCTAACCATAGAACGAGAATACTAACGGGAACGCCCACCGTGTGACGTCACTACCTTATGTGACGGCGGGCTTCTGACGCTGATATCGGGCACAGCGTACTTCCGGTTTCTGCTCGCACTAACAAAATGCCTGGCGCGAATTGTGTTTTGTTCGGATGTTCCGCCTGCAATAAAAGAAATCGGGGTTGATCATTCTATCGCTTATCCAAAAACAACATAGAGTGGAGAGATAATCATTACGTATCATACAGTCTACCAGATCAGACCCGATAAATGACAAGACCTTGACAATATGTTCAAGACACGTTGAGTCGGATTATTTCGTTGAAAAAGTAAGTGAAAACTCAAAAGAAATTAATTATGTAGATTCTAGTTGGCAGTCCACCCTGACAACCTACAATGAAACAATGAAGTTAAGTTAAACCCATACTAGCTGAATGTCTGTATTTTCATGTTTGCCCGTTAGATTTTACCCTTTCTCTCATCAAAGTTGTATGCATATAGGTTTGTTTACATTAGTGCCGTAGCTAGGCCTAGTCTACTTTCAATTTGTTATGAAATTGACGATTACTACACCCGATGAGTGTGTGACAGCATGACGATTCTCTCTCAACAATCTTCTTTTACTTTAATTTTATGAATTACTAATTATTATTTTTTTTTAAAGGTCAAAGTTTTAACTGAGCAGCTCCATAAAAATTAAAATTGTATATTTATTTATGACTGACCTTGACCTGTCAAATCCTTTTATTTTTAAATTCCGAAATAATCTTGTTCCCGGTATGAATAATCAACAAGCATGGAAAAAAAAAATTATATCTGAACCTTTTGTTTTGTATGTAGGAACCTTTTTATTTTGATTTTATGAATATTTCAGATGTTTACAAAAATTCTGGGTCCACATATGGAAGATTAAAAGAAGGGTTTGGGAGACTATCAACCTTAATTCTTCTACAGAAAAGCGTAACAACAAAGAAATTGAATCCAAGGAAGTCACCGGTAACTTAAATTTCTGTTAACTTAATTATGAATATGAACATTCGATGTTTCCTTATAAAAGATCAGTATATGAACATTTAATTCATCAATATTAAACAGACATTATGCAAGAGCTATTAAATCTGTCAATTGCAGGTCTTTCTTTAGGCCAGGAATGTTATCTAAATTATTAATTAAACATCCAGACCATAATCAACGCTCGATGGCATCGCTAGCCTGTGATATATACTGGATTAGAGCCCAGTCTGCTACTTCTGATTAAATCAAAAAATGGATAATCGAGACCATGTTTTTTTTTTATCGTACCGACCTTAGTAATGATGATCGAGGCTAGGCCCAAAATTCAACCACTAAATACTCGGTTCAGGGTGGATCAATTTGACTGAAATTTTCAGCAAATTCCCTTTACATTATCTAGTTTTTAACTATGATAATGAGAACTGCTAGCTCTTTCTGTAATCTCCCATGATTTTATTTATAAATACCTGTATGAATATCCGATTCTTCTTTATATTTACTTTTGTAATTTTTTCGATTTTATTCAGAAACCGAGAAAATTATGAATACATGTATGAGAATCCAATTCTTCTTGTTTTAATTGAATTTTATGAATTTGTCTATTTTATTCAGGGTCCAAGGAAAACCGAGGAAACTCAATGTTTACATATGAACGAAGTAACCTTTCAGATGTTGCAGAAATCATATTTATGTCAAATGCCTGCTTTGTGGCTATGTCAGTCTTCAAGTGATTATATATATCTGTTTAAAACTGAAGATAAAAGTGTAACATACCATTTAACCATTGACAAGGACTTGAATTGTGAAGTACAATATAATAATTTTTGTTTCCTGTTCAAATTAAAGTTACATCTATAGATTTACTTATAAGAACTGTTGAGAATATGAAGATATGTAGGGGCATAACATCAAAACATTTACAGTCTTATTCTCAATGTCAGCCTACAACTGTAAGATATATCAGACAGGTTGATCTTTTCATGAACACAAATAAGTCAACATATAAATTACGAAAGCTGTGTACTTGCTTCTGTATGTAATAGTTTTGTTGAGGACACTCAAAAAGAAATTTGTTTAAGTTGTCGACAGATTAACAGAGATTTACAGAGAAAGTAAATAGCAATAATAATAGTTTATTTCACATATATGGCTACATAGCACATTGCATATTCAGATTTTGATTGACAATATATAATTCAAAGAATCAATATTTACATACTTGTAAATGTAATTTACAATTCAAAAATAGCTTAGCAATAATATATAGTTGCCATATAAACGAGCAAAAAGTGGTAGAATATAATCATGTGGTACGAATTTGATTAAAATGTAGATTTCACTCCATTTTGATTTATTTCTTCCAACTGACTCCACTCCACATAGATTTGAGGTCAAATGAGAAGTTATAGAGTTAAACTGTGATCAGTGATGTCAGGTATTTTATTTACAGCACTTTGCTGCAAGCATTTCACACAATGAAAGTAACAAAAACACAGATTATACAGATAATTTCATACAACAAAATAGAAAGTGTATAATTAAATTAAACATCACCTGGCTCTATTGGAATTAATATCGATATTGGAAGTATAAAAATATAAATGTGATTGAATCTAGGATTAAATCTAGAACTTAATCAGCAGTGTTCTACAGATTTTTTATTTCTTGTTATTACTGTATTGTAGATAATAAGTAATGAAAAGAAAACAAGGCCCCAAGTTCACAAAGCATTCTCAGTCTTAAGTTAAGGTTTTACTCAAAATTGTTTGTCTTATTTTAACTTAAATATAGCACTTTACTAACTATTGTTGTTTTAATGTAAATATATCAATAAGAAACTATGTGCAAAGTTTTGTGTTTCTGGATCAAAGATATTTCTCAAAAACAGTGATTGAAAGTTGAGCAAATTCTTAAGTCTGGGAATGCTTTGTGAACTTGGGGCCAGGTTGATAATAGTAAACAAAATATATCGAGACGCAATGAAATAGCACCTCTGAGATGACGTGGCATAACTTTGCACCTTCCACAGTTGCACAAAACCTAGCTTTTTAAAAGCTGCATTATATACCCCACGTGTGTACCAGAAAAATCAACATACTGATTCTGTTGGGTTTAATTTTTTTGATTGAGAATTGTTCGGGTTGCGTTTACGCAATCTTCAAAACATTCTCACATGTTATCATCGTAATATGTTGTTACATCCTTAATTGCAAGATTAAAGCAAATCTTTAAAACAAAATTGAGCTGAAAAGTACTAAGTAGGGCGTTAAACCTGGATTCATTTCAAACAAGATTTACATTCATCCATTTATAAAAGTGATGTATTATTTTTATTGCATCTTAGTATAAAATATTAACAATGATAACAAAATTTATACAAATTTTATACAGGTGCACAACTTGTAATGTGTGAGCTTTATAAATGTATTAAATTATTCTTAAATATACATTATGTAAGATTTTGATAAAGAGCTAGCCATTCTTGCTATAATAGTTCGAAGATAAATAATGTAAAATGAATAATTTGAAAATTTCATTCAAATTACTCTATTGCGAGCGAAGATATTAGCCTTTGAAGGCCTTTGAAGGTTTGACAAGACGTGTGCAATAATTTCAACCATCGTACTGGTTGTTCGAAGTAGTCTCACTCCTCCATTTTTAGCTTAAATCAAAATATGGCTGAACTGTTCTAATCTATTTAATATTGGAGAAATCCGATGCCATCGAGAGTTGATTAGGGCCTGGATAAGTTAATTAATGTCTAATTAATAATTTAGAAAACATTTCAGGCCTAAAGAAAACCTGCAATAGGCAGATTTAGCTCTCGCATAATGTATGTTTAATCATTATTATCATAAGCTTATGGATTTTTTTGTGCATTTCTATTTGCCTTTAGTGTTTATCAATGGCCATTATCTGTTAAATTCACAAGTTTTATTTAACAAGCATCACTGTCATGTGAATAAAATATCTTTGAACAGAGCCTTGGATCATTCCAACCACATATTGTTCTTGTTTTTTAAATTAGTTATCTTGAATAGTAATTTAACCATTTGTTCCAAATGATGATAAACTTATACTAGAAAATGCACAGGCAGATGAACAGTTTTGATGTATAATATTCTTTGTTGGGGTTAAACTCGATTGAGGTTCGGCAAACCCTTGAGATCATGTGAACATCAGATCATTTTTCATATAACCACTACTTGAACTTTCCCATTAAATTTAACTGGATTAGTTTGAATCTTAAAAAGAAAATAAATAACAATGAAAACCACGTAAAAAACCCCAAACAAAATCAATAGCTATGAATTAAAATTACCAGTGTAAATCTGTACACAACCAAAGACAGGGTTGGAGGTTATAATTTCCCTCACAATTTTATCTAATTACGAGCTTGATACCAAATTAATACAGTTCTTTAAAGGCTCAATACCACTCTTGTTGTAACTGAATAATATGTCCCAATCTTTATTCTGGTCAACAAATTTAACTATTTTAGAATATTTCAATTAATTGATGATACAAATTTCATCTTAACACACCTTATTTAAAAAATTCAACATAATGGTTTGAAACGTCTAACGTAAACCTTTTCAAATGAAACTTCGATTTAAAAATATTTTCGAACCCTCTGGACAAGTAAAATAGGATGTAATGGATAATTTACACAACAGGTGGGACACTTAAACATCTAGTACTTAGATAGAGATATTATTTATTTTCTGGAGCTTTCAAGCCAGCAAGAGTGTTATTGTCCCTTTAAAGTAAATATTATACAAAATAAAAGAAACTGTTCCAAAGCAATTTGGGATCACGTGGCTAAGTGGGTAAGACGCTTGCTCGCTAGCCTGGAGGTCGGGTGTTCGATCCCTGCATTGGCCGAGAAAGTTCATCCAGATTTTCCGGCGTGGTTCCTCCTTGTCAGTGATGCAGTACGGAGGGCCTGACAAGGACAGCTGTCTAATCCTTCGGATGATACGAAAACCCGAGGTCACCTGTATACATTGGAATGCACGTAAAAGATCCCTTGGCAGTTGGAATTCGATATAAGAATAGGTGATAGTGCCGCTGCCCGGGCAAAATTTCCCTTAAATCACACCTTATGGCGTATGCCCGTCTTCATTAGCCCAGCATAGGAGCAGAACAGTAGGACGTAAAACCCCATTTCATTTCATTTCCAAAGCAATTTGATCGTTTGAGAAGAAAAAAAATATATAGACATGGTCGAGACTATAATGAGTTTCATAACTTGCCCATTTGCTACGAACACTATGTGACTATATGTATGTATGTTGTATATGTAGAAAACTTACGGATGCTACTGGAACGACAGGTTGAGATGTCTCAAACAAATCTTTACCAAAGAAAAGCTGTAGTAAAGAATACACATTTTTTTTTTTATAAACAATATTTTTATTCAGGATGTCTGAATGGGATTGGGGAACAGGCTTAGCCTATGTAAAACCCCTTGTTATAAACAAGAAAAGGGCACTGGGAAACCAGCCAAAACTGGCACGGACATGCCAAAGGCTAACAACAATATACACAAAACAATAAATAAAAATAATAACAAGTCCTAAATCAAATGTGAATGTCATCACAATTTATTAATAATAATTTTATAATATGTAGTAGAAAATGATACACAAACGTGTGTTCGGATAATTTAATGTCCGAAAATAAATGGTTTATACTCCCGATGGTATGTTATATAACTAATTTAAAAAAAACTCATTAAAATTATGAATAACTTACATCTATTACACCGTCAAGTTCTTGAAATTCCAGGACGTCGTACGCTTCTGCCATGTTGACATACGGCCGGAAGTTACTTGTACCTTATTGACTTCGCGCATGCGATGTACAACATAATTATGTCATCACCGTTATACGTCACCGAGTGGGCGTTCCCGTTAGTATTCTAGTTCTATGATCTAACTGACGTATTCTCATCAGGATGCGCCATATTTGAATTAATTGATAAGTGAAATCCTATTTAAATCCGAGCTGTATCCGAGCCATCCGTGGGTCTACAGAGTTGATTTTGGGCTTGTTGTTTAAATAAAGATCTAATTTATAATTTCTATAACATCTGAAGCCTAAATTAAGACTTGCAATAATCAGATTTTGCTCTTGCATAATGTATGTTTAAGCTACAGCTAACATGTCCAGCTGTTTTAAAGTATAAGTAAAGCAGTTTTATCACCCAATAATACATCCTATAGTAGATATAGCTTGTGTGATAAATTTCATAATCTACTGCGATATCTCCTTAGGAGATATCGCTTTACATGAATTTGATTGGTCAGTTAAAAAAGGAACTACTTTTTTATATTTTCAAAGAACAGTTCATTTTTTATTAAAAGTAACTCCGTTTTTTTATTAAAAATGAATTATTTTTTATTTAATTGAATTTGATGGAAACACTGGGTCAATATAAAGGACTTTGCAATGGTTGAATTGCTGTCAAAAAATGATGTATCACTACGCCGTAATGTAATCAGGTAAGTCCATAGTGAAGTCCATAAGCAAAGAATTATATTTATTTATTTGTGCACATAAGGATTCCTGATAAATAAAATCTCCTACTCGTCTTTTTTGATATCAAAAAAGACTCGTAGGAGATTCTCCATGTCTCATACTTTGAAGATATAATATGGGTGTCGTTTGGAATGCTAGAGCATACTTTTATTTTTCAAAAGAACCGCGGTGGCTCAGTGAGCAATGCACTGCCTCGCTAACCAGGAAGTTCGCTACTGCGTTCCTCCTTGTCGCTAGAGAGAGGGCTGTTTAGCAGTGGGAGGAAACCGGAGGACCCGGAGAAAACCCACGAGGTTGGACAGGCGACCCTACTCATTGTCACGTACACCCGGGGAATCGAAATCACCCCAGTTGACTCAATGAGAGACCTTATGATACAGCGCGCACGTGCTAAACATTCGACCATCTAATCTACTAGATGTTGAAATTAATGTGTATAAGTGTATGATTGGGTTGTATAAAAACTATCAAACCTGTTCCAGAACAGGTCTAATTATTATTATTATTGCTACAGTACAAATTTCTCATATGCAAGTGAAATTGAATTTATTATATTTATGTATTACATTTGGTCTTATTTCTGTACATCATTGAAATAAAATTGAATAATATATGTTAGTCGCGACCTGACCTAGTTTGTGTCAAGTGGACGTTTAACCCATCCATCTCTCTCTCTTTTCAGAGGTATTAGGAATACTATTAAAATTTTAAAATAACAATGTTAGACTGAGTTACAAAGAAGTAACAAATCATCCTAATAAGTAAACCGGTTTATTGGTCCTTTCTTTATACAGATGTATTCATTCAGACGCTACAATGACTAAATCAATTGGGTATAATTACTAAATAAAAGACGTTCCACTTATGGTGGGAATATTGATTATGTGTCAGCCCCCATTTCTTTTCACTAAATGTTATTTTCAAAAATTCCACAAGGGCTTTATCGTCCAAATCACTCTATGCTAACCTGCACAAAGATAAATCGCATCATAATAATTTCCTGAGCAAAAGCCCGTTGAGTGCATTACAAATGACATTAAAGGTTGGTGTATAGTCGTATTTACTCTCTATCGACAAAAGGACACAGTTTGACAAATAAGATAACACGAGATAATTGACGTATATTGATAATTATTTGTCTTTGCTTCCAAGTATCTTTCAATCATTGTGATGCCTGGAACAAAAGCCCCGTTTCGCAAAGCTTCTTTTATGTGTATTTTGTGTCTAAAAGCATCTGGGTATTGTCTTCTTTGTGCTACAAATCTCCCTCTCATTAAGATAATTTTCTACTTTACATAACAGACTATTGTCAGTTTCAGCGCTATTGCTGTCATAGTTTAATGTTATATCCATTATTTCTATATTAAAGACGCTAAACATTTCGGTCCTTGTCTAACTAAAGTATTTAATTTGGTCAATATGGTGTTTTACTTTGGTATGAAATGGAGTTTAACGTCCTACGGCCTACTCCTATATCGAATTCCAACTGCCAAGGGATCTTTCACGCGCACGTCAATGTGTACACGGTTGTTCGTCCCACCCGAACGACTACACAGCTGCCCTTGTCAGGCTCTCCGTCCTGCATCACTGACAAGGGGGAACCACGCCGGAAAATCTGGATGAACTTTCTCGGCCAATTCAGGGATCGAACACCCGACCTCCAGGCTAGCGAGCCAGCGTCTTTTTTTTTGAGAAAATTTTATTCAGGTACTAATACAACATAAATATATACAGTACATCCGATTACACGTTAAAACATTCACTCATTCAAGTATATCAAATATACAGATGCACGCTAACAATCACACTCCAGACACACACATTTAAAATATATAAAAAGTATAGTACCATTAACAGCATAAAGATATTTACAATATAAACACAGTAGGCTTCATTTATCTTTCAATCTCAAAACTTGGCAAAAGTGCGACACCATTTCGAGTTTAAAAGTTAGTTTCAATATTTTAAAATACTAATTATATATCGATACATATAGATCCATTGCTTTCACAAGAAATAAATAATGACGGCAAAATAAACTTTTTAATAAAATTAATTTTATTTTTTTACAGTACTCTCTTACATCATTAAAGGAGGTCTTAAATACATTTTTAATTTTGTTTACAACATCAATTTCTATAGTAGTAGTACTGTCAAGGGATTTCATTCTCCTTTTATACACAGAAATTCGGGCACAGCTTAGTATTAAAGGGGCTAAATCGCTAATATTTTGGACCTAGAAATTGGCAGAAATGAGTCGCAACACATATAGTAATGTAATATGAATTTATATAAACTGTTTTACATTCAATCGTGTCCGTTTTACCGTGAATTGTCATGTTTGGCGAAATACGCCAAAAGTCTCAACCGCAAATCAGTTTCTAGCGTCTGGTTACTCCAGTCAACACAGATATTATTTATTGCGCATGCTCTCCAAATAAGAATATATCACCGTTTGACATGACTTGTGAGATATGTCTAGCCTCATTCTTTGAGCACCTTGTTACAAATGGCGCTGAAACGCATTATGGTACACGATTCGTGTACCAATGGTAAAATGTTTATTTTGTCTTAAATATTGGATATCAGAAGCCCATCTTTTCCAGGTAAGATCACAACACCAATGCTGATTTAAATTGCTTAAAAATTCGTGTTTTCAATGTCGAAGATTTTGGATGATATTGAGTTACGGACTTGGCTACTTTAAGTTGACTAATTCGTAGGGGCGAGAGTTGTTTTTGGATTGTAACCCAAATAAAAAATATGTTTTGAGATCTTCCTCAGTGACATTGGTAGATAATAAATCATTTAACATTTCTTTAATAATGATTCTTAAGTATAGTAAATCTAGACAATTAAAAAGCATATGTATTAAATCTTCAGTTTCTTCTTTACACACTAGGCAAATGTCATCTAATGTTTTATTATCTTGAATAATTTTAAAACTTAAAAATACATTTTTCCATACAATATTCCAATTTATATTCATCACTTTTTTCTCCCAAAATACAGTACATTTTGGTTCTACGAACAATTTCTTAATAAGACTATTATAACAGAACTTAGTTGTTAATTGCTCTGGTTCAATTTTTTCGTTATCAATTGTAAAAATACATTCTTTTCTTTTTTGAAGAAAAGTAGTATGGTTGTTAATAATAGAACACCAAGAATCAGGAATATAAGATTTTATAATATTATATTGTTTTAATATTTTTTCGCTACAGTACTCAGGGACATCGTATGAATGATATCTATGGGGTGGTAAGAAGTCAGGTTTTACATATATAATATCATATACCTTTACAATATTACACTGTTTAAATATATCAAACTTAGTGGATAGTAACGTTTGATTATCCTTTGATATGAAAGGATTATTAAACAAGGGTTGACAAGAAATATCATAGATATCTATAGGACAACTTCTACAGTTATTATTTAGTTTATTCCACGCACAAACTAATCTTTGATAAAATACAGGTAAGTTCTTTATTAAACTAGTTTTATAATGTATTTTAAAAATATCATGGCTTAAATCGAGATCAGAGTATTTCCGTAGAAAATACGTCATTGTCTCTTTCCATACGGCGTTGTATGTATCATCAAAATATTTAATTACCATTTGATGCACAGTGCATCTGATTTCAAACCTATATGTGGAAGTCCCAAACCACCTATTGACTTATTTCCAATAATAGTTTTATACTGTAGCCTATTTGTGGAGGTTTGTTGTTCCAAAAATAACTTTGCACGTGCTTTACAATGTCACTTTCAACGGTAGCCGGTATCGGTATAAAGCTCGCTGTGTACCATAATTTAGATAACAGTAAACTGTTTGTGACAAGGATCTTGCCCTGTAAACTGATATAACGTTTAAACTACGTATTTAAAATACACTTAATTTTATTAACTTTATCGTCCCAGTTAAGTTTTTCACACATTAACTTGTTCGGACCTAAATAAACCCCAGGTATATTAATACAGGCTTCTTTAACACTAATAGGATTATTGAATTCGTAGTTTTTGTTGACTGATTTTCTAATAGGTAATAACTCTGTTTTATGTACGTTAATCTTAGCACCAGACGCGTTACAGTAAATGTCTAAAACTTCGAAAGCTTTGTCTACCGAATCTTGATCTCCAAGTGTTAAATTTGTATCGTCGGCATGTTGATAAATCAAGGAAGTTAAACTACTATACTTAATAGAAATTCTTTTAATAGGTGACTGTTTTATTAATAAATTTAGAGACTCTGAGCATAAAACATATAAAATGGCAGACATGGGACATCCCTGTCGTACTGAACGTTCAATTTTAAAATAATGGGATAAGTGGCCATTACATTTTACAGCACTATATATATCTGTATACATGTTTCTTACATAATTAATGATGTTTTCTCCAAAACCCAAATATTTCAAAACATGCGTCAAGTATTTGTGAGAGACTCTATCGAAGGCCTTTTCGGCATCAATTTTTTAAGATAAAACCTTCTAAATCTTCTTCTTCCACATAAGTCTATAATATCACGAATGCTTGCCACATTTTCTGAAATATTTTGCCCTGGCACTGAACATGTTTGTTCTGACGATCTAATTGTGTCTAATACATTTCTAATTCTTAAAGCTAAATAACGTGATAATATCTTAAAATCTGTTTGTAATAAGGCTATTGGTCTCCAGTTTTTTTAAATGCCTCTAATCTCCTTTATCTTTAAAAATTAAAGTTATAATACCTTTCCGTATTGAGCGGGACATTATGTTATTTTTGAACAAGTAATTAATAACATTTAAATAGATAGGTCCTAACAGATCCCAAAACTTTAAATAAAATTCACACGTAGACATGGAGTTAAGTGACGTGGTTAGTTCCTTTAAAGTTATGTTTTGGTCACAAAGATCCCGATCTAATAGTAAGTGCAGGGGGACTGCACCACACAAAATTTACACAAAAACAAATACACGGACAGGACACCATACCCAGGAAAACACAAACATACAGACAATTCAGTCCCGGGTCTGTAGTGACACAGACTTCACTCGAATTTGAAAACAATTAGGAATACAACCCAAAGAACCCATTGTGTAATGCCAGCATGAGTCATGATCTGCTATATGCTACACGAAATACGAATGTAAGCATATGTAGTAAAGTTCAACTATACAAGTAACCACATCGGTGAAATGTATAAAAAAAGTAGTCCAAACTCTTAAATTCAATAAAGAAACGCTTTAGTATTCAATACATATAGGGTACATGTTCCATCGTCACAAAAAACAAAAACAAAACTGAATACAAAGAAGCAAGTAGGAAATGTAGACTGTCTCGAGGGACAGATGTCTGCTGACTGAGAATGACGTCACATCTTAGAAGGTGATAAAAAATCACAATAATAAGGGCAATAATCCAGATAAAATAACGTTAAAAGCTTAAAAACCATAAGTTCTAGCGACTAATCGGAATTATTAAGTTATGTAATTGTACAATATATAATACATTAATATAATACCCCACACAAGAAATGCAAAACAGGTATGTTGAAGAAATCGTACTATGTAAGTGTATTTATAAAGGCGTAACATTAAGGGAGGTGATTCAGACAGGGTTAGGTAACTACAGAAAATCTAAAATAAAATTTAAATTGGATCATTATTATCCAGTATGTAGTCGGTTATATAATTACAAGAAATGTCAAACTTGGTATGTTGAAGTCATGGAAGTTTTGAAATTTCTTTTAAAATGCGTAATTGTGTAGCGCCTTTGGCAGTGCATTTAAAGTAAAGAGATTTTATTCGGGAGAGAAATAGTTCTTTATTGTTACATATTGTCAAAAATCGTAATGCCTGGGAATAGAAAACACTATATTGCGTGGTATCTGGTATGTTACTATAGATTGACGGGTATTTTACTACTTCAAAACCAAATTTGTCCGTTTTGTCGAAAATACCGACATTAAATTTATTGTTAATTATATTGATGTTAAGGTCAAGAACAGATGCATTTATAGTACCGGAATTTTCTTTATTTAATATTAGTTCAGGAGGATATATTTCACTTTTATATTTGTTGAAATTTCCGTTATCATTGATAGGTGTTATGTCATCAATGTATCGGAAGGTATAGTTTAGACTTTTAGCTACTTTGTAATCTGTTTTTCTTTTATGGTCTTGAAAGTCGAATTCGTATTTATATAAATGTGCGTTTGCCATAAATGGGGCGGGGTCAGTTCCCATTGGCAAACCAATGGTTTGTTGCATTATCTGATCCCCAATCTCAAATATGGCATTATCTTAGTGTCGGCATTGCGACGTTTTATAATCCATTTAGCACCTTCTGCATAAATGGCCATCAAAGGAGAGATAGTCTTGGTCAAAACCGTCTTAATAACTTTCAATGAAGCATCATCTTCATCAATAGAGTTTTCTTTAGAATACAGTTTTCAATAAAACTTTGAACATTCGTAAACTATTGATCCAGTGTCTAAATAGGATGTGCCATCTTCATCAATTA
This sequence comes from Patella vulgata, assembly GCF_932274485.2. NCBI lineage: Eukaryota > Metazoa > Mollusca > Gastropoda > Patellidae > Patella > Patella vulgata. The sequence continues at coordinate 47,001,801 of NC_065885.2, forward strand.
TTTCTCTTATACGGTTATGGTTTTGTCCCTGTTTCCCAAGGTTTAAGAAATAACTTGTGCTCCTGTCGCTTTGTTGCTTGTTTCGTTTAGGATCTCAATATAGCATCAGGCATCCTAATTTATGATATCTTTAGTTCGTTTTACAAAACTGATTTAATCAAATGTGTTTTGAAGACATTCTGTAGATGTACTTCCATTAAATCTGCTTTTTTGAGATTCAAGTTTGAATATCGAAAAACGATTTTTCGACATTCGCCAATATCAAAAAACAAGGAGAAAGAGCTTTTTATGCGAATTCACTGCTCAGGCATCCTCATTTATGATATCTTTAGTTCGTTTTAGAATACGTATTTAATCAAATGTGTTTTGGAGACATTCTGTAGTTTTACATGATTAAAATCTCGTTTTTCGAGATTCGCCAATATCAAAAAACAAGTACAAAGATCAGTTTTTATGTGAATCCACAGCTCAGGCATCCTCTTTTACGATATATTTAGTTCGTTTTACAAAACTGATTTAATCAAATGTGTTTTGGAGACATTATGTAGATATACATCCATCTAATCTGCTTTTTTGAGATTCAAGTTTGAATATCGAAATACGAGTAGCTCGTTTTTCGACATTCTCCAATATCGAAAATCGAGCTAGTTGTTTTTCTTTATTCGCCAATATCGAAAATCGAAAATCGAGCTAACTTCACCCCAAGATTACCATCAGTACTAGGCAATTCATTAGCATACAAATTACTGGAGGGAGTGAAGTCGCACGACAGTGGTTGAGCTATTAAAAAAAATTAATGTCGACTCTTATTAAAAATCTTCGACTTCGACTCGACACTAATGTATTATTACAGAAAGTGTATACCCCTTTACCATAAATCACATTGTTTACAGATTTGCAAGGTACCACCTCCCTAAATTTAGCGCGTAGATCAACAAGCATGCAGACAGACGGGAAAAGTATGAAAATTCCGAGAAAAACTCACCAAAAACAATGATTAAATTCTTGTCCTTATCATGGTTAAAAACCACATCAAATATATACCTTCGTTGTCTAGGATACACATAGATTCATAAAAACGCTATGGCACAACATTTTAGGGTCATAAAAGTAGTAAAAAAGGCGGAGAAAGACGACGATGTTATACGGACCATTTCCGTATGAAAGCTGTTCCATACGTGCTGCCGTATGCGTGTGTCGTATCACGTATGAGAAATACACACACATTGATGACGTCACACGCAAAGTCGACACGGTTACGCGATACGGACAAGGAATTTACGCTTGCCAAAAGTCTCTATTGTCTATAACTCTCAAACGCTGAATTTGTGAACCGCATTAAAGAACTTTTAACTAACTTTTAACTATGTGGAACTTTTTGGACGAACAGTTTGTTCAGCTATGTGGTTTTTACTGCGAACACTTCGCTTTACCACATGAAACAAGCGGACTCTTTTTCCCCCACGGGTTTTTTTCTATCCGCACTGATGACGCCAAACATTAGTCATCCGGACCTCCAGTTTTGACTTGTTTTTATTATGACAAAGAGAGAAGATGAACCGCCCTCTCTTTTCATGACAGCGATTTTATAAGTGTGTTTTAAGGGGACTCAATTAAATCAACCTGTTCATAAATCTGTAATAAAGAAGAAGAACAACAACCAGATTTGTTGTTTTATATCTAACCTACCGGTATATTTTGTTTTGGTAGACCCAATTGGCTTTTGAAGTAGTTTTGAATAGATGATGTTGCTATACAGTATACATGTGACTGATCAGATAGCACCTATTTAATAGGCACAAGCTATTTAATTGTGAGCTTATTACACAATTTTATCATAGCACATAGGACATATAAAATCGTTTCACAGTTTCAATTAATGTATACCAGTAAACGACAATGTTACAGGTAATTACAGACAATAAAGACCCACACCCTCTGATCCCCTGCAAGTGTCTGAAAATTGCGACTCGGAGGCACAGTGGCTTAGTGAGTAACATGTTCGCTCGCTAACTAGGAGCTACCGGGTTTGATCCCAGTGATGGCTGAGAAAGTTGCTTGGGATTATCCGACATGATTTCCCCATTCTAAAGAACTATCTAGTCGTTGGGAGGATATAAAAAAACAGAGGCCGTGTGTATGCATCGGTGACCAGACATGCACGTAAGAGAACCATAGGAATATGGGATTCGAAATAAGAAAAGGCCGTTGCTGCGTTGTCCGGGAAAAATTTTCGCCTCATAGCATACTGCCCATGCCTATCTTCATTTAGGGGGTTGGGTGGTCAAGTGGTCTGTAGCCTGTCACTTAGTCAAGATTGGTGGTTTCGATCCCAAGCTCGTACGTGACAAGGAGTAGGGTCGCCCGCCAAACCTTGTAGGTTTACTCCGTTTTCTTCCACTGGTAAAGGCCCCTACGTACAAACAAATTATTTAAATAAGTGCAACTTATTATTCCCGAAATTACCTTGTTTGTGTCTAGAGGACGTTAAACCCCATTTTTGCCTCTCTCATTAGGCTGGTTCGGATGACAATACCTGTGAGAGTAATCATAGATCCAGTCGAGCTCCACCTGCTTTAGAAGATAGAAGATATTGTAAAAGGAAATGGGGCCCGATATAAGTCATCAGGGCCTGCGGAAGCAATTCTTGATTGGGGGGGGGGGGCTACCATCCTAGAAATTTAGACGAGGGACAAGGGGGCGCCATAGGCCTCGGAAGCTCCTTAGAGTCTTGGTCATCAAAAACACTTTCTGAGCGATTTTCGGTTAATAAAATTACTCAGCAATGAAGTGAAATTTTATTTCTTTTTTAAATCTCTTAACATGCAAACACAGTCAGTGGTGGTGTCCTGCGATACTGAGCTTGAGAAATATACATGTATGCACAATAATACCAAAGTAGTGGACATAGAACCCATAAATTTTGTATTAAATCCTACAAAGGTCCAGTAAATTTCTTGACTTAAACTTCAGTCTGTGTACGATCATTCATCAATGTTTCAGTTATCTTGGTGGCTTTGCATAAAAGGCACGTTCTTTCCAAAATATATTCCAAATGGCCTCCGTGGCATTGGAAGCAAACTTGCATACGTTGCGCAAAATTGTCAATTACTCGAACACATTCCACTGTGGGGATTTCCCTGATTTTTGCTGTGATTGCTGCCTTCAATTCACCAATCATTTGAGGGTTGTTCTGGTACACATTATTCTTGAGATAATCAGGTAAATCCACAAAAAGGAATGTGTTCTAGTAATTGACAATTTTGCCCGACGTATGCAAGTTTTCCTCCAACGCCTTGGAGGCCATTTGAAGCATATTCGGAAAAGAACATGACTTTTATGCAAAGCGACAAAGATCACTGAAACTTTGGGGAATGATCGTACACAGACTGAAGTTTAAGTATTTACTGGACCTTTGTAGGATTTAATAAAATTTTTTATGGGTTCTGTTTTTTTGGGGGGTCAAACAATGTGTGTTTATAACCGAAAGATCTCGGTTTCTTTCTATATTGGCGCTTATATATACATTTATAACTTGTGGACCCTTGTAAAAACGTTCAAATATATCACCGTTACACCATAATTATGGTTGAGTGCAAATTTAGATATTGGCGCGTATTGTACGAAATATCACGTTCTCAGCATGTGGACCCTCTGTCGGGTTCACCAACTTTATATTGTTTTCAAAACCGTTCAAATATATCACCGTCACATAATAATTATGGTTGAGTCCGAATTTCATGAAAATCCGACCGACACTTTCGGTCAAATGGCCGCTCCCCTTTACGTAAATAGTATAAAAGCATTTATAATACAGATGTGACGTCGTCCTTTGATGTTGACGTATCCACGGGCGCCGGAACCCGGGTACCAGGATATACAAATGGTACCTTGTCCTTTTCTGGGGTATACATGTATACCCATGCCCTAATGATGAAAGTTTTCAACCTTTTTACTAGTCTATTCATTTTTAAATGATAGATATGTAACTGGTCTCTGGTCGGTCGCAAACCGGCTCTCGCACTCTCATTATCAGCTATCAGTGCATGCCTTGGCTAGATGACCTGGCGCCTGGTAGGTTCGGGCATTTTTATGCGCGAACTCTTAGTTTTTTTTTACTGGCATGCGCACAGGTACTATTTCTTTTTCTTTTAACAAGTACCCAAATCGGGGATTTCGTGCGGAGGTAGTTCGGAGGTAAACAGTCTGTGAAGTACAACACTTGCCACTGTACCTGTGTATCGCTAATTATAAACCGAATGTGTGAAGACAGTTCATACATATCACTCAAAATTTTTTCAGTACAAACTCAGTTGATTCACGCTCGATTTGCTACTAAACAAACCCATCGGTTTATTTTCTCAACAGTGTGACCCGAAGTGACCGCGGATTTATTGACCTTGTATGAACTTATCCATAGCTATATCCTTACACCGAGAGAAATTATCTAGTCTCGGTGAAAAGAACCATGGTCATCTGGTAGAAAATTACTTTTGTATTTTTTGGAACGGAAAACAGTGTTTTTAGAAGCAAACTAACCTGCCGCACATGAGGAAGTCATTATACTAATAATAAAAGGCGAGACCTCTTTTTGCGGCGCAGGCTTATCACTGAGTAGTAAACCGTCCACAAACAATAATATAGGAAGCCTAGTGACGAGTGTAGTAAGTAGGCTATAGACTATAGGTTTGAGTCGAGATTACTCGCTTTCAGTTTACTCTGTTTTTGCGATAACCAATTATGTGAGAAATACCATACTGACATTCGGTTTTTAAAAGTTGTACGCGAACTAAATGCGTTTGTTAGATACTGAAAGAGCAGCCCCGAGTCGAACAATCGCCGCCCGAGCTGTCTTCGTCAGCTAGTTTCACAATATCGTGCAATAGGTGTATTAATGTGATTTTTAGGTTTAACCCCGCAAACAATGCCAAAATAGTGTTTTCCTTGCTTACAGAAAACTGAAATTTAAAAAAAAAATTTTTTATGAGGGTGACCCTCCCACACACTCCCTATCGAGCCTCATGCCTGGCACATACTGTCAACATTGTATATTTTTCCGTTTCCGCTCTTCCCCCCCACAATATATATTTCACAGCTACGTTGCGACGGTACCAGCATACCCAGTTGTTGACACCCATTACATCACTCCTGTCTAACAAATCATAAAGCTGTGGTGTTACGGTGGCGGCATAGTATTTCACCGTAACACCACAGCCACTCTAACCATTCATAATACATCTAACTATCCCTTTACAGCACTTCACTCCCTACACATTTCCCCTCGTCCTACTTTCCCAAACGTCAACAACACATCTCATACATCCAGTTCGCTGATTAACCCTTGTACCACGTCTACTGGATGTCTATAGATGTATTGCTCAAAATACGAAAAATGTAATAATCAGGCTTTTATCTCTTTCATTATCATGTATTTTAAAGGGTTTTATGTTGGAATTTAGAATGCTAGAGGCGCTCTAAACAGCGTTCTCGGAATTGAAAAATTTCAAATTTCTCTAGAGGCCCCCCTTCTTTTGTTACCCTGGCTTTCGCGCCGTTCCGGCGCCCCTGGGCGTTTCATTATTTCAAATAATGTGACTTATTTCATTGCAAAGCACGCGCGAGTGTCTGTATGTTTAGTTCTTTAATGGTCTCGAGCTTAAGACATTGCGTAATATATTGTTTCAATGTATTACTTAATGTCTCGCTCTCTACCATTAAACCGCACGTAATGCTCAGATTGTGGACCATCTAGCGGCCAAAATATTTATTTGATTTAGATCAAAATTAAAACGTATCACTAGTTCTTGGGTGAGTTCAATTTTATAACGCATTGGCCCCCTGCCTTTTACGTAAAATGTGAAATATGAATGAAATTTGTGGACCTTACCGAGGCGACAATCGTTGTCCAATTCATGAGATGAAACTTAAACTATGTGTTAAGGATCAAACATTCTTGGATAAGTTCGACTTTGGTAAACATCAGATCTTACATTCTAGAGCTATAGCCCCTGCATTTTATGCAAAATGTGAAATATGTATGAATTTTTATACGTCCACATTCATAATGTGGACGTATATAACCGTCGCCCCTGTGTGTGTGTGCATGTGTGTGTATGTGGGTGTGTGTGTGTGTGTTGGGGGGGGGGGGTCGCCTGCAGGCCACAATTCTTCAATGATCATCTTGAAACTTTACATACTTATTCCTTATACCCGAAGGATTCTTCCTATTGTTTTTGGTGCATGCCCGACACCCAGGGACAGAGCTACGCCCATTTTTTGTATTTCTATGTTTTTCATCTACAGGCCGCTTTTCTTAACGTATCATATTGAAACTTATCATACTTATTCTTTGTACCCTAAGGAACATCCCTATCGTTTGGGATGCAGAGCCACGCCAATTTCTTGTATTTGTTTGTTTGTCGTCTACAGACCGTATTTCTTCACGTATCTTCTTGAAACTTTGCATACTTATTCTTTGTACCCTAAGGATCATCCCATTGTTTGGGGTGTATGCCCAACCCCCAGGGGCAGAGCCACGGCCATTTTCTTTGTGTGTGCCTGTGTGTCGCCTACAGGCCACAATTCTTAATCGATTGTCTTGAAAAAATTTCATATGAATTCCTTATACCCTAAGGATGGTCCCTATTGTTTTTGGTGCATGCCCGACCCCCAGTGGCAGAGCCACGCCCATTTCTTGTATTCATTGTTTGTCATCTACAGACCGCATTTCTTAACGTATCACCTTGAAACTTTGCTTACTTCTTCTATCCTAAGAAACATCCCTATTGTTTGTGGTGAATGCCCAGCCCCCAGGGACAGAGCCACGCCCATTTTCTTTTTGTGTGTCTGTATGTCACTTACAGCCTGCAATGCTTAATCGATCATCTTGAAAACTTTTTTTATACTTATTCCTTATACCCTAAGGCCGACCTCTATTATTTTTGGTGCATACCCGACCCCCTGGGGCAGAGCCACGCCCAAAATTTATGCGCCTTTTGTGTCGCCTACAGGCCGCAATTCTTAACAGATCCTTTTGAAACTTTGCATACCTATTCCTTATACCCTAAGGATTCCCCCTGTCTCTGTAAGTTGCCTACAGGCCACGATTCTTAATGGATTGTCATTGAACTTGGGATATGTATTTCTTATAGCCTAAGGACGCCAACTGCATGTCCCGACCCCCAGGGGCAGAGCCACGCCCAATTTTTCTGTTTATCGTTTACAGGCCGTAATTCTGAATGGATCAACTTGGTACTTGGCATATGTATTCCTTATAGCCTAAGGGCGTCAACTATTGATTTTGGCGAATGCCCTGACCAACAGGGGTAGAGCCACGCCCAATTTTTGCCTTTAGCGCCCGAAGGCCACAATTCTGAATGGATTATCTTGGAACTTGGAATAATTAGTCCTTATACCCTAAGGACAGCAACTATTGATGTTGTCATTTCAATAACAGGGTGGTACCTATTTATATTGTTCCATATCCAACCCCCAGGGGCAGAGCCACGCCAATTTTTTGTATTTATCGTCTACAGGCTGCAATTCTGGATGGATCCCCTTGGAATTTTGCATATTTATTCCTTATACCGTAAAGACAGCAACTATTTATTTTGGTGCTTGCCCCGACCTCCTGGGGCAGTGTCACAACCACTTTTTTGTTAGTATTTTGTCTGTAAATTTGGCAAAACAAACCCGACGCCTAGCCTTCTTTGCTTCTGATCATATTACAGCCATTTCATATTTCATATTCAAAAGTACAATATCAATCAAACCTGGAATGTGGACTTATATTGCAGCGTTAGCGATGCTCTTGTTAATTTCGTAGGCCCTCCAGAGGGTCTACAATTGCCCACTTCTGAGGAAACTCAACAAATATGTTAAGTATCAAAAGATCTTGAATGAGAGTATGAGCCGTATTGATTTTATCTCTTCCACATAGATTTCCGGCAAAATAATAATAATAATAATAATAAGGGTTCTTATAAAGCGCTAGACTCCAAACAGTACTGTTTGCTCAAAGCGCTAACAAAGTTTACAGGAAACAGTTATAAATATGAACACTGAAACAAGTAAGTTTTGAGCTTTTGAAGATGCTTAAAGATGGAGCAGTCCGTAGATGTAGTGGCAGAGAGTTCCATGTATGTGCTGCATTATAGGCAAATGATCTGCAGCCAAAAGTTTTCAGGTTATACTTTAGAACAGTTAATAAACACCGGGAACCAGAACGGAGTTATCTAGATGGAGAGTATTTGTGAATTAAATTACATAGATAGCAAGGTGCTGTGCCGTGTATACACTGATAAGTTAGGGTTAGAACTTTAAAGTTTATTCTTTGTCGAACAGGGAGCCAGTGAAGAGATTTTAAAAGTGAAGTAACATGGCAATCATCTTTGGAGATGGTGACGATTCGTGCAGCTGTATTCTGAAGCTTTTGGAGACGATGAGTGTTTTCAGCAGAGATACCAGCCAAGAGGCTGTTGCAGTAGTCTAGCCTGGAGATAACTAATGATCTGGATATTGCCAATATTTCGCAAGTGGAAATAACAATTTCTCACTATTTCCGAGACCTGTCTGTCCATGTTTAGGGAGGCATCCAAATAAATTCCAAGATTCTTAACACATGGTGCAAATGGTATATTAAATTGATCAAAGTTTAGACCATCACGCTCTACTTTCTCTCGACGTCTTGAAGGACCGATGATCATCGATTCTGTTTTGTTGTCATCCAATTTTAACATGTTGTTGCTCATCCATGATTTCACAGATACAAAGCATTGCTCCACCTTATTAAGAATATCATGCTGATTCTCGATAGAGAATTTAACAGACAACTGGGTGTCATCAGCATATAAATGATATAGAATGCCTGATGTACTGATGATACTCCCTAGTGGCTTAGTGTAGAGGGTGAACAAAATCGGTCCAAGCACTGATCCTTGGGGGACTCCGCAATTTAATGACTTGTGCGCTGAGTTAGAGTCGCCAATATTGACATACTGTTGGCGATCAGAAAGATAGGATCTGAACCACTGGAGAACTGAGCAATCAAAGCCAAAATCTGAATGAAGACGGTTTATCAGCCGCGAGTGGTCAATTGTGTCAAATGCAGCTGATAAGTCAAGGAGAACTAATAGCGAAATGTTTCCATTATCTACCCCAACTCGCAAGTCGTTGACGACACGGTTCAAAGCAGTCTCTGTGTTATGGGCTGCTCTATATGCTGACTGAAATGTATCCAATAAATTATATTGATTTAAGTGATCGTTGATTCTTATTTTCACTGCCCTTTCGAGAATTTTTGAGAGAAAGGGCAAATTAGACACAGGTCTGTAGTTACTAAAATGATTAGGATCCAGGGTTGCCTTCTTCAGGAGTGGCTTTACAACTGCAATTTTGAGTGAGGAAGGAACAACACCTTCCTCAAGACTTGTGTTAATTATTTTTGTTATGATGGGTAACAAATATTGGATATGTTTTAGGAGTAGCTTAGTTGGCATTGGATCCAATTGACACCATGTCGATTTAGAATTCTTGATAATCTTTAGAATTGCATTTTCAGAAAATGGGCTAAAACAACAAAATTTACGAATATTGTCAGGACCTGATAAGTTCTGATTAGATGCAGGTTGTACAAACGAATTTCGTAAGAGGGAAATTTTATCCACAAAGAAATCGTTAAAACTTTTAGCTAACACATCGTTTCCGGTGTTAAGATTCGGTAAAATGGACTTAAAGATGACATGGTTGAAAATAAGGCTTTCGGGTTAGCTGACTGTAATTGTATAAGTTCATTAAAATATTTTGATTTCGTCTGCTTAATGAGGGAATTGAATTTATTTCGCGTAACGTTGTAAATTTGCCTATGAATTTCTAATTTTGATAAACGCCAACGACGTTCAGCTTCGCGGCGTTCTATTTTTGCCAATTTTACCTCATCAGAATACCAGGGAGATTTTGTTTTTCTGTGTCTTTTCCTTTCCACGATAGGTGCATGTTTGTTGGTAATGTCACAAAGGGTAATGTTGAAAAGTTCAACAAGTTCATTGACACCAGAAGGTGGATTGGTATATAATGTCGATGACATTATGTCATTTACGAAGTCTGGTCGAGAAATAGACCTTATGTTACGACATTTTGTTACATTGAAGGGGTGGGTATCTAATTTTAAAATAAGATCAAAATGTATCCAATAATGATCGGACATCTGGATGTCAAGTACAATCAAGTTTCGCACAATGTCATTATCATCTCTAGTTATAACCCAGTCGATAGTGTGTCCCTGACGATGCGTCGGGTGATTGACATGATGTACCAGACTATGAGCTTTCAATGACTTCAATACTTTTGACGAACAAGGTTTAGTTGGATCATCGAGGTGGATATTAAAGTCCCCAAGTAACAAAATTGAAGTGTTTTTTAGATTCAGGTTATCACATAACCTAGAAAAATCAATGTGGAACTGGGAATCTGGAATACGATTTTCATACGCCCACATTTTCATGTGGACGTATTATGCCGTCGCCCCTGGACGTCCGGACGTCCACAATTTGTTTGTGGACACTCTACAGGTCACAATTCTTATCCGATTTTGACGAAACTTGAAATATAGGTTTATCTCCAAAAGATCTCGGTTCCTTTCGATATTGGCATGTATCGGATCGAAACTTCATGGATTATGGCCCCTGTTTGTACGAAAAATCACGTTTTTAGCTTGTAGACACTATAGAGGTCACAATTTTTATCCGATGTTGTTGAAACTTGAAATCGCGCATATCGGACCGTAACTTCCTGAATTATGGCCCCTGATTGTACCAAAAATCGTGTTTTTAGCTTGTGGACCCTATAGAGGTCATAATTTTTATCCGATTTAAAAAACCGTTCAATTATATCACCGTGAAAATTGGCCCGAAATTGACAGACAAAATGGCCGCCGTTCGTTCTCAAATAGCGTAAAAATATGGTATATCAAGGTTGTGGACACTATAGAGGTCACAATTTTTTTCCGATTTTGTTGAAACTTGAAATGTAAGTTTATAACCCAAAGATCTTATCGGACCTTAACTTCCTGAATTATGGCCCCTGATTGTACGAAAAATCGTACAATAGAGGTCATAATTTTTATCCGATTGAAAAAAACGTATTATTATATCACCGTTACACCCTAAGGACGGCTGAGTTCGAATTTCGTGAAAATCGGCCAAAATTGACAGACAAAATAGCCGCCGTTCGTTCTCAAATAGCGTAAAAATATGGTATATCAAAGTTGTGGACACTATAGAGGTTCCTTTCGATATTCACGCATATCGAATTGTAATTTCCTGAATTATGGCCCTTGATTGTAGTAAAAATCACTTACTTGTTAGCTTGTTCTCTATCCATCTCTCGAAAATGTGGGCGTATCCTGCCTGGCAGCCGCTGGTTAACAGATGGAGGGGGCCTATAAACACCCAATATCCGTAAGGCCTGGCTTGCAAAGGTCACGACTAATTCCATCAATTCCATTGATGTATATTGCACGGATGATTTGATGAATTTGACTTTGAGATAGTCTCTAAAAATGACTGCGAGTCCACCGCCCGTGCTTATCACACGGGATTCATGTCTGAAAGTGTACCCTGGAGGGACGAGCTCTGCAATTTTTGATTCATCGCCTGTTTCCATAACCATGTTTCAGTTAGGACAATAATATCAAGACTGTTATCTAGTATATGATCTGTAATTTCGAGAGTTTTGTTTCTGACCGAACGAGCGTTCCATAATGCTATTTTTATTTTGTGATTTAACCTTTTCGGATGGACACAGATCAAATCTTTAAGGTTAATTGATGAACAGTTGCTAGCAAGGGTATTATTTGTTTCAGACTTTCTTGAGAACGCATCAGTAATTACTTTTATGGGTCTTTGTTTTCTAGAACCACCTCGTTTACCCCTTCTTCTTGACTTTGTGTTACTAATCCCTAACTTACGTAGATGATACAATAGATGTTGATTAATCTTCTGAGAAGCACAATGAAAATCAGTTAGTTGTTGGCGATCATAGTGTGTCATGGATCGGTGATTATCTGATGAGTTAACTCTATCTACCTCTGTGTTGCAATAAATTGTACTATTTTCCACATTTATCATCATGAATATACACAAATTAAACCAAGGATTCTCTGTAATGTAACAAATATTCTGGTAACAAAATAATACATCTGGAAACTGTTAACAAGATGAAAATAACTGTTTCCCGAGAGCTGCAAACAATGACTGCTACCTGTAAGGCGCACATCTCAATTCTACCATTTGCCATTCAAAGACAAGAAAGTTATGTCACTAGAATTCATTTGTCACCAAGACAAAAAATATTAACCTTGAACTTTTACAGAAACACATTTAAAGTAGCCAAGTCTTCGACATTGAAAACACGAATTAGTTGTCAATTTAAATCAACATTGATATTGGGGATCTTACCGGGAAAAGGTGGGCTTCTGATATCCAATATTTAACACAAAATAAACATTTTTACCATTGGTACACGACTCGTGTAGCATAATGTGTTTCAGTCCCATTTGTAACAAGGGACTCAAAGAACGAGGCTAGACATATTCTACAAGTCAAGTCATTCTTATCTGGAGAGCATGCGCAATAATTACTATGTAGACTGGAAAAACCAGACGCTAGAGATTGGCATTCGATTGAGATTTCTGGCATATTTCGCCAAACATAACTGATTTGAAATTAGATTAAAAATGGAAACGATTGAATGTAAATCAGTTTATATACATTCATATTACATTATTATATGCGTTGCGACCCATTTGTGTCAATTTCTAGGTCCCAAATTTTAGCGATTTAGCTACTTTAAAATTACATGTAACAAACGTTTATGACATTAGACATGTCGCTTACTCCCTACGGAAATTCAGGAACAGCAACTAACAAATTCAGAATAACATCTTAAATACCCTACCTCAAACTAAAACTCACACACAACATGATTACTAGACAGTCACGTGCACACATGCACCTCATTCATGGCTTTATTGTGGACAACCAAAACGCCTTGTTAAATTCAATGAATTTATTTCAGTCTGTATAATTAGTTAACAATCTATTGCAGTAAACAATGTCAATGAGTACATTAAAGTACCCAAATCTATAAAGGGGTAACACACGACATCACCATGATTCTGTGACATACAACACTAACAGATATATTACATATAATAGAAAATTTCTATAACAATTTATACACTTCAAAAATCACACCAAATCCAACAATTAAACAATGCTTAATAAATACATATTTAGAAACACTAACCGAAAACTGCTACTAGATCACATAATTACCGAAAATGAGATTAAACTAGCATTAGAAAAATCGACTAAAAATAAATATCCAGGTATTAATGGCATCCCCTTCGAATTCTATCTTTCTTTCTGGGGCCTTATTGGGAATATCCAAAAATAAAAAGCAGGAATAATCGCAATATCATACAAAGGTAAAGACAATCGAAAAGATCAATTAGTTTTCTGTGTATACATATATCAAAATCATCACCAGGGTCAACTACACCCGGCTTTCAACAGTACTGGATAGGATTATTTATCCAACACAGACTGGGGCTGGAAAAAAAATTGTCTTGATAACCTCGGTAGTTTATCTTGTTAATTCACGAAAGCCGTGCTATAAATATAACTTAAAGGTGAAATATTAGTTAACGGGATTTTTACAAATAAAATAAAAATAACTCGCTCGGAAGACAAGGCTGCACCCTATCTGTGTTGTTATACCCGATAGCTATTCGCCCTCTTGTTTCCCATATTAAAAACAATAACAATATAATTGGCACAAATATCCCAAACATACCAAAACCCATTAAAATCATTCAACACGGTGATGAGAGGGAGAGATCGTTTTGGGAATAAAATATGGTATATTGTCATTTCGGTAACTCGAGAAAAGCGGTTTAACGCCCACTCGACACAAACTAGGTCATTTCGCTACTAACATATGGTTCAATTTTATTTAAATAATTCGCTTGTGCGTAGAGGTCTTTAGCTTTAGCATTGGGAAGAAACATCACCGCGACATCGTGACATGTGGATATATGCCGGAGAATTTGTTCAATAGTGACATCATTCGAAGAATCAGGAATGGCAATCTATATCGGTGAAATTTTGACAAAAGGGGGTTGGAACTATAATCATTGAAAACACAAAGGTACGCGTTAATAAGTTAAAATACAGAAATAAAGATAAATTCTTGCACTTTCCTGACATATTATACCCAAATGATTTTTACAGGACCGCTTGCACTTGCAAGCAGAGTTCTCATATACTAAAAACACCGGAATGAAGAAATATAGATAAAGAATAAGAAAAAATTTGTGTAGGCCACGAGACTGTTAAATATATATTTTTTTAAATGAACCTCTAAAATACCCTTTTATATGGATGTTTATTTTATAAACTGACTTTAGTTTAATGCATGATTAAATCTTTGTTATTTTAAAACTATTTTTATTTAATGTTATGTTATATATCAATATGTTTTTAACTTGTAATATTGTATAATAAACTTGTTTTACTTATGTTAAGTTTGTCGACTTGGAAACCAGCTGCAAAGCCCAACAAGATGATTAACTGAGTAGCAATCTAAAATCTATTTATCGGTTGTGAAGGGAGATAACTGCGTAAATATGTCAATTTTCGGCAAATTATCGAATATTCGTTGCAGTAATTACACTGATGTGCTGCTATTTAACGATATCAGGTTGTTGTTTAATAATATTGAGTAGTATTTGGTAGTATTGGGTTATTATTTGCTTGTTTTGGGTGATATAGGGAGGCAAATGGAACAGCTAGATATCGGTAATTAAATTTGAGGTGTATTTCCACCGATATAACTCCCTATTTTTGAGAAAATTCAAGTAATATGCACATTTTGCATCATTTTGTTGTAGTATTGGATAGTATGTAGAGATATTGCGGTGGTATTGGGGTAGTATTGGGTAGTATAATATAGGGTATTATTGGTGTTTTATATGTTCTTTTCAAGTCGTCAAACTTGTCAATGTCTATGGAAGCGATTTTACATAAGCAGCAATGGTTGTTATTGTACATATATAGTATGTAAATATATTATTGACTCATTAAGTACCCATAATTATCTCAAAATAAACTCTTGATTTAAACCATATACATTCCGTTTCCTTTCAAGGTCTCCGTATTTTACTTTTCGTCTTGCATACAATAACTCCCCACAACTGAACAAGACCATATAAACACTCATTTTTTGTTAAAATGAATAGTAAATTTATTAACATTGGATTATAGAAAGTGTGTTTATAGCCACCCACTTTATATTTTTCAGACTGGAACATCCTTGGAGGAGTATTAAGTAAATACTGATACCAAAGATTATAAGGTATGGCATTGATTTTAAAACCATTTATTTTGCTATCCATAATTTATTCTTATTTACTTCATTATAAACTCTCCATTTATGAGTTTCGTATTGATAATGTGTGCCATTGAGTCAAGTGTCGTGGTTTCGTTTCCTTGCCCTTTCGCTTTTATTTACATGATTTTAAAACCATTTATTTCGCCAGCCATAATTTATTCTTATTTACTTCATGCAATTATAAACTGCTCAGATTTGAATTTAGTATTGCTATGTTAATATAAATTTATTTATTATTGTAATTTAATGCATAAATAATAATTTTAAAAAATCTTTTATGTTATCTATAAAACAAAACAGTAGAACCAGAACAAAGTCTGAATTACAGAATGGGGCATGCGGAAGGTTACTATACAGTATATAAAATCAGGAAATACAATGCAACCTTGTGTATGAAAACAATACAAGTTCATGTATGGAAAGAACACAAGTTTGTGTATGGCAACAACACAAGTTTTACCATGGAACAACACAAGTTTTTAAATTTTGACCATAGTGGTGTGTTGATTTCCACACAAGTTTCAACACAAGCTTGTGTTATTTTCTAAAATTTAACACAAGTAACAGAAGTTTAGGTTAATTGGACATTCAACATGTTATGTCCTGATGATGCCCCTGTGGCGGAAAATATTAGACAGTGAATAAACAATTAATAATGACATAGTTGTTCAATTTATACTATTGTTGTTTTTTTTAGCTGAAATCTTTACTTTTATTCTATACTCAGCCAAATTAAAAACTCGACACTCGGGATTTTTGGGACTAGATTTTTAATATTTGGTTTAAGGCAACTATTTTAGTGTTATGTTGTGCACAGACGACCTTGACATCAACAGAAAGCAAGAATACGTCTCGCCGAAAGTCCTTGACATTGATAACGTTCGTGATGTCACAGTACCCCCAAAAATGAAATTCACAGACTTGGAGAACAATCGGAATAAAGTGTTTAGTAACGGTTGTGGCCTCCTCTAGCGTCTTGTACTGCCACACAACGTCTTCTCGTGGATCTCATAACATTAGTAAACACTACCCGAGGAAGACGTCGCCACTACTCAGCAAGAGCATGTTGAAGGTGGATTCACTTGCTGACGAACACGTCGACCCAGTTCGTCCCAGATGTGTTCAATAAGATTATGGTCGGGGCTAAGCGACGGCTAATCCAGGACTTGGACACCGGCATTTCTTAAAAAATTCTGGGTAGCAATTGCTGTATGGGGTCGAGCATATGTCTCTGCATAAATGGAAGAAGATCAGGTTGCAAAATCTGATCCCTGTACTGGACAACAACAAGAGGAGAACGTCCACGTGCACAAAAAGAACCCCAAACCATGACGCTGCCCCCACCAAATCGGTCAACTTCTCTGACGCATACTTGAGCGTAACGTTCACCTCGTCTGCGGTACACTCGGACCCTGCCATCGGCAAATCTCAAAGTGAATAGAGATTCGTCACTAAAGACAACCGAATTCCACTGTCTTTGAGTAAATCTTATGTGTCTTGTGGTCCACACAAGTCGGTTACGGCGATGAAGAGGTGTCAATATTGGTCCATTATAGGGCCTCCGAGCTCGAAGACCAGCAGCCTGCAAGCGATTTCGAACAGTTTGTGTAGTTACCCTTCCACCAAACATCTCTCTACTTGTGGAGGTTGCAGTGACAAATCTGTTTCTAAGATGACGTAATCGTATTGCTTGATCTTCCTGGAGTGACGTCATACGTGGCGCCCCCGCCCTTGGGCGGTTGGCAATAGTTCCAGTTTGAAGCACTCTCATTCTAAGATTAATTATTGTCTGGCGTGAACAATTAAAGGCTCTTGCAACAGTGACCACAGACTGACCAGCATAGAGCCTACCTATAGCACGTAGACGTTCTACATTTGAAAGGCGCGGCATTTTCTAACAAAGATGAAAATAACAATTTTAATTTGTATTTCCAGTTCAAGTTACGTGTGCGTGTTCAGTTTAAGCAAACTTGCATCGATTGACCTCACAAGTTTGTGTTTGCACGTGTTTTTCATCTTTATATGCTCAAAAGTCACGTGATCCACGTGACTTTACAATTTTATGAAATTAAAGGCTTCTTACTACTTACTATCGTTAGAAACACTTTAAAATTTATTTGACTTACCAGAAAAAAAAAATTGTTGAAATCCATCAGTGTCAAGTTTTTAATTTGGCTGAGGATATATATATCCAGAAATATTAGCACAACCGTCAGGCTGCACTACTTTGTTTCACGGTAAACGATGAAAAGATAAAAGGTATGCCGTCACAAAACTGATTTAATAACATTTTAACATTTTAAAGTACTTTTCGTCCGTATTGGGACTATTCATAAATAATGTCATTGTATAAAGTATGGACAGTTTAGTGTATTTATACATATTCACATAGTAACACGGTGGTTTTAATTGGCTATAGTTACTATAGTCGATGGTTACATAGTATATCGGTAACTAATACACTGTTAGGAATTTATGTAAAATTACAGTAGTAGAAGTAGTGTTTGTACCATAATTGTCGGTATATTCTCCACAATATAGTAGTTTTACAAAGTCTGGCGTATTTTTATGGAGTTTCGTGTCTTTTTTTTTTACAATAGACGGTGATGAAATCAAAGACACATTCAAAATCAGTAAAAATACATTCTTACATATGTAATATATCCAAACTAAACTGAAAATAAATTAAGCAAGCATGTAATTTTACAGATCTTACGTTTATTCACATTGTTTTGTAAATTTACTTTTAGGTTAGAAATATAAATAAAATTACAGCAGTTCTCATTATAATAGTTAAAAACAAGATAATGTAAATGGAATATGCTGAAAATTTCTGTCAAATTGCTACACTCTGAACCGAGATAAATTTACTTTTAGGTTAGAAATATAAATAAAATTACAGCAGTTCTCATTATAATAGTTAAAAACTAGATAATGTAAATGGAATATGCTGAAAATTTCTGTCAAATTGCTACACTCTGAACCGAGATATTAGCGATTGAATGTTAGGCCTAGCCTCGATCATCATTACTAATGTCGGTAAGATAAAAAATCATAGTCTTGATTATCCATTTTTGAATTTAATCATCAATAAGCGTTGAGCCCCAGATCGGACTCAAATCCGACACATAAGATGGCATCGAGAGTTGATTATGGTCTTTTCATGTTAATAAAATGTCTAATTCATAGTTTATATAACACATAAGGTCTAAAGAAAGACCTGTAAAAGACAGATTTAGTTCTTGCAGAATATATGTTTAACTTATTGGTAGTTATCGTATTCGGTATCTTTATTGTCTCTTAGCATGCAATTTTAGAGATTTTACGTTTACTCACATTATTTTGTAAACTTTCAGGCTAGAAATATA
Organism: Patella vulgata; assembly: GCF_932274485.2. Classification (NCBI taxonomy): domain Eukaryota; kingdom Metazoa; phylum Mollusca; class Gastropoda; family Patellidae; genus Patella; species Patella vulgata. The sequence continues at coordinate 47,020,619 of NC_065885.2, forward strand.
AGTAAAACTACAGCAATTAAATTAATTTTTTTTTACCAAAAAATGTTCGAAATATTTACCAAAATGATATTTACCAAGTTTCATTCTTTTTTTTACAATAAACTTTGATGTAACCAAAGGCACATTAAAACCCGGTAAAAATACATGCTTACATGTAATATTTCAATATTGAACTGAAAATAGCAATACCAGAAGGAAATTTTACAGATTTACGTTTATTAACATTATTTTTTAAATATACATATTGGTAAATTTACTGTTTCTTATTTTATTTTAGTATTCCATAGCAACGAACCATTTCTAATAATTATCTTCTTGTATTAATTCTAATTTATTAACCATAATATGGCAGGCAATCACATTTTGTGAAATTTGGTATATTCCATGTTATGTATATCTAATTTCCTTTTTTATATGATTTATAACGTGTATTATTATTCATCGTACGTTAATCAGATTGTAAGTTTGTTCATAAACGTATAAAAAACGTTTTGACTTTCCGGCCATACGTTGTATTATCTCGTAATCAAGCTCACTTGAAGACGGTTAATTAAACCGATTGGCCAGTGTAAGCTGGATTGTCTCTAGAGCAGAGTTTCAATGCCAGCTGTAGGCAGTACCTCAAGCTTACATCTGAAAGCCTGGAACCGCCGCAATCACTGACGAGCGGTTGTTTCAACCTGCGTTACATGATTAATCTACCAAACAGGATTAGTCTTATGTTTACGCAACAACAAGCGGGGTGTTAAATGCCTCTTATTCAGTTGAGATTTTATTTCTCTTACGGTGAAATTGTTGTTAAACTAATAAACTAAAAAAAAGGAGGTAGATGGAAGTTAAAGTCATTGTGTTTTTTTTAACATTTGTCTGTAATTTTTCATTTACTGCTTTTAGGTAAATTTACATTTGAAAGTTAAAAAACAAACTTACTGTAACCGTTCATTTAATGTGTTGCGGTGAATTTACAGTCTAAAGTTAAAAAACAAACTCATAGTTATATTCCATTTACTGTTTTCGGGTAAAGGTACCAATACAGTCAAATTACAGAAACTCTGTAATATTACAGCTGAATGTTTATTTACAGTAAATTTACTGGCAACTTTTGCTGCCAGTAATTTTCATGCAAATTTACCAGATTTTTTCTAATAGTGTAGAAAACATGTACATACGTGTGTTAATCTGTTGTATATAGGTACAATTTAGAGACAATGAGTGGAAAATAATCCTGGGATAGATTTTAAAAAATTAATGAAGTTAATAGCGTATTTTTACTCATTTACTATTAAGTCGAAGTCGAGGAACGTATTTTTTTAATAAAATGGTTTCCCTTTAATTTCCTTTTCGTGATGCCATCGGCTTTCATTTTATAAAAAGAAAAGATTGGAAATTTTACTTGTAGGTGTTGTGCCTATTTACAAATAAGGGCCCATTTTCAATATTACAATCCCGTCGATGGTTGCGCACTCTATCCCGAAGATGGGTGCCCGTCTCCCCGATGTAGAAATTCAGACAATATAAAATAAATAAAAGATTCTACTCTCAGGTAAAAGTATATAGAAATATGAGGTATTTAGAAAGAAGAAACTAATTTCATCTAAGCTTGCGCTTTCACCCAATACGGGAATCATCAGGCACTTAACTCCCCATTTCATTTATGTAGACTTGGTTTTCTTAGATGTTTAGGAGAACTGAAAACGTTAGCTAAATAGGTTTGTTTCTTTTATCAACGTAATTTTGACATACGCCAGTGGGAACGAAATTCACATGTGGTTTAGGGTGGGGTGGGGGCGTCAGCGTAACAAGCCACAATCGGGTTCGGGGAGGGGAGGGGGCTTTATTGAAAAAAAATATAATAAACATATGGTTGCGGCCATAGGATATATGTAATTCAAACCAAACACAATAGTAAACCGTATACAAATACCACGAACTCCCAAGGGCTGATCCAAGATTGTATGTGGGAAGTGGATCCAGCGCTTTAAGGCGGCCCCATATTCTGTGAATGAATAAATTTAAGTTTCATATGAACATTGGATAATCCCACAGGGGATATTTTCCTGCCATGCTTACGGGTTCCACATAGTGTTAGACGAACGGCCCCCAAATTCTTAATGGTCCACTGTCACAGCATGTCCGTTCTGCTGGTACACTGGAATGTTGATTTACTGACGCTATTTTTCAAAGAAATAAACGCCCGTTTTCTACTTTCGAAAGATATTACAAAAACTTACATTTTAAAAAATCCTTGGGGATTCGCAAATGTGGAAAGGTATATGTCAATGTTGATGCTGGAAACTCCTGTAGACCCCAATTCGACTAATAATTGCATACTGCGGGGCACTTTTGTATCGATGCATTTTGCTTATCGACTACTTAACCGATTTTTAAATTTTCAAATCCCCCTTTTAACAGAAACTTTTTTAATATCCTTTACATTATACCTTACTGGGTTTGTTTGCAGCATATAGAATGAAATTAAGTTTATATGCAATATTTTGCGATTCTTTATAAGATTAAAGATACTTTCCCACAAACGTATTTATCGGGTGGTTATTTCTAATAAAAGTATGACAATTTTGGTATATATGGAAAATAGAAACATCCTATATTACAAGAAAAATACTGGATTCCCTGAAAAAACACCCACGGAGCGCATACAGGACAAAAATGTAAGGGATTCCCCAACCGGCAAACCGACGATTAAGGATGTCTGCTCGAGTGACGTCAAAGGTTGCACGCGAAGACTATCTGATAAGTGAGCAATTGATGTATATCTTGATAAACTTGATGGTGAGCCTTACCATACAACAGTTTCTGAGATAAAAAAGAAAAACACGGAAAGAGACGCGGAAAATGAATAATCCGAGAATTTAATTAGGTTTCGATATTTACGATAAATAAATAGCGAGTAAAGACAACATCGTCTTGTATATGCAATGAATTCTCCTCCGGCTTCTCACCCGTTGCTAGGTACCACGTCAGCCAAGTCACGTGACACTAACATGACCTCTTTTAATATATTTTTTATAGCAGGGGTATTCCCTCACGAAAACAGTGTTTTGAAGCAAAATTTTGATAGATTAATTAGTTTGAATATGTTTTAGTCCAAATATATCATCAAATCACTCAGTTTGTACGCGGGAAGGTATCTTTAAAGAAAAAAATAACAACCAAAAAACAATTGAAATACTCAGTATTTTACTCACACGCCGACCACTTGTAACAATACGTATATATATAATAATTCCATATTTTCACATAAAAGAATCTTTATCGTATCATATAACATGTATTTTTGAGAAACAATCACTTCCCGATAAATTCTCGAAGTCTTTTATTGTTATGTATAACCGGAAATATCTGCGAAGATACAGCTCTTGCAAACCGCTTAATTATCAGATCAGTTAATTTTGTTTGACCACTTTTATTATTACTCGACTGCTGCATACTGCTGGGGTGTATAGCTATTTTGCCGTTCTTATCTAAAGTGCTTTGACGTCTTTTTCCAAGGAAATCTCGAAGACGTTTTGTAACTGCTGGGTAGTCGCTGTTATATGTGACCGGCCTATCCAAGTATTCCATCGAGTCTCCCCGTCGCACAGATCGTTTATCGAAAAAGTAACCATGTCGCCATGATTTATTCTCGGATATCTTTTCAGGAGAAAATGACACCATCCTCTTATCAACAGTATTCCTCAGTCTTTTGCCTACCAAATTTCTAATTCGCTTCTGATTTAACTGATGTTTGTTGCCCATGATCCGTGTTTGTAATTTCTGTCGTTGAATTTCATGCCAGTTATTTTTCACGTATCGGTCACCATAGGTATTACACCATCCTTTGCTTGGTACAACCACTTCTTGTTTAGAGTATTGAAATAAAGATCTCTTTCTTCGTCTGTGTTGTAATTTCGACATGTGATCTGGTTGTGGACTAGATATTCGTTTATCTTCTTTTTCATTGTTTTCATTTTCCCCCTTATTGCCTTGTTTTCCAACAACCATGCCAAATCTGTTTCCTACATGGACATCACGTCTGCTGCGTGGGTGTTCAAATAAAAATTTGACAAGACGTTTCGTCATTACATTTTGCAAATGCTTATCTTCATTTAAATCAGTCACACGAATCCCGAACCCTCGCTTACCAATAAAATTGCGAAGTCTTTTCTTTACCTCTTCCTCATTTTGGGTGGATATTTGTTTATCGAGAATTTCGTTGTGTTTCTGTTCCTTAACAAACTTCAACCCATGTTTTCGAACAAAACTATTAAATATGTTACTACTGTGGTGTCGTTTTCCAATGAAATTCCTCAAACGTTTTCTGTCTACATTAGCAATCATGTTTTGTGGATTGACAAAATGCTGACCCCTGCCATAACTTTCTTCTCGTTTTCCTACAAAATTTCTTAAGCGTTTTCTAATGACATTTCGTAAAATGTCATTTTTACTGCTTTGAACTACATCACGCTTTCCAACAAAATTTCGCAAGCGTTTTCGAATAAAAGTTATAAACGGTTTATTCGTGTCTGGTTCTGTATAGGGAAAGTCATTTTTTTCCTTCTGCACGATTCTTGTTTTTTTATCACGAAAAGATTCAAAATCAGGTTCATCACTGTAACGTTTACCCACAAAATTACGCAATCTTTTCCCAACAAAGTTACGCAGCCTTTTCTCACCAGAAATTAACCGACCGTTCCCTTCTTTTTTTTTAGCTCGTTCATCCACAAAAAATCGTTTAAATTTTCTTACACGTTGGTTCTCTGATTTTACTATTTCATTTAGACATAATATTCCTATTGTTAATATGAACAGCACATTTCGTCTTGACCACATCTTTCTTTGACTATTTGCTCTGAAGTAACTAATAAATGTAAATAGGACTCCACCTTATATCACAAGATTGACGTGTGTATGAGGGTTGTTCTATCATCAAACTATAAACCCACACACTTCTACGATCTATAACCGCTAAAACTAAGGTGCTTGCTGATATAATATTTAGAGGGGTGGTCTGTAAAAGACCACACATATAGAGATCCACTCGATAAACATATAATTGTCAATCTATCATAACAGACAGAAATTGCTCTAGCACGCTTCACATTACTAAAACTTAGGAAATGGCAACCGAGGGCGTATATTCGTGCGTTACGCCGGTTGGTATAGGGATATGATTGACAGACATGTCAACCACCGAAGTCGCGTGTTATTGATTAATTGGAATATCGGCAAAACTTTTATCTACAAAATTGTCGTTGGTAAGTCTTTGCCTTTGGGATAAATGCCATGTCTTAAATAGGTGGAGTTGTCAACTATCAATCTCGGTATTCCGAATTTAATTTTCAGAAGCCACCTTTTATCCAGTTCAAGATGTCAGCCACACAGGAGATGGAAAAAGGATTCCAATGCACAAGTTTTCAAAAATAACGAAAGGCATCGAGAAATCATTTATTGGTTTCGCGTAAGCATGACAGGAATTTCTATGACCCTCCCACCCCCCTGTACATTATGTTTTTCGTTTGCAGTCAAGTAATTTTGTGCTTAAATTGAGAGTTATAGACTTAGAAATGAAATGAAATAAAATGAAATGGGGTATAACGTCCTACTATTCTGCTCCGAACTGGGCTAATGAAGACGGGAATACGCCATACAGTGTGCTATGAGTATGAGGGAAATTTTGCTCGGACAGTGGCACTACGGCCTACTTTTATATTATATCGAATTCCAACTGTCAAGGGATCTTTTACGTGCACGCCAATGTGTACACGGGGCCTTGGGTTTTCGCTCCATTCCAACGACTAGACAGCTGGAACCACGCTGGAAAATCTGGACGAACTTTCTCGGCCTATGCAGGGATCGAACACCCGATCTCCAGGCTAGCGAGCCAGCGTCTTACCCACTTAGACACCGTGACCCCCTATAGACTTAGAAGCGACTTGTAAAACTATTGTATTTCAAATGATTAGCAATGATTGTTTTTTTTCCAATTGTATATTTGTTGTGGGAAGAAATAAAATCTACAAAGACAATAATAGATTTAAAATATTGTTAAAAAATCAAGGGAAGGTACGCCCAGTCTGTTGTACTATGGTAAGTATAAAATACTCTCTAAATTAAGTTGATCTGTATAGCCTATTCCTCATGAAATCACTATAAGATTATTTTATTCAATTTCCAATTCCCCATTAAAATAAGATAAGAATGAGATAAGAATAGTCTCAACACTGATATTCTCTATCACCCAGACAATTATTTATGGTGGCTGTTAGCGGCCATTCTAAATCCTCGACTTGTCTGATTGAAAAGCGATAAGTCACGGAACGACAAAATCAACCCGACAACACGACCGTCTTCATTAGCCCAGTCTGAGCAGAACAGTAGGACGTTAAAACCCACTTCATTTATTTTCCGACGACGCGAGAATATTACCCGACAATCGCCGCCTTCGTTTTGTTGTCTTTTCGGGTCAATCGCCGCCTTCGTTCTGTTGTCTTTTCGGGTTACTTTTGTGGACTTGTCGCCTTCACAACCAGACAAGTCGAGGAAAACAGATTTGTCGACTGGTCGTGCCGTGGTTTGTCGCATTCAAAATCCGAGAAAGATTATCTTCGAACATAATCAGTGCGCATGAGCAGACCTTCTTCAGTTAAGTATGAAAGCCAATAGCGGCCATTTCATAATTTCGACTGCACAAGGGCGAGGGAGCGAAAGTGAGAGAACGAGAAGAAACAGGACGCGAATGCGAGCTTCTCGCCACGAGATTATTTTACCTCGACTTCCCACGTTTGTTTTTTAGCCTTTGGATGTCCTCGCTTTCTCACTCTCTTGACTTCTCGCCTCGGAAGTTCAATTCGTACGCATGTTTACTGATAGCCACCAACAGCACAATTTAACCGTACCAACGCAAATCGACCAAAATCCACAATAATCTACAAATATTGTAACTCAGATCACATTAGGTATCATCATATGTCGTTATTTGAACGTTCGTGGTGACAATGTGTTACTTTTCTTATTAGAAACTATAGTTTTTAAAGATCAAAAACAAACTCTTTGGGGACAGACCATGGTTATGTAAACTACGGCACAGTTTATCAAGCAATCTACGTTTCTGCACCAATGCAGTGTGCTATGGGGAAAAACTTTGATGGTGCCACACTGGAAAGGCCCGGAGTAACTTTTCCGCCAGCACTGGGGCAAAACTAAACTTCTTGGGGACAGACCACGGTTTTTTTAAAGAGAGAGAGAAATGAGGTTTAACGTCCACTCGACACAAACTAGGTCATTTCGGGACTAACATATGGTTTAATTTTATTTCAATAATTCGCTTACGCGTAGGGGTCTCTAGCAGTGGGAGGAAACCGGAGGACCTGGAGAAAACCCACGAGGTTGGACAGGCGACCCTACTCCTTGTCACGTACAACCGGGGATTCGAAACCACGCCAGTCGACTCAATGACAGGCTTAATGATACAGAGCGCGCACGCTAACCATTCAGACATCCAACCCCCCCCCCCCACGGTTATTTAAACTACAGCATAGTTTATCTAGCAAACTACACTTCTGCACTAATGCAGTGTGCTATGAGGAGAAACTGTGCCCAGACAGCGACTCTACGGCCTACTCTTATTTAAAATTCCAACTGACAAGGTTCCATTACGTGCACACCATCATGCACTGGACCTCGGTAAAGTCACGCTGGGCCGAGATCATCTGGTTAGTGAACCAACGCTACCGCGTAAAAGTCAGGAAGATTTGAAATTAGGGTGTGACCAAGAAAAAGCCTTAGCGTATTCCGTAATAGAAAACTGCCGTATTGTGATGCACATAAGAAGACTAAAAAGAACAATCTGGATCATCCCTAGAAAAATGAATTTAAATTTTAAATATAATAGCAAAGATAGCATATTGTATTCTAAATGTCGGTAGCTGTAAATCTAACCCAAAAAACTTTACAATCCTATCTGTGTAATTTTTAGGTGTGGCATGCAAAAACAAATGCAAAATAATTACTGTTTTATCGGTTGTTTTGAACGGTTTATGTATAAACTTTTTTAGAAAAAGATAGATTGCCAGGCAACGAAACATTCGTCCACGGCAGCTAAATCGTCCGCGCACTCCACAAGGGTCGTCACTTTCTTGTCGGTAATGAAAGAATTTACAAAACACTAAAGATTGATAAAGAAACCATTACAATTTAGCTGTTGAAGTTATCGGAAATCGTTAAAAATCAATAGGACTCTTGCTCTCATGACCTGAAACACTGTGTATAAAGTTAAAGTCGATCGGTCCCTAGAGTGTTAACCAGAATCTTCAAAGTCATCAAGGGCCTAACTCTGGCAGTAATTATCAGAAAATTGTTTACAGACGGACAGAACGGCCGATGGAGAGACGGTAATATATTCGGCTGTATAAAAATCCTAATTTTTTTTTTTTTTATGAAAATTCATTTATAGTTCACTTTCTGGTGTTATCTTTCATATTCTTCAATTATAGCGTCTCCTAGCCACACGCCTCCATTAGCTCAGTAGGAGTAGAACAGGGTTGTCATGATGTCGGGTTGTCGCCTTCCCAGAACTACGATAGAAGCGACCATGCTCATCTTAGAATTATGTACACTGTTCTGGTGTTGGTCAAGAAAGTTCCCTGGGATTTTGCGGCGTGGTTCCCCCCTGTCGGTAGTGCAGGCCGAAGGGGTTGGCAAAGAACAGTGTCTAGCTGTGTAGATGGGACCATAACACAAGCTCCTGTGTACACATTGCCGTGCACATAAAAGAACCCTTCGCAGTTGGAAGTTGATGAAGGAATGCACTGTCCAGGGAAAGTTTCCCTCATGGCACGCTGCTTGGCGTATGTCCTTCAATAGTCCGAGTGGTGCAGCAAAGTAGGACGATAAACCCCATTTTATTGTCTCAATTTGTAGAAAATATTATAAGTATATGATATATTATAAAAAAAAATAGAGAAAAGGTAACCATGAAAATGTAATTTAATACGAATAACAATATCATGGTGGTATTGAATTGTATTTAATCGCAAAACATAAAGATATATATGGAATGGGGTTTAACATACTCTGTCAACACATGCAATACTTCAGTATTTCGTGAGAATAACATGTGGTTATTTTTATTCTATGACTGTTTGTAAAATGCAAGGAAGCAGAATTTTGCCCGGGCAGCGTCTATCTGTCCACGCTTCTTTGATTTTGAGCTGGCAAGGGTTATTTTACGTACATGGTAAGTACATGGTTCTTTTACGTACATGCTACATACAGGGTTCTTTGCTTGCCAGAACAATATTAATTACAAATATTTACACAAGATACCGGTACATAGAAAAAGAACCCTTTATTCATGTTTTTAACAATTACAGATATTAACAAATTTAACAATCCGATACAGGAAAACAAGTTCTTTATTCATTCTTAAGCACCTTTTATTCGCCCACATTTTCAAGGGGACGTTTTATGCCGTTCGGGGGGGGGGGGGGGTCACGGTGGCTAAGTGGGTAAGACGCTGGCTCGCTAGCGTGGAGGTCGGGTGTTCGATCCCTGCATTGGCCGAGAAAGTTCATCCAGGTTCTTCCGGCGTGCCCCCCCCCCTTGTCAGTGATGCAGGACGGAGGGACTGACAAGGACGGATGTCTAGTCATTCGGTAGACGAACAACCGAGGTTCCGTGTACACATTGGCGTGCACGTAAAATATCCCTAGACAGTTGGAGTTCGATAAAAGAGTAGGCCGTAGTGCCCTGTCCGGGCAAAATTTCCCGCATAGCACACTGTATGGCGTATGCCCGTCTTGATTAGCCCAGTTCGGAGCAAACCAGTAAGCCGTTAAACTCCATTTCATTTCATTTCATTTTCTATGCCGTCGTCCCGGTCCAACTGGAGGTCTGTTCACATTTGTTTGTGGACACTCTACAGGTCACAATTGTTATCCAATTTTGATGAAGCTTAAATATGTTTTTTTCCTAAAGCTTTCTGATACACGTCGGACCGTAAATTCCTGAATTACTGCCCCTGATTGTACGAAAATTTGACGAACTCCATCGATATCCAGTGCCCCAAACCTTCCGTTCCGGAGTTAACCCCTTTGCCGAAAATCTTCTGAACGCGATAGAGATTTTTAACAGATTTATTTCAAATTTGGTGTTCCAGAGTTCCACCCTTTTCCGAAAACATTGTAGACACGATCGAGGTAACAGCCTTTAACGGATTGTTCAAATTTGTCTGCACTAGCTGGCTAATGAATACGGGTGTTCCATTGACAAGTGTAAACCACGCTTGAAAAATCCGGGAAACTTCTCGACCAACACCGGGATTAAACCCTAGACCTCCTGGCTATTGAACCAGTGCCTTACTCGCCGAGCCCCTGCGGCTCCCGAAATTTGATGTGAAGCATTGGGACAATGAGAGGATGAGCTCTATCAATTTTTCCCTGGACAATTCTTCATCGAAATCCAACTGCGAAGGATTATTTTATGTGCGCGCCAATGATTACACAGGAGCTTGTGTTTTGTACCATCTCATGTTCCTGAAGCAAAGACTGCGAGTTTTACAACATTTGGATGTTGCTTGTTTACTTCACAATTCCCGAACTTATAGCTATGTTATCTACAGACACGTGAGCAGTAGCGACCAATCAGAGGTTATGACATCGCGACCTCCACGGAAACCTTGACATTGAATGAACCTTGAACTTTGCAACTCGATTATCACAGGTAGACATTTTAGCTTGAAAGCGCGAGGCTTGGTATTCGCGACGATTTACGAATCTGATAGGCTCACAAGCTGGGTTTGTACCCAATCGAATTTAGTGCTGAAATATGCAGGGTATTCCGTGAAGGCCTTGATAAGATGCACGTAGCTAAAGCGAGATCAGACCTTCTATTGAAGATGGTACCATCTACGCAACTAGAAACTGTTCATTGCCAGTCTGTCCGTCCAGCACTACCGACAGGGAGAAAACCAAGCTGCAAAACCCCGGGTATTTTCTTGGCCAACACCAGGATCAGTGTACATATTCCTGATATCGAGATGAGCATAGTCGCTTCTACACTTGTTCTTGAAAGGCGACAACCCGACATCAAGCTGATTGGTATCATGTCGTAATGTCGAACTTCAAAAGGCGACAACCAGACATCACATTTTTACCCGATTGGTATCATGTCGTGATGTCGAACTTCATAAGGCGATAACCCGACATCACGACAATACGACATTTTTACGCGACACTGTAGCCCAGTTAAGAGATTGTCACAACTGTGAATGTTCTCAGATTTGGCAAACTCGTTAATACTAAACATCTTCCGATCGTAGCACGTTTCATCTATTATCATGATCTTAGGGAAATAAAGAAAAGTGGATATAAACTTAAAGGCATACCTTGCGAAATCAGTAAAGTTCCAGCAGCTTTACAACAGAGGAGAAGCGGTTATATCTCATAGAAATGAGATTTCGGTTGCCAGGACACCATATACGCCTCATAAGAGAAACTTTTCATAGATTGCAGATTATACGGAGAAGAAATAAGCTCATTAGAAATGTTAGATGACAGTCCACGAAGTAATATATCCACCACGGCAGCTACAAAGAGGTCTGCGAGCAACAGTTACAGTCAACCACACAAATGATCACGTCACGTACCGACACCGGAGAGAATGCGACAGGAGATAGTTGGGGAATACAATTAATGCAGTATCTTGGAATATATGTAGATCACTAAATGATAAGAGTAAATGACGACTATATTATGTTTATATTATATGTCAGTATGATATTGTATGTTGAATGTTGGATAAAACCTGAAGATAATTGGTGCCTAGAGATAGATAATTATATGTACTACGGTGGTGTAGTCATATTTATTAAAACTTCACTTAGTTGACATTTCACAATTTTAGAAACTAAAGAAGATAGCAATGTTGAACTAGAGATATCTCACGATAAAAAATCACATGATAAACTTTATTTGACAGCTAACTATTTCCCACCAATTAATAGTGCCTTCCGTAATAAATATGGTATAGATCAATTTACTTGTTTAGAAGATTGTACACTTAAATATAAATCAAATTGAATAGTAGAACATGCTTACATAATTTGTCGTCATTTATAACATACACAGATGATATATGCAGTGTGTCAATCAATTTGGTAGGAACTTACGTTCTATGTGTAAAACAACCGATCTGAGAATTGTAAATGGTCGGCATGCCGAAGATAAAAGTGGGGCTATTACATTTTATAACAATAGAGGCTCGGAGACACGGGTCTCGGGCGCCATCCCCATCCTCTCCTCGAGCAAGCGGCGCGACGATGGTGACGAGAAGGGTAGCCGGGAGCTGCACGAACATACACTCCCTAGTCTTCACTCAACCGCTGTGTACGCACCGAGAGCAAGAGGTAACCGGCAACCTTTCACCGCGAATCGCCTCAACAAACTCGCCCGACCAATTCTCCGCCAAAGTTCACCTTCTATGTAAGAGAAAACGCACTCGTTTGGAAGGTATACACATGCATAAAGTATCACATCATAAATTAAAAACTGGCTAAAAGGTTTTGACTCATTAACATATTATCCCGATTACAAGGATTGTCCTGCATTCAATTTCCAGTCGGTCGCAGTCGCCGTTCTCGCCGCGCAGGGGATTATATTTCTCCCACCCATAGCGCGCTTTTGCCTTCGTGTCGCGTGTCTGGTAGAGATTTTAGCTGCGTTGGCCAGATTCTCTCCCTTGAAAGTTCTTAAAGGGCAACTGTTTCGAACATTTGACGGGTATCGGGCTGGACATCGGCAGTCGTTTGGGTCTGGCTATGACGAGGCCGCGTAGGCAGTGCTCTCTCTGTGAGTCTTGGTCGTACGACTGGCGAGACATTATCGATCAGTGCTGTAAGACTTGTAAGATTTGCTCTTTAATATAATGATAGCAAATGAAATGAAATGAAATGGGGTTTAACGTCCTACTGTTCTGCTCCGAACTGGGCTAATGAAGACGGGCATACGCCATACAGTGAGCTATGAGAGAAATTTTGCCCGGAGAGCGGAACTACGGCCTACTCTTATATCGAATTCCAACTGTCAAGGGATATTTTACGTGCATGCCAATGTGTACACGGGACCTCTGTTTTTCGTCCCATCCGAACGACTAGACAGCTGTCCTTGTCAGGCCCTCCGTCCTGCATCACTGACAAGGGGGAACCACGCCGGGAAATCTGGATGAACTTTCTCGGCCAATGCAGGGATCAAACACCCGACCTCCAGGCTAGCGAGCCAGCGTCTTACCCACTTAGCCACGTGGTCCCCTATAAGAATAGCATTATATTAAAGTAATTTAGTTAACACTTTGTATATAAGTCATATTGTCTAATATGCACTTAAATCAAAATGAGTGACAGATTATAATTTGGTAAACATTAGCTGGTTCCATTGGAAAATCACTGTTGCATCATTTGGCTTACCATGCAATCACTATAAATAATAACGTCATATTTGACCAATTAGATAATTGAACGCCCAAAACCCCAAGCTGCGAGACCATCATATCTGCCCATTCGTCAGACAGCAGCTTGATTCCGGAAGGAAAACATGTAGCAATTTATATCAGCAGACTCGCCCCATCGAGTCTGACTGGATGGGGTTTGAGAGAATCATTATGCATTGTATGCTTATATGTATCCAGCAAATAATCATATATAAAACTGTAGAAACCGTATCTGTCAACGTGTTTGTTAATTTTAAGATACGTCCTAACCAGTTGAAGAATTACAAACACAGCAAGAGACAATGCAAGACGATCAAGGGCTGTTCCAAAATATGTAGCAGGAGAAATAGTGTGTGTCACACGTTGGATGTGGGAAATTTTCTCCGTGTATTTTCCACATATAGCCAGCGACGCATAACACTGGGCATAGTGTTACAATGCACGACATGTGTAGACAGGATGTCGTTGCGAAGAGCATTCGTACGTACAAGTGCGAGTTTAACAGGCAAGTCCATGTCCATCTGTGCTCTATGCTCGAGAGGCACCCAACCCTCTCCGAAACGGTACTACCATCTCCCTCTTCAAGCTACCCGAACAGGCCCGGCGACTCTGGTCTCGACCCTATCGCAAAACTACCCCCCCCCCCAAAAAAAAACAAACAAACCAAAAACAAAACAGAACTATAAAATGTTGGCCGCAGAGTCTCTCCTCACCCGTTCTCCGCTCCCGAGCTGACATCCACAGCCAAACGGTGGGACGCCTCTCCGACTGCGATAAAATCGACTCCAAAAATACATAATTTGAACTAAGTGGGGAAGACCTCCGCGTCGACGTTCACTGGTAACCGAGAGCAGGGCGACCAGAGCTGTCGTTCTTCATTTGAGCCAACGTTCCCATCCTCTGCAACTCTCGGCTTCTAGTGTCCCCTCCGCTCGAGTAAGTCGGCTAACGACAGCAGCATCGCTTCTCCACACGGGACCCTAGCGGAAGGATTTTAACTGGAAATAATTGCATGAACAGTTTTGGATTTGTAAATAATCCAAAGGTCCAGCTGTGTGGTTTTCCGCACAAAGCAAGCGGATTCTTTGCCCCCACTGTTTTTTTCTATCCGCATTGATGATACCAAATATTAATCAGATGGACCTCATGTTTAATTTATTTTATTATGAGGGAGAAGATGACTCCCCGCTCTCTCCTCACGACACAGTGTTTTAAAGTGACATTTGTTTACCCATATTTTTTATTTTTATTGAGCCTTCATACGTAAATCACGCAATTAAATCAACCTGTTCATAATACCATATATAATGTATTGGAGGTTGAATTTGTAATAAAGCACAACAACAGCAAGTTGTTGGTTGCTCCTTTCGACTGTGGTCATCTATCCCTTTGTTGTTTAATGGTGCCCCCCCCCCCTAGTTATCGGGTTTACTTCCTTCTGTCAATACTATACCATATAATCTAAGAAAGCAAGATAATATACTGATTCCTGTCTGTAGACCAAGTCTTAAAAAATCCTTTTTTCCTAAAACCATTTCTGAATATAATAAACTACTCACTGATAAAAAAGAATGCAAATTCACATTTCAAGTTTAAGAAATCTATTTCGATGAAATATCCGAAGTACATAAACTAACAATTCTTCATTACCAAACCCGGTCTTTCACAAAGTAGCCTTAACAATGATATTTTTTCAATCAAATATTATCGACACACCTTTATGTTCTTGTAAAACGTCAATGGAAAATATACACCGTTACCTTTTTAAACAAGCCAACAGTGAGATGAGACATATTGATTAATTGCACATTTATCTTTTTCAAAAGTATTGAGCAATCAAACTGATTATCTATACTTAGTCTAAGCATAAAATGTTCACGATCAAATTCAGTGAAGGTTTTGAAGTACCTGGTAGTGAAACTATATACTAAGTTTCATACTCTCCATCAGTTAGCTTTCGTCGGAAATGTTAATCATTGAACTCAGTAAAGACATTCACCTAAGTTTAAACATTCTACCTCAATCAAAAGCAGAGTTGTTATGTTCCAAAGTCTTGACCAATCAAATTGCTTATCGCTACTTAACCGAAGCAGAAAATGCTCATTATTGAACTTAGTCAAGGTATTATGTAATGAAACTATACACCAAATTTCATCACTCTCACTTAATTAGAACCAAAGTTACAGTGTCTCAAAGCATCCATTAATCAAATTGCTTATCTCCTCTTACCCTCAACAGAAAATGTTAATCTCCGAACTCCATCAAGGAATTCACCTAATGAATGCCTACATCAAGTTTGACCAGTCTCACTCAATTAGATTCAAAGTAATCCAGCTCCAAACTCAAATTGCTTATGACTCTACTTACTCTGACCAGAAAATGCTCATTACCGAACTTCGTCAAGGTATTGTTATAATGAGACTACACACCAAGTTCCACCACTCTCACTTAATTAGAACGAAAGTTATCGTGTCCCAAAGTATGAACCAATGAAATTTCTTATCTCTGCTTAGTCAAAGCAAAAAAATGCTCATCTTCGAACTCCATTAAAGCATTCACCTATTAAACACCTACACCAGGTATGAACATTCTAGCCCAATTAGAGTTATTGCGCCCTAAAATGTGTGACGGACAGACACGAATGTTGACGCGTAAAAAAAAAAAAAAAAATAAACCCCCCCAACCCCAGCATTTTCCAATAAAACATTTATCATTTGAGACAATACATTTGACGTTTTACATTTAACTTTGACCTTAAAGGTATTTTCATCCAGATTTTCCGGCGTGGTCCCCCCTTGTCAGTGATGCAGAACGGGGGGCCTGGCAAGGACAGCTGTCTAGTCGTTCGGATGGGACGAAAAACGGAGGTCCCGTGTACACATTGGCGTGCACGTTAAAGATCCCTTGACAGTTGGAATTCGATATAAGAGTAGGCCGTAGTGCCGCTGTTCGGGCAAAATTTCCCTCATACCACACTGTATGGCGTATGCTCGTCTTCATTAGCCCAGTTCGGAGCAGAACAGTAGGACGTTAAACCCTAATCCATTTCGTTTCCGATTATAACAGAGTCTCAGAAATAAAAGTCCGTGTACGTGTGAAACTTAAAAGCCAAAATATAGAGGAATAGTGTATTTACATTGTCTCAAAATTTCAGCTCAAAATATTGAGTCGTTTGGACGTGAACGTCAAAACCGCTTATCCGGACACGTAACTGTTTTAAGATTTTCGGACAATTTTTTCGTTGGGTGACCTGATAATCTGGTATAGTGAAGTCTTTATCATTATAGGCCTGGGACTGTACAGCGCAATGGGCGCTTACGGCTAGCCCCCTGATCCATTCACTTGATCTGATATTTACGTTTGTGATGTCTGTATAGTGTGTCTTGTGTAATTGTTTGTGTGTGGTGCAGTCGCCCTACAATTACTATATAAGCCCTAACATTTTGTTATATTTAGATAAAGAAAATGATTATTGTTCTGCTGGGTTGTTGATGTTTTGGCGTGATCATATATTATTCATAAAAATGACTAATTCTTATTTATTGATCTTTGTTACAGATTTATGGCTATTTAATAATCACGTTCGCAGGCTGGTAGAGCTTTCTCCGTCAGTCTCATTATCGACTTGAAGAAATGAAGAAGCTAAATTCCCTGATTCCCATTACAGTCTTTAATGATAATTGTACAAATGGCGTAGAAAATAAGACGGCCCCATTAAATAAAGCACGTTGATTAGCGCACATAATGAGAGCTGGTCACCTCCATCCGACACTTATACGACTTTCTCTAAATTCAACACTCCACAAAATCACTAGATATGGAATCAATAAAATAGTTTAAAGTAGAAGATTGAATAGAGGTATTGACGCTAACGAGTCTATCACTAGCTTAATAAGTGCGCATGTTTTGCGATAAAAATTTAGCCAAGATAGAAAAAAAAGAAGCTAAATGACTTTCCCGTTCAAGTGACAAATCCTAGCCGCAAAGAAAGCCGCTGCATGTACGCCTGTCGTAATTGCAGTATTAATCGAGTCACATGACAAAGCAATGGTCATGTCGATAAAACATAACAAAGCGTAATATTATTCAAGTTAATTGAAATTAATGACTTTCTTGGATCATATAGACGCATATAAAAACAAGCCTACATACGTGTTGTTACACACGGAGATTCAGTAGAAACATTAGTTGTTTTAGCTTAGATTGGAGGCCTTTCATTAACCATGTATACACATTTTTCTTCCAGGCGTGTGGCTTCTGAAGAAAAAACTTTGCACACGTTATGCCCCTGTCACACTGTACTGCGATCAGCCGTCGACCTCTTAGCGCCCCCGGGCATCGCCCAAAATTGTGAAATCCATGTCACAAGATTCGCCGAGAGTTAATATCGCCAGGGAACAATTCGGTGTCCACTGATGATAGCTTTCAAATTTACCCGGTGTTCAGTGAGCATTGGTAGATTATCGACTCTTATCTATATCATATCATATCCACACTCACCACGGCAAGATCGTAATGCAATCAAGATAGTCGAGATAAGGAATGGACCATTGAACAGCCACAGTAAAGTACCATTTATAGTTCGACCAGGGCAGATTTACCCCGTGGGAGTCCTGAGGCCTCACACCTGTCGGGACCCAATAACATTCCGCATTTATGGATGCAACTCTAGAATGAAAAATATCATAGCGAAGGGTATGTTTTCCTGGGTGGCGTGATGTAATTTAGCCTCATCAAGAGGACCTCTCCCGACACTCAGTAGTCCGGTACAAGAGGGAAAACGTGATATGGGCTGATTGACTCCAGTCGGACTCGTTCGAAACTCCTCAGATCAAACCTACATTCAATGCATTCTACGCGACTTACATTTGTTGTGGGGGCCAAGATGTGCGTGGGTCGATCCGCTACTGAGTTCGATTATTAGGACCAGAGCATAATAACTTGTATGGCACGAGACTGTAGATGTGAATTAGTGCGTGAATATTGCGCAAAGAAAGTTTGAACTAATTAACAGGTTGTTTCGCCATAAAAGTGTGCCGAATTAGTTTAGGGCAAAATCGGCTCCTGCTAGTGCTTTTTACAAACCTAGCATTCTGGGTTACAACGCTGCCGGTTAGTATTGTATAGGTCTGCTCTGATTTTGCTGATCTAGGAAAACGTCCAGAACTTAAGCCAGTTACGTTGCTACACGGCTGCCATTTGGCATTTTGGGATGCCAACATCGGAGAAAATGTACCAAGTGACACACTCGTATCTAAGAAAAATGAAACAAATCCGAAATCTCGAGATCATAAAAGAGTGAAAGTGGTTCGGGATTCCTGGGAACGGGAAAACCGGGAGAAAACCTACTCACTAGTTTGATCATCAGTGCGCTGTAAAATCGCCTCAACTACAATCTTGCTATCAATATGGTTGAAAATTGTCCATTGCGCATGTGCGGAATGAATAAACATACGATATCCTGTGACAAAATGAAACCACTATCAGACACACCCGTGACCACCCTGGTGTTCTAACTACAGTCTAAAAAGTATGAGAGCATGAGGCAAAGCGTAATAAGATTTGGCACCGTACGTAGTGGAAACTGTAAAGGACGGGAGCGGATCGCCATTGACTACGTTGAACGCCCAACCACGGGCGCTCGGAGCTCTGGTTAACGGTGTAATAAGTTAATACAGTCGGTATGGTGGCAAAAAGCAAACTATACTAGCTTATCGTGAACGTAGCAATAGCGCAGAAATCGTCCCCTGCGCTTCTTGGCCTCTCGATATACCTGCCGCTTGGTGAGCTTGTTCCCTTACTACTCCGCACCCACTATAACAATGAAGCTCGTTATACACCCGACGTTGTTCCGTCGTTTGCAATAGGTTCACAATGCTTTCTTATTACCCACAACGACCTGTGAGTGGTGTGACGGAAAATGAACAGGACCCCCATGCCCTGACTGGTGGAAACAGTAAAATCTTTGTTCCAGCTCATCATTTAAGAGTCCTTATAAACCTGTAACGGTAAATCTCTTTGATCTTTGGGGTATATTCATGCCCGGAATAACTTGCTGTCTGAAAGTTGGGGGTGGTTTTGGATATATACAGGGAAATTTGAGGTTATTCTTCTGAAAGTTTTTCTGTAAACCTGTAACGGGTTATTCTTCCAGGGTAGGGTTTTTTCTCATAAGAAAACATGATATAAGCTTTTTCTTGTGAGAATTCTGGGATATTCTCATCTTGCGAACATGTAAACATAGGCGGTTTATAAGCATGATAAAGTCCTCCACTTCGGTTATGCTGGGGAAGAAAGACTTCAGAAAAAACCCTCGACAGAAAAATCTCGGCCTGCCGGCCTCGGTTTTTCTTTCCCTCGGGTTATTTTCTTCAGTCTTTCTTTCCCCAGCATAACCTCAGTCTCGTGCTTTATCCTACACATAATTACACCTTTAAATACTTCAAAACATTTTGTTCAAGCACACGTCTGTTCGTCGCACTGCCCGGCACAGGAAATGAAATGAAATGGGATTTAACGTCCTACTGTTCTGCTCCTAAACTGGGCTAATGAAGACGGGCATACGCCATACAGTGTGCTATGAGGGAAATTTTGCCCGGGCAGCGGCACTACGGCCTACTCTTATATCGAATTCTAACTGCCAAGGGATCTTTTACGTGCACGCCAATGTGTACACGCGACCTCGGTTTTTCGTCCCATCCGAACGACTAGACAGCTGTTCTTGCCAGGCCCTCCGTCATGCATCATTGACAAGGGGAAACCACGCTGGAAAATCTGGATGAACTTTCTCGGCCAATGCAGGGATCGAACACCCGACCTCCAGGCTAGCGAGCCAGCGTCTTAGCCACTTAGCCACGTGATCCCGGCCCGGCGCAGGAAGTAGTAAACAAATGCATGCGCAACGTCTAAACTAAGAGCTTGGACTCAACACATCTACAATTTAGACTAGGTTCACATAAGGACTGCTGCCCTAAATTGCTACTGTGTAAACCATGGTAAATTATAAACGGATTTCTTCGATTGTGAACAAACTACTGAATAATTGTTATTAAAAACTTGCCTATGTGTTTGAAATCACCTCAGGTTGAATAAAATCCATTGCACAATTACATATCCAAACCAAAACTGCGAGGGTCCGTCAAAGAGCTGCCCTAAATTGCTACTGTGTGAACCATGGTAAATTATAAACGGATTTCTTCGATTGTGAACAAGCTACTGAATAATTGTTATTAAAAACTTGCCTATGTGTTTGAAATCACCTCAGGTTGAATAAAATCCATTGCACAATTACATATCCAAACCAAAACAAAAGTTCTCTCTTGAAAAGTCAATGTTTTTGCTTGTATTTTCGACAGTGTCCATCACAACATTACACATGTCACGTCATGAGCTAAACCATCATAATAATTATGTTGAAGGGGGTAAAGGTTGAATCACGTGTGTTGTAATCACAACAGCGCACGACCGTTTCGATTTTTTGAGTTTGGGCAACACAATAGCAACCGAGACAAAGACATTGATTTGGAAACAATTGATTGTCAGTCTACTAAATTTTATTCACAATGAATATATCACCAATTATACGAATACTCGTAAATATAATATTGTTTTTCACCCCTGTATATATAATTGCCTTGGATACATTGCCTTGTGAATTTCAAAAGAAAGCCGGGAATTTACAAAATAATTGTGTTACCGATAACGTACGATTATAAATTTTTCTAAACAGTTTTTTGCACACCGGAAATAATATTCAGAGCGAAATAGAAAGAAACTGAACTATCTGCCGATAATTAATCCGGTGTGCGGTATGATTAATTGTTGGTAATAATTTTTGGTATTTATATAAAAAAAATAACGTTACAGGCCTATACCTATTCAATGATTCAATGGCCTCGGCTATTAATGTTGTCTAGGCAAATGTAAAATACATCGGCATTTAGATTGCTGAGGTTAATTGACTGGACCGCTTAAGTTCATCAGGAAATATTAAAAATATTCAAGGGTGAAATTAATTCAAGGTCAGTAAAACAAATATAGTTCAAAA
This sequence comes from Patella vulgata, assembly GCF_932274485.2. Taxonomy (NCBI): domain Eukaryota; kingdom Metazoa; phylum Mollusca; class Gastropoda; family Patellidae; genus Patella; species Patella vulgata. The sequence goes on from NC_065885.2 coordinate 47,042,148, forward strand.
GAAATAATCCCACCAAACTCTCTAACCAAATAATTATAATACAAGAGGGAAACAAAATGCCGGACTACGGGCGAATTTATGTCTTTAAACGCCCAAACTCATTAGCTTATTCATACACAACCGTTACGACAGACAAGCCTTGCTTTGACCCCCCTTATACGAAATGATATATCCCGATAAGTGTCGTAATTAGCTTCCATTTTGGTTATTTCTCGGTGTCAAAGTTTGTGATGAGTTCAATTTTACAAGAGAGAACTTTTTTATTCGCTAGGACATATAGTTGTACAATGGATTTTATATAACCGGAGGTAATTTCAAACACACAGGTAAGTTTATAATAACCAAAGTATAGTAGTTTGTTCATAATCGAAGAAATCCGTTTATTATTTACCACGGTTCACACAGTACATCAATGTACCAACTAAAACATAAAACTAAGGAACTCAAACAAAACAAATAGCAAAATTATAAAATTAGCAATACATCACAAGAATCAATATAAATTGCAATATACATGTTTATCTAAAAGTCTTGACGAAATAAATGTTTTTTGGGATTTTTTTTTCTTAAAAAAGTATTAACATTATTAAAGGACCTGTTGTCACATGGAAACTTGTTCCATAAAGCAGGCGACTGAACAGTAAAAGAGCTTTGACCGAAAGTTAAAAGTTTTGATTGATTGGGCTTTAAAAAAAATATATCATCTGAAGGACATAAACATCGCCCTGATGTAGCTTATACGTATTTAATAGTAAGTAGTAAGTGAAGGGGGACTGCACCACACACAGACAATTACACTAAAACATTTTATTGACAGAGAAGAAACAGATGAAGTTCTTTTAACAGAATTGACAGTCATCTCACAGAAAGTGCATGAAATTAAGTTGTAAATAAAAATGATTGTAATGAAAATGATTAGAATAATCCGAATGGTACTGATGTATCGAGAAGTCACACACACAATATATTGTCCTCAGAACTTAGTAGTCCCAGAGCAGAAATAGATGCTTTAACCCAAGCTTTCCAGTCGAATAATCCTCAGGGGTTTCGTCTGCGTAAGATGGGTTGTGTATCTTGTGTAGAAAGAAGCAAAAGTCATCTTTGTCGACACTGTGGAAGTTAGAGCATCTCCAAAACAAACTAGCCAGTCGGAAAACTAGGTGGTGTCACTGGGAAAGGCGGTCTTGCAGCCCAAAATGGTTACTCCCCTTGATGTTCAAAATGTGGTGTAGAAAAAAACAAAAAACTTATGTTTTGCATGTAATATTTTGTATTATTGTTCTGAAAATTGTCAAAAATCACATTTCAACGCTCATAAGTTTATTTTTTAAAAAATCCAAGAATTATAGGTTAGTAGTATTGATAGTAATAATATTTCACCTGATTTAAAGGGACAGAATATTATCTCAAAGTGATCAGAATAAAATGATTAAGTTCTGGTATGTGCATGGTATTAAAATGATTGTGAAATTTGTAAAAGTAGATCAACCAATATGTAATCGAGTGATTTGTGTATGTATACTAACCCCTGATCCATATCTCTAGTGTGTCGGTATTATCATTGCTATTATTAACGCACAGTTACGGGAAATTGAATGTACATTGTAAAAAGTGTTCATAACATTTTCAGTATTATCTTTTTTCTGTCATGTATATTTATGAGATGGTCGTCACAAAATAAATTGGGTAGATACTAAACACTGATAGTCAACAAACACAACAAAAAGACAAGGCAACTCCTAGAAACCACCAATATCAAAAGGCACGATCCGGAACTCAACCAAGATCCTGGCAAATTCATCCCAAGAGCACACGACAGTCCATCAAGTTATACACTATTCCGTTTTAATAGCTTTTTTGTTATGTATGGATGCAGTACCTTCGTTTCATCATTGCTTACAGTTTATGAATGCTCTTTATACAATGTTCTTAAAATGTTCCAAAAATATTTTACAATGTTTTCAATATGAAGTTATACTGTCTTTTATATAATTCTGTTTATACTTCATATTCAATAATTTTAATTCCTTACACCTTTTTACAAATTTTTATATATATATATATATATCCTTAATATTTTTTGCATAATCTAAATATTTTTTAAATTTCTCATATGGCTTTTATTTTCATATACCGGTATATTTCTCAATTATTTTTGCCCCCCGCCTTTCGAAGAAAGCAGGGGACTATTAAAATGGATTCATCCGTCTGTCTGACTGTCCGTACGTCTGTCTGTCCGTCACACGTTTTGGGACACAATAACATTCCTTCTAATTGGGCTAGAATGTTCAAACTTGATGTAGGTGTTTATTAGGTCAATGCCTTGATGGAGTTCGAAGATGAGCATTTCTGCTTAGGGTAAGCAGATATATTCAATTTGATTGGTTGATGCTTTGGGACACGATAACTTTAGTTCTAATTAAGTGAGAATGATGAAATTTGGTATATAGTTTCATTACATCAATACCTTGACTAAGTTCGATAATGAGCATTTTCTGCACAGGCTAAGCATAGCGATAAGCAATTTGATTGGTCGAGACTTTGGAACACAATAACTCTCCTTCGAATTGAGGTAGAATGTCCAAACTTGGTGTAGGCGTTGATTGGATGAATGGAATCATGGAGTTCAAGCAAAGATAAGCAATTTGATTGGTTGATGCTTTGGGACACAATATCTTTAATAAATAGTTTCATCATATCAATACCTTGACTAAGTTTGATTATGAGAGCATTTTCGGCTCAGGGTAAGCAAAGCGATAAGCAATTTGGTTGGTCAAGACTTTGGAGCTCGACAACTTTGAGTAATAGTGGTGAAACTTCGTGTATAGTTTTATTACATCAATACCTTAACAAGGTTCGATGCTGAGCATTTTCTGCTTAGGCAAAGTAGAGACTTCAATATGATTGGTCGGGACTTTGGAACCCCATAACTCTCCTTATAATTAAGGTAGAATGTTCAAAATTGGTGTAGGTGTCCATTAGGTGAATGCCTTGACACAGTTCGTCCATGCGCATTTTCACCTAAGGCTAAGCAGAGGTGAGCAATTTGAGACGTTGGAACATAAAAATTGAGGTATAGATGTTCATTAGGCAAATGTCTTGACTAAGTTAAATAATTAATATTTCCCATTTTAAAGCTCTTTAATCGATGCTTTGGGAGAAGATAACTTTGATTCTTACTGATGGAAAGTGATGAAACTTGGTGTATCGCTTCACTCCCTACCAGGTACTTCAAAACCTGAATTTGATAGTGAAAAATTCATGCTTAGACTAAGCATAGATAATCAGTTTCGGCATCGACAAGATAAGTTTGATTCTAACTGATGGAAAGTGATGAAACTTAGTGTATAGTTTCACTCCCTACCAGGTACTTCAAAACCTGAATTTGATAGTGAACAATTCATGGTTAGACTAAGCATAGATAATCAGTTTCGGCATCGACAAGATAACTTTGATTCTAACTGATGGAAAGTGATGAAACTTAGTGTATAGTTTCACTCCCTACTTCAAAACCTGAGTTTGATAATGAACATTTTATGATTAGACTAAGCATAGATAATCAGTTTGATTACTCGATACTTCTGAAAAAAGACAAATGTGCAATTAATTAATATGTGTCATCTGTTTTTTTTGGGGTAGGGGGGATTTCGGCGGGGAACATCAGCCTCACTGTTGGCTTGTTTAAATTCTTAAATGTGTTATAAATCTGAGTTTTTAGCGTTTTGTTAAGAAGTTTTATGTATATTAATTCTTTAAACATTTTTTGTCCCCCGCCTTTCTTCGACTATTAAAATGGGTTCGTCCGTCTATCCGTCCGTCATACTTTTTGAGGCACAATAACTCTTCTTCTAATTGAGCTAGAATGTTCAAACTTGGTGTAGGTATTTATTAGGTCTATCCCTTTTTAGAGGTCGAAGATGAGCATTTTCTAGTTAGGATAAGCAGTTTGATTGGTGGTATTTTGGGACACGATAACTTTAGTTCTAATTGAGTGAGAGTGATGAAACTTGGTGTATAGTTTCATTATATCAGTACCTTGACTAAGTTCGGTAATGAGCATAAGGGTAAGGAAAGTCATAAGCAATTTGAGTGGTCGAAACTTTGGAGGATTACTTTGAATCTAATTGAGTGAGACTGGTCAAACTTGGTGTAGGCGTTCATTAGGTGAATGCCTTGATGGGGTTGGTAGATGAGCATTTTCTGTTGAGGGTAAGCGGAGATAACAATTTGAGTGAGAGTGATTAAATTTGGTGTATAGTTTCATTACATAATACCTTGAATGAGCTCGATAATGATTGGTTAAGACTTTGGAACATAACAACTCTGCTTTTGATTGAGGTAGAATGTTTAAACTTAGGTGAATGTCTTTACTGATTTCAGTGATTAACATTTCCCACGAAAGCTAAGTAGAGCTAAGCAATTTCATTGGCCAATGCATAGGGACAAGATAACTTTGATTCTAACTGATGGAGAGTGATGAAACATAGTGTATAGTTGATAATCAGTTGGATTGCTTGATACTTGTGCGATTTTGTCGTCTATTTATTTTTGGGATTTCGGCATCAGCCTCACTGTTGGCTTGTTACAATTATGATAATCTTTTTAATGCCCCATTGATCCAATACCGGATAATCTGATGTTATTTACTCAAAAATGACTTCTCTTTTCTGATCATGGTCTCTTAGTGGGTTCGTCCATACAATCTAGCGGTCTCTATGATCATGTTTTCTTTACCCATGTTTCATGTTACCCACCCTTACGGCTTCCCACGCCTTTGATGGTTTCCAAATGATTATCTCTGATTGTATATTAATTTTTGTCTTTGTTCCATATTTTGTATCTTCATTTATACTATGAGTCAGTTGGACCCCATGTTTTAACTTTATTATGACAAAGGGAGAAGATGACCCGCGCTCTCTTCTCACGACAGTGAGTTTATAAGTGTGCTTTAAGAAACTTTTGGAATCCGAGGACCTTTTTTTATTTTGTGTTTTTAACAATTTTCAAATGTAAATAATTTAAATCAACCTGTCCATAATATAATATTCATTGTATTGGACGTTAATAAACATCAACTATGGTTGTTATTCTTTGCTTGATAAAGACGGAAGAACCCCGTCCGAAGAAATTAAACTATTTCAACATGCAGATGATCTATCATCAATTATAACAAACAGTACATATAGACCTGCCTTACAGAAGACATAGAACCCTATGGCTCTGCCTCTGGATCAGAACTAAATCCATAAAAAACTGAAATAATAAAAAATAAATAATATTACTATACATAGAAAATATATTCCACAAATAAATATTAAAACACAAATAAAACTCCTAGGAATATGGTTTGGTCACAACAATATTGAAAAAAAAATGGCTACCCATACTTGCAAAACTAAGAAAATTAATAGAAAAATGGATAATGTATAAACTAAAAATAAAAGATAAATATTTAGGTATTTAAAAATACTTACTTACCCAGAAAACTCTGGTACACATGCCGAAATATCACACCACCAAAACACATAAAATCTATAAATACGTGTAAAGAACTATTTATATTTATCGTGCTCATCTTCGAATGCTCATCATGACCTAATAAACACCTGCACCAAGTTTGAACATTGTAACTCAATTAGAAAGAGAGTTATTGTGTCACAAAAAGTGTGACCGACAGACAGACAGACGGACGAACCCATTTTAATAGTCAGGGCAATGACGTTCTAAAGAATTATAGTCATGAAAAATAACATAACCCCATGGACTAACCTTTTTGTCTATTGGTTTTGGTATACACTTAAAGGAATACTGCCTTGGTTAGCATCCAACAAACTATCACACACAGTAAATACACCACAAATTTATAAAAGCATAAAAATACTAACCTTATCGAGATAAAATCAATCTTACAGGCACACCGAATTTAAAACATATCTACAATGAAATAAACAATTATTTACTAAACCAAGTATTATGTACAAATATCCAACAATATACTTCTTTAAAATATGACTGCAACTTGCTAGTATTTCTTATACCCTTTTCGATTTTGACCTTGTCATAATCATAACACAGCAAGCACTGCCCACAAAACAATTATTATTATACGAGAGAAATTTAAAGAGTAATATTAGATGCAGCCTATTCACATGATGAAACATTTACACATATGTTCCCACAATGTGAGGCGATGAAAGACTATTAGTCCGGTGGCTGAAGAGGGGGGGGGGACGGACGGGGGGGGGGACGGACGGGGGGGGGGGGGCAGTTTTTTGCGTAGATTCCGAATCTGGGTGGTGATCAGGCGTTTAAAAAATATAATACAATATATTAAATGACGGGGCTTATTAGCCTTAATTAATCTAATGAACAAAACAATATACCAACCAACGATATTTCAATAATAAAGACGTATGCAATACAGAAATAAATATAGGTCTATTGTATAATTGAAAACGAAATAAGAAATACAGAAAAAAAATTCTTACCGTTATCTGTTCAACAGAGAAATTATAAAAAACTTTTGGTTACAGTACATCAACTACATCCAGTCTCTCAGAAATACATGCGACCGACAACTAGCCTACCGTATAAAACCGTATAACTATTATTATAAAATTACGATAACCCTGTATCATAACCATATAAAATTGATGTAAAGCAGCAAGCCTAGGCCCCAGCCAAGGCACTATTTCTGTTTATTTATGGAAATAAAAGGCATATGCCAATTAAAAAAAAACAAACATAAAAACACTTCTAAATGTGCATCGCGATATAATCGAGGAACGACCCGTCTATATTATATGTAAGTTCTTATTGCTCTTTGCATATGTTTATGTAATTTTATTTTCATATTTGTTAAAGAGTTTTAAATTGAACGATTCTCATTACACAATATACACTACTGTAAACCTCGAAGTCCAAACGAAAAAAACAAAAACCCCCAAAACCGTTGAAACATCGTTGAAATAAATCCGTTAAGTAAATTTATTCCATATAATTGTGTCATGTGTTATTCTCATTCAGTTACAAAATGCCACTTAAACAATTTACTAATAATGTTTTATATAAAATATCATAATTTGAATGTTCATTGCATAGTGGTTGCTTATTTGCTATCATTTTATATGGAACACTCCAACCTTGCATGTATTGTATAATCCTTATTCAGGACTTCTTTCCTTGAAACAAATACTTCATAGTGTATTTGATTTATACATTACGGGTCACAAACATTTAATGGCTGTACTAATTACTGAAATGGTATACCTGTTGACTTTCATCAATATTCAATTCCCTCACCAAATAAAAGTGGTTTCGGCTTACAGCAAATCATGTTGTGACATTATTTAGGACAACCTTTCTTTGCTTAAGTGTTCTGCCTGGCCAGACAGACGGCGAGAATAGAAAAAGTAATAAACCATAAAACAGGGATACTGGAAAGAAAATCATTGGAAAAAAGAAACAAATAGGAATCCAAGAAATGAAAATAAATCATGACAAAAAATATTCTCTGTACACCTACCCACCCACAAACGGCGAGAAAAGAAAAAGTATTACACACTGGACCCTTTGTTCTGACTCGGGTGTTCAAGTTACTGATCAACCTGTAATGTGTTGTTTTAGCACGTGCACAGGTTCGTTCGTTCGTTCTTGGTGTTTAACGTCTGCTTCCACATAAGTGATATCGCAGACAAGACATAGGAGAGCCGAAGCTGATTCCTGTTTTTTAGAATATGATTTTGCAATCTTTCCATTTGGCCTTAGGCCATGGATTTGGTTTAGTGGGAAGTTCTTCCCTTTATTTAATATAAAACATATCGTTTGGTAGATGATCTCGTCTGCTTCTGGATTGGTAGATGTCATCGTTTTAGTGTTTAGGTGCCAGGCCCGTCTTATCGTGGCCTCCCCTTACTCCACTATCCCACTCTCTGGGTTTGGTATCAGTTTTATTTGCGGAATAGTGTTTAGGTGCCGAGTTCGTCTGACCGTAACTCCCCCTTACTCCACTATCCTGCTAGTTTGGTAGATGTCATCTTTGTGGGGTTTGTGTTTAGGTGCCAGGCCCGTCTTATCGTGACCTCCCCTTACTCCACTATCCCACTCTGTAGGTTTGGTGTCTGTTTTTGGTGGAATAGTGTTTAGATGCCGAGTCCGTCCGATCGTGACTCCCCCTTACTCCACTATCCTACCAGTTTGGTATAAATCCCCTATGTAGTTTAGTGTTTAGATGCCGGGCCCGTCTAACCGTGACCCCCTCTTACTTCACTATTCTACTTAGTCCAACGGTGTCCATTAGGGCGTGGATTTGTTCGAAGATTTGCAGTTTCAGATCTGGTCTCGGGAAGAGTAGGTTCTTAGTGTTGAATGGTATGTTGTTGGTCCCCATTGTTCTCACTAGTTCCCTTCTCTCCTCCTCGTATACCTCGCAGTCTACCAGGACATGGTTGGTGGTACATTCTTCTCCGCACTCACAGATGATGACTTGGTGTTTGTAGTCTTGCAGCCGCTCTTTCACCCTTAGCTTCGATATAAGTCTACAGATATCTCTTCTAGGGTGATTGAGTGTTGTCTTTGTGTAGATCTTGTCATCCAGCCGGAATCTGTATGTGTCAAGTTCAACGTGCACAGGTGATCATTTGAGGAAAAGTAGGTGTTCATATGGATGAACACCCCAACATACTAACCCGGTGATTGTCAAAACAGACCATGCATTTTAAGGTGTGAACTGTATTAATAGCAAGAAACATCGCGTTAATTATAAACGATAAATACATATAGTTAAAACAATAAATAAATGTTGTTTCAATGATTTATAGTTTGTGAAATAGTAACATTAGCTAGAAAACTCATCCAATAGTAGCGAACTGGGATAAATTTCTGTTTGGCCATTTTTTTATTGTTTAGATAGTTTTAATCGTTCCCTTTCGATGTCTATTCTAATTAAAATAAATATTACATTATCCATTAGCCTGTTGTGGATTTTAAAAATAGATTGGCAGGCAACGAAACATATGCCCACAGAGAGAGAGGTAGAAATGGGGTTTAACGTCCACTCGACTCAAACTGGGTCTTCTCGGGACTATCGCTAGCCTGGAGGTCGGGTGTTCGATCCCTGCATTGGCCGAGAAAGTTCATCCAGATTTTCCGGCGTGGTTCCCCCTTGTCAGAGATGCAGGACGGAGGGCCTGACAAGGACAGCTGTCTAGTCCTTCGGATGAGACAAAAAACCGAGGTCCCGTGTATACATTGGAATGCACGTAAAAGATCCCTTGGCAGTTGGAATTCGATATAAGAGTAGGCGATAGTGCCGCTGCCCGGGCAAAATTTCCCTCATAGCACACTGTATGGCGTATGCCCGTCTTCATTAGCCCAGTATAGGAGCAGAACAGTAGGACGTTAAACCCCATTTCATTTCATTTCATTTCATTTCTCGGGACTATCATGGTTCCATTTTATTTCAATAATTCGCTTGCGCGCATGTGTTTTTATCAGTGGGGCGGAGGACCCGGAGAAAACGCACGAGGTTTGACGGGTGAACCTACCCATTGTTACGTACAATCGGGGAATCGAAACCACGCAAGTTGACTTAACGACAGACGTTATGATGCAACGTGCATGCATTAACCATTCGACCAACCAATCTCCCCCACAAACGCCCACAGTAGGTAAGTCGCCCGAGCAGTCAGACTTGTTTGCCTTCCAGTTCTGCCTTATACTAGCATTTAGTATACAAAATTTTTATCGGAAATCATTGAAAATCAATAGGATTATTCTCCTAGTGACCTTAATCGTTTAGCGTTCCAGAGCGTGGACAACAGACGGGGGCGACGACAATATATGACATGTGGGCGTATAAAAATTTGCCGAAAACCCGAAATCAGCAAATAGGCATAAAATACATTTATCGGTACACCAATCTCAATTTCTTAAAATTGTATTTCAAAAACATAACATTAGAATGATCTGATTTTTATGCATCGTAAATAAACAGACATAAACTGGCTATATTCAGGTTATGAACCCCTCTCCAATCTGCTGAGTAAACAACAATATATGACGTGCAGAATAATGCGCGTTCTCGGTGTACAACTCTGCACGAGCTCGGGTGTTCATCTAACTTGAACCCCTCTGTCTCAGTCGATAACCCTTACATAAACCATAGCCCAGGGGTACTGGAAAGAAAATCATTGAAAAAAACAACAACAACAAATAGGAATCCTAGCAATGAAAATAAATCATGACAAAAAATATTCTCTGTACAACTTCCCACCCCAAGTAATGGACAAAGACAATATGTACACCCACCAACCATAAGCAATAAAAACAAATCATGACAAGGAGATTAATGAACACATACCCAGTCATCATGTAAGAAATAATATACTAAGCAGCAAAAGAAACGTCAGGTTGGTATGCTACTCTGAATAGACGCATTGCATAAACCTTGCCAAATGTTTTTATTGTATATTTGTGACCACATCTCCAACTTTACCTGAGCAATAAAGGCTCCTTCCCAAACACAGAATTGAACCCAGGAAATGTTCTCAAAAACGCAACCTGACTTCTGAGATGGTAATGTGTTCTCCATGATTTTCATGTAACCCATGCTGCACGTGCTGTACACTGGGACCAGCCCTATAAAATGCACCCCCAAACCCGGTTTGAATCATTCACACTACAACGTCAGTAGGATGCCACGACTCACGACAGCTCAGGGGAACCTGGCGCTTGGAGGACTCGACGCTGGCCACACTGCCCAAAGTGTTGCCAATCACTTCCAGGTCAATGTTCCGACTATCTACAGGCTTCAGCAACGCTTTTAGGATAACAACACCACGGATAATTGCCCCCGAACTGGTAGACCAAGGGTTACCACAAGGCGACAAGATCGCCATGTTATGCGACAGCACGTGCAGAATCCCTTCACACAGGCATCTGAGACAGCACGCCAGACATTGGGAACACACGGAAGACCCATCAGTAACGATACAGTGCGCCGACGTCTCACCAGAGAGAACATCCATTGCCGTAAACCTTACCGTGGACCGATGCTCATCCCTCGCCATCGACGTGAACGTCTACAGTTTGCCCAACTGGCGACACAGGCAATGGAGAACTGTTCTGTTCTCAGATGAGAGTCGTTATTGCGTATCAACTGCAGGACCAGAATATGGCGTCGACCTGGCCAGCGTTATTCTGACCAATGTGTCATGGAATGAGACGCACGGAGAGGTCCAAGCATAATGGTTTGGGGTGGAATCGGCCTGAACCAGAGAGTGGGTCCTGTGGTGTTCCTAAATCGAGGTCCAGGGAGAGGTCTCGGCATCACAGCAGTGCGCTACATCGATCAAGCTCTCAAGACCCCACGTCATACCACATTTCGCGCGGTGGACACACCAGATACTGATGTATAGACTGTATAGACTCTAAACCTTCTCGTAATGTCTTGGAATTTTGATGAATTAATCACTAATGTGTAAACATACTGTTCATAAAAAATTGCTTTGATCCATTTAGTAAGTCGTTTTCTAGAATGATTTTGATTAAAGTGCCTGTCTGATTTTGAAATCGTTTAGTATATTTACCCAAGAAATGCACAGAATCAACAACAAATGCAAACAATGGGGAATAAATGGTGAAAATGAATGTCATTCACCATATACATTCATATTATTGGGTATTTCACAGTATAAGAGGCGGAAAACATTATTTAGAAAAAACAAAATCCTATAGGTTGAATAAATACGGGTGATGCAAAATGCCCCCCCCCCCCCACACTTTTCATGTGTTACGCCATTGCGCAAGATTTGTAAAGTTACTGATCTATAACTCTATTAGTATCCAATTGTAAGGTTCAAAATATGCTTTATAGAAAAATAGTGGTCTGTTTAGGTTATTTTGGCAGGGGTTCTTCCCCTTTGACAGTTCCAAAATTCTGATTGTCCAAAATTCATTATAATTTTGTCACGTGATGAAAGATAAATGGCGGTCGTAGAAAGCATGGCAGAATGATTCCATAGTTCCAAATTAAATTGTCAGTTTGAAGTCGAAATACAAGGGCCTAAAATTATGGTTTGTACATATTTGATAATTGCAGAATTGAATTGTGTCCATTATAATTAGTGTCACTTAATTTTCATTGTGAATTTGATCAAAAGTCAGGCGAAATCCCTCATCGATAATCAGTAGCAGCGTAGTCTCGATCATTGTGTCATCGCGTGCTGCAGACGCTCCATGTCCAATTTTTCTGCTGGTAGCCTCGGTTATCACAAATAGGATTTCAGTTGGAAAAGTTTTCCTTATTTACTTCTTACTTATGACTGTTAATTTTTATATTTTCAGTCAATCGTTCAAGTGTTTGTTTGAATTGCATTGATGTCAGATTGTTATGATATTATGGTTCATCTAAATGAAAGAAAGTAAAAAATTGATGAATGATAGTAAAATAGTTGACATTGACTTCCCACAACAAGATTGAGCGCATAGACAAAAGCCCATATCGACCAGCAGATGTATACGTGTGTCTACAGATACGCCAGCTACATAGTGCATTGACATAATTGAGCTAGAATTTTAATTGGTGGATTCATTGATAGATAGAACAGAAAAGAAAAAATGAGTTCAACCAAAGCTGGGAACATGGAAATTCAGAAAGCTGATGATTTAGAAGCTGAGAGCCAGAAAGAAGAAGACGAAAGAGAGGCAAGAGTGAAAAAGCCTACAGAGAAATCTCTGCAGTTTCATTTAGAAATGAAGGAAAAGGAACTTCAGAAGATTTATAAAAAGTTGGAGCAACAGATAAGCAGAACAAATAGAATGATAGCAGAAAGAGATCCAGATATTGATAGAGTGAGAGAGGAATACACGACATGGATGAACATCTACGAAAACTACTGTCTTGAACACAACGAATTCTGTGATCTCCAGACAGAAGATCAACATGTCGAGTATTATTCCCAAATATTTGGTCACCAAGATTCGACGCTTCGAAAATTCAAAATGATGATTCAGAGTTGGATAGCGGAACACACAAGATTGCCTGACCATGATTCTAGATCTCAATCAGCCCATTCAGGTAAAAGCCACCGCACATACAAATCACACTCGAGCAGATCATCTCATAAGACTGGATCATCAACCCGTTCGCCAGTTTCGGCAGCTAGACTTCACGAGGAGCAAAGAAAACTGGAGCTTACTGTGGAGAAAGCAGCTTTAAAGAAAAAAACAAGAATTAGAGAAGGCTAAACTGAAACTTGAAGAGGCTAAACTACAAATTGAACAGGAACAGGAGGAATTACAGATGTCTATTGAACTGGATAAAGCCACCGTCAAATGTAAAGCCCTGAAAGAGATGGAATGTGGAAAGAAGGGAATAGAAAATGGTGGAAGACCAGATGGAGAAGTTGTAGAGGTTAATAACTCAGTTGTTTTACCAAAAGAAACGAATAAAACCTCGGTTCTCAGTGCACAAGCAACTGAATTTGTACCTGTCACATCTATTCAACCTGTAGAAACACCAACGCCAGATTCATCCTTAACATCTATAGCTAAGATCCTCATGAGACCTAAAGTAGAAATCGAGAAGTTTAGTGGTAATCCCCTGGAGTATCAACAATTTATGAGACAGTTTAAATCTCAAGTATGCAACACCTGCGATTCTGATGATGATCGTCTAGCCTTATTATATCAGCATACGACTGGTAAGGCACGTGGCATAGTTGCTGGCCTCAGTCACCTGAAAGGTACAGCCGGATACACAGGAGCTCTTACAGAATTGTATGAATCATGCGGAACTCCAGATGTCATAGCAAGTGCCTACGTCAAGAAAGCATTACATTTCCCACTGGTGAAGATCGACAGCCCGAAACATCTAGAGGAATTTAGCATGTTGCTTACTGAATGTAAATATGCCATCATAGAACTAGATGCTGTTAAAGTATTAGATTATCCTGATAATATTTGTAAATTGGTTCAGAAGTTACCCTTCCACTTCCACGATAGATGGAGAGGTACAGTACAAAGACTTCGTGAAAGCAATAAACCAGTGAACTTTGAAGCTTTGGTGTCATTCGTGAGGAGTGAAAGTAAGAAGGCAAATGACCCCTTATATGGAAGGTTAGCAATGTCAACTCCTTCAGCTGTTAACCAGCAACAAGCTAAACCAAAACCATATATCTCACATCAACGCTCGAAGGGACTTTTGCTACAAATAAATTACCAGATAAACCTACAGGACAACAAAAGGTACCTACACTCACTAAAGGCCCAGCTCTTACAGCTAATAAGCCAACTTCTGCTCTGATTGCTGAACCTTGTATGTACTGTAAAGATCGGTCACATGATATGGAAGATTGTATTAAGCTAAAGGAAAAGCCTTATGAAGAAAGAAAGGAATATATAAAATCATTTGGTCTATGCTTTGCCTGTTTTAAAACTGGTCACCCTGCAAGACTCTGTAAGCAGCGGATAGTATGTAGTCTTTGTAAAGGATTTCACCCATTCTCAATGCAGGACGACAACTTCAAGAAAAGAGATAAAGAGGCAACATCAGCTAATGCTGTGAATGCATACTCGTTTACAAATGGAGGTACGCATACGGGAGCCGGTAGTTTGTGTAGGATGGCGATCATTCCTGTTAGAGCAAGAATGAGAGGCAAAGGCACTTCAGTTGTTACTTATGCATTCATGGATCCCGGATCCAGTGTAACCTTTGTCACCAATAGCCTGATTAGATCCATTGGTGGTACTGGGAGAAAGAAGAGGATAGTATTGGACACAATGGGAGCACCATATGAAATGATCTCGACTATTATTGAGGGCCTTGAAATATCCAATTTAGATAGTACTGTATTTATTTCCTTACCATCAGTGTCTACCAAAGATATGATGCCTGTCTCAAAATGTCACATCCCAAGGAGAGCAGACATTAAAAAATGGGATCATCTTAACGACATTGATTTGCCAGATCTAGATATTGAGATTGGACTACTGATAGGCAATAATGTCCCTGACGCATACAATCCTATAGAGTTTAGAATTGGTCCGCGAGGCACACCACATGCTACCAGAACCCTGTTAGGTTGGATCCCTTGGAACACAATTAGAGATGGTGAAACTGTAGACGAAAAACTAATATCCAACAGAGTTGAGGTATCCATAATAGATGATTTGGACGGGTTGGATAAGTTAGTCCAGGAATCCATTAGATACGATTTTCCAGAGAGAACTATTGATGACAAGAAAGAAAACTCAGAAGAAGACAGACAGTTTTTAAGAATAGTAGAAAATACAATGAAATTGAAAGATGGTCATTACGAGATAGCCTTGCCATTCAAACAAGAGAACGTACAGGTGCCAAATAATAGAAGTCAAGCTGTGCAACGTCTGGAAGGTTTAAAAAGGAAGATGGTTAAGGATGCAGTTTATGCAGAAGACTACAAGAAATTTATGGAGGGTTTATTTGAGAAAGGGCATGCTGAGGAATTACCAGAAGAAAAAATAAATAGAAAGCAAAGTTATAACATCTTTCATCTTCCGCATCATTCTGTCACAAATCTTAAGAAGCCAGATAAAGTCCGAGTAGTTTTTGACGCAGCAGCTGTCTACGAAGGTGTATCATTAAATAATCTCCTATTACCTGGTCCTAATCTAACCAATAATCTAATAGGTATTGAATCAGTGTTTTACCAGGTTCTTGTACCAATTGAACATCGAGATTTCCTGAGATTCCTCTGGTGGCCTAAGGGAGATATTAGTAAACAACCGTCCACTTACAGAATGAAAGTCCATCTTTTTGGTGCATCATCATCACCAAGCTGTTGTAACTCAGCTCTTCGTCAGACTGCTATAACAAATCGACAGAACTTTGACGCTGAGGCTATCAATACTCTACTTCATAACTTCTACGTTGACGTTTGCCTGAAGTCGGTAGAAACTGTAGAAAAAGCGATTCATTTGATATCAGAATTGAAAGCTCTCTGCAAGAAGGGCGGGTTTAACATCACCAAATGAGCTAGCAACAGTAGAGATGTCCTAGAATCTGTTCCATTGGAAGAAAGGTCAAAGGAAATGAAAGTTATAGATTTGGATCAAGATATTTTACCAGTTGGAAGAGCTTTAGGAGTTTCCTGGTTTGCTGAATCAGACGAATTTGGATTCAAGATTGACATTAAGGAAAGAAAACCAAGTAGAAGAGTCATATTATCCATCACAAGTTCAGTCTATGACCCATTAGGACTTGCTTCCCCTTATATATTGCCAGCTAAACTTGTCCTGCAACAGTTATGCCAGTTAGGATTGTCATGGGATGAGCAAATAACGGATACACTCTTAGCCAAATGGAAGAAATGGTTGACTGATCTACCCAAGCTAGAAGATCAGTTAAAGATACGCAGATGTTATAAACCTCCTCATTTCAAGAATGTAGTTAGTAGTCAAATCCATTCCTTTGCGGATTCCAGTGAAGTAGCCTATGGTTGCTCCATTTATTTGCGACTAGTAGACCAGAGTGGCCATGTCAGTTGTTTATTGGTCATGGGAAAAGCATCGGTAGCACCACTTAAAAAGATTACGATACCCAGAATGAAGCTGACTGCCGCTGTAACCGCAGTTCGTCTTACAAAATTGGTGCTGGATGAATTGGAAATTACTGTAGATCAAGTATTTTACTGGACAGATAGCCAGACTGTACTCAACTACCTTGCCAGAGTCAAAGGACGCTTCCATACATTCGTAGCAAATAGGATAGCCATCATTAAAGAATCGTCGGATATAAATCAATGGAGGTATTGTCCTACTGATAAGAATCCTGCAGATATAGCATCCAGGGGAATTTCACCGAAAGATTCTGTTAAAACTCAATTATGGAGCCATGGTCCAGATTTCCTGATGAGAAATGAAGATGACTGGCCAATCACCGTAAAAAACGAAAGGCATTCAGATGATGACCCGGAAATCAAACCTCCTATTAATGCAGCAATAGAACAACCAGAGATTAGCTTAATTGAAGAGATTGTAGAAAGAATGTCAAGCTTCAAGAAGATTAAGGCTGTTCTAGGATACATTCTCTTGTTCATAGAGAACACAAAGTATTGTATCAAGAGAAGAAAGGAATTATCTGCACAATCTACAAATGATAATAAGGAAACAGATAGATGGAACAGAATAACAGCCATACTAGAGACGGAGAAAAGGAATTCAACGAGTAAAGGGAATTTAGAAGTGGAAAACCTTATAGAATCAGAAAGAATAGTAATTAGTAATTTTCAACAGAAACACTTCCCTCAGGAATTCCAGTCTTTAAAGGATAATGTTCAACTCAAAAGGTCTAGTTCGCTCTACAAGCTTGATCCATACTTGGAAGATGGTGTGATTTGAGTTGGAGGTCGTTTAAGTCGTGCATCTATTGGCTACTATGAGAAACATCCAGTCGTTATACCAAAGAACTGTCAGCTGTCCCAACGTATAATAGAAGATAGTCATAAAGCTGTTGGCCACCTTGGCAGAAAGTCAACAATTGTACACATACGACAGATTTATTGGATAATTGGTGTATCTACTCTCGTCAGGACCATATTATCAAAATTTGTTGTCTGCAGAAGATATTGTATGAAAGCCACAAACCAGAAAATGGCAGATCTCCCATCTGAAAGATTGCAAGTTGGAGAACCACCATTTACTAGAACTGGAACAGACTTCTTTGGTCCATTTGAGGTCAAACGAGGAAGATCGTTGGTTAAGCGGTACGGTGTCATCTTCACCTGCTTATCGACCCGTGCCATTCACCTCGAAGTGACCCATTCACTTGATACCAACTCATGTATAAATGCTATAAGAAGATTTCTAGCTAGACGAGGAAATGTCAAGCAGATATTATCAGACAATGGTTCCAACTTAGTAGGAGCAGAGAAAGAATTGAGAATGGAGATTGAGAAATGGAATATCGGCCAGATAGAAAAAACTCTGAGACAAGATCACATAAATTGGAGTTTCAACCCCCCTACAGGATCGCATTTTGGAGGAGTTTGGGAACGAATGATAAGAACAGTGAGAAAGGTGTTATATTCCATCATGAAGGAACAATTATTTAAACAGGATGACGAAAGTCTACAGACACTCTTTTGCGAGGTAGAACTGTCAAATGATCCGCGAGATTTGAATCTAGAAGTATTAACACCAAATCATCTACTTCTTCTTAGAAAGGGTCCAGAATTACCTCCAGGAATTTTCAGCAAGACAGACAATTACATACGGAAAAGATGGCGTCAAATTCAGTACATAGCAGATATATACTATTCAAAAAAAGTAGGGGATATTTGATTTTGGGGGCATAATACTAAAATATGCAAATGACTACGAAAAAAGTCACTATAGAACCTAACAGAAGAAACATTTCCAGTTACATGTGACGCCCAAACGCACCAATAGCTACCGCATGGAATGCAGGTGATGCTTGGGATCATCATGGGGGTCCAACCCAAGATTTGCACGACTCTGACTTTGAATGTTACAGTCATTGTGGCATTGAATTCCAGGGTGGAAACATCAGTTTAATTGTTTTAGTGACCAGAAAACAAATTTTGATATGCGTCGGCTTACCCAAAATGAAAGGTTACGTGCCCTTGGCATGCTACAGATCGGCACAACACAGGCGGTTGTGGCGCGGACGATGAATGTTTCTCAGTCTGTCATAAGCAGGCTATGGTCCAGATACCGTGATACACAATCTGTACAGGACAGACCACGCTCAGGTCGACCAAGGGCGACAACTCAAGCCCAGGATCGATTTATCCGTACCTTGGCCTTGAGAAATCGTGTCATCACAGCAAATCAGATCAGCGCTCGCCTTCAAACAGACACTGGTGTGAGAGTGAGTGGCCAGACGATTCGGAATCGACTGCATAGGGGTCACCTTCGCGCCCGACGTCCTCGCGTGATCCCTTGTTTGAGAGATCATCACATTCAGGCAAGACGTCGTTGGTGTAGGGATCGTCAACACTGGGATAATCGACGCTGGAGCAATGTGATGTTTTCAGATGAGTCAAGGTTCACTGTTGATTTTTTGGACAGACGTAGGAGGGTGTGGCGTCGTCGAAACGAGCGCTTCCAAGACGTTAACGTCATCAGACATGATCGATTTGGGGGTGGTTCTGTTATGGTGTGGGGAGGCATCACTGTTGCTGGAAGAACGGCTTTACATGTTGTTGCAGGGCGTGTTACAGGCCAGTACTACCGGGACAACATCTTGGCAGTCCATGTTGTGCCGTTCGCACGACGTCATGGCCGCCGTTTCATCTTCCAGGATGACAACGCAAGATGTCACAGGGCCAGGATCGTTACAGGTTACCTCCAACAACAGAACATCACCACATTACCTTGGCCAGCACTGAGTCCCGACCTCTCCCCCATCGAGCATGTCTGGGACATGCTTGGACAGAGGTTACGTCAACGTCAACAACGTCCTGCCAATGTCCAAGAACTTGCTGCTGCGTTGCAACAGGAATGGGACAATCTGGACCAAAATGACCTTAGACGTCTCATTAGGAGTATGCCACGTCCCGACCTCTCCCCCATCGAGCATGTCTGGGACATCCTTGG
Source organism: Patella vulgata (assembly GCF_932274485.2). Lineage (NCBI taxonomy): Eukaryota > Metazoa > Mollusca > Gastropoda > Patellidae > Patella > Patella vulgata. The sequence goes on from NC_065885.2 coordinate 47,061,747, forward strand.
ACAGAGGTTACGTCAACGTCAACAACGTCCTGCCAATGTCCAAGAACTTGCTGCTGCGTTGCAACAGGAATGGGACAATCTGGACCAAAATGACCTTAGACGTCTCATTAGGAGTATGCCACGTCGGATCAATGCTTGTTTGGCAAACAGAGGAGGATTTACCCGTTACTGACTTGGTTGTGATGCTGTGGTAACTTTGCTGTTTGACCCCGGGTATCATTTTACCCTTATAATGGTCAGTCTGTGCCTTACTTAGTCTAACGATCATTTGGAATAAATCGATGAATGTGAACTTCATTTCATTTTGTCATTTGTTTCTTCGTCAGTTTCATTAGGTGACTTTAATAACACTTAAAAATCAAATATCCCCTACTTTTTTTGAATAGTATATTTTGGAAGAGGTGGATCAAGGAATACCTTCCACTCCTACAGGAACGTCAAAAATGGATCCGCCCTCAGAAAAATATAGCTGTCAATGATATTGTACTTCTGGTTGACAATAGTCCCAGAAATTCCTGGAATCTTGGTAGGGTCGAAAGTGTTCTGAGAGACAAGAAAGGACTAGTAAGAATCGTGAATGTTAAAACTAAAAATTCTACCTTACAAAGACCTGTGGATAAACTTTGTTTAATCCTAGAAGCTGATAATAGACAGTAAAGTTTGTGAAGTGATATACAGAGTGGACTGATTAAAATAGTGTTTATGGACTGTTTAAAATTAATGTCGCAAACTCAGAGACATTTTTACGTTACAAAAATTAGAGACTGTTTGCAGTGCTTTTAAACAATGACATTTGTGTTTTCAATGATAGGAAACAATAAGAACTGAAAGAAAGATAGATAGAAACTTTTATTAAAAATTTTATTGACTCTCAGTATTATAATGTGCTTATGTAATATACGACAGTAGTTATACATGTGGTAAAATAGTAAGAATAACTAGTAAAATCCGATTGTGAGCACTTGAACCGTTTCATGTAAAGTTACATTTTTTATTTTGACCTTTATTTGTATTTGAATAATATTGTTGTTTGTGCATTTACAATATTAGGGAGCCGGTGTGTAAGGTTCAAAATATGCTTTATAGAAAAATAGTGGTCTGTTTAGGTTATTTTGGCAGGGGTTCTTCCCCTTTGACAGTTCCAAAATTCTGATTGTTAGGGTGACCCGAGCTGAAAAAAATCTCGAAAACTATTTACAGTTATGGCACTATAATTATATAAACAACAACCCTAGATGATCCTTTATTATAAACTGCCAAGAAACTGTACCTTCGTGCTATATTTCACAAGATATATCCATTCGACTGCATTGTAAAATACACTGCTTTTGTGCACCATCCGCGGACATATTTGTTTTGTGTTTTCAATGTTGACGGAGTTATGTTCTCTTGGTTATTTCAAATTATTGATTTATTTACCGATAAGAATGAACCATCACTACCATTCGGGACTATTCGTTTAATTTATAATTTACTATCTGATGAAATTGGCTCCATGCTTCGATTGAATTTAAAATTTCCGAGCATGCGCAACGCAGCTCAGTTTTGGATCGACCATTGCCGTGTGCTTAATTTTGATGTATGCAGTCCAATTTAAATTTATTTAAGTTTTTGTAGATATATTAGACCAATCTATTTATATTTTCTGTATACCCATAGACACATAGGTCTATTTATATTGGTATTTAAATGTGAATGTGCCTTTGTAAATTAATATTTGATGTCCCATTTAAGAAATAATGTTCGGAAAGTATGTATATTGACGAAAAGTTTCATGGAGTAATTAGAGTATTAAATAAATAATGACAGACTATTTTAATCAATCTAAATGAAAAATATGCAATAGCTGATCAAGTTATGTACAGATTTGAGATTTTCATTGACATTTTGTAGTTGGGTTTGAATAAGTGAATACAAACTAGAAGATACATAATTAAGAACAAATTCAAATTCGGGAGGACGTTCCTTCTTGTAAGATAGCATTTACACAAGAATAAATATGCTGATTATTTTAATATGTATTTCCTATAACTTTATAGGGACTGAAAGCGATCGATAACATTAACAAAAACACATCTCATCGTGACCAACGCCCTCTGAATCAACATGCCTGTATGTTAGATCTTCTTTCATAACGGTATGTCGTCTATTACAACACTCTTACATACATTTATATGTACAGTATAACATCTGTCTTGGCAGATATTTTTTTATTAAACAGTCAATATTATCTTGTCAGCTATTATACGAAAGAAATACAGGTTTTCCCAAAGATAAATAGGTTAAAAATTAAGGTAATCAGCGCAGGTATACTCACTTTATCAAACAAAGCGTAACTCAAATCTTACCCCAAAACACGATCTGTTACGACAATTCACAAATCGATTGATAATAAATAATACATAGTCATTATTTACCAAACACAGATATGTAATTTAGAACTAATCTGTAATAAACATATATTCCAAATTGTTCCCCTTGGGACAAAATAAAAAGTTAAGTTTTACTTAGAGTATCTCAAAGGCAACTTTTCAAGCACGATATCAGAGCAGATCTACAGTAGTAGGCGTATTTTATAAAATAAATTGCTATCCGAAAATTAACCGATTGGTTTAAAGAAAACAGTTATTAAATAATGAATTGTTAAAATACTGTAAGAAGTGTCGGAATGTCGGTCTGCTGGGACGTCTGGATTGACAAATAAAAAGGTTTTAGAAACGAAGAATGAAGAAAATGTATTTTTTTATAACCGCTAAAATGGGGCATTGAAAGTTTCTTCCGGTTAGGTAGGATCAGCCAGGTCAATTAATTTTTGTAAATTTTCTTTTAAAACTGAAATCGAGTGTTCCTTACCGGCGACAGAAAAATAAAATATAGACTTATTGGAAACTTGCTGATTTAAAACATACCTACGAAACCGGAGCTGTGCCTTCAGTGCCTCTTTTATTTCCCTATCTGTAAGTTGTAAAAGCCCATTTTCCATACCCTCTTTACTTTTCCAAAGACCCACCCCGATAATTTCTGTTGTTAGGCGCTCTTTTTTCCTAATCTCACGTTTCCCCTTTTCTATTAATTCATTCTTTTTTGCCAAAAGAACCGCTAGCTTTTTTTTTTCGATTTCTTCCCGTCTTTGCCTAAATTTAGAAAGTTGATTTTTAGTAATCGTTTGAGCATCCATTAAGACCAAATTACGTTTATCAGGTGAAAGATTTTTTAGCCATTCATCAGATTTATTCATTTTATATAAAATGGACGCTTCGTTGCCAAAAATATTAGACGAGGGCGCGATCCTCATTAATCTATCGAGATGACTGAAAACGGTTTCCGGTAATTTGTTGTGAGGCATGGCAGAACTCGAACACGAAGGATTAAAGTCATCTCGATACTCAAGTAAAATTTTTGCAATGTACTTTCTAAACTCGGCAAAGAGGACTTCCAAAATATGGATCAGGGTTGAATTAAAAGTTAAATCAGAATCAAATTTCGTCAGGTTAGCAAGGACCGAATCATTATCAATTTTGATTAGGGATTCAAATGGGTGTGATTTACCCTCAACAAAGTTTTCAATATTCGGGTTTTCCAAAAAATCATGTAATTTCTGATAAATAGTTTTCATGTCAAGTGCATTAATGCCGCTTTCTAGTATGCGCCACAGTGGAGCTGTAATTAATTTATCTATCAAGCCCAAAGCCTGGCACTCAATATGAAATAACGGAATTTTAATATCTAAAAATATGCTTTGGGTCAATCTATTTTCTGTTCCAAAATCACCAAGAAAATTTGTTATATGCTTGGCCATATAATTTACAATTGCGGCATTGTGGAAAATAATATTAAACCGGTTACCATGAAATGGCGTTAGCGGTAATTTTGAAATCCCAAGGGACTTGAGATACAATTTAAAAGGCAAATAACAACCCGACTTTTCGTCCCCACCCTTTGTAAAGGCTTTACAGATGGTCCGAACCAATCGAACACACCCAGGTTCGTTTGGCAAAAATGAAGAAGCAGTTTTAAACGTTTGGGCCGAATACGTTTTAAAATACATTTCCTCAAATTTCTTCAATTCTGACGCACTTTTATCGGCCAAACCAGTTAATAGATGAAGACCGCAAAAGAAATGATTTATATTTAGGTGAATATTTCGCTCTGAATCTGATAAATCTGACCAGTTTTCTACTAATTTAGAGCAAATATTGCCTCTGTACTGTGTAAATAAATTGTTAAAAAGCTTTTCGGTGCTGGCTCTGTCTGACATTGTATTTCTAATTTCGAAAATTACGGATTTACTAATGGGCCCAGCTATATCATCAAGATCTGCCAAAATTTCATTTAAAGTTGCAAGAGTAGTTTGCGCAGATTTATCAGCCATATTCCGAAGACCAATAATAATTGGCGTATGAGTCGAGTCAGCGGTTAGTGCATATGTACCGAATTTGGAGCCAAATTTTGTAGTTTCGTCCGTATATAAAGTGGTGTTTTTTGCTGACTTTAAGGTTTCCGAAACATGCTTTAAAGATACACCGACGCGCTCACATGATATTCTTTGAACTGTAGTTCTTTTTGGGGTATAATTAGATTTCAGTCCCGCGACAGCCAAACATGCGGTTATAACCGCGTTGACGTTCTTATCGGAAACGTTGAGGTTTTTTAGTTGCATGACCAAATTATGGCATTCTGGAGTGTATCTTTGATTTTTGACATCATACAAAATTACTTCTTCGCCACGAGGTTGGGACTTACAACCAGTTTTTTTATTTGCCAAAACTTTATTATTATTAGCCTTCGCGCGAATCAATTCTTTTGAGGTCTTCCTTAGTCGATTTTTTAAACGGAAATTTTTTTTTTTATACGTATTGACCCTTCTTAATAAATTCTTATTTTTCCTATTTAATTTGGTCAAAGTCGCAGCATCGACAGATGTCTGTGTCTCTCTATTTATTAAATGTATCGTGCTGGTATCTGCCGATGGTGTCTTGTCCACTAACCCGGGGAAAAAGGGACTGTCGAGATAATCGTCATATAATTTTAAAGCGTTATTAGAATTATTTTTATTTTTACCCAGCTTTCTAGTCTTTGTCTTCAGTCTGACCAGCCTACTTTGAATACATTTGTCATCAAACGTCACGCAGTCGTCATGTAAAGCAGTAATTATAGACCGGTGCTCCGTATTGGTCGGAAATTTATTAATAATGCCTAGTACTAGCCTATTTGTAATTCTTGCGAAGGGAAGTTTAGTTATTGTACTGAGGTCATAGTGATCGCCCAAACCAATGCTGGATAGTAATTCATCGTTGGACGTCATGCTTGCTAATTGAATGGGTTGACAACAAATTAAAGTCCGTCGGTCAATTCCTAAACAAATTAAAAAGATTTGTTTCCCTTTAACCCTAAAAGCCAATAGTCTCGAACAGTAAATATAGTCAACCGAGACTATTGTGCGTTTCGATTAATTCCCGGTAGCAAATTTAAGATACGAAACAATTTGTTTATTTTCTAACTTGACACCAGTCGTCTTAGCAATTCCACGAAGATTTTAGGAACCTTTAAAAAATTAAAAGATAACTACGGCTTTTTTTCTTATCTCGTCTAAAACAAGTTCTACGGAGATGTGAAATCGCCGAAACTAAATGACAACACTCTGTAGATAAATAGCGAATTGAAAAATAAAAACGACAATAATTTTTAGAATTTTGAACGTAGTTTGCGATCAAATAATTTCTAACGACAAACGCGTGGTGAAATAAATTTTAACTTGTCTTTATATACCATCTGATGTTGTGACAATACCACGTGCATGGCCATATATAGTGGATATTTGCTGCGATGAATTACTCGCACGTGCTCCCAGTGGACCCGGCGCTGTTTCGTCATCATTCAGAAATTCGTCGTTGGACAGTCAACAACTCTCCAGGTAAGACCGAATTTCTTAGCGGATAAATTATTGTTGCATGGGCCACCCTATGATTGTCCAAAATTCATTATAATTTTGTCACGTGATGAAAGATAAATGGCGGTCGTAGAAAGCATGGCAGAATGATTCCATAGTTCCAAATTAAATTGTTAGTTTGAAGTCGAAATACAAGGGCCTAAAATCATGGTTTGAACATATTTGATAATTGCAGAATTGAATTGTGTCCATTATAATTAGTGTCACTTAATTTTCATTGTGAATTTGATCAAAAGTCAGGCGAAATCCCTCGTCGATAATCAGCAGCAGCGTAGTCTCGATCATTGTGTCATCGCGTGCTGCAGACGCTCCATGTCCAATTTTTCTGCTGGTAGCCTCGGTTATCACAAATAGGATTTCAGTTGGAAAAGTTTTCCTTATTTACTTCTTACTTATGACTGTTAATTTTTATATTTTCAGTCAATCGTTCAAGTGTTTGTTTGAATTGCATTGATGTCAGATTGTTATGATATTATGGTTCATCTAAATGAAAGAAAGTAAAAAATTGATGAATGATAGTAAAATAGTTGACATTGACTTCCCAAAACAAGATTGAGCGCATAGACAAAAGCCCATATCGACCAGCAGATGTATACGTGTGTCTACAGATACGCCAGCTACACCAATTACACTGACCTCAAGGTGTAATAATCAGGCAACTTAATCGCGGATTTTCCATAAATGCTACGTATTACCTTAGCTTTTTATTTTTGATACTTTCTCCAAATATATTCTTCAAAAAAAAGTAGGGGATATTGAAATGCAAATACCTATGCAGTTTATGATATGATAAATAGTCATGGACACTTGACATGCTTTGAGAGTATGTTCACAGAAACACTGAGCTGCACGTGCGACACGCAATAGCGCAATACACGTGGAAGGGGTTCATTGTCAAATTTGACACCTCAAGGAAGGGTTGATGAAAACTGCCGCGTGCTGGTTTATCCAATCCATGTTTGCTTTCCTATCGGTTCTTGCATAAGATTTACTGTTTAACCTGCTATTGACATGCTTCAAATGGGTTCTACACAGCGAGCAGTAGCCAATATGCTTAATGTGTCACAGTCTGTGATCAATAGACTGTGGAACCGGTACCAACAAACACACAATGTTGATGATAGACCTTGTTCAGGTCGTTCTATAGCCACTACACAAGCCCAGGTTCGATACATTCGCACACAGGTTCTTCGAAATCGAGGACAAACAGCCAATCAGCTTTCTGTAAACTTGTACCAAGTTACAGGAATTCGAGTTACACCCTAAACGATTAGAAATTGGCTACATGGAGCCCATTTGCATGCGCGACGACCGCGTGTTCTGCCTTCATTAACTCGCCAGAACATGGCAAACAGGCGTCAATGGTGTAGGCATCGTAGAAATTGGGGTAATCGTCGATGAACGCGTGTAATGTTCTCAGATGAGCCTGGATTTCACCGATAGGCGTGCTCGCGTTTGGAGGCGTGTAAATGAGCGTCATGCTAACGTTAACGTCAGACAGCATGGCAAACAGGCGTAAATGGTGTAGGCAGCGCAGAAATTGGGGTAATCGTCGATGAGCGTGTGTAATGAGTCCAGATTTACTCTGGATTTCACCGATAAGCGTGCTCGCGTTTGGAGGCGTGTAAATGAGCGTCATGCTAACGTCAACGTCAGACAGCATGTCAGATTCGGGCGTGTTTCTGTTATGGTGTGGGAAGGAATCACCATGACTGGCAGGACGGACTTGCATATTGTTCAAGGAAGGGTCACTGGTGTGTACTACCGTGACCACATCCTGGCACCGATAGTTCTGCCCTTTGCTCAACGTTTCATCTTTCAAGATGATAATGCCCGTGCCCACCGCGCTCGTGTCGTGAATGACTCCCCCAGCGTCACCATATTGTCCATATGCCTTGGCCAGCCATGAGTCCTGACCTTTCCCCTATAGAGCATGTCTGCGACATGATCGGGAGACGTGTTCGTCGACGTTAACGTCAACCCTGCAAGAATTGGCCGTGGCATTGCAATTTTAATTGCATTGCAATTGCAATCTTAAAAGACGAAAATCAAAAACGTCCATTTTCACTTATGACAGTGCATCTCTTAGCGAGTGAAATGGGGCCGCCAGATAAGCCACCCATATGAACTGTTTATGTTCATGTGTAGGCAATTGGCCCGTTATTAACATACACTCGTTACCTCTAATAAAAACAGCAGTGCATTTCCGCAGTTTTGTATTGTTTCTGAATATCCCCTACTTTTTTTTTGAAGAATATATGTGGTATATTAATCCCGAAATGACACAGTTGCTCTTAAATGAATATATTGTTAACGCGCTATAAACATCTAGATACAATGGACTTGAGTGTAGAAAATTCTAGGTACTTTGGAATGTTGGCAATAAAGATCCAATCATAATTTTGTTAACCACCCGCAGATGTTTTAATGACAATGAATCATATACCTTATTCAGCTAGACGCCAGACTTAAAATGTTTACATACAATTCTTTTAACTTGAATGTAGATATTATATATATATTTTGCATATATATACTATTCAAAAAAAGTAGGGGATATTTGATTTTTAAGTGTTATTAAAGTCACCTAATGAAACTGACGAAGAAACAAATGACAAAATGAAATGAAGTTCACATTCATCGATTTATTCCAAATGATCGTTAGACTAAGTAAGGCACAGACTGACCATTATAAGGGTAAAATGATACCCGGGGTCAAACAGCAAAGTTACCACAGCATCACAACCAAGTCAGTAACGGGTAAATCCTCCTCTGTTTGCCAAACAAGCATTGATCCGACGTGGCATACTCCTAATGACACGTCTAAGGTCATTTTGGTCCAGATTGTCCCATTCCTGTTGCAACGCAGCAGCAAGTTCTTGGACATTGGCAGGACGTTGTTGACGTTGACGTAACCTCTGTCCAAGGATGTCCCAGACATGCTCGATGGGGGAGAGGTCGGGACGTGGCATACTCCTAATGAGACGTCTAAGGTCATTTTGGTCCAGATTGTCCCATTCCTGTTGCAACGCAGCAGCAAGTTCTTGGACATTGGCAGGACGTTGTTGACGTTGACGTAACCTCTGTCCAAGCATGTCCCAGACATGCTCGATGGGGGAGAGGTCGGGACTCAGTGCTGGCCAAGGTAATGTGGTGATGTTCTGTTGTTGGAGGTAACCTGTAACGATCCTGGCCCTGTGACATCTTGCGTTGTCATCCTGGAAGATGAAACGGCGGCCATGACGTCGTGCGAACGGCACAACATGGACTGCCAAGATGTTGTCCCGGTAGTACTGGCCTGTAACACGCCCTGCAACAACATGTAAAGCCGTTCTTCCAGCAACAGTGATGCCTCCCCACACCATAACAGAACCACCCCCAAATCGATCATGTCTGATGACGTTAACGTCTTGGAAGCGCTCGTTTCGACGACGCCACACCCTCCTACGTCTGTCCAGTGAACCTTGACTCATCTGAAAACATCACATTGCTCCAGCGTCGATTATCCCAGTGTTGACGATCCCTACACCAACGACGTCTTGCCTGAATGTGATGATCTCTCAAACAAGGGATCACGCGAGGACGTCGGGCGCGAAGGTGACCCCTATGCAGTCGATTCCGAATCGTCTGGCCACTCACTCTCACACCAGTGTCTGTTTGAAGACGAGCGCTGATCTGATTTGCTGTGATGACACGATTTCTCAAGGCCAAGGTACGGATAAATCGATCCTGGGCTTGAGTTGTCGCCCTTGGTCGACCTGAGCGTGGTCTGTCCTGTACAGATTGTGTATCACGGTATCTGGACCATTGCCTGCTTATGACAGACTGAGAAACATTCATCGTCCGCGCCACAACCGCCTGTGTTGTGCCGATCTGTAGCATGCCAAGGGCACGTAACCTTTCATTTTGGGTAAGCCGACGCATATCAAAATTTGTTTTCTGGTCACTAAAACAATTAAACTGATGTTTCCACCCTGGAATTCAATGCCACAATGACTGTAACATTCAAAGTCAGAGTCGTGCAAATCTTGGGTTGGACCCCCATAATGATCCCAAGCATCACCTGCATTCCATGCGGTAGCTATTGGTGCGTTTGGGCGTCACATGTAACTGGAAATGTTTCTTCTGTTAGGTTCTATAGTGACTTTTTTCGTAGTCATTTACATATTTTAGTATTATGCCCCCAAAATCAAATATCCCCTACTTTTTTTGAATAGTATAGGACCTTTCGGTTGAATCATATCATAGAAGTATCTTATTTCATAGCTTTCGTCGACATTAAGATGTACTTGTTCTATTGTTCCACTTAGCTTTTTCTTGTTTCACTTGACTAAACAAAACATTTTGTAGGAATGAAGGCTTTTATCGATGTAACGAAAAGCTGATAAATGTTGAGATGTGTGGAATATGCTCGAGGCGATTTGTAACTAATCTCAGACACGATATATATTTGATACTAGTTAGGCATCAGAGCAACATGATTATTTCATTGGAAATGGAGCGCAAATACCCAAAGGAGTCGGACAAACTCTAAACCAACCGCTTCTCCTTCACTGTACTCATTCAATGTGGAATAACATGTACATTATTTGTATCTGTTAAATTTGTGCGGTTTATATATTAGATTAATATTATTATTTACACATGGACGGGGAGTGATAACGTCTTACCCCAAACCAGGAAGTTTCGGAGAGGGATATCTCGTATCACATGTCAATGATGAAATATATGCCCGAAACCGGGCCCGTAGCCAAGGGGGGGGGGGGGGGGAACAAAAAAATCGAATTAGCCCCCCCCCCCCAATATTTCGCCAACAATAATGATTTCACAGGAGTTTTCTTAGCCGGCCACATCCTCAGCCCCTCCAAAAAATTTTAAGAGTTGGCACATGTCCCAAGCAAATTGCAAAAGAAACCAGGAAGTTTCGGAGAGCGATATCTCGTATCACATGTCACTGATGAAACATAATCCCGATACACACGTCACGCTAGACTTGATGTTACACTACCGATCTTGCGGAAGCTTTGAAGTATGTTAAATGACAAATGTTTTGTGGGCAAATGCTTTTTTTTTTTACGTGTCTACATTTTACATTTCTCTCATTACATTTTACATTTGCGCTCTGCCACATCCCATTTGTCCTTCACGTTTTCTACATAGCAACTTTCGCACAGCATCAACTTTCACAATAATATGCAAATCTTGGATATCACGTGACTTATTAACATATACGGAAACCTGGCACACTATAAGCCAGAACAAGGATATTCACGACACTATAACAGGAAATCAGCCTAGCACACAATCAAAATTTACTTACCTTGACACTTTGGATGGTACTTTACCATGATTACGGGGGGTGGGGTGGAGGCTGTGCAATGTCCAAATACGAAATTCCAGGTATCATGTTACATATTAGTGAAAAAAACGTTCTTTTCTGTTTGTAAATATGTAAATAGTTTTCTGGTACAATCGTATTTTCATAATTCAACTCCAATAAATATCCTACTATTAAAGGGATATTCAAGTAAAAATACTGGTCTAAATACGAAATTCCAGATACCATGTTACGTATCACTGATTGCTCTTTTCAAATATGCAAATAATTTTCTGGCACATTCATATTTGCTTAACTTTACAAAATAAGATTAAAGTTGAAGTGACAGACGTGTGATGGTGGGGGACTCCACTAAACTAAAATAAAGATACGAGGCTTAATCAAAAATTCTCTATGTCCATACTAAAAAATGTATAGTCATTCCTCTCTTTAAATATATTATTTATTTGTTGGGCACAATGCTTATATATTGTTGGTTTTTTTTAATGGATAAAAGTTAATTAGGCTGTACTCAACTCTGTTTATAGAGAGACAGGAAAGAGTGGAGGTGTTTAAAATATCAAAATACGGGTATTAATACGAAATTCCAGTTATTTTGTTATAAATTACTGGAAAGTATGTTTTGTTGGCTGTTTGAATCTATCAATTATTTCCTGGCACATTCATGATTACGCGAGGTCGTCTAGATAGTTTCTTATGGTGTGCCAGCTTGGATTACTGTTATCGTGCGGTGAATATCCTTATAGTGTGCCGGGTTTCCGTATATGTTAATAAGTCACGTGATATCCTACATTTGCATATGAAAGCTGATGCTGTGCGAAAGTTGCTATGTAGAAAGCGTGAATGACAAAGGGGGTGTGGTGACAAAGGGGGTGTGGCAGAGCGCAAATGTTAAATGTAGTGAGAGAAATGTAAAATGTAGACACGTCAAAAAAAGCATTTTCCTACAAAACATTTGTTATTTGACACTTAACATTTGACGTTATACATTTAACTCTTGACTTAGAGGTATTTTGACTTTATCATTATCGGTATTAGGACTTTGTACATTGTACTTTTTACATAATTATAATCAATGGAAACGACATTGTCGCAGAGCATTTAATATTGGCAGCGATACCCTTCCATATTTAAGGGCCTACTACACAGAACGATCAACTGCAGAATTATATACGGAACTGACGCAGGGGTTTTAAGGAATAAAATAACAGACCTTAAACTTTGTCTGGAGGATGAGAGAGAGAGAGATGGGGTTTAACGTCCACTCGATGATGGTAAATTGCTGCGAGTTAAAATAAATTAAAACCCGGAATAAACAACAATGATGCTGGTGGATTATACTCGTATGGCCTTTGGTATTACTCAGTATATGAATCAATGCACTGAAGAGATATTAACAGAAGTTATGTCAGCAGTAATAACAGAGAAGGTGCAGAATCAAGAGATGAGATGACATGGATATCTGCAATAACGGACAACACAGACATTCTAGATGAACTGTCATTCCCAGTAAGATTGTCACATCAAAAACTATCAACAAAAGAAATTAAATCCACCTAACTCAAAGATGAAAACATTAAACAAATCATTAGATACAAAGAAATTGGAAAGACACCAAGGTACAGTTTAACTGCAAAAAAATTTTTCAAAACAAGTAAACAGCGAAGCTGATGTCCCCCGTCGATATCTCAAAATAAATAGATGACACATATTAATTAATAGCACATTTATTTTTTTCAAAAGTATCAAGCAATCAAACTGATTATCAACTATACACTAAGTTTCATCACCCTCTATCAGGTAGAATCAAAGTTATCTTGTCCCAAAGCATCGACCAATGAAACTGCTTAGCTCTGCCTAGCTTTTGCTAGAAATGGTAATCACCGAATTCAGTCAAGACATTCACTTAATGAATGAATATCTACATCAAGTTTAAACATTCTACCTCAACTAAAAGCTTACGCTCCTTGGCCTAAGCAGAAAATTCTCATCGTCGAACTTAGTCAAGATAATGATATAATGAATCTATACTCGGACTTTCATCACTCTCACTTAATTAAAACCAAAATTATCGTGCCCCAAAGCATCAACCAATCAGATTGCTTATCTCTGCTTACCGTAAGCAGACAATGTTTATCATCAATCCCGTCAAGGTATTCACCTAATGAACGCCTACACCAAGTTTGAACATTCTACCGCATTTAGAAGGAGAGTTATTGTGTTCCAAAGTCTCGACCAATCGAACTGCTTATCGCTCTGCTTACCTTGAGCAGAAAATGCTCATTATTGAAATTAGTCAAGGTATTGATGTAATAAAACTATACACCAAATTTCATCACTCACTTAATTAGAACTAAAGTTATCGTGTCCCAAAGCATCAACTAATCAAACTGTTTATCTCTGCTTATCTTAAGCAGAAAATGCTCATCTTCCAACTCCATCAAGACAATGACCTAATAAACACCTACCCCAAGTTTGAACATTCTAGCTCAATTAGAAGGGAGTTATTTTGTCTCAAAAAGTGTGATGGATGGACGAACAGACGGTCGAACCAATTTTAATAGTCCCCCGCTTTCTTCGAAAGGCGGGAGACAATTAGACTTCAATGCAAATGGTTTATTGGTGGTTAGAAAAACAACTCATATGGGTAGAAGCACGAGAACACAATTAGTATTACCGGTAGAATAGAAACCTTTAGTCTTCAAGGAACTTCATAATAATATGGGGCATTTGGAAGCAGAACGTGTCGTTTCCATGGCGAGACGGCGATTTTTATTGCCTAAAATGAAAGAAAGACTATAATTTTACATTTCAAGAAAATGTTCGTGTATCAAAGATAAATCAAGGATAAGTTTTACCAACAAGAGAACCAATGGTACCAGTCATTTCGACAGCACCGATGGGTCACGCCTCCATCGATTTTGTCCATCTGGAGAAGAATATTTATTGATTTAAATAAATTCTGGTAGTGGTAGATCACTTCGCTAGATTTACCCAAGTTTACGCTACTAGGATTTGAAAAAGCAAAAACTGCAGCAGAAAAGATATTTAACGACTATATTATGAGGTTTGGATTTCCCAGATGGTTACATCACGACCAAATAGAAGAATTTGAAAACAAAATCTTTTAAAATCTGCAAAAGTATGCTGGAATAAAACGTTGCGGAACGACCAGTTATCATCCCGTTGGAAACGGTAAGGTAGAGCGCTTCAACCACAACCTTCTTTCGATGTTAAAAACCCTACCTGGGTCAAATCACAAATGGTCAACATGGACATGAAATTTTTAAATGCAACCTACAATAATTTTATTTTTTCCACCTCAAATATATACAGTTAAAATACAGATGTGAATTCATCCTATGATGTTGGCGTACCATTATTTCAAATAATTGCCAATCGTACATTATTAATACTTGTGAAATATTGGACTCGCGTGACATTTCACTGTAAAACCACGTGCGGAGTGTCTGTATTTTAAGTCGTTTAATGGTCTCGAGCTTAAGACATTGCGTAATATATTGTAAACACCATACTTAGAGGACAATCAAACAATATTTTGAATATATAATGGCTTTAGAATATGCTCCATCTAATGTATGTACCTACGTTTTTACTAGTTTTTATATAAAAATATTTAAATTCAATTTCCTTCCGTAACAATTAACGTAATGTCACATTCATCCCCTGGAAATAATATCATACATAAAACTTAAAGGATGACCTCTAATTTTTCATCATATTAGTAGATTGAAATCAAATTAGTCTAATAAATTTGTAAACACTTAAACGTACACAGTTTAAAAGTTTTTTTTAACTTAATGTTAGGACGGAAAATGGAAAAAAATGTTATGGACGGAATAACTGGATAATACTGTCTATGGACAGGCATGAGGGTTGTCTCCCCTTTAAAGGTCAGTTGAAGGACATCCAGTGCCTGAGAAAATGCCTCTAACAAATGCTGAAAGTGGAGAGAGAAGCAGACACATTGTAATGAACGAGGGTATAAGAAGGATAGGGAAAGAAAAGCAGCAAAAATAGCTGAATTAAAAAAAGATGAAGAGACTTATTCTAAATATTTAGAAGCCAACAGAAAAAAAGCAAAAGAAGTCTCAGAGTAGGCATACTATCAGTACTGGTATTCAATTAAACACAGAAGCCGGTTCTTATTGTGATAAATCAACACCTGGGCAATCTTTAACAGCACCGGGATGTACACCAGGACCCTCCTCTTCACCTGTTCAACATGAATCATCAACAGATATTAGAGAAAATCTAGCACAATGCACAACTGCAACTGGACCACCCATATACCATATAGAAACAAAGAGTCCTTTTATTAAAGGTGTTAAGCGCGCTTTGTGTGCATTACCGCACAGAAGATTGCAGTATTGTCAAAAGTAGTGTCAGATCTCAGGCCAAGCAGTAGGGCTTCCGTGTTCAAACAGCCGGTTAGAGCACCCGCTGGAAGAAATCCAAAGCTTTCATCCAATACAATATCAGGCAGTCGATTGTTGAAATTTTAGAGGGTCCAAATATTTCTTATACATGTCCAGGTAGAAAAGACCAACTTTACTGTGGTAAGGGTACAGATGGAAACAAGATGTACAAAACAAAACATTACTTACTTTGGACAATTAAAGATCTCCTTCCTTAGTAAATGAGCACTTGATTCTATCCATAATGAAGCCGATACAATAACATATGGAACTCTGTGGAAGCTAATATATGGTCTCAAGCATATTAAATATGTGAAGGAAATACCCGAGGATACAAGCACATGTGACATGTATGAAAACCTAGCCTTGTTTCTCAATAAAATATGATGATGAGTTTAAGGAATTGGAAGGGCCAGTAAACCTACTAATGACTCTAGTGTGTTGTGCACAATCACCTAAATGCATTGATGAGGAATGTTTGTGTTGTCCAGGAGAAGAGGTTACAGAAAAGCTATTTAGTGTAATGGCTACGATTACGGAAATAAAGTATTTTAAATGGGTTCCGGGGGGAAAATATCCTGTAAAGAAAAATCATCTTCTTGCCGGAATAGGTACTGTTTGTGAATTAGAGAGACAGATACAAAAGTGTAAAAGACATTACTATAATTTTACACGTCAACACAAAGAGTTGAAATATTTGAAGAGTGTACTAGAAATAATTATACAAGTAGACTTCAGTGAGAACTATCAAAACACACAACAAAACGCAATTCGGAGTTCATATTTTGGATATGAAAGTTTTGCAAATTTAATTCTGATAAATTACATGAAGAAAAAGATTTCAAATTTGAATACTGTACATTTCTGGTCCGATGGTTGTGGTAGATTTTGTTTTTATTTGCTTACTAAGTACCCATCTAATATCTAATTTATCCAGCTGCTGCCAGGCAGGATAGGCCCACATTTTGCAAGAGATAGAGAACAAGCAAACAACAAACGCGAATTTTTGTACAATCAGGGACAATAATCCAGAAATTTATGGTCTGAAATGTGCAAATATCAAAAGGGACTGAGATCTGTGGGATATAAAGATATGTTTTAAGTTTCATCAAAATCGGATTAAAAATTGTGACCTCTAGAGGATCCACAACCTTCGTATTACACACTTCTACACAATTTGCGTACAATAAGGGGCCATTTTGTCGGGCAGTTTCATTTCGATTTTTCCGAAATTCGAATTCAATTTCCTTCATTATAGTGGAATGGTGATGTATTTTTCTAACAATCAGGGGCCATAATCCAGGAAGTTAAGTTCGGGTATCCGCGATTATCAAAAGGAACCAAGATCTTAGTGTGTAATGGTGATATATTCACACGTTTTTTTAAAAAAAAAAAAAATGTGACCTCTAGAGGGATCACAAGCTACAAACGCGTTTTTTCGTGCAGCCAGGGGCCATATTTCAGGAAGTTACAGTGTACGAAAATAGAAATTTGGGTTATAAACATAATCAAGTTTCATCAAAATCAGATGAAAATTGTGACCTAAGAGGGTCCACAACTCTGATACACAATATTATCACACTATTTGCAAGCGAGGGGCGGCCATTTTGTCCGTCAGTTTCGGTCCGATTATTACGAATTCAAACTCAACCATCCTTAGGGTGTAATGGTGATATATTCAAACGTTTTTTTTTTTTTTTAAATCGGAGGGTCCACAAGCTAAAAACGCATTTTTTCGTACAATCAGGGGCAATAATTCAGGAAGTTATGGTCCGATATGTGTGAATATCGACAAGATCAAAGATCTGTGGGTTATAAACATATATTTCAAGTTTAAACCAAAGCGGATAAAAATTGTGACCTCTACAGTGTTCACAAGCTAAAAACGTGATTTTATAATCCATGAAGTTACAGTCCGATACATGCGAATATAGAAAGGAACCGAGATCTTAGAGTGATAAACCTATATTTCAAGTTTCATTGAAATCGGATAACCGGCGGCTGCCAGGCAGGATACGCCCACATTTTCGAGAGATAGAGAACAAGCTAAAAAGAAAGTGATTTTTCCTATAATCAAGGGCCATAATTCATGAAGTTACAATTCGTATGCGCAAATATCTGAAGGAACCAAGATCTTTGGGTTATAAACATGCATTTTAAGTTTCATCAAAATCGGATTAAAATTGTGACCTCTACAGGGTGCCAACCTTGATATATAATATTTTTACAACTTTCGCGTACAAGCGGCGTCCATTTTGTCCGGCAGTTTTGGTTTGATTTTCAGAAAATTTGACCACAAACTAAAAAAGGCGATTTTGCGTACAATCAGGGGCCATAATCCAGGAAATTACTATCCGACATGCGCAAATATCGAAAGGAACCATGATCTTTAGGTTATAAACATGCATTTCAAGTTTCATCAAAATCGAATTAAAATTGTGACCTATACAGGGTCCACAACCTTGATTTACCATATTCGCGTACAAATGGCGGCCATTTTGTCCGGCAATTTTGGTCCGATTTTCACGAAATTCGAACTCAACTTTTCTTTGGGGTGTAACGGTGATATAATAATACGTTTTTTTTTTTAAAATCGGATAAAGATTATGACCTCTATAGGGTCCACAAGCTAAAAACGCGATTTTTCCTACAATCAAGGGCCATAATTCAGGAAGTTACGGTCCGATATGCGCGAATATCGAAAGGAACTGAGATCTTTGGGTTATAAACTTACATTTCAAGTTTCAACAAAATCGGATAAAAATTGGGACCTCTATAGGGTCCACAAGCTAAAAACGTGATTTTTCGACAAACATGGGCCATAATCCATTAAGTTTCGATCCGATACATGCCAATATCGAAAGCAGCCGAGATCTTTTGGGGATAAACCTATATTTCAAGTTTCGTCAAAATCGGACAAGAATTGTGACCTACAGGGGCGACGACAATATACGAAATGAAATGAAATGAAATGGAGTTTAACGTCCTACTATTCTGCTCCTAACCTGCGCTAATGAAGACGGGCATACGCCATACAGTGTGCTATGAGGGAAATTTTGCCCGGACAGCGGCACTACGGCCTACTCTTATATCGAATTCCAACTGCCAAGGGATCTTTTACGTGCACGCTAATATGTACACGGGACCTCGGTTTTTCGTACCATCCTAACGACTAGACAGCTTTCCTTGTCAGCCCCTCCGTCCTGCATACGACAATATACGTCCACATGAAATTGTGACCTGAAGAGTGTTCACAAACAATTGTGGACGGACGGACGGACAGGGGCGACGACAATATACGTCCACATGCAAATGTGGGCGTATAAAACGTATTATTATATCACCGTTACACCCTAAGGACGGCTGAGTTAGAATTTCGTGAAAATCGGCCCAAAACTGACAGACAAAATGGCCGCCCTTCGTTCTCAAAGAGAGTAAAAATATGGTATATCAAGTTTGTGGACCCTATAGAGGTCACAATTTTTATCCGATTTTGTTGAAACTTGAAATGTAAGTTTATAACCCAAAGATCTCGGTTCCTTTTGATATTTGCGCATATCAAATTGTAATTTCCGGAATTATGGTCCTTGATTGTAGGAAGAATCACTTTCTTTTTAGCTTGTTCTCTATCCATCTCTCGAAAATGTGGGCGTATCCTGCCTGGCAGCCGCTGGTTTCTTAAGCACTGCATTAAGCCAATTCATCATTTTATTTGAATTTAGCTTCTTTAGGAGAATCTGTTTGGCGTATAAAAATAAAATGAAATTATATTGAATCGCACCATGGGATATGGCCTGTAGATTGGGGTGGGTGGTCAAGCAGAAACTCGTGTGTATAGGGACGTTGGGGGGGGGGGGGGTCGAGTTGTTATTAAAGATGCAGATCACTTTGCTCCATATGCCAATAGTATTTTGGAAAATATTAATGTAATTTTCTTAGGTAAAAGCGATGTTGAAGATGTAAATGTTGACTCAAGCTCTGAAGTGATAGGAACTTTACAAGTCCACCATTTAAACAGGTCAATATTAAATAATAATGTTAAATTAAATTATTTTCGAAATAGTCAGTATGGTTTGTTAAAGGAGGAGCCATTCAGAATACTAAATTATTAAATTGACAATGTAGATCAAGTCATTGAATTGTTATTGCCAGTATCAGATATAAATCAATTGTCTGCGTGCTGTCATAATATTGAAGTTATATATGAAACTGAATGGTGGCTGACAAAGGTGGTTCAAATATCTAGTGATAATGGAGATATGAATGTGCCATCTCTTCATCCAAAAGGTCTATCGACAACATTTTTCTGGCCCTCCCCTGGAGATACTTGCTGGGTCCCATTGAAATCTATTATAGGGCAATTGACTTGTCCAATACTTCCTGTTTTGAGTCGCAGATTTGTCATTACACCTGATGTTGTAGATTGCATAATGAAATTATTTTCAAAAATGAATGACCAACTTAATACCGTTATTTAAGATGGGTAACTAACTCGTATTATGACTTTTAAAGCGTAGAAGTAACTTTAATTTTTTGAATGACAGCTTAAATAATTTCTTGTTTTTATAGTTTGATTACTCAATGAATTTAAAATTACAATGTACAGTTAAATAAATTATTGTATGAATTAAATAATTTAATTTAGAATTAAATATTGTAGAATTAAATAAATTATTGTATAGGCCTAAATTAAATTTTTGTATGAATTAAATTAACTGTTTAATAAATTGACAATTTATTTTTTCTAGGATTAAATATTGTATGATTTTTGTTTGATGGTGGAAAATTTTTACATTTTGTTAATTTTTTAAAATATAATTATTATAATTAGCTTCTGCAGTTATTTTTGTTGGCTTAATTAGACATCATTATCTGTATGTAAAAAAAAAACAACCTTAAAAAACAAGCCAACAGTGAGGCTGATGTACCCCGCCGTAATCCCAAAATAAATATATGACACACATTAATTAATCGCACATTTATTTTGTTTTCAAAAGTATCAAGCAATCAAACTATACACTAAGTTTCATCACTCTCTATCAGATCGAATCAAGATTAACTTGTCCGAAGGCATTGACTAATGAAATTGATTAGCTTAGCTTCAGCTCGAAATGTTAATCATTGAACTCAGTCAAGCCATTCACCTAATGAACATCTACATCAAGTCTAAACATTCTACCTCAATAAAAAGCAGAGTTGTTATGTGCCAAAGTCTTGACCAATCAAATTGCGTATCGCTCATTAGCCTAAGCAGAAAATTCTCACCATCGCTCGCACTTCATTATAACCAAAGTTATCGTGCCTCAAAGCATCAACCAATCAGATTGCTTATTTCTGCTTACCGTAAGCAAACAATGTTCATCATATAACTCCATCAAGGCATTCACCTAATGAACGTCTACACCAAGTTTAAACATTCTACCTCAATTAGAAGGAGAGTTATTGTGTTCCAAAGTCTCGACCAATCAAACTGCTTATCGCTCTGCTTACCCTAAGCAGAAAATATTCATAATCGAACTTAGTCACTCTCACTTATGGTATATCAACCAATCAAATTGCTTACCTCTGATTACCCTAAGCCGAAAATTCTCATATTCGAACTCCATCAAGGCATTCGCCAAATAGATACCTATTAGAATGAGAGTTATTGTGTTCCAAAGTCTCGACCAATCAAATTGCTTATCGTTCTGTTTACCCTGAGCAGAAAATGCTCATTATCAAACTTAGTCAAGGTATTGATGTAATGAAACTATACACCAAGTTTCATCACTCTCACTAATTAGTTAATTAGAACTAAAGTTATCGTGTCCAAAAGCATCAACCAATCAAATTGCTTATCTCTGCTTACCCTAAACAGAAAATGATCATCTTCACACTACATCAAGGCACTGACCTAATAAACACCTAAACCAAGTTTGGAGATTCTAGCTCAATTAGAAGGAGAGTTATTGTGTTCAAAG
This sequence comes from Patella vulgata, assembly GCF_932274485.2. Taxonomy (NCBI): domain Eukaryota; kingdom Metazoa; phylum Mollusca; class Gastropoda; family Patellidae; genus Patella; species Patella vulgata. The sequence continues at coordinate 47,083,434 of NC_065885.2, forward strand.
TTCTCGACCAATCAAATTGCTTATCGCTCTGCTTACCCTAAGCAGAAAATCCTCATTATCGAACTTAGTAAAGGTATTGATGTAATGAAACTATACACCAAGTTTCATCAATCTCACTTTATTAGAACTAAAGTTATCGTGTCACAAAGCATCAACTAATCAAATTACTTAAATCTCTGCTTACCATAAGCCGATTTCGAACTCCATCAAGGCATTGACCTAGTAAACACCCACACCAAGTTTGAACATTGTAGCTTAATTAGAAAGAGTGTTATTGTGTCCCAAAACGTGTAACGGGCAGACTGACGGACAGACAAACGAACCCATTTTAATAGTCGCCTATCAATACACTATTAATATCATATCTAAAATAGGACATTTTCCCCATGTTCTTTTAACTACTTTACAATGTCATAACATCACTAAATATCTTTGAAATGAGACATTTTTTTTTTGCCAAACAGATGCTCCTAAAGAAGCTAATTTCAAAAAAATGATGAATTGGCTTAATGCAGTGCTTAAGAAACCAGCGGCTGCCAGGCAGGATACGCCCACATTTTCGAGAGATGGATAGAGAACAAGCTAAAAAGAAAGTGATTTTTCCTACAATCAAGGACCATAATTCCGGAAATTACAATTTGATATGCGCAAATATCAAAAGGAACCGAGATCTTTGGGTTATAAACTTACATTTCAAGTTTCAACAAAATCGGATAAAAATTGTGACCTCTATAGGGTCCACAAACTTGATATACCATATTTTTACTCTCTTTGAGAACGAAGGGCGGCCATTTTGTCTGTCAGTTTTGGGCCGATTTTCACGAAATTCTAACTCAGCCGTCCTTAGGGTGTAACGGTGATATAATAATACGTTTTATACGCCCACATTTGCATGTGGACGTATATTGTCGTCGCCCCTGTCCGTCCGGACGTCCGTCCGTCCACAATTGTTTGTGGACACTCTACAGGTCACAATTCTTATCCGATTTTGACGAAACTTGAAAAATAGATTTATTTCCAAAAGATCTCGGCTGCTTTCTATATTGGCATGTATCGGATCGAAACTTCATGGATTATGGCCCCTGTTTGTACGAAAAATCACGTTTTTAGCTTGTGGACCCTATAGAGGTCACAATTTTTATCCCATTTTGTTGAAACTTGAAATGTAAGTTTTTAACACAAATATCTCAGTTACTTTCGATATTCGCGCATATCAGAACGTAACTTCCTGCATTATGGCCCCTGATTGTACGAAAAATCGCGTTTTTAGCTTGTGGACCCTATAATGGTCATAATTTTTATCCGATTTAAAAAAAAAACGTATCATTATATCACCGTTACACCCTAGGGACGGCTGAGTTCGAATTTCGTGAAAATCTGCCCAACACTAACAAGAACGGAAATAACTCATAAGAGAACAATCAGTTCACATTTGCATTTCGTTTTCTAACGAATAAGGTATTCATCATAAAGTAAGAAGCAACTAGGCTTTTCAAGTATAGCTGAACAATTTGAATTTTCAATTTTGTGTGTGATTTCCATCCGTAACAGGAAGGGGTATTTTTGATTTGACCCACCTATGGAAGCAAAATCTAGATGGCATGAGCATATCAACAGAGTCGTTTATGCTTAAAACTGTTCACCGCATGACTCAACTGGTTATTCACCATTTTGCTCGATGTTTCGTTGGCAATCAAGATTAGCCATTGATCTGATATTTGAAGACATTGACAACAAGGCTGTATTGTATTGTATTGTATTGTATTGTAAAGGTTTTCCCGGTGATAAAGTGCTGCTTTGAAATCTAAATGAACCTTGAAAACCTCGTTCCCACTGGGACGACAAAATCTACACTAAACACATGGTTGAAGATAGTCCTATTTACGAGATAAAGCACGAAGATGTATCGGAAAAAAGTCTGCAGAAAAGTAATCCACAGAATTTTATTACTGCCTTGTAATGATTTACAATTTCTTTTCCACGAGAAAATTCGCAGAATATATAGACAGAAGAGGTGGTAAGAAAACCTCTGATTCCAAGCGATTCATAGAAGATTCAGAAAGTGATAGTGAAGATGACTATTATGAAATGTACAATCTATGCTTAAATCTCAAAAACAAAATCATAATGGTAATTTGCATGCAGAACAAACTTCATCTGTTCCATTTACAGATCTTATCCCAGACCCAGATACAGTTCCTGCAATTACACCAAAAGTATTAGACACTGCTGATAACGCTCCTTCAAATGCTGTCGGTGGTCCACCAATAGATACTGCGATATCACTCTAGTGAAAGCAGACATTAAGGAACCGACCAACCAACCAATAAATAATGCACCAACCATCAATTCCAGTCTAGGTTCTACTATTCGTCGTCGCTCCAGACAGAGTAGACCTCCATACGACGCCATTAGTAATGTAACAAAATGCAGACCTTTAGTCAACACGTTTCCGGTTTATCCTCCTTTTTTTTATATCACTATCATATGGTAAAACCAGCACAAGGGTATCGCTGCCAATATTAAATGCTCTGCTAAAATGTATTTTCCATTGATTACGTGTAAAAAGTACAATGTATAATGTCTTAAAGATGGGTTCCCGCGTACAAACTGGGTGATTTAATGGTATATATGGACTAAAACATATTCAAACTAATTAATTTGTCATAACTTTGCTTCAAATTCTTCTCAAACATTGTAATTGCGAAGGAATGTCCTGCTATAAAAATTCCATCAAACCAGGTCATGTTTACGTCACGTGATTTACCTCTCTTGGAATCCAGAGAAGAATTCATTGCATACATAAGACGATGTTGTCTTTAATCGCTTTCTATTTATTACAAATATCGAATCCTAATTAAATTCTCGGATTATCCACTACGCGCGTCTTTTTCCGTCATTTTTATCTCGGAAAGTGTTGTACGTCTAACTCTTCATAAAGTTTATCAACTTGAACATCAAGCGCCCAATGTTCGCGCGTGACCTGTGACATCACGCGTGCAGAAATTCCTAATCGCCGGGCTGTTGATTAGGGGAACCCTTACATTTTCGTCCATGAGTGTTTTTCGGGGAATCCAGTATTTTTCTAGTAAGATTGGATATCTCTACTTTCCATATATACCAAAATTACCATACTTTTATTGGAAATAACCACCCGATAAATACTTTTCTGGGAACCCATCTTTAATACCGGTAATGATAAAGTCAAAATACCTCGAAGGGCAAAGTTTCATGTAAAACGTCAAATGCAATGTGTCAGATGTCAAATGTATTGGAAAATTCTGTTTTTGACGTGTCTACATTTTACATTTTCGCTCCTCATTTGTCCTTCACGCTTTCTACATAACATCTTTAATTCTTACGCAGAGCACTAAGTTTTGGGGGGGTTGGATGGCCGAATAGTTAGATAGTTAGCACGTGCGCGCTGTATCATAAGGCCTGTCATTGAGTCAACTGGCGTGGTTTCGAATTCCCGGTTGTACGTGACAAGGAGTAGGGTTGCCTGTCCAACCTCGTGGGTTTTCTCCGGGTCCTCCCACTGCTAAGGACCCCTACGTGCAAGCGAATTATTGAAATAAAATTAAACCATATGTTAGTCCCGAAATGACCTAGTCTGTGTCGAGTGGGCGTTAAACGCCATTTCTCTCTCTCGCACTAAGTTTTATTTATGCAAATGTTGGATATCACGTGACTCAACATATACCGAAAAGAGGCCTAGATCAACCTGGTCCACTATAAGCCAGCATAAGATATTTACCACACGATATTGAGGCAATTGACATGGCAAACTATAACAAATTAGCTAGACGACCGTGTCTGCAATAAAATCATGTGATTGGTATGGCTAATCCGAGTCTTCAACAAATAACATAAATTGAAAGTATAGCCTATATTTAGTAACTAGGTTACTGTCGGACAGCGACACATTTCTTTCGACAAAACAACGAGGATTTTTCTTTCTCTAAACTACGTAATTATGAATGTGACAGGAAATAACTGATAGATTCAAAGAGCCATAGAAAAATAGTCTCCAGTGATGAATAACACGAAAGCTGGAATTTCGTATTAAGGCCCGTATTTTGACATTTAAACCCTCGCCACTGCCCCCACATCCTCTCTCTAAATTTTAGTATAGGCTAATTAACTTTACTCCATTTGAAAAGAAACTATCGCAGAGCAAATAACGAATTGTGCCAACAGAACAAAACGTCTCGTTAAAGGGACAATAACACTCTTGCTGGCTTGACAGCTCCAGAAATAAAAATATAGCCTTATTCTAAGTACTAGATGTGTTAGTGTCTTACCTGTTGTGTAAATTATCCATTAAATCCAATTTACTTGTCCAGAGGGTTCGAAAATATTTTTAAATCCAAGTCACATTTGAAAAGCTTTACGTCAGGCTTTTCAAATCATTTTGTTGAATTTTTCAATTTTTTTTAAATTAGGTGTGTTAAGATGAAATTTGTATCATCAATTAATTGGAATATTGTAAAATAGTGCAATTTGTTGACCAGAATAAAGATTGGTACATATTATTCAGTTACAACAAGAGTGGTATTGAGCCTTTAAATAGATTAATACTGTCTCATATATTTTATAATAGTTCATACAACAGTTCAGAGCACACATACACGATAAGCCACATCTTACCGATGAAGTTAGGATGGGACAACTGTTAGCGGCAGTCAACAAAACTTTGTCAGGTTTTGGATCGTCCGGAAGTATGTACACAACTGCTTTAAAGACTTTGAAAGCTGAACATGGTTCACCTAACTAAATAGCCAGAGCATACGTAACCAAGATCACCGATGCTCCAAGATAACTGAGAAAAATGTCCCGAAAGAACTTTCAATTGATGTAATCGATGCTATCATCAGTCCAACTCATCTGAATTATTTTTCGAATATCAATCTTAGAAAAATTGTTGAACGAATGTTATGTTAATGGCAAAATACGGCCGTGTGTACCAGTGATATTGACTATTATGGTGGCCATCTTATAATTGACAATGGCCATTATGGTGGACATAGCAGATTTGGCAACGACGTCTTATGTTTTTAACATGGCGAATGGTTTTAATGAATATATTGACGCCATTAACCTGTGTATAGAGACCAAAATCACACTTCTAATATGCTCATTTGCAAGGTTGTGAGGCTGATGGCTATTTGGCGACCATATTGGATTTCACGATGATATCTCACGCTTTTCACCCGGCGGATTTATTTAATGGATTGCTTGACCCCTCAAACCTAAAAAAAGAGATCAAAATTGCCCCCCCCCCATACCATGAGTAGTAAGGGCAGAATTGTCATTTATATTGAATGACGGACATCTTGGACGTCATTTTGAATTTCACCCTTCCTTCACATGACTCCAGAGTTATCAACCATGTTTTTTACTCCCAAATTGAGGGGACATACAAATTACACACATGACTTCCCTCAGCAAAATTGATGGGATTTGTATAGACACTGAAATCAACGTTCTAGGATGCTCATTGTGACAGTTTATATAGTTTGGTGGATACCATCTTAGATTTCACCAGGACGCCATGCGTTTTTCATCTAGCGGGTGGTTGTAAAGCAATTCTTTACCCCTAAAACCTAGGTGTAGACACCGAACTTGTTCCTTTAACATGAATGGTCAGTTATATGGAATGGTGGCCATCTTGGACGCCGTTTTGAATTTCACGTCATAGTGACGACTTAGCATAAAATTGATGGGATTTTTTTAAATCTGTGGTATCGATTTCCAATGGGTAGACACCATACTTGGTGGGTTTAGGGGTCAATATTCACACGTTATATAGGAATCAGTGCTCTCGAACGTGATTTGGCGGGGCACAAATTCAAAATGGGCCCATGGGGGGTTAGTACTGTAAAAATAGATCATAACAAACCAAGAACCATCTTCCCCACACTTAATTCCTGGAAATTCCGCACTCCGACCACTCTACGTGCCAAGACCACCTCACTTCAGTAGGCAAAATTGGTACGATACTCAGTACGACACGCTTATGTTTGACCCGTTTACACTACGCAAAAAAAAGAATAAAAAAAAGCCAAACAATCAACCGTGCCGTGCCTGGCACGCTTAAAATTTGTAATGTGCTAGATGTGTTGCAGTAGTAGATATCTTGCCAGAATTTGGGTTTGTGTGTAGGACTGTAACTTGAGCTTATTACTTACATGTTTATACATTTTATAGATAGCGCTATTTATATACATTCTTAATCATAAAATCAGTATAGTTAATAAACTGATAATACCATTGCTTATATCGTTGTTTGTTTTGTTTTATTTCAATTAAAATGTACAAATGATAATTTAAGTGCAGCAATTTTAAACATTCTTTTTCGTCTTCTTGTTCATGAAAGTTTTCATTTTCTCTCCGTAGTACCATATTGCTAGAGTATCTGGACTAACACGACAATGATACGCTGTCATAATAAAGATATTCCAAAATGTCACCTGAAAAAAAAAAAAGAATTTGGTATCATTTAATGCAATCAGTCAACAAACGTCTGCTAATAAGCTAACATGTCTGACCCAATGCTTCATACCAAATTGGTTTAATCCTCTAGGAATACTTTAATGTAGATTTGAAAGAAAATAGATCTATTAAAACTGTTTCTCTTATACCGTTTAGAACACTTTTGGATAACGGGGAGGGGGGGGGGGGGGGTAACTCCGGAACTGTTGGTTGCCGAAAGTTGAATCTCGAGAACCGGGGCCAAGCACATCTCTCAACGGTCTGCTTTGCACCTGCACTACTGTTTCTTTATCGTTTTAACTTTTAACTATTTCCCCCCTTTCGTCTACAAGCTTCCTACTAATTTTTGTAATATATTTTAAAGGTCAGGGCCCTTATTCACGAAAACTTAAACTAAGATACAATCCAAATGTTAAGAAATACTGCAATTCGATTGGCTGACCAATATGCAAATTGGATATATGTAAATTGATTTTACTGGTCAGCCAATCGAATTGCAGTATTTCTTAAAATTTCGATTGTATCTTAATTAAGTTTTCGTGAATAGGGGCCCTGAATTGTTAGTCTTTTATAGGTCTGACGTAGTTCTAATTTTGTTGGCTTTTTTAGGCCCCCCGGGCCTTTGTCTGTATGTTAAGCAGTGGACACATTAGTCGAATCAATCGGTGCCGAATTTTATTCGGCCGAATGGGTGGACACATTAGCCGAATGCTTCGCCCGATTCAACCTGTCGATCGCATCACCTTTCACGTCACATGATTAAACATGGCGGCGTCTATGTCTTCAATCTATCACGTGACTTCTCGATATGAGTGGTGATTGGCTAATGAATTCTATATTCGGCCGAATGCTTCGGCGAAGCGGACACATCAGGCGAATATAATTCGGCCGAATATATCAAACCTGTTTGATTCGGGCGAATCATTCGGCCGAATGACAGTGGACACACTAGGCGAATTTCGACGCCGATTGATTCGGCCGAATCATTCGGCTAGTGTGTCCACCACATAAGATACTTTCATTCGGAAGAAATCGTGCATACCCGAATCTACATTTATTTAAAAAATAAATTTCACCGGTCCCATTAAGGGGAGGGATGATTTACCCAATACTACCCTATACCACCAAATACTAAGTAAGTACTACCAGATACCATCACATACTACCTCAATATTGTAAATTATTAGAAACAAATGAGTTAATTTGTATAAAGCTTGCAAAAATGTACTGCAAAAGTGATGGCCAATGTCTCGATGTTCCAGTTACCTCCGTTAATAACCCAATACTAACAAATATTAACCCATACTATCAGAAATCATTCCTTTCGGTAAAATAATGGGTCAATATTTCCCAACAAGAGCATCGCATTGATATGGTACTTTTTAAAATGAAAAGAATGATATATAAAATAGCTGCAATGATTGTAATATGACAAGAGGCTGTTTTGCCAAAGTTAGAGACTAAATATTAACAAAAAAGTGGGCATGACACCGCCCAGGGGATCGGGGCATACACCAAAATAAATAGTTGCTCTCTTTACGGTATAGGAAAAATAAATATGCAAAGTTCCAAGATGATCCATTCAGAATTGTAGCCTGTAGATGATAAATTTAAAAAATTGAGCGTGGCTCTGCCCCTGGGGGTTTGATTTGGAACATATAAATTGGTACCACACTGTTATTGAAATGATTGATATGCTGAATTTGAACAAAATCTGTTAATTATAGGAACCTGTAGAGTATTTACAGACAAATAATTAACAAAAAGGTGGGTGTGGTATCACAACCCTAGGGGTCAGGACATGTACCGAAATAAATAGTTGCTATCCTTACAGGAATAAATATGCCAAGTTCCAAGATTATCCATTTAGAAACACGCAAATTGGACGTGGGCCTGCCCCTGGGGGTTGGTCATGGACCAATATAAATAGGTACAACCCTGTGATTGATCATACCGAATTGGATCCAAATTTGTTTATAATTGCAGCCTATATATCATTTACAGACAAAATATTAACAAAGAGTGGGTGTGGCACCACCCAAGGTGGGGGCGGGGGTCATACAACAAAATCAATAGTTGCCGTCCTTAGGAATAAGTATACCAAGTTCCAAGATAATCCATTAGGATTGTAGCCTTGGGGCGCTAAACACAAAAATTGGGCGTGGCTCTGCCCCTGGGGGTCGGGACATGCACCAAAATCAATAGTTGCCGTCTTTGGGCTATAACGAATATATACTCTTCAAAAAAAGTAGGGGATATTAAGAAACACTACAAAACTGTAGAAATGCACTGCTGTTTTTATTAGAGGTAACCAGTGTATGTTAATAACAGACCAATTGCCTACACATGAACATAAACAGTTCATATGGGCGGCTTATCTGACGGTCCCATTTCAGTCGCAAAGAGATACACTGTGAAAAGTGAAAATGGACGTTTTTGATATTTGTTTTAATACTCCACCAATCCTCAGCCATTCAGCAATTCGTCGTGGCATGCTCCTAATCAACCATCCAATCACGATTTCGGGCAATCTGACCCACTCCTCTTGCAGTGCCACGGCCAATTCTTGCAGCGTTGTCTGGGACATGCTCTATAGGGGAAAGGTCAGGGGACTCATGGCTGGCCAAGGCATATGGACAATATGGTGACGCTGGAGGTAGACATTCACGACACGAGCGCGGTGGGCACTGGTCGACCTTCACGTTGAGCAAAGGGCATAAGTATGCAAAGTTTCAAGATGATACGTTAAGAAATGCGGTCTGTAGTCGACAAACAAATACAAGAAATGGGCGTGGCTCTGCGTCTGGGGGTCAGACATGCACCCAAAACAATACGGATCATCCTTAGGGTATCGGTGCCAGGATGTGGTCACGTTAGTACACACCAGTGACCCTTCCTTGAACAATATGCAAGTCCGTTCTCCCAGTCATGGTGATTCCTCCCCACACCATAACAGACCCATTTCAATACCCCCTACTTTTTTGGAAGAGTATATATGCCAAGTTCCAAGACAACCCTTTAAGAATTGTGGCCTATAGGCAACACATAGAGACAGAAAGAAAACATGGGTGTGGCTCTATCCCTGAGGGATCATCCTTATGGTATAAGGAATAGGTATGCACAGTTTCAAAAGGATCTGTTACGAATTGCGGCCTGTAGGTGAAACACACACACAATAATTGGGAGTGGCTCTGTTCCAAAGGGAGAAAAATTAAGAAATGTCTAATGACATCGTTGAAGTTGGATCAATCAGATCTACTTACATTCCAAATTTCACGAATATTAAAGAGGTCATTAAGATGTCTTTTTTACTTCCGGGATGAGATGTCAATAAAGTAATTTTCAAAATTCAAAAATAGCAGATTTAAAGTAAATGTTTCAATATGCTCAAAGGAAAAGAATTAGTAAAATAGGTCATAAAGTCACAAAGTTACAGCTGTATAGGTCAAATTGTTCGTCCGTAAAATTTGGTTATTTCGGATTCGTGAAACGTTTTGAGCAAGTCAGGTCTGCAGTTAAAGAGTGAACTCGACTATGATGATATCAGAGACATTGATGAATTGGTTACTCAGTCGAAATGGTGTACCGGACCTGATCTTTATGGAATCCTGAACTCCCCGAAACTTGCGATTTTATGGAATCCCTAATCTCCAAGGATTACCCAGAAGTAAGAAAAGATCAAGTATTTGCAACACAGTTATCAAAACCTGCTGTAGAATTCAACATATTTCAACATAATGGTTTCGAGTTAAAAGAGCTGTGTCTGAAGATCGATTACAAATTGCGCTGTTCATTATGTTATACCATGGTGTATTAGATACTAATCGACCTGTTCACATAAAAATTGCGAATAGTTTGTCAACATAGGGGGGTTGGTGGCCGAATGGTGTGCGCGTTGTATAATAAGGTCTGTCATTGAGTCAACTGGTGTGGTTTCGATTCACCGGTTGTACGTGACAAGGAGTAGGGTCGCCTGTCCAACCTCGTGGGTTTTCTCTGGGTCCTCCGGTTTCCCCCTGGGTGTTAAACACCCCTACGCGCAAGCGTATTATTAAAATATAATTGAACCATGTGTTAGTCCTTAAATGACCTAATTTGTGTCGAGTGGACGTTAAAAAAGATTAAGAAGGGTTATCATGTTGTTGTAGTTTATTACAAATTTAACGTCCAATACATTGTCATATAGACAGGTTGATTTAAGGTGTAATATAAAAAAGAAACTCGGTAAAACATAAAAAAAGTAACAAAAACAAGTTCTTATATATCAAAATGTCACTTTAAAACACGGTGTTAACATTTTCACGTGAGAAGAAAGGATGTGTCATCTTCTCCCTTTGTTATAATAAAAAAGTTAAAACAGGAGATCCAGTTGATTCATGTTTGGTGTCATCTGTGAGGGTAGAAAAAAAAACCGCGCTAAGTTCTCGCAGTAAAAAACACATTGCTGTACCCGTGGACTATTTATATATTTAAAACTGTTCGTGCGATTATTTCAATAGTCATTAAATACCGTGGATTAGTAAACGGAAATTATACAGATTCGCTAATGCGGGGTGGTAATCTGATCGTGAGGTGAACTCTGCGCCTTTTAATCGTGATCTTTTGCCGGGGATCAAGAGAGAGAGAAATGGGATTTAACGTCCACTCGACAAAACTAGGTCACTTCGGGACTTCCCAGAAGAGTGTGCAGAGCAATACACCTCTGTTCATTAGTATTTGGCTACTTGCGTGACGAGGTGTGCGAAATCAGTCATTGCACTGGGGAAAATTCGAATATCGCTGATGCATCTGACGTAATATCTTAAAAAGGGAATGGTTACAACACTGCCCCCTATCCCACAACACTGTTAGCAATCGGCTTAAATCGGACCTCTCTTGTCCGGTGAACACGAAACTAACCATTTGAATTTCTGCGTCAGGAGGTATTTGCTACACTATCTTAGCCATCCAGACCTGAATCCATTTGAACATATCTGGGCGCGTCTTAGGCGTCAAATTCACAAGTGCGGAATATCAGGCCCCATGTATAAAACAGACTAGCACAGGCCCAATCTAACGTCTCATACAGTAAATGAGAAAAGGGGGCGGGGCTCAACAGGTGGCCAAGCTGGTGGTGGCTACGTCAGCCAGATAATTACTTTCACCGTTTTGACGGCTCTATTGACCACTTAAGCATGAAATAAACTGAACTGTAGGATTTCCTACAGACTGTCATTACTACATGCACTTACCATAAATGCTCCCCATTTTTCCCATCGCCTGGAACTTGTCTCAATGTTTTTTGGAAGGGTTGCAACATGACCTAGCTTTTTGCACTTCTTAACCTAATAAAACAAAGAGAAACTAGATTAAATGGGATATGCTCATTTTTAATCATTTGTGGTATCAGGAACGAAGAATACTAATGAGTTCTAATGTTATTAATGACTGCAGGTGAGAATTGGTAATCTATATATATAAATAAAATCAAAGATGTCGGGGTGTGTTTGTATGTAGTGTATATCGAGCACACACATCTGAATACAAACTCTGAATACACACCTTCTAATCGCGGACCTGTGTCAACCGAGCACGTCCACGGTTCAACCGAGGGGTTTTTTTCAAACTAAATCCTGGGCCCTGTTTCACGAAATTTTAACTAAAGATAAAATCCAAATTTTAGTAGATACTACAATTTTGATTGGCTAAGCACTAAAATCAATCGAATATTATCCAATCAAAATACTAAAATTTGGATTTTATCTTAGTTAAAATTTCGTGAAATAGGCCCCAGGGCTATAAGATGTTCAGAAGTCCGGATTTAATATCCCGTGTGATTTTCGGGTCGATCTGAGGTCTTCCGCGTCCATCTTTCGTGTGTGTGTTCTGTAAAATGAAAAATATGATTTTGTGTATCAAGTCCGCGTTTAGTATCAAGTCGCCATATCTAAAACTTAAAGGGGCCTACATAAGTAGTGTTTTGCCATTATTATTATTATTTGGCAAAACAACCGATGACCTGTGTAGGATAACCGTGTTCAACCCGTTCGATATTAAAAATCAAGCCATGCTATTACTTCTCACTGAATTTTCGTAGTTTTTGCCTAGTTTTTACCTAGCTTAATCAATTATTGAAATATACTATTCAAAAAAAGTAGGGGATATTTGATTTTGGGGGCATAATACTAAAATATGCAAATGACTACGAAAAAAGTCACTATAGAACCTAACAGAAGAAACATTTCCAGTTACATGTGACGCCCAAACGCACCAATAGCTACCGCATGGAATGCAGGTGATGCTTGGGATCATCATGGGGGTCCAACCCAAGATTTGCACGACTCTGACTTTGAATGTTACAGTCATTGTGGCATTGAATTCCAGGGTGGAAACATCAGTTTAATTGTTTTAGTGACCAGAAAACAAATTTTGATATGCGTCGGCTTACCCAAAATGAAAGGTTACGTGCCCTTGGCATGCTACAGATCGGCACAACACAGGCGGTTGTGGCGCGGACGATGAATGTTTCTCAGTCTGTCATAAGCAGGCTATGGTCCAGATACCGTGATACACAATCTGTACAGGACAGACCACGCTCAGGTCGACAACTCAAGCCCAGGATCGATTTATCCGTACCTTGGCCTTGAGAAATCGTGTCATCACAGCAAATCAGATCAGCGCTCGTCTTCAAACAGACACTGGTGTGAGAGTGAGTGGCCAGACGATTCGGAATCGACTGCATAGGGGTCACCTTCGCGCCCGACGTCCTCGCGTGATCCCTTGTTTGAGAGATCATCACATTCAGGCAAGACGTCGTTGGTGTAGGGATCGTCAACACTGGGATAATCGACGCTGTAGCAATGTGATGTTTTCAGATGAGTCAAGGTCCACTGTTGATTTTTGGGACAGACGTAGGAGGGTGTGGCGTCGTCGAAACGAGCGCTTCCAAGACGTTAACGTCATCAGACATGATCGATTTGGGGGTGGTTCTGTTATGGTGTGGGGAGGCATCACTGTTGCTGGAAGAACGGCTTTACATGTTGTTGCAGGGCGTGTTACAGGCCAGTACTACCGGGACAACATCTTGGCAGTCCATGTTGTGCCGTTCGCACGACGTCATGGCCGCCGTTTCATCTTCCAGGATGACAACGCAAGATGTCACAGGGCCAGGATCGTTACAGGTTACCTCCAACAACAGAACATCACCACATTACCTTGGCCAGGACTGAGTCCCGACCTCTCCCCCATCGAGCATGTCTGGGACATGCTTGGACAGAGGTTACGTCAACGTCAACAACGTTCTGCCAATGTCCAAGAACTTGCTGCTGCGTTGCAACAGGAATGGGACAATCTGGACCAAAATGACCATAGACGTCTCATTAGGAGTATGCCACGTCGGATCAATGCTTGTTTGGCAAACAGAGGAGGATTTACCCGTTACTGACTTGGTTGTGATGCTGTGGTAACTTTGCTGTTTGATCCCGGGTATCATTTTACCCTTATAATGGTCAGTCTGTGCCTTACTTAGTCTAACGATCATTTGGAATAAATCGATGAATGTGAACTTCATTTCATTTTGTCATTTGTTTCTTCGTCAGTTTCATTAGGTGACTTTAATAACACTTAAAAATCAAATATCCCCTACTTTTTTTGAATAGTATATATATTAATAAGTCGCGCAAGTTCAAGTAGTGATACTTGTTAGCACGTGCTAAGCCAGATACAATTGTCTTATATTAGTTCGTGAAATATAGTTAGTGATATGCCTATTTTCCATTGTTAATAATTATACTGGCCCCCTCCCCCCACATGTATGCCCTTTGCATACTACAGGGAATGGCTGCTGGTTATTGACGATCCCACGATAACTTAAACAGTGTATTTCATACAAGTAGTATGACTAAACTTTTTGTTTTATGTCAAAGAAACATATATAATAGTTAAACTCGTCTTGTTAGGAAAATCTGTTAGATTGGTGAAGTGTAGATAGAGATTTGATATCAATGTTTCATAAACAACTGTTCGAATAAGGGGGGCTGTAGTACAAAAATATCCCGTTTTCATACGAAAGACAACGGAAGCCTATTGGTATTAAGTTAGCCGATTTGGGCATTCATTAAGTGTTTTCAAGTAAATATCTTGAAAATGTAACTCAGTATCTTGAAAATTCAAGTCAGTATCTTGAAAATTCAAGTCGGTATCTTGAAAATTCAAGTTAGTATCTTGAAAATTCAAGTTAGTATCTTGAAAAAAATTCAAGTTAGTACCTTCAAAATTCAAGTTGGTATTAAGTTAGTATCTTGGAAATTCAAGTTGGTATTTGCAAGTTGAAGTTAGTATTTTAAAAGTTTAAGTTAAAATCTTAAAAGTTTAAGTTAAAATCTTGAAAGTTTAAGCTAATATTTTAAAAGTTTAAGCTAATATCTTAAAAGTATAAGCTAATATCTTAAAAGTATAAGTTAATATCTTAAAATTTTGAGTTAATATCTTAAATGTTTAAGTTCCTTTAAGTTAATATCTTAAAAGTTTAAGTTCCTTTTAAGTCAATTTATCACCCAATAATACATTCTACAGTAGATATCCTTAGGAGATATCGTTTTACATGAATTTGATTGGTCAGTTGAAAAGGAACTACTTTTTTTTTTCAAAGAACAGTTCATTTCTTATTAAAAGTAACATTTTTTAAATTAAAAATGAACTATTGTTATTCAATTGACCTTGATGGAAACACTGGGTCAATATAAAGAACTTTGCAATGGTTGAATAGCTGTCAAAAAATGATGTATCACTACGCCGTAATGTTCAGTAAAAGTGAAATCTACAGCAAAGAATTATATTTATCTATTTGTGCATATAAGAAGGAATTGGGTGATAAATAAAATCCCCTACTCGTCTTTTTGATATCAAAAAAGACTGGTAGGAGATTCTCTATATCTTAAAAGTTAAAGTTCCTTTAAGTTAATATTAATATCTTAAAAGTTTAAGTTAAAGATGCCTTCCCATGTACAAACTGGGTAATTTGATGATATTGTTGTAAATGAGGGGTTTTGTAAAGTTAATATCTTAAAAGTTAATATCTTAAAAGCTTTAAGTTAATAATGCCTTCCCATGTACAAACTGGGTAATTTGATGATATTGTTGTAAATGAGGGGTTTATAAAGGTCACGTCTCTACAACAGCTTGCCTACTTGATTGTTTGGTGGTTCAACATATTACATTGGCGTAGCCGTAAATTCACTCGTCTACGACTACGATTGAATATTGCCATTGGTTTATCGACTGAAGAAAGGGTCTATTCAGAAATTTCAATTAGGTCGAGTCAATCAGGTGTGTTGTAAATTTCACGTTTGAAAACTAGGTCATAGCTTTCAGAGATTTTTGGAGCTCCTACAAGTGCCTATTCATTGCAATTTGATATATCCGGATAAAGAAGAGAGAAGAGTAAATAAACGAGATTTCAATAACCATATTAAAGATTACAGCATAAACCCATTGATACAAATAATTATTGTTCTTTGTTTCACGTAAACGAAGAAAAGTGGACACGTGAGTTGTTTTCATTGACGACTGCGTTAGTTACACTTTATAAGGGGTCATAGCTGCCAAAAATTACAAATTCTAATTCAGTGAAAACGTATATAGTTATAAATTAATACTTTTGCTGACTTTTTCAAGTCGGTTCTTCAAGTTATGTCAGTTACATATATTGGTATATGTGCATATAGTTAATTTACCTTGGTGTATGGAAGATAATCACTAGCAAAATTCTTTTCTGAATATAGACTTATGCTAGCTAACTTAAAGTAAAGATAACTCTTTGTATTTTTCTCAATTTTCTTTGTCAGTTTTCATTGAAGAAGGCAGAATGGCTCCTATAGACATGCAAACCGCTGATTTGTTAGCCGTAAATTGTCTGGAGAAGATTAGGAAAGTGAAGGCGGAAAGTATAATTGAAGAAAGAGAAGTATTAAGGGTCATAATGATGGCAAATGCAACTGAGGTTACCAGGTTGCAACCTGATATTTGGCGCAAATGGGTTAACGGGGGCCATGTTACCTTTGGCACCGTATTTGATGACAGATCAGTAGACGCACCGCAGGCGTTGACTTTAACTCAATTTGAAGTTAGTCAGGCGAAGCTTTATGATCAATTTACTAGGCGGCGTGATGTACAGTTCGCTTTACATTGTGAAGCAACGGAGAAACTTGTTGGTGAGTTTACTTTGGTGTTAGAGCGCTTTGGGTTACAGATGCCCATGTCAGAATCAATGCTGACAACTTCCATTCCCTTCCCATCTGACCCAGTTAAACCACTACATTCCAGTGAAACTGCAGACACTGTGATCATCAAGATATTGGAGGCCATTCCAAAAAGCAGTAAGTTTGGAAAAATCTTTATCAGATCACTTTAGGAGTAATTTTCAGTCTTCGGTCTCTGCTGATGGCTATCATATTAAGATTCCTGATTCGGATAAAAATCCAACGACTTCTAATTGTCAACAGGAAACGCTTCCTTTGCCCTCGCTTCCAATTACACTTGTAAAATATTCATCTACCAATTCTACACAAAACTATAGTACATGTTTTTGAATCTATAGTCATGTAAACAAAAATACAGAATGAATTCGTTTTCCTGCAGCATTCTATAGAATCCCACAAACTTCTATAGAAACCTATACTTTTTCTATAGGACTTTTTCATAAGTGTGAGTTATTGATTACGTTCGTGGAAAGGCTTAGGGCTTGTAATTTAAAAATGCATAAAATGAGTAATGACAGTTCTTCACACCTCGCTGTCCATGAGTGGTTGCTTCAAAACATTTTCATAACTTTTAATTATTTTGTTTTCGCGGACTTGGTCCTTTTCAACATCATATTAATGCGCAGGTGAAAAGGGGTTGGGAGAATTTGCAATTAAATATTCACGGCCCGGGATTTCAGCCAATCAGCAAACAGAAAAACCGTCATTACGGGCACCGATGTAAATATCAACAAAGACGCATGTTCGATTATTTTGTCAACGTTTTGATGAATTATAAAGTGCTTTATCTACCAAGCATTCAAGAATCCTTGTAAATGAGTTCAGTTTAGTGATACCAGTTGAAATTCTGTAGCGAACTACCCTTCTCAGTGGCAAAATCTCGACGGAGAGGAACAAACAAATGCCGTTTCTTATCGCGATTTGTTTGAAGGTAAGTACTGGTAGGCCTACATTAATTTTCTTTTCTCACTATCTTACACTGAAATGACAACGAATTATATTCTTTATGCATATGCCTAATTGACACAGATACATATTTGGTTTAAACAGTATTTAATATATAATTGAACGAAAAAAAATAATATATGGATTTGGAAACAAACTATCCATCTCCAAATGGTAACAGATAAATGTTTGACGCAATATGTAAACTTATTTTAATATTGCAGGAGATCTATTTCTTACTGACCAGATACTGTAAAATGTTGAAAATTAGATCATGCATTTATTTTTTCAAAATATATTAGTTATTCACAGGTGGGCTGTAATTTTTAACCTTTTGTGGGCTCAATTTAGAAGAAGCATATATTGGTGATCATATGGTTACTACTCCAAATGCTATTCTGGCTCCTGAGATAAGCAATGGGTCTAACGTATGGAAAAGAGAGTCTTGAAAGGGGCCGCAACAGCAACGCCCAAAATAGCCCCTCAACTGGTCACATCTTCTACCACAATGTAACTCAAGTCGATGTCGTTGCAGATCAGTACCTAGTTATAAGCATCAAGAATGCCGAGCGCAGTAGACAAGCTAATAAAGGTGTCAAAATTTACAGCAAGGACCAAACCATTCCACAACAGTGGTCAAGTTTTCTTAGTAATGGAACAAACAACGAAACCCTTTGCAACTTATAGAGCCATCTACACCAGGTATAATTAATCTGTATGTTACCCATGGAAATTTATGTACCATATTTAGTGCTGATAATAGTGATAATGATGTCCTAAATATAGAGAATGTCCCTGAATTATACTCTGGTCATGAAGAGGCAGACACTAGACTTATTTATCATGCTAACCATGCTTCTACTCTGATGTTTACAGAAATAGTTACCAAAAGCCCTGATACACATGTAGCAATCATTTTCCTTTCCGTTATTGTGGACATTGTTTCAAGTTTATTATTTTAAAAGTCGAATAATAACCTTACTAAAATTGTTTGAGCCACATGGGCGTGAAATTTCATTAGCTTTGGTTGGACATCATACATTCAAAAAGTTGCTTCCATTGAAAAGGCTAGAAAAGGCCTTATGAAGTAATGATTAGGAATCAGAAATACGTTCAATCCTACATAAATCTTGGAAGTAGTTTCATTCGCGATGAAACCCTCATATCACTTTAGAAGAATTTGTGATTTGTATAGACAGAAAGTTGAGAAAGGTAATAGTGTGGAGAGTGCCAGATATAAATTAGTCTGCTTACAAACTTCTTCTGAACAGAGTCCCCCCCCCCCATCAACTAAAGATGCATTGGTGTCATATATTAAAAGATGTAATTATCAGGCTTCAATCCATAGACAAGTCTATAAAAAACGTTATTTTCCTCCACTCCCATTCGAGCATGGGCGGAATATAGCTCATCATGACATTTCAATAAAATGGATGACACTTGATCCAGCGCCAGGGAATATTTTAAAATAGATGTATGTACATTGTAATTGAAAATCTCTCATGCAACAATCGTTTTTGATGTATGGATTGTAAATTATAGTGTAATAATACTATGGTTACGACAACAGCAATTGATGCTGATAATTTTATCAGATGATGATATTAATGAATATTGATAAGCTTCCTGATTGAACAATATGAACATGCAATAATAATAAATGTCCAGTTCTTGGGCGCCAAATCCCCCATAAAGCATGCACAAAGTGCTTTTAAGAGCAATGAACTATATACATAGCTATTCAATTTTATTCTACATAAGATTTTTTGAACAGATGAGTTCTTAATTGGATTTTGCTTTCGCAAATAATTTGAGATCTTTCAAACATACTATTATGCATTGTTATTGTTATGACTGGTTTTTTTCTAGAATTATCTCCCTGTTGGACTTGTTAATAAATTCAAAATTAACAATATTATTGCCTTATTTTATGCTTTGCCTTTCAGGGATGTCATTTGCTGTACTTTTTTCACCTACGTGTAGCATTGTTTTGCCTATCAATCTCAGACACGAGCATTAACAAGATTGATCATTCTTCAATATATTTATGTTGGTTTGCCATGCCCCAACTTATTTTGCAAAATGATGAGAAATTAAAGTTTAGTATAGTGGCCTAATGTAATTATGACGTGATGGAAATGATAATTTGGGGACTCACAGGTTCTTTTGACCTCTCTCCTAGCCTGAGGGCCGGCCACAAAAATTTGTTTTTCTCAGCTAAGAGTTTAGACAAATTTAGCGTAGCATCAAGAAATTACTCGGTTAATGTTTCTCCAATCAATATTCAGATTCAAGCTAATAAAAGCCGTTGAAATATAAATGAATTTTCAGCTGAGTGAAAAAAACCAGCGGCTGACAGGCAGGATACGCCCATTTTCGGGAGATGGATAGAGAACAAGCTAAAAATAAAGTGATTTTTCCTACAATCAAGGGCCATAATTCAGGAAATTACAATTCGGTATGCGCAAATATCGAACGGAACCGAGATCTTTCGGTTATAAACTTACGTTTCAAATCTCAACAAAATCGGATAAAAATTGTCACCTCTATAGGGTCCACAACCTTGATATACCATATTTTTACGCTATTTGTGAACGAACGGCGTCTATTTTGTCTGTCAATTTTGGGCCGATTTTCACGAAATTCGAACTCAGTCGTCCTTATGGTGTAACGGTGATATAATTATACGGTTTTTTAAATCGGATAAAAATTATGACCTCTATAGGGTCCACAAGCTAAAAACACGATTTTTCGTACAATCAGGGGCCATAATTCAGGAAGTTACGGTCCGACATGCGCGAATATCGAAAGGAACCGAAATCTTTAGGTTATAAACTTACATTTCAAGTTTCAACAAAATCGGATGAAAATTGTGACCTCTATAGGGTTCACAACCTTGATATACCATATTTTTTTTACGCTATTTGAGGACGAACGGCGGACATTTTGTCTGTCAGTTTTGGGCCGATTTTCACGAAATTCGAACTCAGCCGTCCTTAGGGTTTAACGGTGATATAAGAATACGGTTTTTTAAATCGGATAAAAATTATGACCTCTATAGGGTCTACAAGCTAAAAACGCGATTTTTCGCACAATCAGGGGCCATAATTCAGGAAGTTACGTTCCGATATGCGCGAATATCGAAAGGAACCGAGATCTTTGGGTTATAAGCATACATTTCAAGTTTAAACCAATTCGGATAAAAATGGTGACCTCTACAGTGTTCACAAGCTAAAAACGTGATTTTTCGTACAATCAGGGGCCATAATCCATGAAGTTACAGTCCGATACATGCCAATATCGAAAGGAACCGAGATCTTAGGGTGGTAAACCTATATTTCAAGTTTCATTGAAATCGGTTAAAAATTGTGACCTGTAGACTGTTCACAAACAATTGTGGACGGACGGACAGGGGCGACGGCAATATACGTCCACATGAAAAAGTAAAATAGATAATGTTTTATAACCCTGGGCCACATGTTCCCAAGTCTTCCTTAACGAAAACTTCATGATTTGATTATCTTATCGGCGAGTGTATGCCTAGATAATACAGTAATATGACGCTATTTGCACTGAGTTTAGCTCAAATTCAACGTTTCTACGGTTTCGCGTGTGTCCGATTATCCTGAATCCATTTCTTACCAATCCTTTTGGAAACACCGTTTCCACAAAGCTTAAAATAGCAATTACCAGCCGTAAAGCAAAATCACTTTAGTAAAACCGATCACGACAATGTTTATCTACAATGATCACGTCACATGCCACAATCCAACGAGTTTCATTAGTCACTAACTTGACCGCGTAGCAACTTTGTGTTGTGTCGAGTAAATATATAATTCTTCTTCAGATAAATTTATAAATATTATACACACTGATGACGACACGTGAAGTGTGATGGTTAACATCATTTTTGCTGTATCTATCAATTTAAAAAAATTGGAATGGCAGCCCAAGGCGTTTTAAGAGAGTAAAGATCAAAGCCATATAATTTTGCCCAGTCCACGGCCTATTTCTTGGGAAAGAATAAATTCTTGGTGAACTCGTGGAATTGTGTCCTTCGGTTGGGGAGGAGATTCTTATTTGCATACCCTCTTCTGAAGCAAAGATTTCAGAGAAAACCTGTACCAGTGTTGTAAACGACTCTAATTGGAGTTTTGCACCAGTGTTGTTACGCAAAAAGTTTGGAGCCGTTCGAGGGTGTATCAACTTTCCCATGGAATTTTTTTAGTGTGAGAAAACATTAAACATTCGCTACAATGTTATTTATTGCGTTAGAACGCATATCAGAGTATTTATATTGACCGCATATCAGTGAAATGATATTTTAGAATGAGGAGCGTGTTGCAATACTATACGCATGTCTATAGAGGTTATTTAAATTCTCTGAATGGTGTTCTGCTTAATGTATTGAAGTCTTTACCCAAAAATGGGTGACAGCTAGATTTGGGCGAATTAGGTACCCTTCGGATTAAAATTGGTCAATGGCATCATAGTCTAGTAATCCAAAAATATTCTCCCATGCTAGAAAACTGGCCACCCTTCATCCGCCCCTTCCTCCTTAGTTCCCATATTATTACAACATAATTGTGTTCATATCCAGGGTAGCTTTCGTGCAGGTGACCAATCAGGTAACGGAACTATTTGACTCATGCACGTGTCCTATTTATAGTGTCACACTAATGTATGCCGGTAATAGTGAAAGTTACAGGTGATATAGACCTCCACTCACTGATCCCCTGTGATTTTCCGGCGTGATTCCCGCATAACAAGGAACTACCTAGTCGTTTGGATGGTATAAAAACCAAAGGTCCTGTGTACACATCGGTGACCGGCGTGCATGTAAACGAACCCTAGAAAGCTGTGATTCGAAATAAGATAAGGTGGTTGCACTGCTGTACGAGCAAAACGTTTCTCTCATAGCACACTGCACATGCCTGTCTTCATTAACCGGGTCGAATGGTCTATGGTCTGTCACTGAGTCAAGATGGGTTGTTTTGATCCCAAGTTTGTAGGTGACAAGGAGTAGTGTCGCCTGCCAAACCTTGTAGTTTTCCATTTTCCTTCCACTGGTAAAGATCCTTACACACAAGCAAATTATTGAAATAAGTGCACCATGTTATTCCCGAAATGACCTAGTTCTTGTCTAGTAGACGTTAAACCCCATTTCCGTCCCTATCATTAGGCCGGTTAGTGCAGAAATTCATTTCTGAAATTGCGACCAGTTTTTTATCACAACATTCCTTCTTTGAAATTAGACTCTAAAAATTATTGAACAACCATCCGACGCAAACGGTAATCCTATATTTAAAATTATCTTGTAGTCAGAGGGTAATAATCAAGATATTTGTTGGCAGCAACCGAGGACCAATGAAAACATTAGGTTAGTTGGTTTAAACAAATGTTATTGCAAATAATTTACAAAGGGATTAGGACAATAATTTATAGAAATTATGATTAGGTTAGTTAGCCATGTTTCTTTTTTTATCCTCTTAATTCTGTAATAATATTCAACAAACACAAATAAAATGTAGCATCAGTGTTTATTAACAAAACAATTGGTAATAGATAAAATGTTTTTGTTTTAACAATTTCGTTTTAAAATTATATATCCGCTTGGAGCCAGTAAACCTACTTTTTTGCACAAGTTTGGTACAGTATAACCTGTCGGTCAGGCCTTCCCAGCCGATCATGGCTCCAGTAAATAAACAGATGGTAGAGAGTGTGTCGAAACGGTTGTCATGCAAGGTACGCCCGCATTTTTCAATAAATGTTCAGAGAACAAGCCAAAAAGGCGATTTTCCTACAAAAAGGGACCATAATCTAGGATGTTACGGACCCACATGCGTCAATATCAAAAGGGACCGAGATCTTTGTGGTATATATATATATATATATATATCTTAAGTTTCATCAATTTCTGATAATATCAAAAGGGACCGAGATCTTTGTGGTATATATATATATATCTTAAGTTTCATCAATTTCTGATAAAAATTGTGACCTTGGTATTACATGCTTTTACACTATTTGTATAAAGAGAAGCGACCCTTTTGACGGGAAGTTTCGGTATTCGAACTCAACAGCAATTACAATGTAACGCTGATATATATGAACGTTTTTTTTAAAAATCAAATCAAAATCATAAGCTAAAAACACGATTTGTTGTACAATCAGGCGCCATAATCCAGGAAGTTACGGTCTGGTAGTCTCGAATATCAAAAGGAACCGAGATCGTTGGGATATAAACATTTATTTTAAGTCTCATCAAAATCGGACAACAATTGGGACATCTAGAGGGTCCACAACCTTGGTATTATATACTTTTACACTATTTGCGAACAGTGAGTGGCCATTTTGTCTGGCAATTTCGGTCCGATTTTCAAGAACTCAAACTCAACCGTGATTATGGTGTAACGGTAATACATATGAAAGGTTTTTAAAATCGGATAAAATTGTGACCTCTAAGAATGTCCATAAGATAAAACATGATTTTTTTTGTACAATCAAGGGTCATAATCCAGTAAGATACACTGCAATAAGCGCGAATATCGAAAGGAACCCATATCTTTGGGATATAAATCTATGTTTTAAGCTTCATCAAAATCGGATAAAAATTGTGATCTCTGGAGGGTCCACAGTACACTATTCGCGTACAGGTAGTTTCGGTTCGATTTTCGAGAAATTCAACCACCATTATGGTGTAACGATAATACTTTGAAGGGTTTTTAAAAACAGGTAGTTTCGGTTCGATTTTCGAGAAATTCAACCACCATTATGGTGTAACGATAATACTTTGAAGGGTTTTTAAAAACGGATAACATTGTGACCTCTAAAGGGTACACTCTCATTAAACACGATTTTTCGTACAATCAGGGGCTATAATCCAGGAAGATACGGTGCAATATGCGCGAATATCGAATCGAACCCAGATCTTTGGGATATAAACAAAATCGGATGAAAATTGTGACCTCTAGAGGGTCCACAACCTTGGTATTACATACTTTTTCTCGGGCAGATCCGGTCCGATTTATACGAAATTGGAACTCAACGGCAACAGTGATATATTTAAACGGTTTATAAAATCGGATAAACATTGTGGTCTCTAGAGGGTCCACGAGGTAAAACGTGATTTTTCGTATAATCACCGGCCATAATCCAGGAAACTAAATACACATTTTAAGTTTGATCACAATCGGATAAAAATTGTGACCTTTAGGGTGTCTCCAAGCTAAAAACAATCTGGGGCAATAATCCATGAAGTTACGATCCGATACATGCCAATATCGAACGGAATCGAGATCTGTGGAATATAAGCCTATATTTCAAGTTTCGTCAAAATCGGATAAAAATTGTGACCTGTAAAGTGTCCACAAACACAATGTGAACGCACCCACGGATACACGGACACATGGACGGACGGGGGCGACGACAATATACTTCCACATGAAAATGTGGGCGTATAGAAAGATGTCATGTCTGGTTTGCAAAGCGGTCTGCAGAACACTACATGTATCATCCAAATAGTACTGATTAATTTCCTTAAAGTAAAATGTTAAAGAATATATTATAATTTTGTTTATATCGGTTGCTTTTTGCCAATTAAAATTTTGTGCCTCAAATTTGTATTACACTGAACAAGTGGTAGCCATGTAAAATAAGTCCCCATTTTACAAGAGATGGACAGAGAACAAGCAAAAAAAAGTGGCAATATCGAACGGAACCGAGATCTTCGAGTTATTAACATGCATTTTAAGTTTCATCAAAATCGGATTAAAAAAAAGCCATAATCGAAAGGAACCGAGTTCTTTGGGATATGTAGAGTGTCCAAAAACAAACCGAGGACGCCCCACGTCCGTCTGGACGATCAGGGGCGACGACAATATACGTCCACTTGTAAATGTGGGGTATACAAACTTAATTATGCTAAATTGTGTTTATCAAATTAGTAAATTTTCCAAGACTGTTTGTCATGGACATGCAGTTGTCGTCCTTAGGCTATAGAATACATATCCAAAGTTCAAAGACGATCCATTAAGAATCGTGGCCTGTAGGCAACACACAGGGACACAAAGAAAAAATGGGTGTGACTCTGCCCCTGGGGGGTGGGCAATCACCAAAAAACAATAGGGGGCATCCTTAGGGTATAAGGAATAGGTATGCAAAGTTTCAAAAGGATCTGTTAGGAATTGCGGCCTCTGGGCGACACAAAAGACGCACAAACATTGGGCGTGGCTCTGCCCCAGGGGGTCGGGCATACACCAAAAATAATAGTTGGCGCCCTTAGGCTATATGGAATAAGTATGTAAAGTTTCAAGATGATCACTTAAGAATTGTGGCCTGTAGGCGACACACAGGCACACAAAAAGAAAATGGGCGTGGCTCTGCCCCTGGGGGTTGGGCATGCACCCCAAACCATAGGGGTGTTTCATATGGTACAAAGAATAAGTATGCAAAGTTTCAAGATGATACGTTAAGAAATGCGGCCTGTAGACGACGAACAAATACAAGAAATGGGCGTGGCTCTGTCCCTGGGGGTCGGGCATGCATCAAAAACAATAGGGATCATCCTTAGGGTATAAGGAATAAGTATGTTAAGTTTCAAGATGATCACTTAAGAATTGTGGCCTGTAGGCGACACACAGACAGGGGCGACGGCAATATACGTCCACATTAAGAATGGGTCTGCCTGTCTGTCACACTTTCTGGGAACAACAAATCGGCTTCTGTTATAAACCTGTAACTGTAAATCTCTTTGATCTTTGGGGTATATTCTATGCCCGGAATAACTTGTGTTCTGAAAGTCGGGGGAGGTTTTAGATATATACAAGGAAATTTAGGGTTATTCTTCTGAAAGTTTTTCTTTAAACCTGTAACGGGTTATTCTTCCAGGGTAGGTTTTTTTTCCAAGAGAAAACATGATATAAGGTTTTTCTTGTGGGAATTCTGGGATATTCTCATCTTGCGTACATGTAAACATAGACGGTTTATAAGCAAGATAAATTCCTCGACTTCGGTTATGCTGGGGAAGAAAGACTTCAGAAAAAAACATCGACAGAAAAACCTCGGCCTGCCGGCCTCGGGTTTTCTTTCTCTCGGGCTATTTTCTTCAGTCTTTCTTTCCCCAGCATAACCTCAGTCTCGTGCTTTATCCTACACGTGTTGACTAATAAATAATCTCACATGACCGTCAAAGGATACCTATATGCTATGGGCCTTGCATGTACATTTTAGTATTTATATTTCACTCAATAGCCGACTGTTTTTCTTTAATCGCCGCAAACCACATACTGGTTTGGTGAATACACATTTGTGACTGTGAACAAAATGATTTATGCCTATAATAAATAGTCCACCAATTCTTGCCGCCCTTCCTTCTGTAGTCTCTTTGACACCCTCTCTAGGACATCTCACAATCTGTACATGTATGTGCAGTTATCCTGCGCTGGCAAATCTGGTAAACTTTCTACACCATCATAACCTGATCGCCGTGTTATTATTTGATGTTTGCTCATTACATGATGTTCCGTCTACCTGACTTGAAATACAGTAAATATATATGCCCCCCCCCCCAACACTTTTTTGATGCCTGTGCATATTCACGTCAAGAAAATCCTGAAGTAAACAAAAATTCGAAAAGCATAAATATATCAACAAAGAAATCATTTCAACAAGAAAAACTCTACGAATGAATCCTAAAAATTTAATAAGCATGTACACTATCATACATAAAGTTTTTAAAAATCGATTTCCTCATTATTATGATCTGTCATTGAAAGATAATCATAGTATGTGTAGTATTTGGTTTGATTATACAAAGAAAGAAACAAGTGGTTGCCACGCAAGATACGCCCACATTTTGTAGGAGATGGACAGTGAGGAGGGAAAATCAATAGGGCCCATCATCTCATTGTCCAAATTCTTCTTCACATCGAATTTGAAAAAAGAAATAAATTAAAAATTGATTAAAGATTTACCATTATAATTTAGTTTGTCATACATTACTGACAAAGGCTCAAGTTTTAAAAATAGTGTCCTTATTTGTGCAGGCGATTGAATAGTTTAAGGAAACTAGTCCAAATTGTGGTCAATAAACAATGATCAAAATATACATTGTTTAACATGTTGATTATAATGTCCACGATCAGGGGCCATAATCCATAAAGTTACGGTCCAATATATGCTAATATCGACAGGACCCCGAGATCTTTGGGATTTTAAGCATATATTTTAAGTTCCATCAATATCTGATAAATACTGTGACCTCAAGAGGGTCCGCAAGCTAAAAACCCGAGTTTTTCCTTAAAATCTGGGACGATAATCCAGGAAGTTTCAGTCCGTTATGCCCCAATATCGAAAGGAACTGAGATCTGTAGGACATAAATATATTTTTTAAGTTTCATCAAAATCGGATAAAAATTGTGACCTCTAGACTTCCACAAACTAAAAACGAGATTTATCGTGCTAATATCGAAAGGAACCGTGATCGTTGGGATATAACCCTATATATCAAGTTCATCAACATCAGATCAAAATTGTGACCTCTAGACGGTCCACAACCTGTGTATTACATGCCTTTAAACTATTTGCGTAAAAGGGGGCGGCTATTTTGACCGGAAGTGTCAGTCCAATTTTCACGAAATTCAAACTCAACCGTTCTTATGGTGTAACAGTGATATATTTGAAAGTTTATAAAATCAAATAAAAATTGTGACGTCTAGAGTGTTCATTACCTAAACACGTGATTTTTCGTACAATTAGGGGCCTTAATCCAGGAAGAATCGATATCTTTGGGATATAATCATATATACTAAGTTTCATGAAAACTGGGTACATGGTGTTATCTCTATAGGGACCACAACCTTGATATAACATAGGTTTACACTATTTGCGTACAGGGGAGCGAACATTTTGTCGAGCATTTTCGGTCCGCTTTTCACGAAATTCGAACTCAACCGTAACTATGATGTAACGGTGATATATTTGAATGGTTTTTAAAATCAAATAAAACGCGATGTTTCGTAAAATCTACGAAGTTACTGTCCGGTATGCGCCAATATCGATAGGAACCGAGATCCTTGGATTATAATCATTTATTTTAAGTTTCAACAAAATCGGATAAAAACTGTGACCTGTAGAGTGTCACGGGTGCACAGCGGCGACGACGATATACGTCCACATGAAAATGTGGTCGTATAAAAACACTTACCTGTACCTGATGGCCACTGATTACATGAGATTGCCTGCATTGGTTTTTCGTCACCGGCTTACATACTTCTCAACCATTTTGAACGATAACCGTTTTACAACTGATCATATTGTGTGAAATAGCTTTATTTAACATCCGCTTCCTTCTAAGTGATATCGCCGACAACATTATCTCCAATTTCTTTGACACGGGACTGACGGTTATCCCTAGAATGCATTCCCCACAGTTTAATTGTCCATTCTAAAGTCTTCATTAGTCCAGTCGGAGCAGAAAAGTAGGACATCAAACCCCATTTCATTGCATATTTATTCTAAAGTACAAGGCCATTCTACATTATTTTACTGTACATCCAAATTCCAACCATGTAGTTTCTATTTAATCTTAGAATTTTTTAAAACTACAACCAATACAAATGGTTAATAAAACAAGCATCGATAAAAAACTTCACATTCTCCATAGGATAAGCGAATGAAGTTAAGATGCACAATACTAGAAAACATTTGTAGGCCTACTTGTGTGAATTTTATAGTTCCACTCCCGATTCAGATGGTGTCTGGTTGTTTTTATGTTCAAAATATATATACTGTCGAAAAAAAACAGATCAAACAGAGCAGACGTATTTTTCGCCGGTGAGCAGCACACTGAAAGTAGAGCGGAAATAGTCTTGCTTCACCCAGCTTGAGACACCGGTCTCCATTGCCAGATCAAGTGTGACTGTTTTTAGTTGTTTGAAAACTTATCATGTGACTTGCGTTAGTTGTCCTGGACTAAGGTAAAGGTTTTTTTAGGGCTTTTCATACAAGTGTGACTGTTTTTAATTAGTTGTTTGAAAACGTATCATGTAGCTTGCATTAGTTGTCCTGGACTAAGGTAAAGGTTTTTAAGGGCTTTTCATACAAAATTAAGTATTTTTATCATCCAAAATATAAGCGAGACTGCCCCTTTAACGTTATACAAAATATATGATCATTTTGTGTTAATCAATGAATAGTTCGTGTCTCTATTAAACCTTCGAGATTCGCACAAACGTTTCTTGTTGAAGCTGTACTAATTCACATAACACAAACCTTAAATCTTTCATCCCGCAGTGTACACGTCGTATTTAGTCGGGCATCGTTTTTTGCATATCAGAGTAATTATTTTGATATTTTTGCAGACGCTGGAACATCTTTTAATTTATTTAATTTTCTTTTCTCCGTGTGTGAGGGGCGGGACATGTATATTCGTACAAACATTAATACAAACCATTAACACATCTTCTAATAGATACACGTTATCAAACCCACCAACGCTGTCAAATGTTGATTTTCTCATAGTAAATGCCTGGTCCCCATATGGTAATTCTGTTAAAATAGATAACAAAGCACATAGTCTCATCAATATTGTATATTAATCATTTGGGGTTGTAACCTATTTAATAATCTAAATGGGGAATTATTGGCTTTTCGGTGAATTTTATCTTTTACGTACAAAGATTTCCATCTGAAGAAATTTTTGATATTGCTTATAATAAAAAAAAAAAAAAAAATGAATGAAAACTTTATGTAGCTTTATTACCGTATTACATAACCAAGTATCTATGTGCTCAAAATGAGAAATACAGTCGACTATTGGGGTACAAATATTTACAAATAAATCCAGATTTTGATGATCCTATTCTGGTCTAATGAAGACGGGCATACGCCATACAGAGTGCTATGAGGGAATTTTGCCCGGGCAGCGGCACTGTAGCCTACTCTTATATCGAATTCTAAGTGCCAAGGAATATTTTACGTACACGCCAATGTATGCACGGGACCTCGGTTTTTAGTCCAAACCAAAAGCCTACACATACTTTGTTTATTACCGTGTAATAATTCGGTCATCTACTACTCCTGGACCAAGTACTCAAAACTTAGAATAATTTGATACCGAATAATTGATGTGTGTGATGTTCTCATTCTATATATATCATCAAAAGTTTACATGTCTCCTGTTTAAACGACAGCAAGTCTTTAGCATTAACTTCAATTCAATAGCCCTCATATATTGCAACCATTAAATTAAAGGGACGTCATGACGCAGCTTATAAGAAATCGGCCTGTAAAAGACCCCAACGATACTTAATGTATCGTAAATTTAAAACGGATTTCTTCGATTATGAACAAACTACTTAACTTTCGTTATTATAAACTTACCTGTGTGTTTGAAATCAACTCCCGTTAAATAAAATCCACTGCACAATTAATTATCCCAACGAATAAAAAAATTCTCTCTTGAAAAATTGAATTCCCACAAACTTTGACACAGAAAAATACCAATATGGAAGATGATTACGTCACTCTCCGGGCGATATCATTTCGTATAAGGGGTGACAGCATAGCAAATCGGCACTTTTACGACAATTCAAGTTTGGTTTAAGAAAAAGCTAAAAATCTCGGCTCGGCATTGAGTTTGGGCGTTCACACACATAACTGTTCGTATTCTTTTATTTTGTTGCCGTCTTTTACATTCTAGTAAAATCTCTGCGCAAATTTTATAACTTTACCTTTTGAAATATTTTGTTTTAATTATTTGATTAGCTACTCGGATGAGATAATTTTCTTCGGAACACACATATGCTGCACAACAACAATTACAATTGTTTTACGGGCCTTAAATATTACCCATGATTATCTTTAATATGATAAATTAATAACATATTTTTAGTTTATATATGACTTTATTTTTACGAGTATCAGTGATATTTTCATTGTGAATAAAATTTGATAGACTGGCGATCAATGGTTTCAACATGTACCGTGTATATAGATATGTTACAGTCAATGTCTAAAATCAGGCAATGTGTACAATGCCTGAAATAACCAGTCAATGTGTACATTGCCTAATGAGGCCAGTCATTGTGTACATTACCCAAAATTTCCAGGCATTGTGTACATTGCCTGATTAATTAGCCCAATTATTGTACACATTGACTGATTGTTGAAGAGCGATTATTGAGAAGACTAGATTACCACAGGTTTCATTCTGTGATCACATAGGCTTCATTTCATATAAAAGATACTTTAATAGGTTCTTTGTCGGTTATCATTTGATTTAAAAAATCACTTTAACTTTAAAAATGACTTTGAAAGGAAAATGTACTTCATGATTAAATTGACTTTGATTAAAACATTAATATAACAGGATTGTCACTAGAGTTGTTGTTTTTAACTAAATAAATGACAAATATCATACACACTTTGAAGGATGAATTGACTTTATTTCACACAGTATGAAAATACATGAATTTCTGATTTCCCGATAGAATACATGTGAAATACTCATGTACTTGTCAACTTGATTACAACCATGATATAAGTGGCCATGAAATATGTCAACAATTTTTGTTTTGACAATTGATGCTGTTGTGGCATCTGCTGTTACATAACAAACCCAACTTGTAACATTTACACTTATTTGTGGCACACTGTTTCCCACTTTAGAACAGTTACACCTCGTATAACCTTGGCCTCCGCATTTTGATTCTGTTTGAACTGCTTGTCTAAGTCCAATTTCTTTCTCTGTGGTAATGTCTTTGGGAGTGTAAAGCCTCTGGGGGCAAAGGTCAAATTGATTTCTTGAATATCGCCCTTTCAGGACACCTGCCTGTACACCAATCTTGTACATGTCATTTTCATTTCTGTCCAGAACCACACCCATAACGCTGCGTGCGTCACCCTTTCCACGATCAACCATGGGGATGGGGACGGTCACGTTGTCCCCAGGGTTAGCAGCAACATTGATTACCCGACTGCACTTTATCATTCTCTCAGCTTGCGTCAGGATACCATCAGCAGCTCTCTTTCGACATGACATGATATTGGCATGTTGTACATCAAGTTGCTGTGCTTCAGTCGGTGATGTCTCTGTAGATACTGTCGCAGATGTGGGTGAGGTCTCTGCTGAAGGAGCTTCGGGTGATGTCTCTGCAGATGCTGTCACAGATGTGGATGAGGTCTCTGCTGAAGGAGCTTCGGGTGAGGTCTCTGCTGAAGGAGCTTCGGGCGATGTGTCTGCTGCTGATTGAAGTGCTTGGAGAAAATCCTCTTCTGTCACAAGCCGTTCAATTATTTCATCAGGTAGTGGCAGGGAGCGCAGCCCAACTTTTGGGTCAGAACCAAACAAGGCTTTGAATGGTGACATCTTGATGGTGGAGTGATAGCTATTGTTCTTTTGAAATTGAACAAACTTTAGTCCCACAGGCCAATCAGTGGTATTATTGTCACCCAACCACGCTACAGGCATATCTTTCACATCGCAGTTAAGTCGCTCAACTGAACCCTGACTCTGTGGATGTCTGGGTTTGCCATGCACCAAGACCAAGTCAGACCACATGAGCTTCAGTTCAGTGATCACGGAGGCAGTGAACTCAGATCCATTGTCACTTTGCAAAATCACAGGTGCACCAAGCAGCAGGAAGATATCTATGAGTTGATATGCAACTTCACATGCACGTTTGGAGGTGAGCGGACGAAGAACACAGAATTTGGTAAAGTGGTCTTGGAATACCATGATCCACTTTTGTGATCCACTGGCCATTGACTGCATGTCCACAAGATCCACCTGTCCACGGGACAAGTAATCTTTGGAGATAATAGGTTTCACGCTTTAGGATGTCAAACATCTCATCAATATGGGTGAAATAACCCACTGCAGATTCTGATTCTGGTTTTCTCTTTTTGATCAACTTCTCAATGTCTCCGCACTGCAAGATCTCATACCTCCCAAGCTACTAGGACAACCTTGACTTCTTCTATCAAACTATAATACTCTTCTTTCGTCAACAATACTGACTTTGCATCCGACCGTAATCTAGTCTTCTCAATAATCGCTCTTCAACAATCAGTCAATGTGTACAATAATTGGGCTAATTAATCAGGCAATGTACGTACACAATGCCTGGAAATGTTAGGCAATGTACACAATGACTGGCCTCATTAGGCAATGTACACATTGACTGGTTATTTCAGGCATTGTACACATTGCCTGATTGTAGACATTGACTGTAACAGATACACAGGAAACGTCCACAAAGCCTTTAGAATTCTGTGCCGCAACAAAAAATAGACCGGACAATCGTGACTAAAATAAAATTACCTCCCCTCGCGCAATTACCAGTATTAAGTTTAAAAGCAAAGAAACATAAATCAATTCATAATATTTTTTATTAATCTTGCTACTCTGTTTTTCTTTGCAATCCATACATAGATAGACTACTATAAATGTAGTAAATGTATCAACACATCGTCTTTGTTTACATCGGACGCGCCCGTGTGAATTAAAAAAAAAAAACATCTCGAGTTTTAAAACAAACTAAAATATTCTTTTAATTTTTACTTCTGCACAATTAATCATCATTCCGGACAGTATTATACCTAAACTTTATTTTCATAATTTTAAAATCCTTCGTAAAAGCGGGAATTTGGAGTATTTATCAAAACCAAAATGTTTACAAAAACTACGAAAATATTGAAATCGATCATTCCACAATTTTAAACTGCTACATTTGGAAATTTCAAAGTACTAAACTGGAGAAATTCGTCACTACCGGATAGGAAAACTTATTGGGTTG
The DNA here is from genome assembly GCF_932274485.2 of Patella vulgata. Classification (NCBI taxonomy): domain Eukaryota; kingdom Metazoa; phylum Mollusca; class Gastropoda; family Patellidae; genus Patella; species Patella vulgata. Next base: position 47,117,911 of record NC_065885.2, read on the forward strand.
AAATATTACCATGTAAATATAAGAATACTGTAAGTTCGAGAAAGTAATCTGTATAAAATCCAGCTATGTCAAATATCACATCGCTTGATTTGCCGGTGACAATTGAGATCTCGTCATGTCTCGAGCGAGCGGCAGAGAATCCAACCAACGGGACTATACGGTCCATGGTTTCAATATAAATCTTCAGTTGATATTTTCCGTCGCCCAAACTCAAACGATCGTAATGATCGCGCTTTGTTTTCATTGTAACACGTGGTTATCAAACTATCTGTCAAAATTAAACCACCCCCGCAACAGCTGCAATGGGGTCGTCCAACACGTAACGAAAGCATCGTTGTCGTCTACTCAGTAGAAAATACAAGTAAATAGTCAAATTTGTCAAGAGAGAACTTTTTTATACGTTGGGATATTTAGTTGTGCAATGGATTTTATTGGACGGGAGTTGATTTCAAACACACAGGTAAGTTTATAATTACGAAAGTTAAGTAGTTTGTTCATAATCGAAGAAATGCGTTTAAAATTTACGATGGTTCACACAGTAAGTCTCTAACTCAATATCATCAAAATTCTTCGACATTGAAAACACGAATTATTTGTCAATTCAAACCAAAATTGGTCTTGTGATCTTACCTGGAAAAGATTGGCTTCTGATATCAAATATTCAAGACAAAATGTTTTCAAGACAAAATAAACATTTTGTCTTTGGTACACGAATCGTGTACCATAATGCGTTTCAGTGCCATTTGGAACAAGGGACTCAAAGAACGAGGCTAGACATATTCCACAAGTCATGTCAAATGGTGATGCTATATTCTTATCTGGAAAGCATGCGCAATAAATACCATCGGTTTAGACTGGAATAACCAGACGCTAAAGATTGTCTTCAATTGAGACTTCTGGCGTATTTCGCCGAACATAACTGATTAGAAATTAGAGTAAAAACAGAAACGATTGAATGTAAATCAGTTTATATACATTTATATTACATTATTATATGCGTTGCGACCCATTTGTGTCAATTTCTAGATCCCAAATATTAGCGATTTAGCTCCTTTAAGTATATTTACAAGATCCTCTTCTGTCTGCTTTTCATACTATTTGTATATAAATCTACCTATTGCAGGTCTTTCTTTAGGCCTGAAATGTTATCTACTTAATTAGACATTACTTAAATGATTTTATCATGAAATGGATAATCGAGACTATGTTTTTTTTATCGTACCGACTTTAGTAATGATGGCCGAGGCTAGCCCGAACATTCAGTCGCTAAAATCTCGGTTCAGAGTATATCAATTTGACTGAAATTTTTAGCAAATTCCCTTTACATTATCTAGTTTTAACTATTTCGTAAAAACTGCCAGCTCTTTATCCCATCTACCAGAATGTATCTTTAATAATAATAATAATGCTTTATTCAGTAATATTTTATGAATGATAACATATACAAAACACCACATTCACCTTTTGTCCCTTCCCAGGAACTAGTTTATGTATTTGAGAGAGAGAGAGAAATGGGGTTTAACGTCCACTCGACACAAACTAGGTCATTTCGGGACTAACATATGGTTTAATTTTATTTCAATAATTCGCTTGCGCGTAGGGGTCTTTAGCAGTGGGAGGACCCGGAGAAAACCCACGAGGTTGGACAGGCGACCCTACTCCTTGTCACGTACAACTGGGGATTCGAAACCACGCCAGTCGACTCAATGACAGACTTTATGATACAGCGCGCACACGCTAACCATTCAGCCATCCAACCCCCCTTATGTATTTGAAGAACAAATTTGCAAAATTGTGAATGGATAGTATCAATTTCCTTCCTATATTCATAGTCCCATACTTCGGCACCATACAACAAAACGGGTTTAATTACCGAATCGAATATCTTAAAACTGATAGAAATTGAATTCAATCTGGATTTTCGAAGGAAGACTTGTATTGGAAGAAGTGATTTCCTAGATTTAACTTTTAATATGTAAATAGTTATTTGTATATACATGTAGCTGTTGAGCTCAGATTACCCTCCTAGCACTAATAGAAGTTGATCGTCTAGAGAAAAACTAAGCTGCTACTATTCTTAGAAAATTCAAATGGTAACTTATAAAAAACAGTCATAAGGAAAGCCAGTATAATACTGAAATGAATCTTTTTTTAAAGTTGAACAGCTAAAACATTGTGCTGATAGGTTTATACTAGTTCTTTAATCTACTTGATAAACTTGACTGCATTTAAGATTTTCATATTACACAATTAATTTTGCATCTTCTTCCTTAAATTTCATATTTTCTACAGCAAGGGCCAAGATGTCCATCGGTTGAAATCCTGAAAAATATATACAGTAAATAGATTACAATATGTATTTCAGGCACCCCTTATGCAAGTGACAACTCAACCGGGAACAGAGAACTCTGATAAATGTGGTGAAATAGTTTTTCCAAAACCAGTTGATGTACACTTAGATTTAAATCAGATAGAAAAGATAAAAGTTGAGTGGAAATAAATAGATGTAAAGCAAGATGAAGCCATACAAATAGAGAGATTCACAAGAAATAATAATAAGACCTGTATGAACGAAAGAAAGTGTGGTGTTACTGCCTCAAATTTTGGAGCTATTATGAAAAGAAAGAATTAACAATTCATTTTTTAAAAAACACATTTGACAAAAGTAATTTTTATTCTGTTCCCACTTCTTATAAGCAACCAAACGAAACCATTGCTAAACAAATGTATATCAAACAGACTGGGAATCATATTCATGACATTGGACTTGTAATAAATCAAGCTTTTTCATTTTTAGGTGCTACACCAGATGCAATTGTTTGTGATAAAGGCGAGACTGGGCTCGTTGAAATTAAATGTCCTTTTTGAGCTCCAGATTTGACACTTACAGAAGCATGTAATAAATTGAAAGGTTTTTTTTGTATACTATTCAAAAAAAGTAGGGGATATTTGATTTTGGGGGCATAATACTAAAATATGCAAATGACTACGAAAAAAGTCACTATAGAACCTAACAGAAGAAACATTTCCAGTTACATGTGACGCCCAAACGCACCAATAGCTACCGCATGGAATGCAGGTGATGCTTGGGATCATCATGGGGGTCCAACCCAAGATTTGCACGACTCTGACTTTGAATGTTACAGTCATTGTGGCATTGAATTCCAGGGTGGAAACATCAGTTTAATTGTTTTAGTGACCAGAAAACAAATTTTGATATGCGTCGGCTTACCCAAAATGAAAGGTTACGTGCCCTTGGCATGCTACAGATCGGCACAACACAGGCGGTTGTGGCGCGGACGATGAATGTTTCTCAGTCTGTCATAAGCAGGCTATGGTCCAGATACCGTGATACACAATCTGTACAGGACAGACCACGCTCAGGTCGACAACTCAAGCCCAGGATCGATTTATCCGTACCTTGGCCTTGAGAAATCGTGTCATCACAGCAAATCAGATCAGCGCTCGTCTTCAAACAGACACTGGTGTGAGAGTGAGTGGCCAGACGATTCGGAATCGACTGCATAGGGGTCACCTTCGCGCCCGACGTCCTCGCGTGATCCCTTGTTTGAGAGATCATCACATTCAGGCAAGACGTCGTTGGTGTAGGGATCGTCAACACTGGGATAATCGACGCTGTAGCAATGTGATGTTTTCAGATGAGTCAAGGTTCACTGTTGATTTTTTGGACAGACGTAGGAGGGTGTGGCGTCGTCGAAACGAGCGCTTCCAAGACGTTAACGTCATCAGACATGATCGATTTGGGGGTGGTTCTGTTATGGTGTGGGGAGGCATCACTGTTGCTGGAAGAACGGCTTTACATGTTGTTGCAGGGCGTGTTACAGGCCAGTACAATCGGGACAACATCTTGGCAGTCCATGTTGTGCCGTTCGCACGACGTCATGGCCGCCGTTTCATCTTCCAGGATGACAACGCAAGATGTCACAGGGCCAGGATCGTTACAGGTTACCTCCAACAACAGAACATCACCACATTACCTTGGCCAGCACTGAGTCCCGACCTCTCCCCCATCGAGCATGTCTGGGACATGCTTGGACAGAGGTTACGTCAACGTCAACAACGTCCTGCCAATGTCCAAGAACTTGCTGCTGCGTTGCAACAGGAATGGGACAATCTGGACCAAAATGACCTTAGACGTCTCATTAGGAGTATGCCACGTCGGATCAATGCTTGTTTGGCAAACAGAGGAGGGTTTACCCGTTACTGACTTGGTTGTGATGCTGTGGTAACTTTGCTGTTTGACCCCGGGTATCATTTTACCCTTATAATGGTCAGTCTGTGCCTTACTTAGTCTAACGATCATTTGGAATAAATCGATGAATGTGAACTTCATTTCATTTTGTCATTTGTTTCTTCGTCAGTTTCATTAGGTGACTTTAATAACACTTAAAAATCAAATATCCCCTACTTTTTTTGAATAGTATAATTCAAAATGATGATGAATATAAATTGTCTAGAAACCATATTCACTGGTTTCAGATTCAGGCCAATTTCAGGGACAACTTCTCATAACTGGGGCACAATTTTGCAACTTTGTCACTTTTACAAGACAGGATTCTGCATAGAGAGAATATATCCCGAAAAAGAAACCACGCAGCAACTTGTTTCAAAATAATCATGTTTTTATGTTGAACATTTACAGCCATATCTTATAAAAAATCTATATGTCTATAAAATGTCTATAGCATATATTCTCTGTCTGTACCATTTTATTAATCAAAGCATTTTCTTCACCGTTTTTATTCTGAATTTGATTTGACTTTATAGAAACTCTGTAAAAGAAATTCATAATTATATAAAATTTGTACATAAATAATTAATTATATTCAAAATTTTTATACCAGAGACTAATTTTGTAAATACGGCAGTAAAATATTTTAATTGTTTGCTGCTAAAACCTGGTGTCTAATTTCAATAAATATTATAATTAGACTAGCCATTAATACAAAAAAAATACAGCATTAACACAATTTTCTCAATTTTAATTTCATGCTATTATCATAACTTACAGTTACATAAAGAATGTGTGTACTTTATAGCAGGATCTAAATGAAATACATCTAAAATGATATAGAGCAGTTTGTAGTGTCGACACAAACTAGATAGGGCAATTTTGGACTGATAAATTGTCCAATTTTTTTTCAATAATCCCGCTCCACGTTGTAGGACCCGGAGGAAACCCACGTGGTTTGACAGACTGGCCTTGCCACAGACAAGTATTGGTTCGAATAGTTCGAAACCACCCCACTTGACTCACTGACAGCCCTTATGATCTAAAATGCATGTGTTAACCATTCGACAACCCAAACCCCCAGTATAGGGCAGAAGACAGTGATTCTAAGCCCTCGTATGAATACTGTGAGCACATGTGACAGGAAATAATCATTCTAAAGCTGATAAACCCATTTGTTACCTTTGATTCAACTATTGCAGGTTTCTCAAAAAAATTACTTGAACTGGGTTTAGGTGGTGGTCTTGGTTGAGCAATATGATCATTGATCATAATGCAGTGCAGCGATGGGATCTGGATGAAAAATGAAAAAAAATAATAAGAATATTATTATTATGATACATAATATAAGTAAATTTACATGACCATTTCATTCTCGTAGATAATTACTATCTAGTTTTTAATTGGCAACTTGATTTGCTTTGTCTGCCTTCTCTTTTTTTTGTTAACGTCTTAATCAAACTTAAGGCACATGCCCGAAATGAAATGAAATGGGGTTTAACGTCCTACTGTTCTGCTCTGAACTGGGCTAATGAAAACGGGTATACGCCATACAGTGTGCCATGAGGGAAATTTTTCCCGGACAGTGGCACTACGGCCTACTCTTTTATCGATTTCCAACTGTCAAGGGATCTTTTACGTGCACACCAATATGTACACGGGACCTCGGTTTTTCATCCCATCCAAACGACTAGACAGTTGTCCTTGTCGGGTCCTGCGCCCATGCCCAAACTATTTAGCCTGCAGACCTGTTCTGTAGTATAGTCCTATATATGAGTTACAGTCAAATAAGATCAACTATATTAATTATATTATGAACAAGATTGTTTCTACTGACTGTCACTTCTGCCCTGGTGCAATAACCGAATGAATATATCAATTTATAAAATGTCTGAGAGGAAATACTGACATTTTAATGTCACATTGTAAAAACAATCACATTTATTATCCTATAAGATAAGGCCTACCGGTACCTAAGAAAAATAATGATGAAAATGGTCGAGTGTATTTTGTTTGAAAAAAAAAAGAGTAGGCAAAAAAGTCTATATAATAACCTTAGTAAGTTAGTGCAAACAAAAAGATGTTTGCTTTTCTCCGCTCACCCATTACTAAACCCATCTCTTCGTTTAACTGGTCGTCCACATCAACTTACCCATCGTCTGGTATCGCTTGTTCTTCCAAGCTTTGGGAAAGGAATAAAGGTTACCCTCCGTCAGTCTGTTCGAATTACACGTACGCCAAGCACATCTCTTTACCATTATGCCAGGTTGGTGGTTGAGGTCTGCCGGAAATACTTTTATTTACGTCAGACCATATAGATCGGATTGGTTGATTTATTATTTTGATTGACAGCTGCGATAGGTCAGTTACTTTAGTAAAGAAGTCTTAGAGACCCCCAGTGCTCTCTCTTCATATAGAGGGTCTCTAAGACTTCGTTACTAAAGTAATTTTGATCGGTCAAACTATTACACAACAGCAAATATTTTTGACATTCAGTCACGTGCTTGATGCTATCGATAATGGTGCGATGAGTGGTCTAGTTTATCTTGATTTTAGCAAAGCATTTGATCTCATTGATCACAAGGTTATTATTGAAAAACTACATCTTTATCGATTTGATAATAATTCACAAATTTTGAATGAATCATATCTTGACTCACGGAAGCAAAAAGTATGTTTAGGATCAATTACATCCTCAATTACTACAGTCAAATACGGGTTTCCACAAGGTTCGATCCTGGGTCCTCTCCTATTCCTTATTTTTATAAATGATCTCCCACTCAATATTGAATCAAGTCAGATAGATTTGTTTGGTGATGACAGTACCCTGCATTGTTCACACAAAGATATTTTTATCCATCGCCAATGATATACAAAATGATCTCTATTTGGTTGCTAAATGGTGTGAAAACAACGGGATGGTAATCAATCCTTCGAAAACAAAATCAATGCTGATTTCATCAAAATACAAAAAAAAATCAGAAAACCTAACTTTATCACTCCATGGTGAGAAAATTAAGACGGTTACTACCGCAAAATTACTTGGAATTCAAATTGACCAAGACCTTAATTGGGAAGCACAGATAGCAGATATGTCTCAAAAAAACTTGCATCAAAGATATTTCTCCTAAATAAGATAAAAGATCATTTACCTTACGAGACAAGAATTTTGTTTTATAACAGTTACATACTACCAATATTTGATTATTGCTCTATTATTTGGGAAAATGCTACCAAAAGTAGATTAGACATTCTTTTAAAATTACAAAAGAGAGCAGCAAGAACTATTCTTAATGCACCGATTGAAACTCCGTCCACCTCTTTATTTACTAAACTCGGTTGGCTTACCCTTACACAGAGGATTCTTTACAATAAAATTGTCTTATCATTCAAAATTATTACATTTAATACTCAACTTTATCTAAATTCCTATTTTATTGAAAAATCTCTTGTTTCCTAAACGGATATCTTGCTCCGTTCACAGACCAGTAAATCTCTTTTTCTTCAAAAATGCAAAACGGAATCCATGAAACGTACTTTTCATTATTCTGCATGTCTTTTATGGAACAATCTGCCTTTTGATATAAAGATGTGTAAAAATGTTGAAAATTTTAAGATTAAACTGAAAACTCATTTATTTTGCACACAGAAGGAACCATAATATTCAACTGATGACATACTTATTATTTTTAACTTGCGACTGCATTCTATCTTATTTTGTGTGTAATTATAGTGTTCTTCCTATATTCTACTTGTATAATGTATATGTTTTGTAGTTTGGGAGTTCGGGAGTGACTTCCCAAACTCCCCACTTTAAAATGCTATTGCATTTCAAATTATTTTGAATTTATCCTGATATTACATGTATATATGTCTTTGTAGCTTAGGAAAGACCTATGGAAGATTAGTTTTTTTGTTGTTTTTTTTTTGCAAACTAAATACGTTGCCTTATTAAATAAAGTTTTTTATTATTATTATTATGAGACACTGCTGACTAGAATTAAAAATCTTATTTTCTAAGCACACACTCTAATTATGCAGTGATTTTGAAAATTATTTCACTACAAAGACCATAGGACGCAGGTCATATATAATATAATATATAGTTGCGCCTGACACACTACAATATCTCTAAAAACATCGTGGGGTAACAGCGCAAAGCTGGCAATCTGCGCGCCAGCTTCATAAGCGCAGTTTGCAATCTGCGCAGGACGACAGCGCAGATTGCAATCTGCGCGAGGGGTGAAGATTGTGCCTAACATAGCTTTTATCGAGGGTACAATACGTTAGTGTGTTCATCAAGCTGTTATGTCGATTGATAACGATAATAACTACATTTAAAAGCACTGACTCTTGAATTACGTTAGCTAATACTTAAAGGAGCTAAATCGCTAATATTTTGGACCTAGAAATTGGCACAAATGAGTCGCAACACATATAATAATGTAATATGAATTTATATAACTGATTTACATTCAATCGTGTCCGTTTTACTGTGAATTGTCATCAGTTATGTTCGGCGAAATACGCCTAAGTCTCAACCGCAAGACAGTTTCTAGCGTCTGGTTATTCCAGTCAACACCGATATTATTTATTGCGCATGCTCTCCAAATAAGAATATGATATCACCGTTTGACATGACTCGTGTACCAATGGTAAAATGTTTATTTTGTCTTAAATATTGGATATCAGAAGCCCATCACCAATGCTGATTTAAATTGCAAAATAAATCCTGTTTTCAAGGTCGAAATGTGGGTTTTTTTCTCGAGCTTTTGCTGAGCCGTAATCCCATTAGAGCATAATATAACTAACAGGTTAATTTATGCTTGTCTAGATAAACAAGTATTCTTTAATTGAAATGATGCAATTTTATAGTGTTACCAGTTATGTTAATTTTTCCAATAAGATAAGAGACCTATTACTACCCCATTCGCTAAATGCATAAAACTTGAGAAGTCTTGGAGCAATCTCCACTTTGATAGCATAAATTATAAGTACATGGCGTATTACTGTCATGGGACTTGTTCACTACCATAGGCGAGCACTAACGCATTATTATCAATTGTCAAACAATTTCTTTTACATGTATTTAAACTGTCTTAGCGAGTACAGTAGTAAATTGATTTACAACAATCCAAAAGTGCTTGATAACGGTGAGAGTAACCTCATTGAAACGTTGCAGTATTGCTTGATAACGGTGAGAGTAACCTCATTGAAACGTTGCAGTTAATAAACCTAGTGAATGTCATCCATAAAGCTGTCTGTTATTATATAAATTGTACAATTACAATTATTATAATAATTCCGATTAGTCGCTAAAACTTATAGTTTATTCAGCTTTTAACGTTATTTTATCTGGATTATCGCCCTTTTTATTGTGATTTTTTTGTCACCTTCTAAGATATGACGTCATTGCCAAAATAACGGCTTTTTTACGTCACGCCACTCAGTCAGCAGACGGCTGTCTTTCCAGACAGTCGACATTCATTATTTGCTTCTTTGTTTTCAGTTCTGTTTTGTTTTGTTTTTTGTGACGGATGTAACATGTGCCCTAAATGTATTCAATATACCGTACCTCGATTCCATTGAATACCGAAACGTTTCTTGATTGATTTAGAGCATTTAGGTTTAGACTACTTTTTTTTATATACATTTAGGCCTATAATAATAATCATACCTATTTTCTAGAAGTTGTCCTAATGTTATCACTGAACTTTTTGGAAAAACTCTCTCTGGCTATCTACTCGACCTCTCTAGTCCGCCATCTTTGTCAGTATTTTCACATTTATTTGTACAATATTGTTTTTCAAAAAGCGAAAAGAATTTCGTTCTTTGTCCCTACGCTACACTTTGTGATTAGGGTGACCACCCGTCCCGCAAAATGTTTCCAAGTCCCGCGTCCCGAAAACCAGCCAAAATGTCCCGCAATAGCTCACATGGAAGACTTCTATTACAGTAATATGCGTTAATCTAGTCTCGCGATAGTCTATTTGAGTATTGGTCTGGTCAAAATACTGACAGACCCACCACAAATTGCTTTAGAAGGTTTTTTGGTACCAAGTTGTACATACTGAAAATCCACTGGCGTGGTTCCCCCTTGTCACTGGTGCAGGACAACGTATACTCATTCGGATGAGACGTAAAATAATTCTTGGCAGCTGGATTAGCGCTGGTCCCGGGCAGAATTTCCCTTATCTATAGGACACGATATGGCGTATGCCTGTCTTCATTAGCCCAGTCGGACGTTAAACCCCATTTCGTTTACCTTTAACTCAAAGAAAGAAATGTTTTAATGTTATAAACATAAGAAATTGAAAATATTGCTCGCCGCCATGACAAAAATCAACGAATATAATTTATATAACAATGACACCCATACCCTTCTCTTGCACTACAACTACAACAACTACCCGACAACACCACGACCGCCTCCATACTCCAAGAAAATAAAATTAAATAAATATTTTTAATCCACATCTTATGTTAAAAAAAAATATATTGTAAAATCTCAAATACCAGTAGAAATCTCAGTTTTAAGACAAAACATTTTCTAAAATCTCCAGCTATTCACTTACATATTGCAACTTGGAAAACGTACTTTTTCGTATGCTGGACCTTTATTATAGAATAAACAGCCAAAGCCAATTATTGTCAGTGGGCCATTTCAAACTCAAAACAGTCGACGGAGAGAGAGAAGAGAGAGAAACAGACACTATAATTTGATTGCACATAAGGTCGTTAGCTATGGGGGAAACCAATGGAGCAGGAGAAAATCCACGAGTTTAGACGGCGAATCTATTCCTTGTGACGTACAAGTGGGTAATCGAAACCACGCAAGTTGACTCAATGACAAAACTTAACCAATCGGGCAACCTCCACCCCACCCCCTTACCCAAAGAATAATAAAGAATCACAGCAACCGAGAATATTAGCTGACTACTGTGGCATTTGCCGTGACCGAACGCCATGCATTTCTATTTTATGGAAAGCTATTGGAGGACGATGGGTGCATCGAATTGCTTGTTCCTTTATTTGAAGGTGGGGATGGATGGTCGAATGGTTAGCATGTGCGCGCTGTATCAAAAGGTATGTTATTGAGTCAACTGGCGTGGTTTCGATTCCCTGGTTGTACGTGACAAGGAGTATAGTCACCTATCCAACCTTGTGGGTTTTCTCCGGGCTCCCCGGTTTCCACCCACTGCTAAATACCACTAAAACGCGCATGCAAATTATTGTAATAGAATTGAACCATGTATTAGTCCGGAAATGACCTAGTTTGTATAGAGTGCACGTTAAACCCCATTTCCCCCCCCCCCTCTCTCTCTCTCTGTCTCCTTTATTTCAATCTATATTATATACTTGATTTTATTGAGTATCATTTGAATTCGCTTTCGCTTTATCGTCTTTGAATTATTCAAATTCAAATATATCTATTGATGTATAACATGATGGTGTAAAGGTATCTTGTATTATTAAAAAAGCATGACCACGGTGGTCACTCGGGGAAAGTTAAAGATGCATATTTCATAAGATTTAGATAAAGAGCCGACAGTTCTCACAATAATAGTTTAAAAAATAGATAATGAAAGGGGAATATGTTTAAAGTTTCAGTCAAGTTACTTCATTCTGAGAGGAGTTATCGTCGTTTACAGAAGAGCTTAGTCTCGATGGTCATTTTTGAATTAAATCATAAATCTGTTAAAAATCAAAACCGTCCGAAGTTATGGAGAGTTGATTATGGGCCTGGTATGTAAATACATTAATTTTTTATAGAACATTTGAGGTCAAAGGAACGATCTGCAATATGCAAATTTAGCTCTAAAAAATGTATCTTTAACCAGCATAACATCCTTTATACCCAGTTATTATAAAATCTCAATATGTTTCACAACATTCAGCATGGTTAAACATTAGCGATAAAATCTCAAAACGTTTCACTACCTTCCGCATAATTTAATTTTAGCGATGAACGATTAATGTACATGGATGATAATTTGGCAGCCATTTGACTGTGACTCAAAAATTTCATTCAACTTCACGTATTCTTTGAAACGGTTCAGTCGCAAAAATTAATAATTTATGTATTTTGTTTGAAACAAAGGTATTTTTACAGCTACAAAAAAAATTGTGTTCGTTTTTTTGGAAATGCAAGATGATACTGATTTCATACATGGATTACAGATACAAAGCAGGCTGATATGAATATTATATGACTTGTTGCTTTGTATTTATATTTATTTATATTGTTGATATGTTTATCCTAAAAAATTCGTGATAAATATCATATGAAATACAAAGACAAACCACGCTTGTGTGAAGATTTCATAGTTTGATTGTCTATTGTTGCTATGTTGAAAAGTAAAGTAACTATAAATCAACATTGTTATGCATACTGCCTCAGTGTTTTGTTTTTATAAAGATAATGTCCCGCAATATGATCAAACAAAGATGGTCACCCTATTTGTGATACGGATTCTTATTAGAAGTGGTTATGCCTTTTGCTTGTATGATTTAACTGTTTTGTGGAAGAAAGCAGTGTACTAACCTAGTTTTGCTGATCTGATATTTGTGCAATAAGCGATAAATCTCAGTTGCCATAAAAACCACCATGAAAATTCTTTCTGTTTGCTCCTTAAATACATAAAAATAAATGAATGAATGAATAAAATAATGTTAAATGGCAAGTCGGGCTATATTGCGCGAAACATATGATGATGTGACAAATAATCACAATATGTATAGGATATTAACCTACGCGAGGTTGAAATGATAGAGAACATGCGGGCACAATACCAATCCGAGGGAGAGTAGGTTTATATCCGACATATAAAATGCCGTTCTTTATTTTCTAGCAAATTATTATCGGACCAGTTGAGTTTATATAAGGTGAATACCCTAAATTTTCCCTTTCCACATGTATCTAAGTGTTCACTTAGTGGAATCATTCTATTTTTGGGATTAGCAATGTGGGATCTGTGTAGGTTTATCCTTATGTTCAGTTGTGATTCGGTTTTGCCTATATACTCTTCATTACAACATGGACATATAATCAAATATATAACATTTTTACTTTTACAGGTCATAGATTGTTTAACTTTAAAATGTACATTTACATTAATTTTTACTGTTTTCCCTTTAATAATGATGTCACAAGTTTTACATCTATTGTCCCCACACTATGTGACAGTCGATTCTGTGACCTTTATATAATATATATAAGCATAACTGGCGATTTCGGCGTTCATCGTATCAAAACGTTTTCGCTCAGTGGAGCTCCTCAGTGTGTATACAATGTCTATAACTGTATTATGACGTCATTTTCTATTTGTTATATTATGACGTCTTACATAGCTTAAAGGGACATAAATTAGCCATGTGTATACAGTGTTATAAGTTAGCATTTAAATCAGGTTGTAAAATTTCAATTAGTTCTTTTTCTTTCATTTCCCGTTGTTTTCTGTTTGTATTGAACAGGGCGTAGATGGGGATGATTTTAAAGTTTCCATTATTACACTCTGCCATATGGTGGCTTACTGGTAAATGTCTGTATTTCTCATGTGTTATCTGTTCTCTGTATTTTTCATGTGTTATCTGTTCTCTGTGTAATGTTACTCTTTTTCGCAGATCTTCAGTTTGGCCTACGTAGAACTTTCCACACTTTTCACAGAGTAAGGCATAAATCACATTTTTCGATTTACAGTTCATTTTGGATTTTACTATCCATGTCTTCCCATTCTTAAATTTGAAAGATTCGCATGCATCAACATTTGGTATTTCTTGTGTGGTACTGAATGCTGCCTTAGTTAGATATTTTTTCAAGTTCTTTGGTTGTCTCTAGCTGACGATAAAATTGTTCTGTGAGAGGATATTATTCATTTTTTCGGATCCTCTTAAAATATTCATATTTCCTCTAATGTTATTTTTACTGACGATGAACGCCGAAATCGCCAGTTATTCTTTTTTATATATAATTATCTTGTGATTTTAAAAGTAACTTTTTTAATATATATGAGATAAAGGACCAATTTCAGATCTGAAATCTGTTTTATAAAAAATTGTCCGTTTACTGAAACAATATCACTCAACACAGACTAAACACATTGGATGAACATATTCCAAGAATTGGTTGCGATTTCGCTGAAGATTCAGCAGCATGACGAAATGGTGTACTCGTTTGAAAAACTTGGGTCTTTCAAGCTAACACACAACTCATAAGATCCACCAATATCATCAGGAATATCTATGACCAACACAGCAGAAGGCACAATTTTAAACTTTGTAAAATCATGGTCAGATGCTGTAAAATCTCCGCCCCCCCCCCCCGCCTGTACAATCATCTGACGTCCACGTTGTACTCAGGCAACTGGTGAACCAAGTTCACTCACTTCTATATGACACTTGTCGTCTATTGATAAAAAAAAGTACCCGTTTCTCTGTATTTCATCAAAAATTCACTGAGATGGCGAAATACTATGTTTGCATAGTGCGAGTCTATGTGTTCACCGCGAAGTTAGCAAGTTTGAATTCTATACCTGAGGTTAAAAACTCCAGTGTAATGGACGGTTGAGTGAAAGTGTTTATTCTTTGGCCAACACTGAAAGTGCATGTATTGCTCTGAAGGAATTGGTGCTGGAGAACCCAGGGTTTTTGTTACCTGAGAAATAAAATCTCGTATTGAGATGGTAACAGCTAATCTACCAATTTCTTCATGACGCTGTTCTTGTGCTGCACTGATGGAACTTTGATTAATAAATTCAACAGTTTCAAAAAGGGGCTCATATTTTCTTGTCTGCCCAGAATTCAATTCTCTCAAATCGACTGCAAGGTCTGGATTTTCACTTTCTAAAAATAATTTTAATCTGTTTCTGACATCAGAATTTTCCACATTAGGGGTTGCTGACATATCACCGGTTAGATCTTGGTAAACTTCTTGCATAACAGTTGAAAAACTGCATTTCTTTAGATTCATTATAATACGCCCATAGTGTTCTATAAATTTTCTTTTCATTACTCTGTTGTGATATTTCTTTTAATAACTTTCTTCATTTCATGTGGAATTTTCATCGAGAACCCCACATCACGCTTCTCATGTAAATTTGGAACTTTCCAAATGAACCAGATTTTCTCATTCCCCTGTGAACACCAAATGATTTCATGTGAAAACGGCAAACAAATATCATTTAGATATTTTTATTTACGTTTGGTTTCTGTTGGGGCGTATTCACTTAGACATACTGGTTGGTATTCTTCTTCATTTTGAAGGGTACTTTCATGAGCTTTTTATCTACTGATCAGTGACAGTGGTCGAAGAAAACTGGCTGTACCAGAAACGAGACTGCTTTTACCGGACGGTGTTATCAATCCATGTCGCTGTTGAGTTTTTAAATTTTTTTCTGTTAGATATAATGAATATTTTCCGATTGAGTCCGCAAGTTCTTGTACAGAAGTTTTCAGTTCATGAAATCGTTCCGACTGCATAAATGGTGATAAAACTAATTCATATAATTTATTACTGTACTCTTCTAATGTTCCCTGACTAAGTTGTTTTAAACCGAGTTTACTTTTTTCAGGTTGATTATATATCTGTGATGATAAATCACGATGGTCATTGAATAAAAAAATCTGTTAGATTAATATGCACATGTGAAAACTCTTCAAAATGTGGGAAAATATTATACAGTACAGTTATTAAAATCTTCACAGAACATGTCCCTTTAACAAAATTTTTAATTTGTGAAAAACATCTATTTTATCAACAAGTCTATCAGATCATTGTACAATTTATAATCCCCCCTGACAAGCATTTTCTTGGTTGGATATTTTTTCCCTTGACATCAGCTTGTGACCCTTTTTTAAGCATATCAAATGCATTTTTTTTCATTTTCAGGACTGTTTTCATTTGGAGTAATGGCTTGAGATTCAGCGTCGTCGTTTACTACCGGTACTACCTTAATTTGAATATATTTACCAAATGTGTCGGTGACCTGTCCAACATTTAAATTTGACGCAATTTGACTGATGTTTTGATCTTCCTTCGATTTTCCTCGCCTGCTGGCAAATCCCTTTTAAACAGGTTTTGGGGTACTATATTATCATTCACGCTGTACGCCGACTCGACAATGTCGTCAAAAGTAAAATTATACCGCACACCAATGACTGTCCAGTCAAGAAATATCGTTGCTTTCCGACATATTTTGAGCGAAACTATCAGTCCATACCCTCCGCCAGACCCTGCCATGCTGATTTTTCACAAGCCATGACTCGCCTGAGGATCGCTTTTTCATTGGTTAATATCGATATAAGATTACACGTTTCCTGTCACTTTCATCCAATAAAGATAGGTTGCCAGGCAACAAAACATAAGCCCACAGCAGCTAAATCGTCCGGCAGTCGACAAGGGTTGTCGCATATTTATTCTTTTGTAGGTAATTAAGGGAATTTAATACACAATTTCATACAGATGACATTATAATTTTCGCCGTTTGAGGGTTCACAAGGTTCTAAAAACTAAAACATGGGCTGTAACTCTGGAAGTAATCTACGGAAATTGTTGAAATTCGACAGGCTTTTTCGTTTTACTAATTCAAATAACGCATATAAATTTCATACAGATCGGATGATAACTTTTGTCGTTCGAACGTTCACAAAGGTTCAACAAAGTAAACAAGGGCCATAACTCTAGAAGTAATTGATGGAAATTGCTGACATTCAATAGGCTTCTTCATTTCACTAATTATGATGATGCATATGAATTTCATACAGATTAAGTGATAACCTTTGTCGTTCAAGCGTTCACAAGATAGGCTTGTTCGTTTTACTAATTTAAACGATACATATAAATTTCGTACAGATCGGATAATAACTTTTGTTGTTAGACAATTCACAAGGTGCAACAAAGTGAAACAAGGGCCATTACTCCAAAAGAAATTAACGGAAGTTAATGCAAACAACATATATCAATTTCAAAAGAATCAGATGATAAATGTAGTCTGTAGAGTGTTCACAAGAAATTGTGGACGATGGACGCACAGACCGACAGACGGACGGGGGCGACGGCAATATACGACCACATTTCCATGTGGGAGTATAAAAAGTAGTCTTACTTTACGATTTAGACGTTAGCATGCCGGCATTGATTTAAGATCCGTATTTTCATTGGACGATATTATCAAAATTACACGCCTCTGGCTAATGAAAGGCAATGTTACATTATCTACGGTATACCAAAGCCTAACTATGTATAATCGATGGCTATAGACCTGAACCGCCATACTATGAACTTGTAAACATACAGAGATCGCTTATTAGGTTAAAAATTCGTATTTTTTATATTTTTATTTTGTGTTGAGAATCTGTGCGGGCGATTTTCGTGTCCCAATTCCTAAGCGCGCGGGCGAGAAGATACAGGGTATCAATTTTACATGGCCTTATATAATGGACAAACAAGTTCGTCTTCAACGTAATTTTTGTTTGATGTAATTAAACAATATTTACACACTCTATCAGTATAATCCATATGTTCTGCCATCTACCCGACTTCATAGCTAAATTGTAATCACAACGAAATCCTGTTCTATATTTACTAATAATGATTTGTACTGACAATAATTAACTAGTTTTGAATTGGATACTGATCACTATTAAACGTTGCTTGAATTGGTCTATGAAAGCTCTATTACTACCGACTGATTGCTGTTCCCAAACAAATCCAAATTCATATTGATATAATAAAGCTCGAATATTTGAAGCCGATGTTATTCTTCCAGCATTATCTAAAGAAACTAACAAATCATAACATGCTCTTGAAAATCTGCTTTGTGGCATTTTTATTAGCTGTAACCAATATTCGATACAGTTTGTTTGGTATATAACACTAAGAGGTCTTCGACCAAGCTCACCATAAATTCCAGCTTTAGAGTTTACTTGCAGAATATATTTACAGAAATACTAATATTACACATACTGATAAGTATTTTTAACATGTTACAAGCTTTCCTTGCTTGTTGTACTAAGGTGTTTGTAGCAAGTGACCAATAGAGTTTAGGCGTAAACATTATCCCTAAATATTTATACGAGGATACAACATCTAAATTGGTATTCCCATACATCTAGGTTTCCCATTTTTTTAAAAACAATACTGCCACGTCTAAATACAACGATCTTAGTTTTACTTAAGTTGACACCCATTCCAAGATGCAATTGATTTGCGACTGGAGACGTGCAACAGTGTCTGTGACACTTGCAATGTCATCGGCATACATTACGGAAACAATATTAGCAACATCAGTATTAACAAATATACCTTGACAACCATACTGAATGAAAATTTCATCGAGTTCATTAAGAAATAAAACAAACATCAAAGGGCTGAGCATGCAACTTTTTCTAGTTCCTATTTTATTATTATTATTACAGCATATTTATAGTGCGCCCTTTCACATAACATGTTCAGGGGCACTTTACAAAGTGACAATGTAATCATACATAAACAAATAATTCTTAAAAGAAACTTAAAATTACTACATTGGACACATGATTTGTCATTCTCGTACATAAGATTTTATAACCTTAAAAACTTTACCGTTTATATTGTTTTTTTAGAAGAACATATTTATTTTTTGAATTAACGCTTGTAGTGTAAAAATGTGATCTACTGTGCTAAAATCTTTTCTGTAACCAGCTTGCGCTTCTATGAGTTTGTTCTCTTGTTCACACCATTTCGTGAGAGGTGTGTTAAGTATCTTAGTAAATATTTTGCCGAGTGACGAAGTTAGAGAAATACCACGATAATTATTTGGGACGCCTTTGTCACCTTTCTTATGGATAGGGTGTATAAAACCCGTCCCCCAGTCTGTCGGAAAGACACCCTTATCAAGTATTAAATTAAACAATGTTAGAATGTATCGTAACATCTTAACAATATAGTGTTTATATATTCATTTACAATACCATCTGGTCCCGGGGCTTTAGAATTGGGAAAAGAGTTTATGATTGACAATATTTCATTGCTAGTGATATGCGGAATCTAGAATATGATTCTGATTTTCAGATAAATACAACGAGTCATTACAGTTTACCGAATCTTGAATTTCCATTTCAAATTGACCATCTAAATTTACATCACGTATCATATAGAGATCTCGGAAATAATTGAACCATTGAACTGACACTTTCTGCGGCAGAGTTTTTTCGAAGAAAGTATTTTATCTGTTTTCATAAACCATAGGTATCCTTACAGGTACCGACATAATCAACACGTTATAGCAGTTGTGCTTTTTGCTATTTAAGAATTCCTTGGATTTATATTTTTGTTTTTCCATGGAAATAAATTTGACTTAGTTTTTGGTGTACAATTTTGTTTCCGGAGCATATCTCATAAAACCATTCAAAATATCTTCATGTAACTTTGTACAAACAATAACCTTTTACAGTAGTTGTGCCATTTTCTATTAATGAATTTTTGGGATTTATATTTTTTGTTTTTGAGAACAAATCTGACTTAGTTTTTGGTGCACAATTTTGTTTCCAGAGCATATCTCATAAACCATTCAAGATATCTTCACGAAACTTTATACAAACATTAACCTATTACAGCAGTTGTGCCTTTTGCTATGTAGGAATTTCTGGGATTTATAATTTTTGTGTTTCCTTGTAAACAAATGTGACTTAGTTTTTGGTGTTCAAATTGCTTGTAATAAATTATCTACTTATACATTTATTAGTGTTGCAGATAAGAGGAAACATGAATAAATGTCAGGATTGTAAATTTGTACTAAATCATTTACATGGCAACGTAAATGTCTGCAGTACAATCGTAATGATACTTTGCATAAATACTAGGATATAATATGCCTGTTATTCTGGTATTTGCAATTGCACTATACTTTCATCAATTGGCCCAAAACTTTCTAAGAATACAAAGAGCTATATATATATAAATTGAGCTACAGTCCTCTCCACTTGCAAAATACCTCTATTTGCTATTTAGCCAGGTCTAATTTTTAAAACCAGAGTTTAGTATCATAACTTATCTCAAATCTTCTAGTAAATAGCAATCAGCCATTCGTTTTCAGATATAGAGAGCAATTTCTACTAAACAGGGCCACTGTTTGCGAAATCTAATATAATGATTATCAATAGAATAAAGAAGTTGTTTTCCGTATTCCTTCCAAACAACTGCAAGGGCGCGGGATATTGATGACTAGTCATCTTGTATTTCAATATTATGGCCATGTTGGTTTATCTTTTAAGGTTATCAATTTCAATGTTTATTATAATACTTTCTCCTATGGGTACGACATTTATGTTGTTGTACTTAATGGTAGCTTACAATTTTTGCAGTGATTAAATAGGCAACTTTTGTTACAGCTACATTTCATAGGTCCTTTCCAGTACCCATTTTAGGGTCAGATTTCCCTGTGTTGGGCTAGTCATTCCTTACTTTGTTCCAGTGGGAATGCATTTGGAAGAACTGGGGGGCTCTTATGTAGCCCAATATGAGTATCGTGGAGACTCAGGGAATATAACTATTGGGAGTAGTATAATTTGTATTTTTATATAATTATTGTGATTCTTATTATGTGTATTTTTATATAATTATTGTAATTCTTATGTGTATTTTTATATAATTAATGTTTTAGTTAAAATGTTTTCTAGTCATTTATTTGTTGTCAGTAATAAATGACATTTTACACCTGTTGAGTTCGGTTATTGGGGTAGGAACACAAAAGATGTCCTAAAAAATTTTGACCGAGTTTACAACAATCTGGCGATCTTAGTTGCAAACAAATGCGAGTCACTTCCCTTCAACCACTCGTTTTCTATTTATGGAATTTTTTGATTGGTCGATAAAAGCAGCATTATTATCAAGGGCGAATAATTTGACTATGTGTCTTCCCTATGAATACGAGGATGTATATCCTATTGAAAGGGAGACCCTTTATGAAATCTTGTTAGTACTATAGAAATAGCCGATTGTCAAGTTCCACTGCCACGATAATAAACGGCCTCGATTGTCAGTCCTTTAATTGAGTGACGTCCATTTTAATATTAACCAATTATATGGCACGAATTCTCTTTTCCGTTCAATATAACAGCCGTCCGTTTGTCTGGAGAGTTCATTATGGGTTTGTCATGTGCGAAAATGTCTAAATAATAATTTATGTAACATTTGAAGCTAGAACAAAGACCTGCAATAGGCAGAAGAAGCTATTGCTCAATGCATCTTTAATTTACATAAATGTAATTTAATTATTATCCACTATAAAATAGTTTATAACTTACTTATACTCTTCCGTCAGTAAATCTAATTGGAATGAGAATGCCGCAAGGTAATTCCCTGGAATCATAAGACAGCTCTTAGCTAACTGAAAAAAGTTATCAGGAAGTGTCGTATCTGCATGGAGGAATAACAAAAAACTTCCCTTAGCAAGTTTGGCTCCAGAATTGAGTTGAAAACCTCTACCTAAATATAGAATTGAAAAGAATTTTTAAAGATTTCGATTGCCTTTCTGGTCATAAAAACAATATATATGCACTGGCTGACCAATTCCCTGTGCAGTATAAACTCGAAAGTATAAAGATCCGTTTAAACTGAGCGCGTAGGCAGCGGTGGCATTTGAGTAACAACATTAATACTGAAGGCGAACAGTTCGCGCGAACGATTTTGATTAGCCAATCATTGTGCGAGGTCAAAAGGCACGCATTATCAAATTGTAAATGCGTCATTTCATCAAACGATTTTTATTAGCCAATCTTTGTGTGAGGTAAAAAGGCACGCATTATCAAATTGTAAATGCGTCATTTCATCTGAGTATTACCACGCGTATTACCGCTTTCAGTACGAACGATGATTTTCACGGAAATTTGCACTGGTCAAT
The DNA here is from genome assembly GCF_932274485.2 of Patella vulgata. Classification (NCBI taxonomy): domain Eukaryota; kingdom Metazoa; phylum Mollusca; class Gastropoda; family Patellidae; genus Patella; species Patella vulgata. Next base: position 47,140,042 of record NC_065885.2, read on the forward strand.
CGTGGCATTCACGTTCGCACTCAGTATAAATGTGAAATGAAATGAAGTTTAACGTCCTACTGTTCTGCTCCTATACTGGGCTAATGAAGACGGACATACGCCATACAGTGTGCTATGAGGGAAATTTTGCCCGGGCAGCGGCACTATCGCCTACTTTTATATCGAATTCCAACTGCCAGGGGATCTTTTACGTGCATTCCAATATATACATGGGACCTCGGTTTTTCGTCTCATCCGAAAGACTAGACAGCTGTCCTTGCTAGGCCCTCCGTCCTGCATCACTGACAAGAGGGAACCACGCCGGAAAATATGGATGCATTTTCTCGAAATAAAATGAAATTAAATGGTGTTTAACGTCCTACTGCTCTGCTCGACTGGGCTAACGTAATTTTGAGGGAAATTGTGCCCGGACAGAGGCGATACGGCCTACTCTTACATCGAATTCCAACTGCCAAGGGGTCTTTTACGGGCACGTCAATGTGTACACGGGATCTCAGGTTTTCGTCCCATCCGAACGACTAGACAGCTGCCTTTGTCAGGCCCTCCATCGCATCTGTACAGTTATATTTTCTCGGTCCCTTCATTCTGTAGATAAAGAAACGCGGAGTAAGGCTAGGGAATCGGACATGTCTCATTTAAAAAAAACCCATGATTTTTGGAAAAGACTGTCCTATTGTACTGGGTACACGTTTTGTCACTACCAATCCTTTCAATTCTCGGCAACGTTCTATATTTTTATTCGGGCGGCTAATAGTTATGAAGAAGGTGGCTCCATCTTTAAAGTTAATTTGAATCCTCTCCGGAGAATGTTCCCTTCATGACATCGTTCGCGACTGTAATTTGTGTACCATTCATCGAAACTCGAACTGGGCCCTAAACCATGGACTCCCGTATCTCTCTACTCTGGTAAACCAATATCAACTCCAACTTGTTGAAAACTCAAATAGGGACCAGCGAATAGCAGCAAACCATAGCTCTATGTGCGTCCACATAGCCCAAGACTACTGTATCTGTTCCTTTTGAAATCGTGGGCCACAATCACCAATATCCAACTCTCCTATTACCAGCAATAGATCCCTGGGCCGTGCATCTCCGTAACCTCCCTGTCGATCTTCCGGGCTTTCATACTTTAATATCCCCCTGTCTTTTCTTGTGGAAACACCCCTTAATTGAAATACCCCATTGGTCTTCCCCGGTTGCATCTTATACCATGAAGGCTGCTTTCTATCTATGTATGGTAGGAGTCTATCTAAATGGTAGGCTTTAGCATGTTGTTTCCTGGATCTCTTCACCAGGTAGGTAATATCGTCTATTTTTTCTCGTAATCACATATGGTCCCTTCCATTTACAAGTGAGCGTGTGACAAACGCCATCTTTTAGCGTCGCATCATACAGCCACACAGGTTGTCCTACTGCTAAAGAACGTTTAGTGACCTTAAAGTCATAATATTTCTTCTGATAATCAGATTTTTGTTTTAACTGACTTCAAGCTATTACTGCTTCCTGGGTCATAGTTATACGTCTACCTATCACCAACATGTTAGGGGATTGGCCAGTACTGGAATGAATCGAAGATCTGTATGCCACCATTACTTGCTGGAGATATTCACCCCGGTGTCCTTTTCCAAGTTCACAATACATCGTGAGCATAGAGGCAAGCGTTCTGTTGAATCGTTCGACTGTACCGTTGGCTTGGGCGCGTGAAATGTTAGTTCCCGTTTTATGTATCTGTAGAACATCACACATCTCTTGAATATCCCGAATTTGGTTTTTGCCGACAACCTCTCATAAAATGACCTGGTGTATTACAAGTAAAACACGCTATTTTTATAAGTAGTTTGTTCCAAATCTTCTAGGTTCTGCATAATCTGCTTAAAGTCTCTTCTAATCCGTTCCTGGTAGAATTACCCCCTTCTATATTCTTAGGTTCATCGTATTTACTTCAGTGGTTCGGACAGTCGGTAGACTCGTGTAAAATGTCCTGGCAGGACCTCGTAGACAAGCTGCCAAATAAGTAGTTTTGTTCGATGTGACCGATTGCCCAATTCGGCGCAGTCTTCAAAGTATGAAATATATTTTTCCCATCCATCTTTTCCTTGGCATGGTCCAGGTTTCATCGAGAATGTCTGGTCTTGTTCAGGCCTTTCCCTTCTCAGAGATTCTTCAAAATCACGACGTCGTACTAGGACTCTTTCAAGTTTCATTCTGCGATCCATATACATTTCGACCACGTCGGACATCATTTTCTGCTACTGCTGACAGGTCAGTCGCTGGATTCGTATCCGTGGATGCTAATTAAAACTTTAACATCCCACTTATGACACCAATTGTAAGCCACCCAAGCACCATATCTATGCCGATTGGTTCGTTTTGTCAGGCCGATTAAATAAAGTTGTGCCACATTCAAATTTCGTTGTTTTCCCCTCCCATTACGTTTTTGGTCCAGCTGAATCTAGTTCAGACCCAACCTTCGCCTCTCCGAGGGAGTCACTCTTTGAATTCGTTAGTGCTCCTCCTCGTATGAAAATAATTTAAGACGGTAAAAGTTTGCAAGTTCCTGCTACAATAATAGAATGGCTTTTAATTAATCTCGATTCATTAAATTATCATCATTACAACAATGCAGATGAATATATAAGTGAAATCTATAAAAATAGTGGTGTGAGATAACGTCTAACAATGTTCCTACGGGTCTTTCTTTCTAGCGCACTGCGCAGTGTCACACGAACGCTACCCGGTATAAAATATACGATAGCCCATGATCGTCATACTAATATATGAAATTACTAATTTCGTATATTATATTATAATGAACTCGTTAGGATCCTCTCATCTCGCCTTCGGATTTCTAACAAATAGCTGCTTTAAACTGTGTAGACTGTTGTTAAATCTTGATTGCTTAGATAAGTCTTTAACGTAAGACGTTGAGACATTATCTGTCATATTGCCGTCGCGTGGTTCAATTTATAAGCCTTGCCAGGGTGTCGTTTGAACGTCGTGACCAATAAATACTTGCACTTTTTAAGGCCTGTTCGGCACAATATTCGTACATATAACATGATTCCCCCACTGTGAACTTGACCTTTTACACCAATCACTATTATATACATATTGTGACTAGGAATATTAAATTTGAACTAATATTAAACATAATGATGAAACAAATAAAAACATCAACAAAACTTCACAATAACGCGTCATGCGTGGTGCGATATAGTCCCTATGCCAATCCTTATTTCCAGTAACATAAATTACGTATTACAAAACTAAGTTGTACAATGATGTACAAGTTATTCCTAACACAACAATTATTTAAATAAGCTTCTTAACTGCATGTCTAAGCCATGTTCATGAATACGATTACTAGATATGCCGATACTTCTACGACGGCGGATGACGACGGGTCATGAATGAAATAACGTTACTTCATTTGACCTTTTTTTACTAACAATGTGCACTGATAAAACTCTTGTGTTGGATCTCAACACAAGGACTTGTGTTAAAAATATTCTACACAAGCTTGTGTTGTTTTACATTGCATTAACAAAAGTTTGTGTTCTTTTCAATGTCTTGACACAAACTTGTGTAGATTTATCAAATCTGTTGTGCTTTTTTTCATATAATTAATTACGTCGAATTGTAACATAACATTTATTATGTTACTTTATTATCTGTAATGATATGATTTTTATTTATTGAGGAAATCTGAATGGGATTCGGGATCGGGCTTAGCCTATATGTAAAACCACTGTTCCTGCATTTGAATGTCGAGGAATCCACTTAATCTTTTTAAAAATATTTTTAATTATCTAAAACCTTATATTAATTAATTATTACAAACATTAAGTAGAAATCGCCATGTATGTATAGTGCGATACATTTAATATTTCTTTTAAAACAACGCATTTTTTATCAATATACTTATATAAAGAGGTCGAAGTTTTAGTCAATTATTATATAATTATAAACTATTTATTTAATTAGACATAATAAAAGAAAATTATTATCTAATTATAAACTATTTATTTAATTATACATAATGAAAGATTATTCTGATTCTACTCTTTGTATATTCTCACATTTTGCCTCAGACAATACAATAGACAGGTTATTACAATGTCTGCATTTGGAAGTGTCTGATTGATATCGCCCAAATAAAATTGACACATCAAAGTAAATTGTCGTAGGATGTGAAATTAAAATTCTATTACTTACTTGTAAACGACCAATGAAAATGAATTACTCAAAAAACAGGAAGAAATATTTATTGCAGTATTTTGCGATATTAAACCCTATTGTACTACAGAAGTTAACTGTAGGCCTATTCTTAAGCAGTGTGGTAATTCCTTCCTGGATTAGTATCGATTAATTACATAGTCCGGTGTTAGAACCAACTAAAAAAAGTGATATTGTTGTGAAAAAAGTATGTTCAGAAAACAAGAATATCAGGTTTGTGATTTTTATATTATGTAATACAATGTATTTATAACGCATATTTTGCGTTTCGGTTAAAACAAAATCAACGTCCACTTTAATTGGCCGAAGGACGTGTGGCTAATAGTAATATGGCGGACGGACAAACTGACCAAACAGTATATTTCAAGGTATTTGAGGTTTAAGCTAATTCAATATAATATATCATAACCGCATGTGCATAATTGTGTTTCTATGTGATTAAATATTCCGAAAATCATTCTTAAAACACACCCTCGATACCAGTTAGTCCCGAATTGCGATGTTAGTTTTGTGTTCTGGGCGCTATTTTGAAAAACAGACATGACCTACATTCATATCATATCATATATCACAGACCTGTGCCCGCTTTTGTAAGTTCTCAGCCAATTTGCTTCGGATAAACTAGTCCACGCTATATCCAATGTCCTAATAATATAATCGTTGTCACAGTAGTTCACAATTGATAAGCGCATTATATACATGTAACACAGTTGGGGGAATCACACATAATTTTTATATTTTTTCTAAGTTTGATATCACAGGATTTCACTATTGGAGAGTCACAATACCGGTATAACAGTTTGGAGGAGTCACAGATATTTTAGGTTTTTTTATAGCGTGATTGGGTTTGTATCCCAACGGATTAAGATTGCTTTGGTAAGGGTTCATTGAATTCGTATTTGCCCGTGGTTTAGGGTCCTGGATGCACGTGAATGAGGTGGTGCCAGTGACTATCGAGTGCAGACTTGAATTGAGTTAACTTGCTAATTTTACTACAGAACTTGGGAGTGATCTCCAAACGGCATGGGATCTAAAACTTAGTGCTCGGCGTATTTGTTTGCAGTCTTTAACATCGTAGACAAGTTTTACTGTGTTGCCTCTGGTGGTTGTGTTGTCATCTTTAACGAGTTGAAGTCCCCACTGTAGCAACCGTTCAATACCTTCCATAGTTCAATCCTGTCACCGCCATGGAGTCTATATTGCATTGAAGGTAAGTCCAGTGCTTTGAGTCGATCTTCATATGATAGGCCTCGTAGGCACGGGACTAATTTTGTCGCATGTCTTTGTACCTGTTCTATAAGACGTAGGTAGCACTGCAGTGTGGAGCGCCATACAACATGGCAATACTCTAGACCGGGACGGACTAGGGATTTAAAGTTCTTAGTGAGTGTTGTTTTTTCGAGATACTTAAACCCTCGTTTGATCATTCCCACTTTTTGGTTTGCCTTCTTTGTGGTTTCAAGAATGTGTGAATGGAATGCAAGGTGACCATCGACTAACACACCCAGATCCTTTTCTTCTTTTACGGTTGAGAGTTTCACCACTTCAGTCTCATTGTGCAAAGAATATTCGTACTGGTGGGGACCTTTACCTAATCCCATCACCTTACATTTGTTGGGGTGGAATTTCATGCACCATTCTGTAGCCCAATCTTCGAAAGTCCGTATGTCCTGTTGGATTGAGTCACAACTTGCCTGAGAGGATGCATCACCAAAGAGTTTTGTGTCGTCTGCAAATAATTTTACGAAGTTTGCTGCTAACTCAAGTAGATTGTTAATGAATATTAGGACTAGTATAGAGCCGATGACGCTACCTTGAGGGACACCACTGAGTTTCTTACCCATGCGAGGACATTACCACTGATGGTAGACATCTCCATTTTTGCACGTAGTCTTCTACGGGGTACCATAGATACAACTGATTGTGTTCCAGTAGATTTTAGCAATACAATCTAGCGATAGTGCAATCTAATTGCGTTTAAAGGAAATCTGAATTCGTACAAAGACCTACAGTAAAATCCAGGTGAATTGGAAAAATTGTTCATGTATTTTCTTTATGAAGAGTAGCTATTTCAATTTGTAAATGCCCAGTTGTCTTAAGACAAATAATAATTCAAACTTCAAATCAATTATATTCATACCACCGAGAATTGTATTTATCCATTTATCCCTACTTCACTTTTAGTATTTTATTTCTTCAGGCTAAGAACGTGGAAAATTGGTAATTGCCTCGTATCGGTTAACAGACAGCTCATCCCAATACTCATCCCAATATAAGACAATTCATCCCAAGTTAGAAGACAACTCATCCAAAACTAGAAGACAACTCATCCCAACTTTAAAACATGGGTAGAGATATAAGACAACTTATCCCAACAAATATAAGTGCTACTTATATTTGTTTTAATACCGGTACAATTGCTTACAATTGTTTTAATATATTGATGGTTGTGTTTCACGGTTTGTATGTATGCGGAACACATACTACCTACTTTCGATAAAGGACAGATAACGATGTTGAAGGTTGGCAAAAAAGGAAACTTCCAATATTACCTCCTTTCTACTAACATTGTTGTATAAGGAGGCAGCACAGCTACCAACCCAGATCAAAATGGTGCCTGAGGGGAAATTGAGAAGACACCAACATAAGCAGACCAGATCCACGCAGTTCAAGCTATTCCAACTGTGGTATTTATTTGTAATCATCATAACTTGGTCCGAGTGGTCTCGACCATGTATTTAACCAAACAAAACTATTTTGGGATGAGTGTTTTTTTAAATTTGAAATGAATTGTCTTTTATCTTGGGATGAGCTGTCTTCTAATATGGGATGAGTTGTCTTCTAATATGGGATGAGTTGTCTTATATTGGGATGAGTTATCTTGAGATAAGTTGTCTTTGGGATGAATTGTCTGGTATTCCTTGTATCACTGCAAACTATAAGCCACAGGAAGTCTTGAGCAGAAATGATAATAAAAGGTAAGACTTTAATATGGTTCTCAGATAATGTTACTGTGTACAGACTGTACAAAACGCATTTATACACTTTCTATTAGGTTATTTTGCTCACAGAGAAGCGGGCATGTAATCATCAGAAACAGATGTAAACTTCAAATGAGCATAGCTATTTAGATAATTGCTTGATGTGGTTCTAGACTCTTATAATGCCATAAAACTGGCCATTTAGTTCAATGTGGAAATTGGTGATGCATGCAATTTGAGTTTGAAAGAGGAATAAGCAATAATGCTACCTGACCAAAAATTAGTAAAATACTTTCCCTTGCATTCGCATGTAACTATATATATGAGTCTCAAAATAATATATATTGTTAAATTATGCCCCCCCCCCCCCCCAGTAGCGGATTATCAGTGAGGCTGATGAGGCTGCAGCCTCAGGCCCAAAGATTTTGTAAAAAAAATTTTTTTAGACTTGTCTGATACGATTAAAAACGCATAGACAATGAATGTTAGGGGGGTTGGGTTTAGGCCCACCGGGAATCAACATAGGCCCTGACCCGAAACTAATTAGGCCCACGTCATTTTAAATAGGCCCTATTTAATAGTAACAGTTGATGATTATAAGAATGCATTATTGTATGATGAAATCAACCATTATGTTTAAACAATTGGTAAACATTTCGAATGTTAATGCCTCTTTTATATGAGATGGTTTTATTCATCAATATTTTTTTTACAAATTTTTAAAATTCTCCATTTTATTTGATGTTTATGCTTTATTTATTTTATCTATGTATAATTATTTGTCCTGTACCTTATCTATTAGTTCCCTTTTATGTACTGTAGAAATTTGTGAATTCCTAATTTTTTTAAGGGATTACTCTTAAAAGTATTTCAATTTAGTGCATAATTTATGTCTTTTGTGCTTGGTTTGGTTGTTATTATATTTAGATATATTTAAAATGTATGTTTTGGGGGCATGGGGGTAGGGATATTGTGTACATATCTATTATATTCTCAGTTCTTTTTAAGGTTAATTTTAAAAAGAAAATTTTAATAGTTTTTTTTCATTTTGTGATTGGGGACTGGGGGTGGGGAATTTTGTTATTATTGAAAACAATTGTATAAGTATTGGAATTAACTTTGTTTATTAATATTACAAATGTTTCAGTGCTTGTTTTTTTTTACAATTTAATTAGCTATTTTTTCATGAATGGGGGGGGGGGGGGTATTTTTTCAGTGTACAACACAATTTTATTAGTATTGGAATTGACTTTGTTTATCAACCTTCGAGATATCTGTTAAGTATTGATTTTGAATAAAGAATAATTTAACAAATAAAATTATTGTTATGTCATTTATCAAACATTACAGTGTGAACAAAAAAAACGAGGGGGTGGGGGGAAAGGTTGCTATACTGGATATAAATTGGTAAAATACAACACAAGTTTTGGATGGTGGTTATACACAAGTTTGTATGAAAAAACACACGTTTCAGAAATTTCAACACAAGTAATGTGAAGATTTTAACACAGGTTTCAACACAAATTTGTGTTGTTTGATAAATTTTAACACAAGTTTTGTGTAGTTTCAACATTTAACACATGTTTGTGTTGTTTCAACATTTAACACAAGTTTGTGTTGTTTCAACATTCAACACAAGTCTGTGTTGTTTTAACACAAGTTGTTAAATAGAGACACCTAACTTGTTTCAACACAAGTTTGCGTTGTTTCCATATAAGTTTTTTCTCAGTGTGGACATACAATTTACATTTTATGGATTTAACTGTTAAAAAGATTAACGGGTCTATGCTAATTCATAAGTAGGGATGGACATCATTACGATCAAAGTAGGTTAATTAATGTTTATATTCGCGTTACGCGTGGTAGTGGTACTGTAGCATTAGGCAATTGGGTTATAACACTTAAAAATCTTGGGAAATAGATTCGAACAAGGTGTCTTTCTACCTGAATAACTAGCTGTTTCGTATTGGCGAATAGGCAACCACGAACTAGTTTGTAGTTAGTTATTCACCAGATATAGAAGTCGTAAAATATTAAAAGTGCTGGCGGGTGTGGGTTTTTATGAGCTGAATTGGGTTATTTCACTTGAAAGTCATGGGGGATTCTTACAAGCGGTCTTTCCGCCTAAATAACGAGCTGTTTCTTATCATCGAAAAACGAACCACAATATAGTTCGTGCTTCGTTATTCGATATTAAGAAACAGCTCGTTATTCATAGGGGATACGCCGGATGTGGGTTTTTATGAACCTGATTGGGTTATAACACTCAGCTCAAAGTTTTTGGAGATAGAATCTAATACACTATCTTTCTACCTGAATAACGAGGACTTTCTTATTATCAAATAACGAACCACGAACTAGTTTCTAGTTAGTTATTCACCAGATATAGAATTAGTAATAGAAGAAAGCTGTTTTTTATGGGGAATGCGGCGGGCATTAGCCAATTTAGACTTTAATAGGAGTAATTATAGGGGCCAGACGCCATTTGTGAATATTTTTATGAACTGGGTGGCGTATATCACTCCAAAACGTTCAAAGATAGTTTAGTTGTTTATAAGGTGAATGCCTTGATGGAGTTCCAAGATGAGCATTTTCTGCTAAGGCTAAGCAGAGATAAGCAATTTGATTGGTTGATGCTTTTGGAAACGATAACTTTGGTTCTAATTAAGTGAGAGTAATGAACCCTGGTGTATAGTTTCATTATATCAAAACCTTGAATAAGTTAGATAGTGAGGATTTACTGCTCAGGGTAAGCAGGGCGATAAGCAATTTGATTGGTAGAGAATTTGGAACACAATGATTCTCCTTGGGGTAGAATTTTCAAACTTGCCGTAGGTGTCTAGTAGGTGAATGCCTTGACAATGTTCGATCATGCGCATTTCCACTAAGGCTAAGCAGAGGTAAGCAAGTTTATTTGCTGAGTCTTTGGAACACGATAAGTTTGGTTTAAATTGGGTTAGAGTGATGAGTATAGATTCATTATATCAATACCTTGACTAAGTTCGATGATTATTTTTTTGCTTAAGCTAAGTAGCCATAAACAATTTGATTGGTCAAGAATTCGGAACATAACAACTCTGCTTTTAATTTTGGTAGAATGTTTAAACTGTGTCTTGGCTGGATTCAATGATTAACATTTTCCTCTAAAGCTGAGCAGAGCTAAGCAATTTCATTCGTCGATGCTTTGGGACAAGATAAATTTGATTCTAACTTATGGAGAGTGGTGAAACTTTATGTAGAGTTTCACTACCAAGCACTTCAAAACTTTGACCGAGTTCGATCGTGAAGATTTAACTGAAGAATTTCCAACTCAAAGCCCTATAAAAGCAATTTATGGAATACTATACTATTTTCTAATTTTCACATAAATCTACAGGAAAGGCTGTAGTATTTACTATAGAAACTGTAGAATATTTGGGGCCAATTCTGTAGAATACTATAGAATTCCATCCTATAGAAAATGGGACACGCCCCTTCTCCCCCTAGGATTTTTTGCTAGGGGAAAAAATAGAACATGGGTTGGATACTAGCTGTATCCAGTCCATTCCACATTTCCGGTTAACCCTTTCAGTGCCACATGCCGCTTAAATGCAACAAGCCACTTTTTCTCACTGCCACATTAGCAGATTGTCGCGTTTCGCAGTTGCCATGGCAACAAGTATCATCGGTATTTTGAGACACGATCTCTATCTCATCCATCAAGGACACTATGAGTATTTGAAAAATGGGTATTCAAATGAGCAGAAAAAGCGTGGCTGGCAGTAAGGCGATTCCGGCCAAAGTCATCCCCTGGATGCATCCCCAATCCATATTCAGATACAATTCTCAATAAAAATATTGTTTATGTGAAAATTATAAAAAAAACCCAAAAAAACAAAAAACAATGCAAGATCAAAGACGCATATCTTGCAGTTGAAACGACGTATCGTTCAGATATCGTCACACGTTTGCTTAGGTGACGTATCGTTGGCATATCTGCATCAGGCGTGCCAAAGTCGTCGCTCAAAATTAACAGAACCACAGAACAGGTTTAAGGGGAAGTTTTCACTAACTGACGTATGTCGTGCATCTGACCTCGAACTTTGTATATGCAAATTTTGGTTATGATTATGATACACAAAATACTAAAATGGAGCTGATGAAAACATCGTATACTTAAAAAGCTGATTTCTAGATTAGCGGCGTTAAGCCTGTTTTCCACTAGGCGAATTTTTTCGAGTACAGGCATGCGCAGTATAATTTCAGGCGGCGTCACACTTTTCGCTGGCTCTTTTCTCTGCGAAAAAGTGAGTTCGACCAGTTTCTACCTTCCAGCCGCGAAAAAAGGAGCAAGCCAATCAGAATTCCGTAAACTCTCACGTGGTAATACAACTCACGAGGCCAAGGCCACCCCATTCTCGTTTCTCCCCGCAAACAAAATGGCTGAACTGAATGTTATGTTAATCAATCTTACCTTTAACAAGAGTAAATATCTCAGATTAAAAGCAGCAGCCATTGTGGAAGTTCAGGAAGGAAACCTTTCGCGCCAATTCTGCTATGAAACAAAGTATGATCGAAACAATCGCTTGTGTAGTGGAAAATGAAATAAAAGCGCGATTGCTCGAAATCTTTCGCGGCGAAAAAATTCGCCTAGTGGAAGACAGGCTTAATGAAGATATTACGTCACTTCGTTTCAACAGACGTATCTGTAATTTGATAGACAATTTGTGTGAATGTATTGTAAGATATTTGTTTCTCTTAAAAATGTGTTAAATGTCTTCTTTGTATTTTAATGCATTTTTTATGGTGCTCCCTTGTTTTAACTATTTTCTAAATCCATATAAATTCATTTATTTGCTTTTTTTTTTACCTTTAGGGTCAAAAGCCTGTCGAAGTGAAAGGGTGTTTTATAGTTTATCTTAGTATATTTAATTTTGTCAAAATAGCAATTGACCAATATCCGAATTGATATCTGACTAATCTTTCAGATCTTTTAACTGCTTAAGTTTATACCTAATGTAACGAGTATATTATAGTTAACACGCGTTCTGGCTATATCCATATCATCTTCTGTATTTAAACATCTGTTTCTTGTGTGTATTTTAACATTTCTTATCAAATATTATCATATAACTTATTTAATCCGAAGCTTTTATATATGTTCTATATTCTACTGTAACTTCGGCTCGCCCAGTGATACCTATCTCGCTATTGTGACCGTTAGCTAGTTTTAGACACTAGTTTATCAAAAGTACAATTTTAACTATTTATCTGAGTTATCATCGTTAGTGTTGGAATAAGCTACAATCCCCAGAAAACAGCACTACGGCACTTTTAAATAAAACAAAGTATAATATCAAAAGTACAATTTTAACTGTTTATCTGGGTTGTCATCGCTAGTGTTGTAATAAGCGACCACCCCACAGAAAAGCAGTACAACACTTTTAAATATGAATAAACGAAGTTAATATGCTCTTGTCTCCACAAATATAGCTCTAAAACGGGAAAATACACGTAGACGACACCCATTGGTATTTTTTAGTTTCGCCTTACCGACTAGTCACACTATTTCTTATTGATAAGATTATTCCTTGAATAGAATTGAGACTTACCCGGACAGCTGTGCACAATATGAATTGGTATAGTAGTAAGATTAGCTATCCTCTTTGCTATCTGCAAGGTACTGTCGGTACTGCCACCATCACTTAATATTATTTCTTCTATCAAACTGGGGTCTCCACATCTCTAAATGAATATTATAGAATGGAAGATAACAAAAGGATATAATTACTGGCTTTATAATCGACAAGGTTTCTCCCTCGAATGGATTAACAATTCATACAAATTCTAGAAAAACAGGGATCATTAGTAAAGTCTCCACAACGCTACTAAGATTACGTTACAAAGAGAAACAACTCTAAAAGTTATAAACAAAATTCAATAGGATTCTTCCTTCCAATACGACAGACAACCAGTGTAAATTTCAAAAAGACCGCATCATATTGACGCTATATATATACATAATACTAAAATTTGTTCTAAAACGATGGAATTGTGAACTTTCAAATCTCGTTTTGGCTTTACGAAGGATAAAGCAGTCAACTTGTCACTGTGTGCAGTTTTACCTAGTATTAGAAAATTAAATAATAATCTTTACAAAAGATACGATTTGGGAGTTTGAGCAATCAAAAACCCTTCAAATTCTTTTTTTTTCGAGGGGGGGGGGGGCAGATAAAATTAGCACGGTAATTAGGATTCCCGCCTATATTTTAATTTCAGCATTTCTACCAAAGCCTAAACTGTTTCCTAGTGCCAAAATTGTTTCCGATAATTTGCAATACTGTGTGTAATAGGCATTTTTAATACCTCATGTTCGATTGGTTTGTTTGTTTGTTTTTCTTTTTTTTTGTTGTTGTTTTTTTCAACTATAAACGAATGGGAGATCAGGGATCGGGCTAAATGCATATTTAAGATCCCTATCCCTTTTTACAATACAAATTATATGCTACAATATATACAGTCCTTACTTAGCCGAATACACCTAAAGTATTATGGTTTGTAACAATGACAGTAATAATAACTAGAACTGTGATGCATTGATGACGACCGGTGCCACGTTACCCTTGAACTGACGTTACTTGCCGTACCAATAGAACAGTTAAACAGATTTCAACGTGTTATAAAATGGACGCTGAATTAGCCAATAAATCCAACAATATCAGTTCCATTTATATATTTGTTACATATGTCATAAACAAATTACAGCAAACGAAGATTTGACACGATGGCATCACTTCAGTTATCAACAAAAAAAAATTAAATTGGATTACAGAAATAACCACTTTGAATGTCCTTTGCATGAGAGAAATTGAAGGGATTTTTTATATCTATATGATCGTATTGATTCTTTGGCGCAATATAGCCCGGTTGGAGCTGACGTGCCATAAAACCACAATTCATTTCATTTCATTTCGTATTGATTCATCCTTTTTGCTAATTGGAATCGAATACCAGAATTTTATACGAATAATGAATATCACTTATTTCCAAAAAAACATTTGTTTTGGAGGCTAAAAATACAGTTTTTTCCAAAATGACATTACTTACGGTGATAATGAAAATGTTGAATTGATTTTATGAAACCATAAATGACATTAGGCATCACATGGTGGAAATGTTATGACAATTGAATAATAATTGTCATTTTTATGGACCAAAAACCTCGAAACGTGACTTCTCCACAACTGAACAAGTTAGAAATCCTTTTGTGATATCTATATGATCGTATGGGTCCATTCTATTTGTTGATAGTAATCAAATATCATAATGTTAAACAAATACGACCCTTTTGAATAAAATATTTGCTTTGAAGGTCAAAAATACAGTTTTTGCCAAATGACGCAGTTTCCAGTCACATTGAAAATGTTTAATTGGTTTGACCTAGTCAAAGTGGCATTAGACATCAAATGGTGAAAAGAAAATTGAAAATCGAATAATAGTTGACACTTTTATGGGCAAAAATCCCTGAAAAGTGGCTGGCGTAAAATCGCATATTTTCGGCAACGCACCAAGTTAGAAACTAATTTTGACAAAGATTGTCTTCGTATGTCTTCGTATGAATTAATGCTACAAGTTTATGAAAGTAACGAAAAATTATTTTAAAATATGGAAAGTCTGAATGCATTGTAAATAGCTCATTTTTACACCCCTGTTCACCTTTAAATCGAAATGGCGCAAATACAAAACCGAAATTAAAAAAACTGAGCCCGATATATTTTGCGCCTTTAGTAGGGGCATTTATCTAGATCTATCAGATTTGTAAACATTAATATTTCCTTTTGAAAAAAACGTTCCACCCCGTTAAAATTATTGTAGCTTTTGGCAAAATTACGTCGCTTTCGGTGCCGACAGATAACTTTATCGATTATAAAAAAGTTGAGAATTTGCACCACGGAGCATATGAACTTTGTATTATACAAATCGTGCAATAAATAATTAACCTAAACCCCATAAACTGAATTAGGCAATGACAGCAAAGGAAAATTATCGACACATTTTTGCTTAGATCAGATGTCCCTTTAACCTTGGGTAAAATGTCATAAAATATTCATAAATGAAAAAGGTTTTTGTCAAAATTTGGCGCCTAATATCTGTGAAGACTCGTCGAAAATCAAAATCTTTAGTACCATAGCTATGTCAAAATGTATCCAGTGTTAAAATCCGACGATTATTGGTAATACTAGGGCAATATTTCAAAAATCGACAACTTCGGTGATTTCGGACATTTCGCATTGTCGCAGAATGTTCGGAATGGCTATAATCTCTAAGTTACACCTCACTGACCCAGTAAAACCGAAGATATCCGATCGATCCGGCAGATATGAAAGCTTTCATATTTATCGTCGCAAATCATCGATTTTATCAAGAATCTTAAAAAGAAAAAAAGAATTATTAAGATCGGCCTAAAATTCGCCGAGTTATAACGAGAAACATTTTAACCGGGCAAAATTACCTGTATTATGGATTTCATCATAATGGCTATGCATCACTTTCTATCAGATGTTATTGATTTTATCAATAATCTTAACAGAAAAGAATTATTATCTTAGCTGTAATGGTAAGTATTCAACCGCGAAAAATTTAACATTTTAAAAGTTGCACAGAACCTTTGTTTACAACCCGATTTTGACAAAACTTTCAAAATAAGCACTTAATCGTTTGTCATCGACAGTCGAACTTATTTCAAAGTTTTTGAAAATTAAGGGGAAAAAATGTCCTTTAAGCAACTTTGTCGCCACGAAAAACTTCAAAGTGGAAATTTGAAATTTTCATGTCACAAAAATTTGAACCTGAGTCGGACTATCCAGAAATGTAATACTTTCGGAAATTATTTCAAAGCCGTTAATGCGAATTTTTCATTCGTAAACCACTTTGTCGGCATGAAGAACATCAAAATGGAAATTCGAAATTTTGAAATTTTCAAATACCCACAATTAGACCCTGATCCAGGCTATCTAGAAAATGTATTTATTTTCAAAATAGGAGGCGAATTCTCCAAACTACGGCCTAATGTGTATATTTTTACGACCGTTAAGGTGGATATTTCACTATTTTTCATATTGAATTCCAAATGGTGACCATCAATTGACCGAAATCAAAATTCTTCTCCAATTCTAATCTTGCAACCGAAATATTTCCTGACAAGCTATCGCATAGAAAGAATCACTGGATCCTAAGGTGCTCAGAAACTATCGTCCAGTCTCAAACTTGTCCTTTTTATCGAAAATTATGGAGATATCAGTTAACATTTACAGATCTGTGTTCCTTTCGATAGCATATCGACAGGACAGAAACTACACTTCTCCGAGTAATAAAAAATGATCTGAGATGTGCTGTTAATGATGGTAAAACATATCAGCAGCCTTTGATACCTTTGATCATAAAAATTCTTTTGAATCACCTTCACAGAGATTTTAACATATCTGGTACACCTCTAGCCTGGTTTTTGCCATATCTGAGAAATAGAACCCAGTCCGTTACGTTCAACAAAAAAATAAAATCAGATGATGACACATTGTCCTGCGCTGGATCCTGAATTATTTGTACTATACACTACACCCCTTGGTATTATTACTGATCAACATTGTATCCGGCATTATTTCTACGCCAATGACACGTGGCTACTTGACGTTTTCAACTACACTCAAATTAAAGAATACTTAAATCGTATAGCAGCATGTTCACAGTCCATTAAGTCCTGGATGACACGCAACAGTCTAAAATTGAATGATGAAAAAACTGAAGCTATGTTAATTGAAACCTTTAATAAACTGCGGAAAATAACAGAAAAGATTGCAACAATCGGTGATGCAATGATCGACCTCTCTGGCAATCTGAAAACCCTTGGTGTTTTCCTTGAGTCAACACTTACTATGCAAACACACGTTGATGAATTGTGCCGTGTTTGTTTTATATCATATACGTTGCATCAGAGACATTCGCCACCTCATCGCGACAGATGCTGCTAAAACATTAGTTCAGGCACCAATACTGTCAATTATTGATTCTGCAGTCTGCTTTTCGGACTCATCCAAACACTTACATATAAATTACAAAGAGTCCCGAACATCGCTGCCAGGATTGTAACAAGAACAAAATATTCATCCATAAAATCGGTTATTAAATTCTCTTTACTGGTTGCCTGTCGAAACCTGGATTCAGTATAAAGTTCTGTAATTAGTGTATCAATGTCAAAATGATCTCACGCCCTTATATTTGTTTGAACTAAAACTATAAACCTAAACGAATTCTAAGTTCGCATAACAATGACTGTTCCTAAAACAAAACTAAAACAATTTGGTGCTAAAGGTTTCAGTGTTGCTGCACATCGCCTTTGGAATAGCTGGCAGTAAACATTAGAAACTCAAACTTTCACAAACTCATTTGTTTAACCTGTATCATCCAGATTATGGACGAGAGACACC
This sequence comes from Patella vulgata, assembly GCF_932274485.2. Taxonomy (NCBI): domain Eukaryota; kingdom Metazoa; phylum Mollusca; class Gastropoda; family Patellidae; genus Patella; species Patella vulgata. Next base: position 47,157,722 of record NC_065885.2, read on the forward strand.
TTAAATGTTGCGCTTTGAGCATGCGTATATGGATGGTCTATTAAGCGCATTATAAATATACATTATTACATTATAATTATCATTATTATCGTGTCGGAATGATGTCTGGCAAAACCAAGCGCACTCCATCTTTTAAATCCAGATATACATCCAATAAGTGGGAATGATAGTTCTAGCCACTTTCTGAACAGGGTTAACACAAACTTGAAACAAGATCGAACTGCATAAAAAATAAACTTACATGCAGGATGCCATTAAGTGTTTTCTGTATAGAGCGTTCTTCATTTAATACAGGAATAATTATACTACAGGTTGGATAAACCAGCTGACGACTACTGATGGCCGTCTCCTTTTCAAACACCAGCAAATCCCCGGCTTCATCCTGCACAAAATATAATTAATTTTTAAAATTAATACAAATGTGTGGTTTAATGGTCCAGAGCCAAACATTAAGTAATGTCTTAAGCTCAAGACCATTAAACAACTTCAAATGCAGACACTCGCGTGTGCTTTGCAATGGAATACGCCACACGGGTCCAAACTTTTAACTAGTATAAATAATGTACGCTTGGCACATAGCCCTATCATTTTTTGAAATAATGATACGCCAACATAAAAGGATGACGCCACATTTTAAATCAGGTTAATATCCCCTCATATTAAGTAGCGTATAATATAGAGCGGGACGATTTACCCGATACTACCCAATACCACCCAATACTGTATTGGATCAGCTGTTTTCATAATGTATACATTTAATTGATGCAACATAGGCTCACTGACTTTGCTAAAAATTAAAAGCCTTCATCTGTAAATCACAGATTATGGCATTGCGAATGCTAATTTAAAGGTTGTAGTGTTGACTGTACTAGTAGTGATTTCTTGAAAGCCAAATATTTTATGATTGTACACTACTTTGCAGATGATATAGAGGACACACCAGGCAAATAATTATGATAATACATGTACATATTTATCATGGGTAAGATCTATATACATACAATTGGTGATGCAAGTTTGTTATTGAGCCCATCATTATTTAATAGCAGATATTCCAAGCGCCAAATGAAATGAAATGGGGTTTAACGTCCTACTGTTCTGCTCCTGTACTGGGCTAATGAAGACTGGCATACGCCATACAGTGTGCTATGAGGGAAATTTTGCCCGGGCAGCGGCATTATCGCCAACTCTTATATCGAATTCCAACTGCCAAGGGATGTTTTACGTGCATTCCAATGTATGCACGGGACCTCGGTTTTTCGTTTCATCCGAAGGACTAGACAGCTGTCCTTGTCAGGCCCTCCGTTCTGCACCACTGACAAGGTGAAACCACGTCGGAAAATCTGGATGAAAATTTTCCCTTTTCCCCGCAAACTTTTGACAGCTCTGTCATCAGTTCTGTCAAAATGGCTGCTCAAACTAAATCAACCATTATAATTGTTTTCATCTGGGTAATTTGTATAGGGACTGAAATTAACTTTTCTGTGAAGAGTTCCATATTTAGCGTGTTTGGCACGGTTCTGAGACCGGTTATTTTAGAGTAATGTAAACGGGTCAATTTCTTGAAATTTATCTTGGCCGGGTACCGTGTCCAGAACTGCACGCTTATCGTGGCAAAGTGTAAACGGGGCTATAATTGTTGTTGGCTACATACTCTAGAATAACTCACATAGGGAATAATCATTTATTTCAATCTTAATGCTTGATATTATTTAACATGGTAATTTGAAAGGCAAATCGTTTTAGGGATTTAAACTTTAAACCATATGGGTTGTTTTGAATTATTGGAGGGGGTATGATTATTGTCACGGGGAATACTATTATCAATAATATATATACAAAAATCTGTTTTCATTACACTATATTTCAGTGGTTTCAGAGTTCGTCTCTTGTTGAAGAAATGTGATTAGCTGGAAATGAATTAATTCTTCGCTTTTCGGTTTATAACCGGACACTTCAAGTGGACTGTTTAGTTTGCGAGTCGGTCCATTCTTTCCTGGAACAGTACTATTCTCTCGGATGAAGATTTTACCATTTCTGGTACAGCATTCAGCAATAAAACCCTTTATACATGACCATCGTGTTACGCTAGCTACTCAGAACAGTAGGACGTTAAACTCCATTTCATTTCATTATACTAGTTACATATGTTCTATATCTGGAAAGGTCTTCATTAATGTAAACACCTTTTATTGCTAAATGGGCCATTTTCCTGTGATATACACTTTGTTTTGTAGTCTAACAATTATCTGATGATGTTTGGTGTCTTCTTTTTTACCAAGACGATGGCAATTATCAATGTTGTTTGGACCTAAGGAGTTGTCAATAGTGGTAAGTACTCGCAAAATTTTACACTCAACATTTTCATCAATCTCCTCTTTTATTCCACTAATGAAATACAGATTTTACGACTACATTGTTCTAGCTCGTCACACTTATCTTGTACCGTTGCATTAAGATGCAGAGAAGTTGAAGCTAACAGTAATTTTAGAGATTCGATTTCTTTTTGTAGAGGAGCAACTTGTTTTCTTACCTTAGCTTGGACGATCTGTTGGATGAAGGGTTAATAGCGTCCTTAACTTGCCTGCTATGGACGGTTAAAACATAGGTATGACCTCCCCTTTGATGTTTTTAACTAGTATATAGGAGAATGTACGCTTTTCTTAAACAATCGGCTATTATTTATAAAACTGTCCATTGTCTACAAATAATAGACACTTGTCTGAACGAAAGCGTCGCTAACACGGCAATATACGTCCACATTCCAGCTGTGATTGATATGGTACTTTTTAAAATGAAGAGAATGAAATATGAAATGGCTGTAATATGATAAGAGGTGAAGAAGGCTAGGCATTGGGTTTGTTTTGCCAAATTTACAGACAAAATACTAACAAAAAAGTGGGTGTGACACTGCCTCAGGAGGTCGGGGCAAGCATCAAAATAAATAGTTGCTGTCTTTACGGTATAAGAATAAATATGCAAAGTTCCAAGATGATCCACTCAGAATTGCAGTCTGTAGACGATAAATACAAAAAATGGGTGTGGCTCTGCCCCTGGGAGTTGGATATGGATCAATATAAATAGGTACCACCCGGTTATTGAAATAACAACATCAATAGTTGCCGTCCATAGGATGTAAGGAATAAGTATACCAAGTTCTAAGATAATCCATTCAGAATTGTGGCCTTTGGTTGCCAAAGGCAAAAACTGGGCGTGGCTCTGCCCCAGGGGGTGGGGGCATTCATCAAAATCAATAGTTGATGCCCTTGGGCTATAAGGAATACATATGCCAAGTACCAAGTTGAACCATTCAGAATTCCGACCTGTAAACGATAAACACAAAAATTGTGCGTGGCTCTGCCCCTGGGGGTCGGGACATGCAGTTGTCGTCCTTAGACTATAAGAAATACATATCCCAAGTTCAAAGACAATCCATTAAGAATCGTGGCCTGTAGGCAACTCACAGAGACACAAAGAAAAAATGGGTGTAGCTCTGCCATGGGGTATGGGCAATCACCAAAAAACAACAGGGGGCATCCTTAGGGTATAAGGAATAGGTAGGCGACACACAGACACACAAAAAGAAAATGGGCGTGGCTCTGCCCCTTGGGTTTGGGCATGCACCCCAAACGATAGGGATATTCCTTAGGGTACAAATAATAAGTATGCAAAGTTTCAATGTGATACGTTAAGAAATGTGGCCTGGAAGACGACAAATACAAAAAATGGGCGTGGCTTTACCCCTGGGGGTCGGGCATGCACCAAAAACAATAGGGATCATCCTTCGGGTATAAGGAATAAGTATGTAAAGTTTCAATATGATCACTTAAGAATTGTAGCCTGTAGGCTACACACAGACACACACACACGCACACACACCCACACACCCTGACAGGGGCGGCGACGGCAATATACGTCCACATTATGAATGTGGACGTATAAAAATGAACATGTATTTCGGTATAATTTATTCTCTGAACAAATTAAATTACAGAACATGAAATTACTCTAAAACCTCATGGTTACCTAAATGTCACATGACCGAATGTTGATTTTACGTGTTTGTCTGCATAAAGAATTCCACTTAAATCCGTCCGTTATATGTCACTTGTCCGTTTGATAGTACGTTCGACACTAGATCGATGATACGTTTTTAAACGCCCATATTTTCACACCTTCTTTGTGGACATTCTACAGGTCATAACTTGAAATATAGGTAAATATCCCAAAGATCTCGGTTCCTTTCGATATTGGCTTGTATGGGACCGTAACTTCATAGATTATGGCCCCTGATTGAACAAAAAAACGTGTTATGAGCCTGTGGAACCTATACAGGTCACAATTTTTATCCGATTTTAAAAAACGTTTAAATATACCATGCTGGGCTAATAAAGACGGGAGAGGGGAAGGTGCTATTAGTGGTAGTTGACACAATTCAAAGTGGATAGACGCGCTAGTTTACAGTATAAATTCATCAAAATTAACGATTATTAAATTGCGCAGTATCTTTGCAACGCACGGTTTACTAAAGAGAGTTGTCTCTGACAATGGTTTGTGTTTTACTGGTGAAAATGAGGTTCGCCGGTTATTCAGTTCACGCTTTCACCCCAGTTCTAATGGTTTAGCAGAACATTTATGGTTTCTAGGTGAAATTGTTTTAAGATTATATTTAATCTTAGGGTGAGGAAATGCAATAAAGCAGGACTTTACATGTTTTTAGTCAATGACATTGATTTAATGTTGTAATAAATAGAGGGCGCTTGCACGGGTTTCTCGATGTCTTGCGCTGGTCAATTTGGTTTTGTTTGGGCCTTATGTCTGTCACCACTCAAATACCCGACAGTAATATAATTGTGGATTTATGCCATGTCGAATTATAAGTTATATTAATATGGAAAAAGTCTGACCTGAACAGCTGTCGAGCAAAATTTCCCCCATAATTCGATCTCCTAGCCTTGTAATGCGTATGCTAATATGCTTACGTCTATGCATGCAACCTCCTACTTACATAATGTTAAATTCGCTATTTACACATGTAAAATGCTACCTTGTTTGACTTATTTCTTAAATATTGCAGTTAGAATTTGTGTTTTGTTCTATTTCCATTATTACTTTTAATTTATTATAGTCAGTTCTGGTGCGTGAACATTTTGACATTTCACAAATCAACCACCAAATAATAGTAAACAGCGCCATCTGGTATCATAATGAGCGTTAGAATTTATTCTGACTCGTATTATGGTAACAGATTGCGCTGTTTAAAATTGTATTTTACAATGACCGGTCCGTAAATTAGGTGAGGAAATGCGACTCGTTTACGGTAAATAGATGAAGGTCAGGGTCGAATTTATTTACAAAACGTCTTCTGAAGATGACATTGTTTTGCAGATTATTAAGTTTGGCCGCACGAATCGAATCTGGAAATGCCACCAGCTTCTCTTATGGGTTGGACTTGGCAGAAAGGAATATATGAACCTTTTGTGTTTTGAAACACAAGTGATTGCCATAAATCTGTAAAATATCAGTCTTGCTATAGCATGATTTTCACTTCCGGTTTCAAAAACTAAACAGTAAACTTTATGATAGAATTTCAACTCATCATACCACTTGTACTGACATCCATATCATCATTTGACAAGATTGGCACACCATGGGAAGATTTACAATTCTCAGCAGGTATTCTGACATATGAACAACCATCTCTGTAAGTAAGGAATGCATTACGTAAAACACCAAAACGATGCGCCACAGGGCACTTATACCTATTCGCCGTCCTAATCTTGAATATGTCCGACTGTCACACAAACCCAGAACCTAGAACTGTGAAATATCCGTGTGGAGTTTTTAATAAAACAGTGCGCTCAGTAGCCTATACAGACTGTGAAACTTGATTTCATATAGACTGTTCAGGAATGTGTACAGCTGTATATGAACCTTTAGAACAGACAGATATGAGCTGGGTTTTTTTGTTGCATTTGTGTTCAGTGAATTTTGACGAAGTTCAACCCACTTCAACATTATCTCCTTCTCGCCAGCGAAAGATGCCTATTAGTAGGAAAAAAGTGCGCATTCTATGCATAAACTTCCAGAGTGTCACGTCAAAACGTGGGGCCTTCTGGGCTATATTCGAACACTGTCACCCTGACATAATATTTGTTAGTGAAACATAGCTTAACCCATCCATACGTGAAGGTGAAATTCTCCCACAAATTATACATTCCCTGCAAGGAAGGACAGACCTACCAAAACACATGGCGCAGGAGTAACAATCATCACCCGGGCCGACATAGATGCATCAGAATCCCACATAGATACCAGCATCATGGTAGCAGCATCAGTCAACGCCACAAGCACTAAGAAATCGATAATAGTGTGCAGCCTCTACAGGCCAACTAACAATAACAGAGACTACACCAAGTAAATGTGCAAGGCTACCCAGGACCTCTACACCCGATTTAAGACAATCATGTAGGCTGGAGGGGACACCAACCTGCAGGACATAGATTGGCAGAAGGACTGCATAATGAGCGACAACTACACCTTTTTATATACCTTGAAGGTTATCGCTTGTCAGCTAATAGTTGATTTTCCGACCAGACGCGGCAATATACTTGATATATTTGCCACCATAGCCAATCGAAAAGTGTACATCCGTTCCAGGCCTCAACGATCATGACATTGTTATGATTGATACCAATATCATACCGATCAAGAGACTAATCTATCTACGGTCTAAAGCCAACCTATCAGCAATGGAAGAGGAACTTGTCCAATTCTCTGAGAAGTTCACACAACAGAAGAATCACGATGACCCTATCACAGACTTGTGGCAGGACTTCCATCAAAGCAGCAGGGAGGTGATCACCACTCATGTATCAACCAAATACTCCTCAGTCAGGTTCAATCAACCATGGTGTGACAATAAAAGGGCACACCGCAGACCAAAAAGGACACAGAGTGCAAACGACTGGGAAAAGTACCGTTTGATACAATGTAAGAAAAAAAGGTATGTAAACAGTCCTACAACAAGAACATCAGTGACTACCAGACAGTATGTCCTACAACAAGAACATCAGTGACTACCAGACAGTATGTCAGAGAGGGGTACTTAAACTGTTGCAGGGATTCAACCCGCACAAAGCCAGTGGCCCAGATGCAATCTCGAAACGTTTCCTTGAGAGCATGGCGGAAGCAATTAAACCAGCACGCACAACGATTTTCCAGGCATCGATCAACCAGGGTAAGATCCCACCTGACTGGAAGTCAGCCTCCACCACACCACTCTTAATGAAGGGGGACAGAAGCAAGGCTGCCAACTACAGGCCTGTGTCGTTGACGACGATTTGCTGCAAGCTCGTAGAGCACATCATCCACAGTCACATTATCACACACCGTGAAAAAAAAACAACATCCTGTCCGACTACCAGCATGGCTTCAGAAAAAGACGACCCTGTGAAAGTCAACTAATAACCACCATCCATGTCCCTGTAAAGGGATTGAACGAAAGGCAACAAATTGATGCTGTTTTGCTGGACTACAGAAAGGCTTTTGACAAAGTCCCCCATCGGCGACTATCAGCCAAATTAGACCACTACGGAGTAAGAAGAGCAACACTATCTTGGATTGAGGACTTCCTGTCAGGCAGATCTCAAATGGTCGTGATAGACGACGAGAAGTCATCTCCAGCCCCAATGCCATCATGGGACCCCTTTTGTTTCTAGTCTATATCAACGATCACCAGGCAGAGTTAACTCGACAACGAACTGGTTGCAGATGACTGCGGATGTATTGCACATCAGCAACGATGAAGACGTGAAACAGCTCCAGACAGACCTTGACTCCCTACAGCAGTCGGAAAAAGAATGGGGAATGAGTTTTATCCCAGGGAAATGTGAGGCAATACGAATCACCAACAAACATAACTTCATTGGGGGCTCATATTCTATCCATGGACATACCCTAAAATGCACAGACAGTGCTAAATACCTTGGAGGCACCATCGGTTGGAAACTGCCATGGAACAGTCACATCACCAGTGTTGCGAGACAAAAGCAAACAACACCGCTTGCCTTTCTGAGACGAAACATCTCATCATGCCCAAGGTGCATTAAGGCCACATGCTACAAGACTCTAGTGCGTCCACCTTTGAAGTACGCTGCCACAGTGTAGGACAACACCACCAAAACCTACAACAACACTCTGGAGGCAGTACAGCGTAGAGGCGCCCATTTCATCATGGGAGACTACAGCCAGACCAGCAGCGTTACAGCTATGCTCAAGGAGCTCGAGACTCCCCAGATGAGAAGGCCACAGACTATAGCTACCATGATGTACCGAGTAGTTCACAACCTGATAGACATACCACCAACACCTTCCAACCAGCTGGCTCGATGATCAGAGGTCATACCAACCGATACCTCCAATCATCCTGCAGTTTCAAGGTTTACCAAGACCCCTTCTTCACTGCCGGAATCAATCTGTGGAACAAACTGCCAACCCATATTGTGGATACCGATACCAAGGAACATTAAGGCCACATGCTACAAGACTAGTACGTCCACAGTTGGAGTACGCTGCCACAATGTGGGACAACACCGCCAAAACCTACGTCAACACTCTGAATGCAGTTCAGCGTAGAGGCGTCATGGGAGAGGGAGCCATGGTGGCTAGGTGGTTAAGACGCTGGCTCGCTAGCCTGGAGGTCGGGTGTTCGATCCCTGCATTGGCCGAGAAAGTTCATCTGGATTTTCCGACGTGGTTTCCCCTTGTCAGTGGTGCAGAACGGAGGGCCTGACAAGGACAGCTGTCTAGTCCTTCGGATGGGACGAAAAACCGAGGTCCCGTGTATACATTGGAATACACGTAAAAGATCCCTTGGCAGTTGGAATTCGATATAAGAGTAGGCGATAGTGCCGCTGCCCGGGCAAAATTTCCCTCATAGCACACTGTATGGCGTATGCCCGTCTTCATTGGCCCAGTATAGGAGCAGAACAGTAGGACGTCAAACCCCATTTCATTTCATTTCAATCAGAGGTAATACATATCATCGCCCACAATTTCTTGCGATTGCTCTATCATTTGGAATTGATATATGCTGTTTCTATTAGTGAGACGAACAAGCCTATTTAATTTCAGTAATTTCTTCTGGAGGTATTGTTGAAGGGGGTCAAGTGCCTGAGCTACAATAGCCACACAAGGGTTCTTTCTTTTGATATAGTTTATTATCCTTGGCTACGGCCAAAGTAAAAAAATACAACCTACAAATATACAAATAATATAATAAGTACAATGTATGGTTTAAAAGTAATAATATCGATAATATAAAATTAATGTATAATATAACTCTGCTCTTAAATGCACTATGAAAATACAGCTATACTCATAAAATTATGAAATATACTTACTATTACAGCTTAAATAATAAAACTAATTAATAATAATAATGTTATAACTCTATAATTATGTAATCTTTTCCCATTTCAAACCACCAACTTATACTTTAATGAAATTCAACATGGCTGCTACTTTAAAACAAAGACCAATTCCCATAAATATACTCTTCAAAAAAAGTAGGGGATATTCTGAAACAATACAAAACTGCGGAAATGCACTGCTGTTTTTATTACAGGTAATAACAGGCCAATTGCCCACACATGAACATAAACAGTTCATGTGGGCGGCTTATCTGACGGCCCCATTTCACTCGCAAATAGATACACCGTCAAAAGTGAAAATTGACGTTTTTGATTTTTGTCTTAATAGTAATTGCTCCACTAGTCCTTAGACATTCAGCAGTTCGTCGTAGCATGCTCCTAATCAACCGTCCAATCACGATTTGGAGCAATCTGACCCACGCCTCTTGCACTGCAACGGCCAATTCTTGCAGTGTTGTCGGTTGACGTCGACGAACACGTCTCGCGATATGTCCCAGACATGCTATATAGGGGAAAGGTCAGGACTCATGGCTGGCCAAGGCATATGGACAATATGGCGACGCTGGGGGTAGTCATTCACGACACGGGCATTATCATCTTGAAAGATGAAACGTCGACCCGAATCTGTCATGCTGTCTGACGTTAACGTTAGCATGACGCTCATTTACACGCCTCCAAACGCGACCACGCCTATCGGTGAAATCCAGAGTAAATCCGGACTCATCTGAGAACATTACACGTGCCCATCGACGATTACCCCAATTTCTACGCAGCCTACACCATTGACGCCTGTTTGCCATCTGGCGAGTTAATGGGGGCACAACACGCGATCGTCGTTTGGGGTGTAACTCGAATTCTTGTAACTTGGTACAAGTTTACAGAAAGCTGATTGGCCGTTTGTCCTCGATTTCGCAGGACCTGTGTACGAATGTATCGATCCTGGGCTTGTGTAGTGACTCTAGGACGACCTGAACGAGGTCTATCATCAACATTGTGTGTTTGTTGGTACCGGTTCCACTGACACATTAAGAATGTTGGCTACTGCTCGCCGTGTAGAGCCCATTTGAAGCATGCCAATAGCACGTAGACGTTCATCATGTTGAAGAGGTCTCATTGCAAATTCAACGTAACACACTAAAGCAAAGATACGCTAAACAGTACATCTTATGCAAGAACCGATAGGAAAGCATGGATAGGATAAACCAGCACGCGGCTGTTTTCATCAACCCTTGCTTGAAGTGTCAAATTTGACAATGAACCCCTTCCCACGTGTATGGTGCTATTGTGTGTCGCACATGCAGCTCAGTGGTTATGTTGGGGCGATAAGTTCTTCATCTCTGAACATACTCTCAAAGCATGTCAAGTGTCCATGACTATTTATCGTATCACACCCTGCGTAGGTATTTGCATTTCAATATCCCCTACTTCTTTTTGAAGTGTATACAATAATAAACATACCTGATAAATAAACTGTCGCAATACACCAAACCACTATTGAAGAAGCTTCAATATGTTCATTTAGCAATATTGGAACTTATAAACTGATAAATACGCAATACCATATAGAATAAACTTTATAAACGAAGCAGAGAAAAGGTGTATACCTTTGCAAATAAAAACTATAAGATGAATGACAAATAAGAATAATAAGAAATGTTAAAGTTGAAGATGTAGTGAGTGGACACACTTCAGACTAGGTATATAGTGGACAGTATAGGACAAGTTTAAAGGGATAGTACAACCATTATTAGTTTATATTAAGTGCAAATTAAATTGACTAAAACCAACTGACTATTTATATTAAAAAAATTACTCTGTCACATACTCCCTGCTAACTAAAAATGTTGTCCTCTATATTACTCAATAAAAATAACTTATCACAATTTCGGAAATATTTCAGGAAAAATTCTCTGTCACAGTGTTGGTAATATCTCCAATACGACACGTAGTCTGTCTGGTAGCAATGACATGAAGTCAGCTGGAAGTAAAGATCTTGCCAGCTCAGCACGTCTTTGGAAATCTGGAAAAAAGCTGCTGTTCATGCGCCAGCACATATTCAGCCTGCCAACTTGGTGGGTTTCGTTGTCTCGTAGACCTACGGGGTCCAGGAACAGATAGTATGAATAATTTTGGCAGTGGTTCTTCAACTGATGAATCATCACCGGAAACTGGTGTCACTTGACCCTCTTCTACACCATCTTTAAAAACTTATTCAAGGTCCGAAACTATAACATCTTCTATTCCTGTGTCATCAGCTGCGGAGCTAGTCTGAGGCAGGAAGTCTGTCTCAACCACAATATACACAGGTTCTTCATCTTCTTCGCTGTCACCGTTCCCTTTATCGTCTTCGTTAGTGGTTTTAATTGAAACTTTACCTCTGGTATGGAGCTAATTGGTAAAAGATGGTTTCTGTGGAGAGTACGTACACGCTTTCCACCATCTTCACTTCTAACCTTGTAGACGGGAATATCATGATTTGGTTGGCTCAGCACTTTGTAGGCGATGTCTTCCCATTTATACGAAATCTTGTGTCTTCTGTCTTTGGACGCTAATCGTCGTACCAACCCACTATCACCAGACACGATCTTGATATTTCTGGCTCTGTTGTTATACTGCCTCTGTCGAGTTTCCTAGCCTTTGTTAACTTTAGCAGAAGCTGTCTTGTAAGCATATTCAAGCTTATCTTTTAAATCATTTACACATGTGTTATACAATTTACTCTCATCTTCATTATTGACAAGCCCCAGTAGGATATCAATCGCTAGGTTTGCTTTACGGCCAAACATCAGTTCAAAAGGGGCGTATCCGGTAGCTAAAAGGGCTAGTGGAGTTGTATGCATGTACAAGTGTTGCGCCATAAGTCTTCCAATCTCTCTTCTGTTCTGGTTGAAGCGTTCCTAGCATATTGAGTAGTGTTCGGTTGAATAGTTCACACTGTCCATTGCCTTGGAGATGATAGGGTGTGGTTCTCGATTTATCCACACCTGTCAGTTGACACAATTCCGTTTCCTGTCTCCTAAGATATATTGGACACTGTTGGGCGTATTATTCTATATTGGTTGATATCCCAGGACAGGAAGCTCTAGGAAGAACAGCTGCAGCCTCTCTTGATCTTTGTACACAGTCCGTCGAAAACGAGTTTCGGATCTAAGGACGAAGTGTCCATATTCCCTCTGCAGACCTGCTTCTTCAGGACATGTAGGCTTATGGCTTGGTCTTATATTCTTCTCTGTGTCATTTGAAACAAACTTAAGCAAAGGATCGTCAAGCTGCGTTTGTCTCCAAGTCTTGCTGTCAACTATTGACGAAGTATTCTTGATGGCATCATGTATCACTTGTTGGGACATGCTGGTCGAATGGATGTACCCACTGACAGTTTAAATATCTTTCAATGCACCCTACAATCTCTTCTTTCACCTTAATAAATCTATCTTTCTCCGCGCTGCTGGTACCTCCTAATCTACGTAGGGCATCAGCATCTCCACTTTTCTTGCCAGGTCTGTATTTGATGAAAAAATTGTAGTTGGTAAGAGCAGCTAACCAGCGATGGCCTGTGGCATCTAACTTGGCTGTGGTAAGAATTTAAGTCAACAGTAAAGCTGTTGCTGTAAAGATGCTGATGGGATTTTTCTGTGGCAGCCCACTTTAAAGCCAAAAACTCTAGTTTATGTGCAGGATAGTTCTTCTCAGCTTTAGATAGTCCTCTACTGACATAACAGATGACTCGTTGCTTATCGTCCTGTTCATGATAAAGCACAGCTCCTAATCCTTGACCACTAGCATCCGTGTGCACTGTAAATGTTTTTGTAAAATCTGCATATCCTAGTATTGGTGGATTTACTTGGCAACTTTCAGTTTCATAAACTTCTTGTTTTTGTTCTGCACCTTTCTTCCCCCTTTTCATATGCCCACATTTTCATTTGTTTGTAGACACTCCACAGGTCACAATTTTTATCCGATTCTGACGAAACCTAAAATATAGGTCTATCTCATAAAGGCCTCGATTTCTTTCGGTATTGGCATGTATCGGACCATAACTTCATGGATTATGGCCCCTGATTATACGAAAAATCACGTTTTAGCTTGTTGACACGATAGAGGTCACAATGTTCACCCGATTTTGATGACACTTGAAATGCATGTTCATAACCCAAAGATCTTGGTTCTTTTCGATATTAGATCGTAACTTCCTGAATTATGGCCCTTGATTGTACGAAAAATCTCGTTTTTAGCTTGTGGTCCCTCTAGAGGTCGAAATTATTATCCGATTTAAAAAAAAAATGAAATAATCACCGTTACACTATAATGTTCGTTGAGTTCGAATTTCGTGAAAATCAGACCAAAACTGCCGGACAAAATGGCGGCCCCTTGTACGCAAATACAAATTAGCATTTTTACATGACTGTGTAAATAGCGAATTTAACATATGTAAATAAGAATTTACATCCATAAAAGTAGGCATATTAACATACGCATTACAAGGTCAGGAGTTAGAATTATGGGGGTAATTCCGCCCGAAAAAAAGCTACTTGTTTTTTTAATAGGCAATTAATTTGTTTTCCAAATTTTGAGAATAACAGATATTAGTCAATCTTGTTGACAAATTCATATTTGGTTAATTCTTACTGTTACAGTATTGGGTCTTTAAGATAGGTTCTTGACGACAACACTAGTTTAAGTATAGGATATTAACCTACCCGAGGTTGATATGATAAGAGAACACGCGGGCGAAGCCTAAGTGTTCTCTATCATATCAATCCGAAGGAGAGTAGGTTTATATCCGACATATACAACGCCATTTCGCCCTTAAATTTAATGGGCTCTTCTATTAAAAGGCAACAATGATTGGATAATTGCTCGATAGTTTCGGAAAAATAACGAAAATACCGAAGTAATCCAGCGAATGTACGTGCATGTTTTTGTTTATACGTCGCCATTTTGGGGTAATTGAATTGAAAGCAATAACAAAATGGATAGTAATACGAAGTCAGACGTATAATCAATTAATCAATCCTTTTTAGCCAACATATTGACGATGGAATAGATGTGAATGCAAATATCGATGAGGATCTATCCAAAGCCTGAAGAAAATTTGGATCAAAAGGCAATCTTTTCCGATAATTCTGACAGTGAACCGTGATTGAAGGTTTTCGGTATGCTCAGAAAAGGATTTGACCGACTGTACCCAAAAATACTTTACAAAGGAACTCTTGGAATGTGTGGAGAACTAATCGAAATGTGGACGGAAAGAAAATTATGAAAGATATCTTAGACATGGAGTATGGATAACCGATTTAAATATGCCGATAAGTACGCCGTCTATTTCGGTCCTGAATGCTACAAACTGTACCATAACAATTTTTAATCGTTCTTTGTATTATTTAGATCATCTACGTCATCAGCGGTTGGTATGAGATGACGTCATTAGCGGTTGGTATGAAATATAACTGCTATGGACAAAGAAAAATCTACCGCCAGTTGTATATCTTCATATAATACTTTTATTCTTCTTTAAACATATGTACAAAACTTAAAGGAGAATATTATCACAAAAAGTTGCTTTAATATGAAAACTAAGTTAATATTAGAATATTTTCAGCCCTGCGAAATTTTAAAAGTCATTCTAAATATTTTTACAAAGGAAAAATATACCAAAAAAAACATAGCCTCGTTTTGATTCTTTCCGTGAGTGACGGCAAATACGACAGACGTTGTGAATTTCCCTATAGAAGGCTATTGCAACTGAGCACCGCATCCCGTCATTTTGTTTTACTGGAAGCATAAACATGGCCAATTGCATTGTTTGGGGTTGTATTAATAGCACAAGCAATAAATCAGGAAGCACGTGTCATTTTTTTTTTTGAATTTCCAAGCGAGGCAACACGCAGAATGGTCTGGACACAGTGATGTCAACAAGGCGATGTCAAAACACGCTTCTAGTTGTTCAGAGCATTTTGATTTATCTGCTTACGAACATGACCAGTGAAATTTTAATAATATTATGTCGATCAAGATATAGCAGTTATGTTATCTTTCAATGTTAAACTGTGCATAGTTCTATGGGTAAACTGTCTAGTCGTTCGGATGGGACGATAAACCGAGGTCCCGTGTACACATTGGTGTGCACGTAAAAGATCCATTGACAGATGGAATTCGATATAAGAGTAGGCCGTAGCGCCGCTGCCCGGGCAAAATTTCCCTCCTAGCACACTGTATGGCGTATGCCCCAGGTTAGGAGCAGAACAGTAGGACGTTAAACCCCATTTCATTTCATTTCTATGGGTAAACCGACACGCCTTCAAAATCTAGCAACAGAAATGACTGATATGTAACCATAGCAACGAAATGTAAACAACACAGCTAGGTAGGGAAGCTAAATACTAAACTAAATGTAAATTAATATCCCCACTTCGACGCGTCTTCCGCGTCAGTAGTAGGTGTTTGTCTATGTCGACGATTTTGCAGTCGATCATAGATAGTCCTAGATGTAGGAAGTCCGTAAGATTTAAATAGGTAAATGAGTGTGATGGAATATTTTTTCAGCGATACTCCGGTCTGATGCCGATAGTCCTATGTTATGTATGTGATCCTCGTTTTTCAATTGTTGCACAAAGAAAGTAATCTAGGGCGTATAATACCGTATTACCCTATGGCTAGGGTAAACTTATTGGAATTATTAGTTTTTCTCTGATATATTTCCACCGACGAAGCGGGAATATCAATAAATGAAGCGAAAAGTTATCGAGAATCCAACTCAAGGACTGTGGACGTGGTGATAAGACAAGGTAGGCCTACGCTATTTTGAGTGCCTATTTATCATTCTTCGTGGCTAAAAATCGTAGAACGGTCCGAACCATTATCGTCACCGTTGTTGCTCGCCTTTCTAATTGGCTCGGAGTGATTTGGAAGAACTTTCATGGTGAAATCAATGTCTGACAAGCTGTCACTTTCTGCCGATGACATATTGAAATATACATCGACTGCTACACGAGAGTCGCCTCTTACGTCATGTCACGTGATTTAGCTTCAGCTCATTAATTGTCGGTTGTTTCCGTAATCGCGGAAATCCGAAGGTGCTTTTTAACGTTCTAGTTACTAAAACTTTTTTTTTTTTTTTTAAAAAATAATAATTCTGAAATCGGCTACACAATGAACTAAGTAAATGATAAAATTAAACTTTTACTATAGCTTTCCGCTTTAAAACTCCGTAATAAGCTTGTGTTTAGTGAGTCATGGTCCTAGCTCGGCTTGACACCCTTGGGTGCCAACTCCTAACTAACTTGCATGGCCGCTGTCCGGTCTTAACTCGAGAACTGCCTGGTCCTAAGTTAACTTCTAGACGCCCTCGCCTAGTCTCTGTCCTATCTACTTTTCATTTCTGCTTATAAACCCTTTCTAGACAAAAGATGATCGAAGAGATTATACAGATACCTATATTGCATCATAACTCAGGGAAAGGGCAGTAACTAATGCCTTCCACGTGGCCGTTAGCAGTGTCAGACCAGTGCCAATGTCATAATCTGATCAGGTTAATCGATTTCATGATTGAAGGCGTTAATTGACATTTTTCGACATAATCTCCAATAATGTAACCCTACGTCATTGATCGTAATTAACCAATCGGCTAATTAAATCTTATTCAGATGTAACTGCAAAAACAAATTAATGGTGTCAAAAACAAAACAAAATATTATATGTAATTAACTACGGATAAAGAGAGAAAAATTTTAAGACACAAATTTAAAGGGATGGTCGGGTCGGGAAAAATACACATGTTTGGTTTGGTCAAATGCTATCAAACAGAACTAGATTCAGCTTTATACAGCTAAATCCAATCATTGCAGAGATTGTGCATAGGGAGGGTTTTGGGTGGGTTGGGACTGTATTCCCCATAACACTATGAATGTTTAGAGTAACTTAAATAGCAAACAGGTACTTACATAAGTTATACATATTCAGGGTATAGATAGGAATAAATTATAGTTAGTATAATGATTCACAAAAGAAAAAAAATAATAATTAGCACAAATTTTAAATAGTTAATGTCTTTTTCACCGATTAGAAAGAATCCGCTGACGCTGCATTGATGTTAGTAATGGGAACCGCGTTGTGCACAAATTTATATAGAGCTCTTGGTTTAAACGACCTGTAAACGCGAACAATAGAACTTATATCGAAAGAAGCACTTTCTGAGAAGAACGTTGGTTTAATTCAGGAACAGTAGATCAGGAACCACCACTTTAACACACGAAATGTGAATATTGCTAGCTTGTTGAGATGATCATTTACCATACTTCATACGATTTCACCATTAAAACGTTGGGCGCCATAGTTACGGGGTCGTTATGAAAAACACGCCAAAGACATGTAAGATTCGTTATTCAGTTTACTCAATATAATATATGAACTTAAATGGCCTGCATTAACCCTGCGACATAGATATCATCGAATATCAAAAGACCAGGAATAGTTTACAAATCTTTAGAGCTAATTCAATTCATAGGAGATACATGATGTTACGTCGTCCTGCAGTAACTTCTCTGCTAGAGTAAGCAGATATGGGGTGAGAGATTGGAAGACATTTTATTTTTGATTTTTATGTAGACTTTATATCCTGCATTGATATAAAAAGATATGGGGTGAGAGAATGGAAGACATTTTATTTTTGATTTTTATGTAGACTTTATATCCTGCATTGATATAAAAAGTATTTAAGGAGAACCCTGTGTTCCTGATACATAGACGATTTGGTTTCCGAGTCTATGGAGAAATCTCATATCCCAGTCCGTCTTTAAGTCAATAACGCAAAGTCCTAGATTTGAGATCTGAGTCATTATTTTAGCAATCATAACCCAATGAGGCACTTGGATAAACGCAGGTATACGGTAGATAAAGTACGTATACGATAGAGGATTTATGGTATTTTGTGTCATTATGGTATTTGTATTGTTTCCTGCAAAACGTATATCAGTAACAGTAAAGTTATATTGTCGTCAGCTGTTTTTAACTAATGCATTATAGTGGTTCCTTTCTTATCCTAACCTGTGATTTTAAAGATGCTTTATGTAAACACTAAATATGCCTATTGCAGATCTTTCTTTTGGCCTCAAATATTATGTAAATTATTAATTTGACATTAATCAACTAGCTTTACCATCGGCTGGCTGTGATTACGAACGGATTGTTACACGATCGCCATTAAATTAAATAATTTAAAACACCCACACAGCAGCTTTGATGTTAAGAGCAAATTTGATGACTCCGGAAAGAAACGTTCTAGACCGCTTAATATCGATAGGGTTCATCCGCTCGATTTCTACAGTGCATTTACCACGTTCATATCCGGGCATACAGAACTGCATTACCGAAGATTAAACAACGAGATACCGACAAGCCAAATATAAGAAAATATATTTACCACATCCTTTAAAACTTGAGGGAGAATATGTAGATTAATTCCAAGATTTGATAGTATTTGCCTCTGTTGTTGAAATACTTTATCTGTACCCCAGTCAACACCCACAAATATTTTATCTGCAAAGAAATAGATATTCAATTTCCTTTCATTCCCTACAAGTACAATACTTGCGATACTTTAAGGAGAACTCAAACGCAAAAAGTTGTCATTGTGACATGGGTCGGACTCAACGTCCGCTCCTTATTGGTTGTTGGGTGTTGTTCATGTATTGGACAGGGAAAATTACTTCTTAGCTGAACTCGTAATGGACAATATTGGTGTCAGTCATTATAACATATGCGATAGAACTGGTTAAACCCGTTCTAAATGTAATTTGAACACAGAGATCATTGCTACACGTAATGAAAGTTTCAACAAACGGTAGTGACGAACGCTAAAGGAAAGCACGGGTTATCCTTCTATATAACTGACTGAAGTGACAAGTGATTACAGATACACGGGCATGAAAATCACGTCTAAAACAAGAAAACACCCATCGCTATCAAATAGATAGCAATCTTGTAGACAATGTTTACATTAATCATCCTTCAATCAAAATATGCAAACTCATCACGAGGCTGTGTGAACAAGTATGGACGCAAAATATTTCTCTGTGAAACTTGATTTAAAAATAGTGTAATCCTATGGATAAAAGACTCTTATAGCAGAAATTAGTTAACCCAACTCTAAAAGGAAGAGTACAGATCATATGAATACCAAAGAAAACACAAAGAGTGGCCACAAACGGAAGAAATCAAAAGGACAAAGCAAGAGTAACACCAGTCACGGAAAGCCATGTAGAAAGTTAAATGAGAGTATTGAGAGTAAAAAACGACAACAACACAGGATATGAACGAACATAACAATACTATGAGCATTTTCTGTGTATCACCATCACACGACCAACAATGCACCCCAATGCTACAGCGCCCAGAAATCCAACATATTATACAACAACAGAACTAAATAACCCCAAATATACCCATGGGTGAATATTATGTAAGTAGTCCCTTCCAACACCATATGAATCCCGTTATGCATTCAACAATGAATCAGAGCCAAGATATAAGTAGTAAAATCGATAGACTAGTTCAAAATGTTGATCAGATGTTTCAGAAACTTTATGTTGTAGATCAAATCAGTGCAAAACTTGATACTTTTGAGACAAAAATTAACGGTTTCATAGAAAATGTGGATTAACTGTCAAATCGTATGAATAACATTGAGGGTGGTTTAAATGAAGTTAAAACAGAACAGGCTGAAATGAAATCAGCCACTTCTAACCTCCAAAACGAACTCAATCAGGGTATGACAACAATGAAACAAAACTATAGTGAGTTGTTTGAAGGTCACTTGGATCTACAAACTAGGTCAATGAATCTGATGATGAGGATACAGAATCATTGCTCATTGAATTCATGAAAAAAAAGTTGAAACTTAATGCCCCCCCCCCCCCGACTTCCATAGAGCTCATCGATTTGGAGTAAATGTTGATGGAGGACCAGCATATTGCTCAAGAAATATTGTGTGCAGATTCAAAAAGGAGCTAAATCGCTAATATTTAGGACCTAGAAATTGACGCAAATGGGTGGCAACGCATATAATAATGTAATCTGACTGTATATGAACTGATTTACATTCAATTGTTTCCGTTTTTATTCTAATTTCAAATCAGTTAGGTCCAGCGAAATACCGCATGAGTCTCGACCGAATATAAATTTCTAGCGTCTGGTTATTCCAGTCAATTGCGCATTCTCTCCAGATAAGTTATGGCGTCGCCGTATGACAGTGGAATATGTCTATCCTCGCTCTTTCTGGTCACTTGCTACAAATGACGACGAAACGCATTATCGTACACGATTCGTGTACTAATGGTTAAATGTATATTTTGTTTTAAATATTGGATATCAGAAGCCTACCTTTTCCTGATAAGATACAAACGTCAATGTTGATTTTAATTGGCAAATAATTCGTGTTTTCAACGTTTAAGACTTTGGATGATATTGAGTTAGAGACTTTGCTACTTTAAGGGTGAGAAATTGTTAGGAATTGTGGCAGCTTACTAAAAGGGGGTAGTTATGGTATAAGAGAGCAGTTTCCAGAAGAAATAAACGAAAGACGAAAATTTTTATGGCCATATTTTAAAGAAGCTTAAATTCAGAAACAGAAAGTGTCGCTAAAGAGAGATAAACTATATATTGATGGGCGAGAATTTAAACCACCAAATGAGAGACAAGGAGACAACGAAATGGTAGATTCTCAAACTAGATACGATTTACAAGGTGCGCGTCCCAAACAGAGAAACGGGCTAAATCAACGGGTAACCCGAATAGGGCCCCAGAATAGATATGACAAATAGGAATGTCATGGAGGATCACGTGACTTGTACGACAACAAAAAGAACTAATCAGTGAGACTGTCGATGATGGCGCTCCATTCAGAGTGAATGAAAACGGCCAAGGCGTAACTTATAAAATTCGTATGCCCGTGTTAAACGTATGTGGGCTAAAAAGAAAACTATTGATTCCTGATTTTCCAGAGTTTATCAAAGAACAAGATTTGCTTTGTTTTACAGAAACAAAATTAGATGACATAGATGGAATTATAGCGAATGATTTTAGTTTTATTTCTAAGAATAGAAAGAAATTATCTTGTAATAGATCAGGTGGAATTGCTTTAGGTTATAGGAAAAGTTTGTCAAAATTCATACACCCTATTACTACAGACAGCCAATTTGTTCTTTGGTTTTATATTGACCGTGGTATTATAAGATTAGCACAAAATATTATTTTCGGAATCGTATACATACCCCCCGATAACTCCTCATACACAAGTGAACATGCATTCATTGAAATTTAAACTGAATTCCAATCCATTACGAGAAATAGCCCATATGTGACACTGGTTGGTGATTTCAATAGTAGGACTGCAAACTTGTTAGATTTATACATGACTCAAATTCTCTAGACGAAATAGGTGAACAATTCGCCGAATACAGAGAAGCAACCAACGAACTAATTAACTTAGGAATTACCATTCGAAGGAATAGCCCTGACAATTTTGTAAATACGTTCGGCAGAAGACTCATTAAATTTTGTAAAAACAATAATATTTTCATTTTAAATGGAAGATTTCATAAAGATCAAGTAGATAAACGTACAAGTAGAAATCTTAGTGTAGTTGATTATGTGATATGCTCTACTGATGTAATTGAGGTCATAGATTATTTTGAAATATTAGACCACTGTAAACTCTTCTCCGACCTCCATTCGCCAATACTTTTCGGTGTGCATACATCTAATACTATCCAACATTATCGAAACACAATCCTGAATAAAACAAATGGACAAACAGAACGTATTCGGAGATGGATACCCGAGAAGAGTACTGAATTTGTAACAAATCTAGACACTGTAAAACTTGACAAAATTGCATTTAATCTAAGTCAGGAGCGTGAAAACTGGGAAGACACTAGTCACTTTCGAATAAAGGAAATTGTAAATAATATGTCATCATTGTTTGTTCAAAGCGCCAAAGCAACTTTCGGTGTGGTAAATTATAATCCCATAATATAAAACAAGGGCCATAACTCTGGCAGTAATTATCAGAAATCGCTGAAAACCAATAGGCTTCATCATCTTATGACCTTAAACACTGTGTATCAATTTAATGTCAATCGGATGTTAACTTTAGCCTCTAGAGGTGATCAAGGGGCCATAACTCTGGCAGTAATTATCGGAAATCGTTGAAAATCAATAGGTTTCTTCGTGTCATGACCTTAAACATTGTGTATAAATTTAAAGTCAATCGGATATTAACTTTGGCCTTTAGAGCATCCAAAAGATTTTTTGAAGTGATCAAGAGCCACAACTCTGGCAGTAATTATCGGAAATCGCTGAAAATCAATAGGCTTCTTCGTCTCAAGACCTTAAACACTGTGTATAAATTTAAAGTCAATCAGATATTAACTTTAGCCTCTAGAGCGTCCACAAGCAACTGTGGACGCCGGACCGAGGGACGGACGGAGGCGACGACAATATACGACCACATTTCAATGTGGGCGTATAAAAATGAAAAAAGTGAAGATAACAAGTGGTTTACACAGAACTGTAGGAACAAACGACGAAATTATAGGAGAGCTTTAAGATTATATAAATTGTATGGCACAGAGTTATTTAAATCAAAATTGAAACAAAATGAATTTGTTTATAAAAGAGCAATTAAAAATGGTATAAATATTTACAACGTGAAAATACAAGATGAAATGAGAACGCTTCGATCCAAAGATCCTAAGCCATTTTGGAAAATAATAAACAGACAAAATAGGGAGACCAACACTGATATACGTCTTGATTTATTGTTCCAATATTTTGAAAATATAAACGCAAGTAAACAAAAAGAATCAGAAACCGAACTAAAAGTAAATTCTTCTGTGAATGATACAGATAACGATATTTTAAATAAACCGATTAGCCGAAGAGAAATATATAAAAGTATTAAAAATGTTAAAAATACCAAATCACCAGGTAAAGATTTAATAATTAATGAATACATCTCGTCTGCTATAGACCATATGATTGAAATTTATGAATATTTATTTAATTTGATATTTGATACTGGTATGCTGCCAGATATATGGCTTCGAGGAAGTATTGTCCCAATCTTCAAAAACAATGGAAGTAAATCGGATCCAGAGAACTAAAGGCCAATAACGTTACTATCAACCATTAGAAAATTATTCACCTCTATACTCAACTCCCGTTTATATCAATATCTTGACGAACTATCGATCTTAAATGAAAACCAAGCTGGTTTTAGAGCTGGATACTCAGCATCTGATCATATATTTTCTGTCTTATGCTGGATACTCAGCATCTGATCATATATTTTCTGTCTTATGGTTTGGATTGTTCGTACTTGGTTTTATTTTATTTTCACTTTATTCATTAATTGAATTATTGAAATCAAAAAAACGAAAACTCTATTGTTGTTTTATTGATTTTGAAAAATGTTTTGACTCGATACAAAGAAATTATTTGTATTCAAAACTTTTACTAAATAATATAAATGGCAAATTTTATAACATCATTCATAATATGTACTTGAATATAAAGTCTTGTATTATCCATAATAATGAGAAATCTAGCTTTTTTCCATGTGAAATATGTGTAAGACAAGGAGAAAATCCATCCCCCATTATATTTTCATTATTTCTAAATGATCTACAAGAATACTTAGAAAATAAAAATATCACTGGCATACGTATCATAACAGATGACCTTGAATCTGAACTTGAAACCTATATGAAAACTTTCCTATTACTTTATGCTGACGATACTATCTTATTAGCGGATAACTCTGATGATCTGCAAATTCTTTTAATAAATTTTGATCAGTACTGTGAAAAATGGAATTTAAAAATAAATATACAGAAAACAAAGGTATAAATATTTTCGAATGGTAAAATACCAGCAAATCAAAAATTGAAATCGTTAGTGATTATAAATACTTGGGAGTCTTATTTCAAAGAAGCAGGAGCTTCTCCAAAACAAAACAAGATGTGATTGAAAAAGCAACCAAGGGAATGTACTCTTTAATAAGAAAATGCAGAAATAATAACCTTTCCATTTCTTGTCAAATTCAATTATTTGACAAATGTATTTTGACTATATTAATGTACGAATCAGAAATCTGGGGCTATGAAAATGTAGATAAACTGGAAAAAATACAATTAAATTTTTACAAGACAATTCTAAATTTACGACAAACCATCCCAAATTGCATGATATATGCAGAACTCGGAAAATTTCCAATACAAATCCTTATTAAAATGTGGATGATACAATTCTGGAATAGACTCTTAAACGGTAAACCGAGTAAACTATCGTTTTCCTTATATAAACTGTTATATATCAACAGTTCCAAATATAATTTTGATTGCAAAAGGATTTATTTCTGGAGAACTATTTTAAATGAAACCGGATTTTCTTATACGTGGAACTGTCAAATAGTAGATAATTGGACAACTAAAAGAATTGAAATGTCACTAAAAAGATCAATTCTTACAAAAATGTTTAGCAGATATACAACTTTCACAAAAATGTCTTTGTTACAAAATATTTAAAACCGATTTCAAATTAGAACCATATTTTAATAATTTAACAAACATTACCATACAAATTTTGTCTAGATTCAGACTTGGGAGTCACGGATTACCGATTGAGTCGGGGAGGTGGAATATAACCCCAAGAAACGAAAGATTCTGTCATGTCTGTGACTCAGCCGACATCAGTGATGAATTTCACTATATTCTAAATTGTAAATATTTTTCTTCTGAAAGAAAAAGATTATTGCCAGATTGGTGCCAAAATCGCCTAAATACATTCAAATTTCAAAGTCTTTTTAATTGTAAAAACACTGTTGTATTACAGAAGTTATGTCGACCCATAAAGATAGATTGCTAGGCAACAAAACATACGCCCACAGCAGCTAAATCGTCCGGGCGGTCGACAAGGGTTGTCACATATTTATTCTTTTGTAGGTAATTAGGGGCATTTAATAGACAATTTCATACAGATGACATTATAATTTCCGTCGTTTGAGGGTTCACATGGTTCTAAAAACTAAAATAAGGACCATAACACTGGAAGAAATCTACAGAAATTGTTGAAATTCGACAGGCTTATTCGTTTCACTAATTCAAATAATGCATATAAATTCCATACAGATCGGATGATAACTTCTGTCATTCGAACGTTCACAAGGTTCAACAAAGTAAAACAAGGGCCATAACTCTAGAAGTAATTGAAGGAAATTGCTGAAATTCAATAGGATTCTTTGTTTTACTACTTTAAATGATGCATATAAATTTCATATAGATCGTTTGATAACTTTTGTCGTTAGAGCGTTCACAAGGTGCAACAAAGTGAAACAAGGGACATAACTCACGCCATAATTAACGGAAATTTGCTGTAACTCAATAGGCTTGTTCGTTTTACATATTTAAACCATACATATAAATTTGAAACAGATCAGATGATAACTGTTGTCATTAGAGCATTCACAAGGTACAACAAACTGAAACAAGGGCCATAACTCACGGCGTAATTAACGGAAATTGATGAAATTCAATAGGATTCTTTGTTTTACTAATTTAAATGATGCATATAAATTTCATACAGATCGGATGATAACTTTTGTCGTTAGAGCGTTCACAAGGTGTGCAACAAAGTAAAACAAGGGCCATAACTCTAGATGTAATTCACGGAAATGCTGAAATTCAATATGATTCTTTGTTTTACTAATTTAAATGATGCATATAAATTTCATACAGATCGTTTGATAAATTTTGTCGTTAGAGCGTTCACAGGGTGCAACAAAGTGAAACAAGGGCCATAACTCACGGCATAATTAACGGAAATTTGCTGAAACTCAATAGGCTTGTTCGTTTTACTAATTTAAACCATACATATAGATTTTAAACAGATCAGATGAGCATTCACAAGGTACAACAAAGTGAAACAAGGGCCATAACTCACGGCGTAATTAACGGAAATTGCTGAAATTCAATAGGATTCTTTGTTTTACTAATTTAAATGATGCAAATAAATTTCATGCACATCGGCTGATAACTTGTGTCGTTAGAGCGTTCACAAGGTGCAACAAAGTGAAACAAGGGTCATAACTCAAGAAGAAGTTATTGAAATTAAATAGGCTTCTTCATCTCACTAATACAAACAACATATATCAATTCCAAAACAATCAGATGATAAATGTAGTCTGTAGAGTGTTCACAAGAAATTGTGGACGATGGACGGACGGACGGACGGACGGACAGGCGGACGGACGCGGGCGACGGCAATATACGACCAGATTTCCATGTGGGCGTATAAAAATCATTACATCAAAAGTTAATCCTCCATGAAAACCTTTTGTTATATACTTTATATACACAACTATTGTTATTGTCAACATTATTTAATAATTATTGATATTACATAATTGTTCGCACATGTCATTTAAGTTTGAACCTATGTTTATAAATTTGCATTACCTCAATAACTGTGTATATATAGTTTTGGAGAATAAAGAAGTTGAAATTGAAGTGAAACCATAGATGTAGTCAAAGACTACACCTATACACCTATCAAATGCTCGTGTGGACATATTGCAACCACTTCACACCTACTAATCGACTGCAATCAACTAAAGAAAGAACGCCAATCAATGATTGACAAACTGATAGGGAGGGGAAGAGCAATTTGTCTCAATTCTCTCCACCGCCAGACGATAGATACTGGACCTCTGGGATTTCAATGAGGAAATACGTATGACCAAACACATATAACGATACAACTAATCAATTAAAATACACACGGTAGGGCGGAGCGCAAACAGGTCCCCAAGAGGGTAACGCCCACCGCCCTACACTACTAATCAAACTTTAACAAAACAAATATAATGATATGCGTAAGCCAGGTAGTACGCAAAATTGGCTCCTAGAGAGAAGCGTAACCCATAACGTTCCGTCCTGCACAAACCAATTAAAAAAAGCTAAGCAGGGTGGTCCGCAATAATGACCACAAAGAGGGTTCGCAGTACAGGTTTAATTTATAGTTTTTATAGAGGCAAAGTTTTTCACAGCTTTGTAAGTTTTCATGCCATGACTGATACCAGGTATCATTGAGTCTCTGTTTTAAAGTTTTCAGAAATTTAGTTACATCTGTTACACCTTGTGAAATCCAGACATAACTAAGGCCTAAATTATCGAAACATGTTTGTCTACCAGAACAATGCAATTTATAGAGCATATCATAACAGGCCTTGGGATATCTATCTGAAGGCATAAAACATATCGTAACCCAATATTTGATCATATTATATTTATGTAAAACATGTATAGGATTTATACCAAGTTTACCATAGATAGACAGTTTAGGTACATTTGAATTAAGTGAGAAGAGTCTTCTGCAGAACTTTAAATGGACAGCTTCCATGCATTGATATGTTTCATAGCCCCATACATCTGACCCATATGTTAGGACAGGTATTCATGGCCCTTTCTCCTTGATGGGCTAAGTGGTTACTACATTTGCACCAAGAGAGTTTTGGTGTAAAGAGTACACCAAGATATTTATAAGCAGATACTGACTCGATTACCTCCCCTCGATAGAACCATTTCGCATAATGCTTTACATGTATAATGCCACCTCTTCTAAAAACAATGATTTTGGTCTTAGATTAATTTCCATACCATATTTTATACAGAACTCACTAATACAATTTATTTCTTTTTGTAATCTCCCAACGGTGTCTGACACTGAAGCGATATCATCTGCATAACATAGTGCTGAAATATTTTCAACAGATGCTGAAATATTTTCCACAAATTCATTTACATATGTTCCTACACAGTTATTCAAATACTCTGACAACAATAACTTGTCGGTGTGGACACATGATTTTAGTTGAGAGTACATAGAGGTTATTACACAAAAAAATCTGCCCTTCATACCATTTTTTAACAGAATAAAGCGTAGATGACAATGTGAAATACAGTCGTGCGCTTTCGAAGAATCAACATATTATAAGCAATAGAAGCGACCTTTTTTTTACGTGTGAGGTATTTCTGAATCAGAGCGTATAAGGAAAATATATTATCAGAGGTACTATATCCTTTTCTATAACCTGACTGTTCCTCATATAATATATCCTCGGCTTCACACATTTCAGACAGACGAGTGTTTAGGATTTTAGTAAATACTTTTCCTATGACTGATAATAAAGATATCCCTCTGTAGTTTCCAAGGATTTAGACCATAATTCTGGATAATTGCCACTCAGGATAATTGTGTTAAACAGTGTGGTTAGAAGTGGGAGCATAGAATGCCTTACGTGCTCATTCAGAATTCCATCTGGACCTGGGGCTTTTGCACTGGGTAGACTATTTATGGCATTTTCTATCGCATTAACATTTATCGGTTCATCTAAAATACAATCATCCATCTCTTCATTCTTGTTAATATCACCCGTCTTCATTAGCCCAGTTCGAAGCAAAACAGCAGGACGTTAAACCCCATTTCATTTCATTTGTTAATATCACAGTCAACTTCATAATCTTCAACATATCTAGTGACATATTCTGTGAACACAGGATCAAGTTCATATTTCATATTATTGTACAAACCATTGAAGTATGTATACCAATCTTCTGGAGAAATATTGCTTGTAGTTTTAGTTCCTCTTACATATCTCTTCAAACTTCTCCATAGTTGAACAGTGTCTGTGACAGATCGTCTCTTATCTCTTTATATTCTTTCTTCATGTTACATAGAATTTTTAATATGTTCCTTGGTTTTTTGTAATTAGGTAAGTCATCATCTGTATTTGACAATCTCCATCTATCTAGTAACATATATTTGTTGTTTTTACTCACATTGCATTCATTTTCGCACCATATTGGTTGTTTCTCTATGGTGTGAAGGTTTACTGAATTTCTACATATCATTCCATTGTGTTCTGCACCATTAGATATGGCTTCATGTAATAATATAACCATACCATTAGTATTCCCGCTATTTTTACATTCTAGAAAGGAAACATACAGGTCAGCATTCAGATACTTTTTAATATTATTCACAAAATTATCTGCTTGATCAGCTTTCCATTTAAGCCTGTGCCACGGTTTCGGTGCATCATTTGATTTTATGTTCTTTTGTGCCATAAGTTTCAAAGAGCAGCATAAGGGGAAGTGGTCAGAGGTGTCATAGTCAACAATCTCAAAGTCAGTTACATTGTTATACTGGGATGTGGATGCTATTACATAATCATTTACATTTTTTCCGACATGCGAAACAAATGTGAAATTTCCATCTTGATCATTGGGTGCACGACCGTTTAGCATATGGATATCAAAAGATTTACAAATAGATAGAAGCGATCTCCCAAACCTGTTAACTACCTTGTCTTTCGACTTTCTGCATATGTCAAAATCATCTGTATCATATTCTACATCTATAAATCTTGTATCATCATCCTGGATAAAGTCTTGTTCTTCTCCAACACGTGCGTTTAGGTCTCCTGCAACTAGATACTGGACATTACAATCATACCGTAATGAGATTTCGTTTAAATTGTTTTCTAGATTGATAATACCATCTGGTTCAGTCTATACCTCATATACAACTGACTTACTTGGAGAAATATATATGAAACAAAAAACTGTTTGAATATCTATTGAAATCTTATTTGAGATAAAATGAAACAAAGTACATTGTATATTCCATTACTGAAATGATTATAGATTCTATTAAAATAACAACTAATACATTTCTTGATATACATAGATATACCCCCAGATACTCTTCCTTTCCCCTTATAATTTCTCACGTCAATAGCATGATGTTCGTACCCTTTAAGTAAGTTCGAATAATCATTTATACCCTTATACCATGTTTCATATAATGCTATAACATCATACCTATATAAATAGCAAATCAATTCATCATTAATGTGGGACTTTAAGCCATTAATGTTCCACGACAGAATATTAATGCTTGACATAGAAAAACAGTCAGCACTTTTATTTAGTTCATCACATGCAGCTGGGAGTTGGTCAAACCCCTATTCGTTGCTCATCCAGTCTAGCAGTGGGCTTTTTCCTAGTGCAGTAATACTATCTTTATCTAGATCATATTATGAATTGTTTCCAATTATAAGTGTGTCTTTCTCCCCTACTAGTTCTATAGTAGTTTTGACCGGATTTTTCGCACTTCAATATTAAAGTCCTCTTTCACGAACACAGTATATTTGTCAATACTTTTCTTGAATATTTCCGGTTTGTTTGTTCTTGATTGCCTCAATGCATTTAATGCTGCACATCTTTGTTTAAATCTACCGAACTGGACGCAGATTGGTATGTTATTTGTTTCTATTTTTTTTCCTAGTCGAACAGCTCTTTCAATTGGAAACGTGACATAATCATTTGCATCTAGATCAAGACTAACACATAAATAAGAGAGAACGGCAGTTTCTGTTTCAACAAAGTTCTCGGGTTTATTTTCTTTAATATTGAGAAAAATCAGATTGTTTATCTTTATACGGGTTTCATATTTTTGCAATTTATCAGATAGTGATTTTGTGGCATCCTTCAAGTCGTCAACCTCACTAGCAATATGATCATATTTACCAAGCTATTCTTTTAAAACAGTTATCTCATTGCGTATGTCTCGAAATTGATCATTCATGTTACGCTCAATTCTTTAGAGCGCGGTCATTAGTTCGTTATATTCATTGGATTTGTCTCCCTTAGGAGCAGACGATTCTTCCGAGGGAGTTGTGAAGGATAGTTTAGCCTGAGTGGCCCTCGTACCTGTTGGTCCAGGATTCGATTGCACCTGTTATTTCACGTCTCGTCCTGTTATCTATTGTCTTTTGTACATATAGATGTATATATACAAAAACCTAACTATTCTTTTTTTCCACTAATCACATTGTAAATATTTCACTATGTATATATAACATGTAATTGTTTGCGATATCACTTCGGTGGAAGCGGACGTTAAATAAAGCTATTTCACACACAGATACACGGGCGAATTTCTGCTCACTTATAATTCTTTAAGATTAAATTTAACCTAATAAGATTTTCGCAGTAGCATCGATTAAAAATATATCGGGTTTAAATTTTTTACAAAATTTGACTGGGGATGAAGTTTTCCCGACTTTGACCTTAAGTAATTATCAGACAATCATTGGACTTTTTTTGGCCCATATTTTTGTTGTGTTCTTTTATCTAGTGACATTCAATTACTTTTTTGAATTGTCAGATATCCTCTCACAGTCTCACATAACAACTTTTGGTCTTCGGAGAAATTATTAGTGAGCAGAAATTCGCCCGTGAAACTGTTATCATTTTTCACTTCAGTCAGTTATATAGAGGGATAATTCGTGTTTTCCTTTAGCGTTCGTCACTTCCGTTTGTTGAAAACTTCATTACGCATCTATCGTAGCAATGATTTCTGTGCTCAAATTATATTTGGAACGTGTTTAACGAGTTCTATCACATATGTGATAATGACTGACACCAATATCGTCCTTTAACTAATCGTCCGAAGAGCTTGGTGCGTGACTCTCCGAAAATAGTTGCCTTTACTTATAATAGCAGACCTCCCATCAAATCTCTAAATACCAGTCCATCCATTAAAAGAGGCTACGAAATGTAAACTCTTGAACTGTGGTATTCCGCAAGGACCCGTATTGGACTCAATTCTATTGACCATGTATACTAGTCATTTTGGTCAGATTATAAATGGTTTTCAACTATCAAATCATCTATATGCTGATGAAACCCAGCTAATAGAGAGTTTGCCTGTACTATAACACTATCAAATCTGTACAACATTCAACATGCATTGCTGACGTAAATTCCTGGATGTTATGCAATAAACTAAAACTGAACGATGGCAAGACGGAGGCCACACACATCGGTCCATCATCACGGATTTCAAAGATGTAGATCACGTTAAGTTGGTGAAGTGAAAATTGCGTTCACCGACAAAGTGAAATCTTGGTGTCCAGTCATGTGATACATTTTACCAAGATATGCTACTACAATCTTAGGAACATCAGCAGCATATATCATATGTTAACTACATAATCTACAGCAACCCTTGTACGATCATTTATATTATAAAAATTGGATTACTGTAACAGTCATCTTACTGGCATTTCGTGTGAATCAATACAAAAACTACGTAATACAAAATGCTGCAGTCAGATTAGTTTCCAAGTCACCAAAACGTCCTCGTATATCTCGAGTACTAAATTCTCTGCATTGGTTGCGGAAAAGTGAAAGGATAGATTTCAAAATTTTAACAGTTGTATATCAGTGCCGTCAACGTCCACTCGACACAAACTAGGTCATTTCGGGACTAACATATGGTTCAATTTTATTTCAATAATTCGCTTAAGCGTAGGGGTCTTTAGCAGTGGGAGTTTGGACAGGCGACCCTACTCCTTGTCATATACAACCGGGGAATCGAAACCACGCCAGCTGACTCAATGACATACCTTATGATACAACGCGCACGCTAACTGAAAATTGAATTAAATTGTAATGGTATTGAGGAGTTAGATGGTTAATAATTTTGTGCATTAAGATGAGTTTATGACGCCTTCGCCTCGCTTACAGAGAGATAAATCCCATCTCTTAATATAATAACCCATGACTGGTACACTTTACAGCTCCGCATAAAGTTCTGAGTGCATATAGTTGAAAGCGTTCTAATTTAATTTTTAGTTCGTCTGTGCATCCATCCAATATAACGTCACAATAGTCAAAATATGGAAGAATAAAAGATATATATATCGTTTTTAAAGTATTTCTATTAAGGCGGTATTTTAAAGATCTAAGACAATTAATAATTTTATTCGTTTTAGTCGTAATAATTTTAACGTGTTTGTCCCATCTACAGTTTTTCTGAAAAGTCAATCCCAAATGCTGGTTTTGATAAACTTCTTTGATAGGAATACCGTCTAAATTTAGTGTAGGTAATAGTGGATCTCGTTTAGTAGTCAGTGCAGATGATTCAGTTTTCAGTGGGTTAACCAGCCCAATTGTTTAACATTTCAAGATCACAATTTAAGACAGCCGCACATGCGGTTGTGTCATTAATTTCCAGATAAATGGTAATTCATCATTTTTTACAAGTTGCCCTTTCACATGAGAATTGACAAGACACCACCAGTCTTTGCTATCTAAATTTGTATTATTATTTATTTCTTCTTCTATTTCATCGTAAGATTAATATATTCATTTCTGATTGGTCGAGAATTTTGCCAATCATGTTCTTTTTTGAGCACCTTATTTTTCTCTTTCCTTAATTTCCTAATTGCATTACTTTTACCTATAATCCTACGAATCCGATCCAATACCGACTTGGGTGTGGTACGGGAATTGATCCTTGAGACATAACCTTGCCATTAAACCCCTTTGCTTGACGCATGGTTCTACGGGCCTTCGCCCAGATCATTTGGTAGGCTGCAATATTCTCTATAAAAGGATGGTTCTTAAGTCGTCTCAAAATATGACCACGCTCTTTTAGAGCAGATTTGCAATTGTCATTATACCATGGTTTATTGAAACGTTTTGGTTCCATCATGGTTTCCGGAATCGCCTGCTCAGCTACATCTTGAAGAATTGATGAGAATAAGGCCATAGGCATCTTCCAACTCCTTTGCATCAAAAGAGAAGAGACACAAAGACTCAAAATGAGCCCATCTCAAAATGAGCCCAGTCAGCCTTATGCAACTTCCACATCTGAGATCTTTCCACGGTAGAAGGATCATTATTATCAATCAAGGTGGTCACTACCACACAGATCTTCTTTTGCTGATTACGCTATTTTACCGAGATTTCGTCTAATGGTTTAGATGCAGCTATGGTGGGTGTGGCGCCATAGACAGGGTAGGCTTACTCTTCCGGACACCTGTTACCACTGACCACTGTTCATCATGTATTTTGTACATGGTGAACAGTCCATTTGCTGATTACAATAATTTGCCGATAACGTTTATTGACCAGTAGTAAGGAGGAAGCTTACTGGTGTTCATGGTGTCTTGAAATTCGAGTCTAAATAGTAAACAAGATGGCGGCAGAATAGTTCTGACTTTCGTGGGTGTGTAAAATTCGTCTGAACTTTGGTGTGCGGCCATAATTAACCCGAGCATCCGCAGGTGTACGAAAGTACAGTAGCGCTCGAATTCAAATGTTCCCTCGCTAATCACCACAACTTGTATGGAAATGGATGCAGCTAACCCGAAAACCTATATTTTAATACCACACTCGATCGTAGTCTGGTAATTGGACCAAAATCAGTGGCCATTTTGAATTTTGGCCAATTTGACCCTTTTGGACACGGATCTCGAACTGGGACCTTTTTGTGGTGATAATATACGTCTAGACCGACCATTAACCGCGGTCCGCATTTCTATTGCAGAAACTACCTAGGAGTATGCAGAATTGAGTTAACGAGGGCCCATATGTGATTTGCCCAAAGAATCAAGAAATGAAAACCAGACAAAAATCCTATAGTTACCATCAGGCCTAGTAAATCTGTATTGCCAGGATGCACAGTTTTGGCTGATCCGTCTGATTAATATCAGAAGAAATATTAGAACCGCTAGCAGAACTGGCATGTTTCGGCAAAATACGTCTCGCCGCGTCAATTCATCATTTCACATTTCAAGATTCCAATAGTCGTTATCAAGAATAAACATTTCACATTTCAAGATTCCAATAGTCGTTATCAAGAATAAACAATCTACAAAAAGTCTACGTGTACGTACAC
Organism: Patella vulgata; assembly: GCF_932274485.2. Taxonomy (NCBI): domain Eukaryota; kingdom Metazoa; phylum Mollusca; class Gastropoda; family Patellidae; genus Patella; species Patella vulgata. The sequence continues at coordinate 47,192,962 of NC_065885.2, forward strand.
ACATAGAATAATAAGGTAATCTCTCAAGAAAACATGGTTTGTATTTGCTACATTTGTGAATTTAGGTTTAGACAGTTTAAAAAAACATTTCACATTTCAAGATTCCAATAGTCGTTATCAAAAATAAATAATCTACAAAAAAGTCTACGTGTACGTACATACATAGAATAATAAGGTAATCTCCCAAGAAAACATGGTATGTATTTGCTACATTTGTGAATTTAGGTTTAGATAGTTTAAAAAAAAGTGAGGTAATAATAGGGAACTAAAAAATAATATGATTACTTCTGCGATATAAACGGCACGGGCGTCATAGGGAGCACCATACTCATTCGTTTACAGCTAAAAACTGGTTCATATTAAATATTGTTAACCAGTCAGTATTCGTGGGTACGTGTATATCGTTAGACCTCTATTGATATCTGACGGCTTTCGCCAATAAATTGTGCCAGGTAACACTATCGCGGGCTGTAGCGTACGTAGACTTAACACAGGGATAATCAAACAGGCAATCAGACAAAGCCTGTAAAGAATTCGTTCAAAAAATCCAGAAATGAAAACCAGATGAAGATTGTTTGAGTAATAACCGAGATATGGGTAATCTGAGAAGATTTTTTTCTGTTCACCCGTAAAACACTTTCCGTTTTGTCAAAAATAAACCAATTTATAACTAACCTAATAAAGGCCTACATTGTCTTGACAAACCGATCAAATAATATCCACCGTCATAAGTTCGGCCAATCACAACATGAGATGTGCCCGATGACAAGGTATTAATAACGTCAGATACGATATTCTTATCAATACCAGGAATATCGCTACCTGAAATATAAAACATAGGTTGCCAGCATTAAAAGGAGAAATTAATAACCTATGTAGAAACTAGTCTCGAACACCTATAGTATAACATGTTAGCTACTTAAAGGACAATATTGGTGCCAGTCATTAAACACATTCCAAATATAATTTTAACACAGAGATCATTGCTACGATAGCTGAGTAATACAGGTTTCCTGAATCGGAAGTGACGAACGCCAAAGGAAATCACGAGTAATCCCTCTATATAACTGACTGATGTGACGAGTGATAACAGATACACGGCCGAATTTCTGCTCACTAATAATTCCTTCCAAGACCAAAAGTTGCTATGTGGGACTGTAAGAGGATACATGACAATTCAATAATTGACTGATGTGACGAGTGATAAAAGATACACGGCCGAATTTCTGCTCACTAATAATTCCTTCGAAGACCAAAAGTTGTTGTGTGAGACTGTGAGAGGATATTTGACAATTCATAAAAAGAATTGACTGCCACTAGATAAGAGGACACGAAAGAAAAACAGAAAAAGTCCGTGCATTACCATGTTTTTATAAGGTATAGAATGAATATAAACAAGGGAATGTACGGACTATTTCTATTTTTCTCGTGTTCTTTTATCTAATGACATTCAAGTACTTTATCGAATTGTCAGGTATCCTCTTACAGTCCCATATAGCAACTTTATTACGACATTGTGTCACTATCGATAACAAAACCTTGCTTCTAAAAACCGTAAATCAAATATAATACATATGTGGTAGAGTGGTTATATAGTTGATAATATAGTCACAACTCTAACGTATTATGATACTCGTATAATATACTAGAGATCACTGCATCTTTAAATTACCCTGGGCTGTATACCTTATTAAAGGTATACATTGCTATTGCTACTTTTAAAACTAAACTAAAGACATATTTATTTAAGAGGGCTTTACCCTATAATACTTTTAATAATTAGATTATTCAGAGCTATTTTAAGTACAAATATTTTTTTTCTGAATAACAATCTGCATTTTTATGTTTTATCAAGTATGCTCGAACAGTGGGACGTTAAACCATGGACTTTCAGTGCTACATTCGTAAATAACGGTTTAGATAATCAAAATAAGAGTGAGGTAACCAGGGGAGAAAAACATAGGATATAAATACTACACTATGGCTACTGCGGATAAAGGATTGCGTAACTAAATGAACATAATTAATATACGAAGACACACATCGCACAGATTTCGGCGCAAGCCAATTTAGAAACCATGCACGAGAATACCTGTACATTCAATAAAACTGCCCTTTTCCTTTTTAATTGTCGATATTTGTCGCCGTCTTTTTCGCCTCACCGTCGATACTCTCGTCCATGGGAGTGATAGGAGTGCGTCAAAGTTACCGTCTCGAGGCCAGCTGTCGGCCAAGAGGACGAATAAGTGCCAATCTCGATATTTGAGAGATATAGTAGAAGAGACGACGGCGCTACCAGGCCCGTGGAATTCATGGCGGCGGCTGATTTATCAACTGAGGAAGATACGGCTTGGACAGAATTCCCCAAGACGACTGTTTCGTCACCGGACCGAGCTCTCGAGATGTTTAGCCTGTCCTTCACTCCAATACAAAGTGACGTGGTCAGAATGAACACAAATAGATGAATTTGGAAGAAGTGAAAGCTCCCTGGAGCCGAAATATTCAAGTCGAAACCTACTTTTGCACGTATAACCTTCAGACGGGGGAGGTAGATGGAAGAGACGCAGCGCATTTGTGTACATTTAAAACGAGTGCATTTTCTCTCACATAAACCCCAGGGCGCACAACAGGGGGGGTGGGGGGCGAATGGGCCGTTGTGTTCGGGAAAATAGGCCGGTTTGCCGGAGTTTCTTACGTATTCAATCAAACCAAAATTACAAATCAATATTCAACTGAGCCATTTAACAGTTACATAATGCTATACTTACTAACTACTTTTCGACCTAACTGGGGGTAATAATTGATTTTCTAATGCTGAGTGGGCTGATTTTTTATGACGCACCCCCTCCCCCTCTCCAACCTGGGACAATATGTTTGTGCGCCCCTGATAAACCTTTGTCACAAAGTAGCGAATGGAGCTAGCTTATGCCTAGTGTATTGATTTTTTTTCTCGAAATTCGGAACGTTCAGATACGCTCAAATTCTGGTCCAAAATCTGTTTCTTAAACCCCTGTCACATAGCGAATAGAGCTAACCCATGACTACAGTGCTATATTTTTCTCTGAAATCTTCTGCCGGAATCTGATTCTTAGTGGATTTCTTACGTATAAGGCTAAGGCCCAACGAATGAAGATGTATGCTGGGCATATAACTAGTGCCCATATTGTGATAGAGTAAAGTATAACTCTACATGTACAAACAAACATTAATTGTGAAATAAATGTACTTAAAGATACATTATGGGAAATTCGGTAACGAGTTGGCAGTTCTCACTATAATAGTTAAAAACTAGATAAGGTAGAAGGCAATTTGGTAAAAATTTCATTCAAATTGATCCACTATGAACCGAGAACTAAGCGACTGAAATTCCCATAAGCATAGTCTCGATTATCCATTTAATCGTTTAATAGAGAAGGAAAGTTATGCAGTAAATCGGCTTACAATCCACTAAAGATCGCAGGCTAGCGCAGCCATCTAGAGTTGATTATGGCCTGGATAGGTTAATTAATGTCTAATTAATAATTTAGATAACATTTCAGGCCTAAAGAAAGACCTGAAATAGGCAGATTTAGCTCTTGCATAATGCATGTTTAAAGTTTTATATATATTTTATTGTTACTACACATGTTCATTTCGTATATACGGGGATCACGGTGGCTAAGTGGGTAAGGCGCTGGCTCGCTAGCCTGGAGGTCGGGTGTTCGATCCCTGCATTGGCCGAGAAAGTTCATCCAGATTTTCCGGCGTGGTTTCCCCTTGTCAGTGATGCAGGACGGAGGGCCTGACAAGGACAGCTGTCTAGTCATTCGGATGAGACGAAAAACCGAGGTCCCGTGTACACATTGGCGTGCACGTAAAAGATCACTCGACAGTTGGAATTCGATATAAGAGTAGGCCGTAGTGCCGCTGTCCGGGCAAAATTTCCCTCATAGCACACTGTATGGCGTATGCCCGTCTTCATTAGCCCAGTTCGGAGCAAAACAGTAGGACGTTAAACCCCATTTCATTTCATTTCATTTCATTTCGTATATACATATATTTTATTATTATTATACATTTCTTATAGACGTTAATCAACCCTTAATCTTGATAGACTAGTTGTAAATTAATCTAATTGTTTTAATTACCAAAACGTCTAGAGATATATAACTTAAGTTCATTCAAACTGTATTCTTATATTTAAATCTATTGTGCTAATTGTTTAATGAGTTAATCTTAGGACGCTCTAAATCAGACCTGGTTACCAACATGTATATAAACTCAAGCAGCGTGCAGCATATATATTCACTCTAGAAATAAACATACATAATAAAATGACAACTTTATGGATAACATTCACTAGGTTTATTAACTGCAACGTTCAATGAGGATACTCTCACCGTTATCAAGCAATGATACAATCAAACATGTTACAGAAGGTTATGTACAAGTGGATAACAATAAACTAATTAAGAGTTTAAATCAGAAGCCATTAAAGTTAAACCTCATACCTATGAAAACTATTATTAATCAATAAGAAACCCTTATATACAATATACAAGTGGATAACGATAAACTAATTAAGAGTTAAATCAGAAGCCATTCAAAGTTAAACCTAATACCTATGAACTATTATTAATATTAATCTATAAGAAACCCTTAAAGGGAGGGAAATATACAATTAAACTAAAACAACCGTTGATACTGATAAACCCTTAATCTTCTTTACAAATACGGAGTAAGAACAAAAAAATATAAAAGATAAATATGAACTCTAAATAAGAAATCGTAATGTTGATATATCATTGTTCTCATTAATCTACAGCTCCTATATGAGGATTAAAACCGTTAGCATGTAACAACCCATATTATAATAATAATAGTAAAAAATTTGAGACAATTTAACATATATACTAGTAACGGAATAAATAAAAGACACAAACTACAACTGTACTGATTAAGATAAGTGTAATACTTAATAATAAGGTCTTCCAAGATGAGCGACAATGTTTCTTGAGTATCATGAATAATAGAACACATACTAAACACAAAGCCATGTAGTCGAACCTAATGTCCTATTAATTAAAGTGACGCTCCGTCGAGAGTTTTCCTGTTTAAAAACACTATCACACTTGAACATGTCCTATCGTTGAAGGCCTATAATCACATTAGTAACAAACATCCATACTCAGAACGAATTATTTAAAAGTTCAAGATCAATGAGTCATACGCGTGAGGTAGGTAAATTCCAGTATCCCGGTTGAGTTCTGGCTGGTTTCTTCTGATGTGAATCGCTTCAAGAATTTTCCTGGTTTTTTCTGGTGCTGGTTCACGGCTAGCGTCCGTGTCGAGTCTCAATTTACACGGTGTCGTCTATTATTACTTAGATGTTCTGCTACTGCCGATTGATTGTATGCTGCCAGGGATTGGTGCTCTTTTATTCTCTTATCCAATGGTCGTTTGGTCTCTCCTATGTATATTTTGTTGCAGGAGCAGGTTATTTGGTAAATGCAACCCTTAGGTGGTGGTGGGTTGGTCTGTCCTTTTTTGCCATTTGCTGCCACGATGCTTTGGATTGTTTTCCCACTAGAGAAGCAGACCTCGATTCCTGCTTGTTGAAGTAATCTTCTAATTTGGTGTGATCTTGAATCAATAAAGGGGATGGATACCCTTATACCACTCGTAGCCAGTTTAGCAGGTTTAGGATTTTTGTCTTTGTCGTTGGTAACTTCTCTGATGGCTTGATTAACAAGATGTGTTGGGTAATAAACATACATGTTGAACAAACTCATCTGATTTAGAGACTAATTTACTTTTAGGTAAGAATAACTAAGATACCTTATATTCAGTTTTATGTACACATTTCATAGTTCTCGTTTTATAATTTCATTTCTTTAAATATTTCATGTGACAATATATGTACATGTAAAAGTTTAGAATAACGCGTATAGAAATAGTCATCTAATTAACTTACTATTCATTTTATTAATATTTTATTCTATATCCAATACTTCTTTTTATTGATACCTATACATATTCACTCTGGAAAAAAACACGCATGTTGAACAAACTCAGCTGATTTATATACTAATTAACTTTTAGGATAATTGAGAACGAAACAGCTAAGCGAGTAAGGAACCACCCCTAACCCTTACGTATTGTACTAGAATCTTGCCGCACAGGATTCCCCTCAATATCGAACGCAACAAACGGCCCCTTCTCACTAGTAACGAATGACAGCGCGCCTGCATAGCACCTATCCAACGACGGCTTAGTGTACGTAACGAATCTTCAACAAATACCCAACGTAGACTAAGCGCGCTAAACCATGCATATGCTCTCCAAATCCCCGTCGTCACACTTCACCAAGACAGCCCATGAGAAAGTCAGCATCTCCATACTAGTCCCGCTAGAGTTCCAGTTCAAGCATGCCTCCTCAAAATCCTGATGGCAAGAAGGGGAAGATGCAACCGGCCAAGACGCATCCAACCAAGCCAAACCTGCATCACCTCAACGTGGAACACACACCCCTGTCCGGACAGACAGGCGGCGGACTCCAGAGTCACCCAAATCTGCAACCCATTCATTACCCCCATGGTACCGATACATCTGACTGCGTGTCAGGCCACCGTTCCCTATACCAGAGTATCAGAGAGGAAAGTCAGGTGTCTTCCGTCACCCCCAATACATCCCAGAAGCATTTGTAGGCGTAGTAGGTGGAACCAATATTTGGAGAACATCTACAGGCGACGTGTTTCTTATTATGGCTAGACATATCTCACGAAAACAACATGCTGTGTCGCGGAAGACCCTCCATTCATATTTCATGTCCGAATGCTTGTTACCGGGGAAAAGTTGACAAAGACTCCCAAAACTAGGTGTACTGCCCAGCGATTCTATGGCGAACTCTTTCAAGGATCTCATCATATGAAGGATGTGGAGTCCTCACGACGGAGCTCGACGATAACTTGGTCACACAAGCCGAGCTCTCATCAAATCCTGATGCATGCTCTAGTCAGCATTGATATGCAACATCTCACCATATTCTTCTTCTTCGAATGTACTGGGCGATGGCAAGCTGTATGGTTCATTTTCAGGTTGACACTGACTCCATCTCTGATGACCAGCTGAGAAGGAATGATAAAGGTGTGATTGAAAAATGGTAGCTGTGCACATACGTTACTATATCGCTAGTCTAGCGTCGTGCACGTTAGATGGAAATCTGGTGAAAGTTGGGTTGGTCGTGATGAACACCGGACGAAGAAGCCAACTACACCCAATGTGCGAACATTTGGTACAGCGAATGCTCTACGTCACAGCTTATTTGTCACTACGTTGCCAATGCTTAAAATCTTGAACATATTAAAGGATTTCTCAAGAACCCAGCGAACCTCTGCTGTACGCTACGAATTGTTAACGAATACAATGTATGCCAAATATATCCCAAACGAATGACAATTTACATGAACGTACAACCAAGTTTCTGAGCATTGTGACCATTTTAACAATGGGTAACCAGACCTCTCGGACCAACAGAAGACCACTCGGTTTAAGGTAGAAGACCAGTCGGACCAATATGTTTTTAAGATAATAAAGTGTTGCTTTAATAAATTTATAGTTGTGTTTGTTTTAATACGTTTGTTGTTTGTTTTTTCTTTATAGAAGACCACCCGGGCTGGCTGAAAAGTTCTAAGCCTATCTGTGAAGTCCATGGTTTCCATATAGTTGCCTTCGAGGTGTACACACTTTTGCCAACGATGTTGCAAGGCCTGGATGTCACCGTAATAAAAGGTCATTCACAATGACGACCGGCTAGTTACTTTTTCATTTTTGGAAAAAGGTCTCGTCCATGATTACAAATCGGGTCAAAAAATTACCAGAATCTGCTTCAATAAAGATTCATTATTTTAGAATAATTTAATTATTTTATAAATAGTCGATGTAATAAAGATTATTTATTTATTTGCTGTTATGTACAGGTTCCAAATCTGACCTACCCCCTTTTCTGACGACAGCGAATTTTTTTTCTTTAATGTGACACTTTTTTTATGTTTTTTATCTTGATTTTATTAGTCCTTCATATGTAAATAATTATATTTAAATCAACATGTCCATAATATCATGTAAGATGCCATCTTAACCCCCGATGCTGATGGTATTTTTTGACAATATGTTTTTTGGTAAGTTTTTTAGGGTATCCATGCTCTACAAGAATATTTGTATTTAGTTTGAAAAACTTGGGTCTTGGGACAATTTCGACGATCATATCTGAATGGCTCAATATTTTCAAAGGACAATAAAAACTTTGTAAAATATTAAGCAACAAAAGAAACGTCAGGTTGGTATGTTATTCTGAATAGACGCATTGCATAAAACTTGCCAAATGTTTTTATTGTATATTTGTGACGACATCTCCAACTTTACCTGGGCAAAAAGGCTCCTTCCCAAACACAGAATTGAACCCAGTAAATGTTCTCAAAAACGCAACCTGACTTCTGAGATGGTAATGTGTTCTCTATGATTTTTATGTAACTCATGCTGCACAGGCTTCAGCAACGCTTTTGGGCCACCAACAGCACGGATGATCGCCCCGGAACTGGTAGTCCAAGGGTTACCACAAGGCGACAAGACCACCATGTTGTGCGACAGCACGTGCAGAATCCCTTCACACGGGAATCTGAGACAGCGCGTCAGACAGTGGGAACACACGAAAGACCCATCAGTACCGATACTGTGCGCCGACGTCTCAACAGAGAGATCATCCAGTGCCGTAGACCTTACCGTGGGCCGATCCTCTCCCCTCGCCATCGATGTGAACGTCTACAGTTTGCCCAACAACACCAGAACTGGCGACAAAGGCAATGGAAAACTGTCGTTTGAGAGTTCACAAGGTTCTAAAAACTAAAACAAGGACCGTAACTCTGGAAGTAATCTACAGAAATTGTTGAAATTCGACAGGTTTTTTCGTTTTACTAATATCATACAGATTGGATGATAACTTTTGTCGTTCGAACGTTCACAAGGTTCAACAAAGTAAAACATAACTCACGGCCTAATTAACGGAAATTGCTGAAATTCAATAGGATTCTTCGTTTCACTAATTTAAATGAGGCATACCAATTTCAAACAGATCGGATGATAACTGTTGTCATTAGAGCGTTCACAAGATTGAACAAATTGAAACAAGGGCCATAACTCTAGATGTAATTAACGGAAATTGCTGAAATTCAATAGGATTCTTCGTTTCACTAATTTAATTGGTGCATATAAATTTCATACAGATCGGTCGATAACTTTAGCCGTTATAGCGTTCACAAAGTGCAACGAAGTGAAACAAGGGCCATAACTCCAGAAGAAATTAACGGAAGTTATTGAAATTACATAGGCTTCTTCATTTCACTAATGAAAACAACATATATCAATTTCAAAACAATCAGATAATAAATGTAGTCTGTAGAGTGTTCACAAGAAATTGTGGACGACGGACGGACGGCGGCAATATACGCCCACATTTCCATGTGGGCGTATAAAAATCACAAGCTAAACAAGCCAACAGTGAGGCTGATGACCCCCGCCGAAATCCCAAAATACATAAATGACACATATTAATTAATAGCACATTTATTTTTTTCAAACGTATCAAGCAATCAAACTGAATATCAACCATACACTAAGTTCATCACTCTCTATCAGATAGAATCAAAGTTATCTTGTCCCAAAGCATCGACCAATGAAATTGATTAGCTCTGCTTAGCTTTAGCTCGAAATGTTAATCATTGAACTCAGTCAAGGCATTCACCTAATGAACATCTACATCAAGTTTAAACATTCTAGCTCAATTGAAATCAGAGTTGTTATGTCTTGACCTCTAAATTAAATTATTTATCGCTCCTTAGCCTAAGCAGAAAATTCTCACCATCGAACTTAGTCAAGGTAATGATATAATGAATCGAACTTAGTCAAGATATTGGTGTAATGAAACTATATACCGGTTTCATCGCTCTCGCTTCATTATAACCAAAGTTATCGTGCCCCAAAGCATCAACCAATCAGATTGGTTATCTCTGCTTGCCCTAAACAGACAATGTTCATCAAGACATTCACCTAATAAACATCTACAACAAGTTTGAACATTCTGCCTCAATTAGAAGTAGATTTATTCTTTTCCAAAGTCTCGGCCAATCAAATTGTTTGTCGCTCTGCTTACCCTCAGCAGAAAATATTCATTATCGAACTTAGTCAAGGTATTGATGTAATAAAACTCTATACCAAGTGTCCTCACTCTCACTTAATAGAACTAAAGTCATCGTGTCTCAAAGCATCAACCAATCAAATTGCTTATCTCTGCTTACCCTAAGCCAGTGATTCTCAACCAGTGTGCCGGGGCACACAGGTTTGCCGCGAGATCTTCCTAAGTGTGCCGCGAAATTTTGAACGGCACACTAAGAAAATTTCTCACTAAAGAAGCCAGCTATTTGACTGATGAAATACAAAACACTACAATCAAATAAGTTCATAGCTGCGTTTTTTCTTTACTTAGTTTGAGTCATGCTTTGTGTCTATGACTAGTCTCTGTCTACGGTTGTATGCCGTCTATGACTTGCCATGTTTTTATTTTGAAAATTTCAAATATCTTTTATGTATATTTAGCCAGGTGTGCCGCCAATTTTTCAAGTGTTCCAAGGTGTGCCGTTGGCAAAAAAAGGTTGAGAACCACTGCCCTAAGCAGAAATCCTCATCTTCAAATTCCATCAAGGCATTGGCCAAATAAACACCTACGCCAAGTGTGAACATTCTAGCTCTATTAAAATGAGAGTTATTGTGTTCCAAAGTCTCCACCAATCAAATTGCTTATCCCTCTGCTTACCCTGAGCAGAAAGTTCTCATTATCATTATTAAGTTTCATCACTCTCACTTAATTAGAACTAAAGTTATCGTGTACCAAAGCACCAACCAATCAAATTGCTTATCTCTGCTTACCCTTAACAGAAAATGCTCATCTTCTAACTCCATTAAGACATTGACCATATAGACATTGACCATTTGACACCTACACTAAGTTTGGACATTCTAGCTCAATTATAATGAGAGTTATTGTGTTCGAAAGTATCGGCCAATCAATTGCTTATCGCTCTGCTTAGTCAAGGTATTGATGTAATGAAACTATGCACCAAGTTTCATCACTCTCACTTAATTAGAACTAAAGTTATCGTGTCCCAAAGCATCAACCAATCAAATTGCTGATCTCTGCTTACCCTGCTCATCTTCGAACTCCATCAAGGCATTGACCTAATAAACATCTACACCAGGTTTGAACATTCTAGCTTGATTAGAAAGAGAGTTACTGTGTCTCAAAAAGTGTGACGGACGGACGGACGGACAAACCCATTTTAATCCAGGAAGTTACGTTCAGATATGCGCGATTATCAACAGGAACCAAGATCTTTGGGCTAGAAACGTGTATTTCAAGTTTCATCAAAATTGTGACCTCTAGAAGGTCCACAACCTTGATATACGAGATGTTTACAATATTTGCGTACGGGGGGCGGTCATTTTGCCCGACAGTTTTTGTCCGATTTTCACTTTGTAACGGTGATACATTCGAATGGTTTATTTTTAAATCCGATAATAATTGTGACCTCTAGATGGACCACGAGGTACAAACGCGATTTTTCGTGCAATCACAGACCATAATTCAGGAAGCCTAGGCCCCTCGCTTAAAGTCCTAGTGTGGTACCCCCCCCCCCCACCAAATCCAGAATTGCTAACACCGGCCCTGGCCGCTGGCAACGGTCTTGGGATCTTGCAGGCATAAATAAGCTTCGCCACATCAAGCTTCTCTAAGGAGGTTGGCCAAACAGGAGGGATGAAGTTGTTTTGTGTCGCTCTCGCATAAGGCATACTTTTTTTAACACACATTTACATTTTAAAGCGAGAGCCTCAACCAAAATGTTAACAATGTCATGTCCCTTTGACAGTTAATCACATTTTCAATGAGTGCAAGAATCATGATGCAAAAAACGTTAAGTAATTTGGTTTTTCAAAATTGATTTTATTTAGATTTCAACTGTATGAGTATTAGATAAATTACCGATTGATTTTGTTTAAAAAAAAAAAAAGTGTGAGAACTATTTTCATTGATGTCATTGATATAAGGCGTGGATTTTATAGAGGGAGATAACTCTGACTGTTGACATGCGCATTGCCTGTTTTGGCCAGTGTATCCGGCTCCGGTCTGAATTTGTTTTAACAGTCTATAGATGACAGTTTCAGTTACGCGCCTTTAATAATGGATGAATTTTGGGATTTATTTTGGGAAGGGGCGCAACTCTTACTTACTGGATAATCAACCACATTTAAAAAAAAAACTCCCGGTTACGTATGGGCAATGGAAATTTTAAGCAAATGTTGACAACCGGCCCGGACCCTCCGTACGTTTCATGCTTGATTTGCCATTGATAATTAGTTGAAATAATATAGAATTGTCAAATTCTTGAAAGTTAAAATATAACGTATCATAACACTATTTCGTAAGATTCTCTGATTCATGAGAAATACACTGGTACCACTTTTATAAACCGGCAATATGATTTAATAGGCTAACTTTGTAAAATGGCCACGAACAACAGAGAGAAGCCATATGCACATCTCATCATCACAAGCGCTAGTAAAGTGGGGTATTATGTATAAATAAAGAAAAGTCTGGGTTTAATAACAACGCCATGACATTCTTTTAAAACAATATCATATCAAATTTTATATCAGGCGACCCCCACGTCTAATGATAATAAACACGGATACTGATACATTTTCTTTTCCCGCATCAATTGACAATCCTGGTTAACATGCTTGCATTGAATTAACTTACCGATTAAAACTACACATTCATCTCCATTTCCAAAGTTATATTCAGCTGCGTTAATGATGCGGTCTCCTAACGTCCCTCCTGATTGTTTCTTCCATGACAATGGAAGGCTAGTGCACCTTCTTTTTAACCAGTATTCGACTTGACACTGTTCTCCGCCATGATAATGAACACAAATACTGATATCTGTTCTTCCCTGGCATAATTTGGTCATTCTTGTTAACATGTGCTCCGTCTGCAATATATATATTTTTTTAAAATGTAATAATATATCTTGTCATGGAATCAATAGTAATAATAATAAGCCGACAGTAGGGCCCATGTTCCGCGCCTTAATCCCAAAACATATAGATATCTAATAAATGTTATCTAAATTATTAATTAGACATTAATTAACTTATCTAGACAATAATCAACTCTCGATACCATCGTTGGCCTGTGATAATTAGTGGATTTGAATACGTTTTGTGATGGATGATTTCACGTAAAAATTGATAATCTAGACTTCGTTTATTATCGTACCAATGGTAGTAATGACGACCGAGGCTAGCCTAAAATTGAATGGCTGATATCTTGGTTAAGAAATTTTCAGCATATTCTGTCTTTATTATCTTTTCTTAAAGATACATTATGTGAGATTAGATAAAGAGCTGGCAGTTCTCACTATAATAGTTAAAAAAATAGATAATTAAAACGGAATTTGCTGAAAGGTTCAGTCAAATTGATCCACTCTGAACCGAGAATTTAGCGATTGAATTTTAGGCCTAGCCTCGATCATCATTACTATAGTCAGTACGGTAAAAACACATATTCTCGATTATATATTTCATGATTAAATCATGAATGAAAGTTGGGTAGCAAATCGGATCCTAATCCAGTAAATATCGCCAGCTAGCGATGACATCGAGAGTTGATTATGGTCTGGATAATGTGTGTTTACGTATTATAAAGATTATCTAATATTTTTTAATGCCCCTTTAATTGTACATTTATCTTATTGTAAACCATCTAGCAATCAAACTGTTTATCAGTACTTAGCCTAAGCAGAAAATGCTCATGGTCGACCTCAATTAGAATCAAAGTTATCGTGTCACAAAACACCGACCAAATTGCTTAGCATTAGTGGACAATGCTACGTATCGAATACAACGATTCTGAACACTCTACCTTAATTACAAGCAGAGTTACTGTCTTCCAGGGCCTTGGTCAATCAAATTGCTTAACGCTACTTAGTTATTGTTTCCTAAAGTCTTTCTCAGTTAATTGCTAATGCACATCATCGAATTTAGTCAAGGCATTAATGTAATTTAAAGGAGCTAAATCGCTAATATTTGGGACCTAGAAATTCATACAAATAAATTTCAGTATATTCCCTTTACATTATCTACTTTTTAAACTATTATAGTGAGAACTGCCAGCTCTCTATCTAATCTTCCATAATGTATTTCTAAGCAGTTTTTGACATTCAAGATAGTGTATCTCCTTCATTACTTGGTAGGAATAAGGAACACGTCGATGCCTTCAAAGTGGCGTATTTAAAAAGCCTGGCGCACACTACGCGACGACATTGCCGATTTCGATCGCCGACGATGAAAAATCAAAAACTCGACTAGTGTGCGCAATCGGTCGCTAGCGATTTTTCTTCGCCAGCGAACATCGCGGCGATGGTCGCCAATATCAGACATGTTTGATATGATGGCCAAAGCCGTCGCATCATCGGCAATAAATCGTGTAATGTGCTCACCTCGGCGACAAGTTAAGCGACAATCAAGGAAATAAATTCACCTATTAAACCAATCATGTTTGGTTATTCCTCTCATGTGACATAACCACACACGAGGTTTCTCGGAATTTTTTCTGTTGCATGTATAAGTGGCTCGGGTAATGTAATTTAGGCCTCATTAACTAATTGAAATTAAGTTTTTCAATTACAATTCTGGCCCTTATTAAATGTGTGAGCTGTCGTATACATGGTATGCCCAGTGGTTTGTTCCGTTTGTATAGCAATATACTCAATAATAATATAGTCCTAGGATTCATAGATGGTAATTAGAATTGGCTTTTTTTTCAGCAATTTTAGCGAGAAAAGGGAGGGTGACAGTCAATCACTCTCCTGGGCTTATCGGTTGTCCCATCTTGGTTGTTTGTCTTGTAATGGGAGGATTAATCATATTTAGGAGACTCTGGAATATTTCTGGACACATCCTCACGTAGCCTCTTTTTTTATACATACCAGAGTCCCACAATATGAGATTGTTACTTGGAATACTATAAACGCACAACACTGGACAGGCGTTGTACTAAGACGGCGACGCCTGATCATCATGTATTCAATGCGATGACGATTAAAATGCATTTAGAGGTGTCACATGACGAAGCACGTGCTCACTACTTATGTTGCGGCGATATTTGTCGCCAAACTCGTCGCTTAAGTTGTTACGTAGTGTGCGCCAGGCTTAAGATTTTTTCTGACAGCTTCTGGAAATTACCGGGGCCTTCCGATTTTCTCGAACATGAAAAGCTCTCTCCATCTTAAAAATAGACTAAAAATGACATATGGTGATGTTAGCCCCAGATATTATCTTTCATTTTCAGAGACCTTGTTCCATAACATTTTCAGCCGTTTTGCCGCCATATTGAAGTTTACAAAAAACCCTTCAAATCGTTATTCAGCCGCAATTTTGATTCTGATTTTCGCAGACTTTTTTTCTTGTTTTGAAGCTAGTTCAGGTGGCAACAATTCTCGGGGAGCCGATTTTTCAATGGTTAAAGACTACTATCACGTGACTTTGTAGTTTAATGGTCATTAGCCTATACATATTAGATTACCTTGACCTATACCAACAATTAATATAAAAAAGTTCGGTCTTGAAGTATGACTTCCGGTTTTATTAAGAGTTTAAAATGGTAGGTTTTCCCACGTTAGTAGCTATT
This sequence comes from Patella vulgata, assembly GCF_932274485.2. Taxonomy (NCBI): domain Eukaryota; kingdom Metazoa; phylum Mollusca; class Gastropoda; family Patellidae; genus Patella; species Patella vulgata. The sequence continues at coordinate 47,208,740 of NC_065885.2, forward strand.
AGACGATACTATACTCAATAGTTCATAGTGTATCTAGAAAGTGGATGTAACCTGGCGTAGCATTCCGTGACAACACATGACATGGGGAGACATTGTCGATAGCGCATAATAAACAAATTCCGGTAGATATTATTAACGCAGGGGAGACAACTCCATTTTATAGAGTTGGTTCTGAGCGGAGTTGTTTCCCATGTATCATTATTTTGTTGAATATTTTTTGGCACTGGATAAAATCTCTACAATAATAAGAACTACCAAGGAACTGTATGGTGAACCCCTTCGATACTGTTCAGTGTATATGACTAGAACGTTTATCTAGTGAGTCAAGCTCAAAATTCCCTACCGAACAAACTGTATGAAGAGGGCAACCGGTCATATCGTAACGTGACGCGGGGACGTAGTTTTATATTTTATAGATGCCCAGCGATGTACGACTATCGATATGATATGACAGTAAAAATAATAAATCTAATAGGCCTACAGATCAAAGATATTGAAAATAAAACAGTTTTTAGCTGAGTGTTCGTTTATAATTCATGGTGTAGTATTACTACCCTATGTTGTTTTTTTATTATTATTATTATGATTACCGGTAGGCTACCTTACTCTTATTTAAATTCTTATTCACAAATGAAGCAGGTATAGCCCATGTTTATTTCCGAGATTACATTATTAGCAACTGTATTAGTAAGTGCAGGGGGGCTGCACCACACATAATTTACCCCCAAAAAAACCCCAAATATACGGACAAGACGTACTATTACGCAGAACTCACAAACAAACGCGCAATTCAAATAAAGTGAATGGATCCGGGAGCTAGCCGTAAGCGTTCACTGCGCTGTACAGTCCTGGGCCTGTAGTGACACAGACTTCACTCAAATTTGAAAAGAATCAGAGAAACCATTGTGTAATGTGGCAGACCTCGGATTTCGGAGTATCATTACCAATTTGATGAATAAATTCAACCATGATTTTCAGTTAGCCTGGTGCCCGAAGTGTTCAAATTTGTTTGATGGACTTCCGGGTCACTTTGCTAAATGCCAATTTGGCGGCCATCTTTAAAAATGGCCTCCGTTTTTTTATTGCAATTGAGCGCGTAAAGGAACCCTTCATAACTCTTTCACAGATTGACCTATTGATATGGAATATGGCTCTAAATGTTCGCAATAACATTATACAGCTACTGTTATATGACACATGTTGGTGAATGAATCATATATTTTCCAAATCAACAGATTATTCTGAAAAAAGCAACGTTTTGGCATTTTTTTCCAATATTTATTTTATAAGTTTACTACCAAATCATGTTTAGGGTAAATTTAGCCAAATTTTGTGTGTGGTCTTCTTAAGTTATTCATTTGGCATAAATAAATACGCTCAGTGACCCAGTCTGTACAGCTGCGGTGGCCGCAAACTCAATGAAAGTCTTGAGTAGACTGTCAATTTTAAAATGTTGAGCCTCGGCGAGGTAGGGTACTAACCATGTGAACGTTTATTTAGGGTTGTCGCAATCGCAACGATATTTGGGGACCGGTTGTTTCTGAGGATAAATTTGTCACTGAAGACGATTTTGATATTATGTCAGTTCTGTGACGTCATTTTCGGTTGAATCCGTCCGATTTCCAAACTGGCCGCCAAAATTTGACGAAAAATGAATTTCTTGTTAGGATGGATGAGTATCACGCAAGGTAACACTTGTGATATATCATATATAGGGTTTACGTAGTCATTGTACTTACAATTGATCTATAAAGTTAGTTTCCCAAAATCCAAGATGGCGAAAATTCAAAATGGCAGTCAAAATTTGCCTAAAATGATCGATGCCTCGGATAATCGTCATTTTACAGTTTGATATGCCCTGTATTATGCCGCTTAAGAAGTTTTCGATGTCGCAGAACTTAAATATAACCTCTAAAAAAAGACTTTCCAAAATCCAAGATGGCGGCAAGATTTTCCCTAAAATGAATGCTTTTTCAGATAATCGTCATTTTTCTGTTTTGTACGGCTTGTAATATGTCCTTTATGGGGTTTTCAGGATCACTAAACTTAAATATTACCTCAAAAATAGATTTTGGATTTCGTAGATGATTGCTTAAGAACAAAGCGGCTTGTCTTATTATAAAAATGAGTAGTAGTTTTTTTAGGGGAGGATGGAATTAATTATACTAGATCTCATAAATCAGAAAACAAGATTTAATATCATTCCAACAAAACTGTTTGGAATTTTAATATATCTTTACATGTATATCTAGTTGTTAAGAATTTACCTATTCTGTTCGTTCAGAAATAGGCCGAAATAGTGGCTCAGTGGGTAAGGCTTAACGAGATCCGGAATTCGACCCCTGTGTCTGGGCAAATTTTTCCTCATTTCACACTGTATGACGAATAGCTATCTTCATTGACCAAGTTAGAACAGTAGGACGTTAACCCACATTGCATTTCATTTCTGGTCCACAAATGGTACTGTGATAGATTTTTACTTTGAAGAGTCTGGCTACCTTTTGTGGTATCATCTAGAATCTAGACAGATGGTATCATGGATTCATATTTGTCAATTGTGAAAGTGTAAAGTGTAAAATGTATTTCACAACAAGTTCTAAGTTTAAAAATGATAATTACAGAGATAATTTGAAATACATTTACGACTAGGTATCCCAAAAGTCATGGCTCACGATTTCCTCTTTGTTAATGTCAAAACCATCCACCTCATTGGAATTACTGTGACAATCGCAACTACTGTTTTTCTTCAGCAATGGATACTAGCCAAAGTACAAGAAACAGGAGATCTCGGCAGCGACAATGATGATATAATTTTAACATCATAGGCCTGCCTAAAGCGAAAGAGGAAATTGGTCGACATTACTTTTGTGATGCCTAGTCGTAAATGCATTTCAAATTATCTTCGCAACGATTCTTTTTAAAATTCAACTTGTTGTGAAATGGATCCGTGGATACGATATAACGAAAAAATGCGAAAAGTACCGAGATAAAAATCTGAAAAGTACTGAAAAATGCAGACAAAATACTGAAATAGTGATAAATACCGAAAAAACTTTTTTGATACTAATTACCGAAAAAATCAGAAAAACCCAAAATATCGAAAAATCAATAAATAATGAAAAAACAACAGTAATTACCGAAAAAAACACCTAAGCCACACATAAAAATTGTTAGGTGGGTCAGACTAGACCACGCATAAACATTGTGGGGAACTGTAGATTACGCATTAAAATTGTGGACACTCTAGGTGGGTAATGGGTCAGGCAAGATCAGGCATAAATATAGTGGTACACTTTCAGTTGCCCATTGAATACAATATGTCCCGCATAAGACTAGTTGGGCATTGTAGGTGGGTCATGGGTCAGGCATTTAGTAATTGAAGCATAATCAAATAACACACTATTTATGGATCACAATTTCTATAGTTTATTTCACTGCGACGTTTCAACAAGATTTCACAAGTCGTTATCAAGCATATCACATTAATAAACAAGCCAACGGTGAGACAGATGTCCCCCGTCGAAATCTCAAAATAAATAGATGACCCATAATTAATAGCACATTTATTTTTTTCAAAAGTATCGAGTAATCAAACTGATTATCAACTACACACTAAATTTCATCACTCTCTATCAAAGTTATCTTGCCCTAAAGCAGTGGACACATTAGCCGAATCGTTCGGACGAATCAATCGGCGCCGAATTTTATTCGGCCGAATGGGTGGACACACTAGCAGAATGGTTCGCCCGATTCAACCTGTCGGTTGCATCGCCTTTCACATCACATGATTAAACATGGCGGCGTCTATGGCTTCAATCTGTCACGTGACTTCTCGATATGAGTGGTGATTGGCTAATGAATTTTATATTCGGCCGAATGCTTCGGCGAAGCGGACACACCAGACGAATATAATTCGGCCGAATATATCAAACCTGATTGATTCGGGCGAATCATTCGGCCGAATGACAGTGGACACACTAGGCGAATTTCGACGCCGATTGATTCGGCCGAACGATTCGGCCGAATCATTCGGCTAGTGTGTCCACTGCTTTAAGCATCGATCAATGAAATTGCTTAGCTCTGCTTAGCTTTAGCTCGAAATGTTAATTACTGAACCGAGTCAAGACATTCACCTAATGAACATTTACATCAAGTTTCAGCATTCTACCTCAATTAAAAGCAGAGTTATTGTGTTCCAAAGTCTTGACCAATAATATAATGAATCTATATTCAGAGTTTCATCGCCGTCACTTCATTATAATCAAAGTTATCGTGCCCCAAAGCATCAACCAATCAGATAGCTTATCTCTGCTTACCCTAAACAGACAATGTTCATCATCAACTCCATCAAGGCATTCACCCAATGAACGCCAACCAGCCAACACCAAGTTTGAACATTCTACCTCAATTAGAATGAGAGTTATTGTGTTCTAAAGTCTCGGTCAATCAAATTGCTTATCGTTCTGCTTACCCTGAGCAGAAAATGCCCATTATCGAACTTAGTCAAGGTATTGATGTAATGAAACTATACACCAAGTTTTATCACTCTCACTTAATTAGAACTAAAGTACTATCGTGTCCCAAAGCATCAACCAATCAAATTGCTTATCTCTGCTTACCCTAAGCAAAAAATGCTCATTATCGAACTTAGTCAAGGAATTGATGTAATAAACACCTACACCAAGTTTGAACACTTTAGCTAAATTAGAAAGAGAGTTATTGTGTCCCAAAAAGTGTGACGGGCGGACGGACGGACAGACGAACCAATTTTAATAGTCCACTGCTTTCTTCGAAAGGCGGGGGCCAATAAAATGAAAAGAATATGGTTATATATATATATACAAGAGCAGTGCGGACTCTCCAATGGGATGCAAAATCAGCTAGCATGGGCAACTGTCCCAAGCCCTTAGATAAACAAATGCACATAGGTATAAACTGTAATTGGTATAGATAAGCACAAGAATAAAAGATCAAACAATTATTTAAGCGGTATAATGAACCACGAGCAATTGGCCATAACAGTAAAAACATGATAACGACTTGTGAAATCTTGTTGGAACGTCGGAGTGAAATAAACTATAGTAATTGTTATCCATAAACAGTGTGTTATTTGCTTATAAAAAGACATATTACAAGCTACATCAAACAGAAAATCGATCATTTTACGGATATTCTGGCCGCCATTTTGAATATTCACCATCTTGGATTTTTTTAAACGCTCTGTGTTTTGGTTAATTTTAAGTTCAGTAATCCCTTTCAATTGGATATTACATGTAATATCAAACTGTGAAATAACTGATAAATTGGCCATTTGAGCAAATTTTGGCCGCCATTTTGAATTTCTGCCATCTTGGATTTGGGACACTCATATTAGAGATTATTTTTTATGATCAGTGTTTCTGATATCTAGTAAATCACTTTAGTTGACCAAATAGATAATTTGGCTTATATGGGTCTGAACAAGATTTTTTAGTAAACTTATGAACAGACATCATGAAAAAAAACCCCGAAAATATTGCTGTTTTCATAAGTCTTTTATTTTGAAACCGATAGCATTGATTAAGAAACATGTATCATATACCAGCAGATTTAGAATTGTATTATGTACATTTTGAGCCATATTAAATATCCGTAGGTGAACCTGTTGAGGAGTTGTGGAGGTTTCCCTGACTTGCACTATTTCAAATAAAAAAAATGGCGGCCATTTTTAAATGTAGACCGTCTAGTCTGCTTAGTGAATAACGTAGGTTGTCAATGACGTCAGAATTTTAGAACGTGACCAAAACACCACAATAAAAAGGGCGATAAACCAAATAAAATAACGCCAAAAGATTAATAAACTAACAGATTTGCAACTAATCGGAATTATTAAATGTAATTGCACAAAATATAATACGTTTATATACCACACAAGAAATGCAAAACTGGTATGCTGAAGAAATTGTACTATGCAAGTGTATTTTTAAAGGCATAATATAAGAGCGATAATCCAGATAGGATTAGGTTACTACAGAAAATTTAAAATGAAATTTTTAAATTGAATCATTAGTCAGTTGTATACTAACTTAGTATGTTGAAGACATAGAAGTTTCAAAATTGCTTTTAAAATACGTTATTGTGTACCGCCTTTGGCAGTGCACTTAAAGTAGCTAAGTCTCTAACTCAATATCCTCCAAAATCTTCGACATTCAAAACTCGAATTATTTGCCAATTTAAATCAACATTGATGTTGTGATCTTACCGGGAAAAGATGGGCTTCTGATATTCAATATTTAAGACAAAATAAACACTTTACCATTGGTACACTAATCGTGTACCATAATGCGTTTCAACGCCATTTGTAACAAGGGGCTAGAAAAACGAGGCTAGGCATATTCAACAATTCATGTCAAACGGTAACGTCATATTCGTATCTGGAGAGCATGCGCAATAAATACGATCGGTGTAGACTGGAATAACCAGACGTCAGAGATTGTCATTCGATTGAGACTTCTGACGTATTTCGCCGAACATAACTGATAAGAAATTAAGAGTAAAAACAGAAACTATTGAATGTAAATCAGTTATATGCATTCATAATTACATTATTATACGCGTTGCGAACCATTTGTATCAATTTCTAGGTCTCAAATATTAGCGATTTAGCTCCTTTAAAATAAAGAGATTTTATTCGGGAAAGAAATAGTTCTTTATCGTTACATATTGTTAAAAATCGTAATGCCTGAGAATAGAAAACACTATACAGCGTGGTATCTGGTATGTTACTATAAATTGACGGGTATTTTACTACTTCAAAACCAAATTTGTCCGTTTTGTCGAAAATGCCGACATTAAATTTATTGTTAATTATGTAAATGTCCAGGTCAAGAACAGACGCATTTATTATATCAGAATTTTCTTTATATAATATTAATTCTGGGGGATATATTTCACTTTTATATTTGTTGAAATTTCCTTTGTCATTGATGGGTGTTATGTCGTCAATGTATCGGAAGGTATAGTTTAGTAGACTTTTAGCTACTTTGGGGGGGGGGGGGGTTGGATGGCTGAATGGTTAGCGTGCGCGCGCTGTATCATAAAGTCTGTCATTGAGTCGACTGGCGTGGTTTGGAATCCCCGGTTGTACGTGACAAGGAGTAGGGTCGCCTGTCCAACCTCGTGGGTATTCTCCGGGTCCTCCGGTTTCCTCCCACTGCTAAAGACCCCTATGCGCAAGCGAATTATTGAAATAAAATTAAACCATATGTTAGTCCCGAAATGACCTAGTTTGTGTTGAGTGGACGTTAAACCCCATTTCTCTCTCTCTCTCTCTCTCTCTCTCTTAGCTACTTTGTGATCTGTTTTTCGTTTATGATCCTGAAAGCAGAATTCATATCTATATAACTGTGCATTTGCCATAAATATAGAGACAAAGCGAGTAAATTCTGATTGTGGCTACGAGCGCTGAACAATCTGTTTTACAGAGGAACTGGGAAAGTCTTCTTAAAACTCGGTATAAGACGACTGCCTTCTAATGGCGCGTGCATTGTTTACATAAGACGTTGTGACTTGTGAGCGTGAACTGGTCCGGGCAGAATGTTGCCTTTTACTCATTTTATGTATCTATTTACATTCAAGAGGAAATATTTTTTATACGCCCACATTTTCATGTGACGTATATTGTCCTCGCCCCTGTCCGTCCGTCCACAATTGTTTGTGGACACTCTACAGGTCACAATTTTTATCAGATTTCAACGAAACTTGAAATATAGGTTTATCTCCCTAAGATCTTGGTCCTTTTCGATATTGGCATGTATCGGACCGTAACTTCATGGATTATGGCCCCTGGTTGTACGAAAAACTCGCGTTTATCGCTTGTGGACCCTATAGAGGTCACAATTTTTATCTGATTTTGTTGAAATTTGAAATGTAAGTTTATAACCCAAAGATCTTCTAGAGTTTAGCTTTTGGACCCTATAGAGGTCACAATTTTTATCTGATTTTGTTGAAATTTGAAATGTAAGTTTATAACCCAAAGATCTTGGATTCGGTATTTGCGCATATCGGACCGAAACTTCCTTAATTATGGCCCCTGATTGTACGAAAAATCACGTTTTTTTTAGCTTGTGGACCCTATGGAGGCCACAATTTTATTCCGATTTAAAAACCCGTTTGAATATATCACCGTTGCACCTCAATGACGGTTAAGTTCGAATTTCGTGAAAATCGGAACAAAACTGCCGGAAAACAATGGCCGCCCCCGTACGCAAACAGTGTAAAAATATGGTATATCAAGGTTGTGGACTTCTAGAGCTCACAATTTTGATCAGATTTTGATGAAACCTGAAATACTGTTTTTATAACCCAAAGAATTTGGTTCCTTTCGATATTTGCGCATATCGGATCGTAACTTACTGAATTATGGCCCCTGAGTGAACGAAAAATCGTGTTTTTAGCTTCTGGACCCTATAGAGGTCATAATTTTTATCTGATTTAAAAAACCGTTCCAATATATCAGTGTTACACCCTATGGATGGTTGGGTTCGAATTTTGTGAAAATCGGCCCAAAACTGACAGACAAAATGGCAGCCCCTTGTTCCCGAATAGCGTAAAAATATGGTATATCAAGGTTGTGGGCCCTCTAGAGGTCACAACTTTCTTCTGATTTTGATGAAACTTGAAGTGTAAGTTTATAACCCAAAGATCAAGGTTCCTCTCGATATTCGCGCATATCGGACGGTAACTTCCTGAATTATGGCTCCTGATTGTACGAAAAATAGCGTTTTTAGCTTGTGGACCCTATAACGGTCATAATTTTTATCCGATTTAAAATAAACAACGTTTGAATATATCACCGTTACTCCCTAAGGATGGTTGAGTACGAATTTCGTAAAAATCGAACCAAAACTGACAGACAAAATGGACGCCCTTCGTACTCAAATAGCGTAAAATATGGTATATCAATGTTGTGGACCCTCTAGAGGTTACAATTTTCTTCTGATTTTGGTGAAACTTGAAATGTAAGTTTATAACCCAAAGATCTTGGTTCTTTTCCATATTCACGCATATCAGATAGCAAATTCCTGAATTATGGCCCCTGGTTGTACGAAAAATCGCGTTTTTAGCTTGAAGTCCCTCTAGATGTCACAATTATTATCCGATTTGAAAATAAAACGTTAAAATTTATCACCGTTACACCGTAAATAAATATATCACCGTTACTCCCTAAGGATGGTTGAGTACGAATTTCGTAAAAATCGGACCAAAACTGACAGACAAAATGGACGCCCTTCGTACTCAAATAGCGTAAAATATGGTATATCAATGTTGTGGACCCTCTAGAGGTTACAATTTTCTTCTGATTTTGGTGAAACTTGAAATGTAAGTTTATAACCCAAAGATCTTGGTTCTTTTCCATATTCACGCATATCAGATAGCAAATTCCTGAATTATGGCCCCTGGTTGTACGAAAAATCGCGTTTTTAGCTTGAAGTCCCTCTAGATGTCACAATTATTATCCGATTTGAAAAAAAAAACGTTAAAATTTATCACCGTTACACCGTAAATAAATATATCACCGTTACTCCCTAAGGATGGTTGAGTACGAATTTCGTAAGAATCGGACCAAAACTGACAGACAAAATGGACGCCCTTCGTACTCAAATAGCGTAAAATATGGTATATCAATGTTGTGGACCCTCTAGAGGTTACAATTTTCTTCTGATTTTGGTGAAACTTGAAATGTAAGTTTATAACCCAAAGATCTTGGTTTTTTTCCATATTCACGCATATCAGATAGCAAATTCCTGAATTATGAACCGTTTAAATATATCACTATTCCACCATAATGAAGGTTAAATTCGAATTTCGGGAAAATCGAAATGAAACTGCCCGACAAAATGGCCGCTCTTTGTACGCAAATTGTATAAAAGTATATATGCAATACGAAGGTTGTGGATCCTCTAAAAGTCACAATTCTTATCCGATTCTGATGAAACTTAAAACATATCTATATATCCCAAAGATCTCAGTCCCTTTTGATATTTGCGTATTCCAGACCATAACTTTCTGGATTATTGCCCCTGATTGTACAAAAAATCCCGTTTGTTTTTAGCTTGTTCTCTGTCCATCTCTTGCAAAATGTGGGCGTATCCTGCCTGGCAGCCGCCGGTTTTCTTTAGACATAGGCTACTTCATACACTATAATTTATTTGTCTATTCAAAAATATGTTCTAGAATTTAATTTGCAGCGGGAAAAAAGGTAATATTGCGAGCTCATCAGCTGCATTGATATCATCCGTATCACTGATTTTAGTCGACATTAAAATAAAATGAAATAGGGTTAAACGTCCTGCTTTTCTTTACCGTACCGTACCTTTCTATATATAATCTCGTCAAATTTTAAGGTCAACAATCGGAGACTATCGCTCGCTTGCTTACGCAGTTGCATTATCCTTACTATCGCCGCAGTTTGTCTGTCACCACTACTCATCCGATCTCTCTTACTACTCTCAGGCAATATCGAACCCAACCCAGGCCCAAATACACAAAACAATAACCGACTCTCAGTAGTGCATTTGAATGTAAGGAGCCTTAAAATAAACTTGATTTGATAACTGCAGAATTAACTAGCTATGATATAATAACATTAAGTGCAACATGGAGTGACAAAAACATCACATCTGAGTCTATAGCTTTACCTAACTACTATCTGCCTGTCAGGAAAGATAGAAATAACCGCGGGGGTGGGGTGATTATTTATGTTCGTAATTCCATATCATTCAAACGTAGAAATGACTTAGAAAATGAATCCATTGAATCTATTTGGATAGAAATTAACTCGAATCATAACAAGTTTCTGCTTGGTACCTACTACAGACCACCCTCCTCAACATCGAATATCAATCAACAGATTTTTAATTCTTTTCAACAAGCTATTACTGATCCGATTGATAAGTGCATAATTTTAGGAGATTTTAATATTGACTTGCATAGGAAAACAATTAGCTTTATCCACGATGCAAATAACTTATTAGACCTGACTCAGTTAATAAATAAATCAACCCATTATAGCAAAACCGGTACACACAATTCCCTACTAGACCTGATTTTAATAACTTCAAACCTACGCTCAGTTGAATGTGATGTGTTAGATGTGACCATTGCCCAGTCTTTTGAAAGCTCTCTTTTACTGTTCCTAAACAAAAATGCTTCAAACGAATGATATGGAATTACGAAAACACAAACCTTGAGGGTATACGCACAGAAACAATAAACACCAATTGGTACAATCTTGTTGATCGCTCTGATATTGATGCATCCTGTGTCCAATTTACTAGCAAATTGATCATAATAGCAAAAAATAATATACCTAACAAATTAGTAACAATTAGGCAAAACGATAAACTTTGGATGAATAACAGCATTAGAAGAATAAAAAAGAAAAAAAAATAGATTACATAAGAGAGCAGTAAAAAGAAATTTGGAAACTGATTGGCAAAATTTTCGTAAAATAAGAAATGACTACATAAATCTGATAAGGAAATGCAAAAAAGCATACTTTGAGAAAATTGACACAAAAATTAATGATAAAGAAAATTTTGGCACTAAAAAATGGTGGAATGTAATAAACGCATACACCAAGACACAGGCTGTATCCTCAAACGAGCCCCCGCCACTAACAGTTGGAAATGATACAATGTTTACGCCCACCGATAAAGCCAATGCCCTTAATAATTTTTTCTTTCGACAAACTGAACTGTTAAGTACTAACAAAACTCTTCCACACCTCCAAATGAATACTAATAGCTTAGACTCGATTGTACCAACCCCTGGAAAAGTTAAGGACTTAATAGATAGCCTAGATACATCAACAGCTTCAGGTCCAGATGAAATAAGCTCAAAAATCTTAAAATATATCGTTAATGAAATTAGTAATCCCTTATGCCAACTTTTTCGTTTTTCACTAGATACACACACTGTCCCAAACTTATGGAAATTTGTAAATGTCATGGCTATTTTCAAAAAGGACATCTAACCGACTGCTGCAATTACAGACCCATTTCACTCTTGAGCATTATTATAAAAAAAATTTGAGAAAATAATATATAAACACGTCTTTAACTTCTTCAAGGACAATTCAATACTAATAGCACTTCAAAGTGGCTTTCTTCCGGGTGATTCAACTATCTTCCAATTAATAGATCTAAATCACTTCTTTTGTCAAGCCATTGATCATGACAAATATACCAGGATCGTGTTTTGTGACATCAGCAAGGCTTTTGACAGAGTCTGGCACGCCGGACTCTGTCATAAGCTGGAAGCTGCTGGGGTCAGGGGAGGACTGCTGTCATGGTTCAAGAACTATCTTGAAAATCGATAACAATGTGTTGTCATAAACGGAATATCCTCGGACCCCAGGGGTATTCCCGCTGGTGTCCCACAGGGAGGCGTATTGGGACCATTATTATTTTTATTATATATAAATGACATTGTGAATAATTTACAATCGAACATCCGACATTTTGCTGATGATACCTCTCTGTATCTGAAAATAGACGACCCAGAGGCATGCGCACTTACATTAAATAAAGATCTTGAAACAATTAATACATGGGCGGAAACATGGCTAGTGACATTTAACCCCCTCAAGACAGAAACTCTGACCTTCACAACTAAACGCAGTATTGTAGAACCACCCCTACTAATGAACTCAATAGGAATAAAGGAAGTAACTGAACATAAACACCTCGGACTTATCTTTCAAAGCAATTGTAAATGGAACGGCCACATTGATAGCATAATTAGCAAAGTATCAAAATTAGTAAACAGTCTTCGCTCCTTGAAATATCGTCTAAATAGAAAATCGCTACACACCCTATATTCTTCCTTCATTCTGCCACACCTTGATTATGCCGATGTTATCTGGGACGGGTGCACTGACTACTTATGTAATAATCTTGAATACCTTCAGCCTGACGCACTACGCACTATTTGTGGGGCAGTTAAGGGTACTAGCCATGCTTCCCTCTACGCAGAAACTGGGTTTATTCCACTCAAAGAAAGACGAAATCGACATAAATTAAAACTACTTTACAAAATCATCAATAACCTAACCCCTCCTTATCTTAAGAATCTCATAAATCTAGAACCTGCAAACAAATATTCCCTTCGTAACGAAGACAAATTAAAAGGAACTCGCTGTCGTACTGAAATCTTTGCTAAATCATTTATCCCATCCAGTATAAGGGAGTGGAATAAACTCAGTACCCCTGCGAAATCTGATATCAAAGTTCCTTCGTTTTATTATAACGGTCAGCAGAAACCTCAAATAATCCATTGTAAATTACGACTTCGATGCTCTGACCTGCAGGATCACAAATTCCTACGACATATTGCCGACAGTCCCGCATGCCTCTGCGGTCATATATTTGAAGATCCCGATCATTACCTCCTGCGATGTTCCTTACATTCAATTGCACGAACAGAAACCATAGACAAATTACAACAGGATTTTAAAAATATAAACTGTCTTTTATTCGGCTCCACAGCCTACAGTCTTGATGTTAATTCTAATATTTTTAATCAGGTCCATAAATTTATAGATATATCAAACAGATTCTAATCCCATCTCGATCAAATAATAGTTTATCTTCTCTTTTATGTATGTATAGTCTCTCTAATGCTGATTATTATTAAAAGATTCTTACTGTCCTTGCATATGTATAATTATTAACTACTGTATATACTGTACATTTTCACCCATTTTATTATATCTATATAATATGTATGTGTTTGCCATTTTAACTATGTATTTTGTATTAATAATATATATGTATATACAAATTATTTAGGGAGAGGGGTTTTACATAGGCTAAGCCTGTTCCCCAATCCCATTCAGTCAACCTGAATAAAAATATGGTTTAAAAAAAAAAAAAATTTGCTAATGAAGACGGGCATACACGCCATGCAGTTGGCTATGAGGGAAATTTTGACAACACGTGACATGACGTAACAAAACGTGATATGACGTAACATGGGGCGAAGTTGTGGATAGCGTATAATATGCAGTAGCTCTACTGTCTGCTACATAATGAAGACCGAGAGAAATTCGAGTTTTGTCCATGCAATTGTACTATAAGGGAAATCTCGCCCAGGCGGCAGCACTATGGGGTATTTTTTTGACTGCCAACAGCCAGATGGTTCTTTAAAGTGCTGCCAATGTGAAATAACATTTCATTCGATCACTGATATCAAATAAAATAGTGTTGATTTTGACTAAACGTCCAACCGTGCCATTTGAAGACAATTCTATGATAACTTTAATTATATTTAGTGCATGTGCAGGGACTTGGTAGGGAGAAATGGGGTTTAATGTCCACTCGACACAAACTAGGTCATTTTGGGACTAACATATGGTTTAGTTTTATTTCAATAATTCGCTTGCGCCTAGGGGTCTTTAGCAGTGGGAGGACCCGGACAAAACACACGAGGTTGGACAGGCGACCCTACTCCTAGTCACGTACAACCGGGGATTCGAAACAACCTAGTTGACTCAATGACAGGCCTTTTGATACAGCACGCATGTGCTAACCATTCGGCCATCCAACCCCCTTCTGTTGGTGGAAATTGGAATAATTGTAATAAATCTTGACGCATTTCACCGAAACAAGTCAGTACTGATTTTCGCAGTTTTAGTTATTACTTATTTCGGTAAACACGTATGGGACAAAATATAATCTCAGATTGCCCATATCTAGGCTATTTCTCAACGGATTTTCGTCGGGATTCTTTCGATGGTTTTTCGAAATTTCGCTCGATTAGTTTTAGCATAAAAGATTTGCGAAAGTTTTATACAGCATTTTTGTCGACATTCAAGATGGCGTATTTCCGTTGATATCTGCGGTATCAAGTTGAAACTCGGTAGGAATAAGGAACACATTGGTGCCTTCATAGGCCCTATCACATTTTTTGTAACAGCTTCCGGAAATTTCCGAGGCCTTTCGAGTTTTCCCGACATAAATAGTTCTCTAAATTTCAAAAATAGACTAAAATGGCGTATGGTGGTGTTAGCCCCAGATATTGTCTTTCATTTTCAGAGACCTTGTTCAATAACATTTTCAACCGTTTGGCCGCCCTATTGGATTTTACAAAAAAGCCTTCAAATCGACACTCAACAGCCATTTTTAATCCTATTTTCAAAAACTTTTTTTTATGTTTTGAAGCCAGCCAAGGTGGCAACAATTCTAAGGGGGCCGATTTTTTAATTTCGATTTTGTTTACTTCCGGTTGAAATATTTCGATATTTATAGCCTACTATCACGTGACTTTTGTATCTCAGTGACCTTTGACCTTGACTCATACTAACAACTAATATCAAAAAGATTGGCCTTGAAGTATAACTTCGGGTTTTATTAAGAGTTCAAAATAGCAGGTATTTTCACGTTAATAGGTATTAGACGTTACTATACTCAATAGTTCATGGTGTATCTAGATAGTGGGGGTAATCTGGTGTAGCATGGCGTGACATGACGTGACATTGTCAATAGCGCATAATATACTATAGTTTTTTCTTCCAACCGAAGGACTAGTCGTTTTTCATCGACAGGCCATCCATTCTGTATCACCAACAAGTGTTAAAACGGGCAGGTAAATCCACCCACGAGAAACTTTCTTGCCGAACACCAGACCTCCTGGTTACTGGACAAGCGCCATACCCACTGAGCCCCCGGAATCAAATGTGTGAACATAGCGCACAATGACTGGCAAACCATTCTGCGGCCACTGAGACATCTCAATCCGCAGCATCTCTCGATGCCCTGATTAACATCCCAAATCTTGCTCTCAAATTAAAAATTTATAAGACACACGCCAAATATAAATCATATTTTTTTAATTCATTACAGCGATACAGGGATACATTGGTGAATGTACATCTGTTATACACACAAAGACTACATAAACCTTTTCCGTTTCAAAATTCTCGAAATATACCTAAAATGTCGGCCAACTAGCTAAGTGTCTGTTCTAAAGAGGAGCTAATTGTAGACAAATAGCGTAAGATTGATTTTATATCTATCTGCAATATCAAACATATTTAAAATACAGATGTGACGTCATCCTTTGATGTTGGCGCACATATATTATCATCTGCAAGAGTTCCCCCTCCCTTTCTCTTCATTTTATATCTTACAAAGCTAAAAATAACCTTATATTTGCACTTTTAACTTAACAGCCCTTAACAACTACTTCTTGTGCAGAAACATCATGTCAATGTTTTCTGATATTTTCCTCATGCAAGTAAGACCAGGAAGACATTTTTGTACCTCCTGACTCACTGGGTATAATGACAGTATTCGGTCTAAATATTAAAGTAAATATTACCCACCATATAATGTTGTATTTCTGCAGCACCTTGAGATCCGAGCGTTGGGATTAGACGTGTTTTAGTTTTATTTGCAACTGGATACCGTGACATGATTATAACCGTTTTCTTGTTAGATTGTGTTAATTTTCCATAAAATATCTTGTTAAGGCCAAGAATGATAATAATGGTCATAAACCCAACTATAATAAGGTAAGCAAGCGAATCCATAACAGTTCCTTCCACTTAACTGATTCACATTGCACTCTGTGGTGATATGTAGCAATAACGTGTTATTCTCTCATAAACCGGTACATATGTCTTGACCATCCAGCCCGAAATATAGCTACCGCGCATAATAAACTGTCGTCTGCATGTCAGTACTTAATAAACCTGTCTCTAACTACTGCCTACAATCGCACTTTGTGTTGGGCAATGTGTAACCACCCATTTAAAGGAGCACAGCTGTTTGAACGAAGTTTAAAAACACATTTGACGTGGGTTGATATGTATTTCAATCACTCACGTGCTATGCAATTATTCAATTAAAGTTTCATTTCGCTTCACGTATTCTAGTCTAGTTTTTTACTTCAATAAAAAATCTGTCGTCTCAACATTGCAAGGGCGGATCCAGAGGGGGTTGGGGGGTCGACCCCCCCCCCCCCTGATCAGCTACATATAATCTTTTGTAAATCAACACTTTTTATGAGAAAAGTTTCTGGGCCGTGTGCTTTATCCATTATCGTCAGATGTGGGACAGGATGGGCAGTCAAAGCACGAGATAATGATATAGACATTATGTGATATCACAATTAATGCTTTGCATCCATGAAATTGAATCACAATGTCATTGTATTAATTCATAATAAAAATTGACGTCAAACGAGGTAGTGAATTTCTCTGTTTAAAAAGCTCAATGGGTATGTATATACGCCAAAATGACGATAGAGACCATGCGGGAGGGGGAGGGGGATACATTGTCTCAGGAACCTGGAAAACCCCCTCCTGCAAAAATTCCGGGATCCGCCCCTGCATTGTCTTCTTATACAGACGTATGTTTTTAATTGTGAAAGGATAACCATATCACAACTCGCAAAGGATATTTTTATATCAAATTAATTTAATATTTTCTCTAATTTTTAAACCAAAATCTCAGAGGCCTAGTTCTTTAACGTCTTTTATCTATTTGTGTTGTGTATTATATAGTACAGGTTATAGTAAGTAAGCAATGTTGTTATCAGATACAAAGTATTTGACCTACAAAAGATGGGGACTCGTATCGATACAATTTCAAATCAGTGACGAGAGAAAAGAGAGAGAGAGGGGGAGAGAGAGAGTTTTAACGTCCACTCAGTGGGAGGAAACCAGTGAGAGGACCCGGAGAAAACCCACGAGGCTGGACAGGCGACCCTACACCTTATCACGAAACATCGCCACTTGACCCAACAACAGACCTTATGATATAAAGTGCACGCGTTATACCAGTGCCCCCCCCCCCGGATTTAAGTAAGTCATGCCATTCCTTTAAATAGTATCTTTAATACGTAATTCACTGCGTCTATCTTCAACGTAAATGTTACACATTTAATGTGAAAAACTGTGATTTCAGATTCGGTGTTAGTGTTATGATCATCTTTATATCACCTAAATCCCACCATGATTGAATGACAACATGTTATGTTATACGAAATAGCAAAGCGTAGAAATGCGACAAATATGTCTTGAAAACATATGTGATAGAAAACATAACTCTTTTTGATTAGAAGGATATTTTAATACTGGATAACATATTTGTTTACATGTACAATTCTACATATGAACGTCATTTGGGTTAGATATGATAACGTCTATATACAGCTGCTCCTACTAGGTCTCAGAAGACCTCATTCTCCCGGGATCCGAGGGCAGAGCCTCTCCGAGGTCTCGGAAGACCTCTAGGTCTCCGGTCTCTCTATTCCTAATTCTAAACTAGGCTTTTTATATTGTGGAGCAATATCTGTCGCGCCAGCTGGGGCACGCTATAGTTAATAGCATTAGTAATCAGAACAATGAAAACTAATTATTAAGAGTCACACTCCAGGCAATAGGTATTAATACATGTTATGCTTAAATCTTATATCATATAGACACTCCGAGTATACAAAATGAAATGGGTTTTAACGTCCTACTGCTCTGCTCCTATACTGGGTTAATGAAGACGGGCATACGCCATACAGTGTGCTATGAGGGAAATTTTGCCCGGGCGCCGGCACTATCGCCTACTCTTATATCGAATTCCAACTGCCACTGGATCTTTTACGTGCATTCCAATGTATACACGGGACCTCGTTTCTTCGTCCCATCCGAAAGACTAGACAACTGTCCTTGTCAGGCCCTCCGTTCTGCACCACTGACAAGGGGAAACCACGTCGGAAAATCAGATGAAATTTCTCGGCCAATGCAGGGATCGAACACCCGACCTCCAGGCTAGCGAGCCAGCGTCTTAACCACCTAGCCATCGTGGCTCCCCCGAGTATACAAGTTTGTACAGCCCATTACATCTTACATAATACTATGTCATAACCCCACACCTGATACAGATTAAATCTTACAATTAATCCGTCACTTAATATGTCTAAAATGAGTTACAAGTAAAATATGAATCCAGAATACAATATTAAAATTTAGATCCCAAATGATATTGTATTACACATAAAGCAATAGACATCAGCTTGTTCGAAAGGTCGAAAGGAACACTTGGATCTACAAAAGTCAGAACACCAGGGTAAATAATCTTATAATAGAAGCCAAACATTCATACCAAAGTAAAATTGAAAGCAATTCCAATAATAAAAAAACAGCCCTACAACTCTTAAATTGATACTGATTTCGGCAAAACAATATTTCCTTAACATGAAAATGCAGCTCATTTAGCCAGTTATTATTAGCAAAATAACTGAGATTCGAAAAGATCTTCTACCATCCCAACTATGTTGAAGAATACGGTTTGTATCCACTTTGCCTGCATTTATTGTTTTCAGATAAAATCAACCATAGAGGAACGATAGGGTTATAATCTATAGTCTATATCGTATTAACAATTATTTTATTGGAAAAATCCACATATTCAACTTTACAAAAATCAACAAAAATATCTAAAATCCATCTAGATGGGAAATGACATCTCCATATTCTTTTTTATTCCTTTATTCTTCTATCTAACTGTATGTATTTTCTTTTCTTTGGTCTTAACAAACCACCATTTCCAAGTTGTAGAATCTGTACTTCTATGTAATTCGGTTATGATTTTAGTACTTCTATAAATCTGTAAATATTAGTGTGGTTGGAAGATACTTTGTTTAATTTTGAAAGCCAGCCCTTGGCGTTGTTGGTTGTTCTTTTGGCCATCAGTATAAAAAATGGTTCCACTCCTTCAACCCACTGCTCTCTTGTATAATCTGCCGGAACGCCGGAATTATCCATATCGACATTTTCTAGGGCATGGAACCAAAAGTCTTTAACATCATCAGGTTTAATTAGGGCTAATACGACAGCTCGTTTAAAAAAAACAGGTCACAGAATCATTCTCACCATATAGTTTCTGCAAACCATGTTTCTGGGCATTTCTCCAAAATAGCCTGCCGGAAGTGGAACATACATCCCTTAAGGTTACAATCAAATTCTAAACGGGCTGCATTCTGCGCCGCTACTTCATAGTCTGTGAAAATGGTAGTAGGTCGTAGACTCATATTCAACAAATTGGCGTTCCCTTTCAGAATCTGGAATAGTCGTTGACATGTAGTCTGTCATTTATCTGGCAATACTAGCATCTTATTCTGGTCTTTAGCGTGAAGCAGGAAGCTGTCACCATTTGTAGTTTCCTGAAAACGTGGATGCAGGGATATATGGTTGGAAAATTCTTGGATTTGGCAAGATATAAACTTGAATGTGTACTGTAAAAGGTTGGAACGGCCTTGGTGTAGTCATCTACTTCCGACACTCTTAACTCTACAATGAAAACGACAATATTATAAAATTTATTCAAATTCACATATTATCATATATCTAATGAATAATTAAATTAGCATGCATTGATTCTACAGTAAAGGTATCATGGTATATGAGTTCAAAATAATTTTTAAAAAATATATAATTTATAATATCTATTATTTCTACTACTAACTGTTGATTTCTTCTTGGTATATAGCTGTCAATGGTTTAGAATCCACGTTAACCGCTTCTTTCATAGTAGATAAAACATATCTAATTTCAACTTGGTGAGATCAGCTGGATGATTATGGATGTTTCTGTAGGTAGTGGTAAGACTATCCCTAGTAATTACAGTAGCATGCATTCGCGAACAGTACACTTACAATGAACGGTATCTCTTCTTATGGTCTTTAACTCGAAACTTGTGATTATCATAAACTAGGCTTTGGGTACCTCGAGAATTTGGAATGAATTGAACGTTAACTTGTGCATTAACCATATTTGAATGACATAAAATTTGAACTTGCAGTACTTGCAGTTATTTAACCATTTATTATAAACAATGTTCATCATAGTAAAGTGTTAACTACAAAATTGCATGTAAACGAAACATCAGTTTGTGAATTAGATCATGGATTAAAAGTGTTCATACGATGATTGAAACAGACTATAACTCTAAAAATGTTTATTTTTACAATGCTAAATACAACTAAAATTCAAATATTTGCTTTAATTAGTTTCTTTCACACATATTTCTCCAAATTCAGCATTTACAATTAAAATAACTTTTCACTTTGTCAATTTTGTTTCTGTGGAGTGGGAGATTAACTATTGAAGAACCACTGTCCAATAAGAATCCTTCATCTTTATTGAAACTACTGATTTGGCGCCAAAATGCTCATAAGTTCAGGAAAGCCGTGACAAATAAACGTATGGGTTTAATAAGCTTTCTTATACTCTTTTTAAAATGGGTGTTTCATCTCTGCTTTGCAACAGGAAAATGGCATGCATATAGTACAATCAAGATGTCGATAACATGGGGGTTTTAACGTCCTACTTTTCTCCTCAACATAGTTAATGAAGTGTGCTACGGCCAATTCCACGTGCACGCCTCGGGTTTTTCGTACTATCCAAACAACTAGACGCTTGTCGGGCCCTCTGTACTGCACCCCTGACAACGGGAAACCTCGGCGTAAAATTCGGAGGATTTCGAAAAAGAGTAGGCGGAAACGACGCTCTCCAGGCAAAATGGCCTGTCACAGCACATTGCATGGCGTGTGCCCGTCATCATAATCCAGTTATGGCAGAAGAGCAGAAGTTAAACCCAATTTCATATACTTTTCGCTAGATATGGGGAACGAAATCATCGGTTCAAGTTTGTATCTAAATCGACAGGAAAGTACTCTAAATCTCATTTCCGGCGATGCATTTTTCAAAATTTGCTTAGTTAACACCGTCGAACCCCCGTGATGATTGTACTGAATCCTTTCTTACCAAGGCAGTCATTTAAATTATCGAATTTCATAACTTCTTTTGAATTCAAATATGCCTTCAACTTTTTCGTAATAAAGTAATTATTGGATTGTGTCGAAAAATTGCCTACAAAATTTCTCCTATGCTAGATGAGTGGACAGCAGTGCCTGATAATCTGAACCTTGATTCTTAAGTTGCGGATCTCCTTTCCATGAGGGTGGGGTGTTTCGATTAAATGTCAAAATTTCGAGTTTAATTCGATGTAATCCATGTAATTTCTAACTTCTATTCATGTAATTTCTAAATTAAGACAATGTATAATCCAACTTTTTTTTTTGTTCAGTGTAAATTTTAATTCTGTTTCATCTTATTTCTATTATTAAGACGAAAAATGTCTTCTTGTTGTCGCTTTACATGTTAAGCATGAAAGCCAAACAAATTTAGAACTTTGATACTTCTACTTAGCAACCATCAGTATGACGTCGTTTGGTGTCGCCACCGTGTGATCGGGACCATTATGTTGATACCAACGACTCGCTCTTCGTCAGGTTGAATGGTTTGGCGGAGTGTTGAAATTGAAAACAACATCGAACGTGACATGGTTTGAAAATTGAAATACTATTTCAAATATAAGCTAAACCGCAAATGTTGTTTAGCTTGTATTTGAAATAGTATTTGCCAACCATATCACGTTTGATGTTGTTTTCAATTTCAGCATCGATGTCGGTTCGGCGGTTGCACGTGAAAAGGAGTAGTGTGGCCTGTCCAACCTCGTTGGTTTTCTCCGGGTCCTCTTGTTTCCTCCCACTGTTAGACCCCTCCTCGCAAGTGAATTATTGAAATAAAATTGAAAGTCTAAAACGCCCCTGCCCTGATTAAATATAATATAAATGTGTATATAGGGGTCTTAAAAATAAATTCCCGCGTACAAACTGGGTGATTTGATGATATATTTGGACTAAAAACATATTCAAACTAATTAATTTATCATAATGTTGCTTCAGATCCTTCTCAAAACATTGCAATTGCCAGGGAATACCCCTGCTAATTAAATTCTCGGATTATCAACTGCCCGCGTCTTTTTCCGTGATTTTTTTTTCAGAAAGTGTTGTACGTCTAACTCTTCATAAAGTTTATCAACATGTACATCAAGCACCCAATCTCCGCGCGCAGCCTTTGACGTCACGCGAGCAGACATTTCCTAATCGTCGGGCTGTCGATTAGAGAAACCCTTACATTTTTGTCCTGTATGCGCTCAATGAGTGTTTTTCAGGGAATCCAGTATTTTTCTAGTAAGATTGGATATCTATACCAAAATTGCCATACTTTTATTGGAAATAACCACCCGATAGATACTTTTCTGGGAACGTATCTTTAATGCGTAAACTCGCCAAAATTGTAAAAGGGGATAAGTATGCTGGTAAGCTCGCCAAATATGTTACAGGAGTTTAAAATTAGTATTCTGGCATCAATGTAAAAGGACGGT
Organism: Patella vulgata; assembly: GCF_932274485.2. Taxonomy (NCBI): domain Eukaryota; kingdom Metazoa; phylum Mollusca; class Gastropoda; family Patellidae; genus Patella; species Patella vulgata. The sequence goes on from NC_065885.2 coordinate 47,232,010, forward strand.
GCGTCGGAAGACAATCTTGACCTTGCTAGGCAGTATTTGTAAGTCTGCCCCCCCCCCCCCCTATGGCCCAGTACACATTCCCTTTCTAAAGCAATCCCTTTCCGTACTTCTCAATTATTTAATTCAAAACCCATGGGACATTTCTATAGCGTAGAAGTTATAAGACGGGGAAAGGAAACCTACTAAGGCCATTTGCTTTTCGGCACTTTCTTTTGAAACTTCATTACGCATATACCGTAGCAATAATCTCTTGTGTTAAAATAATATTTGGAACGTGCTTAACCAGTTCTATCACATATGTGATAATGACTGACACCAGTATTGTCCTTTAAATATGTTGATTGTATTATATCATTATATATGATGATGTATAATTGTACTAATTATTTAATTTTCTGTATTTTAAACATCAGAAAATAAACCATTCAAGCTATTTTTATAATGTGTTTGTATGGTTATGTTGATGCTTAAATAGGTTGAAAATTGAAGCCAAATGACTAATTTCCCCCAAAAAAGGGGTTTGCCAGTTGGTGTTACAGTAACTCAGTCAATTCTGATCCGATTTTGATAAAGTTGGTGTTGTTACAAAGCTGATATGTACGTCTTTCGGGAAATAACACGCCTTTATCAACCAAAGTATGCGTTGGAAGAAAGTTGTTTCTGCCGTTTTGTAACGTCCCACCTTAGCTATTTAATCTTTTTTAATCACGTGATCTTCGGTATATAACAATACCTTATATTGCACTGTCTTCTCACCACAGTGATTTTAAAACCGTGTTTTAAAGTGACTTTGAGATATTACTCCCCATATGTAAATAACTTAATTAAATCAACCTGTCCATAATATCATGCCTTATGTATTGGACGTTAAATTTGTAATAAACAATAACAACAACATATTTTCATCATCATTTGCTTGAAAACGTTGAGAGAACCCTCGACGGAACGTCGATTTAATTAAAATAGTAATTGTGCTCGATATTATGGTTTTGTGTTTATTACGTGTGTCAATTGCTACTGTCTGTTCCAGGTGATACTCTGACTCGAAATATGCTTGCCATGCCTTCATTTTTTAATTAAAATGGCTAAAACTTTGTGGCATACCTGGAATTGTCATCCCTTTGATTTCTTCCCCTAGAATAAAGGACTAGAAGTCCCATAAAATCCAGTATTCTCGTGTAAATTTCATATATTTCGACATTGTCACTTTCTCAGAACATAAACATTTCGACTACGCGTGCGTTAAATGGGGCACTTGCATTTCGCATTGGGGTAGACAGGTACTTCACAAATTTGGTGCATTCGGTTAGAAATATCTAGTGAAGGAGAATTCGTCCGTTTGTTTCGCGACAATAATACTTATTAGGTTTTCACACTTTGAAGCTTGTTTGAAACAATATTGTTTTTGTTCAGATTGATATTTTTTGTTCTGTTTCCACCTTGCTTATTTCGCACAAAAATTCTCATTGGATAAATTTTGAGTGACTTAAAGATTAAAGTTATTTTGAAAAGTCAGAAATAAGTAAATTGGTGTAAAAAGTTAGCCCTTATTTAAATTTGAATAAATATGTCGGGTAAAATTATTCCGAATTTTGTTTTCTGAGACTTTATAGCTCTGATTGAGAGAAACGAGCATTTTTTTTTTTACCTTTTCGGAACACTTTTAGGGGTTAAAATTTAGCTGCTGTTGTAAATAAGCTGAGCATGACTGAAACCAATTTTCGAATTTCGTTTTCCTGCAATCTAGATCTTAAGGCTGAAACACAACGAAAATCCATAGATCATTTCAAATTTTTGAAATGTCCGGGAAATATGCAATTTTGTGGGAATCACTTTTCAACTTTTTATGTCCATAAAAGAATAAATAGTTGTTTGATTTTCATAAAAAAATTTGCAGCATTCTGTGAATATTCCTTAGATGTAACCAATTGGTCACTGAAAATGACGTCATTCTGGCAAAAATTATATTTTTGCGAATACATCAACAGATTTTAATATTCCCCACTGTTCATTACTTTATCGATATTCATAGAATTGCATTGCTGCAGATTGAATGGTAATCTGATTAAAACACGGATTCTATTTTGTTTCGTTTTTATAGTTCAAAATTTCGTTTTAATTGTCTTTACTACTCTAGAATCTGGAAGAGTTGTTATTATTGACGTGTTCTTGATGATGTGAAGGATTAGCCATTGAAACGGTCGTTACGGCGAGTTCTTGGGCTTTTGATGCACGGAACTGTGGGTAAACCACTAGAAATGTTAACGCTGATTGATTAATCAATGTCTGATGTCATAAGATCAAAAGTCGCGCTGTTGACCCCCGACGTGAACCTCCACTATAACTTGTCAGATCTTCAAGTAGTGTAGGCCATCGAAAGTATAAAAAACGAAACGAAATATATTTTAATCGGATTGGAATAGTAACCTTTGGGATAAAGTGTAAAATATTTGTAAGATATCTTAAAATCTTTTGGATTTATAATAGTTTCACATACCGGTATTCCTTTAAATATAGACCTTTAGATTTAGGCACAACAGATTTGTTTCCGATGCTGTTGTAGAAAAGGAAAAGAAAAAAAACCGAATGTTAGGAAAATATAGTCCCTTAAATAATGGAATACTGTTTTGCACAATTTCAAGATAAAAATTACGCGATATGTCAAGGAATGTGTCAAACAATTATATTACTGTAGTTATTTGAGAAACATAATACAGTGAATTATAAACCAATGAAAAGTTTTTAAAATAAATATTGCCTACGTTCTAAATATACACGTAAATTCTGTGTACGGGGCTCTACAAAGCCGGATCGCAAATTAAGGACAGTTAAAAACTGTTTACCAAAATTAAATACATTTGACCTGACCAGTTAGCAACCATCCACAATCTACACAATAATGGCCCGTATGTAAGTGAATATCTTTTAAAGATGCATTATGTAAGAGCCACATTTGCCTATTGCATGTCTTCCTTTAGGCCCTAAATCTTATTTAAATCATTAATTAGACATTTATTCTCATGAGCAGTAGGCCTACATAATCAACTCTCTAAAGCATCGGATGGTCGTGATTTTTAATGGAGTGAAATGGATAATCGAGAATATTTTTATTATCGTAAAAATGGTAGCAATGGAAATCGAGACTGCGCTTTTCTTATCAAAACTCCCAACATTTATAGCTTCGCTCAGAATTATGTAATTTGACTGAAGTGTCAATATATTCCTTTATCATTATCTGTTTTTAAACTATTATATTTAAACTATCAGCTCTTTATCTTAATCTTTAGATAACAGTCACATATGTCATGTTATTGATTTAATAACTGTCTAAATGATCTTATATAATAGTAGTAGTATTTTTATTGAAGGTTTCATTAGGAATTGCGCTACATAGAAAATTAGTTGATCACCATGCCAGTCTTAGCTCAAGTTTAAAATTTCCAACAGTTCTCATGGCAAATTTTAAGCCACTGAATAATGCAAACCGCCATAACCAATGGACATTGTGGACCGAGTTACGTTTGAGTATGTCTTGCACTGACAACACGCTTAAGGAAATATTTCCAGGATTGTTGAGTACCTATTGTATTGCGCATAGACTTGCCTTATGTTCATCCGGTGCTGCAGATTCAATACCATACCTCATAAAATATCAGGAACTAGTAAATTGTATTTATAAATTCACCCAAAAACCTATCCAGACTTGAAAAAATCAAGGAAATTACTGCCTCTGTTAATGCTGATTCAGGTACCAGGTTAAAGCAAATATCAAATACTAGGTGGTTATCATTTGAGGGATCCGTAACTGCATTACTCAGAAACTATTCCAGCTTAATAACTGTGTTATTAGAAGATAATTCTCCAAAAACTGTTGGTTTGCTGAAACCAATAACTTGTTTCAAATTTTTGTACATTACTCATTTTTTGTCAGATGTATTGCCAATACTCTGTAGATTGTCCAAATGCTACCAGAGAAGTGATATTGTTTTTTTCAAATGTAAATCCACTATTGGCTTTAACCATTTCTCAGTTACAAGGCATAGAATCAGGGAATTACGGTATCAATGTTTTAAATTTATTGGACACAGTCCCAATAACGGTTAATGTTGATACATTAGGAGAGGCACATTTTTTGTACAATGATCAAAAAATTAGGGATGGGAAAAAACAAAGGGAAGATGCTAGGGTGATAGGGATGAAATTTGTAAGGAATGTTGTTAATAATTTAGAATGTAGATTTGAGGAAAAAGGGGATAGTGTTGTTTTAAATAAACTGTGTAGATTATTTGATGTAAATTGTGATGTAGATATGGATTATATTAGGTCATTAGGTAATTTTTTTCAAACAATTGATCTTGATGTTAATGACTGTGTATCAGAGATTGTTTCTTTCAGGGGTTATTTAAAATATGTTGATGATGTGTTGAAACTTGCCCTAAAAGAAAAATCAAATTTTGTTAATGTAAATAAAATTGCTAACAGATTATTGTGTATACTGGTTGCAACCGTTGATTGTGAACGAGGTTTTAGTAAGCAAAATTTAATTAAAACAGCGAGCAGAAACCGTTTGAAACCAAACACATTATCAAATTTGATGTCCATCACCTTAACTAAGAATAAACCGGATCTCCATAAATCATTTTCTAACTGGGCTACTGTAAAGCAAACAAGGATTTTGTAAATTGTAATATAGTGGCTTAAGAATGTACAAGAAATAAAATTGTTTTATGCTATTACAATATGTGTTTTTATTATTATATTTTTTGGCAGATAAATATTCAAGTTGGCGGGAAAAAAATATCATCATTGTTTCACATAAAAATATTAATCCATTTTGGCGGAAAAAAATTGAAAGCCCTGTCTTGTAGCCTCTTTCCACAATTCCATCACATGTCAGCACGGTAGAGGGTTAAAATTTGCATGTAGCTTATAACGATATCAAACAATTACAACCTTCGGACGGAGGTCAATTACATATTCATGTTCAACCCGGCGTTGATTTTCCGACGTTCTCCCCCTTTGTCAAAGGTTTAGGACGGGGGGGGGGGGGGGGGTGTCCGTGTACACATTGAAATTCCAAATAAGAATAGACTGCAGGGCCGCTGTCGGGTCAAAATTTCAATCATACCACACTGCATGGTGTATAGCCGTCTTCATTAGCCCAGTCGGGGAAGAAAACTAGGACGTTAAACCTCATTTCATTTCTTTTCTTCAGATTGGCCACAAGAGCAGCATTGCCTCCATACTGCAGGCGCGGGATAAAACAAGTTTTTACTAGAACAAAACATTACCTTAATGCTTACAATGTTAAATCCGAAGCCCCTTTTCTGCTTTTCTTTTCCAGAAGTATACTGCGAGATTCTTTACATCTCGGGACTGTGCCTAAAATATTATGATTGTTATTGTCAATATTATATACATGAAATGAACTTAAATGGGGTTTAATGTCCAATTGGGCTAATTAAAACATGCATACGCCATGCAGTGATCTACGAAGGAAATTTTGCCAGAAGAAATGCGCTATGGCCTACTCTTACATACAATTCCAATTGTCAAGGGTTCTTTAATGTACATGCCAATATGTACAAGGACCTGTTTTTTTTCTGCTATCCGAACGATTTTGCTATGTACCTTGCCAGACCTTCCATCCTACACCAAGGGGGAACCACACCAGAAAATCCACATGAACTTTTTCAACCAATGCAGGGATCAAACACAGGTGGTCAAGTTACCGAGCCAACACCTTAGCCCTTGTCGGTGCACGTTGGGTCTCCGTGGACCCCATGCACATGTTTTATAGTGTTTGTAATAACTACTGGGAACAACTTTCTGAAATTTAGTGACTTTGTCTCCTATACACTTTTACACGTAGCAAAAAGATCGGTATTTATCTGCTTCCTACATGCAGAGTTATGTTACATGCAAATCAGGCCAAAGACTTGAAGGGAACAAGGGGTCCAACCGGACCCCTAACATATAACTCACAGTAGGGATTTTGCTAATGTTTTTGCAGCCTTATACCATATTGCGTATACCAGAGTATTCTCTCTTTTAGCATCTGCATGTTACAAATACCAAAACTTAAATGATGAATTCCAAATATTCACTGGTTTTTGTACCAAGCGTGAATTGCCATTTAACCTCTTTATCACATAGTGCAAAAAGTAGCAATTTGGTGAGAATGTAGTAATTTGACTGAAAATTTCAACAGATTCCCTTTTCCCTATTTATTTGTATACGCCCACATTATCAGGTGGCCCTATTATGCTGTCGCCCCTGTCCGTCCGTCCATTTGCAGTTTGTATATGTGTGACACTACCGGTAGAGTTACGTCGTGATTATCCTTCGTCGCGTCACTAAAATAAGAGGACTGTGACACTACAGTCAATTCAGAACTAACTTTGACTTCACGTTGTGTATAAAACTTCAATGATCAATTGACTCTGGAACACTTTGTTGGTTAACTATGTTTTATATCTGTATTACATCCACAATGCAAGGTTTACATACAGGAAACTACATACACGTCTATGGCATTAAATATAAGCTAAATATAAGTTCTGTACCACTTAGCGCGTGTTCTGTGGTGAGAGCCATTCCGGCCTCCAAGCCGAGGAGGCTGTGGGCATGATGTTCCCATAGGAACTCCGAACGATGTCTCTCGTAGGATCTCTAAATGATGTGCCGAAGGGAAATTTAGCCCTGCTCTTTCTTATATAGAAAGTATAGATGCGTCAGCTATGAGGGCGGGACAATTACCATTTTTGATTAAGTGTTTCGTATGGGCACCGTTTTACGTCTACATTATTCTATTCACTTGGACAAATCTGTGCACGAGATGACTGGACGATAGTACCCTACTTTCAGTAGTTGAAGGTGGCAGGAAATGTCTGTGAGTTAGTCTAAGAAAATTGAATCTTGCCGAATACCTACTTAGCCCATTTCTCGTTGTCACCCATTTGTTTAACCAATTCAATATATTAAACAGAGCACCTTTCATAGAACTAAAATAACGCCTAGAGTATTACAACACGCCCCCTTGCTATGCGTTAAATAAGCACTATTGTTTAATTAACGCCTAGTGGGTCACCTGCAATACATACAATACATTATAAATACTTTCGGGATGACATTTCAAAATTGCCATTCCATGTCGCTAACAATCTTTAAATAATCATTAATAATAGTTATTGAAAAACTTCTAGTGTGTCCTTTAAATATCTCAAGCCTTACTTCTAAAATATCATTACACTGATATACATGCTACAATAATATAAGTTCACTAATTCACTGTCAATAACTTCACTGTTTTCTAACACTAAATGAATTTTATTCTTTCTTTTTTCACTTTAAATTTGGTGATCCTCGAACGCTTCTTCCAATTCCTCTCCAGAACCATATCTGTGTGTATCTGGTTCGGCTTTGCTGTGCGTTAGAATCGAGTATATTATACCCCATAACTGACCCGTGTACTTGCTTATTCAGACCACTAATATTAAAATTAATAACGTTTATTTTAATATCTATTAGATACTATTTTATCTTAATCTTATTCGTACACTTAAGCCTATGTAAAATTAAACTATTCCTTCGTTGTGCATACACCTGTATGAATTCGTAATTCTATTTAATTTTAACTAAACAAACTATTAACAGCAGACTGCTTAATCTATCCCCTTAATATAAATCAGCATTATTAATTACCACTTATCACCTAGAGTCATTATTCACTTCGAAACTCATTAGTATTCTTCTTTACTTACTGACAGTGACAGTTTTTCATCATTAAGTAGTCTAGACGCATTTACAAATCGTCTATACTATTCAGAATTGGTACTGGAATTTCTCTGTATCTGTCTTTCGTCAAGATATTCTACCCACGCACGATTAACATTGTGTATATAGGATAAAACTGGTATACCTTTTCAATATGTAGGAACTACGACCTGTGGGAGCACTCTCGTCTCACTCGCTTGCTCCATTAATCAAAAGCACGCCATTTTAACACCGGCTATACCGTAGGTTTCTAAATAACATAGGTACTCCATAATAACATTTTCTTCGTGAATTTCATTTCATTCTGAATTCAAACAAAACAGCATATTGAAATAAATGTGATCATTTCAAGACCAAATTGTATATTGCACTCATGGTTCTAATAACCAATCAAACATACCTGTAAGTTATTATATTCCTTACATTTAACACATATAACAATTTACAAATAAGTTCTTGGCTTTTTCGTTGACATTAAGTATGGTTTTCGTATACACTACGCATAGCATATCCGAAAATTCCAAATCGAGATTGACAGGTAACCGCACATTCAAATCCAAATTTTAAATTAACCATTTTACCATGGTATGTTTTCGCGCTTTCAAAACATACTTTGAACTTATTATCTCTTTACATTTTTATACGCCCACATTTTCATGTGGAAGTATATTGTCGTCGCCCCTGTCCGTCCGTCCACAATTGTGTGTGAACATTCTAGAGGTCACAATTTTTATCCGATTTCAACGAAATATAGGTTTATCACCTTAAGATCTCGACCCCTTTTGATATTGGCGTGTATTGGACTGTAACTTCGTGGATTATGGCCCATGATTGTACGAAAAATCACGTTTTTAGCTTGTGAACACTGTAGAGGTCACAATTTTTATCCGATTTGGTTTATCACCTTAAGATCTCGGTTCCTTTCGATATTAGCGTGTATCAGACTGTAACTTCATGGACTATGGCCCTTGATTGTACGAACAATCACGTTTTTAGCTTGTGAACACTGTAGAGGTCACAATTTTTATCCGATTTGGTTTAAACTTGAAATATATGTTTATAACCCACAGATCCCGGTTCCTTTCGAAATTCGCGCATATCGGACCATAGCTTCCTGAATTATGGCCCCTGATTGTACGAAAAATCGCGTTCTTAGCTTGTGGACCCTATAGAGGTCATAATGTTTATCCGATTTAAAAAAAAAACACGTTTTAGTATATCACCCTAAGGATGGCTGAGTTCGAATTTCGTGGAAATCGGACCAATACTGCCGGACATCTTTCTTAAATAGCGTTAAAATATGATATATCAAGGTGGTGGACCCTATAGAGGTCACAATTTTTATCCGATTTTGTTGAAACTTGAAATGTAAGTTTATAACCCAAAGATCTCAGTTCCTTTCGATATTCGCGCACATGGGACCGTAACTTCCTGAATTATAGCCCCTGATTGTATGAAAAATCGCATTTTTAGCTTGTGGAAACTATAGATGTCATAATTTTTATCGGATTAAAAAAAACGTTTTCATATATCACCGTTATACCCTACGGTTTATAACCCAAAGATCCCGGCTCCTGTCGATATTCGTGCATATCGAATGGTAACTTCCTGAATTATGGCCCCTGATTGTACGAAAAATCGCGTTTTTAGCTTGTGGACCCTATAGCGGTCATAATTCTTATCCGATTTTTAAAAAAACACGTTTGAATATATCACCGTTACACCCTAAGGATGGTTGAGTTAGAATTTCGTAAAAATCAAACCAAAACTGACAGACAAAATGGCCGCGCCTCGTAGTCAAATAGCGTAAAAATATGGTATATCAATGTTGTGGACCCACTAGATGTCACAACTTTCTTTTGATTTTGATGAAACTTGAAATGTAAGTTTATAACCCAAAGATCTTGGTTCCTTTCGATATTCGCGCATATCGGATAGTAACTTCCTGAAATATGGCCCCTGATTGTACGAATATTCGCGTTTTTAGCTTGCGGTCCCTCAACAGGTCACAATTTAGGGAAAATCGAAATGAAGCTGCCCAACAAAAATTAATGGGTTCAGTCCATCCGCCCCGATTTCTTCTCCGGAGCACATCTCATAAACCGTTCTAGATATCTTTTTGAACCTTTGCACACACATCAACCTATTACAGTAGTTGCTATTTAGGAATTTATTGGATTTATATTTTTTATACGCCCACATGGCTGCTCTTTGTACGCAAATTGTGTGAAAGTATGTAAAACTTAAAATATATCTTTATATCCCAAAGATCTCGGTCCCTTTTGATATTTGCGCATTTCAGACCATAACTTTCTGCATTATTGCCCCTGATTGTACAAAAAAAAACGTTTGATTTTAGCTTATTCTCTAACCATCTCTCGCAAAATGTGGGCATATCCTGCCTGGCAGCCGCTGGTTAACAAAAAACACGAAAAATCCAGAAACAGTGACATACAGCTACCATTGCGCTTAAGCTACCCGCTAATTTGCAAGGCACACGGTTTCACTTTGAACCTCCATTTAGAGCCTATGACCCGCACGCTACCTCGCGAATTTAAAAGGGCCAGTCAGTTCTAAATTTACCTTACCCTAAAACCTAAATGCTACTCGCGGTTTACACAGGTTTATTGTATAACCTTATACTTTGTTCAACGCAACGACATACACAGGTACATTACATTACAGTCGTGTACAAACAAAATTTAAGCCTTTAACCTCTCTAAAGACTTCGAAATGTTATTACGACCTAAGCTGAACAATTCTCATAGAGTTTTGTGTCAACCGCGCAAAAATCTCCATTTCCGAACTTCCTTCCTACTTAGACCGGAGACATCAGTTTTTCCTTTACTCTAGCTTTTTTCGCTTCAATTTTTGGGTTCTTTCGTTTCATTAGTTTTTCTTCTTATTTTTTCCTACGTTAATAGACACTTACCTATATGGTTAAACCTAAGCCTTACACTTTTCCCTCATTTACTTAAATGCTTATATTTTTTTGAATTTAATTATTTTACTAGTTTAACACCCTGTTTAAACTTTGTATTTAGCAAATCCATAACCTTTAAAATTTGTTAAATATACCCATGGTCTTTTTGGCTTTCCCTGGTCAGTTTACTAGAAAATATGTACCTACCTAACAACGACCATTTCCAAGGGTAATCCATCCACCTGGAAACTTCTTCTTCCACGGAATTCCTCCGGGGTCGGCATTCTTACGTCAACGGCACCAAAAAAGAAAGAACCGTGACACTACAGTCAATTAGGAACTATCTTTGACTTTATGCTGTGTATAAAACTTCGAGGATCAATTGACTCCTGAACACTGAGTTTTTACAACTATGTTTATACATCAAATACGGGTGATATATACTTAGCCAAATTAAAAACTTGACACTATTTTAGTGTTATGTTGTGCACAGACGACCTTGACATCAACAGAAAGCAAGAATACGTCTCGCCGAAAGTCCTTAACATTGATAACGTTCGTGATGTCACAGTACCCCCCCCCCCCCACCCCCCAAATGAAATTCACAGACTTGGAGAACAATCGGAATAAAGTGTTTAGTAACGATTGTGGCCTCCTCTAGCGTCTCGTACTGCCACACAACGTCTTCTCATGGATCTCAGAACATTAGTAAACACTACCCGAGGAAGACGTCGCCACTGCTCAGCAAGAGCATGTTGAAGGTCCTGCAACGTCAGTGGTGGATTCACTTGCTGACGAACACGTCGACCCAGTTCGTCCCAAATGTGTTCAGTAGGATTAAGGTCGGGGCTAAGCGACGGCCAATCCAGGACTTGGACACCGGCATTTCTTAAAAAATTCTGGGTAGCAATTGCTGTATGGGGTCGAGCATTGTCTTGTTGAAACGTTAGTCCAGGCCCATGTCTCTGCATAAACGGAAGAAGAACAGGTTGCAAAATCTGATCCCTGTACTGGACAGCATTTAAGTTCCCTTGGACAACAACAAGAGGAGAACGTGCATGTGCACAAAAAGAACCCCAAACCATGACGATGCCGCCACCAAATCGGTCAACTTCTCTGACGCATACTTAAGCGTAACGCTCACCTCGTCTGCGGTACACTCGGACCCTGCCATCGGCAAATCTCAAAGTGAATCGAGATTCGTCACTAAAGACAACCGAATTCCACTGTCTTTGAGTAAATCTTATGTGTCTTGTGACCCACACAAGTCGGTTAAGGCGATGAAGAGGTGTCAATATTGGTCCATTATAGGGCCTCCGAGCTCGAAGACCAGCAGCCTGCAAGCGATTTCGAACAGTTTGTGGGGGGTTGGATGGCTGAATGGTTAGCGTGCGCGCGCTGTATCATAAAGTCTGTCATTGAGTCGACTGGCGTGGTTTCGAATCCCCGGTTGTACGTGGCAAGGAGTAGGGTCGCCTGTCCAACCTCGTAGGTTTTCTCCGGGTCCTCCGGTTTCCTCCCACTGCTAAAGACCCCTACGCGCAAGCGAATTATGTAAATAAAATTAAACCATATGTTAGTCCCGAAATGACCTAGTTTGTGTCGAGTGGACGTTAAACCCCATTTCTCTCTCTCTCGAACAGTTTGTGCAGTTACCCTTCCACCAAACATCTCTCTACTTGTAGAGGTTGCAGTGACAAATCTGTTTCTAAGATGACGTAATCGTATTGCTTGATCTTCCTGGAGTGACGTCACACGTGGCGCCCCTTGGGCGATCGGCAATAGTTCCAGTTTGAAGCACTCTCATTCTAAGATTAATTATTGTCTTGCGTGAACAATTAAAGGCTCTTGCAACAGTGACCACAGACTGACCAGCATAGAGCCCACCTATAGCACGTAGACGTTCTACATTTGAAAGGCGCGGCATTTTCTAACAAAGATGAAAATAACAATTTTAATTTGTTTTTCCAGTTCAAGTTACGTGTGCGTGTTCAGTTTAAGCAAACATGCATCGATTGACCTCACGAGTTTGTGTTTTTCAGGTTTTTCATCTTTATATGCTCAAAAGTCACGTGATCCACGTGACTTTACAATTTTATGAAATTAAAGGCTTCTTACTACTTACTATCGTTAGAAACACTTTAAAATTTATTTGACTTACCAGAAAAAAAAAATTGTTGAAATTCATCAGTGTCAAGTTTTTAATTTGGCTGAGTATATTTACTAATTTTATTAAAATAAAATATCATAGTTTTTGTTGAATAAGAATTTTTTTTTTAATGGTTTAGTCTTGTATTTATTCTTTTGAAAATAGATAATGAAAAGTGAATATGTTGAAAATTTCAGTCAAATTACTTCATTCTGAGACGAGAAATCGTCGTAATAAGAACAGTGTAGCCTCGATTGCCATTGCTACCGTTGTTACGATAATAAAGTATTGATTTTCCATCTTTACATTAAATTATAATTCGTCTATCCTATTTAAATCTACATAAAATCGAAGCCATCTGATGGCATCGAGGGTTTATTATGGTTTTGATCAGTTAATTAATGTATAATTAATAATTTGTTTAACATTTCAGGCATAAAGAAAGTCCTTCAATAGCTGTGGATGATATTTCGATAACATAAGTTGGAATATTAAAGCCCAGTGGCTACTCTTCAAGTAATGGCGTACCATCTATGAAGACCTGCTCAGAAAAAAATGTCAACATTGTTTTTTTGTTACTAGGCAAGGACGTCGAAACCTTCAAAATAAAGTTCGTTCAACGATTTCTGCCCGAAAAGCCGACGGATTTACAATACGGATTTGAGTACAATTTTGGTAGTTGTAACTAATTATTACACGAAATCGCTTGATTGGAAATCACATTTTGACTTGAGCCATTTGACGGGCATTTTGAAAACAAAAACGCTACGAATCTAAAATAAAAATTGTAATTTGGCAAAACATATTATCACATATCGATATTAAAGGACGGTTCCTGATGCATTACCATTGCGATTTTTTGCGTGTGCCATAATGTGTCGTCGTGCGTATTTCTTTCTGTTTTATATAATGCTCAGCTTCCTCAGTGGAATTAACCATCTTGTCTGTTGCAGCCATTTCGCTTCGCCTACAAATACGCTAGAATTTCTGTTCTAATAGCTACTGGTAGCTCCTCCCCTTTTGGGTATTTTGAAGGCTCTAACATAGCACCCACCATTGTCCCATGCCATACATTGTTTACCAATCTGATTAAAACACAGATCCTATTTCGTTTCGTTTTTATAGTTCAAAATTTCGTTCTACTTTTCTTTTCTACACTAGGATCTGGAAGAGTTATCATTGACGTGTTCTGAATAGTGTGAGGTATTAGCCAATGAAACGGTCTGTTACGTCGAGCTTTAGGCGTGTTTTGCACGGAACTGTGGGTAATTCACTAGTAATATCAATGCTGATTGTTTAATCAAATGTCTGACGTCATAGGGTCAAAAGCTGCTCGTATGTAGTGTAGGCCACCAAAAGTATAAAAAACGAAACGAAATATAGATGTGTATTTTAATCAGATTGATTGTTTACGTTCAAAATTGATAGTTTTGTACGATTTCATTGCAACTGAAATCTGCCGCTTATGACGTCATTTTGTAAGATTGCTGCGCCCATGTGTAGCCTAAACAATGAACGATCAAACATTTGCATTGAGTCCAGAATTGTAGAACTTATTCATTATCTATGTAATATATTGGCTATATATACATTGATACCGATAGATTTAAAGCCTGTGTTAGAAAATGGCATGGATTTATCAGTCGTATTTGCAAGTAGGCCCTATATTTCGTATTTCTGTAAGTTCCATACTGGACTATAGCCACGCAGGCCTATGCTGAAATTACACTGGGACGTACATCCCTATGTTGTAATTGTACATCTTGGAGACTAACATTTTATAATTAATGCATTTCAATTTTATACAAGTATAGGAGCCACGGTGGCTAGGTGGGTAAGGCGCTGGCTCGCTAGCCTGGAGGTCGGGTGTTCGATCCCTGCATTGGCCGAGAAAGTTCATCCCGATTATCCGACGTGGTTTCCCCTTGTCAGTGATGCAGGACGGAGGGCCTGACAAGGACGGCTGTCTAGTCCTTCGGATGAGACGAAAAACCCGAGGTCTCGTGTAAACATTGGAATGCATGTAAAAGATCCCTTGGCAGTTGGAATTCGATATAAGAGTAAGCGATAGTGCCGCTGCCCGGGCAAAATTTCCCTCATAGCACACTGTATGGCGTATGCCCGTCTTCATTAGCCCAGTATAGGAGCAGAACAGTAGGACGTTAAACCCCATTTCATTTCATTTCATTTATACAAGTATATGCAAGTCTATTAAAGTTTACAGTACTGTCAGTATACACGAATATAAGCCCAAGCTTATGTAGCCTACATGAAAAAACAAAAGAAAACTTTGAGACTAAAATGAAATCTTCGAATTACCGTAATCTAGTGTGGCCTTGTGGATCTGACAACTCTGTTCTACTACAATAGATATGCATATTCTACACACCATATCCAAATTTTAAATGATTTCATAAAAATAAATGAAAAACTTATGCAAAATCTAAATTTAGACAAAAACGGTCCTACTTATTATCCCCTATAAAAAACGACAGTGGTGTGTTGGGTTTTTTTTTTGGTCAATGGCGCCCAAACTATCACAAAAGTAACCGACAAGTAAACATATATTAAAATTCTACAAATCAAATCCAAAATTTAAATGATTACATAAAAAAAAATGTACAAACTATGGGTAATTGAAATTCAAGTCGATAAGTTTATATCCTATCATCCACTTGGTAGGCTACTCGTATAATACGATATGGGGTTATTTCGGTTAAAAATATACCGTCCTTCTTAAAGGGCTCTTTGGAACCTTAAAACAGACGAAATGGGTCTAAAGGCACATATTAATGTAATATGGATACATATGAAGTGATCTACATTCACTTTTCCAAATAAAATATTGTAATTTCTAATCAGTTATGTTCGGTGAAATACGCGAACAGATCAAGATGAACGGTGAGCGTTTGCACCTGCATATTCCATTCTAGACAGTGGTTTTTTTTTTATTTGCTCGTTTGTGAATCAGCCATTTTTAATTACTTCTGCATTGTCTCCTGGGTATGTTTTTCTTTGTTCATTACAATGGCGCTTGAAACCATTATGTCCATAGAGTACGTTGCATAAATCTTTCTTGTAGATGTAAATCATTTTGTTTTTGACTTTGAATGAAGCCTGCATTGTTACAGGCCCGGGAATGTACAGCGTAGGGGACGTTTATGGCTGGCCACCTGTTCCATTCTCTTGAATTTTATATTTATTGTTTATTCCTTGCAATGTTGTGTAGTTTGTCTTGTCCGCAGGTTTGCCTTATCTGTTTAGTTTTGCGTGTAGTGTGGTTCTCTTGCACTTACTATTAAATATTGGATATTAGGATCCCATATTTTCACGCTAAGATAACAACATCAATATTGATTAAAATGGACCAATACTGAAATCTAATTCGTGTTTTTTTTATTTCGGATATCATGGATAATATTGAGTTCAGAGATTTAGCTCCTTTAATGCAATCGCACATAATTTTATACCAGATGAAATATTGGACTCGCGGGACGATTTCATTGACTGTTTATATTTTTATTTGTTTAATGTATTTTATACCCATAAAGCTCACGAAGGCCTCTAGTTATAATTCCGTATTCTATATAGCAGAACTGGTTAAATTTGGGCTGTATCTCTAGGGACACCATTTTTTTAAAATACTATTGTAATGATTAATTTCCTTATTCGCCTGGTGACATCTTTTGTGACATTCTTATCATGAATGTCATCACTTATCTCTATCATCCTTATTTCACTAACTTTACCATGAATCTAACATCACAGTTATACACGCTGAAGTAGGGTAAGTAATCTTGTCTTTGGGGCTATAAAATATGAAAAATATTCTTTAATCACAAATCTTTTTACACGCGGGATTTTACTTTGTCTCATTTTTTTGTGTGTCAGAGACTCAAAAGACAGATAATTTATTTTAATTTCTGCCTTAGAGCAAAATAATTTCACGACGGTTTGTTGACTTAATTATGATTGAAGCAGTGTTCAAAAATGTGTGTAGGTATGCCTTTATTTTGTCGGAATGACTTTTCTCTGTAATATATTAAGCTATTTTTTGTTGATTCATTTCACACATGTTAAATGTAAAATGAAACTTATGTTTTGTGAGAAAATTTTAAAAATTTTCTATTTTTTTGTTTGTCTTCTTTTTTGAATTGAGTAATATATATTGATCTCGTGTCGTATCATACCACTTGATAATTCCATCCTATAAATGCGCGTGAAACCGCTCTAAGGCGAAATCTACTTAAGACGTGAACGATCCGCCTTCTCATGTCTCTAACTAAAGTTCACCGAGTCTTCGTGCTATTATCTCTCAAACTACTGACAGTGAACAATTTTTTTAACGAGATGTTTACTTAGTAGATCTGAGTATGGCAGTGGAAAACCTCATTGCGAAAAATTACAAAATTTCCACTCACTGTATTACATTATCTTTAGTATTGTAATATGAAATGTGTGTAATATTTTGCATTTTATTACAGTAAAATGAGTCTAAAATATTTTCAGAAATGAACAAAAGGCATGTACATGAGTCTTATTATATCAATATTAAATGTGTACATTTACGACACATTTTTCATCAACATATATTCACAAACTCTTAAAGGAGCTCAACTTTATTTTTGTTAAAATAAGTATTGAATTAGATTATTCGGCTGACAGTGTTATTAGAATTATTTCATTCTTACACGAATTCTTGGACTATCCTCTGCCAACTTCTTCAACCGACGTCTAATCTACTCAGAGGTGGATTGCCCTACCTTAAAGCAAACCGAGAGAATTTCTAAAACTGGCGTCCAATTTCACTATTAAATATAACCTACAAAGTCTTAACAAGTATATTGTTCAACCGAATAAAAATATCCTTACCAAAACTGATAAGCAAAATGCAAACTGGCTTTATTGCAGGTCGATATATTGGAGAAAACACCAGACTTTTATACGATATAATACATGATGTAAATGTAAACAAAAGAAGAGGCATGACCCTTTTAGTCGATTTTATGAAAGCTTTCGATAGTATATCATGGAAATTTATGAAAAAGATATTAACTTCTTTCAATTTTTGGAAAAAACTTCAGAAAATGGATCAGTATTATACTAAATGATGCGCAGCTCTCTGTGTGCCAAAACAAATTTCACTCGTCTTTCTTTAGTATATCACAGTCCAGGCATTTTAACTCAATTTCGCACCATTCCGAACAGTTGATGCAATAGAAATGCCGACCACGGTTTATGGTCGGGCTAGACGTATATTATCACCAAAAAAGTCCCAGTCCGAAATCCATGCCCAAATGGGTAAAATTGGCAAAAATCCAAAATGACCGCCAATTTTGACTGGAATATGCCAATTTTTGTCCAATTATTATCACATGATCGAGTTTGGTATTAAAATATATCCTTTCGGGGAAGCTGAATCCATTTTCATATACATTTTGATGATTAGTCATACCGCGGAGTCAATATTGGGAAATAATTCCAGATGACGGCATTTTACAAAATGGCCACATTTGGTGTCAAAATATAGGTTTTAGAGGCAGCTGATTCCATTTTCGACACATTTTCTTATCTTGGTAATTAACTGGTTCCCCTGGTCGAAATATATGGAAATCCCATTGGAGATTTGGGGATTAAGTGTAGTCGAGTCTGCCTCAGATCTAATACGATGGCATTCACCAAGCATCAACTAAATTTCATTTAGGCTCTCTGGCCGACCACTGCTCACTGCGGAAGCAGCTTAGCAGGCTTGACGAAAGGGGCCACTTTCAGCTCACTGTGGACCCAGCATCGTGGGCGTGTCCGATTTCGATCACAGACCTTGAATGTTGAGCCAAGATGGCCAAAACTATTGAAGCACACAGATACTTTATTTCACAAAATGATTCAAATGATGAGAAACAGATGTATCCCAATATGCAGTGAACCATTTGATAAAGAACTGCCCACCGTCGTTCCGAAAAGGACGGAAATATAACGGCCGACAATAATGTGCCGATTAAGATCCCTGGCTTAAGTTCAATAATGAGCGGAGCTAACAATTTCAATGGCAGCGAATTTAGGACATAACAAAACTTGGTGTAAAGCCATGACTAAGTTCGACAATGAGCCAAGGGCGTGCTAGGGCCTTCGAATGAGGTTAGGCAGACCAAAGTCGGGGCACTATAGGACGGGGTGGGGGGTTCAGGATCGGGAAAATTTCAGTTCTGGGGCACATGGTAGAATCGATTTGGTGTCTATGTGGGCCATGACATACCTTACATTGACACTTGGTTAAGGGATTATGATTAAGTCCTAAAGATCTGAATATGAATATAGTAAGCGTAAAGAAAAACAAGCATCAAAAGGGACTGGTATTCCTTACAAAGGGTACCTGACAAGTTTCATTCGATTCTGTTCCCCAATGAGAGGAGGGGTAGGTGACAGATTAAATATCAATAGAGTTCCGAAGCGTTTTGGTTCTGTTATGCAAGATCATTTTCGACGTTCCAAAGTAAAAGTTCGGTGCTAAGACCACCTAAAGATAAATTTTAAATTTTCCTATCATCAATTAAAACAGGTTTCGCTTTAGTTTTTATATTTTACGCTGACATTTATTACTTTAAATCTTCCTAGTGGTAAAACGGAAAATGTGACCTTTTGACCTCTGGGGTCACCAAGAACAAATGTGAATTTAGCAAGTTTACATTTTTATTGAAAGTGTGATTACTTTCGATCATTTTCAGCTTATTTTCATGATGCAAGAATGATTTCGCATTCACTTTCAGTGCAAATGAACCCATTTGACCCCGAATATTTCGAAGACACCCCAACGGGGGATTGATTACCACTCGGCATCGTATTCTACGCAAAATTTTAATCTAGAAAAGTTGAGTCTGGTTTTGTGCCCATTTGATTCCCCCCCCCCCCCCCCGCACTTAGCCTCCAGGCTGTTGGCATAAATTATACTTCTAAAGTTGGGGAAATAAAAAGATTAATTGTAATTTGGCCAAAGAGATGGCATCATTAGAGAAATAAGATACTACCTAAAACTTGAAAAATACAAATACAAAATGAACTTAATTTATCAGAGGGGGGGGGGGGGGTGCAAGGGTGAAGATGATCATTATGGCAATATCTATCGTTATAATCTACTTGTATGTGTATTGTATGTTCTTTCCAAGGGATCTTTACCTTCACCACCCTGTAAAATTTGTAAATCAAACATATCCAGTCGTCTATTTTCTCAATGATCATTGTTTATGGAAGCGATTTTACATAAGCAGCAATGCTTGTTATTGTATCCATATATAGTATGTTAGATATATCTGTGATTCACTAATGAAATAAAATATTGTTTAAACCATTTATAAGTATGGAATTCATTATTTATTGATTTATTTACTTTGTTTTCCTTATTTAAAGGGCAAATCCCGATTATATTTTGGTGAATAAAACTGCTTAATATTGCGTTAAGAACCCTTAAAATCCTCTACCTTAGGATCCAACAAGTAACTCAATATATGTGATACGTTTTCAAACAACTTAAACCCGCCAGTCTTCATCTGGAAATGTTGACGGGTGTCCCAAGCTGTATTATGCCGTGTCTGGATAAAATCAGACTTTTATTTTATAAAAATAAAGTGTAGGTGAAATTTACATTTCGTTATCAGGTCACCCAATGAAAAAAGGTGGCTTCTCATATGGTCTCGAAATAGAAGGTTCTGCGGCCTGTAAATTGACAGTCCGTTATCCCCCAGTACGACAGTCTGATAAAAAAAAAGTCTCCCTATTCCCTATTTTTGATAGACAGTTAACAGCCTGGATATCTGTCATTACCCATAGAAGATATTTGCTATCCGAGGTCCGATTGCTGTATTACGTTTTGTCTGTGGAACGAACTTCGTTGGAGTATGCATGAATTTAAAGAAAGTTTACGAAGAGACCAGACCTTTCTGAGATATGATGCAAATGGAATAAAATCCACCTCATGCAAGTCATTTGGGAGTGTCACATTAGTACTATGCGATGTGTCCGCAAAGGAATTCTACTAGAATTTGTAACTCAACTCGCCCTTACGTCGATGTCACCCTCTACCCATGCCCCTTTCACCAGCCAACGTTTTAATTATGAAATCTCGTCCATATTCTTTGTCACCTGGTACCTTTGCTGAACCAGATGTGTATAGTCGTCGGCATTGGGGAATGATTCAATATTTCACTTTAAGCGAATGTTTACAGGAGCACTAACTAAGAAGTAAATGGACTCAATCCAAGACTGATCTAGTCGTTAGCGATACGACAAAGACGCTGTCTGTGGACTTTGGTCAAAAGACAAGATTACCCCCCGAAAATTCGAGTACAAAACAAGTCAGTTGTATGGTCCTCCAAAACTCCAAGATGATCAAGGAGTCCATTTAACGCCAAAACACCGAATTCATCAGTGTTCTCCAACCAGACGATTTCCCATTCAGTCCAATAATTGCCGGCCGTGCTGCCCTACTAATAGACTATCAAATCTTATTGATATCTTATTTAAGCCATAAGTGCCAAATGTGAAATCTTTTATTTCGGATGACATAGATTGTGTTAATACATTGCCCCAAAATCTAAACGATGGCGACTTTTTCGTAACCATGGATGTTTGTAATATGTATAGCAACATTTCCCCATGACCTATGCTTTCAGGCCATAGAATATTGGCTGTATAAACAATAAACATCATGAATGCAGTCATGAGCGAGTTTAGAAAAAAACTTCTTCAAAGAAATACGAATCATCCTACAACATTTTTACATTTGGTGAAACAAATTACAAACAAATTCTTGGTATAGCGATGGGTACCAATGCGGCACCACAATGATGAAATTCAACAATGGGATTTCTAGAGGAAAAATTATACTCAATTGTAGAAATTAAATATGACGTGGACTACAGATTATATTCAGAAAATCAATTGAAACGGTTCCTGGATGATGTATTCTCTATTTGGAATGAACGAATTGGGGACATTGCAGATTGCAAGAAATAATGAATAATTTAGATTTGAACATCAAATTCACAGTTGAAACAAACGATTTGCAAATCGAATTCTTGGACGTTCTAGTGAAACGAAGGGGATAACTCATGATAACGGACATGTATTCCAAAGAAACATACCAAAAACTATCTCTTTTATAAATCACGTCATACAAAAAATAATATATCATTCTCTTTAACTAGAAAAAGTATGTACAATTGTGATAGATGATCGGATTCCCAGATTAGGTGAGCTAAAACTAAATTTATTAAAACAGTATTACCCTAACGTGGTAATAGAAGTTGGGATAAATAAGGCTTTGGCAATTGATATTCATACACTGAGGACTACTAAAGTAATTAAGGACAGTTCGGACAATATCATTACCTTTGTCTCTATCCATAACCCCCAACAACCCAATTTCTTTAAAACAATGCATGAAAGTAGGCCAATCCTGACATAAAACAACAACTTCCGAACAAGATTTGACAATGTTCAATTCATTAAATCACAAAGACAGCCACCTAATATGAAACCCCTCTTAACCAAAGCAAAATGCCCGGATCTTCGATGTAAATGTTGCGACCATATCACGCGAAATAACAAATGTAATTTTTATAACTTTACTTTTAACGTCAACGACAATATGAATTGTGACACAAAAAACCTCATTATGTCTTCACTTGTAATGGTTTTCGAAAATTTTACACAGGAGAGACGGGCACATATCTGCGGGATAGAGTACGCAACCATCGACGGATGTTATTAAACCAGTGTTGAAATCAGTATAATCCAATCGTTTGAACAATTCAATAATGTGTTTAAAGAACTCCCGCCACAGAATACAGACAGTGCTATAACAGAACCATTGATATGTAAAACTAACTATTCTAAACAAAATAATCAACCTCTTTGGTTTGATGATGAATGTGAAAATAGTAAAAGGGTAAAATATGATTCACTGAAAACATTTAGAAAGTCTAATTGTCCAAAAGATTTATCATTGTATATTAAAAGTAAAAACGAATTTAAATCTCTATGTAAAAGTAAGCAACGTCATCACGAAAATTTATATTGGGATAAATTGTATAATAACTTGCACGATTCTTACACATTCTGGCAAACAATTCAAAAATTTCGGCCTAAAGCTAAAATAAATAATCACATTTCACCATCTGACTGGATGAATTATTTAAACTCTATTCTCAACCCTAATTATGTATCCCAAGAAGACCCTCTCTTGAATAGACATGAACTTAGTTCAGAGTCAGACATAAGTTCGAGCGAAATTAATTTTAGTATACTAAACAGGCCGATCACCCAAATTGAAGTTAAAGAATGTGTTAAAGTGAATTAAAAGCTAACTCCGTATTTTAACTGTCAATCAGGTGTGCGACAAAGTTGTACTTTAAGTCCGTTACTATTCTGTTTATACATCAACCAGCTTGTAGATTGTATGAGAAGTGAAAATGTACGAGGTATGTTCAAAAATCAGGATGTAGATGATATTCTTATGCTACTATATGCAGATGATCTGAGCATTGTATCAGATACTATTGGTGACCTCCAGCGTAAAATCCACGTATTAGAAATATTTTGTTGTAAATTTAATTTAAAAGTCAATATATCAAAAACAAAAGTTGTATGGGGGTATACTGCGACATAATGAAAGGATTTACTATAAGAATACTAATATTGAATGTGTCGCTTATTATAATTATCTTGGTCTACTGTTTTCATCGAGATTGTTTTGGAGTAAAGCAGTATATAGTTTGTCTGTAAAAGCTAAAAATGCCCTGATGCCCATACAATGTTTACTTCGAAAGACGGGTTCACCAACTCCCCATCTTGTGTTTAAAATTTTTGATTGTATCATGAAACCAGTTTTATTATATGGCTCTGAAATTTGGGGTTATGAATATCGCAAAGATATGGAGCTTGTACAGACGAATTTCTGTAAATCTATTCTCGGCATCCGTCAATGTAGCTCAACAGCAGGGTCAAAAGGGGAATGTGGGCGTCACAATCTTGCAGTATACTACATGTCGTCATGTGTGCGTTATTGGATCAAGCTGATACATATGCCATGCAGCAGACGCTAAACAAACATATACAACTGGCGGTAGTTTTTTCTTTGATGTCTCATAACAACCTGTCATGACGTCATCATAGGTTGATATATTCGTTCATATCAACCGCTGATGAGGTCATGACAGGTTGATATTTCATATCAACCGCTAATGACGTCATCTCAGGTCGATATATTCGGCTCATATCAACCGCTGATGACGTATTTCATCGAAATAATACAAAAAACACAGAAATAAATTTGTATTCTTTTGACAATTAAAAATTGTTATTGTACAGTTTGTAACATTCAGGACCGAAATAGACGGCGTACTTATCGGCATATTTAAATCGGTTATCCATACTCCATGTCTACGATATCTTTCAGAATTTTCTTTCCGTCCCCACACTCCTAGACTTGAAAGTATTTATCGCCCAAGAGTTCCTTTGTAAAGATTTTTGGGTACAGTCCACTTAAAACAGTCGGTCAAATCCATCTCTGAACATACCGAAAACCTTCAATCATGGTTCACTGTCAGAATTCTTGGAAAAGAATGGCTTTTGGTCCAAATTTTCTGCAGGCTTTGGATAGATCTTCGTCGATATTTGCATTCACATCTATTCCATCGTCAATATGTTGGCTAAAAAGGATTGATTATTCGTCTGACTTCGTATTACTATCCATTTTGTTTTTGCTTTCAATTCAATAGTCCAAAATGGCGACGTATAAACAAAAACATGCACGTAATTGCACGTGATTACTTCGGTAATTTTCGCTATTTGGCGGAAACTATCGAGCAATTATCCAATCGTTGTTCCCTTTTAATGGAAGAGCCCATTAAATTTAAGGGTGAAATGACGTTGTATATGTCGGATATAAACCTACTCTCCCTCGGATTGATATGGTAGAGAACGCTTGGGCTTCGCCGCGCGTTCTCTACCATATCAACCTCGGGTAGGTTAATATCCTATACGTACACAATGTTAAGACGTCTAGATACTATTGGTCGTGTTACTTGGGCGACTAAAGTAAAATTACTCTTAAGTTCACTTGGATTTGGTTACATCTGGTACTGTGAGCAAGTTGGTAGCTCGAAATATTTTTTAAATATACTTTTCAAAAAAAAGTAGGGGATATTCAGAAACAATACAAAACTGCGGAAATGCACTGCTTTTTTTATTAGAGGTAACCAGTGTATGTTAATAACAGGTCAATTGCCTACACATGAATATAAACAGTTCAAATGGGCGGCTTATCTGACGGCCCATTTCACTCGGAGAGATACACCGTCAAAAGTGAAAATGGACGTTTTTGATTTTTGTCTTAATAATGAGTAATTGCTCCACCAATCCTCAGACATTCAGCATTTCGTCGTGACATGCTCCTAATCACGATTTGGGGCAAACTGACCCACTCCTCTTGCAGTGCCACGGTCAATTCTTGCAGTGTTGTTGGTTGACGTTGACGAACACGTCTCCCGATCAAATTAAACGTAATGCACTGAAGCAAAGATACGATAAACAGTAAATCTTATGCAAGAACCGATAGGAAAACAAACATGGATAGATAAACCAGCACGCGGCAGTTTTCATCAACCCTTCCTTGAAGTGTTAAATTTGACAATGAATCCCTCCCACGTGTATGGCCCTATTGCGTGTCGCATGTGCAGCTCAGTGGTTCTGTTAGGGCGATAAGTTCTTCATCTGTGAACATACTCTCAAAGCATGTCAAATGTCCATGACTATTTATCATATCACAACCTGCATAGGTATTTGCATTTTAATATCCCCTACTTTTTTTAAAGAGTATATATTAAAAACACGCTTAATTGACATTACGAGGGGTGATTGATAAGTAGTGAGTCTCGATTGGAAAACCGTGCAACACAATGATACCACGTTTTGCACGTGCACTGGTATGTTCCTCGGGCTCTGTCACAAACTTTCATCACATTCGGTTAAAATGTTTGGTTGTGACAGGTCATAACAATCAAGTAGGGTCTGTTGTTATCAGAAAATGGACCATATCGAGGCGAGAGCTGTGATTAAGTATCTGCATAAAAAGGGTCTAACACCGAAAGCCATACATGATGATATGATTGAGACATTAGGAGATGATGCTCCTTCACATGCCACAATTAAAAGGTGGTTACCTGAATTCAAGCGTGGCCGAGACAGCATTGAAGACGAACCACGCCCTGGTCGACCAAAAACTGTGTCAACACCTGAAATGGTACAAAAAATCTATGATCTGATAATGAATGACCGGCGAGTTACTGAACGATTCATAGCTGGGGTAGTTGGTATTAGCCAGGACGCGTTCAAGACGCGTCATGTCAGAAGAGAATCTAGCCTTATTTGAAACCGATCCTGGCCGCTTCCTAAAACAAACTGTTACTATGGATGAAACTTGGGTCCACCACTTTCAGCCAGAAACAAAAGAGCAGTCAAAACAGTGGAAACATGTGACGTCGCCGACCCCAAAGAAGGCAAAGACTGTTTCATCGGCAGCAAAGGTGATGGCTTCAGTATTCTGGGATTCTGAGGGTGTTCTCATGGTGGATTACCTCCAAAAGGGTCAAACAATTAACGGTAGATACTATGCAGCACTTATAAGGCAGTTGAGGCAAGAAATTAAGACCAAAAGACGAGGAAAGCTGATCAAAGGTGTGATTTTCCATCAGGACAATGCGTCAGTGCACAAATCAGCTGTTGCCATGACTGTGGTTTTCAACTTCTTCAGAATCCGCCCTACTCTCCCGATTTAGCTCCCTCAGACTTCTGTTTCCTGCTCTGAAGAAATGTCTTTCCGGTAAGCATTTCCCGTTGACGATGACGTCATTGCCGCTGTGGATGATTTTCTACACACCCAAGACAAAGACTTCTACAGAACTGGAATAAAGGCTCTGCAACAACGATTGTAGAAGTGTATTACATTGTCGGGGGACTGTATTGAAAAATAAATGCATTTGATTTGAATTTCCTGTTTCTTTCTGTGTTAGACTCACTACTTATCAATCGTAATATACAGGAATGGTCAACCAAAATCTCAAACAGTGAAAGCCTAAAGTATTACGGTGCATTTAAACTGAACATAACCCAGGAAAACTATTTTGTCTGTTTACGTTAATTAACATATTAAAAGAAATATAACAAAGCTACGATTAAATTTTTTCCAATTAAATGCAAACTTATTTAGACGGAAGCAAGTAAACAGCCCAGCCTGTCCTGTTTGTGATTGTGCGGTAGAGGACATATATCAGTTTGTCTTAGAATGTAAACAATACAATGAATTGAGAATACAATGTTTACCTAAACTATATCGGAATCATGTTCAAAATGTCTATAAGTTCAATCAGTTATGTTCAAACGCCGACAAAAGTATTATGGTATCCATATCATGTTTTCTAGATAAGGCACTTGTACTGAGAGGGGAACATTTGTAAAATTTGTAATGATTTAAATAAATTAAAATCATTTATATTTATAATTGTAAATAAAGCGAATATAATTTAAATAAAATTATCTTGTAGTATTGTGATTATTATTAGATAGTGGAATTTACCATGATTAGATGGGGGTTGGATGGCCGAATGGTTAGCACGTGCGCGCTGAATCATAAAGCCTGTCATTGAGTCCACTGGCGTGGTTTCGAATCCCCAGTTGTACGTGACAAGGAGTAGGGTCGCCTGTCCAACCTCGTGGGTTTTCTCCGGGTCCTCCGGTTTCATCCCACTGCTAAAGACCCCTACGCGCAAGCGAATTATTGAAATAAAATTAAACCATATGTTAGTCCCGAAATGACCTAGTTTGTGTCGAGTGGACGTTAAAACCCCATTTCTCTCTCTCTCTCTCTCCATGATTAGATTTCAAATTGTGTAAATGACAATTATTCATTTTTGTAAATATATAAATATTATATTCGACCTAATTACTGAAAAAAACTATTATTATTATTATTAGTGTCACAATGGGAACTGACATAAACATGTGTCTCCAATTATCCAAATACAGCTACATAAGTTTTGTTCTTAGGAATGTGATCTGAAGTTGATCTCCTAATGACAGGGTTGTAGAAAGGTTCTCCTTTTGACTAACTTATTGAGGTCTATATATTCCCATGCGTTACCTATGGCATTAATCTAACGCCTATACAAACAATACCAGGGCAACTAAAACGCTTTAGTCCGTAGACGATAATTACAATTTATAAGATAAATTAAAAGTATAAAACGAAGAATATTGGAGACTGTTACATAATCACAGATGTTATAGACGCTTCCTGGCACCTTGACACATAAAAGTGATTTTAATATCAACATATCAACCTGTCCGAACCCTGGAGTTCTTGGTAGATGTGATTATGTAATCTTAACTTGTTGTTGGCATGTTTTATTTAAACTTTCTTTGTCTGATTAGCATGTATCGAATGTTAAACCTGATATGATACATGATACATTAGCCAGATGCCTATTATGATCCTTTGTTTCGAAGGGTTTATAAACCCAGATAACAAACGAATCGAAGTCAGGTCCGGCCAGGACACGAGTCGGAGGCTAGGCGAGGGCGTCTAGAAATTAACACCAGGCCACGCAGGTCTGGAGTTAAGGCCGGACAACGGCCATGTAATGTTGGCAGACTCGTGCCTAGCCAAGCTAGGGCCATGGCTCCCTCAACACAAGCTAATTACGGAGTCTTAAGTTTTGTACGTGATATGTTAGATGAAGAATAAAAGTATTATAAGATGCTAAACAAGTCTTGTCAACCGTACCTGATAGAAAGCAATACTGTAACAAGACAGAGGATTAGGGAAATATATAAAATAATATGAAATAGATATAAATGGGGGTAATTAAGGTGAATTAAGATCCAATGGAATATTTCTCACTGAATTAAGTACCTCTGCGTGGATTAGCACGACGTATTAAACATTTACTATTATTGGGTCAATTTATTAATTGTGAGAATAATAATTATTTAGATTTAACTGAAATACACCCTACTACAATTTGTTCCCGGTTGCCAGTTGTAGCCTAATCTGTTGTTCCAGACAACCAGATTATGTTCAACATTCAAAATGAATTGCGTATATCACAATTGTTAAACAACTTACGGATAGAAAACATGAACATTCTATCGCCCTTTTTGACAAAAAATATTACAATTCAGAAGAATTTTCAGTTCAAAGTGTCAAAATTTATTTTTGTGCATTGAGAACTTTGTTAATAGTTGAACTTATACAGCCACATTTGAAACATAAATTCAACATTACCATAAAAAGTACCCTACCTGTCTGTGTTTCGGATTACCTCTACTGTCACAGTTGTGGTGATAGGTTGTGTACACCAAGTATCCACCAATAAGCTACCCAAACTTAGTTTACTCAAGTTTGAGATTAAACTCGACACAGATCCTGAACTATTTTGACTAGAATAACAGTAGTTTTAAGAGCATTTTACACGAGATGTGCCAATTAAATCCGATTCGAAACTTAAAGCATCTTCCGTTCGAAATTTAAAAGAAAAGCATCCTCCGTTCGAATTTTTTTTTTAAAAAAGCATCCTACGTTCGAAATTAAAAAAAAAAAGCCCACAGGAAAAAAACCTATATTTTCATTGGTGTTAACGCATCAATTTGTCATTTTCGAATTAAGCTTTCCATTACAGCCCCATTGAAATGAATTACAATACGTCAGTTATAATTAGATTAGTCAAATATTGAGACAAGTAATTTATTATATTGATAAACATTAGGTATAGTCTTTCGGATAGGACAATAAATCGAGGCCCCGTGTACACGTAAAAGATTCCTTAGCAGTTGGAATTCGATATAAGAGTAGGTCGTAGCGCCGCTGTCCTAACAAACTTTCCCTCGTAGCACACTGTATGATGTACGCCCGTCTTTATTAGCCCAGTCGGAGCAAACAGAAGAACGTTAAACCTCATATACTCTTCAAAAAAAAAGTAGGGGATATTCTGAAACAATACAAAACTGCGGAAATGCATTGCTGTTTTTATTAGAGGTAACCAATGTATATTAATAACAGGCCAATTGCCTACACAGGAATATAAACAGTTCATATGTGCGGCTTATCCGACGGCCCCATTTCACTCGCAAAGAGATACAACGTCAAAAGTGAAAATGGACGTTTTTGATTTTGGTCTTAAGAATGAGTATTTGCTCCACCAATCCTCAGACATTCAGCAATTCGTCGTGGCATGCTCCTAATCAACCGTCCAATCACGATCTGGGGCAATCTGACCCACCCCTCTTGCCGTACCACGGCCAATTCTGGCACTGTTGTCGATTGACGTTGACGTCGACGAACACGTTTCCCGATCAAATTAAACGTAACACACTAAAGCAATGATACGTTAAACAGTAAATCTTATGCAAGAACCGATAGGAAAGCAAACATGGATAGATAAACCAGCACGCGGCAGTTTTCATCAACCATTCCTAAGTATCAAATTTGACAATGAACCCCTGCCACGTGTATGGCGCTATTGCGTGTCGCATGTGCAGCTCAGTGGTTATGTTGGGGCGATAAGTTCTTCATCTGTGAACATACTCTCAAAGCATGTCAAGTGTCCATGACTATTTATCATATCACAACCCGCATAGGTATTTGCATTTCAATATCCCGTACTTTTTTTTAAGAGTATATATTAAAAATTCGTTTAATTGACATTAATATACAGGAATGGTCAATCAAAATCTCAAACAGTGAAAGCCTGAAGTATTACGGTAAAATAAACTGAACATAACCCAGGAAAACTATTTTGTCTGTCAACGTTAATCAACATATTAAAAGAAATATAACTAAATTTGTTCCAATTAAATGCAAACTTATTTAGACGGAAGCAAGTAAACAGCCCAGCCTGTCCTGTTTGTGATTGTGAGGTAGAAGACATATATCAGTTTGTCTTAGAATGTAAACATTACAATGAATTGAGAACTAAGCCACCAATAAACAGCTATGCTATAGCCATAAGTTTATACCACCACCTACTGTCTATGTAATAACCACGTGATAGGTTGAGTAGTGGGCAAACAATATTGTATTAATATAATCCTTTGCGATCTGTCATGTCACTAAAATAGTTTAACTTCTAGAAGGCTTAATAAAATCTCCAGGATTTACAGAACCGTGATTAAGGTCAGTTAGTTTAAGATGTTGTACATCTATATATTCTTTTTTAAAAAACCCAACTTAAAACACATTTATTTAATCAGGATTTTAACTGATTCTGTATGCAACTGTATGTCAATGATCTTGTTGCTTTTTTTATGATTACATTGTTACTTTGTAAAGTGCCCCTGAACACGTTATATGAAAGGGCGCACTATAAATATGCTGTAATAATAATAATAATAATAATAATTGATTATGTACACAGGTGAGAATTTCAGAAACCCATGGCATGCATTGAAAACAGGCCTTATCTATTGCTACGCGTAAGGTCACCCAATGGCCAACCCACATAAATCTCTTGACGTTCTCGAAGTCATAGTTACAATCTGGTCTTTTCAAAATATTTATATGCAAATGAAAAACCCCGTTGATAATTTAAACATTGGCGTAAAGGTCCGTTGTTATTAGCGCGTGCAATACTCAATAGTTATTAGGTAAAGTCAGAGCTCGTCCATCTATCGTTTATGGCGGGTACCCTAATCTTCGTATATTGTCAAAAAGGTTTATTTTGATGTATCTCGAACGATATAATGTTTTTGAAAACAAATATATTTTCATAGTCGTTAGATATTTAGGATGACGGCTGTCGATGAATTAAATTATGTATTTAAAGCTAGACATATTAATTCATTTTTCTATATTAAAAAGTAAGTTGTCGACAGGTCGTTGACAAAGCTAGGTTGTATTTTTGAGTCATACTGAAGAGTTTCAAAACGGAGAATGTTCATTTTTATACGCCTGCATTTTAGTGTGGGCGTATGATGTCGTGGCCCCTGTCCTTGGGTCCGCCCATCAACAATTACCTTTCAGACGCGATAAACGCTATAGTTGACGTGTGAGACCCAACGATTTTCAACAAGGTTTCTAAAATGTTATATTTATATTCAGAAATAACGCAAGCAATAAATATTTTTATAAAAGAAACCGGAAGTGATGTAATTGCTTCAACATGCTCGCTGGTCTCTATAGTAAGCATACAGATTTGGCGCATGTTTAGCGCTCTATTTTGTTCACGCATCGCCGTTTGGCCGAAAATCTGATCAAATGTACATATACAGACTCAATCTGTTTCACAACGGTAATGCGAAAGTTTTCTTTTAACTCTGTTAAGGATGACTGACCTTTAAGGTCGCACCCAGTATAGTTTTACGTGTACATCGAACGTAGTAATACAAACTGGACCGGGCACAATTGGCGCCTTTTACTCCACCACGTACTATTTTATGTACTAATTTGCACCAAATAGAAAATATTTTTTTATCCAGATACCCTTCAAACACCTCTATTGTTTCTTAATAATTAAAAAATATACTTAATTTGATATTTGTTTATTTGGTGCAATGTCTATTTTCTGTCTTGTCCGCAGGTTTATCTTGTAGATTTTTGTTTTACGTGTAGTGCGGTCCTCCTGCACTTACTATTAGTATGCTCGCATTTTTCGGTCTCTAAACCGTGTGTGTTTAAACCAACCAAGAAAATATTTTAAAAATGACATATATTTACAAGATGTATTAAACCATATAACTAACTACCCAGATCGTCCATCTGATAATTTGTAGTTTATTTGTATTTGAATGATCCGGTACAACTGTAAGAAGAGGCGTCACATACAATATGGTCTGTTTCACAATCGTTAATCTGATATTTACTGTATAAAAGTATCGCTCAGATTAAAAGAAGTTTAATAGATGATACAATAAAGTTATTCTAGTCATGTCTTCAGATTAACTAAATTGTCTATTGAAGATACGCTTTACTGAAACGTACTATAGAAATAAGGCAAATTATCGGGTCAATTATCTAATAAATCTACTTGATAACTGTATTAAGAGACAAGAAGTGGTTATAGAATTTAGCTAGAAGTGTTGGTAAGTATGTGCCCTTCATGTTGAGTATAATTCTACATATGCGAAACTTGTAGTAGAGTTTCTTCTGGGATAAATTAGATAATAATAGACCTAAAGGTAATCGATAATATACATCTATAATGTCGACAAGAAAAACTCAAGATGCCGCCAGTTATCTAAATTATCTAAATTTCACTGAAATGATATATTTGATACATATCACTTTGAACTTCATAGAGACTGTGTACATAATATGTTGCCACATTGTCACGTATAGTTGTGAGGTAAGGTTCAATATAATAGTCCAAAGGTACAACTACTGCCAGCACTTTCAATTAATTTCAAAAACCAGTCTTTGTCATATACCCACAGATTGAACTTGATCGATTCAAATAAATTTAAACTGTACCGTGTCATACACCAGCTTTATTGACTGTATCTCTATATAATGAAAATAATCAATTTTGTCATGATTACCGATATCAACCTCAATTGATGTAATACAACCATTTAAGTAACTAATTTTGTATTGTAAAGCAGCCCAAAATATATAATACAAAATTAATCTTGAACAATAAAAGTAATTTATATCATCCATGAGTAATATTTAATTTGACTTTAAAATCATTAGCCCTTTCTTTCCAGGCTTGTTTTAACAGACAGTGCCAGTTTATGGAAAAATTAATTAACATACACTGACATTACTGATCTTTTTATCATACTTAACCCCTTAATGGGAGGTGACGTGGGTATCATTTGATGGTGATTCCCATTCTACTAGTTCACATAAATACTGTTATACGTGCAATACCATTTAAAAAAAGTAAAATTTCAAAAGAAATCCAGAGAGCTAAATACAATTACACTTGGAGTACATTTACGTATGTGCAAAAGTACATTTGCATCTGGATTTAAACTTATGCAAATTTTACAACAGACTGGAATAAATTTACTTTTGCATATGTACAAATTCGTTAACATGGTCAAACCTACACCTTGTTAAAAGTACACCCCGTGTGTTAAGTTAATGTAGCTTAAGTAGAATTCTATCTCGTATATATTTTAACATTCCTGTGCGATGGTGTAAATGCCACGCATATAAGGTGTGTGTTTTGGTAACCAGTATACTAGCAGTATCAAAGCAAAGTATTTACCAGATAGAATGGGTGCGCGGGGGGGGGGGGGTCCAATCAAGGAGTGAAAATAAAATTAAGTTTTTAGAAAATTTGAAATTATAGTTATATGTTTTAGAATATTTAAAATGTCTCGTCTTCCTTTCCTTTGAGATTTTGCCCGGATTCTGACGTTTCTGTCAACACTTTTTCAATTCCAACTGCAAAGAGTTATTTTACGTGGACGCCAGTACCACCCGAATGAATAGGCATATATTCTGTGTAAGCCCCGCAGGCTCCATACCTGATACATGAAACGTGGCTTGAATAATCCCTAAGGTTCTTCTTACCCTACGCTGGGGGACTAAATCCGGAAAATTGTAGTGGGTGCTCGCCTACAGTTCGAGGTAAAGATTGGATTATTCAATCATCGACTCAGCATTTCCAGTTTTAAATACCGCAAAGGATGGCATATTTATACTTTTGATAGTTAGGGCTTCAGATGGTGATGCATGGTGACTATGATGCTCGGGGGAACGTATGGGATCCATGTCTCCATTTAAGAAGCAGCTATCTGCAGTCATATTGTACTTTTTTCACAACACAGAATAGTGGCCTATGGATACAAAAGTCCAAAATAAACTATATTACTCACAATACACCTTTTCACTGGCTCTATTTTTTGGAACATTGAAATAGACAAAAATATGAATGTATGTAAAGTGATTTATATTTAATTTTTGAAAAATATTGTAATTTCTCATCAATTATGTTCGGTAAAATACGTCAACAGTTCAAATTGAACGACAGTCGTTTACGCCTTAGTGCATTCAAACTACACGTTTTTTTTTTAAATTATTATTTTGTCGGTTGTGAATCAGACTTTACTAATTACTTCCACATTGTGTTGTAGGATATGTTTTTATTTGTTCATTACAAAATGGCATCCGAAACCATAGGGTACACGACTCGTATACTGATTATAAAATGTTAATCGTGTCTTAAATGTTGGATATTAAGATCCTATAGTTTCACGGCAATATAACAACATCAATATTGATTGAAATTGATTAATATTGAATTCTAATTCGTGTTTTTAATTTCGAATAAATAAAGATGCAGTGTTTACGTTTTGACTTATACTTTCACAATTATAGACCAATCAGGTGGTATGTCCTAATATTGTAGACCACTGACCTTCATTTGTAGGAACGGTCACTTCTTTTAATATTAACATTATTTATATGGAACGTTCTAAAAATTGATCATGGCTCCCGTTGTCAAGTGTTAGTAAATGTTACCAAATGGAGTACAATAACTTGTAATATTTTCTATTTTAAATGTTTATATGAATAAAAGATTGTTTTTTATTTTTAAATTTAATATACTGTGATATTGTTTTTATTTATGCATATAAAATTGTGTGATATGCTTGGCGCAATATAGACCGATTGGTGCTGCCGTGTCATTAAACCATATTTCATTCATTATAAATCTAAAATCTAACATAGATTAAACACTGTGTTGAGTGTAAATAAATATTGAATAAAATTGATTGCAAAATATTTTAGTGTAAAACTTAGTAAATAATGTTAACAATGTGTATTCAGTGCAAAAATAGATCAACACAAAAACAGTTTCAAGGCAATTTTGGCGCTGTATTTACTATTTTCCATATACACCCTAAATATACTATTCAAAAAAAGTAGGGGATATTTGATTTTGGGGGCATAATACTAAAATATGCAAATGACTACGAAAAAAGTCACTATAGAACCTAACAGAAGAAACATTTCCAGTTACATGTGACGCCCAAACGCACCAATAGCTACCGCATGGAATGCAGGTGATGCTTGGGATCATCATGGGGGTCCAACCCAAGATTTGCACGACTCTGACTTTGAATGTTACAGTCATTGTGGCATTGAATTCCAGGGTGGAAACATCAGTTTAATTGTTTTAGTGACCAGAAAACAAATTTTGATATGCGTCGGCTTACCCAAAATGAAAGGTTACGTGCCCTTGGCATGCTACAGACCGGCACAACACAGGCGGTTGTGGCGCGGACGATGAATGTTTCTCAGTCTGTCATAAGCAGGCTATGGTCCAGATACCGTGATACACAATCTGTACAGGACAGACCACGCTCAGGTCGACCAAGGGCGACAACTCAAGCCCAGGATCGATTTATCCGTACCTTGGCCTTGAGAAATCGTGTCATCACAGCAAATCAGATCAGCGCTCGTCTTCAAACAGACACTGGTGTGAGAGTGAGTGGCCAGACGATTCGGAATCGACTGCATAGGGGTCACCTTCGCGCCCGACGTCCTCGCGTGATCCCTTGTTTGAGAGATCATCACATTCAGGCAAGACGTCGTTGGTGTAGGGATCGTCAACACTGGGATAATCGACGCTGGAGCAATGTGATGTTTTCAGATGAGTCAAGGTTCACTGTTGATTTTTTGGACAGACGTAGGAGGGTGTGGCGTCGTCGAAACGAGCGCTTCCAAGACGTTAACGTCATCAGACATGATCGATTTGGGGGTGGTTCTGTTATGGTGTGGGGAGGCATCACTGTTGCTGGAAGAACGGCTTTACATGTTGTTGCAGGGCGTGTTACAGGCCAGTACTACCGGGACAACATCTTGGCAGTCCATGTTGTGCCGTTCGCACGACGTCATGGCCGCCGTTTCATCTTCCAGGATGACAACGCAAGATGTCACAGAGCCAGGATCGTTACAGGTTACCTCCAACAACAGAACATCACCACATTACCTTGGCCAGCACTGAGTCCCGACCTCTCCCCCATCGAGCATGTCTGGGACATGCTTGGACAGAGGTTACGTCAACGTCAACAACGTCCTGCCAATGTCCAAGAACTTGCTGCTGCGTTGCAACAGGAATGGGACAATCTGGACCAAAATGACCTTAGACGTCTCATTAGGAGTATGCCACGTCGGATCAATGCTTGTTTGGCAAACAGAGGAGGATTTACCCGTTACTGACTTGGTTGTGATGCTGTGGTAACTTTGCTGTTTGACCCCTGGTGTCATTTTACCCTTATAATGGTCAGTCTGTGCCTTACTTAGTCTAACGATCATTTGGAATAAATCGATGAATGTGAACTTCATTTCATTTTGTCATTTGTTTCTTCGTCAGTTTCATTAGGTGACTTTAATAACACTTAAAAATCAAATATCCCCTACTTTTTTTGAATAGTATATTTAAGCCAGATCATGTTTATGATGGTACTCCATACAAAAAGTCTTAAAGTAGTCCCTTGAAAACAAGCGGTTGCCATGCAAGATACGCCCACATTTTGCAAGAGATGGACAGAGAACACAATCCTTGAGTGGAATTTAGTTATTGAGCACATTAAAAAAACACAACATAATTTATATGGAATACAATCACCACTGGTTTATACACATATAGCACGACGTTTGGACAAGTATTCTCTTATCGTTATCAAGTACAAATGATAAATTAGTAAACTAAAAGGTAATATTTATAGTCCTATAAAAAAAGAAGCCATAAGACCTATGTTGTTACAATTTTTCGTACAATCAGGGACCATACACCAAGACGTTACGGTCCGATATGCGCGAATATAGAAAGGAACTGAGATCTTTGGGTAATAAACATACATTTCAAGTTTCATCCAAATCGGATAAAAATACTAACTTCTAGAGGGTGCACATACTTTTACACTATTTACGGCCATTTTTTTGGGCAGTTTCGGGACGAAATTCGAACCAAACCGTCATTATCGTGTAACGGTGACATATTTAAACGGTTTTTAAAACTAAATAAAAATTGAGACCTATAGAGGTCCACAAGTTAAAAACGCGACTTTTCGTACAATCAAGGGCCATAATCCAGGAAGTTACGGTCAGATATGCGCGAATATCGAAAGGAACCGAGGTCTTTGGTACATAAATTTAAAGGGCAAGGTAAAGTGACAAAAATTGTCACAACACCTGAAATGGGGGGGGGGGGCTCAAAAACATTCACAACACCTTTAGTGCCTTTATTTTGGTATCTAAATGTACTTTTGTTTTCGGCAATTTTTAATTCACCCCTCGAAAATATTTTGTTATAAATTTTATTCAATATCTATTCACACCCAACACATTGTTTAATAATAGATTGTACACTAGTAGTCCACTGTTGAATGTGGGAATGTCCAGCTTAATGATTGATTGGAAAATATGACGTGTTTCAAATGGTACTCCATAGAAAAGATTTTGCCCCACAAAAATTGTATTTAGGTAACAAATTCTATATCAGACCCTCAAAATGATTATTATTCTAACATAAATGAATAATAATCTATTCAAAATTTAGAAACAAGCCTGTTTGCTAACATTTACCAACACTTGACCACGATCGCCATGATAACTTAGATTTTGACAGTTCTAAGATGTGACAGTTCTTGCAAATGAAGCGCAATAGTCAATAATATTACGATTTATCACCTGATGTATCGATAATTGTGATAGTATAAGTCAAAAGTATTTTCTTCATCTTTCTTTACTTTTCTGTGTCGGTTTACCTTCTTCCGGAAGTGTTGCTCGCATCAATGAGTTTATGCATGACTTATTTTTTAATATTATCAAATCCCGTAAATGACACCCCATTTGTACTTTGATATGAACTAATCTTATTCCGCAGCTGTTTAAATTAAAAAAATAAAAATTTGTATTTAAAATTAACACTTTGCTCATTGATATTAGCATAAGGTCAAGGACATAACTAGATATTCGGTGACGAAAGCTACCCTTAAAACAACGTCTACATTTATACAACGGTGAAGTGTTTTACTACTAAACGGAATACGACATAATTGTATGTATGGTGATGTAAATGAAATCTTTACATATCGATATAATGTTGCGCTAAGCGTTGTCAGTTTAACGATTGTTAGTGTCGAGACTAGTTTGCAACAAGATGGTGTCACTTTACCTTGCGGTTAAGTTTCATCAAAATTGGATAAAAATTGAGACCTCTAGAGGGTCTACAACCTTGGTATTACTTTTACACTATTTGTGTACGCGGCGGTTTTGTAGGTCCCATTTTCAGGAAATTTGAACTCAACCGTCATTAGGGTGTATCGGTGATATTGTTGAACGGTTCGCAAAATCGAACGAAAATTGTGACCTCTAGATACCAAAATACAGGCATTAAAGCTGTTGAAAATGTCTTTTTGAGGAACCCCCATTCCAAGTGTGTCATGACATCCAGATGACATATAAGGGTTTTGAATTTATACTTTCGAAGAAACCCTTGAGATTAATTTATTTACGTGAACTAATCAGTTTTTGTACAGAAAGTAACTGTCGCCACAGATAAGATTAACCAGTCTCCAAAACATACACAAGGGAGATCACTCTCATGTAGGTTGTATCGGACCTCTAATTAAATGTCATTAATTATGAATATCCTTATCTACACATCTCCCTCTTTTAAGAAAGCAAATAAACATAATAAATAATATAGCCCAGTCAATTTATGAAAAGAAAGGGGGTACCCCCCCCCCCCCCCCAAAAAAAAAAAAAAAAGAAATTTGCAAGAAAGGTTTTTTTGATGGGTTTTGGTAGCTGTGGGTGTTCTAAATGACATAAAAGTTTACCAAAATTGGAGTACCGGAAAGTCCCAAACTTGGAGAGTAAAGTTTCGGGTTTTTAAGTCATTTTCTGTTAAAAGGTACGACTTCAGACAAGCAGATATAAGATTAACCCGTCTCAAAACCATACACAAGGGAGACCACTCTCACGTAGTTTGTATCAGACCACTAATTAAATGTCATTAATTATGAATATCCTTATCTACACATCTCTGTCTTTTAAGAAAGCAAATAAACATAATAATAACGCACCAACACAGTATAAGCTGTTTAACTCTCGAATCGAAATGTGATTGTCCTAATCAATTGCTTAAATAAAAAGATTTTGAACACAAACAATTAATTTTCAAAATTATAACGACCAGGTCGTCTTACAGTTCTGCCACTTCTCGTGTGATTTTGAAGATCATCATCATTACCCGAGTTTGATGAGTAAACTTCGGCTCGATGCCACTTTGC
This sequence comes from Patella vulgata, assembly GCF_932274485.2. Classification (NCBI taxonomy): domain Eukaryota; kingdom Metazoa; phylum Mollusca; class Gastropoda; family Patellidae; genus Patella; species Patella vulgata. The sequence goes on from NC_065885.2 coordinate 47,272,161, forward strand.
GGTTGTTCTACCATTTATCAAACGTTGTCTTCGATTTCTTCCAAACAATCCATCGGATATCTTGACCACATAGCTATGATTTTCAGGATCTGACGAAACAATTAGTCCGGAGTTTGACCATGTTTTCTCGTGTCTGTTTTAAGACGAACTTTATCATTTTCCGTCACTATAGGAAGATCGTGAACTCCATGACGTTTATCAAAATAATATTCATACTCTTTCTTCCTCTTTTCATCATTTTGTTTGACGAATTGCTGTCTGGGCTATTCTGGTTTTAACTTAAGAGGATGGGTTGGCAGTTCTGTTCGAACATTTCGACCAATAACCAGCGGCTGCCAGGCAGGATACGCCCATGGATAGAGAACAAGCTAAAAGCAAAAACGATTTTTTGAACAATCGGGGGCCATTATCCAGAAATTATGGTCTGAAATGCGCAATTACCAAAAGGGACTCAGATTTTTGGAATATAAATATATGTTTTAAATTTTAACAAAATCGGATAAAAAGTGTGACCTCTAGAGGGTCCATAACCTTTGTATTACATACTTATACACAATTTGCGTACAAAGAACGGCCATTTTGTCGGTCAGTTTCATTTCGATTTTCCCGAAATTCCAATTCAACCTTCATTATGGTGGCATGGTGATATTTCTAAAACTGTTTTTAAAATCGGAAAAAAATGTACTTGTAGAGTTTGTTCTTGTAGTAGGTTTCAGCAACAAATCTTCCTCTGCAATTCAATCGACCACCAGGACAGGTTTCAAAACAGGCCTTGGTATCATGAACATACTGATCACCAATGATTACAATGTCAGCACCCCAATCTATCTTGAAGGAAATGATTAATTTTCTAATTTTCAAAGAGACCCTTCATGGCTCTTCAGCAGAATCACCAAAACTTACTTCGGCATCATTATCATCTATTGATCCTAAGTAAAACTCATTCTAATCACCAGCACCGATATCTTCGTCTTGAGCAGCAGCACTGAAATTTCAATTTCTCCCAGCATACGTTTTGATCTGTTTCCCTTACTGTTTTTGGTTCTAGATCTACAGCATGTTGCATAATGATTCAAATTTCCACTAAGTGTCATTAATTAAATGTCATTAATTATGAACATCCTTATTTACACAAGGTGTTGTGACATTTTTGTCACTTTATCTTACTCTTAAGCGGTCAGACTGGAGAGCCCGCTGTTTTTCAGCTTCGGCATCTAAAATCCAAGTCTTAGCGGCCCGTGTATTGGTGTTTAAACAAAATACCCATTAAGTAGGCTCAATATGCCGAACTAAAAATAGTACACATAGAATAATTGCGTATAGGACCTACATTATTGTCTATACATTTACACGCACATTTAATGATTTCTTTATTATCTCATTGTAAATGTATTATTACCATTATCTTTATTTAGGAATAATTGACACTGTACGCCTATTGAAAATTTACGTTATATATAATGGAATGATTTCAGTAAAGTAGTTGATCGGTACCTTCGTAATTAATCATGGGCTTTTATTTCACTTATTGTATTGAAAATAACATATAAACTTAGACATAATTGTTGAGTGTTGCCATTGTGTCCCTATCCGATTTTCTGGCCGTGCGCAGATCCATGGAGTGGGATACGGTGGAGATGGTGGTCGGGGGAGGCTTTCTTCGGCATGGGCTTTACCAGTTGACCATAGCGGAAAGGCGAGAAATGGAGAGAGAAAGAAATAGAGCTTAACGTTTACTCGACACAAACTAGGTCATTTCGGGACTAACGCGTGGTTGTATTCTATTTTAATAATTCGCTTGCGCGTTGGGGTCTTTAGCTGTGGGAGGAAACCGGAGAACGCGGATAAAACCCACCAGGTTGTAAAGCAGGGAATCGAAACCACGCCACTTGACTCAATGACAGACCTTGTGATATAACGCGCACGTGTAAGAAAATACCAATAAACCATAGATGAATTTTACTTGCTGTACCATAAATAAACCATTTACGTTGAAATAATACCAAATATGTTGAAAAAACATTACACATACATGATGCAAGAGCTAAATCTGTCTATTGCAGGTCTTTCTTTAGGCCTGAAATGTTATCTAAATTATTAATTAGACATTAATTAACCTATCCAGACCATAATCAACTCTATATGGCATCGCTAGCCTGCGATCATGAGTGGGTTATGAGCCGATTTACTGCATAACTTTCCTTCACGATTTAACGGATAATCGAGACTATGTTGTTTATCGTACTGACTTTAGTAATGATGATCGAAGCTAGGCTGAATGAAATTTTCAGCAAATTGCCTTTACATTATCTAGTTTTTAACTATTATAGTGAGAACTGCCAACTCGTTATCGAATCTCCCATAATGTATCTTTAATGTCGTGATGATCCTCAGCCCCTTATCAGACTCCAAAAATGTAACCGGGTCTAATTCAATCAAAAAACGAGACTATCACCGATACTATCTTTATAAAAAGAATAATATTTTTGTGTAGAAAACCATTTGCTATGTCACTTTTATTACACGAACACTTGATAACGGGAACGTATGGTCTACTACTGCACAATTGTTTTTTTTATTTTACCCTCGCAGCCCATGTTTGCTTCGGCTTTTTCCACAGTTATGCCATATGCCGTGGTTAATTTCAAGAGCAGTATCAGAACGGAATCCTCATATCAATCATTTGTTTTGTATTTAGCTCTCCCCACCATACCAACTTTAAATCACCATCTTTTCTCCAATCTCACCGAAGGGAGATGGTTATTGAATATTTACCAGCTCACCACCAACGTTTTTTAATTGTCATTTTTTTTTGTATACGAACTTCCCAATGAACAACGTTATTCACTATTAAAGGGTTACATTATTAGATCTATTCTCTCTCTCGTGTTCAAAAACTAAGCATTGCCCATGCGTACAGATGTTAAATCCGATCTTAAATTCAATCGTCATTTGCACACATCTAAAAAACGAAGAATTCTGACTGAGATAACTAAGTATTCGGTACACAGTGATGGTTGAATTTTTGGTGTGACCAAGAACGTTAACACGTTGTGACAAATCTAACGTTAGGGCTGCCGATCAGCTTTTGAACAAATTAGAAAAAAAATCAAATGCTATTATATCACACAACAATCCAATACCTTAATTGTTCATGAATGATGTGTATAATGGTAAGTCTTGTCATATATGGTAAATGGACCATAATGCTGAGCGTACTATCCTCCCGGACAATGATAATGACACTGAACTTGCAAATTTATTCTCTGATTTCTTTCAAATAAAAATACAGAAAATACGAACTGAACTTGATGATTTAAATAAAACTATTGACTTTAACGCTCATGATTTTGATAAGTTAGAAAATTCTGTTTATTTAGAAAATTTTAACTTGGTTAGTGAATCTTTTGTTTTAAAGCTAATTAAATCGTCTGCTCCCAAATCTTGTTCATTAGATCCCGTTCCGACTTCTGTTCTTAAGGACTGTCTAGACGAAGTTATTCCAGTTTTTACCAATATTATTAATTCTTGTATATCATCCTCTACTATTCCCAACGTTTTCAAACAAGCTTATGTTACCCCTTTAATTAAAAAGTCTACACTGGATCCTAATGTTTTTAAAATTACAGGCCAGTCTCTAACTTAAGTTTTATTTCTAAAATATTGGAGAAATGTATTGCTTCTCAGATAAATGCCCATCTAGATGATAACTGTTTGTATGAACCATTTCAAAGTGCTTATAAACAATTTCACAGTACCGAAACAGCTTTAACCCGGGTTTCAAATGATATTTTAATGGAAATTGATAATAGAAAATGTACATTTTTAATTTTATTAGATTTATCTGCTGCTTTCGACACGGTGGACCCTTCCATTCTTCTACGTAGACTTCAATTTAAATTCGGTATTTGTGGCCCTGCATTAAATCTTTTAGAGTGCTATCTTGTGGGTAGAAAACAGTGTATTTTAGTTAATTGCAAATCGTCGTCTGAATCTGTTTTGTCATATGGGGTTCCCCAAGGTTCTGTTCTTGGTCCGATTTTATTTACCCTCTATACGTCACCATTAGGAGATATTGTCAGAAAATATGGTCTCAGCTTTCATTTGTATGCCGATGATACTCAATTATATATTTCATTTATACCTAATTGTCCATCTTCTTTCAATTTATCAAAATTGCAACTTGAGAACTGTATTAGTGAAATTAGAAAATGGATGTCAAAGAACTTTCTAAAATTGAATGATGATAAAAACGAATATTTGTTATTAGGCTCAAGGCATCAATTAAGTAAATCTGCACAAGATAACCCCCCTGTTGTAATTGGTAATTGTGATATATTTTCATCTTATTCTGCTCGTAATATTGGCGCTATCTTTGATAGTTTTATGCTTATGGGAGCTCAAGTAAATAATATTTGTAAATTGTGCTATTTTAATATTAGAAATATAGGTAAAATACGTAAATGTGTAACTGTAGAGGCCGCTAAGTCACTTGTTAATTCTCTGGTCACTTCTCGATTAGATAACTTTAATTCACTTTTAGTTGGTTTACCTTTAAAGCTTATAGATAAATTACAAAAAGTACAGAATACTGCGGCTAGACTTGTTACTTTAACTAAGAACTGTGACCACATAACTCCTGTTTTATATAATTTACACTGGTTACCTGTTAAATATCGAATTGATTTTAAGATTTTATTACTTACTTTTAAGAGTGTATCCGCGAGAAGACCATGCAAAAAGTGCTAAGATGGGGGGTCGGAAGTTTTTGATCAAACTTATGGTATGACACCCCCTTGGGGCAAGAGGTAACATGCTGAAGTGGTTACAGTCTGATGTCGCTCTAAAGGACTGTACAGGAATTATTCATTTTATGGGTAAAATTGCGGTTTTCACATGTGTATTTATCACCTTTTTTAAGCACAGACTGCATTCTATGGTGGAATAGAAACCTTCTAATTTTGACCCTGCCTGATAAAGAGGGTGGTCAACTTCTACCCCAGCACTAATTTGAAAAAAAAATCAGTACATACTAATTTTGTGTGGACTTGTTTTAGGGTATCATATTCACATTGTCCTTATAGTGCAGAAAAAGATACACTGTAACGTTTTCTTTCATGGTCGCAAGTAGAATTTCTTTGGATGGTTTTGAAGTGCTAAGAACATAGTAAAAAAAATGACCGGAATGCAACATACTTAAAATATACAGCTTATTGAAAAGTGCTAAAAATAAGCTTTTGTGATACATTTTTTTGCAAATTTAATTATAGAAATAAAATTTTTGACTTTTATACGTTTTCATCATATCCATAGCCATTATTTGTACCATGTTGTACTCTATATAAGTGTGTATTTGTATTTATTGTATATTTGGTATTGTCCCTTTAACATATTTGTTGTATTGTCTCTTTAAGATTTCATTTTTAAACAAGTTACTGAAAGTGGCTACAAAATGTTTAATTTCAGAGCATGTTTCCACTACTCATTATGGGAGACATCCACTGATTTCTACAATACAGAAATGTGGAAGCTTAAATATTAACGGCAACGAAGCCTAATTGCGTCGAAGTGGGTGACATTGAACAGTGTAGTATGGTAGCTACAGCTCTCGGGCACCGTCAGCTGCACCTTCAGGGCCGGATTTAGAATAAGAGAGGCCCTAGGCAAACCCCCTGAACAGGGCCCACGACATGGACCTTGGGGCCCTGGGACAAGCAACTCGGTGAGAGGGTGGATCGGGGGAAGTAATGCGGTTGGATTATTTTATTTAAAATAATGTCTATTTGAGAGTAATGGATATGTTTGTTAAGATTGAGCACGTCGAAACTCCAATGGAAGGTCGTGGACAACTGCAGAAGTCAATTCCCGTACCGCCAGATGAGCCATGAACGATTACAGGCCTTTGAAAATATTTTTTTTCAAGATATTTTTATAAAACAGATACTAATGTATTTTAGGGCTGGTAGTAAACACCATATGAATGAAAAGGAAAATAAATTGTTAGGTTTTTTTTATCTACTACGGTTAATTATCTCCAAAATAGGGAAATTACAGGTTTATTTCATGGGTTATTGTTTCCTTTACCTAGTTTTTGTCAAGTCGATTCCGGTCATTTTTATTTTTTGTATCAAATGTTGGGAGGTTGCTTGTTCACGTGAGCATAAATTTTTTAAACCCACCCCATGAAAGAAGTAGCTATAGGGCGTCAAACTTTGGGTGACGAAAAATGGGGAATTTAGACAGGCTTTGATATCCAGTCCGTATACAGATCTCGTTCGCCAGAATCGTCTGAAGTTAATATTGTGGTAACAGCACTGAGTCATCGATAAACTGTGTGAGTTTGGTCTTTCTGCTACGTATAGTAAAGGTGTAAGGACTTGCCAAAGTTGGTTTTTGAGAAAAGACAGATTTTGGCAATTTCACCATATGAAAAATGTTTTTTTCAATTTTCTCATACAGGAATTGAAAGATTTATCTAATATTGCACATTTATGTGTTTTGGGACTATCCCAACTTATAAACCAAATTTGGTCAAAATCTGTGATTGAAGCCTTAGCACCTTCTGCATGGTTTTCTCGCGGACACGCTCTTAAATGATTAAATAATTTAGCTCCTGTTTACCTCTCAGATCTTTTAGAACTTTATACACCTGGCCGAACATTACGTACATCAGATAAACTACTTTTAAAGCCCAAAACTGTTCAACTAGTCACTTATGGTCAGCGCTCTTTTAGTTATCAAGCACCTGTTTTATGGAATAATCTACCATTTAGTTTGAGATGTTGTACATCTCTATATTCTTTTAAAAAACAACTTAAAACACATTTATTTAATCAGGCTTTTAACTGACTCTGTATACAATCGTTAACATGCCCATAATCTTGTCACTTTGTAAAGTGCCCCTGAACATGTTATATGAAAGGGTGCACTATAAATATGCTGTAATAATAATAATAATAATAAAAGTAAGGCCCAAACATGTTTATTAGATTTTTTTCTGGTCGTGTTCCCCGTCCATCTCTTGCAAAATGTGGGCGTATCTTGCATGGCAGTCGTTTGTTATCGAAGCCTTCTATCTCGATCAACTTTTGAACCAGTTAGAAAAAAAATCAAATGTTTATATCACACAACAATCCAATACCTTAATTGTTCGTGAATGATGTGTATAATGGTAAGTCTTGTCATATATGGTAAATTAAGGCCCAAACATGTTTATTAGATTTTTTTCTGGTCGTGTTCCCCGTCCATCTCTTGCAAAATGTGGGTTTATCTTGCATGGCAGTCGTTTGTTATCGAAGCCTTCTATCTCGATCAAAAAGACGCATTTTGGCATTTGGCCTTTTGGCAATTGGGCAAAACGAAACCACAGGGCTAATGTCTAGAAAAAGCATTTTAACTTGGCAGTATTGAGCATACATTTAGTGCCAATAATACTGTTAGGGACAGTGTTGAAAGAATGAGTAATTTTACAAACATGAAGTGTTACAAAAGATCATCTTTATTGAGTATTGCTACTGAAGTGGTGAAATTATAAGATTAGGTGGGGGGCTGTGATATTAATACAAGAGGTATCTTCATCTCAAAAGATAATAGGTCTCTACTTGAATTCCTGCTTGACACTGTTGCTATATTATCGATTTGATTGAAGTCAATTTTAACTTATTTACATCCTTTTCAAATTGCTTCCTTTTGCCTTGTAGCCCTTGGAAACAACATCATGGTAACAACAGTAACATTTGTAAAACAAAGTAAATATAAGGAAAAGGTTATCATTTTCACTAGCAAACCCCCAATATTATAACATCGTTATTCTATTGATTATTTAAACATACTTCCCTTTTTATCATGACGATGCAAACTTGTAACTTAACCCCTCCGGTATTTTTTGTAAAAAAAAAATTGCTACAGCTTAGCGAAAATGGCAATAACATGAGTTAGGATTTCGCTGGAAGCTTGAATTATCCCAATGATGCATTTGAAAGGTTTATTTTTCAACTATTCATTCATCGCCAAAATTTGTGTTTATGTCACGACAAAATATCTCTTTATTTACCTATTTATCGAATATGTATGTTGGATTCACATTAAGTCCAACCCGGACCCCCCGCTTGATATTTTGTGTACTATTTGATGGACAATAAATTGACCATAAACACAAAAGAGACAGATTTTGTGTGGGAACCATATTTTTGTGATTTAGCAAGTAATCTCCATGAATTAGGTAATTAGATACCGGAATTGAAAAACGTACATTTGAACCGCGTAGCTTTTTCAAACTTTTGACCCAAGTCCAAAATATGTAATCCACTTGATTTTAACGGATATTTAAATTTGTACGTATTTTATAGTGTTGATTCATGTCATTGAATATGCATTTTTTAGAAGTAGGAAAATAGGTTCTAACCAGTAAGTCCGCTAATGAATATTTTCAATATTTTATTTTTATATCAGAGTAAAGACGGATGTGGTTATATTTATTAAGTTCTAACCAGAAAGTCGACTAATGAATATTTTAAACTCCCTGTTAAAGACAATAATTAATACAGGGTTTCTTTGATGCTGTACTAAGCTCAAAATTTAGATAGTTTTACATACAAAATCAGAATTGGTTGGTTTAAACATAGTTTATTGTACTAGAACTCAAATAAAGTACAAATGGATTTGGACAAAAATTACGAAAACTTATCGATGCCCTCTCCACATCCCTTGTAAAAAAAATTATTGTAGCCCTGACAGATATATTTTTTTAAAACAGTTGTACATTTCAGATTAAAGATTTTACTGTTGTTAAGAACTCAGAAAATCATTATTCTTCTGGACTGTAAATGCGCGATTGTCCATTTTCCGTTTTACAAAACGCCATGGAATAGCGAAGTATTATTGAGATTAATAGAACAATATTCCATTGATAAATTAATCCCAAATTAAATCATTAATGTACTAACATAAAATCTCGCTTGTGACGTCATACTACTTTTGTCTCATTGCCTGTTGGCAAATTAAAGTCATGTAGTTTAAATGTGTATTTTCATTAACTTTTTATTATTTTATGAAAATACTCATTTAAACATAATGAAACTATTAAAAGATATACATTGTTGAAATGAAATGAAATGAAATGAAATGAAATGGGTTTAACGTCCTACTGTTCTGCTCCGAACTGGGCTAATGAAGATGAGCATACGCCATACAGTGTGCTATGAGGGAAATTTTGACCGGACAGCGGCACTACGGCCTACTCTTGTATCGAATTCCAGTTGTCAAGGGATCTTTTACGTGCCCGCCAATATGTACACTGGACCTCGGTTTTTCGCACCATCCGAACGACTAGACAGCTGTCCTTGTCAGGCCCTCAGTCCTGCATCACTGACAAGGGGAAACCACACCGGAAAATCTGGATGAACTTTCTCGGCCAATGCAGGGATCGAACACCCGACCTCCAGGCTAGCGAGCCAGCGTCTTACCGACTTAGCCATGTGATCCCGTATACATTGTTGATTCATGGTAATTTATATAACAAGTACCCCTCCCTCCCCAGTGATTGGATTTCGTTTATATTAATCGTGATCTCAAACTGATATATTCTTGAATCATCTCGTGAAGTAAAGTATTCTGGGAACAATCAACTCTTCATTCAAATTTGCCAAATTAAACATACCCAATTATTTGAAGCCTCTCTGATGTGTTAATAAGTAAGACACTTGGTTTAGTCATGCCTATACTGAAACGACAAATTAGATAAATCTCCATATTCTTAAAACATCATTAACAAATTTGAACAAAACAGAGTTGTTTAGCCTAAAGGGATTAAAATACTTCCTGGCTTCGCTGGCTTCAAAATCTATCAAATCCTAGTAGAGTTTGATAGTTATATGGTATTAAAACCAGGGGGTTGTCTGGAACTATAGTCATTTGTGTTCAGATTACATTTCCAAGAAAGCAATTGTTGCAGTATTGCGTATTCATACATTTGCATACTCATTTAATGCAATTGAATTTAAATTCTTTTTTTTTAATACGCAGGTATTTTTATGTGGACGTATTATGTCGCCGCCCCTGTCTGTTCGTGTGTCCGTTCACATTTGTTTGTAGACTTTCCACGGGCCACCATTTTTATTTCATTTTTACGATACCTGAAATATATGTTAATATCACAACGTTCCTATCGATATTAATACGTATCGGACCGTACCTTCATGGATTATGACCCTTTATTGTTCGAAAAAATCACATTTCTAGCTTGTGGACCCACTAGGGATTATATTTTTATCCGGTTTTGACCAAACTTAAAATATGTGTTTATATCCCAAAGATATTGGTGCGTATCGGACCGTAAAGACTCTCTAGGGGACATAATTTTTAAATGATTTTACAAATAGTACAAATAATATCACCAGTACACAATAATTACGTATTATGTCGTGCCCCTGTCCGTCCAACCGTTCTTGTGTCCTTTCACATTTGTTTGTGGACCCTACATGTCACAGTTTTTATCCGATTTTTATCAAATATATATATATAATTGTCCCCCGCCTTTCGAAGAAAGCAGGGGACTATTAAAATGGGTTCGTTCGTCTGTCTGTCCGTCACACTTTTTGGTACACAATAACTCTCCTTCTAATGGAGCTCGAATGTTCAAACTTGGCGAAGGTGTTTATTAGGTCAATATCTTGATGGAGTTCGAAGATGAGCATTTTCTGCTAAGCGGAGATAAGCAATTTGATTGGTTGATACTTTGGGACACAATAACTTTAGTTCTAATTAAGTGACAATGATGTCACAATGTCATAGTTATATGATAAATTATACAGGCAAGGGTAGTTACTCTGTAGCCTACAGACTACAAATATTTAATCCCACCACGGTCTTTATTTTTTTAAATTTAATTATTCTCTTATTTTCAATATAAAGAAAAAAAGACTAAATTTACCCCCACCACATACATGTTGATCACTGAGCGGGATCATCCTGTATTTTGGTTGAAGTATGTGCTGTCGATGGAGGTTCATTCTCAACCCAAGCATTATTTGGAAATTTCCTATATACCTTCCCTTGCATCCCGGACACGATATAAGGTAAATTACATAGTTCGATTGGCAGTTCATTGCTTGTTTAATTAGAAAATGTATTATCATCATTAATTTTTATGAATGATCCCTCAGTGATAATGTCAAGGGTTTTACACTTTGAATTACCAACGTAGATGAACAAAATATTCCCGAAATACTTTCAGAAATAGTGGACATCATCACTAACATAAAAAAACAATGATTTTACAGACCAGGAAACCGAAGCGAAGGTTGAAATAAACAAAATATGGAACGCACAAAAATCATACGGAACAATATACAAAAGTATTTGAAGAATGGGTAATCAGGGAAAACCCATTAATACCGGTTAAATTTCGGTTAAAACCTATCCCCGGACAAAACAATGAAGTCATTTATATACGACTTGACCTAGCTATCAATAAATTCAAGACTCAAATTGAAACTATGAAGATCAATGCTGCGAGTTTTACGGCTAAATGGCAACACATCGATCAGCACATGCATGAAGTATTTTACGAACATATGCATTAATAAGCGCCTGAAGAGACGCTATCGCGGTGAAAACGTTAGCATAAAAATGTAGTTTTATTTTGCCATCTTTAATTTCAATTATATATTACCAAAGAGCAGCCTTATTTAAACTACATAAAGCTGCTCTCAGTATATAATATCAAAAGAAAACCCACAATTTTTAACTATAAACGATACATAACAATCATGATCTTTAAGAGGCATTTAGTAACTGGATAGAGCAATAACCTATAACACATCCTTATGGAAGAACAATTACTGATTTATTTAGGTGGAATTTCGAATCGTATTCTCTCAACGTTTTCAAGCAAGTTGAGCTAGGATTAATTAACATTGATGGAAAGGCCTTGAAAAATGCTAAATGTTGATACCAAACTCATCACAATAGGTGGAATAATAACAAAATTATGATTATTTTTTTCGCAGAGATTGGGGGACTAAATTATGGTAATTAAATAATTAAATTAGTATTAAAACAATAGGAACGTCTGTGATCAAAACGACGCATTTTTTTTTTTTTTTTTTTTTGATATATCACCATGAAATTTTCAGGGGATATTTCTTTAAATGCAGTTAATTAAAAATTAACCCATTCAGTACTAGGTAATTATGACATACAAGTTCCCCACAGATTAAGTCCGCTGCCAGAGCAAATTGTAATCAGAGCCTTCAATCCAATATGCGACGGCATACATAGTACCATTTATTTTTTTCATTTTCTCCAGTTTACCACAATAAACAGTAATATCTAAAGTGTCCTTATCACTCCCAAGTGTGACAAATTTTCCTCCCAACAGCAGTACCAGTCAGTATGTCTGAAACATCTTATTTTACATCGCGATCAAGTGTAGGGAATTCTGCATGAATTTCAGAAACTTCGAGACGTCTCAATTTCTTTTCAATTTTGTTTTTATCTTTTCTTTCTTTCTCTCCTAATTTGTGATTCCTTCTCTTGATCAGTTCAAGTAAAAGTTCCTTGTATTGTTTGCGGCGTTTGAAACGCATATTCCTGGCCATAGAGACTGCTTTTGATACATAGGTAGATGTTTCGTCAGTATTAAGGGAGTCTAGATACGATAAAACATTGTTCTTTTGTGCCCGGATTCTTGATGACAAGAAGCAGACTGTTGAATTAGGAGCTCTCTCAAAGGCAGCACTAAACATCCCCATCACTTCTTCGGAATCAATATTATGGGACCTTGCCGACTGGGTCTCTTGCAAAAGGTGATCAGTGATATTTAACTCAAAGTAGCGAGCGTATTGACGGTGAAGAACATCTTTTATTGAATCAAGTCAGGCAGTCATCTGGTATGTAAACATTGGTTGATTGTCAGGAGAAACTTGGAGTTTCAGTAGAATTTAGTCGCTGGAACAAAGTTCATTGCCAAAACAATCTGTTTTAGAAGAAAGCATGCTTAAGAGTTCCTTCAAAGATCTTTCAATTGAACTGATGACCTTTCTTACGAGACTGGTCCCTTGGAGATGATTACTCTGCTCATCAGCTGACGTGTAAAACATCTACATCCAAGGCCCAGTTATCAGTTTCCCAATAATTCCAAGTACATGTAACTGGCTCTTGGTAATCGGATTACCAAAGTCTGCACGTAGAGCGGTTAATAAACCACCCAGATTACTGTTTGATAGTGTTAATAAATTCAAGTGGGTTGCCTCGATATCGAGTAATAAACCCCCTTGGAAGATTTTCAAAAGACAGAAAAGTGATAAAACCCTTTGGATCTCCTTTCCCATCTTTGAACCGTAGCTTGTTCATTTGCAATACAACATTTGCTGAAAAACAGTCCTTAGCAAACAATTTCCTACTTTCAGTCTCAGTGGATTTTAATGCACTAATGCAAGAACTGGCAATCGTGTCAAGATGGTGCAAGTGGTAGTTAAGCTCATTTAAGGCTCTTATTCCAGGATCCTTTGAGAAGTTCAATTGTTGCATGATTTAAAGTTACTCTGTCATCGTGTTAATATGTTGTTAATCATATTTTGTCTAATTTCAGGATTTGATCATGATAGTCCACTGCAGTGCCACCTGGCAACTGATCAATAGCAATCACATAGCACCGGTCTTCGGTAGTAAAATGCACACTATTAATGTGTATACCCTCCTGGCACTTGCATCGAACCCAAGTGTTACATGTTGACTGTCAAGTAAGGCCTCCGCGCACTGAAAGTCAGTCAAAATGCCAAGCTCCCTAGCCATAAGTTCAACAGTATTCCTTTGAGGAACAGAATCAAAATGAAAGCCGGACCTAGATGCAAATCTTTTCATGAGTTCTGGTATATTGTTTGTGGGTACCTGTAACACAATCTGATCATAAACATACAATCTTGTATTCAATGAAAATGTCTTTTTGTCTTTTTTTGGATTTATGTTCAGCTGACATCAGGTCTGTTATCTTTTCCTCAATAATGTTGTTTTCATTCTGTAGATTTGTTAACTGAATTTCGTTTTCCTTTAGTTTTTCTTCTAAATCTAAGATCTTCTAAAAAAAACAAAAAACTTTTTTCTCTTTTTCCATTTCTGTTGCATGAACCTCCATTTTCTGCGATAACTTCTTTTCTAGTCTACTGAAATTTCTTTGAAGACAATTTATTTTGCTTTTCGAACATCTATCTGTTATTGGCTGTTGATTACGGAGTTTTTTAATTGGGTCATCTTTACGTTTCACTTTCTGATTGAGGACTCTTAGTCTAGAGGGACGACTGGCCAAATTACTTTTCAATTCACTGACTTGTTTAATATATTTTCCATGCATTACTTTTCGTTGTCTAATTGATTTCCTTAATCGTATCCGATGCTCATTACATGTTGTACAAGATGAAGGTTTGTCTATCAAAGTAACTCGCATAGTTTGTGACACAGATGCCGATGGGCGTTTTGGATGAAGACAGCAAACATCAAAAGTTCTCTGACAAAGTTCTTTAAGTTCATTGAACTCTTTGCTGTTGGCGAGCCTTTTAAAACTAAAAACTTTCTTGTGTAAAGTCGAAACTCTGTTTTTTGGGGGAATTTCAGTTTCCAGTATCTCTTGTACTCTCGCAGACGTTTTTGCCAAGCTTAACTTATACATGTAGTAGATTACCATAATATGGCCATTAAGAACACTAACACATTCCGTCGGCCTACAAACGGAAAAATCGTCGTAATTTGTGGCGATGTACTGTTTCGCCACACCTTTCTTTTTAATGGGGTTTTCTGCTAGTTCACCACATTCCATCATAGTAGAAAAAATAAATCCTAAAAAAAACAACACTATTAAAGGAGCTAAATTGATAATATATGGGACCTAGAAATTGACACAAATGGGTCGCAATGCATATAATAATGTAATCTGAATGTAATATAAACTGATTTACATCCAATCGTTTCCTTTTTGACTCTTATTTTCAAATCATTTATGTTCGTCGAAATATGCCAGGAGTCTCAATCGAATGGCAACCTCTAGCGTCTGGTTACTGCGCATGCTCTCCAGATAAGAATATGACGTCACCGTTTGACATGACTTGTGGAATATGTCTAGCCTCGTTCTTTGTTGTCCCTTGTTACAAATGGCGCTGAAACGCATTATCATTATGGTACATGATTCGTGTACCAATGGTTAAATGTTTATTTTATTTTGTCTTAAAGGTTGGATATCAGAAGCCCATCTTTTCCTGGTAACATCGCAATATTAATTTTGATTTAAATTGAAAAATAATTTGTGTTTTCAATGTGGAAGACTTTGGGTGATATTGAGTAAGACTAGTAAGAGACTTAATTACTTTAAAATAAATTGATTGATTGGTGTTTTCCGTCGCAAGCCTAAGTCTTCGGCTGATAATTTTTTTTTATCAAATTAGGCCTAGGTTTACTGTAGGCCTAAATGTCATTTATTCTTTGAAACTCAATTTTCATAACAAAAAGAAAGAAAAAAACAATTATTCTTTGGCCAACCTGTTATTTTTAAGGGGTTCTCTGCTGTTGGTTCACCGCATTCCAACATCATCATGGTAGAAAAAATCCTAAAAAAGAGATAAAAACACCATTAATATTAAAATAAATTGATTGATTCATTAGGGTTTTCCATCGCAAGCCTAGGCTAATTAATTTTAAAAGTCTTTGGCTAAGAAAAAAAAATCAAATTAGGCCTACGTTTACTGTAGGCCTAAAACTAAATGTCCTTCATTCGTTGAAAATCAATTTCATAATCATAAAAAAAATCATTGGCCAGCTGTTAAAAAAACAACACTTGTATTAATTAGCCTATTGTCAATGTCGCTGATACATGTATCCACTGAGCGAGCACAGCATTAGACCTATGGCTACGGTGATCTCAGATCCAAAATGGCGGCCGTAGCGGTAATCGGCAAGACAGACCGACTTTCGCAATAAATTTAAGAATCTTCGCATTGCCCCATCTTACTGAAACAACTTTTAATAACAATTCAAGATATTATTCTAGTTAAATAAAAAGGTTTCAGAACGAAACAAGCTTACCTTATTTTAGAATTTCGATTGGAAGTTGGTCCTGTTCACATCCGAGGTCGTGGTAAGCTTTCTAGCAGACGGGCAAACACAATTCGAAAACGAGACAACTAATAGGGAATACCCCAATTGCTATTACTGAAAATAGTCCTCTGACATCAAACGTTCCTTAAAACACACTTATAAATTTGCTGTCGTGAGAAGAGAGAGCGGGTCATCTTCTCCCTTTGTCATAATAAAGGTAAAACAGGAGGTCCAGCTGACTTATAGAAAAAAAAACCGTGGGAAAAAAAGATTCCGCTGGCTTTATGTGGAAAAGCGAAGTGCTCGCAATAAAAACCACATAGTTGGCCCGTAGATTATTTCCATATGGTTAAAAATTAATTAAAGTTCAATACTTCAAAGTTTAAGGCACGGAATTGACGACATAGAAAACTCAGGCGGTTCAAGGGACAATTATAACGCACTTATTGTAACTACATTTTCACTTGTACATTACTTGCTTATTTCTAAAATGTAAATCCATTCCAGAGATAGCTAGAACACAATCACTGTAATCATAATTTCACGTGTAAATATATGTATCTATATCTGACAGGGAGAGGGGTTTAATATAGGCTATGCCTCTTCCCCAATCCCTATTCAGATACAAATCTGAATTAAAAATATTGCTTAAAAAAAGAAAAAAAAAGTTATAGGCATTACATTAGAGTTTTTCTTGCGTACGGCTCTCCCCAGATAAAAGTTACCTGAAAAGAAAAGGAAGAGCCAGCAGACACACACACAAAAAAACAATAAAACAAATTAAATCATTAGATATTTAAAACACAGGTTAAATTAAATTGATTGGTGTGCACTGTCATTGTTAATAATGGTTGTGTGGGTCCCGATTCCTTTATTTTGTCATTATTTTTCCCTAGGATATTATTGTATTAAATTACGCAATAGGCTGAACCGCCATACTGTCCTACAACAATATTTCCTGCCTTTGTAACTAAATAAGTAGTTCCCTGTCTTAAAGTTAATTTATTCTGATATTATTAAAGCATCCAGGTGGCTTAGGAGCCAACCTGGTCCACACAACCAGTTATCTTTCCTTGACTAGTGCTCTTGTAACGCAACTAACTTAATAGTTAATTCCCGATTCTGCTATAATTTTGAGATAGCTTCACAAATTTTATATGACATATTCTGGGGGGGGGGGGGTACATTTTTGAGGGTATATTGAAGTTTGGCAATTATGACATGATTAACGGTCAAATTGTGGCCACAATCGCACTTCACTGGGTTACATTTATGGTCGGTAATTAAATCCTTAGTTCTTAGTCTTGTGATTAATCCATAAATTTTGCGCGATGGGTGATTGATATCCGTCTTTATAACCAGATTGCTGTTTAAATTAAATCTACAAGTATTTTCTCTCGCCAACTCAATTTTCCATTCTGGTTTAATTTTAGTTTTGACGATGCTATTAAATTCCTGAATGCTATATTTTAAGTATTCGGTCTCGCAGACGCTGATTCCTTTCCGAGCCAGATTGTCTACGGACTGGTTGCCTGCTATGACAACATGGGTTGGTATCCAAGTAAATTCTACGGTTTTATTTTTGTTTTAGAGGGAATAAACACATGCTTCAATATTCTGAACAATTTCTGCTCTAGGTGTTGGTTTTTTTGTTGTTTTTTTTTGTTTTTTGGGGGGGGGGTTTGTCATGTATTATTGACTTTATGTTGCTAAGGGAGTCTGACACAATGACTGCTATTTGAACGGTTGATAGAGCATCCATCTAGTAGCCATTTTGATATAATTCGGGAATGACTACACCTAATGCAGTTTTGGTTTAAACAATATTTTATTTCTTAGTGAATCACAGATATATTTAACATACAATATATGGATACAATAACAAGCATTGCTGCTTATGTAAAATCGCTTCCATAAATAGTGATCATTCAGAAGTGGACGACTGGATGTATTTGATTAACATATTTTACAGAGTGCAGAAGGTGAAGGAAAAGAAGGTAAAGAAGGTAAAGATCCCTTAGAAAGGAAATAAACAGTACATATACAAGTAGATTATAACGATAGATATTCAATAAGACGATGACGATGCCGAGGCCCAAAATTAGTTCATCAAGTTTTATGAATTTTATGAGTTCATCTGCTAACTGGAGGGGGTGGGGAATTTCAGTAATGATCTAGGCAGTTTTAAAGCGTTTAGTTAGTTTGATAAAATTATGTACGATTTCAACGATTAAAGAATTTTCATCAAAAGAAATAGCGGTGTTTCCAAAAAGTATTGTTTGAATATTCCTATGATCAAAACCTAATTTATTTATTGTGATTTTTCGCTGAGAATTGTATAGTGGACAGTGTAAGAAATAATGTTCACAGTCTTCGACACCTTGACCACAAAAACATGAGGGATTTTCCGATATGTGCATCAAACACTTATGAAGGTTTAAGTCGCTCTTTGAGTTTCGTAGTTTACAATGTATTATCTGTAGATGTCTTTCGCCTATATAGTAGTGAGCATTTGTTTCAATTAAGCGCATGCCTGATTTTAATTTAGTTTTGAATTCAGAAATAGTTTTGGAATTTTTTATTTGATGACTTAGGTAGTGTTTGGATCGTGAGACCCGTCCGTGTATATTTTCAGATGCGATGACCATTTTTTCGTTCAATAATTCCCACGATAGCATTAGAACGTGTTGTGGATTTTCTTTTTTCTTGACAACGTTACATAGGATGTCATAGTTTGGATTTAATAAAGTCGATGGGGCTTGATACGGAAATATCCTGTCAGTAATATGATAGTGATCTAATTTGAGGTCTTTTAATATATCATTTGCTCTGTGACCGAACTGCTGAGTCTCTGAGTCGGATTTGACATTTCTTTTGAAATTTTCCTTGATGTTTTTGTACACTTAAATGTTGGACAGCTGTCCCCAAGATACTGTAAGTTCTTGGTCCATTATCTCAATGCCAGTTCGTTTCGCCTCCATTCGAATGACTTTTCACCTTCTTTCCGCAATAGCCTTTCCCTTTTTGTGCCAAATGAAGCTTTCGATGCTATCTTTATTGCCTGATATTGTAAACTGTCTAGTTTAGCAAGAGCTGGGTGTTTTTTATGCACTCGCAAAAGCGACGCAACCATAGTCACATATTGCTCTTATCATTGACCTTTATATTATTAGCAGGGTGTTTTATTTGTTCCCCATGATATGCCCGTCAGGAATCTCATTACGTTCAGAACATTCTGTCCTCGTTTAACAATGTTTTCAATGTGTGGTATAAAAGTCATTTTGCGATCAAAGGTCACCCCAGTCATTAGTCTAAGGCTTCTTGCATTCTCGTTCTAACCGTACCGTAGTTATTCGCTGCATGCCGGATTGAACTGTCATCTGCATAAACCGCTACGTCAATAAGTTTCTTGGCGTAGTTATTAGACTGAAGGTCATTAATCATGATATTGAAAAGTGTGGGGCTTATAACAGAACCCTGGGGTGTGCCATTTTCGTTCTAACCGTACCGTAGTTATTCGCTGCATGCCGGATTGAACTGTCATCTGCATAAACCGCTACGTCAATAAGTTTCTTGGCGTAGTTATTAGACTGAAGGTCATTAATCATGATATTGAAAAGTGTGGGGCTTATAACAGAACCCTGGGGTGTGCCATTTTCGAGTTCATATTTGTTGCTTGTTGAGAGACCTAACTTGTATTTGCCTATCGCTTAGAAAATCCTAGATCCAGTAGAACATCCGTCCTGTTAACCCTAGTTCATGTACTTTTTTAAGTAGGTCATCTACACAAACTAAATCAAATGCCTTGATCAGGTCGACGAATACTGCACATAGATAATTATTCATGCTGTAACCTTACAATATGATCAGTAGTGGAGCGCTGCTGTCTAAACTTTGATTTGGGCTATTTAATCCATTACTTTCACAGTAATATTTTAGCCTATTATTTACCATAGTCTCAAGTGTTTTACATAACGTAGAGGTTAAACTTATCAGTCTGTAAGAATCGGTTTCATTTTTATCTTTTAATGGTTTAATCAACGGGGTTATTGTTGCTGTTTTCCAGCTTGTATGAATTGTTCCTTCTGACCATGATTTATTGAATAATTCTAGAAGTAAATTGCGTAATGACCCTGAGAGTTTTCTAAACATGCTATATTTGATTTTCGCCAGCCGTCGAGTCAATTGTATGCATTTCCTCTATGGTAAAGGGTAATTGCTTTATGTTCATCTACTGAGTTACGCAATGGTTTATTCCAATGAAATTCCGACTTTCATTTTAAGAATTAGTCAACTGTGACTTTTATCGCTACTGCCACCAGCAAACGTTTTTACTAACAGCTCCGCCTTTTCGCTATTTGTCATGGCTGATTGGGATTCATAATTACGCGTAGAAATATTTCTAGAAACACATTTGCTGCTTATTGCGTGTATTGTGTTCGCAATAAGCGCGGCAAATGTTCTTTTAGAAATATTCCTACAGTAACAAATGTGTAGGGCTATTATATATAGACAAGCAATAACAACAAGTAAGAAACCATGCATGAATACAACACCATCAAAGGCAAGGTGCTTATGAAGGATTAGTGAGACCACTGATCATTGGCATTAATTAACATTGGAGATATTAATAAGTAATTATAGGGGAAAATAATTTTAATTAGACAACCAATCATGACAAATCAGAAACC
The DNA here is from genome assembly GCF_932274485.2 of Patella vulgata. Classification (NCBI taxonomy): domain Eukaryota; kingdom Metazoa; phylum Mollusca; class Gastropoda; family Patellidae; genus Patella; species Patella vulgata. The sequence continues at coordinate 47,292,935 of NC_065885.2, forward strand.
ATACATGATGTGATGGGCTAGGTGAGGGTACATCAAGGAAATAGTAAAAGCCTGATAACAGGTACATGTAGTAACAATAACATAAAAAAAAACAAAGGCAACCCATACATGACATTAAACATCAGAGAAGTAGTAACTCCAGATAAACTACATGGGGATTTAAAAGTTAGACCATAATTAAGTGAATTATAAAATATGAGTATTAAAATGCACACAAAACGCAAAACCCACATGCTCCCAAGTAAAAATATTAATTAATAGTCCTACACTCTTCCATCCGATTGACACACACACATTTATGCACAGGTTAAACAGTTAACTGGTTTAATAATGATAATTAAATAAATGACCATAATTAAGTGGGATATAACTGATAAATTATGAATATTAGAAAGGCACACCACAGTTCTACTCACAGGCTCCTAAATAATTATAGTTCTACACACTTCCTCCCATTAGACACACACATTCCATGTTTTATTAAATTTAGTTCTACAAATGGATTAACTTGATTCACGAATTAAATGAACTTAAGCACGTAAGAAAGTCTAGGCATGTACACATCAGTTTAGAATTAGTTCATCATAGGCTCTTGGGAGGAATATTCCTGTATCGCGATTAAGGTCTGGTTTGGATCTCGTGATATGTATAGCTTCCATGATTTTCCGTGTCTTTTCGTTGTGTTGGTTGAGTGCTAGGGTCTTGGACAAATGGATTTTGTGACCTGATTTGGACTGAAGGTGTTGAGCAACTGCTGATTCTGCTGTGGAGGACCTTGAGTGATGTTGGGCGAGTCTTTTAGGAAGGGGGTGCCGGGTTTCACCAATATATGTGCTGTCATAAGAACACACAACTTCATAGATACATCCTTTAGGTGGCAGTGGAATGGCGGGTTGGAGTTTACCATTCACTTTTAGGTGGTCTTTAAGTGTGCGTCCTCTAGAAAAAATGACTTGGATACCTGTCGTTGTGAGTAGCCTTCGGATGTGGTACGATAATTTTCCTTGGAACGGGATAGTTATCCGTATAGGTGGTTTATCTGTCTTGGGCTGTTCAGCAACGGTTTTATTTTTAGTTTCTTTTATGGTATTCTTAGCTAACTGGGGCGGATGTTCAGATTAGCAAGTTTGCTTTCTATGTTATTAAGTTCACTGGGTTGGGAATTGTCGTCACATATTGATGGCTAGGGTAGATTATTAGACTTTTTGACACTATGTGAGTGGTTCGAATGATAATTGGTGTACTGGTCGGTATGGGTAGGTTTTCTATATATACTCAGCCAAATTAAAAACTTGACACTGATGAATTTCAACAAAAAAAAATTTCTGGTAAGTCAAATAAATTTTAAAGTGTTTCTAACGATAGTAAGTAGTAAGAAGCCTTTAATTTCATATAAAGATGAAAAACCTGAAAAACACGTGCAAACACAAACTCGTGAGGTCCAAGTTTGCTTAAACTGAACATGCACACGTAACTTGAACTGGAAAAACAGATTAAAATTGTTATTTTCATCTTTGTTAGAAAATGCCTCGCCTTTCAAATGTAGAACCACTGTTGCAAGAGCCTTTAATTGTTCACGCCAGATAATAATTAATCTTAGAATGAGAGTGCTTCAAACTGGAACTATTGCCGACCGCCCAAGGGCGGGAGCGCCACGTGTGACGTCACTCCAGGAAGATCAAGCAATACGATTACGTCATCTTAGAAACAGATTTGTCACTGCAACCTCCACAAGTAGAGAGATGTTTGGTGGAAGGGTAACTGCACAAACTGTTCGAAATTGCTTGCAGGCTGCTGGTCTTCGAGCTCGGAGGCCCTATAATGGACCAATATTGACACCTCTTCATCGCCGTAACCGACTTGTGTGGGCCACAAGACACATAAGATTTACTCAAAGACAGTGGAATTCGGTTGTCTTTTGTGACGAATCTCGATTCCCTTTGAGATTTGCCGATGGCAGGGTCCGAGTGTACCGCAGACGAGGTGAACGTTACGCTCAAGTATGCGTCAGAGAAGTTGACTGATTCGGTGGCGGCAGCGTCATGGTTTGGGGTTCTTTTTGTGCACATGGACGTTCTCCTCTTGTTATCCAAGGGAACTGCTGTCCAGTACAGGGATCAGATTTTACAACCTGTTCTTCTTCCGTTTATGCAAAGACATGGGCCTGGACTAACGTTTCAACAAGACAATGCTTGACCCCATAAAGCAATTGCTACCCAGAATTTTTTAAGAAATGCCGGTGTCCAAGTCCTGGATTGGCCGTAGCTTAGCCCCGACCTTAATCCTATTGAACACATCTGGGAAGAACTGGGTCGACGTGTTCGTCAGCAAGTGAATCCACCACTGACGTTGCAGGACCTTCAACATGCTCTTGCTGAGAAGTGGCGACGTCGTCCTTGGGTAGTGTTTACTTATGTTCTGAGATCCATGAGGAGACGTTGTGTGGCAGTACGAGACGCTAGAGGAGGCCACAACCGTTACTAAACACTTTATTCCGATTATTCTCCAAGTCTGTGAATTTCATTTTGGGGGATACTGTGACATCACGAACGTTATGAATGTCAAGGACTTTTGGCGAGACGTATTCTTGCTTTCTGTTGATGCCAGGGTCGTCTGTACACAACATAACACTAAAATAGTTGCCTTAAACCAAATATTAAAAATCTAGTCCCAAAAATCCCGAGTGTCAAGTTTTTAATTTGGCTGAGTATACACTAGTGGTGAGTCTTGTGCCTTAAACCAAATATTAAAAATCTAGTCCCAAAAATCCCGAGTGTCAAGTTTTTAATTTGGCTGAGTATACACTAGTGGTGAGTCTTGTATCTGTTTTCGTAACTAAGACGTATAAAAAAGGTAAGCAATGGTTATTTTCTTTTTCAATAGTGAACTTGGTTAGTGGTTATTTAAAGGCTGAAGAATGGTGCCTGGATCACCACTTTTATCAAGGATAACAAAAGTATGATCAAGTTGGATATAACTGATAAATTATGAATATTAGACAGCCACACCACAGTCCTACCCACAGGCTCCTAAATAATTATAGTCCTACACAATTCCTCCCATTAGACACACACATTCATAAAAACTAATAAATTTATCACATTCCGCCGAGTACTTCACCCTGAACTCAACCGTCATTACAGTGTAACGGTGATATATTCGAACGGCTTTTGAAATCGGATAATAATTGTGACCTCTAGAAGGACCACAAGCTAAAAACGCAAAAAAATTTTTCGTACAATCAGGGGCCATAATTCAGGAAGTTAAGATCCGATATGTGCGAATATCGAAAGGAACCAAGATCTTTTGGTTATAAACATGCATTTGAAGTGTCATCAAAGTTAGATGAAAATTGTGACCTCTGAGTGTCCACAAACTAAAAACATGATTTTTCGTACAATCAGGGGCCAAAATCCATGAAGTTTCGATCCGATACATTCTATCGAAAGGAACTGAGATCTTTTGGAGATAAACCACTGGGTTATTAAGTCAGGTTCAGATGACAAGACTAGTTTCACATCTTATAATACTTTTATTCTCTGCTTCTTACGCATCACGTACAAACATCGTAATGTTAAAGACACTCAGAACTAACTTGTATTGAGGGAGCCATGTCCTAGCTTGGCACAAATATGCCAACTCCCAGACGCTCTTCCTCGTTCCGTCTCGTCTCGTGCCTAGGCGCCCATGGCCTCTGCTTTGTCCTGGCCGGACCTCTCTATCGATGTCGTTTCCCTTCTGGGTTTATAAACCCTTCAAGACAAAGGATCTTATTAGACATCTGTATCACATCAGGTTTAACATTCAGTAGAGTTTGCTTATCAGACAAAGATAGTTAAAAAAACCATGCCAACAACAAGTTATGGTTACATAATTACATAAGGAATGCTCCCAAGACCTCCAGGGGTGTCGATAGCAGACGGGTTGATATGAAGCGTCTATAACATCAGCCACTATGTAACACTACGGTGCAAAATGCATATGCCAGCAGTTCAAAATACGTATTTTAAATTTGCAATTGCCATTGCTCCACAATATCAATGTCACAGAGTTAAAATACAGAATACATTCTTCAATTATACAAAATACGGTATGATAGTTATTTTGTACATTACACTTCTCCCTTCTCCATTTTGCATTATAGACCGATGCATAATAGAACTTAGAATATTAGAACCCATACCTTATATGGAATCTACGACGAACCTCATTTGCATTCGGAAAAAAGTCCGGAATAGGATGGAAATTAAGACATTTTACTACCTCAAGTTCCTAATTTCCAAATATCAACTTCGGAATATAATTCCGGTTTTTTTAACTGAATAAACAACTTTTGTTTTGTTTGGATTAAAATTTATAAGCCAATTATTTGCCCTGGTATTGAAATTTGACAGATCGTGGTTGAAGGGTCGTTCTATGTCATCAACTGACTATTACATCTTCGTGCAGTATTGTTTGCAAATAATCTGGTCAAATTGCGAAGCACGTCTTGTACACCATTAATGTATATTAAAAACAGAAAGGGGCCCAATACTGACCCCTGATTTCGGGTATTTTCTGATGAAATTGAATCATTTAAAAAGACTCGTTGTGTTCGACCAACAAAATAACTTGATAACCATTTAATTTGTCAGCCTGGAACCCCGTGTTGACTCAATTTATATATTATACACGGCAAAAATCCGCTGTCAAACACCTTGAATATGTCGCAGAAGACGTAACGAGAATATAGGTGCTTATCGATTGCAGACGTGATGTCATAATAAACTTCTAATAGTTGAGGACTGTAGAGTAGTTTATCGGAAACCTGATTGGTATTTTATCTTTGAAGGCATTTTAAAAAAGCGATATATATTAAACAGACAGTTTTATGGATAACATTCACTAGGTTTATTAACTGCAACGTTTCAATGAGGATACTCTCACCGTTATCAAGCCTCTGATTCAAACTGTAAATTAGTTTATTGTTATCCACTTGTATATAACCTTATGTAACATGTTTGATTGTACCATTGCTTATGGTATCCTCATTGATGTTTGATTGGTATTTATATAAGAGATTGTTATCATGAAAGTAACTAAACAGGTGTTTACAGACTACCCTTTCAAATAATTTGCTTAAAATACTCAAATTGCTAATAGGACGATAGTTGGAAACAGGGGAGCTGTCACCATTTTAAAGGAAGGTAATACATTTGACAATTTGTTGGAAATACACCAGATCGAAGTGATTAATTGAAAATAAGTTTTAGCAGAATACATATGGTGGTTCTGGGAGACTTGAAAGTTTTCCATTTTAACGTGCTTATAAAGGTCAATGATTTGCTTCTCCTCTACAAAGGGAATATCAATTTGAAAATAGGTTCGTTTATCAAAATTTGGTAAATTAGGTTTTTGTGTATTATCTGAGATTGATCCAAAACAACTGTTTAATAAGTCAGCTTTATCAAATTTTGAGTAAGCAATCCTTCCACTGACAGCCAAAAGCGACGGAATATCGTTAGTTACATTTGCTTTTCCTATATTATTCCAATAATTCTGTTTGTTTGTATCATTACAATTTAAAAAAAATTGTTTACTTTATTTCTTTCGACTTTATATTTTCTTATATCGCATTTACAATGGTTCTTATTTGCTTTTTTGTAACCTATTTCTGGATCACATTGCTCCGCATATTTCTGTTTTGGACAGCGTTTTTTCTTACAGTTATTACTTTCTTTTGTACACAAAATTTGAGATTTAAGATATGAAAATCAAGCAATGCATAAACCCCCTTAGATCTGATAGGTCAGGAGTGACATCAGTTGTTTCACTGGAACAAATCTTGATTTCATCATTGACTGAGATAACTTCTAATAAGGCGGTTGTTGTTGGTTCATCAATTACATTCCTAAGATTATTCAATGATATAATATCCCGTAAATTGTTGCGTATTGCTAACAAATCGTCATTTAAATCGCCTCGAATTACAACATTTAGCGTAGTGTGATATGCAAATTCAATGGACCTTTCAAACAATGACCAAGAATACATTGAGCTGTTCGGCGGTCTTTTGTAAAATACATTAACATGTCCAAAAATTCATTTTATTTATGGCACGTCAACTCCAACCAGCTATATTGCGTCACGCATAAGGTGAAAACAATAAATTTATATGCATATCATAAACGTTTTAAAATTAAAAAATAGATGTTACAATCCATATAAATATTTAAAATGAAAAGATGAAAATGATATGTGCAATTAAAATTTACAATAAAAATCTTTATCTTTTAAAAACTCAAATATTTGGTGTAATGATTGATAATGGTAAAAATGCGATCTAAAATCCTTGAGATGCTTGCACTCAATCACGGGAGCATCGCTAACGCTGCAATATACGTCCACATTCCAGCTTTGATTGAAATGGAACGTATTAAAATGAAGAGAATGAAATGTAAAATGGCGGTAATATGACAAGAGGCAAAGAAGGCTCGGCGTTGGGTTTGTTTTGCTAAATGTACAGACAAAATATTAACAAAAAATGGGTGTGACACCGCCCCAGAGGGTCGGGGTTTGCACTAAAATAAATAGTTGCTGTCTTTGCGTTATAATGAATAAATATGCAAAGCTCCAAGATGATCCATTCAGAATTGAAGCCTGTAGACGATAAATACAAAAATCGGGCGTGGCTCTGTCCCTGTTATTGAAATGATTGATATGCTGAATTTGAACAAAATCTGTTAATTATTGCATCCTGTAGAGTATTTACAAATAAAAACTAACAAAAAAGTGGGAGTGATACTACACCTCTAGGGGTCGGGTCATGCACCAAAATAAATATTTGCTATCCTTACAGTATAAAGAATAAATATGCCAAGTTCCAAGATGATCCATTTAGAATTCCAGACTGTAGACAAAACACGACATGGACCAATATATCTATATATAGGTAAAACCCTGTGCTGGATGTTCCGAATTGGATCCAAATCTGTTAATAATTGCAACCAGTAAGCGACCCACAGACACACAAAAAGAAAAAGTGCGTGGCTCTGCCCCTGGGGTTGGGCATGCACCACAAACAATAGGGATGTTTCTTAGGGTAAAAGGAATACGTATGCAAAGTTTCAAGATGATACGCTAAGAAATGCGGCTTGTATATGACAAACAAATAAATGCAAGAAATGGGCATGGCATCCTTAGGGAACAGGGAATAAGTATGAAACGTTTTCAAGACGATCGATTAAGAATTGTGGCCTGTAGACGACAAACAAATACAAGAAATGGGAGTGGCTCTGCCACTGGGGGTCGGGCATGCACCAAAAACAATAGGGGCCATCCCTGGGGTATAAGGTATAAGTATTTAAAGTATCACTTAAAAATTGCGGCCTGTAGGCGACAGAGAGGGGGGGGGCGACGGCAATATACGTCACAAACAGCTCCAACCCTTCCTGTTGGCCTAGGAGGCAGCCCAGTCTCCTACGAGAGGCTTAATGTGATGAAGTTTATATGTGTCTGCAAGATGCCAAGACCGTTGCCAGTGACCATAAATAAATGTATTTATATATTATAAATTAAACTTTTTTGAAAGAGATATAAAATTCGGAGATGGGATGATCTAAAGCAGACTTTGATCATATGATAATAGCAGACGATACATGTTTACTACTAAAGGGTGGTCAAGCTGGTTATATGAAATATGATTTGACAGAGATGCAATTTTTGTAGCCTACTGCAGTGCTCGTGGGGGGGGGGGCGAATGGTTAGCAAGTGCGCGCTGTATCATAAGGCCTGTCATTTATTCAACTGGCGTGGTTTCGAATCCCCGGTTGTACGTGACATTGAGTAGGGTCGCCTGTCCAACCTCGTGGGTTTTCTCCGGGTCCTCCGGTTTCCTCCCACTGCTAAAGACCCCTACGCGCAAGCGAATTATTGAAATAAAATTAAACCATATGCTCGTCCCGAAATGATCACGTTTGTGTCGAGTGGACGTCAAACCCCATTTCTCTCTCTCTCGCAGTGCTCGTGCGCCTCGACGTATAAAATGATCACTGGAGATGTGTTTGGTTGTGTACTGTGTTAAGCTCTTAAGAGATGAGACTCGCGGGCAGACCCATACACAATACACCCATAATTGAGTTTAGATCTTTTTAAAGCTCGATATAATCAGAGCAAGATTTTACGGTCTGCTCCCCAGTCAATGTTTGATAAGACTCTCAATATGCTGAAGGCTTTCAGACATTTCTTCTTGAGCCTTTTTATGTGCGGTATAAATGATAATTTCAAATACCAAACCTAAGAATTTCGTTCCATCTACAACTGGAATGAGGCTGCCATCCAGTGTAAGCTCCGAATCAGGATGTAAACCCTGTCTTTGACAAACACGCATACAGTCTTGGATTTTGGAAATCGAAATCCACTGCAGTTGCCCATCGTTGAATAAAATTCAAACAAAGTTGCAACTGGCGTTTGATTGTCTGCATTTTTGTCGATCCGTAGCAAAAAGTGTGGGAGATAATATACTGGGGGAATGGATCGGATATATTGATCCCAGGCGTACATTAAATGACCAATCTTCTAAAAAAAATTGGAAATAAAGATAGGCAAGCGACCTCGTAAACCAAGGTTATGGTTTCAAATCTAACTAGATGATTAAAAGTGCTCCTTTGTGACCGAAATCCACAGTGGTGGTTTGTAATGAGCTTGTTGGACTGTTGATAAAGCTTGTTGATAAATCTCTCCATGGGTTTGCAAATGCAGCTAGTTAACCCGATTAGACGATAATTTGTATGATTCGTAAGATCTTGACCAGGTTTAGGGATAGGAATTATTGTGGCCTCATGCCACGATGGGAGAAACTTTCCATCAACCCAAACCTGGTTAAAAAGATCCAATAAAATTAAAAAAGGGTAGAAAATGGTAAATGTTTCAGTGATTATTATCTGAACCAGTTGCGGTATCACCAGCCCGTTTTAAGGAATCACGCAACTTGATAACGGAAAATTTATCATTATAGCATTCATCATTACCCTACTTTAAGTTAAGTCGCATTTTCTCCTGTTGATGTTTAATGCCCCGAAAGGCATCAGAGGAGAAATTGGATGATGAATAGAATGAGAATGTACTGGCCAGAGAAATGGCAATATCAGAAAATGTTGTTACAGTAGAATTTTCAACATTTAGTTTTAACATATTTTATTGCAAATAATTTACAAAGGGAAGACAATTTATAGAAATTATGAACCTTCTCCCAGTGAATGTAATATCACATGTTGATGGCAATACAAACATTTAAGATACACTAGATAGTGAAATTGCTTATCTAAGCAAACAGATAAATCGACGACGACTATTATATATTATTGATCGATTAAACATACACCAGAAGAGTGCTATTTTAGTATATTGTTATAATAATTAGAACTCAAAACCTAATTTCAGAAACTCATGGCAGATGTTTATTATATAAACTACTGCTTTAATTCAAATCTGGTTCCATGAAGACTAATGTCTTCAGGTAAAATTTCTCAACAAGAATATTGACATTTTATCTCCGGAATGATAATCACTGTTGAGTGAGCATGTTTTACAATGAATAACATCCATATCTTTCTGTGAAGTGCGTTTAAAACTCACAAAAACATAACTAGAAAAATAGAATTAATCTCGTATAAACAGTAATTCACACACATTATATTGCTCAACTTAATAAAATATGTTATTGAAATGGTGACGTCATACATTTAAGTGGTAGTAGAAGAAAAACTAATGACACTTAATTTGTAGAAGTTCTTTATTTTTGTAACAGATCACATTTGATAAATTGAGTTAAATTATAACCTTAAATTATTTTTTATCGCCGATTTCAGTGCTTCTTTTTATTTTTATGTTGGCAGTGTTTACTTCTCCAAGATATCAGACAGTTCCCTTATTTATTTGCGTTTATATTGTTGATAACGACCTGTTGAAACGTCGCAGTAATTGTTATCTGTAAATAGTGTCTTATTTGGATATGAGATTATGGGTTATTAATTACTACTGATACATTTTAATAAGCTTCACAGGACTATCGTACAGCGAAATATAACTATCGCAGTATCCAGTAATTGTAATTTTAAAATCCGAGTGACGGTGTTTTTTTTCATAAGCCCACGACAGACCATCCTCGGTATCCCCAGAACACTGAGGATACCGAGGATCAGGACAGACGAGCGTATCTTTTTTTTGCCCAATCGCACCGATCATTAAAATCTCACGAAAAACCGTCTGTGTACCCGTTCATGGCGACGACGATTCTGCTCGGCTAAACACTCGCCCGTATCTACCATGTTAGATATTTTCGGCCGAATATTTTACGCCGGCGATCGATTCGCTGGAAAATCCGTTCGTCTGTGAGTGTCCAGTGTATATTGTTGAGCGAACCCATTTTATAAGCCAATCCGAGACATCATTGATATCACGAGATCTCAAAATAGGTTCCAGATGAGTCACATGATCGACGTTATTTACTCGCGGAATGGCGTACGCCCTCGAGACGATTGCTACGCTACGTGTGCCATTTCGTGATCGGACTTAAAAAATTGCTGGCGAATTTTAATCGGCGCTATCAGGCGAAATAATATGCTCATCTGTTCTTGGCTTTATTCTCTTGGATCTGTCAACTGCGTTTGACACTGAAGACCACACGATTCTGATTTTCCGGCGTGGTTCCCTCTTGTCAACGATGCAGGGCGGAGGGTCTGACAAGGACAGCTGTCTAGTTGTTCGGATGGCACGAAAAACCGAGGTCCCGTGTACACATTGGCGTACACGTAAAAGATCCCTTGAGAGTTGGAATTTGATATAAGAGTAGGCCGTAGTGCCGATGTTCTGGCAAAACATCCCTCATAGCACAAAGTATGACGTGTGCCCGTCTTCATTAGCCCAGTTCGGAGCAGAACAGTAGGACGTTAAACTCCATTTCATTTCATGAGATTCTGCCAAATCGACAATCTACTGAATTTGGCATCGTTCGTTTTGCTGTAAAACTACTGCAATCGTGGACAAACAGGATTCAACTTTCAATTAAGAAATATGGACCTTTTACGCTGGTAAATAATAACTTTGACCGTTTAAAATGCGCCATTGGAATCAGAATATGTGTTTGATGGCTCTAAGCAGCAGCTAAAAAGCATGACCTATAATAATTTGATTTCCGTTGATGACAATCAAATTATTCCATCCTCATTGGCCAGGAACATAGGTGAGCATATAAGTATGGAAGCCAGATAAACACGGTTACTACTATATAAGGCAAATCTTTCAGATCCGAAAATGGAACACAAATGATGGAGCGAAGACTTGTAATCAATTCGTAAGTCAGGTAAAAACTAGATATTTTCAATTCCTTGCCCTCCCCCCCCCCCCGGTTTTTCTCAACCCATTGATTTATAAATCAATAAGTTAATAACTGATCCTATATTACTCCCATATTGCATGATCTGCATTGGTTATCTATTTCATTTAGAGTTATGTTCAAAATACCCTTCTTACTATTATTGTTAATTTTAACCAGTACTGCGCTTTCCACTGATTATCATCCGTATTGGTATTGGCGTTTTTTGTCCCCCGTCTTTCGAAGGAAGCAGGGGGAAAGGAAATGAAATGGGGTTTAACGTCCTACTGAAATTGGCCTGTCTGTCTCTCTGTCTGTCCGTCACATACCATTGTTCTGTTTCATAGTATTTGTAGAAGTTTTTTGAATTTTGTTTGTGGGAACTGCAATAGTGATTCCAGGCAATATTTGAGGCAATATTATCAGCAGGAAGCCAACATGATTCTCGTTGTTCCTTGATTTTGACACATTCCCTTTTATCCTTTTGTATGGGTGAACTCGATATTATTCAGGGTTAACGCGCCATAAACAGGATCATCACTAGGGTTGTCGTGGGAGGAGGCAGGCCAACACATATTTGATTTGTAGTTGGCTGGTTTTCATCAAAGGAATTACCTGCAGTATGTCTATCGGTTGTCGGGAGCAGCTGGCCTGGAGGGAGGGAATTATTAGTCGAGGGTGTGTTCGCCGTCTGTGATGGGACTGGCTCATATATACTAAGCAGCAAAAGAAACACCAGGTTGGTATGTTACTCTGAATAGACGCATTGCATAAAACTTGACACTCGCGGTGGACACACCAGATACTGGTGTATAGACTGTGTACAGACTCCAAACCTAATCACTAATGTGTCAACATACTGTTCACAAAAATTGCTTTGATCCATATAGTAAGTCGTTTTCCAAAATGATTTGATTGAAGTGCCTCTTTTTTTATTTTTTCGCTTGCTGTTTAGGCCCCAATGTACATGGGTTATAATTACCAGATGAGCCGGGAGCTCATCTACACCAATTGGAAATGCAATGACATCAATGTGAGGTCTAGAAACTTGTTTTTCGAAAGGTACAAAAATAGGGGGTACACTGTGGGACTGTCAGACTTTATCCGCTGACATATTTCCAATTTGGAAACTAGTCTTCGACCGACTAATGAATCTCAAGATGTCTGAATACTGGTATATCCTACGCGCATTCTGAACCTCAGACTAGATTTTGCGAGCAATTCCATTAACGCTTGTGTTCTGTTTATCAGGTTTGTGAACGATTTCGAATTCATAACCTTGAATTTCTAAAGTCCACCGAATTAAATGACTAATATCAGTAGGTTATTTTTTATTTTCATTGACTCCTGTTTTTGAATGATCGACTTAAAAGGGCATTAGGTAAGATTAGATAAAGAGCTAACAGAACATGCTGAAAATTTCTGTCAAATTGCGATATTGTCGATTCAATTTTAGACTAGCCTAGATCATCATTACAAACATTGGTACTATATTAAACAAAGTCTCAATTATCCATTTTTACGTTAAATTATCCATCACACAATGTATTCAAATCCACTAAAGATCGCAGGCTAACGTTGGCACCGAGAGTTGAATATGGTCTGGATATGTTAATTAATGTCTAATTAATAATTTAGATAACATTTCAGGCCTAAAAAAGACCTGCAATAGGCAGATTTAGCTCTTGCATAATGCAAGTTTGAGGATACATGCATTTAAAAGGTTTAAATAACGTCATTCCCGATTTTGATGAAAACGTTTTGAAAGTGATGAAATGATCGTCAAAGTTCTTCGAGAAAACGATTTATAGCGTCTAATGTAGACAAATCATATTACCAGTTCATTTCTTACAGAATGTCTGTCATGGCCGTTTGGAAGCTCATTGGGGCGTTGTAATTACAAGATACGGAGAAGCCCACTAGGGTCAATCACATGAAAAAAAAAGTGTTCTAACTAGTTTATTTCAAGGTCGCCCTTTACTGATTTACCGGATAGCTAGACCAACGAAGTATTTTTTTATGTTACGGGATCGGCACATACAGGTCATGCTCCCATTAATGGTTCGTTATTTCATGCCCTCATCAAAAACCATTCATTAAGTTCATACTCTCATTAACTTCATAGTCCCACCATCTTAATGATTCATTGGAATGTCATTTACATTTTTCAGAAAATTTTGTTAATCCAAGCCTGATATACACAAATTGATTATTAAAGAAATCAAAATCAAGATTGCAACGATAGATAATTTGCAGGCTTGGATTCAATCGAATTAAATAGTGGCGCATGAAAGAGGTTCAGCGAAACGTAAAGATGGCAACGGCTTGTTTAAAAAGGATATAGACGATGTAGTTTCTAATCAATTATGTTCGGTGAATTACGCGAACAGTTCAAATTAAATGGCAGTCGTTTACGCCTGCTTAGTGCATTCTACACGTTTTTTTAAATTATTATTTTGTCGTTTGTAAATCAGCCTTTACTAATTACTTCCACATTGTGTTGTAGGATATTTTTTTATTTGTTCATTACAAAATGGCACCCGAAACCATAGGGTGCATTACTCGTGTACTGATTATAAAATGTTATTTGTGTCTTAAATATTGAATATTAGGATCCAATAGTTTCACGGCAAAATAACAACACCAATATTGATTGAAATTTATCATTATTAAATTCTAATTCGTGTTGCAGGACGGAGGGCCTGACAAGGGACAGCTGTCTAGTCGTTCGGATGGGACGAAAAATCGAGGTACCGTGTACACATTGGCGTGCACGTAAAAGATCCCTTGGCAGTTGGAATTCGATATAAGAGTATGCCGTAGCGCCGCTGCCCGGGCAAAATTTCACTCATAGCACACCGTATGTATGGCGTGTGCCCGTCTTCATTAGCCCAGTTTAGGAGCAGAACAGTTGGACGTTAAACTCCATTTCATTTCATTTCGATTAACCGTAAGAATATTTTTGTTTTCGTTTTTTTTTAATTTGCACAGTTTTTAATTTTCTGTTGAAACGGAAAAAAAATCGCTAAACTCGGCAACTTATGCAGACAATAAAAACTGTAAAGTCAACACAAATGAAACAAAACAGCCAAAAATCAAATTTAAAGAAGTTTTCCGAAAAATATAAATAGCGAGCCGGGGCTTTAAGGAGAGCATGAAATTGATGAATCGTGATATTAATAAATGATACCAATGCGTGTATGAAGTTGGTGGGAGTAGGAAATTAATGAGAGTATGAAGTTTATGATTTTAATGGAGGCATGAAAATAACGAATGATATATTTATGGGAGCGTTGGCCTAGCTATTCGATAAATCAGTGTATGGCGACCTTAAAATAAGTTTCTCGTGGGCTTCTCCGTGTCTTGTAATTACAAGATAGTTATCTTGTAATAACAAGATAGCTATCTTGTAATTACAAGATAATCAAAACATTTTTTTTTATTTGATTGACCCTTATGGTTTTCCGTAACGATTTTCTCTCTTCTTGATTGTAATAAGTTTGATGGACAAACAAATGAACCTCTTATTGATCGATATTTAGCTTCCCCGTTGGAGAATAACCCCTTCCTATAATATTACTTCAAGTGTGTTGTCAATACAATCTAACCGGGTTAAAAAGTGAAAAGTCAGTTGTTACATGTTGATGAAGTCAACTTATAACTAAAGTAAACACATTAAGAGATGTATTACTCTATAAAGATTAACGCAGAAATTCTACAGATTGTCTCGCCCTGTCAATTTCGATTAACTCTTAAAAATACAACTGATATTTTCTAAAAACAATTGGTGGCTTCCATTGGCGTTAAATATGTCTATAATAGGTAACACTATCTTTAAATGAGTGTAAATATAAGAACTACGTGTATAACAGCTAATACGTTTTTAAGCAGTGTATACATATTATATGTAGTCGCATAATACTGTGTTTCTTTCCTCAACAATTTAATTTTAATATATACTATTCAAAAAAAGTAGGGGATATTTGATTTTTAAGTGTTATTAAAGTCACCTAATGAAACTGACGAAGAAACAAATGACAAAATGAAATGAAGTTCACATTCATCGATTTATTCCAAATGATCGTTAGACTAAGTAAGGCACAGACTGACCATTATAAGGGTAAAATGATACCCGGGGTCAAACAGCAAAGTTACCACAGCATCACAACCAAGTCAGTAACGGGTAAATCCTCCTCTGTTTGCCAAACAAGCATTGATCCGACGTGGCATACTCCTAATGAGACGTCTAAGGTCATTTTGGTCCAGATTGTCCCATTCCTGTTGCAACGCAGCAGCAAGTTCTTGGACATTGGCAGGACGTTGTTGACGTTGACGTAACCTCTGTCCAAGCATGTCCCAGACATGCTCGATGGGGGAGAGGTCGGGACTCAGTGCTGGCCAAGGTAATGTGGTGATGTTCTGTTGTTGGAGGTAACCTGTAACGATCCTGGCCCTGTGACATCTCGCGTTGTCATCCTGAAAGATGAAACGGCGGCCATGACGTCGTGCGAACGGCACAACATGGACTGCCAAGATGTTGTCCCGGTAGTACTGGCCTGTAACACGCCCTGCAACAACATGTAAAGCCGTTCTTCCAGCAACAGTGATGCCTCCCCACACCATAACAGAACCAACCCCAAATCGATCATGTCTGATGACGTTAACGTCTTGGAAGCTGTCGTTTCGACGACGCCACACCCTCCTACGTCTGTCCATAAAATCAACAGTGAACCTTGACTCATCTGAAAACATCACATTGCTCCAGCGTCGATTATCCCAGTGTTGACGATCCCTACACCAACGACGTCTTGCCTGAATGTGATGATCTCTCAAACAAGGGATCACGCGAGGACGTCGGGCGCGAAGGTGACCCCTATGCAGTCGATTCCGAATCGTCTGGCCACTCACTCTCACACCAGTGTCTGTTTGAAGACGAGCGCTGATCTGATTTGCTGTGATGACACGATTTCTCAAGGCCAAGGTACGGATAAATCGATCCTGGGCTTGAGTTGTCGCCCTTGGTCGACCTGAGCGTGGTCTGTCCTGTACAGATTGTGTATCACGGTATCTGGACCATAGCCTGCTTATGACAGACTGAGAAACATTCATCGTCCGCGCCACAACCGCCTGTGTTGTGCCGATCTGTAGCATGCCAAGGGCACGTAACCTTTCATTTTGGGTAAGCCGACGCATATCAAAATTTGTTTTCTGGTCACTAAAACAATTAAACTGATGTTTCCACCCTGGAATTCAATGCCACAATGACTGTAACATTCAAAGTCAGAGTCGTGCAAATCTTGGGTTGGACCCCCATGATGATCCCAAGCATCACCTGCATTCCATGCGGTAGCTATTGGTGCGTTTGGGCGTCACATGTAACTGGAAATGTTTCTTCTGTTAGGTTCTATAGTGACTTTTTTCGTAGTCATTTGCATATTTTAGTATTATTCTGCCCCCAAAATCAAATATCCCCTACTTTTTTTGAATAGTATATATAAGCTATGAGCAGACCATCGAATCGCAGTCCTTCGCCCATAACAAAAGTTTGAAATGAAATGGGGTTTAACACCCCACTGTTCTGCCCCGACTGGGATAATGAAGGCGGCAAAAGTTTGCAAAGATAAACCTAGGATGACTGTGAAATACTTTACCGGAAACCCACCATGATAAAATAAATTAGAGATGTCCATTTAGATTGTTCTTTATTGCAACCGTCTTCATTAGCCCAGTCGGATCAGAACAGTGGGACGTTAAACCCCGTTTCATTTCATTTCTTAATTGCAATAGGCGCGAAATGCTTGTTTAGTTACAAAATTTCTTCATCCACACATGATAAACACTTGTTTGTGTGCGTGTAACTTTGAATATTTCGCATACGGATTCCACTAACTGGCACAACAGGAATATGGCTCTGTGCTCACTTAACAGTGTTCTGGGCGCGCTGTATTTCGTAAAAATCTCATGGTAAAGTTTATCAGCAACTGTTGGCAATATCTCCGATCATCTCGAAAATGAATCCATTACTGAAAGGATATGTTTATATCCCACAGGACTTTCCGGTAAAAGGTCAATAAAACAATAAGTAATCGAGAGAAACCTTTTTCAATTGGAATTGATACTTTACTATGAGTATTTACTTTCGTTCTTTAACAGACTTCTCATTTAGAAAACATAGTTTCCTATAATTTTGGCCACCATTAATCACTGATCTGGTTGCGTCCCTTAATTAATGCAAGTGTAGTGTCCAAATGCTTGTTTGTGTTTGAACCCCAATAGAAAAGTTACTCGGCGGATAACGTTTCACTTTGAACTTGTGCCGAAGAAGAAAATTGGTCGATTACTGCTACGACGGCTTAAAAAAACGCCAATAGCCACGTTGTAGATTAGATGTGAACTTGTTAGAATTCATCACATTGTAGATGTCATTTTTTTAGATCTCATTTGTACACACCATCTTTTGTATAATTCTCATAGTTTTTCATTACCCTGTGATATAAAATTTCGTCCATTAATAGAAATATAATGACGAGGCTATCCGGCAACCAGACGTATCTAGAGGTTCAAAAATCATTGAAAATCAATTTTTACATTCAAGAATAACAAAGAAATAGGGTAAGCAGGCATCTGAAATTTGGTGGAGGTTAACAACAGCAGCTTTGCTTATGTCAGTATTTTAGTAATAAGACATTGGAAGACCGAATAGGGTTTTTAAGATCTAGAGGACTTTGTTATGGCTGTTTACAATCTGGACATATAATGTATTATTATGGCGATAAGATGTGTGATATTTGCATACGGGTTCATCCTACTGTAATGCATAGAGTGGAATTCGCAGATAGAACAACGAAAACAGCAGCTGAAAACCAATCCCCTACATCATTTGGAATTTATTAAGAAAGTCCCCAAGCAATGTCATTGAAAACAAAAATTGTTGCAACTTTGTTGTTGAACGAAGTAAAAACATTTCTGCTATAGAAAATCGAGAACGGGAGAAAAATTTGGAAATTATGTTTAAAAGATACATAGACACAGATTTCCCAGGAAAGACTATAGATGACGGAAGAAAAGTGTCACAAGAAGGTGGACACTTTGAGAAAATAGTAGATGAGGAAAGACATTATGACCAAATAATGAAAATCAACTGCCAAATCTTACTAATAGGTTGGATCGAGTACTAGTTAGATATCAACAAGAAAACAAATTTTATCTAGTCAGAGTATCAAGAGCTGATCGAGACTATGCAGTTTTATTGATGGCAAGAAGGAAGATTGAATGATTTGTCACAAGTTTATAACTAATACAAGATGGCCGACTGAGGAAAACACGCAGATAGCCAGAGAGAGTTTTTGTTATTTTATGATTGAAATTCATCTGATAAACCTTCAATAATCTTGTGTTGGTGGATATATAAACTAAGATCATTATTTGACACGATGTTTCACCGAATTTGATATGGACTATTAATAATTGAACAGAATACCAGTTTTGTTATTCCAAGTGTGAATTCTACTCACATAAACAAACTCGGGTGAAAGCCAGTTTGTAGAAGCCAAACTTCAAAAGGGGGGGGGGGGGGGCGGGGTGATGGCCGAATGGTTAGCACGTGCGCCCTGTATCATAAGGTCTGTCATTGAGTCAACTGGCGTGGTTTCGATTCTTCGGTTGTACTTGACAAGGAGTAGGGCCGCCGGTCCAACCTCGTGGGTTTTCTCCGGGTCTTCCGGTTTCCTGCCACTGCTAAAGACCCCTACGCGCAAGCGAATTACTGAAATAAAATTGAACCATATGTTAGCCCCGAAATGACCTAGTTTCTTTGTGTCGAGTGGACGTTACCCCCCCCCCTCTCTCTCTCTCTCTCTCTCTCTCTCAACGTCAAGTGTTAATATTTTGTGTGTACTTCAATTAATTTGGCATGGGGCTACACGTGAGGATTTAGCATACAGATTGTAAGTACAGGTCATTTTGTCTCAAAACATGATGAGAGATGGGGATTCTTTAAAATGTTTGGTTACTGGGCTGCTAAAACGAGAGACAATAATGAACAAAATTAGCGAATCTATAATGCCAATAATTTAAAATCACCTACAGGGTGAGGTAACAAAACACTTAAAGTGTCAAATTAATGCCCTAGAAAATCGCAGAAATGACATAGAACAATATTCAAGAAGAACATATTTAAAGTTCACGGGGATTAAAGAAAATCTCTATGAAAATACAGATGATATTGTACTAAATTTAATAAACAGTTACATCTTAGTACACGGAAATAGACAGAAAATATCAAAGGAACAAATAGGACGTACTCACAGGGTAGGACCCAAAGGCACTGGTAATTTACGTGATATAATAGTACGTTTTATAAGTTATAGAGATCGCGCATCTGTATATGGCAACAAATGTAATCTTAAAACCTAAAACTAATAATTCAAAAGTATATGTGAATGAAGCTCTCACAAAAACAAGATCAGTACTCTATATATAAAAGAACAAGGGAACTATTCAAGTTGAAGAAAATTAAAAATTGTTGGACATATGATGGTCGAATTTATGTTAAGCCACTTACAGGGGACAGAAGTGTAGTCATCAACTCGGAAGAAGATTTGAATCAGTTTATTCAGTCTGATGAGCATCAATTAAATCCAACACGCTGAATACATAACACACAGATCGAACAGACCAGAACGAGTGCTGCACCACGGAATGCTACCAGTAATCTCGGTCCGTTTAAAATTTACCACGGTTCAGACAGTAAGCCCATCTATTGTATATAATATAGCGTCTCACGAACAACAGCTCAACATCATTATAATCATATTTCTAATTTTAAAAAAAACCGTTATATTCGCCTAATATGTACATTTTTTGTGAGATTTTTGCATACTTATATTAATACTTCCACTATTTACTGCTCACTTAGACTGTCTTTTTTATAATATAGGTCTATAATGTATAATTCGTTCCTTTTTTTTATTTGAATTTTATCATTAAATATTATTTTTGTCGACCTATTTAGGACATAACGGCGCTTTATTTCGACGACTCTCTTTCTTTATTAATCGTCAACCAATACACCTCGCTCACCCATATTCCTGAAATCAGGGCTTGGCGGAGTCAAAATTTTGGAGTAACTACGTTAACCAGTTATAAATTGACGAGTATTAACTAGTTACAAAAAAGTTAAAAAGTCAAAATTACAATAGAACAAAAGCACGTAGCAAATACGTCTACAAATTAAAGATATTCATATTTATATAACCTTCTACACGTTTATCCAACATGACACTACAGAATTGTCCAATATTTTTAATCATTTTTACTATTTTCATGCAAGAAAACGATTGCAGATGCCGTTTCTTTACATAAAGCCATTCGTCTCTGTTCATATACGAGTCCATAAGTTGAAAATAATCGCACTGCATGCACTCACAAAGATTTCCTTGTTAAAACTTTAACTTTAATTTAACTAGTTGATTTGTCTAAACCCCCGATTAGGTCTAATCACACGAACACTGCGAGGACCGAAACAAGGGCCAAAGCTATTTTTAGTCTTCCTCTCCCTTTTCCTTTTCTCCCTTTTGCATGGCGATTTTTGTTGACATTTTTGTGTAGAAACGAAGAAAAGGGTTTGAAAATACATTTTCTGCCAGGTTTTGGTGATTATTCATAATTTTGATGCGGAAGGATACAAGAGTTGAGAGGTTGGTTAGGTTGAAAGGTAGGGTCGAAAATTGCATGTTTAATTGTCTTTACTTCCAGCATGTGTATCTCAGGTTTTTCATGAAGAACCTCATGCATGCTTTTGGGCAAGAGGTTGCCACATATTGCTCCATCTGTGGTAGAAAGCGTTCTACCCAACGAAAATTTGGGAAAAAGTTAGAGCCGGTCTAAGATATGAGAATTACCATTAAAGTCAATGGGGAAATCTTTAGTGATCTGTGGCCTGTCTGTGTGTGATAAGACTGTGACTGATATACCTTAGTTTTAAAGATATGAGTTAATAATGTACAGCAGATGGGTTTGTACAATATGTTCTAAACAGAGGTTGGCTCAATTTTGCCACTATTTTACCCAGAACAAGCATTTTTTTCTTCTTTGAAACATTCTTGCATTTCCTTCATGTAGAAAGCAATATTCCAGTCTTTCTAGACATTTTTCACTCCGCCATTCCGTTAAGAGAGGCTATAAATGCCCCACCCCACCCTTTTTATTAATGTGTTTTGAGAGATTAAATTGCACCTGTGTTGACATTTAAATGATAGTACATGTAATTGGAATTTATGTTGTCAACTCTGTCATCACAACTTTTTTTTTACATCAGGAAATTGATGTAAAGTTCCAGACATCTTGCTTCAGCACAAGGATTGCAATACAAATTTGTATGATGCCTCTGAGGTTTGAGATGTTGGAAACATTGAAATATTCCCAAATTTGTAAAAATTGTGTATTCGGTGACTCTTCTGTTCGAGAGGGGTGATCATAGACCAAATATGGCTTTTTTTCATTCATCAAGACCTATTTTTAACCATACTTCATATTTATTGCACATATTTTAGTTTATATGTGCATATGTTAGCCAGGGATGGTAAAACATAGCTGTTAGACAGATTCCTTTGGTAATGTCAGTTCTGCAACCAAAGATTAGATTGGGTCAACCATTGGTATGTTCAGGGGGTAGGGATACATGTTTCAGTATAGATCTCTTATATTATAATCAATGCAACTGGTTTGCAATTTTTCTGTTTGCTTATTGTCCGCAGATTCTAAAAATATATTTCTTGCCAGTCTGGATATTTAAAAAAGTGGAAAATTATTGGTATTTTGAAAGATGCTACATGTAAATTTTGTAAATTTTTCATGACATGGCAGTAAAAAATTATATTTTTGAAAAGAATTCCAAATTATGAGTGTTTTCTATGTAGTTTGTTTGTAACTTGACTAATTGTTTCACAGAACTCAGATACTGCCTTTAATAAGAAAGATTTTTAAATTTTAGCACAAAAGGCCCATGGGCCTGAGATGCACCAGTGTACATAAAGCAGCATGTATACTTAAAGGGCTATCATTTTTGCAGTTATTCTTTGATTTTGATTTTCTTTAACCGGCATGTTGCCAGAACACATGGGAAGGAAATAAAAAAAAGGCCTTTTGGTGTAGAATCGATGCCAGGTTTTGGTGATTATTTATAATTTTGAAGCGGAAGGATACAAGAGTTCAGAGGTTGGTTAGCTTGAAACGTAGGGCCGAAAATTGCATGTTAACTTGTCTCTACTTCCAGCTTGTGTATCTCAAGTTTTTCATGAAGAACCGATCATACGTGCTTTTGGGCAAGGGGTTGCCACATTGCTTTTGGGCAAGAGATTGCCACATGTTGCCCGATCTGTGGTAGAAAGCGTTCTACCCAACGAAAATTTTGGGAAAAGTTAGAGCCGGTGTAAGATACGATAATTAACATTAAAGTCAATGGGGAAATCTTTAATGATCTGTGGCCATATCATCGGTAACGGTAAGTTGTCACGTGACTGACCTGTCCCACACGCAGTGTGTCAGGCAATTAGTACAGAAACAAAATCATAGATTGTATATACGTTTCTGTGTTCAACTATTTCTTCTTTTTTTTTTACCTCAATGTGTTATTAAAATATGTTATAATATACTCTTCAAAAAAAGTAGGGGGTATTGGATTGCAAATACCTATGCAGGTTGCGATATGATAAATAGTCATGGACATTTGACATGCTTTGAGAGTATGTTCACAGATGAAGAACTTATCGCCCGAACAGAACCACTGAGCTGCACATGCGACACGCAATAGCGCCATACACGTGGGAGGGGTTCATTGTCAAATTTGACACTTCAAGGAAGAGTTGATGAAAATTGCCGCGTGCTGGTTTATCTATCCATGTTTGCTTTCCTATCGGTTCTTGCATAAGATTTACTGTTTAGCGCATCTTTGCTTTAGTAGGTTACGTTTAATTTGATCGGGAGAGACGGTTCGTCGACGTCAACGTCAACCTACAACACTGCAAGAATTGGCCGTGGCACTACAAGAGGAGTGGGTCAGATTGTCCCAAATCGTGATTGGACGGTTGATTAGGAGCATGCCACGACGAATTGCTGAATGTCTGAGGATTGGTGGAGCAATTACTCATTATTGAGACAAAAATCAAAAACGTCCATTTTCACTTTTGACGGTATATCTCTTTGCGAGTGAAATGGGGCCGTCAGATAAGTCGTCCATATGAACTGTTTATGTTCATGTGTAGACAATTGGCCTGTTATTAACATACACTGGTGTACCTCTAATAAAAACAGCAGTGCATTTCCGCAGTTTTGTATTGTTTCTGAATATTAGTCCAGGCAAGATAGCAAAAGTGCGGGCAGTTGCTGCAATAGAAATGCCGATCACGGTTTATGGTCGGTTTAGACGTATATTATGACCAAATCCGTGCCCAAATGGGTCAAATTGGCCAAAATCCAAAATGGCCACCGCTTTTGGCTTGTAAATTCCAATTTCCACCCAATTATCACAATATGATCGAGTTTGGTATCAAAATATATGTTTTCGGGGTAACTGAATCCATTTCCATACACATTTTTGTGATAAGTGTTACCACTGAGTCAATATTAGGGGTTATTCAAGATGGTGGTCAGTTTTGGCGGGAAAATTCGAATTTTACATAAGGATAAAGTTTCGTGTCAAAATATATGTTTTCGAGGTAGCTGAATCTATTTTTGTATATATTTTAGTGATTAAGTGATTGCCAGTGTCAATATAGGAGAAATTCCAATTTGGGATTTAGATTTACGATTAGGGATTGGAGATTAATGATACTCCTACCTTAGACCTAATACAATGACTTTCATCCAGTATCAACTAAATTTCATTTGGAGTGTCTCACAGTTCACTGCGGTAGCGGCATAGGGGTATGTCGACTGGGGTCACTCTCAGGTCACTGCGGAAGCTGGTCGTGCCTTTTGAAGCACGTGGCACAAAATGATTCAGATGTTGAGACACAGATGGATACAGTATCGCCTGTTTGTCAGATATGCAGTGAACCATTTAACAATGAACAAGCCATAGTTATTGGTCAATGTTTTAAGGTTAATGGAGTGGAGGAGTCTGTATCAAGGTCTAGAGGGTCCGCGGTGCCAAAATTCATTTTAGCGGACCGTTGTCTTTTACATGGTCTGTAGGAAAGACTAGCAACATATATAATCGGTGACCGCTGTTACAACAGTAAACAGTAGAACTCGAAATGCCTATTTTTTGGACAAGCCAAGACAGTTCAAATGACGACTTGACATTAATCTGGTTGTATTTAATAAATCAGCATCGAGGCTGGTGTCCCTAAATAGATGACACTTATTAATTACTTGCACATCTAACTTATTTATAAATGAATTTAGGAAAATTGCAACACAGGCGACGGGAACCATTATTGCCGGTTAGCATACTCAGGGCCAATACGCAAACCGTCACAACGAATGACATTTAATCTGCCACCAGTAACTTCCTTGGCCTGGCTTAAAGTGTATTTTGATCGTCGTCTCGTTCTTGGGGTTGTCAGTCTACTTTCAATTCTACCTCCCTACCCCTACCCTCATTAGGGAACAGAATCGAATGAAACTTGGCAGGTACCCTTTGTAAGGAATACCAGTCCCTTTTGATGCTTGTTTTTCTTTACTCGCAGGTCGTTTAGTTCTTGATTGCAGCTAACTATGTTCATGTTCGGATCTTTGTGACTTAATCATAATCCCTTAACCAAGTGGCAATGTATGGTATGTCATGGCATATACGTCAAATCGCTTCTACCATGTGCCACAGAACTCAAATTTTCCCCGATCCTACACCCCCCCCTCCTAAAGTGCCCTAACTTTGGTCTGCCTAGCCTCGGAGGCCCTAGCACGCCCTTGGCTTATTGTTGAACTTAGTCATGACTTTACACCAAGTTTTATTCTGTCCTTAATTCTCTGCCATTGAAATTGGTATCTCCGCCCATTATTGAACGTAAGCCAGGAATCTTAATCGGCTCATTATTGTCGGCCTCCAATACCCGTTATCTTTCCGTCATTTTGGGAATGCCGATGGGCAATTCACTGTATACCTGACAAACAGGCGATATTGTATCCATCTGTGTCTCAACATTTGAATCATTTTCTGAAATAAATTCGCCACGTGCTTCAATAGGTTTGGCCATCTTGGCTCAATTTTCGAGGTTGGTGATCGAAATCGGATACGCCCACGACACTGCGTCCACAGTGGGCTGAGAGTGACCCCTTTCGTCATGCCTGCTACACTGTTTTTCTAGTGAGCAGTGGTCGACCAGATGCTTGACGAATGCCATCGTATTAGATCTGAGGCGGACTTGACCACTCGTAATCCTCAAATCTCCAATGGGATTTCCCATTATTTTGACCCAGGGGAACCAGTTAATTACCAAGATGAAAAAGATGTGTCGAAAATGAAATCAGCTGCCTCCAAAACATATATTTTGACACCAAATGTGGTAATTTTGTAAAAATCGAATTTTCCCGCCAAAACTGACCGCCATCTGGAATTATTTCCCAATATTTACTCCGCGGTATTACTAATCACCAAAATGTGTATGGGAATGGATCCAGCGACCTCGAAAGGATATATTATTTTGATACCAAACTCAATCACATTATGGTATGTGGATAAAAACTGGCATTTTCCAGCCAAAACCAGCGGCCAATTTGACCCATTTGGGCACGGATTTCGGACTGGGACTTTTTTTTGGTGATAATATACGTCTAGACCGACCATAAAACGTGGTCGGCATTTCTATTGCAGCAACTGCCCGAAATGGGGCGAAATTGAGTTAAAATGCCTGGACTATTTCCCCTACTTTTTTTGACGAGTATATTAAGTTATTTAGGCTTTCTATGTGATATCTGGAAGATTGAACCTCCAGATATTAACATCGTATCACTAAAAACTAAACATAAAATGTGTATACATCTTGAAACTCATAAAGCTTTGTAATTTATATATTATATACATACTCGTTGTTCTATTGTGGTGACATTGAACAGAATCCGGGTCTTAATAATAAAACTAATTATCTATCCGTTGTGGATCTGAATGTAAGAAGTACCCGGGCAGGGGCGGATTGAGACAAGGAACCGGCCCGGGCTCCCGTGTCTGAGCGGCCCCTTTTACTGACCGCGGAGCCCGGGGCTCTTCCACCTTGAAAATTTTGAAAATAAAAACCCCAAATATGCGATTTGGTGGCATATCTGATTATAATCTCTGTCAAATAATATATCGATTAATTTAGGCCAAAACCCCGACCTGCAAATAATTTACAACCATCAACCTGTGAAATTATCATATCGTCAGATTATGCAGGATTCCGAACAATACCCCCCCCCCCCCCACACACACACACACACACGCACACACACACACACACACACACACACCCCATATAATGTTCAGCAGAAAAAGGTTTCTTAGACGAATTGGACAAAAAAAATTTTTTTTCCTTTTTTTCCGACCGGCCCTTCGGGCGATCGCCCAATCCGCCCCTGTACCGGGGAAAGATAGACTTGATCTCTTCAGAGTTAGATATTTATGATATTCTCTCAATATCTGAAATTTTGTTAAAACCAGACATCCCTGATAGTTTAGTCTCCATCCCATCTTACCAAGCAGCAATTAGGAAAGACCGTTCAACCAACAAGGTGTAGATGTTTATGTTAGAAATACTTTGAAATATATGAGACGCTGTGACTTTGAAGTTGACAATACAGAGTGTATTTGTATCGAAATTCACACTAAAAATGATAAATTTTTATTGGATACATTTTATAGGTCTCCCAGGGGACCTTCTCGGGTAAATTATTCTATTTTAAAGTCTATTAGTTTGTCTTTATTAGATGATATATCGAAATCAGGATTTAATTAAAAACGATAACTAGACAACAATAGAATAATGGATTGCAAAGTATCCCCTAACAGTATAATACTGGTTAAATGACGTAAATAAACCAGATTGTTATTCAAACGGTGAATAATGAATAACGATAATGAGGTGGCCTGCCTCTTTATTGGAGAATAACGAGGGACACGCTTTCTCGTTATTCGTTATTCAACTTGTTATTTGGGATTTAAGTATGAAGCTAGCCATCACTAGAATGATAGATGCCAAGTATCCCCTAGCAGCATAAAACACATCAAAACGACTTCTAGACGAAAAGCAATCCAAATTGTTATTTGGGATTCACATATGAAGGTATTCGGGTATCTTACAGTCGGTAAATAAACCAGGGCCCTGTTTCACAAAAACTTAAATCCCCTTAAATCGTCTTAAACTAAAATTTCACACTAACTTAAGATAGATGCGTTTCACAAAACGATTTTAGGCATTTTAGATAAAATCCTCTAAAATAATATTGTAAGTTAAAATTGTACCTTAACTTAAAATAGTGGCGTTTCATAAAACTATTTTAGGGACAATTTTAACTAACTTAAAATCACGACATTAACAAACATTGTGTGAGATCTATTGCGACACATAGATATATTTGGAATAATGATAATATTGCCAATGGCCCGGGTTATATAATTCAAACATATTATCGTTCACAAAAATAATTTTCATTCAATTTCTTTCCATTGCATGGGAAATATAGCCAGAGGCGTACATAAAGATTTTGTTTGGGGGGGGGGGGTTAGCAAATATGCGACCGACTGATGCACCTGTCCCTAATACGAGTGACGCAGTCAGGGGCCGAGCACCACAGATGATAGTTTTCTAGGGGCCAGTAGCTGATCTGGAACCTGGGAATAGGGTGGGGCGGTTCCAAATCTAGGGCGCCATCCACAATCACACCCCACAATGACTGTTAACAAAATACTGGCTGAACATAGATCGTATTGCCTATAGTTGTTCGCCGATCGTTATCTCGACGGAAAGCAGTTTTATTCAAGTTGACATAAAGTATATGTCATATAATATGATGATTGTTATTGACTTTGTAATTAAATTTATGTGAACCTTAGGGGCAGTGGTTATAACATTGAGCAACCGGGGACAATTTTGAAAAATTGAACCAATATCCTAGCACTTGAGGTCATTGCTGGGAGCAAATTCTTGTGAACAAGAGAACCAGAAATAGGAGTCAATGGGACAGAATCTTGAAATCTGCCCCCGCCAATTCCGACTGTTTTGCCAGATTTGTCAGAACATTTGTACAGTCTGACGTCCCACGACCCAGCGGTACTACTAACTGGGCAGTTCACTATAACCGTTAATATGACAGTGCTGGGACAGAGGAGTGGAAGAATGATGCCATAATGGAATCTAGCGGCGCAGGCGCGAAAATTTCAGATATGTAACTGACCTTTTAATTTTTGGGGACTGGGCCTGAAAAATTATAGTCAATGTCATGACAAATGGGATCAAATTCTCCTAAACGCCTGTTTTGTGAGAATAGAAATAACAATTCTACAGTCCGTCGCCCCACTCACTAGTGGTACTACTAACTGGGCGATTCAATGTATTTGTGACTATGTAGTGATGAGATTGTTGAAGACAGAGGAGTTGAAGAATAATGACACAGTAGAATTGAGCGCCGTAGGCGCGAAAAAAATTAAGATTATGTAACTGAGTTTTTAATTTTTAGGAACTTGGCCATGAGGGGACTTTGTCTCACGGGGGCGCTTACTTGGTCTCTGAAATGCCATTTACTGGTCTTTGGGATCTAGGGAAAGGTTTTGCAGAATTCTGATGGTCAGAAAATACTTACAACATGAGTAAAATACGTTTTAATTTCTACTGGGATTAAATATGCAATAAGTAAAATTTCTTTAGTTCAATAGATCGTCTTAACATTTCATAATTTAAAGATTTTTTTACGTATTTCTGAAACAAACTATGCTTCCGATAACTTCTTACCAACTGTTGACTAATGTTTTTCGTATGACAATCAATAATATAATTTGAAATATCAAAATCTTCGTAACAAGTTCTCTCAATTTCTTAGACCAACATACTCATAACAGGGAATTGTTTGGGTTATTTTATACTATACCGTTGCAATTTAGGTGCACGAATTCACACAAAATTTTTACCTTCTTTTTTGGTATTGTTTACCTCATTAATTCGTTTAGTCTGAAACCGACTGCGGGCGCAAGCAATTTTAACTAAAATGTATTAAAATTGCATTTTAAGTTACCTCGTTGGGTGATTTGACACGTGTCATTGAACCGTGTCTTGTCTCATAAACACTTGTCTTAAGATAATTCTGAATCGCTTGACACTAAAATTGTGTGTTTACGACAATGTTTGATTTAAGTATCTGTGCGTATAAAATTTGCATTTATCGGAAAATATCAAATTTCTCAAGTGTACTCAACTGTAGATAATTTGATCCCGGCTTGGATTCAATCGAATTAAAAAAAGGTCAGCTCTTTATCTAAATTTTACATAATGCATCTTATAGTTAATGCATTATTAACCAAAAAGAGTTCTAATAAAAATAAAATGCTAACGCCTTATTTCGATGATGGTCTAATTTTGAGTCAAATCAGTGATGTGTGACGGCTAACTATGCTGAGCCTAATAGGCGTCCCAGCTGTTAATTAGTTTTGTGTCATGGTATATGTTTTTTATAATATCTATTTTTCAGGTTGTAAATACAATATGGATTTAAATTGTTATATATTAGTAATATTATCATCATGTCATGCTGTAAAACACAATAGTCTAGGTAAGTCAACAATACAAAAATAATGGTCATAATGCACCGTAATCATGAATGACCGTATCAAGTCTGTTAGCCGCTTAATGAACTTTACTGACACTATTTGCAGACAAACAAAAGTTGTTTTATCACATCGGGCCGGGTATGTTTAATAAGTCCTATTAGTATAAAATTAACTTATTTTTATACGCCCACATTTAAGTGTGGGTGTATTATGTCGTCACAATGTCAATCGATCCGTCAACAATTGTAAACGCGATAGAGTCTAGTCGTTCGGATGGGACGAAAAAAACCGAGGTCCCGTGTACACATTGGCGTGCACGTAAAAGATCCATTGACAGTTGGAATTCGATATAAGAGTGGGCCGTAATGCCGCTGTCCGGGCAAAACTTCCCTCGTAGCACACTGTATGGTGTATGCCCGTCTTTATTAGCCCAGTCGGAGTAGAACGTTAAACCCCATTTCACTTGCTCATGCTTTATTTTTATCTTCTGCTTTGTGCCGTGTATAAATGTTTGTCAATTTTTCATCCACATTTCTAAGATCTAATAATATTTTGCCTAGACCAGTGCTTCAATCCCATCTCTCTAATGATATTAGATTATATTTTGTAAATGTGTGCTCAATACTCCGATGATGCTGGAGGCCAGCATTGACTACTCTAGTACATGTCAATTGCTGAGTAGCTTATCAGTTACTATTTGTTCATACAGGTCACCGATCACTATGCCAAAAACAGGCTTTATATGTCGTAGTCCACGCCCCACCACAGTCCCTTCTCTTCTGTCTGATAACTATGTCATACCTGTCCCAGCTTCACGATCCAACATAACAAACAATCGTGCAGTATCATCAGCAGACGGTGGCGAATAATACTCACCTAGAACAATTCCATCAATACATATTCAGTCCAGTAACCCAATTTTGACAAATGCTCCAACATCCTCATTCATGCATGCGTTACCATCTGCTAATCAGATAGCTTCAGCTCTCTTTTCTCAAATGCGCTCAGAAGGCCAATTATTGTCAGGGCACCATTTGGTCTCCCCGGCCATGGAATCCGGAACTACCACTTCCACATCAGTACCACAGGTCATTGCAGAAGACAATTCACATGTCATTCACGATCAAGGTACTAGGATTGATTTTAATTCTTTACCTACAACAATCAAGCATTCGTTAACACTGGATTTCGATATTCCAGACCGTGTGAAGGGGCAAATTTGGTCATACCTGTTTGTTGATTTTAGCTCTCTAATATATTTATCGAATTTTTAAAAAGATAATGACTTAGTGGTCTTGTACACAATAGAATCCAATGTTCAAATTAGCTCAGGTACAAAACGCAAGGAGAGTTGGATCTTACCACAATGGTGTAGTGCATTTGACATTCCATTACAATTTATAACCAAAAATTTGCGCAACACATCATGTAAATATACCCTTCAAAAAAGTAGAGGATATTCAGAAACAATACAAAACTGCGGAAATGCACTGCTGTTTTTATTCGACGTAACCAGTGTATGTTAATAACAGGCCAATTGTCTACACATGAACATAAACAGTTCGTATGGGCGGTTTATCTGACGGCCCCATTTCACTCGCAAAGAGATGCACTGTCAAAAGTGAAAATGGACGTTTTTGATTTTTGTCTTAATAATGAGTAATTGCTCCACCAATCCTCGGACATTCAGCAATTCGTCGTGGCACGCTCCTAATCAACCGTCCAATCACGACTTGGGGAAATATGGTACACTCCTCTTGCAGTGCCACGGCCAATTCTTGCAGTGTTGTCGGTTGACGTTGACGTCGACGGACACATCTCCCGATCATGTCCCAGACATGCTCTATAGGGGAAAGGTCAGGATTCATGGCTGGCCAAGGCATATGGACAATATGGTGACGCTGGAGGTAGTCATTCACGACACGAGCGCGGAGGACACGGGCATTATCATCTTGAAAGATGAAACGTCGACCTGCACGTTGAGCAAAAAAGCAGAACTATCGATGCCAGGATGTGGTCACGGTAGTACACACCAGTGACCCTTCCTTGAACAATATGCAAGTCCGTTCTGTCAGTCATGATGATTCCTCCCCACACCACAACAGACCCACGCCCGAATCAGTCATGCTGTCTGACGTTAACGTTAGCATGACACTCATTTACACGCCTTCAAACGCGAGCATGACTATCGGTGAAATCTAGAGTAAATCTGGACTCATCTGAGAACATAACACGCGCCCATCGACGATTACCCCAATTTCTACGCTGCCTACACCATTGACGCCTGTTTGCCATGTGCTGGAGGCACAACACGCGGTCGTCGTGCATGCAAATGGGCTGCATGTAGCCGATTTCTAATTGTTCGAGGTGTAACTCGAATTCCTGTAACTTGGTACAAGTTTACAGAAAGCTGATTGGCTGTTTGTCCTCGATTTCGCAGGACCTGTGTACGAATGTATCGATCCTGGGCTTGTGTAGTGGCTCTAGGACAACCCGAACGAGGTCCATCATCAACATTGTGTGTTTGTTGGTACCGGTTCCAGTCTGCTGATCACAGACTGTGACACATTAAGCAAGTTGGCTACTGCTCGCTGTGTAGAACCCATTTGAAGCATGCCGATAGCACGTAGACGTTCATCATGTTGAAGACGTCTCATACTACATAGCAAATTAAACGTAACACACTAAAGCAAAGATACGCTTAACAGTAAATCTAATGCAAGAACCGATAGGAAAGCAAACATGGATAAACCAGCACGCGGCAGTTTTCATCAACCCTTCCTTGAAGTGTCAAATTTGACAATGAACCCCTCCCACGTGTATGGCGCTATTGCATGTAGCAGTTGCAGCTCAGTGGGTCTGTTAGGGCGATAAGTTCTTCATCAGTGAACATACTCTCAAAGCATGTCAAGTGCCGATGACTATTTATCATATCACCACCGACATAGGTATTTCCTACATTTAAACTCAATATCACTTAAGGGGGCTCCATACAGAAATCACCCTTTCGTCTCCAAAACAGTAAAGTCTCCAACACTGGGTTCTCCAAATCCCACATTCGAACCGAATCATTCCCTAAAGGGCATTGTTGGTACTTTTATTTCAATAATTCGCTCGCGCGTAGGCGTCTTTAGCAGTGGGGGAAAACCCCCTTCATTACACAGGGAACATGTTTGAAAACAATCTTTCTTTCGTCTCCATAACAGTGAAGTCACCAACACCGGGTTCGCCAAATCCCACATTCGAACCGAATCATTCCCTAAAGGGTATTGTTGGTCCTTTTATTTCAATAATTCGCTTGCACGTAGGAGTATTTAGCAGTGTGAGGAAACCCCCTTCATTACAAGGGAACATGTTTGCAAACAATCTGCAAATATAAGCATGAATGTCCCATTTGTGGTCAGCAACACACCGCAATGTCCTGCAAATGAAGAATCTACCAACAGCAATTCAAGTTGGAGAATTATTCAAATTACTGTTATAATTCCGAAGCCAAGGAGATTTTAGTTATTGGGTTTGCAGTGGGGTTTAGGCTTGGAGTTACAAATTATTTAAGTATGTCAAATTAAAAAAAAATACCCAGAAATCATAAAAGTTCAGACACGCATTCACAAATCATTGATGTCAAAATTCAGAAAGAGGTCCAAAAAGGTCTTTATCGTGGTCCATTTTCGAACATTCCTTTGCCATTGTTTTTTTATTTTGCTCTCCACTCGGGTTGGTACCCAAAAAGAAGCCAGGTGGCTTTAGACTTATCCGCGATTTGTCCTATCCCAGGGGTAATTCCGTTAACTCTCAAATTCCGGTTGAATTTACACGTTTCTTATCAGAAAATAGAAACAGCAATTGACCTTGAGCAGCAATATGGCTATATAGAGAATCTCCTAAGAGTCTTTTTTGATATCAAAAAAGACGAGTAGGAGATTTTATTTATCACCCAATCCTTTCTTACATGCACAAATAAATAAATATAATTCTTTGCTATAGATTTCACTTTTACTGAATCTGATTACATTACTGCGTAGTGATACATATTTTTTTTACAACAATTCAACCATTGCAAAGCCCTTTATATTGACCCAGAGTTTCCGTCAAGGTCAATTAAAAAAAGATAAAGATAGTTCATTTTTAATAAAAAAAAAAAATGAACCGTTCTTTGAAAATAAAAAAAGAACTGTTCTTTGAAA
Source organism: Patella vulgata (assembly GCF_932274485.2). Taxonomy (NCBI): domain Eukaryota; kingdom Metazoa; phylum Mollusca; class Gastropoda; family Patellidae; genus Patella; species Patella vulgata. Next base: position 47,327,211 of record NC_065885.2, read on the forward strand.
ATAAAAAAAGAACTGTTCTTTGAAAATAAAAAAGTAGTTCATTTTCAACTGACCAATCAAATTCATGTAAAGCGATATCTCCCCTAAGGAGATCGCAGTAGATTATGAAATTTATCACACAAGCGATATCTACTGTAGAATTTATTATTAGGGGATAAAATTGCTTGATGGCAAAATGCTATATTGAAGACACTTTCCATTTGCTCCCTATCCATCCGTCTGATCACCACCACCTTGGATTCCAAAGGAAAGAGCTCTTCTATTATGATACATGTTTACCCTTGGGATGTTCATCGTCGTGCCAATTATTTGAAACTTTTTCAACAGCACTACAGTGGATCACCCATAAGATTACTAATCATTCAAACATTTGCCATTTACTCGATGATTTCCTTTTCGTGGGCAAGGCAGGATCTGACCACTGTCTGACATCTTTAACAGCCTTCTTAGATTTATGTGCGCACTTAAGCGTGCCTATGGCCGACGACAATTTTTGGCATTGAAATCGATTCAAAACTCATGGAAGCACGTTTGCCTCCAAATAAACTCAGAAAAATTTCTGTTGTGTTACAATATTATAAGAAGAAACGATTTATAACTCTTCGTGAACTTCCATCTTTGTTGGGGTCGCTCAACTTTGCGTGTTCGGTTACAATTCCGGGTCGTGCCTTTCTTTATCGTTTATACAACTTGACCACTGGCCATACTTGTCCTTCTTATCGATGCCAGGGCTGATCTGTCTGCTTGGGCCAAATTCATATCGCAGTTTAATGGGAAATCCTGTTTCCTGTTTAGCAAATGGGTTGGTTCAGAAACTATTAAACTATACTCGGATGCAGCGGAAGATCATACTCATAGGGGGTTTGCAGCAGTTTTTGGTTTACGGGTCACTGGCTTATTCATATGAAATCCTTGCATATAACTTTCAAAAAATTATTTCCAATTGTATTAGCTTATGAAATTTGGGGGGAAAGTTTGGCAAATCATAAAATTTTGTTTTCAACTGACAACGCAGCAGTGGCTAATATTATAAATGAAACATCTTCTAAGAACATCATGGTTATGAAATTAGTTCGCCGTCTTGTTATTGCTTCTTTACGGTATAACATAGGCCTATACTTCAGGGCCCGCCATATCTCGGGTAAGTCCAATATCATCTGTGACTTAAGTTATCTCGCTTCTCCTTTCAGAAGGCTCATTCATTTGCCTTTGGCTTGCAGCTCAACCAACAACAATTCCGCCACAACTCTTCGATCTGTAGCTTCATCATTATTCCTGGCATCCTTGTCACCTTCTACAATTGTAATATATAACAGAATTATTAGTTATTATAATAGTTTTTGTAGAGCACATTTCCACTCTGCATCTATATTTCCGTCTGCCCAGTCTATGGTCGCTGAATTTGTAGCACATATGTTTCTAGCCAATTATAGTCCTTCAACTATAGCGCGAGAGAGAAATGGTGTTTAACGTTCACTCGACACAAACTAGGTCATTGTGGGACTAACATATGGTTCAATTTTATTTCAATAATTCGCTAGCGCGTAGGGGTCTTTTAGCAGTAGGCGGAAACCAGAGGTCCCGGAGAAAACTCACGAGGTTGGACAGTCGGCCCTACTCCTTGTCACGCAGAAAATCGGAATCGAAACCACGCCAGTTGACTCAGTGACAGACCTTATAATACAACGCACACGCGCTTACCATTCGGCCATCCAACCCCCTTCAACTACAGCATCTCATTTATCCGCCATAAATTTTGTACATAAGATGCATCAACGTGCAGATCCTACTAATTCATTGGTAATAAAAAAAATCTAAAAGGGGTTCAGAAGAGAAAAGGGAAAATTGACACTCGTTTACCAATTACACGTTCTATTTTGGTTGACCTACTTAAAGCCTCACCTCTCTTGATCAATAACTCTTTTAATCAATCATTATTGTCGGCTACGTTTCTATTAGCATTTTATTCAGTTTTGCGTATTGGTGAAATTGCGTATAAAAATCATCTTCATAAAAATAACATTGTACAATTGTCCGATGTTACATTTGTTATATCAAACTTCGTCCGGCGCATCTATCATTATTTGAAATTATACTATTCAAAAAAAGTAGGGGATATTTGATTTTGGGGCATAATACTAAAATATGCAAATGACTACGAAAAAAGTCACTATAGAACCTAACAGAAGAAACATTTCCAGTTACATGTGACGCCCAAACGCACCAATAGCTACCGCATGGAATGCAGGTGATGCTTGGGATCATCATGGGGGTCCAACCCAAGATTTGCACGACTCTGACTTTGAATGTTACAGTCATTGTGGCATTGAATTCCAGGGTGGAAACATCAGTTTAATTGTTTTAGTGACCAGAAAACAAATTTTGATATGCGTCGGCTTACCCAAAATGAAAGGTTACGTGCCCTTGGCATGCTACAGATCGGCACAACACAGGCGGTTGTGGCGCGGACGGTGAATGTTTCTCAGTCTGTCATAAGCAGGCTATGGTCCAGATACCGTGATACACAATCTGTACAGGACAGACCACGCTCAGGTCGACCAAGGGCGACAACTCAAGCCCAGGATCGATTTATCCGTACCTTGGCCTTGAGAAATCGTGTCATCACAGCAAATCAGATCAGCGCTCGTCTTCAAACAGACACTGGTGTGAGAGTGAGTGGCCAGACGATTCGGAATCGACTGCATAGGGGTCACCTTCGCGCCCGACGTCCTCGCGTGATCCCTTGTTTGAGAGATCATCACATTCAGGCAAGACGTCGTTGGTGTAGGGATCGTCAACACTGGGATAATCGACGCTGGAGCAATGTGATGTTTTCAGATGAGTCAAGGTTCACTGTTGATTTTTTGGACAGACGTAGGAGGGTGTGGCGTCGTCGAAACGAGCGCTTCCAAGACGTTAACGTCATCAGACATGATCGATTTGGGGGTGGTTCTGTTATGGTGTGGGGAGGCATCACTGTTGCTGGAAGAACGGCTTTACATGTTGTTGCAGGGCGTGTTACAGGCCAGTACTACCGGGACAACATCTTGGCAGTCCATGTTGTGCCGTTCGCACGACGTCATGGCCGCCGTTTCATCTTCCAGGATGACAACGCAAGATGTCACAGAGCCAGGATCGTTACAGGTTTCCTCCAACAACAGAACATCACCACATTACCTTGGCCAGCACTGAGTCCCGACCTCTCCCCCATCGAGCATGTCTGGGACATGCTTGGACAGAGGTTACGTCAACGTCAACAACGTCCTGCCAATGTCCAAGAACTTGCTGCTGCGTTGCAACAGGAATGGGACAATCTGGACCAAAATGACCTTAGACGTCTCATTAGGAGTATGCCACGTCGGATCAATGCTTGTTTGACAAACAGAGGAGGATTTACCCGTTACTGACTTGGTTGTGATGCTGTGGTAACTTTGCTGTTTGACTCCGGGTATCATTTTACCCTTATAATGGTCAGTCTGTGCTTTACTTAGTCTAACGATCATTTGGAATAAATCGATGAATGTGAACTTCATTTCATTCTGTCATTTGTTTCTTCGTCAGTTTCATTAGGTGACTTTAATAACACTTAAAAATCAAATATCCCCTACTTTTTTTGAATAGTATATAAGCACAGCGATTAATTACATCCTAAAACTACTTTCATTTCACGTAGGCTTAATGACAGTTACTGTCCTGTAGCTTCGCTTAAATTATATCTGGACAGATCTAACCATACTGGGTGTCCTCTCTTTCAATTCCCTGATTGTATCCCAGTTTCTTATTCGTATTTCTCGTCTTCTCTGAAATCAGTCTTGCAGTTCATAGGATTAAATCCGAAATTTTACAAGAGTCACAGCACACTGATCAACAGTGAATTTTCGCTAGGCCGCTACAATATTACTAGACTCATAATTCTCTGTGAAACAGATTGAAGTCAGTGTTTTAGGATAGGGGCAGCCAGTGGTGCTGCAGCACAGGGAGTTCCAATGGCAGTCATTCAGAGAATGGGTAGATAGAAATCTAATGCTTTTAAAAACTACATGCGAATTCATACATTGTCGGTCTAAACTTACCATTAATTATTACTATTCATGTGCTAAACCAGCTTTACCATATTTTACCTCATTGTGTATTGAGCGTTGGGTGTTCCATCTAGTTCAGTGTCGACATTGCCTGCGCCAAAAGTCATGATATTACAATATTGTGTAGGAGTCAGCATTGCCTGATTGGTTATGATATGATAATTTTAACTATAACACATACTTATGGAAAAACAGCTACTTATTTATTTGGGCGATGTTTCGAAGAGTATTCTCTCAACGTTATCAAGCTAATACAGTAATACAAAAATTATGAGGCTAATTTATACAGAAAAACTTCAAAGGCTTCACTTCACCAAAGTTAATTAGTCTTAGTAGAATATCACCCCCTTTGATCTTCTTGTTGTCCTGTGTGGTTTCAGGAATTGTTGTTATAGTTTTTTCTGTATAAATTGCCTGCTATAACTATTAGTTGTGTTATAATTGTTTAGCTTGTTAGGGGTCAGCATTGCCTGCTATTAGTTATGTTATAATTGTTTATATTGTTAGGGGTCAGCATTGCCTACTCTATTAGTTATATTACAATTGTTGTTAGGGGTCAGCATTGCCTGATGTTACAATTGTTTAGCTTGTTAGGGGTCAGCATTGCCATCCATTCTTTATGGCGTTTTTTTTTTAGTTTAGTAACTAGTTCACTACGGCTCAGTTATAAACAGGTCTTTCGGTTTTCTATCAAACTGAACAAGAAAGGAATTTTTCTCACAGTAACTATTTATCGTCAAATCTCTTTATTAATTAGGAATCCATTGTTTAAAATTTTCTCACACCACACCCTATTTTATATCATTTTCATTTCAGGTGGTGGGGCATTTGTTTTACCCCACCTTGCTTTCAATTCTGTCATTTATCCAGTTTAGAAGTTTTTTTGGAGAGAAAGAGAAATAGGGTTAAACGCCCACTTGACACAAACTAGGGCATTTCGGGACTAGCATATGGTTCAATTTTATTTCAATAATTCGCTTGCTCGTAGGGGTCTTTGGCAGTGGGAGGAAACCGGAGGACCTGGAGAAAACCCACTAGGTTGGACGGCAACCCTACTCCTTGTCACATACAACCGAGGAATCGAAACCACGCCAGTTGACACAATGACAGACCTTACGATACAACGCCCCCCCCCCCCCCCAAGTTATTTTGGAAAATTATAAAAATGTGTATGTATATAATGCATGATATTCTTCATATGCGGTTACTGAATAAATGACCCTTCAACAAACAGATTGTGTTTCGTCAAATCTTTTGCAATGGACAAGCAAACTAGTTTGGACTCTGATTTTTGTGGGGAGATATAAAGTATTTAAAGTAGCTAAGTCCGTAACTCAATATCATCCAAAATCTTCGACATTGAAAACACGATTTTTTTTGCAATTTAAATCAGCATTGGTGTTGTGATCTTACCTGGAAAAGATGGGCTTCTGATATCCAATATTTAAGACAAAATAAACATTTTACCATTGGTACACGAATCGAATCGTGTACCATAATGTGTTTCAGCGCCATTTGTAACAAGGTGCTCATAAAAAGAGGCTAGACATATTCCACAAGTCATGGCAAACGGTGATATCATATTCTTATTTGGAGAGCATGCGCAATAAATAATATCAGCGTTGACTGGAATAATCAGACACTAGAAACTGACTTGGCGTATTTCGCCGAACATAACTGATAACAATTCACAGTAAAACGGACACGATTGAATGTAAAACAGTTTATATAAATTCATATTACATTATTATATGTGTTGCGACCCATTTGTGCCAATTTCTAGGTCCAAAATATTAGCGATTTAGCTCCTTTAATACACAAATTCATGTAATGTTTACATAGAAATATATTATGTTTAATACACACTTAGATACTATGTTTACTTAGTAATTTGTTATAATGAACTTTGTATTTGATACACACCTTGATACAATTTTTACATAATGATATAAATATTACGAACATGTCTCATATATATCTGGAAGCAGTATTTACAAAGTAAGCCCGGTTTTCATTTGCCCAGTCGGAGCAGAACAGTAGGACCTTGAATCCCATTTCATTTTATTTACAAAGTAAGGTATTATGCTAAATGTTAAGTTGCCACCTCCTTTAATAATAAAATCTTTGTATTTTGATAAACACTTTGATACAATGTTTGCATATACATTGATATACTGTTACACAGTAAAATTGTTTGATTCTTATTCGATGCATGTCATTAACACAATGTCTGAAAGAGTAATGTATCAGATATATTCTTTGATACAACCTTTACGTATCTAATACATAAATTGATATAACGATTATATAGAAACATATCTGACTTTGTACTCTTGATGTATTCGATACATATTATATATTATGCTTAACTTAAACAGGCATTAGGCTGCGATTGAATACATTTTGTGATGGATAATTTAGCGAAAAGATGGGTAAAGACTTTATTTATTATCGAACCAACGTTAGTAATGACGATCGAGGCTAGCCTAAAATTGAATTGCTAATATCTCGGTTCAGGGTGAAGCAATGTGACTGAAATTTTCAGCATATTCTGTTTTCATTATATATTTTTGAACTATTACAGTGAGTACTGTCAGCTCTTTATCTAATCTTTCCTAATGCTCCTTTAATAGTTAATACAATGTTAATATACTAATGCTATGTTGAAGTAATTTGACACATTTTAGATACTTGATACATTAGATACAGTTATTACATACTAGTATAATATACAGTTGTTGTATAGTAGTATATTATGATGGACTCTGTACTTGATACTTTAGATAAAATTGTAAATTATGATTGACTCTAAGGATAGGTTGCCAGGCAATGAAACGTACACCCACAGCAGCTAACTCGTCCGAGCAATTAACAAGGGTTGTCACCTATTTATACTTTTGTAGGTAATGGAAGCACAAGACACTGATATTCATTTCATACAGATCTGATGATAACTTTTGTTGTTCGAGCATTCACAAGATTTTACAAAGTGAAACAAGGGCCATAACTCTAGAAGTAATAAATAATGCACATAAATCAGATGATAATCTTTGTCATTAAAGTGGTCACAAGGATTCCACTTTCTTCAAACTGAAACAAGGGCTCTAACTATAATCTTTTAAACAGAAATTGTTGAAATTTGATAGTCTTCTCCGTTTTAAATAATTTAAATAACGCACAAAAATTTAAAACAGATCACAAGATAAATTTTGTCGTGAGAGCATCCACAAGCTTCTACAAAGTAACACAAGAGCCATGAATTGTTAAAAATTCAATATACTTCTTTGTTTTACAAATTCAAATGTCTATAAATTTCATAAATATCGGATGATAACTTTTTCTGCAATACCAACTGTCGATAATGGAACAGAATTTTTGTAGAAATACAGGAATAAACCATAAAATCACACAAGATGATAAATGATAGAGTGACTGGTTTATATTCGTAACAGATTTGATTCTTTTTTTACTTTCAGAGCCAAACAAAGAAATAATGAAAGACACTTTAAATACTTTAGATACTATGAAAAGAACAGCTGTAGAGCTAGCTACCAGCACGGCCATATCATCAAGGGATAATATTGGCTTGTATGACAAACGAAGAGATGTTGATTTAAATAATTTTAACATGGGAATCGGCAAAAGACTGTGGAAATTAAAAGAAATGGTGAAAAAAATGGATACCCATCGATCGGGCAGAAATATACTTGGGATTCTGAAAGATAGTGTGCACAGTAACCTATCGGATCTATTAAAACATGCTTTAGATGAAGATCCACCAACGAATTATAATTTCTCTGCTTCAATATGGAAATATCCACAAGATTCTACAATATGGAGAAATCGTAAAAACAAATATAATCGTGCACATGACTCGAAACCAGAAGAAAGCGTAACTGGTGAAAACTTAGATCCCATCATGCAATGGATGGGAATTGGACGATAAAATGGTGTTGAAGAGTGGATAGTAACATCTGAAAGCTATATACACTTTATTTTTTATATTGGTCCTGCTTATTATATTCATTATTGAAAGTTGAATGTACATGTAAAACATGAGGTGGGAAATTGTAATTTTAAGTCACATGATTCATTGCAGCCAATAATTATAATTAGGGCTATATTAATATGTGTTACATTTATCTATTAACTTTTGTCATTTGTAAACAGAGCAAAAACCATTAGGATACACATTAAAGTTTTTGTCTGAAGTACTACATTAAACACAATATTTATTGAATATAAAACTACACATATTACTAGGGTTATCTTTATAAGGGGGGGGGCTAACACCGATTTAATAGACATTTCAGTCTTTCCAGTTGATATCTGGAACTATAGAACATCGCTAACGCTGGAAATTATGCACCAAATTCAATAGTTGCCGTCCTCAGGGTATAAGGAATAAGTATACCAAGTTCCAAGATAATCCATTCAGAATTATGGCATTCGGCCACTAAATACATAAGTTGGGAGTGACTGCCCTTGGGGGTCGGGACATGCACCAAAATCAATAGTTGCTGCTCTTAGGCTATATAGAATACATATGCTAAGTTCCAAGCTGATCCATTCAGAATTGCGGCCTGTATATGATAAACACAAAATTTTGGTGTGGCTTTGCACCTGGAGGTGGGGACATGCACCAAAATCAATAGTTGCCTTCCTTTGGCTATAAGGAATATATATGCCAAGTTCCAAGATGATCCATTAAGAATTGTGGCCTGTAGGCAACACACAGACACACAAAGAAAAAATGGGTGTGGCTCTATCCTTGGGGGTCGAGCATTCACCAAAAACCAATAGGGATCATCCTTAGGGTATAAGGAATAGGTATGACCGTTTCAAAAGGATCTGTTAAGAATTGCGGCCTGTAGGCGAAACCCAGACACAAACAAAAATTGGGCGTGGCTCGGTTCCAGGGGGTCGAGCATGCATCAAAAATAATAGAGGTCATCCTTTGGGTATAAGGAATAAGTATGTAAAGTTTCAAGACAATCAGTTAAGAATTGTGGCCTGTAGACGATAAAGAGAAACACACAAGGGCGACGGCAATATGTGGACGTATAAAAATGTATTTGGAAATATTTCTGCAATATTACAGAATACTGACAAATAGTGTCTTAGAATGCTTCCAGATCAACGTTGTATATATTCAGAATAGCCAGTGGGGGGGGGGGGGGCAAGGGGGGGCATTTGCCCGCCCATTAATCTGGTCTGCCCTCTGTTTGCCCCCCCAATAATTTTAGAAAATAAAAAAAAGTCTTTGTGATACGTTTCGGTAATCAATACCTTCTACGGTGAATAAATCCCACATCCCCACTTAGTCATAAACTTGCATGTTGTAGAGCATTTCCGACAGTCTATTTTTCAAAATTTTCTTGGCGAGGTACCCAATGGACTCGCTACTTTGGCGATCACAAGGGGAATTCGTCGGATAAACTAGTGATCAGTCGACGAACAGTATCTGGGCAGATCTATTTATCTCGACGATCGGTGCCTGACAGAATACTGTAAGACAGCATTTCTGGCAGTCTATTTTTCAAAATTTTCTGGGGGAGGACTCCCTACTTTGACGCTCGTGGGTGGGCTTCGTCGTGATTCGCAAGTCCGTTCGTTTGACACTTTACCTCATCGATCAGTGCCTGAAATACTGCCAGGCTGCATTTCCAGCAACCTGTTTTTCAAAATTTTCTGGGGGAGCCCCTTACCCCAAGTTGAAGCTCGTGCCTTTGCCCCCTTAACCTTCGACTTTGCCCCAGCTTTGCCCCTCCAATCACCGACGGCTGGCACCGCCACTGAGAAGAGCCCCAATCTTCCAATGACTCCTGAATAATTGAATCCAGGCAATTTGAAAAGTTGAATCCATCTGACTGTTTTAAACTTCTCTGTTTCTTTAAGGTATGTCAGTGTATCAGGGGTGATTCACAGGCAATAATAAAGACACACATTTTACCATTAAATGGTCACTAAACATTTCTTTGTTTGAACTGACATTACATCACAAAAGAAATTAATACACTCACAATGTAGTATGTACCAGATATAAATGGAGACAATTCAATCTATTTCCACTAAAAACCACTGTATATTCAACCACTTATATCAATGTGTGTCAGATCTATATTATTGTTGTGCAATTCCCACTAACCTTTGTACACTATTTGAAATTGTCTCGGCAGTTCTTGTGAAATCAATTGAAATGTGACAGCAAAAGGAAGTTAGGTTGTGGGGTAAATAAAAAGCTAAAATCTAAAGCCTTTAATTCGTGACAATTAACATACATTTTGTACACATTTTTACAGAACACATTTCCTCACAATTTAACGTCGTTTTTTAGTTTTTGTACGCCTTTTCTTATCAGCACTTGTCAATGTCTTTGATTGTAAACGTCCAATATTTGTCCTTTTTTTATTATTAACATGTTCTTCTACTAAACTGTGTAATAAACCTTGTTCGGCTAACATTGATAAAAACAGAGTTATAAACTCATCATAGTTATGTGTTCTTCTACAGTCATCAATCTGTAATTACAAAATATAAATACAGTAATATAATAATTCATTGGCAACTCAACATCAAAACTAATCTGATAAAAATTAATTGTCATCAAGGTTCAACAAAATGAAACAAGGACCATAACTCTAGAAGTAATTAAAGGAAATTGTTGAAATTCAATAGGCTTCTTTGTTTTAGTCATCTTAATAATGCATATAATTTCATAGATATCGCATGATAACTTTTGTTAATTGAGCTTTCACAAGGTTCAACAAAGTGAAACAAAGGCCATAACTCTAGAAGTAATTAACAGAAATTGTTGAAATTCAATAGGATTCTTTGATTTAGTGATTTTAATAATGCATACAGATCGGGTGATAACTTTTGTCGATAGAGCGTTCCCAAGGATAAAAAAAGTGAAACAAGAACCATAACTCTAGAAGTTGTAAACAGCAATTGTTGAAATTCAATAGGCTTCTTCATTTTACTAATTTAAATAATGCATGTAAATTTAATACAGATCAGATGATAACTTTTGTAATTAGTGCATTCTTCATCTCACTGATATAAACAATATATATAAATTTTAAACTGATCAAATAATAAATGTAGTCTGTACTCTGTAGAGTGTTCACATAAAATTGTGGACAACAGATGGATGGACGGACATAGGCAACAGCAATATACGACAACATTTCCATGTGGGCGTATAAAAACATTCCTCCCAGTCAATATGCCTACAGAGTAGAAGTAAAAAATGTATATAGACAATAGGACTGCAAGTTGCCTTCAACCATATCCAATGAGGATGTGTATTAATTATTACCTTGTATTTTTTTCTCTTTTCATTTTCTTCCTTGAGATTTGTTTCACAGGTATTAATCTCCTTTTCCACATTTTTCAACAATGACACTAAATCCTATTGAAACGATATATAAATGTTGGATTACGTGATTATATGATAGAATATGCAAATCTGTACAGTATTGACCTTATTTGTATCCTAATTATATCAGTAGAGGATGTTTAATATATTCACCACAATGACATATAGATGAAGACATCCTTCAATTGTTAATATATGAAGAACAGTGTAAAAGTAATCTCAAATAATTCCTATATCCATGTGGAGACAAGTACTCTGTTTAAATAAAATATACATTCAAGATATGTTGCCTGGCAACTAAACATGCACCCACAGCAGCTAAGACCTCAGAGCAGTAGACAAGGCTTGTTGCATATCTATTCTTTTGTAGTTAAACAAGCAGTTACCATGCAAGAGATGGACAGAGAACAAGCTTAAAAAAAAATGATAGGTTGCCAGGCAACGAAACATACACCCACAACAACTAAGTCGTCCGGGCAGTCAACAAGGGTTGTCACATATTTTTTCTTTGTCAGTAATCAAAACATTTACAACACTATATTTTGTCTCATGACCTTAAAGGAGCTAAATCGCTAATATTTGGGACCTAGAAATTGACACAAATGGATCGCAACAAATATAACAATGTAATATGAATGCATAAACGGATTTACATTTATTTGTTTCCGTTTCAAATCAGTTATGTTTGGCGAAATATGCCAAAAGTCTCAATCAAATGGCAATCTCTAGCGTCTGGTTATTCCAGTCTACACCGACAGTATTTATTGCGCATGCTCTCTAGATATAATACACTATTTGCGTACATGGAGCAGCTATTTTTTCGGACAACTGTGACAACTTTCATCAAATTAAACAATCATTTAGGTGCATAGAACTTATTGACTTAAGCTGCTTTTGATAATATAATGTTGATTTTTCAACCCTGTATATACTTCTGTTAAGGCACAAACTGGCTATGATCTAATTAAACATCTAATTAATCCCATATGTCATTTACAAACAACATATGATCTGTGTTCAAGCTCTTCATGACTTCAAAGGAATACACACTGGTCAGTAAGCATACGATGACGTGATAAAGAGACAATTGCATGTATGTTCATGAGTATTACCTATTGTCGGAGTGTATATCAGCAGGAGTTTATAGACGTCTAGAGAGAGGAGAGACGCAGATACGAGACAACCAGAGACGAGCTGGGAGGAGAAGAGAGGCTTGGACGAGTGCATGGTCTCACCTGAGTTCAGCTGCTGCCTTGGCAGAGGGGCGAAATGGTGGATTTAATATAGTTATGTACCGTCCTGATGTGTTCCTGTGGTAGTCTAGTTCCTGTATTGTTTTGTATGTAGATGTCTTATATTCTGTTCTGATGTAAATAAACCCCATATGTACTAAACTGATCTCTGTTATCACTAAGGTAGTGTTACAGTATCAGTTATAGATGCCGTAACAGTGAACCTGAAGATTAATCGTCACAACAGCGAGATTTTCATACAAATCGGATGATAACATTTGTCGTTCGAGCGTTCACAGAGTTGAATAAAGTAAAACAAGAGCCATAACTCTAGATGTAATTGACGGACATTTCTGAAATTCAATAGACTTCTTCATTTGACTAATCTAAATAATGCATATAAATTTCATATAGATTGGATGTTAACTTTTGTTTTTTGAGTGTTCACAAGGTCCAACAAAGGGAAACAAGGGCCATTACTCTAGAAGTCATTAACAGAAATTGTTGAAATTCAATCGGCTTCTTTATTTCACTAATTTAAATGACGCATATAAATTTCACGGAGACCGGATGATAACCTTCGTAATTCGAGCATTCACAAGGTTCAACGGGGTTAAACAAGGGCCATAACTGTAAAAGTTATAAACAAAAATTACTGAAATTCAATAGGCTTCTTCGTTTTATTATTCTAAATGAAGCATATAAATTTCACACAGATCATATGATAACTTTTGTTGTTAAAGCGTCAGACGTGTCAACCCCCCGGTATGAAAAAAACAGGAGACCAGTAATGAAAAAACAGGAGAATCAAGGAGATTTTTTTCATCAAATACCTTCATTTTCATTCATCACTCGTGGGTTGGATGGCCGAATGGTTAGCATGTGCACGCTGCACTGTATCATACGGTCTATCAATGAGTCAACTGGCAGGATTTTGATTCCCCGGTTGTACATGACAAGGAGTAGGGTTGCATGTCCAACCTCGTGGGTTTTCTCCAGGTCCTCCGCTTTCCTCCCACTGCTAAAGACCCCTACACGCAAGAGAATTATTGAAAAAAAATTTAACCATGTGTTAGTCCCAAAATGACCTATTTTGTGTCGAGTGGACGTTAAACCCCATTTCTCTCTCTCTCTCATGCATCACTCTTTAGCACTATATACTGTGCACTCATTTTTGCTGCATACAACAAATGGAAATTCTTTTTCGGCTTCCGGTCAATATTTTTAATGACAGAAAAAATTTTGGGGAAAGCTTTTGTGAAAATATACATAAAATGCTACCCCAAACACTTTACTACGGCACTCCAGATAAGTGCTTTTCAGTCATAAAATCTGAGTGACGTCATAAGCGGTATAGAATCGCTTGTAGCATGGACCTTAAAATATTATATGGTTCATGCTCGTACCAATTTTAAAACTGCTAAAACTTATAAAAATTGTTAAACCAGCAGCTGCCAGGCAGTATACCCCCACATTTTCGAGAGATGGATAGAGAACAAGCTAACAAGAAAGTGATTTTTCCTACAATCAAGGGCCATAATTTAGGAAATTACAATTCGATATGGGCAAATATCGAAAGGAACTGAGATCTTTGTGTTATAAACTTACATTTCAAGTTTCAACAAAATCGGATAAAAATTGTGACCTCTATAGGGTCCACAACCTTGATATACAATATTTTTACGCTATTTGAGAACGAACGGCAGCCACTTTGTCTGTCAATTTTGGGCCGATTTTCACGAAATTCGAACTTAGTCGTCCTTAGGGTGTAACGGTGATATAATAATAAGTTTTTTTAAATCGGATAAAAATTATGACCTCTATAGGGTCCACAAGCTAAAAACTCGATTTTTCATACAATCAGGGGCCATAATTCAGGAAGTTACGGTCCGATATGCGTGAATATCGAAAGGATCTGAGATCTTTGGGTTATAAACTTACATTTTAAGTTTCACCAAAATCGGATAAAAATTGTGAACTCTATAGGGTCCACAACCTTGATATACCATATTCTTACACTATTTGAGAACGAACGGCGGCCATTTTGTCTGCCAATTTTGGGCCGATTTTCACGAAATTCGAACTCAGTCATCCTTAGGGTGGAACGGTGATATAATAATATGTTTTTTTTAAAACGGATAAAAATTATGACCTCTCTAGGGTCCACAAGCTAAAAACGCGATTTTTTGTACAATCAGGGGCCATAATTCAGAAAGTTACGGTCCGATATGCGCAAATATCGAAAGGAACCGAGATCTTTAGGTTATAAACTTACATTTCAAGTTTCAACAAAATCGGATAAAAATTGTGACCTCTATTGGGTCCACAACCTTGATATACCATATTTTTTACGCTATTTACGCTATTTTGTCTGTCAGTTTTGGGCTGAATTTCACGAAATTCGAACTCAGCCATCCTTAGGGTGTAACGGTAATATAATAATACGATTTTTTAAATCGGATAAAAATTATGACCTATATAGGGTCCACAAGCTAAAAAAGCGATTCTCCGTACAGTAAGGGGCCATAATTCAGGAAGTTACGGTCCGATATGCGTGAATATCGAAAGGAACTGAGATCTTTGGGTTATTAACTTACATTTTAAGTTTCAACAAAATCGGATAGAAATTGTGACCTCTATAGGGTCCACAAGCTAAAAACGTGATTTTTCGTACAATCAGGGGCCATAATCCATGAAGTTTCGATCCGATACATGCCAATATCGAAAGCAGCCAAGATCTTTTGGGGATAAACCTATATTTCAAGTTTCGTCAAAATCGGATAAGAATTGTGACCTGTAGAGAGTCCACAAACAATTGTGGACGGACGGACAGGGGCGACGGCATAATACGTCCACATGAAAATGTGGGCGTATAAAAATTTGAATGATAATATATAAAATATTTATATCAGATAAAGAGCAGGCTACATTTAGTCGAAAGTAGCAAATTTCAGTCTATGGCTGTGATCGAGTGAATGGAAATCCCCAGAAACGTGACGTCAGAGCGGTATTTTCCCACTAGTCTCTCCAGTACATAAATGGTAATTGCGCTCAGATTTCGGTAACTTTTGAGTCAGATTATATGCATATATTGTGATCGATATCAAAGTATTATAATACTGTCGCTAACTTAGTAATATAATGCAATGATAAAATAATCCAAAATCGCAGACTGAAAGTCAGCTAAATTTCAGGCTTCCGATTTCACGCTAGTTGCTAAAGTCACGTGGCATGAAATATTTTCTCTTCGCGGGAGAATTGTCAAAATTGCATAGATGTTTACTAGCCACTGGGAAAAATGACAGTAACAGGAAGAACCTTGTACTAACAGGTCTCTATTTTATCAGCTACACTCGTGTACTCTGCTACCATTATACTTTATTTACTTCAAACAATAATAATCACAAACACACATTGGGCTGTCAACCATACCACAATTAGAAGATTCTAGTCAAATTCAGCCAATCATGAGGTCGATTTATGAAACGGAAGTAAGGGAGTTATCTCCCTTTGTGAAAGAAAAGTAGCATTGGTACATGACCATTTTCCGTGAAATATTTTCTCCTGTGCGAGAAATCGGGAGAAGGGTTGTGAATCTGTGAGTCACACGGAAAAAACCAGGTTAGTTAGATGAGACGTCTGTAAAGCGTTTACAAGGTGCAACAAAGAGAAACAAGGGTCATAACTCTAGAAGTAATTAACAGAATTTGCTGAAATTCAATAGGCTTCTTCGTTGCACAAATCTAAATGATGCACATAAATTTCATACATATCAGATGATAACTTTTGTTGATAAAGCGTTCACAGGGTTCAACAAAGTGAAACAAGGGGCCATAACATTAGACATAATTAACATAATTTGCTGAAATTCAACAGGCTTCTTTGTTTCACTAATTTAAATAATGTTGTTAGAGCGTTCACAGGGTTTGACAAAGTTAAACAAGGGCCATAACTCTAGATGTAATTAACGGAAATTCCTGAAATTCAATAGGGTTATTGTTTCAATAATTTAAAGGGTGCATATAAATTTCATTCAGATTGGATGATAATTTGTGTTGTTATCGTGTACCAAAGCATCAACCAATCAAATTGCTTATCTCTGCTTAGTCTAGACTGACCTAATAAACATCTACACCAAGTTATTGTGTCCCAAAGAGTGTGACAGACAGACAGACAGATGGACGGACAGACAAACAGACAGGCGGGGGACAAAAAATAATTAATAGGCCTTAAATGGAAATAAACAAAATGGCCAATAATAATTTTCTTTTAGAGGAGAATTTTATTGATAGCAGAATTCCGTTTACTGTCGCTTCTTGATACGGCATGCAAAGTAAGGAATGCATATTGAATATTATTATTTAAAATTCTCTTATCATTATAGGTCGAAAAAATGAGACGATTCTCGAGTGGGTAAAACAGTCTGCGATTGTTTAATTCCCAAAGCCAAAGTGCACAAAAGCGACTCATATTTTGATACCGTTACGGTACCTGAAAATAATAATAGACCTATCGTACACGCAAAACCTTATTTTAATTCACGTGTTAAAAGAACATGCTACAAGTGTGGCAGCTTCTTTGATGATTACCCAATCAACAACCTTAATCTCCTGACCACTAGCTGGCACTAAGGTGCTAATTAATTGATGAGATTATGACTGAAGTTAATCTCACCAAAGTTATAATATACAAAACATAGACTACTAATGTATAGATTGTTCTTCAGTATAATACTATCATGTGAATATGCCGCATGTGTTGTGGATGTTTTTCGTTAATGAAAAGAGTGCATTTACTACGATTGGATTGTCGTCTTCAGTACCCTTGAAATCCTAAATGAAAAAAATATTAAACGACAAAATAGCAAATTAATGGCAGAAATTGTTGGATCAAATTTTTACTACAATTTTCGTCTTCAGCAGCCTGAAAATCCCTAGAAAGATATATTCAACGACAAAACAGCAAATAAATGGCCTGGTTGCTATGGGATTTTGTTTTGGAACATACCAAATTTTTCTCAAAACTTACTTTTGGGAGTTGGGTAGCTTCAAATGGACACAGCTCAGTCAATTTTTGCCCGATTCAAACCAACTATACATCAAATTGAAAGTAATGAGTTGGAGAATGTGAAAATGACAATAACTCAATTTTCAAAATTCCTCATTGCGACTCATTATGCTATGACGTATGGTGTATCTAAAAGGTTTGCTACCACTGCTCTAGAGCATCCACAAGAGTTTTCAAATTATTCAAGGGAGATAACTCTGGAAGTAATTGTACACAATCAATAGGATTTTTCCTCTGAATTAAAGGACACAAACGTTACAAGATTCATCCAAGTATATTTCATACCCAAATACTCCTATCTTGTAGAGACTTGTACACTGATAACTATCCACAAATAATGAATGAATAGGAGAAGTTTAAGTAAAATCAGAAACATGACGCAGACTATCAATATTTCAACACCACAGGAGAAAATTTACATTCCTTACATTAAATATGAATTTAAAGCATTCAAAGATGGGTATCACCTTCCTTAAATTAGAAGGTAATCTGTAAAACCAAATAAATTGATTGATTTGAAACTAAATATGAATGGAAGTATGGATATATAACATAGACATGATTTAAATATACATTATGCAAGAGATCTAAATTATTAATTAGACATTAATTAACTTATCCAGACCATAATCAAATCTCGATGCCATCGCTAGCCTGCGATATTTAGAGGATTGGAATACATTTTTTAAAAAACAAGCCAACAGTGAGGCTGATGTTCCCCGCTGAAATCCCAAAATAAATAGATGACACATATTAATTAATCGCACATTTATTTTTTTCAACAGTATCCAGCAATCAAACTATACACTAAGTTTCATCACGCTCTATCGGATAGAATCAAGATTATCTTGTACCAAAGCATCGACCAATGAAAATGATTAGCTCTGTTTAGCTTCAGCTCGAAATGTTAATCACTGAAATCAGTCAAGACATTCACCTAATGAACATTCTACCTCAATTAAAAGCAGAGTTGTTATGTTCCAAAGTCTTGACCAATCAAATTGCTTATCTCTCCTTAGTCTAAACAGAAAATTCTCATCATCGAACTTAGTCAAGGTAATAATATAATGAATCTATATTCGGAGTTTCATCGCTCTCACATCATTACAACAAAGTTTTCGTGCCCCAAAGCATCAACAAATCAAATTGCTGATCTCTGCTTACCCTAAGCAGAAAATTCTCATCTTCGAACTCCATCAAGGCATTGACCTAATAAACACTTACACCAAGTTTGAACATTCTACCTCAATTAGAAGGAGAGTTATTGTGTTCCAAAGTCTCGGCCAATCAAATTGCTAATCACTCTGCTTACCCTGAGCAGAAAATGCTCATTATCGAACTTAGTCAAGGTAATGATGTAAAGCAACTATACACCAAGTTTCATCACTCTCACTTAATTAGAACTAAAGTTATCGTGTCCCAAAACATCAACCAATCAAATGGATTATCTCTGCTTTCCCTAAGTAGAAAATGCTCATCCTCTAACTCCATCAAGGCATTGACCTAATAAACACCTACCCCAAGTTTTAATATTCTAGGTCAATTAGAAAGAGAGTTATTGTGTCCCAAAAAGTGTGACGGACAGACAGACCTTGTTTTTTATCCTACTGACTTTAGTAATGATGATCATGGCTAGCCTGAAATTCAAAAGTTAATATCTTGGTTCAGAGTGGAGCAATTTGACTAAAATTTTCAGCATATTCTATTTACGTTATCTATTATTTTAACTAATATAGCGAGAACTGTCAATTCTTTATCTAATCTCCCAAAAACAATATACAACCAAATTTCCATATAGGTGACAAGGCATGTAACAAATTACCTTTGGTTTGAATCCATTATGATTACTACTTTTATGTTTGTTTTTAAGAGATGCCATTTTCCCATCTCCAACATCCATCTTTTCTTCTGTTTGAGACTGATCAATAGTACAAGCATCTGAATGAAAATACAGTATCATGTAGCTTAGATGGACAGAGAACAATCTAAAAAAAGCGATTTTGTACAATAAGGGGCCATAATGCAGGATATTACAGTCCGACATGCTTCAATATCACCAGCGACTGCCAGGCAAGATACGCCCAAATTTTGCAAGGGATGGATAGAGAACAAGCTGAAACAAAAGCCATATTTTTACACTATTTTGTCTGGCAGTTTTGGTCCGATTTATTCGAACATTTTTATAAATGAGATAAAAATTGTGACCTCGGGAGGGACCACAAGATAAAAAGGTGATTTTTCATACAACCAGAGGCCATAAAACGTTTTTTTAAATCGGATAAAAATTATGAACTCTATTGGGTCCACAAGCTAAAAACGTGATTTTTCGTACAATCAGGGGCCAAGTTTCAACAAAATCGAATAAAAATTGTGACCTCGGGAGGGACCACAAGATAAAAAGGTGATTTTTCATACAACCAGAGGCCATAAAACGTTTTTTTAAATCGGATAAAAATTATGAACTCTATTGGGTCCACAAGCTAAAAACGTGATTTTTCGTACAATCAGGGGCCAAGTTTCAACAAAATCGAATAAAAATTGTGACCTCTATAGGGTCCACAAGCTAAAAACGTGATTTTTCGTACACTAAATGGCCATAATACATGAAGTTTCGATCCGATACATGCCAATATCGAAAGCAGCCAAGATCTTTTGGGGATAAACCTATATTTCAAGTTTCATCAAAATCGGATAAGAATTGTGACCTGTAGAGAGTCCACAAACAATTGTGGACGGACGGACGGACGGATGTCCGGACAGACAGGGGCGACGGCATAATACGTCCACATGAAAATCATTCAACAGAGAAATTTGTTTCCATGAAAACACTAAAATTATTAAATCCGAGAAATTTCTAATTAGTAAAAGGCACAACTACTATCATAGGTTAAAGTTTGTACAAAATTTCATGAAGATATCCTGAATGGTTTCTGAGATATGCTCTGGAAACAGAATTGTACACCAAAAACTAAGACAAATTTGTTTCCATGGAAAAATAAAAGATAGGTTGCCAGGCAATGAAACATACGCCCACAGCAGCTAAATCGTCCGGGCAGTCAACAAGAGTTATCAAATGATTTTACTGGTTACGGTAATGAAACATTAATAATACACTTAAATCTGATTAAGAGTAACAACTCATTAAGTAATTATCAGAAAATCATTAGAATTTGTTTTGTTTTTATAAAGTTCTGCCCCATGCTAACGTTTAGTATCAGAACATTTAATATCATGGATATAGCTGTTCAAGTTATCAAAATTCATTGAAAATCAATATATTTGTTCTTCTCTTAAACTCTGTGTATCAATCTGAAGTCAATCAGATGATAACTTGAGCCTCTGGAGCGTCACAAGATTTTTCAAAGTAATCAAGGGCCACAACTTTGGCAGTAATTATTGGAAATCGTTGAAAATAAATAGGATTCTTCGCCTCATGACCTCAAACACTGCATATAAATTTAAAGTCAATCGGATATTAGCTTTAGCCTCTAGAGAGAGAGAGAAATAGGGTTTACCATCCACTCGACACAAACTAGGTCATTTCGGGACTAACATATGGTTTAATTTTATTTCAATAATTCGCTTGTGCACAGGGGTCTTTAGCAGTGGGAGGAAACTGGAGGACCCTGAGAAAACCCACGAGGTCGGACAGGCGACCCTACTCCTTGTCACGTACAACCAGGGATTCTAAACCACGCCAGTTGACTCAATGACAGGTCGTATGATACAGCGTGCACGTGCTAACCATTCGGCCATCCAACCCTACTTTTAGTCTCTAGAGCATCCACAAGATTTTTTGAAGTGATCAAGGGCCATAACTCTGACAGTAATTATCCGAAATTGCTGAAAATCAATAGCCTTTCTCGTCTTATGACCTTAAACAATGTGTATAAATTTAAAGTCAATCGGATATTAGCTTTAGCCTCAAGAGCACCCACAAAATTTTTTGAAGTGATCAAGGGCCATAACTCTGACAGTAATTATCCAAAATCGCTGAAAATCAATAGCCTTCCTCGTCTTATGACCTTAAACACTGTGTATCAATTTAAAGTCAATCGGATATTAACTTTAGCTTCTAGAGCGTCCACAATTGCTTCAAAAAGTTTCAAAAAGATATCTTGAACAGTTTACGAGATATGATCCGGAAACGGAGTCGGGATGGATGGAGCCCATTTCAATATCCCTCCCTAACATCATTCTGCGTGGGATAAAAATAATTCTGTTAAAAAAACTTTAACCTCTATCTTGTTCATGAGGTTTTTGGTAAAGTAGGTATAACTCCGGAACCAAAGTTCAGATGTAAAACTCATCCAAGATGTTTTGATCCTTAACATATATTTTAAGTTTCATCTAATTTGGACAAAAATAATGGGCTCAAGAGGGTCCATAAATTCTGTCCAGATTTTGCAAAAGTCAAGGGCCATAACCCAAAATCAAACCCATTATAGATCTTTGGGATATAAACATATATTCTAATTTTCATCTAATCGAATATGTATTACATATTTTTGAACAATATTTAAAAATCAATAACAATTGTGACCTCTAGTGGGTCCAGAAGCTATGTATGCAATTTTCATACAATCAGGGGCAATAATCCAGGAAGTTATGGTCCGATAAATGCCCAAGTTCAGACATCTAGAGGAAAGGGGGCAATGCATAATACAGCCACATGAAAATGTGGGCATATAAAAAAACTGTTTATACTGATTCAGTATTACCTGAACTACTTGTTACTTCATTTAAGAACTGGGGACTGCTTTGACAAGATGGAATATGGAAACTTCCAGGAGAACTGAAACCACTGCCTGCTTCTGATGCTGTGTCAGTACTTTCACTACTTGGCCCTGACCCACAAGCAAATTTTGTTTCTATAGTTAATGGTTTGGTAACATCTGTTAAAGAAACAGTTCTTGGTATTGTGTTGGTAATGTTTCCATCGTTTTCATCTGAAACTGATATTTGAATTTTAACATTCTTTTCTTTAACACTTGATTCTGTCGTATCTGTAGATTTTCTGGCAGACACATCTGTCTCCATGGAAACATGTTCTGATACCGACCTAATGGAGATTGCGTCTGTTTGGTCCATCTTGTGATCATCAAGGGTAGATTCAACTTCTGTTTTAATCAGTGGTGTATTTACATTATCATTTAAAAGAGTTTTTTCATTTGATTGAGAAATGTCTATATCTTTTTGTTTGCTATATTCATTTGGTGATCCATTATCTTTGTGGATGGCTGTATTTGATGAACTTGTTACTTTCACCATCTAAGGAAATCAAAAGGAATTTCATTTATATATACTCCAGTGAAATATTTAATCCCCATCATCGGTATCCCCAGTGGTATCGTTACGTTCTACTCCACTCACCCCTGTGTCCATTTATGGAATTTCCACAAATTCAAATTATCTGCCCTTGATGATTTCATTGGCACGTAGGTTGATTCTACGAACCAATCACAAACAGTTTACATACCAGTCTTAGTGTCATTGTTTACGTTCACCACAATACAGCAGCTTGAACACTCAAGAAATTTAATATCAAAGAAGTGACATGCATAAAAAAAAATGTCCTCAAATATTTTGACAGTTTGCAACAACAATTTGAAGATATTAGTTGTAATATAATGCATGCAAGTTACTTCCCTTCACTTTGATTGTTCAATAACAATAACACAATTATCAAAGACGGATAATTTGACTGTGTCTCCCCCATGAATGGACCCAGGGTTTAGTGGCGTAGAAAAAAAACGATACCACTGGGAATACCGAGGATGCTTAATCCCAGCAGTTGCAAGAAAGTGCTCTCACAAGACACAACAAGTAGTTGCCACGCAAGATACGCCCATATTTTGCAAGAGATGGATAGAGAACAAGCTAAACAAAAAAGGGCGATTTTTTTATATAATCATGGACTATAATCCAGAAAGTTATGCTTTGTAATGCATGAATATTGAAAGGGACTGAGATCTTTGGGATATAAAGATATATTTAAAGTTTCATCAAAATCACAACATCGCCGATGCTGCGGCGATGCCCCAGGGGCAAAAATATTTCACAGAAGCTACAGGGAAGCATCCCCGGAGTTTCCATGTGGATCTGGAAAGCTCTGGGGATGCCTCCCCGGCCTGTTTTTCTGACAATACAAGTACTGAAGTTTTCGCAGTTCTCCCTAAGCCTCTCTGTGGTTCCACATGACTCATGATGCCCCAGGAGCTTCCCTGGGACCAGGGCTCATGCTGTCAGTCGCCAAAGTCGCAATTTGCGATAAAAATATGAAACAGACAATTTAACTTTGATAACGTTTTGGGGTATTGTCGATTCTTTTGGGGAAATGGCGGAAAGATTTTTTACAATTGTTATATCCTTGCTTCACCGTTACATATAAAAGTGTCAATCACTTCTTTTCGTTTCGTCTAAAGAAATAAATAACTGTAACTATTCAAAATGGCCGTCAATTCTTTTCCAAGAGACTTAAATATTTTGATAGCTGAACCGTGGATTCAAACGCATGTAAAATATACAAGCATGCCTAGTTGGATATCATTTTTTCACATAATATTATCAAGTGAGAAAACGGACACCATTTGCTTCAAATACATTACTGGCGCCAAAATGCTCTAAAGTGATCGATGAGAATAATTGTAAGCATCTCTTACAAATAATATTGAAATTTATATCATTCTATCAGGGATTCGGATTCAAATACCTTCATGGTACCTGAAAATAACATTGGCAATCCCTGGAGATTTGATGTGAATATACTGAAAATATATTGTGCAATATTGTGTGCAATTAGACTAAAGTTACCAAAAATAAAATCTGATCTTAGTAAATCATCCCAAAACTGAGCTACAGTAAAAGTCAGTACTTAAAAGTACTAAATTCTCCCGGCGTCCAACCTGGGCAGAAATGAAAAATCGCCGGGTTAGTCAATCAATCCACTTTGCACACACTCTAAATTCCGCTTTAAATTTCAACCGCTATTTTTTTAAACCATCGCGAACATCAACATAACAGATCCACCGCAAAATTTACAAAGTCAGACTTTTCACGCACGTACAGTCAATACATCCATATTTGGTGTGATGTAGGTTTATTTATAGTGCGATTGCACCACCGTGGTATCGTTGTCAATTATCAGCTATTATGGCATGCAAGACACAGATTTTACTGGCTTATTATGAAAATATAACTAATTTCAACCATTGGCAGTCTTAGTTTTTCAACAATGAAATAAACAGAATTATGCCTGTACTGATACATTACTTCATTAATACGCTTGACATTTTAAAGACTTGCTTTGATCGACTATTTCAAACTCATTCAAATTACGAAAATTTCAAAATTTGCACCCATAGATGCTGGTCTTACCGTGGGCGTAAGTTTTATCCATTACATAGCTATTCCCATTCTGACAAATAAGTTAAACAATTGTTTTAAATCGTTAAATCACACCTCAAGTAATATATCTTCGGGTTTAAATCACAAATGAATTAAAAGCCTTCGTCTCCTGTTTTTAAGTACACATTCGAATAATACCTTGATGACCTTTTCATTTCAGCATCAAAGTGTCTGAGTTAATGCATACTTTCAATCAAGTTTCAAAATTACGTGAATTTACACGTGCCATCAAAAGGAATCAATAATTGACTAAAATAGAATCCCCTTTAACATGTTGTAGTCTTGTAGACAATACTTTTATTGTAAATTGTCAGTAAGTGATCATTACCCAAACTTAAAGAACAATTACAATTGGTACGTGACCAATCTAGATCTTAACACAAAATAGGTGCCGTTGTCATGGCTAAATTAAGAACGGCCATGATGAAGAGCACATCCCCTCTCCCCTCTACAACACATTATGCATCACCAGTTTGTTACAAGATATTCTATTAATATTTTTACGGTAAAACTCACACTTGAAAAATTGTGAATATAAGTGATTATTCAATTTTTGAATCGGTATAGACTTAAGTTTGGCGCATGCTTAATCATCATATTCTGCCAATAAAATCATGCTTTAAACCGGTGGTGAGAATTTCTTTAATTTGGCACAAAAATCATCCCTTATAACGCCCCTTTAACGAATGCATGCTTTGTTAGGCAATTTTCTATGTACACTTTGATGTGTAGTTTTTCGAGACTAATTGTCGCCTCAGTTACTACATTGTAATAATCTAACTTCCGGATAAGATTCAATTCATAAGATCAGGGTCCGTATTCAAAGGTTTTCTAAAAGTTAAGTAAAAATACTTAATTTTTCACGTAAAGATACATTATGGAAGATTAGATAAAGAGCTGGCAGTTCTTACTATAATAGTTAAAACTACATCTGTTGACATCTGTGGTCCATGCTAAAAATATACATATCAATATCGGGTTTTCACAGACCTTCAAATGGCATTATATGCAAATTTCTATGTATATACCAGTAGAACAAAAACAAGCCTGTCTTCGTTGATAGATCTCAATACCACAAGATGATATTGTATCCACCGCCATGTTTAATGGGATGTATATTGCCGTCGCCCCTGTCTGTGTATGTGTGTGTGTGTGTTTAACTGATCATCTTAAAACTTTACATACTTATTTCTTATACCCTAAGGATGATCAATATTGTTTTTGGTGCATGCCCGACCCCCAGGGCAGAGCCAAGCCCATTTCTGGTATTTGTTTGTCGTCTACAGGCCAAATTTCTTAACATATCATCTTGAAACTTTGTATACTTATTCCTTATACCCCAAGGAACATCCCTATTGTTTGTGGTGCATGCCCAACCCCCAGGGGCAGAGCCACACCCATTTTTTTTATGGGTGTCTGTGTGTCGCCTACAGTCCGAAATTCTTAATCAATTGTCTTGAAAACTTTTCATACTTATTCCTTATGCCCTAAGGATATCTATTCCGTATACCCTAAGGATGACCACTATTCTTTTTTAGTGAATTCCCAACCCCCAGAGACAAAGCCACACCCATTTTTTCTTTGTGTGTCTGTGTTGCCCCCAGGGGCAGAGCCACACCCAATTTTTGTACTTATCGTATACAGGCCGCAATTCTGAATGGATCAGCTTGGAACTTGGTATATGTATTCCTTACAGGCTAAGGGCAAGTTGCTATAATTAACAGGTTCTGTTCAAATTCAGCATATCAATCATTTTAATAACATTGTGGTACCTATTTATACTGTTCCAAATCCAACCCCAGGGGCCGAGCCACGCCCAATTTTAGTATTTATAATCTACAGGCTGTAAATCTGAATGGATCATCTTGGAACTTTGCATATTTATTCCTTATACCGTAAAGATAGCAACTATTTTATTTTGGTGCATGCCCCAACCCCTTGTGACAGTGTCACACTCACTTTTTTGTTAATATTTAGTCTCTAAATTTGTTAAAACAAACCCAAGCCTAGATTTCTTTGTCTCTTGTCATATTACTGTCATGGCAACTATTTCATATTTCATTCACTTCATTTTGAAAAGTACCATATCAATGAAAGCAGCAGCGTTAGCAATGCTCTAGTTGGGAGATAAGATAGAGGTTCTAATGGAGACAAATTAATTAGATTCCTTGACTATAGTTTGAATTATTATTGTTTTTAGATGGATTGAAATTATCTTTAACATAACAGATAAAATAGCTTTGCCTAGTTTCTCATATGAAAATGTAGAAATATGATACTTCTTCCAATCTTTTTCACAACATGTCTAATTTTCACATTTCCCTTCGATCTTCACATTCAGTCACTTGTGTTAGTTTATGTAGTTTTTGTCGGGCAGTGCCGGTTGGATTGTCACAAACTTCATACTCAACCATCATTCAGGTGTACCAGTGATATATATAAACGTTTTTTAAGATTAAGTAAAAATTGTGACCTGTCCACAAGCTAAATTCGCGATTTTTTGGTAGAATCAGTGGCCATAATCCAGGAAGTTACAGATCGATATGCGCAAATATTTAAAGGATCCAAGATCTTTGTGATATAACATAAATTTAAGGTTTCATCAAAATTGTGACCTCTGGAGGTTCCACAACGTTCATATAACATACTTTTACACTATTTGCGTATGAGGAGCGGCCATTTTGTCGGTCAAATTTTCGCGAAATTCGAACTCACTCATCCTTATGGTGTAACAGGGATATATTTGAATGTTTTTTTAAATTAGATAAAAATTGTGACCTCTAGGAGGTCCACAATCTAAAAACGTGATTTTTCATACAATCAGGGGCCACAATTCAGGAAGTTACAGTCTGATATGCGTGAATATTGAAAGGAACCGAGATCTTTAGGTTATGAACATACATTTCAAGTTTCATGTAAATCGGATAAAAATTGTGACCTCAAGAGTGTCAACAAACTAAAAACATGATTCTTTATACAATCAGGGGTCATAATCCATGAGTTTTGATCCAATACGTGCCAATATCGAAAGAAACCAAGATCTTTTGGAGATAAACCTACATTTCAAGTTTCATCAAAATCGGATAAGAATTGTCACATGTAGAGTGTCCACAAACAAGTTGTGGATGGACGGGGGCAATGACAATATAATATGTCCACATGAAAATGTGAGCGTATAAAAAATGTTGAAGTTCAATATGCTTATTCGTTTTACTAATCTCAATAATGCATATATAT
Organism: Patella vulgata; assembly: GCF_932274485.2. Taxonomy (NCBI): domain Eukaryota; kingdom Metazoa; phylum Mollusca; class Gastropoda; family Patellidae; genus Patella; species Patella vulgata. The sequence continues at coordinate 47,355,617 of NC_065885.2, forward strand.
ATATAATATAGATCGGATGATAACTTTTGTCATAAGAGAGTTCACTAGGTTCAAAAAAGTGAAACAAGGGCCTAACTCTAGAAGTTCTTAACGAAAAGTGCTGAATTTTCGGCCTAGCCTCGATCATCATTACTAAAGTCGATACAATAAAAAACATAGTCTTAACTATTCATTTCATGATTAAATCATGAATGAAAGTTAAGCAGCAAATCAGATCCCAATCCAGTAAATTTTGCAGGCTAGCTTGATTATGGTCTGGATAAGTTAATTAATGTCTAATTAATAATTTAGATGACATTTTAGGCCTAAAGAAAGACCTGCAATAGGCAGATTTAGCTCTTGCATAATGTATGTTTAAATAATGCATGTAAATTTAATACAGATCGGATGATAACTTTAGTCGACAGAGTGTTCACAGGGTTCTAAAAAGTGACACAAGGAATTAACTCTAGAAGAAATTATTGGAGATTGTTGAAAATAAATAGGCTTCTTTGTCTCACTAATGTAAACAACATATGGAAATTTCAAAACGATCAGATAATAAATGTAGTTTGTAAAGTGTTCATAAGTAATTGTGGATGACGCAGAGGGCAGACAGAGGCGACTGAAATATATGACCACATTTAAATGTGGTTAAAAGTCATGGGTATCACAAAATCAACTTTTATATCATCTAATGTGTAGTTGTGTTCTCTGAGGAAGAAAGTTGGATGTCTTAAATAGGACTTATTTAACTCAAATACAATATAATGGTTACACCTTTTGAAAATATATTTGCAAAGAACTATAACATAAGAATATAGTCCCAGAGTGTGATTTCATTAACCCATTGGCTGTTGTAGATTTGGCGGGATCCCGAGGCATACTGGTCCCTTGTGATTTATGATGCATGAAAATATTTGATGAGAATTGTTTTAAATGAAGAGTGTAATGTAGTATTATCTTAAAGCTCATCGTATTTAATTTATTTACTTTTTATTAATAAAGCACTATACAACATGATCCAGCCCTAGAAGTTTTACTAAATTACGAAATAATAAAGCTTGTGTTTAATTAAATTTACTCTTTATTACTATGGAACGTGATCCATCCCTAGAATATTTAATAAATTATGAAATTATAAAGTTTGTGTTTAATTATATTTACTCTTGATTGATATGACACATGACTTACCGGTCTTTTGTGATTTATAATACATAGTTGGGTACGAGACCTAAAGTGACCAATTTTCGGGGAAGTTTTGAAGGTGGTTTCTATATGACAAAAACCTGCTGAAACGATTAAGCTTGGGTGCCTCTCTCTAAAATGCTGGCGGAATCCACTAGAGGGCCAAATTCAAAATGGCTGCCAGATTTGGCAGGAAAATATAAAATTATTTAATATAGGCTTCTGAGGTGTCTATTCGTATGTTCTAAGGTTGTCTGAATCGAAATATTGTAATCAAAAATCCATCCAGCCACTAGTTGTGCCAATATGGCCGAACATTCCAAGATGGCCACCATTTTTTACCTGGAAAATAGTTTTGTCAATTATACTCCAAGTTGTATGTTTTCGGTGTCGAGGTATTCAATTATGATGATTTTGTGTCGATATATGACAACCAGTAATAAGAGTGCAACAAATTAAGGTACTCACCGATATTTACAATCTGATATACTCTGTAATCAGTTGATTTTAATTTAATCAACGCTTGATAATGGATCCACGTAATATTTAATCATGCACGATAATCGACATCATCTACTTATCCACTTAAAGTTAAAGTGTTACTCAGTAGAATCACAGTCACCCGATTCCAAAGATAGACCTAGTTCTAATTGTTCAGATTCAGATTGTTCCTCTTAAGTTGAAGTTTCATCAGAATCTTCATCACTTGCGCTATCGCTGCCATGAACAAGTAAATCACTGACACACACTGTCCAGATTGGAGCAGTTTCCAATCATTACCAATGGGAGAGTGTGTGATCTTAGACTTTGAGTAATTAGGAATTAAATATGCCCGAAAAGTAGCTATGGTGAGTTTAAGTTTGTAATAGAGGTGGTAGCCGGCGAAAGTTTTTTCGTATTATGCTTCACCATTTCTTGGATCTCGCTTCTGTCAGTGATATGCTTTGAAGGTGGTTTCTGTATAAAACAAACACTTGTAACCTGAAGCGATTAAGCATAGGTGTCTCTGTCCAAAATGCTTGCGGAATCTGATAGAGTGCTAAATTCAAAATAGAGGCCAAATTTAGTGCTAAAAATATAAAATATCTAATATAGGCTTATGAGGTGACTATCCCTATGTTTTAAGGGTCTCGGAATCGAAATATATCACAAATTCATCCGGTCACTAGTTTGGCCAATATGGCCGAAAAATACAAGATGGCCGCCATTTCTTGCTGGGATATTTTTTTCAACTGTGCTCAAGTTTCGTGTCAAATTGTATGTTTTCAGTGTCGAGGAATTCAATTTTAACTCATTTTCGTTGATTGGAGTGATAGTTACAAATTAAGAGCTACAGTGAGGGTGTTCCCATCAAATGACCGGCAGCTAAAGAACCGGTTTCATAGCTGATCCTAGATGATTAAACTTGCACCATATTGTTTCTATTTGCTTGGAATTCCCCGGGCGTCATTGCATTGACTGGGCTCCAAGCTGAAAGGCCCTGATATAGTCACCAGGCCTCTTTCTTGTTCCAGGGTTGTAGATAATGGCACAAGAATGAGGCTTGGTGAATATATCAGGGCCCTTTAGCGTGAGGCACTGTTGATGCAATGACGCCTGGGGAATTCCAAGCCAATAGAAACAATATGGTGCAAGTTTAATCAGGCTAAGAAGCAATTATGAAACCGTATTCTTTAGCTCTGGGTCACTCGACGGGAACAACCTCATTGTGGCTCTTAATTTGTAACTATCACTCCAATCAAAGAAAATGAGTCAAAATTGAATTCCTCGACACTGAAAACATACAATTTGACATCAAACTTGAGCATAGTTGAAAAGAAAATCCATGCAAGAAATGGCGGCCATCGTGGATTTTTCGGCCATATTGGCCAAACTTGTGACCAGATGAATTTTTGATATATTTCGATTCAAAGACCCTTAAAACATAGGAATAGCCACCTCAGAAGCCTATATTAAATATTTTATATTTTTAGCTCCAAATTTGGCCTCTATTTTAAATATGGCACTTTAGCAGATTCCGCAAGCATTTTAGACAGAGGCACTCAAGCTTAATAGCTTCAGAAGGTTTTTTTAATTCAGAAACCACCTTCAAAGCAGATCACTGACAGAAGCGAGAGCCAGGAAATGGTCAAGCATAAAACGAAAAAACCCTACGCCGGCTACCACCTGATAAGGAGTCTTGCAAAACTTAAACTCACCAGAGCTACTTTTCGGGCATATTTAACGCTTAATTACTCAAAGCCTAAGATCACACACTCTCCCATTGGTAATGATTGGAAACTGCTCGATTCTGGACAGCGCGTGTCAATTAGATATGAGAATAAAGCAGCATTACCAGGATGTTTAAGCGACTTACTTGTTCATGGCAGTGATAATGCAAGTGATGACGATTCCGACCTAACTTCAACTTCGGAGGAATAATCTGAATCAGAACTGGATCGATCTTTTAAATCGGGTGACTGTGATTCTGACGAGTAACACTTTGACTTTAAGTGGATAATTTGACGTTGATTATCATGCGTGATTAAATATTACATGGATCCATTATCAAGCGTTGATTAAATTAAAATCAATTGACTACGTATATCAGGTTGTAAATATCGGTGAGTACCTTCATTTCTTACACTCTTTTTGCTGGTTGTCATATATCGACACAAATTCATCGAAATTGAATAAATCGACCCCGAAAACATACAACTTTGGTATCGTATACATGAAGTTGACAAAACTATTTTCCAGATCAAAAATGGCGGCCATCTTGGATTGTTCGGACATATTGGCAAAACCAGTGGCCTGATGGATTTTTGATTATGATATTTCGTTTCAGAGACCCTTAAAACATACAAATAGAAACCTTTTATATTTTCCCCGAGAAATCTGACCGCCATTTTGAATTTGGCCCTCTAGCGGATTCCACCAGCATTTTAGAGAGAGGCATCCAAGCTTAATCGTTTCAACAGGATTTGTCATATAGAAACCACCTTTAAAACAACTTCCCCGAAAATTGGTCACAGATTTTAGGTCTCGCACCCAACTAACATGAAAATGTTTGATGCGAATTGTTTGTTTAAATGGAGAGTGTAATGTAGTATTAATTTTAAGCTCATCGTCTTTAATTTATCTATTTTAATTAATAAAGCACTATGCAACGTGATCCAGTCCTACAATTTTTACTAAATTATGAAATAAAAAAGTTTGTGTTAAATTATATTTACTCTTTATTACCATGAAAAAAGATGTTTTCTTAGGGAGGCAGGCTATGTTTTTATAGATAATAGCTTGCCTAACATTCATAACACATTGTATTAATTAACTTAATTGGTCAACCTTATAGAGTGAAATGGCTTCCGGCAGATTTGTCAAAATGCGAGAAATGAAGTAATGTGTAAATGCCCATCGTATATAATTTAAAATTTGGTTTTGATAGCAGCCAATGATTAATGGATCTACTTGCCACAATGTGTAAGTTATAGACGAAGATCAAATGATACTTTTAAGAAATTGTAAGTTGTTCATTGTTCGCATACATGTATAGCCCCACCGATATATAATGCTGGTGTACGTTTTCACAAGATTACTTAACAAATCATTGGGTTATTATTCAAACCAGCCTGTACATTATACATGTACACATTTTCACGGCAACATTTACTATATTACAAGGCTTCAAATTTATTGTAGACAATATTAGTTCGACCCCCGCTTCCTCGTCCAAGGTTAACATACCTTGTATTCAACTTCAATAAAGTACATTTTTCTTCAACATGCTAGAATCGGGACGATATCTCCACACAAGCAAATCGCCAAGATCCCCCCCCCCCACGAAACTAGAGTTTTTGCCCCGTGTTCGGCGATTCTAGTCCCAAACTCCAGCACTGTACTGTACGTGTATACAATGATATAGGCCTACATACCTTTGGATCCAATAACTATCAAAGCAGCATAAACATCAAAAAGATATATATGAGAAATTTATCATAATGCTCTTCAATTAGTAATGAAATTGGGAAGTAAACTATTTTATAAGCAAGTACAGGATGAAGGTCAACCCACCACTGCACATAAATAATTTTGACATTACTCTTTTGGTAATGGCTGAAGTCAAAGAAGGGCTGAATTAGGGTGTTAGTTTTCCACAGTTAAAGTAATTATTTTAATACATAAGGTGAGCGAATTGAATAAAGTGAAGGGTTAATACTCCAAATAAAGGTGTTTTAAAATGCTATTTTGATCTTTAATTGGGTTGATAGATAGTATTTATAATATCAACTCATTTTTATGAAAATCTCAATTTCGATCAAAATCAATATTTTCACTTGTTTTGTCTGTAGAATTTGCGCATTCCAACTCATTTTGCCACACAGGTCACATATATTAAAAATTTCATTCAAATAAAGCCAAGTTATCATTGGCTTATTTCTCACATCAATCAGAATGCCTATTATATACCAACTCTTCCAGATCCTAGTGTAAAATGAAATTTTTGAACTATAAAAAACGAAACAAAATAGTATCGGTGTTTTAATCAGATTGCGCTTCTTCATTTTTAAATTAAAACATTAAATGGCCGAAACATTCTAATCTACTTAAAATCTCAAGCATCCGATGGCATCAAGAGTTGATTTTTGTCTTGTCATGTTAATAAATGTCTAATTATTATCAAAATTAATCAGTCAGCTTTAAACTGGACACATGTACAAATTAGATGATTTTGGGTGATTTTAAACAATTTTTACGAATTTTTAAACAAAGATTTGATATTAAACGAATGTGAAAGAAATAAGTGCTAGATACATAAGATTAAACGATACCTGGGTTACAGTGTGAAGTAACGACATAAAAATTATGCCAAATCGATAACAAACCATGACCAAAAATGAGTGTAAAATTAAAAATTGGTCAATGCCTCTCTCTCGCTCATCTCTCACTCTCTAAATATATACCTGTTGAAGGGCCTCTAGAACAATCTGGCGATTAGTTTTCAAAGTTTTTAATTTGTTTTCATATAACTGTCTTTTATCTGGAACCACTGCCATAAGATTATACCTTATATCATTGTTTGGTTCCCTGAAACATAATTATTCCATACATTATGTGCACTCCTTTTTGTGGTCTTTATTTTCTGTTCACAAGCCATATCTTCATTCCATTGTAACTTCTTAGCATTATCAATTTAAAACAAAACATAGTAAAACCCACCTTCCCATTAACCATGCCTAGTCTAGCTTAGAACTTGGATGAATGGTCAGAAGGGCTATTGAACGAAAACATGTCCTGGTTTAAAACAAATCTATCATCAAATCTATCAGTGAAATGAAATTCGATCGCGTGTCTGTTATCGCTCGTTGCTTCAATCAGTTATATAGTAGGATAACTCGTGTTTGTCATGCTTGTCGTCACTTCCTGTTTCTTCACGTGCTTGTTACACATATCCCGTAGCAATGATCTCTGTGTTAAAGTTATATTTGGGATGTATTTAACCAGTTCTATCACATATTTTATAATGACTGACACCAATATTGTCCTTTAAATGAGTTCTCCACTCACACTCCAATTACTGATTGTTGTGTATGCAAAAGGGGACCTAAAGGTATTTAAGTAATGATTTTTGGCCATGTTATAAATTGCAAATGTTGATATATGTAAAGGTTGCTGCATCTGTTAAAATGATCAGCATTTATAAGACCTATATGATTTTAAAACAAATCATGCAATTTCAATTTTTTGTCACATATGAGACATACATGTACTATACATATGTAACTCAATATAACTTAGCCTTGACCATAGCGAACTGTTATAAAGCAAAATGTACAACTTACCCTCCTTTAGCCATACCAAGTCTGTCCGTTATAACACGTAGAAATTTTTCGGTCCACTCCTCTTCTTTCTCCCAAGGACCTAGCCAAATAAATTATCCAAATGTGTGAAATTCTTTAAATATAAAAAGATAGCTAGCCAGTAAATGAAACATACACCCACAACAAGGGGAGTCACATATTTTTTCTTTTGTTGATAATGAAAACATTTAACACATAAAAGTCTGAATACCGTCTGATTACCAGTAACAACCAATTAAGTAATTATCAGAAATAATTAGAATTTGTTTTGCTTCTAGTTCTGCCATATGCTAACGTTTAGTATACAAAGCATTTAATATCATGAATTTAGCTGTTTAAGTAATCAGAAATCGTTGAAAATCAATAGATTTTGTCATCTTGTGACCTTAAAAACTGTGTGTAAATTTCAAGTCAATCGGATATAAACTTTTGCTTCTAGGGCATCCACAAGATATTCCAAAGATAATCTTGGTCTTGAGACCATCCACAACATTTTTAAAAGTCATTAAGAGCTGTAACTCAAGCAATAGTTATCAGAAATTGTTAACCAGCGGCTGCCAGGCAGGATACGCCCACATTTTGCAAGAGATGGATAGAGAACAAGCTAAAAACAATCAGGATTTTTTGTACAATCAGGGGCAATAATCCACAAAGTTATGGTCTGAAATGCGCAAATATCAAAAGGGACTGAGATCTTCGGGATATAAATATATGTTTTAAGTTTCATCAGAATCAGATAAAAAATGTGACCTCTAGAGGGTCCACAACCTTCATATTGCATACTTTTACACAATTTGTGTACAAAGAGCGGCCATTTTGTCGAGCAGTTTCATTTCGATTTTCCTGAAATTCGAATTCAACCTTCATTATGGTGGAATGGTGAAATATTTAAACAGTTTTGAAAATCGGAAAAAAACTTGTGACCTCTAGAGAATCCGCAAGCTAAAAATGCGATTTTTCGTACAATCAGGAGCCATAATCCAGGCAGTTACGTTCAGATATACGCTATTATCAAAAGGAACCAAGATCTTGGTGAGTAATGGTGATATATTCACATGTTTTTTTTAAATCGGATAAAAACTGTGACCTCTACAACAAGCTAAAGTAAAAACATGATATTTCATACAATCAGGGGCCATAATTCAGGAAGCTACCATCCGATATCCCCGAATATCGAAAAGAACCAAGATCTTTGGGTTATAAACATGAATTTCAAGTTTCATTAAAATTAGATCAAAATTGTGACCTCTAGAGAGTCCACAACTTTGATATACCAGATGTTTACACTAATTGTGTATGAGGGGCGGCCATTTTGTCCGGCAGTTTTGGTCCGATTTTCACGAAATTCGAACTCAACCAAAATTACGGTGTAACAGTGATATGTTTGAACAATTTTTTTAAATCGGATAATAATTGTGACATTTAGAGGGACCTCAAGCTAAAACGTGATTTTTCGTACAATCGGGGGGGGGGGGGGGGGAGACATAATTCAGGAAGTTACTATTCGATATGAGCGAATATCGAAATGAACCAAGATCTACAGGTTATAGTTTTCATCAAAATCAGAAGAAAATTGTGACCTCTAGAGGGTCCACAACATTGATATACCATATTTTTACACTATTTGAATACGAGGGCCAGCTACTTTGTTAGTTTTAGTCCGATTTTTACGAAATTCAAACTCAACCATCCTTAGGGTATAACGGTGATATATTCAAACGTATTTTTAAATCAGATAAAAATTTTGACCGCTATAGGGTCCACAAGCTAAAAACGTGACTTTTCAACAATCAAGGCCCATAATTCAGGAAATTAGGGTCCGATATGCGCGAATATCGAAAGGAACCGAGATCTTTGGGTTATAAACTTACATTTCAAGTTTCATCAAAATCAGAAGAAAATTGTGATCTCTAGAGGGTCCACAACCTTGATATACCATATTTTTATGCTATTTGAGAACGATGCGCTGCAATTTTGTCAACCATCCTTAGGGTGTAACTGTGATATACTAAAACGTTTTTTTTAAATCGGATAAAAATTATGACCTCTATAGGTCCACAAGCTAAAACGCGATTTTTCATACAATCAGGGGCCATAATCCATGAAGTTACGATCCCATACATGCCAATATCGAAAGGAACCGAGATCTTAGGGAGATAAACCAATATTTCAAGTTTTGTTGAAATCTGATAAAAATTGTGACCTGTAGAATGTCCACAACGCAGAAAATTCTCATCTTCAAACTCCATCAAGGCATTCACCTAATAAACACCTACGCCAAGTGTGAACATTCTAACTCAATTAGAATGAGAGTTATTGTGTTCTCGACCAATCAAATTGCTTATCTCTGCTTACCGTAAGAAGAAAATGCTCATCTTCGAACTCCATCAAGGCATTGACCTACTTAACACCTACACCAAGTTTGAACATTTTAGCTTAATTAGAGTTATTGTGTCCCAAAAAGTGTGACCATTTGAACAGTCCCCGGCTTTCTTCGAAAGGCGGGGGACAATAAAACACAAATATAGTCTCTCTCTGAAGTTGGCAGCAGTGTTCAAAGTAAGCGGGAATTGTTGTCTTCTTTGCTTCATAGCGTTGAAAATAAAAATATATAGTTGAAGTCTTCGACAATGTAATATTTCTCTATGCAACTGGTATTCAATCCTAAAAAGTTTGGATTCAATTTAGCATTCCAGTGTGTAGCAATATTAGCTGCAATTTTCGTTTTATCATCTATAATACTGAAAGCAAGTCCAAGATGGTGGCGGACATGCTTGATGCTGGCTGGAGTTTTCATATTCTTCATAGAATTATTAGCCGTAAGTTACGTTGGGATAACGTTGGAATAATGTGAATGTGTGAATTTTCACCTAACCTATTACGTAAATTCCTGGAGATCCTTTTGTTAAAACAATTCATTTTTATTGGACAATTAGCGAATATAACACTCCTTTTGATTTGGATGGTCCAATCAGCATTAATTTCCATGCTAATAAGAGAGAGAAAGAAATGGGGTTTAAAGTCCATTTGACATAAACTAGGTCATTTCAGGACTAACACATGGTTCAATTCTATTTCAATAATAAGCTTGTGCGTAGTGGTCTTTAGCAGTGGGAGGAAACCGGTCGACCCAGAGAAAACACACGAGGTTGGACATGCTAATAAGAGGGTGCAAACTGATTCACTACCGGGTACAAGGGGTTACAAGAAATATAATGCCTGGGTTGTGATTTACGACGTATTGTGTAATTTATTTGTCAGTGTGGGAATTACCATTTTTAAATTCGATCAGGAGATGGAGGGTGGAAGCAGACGTCAATAAAGTTATAAAATAAACAAATAATTAGACATCTACATTAATTCCTTTGTGATTTACAGAAGATAAATTACCTGAGATGTGATTTATCGATTTTCAATGTATTGTGTAACTTATTTGTCAATATGGAATTTACTATTTTTAATAGATAATAATACTATGACAATGGTAAGACGAGCATCTATGTGTACACATTTTTTATAATGTTTTTACCTTTTTTATGCCTGCTTCATATTAATATCAACCTGTCCAACAACAACACAGTGCGTAATTAAACATATCGAATAAATGCCTTCCGGGAAATAGATAAACGCCGTAGATAAATAAACGTGATGTTGATTGATATCCCGCATCTCGGGAAAATACATTGTCAACTACATGATAGTAGCAAGTACACAATTTTATACAAACGATAATTTGAAAGTAAACCATATGTATAGTTTCTCACATTAGAAATGCACAAGTAAACGGTACACTGGATCCAGTGAAAGTACTCAGTCAGTTGCAAATGCGTTGAATTGTCATTTTAGCTGCCATTTTAAACAAGATGGCGGATATTGTCGATTTGGCTCCAAATACTAGTTTTTTTTTCATATTATTCAGCATTTCAGAAAACCTATAAAATTACATTAATGGGCACATAAATTGTCTATTATGGTGACCATTTGGTTTGCCATTTTGAAAAACATGGTGGCGTTGTTCATACTTAGCGCCCCTGAAACCCTATAAAATGGCATTAATGGGCACATAAATTGTCTATTTTGTTTGCCATTTTGTTTGCCATTTTGAAAAACAAAATAGCGTATATTGTCAGATCGACCTGACACAACCATTTTTGAGATAAGGAATGTGAAAATAACTCAATAGAAATAGTGGATTATGTTCAAACAAAGTTAATGAAAACATGCAAGCAATAACTGTAACTAAGCAAGGAAAAGAAAAACTATTTTCTATATCTCTTACCATGATCAATAGGGTACGGTTTTAATCCATCTAATTCAAATAGACTGCCATTGATAGGAACATAACTCACAAAATGAAAAGCTTCTCCTGTTTTTACTGTCGACAGTCCAGGTTGTTTCTCTGGTAAATGACGTGGTTCCGGTCTGTAAATAGATTATCAGCTAATTAATAATGAATTTTTTTACATGTTTTCTTAACTTCAGTGTGAAAAACGTTTTTGTTTTCGAAAGTTTTTATCATTACGTGTATCAAACCTTCTGTCAAAAGACGTATATTTTTTTCGATGTGATTTTTTTCTTTATGATTTTTTTCTTTATGATTTTTGTCAAAGTATGCAGCCAAAACTGCACTTTTTCTAGGCCTGATTGGAACTATATATAAAATATAAATTTGGTAATTTTTGATAAACGGAAATAGTTTTACAGAAAGGGAAAAAAAATTGCCCATATCTTGGTTATTTCTGAATGGAGCTTAGTCACTTATCCTCTTTGGATTCTTCAGACAAATCCCATAGAGGCTATGATTGACGTTGTTTTTTTTTAAATTCGGAAATTTCTGTTTTTCCCGAACATTAATATATCTCTCCATTATGAAAATAAGACTAAAAAGAACGTATGGCTGTATTGGCATCAAATCATATACCCACAGCAGCTAAGTCATCCGGGCAGTCAACAAGGGTTGTCACATATGTTTTCTTTTGTCGGTAATGAAACATTTACAATAAAATCTGATTAAGCGCAATAACATATGAAAGGGGTATTAGGTAAGATTAGATAAAAAGATGGTAGTTCTCTCTATAATAGTTAAAAAATAGATAATGAAAACAGAATATGCTGGAAATTTAAGTCAAATTGCTTCACTCTGATCCAAGATATTAGTGATTTAATATTAGGCTTGCCTTGATTATCATTTCTACCATTGGTATGATAATAAACAAAGTCTCGATTGTCCATTTTTACGTCAAATCATCCATCACAAATGCTTTTGTGATACCATTGGTAGGATAATAAACAAAGTCTCGATTGTCCATTTTTACGTCAAATCATCCATCACAAATGGTTTTGTAATACCCATGACTTTGTTTTTAACCACTCCTACTACTGGTGTCACTGTATCAATTTTATCATGACTTGGATCCCATCTAAGTTTATGTTATTCATATGGTTTTGCATTCCACTCTCTTTATATTTATTTGGATTCACATGAAAAATGTGGGCGTTTAAAAATACTGATGTCTACTGATAGGCCACTGATCTGCCAATGGGGTTGTCTGCTCGCGTATCGATTTTCAGGTGGAGCCACTGAATTATGGGTTACTCCAAGACGTCATTGAGTTACTCTTTCATAGCAGACGGCAAAATCATGGCGGAAAATAATTACGGTCGATTTAATGTTGGGAAATTAAAAGAGGAGTTAGCTAAACGAGGTGCAAGGACAACGGGCAGAAAAGAGGCACTTTTTGAGAGGTAAGTGTCATCGAGTAAACATTAGTCTATAGGCTTAATTAAGTCCTGTTCCCATTCCAGCGACTGCCTTATGTTCGTGCGCTTCACAAACCCGCCCCTCTCTCAAGTTTATAAATGAGCGGTTCAGACGTGAAAGTAAGTATTTCTTAAAAATCAAATTGAAATTTTTCATCATTCTATCAGGGATTCATATTTTGATACCGTATATTACTGGAAAATAACAATAGACTTTCAGTCGTGTGGAAAAGTTAACAGAACATGCATACAGCTGTGGCGCCTTCTTTTGAAACTAAACTTGATTACCCAATCAACAATCTCACTGGCACTAAGGTGCTAATTAATTGGTGAGATTAACTGTAGTTATTCTTACTAAAATACAAAACATAGATTACTAATATATGGACCATTCTCATTTGTTCTAGCATATATTACGAAAAGAATGCATTTCGTGAAATACATATTCTAGTTGGCGGGAAAAATATATAAACATTTTTTTATATTAAAAAAATGTTGGATCAAATTTTTACTATGATTTTGCTTGTTTACAAATATTGTAAATGTACCGTCAGGAAGATGAAAAAGAGAAGTCCATGTATATGATAACTTATATATCAACTTACCTTGCATGGCTGTTGTGAGCTCTGGCCAAAGCTGGCATATTTCCTATAGCTAATCCTTTATTCTTAAAAAAAAATGCCAAAAAAACCCCATTAAAAATTAGCTTACAATTAAACCAAAAGTTAATTATAGTGGCTGGTTTATTGTTTTATCAATGAGTCGGTCACATTCAACTCATTAATACTTGAATTTTACATGATAATATACAAATGTGAAGTAAGGGCTCTATTCACTAGCAATTTAACATCTTTCAAACATGTCAGATTAATCTACATTCTGATCAGTTGAGAATACTTTCCAGCATAAATCCCAATATAAATTATCATTAATGAATTCATTATCCACAAGAGCTCCACAAGATATTGGATTCGAAGAAAATTATAGAAATTTGACTTTGAATTTTTAATACCAGCGGCTGACAGGCAGGATACACCCACATTTTGCAAGAGATGGATAGAGAACAAGCTAAACAAAAAGCGATTTTTCGAACAATCAAGGGCCATAATTCACAAAGTTACAATCCGATATGCGCAAATATTGACAGGAACCAAGATCTTTGGGTTATAAAGATATATTTCAAGTTTTATCAAAATCGGATCAAAATTGTGACTTCTAGAGGATCCACAACCTTGATATACCCTATATTTACACTATTTGCATACAAGGGGTGGCCATTTTGTCCGGCAGTTTTGGTCCGATTTTCACAAAATTCAAACTCAACCAAGAATTTGGTGTAACGGTGATATATTCGAACGTTTTTTTTAAATCAGACAATAATTGTGACCTCTAGAGGAACCACAAGCTAAAAACGTGATTTTCAGTACAATCAGGGGCCATAATCCACAACCTTGATATACCATATTTTTACACAATTCGTGTACAAGCGGCGGCCATTTTGTCCGGCAGTTTTGGTCCGATTTTCACGAAATTCGAACACAACCTTCATTACGGTGTAACAGTGATATAATCAAATCGGATAATAATTGTGACCTTCAGAGGGACCACAAGCTAAAAAAGGCAATTTTCCGTAAAATCAGAGGCCATAATTCAGGAAGTTATGATCCGATATGCGCAAATATCGAAAGGAACCAAGATCTTTGGGTTATAAACATGCATTTCAGGTTTCATCAAAATTGGATTAACATTGTGACCTCTACCATATTTTGTCCGTCAGTTTTGGTCAGACTTTCATGAAATTCGAACTCAACCTTCATTACGGTGTAACGGTGATATAATCAAATCGGATAATAATTGTGACCTTCAGAGGGACCACAAGCTAAAAAAAAGGCGATTTGCCGTAAAATCAGGGGCCATAATTCAGGAAGTTATGATCCGATATTCCGATATACGCAAATATCAAAAGGAACCAAGATCTTTGGGTTATAAACATGCATTTCAAGTTTCATCAAAATCGGATTAGAATTGTCACCTCTACCAGGTTCACAACCTTGATATACCATTTTTTTTTACACTATTCGCGTACAAGTGGCGGTCATTTTGTCCGACAGTTTTGGTCCAATTTTCACAAAATTCGAACTCAACCTTCATTACGGTGTAACAGTGATATTATCAAACAGTTTTTAAAATCGGATAATAATTGTGACCTCCAAAGGGACCACAAGCTCAAAAAAGTGATTTTTCATACAATCAGGGGCCATAATTCCGATATGCACAAATATCGAAAGGAACCAAGATCATTGTGTTATAAACATTTCAAATTTCATCAAAATCCGTTCAAAATTGTGACCTCTATAGGGTCCACAAGCTAAAAACATGATTTTTCGTACAATCAGGTGCCATAATCCATGAAGTTTTGATCCGATACACGCCAATATCGAAAGCAACGGAGATCTTTTGGAGATAAACCTATATTTCAAGTTTCATCAAAATCGGATAAGAATTGTGACCTGTAGAGTGTCCACAAAAAATTGTGGACCAACGGACAGGGGCAACGACAATATACGTCCACATGAATACAGTATGTGGGTGTATAAAAAAAGATTAGTCTTGATCACGTTCACAAGTGGTGCATTTGATTACTGGCGCCGCGCTTACTCGCGTTACCGATGACGTCATTTAATCGCCTTACCAGCACCAGGCCAAAATATACCATAATCCAATTATTCAAAATGGCAGCAAATAAATTTTTTGATCGAAGTTATATTTGCAGATTAAGTTTAGGGGACAGAAGAATTATTGTTGACACTTTGCTCCGATTAAAAATACCTTATTTCCATTCCACAGTAGTGTTGTGTTTATTTTAGTGATTCTACATATTGGTACAACAATTCCAGGAGTTAGAAAAGGACACTCGGCATCCTTTAGTTGCCCAAGGGCTATAACTCTAGATGTAATTAACGAAAATTGCTGAAATTCAATAGGTGTCTGCGTTTCACTAATTTAAATGATGCATATAAATTTTATACAGATTGGATGCTAACGTTTGTCATTAGAGTATTCACAAGGTGCAACAAAGTGAAACAAGGGTCATAACTCCAGAAGAAATAAACGGAAATTATTGAAATTTAATAGGCTTCTTCATCTCACTAATTTTCAAAAACATATATCAATTTCAAAACAATCAGATGATAAATTTAGTCTGCAGAATGTTCACCGACTGCAATGTATGACCACATTTCCATGTGGCCGTATAAAAAGTAGGAAAAGAATTTTAGTTCATATTTTTTTCTAATTACGAACAATGTACAAGATTATTCTAAGAAGAAAAGGTACTAAATATAAATAGGTGTAGGTACGAAGAAAACAAAGACCATCGGTTTTATGGGTTAACAGTCCAGTTGACGAACCCAATGAACAATAATTGCAAATTTGTTAAAGAAACCTATCAGGAACTTAAATTATAGAGAATTTGGGATGAATGGTATACTGGGGTGACAACAATCAACATCCATACTGACAAATAAAAAGGACAAGGGCAATAATTCTGGCAGTAAAATTTAGGCTATAAGCTTCTTAGTCTAACAATGGCTATAAATTTCAAGTAGATATTTACTTTTAAATCGGACATATATATATACAAAAACATCAAAGACAATAACTCTGGAAGTCATTATCAGAAATCGGTTAGATTTTTAAGTTTTAGACAAAATTTATTTAAACTATATTACCTCCGGACTCATTTTATCTGAGAACTGTTTTAAAAGATTTAAATTTTCACCAAGTGAAACTTTATTACTGTTCAGCAGAACACTAAGCAGTGCATGAGTAGCACAAGAGTTGGGTATAATCTGAAAAAAAAATAAACAATATATGATTGTGGACAACATGATAAATGTGAACAAGTTTGAGTATAATGCAAGACAAAAACAAGATACATCACTATTAGAGAACAAATAAATCCTGTCTTAGTGTATTTACACACACAGGGTACGAGAAAAAAAAGAAAAGATATTCCATACAATCAGGGGCCATAATCCAGGAAGTTAGGGTGAGATATGCACAAGTAGCAAAAGAAACTCAGAGCTTTGGGATATAAACATTATATTTTAAGTTTCCATAAAGCCAGATAAAAATTGTGATCTCTAGAGAGGCCACAACCTTGGTATTACATACATTTACACTATTTGTGAATGGGGTGTGGCCAATTCGTCAAGCAGTTTCGGTCATATATTTAAACATGTTTTTAAATCTGAAAATATTTTGACCTCTAGATGGACCACAAGCCAGCCAACAGTTGCCAGGCGGGATACACCCACATTTTTCACGAGGGGCCATAATCTAGAAAGTTATGGTTTGAAATGTGCAAATATCGAAAGGGACTGAGATCTTTGGGATATAAAGATACATTTCAAGTTTCATCAAAATTGGATAAAAATTGTGACCCTAGAGGTTCCACAACCTTCGTATTACATACTTTTACACAATATGTGTACAAAGAGTGTCCATTTTGTTGGGCAGTTTCATTTCGATTTTCCCGAAATACGAATTCAACCTTCATTATGGCAGAATGGTGATGTATTTAAAGGGTTTTTAAAATCAGAAAAAAATTGTGACCTCAAGAGAATCTGCAAGCTAAAAATGCGATTTTTTTAACAATCAGGGGCCATAATCCAGGAAGTTAAGTTTGGGTATCCACGATTATCAAAAGGAACCAATATCTTAGTGTGTAATGGTGATATATTCCAACAATTTTTTAAATAGGATAAAAATTGTGACTTCTATGGAGTCCACAAGCTAAAAACATGATTTTCGGTACAATCAGGGGCCATAATTCAGGAAGTTATGGTCCGATATGCGCAAATATCGAAAGTAACCGAGATCTGTGGGTTATAATCAGATGAGAATTGTGACCTCCAGAGGGTCCACAACCCTGATACACAATATTTTGACACTATTTGCGAACGAGGGGCGTCCATTTTGTCAGTTTCGGTCCGATTTTTACGAAATTCGAACTCAACCATCCTTAGGGTGTAATAGTGATATATTGTAACGCTTTTTTAAATCGGATAAAATTGTGACCTCTATGTGGTCCACAAGCTAAAAACGCGATTTTCGTACAATCAGGGGCCATAATTCAGGAAGTTATGGTCCGATATGCCCAAATATCTAAAGGAACCGAGATCTGTGGGTTATAAACATGCATTTCAAGTTTCATCAAAATCAGATGAAAATTGTGACCTCCAGAGGGCCCACAACCCCGATACACAATATATCATATGTACCTATATATATGATATGATTGTACACACTAGAGGTCACAATTTTTAGCCCATTTTGATGAAACTGAACATGTGTGTTTATAACCCAAAGATCTCGATTCTTTGCATTATCGGGGCATATCGGACCTTCACTTAACTGTTCAAATATATCACCGTTACACCATAATGACAGTTGAGTTCGAATTTCGTGAATTGGTTTGTGCCTTTGATCCCGAGTCCTGTAACTTATATCAGAGTATATATTAAATTTCAAATCAAAATTTGGACAGCTAGTACCCTGCATATTAACCACAGTACTAAGAATATTATCAATATTTAAATCATTTTCGTGAGCACCTTTCCATCACAACTTTGACGCTTATTATCCCCTATATCAAGAACATCACAATTTTTAGGGCTATTATCTTCCATATCAAGTACATTACCAATTGTAATCAGTATCCAAATGCTTACCACATATTCTCATTATTAATATTTGTTTTCGACTGTGTTATAAACATATCGTCTCCATGTCAAATATTTTGGACTGTCTGTGTATACTTGCATTGTATGATTGGGGTGTTTTGTCATATGCATTCATGAGCATATGCATGTTGTTTTAAGAATATATCCATTATTTTGTGGCTTGTTCTTTTAGAAAACTATCCATTATTTGTTATTCTATGGTGCAATGTTTTAAGTTTGATAATAGTCTCAGACTGTCCATTATGTAAATGCCCCTCAGTTGTTCATGCTATTTACATAATGAAAGAGTGCCTGTTTTGCAGGCTAAATAAGTTAAAGTGGTTTGATTTTAATTGATATCTGAAGTTAAAATCTGGAGCTCTGTCCGTCCACAATTGCTTACAGGAAACAATGATTATCAAAGAACCGTAAGTGCAGCTAATGTTTTATCATTTTGCAGAGCCTTGTAATAACCACATGTTCAGGGCTCACACTGGCTTTCGATTTTTTTCCGCCAAAATGGGTGATAATTTTTATATAAAATAAAATGTTCATATTTTTTTACGCCAACTGGAATAGTTTATCTGCCATAAATGTGTGATAAAACAGACAACACCTAACAATTTTATGTTTTAGTTAGGCTTATTATAAAACAATTACCGATATATACAATACAATATACAACTTTAAAAATCTGTCTTTACATAATAGATTAGCAAAGTTTGGAGTTAATAAGATCAGATTTTGTTTTTGGTGACTTTAGTCTATTTGAACACTGTACTGCACAATATATTTTCAGTATTTACACGTCAAATCTCATCCAAGGATTGCCAATTTTCTATAAATTTATGTGTTGCGTGCACAATGGGCCTATTGTTATTTTCAGGTACCGTAAATTTATCAGAATCTGAATCCCTGATAGAATGGTAAAAATTTCAATTATATTTGTTAAGAGATGCTTACAATATACCCATTGTTCACTTTTAGAGCATTTTGGCGACGGTAATATGATACAAAGGACGAACTGTTTTCTCGCTCAAGAATCGTCATTATTCAACTCGTTCTTACATCTTCGACCAGTGGTGATACTATATTTTGAAAGGCATGCTTGTATTTTTCACATGACGTATATGAAGCATTGTAAGCGAATTCAGCAATCAAAATATTTAATTCTCTTCGCAAGGAACTGTCAGCCATTTTGATTATATGTATTATCATTTTTTTAAAATTGAAGCGAAACGTCAAATAATCACCGCTTGGATTAATCATTAGCAGTAAATTGTGACTTGACATAGGCTTTTATATATATATATATATATATATATATATATATCGCAAATTGCGACTTTGGCGACCGACGGTGTGAGCCCTGCATGTGTTTCATTACAGAAAATAAGTTAAAGGTGTTTATGCCACTTTTGCGCTTGGTAGAGGACAGAGAAGTTTATAAGAATAGAAGCATTTTGAAAATAATAATGATTTGGGGTTCATGTAGAAAAGTCTCTTCGATCGAAATACAATTATTTTTTTCTAAAATAAAACAAGTGCCTTGGATTTTTGAGTGGATTGATAACGGTTACAATTAATTAATATTCTCTTACCACAAGATACCCGTGTTGCGATCATTTCATTTTTACAGTAAGTACAAGCTTATGTTTGACTTGAAAGTGCTTTCGCATCCCGTTGCAAGTTCTAGTTATATCCTTGTCCTATTTGTAAGACCGATAACCAAAAATGATTTATAGTTTGCAATTTTAAAGTGTATCTTGTGTCATAATTCGAGAGCAATTCTTAACCATACAAAACATTTTGAACACAGCATGAATATCTAAACTGTGTATTCCGTCTTCATTAGCCCAGTCGGAGCAGAACAGTAGGATGTTAAACCCTGTTTCTAAACTGTGTAATATTGTGTCATATGATAGCGACTGCTACACCAAGTTATTTATCGTGGCATTATTGTGCCAATTTTCAATAAAAAATGACCCGATAATCGTGTTCCATCAAACCACCGCGATGTCCGTATTGTATGACAAATGGTCAATTGTCAATCAGCCATCACCATGGTTTCTGTTGATGGCCTTCCAGGACTCAGGTCATCGTCAAGGCTCTTTCTGCCAAGCTTAAATTCCGAAGCCAATTATTTACTCTGGAAAAGGAAAGGGCATCATCCCCTAAAGTGAAGACCATGTCGGCATGTATCTGTGTTGAGGCTAGTCCTTTCAGTTGCAGGTAATTGATAATTGCCCTATAGCCAGTTTTGTCCGTTTCTAGTGATTTCAATGGGTAGGTTTACAAGACGGTCTGGTATGAAGACAATAATAACGCTACAGTTGCAGTTCTTATGTCTATGATTCATTCGATGATTGTACACATACTTGTCAATGGCAAAAGTTTGTTTCAAGCCAACTGATCTATCCTTTTCAGGCTTACAACTTTTCAGCCAGCCATCGTACATTTTTCAAACCTCGTCCTCACCTTTGCCATCTTTTGGAGATATCTACATATATATAACTAACAATTTTAGCCATTTAAAATTGCGAGTTACTTATATTGATGAAATTTATTTAATACATATCTGATAAGAAATATTAACTCAAAATCTTACATTTTTAAAGACTGAAAGTTTCAAAATATAAATAATTGCATTAAGATATTGAAGATTTTTATCCTTTATTGTAATTACCTGTTGAGCAAAAAATATACTATTAACAGTGTCTTCTTCTCTAACGAAACATTCAACTTCAGTGCTTGTTTTTCTTCTACATCTTCGTTCTTCTATCCACCGAAACAGAAAAATGAACCCATAAACTGGTCTAAAAATACACAAAATAATAGACACAAAAAATATAATTTATAGAACTATACCTTCAAGGTTTGGAAATATTAACCTGGTTTTAAGCAAGGGGTTGCCATGCAAGGTACGCCCACATTTTGCAAGAGATAGACAGAGAACAAGCTAAAAAAAAAGGATACAATAACGGGCTATAATCCAGAATGTTACGGTCCGACATGCATCAATATAAAAAGGAACCAATATTTGGGATATAAACATACATTTTAAGTTTCATCAAAATGCGATAAAAATTGTGACTCGATTTTTCGTACAATCAGGGGCCATAATCCATGAAGTTATGGTCCGATAGATGCTGATATCAAAACTGACCAAGTTCTTTGGGAAATAAACCTATATTTCAAAAACTGTGATCTCTAGAGTGTCCACAAGTTTAAAACGTGATTTTTCGTACGGTCCGATACATGTCAATATCTAAAGGAACAGAGATCATTGGAATATATTTTAGGTTTCATAAAAATCGGATAAAATTGTGACCTCTAGGGGATCCACAAACTTGGTATTACATACTTTCACTGAAGATCGGGTACCGTTTACTTGTGTGTTTTTAACCCGAGAAACTATACATATGGTTTATTTTTAAATTATCATTTGATAGTAGTTAAACATTGTTTATAAAATCCAACCAGCGGTTGCCATGCCAGATACAACCACATTTTGCAAGAGATGGATAGAGAATAAGCTATACAAAAATAAAGCAATCTTTTGAACAATCCAGGAAGTTATAGTCTGAAATGTGCAATATTGAAAGGAACTGAGATCTTTGGAAAATATTTTAAGTTTCATCAAAATAGATCCACAACCATCGTATTACATACTTTTACACTACAGTAGAATCTGTATGAGCAGCCACTCCTATTCAGCGACATCTCCTTGTAAGCGGTCACAATAAATTCCCCCCCATAAAAAATCTGTTGTTTCATCTCTTTATTCAACGGTCACTCTTCTAAGGCGGCCAGCGGTCACTATTTTACTAATAAATTCAACAAAACATCGCCCATTCAACGGCCATTGTTGAATGATACCATCTTGTCGTTCTTTGTAACCCCCTCTCTAATTCCGTGAGTAGTAGTTAATTAATTGGACCCCAACTGATCATCAGGTAAAAAGAAATATAAAAAACAATCAAACCGGGATTATCTGTTAATTAATCTTTTGTTTTATTAAACGACTAGTCTGATCATTGTTTTCACGCGTAACGACACATTATTTGACACTGATTAAATAAAATTAAAGTACCGAGTTTTGTCACCATTATCTAGTATCTCTTTTCATTGCCACTTTGTTGTTAAACAGACGTTTTAGCGCCTCCTATAATATTACATACAGAGTTACACCCCCTGTAAATAGGTGATAAAATCAGCGATTGTTTTTGTGCTTTTTTGATAAAATAAAATTAATTTATCGATTTTCTTCACAAAAATGGATAAATATTATCGAATGCATCACAATGGTAGACAGTAGTATCAAAGGTTGGTACAAAATGACAAGTTTACAGAAGTTATGTCCGAGATAGTTTTGAGTAAAGAATTTTCGTTCGGCGCAAGATTCAGCGACAGTCAAATTTACCGATGCAAGTATTGATGTTCGCTTCCAATGCATCCAAGCGTAATATTTAATTTATGTCAGCACAAAAAGCAAAATTCCCTTGGGTGGCTGCTTAATGCAGATTCTACTGTATTTGAGTTCAAGGAACGTCCATTTTGTTCGGCAGTTTCGTTTCCATTTTCCTGAAATTCGAACTCATCCTTCAGTAAGGTGTTCTGGTGATATATTTAAACAATTTTTAAAATTGGATAAACATTGTGATCTCTAGAGGGTCCACAAGCTAAAATATGAGATTTTTCGTCCAATCAGGGGCCATAATCCAGAGAGAGAGAGAAATGGGGTTTAATGTCCACTCGACACAACTAGGTCATTTCGGGACTAACATATGGTTTAATTTTATTTCAATAATTTGCTTGCGCATAGGGGTCTTTAGCAGTGGGAGGAAATCGGAGGACCCGGAGAAAACCCACGAGGTTGGACAGGCGACCCTACACCTTGTCACATACAACCTGGGATTCGAAACCACGCCAGTCGACTCAATGACAGACTTTATGATACAGCGCGCGCACGCTAACCATTCAGCCATCCACCCCCCCCCCCATAATCCAGGAAGTTATGGTATATGTGCGAATATCTAGATCTTTGGGATATAAACATACATTTTAATTTTCATCAAAATCGGATAAAAATTGTGACCTCTAGAGGGTTCACAAGCTAAAATTGCGATTTTTTAATACAATCAGGGGCCATAATCCAGGACGTTACTGTCCGATCTTTGGGACATAAACACATGTTTTAAGTTTCATCATGATTGGATCAAAATTGTGACCTCTAGAGGGTTTTCAACCTTGATATTACATACTTCAACATTATTGGCAAACAGGAAGCGGCCATTTTGTCTGGAAGTTTCGGCCCCATTTTCACGAAATTCGAACTCAACCATTATTATGGTGTAATGGTGATGTACTCTAAGGTTCTATAAATCAGATAAAATTTGTGACCTTTAGAGGAACCACAGGCTAAAAATGCAATTTTTCGTACAATCAGGGGCCATAAGTCATAAAGTTATGATCCAATACATGCCAATATCGAAAGGAACCGAGATCTTTGGGATATAAACCTATATTTCAAGCTTCCTCAAAATCGGATTATAATTGTGACCTATAGAGTGTCCACATACAAATTGTAGACGGACAGACAGGGTCGACGACAGTATACATGTGGGTGTATAAAGATTGTGTACTTGCTACCCTACCCCTTGTCACGTACAACCAGGGAATTGAAACCATGCCAGTTGAGTCAATGACAGACCTTATGATACAACGTGCGCACACACTAACCATTTGGCCATCCCCCCCCCCCCCCCACACACACACACACAATACGATAGAATGAAAGTGTACCGCCACTAAAATGACAATATTTTTCAATATTCAGGTACCCCTGATCCTGAAGTGGAAAATAAGAGTGATAGAATATTGAATCTGTCTGATCAAAAGACACAGATTTGTTTCGAAGTTACAATGTAGTAGAACCATACCCATCAATTTTCTTCTGTAAATCATAGATCTCTTCTACTTGAACACCATTTACACCTGGGTACAATTAAAAAGCTCAAATATCATTTTTAAATACATTATAAAATATGTAACAAATGGAATATTAATAATGAATACATAATTTATCAAATAACCGCCTATTGTCCATACTTTCCAAAGAATTCAACTTAGGGATAAGTGAATTCAACTTTTCATCTAAATTGTAGAATAACTATGTGTTTGACTTGTACATGTACAACAGGGTTTGTGTTTCTAGACAAGTTAAACAACTATATTTACATGTACGTTACTATATGTGGACTATCATATATACATGTATGTTCATGTAACTTGTACTTACCAAAATCTTCTAATAACAATGTGAATAAACCTGAAATTAAAAAGTAGGTTATTCATATATATTTTTACACTATTTGCGTAGGAGGGGCGGCCATTTTGTCTGGCAGTTTTGGTCCAATTTTCTCGAAATTTGAACTCAAGCGTTATTGCGGTGTTACGGTGAATATTCAAACGTTTTTTTTTAAATCGGACAATAATTGTGACCTCTAGAGGGACAATAATTCAGGAAGTTACGATCCAATATAAGCCAATATCGAAAGGAACCAAGATCTTTTGGTTTCATCAAAATCAGATGAAAATTGTGTCCACAAGCTAAAAACGTGCTTTTTCGTACAATCAGGGGGCATAATCCATGAAGTTATGGTACGATACATGCCAATATCTTTCTGAGATAGACCTACATGTACATGTATATTTCAAGTTTCGTTAAAATCAGATAAAAATTGTGACCTGTAGAGTGTCCACAAATGAAATGGAGTTTAACATCATACCGCTCTGCTCCGAACTGGACTAATGAAGACGGGCATACACCATACAGTGTGCTACAATATAAGGGAAATTTTGCCCGGACAGCGGCACTGCGGCTTACCCTTATATCGAATTCTAACTGTCAAGGGATCTTTTATGTGCACGGCAATGAATACACGGGACCTTGGTTTTTCCTCCCATCAGAATAACTAGACAGCTGTCCTTGTCAGGCCCCCCCGTCCTGCATCACTGACAACTAGTACCAAGGGGGAATCACGTCGGAAAATCTGGATGTCCCTACCATTAAACGTGTACGGGTCAGTTCATCCCACAACCATTTCATCTTGGGCTGTTTCATCCCTACTTTTTTTTTAATGGGGCTTTTGAGTGTTTGGATGTTAGATGTTACCGTCTATTTTTTACCGTGATTCTTCTTTGTTCGATAAAAGGAATCATTTCTCGACACACCTGACACAAATTTATAATAATTCAACACTATTTTCAATTAAAAATTTCGATTCAAAAACACTAACAAATACACAATATTCAACATCTGGTAATGAAATGTTACCGTAAACAAAAATTCTTGCTGTACTTCAATTAACGGACTAAATTGTCAATTTTGATGCCACTAATAAGTGTTTGTGTTCAATATACATGTACATAAACAAATATTACATAAAATCGATTAATACATAATTGAAGTATAAGGTTTCCAAAATAGCCTTAGAACCGAGGTGGTCTAGACTAAAGCGTTATTTTCATATTACTTCACTTGTGTATACGGACAGGCAGACAATGAAGTAACTATCAGAATATCAAAGTGTAACATCAAACACAATGAAAATCATGTGGGTATGATGATAAAGCACCACTCAGTACACTAAATTATACTGACTATGAATAATATTTTCACTCCTTCACATTAAAGGTGCGCTTTCTCTATTGTGCCTCCGGACGTACCTTGACTTAACTTCGGGGGAGTCATTAAATACGCTCGCAAATTAGCTAAATCGCTCTCCTAAATATTGAGATTCATGAACTACCCTACTTTCAGTTTTTGGTTTTTTTTACTACTGCATATGTTTCAGTATAGTGACCTCCTCCAAGCAATGAGCGTTTCCATGGTAAAACTAGGGCTGCCATAATATTCACCAAACATATTCACTGCTAATGTAAGGCTCATTTTGATTGGATAAAATCAGCCAATAGAATACGATGTTACTTGACAGCCTAATATGTCGCCGGATGTTGATGGAGAATATCCACGGGAATGATAGAATGACACGTCATGACGCTGTTTTCCCATTGGCATTGTGTTGATTATCGCTATCAATACATCTGGAGAAGGTCAGAACTGTCAAGTATGCACATTTTTTAAATTGAAATTACTGGAGGGTAAATAATTTTTAAATTGGTGGGAGTTTTTTTTAACGGCTCCCGCAACATTTCGTTAACGTGCAAGGACTGTATTTTCCTACTGTTCTGCTTCTAAACTGGGCTAATGAAGACAGGCATACACCATACAGTGTGCTATGAGGGAAATTTCGCCCGGGCAGCGGCGCTACGGCCTACTCTTGTATCGAATTCCAACTGCCAAGGGATCTTTTACGTGCATGAAAATGTGTACACAGGACCTCGATTTTCCGTCCCATCCGAACGACTAGACAGCTGTCCTTGTCAAACTCCCTGTCCTGCATCCACTAGGGACCGGGTATCATTCAGATTTGATGAAAAAAGGAAAGAAACTGAGCTTACCATCTATAATCTAATACACATATTCAGTTAATAGATTGCCATGCAGAAAGTATTAAATACCATCAAGATTCATCAAAAACCGACCAGTTTGTGCTACCGTTTAGTTTGACATTGGTTGTCTAGTTTATGAAACTAAATGGTCATAAACTGGATGACCAATATCAAAACTAAACTAAATGGTCATAAACTAGATGACTGATGTCAAAACTAAATGGTGTTTCTTAAACTAAACGGAAGCACAAACTGGGCATTAGTGATTACTGACAAAGAGAAACCACGCCGGAAAATCTGGATGTTCCTAACATTAAACGGGTGCGGGTCAGTTCATCCCACAACCGTTTCATCTTGGGCTGTTTCATCCCTACCTATTTTTTTATAAACTGGATGACCAATATCAAAACTAAACTAAATGGTCATAAACTAGATGACTGATGTCAAAACTAAATGGTGTTTCTTAAACTAAACGGAAGCACAAACTGGGCATTAGTGATTACTGACAAAGAGAAACCACGCCGGAAAATCTGGATGTTCCTAACATTAAACGGGTGCGGGTCAGTTCATCCCACAACCGTTTCATCTTGGGCTGTTTCATCCCTACCTATTTTTTTATCGGACTGTTTCATCCCCCTTGTTATTATAATAGCAGTCAATTAACTGAGCTGTACTTATTGTTAAATAAACTGTTAAAAGCTTGCTACACGTATTGTTAAATAAACAATAACATATGGAATAAATAAGTTTTACTCTTTGATTTCTGTTGATTACCAATCATGACCGAGATTAGTTCACCGCTGTACATTCTTATTCTTTGTTAATTCAAATTGGCATTATGATTTCAGATTTTAGGTCAGTTCACCAATGTCTTTGTAGTAAAGTATATTTGTATTGTTAGTTAATTGCCATTATAATTTTAGATGAGTTCACCTAAATTGAATTGGCTACGATGATTTAGTAACAAATACTACAGTCTGCTAAAATATTAAGAAGAAAAACAAAACGTGCCACGATGCATTTCATGCAGTTGAGTTTCAATAACAGAATTACCTTATGATATAACCGTATACGGTCCATGATATAAGAGATCAATGAAAGTGTACGCCCATCTTCACATGTAGGCACCTTTTTGAGAATTTAGTGTGGTATAACATGTCATCCCGTAGGATTTGTATGCTATTAGCTAAAATTGATTTTTTTTGTTGTTTTGGGTTGGTCTTAGACCAAGCTATCCAAAAGTGTTGGGGTTCAAATTTTCCGACCCCTTGACCCCCCTGGGAGAGGCATTTTTGAAATCAGGACCCCTATGAATGAGGACATGGCTATCTCCGCCAATAATTGTTGGATTTTCATAATCTGAAGTTCATTCTTGTGTTTTTTCATCATGCCGACCCCATCTATGATACACTTAAAGCGATTGGAAGTAGTTTTTATTGACTTCCGGTGGGGAATACCAATTTCCGGTGTCAAATTCGGATTGATTTCAACCAATAACTTGCAGATTTTCATGATCTGAAGTTTATTCTGTGTTTTTTTTTCATCAGACCGACCCTATCTATGATACACTTAAAGCGAATGGAAGTAGTTTCCATTGACTTCCGGTGGGAAATGCCAATTTCCAGTGCCAAACTCGGATTGATTTCAGCCGATAATCTTTGGATTTTCATGATCTGAAGTTCATTCTGGGGTTTGTTCATCATGTTGACCCCATTCTAGGGTTCCAATTTTTTGACCCTTGACCCCTCAGGGAGGGTCCTTTTTGAAATCCGGACCCCCTCTGACCGAGTCCATGGCAATTTCTGCCAACTGTTATGTATCATATCTATTGTTTGACCTACTTATGTGCTATGTACAATATTTTATTAAATAATATTATTAAAAGGTATTATTTTAATATACAATTTACTATTCCATTTTTTATAGGATTTATTTTTAGGTATTTTGTGAGTTTAGGCGTAATTTGTTGTTTTGACCTATATAATTACCTTCCTTTCTTTTACCATACTTTTCCTGGAATTGATAGGAATGTATCAACTTCGCGCCAGTAGAGATAATCCCTTTGTTCTGTAAAGACTTATTACATGTTGTTTTCTTTATACCCATTATTTTAGGGTTTATACATATTATGTTATTATTACTCTTATTTTGTATATACATGTATTAGAAGAGTTTGTATATATTTGGAACCTTGTTGGGTAATAATTTAAGACCGATAAATCGATTATTCTGTTCTTGTCTGTTCGTTTGACTTTCCACACGTTGAGCACGTAACAGAATTGGTGGCTTGTATCCGGGATTGAACATAACATAGCTAACTAGTTCAATTCTTAATTTAATATTTACTTTTACTTAAATCACATTTATTTTTCAAAATGGTATTTAATGTTGAGGATTTCATTCAAAATCCAATTGTAGGATGACTTGTTAAAACTAGATCAGCACTTTATTTTAGACATAAGTGGCGATATGCGAAAACCTGAGATAAAGTCTGCCGTTCAACAGCATCTTATAAAGTAAGGTTATCTTCAGGTGGTGGAAGATACGTTAACTTTAGATACTGGTACAGATCTTTTAGAATTGAAAGAATTAGAACACCAACATAAAATTAGAGAAATGGAAAGAAAATTTGAAATGGAATTAAGGCTTAAAGAATTACATGTAGATATTCAGACGAAGACAAAAGAAATAGAATTAAGACAATTCTAACAAAGAAATAAACAAGATTCAAATAAATTCGATATGGCTAAATATGTTAGATTTGTTCCACCTTTTGATGAAAGAGAAGTGGATAAGTATTTCTTACACTTTGAAAAAATTGCCAAAGTTTAGATTGGCCAGTAGATTCATGGACCATATTATTACAAAGCCAGAGAGAGATATAGTTCATTATCAATTGAGCAAAGTTTGAAATATGAAGAAGTTAAAGGATCAATTCTAAATGTCTACGAGTTAGTTCCTGAGGCTTACAGGCAAAAATTTTGAAGTTGCAAAAAGTTGCTAAAGCGTATGCAATGGAAGAAGTTGGACACTTTTCATGTTCAAATTGTATTGATGTGATATAATAAAATGTTCGGAAAATAAGATAAAGCGTATGCAAAGATTAAAAATTCATGTACATGTAATACCTGTTTTTTAAATTTGTACGATGAAACGAATTGACCAATGTAAATTTGGGATGAAACGGCCCGAAATGAACTAGTCGTGGGATGAAACAGCTTGCTCCCACGTAAAACAATGGCGTGTGGACGACTCAACCAACATATTTCTATATCTCGAAATTAAACTAGGTACGCCAGTGAAGCGGAGAACCGCTGGCGTCATTTCGTTGTCGCGAGTCACGCTTCAGATACGACAGTGCAATTTGCATATCGGCTTTTCATCCTCGTCGTATTGTTGATTGGTATGAAACTGCAGCTTCAAATGAGGTTATTTTTGTAAATAAAAGGCTAGCTTTTCGCCTCGTTTTCGAATTTTTAATCTAGCTGCTTCATGTGCAGAGAAATCTAAACGTGAAAATGAAAGTAGAAAACAACACGATTTGTGGGACGGATACCTGAATAACATGGGGTTAATAATATATAGATTTGAAAATACATATATATTAAACTTTAATTCTGCGAGTTTTCAATGATATCGGTAGGTGCGGAGCCAAAATATGTAGTGTGGAAAATTTTTGATCCAGTTTCGCCATGACCGCCATGTAAGAAAGTTAGTGAAATTTTACCGCTAGCGACTGCACGCGATGGCCTCACTTTTCCTTCTTTGTTCTTCCGACAAAAAGGGCGTTAATTAGCGACAATCAATTTGGCATAACTCCATAATTATAGGGCCTCTCAAGCTCATTTTGGTGTCATTGTAAAGCTGCTGGACAGCCCTATCCAGAAATAACAGAATTAAAGCCATTCGGGATAGTTGAATTTTTTGTTGTCAATGTCATATGTGGTGTGGACAAGTCAACCAATGCCTTGTGGACAACTCAACCAAAGAGTTTTGATATTTGTGGACGACTTAACTAGACTTTTCGTGTATACGAGTTTGCTCGTGTTAGTACCTGGTTAACCTAGTACTAGTAGTGGTAGTCTGGTAGGCGTAGTAGGGTACGGCAGTACGGAACAAAAACTAATATAGCGCGGTGCTTGAGCAAAGCTCTTTTCCGGTAACACAGGAGCGTAATTGAAAATGTCACCCACAGACTGTTGATTAAAAAAAAATTCAGCCAGAACCGGATACACTGGGCAAAACAGGCAATGCGCATGTCAACTTACCAATTAAATCTCGCCCAAGCGATATCACGTAACTAACAAAAATAATTATATCCACCAAATCTCGCCCAAGCGAGATTACGCGCCTCATAGAACTATTTCTATGACGCGTCTAATCAATGACGTCACATATTTTTTACGTCAATGAA
Organism: Patella vulgata; assembly: GCF_932274485.2. NCBI lineage: Eukaryota > Metazoa > Mollusca > Gastropoda > Patellidae > Patella > Patella vulgata. The sequence continues at coordinate 47,387,041 of NC_065885.2, forward strand.
AATAATTCTCACACTTTTTTGTTCTTTTTTAAAAAACAAAATTAATGTATAAAATTTAGATCTCAATAAAAACTAAATTATTTAATATTTATTGTATCACTTGAGAAAATTAATTATGAATAAAGGTTTTATATTTAACAATAATCAGCTTCGCTCTACTCAGTGAGGCAATGCCTGTTACATATTAGAGTTACAGTATTGTCATTACATTGTTTTTTTTACAATGACTCAGACAAAGCACAAATCGCCTTGCAAAATGCTTGTTATTAGGATTACCTGGATCACTTTCCAACTCCAACCAGCCCTTACTCATGTTCATTTTAAGGTGGTAAATTTCACAATTTCACAATAGCTTAAATATATAACTTTGTTTTTAACACTTCCACTGAGAAAGCGGAAGAGACCATCTTTTGCGTTTCCAATTGTGGAGAGCAATCCGGGGATGTAACTCTTAATGTTTTTCAGGAATCAGACTGGTAATAATTTCATAAGGTTCTCGAAATGAAATGAAATGAAATGAAATGGGGTTTAACGTCCTACTGTTCTGCTCCTAACCTGGGCTAATGAAGACGGGCATACGCCATACAGTGTGCTATGAGGGAAATTTTGCCCGGGCAGCGGCACTATCGCCTACTCTTATATCGAATTCCAACTGCCAAGGGATCTTTTACGTGCATTCCAATGTATACACGGGACCTCGGTTTTTCGTCTCATCCGAAGGACTAGACAGCTGTCCTTGTCAGGCCCTCCGTCCTGCATCACTGACAAGGGGGAACCACGCCGGAAAATCTGGATGAACTTTCTCGGCCAATGCAGGGATCGAACACCCGACCTCCCATAAGGTTCTCGAACCATGGACCTTATAATAATGTATTATAAGGTCCATGGTCGAACTTGAACAATTTTTTATTTATTTTTGAAACACCCATAAGATTGTAGTCTTTTATATCCTCAAAGAGACCTGTATTCCATAATTATCTCTTTAAAATCTTTGGACACAGCTCACAAAAAGGGCCGGTGCTATTTTTAGTCGTTCTCTCCCTTTCCCCCTTTTGCATGGCGTTCTTTGTTGACGCTTTGGCGTAGAATTGAAGAAGAGGGTTTGTATATGCATTTTCTGCCAGGTTTTGTTGAATATTCATGATTTTGAGGCGGAAGGATATAAGAGTTAAGAGGGTGGTTAGGTTGAAATGTAGGGCGGAAAATTGCACGTTTAATTTTCTCTACTTCCAGTTTGCAGTGTATCTCAATTTTTCCATGGTGAACCTCATACTTGCTTTTGAGCAAGAGGCTGTCACATATGTTGCCCCATCTCAGATGATCTGTGGTAGAAAACGTACTCTACCCAACGAAAATTTGGGAAATTAAGTTTAAATTTAGAGTCGATCTAAGAGACGAGAGTTGACATTATAGTCAATGGGGAAATCATTGGTGATCTGTACCTATTTGAAGAAACGGAAGTGACGCAAAAAATGGAAAACAAGAGTTATTCTTCTATTATAGGCACAGATCACCAATTATTGCCCACTTGACTTCACCGTTATTTCACGCTCATGTCACAAGCTGTAGCCCTTTCTACAATATTCGTTGAGCTAGTTTAATTCCTTCACACGAGTAAACAATAAAACCTGGCAATCATCTTCTCCAAAGCATTATGAGGTTCACAATTGAAATCTCAAATCGGGAAAAGTTAAAGTAGACTGGGGTCAATTAATTATTTACTTCCGGTTGAATGTGAGACGTCTTTCAAGCCCCTTTACCCATGTTATTCTCCCGCACAAATATCCTCTTTTTCCACCAAAACTTGCTAAATAGTCAAAATTCAAAACCTTCCCAACAATTCCACATCTGAAAAAAAAACCTGAAAAGGGAGAGAAAAAATAAGAAGGGAAAACTATAAGGCTATTTTTAAATCAGGGGAACGTAGGAATTTATTGGTGACCTGTGTCCATATGGAGGCAGACCACCATTATACAATTCACCATAAATTTATTATTTTATTGGTGAACTGTGTCCATATTGAGGCAGACCACCATCTCGGTACCCACAAATTGTAGTTCGTCTGTTTATAGCAGTTAACTCTCTCTTTTTTCCCCGTTCACATGCCCATTTTTTGGTCAAGAATGGACGAATAGAGTTTGAATTAACATTTTGTGCCAGGTTTTGGTAAATATTCATGATTTAGAGGCGGAAAGATAACAAAGTTATGTACGGCTAATAGTTACATATAGAAAAAAAAACGCAAAGATCCCACAAACGCGCACAAGCAGCCATAAAAGCTTGCTAAAAGTCTGAAAGAAGAAAAACAGATCTCTGAAGCTCTGTATTACAAGCTCAGACTAAACCACCCTCGACCAACTTATACCAGGGCTACTATAAAAATCCACAAAAACCCATGATAGCCCGACTGTTATATAATGTGAGATTCAGTCTTCTACAACACCGCCAAATACTTATCAAACCTACTTTCCTCAGTTGGCACAGCAGCACTGTCCTTCATTAAATATCCAAACCCCGGGAAATGGTCTCATATGATGTTGAAGATTTGTTTTAAAATGTACCTAGTGATAAGGCTCTGAAGATTCTACGCAAGCGCAATGACAGCTTAGACAGTCCACTGGAGACCTCGGGAAAATGGTCTCATATATGTTGCAGATTTGTTTTAAAAATGTACCTTGGGAAGAGGCTCTAAAGATTCTACCCTTAATTTCAGAAGTATTTGTATCTGATTTGCAAGAGAGGGTGCTCCAGACATCCACTGTGATATATTTGTTATTATCAAACAACAAGATGTTCCAGAAATGCTGTTGCAACACAATAACAGCCAACACCCACGGATAAATTCACCATGGAAACCGAAAAAAAATAATCAAATACCTTTACTAGATGTCTGTGTATCCAAAACCAACAATTTAACCCGTACCGGTGTCTACAGAAAACGAACCCATACTGATCAATATATGCCCTTCAAATCCAATCACCCCCCATAGTGTTAAATCAGCCAAAATTTCAACTCTGGTTAATCATGCAAAAAAGACACGGGATCCCGAGAATCTGTCTAAGGAAATTGATCACCTCAAAGATGTCTGTCACAAACACTATCAATCTCCCTTTCTTTCAACAGCAAAATCTCCTACTAAATCAAAGGCTACTAATGAAACAGTTGGAAATATATGTAACTTTCACAAAAAGCAACAGCATCAAAGATATATTAAGAGCTAATGGTAACTAAATCCAACACAACCACTACAGCCAACAGAGTGCAATTGTGGGAATTCGTACATCGGGGGGGACCAAACGCACATTAAATAAAAGGATAGATAACAACAAGTCGAAAGCAGCAACCAACAACTCGGTTTAGCAGAGGCTGGGTCCTTTGCGAGCCAGATTGTCTTCAGGCTCATTTTCTACTATGCCGACATGATATGGTATCCTTGCAAATTCTACGGTTCTATTTTTGTTTTGGAGGGAATCAACATTTGTACGAATGTTGTGAACAATTCCTAGTCTTGTCATGTGTTATTGACTCTATACTGCTAAGGGAGTCTGACACGATGACTGCTTTTTGAACGGTGGATGACACAAGACACTCAAGAGCTATCGATAGTGCCTTTAATTCTGCTGTATAGGTGGAACGTCCATCTGGTAACCTGTTTGATATATTAACATTGAATCCGAGAATGCCGACACCTAACGCATTTTTGTTTTATATTTGGGTCGTGAGATCCATCTGTGTATTATTATATTCACAATATGCGATGACCATTTTTCGTTCAAGAGCTCCCTTGAGAGCGTTTAAGCTCGTTGCGGATGTTCTTTTTATCTACCAACATTATTTAGGTTTGTATGATAGTTTGGATTGAGTAAAGTCCAGGGAGCTTAGTGGTCTAATAGTGGTCTAATCCTAGATCTTTTAATAAATCGTTTGCTCTGTGACCGAACGGTTGAGTCTCGGATTTCACATTTCTTTTAAATTTCATCGTTGTTGATTGTGTGCACTTAAATATTGGACAGCTGTCTCCTAGATACTGTAACTTGGCCCAGTGACAATTCAGAAGCTGAAGGCATTCAACTTGTTTTTCCCGCCACTTGTGAAACTTAGCTAACATATTTTGAGTTATTCTCCAGCAACGAAATTGAACATCTTCATCTGCTTCCTCCGGTCATAATACTGATCGCGTACATCAGTCCTAGGTCAGGAGTATTTCTATCAATATATAAAAATGTCGTTGTGAGACCTCTCATCAAAAAACCTTACCTAGACCGTGGTGAGCTCAAGAATTACAAACCCGTCTCGAGCCTGTCATTTTTCTCTAAAATCAACAAAAAGGCCACAGACAAACGATTACAGTCCTTCGTTGTCTCTCATAATCAGTTTTTATCTACTTACAGGCCTAATCACAACACCGAGACAACAATCATCCGTGTGTTTAATGATCTGTTGTGCTCCGTCGATGATGGCAACTTGTATCCATGACCATGTTGGACTTTCCCGCCGCTTTCGACACGATGGATAACCATATTTTGCTTTGAAGTCTCTACCAGTGTTTTCACATATTCGACAGAAGATCATTGTCAACACAGCCGAATCGAAATATTTAAAGCTTGACTGTCTGGGACCCCGGTAGGGGCGGATTGGGCCATCGGGCCATCGCCGAAGGGCCGGTCGGACAAAAAATGAAAAAAATAATTTTGTCCAATTCGTCAAAATAACCTATTTCTGCTGAACATTATATGGGGTTGGGTGGTGGAGGGGGTATTGGACCGGCCATGGAGCTATGATGATCATGTTGTATGTGGCCGGTGGCTTTAACGGGCCGCCACGCCATCACTGGAGTCTGGAATGGGCTGGTATAATAGACTTTCTGGGCCGGGTGTGCTGGGTGTGGGCCGGAATTCGGAATTCTGCATTTTTAAATCTCTAACTGGTTAATCAAATGGTCAAAATTTTCTCAACTAGTCCCATTTTTTAACCAGTTAAATACTCTTGACTCTTGACGATACAATGATGAAACGTTACTTAATAACATGTCGATATGATTATTTCACAGGTTGATGGTTGTAAATTACTTGAAGGTCGGGGTTTGGGCCTAAATTAATCGATTTATAAGATATATTATTTGACAGAGATTATAATCAGATATGCCACCAAATCGCATATTTGAGGTTCATTTTTCAAAAGGGGGCCGCTCCGAAACGGGAGCCCGGGCCGGTTCCCGGCCCCAATCCGCCCCTGGACCCCGGGGATCCGTTATGGGATCAGCATTGCTCGTACTGTATACAAGATGGCTGGGGGATTTTATAGACCAGTTTGATATCAAGCACTAGTCGCATGCGGATGATACACAATTAATCGATGAGTTTGAATAAGATAGCATTTATGAATCTCTTGAGAAAACCGTTCGTTGCTCCGTGGGTGTTAAATCATGGATGAATAAAAAGTAAACGAAAAAAAAACCAGCAGCAATACTTGTTGCAACACCACAGCGTCTTGTGTCAACTCCCTATTCTCGTCTTGTTATTTGTGACCCCAGTATTGAGTTTGCATCATGGGTAAAAACAAATCTTGGCGTTATGATGGATTCATTGTAGTATTACTGGACTTCTTTGTTGTGTTATTCCTTGTATTATTAAAGCCGCTTGGCACCAACGTTTCTTGTATATTTTTGTTTTCCGTGTAGTGCGGTCCTTCTGCACTTACTATTAATAAAGTGTATATAGCTTTTGATGGCTGCTCTGGCAGACTGGGTGAGCTCTAATGAATTTCAGGGGGGTTGGATGGCTGAATGGTTAGCGTGCGCGCGCTGTATCATAAAGTCTGTCATTGAGTCGACTGGCGAGGTTTCGAATCCCCGGTTGTACGTGGCAAGGAGTAGGGTCGCCTGTCCAACCTCGTGGGTTTTCTCCGGGTCCTCCGGTTTCCTCCCACTGCTAAAGACCCCTACGCGCAAGCGAATTATGTAAATAAAATTAAACCATATGTTAGTCCCGAAATGACCTAGTTTGTGTCGTGTGGACGTTAAACCCCATTTCTCTCTCTCTCTCTCTCTCTCTCTAATGAATTTCGCTCAATAACCTTGTATAAGCCCTAATTGCTTTACGTCATATACTGACCTTGGTGTTAAATTTCTTCCCAAATATGGAATAAACATCCCCCATACCCCGAATACCGAGAGGAGAACATTACCTTATAGAATTTGATGTTTATTTTGACAATGCAATGGACATAACCAGTGATTTTACCAAACTATCACTGTTTTATATATAAACCGATCACTTATTCAATTTGAGTGGCTGAGATATGACTTCTCTACAATATTTATGTCGTGTCTGCAACTTCCATCTCCGTAGTATAGAAGCCACCCGTTATCTTTTCACTGCTAATGCCTACCATAGGTGGATCTCTAGTCTATTATATCGCCTGCAAATATTAATTCAGATTAACTCCGCCAGAGCCATTACAAGAACATCCAAACGTCGCCCCTAAATCTTTACATTGGCTACCAATAGAGACCTGGATCGAATATAGTGTTAGTCAGTATTTTGTTGACATTTCTTTCATTGTGGGGGTGGGATTGTGGATGCCCCCCCCCCCATTCACAGCTTCTAGATCCGCTACTGGTTATAAAGCTTTCCGTGTATACGGTCCGTGATTGTGGGATGACTTATCAAGTATTCAGAATCGATTCCTCAGTTTAGTTCTAGACTTGAAGATGCAATATGTAAGAGCTAAATCTGCCTATTGCGGGGTTTTTTTTTGTTGTTGTTGTTTTTTTTTGGGGGGGGGGGGCTTTAAATGATATATTAATTATTATTTAGACATGTATTAACATGACATGCCTATAATCAACTCTCTAAGTCATCGGATTTCCCAGATGTAAACAGATTAAAATACGATCGCTATTTAATGATTTAATTTAAAAATGGAGAAAAGATTAACATGTGACGTTGCTGCGATAATAATCAATCAGTGATAACGTCGGCCAAAATAATACATCCTTAATGGTTATTTAAAAATTAATTTTGTATAAAATGAATTCCTTTTATTATCTTGTTCACTCTTATATTACACCTTAGACCCTGGGTGATACGAATTTCAATTGATAATCAGTGTGGGTTTGATGTATCAGACAATGCGCGTACTGTCCTTGAATGCCTGTACCCAAACGCGAATATTATTTTCTCCTAAAATCCCAATGCACGATACACGTTGATACAGAAGTGCAATTTTCTGGGGGTTTACGGGGGTTTTGTTTCTAGAATGCATCAATAATATTGTTATAGACGACGTGTATTGATTTTTGTTTTCAGTTTCAGAAATACCACATTTTCTAGTCCAGGTAAACATATGAGAGGCTGAAGCTGTTGAGAGCCAATGAAGAGGTTAAACAATTTGTGTTATCTGGCAGACACTGTTATAAACTACAATACCTCAAACACCATGTCCTTTGTTATGTGCTAAAATACGCTATGAATAATTGATTTTAACAGATTCGCCTGACCTGACCTATAAAAATGCGTTCCTTTCAGAAATTCTTTCATATCTCTGCTTACTTAAACTTTTAATTTTATTTAACTAAATGTAGTGTCATCAATAAATCTTACCGATTTAAATAACAAAGAGCTATTGCAGACACGGTGCCCGTAAGTAAATTCAAGTTCACTTTTTAACAAACTCTGTTTCGGAAAAGCATTTTAATTAAAGAAAATCACAAGAGATATATAATGTCTGCAAGTAGCACGTGCTACAAACAAGAATTATAATAATGTATATCTAAAACCTTCGTATATTTGCATGTGCCTGGAATGCGGTGTATAAACTTAAAGAACAATTTCAGTCCACACGAATTATATACAACGGATTTTGATATATACAAGGTCCTCGATGTTCACAAGCTCGGAAAAAAATCTCTTAAACACCGTAGCCTATCTATCTATCGCGTTCACAATCTCCCTCAAACAAGGCTGAAGGAAGTGAGATTCTTGCGACATTGGAATAGGTATCTTGATATTAAAACATTTAGGTAGGGATTCGAATTAAAATTTGGATAGATAAGTTAGTTTAAGTATTTTAGTCCAAAAATAAGACTGTAGACTTTAACGTGTCCAAGAGGTTTTCCGAAAGGGGGGGGGGGTAACTCTGGAACGGAAGGTTGCGGATATGGTGTTCGTCCTTTCATGATGTTAATGCTTCACATTAACATTGAAAAAAAAATCCGTTCAAAATTGTAGCCTCTATCGCGTTCACAAGCCAATTTTTGGCGGACGCGATGTTCAATAGGGTGGTGACATTATTATACGCTCACACTAGAATGTAGAGGTATAAAAATTCCTTTAACAACCACATCCATCCCACGCCAACTAAACATAAAACGAAAGAATTTTTGTTGAATTTTATACACCAAAATTTTATTTCTGTTGGGTTTTGGCTTTGTTGTAGTTAAATTATTAGTAACGTACATTTTTAGTATATTTTCTGAATTTACAAACATTTGACAACCTTCCTCGTAAACTTTCATCTATACAAATGAATATGTTCAAGTTCTAATCGGGTTTGCTTGTTTGTTTTTTAAATTATATCTGTGCATGATTACATATACATACAGTGGCAGTGAGCCAAGATTTCGACAACTTTAAAGAAATGAAAAAACAAACTTCATAAATCCAGGTATTTGCCGGTTTCCGTCCTTTTAATCACTATGAATTCTGTAACATGTACATGCTAGGCGGTTTACAACGTGGTGGGCTACAGATTTTCACCTTTTTAAAAAAATCTATCTCATAGACAAACAATCAATATACTACACCAGTTTGTATTTAGCCTTGTCAAAAGACAATATTTATTTAAACGGTTGTCTACCAAATTCTGTGTTTGTTTCTTTGCTGAGCGAGAAATTTTCTGGCTGCTTGCCAAAGTATGGCTGAACCAACCGATATCAAGGACGGTTTTATACAAGAAAGTAATTACCATATATTACAAGACGTTTTCACACTGGGGAATAAATCAGACTAATAAGACATTGCTCAGTAATAGTTACAGTAAATGAAACATACGATGAATACCCGTCTGTTAACTTCTTGGTTAGTTCTCTTGATGGTTTGTATTGTCTACGTCAAATCAGAATGGAAGGATCCGGGAACACCTTTAAAATCACCATTTGCTCCACCAGAAGGAAAAAGAGTTCAAGTGGCCAAGAACTCCGGCAATCTCCACAGATCTGATACACGAAAGCATGGCCATTCCAAGGATAAACATATTCACCATGATCCACGTGGTGATAAAATACTATCTACAAGGAGAAAGGTTTCAGGTGAGTGGAACACTGTCTGTACATTGAATTTTAAATCACTCACTTCCATTGACACATATTTGTTCCCAAAGGGCGCACTTAGCGAACATCTAGCGTAAAGCGACAAAAAACATGTAATGGTAGCCCCCCCCCCCCCGACCCGGATCATTCGAAAGGCGGGTCCAACAATTACCCGGCATATCCTTGATATTAATGATGAACAATATGATCGCATATGGATGACTTTGTAGCAGATCGAGAAAAAGCTCCCCTCATTAGATAGATGTACGAGGAAGATGAAAATGATTATCTTTCGACTCAATTGGCAATACTTGCGTATGTGTATTATAAGAGTTGTCTTTCTTTATCTTATGAACATTGTTCGGTTCAAAATCTCACCTATATTTAATACCACATAAATTGTTATTGTTTGTCTAGTCGCAGTTCAGAAGTCTACATTACCTTGGTGGTTTTTTGACAGCAGTGAAATGTACATGAAACAATGGGAAAATTAATTTCTGGTAATTAATCAAGTAAGATGAGGGAGAAATTCATCTGTGGGATATTTCAAATTGTAATAGTATTTGCTCTAATTTTATTGTTACATTCAAAGCAATCCATTACTTTAATCATAAAATTCTAAATTGGGTAAAATTTAATTATGAGTATCGGTCTGTGGTCGCATGACTCACGATATGTTTCACAAAATTGTAGCAAATACTAGATATTTTCTTGCAGTGGTAATTATGCATGCGGCTGATTTCACAAAACCTATAAACCTAATGTTATGACAATTAGTGTCCTATACGTGGATAATCTGTAATGTTGGTTATAAGAACCACACAAAAAAACAAAAAACGCATTCTACTTAAAACTACACTGTATCATATTTTTATTTTTATTTTGATTTACGATTCTTTATGCCACATTGTCATATCCTACATGCTAAGTTAATGGATGTTAGTATGCAAATTCGTTCCTTGATATTTGTTAGTTTGTTTGGGGGGAATCTTTAATTACTGTAAAGTGGTAGGAAGGGCAAGTTCAACCCATGAATTCATGAGTAAATCTAACCAAAAGTGTAACACAACCGTGTGTTCATAGGCGTACGAGCCGTAGGGGGGGGGGGGCTACCCCCCTAACTTTCGGGCAATCTGACTTTTCGGGCAGACGGGTAAAGTGAAAAAAAAAGATTATTTCATCTAGTATTCTACTTGGCAAAATAAAGTGCCCGAAATCTAATAAAATACTAATTTTAATTGTCTTTTAATTGAATACTACGAATTTGTACTGAATTGACTATGGATTAAAACATTTTGTCTGGGGCCACTCTATTTTGTGCGACCTTTTTCGGGCATCGACTATTATTTGTGAATGCAGCTGCAACAGTGTGATTGGATGGTTGGTATTCAGGTCGGAATAGACTGGGATTTCGGTTGCAAATCCAGTAGAGAACTTTAGAGCTTCCTAACTCACGGGCTAGAGAAGCAGAAAAACGCATTTGCGGTATTTAAATTATCAAAATTTTCTCCGAGACGATTGATTGGTTGTTGGGGATTTAGGTCAGCCACCAAAGATAGGCTATATTGAACCACATTGAAGTTGCTGTATTCACAGACTGAAATAGCAGAAAACGCGTTTGCAGCAGTTAAATTTTCAAAATTCCCCCCCGACGGTCGCGTCTCTGTGGACTGTAAACGACTGATTGGTGATTGGAATTCGAGTCAGCCATCTTTATTAGGCTATATTAGACCACTTTGAAGTTAACACAGTTAACAATTTTATGGATACACAATTACTGAGTTTAATAAATGCCAATAAGTTGCTGTATTCAGAGGCTGGAATAGCAGGAAAACACGTTTGCGGCCGTCAAATTTTCCTAAATTTTCTTGACCGCCGCCGTCTTGATCCCGAAATGTTTTCGAGCATTTCGGATTCTGCCCCCCCCCCCCCCCCAACTGTCATCGTGTCATCGAGCCAGTACGCCTATGCGTGTGTTACAATATCTGCAAAACGACACGAAAAGAAATAGCAATTCCTTTGTCACAGGCGATTCTTCGCTTCACGCTCTGTTTTGAAATAGACTTCTTTATGTCTTCGCTAAGGAATATGACTCTGGGAAACACTTTCTTCTAAATGCGTTTCTATACGCCCACTTTTCATGTGGACGTATTATGTCGTCGCCCCTGTCCGTGCGTACGTCTGGACATCCGTCCGTTCACATTTTGTTTGTGGAAACCCAATCTGATTAAAACACAGATCCTATTTCGTTTTTTATAGTTCAAAATTTCGTTTTACTTGCCCTTACTACACAAGGATCTGAAAGAGTTGTTATATTACCGGCGTTCTGGTTGAAGTGAGGGATTAGCCAATGAAACTGTCTGTTACGGCGAGTTCTTGGCGTGCGTCGCACGGAACTGGGGGTAAACCACTAGAAACGTTGATTAATTAAACTATGTCTGACTTGATAGGGTCAAAAGCCGCTCGTACGACCCTTGACACGACCCTCCAGTACTACCCGTCCGATCTTCATGCAGTGTAGGCCATCGAAAGTATATAAAAAACGAAACGAAATATAGATCTGTATTTTAATTATCTAGTGAGAGTCAATTTTGTTTATGAATTGTCAGATATCCTTTCACAGTCCCATGCAACAACTTTTGGTCTTCGAAGGATTTATTAGTGAGCAGAAATTCGCCCATGTATCTGTTATCACCCGTCACTTCATTCAGTTATTCAAGGGATGACTCGTGTTTTACTTTTGCGTTCGTCACTTCCTATTGTTGAAACATTGGTTACTCATCTATCGTAGCAATGATCTCTGTGATAAAATAATATTTGGAACGTGTTTAACGAGTTCTATCACATATGTGATAATGACTGGCACCAATATTGTCCTTTAACAAATATCCTGCAATCCCACCCCACAGCGAATGTCAACAAAATAGATATAAGAGTAGGCCGTAGTGCCGCTGTCCGGGCAAAATTTCCCTCATAGCACACTGTATGGCGTATGCCCGTCTTCATTAGCCCAGGTTAGGAGCAGAACAGTAGGACGTTAAACTCCATTTCATTTCGTCAACAAAATACTGAATATAGCACTGAGCGCCTCGGTAGAACATAGATCGTATTACCTATATAGTTGTTCGCTGATTGTTATCTCGTCGGAAAGCAGTTTTATTCAAGTTGACATAAAGTCCATGTCAAATAATTGTTATTGATTTTGTTACCGTATTATACTTTTGTTAAGCCTTCTTAAAACCATTATGGTATATAGAGTTGTTTCCCTTCTTAATAAAAGGCCTTAGTCCCAGAAGATTCTGGGATTGGGTTAACTTCAAGATGGGTGCTTGTTTTGATGGACTTATAAATAGAACCAATCCAGGACAATCCTAGGATAAAACACCCCAACACAACCTGGCGGAGATCCCATAGGTCTCTCACTAGCTCAGAGTCTCCATTTAAAATAAAAACAGATTATGAAGTTTTAGTCCAAATTCTAAAAAGACCTGTCTGGAATTTTTCTGTCTACGGATTATGTTTTATGTGAAATTATGTTGATCTTTAACATTGTGTAGTCTGCACAGAAGGATGGGCTATCAGTCCACAAATTAAACTTCATTTGAAAACAATTTCCAACTTCAGTGTGTGAAAGTGAATAAATAAATATAAATAGGTAATGATTAGTTAAGCGTATCTTTTGCCCTCATAATTATGAAATATTTTTCGCACAAAAGTAAAGTGTTTTTGATATTACTTTAGCTTTCTATCGGGTCAAGCTTCCAAATAATTGGGAGCCGCGGTGGCTCGGTGAGTAAGTCAGGAGGACCCGGTTTGGCTCCCGATGTTGAAAGAGAGGGTCCTTCGGGTTTCTCCGGCGTGGTTTCCCTTTGTTAGTAATGCAGGACGGCAAGGAACAGTGTCTAGTCGTTCTAATGGAACGAAAAACAATGACGTGCACGAAAAAGAACCCATGGCAGTTGGAATTTGAAATAAAGAGTATGCCGTAGCGCTGCTGCCCGTGCAAAATCCCCTCACACTGAGCGCGGGGGTGGGGAGAATGGTTAGCACGTGTGCACTGTATCATAAGGTCTGTCATTTAGTCAACTGATATGGTTTCGATTCCCCGGTTATACGTGACAAGGAGTAGAGTCACCTGTCCAAACTCGTGGGTTTTCTCCGGGTCCTCCGGTTTCCTCCCACTGCTAAAGAACCCTACACGCAAACGGATTATTAAAATGACATGGTTTGTGTCGGGTGGACGTTACACCCCAATACCATTTGAAGTCATATGGAGCTTGTACACAGATCATGTGTAGTTTGTAAATGACACATGGGATTAATAATAATAATAATGATAATAATAATGATAATAATAATATCACTTTCACTAAATGCCTTTCAAAGACACGACACATGGGATTAATTACAAGTTTAATTAGATTATAGCCAGTTCGTGCCTTAACAGAATGAAGACGGGCATACGCCATACAGTGTGCTATGAGGGAAATTTTGCCCGGGCAGCGGCGCTACGGCCTAATGAAGACGGGCAGACGCCATACAGTGTGCTATGAGGGAAATTTTGCCCGGGCAGCGGCGCTACGGTCTACTCTTATATCGAATTCCAACTGCCAAGGGATCGTTTACGTGTACGCCAATGCGTACACAGGACCTCGGTTTTTCGTCCCATCCGAACGACTAGACAGCTGTCCTTGTCAGGCCCCCCATCCTGCATCACTGACAAGGGGAAACCACGCCGGAAAATCTGGGTGAACTTTCTCGGCCAATGCAGGGATCGAACACCCTACCTCCAGACTAGCGAGCCAGCGTCTTACCCACTTAGCCACGTGATCCCCCGAAAACAAACAACTATAATTTTCATTCTTTTAGAAACAATATGACTCACCTTCTAAAGCAAAAATAACACACAATTTCTGTTCCCCGTTGTTCCGCCGCCATCGATCTGAAATTCTTTTGCAGATTTTTCTTTTCATTTTTATCATTTTCATCCTTGAATTATGAGTTTCCATACTGTGTATCTCCAATCATTGGCCCATGATCATCGCGAAGGACTTCTTGCTGTGGTGACGATTAATTTCCAGGTTCAGTGTCACGGTATGCATAACTGATTCTGTAGGTATATTCATTGTTCTATAATAGAAACTGCGCCTGCCACCCGCGGTTTCACAGATAAACGTTTCAGTGCTACATTTTGTTTTGTTTTTTCACCAACTCAGCGGATGTCTAGCGGTGAAAACTCTTTTGTCTGCCACGCGGGATTTTCTTCATTATCACGGGAAAACACCCAGGGGTATCGTCGGTCGATGGCACCATAACAGAACCTGTACTGATTTCCCATGGAAACCGCCGGTCAATGCACCATAACAGACCACTGTAATAGTTTTAGTACATACAGGGTTTATTTACATCAGAACAGAATCTACATACAAAACAATACGGGAACTTAACCTATACAGGAACCTATCAGGACTTTACATAACTATATTAAATCTAAATAACTTCAATGATATCAAAAATGCTTTACTTGTGTGCGTAAAATATTTCATAATTTTGAGGGGAATAGATACGCTAAAATAAGCATTATTTATATTTATATTTATTTATTCACTTTCATGCATGACGTAATGAGTTCTTGCTATATATTATTGTTCTTTTAGAAAACAAATAGGCCAATCGATATGGCAGTGTTGAGGAAAATGCGCGACAAAATTGCTTATCTATTTGTCAAAAAAAAAAATATCTACAATAGTTTGCTTTTGTACGTAAAATATTTTATTATTTTTGACAGAACCAGCGGCTGCCAGGCTAGATACGCCCACATTTTTCAAGAGATGGATAGAGAACAAGCTAAAAACAAAAGCGATTTTTCGTAAAATCAGGGGCCATAATCCAGAAAGTTATGGTCTGAAATGCGCAAATATCTACAGGGACTACGATCTTTGGGATATAAAGATATATTTTAAGTTTCATCAAAATCGGAGAGTCCACAACTTTGCGTACAAAGAGCGACCATTTTGTTTGGCAGTTCGTTTCGATTTGATATGCATAAATATCAAAAGGAACTCCGATCTTTGGATTATAAATATACATTTTAAGTTTCATCAAAATCGGATACAAACTGTGACTTCTAGAGTGTCTATAATCTCGGTAATACATACTTTTACACGATTCGCGTACAAGAGCCATTTTGTCAAGCAGTTTCGTTCAGATTTTTACGAAATTGAACTCAATGTTCATTGATGTGTAACGGTGATTTACTTAAACGATTTTTAAAATTTAATACAAATTGTGACTTCTACTGGGTCCACTAGCTAAAAATGCGTTTTTCGAACAATCAGGAGCCATAATCCAGGAAG
Source organism: Patella vulgata (assembly GCF_932274485.2). Classification (NCBI taxonomy): domain Eukaryota; kingdom Metazoa; phylum Mollusca; class Gastropoda; family Patellidae; genus Patella; species Patella vulgata. Next base: position 47,402,708 of record NC_065885.2, read on the forward strand.
TTACGTTCGGATATGCACGGTTAACAAAAGGAACCAAGATCTTTGTGATATAAACATAAATTTAAAGTTTCATCAAAAATCGGATAAAGATTGTGGCCTCTAGAGGGTCCACAACCTTGATATACCATATTTTTACATTATTTGCGAACCGGCCGTTTTGGTCCGATTTCCACGGCGAGTGTAATCGTGATATATTTTTTTAAATGGGATAACAATTTTTACCTCTAGAGAGACCACAAGCTAAAAAGCGATTTTTCGTAGTCAAGGGCCATAATTCAGGAAGTTACGATCCCATCGAACGGACCAAGATCTTTGGGTTATAAACATGTATTTCAAGTTTCATCAAAACCGGCTCAAAATTATGACTTCAAGAGGATCCACAACCTTGATATACCATATTTGTTTTACACTATTTGCGTATAAGGGGCGGTCGTTTTGTCCATCTGTTTTGGTCCGACTTTCACGAAGTCGAACTCGAGCGTCATTACGGTAAAACGGTAATATTTGAACGTTTTTGTTAAATCGGATAATTGTGACCTCTAGAGCGACCACAAGCTAAACTAAAAACGCGATTTTTCGTACAATCAGGGGCCATAATCCAGAAAGTTAAAATCCGATATGCGCAAATATCGACAGGAATCAAGATCGTTGGGTTATAAATATGCAGTTCAAGTTTCATCAAAATCAGATGACAATTATTGTGTCGTCCAGAGTGTCCACAAGCTAAACAAGTAATGTTTCATACAATCAAGGGCCATAATCCACGAAGTTTCGATCCGATACATGCCAATATCGAAAGAAACCGATAAGAATTGTGACCAGTAGAGTTTCCATAAACAAATTGTTGACGGACATACGGACGGACAGAGGCGACGACAATATACATAAAAATAATCAAAGGCCATAACCCTTAAAGCAGATATCAGTGAAATGTGACAGGCGTAAATAAGCAATACCAACTTTAAAGATGCATTTCCACGAAAGTATTTACAAGGAGTTTTTTCCAATAAAAGTATATGGCGCATTTGGTATGAGAAGTGAAGACATCCAATATTACTAGAAAAATACTAGATTCCCTGAAAAACTCTCTTGGGGCGCCCACAAGACAAAAATGTAGGATGTCACTAAAAGCTTGTCTACTCGAGCGACGTAACGGCTGATCTAATGGCTTAAAGGTTATGTGAACATTAAAGCCCAATGGATGCTGCGATTAAACGGCAGAAAAAGAAGTTGACATCGGATAAGCCAAGAATTTACGTAGCCTTTGATATTATGGTAATTAATAGCGGCTAACGACAAATACAATCTGGAAAAACATTCTCACTCAATCAAGTCACTTGACGAACATGGCTACTTAAAATATACTATTTTGCAATTAAAATAGTTTTCTTGCGATTAAAATATTTTTAGAGGGATTTGAAGTAAATCTTTGGCATAAATTAGTGTAAATATGTTTTTAATCCGAATCTATCATCAAACCACACAGAATCGTTAATAAAAGATTCGATAGTAACCTAAATGGCAGTACTGTACAATCACATTTCGTAGAAGGATCCAACGATTTTGATAATATTTTTTACTCTTTTATATTTTTTAATATGTTTCAGGCCAGTGCGCTGGTAGGTCATACGTACCTCGAACCCATATATGTTGTAATGGAAAAATTATTCGCCGACAAGGTATGAGACCAGCTTGCTGTGGTGATGTAGTTTACGACTTTGTGTTTGATCTTTGTTGTGAAAAAAATGAAGTTAGACCAAGAACTGTTGGAAGACCATTTTGTTAAACACTGTTTTTAATACTTAAATCTCTATGAAACACATTCACTAACATTTAGAGAAACTCATTGTTCCAAACTACATTCCTTTTGACAATTTCCATGTTATCTATTTTAAAAATCAAGGAATTACACCATATTGTGTTTTATTGCTTTACGTGTCTTACATTTTGTAGTTATAGATAACAAATAAATTTTTATTCACATTTGTTTTGTTTACATTCCAGTAGTGGAGAATGCGCATAATAATATTCCATTTATCTTACATTTAACTAAACCGTTTAAATATGTGGCGAATGAATAATGTAGTTTATTGATATAAAACGAACATAATATATCACTGGTCCACTGATATTAGTCAGTTTCATAGGCGGCGAACGCCTCGGATATCCATTTCAGGGGGCATCCTATCAAAGAGCAAATTAATTTTAGGTTGTTTTTTTTAATTTGACATTATCACCGTATTGAAAATGTCTTCCTTGCTTACATTTTTGAGTACTAAGGTCTACGGTTGCTCACATTTATGAGTACTAAGGTCTACACATCTGTCTTGGGGGCTTACAATCAAGAATAAAAGACAAATATGGTGTTCAAGACTCAATCCAAATAACATGGCTTTATCTGAGATTCAAACAAAATGTTGTTTTCTATACTGCTTTCAAGAATACCATATAGAAAACTATATAGCACTGCACAACTGATTTGAGGATACAAGTTAATAATTCTCCAAAAAACTATAATATTTAACACAAACTTTATAGCCAGCACCATCAAATCTATTGGGAAAAAAATTATGTCCCAGCCCCTTATGAATTTGTGGATTGTGTACTAATGCAGTGCATATTAGCAATTAATAACAACTCTCGGTAATAATTATGAATTTAATCGGTAAAAAGAATTCGCAAATCAACGGTCATCGCAATTGTTGGTTACATATACATTGTCCATGAACTAATGGGGGTGTTTTGGACAGAAACAAGATGACGCTTTTAGGCTGGAGCCACAGAGTACATTAAAAATGTCACATTGTGTATCTACATGCCATCCTTCTCCTAATGCTACGCTAGCACATGTCGGATTAGCTTGCATGGGGTCCTTGACCGAAAGTGTCACTGAGGCCCTTGCTTCGACAGTGAAAAGTGGGCATGGCATATTCTGTTCATAATTTGTCCGTTGCACTCACACAAATACAGTTTGCATTTCAGTATGGTAGAAAGATAGATTTATTTGGCCCAATACAACATAGGTACAAACTTTTTTTAGAATTAAAAATTCCGTCCCTGCGTGTAGGCTTCCCGTGTCTGGGCAGCTTCTAGTCTGCGGCTTATCCTTTCTGTAAGCCTAGACGTCGGATCTAAACAAGGGAAAAGATTGCCACTCCCTTTATATAATGATGCTTTCAGTCATGGCAAATTCGTCTCAGCATTGTTTTGAGGTAGCCCAGAGCAGGAAAGATGAGGTCTGGCGCTGTCCATATGGTGAGATCGTGACAGTTTGTAGTTTTTGATCATCGGTAATTTTACATTCTTTAAAATATCGCAACGTGAGTAGTCTCCTGTATTTAACCAATATAACATCTACAGCCATATTTCATGATCAGCCGCTGGAATAGGTATATTCCCGCGCATACTAGAAAATTAATCTAGGATACAGCAATTTCCAAGAATTTGACTTAACCGATAACAGGATATGACGTTTACACTTTTAATAACCAAAATATAACAAAATTAACATATTTATATTTATAACCGTGTGTCAGTATCATTAACAGCCCAAAAGAAATACCCAAATAAGTCGATTCAAATGCAAACGAACCTTCACTGTCATCTGCACCTGGCAATATTATGCTATGTAATTTTCGTGTTTTAGGTGGGAATATGTCAACAATCAGGGGCGGATTGGGCAATCGGGCGATCGCCCGATGGGCCGGTCGGACAAAAAATGAAAAAAATAATTTTGTCCAATTCTGAACATTATATGGGGGGGGGGGGGGGGTATTGGACCGGCCATGGAGCGATGATGATCATGTTGTATGTGGCCGGTGGCTTTAACGGGCCGCCATGCCATCACTGGAGTCTGGAATTGGCTGGTATAATAGACTTTCTGGCCAGGGTGTGCTGAGTGTGAGCCGGAATTCGAAGTCCTGCTATGGGGATTCCGAATTTCATCCGAAAATTTCATCGGATTCATCCCGGAGGGAGCCTCCCGGACCCCCTGTCCGGGCTCCGCGGTCAGTGAAAGGGGCCGCTCCGACACGGGAGCCCGGACCGGTTCCCTGCCCCAATCCACCCCTGTCAACAATACAAAACTTTTGGAACATAAATCGAAAGTGGTCGATGATCATAAAATGATAGCTAGATATATAAGTTTCCCCTTACAATCTTGTCAGATTCACAAGGCTACATAGTATTTTTTCAAAGCACAGATTTTTTTATTCAGAGGCACATTCGTGCCTAGGCACGTCAAAATGGGCCCTGATTATCTCTGCGCTTTGGATAAATTTAAAGTGTTCCTATTATTAATTAGAACAGGTTTCGCTTTAGTTTTTATATTTTACGCTGACATTTATTGCTTTAAATCTTCCTAGTGCTAAAACGGAAAATATGACCTTTCGACCTCCGGGGTCACGAAGAACAAAGGTGAATTTAGCAAGTTTACATTTTTATTGGATGGGTAATTACTTTTGATCATTTTCAGCTTATTTTCATGATACAAGAATGGTCGCGCATTCACTTTCAGTGCAAATGAACTTTGACCCCGAATAACTCGAAAATACCCCAACGGTACGGCGGACTGATTACCACTTGGGAACGTACTCTATGCAATATTTTACTGTAGAGAAGTTGGGTTTGATTTTGTGCCCATTTGCTCAAGAAAATATATCATAGTTGCATTCACAATGAACCTTAAATTTGCATAGTTTTATACAGCAAAATATATAACACACATTGGTATTTTACATGACCAAAGGGAAACTTTACCAGATACATGGCGAAAATAAAGTATGACATATTTTCGTTCACTGTGTACATGTTTAGCTTTCATTGCCAATGGCTGGATAAATTTATGAAATGACCAGGGTTTAAAGATACGTGGTTATTTCCAATAAAAGTATGGCAATTTTGGTATATATGGAAAGCAGAAATATCCAATCTTACTAGAAAAATACTGGATTCCCTGAAAAACACTCATGGACCATATACATGACAAAAATGTACGGGTTCCCCTAATCGACAGCCCGATGATTAGTGGCGTTTTTGTGAGTCGATTAGATTAGGTTTTGATTTGCTAGTACAATTTGGTATGATTTCGATTTGATTAGCTATGGTCCACAAATGTGAAATTTGATAATTACGATTTGGTAAGATGGCTGCCATCACGGACACCGATCAGAAAAAAAAATTGTCTCTGCTAATTATTGATGACTTGTTAAAGACAAATGAAGGTTATCTACGCAAAAAAGGAAAAATGGTTGCCGTTAGAAACAATCTCCTATGTCCAACAAGTTCAAGTATTTTTTTGAAAACTGAAGTGACAAAACATGTAAAAAGTTTACTGAGAAAACCTAGGATCGAGAAATATATTGAAAAAACTGTAAATAATGAATAAAATTGCTTAGAGGTGATCTAACATTCTTGTGGACTATAAAGTTAACATTAAACACGTCAAATGTGTTTTAAAAAAAAACATTTTTTATGGAGAAAAACAACAATAAGCATTAAAAATTACTTACGACGTCGAACATTCCGCCATTTTGAAAAAGTCAAATCTAATCGCCTAAACATCTCCTGGGATGATTAGGTCGATTTGCCTAATCAGTTGAGTTAAATCGTCTCACAAATGTAACGATTAGCATAAACAACTTGGTTCACAAATGCGTATAATAGCTAATCGGTCTAATCTAATCGGTTCACAAAAACGCCTTAGGAATATCTGCACGCATGACGTAAAGATCGAGCGCTTGATGTGCATGTTGATAAACTTTATGGAGAGTTAGACGTACAACACCTTCTGAGATAAAAATCACGGAAAAAGACGCAGGCAGTGGATAATCCGAGAATTTAATTAGGATTCGATATTTGTAATAAATAGTCAGCGATTAAAGACAACATCGTCTTGTGTATGCAATGAATTCTCCTCCAACTTCGTACCCGTTGCTAAGTACCGAGAGAGGTAAGTCACATACAAACATGACCTCTTTTGACCGATTTTTTTTATAGCAGGGGTATTCCTTGCCAATAACAATGTTTTAAGAAGGATTTGAAGCAAAATTATGATAAATTAATTAGTTTGAATATGTTTTTAGTCCAAATATATCATCAAATCACCCAGTTTGTACGCGGGAATGTATCTTTAATCATTAAGATTAATAAAAGGTATTTTTTGAATAACGTTCATTTTGAATGTACATTAAATATTAAATATATGCAAACAGTCATGTCATTCCCCTTAAAACTAAGCTGAAATGAAATGAAATGGGGTTTAACGTTCTACTGTTCTGCTCCTATACTGGGCTAATGAAGACGGGCATAAGCCATACAGTATGCTATGAGGGAAATTTTGCCCGGGCAGTGGCACTATCGCCTACTCTTATATCGAATTCCAACTGCCAAGGGATCTTTTATGTGCTAAAACCAAGCTTATCACATTTGTAGCTCAAACTTTTAAAACTATAAAACTCTCAAAATTTTATTCAACATAGAAAACTTTTCAGAGAATATAGTACTGATATATTGTTTGTGTTGTTGTCTTTTAAATCCATTCAAGTGATTCTAATTGAAATGAAGACAATGGATTCATTCAAATCTGACAGGGTATCTTTAGAAGACTGGAAAGCTTGCAATTATAAAACTTTAAAAGAGTCACAATATAAAAATTGATATAAAGGCAGTGCAATTCTAGACATTTTTTCTGCAATATCACCGTGATGGATGATGATGTTAAATAAACCTATTTCTCACAAGTTTGAGACATACATTTACACATGTATATTTATAAGCTATAGAAGTAGGCACTTACTGCATATTCTTTATAAATTTCAACAAATATGATACAATTTAATACAGGCTGGATAGAAATCAAATCTGGATATATCTGATGACAGTACCCTAATTTACAATATAAAGGCATGCAGTTTTGTTTAATATAAAATAATAATCAAACAATATTTCTTGTGTGCCTTTACAAATAAATATTATTTAACTTAATTAAATCATATGGATTATTATTTTGTTACAAGTAAATTTCTAATTTAAAGATAGAATTAGATCTATCTTGAATCCCTTGTAAACTACAATATTTTGAAAGTTGAATCTCTGACAGGAATACCAGTTCAAAAAATATGATGAACTGAAAATGTCTCAAAATCCAGCATCCTCTGCAGATCCTATATAAAGGCCAGCAACTCATATAAGTGTTGGTTAAAACCTCTTGATTGGCCTCTTTTTAATCAGATTTAAGACAAGCTGATATTTTAATTTGAGTACAATTCAGTCCAGATTAAGTCATTAAAACTTAAATATTGTCTGAAAAAAGCAAATAATGATCAGCGGCTTTAACCATATCATCTTTTACAGTATGTGATGTGAGGGGACACACTGACCTATCAGTCATTATGGGAATTGGAAATTTTTGCCAAAAATCTGATTATTGTTCTTTCAATTTAAACATTTGTTCCGATTTATCATAAAGAATACAAAACATATTCATTTATTGTATTATACACACTGGAGACTTGGCATTAAAACAATAAAACATAATATCTAAACTAATAACATATATTTGCATATTATAAATCAATATTAGCACCGGCTATTTTAATAAAGCTAAACTCTCTACAATAATTTCTATAATAATATAATTAAATACGTAGTTTTATTACACAAATGATAAATAATTAAAGTACATAACAAGTACATAAATTAAACTGTTTTCTAAGGTGATGGTTAGGTCACTATATTTCTTATTATTAGTCATGTACATAAAACAATATAAAGCATAAGAATGTTATATGTATCAAAAATATATTAATATCTTGTGAGATCAGAATGGATGGAATGAATTTCCCCAAATTATAAAAAATTATAGGCTTTTGATAATAATGTAATACATTTTATTTTTGAAGAAAAAACAAACTTTGATTCAAAAATATGTAGAAATATACAAGCTATCATAAAAAAGACATTTATCAGAATTAAAGTAGCTAAGTCTCTAACTCAATATCACCAAAAGTCTTACACCTTGAAAACACGAATTATTTGTCAATTCAAATCAACATTGATGTTGTGATCTTACCGGGAAAAGGTAGGCTTCTGATATCCAATATTTAAGACAAAATAAACATTTTACCATTGGTACATGAATCGTGTACCATAGTGCGTTTCAGAGTCGTTTGTAACAAGTGACCAGAAAGAACGAGGCTAGACATGTGTCAAACTGTGACGCCATACATGTATCTTATCTGGAGAGCATGCGCAGTAGACTGGAATAACCAGACGCTAGAAATTGACATTCGGTTGAGACTCATGCGGTATTTCGCTGGACATAACTGATTTGAAATTAAGAGTCAAAACAGAAACAATTGAATGTAAATCAGCTTAGATACAATTAGATTATATTATTATGTGAGTCAATTTCTAAGTCCCAAATATTAGCGATTTAGCTCCTTTAAATAGGTCTTAAAGGAGTCTAAACAAAAAGATCTCAAGCTGGTGGTGTAAAAGTCAATTTATTATATTAAATGACTGAAACATGACTATTCTAGTTGGCAACAATTAATAACCCTAACTTCATGTTCCTTATATACTCATCAACAGTTAAGCCTAAAGGGACTATCCCGATTTGAACAGAGTCTGTGTACATATGAAATTTAAGCACCAAAATATAGAGGAATGGTGTATATTTAGCTTGTCTCGAAATGTCAAATCAAAATATTAAGTCGTTCGGACGTGAACGTCAAAACTGCTCATCCGGACACGTAACCCTTTTAAGATTTCAGGTCAATTTTTTCATTGGGCGACCTGATAATCGATTGCCATTCCTTTATACAATGCAGGGCCCATGTGCTGTACTTGATATAGAAAGGTAAATTTCACCTTCACCTTATTGTTATAAAATAAAAGTCTGGTTTTATCCAGACACAGAATAATACAGTTTGGGGCACCGGATAAAGACTGGTCGGTTTAAGTTGTTTGAAAACGTATCACATATATTGAGTTAGTTGCTCAGCCCTAAGATAGAGGATTTTAAGGGTTTTCAACACAAAATTAAGCAGTTTCATTCACCAAAATATAATTGGGATTTGCCCTTTAATTCAGACTAAATCAGGCAATATAAGCAACAAAACATTATATAATAATGAAAAGAACATTATCATAAAAAGCTATTTTAGTACATTGTACATACAACAACTAGTTAAATTTTAGAACCTGAATTGTATATTTAAACACACTTTGATCAAAAGATATTCTACTGATTTAAACTAATTATAATCATCACAGTACAATACATGTTATTAATATTATAATAATACATAATCATAAGCATTCAAATCACATCAATAAGCATTTAAAGACCAGTTCATTTTGAAAATAGTCTTTGTAAGAGTTACAGATAGCATATTGTCGTTATTTATACATAAGAACTTCACACACTTTGAATTTCAAATTGTTCTAGGTGTATTAGTGGCTTACAGCAGGACACAGGAATAAACCATCATTATGGTGTAGCGGTGATATATTCGAACGTTTTTTTTTAAATTGAATAAAAAGTTTTATCTCTAGAGCACTAGAGAGACCATAAGCTTAAAATGCAATTTTTTGTACAATCAGGGGCCATAATCCGATATGCGCGAATATCCAAAATCTTTGGGTTATAAACACACATTTCAAGTTTCATCAAAATCTGATGAAAATTGTGAAATTTAGAACGGAATTTAGAGCGTGGGCAGAGCGATTGATTAACTGAAGCCCACGATTTTTCATTTCCGCCCAGGTCCGACGTATTTAACCCTGACTTGTACTGTAAATCTTACATAATGCATCTTTAAGAACTTTGTTAATAAGTAGGCCTACAGATTATCACCCGATAATTTGTACAATGGAATGCATTTCTAATAAACATTATGGTAATTATAACTGTATTTAGATGAAATTCCTATTGGGAGTATCAAAACTAAAATTCAAAACACAAAACTTTCAATTAGAAGCTTAAAGGTTTAATAAATAAAGGGTTAATAAATGGAGGTTTAAAAAATGATCAAAAAGAGCAAATCATAGAAATTATAAAATCAATAAGCTGGAAAAATTGCAATTTTTTATCAATTGGAATTACTATAAATAAGTCTACAGACTTTTGCACAGTATAAATTACATTCATCATACATGCCCTTGATGTGCAGTAATGTGTTTCTATTATTAATAACTCTCTTCCATCAGGATTAATTACTTTTCTAATATCAGAAAACCAGATGAGGTCTGTGGCATGGATGTTGCGATTACATTTTGTACTTGACTAGTGTACTCCACAAAATGAGGTTATTCATCATTGTATTCAGGTGTGTTTCTCATGAATTTACTCAGTTTTTGCAGCTTTAGAAAGAGACTGCAATAATATTGATTGTTTCAAAATGTCTAGCTGCTCAACTGTTAGATTGTGTAAAGTAGATGATGTTTCTTCTGTGCTAACAGCAGATAAATCAGAAGATGAAAGCGATACAGAATGTTCTTGTTCTTTGATTTTCTTTCTCTCATTAACACAATCAGACCTAAAATTGGTAATCATAGCTAAGTATTAATTTAGTTAAAAGTTTAAAATAATCAATTGAAGTCTGAAATAAATGTCCTAATTGGACATTATTTTCTTAGGATTCTTCCCTATGCCTCTATGAGCAATCCTATCAAATTGGTCAAAAATTACAAATATGAAACAATCTCAGGCGACAATAATAATCAAGCAATATATAAGCTTACTTAAACATATTAGATATTCTGGCTCTCAACATGTCTGTAGACTTTCTATGTTTAGTAGTAATTTTAGCAGGAGAAAATACTGGTGTAGCTGGTAATAGACGTACATGTGGCATATCTGAAACAAGCCAACATTATGGCTGATGTCCCCCGTGAAAATCCCCAAATAAAAAGATGACACATATTAATTAATTGCACATTTATCTTTTTCAAAAGTATCGAGTAATCAAACTGATTATCTATGCTTAGTCTCAGCATAAAATGCCCATTATCAAAATCAGGTTTTGAAGTACCTGGTAGTGAGTGAAACTATACACTAAGTTTCATCACTATCCATCAGTTAAAATCCAAGTTATCTTGTGCCAAAGAAATTGCTTACCCTTGCTTAGCTTTAATGGGAAATATTAATGAATGAACTCAGTCAAGACATTCGCCTAATGAACATCTATAAAATTTTCATCACTCTCCATCAGTTAGAATCCAAGTTATCTTGTGCCAAAGAAATTGCTTAACTCTGCTTAGCTTTAATGGGAAATAGTAATTATTGAACTCAGTCAAGCCATTTGCCTAATGAACATCTATACCTCAATTAAAAGCAGAGTTGTTAGGTTCCAAAATCATGACAATCAAATTGCTTATCGCTACTTACCCTAAGTAGACCAGAGGCTGCCAGGCAGAATACGCCCACATTTTCCAAGAGATGGATAGAGAACAAATTAAATCAAAAGCGATTTTTCGTATAATCAGGGGACACAATCCAGATAGTTATGGTCTGAAGTCCGCAAATATGGGAAGGGACTGAGCTCTTTGGGACATAAACATACATTTTAAATTTCATCAAAATGGATAAAAATTGTGACCTCTAGAGGGTCCACATCCTTAGTATTACATAAATTTTTACAAAATTCGAACTCAACCTTCATTGATGTGTAATGGTGATATATTTAAACGTTTTTTAAAATTGAATACAAATTGTGACTTCTAGCGGGTCCACAAGCTAAAAACGCGGTTTTCAGTAAAATTAGGGGCCATAATTCAGGAAGTTACAATCCGATATGCATGAATATTGAAAGCAACCAAGATCTTTGGGTTATCGACATGCATTTCAAGTTTCATCAAAATTGGATTAAAATTGTAACCTCTACAGGGTCCACAACCTTGATATACTATATTTTTACACTATTCGCGTACATGCAGCAGCCATTTTGTATGGCAGTTTTGATCTGATATTCTCGACATTCGAACTCAACACTTATTACTGTGTAACAGTTATATAATCAAACCTTTTTTTAAATCGGAAAATAATTGTGACCTTCAGAGGAACCACAGGCTAAAAAAGGCAATTTTTCATACAAATAAGGGGCCATAATTAAGGAAGTTACGATCAGATATGCGCAAATATTGAAAGGAACCATGATCTTTGGGTTATAAAATGCATTTCAAGTTTCATCGAAATTGGATTCAAATTGTGACCTCTAAAGGGTTCACAACCTTGATTTACCATAATTTTACACTATTTGTGTACAAGCGGTGGCCATTTTGTCCGGCAGTTTTGGTCTGATTTTCACGAAATTCGAACTCAACATTAATTACAGTGTAATGGTAATATAATCAAACGGTTTTTAAAATCGGATAATAATTGTGACCTCCAGAGTGAACCTAAAGCTAAAAAAAGGCGATTTTTCGTACAATCAGGGGCCATAATTCGGGAAGTTACAATTCGATATGCGCAAATATCGACAGGAACCAAGATCTTTTGGTTATAAACCTGCATTTAATTGTGATTAAAATCGGTTCAAAATTGTGACCTCTATAAGGTCCACACGTTAAAATCATGATTTTGCGTACAATCAGGGGCTATAATCCATGAAGTTTCTATCCGATACATGCCAATATCGAAAGCAACCGAGATCTGTTGGAGTTAAACCTATATTTCAAAATCAGATAAGAATTGTGACCTGTAGAGTGTCCACATACAATTGTGGACGGACAGAGAGGGGCTACAACAATATATGCACACATGAAATTGTGGCCGTATAAAAATTCTCATCATTGAACTTAGTCAATGTATTGACATAATGAATCTATACTCATAGTTTCATCGCTCTCACCCAATTAGAATCAAACTTATCGTGTTTCAAAGTCTCCACCAATCAAATTGCTTATCTCTGCTTAGCCTTGGTGAGAAATGCGCATGAACGAAGTATAGACATCTACCCCAATTAGAATGAGAGTTATTGTGTTCCAAAGTCTCGACCAATCAGATTGAAAAGGTTCAGCATTGATGTAATAAAACTATACACAAAGTTTCACCACTATCACTTAATTAGAATCAAAGTTGTCAAGCTCTAACTGTCTAACTTACTAAGAACCAAAGTTATTGTGTCCAAAAGCACAGACAGACGTACAGATGGACAGAACCCATTTTAATAGTACCCTGCTTTCTTCTAAAGGCGGGGGACAATAAAACCTATCATTACTGTTATAACATTTTTAAAAATAAATTGATTCTTCAACTAAAATAAACAAAAATGATCCAGAATGAATTATTGCGATATCTTAATTTCGAAAAAGTACCGGGAAAAAAATATTGTCACTTTTATTTCTAACTGAACAAGCAGTTGCCATGCAAGATACACCCACATTTTGGAAGAGATGGACAGAGAACAATCAGGAGCCATAATCCAGTAAGTTACAGTTCGATATGCACTGACATCGAAAGGACCCAAGATCTTTAGGATATAAACACATGTTTTAAGTTTCATCAAAATTGGATCAAAATTTTGACCACTAGAGGGTCCACAACCGTGTCATTACATATAAAACTTTTACACTATTTGTGTCAGGGAGAAGTCATTTGTCGGACAGTTTCAGTCCAATTTTCAAGAATTTCAAACTCGACCAGTATTACAGTTTGATGGTGATAATATTTGAACGGTTTTTAAAATCAAATAAAGATAAGTTGCCAGACAACGAAACATACGCCAAAGCAGCTAAATCGTCCGGGCAGTCAACAAGAGATGTAGCATATTTTTACTTTCTTTCGGTAATGACAAATTTATAATGCACTAAAAATCTGATTAAGAGTAACAACTCATTAACTAATTATCAGAAAATCATTAGAATTTGTTTGGTTTTTATAAATTTCTGCCCCATGCCAACGTTCAGTATACAAAACATTTAATATCATGGATTTAGCTGTTCAAGTTATCAAAATTCATTAAAAATCAATATACTTGTTTGTCTGATCAAGACCTTAAACTCTGTGTATCATTCTGAAGTCAATCGGATGATAACTTTAGCCTCTAGAGCATCCACAAAATATTTTGAAATGATCAAGGGCCATAACTCTGGCAGTAATTATCGGATATTGCTGAAAATCAATAGGATTCTTCATCTCATGACCTTAAACTCTGTATCAATCTGAAGTCAATCGGGTGATAACTTTAGCATCTAGAGCATCCACAAGATCTTAACTTTGGTCTCTAGAGCGTCCACAAGATTTTTTAAAGTGGCAGTAATTATCGGAAATCGCTGAACAACAATAGGCTTCTTCGTTTCATGACCTCAAACACTATGTATAAATTTAAGTCAATCGGATATTAACTTTAGCCTCTAGAGCGTCCACAAGCAATTGTGGATGCCGAACCAACGGACGGACGGGGGCGACAACAATATATGGGCATATAAAAATTGTGACCCCTAGAGGGTCCACAAGCTAAAAACGTGAAATTTCGAACAATCAGGGGCTATAATCCAGGAAGATCCGATATCGAAAGGAACTGAGATCTGTTGGTTATAATCATACATTTTAAATTTCATCAAAATCGGATAAAAATTGTGACCTCTAATGTCCACAAGCTAAAAACATGATTTTTCGTACAATCAGGGGCTATAATCCATGAAGTTATGGTCCAATACATGCCAATATCGAAAGGAACCGAGATCTTTGCAATATAAACCTATCAAAATCAGATAAAATTTGTGATCTGTAGAGTGCCCACAAACAAAATGTGAATGGACATCCAGACACATGGACGGACAGGGGCGACGACCATATACGTCCACATGAAAATGTAGTGAATCCAAATAAATATAAAAAGAGAGGAATCCATAACCATTTGAATAACATAAACTTAGATGGGATCCAAGTCATAATAAACTTGATAGTCATACCAGTAGTAGAGTGGTTAAAAACAAAGTCAAGGGTATCACAAAACCATCTTTTGTAGCATCTAACATTTCATAGGTGTAAAAACTTACTTCCTCAGAGAACACTACTACACAACTAGTTGTATTATCTGAGGAAGTAAGTTTTTTTTATGGTTTTGTGATACCCATGACTTTGTTTTTAACCACATGAAATTGTAGGCATATAAAAATAATAGTTAATTGTAATCAATGTTAAAGGTTCAACTGATCCATTTTAGACATAAAACCATTTGTTAAGTGTCTGTAGTAATAATAAGAAAAAACTTAGTTCGTCTAGGGATATATATGTATGAAATATTAGTAAAGAAATATAGCCACCTCTTTCTTGAAAATCAGTAAGAGATGTTTCTTCTTTTAGTGGAGAAATCTGTTCATCTTTAAATGGAGACATACTGAGAAATTCTTGTTGCAGAATAAGATATTTTTCTTCCTCTAACTTCTGTCTCTATTAATAAACATAGATCGCATAATGAAATAAAAGAGGAGGTAAAGTATAGCATTATCATTTCTTGTATTAAGTCGATCCAATTAAAATCAGATAATATTTCTATTTCTCAAAATAGATTAATTGTTAAATCATTTTTTCAAGGTGTGAAACAAGTAAAATTGTGGAGAGATAAAGAAAACAGAAGATGAAGAATGACTCATGTACATCTTGTGTCGTTGGTACAGGAATTGGCAATCTGTGTGTTATTATTAGTCGTTATGTTCCAATAATCGGTTTCACCATCTGTAATTGGCCAAAAAGTGGCCTTTCGGTAACAACAATACTTGGCCATTTTGCCTATATTGGAGTCACCGATAAATACCTTTAAAATATCATTTGAGTTGTCAACAAATCATTCTCTCTTGTTTGGAACTCGACAGTTTTAGTCAAGTTGCTGTGCCCGTGACTATTTAGACATAATACAAGACTTGACTCTCAGATAGAGTCCGTAAAAAGCAAAAAAATAAAATCCATACCACCCTTCTATATTATTTCAATCCATATCCAAAGATGCCGATAAAAATTGAGTGACTTGTATAGTTTTCAACACTTTAATAACTCATAATCTAGATCATTTAGACATAATATAAGACTTGACTTTCAGATAGAGGCCGTAAAAAGGTAAACAAGCGGTTGCCATGCAAGATACGCCCACATTTTGCAAGATTTGGACAGAGAACGAGATAAAAAACTAACATGATTTTTTGTACAACCAGGGGCCATAATCCAGGGAGATATGGTTCAATATGCTCAGATATCGAAAGAAATCGAGATCTTTGGGTTATGAACATACATTTTCAAAATTGGATAAAAATTGTGACATCTAGAAGGTCCACAACCTTTGGATTACATACTTTTACACAATTTGCATACAAAGAGCGGCCATTTTGTTGGGCAGTTTCATTTCAATTTTCCCAAAATTCAAATTCAACCTTCATTATGGTGGAATGGTGATATATTTAAACGTTTTTTAAAATTGGAAAAAAAATTGTGACCTCTAGAGAATCCGCAAGCAAAAAAGGAGATTTTTCGAACAATCAGGAGCCATAATCCAGGAAGTTAAGTTCGGATATGCGCAATTATCAAAAGGAACCAAGATCTTCGTGTGTAACATTGATATATTCACACTTTTTTTTTAAATCGGATAAAAGTTGTGACCTCTAAATTTTGTACAATCAAGGGCCATAATTCAGGAAGTTACGATCCAATATGCGCAAATATCGACAGGAACCAAGGTCTGCGGGTTATAAACATGTATTTCAAGTTTCATCAAATTCGGATCAAACTTGATATACCAGATGTTTACACTATTTGCGTACGAGTGGCGGGCATTGTCTGACAGTTTTGGTCCGATTTTCACGAAATTCGATTTCTACCAACATTACAGTTTAACGGTGATATACTCAAACGTTTTTGTAAATCAGATGATAATTGTGACCTCTAGAGGGACCACATGCTAAAACACGATTTTTCGTACATTCAGTGACCATAATTCAGGAAGTTACAATCCGATATGCGCAAATATCGACAGCAACCAACAAGCTAAAAACGTGATTTTTCGTACAATCAAGGGCCATAATCCATGAAGTTTCAATCCGATTCATGCTAATATCGAAAGGAACCAAGATCTTTTGGAGATAAACCTATGTTTCAAGTTTCGTCAAAATCGGATAAAAATTGTGACCTGTAAAGTGTCCTAAAACTAATTGTGGACAGACAGGGGCGACGACAATATATGTCCACATGAAAATGTGGGCGTATAAAAAATTATATATATATATATATATCTATGCCTATTTATACTAGCCGCCAAAACCACCAGCAAATCAGTAATGTTTGAAATACGCAGAAAAGTGCTAATTACTAAGTTTGGCAAAGATATCCAGGAGTAAATCACATTCATGACAATCCGTGACAATACGTATTCATTTGGTTATGCAATAAAGAAATGATATTTTCAAATGCACGAAGATATTTCACTCTCAACATGGCTATTGCGCAAAATAACCCATAAAAATGACAAATGGCAAACAATGATAGCGGAGAAAATACACGTATCGTTCACGAGGATTTTGGCAATGAGGAGCCATAATCCAGGATGTAACGATCTGATATGCTTCAAATAAAAAAGGAACCGAGATCTTTGGGATATAAACAAATTCTAAAATCAAAATCTGATAAAAATTCAATCTGATTAAAATACAGATCTATATTTCATTTCGTTTTTTTTATACTTTCGATGGCCTACACTTATAGTGGGAGTTCAAGTCAGGCATTGATTAATCAATTAGCATTGACGTTTCTAGTGGTTTACCCACAGCTCCGTGCATGAAAGGCCTAGAACTCGCCGTAACAGACCGTTTCATTGGCTAATCCCTTACATCATACAGAACACGTCAATGATAACAACTCTTCCAGATCCTAGTGTAGTAAAGACAAGTAAAACGAAATTTTGATCTATAAAACAAAACTAAATAGGATCTGTGTTTTAACCAGATTGATAAAATGACCTCTAGAGGGTCCACAACCTTGGTATCACATGCTTTTACTATTTGCCCATCTTGTCGAACTCATCTAACATTGTGGTGTAACAGTGATATATTTGAATTTTTTTTAAATCAGATAATAATTGTGACCGCAGTGGGACCACAAGCTAAAAATGTGATTTTTTCATACAATCAGGGGCCATAATTCAGGAAATCGCGGTCTGATATGCGCGAATATCGAAAGGAACCAAGATCTTTGGGTTATAAACATGCATTTCATGTTTCATCAAAATCGGATGAAAATTGTGACCTCTATAGGGTCCACAAGCCATTTTTTCCAGCAGTTTTGGTATAGCCAATTAACAAGAAGAATACCGGTAGATATATTAGCTGACACACCTTGTAAAATGTAGATGTAAGTATATTACCTGTCTCTCAAGTTCAGCTGATGCAAGAGAATACTGGATGCGTTTTTCCTCTATTTCAGATTTTTCTCTATCTAAAAGTTTCTGTTGTCTTTCTATATTTTCTTGTTCTTTTGCTTTTACCTAGAAGTTAATGAATGGAGTTTTAAACTTTCATCAACAAATAATTCCTACATCTCCTTTGGTAACTTACTCTAGTTTCTGTAGTCAATCCGTATTTATACAACAAAATGGAAGAATAGTATGGAAAATACATAAATTGCAAGAAAAGTATATACTCCCAAAAATTATGGAGTCTACCACAAAGTTTTACGTACTCATCGCGCATTAATGTCACCCAACAACTAAATATCGACTTCCCTATTCAAATTGCTATAATTATTATGCTTAACTCTGTCGAGTTTAACAAATTATAAACATAAAACATTGGTGGTTGTTTGATTTCAGTATTAGAAAAATGCTATTTCAGACAACACAACCAACCCAGGGAGCAAGAAAAAGAAAAGAAGATCGTGCCAGAGCCCCACAGCTGTCCCGCACTATATCCGAAGTACCAAGGTCCCCACCCGTAATAGTAAAACTTTGTGATTGCAGGAACAAAAGAGAGTGAGAGAAATAGGATTTACCGTCCACTCGACACAAGCTAGATCATTTTGGGACTAACACATTGTTCAATTTTATTTCAATAATTCACTTGCATGTAGGGGTCTTCAGCAGTGGGAGGAAACCGGAGGACCCAGAGAAAACCTACGAGGTTGGACAGAGTACCTATAAATGATACAGCATGCACGTGCTAACTATTCAACCATCACCCCCCCCCCCTCCCCCCCGGAAAAGAAAAACAAGATATTGTTCCTCAAAATCAAGATATTTACCAAGAAATCAAGAATTAAAAACTTGACAAAGTATTATATGAAGAATTTATTACTCCTCTTGTTTATACTTCATTTTCTGACTATGAAGTTGACATTAAATACCCTGCGGATGTTGAAGTTAGAGAAAAAAGTGCTGATACCAACTCTACAGTTACAGAAACAAGCGATTGCCATGCAAGATACGCCCACATTTTTGCAAGAGATGGACAAAGAACAAGCTCAAAAAAAGAAGCGATTTTTCGTAAAATCAAGGGCCATAATTCAGGAAGTTACGATCAGATATGCGTTAATATTGACAGGAACCAAGATCTTTGGTTATAAACATGTTTTTCATATTTCATCAAAATCGATCAACATTGTGTCCTCCACCACATTGATATATCATATATTTACAATATTTGCATACGAGGGGCAGACATTTTGTCCAGCAGTTTTGGTCCGATTTGCACGAAATTCAAACTCAACCATCATTAGGGTGTAACGATCATATATTAAAACAGATAAAAATTGTGACCTCTAGAGGGACCACAAGCTAAAAACGTCTTTTTTTCGTAAAAATCAAGGGCTATAATTCAGGTACTTACAATCCGATATGCGCGAATATCTAAAGGAACCAAGATCTTTGGGTTATAAACATGAATTGAAAGTTTCATCAAAATCGGATCAAAATTGTGACCAGTAGAAGGACCACAAGCTAAAAACGTGATTCTGCGTACAATCAAGGGTCATAATTCAGGAAGTTACGATCCGATGTATGCAAATATCGAAAATAACCAAGATTTTTGGGTTATAATCATACATTTCAAATTTCATCAAAATCAGATGAAAATTGTGACCTCTAGATGGTCCACAACTTTCATATACCATAATCCATGAAGTTATGGTCTGATACACGCCAATATCGATAGGAACCAAGATCTTTGGTAGATAGACCTATATTTCAAGTTTTGTCAAAATCGGATAAAAATTGTGACCTGTAGAGTGTCCTCAAACTAATGTGAACAGACACACAGACGGACAGGGGCGACGTATACGTCCACATGAAAATGTGGGCGTATAAAAAAAGTTTCATTGTGTCTGCATACCATGTGTAGTAAATAATAAACCACGTTATCATTTGTTTACATGTCAATGATTGGATAATTAAAGACATGTGACCAGTACCTATGTCCAAATATGGTTTAAAGATCAAGCTTCCGCAGTAAAAACATCCACCAACTGTGAGCGCTAAATAAAAATAAATGAAATGAAATTTAACGTCCTACTGTTTTGCTCCAAACTGGGCTAATGAAGACGGGCATATGCCATACAGTGTGATGTGGGAAATTTTGCCCGGGATCTTTTTCATGCATGCCAATGTGTACACGGGAACTCGTTTTTTTGCCCCATCCGAACGACTAGCTAAATAAATTTACTGCGGGGTTAGAACCTCAGAACTATAGATATTTTTATTCAGAATACATATTTCTATTAGTCAAAACAAAGATCTTTTACATTTCCTGATCCTGGAGCAAAATGTTTTTTCTGATAAAATTATATGGTGTCAGCTACTGGCTTATATTTACTGGATTATCAAATTTAACATTTGTACTAATTACTTAGTTGGATCATGAACTGAATGACCATTAAAAGGTTAGCTTACAATTAGTTTGTTGACTAATCTTTGACTACTTTTATTTTCGTTAACCGACTTCAAGTGGATAAAAATGTCTCTACGCAATGGAATGGTAAATCACATTTAGGACAAGAAACTTGATTCACAGTTTTCTTCAATTTGATAACTTTCTGCTAATCCAATTAATATTTGATTTGCACTTACGTCATTTTTGTTAAGCAAACTGTGATGCGATACCGCTTATCATATTTCCAGGACCGACGGCAATATACGACCACACTTCCATGTGGGTGTATAAGTCAACTGACAGCAGATAGATTAATCTTTATGTAAATCTATTACGCACGAGTATTGTACACAAGATTAAATAAAACCGGGTTACAGTGTATAGTGACCAAGGGCGTGGATTTGTCATAACTTTTGAGGGGACGGACGAACCCTGGAACCTTTCATTACCAAACCAAAATAATAATTACGAACAGTTTACCAGTGCTATTTCGATGAAAGCTGTAACTAGGGGTAATATGATGACGATATAGTAAAATTGACTACCTACAATTAAGGAGGAAGATATCGTGAAGATGAATTACTGTGGCAGGGCCCAAGGCATTGGTTAGATAGCCTTCAGAACGGGACATTCATGTGGATATAAACCTGAAAATCTGTCCTGGCGATCAAAATCATGGGGGGGACAGAGACCTATTCGTCCCCCCTTCCGATTCTAAGGGGGGGACCCGTCCCCCCTAAATCCACACCCATGATAGTGACAGTATATAGTCTGGTATATATTTCTGCATTAGAGAACTTTAAAGGATTATTACTTACGGAAGTAGTAGAAATTATTAGTATTACCTGTAAATGTAGAAGTTCTTCTTGTTTTTGTATTATATCTTTATAAACTGTAACTTGATGTTGGAGACTAGTTACCTGTAGAAATTGATCAGGTCTAGTAGGTGACAAGGAATTGTTATTACTAGATACAATAGCATTGTTATCTGTTAACATTAACTGTTTGGAAGATGGAGGATTTACTTGAGCAATACCTGCAAAATATGAGGACAGTAAGGCCTTTACTATGGTCTACAAACCTTCTTATGCCTATTATCTACTGACCTTATCCAAAAGAAATAGAAGCCAGATTATACACATTTCTGTTCTCTGATAAATAAAATAAAGCCTATATTTTATAATGTAGCCTATTTCAGACTATTCAGATTAAAAATAGGCTGATTGGCAAAGAAACATACGTGGACGAAATATAGGTCAGATTGCCTTGAAATTTTTTTGGGTACTAACTAAGACAGTACCAATGCATACACCAAATATGAAGTTTGTCGATTGAACCGGAAGTGCAACCATCTTAAAACGTGAAAAAACAACATAAATAGTGATGGTCCGATATGGCACCTATCGGTTTTACCGATATCAGATACTGACAGCAACATATATTGGTCGATACAGATATAATTACCGATAGTGGTCAAGTGGTGGATATAAAACTATTACACAGTGAAATGTCTCGAATGGCATGATAATCTATGTAGATATATGTCACTGTTGGGGAAACGCATGGTTACTGTTTTACCTTGGGAATCAAACACGAACGCGGTGTTTTTGAAGTAATAAAATTGAGTCAGGCTTCCTACGCAATCACAAATACACTCCATCTATTATGAACTTAATTATTTGCTGTATCATTAATGAATAAAGTCGAGATTATAATATTTTATGTGTCGATTAGTATTACGACGTAATTCCCTTGAGTGATTGGCACCTGTATGTCTATAATAGATGTCGGAATGGTTCATGTGGTAATGAATGATACATCAAAGTGAAAAGCTTCATGACCTGTCTGTAAACAGTGGCAATCACGTGACATTCTCCTTATTTGTTGGTAATATTATTAATTAATAAAGTATGATCTATATTATAAGTTATTATAAGTCATTGAAAACAGTACTGACTGTGTTCTCCAATTCTATGATTTGATTATCATGCAATTGGCTAATTCACCATTTCAATCAAAAATTTTATCGGGTGGACTACTGTACATGGGCAGAAATGGTATTCTCAAAAATCGGATTGAGAGAACCAAACTCTCAAACAGTGTGTGAAAAAGGATTTAAAAAATAACGGAGACTGGTAAGGATTTTGTACTTTTATTTCGGTTGGCGTGCGCGTGGCTATTTATATAACGGAGAGGATTTTTTACTGTTTATTCTTTCCCTTTTTACAGCCCCTATGAGAGTCTTGTATTACCGGTACGTCTAAATAGCAACGCACAGGGCAACCGAAATATAACTTTTATTTTGGTTGCTGTGCGCGTGGCTATTTAGTTGCACCGCGTGTCAAGCAAAAAATTGACTTGTTCACAAATCGGATAATAATTTAAAGGTAATTAACAAGTCGTTTTGAACAGATATCGGCAACTCCAGTATCGCAAAATGGCCGTGTATCGGCCGATACCAATTTCTCCGATAGGCCACTTATCGGCCAATTACCGATGTTGAAACAGATTATCGGACTATCACTAAACATAAATTTTATGATATTTTACTTACAGACATGGGAATTACATTTTCTGAATCCTTGAAGGAATGCCTATAAAATGTATTGAGCCGAATTTTGATTTCAGTCAGCTGGTGGACGCCATATTGACTTGAAAGTTGAATATGAAAAATAGTGAAAAATTCACATTAACGGCTTGAAAGTAAGCACAATAGATTGTGGTTTGGAGAATTTGTCTCCTATTTCCGAAGTAAATACATTTCTGGATAGACTGGCTCATGATCAAATTTTTGGTATCTGAATATTTCAAAATTTCGAAAATCGCCTTTGACGTTTTTAGTGTCGACAAAGTTGTTTTCAAGTGAAAAATTCCCATTAACGGCTTGAAAATAATTGAAATAGGCTGCCGTTTCATGAATTCGTCTCCTATTTCCGAAATTAATACATTTCTGGTTAGCCTCCTAAGAATTGGTGGCGACTTTGGAATCAATATATTTTCAGAACGTTTTACTGATAAATAATTAACCTACATATTTTATTATTTGACCTATTTTACTAATTCTTTTTTCTTTAAGTACCTTGAAACATTTCTGATTTTCGAAATTCGAATATTATGTCATCGAACTTGACAACTTCTTTAATATTAGTACGATTTTCATGAAACTTGGCATGTTTGTAGTCTGGCCGGCATCAGGATAAAATTTTTGATGTTTGAAAATTTCAAAATTCTGCCGTTGACCTTTTTCTTGCCGACAAAGTTAATTATAAGACAATTTATTTTCAAAATTTAACCTAAATATTCCAACAGCTGAGGCCAATATGATTCCAAAAATATAAGTTTGATACAAAGTTATATCATTTCATTTTGCAATATTTTCCCGCCATTTTTAGGGTTTTTTCGCCATTTTCATCTCATTTTCTGATACGTCTCATTTTTGAATGGCTTGATCGATTTTTCTGAAACTTCTGGAACTGGAAATTAAATCTGATTACAGCAATACAAGTCTCCGTTATTTTTTTTAATTTTCAGATTATTTAATAGGCCGGGTGAAATGTTTCTCGTTATATTATAGCTTATAACTTTGCAAGTTTTTGACCAATTTTAATAATTATTTTTTCTTGATAAGATTCTTTCTAAAACCCATGACACATGACAGGAAGTGAATATGAAAGCAGACTATTGTTATTACCGGTACTAAGATTATTATTCTTTTTTACCAGTACCCCTTTTATCTCGGTCTGCTTTAGGTATTGATTATCAGTTATAATCTCCCTTTATTTTTCAAATTTTTAAAAATTTTCTGCCCATTTTAAAAACTTTTTTTTTCTAATAATGGTCCAATCGATGTTCTGCAACTTCTTGAATATGAAGTCATATGACCTCGCCTTTGAAAAAAGCTGTTCCGACAATGATTCGTAAACCGGAAGTACCGGTAACCGAAATAATGTCCAATATTTAAAAAAAAAAAAAAAAATGCAATAAAAGATTCTTTTGGGGAAAACGTGATTGCTCCGTCAGATACCACCGAATCAAACTCACTAAAGTAGCATTGGGTGGACTGGTGAATGGACTACCGTATGATACCCAATTGATACATATTTGATGATCAGCAAGTAAAATATAGCACGCCTAAAATCAAGTATTTTCCGATTTTGAGCCTTTTCTGATGCCTCTATCTCAAAAACCAGACCTACAATTTTTCTTAAATTTTGTCTTTCGAAAGTCCCTTTAAAAGCCATCCAATAAGACTTTGAAATAACTGGAATAGGACAAAAAGGAACTAAAAATCAAAAAAAGTAAAAAAATTGTTAAATTTTGGAAAATGCGCTATTATTTTTTTTACTTTTACAGTTTTCAAAAAAGGGTTATATGTTTAGATAACTGAAACAATTAAGATTCTAGCTATATATAACATGTATTGAGTTATTAAAATTTAATTTTCGACATTTCAACATTTTTCCATTTATGGCATGTACATTTGAACATATGATTTCTCAGGGGTATTTCATCTGATCAGATAATGTAATATATCATTATAGAGCCCTAACCCAACAATGACCTGTATACTGGGAGTAGTCCAAACAATGAAAAAAAGATAGGTTGCCAGGCAACGAAACATACGCCCAGAGCAGCTATATCGTCCGGGCAGTCAACAAGAGTTGTCGCATATTTTTACTTTTTTCGGTAATGAAACATTTATAACACATTAAAATCTGATTAAGAGTAACAACTCATTAAGTAATAATCAGAAAACCATTAGAAATTTGTTTGGTTTTTATAAAATTCTATCCCATGCTAATGTTTAGTATACAAAACTTTTAACATCATGGATTTAGCTGTTCAAGTCATAAAGATTCATTGAAAATCAATATACTTGTTCGTCTCAAGACCTTAAACTCTGTGTACCAATCTGAAGTCAATCGGATGATAACTTTAGTCTCTAGAGCGTCACAAGATTTTTCAAAGTGATCAAGGGCCATAACTCTGGCAGTAATTATCCGAAATTGTTGAAAATCAATATGATTCTTCATCTCATGACCTCAAACACTGTGTATAAATTTAAAGTCAATCGGATAATAATTTTAGCCTCTACAGCGTCCACAAGATTTTTCAAAGTGATCAAGGGTCATAACTCTGGCAGTAATTATCGGAAATCGCTGAAAATCAATAGGCTTCTTCGTCTCATGACCTTAAACACTGTGTATAAATTTAAAGTCAATCGGATATTAACTTTAGCCTCTAGAGCGTCCACAAAATTTTTCAAAGTGATCAAGGGCCATAACTCTGACAGTAACTATCGGAAATCGCTGAAAATCAATAGGCTTCTTCGTCTCATGACCTTAAACACTGTGTATAAATTTAAAGTCAATCAGATATTAACTTTAGCCTCTAGAGCGTCCACAAGATTTTTCAAAGTGATCAAGGGCCATAACTCTCGCAGTAATTATCGGAAATCGCTGAAAATCAATAGGCTTCTTTGTCTCATGATTTTAAACACTGTGCATAAATTTAAAGACAATCGGATATTAACTTTAGCCTCTAGAGCGTCCACAAGATTTTTCAAAGTGATCAAGGGCCATAACTCTGGCAGTAATTATCGGAAATCGCTGAAAATCAATAGGCTTCTTTGTCTCATGACCTTAAACACTGTGCATAAATTTACAGTCAATCGGATATTAACTTTAGCCTCTTGAAGCGTCCACAAGATTTTTCAAAGTGATCAAGGGCTATAACTCTGGCAGTATTTATTGGAAATCACTGAAAATCAATAGGATTCTTCATCTCATGACCTTAAACACTGTGTATAAATTTGAAGTCAATCGGATATTAACTTTGACCTCTAGAGCGTCCACAAGATTTTTTGAAGTGATCAAGGCCCATAACTCTGGCAGTAATTATCGGAAAATGGTGAAAATCAATAGGCTTCTTTGTCTCATGACCTTAAACACTGTGTATAAATTTGAAGTCAATCAGATATTAACTTTGACCTCTAGAGCGTCCACACGATTTTTTTGAAGTGATCAAGGGCCATAACTCTTGCAGTAATTATCAGAAATCGCTGAAAATCTATAGGCTTCTTCGTCTCATGACCTTAAACACTGTGTATAAATTAAAAGTCAATCGGATATTAACTTTAGCCTCTGGAGCTTGTGGATGCCGGACGACAATATACGACCACATTTCAATGTGGGCGTATAAAAAAGTAAGAAAATTGGTGCTCTTCGAAAGGTGTGGGACAACAAAACATTTCCATGTGAGCATATACATTTTTCCGTGGAAGTCAGGCCTTCATCTTATACTCCACATAGATGAAGAAAAAAAAAAAAATTACATCCCTAGAAAATAATTCTCAGTTCCCAACAGTCGAGGGACAATGACATCGTCTGGTAAATAATAGGTCTCATACGGTCAAGTCAAGCTTTTGCTATCGTCTAAAACTACTTACGGTATTCCAATACAAATACTTGTTGACATTTCTAAATATATAAAGCTTGTACAACTTTTATTTAAAAACATAATCCCCCATTCAAAATATAATCATAAAGGCCAGAAAAGTCCATCAAAATAGAAACGTTCGTCCAACAATCATTTTTCACGTTGGCATCTCTCGTATGAGAGTTCTACTTTAGTTTTCAGTTACAGTTCTATGGCTAAATTAACCAATCACACATATACAGGCACATTTTGTTCTATTTTTATTAACATCCATCGTAACATTAATAGTTATTTCAACGGTTGGGACCACATGCCTTTTCTGGTATTTATTGGATAAATGGAGAATCTCCTACTCATCTTTTTTGATATCAAAAAATATCAACACAAGTCGATAAAGTAACAAAAACGAGGCTCTGCCGATTTTTTTTTTTTCACTTTATCGACGAGAGTTGATATTTTTAGATATCAAAAAAGATGAGTAGGAGATTTTATTTATCACCCAATCCTTTCTTACATGCACAAATAAATAAATATAATTCTTTGCTGTAGATCTCACTTTTACTGAACCTGATTACATTATGGCCTAGTGATACATCATTTTTTGACAGCAATTCCACCATTGCAAAGTCCTTTATACTTTTAATAAGAAATGAACTGTTCTTTGAAAATAAAAAAAGTAGTTCCTTTTCAACTCTCCAATCAAATTCATGTAAAGCGATATCTCCTAAGGAGATATCGCAGTAGATTATGAAATAAATCACACAAGCGATATATTCTGCAGAATGTATTATTGGGTGATAAATTGAAATAAAAACAGGTTCAAATGAACCAAGAACAAATCTTTGAATATTACTGAAGTTTGTCCTATATTTATCAACTGATTATTTTACATATTTTGACGTACATCGGCAATGTATCTCAATAAAACATTGCTACAGTGGAGTTGAAAAACATTCGTCTTAGACACCGCTTCGACTTAAATATATATATGGAGGTTGGAAAAACGGTAAAATATGACCATTCGACTAATAATACTCCACATCAACTTATACCCCATAAAATATGATAAAAGAGAAACAAAAGTCAGCAAATTAATTTATACAAGCAATTTTCATGAAATTTGAACTCAACCGTAATTATGCTGTAACGATGATATATTTGAACCTTTTTTAAAAATCAAATAAAAATTATGACCTCTTGAGGGTGCATAAGCTAAAAACATGATTTTTTCGTACAATCAGTGGCCATAGTCCTGGAAGTTACAGTTCGATACATGCCAATATCGAAATGAATTGAGATCGTTGGGATATAAACCTATTTTTGAAAATCTGAGCAAAATTGTGACCCGTGGAGTGTCTACAAACTGTAGGCATATAACAATTGTGACCAATAGAGGGACCACAAGATAAAAACACGATATTTCGTACAATAAGGGGCCACAGACACACAAGTTAGCTTTAAAGAACACCGTACTGGTTGTTTTAGAACTTTTGATGTCTTCTCAGGTAATGTCTCCAATGCCCGAATTGACAACAGTTTGTGCATTGTTCTAAAAAACAAACATAAGACTTTTGCCCAAGAGCCCCCGACCCTCCTGTTACACCACCTCAGATATGAATCAACTTGAGCAAACTCAAACCTGAATATCAATTTCAAGTCTCTTTCCTCGATGAATTTGAAATGTAGTGTAGATCACTGCAACCTATGCCCAGCTTTTAGACACCATATAATATTTACTTACCTGTACCCACATGTCTCTTGATGTTCAAGTTCTTTTTAAGTTTTTCACAAGTGTCTATAAATTTATTTTCTATATCCCTTTGAATGGTTTCTAGTGGAAGATGAAAATACCCTAAAAAAAAAATGAGATAACAATAACAGAGAAAACTGTTAGAAATAAAACATCTGATTTTCTGGTACAGGATCTTGGGCTTAGCAATGAATCACATCTAGTTATTTGAAGAGTAGACTGAATTGACACTGTCTGGGCTTTATGGCTTCACTGTAAGGAATAAGAAATGAAATGGGGTTCAACATCGTACTTTTCTGCACGAACCAAGCTAATTAAGACACCATGCAGTGTGCTAGGAGAGAAATTTTGCCTTGCAGTAAAAAAAGTATGAAAATGTTTAAATTTCGCCCTATGAATAATAACCACCAGAGCAAATTTGGTTGGAGTTAAGTGGTTTTATATAAATTTTCTTTAAAGGCTCAATACCACTCTTGTTGTAACTGAATAATATGTCCCAATCTTTATTCTGGTCAACAAATTGTACTATTTTAGAATACTTCAATTAATTGATGATAAAAATTTCATCTTAACACACCTTATTTAAAAATTTTGAAAAATTCAACATAATGGTTTGAAACGTCTAACGTAAACCTTTTCAAATGAAACTTCGATTTAAAAATATACTATTCAAAAAAAGTAGGGGATATTTGATTTTTAAGTGTTATTAAAGTCACCTAATGAAACTGACGAAGAAACAAATGACAAAATGAAATGAAGTTCACATTCATCGATTTATTCCAAATGATCGTTAGACTAAGTAAGGCACAGACTGGCCATTATAAGGGTAAAATGATACCCGGGGTCAAACAGCAAAGTTACCACAGCATCACAACCAAGTCAGTAACGGGTAAATCCTCCTCTGTTTGCCAAACAAGCATTGATCCGACGTGGCATACTCCTAATGAGACGTCTAAGGTCATTTTGGTCCAGATTGTCCCATTCCTGTTGCAACGCAGCAGCAAGTTCTTGGACATTGGCAGGACGTTGTTGACGTTGACGTAACCTCTGTCCAAGCATGTCCCAGACATGCTCGATGGGGGAGAGGTCGGGACTCAGTGCTGGCCAAGGTAATGTGGTGATGTTCTGTTGTTGGAGGTAACCTGTAACGATCCTGGCCCTGTGACATCTTGCGTTATCATCCTGGAAGATGAAACGGCGGCCATGACGTCGTGCGAACGGCACAACATGGACTGCCAAGATGTTGTCCCGGTAGTACTGGCCTGTAACACGCCCTGCAACAACATGTGAAGCCGTTCTTCCAGCAACAGTGATGCCTCCCCACACCATAACAGAACCGCCCCCAAATCGATCATGTCTGATGACGTTAACGTATTGGAAGCGCTCGTTTCGACGACGCCACACCCTCCTACGTCTGTCCAAAAAATCAACAGTGAACCTTGACTCATCTGAAAACATCACATCGCTCCAGCGTCGATTATCCCAGTGTTGACGATCCCTACACCAACGACGTCTTGCCTGAATGTGATGATCTCTCAAACAAGGGATCACGCGAGGACGTCGGGCGCGAAGGTGACCCCTATGCAGTCGATTCCGAATCGTCTGGCCACTCACTCTCACACCAGTGTCTGTTTGAAGACGAGCGCTGATCTGATTTGCTGTGATAACACGATTTCTCAAGGCCAAGGTACGGATAAATCGATCCTGGGCTTGAGTTGTCGCCCTTGGTCGACCTGAGCGTGGTCTGTCCTGTACAGATTGTGTATCACGGTATCTGGACCATAGCCTGCTTATGACAGACTGAGAAACATTCATCGTCCGCGCCACAACCGCCTGTGTTGTGCCGATCTGTAGCATGCCAAGGGCACGTAACCTTTCATTTTGGGTAAGCCGACGCATATCAAAATTTGTTTTCTGGTCACTAAAACAATTAAACTGATGTTTCCACCCTGGAATTCAATGCCACAATGACTGTAACATTCAAAGTCAGAGTCGTGCAAATCTTGGGTTGGACCCCCATGATGATCCCAAGCATCACCTGCATTCCATGCGGTAGCTATTGGTGCGTTTGGGCGTCACATGTAACTGGAAATGTTTCTTCTGTTAGGTTCTATAGTGACTTTTTTCGTAGTCATTTGCATATTTTAGTATTATGCCCCCAAAATCAAATATCCCCTACTTTTTTTGAATAGTATATTTTCGAACCCTCTGGACAAGTAAAATAGGATGTAATGGATAATTTACACAACAGGTAGGACACTTAAACATCTAGTACTTAGATAGAGATATTATTTATTTTCTGGAGCTTTCAAGCCAGCAAGAGTGTTATTGTCCATTTAAAGGGACATTATGATTAACTGACAGTGATTTATACCGTTAATGATCAACACGTGCTATGAATATTGCACAGAAAGTCATACAACAAGAGCGTTGATAACGCTGCAATATACGTCCACATTCCTGCTTTGATTGATATGGTACTTTATAATATGAAGAGAATGAAATATGAAAAGTATACCAAGCTCTGCCCCTGGGGGTCAGGGCATTCACCAAAATCAATAGTTGACATCCTTAGGCTCTAAGGAATACATATGCCACGTACTAAGTTGATCTATTCCGAATTGCGGCCTGTAAACAACAAACACAAAAATTGGCCGTGGCTCTGCCCCTGGGGGCCGGGACATGCAGTTGTCGTATTTTGGCTATAAGGAATACATATCTCAAGTTCAAAGATGACCCATTAAGAATCGTGGCCTGTAGGCAACACACAGACACAAAGACAAAAATGGGTGTGCAGTCGGAAAATGACAAACAAATAAATACAAGAAATGTGCATAGCGCTGCCACTGGGGGTCGATCCTACACCAAAAACAATAGGGATCTTAGTGTATAAGGAATTTACATGTATATGAAAATTGTTCAAGACAATCGATTAAGAATTGTGGCCTGTAGGCAACACAGAGACACACAAAAAGAAAATGGACATGGCTCTGTCCCTGGGGGTTGGGCATGCACCACAAACAATAGGGATGTTCCTTAGGGTACAAAGAATAAGTATGCAAAGTTTCAAGATGATCATGTTAAGAAATGCGGCCTGTAGACGACAACCAAACAAATGCAAGAAATGGGCGTGGTTCTGCCCCAAGGGGTCGGGCATGCACCAAAAACAATAGGGATCATCCTTAGGGTATAAGGAAATTCATACGATAATTTTTCAAGACAACTGATTATCAAGATGATACGTTAAGAAATGCCGCCTGTAGACAACAAACAAATTAATACAAGAAATGGGCGTAGCTCTATCAACTGTTCTCTTTAAAGTATTTGAATATCTGTACAAAAATGGTTTAGTTCTGTTCAGATAATAATATACAGGATAAAATCAACACAATCCAGCGCCACCAATGAGTTCGTTAACAATCTTTTTAAGTGCCTCTATTACAGAATCCAAGCCAGGAGATTATCTACAGTTGATATAGTTTGATTTTCTTTTCTTATGCTAATTGTCTTTTAAACATGTTAAAACGAAGGAGAAGAGTAATCTGAATGTATGTTATTATATAATTACTTTATTACTTTTAATTAATTATTTAGTATTTTTAATGATTTGATCTTAGAGAAAAGTGTCTCGTAAGTCGATATGGACTTGACACTGCTATTATTTAAATATATTTTATGTAATGTATATATATATATTATATATTCTTGTATGCAGTGTGTGACACTATAATAAACAAATTAGTTACTTACTTATTAAATGTTAAATAATCAATTTGAGTGGATAAAATTTGATATTTTCCTAGACTTTAAATATATCCTATAAACATATTTTCCTACATAGGGTTTATAAATATTTCAGATACAACATATCTAATAAATTTGGTGGAAATTCATCATGGTAAATCCATCAATAAATTTAGGAAACGTTAAAAATGACAGAACAAAATCCACGAATGGTAGTGGAAAAGATGTGTAAAGATCAATTGCAGCTTACCCTGGAACAATAGGTCGCAGAACGCTTAAAATTGATAGGGTTCGCCCTCTCTTGACCTAAATTCTTCCCACTAAATTTGATGAAAAAAATCCATTCACACAGTTTTTGGCAAAGTGAGGGGTGGGGGGGAAGTAACTCTGGAATGAAAAAGTCGCAGAATTTTCAATATCGATAGGCTTCAAACTCTCATGACCACAATGCTTCTCACCAAATTTTACAAAAATTCATTAAATATTATATCCTCTAACACGTTTACAAGATTTTCAGCAAAGGGGGGATAACTCCGGAACGAAATGTCAAGCAACACTGAAAATCATTAGGGTTTATTTACTCATGACCCAAATGCTTCCCATCAAATTTTGCATAATTCAGGAAGTTACAATTCGATATGCGCAAATATTGACAGGAACCAAGATCTTTGGGTTATAAACAAACTTTTCAAGTTTCATCAAAATCAGATGAAAATTGTGACCTCTAGAGTGTCACAAGCTAAAAACATGATTTTTTCGTACATTCAGGGGCCATAATCCATGAAGTTAAAAAACGATACATGCCAATTTCGAAAGCAACCAAGATTTTATATTTCAAGTACTGTCAAAATCAGATAAAAATTGTGACCTGTAGAGCAGACGTCTGGACGGATGTATAAAAAGTACTATAAAATCTGTCTCACACCTATAAGGGCCTGATCATCTTTACTTGAACAAATCTCAGGGTTCCTGCGGCTTCGTCAAACATTTTTTCAAAGATATTCAAGGATAAATATATGTCAAATTCAAGGATTTTCAAGGACATTTTTTAGCCTAAAGTTACAATTTTTCATCTTAAAAATAACCAAAACATTACAACTATCGTTATAAAACTTCTAATCTAAACGGGATTTTCATATCAACTTACTATTATTACCAATTTGAAACAAAATTAAGGATCTCAACTGAAATTCAAGGATATTTTCCTATTTCCTCGAAATTCAAGGATATTCAAGACCTTGAAA
Source organism: Patella vulgata (assembly GCF_932274485.2). NCBI lineage: Eukaryota > Metazoa > Mollusca > Gastropoda > Patellidae > Patella > Patella vulgata. The sequence goes on from NC_065885.2 coordinate 47,436,734, forward strand.
ATGAAATTTTAAATTTAAGGATATTCAAGGATTTTCAAGGACCGCGGGAACCCTGAAATCTGCATGAACACTGCATTAGCAACACATTTACTAAGCTTAGTTGAAATTCATCAAGCTGTTGGGGTGAACAAAAGAAGTTTAAAATTTGAATGTCTCAATTTCCAGATGGAGTCTTATCAATTTAATTGAAAAAGTCTGATTGATCACAAAGCGAAAAAGTTTTAATTTTTCCTGGGAGCCACAGTGGTTCAGTGAGTGTGACATTGGCTCACTAACCTGTAGTTCCCTTGTTCATTCCCTGCATTGGCCGTGATAGTTCATCAGGATTTTCTGACGTGGTTCCCCTGGTCAATGGTATAGGACTGTGGGCCTGGCAAGGGACAGCATATAGTCGTTCGGATGGGGAAAAATTTTCCTCATAGCACTGCAATGTGTACCCAGAAGAGCAGAATAGTAGGACATTAAACCCAATTTTATTTCATTCCATTCCATTTTATTTTCCCCTTTAAAGTTTCTAAGCTGTGCGCCTATGGAATCCAGAATGCGGTTCAAAAGAAAGTAATGAGGTAAATGTATTTTACCATTATCAGAGAGTTCATCAATATTGATGCCATTTCTCAGTTCTACAACATCTTCTTCTTCTATGGATATGGACTGATTACTGGAAGCTCTCTGTAAATACATTATTATACACCTTCATACAGGGACATAGATTGGGTGCCCTGTCTTGAAATATACCTCCATTTCAATGATATTGAAAAAGATAAAATATTGTGTGGAGGCTACAGATTACAGATTAAAATACTGTTTGATGGCGATTGACACCTTTTTAAATTTCATAAGAAAAATTTATATCAGTAAGCTACTTACTGGATGTGTTACAAATTTTACATTTTGCGTAAAAAGTAGGGGCTATAACTCTATAATGGAAGGTCTGATGCGTACCAAAATCAAACTCAAAGAACTATTGATCCTTAACACATATGTTAAGGTTCATCTGAACAAAATTTGTACATATTTCACATTTTGCGTAAAAGGCAGGGGCCATACCTCTAGAACGTAATGTGCAAGGCGCATCAAACATTATCGCCTCTGGAGTGTCGACAAACTTTGTGCATATTTCACATTTTGCGTAAATGGCAGTGGGCATAACTCGAGAATAGAAGAAGGTTTAATGTGCATCATTGAACTCAACCAAGATCTTCTATTAACATATATGTGAAGTTTCATCTAAATAGGACAAAATATTTTGAAGCTCAAAATATTTCGAGGCTAACTTGACCAGTACGGGATAGTGATGACGATTAATTTTCCTAGTATCGGTTCTGTGGAATAAATGGCTAGTTCATTCTTAGTACTAATACCCTTGTATGACATCTGAGGGGGCACCTTGTTCCTTAACAAATTGATCGAACTCCTCAATGGCTGATGGTTTGAGTCTTTGTTGTAGCCCACATTTTGCAAGAGATGGATAGAGAGCAAGTTCAAAAAAAGAGGGGCCATAATACAGGAAGTTATGGTCTTAAATGTGTGAATATCGAAATGGACTGAGATATTTGGGATATAAAGAAAAATTGTGACTTATAGTTCATAGAGAGTCCACAACCTAGGTATTACATACTTTTACACTATTTGCGTACTACAAGTAGTGGCCATTTTGGGTCCGATTTTAAAGGAATTCAAACGCAACTGTAATTAGGGTGTATCAGTGATATAAAATTTAAAATCGGATAAAAATTGTCACCTCTAGAGGGTCGACAAGCTAAAACGTGATTTTGCATACAATCAGGGGCCATAATCCAGGAAGTTATGGTTGATATGCTCAAATATTGAGGGGAACCAAGATCTTTGGGTTATAAACATACATTTCAAGTTTCACCAAAATCAGATGAAAATTGTGACCTCTAGAGTGTCACAAGCTAAAAATGTGATTTTTCGTACTATCAGGGGCGATATTCCATGAAGTTACGATCCGATACATGCCAATATCGAAAGGAAGCGAGATCTTTTGGAGATAAACCTATATTTCAAGCTTCGTCATAATCAAATAAGAATTGTGACTTGTTTTTTTAAATCAGATAAATATTGTGACCTCTATAGGAATCCCAAGCTAAAAACGTGATTTTTGGATATGTGTGAACATACCAAGATATTTGGATTACAAACACACATAAAGTTTCATCAAAATCAGATAAAAATTGTGACGTCTGAACAGGCAGTGGCGACAACAATATACCTCCACATGTGGGTGTATAAAAAAAATGATTTTTTGTATGCGCAAGTATCAAAAAGAATCCAGATCTCTGGGATATAAACGCTAATTTTAAAGATACATTATGGGAGATTAGATAAAGAGCTGGCAGTTCTCATTATAATAGTTAAAAACTAGATTATGTAAAGGGAATTTGCTGAAAATTTCAGTCAAATTGATCCACTCTGAACCGAGAATTTACCGATTGAATTTTCGGCCTAGCCTCGATCATCATTACTAAAGTTGGTACGATAAAAAACCTAGTATTGATTATCCATTTCATGATTTAATCATGAATGAAAGTTGAGCAGCAAATGGGATCTTAATCCAGTAAATATCGCAGGCTAGCGATGACATCGAGAGTTAATTATGGTCTGGAGAAGTTAATTAATGTCTAATTAATAATTTAGATAACATTTCAGGCCTAAAGAAAGACCTGTAATAGTAAAAGGCAGATTTAGCTCTTGTATAATGTATGTTTAAGTTTCATCAAAATCAGATAAAAATTGTGACCTCTAGATGGTCCCCTACCTTAGTATTACATAGTTTAACACTATTTGCGTATGGGGAGCAGCCATTTTGTGACCCAGTTTCAGTCTGATTTTCACAAAATTCTAAGTCAACTGTCATTACAGTGTAACAGTGGATAGAGAACAAGCTGAACAATGTTTGGCGTATAGACATTGTGACCTCACATAATCCATGAAGTGAGGGGTTAATGTGGGCTAATATCAAAAAGGAACCAAGATCTTTGAGATATAAACATACATTTTCAAGTTTCATCAAATTAAACACGAAATTTGAACTCAATCAACTCAATCGTAATTATAATGTAATGGTGATATATTTAAACATTTTTTTTTTTAGATGAATCAGGTGATAAAATGGTGACCTTTAGCGTGTCCACAAACAAAATGTGAACGGACAGAAAACAGAATGTGAACGCACGGACGCACAGACTGGCGGACGGACAGGGGCGATAACATAATACATTCACATAATCCATGATGTTATACTCCGGTACATGCCAATCTTGAACGGAACAAAGATCATTGGGATATAAACATATATTTTTATTTTCGTCAAAATTGGATAAAATGGTGACCTTTAGCGTGTCCACAAACAAAATGTGAACGGACAAAAAACAGAATGTGAACGCACGGACGCACCGACCGGCGGATTGACAGGGGCGACAACATAATACATTCACATGACAAATGGGCGTGTAAAAATGATACCTTTAAAGGAGACATTTCTGTTTCTGATAAATCTGGACGATTTATTAAGGAGGCCAGATTTTTTTGCAAAGTGTAAAGACAGTCACGTAATTGAGTATTTTCACACATTAATTCCTGATGTCTTTCTTCGTAGCATGCCATCATACCCTGATACATTTCTTCTTCTTGTCTATAAAGAATAGAACAATATAAATAGAAAATGAGAGGGAGAACTCCAACACTCCCTTAAAAGAGTAGCAGAAATTGGACCATGTCTTTTAAGCCAAATCATTATTAGGATGATTAAACAACCTAACATTTTCATCTAAGCCTGATTTTGTATTGCTGTTGAGTGATGATTTTTAAATATCTAACAATATAAATTCTTAAATCAAATTGAACATTAAAACTGAAGTGAATTAGGCTTTATGTAATATGAAAAATTAGATAATTTTCCAATAAACCTATGGTTTTAACAACTGCGCATGGGTCACCAAACAACATTAGAAATATAAAACATCAGAATACGAAAAATTTTGTGAGCAAATCAATCTAACTATAAGGTATTCGGCTGCGGGAGAATGGTTGTTCAGATTCCCACAAACCCACAGAAATTCAATTCCAAGTCAGCTTTTAAGCGATTGTCAGAAACACAAAAAAGCTCTAGCTTATTTTTAGCAGAGCCAATTTTATTGGGAGATTAGATGAACTTTTCTTCGCTCTACTAGAATTTGCCAACATGTCTCCCATTTAGAACAGTAACATAAAAAATAAAAACAGAAAACTTACTTGCCAGCACTTCTTGTATTCCATGTTCCTCTTTTACCATCAGCTCTTTGTAAAACATTGATCATATCTAATCCTGTAAATAATCACTTTAGAAAATAATGCTGTGCTCACATGCATCTACTATGATGCTTGAAAATAGGTCAACATAATAGTTTGGCAGCCACTTAAAGATGCATTATTTAAGAGAGAGAAATGGGGTTTAACGTCCACTCGACACAAACTAGGTCATTTCGGGACTAACATATGGTTCAATTTTATCTCAATAATTTGCTTGCATGTAGGGGTCTTTAGCAGTGGGAGAAAACTGAAGGACCCGGAGCAAACCAGCGAGGTTGGACAGATATTAGAGGTGATATTATCGTCTATGACTTTCTTCGACTTCACTTTGTGGGATCAATTATTTCAATCATCAATTAACTGACTCTGGAACACCGTTTATGTTGTTACTAAGTTTATATAATTAAACTACAAAGTTAAATCCAAAAAAAATACAGTTCATCTATTATAAAAACTTTAGGTGTTATTAAAAGTATTTATGGTCTGAGTTTAGCATTCTTTACAACTCAGACCTAACGGGTTAAATACTACATTGTCTCTATCCTAGCCTCTCAGACGAGGCGGCTGTTGGGTATGTTCCCCTTGAGCTCCGAATAATGTCTTCCCTACGGTCTCATCATGATATCTGAGGGTAAATCAAACCAGCTCTCTGCGATATAGCAATTATAATGCATCATCTATAAGGGTGGGAAAATTACCATTTTTTGGGTAAGTGCTTTGTAAAGGCACCGTTTTACGTCAACACTATTCTAGTTAATTGTACTAATCCGTGCACAAGATGACTGGACTATAGTACCCTACTTCCAGCAATGGATACTGACATAACTATCGGTGAGTTAGTCTAAGATAGGAGTAGAATAATGCAAGCTACTTCATTACCCTAGTTTTCATCACACATCATGTAGGCAAAGAATTTCTATATTAAATAGAACAACTTTCTTATAACGAAAATAAACCCTATAGTATTATAAGGTGACTCTACTCCTTGTCACGTACAACCGGAGAATCGAAACCACGCCAGTTGACTCAATGACAGACCTTGTGATACAACCCGTGCATAATACATCTTTAATACACATGTACATGCATTATATCAATTATACTAACACATGAAATTATTTATATGAAGTTTGCCTAATAATTTGGACATTTTTTATTTCAAGCAGGACAGCATGTAGAAGTAATATTTATATACCTATATTTCTATCTAGTGTTTTATCACTTAATAGTTGATGTATTCTGTCTTTTAATTTAGCCAAGTCTTGTTCATTTTTCTTTATCTCATGTTTATATTTAATGTCTCGACTTTTTAACACCAAATTCAACCTCTTCACCTGAAGGAAATAAATACATTTTCTAATTTAGGTAATACTAATAAGTTCTGGGCTATCAAATAATTTTAATATTAATCATATTCAGATTATAACTAATATTTTTGGCGACAGTTTAGACCAGCTCAATAATGCATAAAATTTCCACCATGCTATGTTGTATTGATCACTGTGTCTCATCCCAAGTGAGATAATTTTTAAACAATGTATTTTCCTTAATATCTTATTGAAAGATTAGCAAAGTAAGAAAAAGGCCCTTGTCTGATGAAAATACAGAGATATTTTTGAAACAAGTTCACAAATCAGCTCAGGCATTTGCCAAATCTTTCCTATGCGAAATTATTTGATACTACTCGAATCATAAAGCATACAAAGGTTCAGTAGTATATTTCAAAAAATCTTTTCATAAATTGTGTTGAAGGCATATGACTTTCTAAATGCATCCCTGCAAATTTCCCAACCTATACCGGTACTATAAACTAACCTCTTCTTTTTCAGTTTTTAACTTAGTGGACAAAAGTTTGTATTTAATTGTTATTTGTCTAAGTTTTTCAGTTCCCTCCAATAATTCTTTGTTAGCTTGCTCTAGATGCCGTTTGGATCTGGTAACTGCACCTTTCTGATGTTCTAGGTCTCCGCAAAGTCTGTGATGTCTAAATAAAAATAAAACACACCCTGAGAGTATCCTACATGTATACTACTAACCCTAAAATGCTGATATACTGCAAATACATGTTTGTGAATATATAATCCAAATAAGCTTATAGAAGGAATAACTGAATTTTCATTGAATTGGTCTGTACTACTATAACAAGTCATCATATGTAAATAGTAGTCTACTAATTTTCAACCAAATACCTTAAACAGAAATGTACCTTCTCTCTGGCTTTTCTAGCATGTTCAATCCTTTGAATAGGACAAACACACAAGGTCCTGGGTACATGTAAAAGACCCCTTGGTAGTTGAAACTCAATGACCAATCGCCGCCAGGCAGGATACGCCCACATTTTGCAAGAGATGGATAGAGAACACGCTAAAAACAAATGTGATTTTTTGTACAATCAGGGGCAATAATCCAGAAAGTTATGGCCTGAAATGTGCAAATATCAAAAGGGACAGAGATCTTTGGGATATAAAGATATGTTTTAAGTTTTATTAAAATCGGATAAAAATTGTGACCTCTAGAGGGTCCACATACTCCTCGCAGTATTACGTTTGATTAGAGCTAATCCCACTACTCACTGCTGTAAACAAAGCAAATTCTTGTTCTAAATTATGACTGGTCAATAGTCCAATTAACAACTAATAGCTTACTGCGTAACAATACCAAACAGAGCTCCAAATTGGACCAAATATGTTTACATAACGTTACGTCATGACTCACGATTTTATTATGCCCAATTAACCACTACCAGGGCATAGAAGAATATCAACTGTCAACACGATTTTTACTCTGTGGATATAATGTAAACAATATTGTTTTGAGACGAACAACACCTTCACCGTTTTTTAACACCTTAAATCACTGTCCAAAGTTTTAGGGAAGACCCCTGATTAAACGAAGGGCTGTCATGTTGCTGTGCTTTTGGATAGATTTGATTGAACGGACACACTCCCTCAAAAGCGCAAGTATCAGAAGCTTATCCAGCAATGGTCAGAGAGGGATTTCTCGGGCCATTGTTTCAGGAATATGGAAGGTCCCACAACCTTCATATTCAGGCAGTTAAGATTCAATATGCGCGAATATCGAAAGGAATAAATATCTTTGGGTTATAAACATATATTTCAAGTTTCATCGAAATCGGATCAAAATTTTGCCTTCTAGAGGGTCCACAACCTTGATTTACCAGATGTTTACACTATTTGCGTACGAGGGGCAGCCATTTTGTCCGGCAGTTTTGGCCCGATTTTCACGAAATTCGAACTTAACAAACATCATGGTGTAACAGTGATATATTCGAACGTTTTTTTTAAATCAAATATTAATTGTGACCTCTAGAGGAACCACAAGCTAAAAACGCGATTTTGCATACAATCACAGGCCATAATTCAGGAAGTTACAATCCGATATGCGCGAATGTTGAAAGGAAACGAGAACTTTGGCTAATAAACTTGCATTTCAAGTTTCATCAAAATCAGATCAAAATTGTGGCTTCTTTGATATGCACTATTTGCCTATGAGGGGCGGCCATTTTGTCCGGCAGTTACGGTGTAACAGTGATATATTCAACGTTTTTTTAAATCGGATAATAATTGTGACCTCTAGAGAGACCACAAGCTAAAAACGCGATTTTTTTGTACAATCAGGGGTCATAAGTCGGGAAGTTATGATTCGATATGTACGAAAATAGAAAGGAACCCTGATATTTAGATTATAAAAATGCATTTCAAGTTTCATTAAAATCAGATGAAAATTGTGACCTCCAGAGGGTCCATAACCCTGTTAAACAATATTGTGACACTATTTGCGAACGAGGGACGGCCATATTGTCCGTCAGTTCGGTCCAATTTTTACGAACTTCGAACTCAATCATCCTTGGGGTGTAACAGTGATATATTCAAACGTTTTTTTAAATCGGATAAAAATTGTGACCAATTTTTCGTACATTCAGGGGTCATAATTCAGGAAGTTATGGTCCGATATGCGCGGATATCGAAAACAACCTAGATTTGTGGGTTATAAACATACATTTCAAGTTTAAACCAAATCGGATAAAAATTGTGACCTCTAAAGTGTTCACAAGCTAAAAACGTGATTTTTCGTACAATCAAGGTCCATAATCCATGAGGTTTACAGTCCGATACATGCCAATATCGAAAGGAACCAAGATCTTAGGGTGATAAACCTATATTTCAAGTTTCATTGAAATCGGATAAAAATTGTGACCTGCAGAATGTTCACAAACAACTACGTCCGGACGGTCGGGGGCGCGACAATATACGTCCACATGAAAATGTGGGCATATAAAAAGTAGGGGGGAATGCCGATGTCTGTACAAAATTCTCCCATATAAAACCCTGCATGGCATATGCCTATCTTAGGTAGCCCGCTTTGTACAGAAAAGTAGGACGTTATACTATACACCATTTCATTTAATTGCTTGTGTGTGTTTTAGAGATTTGTTCAAATCAATTTGCTGAACCCCATATAAGCAGACATTTTCTCAGATAAATTACATACTGCTAACCTGACCCAACCCACCGATGGCGGGAAGTAGCCCAATTGCACTCAAGTTTGTTTACCTATTTTCAAGTTCTTCTCTGACATTTCTTTCTTTTTGGTATCTAGTTTGTATTTCGTGAAGAGCATTAATAAGTGCCACTGTATCTGTTTCACCACCACTATGAATGGGTAAAGGTGGGAAGCCTTGAACTTGTAATTCCTAAAACAAATTAGATGATGACAACGTCATTATATAAAGACATTAAAGAGCAACGATTTGTAGTTTCTAATATTTCTCAATTTTAATTAGTTTGTCTAAAATTCAAATAATGACTATTATTTTGAATATATTATATTATTAGAAATGAAATTCCATTTATTTACTTTGGCGTTGATTGTCTTTTTTAACCAAAATTTAACATATTACAATAAAAATCAAACTTCTGAAATAAAAGTTTCGAGACAATGTCTTTTCTTACAAAGAATTTGCTTCATTAGAATATAGTAACAGTCTTTACAACAACTAGTCCATACTGTTGTGAACCATCTTACTCGATTTACCAGTACATTGAATGTTAGTTTATTAAATATATTACCTGAGATAATATAGCTAGACACGTAGCAACATTGTCACCAGTACAAAATTTGGCACTAGAGGCATTTACACTTTGTAATAAGCTCCAATCAGCCATTCTGAAACTTAATAGATTAACTTTATCATTATTTTGGAAATCATAGTTGATCTGTAGTCTCTATGTAACACAATAATTTAGTATCTGATGAGATTTAAATGTTCTTACCTCTAGTTGGGTGAGACTTTACAAAAAAGGGGCTTATAATGTGCAAATCTGGCCTGAAATACAATATAAAGGTTGTGTTCATATAGTCGAATGCAGAATTGATATTTGTAATCGATGTGGTGTAGCCAGTAGAATTGCAATTCACATGACTTTGTAATAATATATAAAAAAAATTTGATATGTATCTATGGTAAGTGAATTCTGCTGTTTATATGTTTTCAAACTGAATTCCGCTGTTTATATGTCCGATTTTATATGTCCAATTTTTTTCAAAGTGAATTCCGGTGTTTTAAAGTAATTTATTATTAATATAAAATATTAATAAATACCATGGACCTTATAATACATAAGTTCCATGTAAATATGAAGGTCTTAATTCCAATATTTTGAAAGTGAATTCTGGTGTTTATATGTTTTCAATGTGAATTCCGGTGAATTTTGGTGTTTAAAAGTAATTTATTATTGAAATGAAATGGGGTTTAGCGTCCTACTGTTCTGCTCCTAAACTTGGCTAATGAAGATGGGCATATGCTATACACTTATATCCAATTCCAACTGCCAAGGGATCTTTTACATGCACACCACGTTCTACACATAACTGTTTTAAAGCATCTCAAATTTGACGAGTTACAAGATTTTCTCCACATGTCGAGTAATCTCCCTTTAATGATCAAAATATAGGATTTACAAATCATATTAAACATACATTATGCAAGAGCTAAATCTGCCTATTTCAGGTCTTTCTTTAGGCCTGAAATGTTATCTAAATTATTAATTAGACATTAATTAACCTATCCAGGCCATAATCAACTCTAGATGGCAGCGCTAGCCTGCGATCTTTAGTGGATTGTAAGTCAGTTTACTGCATAACTTTCCTTCTCGATTAAACGATTAAATGGATAATCAAGACTCTGCTGTTTATCGTACTGACTTTAGAAATGATGACCGAGGCTTATCAGAATTTCAGTCGCCTAGTTCTCGGTTCATAGTGGATCAATTTGAATGAAATTTTCACCAAATTGCCTTTACATTATCTAGTTTTTAACTATTATAGTGAGAACTGCCAACTCGTTACCGAATCTCCCATAATGTATCTTTAAATGTAAATATTGTCATTGTAAAAGGTGACAAATCACATACAATCACAACATAATAAAGTATCATAACATGAGAATACTCTAAATTGATTTCATTTATTTATTTCAAAACAAGTTACTATTTCGATCACCGAAAGTGACAATCAACACAATTTGCAATTATAAATAAATTATAAATATAGCTATAATATTGAATTGTTTATTGAACTATATATACTGTTTTAATAAACTATTAATAAATACATTACAACGAAAGTATACATAGTTTCTTGTCAACAAAAATCACATACATGAGTTATCTCTATATGAACCTCCGATTTGAGCACAAAGCAATGAGGCTTCTTAAACTCAACTAAATTGTTATTTTGTGTTTCCACAGTCAACAATTTTGGAGTTACCAAGTGTTGTTTTGGAGTTTTTGGGTAATTCAACACGCCCTAGGTTATCATAATCATGATGCATATATTTGAAATGAATACCACTATTAGTTGAGTGGACCAAATTTCGGAAAGTTCGGAACATGACCCCCTCCAAAATAATTATAAAAGATATATGTTACAGTACATGGACTTAAGCTAACAAATCCAAAATTATACCTCTCTAGGCCGAAAATTTGTTGAGATATGGCCATTTGAAATGAGGGTACTCAACCGGATCATAAATTTGGTAATTTTTTTCAGGTTTTCGGATGCTTTAAACTCACATTTCTAATAGGAGTAGAACTCTCTAACTTTGTAATGTAAGACAACTTTTGGTGTAAATTATGAATTTAGCATCACACACAATTTGCGATTCACACAGTTCGTGCCACCAGGTGGCAAAATGTGGAATAAATGAACTATTCACTTTTTTTTTCAGGAATTCCAGTCTCTGGCAAAGTCACTATTGCATACACAACCTCTGAAATTGGCATAGTTTATGTCAGTTTGTCTTTTATCAATTTACAAAAGATTCTGAGTCCCTGTAGCCAAAATGAGTCTATATTCTTATTTATTCTACATTATAAGTTGCTCTAAAATGACAAATATATGAGGGGCCTAAGTCTTTCAGAAGTAATTTTAATCTGATTATCAAAGCCCAATATTCTAATTTGTAAAGCAGAATAACCAATTTTTTCTCATTTGGGAGGCCAAATAAAAATTAGAACAATACAATGTACATCCAAAATGATTGCATATTCGTAATATACGCAAACATTTACTCTAAATAGACACGTTTGACGTAAATAGACGTAATTTTAAAATCAATGTGAAAAGTCAACAATTTTGATAACAGCCATTAAAACTTCATCACCGCACAGATTTCAAGTGCCAATTAAAAATATAAGCCATCAAATACACAAGATGGACTTTAATGTCTGTTATAGTAGGGTAATTGAAGTTTCATTATCAAACTTTTTCATAATTTAAACATCTGTCCCATACGGCCAAAATTGAAGGTGAAAATGGGTATATTTTGTACGTTTTCTGTGTGCTTTGAACTTCAAGACTGAATATTTGGGAAAGTATATATCTCATCAACTTAGAATCTTTTGTAAATTGATAAAAGACAAACTGAGCTTAACTATGCCAATTTTAAAATTTGTGTATACAATAGTGATTTTGCCAGAGGCTGTGGAAATCCTGAAAATAAAAGTTAATAGTTCATTTGTTTCATATTTTGATACCTGGTGGCACGAACAGTAGGCATTGGATAATGAGTGTTATGCTAAATTCATAATCTATACCAAAAGTTGTCTTAGATTACAAAGTTACAGAGTTCTACTCCTATTTGAAATATGAGTTAAAGCATCGAAAACCTGAAAAAAAATTACTGAATTTATGATTCGTTTCAGTACCCTAATTTCAAATGGCCAGATCTCAGCGAGTTTCCAACCTAGAGAGGTAAACTTTCGGATTTCCTAGTTTAAGGCCATATATTATAACCTATATTTTTAAAATTTTTTTGGAGGGGGTCATGTTCCCACCATTGGTCCAGTTGGTATGGAATGACCCTATACACCTACAGCGCCTTCTTCTGGCCTGTGGAGAGATCAAAATAGTTATTCGTTATATTATAATGTGTTATGCATTTAAAATAAGTTAGTTTTGGGGGAGGAATCAGGGGTTTTCGAAGTGAATTCTGGTGATTATACGTAAATTCCGGTGATTGTAAATGAATTTCGGTGATTATGCTGTATTCGTTACTCCTCAGTGTTATGGAAAATAGGCTAACGAATTGGTAAATAGCGTTCGTAACTACAAAAATTGCCTCGGAAGTCTGGATTTCTACTGGAGAACTGGGGTAGCTAAAACTATATCGAGTTTACGACATTTGACGTAACAAGATGGAAGCTAAAGTTACAAAGTTGAACGTTTTGAACAATAATTATACCATTTTTGTAATTATGTTTCTTGTGGATGTGCATATCGATCTGAATACGTAATTTATAGAATTTTATATTGGGATACATTTTCTGAACAATGACAAGAAACACATTAAACAGAAACTGAGAAAAATACCTGGCTTTCCATTTTGTACTAACTTCTTATTGTACTGTACAGCAGTTCAGGTTTTAGGACCGTACGGTCTATATCAACAAAAATGTTCCAGTAACTGTGGTTTAACGCCTACATGGCACAAACTAGGCCTTTTCTGGACTAACGTCCTACGTTTCTTTGAATTTAATATGTCTACATACCGTAACAATTAATAAGATTTCTCTTTTTTGCAGAGAGACAACTGAACTGTTAAATTAATGCATGATATTTTATTATTATCTTTTAAATACGCATGTTTTGTTTTGTATATCCATAAATTATGTAGGCCTACCGGTACCCTGTATGTGGGTTTTATACTGTCTCGTTATGTGAATTAATACTTTGTACGTTTTGCTTTGTATTTTCATGTATGCCGGTTTTATACTGTCTATTTATATGGGTGCTCTGATTTTATGCCCGTCCATATTTTTGTTCCCGTCCAAATTTCTGTACTTGTATTTAATACTTTGTATATTGTATGCAGTTCTCAAAGGACGTTCTGATGCAAAAATTCTTCTTCATACAACGGTACTAATACTACGTACTGTCGTGGTGTGATTGTCTCATCTTAAATCTCCAAACAATCAACTTTTTCATCAATAACTCATCATTCAGATCTTACTTTTGTTTCATTCTTGAAAATGCACGGTCTGCGTTCTTTTTTTTTATTTTTATTATTTTTTTTTTATGTTGTTGTATATGTAGGGCCTAGATATTTCCTTCAATGGGATTTAAAAGAGGCCCATCAAAAGATTGACCAATACTTAAGGGTTACACTGGCTTGTGTTTGCATCGGATTGGATGCCGAACGATGATAAATTTTCAATCTTTGTTAATACTGAACCGAACTGAAACATCTTTGGATTGATATTCCTTTAATAACGATTTAAATTTCACAAGAGCATGTTGACCCGAACACGACAAGTGTGTATTTACTATTTCCTAGTGGGAAACAACACATTTCCAAGCTGTAACGAATACAGCGTTGGGCCCTTTTGGGGCCGGTAATCACAGTGCATCATGATCAGTTAGTCGTTTATCAGGATACTCATAGCACGAGAATTGATTCAAGAATAATATTGTCTTTCAGTAGGCATATCAATAAAAATTGTATCTATATGGTTCACACCTACTTACAACCAACCACAATTTTTGAGGTTTAAATCTAAATCATATCGACGCTCTTTAGAACGCAACCCTGTCAACCAATACCATTGTGATGCATAGCGCCCTCTATCGTACAGGTATGTATGACATGGGACGATCAATTACTGTCACATATAACGATTCGATCCGATTGGTCCAGCCAGGGCCGGTTGTAGAAAATTATGCGGAGCCCAATTCGGGAGGACCGAAGTTACAGGATATGAATACGTTGCTGGACATGAACATTCATTTATATTAAGTCCAACTATAGGCCTATATTTTTACGTCATAATTTAGTAATTGATTAATATCTGAAAATACCCACACCACGAATAAAAATTAAGCCTTAAAATAATATATTTCTTATTTTTATGTATTGTATATAATATGAATGAAATAGTGATACGTACATGTGGTCACTGTATTGAGTTGTCTATGTAATAATATGCATAGAAATATATTTTAATTTATATATTTCTATGATAATTAAATGTATATGAGTAATATGACTATGTCTATGCATGCTGTCCTTAACCATTAATGGACGTTTTGATGCGATAAAAAAACATATTATCTTATCTTATCTCTTAAGACCCCCCCCCCCCGACACAAAACAATGTCAGTAAATATATGTAGATAAAGCAAAAAATAATAACTTCAATTTCATCTTTTTTTTATTTGAATATTACGTCCATATACAAAACATACACATACATCAATATACATGTATACAAAAATATATTTTACATGGAATACTATAATATATTGGCATAACATTATATAATGGAATGAAAATATATTATGGCCTGATGAGATATATACATGTACAATTGGGATGATACAATAAAAATGTAGCAATGAAAGTATAACAGTGAAATGAAAATATGACGTATAACCTTGTGCATACATGTAGAATGATCAAATGTGGAGTAAGAACAAGTAGCAGAAAATTAGACTAGACAGGTAGGCCTACTCCCCTTTCCTTAAAAACATGACATGTATACATTGCTACTGCTTAGCAAGAAAATCTGGCGGATTAAAAAGAAGCTCAAAAGTTAATTGACAAGTTTGTATTAAAGTTTCATCCTCGGTATCCCCAGTGTTTTCATTCCGTTCTACTCCACTATACGGCCTGGGTTAATGCATAGGGTTTCCACGATTTCAAATTATCTGCCCGGGCCTTGGTTGTAGATAAGGTCTACGAACCAATCAAGAAACAGTTTACAAACCAGTCGTTTCGCCTTCGATTTTATAAGGGTAATTAACCAAATTCATGTCCGATTTACTGAATGATTTATGTAAATAATGTATATATTTCTAATTCATTTGTATTTAATTGTATTCAGGCCTGTAGCCAGCGGGGGGCAATGCCTGAAAAAATGTTTTGCCCCCCCGCCCCGAAATTATTTTTGCCGCCCATAGCTCTTAAATACCTACTGTAGACTGTGCCGGGTGTGCGCCCCCCCCCCCCCAAAAAAAAAACAAAACAAACAAAACACAAAAACTTCACTGCCCCTCCGAAGCCAGCAAGCCTGATTGTATTTTCCAAATAATGTAGTATGTTTCGCTGATTTTAAATATGTTATGTATAACATCTATATGTTTGACTTTTGTTATTATTATTACTATTCGTTATTTATCTGAAATGTTTCATTCTGTTATGTTTCTTGTTAATGAAGTTATACTTGACAATTTAGTCCGGTCTTCATTAATTTCATATTATATAATTTGTTGTTAGTATAAGTACGCATTTAGAATAATTTGAACTTCTCTCATTTAGGCTAACTCCTAAATGTTTCCGATGAGAGTTACTTCCCTTTGCCAACTTCCTTTTCAATTAACGATGCATGGGATTGGTCGATAAAAATAGCACAATCATCAAGGGCGAATAATTTGAAAACGTGCCCCCACCCCCTAGATTAACCCAGGGGTTAGTGGAGTAGAACGGAATGAAACCACTAGGGATACCGAGGATGATATATTTTAAGCGCAAGTTTTTATATCTGAGTGGGACACTTTAATAGAAAATGGAATTCATCTTCTACGGTAGAGAGGGAAAATTGGGTGCATATCCTTTGGTCAGGTGGAATATTCTTGTATCGCCCGCCCTATCTCTATTTCCAGTTTGTGTGAGCTGAGCCGAAGCGATGAAAAGGCGGATTTACAGTTTTTATTTTTGACCTGCAGAAGGTAACCAGCGGGGTAGTTTATTAAGTTTTTATACAGACGTAGCGTTCTCAGTTTGATTCCTGATTTAGTTAGTTCTGCATAATGACGGTTGAATTTAGTTTGAAGTTTTAGTTTAGTTGCTGAAGGCGAGGGGTTATGAGGGAGATCAGAATATTCATATAATGGAATTTTTAATGTTATTGTTTGCAATGAGGTTGCTATCGGTAATGAAGGCAGAACGTAAAAGAACACTTTTAGGAAAACTGTCTACTAGAATTAGTAAAACGTTTATAATAGGAAATCATTCTTTGAAATATGTCAAGGTTAGCTGGGAAAATATCCAATTCTGCTAGACAGCTAATGTTGGATGCTTTTGATTGTTGTGCTAGTATTGATTTGCAGATCTTTATGGTTAGTTTATTATAATATAATAAATTTGGTCCCATTTACTAATTTCAAAAGTTTTTCTGTGTACCATACTAGATTCCCAGATATCGGATGCAAATAAAGCTATCTGCTTGACAGCTGATTGGTAAGAACATCGGTAGGAAGAAAATCGGTAGTACCAATTTTATTGCACAAACAAAACCATGCACGTCTAGCTTTACTATTAAGTTCGGTGATTGCAGACGTAGAGTTATTGGAAAGGCACCCCCACCCCTAGATAAACGTATATGATTTGACCGTTTCAAGATTAATATTGCCAAAACGAAATATGTTCTTTATATTTCTTTGATTATTTTTGATTATCATGATTTCTGATTTTGTTGGGTTAAGGTCATCTTCCAATCACCGCAAAATTTATTAAGTTGGTCAAGACTAGTTTGTAAGCCAATTTCAGTAGCGGAAAGCATTATAAGGTCATCGGCAAACAGCAGGTGGGAGACATTATTAGATTCTAGTGAGGGAGGATTTGTGTTTGCATTAATATAAAACTGTAAATCGTTAATATAGATATTTTAGTATCTAATAGTACAGGGGTTAACACACATCCCCGTTTCACACCCATGAAAGAGTTTATTGTATTGGAGATCACCTTGGGAGTTTTCACAGTATATGAAGTAGTTGAATACATGGGTGTAATTAAATAAAAAATTGGTCCGTTGATGTTACTTTTTAGTAATTTATAAAAGAGGCATGTTCTGCATACAGAGTCAAAGGCTTTTTTTAAAGTCCACAAAGGCCATGAACAAATTCTGTTTCTTTCACTTAAATTTGTTGATAATCGTTTTGAGTATGAAAATATTATCAACTGTCCGATGATTTTTACGGAACCCGCCCTGGGTGTGTCTGGTATAGTAAATTGTTGTCTTCAAGGTAATTTGTTATTTTATTATTGATAATAGACAGAAAACACTTGCTGAAGCAACTGGACAGAGAAATGCCACGATAGTTATTTAAATCACCCTTACTGCCCTTTTTGTGTAGTGGATAGCAACCCGTCGTTAAAATCATATTGAACAATTTTAGGAACTGATCAATCATAATTTCGGAGGAAGATATTAACATTTCATTGAGAATCAAATCAGGCTCATTCGACGTTTTTCTTTTGAGTTTTTTTTTATAGCTTTTCGAAGTTCATTTGCAGGTTGGTATTAATAGGCTCTTGTTTAAGTTGTTCAATTTTTTCGGATATTTCAGAGAGTTTGGACTGATCTTGTTAATGGTTATGTTATCACCCTCCTCTGGTGTGTCTTTAAGAAGGGAATTGACAAGTTTCCAATAGGCCTATTCACGCGGGGTATTGCTATCAAGATCATCAAGTTTTTCTAATATTGCATTTTTAGCCTGTCGCATTTTGTATTTAGTTGTTTTCTTATAAATAATCTTTCTCTTATAATATATTGACCGCAATTGTGAGTTGTGTTTGGATTATTATTTTATTGTTCTAGTGCCATTAGCATATCTCTTTTCAACCTATTCCAGTTTCTGTCAAACCATTTATTCTTTTTATTACATTTTTTTTTACGTTCACAAGTTTTACACTTTGTTTTGAGGCACTGATAAGTATATTTGTAAGTTCATTTGTAGCCTCCTGGGTGCCGATGGGGTTTGGATCAAAGTCTTTCATCAAGAAATTGTTGATAGTTCGTTTAGCACATGGCCTACGATTGGAATACATAATTAAACGTACATATGGATATTCGAGACTGTTTTCTATCGTATCGACTCCAGCAATGATGACCGCAGCTAGGCCAAAATCCAAAAGCTAGCACCTCGGCTCAGAGTGGAGCAACCTGACTGAAACCTTCAGCATACTCTGTTCACGTTATCTATTTCTCAACAGCGAGAACTGGCAATTCTTTATCTAATCTATCATAATGCCCCTTTAGTGTTCTTTCTGTTTCATGCTATATGTGTAACTTCTACATAACATACCGTAGGTGTATGGTATCACAAATAGTACATTTAACACCCCTTCTTCATAACACGATAAACTCAAACCCTAATAATAGGTAACCATTCTTATTTTATTACCTTGCCAGCCGATTTTTAGAATTTATATTCACCCTATTCTGGAAGCAGTTTTATATAAGCACGAAGTTGCTTGTTACCGTATCCAATCTATTCATATTATTCCCTTCATGGTTGTATATAATAATTCTAAATAAATGCTTTTTAAACCATAAATAGTACACAACATATAAATATTCCAAATAAATCTGTGAATAAGCACCTTTGATCAATTGATTTTAAGGCACTTCACGTATTGGTACATTCTACGATAGTCTAAAGCATTTGGTTATACTATTTATAGGGACAAAACGAGTAGCACTACAATTAAATTAGACACTTGTAACACTGTAATTAATTAAATTACACATATTTGGCACATTAATAAGTAGTTTATACAAGTCATAGATTTACTATGTAACATGTAATTATGTAATAATCACAAGTTGGTATTGTACGTCTAAGCATACAATATCTAAGTAAATACATGTACCATTCATTATCTGTATATTTTATCATCACTTCTTGTGGGCTGAAATTTTAACTTTGGCAAAAATCTTTGTGTTGTGAAGTGGAAAGGCAGTGGGAGCATGGGGGGGGGGGGCAGTAGGAGCGGGGGTGGGGGGTGCCTTACATCAGGAAGCTGGAAGTTTTGATACGGTGCTGGCAGCTTAGAAACTTTCGACCCGTGTGCAGTATTATTCCATATGGGTAGATTAAGAGCATGTTAAATCACCCTTGCAAGAGTAGCTATACCTTTGTTACTCCTAGCATATTTTGTTCCCCTGCTTTGGTTCAGTCAGTGGCCCAATAATATTGTGCTCTGACAAATGACTCATCTTCTTCAACAATAATCTGTTTGACAAGTAATTCTAATGGCAAAGTAATCTTATTCATTTGTGCTTCTTCACTCCAAATTCTTTCCCTTAGTTGGCATGAATTCGTGACAAACTTTCTTAAATTAAATCCACCTTCTAATAAGCAGGATTGTAATTTCTGGTACAACTCGAAAGCTTCATCATCATTTATAGCTCCGGATATGAGATTGCCAACGTAAATGAACCTCGAGAATAGCCTTACAAACTCCTAATCAATTTGTTCAAACTTCTCCTTGTGGTACTTTAGAGTTGCGTTAAGAAGCAACGGACAGGATGATATTCCAAAAACAACTCGGGTAAAACGTAAAAACATCAAATTGGGTTCGTCCTTCTCTAAATCATCTATCCATAAAAATCTCTGTACATGTACATCTTTTCTTTCATCGAAATCATTAAAAATGCCTTTTCAATATCAGCTGTGATGGCGACTCTGAATGTTCTAAATCTAAGAATTGTATCACATATTTTCTGATTGAGAGGTGGTTCGGAATACAGACAATCGTTCAGGGAAGGTGTTGATTCTGTCTAAGCCGATCCATCATTAACAATGCAAACTTTGGTTGTACTCTTGTCTCTTCTTAGAACAGGGTGATGTGGCAGATAATGGACGTGTCCTACTTCTCCAGAACTAGGATCAATTTCTTCCAATATTCCAGCTTTAATTTGTTCTCTAATAACTGCGTCATATTCTCGGAATAAAGCTTTGTCCAGATTCCATCAAGATGGCTGTTACTAAATCACTAAAAGGCGAGGCAGCTCGAGTAGCAATGCGTTTAGGTCACAGTGTCTCTACAAGAACTTTGGTTGACAAACTTGAAGGCAGGTTTGGGGATTACAGCAAGGCCAGCGTTTGCTATCCCAGTTTTATTCAACCAGCCAAGCACAAGATGAAACTGTTTCCAAGTGGGCCTGTAGAATTGAGGATCTTCTTGACAGAGCCAGAGAAGAGAGTGAAGTTGATATGGATACATTTGACTGAAAACTTCGTGCAAAGTTTTGGAGTGGCCAGCGTTTGCTATCCCAGTTTTATTCAACCAGCCAAGCACAAGATGAAACTGTTTCCATGTGGGCCTGTAGAATTGAGAATCTTCTTGACAGAGCCAGAGAAGAGGGTGAAGTTGATATGGATACATTTGACTCAAAACTTCGTGCAAAGTTTTGGAGTGGCCTTCATCAGGATTTAAAGGATAGATCAGCCCATAAGTACGATCGTATTACCGATTTTGAAGATCTTTTAAAGGAAGTACGTATGATGGAGCGAGATACTGTCATAGCCACAACACCTACTTCTAAGCCTGCTCTAAGATCCCACATGAAGATGGTGCAGCAACCAGCAGAGGATGATTTACGAACACTAGTAGCTAGCTTGACTGCATCAGTGCACTCGTTGCAGAAGAAGATGAAAGAGATGAAAAATGAAAAGGAAAGGGAACCAACATCGTACCAAAACCATCTTAACGTCACCAACCCGCGACAGTGTCAAAGCAGCGACAGAAGTCTTCACCTATAGCTGACAATTACAGATGTCACCGATGTGGGGAATGGGGCCATATCGCGTTAGGTTGCCGAATGATACTGTCTGATTTAAACATGAATATAGTAACACCACAGTCATTACGTCAAATAACCAAGTATGTTCTGGGTTATTGGATACAGGATCTACCATTTCTACAGTATGCCCGTCATTTTTTGAGAAACACTTTAAGTCAGAAGATTGTTTTTTTTAACTCCACTTGAGCAGCTGATAGTGATAGAAGGATGTGTTTCTTTTGCAATACAGGTACCTAGTTTAAAATCAAAGACCAGTAATTGTTTGTTTCTTGTTGTTCCTGATACACCATTCCACAGAAATACACCAGCTCTAGTAGGAACCCACGTTTTGAAGCCTATGCTAAACCAACTGCGAGCTGAGGGTCTTAATTTTCTCCACCAATCTGATTTACCAGATATTTGGACTATGACATTCCGATGTATGCAAGTACAAGAGAAAGAACACAAGAACAGTGCAGGAATGATCAAATGTACAGAGGAATCTTCAATTGTGCTGAACAGCAACCGATCCATCTGCCCATTTGGAAAGATTGACAGCTTGAATATAACTCGTCGTCAATGCTTGCTTTTTCAGCGGTTACCGGATTCGCTGATACCATCTTCAGTGTAAGTCACACCTACAGTTTTAGAGGTGTATCCTGATGAAGAGGGAAAATAAATGGTTGTTCAGTTATCTAATCTGTCATTGAAACCAGTTCGGCTTTATCCTCATACCATCTTCTGAGTTACAGATAGATGACTTGGCGAGCAAGGCATCGGTTAATAGTATTTTACCAACAACATCTACCAATGAAACATCTAGTACTGGTACATTTCTTGATAATATCGATCTTTCATCATCAGTCTTGACCGAAGAACAGCTCAAGTGTTTCAAGAACTACCTTCTTGGTTGGTCAGCCATATTTTCTCAAGGAGACAACGACATTGGTAGCATCAGTTTGGTAAAACATAAGATCAATCTTGCCGACGATGTTCCTTTGAAGCAACCCCACCGACGAATACCACCTGCAATGTATGGATAGGTTAAAGATCACCTCCAGGACTTGATGAAAGCTGGTTTTATAAGACGAAGTTGCAGTCCTTATGCGTCACCAATAGTTCGAGCCCGAAGAAAGACTCATCGCTTTGTATGTGCGTAGACTACCGGATGCTGAACAAGAAGACAGTTCGTGACGCCTATGCATTACCACGCATAGAGGAGATGTTGGACAACCTAGATGGATCGCCGTATTTCTCTGTAGTGGACATGAAGTCCGGTTCCCACCAAGTCATTATAGAGGAAGAAGATATACCAAAGACCGCTTTCACTGTGGGACCATTAGGATTTTACGAGTACAAAAGTCTTCCTTTTGGGCTTACAAATGCGCCATCATCTTACCAACGGCTTATGCAAGATTGCCTAGGAGACCTGATTTGGAAGATCTGTGCTATTTTCATAGACGATTTAATCATCTTCAGCAAGACCTATGAAGAACACATCGAGAGGTTATCCCAAGTATTTGGTAAGCTAGCGGAACATCGAATCAAGCTATCACCTAAGAAATGTGAATTTTTCAAAGAGAGGGTCAGGTATTTAGGTCACATCGTTTCAGAAGATGGTGTATGTACTGACCCGAAGAAGACAGACAAGGTAACTTCTTGGCCACCTCTAACCAATACAGATGAACTGAGACGTTTCCTCGGCTTTGTAGGATATTATAGGCGGTTCAAATAAAGAGAAGAGGGGGAGAGCGGCTAAGGACAAAGAAAACAATAGATGAGCATATGACCAGCTTAAAAGATCTCTTGTGGAATCACCAGTCCTGTCATATGCAGATTTTTCTCAACCATTTATTCTCCACACTGACGCTAGTGGGCATGGTTTAGGTGCTATACTTTACCACACGACACCGTTGGTTAGCTGCTTTAAACAACTACAACTTTACCATCCATTACCGCGCAGACAAGAGGAATATAGATGCAGATGCCCTGAGCAGAACGACACATGAAGATATTGAAGAAATAGACTCTGATGTTATTGGTGCTTTGAAGAACATTGACCTAGAAAATGGATTTATACAAACCATCAGCATGTCTCACCAAATCACCAAGCAACACCAGGTACAGCTGCATCTACAACACCTATTGTGAGAGACGACGAATGAGAGAAGAAACAGAAAAGATGATCAACTCCTAGCCCAGTTACGCCTTGACATTCAAGAAGGTAGACCAGCTAAGCGACGGAATTATTCACCTGAAGAATCTGCTCTATACAGTGATTTTGAACACTTCGTTCTACAGGCTGGTATATTGTATAGGCGTAGAGACTTTCCAGCTGGTGCTTCCAAAGGCTTACAGGAATCTGGCGATCTTTAATTGTCAGTGCATCTTTATCCTTCCTGGCACAAAGTTTAAAGGGGTGAATTAAGATGTAATACAAATGATAACAATGTGTATTCATTAAAAAAAATGCTGAAAACCAAAGCAGTTTCAAGGAAATTGTGATGCAGTATTTACATTTAATCCAAATGATGTTTATGATGGTACTCATACAAAAAGCCTGAAAGAAGTCCCTTTAAAAAAATGGAGGATATTTGAAAAATAAAAGTTTAATTATATGGACGTGGTGTGCTAAAACAAAGAGAGTTTTCAAAATTTGAAGTCTTGATGGTTGTAGTGTATATATTCAAATATTTCTGTGAGACTTTGTGATTTCCCATGTTTAATTTGTTTACTCTGTAGCAGTGCAGTGTTGAATTGTATATTTGCTTCATATTTACCAAAGTTACAAATTCCAAAGTCATTATTTTTGATTTTCATCCATTTTTTATTGTTCAGTATCATCTCAAGCACGTTTAAACACCAAAATAAAGGCACTAAAGGTGTTGTGAATGATTTTTTGAGGACCCCCAATTTCAGGTGTTGTGACAATTTTTGTCACTTTACCTTGCCCTTAATGATAAAGCAATTTAAAAAATAAAGCGAATGTAATTTCTAAAGCTGCTGTAATAACCAATAAGCTAAATATTACTGCTATTCGGAATCATCAACAATAGATTTTTTACGACTGTAATAGTTGATAATGTGTAGAGAATTGCACGTGCGATGGCTATTTATAGTATCATGGATTCTACTGCTGAGTATTATCATAGTGCGTAATAAGCAAGAAATCACTTCGAGATAAGCTACTGAAGCGTGTACATTCGCCGTGTCGAGACCTCCCTAATTCTTGTGATTTTAATGCATACATTGAAAGAGTAAAGCAGTATTTCATTGCTAATGATGTAGAGGGAGACAATGAAGCCAAAAGGGTTGATATCTTCATATCTCTCGTTGGTAACCAGACTTATTCCCTGCTAAAAGATCTTATTGCACCGGCAGCGCCATCCACCAGGACTTTTCAGGAATTAATAGACATCCTTAAAGGAAAACGCGATTTTTCGTACAATCAGGGGCCATAATTCAGGAAATTACGATTCGATATGCACGAATATTGAAAGCTACCAAGATCCTTGGGTTATAAACATGCATTTTAAGTTTCATCAAAATCGATTAAAATTGTTACCTTTACAGGGTCCACAACCTTGATTTTTACACTATTAGTGTACACGCAGCGGCAATTTTGTCCGGCAGTTATGGTCCGATTTTCACAAAATTCGAACTCAACCTTCATTACATTGTCACGATGATTCACGATCGTACATTCAGGGGCCATAATCCATGACGTTTCGATCCGATATATGCCAATATCGAAAGCAACCAAGATCTTTTGGAGATAAATCTACATTTCAAGTTTCGTCTAAATCGGATAAGAATTGTGACAATAGATATACATTGTCCGTCAATTTTACAGCACCCCTGAGAACATTTCTCGCCCCCCCCCCCCTCGTTGCTCTGAGCTAGTTACGGCCATGTTGCTGATACAGTTTGTCGCCAATAATAATTACACTGACTCAACACTGTTAGCGACTTTGGATTTTTACCTTCTTCCTACATTTCAGTGTAAACTAGTAAAATCGGTGCATTGTATTTTGGTGAAACTCAGTATATTATTAATGTGGTCATGCATTGTAGTCTCCCCTGTACATGCATAAACATAAACATCTGGATATTCTTCATATATCGCATTTAGAAGGTTTTTGGTAAAAGGATGGAAGGTGGCGAAACGCTAAATAGTGTTTGTCCTCTGATTAAACCAATGCTTCACATCAAATATGAAAAAGATCTGTTAACCAGCGGCTGCCAGACAGGATACACTTTTGCAAGAGATGGATAGAGAACAAGCTAAAAACAAAAGCGATTTTTCTTACAATCAGGGGCCATAATCCAGAAAGTTATGATCAGAAATGCGCAAATATCAAAAGGGACTGAGATATAAAGATACATTTTAGGTTTCATTAAAATCAGGAAATTAAACGAAACTTACCTTGGTTAAGTTGAAGTGTGATTCCAATTATTGGAGTAAAGAGGAATCACTATAGAGATTAGGTGAATAGGACTGCGCAGCCGTACAAGATCATACTTTAAATAAACATTTTCCGAAGTTTAGATAACAAATGGAATATATATAATGAAAAAACTGTTTTAGAGACCTAGAATGCCGGGAAAAGGGAGGGAGGCACCTAATCTCTATAGTGATTCCTCTTTACTCCAATAATTGGAATCACACTTCAACTTAACCAAGGTAAGTTTCGTTTAATTTCCTAATTATTTCTCGTAAAGTCTCACTTACGAGATTATGTGAATCTTTAAAGCAAAACAAAGGAAAATTTCAAACTTTTAATACAGAGATAGAAAACTCTTCATTATTAATAACATGTTTATCATAATATTTTCTGAAAGTTCCCACATTTGTCCAACCAGCTTTAGACATGATATCTTTAATTGGCACATTACCCAACTTCGCTCTAGAAACAACTGCAGAGCGCACACTATGAGCTGTAAAAACACTAGTATCAACACCTGCACTGTACATAACACATTTTAGCCACCTGGCAATAGTATCCCGCGAAACGCAATTATGAGGTTTTATATAACTTATAAACAGACGTCCATTCATATTTTCCCGTAACCTCTCAGTTCGTTCTAAATATTGTTTCATAACCGTATATACACAAAGTCTCCTATCTGGAGGATACGAGTTCAAAACAAACTCGGGCACATGAAAATTTGGCCTACTAACTTTCAATACGTCAGTAAATACGAACACAAAAGAAGATTTCCTCTTCAACATATTACACAATTTCAAACAATGAAGAGACTGTATTCTTGAAGCACAGATTAAAGCGATCAGCATCACCAATTTCAATGTTAAATTTTTTAGCGACAGTTCCGCAACAGGTGATAACTTCTGCAAATATTTTAAGACAGGAGCTAAATCCCAAATGCATGTATAACGCGCTTGAGTAGGTCTAAGATTAAATACTCCTCTTAGAAATCTTATAACCAGAGGATGACAGCCCACTGTAAATCCCTCAAATACAAGCCCTAACGATGAAAGCGCTCCTCTGGCTGTGTTGAGTGCACTATATCCAAGGCCAGCAGAAAAAAGAGACGCTAAAAAATTTATGACAATTTCTATAGATGGGCAAAGTGGATTAATCTGTTCTTGACGACAGTACTGAAACCATCTCTTATGGTAGACTTGATACTGTTTCTTGGTCCCTGACTTCCAAGATGCCATGATGACAGTTGTTGCCTGTTCAGAAAAACCTCGTTTTCCGAATTGATTCCGGATACATGACAACTCATTAAACTTAGATTTTTCCAAAGAGGGTGAGGCTGTCCGCTGGACACTTGAACAAGAAGATCCTTTTGAGCTGGAAGAATCACTGGAACATCTATTAACAACTCGAGTAACCTTGTGAACCAAGGTTGACTTGGCCATATCGGTGCTACGACAATACATCTCGCCTTGTCTTGACGTATCTTCTGAACACAACGGTTCAATAGGCTGAAAGGAGGATTTAAATAACAATAAAAATCATGCCATGAAAAAGTAAAAGCATTTATAAAAGATGCATGTGGATCAGGTTTCCATGAACAAAACGTTTTAATCTGACAGTTAAGTCTTGAGGCAAACAAGTCAATATCTGGTAAGCCCCATAAGCTAGCAATCCATGAGAAAATATCTGAATTTAACATCCATTCAGTTTGATCATCAAATTTCCTGGAAGCAATATCTGCAACGTTAGATTTACCAGGTATATGACTCGCTGTAAGCCAAACATTATTCTCGATGCACCACTGCCAAAGTTGTTTTGCGAGCATATCACAACATACTGAATTGATACCTCCCATATTGTTTATATAAGAAACAGCAGAAGTATTATCCAGTAATATTTTCACATGTTTACCATAAAATTTATTGTTGATATTAAAAGATCTCAAGCCATAAAATCCGGCAAGTAATTCAAGATAATTAATATGAAATTTTGATTCTGATGAATTCCATCTACCACCTATTTTAAAATTGTCACTTTCAGCACCCCAACCTAACATAGATGCATCTGTGGTAACAGTGAAATGAATGTCTCCGTGAGAAATAAGTCTATATTGACTATGTAAATTAGTGAGCCACCATTGAATTTCAGATTTCATATCCTCTGAAATGACTATTGTAGCATCAAAATTAAAGCCTGAATATTTTAGAGCCTTATCCTTATTTCTCTCTAAATTTCTATAATGCAAAGGCCCATACTCGACTGCTGAAAAAGAAGCAACCAAAGAACCTATGACCTTAGCAACATCCCTAATCTTTGCTGTAGAACATTTGAGAATCTGATTACAGGCTAGTAAAATACGAGACTTCCTCTCTTCTGTAAGAGTAACTGTCATTGTATGAGAATTTATAATGTTTCCTAAGAAAACTATTACTTTAGATGGTTTGAGAACAGATTTCTCAAAATTAACTGTAAATCCAAGACCTTCTACAAATGCAATAGTTGTAGAAATATTGTCCTCACATTCTTTAACTGTATCGCCTAGTAATAAAGAATCATCGATATAGGCAGTATTGACAAAGCCTAAACGGCGAAGAGTAGCAAACACAGGTTTCAGTAATTTAGTAAATATTCGAGGCGCACTTGCTAGCCCTTGAGCCATAGAAGTGTACATGTACAGTTTATCATTCCACATAAATGTAAGGAACTTTCGATGTTCCTCAGCAATAGATATTGAATAATATGCATTGGAGAAATCAATACTTCCGAAAAAACAATCTTGAGTTACTAAATTAACTGCCGTTTCGAAATTATCCATTTTGAAATGGTGATAAACAATAAATTTATTTAATTCTTTCAAGTTGAGAATCATACGAAATTTACCATTAGGTTTAGGTCTAACAAAAATTGTTGAGACAAACCCATCAAGAGAAAAGGGAACTTCCTGTAACACATTCATATCAAGGAGGTTTTGAACCTCAATAGTAATTACAGCCGATTGCTGGTCATTAAAAATTGGTTGATATGGCAAATTATATTGGATAGGAATCAACCCATCAACAAATTCCAAATGCCAATGTTTAACAATATCTAAAATTGTGTGATCTGAAGTTAAATTCTCCCATGCATATTCATATAAAGAGAGTCTGCCAGCTTGAAACTTACTGGCATTCATACTTGCCTCAGAAACTACTTCTGTTGAGCTTGTTGGGAGTGGGGTCGACCTTGACCACTCTTCTGGTAGTTTTTTGCGTCTGAATTGTATGATCCATAGGAACCTCCAGAACCACGACCACGAAAATGGCCTCTAAAAAATCTACCTCTAAATCCTCTACCACGGACAGACCTTCCACGTCCTCCGCGACCTAGGTAAGCACCTATCTTGTTACTAATACGAGAGCAATCAGAGATATCCTTAACTGTTTTAGATATGTCATCTCCAAATAGACAATCTGTATATTTGAAATTCTGACTGCATAAATGTAAATATTCCCCTCTCATATCGGGTTTCATCATATCTCGACGCACCAAACACAACTGTTTATTGGCATGTCCAAATAAAGCAAGGGACTCCATAGCCTGCTCCAATACGTTGTTAACATCCAGAGGTTGTCCACCACCAAGGACTTCTGTAACTTTAGCCAAAGAGACTGCTCCTTTAATGATGGAAGTTTGTGCGTTTTGTATACGTTTGTCCATCGTACGTGTAGACTGACTAAGAAAATCCCACACTAATTGGTTGGTTTTAACAGTCACCAAAGACTCACAGTTTTTAGGACGAGAGATAGATTTAATTAACTCATTATATCTGTCCTCCTCTACACCGTCTCTGAACCAGTTATCGATCAACGATGCCAAGTCTGGATTAATAGGTTTGTCACACAAATCTTTAACTCTCAATTTTTCCCCTGCCAGAGCATAAACAGAATTACTAAGTTCTGCGTCTGTTGATAATTTGGGCTTTTTTGTAGGCAAAACTTCTAGATCATCTTCATTATAATCTGTATCATCATTATAGCCTAATAACTCATTTTCATAATCGTCATCATTGACGTAGTAAAGATCATCAACTTTATTCGATAGTCTTTGAAACCGAGAATTCTGAGCCGATTGGGTCTCCTGAATGGATTTTAGAATCGTCAGGACATCATTATTACTTGACTCGGCAGACTGAACATCTTTCGATTTAGACGATGTCGAGGCAGCGAGAAAATTGGAAAAAACACTCGTCGAGCCGATGTTATTATTATTACCGGTACTACAACCAGGCAAAGAGTTAGCGGTTACATCGAACTGTTTAGGAGAATCGGGATTCAAACCTTTTTTCCTTCCGCTTTTATTAGATCCACTAACCGAGTTTCTAGACGGCCTTGTTTTTTCCTTCAACTGGTCCTGAGAAACCTGAATCTCGGCCATAGCAGCGACGTAAACAAATCAAGCACCTCGTGCGAAAAACAAAATGGCGGATAACCTCCAACCAAAAAAGTCCTGTGTAATAAGAGATCGTAAAAACCGACCGATCTAAAGTAACTAACCACGTTAGCCACACATCCACTGATAGAAAACCTAAAGTTTATTGACCACGTCAATAACTATCAGAAAAAGTACTGAAGTTAACAAGACCACGTCCTGTCACTTCGGCTAATAGCAGTACAATGATCTTGTACGGCTGCGCAGTCCTATTCACATAATCTCGTAAGTGAGACTTTACGAGAAATAATCAGATAAAGATAGGTTGTCGGGCAACGAAACATACGCCCACAGCAGCTAAATCTTCCGAGCAGTCAACAAAAGTTGTCGCATATTTTTACTTTTTTCGGTAATGAAACATTTATAATACATTAAAATCTGATTAAGAGTAACAACCCATTAAGTAATTATCAGAAAACCATTAGAATTTGTTTGGTTTTTATAAAGTTCTGCCTCATGCTAACGTTTAGTATACGAAACATTTAATATCATGGATTTAGCTGTTCAAGTTATCAAAATTCATTGAAAATCAATATACTTGTTTGTCTCAAGACCTTAAACTCTGTGTATCAATCTGAAGTCAATTGGATGATAACTTTAGTCTCTAGAACATCACAAGATTTTTCAAAGTGATCAAGGGCCATAACTTTGGCAGTAATTATCGGAAATCATTGAAAATCAATATGATTCTTTGTCTCGATGACCTCAAACACTGTGTATAAATTTAAAGTCAATCGGATATTAACTTCAGCTTCTAGAGCATTTACAAGATTTTTCAAAGTGATCAAGGGCCATAACTCTGGCAGTAATTATCGAAAATCGCTGAAAATGAATAGACTTCTTTGTCTCATGACTTTAAACACTGTGTATAAATTTAAAGTCAATCGGATATTAACTTTAGCCTCTAGAATGTTCACAAGATTTTTCAAAGTGATCAAGGGCCACAACTCTGGCAGTAAGTATTAGAAATCGCTAAAAATCAAAAGGCTTCTTCGTCTCATGACCTTAAACACTGTGTATAAATGTAAAGTCAATCGAATATTAACTTTAGCCTGTGGACGCCGGAACCACGGATGGAGGACGGACGGACCGACGACAATATACAGTATGGCCACATTTCAATGCGGGCATATAAAAACCGTTTAAATATATCACCATTCCACCATAATGAAGGTTGAATTCGAATTTCGTGAAATCGAAATGAAACTGCCCAACAAAATGGCCGCCTTTTATAAGCAAATTGTGTCAAAGTATGGAATACAAAGGTTGTGGAACCTATCTGATTTTGATGAAACTTAAAACATATCAAAATGGCCGCTCCTTGTACGCAAATTGTGTCAAAGTATGCAATACGAAGGTTGTCATCCTTCAAGAGGTCACAATTTTTATCCGATTCTTATGAAACTTAAAACATATCTTTATATCCAAAAGATCTCAGTCCCTTTTGATATTTGCGTATTTCAGACCATAACTTTCTGGATTATTGTCCCTGATTGTACAAAAAATCCTGTTTGTTTTTAGCTTGTTCTCTATCCATCTCTTGCGAAATGTGGGCGTATCCTGTCAGGCAGCCGCTGGTTTTAAATCAGATAATAATTATGACCTCTAGAGGGACAACAAGCTAAACAAGGCGATTTTTAGTACAATCAGGGGTCATAATTCAGGAAGTTACGATCCGATATATGTGCGAATATTGAAAGCAACAAAGATCTTTGATTAAAAAAACATGCATTTCAAGTTTCATCAAAGTTTGTTGAAAATTGTGAGCTATAGAGGGTCCAAAACCTTGATATACCATATTTTTACACTATTCGTGTACAAGCGGCGGCCATTTTTTCTGGCAATTTTGGTCTGATTTTCGCGAAATTCGGACTCAAACTTTATTACGGTGATACAGTGATATAATCAAACTTTTTTTTATATTTGGGATAAAAATTGTGACCTTCAGAGGGACCACAAGTTAAAAAAGGCGATTTTTCGTACAATCAGGGGCCATAATTCAGGAAGTTACAATCCGATATGCGTAAATATCGAAAGGAACCAAGATCTTTGGGTTATAACCATGCATTTCAAGTTTCATCAAAATCGGAAGAAAATTGTGATCTCTACTGGGTCAACAACCTTGATATACCATATTTTTACACAATTCACGTACAAATGGCGGCCATATTGTCCAGCAATTTTGGTCAGATTTTCACGAAATTCAAACTCAACCTTCATTACAGTGTAACGGTGATATAATTGAAGGTTTTGTAAATCGGATAATAATTGGGAGAGGGACCACAAGCTAAAAAAAAGGCGATTTTCCGTACAATCAGGGGCCATAATTCAGGAAGCTACGATCCGATATGGGCAAATTTCGAAAGGAACCAAGATCTTTTGGAGATAAACCTATAATTTCAAGTTTCGTCAAAATCGGATAAGAATTATGACCTGTAATGTGTCCACAAACAAATTGTGGACATCCGAACGGACAGGAGCGACGACAATATACTGTGGACGTATGTGGACTGTAACTATCATATTCCCAAAGGTTGAAGAATGCTGAATATCAAGAATGTTTGTCCTCTCATGAAGCCAAAATCCTTTAAAAACTGTAGGGTCGGGATAACTTATATTCATAGGTTTCGTTATTTAACAACCACACTGGGTCCCATCAAATTTCAAGAATAGAAATTGTTGCCCCTATCTGTTAACATGCCCATTGTTGAGAAACACAAATTTATTATTGATTGAAAAGCCCAGACAATTATATTATTTATTATAGTTTACAAAGTATGACGTTAGAATATTCATTATATTCAATGACTTCCTCTTCGCAGTAAATGCAGAACTTTTAAAGTTTTATGCATTTTCTTGACAGCACTGGCGACTCTTATCAAGAATACTTAATTAACTTAACAATACAGATCATATAATTTGTTGAAAGACTGAACATTCGAATCCATATATCCATGGGACATGAAATCTATAAGCCATTTTTCAAGATGGATTATACAGTTTACTGATATCTTCATACTGTATGTTGGTTATAGGTCGACCTTTCAATACACCCTGAAATAATACAAAATTTAAGATCAATAGGTTTATTTTCATATATTATCTTCATGCCCATCTATCTAATCTTGACACAATTACCACAACAGAAACTTGTAGTACTGCACAGATTTAAAATGAGGTAACACTGTCGATTTTCTTCTTTTATTACAATTTATCTGGTGGTATTTTGTTTCTAATGGTTTTTTAATTGATTTGTAGCTGAATTGGTCCACCAGTTTTACAATTTTATACAAAAGTGTGTAAAAGATAAGCAGCTTTAAATCATACTATGAATCAATTTCTATGTATACTTTTTAATTTTAAAACATGTATTACTTCTTTATAGATACTGATAAAGTAATTGATAATGGCTTACTAACACTATCTAATTTCACTGTACAAGAAAAGTTTTTTGTATCTACTTCTTCTAATGTGGCTGTTTGACCTCGGTAAGCTCCATTTACTATCATAACTGTTTTACCTAAAAAAAAAATAAAAAAAATTGTCATGTGCATAGTCAATAGTTTACTAATGGAACCCGTGACAAATCAGAGACAAAGAGAGCTTTAGGTTTAAACCTACAACCATCACCACCACCACTTGGTGATATGGAGTTCAGCGTAATGCCAAATATTCCAGTTCTTAAGCAATTCTTTTTAAAAAAGCTCATACGCGAGGAGTGATTCTATTTTTATTTTTGTTGTTTAAGGTTAAAATTTCAGGGTCTTCATTTATCCCATCATTTGTTATTTATACTGTTTATAGGAATTTACCGTGGCATGACAAAATTCATTAAATAAGTAGGCCTAAGCATTACTCAACAAGCATTAGGCCTAAAACTTTATTATTTTGTAGGGTTGCAATTGCTGTGTAATCCACTTAGCCGAGTCTGTAGTAGTATTGTTAACTTTTTAAAAATCAAGTGAAACATGAGTCTGATGTCCGCCCCTGTAGAATCCCACTTTTTAATAGAAT
This sequence comes from Patella vulgata, assembly GCF_932274485.2. NCBI lineage: Eukaryota > Metazoa > Mollusca > Gastropoda > Patellidae > Patella > Patella vulgata. The sequence continues at coordinate 47,471,061 of NC_065885.2, forward strand.
CTGAAATGTATTCTGACCTTTTAAAGAAATGCATAAGACAGATGTAAATTTGTATAGTATGTCTAAAAAAGAGAAAGTTATTAGTGATATCAACTCCAGTATAATATGCAATTTTATATTTGATATGTTTCAAAAGAGGTCCTGGTTTTTAAAAGACATATCATATGACATTATTTTATATGATGTTTTATTTAATATTAATCTGTATTTTAGAAATATATAGATATATCTAGTGTCCCATAGGATGAGGAGGATTAAAGGTAAAAGTAGTGTTTTATCAGTTAATCATCTAAATTTTAATGTTGATTATACCACCATAACAACATTTCCTGATATTGCTAATTCCCTGGCCAGTACATTTTCATTCAATTCATCATCCAATTTCTCCTCTGATGCCTTTTGAGGCATTAAACAACAACAGGAGAAATGGCGAGATTTGTGATTTGCTATAACGAGCTCGGGACGCTGCATCTGTTCCAGATGAAATACACAATCAGATTTTAAAACATTTACCTTTTCGAACACCTTTAATCTTACTGGATCTTTTTAACCTGATTTGGGTTGATGGGAATTTCCCTCCCTCGTGGCATGAAGCTAATATAATTCCCATCTCTAAAGTGGGTAAAGATCATATGAATCCTACCAAAGAATTATTGCTATCAGACAATAACCTAATTACTGAAAATAGACTACTTTCAATTTATTTTATTTATCCTATCAAGGGTTCAAATTAGCCATACCAAGCTTACATAAACGACAATAAAAAAATATTGGGAAACCGCTACTCTGAATGGTGTCGACATGATCACCTTAAATGGGTAACTATTAACAATATTTTTGCCTCTTCTTTGAGCAGCATTCAGCAATTGACACATGTAATAAACATAAAAAACATAATATGGAACATAATTACTATTTTAAAAAGCAAGATTTCGTTCCATATTATGTTTTTGTGTTTAATATTTTTGAAATTGATCAATTATCTTGTGTTCAATGTAATGTTGATATTATACTTACCTATAGAGGGTATAACTGTTTCAACATGAGTTTGATCAACTTTTAATGTAACTCCACTATCTATTATCTGAACTAAACCAGCATATAAATCTTTTACTTCCTGAAAACAAAACATTTTTTAATAAAAATGGTATGGTAAAATGTTCTATCTAAACAAGTTTCTTATGGTCAGCAAAGCATTCAACATGATCTCAAAATTTATTTATGCCAACATTACCAACAGCTCAAACAAGCCAGGCTTGAGCAATCATCCTCAGCATTGCTACACGCCTGGCAAGCATGATTCAAGTCATACTTGCAGTCAAGATAGGATATCAGTATTAGTTTCCATACGTTAACTCGAGCCATATTTTATAACCTTCAAAGACTTTACTTATTTACAAAACACATAAAATGGCCATATAAAAGTGGACCACATAAAGCCAGATTGATAATTACACCACACTTCAGAGCAATTTCATCCAAAAATCTCTTAATTTCCCCAAACTCCTTATACAAACCAGCCAGCAGGGGTATGTAATAACGCCAGACAGATCCTTAATCCAGTTTTAAGTATAGGATACAATTTTTTTATATAAGATCAACAAAGCAGCTTTGTCTAAGAGCAGTCTAATTTAAGATCCTATTAAGAATATAATTTCCAATCAAAGGGTCATAGTTAGAACAACTTAAAAATGAGAAAGGTATTTTACATATCATGTAGTAATATCGTCGTTTCGACATTGTTTTTAAATTTATAGACAAGGAATAGCAATATAAGATGGTTTAAACAATATTTGTATCTTTACAAATTATTCTCTATTGTTTGTATATTAGCTATGGAGTCTATTTAAAATGCAAATTAATTGTACTTAAATCAACATAGTGAATAAATGACAGGTTTACACATAAAAAGAATTATAGAGCCAAAACATGTGTCAACACATGTTACCAGATTGCATGTGAGTGGAAATATACTAATTGCGTCATTTGGCTTAATTTAACCAATCAAATCAGTAATTGCACAGGTTCAGGACCATAAACAGGCTGTTCTGTGCATGATATCCAGGAGTCCTATAAAAGAAATCATAGTAAACTTTTAAGTCAGACTTTCATTAGATTCCGGAGAGTTTACCATCTGAGTTCCTAGATAGCAGCTTGGTTCCAGAAGGGAAAAGATGTAGCAGATTGTATCAGCAGACTCGCCCAACGAGTCTGGCTGAATGAGGTTTGAGAGAATGACTTTATTATTGTAATCTATACTATGCTTATATCCATGTATCCATGTCTACAAACTACTACTTCAAAGCAGTAGAACCTCCGAGAGCAAAGAAGATTTCAACTGGTTGTTGTATAGATTTGTCTGATCAAGGTATTGGGTGGCTTGTGAATCTATAAACTACAATCCAAAATCGGAGATCGTAACAAGATCTGTTATTGCTTCAAGCTTGTACGTGACAAGAGATGGGTAGTCTGCCCAACTTTTCTTCTAGATCCTCTTGTTTCCCCCCAATGCTAAATACCTTTTGTACAAACAACCTTATTCAAATATCAAGCCATTGCCATGCAAGGTACACCCACGTTTTGCATAGAAGATTGAGAATAGAAAAAATCAAAAGGGCTCATCCCCTTATTGTCTAAATGCTTCACATCAAATTAGACAAAAATCTATTAAAAAATATAGCCTGTATCATGTTCACAATGTTTTCGGAAAAAGAGGGTAATTCTGGAAAGGAATTTCATGGAGAGCTGAATATTGATAGGGTTTGTTTAAATTAGCATCTCATGACCTCAATGCTGTACACAGAATTCAAAATAAATCTGTAGCCTCTATTGTATTCACACTTGAAATGAAATGAAATGAATTGGGGTTTAACGTTCTACTGGTTTGAAAAAGATCAGTTAATATGCAAGAAACGCCCACATTTTGCAATGGATCGATGAAGAACAAGGAAAATCAATACAGCTCATTCTCCTCTCATTGTCCCAATGCTTCACATTAAATTAGAAAAAAAATCTGTTAAAGACTGTAGCCCTATCGCTTTCATAAGTATTTCGTGAATGAGGGTAACTTTGGAATATCAATAGGGTTCATCTTGTCATAACCCCAATAGTACACACCAAATTTCAAATAAAATCCATAAAAAAATGTAGACTCTATCACATTTGGAAGGTTTTTGGCAAAGGTGGTTAAACATGCATTATGCAAGAGCTATTACAGGTCTTTCTTTAGGCCTGAAATCTTATCTAAATTATTAATTAGACATTAATCAACTTATCCAGACCATAATGAACTCTCGATGTCAACATTAGCCTTCGATATTGACTGGATTAGAATCCTATATGTTGCTTAACACTCATTGATAATTAAATCAAACAATGGATAATCGAGACTATGCTTTTTATCGTACTGACTTTAGTAATGATGATCAAGGCTAGGCGGAAATTTCAATGGTTTAAACATACATTATGCAAGAGCTAAATCTGTCTATTGCAGGTCTTTCTTTAGGCATGAGATGTGAAAATGTGGGCATATTAAAATTTGCACCTCAGAATCAGCAATGTTTACAAACAAAAAGTTATTAAATCAAGGATGGCAACATATGTCAATAATATAATACCTTTACATAGCCTTTCTTTTTGTAGTATTTTTCACCTAATCTTTTCAAAATAATTTTAACAACAATATCTTTATGTAACCAGTAGTCTTTACGATTTTTCTTTTCTTTTGATTTTTCTTCAAACTGAAAAGAGCACAAAATAGTTATATTTGTCAGATGGACCAAACTTCATACCTTCATATCTTAAATCCCTGTTCAAGATTTAGGGCAGACCCCAGATTAAACGAAGGGGAATTAAGGGGAGATAGCAGGAGGAGTCCGGGACATATTGCTAAATGTTGATGCAGGTAAGTATAGATAGTGAAAAAATGTGTGATTTGATGATATATTTCGACTTAAAACATATTCAATTTAATTAATCTATCAAAAATATGCTTCAAATGCCCCTCAAAACTTGTATTCACGAAGAGATACCTCAAGCTATGTTTGTCACCTAACTTGATTGAGGGAGGGCCCATTTTCAGAATGTGTTTGTCATTACTTACTGTCCATTTACCATACATATTGAGGCCCAAGTAAATTCTTGAATTATTTCTTTTTCCAACATTTAATTGCAGAGTCTGTTATACATTTACACCACTCAATGTTGCCCAAACCGCCTTACCATTTGATCAAGAAATAACAACCGCTCCCTAAGTTAAGCTGGCAGACAATAAGCCGTCGGGTTGCCAGTTAGTGATACCCTAACATATTTGCCCAGTGCTTGCCCCATGGGTGTTTTTCAGGTAATCCAGTTTTTTTCTAGTAAGATTGGGTGTCTATACTTTCCATATATACCAAATTTGTCATACTTTTATTGGAAATAACCACCCGATAAATACTTTTGTGAGAATGTTTCTTTAATGAATGCCGACTATTAGCAACGATAATCAAGATAAGAAGTAGTCATATGGTACATTTTTGTTTTTTTAAATTTTGAAAATGATTGGGCATGTTCTTGGTCAGACATTTGCCAATCCACGTAGGACATGTCCAGCATATGCTGTCGAAACATCATCACATATTATATCCATATCATCAAAATCAAATAGAGAGTCACAGTGAGTAAGACACTGACTCACTAACCTGGAGGTTTCGGGATTGCTCCTGGTGTTAGCCGAAAAATTTCCTCAGAATTTTATGGCCTGGTTCCCCCTTGTCAGTAGTGCAGAAGGGAGGGCGTGACAAGGACAGTGTCTAGTCATTCAAATGTGTATAGTAAAACAGAGGTAGCATACTCTCATAGCACACTGTATGACATATGCCTGTCTTCATTAACCCAGTCAGTGCATAAAAATGGGACATTTCATTTCAAATCAAAGGATTCAATGATGATAATGTAAGTAACTTCATGGATGATTACCCAAATTTTGATACAGCATATGAGCATTATTATTATCTAATTAAAAATTTATAAAAATATCAGTCACTTACACAGCTTTTCAGAAGTGGGCTATAATAAGGCCATACAATAAAATAATATTATGGTTCTCAGGCATTCCTTACCAAAAATCTGATGCAGGAGAGAGGGGTTTTTTTTTTGTGTTTTTATTTTGTCAAAGGTATAAGCTAAATGACTTCTCATAAACATCACATTTTATGGTCCCACATTTAATGAGTTATCTCATCATGCTGTTTATGAGAATGTATGATTATGCTGTAACATTTATCAAGGTTATGTACTTCATAAATGGACCATTTCTGGATTTATTTAAAATTTATTATCGAGTTACTTCCTGTAACCGGGGTAAAACATTTTCGTGCAATAATTAATGAGAATGTTTTTATTTTTTGAAATAAAAACAGGTCATGCAGGATTATCTGAGAACCAGAATATTTTTTTTATATTGCCTAACAATAGATTTCTACCTCCATGATTTCATCCAATGCTGATTTTCTCTTAAGACCTGTTTTTGTTGCAGTTCTCTGTACTGGCACTTTAGATGGTAAAACTTTATCTGATATATCAGAGACTTTTTTAAATGCATTATCTGTCATCTTTGATCTGAAAAATCAAGACAGGATTAACAACAAAAACATGTAGCTCGTAATTAACTATGGTAAACGTGAAAAAGCTTATTCAATTATCCTTCATTGTGAACAACAATAAAACTCAATAACAAATAAAAGCTGTCCAGTAAACCACTTTTATCCAAAATCACATTTACTTGTGAAGTAAAAGGAATGCACACGCATATTTTAATGTGTTAGCAGTATAGATAAAGATAAAACTATCCTAAACTATAAACCAACCAGCAGCAAATTTTAACCGAAACAAATTAATCAAAATATCAAAACTGTGACGAAATTAAAACAAGTACAGAGAGAAAACAAAATTTTTCAAATCTAATTAAAATAAGTAAAGAGGTCAATTCTTGTTGGATTTGTCTTTTTAACATCAAAACTGTGACGAAATTAAAACAAGTACAGAGAGAAAACAAAATTTTTCAAATCTAATTAAAATAAGTAAAGAGGTCAATTCTTGTTGGATTTGTCTTTTTAACAGCAGATCTGTGTGTAATAAAACTGCCAAACTCAATTAATTTATTTGTGATCATCACCTTGCTATATTTGCTATAACAGACACATGACTGTATGAAAATTTTGATGCTGCATCAATATGTGAACTTGTGCCGAGCTGTTACTCGATTATTCAGGAATCACAAAAAAAAAGGGGCTGGCCCTTGTCCAATCCATAATATAAAAATGAAATGAAATGGGGTTTAATGTCCTACTGTTTTGTTCTGAACTAGGCCAATGAAGACGGGCATACAGTGTGCTATGAGGGAAATTTTGCCCGGACAGCAGCACTATGGCCTACTGTTATATTGAATTGCAAACATCAAGGGATCTTTTACGTGCACGCCAATGTGTACACGGGACCTTGGTTTTTTGTCACATCAGAAAGAATAGACATCTTTCCTAGTCAGGCCTTCCCTCCTGCATCACTGACAAGAGTGAATCACGCCCGAAAATCTGGAGCAATTTCCGAAGTGGGGGTATGACAATTGTTGACAAGTCCCAAAAACGAAGCATCAAATAGCGACGTGAGAGCGCATTGCTGGAGGCGCCGCAGCCGCCGGAAGCTTCCGGCGTGGAGTTTGGGGCCTGCCTAAGGGCCCCAAGAAATTTTTGAAACTTTGATATGATTTTTTGCATTTTAAGGAATCCAAAACCCTCCTAGCTGCTATCACGAAAGAAAAGTTGACCATGACTCATCACCACTCGTGTTATCCATGACGAGAACAATGCCAGTTATAATTATTATAAATGTAGATTGGGACGTAGATTAGTGGGACGAAATAACAATTTATTTATTTTTTTTTTTTTTGCAAAATAAAGTAGGGGGACTGAAGCCCCCGCAGCCCCCCCTGTTCCGCGGCCCCTGTATATTGATATTGTGATATTATCCCTTGTGTTACATGTATTAATATGATAATAATAAATAAAAATAACTGAAAATTTTAAAATTTTGCTTAGTCAGATATTATTATTTCAAATTATATTATCACCATTGGTGGGAAACGTAAGAACTGGTGAAATAGAGACGATTCTCGAGTCCCGGTGCCAAAATGCTCTAAAGTGATCGATGAGTATAATTGTAAGCATCTCTTACAAATAAAATTGAAATTTATATCATTCTATCAGGGATACAGATTCAAATTCAAATACCTTTATATGGTACCTGAAAATAACAATAGGCCTATTGCTCACGCAAAACATATATTTATAGAAAAATGGCAATCCTTGGATGAGATTTGACGCGTACATACTGAAAATATATTATGCAATACAGTGTGCAAATACTTTATAGACTAAAGTCACCAAAAATAAATTATGATCTTAGTAAATCATCTCAAATCTGGGCTAATCTATTATGTAAAGTTGTTGTATATACCGGTACCGGTAATTGTTTTTACAGTAGGCCTATCTGAGAAATAAAATTGTTACATGTCTTATTTATCACACATTTTTGGCAGATAAAATATTCCAGTTGGCGGAAAAGAAATATGAACATTTTTTATTTAGATAAAATTATCATCCATTTTGGCTGAAAAAAAATTGAAAGCCAGCGAGAGCACTTGCATTGAGTAGTCTAAGATACACACTAACTATTCAGCACCAATTGTATTAAGACTCTGCCTCTGCATACTTGTTCCATGTGTAATATAATCCAGAGGACTCATAACAGTCGACCGTCAGTTACTTTTCACATTCGAATTGTTGTATTTTAAAACAGGAAGATACAATCTGATATGCACGAATATTGAAAGGAACCAATATCTTTGGGTTATAAACAAACTTTTCAAGTTCCATTAACACTGGATAAAAATTGTGACCTCTAGACACATGATTTTCGTACAATCAGGGGCCATAATCTATGAAGCTACTGTCCGAAACATGCCAACTTCGAAAGGAACCAAGATCTTTGGGAGATAAACCAATATTTCACGTTTTTATCAAATTCGATAAAAACAGTGACCCGAGAGTGTCCACAAATTGTGGACGACAATATACGTCCACATGAAAATATGGGCGTATAAAAAGCCATTTTTCGTACAATCAGAGGCTATAACCCAGGATGTTATGGTCCGAAATGATTCAATATCGAAAGGAACCAAGATCTTTGGGATCACAATTTGAAAAATGTTCATTAAAAACTGTAGCTTATATCTCATTCAAAGGTTCTCTAGAAAGGACAGGGATGTAACTCAGGGATGCTGGTTATCTATTGGATTCATCCTCTCATGATCCAAGTATATAATTATATGAGATATCTTTGAAAATATATATTGTGTTAAGTTTTTTTATACCTCAAAATCTGCACACTAGTGAAATGACACTAAGTGTCCGTCGCACTTTCTTCGGTCTTACTACAGAATTGAAATTGAAAAAATGCTAGTAGATCGGTAAGATACAAATTCTATGATTGCTCACTACTCTGGAAAGATTGCTGTAACATTTTCTGTTACTGTGAAAAGCAAAACTCTCGTCAATCACATTTTTCAAGAGATGGATAGAGAACAAGCTTAAAAAAAGCGATTTTTCATACAATCAGGGGCCATAATCCAGGAAGTTATGGTCTGAAATGTGCAACTGAGAGTGAGATATTTGGGATATAAAGATATATTTTAAGTTTCATCAAAATCAGATAAAAATTTTGACTTCTAGATTGTCCACAACCTTGGTATTACATACTTTTACACTAATTGCGTACAAGGAGTGGTCATTTTGTCAGGCAGTATTTCCTGAATTTTGAATTCAACCGTGGCTAAATTGGTAAGATGCTGGCTCGCTAGCCTGGAGGTCGGGTGTTTGATCCTTGCATTGGCCGAGAAAGTTCATCCCGATTTTCCGGCGTGGTTTCCCCTTGTCAGTGATGCAGGACGGAGGGCCCGACAAGGACAGCTGTCTAGTTGTTCAGATGGGACGAAAAACCGAGGTCCCATGTACACATTGGCGTGCAGGTAAAAGATCCCTTGGCAGTTGGAATTCGATATAAGAGTAGGCCGTAGCGCAAAATTTCCCTCATAGCAGAACAGTAGGACGTTAAACCCCATTTCATTTCATTTCAACCGTCATTAGGGTGTAACGGTGATACATTTAAACTTTTTTTAAAATCGGATAAAAATTGTGACCTTTAGAGGGTCAAGAAGCTAAAAACGTGATTTTTCGTACAATCTAGAGGGTCCAGAAGCTAACAACGTGATTTTTGTACAATTAGGGGCCATAATCCATAAGTTATGGTCCGATACATGCCAATATCGAAAGGGGCCATAATTCAGGAAGTTACAATCTGATATGAGCAAATATCGAAAAGAACCAAGATCTTTGGGTTATAAACATGTATTTCAAGTTTTATCAAAATCAAATTAAAATTGTGACCTCCACAGAGTCCAGGACCTTGATATACCATATTTTAACACTATTCATGTACAAGCGGTGACCATTTTGTCCGGCACTTTTGGTCCGATTTTCACAAAATTCGAACTCAACCTTCATTACGGTGTAACGGTGATAAACTAAAACGTTTTTTTTTTTAAATCAGATAAAAAGTGTGACCTCTGGAGGGACCACAAGTCAAAAACACGATTTTTCGTACAATCAGGGGCCATAATTCAGGAAGTTACGATCCAATATGCGCAAATATCGAAAGGAACCAAATCTTTGGGTTATAAACATGCATTTCAAGTATCATCAAAATTGGATCAAAATTGTGATCTCTAGAGTGTCCACAAGCTAAAAACGTGATTTTTCGTACAATCAGGGGCCATAATCCATAAAGTTACGGTTCGATACATGCCAATATCGAAAGGAACCAAGATCTTAGGGAGATAAACCTATATTTCACGTTTCGTTGAAATCGGATACAAATTGTGACCTGTAGAGTGTCCACAAACAAATTGTGGATGGACGGACGGGGCGACGGCATAATATGTCCACATGAAAATGTGGGCGAATACAAATAGACCAATTTTGTGAGTATAACTAGTAGTATTGGCTTTCAGACCTATTGAAGCTTTAATGACTTGAACTGTAAATATAAATTGACTTACGTGCTGGAAATTTCTGACTTTTTTATACTTTGTGGCATTAAAAACACAACTGAAAATAAATTTGTAGAAGCAGATTTAATCATCAAGGAACATATTTTCAGAAAGTGCTCATCAGAACAAGAGACACAGATATGGGGTTTAACATAGCAGCTTTCATGGTATGGAGGCGACATGACGTCATTTTGGTGAAGCCATCAACGCCATATTGGTTAACCCCCAAACAGCTATATACCGGACTACTCTAGGTGTACGTCTAATGTGAAAAAAAGAAGAAATGTTATATGTTTTTGCTAGTCAACAAAATAAAAGGTCCAAAATCACATGGCTCTTTGGTGTGAAGAAATTCTGCATTGTGGGATTGTTTTAGGTTTATTGATTTAATTAATTTTTCGGGAACTGTTATCTTTAAATTGACTTATGGATAAACAAAAAAAACCCCAAAAAATTAAAATTAGTGTAATAAATAGTTTCTAGCGGCACTCTAAAACTATAGTCACACTGCTGTAGGAGCGATCATTTTTTCATGCCTCATCAGTATTTGCTTTATCAATTTTTCGGGACGTAAATTTCTGTGAATGCAACTGATTGAGCTTAGATGGACATGGAGTTGAATTTATTTTGCGAAACCAAAGGTCGGTGCAATCAAGTACTGAATTAGCACTCACGAGAAAAGAGATCCGAAGAAATTGCAACTTTGGACTACCGACATTACCAGCCGCGGCCCTGAGAAGTCAAATTGGGAATTTTATCATCCGTTTCATTTCTGTCTCCTCTCCCGAAAAAAATGAGAATTTAGGTGGTCACATCATAGTGTGATTTCGGTTCCAAAACCACAAAAGTAATGCCATATTTTGAATATTTTTTAGTTGCTGCACTAACGGACCGGAATGACAGGAAAACTCCCTCGTAGCCGTCTAAATTTCTCATAGTCTGGAAGCCTTGCTTCGTGCCTTCGGTGAATTTGTTCGGTTATTTCATTTCTGCACCCTCTGAAGCTTACCGGGCTGAACACCTAGGTCTAGATTCCAGAAATATTTGCAAATCATATATTTTTATACAGGAAAACATTACACAGAATCATTGCAACACAACATGAAGACTAAAAGTTGGCAGATACAAAACTTCTTCTATTGACAGGACATTAATTGACGTAGTTTGATGAAATAATAATGTTTTATTTGGGGTTTTTTATAAGTCAAATTTAATAATTGATTTCGATTTGTGTTACATCCATAAAGCTTTGTCTTGTTTATATTTCATTTGAACCGAAGTCATGACATTTTAATATGTATCTAATATATATTTTAATCCTGGCAGTATCGATGCGTGATTTGCATTTTTAGGAAGATATCAAATTTCTCACGGCTGAATCCACCCCAATATGTAGGCCTACTGTATTCAGAATAATTATTTGACATTTAATTAAGACAACAAAATCGAAATACAAACGCTTGATAATATCTTGGCTTGAATTCAGTCGGATTAAAAACTGGTCCATCAATTTGGTTCACGGCAAATAAAGATAGCGACTACCTTGTTATAGGGTGTCGCATAGATTGGTGAAATTGAGTCTTTTTTGGACAGGTATTCGTATTAAAGATTCCATGTTAACAATATTATAGTTTGCAGAGGATTAATGTAGCACAAGAATCACACAAGGTCTTTAATTGAAATAAATGCAATATTCTATAATCCGTTGTACTCTGCTTGAGATGATATTTTCAATTCTATAACTCTATGGAAATTAGGGCCTACATGATTTATTATAATTTAAATAATTTATTATTTATATCTGTAAGTGTGTTGCTTTCACTTAAAACAAATTTCCTCTGGGATAATATTATCTGATTCCTGTTTTAAATAAAAAGTTTTATTCACTGCACACAACCAATTAATTTTAATGTTTTGGGTTAACTAATATGGTGTCACTGGCTTCAATTGTCACAACGGTAAAACAATGTCATGCCCTCTCCAGTTCATTAAAGCTTCTTGGGTGTAACATACTCAACACAAACTTGCCCATAGGGCTATTTTGTAGTGGGAGAAAACTGGAAAACACGGACAAAACCCATGAGGTTGGACAGATAAGCCTACTCCTTGTCACAAACAAGCTGGGAATCGAAACCACATCAGTTGACTTAATGACAGGCCTATAGATGATCTACAGCGCATAGTCTATCATTTGGTTGGCTAAATTGACACTGCAAGTAATTACCCAAATTGTGATTTAATAAAAATAAATTGTGACAGCTAGTGACATTGTTTTAGTATTTGAATTCAGATATGAACATGTGTCACATTACACTTCCTGCTCAGGTCTGTCTTGTTCATTGTACATGAAATACTTAATAAATGAGATTATATTCTGGAAGTATCCACTAGTTTGTTACAAACTTGACTTAATGAAATAACATTATTTCATTGATAAATGGGTGCTCATAAAATTATTACATCTTTTTGGTGAACCTAAAAATCTATAATAATGATCATGGAAATTATACAAAAAGTTGGATGAATGCAAATCTTGTTTTGTTTTTTTTTACGTTTCTGCATCCTAATGATCATACCACACCTTTTTCATCTTCATCTTGTCTATTTAAATCTGTAAATTCTGTTTCAGTTTTACGTTTTTCGTTCAGTGCTGCTTTTTCTATCTGTTTCTGTATGAATTTAGACGTTCTCTCTTCATCATCTAAATCTATTTTTTCTTTGGCTTTAATCGCTTCTTGTTTTTTTATTGTTTCCGGGTCGCGATCGATATAGGAAATAAACCAACCTTTCTCTGTTAGATCAACTACACATTTACCTTAAAAATAGATTAATATCAATAACAATCAAGATTAATAGCCAGCGGTTGGCAGGCAAGATATGACCACATATTGCAAGAGATGGACGGGGAACAGGGAAAACCGATAGGACTCTCATTGTCTCAATGTTTCACATCGAATGTGAAAAATTAGTCAAAATACTTTAGTATGTCATACACATGCTGGCAAAGGCTCAGTTTAAAAAATAGTGTCCTTATTGGTCAAGGCTATTGCATTGTTTTAGGGAACCAGCCCAAATTGGGGACAATGAACAGTGATCAAAATATGCATTGTTTAAACATGCATTATGCAAGAGCAAAATCTGCTTATTACATGTCTTTCTTTAGGCCTGAAATGTTATCTAAATTATCAATTAGACATTAATTAACTTATCCAGACCATAATAAACTCTCGATGTCAAGGCTAGCCTTCGATGTTGGCTGGATTAGATTCCTATATGCCGCTAACGGCTATTGATAATTAAATCAATAAAAGCGGATAATTGAGACTATGCTGTTTATATTAATGATTTTAGTCAATCAGGGTCATAATCCAGGTATTTACGGTCAGATATGCTCGAAAATCGATAAGAACCAAGACCATAGCGTTATATTCATACATTTCAAGTTTGATCAAATATGGATAAAAATTGTGACTTCTAAAGGGTCCACAACCTTGGTATTACATACTTTTACACTATTTGCGAACGTGGAGCGGTCAATTTGCCCAGCAATTTCGGTCAGATTTTTACGAAATTTGAATTCAAACTTCATTGAGGTGTATCGATGATATATTGATACGGTTTTTAAAATTGAATACAAATTGTGACTTCTAGAGCTTCCACAAGTAAAAAACATGATTTTTCAAACAATCAGGGGCCATAATCAAAATGTTATGTTAAACATGGCCAACTGAGGCAGATGTGTCGAGGACGAGAGTTAATCTCCTTCAGTTTTAGCAGTGTTTTATTTTAGATGATCTACCAAGATTTTTTTATCTAAACTGAGTATGTACTAAGTAACTTTTAAAGTGTTAATTATGACTAAAATATGCAAAAAGAGAGATATTTCGTTGAAATATATCATCGTCTGTAGTATTTAGGAATACAGTTCACCCGAGTTCACTCAAGCATTTTTACACATGGTTAGATTGGTGTACAAAATACAAATACCGAAATCAAGACTGGTAAATCGATCCAGAAGAGAGATGGCCTCAAATTCGAATTCAAATGAAAATGATTCAATTAGTATAAATGATCTTCTTGATAATGTTCTAAAAGATGATGGGTCGTTAGCAGTCCATGCGAAAGCCGTCGGACCGCCGGTCATTACCGATAAAATAGCTCTCGGTCCGGTATTTTCATCATGAATACCGGCCCAGTTGTCCGGAAAGATTCTGGACCCGGTTTACTGACTGCTGGTTGTATTAAATCATCGCCGTATTGGCACTGACTGACGGCACTTCGTGCACGGACTGTTGAATTCTCGTTTAATTTATTGTGTTAATTTCACTATTGTTTAAAATGTAAACAAAATCTTATCTCGAGTACGTACAGTGTAGCAGTCGCTACCGTGTGCAACGATAGTCGCGGGACACGATAGGCCTCGGTGTAATTTTACATGCAAAATTAACGGTTATATTTGTCATAAACAATCGATGTCAAAACGATATACTGCCACGATGTTATGAATGTTGAATATTTTCGTTAATAATACGGACGCGTTAGGTAAAGTTGTATAGTAAGAACACGCGTGTTCACATATTCTGCACGATATATGCGGTTACATTTCCAACCAGTCATGTAAAGCTGCATGTCTACTACATTTTGAATGTCTACTACATTAAGACTATACATGTTTAGAGTGCATAGTTAAGAATTACTCTCGAATCACGGCAAAGATAGACTTTAAAATTGCAAACTATAACTGTATTTAGGTTACCGGTCTTCCAAATAGAAATAAGACAAATAGAACTTGCAACGGGAGTCGAAAGCGATTTCAAATCAGACATAAGAAGCTCATACTAACCGCAAAAATGAAATGAACGCGACACAAGTCTCCGATGTCAGAGAATATTAGTAAAGTATAACCGCTATCAAATCCACACGAAAATCCAAGGCATTCATTTTATTTTAGAAAAGAATAACTGTAGGCTCGATAGAAGAGCCTATTCTACATGAACCCCAAATCAATGGTAACTGTCAACTTGTCTGTTGTCATGCTCGTGCAGATTTGTTTGAATAACAGAAATGTCCCGTGAATCAAAGATCAAAGAATAAAATCGCACGTAGCCACTCTTTGTTGTTTTTATGCGAATTCAATTTATCTAAAAGGGGCTCCGGCGCTATTTAAGGAATTATTTTTGACCCAATACTAACCATCGCCAATTTTTTAATCATGGGATAAAGTCAATTAACAAACAATACAGGTCTACTTTATTACAAAAACATTGGTGAACTTACCATTTTGTCTAAAATCATAACGCTAATCAACAAACAATACTATTGTTCTTTATTACAAAAACATCGGTGAACTATATTGTTTTTGTACATATTGTATTTATTTATTTGTTTGTACTATATGTTATACCTGATGAGTCTTTGGCTGAAAGGAATAAAGAATTGGAACTCGAACTAATCGCTGTCGGGATGGCGAACCAAGCTAGTTGATTATTAGGTAAATAAAACAATATAAACAACCAATGAGTAAAACTGATCTATTCTAATCAATTAAATAATATACAAGTCAAGTACCGGTATTACCTTAACCGTGGACGGGTTAACGGACACTCAACTTACAAATATTAAATCATCGCCGTATTGGCACTGACTGACGGCACTTCGTGCACGGACTGTTGAATTCTCGTTTAATTTATTGTGTTAATTTCACTATTGTTTAAAATGTAAACAAAATATTATCTCGAGTACGTAATACCGTATATCGAGCTAGTCTAGTAAGTAGTAGGCTAGGTTAATCCAGACTAAAACGAAAGTCCTTTTATTGTATTAATAACATTGGCTTCTGGTAGACTCGATTGTCATCTAAGGGATTATATTTTCTTTGCGCGGTCTATTTATTGTTATCATTAACACAAAATGACAATTAAGGAAGTGTGCGAAAAAGTCTTTATACAATAGATAATCTTTGTAATAAAGTAAAGTATTTTCCCCCTTATATATACTGTTTGTTGTTTTTCGAGTTTTAGGCCATTATTACTTATTTTATGCATATTTTTGGTATGAACTTTTTTGGACCAGTAAAATCTCATTCGGTCCAGTAATAGTTGGAATAATACCTGCCCAAATGTCCAGTAAAAAAAATATCATTTCGCATAGACTGGTCGTTAGGTCATTTATTGGTGAATTGTTATAAACATGTGTGATTAGAAACAGAACCTGCATTGTCTTAAATTTATCGGATATATTGAAATAAAAACTGGTTCAAATAAATATAGACCACAACTTAAAAAATATTAATCAAGTTAGTCCTACATTTATAAACTGATTATTTTATCCTACGCCTAATTAATATTATTGGCCAATTTTTCTGGGCATACACCGAATAGGATAACAGTCCCGAAACTCAATAATAGATTGCTAATGTGGACTTCAAAAACATTCGTCTTATATAGCGCTTTGACTTATATATATGGATGGAGGTTGGAAAAACAGTAAAATATGACGATTCGACTTATACTTCACATAAACTTATACCTTGTAAAATACGGTAAATAATGAATTATTAAATGTCGATTGGACAAAGAATGTCGAAGGAATGCCTAAAAAAAACATTTCTGGATAGCCTGGAACAGGGTCAAATTTTTGGTATTTGAAAATGTCATAATTTCAAATTTCCACTTCAACGTTTTTCGTGCCAACAAAGTTGTTTACAAGTGAAAAATTTGCATTGTCGGCTTGGAAATAATCGAAATAGGCTGTCGTTTCGTGAATTCATCTCCTATTTTCGAAATTGTAACATTTCTGGATAGCCTGGCTTCGGGTCGAATTTTTGGTACATGAAAATTTCAATTTTCCACTTTGAAGTTTTTTGTCCTGACAAAGTTGTTTACAGGGCATTTTTTCCTTTAAATTTTCAAAAACTTTGAAATCAGGTCTAATATTGATGGCAACCATTTAAGTAGGTCATTTGGTGCCTATTTTTAAAGTTTTATCAAAATCGGTTGGTAACCAAAGATTCTTAGCAACTTTTAAAATGTTAAAACTCAGAAATTTTGCCCGGTTGAAATGTTTTCTGTTATAACTTAGTTCATAATTCTTTTGTGCTTAAGATTACTTATACTTATGTTGATTTTCCAACACAGGTCCTGTTAGGTCCTCTTCGTCGGACTCCTCACTGTTTAACTGAATTCTGCTATTTGTATGACTGCCGGTTTAGGTCTTAATTTCAGCATTATAATCATATAACGTATCTTGTGTACTCCAATATTTGTCCAGTCTATTTTTAATGGAGTTCAATGACTTAGCACACACAACTTCTTCTGGAAGACTATTCCACAGGTTTGCTGATCTCACACTGAAACTGTACTTCCTGATATTCGATTTCGTTCTCTGTACAAGTAGTTTCTTTGAGTTCCCCCTTCCTTGATCTCTGTTTAAATGGTCTTTACGCAATTTGATAAAATTAGAAGTATGAGGGTCATATTTGCCACTTAGAATCTTATATATTTCGATCATATCTTCTCGATGTAGCTTTAATCTTCTTAGTCGTTCTTCATATGTGAGATTTGACAATCCTGGGATCTGTTTTGTTGCCCTCCTCTGAACTCCCTCTATCATATCTATATGTTTACACTTATATGGGAACCATACAGAACTGGCATAGTCAAGGTGAGTCCTTACTAGGGTCTTGTAGAGAGGTATGAATGACTTTTCATCTAAATGTTGAAATATTCTTCTTCATAGTGCGAACATCGAGTTAGCTTTTTTCACCTTTATGCTAATGTGTCTATCGAAGCTCAGCTGGTCATCTATGGTCACTCCTATATCCTTCTCGTCTCGTATGTTGTCTAGTGTGCGACCTAGTAGTTCATATCTGAAATCTGGTTCCGGATCTTTCTTACCAATATGCATGTGTTTGCACTTCTCCGGATGAAATCGCAAGAGCCAGGTATTACTCCAGTCCGTTAGTTTCTGCAAATGTCTTTATCCTTTCTTTCCTGTATGATGTGAAATCAAACATGATCGGTCCTAATACTGAGCCCTAAAATCAATAACATCTGATGGGAAGTGATGCCTGGTTGTTATGACTTAGCCATTTTTTGGCCGATTTAATCTGTGGCATCTATGAGGAAATTTTGCCCGGTTGAAGTGTTTCTCGTTATAACTCAGTGACATTTTAGTCGATCTTAGCAATTTATTTTTCTTTTTCACATTCTTGACAAAATCCATGACCTGTGACCATGAATATGAAAGCTTTCATATCTGCCTAGCAGATCTAGTTATTATTATTATTATTATTATTAGGACAATTAAATGTGTGCTTTTCAGTAAATTTGTGCAACTTTGTACAACCTTAAGTACTTTTTCCACAAAAGTGTTGTGTAGTGTTGAAAATTTCAAGCTGAAAACATGTTGATGTTTACATTATATTTTGGGGGTCTTTTTACGTGAGGCAATTACAAATAGTACATTTATTAAATGTGGATATGAAACAAAAACAATACGGTACCTTCTCTACCAAGCCATTTTACAAAATCTGTCAATGTTACCCACTGTGTGGAATTCATGCGGACATGATTTCGGTTAGAAATATATTCTTGATAGACAATATTAGCATGAATACGCTTAGTACCACATCTTCTTCTCAGTACTTCTAAAAATTCTTCTGCAAAATCGCTGAAAACATAAGTATAGAACATTTTCATAAATATGCCTACCACTTGCTGGTAAACAATTTCAGGGTTATAATTTCTGAAACTTTTCATTAACCTGAAAAAATGTCCCATTTTGTACTGGATAATGACAAGCCTTGGTTGCCAGGATTAGTAACAAGCGGTTACCAAGCAAGATACACCCACATTTTGAAATAGATGGACGGGGAATTGGAAAATAGAGCTCATCCTCTCATTCAATCTGATTAAAACACAGATCCTATTTCTTTCGTTTTTTATAGTTCAAAATTTCGTTTTACTTGTCTTCACAACACTGCATGTAGGATCTGGAAGAGTTGTTATATAACAGGCGTTCTGGTTGATGTGAGGAATTAGCAAATGAAATGGTCTGTTACGGCGAGTTCTTGGAGTGCTCTGCATGGAACTGTGGGTAAACCACTATAAACATCAACGCTGATTCATTAATCAATGTTTTATGTCAGAGGGTCAAAAGTCGCTTGTATGACCACTGACACGACCTCCCATTACAACTGGTCAGATCTTCATGTATGTAGGCCATCAAAAGTACAAAAAAACAAAACGTAATATAGATCTGCATTTTAATCAGATTGCCTCTCATTGTTCACATCAAATTAGGAATAAATCTGTCAAAAACTGTAGCCTCTTTCGCAGAAACAAGGTTTGTCCTCTCATGACCCTGATGCTACACACAAAATTTGAAATAAATCTGTTAAAAACTGTAGCCTTTATCGCATTCAGAACATTTTTGGCAAAGTGGGGTAACTCCAGAACAAAGGGTTGGGGAACGTTGAATATTGATATGGTTCATTTTCACATGAACTCAATGCTTTACACCAAATCTAAAAAAAGATTGGGTAAAAATTGTGGCCACCAAAACACATTCACAAAGTTTTCATGTAAGGGCCCATAAGTAGGGTGACCCACCATAAATAAATATCTCCATATATCTCGACAATTTCGCCACAATATTTATATATATGCCAAGCCTCAAATCAGTTTCACACAATTATAGTCACTAAATAAACGATCATGTTGTACTTAATAAGCTATGACCATTAATCATCTATAAATAATAGACTGAAAACTGGTTCCATGTGTCGTCCATAACATCCAGACACTTTTGAGTGAAAGATAGGTTACGTGCCCTTGTTTTGAAATTAGTCTCGCTGAACCAGTCTATCGACCATTCTAGGGCTGATTGACAGGTCGGGATAATCAAGACTACTTTTTTACGAAACATAACAGAAAGCTAGAACAAGAAATTGAAGTTAGAAATGAGCACGTTAGCTAGCTCAACAATTGTTTTAAGAAGCTTGTAAAAGTAAAATGAAACTACTGCTAGTATCATGTTCCTGTCTAACCCAAGTGTTTCTGAGATATTATTTGTACTAAACCAAAAGATGCCGCTCTTAACGGTACAGTTAATGATAAAGCGATTTAAAAAATGAAACGAACGTAATTTCTAAATCTGCTGTAATAACCAAGAAGCTTAATTTTACTGCTATTCAAAATCGTCAACAATAATTTTTTTACGGCTGTAATAGTTGATAGATTTGTAGAGAATTGCACGTGCCATGGCTATTTATAGTATCATACTGTCAGAAAGTTGGCCTCGACACGGCGAATGTGCACGCTTCAGTGATAGTCTCGAACTATCAGCGGTTGACTGTATTTCTGTAGGTGCGTGGGTCACCCTAGCATAAGTCTAGACAAAAGGTCGCAGAACACTGATAATCGATAAGGTTCGTTGTCTCATGTATGACCCCCAATGCCTCTACCCAAATTTGAAAAAATCTGTTAAAAAATATAGTCTTGATAAGGTTTTCGGAAAAGGGGAATTACTCTGGATCAGAAGGTCTGATGCACACCAAAATCAAAGTGATATGTTAAGTTCCATCATAATCGGACAAAAAATGTGCACTTTGTACACATTTTACATTTTGTGTAAAAGGCAGGGAGCATATAACTCCAACACAAAAGGTCTGATGTACACAAAAATCAAACTGATTAAAAAACACATCCAAATTGGAAAAAAAATGTGACCCCTAATAAGGGTCCACAACATAATGTATTATGGTCTGAGATGCGGCAATATTGGAAGGAGACAAAATCTTTTAGATATAAACATACAATATCGAAAAGAACCAAGATCTTTGGGATATAAACATGTATTTTAAGTTTCGTCAAATTTGGGTAAAATTTATGATCTGTAATGTGTCCACAAGCAAATGTAAATGGACAGACAAATGAACGGACAGGGTCGACGGCATAATACATCCACACGAGAATGTAGGCGAATAAATACAAAAAGATGACAGACACTCATTTTTTTCTGACTGTAACTTTGGGAAGGATAAAGAATAAGCTTATACTAGATTTCAATAACAATAAGTTCATCTTGATTTAATTCAATATTAACAATTACAATACAACATCTTAGGGTATAACATGCATGTGGTCATTGGATTTAAAAATGAATATTAAAAGAATGTCTTTTTAGACTTACTTTGAAAAAGAATCAATATATTCGTCTGGATTTTCGGCAAACAACAACAACTGTCGCTGATGAGACTCTGATGTCATATGACATTTAAAACCATTCTATGAAAAAGACAAGAATAAGCCAAACTATACCAGAGTACAGGTGACGTCACAGGTAGATCAGACAAGTTTCAATTTATGTTAGCTGTGACCATCCCACAGTGAACCACTGCATACACATCAATAACCTAGCTTGATTATCCAGATAGTTCCCATATGTTTATCTATTTTAAACCACATAGTCATAAGAATTGTGATTTTTGAGTCTTTGCAAAAATGTATTTTCATAACGGCAAGTCTTAAGCAGGCATTCTGTTCACACATTACCTGGTACTGAAGCTGTGACTGAAGAAACAGAATGTGTCCAGTTCACATTAATATATCTGACATCATAACAATTTGAGAGATTTTGTATACCATCTATAAACATACTTCAATACCTCTGTACCGGTATGTCAAATCAGAAACCAAAAATTACCTTTCATCAGCAAAGATGGCCAGAGCACAAGAATCCTTTTAACTTAAAGAATTTTAACATAAGATTAATAATTAATTTACCTCATCTCTACACTGTTTTTGACACATCTCACAATACCATCGTAACTTCTGTAAACCCTTGGATTTAATACGATTTGCAATAGCCTTTGGAGTTAAGAATCCACCCTTTTCTTTTCCCATTTTATTGATATGTATTACTTATGTTGACATCTGCAAAGAGAAATGAAATGAAATGGGGTTTAACGTCCTACTGTTCTGCTCTGACTGGGCTAAAGAAGACGGGCATATGCCATACAATGTGCTATGAGGGAAATTTTGCCCGAACAGCAACCTACTCTTATATATAATTCCAACTGCCGGGGGATATTTTACGTGCACTCCAATGTGTACATGGGCCCTGTAGGTTAGCAAGTCAACATCTTAATTACTGAGCCACTGTGTTTCTCCATGTGCAAATAGAAGCATAATCAAAATACGTGTATGCATACAAAATAAAGTTACTTTTAGTCCCAGGGTAATTTTAGCCAGTCAGAAAATGTGACCCATGAAATATGTCTGAAATTATGTTCTATTTGTTATTTTATGTCACTTGCAGTCTGTATTTATAAATAGAGGACATAATCAACCTAGAAGGATCATAGATCTGATATCATCTATACTGACTGACCAGTGCATCGGCTATAATATAACCGTGTGTCTTTTCACCGCTGATGACTGACGATTGTTCTCAAAATACAAGATATTATAACACAATTTAGAATAGGGACTAGTAACCATTGAAATCTAAATATGGGTTAACGCCCAAATTTAAATAACTCAGCCATACATGAAGAAATGAAATTTAGGTAAGCCTTGCCCAATTATAATCAAAGTTTTTCAAAATTTCCAATTTTGTTTCATCTGCTTACCTAAAATTCTTATAATGTAAGCCACCATGACACCAGCCAGGTGAAATCTCGCCAAATATTGTGACGCGTTAACCCCGCCCATGGTTTCCCTCATAAGACTGTGCCACTACGCTCGGTAATTACTATCAGAGAATATAGGATCATAACAAATGTTATAGATTTGCCAAATCCAGTTGGCAAGACGCCCATTACATCAGACTTCTAAAAACAGAGTCAATAATTAACTTTTGTTCACGTTTGAGCGAGAAATTAATACCCATCCTTCGCAACACACAGTCTATTATTGTTTTGGGCATTTTTTCCAACGCTAAAGTCATTAGCATATAATTATGGACATGAAGGCCATATATGGAAAGTGACGTATGATCACGTGAGATGGAGTGCGCATACTATTTCAGACTTGTGGACATTTTAATTTGGATAGCAGAGAAATTTTGCGCAAAGTTGGGTTTCGTCAAATCATGTAATTATGCGGTAATGCTACACCTTTATTTCAATGGGAATTGGTTTATTATATGTTAAGCTATGTACAATACAGTTTGGGGTCAGTTTATGTGTAATTAAGGGAGTTATAGGCCAGTAAACTTTTTTGTAGTGATTTGACTAAAAAACTTGCGCATTGGAACTCTGTAGGACGAGCCACTACTGTGGCTGGAGTAAGACGGAAGACATCAGCAGTGGAACCATTTCTACGTTCACTGAAACTGATACACGATCGTTTAGCAGTTAAAAATTGCCCAGAAAAATTGACTGGGGTCGATTTTATTTTCAAAAAGTATTCAATAGATGTCCAGGACGGTTGCTGAACATATGGGGCGAGTGTAATGAGCCCTACGTTCAGAGCTGAACGAATCCATGACTACTCGGACCAAAGACCACTTGGACCAGGACCAGTCGGACCAACTGATAGACCACTCGGACCAACTGATAGACCACTCGGACCAACTGATAGACCACTCGGACCAAACAAAAAGACTACCCGGACCATAGAAAAAGACTACTCGGACCAAACAAAAAGACCACTCGGACCAATAATAAAGTGTTGTTTTAATAAATTGATAATTGTGTTTGTTTTAATATTGTTGTAGGGGGTAAAATTATCTATAAAACGACCACACAAGGGTTCAGTTTCACAACAGTTTATTTAATATTCATTAAAAAAAACCCCCTGAAAGTATATAATTTCAATATAAGTTATACAATCAACATATAAAATCAATGCGTTCATTTCATTAAAATAACATATTACATGTTAATATTAAAACACACGATTGATGAAAATAACAATCGAATCGACAAGAAACTCTAAATATAAAAATGATACCAAGGTTAAATGAAACATACAACCTTACTCTACCAAATTCTATCTAATAGTGACCAAGGTGATTTCTACATTTACGGGAGCGGTTCGTTGCTCGCGCAAAATTTTAAGAAAACCCAGTAAAAATAATCAAAATATTGACAAGTTTATTGCCGAAACTAACCCAACAATGTCAATAACATCATAAATTCGTCTGTCAAACTGAGATTCACCCAGCTGCACGCGGCATTTTCTCCTGAAATTTGATTGGCTAATAAAGTTACTCGCAACTTGTGTTACTAAAAATACACTTTAGACCTGAACGTCATGACTGGTTTTCCCACGAACACCAGTAACAAACACGTGATAATCGAGTCTAAAGTAAAGAATGTTTACATCCGGCATTTGGCATTCACGCTAAATGAACACGTTTCAAACTAATATTTATCGGTAGTGATTAATTTGTATGTATCTGTACTCACCCGTGTTTTAAACTTTTAAACTTTGAAGTCTTGCACTTTTAACTAATTTTAACCATATGGAACCTATTGGATGAACACTTTAATATGCAAAATATCTACGTGTCCAGCTATGTGGTTTTTACTGTGAGCACTTCGCTTTTCCACATACAGCCAGCGGATTTTTTTCCCCAAGGGTTTTTTTCTATCCGCTCTGATGACGCCAAACATCCGTCAGCTGGACCTCCTGTTTTAACATGTTTTTAAAGAGAGAAGATGACCCGCCCTCTCTTCATACAACAGCGAATTTATAAGTGTGTTTTAAGAAACTTCTGATATCCGAGGACTTTTTTATTTTGTGTTTTTAACAATTTTCAAGTGTAAATAATTTAATTAAATCAACCTGTCCATAATATTATATTTATTGTATTGGACGTTAAATCTGTAGTAAACAACAACAACAATGTTACTAGCTGCAATATTTGTGATAATTCTTATTAACAGCTACAACTGATAAATTCGAGGCTTTGAGCAAGTAAAATTAGGCTCAATTGCAAAATTTTCAACATATATCATCAGTTTGCATGGAAATAAGTATGTTACAAATAGTGAAGAGTGGAACACTGAAATCTTAATCTTATCTTACCGAACAGTTTTTTTTTTTTCTATTTATGAGTGAGGTTTCACCTTTATTTCACCTCTATTTCAATTGGTTTATTATATGTTAAGTTATGTAAAGTACAGTTTGGGGTCAGTGTTATTGGAAATTTAATGAAGTTATAGGCCAGTAACCTTTTTTGTAGTCAAATGACTACTGTGGCCGGAGCAAGACGGAAGACATCAATAGTGGAACTATTTCTACCGTGTTACATGCTTATCAAATTGATGAAGCATATCAAAGAAAAAAAATTAAATTGTTGATGTATGTGGAGATGGTCCGATTAGCAAAGATAAATACTGGTCCGAGTTGATTAATTAGTACTCGCCTTCCTTTGAATTACAGCATGTAATTTGCCGGTTGGAATTGGGTGGTCATGGGCTATTTTTCCACTGACAAATTCTTCAGGACATATGGTTTGTACATGTATAACAGTAGCACCACATTGATGTTTTGTTGTCCTGTCTCTCAGTTGAAGACTTCTTGACATATGTACATGTATCTATCCGTTTTCATCTACTAATTTATTTTTTCCTTTCTGCGACCCAGTATATAACACTGTAAACTCTGGTACAGTTGTACCTGAACTTGGTTCACACACCCTACATAATCTGGTGAAGCCAAGGTGGTGTAGTTATTCCTGAATTTAATGTTAATACATGTATATCAAAAAGGCTACCAGATGGATGCTCCATCCATACCACAGAATTAAAGGCAATATCCACAGCTCTTGAGTGGCTTATGTCATCCACGGAACGGAAGCAGATTCTTTTTCCACACAGGGTTTTTTCTATACGCACTGATGGCGCCAAACATCATTCAGCTGAACCTCCTGTTTTAAAGTGTTTTTGTTATGACAAAGGGAGAAGATGACCCGCTCCCTCTTCTCACGACAGCGATTTTATAAGTGTGCTTTAAATTGACTTTTTATTATACAAGGACTTTTTATTTTGTGTGTTAACCAATTTTAAGGAGACGTTTGATATATACACGGATGTTTGTATTGTATGTTTTTACCAATTTTCAACCAATTAAGTGTAAATAATTTAATTAAATCAACCTGTCCATAATATCATATCTAATGTATTGGACGTTAAATCTTTAATAAACAACAACAAACAACAACAATATTTGCTCAGATATATTCTTTTTCATTAAATTAAAAATGTTTGGCCGTTATGACCAAATTTTTGGGACGTTATAAACCAACTGTTTGACCGTTATAACTAAAGTAGGGCTGTTTTGACCAAACCTGTTTTTGGCCGTTATGGCATCGGGCCGTTATGACTACATCCCCGAGTGGTCTTACAATATAAATTAATTGGTCCGAGTGGTCTTTTGGTTTGGTCCGAGTAGTCTTTTAGGTTGGTCCGAGTGGTCCCTCTTTTGGTCCGACTGGTCTTTTTTGGGGGGTCCGAGCAGTCTTTGGTCCGTTCGAGTGGTCTGGATACCAGCTGAACTAACCCTAACCCGATTCTCCCATATTTTTACTACCGGTAGGCTACTTTTAGTACAGTATATGGTAATTTTATAACTTGTCTATATTATGCATTAATGTGCCTTATATATAGGTTTATATTGGCGCTAGGAGTAGGAATATGTTCAATATGTTGGCTAACTTCTTCTCGAATCCGGATGCTGGAATACGGATGAGAGATTCCGGGATAATGAAAACGGTAAGCTTACCCAAAAGAAATTAACTTTTAATATCGTCCTACTATAAGTAGATGAATTCGGTTGTTTTTTTTTTATTTTATCGCCAATCTTTCTTACCGGATGTTGTTGAATTATCTTTAGTTCAAGGGAGGGAAGTGCGCTAGTGGCGCAGTGGAAGTGCTCTCCTTTTTATTTTGAGTGAAAGGCGCGAATGAAGATGGCGACCGTTTGTGGAGTGAACGAATCGTTGTTGGAACAGTTTTGTGCAGTTACAGGTTTAAAACAGACCATTTCTTTCTTTTCATTTAGGTCTCTGAGACAAAAACTCTAATTGTATCAGTATCATCACCGAGAAATAGTATGAGTAATAGTGTTTATTGTACGTTTAGATGGTATACTAGCTCTTGACCGATCTGGAGAATATCTTGTCAGTGTTTATAGGCCAAGTTTATACCCACAATTCTAACCCTAACCCTTCAGAATAGTTTTAGCCACAATCCACCGTTGTTACAGCTTCAATTTGTACGTTTGACATGTAATTTATAAACCTAACCCTAACCCTGGTGAAAGATATTCTCCAGATGATACAAAGATCTAGTATTATTCACTAGCCATAGCTACGAGAACGAGTTAAAAACGTTGCGATAAAGCATTCTTTTAGGAACTGTACGTCTCTGAGTGGACGATGACCACTGATAGTTCCTATCGGGCTCTATAGGAGCTTTTACGGGTTTCCCTTTTGACGTCATTAGCGGTCATGCGCAGACCCTGGCCCGTATAGGCCTACTGAAACCCATAGGCCATTGTTGTGTGTTATTTTTATAAAATACCGTTACGGTTGTACATATTATATGTAAAATGGAACCGATATATGTGTAAGGTTTACCGAATAATGCCACAAACCGATATTTACAAAAACTTTGATATAGAAAAGATACGTCAGGTTTACCAGACCCGTAATGGCCGTATGCAATTGAGGAAAACAATAGTGGATCATACTGATCCGTGCTCATGGCCCGAACTAGAATTTGGTCAAGTTTATTATGTATTTTACGACCAAACAGATGTTATCTATTAATTCCAGGACTATTAATAGAAAAGATTTAAATGGTCTATCCTATTTACTGTAAAACATGAAATTATTGCGACATGAAATTATTGCGAGTTGGGGTGGTGAAACATAATTGCGACATGAAATTATTACGAATTTCTATAGTAGGGAAAAAATTATTGCGACATGAAATTATTGCGAATTTAAATAATTTTTTTAGTAAATTTGTCTATAAAATGTGGTAGATTGTTATTTTTGGGGTGACAGTTGGCTCTTCAAAACATCGGTTGATTGGTGATCATTAGTAACAGTAAATAAACAACTATTGAGGATTATAGCTTTGAGGTGACAGTCGGCTCTTTAAAACATCGGTTGATTGGTGATCATTAGTAACAGCAAATAGTGTAAACTTGTCATTTTGTACCAACCTTCGATACTACTGTCTACCATTGTGATGCATTCGATAATATTTATCCATTTTTGTGAATAAAATCTATGAATTAATTTTATTTTATCAAAAAAGCACATGAACAAAAAAACACTGCTAATTTTATCTCCTATTTACAGGGGGTGTAACTCTGTATGTAATATTATAGGAGGCACTAAAACGTCTATTTAACAATAAAGTGGCAATGGAAAAGAGATACTGGATGATCGTGACAAAACTCGGTACTTTTATTTTATTCATTCAGTATCAAATAATGATAAAATAGTTGTTTGATGCACAAAGTAAAACATAAGCCATTTTTATTAAATTTCATCTTGATGGAGTATGAATACCAGTAACAGAAAGCATAAAATTATGATCAAGTTGAAGCTGTGAATATTTTTTAAAACCCTTTTTTCCTGTTAATAGTAACCACATAAATCGTCTTGGCTCATTTTTTGGGACTCAGTGAAATTTTAATACAGTCAGTTTATCTCTACTGTTGCAACCAAGAATGAAGAACAATACATTTGTGTCCATTTTATCAATTTCTAATTCAGTATTTGGTTCAGAGATGAGAACCAGGGCTGTCAGTAATTTTTCACAGATGATTAGCAGCACTGCTAATCAAAAAGTCCAGTTTTGCCAAATTTGATTAGCAAATTTAAAAACTGATTAGCAGTTTTTCAGTTTCAACATAAAACACCTAAATAACAAGATTATTATAATTTTAATTTATAACAAATGATTAGATTTCATTAAAAATAAAACACACTTATATGGATATACTACTTCTGAATTTATTAACATGCTACGTTTCGATACACATACAGATATCGTTTTCAAGCAAATAATGATAATCAACAATAAATGTGGTACAATATATAGGTAACAAGTGGAAACCATTTAACAGAATAATCAATACTATCAACAACGCATTATCAAGATCAAAGAAGTTATGTAAATTAACATGATGAAAGAATAACACTAATAATACAAAAGGAAGAGATTAGAGGATAATTGACTACTAATAATACAAAAGGAAGAGATTAGAGGGTAATGACTACATGAAACCGTAACATCAAGACGCTAATTAACTATATGAAACCATAACTATAAGATGAGATGAAAGTCAGAGATAGAAACAATCATCACAAGTGAGACCTTAACTACAAGATGAAATAAAGGGGGGGGGGGTCATACACTTATGACCACAGACACTTCTCATCACTAACGCACACTGATTAAGAATTAATTATTGATTATTCTGTTAAATGGTTTCCACTTGTTACCTATATATTGTACCACATTTATTGTTGATTATCATTATTTGCTTGAAAACGATATCTGTATGTGTATCGAAACGTAGCATGTTAATAAATTCAGAAGTAGTATATCCATATAAGTGTGTTTTATTTTTAGTGAAATCTATTTCTATATGTCTTATAAGGATTATTATAAGGATTAGATTAGATTTCATTCTTAAGATTTTTTTAGAATTTTATTTTTTTAGAATTTTAGCACGGCTACAGGTAGCTGTGAACATTTCTAAATGTAGACTTTTGCTTAGGCCTTACATGTATGTCTGAAGCCAATTCTTGGCAGTGGCATCCGAAGTCCCACTCATTTTAATTCTTATTTCTTCGTTAGAAAACAATTTCGTCTGCTTTTTATCGTGTGTTACTATTTTTTTTCAGTCGGACGCACACAGTATTTTACGAATAATCTCGATTAACTAGACGCACGCGATATAAACAATAATATTTTACGGGAATTCTTACTTTGATTTCTCATTTTACAATACGTTTACACATATTTTTTTTATATATTTTATTTAAAAAGGCCACCAGAAGAATGTCACACATAAAAGCTCCTATAATTAATGAAACTTTATTTTAAAAAATATATCTTTGTATCCCAAAGAAATGTCCCTTTTGATATTTGCTCATTTGAGACCATAACTTTCTGGATTATGGCCCCTGATTGTACGAAAAATCGCATTTGTTTTACCTTGTTCTCTATCCATCTCTTGCAAAATGTGAGCGTATCTTGCTTAGCAAACGCTGGTTTGGCGTTTCCATGAATACCAAACCACAGTCTATAGACAAAAAATTTTCTGTAGTATATTGTTCATGCCAAATTTGATGAAAATCCATGCAGGCATAACTGAGAAAATTCAACTTTGTTGTCAGCAGTACCTTTTATTATCATGCTTTTGGGCCAAGTTTGGAACATAGAGTTGCTAAATACAATTGGTATATTTTTGGTGATTAATATGTAGTTTACCACCCCAAATAACAAAAAATGTCATATCTTATGAACAAATATTACCGTGCTAGCTTTAAAATGTACATTTTAGACTGCTCTTAATAGAACAAAATGAATTGTAACAAAGTTAATTCTTTTTCTTAATTTTCAAAGTCAATCCGATTCCAACAGAATAAGTTTCATTCAGACTTTTCTCCTTTTATTATATTTTGGTTGGGGTTTTCTATAACTAAAGCAAGGTTTTGACCAATTTCTTTTTTCTGTTTGATATTCTTGATAAAATCCATCAGAAAGTTGCGATGAATATGAAAGTTTCTTATCTGTTATCTGTACCATGTCCATGGTAGGTGAATTGTTGCTCCCTGACTTTTCAAATTCATGGTAAAAGTGAGGGCCAGAGAGATTACTCTTCTTTATATAATCGTGGTCTGAATAAACACACTGATCATCAAACTGAAATGAAATGGGGGTTTAACTTCCTACTCTTCTGCTCCGAACTGGGCTAATGAAGACAGGCATACACCATACAGTGTGCTATGAGGGAAATTTTGCCCGGACAGCGGCACTACGGCCTACTCTTATATCGAATTCTAACTGTCACAGGATTTTACGTGTACACGGGACCTCAGTTTTTCGTACCATCCGAACGACTAGACAGCTGTCTTTGTCAGGCCCTCCGTCCTGCATCACTGACAATGGGGAACCACGCCAGAATATCTGGATGAACTTTCTCGGCCAATGCAGGGATCGAACTCCTGACCTCCAGGTTAGCGAGCCAGCGTCTTACCCACTTAGCCACCGTGATCCCCCTGATCATCAAACAATAAATTACATTGAAATTCTGGTGATTTTAACTAAATAGATATTTATTGTTACATTGTAGGAGCTAATAAAGATGTTGGACAAAGGTTGCTAGAAGCTTGTGACTATAATTTAGAAATGGCTATAGGAATGCATATGGATGGAGGAGAAGCTCAAGGAGATGGTCCTGATCAAGTAGCTTCATCATCTTGTCCCCTGAATGATGATGTAGATGATCTACAGTATGTTATTACATATTGCTATTATATCAAGCCTTCACGTAAATAGATTCCTGGAGAGTTAAAAAAAAAAAAGCTCTCCTGAAATCAGAAAAAGGGAAAATCACTCTGCTGAATCTCGTAATTTGTAATTAAAGCAAGAGTTCTTAAAGTGATAATTTCATATTTTTAAAATGTATTAAAATAAGGCCTTAAAATAGATGGTATCTATAAACAGTCCTACCTTGTTAAAGAATAATCCTATTAATCCTAT
Source organism: Patella vulgata (assembly GCF_932274485.2). NCBI lineage: Eukaryota > Metazoa > Mollusca > Gastropoda > Patellidae > Patella > Patella vulgata. The sequence continues at coordinate 47,502,950 of NC_065885.2, forward strand.
AACTCACTATTGCCAGGAGAGAAATTGGCAAAAATATCATTTTCAAATTCAAACGTTTGAAAATAGCTATTCCATGGGGGGGAGGGGGATAGAAAAACAAGGGAGGTACAATGTAATTGTGTTATTATTATTGTGAATGTTTTTTAAGTGTGAGAATGATACCTATGAAGGTATAATAGTGAGTTGACAACCTATTGAGCAAAAGACAGAAATAATTATGTTTTGACTTTCTTAGAAAATATGAAATTCTTGCTTTAATGCGTTTTAAAACGAACGGCCAGAATTAAGTCAAATGAGGTCCCAGTAGGAAATGGGGGTAATTAGGCTCCCGTTAACTTTAATTCTTGCTAATTTGTTACTTTGCGTTATGGAGAATGTCTTATTCCGAATAGGCTAATATATGCAATTACCACCAAAAAAATAACGATAAATAGGTACACTTTTCTAAAAACAAATCTATATTCAATTTACGTATCAAAACTTCTCAACTAAATGGCCACTCTCCATTATGCAAATAGCATAAAAGCATGTATTAGTACTATTACCAAGGTTGTGGACCTCTAGAGGTCACAATTTTTTATCCGATTTTGACCAAACTCGAAATATATGTTTATATAACCCAATATTATTACCTGGTTGTACGTGAAAAGGAGTAGGGTCGCCTGTCCAACCTCGTGGGTTTTCCTCGGGTCCTCCGGTTTCCTCCCACGACTAAAGACCCCTACGTGCATGCTAATTATTGAAATAAAAATTGAACCATGTGTTAGTCCTGAAATGACCTAGTTTGTGTAGAGTGGACGTTAAACGCCATTTCTCTCTCTCCCCTTTCAATATTGGTGCAACTTGTTTGTTGGATTTTCAGCACTTTATAAATAGATTATTATTATTATTGGGCTGTAACCTGAATTATTACCCCTGATTGTACAATGTACAAAAAGTCACTGTTTTAGCTTGTGGACCATTTTAGAGGTCACAATTTTTGTTTGATTTTAAAAACCCTTCAAAATATACTCTTTAAAAAAAAGTAAGGGATAATGAAATGCAAATACCAATGCAGGTTGCGATATGATAAATAGTCATGGACATTTGACATGCTTTGAGAGTATGTTCGGAGATGAAGAACTTATCGCCCCAACAGAACCACTGAGCTGCACATGGGAGGGGTTCATTGTCAAATTTGACATTTCAAGGAAGGGTTGATGAAAACTGCCGTGTGCTGGTTTATCTATCCATGTTTGCTTTCCTGTTGGTTCTTGCATAAGATTTACTGTTTAGTGTATCTTTGCTTTAGTGTGTTATGTTCATGTGTAGGCAATTGGCCTGTTATTAACATACACTGGTTACCTCTAATAAAAACAGTAGCAGTGCATTTCCACAGTTTTGTATTGTTTCTGAATATCCCCTACTTTTTTTGAAGGGTAAGCTTATATACACTGTAACCCAGGTATCATTTAATCTTGTGTATCTAGCACTAATTGAACCCTATTGATATTCGATTATCCATGCCCTTATGTCTCTTTAATAATGTTGATCAATTTATTTTACTTGTAGATCTTCAATAAGAGCACCCATTCCACAAAAGAGAGAAGTTTTAGTGGAAGATAGTCCTGTATCAGGTAATAAGATACACAAATCTATCATATTTACAACAATTCCAGACCGTTCTTTAAAAAGAAATAATTTTCTGTCCACCAACTGGGTCATAAAAGGGAGGATTACTGGTTTTATATGCCCACATTGAAGTGTGGTCTATATTGTCGTCACCCCCTATCCGTCCGACGTCCACAATTGCTTGTGGATGCTCTAGAGCCTAAAGTTATACACAGTGTTTAGGGTCATGCGACGAAGAAGCCCATTGATTTTCAGCAATTTCCAATAATTACTGCCAGAGTTATGGCCCTTGATCTCTTTGAAAAATCTTGTGGGCGCTCTAGAGGCTAAAGTTAATATCCGATTGACTTTAGATTTGTACACAGTGTTTAAGGCTGCGAGAAGAAGAAACCTATTGATTTTCGATAATTACTGCTAGAATTATCACGCTTGATCACTTTTAAAAAAATCTTGTGGATGCCTTATAGACCAAAGTTATCATCCGATTGACTTTAGATTGATACACAGAGTTTAATTTCTTGAGACAAACAAGTATATTGATTTTCAATGAATTTTGAAATCGAACAGCTAAATCGATGATATTAAATGTTTTGTATACTAAATGTTAGCATGGGGCAGAACTAAAAGACAAACAAATTCTAATAATTTTCTGATAATTACTTAAAGGCTCAATACCACTCTTGTTGTAACTGAATAATATGTCCCAATCTTTATTCTGGTCAACATATTGTACTATTTTACAATATTCCAATTAATTGATGATACAAATTTCATCTTAAAACACCTAATTTTAAAAATTGGAAAAATTCAACTAAATGATTTGAAAAGCCAGACGTAAAGCTTTTCAAATGTGACTTAGATTTAAAAATAATTTTGAACCCTCTGGACAAGTAAAATAGGATTTAATGGATAATTTACACAACAGGTAGGACACTTAACACATCTAGTACTTAGAATAAGGCTATTTTTTATTTTCTGGAGCTGTCAAGCCAGCAAGAGTGTTATAGTCCCTTTAATGAGTTGTTACTTTTAATCAGATTTTAGTGTATTTAATGATTCATTAACGACTATAGAAAAAATACTCTTATTGACTGCTGTGGGCGCATGCATGTGGACTTAATATCATCCATTGTTCACCCTGGGTTACATTTTTTCCCCACCAGATTTCATTTAAATTTCATACTATAAATGTCTCTGACATACCAAACAACAGTTATTATCAGACTTTGATGAAAGGTCAGTTTGAGATTTTCATTTACAAACCATGGCATGGTATAAGTGATGATAATTTCTGACTTTCGCCAATCCAAAGAATATAGAGGCATGTATCATAGACTGTAACAATAAACCTGGCTTCACTCTTAATGCGCCTACATTAAAATGTGTTCGTATATTGTCATGACCCCTGGCCGGCTGTCCACAATTGGTTGTGGATACTCAAGACTTACTAGAGGATAAAGTTAATATCCGATTGACTTGAAATTTATACACAGTATTTAAAGATGCGATATGTAAGAGTCAGATAATTTAAATATTCAAGGTGGCCTCCACGAGGCATTTTCTGGTTATTTAGTTGGGTAAAATTTGTGACAAATTCTCTTGGTTTGAAGGTGGTTTCTATAAATAAAGTGAAATGGGGTTTAACGTCTTACTGTTCTGCTCCAACTGGACTAATGAAGACAGGTATACGCCATACAGTGTGCTATGAGGGAAATTTTACCTTCACAACAGCATTACGGCCTACTCTGATATTGAATTCCTCCTGACAAGGGATCTTTTACGTGCATGCCAATGTGTACACAGGACTTCGGATTTTCATCCCATCCGAATGACCATACGTTGTCCCACATCACTGACAAGGGGGAACCATGCTGGAAACTCCACATGGGAACTTTCTCGGCCAATGCAGGGATTGAACACACAACCTCCAGCTGAACCATCGTTTCTATAAGAATTCAACCCGCTGAATCCAATGAGCTTGGGCATTCCTCCCAAAAGTGACGGCTAATTCCGCAAGGGAACCAAATTCTGATCAAAAAGGTCACAATTCTTATCTGATTTTGACAAAAATTCAAATATAAGTGTTTAAAAGAGAATGAAATCATCTTTATCATGGTAGGAATACACCATGATGTAGTGAAGTTTAGGTCACAGTTACATTGCTAACACAAAAGAAATGATACTACTATATCACACCATTTCAATTCATCTGCAGTAATAATTTTCTCTTTGATTGATAACTCACCCCATGCATCCTGTACAATGCAAAATACAATATATTGTAGACTTAATTTATATTTTTGTAGCGTATAGAGGAAGACAACTGCCAGCAGCATCAGTTTTTGATGGTTTTAGAGACTTCCAGGCTGAAACACGTAAGCTATAATTTATTAAATCAGTAGCAAGCATTATATAACTTTAAAAAAGCACCTACATTTTGTGTAAGCTAAAAGAGAAGGGAGGGTAGTATTATATATATCTTTAAGTTTTTACCTTTAGTATTTATTCCGGTTATCAGACAATCCTTACCAAAAATCTGATGCAGGAGGAAGATTTCATATTTGTATTTTTATTATACACCAACATTTTCATGTGAATAAAAATAAAGAGAGAGGAATCCAAAACCATTTGAATAACATAAACTTTAGTAGGATCCAAGTTTATTAGACACCAGTTGGCAGAGTGGTTAAAAACAAAGTTGTGGGTATCACAAAACCATCTTTTATATAAAACTCTTTTGTTTTTAATTACATGGGGGTTGGATGGCCGAATGGTTAGCATGCGTGTGCTGTATCATAAGGTCTGTCATTGAGTCAACTGACGTTTCGATTCCCCGCAGTTTTACACAACAAGAAGTAGGGTCGCATGTCCAACTTCATGGGTTTTCTCCGAGACCTCCGGTTTCCTCCCACTGCTAAAGACCCCTACGTGCAAGCAAATTATTGAAATAAAATTGAAACGTGTTATTCCAGAAATGTGTCGAGTAGATGTTGAACCCCATCTCTCTCTCTCTCTCTCTCTCTCTTTCTCTCTCTCTCTTTAACTACATTTTCATGTGAACATATTGCCGACACTCTACCAGTCACAATTCTTATCCAATTGTAATGAAACTTAAAATATAAGGTTATCTCCAAAAGATCTTGGTTTCTTTCTATGTTGGCATGTATTCTGATTGTACGAAAAATCACGTTTTTGGCTTTTGGACCCTCTAGAAGTCACAATTTTTGTCTGATTTTGATGAAATTTAAAATATATTGTTATATCCCAAAGGTCTTGGTTCCTTTCGATATTCATGCCCTGGATTATGGCCCCTGATTGTACAGTTAAGTTCGAATTTCATGAAAATCAGGCCGAAACTGCCCGACAAAATGGCCGCTCCTTGTACGCAAATATTGTAAAAGTATGTAATACAGGTACCAAGGTTGTGGACCCTCTAGAGGTCAGAATTGTTATCTGATTTTGATGAAACTTAAAATATATCTTTATATCCCAGAGATTTTGATTCCTTTTGATAACTTCCTGGATAATGTCCCCTGATTGTACGAAAAATCGCTTTTTTTTTAGGTTGTTTTCTGTCCATCTCTTGCAACATGTGGGTAATCTTGCATGGCAACTGCTTGTTAACTTGTGGACATAGTAGAGGTCACAAATGTTATCCAAATTTAAAAATGGATTCTAACATATCATTGTTACACCCCAATGAGAGTTGCATTGGAATTATGTGAAAATCTGTCCAATACTGTCAGACAAAATGGCCGCTTCCTGTATCAAAAATTCTCAGTTACTTTTGATATTGACGTTGGTCGAAACTGTAACATCCTCCATTATGGCCCATTATTGTATGAAAATCGCTATTTTAGCTTGTTCTCTGTCAATCTGTGGTTATATCTTGCATGACAACCGCTTGTTTTATATATATACTGTCAGGTCAACAAGAAGAAAAATTATTGGGGGGGTCAGCAAGTACAAGTGGTAGTACTACCAATCCTTCAAAACAACGAACACTAGAAGATTTATTTCGTCCACCTATAGACCTTACATTTAAAGGCACTTTTCAAAAAGTAAGTTCAAATTTTTCTTGGAAATTTCTAAAACATGTTTTATTTGTTTCTGTTTGTATTCCTCTGCTATTCCCAACATGGTTATTAAAACTATATCTAGATGACACCTTAAATTATCCACAATATATATGCTTCTTTAACATGTGGTCATGTATGTTAGTAAAGCAAATTTAAATCCAGATAATCTTGAAAATCCAATATCAAATTTGCATTTTATCAAAATTGATTGAAAAATTAGTAACTGATTGTTTTACATAACACACACAGATATCGGGCCACTTCAGAATTTTTACTACAGTTATTTTTTTTACGGCCACATAGAAATGTGGTTGAATATTTTTGTTGACCTGTTCATATGCTAGTCCAGTGTTCACAATTACTTGTGGAAATGTATGTACAGTGTATATATTTATGAGACAAAGAATCCTATTTATTTTACGTTATTTCACATAATCACAGAGTTATGGCCCTTGATCACTTTAAAGACTAAAGTTGTCATCTGATTTACTTAAAATTTATGCACAGTGTTTAAATTCATGACACAAAGACGGCTATTATTTTTAGCGTTTTTGAGTTATGGTCCTTGATCACTTAAAAAAATTATAATTGTCAGCTCTTTTACTTGAAATTTATAACCAGTGTTTCATTTTCATAGATGAAGAAGCCTATTAATTTTCAGTGTTTTCAAGTTGAGGACGTTAAACCCCATTTCATTTCATTTCATTTCATTTCGTTTTCAAGTTGTGGATGCTCTATGGGTTGAAAAGTTATCATCCGATTAACTTTAAACTCATACACAGTGTTTAAGTTCATGAGACAAAGAATCCTATTGAATTTAGTTGTTGGGCCTTTTGCTATTTAGAAATTTCAAGGTTTTTCTACAGCCAAATGGAAATATTGTCTTCGCTTCGTCTATGGTCCACAAGTTCTTGTGAACACTCTACTGACCGCATTTATCCTCTGATTAATCTATCAAAAATTTGCTTCAAATTCTATTCATAAGGAAATATCCCAAGATATAGAAAATCTATTTTTTGAAGCCACGTTTGTCATCTAACTTGGTAGAGGGAGGGCCCATTTTTAGAATGTATTTGTCGTTACTTACTGTCCATTTGCCATACATATTGAAGCTAAAATATTGTTGGATTATCTTCCATTAACCTTCTTTTTCTGCAGTTTAAGTGCAGAGTCTGTTGTACGATTAAACCCCACAATGTTCCCAAAACCACCTAACCATTCGATAAAGATATAACAACCACTCCTTAAGTCAAGCTGGCAGACAATAAGCTGTCGGGCTGATAGGTTTTACATATTTTTTTTAAATGGGTTTCAAAGTGTTTTGTTCCTGTTATGCAAGATCTTTTTCGACATTGCAAAGTAAACGTACGGTGGTAAGACCCCCAAAAGATAAATTTATGTTCAAATTATTAATTAGAACAGGTTTTTCTTTAGTTTTTTGTCCCCCGCCTATCAAAGAAAGCAGGGGACTATTAAAATTGGTCGTCCCAAACATCTTGGTTCATTTCGATATTGGCATGTATCGGACCGTAACTTCATGGATTATGGCCCCTGATAGTACGAAAAATCACGTTTTTAGCTTGTGAACCCTATAGAGGTCACAATTATTATCTGATTTAAAAAAACGTTCGAATACGTCACCGTAATACTGTATTGTTGGTGGTTGAGTTTGAATTTCATGAAAATCGGACCAAAACTGCCAGACAAAATGGCCGCCCCCCTACGCAAATAGTTTAAACATCTGGTACCTAAAGGTTGTGGACCCTCTAGAGGTCATTTTTTTAATCCGATTTTGATGAAACTTGAAATGCATGTTTATAACCCAAAGATCTTGGTTCCTGGCGATATTTGCGGATATTGGATCGTAACTTCCTGCATTATGGCCCCTGATTGTAAGAAAAATCACGTTTTTTAGCTTGTGGTCCCACTAGAGGTCAAAATTTTTATCTGATTTAAAGACAAACGTTTTAGTATATCACCGTTACACCTTTAGGATGGCTGAGTTTGAAATTTGTGAAGCCGGACAAAATGGCCACCCCTCGTACGCAAATAGTGTAAATATGTGGTATATCAAGGTTGTGGATCCTCTAGATGTCACAATTTTGATCAGAATTTGATTTATAATCCCAAGATCTTGGTTCCTGTCGGTATTCGCGCGTATTGGATCGTAACTTCCTGAATTATGGCCCTTGATTGTTCGAAAAATTGCTTTTTGTTTAGCTTATTCTCTATCCATCTCTAGCAAAATGTGGGCATATCCTGCTTGGCAGCCGCTGGTTTTTAAATCGGATAAAAATTGAGACCTCTACATGAACGGCAAGTTAAAAACATGATTTTTTGTACATTCAAGGGCCATAATTCAGGAAGTTACGCGCGAATATCGAAAGGGACTAAGATCTTTGGGTTATAAACATGTATTTCAACTCGAATCAAAATCGGATAAAAATTGTGACCTCTAGAGGTCTGATATACCAGATGCTATACACTATTTGCGTAAGAGTGGCGGCCATTTCTTCTGGCAGTTTTGGCCTGATTTTCACAAAATTTGAAATCAAAATCGGATAATAATTGTGACCTCTAGAGGGACAACAAGTGTATTATTACTTGTTGAATAATTATTTACATAGATGAATGTGCGTGGTAGACCTGTTATCTAGTTAATGCAAAGAAAAATTACAGACTTTTATTTGATATACACATGTACAGGCTAGAGAGGCAGGTACCAACAAGAAAAAATGGCTACTTGTTAACATTCAAAATGTACAAGAATTTCAATGTCAAGTATTAAATAGAGATGTGTGGAGTCACAATGCTGTAAGAGGAATAGTCACACAACATTTCATATTTTGGCAGGTATGTGTAATAGCATTTATGCATGAATCTATTTCCGAGAAAAGCATGGGATTATTAAAATGGGTTTGTCTGCCTAATCAACATTTCTTCTCTGTCAAAGCAGGGATAAGCAATTTGATTGGTCAAGATTTTGCAACACTATAACAATAAGCTTACTAAAATTTGAGGTAGAATGTTCAAACGTGGTTCATTAGGCGAATGTCTTGGAAAATTTTGATAAGGAGCATTTTCTGCTTAGGATAGTAAACAGCAACCATTTGAGCACTGTAGACTTCATGTGTTGTAGTTAGGGGACTAATAGTCAGCATACACCAGTTACTTGGAACAGTGTAACTGACAGATGTCACAAAGTTTTTCCTGTATCAATGTACAAAACAGGTTTTTTTGATATGTAATGATTTGTTTTATAATTGTTTTTGTTTTCAAGGTGTATCATGATAGTGAAGAGGGAAAGAAATATATACAGTTTTATAAAATACAAGAATGGCCATATATAGCTATAATTGATCCTGTTACAGGTATCTATATCTCTTTATATAGTTTATTTTAGGACATTTGTCATTCAATAGATTACCGATATGGAAAAGAGTAATACTTCACAGGCTATCAAAATGATAAAAGATACCGATTTGGTTTTTGTTAAGTTACAGCACTGTAGATTGGGTACCATTTACTTGAGAACTATACATATGGTTTACTTTCTTAATTATCATTTAATAGTCATTAAAAATTGTAAACTCCAAAAATGATGTACTTAGTACTATTGTGTAGTTGAATGTTTACCGTGTAATTGACTGTGTAATTTTCCCGGAGCGGTGTGTACCAATCTACGGCTTTTATTTATTAGATAGTCGATATAATTTCCCAAGAGGCGTGTATCAATCACTAAACGCCCCAATTTTTTATCAATTAGATGAACCGTTTAATTTCATGGGATGTGTTTAGCCGATCTGTTTATAATTAAGGAGGTGGACAGTAGAAAATTATAATTTTTTGAGAAAAAAAATGGGGGTAATATTACCATATTTACACATCTAAGAATACATCATGTGAGTAATGCAAAAATGGTCGAATCATTTTCCTGGGGGTACCCGTTGCTATGGAAACAAGAAACTGCCTTTTGGACAATGATTGTTATGTGGCTTACCGTCATCGAGATAATGAAAAAATATTGCCCATGTGCCATTAATCATACCAGACAAATCGTGTACATCTTTTATGGCTCTGCCGTAATAATTTTGCAAGACAACTATTTTATCCTTGGTAAGCCTTCCCTTACCATCAATTGGGCAACCATTGGCTTTATTTTATGGGACAATATTTTCTGGTTAATATAGACTTCATTTTCAACTGGATAGTTTGCGCGATACAGTCCATTATTTTCATTCAGTTTATACAACTTGTTGAAAACTGAGCTATTGTTGTATATCTGAAACAAAATTTCTCAATTGATCATTCAAACAATTTCAAGGTGGCAGCAGTTTCCATGCTCTCTGTGGAGCCATGATGATCTATTTGGCATAGTGGTCTGTGAGCAGTATGCCAAGTTATATATTCCTCGGAAGATCTGTCCATTTTGTTTCGAGAGCAAAATGCGCAGAATTTTGATATAACCTCAGAATCTATAACTAAATTTGTTAAAAAATCAACAATAACAACTACTCCATAATGAGAAGTCAATCCTATTTTGTGCCATGTGCCGTCACTGGAAACAGCAATCATTTTTATACGCCCACATTCGGAAATGAAATGAAATGAGGTTTAACGTCCTACTGTTCTGCTCCGAACTGGGCTAATAGACCAAAACTGCTGGACAAAATGGCTGCTCCTTGGAAGCTGCTCCTTGTAAATTGAATGCTCATTATCAAAATTAGTCAGCTTTAACTGGACGCAAGTACAAATTAGAAGATTTTGGGTGATTTTAATTGATTTTTTACAAATTTTTCAACAAAGATTTTAAATTAAACGAATTAGAAAGAAATTAGTGCTAGATACACAAGATTAAATGATACCCAGGTTACAGTGAATATTACTTCATCACATCAAACTATTTACCATATATATCCTTATTGATTAGTCTACAATCTAATTTGTCATCATTGATTACTTTGTTAGATTCAGGTGTGGTAAGTTTGACTACATTTCTATAGGGGGGGGTTGGATGGCTGAATGGTTAGCGTGCGCGCGCTGTATCATACAGTCTGTCATTGAGTCGACTGGCGTGGTTTCGAATCCCCGGTTGTACGTGACAAGGAGTAGGGTCGCCTGTCCAACCTCGTGGGTTTTCTCCGGGTCCTCCGGTTTCCTCCCACTGCTAAAGACCCCTACGCGCAAGCGAATTATTGAAATAAAATTAAACCATATGTTAGTCCCGAAATGACCTAGTTTGTGTCGAGTGGACGTTAAACCCCATTTCTCTCTCTCTCTCACATTTCTATAGTAGGTCACATTTAAAATGTCCCTTTCTTGCTGACATTCTTTTCTTGTTTTAGAGTGTTTACTTGCAGTTTCTATGTGAAAATAAAACTGTTTTGACCAATTACTTTGATTTCTGGTAATTTTTACTTATATTTTTTGGGGGATATTAGGTGAAAATATGATATCATGGCATAAGATGGATCCATTAACATTTTGTGATTGTGGTAAGTTAACTATTTTATTTAACATAACAAATTACAGTATGTAAGAAATAGTTGTTAGGTACTTTATTTATACCTCAGATTTATTATTATGAACAGGGCTCGAAATTCGTTTTTTCGATCGAAGGCCGACTTTGGCCAACGATAGGCCAAAGTGCAACCTTGATCCAAGGCCAAAAATTGAAAATCCAAGGCCAATTTTTATGTCATGAATTATGATATTATCAGCTTATTTAGAAGGTTTTAATATGTCGATCATATGTAAATCTGTTTATTGTAGATATTGTTTCTCAGTCATAATGTTGTTACAGGCCTGCCTATCACATCACGTTCAATATTTTTATTACTTTTACAAAAATAATGCATCCTTACAGTTATTGAGTTAAGGGAGAAAATTCTTATTGTACTGTTTTTAGTACAATTTTTTTATTCTAAAAAATATGTAAAAAATCGGCATGTAGCCATATTGAGAGTTGAAAGTATTGCTATATATCATCGGTAGAGCTGGGTAAAATATTGATAGTATCGATAAGATATGCCAATTAAAAGCACTATCGAGTACCGGTATCGTTCTCTTCGTCTATTTTTCGTGCGTGCGTAGGAGTCGACTCAATGTTTTCTGTGACTTAATCCTTCGTATATATATAATAATACAATAGCCTACATCGGTCACTTTATATTTACTTCAAAGTCTCAATCTCAATTTAGCTTTTTAAAAAAAATGTTAAAATAAATTCACCCACATTTAAACAATACTTTAGTTTGAAACAATAATCGCCATATCATGGAATTCATTATTTATAAATGACATAGCAATGATGGATGACAAAAACGTTTGTATTTCTTCTTTCGGAATCAAGGCTGTATTTTTTTAATAATAATAAACAATTTACGAATTCGTGATAACAAGCTCTTTAGGCTATTACATTTTCTTTAGTTTTTGCACACGAATCGACAACGATTTGTCCACCATGTTGGTATTTGTCGCGCTCATGTACGCAATGTTTTGAATCGACTCGTGCTCATTTTATTTTGGTTCCTGCACATACATAGGCCTATCAATGGTATTTCATCATTCGGAACCAAGGCTACATTATTTAAACAATTTATACGTAATATGAGACAGTTTATTATTAGACGAACAAAAACATTGTATGGTTTGACTTCAAAACACATAATCCATTCTTCATTACGATCGTGAAAATAAGATTGTTTCGATACCGATTATCGATAGTAAAAATAACTCTCGATACCCAGCACTAATCGGCGACCATACATGGCCGTGGATAGTTAAAAATCGGCCACGAATCTGCGGCCAAATTCTAAAATTCGAAGGCCATGGCCGCCGGCAGTGTCGAGCCCTGATTATGAAGGATGTGGGGTAGGGATCTTGGAACAGGGCATTTAGTACTTAATACTGTAAAGTCGAAATCGTTTAATCTTGCGCACAGTGTTAGTTTCTCTGATGCGTTGAATATCGAAAAATATTATTCAATTAGTACTTGTATCCAATTTAAATCTCAACATTTAATTTTGATTACTGACCGTCCAATTAACTGGTGTTTAGTTCGGCGACATGTTTTCATTTATAAGCGTCCCGTTCAGTTTCCCGAGCCATGATTAATTTAGTCAAGGTGTTCATTTTTGTTTTCATATATTCAATTTCACGTACGATGTTCAGATATTAAGATGTGCTTAGTTGTGGGTCATCGTTCAGTTTTACCACCAAATGTCTGTTTTACTGCACGATGTTAGATTCTCTGTACGATGTTTAAATTCTGTAATAAGTGTTAGTTTTGTTAAATACTGACCTGTTGCGATACAGTGAAATATTTTTCAGGATACATACGACGGCATGTCAAAGGATTACTTTTCAAGACCACTACGGTGAAACAGATGTTGGACTGTAAGGCAACAGGAGGAAGCTAATCTTACTAGAGATGCACATAACGTTTCCTCCACAATCAAAACGTGTATCTATATATCAATTTAAAACAGCATTTTCCACACTGACATAACACATGATCCACGAATGATAAATCTCACTCATCTGATTTACATGTGTAGCTTTGATAATTAAGCGGGACGCTTATAATTGAACACATTTCGGCAAACTAAACACTACTTAATTGGACCCTAGGTAATCAAAATTGAACAGTGGGATTTAAATTGGATCCCAGTATTAATTGAGTAATATTATCCGATATTCAACTACAGTTATGAATATTTCAACCCATAAGAGAAACTAACTCGATTAAACAATACCGACTTTGTTTTAGTTTTGTGAGTATTGAGGTCTTGAATCAGAAGCTTTATAAGATATGTTACTGTACAAATTATACATTATGCCTAAAAACAAATACATGTGTACGGCATGGTTTCCAATTCGTACTTATATTTGACGGTCATGACAGCTTGTATTAAATATTGACTGAATTGTCAATTTACACACTACGATCAAGTTCCGCCACAAAATTCATTGGTGTGAATAGAATATGGCACACGTATGGAAATCATGTCAGCTCATAATTGGTGTTATAGAACAGTATATATAGTTGTCAGCAGAGGATTATATTGTATGTATCGCTAATAATTAATGAAGAACGTCTGATAGAACAATAAAATTAATTACGTGAGAATGTCATGGTAAAATAGATTTAATTTGATCTTAAGAAATAAAGGCAATCAGATACAAAGTAATGCTTGTTGAAACTATTTCAATTGATGTAGAAGGTTGATTAGGTAAATGTCTTGGCTGAGTAGGAGGGTTGGGTGGTTGAATGGTTAACATGTGCACGTTTGATCATAAGGTCTGTCAAGTGGCGTGGTTTTGATTTCCCGCCTCGTGGGTTTTCTCTAGCCACCCAACCCTGCCATTTTTATATTTTATAGACCCCCTGTTTAATTGTAGTTACAGAATTTTTAGCTCTTCATTCAACTGATAGTGGAAGTGATAATAGTCCTCCATGTAAACGACACAAAAAGGTAAATATGTATACATTTAGATTATACAATATATCACACGTTCTGCACATGATGACACCATTCAACAACTACTTTTGCACATAACATTTTAAGAAGTACTGCTAGCAAGGCCTCAATTCAAATGAAAAAAGGCTGCTCTTACTTACACCATACAAATTTTAACTTAACAACTAAATAAAATTTTCCATATTTTGCCAATAAAGAATTAGATCAATTTGTGTACGCCCACATTGAAATGTGGTCGTATATTGTCGTCGTCCGGCGTCCAAAATTGCTTGTGGACGCTCTAGAGGCTAAAGTTAATATCCCATTGATTTAAATTTATGCACAGTGTTTAAGGTCACAAGACAAAGACGCCTTTTGATATTCAACGATTTCCGATAATTACTGTCAGAGTTATGGCCCTAGATCACTTTGAAAAATATTTTTGGGTGCTCTAGAGGCTAAAGTTGATATCCGATTGACTTTAGATTTATACACAGTGTTTAAGGTTATGGCCCTTGATCACTTTGAAAAATCTTGTGGATGCTCTAGAGACCAAAGTTATCATCCGATTGACTTTAGATTGATAAACAAAGTTTAAGGTCTTGAGACGAACAAGTATATTGATTTTCAGTGAATTTTGATAACTTGAACAGCTGAATCGGTGATGTTAAATGTCTGGTATGGTAAATGTTAGCATGGGGCAGAACTAAAAGCCAAACAAATTCTAATGATTTTCTGATAATTACTTAAACATGCATTATGCAAGAGCTAAATCTGCCTATTGCAGGTCTTTCTTTAGGCCTGAAATGTTTTCTAAAGTATTAATTAGATATTAATTAACTGCTCCAGGCCTTAATCAACTCTCGATGGCATCAGAATTCTCCGATATTAAATAGATTAGAATTGTTCAGCGATACTTTGATTTAATCAAATATGGAGGACCGAGACTTAGCTTCGATCAACCAGTACGGTGGTTGAAATTATTGCACACATCTGTCAAACCTTCAAAGGCTAATTTCTTCGCTTGCAATAGAGTAATTTGAATGAATTTTTCAAATTATTCATTTTACATCATCTACTTTCGAACTATTATAGCAAGAATGGCTAGTTCTTTATCTAAATCTTACATAATGTATCTTTTACTCTTGTTGACTGCTCGGACGACTTGGCTGCGTGGGCGTATGTTTCGTTGCCAGGCAACCTATCTTTGTGAAAATGGTAGGACTTGATCTTGAACAGACTGAATCAAAACAGCATAAACTTCACACAAAACACAACATTTATTCGTTATTACATTTGAAACATGGCATGTTTACAAATTCTTTGCAAAAATTTGCTGTCAATTATTCTAATATGCCAAATTGTGATTGATTTTGGAAAAGACTGTTTTTATACGCCCACATTTTCATGTGGACGTATATTGTCGTCGCCCCTGTCCGCCAGTCCGTCCACAGTTGTTTGGGAACACTCTACAGGTCACAATTTTTATCCGATTTCAATGAAAACTTCATCTATTATGGCCCCTGATTGTATGAAAAATCACGTTTTTAGCTTGTGAACACTGTAGAGGTCACAATTTTTATCCGATTTGGTTTAAACTTAAAATGTTTGTTTATAACCCACAGATCTCTGTTCGTTTCGATATTCGCGCATATCGGACCATATCTTCCTGAATTAGGCCCCTGATTGTACAAAAAATCGTGTTTTTAGCTTGTGGACCCCATAGAGGTCACAATTTTTATCCGATTTGGTTTTAACTTGAAATGTATGTTTATAACCCACAGATCTCGGTTCGTTTCAATATATGCGCATATCGAACCATAACTTCCTGAATTAGGCCCCCGTTTGTACAAAAAATCGTGTTTTTAGCTTGTGGACCCCATAGAGGTCACAATTTTTATCCGATTTAAAAAACTGTTTGAATATATCACCCTGTAGAGGTCACAATTTTTATCCGATTTAAAAAAAAAATGTGTGAATATATCACCATTACACACTAAGATCTTGGTTCCTTTTGATAATCTCGTATACCCTAACTTAACTTCCTGGATTACGGCCCCTGATTGTTCGAAAAATTGCATTTTTAGCTTGCAGGTTCTCTTGAGGTCACAATTTTTTTCTGATTTTAAAAACCGTTTAAATACATCACCATTCCACCATAATGAAGGTTGAATTCTTATTTCGGGAAAATCAAAATGAAACTGCCCGACAAAATGGCCGCTCTCTGTATGCAAATTGTGTAGAAGGGTGTAATACGACGGTTGTGGACCCTCTAGAGGTCACAATTTTTATCCGATTTTGATGAAATCTTTATATCCCAAAGATCTCTGTCCCTTTTGATATTTGCACATTTCAGGCCATAACTTGATTGTACAAAAAAAATCACGTTTGTTTTTAGCTTGTTCTCTATCCATCTCTTGCAAAATGTGGGCGTATCCTGCCTGGCAGCCACTGGTTACATAAATATGTTTATTTACAGAGTACAATAGTAGATGCTACAGAAGATGCTCAATTGGAGGCAGCAATTAAGGCTTCAATGGCCGAATCAAAGAAAACTCAGATTTACGCGGCAGATTCAGATTTTGACAGTGATGTAGAAACATTTTCTGATTCTGATGATGAATCTGAACATAATATTAATAAGAGTTCAAAAACCCTATCTCAAGACAATTTGCAAAAAGTAAATTTAGATTGTGTTAAAAGAAATCATAAAAATGGTCAGTCTGCTACTGAATCTTCTACATGTAAACATAAAATAGACAATAGTTGTGTGAGACAATTAGATAACAAACAACAACATGTAGATAAAGAACATCAATGGCAAGCTCATCTAGGAAAGAAAAATGGTATGTACAAAAACTTGACAATAGATGAATATTTCTGGATTCGTTATTAGTATATTGTTGCCAATAATCAATAGATCAGATCTTCCATTTCTACATAAAATCTGATTACACTCTCTCCACATCTATCAGCTAATGATCTTGATACAGCCTGTCATGCTTTTCATCATATTCATGATCTTGAGACTCCCTACTTTTCCCTTTTGGGAGTTCATATCTGGGGAACAGGAGTGAAAATTGTCCCTCTAGAAAACACTACAACTTGGGCATCGTGTAGTCAACATGAGGAATATCTGTATTTAATGTTAAGTTTCAAACCATAGTTGGGAAATTGTTGAAATTCGTTAAGTATCAACTAAAAAACCTAATAATGTTGGATTCCTGCTGTCGTGTAGTTTAAAATGGTCCATTTACAAGTGTTTACTTCCTGTGCAGTGTTGAATAATGAACAGACTAATTAGTTATCTAAGCTGTTTAATTAGCAGGCGAATGTAATTCCCCGTGACTGATTAGATTTAACCAATGATTTGAGTAGCTGACATCATGAAAATTTATGGTTTAATAGAAAATATGACAAGGTTTAGATTCTGTGTTACGGGTCTGGATTCTCTACTAAATTAGTAGATTTACTAAATACGCTTCCATTGTCGTATGAACCGCGCGATGTTGTTATTCTATATTATTGACACTTTCGATCGTGTTACGGTATCATTTATATGCATGATCCACTTTGGTTAATTATACTTTGTGTTATTGTTTGCATAAATAATGGCTATTTCATTAAATGACAATTAAAATCAGTGGAACTAATCCAAAAGCACAAAAATATCTTTATACATAGGATGAAAATGTAGCTCAATTGAATTATATATAAAGTTATGTTTCCTTTCTAAATTATGTAAATTGTACTAGTTATATAATTATGATATAAGGAAATAAGACATATAGATGGTTGCCATACTGTAGGTTTATTTTGATATATTTACATCTTATTAAAAAAAAAGTTCATGTTTTAATTTGTTACAGATCCCATAGCAAATTTACTGATCCGATTTCCTGATGGGAATAGAGAGCAATTATCAATACCTTGCAGTTCTACATTAATGGTATGTTACATATACCAAGTCTTAGTTTTTATACGCCCACATTTTCATGTGGACGTATATTGTCGTCGCCCCTGTCCGTCTGTCCACAATTGTTTGTGAACACTCTACAGGTCACAATTCTTATCCGATTTCAACGTAAAACTTGAAATATAGGTTTATCTCCCCATGATCTCGGTTCCTTTCGATATTGGCTTGTATCAGAACGTAACTTCATGGATTATGGCCCCTGATTGTATGAAAAATCAAGTATTTAGCTTATGAACACTGTAGAGGTCACAATTTTTATCGGATTTGGTTTAGTCGTTCGGATGGTACGAAAAACCGAGGTCCCGTGTACACATTGGCGTGCACGTAAAAGATCCCTTGGCAGTTGGAATTTGATATAAGACTAGCCGAAGCACCGCTGCCCGGGCAAAATTTCTCTCATAGCACACTGTATGGCGTATGCCCGTCTTCATTAGCCTAGGTTAGGAGCAGAACAGTAGGACGTTAAACCCCATTTCGTTTCATTTCATATCACCATTACACACTAAGATCTTGGTTCCTTTTGATAATCGCGGATACCCAAACTTAACTTCCTAGATTATGGCCCCTGATTGTTCGAAAAATAGCAATTTTAGCTTGCAGATTCTCTAGAGGTCACAAATTTTTTCCAATTTTAAAAAACGTTTAAATACATCACCATTCCACCATAATGAAGATTAAGTCGTATTTTGGGAAAATCGAAATGAAACTGCCCGACAAAATGGCCGCTCTTTGTATGCAAATTGTGTAGAAGTGTGTAATACGAAGGTTGGTGGACCCTCTAGAGTTCACAATTTTTTCTGATTTTGATGAAACTTAAAACATATCTTTATATCCCAAAGATCTCAATCCCTTTTGATATTTGCACATTTCAGGCCATAACTGGAATATCTAGATAAGAAATCAGTGAAAACTAGGTGGGATTCTGCATTCAAAAATTTTATCTATTTTAATTCCACTTTAGACAATTTATATTATACTATGAAATCCGTCACAAGAACTTGAACTAATGATATCCAAACATTTAACATTTATTGAAAAAGTCTTCGCATACTGGATGCAAGAAGTTCATGCAGAAGCTGATCAACTGAGATAACTTTCTTTTATGATATCCAATTTGAAACCACCAAGTATAGTGTGTGCATCAGCTGGCTAAGTGTAGATTTTGAACATAATAAACCAGAGGTCTTATTCCTGTGCATATATCTTCCAACAATGACCAATAGCTCTTACATTGATTGTCAGGCAAATGTACTTCATAATTTCAAGATTTTCAAAAACATCACCCTTGCAGTATTTTGGTAGCAAATAGATTTTTCCTAAAACTTTGGACAGGCATGCCTACATGCATGTTTTACAATCCATGGTTATGTATTTCATATCTCGACTGCCTAATTTTAAGTTATGAGTAAAACCAAAGTAACTTTTTATACGCTCACATTAAAATGTGAGATACTTCCAATCAATAGGTAACACAAACCAATCTACAGACAGTTTGATGGAATCAGTTTTGACTTAAATCAAAATGATGCAATTGATATTCAGATCAGTTGATATACAATAATTATTAGAATACAATATCAAATAAACATTGTTTTATCCATCGTTTCGTTAGTAAAAGTAGTAACTTCTTCAGTTATGAAGAACTAAATGAAATGTGTTGTATGTTGTCCATTGTATATTGTACATTGGACGCTTTAGAGGCAAAAATTATTACCTGATTGATTTTTATACGCCCACATTTTCATGTGGACGTATATTGTCGTCGCCCCTGTCCGTCCGTCCATCTGTATGTCCGTCCGTCCACAATTGTTTGTGAACAGTCTACAGGTCATAATTTTTATCCGATTTCAATGAAACTTGAAATATAGGTTTATCACCCTAAGATCTCGGTTTCTTTCGATATTGGCATGTATCGGACCGTAACTTCATGGATTATGGCCCCTGATTGCACGAAAAATCACGTTCTTAGCTTGTGAACACTGTAGAGGTCACAATTTTTATCCAATTTGGTTTAAACTTGAAATGTATGCTTATAACCCAAAGATCTTGGTTACTTTCGATATTCGCGCAATTATGGCCCCTGATTGTACGAAAAATTGTGTTTTTAGCTTGTGGACCCTATAGAGGTCATAATTTTTATCTGATTAAAAAAAACGTATTATTATATCACCGTTACACCCTAAGGACGACTGAGTTCGAATTTCGTGAAAATCGGGCCAAAACTGACAGACAAAATGGCCGTCGTTCGTTCTCAAATAGCGTAAAAATATGGTATATCAAGGTTGTGGACCCTATAGAGGTCACAATTTTTATCCGATTTTGCTGAAACTTAAAAAGTAAGTTTATAACCCAGAGATCTCGATTCCTTTCGATATTCGCGCATATCGGACCGTAACTTCCTGAATTATGGCCCCTGATTGTACAAAAAATCACGTTTTTAGCTTGTGGACCCTATAGAGGTCATAATTTTTATCCGATTTAAAAAATCATTTTATTATATCACCGTTACACCCTAAGAACGGCTGAGTTCGAATTTCGTGAAAATCGGCCAAAAACTGACAGATAAAATGGCCGCCCTTCGTTCTCAAATAGAGTAAAAATATGGTATATCAAGGTTGTGGACCCTATAGAGGTCACAATTTTAATCCTATTTTGATGAAACTTGAAATGTAAGTTTATAACCCAAAGATCTCGGTTCCTTTCGATATTTGCGCATATCGGAACATAACTTCCTGAATTATGGCCCCTGATTGTACGAAAAATTGCGTTTTTAGCTTGTGGACCCTATAGAGGTCATAATTTTTATCCGATTTAAAAAATCATTTTATTATATCACCGTTACACCCTAAGAACGGCTGAGTTCGAATTTCGTGAAAATCGGCCCAAAACTGACAGATAAAATGGCCGCCCTTCGTTCTCAAATAGAGTAAAAATATGGTATATCAAGGTTGTGGACCCTATAGAGGTCACAATTTTAATCCTATTTTGATGAAACTTGAAATGTAAGTTTATAACCCAAAGATCTCGGTTCCTTTCGATATTTGCGCATATCGGAACATAACTTCCTGAATTATGGCCCCTGATTGTACTAAAAATTGCATTTTTAGCTTGTGGACCCTATAGAGGTCATAATTTTTATCCGATTTAAAAAAAACATATTATTATATCACCGTTACACCCTAAGGACGACTGGGTTCGAATTTCGTGAAAATCGGCCCAAAACTGACAGACAAAATGTCCGCCCTTCATTATCAAATAGCGTAAAAATATGGTATATCAAGGTTGTGGATCCTATAGAGGTCACAATTTCTATCCGATTTTGTTGAAACTTGAAATGTTAGTTTATAACCCAAAGATCTCGGTTCCTTTCGATATTTGCGCATATCGAATTGTAATTTCCTGAATTATGGCCCTTGATTGTAGGAAAAATCACTTTCGTTTTAGCTTGTTTTCTATCCATCTCTCGAAAATGTGGGGGTATCCTGCCTGGCAGCCGCTGGTAGATTTATACAGAGTGTTTATGGTCATGAGACTAAGAAGTTTATTGATTTTCAGCAATTTCTGATAATTACTGCCAGAGTTAAAGGTCACCGAAAAGCTTCATAAATTTTTATACGCCCACATTGAAATATGAGAAACTTCCAATCAATAGAAACGGGTAACACAAACCAATTACAGATGGTTTCATGGGATCAATTTTGACTAAGTCAAAATGATGCATTTGATATTCAGATAAGTTAATATACAATAATTAATAGAATACAATATCAAAAAAACATCATATACCCTTCAAAAAAAGTAGGGGATATTGAAATGCAAATACCTATGCAGGTTGTGATATGATAAATAGTCATGGACACTTGACATGCTTTGAGAGTATGTTCACAGATGAAGAACTTATCGCCCCAACAGAACCACTGAGCTGCACATGCGACACACAATAGGGCCATACATGTGTGAGGGGTTCATTGTCAAATTTGACACTTCAAGGAAGGGTTGATGAAAACTGCTGCGTGCTGGTTTGTCTATCCATGTTTGCTTTCCTATCGGTTCTTACATAAGATTTACTGTTTAGCGTATCTTTGCTTTAGTGTGTTACATTTAATTTGATCTTACGTTTAATTTGTTCGGGAGACGTCAACGTCAACCGACAACACTGCAAGAAATGTCCGTGGCACTGCAAGAGGAGTGAGTCAGATTGCCCCAAATCGTGATTGGACGGTTGATTAGGAGCATGCCACGATGAATTGCTGAATGCCTGAGGATTGGTGGAGCAATTACTCATTATTAAGACCAAAATCAAAAACTTCCATTTTCACTTTTGACAGTGTATCTCTTTGCGAGTGAAATGGGGCCATCAGATAAGCCGCCCGTATGAACTGTTTATGTTCATGTGTAGGCAATTGCAGTGTTGTCGGTTGACGTTGACGAACACGTCTCCCGACAACACTGCAAGAAGTGTCCGTGGCACTGCAAGAGGAGTGAGTCGGATTGACCCAAATCGTGATTGGACGGTTGATTAGGAGCATGCCACAACAAATTGCTGAATGCCTGAGGATTGGTGGAGCAATTACTCATTAAGACAAAAATCAAAAACGTCCATTTTCACTTTTGACAGTGTAGTGTATCTCTTTGCGAGTGAAATGGGGCCATCAGATAAGCCGCCCGTATGAACTGTTTATATTCATGTGTAGGCAATTGGCTTGTTATTTTTTAACATACACTGGTTACTTCTAATAAAAACAGCAGTGCATTTTCGCAGTTTTGTATTGTTTCTGAATATCCCCTACTTTATGTGAAGAGTATATATTGTCGATTTACATCGATTTCCAATAATTACTGCTAGAGTTATGACCCTTGATCACTTTGAAATATCTAATGGATGCTCTGGAGGGCAAAGTGAATATTCGTGCACATTAAACTGTAACTTCCTGGATTATCGCCCCTTATTGTAAAATAAATCATATATTTTAGCTTGTCGAACCTCTTGAGGTCACAATTTTTACCTGATTTAAAAAAATATTTTAATATATCACCGTTAGATCCTGATGATGGTTGAGTTCAAATTTTGTAAAAAGTGGACCGAAACTGCTGGACAAAATGGCTGCTACTTGTACGCAAATAGTGTAAAGGTATGCAATACCAAGATTGTAGACCCTCTAGAGGTCACAATTTTTATTCAATCTTGATGAAACTTAAAATATATGTTTATATCCAAAAGATCTCAGTTCCTTTCAATATTCATGGATATTGGACCATACCTTCCTGGATTATGGCCCGATTGTATAAAAAATCACATTGGGTTCTTTTAACTTGTCCTCTGTTCATTTCTTGTAAATTGTAGGTGTATCTTGCATGGCAACTGCTGGTATATTGAATCTCTTGCAAACTTTCTAGGGTAAGCTGCTATATTGTTAAGGATGTAAACTGTTGTTTGATTGGGTTGTAGCATCAACCAATGTAGCCAATGGAATCCTCACAGGCAGATAATTTGAATTTATGACTACCCTGTGAATGTACCCAGAGGTTAGTGGAGTAGAATAGCATGATACCACAGGAGATGCCTTACATAAGGGTAGTTCCAACAAGAAACAGAGATAGTACAATCCGATTCTCAATTATAGCTACTTGTTAATGTGATAGATAAAATTATGTTTGGTTTTCATTTATTTAGGTCCTTGTCAAGTTTGCAGCATCAAAAGGTTTTTCTCCAGAATGTTATGAACTAGTTACTAATTTTCCCAGACGACAGATTTCTCATATGGATATGTGTGATACAATAGAAAAGGCTGGACTCCATCCACAAGAAACAGTATTTGTTCAATCGAGATCATAGCCAATCATATTGATGTTGTTCATTCATTTCATTATTTATGTATAATCATTGATATCTATACATGGTTATAAATCATACAAAAAACATTTATATTATCTTGAAGCCTTAGATATACACTACAAACCTGATTACATCCAAATTAATTTACATTGAAAATTATACGAGCATTTCATTTGTTTTCGTTTTTATACACTCACTTTGAAATGTGGTTGTATATTGCTGTCTGATTTTTTTATACAGCCACCTTTTCATTTGGTTAAAAGCAAAGTCATGGGTATCACAAAACCATCTTTTATAGCATCTAACATTTCATAAGTGTAAAAACACAACTACACAAATGAAATTTGAAGCATAGTAACCAGGAAAGTCATAGTAACCATTGATGTCATAATGTTAATCTGACTAGTCGACAGTGATTTTTATAGAGGATGCAAACCATGTAAAGACCTAAATATAATGTGTGTGCTACTGTTGAAACTACCTGTATAGACTTAAAAACGTTTTATATCAAGACTAATTGTTTTATTGTTTTTTTATCAGATTTTAATGAAACTTAAAAAAATATGTTTACATCTCAAAGACTTGGGTTACTTTCGATACTTGCACGTATCGGACCATAACTTTCTGGATTATGGCCCCTATTTGTACGATTAATTGCATGCTTGTTAACTATGACATCATTTATTTATATTTAGCTTATTATTTATATAACATTATGACATCACTGGTTACTTGTCCTTCAAATTTGTGTAGTTGTGTTCTCTGATGAAGTAAGTTTTTATACACCACATTTTCATGTGTACGACGTCACTCCTGTCTGTCTATCCACAATTTGTTTATGGACACCCAACAGGTCACAATTTTTATCCGATTTTGACGAAACTTGCATTTAGGTTTATATCCTAAAGATCTTGGTTTCTTTAGAAATTGGCATGTATCGAACCATAACTTCGTGGATTATTGCCCCTGATTGTACGAAAAAGCTCATCAGGATTTTCCGGCGTGGTTCCCCCCTTGTCAGTGGTGCAGGACAGAGGGCCTGGCAAGGGATAGCATATAATCGTTCAGATGGGACGAAAAAATGAGGTCCAGTGTACACATGGGCGTGCATGTAAAAGATCCCTTGGCACTTGGAATTGAATGTAAGAGTAGGCCATAGTGTGGCTGTCCGGGCAAAACTTCCCTCACAGCACACTGTATGGCGTATGCCGTCTTCATTAGCCCAATTGGAGCAGAACAATAGGACGTTAAACACCATTTCAGTTCAGTTTATTGGTTGCGGATAGGATTTTAATCTTTTAGAGAGGCATTTAGTTACAGGTTAAAGCAATAAACTATAACACATACTATTTACTTTGGGCGAGTTTTCAAAGAGTATTCTCTTACCTTGGTCTAGCTATTTTTTTTCTGAGTTATTGCCCTTTAATTAGCTAAATTTGCTTGTCTGCTCTCTTGAGGCCATAATTTGTGATGAATCTTTTTCAAGACTATAGATAATGATTTGAGCTCAAATTTTGTTCCAGAGTTATGACTATATGCTACAACCCTTGTTGAATGCCAGGGCGACTCATCTGCCGTGGGGGGGAGGGTGTTGGATGGCTGAATGGTTAGCGTGCATGCGCTGTATCATAAAGTTTGTCATTGAGTCGACTGGCGTGGTTTCGAATTCCCGGTTGTACGTGACAAGGAGTAGGGTCGCCTATCCAACCTCGTGGGTTTTCTCTGGGTCCTCCGGTTTCCTCCCACTGCTAAAGACCCCTACGCGCAAGCGAATTATTGAAATAAAATAAAACCATTTGTTAGTCCCGAAATGACCTAGTTTGTGTCCAGTGGACGTTAAACCCCATTTCTCTCTCTCTCATCTGCCGTGGGGGTATGGTTTCATTGCCTGGCAACCTATCTTTAAACCTTAGGATAATTATTTTTATGAGCAGATGACATTTGGAATTGAAATTGAATGCAATTGCTATTTTTATTCCAGAGTTATTGCTCTTTAATTAGTGTAATTTTGCTTGTTCGCTCTCTAGAGGCCACAATTTGTCCTTTTGTACAAGCTGTTTTGAGACAAAGCTGCTGTGTGGTTTATTTCCACGCTTCATGCTTTGCAGAATTACAATATCTGATCAAAATTTTCATCTCTTAACATTGCACACATAACAAAACTTTCTTCATATTGAGTGTCTAACCTGGTTACAACATTAACATAAATGAGAAGAAAATTACTTATTGTGTTGGTGACAAGTAATATATTTAATATGTGTATCTTGTTTGTTAAAGGATTATATAGGTTATTTAATATAAATATCAATGAAATTAATCTGGAACCCCTATGCAACTGTATTTAGATTTATTATTAGAGCTCTAAGTATGATTATTTTTCTATATTTATTAATGTTTGATCATATTTATTCTCAGGACATACATTTTTAAGTGCTCAATACTTACATTCACTTACCTCAGGATTGACGGAAGATTATAATGTACAGCAAATAAATTAAATGAAATCTTGGTTGGTTTATATATATATATAGGATTCAATTTATATGTAACCCATTTTTATATTCCCGCAATTTCATGTGGATGTATATTGTCGTCGCCTCTGTCTGCCCGTCACAATTCTTATCTGATTTTGACGAAACTTGAAATATAGGTTTATCTCTAAAAGATCTTGATTCCTTTCGATATTGTCATGTATCGGATCAAAACTTCTGGGATTGTGGTCCCTGATAGTACCAAAAGATCCTGATTTTAGCTTGTGTACTCTCTGTAGGTCACAATTTTTATCCGATTTTAAAAATTGTTCAAATATATTACCGTTACACCTTGATGAAGATTAAATTCGAATTTCGTAAAAATAGGACCGAAAATGGCCGCTTGTGTAATACCAAGGTGTTTATATCCCAGAGATATCCGTTCCTTTCGATATTCGCGCATATCGGACTATTAGTTTATGTCCCCGATTATACGTAAAGATCACGATTTTAGCTTTTGGACTCTCTTGTTCACAATTTTTTTCCGATTTTGAAAAATGTTTAAATATATCAGTGTTACAAGATAAGGATGGTCAATTTTTATCCGATTTTGAAAAATGTTTAAATATATCAGTGTTACAAGATAAGGATGGTCAAGTTTCAAATTTCGTGAAAATCAGACTGAAACTGTCCGAAAAAATGGCTGCTCCATTAGGTAAATAGTGTAAAAGTATGTAATATCAAGGTTTAGGACCCTTGTGAGGTCAGAATTTTTATCTGATTTTGATGAAACTTAAAATGTATGTTTATATCCTAGAGATTTCGATTCCTTTTGATATTTGCGCATTTCGAACCATAACATTCTGTATTATATCACACCTTTTTTTTTAGCTTGTTTTCTGTCCATCTGTTGCAAAATGTGGGTGTATCTTGCATGGCAGTCACTTGTTCAACAATAACATGTAACGATTTCTAAAACCAATATGGGCCTTATTACTATTAGTGACATTTTGCCAATGTATTGAAAATTGCTTTAAAAAAAAAATGTCTATTATGTTCATATAAAACAACAGAAAATCAAATTCAGGACCATTCTTCCCACTTTTTCATGTGGACGTCTTGGCGTTGCCTCTGTCCGTCTGTTCAAATTTTGTTTGTGGACACTCTACAGGTCACAATTTTTATCTGATATCCAATTATGATGAAACTTGAAATATAGGTTTATCTCCTGAAGATCTTGGTTCCTTTCAATATTCGAGCACATCAGATCGTAACTTCTGGATTATGGCCCCTGATTGTTCGAAAAATCACATGGTTTAACTTATGGACCATCTAGAGGTCACAACTTTTATCCGATTTTAGAAACCATTCAAATATGTCGCCGTTACAGTTCAAATTTCGTGAAAATTCGAGCGAAACTGCCAAGCAAAATGGTCACTCCTCATACACAAATAGTGTAAAAGCATGTATATGTAATACCAAGGTTGTGGGCCTTCTAGAGTTCACAACTTTTATCTAATTGTAATGAAGCTTAAAATATATGTTTATATCCCAAATATCTGGGTTCCTTTCAATACTTGCGCATATCGGACCCTAACTTTCTTGATTGTGGCTCTAATTGTATGAAAAATCACCTTTTTTCAGCTTGTTTTCTGTCCATCTCTTGCAAAATGGAGGTGTATCTTGCATAGCATCACTACATTCTGTGATGGAAATAAACAAAAGTGTTGATATTGGAGAAAATTAAAGAAAAATGGATTTATACTGATTGAGAAGTGGTTTCAGATGAGTTATTTCCTCCTGTGTTTGATTAATATCTTGCTTATATAAACATAATACATAGCCAAGCTTTGTTTGTTTGTTGACAATTTTGAGCCTTATATATCTATTACAACAATTATACCAACTTGCCAATTTTTGACCATAGATTTATCAAATATTGTTTTTGTGTGTTTTTAAATGACTTCTCATAAACAGGGTTGTGTACTTGATAATTGAGCCTACTGTACATTTCCAGATTCCTTACAGAGTTACTTCCTTAAAACAGAGTATCTGAGAACCAGAATATCTTTTATAAAGCCTAAAATATATAGTTTGGGTTTTCCTTTTTAGGGGATTTGATATTTTGCTGATTATTATCAATGATATATAACAAATGTTTTACCTTATCTTCATGTGTATATTAATTATTTTGTATATATTATTAAACTGTTAAGTTGTTACCTATAAATTTTTTTATCTTTGAGTTTGACTTCAATGTTTAAAGAAGTCCCAGTTACAGTAATTTCCATCAATTACTTCTAGAGTTATGGCCCTTGTTTTACTTTGTTGAACCCTGTGAATGTTCAAATGACAAAAGTTATCATTCGATGTGTATGAAATTTATATGCATTATTTTAATTAGTAAAACGAAAAAGCCAATTGTTGTACATAACTTCCAGAGTTAAGGCCCTTGTTTCAGTTTCTAGAGTCCTGTGATCCCTCAAACGATGAAAATGATAATCTGATCTGTATGAAATTGTCTTGTAAATGCCCCCAATTACCTGCAAAATAATAAATATGTGACAACCCTTGTCCCACATCGGATGATATATCACTGTTAGACCTTAATGACGGATGAGTTCGAATTTTGTGAAAATAAAACAGAAACTGTCTGACAAATGGCCACTTCTCGTACGCAAATAGTGTAAAAGTAGGTAATACCAAGATTGTGGAGTGTGGACCCTCTAGAGGTAAGAATTTGTATCCGATTTTAATGAAACTTAAAATATATGCATCTTTTCAGTATTTGTGCATATCATTACGTAACTTTTAGCTCTTGCAAAATGTGGGTGTATCTTCCCTGGCCCATGTTCGAAAGGGAGTCAATATGAAGGTCGTTGTGAACAACGCTAACCAACTGTGACATCGACTTTTAAAATTATTGTGTGGAGGTCATCTTCTCAGCTTTCATCCCAGACATTACTTTATAATGACTATATAAATAAAAAACATTTTTCATAGAAATTAGGGATTGCCTGCAAATTAGCACTAATCTTTGATTACAATATACATTTTTTCATACAGAGTAATAAAAAAGAATGTTTAATGACTTTTTATTGGTATTATAATTTGTTAAAACTGATTTAAATATTTTTTCAAAAATTATAATGAATTGGATTTGTGTTCGATACACTTAATTTACCTCTTTTGATGCTATAAAATTTGAGGCTTGTCATATTCGAAATATTTATATGTGCCATGAAATGTAATTGACCATTACATGATTTTTGGAATATAATTAATTACATTTCCATTACTTTTGAAATCTTTCATTACTCATTAATTACATGGCCATTACTTTAAAAAAAAAGAAGCAATAATTACATTCCATTACCCCAGCCCTGGTCGGAATCCGTCTTATTGTCTTGTTATTCGAGTCTAAATAATCAACAAACAGAATGGCTTCTATCAGATAAACGTATCTCTCGCCAGGTCGGTAAAATGAAAAGTGAAACATATAGGCCTGCAGCCAAATTTTTTTATTTAGCCTTGAAGTTCCGCTACAAGGTCCTCCCTACTAAACATTTTTATGTCAACTTTACAATTGTTAGTATAAATATAGCATTTACTTGACAATTATCACAATTTTCATCTGGCCCTCAATTGTGTTATTGCAAACATTTTGCTTGCAACTCTCTGGATTTGTGTACCGGGGCCCTGTTTCACGAAATCTTAACTAAAGATAAAATCCAAATTTTAGTAGATACTTCAGTTTTGATTGGCTAAGCACTAAAATCAATCTAATATTATCCAATCAAATTACTGTAATTTGGATTTTATCTTAGTTAAAATTTCGTGAAACCGGCCCCTGGTGTTATAAGCTTTCTAATATGTAGAGTTTGTTTAGTTGGGAGGACCTTGTAGCGGAACTGTGTTTCTAAGCAAGCTAGAAATTTTAGTTAATACATTATGCAAAAGCTAAATCTTTCTATTGCAGGTATTTCATTAGGCCTGAAATGTTATCTAAATTATTAAATAGACATTAAACATACATTATGCAAGAGCTAAATCTGATTATTGCAAGTCTTTATTTAGACTTCAGATGTCATAGAAATTATCGGTAGGTCTTTATTTACACAACAAGAACAAAATCAACTCTGTAGATCCAAGGATGGCTTGGATTTAAACAGGATTTCATTGATTGATTATATTTTTAAATGGCGTCGTAAGCGGAGATTAACCGTTACGTTGACATCATACTCCCTGAAATTTTAGATCGAGGCTAAATGATAAGAGTGTACGAAGCGAGGCCGCATGTCAGTCAATTTATTGAAAGTTTGATATTATGTTTACGGGGTAGTTGTGGTTAAAATGAGAGTTTGGATGTCGGTATTATACGCTCTTTTGGATCACTGTTTCCTATTTGTCTGCTTCGGGAGTTTCGTAGGCCTATAGTTACAGTACAAGAGTACACGAAGGCTAACAAGAAGTCGGCTATAATAATGCCTCATTGATTTGGTCTGTTCCTTTCAAACTTTCGCTTCTTATCTATATATTAAAAGTCTTATTTTTAATTTGTAGTAAAAATAAATGTGATACAAACCGAATATGCTACCGGTACCACAGCCATTGAAAACGTTACTTGATAATCAAGATTATGTAGGTGGAGTTAACGCCTGTCAATCAAACGGTCGGCCATTCTCGGAGACGGTGAAGAGAGAGTTGACTCCTATTTTTAGTCAAAAATTACAATGCTGATAACTTTGTTCAGAATAAAGTAATTTCACTGAAATTTTCAATATATTCTTCTTTCATCATCTATTTTTGAACTGTTATAGCAAGAATGGCCAACTCTCTATTAAAATCTCCCATAATGTATCTTTAAGTTATCCAGATCATAATCAACTCTTGATGTCATCGCTAGCCTGCGATATTTAGCAGATTGGATTACATTTTTTGTGAAATTATTAATCGCAAAAATGGATAATCGAGACTTGCCCAAAATTACTTCATGGAATAAGTTTCCATATAACATCAGGTCCTGTAATAATGTTAATTATTCTTATAAATTATTAGATTGCAACTGTTTTAATCCATTCTAAATTACAGCTATCCAAAGTGAGTTGATTATGGGCTTGTCATGTGAATAAATGCCTAACTAATAATTTATATAACCTTTGAAGCCAAAACAAGACTCCCATAGACAGATTTTGCTCTTACATAATGTATCTTTAAGACTATTATTTTGGCATGTCTGGTAAACAAAAAACGACCCTGCATTGAATTCATAAAACTAATATGTATTTTTATAGAATAAAAAGCACTATAACGATGTTGAAATGATGAACTGGTTGTTATTTGTGTTCACACGCTGATCTATAAATCTACAGCATTACATAGTGTTTGTCTTAATCTTATAGACGCAGGGGTGGATCCAGAGGGGGCGGTTTGGGGGGTACAACTCCTTGTACTTTATCCTTTTTCATCATCAGACGGTACTATGATGGATGGTCTTCTGACAAGCTTAGTCCTAATGAATGTTAACTATACTTTTGAGCTAGATATTGATGACATTATTATAGAACAGTTCATCCAAAAAACATCCATACCTCTTATTCTCCCCGTCATAATTGTGGAAATCTTTACTTTAGGCTCTTGTATTTGAGAAGGAAAAAAAAAAAAAAAAAAGTTTATGTGATGAATTTTCTTCATATTTTGGTGTTTGACAGTCTCAGTCGCCGTCTTCATTGGCCCAGTTCGGAGCAAAACAGTAGGACGTTAAACCCCATTTCATTTCATTTCAGTCTCGGTCGGCTTTTGCTGTTCTATTATGCTTCCTTAAAGTTTCCTGTCAAAGTTGTGCAGAACTTATTTTATTGCAAATAGGTACAACTAAAATATAGTGTAGTAGTTACATTTACTGGTATTTAGTATGTTTTTAGGTAAAATCCTAGTTTCTGTGTTTTGTCAAAGTGACCTCGGATATAAGCCCACATGATGACAGAGCCCACGTATTTCTCAAAATACACTGTCTCAGGAATCTGGCATACCCCCTCCTGCAAAAATTCCTGGATCCGCCCCTGATACATTCATATATTATTAAATCAACTTTAGTACTCTGACAGTATAATATTCAATTACAACAGTTCTACTATTTTAAATAAATATTAGGTTATCTATATCAGTTCAGCATTAATTCTATATAATTATATAAAACTGCTATTATAATAAATATACAATAGCGGTATTCATGTTATAATGTACCTTATAATAATAATAATAATAATAATATCACATAATTAGCATTGATATGTATTAATAACTATTCTTCATCAGTGCAATAATATATAGTAATCTCCAATAATAATGTAATGATGACAACCTTTTTATTCAGTCGTGTGTATTTTTCATGAAAACTAAAATCACTGAAATGGATGCTAAGTTAAAATTGATTTTAAATGGAATTGTTGTTAGGTATAAGGTATCTGTTTATTTCTTTGATCTTTTAACCTCACATTCAATACAAAAGTACAGCATAATTTTTTGCCCAAACCCATTGTTTTATTAGATGAATAAAATGTTTAGATTTGAAAAAGCAATGAAACATACACCCACAGCAGGAATTCACAATCAATTTCAACAAAACTTGTTTTGAAGGAGTTTTCTATATCAGAAAAATGGGCTGAACAAAATGGGCTATGGGGACACTCTAAAATTTGAGTGTTTTCACCATTGGGTATTGTGCCATTTTGAATAAATTAATATTAAAGATGCTTTATGTAAGAGCTAAATCTGCCTATTGTAGGTCTTTTTGCTGACTTCAAATGTTATATAAATTATTATTTAAAAGTTTATTAACATGACAAGCTCATAATCCACTCTTTGGACCAATATTAAGGAGATTGGAATGCCTAAGCAATATTAAGTAGATTAGAACACCTTAGCCATTTAAAATTTTAACGGTAAAATAGACAAATTTTAAGAGCGGCCCCAAGACCATTTCTTTTAGCAGTTACCACATTTGTCTGATATAGAATATAGAAAACCCCTTCAAAATAAGTTCTGCTGTAATTGGTCTAGCATTCCTTATACTTTCCTCTACTAAAAGGTACTCTCAGGCATTCAGCAGAAGGTCATTTCTGCAATAACAGCAGCAGTCAGCAATAACAAATTTTGTGATTGGTACATTCCTACATATATTTCTTGATATAAACTTGGTCCAGGTTAATTGGTTCTAGTATCTTATAAGATAACCAAGCGAAGCATGGAAATATGCCAACACAGCAGCTTATCCGAAAGGAAAACTTAACGACTAAACTGATATTACAGCCTCTATTGCATTTACAAGTTTTTTTAGCAAAGAGTGGATAACTCAGGAATGAAAAGTTGAGGAATGCTGAAAATTGATTCTAATGCTTCTCAATAAATTAGAAAAAATGTGTTAAAAACTACATACAGCCTCTATTATTTTCTCAAGGTTTATGGAAAAGGGGGATAACTCTGGAACGAAAAGTCGCAGAACACCAAAAATCAATAGGTTCATCCACTTATGACCCCAAATGCTTCCCTGCAAATTTGAAAAAAACATCCTTTACAAACTACAGCCATCATCGTGTTCACAAGGTTTTTAGAAACAGGGGAAAACTCAAATAGAAAGTTGCAGAATGTGGAAAAGCAACAGATTTCATCCTCTCTTGACCACTTCACACCAAATTTGAAAAGAACCGGTCAAAAGCTACAGCCTCTATCGAGCTCACAAACAAAATGCTGATGGCCCGACCGACGGGCAAAGACATATTATGCCAAGACAAAAATGTGGGTGTGTAAAAATGACTCTTCTCTAATTCCTGTTAACAGTTGTAGAATGAGAGATTTTCAGCATCAAATCATGGTAATCAATTTACCAATTGTCAAAATAATTTCACATTTACCATTATATATAGGAATGACTTTATATAATTTACATAATATACAGTAGGTGAGGTCATGTTTCATGCTGGTGCTAGGTGTTTTTCTGTTTATACTGGTGGTATATATGCATGTATAGTGTTCTTTATTTTTTTTCGTTACAAAAAAAGGTATTCACCTAACATTTTTTTTTTTTTTCTATAAAGTGTTAAAACACTTAACAGACACAAACATGATCTCTCCCAGTAATAGATAAACACAAATCAATGAGAAAAACATAATGAATTTAAAATAGGCAAATATTAAAATGTGGATATATTAAAATATTATGCCCAATGCTGACGTTCTCTTTGAATGGTATTAACCATGTCATCGTTTGTTGATGACTTCGGTGTAACACCCATCACACACTCGTACAGGTTTTTTGGAAGCGGCTAAAGTTACTGTTTTAGCTGAGCATTCATTACAGAATATACGTCCACAGTTGCGGCAGTGATGCTGTAAATAAAATAATTGAAATTAATCTCAGGTATTATATTCCTCATTAACACTGTAGAATCCAGTTTTGGCCAACTTTTTATCATTAGCATAGAACTTTAATTTCTTTATTAACATATTTACATTTACTTACATATACAGCCATTTAAGAGTTTAACGATAATATGGATATCAAGTATCGATGCTACTCTAATAAGCATTCTATACCACATTTTATCTAAACATTTAAACATTCATAACTTCAGACAGAATAAAGTAATTGACTGAAATTTTTAAAATACTCATTTTTCAGGATCTAATCTAGTTCTTTCATAATGCTTCTTTGGCAGCCAGGGACCCCAAATTTGTTTTTAAAAAAAGTGAAAATGTTCCATAAATAAACAGTGGTTGCCAGACAAGATACGCCAATTTTTTGCAAGAGATGGAAAGAGAACAAGCTAAAAATAAAAAGTACTTTTCGTACAATCAGGACCATAATCGAGGAAGTTATGGTCTGAAATGTGCGAATATCGAAAGGGACTGAGATCTTTGGGATATAAAGATATTCAAGTTTCATCAAAATCGGACAAAAATTGTGACCTCTAGAGGGTCCACAACCTTCGTATTACACACTTGTACACAATTTGCGTTCAAGGAGCGGCCATTTTGTTGGGCAGATTCAGTTCAATTTTCACAAAATTCAAACTCAGCCACCATTAGGGTGTAATGGTGATATTTTCAAATGTTTTTTTTTTTTTTTAAATCGGATATAAATTGTGATCTCAAGAGGTACCACAAGCTAAAAACGCAATTTCTCGTACGATTAGGGGCTATAATTCAGGAAGTTACGGTCCGATATGTGCGAATATTGAAAGGAACCGAGATCTTTGGGTTATAAACTTACATTTCAAGTTTCAACAAAATCGGATAAAAATTGTGACTGACAGACAAAATGTCCGCCCCACATACTCAAATAGCGTAAAAATATGATATATCAAGGTTGTGGACTCTCTAGAGCTCACAATTTTCTTCTGATTTTGATGAAACTTGAAATGTAAGTTTATAACCCAAAGATCTTGGTTCCTTTCGATATTCACGCATATTGGACTGTAACTTCCTGAATTATGGCCCCCGATTGTACGAAAAATCATGTTTTTAGCTTGTGGACCCTATAGAGGTCATAATTTCTATCCGATTTAAAAACACTTTTGAATATATCACCGTTACACCCTAAGGATGGTTGAGTTTGAATTTTGTAAAAATCGAAACAAAACTGACAGACAAAATGGCCGCCCCTCGTTCACAAATAGTATAAAAATATGGTATATCAAGGTTGTGGACTCTCTAAGAGGTCACAATTTTGTTCTGATTTTGATGAAACTTGAAATGTAAGTTTATAACCCAGAGATCTCGGATCCTTTCGATATTTGTGCATATCGGACCGTAACTTCCTGAATTATGGCCCCTGATTGTACGAAAATTCGTTTTTAGCTTGTGGACCCTATAGATGTCATAATTTCTATCCGATTTAAAAAAACATTTGAATATATCACCGTTACTTCCTACAGATGGTTGAGTTCGAGTTTTGTAAATGGCCGCCCCTCGTTCACAAATAGCGTAAAAATATGTTATTTCAAGGCTGTGGACCCTCTAGAGTTCACAGTTTTCTTCTGATTTTGATGAAACTTGACATGTTAGTTTAAAACCCAATGATATTGGCTCCTTTCAATATTCGCGCATATCGGATCATAACTTCCTTAATTTTGGCCCCCGATTGTACAAAAAATCACGTTTTTAGCTTGTGATACCACTGTCAGTGCTGCAGGATGGAGGGCCTGACAAGGACAGCTGTCTAGTCATTCGGATGGCACGAAAAAACGAGGTCCCGTGTACACATTGGCGTGCACGTAAAGATCCCTTGACAGTTGGAATTCGATATATATGAGCAGGCCGTAGTTCGCTGTCCGGGCAAAATTTCCCTCATAGCACTCTGTATGGCGTATGCCCGTCTTCATTAGCCCAGTTCCGAGCAGAACAGTAGGGCGTTAAACCCCATTTCATTTCATTTCATTTTTGTATAGTGATGGAATTGTCTAATACAACATTATGCATTAATGGCTGTCTATCTAGTTGATTGGATTTCAATTTTAATGTTTGGGAGTAAATAGAAATAATATTTTCGGCTATTGAATTTTTGAAATTTTCTGAGCAAGGCCCCCCCCCAAAATCCCCCACCACAACTGGAATACAATCATAGGTGTACAGACTCGATGTATGTTGCGGGGCAGAACCTGAAAAAATTTCGGGATACAGACAGAGCTTACGTGTTTTCCTGCTATTCAGCTCATGAATACAGCAAGGGGTCTAAAATAGCCTAACTTAAATGGCTGACTCGAATCAATTGTTTACAGTCCATGGAGACAGACTTTGACTGCTGCAAACGCGTTTTCCTGCTATTCCAGCCAGTGAATACAGCAACTTCAATGTGGTCCAATATAGCCTACCTTAGGTGGCTGACCTAAATCCAAAAAAAAATAAGCAATCGTCACGGGTATGGGGGCATTGCGTTCCCCGAGAAAACTTTTGAAGTTTAACCACCGCAAATGCGTTTATCTGCTATTCGAGCCCATGAGTTAAGTAACTTCGAAGTTTTCAATCATTTTGCAACCGAAATCCCACTCTATGCCGACCTGAATTCCAACCATCACAAATAATAATCGTTGCCCAAAAAATGTTGCACAAAGCAGAGTGGCTCCAGAGTCAATTCAGTACAAATTTGTGGTATTCAATTAAATGAAATGAAATGAAATGGGGTTTAGGGTCCTACTGTTCTGCTCCTGTATTCAACAAGCCAACAGTGAGGCTGATGTCCCCCGCCGAAATCCGCAAATAAATAGATGCCACATATTAATTAATCGCACATCTATTTTTTTCAAAAGTATCGAGCAATCAAACTGTTTATCAACTATACACTAAATTTCATCACTCTCTATCAGACAGAATCAAAGTTATATTGTCCCAAAGCATCAACCAAGGAAATTGCTTATCTCTGCTTAGCTTGAGATCAATATGTTAATCATTGAACTCAGTCAAGACGAACATCTACATCAAGTTTAAACATTCTACCTCAATTAGAAGCAGTGTGAACATTTTAGCTCAATTAGAAGGAGAGTTATTGTGTTCCGAAGTCTCGGCCAATCAAATTGCTTATCGCTCTGCTTACCCTGAGCAGAAAATGCTCATCATCGAACTTAGTCAAGGTACTGATGTAATAAAACTATACACCAAGTTTCATCACTCTCACTTAATTAGAACTAAAGTTATCGTGTCCCAAAGCATCAACCAATCAAATTGCTTATCTCTGCTTACACTAAGCAGAAAATGCTCATCTTCGAACTCCATCAAAGCATTGACCTAATATACACCCACACCAAGTTTGAACATTCTAGGTCAATTAGAAGGAGAGTTATTGTGTCCCAAAAAGTGTGACGGACAGACAGACGGACGGACAGGCAGGCGGACAGACAGACAGACGGACGAACCCATTTTAATAGTCCCCTGCTTTCTTCAAAAGGCGGGGGACAACTAAAGTTATCGTGGCCCAAAGCATCAACCAATCAAATTGCTTATCTCTGCTTACCCTAAGCGGAAAATGCTCATCTCGAACTCCATCAAGGCATTGACCTAATCAACACATACACCAAGTTTGAACATTCTAGCTCAATTAGGAAGAGAGTTATCGTGCCCCAAAGTATCAACCAATCAAATTGCTTATCTCTGCTTACCCTAAGCGGAAAATGCTCATCTTCGAACTCCATCAAGGCATTGACCTAATAAACACATACACCAAGTTTGAACATTCTAGCTCAATTAAAAGTTATCGTGTCCCAAAGCATCAACCAATCAAATTGCTTATCTCTGCTTACCCTAAGCGGAAAATGCTCATCTTCGAACTCCATCAAGGCATTGACCTAATCAACACATACACCAAGTTTGAACATTCTAGCCCAATTAGGAAGAGAGTTATCGTGTCCCAAAGCATCAACCAATCAAATTGCTTATCTCTGCTTACCCTAAGCGGAAAATGCTCATCTTCGAACTCCATCAAGGCATTGACCTAATAAACACATACACCAAGTTTGAACATTCTAGCTCAATTAGGAAGAGAGTTATTGTGTCCCAAAAAGTGTGACGGACAGACAGACGGACAGACAGACAGACAGACAGACGGACGAACCCATTTTAATAGTCCCCTGCTTTCTTCGAAAGGCGGGGGACAATTAAAAGACTAGCGCATCGCTAAAGCTGCAATGTACGTCCACATTCCTGCTTTCATTGTGTAATACCACTTACCCTTCTAACTGTAACAGAGAAAGCTTTATTACAGGCCATGCAGTCTTTCACTTCATTATCATCAGCCCATTTTCTATTTGTTACTTTAGTAGATGTTATCTAAAATTAAATAATATATAACTGATAATGATAATGAGATAGTTTGTCAGGCAACAATGGTTGTTTGTGCTGTTAAAGGGACAATAACACTCTTGCTGGCTTGACAGCTCCAGAAAATAAAAAAATAGCCTTATTCTAAGTACTAGATGTGTTAGTGTCTTATTACCTGTTGTGTAAATTATCCATTAAATCCTATTTTACTTGTCCAGAGGGTTCAAAAATATTTTTAAATCCAAGTCACATTTGAAAAGCTTTACGTCAGGCTTTTCAAATCATTTAGTTGAATTTTTTCAATTTTTTAAATTATGTGTGTTAAGATTAAATTTGTATCATCAATTAATTGGAATATTGTAAAATAGTACAATTTGTTGACCAGAATAAAGATTGGGACACATTATTCAGTTACAACAAGAGTGGTATTGAGCCTTTAACAAAGGTTCACACCATTTCATTATATAGTTGTTTCATACTCAATAGATATTTGTATAAACGAGGGCTGGCTAAGGACTTTCATTTCATTATGTAGTTTTTTCATACTCAATAGATATATGAGGGCTGTCTGAAAATATCTTTGCCTAAGTGTGAAAGACCTGTACAGAGTTGATGGTTTCCATTAGTTTTTCTACATAGTCCCCTTCAATTCATTTTAGAAAACTTATTTAAGCAAATGTGTTTTCTAGAAATTCTGTAGATACATCCATTAAATGTGCCTTTTCGAGATTCAAGTCTGAATATCTACAAATAAGTAGCTTGTTTTTCGTCATTCGCCAATATAAAAAAAACAAGGAGAAAGATCATTTTTATGTAAATCCACTGCTCAGACGTCCTCATTTATGATATCTTTTAGAAAAATGATTTAATTAAATGGGTTTTGGAAACATTCTGTAGGTTTACATGATTAAAATCTGTATTTTTGAGATTCAAGTCTGAATATCGAAAAACGAGTAGTGCATTTTTATGTGAATCCACTGCTTAGGCATCCTCATTTATGATATCTTTAATTCCATTTAGAAAAAGTATTAATCAAATGTGTTTTCTAGGCATTCTGTAGATATAAATCCATCAAATCTGCTTTTTTGAGATTCAAGTTTTTTTAAATTCACCAATATCGAAAAACGAGCTAACTTCACACTGCTGGAATCTGACACGTTTCTTATCTAAAGTCAAGAGCTTTGGCACCCATCTAGCAGAAACATTTGTCATTCCTGTACAGCTGGCAGGCGGTCTCAGGACAAGAAATTAAACAGGTATAGCGAATGGTTGGCAGAAGCGGTGTGACAAAGTAATCTATAACTTTTATCAAATTGAACTTATTGACCTCCAGCTGTTTCTTGATAATAAATATAATATTGACCTTTTAACTCTATATGCACTGTTCTTGAGTCACAATTGTCTGTGTTGTAATTTAACATGTAATTAATTCAATATGTTCTTTACAAACTACATATGATCTGTGTACACGCTCCGCTTTACTTCAAAGGAATACGCACTGGTCAGTAAGCAT
The DNA here is from genome assembly GCF_932274485.2 of Patella vulgata. Classification (NCBI taxonomy): domain Eukaryota; kingdom Metazoa; phylum Mollusca; class Gastropoda; family Patellidae; genus Patella; species Patella vulgata. The sequence continues at coordinate 47,543,708 of NC_065885.2, forward strand.
GCCATGACGAGATAAAAGAGAAAATTGCATGTATGACCATGAGCTTATTTATTGTCCAAAGGTATATAATCAGGAGTTTACTGACAGTTAGGCAGACGACTAGAGACGACTAGACAGAGCAGAGAGAGACTGAGAGACCGGTGTATGGGCTCGCCCGAGTTCAGCCATTGCTTTGGCAGAGGGGCGGAATGGTGGATTTAATATTGTTATTTGTGTTCCTGTTGTAGTCTAGTTCCTTATGTAGTCTAGTTCAGGGCTGTCGGTAATATTTCACAGATGATTAGCAGCACTGCTAATCAAAAAGTCCAATTTTGCCAAATTTGAATAGCAAATTTAAAAATTGATTAGCAGTTTTTCAGTTTCAACATAAAACACCTAAATAACAAGATTATTTTAATTTTAATTTATAACAAATGATTAGATTTCATTCTTAATATTTATTTAGAATTTTAGCACTGCTACAGGTAGCTGTGAACATTTCTGAATGTAGACTCTTGGTTAGGCCTTATGTCTGAAGCCAATTCTTGGCAGGACTTCTGAAGTCCCACTCATTTTAATTCTTATTTCTTCATTAGAAAACAATTTCGTCTGCTTTTTATCGTGTGTTAATATTTTTGTTCAATCGGACACACACTGTATTTACGAATAATCTCGATTAACTAGACACATGCGATATAAACAATAATATTTTACGGGAATTCTTACTTTGATTTCTCATTTTACAATACATTTACATGTATGGGGATACACTGAATTTATTTTTTCCAAATTGAATACTGATATAATTACTCATAGAGTTATGTCTCTGGATTATATAGTATAATGAATTGAGTCAGGGTAGTTCGAGAAGAAAATGTCACACGGAGAATTCAGTTTTGTTTATAAAATTTATTTGATATTTTATACATGTTGAAAGTGTTGAGAAAAATATATAAATCTTCGTGTCAATATCCAAAATGACAGGCATATTAATGATTTGCAGTTACTGCGAATCAAAAACGTTAGATTTTAATTTTTGAGTAGCAACGGACAAAATACGTATCGCAAATTGCGCTGCGATACTGGTTGTTGGCAGCCCTGGTGTAGTTCCTGTATATTAGTTAAGTTCCTGTTTTGTTTAGTATGTAGATGTGTTATATTCTGTTCCGATGTAAATAAACCATATATTTACAAAACTGATCTCTGTTATCACTAAAATAGTGTTACAGCGGACAGGACATAAACCAGGGCAAATGCAAATGCGATGAAACTTCTGTTGTAGACTTCTGTATAAATGACTTTAATTAAATTTAATTCTTTATTATCAGATAAACATAATGCGGTCTGCTTTGAAATCCGTAAACGAGAAAATAAACCAGTGGTTGCCGGGCAAGATAAGCCCACATTTTGCAAGACATGAATAGAGAACAAGCTAAAAACAAAAGCGATTTTTCGTACAATCCAGAAACTTATGGTCTGAAATGCACAAATATAAAGATATAATTTAAGTTTGATCAAAATCAGACAAAAATTGTGACCTCGAGAGGAGCCACAACCTTCGTATTGCATACTTTTAAATAATTTGCGTACAAAGAGCGGCCATTTTGTCATGCAGTTGCGGTCAGATTTAACGAAATTCAAACTCAACCTTCAATGATGTGTAACGGTGACATATTAAAATTGAATACAAATTGACACCTCTAGAGGGACCACAAGATAAAATCACGATTTTTCGTACAATCAGGGGCCATAATTCAGGAAGTAACGATCTGGTATGCACGAATATTGAAAAGAAACAAGATCTTTGGACTATAAACATTCATTTCAAGTTTCAACAAAATGAGTTGAAAATTATGACCTCTAAAGTGTCCACAAGCTAAAAACGTGATTTTTCATTCAATCAGGGCCATAACCCATTAAGTTACCGTCCAATACATGCCAATTTCGAAAGGAACCAAGATCTTTGTCAGATAGACTTATATTTCAAGTTTCGTCAAAATCGGATAAAAATTGTGACCTGTAGAGTGTCCACAAACAAATTGTGGATGGACAGCGGCAACGGCATAATACGTCCACATGAAATTGTGGGCATATAAAAACAGTTAACCCCAGCAGCTTATAAGAGACAGTAAATAAAGTCACCAAAGTTAGAAGGAAAGATGATCTCCAACATGAATTCTGTGCCAATATAGATGAGAACAAATTTAGTGATATAGAGAAAAGTATTGAAAATTGAAATGTCTTGCATAAATCACATAGTTATGGAGATTGGAATGTGTTTTGCAATAGTGCCATCAAATCACATATAAGTAAAAATATAACAATTAGAAATAATTCCACGACCAGTAATTGGAAATCTAAATCAAAGCCATGGTTTACTGAACAATGTGTAGTTAAAGGACAGTTATTTTTGCAAGAGAAAGAAAAACTTTCAAACGAATCAATCCGAAGCTTATAAAGTAAAATTAAAGGAGCTAAATCGCTAACATTTGGGACCAAGAAATTGACAAAAGTGGGTCGCAACGCATAAAATACTGTAATATGAATGTATATAAACTGATTAACATTCAATGGTTTCCATTTTTTCTCCAATTTCAAATCAGTTATGTTCGGCGAAATAAGCCAGCAGTCTCAAGCGAGTGCAAATTTCTAGCGTCTGGTTATTCCAGTCTACATACACCGTTTGATTTGGTGCAATGTGTCTAGCCTCGTCCCTCAAATCTCTTGATACAACTGGGGCCGAAGCGCATTATTGTGTACCAATGGTAAAATGTTTATTTTGTCTTAAATATTGGATATCAAAAGCCCATCTTTTTCCGGTAAGATCACAACATGAATGTTGATTTAATTTGACAAATAAATCGTGTTTTCAATGTTGAAGATTTTGGATGATATTGAGTTAGAGACTTAGCTACTTTAAGTAAAGCTAGTAAAGAATATAAAAGACAATTGAAATATGTGTACAGTTTATATTTGAAAAATTGAAATCATGATTTGAAAACATTACACCGTACTGACACTAAGGAATATTGGAGAATCTTAAACCAGGATTGAGAATATTATAAAAAGATAGGTTGCCAGGCAACGAAACATACGCACACAGCAGCTACATCGTCCAAGCAGTCAACAAGAGTTGTCGCATATTTTTACTTTTTTCGGTAATGAAACATTTATAATACATTAAAATCTGAGTAAGAGTAACAACTCATTAAGTAATTATCACAAAACCATTAGAATTTGTTTGGTTTTTATAAAGTTCTGCCTCATGCTAACGTTTAGTATACGAAACTTTTAACATCATGGATTTAGCTTTTCTAGTCATAAAAATTCATTGAAAATCAATATACATGTTCGTCTCAAGACCTTAAACTCTGTGTATCAATCTGAAGTCAATCGGATGATAACTTTATCCTCTAGGGTGTCACAAGATTTTTCAAAGTGATCAAGGGCCATAACTTTGGCAGTAATTATCGGAAATCATTGAAAATCAATATGATTTTTCAGCTCATGACCTCAAACATTGTGTATAAATTTAAAGTCAATCGAGTATTAACTTTGACCTCTAGAGCGTCCACAAGAGCCAAAACTCTGGCAATAATTATCGGAAATCGCTGAAAATCAATAGGGTTCTTCGTCTCATGACGTTAAACACTGTGTATAAATTTGAAGTCAATCGGATATTAACTTTAGCCTCTAGAGCTTGTGGACATCGGACGGACGGACCGACCAACCGATGGACAGGGGCGACGACAATATACGACCACATTTCAATGTGGGCGTATAAAAAATGATAATCCCTTGGAACTCTAAAGACTTTTATGATCATTTCGCAACATGGAACAGTGGTGATAAAATCTCAGATAAAAGGAATAATGAGATACTTGAAAAGGCTCTTTTGGACTCGGATTGTGCTTTGGATGTGCCATTTACAGAAAATGAAATAAAATCATGCATACACAAATAGAAAAACAATAAGAGACACAGTGTTGACTTTATCATAAATGAATACATCAAATATATCGAAACTTCTTTTATTGGTGTTTATGTCAAGTTATTTAATTTGATATTAGATACAGGAATTATACCAACTGAATGGGTAACAGGGGTTATTAGCCCAATTTACAAAACTAAGGAACACGAGCAAGATGTGAATAATTATAGGGGAATAACATTGCTAAGCTGTCTGGGAAAATCACATCGGTAATAAATGAAAGATTGTCAAACTTTGTTGAATGATGTCGCATAGTTGGTCAAGAGCAAACAGGCTTTCGGAAAGAATTTTCCACTATTGATCATATTTTCATCCTTAAACATATAGTTGATATATACTTGCTCAAGAAATGCAGGCTTTATGCCATTTACTTTGACTGTCGGCACGCTTTTGATATGGTTCCTAGATTAAATCTATGGAATCAAGTTCTAGACTGTAAAATTGATGGTAAACTATTTATTTTGATTTATAATATGTATAAACATGCTAAATCTAGTGTTAGGATAAATAACAAATTGTCTGAAACTTTTAAGTGTATGTTTGGTGTTCGTCAAGGTGAAAATTGATCCCCTCTGCTACTTTCTATATACCTACAGGACTTGGAATCATTTTCATTCATACAGGATTAAGGCTCTTAAAACAAGAAATAATTGATAATTTACACGATTGTAACGATTTTGATGTATCAGTAGACTTGTTTGTTCTTCTTTATGCAGACGACACCATAATTATTGCTGAGGAGAAGCTTCATGATGCTGCGAATGCCATGTACGATAATTGTTCCAAGTGGAATCTTGAAGTTAATCCCTTTAAGTCAAAGGTTATGGTGTTTTCAAGAGGTAAAATAATGAAAAGGCCAATCATTAAATATGGTTATTCGATATTAGATGTTGTTGATTATGATTACCTTGGTATTAAATTCAATATTACAACGGAAAGTTCGGCAGCGCCAAGTTTTCTCTGTTTAAGATAGCCAATAAATTACACTCAGATATTGATTGACAACACCAACTGTTTGATTGATTAGTAACCGCGTAATTCCTGTTTTACACAATCATAAGATTCTGTATTCAATTTATAGAAGATTACCTGTAAACTTTGATTTTCTCTGCCTAATTCTTGAAGTGCAGCTTCAGTATCATCTAATTTACGTCTTAATTCTGTCACCTTTTCTCGTAACTTTTCACATTCATTATCACTTGCCAGACACCTAAAGGTAATATATTTATTTTTCAATAATTTATATGTATTTTCAGTTACAGTAGAATCTGTATGAGCAGTCACGCCTATTCAGTGACATCTCCTTGTATGCGGTCACAACAAATTCCCCCCATAAAAATTCTATTGTTTCATCTCTTTAATCAACGGTCACTCCACTAACTAATAAATTTAACAAAACATTGCCCATTCAACGGCCATTGTTGAATGATAGCCTCTTGTCGTTCTTCTTAACACCCCTGCTAATCCAGTGATTAATAGTTAATTAACTGGACCCCCACTGATCAGGTAAAGAGAAATGTGATAATAACAATAAACCGGGATTATCTGTTAATTAATCTTTTGTTTTTTTAAACGACAAATCCTGATCATTGTTTTCAAACGTAACGGAACATTATTTGCTACTGATTGAATAAACTAAAAGTATGGACGAAGCCAAGTTTTGTCATGATCATCTAGTATCTCTTTTCCATTGGCACAGAAGTTTTAGCGCTACAATATTACATGCAGAGGTACACCCCCAGATAATAGGTGACAAATTCAGAGATGGTTTTTTGTTTATGTGCTTGTTTGATAAAATAAAATTAATTCATGGATTTTCTTCACAAAAATGGATAAATATTATCGAATGCATCACAATGTGAGACAGTAGTATCGATGTTGATACAAAATGACACATTTACAGAAGTTATGTCAGAGATCTGAGTCAAAGAATTTTCGTTCCAAGCAAGTTTCAGCGACGGCCAAATTTACCGATGCAAGTAATGATGTTTGCTTCCAATGCATCCAAGCGTAATATTTAATTGATGCCAGCACAAAAAAAAAAACACTGAGATTTTATTAAGAGGCCACTCCCGTTAAGCGGTCAGTCATGAAAATTCCCTTGGGTGGCTGCTTAATACAGATTCTACTCTAAATTATAGCCAATGTAATCAATAACAATATTCACTAGAGTTAACTTTCTATTTGTCTATACAGAGGGTTTTGTTTTGTGTGATATGATTTCTGCACTTACACTGTTTACGATATAATAATTTCTTTAAATGACCTTAAGTAGGATTTAAAACATTCACAGTAAAAACAGTGCATCAAGTTCCATATAGTGATAATAAAATATTAAAACTTCTTGACCTGCAGAACGATTGCACGGTTACAATGACAGGAGCAATAACTACCGATTAATAAGGTTTGTGTTTAGGTTATAAAATAAACAGTGCTATTATTGTTTGAGTGCATAGACACTGAACTACAATACCTTTCTACCAATAATCTTCTCTCATCATTATTAATTCCTAATTTAGCTTCTAATTCTGAAATACATCAATAACCATCTTGTATTATCATGCTACCTACCATTAATGTTAAATAAGTATGATACTACTAGTATTATTTTATAAATAACACATACAGAAAGTGGAGACAGATTACTGAGATTAGTAAATCACTTTTTTGTACATTATTTAAAATTTTCAATATGTGCACCCAGTCAATAGTAATATTTAAAACTGTCTTGGATTATCCTATTCATACAATTTGGCAAATAAAATTATAATTAACCTATGAGATTATTTTATTGTAAGATTGCATAATATTTGAATCTAAGTGTAATAACAAAATAAACCAACCAAGTTTCTCTCCTTTAAGATCGTCATTAAGTTTATTAGCTTCATCCAACTGTTGCTGAGATACAGTAAGATCACCTCGTATTGTTGTTAAATTTTCATTTAATACAGATAACTGCATCTCACTTCTAACATTATCTTCATCTCTTTCCTTTTCTATTGCTATTAGTTTCTTCTCTAAATTTTCCTGGAAAGATAAGTTTGATACCATAACAGAATGAAGTATAAATGTGTTTATTTAAATATTAATCTTTACAGTGATTTAAAACGGCTCATTTCTACTGTTTTAACTGCAGGTATACCGATGCTTTGACTTTTCAAAGAAATCTTTGATTTTAATATGGTAGAAATATGTCATGGCGTCAGTTAGCCGAGAAATTGCTATTTGAAATTTGATGTAGTTTATGGGACACTTTTAGAGAGATAGAGAGAAATGGGGTTTAACGTCCACTCAACACAAACTAGGTCATTTCGGGACTAACACATGGTTCAATTTTATTTCAATAATTTGCTTGTGCGTACGGGTCTTTAGCAGTGGGAGGAAACCGGAGGACTTGGAGAAAACCCACGAGGTTGGACAGGCGACACTACTCCTTGTCATCTACAACCGGGGAAGCGAAACCAATGACCGTCTTTATGATACAGCGCGCACATGCTAACCATTCGGCCATCCAACCCCCCGGGACACTTTTAGAGACAACACTAATGTTTTATAGTTCTTTTGAGTGATTTAATTAGTGTTTTTGTATTGTAAAATTGATTTTCAAGATGCCATATGCTTAAATGAGAAAAAACAGTTTGTAAGAACAATGAACAGCCTTCAAAGATAGGTTTGGAGGCAACAAAACATACGCCCACAGCAGCTAAATTGTCTGAGCAGTCGACAAGGGTTGTCACATATCAATTTCATACAGATTGGATGTTCACAAGGTTCAACAAAGTGAAATAAGGACCACAACTATAGAAGTTATTAACAGAAATTGATTAAATTCAATAAGATTCTTCGTTTTACTAATCTCAATAATGCATTTAAATTTAATACAGATCGGATGATCTCTTTTGCCATTAGAGCGTTTACAAGGGGTTCAACAGAGTGAAACAAGGGCCATTACACTAGATGTAATTAACAGGAATTGCTGAAATTCAAAAGGCTTCTTTGTTTTACAAATTTTAATATAGATCAGATAACTTTATTTGTTAGTGCATTCAAATAGTTCTATAAAGTGAAACAAGGGCCATAACTCTAGAAGTAATTAATGAAAGCTGCCGAAATTCGACCAGCTTTTACGTTTTTCTCATTTAAATAATGCATATTAATTTCATACAGATCAACAAAGTAAAAAAAGGGCCATAACTCTAGAAGCAATTGATGGAAATTGCTGAAATTCAATATGGCTATTTGCACAGTAATGGGGCATATTACTCCCAAGTGGAAGATTAAAAGAAATGTAATGAATAGGTCATTTATCTATTTTGATTCATATCAAGGGTCCATTTTATGAATTTAAAATTCATATATTGGGATAGCTTAGCGGGTTTGCTCCTTCATATGAGTGTTTAGGTAACAGTACCCAGAGATAGCAAAAAAGAACCACAGATATTGCATGATAAATACTGACCATTTGAGGTTTAGAAATGACTGTTCGACCTATTTAAGTTAATAGTATGTTATTTCCACCTTATAATAACTTTGAATGGACTGTTTATTCCCATTACTTTTAAAATTATAGATGAAAATATCAATTGGCATAACTCGGATGGAAAATAACAACTGTTATATCTCTACAACATTTAATTTCTTGATTTAATTATTTAGAATAATTTTTATTCAATCTGTAAATTATGTATTAAACAAACAAATAACAAAATAATCTGTTGCTAAGCTTTCATCAAAATAATTGCTGGTTTTTGTTTGTTATATTGGATGGAAATATAGTAACGTTATCAATAACTGGATGGAAAATAATGTTATCAAAAATGTAATGGATGGAAAATAACATTATCAAAAATGTGACCGATGGAAAATAACGTTATCATAATTTCTAATGACTGAAATGGCAACAAATTCCATGTAGATTAGAAGTGTAAACGTGATATAGAGCGAAATAGCAGAATAGCAGACACCGTCCCTGAGCCTAGATTTGGACGGAAACAGGAACCCGAATGTTTACATTCTGAACAGATGTACCAGCTCCGAACATCGATCATTACTATTTTTAGAACGTGACAGAATTTTAAAACATGATGAATTGATAGATTTACCAATGTCGAGTTTTGTTCTCTTTATTCTCCTCAATGGCAAGTCTTATTCACTTCTATTTTTCTGGAGTTTGGCTCCATCCAAATTATGAGGGTTTCAAACTTTTTATTTGAGAAAAAATAATATATAATTTCCATGCAGGTATTTTATATTGTCTTTTTTGTCTCCCCAACCATATATCAATTAGGAACAATAACAAAAACATAATAAATATACATATTTACAACATGTCCAAGTTGATTGTTATGTTTTGTCCCTTTACTGTGCAAAGAGCCATAGGCTTCTACGTTTCACTAATTAAAATGATTCTTATAAATTTCATACAGATCGGATGATGACTTTCGTCATTCACAAGATTCAAAGATAGGTTGCCAGGGAACAAAACATACGCCCACAGCAGCTAAATCGCCCGAGCAGTGAACAAGGGTTGTCACATATTTATTCTTTGTATGTAATTGAGGGCATATACAAGACAATTTCATACACATCGGATGATAACTTTTGTCGTTAAAGCATTCACAAGGTTCAATAGGGTAAAACGAAGGCCATAACGCTGGGAGTAATTTACAGAAATTGTTAAACTTCGACAGGCTTTTTCGCTTTACTAATAATGCATATAAATTCATACAGATCGGATGCCAACTTTTGTCATTAGAGCTATCAAATGGTTCAACAAAGTAAAACAAGTGCCATAACTCTAGAATTAATTGACAGAAATCGCTGAACTTCAATAGGATTCTTCATTTCACTAATTTAAATGATGCATATAAATTTCATGTTGTTTGAGTGTTCACAAGGTACAACAAAGTGAAACATGAGCCATAACTTCAGATGTAATTAACAGAAATTGCTGAAATTCAATAGGCTTCTTCGTTTCACTATTTCAAATGATGCTTACAAATTTCATCAAGGGGCAACAAGGTGAAACAAGGTTCATTAAAAAGACTTTTTCGTCTCACTGATGTAAACACCATATATTAATTTTAAAACAATCAATCCAAACAGGTCCCCTCACCTCAATCCCCCCCATAATAGATGACACATAATAACTACTAACACATTTATCTTTTTATCAAGCATCGAACAATCTAACTATCACTCTGCTTAATCTGAGCAGAAAATGGTAGTGATGTAATGAAACTTACACCAAGACCCATTACTCTCTCTCAACTGGTAGCAGAGATATCGTGTTCGAAAACGTAAACAAATCAAATTGCTTCTCGTCAAACTCAGTCAAGACATTCACCTAATTGGTGAACATCTACACCAAGAAGCAGAGTTATTGTATTCCAAGGTCTTAACAAATCAAATTGCTTATCTCTTAGACTATGCAGAAAATGCTATTAATCGATCTCAGTAAGTCAAGACTTTCAACTAGCAAACATCTACACCAAGTTTCAACATTCTAAGCAGAGTTATTGTATTCCAAAAAGTGTGACAATCAGACAGCTGCTTGGCCCAAGCAGGAAATGCTCATCACAAACTCATTCAAGACATTCACCTAATGAGTACAATGAGTTTGAACTATCTACCTCAATTAGAAGCAGAGTTATTGTGCCCCAAAAGATGTGATAGCTGGATAGTAGATGAAAAACCAAGACACAACAGACGGGGGCTACAAAAAGGAGTTCGGGATGGGGGGGGGGGGATTATTGAAATGAAATGAAATGGAGTTTAACATCCTACTCCTAAACTAGGTTAATGAAGACGTGTATACGTCATACAGTGTGCTTTTAGGGAAATTTTGCCCGGGCAGTGGCGCTACAGATTATTCTTATATCGATTTCCAACCAGGCTAATGAAGACAGGCATACACCATGCAGTGTGCTATGAAGGAAATTTTGCCCAGGCAGCGGTGCTACAGCCTACTCTTATATCGATTTCCACCTGCCAAGGGATCTTTTACGTGCATGTCAATGTTTTTTGTAACATCCAAATGACTAGACAGCTGTCCTTGTCAGTTCCCCCACCCTACATCACTGAAAAGGGAGAATCACACCGGAAAGGAGAGGAATAAACAAAAAACAAATAAACCAATATCTACAAGAACGGACATAAAAGTCCAGTGCGTTTACCAGAAACTCTCACGACATTGTACCATACAAATAACTCTAAACATTGAATTCTTATTTAATTTGTAACTAAATATTACCTTTTCTATTTGTAATGATTGTTTTTCATCTTTTAAAGATTGTTGAATTTCTTCTCCTTTTTCTTGTAGCTTTGAATGTTTTCCTTTTTCCTATAAAAAAGAATGAAAAATATAATTAAACCAATATTTCCTTTAAAATGTTGTTGATACCAATTTGATCATCCTTTAAGTGTAATGGTATTTGTCCTTCATACTGCCGCGATACTCCGGGGATGGCGATATATATCGCGATAATTAGGTTAGGCATAAAATTATCGTCTGAAATCTCAAATATCGGTTTATTACGATATATCGCGATAATTCTAAAAAATATCGCAATATTTTCATTTTTTATCACAATTCACGTTAAATCTGTTCAAAATACTCCAAAAATGAAGAAATCAAATTGTATTCCATTTTCCAAATTCTACAACAATGTATCAAGTACATTTCGCCAAATAATATTTTCATACACATGTTGGCTACGCTTTGATATAGTCTGGTCCCATACCCACAAGAAAAAAGCATCCACAATATTTATAATTATGATTGATTTTATAACAGTAAGGATACCCCTACTCGGAAAGATACAGGTCGCCACAGTAAAGAAAGAAAGCATCCAAAATATTTATAATTATGATTGATATTATAAGGATACCCCTACTCTAAAAGATACAGGTAAACTGCACATCACAATATACGTCGCCACAGTAACGAAGAGGTGGTTTATCGTCGATTACCGGTACCCAGTCCGTTGAAAGTTACATTGATATTTTACATTGAAAAATCGTCTGGATAAATTTTTTTATTCTTTGAATAAAATGGCTTCCGAGCTTAAATCTGTCAATGTCAATCGGAATATTTCTGATGACAGTTTGGCAGACTCCGAAAACACACTGCTGCTGACACAAAAAAGAGCATATCTTCTGTCACTCATATGAGGACATTTTAGTTTAAAAAGAACATCCGACAAGTCTGTTAACCTGATATTGAGTTAACGAATATTTATTTGGTATTCCGGGCATTCCAGCTGATCAGAATAGAATTTAACCAGATATTGAGTTAATGAATATTTATTCGGTATTACGGGCATTACAGGTGATAAGAATAGAATGATCTGAGTTTACGATACCTACAGGAATAATCTTACCCCAGCTCCTTCATAAGACATGAAGCAGAATTACAATCAAAAAGAAACCATATCAATCCTTAATCCCCTAATTAAATAAAACATTTGACTACGAAACAAATTGTTTTGTAATTTAGATTGTTTTATAATGTCTCTTCTCACGACAGCGATTTTAATAAAGTGACTTTTTGATAGAGTCCCTCTACCATCGAGTGCAGTCCAAAAGATTTGAGATACGTTTTCGTCAGAAGAGTATTGTGGTTCTAATTTCCCGAATAAAAAGATGTGGTCATGCAAAATGTATCATAAAAGTCAAACATGATTGAAACACGATTTGTAAATGACAATCCGTTATCAGAGCAGCCAAATGTATTCGTTTTCCTGTAGCCATCGTACGGCGCCTTTCTTTAAGCATGTTGATTTGACTTTATTACTCAAAATGAAATATGAAAAAAACATCTCAAAATTGACAGTACAAATAAATTTTGTTGGTAAATGGAATAACAGATTAAGAAGGGTGGTCTAACTATCTTTGTGTATTGATAATAATATGGCAAGTGTAGTGTCGTTTATACCTGTCATTAATCAATCCAACTAAAGTAGCACAGTTGGGGTCATAAATTAATTAAGAATGCTGATTAGGTAATTATCTTTTTTTTACGCTGGCCAGATCAATTAGCTTTGCTCACCGATGTTTTTGTAATAAAGTAGTCTTGTATTATTTGTTGATTGGCATTTAAACAACAATTAATTGACTTGATATGAAATCTGAATATAAATCATTGGATGGATAAACGTTTGTGATAAGATATGGTTATAATGTCTAACATCGTTTAACTTTTTTTTATAATAAAGGTATTTTACAATTACATTTATCACTCACCAAACGGCATCAGGAACTCCACGTTTGATATTCATGTCCATGAATCTCATGCAATTTTCGCGCCAAAGTTTAACCTCATTCACCACGCCCGTAGTGCATGGAACCATACAAGGTAATAAGATTCCCAGTGTTGACTGGCTGCGAAATGAGGGCTATCTATTGTTATGCATATAGTCATCGGAAAATTCCATATTTGCTGTGAATTTCAAATGGAGTTACGATAAAAGTTGTTCTTTGTGTATAGAAATGGTCATTATTATTATATAGCTAATAATGAATATATCGACAAATGACTGGCACCATTCGTATTTCTGTACTTATAGAGAATAGGTTGGGATATCAAGTATTACGGGGTTATCCAAATTACTGGTAAATACGCTAATTGCATGGGTCGTCTTCATTTGTCACTTGGCCTATTTAAACAAAGGGCGCTTAAATGGATCTACGGCATGATACAGTATTTTAAATTCACTCTAAAATATTCCAATCACAAATGTCTAATCTATAACAATGTAAGACAATTATTTGGTGATTATGATTAGACCAGTCACATGTTAATTGGACCTTCAATAGACCCTTGTCAACTGGTGGTGTGTATTGATAGTGCTATATAGTACAGACAGTGATATATTGTATAGATAATGTATATACTATGTGTAATGCCTGTGACGTCACCAGCCAATCAACTTGATTAAGGTCGTAATTGAAAAATTGAAAAGCATTATGGTTTGTCGGATACTTAAACGTTAAAAGCCGAATTAGTTTTAATCAGATTGGTGTGAACTTGCCGTAAAGTGGATATAGTAAGCATTGGCTATACGTACACGAAATTTAGATTTCTCGTCTTATGTGGTCTTGGCAACGTGTTAAGTTTAGTATAGGTAAAGTGTAAAGTTTGGTATTGGTAACATGTAAAGTTTAGTATTGGTAACGGGTAAAGTTTAGTATTGGTAACGTGTAAAGTTTAGTATTGGTAATATGTAACGTTTAGTGTTGGTAACCCTTAAGGTTTAGCATTGGTAAAGTGTAAAGTTTGGTATTGGTAACATGTAAAGTTTAGTATTGGCAACATGTAAAGTTTAGTATTGGCAAAGTGTAAAGTTTAGTACTGGTTATCTGTAAAGTTTAGTATTGGTTACCTGTAAAGTTTAGTATTGGTAACCTGTATACTTTAGTTTTGGTAACCTGTAAAGTTTAGTATTGGTATCCTGTTAAGTTTAGTTTAGTATTGGTAAAGTTTAGTAAGGGAACCATCAGCTATACTTACTTCCTCTAACATGGTATCAATCGCTGTTAATTTATTCTGTTGCTCTAACTTCTGTTTAATAAGAATCTGCTTGGCTTCTTCTAAATCACTGACTTCCTGTAAATAAAACCCCAACAATTACTGAACAATTCTTGACATAACATCAGTATTTATAACCTGAATTGAATTGAATTATATTCTACAATTATAACGATGTATTTAATTTTAAGATTCTGACGTCAATTTAAATACCTGTTAAATCGAAAGTTACTTTCTATTTCTAATGTTAAAGATACATGATGTAAAATTTAAATAAAGAGCTGACTGTTCCTGCTATAATAGTTAAAAATCAATATATTGAAAATAATAAACAGAGTCTCAATTTTCAGTCCTTCAATTGGCAGTCTCTGTGAGAAGTGTCCATATAAACGTTTAATGAAAATATGGCAGACATAGTCTAATCCTCTCCATATCTTAGCCACTTGTTGGTCTAAAGAATTGATTATGGACATAATAATTTATATAATATTTGAAGCTCTTACATAATGCTTCTTTTAAAGTCTGCTATTTCATCATTAATATACTTAAAGCCATGAAAAACGCAATGCCAAATTCAAAGTTTATTTTACTGCAACAAATTTTAACAAATGTACATAGTAAGAGACAAAATTGGTTAGTTTCATGAAAGAATTCACTACAAATGCACAAAACAAAAACGTCAGAGAACCATGAAACAAAGCAGAGGTCAGCTGAAGTCAATATCGGTATGTCCACCCTGAACTCGTACACATGCCTGAAGTCGCCTTGGCATGGACTGGCACAGATGTCTCACTACACGCTGTGGGATTGTTTGCCAATGATTTTGGAGTGCCTGTGCCAACAGTTCGTTGTGGCACGCCTTGAGTTCGAACCCGTCATCCAAGTTCATCCCAAAGGTGTTCGATCAGGTTCATGTCGGGCGACATAGCGGGCCAATCCATAACATAGACATGGTGATTGTTCAGAAAGTCTCTTGTCAAACTGGCAGTGTGGGGTCGGGTGTTGTCATGCTGGAAAACCATCTGTCGACGGATGCCATGTTGAGCCAGCAATGGAAGTAACACCAGACGAAGGATGGCGTCAACATAACGTTGAGCGTTGAGATTGCCTTGGACCACCACCAACTGGGACCGGAAGTTGATGTTGATAGCGGCCCAAACCATGATGCCACCTCCCCCGAAACGATTCCTTTCCAGTAGTCAGATGTGGTGATCTTTAGCAGCGGTTGTTACAGGTGGCGCTTCAGGTTGAGGTTGATCAGCAACTCTTTCAGTGGCGAGGAAGCATTGTCTCAGGCGAGCATAATGGTCGATGGGTGGACATTAAAGTGTCTGGCGAAGGCTACATGTTAAGCCCCCTGATCAAGCATGCCAACAGCTCTGTTCCTGTTTTCATGTGTAAGGCGTGGCTTTTTTACGAAGTGATGAATGTTGAAATTTTTATCTGTATTTAAAGGGCCAGAGTGCAGGGAATGCACATGCAAAACGTGTGACATGGGTCTG
This sequence comes from Patella vulgata, assembly GCF_932274485.2. Taxonomy (NCBI): domain Eukaryota; kingdom Metazoa; phylum Mollusca; class Gastropoda; family Patellidae; genus Patella; species Patella vulgata. The sequence continues at coordinate 47,559,708 of NC_065885.2, forward strand.
CCTAAATCGTGAAAAAAGACAAGTGTTGCGTTTGCACAAACAAAATTCATTACCAAGAACTGATATTGGGTTCAAACCCAGAACTCCACAAAAAGAGACCCATCACAAGTTTCACCTATGTGCCATAACATAGGAAAGCCCAAGAAACGTTTACCAGAAATATTTCACGAATTAGGCATTGCGTTTTTAATGGCTTTGAGTATATATACCGGGTACTTGTGATTAAATTACTTATACAAGTAGAAATACAAATAGTGATTTTTTTAACTATACCCAGTCATTCACAAATAAAGCCAAAGAGAAACAATTAAATGATAGGGAAAGAGAATCTATGTCAATAAAAAAATTAAATACGAAATAAACTGCTACCAAAGTAAAAATAATCTATGATATAATAGGGATAGAATTGTGAACAATTTTAACAGCGAAAGGAGCGATTAATTAAATATGGATCTTTACAATTTTAACAATATCATATATCATTAATATCAATGTCCAAGTTTTCTTTAACAGATTTGTTGTATCCAAATTGTCATGGTTTTATTATGGGTTATATTATGTCACCAATTTGCCTTTGTTCTCTGATTATGCCTGCCAAAAGCACTATTATGAAATGTATGTTTGTTTTTTTCCAGATGACCTATATTATCATTAATTCAGAATTGCTGTTAGGGACTAATGTTTAAACAAAGGATTGATTGGCTGGGAGAAAGAGATATGATTGATTTATTATAAGCTTCTTTCTTAAGACAATCTAGCTACCACCATTCAAAAACCAAACATAATCATATAATATTTACCTTAAATCAGCCATAATTATACATAACATAATGGCATGGATATCTTGACTTCCAAATTTATTTAGAATATCTAGAATAAATCTAGAAGTCAGCAAATCCATACAACTATTCTATAAAGATCAGCCAAAGTAATAATTACACAAGTAATAAGTGTTTTTATATTCCAAAAACTACAAAGTATTCTGAACATACTGATAAATCAAAACGTGTCCTTTTACCACAGTGCCCTTAAATACTATTAATAAATACATGAGTGAACGGAATAAGGTACAGAGTCCCCATTCAATTTAAATTATACATCATAAAACATTATACAGAAAACGGTCTGTAGAAGTCAAAATACACACATACATGTAGGTTGCTAGGTGATGACCCCACCCCACCCCATCTCTAACATTATCAGTCAATAGTCTCCATTACTTCTTCAATTAAAAGGATCAAATGATGAGTGTGATCCCTTGCATGTTAATAAAATTTCAAAAATCAACAGGAGAAACTCTAAGGAGTAATTGTCAGAAAGTGCCCATAATCATTAGACCTCTTACTTAAATAGGCTGCAAAATAACAACTATCTATACCAGCGGCTGCCAGGCAAGATACGCCCATATTTTGCAAGAGATGGATAGAGAACAAGCTAAAAACAAACGTGATTTTTTGTACAATCAGGGGCAATAATCCTGAAAGTTATGGTCTGAAATGCGCAAATATCAAAAGGGACTGAGATCATTGGGATATAAAGATATGTTTTAAGTTTCATCAGAATCGGATAAAAATTGTGACTTCTAGAGGGTCCACAATCTTCGTATTGCATACTTTTACACAATTTGCGTACTAAGAGTGGCCATTTTGTCGGGCAGTTTCATTTCGATTTTCCCGAAATTTGAAGTCAACCTTCATTATGGTGAAATAGTGAAATATTTAAATGGTTTTTAAAATCGGAAAAAAAATTGTGACCTCTAGAGAATCCGCAAGCTAAAAATGCGATTTTTGCGAACAATCAGGAGCCATAATCCAGGAAGTTACGTTCGGAAAGGAACCAGGATCTTAGTGTGTAATGGTGATATATTCACGTTTTTTTTAAATTGGATAAAAATTGTGACCTCTACATGGACGGCAAGCTAAAAACGTGATGTTTTGTATATTCAAGGGCCATAATTCAGGAAGTTACAATCCGATACGCGCGAAAATCGAAAGGAACCAAGATCTTTGGGTTATAAACATGTATTTCAACTCTCATCAAAATCGGATCAAAATTGTGACCTCGAGATCGACCACAAGCTTGATATACCAGATGCTATACACTATTTGCGTACGAGAGGCGGCCATTTTGTCCAGCAGTTTTGGCCTGATTTTCACAAAATTCAAACTCAATAAACATTACGGTTCGAAGGTTTTTTTTAAATCAGATAATAATTGTGGCCTCTAGAGGGACCACAAGCTAAGAACTTGATTTTTCATACAATCAGGGGCCATAATTCAGGAAGTTACAATCCGATGTGCCTGAAAATCGACAGGAACCAAGATCTTTGGGTTATAAACATGCATTTCAAGTTTCATCAAAATCAGATCAAAATTGTGACCTCTAGAGGGTCCACAACTTTAATATACCAGATATTTACACTAATTGTGCATGAGGGGCGGCCATTTTGTCCGGCAGTTATGGTCCAATTTTCAGGAAATTTGAACTCAACCAAAATTACGGTCTAATGGTGATATATTTGAACGTTTTTTTAAATCGGATAATAATTGTTACATCTAGAGAGACCTCAAGCTAAAAACGTGATTTTTCGTACAATCAGGGGCCATAATTCAGGAAGTTACTATCCAATATGCACGGATATCGAAAGGAACCAAGATCTTTGGGTTATAAACTTACATATCAAGTTTCATCAAAATCAGAAGAAAATTGTGACCTCTATAGGGTCCACAAGCTCAAAACACGTTTTTCCGTACAATCAGGGGCCATAATCCATGAAGTTATGGTCCGATACATGCCAATATCGATAGCAACCGAGATCTTGTGGACATCCGGACGGACAGGGGTGACAACAATATACATCCACATGAAAATGTGGGCGTATAAAAATTACAAATGATTCTACAATCACTGTAGCCCTTAAAAAAAGAAGATTAAACTCCTTGAGTCAATATTCATCAAACTGTTACACAGCCATAATGAAACCTGTATACTTGTACATGTGATGTCAGATCGTAATTTTTACAACCATCGCAAGATTACTTCTATTGCATGTTTTAAAAATAAAAGAAGTATGATGAGTAGTATGGTAAAAATGCGTTTTTAAAAGAATTCAGAGTAAAGTGTAAGAAAGGTAAAACAAATTTAACCAGCTGTTGTCATGCAGAATTGGATAAAATTTGTGACCTCTTGAGATCCACATGCTAAAAATGCGATGTTTTTCGTACAATCAGGGGTCATTATAATCCAGGAAGTTAAGGTCTGATATGCGCCAATATCGAAGCGAACCGAGTTCTTTTGGTTATAAACATACATTTTAAGTTTCATAAAAATTGTGATCAGTAGAGTATCCACAAGCTAAAAACATGATTTTTTGTACAATGAGGGACCATAATCAATGAAATTACTGTTCAATACATGCCAATATCGAAAGGAACTGAGATCTTTGGGATATAAGGCTATATTTCAAGTACCGGATAAAAATTGTGACACAAACAAAATGTGGACAGGCAGACGGGATGACAATATATAAGCTACAGTTTTTATACATCCACATTTTCATGTTGATGTGTAAAAACTGTACAGCTTATATCTGGTTCACAAGGTTTTCAGTAAAGAGGGGATAACTCTGGAAGGGTTGTGGAAAGGTTGCCAGCCAAGATAACGCTAAAAACAAAAAACAAAATTTTTCATACAATCAAGGGCCAATATCCAGGAAGTTATGGTCTGAAATTGTTACCTCTAGCGGGTTCACAACCTTCATATTACATACTTTTACACTATTTGCGTTCAAAGAGCGGCCATTTTGCCGTGCAGGGGCCATAATCCAGGAAGGTACAGTCCAAATTGTGGATGGATGGAAGGACGAACAGGGGAGGCAACAATGTGGGCGTATAAAAATCGATACGGTTCATCCTATCACGACTCCAATGCTTACAAACAAATTTGAAAATTTTTTGTTTAAGGCAAAGGGGTATACCTTCGGAACAGGAAGTCATAGAATGCTGAATATCAATAGGGCTCATCCTCTCGTCACCACAATGCTTCATACCGAATTTGAAAAGAATTGTTAGGAAACTACAGCCTATATCGAGTTCACATGGTTTTTGACAAAGGGGGATAACTCTGGAATGAAAAGTCGCAGAACGCTGACGCCAATGCTTACAACCAAATCTGTAGCCTCAATCGCGTTCACAAAGTTTTAGGCAAAGGAAACTAATTCCACATGCGAAGTCGCCGAACACTGAAAATTCATATGGGGCGTCGATGATGCTTCACACTAAATCTAAAAAGAATCTGTCAAAAAAAAACCTCTAGTCTGTTTCGCATTCACAAGCCAATGGTTGACGGACCGACTGACGGACAGGGTGACAACATACTGAAATGTGGGTATATAAAAATTGGTAAGGAATTTAATTTACAGAAAATATAAAGTTGACATTTAATTCACCCAGATTTCATCCCTTAATATGTGATAGTAGCAGCCAAGGGAATATTTACTGTGGATAAGTTTGGACATTCATATTAATTTGTCCATATTCATCAGAGAACAGGGAGTATCCCATCAATATCAACACAATTTAGGGTCTTTTTAAAATTTATAATAAATATTTATGTTAGTTTGGAGGGTAAATATATTTATTCTATAACAACCTTATGATAAACATTGACATCCTATAAATGTACATAATATATCATATGAATTATTTCATTTATGTATTAAACTAAAAGGGACAAAAATACAGAACCAGCGGTTGCCAGGCAAGATATGCCCACATTTTGCAAGAGATGGATAGAGAACAAGTTAAAAACAAAAGCGATTTTTCGTACAATCAGGGGCCATAATCCAGAAAGTTGTGGTCTGAAATGTGTAAATATCAAAAGGGACTGAGATCTTTGGGATATAAAGATATATTTTAAGTTTCATCAAAATTGGATAGGGTTGTCACGATTAATCGATTTAGTCGTAGTCGATTAGGTTTCTAGCTCACCCAATTCACATTTTGAAAAATCGGTAGTTGTTTTATCCAATTTATATTGATACAATTACATATAATGTTTGACTTTTACTGTCTGCTAAACACACTGCCTATTAAAACCATATTGAAACTACATTTCTTAATACTCAATTCAGAAATTCCCATTTACAGTGGCACGATCTCGATGTCGCATGTAATTCTTTGTCTACCATATTAGGCATGGCTTACTACGAAATGTGTAAAATAGTTGATTTTGGCGCGAAATAGCTAAGGCCTCGTACACCAATAACATGGTAACATGGACCTTATAATACATGGACTGAATGCATGACGCACGAGACAGGGAAGTTGGCTAGCCTATGCCTTTTCCCGAGTGATAAACTACCAATGTAATTTTAATAAAAAAACATTTTATAAAGAAGAATATAATGCCACAACAAAATAATAGAAAGATTCCTTCAGAAATTCCTCCAGTATAAATTAATTTTAAATCCAATTGTAATATATTATTTAATTCACAATCAGAATGAGATGATACTGTGTACAAGACAACGAATAAACGACTTCCCCAACCTGAAATTATCAGTCAGGAGGCTCTTCTATTCACCCCTTTGGAATATGTGGTTGCCTTTTTAAAAGACACATGCTTTTTTTAATTTGTACCGTCATGTGTGGCTTCTCTTGTTGTTTTTCGTCAATATGATTATTTTATGTTCAAATATTATGTACAGGAATTGTTGTACTAGTGAATTGTAATCTATTGCCAGTTTTGGATTTTTAATTAGCAGTTAAATCTGTAGGGGTAAGTCAGAACGCGGGAATATTTTTTAAATCGGATAACAATTGTGACCTCTAGAGTGTCCACAAGCTAAAAATGTGATGTTTTGTACAATAAGGGGCCATAATTGATGAAGTTATGGTCCGATGCATGCCAATATCAAAAGGAACTGAGATCTTTGGGAGATATATCTATATTTCATGTTTCATCAAAATCGGATAAAAATTGTGACCTGTAGAGTGACCACAATCAAATTGTGGACTGACGTCCGTATGGACAAGGGCGACGGTATAAAAATCACAACAACATTACAAATTTTAAAAAAAAATGCAAATGACAATCAGCAATTTTAATTAAATCAGTTTGAGCAACTCTCATAATATTTTGATGGCTGAAAAAGTCAACTCTTGGCCCAATGCACCTTCCCTAGATACACCACTGAACTGAAAACCTGCCCCAAGGTCATTATTACCAGAATCTGTGGCTTTTTTGCTAAATAATCAATATGAGCAATTTGCTGCTTCAATATTCAATTTATTTTGTCATGTTCAAATTACATTGTATGCAAAATTTGAGATACTGCTGAGTGCTGAGATACATTTTAACTTACAATTTACAAATCATACAGATTTTAGTGGATTTAGAGAGTTTTAAAATGTTCTTAAATAATAACAAATTTGGAGTAGGTGAGAGCGAACTTGGATTTTTCGTTGATAAGTTTAGTCTTAAGTTATTTTGATAATATTAGATATGTTTTATAGGTTAGAGTGATAAATCCCTTTAATTTACAGTTCAACACTTTTAGTAATACAATGGCAGGATGTTAGATTTCTTTTTTGTGAACCAAACAAACCAACATAAATAAATAGATGACACATACTAACATATTGCAAATTTATCTCTTTGAAAAGTATAGAGCAATCAAACTGATCATTTACATTTAGTCTGAGCAGAAAATGTTCACAATCAAACTCAGTTAAGGTTTTGAAATACCTGGGAGTAAAACTATGCACTAAGTTTCATCAATCTTTATCAGTTAGAATCAAAGTTATCTTGTTAGCTTTAGCGGAATATGTTATCATTGAACATGGTCAAGACATTCACCGAGGGGCATCCCTGCTGGTGTCCCACAGGGCAGTATATTGGGACCACTATTATTTTTATTATATATCAACGACATTGTGAATGATATACAATCAAACATCAGATTATTTGCAGATGACACCTCCCTATACTTAAACATAGATGATCCAGAGGCATGCGCAGTTACCCTAAACACAGATCTCCAAACAATCAAAACTGTCAAAGTGCATTCACCTATTAAACACCTACACTAAGTTTGAACATTCTACCTCAATTTGAAGGAGAGTTATTGTGTTCCAAAGTCTTGACCAATCAGATTGATGTATCTACTTAGCCTAAGCAGAAATTGCTCATTATCGAACTTAGTCAAGGTATTGATGTAATGAAACTACACACAATGTTTCACCACTTTCATTCAATTAGAATCAAAGTTATCGAGCTCCAAAGTCTCGACAAATCAAATTGCTTATAGCTCTGTTTACCCTGAGCAGAAAATGTTCATTATCGAACTTAGTCAATCTGAATAAATACATATCTATCATTTCATTTCAGTTTTTATACTTCGATGGCCTAGACTATATGGGAGTTCATGTCAGGGGTGAAACAAGCGTCTTTTGACCCTATGACATCAGACATTAATTAATCAATCAGCATTGACATTTCTAGTGATTTACCCACAGTACGTGCATCAAAAGGCCAAGAACTCGTAACAGACCATTTCATTGTCTAATCCCTCCCATCATCCAGAACACGTCAATGATAACAACTCTTCCAGATCCTAGTGTAGTAAAGAGTAGTAAAACGAAATTTGAACTATAAAAATGAAATGAAATAGGATCTGTGTTTTAATCAGATTGGAACTTAGTCCAGGTATTGATATAATAAAACTAAGTTTCACCACTCTCACTTAATTAGTGAACACTAGGAAGTTAAACCCCATTTTATTTCATTTTGCTTAAAATTACAGTCAAAGTTATCGTGTCCTAAAGCATCAACCAAACCAATCAAATTGCTTATCTTTGCTTAGCCTAAGCAGAAAATGGTCATCTTCAAACTCTATCAATGCATTCACCTAATAAACACCTACACCAAGTTTGAATATTCTTTCTAGCTCAATTAGAAGGAGAGTTATTGTGTCTCAAAAAGTGTGATGGGCAGACAAATGGATGGATAGATGGACAGACCCATTTTGATGGTCTCCTGCTTTTTTTAAAAGGCGGGAGACAATTAGAGATGAGCCGATAAGGGTGTTATCCGTAAAACTGATATCAGATACTTTTAGCAAAACTATTGGCTGATACAAATCTTGATACCTTTAATTTGTGTACTAATTAGCTAACAGTTATTCAGACATATTATAAGTGTTATCGATGTATGATTGCTAACTGGTCGTTATTTACCAGTAATTTATTTTAAATGTCAGAACCGAACGCTGGTTGCTGTTTGAAATCTTACCATGTGTTCACATTAGAATTTACAGATAGGCAATGTTATTGATTGACTTTCAAATCATATCAATCCCACAATTCTGTGATCTGTTAGGAGCATTGAATCTCAAAAATTATCTGAATAAATTTCTTTGCCATAGCCACCATAATGTGCGGTGTCAATATTTTACATCATATAAAAGAAGCACAAAAACAAAATTAAAAGCCTATACATGACAGATACTTTTCGTTTCAATTTATAAATCTGGGATTGCAAATTATAATTTTGTATATTGGTCAAAATCGATAATCGGCTCATCTCTAAACCCAATAAAAACATCACTTTCTTGACCTATAGTTAGAAATATATTTGTTTGACTTTACTAACATCCTATTATTCCTATTAAATGCCTTAACATATATGTGTGACAACAAATATCTACAGTGGCAGAAGTGTTTTATTTCTGCTGACACTTTGTTTATAACAAATTCTAAAATGAATCTTTTCCTTTTAACGAACATTACAAACATTATACTAAACTGTGAACAAAACAATAGAACACTCATATTTACACCAATACATGTGGTCCTACCTGTTTTCTTTCTTCTTTTTCACTTTCTAACAAGGATTTTAACTGGTTGCGATCTTTTTCAAATGAAGCATTGGCCTCTTTACTTTCAGCAAACAATTTTCTAAGATCAATCAGCTCTTTGTCTTGACGTTCCTATCGCATAAATTCATAAATAGAAAATGTTAAAGATACATTATGGGAGATTTTTATAGAGAGTTGGCCATTCTTGCTATAACAGTTCAAAAGTAGATGATAAAAGAAGAATATATTGAAAATTTCAGTCAAATTACTTTATTCTGAACATAGTTATCATCGTTGTAATATTTGACTAGAAATGGTAGTGAAATGTGCCTTCACCTTGGCCGAACGTTTGATTGACAGGCGTTAACTCCACCTACATATCTCGATTATCAAGTAAAGTTTTCAATGGCATGCGGAAACGCTCTACAGCGGCCTCGCTAAGTACACTCTATCATTTAGCCTCGATCTAACTGACGTATTCTCATCAGGGTGCGCCATATTTGAATTTATCAATAAGTGAAATCCTATTTAAATCCGAGCTGTAGCTGAGCCATCCGTGGGTCTACAGAGTTGATTTTGGGCTTGTTGTTTAAATAAAGATCTAATTTATAATTTCTATAACATCTGAAGCCTAAATTAAGACTTGCAATAATCAGATTTTGCTCTTGCATAATGTATGTTTAAATAATAAATGAATACATGATTTGTTTTTTTTACAGACTGAGTTCAGTATCTCCAAAAATTTGAAACAATGAATTCAATTGAATACCCAGTAATTAAAACAAGTCATCGCAATTTATATTACTAGGATGCATACATAAACTACATTTCACTTCAATGGGACGTAATATGTGAATTTTATATAGGAAACTGGAGAAGACTTAAGAATTTGTCTCTGTCTGTCTGAATGCCATTTTAGTTTTCCGGAGTTTTTAAAAATGAAATTTTGAGATATTTGATTGAATTGTAGTACACTGAAAGAGAGATGGGATTTAACATTCACTAAACACAAACTAGGTCATTTCGGAACTAACGTATGGTTCAATTTGTTTTTATTAATTCGATTGTACTTAAGCTGTAAGAGGAAACCAGAGGACCCGGAGAAAACCTACTCCTTGTCACATACAAATGGGGAATCAAAACCACTTGACACAATGAGAGACTTTATGATGCAACGAGCACATATTAACCATTCGACCCACAGTTTTCTGGCAGTTTCTTAATTGATTTTATTTAGTTATGGTTCTCTATTGACTTCAAATCAATGAGGACTTTACACTGTAATCTGGGTATCATTTAATCTTGTGTACCTAGCACAAATTTCTTTCACATTCGTTTAATATCAAATCTTTGTTTAAAAATTTATAAAAACTGTTTAACATCACCATAAATCATTTAATTTGTATTCCTGCCCAGTTTAAAGCTGACCATTTAATTTTGATAATCAGTGTCCAATTTACAAGTGTTTAATTTCTCAATCATTGTTAAAAAATAAACAACCCAATTGATTACTGATGTATAATGATTAATTTTTGAACAGTGGACAGGAAATTAAATACTTGTAAATTGGCCACTCATTATCAAAATTAATCAGTCAGCTTTAAACTGGACATAGTACAATTAGATGATTTTTGGTGAAATTAAACGATTTTTACGAATTTTTAAACAAAGATTTGATATTAAATGAAAGTGAAAGAAATTAGTGCTAGATAAACAAGATTAAATGATACCTGGATTACAGTGTTCCTAGCTAACAATAACAGGATCAATACTAGGACCCCATGGTTAGTGAGCCAGTGCCTTACTTACTTAACCAGGGTAGCCTCTCAATGATTTGGAACATTCAATCACTATCTCCCAGTCATCTATATAATACTAACCTTAGTTATCTTTAGTTCATCTCTTTCTGATCTTATTTCTTTTAATTCTTCATCTAATTTTAACATCTGATTATTCATAGCTGTTCTTACCTTTAATAAATGAAAAGATTTTTTTCATATACTTATTTTCTCAATGTAATTCTGTTTTCCAGCTTTCTAATTTTGGTTTATATGGAGAGTGTTGAATGAAAATGGAAGGTAAAAAAGTTCCACTGATCTGTATTTAAACTGGATAGCTCATGATGTAGGCCAATAAATCACATAACTTGAAGCCACTGGCCAGCATCATACTACTCCCAAAAGTAGTTTTAGTCTTGTACTTCCAGTACCAATTACATGCTTTGTTGACAAGTAAATTCGCCTAACACCTTCACATAGAATATTAAGTTTTGTTCGAAATAATTTTTATGTTTTTATATAAAATAAATACACAACTGTACATTCACATTCTATAATAATAATATTGGGTTATCGCAATGACCTATGACATACTAGGTCGTTTCGGGACTAACATATGGTTCAACTTTTATTTCATTAATTCGCTTGCACGTAGGGGTCTTTAGCAGTGGGAGGACCCAGAGAAAATCCACAAGGTTGGACAGTCGACCCTAATCCTTGTCAAATACAAGCGGGGAATCGAAACCACGCCACTTGCCTCAATGACAGACCTTATGATGCAACGCGCACGCGTTAACCATTCGGCCACCAAACCCCTTGAAAGTTTGAAGTGTATTGTGACATTTGCAGTTTTCTCACTTCGGGTAGTGGCGAACGACAAAAATAGCACAGATAATAGGGAAAAAATAACAGTGTGGCACAATGCTAAAATATTCACAAAGATTGGTTGCCAGGTAACGAAACATACGCCCACAGCAGCTAAATTGTCCGAGCGCTCAACAAGAATTGAATTATATCATGTTTTGTTTCCTCTTTCACACAGTTAGATTTCAATTTGATATATGAAAATACTTAAACATGCATTATGCAAGAGCAAAATCTGCTTATTACAAGTCTTTCTTTAGGCCTGAAATGTTATCTAAATTATCAATTAGACATTAATTAACTTATCCAGACCATAATAAACTCTCGCTGTCAAGGCTAGCTTTCGATGTTGGCTGGATTAGATTCCTATATGCCGCTAACGGCCGTTGATAATTAAATCAATAAAAGTGGATAATCGAGACTAAGCTGTTTATATTAATGATTTTAGTACTGATGACCGAGACTATGCCAAAATTTCACCCGCTTCTTTCTCGGCTCATAGAGGATCAATTTGACTGAAATTTTCAGCAAATTACCTTTACACTATCTAGTTTTTAACTATTATAGCGAGAACTGCCATCTCATTATCTTATCTCCCATAATGTATCTTTAATAAAATACCTCACTTAATTCTTCAAAGGAATTATTCAAGTCTTTCTCTCTATCATTGGATTTAGCTAAATCTTGTTTAACTTTCTGTAATTCTTCTGTCAAACTGACAATGGCCTTTTCTTTTTCATTAATTTTCCCATCTAATTCACTTATTTTTTCTGATAACATCTGTAATATGAACAACAATAAAACAACTATATATTAAAAGCAGTGATGCTGTTTCACGTCATTAAGGTGTAACAATAATTTTATTTGGACATTTTTTTTAAATTGGATAATAATTGTGACATCATGGGAAAGTGTCACTTTAGCTGAGAATTTCAAAACAGAGTCTTAACAGAAGTTCTTACGAAGGAAAACGGTTACAGATAAAAATAAAATAAAACCAAGTACGAACAATCCAAACCATTAGAAAAAATTTGAAGTCCCAAAAAAAATGGTATAGGCAAAATAGTGTAATCAGCAAATAGACTGTTCACCATGTACAAAATACATGATGAACAGTGGTAACAGGTGCCACGTGTAATTTACTGAACAGAACTTCATAGACACTTACTTTTTAACCCGTTAACTGCATAGGGCGTTATATAACGTCCTGGACAACTGCCACTCACCGTGTGTAGGACGTAATATAACGCCCTGGAGGTATTTTCCCCAACCTATTCTTCGAACATACGATCGCAGCATGTGTAGGACGTTATATTACGTCTGGTCGAGGAAATCTAATTGAAGGGAGACAACTCAATTTACCGTTAGTTTTAATATGGTTTAAGACTACTATAGTTTGTATTCAGGAATACAAATGTCCAAATATGACGTTTTTCTTCAAATTAATTACACAATAGGGGGTAGTTAACGTTTTAAAAACTACACAGTTAAGGGGTTAATCGCAATATATGGGTTTTTTTTGTCAAAAAAATGCATAATATTTAACACTAATATCAATAGTATACCTGTATTTTGTTTACATATTCAGTTGAAGAAGTAGTTGATTTCTCTACAGATGATTTTAACTCGTACTCATATTCTTTCTTCTCTTTTTCCTTAAAACATAAATATACATATATTTAGGCTGTATCGAGATCAAATTCTTCTAACAATCGTATTTTGGAATAAAAGTCGAGTCAAATCGTCATATTTGACTGTTTTTCTGAACTCCATCCACAGATAAGTCCAAGCAATCTTTTATCGAGATAGGGGAGTGTTATCATAGTCTAATACTGTGCGGATGTACATAAAATAAATGGCCAATAATATTAATTCATGTAAAATTATTAGTTGCTAAATGTACGACTAGCTTGAGTAATATTCCATGTTTTGTTCTTGGTCCATTCGAACCAGTTTTTATTTCATTATATCCCATAAATATTATAAAATAAAATGAAATGAAATGGGGTTTAACTTCCTACTGTTCTGCTCCTAAACTGAGCTAATGAAGACGGCATAAATATTATAATTAGACAATACACATGCAGTTTCTCTTTGCAGGTGGTAAATGTCACCATCAAAGAAGACAACATTTAACATTACTAAAAATAGGATAAAATATATGGAGTCTAATTCATATGATTGGTTACGAGAGGTGGAAACATGACAAATTTAAATGCCGAAAGAAAGATTCCATTTCGATGGCATTTTCAAGCCTTTTTAAGTATATCTTGAATGGTGGTTGTGTTTTAAAATAAAAAATAAACAAGCTATATATATTTAGAAATGTCGACAAGTATTTAGATTGGAATAATATTTTAGATGATTGCAAAAGTCTTAACTCAAGCCCCAGATGACACATTTGATGAATTCTTTACAGAATTAAAAGTGTTTGTTAGAGACTGTGATTATGTGAATCCAGATGAAATGGTCAGAGATAAAATAGTTTTTGGTATGAAGCATCCAAAAATTAGAGAAAAGTTGATAGAAATAAGATTAGAATTAAATTTAGAAAAAGCAACAGATATTGGCAGTACGTCAGGGCGTATGAAGTTTCTCAGTAACACTTGGTGACCATAGTTGGTAAAGATGTGAAATATGTGAAACATTTTGAGACTCATAATTTAGTAATAAACAAAATAAAAGTCGTGCTCCTTCAGAGGACACAAAAAACAAATAATAATAATCTATTTATAAAGCGCTGAATATCCAACAAACTGGTAGCTCAAGAGCATCAACAACAAAGAAACCAAGCACCATCTCCATGTTCAAAGTGTGGTTTTATGCATTCTACAAATGCTAGATGTCCAGCTGTTGGTAGAAATAAGATGTAACAAGTATGGTTATTTTTCTAGTGTGTGTATAGCTCAAAAGAGAAAGTAAATGCCCGCAGAGCCAAGAAATAAAGATAGATGCTATAACAGAAGAAAGAAAGTGTATCAGATAGAAGAGAACAAGCTGAATTTATTGAAGAAGAAGAAGAATTGTTGGTTGGAAAAATCAATGTTGTAGATTACTGTCAATGGTAGGATGCCCCACCAAAAATAAATATCTCCAAATATCTTGATAATTACACAACAATATTTATATATATATATACCAAGCCTTAAATCAGTTTTGCGCATTTATAGTCACTAAATAAACGGTCATGTTGTACTTAATAAGCTATGACCATTTTCTCACCGATAAAAAATAGACTGAAAAATGAGTAAAAAATATGTTACATGCACCTTGTTTTGAAAATGGTCTCACTTAACCAGTCTACTGACCATTCTCCATCTGACTGACAGGTCCTATAATCAAGACTACTATTTTATGAAACATAAGAGAATGCTGGAACAAGAAATTGAATTTAGAAACACACACGTTTGGCAATCCAACAATTGTTTTAAGAACTTTGTAAAAGTAAAATGAAACTACTGCTAGTACCGTGTTCTTGCCTAACTCGAGTGTTTCAGAGATAGTATTTGTACTAAACCAAAAGATGCCAATCCTAACGGTATAGTTAATGATAAAACAATTTAAAAAATAAAACAAACATGATTTCTCAAGTTGCTGTAATAACCAAAAAGCTAAATATTACTGCTGTTCAGAATCGTCAACAATAGATTTTTTACGGCTGTGATAGTTGATAGATGTATAGAGAATTTCACATGCGATGGCTATTTATAGACTCATAGACTCTTGCGCTAAGTGTTATCGTACGGCGTGACTTGCCAGAAATCACTTCGAGACAAGCCACTGAAGCGTGCACATTCGCCGTGTCGAGTTCAACTTTCAGTAGGGACAATTTTCGCTGCATGGTGCACCCGATCAGTGGTGAAGAAACGGTAAACTTTCAGATAGATACAGGTGTAGTGTTATTTCAAACCAATCCTAGATAAAGTATTTAAACGACCTTAAGAGAAAACACAATCAGTAAGACTTAGAGCATATTCAGGTCACAAGACATAAGTGGAAGGCTTAGCTACATTTCAGTTGTGAAGAAATGGAGAAACCTTTCCTGTGATGTTTCACGTTGTCAATGTTGACTCTTCACCTATATTGGGAGTGAAAACTTGTACTGAAATTGGATTAGTGCAACGACTTTATACACTAGGAACACCATTCAGAAATCAAATTTGGACTGTAAAAATGTAGAAAATGAATTTCCAGATTTATTTAAAGGTCTTGGTAGTATTACCAGGAAAACACAGCATCAAGTTGGTTGAAAATGCAACCCCAGTTGTACACCCAACACGTAAGATAGCTGTAGCTTTACGAGATAAGAATGAACTGGATAGGTTAGAAGCACGGGGTGTAGTAGTGAAACAGACAGAACTTACAGACTGGGTGATTAGTCTAGTGATAGTTGTAAAACCAAATAAGAAGATACGGCTGAGTATAGATTCAAAAGATTTAAACAATGTAGAGAACATAATTAAGAAGAGAACATTACCCTTTAAAACCTATCGAAGAAGTTGTATCTAACCTGCCAAATGTCAAGGTCTTTTCAAAATTAATGTCACAGAATCCTGGCAGATCAACCTGGAAGAAGAATCATGTAAACTATGTACCTTTAACATACTGTTTGGGGTGTCTAAATTTATTAGACTGCCATTCGGAATAAAAACTGCACCAGAGGTACTCCAGAATATTATATCACAGATGATAGAAGGTATTGTACGGAGCACAGGCCATAATGGATGATATACTAGTTTATGGATAAGATATCGAAGAATATGATGTGACTTTGAGAAAAGTATGTAAAAGAGCACAAGGGTTGAACCTTAAGTTGAAGAGAGCCAAATGTTTGTTCTGACAGAACCAAGTACGATATGTAGGACACTTAATTAACCAAATGTTTGTTCCAACAGAAACAAGTACAATATGTTGGACACTTAAATACTCAAGAAAAGCAGAGTTCAAAAGAAAAAAAAAGATTTAATGACATTTCTGCTCTTTATTCAATATCTTGGAAAATTCATGCCAAATATGTCTGATGTAAGGAGACAAGCTTTTAGACCATAGAGAACTGGCGATAACCTCTCCTGTTTTAGAATGTTATAATCCTCATCTACCATTAATATCGGTTGACACTAGCTCCAAAGTCCAAGGGGCTGTATTAATTCAAAAAGACAAACCGGTAGCATATGCTTCATGCGTACTAACCAATGCACAGACCAGATACGTACAATTCAAAGGAAACTTTAGCTATTGCTTTTAGTTGTGAGAAAATTAATCAGTTTTTATTTGGTTGACAGGTAGATGTTGAAACAGATCACAAACAGCTTCAGTATATCTTCAAGAAACCATCATATTAAACTTTCTTACGACTGCAGAAACTGTTGATGATTCTTCAGAAATATGACTTAAATGTTAAATATTGTCCAGGTAAAGAAATGTTTATAGCAGACCAGCTAAGCAGATCGTTCTTGAAAGGAACTAAAGCAGATTTAATACCAGACATAGAAGTTGATTTGTTGAACCTATGTCAGAAGATAAATTAAAAGATTTCTTGCGAGAAACTGGCAGTGATAACATATTAAAAGGGTTTAATGAACTTTCAATAAATGGATGGCCCCTAAACAGATCAGATGTATCACTTTCAGTTAAGCGAATATTGGACTTTTCGTGACAAGATCTCCAGTACTGAGGGCTTGTTGTTTAAACATCACAAGTTAATAGTTCAAAAAATTTTAAGATCTGAGATGTTAACTAAGATTCAAAAATCTCATCTTGGTGCAGTAAAGTGTAAATTCCTAGCAAGAGAATCTCTATTTTGGCCAGATATGTCGGTTGAAATTGAAGACAGAATATCTAGATGCTGCTTTGCGCTAATCACCATAAACCATATGCAAAGATAGGAACAGACTTATTTAAGTATAAATATCTGCTATCGGTAGACTACTTGTCGAAATGGCCTGAAATCATAAAATTAAATAGTATCACTAGTTCATCAATAATCAGTCATTTAAAGAGTCAATTCGCAAAATATGGTTTTCCAGAAGAAGTATTTAGTGACAACGGACCGCAGTATTTCAGTGAACAGTTTAAAAAATTAGTGACAACGGACCGCAGTATTCCAGTGAACAGTTTAAAATTTTTTCTAAAGACTACGACTTTAAACACATAACATCAAATCTTCGTTACCTACAATCTAACGGTCAGTCAGAAAGAATAGTCCAGACAATTGAAGAAAGCTGAAGTCCCTTACAAAGGCTTATTAGCCTAAAGGAACAGCCCTTTGGATATAGTTAGACTGTCTCCTGCTCAATTATTACTAGGAAGAAGATTAAGATCAACTTTACCTACTTCAGCTCCTCTGTTAAAATTCAGTGGTTCAACTCAGAATTATTAGTATAGCTATAGCATTACTTGACGATTATGACAATTTTCATCAGGCCCTAAATTGAGTTTGTACAAACATTTTTCTTGAACTCTCGGATTTGTGTTCCTGGTTGTTGTAGGCTTTCCAAAAGTGTACAGTTGGTTTAGCTAGAAATTTTGGATGCAGGCCTACCTTTATTATCATCCTTTTGGGCCATGTTTGAAACATAGTTGGTAAATAAAATTGTTATTTTGTGATTAATATGTATTTTATCAACCCAAATAACAAAAAATGTCATATCTTATGAACAAAACTTACAGTGCTAGCTTTAAAATGTGCATTTTAGAGTACTCAATGCCTTAAGATCACTTACCAACAGATCAACTTTGGCAGATAAAGCTTTTTTCTCACTATTGGCATCACCTATAGTCTGTTTTAAGGTTGATATTTCATTTGTCTGGTTCTTCCTGGTCTGAAAGTAATAAGAGTATATATACTCTTCAAAAAAAGTAGGGGATATTGAAATGGAAATACCTATGCAGGTTGTGATATGATAAATAGTCATGGACACTTGACATGCTTTGAGAGTATGTTCAAAAAGGAAGAACTTATCGCCCCAACAGAACCAATGAGCTGCAAGGGCGACACGCAATAGCGTCATACACATGGGAGAGCTTCATTTTCAAATTTGACACTTCAAGGAAGGGTTGATGAAAACTGCCGCTTGCAGGTTTATCCCATCCATGTTTGCTTTCCTATCGGTTCTTGCATAAGATTTACTGTTTAGCGTATCTTTGCTTTAGTGTGTTATGTTTAATTTGATTAGGAGACATGTTCGTTGACTTCAACATCAACCGACAACACTGCAAGAATTGGCCATGGCACAGCAAGAGGAGTGGGTCAGATTGCCCCAAATCGTGATTGGACGGTTGATTAGGAGCATGCCATGATGAATTGCTCAATGTCTGAGGATTGGTGGAGCAATTACTCATTATTAAGAAAAAAATGAAAAACGTTCATTTTCACATTTGACAGTGTATCTCTTTGCGAGTGAAATGGGGTTGTCAGATAAGCCACCCATATGAATTGTTTATGTTCATGTGTAGGCAACTGGCCTGTTATTAACATACACTGGTTACCTCTAATAAAAACAGCAGTGAATTTCCACAGTTCTGTATTGTTTTTGAATATCCCCTAGTTTTTTTGAAGAGTATATATAGATAAATAAAGCACCTATGTAAAGCAATCTATGTAGTATAAATAAATGCAATCTCTTATCATTAGAGTTTTATTGGTGGAGGTCTTTATCACGTGGAGGTACTACTTTTGTAAAAATATACAAATGTATTTGAAATGATACGATACCTAAAAAAGTGATTTTTACTAAAGTCAAGTGGACAGAAAAAAGATAGGTTGCCAGGCAATGAAACATACGCTCACAACAGCTAAATCGTCTGGGCATTCAACAGGAGTTGTCACATATTTTTGGTTTTGTGGGTAATGAAACATTTATAATACACTAAAATCTGATTAAAAATAAAGTTCTGCCCCATGCTAACGTTTAGTATACGAAACATTTAATATCATGGATTTAGCTGTTCAGTTATGAAAATTCATTGAAAATCAATATACTTGTTCGTCTCAAGACTTTAAACTCTGTGTATCAATCTGAAGTCAACCGGATGATAACTTTGGCCTCTGGAGCGTCACAAGATTTTTCAAAGTGATCAAGGGCCATAACTCTGGCAGTAAATATTGGAAAACGCTGAAAATCAATTGGCTTCTTCGTCTCGTGTGGGCGTATAAAAACACAGCTATGAACTTACCAGTAGACACCAGTAAATACTCAATTAGGATCACATGTTTTTTTTTAAATTTCGCACACACTTAGGACGATCTTGCGGCACACAGGTTGAGAATCACTGGCAGAATTACTCTGGCAGTAATTATCAGAAATCGCGAAAATCAATAGGCTTTTTTGTCTCATGACCTAAGCATTCAGATATTAACTTTGGCCTCTAGAGCATCCACAAGATTTTTCAAAGTGATCAAGGGCCATAACTCTGGCAGTAAATATTG
This sequence comes from Patella vulgata, assembly GCF_932274485.2. Taxonomy (NCBI): domain Eukaryota; kingdom Metazoa; phylum Mollusca; class Gastropoda; family Patellidae; genus Patella; species Patella vulgata. Next base: position 47,579,635 of record NC_065885.2, read on the forward strand.
GAAAACGCTGAAAATCAATTGGCTTCTTCGTCTCGTGTGGGCGTATAAAAACACAGCTATGAACTTACCAGTAGACACCAGTAAATACTCAATTAGGATCACATGGTTTTTCGAAATTTCGCACACACTTAGGACGATCTTGCGGCACACAGGTTGAGAATCACTGCTCTAGAGGGGCCACAAGCTAAAAACGCGATTTTTCGTACAATCAGGGGCTATAATCCAGGAAGTTACAATCCAATATGCACGAATATGGAAAGGAACCAAACATACGTTCAAGTTTCATCAAAATTGGATGAAAATTGTGACCTCTAGAGTGTCCATAAGCTAAAAATGTGATTTTCATATAATCAGGTCATAATCAATGAAGTTACGATCTGATACATGCCAGTTTCAATGGGAACCGAGACCTTTGGGAGATAAACCTATATTTCAAGTTTCGTCAATATCGCATAAAAATTGTGGCCTGATATAATGGTTTTTACAATCAAATGAAAAGTGTAACTTCTACAGGGTCCACAAACTAAAATGTGATTGTTCGTACAATCAGAGGCCATAATCCAGGAAGTGACGGTCCAATATGCGCCAATATAGAAAGGAACCAAGATCTTTCGGTAATAAACATACACTGTAAGTTTCATCCAAATCGGATAAAAATTGTGACCTCTAGAGAGTATCACAACCTTGATATTATTATGCATATATTTGTCAAGTTCAGCATCACAGGATTAAACCACCATAGATTGTGTTTTTATGGTAAGGGAGTTAGAAAAGAAATAAAATTTCACTTCATTGCTGAATAATCTAGACCCCCAAAAGCTTCCTGGGCCTAGGCGGCCCCTGTACCCTCACCTAAGCAACTAGGGTGGTAGTCCTCCCAATCAAGAATTGCTTCCACTGGCCCTGATCATTGCCTCTTAACCTATGATAATCTCCAAAGTTGTCCCATTTGATTGCTGCTGACATAAATATTTTCTCTGATTTTGGACAGCATGTTGGCCACAATACAAATTGACAAATTAATGTACAGTTCCTCTCAAATTTTTCAGGCCAAAATTTTGTGAACACCGCAGAAAAGAACACTAAGAAATCGCTAAGATTTCACAGTGAATTTTCGCTCAATTCCCTCACTTTTCATTGACATGTTCATATAAGTACACGTGTGAAATAGCTTTATTTAATATCTGATTTCAAAGACAATAGATGTATATTGTCACAGCAGAGATTTTACGTCCGCTTCCACCTAATTGTTGGTGATTCGCGTAAGAATAAATACTCAATGTTTTAGTGTGTAATTGACCATGTGATATACCATTCTGTGGATCACAGAGTGTTTTATGATGTATGGCACTGTGCTGTATGGATGGTTGATTTAAATTAACTGAAATTGCCAGTAATAATGTAATGTGTAAAAGCTCATTGTATATAATTTAAAATTTGGATTTGATAGCAGCCAATGATTAATGGATTACATCTACTTGTCCTGATTTGCAAGTTATAGACGAAGACCAAATGATACGTTTAAGAAATTGTAAGTTGTTCACTGTTCGCATACATGTATAGGCCAACGTAATACATGTACTGATATAGATTGCCGGTGAACGTTAGGTCATTATTCAAACCAGCCTGTACATTATACATGTACACGTTTTCACTGCAGCATTAAAATTTATTGTAGACATATTAGTTTGACCCCTGCTTCCTCACTCAAGATTAACGTACATGCATTCAACTTAAAGATACATTATGGGAGATTCGATAACAAGTTGGCAGTTCTCACTATAATAATTAAAAACTAGATAACGTAAAGGCAATTTGCTGAAAATTTCATTCAAATTGATCCACTATGAACCGAGAACTAAGCGAACGTTATTTCTGCCTAGCCTCGCTCATCATTACTAAAGTCAGTACGATAAACAGCATAGTCTCGATTATCCATTTAACCGTTTAATCGAGAATGAAAGTTATGCAGTAAATCGGCTCACAATCCACTTAAGATCGCAGCTAGCGATGGCATCTAGAGTTGATTAAAGACTAAAGAAAGACCTGCAATAGACAGATTTAGCTCTTGCATAATGTATGTTTAAATAAAGTACATTTTTCTTAAACATTCTAGAATCAGGACGATATTGGCACGCAAGCAATTCAGCGTGTTCCACAGCAAAACTCTGATCCACTGTGATTTGTCTTCAGAGCGTTCACAAGGTGCAACAATGTGAAACAAGGGCCATAACTCCAGAAGAAATTAATGGAAGTTATTGAATTAAATAGGATTCTTCATCTCACCAATGCAAACAACATATATCAATTTCAAAATAATCAGATGATAAATGTAGTCTGTAGAGTGTTCACAAGAAATTGTGGATGGATGGATGGACGGGGGCGATGGCAATATACAACCACATTTCCATTTGGCCGTATAAAAAGTAATGAATTATACCTCCTCTAATTGATTTTGTGTTAATTTTAAAATGGACTCAGTTTCAACCATAGATTTTTGTAGGTTAATTAATTCTTCATCTGTTAGTTTCTTGTTTGCTTCTAAAGATTGTATAAATAATTTCTGAAAGAACAATAATAAAATATTACATTTCCTTGTATGTAAAATGTATTAGTAAAGACAGCACTATATAAATGTTTTCTAATAATAAATAATATTCACATGACCATTTCTTACAGTGAACAACATAACATAGAAAAGAAAAAGGTTTTAAAACAGTGGCGGTAGGGAGTGAGCCTTGTGTTTAGCAGAGGGGGACAGGAATAAATCTGGGAGGCGGGTGTTACTCCTAATAAGATTATGTCCATTATCAACTAGAAAAGAAGTTTATGAGCTGATCCCAAAATTTTCCAAAATATAAACTATTCAATATCCAATTGACTAGACAGTAGGTTATCACAATTATCACATATACCGATGTTCACATATACCGATAAAAGTTTACCTTTTCATTTAATTCTTTCTCCATTTCCTTACATTTGTCTTCTAACTGTAAACTTTTCTCTGTATGTTCTTTTAAACTAACTTGTAACTCGGTTATTTTCTCTTGTCTAACTAGAACTTCCTTCTGGCACTACAATATACAGTCTCAATCATATAACACCCCTCAACAAAAATATGTTTTAAATTTTTGGTTGTAATCTTAAAATGTTGTTTTGAATGAATTTAAATGAATTTTAAATTTCGTTTACCCACAAGAAGACTCGACCATGGACATGTTTTGCAAGGTATTGGTATAGACAATGTCTGTGGTAATCAACAATCAAATACTAAATTGAACTGGATATACACAGCTCACAATTCTATGGAATATGACAGTACTGAGTGACGTTTCGACTAGATTTCTCTGGTCTTTATCAAGCAATCTCTTAAACGGGAATTTTTTTGGTTTTTTAATTTCTGCGCCCCCCCCCACCCACCCACCCACCTCTTAATATTCATTGGGATAGTACGCCTATGGTTCTATCTCCTATTAACAAGAAGCGTTATGGTTATCATATAAGGTAGCAGTGTTGTACTCTTTTGAACGCTACAAATATCACATACCTCATCCAACTGTTGTTTGGTTTTCGCTAATTCTGTATTTCTTTCCTCCAGTACATTTTGAGCAGTTTTAATATGATTCTCTAAATCTGTTCTCTGACTTGTTTTAGCTGCTTCAGCTGCCAGTAAAACTTCATTCTATAAATACAGGTACAAGTTTTAATGAATTTAGGTGCCAGTAAAGGTATCAAGAATGTATCCGTGAGAGAAAAAGCTAGAGCACCAGGAAAAAATTGAAAAAAAAAAGGGATGGAAGTTTTCAATAAAAATCATACTATGAGACCCTCTAGCATTAGAAGTTACATGCTGAACTGTTTTCCTACAAGAGTAGAGAAACTGAACATGATCATTTTGTCCTATCTTTACTGTAGTTTGCAGCATTGATGCCATTTCGTCCGTATTTTCCGGACATGTCCTACGCTATTTCCAAACGTCTGACCTGGAATATGCCCAATGGGACATCAAGATATGGTGAATAATAGTCACAATTCCAAAATTCATTGACTGTACTGAGTGTAAAACTACTATTCATCGCGATTATCATTGATAATAGACTGAATTGATTAGGTAATTAAGTGATTTTAATCAATTAAAACTACTTAATCTGCCTTGATTGGCTGACTTAATCCTATGTCGGACAATTCATCAAAACAATCTTCAACAGAAGTCAAGCTCAACGGCTTTCCCTCTATTGTAACAAAAGGAGAACAATTAAAAAAATATGATTTTGATGTTCTAACAATGAAAGCTGATAACAAAGCAAGGCTATTATTTATTAGATTTCCTCAGAATCAAATAGAGGAGCCAATGTAAGCACACGGACATTAATAATATGAGGACATCAGAATCAAAATATTTCTACAGAATGAAAAAATTATGATCATGAACATGAATAAAATAGAACTATAAATTTGAATATGTGATGACTGACTGACAATCATCTATTTCAAGACTTGCACAGATCCTCGTGTATTTGGTTAAGTAATAACATTTAGAGTGGATACTGACTATGCAGTAAATTGTTACAGGGACATACCCGGGTAAATTTATACACTGCATGGGGTATGGGGGATGTTTATTCCCTATTTGGGAAGAAAATTAACACCAAGGTCAGTCTATGATGTAAGAAATTAGGGGGTTATATTATAAAAGAGGGTGTTGAGCGAAATTCATTAGAGCTCACCCAGTCTGTCAGAGCAGCCATCAAAAGCTATATACACTTTATTAAGAACGAGGAATATAAACGACTTCGAAATTACAACTACAGTGGTTGTAATTTCGATCATGGAGAAAACACACCAAAGAAGTCCAGCAGTACTACATATATACCGGGCACACTTCCTTTTACATTGTCATGGTAATTTGTGGATACAACTATTCGAATGATAGAAAATGAGGACAGACGTGTGCACGTAGGATTACTATAAATTGAGGACATATCAATTCATGTATTACCAATCGTGGGCGTGATCTGTCCACCTGAAAAAGTCATATGTTGTCTCCCCTTTGACTTGATTGGTAAATATAACATGTCTCTCTCGGCTAATATTCTAGATATTTTTAATTGACACGTATACTATCTCCCTGATTATGTCTCCTACATCGTTAACACAGTTCATCACGTGCATTTTGCATACCGATAGTCCATTGGCCAATCACGCTATTTTACTGAAACGAAATGAAATGAAATGGAGTTTAACGTCCTACTGTTCTGCTCCTAACCTGGGCTAATGAAGACGGGCATACGCCATACAGTGTGCTATGAGGGAAATTTTGCCCGGACAGTGGCACTACAGCCTACTCTTATATCGAATTCCAACTGCCAAGGGATCTTTTACGTGCACGCCAATGTGTACACAGGACCTCGGTTTTTCGTCCCATCCGAACGACTAGACAGCTTTCCTTGTCAGCCCCTCCGTCCTGCATCACTGACAAGGGAGAATCACGCCGGAAAATCTGGATGAACTTTCTTGGCCAATGCAGGGATCGAACACCCGACCTCCAGGCTAGCTAGCTAGCGTCTTACCCACTTAGCCACGTGATCCCCGCTATTTTACTGAGATTTCGTCTAATAGTGTGAATGCAACTATGGCGGGTGTGGCGTAAGGCGGGGTAAGCTTACTCTTCTGGACCCCTTTTACCACTGTTTGTCATGTATTTTGTACACAGTGAACAGTCCATTTGCTGATTACACTATTTTGCCTATACCGTTTTTTTTTTAGGACTTCGAATTTTGTCTAATGGTTTGGATTGTTCGTACTTGGTTTTATTTTATTTAAATTGACCAACAAGTCGTGTTTGCAATGTCGAAGACTGTGGATGATACTGAGATAGTGATTTGCCTCCTTTAAATAAGTGCTGTAGGCTATACCAACAGGGCAAACCAAAGTAGGCTACAGTTTTGATAAATTGTAATGATAGGAGACATTGGGAGTGGAGCATTTATTTCTTGTACAGATACAATTTTCGTACTGGTAATATCATAAACAAACCATTATAGTTAATAAAAAAAACAACAATCAGTAAAAAATCACATTTATGTTATGTATAAATATCAACAGAATAATAAATCATGTGAGAAATCAAGAAAAGAGGATTTAACTGTGTACATACATCTACAATTCTACACACATACCAAATACATGGTTTATAATGACCTTACTGGAATACTACCAATCACCTGATTAATGGTACATTTATTTCAAATTCAACATTTTAGTGTTTTAAACATCAAAAGGTTTCAACTTGAAGTCTATTATTTAACATCTGGATGTGGACCAAGGCCTATATAAACAAATATTTGTTAGTGCAACATACACTAAGCATTCACTTTGACATATTTGATCATTTTTTCTGTGTTCATGTACGGTTCGCTGCATGTTTAATTGTTGTAGCCGCACTCGGACCAGATTGGACTTAAACTGTGAATTTAAAGTATTACTAAATGTACTGTTTAATCTTAAGAATAAATAAACCAAAAAAATAGTTTCAAGAATATTGTTCGATTTACATGATCTATGAATGATTTGTATTAATCTGTATATAACACCATAGTAAAACTGGTTTTGTTTATCAATTATTCCCACTGACATAGTCTTGTGTACACAGTTGTCATATCAATTTGTGTGAAGATCAAAGATTTAATCTGATATGTTTCTAGTGATGTGCCTTAACTTGCACTGTTAGAGGGACACTTCTGCCCTTTCCTTCCTTTTAGTGAAAGTTTTTTTCGTCACCTTTTTGGTATTGTCACAAATGTTAAGTAGTATATTCATGTACCAGCTAACATCAGCAGTTTAATCTTGTACATGTAATGTTTACAAATATTATGTAGGCTTACATTGTTTACTGTGACCAGCTGGACTCACAGTCAAATAATATGAAATGTTGATATTCAAGTAAATACACAATAATTTTCTAGTTACAAGTTATATTCCATTACTTGATAAATTGTGACATGTAAAGAGCAGGGTATATCTCCTCTAACACTCAGATTTCATTGCTTGCGGTGAGAGTATAACACTTTTTTTTTTTTTAAATTGTATTAGCTGTACTGTTTTTACAGTCAGTTTCCATGCATTGTCTATCTGATTTCCTTAAATTGGTTTCTGTTGGTCTCATGTTTATATATTCTGAAATATAAATACACTTTTTTATGTTCTTGTTCCATTTATCACCCATCGGTTCGGGGCTATTCTGCGTTTGAATATGCACCCAGGTGATACATATGTAATATTTGTAGATGTGGATGAGCTAGGATTGGGGGTGTATAGCTCATTCGTGGAGAAGTATTATAGTGAAGGTGGTCACTGCATTATAAGTCCAATTTCAATATTACTTTATATACAGTTTAAAAATACATTATTTACAAGATCATATCAAAGGGTTTGTCTCAAGCCTATCTCATCTGTAGTAGTAGTAGTTCTTGGTGTTTAACGTCTGCTTCCACATAAGTGATATCGCAGACAAGACATAGGAGAGCCGAATTTAGCTGATTCCTGTTTTTAGAATATGATTTTGCAATCTTTCCATTTGGCATTAGGCCATGGATTTGGTTTAGTGGGAAGTTCTTCCCTTTATTTAATATAAAACATATCGTTTGGTGGATGATTTCGTCTGCTTCTGGATTGGTAGATGTCATCGTTTGGGGTTAGTGTTTAGGTGCCAGGCCCGTCTTGTCGTGGCCTCCCCTTACTCCACTATCCCACTCTTTGGGCTTGGTGTCAGTTTTTATTTGCAGAATAGTGTTTAGGTGCCGAGTTCGTCTGATCGTAACTCCCCCTTACTCCACTATCCTGCTAGTTTGGTAGATGTCATCTTTGAGGGGTTTGTGTTTAGGTGCCAGGCCCGTCTTATCGTGACCTCCCCTTACTCCACTATCCCACTCTGTAGGTTTGGTGTCTGTTTTTGGCGGAATAGTGTTTAGATGCCGAGTCCGTCTGGTCGTGACTCCCCCTTACTCCACTATCCTGCCAGTGTGGTATAAATCCCCTATGTAGTTTAGTGTTTAGATGCCGAGCCCGTCTAGCCGTGACCCCCTCTTACTTCACTATTCTACTTAGTCCAACTGTGTCCATTAGGACGTGGATTTGTTCGAAGATTTGCAGTTTCAAATCTGGTCTCGGGAAGAGTAGATTCTTAGTGTTGAATGGTATGTTGTTAGTCTCCATTGTTCTCACTAGGTCCATTCTCTCCTCCTTGTATACCTCGCAGTCTACCAGGACATGGTTGGTGGTACATTCTTCTCCGCACTCACAGATGATGATTTGGTGTTTGTAGTCTCTCAGCCACTCTTTCACCCTTAGCTTCGATATAAGTCTACATATATCTCTTCTAGGGTGATTGAGTGTTGTCTTTGTATAGATCTTGTCATCCAGCCGGAATCTGTATGTGTCAAGTTCAACGAGATTTAATTCCCAGATTGAATTGACCTGTCTTTTGACCATACTGTAGATTTCCGTGGTGCTGTAGTCTATGGTGCGGAGTGGTGCTGTGTCCTTGAGACCTTCATTGGCTAGTCGATCTGCCTGCTCGTTTCCTCTAATGTTGACATGTGATGGAATCCACACGAGTTCTAATTTGCTTCCCTTCTCTAAAACCCTCTGGTACAGCTGCCTGATTTCCAAAATGACTTCTGGTCTTGAGTCCGAGTTGTCATTTTGGATTGAAATCAGACTGCTCAGAGAGTCGCTTGGAATGACGAACTTACTAGTCTTTTGATGGGAAATCCATCATATAGCGTCACGAATGGCCACAAGTTCTGCAGTGTACACCGAACAGTTATTGGGCAGTTTCCTGCTTATTCCCTGTTCCCCGTTTGGCAGGTATATTCCAAACGAGCTGGTGCCCCTTTCAGGATTGCGTGAGCCATCCGTGTACACATGGTCCCAGTCATCAGACGGCCAGTTGTCTTCCAGGTGTTCTAGAGAAAAAGCACGTGCTGCAGTGGGGTTGTTTTTCTTCTCGGTTTTCTGTAGTAGATCTAGATTAACCGGCGGTATAGGGAGCGTCCAAGGGGCGATCGCTGGGGGGTCGTGTTCATTTATCACGAGCTCCCCCAGTCGCAGTTCCTTGATTGTTTCCCTGATACCCTGGCCGAAGCTTTTCTTTCTAGGATCTCTCACATATCTTGTTTTTTGTAGACTGACAAAGGTTGGGGATCTTTCGCCCAGTTGCGAGATCTTAGCCCAGTACCTTGTCGCTAGTTCTTTTCTTCTCAGGGATAGGGGCAACTCCCCGACTTCCTGCAATAGTGCCTCTCTCCCAGTCCCTTGCCCTACGCCAGTCGCAATACACAGAGCTTTGTATTGGATGGTGTCAAGCTTCCTTAAGAGTAATGGCGCGCAGTTCATGAAGGCCAGAGAGCCGTAGTCTAATACAGATCGTATTAGAGCACGATACACCATCATTAGTGTTACTCTGTTGGACCCCCAAGTACTGCCCGTTATTTTTCTCATTAAGTTTAGGATTTTGGTGCATCTATCTACAGTCTCGTCGATGTGCGGTTTCCAGGTCAGCCTTCGGTCTAAGATTACGCCAAGGAACTTGGTTTGGTCTTTAAACTCGATGTTTTTCCCGTTCATAGACAGAGTCATTCTGCTTATCCCTCTATCCCTGCTTACAAGCATGCCGACTGTTTTCTTCTCCGAGACCTTGAATCCCCAATCGTTTGCCCATGCCATGAATTTGTCTAAGGCCTTCTGCATGTTCTTTTGTAGTTCACAGAAGTTCCTCCCTTTCCTCCATATGGTACTGTCATCAGCAAATTTAGCTAACTCAGTTTTGGCGTCGAGGTAGGAAGATTTCTGTATGTCGTTGATCATGATATTGAAGAGAGTGGGACTGATAACCGACCCCTGAGGCGTGCCATTTTCTAATGTTTGCTCGGCACTCAGGAATCTGCCAACATTCACCTGTATCCTTCTATCGCTCAGAAAGCTTTTGATCCACCGAAACATTATGCCCGTTATACCAATACGTCCTAACTTGAATAGCAGCCCGTCTAGCCAGACTAAATCGAAAGCCTTAGTTAAATCTACGAACACGACACATAACAGGTTCCCAGAGAGGAGTGCCTGCGACATGACTTGCTGCAGTCTTACCAAGTGGTCCATTGTTGAACGCCCTTTCCTGAACCCGCTTTGATTTTCGTCGATCAGTCGGTTGCTCTCCAGATAGAACTGTAGTCGTATGTTAACCATTGTTTCCAAGGTTTTGCACAGTGTGGATGTCAAACTTACTGGTCGATAGGACTCTGCCTTTGTTTTCTCTTTGCCTGGTTTTGGAAGAGGGATGACGTTGGCTTTCCGCCATTCTTTAGGTACCTCTCCTGCCAGCCAGGATGTGTTGAAGAAGTTTAGTAGTATCCTTTTGGCATTTCTAGGCAGATGTTTGAGCATTGAGTACTTTACTTTGTCCTCACCAGCCGCACTATCCTTCTTGAGGGAAAGAGCCTTATTTAACTCCTCCTCAGAGAAGGGAAGATTGATTGGTTTAGCCCCTTCATTAGGTTCAATTTCTAATGAAGGGTGCTGTGAGTAAAAGATTTCCTTTCTCTTCAGGAACTCTGGTGATTGGTTTTCGTCCCTGCTTGCGTCAGCGAAGGCTTTTGCAAGTAGATCTGCCTTTTCATTGCCGTTGGTAACGTACTCATCTCCATTCTTTAGGTTTGGTATGTTGAATGATCTGCGCTTCCCGTTCATGGCGTTTAGCTTCTTCCAGACGGCACCTGTTTGCGTGTTTTGATTCAACGCATTACAGAATGTCATCCAGTGCCCACTTTGTGCCTTCCGGATGGTGTCTCTAGCAGCGTATTTCAACTTCAGGTAGTTTTGGTGGTTGACTTCATTGTAGTGACGTTTCCGTAGGCGTAGTGCCTTCTTTCTATCGTTAACCGCCTTCTGACATTCTGGTGACCACCAAGGTTTTCTAATCCTTGATTGCCCTCCAGAAGTCTTGGGAATGGAGTCGTCCGCGGCACCTATAATAGCACTCGTGATGTTGGCTGCGTACACATCGATGTTGGTATCGATGATGTCTTCTTCTTTCCACCCAAGGCAGCCTACACGGAAGTTAGCCCAATCAGCCTCTTTTATTTTCCAATTGGGTTTCCCGTTATAGACTTCCCTGGTTGTTTCACATTGGATGTAGAGTTCTATCAGTAGATGGTCGCTGCCAAGTGTTTCATCTTCGTGTACTTGCCAGTCGCAGCGGTTTGCCATACCAAGCGTACAGAGCGTGAGATCCAGGTGTGAAGGTGGGGCATTTCCTCCAACAAAAGTAGGGCTCTCGTCGTTTAGTACGCATAGGTCGTTCCCTTCGATTATTGAGCACAGGCTAGTCCCCCGACAGTCATTCCTCGGTGACCCCCACAGAGCGTGTTTTGCGTTGAAATCCCCGCAAAACACCGATTCGCCCTGTGGAAGCTGGTCGAGAAGTGACTGGAAGTCTACTGATTTTATCGTGACTATTGGGGGTGCATAGACATTCACTATTGTCAATTTTTTATTATTGCTCAATGTGATGGCTATGCCCATTGCTTCTAGAGGGCCCGCTACGTCCAGCGTAACAGAAGTATAATTTAAGTTATCACTGACGTAGATGGCAAGACCGCCGCCACGAGTCATGCTGCCCGGTCTGTCCCTTCTCTGACAAGTGTATCCGGGTAGGTAGATGTCTTTCTTAGTTGGTAGTAGCTTGGTTTCCTGGAGGCATATTACATCTTTGGGGTTGTGGGTGATGTATTTTCTCAGCTCAGCACATCTGGGGGCCAGTCCGTTAACGTTAAGTTGAAGAACCTTTACCTGGCCCGCCATGATGACTGTCCGGATTGATGCCTCTCATTGGTTGTGTTCTATTGATCTACTGGTGTCTCGCTTTCCATAGAAGGTACCTCATTTGTGTTCGCCTTTGGTGTTAACACCGGCAAGCAACTGGGCATATCGCCAGTGCTGTAGTGGCGAACATGAGATATCCTCCTACGTAGAGCGAGATTTACCTCTTGATCGTTCTTTTCATCTTCCTCGTCTTTATCTCTGGATCTTTTCTTGACTGTGTTGATAGAGTTGATTAGAGCGTCTGCGTTGACCATATACGCTCTAAGTTTCCCTAGGAGGCTTGCCATTTTTGTCGTTTGGTCTTCATTTGACACTGCCACCTTCAGGAATTCAGTCATGAAGCTCATGAAACCACTTTCCGTTTTGAATTTCGGAATAAAGTGAGTTTCATCAGCTTTCGTTTTTGGTTCCTCTTTTTTCTTTGGGTTGGTTTTCTTCTTTGGAGTCTTTGGTAGTGGTTCTGAGCGGGTTGCCTTTGGTGGTTCTTCCGGCGTCGATGTCGATGGAATTGGCTCCGTAGTTGGTTTATTAGCCGGAGCCGTCTTCCTGACATCGTTTATTGCCCGCTCTTTTTTCTTGAGAATGAGTGCAGCCTCACTGAAACTCACTTTCTCCTTCCCCTGTATCTTTAGCGCAGCCTTGGTGCTCTGTATCTTGGGACATTCGGGGGAGTTCGCGGCGTGACCGCCCTTGCAGTTCGAGCATTTTGTTTGAATGCCCGCCCTGCACTCGGCCATCGCGTGACTCCCACCGCACTGGGCACATACAGTCCTTCCCTTGCAGTACTTGACTGTGTGGCCCAGCTTTTGGCAGTTGGAACATTGCCTTACCCTGTTGATGTAGGCGTGGGTCCTTCGGGATAGATATACTACCTTTAACAGTTCAGGTGCTTTGTTGTTAAAGGTCAGGGCGACGCTTCCCTGGCTTTTACCTTCAGCAATCTTGAATCTGTACACCTCCGTGACCGCATATCCTCTGTCTTTCAAGTCTTCCAGGATTTCTTCTCCGTCATACTCGGAGGGAATCCCGTGAACCACCACCTTTTCGGTTGACAAGGTTGACGGCTGGGATACCCTCACTTCTATGCCGAGAAGGGATACCTGGTTCACTGCCCTGTCCATGTCCTCCTGTGATTTTAAAGCCAGTCGGACGTGTCCAGGGACAGTTACTCTGATGTCTGGGATATCGATAATACCCCAGGTCTTCTTAATCTCCTTCCCTATCGCCGTCAGCTTGGTCCCTTTGAAGGACTTGCCTTCAGCGGGACTCACCCGGACGACGAAGGCTTGTTCCTCCCTCTTTTTAGCCGCTGGAAAGGTCGATGGTGCCGGACTGCTGTTGAAAGCCTCAACCATCGACATGTTGAGCTTAGTCACGGACTCCATTTCCCTTTTCCTGTTTCGAAAGTCTAAATTTAAAGAGGGATCAACAAGAGATGGTTCTAATTGTTACTCTAAAGTAGAGTGGTTAGGATTAAATAGTAATTGATTGGTTGATTACTTGATGATCTGCGATTGACCCTTTCCACACAGATCCACAAGTTAATCAGTTTTGATTACACTAATTAACTATAGGTTCCTAGTGTTTGTATAAGCCAATTAGCAGATCAGCTGTCAGATCGTTAGCTCAACAAAGGCGGCTAAGCCCTTGATTTAATATCTTTGATCTGAGTGTAGTTCAATCGCTTGAGCTAATCTCCGATCGCTTGGACACTGATTGCCTAACAAAGAAAATAGAAATGAAGCCCTTGTAACGATAATGTAACTAAGAAAGTAAATGAGAGAAAAATATGAGAAATAACTACCAAAATAAACAAAAATATGAGGCTATTGATACAAGAAAAGTAAACTAGAAACCAAAGGAAAAGAAACAAGAAAAATAAAAACTAATCTAGAATAGACGAAAAGTATGAAAATAAAAGGAACAAATCCTAGAAAGAAAAGAAGTACCAAAAGAGATAGGTTCAACTAAATGTAAAAAATAAAAAAAATAAAAATTTAAACAGAATAACCGAAAAGAACTGTCCAAAATAAAAGAAAAAATCCTAGAAAACAAAGAATACCAAGAGAGATAGACCCAACTAAATGTGAAAAATAAAAGTAAAAATGACACAGAATAACCGAAAAGAACTGTCAAAAATAAAAATTAAAAAGAGAAGGAAAAATAAAGAAGAGAAACTTATATCTTATACAGGTATAAGAAATAAAGAACGAAATAAGTAGAAAAAAGATAGAAAGACAACCTTGGGACTGAAGAATCTTTGTAGAGTCTTAAAGTCGATTGGAGAGTCTTTCTCGAGTCTTTGCTAGGCTACTTTATCTTTAGATAAATTTAGACGATAGCTTTGGAGCTCTGGTGCATTAGGTGTTATCAGTACGAGTACTAATTGACCTGTGTGATGGTTGTGTGTATTACTTTATTTACAAGATCATATCAAAGGGTTTGTCTTAAGCCTATCTCATCTGATGTCCCTGTATATTTTTCATTGTCTCTTCTGTCTGTGTAGGGGTCCTTTAAACAAACTAATTTGCATACAGACAAAAAGACAATTATTTCAACAAATCAGATTAAAGACAAATTTAGGGATAAAAATATATAGTAACGAATCAAATGTAAGAAGTTAAATTAATATATAAATTTCATTTGGTAAAAGTTTTACAATAACATATAGAATTAGTTAATAAGCTTTAAGCCGTAAATAAAATTAAAAGCGTCGACACTTGATTGGCACTGATCTGACTGCATTGTTAAATGTATAAATCTTTATTTCGAGCTTTCTACTAATAAGCCTATTGGCACCTCAAAGATTATAATAGTACAGTCAAGACCATTCTTGCTTAGGGCAATCACTTTTAAGGGGTTTAAATCAAAATATTAAAATCTAAATCAATGAATAGTATAAAGTCAGCCATATTGATGAATATAGAAGTAAGAATTAAATTATGCATTATTTAAAAAAGAAATTAATATCACTATTCGGTGATACATTAATACGAAAATAATGGGAAAATGTATGCATACACAATTCCTAAGGCGGATTAAAAAGAACAATAAATATTTTTCTATCCTATACTATTCAAAAAAAGTAGGGGATATTTGATTTTTAAGTGTTATTAAAGTCACCTAATGAAACTGACGAAGAAACAAATGACAAAATGGAATGAAGTTCACATTCATCGATTTATTCCAAATGATCGTTAGACTAAGTAAGGCACAGACTGACCATTATAAGGGTAAAATGATACCCGGGGTCAAACAGCAAAGTTACCACAGCATCACAACCAAGTCAGTAACGGGTAAATCCTCCTCTGTTTGCCAAACAAGCATTGATCCGACGTGGCATACTCCTAATGAGACGTCTAAGGTCATTTTGGTCCAGATTGTCCCATTCCTGTTGCAACGCAGCAGCAAGTTCTTGGACATTGGCAGGACGTTGTTGACGTTGACGTAACCTCTGTCCAAGCATGTCCCAGACATGCTCGATGGGGGAGAGGTCGGGACTCAGTGCTGGCCAAGGTAATGTGGTGATGTTCTGTTGTTGGAGGTAACCTGTAACGATCCTGGCCCTGTGACATCTTGCGTTGTCATCCTGGAAGATGAAACGGCGGCCATGACGTCGTGCGAACGGCACAACATGGACTGCCAAGATGTTGTCCCGGTAGTACTGGCCTGTAACACGCCCTGCAACAACATGTAAAGCCGTTCTTCCAGCAACAGTGATGCCTCCCCACACCATTACAGAACCACCCCCAAATCGATCATGTCTGATGACGTTAACGTCTTGGAAGCGCTCGTTTTGACGACGCCACACCCTCCTACGTCTGTCCAAAAAATCAACAGTGAACCTTGACTCATCTGAAAACATCACATTGCTCCAGCGTCGATTATCCCAGTGTTGACGATCCCTACACCAACGACGTCTTGCCTGAATGTGATGATCTCTCAAACAAGGGATCACGCGAGGACGTCGGGCGCGAAGGTGACCCCTATGCAGTCGATTCCGAATCGTCTGGCCACTCACTCTCACACCAGTGTCTGTTTGAAGACGAGCGCTGATCTGATTTGCTGTGATGACACGATTTCTCAAGGCCAAGGTACGGATAAATCGATCCTGGGCTTGAGTTGTCGCCCTTGGTCGACCTGAGCGTGGTCTGTCCTGTACAGATTGTGTATCACGGTATCTGGACCATAGCCTGCTTATGACAGACTGAGAAACATTCATCGTCCGCGCCACAACCGCCTGTGTTGTGCCGATCTGTAGCATGCCAAGGGCACGTAACCTTTCATTTTGGGTAAGCCGACGCATATCAAAATTTGTTTTCTGGTCACTAAAACAATTAAACTGATGTTTCCACCCTGGAATTCAATGCCACAATGACTGTAACATTCAAAGTCAGAGTCGTGCAAATCTTGGGTTGGACCCCCATGATGATCCCAAGCATCACCTGCATTCCATGCGGTAGCTATTGGTGCGTTTGGGCGTCACATGTAACTGGAAATGTTTCTTCTGTTAGGTTCTATAGTGACTTTTTTCGTAGTCATTTGCATATTTTAGTATTATGCCCCCAAAATCAAATATCCCCTACTTTTTTTGAATAGTATAGTTTCAACTTGCAGGGCTTACATGTACATGGAAAGAGCAATGTCAAAAGGGATGAAAAGACAGATTTCCCACTTACACAATGGTAGTAAATGTACATATAACACAAGACGAATTCAATCGTGGTAAAATGAAAATAATAGAGGGAGAGCCTAATCTCTGAGGTTCTAAGAAATTGGAGGTCATATTTAATAGTTGACAGAAGTTAAAAAAAAAATATCCAGGCAAAATTCTCCCAAGACCCATGTTATTGTACAAATCTTCATCTAAAGATATCCTATGATGGTTCTCTCCCATCCCCCAAATGAACAAATTTCCATGGAATCGAACATGGGTTGGTCTCAAAATCACTTGTAAACACACGGTTAATGGTTTGGGTATTTACAACTCTGACATCCAAAGTGAACTGGATGTCAATTTATAAAACGACAAATAATTCACTTTTTCTTACCTTCTTTAGTAAACATTATTTCCTGAAATGCCTTAGAAACATAGTTTTACACCCAATAGATCGTCAACGACTTGAACGACTTGTCTTCTATCATTACATGTCCAACGCCAACATCAATAAAACTCAGTCTGAATTCAAGTATTAATCTATTCCTCTCCAATAATATCTCTTAGTTAATATAGTGAAATTCCGCATGTTGTTTTTCGAAAGGAATATTGGTGAAAAGCATCACATCAGTTCATTACTCTATTAACGTCATTCAGCCCTGCAATATCACTTTCGGTTTATTTACAAATAGCTTTTCCGGTAGGAAAAAGTAATGCGTGACCTAGTGACTTGTGATGTTGTAATGACTGTTACAAGTTTTAATGGCAGGTCTCCGCAGGTAGCATGTCCATGATGTTCAGAATGAACCTATGTGCGAAAACTCCAAAAAATACAAAACACCGCCGCCAGAATAATAACAAGAACACAAAGGAACTCCCATCTTAAAATCACTACATTCGTTACACATAGAAGCCCAGATAACTTTCAAGATTCAAACATGGGTTTATACATGTATGTGTAAACACGATCTTTCCCCATCTTATTACACAGACCTCGTTCAGTCATATCAACCACTTGGCTCACAAAATAAGACCTCATCAGTTGTGCCGCTAGCTAACCTGAAATCCTATGGGGATAAAACCTTCAGTGTCTGTGGAACGCATCTGTGGAATAACTTACCATTGGAGATACAGAGTTCTCCATTATTAGCTGTGTTTCGATACAAACTCAAAACTCCTTTGTTTGGTTCTTATCATCAGGTAGCTACTATATATCTTCCATGTGCTTAGAGCATATGCACTATGGATGGAGTGAGCGCAATATTAAATGTATATTATTATTATGTGAAGATTTAGTGGACATCTATCAGAAACATTTATACAAGCGAGGTAAAAACAAAAGAAGCAAACTACAGATACAAGGGAAAAAATGAGTTAATCTATATGGGATTTTCTAAGCCAGTGAATTCACATCTTTACCATCGGTAAATTTAACTGCATTTATTGTGTTTTACGTTTAAGTAAGTTGATGGAGAAGTCCATACTACCATCTTGAGCAGTTAAAGCACAGTGAGCAGACAGAAGACCTAGTTATAGAAATATTTTATTAATAACAACAAATAAACAAACTATAAGTTTACCTGTTTTTCTAACTTCTTCTCCAGATTTTGTTTTTCTTCATATAACTGTTTTCCAGACTTTTTTAAATCAAATATTTCTTTTTCTTGATTTTTTTTCATCTGAAACACCAATATACATATCAGTAAACTTTTGTACTAATGTATAAATTGGAAAAAACTATACTCAATAGTTAACGGTGTAACTTTATTGTTGACGTAACAGGGTGTGACCTCAAGTACCAAAACACGTCAGAACTGCTTTTACGCAGTTCTAGCTTAACATGTTATAACAAGAAAGTACCGTACCTCCTCTAGTTCTTGTTCAGTAGAATTTAACAGTGTCTTATTATCTGTTAGAGATTTCTTGAGATTAGAGATTTCCTCTGATGCTGACTGTTTGTCTTTCTCCAAATGCTCTAATAATTTATTCTATCAAATAAAGATCATAGAAAATACACCACAAAAAACACTACTGGTCTTCATAGACATACATGTGTTGCAGGATGAAGATAATTTATGGCAAAAAATGTGCAGTCCTCCCATTCATAAACAGTCTTTTACAGTAAAATTGAATAACTTAGAGTAACTAAGCATCAGTTGCATTTTTTACCTAAAATATCAAATTTCTAATGGCTTAATCCACGCTAATATGTACTCAGATTGATTATTTAACAATTAATTAATTAAATAAAATAACAAACAGTTGCCATACAAGATATGCCTACATTTTGCAAGAGATGGATAAAAGCTATAAAAGTGATTTTTCGTACAATCAGGAGCCATGATCCAGGATGTTAAGGTCGTACATGCATCAATATTGAAAGGAACGAGATCGTTGGGATATAAAACTTACATTTTAAGTTTCATCGAAATCGGAGCGGCCATTTTGTCGGGCAGTTTCAGTCTGATTTTTACGAAATTTGAACCATTATCAAAGTGTAATGATGATATATGTAAACGATTTTTAAATAGCAGATATGCGTGAATATCAAAATGAACTGAGATCTTTGGGATGAAAACACATGTTTGTAAGTTTCATCAAAATCAGATCAAAATTGTGACCTCTAGAGGGTTCCACAACCTTGATATTACATACTTTAACACTATTTGCGCACAGGGAGCGGCCATTTTGTCCTACAGTTTCGGTCTAATTTTCATGAAATGCGAACTTAACCATCATTATGGTGATATATTCCAAGGGTTTTATAAATTAAATAAAAATTGTGACCTCTAGAGGGACCACAAGCTAAAAATGTAATGTTTCGGCCTAATCTATGCGCGATTATCAACATGAACCGAGATCTTTAGGTAACTTATAAACAGACATTTCAAGTTTCATCAAAATCGAATAAAAATTGTGACCTCTAAGAGTGCCCACAAGCTAAAAACATGATTGATTTTTCATACAATCAGGGGACATCATACATGAAGTTACAGTAAGATACATGCCAGTATCGAAAGGAACCAAGATCGTTTGGGGATAAACCTACATTTCAAGTTTAATCAAAATCGGATAAAAATTGTGACCTGTAGGGTATACACAAACAAATTGTGGACTGACGGACAGGGACGACGACATGCAAATGTGGACGTATAGAAAGATCATCGCTTCTGAATAATTTCCATATTTAATTCACGATCTGGCTGTAAGTTCATGTCAATAATATTCCCGCATAAATTACGTATTTGTTTATTCGACAGATACTTAAATCGAAAAATTCATGATAAGAAAAGTTTGCGATCTACAAATGTATTCAAGCAGCAAAGATTGATGAAATTTAATTCAAGGTAGCTTTGTAAATCCTGAGTGGAATTTGTGGTGCTGATTAAAAATTATATATGAACAGATTATACTGAATAATGAGAAGATAAATTGAAGATTATATTTATAATTCATGTAAATAATTACCTTCTCTATTACCTCCCTTTCTAAACTGTTATAACTCTGCTGCAGCTGACAACATTTATCTGTTTGCTCTTTTAAACTTAATTCAAAAAAAGTTATCTTCTCCTTTCTACTATTAACCTCTTCCTTCATCTATATATAATACAAAGATAGGTTGCCAGGCAACGAAACATACGCCCACAGCAACTAAGTCGTCCGGGGTGTCAACAAGGGTTGTCACATATTTTTTGTTGTCAGAAATGAAAACATTTAAAACACACTAAAACCTGGCTACATGTAACATTTATTAGCATACAAAACATTTAATATCAATGTCCATAATCATTGGAATTCGTTGAAAATTGACAAGCTTCTTCATCTCATAACCTTAAACACTGTGTATAAATTTAAAGTCAATCAGTTATTAACTTTAGACTCTAAAGCTTCTACACGATTTTTCAAAGAGGTCAAGGGCCATAACTCCATAACTCTAGCAGTAATTATCGGAAATGGTTGAAAATCAATAAGCTTTTTCGTCTCATGACTTAAACTCTGTGTATAAATTTAAAGTCAATCGAATATTAATTTTAGTCTCTAGAGCGTCACAAGATATTTCAAAGTGATCAAGGGCCATAACTCTGGCAGTAATTATCAGAAATCGGTAAAAATCAATAAGGTTTTTCTTCTGATGACCTTAATAAACACTGTGTATAAATTCAAAGTCAATTGGATGTTAACTTTAGCCTGCAGAGTGTCCACAAGAGTTTCAAAGTGATTAAAGGTCATAACTGTGGCGGTAATTATCGGAAATCTCTGAAAATTAAGAGGCTTCTTCGTCTCATGTCCTTAAACACTGTGTATACATTTAAAGTCATTCGGATATTAACTTTAGCCTCTAGAGCGTCCATAAACAGAAATTGTGGAAGCTGGCTGGCTGGCCGGACGGGGACGATGACAAATTTACGATCACATTTCAATGTGGGCGTATAATAAAAACACCACTATTCCACTGCAATTTTGTATCTTTATAATAAAGTTGGAATTCCCAAGCTTACATTTTATTGTTGAATCCATGATTTGGTAAGGTTTTAAAATGTGTATTACAGCTCTGAGGTGATTAATTCATATTGCTTCTGGTTAATACTGAATTCTTTTATTATTTGACATTTAAAAACCTTACCATGTCAAGGAATCAACGACAAAATTTAAACTCAGGCACCCCATATTTATTTTACTTTGCTTGTTCTACAACTCCTTATCTCTGGGTGTTCCAACTTTGGATTTATATTTAGTCTTAAAACCTGAGTCTTAACCCTGGTAAACCCACTAATTTGTTACTCAGTCAAACAGGTTGGTGCTTGGATAGTATTAAAAAAAGCCTATATAAGTCCAATCAGTGTGAGAATTTCAATCCCTTTTTTCACATCTATCACTGAACTGACCGGATGTATTGTCACAGCCCTCTGTTCATCCAGGGGTAGCCACCATAGATAATTCGACATTACGACAAGCTAAGTAGAGATTTACTATATCTTAAGATTTACTATTTAGTAAAGTGGGCAGCTTTATTGTTTCAGTAAATCGACATTAAACTTTCAATTAAAATCTCAAGTTATTATCTCAAGAAATTCTTTGTTCACATAGAAACAATATGTGACCTGTGCTGGCAAATTGACCAATCAAATTGCTTATCACTCCTAAGTCTATGCAGAAAATTCGCACATTCAAACTTAGTCAAGGTAATGATATAATGAATCTATATGCAGAGTTTCATCGTTCTCACTTCATTATAACCAAAGTTATCTTGCCCCAAAGCATCAACCAATCAGATTGCTTATCTCTGCTTACCATACGCAGACAATGTTCATCATGGAACTCCATCAAGGCATTCACCTAATGAACCTACACCAAGTTTGAACATTTTATCTCAATTAGAAGGAGAGTTATTGTGTTCCAAAGTCTTGACCAATCAAATTGCTTATCACTCTACTTACCCTCAGCAGAAAATGTTCATTATCGAACTTACTCAAGGTATTGAGGTAATAAAGCTATACACCAAGTGTCCTCACTCTCTCTTAATTAGAACTAAAGTTATCATGTCCCAAAGCATCAACCAATCAAATTGCTTATCTCTGCTTACCCTAAGCAGAAAATTCTAATCTTCCATCAAGGCATTCAGCTAATAGACACCTACACCAAGTGTGAACATTCTAACTCAATTAGAATGAGTGTTATTGTGTTCCAATGTCTTGACCAATCAAATTGCTTATCGCTCTGCTTACCCTGAGCAGCTAATCCTCATTAACGAACTTAGTCAAGGTACTGATGTAATAAAGTTATCGTGTCCCAAAACATCAACCAATGAAATTGATTATCTCTGCTTACCCTAAGCCGAAAATGCTCATCTTCGAAAGCTATCAATGTATTGACCTAATAAACATTCTGGCTCAATTAGAAGCAGAGTTATTGTGTCCCAAAAAGTGTTATGGACAGACAGACGGACAGACCCATTTTAATAGTACCCTGGTTTCTTCGAAAAGCGGGAGACAATAACAATCTTGTTGTAAAGACGGAGGTCAATCACCCGTTGCGAATAATTTGAGGGTTAATCACAAGATTGAGAACTAAGATTTAATAACCAACCATAACTATAAACCAGTGCAGTGCAACATTTTAACCATTAATCATGTTGTTATTGCTTGCAAAAAAGGCTCTGTGTAAGAAGTTTAATGGAAGATGCCAAACTTCAATATAGCCTCCAAAATGTACTCTTCCCCCCTCAGAATATGTCATATGAGATTTATGAATGATCTCAAATTTCATAGCAGAATTGGGAATTAACTCTTAAGTTAGTTGCATAAAATAATAAAACACTACTTGTATATGACTAGTTTTTAATAATATCAGACAGTCTTTAATAATATCAGACTAAATTAACATTAAGGTAGGGAACTACATATCTACTTAATAGGAAGGAACCAATTTTGTAGGACAATATGGCAGTTCAGTCTACTGTATGATTTAATATAATAATATATTAGAGGAAAATAATGACAAATGGAATAGGGATCTACACAACCATTTATTTAACAACAATGTCAGTGCATATAAATCAATCTATGTATTGTAACGTTGATTTGGTAATAAACAACAACAAAGAATTTCAATACAAATGAAACTAGTCACTGATAACTAGAAGGCTAATGTAACTCTTATCTCCACAACTGTAAACATGCATTATGCAAGAGCTAAATCTGCCTATTGCAGGTCTTTCTATAGGCCTGAAATGTTATCTAAATTATTAATTAGACATTAATTAACTTATCCAGATCATTTAGTGGATTTGAATACATTTTGTGATGGATAATTTAATGTAACCAGCAGCTGCCAGGCAGGATACGCCCACATTTTGCAAGAGACGGATAGAGAACAAGCTAAAAACGATAGGGATTTTTTGTACAATCAGGGGCAATAATCCAGAAAGTTATGGTCTGAAATGCGCAAATATCAAAAAGGACTGAGTTCTTTGGGATATAAAGATATGTTTTAAGTTTCATAAAAATCGGATAAAAATTGTGACCTCCATAGAGGGTCCACAACCTTCGTATTGCATACTTTTACACAATTTGTGTACAAAGAGCGGCCATTTTGTCAGGCAGTTTCATTTCGATTTTCCCGAAATTTGAATCCAACCTTCATTATGGTGGAATGGTGATATATTTAAACGTTTTTTAAAATCTGAACTCAATCAAAATAACAGTGTGACGGTGATATATTCCAACGGTTTTTTTAATCGGATAATAATTGCAACCCTTAGAGGGACATGAAGCTAAAAACGTGATTTTTCGTACAATCAGGGTCCATAATTCAGGAAGTTACAATCCGATATGTGCGAATATCAAAAGAAACCAAGATCATTGGGTTATAAACTTACATTTCAAGTTACATCAAAATCAGAAGAAAATTGTGACCTCTAGAGGGTCGACAACATCGATATACCATATTTTTACGCTATTGACGAATACGAGGGACGGCCATTTTGTCTGTCAGTTTTGGTCCGATTTTTACGAACTCAACCATCCTTAGGGTGTAACAGTGATATTTTCAAACTTTTTTTTCAAATCGGATAAAAATTATGACCTCTGTAGGGTCTACGGTCCTATATGCGCGAATATCGCAAGGAACCGAGATCTTTGGGTTATAAACTTACATTTCAAGTTTCATCAAAATCAGAAGAAAATTGTGACCTCTAGAGGGTCCACAACCTTGATATACCATATTTTACGCTATTTGAAGTTACAGTGTGATACATGCCAATATCGAAAGGAACCAAGATCTTAGGGAGATAAACCTATATTTCAATATAAAAATTTTGACCTGTAGAGTGTCCACAAACAATTGTGGATGGACGGACAGACATTGGCGACGACAAAATATACGTCCACATGAAAATGTGGGCGTATAAAAATAAACTATACCTCATCTAATTGTTGTTTGGTTTTCGCTAATTCTGTATTTCTTTCCTCCAGTACATTTTGAGCAGTTTTAATATGATTCTCTAAATCTGTTCTCTGACTTGTTTTAGCTGCTTCAGCTGCCAGTAAAACTTCATTCTATAAATATAGAGGTACAATATTTAATGGATTTAGCTGCCAGTAAAACTTAAATCTTATAAACATATTAACTAGCAGTAGCCATGCATACACAAACATTTTGCAAGAGATGGACAGAGACAGCTTAAAAAAAAAGCAATTTTTAGTACAATCATGGGTCATAATCCATAAGTTATGGTCCATTATGCGCAAGTATCAAAAGGAATCAAGATCTTTGGGATATAAACATACATTTTAAGTTTCATCAAAATTCGATAAAAAAAAGAGACCTCATCATTGTCCACATCATGGGTTCCATGTCGGCTAAAATTATGGTCAAGACCGAGGGCTACGGAAAATGACTGAAACTGGATCTGACGCATTGGTCATTTTACATGTTGGATATAAATATAGACCAGAGACCCAGTGCGGGGGTTCCATCAAATGGGCACAAAACCAGACCTAACTTTTCTAGAGTAAAATTTTGCGTAGAATACGATACTGAGTGGTAATCAGTCTGCCGTTGGGACGTTTTCAAGATATTCAGGGTCAAAGGTCAAATGAGGTCATTTGCACTGAAAGGGAATGCACAGCCATTCTTTATCATGAAAATATGCTGATAATGATCGAAAGTGAAAGATGGTCTACAACCGATAAATGTGAGAAATATGCTGTGGATAATTATATATTTATCTTTATTTCAAAGTTATTGTTACAACTCAGAATTATTGCGGTCAGTGTGTTTTCAATAGAGCATGTGGTAATATGTGTGAGCTACCAGAATTATTTTTCTATAGACAATTCAGCTCTTCATTTGTCTATAATCCAGGAAGTTACGGTCCAATATTGGGAAATAAACTTATACTTCAAGTTTCGCTTAAATCGGACAAAAATTGTGATCTGTAGAGTGTCCACAAACAAAACGGACGTCCGGACATACCAACGAATGACCATTTCATGGGTAGTTATTGTGGATCATTACTGGATACTTTTTGTTGGGTATTTCAACCCAACTGGAAGTGTTCTTACGAATGAACACTATATGGGTAGTTTGTTCATCACTGGATATTTATTGAGTGCTTTTGAAACACTTAAGGTTAATGGCAAATTCCAACAAAATATTCATGTTTATTTGCATACACTCAAAAAAAAAAAAAATAATTGTTCACAAAACAGCCACATGTACAACTGGCATAAGTTTGTTTTTTTAATAACTTAGTTTACAAAATAGCCAACCCTATTTTTCCAAGTTCTCATTTTGCATTTTTGTAGTGCAGACAAATCCAGACTGTAAATTCAACAGCAAATAAAAGATAGGCTGCCAGGCAATGAAACATATGCCCACAGCAGCTAAATCGGCCGGGGAGTCAACAAGAGTTGTTGCATATTTTTACTTTTGTCGATAATGAAACATTTATTATACACTAAAATCTGATTAAGAGTAACAACTCATTAAGTAATTATCAGAAAATCATTAGAATTTGTTTGGCCTTTGCTAACATTTAGTATACAAAACATTTAATATCAAGGATTTAGCTATTCAAATTATCAAAAATCATTGCAAATCAATATACTTGTTTGTCTCAAGACCTTAACTCTGTGTATCAATCTAAAGTCAATTGAAATGATTATATATAGGCATAAACACGGTGTATAAATATAAAATTAATCAGATGATAACTATGGTCTCTAAAAGTATCCATAAGATTTTCAAAGTAATTAAGGGCCATAACTCTGGCAGTAATTATCAGAAATCGTTGAAAATCTTTTCACATTGCAGCATGTTTTCTCTGGAATTCTCTACTAGTCCGATCGTTAATGTAAATCCGTCGGCTTTTCGGGTAGAAATCGTGGAATAAGCTTTATTTTGTAGGTTTTGATGTTTGATTACAAAAAAACAATGTTGACATTTTTTTTGAGGAGGTCTTCACAGTATGGGAGGCCATTATTTGAGGGTAGCCATTTTGCGATAATATTCCAAATTATTTTTCATTTTCACCTTATTTATAATGTTACCGACATATCAACTGTGATTTGGCAATGTATTAATATTGGCAGCATTCATGACTATATCTCAGATTGTTTTCCATCATTTCATGATGATATTTCCAAGATGGCGCCCATTTTTAGCGGGATACTCGGTCAATGTGCTGATTTCGATTAAGTAGTAGTGTTTGGTGTCAATATATATGTTTTCGGGATCACAAATTACATTCCTGACATTAACAACCTTGTAAAATGATCACATGTTCATATACTTAGCATATTACCAAGATTGCGGGCATTTTTGGCGGGAAAATGAGACGATGTGCAGATTTTGATTAAGTGGTCGTGTTTGGTGTCAATATATATGTTTACGGGGACGCAGAATCAATTTCTGACATTTACAACCTTGTAAAATGATCACATGTTTACATATTTAGTATATTTCCAATATTGCTGCCACTTGTGACAGGAAAATCGGACGATGGGTTGATTTCTATTAAGTAGTTGTCTTTGGTGACAATATATATTGTTCACCAATTTAGCATATTTCCAAGATGGTGGAAATTTTTAGCATTTATTTATTAGCATTTATTTATCATCGATTTTCCTGGGAAAGTAAAGCCTATTCCTGGCATGAAGGCAAAAAGAGCATAGCGGCAGGGTGGTGCTTACGCCACGTGCCCATCATGCGTCTGCAACGACCACACCAAGCACTTACTACAAGATCTTTCTACGCTCATGGACAAGATCAGGCTGCGCGAATAGTGTTCCCACCATTTTCTCGCGGTTACCAGTCAGACCGGGATACTTTCTCACCACACTCCAGTGACATGCCTACCAGGCGTAAGGCGTTCTCTCGTCACACTTATAGAGACTGTGCCATGCTCACCCGTCCTCATTCACTATCAAATCAGAAAACAACCAACAGTCAAGCAATCAAGAACATTTCATAGTTTTCTTGAGGTTTCCTCTTTGGGTGCTAGACTGGGGTTGATGTACGAGGCCCAGTATCTTCCCTATATATACATAAAGGTCGTAACGGCATAGCAAGCATATGGCCAGGAGCTTCGTTCCAGCCTGGCAGCAACGTGGATGATAGTGGTGGGGACGTGGCTGTAAATGAAATACTTGCTAAGAAGCCCTCATAGCATACATGTAGATTATGTTATCAATTGACTTCCAAGATGATTGTAGAACGAACATGTGGAATGATATTGCGCTGGAGTTCAACTACAACATTGTTGGATAATATACCTAATGGGTAAACTCGGCACAGGCTTCCAGGAACATGCTACAAGCTTATACATAGCAGAATTGGATTCAGAAACCTTTACAGTATATTGTGTTTAGAAAACGTTCTGCCACAAACAAAAATATGCTGAATGTGTGAACATACCACCATTTCACGCAGTTGTAAATGGCAGAAATCGAATCTGCGCCCCCGAAAAACAAATATTGACACAAAAACGCGACTACGTAAATGGAATCAGCACATCGTCCCATTTTCCCGCCCGACATGAAAGCCATATTGGAAATATGCTAAATATGTGAACATGTGGTAATTTTACACAGTTGTAAACGACAAAAATGGAATCTGCTCCCCAAAAATTATATCCTGGTACCATAGACGACTACTTATTCAATATCCGCACATCGTTCCATCTTCCCGCCAAAAAATGGCCGTCATATTGTAAATGTGCAAAATAATCATTTTACACAGTTGTTACTAACCGAAATGGCTTCTGTGCCCTTGAAAACATGTATATTGACACCAACGACGACTACTTAATCAATATCAGCACATGGTCCTATTTTCCCGCCAAAAATGACAGCCATCTTGGAAATATGCTTAGTATATGAACATGTGATCATTTTACAAGGTTGTAAATGTCAGGAATGGAATCTGTGGCCATGAAAACATATATATTGACACCAAGCACTACTACTTAATCGAAATCAGCACATCGTCCGATTTTCCGCCAAAAATGGTCGCCATCTTGGAAATATCATACTGAAATGATGGAAAACAATCTGAAGTATAGTCATGAACCCTGCCAATATTAATACATTGCCAAATCACAGTTGATATGTCGATAACATTATAAATAAGGTGAAAATAATAAATTAAGTTGGAATATTATCGCAAAATGGCTACCCTCAAATAATGGCCTCCCATACTATGAAGACCTACTCAGAAAAAATGTCAACATTGTTTTTTTGTAATCAAACATCAAAACCTACAAAATAAAGCTTATTCCATGATTTCTACCCGAAAAGCCGACGGATGGGAATTAGGTAACAAAACGAATCCGACTATACCCTTAGATATCAAAGAATCAAAAACTCTTAGACACCTTCAAGTCACGCATTTGTAACTTTATCGAAGTATTGTTTGCGCTTTACAAATTCTGTGTTGATTGATTGATTGATTCATTGAAAATCAAGAGTCTTCTTCGTCTGATGACCTTAAACACTGTATATAATTGTAAAGTCAATTGTATATTAACTTTAGCCTCTAGAGCATCCACAAGATTTTTCAAAGTGATCAAGATTTTGAAAGTGGTCAAGGGCCATAACTCTGGCAGTAATTATCGGAAATTGTTGAAAATCAATAGACTTCTTCGTCTCATGACCTTAAACACTATGTATAAATTTAAAGTCAATTGTATATTAACTTTAGCCTCTAGAGCATCCACAAGATTTTTGAAAGTGATCAAGATTTTTGAAAGTGATCAAGGGCCATAACTCTGGCAGTAATTATCGGAAATTGTTGAAAATCAATAGGCTTCTTCGTCTCAAGATCTTAAAAACTGTGTATAAGATCTCTTATAATATGCTGTGTATATTTATCATATCCAATGTCAAATAAACTTTTAAAGTCAGTTTTTGCCTTTACTAATCTTTTGATCTTTTTATTAAGTGGATAAATTTTGGATTTTAAATTGTCATTTTTTGCATCTTTTTGTCTGTCCTAGATTGTTCTTTGGAATCTGCAACTAAAGTAATTGCTGTAAGTCCTCATTTTCTGATCTTAAATTTTGAATCAATTCCTGAGTATCATGCCACTCTGCTCCACAAATTTTCATTTTCACCTTGCACATTCTTTAGTTGCTCACATAAAGACACAGTTTTGTTTTCCTTTCAAGTTTTTTATTGTCGTTTCTGTTATTTCTGTATAACTTTTCTCTCGTGGCCTTCAACTGTTCCAAAACAGAATCCAGTTTCTTAGCTTGCTGCTCATTTATATTGTCTAGTTGTTCAAGACTTATTTTGTCCTGATTAGCACTTTTTGGTTGGTCATTTAATTTTTCCTCACAACTTTTGAAGATAACACAAAAAGTCTTTGCAACTATGTCATAATTTGATTTTATTGTTAAAATTCACCAAAGGAAGTGCGAACGACAACCTTAATAGTCCCCTGCTTTCTTCAAAAGGAGGGAGACAATAATGTGAAAATGTGAAAGTCTGTGGACTTACTTTAGTTTTAATATCAGCTTCCAACTGATGTATTTTCTGTGTGATGTTTGTCAACTTTTCTGCTTTTTCATCAAGTGTTATTTGTAATTTTTTAGCTTTATCTTGTGAAGTCTGTAACTGTGTCTTTAATTCTTGTATTTGTTTGTAAAGAGCTTCTTGTTTCTCTGAGTTTTCTTTAGTCAATGTAGTAATAGTAGTTTGGAAAGTTGTCAGCTTTTCTTGCTGACTTGTCTAAAATATAAACATGACTAATGATGAAATCAAAACATGGTTAGATGGTATCTTGACCTTGATGTTCATGGAAAGATGATTAACTGTCTAAGACAGAAAAAGATGACATCAAAGTGATGGGAATCGTGGATGGCCATGGCTGATTAATAATACTTAAACAATTATGCTTTTTGATAAGATTACTATTTTAATGTGTATGGACAGTAAGCCTATATTTGCATTTTAGTCACCAATATTGCATCTTTATTAATATGAACGAATGCTCATAATATACAAGTTGATTGTATGCCATTTATTTACATATGACTTACATTTTCTTGTTTTAACTGATTAATAGCAGCTTGTGTACCTTCACCACTTTCTATCTACAATAAAAATAAAATAAAAAACATCATTCTTAGAATAATATTACATGTGGTTGCATATGGCCACATTCTCCAAGAAATAGACAGGGAACAGGCAAAATTGATATGACTTATCCTTTAATTGTCTCAATGCCACTGAAAATTAATGAATAAAAAAGAAATTCAGAAAGATTGTGTTATTATTTATTATTTGTAACTTGGTTCAAATTGAGTTTATGACACTAAAGCAATCGGAACATGCGCATTAGTTGGAGTATTTGTACATGCGCACATCACAATGGAGTCTCGCCTTGCTAGCTCGGTGGGTCATGCCAAACAGTCGAACTATTAATACGTTTGAAATTCCCACTTGTCTTCCCATGCTCCTCCTCTCTTCTTACCGGTACTTGGACATTTGGACATATCTGTACATATGTTATGAATCAATTCTTTATGGTCTCGGGTACAGCACCCGTCAAAATACCTTAGTTAGTTTTGTGATGTATAGATATTAGTGTAGCAATTGCTCATTTGTCACTTTTAATATTCATAGGGGCCACAGCCTCACATTTCTTCACTGTAAAAGTGTCATTTTTTGATCACTGTTAAAAAATAAACAATCCAATTGATTATTGATGTATAATGGTTAATTTTTGAACAGTGGTCAGGAAATCAAATACTTGTAAATTGGACACTCATTATCAAAATTAATTATTCAGCTTTAAACTGGACACAAATGCAAATTAGATGACTTTGGGTGATTTTTATGAATTTTTAAACAAAGATTTGAAGTTAAATGAATGTGAAAGAAATTAGTGCTAGATACACAAGATTAAATGATACCTGGGTTACAGTGCAAGGTACTGATGTGATGAAACTATACACCACATTTCATCACTCTCATTTAATCAGAACTAATGTTATCGTGTCCCAAAGCATTAACCAATCAAGTGGCTTATCTCTGCTTACCCTTAGCAGAAAATGCTCATCAACAGACTCCAGCTAGGCATTCACCTAATGAATGCCTACACCATTCTACCTCAATTAGAAAGAGAATTATTCTGTTCCAAAGTCTCGGCCTGAGCCGAAAATAATAATTATCAAACATAGTCAAAGTATTGATGTGACGAAACTATACACCAAGTTTCATCACTCTCACCAAAGTTATTACGTCTCAAAGCATCAACCATCCCTAAGCAGAAAATGCTCATCTTCGAACTCCATCAAGACATTTACCTAATGAACGCCTACACTAAGTTTGAACATTCTACCTCAATTAGAAGGATAGTTATTGTGTTTCAAAGTCTTGATCAATCAAATAGCTTATCACTCTGTTACCCTGAACAGAAAATGCTCATTATCAAACTTTGAAAGGCGGGAACAATAACTCTGAAAGTTATTATGGGATACACAACTAGGTAATGTAAATTGCTGAAATTCAACAAGCTTCTTATTTATTTACATGATATAGACAATTCACATTAATTTTAAAAAAGATAAATGGATCATTTAGCATGGGAACAACAGACCAAAAGATACACATTAAAATGTGGGCATATTAAAAGGTGCTCCTCCCCAATCCCATCCCTCAAGACATTTTGAATGTTTTAATATCTACCTTTGCAAACAGATCAGCTCTTTCACTTTCTAGTCTCTGTATTTCATCTTTACTTGATTTTATTTCTTGTTCTAGTGTAGAAATCTTCTCTTCTCTTTTTAAACATATAATTTAAGCTTACAATTATGTTTTCATCATAGAAATTGTCTTCATTTAAGAAGATAGGTTGCTAGGCAACGAAACATACACCCACAGCAAATAAATCATCCGAGCATTCAACAAGGTAAAAGGAGCATTTACAAGACACTGATATCAATTTCATACAGATGAATGTTCACAAGCTAGGATCAACAAAGTGAAACAAGGGTCATAACTGTGGAAGTTATAAACAGAAATTGCTTAAATTCAATAAGCTTGTTCATTTTACTAATCTCAATAATGCAAGGGGTTCAACAAGGGGTATTAAGTAATTTACGGAAATGGTTGAAATTCAATAGGCTTATTCATGTTACTAATCTTAATAATGCATATAAATTTCATACCTATAAGTTTCGCAAGGGTCATAACTCTAGAAGTTATAATCGGTAATTGCTGAAATTCGATAGGCTTCTTCATTTTACTAAAGATACATTATGGAAGATTAGATAAAGAGCTGGCAGTTCTCACTATAATAGGTAAATACTAGATAATGTAAAGGGAATTTGCTGAAAATTTCAATCAAATTGATCCATTCTGAACCGAGATTTTAGCGATTGACTTTTCGGCCTAGCCTCGATCATCATTACTAAAGTCGGTACGATAAAAAAACATAGCCTCGATTATCCATTTCATGATTAAATCATGAATGAAAATTGAGCAGCAAATGGTATCCTAATCCAGTAAATATTACAGGCTAGCGTTGACATCGAGAGTTGATTATTGTCTGGATAAGTTAAATAATGTCTAATTAATAATTTAAATAACATTTCAGGCCTAAAGAAAAACCTGCAATAGGCAGATTTAGCTCTTGCATAATGTATGTTTAATTTAAATAACGCTTGCAAATTTAATACAGATCAGATGATAACGTAAGTCGTGAGAGTGTTCACAAGGTTCCACAAAGTGAAACAAGAGCCATAACTATAGAAGTTACATGGATATTGCTGAAATTCGATAGGCTTCTTCGTCTCACTAACATAAACAATATATATATAAATTACAAACTGATCGAATAATAAATGTTGTCTGTAGAGTATTCACAAGAAATTGTGGGTGACGGAGATGAGGGATCAACGGACCGACTGAGGCATAGGTAATGTGGGCGTATAAAAATAAGCGAGAAATTTTCAATTTCAAAAAGGGTTAATTCTTAGGATTTACTGAATAATAAATAAAGTTTATCAGAAAATTTGACCTGAAGAATGTTGTGACAATTGTGCTTTACCATTGATTGGTAAGCATTGTGTAGTAATTATAATTAGATTACCTTGCTTCACTTTTTCTATTTTCTTCTTCCAATGAAGCTTGTAAATCACGTAGTTGACCCTGAAGTTCATCATTTGTTATACTCTGAAGAAAAACAGAAAACACGGTTTTTAACTTTTTGTTCATTTCAATGCACTGCTTTGTGGGGGGGGGGGGGGTCCAAGTTTTAATGAATTCTGCTTTAGAGACCATTACCACGGATCGAATCTGACTGACGCAAACACGTGAAATGTGTTAGAAGATATGTAATACAATTAAAAATATATTTGTGCTTAATGTTACTGATCAGTATTATTTTTCTTTTACACAAAAGTAACTTCTTAATTATAACCCCAAAATGGGTCTGTTTTTGCTTATTGTTACTGAACAGAAAAAGTTTTTTAATGCATATTCATTAAGTTCCTAAATATGACCCAAAAATCAAAAATATATTGATTTTTGCCTTGCCTTTCACAATGTAAATACATTGTACAATGATATCCACCAGCATGTCAGGTATTTGAAATTTTACTGTGGCATTGGCGTTTTGTTTTAGTTTTAAAAACTATAATCTTATGTTATTGCTGAATGACTTTCACATGACTTTCAAGTAGGTCAAAGTCATTGCCATTAAAAACGAAAGACAATTGTAAGGTATAACACATACATAATATATCACACACCAAAACTTCTATGTTAAAATTTTTTAAATCATTGTCAACAAAAAAAAAATTATTGCCCCTTGAATGTCTACAATAATTTTGCTTGTGTGTTTTAAATAAAATTCTATGCCTGCCACTTTGAGTGAAGTCTGTATTATTACTGGCTCGCAACTGTACAGCGAGGTGGATGCTTACAGCTGGCTCTCGTATCCATTCACCTGATCTGATATTTGTTGTTTATTTCATGTAATGTCTGAGTAGTTTGTCTTGTCCGCAGGTTTGTCTTATCGGTTTTATTTTGCATGTGGTGTGGTCCTCCAGCACTTACTATGATTGTATATTTTTTTCGCGGAAATGCACTGCTGTTTTTATTAGAAGTAACCATTTCACTCGCAAAGAGATACACTGTCAAAAGTGAAAATGGACGTTTTTGATTTTTGTCTTAATAATGAGTAATTGCTCCACCAATCCTCAGACATTCAGCAATTCGTCGTGTTATGCTCCTAATCAACCCTCCAATCAGGATTTGGGGCAATCTGACCCACTCCTCTTGCAGTGCCACGGCCAATTCTTGCAGTGCCAAGGCCAATTCTTGCAGTATTGTCAGTTGACGTTGACATCGACGAACACGTCTCCCAATCATGTCCCAGACATGCTCTAATGGGGAAAGGTCAGGACTCATGGCTGGCCAAGTCATATGGACCATATGGTAACGCTGGAGGTGGTCATTCACAACACGAGTGTTGTGGGCACGGGTATTATCATCTTGAAAGATGAAACGTCTACCTGCCCGTTGAGCAAAAGGCAGAACTATCGGTGCCAGGATGTGGTCATGGTAGTACACACCAGTGACCCTTCCTTGAACAATATGCAAGTCACGGTGATTCCTCCCCACACCATAACAGACCCACGCCCCAATCTGTCATGCTGTCTGATGTTAACGTTAGCATGATGCTCATTTACACGCCTCCAAACGCGAGCATACCTATCGGTGAAATCCAGAGTAAATCGGAACTCATCTGAGAACATAACACGCGCCCATCGACGATTATCCCAATTTCTACGCTGCCTACACCATTGACGCCTGGCAATATGTTGAGTGGTCAATCGTCAATCAGCTATCAACAGGTCATGCACCCGTGGTTATGTTTCCAGGATGCAGGTCATTGCCAAGGCTATCTCTGCCATACTTAAATTCTGCATGTATCTGTGTTGGGGTTAGTCCTTTCAGTTCAAGGTACTTGATGACTGCCCTATTGCCAATTTTGCCCATTTCTGGTGATTTCAATGGGTAGGTTCACAAGATGGTCTGGTACGAAGACAGTTCTGATGTCCTATGATTCATTCAATGATTGTACTTGTTGGTGGCAAGTTTGTTTCAAAACATTTGATAAATCCTTTTCTGGCTTAGAACTTTTCAGCCAGACCTTGTACTTACTTTATAGTATAGAGCAGTTCTTAATTTGAGACAATAATATACAATTATACATGATAAGATCTTGTTTATAGCTAATACTTTAATGTTACCTCAGATTCAAACTGTTTCATGGCATCATCTAATTGTCTGTTTAAATCTATTATTTCACTAGTCTTTGTTTCTAACTCCGCTTGATTCTGTAAAATGGAATGTACATACAACTGATATTAACCTCTGGATGAATTACAATTGAACTTTAAGATTTCCTTGAATAATATTGTTACAAAAGCATTAAGTATCACTGTTACATGCATAGTATGTAGAAACGATCTGGCAGTATATATTAACTTCTTTTTTTGCGAGTATGTTCTCATAGCACGTAGAAAGGGCTAATTGTGTTTAGTATTCATGGAAACTTGTGATGAGAAATACATGTGTTGTCAGTAGTCGCTTTAACCTGTTAGTACTTGAACCATACGTCAGTATTCCTATAAATGGTCAGTAATATTGATAAGGTGAGTATTTAAGTCAATTGGTAAGTATTCCTTACTTGTGTCAGTATGTAACCAGCAGCTGGCAGGCAAGATACACCCACACTTTGCAAAAGATGGATAAAGAACAAGCTAAAAGAACAAGCCAACAGTGAGGCTGGTGTCCCCCGCCGAAATCCCAAAATAAATAGATGACACGTATTAATTAATTGCACTATTATTTTTTTCAAAAGTACCAAGCAATCAAACTGATTATCAACTATACACTAAGTTTCATTACTCTCTATCAGAAAGAATAAAAGTTATCTTGTCCCAAAGCATCGACCAATGAAATTGCTTAACTCTGCTTAGCTTCAACTCGAAATGTTATTGACCTCAGTCAAGACATTCACCTAATGAACATCTACATCAAGTTTAAACATTCTACCTCAATTAAAAGCAGAGTTGTTATGTGCCAAAGTCTTGACCAATCAAATTGCTTATCGCTCCTTAGCCTAAGCAGAAAATTCTCACCATCGAACTTAGTCAAGGTAAAGATATAATGAATCTATATTCAGAGTTTCATCACTCTCACTTCATTATAACCAAAGTTATCGTGCCCCAAAGCATCAACTAATCAGATTGCTTATCTCTGCTTATCTTAAGCAGAGAATGTTCATCATAGAACTCCATCAATTCATTCACCTAACGAATGCCTACACCAAGTTTAAACATTCTACCTCAATTAGAAGGCGAGTTAATGTGTTCCAAAGTCTCAACAAATCAAATTGCTTATTGCTCTGCTTACCCTCAGCAGGAAATGTTCATTATCGAACTTAGTCAAGGTATTGATGTAATAAAGTTATATACCAATTGTCCTCACTCTCACTTAATTAGAACTAAAGTTATGGTGTCCCAAAGCATCAACCAATCAAATTGCTTATCTCTGCTTACTCTAAGCAGAAAATTCTCATCTTCTAACTCCGAACTGCATAAAGGCATTCACCTAATAAACACCTATGCCAAGTGTGAATATTATAGCAGAATTAGAATTATTGTGTTCCAAAGTCTCAATCAATCAAATTGCTTATAGCTCTGCTTACCCTAAGCAGATAATGATCATTATCATTTATTGACCTAATAAACACCTACACCAAATTTTAACATTCTAGCTTAATTAGAAAGAGAGTTATTGTGTCCCAAAAAGTGTGACAGACAGATAGACGGACGGACGGACAGACTGATAGACAGTCAATGGAGTGATTTCAGAACAGGAGTAATATGAAAGTATTTTGATGATCTTGTAACAATTTGAGCTGCAGTATTCTGCACAGGTTGATTTCATTTTAATATTGGCACTAGATGTTTCTACTAACAAGCTGTTATATCTATGTTAGTCAATCCTTGAGAATACCAAAGAACATACAAGTATAGCAGCTGCTTCCTGGCTAATAAAGTGTCTTATGGCCAATGGCCAATGGCCAATGTTCCTGGACTAAGATAACATTTTTGACAAATTTCACTAATGTGACTGTCAATGCTTAAATTGGACCCTATATATAAGAGGACAACTAAGTTCTTCACAGTGTCTGATGGTACAAGTATTGCATATTGTACAACCACATCATTTGAACTTGGATTTTTCAGATAGGTATTTGGACCAAATAAGATACATTCTGGTTTACTTAACTCAATTACATTTAATGTCAACATATTTCTTGTCATCCTATCTTTAACGTCATGTGTACACAATTTGATGTCAGAATAATTAGGGGATAGAACAGTTTTTGAAAGGGAGTAATTTGCAATCAACTGTGTATCATCTGTATAAGAATGTCGCCCTGGACACCATAATTATCGATTAGTTGTCCTAAATTCTTAGTATACATTACAGAAAGGACAGGTCCTAGGACTGATCCTTGTTGAACTCCTGTATGATCTGTACTGGCCCTACACAGGGATGCTGGAAGGCGGCTGCATGGGGCATTATCAGGCCTAATAATCCAGCCAATGCATGATTTTATGGGAAAAATGATGTCAGAAATTAAGTCATTTTCCTCAAGTTCTAAGCAATAAATTTATTATGAAAGAAATCTGTGCCAGTCATTTTGTCAAAAACAAATATTAGTATTAGTAGTCCTCAACTTCCATTATTAATAGAATGGTCCTCAGCCCTGCAGTGAGTGAGATATAGCATCATAAAATTTATATGTTTCATATGTATTGCACATAGCCTCAAATGGTTTCGGAAAAATTTAATAGTCATATATGTTGAAGTAGTAGAGAAGATCATTCATAATAAATAATTTTAAACAAGCCAACAGTGAGGCTGATGTCCCCTGCCGAAATCCCAAAATAAATAGATGACACATATTAATTAATCGCACATTTATTTTTTTCAAAAGTATCAAGCAATCAAACTGACTATCAACTATACACTATATGTTTCATCACTCTCTATCAGATAGAATCAAAGTTATCTTGTCCCAAAGCATTGACCAATGAAATTGCTTAGCTCTGCTTAGCTTTAGATCGAAATGTTATTGATCTCAGTTAAGACATTCACCTAATGAACATCTACATCAATTTTAAACATTCTACCTCAATTAAAAGCAGAGTTGTTATGTTCCAAAGACTTGACTAATCAAATTGTTTATTGCTCTTTAGCTGAAGTAGAAAATTCTCACCAGCGAACTTAGTCAAGGTAATGATATAATGAATTTATACTTGGAGTTTCATAACTCTCACTTAAATAAAACCAAAGTTAACGTGCCCCAAAGCATCAACCAATAAGATTGCTTATCTCTTCTAACATTAAGCAGACAATGTTTATCATCGAACTCCATCAAGGCATTCACCTACTGAACGCCTACACCATCAAATTGCTTATCTCTGCTTACCCAAAGCGTAAAAATGCTCATCTTTTAGTGGATTTGAATATGCGATGTTTAGTGGATTTGAATATGTTTTGTGAAATAACCGTAAAAATGGATAATCAAGACTTTGTTTAGTAACGTAACAATGGTAGTAATGACGATCGGGGCTAGCCTAAAACTGAATCGCTAATATCTTGGTTCAGAGTGAAGCAATTTTGTACAATTTGCCATTTTGTCCAGCAGTTTTGGTTCGATTTTTACGAAATTCAAACTCAACAATCATTAGGGTGTAATGGTGATATATTCAACCGATTTTTAAATTGGATAAAAATTGTTACCTCTAGAGGGACCACAATCTTAAAACGCGATTTTTCATATAATCAAGGGCCATAATTCAGGAAGTTACGATCCGATATGCGCAAATATCGAAAGGATACAAGATCTTTGGGTTATAAACAAGTATTTCAAGTTTCATCAGAATCGGATTAAAATTGTGACCTAGAGGGTCCACAACCTTGATATACCATATTCTTACACTGTTTGTGTACGAGCGTCCATTTTGTCCGTCAGTTTTGGTCCGATTTTCAAGAAATTCATACGAAACCATCATTACGGTGTAGCGATGATATATTCAAACGTTTTTTTAAATCGGATAATAATTGTTTCCATTATCTATTTTTCAACTATTATAGCGAGAATTGTCAGCTCTTTATTTTATATTAGCTAATGCCCCTTTAAGTAACCAATGTTAATTAATATTGTGAAAAATGGTGCAGATTAAACCAGCGGCTGCCAGGTGGGATACGACCTCATTTTGCAAGAGAACAAGCTAAACAAAAAACAATTTTTCGTACAATCAGGGGCCATAATTCAGAAGTCATGATCCAATGTGCGTGAATATCGAAAGGAACCAAGATCGCTGGGTTATAAACATGCATTTCAAATTTCATCAAAATCAGATAAAAATTGTGACCTTTAGAGTGTTCACAAGCTAAAAACGTGATTTTTCGTACACTCAGGGGCCATAATCCATGAAGTTTTGATCCGATACATGCTAATATCAAATCGGATAAGAATTGTGACCTGTAGAGTGTCCACAAACAAATTGTGGACGGACAGACGCCCACACGGACAAGGGCGACGACAATATACGTCCACATGAAAATGTGGGCGAATAAAAATGGGAAAGCGTAGCTCAGAATGTAGTAATTTGAATGAAATTTTCAATATATTCCATTGTGTATTATCTATTTTTGGGTTATTATAGCAAGAACAGTCAGCTCTTTATCTAAATCTTACATAATATATCTTTAATAAATACATATGCATGTTACAGTGTGTGTTAAGGCTCAAACTTGAGCAGTGAAGCACTTAGAAATAACTCTCAGTTATAATTTAACCCTATATTTAAAGACAAATAATAATATTAATAATGTAAAGCCTTTATTTATCATACTATAAAACTCGCCTTCTCTAACTGTAGTTTAACATCATTATATAGTCGTTGTTTCTGATGTAGTTCTTCTTGTGTTGTAGCTTTTAATTCACCAATCTGTTTCTCTAGATCTTTTGATTCATTTTCTTTTTCATGTAAAGATTTTTGAACCTACAACAGTTAAACATACATTATGCAAGAGCTAAATCTGGCTATTGCAGGTGTTTCTATAAGTCTGAAAAGATTTTTGAACCTACAACAGTTAAACATACATTATGCAAGAGCTAAATCTGGCTATTGCAGGTGTTTCTATAAGTCTGAAATGTTATATAAACTATTAATTAGACATTTATTAACAAACAAGAGCATAAACAATGGCATCGGATATCAAGATTTTAACTAGACTAGAACGGTTTGCCATTTAAAAATTAATTTAAAAAGGGGAAACCGAGGCTAAGTCTTGAATATACCAGTGCCCCTGGTTACACTATGCACACATCTTGTCAAAACTACTATACAAACAATGTTAACTTGGCTCAGAATGAAGTAATTTGAATGAAATTTTCAATATTTTCTATTTTTATCATCTATTTTTGAATTATTATAGTAAGAATGACCAACCCTTTATTAAACTCTTAACTAATGTATCTTTAAACATTACATGTTTATTTCATTCTACAAAATACATTACTAGTATAACAAGTTTACTGATCCAAAACTTGTCAAAAAACACCCTTCTTAAGCTTAATTTCTAATTTTTGTATTAAAGTGTGATGAGGAAGTATATCATGACACCAACTCATTTACTTAACTCTGTCTCTATAGCTAATTTATTTTCATACCAACCCTTTTTAATAATTCTTGTGTTTCTGATAGATTACTGGAATGAGAATGTATTGCCTGTTCCGTCTGGTTAAGCTTTTTATCTCTTTCGTCTAATGAAGCTTGGAGATTACACAATTCAGTTGTTTTTTCCTTTAACTGATTCTCTGAATATTCAAATTTTTCTTGTATCTGTTAAATGAAATGAAATGAGGTTTAACATCCTACTGTTCTGCTCCAACTGAGTTAATGAAAACCTACGCAATACAATGTGCTATGAGGAAAATTTTGCCCGGACAGCGGCGCTAGTCTACTCTTATATCGAATTCCAACTTCAAAAGGATCTTTTACGTGCATGCCAATGTGTACACAGGACTAAGGCTAAGAATCGATATGAAATTTCAATATCGATTATCGGCAAGACTTTATCAGCGATTATCGATAATAATCGATTATCATTTTTCCGGAAAAACAGAACTTTACCGACCTGTTATTTATTTATATTGGTCGACACAGGCTACCACTATTTTGTTGTATTTGTTCTTCAACAGTCATGTTTAATAATAGTATTGTATAATAAAAATATTCCAAAACATCTTCAGTCTTTATTACTGTTTATTTAAACACATTATATTTATTAATATTATTATACAATCTGTCAATACTCAATCGTAATAAAAAAACAAACGAAAGTAAATTGAAGTTATGTATCTTCATTACTAGAGTCCATGAAGGTAGATAACTGTTACATTTACGGTCGTCGGTTCCGTAAAAACCAAAACAATTAATTCCATACCTCGCTTTTTACCTTTCCCGGGAAGTCAAAACGTGTTTTGTATGGACTGTATCTGACATGATTTAGTAATAAAAGCTGATCATTAATAATACAATTAGTTTTATCGTGAAAGCAGACGATTTCTCTACAAATCAATCAAGAGCAAAGAAGGGAGACAATTCTAATTTTACTATATATCACGTGCGATTGTCATTGTTCACAAAGTGCGTGACCTATTTTAGTTTCAACTAGTAACAACAAAAACAACGAAAATATTAAAATAATGTATTTAATCTTAAAATTTAGTTTTTTACAATAATATGTATTTAAAATGTGCCAGTTTGTAAGCAGAGGGGGAAAATAGTTGTTGTGTTGACGTTGTGTATTCATTCATTTGTCTGCTAATGACAGACTACGGCAAGTTCAGTCATGTGAAAGTGACCGTAACTTGCCGTCAGAAGGTAAATACATGTATACCAATAATCGATATTTGAATTTCAATATCGATTATCGTATCGCTAAATAACTTCTACCGATTATCGATTATATCGATATTTTTGCACAGCCTTACACAGGACCTCGTTTTTTTGTCCCATCCAAACGACTAGACAGCTCTCCTTGTCAGACCCTCCACCTGACAAGGGGAAACCACGCCGGAAAATCATGATGAACTTTCTCGGCCAACACTGGGATCAAACCCGTGATCTCCAGAATAGCAAGCTAGTGTCTTTCTTACTTAGCCACTGTGGCTCCTTGTATCTGTTAAATATCAATGATGAATTATTATCTTTTTAAAACAGTACAATAAAATCTTGGCTTGTTTATTCATAGTACACAATTAAAATAACAG
This sequence comes from Patella vulgata, assembly GCF_932274485.2. Lineage (NCBI taxonomy): Eukaryota > Metazoa > Mollusca > Gastropoda > Patellidae > Patella > Patella vulgata. The sequence goes on from NC_065885.2 coordinate 47,622,554, forward strand.
GGATAGTTTTATAAAGAACCAAAATAACATATCTATACCTATCTTTGCTTTAATAAATGGTGATTTTTGAAAAGTTGATGAAATGCTTATTCTACTGCACGCAAATATGGGTCTGGATGAAATATGCAATGAGATCAAAAGTCAGTTTTGTTTTTACTGTTTCCGTTAAACATGGGACATTAACACAAAATGTTACCTTACTGAATGTAAGGAAAAAATTAATGAAACAGTTTCTAAATAGTTTCAGTATGTAGGTACCATATCACTGAGATCCGATCTTGCCTTCCACATCGACAGTACTTTCAGTAAGGAGTCGATTTGTCACAATCATGGATTTTATTTAAACTTTTTTTTCTGGCAAGCCGCATCCTCTGCGGATCCTTCTTATTATAGAGACCTCTTAGCGACAATAGCACACCCTATTGTTACCAAAAACACATCTTATGGAAGAACAATATCCTCATAAGAAAACCTGATATATTTTTTTCGTAAACAGTAAAAAAGACCTCCGACAATCTAGTAAAAATGTCTTAACTCTCTTACTCTAGATACCACCAATTTTCTGCGTAAAATTTGAAAAATTAATAATTTCAAAAACACTTTTTTTATGCAGAACAGATTTAAACTTTCTGCATAAGCTCTCCATAATTACCTATCAAAAAAGTTAAACAGAAACAGGAAGGTAAATCTTTAAACAGCTGGATTTTATTTAGAAAACCAAACTTCATCCTTAAGAAGAAGAAGAATTACCACCGGTACATACCAGACCCAGTTATATCTTATGAATCTAAATCAGCACCCTAGATATACAGCAGGAATTTCTAGGATAGATTGTAGAGAAACTTTTTTCAGACAACCTCAAATTTAAGACTCAACTACGTTATCAATACATCATATATTTTTTTCATGTGGCCTTCTAAACTACAGAATCTAGTTGCATTCATAGATGTAACCAACAACCTTTCTACTGGCTATCTAATTTACCAGTAATACAACCAACCACTTATAAACATCACCGAAACTATGCCTTTTAATTTATAATTCCGCTAACCACGTAACCTGAGACCAATCGCAGCAAACTCCCTTCGTATTCATCACTTTTCATCTCACTGGAAACTACCGCCATTGATGATACCTGACAGCAGCTACCTGACAATAGTCGGTGTTTAAATAAAACCAGCGGCTGCCAGGCAGGATATGCCCACATTTTTCAAGAGATGGATAGAGAACAAACTAAACAAAAAGCGATTTTTCGTAACATCAAGGGCCATAATTCAGGAAGGTACAGGAACCAAGGTCTTTGGGTTATAACCATGCATTTTGTATGGCAGTTTTCGTTCGATTTTCATGAAATTCGAACTCAACCAACATTACAGTGTAACGGTGATATATTTGAAGTTTTTGTAAATCAGATAATAATTGTGACCTCTAGATGGACCATAATCTAAAAAAGCGATTTTTCGTAATTCAGGAAGTTACAATCTGATATGCGCAAATATCGAAAGGAACCAAGATCTTTGAGTTATAAACATGTACTTCAAGTTTCATCAAAATCGGATCAAAATTGTGAGCTCTAGAGGGGCCACATGTACTTCAAGTTTCATCAAAATCGGATCAAAATTGTGAGCTCTAGAGGGGCCACATGCTTAATATACCATATTTTTACACTGTTTGCGTTCGAGGGACAGCAATTTTGAGTGGCAGTTTGGGTCTGATTTTCACAAAATTCAAACTCAACCGTCATTAAGGTGCAACAGTGATATATTCAGACTGTTTTTTAAATCAGAATAAAATTGTGACCTCCATGTGGTCCACAAGCTAAAAAAACCCTGATTTTTTGTACAATTGGGGGTCATAATTCAGGAAGTTACGGTCCGATATGCGTGAATATCAAAAGGAACCAAGATCTTTGGGTTATAAACATGCCAATACCACAATTATAAATTTAATCTATGTGATTAACCTGTGATTTCTCCATTGTCATACGCTTCAATCTCCTTGATGTCGGGTCGACAACACGTAGGAATTAGTCATAAATGTCACATATCCTTATAGACCAGAGGCTCAATGCGGGTGGGGGGAATGGGGGGGTCCATCAAATGGGCACAAAACCAGACCCAACTTTTCTAGAGTAAAATTTTGCGTAGAATACAATGCCGAGTGCTAATCAGTCCGCCGTTGGGGCTTTTTCGAGATATTCAAAGTCAAAGGTCAAATGAGGTCATTTGCACTGAAAGTGAATGTGCAGCCCTTCTTTCATCATAAAAACATGCTGAAAATGATCGAAAGTAATCAACCTTTCAATAAAAATGTTAAATTGCTGAATTCACCTTTGTTCTTTGTGACCCCGGAGGCCAAAAGATTAAATTTTCCGTTTTTGCACTAGGAAGATTTCAAGCAATAAAATGTCAGCGTAAAATCTAAAAACTAAAGCGAAACCTGTTCTAATTAATAAAAGGAACATTTAAAACAGATCTTTAGGTGGTCTTAGCACCGTACATTTACTTTGGAACGTTGAAAAAGATCTTGCATAATAGAACCAAAACACTTCAAAACCTGTTTCAAAAATACGTAAAAACTGTCAGATCGAAATCTCCCCGATTTAGTTTAACAACGATTTTTATACATAATGAAACTAGTTGTCCGAAAAACAACTGAATAGTTGAATATTTTGTTGACACGTGATTCTTAATTGTGGTTTGAACACGCCTGCTTAAATAACGATAAGAGTTATGCCCCTTTTATGCCAATTGCCTACACATGAACATAAACAGTTCATATGGGCTTATCTGACGGCCCCATTTCAGTCACAAAGAGATAACCGTCAAAAGTGAAAATGGACATGTTTGATTTTTGTCTTAATAATGAGCAATTGCTCCACCAATCCTCAGACATTCAGCAATTCAACGTGTTATGTCCCTAACGAACCGTCATTTGCGGCAATCTGACCCACTCCTCTTGCAGTGCCACAGCCAATTCTTGCAGTGTTGTCGGTTGACGTTGACGTCGACGAACACGTCTCCCGATAAAATTAAACGTAACACACTAAAGCAAAGATACACTAAACAGTAAATCTTATGCAAGAACCGATAGGAAAGCAAACATGGATAGATAAACAAGCAAGTGGCAGTTTTCATCAACTCTTCCATGAAGTGTCAAAGTTGACAATGAACCCCTCCCGCGTGTATGGCGCTATTGTGTGTCGCATGTGCAGCTCAGTGGTTCTGTTTAAGTTCTTCATCTGTGAACATACTCTCAAAGCATGTCAAGTGTCCATGACTATTTATCATATCACAACCTGCATAGGTATTTGCATTTCAATAGCCCCTACTTTTTTTGAAGAGTATATATCACCCTCAAATTAAAAAAAATAATTATATTTTGACTAGGAATAAAAGCACATCAAACAGTACCAAAACGTTTAAGACAAAAAACTATGTATGGATTTATAAAATTATTAACAGCCTTTATCCAACATATCTCCATGGTAAAATCTTAACAAAAAGCACACACTACAATCTGAACAGACATAAAGAATTTTACGTCATATTTCTGACAATCATCAATTTGAGGATTTTCTCTTGAATTGCTCCTTATATTCAGATGTCTGTTAAAATATAATAAACAATCTACCGTCTATTCTTTGAAGCTCTACTATCTTCCTGCATGACATGTAATCTAAATATATTTCGAGCTATATTCCAAAAGGTGTGATGATCAGACGGACAGATCATACCCATTCATCTAATGATTATACGTACATCAATTATTTTACCTCAATTCAAGCCTTAACTGACCAATCAAATTGCTTATCTAGGCTTAGCTGACCAGAAAATGCTCATCCTCATACTCAGTCAAGAAAATCGCCTAATGAACATCTACACCAAATTCTACCTCAAACAGATTATACAGGTCACAATTCTATGGAATACAATTACTGCTTATTACTGAGCGACGTTTCGACTAGGCTTCTCTAGTCATTTCATAATTGTATAAGTTTATCTGGAGATGTCTATAATCAACTAACCTGATGTACATCATTCTGTAATTGTATAAGTTTATCTGATGATGTTTGTAAGTCTGTTTGTAATTTTTTCTTCTCACCCTGCAACTTTTGCATATCTTCTTTTAGTTGATTCACAGATTCTTCACTTATCTTTAATTTATTTTTTAAATGATTAACTTCCTCGGTAGACTAAGAGTAAGAAAAGACACAAGATTTAAGCAAAACAAGCCAACAATGAGGTTGATGTCCCCCGCCGAAATCAGCCTAAGCTGAAAATTCTCCCCATCGAACTTAGTCATGGTAATGATGTAATGAATCTATATTCGGAGTTTCATCACTCTCACTTCATTATAACCAAATTTATCGTGTCCCAAAGCATCAATCAATCAAATTGCTTATCTCTGCTTACCCTAAGCAGAAAATTCCCATCTTCTAACTCCAAACTCCATCAAGCCATTCACCTAATAAACACCTACGCCAAGTGTGAACATTCTAGCTCAATTAGAAGGAGAGTTATTGTGTTCCAAAGTCTTGGCCAATCAAATTGCTTATTGCTCTGCTTACCCTGAGCAGAAAATGCTCATTATAGAAATTAGTCAAGGTATTGATGTAATGAAACTATACAACAAGTTTTATCTCTCTAACTTAATTAGAACTAAAGTTATAGTGTCCCAAAGCATCAACCAATCAAATTGCTTATCTCTGTTTACCCTAAGCAGAAAATGCTCATCTTCGAACTCTATCAAAGCATTGACCTAATAAATACCTACATCAAGTTTGAACAATCTAGCTCAATTAGAAAGAGAGTTATTGTTTCCCAAAAAGTGTGACAGGCAGACAGATGAACCCCTTTTAATAGTTCCCTGCTTTCTTTGAAAGGCATGGGGACAATAAAATGGAAATGGTATGACATTATCAACTCTATAATAGGATCTGAAATTTCATATAACCAACTTTTTTCAAAATCGCAATATGATAATATATAGAAATTTTTTTTGCAAAAACTTCAAAGTAGCTAAATCTTCCGAGGTAATTGGGGGAATTTACAAGACAATTTCATACAGATCAGATTACAATTTTTGTCGTTTTAGGGTTCACAAGGTTCTACAAGCTGAAACAAGGGCCTTAACTCTGGAAGTAATTTACTGAAAATTTTGAAATTTCAGGCTTTTCCGTTTTACTAACTTAAATAATGTACCATATATAAATTTCATACAGATCGAATGATAACTTTTGTCATTTGAATGTTCACAAGGTTCACACAGTAAAACAAGGGCCATAACTCTCGAAGCAATAAACCGAAATTGCTGAAATTCAATAAGCTTCTTCGTTTCACTAATTTTAATAATGCATATAAATTTCACAAAGATCGGATGGTAACTTTTGGCGTTCGAGCGTTCACATGGTTCAACAAAGTGAAACAAGGACCATAACTCTAGATGTAATCAACGGAAATTATTGAAATTAAAGAGGTAGGTATCTTCATGACACTAATGTAAACAACATATATCAATTTTAAAACGATCGGATGACAACTTTTGGCGTTAGAGCGATAACATGGTTCAACAAAGTGAAACAAGGGCCATAACTCTAGATGTAATAAACAGAAATTATTGAAATTAAACAGACTTCTTCACGTCACTAATGTAAACAACATATATTTCAATTTTAAAACAATTGGATGATTGACGGACGGACAGGTGCGACGGCAATATACGTCCACATTTCCATGAGGGCGTATAAAAACACAGAATAGAAACGGTACCTTTGCACTTTGAAAAATTAACTTCTGAAGCTCATTTTCTTTTTCAACAATAACTTGTGAGAGCTGAGAAGATCCAGTATTTTTCTCACTCAAAGCAGACTGTAAACTGGAAAAAAAAAGCAAACAACCCTAATATCTAAATTACTTTTCTCCATCATAATAATGGAGTTATTACAGAATCCAACTCTCTTGTATTAACTATTTCTATGAAGGGAAATTTGAATTTGAAAGATAGGTTGTCAGACAATGAAACTGACCACCACACTCTGTACATCTGGTACCGTGTACTTGGGCGTTTTTAATCTATGAAAGTATACATAATATGGTTAGTTTCAAATTATCGTTTGATAGTCGTTAAAAATCATTCGTAAACTTTAAAAATAGTGTAGTTGGTACTATAGTTTAGTTAAATGCTGATCATGTAATTTCCTCCGAGAGGCGTATATTAATCAATGACCCATTTATTTATCTACCGCGTTTATTCATTAGACGAACCGTTTAATTTCCTGAGATGCGAGTATCAATCAACGACCCGTTTATTTATCTACGGCGTTTATTTATTAGATGAACAGTTTAATTTCCCGAGATGCGTGTATCAATTAACATCCTGTTCATTTAATTATCTATGCCGTTTATCTATTAGATGAACAGTTTAATTTCCCGGGAAGCGTTTATCTAGGTTGAATTTGATTAAGATTATTTACATGTGACGCATCCATAGATGCTTGTTTTAACATGGTCATAGTATTATTATCCATTAAAAATCGTAATTCTCGCATTGGCAAACACATTGACAATCCTTACATCTAAGGTAATATATCTTCTTTAAATCACTAATGAATTAACATAGCCTTCTAATTTACATAGCCTTCGACTGTCCACTTCCACCCTTCATCTCTTGGTCGAATTTAAATATAGTTCTTTTCACACTGACAAATGGGTTTTGCTTAACAATCCCTCCCCCCCACCCCCTGGCTATTGTGTCCCAAACCAGCGGTTGCCAGGCAAGATTATTATTATTATTATTACAGCATATTTATAGTGCACCCTTTTATATAACATGTTCAGGGGCACTTTACAAAGTGACAATGTAATCATAAATAAACAACAAGATTATGGACATGGTATCTATTGTATACAGAGTCAGTTTAAAGCCTGATTAAATAAATGTGTTTTAAGTTGTTTTTTAAAATAATATGGAGATATACAATATCTTAAACTAAATGGTAGATTATTCCATAAACCAGGTGCTTGATAACTAAAAGAGCGCTGACCATAAGAGACTAGTTGAGCAGTTTTGGGTTTTAAAAGTAGTTTATCTGATGTACGTAATGTTCGGCCAGGTGTATAAAGTTCTAAAAGATCTGAGAGGTAAACAGGAGCTAAATTATTTAAACATTTAAAAGTAAGTAATAAAATTTTAAAATCAATTCGATATTTAACAGATAGGCCCACATTTTGCAAGAGATGGATAGAGACCAAGCTAAAAAAAAAAAAAAGATTTTTCGTACACTCAGGGGCCATAATCCAGGAAGTTATGATCTGAAATGCACAAATATCGAAATGGACTGAGATATTTGGGATATAAAGATACATTTTAAGTTTCATCAAAATTTGATAAAAATTGTTACCTCTAGAGGGACCACAAGCTAAAAACCTGATTTTTCGTACAATCAAGGGCCATAATTCAGGAAGTTATCATCCAATATGCGTGAATATCAAAAGGAACCAAGATCTTTGGGTTATAAACATGCCAATATCAAAAGGACCCAAGATTTTGGGGATATAAACCTATATTTCAAGTTTCATCAAAATTGGATGAAAATTGTGACCTGTAGAGTGTTCACAAACAAAATGTGAGCGGACACATCGAGAGACAGGTGGACAGACGGACGGGGCGACGACAATACACGTCCACATGAAAATGTTGATATACAATAATTAATAGAATACAATATCAAAAAAACCATCGTATGGTATATGCTTTCCACATAATTTTTTAGAAATATTACTGACATGAATTTGAATACTGTGCTGGAATTATACATGAAAAATAGCGAGGTGCACCTATTATTTTTATTTCTTTGGTTTGTATTCAGAATATAATATGCTACAAATATTTGTAGTGGAAGTCTATTAAAGGTAATGGAGACTTATTAACTCTATTTATTAACCCCAACTAAAAATGTCTGGCCAGCGAAATTTTGAAATAGCTTCCCTGGTTTAAGCATGTAAATACAATGTCGAAATGTGAAAAAATTACCTGGATTTGCTTAACAAGGTTAGATAAGTCATTGGTAAGTATACAGAAAGAGTTATAGCAAGGAATTTTGGGACTTACTCCAACTGAAAGTTTGTTTTTCTATAAAAGAATATCACAGAGTTTCAGATAGTTGCTCAGGTAAAAGTGTAAATCTTACTGTAAGATTTCTTCTTTTTTAGGTGCAGCATCAAGCTGGGCTTCAAGAGCTTTATATTCTTCTTCTTTCCTGAAACAAAATGTACAAAGGTGACTGGTTGGTAGCAGTCAACAAATTTAATGTCTGACAATTCTGATAAGTCTTGCTCATTTATTTATTGGCTTGATGCCTAGAATAAAAGAGACAATTTTATCATAGATAAAAGCAACAGCCAAAACATATCTCTGTGGGAAATATATTTGTTCAATTCTTATTTCACTGCAATCAATAACATGGACCATGTCAATGGGCCTGACCGGGGTTACAGTAGTTCAATTCTGTAACTGTTTATTTGGTTGGATGCTTTCAACAGTTGCGCTATAAATTATATCAGTCATCTATAACAAATGTGGGGATCACGTGGCTAAGTGGATAACACACTGGCTTGCTAGCTTAGAGGTCGGGTGTTCGATCCCTGCATTGTCCGAGAAAGTTCATCCAGATTTTCTAGCGTGGTTTCCCCTTGTCAGTGATGCAGGGCAGAGGGAGTGACAAGGTCCAGTGTACATATTGGCGGGCACGTAAAAGATCCCTTGGCAGTTGGAATTCGATATAAGAGTAGGCCGTATGCCCCTCTTCATTAGCCCAGTTTAGGAGCAGAACAGTAGGACGTTAAACCCCATTTCATTTCATTTATAACAAATGTACTGATCGTCCCTGATAGCCTACACCAAGGAAAGGTGTTAATAGTGACATATCACATTTCTATCGTGTATTGCGAAGTGATATGTGAACCAACGGTTGCCAGGAAGGATACGCCCACATTTTGCAAGAGATGGATAGAGAACAAGCTAAAAAGAAAAGCGAGTTGAGAGGATGACAAGGGTGAATTTGTTAGATTTCAAGGCAGAAAAACAAACCAACAGTGAGGCTGATGTCCACCGCCAAAATCCCCAAATAAATAGATGACACATATTAAATAATCGCACATTTAATTTGTCAAAAGTATCAAGCAATCAAACCGATTATCAACTATACACTAAGTTTTATCACTCTCTATCAGATAGAATCAAAGTTATCTTGTCCTAAAGCATCGACCAATGAAATTGCTCAGCTCTGCTTAGCTTTAGCTCAAAATGTTAATCATTGAACTCAGTCAAGACATTCGCCTAATGAACATGTGCATCAAGTTTAAACATTTTACCTCAATTAAAAGCAGAGTTATGTTCCAAAGTCTTGACCAATCAAATTGCTTATCTCTGCTTAGCCTAAGCAGAAAATTCTCATCAACGAACTTAGTCAAAGTAATAATATAATGAATCCTTACTCAAGAGTTTCATCACTCTCACTTAATTATAACCAAAGTTATCGTGCCCCAGAGTAGCTACGAGGTCGTAGCTAAAATCGTTGAGATATACTGAGGTCCTTTTTTTTAGCTACGATTTAGTTCAAGTGGCAAACCCAATTTTTTTATTAATGCATGTAATAACTTAAAAATAAAATAATTTAATACTATTATGACTAATTAAACTTACAGAGGCCAATGTAGTGGCACAACTATCGCGTTTAAATTAATGAAGCGTTGTTTTTATCTGACATACACCGCCATCGAAGTCCATTCATAGTTACGATGCTTTAGACATGCGCAAACCCTACATGCCCCTTTTACCATAAAGTAAAATCATCCTTCTTGCCATTTATTATCAGGTCCAAAATAAATTCTGGTTCAGGTTTTATTTGCCATTTTGATTGGCTGTTATAAAAGGCTTATATTTAGACCTGCCTTGATACATCCTAGTAACGGCTTGACGCTTCGATGTTAAATACGATGATTTATACCCGTTTCAGGTAGGATTATATGCTTAATTGTAGTTGGACGTAGCAGAAATATTTTAAATAATAATAATCAATCGTTGTTTTGATGAAAAATATTGTCAATTTTGCTTACTGAGGCCTGATCTGATTCGTGTTGGGCTTTGCTACGTGAAACTATATAGGATCATATCTTATCTTGAAACACGGAGGGTTGAGAGATGAGGTTTGTTATCTAGCCCCAAAGCATCAACCAATCAGATTGCTTATCTCTGCTTACCATAAGCAGTTAATGTTTTTCATCAAACTACATCAAGGCATTTATCTAATGAATGCCTACACCAAGTTTTAACATTCTACCTCAATTAGAAGGAGAGTTATTGTGTTCCAAAGTCTTGACCAATCAAATTGCTTATCACTCTGCTTACCCTGAGCAGAAAATGCTCATCTTCGAACTTTATCAAGGCATTGACCATCGAGGCACTGACCTAATAAACACTTACAACAAGTTTGAACATTCTAGCTCAATTAAAAGGGGAGTTATTGTGTCCCAAACAGTGTGACGGACGGACAGACCCATTTTAATAGTCCCTTGCTTTCTTTGAAAGGCGGGGGACAACAAAAAACAACTAGGATGGACTTAAACAAAGCGGCAAAGTACAGTTCCAGTAAAGATGTATTATTTTATTTTATGGCTTGCTAATCCTGAGTTCCCATATTCTATCCAAGTGTTGGCCGAGAAATTCATTGGGGTATTCCGGTGTGGTTCCCACTTGTCAGTGGTGTAGAACGGAGGGTCTGCCAAGGGACAATGTATAGTTGTTCAGACTTAAACAAAGAGGCAAAGAACGGTTCAAGTAAGGATTATTATTTTATTTTATGGCTCGCTAACCTGGAGGTCCTGTGTTCGATCCCTGTGTTGGCCGAGAAATTCATTGAAGTTTTCAGTAGTGTAGGACGGAGGGCCTGGCAGGGGACAATGTATAGTCGTTCGGATGGGATGAAAAACTGAGGTCTCATGTACACATTGGCATGCACGTAAAAGAACCCTTGACAGGTGGAATTCTAAGTAAGAGTAGGCCTGTGGACAGACAAATGGACGGACGGACAGGGGCAAGACAATATACGTCCACATGAAAATGTGGGCATATAAAAATTAACAATCACAAAATATCATTGTCTGATTTATTTCTATCTTTGTATTGAAGTAATATTTAACCATATTTATACTTACTCAACATATTTTTTCAGCATAAGTTGATATTCTTTCTCTAATACATCCTTTTCTTGTTCTCTATCTTGTGACATTCTGTCCATTAATGTTTGTACTGTAATCAGCTCTTGTTTTAATACTAATACATCATCAGCAGATGGTCTATAACAGTCAAATATACACCTAGTAATCATTTCATTTCAATTTTCCATACAGTAGAATAAATAAGATTCTTTATATTGCTAAACAGTGGCGGCGCCAGCCGTCGGTGATTGGAGGGGCAAAGTCCAAGGTTAATGGGGCAAAGGCACGAGCTTTAACTAGGGGTAGGGGGCCTCCCCCAGAAAATTTTGAAAAACAGGTTGCCGTAAATGCAGCCTGGCAGTATTTCAGGCACTGATCGATGAGGTAAAGTGTCAAACGAACGGACTTGCAAATCACGACGAAGCCCACTCAAGAGCGTCAAAGTAGGGAGTCCTCCACCCAGAAAATTTTGAAAAATAGATATCCGGAGGCCTGGAAATGCTGTCTTACAGTATTCTGTCAGGCACCGATCGTCGAGATAAATAGATCTGACCAGATACTGTCCGTCGCCTGATCACTAGTTTATCCAACTAGAGAACAAAATGTCAAACGAATGGACTTGTGAACCTCAACTAATTCCATTGGGGATCTTGCCAAGAAAATTTTGAAAAATAAACTGTCGGAAATGCTCTACAACATGCAAGTTTATGACTGAGTGGGGATGTGGGATTTATTCACCGTAGAAGGTATTGATTACCGAAATGTATCACAAATACTTTTTTTTATTTTCTAAAATTATTGGGGGGGCAAACAGAGGGCAGACCAGATTAATGGGGGGGCAAACAGAGGGCAGACCAGATTAATGGGGGGGCAAATGGACGCCCTTGCCTCCCCCCTGGCGCCGCCACTGTTGCTAAATAGTTATAGAAATGCATGTAATAATATGCAAGCAAAAAAGAGTCAAATCTTAACACAGAGAATTTCCAGGATCTCTAATGCCAATCAAAGGCCAAGTCGTCTATATTAATTCTAAAATCCACAGAGCAAGTTTTAGAAAGTCCACTTCTTCATTATACCTCAAAGAAAAATCTCAGCAAGTTTTAAAACTGCTGTTGGAACTTCACTCTATATTGCGTTCACAAGATATCATGAATTTGAAGGTAAACAGGGACAACTCCACAATTTCCAAATGAAATATTCTGTCCCAAAATATAATATCTGCAAATCTTAAAGATAACCATGCAAAGCCTGGAATACGTCCACACAGCTTGTCTGAAATGAAAACTTGGATCTTGAGCAAATTTGATAAGGATCTAGTATCCTTGCAGAAATATAATCTACAGGGTTCGTCCACTTACGGCTCCATTGCTTCCAACTAAATTTTCAAAAAATTTCTGGTAAAATATAAATATATACCCTTTATTGTGTTCACAATGTTTTTGGCAAAGGGGGAGATAAATCAGCAATGAAAGACTGCAGATTATGAATATCGTTAAGGATCGATGACCCCAATTATGCTTCCAATATGAAAAAGATAATAGTAATTTATTTTTGATAAAAACTATTTACATTAAAACAAAATCTCAAACCGCTGTACAATCATAACAATTTAATTTTTGAAATGTGGATGTATAAAAACAATCCATCAAGAACTCTGACCTGTAGAGTTTTCACAAGAAATTGTTGGCCTCAATCCCAAAATAAATAGATGACACCCAATCATTACTTGCATAATTATTTTATATAAAGCATCCAACAATCAAACTGCCAATCAATGGCAATCATTTGACTTAACCGGAGCAGAAAATTCTCATTAGTCAACATATTGATGTAATGAAACTATACACCAACTTTGACCACTCTCACTATCAAATTTATATGTTTTAATTTAAATACATTCATGTATCAAATTGCTTATCTTTGCTTAGTATCAGCAGGAAAAGCACATCATTTGATTAAATAAGTTTTCGAAAACGAATTAAAGATATCATAAATGAGGATGCCTGGGCAGTGGATTCACATAAAAACTGCACTTTCTTCTTGTTTTTTGATATTCAGAATTGAATCTCAAATAAGCAGATTTTAATATCTACAGAATGTCTCCAAAACACATTTGGACCGCTGGACGGACAGGCCGACGGACGAAAGGAGGGGGCGACGACAATAAACGACCACATTTCAATGTGGGCGTATAATAAAATATGTTTCTTAGATGTTCTGTATCCATAACTGAAATCTGGGGCTGGGGGAGGGGGTCTATTTTAAAATCTCAATATCGAGCAATTCATTTTTTGTTATTCGCCAATATCGAAAAATGAGCTACTTGTTTTTTGCTATTCGCTGATATCGAAAAACGAGTAGCTAACTTCCCACTGCCTAAACACAAAAAAAAACAGAGAGAGAGAGATAGAGAGAGATTTTAATGGTCCTCTGGTTCCTCAAAAAGTGGGGGATAGTTATCTGTATTGGAGAATAATACTAACACAAGGTAAAATTAGTATTAAACTCAGTTATTGTGTATCCATAAAATTGAACCTTGTGTTAATATGTTCAATTACTAAATGCCTATCACAGAATGTATGGTAATGGAAAAGCTACAACCAATTACTACACACAGTAAACATGTTGTGACCCTTGTATGTATCACAGTATTACAATGTTCTCTCTTGTGGAATTTCAAATCACACAGCACTGCCACGACGGTGATATACACAGTAAAGACTCAGTGTTTTAATTAATGTATGTGGCTAGGCATTTATTTCACAGACATATACATTGCATGGTTCATCTAAATATGCCACATTATATTCCTACAATTCTTATTAACCTAGTATCAATTCAGAAATATTTTTAATAAACAATATTATGAGATAAGAGTGGCTATGAAGACCTGGTTATCCAGTGTGTCAGTAACTAATTTCACTCGTATTGAACTCTTCAAACTGATTGGACGTGACAGCTTTTTTTATTGATACTATTCTGAAACCCCAGCGGGGTTTCCATGGTCACTAACTGGCGGGGTCAACAGGGTTGGCCTGGTGGCAGGGTTTGCGAATTTATTACAGGGGTAGGTAGCTTGTTTATCAGGGTTGTACATTGTACAGAAATTTGACAACTGATCGTTTAGATTTAAGTGCTAGTGTCCATATATGTACTAACTAAGATGCCTTGTGTGAGATTGTGGGATTGTAACTTGTCACAACAATAAAGGGATAGTGCATGGACAAGGCTGTTGGGGTAACACCCGGGAGAGGGATAAAAGGCTAAATATAAATCCAAAGTTTGAACAGTCAAAAGCAAGGAGGTACCCCAACCCTTTTTACTTTGTTAAACAACATTATGAGAAAAGATATGCTGCCTTTCAATGAAACATAAACCTGGCACCACCATTTCATGACATAAGCTATACAAGAGATCCATGACAGTGGTTAATTTAGACAATTCAGTAAAAACTGTGTGATGAAGAATGCCAAGGAACAAAATGTTTATCCCTATCTTGATATTGTTTATTAGAAAAACAAAGTTCTACCAGCTATCAGATTGATTTTCTCTAAATATCCATGTAATTTGTAAGAGAGACAACTGTACACAAACTGTACATATTGATAGGGAAGTAAAATTTCATAGAAAAGATCACAGTCAATATCATAGCAAATATCATTGTAAATTAATATCACAGTCTATCATAGTAAACATCATAGTAAACATCACATAGAAAATATCATGGTAAGTATCAGTCAATATCATAGAAAATATTATAGTTAATATAGAAAATATCACAGTAAATATCATAGTTAATATAGAAAATATCATAGTGAATATAGTAAATATCATAGTTAATATAGAAAATATCCTAGTTGATATAGAAAATATCATAGTCAATATCTTGGAAAATTTCTTATTGTAAAATTCTAATAAATGCTCAATAAGAAATACATTGAAAAAAATAAATATCCAAAATGAGAATGGTTTGATGTGTATATGGCAATGATAATATGTGGACAGAAATAGGGACTATGTGAAAGCTCTACAGGGACATGCAGACTTGTATAAACAGTGGAAGTAGAAAATAACTTACTTTTTACTAGTAGAGCTATTTATAAGAAAAGAAGATAATAAAAACAAGACTAAGGAAAAGTGCAGAAATAGTGAGGATGATGTACCACGCCGCAATCCCAAAATAATAGATGATACATATTAATTAATTGGACAATTATTTTTTGAAAAGTATCGAGCAATCAAACTGATCATCTATACTTAGTCTAAGCAGAAAATGTTCAAGATTAAACTCAGTCAAGGTTTTGAAGTACCTGGTAGCGAAACTCTACACTACGTTTCATCACTCTCCATCAGTTAGAATCAAAGTTATCTTGTCCCAAAGCACTGACTAATGAAATTTGTTAGCTCTGCTTAGCTTTAGCGGAAAATGTTAATCATTGAACTCAGTCAAGACATTCACCTAATGACATTCTACGGGAGTTAAAAGCAGACTTGTTATGTTCCAAAGTCTTGACCAATCAAATTGCTTATGTCTTCTTAGCCTGAGTAGATAGACGGACAGACTCATTTTAATAGACCCATGCATTCTTTGAAAGGTGGTGGGGGGGGGGCAAAAAGTAATAATGAAATCAATAGATTATCATAAGATGTAATAAGAAGAAATACCATATATGTACATTATCTTTTACAAACATGACTACATTTTATGGCCTGATGTTCTAATTACAAATACTAGTCTTTGATTAACTGCTCTCTTTCAAATCATGGAAAATAATAAATAATATAAATTTCCAGTGCACATTCTTGAAGATAATGTACCTAAAATACCCTTAATCTACTACTTGTAAAATTTTGTTACTTCAAGCCTTAAACTGGCTGACTATGACAGGAATTAAAGATTATCAAGGTAAAAGACCAAAGTCCTTCATATATAGAAAGACAAAATGAACAACTTTACCTATGATCTAACTGTGTCTCTAGATTCTTTAAAAAGTTATCTTTCTCTTCTTGTTGGCTCTATTAAGAGAAGTAAATGTAATATAATAAAAGATGACATGTTACATTCAGTAACAAAAAAAGTATCAGAATTAAGTTATTTTTGTTCACGTTTGAAATGCTTTATGTAGTCTTTTTAAACCAGCGGCTGCCAGGCTAGACACGTCCACATTTTGCAAGGTCTGATAATCGCAAATATCAAAAGGAATCAAAATCTCTGGGATATAAATCAGTGATGGGGGGTTTCAAGATTTTTCTTGTCGGCCATTTTACCGAAAATAAAGGGGCATAACTCTTATCATTATTCAAACAGACAGATTCATACCATAATTAACCAGCAGCTGCCAGGCAGGATACGCCCACATTTTGCAAGAGATGGATAGAGAACTAGCTAAAAACAAAAATGATTTTTTATACAATCAGGGGCCATAATCCAGAAAGTTATGGTCTGATATGCGCAAATATCAAAAGTGACTGAGATTTTTGGAATATAAAGATATGTTTTAAGTTTCATCAAAATTGGATAACCAGCAGCTGCCAGGCAGGATATGTCCACATTTTGCAAGAGATGGATAGAAAACAAGCTAAACAAAAAGCAATTGGGCCATAATTCTGGAAGTTATGATACAATATGCGTGAATATCGACAGGGACCAAGATATTGGGTTGTAATGAATGAAATGAAATGAAATGAAATGGGATTTTAACGTCCTACTGTTTTGCTCCGAACTGGGCTAATGAAGACAGGGAAATGAAATGAAATGGAGTTTAACGTCCTACTGTTCTGCTCGGAACTGGGCTAATGAAGACGGGCATACGCCATACAGTGTACTATGAGGGAAATTTTTGCCCGGACAGCGGCTCTATGGCCTACTCTTATATCGAATTCCAACTGTCAAGGGATCTTTTATGTGCACGCCAATGTGTACACGGGACTTCGGTTTTCCGTCCCCTCCAAACGACTAGACAGCTGTCCTTGTCAGGCCCTCCATCCTGCATCACTGACAAGGGGGAATCACGACGGAATATCTGGATGAACTTTCTCGGCCAATGTAGGGATCGAACACCTGACCTCCAGGCTAGCGAGCCAGCGTCTTTACCCACTTAGCCACCATGATCCCCTCTTCAAGTTTCATCAAAATCGGATCAAAATTGTGACTTCTAGAGGGTCCACAACCTTGAAATACCATATATTTACACTATTTGTGTACGAGGGGTGGCCATTTTGTACGGCAGTTTTGGTCCGTTTTCACGAATTTCCAACTCAACCATCATTAGGGTGTAACGGTGATATACGAAAACAGTTTTTTAAATCGGATAAAAATTGTGACCTCTAGAGGAACCACAAGCTAAAAACATGATTTTTCAAACAATCAAGGGCCATAATTCAGGAGGTTATGCGAAAATATCAAAAGGAACCAAGATCTTTGAGTTATAAACATGTATTTCAAGTTTCATCAAAATCGGATCAAAATTGTGATCTCTATAGTGGGTCCACAACCTTGATATACCATATTTTTACACTATTTGCGTGAGAGGGGCAGCCATTTTGTCCGGTAGTTTTGGTCCAATTTTCATGAAATTCGAACTCAACCGACAATAACGGTGTAACAGTGATGTATTCAAATGTTTTTTTAAATTGGATAATAATTGTGACCTCTAGAGGGACTACAAGCTAAAAACGTGATTTTTCGTACAATCAGGGGCGCGAATACTGTATGCGCGAATATCGAAAGGAAGCAAGAACTTTGGTTTACAATCATGCATTTCAAGTTTCATCAATGAAAATTGTGACCTCTAGAGTGTCCACAAGCTAAAAACGTGATTTTTTGTACAATCAGGGGCCATAATTCATCAAGTTATGGTCCAATACATGCCAATATCGAAAGGATGTGGAATCTTTGGCAGATAGGCCTATATTTCAATTTTCGTTAAAATCGAATAACAATTGTGACCTGTAGAGTGGACAGACCGACGGACGGACAGGGGCGACGACATAATACGTCCGCATGAAAATGTGGGCGTATAAAAACTGTGATGTCTAGTAGGTCCACAAACTTAGTATACCATATTTACACTATTTGCATTATAGGAGTGGCCATATTGTCTGGCATCTTCGGTTCGATTTTCACGAAATTTTAATGGAGGTATGGCACATGTTTTAAGGTCATAAATTAAAGAAACTGGGTGTAAATTTCTATAATTACAATAAATAAAAACTAACTTTTAATGTTCTGATATGATCTTCTAAAGCTACTTTTTGTCCTTCACTTTCATCTGCTCTAGCTTTGGCACTTGCAATGCATCCAGCCTGAAAATGAACATAATCAGATAATTCACAGTAAATCCATATCAGAATAGTAAAATTACCTCAAATAAAGCCGTAACCCAAAACAAATTGCCCCACGAAAGTTATCTTTTGATTATCATTCAGTAGAGTATTCTACATGTAAAATTCAAAGTATCAAAAAATCAGACACCTGGAAAGGGTCTAATTAGCATCAATTTAAGATGGCCACCAATTTGATACAATTTACATACAAATAAAGGCTAAACCGTTTACTTTAGGACAAAACAATGTATTATGGATATATAGAAACATAGAATCTGAAATGTGACGTCAAATCATGTCTGTGGCGTCATTATGATGTCATAACGCTAAAATAGTGTCATTCTGACGGCATGTACACAAAGATACGATTATACAGTCATTTATCTAACATATTCACTGACATGTAATGCTAACATGTCTAGAAATAAATATAAGAAAGATCATAAAACAAAATCTGACAAACTGTTTTCGCTGTCATGCTACATGTTACAGTTCTAACATTCACCTGAACATTGTACATTTAAGTCCAACTTTTCTGCACGAACAGTTCCTTGTAGCGCACTCTGTTTTGCAACCACCTCTGTCTTAGTCAGATAATCAGGAGCAATCATATAACTCGTAGTAGGCTGTAAAATGTGACCCGTCCTGCCAAAATGAGTCGGAATGCGCAAAGTCTAATAATGAGCTACAGATAAAACAAGTGAAAATATTGATTTGGATTGAAATTGAGAATTTCACAAAAATATAATATCTATTGACACAAAAGATCAAAATAGTAATAAAACATCTTAAAACACCTTTATTTGGACATTTTGTAAGAGTACTGTATTCTTAAATCTTTCTTTTTTCTTAAAATTCTAAGCAAAATTAGTTATTTTTTAACGCACGCAGCAGTACGACCGGTCATCTACTTGTGTAACACTTGGCATTGTTGTGAAGCCGTAAATCTCTAGTTTATAAATATAGCCAAAGTATTACTGATAATCCCATTTTCAACAAATACAAACAAGTTTTAAAACCCATACAATGCATAAATATCATGGCTGCATTCAGCGCACACACTGTCAGGTCGCAATTTGCGATAAAAAAATAAATAGAAGTAGCAATAAAAATTTGATTTTCGCGATAATGTTTTGGGATACTTTCCATCCACATCTGAATCTTCAAACCCAACAAAATATGAGGTGAAGAAATGCCAGCGTGGAAATTGTGGTACTTGCATGTATCTTATCGAAAGACCGTTAATCACCTTTAAAGGTCACGAGACATTTAATGTGAATGCTAATTTAAAATGTGTATCACGAAATGTGATCTATGTTATAACTTGCCCGGGCTGTACAGAGCAGTATATCGTTCAAACAAAATATTTGAGATTACGAGTTGCTGTACACATATCACATATAAAACAAGCCAACAGTGAGGCTGATGTCCCCAAATAAATAGATGACACATATTAAATAATCGCGCAATCAAACCGATTATCAACTATACACTAAGTTTTATCACTCTCTATCAGATAGAATCAAAGTTATCTTGTCTCAAAGCATCGACCAAGGAAATTGCTTATCTCTGCTTAGCTTTAGCTCGATATGTTAATCATTGAACTCAGTCAAGACGAACATCTACACCAAGTTTAAACATTCTACCTCAATTAGAAGGAGAGTTGTTATGTTCCAAAGTCTTGACCAATCAAAATGCTTATTGCTCCTTAGCCTAAGCAGACAATTCTCATGATCGAACTTAGTCAAGGTATTGATGTAATGAAACTATACACCAAGTGTCCTCACTCTCACTTAATTAGAACTCAAGTTATTGTATTCCATTATTATCTCTGCTTACCCTAGCAGAAAATTCTCATCTTTGAACTTCATCAAGGCATTCACATAATAGACACCTAGCCAAGTGTGAACATTCTAGCTCAATTAGAATGAGAGTTATTGTGATCCAAAGTCTCGACCAATCAAATTGCTTATCACTCTGATTACCCTAAGCAGAAAATGCTCATTATCGACTTAATCAAGGTATTGTTGTAATAAAACTAAACACCAAATTTCATCACTCTCACTTAATTACAACTACAGTTATCCTGTCCCAAAGCATCAATCAATCAAATTGCTTATCTCTGCTTACCCTAAGTAGAAAATGCTCATCTTTGAACTTCATCAAGGCATTGACCCAATAAACACCTACGACACGTTTGAACATTATAGCTCAATTAGAAGGAGAGTTATTGTGTCCCAAAAAGTTTGACGGATTGACGGACGGATTTCTTTGAAAAGTGGGTGACAATTATTGTGTCCCCAGGAGGTTTGACAGATTTTATATTATCAGCGGAACAATTCAAGAGAATACTCAAAATACAAAGACAAAACTTCAATATCTATTGTTTAGCATTTGAATGGTATTTTATCACCAAATAATGATATAAATTTACAGATAAAAAGAGTTTATCTAGTATTTTTGGCCAAAACCAACAATTTTCCACATCCATTTGAATTTTTCCATCAAATAAGATCCCTGGCTGAGTAAAATATTAAATCTTTTTTAAATTAATGTTAATAACTTATATAATATATATTTACAAGTTCTGCTGCTTTCTGTTCTATGTTTTCTTTCATTTCTGTTATATTCTTAAGCTGTGTGTTAACATCAGATAGTTTGGACTGTAAATGATGAACTTCTGAACTCACTGGTAGAAAAATTAAACATAATATGAAGATTGGTTTTCATATAAATTCATTACCAACCGGTTTGACAACATAGTATATACATGTATATATACTAATTTTTACTGCACTTTATAATACATTACAAAATTTGTTAGTATTGCTATACCCCAAAAACAGCTAACTGTACATGTATATCAACCAGCTTTTTCCTATTATGTTCAGAGCTTATTCTGTTATTATAATATCCCATTATAAGGTGTATAGGGTCGTTACCCTACATACCATATTTTATCGGGTATACGTGGTGTATAAGTAGAATCGGTATATAAGACAAATGTTTTTCAATTATTTAGCATTCTTTCAAGGAGATACCAGAGTTTTATCCTTGTTTAATACTGCGCCGAAATATGTAAAAACCAGTAGTTGCCAGGCAAGATACGCCAACATTTTCCAAGAGATGGACAGAGAACAAGCTAAAAAAATGTGATTTTTTTGTACAATCAGGGGCCATAATCCAGGAAGTTACAGTCCAATATGCAAAAATATTGAAAGGAACCAAGATCTTTTGCATATATTTTAAGTTTCATCAAAATCAGATAAAAATTGCAACCTCTAGAGGATGTACAGCCTTGATATTACATACTTTTACACTACTTGTGACAAGGAGCGGCCATTTTGTCGGGCAGTTTCGGTCCGATTTTCACCATCATTATATCATCAGTATGTAACAGTGATATAAACATTTTTTTAAATCAAATAAAAATTGTGACCTCTAGAGGTTCCACAAGCTAAACCAGTAGTTGCCATGCAAGATAGGCCCATGTTTTGCAAGAGATGGATAGCACTGGTAAGCTGATACCGTTGACTAATGAAGTTAGGCCTTTTAGTAATGATAAAAATTGGGAGATAGACCATCAAAATCGGATAAAAATTGTGACGTGCAGAGGGTCCACAAATTAAAATCATTATCTTTTGGTACAATCAGGGGTCACAATCCAGGAAGTTAAAGACGAATATACGCAAATATCGAAAGGATCCGAGATCTTTGTGATATAAACATTAATTTACAGTTTCAGCAAAACAGATCACAATTGTGACCTCTAGAGGGTCCAGAACCTTGATATACTATACTTTTACCTTATTTGCATATGAGAAGTGGCCATCATTATGGTGTAAAGGTGATATATTTGAACATTTTTTTTAAATCAGACAAAAATTGTGACCTCTAGGTGGACCACAAGCTAAAAATGCGATTTTTCGTACAATCAGGGGCGATAATCCAGGAAGTTGCAGTCTGATATGCGCGAATATCGAACGGAACTGAAATCTTTGGGTTATAAACATACATGTCAAGTTTCATCTAAATCGGATAAAAATCGTGACCTCTAGAGTGTCCACAAGCTAAAAATGTGATTTTTCGTACAATTAGGGGTCATAATACACAAAGCTACAGACCAATATGCGCAAATATCAAAAGGAATCGAGATCTTTTAGAGATAAACCTATATTTCAAGTTTTCTCAAAATCAGATAAGAATTGTGAGCTGTAGAGTGTCTAAAATTGTGGACGGACAGACAGGGGCGACGACAATAATACGTCCACATGAAAATGTGGGCGTCTAAATATGCCACATAATCTTAACAAGCCAACAGTGAGGCTGATGTCCCCCGCCTAAATCCAAAAATAAATAGATGAAACATATTAATTAATCGCACATTTATTTTTTCAAAAGTATCAAGCAATCAAAATGATTATCAACTATACACTAAGTTTTATCACTCTCTATCAGACAAAATCAAAGTTATCTTGTCCCAAAGCATCGCCCAATGAAATTGCTTAGCTCTGCTTAGCTTTAGCTGGAAATGTTAAATCACTGAACTCAGTCAAGACATTCACCTAATGAACATCTACATATGTTTAAACATTCTACCTCAATTAAAAGTAGATTTGTTATGTTCCAAAGTCTTGACCAATCAAATTGCTTATCGATCCTTAGCCTAAGCAGAAAATTCTCATCATCGAACTTAGTCAAGGTAATGTTGTGATGAATCTATACTCATCATACAAGCAGACAATGTTTATCACCGAACTCCATCAGAGCATTCACCTAATGAACGCCTACACTAAGTTTAACCATTCTACCTCAATTAGAAGGAGTGTTATTGTTTTCCAAAGTCTCAACCAATCAAATAGCTTAATGCTCTGCTTACCCTGAGCAGAAAATACTCATTATCGAACTTCGTCAAGGTATTGATGTGATAAAACTATACACACAGTTTTCTCACTCTCACTTAATTTGAACTGAAGTTATTGCATCCCAAGGCATCAACCAATCAAATTGCTTATCTCTGCTTTCCCTAAGCAGAAAATTCTCATCTTCGAACTCCATCATGGCATTCACCTAATAAACATCTACGCCAAGTGTGAACATTCTAGCTAAATTAGAATGAGAGTTATTGTGTTCCAAAGTCTCAACCAATCAAATTGCTTATCGCTCTGCTTACCCTGAGCAGAAAATGCTCATTATCCAACTTAGTCAAGGTATTGATGTAATAAAACTATACACCAAGTTTCATCACTCTCACTTAATTAGAACTAAAGTTATCATGTCCCAAAGCATTAACCATTCAAGTTGCTTATCTCTGCTTACCCTAAGTAGAAAATGCTCATCTTCGAACTCCATAAAGGTATTGACCTAATAAACACCTACGACAAGTTTGAACGCTCTAGCTCAATTAGACGAAGAATTCTTGTGTTCCAAAGTCTTGACCAATCAAACTGCTTATCGCTCTGCTTACCCTCAGCAGAAAGTGCTCATTATCGAACTTAGTCAAGGTATTGATGTAATGAAACCATACACCAAGTTTCATCACTCTCACTTAATTAGAACTAAAGTTATTGTGTCCAAAAGTATCAACCAATCAAATTGCATATCTATGCTTACCCTAAGCAGAAAATGCTCATCTTCGAACTCCATCAAGGCATTGATCTAATAAACACCTACACCAAGTTTGAACATTCTACCTCAATTAGAAGGTGAGTTATTGTGTCCTAAAAAGTGTGACGGACAGACAGACGGATGGAGAGACGAACCCATTTTAATAGTCCCCTGCTTTCTTTGAAAGCGGGGAGGCAATTATATCTAAAATAATTAGTTGCTAAATGTAGAACGGACTTGGTTTTAGCAACAGTTACCATTACTGTGAAAAATAAATTCAATTCATATTATTGTCACTTCTACTTAGTGTAAGTGTACTAAATATCACCTATCTATTAGTACATTATCAAAATAATTTCCAATAAATTTTGGGCCGGTCAAAATCAGAATAATTTTTTCTTTTGATCCATTTCTACCAGACACATTATCTTTTCATCATGAATGTAAATATCAAACTGTTCTTACAAAGTGTTCTGCTTTCTTCAGATCCTTTTAATTGTAATCTTGCCATGTTTAATTCATCTTGAATCTAAAACAGAAAATATCACATTCACAAAGAATGTTTTTCCCATTAGAAACTCCCAGCCACAAAAGGACCATTTCCTCTACAAATATACTGAGCGCCATTGGAAAATGCATCACTTTTTTTCCCAAATATTTTATTACTAGGTGGTTTTGTATGTATAATATTATGCAATACTATGAACTATTGTTTCACACAATGCTCCCAAACGCAAAAAATATCGGCCTGTGTGTACAAAAAAAAATTGCACGAGATGCACTCCGGGTCACTCATCTGCGTGACAGATTCCGCCCAGCGACTCGAACAGGTGCAGCAGTCGTCGGAAGACAAGGACCAGTAAGTGCCAACACCGTAAGACGTCATCTAAGAGAAGTAGGACTCCGTGCACGACGACCTTATGTTGGAGCTATCCTCAGGGATCATCACCGTCAGCGGCGTTTGATATGGGACCAAGGACACCAGACATGGAGAAGAGTAGACTGGCAAAGTGTGCTCTTTAGTGATGAGAGTCGCTTTCATCTTTATCATGCTGATGGCCGTCAACATGTGTGGAGACGTCTTGGGGAACGTCTTGCAGACTGCTGCGTCTTCAAAACGAATCGATGGGGTGGGGTGGGGGAAGTGTAATGGGGTGGGGAGGCTTCACATTTCATCACACATTTGCAGGGGTTGCGTTAATGCTGTAGCCTACCGTGATGATGTCTTGCAACCAATTGTTGTTCCGATGTTTCGAGCGCACCCACAACTTCAGCTGCTCTTGTCCAAGAATGGAACAATTTGCCCCAGGCCTTCTTTCAAACATTGGTAAATTCTATGCGACGTCACTGCGCGTGCGTAAGAGCCCATGGAGGACACACACGCTACTGACATCTGTGTCGTACTTTTGGTTTTGACCCCTCTGACTTTGTACCGTTGATTACAGATTAAACATCCATAAGTGTACAAATGTGTTGTTATTGATGTGTTCCCATTTGAATATTGTTCACAATAAGAAGCAAAATAAATAAGATATGTTTACAGGGTCATTTTGTTATACGAAAAACTAAGTGATGCGTTTTCCATGGTGCTCAGTATACTTTCTTTTTGGGGGGGCTTACTACTGTTTGTTGTAACACATTGATAGGAAAGTTCATCTGAACTTTGTTCAAGAAATATAAATGATGGTAGAGGTGGAAGTGAGGTCAACTGTGCAATATATTGACAATTGTATGACTTAAAATTAATATTGATGTTACATATGTATTTATATATGGTAAAGGCAGAGACATGTGATGAGACATCACTACTTAATTACAGTCACCATAATATTCAATATTTATGAACTTACATCTGAATTTGATGTGTCTGTTGGCTGCGACTGACCATTTGCCACTTGTGATTTTTGTATTTCCTTCTTTAATTCTTCTCCATGCCATTTCTCTTCTTGTAGAGACTTTTTCAGATCTTCAATTTCTTTTCTCATAGCTAACACATCTCCATCTCTGTTACACGACAATAATACAAGATTATAAACTTTGTTGTACTCTTGTTTTTAGGGCAAAATAATATGTTGAAATGTGTTGATCTGGTGTATCATTTAGTGATGGTGATAGCATTTTGGCCAAACGTACAAGGTACTCATATGCGGGTAGAGGAACATATATATTGTGTAACCTAACATATTCAGACATGTATATATGGCCTCCGGAGTCACAAAGACTGGGCCAAAAAATAGACTGAATCAAGCACTGGTGGAAACCAAATCTCATACTCTATAGAACGGACATTGCCAGACAAATATTCCTGTAGGCAAGTAGTATTTTGAACACCTTTTCTTTTTTCAAATTTCCCTCTGCATAGGTCCACCAGACCCAGAGGAAGTGTCCATAAACTTGGTCTGTATCAAACATTGGAGGTACTGCATAAAAGTATGTTGAAATGAACAGATACACTCAACAAAACACCTAATGCCAGGACAATTGTCTGCTGCATAAGGCCCACCAGAAGTTGAGACCTGTGAGCACTATGGTCAAGTTCAGCTCGACCATATATAACAAGTATTTTTAGGTAATATTCTTTACTCTCTACAAATTTCCTCAAGTTTGTCTGATCTGGGATGACATGCAAACCGTGGTTACCAAAACTTAGACAAAACTAATCACACTCAAGTTAAACCATGATATGGGACCCTTTATATCAAAGGCTTATGACCAACTTATAAATTGACTCCCATTTTAAGATCGATGCTGTCAATGTTGTCAGTGCTTAATATCCCTGATCCCTACTTATTCAGTTTTATAGTCTAAGTAGATTTTATCCTTCTTGATTTTTAGTTTATTGAATTAATATATTTACGATTTTCCTTGCATTATTGATTACTCTTGTCCACTCATAAGGATCCCCTCTACACACATTCCCTTTTAATTATTGTTTATTTTTGGCTTAGGTTAATTGGTTTCCCATTAATAGTGTTAACAAGCGGTTGCCATGCAAGATACGCCCACATTTTGCAAGAGATGGACACAGAACAAGCTCAAAAAAGTGATTTTTCGTACAATCAAGGGCCATAATTCAGGAAGTTACGATCCGATATGCATAAATATTGAAAGGAACCAAGATCTTTGGGTTATTAACATGTATTTCAAGTTTCATCAAAATCGGATCCAAATTGTGTCCTCTCTCTAGAGGGGCCAAAACTTTGATATACTATACACCGGTATTTACAATATTGGCGTACGAGGGTCAGCCATTCTGTCCGTCAGTTTTGGTCCGATTGGTACGAAATTCGGACTCAACCATCATAAAGGTGTAACAGTGATATATTCAAACGTTTTTTTAAATCGGATAAAAATTGTGACATCTAGAGGGTTCACATCCTAAAAACGCGACTTTTCGTACAATCAAGGGCCATAATTCAGGAAGTTACGATCCAATATCCGCGAACAAGGAAAAGAACCAAGATCTTTGGGTTATAAATATATATTTCAAGTTTCATCAAAATCGGATCAAAATTGTGGCCTCTAGAGGATCCACAACCTTGATATACCATATATTTACACTATTTGCGTGCAATAGGCAGCCATTTTGTCCGGCAGTCAGCCACCATAAGAGTGTAAAGGTGATATATTCGAACGTTTTTTTAAATCAGTTAGTAATTGGGACCTCTAGAGGGACCACAAGCTAAAAACACGTTTTTTCCGTAAAATCAGGTGTCATAATTCAGGAAGTTACGATCCAATATGCGCGAATATCGAAAACAACCAAGATCTTTGGGTTATAAACATGCATTTCAAGTTTCATCAAAATCAGCACAAATTTGTGACCTCCAGAGTGTACACAACCTTAAAGGAGCTAAATTGCTAATATTTGGGATCTAGAAATTGACACAAATGGGTCGCAACCCATATAATAATGTAACATGAATGTATATAAACTGATTTACATTCAATCATTTTCATTTTTACTCTAATTTCAAATCACTTATGTTCGGCGATATACGCCAGAAATCTCAATCGAATGGCAATCTCTCCAGATAAGAATATGACGTCACCAGTTGTCTAGATTCATTCTTCGAGCCCCTTGTTACAAATGACGCTGATACACATTATGGTACACAATTCGTGTACCAATGGTAAAATGTTTATTTTGTCTTAAATATTGGATATCTGAAGCCCATCTTTTCCCGGTAAGATCACAACATCAATCTTGATTTAAATTGACAAATAATTTGTGTTTTCAATGTCGACGACTTTTGATGATATTAAGTTAGAGACTTAGCTACTTTAATATACCAGATGTTTACACTATTTGTATACAAGGGGTGGCCATTTTGTCTGTCAGTTTTGGTCCGATTTTCACGAAATTCGAACTCAGCCATCCTTAGGGTGTAATGGTGAAATGCTAAAACGTTTTTTTAAATCAGATAAAAATTATGACCTTTATAGGGTCAACAAGCTAAAAACGTGATTTTTCATACAATCAGGGGCCATAATTCAGGAAGTTACAATCCTATATGCGCGAATATCGAAAGGAACTGAGATCTTTGGGTTATAAACTTATATTTCAAGTTTCAACAAAATCTGATAAAAATTGTTACCTCTATAGTGTCCACAACCTTGATATACCATATTTTTATGCTATTTGAGAACGATGGGCGGCCATTTTGTCAGTCAGTTTTGGTCCGTTTTTCACGAAATTCGAACTCAACCATCCTTAGGCTGTGTTGGTGATATACGAAAACGTTTTTTTAAATCGGATAAAAATTATGACCTCTATAGGGTCCACAAGCTAAAAACGTGATTTTTCGTACAATCAGGGGCCATAAATCAGAAAGTTATGGTCCGATATGCGCAAATATCGAAAGGAACTGAGATCTTTGGGTTATAAAGATATATTTCAAGTTTAAACCAAATCGGATAAAAATTGTGACCTCTACAGTGATTTTTCGTACAATCAAGGGCCATAATTCATGAAGTTACTGTCTGATACATGCCAATATCCAAAGGAACCGAGATCTTAGGGTGATAAACCTATATTTCAAGTTTCGTTGAAATCGGATAAAAATTGTGATCTCTAGAGTGTTCACAAACAATTGTGGATGGACGGACGGATGGACGGACGGACAGGGGCGAGGACAATATATGTCCACATGTAACATTGCTTAAGGTCACATAAAGAATTTGTGGATCACCAATTTATCCACAGTAAATCTAAAGCAATTAGCAAAATAGCCTTAGTGTAGTCTTATTCTAATAGAAATAAGGGAATAAAAGAATGGTGCATTGTGGTCATAACATGGAAAAATTAGCTTATATAATAAAATGGAATGAAGATAAAAACACTAAGAAGCAGGTTGAGCTTATATACTATTCAAAAAAAGTAGGGGATATTTGATTTTTAAGTGTTATTAAAGTCACCTAATGAAACTGACGAAGAAACAAATGACAAAATGAAATGAAGTTCACATTCATCGATTTATTCCAAATGATCCTTAGACTAAGTAAGGCACAGACTGACCATTATAAGGGTAAAATGATACCCGGGGTCAAACAGCAAAGTTACCACAGCATCACAACCAAGTCAGTAACGGGTAAATCCTCCTCTGTTTGCCAAACAAGCATTGATCCGACGTGGCATACTCCTAATGAGACGTCTAAGGTCATTTTGGTGCAGATTGTCCCATTCCTGTTGCAACGCAGCAGCAAGTTCTTGGACATTGGCAGGACGTTGTTGACGTTGACGTAACCTCTGTCCAAGCATGTCCCAGACATGCTCGATGGGGGAGAGGTCGGGACTCAGTGCTGGCCAAGGTAATGTGGTGATGTTCTGTTGTTGGAGGTAACCTGTAACGATCCTGGCCCTGTGACATCTTGTGTTGTCATCCTGGAAGATGAAACGGCGGCCATGACGTCGTGCGAATGGCACAACATGGACTGCCAAGATGTTGTCCCGGTAGTACTGGCCTGTAACACGCCCTGCAACAACATGTAAAGCCGTTCTTCCAGCAACAGTGATGCCTCCCCACACCATAACAGAACCACCCCCAAATCGATCATGTCTGATGACGTTAACGTCTTGGAAGCGCTCGTTTCGACGACGCCACACCCTCCTACGTCTGTCCAAAAAATCAACAGTGAACCTTGACTCATCTGAAAACATCACATTGCTCCAGCGTCGATTATCCCAGTGTTGACGATCCCTACACCAACGACGTCTTGCCTGAATGTGATGATCTCTCAAACAAGGGATCACGCGAGGACGTCGGGCGCGAAGGTGACCCCTATGCAGTCGATTCCGAATCGTCTGGCCACTCACTCTCACACCAGTGTCTGTTTGAAGACGAGTGCTGATCTGATTTGCTGTGATGACACGATTTCTCAAGGCCAAGGTACGGATAAATCGATCCTGGGCTTGAGTTGTCGCCCTTGGTCGACCTGAGCGTGGTCTGTCCTGTACAGATTGTGTATCACGGTATCTGGACCATAGCCTGCTTATGACAGACTGAGAAACATTCATCGTCCGCGCCACAACCGCCTGTGTTGTGCCGATCTGTAGCATGCCAAGGGCACGTAACCTTTCATTTTGGGTAAGCCGACGCATATCAAAATTTGTTTTCTGGTCACTAAAACAATTAAACTGATGTTTCCACCCTGGAATTCAATGCCACAATGACTGTAACATTCAAAGTCAGAGTCGTGCAAATCTTGGGTTGGACCCCCATGATGATCCCAAGCATCACCTGCATTCCATGCGGTAGCTATTGGTGCGTTTGGGCGTCACATGTAACTGGAAATGTTTCTTCTGTTAGGTTCTATAGTGACTTTTTTCGTAGTCATTTGCATATTTTAGTATTATGCCCCCAAAATCAAATATCCCCTACTTTTTTTGAATAGTATATATTTGTTTTTACCTATTTTCTGATATATTCACAGGACTTCCATGAACTTGATCATAATGAACCTGGAGTTGGTCAGCTGAAGGTAAAGCCAACTTGCAAATTGGGCAAAGAAATCCTGAATCCTGCTAATACATCAGACAAAAAATTAAATTACAATATGAACAAACATAACATTTGGTTTAAATTAGATTGCAAGGGTGATTGGTAAGTACAGTATATATAGTGTATTTAAATTATCTATTTCAATAATTATATGTGTATGATGAAGAATTGGAAACTATAATGCCACATTAATTACACATTCTGACAAATTGCTAGTTTTGGCAACTTCAATTCTTATTCAGTTACAGCATCGTTGAAAATAGCCAATGTCTGGTAAATCAAGGCCACCATATACTTTGACTATCTAGATGCAAAGGCTATGCCCATATTGGAAAATGATCTTTGACAGGGATAAGGATGTAAAAAACACAACCAACCAACCTTGCAGATCATCAAGAGGAAGATGTATACACTGATCACTACAAATATATATGATCCTTGTCAAGTGGGATGGGAATGTCAAAGTCACATTTAGAGGAAGAATATGTGATATGGGTAAGCATGGTGAATGAAAACAGTGAACTATATGCCAACTGCTGTCAACGACCTGTTGATTGGAGGAATGATTTTTCCTCATCGTAGGACAATACATAACCAATTAGATTGTTTCGTCATCTCTCATTGATGAAGTAGAGCTCTTACGGATGTAAGCACATAATGAAGATTAAATATGTGATTCCACCATGTCATATGCTAGTGGTAGTTATTTATCTGAGAATCAAAATATCAAGCAAAAAGACAACAGTTTGGAGAAAAGCCACAGATTTTGGTAATATTGACCTTGGGGCAGGTTTTTCAGTTCAGTAGTGTATCTAAGTAGTGTAGCCAAGACTTGACTTTTTTGGCCATCGAAAAATTCAATTAATTCGACATATCTTTGAACTGATATTTCATTTAGAGATTCAACTTTCACAATATTGTAGTTTACAAGGGATTAAACATCCCTCAAATGACGATCATAGTATTGAACCAAAAACTATTTAAATAAATGACAGAGGTGATGAATGATAGCCAAGTTGAAAAACAGCTTTCATTTACTGTACATTCATATGCTTTTACCCAGAACATCTAGTTCTTAATAAGTGTTCTGTGTGAGTTAGCATTAAAAACTATCGAGTTATACATCATTGGTTGACTTTTGTAATGTCATTACATTATACAAATAACAGGTATTGTGATTAAATCAATTGAAAACCAACATCTGTGTAATAAATTTATGTTCCATTTGAAGCTCATACATAAAGGAAATGAAATGGGGTTTAATGTCTTAGTATTCTGCACCAACTGGGATAATAAAGATGGGCAAATGTCATACAGTGTGCTACATGTATGAGCGAATTTATATCTGGAGAGTGGCGCTATAGCCTACTCTTATTTCCAATTTAACTCTCAAGGATATACAGGACTGTCATTCAAACAACTAGATGCTGTTCAATGCCAGGCCCTTTGTCATGCACCACTGGCAAGGGGGAATGTAGCGATATGCATTGCTGGTTAGATGTGGAAAGCCCATCTGTCAAAAACTGCCCACAGCTGACGTGTGACACATACTCTCTCCTGCTACAGATTTTATTAGCCTTGTGATCGTCTAGTATTGTCTCGGATTATATTTGTGATTATATTTATTTTGATCTCAGCAGCTAAGACATTAATGCAACATGGAAGCACTGAATACATAGGTTACAAGCATTGGTTATATTACAATACTTAAAATTAACATGTCTTCCTCTCCACCCCCTGACTCACAGATTGAGTTTACTGACAGACCTTCCTCCGTCATATGGCTCTAAAAATCAAGGGAGTATACTCAATCCAGGTGGTGTCTCAACCAGTAATGGAATTTCAAAATTTTTCTTGTCGGACATTTTTTCCCAAAAATAAAGGGGCATAACTCTTATCGTTATTTATGCAGGCCTGTTCAAACCACAATTAAGAATCACGTGTCGACAAAATATTCTAATTAATACGTTATAAAAGATAGGTTGCCAGGCAACGAAACATACGCCCACAGCAGCTATATCGTCCGGGCAGTCAACAAGAGTTGTCACATATTTTTACTTTTTTTCGGTAATGAAACATTTATAATACATTAAAATCTGATTAAGAGTAACAACTCATTAAGTAATTATCAGAAAACCATTAGAATTTGTTTGGTTTTTATAAAGTTCTGTCCCATGCTAATGTTTAGTATACAAAACTTTTAACATCATGGATTTAGCTGTTCAAGTCATAAAGATTCATTGAAAATCAATATATTTGTTCGTCTCAAGACCTTAAACTCTGTGTACCAATCTGAAGTCAATCGGTGATAACTTTAGCCTCTAGAGCGTTACAAGATTTTTCAAAGTGATCACGGGCCATAAATCTGGCAGTAATTATCCGAAATCGTTGAAAATCAATATGATTCTTCATCTCATGACCTCAAACACTGTGTATAAATTTAAAGTCAATCAGATAATAATTTTAGCCTCTACAGCGTCCACAAGATTTTTCAAAGTGATCAAGGGCCATAACTCTGGCAGTAATTATCGGAAATCGCTGAAAATCAATAGGCTTCTTTGTCTCATGACCTTAAACACTGTGCATAAATTTAAAGTCAATCGGATATTAACATTAGCCTCTAGAGCGTCCACAAGATTTTTCAAAGTGATCAAGGGCCATAACTCTGGCAGTAATTATCGGAAATCGCTGAAAATCAATAGGCTTCTTTGTCTCATGACCTTAAACACTGTGCATAAATTTAAAGTCAATCGGATATTAACTTTAGCCTCTAGAGCGTCCACAAGATTTTTCAAAGTGATCAAGGCCCATAACTCTGGCAGTAATTATCGGAAATCGGTGAAAATCAATAGGCTTCTTTGTCTCATGACCTTTAACACTGTGTATAAATTTGAAGTCAATCGGATATTAACTTTGACCTCTAGAGCATCCACAAGATTTTTTGAAGTGATCAAGGGCCATAACTCTGGCAGTAATTATCGGGAATCGCTGAAAATCAAAAGGATTTTTCGTCTCATGACCTTAAACACTGTGTATAAATTTAAAGTCAATCGGATATTAACTTTAGCCTCTAGAGCGTCCACAAGCAATTGTGGACGCCGGACCAACAGACGGACGGACGGACGGACGGACGGACGGGGGCGACGACAACATACGACCACATTTCAATGTGGGCGTATAAAAATAGGTGCACCTCGTTATTTTCATGTTTAATTCCTGTACACTATTCAAATTTATATCAATAAAATAAAACCAAGTACGAACAATCCAAACCATAAGACAGAATTCGAAGTCCTAAAAAACATTATAGGCAAAATAGTGTATTCAAGCAAAATAGTGTAATCAGCAAATGGACTTCTCCTCGTGTACAAAAATACACGACAAACAGTGGTAACAGGTGTCCGGGAGAGTAAGCTTATCCTGCCTGGAGTCACACCCGCCATATTCCTACAAAATTAAGTGACATCGTAATACCATAGAATGAAAGCGTGCCGACTACTGCCGATCTGTACCTGTTTCAAATTCCTCCAAAATTACCGGCATTCATGTTATACTCTGTTTCGACTAATATACGGAATGTAAAAAAATGACATTCCAAAATTTATTTGGCAGTAAACGTCGCTCTACCACAACGCATTCAACTCTAACTCGGGCTATCGTCAAATCAATTAACTACTTACATTATTCCAATCGAAATATTCGGCAACATTTCTTACCATTCAAAGTATGATCATAAATCCAAGAATATGCCATCAAAATAGAACCTTTTCTCCGGCATCAGACGTATGAGATTCGGCACATTTCCATCTCTTAATTTAACGTGTCTCGCAAGATTTCTACTTTCATTTCAGTTATTGTACTATAACCGCCATGCGTGTGTGTGAAATAGCTCTATTTAACTTCGGCTTCCACCGAAGAAATATCCCAGACAATTTATCGGATACAATGTATATAAATTTGGGGTTTACTATTAGGATATTTGACATATATGACTAATTCCTACGTGTTATCAGCCGACATCAAGGAGATTGAAACATCCGACAATGGAGAAATTACGGGTTAATCACGTAGATTAAGTTTATAATCACTCTTCTTATTGGATTGATATATAGTCTGACAATGGAGAATCAATGACTTCTATTCAGGATTGGATTGATGAATTGTCCGACAAAAGGATTAAGTCAACCAATCAAGGCAGATTAAATAGTCAATCAAGGTAGATGTATAGATGGTATAACACGATAAATACGTTGATCATTTAATTACCTAATCAATCCAGCCTATTATTAACGATAATTGGGTTGTGTGGTAGTTATACATTCAGTACACTATATTAATTTTGGAATTTTGAATATTATTCACCATGTCTTGATGTCCGATTGAGCATATTCCTGGTCAGACAATTTAGGACGTTTGGAAAATAGCGTCGGACACGTCCGGAATATACGGGTGAAATCCAATCACTGGTCTCAACGGTCTCTCCCAACGAATCTACATAGTATCTGCTCTCTCAACATGGACAGTGCCAGTAGTCTTGAGAGTTGTGACAGCTCTATCGATTATTTAATTGGACAAATATTACGTAATTTATTATGATGATTGGTTAGTAAGCCTAATGACGTCGAGAACCACCCTTATAATATATGGACAGTGGAAACTTACACCAGGAGTGTCAGATGTGTTATTTTGTTTTTATGCTGATTTTATGTATCAACTTATATCAATCATTTCAATTTGTCTAAGTGAGATATCCCTTGTCTATGAATATGAAACCAATCAATAGTCAAGGCCAAACATTATTATTCATGTTTAGCATGTTTATTCATGTTTAACTTTCACCATCAACATTACTATTACCTCCCATGTTTTAAGATTTGTGCTAATTATTAGTTATTATTCCAATTTCTAACACAATTACTTTTTGACTTTCTGCAATATTCTACTTTGAGCTAGTTAATCTATGATAATAAATTTTGCACATTGTGACATTACGTAGCTGTAATTGTCATTATACACTTTTACATTAACATATTTAGCGCTCTAGGTAATCCAGATAGATTTTTCACGCTGTAATGGATTGGTTGTTAACCCGACTGTTACCTAGTCATAATTTGTAACAGAAATCATCAGTCTGTCTAGTAGTCTTTGATCCAATCAAATGAAGCACTGCAAGGAGTATGTCAGAATATATGATCAATAATGGCAAAATATTGAAATTATATTGCACTAATATTTAGTACATACAATGTGTTCGTAGAAACTCACCTCGATTTCATTAGGGGTAGGTAAAGTAGGTTGGCTGTCATCATGGGTTGTGTCAAAGTGATTTTGCAGTGCTTCTGGGGAAGGAAGTGATTTCATACATAAAGGACATAAAAAACCCTGAAGAAAATAATTCAAGTTAAACTTTGGCTTCACAATAATTAATCTTTGTGGTATTGCTAGAAATGTTAAATTAATTATGTTTCATCTGGACAAATCATTAACAAAAGATACAGAAGATAGGCTGTCAGGCAACGAAACATACGCCCACAGCAGGTAAATTGTGCGAGAGGTCAACATGGGTTGTCGCATATTTATTCTTTGTAGGTAATGGGAAGTGTTTACAAGACAATTCCATACAGATCACTTTGTAATTTTCGTCGTTTGAGGGTTAAAAAGATTCTACAAACTGAAAAAAGAGCCTTAACTCTTGAAGTAATCTACAGAAATTGTTGAAAGTTGATAGACATTTTTGTTTTACTAATTCAAATACGGCATATAAATTTCATACAGATCGGATAACTTTTGTTGTTAGAGTGTTGCTTAAATTCAATAGGATTCTTCGTTTCACTAATTTAAATGATGCATATAAATTCCATACAGATCAGATAATAATTTTTGTTGTTTGAGTGTTCACAAGGTTCAACAAAGTGAAACATGGGCAATAACTCTAGAAGTAATTTGGGACATAAAGATATGACTTAAGTTCCATCAAAATCGGATCAACCATATACCATATCTTTATACTATTTGCGAACGAGGGGCGGCCATTTTGTCCAGCAGTTTCGGTCCTATTTTCACCAAATTTAAAGTCAACCATCAGAAGGGTGTACAGGTGATATATTCAATCGTTTTTTTAAATCATATAAAAATTGTGACCTCTAGCCGAACAACAAGCTAAAAACATGACTTTTCGTACAATCAAGGCCCATAATTCAGAAAGTTACATTCCAATATGCATGAATATCGAAATGAACCAAGATCTTTGGGTTATAAACCTGTATTTCAAGTTTCATTGTAATTGGATCAAAATTGTGATCTTTAGAGGGTCCACAACCCTGATACACAATATTTTGACACTATTTGCGAACGAGTGGCGGCCATTTTGTCCAGCAGTTTCAGTCCGATTTTCACGAAATTCGAACTCAACCATCCTTAGGATGTAACAGTGATATATTGGAACGTTTTTTTTTTTAAAACGGAAACAGGGTCCACAAGCTAAAATTGCGATTTCCTGTACAATCAGGGGCCATAATTCAGGAAGTTATGGTCCAATATGTGCGAATATCGTAAAGAACCGAGATCTGTGGGTTATAAACATAAATTTCAAGTTTAAACCAAATTGGATAAAAATTGTGATCTCTACAAGTGTTCACAAGCTAAAAACGTGATTTTTCATACAATCAGGGGCTATATTCCATGAAGTTACAGTCTGATTCTGATGCATGCCAATATCGAAAGGAACTGAGATCTAAAGGTGATTAGACCTATATTTCAAGTTTCATGGAAATCGGATAAAAATTGTGACCTGTAGAGTGTTCACAAACAATTGCGAACAAACAAACGGACATCGGCGGCGACAATATACGTCCATATGAAAATGTGGGCGTATAAAAAGTAAAACAAATTGCATAGCATTGAAAATATGAATATATGACAATAGGCATTTCGCTCAGGTTAAATTACTTCTCTGGCAAGCATCTGTTAACAATAGTTTGTACATAAGAAGCAGAAATATGATGGGTAACATGATTCAAACAATATTTTGAAGACAGAAACTTGTAATTAGCTTCAAAACATCATGATCTGAACACACCATAAATTGATTTGTAACACACTGCACATGAATTAAAGGGGCATTATGGGAGATTAGATAAAGAGCTAGCAGTTCCCACTATAATAATTAAATACTAGATAATGAAAAGGGAATTTGCTGAAAATTTCATTCAAATTGATCAACTCTGAACCAAGATATTACCTTTTGAATTTTGGACCTAGCCTCGATCATCATTACTTAAGTCGGTAAGATAATAAACATAGTCTTGATTATCCATTTTTGGATTAAATCATCAATGAGCGTTGAGCAGCCAGTAAATATGGGCATATAAATATATATTTCTAAATAACATATAGCCCGTAGGTGTATTTATCGTAAGAAATAAAATAACATATAGCCCGTAGGTGTATTTATCGTAAGAAATAAAATAACATAAAGCCCGTAGGTGTATTTAACGTAAGAAATAAAATAACATATATCCCGTAGGTGTATTTATCGTAAGAAATAAAATAACATATAGCCCGTAGGTGTATTTAACGTAAGAAATAAAATAACATATAGCCCGTAGGTGTATTTATCGTAAGAAATAGCCATACGGCTACATGTACATAATCGAAAACAGAGTTCAAAATCATTTATTCGAAATCAATATTCAGATTTTCTTTCCTAAGTGAATAAAACTAAATTGTCAGTTGACATATTATTTATAACTACAAGAAGTTCTTATTACCTGGGTTTCTGTTGCCTTGCCATCATTTTTTGACGACTGAGCCTAGACAATAGAAAAAAATATTTTATATATTTACATGTTTCTAATTCATTCTATTCTCGTTACATCATTATTTGCTGAGTTAAAGGATCATTGAGTCCTGATCTCTTGAAGATTGGTTGGGTAGGTCAATTAGGTCCAAGATCAAATACACCACTGTGTTAAAGGCTCAATGCCACTCTTGTTGTAACTGAATAATATGTCCCATTCTTTATTCTGGTCAACAAATTGTACTATTTTACAATATTCCAATTAATTGATGATACAAATTTCATCTTAACACACCTAATTTAAAAAATTTGAAAAGTTCAACTAAATGATTTGAAAAGCCTGACGTAAAGCTTTTCAAATGTGACGTGGATTTAAAAATATTTTTGAACCCTCTCGACATGTAAGATAGGATTTAATGGATAATTTACACAACATGTAAGACACTAATACATCTAGTACTTAGAATAAGGCTATTTTTTATTTTCTGGAGCTGTCAAGCCAGCAAGAGTGTTATTGTCCCTTTAAGAGAGTGAAATAGTAAGCGTTTAGTCTTTAGTCAACTTAACACATCTATGGCATATTAGGAATTACATGGTAAATCCACACTCCTCGCAGTGTTTCGTTTGATTAGAGTTAATCCCACTACTCACTGCTGTAAAGAAAGCAAATTCTTGTTTTAAATTATGACTGTCAATAGTCCGATTAACAACCAATAGCTAACTGCGTAACAATACCAAACAGAGCTCCAAATTGGACCAAATATGTTTACATAACGTTACGTCATGACTCATGATTTTATTATGCCCAATTAACCAGTGCATAGCAAAATATTGCAGAAAAACTAATTGTGTGACAAACAAGGCTATCAACTGTCAACACGGATATAATGTAAACAATATTGTCTTGAGACGAACATCACTTTCACCGTTTTTAATACCTTAAATCACTGTCCAAAGTTTTAGGGAAGGCCCCTGATTAAAAGAAGGGCTGTCATATTGCTGTGTCTGGGGATAGATTTGATTGAACGGGAAGAATAGACACACTCCCTCGAAAGCGCAAGCATCAGAAGCTAATCCAGCAATGGCCAGCGAGAGGTTTCTCGGGCCATTGCTTCAGCAATATGGGTAAATCTGTGCTTCATTAAATCACATGAGCCAAAGTGAAGTTCTACTGGTATCAAAGTAAATGTGAATGGTGATAGGTTTCAATTAATGCATTAATTTCTTACTCCGATTAATTAATGTTCTGACAATTCAGCAAAAAAACATTATCTAAATAAATGTTAATTTTTTTCACAGCTTTGCATTCAGTATTTCTTTAAAAAATATAATCTGATGTAATTCATGATACCAGCAAGTTTTGTTCTCCTTTCTTCAGTTTAATACACAACAAACGTAAACTATAGAGAAAAAGATCTCGGGAATAATGTGATAATAAGTCATAGGTACATGTTTTTAATTATGGCTTTGTAAAAACTTGCACGCATTTGAAATCACCCCCTCAAAATCCATTTAGCAATTAAATATTCTTACACATAAAATAGTTCTCTATGAAAAATCAACCTGTTTGCTTGTTCAGTAGCTGAATTGATCCAAACTACTAAAACAGAATTTTATAAAGAAAAAATCTTGATCTGCAGCAATGACCAAAAGAAATAACCAACAATCTATTAAACAGACAAATATTTCTACTAGTCGTAATGGTGTAAAGGTGGTGATATATTTAAAAATTGTGACCTTGTACAATCAGGGGCCATAATCAAGGCAGTTACACTCCGATATGCACAAATGTCGAAAGGAAACAAGATATTTGGGATATAAACATATATTTTAAACTCCATCAAAATTGGATAAAAATTGTGACCACACACCTGTACATACTTTTACGCTATTTGCATACGTGGAGTGGCTATTTAGTAGGGCAGTTTCAGTCTGATTTTTGAACTCATTCTGGTGTAAAAGTGATATATTTAAATGTTGTTTTATAAATTGGATAAAAATTGTTACCTCTTGAGGATCCACAAGCTAAAAACTTGACTTTTTGTAAACTCGGGGGCCATAAACCAGACAGGGTCTGATACACCCAAATATCAAAAGGAAGCCTGATCTTTGGGATATAAACATATTTTTAGCTTGTGGACACTCTAGAGGTCACAATTTTGATTTTGATGAAAATTAAACTGTTTGTTAACAATCCAAATTTCTCGGTTCCTTCCAATATTGTAACTTTGTACAATCAGGGGCCATAATCCAGAAAGTTATGGTCTGAAATGTGCAAATATCAAAAGGGACTGAGATTTTTGGAATATAAAGATATGTTTTAAGTTTCATCAAAATTGGATAAAAATTGTGACCTCTAGAGGGTTCTTAACCTTTGAATTACATACTTATATACAATTTGCATACAAAGAGCGGCCATTTTGTTGGCAGTTTCATTTTGATTTTCCCAAAATTCCAATTCAACATTCATTATGGTGGAATAGTGATCTAAACGGTTTTTAAAATCAAAAAAAAAATTGTGAAGTTATGCGCAAATATAGAAAGGAATAAAGATCTTTGGGTTATAAACATGCATTTTAAGTTTCATCAAAATTGGATAAGAATTGTGACCTCTAGAGTGTCCACAAGCTAAAAATGCGATTTTTCGTACAATCAGGGGCCATAATTCAGGAAGTTACGGTCCGATATGCGCGAATATCGAAAGCAACTGAGATCTTTGGGTTATAAGCATACATTTCAAAATTAAACCAAATCGGATAAAAATTGTGACCTCTACAGTGTTCACAAGCTAAAAACGTGATTTTTCGTGCCAATATCGAAATGAACCGAGATCTTAGGGTGATAAACCTATATTTCAAGTTTCATTGAAATCGGATAAAAATTGTGACCTGTAGACTGTTCACAAACAATTGTGGACGGACGGACGGACAGGGCCGACGACAATATACGTCCACATGAAAATGTGGGCGTATAAAAAGGCGATTTTTCGGACAATCAGGGGCCATAATTCAGGAAGTTACGTTCCGATGGGCACAAATCTCGAAAGGAGCCAAGATCTTTAGGTTATAAACATGCATGTCAAGTTTCATCAAAATCGGTTCAAAATTGTGACCTCTATATGGTCCACAAGCTAAAAACGTGATTTTTCGTACAATCAGGGGCCATAATCCATGAGGTTTTGATCTGATACATGCAAATATTTTGAAAGTAGCCGAGATCATAGGGAGATAAACCTATAGTTCAAGTTTCGTTGAAATCGGATAAAAATTGTGACCTGTAGAGTGTCCACAAACAAATTGTGGAGGTACGTCCAGACGGACGGACAAACAGGCGTATAAAAACGTTTTTTGAGGCTGTATATTTCTGAGTCCAAAATGACATGTAATTGGGAAGTAATAGCCGTACGAAAGTGCATTAGCGCACCAATGCCGTGAGGACGACTCAACCAACAAGTTTTGACATTTGTGGACAACTTACTACTGTCTGAACCGTGGTAAATTATAAACGGATTTCGTTGATTGTGAACAAACTACTGAATAATTGTTACTAAAAACTTGCGTATGTGTTTGAAATCACCTCCGGTTGAATAAAATCCATTGCATAATTGAATATCCCAACGAAAAAAAAAAAATCTCTCTTGAAAAGTCAATGTTTTTGCTTGTATTTTGCTTTTAAGTTTATCATAACATTGTACATGTGACATGATGAGCTAAACCATTTTAATATGTTGAAGGGGTAAATGGTTGACAAATTTTGACAACCACATGTGCTGCAATCACAACCACGCGCGACCTTTCCAATCGTTTGAGTTTTGGCAACAAAAATGGCAACTGAAGACAATAAAATTAATTTGGAAACAATTGATTGTCAGTCTACTAAATTTTTATTCACAATGAATATATCACCGATTACACGAATACACGTAAATATTGCTTTTCACATCATCATCACCTCATAATTGTAAATACCCTGTGTTAGTGTGTATTATATATATTTTAATAAATTATATTAGGCCCTACATCCCTGTCAATTATATGCAACTCTGTGGCTAACACTTATAAAAAAACATACTTTATTTCATAATTTTGATTGATAACATTTCATAACAAAGGGTCTAATCTCAATGCTCTGTAGTTATTATTCCATTTTCAAAGTTTTATGATTACCACAAAAACTATGAAAAAAAAGGGCACCGCCTCTCAGTAATTTCCATATTTAATTCATGTTCCGACTGTTCACGTCCATAATATTCCTGATTAAATTACTTTTTTTTTTGGGGGGGGGGGGGGTATTCGACAGATACTGAAATCGAAACATTGTTGATAAGAACAGTTTGGGATGTCCAAACATCATTTATCATCTTTATAAAAATGTATTTAAAACAAAAAATCACTTGTCAAAAGAGGTATCGCAGATTGCATGTATTATTAGGTCTTGTGTGTTAATTATGCAGACCGTGGGAAAAACTCATGCAAGTTTCGTGCTAAATTTAACTATTTTCACTGCACCTGTGTGGTATACAGTAACTCATATGGCATGGTACCTTTTACGTTAATAGAATTCAATACGTTGATTGGCTGAGGCATGATCGCGATCTACAAAATGCCATTCGAAAATTCCATTCTCTGTTTATTTCAAAATAGAGTTGTACTTGTGATTAATATAGGCCTATAGTTAATAACTGAGAAAACAATCGTATGGATACATTGCCCTGTGAATT
This sequence comes from Patella vulgata, assembly GCF_932274485.2. Lineage (NCBI taxonomy): Eukaryota > Metazoa > Mollusca > Gastropoda > Patellidae > Patella > Patella vulgata. Next base: position 47,666,225 of record NC_065885.2, read on the forward strand.
TCAAAACGAAGCCAGGATTTTCGGAAATTAATTGTGTTACTGAGACGCAAAATTCGGAACAGTTTTTGCACAATGGAAATAATATTCGAAGAGAAATAGAAAGACATGGAACTATATCTGCCGATAATTAAACTGATGTGCGCTATAATTTGTTGTTGATAATAATTTTTAGTATTTATATAAAATAAAGAAATAATAACGTTATATACCTATTCAATGATTCAATGGCCTCAGCTATTAATTTTGCCGAGGCAAATGTAAAATACATCGGCATTTACGGATTTACCTCGGCTACAGCAGATTGCCGAGGTTAATTGACAGGATTGTGTAAGTTCATCAGGAAATATTAAAGGAATGTCGTTCTTTTTGTTCAGCACCTGTGTTTAAAAGAAATAATCCTACCCAACTCTCTAACCAAATAAATAATACAAGACGGAAACAAAATAACGGACTACAGGCGTATTTATGTTTGTAAACGCCCAAACTCATTACTGGTCCAAGAGCAATAGCTTATTCATACACAAAATTTGAATTGTCGTAACAGAGCCAAACATCGTTATGATAGACAAGCCTTGCTGAGACCCCCTTATACAAAATGATCTGTCCCGATAAGTGACGTAATTAGCTTCCATTTTTGATTTCTCAATGTCAATGTTTGTGAGGAGTTCAATTTTACAAGAGAGAACTTTTTTATTTGCTGGGATATTAAGCTGTACAAAGGATTTTATTTAACGGGAGGTAATTTCAAACACACAGGTAAGTTTAGTAGTTTGTTCATAAGTGAAGAAATCTGTTTAAAATTTCCGATGGTTCAAACAGTAGACCTTAACTGCCTTAAGTATCTTGTGGACGAATTAACTTGGCTGGCAATGGCATTCGTTATTTTGTATATTATAAACTTAAAGGAGCTAAATCGCTAACATTTGGGACCTAGAAATTGGCAAAAGTGGGTCGCAACGCATATAATACTGTAATATGAATGTATATAAACTGATTTACATTCAATGGTTTCCGTTTTACTCCAATTTCAAATCAGTTATGTTCGGCGAAATAAACCAGCAGTCCCAAGCGAGTGCAAATTTCTAGCGTCTGGTTATTCCAGTCTACATGTGCGGTTTGATTTGGTGCAATGTGTCTAGCCGCGTCCCTCGAGTCTCTTGATACAACTGGGGCTGAAGCGCATTATGCCTATGGTACACGATTCGTGTACCAATGGTAAAATGTTTATTTTGGCTTAAATTTTGGATATCAAAAGCCCATCTTTTTCCGGTAAGATCACAACATGAATGTTGATTTAATTTGACAAATAAATCGTGTTTTCAATGTTGAAGATTTTGGATGATATTGAGTTTGTTAAACTAGTCCTGGCCTAGCCATAAAACGCTAACTGATCAAAAGGGTATCGGCTGTGTTATGATTTCTATTTACAAGAAATACAAATAGGTACATTAGCACACCTGACTTGGGTCTTTTCTGTTCAGCAGCTTCTTAAACATTTTGCAGCTTTTGGAACAAGAGTCTGAAACAAAATGTTGACATTATTGAGGGAAAATAAATCAATAAATAGCCCAGATAAGACTTATTGAACACGCCTCAAACGGAAGTTGTGGGTAAAATAGAGTTATTCCCCCTTGGTCACACTCAGCCATTGAGCAAGTGTGTCAATTTGTACTGTTAGTGTTATAATCATTTTTCACTCTCAATTTCCTGGTTCTTACTAGGTGCCTATGACACAGGCTAGGTAGATTACAACAGTTACACACTTGGCACCACATTTAGATATGGGGAAAAACAAGCTTAAGTTAACGATTTCGGTATCGGAACCGTCTGAAGGTGGTGATAAAGAGAATGGTGGCAGCACAAATATGGAGGCGCTGCATCAAAATATCAGAAGCCAGGATATTGACGAACAGCAACGAGAAAGGCTTGAACAGTTCCTCTCGTTAAAACAGAAAGTTGGTGAATTAACCGAAGAAGACATAATAAAATGTGAGGAACTTGGAGCAGGAAATGGTGGCGTTGTCACAAAAGTTCTCCACAAACCATCGGGTATTATTATGGCAAGAAAGCTCATCCACCTGGAAATCAAACCAGTTGTCAGAAACCAGATCTTCCGAGAGCTGAAAGTTTTACATGAATGTAACTCACCATATATTGTAGGATTCTACGGCCATTTCTACAGTGATGGAGAAATCAGCATCTGTATGGAATACATGGATGGAGGTTCACTGGATTTGATATTAAAAAATGCAGGAAGGATTCCAGAGTCCATTTTAGGTGTAATTAACATTGCTGTTCTAAAAGGCTTATGTTACTTAAGAGAAAAACATCAAATCATTCACAGAGATGTCAAGCCATCAAATATTCTTGTCAATTCTCAAGGAGAGATTAAAATCTGCGACTTTGGTGTCAGTGGACAGTTGATAGACTCAATGGCAAATTCGTTTGTCGGAACTAGATCTTATATGGCACCAGAAAGACTTCAAGGTACACACTATTCTGTACAATCAGATGTCTGGAGTCTTGGTCTCTCTCTTGTTGAAATGGCCATTGGCAGATATCCCATTCCACCTCCTGAACCTAAAGATTTAGAGAGCTTATTTGATGATAATGGAAAAGATGCTAGTCCTTCAGATAGGGGGACTTCGATTGCCAGTTCGAGGAGCAGCTTTATAGGAATGGCGGGTGCTGAAGGGCCACGTCCTATGGCCATTTTTGAACTTTTAGATTATATAGTCAATGAGCCTCCTCCAACTCTGCCTAAAGCAAAGTTCTCTGATGATTTTGTAGACTTTGTAGATAGATGTCTTAAGAAAAATCCATCAGATCGAGCAGATTTGCAGTCACTTATCAATCATTCTTTCTTCAAGAAATATGAAAATTCAGATATTGAAATTGGAAGTTGGGTCTGTAAAGTGATGAATGTTAAACCAGATACACGGAGTTGAAGAATAAAACTTTATATTATATTATTATGTATATTTAACATTTATTTATCAAATATTTGGACTTTGTCTTTTTTTTCAATAGTTCATTATTTCAAGAAATGATTGTACTGTGAGTGAACTATGTGTATTATGAATAATGTAATTAATTGTGGAGATATTCATGTATGTGATACATACATTTACAATTTTGTGTACATTTACATTATTATTTTATCTGTAACATACTATTCATCACTTTCCAACTATTTTCATGTATAGACAGTGGGCAGTGGGGAAAATCAGTTGATGTCATACTGACTCATACACATGTGTATTCCTAGTATGTAAATGTGCACATAGGCATATATGTCCTACCACTTATAAACATAGTTTTGGTTGTATTACTGGTACATGTATATCAAAGTTATATAAGTTCAGGAGATAAAATGTATGTGTAAAACAGCAGTACATGTAATTCAGTTGAAAATAACTTTCATATTCATTATTGATAGAAAATTTGGCACATATAACTAATCATCATTAGATTGAAATCAAATTTTTATGTTGTTGGATATATGTGGTAGCCTATAAGTCCTTCTGTTGCAGTTGTTTTTATATCTGTCAGCAGTACATGTAATTCAGGTGAAAATAACTTTCATAATCATTATTGACAGAAAATTTTGGACATGTAACTAATCATCATTAGCTTGAAATCAATTTTTTATGTTGTTACATGTGGTAGCATATAAGCCCCCCCCCCCTCCCCCCCCCCCCCGGGTCTGTCAAACATCTTTTTTAAGACCGCAAACAATTTGAGTTGTTCGTTGATACTTTGGGACATTATATTATAACTTTGATTCCGATTGAGTGATAGTGATGAAACTTGGTGTTTAGTTCCATAATTTTCTGCTCATGTTAAGCCAAATGATAAGCAGTTTGATAGCTTGATGCTCTATATAAATATGAATGTGCAACTTATTAATTTGTATCGTTTATATATTTTGGGATTATGGCAGAAGACATCAGGATCAATGTTGCCTTGTCTATTCATTTTATCTAGTATTAAATTAGTTTCACACATGTATGTGCAAACCACTACTTTCATAGTATAAAATGAATAAAAAAAACCTGCAAACTGCAACAACTGGGTTAAAATTTGACCAAACTGTAATACCCAAAGTCTAAATGAGCTAAGTGTCTTAAATTTTGTTCAGAAAAAAGTGAAGAATTGGCTTGGTTTGATGTGTTAATTTGGTTAAGATAGAGACTTGTTTGATTAAATTTGTGTGTCAAAATTTAGATTCACGTTTGGCTTCAACATTGGCTGTACAATTGTGTCTGTGGACCTAAGATTTTAAATGTACAAATAACTCACTTCACAAAGCAACTCACACATCAAACAATTAAATTAACACTTTTATTTTTATACGCCTACATTTTCATGTGGACGTATATTATCGTCGCCCCTTATCCGTGCATCCGTCCACAATTGTTCGTGAACACTCTACAGGTCACAATTTTTATCCTATTTCGATGAAACTTGAAATATAGGTTTTATCACCCTAAGATCTTGGTTCCTTTCGATATTGGCATGTATCGGACTGTAACTTCATGGATTATGACCCCTGATTGTACGTTTTTAGCTTGTGGTGCCTCTAGAGGTGACAATTTTTATCCAATTTAAAAAATACGGTTTAAATATATCACCGTTACACCATAATGACAGTTGAGTTCGGATTTTGTGAAAATTGGAACGACACTGTCTGAAAAAATGGCCAATCCTGTATGCAAATAGTGTAAAAGTATTTAATACCAAAGTTGTGGACCATGTAGAGGTCACAATTTTTATCCGATTTTGAGGAAACTTGAAATATATCCCAAAGATCCTGGTTCCTTTCGTAGCTGGTTAATGTTTCATTGTCTTTATTTTTGCATGTAACCACTTCAATCTTTTTGTAACTACAGCATATAATAACTCATTTTGATAAGCCCAATTGTAATGTTGAATATTAATGTTGCCCATGTCCTTTGTCAACAAACCTCTATGAACCTGTTTGAACACAATTACAGAGAAGTACAATATATTACATTCTGCAGAGCCTTCAGAAGATGGGCAATTTAAAATAGTGGTGTAGTCTAGACATACAATTAATTACCGTGGAACACATCCACATTTAATTGCCTTCCCCCTGCCCATACATGTTTTGATGTAAGAATGTAAATTTTATCCAAATAAAGGCAATGCCAATCAGGTGTCCATAGATTTATCCAAAACACCTTTAATTACCCAAAACGCCCTGTATTTTGAATAAAACAACATTTTTATTGGGGTTTTTTCCTTTCTTTTTATATGTATAGATGATTAGAGATACATTATGTAAGAGTTAGATAAAGCGCTGACCATTCTTGCTATTATATCTCAAAAATAGATAATGTTAAATGAAAATTCCATTCAAATTACTTCATTCTGAGCCAAGTTATCACTGTTTGTAGTTTTGACAAGATGTGTGCATTGTGGTAACCAGGGCACTGGTATGTTCGAGACTTAGCCTTGCTTTCCCATTTTTAAATTAAATTTTTAAATGGCGAACTTTAATTTAGTTAAAATATTGAGTGCCCAATGCCATCGAGAGTTGATTATGGTCTTGTTTTCTTAATAAATGTCTAATTAATAGTTTATATAACATTTCAAGCCTAATGAAAGACCTGCAATAGGCAGATTAAGCTCTTGCATAATGTATAATTAATATTCCCTAAACTTTCCAATTTTTTTAATAGTTCTGATAAAAAAAAAGTCCCGCAAGTAAATGAAAGATCAAATTGAGCAAGAAAGACAATTCCTATTGTTATCGCCATAGAAATATTTCTATGGTTGTCATAGTAGGTTTGAGATTTGTTTTTCGTTGTATGTTTCTGATGAAATTTAAATGCACTTTTTTGATTTCTAAAAGAAGTTTTATCATTATATGAAACAATTTTGGGATGAAACAACCCAAACCTACTACCAAAACAATAAGAGTTGTCTTTCTTGCTTTGATCTTCTATTTATTTCCATTATTTGTTTCAGACCTTTTAAAAATAGAGTATATTAATCATCTATACATGTAAAAAGAAAGAAAAAACAATTAAAATGTGTTATTATATTCAAAATACAGGGTGTTTTGGGTATTAAAGGTGTTTTTGGTAAATCTATGGACTGCTATAAGTTGTATATTATTAAAATATAACAAACTAAAGATTTTATTATAGGCTGTACAATATTTACGTAAATAATAAATTCATGTTATTTCCAAAAACATTTATGGTTTTTATACACCAACATGGAAATGTGGTCGTATATTGCCATCTCGTCTGTCCGTCGTCCACAATTTCTTGTGAACATTCTACAGACTACATTTATTATCGGATTGTTTTGAAATTGATATATGTTGAGATGAAGAAGCTTCTTTAATTCCAACAATTTCCGTTGATTTCTTCTGGAGTTATGGTCCTTGTTTCACTTTGTTGAACCTTGTGAACAGTTTAAAGACAAAAGTTATCTTCCAATCAGTATGAAACATTTAGATAAGTGAAATTTAGATAAGTGAAACAAAGAAGCCTATTAAATTTCAGCAATTTCGGTGAAACAAAGAAGCCTATTGAATTTCAGCAATTTGGGTTAATTACATCTAAAGTTTTGGCCCTGTTTCACTTTGTTGAACCTTGTAAAAGCTCTAACGACAAAAGTTATCATCTGATCTGTATGACATTTATATGCATTATTTAAATTAGTGAAACGAAGAGGCCTATTGAATTTCAGTCATTTCCGTTAATGTCTTCTGGAGTTATTTCCCTTGTTTCACTTTGAATTTCAGCAATTTACATCAATTACTTCTAGAGTTATGACCCTTGTTTTACTTTGTTGCACATTGCAAACGCTCTAACAACAAAAGTTACTTATATCAAAGAAAAATCAATTGAAGACGGCAATGTTTCATGATGAATTTTCCAATTTTTTTTAGTAGGTTCTTTCTTCAAAAGCCAGACCAATTATACTTGGTGATTTCAATTTTCATTTTGATGTTCAGAACAATCCTGATACAGCCAAGTTAAAAACTCAGTTACTCACAAACAATCTTATTCAACATGTTAGTTCTCCAACCCACAAGAAAGGTCATATTCTGGATTGGGTGGTTTCAAATGTTGCTGACAGTACTGTGGAAGATGTCACTGTGTCAGATCTACAAATCTCGGACCACTTTCTGGTGTCATGCCTTCTAAATATCCAATGGTTGACAGAAATCAAATTCAGAAATCAGAGATGCACGAACAGTGAGGCTTTCCATCATGATTTAATGACATCAAACCTTTTTCATCATCCACCATCTACACTTGACGAATTTGTTCCCAACTATAATAGTACATTGAGGGTTCTCCTGTATAATCATGCTCCAGCAAAAAACAAGAATATTCCGTTCAGACATGATATGCCATGGGTGTACACTAATGATGTGTGATTGCTTAAATCTGAAAGGTGTAGAGCTGAACGAAGATGGAGAATATCCTCTCTGGAGGTTCATCGTCATCGTCAAGCTCGAACCCGTGTTGTCAAGGAAATCAGAGCAGTTAAACAGAGCTACACGAATACCAAGATAGGTAAATTATTGAAGGAATCCAGTGCTCTCTATAAATTAATGTTTTGACTTGTGGGTAAGACAGACAAAGACACAACTCTTCCTGATCTTGATGGATATCAAGCGATAGCACTAGCAGAGTCTTTCTCAAATCATTTTACAGAGAAGATACATAGCATCTGAAGACAACTTGACGACATTGGGTTTGTATCATCAAGTACATCCTTCCTCCCTCCCCCCTTAGTTGAGTTTGCAACTCTTACTGAGGCTGAGGTATTGCCTATTCTAAAAAGGTCAAAACCCACTAATTTTTTATCATCTCGACCCCTTTCTGCCCGTTATTACACAAATTTAAGAGGGGGGGGGGGGATGTACTTGATGATACAAACCCAATGTCGTCAAGTTGTCTTCAGATGCTATGTATCTTCTCTGTAAAATGATTTGAGAAAGACAGTGCTCTTTTTTACTGCTGAAAGTGCCCTTTCTCAGACCCAAATATGTCCGTTCCCAACCCGTTGCAGGGATCCCATCGATTCAAACACACCAGTCTGGTCAAATTAATGCTTCGACTATCAAACGAATTCTTGTTGTTTAGTTGACGGTGCCCTAATCCTATAGAGTGACTATAGACAGACATCTTGTGGAATCGGCGGCGTATACACTTATGCCCATCACCGACGCGCATGAGTGCAACTTGATGTAGCATTGTTTCATGTATGGAAAGTACAAGTTACAAGGCTTAAATAGTGAAGTGGCTAGGGATATACAATTATTTAACAAATCGTAAACAATGTGTTGTCCTTGAAGGTTTTCAATCACCTTATTTGTCAGTTGAATCCGGGGTTCCCCAGGGATCAATACTCGGTCCGTTTCTATTCTTAATATACATAAATGATATCTCAGACAATCTAGATAACAATGTACGATTATTTGCTGACGATACGTCCTTATTTGCAATTATTAATGGTAACCCTTTAGAATCTGCCAATTCAATCAATAGTGATCTGAGGCTAATATCAACGTGGGCAAATAAATGGCAAATAAAATTTAACCCAAATAAAACTAAAAACTTAATATTCACACGTAAAAAAACTAATCATCCTAATCTTATGTTTGAAAACAAAATTATTGATAAAGTTTCCTCACACTGCCACCTGGGACTAACATTTCATCTAAACGGAACATGGTCAGAACATATTTCTAAAATTCACAAAAAAGCTTGCAATAGACTCAACATAATACGCCAATTAAAATTTAAATTAAACAGATCTACGTTATGTACGATATTTACGTCATTTATACGTCCTCTTTTGGAGTATGGGGATTGTATATGGGATAATTGTAGTATTAAAGATTCGGAATTACTTGAGAATATCCAACTAGAAGCAGGGAGAATCATAACTGGTCTGCGCCGAAATTCCCACAGAAAACATGTTTATGACGAATTAGGGTGGGAATCACTGTTCAAACGCCGTCAAAAGCATAAACTCGTCTATTTTTATAAAATCCTTAATTGCTATAGTCCCCATAGTATCTATCCGATATTCTAATGGAAATACAACCCGAAACAAATTATTACAATCTTAGAAACCATAAATTGAAAATACCACAATGTAAAACGTCTTCTTATATAAAAAGTTTTTTCCCAAACACAATAAAACTATGGAATAGTCTTCCTACGCATGTGCAGTTATCACCGTCTCTCAATACTTTTAAGTCTAGTCTCCTGAGTCAGTATCCTATACATAAAAAACCTAGTTACTTTCATTATGGAAACCGTAAGGAAAATATCATTCACTGTCAGTTAAGAAATAAATCTAGTAATCTCAATAATCATCTTTTCCACCACTACCTATCTGAATCAAAAAAATGTCCAAAATGCAATTCTTCGGATGAAGATAATTTCCACTTTTTCTTCTCTTGTCCATCTTATTCAGCTATCAGAATCGAACTATTCAATTCATTAAATGTATTCACAGAAACTATTAATCTAGATCTAATTTTAAATGGCTCTACAAATCTTTCGAACACCTCCAATATCTTGATTTTTGAAGCAGTCCATTATTTTATTAAAAGTACTCAAAGGTTTTGATTCGCTTTTACATAATATTGTTGTATAATATCAAAAAATTGCATCGTATACATCATTTCCACATGAAACTGTATATATGTTCGGTTTTACTATTTATTATATTTAATTTTATTTTTATGTATATGTCATATTTATCGTTTATTATTTTCTGTATCCCTGGGAAAGAACTTATATAGGCTTTGCCTGTTGTTCAATCCTTTTCAAACGAATAAAATATTTTTTAAACTAAGTGGCTAGAGAATAGATTCGTCTTTTTTCCCATCATAATGCCTCGCTCGCCGTGACAATTTTCGAGTCGGATGTTCAACTGGCTTTTTTGCTCGATTTTAAGACTCTTTTTCAACGATTTCCGAACGTTTACTTAGACGAAAATATCAGCCAAATAGCTCTTGGAATGGCTACCGATGCAAGGAAATGACGGATAATTTTCTTGCCCCCCCCCCCACAAAAACAAATCCCCTGTCAGCGGCGTGCCCATAGCCCTCATTTTGCGCCGCCCCCCTTTACAAAATTCCTAGATCCGCCCCTGATTAGTTAACCTAAGTATAACTGAAGCGAGAATGCCAATAATATTCAAAACAGCTCTCGTCAAACCCTTGCTGAAGAAACCAAGTCTTAATTCTGAGGAGTTAAAGAACTACCGCCCATTATCAAACCTTCCAATTATTTCCAAAGTTATAGAACGTCCAGTTTGTCCTCGTCTTTCAGAACATCTGTCACTACATAATCTTTTCGAGCCTTATCAGTCTAATTATCGGCTATTCCATTTTTCATAATTTGCTCATCTTCGTGTGTCCGATACTGGTATTGACAGTGCCAATATTGCTCTTTTGGTACTACTTGATTTGTGTGCAGCATTTGATACCATCAACCACAATAATCTTCTTTCGAGGCTGAAAGATGACTATGGACTTGCTGGTAACGCATTGAATTGGTTCTGGTCATATTTAACAGACAGAAGTCAAAGTGTTGCAGTTCACGATTGTGTCTCTACTCCTGTTGATTTAATCTGTGGAGTTCCCCAAGGATCTGTATTGGGGTTGGTACTGTTCACCCTATACACTAGACACTTTATATTCCTGAAGCAATGGCCCGAGAAATCCCTCTTTGGCCATTGCTGGGTTAGCTTCTGATACTTGCGCTTTTGAGGGAGTGTGTCTATTCTTTAGGTTCAATCAAATCTATCCAAAAGCAAAGCAACATGGCAGCCCTACGTTTAATCAGGGGTCTTCCCTAAAACTTTGGACAGTGATTTAAGGTATTAAAAACTGTGAAAGTGTTGTTTGTCTCAAAACAATATTCTTTACATTATATCCACAGAGTAAAAATCGTGTTCACAGTTGATAGCCTTGTTTGTCACACAATTAGTTTTTCTGCAATATTCTGCTATGCACTGGTTAATTGGGCATTAACGTAACGTTATGTAAACATATTTGGTCCAATTTGGAGCTCTGTTTGGTATTGTTACGCAGCTAGCTATTGGTTGTTAATCGGACTATTGACCAGTCATAATTTAGAACAAGAATTTGCTTTGTTTACAGCAGTGAGTAGTGGGGTTAGCTCTAATCAAACGAAACACGGCGAGGAGTATGTAGAGACTTAAGTTCACTTATTGGTGAGCATGACCTTCTTAAACATTTTTACGCCGACGACTCTCAAATTATGTCTATATTCAAGCCTACACCAACATCAGTTGCTTCAACAAAATCCCAACTTTCAAAGTGTTATGAACAAATTAACTCGTGGATGACAGCAAATAAACTAAAATTTAATGATGAGAAAACTGAAGCTTTACTTCTTGGTCCTGAATCCAGATGTGATCTTTGCGGTGTAACCCATGTCCATGTTGGCAACCTCTCTATTTCAATTTCAAAAAGCATAAGAAATCTTGGAGTGATGTTTGATAGCAATCTCAATATGGAAACCCAAATCAACCATATCTCTAAAGTGTGCTATCTCATTCTACGGAACATAGGGTGCATCAGGAAGTACATGTATCTTAATGCTGATTCTACTGGTGTCCTCGTTGATTCTTTCCAGAACAGATTACTGCAATAGTTTACTGGCTGGTGCTCCTACTTCTACCTCTTGTTTCGTGACTCCAAAAGATCCTGAACACAACTAGAATAACTCCATTTTCTTCCTGTTAGTTACAGAATCAAATTTAAAATTCTGTGTTATACATTTCGATGTTTAAATGGTACTGCCCCAAAATACCTGAGTGATCTCTTACAATCCTATACTCCTTCATGGATTGTATGAAAAATCGCGTTTTTAAATTGTGGACCCTGTAGAGGTCACAATTTTTCTATGATTCTGTTGAAATTTAAAATGTAAGTTTATAACCCAAATATCTTGGTTGCTGTCGATATTCGCGCATATCGGAACGTAACTTCCTGAATTATGGCCCCTGATTGTACGACAAATCACGTTTTTTAGGTTGTGGACCCTATGGAAGTCACAATTTTATTCCGATTTAAAAAAAACCAAACGTTTGAATGTATCACCGTTACACCTTAATGACGGTTGAGTTTGGATTTCGTGAAAAACGGACAAAATGGCCGCCCCTCGAACGCAAACAGTGTAAAAATATGGTATATCATGGTTGTGCACCCTCTAGAGCTCACAATTTTGATAACATGTTTATAACCTAAAGATCTTGCTTCCTTTCGATATTTGTATCGGATCGTAACTTCCTGAATTATGGCCCTTGATTGTAAGAAAAAATCACGTTTTTTAGCTTGTACTGGGCCCTATGGAAGTCACAATTTTATTCCGATTTACAGAACCCTTTGAATATATCACCGTTACACCTTAATGACGGTTGAGTTCGAATTTCGTGAAAAACGGACGAAAACTGCCGGACAAAATGGCCGCCTCTCGAACGCAACAGTGTAAAAATACGGTATCAAGGTTGTGGACCCTCTAGAGCTCACAATTTTGATCCGATTTTGATGAAACTTGAAATACGTGTTTATAACCCAAAGATCATGGTTCCTTTCGATATTTGTGCATAATATCGGATCGTAACTTCCTGAATTATGGCCCTTGATTATACGATAAATCGCGTTTTTAGCTTGTGGTCCCACTAGAGGTCACAGTTAATTATCCGATTTTTAAAAAAAACGTGTGTATATATCACCGTTACACCGTAATGATGGTTGAGTTCGAATTTCGTGAAAATCGGGCAAAAACTGGCGGAAAAAATGGCGCCCCTCGTATAACGCAAATGGTGTAAATATGTGGTATATCAAGGTTGTAGACCCTCTAGAGGCCACAATTTTTTTCCGATTTTGATGCAACCTTAAATTTATGCTTATATCACAAAGGTCTTGGTTCCTTTCGATATTCGCGCATATCGGATCGTAACTTCCTGAATTATGGCCCTTGATCGTATGAATAATTGCGTTTTAAGCTTGTGGTCCTCTAGAGTTAACAATTTTTATCCAATTTTAAAAAAAACCGTTTGAATATATCACTGTTACACTCTAATGATGATTGAGGTCGAATTTCGTGAAAATCGGACCAAAACTGCCGGACAAAATGGGCGCCCCTCGTACACTAATAGTGTAAAAATATGGTATATCAGGGTTGTGGACTCTCTAGAGGTCACAATTTTCACCTGATTTTGATGAAACTTGAAATGCATGGTTATAACCCAAAGATCTTGAATCCTTTCGATATTCGCGCATATCGGATTGTAACTTCCTGAATTATGGCCCCTGATTGTACGAAAAATCGCGTTTCTAGCTTGTGGTCCCTCAAGAGGTCACAATTATTATCTGATTTAAAATAACTTTCGAATATGTCACCGTTACACCGTATTGTTGGTTGAGTTCTAATTTCATGAAAATCGGACCAAAACCGCCAGACAAAATGGGCGCCCCCCCCCCCGATACGCAAATAGTGTAAACATCTGGTATATCAAGGTTGTGGACCCTCTAGAGGTCACAATTTTGATCCGATTTTGATGAAACTTGAAATGCATGATTATAACCCAAAGATCATGGTTGCTTTCGATATCTGATCGTATCTTCCTGAATTATGGCCTTTGGTGTTACTAAAAATCGCTTATTGTTTAGCTTGTTCTCTATCCATCTCTTGAAAAATTTGGGCGTTTCCTGCCTGGCAGGATGTTGCGCAATATAAATAGACAATTATATAGTTGTGAACGCTAGACGAAAGTTATCATCCGATATGTATGAAATTTATATGCATCACTTAAATTTGTGAAACGAAGACTCCTATTGAATTTCAGCAATTTCCGTCAATTATTTCTAGAGTTACGGCCCTTGTTTTACTTTGTTGAACCTTGTGAACGTTCGAAAAACAAAAGTTATCCAATCCGTATGAAATTTATATGCATTATTTAAATTAGCGAAACCAAAAACATGGAAATGTAGTTGTATATTGCCATGAGCCCCATCCATACGTCTGTCCACAATTTCTTGTGAACACTCAACAGACTACATTGATCATCTGATTGTTTTGGAATTGATATATACTATTCAAAAAAAGTAGGGGATATTTGATTTTTAAGTGTTATTAAAGTCACCTAATGAAACTGACGAAGAAACAAATGACAAAATGAAATGAAGTTCACATTCATCGATTTATTCCAAATGATCGTTAGACTAAGTAAGGCACAGACTGACCATTATAAGGGTAAAATGATACCCGGGGTCAAACAGCAAAGTTACCACAGCATCACAACCAAGTCAGTAACGGGTAAATCCTCCTCTGTTTGCCAAACAAGCATTGATCCGACGTGGCATACTCCTAATGAGACGTCTAAGGTCATTTTGGTCCAGATTGTCCCATTCCTGTTGCAACGCAGCAGCAAGTTCTTGGACATTGGCAGGACGTTGTTGACGTTGACGTAACCTCTGTCCAAGCATGTCCCAGACATGCTCGATGGGGGAGAGGTCGGGACTCAGTGCTGGCCAAGGTAATGTGGTGATGTTCTGTTGTTGGAGGTAACCTGTAACGATCCTGGCCCTGTGACATCTTGCGTTGTCATCCTGGAAGATGAAACGGCGGCCATGACGTCGTGCGAACGGCACAACATGGACTGCCAAGATGTTGTCCCGGTAGTACTGGCCTGTAACACGCCCTGCAACAACATGTAAAGCCGTTCTTCCAGCAACAGTGATGCCTCCCCACACCATAACAGAACCACCCCCAAATCGATCATGTCTGATGACGTTAACGTCTTGGAAGCGCTCGTTTCGACGACGCCACACCCTCCTACGTCTGTCTAAAAAATCAACAGTGAACCTTGACTCATCTGAAAACATCACATTGCTCCAGCGTCGATTATCCCAGTGTTGACGATCCCTACACCAACGACGTCTTGCCTGAATGTGATGATCTCTCAAACAAGGGATCACGCGAGGACGTCAGGCGCGAAGGTGACCCCTATGCAGTCGATTCCGAATCGTCTGGCCACTCACTCTCACACCAGTGTCTGTTTGAAGACGAGCGCTGATCTGATTTGCTGTGATGACACGATTTCTCAAGGCCAAGGTACGGATAAATCGCCCTTGGTCGACCTGAGCGTGGTCTGTCCTGTACAGATTGTGTATCACGGTATCTGGAACATAGCCTGCTTATGACAGACTGAGAAACATTCATCGTCCGCGCCACAACCGCCTGTGTTGTGCCGATCTGTAGCATGCCAAGGGCACGTAACCTTTCATTTTGGGTAAGCCGACGCATATCAAAATTTGTTTTCTGGTCACTAAAACAATTAAACGATGTTTCCACCCTGGAATTCAATGCCACAATGACTGTAACATTCAAAGTCAGAGTCGTGCAAATCTTGGGTTGGACCCCCATGATGATCCCAAGCATCACCTGCATTCCATGCGGTAGCTATTGGTGCGTTTGGGCGTCACATGTAACTGGAAATGTTTCTTCTGTTAGGTTCTATAGTGACTTTTTTCGTAGTCATTTGCATATTTTAGTATTATGCCCCCCAAATCAAATATCCCCTACTTTTTTTGAATAGTATATGTTGTTATCGGTGAGATATTAAAGACAACGATTCGCAATGGTTATAGAAATAATTGCAAGTGTGGTGTAGGTAATGTGTGTCGGTTGTTGTATTTTACGTCCGGTTCCACCGAGGTGATATTACAGACAGGTAAATGCGGTCGAACCATTTATATCATTTTATGCCTGGGAGTAGCCCACAGGCATCCCAAACTTAGGCTGCCTGTCTACAGCTAGCTCCGCCTGAGAACAGGCCCTAAGCTAATTACACGACATTTTAATTCCTACATCGACGATTTTAGTCGAAAACACTGAGTATGCTTTTAGTAATTTTTAGAAGTATTTATTTCTCTTCTATTGTCATATTGAATGGAATTAAATATGTTTATTTAGCCGCTGTGTGTATGAAAGATGTCAAACTAATCAAAGCCGAATCACAAAATAGTCCTCTAATTATTCAAGTTGGCGGCGCCCTTGAAAGTTAATTTCACAGGGGCGGTTTTGTTTGCGAAGACAAATTTAGGAGTATCTAACCTTGTTTTGAAAGATAAACAGATTGAAACTCTAAAGACAGTTTACAATGACAAAGAATTTATTGCAATATTACCCACTAGTACATATTATATATCGATTTTACCGGATTGGCAGAAGTTTACATTTTGCTAAAGACACGTGTTTACATAAAACACGTGCGTGCTCGGGTTATTTTTATACGCCCACATTGAAATGTGGTCGTATGTTGTCGTCGCCCCCGTCCGTCCGTCCGTCCGTCTGTTGGTCCGGCGTCCACAATTGCTTGTGGACGCTCTAGAGGCTAAAGTTAATATCCGATTGAGTTTAAATTTATACACAGTGTTTAAGGTCATGAGACGAAGAAGTTTATTTATTTTCAGTGATTTTCGATAATTACTGCCTGAGTTATGGCCCTTGATCACTTCAAAAAATCTTGTAAATGCTCTAGAGGCTAAAGTTAATATCCGATTGACTTTAAATTGATACAGAGTGTTTGAGGTCATGAGACGAAGAATCATATTGATTTACAACGTTTCCGATAATTACTGCCAAAGTTATGGCCCTTGATCACTTTTAAAAACCTTGTGACCCTCTAGAAGCTAAAGTTATCATCCGATTGACTTCAGATTCATACACAGAGTGTAAGGTCTTGAGACAAACAAGTTTATTGATTTTCAATGAATTTTTATGACTTGAACAGCTAAATCCATGATGTTAAAAGTTTCCTATACTAAACGTTAGCATGGGGCAAAACTTTATAAAAACCCAACAAATTCTAATGGTTTTCTGATAATTACTTATCAGATTTTAATGTATTATAAATGTTTCATTACCGAAAAAAGTAAAAATATGTGACGACTCTTGTTGACTGCCCGGACGAATTAGCTGCTGTGGGCGTATGTTTCGTTGCCTGGCAACCTATCTTTACTCTGTTGTGTACACAAAGCGTTAGTCCGGCCGATAAGTCCCTCCCCAAAATGATCACGTGGGCGTTTTAAATGGCGGCAATTTGGGGCAGTGATCATAATGACGTATGACGTAGATCGATCGCTGCGTGCAGTTTGGCCCACAGGTGGGCGTTCCAATGCTTGTCATACAGTAGAGACCGGCACCACCGCTAGCGGGCTCTGCAGACAGTGTTGCGCACGGCCCTTAGCAAAAAGTCCTACAGAATACCAGTACGTAGTGTAGAATTCTATAGAAAACCTATAGAGTTTTTTTTTTGGGGGGGGGGGGGGCGTGTCCCATTTTCTATAGGATAAAATTCTATAGTGTTCTACAGAATTTTGGGGACCTGTAGGAAATAATGGCCCCAAATATTCTACAGTTTCTGTAGCGCACATCCTATATTTCTTCCTACAGATTTATGGCAAATTTCTATAGGAAAATACTATAGTTTTTTTTTATTGCACTTTCTGTGGGAAAGTCTACAGTTATGTATAGGAATGAATACTGTAGTATTCTGTAGTTTGGAAATTGGGCCACTATAGTTTTCTGTAGGAATGGGTACTATAGAATTATATAGACTTTTTTTTTGATTAAATCTTATTTTGGGAATAAATATAGTTGCCCAATGATTTCTTCTAAATTGATAAGCTTATTTTTCTCTCATGGATTCTTCTAAATTGATAAGCTTATTTTTTCTCTCATGGATTAATCTGAATTCGGTTGATGATTCACGAGCCAGAACCATGAAAAGTTATTTTCTTGGTAAAACTGAAATATAGGGAAAAGAATAGGTAATAAAGTTGAATAATTAACAAAATCACATAAATCTTGTCTAATTAAAGTAATTTAATATTATTGTTAAGAAAGTAATAAAGTATACTTATCTTTCTATCTTTAATTGAATCTGTGAAAAAACAACACCATTCTCTTCAGTTTCTTGTTAATACTAACATATTAAGTTGTTATACACTGAATTTTTTAATTTAAAAATCAGCCAACAGCCAAACAGATTTCAAGAGAGTACATTGGCTGTTAATTATAGTTGGAGCCGCGGTGGCTAGTTGGTTAAGACGCTGGCTCGCATTGGCCGAGAAAGTTCATCCTGATTTTCCGACGTGGTTTCCCCTTGTCAGTGGTGCAGAACGGAGGGCCTGACAAGGACAGCTGTCTAGTCCTTCGGATGAGACGAAAAACAGAGGTCCCGTGTATACATTGGAATGCACGTAAAAGATCCCTTGGCAGTTGGAATTCGATATAAGAGTAGGCGATAGTGCCGCTGCCCGGGCAAAATTTCCCTCATAGCACACTGTATGGCGTATGCCCGTCTTCATTAGCCCAGTATAGGAGCAGAACAGTAGGACGTTAAACCCCATTTCATTTCATTTCATTTTGTTAATTATAGTTTGTCGACAGATATGCATGGTTGACCTAGTAGCTTCAACAAATTATATAATTTGAGTACAGAATCTGCTATTAAAATCTAACTAGCAGGATCACCTAACAGTCAGACTGTTCAAATAAACTTTGTCTTTATTTCATTGATTTATCTGTAGAATAATTTATTATCTGATATTTTTGTTGTGAACATCTGCATTTACTGGCATTTTTTGAAGGGTGGGGTGGGGAATTCCTTTGAGTGTCAACATGTATCACTATTTCATTTACATTATATACACTATTTCATACTTTATTTTTTATTTTTCGTGGTAAGCTTATTTTAATTGGGCATTTGGTATCCAGGAAAATTATGTTGGAAAAGTTTACATAATTCACACAAGTGCATCACTAAATTCTATTGTAAACTATAGTATGAATAAAAGACTACTTCGTCAATTTATGAAATTTGTAGTATAGAACATTGTTTCTACAATATTATGTAGGAAACTTTAGTAGGCTATTTATTAAAATGGTTTAAGTACAGTATACATATAAATTCTACAGAAAACTACAGAAGGCTCAGGCATTATCTTTTTCTCCACAAAATCTATAGAAATTGTTTTTCCCCTTAGTTTTCTACAGAATGTCATAGAAAACTATAGGAATATACTATACTGACTTGAGACAATAAGTTAGTTCTATAGAAAACTATAGTTTTTACCACCAAATCTATAGGAATCACAGCTGACATGAGAATACAAGTTAGTTCTATTGCAAACTATAGTTTTAGCACAAAGGCTATAAAAAACTGAAGGATTACTCAACTGACTCGAGGATACAAGTTAGTTCTATAGAAATCTATAGCAGCACCAATGAATCTGTAGGTTTATTTTTTTCCAATAGTTTTTTACAGAATTCTATAGGAAATTACGCTTGGAAAATATTCATCTACCAATCCTACACAAAACATAGTACATGTTTTTGAATCTATAGTCATGTAAAAAAAATACAGAATGAATTCATTTTCCTGCAGAATTTTATAGCATTCTATAGAATCCCACAAACTTCTATAGAAACCTGTACTTTTTCTGATTTTCCGGCGTGGTTCCCCCTTGTCAGTGATGCAGGACGGAGGGCCTGAGCTGTCTAGTCCTTCGGATGAGACGAAAAACCGAGGTCCTATGTATACATTGGAATGCACGTAAAATATCCCTTGGCAGTTGAAATTCGATATAAGAGATGGGGATAGTGCCGCTGCCTGGGCAGAATTTCCCTCATAGCACTCTGTATGGCGTATGTCCGTCTTCATTAGCCCAGGATAGGAGCAGAACAGTGGGACGTTAAACCCCATTTCATTTCATTTTTGTACTTTTTCTATAGGACTTTTTCATAAGGGTTCTCCGGTTTCATTTCACTGTTATAAAGACCACTATATAGCCTACACTAGCGAATTATTGAAAATAAAATAGAACCATATGGTAGTCCCTTAATGACCTAGTTTGTGTCGATTGCGCGTTAAACCACATGTGGCAAATATCCACTGCCACTGCCCTAACCCTGTTTACATCTCGTGACTTTGATGAAATCTGCAGATTGCGATTGCGCGTTAAACCACATGTGGCAAATATCCACTGCCACTGCCCTAACCCTGTTTACATCTCGTGACTTTGATGAAATCTGCAGATGGCCTTAATTTAGACCCGTCCCAAATCCGGTGAACTTCACGGAACCTACCGGGCAATTCCGAGAAGGAGGGCATGTCGTAGTCGTGAATCATCGGTCTTTTCCGTTACTCCGTTGTGCAGGGTTAGTAGATCTATTTCATAAGGCCAACTCTAAGTTTGGTCACAGGTCACGAGATGTAAGTTCAGCGTTAGCGCTAATCCCAACCCTAACCCTAATCCAGAACCTAGCCCTTACTCTAACGTACAATCACGCCAAACAATCACGTGCCCTAACCTTATTTTACATCTCAGCGACCGTAACGAAATCTTGAGTTGGTCTTAAGAAATAGATCTAGATGGTCCACAAGAATGCTCGTATCGTAAATTGGGATTGGGCATGTCGATATAGCTATTTTTAGAACAAAACGCAGGGAAATCAATACCTTTGACGTCAGACACACCGACTAATGAAAATTCGTGTAACATATTTCGTAGGATTTCAGACATCTCATGAAAGAAAATGGCGGAAGGTGGACCACCAGAGTGTCAAACTCAAAAGGATGAAATTCGAAATTGTCTCAACCAGCAACTTAAAAAGGGTGATATTTGGTAAGATAATGTACATAGGTATATAAGTTATACCTTAGTATTTAAGTTTTCGAACTTTTGACTACATATATGTGCAAAGAGACTTGGTTTTATGTCCGCCCGAAACTAGCAAACTGACTCACGCCGCAGTTCTGGCTAGACATGGCTCCTACTTTCGACTTCTTCAAATAATTGATAGATCTCTATTCTAAACTTTAATTGATTACATTTATGTTATCGGTGAAAGTGATAATTCCTCCGGGATCCAAAGATTCTGTGATAATTGCTATGGTTTTCATTTCAGCTGAACGGACCCCCAATCAGAATAATGCTATGCTATATTTATTTAAAGTAGCTAAGTCTCTAACTCAATATCATCCAAAATCTTCAACATTGAAAACACGAATTATTTGTCAAATTAAATCAACATTCATGTTCTGATCTTACCGGAAAAAGATGGGCTTTTGATATCCACTATTTAAGACAAAATAAACATTTTAGCATTGGTACACGAATCGTGTACCATAATTAGGGGTTTCAGGTCAAAGTTTCAAATGACAGAAAAATTTTTTTTAAAAATATTTTGTGAAAATATACATAAAATGCTACCCAATTTTTTTTATTTCATCAAAATATTCTAATTAGATCCAAAGTTATGGAATTTTAAAATCCGAGATCGACGTCAATAATGTAATCAAAATGCTCTATACCAGTCAACGCGTGGCTTGACACCAAAATAAGTGCTTTTCAGTCATATTTGAGTGACGTCATAAGCGGTATTTTCCCTTCAGAATCGCTAGTCAGCTAAAATTTATTAAAATCGTAATAATTTGAATGATAATATGTCAAATATTTATAATCTGGATGATACCTCAAGAAAGTTTTTTTATATTTAGTCGAAATTTGACAATTTTCAGTCATCAAAACAGATAAATCCCATTTTCTACGGGTCTACTTGTCCGATCACGTGGTATCAACAACCATAATAACCACAAAAATGTTATCTATCGTTTGATTGGTTCTATATCAAAATCCCCCGGTAACTAAGCTGCGGATTCACCAATGAAATGAGTCGTAGCAATGGAAAATCTCAGGCCGCGTGACGTCAGAGCAGTATTTTCCCGCGAGCATCTCATGTAAACAAACGGTAATTTCGCTTACATTTCGATAATTTTTTAGCCTGAATCTTTGCAGATATTGAGATTGATATTAAACTATTGCAATACAATTGCTAGTAATGCATTTACATAAAATAGTAATTCAGAATCCTAGATTGAAGTGGGCTATATTTCAGCCGCTGGCTGTCCGATTTCACGTTAAAGTCACGTGACCTGAAACCCCTACCATAATGCGCTTCAGCCCCAGTTGTATCAAGAGACTCGAGGGACGGCGGAAGTAGACTGGAATAACCAGAAGCTAGAAATTTGCACTCACTTGAGACTGCTGGATTATTTCGCCGAACAAAACTGATTTGAAATTGGAGTAAAAACGGAAACCATTGAATGTAAATCAGTTTATATACATTCATATTACAGAATTATATGCGTTGCGACCCACTTTTGTCAATTTCTAGGTCCCAAATGTTAGCGATTTAGCTCCTTTAATATTTAATAATATAGTTATAATGTACTATAGGTTAGCCTTACCCTAGCATTATTTTTATATGCCCACATTGAAATGTGGATGTATATTGCCGTCGCCCCATCCGTCCATCGTCCACAATTTCTTGTGAACGCTTTAACGGCAAAAGTTATCATCCAATTGTTTTAAAATTGATGTTGTTTACATTAGTGAGATGAAGAAGCCAATCTAATTTCAGCAATTTCCGTTAATTTCTTCTGGAGTTATGGTCCTTGTTTCACTTTGTTGCACCTTGTGAACGACAAAAGTTATCAACCGATCTGTATGAAATTTATAGGCATCATTTAAATTAGTAAAACAAAGACGCCTATTGAATTTCAACAATATCCGTTAATTACATCTAGAGTTATGGCCCTTGTTTCACTTTGTTAAATCTTGTGAACGCTCTAATGACAACAGTTATCATCCAATCTAATTGAAATTGATATGCATCATTTAGATTAGTGAAACGAAGAAGCCTATTGAATTTCAGAAATTTCCGTTAATTACGCTGTGAGTTAAGGCCCTTGTTTCACTTTGTTGAGCCTTGTGAATGCTCTTATGACAAAAGTTATCAACTGATCTGTATGAAATTTATATGCATCATTTAAATTAGTATAACAAAGAAGCCAATGAATTTCAGCAATTTCCGTTAATTACATCTAGAGTTATGGCCCTTGTTTCGCTTTTGAATGCTCTAATGACAACAGTTATCATCCAATCTGTTTTAAATTGATATAATGATGCATATCAGATATGCGTCATTTAAATTAGTGAAACGAAGAAGCCTATTGAATTTCAGCAATTTCCGTTAATTACGCCGTGAGTTAGGCCCTTGTTTCACTTTGTTGTACCTTGTAAATGCTTTAACGACAAAAGTTATTATCCGATATGTATGAAATTTATATGTATCATTTAAATTAGTAAAACGAACAAGCCTATTGAGTTTCAGCAAATTTCCGTTAATTACATCTAGAGTTATGGCCCTTGTTTAATTTTGTTGAATCTTGTGAACGCTTGAATGACAAAAGTTATCACCTAATCTGTATGAAATTCATATGCATCATTTAAATTAGTAAAATGAAGAAGCCTATTGAATGTCAGCAATTTCCGTCAATTACGTCTACAGTTATGGCCCTTGATGTACTTTGTTGAACTTTGTGAACGTTCGAACGACAAAAGTTATCATCCGATCTGTATGAAATTTATATGCATTATTTGAATTAGTAAAACTAAAAAGCCTTGTGAACCCTCAACAACGAAAATTATAATGTCATCCGTATGAAATTGTCTATTTAATTCCCCTAATTACCTACAAAAGAATAAATATGTGACAACCCTTGTCGACTGCTCGGACTATTTAGCTGCTGTGGACGTATGTTTTGTTGCCTGGCAACCTATCTTTGATATTTACGGATTTTAGACCATAGCTTTCTGGATTATGGCCCCTGATTGTACAAAAAATTGCTTTGGTTTTTAACTTGTTCTCTATCCATCTCTTGCAAAATGTGGGAATATCTTGCCTGGCAGCCGCTGGTTCGATTTTCAGTCCCGTTTTATACGCCCACTTGGAAATGTGGACGTGTATTGCTGTCGTCCCCGTCCATCCATCCACTTGTCCGTCTGTCCGTCGTCCACAATTTCTTGTGAACGCTCTAACGCCAAAAGTTCGTATATATTGTTCTCATTGGTGAGATGAAGAAATCTATTTAATTTCAATAATTTCCGTTTATTATGTCTAGAGTTATGGCCCTTACATGTATATCACTTTGTTGGACCTTGTGAAGGCTCTAACGCTGTAAGTTATCATCCCATCTTTGTGAAATTTATTTGCATTATTTAAGTTAGTGAATCGAAGAAGACTATTGAATTTCAGCAGTTTCCGTTTATTACGCCTAGAGTTATGGCCCTTGTTTCACATTATTTAAATTAGTGAACGCTCTAATGTCAAAAGTTATCATTCGATCTTTCTGAAATTTATTTGCATTATTTAAATTAGTAAAAGGAAGAAGCCTATTGAATTTCAGCAATTTCCGTTTATTACGTCTAGAGTTATGGCTCTTGTTTCACTTTATTGAACCTTGTGAACGCTCCAACGCCAAAAGTTATCATCCGATCTTTCTGAAATTTATGCATTATTTAAATTAGTGAAACGAAGAAGCCTTTTGAATTTCAGCAATTTCCGTTTATTACATCTAGAGTTATGGCCCTTGTTTCACTTTATTGAATAATGATACGCCAACATCGAAGTTTGATGACACATCTGTATTTTAATAATAAATATGCGACAACCCTTTCTGGCTAGTGACTACCCAGTTGATTTAGTTGTCTGGCAACATATCTTGTGTATATTTATGGTCTTGCTTTGAAAATAGTAGGAATGTTACCATACAGGTATATGTAACTACTGACACTGAAATGATGGTAAGAAACCGGTTTAACAAGATTCTATGATACTGAACATCAATACATGTATGGTTACAGTACTATTTGGAAGAGTTTGGTACAGTATACAGTCGGCACAACAACTTAGATCATTATAACTTATTGATAAGCTCATGTGGAAATATAGTTGTATATTGTTGTGACCCCTGCCGGTTCATCGTCTACAATTTCATATGAACCCATTACAGATTACATTTATCATCTGATCTTTTTGAAATTTTTAATTTCTGATTATAACTGAGAGTTATTGCCCATTATCACTTTGTAGAATCTTGTGAACACTCTAAAGATCAAAGTTATCATCCTATTCCTGTTTCATGCATGAAATTAGTGAAGGAAAAATCGTATAGAATTTCAACATTTCATTCATGTTAATTACTTCTTGAGTTATGGCCATGTTTACTTTGTGAAATATTGTGATGGCACTTACTATCATCCAAAGTAGTGAAACAAAAAAAGCCTATCAAATTTCATCAATTTCCGCTAATTACGTTCTTTTCAACCGCAAACGTCATCTGATGTGGACGTATATTGCCGTCGCCCCCCGTCCGTCCGTCCATCGCCCACAATTTTTTGTGAACGCTCTAACGCCAAAAGTTATCATCCAGTTGCTTTAAAATTGATATATGTTGTTTTAAAAAAATTGATATATGTTGTTTACATTAGTGAGATGAAGAAGCCTATTTAATTTGAATAATTTCCGTTTATTATGGCTAGAGTTATGGCCCTTGTTTCACTTTGTTTAACCTTGTGAATGCTCTAACCCCAAAAGTTATCATCCTATCTTTCTGAAATTTATATGCATTATTTAAATTAGTGACACGAAGAAGCCTATTGAATTTCAGCGATTTCCGTTTATTACGTCTAGAGTTATGGCCCTTGTTATCATCCGATATGTATGAAATTTTTATGCATCATTTAAATTTGTGAAACAGGTCTATTGAATTTCAGCAATTTCCGACAATAATTTCTAGAGTTATGGCGATTGTGAACGTTTGAATGACAAAAGTGATCATGTGATCTGTATGAAATTTATATGCATGTTTTAAATTAGTAAAACAAAAAACCCTGTCAAATTTCAGCAATTTCTGTAGATTACTTCCAGAGTTGAGACCCTTGTTTCAGTTTGTAGAACCTTGTCAACCCTCAAACAACTTATAATCTGATCTGATTATTACCTACATGGAATAAATATGCGACAACCCTTGTCGACCGCTCGGACGATTTAGCTGCTGTGGGCGTATGGTTTGTTGCCTGGCAACCAATCTTTTCTTTGTGTGTCTGTTTGTTGCCTACAGGCCACAATTCTTAATGGATCAACTTATAGCCTAAGGACGGCAATTATTGATTTTGGTCCGTGTCCGAACCCCCAGGGGCAGTGCCACGGCCAATGTTTGTGTTTATCGTATACATGCCACAATTATTATTGGATTATCTTGGAACTTGGTAAGTATATACGCAGGCATCGATATTTCCGCGCACATGCGCAGGCACATTTGCTTCAAAAAAACTTTTTTGCAGGCACATTTTTAAAGATGTAGCCGCCCAGCACAAAGACAAAGAAAAAATCGAAGAAAGCCGCCTAGTCGTATTTAAACCCCTTCGTCCTTCTCTGAACACAAACTCGGCGCTCGAAATTTACCACGGCAATTAAACGGCAAAGCCATGGTAAAAGCCGATGTACGCAAACCATGTCTGCCACGGCATAATTTATTTTTGTGTGCCGTAGTAGACCCTATCATCCCAAATTAGTTTAAAGAAAGATGTATTGGTATTTTGTTTATTTATACTTAGAAGATGTGTAGGTCTATTCATATTACAATTATTCTACGGTCTTTATATTTGTTTATTTGCCATAAATAGGTCACCCAGACCAATTTATGGCACTCCAATGTTAAAGGTTTGAATGTCGTAGTTGTCCAACACGTGCCTGCAAATTTTCACGATGTTTCTTATTTTATTTCTTACCTGTGTTGACCGTGGATTAGCTACGGCCCGAGAGTAGGACTAGGAGGACGATGAGAGCTTTCTCAGTTTCTGCCTGACCTGATTCTCATTCCACCGTAATAAAAATAATATTTGTGAGACACGTACAACAACTTTACAAACAAGTCAAATAATACAACGTGTTTTAATTATCAATATCTACCTGTTGTCATAATTCGTTGTACTCAAATAAAACACGGGGGGTTGGATGGCTGATGGTTAGCGTGCGCGCGCTGTATCAGAAAGTCTGTCATTGAGTCGACTGGCGTGGTTTCGAAACCCCGGTTGTACGTGGCAAGGAGTAGGGTCGCCTGTCCAACCTCGTGGGTTTTCTCCGGGTCCTCCGGGTTTCCTCCCACTGCTAAAGACCCCTACGCGCAAGCGAATTATGTAAATAAAATTAAACCATATGTTAGTCCCGAAATGACCTAGTTTGTGTCAAGTGGACGTTAAACCCCATTTCTCTCTCTCTCAAATAAAACACAAACACCGTTTTAAGAATCGTTTTAATTTTTAATCTCAAAGTAATATTAGAAAAAAAAAAACAAATACCGAAAGGTCCTCAACTTATCTATCCAGAGAAACAGAGTGGGGCGGGACAATTTTATTCTCGTCGGGTGGTGTCAAAAAGTTTTTAGATCCCTGTATCATTGATGAAAATTAAGTGAATTTGGTAAAATTTGAATATATAAATGGAAATTTGATTTGCACTGAACCAAATACAAAAGGCAGCAGATGCTCTGAAAATACATCAAGAAGGGTTTAATTTTCATAAAAGACCACGCCCCCCCTCCCAAAAATATTTTTGCCTCGCTCCGCTCGCAAAATATAGATTACGTAGATTAAGTTTATAATCACTCTTATTGGATTGATATATAGTCCGACAAAAGAGAAGGAATGACTTCTATTCAGGATTGGATTGATGAATTGTCCGACAAAGGATTAAGTCAGCCAATCAAGGCAGATTAAGTAGTTAATCAAGGTAACGTCAACTGGGGCTACCTTGAGCAGTGGGGCAACTTTGAACATTTTTCAATATATTGGTTGAGCATTTTATATCTTCTATTTATTTATTCATATAGTATAAATAATGCTTACTTTAAATAAATATACATCTTAGATGATATAAATAAATGATTCGCATTTGATGAGATGTTAATCCCATCATGCAAGTGTGGCATGTCTATTCAGGTCAAGCCTAGGTCAAATGTATAGCCTGTCAACTTTATACTAAAAGTCTTTAAGTATACATCATTCAACATACAAACACTTCATTTATATATGTAGATAAAACATATTTGTTAAATTTCAAACAGGTATTTAGGGTTTTGAATAAAAATAAAAATTTAATTAACTTTGGGCAACTTGTACAACCTCTCCCCAAAGACATTTATTCACAACATTTGTTATGTTTCTTGCATTTGATTATCAATAACAAATGAATTTACTGTTGCATTTTGATAGATTTATTAATTTTCCATTAATTTATTGAATGCAATTTTATGAACCGTTCAAATTAACCCCGCTTTCGAGGCAACATTGAACACCTAAATATTTTGTCATGAAAACTGAAAAAAATAATATTTTTAAACCAAAACTTTTTCTTATTTTGTTGAAATGTTAATTCTATAAGTATTTTGATGAATTTAAATTATTTTGAATGGAAATTTACACATCAATCAAAGTTGAATGAAAAAAAAAAAATGTTCAAAGTAACCCGTTTCATGGTAGCTGTATAGACGGTATAAATGAATACATCAATCACTTAATTACCTAATCAATCCAGCCTATTATCAACGATGATCAGGTTGAATGGTAGCTACATGTACACACTCAGTACACTATATTAATTTTGGAATTTTGAATATTATTCACCATGTCTTGATGTCTGTTGAGCATATTCCTTGTCGAACAATTTAGGACGTTTGGAAAATAGCGTCGGACATGTCCGGAATATACAAGCGAATTCCCATGACTGTGTCACACCCACATTTTTGTTAATTTTTTGTCTGTAAATACTCTACAGATTGCAGTTGTGAACCGATTTCGTTCAAATTCAGCATATCAATCATTTCAATAGCAGGGTTGTACTTATTTATATTATGTCATCTCCAACCCCCCGGGTCAGAGCCACACCCAATTAGTGTGTTGATTGTCTTCAGGCTGCAATTCTGAATGGTTCATCTTGGAACTTGGCGTATTTATTTTTTATAACATAAAGACAGCAACTATTTATTTTGGTAAAACAAACCCAACACCTAGCCTTGTTTGTCATATTCATATTACGGTTGTTGCAGCCATTTCATATTTCATTCTCTTCATTTTAAAAAATACCATATCAATCAAATCAGGAATGTGGACATATATTGTAGTGGTAGTGTTGGTCTTGTTTTATAATTGAAATTAGTAAAATGCAGTAGAGTTATGAATTCTAACTATTTCTGTTAATTACTTATCTTTTGAACATAAGTTATGTCTCTTGTTTGTTAAAAGAAAAGAGAATTATCATAATATAACTATAATTAAATACTGCCATTACCGGTGCTGCAAAAGAATCAATGCAGCAATCTCTGCGGACTGCTCAAGTAACATAGCTGTAGTGGGTGTACTTGCGTTTCGTTACGTTGCATACAACTTATCTTTATTTACATCTTCCCAAAGATTCATAATGTGACAACCTTTGTGGATTTAAAATTTGCGACTAATGTTGTTGTACTTGTATGTTTTGTTGCCTTGACTTTTAAGGTATTGTATATAAATATGCAGCAAAAATGGAAGAAGTGCTGACTGTTTAATAAATACATTAAACTGTTATTGATACTGATTGTATTTGAAGGTATCTACTGGATACCAAATGGTATAAACAGTGGAAGAAATATGTAGGGTATGATAAATGGGATTCTGGATGTGTTGGTGAAGCAAGTGCTAACCCTGGTCCAATTGACAACAGTCCTCTTCTAAAAGGTAATTTGCTATCATCAGGAATATAATTAGTGGATGCAATCTGAATTGGGCTCAGTTATGTTTTTGATGTTTTGGCACTAGGCTACTAGTGCTGGGTTTTCTGCTGTAGTCACGACACGATGCGTATTGCGATTCAGGTGCTACAATTAGTACAATACGATTCGTAAACAGGCTAATAATTAATAAATACCAAGAAAACAATATGATAAATGAATAATTTATACTTTTATTGTCGTCGCTGCTGTCCGACATCTGTTTGTGGACACTCTACAGGTCACAATTTTTATCTGATTTTAAAACTCCTTCAAATATATCATCGTAACACCTTGGCGAACGTTGAATTCGAATTTCGTGAAAATCTGACTGAATCTGCCCAACAAAATGGCTGCCTCTTGTACGCAATTAGTGTAAAAGTATGTAGGCCTAATACCAAGGTATTTTGATGAAACTTAAAACGTGTTTATAAATTATATCCCAAAGATCTTGATTCCTTTAGATATTTGCGCATATCTGACCGTAACTTCCTGGATTATGGCACCTGATTGTACGAAAAAATCCTGATTTAGGGTTTTTATCCGATTGTAAAAATCGTTTCAATATATCATTGTTAAACCCTGATGATGGTTGAGTTAGAGGCCAAAATTTTGATCCAATTTTGATGAAAGTTTAAATTTATGTTTATATCACAAAGATCTTGGGTTCCTTCCGATAATCGCGCATATCTGAACGTAACTTTCTGGATTATGACCCCTGATTGTTAAAAAAATCGCATTTTTATACGCCCACATTTTCATGTGGATGTATATTGTTGTCGCCCCTGTCCATCAGGCCGTCCATCCACAATTTGTTTGTGGACACTCTACAGGTCACACTTTTTATCCAATTTTGACCAAACTTGAAATATAGGTCTATCTCCCAAAGATCTCAGTTCCTTTGGATATTGGCATGTATCAGACCATAACTTCATGGATTATAGGCCATGATTGTACGAAAAATCACATTTTTAGCTTGTGGACACCCTAGAGGTAACAATTTTGATCCTATTTTGATGAAATTTGAAGTGCATATTTATATCCCAAAGATCTTGGTTCCTGTCGATACTCGCGCATATTGAATTGTAACTTCCTGTAGTATGGCCCCTGATTGTGCGCAAAAATTGCGTTTTTAGATTGTGGTTCCTCTACTCTAGTGTTCACAATTTTTATCCGATTTTAAAAAACGTTTGAATATATAAATGTTACACCCTAATGAAGGTTGAATTCAAATTTCGTGAAAATTGGACCAAATTTTTTCGGACAAAATGGCTGCCCCTTGTACGCAAATAGTGTAAAAATATGATATATCAAGGTTGTGGACCCTCTAGAGGTCACAATTTTCATCCGATTTTGATGAAACATGGTATGCATATTTATAACCCAAAGATCTTGGTTCATTTCAATATTCGTGCATATCTGATGGTATCTTCCTGAATTATGGCTCCTGATTGTATGAAAAATTGCGATTTTAGCTTGTGGTTCCTCTAGAGGTCACAATTTTTATCCGATTTAAAAAAGAAAGGTTTAGTATATCACCGTTACACCCTAATGATGGTTTAGTATATCACTGTTACACCCTAATGATGGTTGAGTTCGAATTTCGTGAAAATCGGACCAAAACTGTCGGACAAAATGGTCGCCCCTTGTGCGCAAACAGCGTAAACATTTCGTATATCAAGGTTGTGGACCTCATAGAGGTCACAATTTTTATCTGATTTTGTTGAAACTTGAAATATAAGTTTATAACCCAAAGAACTCGGTTCCTTTCGATATTCGCACATATCGGATCGTAAATTCCTGAATTATGTCCCCTGATTGTACGAAAAATCACATTTTTAGCTTGTGGACCCTATAGAGGTCACAATTTTTATCCGATTTAAAAAAATGTTTGAATATATCACCGTTACAGCCTAAGGATGGTTGAGTTCGAATTTCGTAAAAATCGGACCGAAACTTATGGACAAAATGGATGCCCCTCGTATTCAAATAGTGTAAAAAAATATGATATATCAAGGTTGTGGACTCTCTAGAGTTCACAATTTTCGTCTAATTTTGATAACCCAAAGATCTTGGTTCCTTTCGATATTCGCACATATCGGACCGTAACTTCCTGAATTATGGCCCCTGATTTTACGGACAATCACGTTTTTAGCTTGATGTCCCTCTAGAGGTCACAATCATTATCTGATTTAAAAAAAAAAAAACGTTTGAATATATCACCTTTACACCCTAAGGATGGTTGAGTTCGAATTTCGAGAAAATCGGACCAAAACTGACTAGACAAAATGGCCACCCCTCGTACTCAAATGGCGTAAAAATATGGTATAACAAGGTTGTGGACCCTCTAGAGGGGACAATTTTCTTCTGATTTTGATGTAACTTGAAATGAAAGTTTATAACCCAAAGATCTTGGTTCCTTTCGATATTTGCGCGTAACTTCCTGAATTATGGCCCCTGATTGTACGAAAAATCGCTTTTTGTTTAGCTTGTTCTCTATCCATCTCTTGCAAAATGTGGGCGTATCCTGGCTGGCCGCCACTGGTTGCATTATTTAAATTAGTAAAATGAAGAAGGCTGTTGAATTTCAACAATTATTGTATATTTCTTCCCTTGTTTCAGCTCGTAGCACCTTGTGAACCCCTAAAGGATGAAAATTATAATTTGATCTGTATGAAATTGCCTTGTAAAAGCCCACCCCCCCTCCCCTTACTTACAAATATTAAATATGTGACAAGTTGTCACTGACAACCCTTGTTGACTGCTCCTACGGTTTAGCTTTTTTGGGTGTATTTTTTGTTGCCTGGCAACCTTTCTTACTTTATTATAGGAGATGGTCAGTTGCAGGAACATTTAAGTGAAGATTTAGATTACATGTTATTACCAGGCGATGCATGGAATAGATTACTTAGTTGGTATGGTATAATTCCAGGACAGGTACATAAATGCACTTATCTATTGTCTTTTTGTATTACCATTGTTCCTGTCCACACATGTATGACCGTCATTCACATTTTCTTGAGACCATTTTACAGACTACTTTTATCAGCATACAATCTTTTTATGCGCCCAGATTCTTTTGATATTGGCATGTCTCCTGGACTCAAGATTCACCCACGGGTATCTGCCATATTTCAAAAAATGGCCTTCTACAGGGAAGCCTTTCTAAGGCCATTTTGTTCAACATCAAGGCCATTTTTTCAATTCTGAAATTATCGAAGGCCATTTTTTAAATCTGTTGAATGGAGCCATAAAGTTGATAAACGAGACATTACGAGGTAAATTATTTCTAAAATAATTGGTCAAAATGACGGAAACATTCAAATAAAACTTCAAAATCTTTTGTGTCAAAAAGCAATGCGGCCAAAAATAGACCTTCCGATCCTAAGCGCTTGGGTGACAAGAAACATAGTTCCAATTCAACACCGCCTTGTAAACGCTCAAACAACAAAAGTTATCATCCGATCTGTATGGAATTTATATGCATAATTTAAAAGAGTGGCCCTTGTTTATCCTCTTGAACCTTGTGAATGCTCGAATGACAAAAGTTATCTGATCTGTATGAAATTTATATGCATCATTTAAATTACTGAAACGAAGAAGCCTATTGATTTTCAACAATTTCTTTTAATTACTTCCAGAGTTAAAGCCCTTGTTTCATTTTGTAGAACCTTGTAAACCCTCAAAAGATGGAAATTATAATCTGATCTATATGAAATTGTCTTGTAAAGACCCTGTTACCAACAAAAGAATAGATATTCGACAGCATTTGTTGACCACTTGGACGATTAAGCTGCTGTGGGCATATGTTTTGTTGCCTGGCAACAGATGTAAAGAGTGAAATACATACATTTAGGTCATAGCCTTTCAATATCATGGAAGTATAGGTCAATTATTCAGCGATGCTAGATTTTGATTTAAAAAGTGTTACCGTTATAATTTAGTATTTCATTGAAACATGCTCACTTTTTAAAATAGTGTCCTTATTATAGAAGGCTATATATGGCACAGCTGTGGGAAATTTTATGAAGTAATTTTAGTTAGGGTTGTCACCTGATCGCAACTGTTACTTTGATAACTTGATATAATACTCTAACAAAACGCTATAAATTTGATACTTATGACAGTACCACAAAACATAATTAGAACCAGATTAATTGACACTGAAAATCATTGTATGCCGTTTGTATTTGTGTACGCGAAAAAAAATACTTGACAAAATATGATAAAAAAATCTACAATTTTTAAGATAAAAGTCTTGTCATATACACTCGGGATCCAATACAATGCGGTACCCGATGATAACGGCCAGGTCGCCATGATGTTTGTTCATAGCAGAGTCTTGATTATGGTTTCGTCTGTCCGTCCGTCCGTCCGTCCGTCCGTCACACATTTTGGGACACAATAACTCTCCTTCTAATTGAGCTAGAATGTTCAAACTTGGTGTAGGTTCTTATTAGGTCAATGCCTTGATGGAGTTTGAAGATGAGCATTTTCTGCTTAGGGTAAGCAGAGATAAGCAATTTGATTCGTTGATGCTTTGGGACATGATAACTTTAGTTCTAATTAAGTGAGAGTGATGAAACTTGGTATAGTTTCATTACATCATTACCTTGACTAAGTTCGATAATGAACATTTTCTGCTCAGGGTTAGCAAAGCGATAAGCAATTTGATTGGCCGAGACTTTGGAACACAATGACTCTCCTTCTAATTGAGCTAGAATGTTCAACTTTGGTGTAGGTGTTTATTATGTTGAATGCCTTTATGGAGTTCGAAGATGAGCATTTTCTGCTTAGGGTGAGCAGAGATAAGCAATTTGATAGGTTGATGCCTTGGGACACGATAACTTTAGTTCTAATTAAGTGAGAGTGAAGAAATTTTGTTTATAGTTTTATTACATCAATACCTTGACTAAGTTTGCTAATGAGCATTTTCTGCTTGGGGTAAACAGAGCGATAAGCAATTTGATTGGTCAAGACTTTGGAACACAATAACTCTCATTCTAATTGAGCTAGAATGTTTACTCTTGGTGTAGATGTTTATTAGGTGAATGCCTTGATGGAGTTCGGAGTTAGAAGATGAGAATTTTCTGCTTAAGATAAGCAGAAATAAGCAATTTGATTGGTTGATGCTTTGGGACACAATAACTTTAGTTCTAATTAAGTGAGAGTGAGGACACTTGATGTATAGTTTTATCACATCAAGTTCCATAATAAGCATTTTCTGCTTAGGGTAAGCAGAGCGATAAGCAATTTCATTGGTCCAGACTTTGGAACACAATAACTCTCCTTCTAGTTGAGATAGAATGTTCAAACTTGGTGTAGGCATTCATTAGGTGAATTAGGTCTCTGTAGGAAAAAGGGTCATTGCAAGCTTCCATTCCCTTTGATAAAAAACAGACTTCACAAATAATTCTTGGCAACTTGTTAGGCCCCTTAAAAAAATAAATATTGGTGATCGTCCTTTTTTTTTCCAAAAATCTTGAAGGGAGGAAGTTTTGGATGAATATACAGAACAAGCAACACTTCAGGAATATTAAGCTTTTATCTCATGTGAAAACATAAGTCATCTTTTTATAAAGCCGCTGATCATCATTTGCATTGTTCAGATTAATTATTTAAACTTCAGATATTCCGGCTTGGATTCAATCAGGCCCCAAATTCACAATGCATTTTCTCAGACTGAAGTTAAGAATTTACTCAAAATTGTTTCTTATTTCAATTAAAATATAATCCTTTATGAAACTTTTGGTGTTTTAATGTATCAAATACATCAATAAGAAACTATATGCAAAGTTTCGTTTTTCTGGATCAAAGACATTTCTCATAAACCGTGATTGAAAGTTGAGTAAATTCTTAAATTAAGCCTGAGAATGCTTTGTGAACTCGGGGGCAGATTAAAAAGAGATTTAACTGAACACTTATAGATGGGACTGGCTGGTTAAATGTTCCAGGATTTTCAATTCCTATTATATCATGTCTTTGGACTGATTTCATAATATTGTAGTTAGTTAATTAAGACCACCAGAAGAAACCGGTAAAAAAACAAAACAACGTGGCATCGGTCGATTTCCTCATTCATGTCACCATGGCGATTATATCCTCTCACAATGTACGGTATCTCCGAGATTCCGAAAATCTGTTGATACATTTATTCGAGAGAGCAAAATCGGCGAGACATATTCTTAAAACATAGTTCCAGGTTGTATTGTATTTAATGGTGCTGTAGACGCGCGAACGAAAATGTCGGCCATTGCTGTCAATAACAGGTTGCTATTTGTGTATGTCATACAGTCCTACGCATTTTAAGAGTATTGAAACATGTGTCAATAATTATATCCGCTTCATTAACTCTTGCGCCACGGATCGCACTAGCTTAGGAATTTCGTAGCCTAGCTACATTTTGGGACTTTTACCATTGGTTTTAAACATCGTAAGAGGGTAAATTTTTAAAATAAAAAATAAAAAATTTGTTTGGATCAGATAGAATTTTCTGGACGGGCGGGGCCGTTCACTAACTAATTTTTTGGGACGTATATATTGCCGTCACCCACGTCCATCCGTCTGTCGGTTGGTCTGTACGTCTGTCCGCCATCAACAATTTCTTGTGAACGCTGTAACGCTAAAAGTTATGATCCTGTGGTTTTAAAATTCATATATGTTGTTGACATTAGTGAGATGAAGAAGCCTATTTAATTTCAGCAATTTCTGTTTATTACGTCTAGAGTTATGGCCCTTGTTTCACTTTATTGAACGCATTTTCCGTCAATTATTTCTAGAGTTATGGTGGGCCTTGTTTTACTATGTGAACCTTGTAAATGTTTGAATGACAAAAGTTATCATCCGATCTGTATGATACCTATATGCATGATTTAAAAATTAGTAAAACAAAAAAGCCTGACAAATTTAAAAATTTTCTGTAAACAAAAAAAAATATAAATATGCAACATCTCTTGTTGACTGCCCGTACAACTATCTTTCCAATTTCAGGAGAGCTTTATTTGACTTCCCAGGAATTTATTCACGTGAAGGCCTGGTTATCACCTAATTTTGACAGTTAATAGATTATTTTAATCCCCAATTTTTGCTTGTTGCACACATACGAAAAACGTCATATTTTAAATTTTCACCATGTGAAGGAGGGTTTGGTCATATGGACCTTGACTGAGCAAATGAGTAAATTTAATCATGGAAAATGATAGTTAATGACTGGAGGAGATCCTTATGAAGATCATTTCAATGTGTTTTTATTACCATATGCCTTTTGTATATAATATTATTACTGAAGCTAATTTAGACTATGTGCATGTATCAGTAGCAATAAAATGAATACGTACTAAAGAAGAATAATGGGTACATAATAAGGAGGAAATTTTTTGACATATTAAATAGCTAATGATTTATGTTTTTAAGGAACCGATCTGTCGAGGTGTTATAGAACAAGGAATGTTCGTAAAACACTGCAAAGTGGAGGTGTATTTATTGGAATTAAAGCTGTGTGAAAATTCCAATTTGGATAAAACTACTGCCAAACAATTTAGTCGTTCATCCACTATAGGTAGCCCTTGATTCCCAAAACATATATTCTGTACTACTACTATAGCTGGCTTAACTTGTTTTTCCTGAATACTTATGGTCATTGACAGTTATTCATCAAAGAAAACCTCACATTATATTACCTGTATTGTAATAACTGCACAAATCACACAGGGTTAAAAATAATCCACAAGGCTTTCTCATCAATATAAATTCTATTTATGTGTTAATTGAAAATCATGTTTAAAATATTTTTTTCTGCATCAGTAAGAATTTTTATGAGTCAGTGTCCATTACAAGATGAAAAACAAGTGAAGTTTTTTGTGATATTTTATGTAGCATGTGGTGGCTTGACTAGATTTGAATATGGATTATTAAATATTAAACTGGTTATCATTTGTAGGTACATGAATAGGTAATACATTATATCATGTAGTAAAATATCCCTAGTATACATTTGAAGAAAAAATCCTTGCAACACTCATTTGTAGTAAAAAGAACAAAAACATTGTGTCATTTAAAAATATAAAGAATTAATATTACATATCAATGGTTTGAATTGGGTAAAGTTTGTATGAATTATCTACTCATGTACATGCACAGGCATTTAGAACTTCTTTCCATGCATAACTTTATATCATCAAACTATAAATTTATGTGTTGTGAAATTCTTGCTTCTGAAAATGGATTTAATAAGTTAAACTACATAGTTGTATTTCTATCTGTGTTGACAAAATTCTTCAGGACACTATTATGCAACAACAGTTACATGTATGATGTACATATAATCTGCTGTTAATAGTAGCAAAAATTACTTCTTTTTTTCATTCAAACTGTTCAACTGTTACTTGACTCTCACATGATCTGTAACAAATATTGTAATGTTTAATGCAAATCTATTTCACATCTCTCAGAAAGCAATAATTTCTAGCACACAATAATTTCTTTTTTTTTGGTGTCTATTATTTGTTAAGTTGGTGTTCTAAAGGTGGTTATTAAATACCATTTATGTAATTTTTTGTGTATATTTTAGAAAACCAAGGTACCTTTTTTTTCCAGGAATGCACTACATGTATTAACACATGCTGTATATTTTAGGGTATCTATTAATTTAAATGTGATATCGATCTACCGTTAGTATATACCGACTTAGCAAATAAGGTGACACAGCTTTGCCATAGTTAAAATGCCTGCATGAATGGCTTTGCATGTTTTGTCCTTTCAGACTGCCATAGGGAGGGAGGTTATTGAGGATGGTTGCTATAGTAAACAGCTCAAAATTGAAGTATATTTATGGACAGTTAAACTTTCTCAATACAGTCAAGTTGAACAAGAAATAACATCCTCTTTAAGTCGATCTACTTGTCTAGGTACAGATCTGTTTAGGTTTTTATTTCATTTTTGGCCCTTTTTAAAAATATATACATGGGTGTTTATTTTGTAATTAAAGTGACAAAGGTAATTTGCATGTAAAGATATCATTATAATTTTTCTTTTCAGCATTCTTTAGTGGTCCTTTTTCTGCAATTGTTTTCTGTAGAATAGTGCTGAGATGTTATATGAGACAATATTTTATTCACACATTTAAATTAATATCTTAATTTATTGTTATGGGAATTGAGATTGTTATCCCTCATGGAGGACTTGATAGGACAAAACATGATTCTTATATTCAGACTTTCCTTTTAATAATGTATTTTATCTTAAATAATATATTAATTTCATTTTTCCTCTATTTTAACTTTTATATTTAAATTTATTTGCATATTAATCTTTTGCTTATTAATACTTATTTTAAATTATGTTAAATATTTTAGATGAATTTGAAAGAATTATTGATTTTAGAATTTGCCTCATTAAAAATAATTTTTCAAGTTAGAATTTAACTTATCAGCTATATCTTGACATGATTTTTAATGTTATTTGTGAAATATTTTTGTTCGATTCTATTTTTATGTTGAGTATATGACAACTGGTATGTAGGTCAACTCAAGCCTTATCTTGACTCTGTAACCTCATCTCTTTTTGTTCCCCGCCTTTCGAAGAAAGCACGGGACTATTAAAATGGGTCTGTCTGTCCGACTGTCTGTCCTTGACACTTTTTGGAACAATAACTTTCCTTCAAATTGACCTAGAATGTTCAAATTTGGTGTAGGTGTTTATTAGGTGAATGCCTTGATGGAGTTTGAAGATGAGCATTTCCTGCTTAGGGTAAGCAGGGATAAGCAATTTGATAGGTTGATGCTTTGGGACACGATAACTTTGATTTTAATTGAGTGATATTGGTGAAACTTCCTGTTCATAGTTTCATTACATCATTACCGTAACAAGTTCGATGATGAGTATTTTCTGCTTAGGCAAAGTAGAGACTTCAATCTGATTGGTCGAGACTTTGGAACACAATAACTCTCCCTCTAATTGAGGTAGAATTTTCAAACTTGCTGTTGGTGTCTATAATGTGATTGCTTTGACAATTCGGTCATGGGCATTTTGCACTACGGCTAAGCAGAGGTTAGCAATTTGATTAGTTTAGACTTTGGAACACTATGACGTTGTTCTAAATTGGTGAGAGCAATGTATAGATTCATTATATCAATACATTGACTATGTTCAATGATGAGAATTTTCTGCTTAGGCTAAGTAGCGATATGTAATTTGATAAGTCAAGAGTTTGGGATGTAACAGCTCTGCTTTTAATTGAGATAGAATGTTTAAATTTGACTTAGATGTTCTTAGATGAATGTTTTGACTGAGTTCAATGATTAACATTTCCTGCGAAAGCTAAGCAGAGCTAAACAATTTCATTGGCCGATGCTTTGGGACAAGGTAACTTTGATTCTATCTTATGGAGAGTGATCAAACTTAGTGTATAGTTCCACTACCAGGTATTTCAAAACCTTAAACTAATCATGATATTTACTTTGATTGCTCTATTCTTTTGAAAAAAGTAAATTTGCAATTATTTGACATGTATCATCTATTTATTTTGAGATTTCGGCAGGGGACATCAGCCTCACTGTTGGCTTGTTTGACAATAATTTATTTGAATACTCGTTTACAACAGGTTGAAGTATAACAATCTGACAACCTTTGGCAACAAATTAGATTTTCCTTTTTATTGCTGTTTATTAAAAATTAACCAGATAGATTAAAGATACATTATGGGAGATTAGATAAAAGAGCTTGCAGTTGAAAACTAGATAATGTAAAGGGAATTTGCTGAAAATTTCAGTCAAATTGATCCACTCTAAATGAGAATTTAGCAATTGAATTTTCGGCCTAGCCTCGATCAGCATTACTAAAGTTGGTACGATAAAAAACACAGCTGCGATTATCCATTTCATGATTAAATCATGAACGAAAGTCGAGCAGCAAATCGGATCATAATCCAGTAAATATCGCAGGCTAGCGATGACATTGATAGTTGATTATGGTTTGGATAAGTTAATTAATGATTTAGATAACATTTCAGGCTAAAGAAAGACCTGCAATAGGCAGATTTCGCTCTTGCATAATGTATGTTTAATTAATCCAATTCTCAAATCATACTATTTAAATTAAAAGCAAATCCCACACTTGAGAATATTTTGTTACATTCATTCCACTTTGTGTTTGATGATACAAGGTATCAACCAGGCATGTTTATAGATAATTAAAAATTAAGAGTTATTATATATATATATATTTGTAGCACAATTAGAGAAGAAAATGAGAGAAGTGTTTAGTATAAAGGAAGATAAAGAGGTTAGGTTGTGGAATCGTTATATGAGTAATACTTATGAACATTTGAGTAAAATGGAGAACTCACTACAAGATTCTGGTTTATACCCAGGTCAGGTGATTGTAATAGAAGAAAAAAATGATGATGGTACATGGCCAAGACAAGCTAAAAGGTAAATTTTATCTTGGAATTTTACTTTGAATCAAGATATGTTACTTTTTTTATACGCCCACATTTTCATGTGGACGTATTATGTCGTCACCCTTGTCCGTCGGGTCAATTTTTATGCGATTTTGACAAAACATGAAATATTGGTCTATCTTCCAAAGATCTTGGTTTCTTTCCATATTGACATGTATTGGACCATAACTTCATGGATTATAGCCCCTGATTGTACGAAAAATCACATTTTTAGCTTGGACACTCCAGAGATAAAAAATTTCATCTGATTTTGATGAAACTTGAAATGCATGTTTATAGCCCAAAGATCTTGGTTCCTTTCAATATTTGAGCATATCGGATCGTAACTTCCTGAATTATGGCCCCTGATTGTACAAAAAATCGCATTTTTAGCTTGTTGTCCCTCTTGAGGTCACAATTATCTGATTTAAAAAAAAAAAAACGCCCCTCATACGCAAATAGTGTAAATATATGGTATATCAAGGTTGCGGACGCTCCAGGGGCCACAATTTTTATCTAATTTTGATGAAACTTGAAATATATGTTTATAACACAAAGATCTTGGTTCCTTTTGATATTCACACATATCGGATCATAACTTCCTGAATTGTGGCCCCTGATTGTACGAAAAATCATGTTTTTACTCCCACATTTCCATGTGGACGTATTATACCGTCGCCCCTGTCCATCTGTCTCAAAGTCCATCCACAACTCTACAAATCACAATTTTTATTCAATTTTAACGAAACTTGAAATATAGGCAGATCACAGTTCCTTTCAATATTGGCATGTAGTGGACCATAACTTCATGGTCATTAGCATGTTCCTGATGGCCGTTGCTTGTTTACTTCACAATTCCCGAACTTATAGCTATGTCATCTACAGACACGCGAGCAGTAGCGTTCAATCAGAGGTTGTGACATCGCGACCTCCGCGGAAACCTTGACATTGAATGAACCTTGAACTTTGCAACTCGATTGTCACAGCTCTGGTCACAGGTAGACATTTTAGCTTTTAAGCGCGAGACTTGGTATTCGCGACGATCAAGGAATCTGATAGGCTCACAAGCTGGGCTTGTACTCAATCGAAATTAGTGCCGACATTTGTAGGTTATTACGTGACACTGTAACCCAGGTATCACTTAATCTTGTGTATCTAGCACTAATTTCTTTCACATTCGTTTAATATCAAATCTTTGTTTAAGAATTTGTACAAATTGTTTAAAATCACCAAAAATCATCTAATTTGTACTTGTGTTTAGTTTAAAGCTGACTGATTAATTTTGATAAGTATTTAATTTCCTGACCACTGTTCAAAAATGAATCATTATACATCAGAAATTAATTGGGTTGTTTATATTTTAACATTGATCAAGAAATTAAACACTTGTAAATTGGACACTCATGATCAAAATTGAATGGTCAGCTTTAAATTGGACAGAAGTACAAATTAAACGATTAATAGTGATTTTAAACAGTTTTTACAAATTTTTAAACAAAGATTGGATATTAAACGAATGTGAAAGAAATTAGTGCTAGAGGTCACAATTTTGGTCCGATTTTGATAAAACTTGAAATTCATGTTTATAA
Source organism: Patella vulgata (assembly GCF_932274485.2). NCBI lineage: Eukaryota > Metazoa > Mollusca > Gastropoda > Patellidae > Patella > Patella vulgata. Next base: position 47,709,014 of record NC_065885.2, read on the forward strand.
CCCACAGATCTTGGTGCATATGGGATCGTAACTTCCTGAATTATGGCCCTTGATTGCCATAATTTTTGTCTGATTTTGATGAAACTTAAAATGTATCTTTAAATCCCGGTTACAGGTATGCCTCGAGACCCGCCAAATCTGTAACAGCCAATTGATTTTCTTACATATAGTTCTTTGCAAATTTATTTTCTAAAGGTGTAACGATTATATTGTATTTCAGTTTGACTCTAGGAATTAAATAAGTCCCGTTCAAGGCAATGAACAGTTTCAAGGTCATCAAGGCATGCAGAATTACCATGCCATGTGTAATATATATTCAACAAATTAGGGGACTTATTTGATATGTATTCATTCGTTGAGGAAACGAGTTTTATACTTGAGGTGCATTACTCCTTGGATATAAACGGATAAAGATTTCCTTAGTTTCGTCGAAACATGTGTTCATGTAAATCTATTACTGATTATAATATATTCAAACATTCGTTTGGTGGAATTGTTTTAAGTTGCCCCCTTAACATAGGAAAAGAGTGAAATACTTTGTGAAAGTCATACACTACCGATAAACTACGAAACCTTGCACTGTAGGAATGGTATCGTTTAAAACGGGGGTTTTAGCACTAGAAAGTATGCATATAGTTTACTTTAATTGATAAGTCGTTTGAGAATTACAAAAATGGTTTAGTTAGTACTATGGCTTAGTTTAATGGTAACCAGTTTAGTTTCTCCGAGAGGCGTTTATAAATGAAACCTTACGCTGTAAGAATGGTATCGGTTAAAACGGTTGTTTTAGTGCTAGAAAGTTTAGTTTACTTTCAAAACATTGTTCATTAACAGTCGTTTTTTAATTACAAAAATGGTTTAGTTAGTATTATGGCTTAGTTTAATGGTAACCGGTTTGTTCATTAACAGTCGTTTTTTAATTACAAAAATGGTTTAGTTAGTATTATGGCTTAGTTTAATGGTAACCGGTTTAGTTTCTCCGAGAGGCGTTTATAAATGGAAGACCTGTTCACTTATCTACCACGTTTACTTATTAGACGAGCCTTTTAATTTCCCGAGATACGTGTATAAATCAACACACGGTTCATTTACCTACGGTGTTTAACTATTAGATGAACCTTTTAATTTCCCGCGAGGCGTTTATACGATCTGTTTAGGTTCATTTTGATTACAATTATTTACATATGAAGTACAAATAAAAAAAGTGAATATAAAAAACAATCCACACCCATAGATGCTCACCTTACAGTGGTAGTAGTATTTTTATCCATTATCCATTAAAAATAGTAATTCCAACATTGACATATACATCAATAAATCACATCCCGGGTAATTATACAATCGAGAATCGGTAAATCACATCCAGGTAATATATCTTCTTTAAATCACAAATGAATTAACATAGTTAATGCAGAACACCAAGTAAATTGCATGTGATTGGCTTCAACAAAAAATAAGCTGCCAATTGTGTACATGAATCCTAAAATTGCTTCCCCTGTGTCGGACTATTCATCAATCCAATAAGAGTGATTATAATTTTAATCTACGTGTTTACCTTGTGGTTTCTACATTGACTTGTCGGAAATTTTAATCACAGCATGTACCAACCGACAGCATGTATAAACATGTCACATATCGTAAGACAGTAATTTTATCTGCGATATCTTTTACGTCTTTTAAGATTCCATAAAGAAATTCTCATCAACAGTGACACTTTCCCGCGATCCCGATTGCTGAGTGAAAATTGCTTACGATGAAGCTATGAGTCACGTACACCATATGCAGAATGAAGCTATGCTGTTTTACAAGTAGGTACGGTTCGGCAAGCTTTCATTCTATCGTATTATGAAAACACGTAATTTTATAGGAATATTACTGGCATAAATTTGAACACCATACGGGAACTAAGTATGAAAAATAGCGAAGTGTTCCTATTTTTATTATGCACGGATTTGAATATTTTGTTGACATTTTAGGAAATTCTGTATTCATTTGCTGCCGTATAAACGAAGACACGTAATTTTGCAGGAATATTAGTATTAGGCCTACTATTGTGAATTTGATGCTAAAGCAGGATTGGCAAGCTTTCATTCAATGTATTATGAAAATTAGTTATTTTGTAGGAATGTTTACTGACATAAATTTGAATTCTGTACTGGAATTAGATATGAAAAATAGCAAGGTTCACCTATTTTTATTACGTTCCGTGTTTGAATATTTTGTTGAGATTTGATTTTTAATTGTGGTATGAATCCGTCTGCTTAAATAATGATAAGAGTTATGCCCCCTTATTTTCGGTAAAATGTCCGACAAGAAAAATTTGGAAATCCCATCACTGGTGATGATGTATAATGTAAAACAATGAAAATTAATATTTGTGTCTGTGATAATTATTGGAAACAAAACGGGGTTATTAATTGGGATATTGTAGGGGTGACGTTGCCATATTTAAGAAACGATTTAACGTATTAATCTGGTTTGGAAATTGGAAAACTGTATTTGTCAAAAGACTGAGCTTATGTTATCAGTTTAAAATCAATATTAGAAAATATCAATGACAGAAATTAAATAAATTTAAAACATCAAAGCATAAACGACATACTGAATGGATTGTGTGATTTTAACGGATTAAGTAATTTGAACAGCTGATACAGGGTGATCAACAAAGCTACTCATATATTGTCATATATTGATCTTACGTGACGTGTTACACATAATGTGAAACCATTTTACTTGTTTCATAGTAAGCAGTGCCTTATAATATGATATGGTCAGCTATGATTTCCGTGCTGCAGAGAGATCACCGAAAGTGTCATTTCAGATACGAAATTCTATGTGGATTCTTAAAATGAGACTACCAAAAATAAGTTAATGGTGTTTATTGCTTGCTAATGATAGGCATTGATTTGTATGGTTTTATTTTGCGTATGAGTGCGAAATATTTTCGTACTTAAAATATTTTGTAATGGCAAATGGGCAATCTGATTAAAATACAGATCTATATTTCGTTTTGTTTTTTTATACTTTCGATGGCCTACACTACATGAAGATCTGACCGGTTGTAGCGATACATGTAGGTCGCGTCAGAGTTCGTATGAGCGGCTTTTGACCCAGGATGTCAGACATCGATGTTACTAGTGGATTACCCACAGTTCCGTGCAAAACACGTCTAAAACTCGCCGTAACAGACTGTTTCATTGGCTAATACCTCACACCATCCAGAACACGTCAATGATAACAACTCTTCTAGATCCTAGTGTGGTAAAGACAAGTAAAACGAAATTTTGAACTATAAAAAACGAAGCGTAGTAGGATCTGTGTTTTAATCAGATTAGCAAATGGGCTGCCAGGTGGGACCACATGGCAATTCTTAATTCTTACAATAATATCTGACTATGAAAACAGTGTTAGAGTCTCTTTTGTTTATCTACTTTAATATTTATCTAGTGAAGAACACTTCCGTATCGGATTCCTCGATCCATTGTTTTCATATTCCTGTTGGACGCGGACTCTACACAAGTTTTTCTGACGGCAAGTAGAAACAGCTGATATGGGTGTGTCAGCATCACCACATTTACGCTTGATAGAGAACTGGGTAGATGATAAGAATCAAGGCAGTTTTAAAGTTACCCTGATGGTCCATTGATTTGGGCTTCATGTAGAACAGGCCCTTCGATCGAAATACAATTTGTTTTCTAAAATAAATCAAGTGCCTTGTGTGGCGTTCATTTCATTTTATATTTACAGTAAGTACCAGCATATGTCTCACTTGAAATGTTGTTTGAATCAAGTTGCGAGTTCTGTTTATAAGATTGATAAACAAAATAGCTTTACAGTTCGCAACTTCAAATAAATCTTATGTCTTGATTCAAGAGCAATTCTTTACCATACATTATTATACGCCCACATTTTCATGTGGACGTACATTGTCGTTGCCCCTGTCCGTCCGTCCGTCCACAATTGTTTGTGAACACTCAAAATATAGGTTTATCACCCTAAGATCTTGGTCCCTTTCGATATTGGCATGTATCCGAGCTGTAACTTCATGGATTATGGACCCTCATTGTACGAAAAATCACGTTTTTAGCTTGTGAACACTGTAGAGGTCACAATTTTGATCCGATTTGGTTTAAACTTGAAATTTATGTTTATAACCCACAGATCTCGGTTCCTTTCGATATTTGCTCATATCGGACCATAACTTCCTGAATTATGGCCCCTGATTTTACCTTGTGGACCCCATAGAGGTCATATTTTACGCCCACATTGAAATGTGGTCGTATATTGTCGTCGCCCCCGGCCGGCCGGCGGTCCGACGTCCACAATTGCTTGTGGACGCTCTAGATGCTAAAGTTAATATCCAATTGACTTTAAATTTATACACAGTGTTTAAGGTCCTGAGACGAAGAAGCCTATTGATTTTCAGCGATTTCCGATAATTACTGCCAGAGTTATGGCCCTTGATCACTTTGAAAAATCTTGTGGATGCTCTAGCAGCTAAAGTTAATATTCGATTGACTTTAAATTTATACACAGTGTTTAAGGTCATGAGACGAAGCAGCCTATTGATTTTCAGCGATTTCCAATAATTACTGCCAAAGTTATGGCTCTTGATCACTTCAAATAATCTTGTGGACACTCTAGAGGTCAAAGTTAATATTTGATTGACTTTAAATTTATACACAGTGTTTAACTTCATGAGACGAAGAAGCCTATTGATTTTCAGCGATTTCTGATTATTACTGCCAGAGTTATGGCCCTTGATCACCTCAAAAAATCTTGTGGACGCTCTAGAGACCAAAGTTGATATCCGATTGACTTTAAATTTATACGCAGTGTTTACGGTCATAAGACGAAGAAGCATATTGATTTTCGGCAATTTCCAATAATTACTGCCCTTAATCACTTCAAAAAATCTTGTGGATGCTCTTGAGGCTAAAGTTAATATCTGATTGACTTTAAATTTATACACAGTGTTTGAGGTCATGAGACAAAGAATTCTATTGATTTTCAACTATTTCCGATAATTACTGCCAAAGTTATGACTCTAGAGGCTAAAGTTATCATCCAATTGACTTCAGATTGATAATTACTTCATGAGTTGTTACTCTTAATCAGATTTTAGTGTATAGTATTATAAATGTTTCATTACCAAAAAAAGTAAAAAAAATATGCGACAACACTTGTTGACTGCCCGGACAATTTAGCTGCTGTGGGCGTATGTTTCATTGCCTGGCAACCTGTCTTTATCCGATTTACAAAACCGTGTAAATATATCACCGTTACACCATAAGGATGGTTGAGTTCGAATTTCGTATAAATCGGACAAAAACTAACAGACAAAATGGCTGCCCCTCATACCAAATAGTGTCCAAATATTGCGTATCAGGGTTTTGATGAAACTTGAAATGCATGTTTATAACCCACAGATCTCGGTTCCTTTTGATATTCGCATAGACCATAACTTCCTGAATTATGGGCCCTGATTGTATGAAAAATCGCTGGTTTTTATTAGCTTGTGGACCTCATAGAGTCCACAATTTTTATCCGATTTAAAAAAATGTTTGAATATATAACCGTTACACCCTAAGGATGGTTGAGTTCGAATTTCGTAAAAATCGGACCGAAACTGACGGACAAAATGGCCGCAACTCCAGAGCTGTCGATAATTTTTCACAGATGATTAGCAGCACTGCTAATCAAAAAGTCCAATTTTGCCAAATTTGATTAGCAAATTTAAAAATTGATTAGCAGTTTTTCAGTTTCAACATAAAACAACTAAATATAGTAAATAACAAGATTACTTTAATTTATAACAAATGATTAGATTTCATTCTTCAGATTTTTTAGAATTTTAGCACTGCTACAGATAGCTGTGAACATTTCTGAATGTAGACTTTTGGTTATGTCTGAAGCCAATTTTTGGCAGTGGCTTCCGAACTTATTTCTTCTTTAGAAAACAATTTTGTCTGCTTTTTATCATGTGTTACTATTTTTTTTCAATCGGACGCACGCAGTTTTTTATGAATTATCTTGATTAACTAGACGCACGCGATATTAACAATAATATTTTACGGGAATTCTAACTTTGATTTCTTATTTTACGATACGTTTACACATATTTATTTTTTATATTTTATTGACAATACTTGGGGTATACACTGAATTTATTTTTTTCAAATTGAATACTGATATAATTACTCGAAATTGTCATGTCTTGCAACATGAATGGTACTACTTGATTCCCTAGTTTCGATTTAATAGTCCCAATTCATAGAGTTATGTCCCTGTATTATATATTATAATGAATTGAGTCTGGGTAGTTCGAGAAGAAAATGTCACACGGAGAATTGAGTTTTGCTTATAAAATTTATTTGATATTTTATACACGTTGAAAGTGTTGAGAAATGTGGATAAATCTTCGTGTCAATATCCAAAATAACAGGCATATTAATGATTCGGTAATGATTCGCAGTTACTGGGAATCAAAAACGTTAGATTTTAAATTTTGATTAGCAACGGACAAAATATGCTTCGCAAATTGCGCTGCGTTACTGGTTATCGGCAGCCCTGCGCCCCTCGTTCGCAAATAATGTCAAAATATTGTGTATCAGGGTTGTGGACCCTCTGGAGGTCACGATTTTCATCTGATTTTGATGAAATTTGAAATATATGTTTATAACCCAAAGATATTGGTTTCTGTCAATATTCGCGCATATCAGATCTTAATTTCCTGAATTATAGCCTTTGATTGAACAAAAAAAATCATGTTTTAAGCTTGTGGTCCCTGTAGAGGTTGCAATTTTTATCTGATTTAAAAAAAAAATTGTGTGAATATATCACCATTACAAAGCTAATTTGACAGCCTGATAATTTTCCGGGTGGAAACATTCGTCTTCTGTTTTTGGCAAACAAATCAATGAAATCAAGATTTTTCGTGATGCACGATTCGCACACAATTTACCACGAACTTGAAGTGTGAAACTCATTCAACACGTTTTTAAAGATCGTGCGGGTTGTGCCTTCATTTTTCTCAAAAACTGATATTGAAAATATCGTCGTCATGTTTAAAACGACACCCCACAGACACAGAGGCAGAATCATTTCGTGGGAATGGACGTACTTTCGTCTGCAACCATTTTGCTGAGAAGCGACACCTATGATGCTTTTGTCTTGATCAACCAGTTTCAATAATGAATCAAACCATAGCCATAGTAAAGGGAAATAACTCTAGTGATATATTTCAGGTTGACACACAAAATGAAATAAAAAGATCGCGAAAAAGTGCAATAAAATAATTTAAGTCGGGGGGGGGTGGTTTTAGTTAGTCGGTCGCGTTAGGCGAAACAAAGATATTTTTAAGGTCAACATAAATACAAAACATTTTGAACGCAGCCTAAATATCGAAACTGTGTAATATAGTCGTGATAAGTGTACCTTTGATTTAAAATGCAATATCATTTGAAACAAATAAATAAATATAAATAAAACAGAACAAATATTTAGCTATGATAATTTAATAACAAAAGCAAATTGTATGTATGTGTGTACACTAAAAACAATCACAAATAATGCAGGTGGGAAGTAATAAAACAACAGCATTCGATCAATCATGTTGTTACGTAATATCAAGGTAGTAATCATTGAAGCATATTTACTGTTGATACTGTTTGAACCCATTTTGCAAGCCCTGTCTGAAAATAGGCAACAGCTTGTCTATAGAGATTGACAGATTGTGATTTTTTTGAACCGGCGTGAAAGTCTCACGAGGTTATCGCCCTGTCACATGTACATTGCGTGGTTGGCTTGTTATCCAATTGTTTTAAAATTGATATATGTTTACAGTAGTGAGATGAAGAAGCCTATTTAATTTCAATAATTTCCGTTTATTACGTCTAGAGTTATGACCCTTGTTTCACTTTGTTGAACCTTGTGAACTCTCTAATGCCAAAAGTTAACATCCGACCTTTGTGAAATTTATATGCATGATTTAAATTAGTGAAACGAAGAAGATGGCCCTCCAAAAGTTATCATCCGATGCATTATTTAAATTAGTGAAACGAAGAAGCCTATTGAATTTCAGCAATTTCTGTTTACTACATCTGGAGTTATGGCCCTTGTTTCACTTTATTGAACCTTGTGAACGCTGTTAACGCCAAGAGTTATCACCCGATCTTTGCGAAATTTATATGCATGATTTAAATTAGTGAAACAAAGAAGCCTATTGAACTTCAGCAATTTACAATAATTACTTCTAGAGTTATGGCCCTTGTTTCATTTTGTTAAACCTTGATTGATGAAAGTCATCATCCGATTTCTAGATTTATGACGATAGTGAACCTTGTGAACGTTTGAATGACAAAAGTGATCATGTGATCTGTATGAAATTTATATGCATTATTTAAATTAGTAAAACGATAAAGCCTGTCAAATTTCAACAATTTCTGTAGATTAATTCCAGAGTTGAGACCCTTGTTTCAGTTTGTTGAACCTTGTAAACCCTCAAACGACAAAATTTATAATCTGATCTGTATAGAACTGTCTTGTAAAGGCCCCCCAATTACCTGTGGGCGTATGTTTCGTTGCCTGGTAACCTTTCTTTAATGGATAACAATACTACGACCACGGTAAGGTGAGCATCTATGGGTGTGCATTTTTTTTTATATTCACCTGTTTTATTTGTAAATAATTGTAATCAAAATGAACCTAAACAGATCGGATAAACGCCTCACAGGAAATTAAAAGGTTCATCTAATAGTTAAACACCGTAGATAAATGAACCGTGTGTTGATTTATACATGTATCTCATGGAAATTAAAAGGCTCGTCTAATAAGTAAACGCAGTAGATAAATGAACGGGTCGTCCATTGGTAAACGCCTCGCTGAGAAGCTAAACCGGTTACCATTAAACTAATCTATAGAACTAACTAAACCATTTTTGTAATTTTTATACACCCACATAAAAATGATATAATTGAAATTGATATGCATCATTTAAAATTGTGAAACATAGATCTATTGAATTTCAGCAATTTCCGTCAATAATTTCTAGAGTTATGGCGGTTGTGAACCTTGTGAACATTTGAATAACAAAAGTGATCATCTGATCTGTATGAAATTTATAAGCATTATTTAAATTAGTAAAACGAAAAAGCCTGTCAAATTTGAACAATTTCGGTAGATTACTTCCTGAGTTGAGACCCTTGTTTCAGATTGTAGAACCTTGTGAACCCTCAAACGTCAAAAATTATAATCTGATCTGTATGGAACTGCCTTGTAAAGGCCCCCAATTACCTACAAAGGAATAAATATGCGAAACCCCTGTCGACCGCTCGGACCATTTTGCTGTTGTGGCCTGGCAACCTATCTTTATCTATTATCGAACGATGTTTTGAAAATAAACTATATGTAAACTTTCTAGCGGTAAAACCCCCGTTATAAGCGATACCATTTTTACAGTGTTAGCTATTTCCTAGCGTGACTAGTTTTGGGTCATCGCTAAATGTGAACATTTTGTAATGCTTCCACTGTATAAAAGTCGGGGGTCGATGAAAAGCTAGCGAATTCCTTGCGAGAAAGCCTGATGATACACAGTGTTTTCCATGGGAAATACAGTGTTTTCAATCGAATCCCGGCGGAACTAAGCAAAAAATTTACCGTGAAATCTTGGCGATTTCTTTGTGTTTCTTCTGTGATGTTCGCGCAAGTTTGGTCAGAAAAATTTGCTAAGTACTGTATGACTGTTATAATCTTTGAGAGGCATTTAGTAACTGGATAGAGCAATAAACTATACACATACTTATTTATTTGGGTGACGTTTCGAACACGAAGGTATTCTCTCAACGCTATTAAGCTAATACAGTATGACTGTTGTTGTAGACAACAAGCAAGTCGATTGACCTCTTAATTAACAAGTAATAATTAACGTGTTGTAATTTTGCTGAAAGTAGATTTATTTATGATTAATTCATGATACCATAGTGGCCGGTTCATTGTTTTACCAATGGGCTAGATTAAAGCCAACAAAAAAACAGCCAATTAAGAACAGTGTGTATGAGTATATTTTGATGTTTTTCAGTACTAGCAGTTATAATACATCTAGTACAAGTAGTTACGAAAAAACATCCACCAGGTAATTTTATCTTTTCTAGTCTTTAACTCTTTTTGTCCCCCGCCTTTCCGAATTTGATGAAACTTGAAATATATGTTTATCCCGCAAAGATCTCAGTTCCTGTTGATAATGGCATGTATCGGATCATAACTTCTTGGATTATGGCCTTGTACTTGTAGACACATGAGCGGTCACAATTTTTATCTGATTTTGATGCAACTTGAAATATATGTTTCTTATAACTCAACAATCTTGTTCCAGTGGATATTCACACATATCAGACCGTGACTTCCTAGATTATGCCACTTAATGAACAAAAAGACGCATTTTTAGCGTCTGGTCCCTCTAGAGGTCAAATTTTATCTGATTTAAAAATAAATGTTCGCACATAACACTGTTACATCATATTCATAATGAAATTTGAATTTTGTGAAAATCTGACCGAAACTGACAGACAAAATGGCCGCTCCCTGAAACATGTGTTTATATATCCTGTGTTTATATCCCAAAGATCTTGGGTCCTTTGGAAATTCGTGCATAACGGACCGTAACTTCATGGATTATGGTCCTGATTGTACGAAAAAATCGCAGAGTTAACGTGTGGATCCTCTAGAGGTCACAAATTTAAAAACTGTTCAAGGATGAGTCCACGGGAGTACCATGCAAAAATTGAAAAAAACCGATAAGCCAGGGTGCCAGCCATATTGTTTTGCACCCACATTTTGCATGGCTCGAAGTGTTCGCCTGCTACTTGTCGCCGACAGGCGATTTTTTTCGACTGGCAGGTAGCAAGTAAAACTACCTGTTGAAAGCGACAGGTGGACTAAATTTTACTTGATGTTCAGTAAATTGACTTTAGACCACGTACATTTAATTATTCATTGTCGTCCGCCTTTCGAAGAAAGCAGGGGACTATTAAAATGTGTTTGTCTGTTTTTCTGTCACTTTTTGGGACACAATAACTCTCTTTCTAATTGAGCTAGAATGTTCAAACTTGCTGTAGGTGTTTATTAGGTCATTGCTTTGATGGAGTTCGAAGATGAGCATTTTCTGCTCAGTGTTTAAACTTGGTGTAGGTGTTCATTAGGTGAATGCCTTGATGGAGTTCGAAGATGGGCATTTTCTGCTTAGTGTAAGCAGAGATAAGCAATTTGATTGGTTGATGCTCTGGGACACGATAACTTTAGTTCTTATTAAGTGAGAGTGATGACACTTGGTGTATGGTTTTATCACATCAATACCTTGACTAAGTTCCATAATAAGCATTTTCTGCTTAGGGTAAGCAGAGCGATAAGCAATCTGATTAGTCAAGACTTCGAAACACAACAACTCTCCTTCTAGTTGAGGTAGAATGTTCAAACTTGGTGTAGGTGTTCATTAGGTGAATGCCTTGATGGAGTTTGATGATTAAGTGAGAGTGATGAAGCTCCGAGTATAGATTCATTATATCATTACCTTGACTAAGTTTGATGGTGAGAATTTTCTGCTTAGGCTAAGGATTGATAAGCAATTTGATTGGTCAAGACTTTGGAACATAACAACTCTGCTTTTTATTGAGGTAGAATGTTTAAACATCTATGTAGATGTTCATTAAGTGAATGTCTTGATTGAATTCAATGATTAACGTTTCGAGCTAAAGCTAAGCTGAGTTAAGCAATTTCATTGGTCAATGCTTTGGGACAAGATAACTTTGATTCTATCTGATAGAGAGTGATGAAACTTAGTGTATAGTTTATAATCAGTTTGATTGCTTGATACTTTTGAAAAAAATAAATGTGCGATTAATGTGTCATCTATTTATTTTGGGATTTTGGCGGAGGCCGGAGGACATAGGCCTCACTGTTGGCTTGTTAACTATTATAGTGAGAACTGACAACTTTTTATCTAATCTCCCATAATGTATCTTTAAGTATTACAGGGTTATCAAAATTACAGGTAAATGTGCTAATTGTTTAGATCATCTTTATTTGCCATGTGGCCTATTTTCACAAAGGCAACTTACTGGATCTACACCCTGTGAACAACCAGCTTGTATATTTACAGGAATAAGTACACTGCATGATGACGTTCGATATTAGCACGCATTGAAATGGGATCGAAGAGAGACCTCTGCGACGTTCTTTTGTGTTCTCTAATTCTATCATTTTGATCATTATGTAATGGGCTTATTCCATATTCCAGTCAGTAGTTTTGTCGGGTGGACTGTTGTATGTTTATGTTTGTTTGCACATGCGCAAAAATGGTATTCTTAAAAAAACATTGTGAGAACTGGGACTCTGAAACAATGTGTGAATAAGGATTAAAACAAATAATGTGACCAATTTCTACCGATAGGCCACTTATCGGCCAATTACCGATGTTGAAACCAATTATCGATCATCTCTATATAGTGGTTCTTTTAAGATGCTCTTGTATTGTCACAAGCTTTAAAACTATAAGAACTATAAATATAAGTGTGTTGATAAAATTTATTTTGTATTTTACAGGTCTTATAGTAATTATGAAGGTGGTGTATCACAAGGTAGTACTAGTAGTTATAATAGTGGTTATTCATATGAAGCAGGTCGTGGAGTAGCTACACCAGGTGTATGTGGTTTGTCAAATCTAGGCAATACATGCTTTATGAATTCGGCTCTGCAGGTATTTGTAGCATTTGTACTTTTGTGTTGAAATCTAATAGACTACAAACTGAATACAGAAACTGTAAATGCATTTGTTTTTGACTGTACTACATACCGATAAAATCCGAAAAATACTGAAAAAAAATTTGGGGTTGTAATTACTGATCAAATCCGGAAAATACCCCAAAATCACTAAATGCAGAAAAAACAACACCAATTACCCCAAAAAACCAAGGCCACACATAAAAATTGTTAGGTGGGCCATGGGTCAGACTGGGCCACGCAAAAAAATTTGTTTCGAACTCTAGGTCACGCATGAAAATGGTGGCCACTCTACAGTACGCACATCGCGATGGTTTGACAGGACACGATATCACCGTGTTTTCTACAGAGTGAATATCAAATAAATATTGAGTGACACTGCCTCGGTGTTAAAAACACGATCTGATCGTTTATTTGAAGTGAAGTACATGTATGGCTGTAATTGTTCTAGGGCTTTTTCATTAATGACCAACATTTCACAGCTATTTCAAAATTAAAACAGGAATAAACACATTTTTCAAACAACCCGATCACTGTCATTTTGTCTTCTGTCTTCTTCTAAACAGAAATATGCCTATACCAATACATTACTTCATTAAACATACATTATGCAAGAGCTAAATCTGATTATTGCAAGTCTTAATTTAGGCTTCAGATGTTATAGAAATTATAAATTAGATCTTTATTTAAACAAGCCCAAAACCAACTCTGTAGACCCACGGATGGCTCGGCTACAGCTTGGATTTAAATAGGATTTCACTGATTGATTAAATCAAAAATGGCGCTCCATGCGGAGATTATTAACCGTTACATTGACGTCATCAGTTAGATCGAGGCTAAATGATAGAGTGTACAAAGCGAGGCCGCTGTTGAGCGATGCCGCATGTCAGTCAATTTGATTGAAAGTTTGATATATACTATTCAAAAAAAGTAGGGGATATTTGATTTTTAAGTGTTATTAAAGTCACCTAATGAAACTGACGAAGAAACAAATGACAAAATGAAATGAAGTTCACATTCATTGATTTATTCCAAATGATCGTTAGACTAAGTAAGGCACAGACTGACCATTATAAGGGTAAAATGATACCCGGGGTCAAACAGCAAAGTTACCACAGCATCACAACCAAGTCAGTAACGGGTAAATCCTCCTCTGTTTGCCAAACAAGCATTGATTCGACGTGGCATACTCCTAATGAGACGGCTGTCATTTTGGTGCAGATTGTCCCATTCCTGTTGCAACGCAGCAGCAAGTTCTTGGACATTGGCAGGACGTTGTTGACGTTGACGTAACCTCTGTCCAAGCATGTCCCAGACATGCTCGATGGGGGAGAGGTCGGGACTCAGTGCTGGCCAAGGTAATGTGGTGATGTTTTGTTGTTGGAGGTAACCTGTAACGATCCTGGCCCTGTGACATCTTGCGTTGTCATCCTGGAAGATGAAACGGCGGCCATGACGTCGTGCGAACGGCACAACATGGACTGCCAAGATGTTGTCCCGGTAGTACTGGCCTGTAACACGCCCTGCAACAACATGTTAAGCCGTTCTTCCAGCAACAGTGATGCCTCCCCACACCATAACAGAACCACCCCCAAATCGATCATGTCTGATGACGTTAACGTCTTGGAAGCGCTCGTTTCGACGACGCCACACCCTCCTACGTCTGTCCAAAAAATCAACAGTGAACCTTGACTCATCTGAAAACATCACATTGCTCCAGCGTCGATTATCCCAGTGTTGACGATCCCTACACCAACGACGTCTTGCCTGAATGTCATGATCTCTCAAACAAGGGATCACGCGAGGACGTCGGGCGCGAAGGTGACCCCTATGCAGTCAATTCCGAATCGTCTGGCCACTCACTCTCACACCAGTGTCTGTTTGAAGACGAGCGCTGATCTGATTTGCTGTGATGACACGATTTCTCAAGGCCAAGGTACGGATAAATCGATCCTGGGCTTGAGTTGTTGCCCTTGGTCGACCTGAGCGTGGTCTGTCCTGTACAGATTGTGTATCACGGTATCTGGACCATAGCCTGCTTATGACAGACTGAGAAACATTCATCGTCCGCGCCACAACCGCCTGTGTTGTGCCGATCTGTAGCATGCCAAGGGCACGTAACCTTTCATTTTGGGTAAGCCGACGCATATCAAAATTTGTTTTCTGGTCACTAAAACAATTAAACTGATGTTTCCACCCTGGAATTCAATGCCACAATGACTGTAACATTCAAAGTCAGAGTCGTGCAAATCGTGGGTTGGACCCCCATGATGATCCCAAGCATCACCTGCATTCCATGCGGTAGCTATTGGTGCGTTTGGGCGTCACATGTAACTGGAAATGTTTCTTCTGTTAGGTTCTATAGTGACTTTTTTCGTAGTCATTTGCATATTTTAGTATTATGCCCCCAAAATCAAATATCCCCTACTTTTTTTGAATAGTATATATGGCCTTGATATTATGTTCAGTTGTGGTTAAAATGAGAGTTTGGATGTTGGTATTATACGCTCTTTTGTCACTTGCGTTTACAGAAAAATTGATAAACATCGCAGCTAACATCACCCCAGTTGAATTGCAGCCCCATTGGATCACTGTAGTGTTTCCTATTTGTCTGCTTTGGGAGTCACGTAGTCACGTTACAGTACAAGAGTACACGCAGGCTAACAAGAAGTCGGCTATAATTATGCCTCATTGATTTGGTCCAGTCCTTTCAAACTTTCGCTTCTTATCTATATAATAAAGTCTTATTTTTAATTTGTAGTAAAAATAAATGTGATACGAATTGAACTGCAACCCTGTCTCAAGCCATTGAAAACGTTACTCAAACGTCAATCAAACGATCGCCAAGGGTGAAGATATATTTGACTACCATTTCTAGTCAAATATTACAACGATGATAACTTTGTTCAGAATAAAGTAATTTGACTGAAATTTTCAATATATTCTTCTTTCATCGTCTACTTCTGAACTGTTATATCAAGAATGGCAAACTCTCTATTAAAATCTCCGATAATGTATCTTGAATAATAATATGTTCGACATTTTTTTACTCCCACATTTTCATGTGTACATATATTGTTGCCCTTGTCCATCCGGACGTCCGTCCACAGTTTGTTTGATCAAGCTCTACAGGTCACAATTCTTAACCGATTTTAGCGAAACTTGAAATATAGGTGTATCTCCAAAAGATCTTGGTTCCTTTCGATATTGGCATGTATCGGATCAAAACTTCATGGCCCCCAATTGTACGAAAAATCACATTTTTATCTTGTATACCCTCTAGAGGTCACAATTTTCATCCAATTTAGATGAAACTTGAAATGTATGTTTATAACCCAAAGATCTTGGTTCCTTTCGATATTCACGCATATCGGACTGCAATTTCCTGGATTATGGCCCTGATTGTACGAAAAATCTGATATATTGATTTATAAAAGTTATTGTCCAGCTCTAGTTAAACAAAACACTTATGCCTTAATACAGCTCCGTCGAGTTAGGATTTATGAAGTATGAATTTGTATGAGAGAATATTGTAGGAATGGCGATGATCTAGAGTCAAACGATATATTGGATTATTGCGGTATTTTTAATGGTAAAAAAAATATTGTCAATAAAATTTACATATTGCGATATATTGATTTATTGAAATTATTGTCCAGCCATACCACAAGATCGTGATAGTTTAAGGCAAAAGGTCAAAAGAGCTAACTATCAATCCTACATTATGTTGCATTACTCCAGAATCCACACTGGCCTCTTGGGGATGGCGGGAAAGTATATGATACTCACCCGATGCCCTGTGTCTAAGTGTTTAAACAACTTCTTAGTCCCAAAATAATATTATTTCTCAATCTGAGTGTGCAAGTCCCATAGATTACTCAAAATACTCAAGACCCTTGAGTTCTGACGCATGTTTTCTGAGATTAACGAGTCATACTGCGGAATACATTATTATAATATAGTGCGTTTACTTATAATGTATTATGATAGCTGTAATATACCTGTATGAAGGATAAGATTCATGGATATCTGGAACAATTTATGGTTGTTATAGGTGTAGGTCTGTAGTCCTGAAAATGCTTAATTTTCGTGTGCTATCTACTTTCAAATTAGTTCTATCACTCAGCTTGGAAAAGGCATATTCGTGTTTCTCGTCCCCCACAACCTCTGAAATGACGGAATCACACATGTATGTTGCTATCGGTATTGAAGGAACACTTATCGAGCCAATTTCTGTCGTCGTTTTGGATTTTGGTGGCCATATTGGAGCATCCATTTGCGAGATGAATCGGAAACTGTCCAAAATGGGTCCGGTGACCAATAAAACCTGTAAAATGTTATATTACAAGGGTCATTACGCCCACAATGTTTGTCAAGGTCCATTTAAGACCTTTTTTGGACGCCATCTTCAATTTTCGGCTCTCCTGGAGTTAGCCTGTGTTTTTCAGAGGTAGCAAACTACAAATATCTTCACTAGGGTCCCTTCTAAATTCTATCAGAAACCGTCGTCAAACCCTTTTTCCCGAGAAATGGCCACGGATCTGGGGGTTGTGACCCGTCTAACCGAGTAAGTTTTGTCATGAGCATTTTCTATTTAGGCTAAGTAGATTGATAATCAATTTGATTGGACGAGGCTTTTGAGATTCAAATTTAGTGAAAGTGTTCAGTGGTGAAACTTAGTGTATAGTTTCATTAGATCAATAACCAATTTTGAAAATGAGCATTTTATGCAGTGGATAGATCGTGATAAGAATTTTGATTGGTCAAGAGCATAATGCTAAGCAGAGATAAGCAATTTCATTGGCAGATGCTTTGGAACATAATGAGAGTTTGGTGTATAGTTTCATGAGCATTTTCAGCTTAGGCTAAGTTTGATTGCTCGTTGATTTGCAAAAAGGTAAATGTATAATATGTCTTTCATTTATTTTGGGATTGAGGTGTGGGACATCAGCCTGTCTCACTGTTGACTTGTTTTATATAGATTTGTTTATTATTTTTCAGTGTATGAGTAATGTACCAATGTTGTCAGAATATTTTTTGAGTAATAAATGGAAAGAAGAATTAAATCCAGAGAATCCATTAGGTATGAGAGGTGAAATAGCTGAGTCATATGCTGAACTTATACAAACTATTTGGAGTGGTAAATACATGTATACACTACCTAGAGCTTTCAAGGTAAATTTTTATTGATCATTTGATATTTTGTTTTACGTTGAATGCTGGAACAAGAAAAGTTATATCTGATCTGTATAAAATTTATATGAATTACAGTAAACTTCACATAAGTCGTATCTAATTGGACTGGCCAATTTTATCCGAGTTAGGCGAAGATCCGAGTTAGCCAAAGACCGAAATTCAAACTTAGCCCGATTAAAAATAAACTGCAAGAGCCGGATAATAATTGGTTCAAGGGCACATTTCAAGCTTTTGTTTGCGTGTGTGAGTAGATAACTTCCGTTTTGTCGCTATCTTTGAAAAATGTCCTAAATTTTCCCGTAAAGTGTCGCAGACAGCGAGTTTCGAATTTTCCGGAAAAATTCTATTATTTCGTTGCGTCATATAGACAGACTGATTTGAGTCAAAATGATAGGGGAAATTATTTTGGTGCTCTGTGCATGGAATACCTAACTGCGTTTTAGATCATCGGTTCAAATTCTGAACATACTGCCGATCAGACATGAGCGAAGGAAAAAAGCCGGAGTTAGATCAAATGGACCGAACATTTTGGTCGGAGTTGAGCAAAGATCCGACATGCATAACTTCATGGATTATGTCCCCTAATTGTACAAAAAATCATGTTTGTAGCCTGTGGATACTCTGGAGGTCACAATTTTCATCAGTTTTTCATGAAACTTGAAATGCATGGTAATAACTCAAAGATCTTGGTTCCTTTCAATATTTGCCCATATCGGATCACAACTTCCTGAATTATGGCCCCTAATTTTACGAAATTATCCGATTTAAAAAAAACAAAAACGTTGGAATATATCACATTGAAAATCAGACCTAAACAAATATGGTATATCAAGGTTGTGGACCGTCTAGAGGCCACAATTTTTATCTGATTTTGATGAAACTTGATATATAAATTATGTTTATAACCTAAAGATCTTGGTTACTTTGATGTTCGAGCATATCGGATCGTAACTTCCTGAATTATGGCCCTTGATTGTCTGAAAAATCATGTTTTTAGCTTGTGGTTCCTCTAGAGGTAACAATTTTTATCCGATTTAGAACACCGTTTGAATATATCACCCTTACAATCTAATGATGGCTGAATTCAAATTTCGTGAAAATCTGATAAAAACTGCCAGAAATGGTCGCCCCTCTTACGCAAATAGTGTAAATATATGGTATATCAAGGTTGTGGACCCTCTAGAAGCCAGAATTTTGATGAAACTTGAAATATATCTTTATAACTCAAAAGCCTTGGTTCCTTTCGATATATCGGATAGTAACTTCCTGATTGATGGCCCTTGATTATATGAAAAGTCGTTGGACTGCTCTAACGACTTAGCTTATGTGGCCGTATGTTTCGTTGCCTGGCAACCTATCTTTGTTTGAGGCTTGTAAATATGGTAAAAGATTTTTTTTTCTGTTTATCCATGTTAAAATATGAAGCATACCTGGGCTACTTACAATCAGCTTGTTAATGAAACCTGATGGTTGTGCAACAATACATTATATAATAGATAAATGATGGTATGATTAGTAACTTGCGATTATATATTTCAGTTATCTGTAGGCAGATTTGCACCACAGTTTTCTGGTTATCAGCAACAAGATTCCCAGGAATTGATGGCATTTTTGCTTGATGGTTTACATGAAGATTTAAATCGTATTAAATCTAAACCTTATGTTGAATTAACTGATGCTAATGATAGACCTGATGAGGTATGTTTATACAAACTTTATTAATTCTGACACTACTAAAATAACATTTCCATTAAATCTTACACTACCAAAATTACTTTTCCATTAAATCTTACACTACCCAAATTATACGTTTCCATTAAATCTTACAATACCAAAATTACTTTTCTACCAAAATTACTTTTCCATTTAATCTTACACTACCAAAATTATGTTTCCATTAAATCTTACACTACCAAAACAAGTGTTCCAGTAATGAAAAATGTGTATAACTTAGGCCCCCAAAAATAATATTTTTCAGGTAGTGTCTCAGCAATTAAAACAAGTCTCATGATTTGCGGAGATTGCTCTATTACATGTTTTGTGTTGTGTTTTAAAGTCTGGAATAGGCTATCATGTACACAATCCTGAAAAATGTTAAATGACAATCAGTGGAAAGAAATGAATTGAAATAACGTGCTACTGTTCTGCACCAACTGGGTTAATGAAGACAGACATAAGCCTACTCTTATATCAAATTCCATCTGTCAAGGGTTCTTTAATATACACGACTGTGTACATGGGACTTTGGTTTACCATCCCATGTGAACGACTATACGTTGTCCCTTGCCAGGCTCTCTAACCTACACCTCTGACAAATAGGAACCATGCTGGAAAATCATGATGAACTTTCTTGGGATCGAACATGTGACTGCCAGATTTGCAAGCCACCGTGTTACTCAGTAAGCCACCGTAGACACTGGAAAATTGTGATGAACTTCCGCGGTGAAACTGGGATCGAACATAGTACCTCCAGGTTAGCGAGCCAACATCTTACTCACTTTGTTACCTTGGCACCCGACAATCAGTAGGAATTGGAAATGAAGGCTTGTAAATGAACTTGTATTCAGCTTAATGTACAGTAATAGTAATGTTTAGATATGTAACACGTGGGTTGGAGACCTCTAATCTGTGGGTTTACCAGAGAATTTTATTTAATCTGAATCTCTAGACAATATTTCTGCTCATTTAGGTGCATACATATGTAGGATTAGAGTGGGGTAAGTCAGATCTCTGCAAAGTCTGTCTGACTACGCCCTAAAACTGGGGCTAATAATATGGTCATCAGTTACATGGCTGAAACATACCAGAAACAACGGTCTATACTTGGAAAATATAATTTTCAAAAATCTAGCCAAGGGCGTTCCCCAAATCAGTTCACTTTAAAGTCTGTCTGACCATGCCCTAAAAATGGGGATTTTTGTGAGGTCATTAGTTACACTGAAACTTAACATAAATTGTATCAGTGCATGGATAATGCGATTTTTGAAAATCTAACCAGAAATGTTGGGTCTTTCCTCAAGTCAGGGTGACCATTATAACTTAGTCCCACCCCATTCCCTTTATATAAAGCTTATAATAATGTATTATCAATGATACCTTTGTCAACCGCAGCAGGATTCAGTATATATTGACACAAAAGTTGAATAAATGTTTATTAGCTACATGTATGTGAAATCCTCAAATGAGAAATGGTATCAGGTGTTGTAAAAAGAGTAAGCATACCATACCCAATTATAATAATAAGTCCATGTATATCGTGCTAATTCCACATATAGTCGTGCTCATAGCGCTACAAAACACATAATCACTTTTGCAAATATTTTTCAAATAAGTATGTTTTCAATCTGGGTTTAAAGGAGTGATGGACTGGATCGAAGATTTTCAGGCAGCGAGTTCCACTTATTGGCAGCAACAACACTAAAGTAAATGAGCGAGCTCCAAAGGAGCTGGGTTTATATTTTGAAACAACAATGTTGTTCTTAGTACTTTATCTTAGATTTTTCGATGGCATGTAAGGTACCATAATTCACGACACACTGCACTAATTATAGCTAACTAAATGAATAGATAGTTAGGCCTAGTATTAAATTTAAGTCTTCAAACATTCTGTTTTCATCTTGTGGCACATCACAACCCCCATTCAACAATACATTTTTGTTTCTATATTTACAGGTTGTAGCTAAAGAAGCATGGGACAACTATAGGAAACGTAATGATTCAGTGATAATTGATACATTTCATGGATTATTGAAATCAACTGTTAAATGTCCTCAGTGTAATAAAATATCAGTGACTTTTGATCCCTTCTGTTATTTATCTCTGCCATTACCCATAAAGAAAGAAAGACAGATGAGTGTTACATGGGTACCATTAAGTCCTGAAGAAAAACCACAAGTTGTAAGTAGTCTTAACGTTTGATAAGCCCAGAAGCATTCAATGCTTCATTAAATGAGAAATGTTATGCATTCTGTATTTTTTAGGTATAATTGACAGAAAATAAAAACAAATAAAAGAAAATTTGTATACATTATGTCTATGTGTTTTTATATGCCTACATGGAAATGTGAATCTTAAATATAAATAGAGATGAATCCAAAACCATTTCAATAACATAAACTTTGATGGGATCCAAGTAAAAAAACATTTATATTTTCATGAACTTTCGTCTTTCTCATAAAATTATCATAAAAAAGAAAAATATCATAAAAGATATGAAATTTCGCTATTTCTCATAAAATTATCACAAAATCAGATGAACAATTTTCAAAATATAAAATTAAAGGGACTATCCCGATTAGAAAAGAGTCTCAAAAATTAAAGTCCGAGTACATATGAAATTTAAGCACCAAAATATATAGGAATGGTGTATTGACCATGTCTCAAAATTTCAGCTCAAAATATTGAGTCGTTTGGACGTGAACGTCAAAACTGCTTATCCGGACACGTAACCCTTTTAAGATTTCGGGTCAATTTTTTCGTTGGGTGACCTGATAATCGATTCCCGTTTCTTGAGAGGTCTATACAGTGAATGACCCATGTGCTGTACTTGATAGTGGACGGTAAATTTCACCTACACATTATTTTTATAAACAAAAGGTATGGTTTTATCCAGACACCGTATAATACAGTTTGGGACACCGGTCTCCATTTCCAGATGAAGACTGACGGGTTTAAGTTGTTTGCAAAAGTATCAAAAATATTGAGTTAGTTGCTCGGCCCGTAGGTAGTGGGTTTTAAGGCATTTTAACACAAAATTAAGCGGTTTTATTCTCCAAAAAATTATCGGGATTGGCCCTTTAACCATAAATCACTACTCCCAATAATAAATTTCTATACTAATAAATCTGGATGTTAATTAGAAAATCATCCAGGTATTTTATGACCCCCAGTTTGCTATCCTCTTTCAATTTCTATTTGACAGTGTTCAGTCAATGTTATGTGGGTATATAAACATAGGAGAAGATGACTGTGACCATCAATACCACCAATTCTTATCCGTATACCACTGGCTGAACACTACTTCATGGACAGGAGATAAGTTATTTACTGTCAGTGCAGCTATATGAAAAAAATCATAATGATAAAAACATAAAAAGCCATGACATGTGATAAAAACATTATAAAAATAATCATAAAATTTGAGCTTTCATAAAGATATAAATTTTTGACAAAAATCTATGTACGGTCCCTGCATCTAGAATTATGGCCCTTGTTTTACTTTACTGAACCTTGTGAAAGTTTGAATGACAAAAGTTACCATCCAATCTGTATGAAAATTATATGCACTATTTGAATTAGTGAAATGAGGAAGCCTATTAAATTTCAGAAATTTCCGTTAATTACTGAGTTATGACCCTTGTTTCACTTCGTTTAAACTTGTGAATGACCCTTGTTTCACTTTGTTTAAACTTGTGAATGTTTGAACGACAAAAGTTATCATCCGATCTGTATGAAATTTATATGCATCATTTAAACATACATTATGCAAGAGCTAAATCTGCCTATTGCAGGTCTTTCTTTAAGCTTGAAATGTTATCTAAATTATTAATTAGACATTAATTAACTAATCTAGACCATAATCAACTCTCGATGTCAATGCTAGCCTGATATACTTATTGGATTAGGATCCGATTTGCTGCTCAGCTTCCATTCATGATTTAATCATGAAATAGATAATCGAGACTATGTTTTTTATCGTACTGACTTTAGCAATGATTATCGAGGCTAGGCCGAAAATTCAATCGCTAAAATCTTGGTTCAGAGTGGATCAATTTGACTGACATTTTCAGCAAATTCCCTTTACATTATCTAGTTTGTAACTTTTATATATAGTTTGTAACTTTTATATATAGTGAGAACTGCCAGCTCTTTATCTAATCTCCCGTAATGTATCTTTAAATTAGTGAAACGAAGAATCCTATTGAATTTCAGCAATTTCCGTCAATTAGTTTACTTCTAGAGAATTATGACCCTTGTTTTACTTTGTTGAACCTTGTGAAAGCTTGAATGACAAAAGTTATCATCCAATCTGTATGAAAATTGTATGCATTATTTAGATTATTGAAAGTAAGAATCCTATTGAATTTCAGCAATTTCCGTTAATTTCTTGTAGAGTTAAGGCCCTTGTTTCAGTTTGTAGAACCTTGTGAACCCTCAAATGATGAAAACTATAATCCGATTTGTACGAAATTGACTTGTAAATGCCTCCCATTACCTACAAACTAATAAATATGCGACAACCCTTGTCGACTGTTTGGACGATTTAGCTACTGTGGGCACATGTTTTGTTGCCTGGCAATATATCTTTACATGATAATATATTATTAGCCCAACATCATTATAGTCTGTATAATGAATTTTATATGATTTCAGATTCGATTAACAGTGCCTAAATCTGGATGTGTAGGTGATTTAACCAAAGCCTTGTCAAAAATGGTAGATGTTCCACATAAAATGGTAAATAATTACAAACATTTTGAACACATCTAGCATTTTGGAGGGGAGGGCTAACTATATTTTTCTACCATGTTTTCTGTATTCAGAATGTTATTTTGTCTTAAACTCACAGTTATCATCTGATCTGTATGAAATGTATATGCATTATTTAGATAAGTAAAACAAAGATCCCTTTTGGATTTCAGCATTTTCCGTTTACATCTTCCTCCTAGTGTTTGGCCCTTTTTTCACTTTGTTGAAACTTGTTAACATTCTTTCAACATAAGATATCATCCGATCGGTATAAAATATATATGCTTTATTTAGATCAGTAAAACAAAGAATCCTATTAAATTTCAAGATTGTACGTTAATTAATTCTAGAGTTATGGCCCTTTATTGAACCTTGTGAACGTTCTATCAATAAAAGTTATCATCCTATCTGTATGAAAGTTATATGTATTGTTTAGATTAGTAAAGCGAAGAAATCTATTGAATTTCACCTCTTTCTAGTTATGTCTTCTAGAGTTATGGCCTTGTTTCACTTTGTTTAAAACCACTTGTGAACGCTATAACGACAAAAGTTATCCGATCTGTATTAAATTTACATGCAGTATTAAGATTAGTAAAACGAAAAAGCCTACTGAATTCCAGCAATTTTTGTTTCTAACTTCTAGAGTTGTGCCCTTGTTTCACTTTGTTAAACCCTTTGTGAACAACAAAAGTTTTCTTTCAATCTGTATAAAATTGATATCATTGTCTTGTAAAAGTTGAAAGCTCCCATTACCTACAAAGGAATAAATATGTGATAACTCTTACTGGCTGCTCGGATAATTTAGCTGCAGTGGGCGTATGTTTCGTTGCTTGGCAACCTATCTTTTAGCTTGTTCTCTTTCCATCGCTTGCAAAGTGTCTGCTTATTTTGCATGGCAACTGTTTGTTGTTTTGTTTGTGAAGCATTGTGGTTACAAAAGGACAAACATTGATATTCAGTTATGACCTCTTTTCAATTTGTAAAATGGGTTCGTCCGTGTCTGTCTGTCCGTCACACTTTTTGGGACACAATAACTCTCCTAATTGACCTAGAGAAATGAAATGAAATGGGGTTTAACGTCCTACTGTTCTGCTCCTATACTGGGCTAATGAAGACGAGCATACGCCATACAGTGTGCTATGAGGAAAATTTTGCCCGGGCAGCGGCACTATCGCCTACTCTTATATCGAATTCCAACTGCCAGGGGATCTTTTACGTGCATTCCAATATATACACGGGACCCCGGTTTTTCATATCATCCGAAGGACTAGACAGCTGTCCTTGTCAGGCCCTCCGTCCTGCATCACTGACAAGGGGAAACCACGCCAGAAAATCTGGATGAACTTTCTCGGCCAATGCAGGGATCGAACACCCAACCTCCAAACTTGGTATAGGTGTTTATTTAGTCAATGCTTTGATAGAGTTCGAAGATGAGCATTTTCTGCTCAGGTTAAGCAGAACGATAACCAATTTCATTAGTTGAGACTTTGGAACACAATAACTCTCGTTCTAATTGAGCTAGAATGTTCACACTTGGCATAGGTGTTTATTAGGTGAATGCCTTGATGGAGTTTGAAGATCAGAATTTTCTGCTAAGGTTAAGCAGAGATAAGCAATTTGATTGGTTGATGCTTTGGGACACGATAACTTTAGTTCTAATTAAGTGAGAGTGATGACACTTGGTGTATAGTTTTATCACATCGATACCTTGGCTTAGTTCGATAATGAGGACACTCTGCTCGGGGTAAGCAGAGCGATAAGAAATTTGATTGGTCGAGACTTTGTAACACAATAACTCTCCTTCTAATTGAGGTAGAATCTTCAAACTTGGTGTAGGCGTTCATTAGGGGAATGCCTTGATCTAGTTTGATGATAAACATTTTCTGCTTACAGTAAGGAGAGATAAGCAATCTGATTGGTTGATGCTTTGGGGCACGTTAGCTTTGGTTATAATTGAGAGTGATGAAACTCTTTGAGTATAGATTAATTATATCATTACCTTGACTAAGTTTGATGTTGAGAATTTTCAGCGTAGGCTAAGGAGCGATAAGCAATTTGATTGGTCAAGACTTTGGAACATAACAACTCTGCTTTTAATTGAAGTAGAATGTTTAAACTTGATGTAGATGTTCATTAGGTGAATGACTTGACTGAGTTCAATGATTAACATTTCGAGCTAAAGCTAAGCAGAGCTAAGCAATTTCATTTGTCAATGCTTTAGGACAAGATAACTTTGATTCTATCTGATAGAGAGCGATGAAACTTAGTGTATAGTTGATGATCAGTTTGATTGCTTAATACTTTTGAAAAAAATAAATGCGATAAATTAATATGTGTCATCTATTTATTTTGGGATTTTGGCGGGGGACATCAGCTTCACTGTTGGCTTGTTTCAAGCTTGTTTTCTTGATGGCAGCCTTATCAAATTTGGTCAATATCCAAGTTTTCCTTTGAGATTAGCTCTTATTGGCTGTGTGTGTGTATTTCCACACTTAGCTTGGCTATCTTTTTCTGTTGAAGAGTTATTGAGCCTTCACGTCTGAAAAATCATTGGGAGCTGAAAAAAGCTATCCTCGAATCACTCTCTTGGAAATAAGGACAAGGGATGACATGTGTAATCACATGTAATGTTCTTTATTTGAAGAAGTAGACGGGTCAGCATGCTTTCTTTATAAAAGAACGTAATTTTGTAGGAATATTATACATAAATTTTAATACCGTACAGGAATTAAATATGAAAAATAGCGAGGTGCACATATTTTTATTACGTACAAATTTGGATATTTTGTGCCCGTTTGTACACTTGTTAAAAGTTGTTGCAGTAAATAAACTTTGAATTTGGCATTGCGTTTTTAATGGCTTTGAGTATATGTTCTGCAATTTCTGACATTTTTTTGTGGAAATAAAATACACAGTTCAGCAGAGCGATTACATAGGACCGAAGTGGGCAATAAAATACGCACCTCGATTGGGATTGAGGTGAGCGGTGAAACACGACAGCGACAGAGCGTCTTGCTTGTGAATGCCTGAGTTATGTTGTATTTTCAGATTGAGTTCTTTTTAGTTGAATGACTGAATTTTTGTTGTAATATTATTCGATTGATGTTTTTATACGCCCACATTGAAATGTGGTCGTCCGTCGGTCAGAGTTAATATCCGATTGACTTTAAATTTATACACAGTGTTTAAGGTCATGAGACGAAGAAGCCTATTGATTTTCAGCAATTTCCGATAATTACTTCCAGAGTTATGGCCCTTGATCAATTCAAAAAATCTTATGGATGCTCTAGAGGTCAAAGTTAATATCCGATTGACTTTAAATTTATACACAGTGTTTAAGGTCATCAGATGAAGAAGCCTATTGATTTTCAGCGATTTCCGATAATTACTGCCAGAGTTATGGCCCTTGATCACTTTGATAAATTTTGTGGACGCTCTAGAGGCTAAAGTTAATATCTGATTGAGTTTAAATTTATACACAGTGTTTAAGGTCATGAGACGAAGAAGTTTATTCATTTTCAGCGATTTTCGATAATTACTGCCAGAGTTATGGCCCTTGATCACTTTGAAAAATCTTGTAAATGCTCTAGAGGCTAAAGTTAATATCTGATTGACTTTAGATTTATACACAGTGTTTAAGGTCATAAGACGAAGAAGCCTATTGATTTTCAGCGATTCCCGATAATTACTGCCAGAGTTATGGCCCTTGATCACTTTGAAAAATCTTGTGGACGCTCTAGAGGCTAAAGTTAATATCTGATTGAGTTTAAATTTATACACAGTGTTTAAGGTCATGAGACGAAGAAGTTTATTCATTTTCAGCGATTTTCGATTATTACTGCCAGAGTTATGGCCCTTGATCACTTTGAAAAAATCTTGTAAAGGCTCTAGAGGCTAAAGTTAATATCCGATTGACTTTAAATTTATACACAGTGTTTAAGGTCATTAGACGAAGAAGCCTATCGATTTTCAGCAATTTCCAATAATTACTGCCAGAGTTATGGCCCTTGATCACTTTGAAAAATCTTGTGGACGCTCTAGAGGCTAAAGTTAATATCCGATTGAGTTTAAATTTATATACAGTGTTAAAGGTCTAAAGACGAAGATTTTCGATAATTACTGCCAGAGTTATGGCCCTTGATCACTTCAAAAAATCTTGTAAATGCTCTAGAGGCTAAAGTTAATATCTGATTGACTTTAAATTGATACAGACTGTTTGAGGTCATGAGACGAAGAATCATATTGATTTTCAACGATTTCCGATAATTACTGCCAAAGTTATGGCCCTTGATCACTTTTAAAAACATTGTGACCCTCTAGAAGCTAAAGTTATCATCCGATTGACTTCAGATTCATACACAGAGTTTAAGGTCTTGAGACAAACAAGTATATTGATTTGCAATGAATTTTTATGACTTGAACAGCTAAATCCATGATGTTAAAAGTTTCCTATACTAAACGTTAGCATGGGGCAAAACTTTATAAAAACCAAACCAATTCTAATGGTTTTCTGATAATTACTTAATGAGTTGTTACTCTTAATCAGATTTTAATGTATTATAAATGTTTCATTACCGAAAAAGTAAAAATATGTGACAATTCTTGTTGACCGCCCGGACGATTTAGCTGCTGTGGGCGTATGTTTCAATGCCTGGCAACCTATCTTTAATATTTACTAGATCAAGATAACAGATGTATATAATCATCGATTCCATAAAGTGTTTAAAGAGGAAGAAGGTCTCAATCATATATTAGAGAGAGATATTATTTATGCGTAAGTATGTTTTTGGAAATAGACTTAGATGTCAACATCCCTTGATTTGTTTGTTTGATTCCATCATTTCTGGGATTCCATCATTACCATTCCAAACAAACAAATGCAAGTTTGCATTCATGGAAACAAATTTAACTTAGTTTTTGATCTATAATTTTGTATCTGGAACATATCTCATAAGCTTTCAAGATAGATGTTTTAAATTTTGTATATACATGGTAGTTACGTTTGTATATACATGGTAGTTACGTCTTTTGCATACCAAATTTCTGATTTTGATAACTTTTGTTTTCAATGGAAACAAAATTTACTTTTTTGTGGAGCATATCTCATAAATTGTTTAAGAATAAGATATGGTAATTAAACAACATGTCCACGACTAGTATTTGGTTGTTGATTACCAATAACACAGAGATTGTTTATCCCCCTACCTTCCAAAACATGTCCAGACATGCAGGATATCAATGACTGAGGAAGTATATTGAGATATAACAGTTTGTTTTTAATTATAGATATGAGGTATGTGTAAAGAATACAGAGGATGATCCTAATATAGTAGTTTTACCTATATACTTCAGAGACAAGGGGTAAGATAACTTACAATTCTTACCTTATAACATGCTCAAGATCATTTTAATATGCCCACATTTTCATGTGGACGTATATTGTCGTCGCCCCTGTCCGTCCGTATGTCCGTCCCTCCGTTCGTCCACAATTGTTTGTGGACTCTCTACAGGTCACAATTCTTATCCGATTTTGACGAAACTTGAAATATAGGTTTATCCCCAAATGATCTTGGCTGCTTTCGATATTGGCATGTATCGGATCGAAATTTCATGGATTATGGCCCCTGATTGTACGAAAAATCCCGTTTTTAGCTTGTGGACCCTATAGAGGTCACAATTTTTATATGATTTTGTTGAAACTTGAAATGTAAGTTTATAACCCAAAGATCTCAGTTCCTTTCGATATTTACACATATCGGACTGTAACTTTATGAATTGTGGCCCCAGATTTTACGAAAAATCGTGTTTTTAGCTTGTGGACCCTATAGAGGTCATGATTTTTATCCGATTTAAAAAAACGTATTATTATATCACCATTACAGCCTAAAGACGGCTGAGTTCAAATTTCGTGAAAATCGGACCGAAATTGCCGGACACAATGGCCACCGTTCGTACGCAAATAGTGTAAAAATATGGTAAATCAAGGTTGTGGACCGGTCACAATTTTATTTCGATTTTGATGAAACTTGTAATGCATGTTTATAACCTAAAGATAATGGTTCCTTTCGATATTTGCGCATATTGGATAGTAACTTCCTGAATTATGGCCCCTGATTGTACGCAAAATCACATTTTTATACGCCCACATTTTCATGTGGACGTATATTGTCGTCGCTCCTGTCCGTCCGTCCACAATTGTTTGTGAACAGTCTACAGGTCACAATTTTTATCCGATTTCAATGAAACGTGAAATATAGGTTTATCACCCTAAGATCTTGGGTCCTTTCAATATTGGCATTTATCAGACTGTAACTTCATGGATTATGGCCCCTGATTCTACGAAAATTCACATTTTTAGCTTGTGAACACTGTAGAGGTCACAATTTTTATCCGATTTGGTTTAAACTTGAAATGTATGCTTATAACCCAAAGATCTCGGTTCCTTTCAATATTCGCACATATCGGAACGTAACTTCCTGAATTATGGCCCCTGATTGTACGAAAAATCACGTTTTTAGCTTGTGGATCCTATAGAGGTCATAATTTTTATCCGATTTAAAAAAACGTATTATTATATCACCGTTAAACCCTAAGGACGGCCGAGTTGGAATTTCATGAAAATCGACCCAAAACAGCCCTTCGTTCTCAAATAGCATAAAAATATGGTATATCAAGGTTGTGGACCCTTAGAGGTCACAATTTTTATCCGATTTTGTTGAAACTTGAAATGTAAGTTTATAACCCAAAGATCTCGGTTCCTTTCGATATTCGCGCATATCGGACTGTAACTTCCTGCACTATGGCCCCTGATTGTACGAAAAATTGAGGTTTTAGCTTGTGGACCCTATAGAGGTCATAATTTTTATCCGATTTAAAAGCTGTATTATTATTTCACCGTTACACCCTTGTAATTGTAATCACTTCCTTTTTAGCTTGTTCTCTATCCATCTCTCGAAAATGTGGACATATCCTGCCTGGCAACCGCTGGTTGATAGTTTTACTATGAAATGAAATAGAGCATGACTAAAAATCACAAAAAAGACTTTTTCCAAACTATGAAAAAAAACCTGTCTTCTGTGAAAAGTCAAAAATCGCAACTTTGAGCCACCATAAAAAAAAAAAAAAAACTTTTCATCTGACTTTGAAACTGTGAAAGGTTTTGTAAAAAGAATGTGGAGATCTACGTGGAAAGCTAATAAAATCAAGTGTATAATTATAATCTCAAAATCACCTTTTCCACCTAGTCAGTATTATGTGTAAAAGTGTGTTGTGTGAATAGACAAAATTGTAGGTAAGCATTTGTGTAGCTAAGCTTAAGTAAACATAGCAGCACCACTCAAAATGGACATAACTGTGTTTGATAGTTAACAGTCTCGAGACTCAATCGATCGTTTTAATGCGTAACTATTGACTAATTTGTGACTTTTAAGATTGAGACCAAAGTCATTTAATGTACATGTACTAAAAATAGACACTACATGAAATCAATCGAAAGAAGTGTTGAACGAGATGATTTCAAGTTTAAAATTCATTCACCAAAACTTTCGCCAGTATCATCAATTTGATTGCCAATAAAAAGAATTATCGCCTTTGGAAAAATGTCTAGGGCGGTCACTGCTGTACGTAAATAACCAGGGCTCGAAATTCGTTTTTATATGCCCACATTTTCATGTGGACGTATATTGTCGTCTCCCCTGTCCGCCCGTTCCTCCACAAATGTTTGTGAACAGTCTACAGATCACAATTTTTATCCGATTTCAATGAAACGTGAAATATAGGTTTATCACCCTAAGATCTCGGTTCCTTTTGATATTGGCATGTATCGTACTCTAACTTCATGGATTATGGTCCCTGATTGTACGAAAAATCGCGTTTTTAGCTTGTGAACACTGTAGAGGTCACAATTTTTATCCGATTTAGTTTAAACTTGAAATGTATGATTATAACCCAAAGATCTCGGTTCCTTTTGATATTCGCGCATATCGGAACGTAACTTCCTGAATTATGGCCCCTGATTGTACGAAAAATCGCGTGTTTAGCTTGTGGACCCTATAGAGGTCATAATTTTAATCCGATTTAAAAAAACGTATTATTATATCACCGTTAAACCCTAAGGATGGCTTAGTTTGAATTTTGTGAAAATCGGCCAAAAACTGATAGACAAAATGGACGCCCCTCGTTCTCAAACAGCGTAAAAATATGGTATATCAAGGTTGTGGACCCTATAGAGGTCACAATTTTTATCGGATTTTGTTGAAACTTATCATGTAAGTTTATAACCCAAAGATCGTGGTTCCGTTCGATATTCGCGCATATCGGACCGTAACTTCCTGAATTATGGCCCCTGATTGTACGAAAAATTGCATTTTTAGCTTGTGGGCCCTATAGAAGTCATAATTTTTATCCGATTTAAAAAAAGGTATTATTATATCACCGTTACACCCTAAGGACAGCTGAGTTCGAATCTCGTGAAAATCAGCCCAAAACTGACAGACAAAATGGCCGTCTTTCGTTCTCAAATAGTGTAAAAATATGGTATATCAAGGTTGTGGAATATAGACGTCACAATTTTAATCCTATTTTGATGAAACTTGAAATGTAAGTTTATAACCCAAAGATCTTGGTTCCTATCGATATTCGCGCATATCGGAACGTATCTTCCTGAATTATGGCACCTGATTGTACGAAAAATCATGTTTTTAGCTTGTGGACCCTATAGAGGTCATAATTTTTATCCGATTTAAAAAAAGGTATTATTATATCACCGTTACACCCTAAGGACAGCTGAGTTCGAATCTCGTGAAAATCAACCCAAAACTGACAGACAAAATGGCCGTCTTTCGTTCTCAAATAGTGTAAAAATATGGTATATCAAGGTTGTGGAATATAGACGTCACAATTTTAATCCTATTTTGATGAAACTTGAAATGTAAGTTTATAACCCAAAGATCTTGGTTCCTATCGATATTCGCGCATATCGGAACGTAACTTCCTGAATTATGGCACCTGATTGTACGAAAAATCATGTTTTTAGCTTGTGGACCCTATAGAGGTCATAATTTTTATCCGATTTAAAAAACCGTATTATTATATCACTGTTACACCCTAAGGACGACTGAGTTCGAATTTCCTGAAAATCGGTCCAAAACTGACAGACAAAATGGCCGCCCTTCATTCTCAAATAGCGTAAAAATATGGTATTTCAAGGTTGTGGATCCTAAAGGGGTCACAATTTTTTATCCGATTTTGTTGAAACTTGATATGTAAGTTTATAACCCAAAGATCTCGGTTCCTTTCGATATTCGAGCATATTGGACCGTAACTTCCTGAATTATGGCCCCTGATTGTACGAAAAATCAATTTCTTTTTAGCTTGTTCTCTATCCATCTCTCGAAAATGTGGGCGTATCCTGCCTGGCAGCAGCTGGTTTTCGATCGAAGGCCAACTTTGGCCTACGCTAGGCCAAAGTGAATCCTTGATCCAAGGCCAAAAATTGAAAATCCAAGGTCAAGTTTTAGAAAGTTTTAATATGTCATATGTAAATCTGTTTATTTTCTCAGTTAAAATGTTGTTACAGGCCTGACTATCAAATCACGCTCGACGTTCAATATTTGTCCCCCGCCTTTCGAAGAAAGCAGGGGACTATTAAAATGGGTTCGTCCGTCTGTCTGTCTGTCTGTCTGTCTGTCTGTCTGTCCGTCTGTCTGTCCGTCACACTTTTTGGGACACAATAACTCTCTTCCTAATTGAGCTAGAATGTTCAAACTTGGTGTATGTGTTTATTAGGTCAATGCCTTGATGGAGTTCGAAGATGAGCATTTTCCGCTTAGGGAAAGCAGAGATAAGCAATTTGATTGGTTGATGCTTTGGGACACGATAACTCTCTTCCTAATTGGGCTAGAATGTTCAAACTTGGTGTATGTGTTGATTAGGTCAATGCCTTGATGGAGTTCGAAGATGAGCATTTTCCGCTTAGGGTAAGCAGAGATAAGCAATTTGATTGGTTGATGCTTTGGGACACGATAACTTTTAATTGAGCTAGAATGTTCAAACTTGGTGTATGTGTTTATTAGGTCAATGCCTTGATGGAGTTCGAAGATGAGCATTTTCCGCTTAGGGTAAGCAGAGATAAGCAATTTGATTGGTTGATACTTTGGGGCACGATAACTCTCTTCCTAATTGAGCTAGAATGTTCAAACTTGGTGTATGTGTTGATTAGGTCAATGCCTTGATGGAGTTCGAAGATGAGCATTTTCCGCTTAGGGTAAGCAGAGATAAGCTATTTGATTGGTTGATGCTTTGGGACACGATAACTTTAGTTCTAATTAAGTGAGATTGATGAAACTTGGTGTATAGTTTCATTACAGTAATACCTTGACTAAGTTTGATAATGAGCATTTTCTGCTCAGGGTAAGCAGAGCGATACGCAATTTGATTGGTCGAGACTTTGGAAAACAATAACTCTCCTACTTTGATTGTTAGACTATAAGTAAAGATATACTGTTTGATTGTTCAATACTTTGTAAAAGATAATTTGTGATAAATTTATATGTGTCCTCTAATTATTTTCCTATTTCGGCGGGGGACATCAGCCTCACTGTTGGCTTGTTTTTTTTTACATTTACAAAAATAAAATAATGCATCCTTATATGTTTAAGGCTGGATGGGGGTGGGGGATAAAATCTTATCGTACCGTTTTTAAATTTTAGTACGATTTGTTATTCTGAAAAATATTTTAAAAATCGGCATGTAGCCGTATTGAAAGTTGAAAGTATTACTATATCATCGGTAGAGCTGAGTAAAATATGGATGTAAATCGATAGTATCGATTAGGCGTGCCAAAAAAGCACTATCGATAGTCATATGTTACTATCGATTATCGTTCTCTATTTTTTGTGCGTGCGTAGGAGGAGTCGACTCGATGTTTTCTGTGAGTTAGTCCTTCGTATATATAAAAACACAATAGCCTACATCAGTACGTTGTTCACTTTATTTACTTCAAAGTCTCAATGTTGCATTTAAAAAAAAATGTTAAAATCAATTCGCCCTCATTTAAACAATACTCTGAGTTTGAAACAATTGTCGCCATATCGTAGAATTTGCCAAATCGATTCGTGTTCATTTTATTTTGGTTCCTACACATACATAGGCCTATCAATGGTATTTCTTCATTCAGAACCAAGGCTTTATTATTTTAAAAATAGAGAACAATTTATATACGTATGGTTTTCACTTTGAAACACGTAATCCAGTCTTGATTTCGACCATGAAAATAAGTTTGTTTCGATATTATCGATTATCAATTGACATTTCAATGTAGATTATCGATATTCTAAAAATCGGAGGCCATGGCCGTCGAGGCCGCCGGCAGTGTCAAGCCCTGTAAATAACAGTATGAAACAGTATTCTGTCTGAAATAGAACAAAACTTTTCTACGTTCAATGGACAATAATTTCAAAATTTGATTATGATATGGATTTAATTGATTAACAACAGTTACATTCTCTAATATTTATTTAACTAATTAAATCATTGACTTTCATGGAAATGTTCTTGGGATTAAGCTTACTTAATTGTAAAATTTATGTTACAGACGTTCACGACCTAGTACTAACTATGGAGGTAGAGATCAGCTATTTGGAACACCTTTATTTATACCAGTTAAAGGAAAAGTTACATATGATATGCTCTATGATCTGTTATTAGTACAGATGAAGTGAGTGTGGTTTATTTTCATCATCTTTTTAAATCCAATGACTTTGTATTAATATGTACAACAGCTTAAGTTTCTAATATTAGATTGAGTTTTCTGTCTTACTATATACAATAACCATAATATCATGTGACAGTTTTAGTACACAAGGAATGAAATTCTTACTTGTTTTGAGACACTTCATTCCACTAGCCAGTATGTCATCCGAGATCCCAGCTGTGGACCATGTATAAGTTGACGTATATAAGTTAAATTAAACAATACATGACAATAAGTAAATAATTATTTTTAAAGGCGTTATGTAAAGGTACCTGATCCAAAAGAGGAATGGTGGAAAGATGAAGATAAAGAGGAAATGGAAACTAATGAAGAAAATGGTGATACTGATAAACCTGTTAATGGAGGTACAATATTTTTATATATCTGCTCGCAAGAGGCCACAATTTTTGACAAATCTTTTTCAAACTTAAGGATAATGGTTATCATAAGTAGACGACGGTTGGGATTGAATTTAAGCGTAATCACCATTTTTATCCGTCCGTCCGTCCATCGTCCACAATTTCTTGTGAACACTCTACAGACTACATTTATCATATGATTGTTTTGAAATTGATATATGTTGTTTGCATTAGTGAGATGAAGAAGCCTATTAAATTTCAGCAATTTCCATTAATTTCTTCTGAAGTTATGGCCCTTGTTTCACTTTGTTGCACCTTGTGAACGCTCTAACAACAAAAGTTATCAATCGATCTGTATGAAATTTAAAAGCATCATTTAAATTAGTAAAACAAAGAAGCATATTGAATATCAGCAATTTCCGTAAATTACATCTTCAGTTATGGCCCTTGTTTCACTTTGTTGAATCTTGTGAACGCTCTAATGACAACAGTTATCATCTGATCTGTTTGATATTGATATGCATCATTTAAATTAGTGAAGCGAAGAAGCCTATTGAATTTCAGCACTTTCCGTTAATTACGCCATGAGTTATGGCCCTTGTTTCACTTTGTTGTACCTTGTGAATTCTCTAACGACAAAAGTTATTATTCGATCTGTATGAAATTTATATGCATCATTTAAATTAATAAAATAAAGAAGCCTATTGAATTTCAGCAATTTCCGTTAATTACATCTTGAGTTATGGCCCTTATTTCACTTTGTTGAATCTTGTGAACGCTCTAATGACAACAGTTATGATTCGATCTGTTTGAAATTGATATGCATCATTTAAATTAGTGAAACGAAGAAGCCTAATGAATTTCAGCAATTTCCGTTAATTACGCGTGAGTTATGGCCCTTGTTTCACTTTGTTGTACCTTGTGAATGCTCTAACGACAAAAGTTATTATCCAATCTGTATGAAATTTATATGCATCATTTAAATTAGTAAAACAAAGAAGCCTATTGAATTTAAGCAATTGCCGTTAATTACATCTAGAGTTATGGCCCTTGTTTCACTTTGTTGAATCTTGTGAACATTCTAATGACAACAGTTATCATCCGATCTGTTTGAAATTGATATCCATCATTTAAATTAGTGCAACGAAGAATCCTATTGAATTTCAGCAATTTATGGCCCTTGTTTCACTTTGTTGTACCTTGTGAATGCTTTAACGACAAAAGTTATTATCCGATCTGTATGAAATTTATATGTATCATTTAAACTAGTAAAACGAACAAGCCTATTGAGTAGGCGGTAGTGCCGCTGTCTGTGCAAAATTTCCCTCATCACACACTGTATGGTGTATGCCCAAAATCTTGAAAGAAAGGTGCACGCATGAACTTATTTCTGAACACAGGAATCGATAATCATGTGCCATTCATTAGCCCAGTTCGGAGCAGAACTGTAGGACGTTAAACCACATTTCATTTCATTTCATTTGTTTCCAAGTAAGTAGGATCAAATATTATTATAAAAAGAAATGTATATTTAATATATTATTTACAGAAGTAAGTAATATGGACGTATGTGAAAGTGATGATGAATTAGAAGATAAAAAGAAAGATAATGGTGAAAGTAAATCTTGTAAAGCTCGTCGTCTTTTTACCTTCTCTGCAGTTAATTCTTATGGTAGTGCCGAATTAGATCACAAATTTATAGATGATGGAAGTCATCTTAGAATTACCCGTATGTATATTTTCACTAGTTTGTAGTTATCTGTGTGTGTGTTTAACATTTTTTGTTGCACAGTTTCACAGGGTACAATTCTGTGGAATGAAATGACTGTTTATTACTGAGTGATGTTTGGACTAGGATTATCCAGCATTTATGTAATAGTTATTAGCACACTTTCTGAGGTGTATCGGCTCCCGACGAAAACTGTCCTGATATTCTCCGATACACCGAGGAAAGGTGCTAATAAGTTACATCACATTTCTATCGAGTATTGTGAAACAAAATGTGAAAAATTGTATTTATTATCGAGTCGTTTCAACCGAAAAGTGACAAATACTTTCTGCTCTTTCATTTATCCCTTTCTGAGCCTCACGTTACATTTCATGGTAGAATGATTTTGCAGTGGAGAGACAACCTGAGTAGTATTTACACGTGCATCTTGCTATGATACTCTGAGCGTAAAACAATCCCGTGTTTGTTTAGACCACATCGTGAAAACAACTTGTCTATGGCGTAGAGGACTGCGATATTATTAAATGTAGTGTAACGGAAATGCGAAACGTTGGTCATTCCTGGTGAAAGTATGCATCGGCGGATGGTTCTTCCGTTGAAATTTATTTGTAATAAAGTTTATGACTTTCTAGGCGTTTTTTTTCATCCTGTTTATTTTCAATGCCTGTGAAGTGTCCAGCAAGAGAACTGCGCCTTCTATCATCACAATTAATTAAAATAATTATTCAATATTCTAATTTATATATTTTTCATATTAATATAAATCAAACCAAATTATGAAATAGATGCCAATTGATATATGTATAATAATTGATTTTTGTAATATGTTTTTATGTTAATTTAATGTCATTGTATATGTTTTTGAACTGCCATGTAGTTCCCCCCAGTTTATTTTGTTACTATGATTTTGACTAGTTGTTTCATGTACATTATCCTTGTGCATTGTATAGAGCCATAGTTATCAATTGCGATCTGGGTCGCACTAAACGTCCGCTACTTATTGCTTGATAGGTATCTAAAACAGTATAAAAGTATCCGTGTATCAGAAATGAACAGTACTCTTTCTGTATATTTCTGATACACGGATACTTTTAAGCATGTATTGAAAATAAACAGGACAGTTTTATCAAAGGTTGCCAGTGGCAACGAGTAGAAGTGGGATGTAACAAACAGATACTACTACCAGAGAATCCTATTCCAAACATTGCCCAGTAAATTACTAAGAATTGTGTGCTATGTATTTCCAGTTCTACTACTACATGTAATTGCCATTGACACAGTTTAACTGGATGTTCATCATCATTGTTGATGAAATAACTGTGTAAAAATGTGTCAGGGGTTCAATTAATTGATTGACTTCTTTGTAGCATATGTTAATTTCGGCTGCAGGCTTATATATATAGAATGTCATAATGGCCATGTTGCTGACTAATTGTCCCTCGCCTTTTGGGAAAGCATTGAACTATTAAAATGGGTCTTTTTGGGGCATACTAAGGCTGTGTTGAATTGATTCCTTGTTTCTCCTGCCACCACTCTGGCAATCATGTGCGGTAGTGTCACCACTCTGGCAATCATGTTCGGTAGTGCGGTAAACACAACACAAAGTGGGTTTCAAAACACAAAGTGGTCTCGCATAATACCTATATAGTCTGAGGGTTGTGTACCATTTTTAATAATATTATAAATAATCTAGTTATATTATTGGTTAGAATAAAAACACAGATAATATTTAATTAAATAAATTTAATAACAAACTAAAATTTGGTAACAAGTGGCTTCTTTGTTTAACTTTTTAAAAAATGAAATAACCATATTTTGATATAAATTTTCCGTATTCTTGTGTTAAAATACAATGGAAACATTCCAGTTAGACGATATTTGATTTGCTTGTTGAGTTATAGATGGTTTCGATAATATCATCGAACGTGAAAGTGCTGGGAATAACCACTAAAGTCGAGTCGAGATAAGTAATTTCGCGTACCGGTCGGCCTAATTTATTTATTGATGTTCAAGGAAATAATAGTGGTCCCGTTTGTTCGTTCGTTCGTTAAACTCCAGAAACGAACGAACGAGCGAACAGGACCACTATTATTTCCTTGAACATCAATAAATTAGCCCGACTGGTACGCGAATTTACCTATGTCCCGGCATAGCTTACCATTTTGTAAGGCGTGCGGTATTTATTACACAAGATATGATTGGGTAAGCCTATTTTCTGTCTTGTCCGCAGGTTTATCTTGTAGATTTTTGTTTTTCGTGTAGTGCGCCCCCCTGCACTTACTTATTTAGTTCGTAACGAGGAATAAACAACGAGAATTGACTTCTGATGTTTGGTAGAATTTTATTTAGATGTTATTAACGTAATTTTTTGAATATTTTTTTTGTGTTAAAAACGTAAGCGCACGATTTTCGGGGGTCCTCGACCTAAGCGCGCGGGCGAGGAGAAACAAGGAATCAATTCAACACGGCCTAACTCTCCTTCTAATTGAGCTAGAATGTTCAAACTTTGTGTAGGTGTTTATTAGGTCAATGCCTTGATGGATTTCGAAGATGAGCATTTTCCGCTTAGGGTAAGCCGAGATAAGCAATTTGATGGGATGATGTTTTGTGACACAATAACTTTAGTTCTAATTAATTGAGAGTGATGAAACTTGGTTATAGTTTCATTACATCAATACCTTGACTAAGTTCGATAATGAGCATTTTCTGCTCAGGGTAAGCAGAGCAATAAGCAATTTGATTGGTTGTGAGTTTGGAACACAATAACTTTACTTCTAATTGCGGTATATATTCAAACTTTGTGTAGGCGTTCATTAAGTGAATGCCTTGATGGAGTTCAAAGATAAGCATTTTCTGCTTAGGGTAAGCAGAGATAAGTAATTTGATTGGTTGATGCTTTGAGACACGATAACTTTGGTTCTAATTTTAAAAGTCAGAGTGATAAAACTTGGTATAAGCCATTTGATTGGTCGAGACTTTGATTCTAATTGAGTGATAGTGGTGAAACTTCGTGAATAGTTTTATTACGTCAATACCTTACTTAACAAAGTTTGATGCTGAACATTTTCTGCCTAGGCAAAGTAGAGACTTCAATCTGAATGGTCGAGACTTTGGAACACAATAACTCTACTTCTAATTGAGGTAGCATATTCAAACTTGGTATAGGTGAATGTCTTGACAGAGTTTGATCATGCCCATTTTCCACTTAGGCTAAGCCGAGATAAGCAATTTGAGACCATGGAACACAATAACTTTGGTTCTAATTGGATGAGAGTGATGAAACTCAGAGTATAGATTCACTATATCAATACCTTGACTAAGTTCGATGATGCGAATTTTCTACTCTAAGTAGCGATAAGCAATTTGATTGGCCAAGATTTTGGAATATAACTCTGCTTTTAATTAAGGTCGAATGTTTAAACTTGATGTAGATGTTAATTAGGTGAATGTCTTGACTGAATTCAATGATTAACATTTCCCACTAAAGCTAAGCAGAGCTAAGTAATTTCATTGGTCGATGCTTTGGAACAAGGTAACTTTGATTCTAACTGATGGACAGTAATGAAACTTGGTGTAGAGTTTCACTACCAGGTACTTCAAAACCTTGACTGAGTTTGATTGTGAACATTTTATGCTTAGACTTAGATTGCTCAATGTTTTTGAAAAAAATAAATGCAATTAATTGATATGTGTTAGCTATTTTTGGGGGGATTTCGGTGGGGAAAACCGGCCTCACTCTTGGCTTGGTTAACTTAAAACCATTCCATTGCACTTTGTAAATAGTACCGGTTTCATTGCAATATTGTATTTGTTTGGTTTTTTTTAGCAAAAACTTATGTAGCTGTTGATTGGCATACTGTTGCTAAAGAAAAATTTTATGACGAAAAAGAAGCAGAGGTAGAGAAAAATATTTTATTATAAATATTAAATGAAATGAATGATAAAAAAAATAGCAAATCATTTTTGATACCCCACAGTTTCATGGGGACCTATATTATAGCTCTTGTCCGTGGACAAGGATCTTGGTTACTTTCGATATTCGCGCATAATGGATTATGGCCCCTGATTGTATGAAAAATCGTCATTTTAGTTTGTGGCACTAGCTTCTAAAATTCATTAGCCACTGTGGCTAATGCATGAAAAAAGCCACTGACCTCGTGAGAAGTTGCTGATTGTATGCTAATCTTGGATATTCATTATATTAACAGACAATACAATTAAACTTCAATAAACTTTGTTAACCTTTATAGTCCTACTCTTACAGTCATTTTTATTATACGCCCACATTTTCATGTGGACGTATATTGTCATTTTATCCGATTTTGACGAAACTTGAAATATAGGTCTATCTCCCAAAGATCTTGGTTCCGTTCGATATTGGCATGTATCAGATCGTAACTTCATGGATTATGGCCCCTGATTGTACGAAAAAGTGTGTTTTTAGCTTGTGGTCCCTCTAGAGGTCACAATTTTTACCTGATTTAAAAAACTGTTTTAATATATCACCGTTACACCTTAATGATGGTTGAGTTCGAATTTCGTGAAAATCGGACCAAAACTGCCGAACAAAATGGCCGCCCCTTGTACGCAAATAGTGTAAAATATGGTATATCCAGTGATTACGTTTCTAGTGTAAGGAAAGATTTGTAATATAAGAATCTTCAATGAAAAAAATGGAATTAAACAGTTAGAAGGTTTAATGGATCCATGTGATTTAAAGCGTCGACACATGGATCCCAAATTTTCACAGTCTACAACAGAATACAATACAGAACAGCTGTATTCAAATGAATAGAGACGTCTTTAATATATACTAAATATTCGTATCATCCCAAATCGACAATAAAACAGTGAGAAAAAGGAAAATCTAAGTAATGGCAATCTAATTAACATAAAATTTACGACATAATGGATTCTTCAATGTTTTGATGGTGATCATGAAGAAAATAGGCCTACGTCTGTTCTCTGGAAGCTGATAAGATTTTCAAAAAAAAGATCAGTAGAATTATAGATTGTTATTCCACAAAGTCGAAAGGCATGTTAGATTTTTCATTCAGTCAAGTTAGAGCAAGTTTATTGCCGTACTTTGAGCTCCAAACCCGATAGAAATGAAGGCGGAAGTGGCCGATTTGTCAAGGTTGTGGAACCCCCCCCCCCCCCCCCCGAGGTCACAATTTTCATTGATTTTGATGAAACTTGGAATGCATGTTAATATCCCAAAGATCTTGGTACCTTTTGATATTCGCGCATATTGGATCTTAACCTCGTGAATTATGGACCCTGATTGTACGAAAAATCACGCTTTTAGCTTGTGGTCCCTGTAGAGGTCACAATTATTATCCGATTCAAAAAATCGTTTGAATATATCACTGTTACACTGTAATGGAATCTGATTAAAACACAGATCCTATTTCATTTCATTTTTATAGTTCAAAATTTCGTTTTACTTGTCTTTACTACACTAGGATCTGGAAGAGT
Organism: Patella vulgata; assembly: GCF_932274485.2. Classification (NCBI taxonomy): domain Eukaryota; kingdom Metazoa; phylum Mollusca; class Gastropoda; family Patellidae; genus Patella; species Patella vulgata. The sequence continues at coordinate 47,752,770 of NC_065885.2, forward strand.
TGTTATCATTGACGTGTTCTGAATTATGTGAGCTATTAGCCAATGAAACGGGTCTGTTACGGCAAGCTTTAGGCTTGTTTTGCGCGGAACTGTGGGTAATCCACTAGTAACATCAATGCTGATTAGTTAATCAGATGTCTGACATCGTAGGTCAAAAGCCTCTCGTATGACCTCTGCTCAGGGTAAGCAGAGCAATAAACAATTTGATTGGCCGAGACTTTGGAACACAATAACTCTCCTTCTAATTGAGCTAGAACGTTCAAACTTGGTGGAGTTCGGAGATGGGCATTTTCTGCTTAGGGCAAGCAGAAATAAGCAATTTGATTGGTTGATGCTTTTGGACACGATAACTTTAGTTCTAATGACAGTAATGAAGTGACAGTAATGACACTTGGTGTATGGTTTTATCACATCAATACCTTGACTAAATTCCATAATAAGCATTTTCTGCTTAGGGTAAGCAGAGCGATAAGCAATTTGATTGGTCGAGACTTTGAAACACAATAACTCTCCTTCTTGTTGAGGTAGAATGGTCAAACTTGGTGTAGGTGTTCATTAGGTGAATGCCTTGATGGAGTTCGATGATAAACATCGTTTGCTTACGGTAAGCAGAGATAAGAAATCTGATTGGTTGATGCTTTGTGTCCAATAACTTTGGTTTTAATTAAGTGAGAGTGATGAAGCTCTGGGTATAGATTCATTATATCATTACCTTGACTAAGTTTGATGATGCTAAAATTAATATCCGAATGACTTTAAATTCATTGACAATGTTTCAGGTCATGAGGTGAGGAAGCCTATTGATTTTCACTGATTTCCGATAATTACTGCCAGAGTTATGGCCCTTGATCACTTTGAAAAATCTTGTTGACACTCTAGAGAATAAAGTTCATATCGAATGACTTTAAATTCCTACTCGTGTAGTGTTTACGGTCATGAGACAAAAAAGCCTATTTATTTTCAACAATTTCCAATAAATACTGCCAAATTTTTGGCCCTTGATCACTTTGAAAAACGTTAACATATCTGAGTGTTTCCAAAATGTTTTGTGGGCCTGGCAACCAGGGCTGTCGGTAATTTTTCACAGTTGATTAGCAGCACTGCTAATCAAAAAGTTCAATTTTGCCAAATTTGATTAGCAAATTTAAAAATTGATTAGCAGTTTTTCAGTTTCAACGTAAAACACCTAAATAACAAGATATTACTTTAATTCATAACAAATATGATTAGATTCCATTCTGACTATTCTCAGATTTTTTAGCACTGCCACAAGTACTTGTGACAGTTTGTGAATGTGATGTAGACATTTAGTTAGGTCTTATGTCTGAAGCCAATTCTTGACGGTGACTTCCGAAGCCCCACTCATTTTAATTGTTATTTTTTTGTTACGTTAGAAATCTTCGTTAGAAAACAATTTCGTCTGCTTTTTATCGTGTATTACTATTTTTGTCCAATCGGGCGCACCTCGATTAACTAGACACACGCGATATAAACAATAATATTTTACTGGAATTTTTACTTTGATTTATCATTTTACAATACGATAACATGTATTTATTTTTTTTATATTTTATTTACAATACGTGGGGGATACACTGGATTTATTTCTTTCAAAATGAATATGATATAATTACTTGATGTCTCGCAACGTGAGTGGTACTAATTGATTCCCTATTTCCGGTTTAATAGTCCCTATTCATAGAGTTATGTCCCTATGTTATATAGTATTGTGTCTAGGTAGTTCGAGAAGAAAATGACACACGGAGAATTCAGTTTTGTTTATAAAATTCTATTCAACATTTTATACACGTTGAAAGTAGGGCTGCCGACAACCAGTATCGCAGCTCAATTTGCGATACATATTTTGTCCGTTGCTAATCAAAAATTAAAATTTAAAGTTTTTGATTCGCAGTTATTGCGAATCATTAATATGCCTGTCATTTTGGATATTGACATAAGGATAATCCACATTTGAAGACTAGAAGGCTTTCTGAACACTTTCAACGTGTATAAAATGTTGAATAAAATTTTATAAACAAAACTGAATTCTCTGTGTGACATTTTTTTCTCGAACTACCCAGACACAATTCATTATACGGTACTATATAATACAGGGACATAACTCTATGAATAGGGACTATTAAACCGGAAATAGGGAATCAAGTAGTACCACTCACGTTGCGAGACATCAAGTAATTATATTATATTCATTTTGAAAGAAATAAAGCCAGTATATCCCCCACGTATTGTAAATAAAATATAAAAAAATAAATATATGTTAACGTATTGTAAAATGATAAATCAAAGTAAAAATTCCCGTAAAATATCGCGTGTGTCTAGTTAATCGAGGTGCGCCCGATTGAACAAAAATAGCAATACACGATAAAAAGCAGACAAAATTGTTTTCTAACGAAGATTTCTAACGTAACAAAAAATAACAATTAAAATGATTGGGGCCTTGGAAGTCACTGTTAAGAATTGGATTCAGACATAAGACCTAACTAAATGTCTACATCACATTCACAAACTGTCACAAGTACTTGTGGCAGTGCTAAAAAAAATCTAAGAATAGTAAGAATGGAATCTAATCATATTTGTTATGAACTAAAGTAATATCTTGTTATTTAGGTTTTTATGTTGAAACTGAAAAACTGCTAATCAATTTTTAAATTTGCTAATTAAATTTGGCAAAATTGGACTTTTTGATTAGCAGTGCTGCTAATCAACTGTGAAAAATTACCGACAGCCCTGACGTTGAAAGTGTTGAGTAAGCCTTCTAGTCTTCAAAATGTGGATTATTCTTGTGTCAATATCCAAAATGACCGGCATATTAATGATTTGCAGTAACTGCGAATCAAAAACGTTAGATTTTAATTTTTGGTTAGCAACGGACAAAATATGTATCGCAAATTGCGCTGCGATACTGGTTGTCGGCAGCCCTGCTGGCAACCTATCTTTATCATCGTTGCACCATAATGAAGGTTGAATACGAAATTTGGGAAAATCCGAAACAGATCTGCCCGTCAAAATGGCTGCTCCTTGTACGCAAATAGTATAAAAGTATGTAATACCAAGGTTGTTGACCCTCTAGAGGTCACAATTTTTGTCCGATTTTGATGAAACTTAAAATATATGTTTATATCCTAAAGATCTCATTTCCTTTCGATATTCGCGCATTTCAGACCATAATATACTGGATTATGGCCCATGATTGTACGAAAAATCACATTTTCTTTTTTTTAGCTATCCAGCTCTTGCAAAATGTGGCCGTATCTTGCATGGCAACCGCTGATTTTAGAGATTATTAACTTTATTCTTCCTATAGCTTGTATTATATCCATATATCAAATAGTGGATTGGAAAGTGCATCCATTGTTTTCTGAAGTTTAAATTATATGAGAATGTTTTCTTCTTGATTTTAGTCTGTTGAAGAGCATGAAAGTGGTAAAAATAAAAATCCACAGAAGAAGCAAGTAATACAATTAAAGGATTGTTTACAACTGTTTACAGAAGCTGAAAAACTTAGTGAACATGATCCATGGTAATATTATCCCTTTTTACTCCACAAGCCTAATTTTACAAATGCCAATTATTCTATCATTAAACTTTGCAAAATTGCTGCAATTTGGTGATAACAGGGATGGAATTTGACGGATGGTAACACACAAAATGAGTGTTGATTTTATGGACTAAGTGTTACATATTTTCGCTTACTGTTACTAATGTATATTGCTGTTGCCCCTGTCTGTCCATCCACAATTTGTTTGTGGACACTTTACAGGTCACAATTTTTATCCGATTTTGACAAACTTTAAAATATAGGTTTATCTCCCAAAGATCTTGGTTCCTTTCGAAATTGGCTTGTATCAGACCATAGCTTCAATGATTATGGTCCCTGATCATACGAAAAATCACGCTTTTAACTTGTGGTATCCGATTTTAATGAAACTTTGAAATGTATGTTTATAACCCAAAGATCTCGGTTCCTTTCGATATTCCGTTTTATCAGACTGTAGCTTCCTGGATTATGGTCCCAGATTGTATGGAAAATCATGTTTTTAGCTTGTGGTCCCTCTAATGACATTTGAGTTAAAATTTCATGAAAATTCTCATACGCAAATATACGGTAGTGTAAAAGAATTGTATATCAAGGTTGTGTACCCTTTAGAAGTCACAGTTTTGATCCAATTTTCATAAAACTTTAAATGTATGGTTATATCACAAAGATCTATAAGTCACTATTGGTATTCAATTTTAAAAACCGTTTAAAAATATCACTGTTACATCCTAATGATGGTTGAGTTCGAATTCGTGAAAATCAGACAGAAACCGCCGGACAAAATGGCCGCTCCCTGTCTGCAAATAGTTATTCTCCCTCTAGAGATCAAAATTGTTATCTGATTTTGTTCAAACTTGAAATGTATGTTTATAACCCAAAAACTGCTCAAATATATGGCCATGAGGATGGTTGAGTTTGAATTTTGTGCAAATCGGACCAAAACTGTCTGACAAAATGGCCACTCTTTAAACACAAATAGTGTAAAAATATGTCATACCATGTTTGTGGACCCCACAATTTTTATCTGATTTTGATGAAACTTAAAATATATGTTTATATCTTAAAGAATTCGGTTCCTTTGGATATTCGCGCATATCAGACCATAACTTCCTGGATTATGGCCCCTGATTGTACGAAAAACCACATTTTTAGCTTGTTGACTGTACGAAAAACCACATTAACATTTTTAACCCCTTGTACCCTAGAGCCAATTAAACAGATTAGGGTCATTCCTTGTTAAGTGGGTCATTTTTCAGAAATTTGGGAAATCGACCCCATCGCAAAAATCTGTAAAAAAATATGTTATTGTACATGCAAAAACTAGAAACTGTGCAAAATTAATGCTCTGTAGCTTAAAAATTGACTGAGATACGGGCATTTGAGTTTTATGAGTTACCGATAAGTTTTTGAAACAAAATATGTATCAATAATTTACTTGAGTTTCAGATATCTTGTTTTTACCTTTCTTCTAGTAAAGATATACAGCCCAAATTTGGTAGCATTAGAGAAATTTGTGTGTAGATTACGAATCTGCAATCAGATGACAGGTGAGTGGTAGGGTTCGCATGCTGCTTGGCCATGAAAACCGAAAACAATTTGGTGTAATTGTATATTTTCTGGATTTTGTAGTGCTCCAGGAACTACAAAGTAATAGATATAGAACCATATTTTGGCATATCCAGAGATTAATGGTAGTACTACATAAGAAACATATGAAAATGCAACCATCTTCACAGAAAATTGGCCTTGAGTATGGTTTTAGACACAAAGTTTCGAAAATTGCCTTGTATTTTCGAGCTGAAAGAACCCGGTAGATGAGCGGCTAAAATTCTGAAACTTGGTGTAATTATAGTTTGAACTAAAGTCTCCAACATATGTTAAAGCCATTCTTGTCCCATGCCATATCAATATTTTTTTTTCGATTTTTTCAAAATATGTGGTTTAGGCCATTCCATGTCAATTATCACACAGTGAGTTAAACCGTACACACTTCGATTTTGCTGAAATATGGTTTATATGCTTATTAAAGCTGAAAAAGCTGATATTCCAAGTTTTAGCTTGATTCGACTAACAGTTTCTGAGATACGGTCCACCCATTTTGGGGGATTTGGGGCAAAATGGGTCTGTATCTATTACTTTGTAGCTCCTGGAGCACTACAAAATCCAGAAAATATACAATTACACCAAATTTTTTTTCGTTTTTTATGACCAAGTAGCATGCAAACCTTCCACTCACCTGTCATCTGATTGCAGATTCGTAATCTACACAAAAAGTTCCATAAGACTACCAAATGTGAGCTGTATATCTTCACTAGAAAGGTAAATATAAGATATCTGAAACTCGAGTAAATTATTGATACATATTTTGTTTTGAAAACTCATCCGTAACTCATGAAACTCAAATGCCCGTATCTTAGTCAATTTTTAAGCTACAGACCACTAATTTTGCACAGTTTCTAATTTTTATACGCCCACATTTTGATGTGGACGTATATTGTCGCCGCCCATGTCCGTCCACAATTGTTTGTGAACAGTCTACAGGTCACAATTTTTATCCGATTTCATTGAAACTTGAAATATAGGTTTATCACCCTAGGATCTCGGCTCCTTTTGATATTGGCATGTATCGGACTGTAACTTCATGGATTATGGCCCCTGATTGTACAAAAAATCACGTTTTTAGCTTGTGAACACTGTAGAGGACGTAATTTTTATCTGATTTGGTTTAAACTTGACATGTATGTTTATAACCCACAGATCTCGGTTCCTTTCAATATTCGGCCCCTGAATGTACGAAAAGTTGTGTTTTTTAGCTTGTGGACCCCGTAGAGGTCACAATTTTTATCCGATTTAAAAAACCGTTACAATATATCACCATTACACCCTAAGGATGGTTGAGTTAGAATTTCATAAAAATCAGACTGAAACTGACGGACAAAATGGCCACCCCTCGTTCGCAAATAGCGTCAAAATATTGTGTATCAGTATCAGGGTTGTGGACCCTCTGGAGGTCACAATTTTCATCTGATTTTGATGAAACTTGAAATGCATGTTTATAACCCACAGATCTCAGTTCCTTTCGATATTCACGTATATCGGATCATAACTTCCTGAAGTATGGCCCCTGATTGTACGAAAAATTGCTTTTTGTTTAGCTTGTTCTCTATCCATCTCTTGCAAAATGTGGGCGTATCCTGCCTGGCAGCCGCTGGTTACATGTACAGTAACATCGATTTCCCACCCCTGGCCCACTTGACATGGAATGAGCCATTAGCTATCCTATCCCTACAGCTCATTAATTCAGCAGGGCCCATCTCCCTAAACCGATAAGTGGATTATTGTTACTCCTAATACCCTATTCAAAATTACAAATAACTAAAAAAATAACTATTTTTTATACAAAGAAATACTGAATTACAAAAATGTACAAATTGTCTTGTACTTTCCAATGATATAAAATTCAATTGTTTAAAGTAGCAATTAAATTACTATGACTTTTCTCTGTCATAAGGGTAAAATAACTTGTAAAAACATCCCAAATGATTTTTTTTAAAAAAATAAACACAAATATAGTCTCTAACGTTGAAGGTAAATATAAATATAATGTTTAAAAAGAAATATTGCTCCGACTGACTCTCACTTCATTGCTATCGACATTTCTGCCTCTGGATATTTCATAGGAATTGTTATCTTATTTGCTTCATAGCGTCGAAAATAAAAATATATACCTGAAATCTTCGACAATGTAATATTCTTCTATACAACTGGTATTAAATCCTAAAAGTCTTCATTCAATTTGGCTTTCCATATTCTAGAATTTGTAGCCGTAAGTTTTGTTTTACAGTAAACTTTGCATAAGTCGGATCCAAATGGACTAACCAATTTTATCCGAGTTACACGAAGATTTGAGTTAGTCGAACACCTAGTTCAGCTCTGAACGTAGGTCTCATTATCGCCCTGTACGTTCAGGAACCGTCCTATTGAATCCTTGTCGAAATAAAATCGATTCACTGTCAATTTTACTGGGCAACTTTTTACTGCTAAACGGTTGTGTGTCAGTCTCTGTGAACGTTCGAACTATGTGAAGGAACTTAGTGAGAAAATACGACCTTGCTTACCTCGCTAGAGTTAGTATGTGCAACACAACATGCTGTTAAAAATCTATCCCCTTCTGCTAAACATTGAGGTCTAGATGTGGGGTGGCGTACGGATTTACGTGGCTTGGCCATATAAGACGAAATGAAATTTAGGTAAGCTGGGGTGGGGAAAATAAGAATTGTTGAAATGTTGAGAAACTTGAGTCAATTATTGCTTTGCCTAGCCCAATTACAATCAAATTTTTGCAAAAATTCCAATTTCGTTTCGTCTTATATGGCCTAGTTGCGCAAATTTGTGCGCTGCCCTGTATTTGGATTTCAATGGCGTCAGCCTGGCCGTATTTTTAACAGCATGTCGTGAACATACTGTCGATACAAAGGGTCCAAACAATTTTATCCCGAGTTGAGTAAAGATCCGACTTATACGAATCTGACTTATGAGAGGTTTACTGTATCTCTGTAAGACTGAAAGCATTCCAAGATGGCGGCGAACACGCTTGATATTGGTTGGAGTATACGTATTCTGCGCTTCATAATGTCAAAAATAAAAATAAATAGTTTATTTCTTCGACATTGTCATATTCCACTATAGGATTGTCAGTAAATGAAAAAAATTCTGATTCCATGTCACTCTCCACATCGTAGAATTATTAGCCATAAGTTACGTCTTGATAATGTTGGAATAATGCCATTTGAAGTCGTTGACACGGTGTGAATTTTCACCCCTGACCTATTACATAAATTCCTGGAGATCCTTTATTAAAACAATTCACTTTTATTGGACAAAAACGAACATAACATTCCTTTTGATTGAATCTTTTATTTTTATCACCCAATCAGCATTAATTTAATAAATATGGTAAATAACATTTGATTGATATCGTGCTTTTGTTTGCTAATGCTGATGGTAAGAATGATTAGTCAGCGTTTTTATTCGATACCGGCTAACGAGAGGGTGCGTACTGATCCGCTTTCAGGTAAAATGCGTTGAATACCATAGTGCGACCGAAATTGAAAGCAAAATAAAATCAAATTATTGTCCCTTGCAAAAATAAAAATACTGCTTGAATTTGTTTGGAGTTCCAAATTTAAAAAATAAAATGGATGTATATTTTTAGGTACTGCCCATCATGTAAAAAACATCAACAAGCCACCAAGAAATTTGATTTATGGTCATTACCCAATATTTTAATCATACACCTGAAGAGATTTTCCTATAATAGATACTGGAGAGATAAAATTGATGCCTTGGTTGAATTCCCTGTAAAGTAAGTACTTTTATATGCCCACATTGAAATATAGTAACATATTATTTTTTGTGGACACTCAAGATGCTAACATTATGATACGATTGACTTGAAATTTATATATATAAATATATTTTGATAGCAGGGGACATCAGCCTCAATGTTTGCTTGTTGATAATTGCAATATATCCAGTTGTTGAAATAGATATTAAAAATTATACTAAATATTAATCAATGTTTGCTTATTGCAGGGACTTAATGTTAGATAAATGTGTGATAAATAAAAAGCTTGGTAAACAACGGTATGATTTAATAGCTGTTTCCAATCATTATGGTGGATTAGGTGGAGGACATTGTACGTATTATTTTACTATAAATATCTTTGGTAACAAACCGTTACATTAAAAAATTCTGTTCTGGCATGCAAAACATATGTGATACCTTTAGAGAACCTTGAACGGGCATTCACATTTCATGTTGGTTTGTATATTCCCGCATTTTGCTGTTGTCATATATATTGCTGTCTAGGGAATGTTAAAGGACAATATTGGTGCCAGTCATTATCACATATGTGATAGAACTAATTAAACACGTTCCAAATATAATTTTATCACAGAGATCACTGCTACGATAGCAGAGTTATACAGGATTCCTGAATCGGAAGTGACGAACGCCAAAGGAAAACACGAGACATACCTCTATATAACTGGCTGAAGTGCCGACTGATAACAGATACATGGGCGAATTTCTGCTCACTAATAATTCCTTCGAAGACTAAAAGTTGTTGTGTGAGACTGTGAGAGGATATCTAACAATTTATAAAAAGAATTGACTGCCAGTAGATAAGAGAACACGAAAGAAAAACAGAAAAAAAGTCCGTGCATTACCATGTTTTTATAAGGTAGGGGAAAGCGGGGTTAGTCCGACCCCATTCATATCTCGCGCCCACTCGGCCAAACCTCAGCAGATTCCAGTACCCTACATCTAGCCTCGGCTGTATGACGAAGTCCGCCATTGGGACTACTTTCAAGTCCCTGATTACCAACGCTGTTGCCCATGACGACGCATTTAAAGAATGTTTTACCATATAAAGATTTTAAAGTCTGAAGCTGTTTTTCTTTCAAGTTTATCCTATTTCCTTTAGACACGAACCAGTTTGAACTGAAAAGTCTACATACGCTTCGAACGACGCAGTTTTGAGAACTTCTTTCTAAAAGCGGCAAGTTTTAATTCCTAATAATACCCCCTTCAGACCGGGGTAGCGTCCTTACTTCGCTGCTACGGCGATGGAAAATAGTTTTAGATCACCATAAGCGTAGTGGAAACGCCAGCTATTGTGTTGTAGTCACCATGGTCCCCAATGATCGCCGAGTCACCGCGTTTATTTTGAGCATGTTTAAAGCAAACGCCAAGGTTCTGCCATCTGACCTGGAAAGCTGCGGATTTTTTCAAGTGTGTAATTTTTTGGGGGACATTTTCTCGCATTGTGTTCAAGTTTACCGGTGACTTTGGGCATTCCCTGGTCGCTGTACAGTTGCAGCAGCGCAGTAAGGATGCCACCCCGGTCTGACGGGGGCATAAGTAAACCGGTGCCGCATCGCAATTGTATAGGCGTAGGTAAATATCACTTACTGTCATACAGCCGAGGCTTGATCTTCGCCCATTCGGACATGGTGACTTTGAGATGAAATTACTTGGATACGCCTGTCAATAAAACTATTTAATGTATGTCGTAAATTAGCCAACTCCACTGTCTTTAATCTAGTATGGTCTGCGGCAGTGGTTCTCAACCTTTTTGTGCCAATGGCACACCTTGAAACACATGAAAAAACAGCGACACACCCGACTTAATATATATGAAAAATATTTGATTTTTTTGCAAAATAAAAAACATGGCAAATCATAGATGGCATACAACTGTAGCCACAGACTAGTCATAGACACATAGTATGGCTCAAACTAAACGGCACACATAGGAAGATCTCACGGCACACTGGTTGGGAATCACTGGCCTACGGTAACGTAGCTTCAAAAGTTATCGAGATATGTTGGTTTCATTAAAAATGGTGCGAACTAGCCCCGCTCTCCCCTATAGAATGAATATAAACAAGGGAATGTACGGACTATTTCTATTTTTCTCGTGTTCTCTTATCTAATGACATTCAATTACTGTATTGAATTGTCAGCTATCCTCTTACAGTCCCATATAACAACTTTTGGTCTTCGAAGGAATTATTAGTGAGCAGAAATTCGCCCATGTATCTGCTATCAGTCGGCACTTCAGCCAGTTATATAGAGGTATGTCCCGTGTTTTCCTTTGGCGTTCGTCACTTCCGATTCGCAAATCCTGTATTACTCAGCTATCGTAGCAGTAATCTCTCTGTTAAAATTATATTTGGAATGTATTTAACCAGTTCTATCACATATGTGATAATGACTGGCACCAATATTGTCCTTTAAATTGATTATATCTGTAAAACTTGCTTTTTCCACCTTCAGTCTATCAGAAACATCCGTCACCTCATATCTAAGGACACGGCTCATTCTCTTGTTCGAGCTCTCAATCTGCCCAGACTAGACTAATTGCAATATCCTTTTATCTATTATAAACTATATCCTTATAAATATTGTAGAACCTGCTTGTGAACCACTCTCACACTTTGAGCCCTTCAGTGAAAATGATATCAAGAATATCATCAAATCATCAAAGAAATCTACATGATCTTTAGACCCAATTCCAACCAGACTTCTGCTTGAATACCTGGATGTTTTACTTCCAATAATAATGACGTTTACAAATTCTAGTCTGGCAACCAGAGTATTTCCTGACATACTGAAACAAGCTATTGTAAAGCAACTACTATAATAAAGAATCACTGGATTCTAATGTGCTTTTGAATCACCTGCACAGAAATTTTAAGATATCCGGTACACCTCTAGCCTGGTTTTTGTCATATCTTAGAAATAGAACCAAGTCCGTTATGTTCAACAAAAAAATGAGATGATGTCACATTGTCCTGTGAGGTGCCACAGGGATCAGAGCTTGGTCCTGCATTATTTGTACTATACACTACACCCCTTGGTATCATTACTGACCAACATTGTATCCGGCATTACTCCTACATTGATGACACACAACTAATTGACGTTTTCAACCACACTCAAATTAAAGAATCCTTAAATCGTACAGCAGCATGTTCAAAGTCCATTAAGTCCTGGATGACATACAACAGTCTAAAATTGAATGATGAAAAAACTGAAGCTATGTTAGTTGGAACCTCTAATAAATTACGGAAAATAACATAAAAGAATACAACAATACAACATTCGGTTATTCAATGATCAACTTCTCTTAGACTGAAAATAGTGAAAACCCTTAGTGTTTTCCTTGAGTCAACACTTATTATGGAAACACACATTGATGAAATGGACCGTATATGTTTCTTTGATATACCCGTATCAGATACATTCGCCACTTCATCACGACAGCTGTTGCTCAAACATTAGTTCAGGCACTAATACTGTCACTTTTTATATGCCCACATTTTCATGAGGACGAATATTGTCGTCGCCCCTCTCTGTCCACAATTGTTTGTGGACACTCTACAGGTCAGAATTCTTATCCGATTTTGACGAAACTTGAAATATAGGTTTATCTCCAAAAGATCTGGGCTGCTTTCGATATTGGCATGTATCAGATCAAAACTTCATGGATTATGGCCCTTGTTGGTACGAAAAATCACGTTTTTAGCTTGTGGACCCTATAGAGGTCACAATTTGTATCCAATTTTGTTGAAACTTGAAATGTAAGTTTATAACCTAAAGATCTCAGTTCCTTTCGATATTCGCGTATATCAGACCGTAACTTCCTGAATTATGGCCCCTGATTGTACGAAAAATCACGCTTTTAGCTTGTGGACCCCATAGAGGTCATAATTTTTATCTGATTTAAAAAAACGTATTATATCACCGTTACACCCTAAAGACGGCTGAGTTCGAATTTCGTGAAAATCGGCCCAAAATTGACAGACAAAATGGCGTAAAAATATGGTATATCAAGGTTGTGGATCCTATAGAGGTCACAATTTTTATCCGATTTTGTTGTCCCCCGCCTTTCGAAGAAAGCAGGGGACTATTAAAATGGGTTCGTCCGTCTGTCTGTCCGTCTGTCCGTCCGTCTGTCTGTCCGTCACACTTTTTGGGACACAATAACTCTCTTCCTAATTGAGCTATACTATTCAAAAAAAGTAGGGGATATTTGATTTTGGGGTCATAATACTAAAATATGCAAATGACTACGAAAAAAGTCACTATAGAACCTAACAGAAGAAACATTTCCAGTTACATGTGACGCCCAAACGCACCAATAGCTACCGCATGGAATGCAGGTGATGCTTGGGATCATCATGGGGGTCCAACCCAAGATTTGCACGACTCTGACTTTGAATGTTACAGTCATTGTGGCATTGAATTCCAGGGTGGAAACATCAGTTTAATTGTTTTAGTGACCAGAAAACAAATTTTGATATGCGTCGGCTTACCCAAAATGAAAGGTTACGTGCCCTTGGCATTCTACAGATCGGCACAACACAGGCGGTTGTGGCGCGGACGATGAATGTTTCTCAGTCTGTCATAAGCAGGCTATGGTCCAGATACCGTGATACACAATCTGTACAGGACAGACCACGCTCAGGTCGACCAAGGGCGACAACTCAAGCCCAGGATCGATTTATCCGTACCTTGGCCTTGAGAAATCGTGTCATCACAGCAAATCAGATCAGCGCTCGTCTTCAAACAGACACTGGTGTGAGAGTGAGTGGCCAGACGATTCGGAATCGACTGCATAGGGGTCACCTTCGCGCCCGACGTCCTCGCGTGATCCCTTGTTTGAGAGATCATCACATTCAGGCAAGACGTCGTTGGTGTAGGGATCGTCAACACTGGGATAATCGACGCTGGAGCAATGTGATTTTTTCAGATGAGTCAAGGTTCACTGTTGATTTTTTGGACAGACGTAGGAGGGTGTGGCGTCGTCGAAACGAGCGCTTCCAAGACGTTAACGTCATCAGACATGATCGATTTGGGGGTGGTTCTGTTATGGTGTGGGGAGGCATCACTGTTGCTGGAAGAACGGCTTTACATGTTGTTGCAGGGCGTGTTACAGGCCAGTACTACCGGGACAACATCTTGGCAGTCCATGTTGTGCCGTTCGCACGACGTCATGGCCGCCGTTTCATCTTCCAGGATGACAACGCAAGATGTCACAGGGCCAGGATCGTTACAGGTTACCTCCAACAACAGAACATCACCACATTACCTTGGCCAGCACAGAGTCCCGACCTCTCCCCCATCAAGCATGTCTGGGACATGCTTGGACAGAGGTTACGTCAACGTCAACAACGTCCTGCCAATGTCCAAGAACTTGCTGCTGCGTTGCAACAGGAATGGGACAATCTGGACCAAAATGACCTAAGACGTCTCATTAGGAGTATGCCACGTCGGATCAATGCTTGTTTGGCAAACAGAGGAGGATTTACCCGTTACTGACTTGGTTGTGATGCTGTGGTAACTTTGCTGTTTGACCCCGGGTATCATTTTACCCTTATAATGGTCAGTCTGTGCCTTACTTAGTCTAACGATCATTTGGAATAAATCGATGAATTTGAACTTCATTTCATTTTGTCATTTGTTTCTTCGTCAGTTTCATTAGGTGACTTTAATAACACTTAAAAATCAAATATCCCCTACTTTTTTTGAATAGTATAGAATGTTCAAACTTGGTGTATGTGTTTATTAGGTCAATGCCTTGATGGAGTTCGAAGATGAGCATTTTCCGCTTAGGGTAAGCAGAGATAAGCAATTTGATTGGTTGATGCTTTGGGACACGATAACTCTCTTCCTAATTGGGCTAGAATGTTCAAACTTGGTGTATGTGTTGATTAGGTCAATGCCTTGATGGAGTTCGAAGATGAGCATTTTCCGCTTAGGGTAAGCAGAGATAAGCAATTTGATTGGTTGATGCTTTGGGACACGATAACTTTTAATTGAGCTAGAATGTTCAAACTTGGTGTATGTGTTTATTAGGTCAATGCCTTGATGGAGTTCGAAGATGAGCATTTTCCGCTTAGGGTAAGCAGAGATAAGCAATTTGATTGGTTGATACTTTGGGGCACGATAACTCTCTTCCTAATTGAGCTAGAATGTTCAAACTTGGTGTATGTGTTGATTAGGTCAATGCCTTGATGGAGTTCGAAGATGAGCATTTTCCGCTTAGGGTAAGCAGAGATAAGCAATTTGATTGGTTGATGCTTTGGGACACGATAACTTTAGTTCTAATTAAGTGAGATTGATGAAACTTGGTGTATAGTTTCATTACAGTAATACCTTGACTAAGTTTGATAATGAGCATTTTCTGCTCAGGGTAAGCAGAGCGATACGCAATTTGATTGGTCGAGACTTTGGAAAACAATAACTCTCCTACTTTGATTGTTAGACTATAAGTAAAGATATACTGTTTGATTGTTCAATACTTTGTAAAAGATAATTTGTGATAAATTTATATGTGTCCTCTAATTATTTTCCTTTTCGGCGGGGGACATCAGCCTCACTGTTGGCTTGTTGAAACTACAAATGTAAGTTTATTACCCAAAGATCCCGGTTCTTTTCGATATTCGCGCATATCGGACCGTAACTTTCTGAATTATGGCCCCTGATTGTACGAAAAATCACGTTTTTGGCTTGTGGACCCTATAGAGGTCATAATTTTTATCCGATTTAAAAAACCGAAATATTATATCACTGTTACACCCTAAGGAAGGACGAGTTCGAATTTCATGAAAATCGTCCCAAAATGGCATAAAAATATAATATATCAAGGTTGTGGACCCTATAGAGCTCACAGTTTTTATCCGATTTTGTTGAAACTTGATATGTAAGTTTATAACCCAAAGATCTCGGTTCCTTTTGATATTCGGGCATATCTGACCGTAACTTCCTGAATTATGGCCCCTGATTGTACGAAAAATCGCTTACTTTTTAGCTTGTTCTCTATCCACCTCTCGGAAATGTGGGCGTATCCTGCCTGGCAGCCTCTGGTTAATTACATCTGTCACATTTGATACCATTGATTCACCAATTTTGTTCACAAAATTTGAATATGCCACAGGATTTGAATACGTTTCTCCAAGATCTACCCCATGTTTTTTTTCAAGGTTTATAAGTTCGTGAGTAACAAAATAAGCGGTTTCAAATAATTTTCACGGCTTTAAGAAGTGCGTTGTTGTTGGTGGCTTCTTTGGCTGCTAATGCCCTTAGATGACCTTTGGATTTACCGTGACGCAGGACACTCAATTTTTTTATGTGACTTGTTCCATTAATGTAAGCCAAAACATCAGCTAATTGTGCTTGACCACTATGATAACTCTTTTTCGCCTCTTCCGGAAATTCTTCGCAAACTTTACAAATGATTTTTTTCGCGAGTCTGTTCTGTTCCTCCACTACATTAACAAAGTCAATGCCCCATCCATTAAAAGTTTTCACCCTGATCATTCGTTTTGTTAAACTTGAACCCGTGTTTTTATCTGGCGACATTGGCTCTGTTCCATCGCCTTCGTCATCGGAACTAGACGAGGCATCATTGCCTTTTTCACGACAAAATGAAAAATAACCAAACAGTGTAGTCTTCGACCTGTCTTGGTCGCAAAACCATTTCGGTTTGGACATCATAATTCTGTAGCATACACCCTGCACGCATGCAGGATGGCTCCTCGTAAGACTCTCTGTCCATGGTTACCGATGAAGGCCTGATTATCAAGCACTTTCTTGAACCGTAGCCTTGTTTATCGCAAAAGACTTGACTAACGTCTGCTTATCATAGTCTTGTATAATAAGACTGTTAGGTGTTACAGGCATCTGTGGAGGGGGGTAAACTACGAACAGCCATGCATAATATAAAATTAATCGTGGGAGGTCATTAGATCAGCCAAGTTTTACGGGAAATTGCATATCATACGTGAACTTTTTAGTTTATTTTGGCTTCCGATATAGGTGCCATCGACGGCCATTTAGGGTAATTCTACGGCCAATGGCTCTCGTATTTTTATCGATTTTTTTTCCGCAATTTACGACAGCAATTTTTGGCCCTTGATGTAAAAGCTATCGAAGGCCATTGCTAGGCTTACGACAGCAATGGCCACAATGGCTCTCGTGAATTTTGAGCCCCGGAATCATATTCATTTTCAACAATTTGTAATAAATACTGCCAGAGTTATGGGCCTTGATCACTTTGAAATATCTTGTGGGCTCTCTGGACAGAAAAGTTAATATCCAATTGACTTTAAATTTGTACACAGTGTTAAAGGTCCCGAGACGAAGAATCGTTTTCATTTTCAACAATTTCTGATAATTACTGCCTGAGTTGTGACCCTTATCACTTTAAAAAATCTTGTGGACATTTTAGAGTCATGACACGAATAATCCTATTGATTTTTAACGATTTACAATAATCACTGCCAGAGTTATGCCCCTTGATCACTTTGAAATATCTTGTGTTTAGGGTCATGAGACAAACCTTATGGGTTGTTACTCATAATCAGATTTTGTAAATGCTTTCATTACAGAAAAATAAAAAAAAATATGTGACAACCCTTCTTGACTGCTCTGACGACTTAGTTGCTGTGGGCGCATGTTTCGTTGTCTGGCAACCTATATTTATAATGTAAAGTATAATATCTGCATTTGTAGATACGGCCTATGGTTTAAATAAAACAACAAATGATTGGTATTATTTTGACGATTCTAGTGTATCACAATCCTCAGATGATCAAGTGGTGGTAAGTACTTTTTGTTTTTATACGCCCACATTGAAATAGCTTTATTACATCAATACCTTGACCAAGTTCGATTATGAACATTTTCTGCTGAGGGTAAGCAGAGCGATAAGCAATTTGATGGGTCACAATAACTCTCCTTTTGGAACACAATAAACTCTCCTTTTAATTGAGGCAGAATTGGTGTAGCCATTCATTAGGTGAATGCCTTAATGGAGTTTGATGATGAACATTGTCTGCTTACAGTAAGCAGAGATAAGCAGTCTGATTGGTTGATGCTTTGGGGCATTATAACTTTGATTATAATAAAGTGAGAGCAATGAAACTCCGAATATAGATTCATTATATCATTACCTTGACTAAGTTCGATGGTGAGAATTTTCTGCTTAGGCTAAGGAGCAATAAGGAATTTGATTGGTCAAGACTTTGGAACATAACAACTCTGCTTTTAATTGAGGTAGAATGTTTAAACTTGATGTAGATGTTCATTAGGTGAATGTCTTGACTAACCAGAGCTAATCAATTTCATTGGTCGATTCTTTGGGACAAGATAATCTTGATTCTATCTGATAGAGCATGATGAAACTTAGTGTATAGTTTAACTGCTTGTTACTTATTGAAAAAAATAAAATGTGTGATTAATTAATATGTGTCATCTATTTATTTTCGGATTTCGGCATAGGACATCAGCCTCACTGTTGGCTTGTTTTTGTTTTTTTTTAGCTTGTTCTCTATCCATCTCTTGCAAAATGTGGGCGTATCTTGCCTGGCAACCGCTGGTTAATTCTCAATAAGATATCTATTATATATCTAACAGCTTTTACTCACCCGTTAAATAATATTCTATAATCTAAATATAGGGTTAGTATCAGTTTCCTTGTTTATAAGGCTGACCTTAAAAACCTCTTTGTTTCACAAATCAGTAGGTCCCGATGACATCAGGATTTTTAGTGAGGCACGATTTGCCATGAAATTGAAGTGGGAAATTCCTTCAACACGTTTATAACGATCATGTGGATTTTGTCTTCATTGAAAATATTGTTGTCATTATTTAAACGAAGCTCCACAGAAATTGAGGAAGATAATTTCATGGGAATAGTCACTTGTCGATCGGGTTAGGCGAACAAAGATATTTTTAAGGCCAGTCTAATGTATTAATTGTTGTTACTAATGATTTTACAATGTTGGTTATTTGTATATTTCAGTCTAAAGCAGCTTATGTATTGGTGTATCAGAAACGTGGTGTAACATCATCACAGTATATATCTAAACCATCAAACGCCCCTTCAACAGCTACAAGTGGTGCATCAGATTGTAATATGTTAAATGGAGCAGCAGCTGGAACAACTAATGGTGTAAATAGTAACGGTATAAATCATAATGATGATATGGATACCAACTGATAAATGTGATGTTTAGGACAATTTATTCATAATTTGACACCTCTTCTGTGCAAACAACCCATATAAAATCTGTGTGTTTGTGACTACTAGTACTCTGAATATATTTTTGGAAAGTAATGGCGTGATGTGAGGTGTATGAGATAATATATTCAGCAAGCAGCAGTTGTATTTCAATATACTGGCAGAAAATAATAATTTCATTGTATCAACCATTTATCATCATGTAATAAATTTGGTACAAAGCTTGATCTCGAGCAAAAATCCTTTGAAAGTAGAAGTTTTATGACAATGCAATTATTCAACTTGTGTGTTTTACAAGTGCAATATAAATTTAAACGAGCTGGCTCTTTTGAAAGTCTTGAAATATGCATGATGTGGGCCGTATAGGTATCATTTAAGTTAAAACTGATTCAGATGCTCTAATAGTACAGCAAATCAGTTATGTATGTCATGATATTAATATTGTTGAAATTAGTTATGTTATTGGAGGTACATTAAAGATACATTATGGAAGATTATATAGAGAGTTGACAGTTCCCACTATAATAGTTAAATAATAGATAATGTAACAGGAATATTTACAGTTTCAGTTAAATAACTTCACTCAAAGTAGCCAAAGCTGAGAAATCTCATTTTGTGACGAAAATAAAAAAAAGTCTTGATGATCCATTTTTGCATTTAATCATCAATGGCTGTTGAACGGTAGAACAGATTCCAATATAATGAAAACCAGACCTTTCAGATGGCATCGTGAGTTGATTATGGTCTTGTCATGTTAATAAATGTTTCATTTAATAGTTTATATAACATTTCAGGCCTAAAGAAAGACCTGCAATAGGCAGATTTAGCTCTTGCATAATAAGTATGAAAAACAAATATATTTTGACATTAAAGTAGCTATCCCTGATATATTTGAGTGAATCAAACTGGTTGATTTTATGTGAGATCTATGATTTTTGCAATTATATTCTTACTGTATCCGTGTAGAATGTCAAAATTCCCCAAACTCCATGCTATACAAGTAAGTACCTGTAGAAGTTACAGTGTTCAAATCATAATGTAATCCATTGAACAATGTAATCTATAGAACTGTGTTGTGTTATATCCTCAACATAATCAAAACAATGTAAAGTGGAATTGCCTAAATAAATTGTGTAACTCTGTTAATCAAATCTATATTTTAAATTGAAACTTTCACACATGATGAATTTGCCATTTCTTTATATTTTGACATTTGATTTACATAATCAAACCTACTTTTATTAATGGAGCTTGGGAGAGGTACACTTGAAAATCTGGGACTTATCCTTTAAGATGATCAAGGCTTAAAGAATAGCATGCAAATCTTAACCTGTGTGAACAACTAAGGAGTATGAAAAATACTAAAGTATAATCTGTATTAAGCAGCCACTCAGCTTGTAGGAAATTTTTATGACTGACCGCTTAACAGGAGTGACCTCTTAATAAAATCTCAGTGTTTGTTAGTGCTGACATTAAGTAAATTTTACGCTTTGATGCATTTGGAGCAAACATCAATACTTGTATCGTTAAATTTGGCTGTCGTTGAAACTTGCTTGAAATTCATTGACTCAAATCTCTAATATAACGTCTCTAAACCTGTCATTTTGTACCAACATTGATACTACTGTCTACCATTTTGATGTATTTGATAATATTTATCCATTTTTGTGAAGAAAATCCATTTATTGATTTTATTTTATCAAAAAAGCACGTCCAAAAGACCATCGCTGAATTTGTTACCGAGTCGGGGGGTGTAACTCTGTATGTAATATACAAGGTGCTAAAACTTATGTTTGGCAACAAAGTCGCAATGGAAAATAGATGCTAGATGATCTTGACAAAACTCGACTTTGATGATACTCTTAGTTCATTCAATCAGTATCACATAATGTTTCGTTACGTGTGAAAACAATGATCAGGGTTTATCATTTAATAAAACAAAATAATCGTGACCGTTTACAAGGAGATGTCGCTGAATAGGAGTGGCTGCTCCTACAGATTCTACTGTACATGTATATCTTGGTCAGGATTATTAGTCTTGGTTTATAAAATTCTTAGTTGGAGGACACTCACTATCTCATCTTTAATGACTAGAAGATAATTATTATTACTTACACAGATTTCCTGGCATTATTATATCCTGTAAATTATATAAAATTGTTCTCGAGATCAGCAAACAATATAACAAATTATTGTAATCCTTATCAACCATTTATATACGCCCACATTGAAATGTGGTCAAATATTGTTGTCGCCCCCTTCCGCCCTTGATGACTTTGAAATATCTTGTGGACGCTTTAGAGGCTAAAGTTAATATCCGACTTCAAATTTATATGCAGCTTTTAAGGCCATGAGACCAAAAAAGGCTATTGATTTTCAATGATTTCCGATAATTGCTGCCAGAGTTATGGCACTTGATCACTTTGTAATATCTTGTGGACGCTTTAGAGTTAAAGTTAATATCCGATTGACTTTAAATTTATACACAGTGTTTAAGGTCATGAGACGAAGCCTATTGATTTTCACCGATTTCCAATAATTACTACTGGAGTTATGGCCCTTGATCGCTTTAAATTTATACACAGTTTTTAAGGTCATGAGACAAGAAGCCTATTGATTTTCGCTGATTTCCAATAATTACTGCCAGAGTTACTGCCCTTGATCACTTTGAAAAATCTTGTGTACGCTCTAGAGGTTAAAGTTAATAGCCGATTGACTTTAAATTCATACACAGTGTTTTAGATAATGAGACGAAGAAGCATATTAATTTTCACAGATTTGCAATAATTACTGCCAGAGTTACGGCCCTTGATCACTTTGAAAACTCTTGAAGACGCTATATAGGCTAAGTTAATATCCAATTGACTTTAAATTTATATACACGTGTTTAAGGTCATCAGACAAAGATTTCTTAGAATTACTGCCAGAGTTATGGCCCCTGATCCCTTTGAAAAAATTTGTGGATGCTTTCGAGGCTAAAGTTATATCCGATTGACTTTAAATTTATACACAGTGTGTACGGTCATCAGACAATGAATCCTATTGATTTTCAACGATTTCCTATAATTACTGCCAGAGTTATGGCCCTTGATTACTTTGAAAAATCTTGTGGCCGCTCTAGAGGCTAAAGTTACTATCCGATACACAGTATTATTGGTCATGAGACAAAGAATCCTATTGATTTTCAACAATTTCTGATAATTACCGTCCTTTCACATTTTGTTTGAGGACACTCTACAGATCACAATTTCTATCCGATTTTGATGAAATTTGAAATATAGGTTTATCTCCCTAAGATCTTGGTTCCTTTCAATATTGGCATGTATCGGACCTTAACTTCATGGATTATGGCCCCTGATTGTACGAAAAATCATGTTTTTCGCTTTTGGACACTCTAGAGGTCACAATTTTTGTTGTCATCCTTTTCTTGTCTTTCTTTTTGGGTTACAAATGTTTATTGAAGGACTACTTTGCTTGCTAGATGTATTAATGTAAATTGTGTTTCTATTGGTAAGTACTGTATAAAGTGTTAATAAGATATTGGTATGAATGTTGTATAATCTTTACTGAGTAAAGACTTGTGTTTATAGTACATAATATTAGCTCATTTTGAGTGGCTTACTTTCCTTCTTATTTTATTTATTGACATATTGTTCAAAGAACTATGTAAGCACCTTATTACGATGTATATATATATATATATATGTTGGTATGTGCAGGTACTCAAACATTGATGGGTTCAATAATAGTAAACAGAACTAATAATGTAACCCCATACTATATGTGGCCAATGAGGACTAAACTTTTGAGTCTTTCAATAAAAGTTTTTTTTATTTCATTTAGACTATGAATATTATTCAGCTCAAAATTCATGGATTAGAAAGTAAGTGTAACAGTACATGTAGATTATATAGACACTTAATGATATAGTTTAAACAAACATTAAATCTTGTAGATCAATAAGTATGTTTTCCTATTCACAAGAACCATATAATTCAGCTTAAATTATCTGGTTGCACTTTATGTAGAAAAAACATGTAAAAAAAAAGTTTTTAAGAAAATTCAGTATATTGAGTTATATGAATGAAAGTAAGAAATAAAATAACTTGAAATCTTTACAATACAGACGTATTTTAACTGGTGTAGAATTATCTGAATTTATTTAATAGATTAAAATAAATAAATATATACTTTAAAACTAAATATACAAATACAAGTGGTTGCCTGTTTATTTGTATTTAACTGTAATTAGATGATATATATCGGATTGATATAATACTGTTTGACATTATTTCAATCCTAAATCTATTTCCACATCATTACTGTAGACATGATAAACATAATAATATATACTGGAATATAGTCATTAGTTTCAATAGCTATACAAATTTGTATGTTTATATGAATAATAAGTTATACTATGGTTTGGACTTGTTTATTTAGATATTGCGATCTTAATAGTGTTTAATGACTCCTTCATCAAAAATAGAAGACTTGTTGAAACGTGCTATCAAATCAGTGAATGTATTCCATATAAATTGTTTGTGCTTTTAAAGGTAAACATGTTAATAACACATCTAAAATTTGGAATAGTAAATTTTTCCTGTTGAATAATGTTTTTTTATACCATGAATTCCTACTCCTACTAGAGCGTTTAAGGAGTCGTTACAAGCTATTTTGTTTTGAATAAATTTGAAGGTTTCTGCACCATTTCAAACCCAACAACCACATCATTATTATTTTTTATAAAAGACCTGTTTGTTATTTGAAACTGATTATATAATAAATGTTTTATTAACTATATATTGTTTGTGTGTGTTAATACATGTATTTTAAAGTTCTTACACAATACTTGCAACTATGCATCCCTAACTATATGAACTATCGGGCTCAAAGTCCAGCAAAATATTAACCTTTCTTAATCACTGAGCCACTGCTGCTCCAGCTCCTACAATCTTCAAATTACCATAATGATTATATCTTTATCTCCATACCTAAAACATTCGAGAGAGAGAAATGGGGTTTATGTTATACCTAATCCCACGAAACACTGCTTTAAGGAAGGCAAATTTATGTTCCAAATTATGACTGGTCAACAGTCCGATTGACAACCAATAGCTAACTGCGTTACAAAAGCATTATGCTTAAAACAGAGCTCCAAATTGGACCAAATATGTTTACATAATGTTACGTCATGACTCACGATTTTATTATGCCCAATTAACCAGTGCATAGCAGAATATTGCAGAAAAACTAATTGCGTGACAAACGAGGCTATCAAATCGAAAACGATGTAAACAATGACGAACATACTTTCACCGTTTTTAATACCTTAAATTTCTGTCTAAAGTTTTAGGGAAGACCTAGATTAAACGAAGGGTGGTCATGTTGCTGTACTTGGGATAGATTTGATTGAGCGGGAAGAATAGACAAACTCGCTTAAAAGCTCAAGTATCAGAAGCCAATCCAGCAATGGCCAGAGAGGGATTTCTTGGGCCGTTGCTTCAGGTATATGGATAAATCCGAATATATCTTTTTATACACCACATGGAATTATGGTTGTATATCACTGTCGCCTATGCCCGTTGTCCACAATATCTTGTGAACACTCTACAGAATACATTCATCATCTGATTGTTTTGAAATTAATATATTTTGTTTACATCAGTGAGATGAAGAATCCTATTTAATGTCAACAATTTCCTTTAATTTTTTTCTGGAGTTATGGCCCTTGTTTCAATTTGAAAAAAAGTTATCCGATCTCTATAAAATTTATATGCATCATTTTAGTTAAACCAAGAAGCCAATTTAATTTCAGCAATTTCTGTTTATTACGTCTGAGTAAGGCCCCTGTTTCACTTTGTTGAACATTGTGAACGCTCTAACGACAAGTCATCATCCGATCTGTATGAAATTCATATGCATCATTTAAATTAGTGAATCGGAGAATCCTATTGAATTTCAGCAATTTCCGTTAATTTCTTTTGGAGTTATATTTATAATGTTACACAATAGGGGATATGGGAAAGGTAAATCATTTGCCACCTTAGACACATGAAAGCGGCATTAAAATTAATATCCATATCATGCTAGCTGTCACTTATGACAGATAGTTGATTCATTTTCATGTAATGTCTGTTGTCTTGTAAAGTAATTTGTACAGAAGGCTAATCTAGTATTACGTAATAGCCAGCTGTGTAATCATCTTGACATCTGACAAGGGCCAAGGGTATAAAGAAGAGATCAGTTGGTTAAGAAGTTAAGTTGGGACCACATAGATCCCAAGCCGATAACTTGAGTTAGTATAGTTGGTCAGAGTCCAGGCCAGAGCGCCTAAGTTAACACCAGGGCTCACTCAAACTTACTAAGACGTCATTAACTAAGGAATCATTAACTAAGGAGTCTTGTACATTATATGTTGGGATGGATATATGAAGTTAAACCAGTGTTGGCATCAAGAACCTGAAGAACTAATAGTGTAATATGGCTCTTGTTTCACTTTGTTGGACCTTATGAACGCTCGAATGACGAAAGCTATCATCTGATTTCTATGAAATGTAAATGCATCATTTAAATTAGTGAAACAAAGAATCCTTTTGAATTTCAGCAATTTCTGTTAATTTCTTTTGGAATTATGGCCCTTGTCTAACTTTGTTGCACCTTGTAAACGCTCTAACGACACCAGTTATCATCCGATCTGTATGGAATTTCTATGCTTCATTTGAATTAGTAAAGCGAAGAAGCCTTTTGAATTTCAGCAATTTCTGTCAATTACTTCTAGAGTTATGGTCATTGTTTACTTTGTTGAACCCTGTGAACGTTCAAATGACAAAAGTTATATATACTCTTCAAAAAAAGTAGGTGGTATTCAGAAACCATACAGAACTGCGAAAATGCACTGGAGTTTTTATTAGAGGTAACCAGTGTTTGTTAATAACAGGCCAATTGCCTACACATGAACATAAACAGTTCATATGGGCGACTTATTGGACGGCCCCATTTCACTCGCAAAGAGATACACCGTCAAAAGTGAAAATGAACGTTTTTGATTTTTGTCTTAATAATGAGTAATTGCTCCACCAATCCTCAGACATTCAGCAATTCGTTGTGGCATGCTCCTAATCAACCGTCCAATCACGATTTGGGGCAATCTGACCCACTCCTCTTGCCGTGCCACGGCCAATTCTTGCAGTGTTGTCCGTTGACGTTGACGTCGACGAACACGCCTCTCGATCAAATTAAACGTAACACACTAAAGCAAAGATACGCTAAACAGTAAATCTTATGCAAGAACCGATAGGAAAGCAAACATGGATAGATAAACCTGCACGCGGCAGTTTTCATCAAATTTGAGAATGACCCCCTCCCACGTGTATGGTGCTATTGCGTGTCTCATGTGCAGCTCAGTGGTTCTGTTGGGGCGATAAGTCCTTCATCTGTGAACATACTCTCAAAGCATGTCAAGTGTCCATGATTATTTATCATATCACAACCTGCAAAGGTATATGCATTTCAATATCCCCTACTTTTTTTGAAGAGTATATATGAAATTTATATGCATTATTTGAATTAGCAAAATGAAAAAAACATCTAGAATTTCTGTACATTACTTACTGGGTTAAGGCCCTTGTTTCAGTTTGGTGAACCTTGTGAACCCTCAAACGACTAAAATTATAATAGATGTATTTCAAATTTGGTGGGAAGCATTGTAATCACGTGAGTACAAACTTTCCGTTCCAGAAGTAACCCCCCCCCCCCTATCCGATAACTTGCGAATGCAATAGAGGCTATAGGTCTTAACAGCTGTTTTTCAAATTTGGTGGGAAGCAATGTGATCACCTCAGTACAAACCTTCCGTTCCGGGGGTATCCTCCTTTTCACAAAACCTTGTAGATTTTAACGGATGTTTTTCAAATTGGACAAACCATATTGATTTTTAGTATTCTGCGACTGTCCGTTCAGGAATTATCCCCTTTGCCGAAAACCTTGTGGAGACAATGGATTCCATAGCTTGAAGCATTGAGGTCATGGGAGGACGGATCATATCGATATTCAGCGTTCCATGAGTAATTCAAGTATTTGTTCTACTTTTGTGTTAATATTTTAAATCCTGCTGCGGTTCAAAAAAGATATTATTGATATTACATAATTATAAGCTTTATATAGAGGGGGTGGGGTGGGCTAAGTTATAAAGGTCACTCTGACTTGAGGAAAGACCCCAACATTTATGGTTAGATTTTCGAAAAACACACTGTCCATGCACTGATCCGTATTTATATTAGGTTTCAGCCATGTAATTGATAACCTCACTAAAAGCCCCATTTTTAGAGCGTGGTCGGATAGACTTGGGGAAAGCCCCAAGATTTTGGTTAGATTTTTGAAAATTATATTTTACAAGTATGGACCTGTGTTTTGGTATGTTTCACCCATGACCCATGTAACTGATGACATCATATAAAAGTCCCATTATTAGGGCGTAATCAAACAGACTTAGAGCTATCTGACTTTTTGGATAGATGTTTGAAAAATATATTTACAAGTACATGTATGGATCTTTGTTTCTGTTAAGTTTCAACCATATAACTGATGACCATATTATTAGTCCCGTGAGGAGATATTGGGCGTGGTCTGACATGGGGAAAGTCCCGGAAATTTAGGTTAGAGTTGTGAAATATTTACTCCAGCTATGGATACCTTTGCTTCTAATTAAAACGTTTCAGCCATAATGTACTTTATGACCAAACATTTGGCCCACGTGAGGTGTACTTTAAGGTGCTGCTGTGACTGTATGTCCCAGCAGTGCCCAGTCTCACCAATTAATTATACGTGTATGGACACCCACTACATTTTATTTATTTTATTTTATTATTTTTTTTTTGGGGGGGGGGGGGCAAACCTTTTGTAACTGATGACCATATTATTTTGCCATTACCTCCTGGTCTATTAGTAAAGTTTACACGAAACGAGATGTCAATTCCCATATAAAAAGATATGCTTAATTAAGTGTTATAATTACGTTGTATTTTTAAAAAATCACAAACCCGGTATTATGTCCATATTATCAGAAACAGTCATAGTGAAGGAAATGACTGAAATTTGTAGAGCAATGCCAATAAACGCGAAGCTGTGTAGGAACTATCGAGGCTATGGATCTGTCATGTTCCTGAAGCAATGACCGCGAGTTTTACAAAATCTAGAGTCTAGACGTTGCTAGCCTCGTCCGCAATTCCCGAACTTATAGCTATGTTATCTCCCTTAAACGCAGATGCGTTGACGATGGCGTCCAATCAGAGGTACTCAAACATACCCAAATCAAACATGGCGACCTCCACGGAAACTTAGACATTGGACGAACCCTGATCTTTCCCACTCGATTATCACAGACATTTTAGTTGTAAAGCGCAAGACTTGGTATTCGAGATGATCGAGGAATCTGGCAGATTCCCCAGCTGGGTCAGTAGCCAATCGAAATTAGTGCCGAAATATGCAGGGTATTACGGGAAGGGCTTGATAAGATGTACGGAGTTACAGAGAGATCAAGCCATCTATTGAAGATGTGGATCCTTGAACTTAATCAAAAATTCAAGGATGGTTGTTTGAGAGCAACTCTCAATACCTACAACTAAAACCGAAAAGAATATTCGTTAAAAAAATGTAGCCACTATCGCGTTCACAAGCTTTTTGGCGATGGGGGGGATAACTCTGGAACTAAAACCGAAAAGAATATTCGTTAAAAAAATGTAGCCACTATCGCGTTCACAAGCTTTTTGGCGATGGGGGGATAACTCTGGAACGGAAAGTCATAGAACGCTGAATATCAATAGGGTTCGTCCTCTCATGACCACAATGTTTCACAACAAATTTGAAAAGAATCCGTCGGAAACTAATGCTCTATCGCGTTCAAAACGTTTTCGGAAAAGGGGGTTTTGCGGAACGCTAAAAATCGATAGGGCTGGTCCTCTGATGACCACGATTTTTCGCATTCACCTTAAAATTTGAAATGAATCCGTCAAAGCCTCTAGCCCCTATCGCGTTCACAATCCAATTGTTGACGGATGGACAGACAGGGTAACGACATAGTCCACCCACACTGAAATGTGGGCGTATAAAAATAAATAACCATGGATAACTTTATCTACGTGAATCTGTATTTGGATTATACAAAGAAACAAAAATATTCTGTTTACATTACTCTGTAGTGTGTATTTATAGTTTAATAAATTGTATGTATATATTAGGGATTTATGTTAATCAGGAATTGATGTAAGTAATGTAATATTAGATACCCTATCAAGGAATTATCTATATTTATATCGATGCCAGTATTTCTTGATTTATCACAATGTTTTTTATTACTACCAACACAAGAAGCATATGCCATGACATGAGCAATATAATTTTGATTATGGACACCGTGAAATAAATGAGACATTGGACCAGTGGCAAAAATTCCGACATCTTCTGCTGCGTGGGTTTCCGAAGGCATTTTCACTGCTGCGGGAAACTTGAAATCGACATTTCCTGAAAAACAATTTAAAAATGTTAAATTTGCTGAAAAAAGAGATCTTGTAGGCCGCATCAGTCGCCCCAATATCAAAAGTTCGCATTGGTTGGGAGATTTTATTATGAGACATGCTGAAAAAATAATTATGTAAAAATGTCATTGGAATTGGATATCTTCTGGGTCAACATTGACTTTTAAAATTTTCGGTGTTTCCACATGAAATTTTCAGATTTTGACCAACTATATGTCACATATCATCAATAACCAAAGGAAATTGACAAAAAAATTATATTTAAATGCATTTTAAATGCATAAGTGTGGATTTTATAAAACTATTCCTAAATAGTCAGCCAACATAAAATATGAAAACTTCTATATGTCCAGGCTTATTACTGTCTGTACTGAAAATTAACAGTACCGTATTTAACAATATAGAAAGGAAAATAAATAAATACCATTATGGCATAAGAGTTTTACTTGCTGAGTAACTGGTAAGTTTACTAGTCCGCACTGTTTTCTTTTTTTTTCGTAGGTTAGGATTTAGTGTCCGATCACATTTTGATAGTGGTCCTCAGTTTTTGTGGCGCTAAGGTAATATAGAAATGAAATGAAATGAAATGAAATGGAGTTTAACGTCCTACTGTTCTGCTCCTAACCTGGGCTAATGAAGACGGGCATACGCCATACAGTGTGCTATGAGGGAAATTTTGCCCGGACAGCGGCACTACGGCCTACTCTTATATCGAATTCCAACTGCCAAGGGATCTTTTACGTGCACGCCAATGTGTACACGGGACCTCGGTTTTTCGTCCCATCCGAACGACTAGACAGCTTTCCTTGTCAGCCCCTCCGTCCTGCATCACTGACAAGGGAGAACCTTGACCGCGCGTTCCGCTGAATCGTTCGTTATCGCAAGACAGATTTTACACAAGACATGGTATTTGAAGTTTTTTAAATACTTTTTAAAATACGAATAGTATTGGCATTTTATGGTCACAGATATATTATTCAACAATTTATAAATTTTGCATAACCGTACAGATATGGCAAATGCAGCCAATAATTAGTTCCTGGAAGAACGGGAATTCAATTTTATTCAAATCTTTTCTGTGTGCAGTTGCCAAGGAACAAGGTTTGGGGCGGCAAATCCAAACCTGTTCACCGCCATACTAAGGCGGCAGCACATAAATCACGCAACTGCTGTCATGACCTAATCAAGTAAATATTTTCTCCAGTACAAAACCTGGAAAATTAGCAAATTATCGACATTGCAAATTATGGAAGCCAAACATGTTCAAAAACTTCCGGTTAAACCGGGAACATAACAAATGGAGAACCATTTTAAACAAAAAATCATCCTCAGGGTATTTCTGAAAGCAATCTGTATTTCGTTTCGTTTTTATAGTTTAAAATCTCGTTTTACTTGTCTTTACTACACTAGGATCTGAAAGAGTAGTTATATAACAGGCGTTCTACTTGATGTGGGGAATTAGCCAATAAAACGGTCTGTTACGGCGAGTTCTTGGCCTTTTTATGCGTTTGACCCCTGACGTGAACTACCACTATAACTTGTCAGATCTTCATGTAGTGTAGGCCATCCAAAGTATAAACCAGCGGCTGCCAGGCAGGACACGCCCACATTTTGCAAGAGATGGATAGAGAACAACCTAAAAACAAAAACGATTTTTTGTACAATCAGTGGCCATAATCCAGAAAGTTATGCTCTGAAATGCGCAAATATCAAAAGGGGCTGAGATTTTTGGAATATAAAGATATGTTTTAATTGTGACCTCTAGAGGGTCTATAGCCTTTGTATTACATACTTATACACAATTTGCGTACAAAGAGCGGCCATTTTGTCGGGCAGTTTCATTTCGATTTTCACGAAATTCAAATTCAACCTTCATTATGGTTGAATGCAATCTGGTTAAAACACAAATCCTATTTTGTTTTGTTTTTTATAGTTCAAAATTTCATTTTACTTGTCTTTACTACACTAGGAAGAGTTGTTAACATTGACGTGTTCTGAATGATGTGAGCTATTAGCCAATGAAATGGTCTGTTACGGCGAGCTTTAGGCGTATTTTGCACGGAATTGTTGGTAATCCACTAGTAACGTCAATGCTGATTGGTTAATCAACTGTCTGCAGTCATAGGGTCAAAAGCCGGTCGTATGACCTCTGACGCGACCTATCGCTACAACCGGTCAGATCTGCATGTAGTGTAGGCCATCGAAAGTATAAAACATAACGCTAACGCTACAATATACGTCCACATTCCAATTCTGCTTTGATTGACAAGGTACTTTGTCAAGAAGGCTAGGCTTTTGGTTTGTTTAGCGTTGAGGGTCGTGCATCAACATCAATAGTTCCTGTCCTTAGAGTATAACTTATTAATAAATGTTCCTTAGGGTACAAAGAATAAGTATATAAAGTGTGGCTCTGCCCCTGGGGGTTGGGCATGTACCCCAAACGATAGGGATGTTCCTTAGGGTACAAAGAATGTGTATGCAAGATTATAAGTTAAGAAATGTGGCCTGTAGACGACAAACAAACAAATACTAGAAATGGGCGTGGCTCTGCCCCTGGGGGTCGGGCATGCACCAAAAACAATAGGGATCTTCCTTGGGGTATAAGGAATAAGTATACCAAGTTTGAAGAAAATCCAGTAAGAATTGCGCCCTGTAGGCGACACAAAGACACACGAAAAGAAAATGGGAAATGGGCGTGGCTCTGCCCCTGGGGGTTGGGCATGTACCCCAAACGATAGGGATGTTCCTTAGGGTACAAAGAATGTGTATGCAAGATTATAAGTTAAGAAATGTGGCCTGTAGACGACAAACAAACAAATACTAGAAATGGGCGTGGCTCTGCCCCTGGGGGTCGGGCATGCACCAAAAACAATAGGGATCTTCCTTGGGGTATAAGGAATAAGTATACCAAGTTTGAAGAAAATCCAGTAAGAATTGCGCCCTGTAGGCGACACAAAGACACACGAAAAGAAAATGGGCGTGGCTCTGCCCCTGGGGGTTGGGCATGCACCCCAAACGATAGGGATGTTCCTTAGGGTACAAAGAATGTGTATGCAAAGTTTCAAGATTATTAGTTAAGAAATGTGGCCTGTAGACGACAAACAAACAAATACTAGAAATGGGCGTGGCTCTGCCGCGGGGGGTCGGGCATGCACCAAAAACAATAGGGATCTTCCTTGGGGTATAAGGAATAAGTATACCAAGTTTGAAGAAAATCCATGAAGAATTGCGCCCTGTAGGCGAACCACAGACACACACACACACACACACACACACACACATACATACATACACACACACACACACACAGACAGGGGCGACGGCATAATACGTTCACATTATGAATGTGGACGTATAAAAAACGAAACGAAATATAGATCTGTATTTTAATCCGATTGGGTGGAATGGTGATATATCTAAACGGTTTTTAAAATTGGAAAAAAATTGTGTCCACTAGAGGGACCAAAATCCAGGAAGTTACGGTCTGATATGCGCAAATATCAAAAGGAACCACGATCTTTAGATTATAAATATACATTTTTCAAGTTTCATTAAAATCGGATACAAATTGAGACTTCCTAGAGTGTCCACAACCTTGGTATTACATATTTTTACACTATTTGCGTACAAGGATCGGCCATTTTGTCTGACAGTTTCGGTCAGATTTTTACGAAATTTGAACTGAACCTTCATTGATGTGTAACGGTGATATAATTTAACGGTTTTAAAAATTGGATACAAATTGTGACTTCTAGCGAGTCCACATGCGATTTTTCGAACAATCAGGGGCCATAATCCAGGAAGTTACGTTCGGATATGTGCGATTATCTTTGTAATATAAACATCAATTTAAAGTTTCATCAAAATCGGATAAAAATTGTGACCTCTAGAGTGTCCACAACCTTGATATACCATATGTTAACACTATTTGCGGCCATTTTGTTCTGCATTTTTTTTTCTAATTTTCACGAAATTCGAACTCAACCATCATTACGGCATAATGGCGATATATTCGAAGGTTTTTTTTTAAAATCGGATAATAATTGTGACCTCTAGAGGGACCACTAGCTAAAAACGCGATTTTTCGACTAGTCAAGAAATTCAGGAAATTACGATCCAATATACACGAATACCGAAAGGAACCAAGATCTTTGGGTTATAAACATGCATTTCAAGTTCATCAAAATCGGATAAAAATTACTGCCAGAGTTATGGCCCCTGATCCCT
Source organism: Patella vulgata (assembly GCF_932274485.2). Lineage (NCBI taxonomy): Eukaryota > Metazoa > Mollusca > Gastropoda > Patellidae > Patella > Patella vulgata. Next base: position 47,786,687 of record NC_065885.2, read on the forward strand.
TTGAAAAAATTTGTGGATGCTTTCGAGGCTAAAGTTATATCCGATTGACTTTAAATTTATACACAGTGTGTACGGTCATCAGACAATGAATCCTATTGATTTTCAACGATTTCCTATAATTACTGCCAGAGTTATGGCCCTTGATTACTTTGAAAAATCTTGTGGCCGCTCTAGAGGCTAAAGTTACTATCCGATACACAGTATTATTGGTCATGAGACAAAGAATCCTATTGATTTTCAACAATTTCTGATAATTACCGTCCTTTCACATTTTGTTTGAGGACACTCTACAGATCACAATTTCTATCCGATTTTGATGAAATTTGAAATATAGGTTTATCTCCCTAAGATCTTGGTTCCTTTCAATATTGGCATGTATCGGACCTTAACTTCATGGATTATGGCCCCTGATTGTACGAAAAATCATGTTTTTCGCTTTTGGACACTCTAGAGGTCACAATTTTTGTTGTCATCCTTTTCTTGTCTTTCTTTTTGGGTTACAAATGTTTATTGAAGGACTACTTTGCTTGCTAGATGTATTAATGTAAATTGTGTTTCTATTGGTAAGTACTGTATAAAGTGTTAATAAGATATTGGTATGAATGTTGTATAATCTTTACTGAGTAAAGACTTGTGTTTATAGTACATAATATTAGCTCATTTTGAGTGGCTTACTTTCCTTCTTATTTTATTTATTGACATATTGTTCAAAGAACTATGTAAGCACCTTATTACGATGTATATATATATATATATATGTTGGTATGTGCAGGTACTCAAACATTGATGGGTTCAATAATAGTAAACAGAACTAATAATGTAACCCCATACTATATGTGGCCAATGAGGACTAAACTTTTGAGTCTTTCAATAAAAGTTTTTTTTATTTCATTTAGACTATGAATATTATTCAGCTCAAAATTCATGGATTAGAAAGTAAGTGTAACAGTACATGTAGATTATATAGACACTTAATGATATAGTTTAAACAAACATTAAATCTTGTAGATCAATAAGTATGTTTTCCTATTCACAAGAACCATATAATTCAGCTTAAATTATCTGGTTGCACTTTATGTAGAAAAAACATGTAAAAAAAAAGTTTTTAAGAAAATTCAGTATATTGAGTTATATGAATGAAAGTAAGAAATAAAATAACTTGAAATCTTTACAATACAGACGTATTTTAACTGGTGTAGAATTATCTGAATTTATTTAATAGATTAAAATAAATAAATATATACTTTAAAACTAAATATACAAATACAAGTGGTTGCCTGTTTATTTGTATTTAACTGTAATTAGATGATATATATCGGATTGATATAATACTGTTTGACATTATTTCAATCCTAAATCTATTTCCACATCATTACTGTAGACATGATAAACATAATAATATATACTGGAATATAGTCATTAGTTTCAATAGCTATACAAATTTGTATGTTTATATGAATAATAAGTTATACTATGGTTTGGACTTGTTTATTTAGATATTGCGATCTTAATAGTGTTTAATGACTCCTTCATCAAAAATAGAAGACTTGTTGAAACGTGCTATCAAATCAGTGAATGTATTCCATATAAATTGTTTGTGCTTTTAAAGGTAAACATGTTAATAACACATCTAAAATTTGGAATAGTAAATTTTTCCTGTTGAATAATGTTTTTTTATACCATGAATTCCTACTCCTACTAGAGCGTTTAAGGAGTCGTTACAAGCTATTTTGTTTTGAATAAATTTGAAGGTTTCTGCACCATTTCAAACCCAACAACCACATCATTATTATTTTTTATAAAAGACCTGTTTGTTATTTGAAACTGATTATATAATAAATGTTTTATTTACTATATATTGTTTGTGTGTGTTAATACATGTATTTTAAAGTTCTTACACAATACTTGCAACTATGCATCCCTAACTATATGAACTATCGGGCTCAAAGTCCAGCAAAATATTAACCTTTCTTAATCACTGAGCCACTGCTGCTCCAGCTCCTACAATCTTCAAATTACCATAATGATTATATCTTTATCTCCATACCTAAAACATTCGAGAGAGAGAAATGGGGTTTATGTTATACCTAATCCCACGAAACACTGCTTTAAGGAAGGCAAATTTATGTTCCAAATTATGACTGGTCAACAGTCCGATTGACAACCAATAGCTAACTGCGTTACAAAAGCATTATGCTTAAAACAGAGCTCCAAATTGGACCAAATATGTTTACATAATGTTACGTCATGACTCACGATTTTATTATGCCCAATTAACCAGTGCATAGCAGAATATTGCAGAAAAACTAATTGCGTGACAAACGAGGCTATCAAATCGAAAACGATGTAAACAATGACGAACATACTTTCACCGTTTTTAATACCTTAAATTTCTGTCTAAAGTTTTAGGGAAGACCTAGATTAAACGAAGGGTGGTCATGTTGCTGTACTTGGGATAGATTTGATTGAGCGGGAAGAATAGACAAACTCGCTTAAAAGCTCAAGTATCAGAAGCCAATCCAGCAATGGCCAGAGAGGGATTTCTTGGGCCGTTGCTTCAGGTATATGGATAAATCCGAATATATCTTTTTATACACCACATGGAATTATGGTTGTATATCACTGTCGCCTATGCCCGTTGTCCACAATATCTTGTGAACACTCTACAGAATACATTCATCATCTGATTGTTTTGAAATTAATATATTTTGTTTACATCAGTGAGATGAAGAATCCTATTTAATGTCAACAATTTCCTTTAATTTTTTTCTGGAGTTATGGCCCTTGTTTCAATTTGAAAAAAAGTTATCCGATCTCTATAAAATTTATATGCATCATTTTAGTTAAACCAAGAAGCCAATTTAATTTCAGCAATTTCTGTTTATTACGTCTGAGTAAGGCCCCTGTTTCACTTTGTTGAACATTGTGAACGCTCTAACGACAAGTCATCATCCGATCTGTATGAAATTCATATGCATCATTTAAATTAGTGAATCGGAGAATCCTATTGAATTTCAGCAATTTCCGTTAATTTCTTTTGGAGTTATATTTATAATGTTACACAATAGGGGATATGGGAAAGGTAAATCATTTGCCACCTTAGACACATGAAAGCGGCATTAAAATTAATATCCATATCATGCTAGCTGTCACTTATGACAGATAGTTGATTCATTTTCATGTAATGTCTGTTGTCTTGTAAAGTAATTTGTACAGAAGGCTAATCTAGTATTACGTAATAGCCAGCTGTGTAATCATCTTGACATCTGACAAGGGCCAAGGGTATAAAGAAGAGATCAGTTGGTTAAGAAGTTAAGTTGGGACCACATAGATCCCAAGCCGATAACTTGAGTTAGTATAGTTGGTCAGAGTCCAGGCCAGAGCGCCTAAGTTAACACCAGGGCTCACTCAAACTTACTAAGACGTCATTAACTAAGGAATCATTAACTAAGGAGTCTTGTACATTATATGTTGGGATGGATATATGAAGTTAAACCAGTGTTGGCATCAAGAACCTGAAGAACTAATAGTGTAATATGGCTCTTGTTTCACTTTGTTGGACCTTATGAACGCTCGAATGACGAAAGCTATCATCTGATTTCTATGAAATGTAAATGCATCATTTAAATTAGTGAAACAAAGAATCCTTTTGAATTTCAGCAATTTCTGTTAATTTCTTTTGGAATTATGGCCCTTGTCTAACTTTGTTGCACCTTGTAAACGCTCTAACGACACCAGTTATCATCCGATCTGTATGGAATTTCTATGCTTCATTTGAATTAGTAAAGCGAAGAAGCCTTTTGAATTTCAGCAATTTCTGTCAATTACTTCTAGAGTTATGGTCATTGTTTACTTTGTTGAACCCTGTGAACGTTCAAATGACAAAAGTTATATATACTCTTCAAAAAAAGTAGGTGGTATTCAGAAACCATACAGAACTGCGAAAATGCACTGGAGTTTTTATTAGAGGTAACCAGTGTTTGTTAATAACAGGCCAATTGCCTACACATGAACATAAACAGTTCATATGGGCGACTTATTGGACGGCCCCATTTCACTCGCAAAGAGATACACCGTCAAAAGTGAAAATGAACGTTTTTGATTTTTGTCTTAATAATGAGTAATTGCTCCACCAATCCTCAGACATTCAGCAATTCGTTGTGGCATGCTCCTAATCAACCGTCCAATCACGATTTGGGGCAATCTGACCCACTCCTCTTGCCGTGCCACGGCCAATTCTTGCAGTGTTGTCCGTTGACGTTGACGTCGACGAACACGCCTCTCGATCAAATTAAACGTAACACACTAAAGCAAAGATACGCTAAACAGTAAATCTTATGCAAGAACCGATAGGAAAGCAAACATGGATAGATAAACCTGCACGCGGCAGTTTTCATCAAATTTGAGAATGACCCCCTCCCACGTGTATGGTGCTATTGCGTGTCTCATGTGCAGCTCAGTGGTTCTGTTGGGGCGATAAGTCCTTCATCTGTGAACATACTCTCAAAGCATGTCAAGTGTCCATGATTATTTATCATATCACAACCTGCAAAGGTATATGCATTTCAATATCCCCTACTTTTTTTGAAGAGTATATATGAAATTTATATGCATTATTTGAATTAGCAAAATGAAAAAAACATCTAGAATTTCTGTACATTACTTACTGGGTTAAGGCCCTTGTTTCAGTTTGGTGAACCTTGTGAACCCTCAAACGACTAAAATTATAATAGATGTATTTCAAATTTGGTGGGAAGCATTGTAATCACGTGAGTACAAACTTTCCGTTCCAGAAGTAACCCCCCCCCCCTATCCGATAACTTGCGAATGCAATAGAGGCTATAGGTCTTAACAGCTGTTTTTCAAATTTGGTGGGAAGCAATGTGATCACCTCAGTACAAACCTTCCGTTCCGGGGGTATCCTCCTTTTCACAAAACCTTGTAGATTTTAACGGATGTTTTTCAAATTGGACAAACCATATTGATTTTTAGTATTCTGCGACTGTCCGTTCAGGAATTATCCCCTTTGCCGAAAACCTTGTGGAGACAATGGATTCCATAGCTTGAAGCATTGAGGTCATGGGAGGACGGATCATATCGATATTCAGCGTTCCATGAGTAATTCAAGTATTTGTTCTACTTTTGTGTTAATATTTTAAATCCTGCTGCGGTTCAAAAAAGATATTATTGATATTACATAATTATAAGCTTTATATAGAGGGGGTGGGGTGGGCTAAGTTATAAAGGTCACTCTGACTTGAGGAAAGACCCCAACATTTATGGTTAGATTTTCGAAAAACACACTGTCCATGCACTGATCCGTATTTATATTAGGTTTCAGCCATGTAATTGATAACCTCACTAAAAGCCCCATTTTTAGAGCGTGGTCGGATAGACTTGGGGAAAGCCCCAAGATTTTGGTTAGATTTTTGAAAATTATATTTTACAAGTATGGACCTGTGTTTTGGTATGTTTCACCCATGACCCATGTAACTGATGACATCATATAAAAGTCCCATTATTAGGGCGTAATCAAACAGACTTAGAGCTATCTGACTTTTTGGATAGATGTTTGAAAAATATATTTACAAGTACATGTATGGATCTTTGTTTCTGTTAAGTTTCAACCATATAACTGATGACCATATTATTAGTCCCGTGAGGAGATATTGGGCGTGGTCTGACATGGGGAAAGTCCCGGAAATTTAGGTTAGAGTTGTGAAATATTTACTCCAGCTATGGATACCTTTGCTTCTAATTAAAACGTTTCAGCCATAATGTACTTTATGACCAAACATTTGGCCCACGTGAGGTGTACTTTAAGGTGCTGCTGTGACTGTATGTCCCAGCAGTGCCCAGTCTCACCAATTAATTATACGTGTATGGACACCCACTACATTTTATTTATTTTATTTTATTATTTTTTTTTTGGGGGGGGGGGGGGGCAAACCTTTTGTAACTGATGACCATATTATTTTGCCATTACCTCCTGGTCTATTAGTAAAGTTTACACGAAACGAGATGTCAATTCCCATATAAAAAGATATGCTTAATTAAGTGTTATAATTACGTTGTATTTTTAAAAAATCACAAACCCGGTATTATGTCCATATTATCAGAAACAGTCATAGTGAAGGAAATGACTGAAATTTGTAGAGCAATGCCAATAAACGCGAAGCTGTGTAGGAACTATCGAGGCTATGGATCTGTCATGTTCCTGAAGCAATGACCGCGAGTTTTACAAAATCTAGAGTCTAGACGTTGCTAGCCTCGTCCGCAATTCCCGAACTTATAGCTATGTTATCTCCCTTAAACGCAGATACGTTGACGATGGCGTCCAATCAGAGGTACTCAAACATACCCAAATCAAACATGGCGACCTCCACGGAAACTTAGACATTGGACGAACCCTGATCTTTCCCACTCGATTATCACAGACATTTTAGTTGTAAAGCGCAAGACTTGGTATTCGAGATGATCGAGGAATCTGGCAGATTCCCCAGCTGGGTCAGTAGCCAATCGAAATTAGTGCCGAAATATGCAGGGTATTACGGGAAGGGCTTGATAAGATGTACGGAGTTACAGAGAGATCAAGCCATCTATTGAAGATGTGGATCCTTGAACTTAATCAAAAATTCAAGGATGGTTGTTTGAGAGCAACTCTCAATACCTACAACTAAAACCGAAAAGAATATTCGTTAAAAAAATGTAGCCACTATCGCGTTCACAAGCTTTTTGGCGATGGGGGGGATAACTCTGGAACTAAAACCGAAAAGAATATTCGTTAAAAAAATGTAGCCACTATCGCGTTCACAAGCTTTTTGGCGATGGGGGGATAACTCTGGAACGGAAAGTCATAGAACGCTGAATATCAATAGGGTTCGTCCTCTCATGACCAAAATGTTTCACAACAAATTTGAAAAGAATCCGTCGGAAACTAATGCTCTATCGCGTTCAAAACGTTTTCGGAAAAGGGGGTTTTGCGGAACGCTAAAAATCGATAGGGCTGGTCCTCTGATGACCACGATTTTTCGCATTCACCTTAAAATTTGAAATGAATCCGTCAAAGCCTCTAGCCCCTATCGCGTTCACAATCCAATTGTTGACGGATGGACAGACAGGGTAACGACATAGTCCACCCACACTGAAATGTGGGCGTATAAAAATAAATAACCATGGATAACTTTATCTACGTGAATCTGTATTTGGATTATACAAAGAAACAAAAATATTCTGTTTACATTACTCTGTAGTGTGTATTTATAGTTTAATAAATTGTATGTATATATTAGGGATTTATGTTAATCAGGAATTGATGTAAGTAATGTAATATTAGATACCCTATCAAGGAATTATCTATATTTATATCGATGCCAGTATTTCTTGATTTATCACAATGTTTTTTATTACTACCAACACAAGAAGCATATGCCATGACATGAGCAATATAATTTTGATTATGGACACCGTGAAATAAATGAGACATTGGACCAGTGGCAAAAATTCCGACATCTTCTGCTGCGTGGGTTTCCGAAGGCATTTTCACTGCTGCGGGAAACTTGAAATCGACATTTCCTGAAAAACAATTTAAAAATGTTAAATTTGCTGAAAAAAGAGATCTTGTAGGCCGCATCAGTCGCCCCAATATCAAAAGTTCGCATTGGTTGGGAGATTTTATTATGAGACATGCTGAAAAAATAATTATGTAAAAATGTCATTGGAATTGGATATCTTCTGGGTCAACATTGACTTTTAAAATTTTCGGTGTTTCCACATGAAATTTTCAGATTTTGACCAACTATATGTCACATATCATCAATAACCAAAGGAAATTGACAAAAAAATTATATTTAAATGCATTTTAAATGCATAAGTGTGGATTTTATAAAACTATTCCTAAATAGTCAGCCAACATAAAATATGAAAACTTCTATATGTCCAGGCTTATTACTGTCTGTACTGAAAATTAACAGTACCGTATTTAACAATATAGAAAGGAAAATAAATAAATACCATTATGGCATAAGAGTTTTACTTGCTGAGTAACTGGTAAGTTTACTAGTCCGCACTGTTTTCTTTTTTTTTCGTAGGTTAGGATTTAGTGTCCGATCACATTTTGATAGTGGTCCTCAGTTTTTGTGGCGCTAAGGTAATATAGAAATGAAATGAAATGAAATGAAATGGAGTTTAACGTCCTACTGTTCTGCTCCTAACCTGGGCTAATGAAGACGGGCATACGCCATACAGTGTGCTATGAGGGAAATTTTGCCCGGACAGCGGCACTACGGCCTACTCTTATATCGAATTCCAACTGCCAAGGGATCTTTTACGTGCACGCCAATGTGTACACGGGACCTCGGTTTTTCGTCCCATCCGAACGACTAGACAGCTTTCCTTGTCAGCCCCTCCGTCCTGCATCACTGACAAGGGAGAACCTTGACCGCGCGTTCCGCTGAATCGTTCGTTATCGCAAGACAGATTTTACACAAGACATGGTATTTGAAGTTTTTTAAATACTTTTTAAAATACGAATAGTATTGGCATTTTATGGTCACAGATATATTATTCAACAATTTATAAATTTTGCATAACCGTACAGATATGGCAAATGCAGCCAATAATTAGTTCCTGGAAGAACGGGAATTCAATTTTATTCAAATCTTTTCTGTGTGCAGTTGCCAAGGAACAAGGTTTGGGGCGGCAAATCCAAACCTGTTCACCGCCATACTAAGGCGGCAGCACATAAATCACGCAACTGCTGTCATGACCTAATCAAGTAAATATTTTCTCCAGTACAAAACCTGGAAAATTAGCAAATTATCGACATTGCAAATTATGGAAGCCAAACATGTTCAAAAACTTCCGGTTAAACCGGGAACATAACAAATGGAGAACCATTTTAAACAAAAAATCATCCTCAGGGTATTTCTGAAAGCAATCTGTATTTCGTTTCGTTTTTATAGTTTAAAATCTCGTTTTACTTGTCTTTACTACACTAGGATCTGAAAGAGTAGTTATATAACAGGCGTTCTACTTGATGTGGGGAATTAGCCAATAAAACGGTCTGTTACGGCGAGTTCTTGGCCTTTTTATGCGTTTGACCCCTGACGTGAACTACCACTATAACTTGTCAGATCTTCATGTAGTGTAGGCCATCCAAAGTATAAACCAGCGGCTGCCAGGCAGGACACGCCCACATTTTGCAAGAGATGGATAGAGAACAACCTAAAAACAAAAACGATTTTTTGTACAATCAGTGGCCATAATCCAGAAAGTTATGCTCTGAAATGCGCAAATATCAAAAGGGGCTGAGATTTTTGGAATATAAAGATATGTTTTAATTGTGACCTCTAGAGGGTCTATAGCCTTTGTATTACATACTTATACACAATTTGCGTACAAAGAGCGGCCATTTTGTCGGGCAGTTTCATTTCGATTTTCACGAAATTCAAATTCAACCTTCATTATGGTTGAATGCAATCTGGTTAAAACACAAATCCTATTTTGTTTTGTTTTTTATAGTTCAAAATTTCATTTTACTTGTCTTTACTACACTAGGAAGAGTTGTTAACATTGACGTGTTCTGAATGATGTGAGCTATTAGCCAATGAAATGGTCTGTTACGGCGAGCTTTAGGCGTATTTTGCACGGAATTGTTGGTAATCCACTAGTAACGTCAATGCTGATTGGTTAATCAACTGTCTGCAGTCATAGGGTCAAAAGCCGGTCGTATGACCTCTGACGCGACCTATCGCTACAACCGGTCAGATCTGCATGTAGTGTAGGCCATCGAAAGTATAAAACATAACGCTAACGCTACAATATACGTCCACATTCCAATTCTGCTTTGATTGACAAGGTACTTTGTCAAGAAGGCTAGGCTTTTGGTTTGTTTAGCGTTGAGGGTCGTGCATCAACATCAATAGTTCCTGTCCTTAGAGTATAACTTATTAATAAATGTTCCTTAGGGTACAAAGAATAAGTATATAAAGTGTGGCTCTGCCCCTGGGGGTTGGGCATGTACCCCAAACGATAGGGATGTTCCTTAGGGTACAAAGAATGTGTATGCAAGATTATAAGTTAAGAAATGTGGCCTGTAGACGACAAACAAACAAATACTAGAAATGGGCGTGGCTCTGCCCCTGGGGGTCGGGCATGCACCAAAAACAATAGGGATCTTCCTTGGGGTATAAGGAATAAGTATACCAAGTTTGAAGAAAATCCAGTAAGAATTGCGCCCTGTAGGCGACACAAAGACACACGAAAAGAAAATGGGAAATGGGCGTGGCTCTGCCCCTGGGGGTTGGGCATGTACCCCAAACGATAGGGATGTTCCTTAGGGTACAAAGAATGTGTATGCAAGATTATAAGTTAAGAAATGTGGCCTGTAGACGACAAACAAACAAATACTAGAAATGGGCGTGGCTCTGCCCCTGGGGGTCGGGCATGCACCAAAAACAATAGGGATCTTCCTTGGGGTATAAGGAATAAGTATACCAAGTTTGAAGAAAATCCAGTAAGAATTGCGCCCTGTAGGCGACACAAAGACACACGAAAAGAAAATGGGCGTGGCTCTGCCCCTGGGGGTTGGGCATGCACCCCAAACGATAGGGATGTTCCTTAGGGTACAAAGAATGTGTATGCAAAGTTTCAAGATTATTAGTTAAGAAATGTGGCCTGTAGACGACAAACAAACAAATACTAGAAATGGGCGTGGCTCTGCCGCGGGGGGTCGGGCATGCACCAAAAACAATAGGGATCTTCCTTGGGGTATAAGGAATAAGTATACCAAGTTTGAAGAAAATCCATGAAGAATTGCGCCCTGTAGGCGAACCACAGACACACACACACACACACACACACACACACATACATACATACACACACACACACACACAGACAGGGGCGACGGCATAATACGTTCACATTATGAATGTGGACGTATAAAAAACGAAACGAAATATAGATCTGTATTTTAATCCGATTGGGTGGAATGGTGATATATCTAAACGGTTTTTAAAATTGGAAAAAAATTGTGTCCACTAGAGGGACCAAAATCCAGGAAGTTACGGTCTGATATGCGCAAATATCAAAAGGAACCACGATCTTTAGATTATAAATATACATTTTTCAAGTTTCATTAAAATCGGATACAAATTGAGACTTCCTAGAGTGTCCACAACCTTGGTATTACATATTTTTACACTATTTGCGTACAAGGATCGGCCATTTTGTCTGACAGTTTCGGTCAGATTTTTACGAAATTTGAACTGAACCTTCATTGATGTGTAACGGTGATATAATTTAACGGTTTTAAAAATTGGATACAAATTGTGACTTCTAGCGAGTCCACATGCGATTTTTCGAACAATCAGGGGCCATAATCCAGGAAGTTACGTTCGGATATGTGCGATTATCTTTGTAATATAAACATCAATTTAAAGTTTCATCAAAATCGGATAAAAATTGTGACCTCTAGAGTGTCCACAACCTTGATATACCATATGTTAACACTATTTGCGGCCATTTTGTTCTGCATTTTTTTTTCTAATTTTCACGAAATTCGAACTCAACCATCATTACGGCATAATGGCGATATATTCGAAGGTTTTTTTTTAAAATCGGATAATAATTGTGACCTCTAGAGGGACCACTAGCTAAAAACGCGATTTTTCGACTAGTCAAGAAATTCAGGAAATTACGATCCAATATACACGAATACCGAAAGGAACCAAGATCTTTGGGTTATAAACATGCATTTCAAGTTCATCAAAATCGGATAAAAATTGTGACCTGTAGAGTGTCCACAAACAAATGTGAACGGACGGACGCACGGACACATGAAGGAACAATATCAAATATTATATAAGAGTGTTTCCTCGTGGTACCTCTTAATGGTCAACGCTCCGACGCGAAAGGATCAAAAGAAGGCCAATATTATGCTGGTCTGAAAAGATCGGCCTCTATATCCCTAAAATTGCCAATTTCGCAAGGAAAAGATTTATTTATGTTTAATTTACTTATTTTAAGTGACAAAGTTTCGCATGAATCCAAATCTCTCTAGTGCTGTACTTCTTCCAATAGAGAGTCACACTGCACATTCAAGATTCTGAATATAAACCAGTATTCCTGAGACCTTAAATCTGGAGAATTAGGTTCCGTAGCTGTCTGCAGGCAGAGTTTGTAGTACTTTGTCGCTTGGTTTCACCGTGCCAGCATTTTCTGACTCAGTTCCTCACTAACGACTTTGTCATTAAATAATGCCAATGGTACAAATTCTGCAGCCTTGGAAACAGTGCTGCTTATTTTAGCGTAATTCATTATAGATTTGAGGAAGTTCAGGTCGGTTATATGTGCGTCAAGAGACACAAGAGCCCATGACCCACCAGTTGAAATAAACAAGTACCACAAATTACACGAATTGCCTAATCTATGGAGGTTGTTGCGCTGCAGGGATACCACACGGTAGATTGTCATTTTCTGTCTCCAGCATATCCACCAGCTTTGTAGCGTATAGAGCTTTGCTCATCCATTAAACCAGAACGTAAAATCACCTTCTCCCTTTCCCAGGTATAAATTTACCAAATTGAAAAATTCTGCATAGTCCCCCCCCCCCCGCTGGTACTTTATAGTGATGGCAGTAGTTCTTAGAGTGTCCACTCTCCAGTCATGAATGAATATCTGTGCCTCGACACAAGTCAAGTCACCTACACGTATGGATAAAAATTAATGATCTTCACTCACATACTGGTTCATTATTTATCTTACCATCCCAGTGCAAGGAACCAATAGGCAGAGGTATTAGGACCAACACTGTGGGGTATCAAGAGGGATGACATGTTCCTTGAGGGAAGAAGGGCGTCATAAAGGGCGTTCATTGCAGAGATCTGGTTGAAAGTTATTACTACGATGGACTTCTCCTATAGTGACTTTGCTCTGAAACAATGTCACTGAAAACACGACATTCACAATTTGTTGCTAATATTTGAAGTCGATATTGACCCAGTAGACATCACTCTATTTCAATGAAAGTTTTACACAATTAATTTCTCACCATGTCTCATATAACAAGAGCATCGCTAACGCTGCAATATACGCCCACATTCCTGCTTTCATTGATATGGTACTTTTTAAAATGAAGAGAATGAAATATGAAATTACTGTAATATGACAGGAGGCAATAAAGGCTAGGCGTTGGGTTTGTTTTGCCAAATTTAGAGACTAAATATTAAACAAAAGTGGGGGTGGCACAGCCTTGGGGGTGGGGGGAGGGGGTCGACGCATACACCAAAATATATAGTTGCTGTCTTTACGGTATAATGAATAAATATGCAAGATTCCAAGATGATCCATTCAGAATTGCAGTCTCTAGATGATAAATACAAAAATTGGACGTGGCTCTGCATCTCGGGGTTGGATTTGTAACAATATAAATAGATACTACCCTGTCATTGAAATGATTGATATGCTAAATTTGAACACAATCTGTTAATTAAAGCAACCTGTAGAGTATTTACAGACAAATAATTAACAAAAAAGTGGGTGTCGTACCACACCCCTGGGGGTCAGAACATGTACCAAAATAAATAGTTGCTATCCTTACAGGAATAAATAAGCCACGTTCCAAGATGATCCATTCAGAATTCCAGTCTGTAGACAAAAAAAAACCCACAAAAATTGGGCGTGGCTCAGCCCCTGGGGGTTGGACATGGGTCAATATATATAGGTACAACCCTATGATAGATCATTCCGAATTGGATCCAAATCTGTTAATAATTGCAATTTATATATCATTTACAGACAAAGTTTTAAACAAAAAGTGGGTGTAGCACAAAGGGTGAGGGGGGGGGGGGGGAATCATGCACCAAAATTAATAGTTGTCGTCCTTAGGGTATAATGAATAAGTATACCAAGTTCCAAGATAATCCATTCAGAATTGTGCCCTTCGGGTGCTAAACATGTAAATTGGGCGTCGGGACATGCACCAAATTCAATAGTTTGCGCCCTTAGGTTATAAGGATTACATATGCCAAGTTCCAAGCTGATCCATTTAGAATTGCGGCCTGTATACGATAAACACAAAAATTGGGTATACAGAATACAAACAAACAAATACAGGAAATAGGCGTGGCTCTGCCCCTGGGGTAGGGCATAAGGAATAAGTATGAGACGTTTTCAAGACAAAAAAATTGCGGGCTGTAGGCGACACATAGACACACAAAAAGAAAATGGGCGTGGTTCGGCCCCTGGGGGTTGGGCATGTACCACAAACAATAGGGGTGTTCCTTGGGGTATAAGGAATAAGTATGCAAAGTTTGAAGATGATACGTTAAGCAATGCGGCCTGTAGACGACAAACAAACAAATACAAGAAATGGGCGTGGCTCTCTCCCTGGGGGTCGGGCAGGCACAAAAAACAGTATGGATCATCCTTAGGGTACAAGGAATAAGTATGTAAAGTTTCAAGGCGATCAGTTAAGAATTGCGACCTGTAGGCGAACCAGACACACACACACATACCCATACACACAGACAGGGGCGACGGCAACATGTGGACGTATACAAATCATCCAGCTGATGCAAAAGTCAAATTCTTTTCGAAAATGTGGGGCGTCTAATGCTCCCTTGGACGGCCGTATTATCAGGCAGGTTGATGTTTTTATCCGTTAGTGTTAGCCAACAAAAGGTTGTTTGCTACAAGACAGTGGTCCGTACGGAGAAAAATTAAAATAATTATCCTCGTTCTCCACCCAAACAATTCAAACTTCAAAGTGCAAATAGATTATAGTATATGCATATATTTCACAATTGACTTAAAATGGTAAACAATATTGTTCCACTAAAGAGAAAATACAATGGGGTTTAATGCGCAATCGGACTAATACAGGCGGGTATAGGCCATGCTGTCTGCTATGGGGGGAGTTTTGGCGGGATAGTTTACCCCTTTACACGGATAGACCTTCGGGTTTTCAACGATTTGCATTGCCAATTTCCCCCGTTTTGAACCACTGACAATAGGAAACCAACCTGGAAAATCCACATGAATTTTCTCGGCCTACACCGTGTTCCAACCCGTGGCCTTTTGGTTAGTGAGCCGGCACCATACCAACTTAGCCACCGTGCACGACACCCATCATTGCTTATAGTTAAAGGAAGTGGAGATTTGGATATGGAGTCATATGCGAAAGTTGTTACTTATACGAACTCGGTAAATGAGTAGTGGTATCAGATGTTCAAGAAATAGAAAGTTAACCTTGCCTTCCGGCGTTGGCTCCGATTTTCTAATGCCAATTTGATTTAGTACACAACGTTTTTGAACGAATTGTTTTCTAATTCATTGTAACTTACGTGTGTCAACAGAGGTGAGATTTTTGCGGGGCAAACCAGACAGTCTGCTTATTTCACTTTCTGAGTCTCCACCAGGCCCATTTCCATATATCAGAGCTGTATAGGGTAGACCATCAGTAGGTCCGTAATCTTTAGCTACTGGATGCACAAAGCCTACAATATAGAAATATAGCACGCACACTTTGTACAACTTATGATTTCACCATTGATGGAACGTATTATTTTCGTAAAAGTTTTTATTATATTTTCATTTTTTTAGCCGATTTTAGTCAGAATTTGCCGCCAAAACTGTACATTCTGCCTACGTAGATGTGGTTGACCTCCGTGGAACTATTTATAAAACTATAAATTGGCCATATCTCAGTTATTTCTCAACGGATCTTTGCCAGATTTCATTTCTGGATTCTTTGGACTAATCCCATAGGGGTTCTGGCTGACGGTTTTTCGAAATTCGGAAATTCGCTTAATTAGTTTTAGCATTTTGTCGGCATTCGAGATGGTGTATCTCCATTAGTATTTTAGGTATCAATTTGAAACTTGGTAGGCTTAAGGAACACATCGATGCCTTCAAAATGGCATATTAATTACCGAGGCCTTCCAATTTTTCCCGAACATGAATAGCTCTCTCCATTTAAAAAATAGACTAAAAATGACTTATAGTGGTGTTAGCCCCAGATATTATCTTTCATTTTCAACCGTTTGGCCACCATATTGGATTTTACAAAGAACCTTCCAATCGATATTCAGCCGCTATTTTGATTCCGATTTTCGAAAACCCTTTTTTTTGTTTTGAATCTGCCCCACATGGCATCAGTTCTTAGGGAGCCGATATTTGAATTTCGATTTCGTTTACTTCAGGTTTCACTTTGAATTGTGCTCGGCTTTTCACCTTCTATCTGGTGACTTAACCTTTCAATGACCCTCAATCTTTGTATATATGATGACCCTGATGTTTATTAAGGGTTCAAAATGACAGGTTTTTCCACTTTAATAGGTATTGGATGTTACTATACTCAATAATTCATGGCGTAACTTGATTGTTGACGTGACAAGGCGCGACCTGCCGTACCGAAACACGTCAGTACTCCTTCGGAGTTCTAGTTAATATCGGTTTTACAGGGTCTAAAATATAATAATTTGTCAAATTATATAATCTAGCGATATTATTATTTTAGCGATAATCGAAAGGGAATGTGTAAGCAAATGCTAACAACTACACCCAAACGAGAATCAGAGAAAACTCTAATCGCTGCACGAACTAGAACACATGGCAAATACTAAAATCAAATTGGAAGCCAAACAATTGCTAAACATTTCGTGAAACTATTTAAAACACCAGGTATGGCATTCCAGCCTAACCGTATAAACGATTTACCGGATTCACCTAATGCTTGGGGATCATGGTGGCTAAGTGGGTGTTCGATTCCTGCATTGGCCGAGAAAGTTCATCCAGATTTTCCGGCATGGTTCTCCCTTGTCAGTGATGCAGGACGGAGGGCCTGACAAGGACATCTGTCTAGTCGTCGGATGAAACGAAAAAGCGAGGACCCGTGTGCACATTGGCGTGCACGTAAAAGATCCCTTGACAGTTGGAATTGGATATAAGAGTAGGCCGTAGTGTCGCTGTCCGGGCAAAATTTCCCTCATAGCACACTGTATGGCATATGCCCGTCTTCATTAGTCCAGTTTGGAGCAAAACAGTAGGACGTTAAACCCTATTTCATTTCATTTCACCTAATGCTTAAACAGATTTAACGGTGGGAAACCAATAAAATATTCACTAGTATAATGACAACTAAATGTTTGGACAAATTCATCGGAGAGAAACCAGCCATTATAGTACAGATTCACTGGCGAGAAACAAGCGACAGGTATATGCAGGCGAGTAACCAGCTATAAGCTAGTATAGATTCACAAGAGAGAAACCAGCCATATGCTAGTACAAATTTGCCGGCGAGAAACAAGTCATATGCAGGAGAATAACCAGTTATATACTAGTACAGATTCGCCGGAGAGCAACTATCCAAATATCGAACTGCTTCAGGGGCGGATCCAGGGATTTTTGCAGGAGGAGGTTTGCCAGCTGAGACAATGTATCTTCCCCCCCCCCATGGTCTCTATCGTCATTTTGGCGTTTATACATACACATTGAGCTTTTTAAACAGAGAAATTCAACACCTCGTTTGACGTCAGTTTTTATTATGGATTAATACACTGACATTGTGATTCAATTTCCTGAAGTCAAAGCATTAATTGTGATATCACATAATGTCTATATCATTATCTCGTGCTTTAAGTGCCCATCCTGTCCCACATCGGACGATAAAGGATAAAGCACACGGCCGAGAAACATTTTTTCATAAAAAGTGTTGACTTAAAAAAAAAATATAATGTAACTGGATCCACCCCAGTGGTTGTCTGGTGGTTATTAACCACATGCTAATCCAGATTCACCGGTGATATTTGCTGTTGCACTATCATCATATCGATGCAATGCTAGCTTTGTGAATTCCCCAGTCCAAACAAATTTTAAAGGAGCTAAATCTCTAATATTTGGGACCTAGAAATTGACATAAATGGGTCGCAACGCATATAATAATGTAATATGAATGTATATAAACTGATTTACATTCAATCGTTTCTGTTTTTACTCTAATTTCAAATCATTTATGTTCGGCGAAATAAGCCAGAAGTCTCAATCCAATGGCAATCTCTAGCGTCAATTTATTCCAGTCCACATCGATAGTGTTTATTGCGCATGCTCTCCAGGTAAGAATATGGTGTCAGTGTTTAACATGACTTGTGAAAAATGCGTAGCCTCGTTCTTCGAGTATGTTTTTACAAATGGTGCTGAAGCGCATTATGGTACACGATTCGTGTACCAATGGTAAAATCTTAAATGTTGGATATCAGAAGCCCATCTTTTCCAGGTAACATCACAACGTCAATATTGATTTAAATAGACAAATAATTCGTGTTTTCAATATCGAAGAGTTAGAGACTTAGCTACTTTAATTAAAACTAGAAATGTGTAAAGGCAGTACCGACGTGTTACACCATTAACTATTGGGTATAGTAACATCCAATACCTATTAAAGTTTCATTTTGAACTTTTAATAAAGCCGGAAGTTATACTTCGTGACCGGCCTTTTGGACATTAGTTGTCAGTAGACGTCGGGGTCATCATATGCAATGGTCAAGGGTCATTGAACGGATAGGTCACCAGTTAGTTGGTCAAAAGCCGACAAAATTTTAAAGTGAAAACGGAAGTAAATAAAATCGAAATTTAAAAAAAATCGGCTCCCTAAGAATTGTTGCCATTTGGAGTAGGTTCAAATATGGAGGCAAAACGCTTCAAAATGCTATCGAACAAGGCCTATGAAAATGAAAGACAATATCTGGGGATGTCATTTTTAGTCTTTTTTATACGTCCGTTCGGACGACGCTCTAGAGGTCACAATTTTTATCCGATTTTAACGAAACTTGAAATTATAGCTTTATCTCCCTAAGATCTTGGTTCCTTCATGGATTATGGCCCCTGATTGTACAAAAAATCGCGTTTTTAGCTTGTGGATATTTTAGAGGTCACAATTTTGATTCGATTTTGATGAAACTTGCAATGCATGTTTATAACCCAAAGATCTGGGTTCTTTTCGATATTCGCGCATATCGGATCGTAACTTCCTGAATTATGGTCCCTGATTGTACGAAAAATCGCGTTTTTGGCTTGTGGTCCCTCCAGAGGTCACAATTTTTATCGAATTTAGAAAACCGTTTTAGTATATCACCGTTACACCGTAATAAAGGTTGAGTTCGAATTTCGTGAAAATCGGACCAAAACTGACGGACAAAATGACCGCCGCTTGTACGCGATTAGTGTAAAAAATATGGTATATCAAGGTTGTGGACCCTGTAGAGGTCACAATTTTAGTCCGATTTTGACGAAACTTGAAATGCATGTTTATAACCCAAAGATCTTGGTTCCTTTCGATATTTGCGCATATCGAATCGTAACTTCCTGAATTATGGCCCCTGATTGTACGAAAAATGACCTTTTTTTTAGCTTGTGGTCCCTCTGAAGGTCACAATTATTATCCGATTTCAAATACGTTTGATTGTATCGCCGTTACACAGTAAAGAAGGTTGAGTTCGAATTTCGTAAAAATCGGACCAAAACTGACCGACAAAATGACCGCCCCTCGTACGCAAATAGTGTAAATATCTGGTATATCAAGGTTGTGGACCCTCTGGAGGTCAGAATTTTGTGCCGATTTTGATGAAACTTGAAATGCATGGTTATAACCAAAGATCTTGGTTGTTTTTGATATTCGCTCATATTGGATCGAAACTTCACGAATTATGGCTCCTGATTGTACGAAAAATCGCATTTTTAGCTTGTGGACACTCTAGAGGTTGCAATTTTGATCCCATTTTGAACAAACTTGAAATGCATGTTTATAACCCAAAGATCTTGGTTCCTTTCGATATTCGCGCATATCGGGTCGTAACTTCCTGGATTATGGTCCCTAATTTGTCGAAAAATCACATTTTTAGCTTGTGGATTCTCTAGAGGTCACAATTTTTTTTTCGATTTTAAAAACCTTTTAAATCACTATTCCACCATAATGAAGGTTGAATTGGAATTTTGGGTAAATCGAAATGAAACTGCCGACAAAATGGCCGCTCTTTGTATGCAAATTGTATAATAAGTATGTAATTCAAAGGTTATGGACCCTCTGGAGGTCACAATTTTTATCCAATTTTGATGGAACTTA
Source organism: Patella vulgata (assembly GCF_932274485.2). Lineage (NCBI taxonomy): Eukaryota > Metazoa > Mollusca > Gastropoda > Patellidae > Patella > Patella vulgata. Next base: position 47,806,809 of record NC_065885.2, read on the forward strand.
AAACATATCTTTATATTCCAAAAATCTCGGTTCCTTTTGATATTTGCGCATTTCAGACCATAACTTTCTGGATTATGACCCCCGATTGTACAAAAACTCGTTTTTGTTTTTAGCTTGTTCTCTATCCATCTCTTGCAAAATGTGGGCGTATCCTGCCTGGCAGCCGCTGTTTTTTTTTAAAATGGAGACAACTATAGATGTTCGGGAAAAATCGAAAGCCCTCGGTAATTTCAGGAAGCCGTCACAAAATTGTTTAATATGCCATTTTGAAGGCAGCTATGTGTTCCTTATACTTATTAAGTTTCAACTTGATACCTCAAATACTAACGGAGATACGCCTTCTTGAATGTCGAAAAATGCTGACGAAAACTTTCGCAAATCGTTGATGCCAAAACTAATCGACCGAACTTCCGAATTTCCAAAATCCGTCAGTCAAATAACCTATGGGATTCGTCTAAAGAATCCAAAAATGAAAACCCGACGAACATAATCGACATATGGTCAATCTGAGATTATTTTTTGTCCCATCCGTAAAACACTTCCTGTTGTCGAAAATGACCCAATTTATATTTTATAAATAGTTTCACGGAGGCCAAAAATATCTACGCTGGCAGAATGTTTGCACCATGCACAGTTTTGAGGCCACGTCAACAATCAAGTTACGCCATGAACTATTCATTATAGTAACATCCAATACTTATTAAAGTGGAAAAACCTCTTATTTTGAACTCTTAATAAAACCGGAAGTTATACTTCAAGACAGATCTTTATGATATAAGTTGTTAGTAGACGTCAGCGACATCATATATGCAAAGGTCAAGGGTCATTGATCGGCTAGATCACCAGATAGTAGGTCAAAACCGAAAATGTTATCGAACAAGGTGTATGAAAATGAAAGATAGCATCTGGGGCTAACACCTACATATGTCATTTTTAGTCTATTTTTAAAATGGAGAGAACTATTCATGTTCGGAAAAAATCAGCCGGCCTCGTTAATTTCCGAAAGCCGTCACAATTTTGAAGGCATCGACATGTTCCTTATTCCTAATAAGTTTCAACTTTCAAATAGTGACGGAGATACGCCATCTTGAATATTAAAAAAATGCCGTAGAAAACTTTCGCAAATCGTTGATTGTAAAACTAATCGAGCAAACTTCCGGATTTCGAAAAACTTTCAGTGAGAGCTCCTATGGGATTCGTGTAAAGATTCTAAAAATGAAAATCCGAATCCGATGAAGATCCGTTTAGAAATATCAGAGATATGGCTATATTTTGTCCTATCCGTAAAACTATTCATTTTTGTCAAAATTGACCCAATTTATATTAAATAAATAGTTCCACCTAGGTAAACAATATCTACGTTAGCAGAATGTTTTGCACAATGTACAGTTTTGGCTGCAAACTCTGACTAAATCCCCCCCCCCCTCCACAAATTACCGAAACACTTAATAAAAACTCTTACGAAAACAATACGTGTTTCGACCGAAGGTCGGAAACACCTAATGAACTTATTCATTCTTGGTTACGTACCTAATATATCATTACCAGTTTGAGGATAACCTGCCATAGCAAATACATGTGAATGATCAGCTGTAACAACTATTAATGTTTCCTCATTATTTACATTATCTATAGCTGTTCTTATAGCCTCGTCAAAAGCTACTGTATCATGTAAAGCTCGCCTAGCTTGGTTTGTATGATGACCATGATCAATACGTGCTCCTGAAACAATGAAACAGAGCTATATCATTTATTTCCCTATGTTTTATAATTATACTAATATTGTGTTTATTTCCCATATCATATTCAATGTTTTATTTCGCGAATCCAGTCGGTCCATTGTTAGGGGAGCAGAGAAGTGAAATTAATTGCGCTGTGAGGGGGCGCATTGATTGAACGGGCGTGAAGATAGCCCTGCATTGAGAACCTTTATTTATAAATGAATATCAGAATGACGCCAAATAATCTTATAATTTGATTACAAAAACAGTAACAACATTTGACATTGTGTCTAAAATTCCTAGTACACCTTAAATACCACAAATACACAACTGACAACTGTTGGATACATACCCTCCACTAAAAGGAAGAAGCCCTTGGAACTTTTCTTCAGTATTTCGATAGCGACTTTAGTCATTTCTGCTAGACTTGGTTGGTCATTCGAATTGTTGCTGATTTGGCGATCAATCGAATAATCCATGTGGGAATCAGCAAATAAACCTAATACATTAAAATTTGTGAAAATCTGAACAATCTCAAGATTTAAAGAAGATTTATATAAAAAAAAAAATTCATCAGTATTCAATTTAACATCATATTCAATTTGACCCACAGAATAAATTTTGTTTAAAATGTATTATTGGATTGATTTTTTAAAGAGAAATTGTAGTAAAATAAAAATATATACTTAGTGGAACGTTGAATTGCTGATCTGCATAGAGAAACAACTTCTAATTTACTGTGCGAGGGACGGGGGAGGGGGGGGGGCTGTCAATGTACGTGACAAAGAGTAGGGTCGCCTGTTTAACCTCGTGGGTTTTCTCATGGCATCCCCTTTCCTTCCACAGCCAATTATTGAAATAAAGTTCAACCATATGTGTCGAGGGGACGTAATTTGTAGTTCCATAGTATCAGAAGAATTCACTGGAAAGATAAACCGAGACCAATAAACCTCTTAAAATAAAATAAATAAATATAATACCTAGCAAATTATCTGTTTTGATTGTATCCACTGTATCTAATAGTGTCTTGCTTGTCACGTAAGTTCCATTACGACCATTTTTCATCTGAGCTGTTTTCCACGCCTGTAACAATCACAATATTATATGAGATTGTCACCCACGGCCAAGGTCTTGGCATTTCTGACAAATTTTGTTCAATCTCAAGACGTTTAATTCTGAAACTTGGCCGTGATCACTCTTCCTTGAAGACAAAAACTAAATTCTTGGGCATAATCATAATTAGACTAAGACATATGGGTATTAAAGATGTCTTCCCACGCACAAACTGTGTGATTTGATGATATATTTGGACTAAAAACAAATTCAAACTAATTTATCTATCAAAGTTTTGCTACGAATCCCTCTCAAAACATTTTAATCTGAAGATAACTACAATATTCATAACAAAACACAACACAAGGTATATATGGATGTAACTACTTCTCTATTATTAAATAACGACGTTTCGTAACACATACAGGTCACGTTTTCAAGTTAATGATAGATATTCATCTAGTCAGCCTATTTATATGAATATTTATCATTAACTTGAAAACGTGACCTGTATGTGTTACGAAACGTCGTTATTAAATAATAGAGAAGTAGTTACATCCATAAATACCTTGTGTTGTGTTTTGTTATGAATAGTTAACCGTGCTTCTAGATGTCATTGAAAGATTTTAAAACTACTCTAATCTATTTTAATCATCCGTGTTTATCACGTGACTTGAGGGAGAATCTATTATCATCTTGGATTTTTCGTTAGTCATTTTCCAAAGATCGAAGCCTAAGTAAATTTCTGTACTGTCCTCATTGAATTTCTTTTTCCGCTGTTTAATCGCAGATCCACACATAAGAAGCACCCCTCACGTCACTAAAGCAGACAGCTAAACTGACAACCTGTCGTTTAGGGATACCCATACATTTTTGTCTTGTGCACGCCCCGTGGGTGTTTTTCAGGGAATCCAGTATTTTTCTAGTAGATTGGGGTATTGGAAATAACGACCCGATAAATACTTTCGTGGGAGTGTATCTGTAACTGTTGTGGTGGGCGGTTTTGATCGAGTAACCTGTGGGTGGAGGCTAAAAGAAAATATGAACCAGGTACGAAATAGATAAGGTCACAACATCTTATTAATTGATATAGGAAGTAATTCTCAGGGCATTATTTAATATTATATGACGTGGTGCTCGGTATAGGCCTATTTAGATATTTTCCATAACGAAACAAAGTAAAGTGGCTTATGACATCATAATCCAGTAAATGACCCGTGTTGTGTAGGGACAGAGTGTGGTTACCACCGGCTAATAGTTTTCTTTATACTGTTGTATTCAAAATGAAAATTTTAGTCTAAATTCGATTCACCTGAATAAGATTTTGGTTATCTTTTCTATATCCACCATCTGATGTTGGGATGAAATTGGATCTGCCACCTCCCATTACAACCTGTATAGATTTAATCTATTAATAACATCATACATTTATGAATACTTTATCTCTTAATATTTCCAATTTAATCAGACTGATATTATTAGATAATATTATTGAGTGAAATCTGTTAATTGACAGGAAAGGGACCCATGTCAGACACCAATAGACATATACGAGAGAAAGGAAATGCATTGAGTTTAGCGTCTCGTAAACTTTCTCTAGAATAAAATATGGATTCAAGGTCATTGTAGGAACCAGGCTTGAAAAATAACAAAAGTTTGAGAATTTCATCTATAGGTATGAATACTGTGTCTTAACAACACAACAATAATCGTCTTTAAGAGAGGATACATTTACCGAAATCTTAAAAATCTAACCTGTATAAATGAATTGTCTATGAGCAACTGTTTAGCTATATCAGAACAACCACCTTGCACACCATCCATATTACCATCATTTTCCCAGTTTCTCTCAGCAGTATGGGCATAGGAAGCCGCTGGTGTGGCGTGAGTTACTCGCGATGTTGTAACCACACCAACGGATTTACCTACAGAAATTCATATATATTTATATATCCCAGAGAAAATGTTTAAAATTTTGATTGCTGTAAGAATAAAACTGGATTTCTTATAAAAAAGCACAGTGTACAGGACAAGAAACTACATTAGTTACGAATAATGAGTAATCTATTTCTTGAGACCAGATCCATCAGTCCAATACCATTAACCACAACCACAACCACACTATTATCTCCGATAAACTATTAGTTCACAATTCACTTTTTGCAGTGTTTATCACATTTTTATCCAGTGGGCTGTAAGATTAACGTTGCTATGACTTGATTCTACAGATGGGTACGAAAATAAAAACGAGTTACCTTCTGATTTCGACCAGTCTAATATAGAATCTACTTTATTTCCCTTTTCTTTTAAACAGTCTGTTCTTGGTACGTTACTATTAACACCTACTGTACCAGCATTAGCTTTAATACCACAGAGAAAAGCTGTCGCTGTCCCGGCAGAATCGGGCGTCTGTCTATCTACATTATATGTCTGAAAACACAATATAGATATATCGGGTGGATACTAAGAAAATCCAACATGCATCATATAGTTCACAGATATTTGGCATGCTGTCATCGATAATATGATATCTGTTTTTTTTTCAATCTAATTAAAACTAGTCGTTATCTTAGTTTAATTTATACCTAAAGACAAGTTTAAGACACCATGCAGCTTTGACTTTGAAAAAGATTTTGGAGAGTTGTCTACGTCACACATTTGAATTGGTAAGTTGAGTCAGTGGACCATTCCCAACCTGCTTATTGATGAACACGTCTTTTAACCAAATGGAGAAAATAACGGAACAATAATTAGACTGGAGTTTTTCCTGGTCGTACTTCTTTAATTTGATTGCCATTCAAATTCTTGGCAATTTATGACAATTCATTTCTTTCGGGATGTCAATGTTAGAAATGTGATGATCAAGGACAATGGTTTTATTGTATTAGACAAGTCAATTTATGAACACCGAAAACTTGAGGCCCAGAACACAAATTCATAAAGGGGGATGACTCTGCACTGTTTTATAATAAAATAGCTGTTTTGGTCTCTAAATTAATGTTATTGGGGTCAATCTTTCATTTGAAGATATATATACTCAATGGTGTTACCTGGTCCCTTATACCATTTTGGGAGTACCCCTACCCTCACAGAGAACCTACATTTACGAATAGGCACAACTCCACACTTCTTCAACACAATTATTTCATTTGATGCTTAGAGATGTTAAGCGGTCCCTTGTGCCATTTTCGGGGTATTCCCTACCACAAAACATGTGGCCGCGAACCCAAGTATACGAATATTTGTAACTCTGCACTACTTCATCACATACTGACATGTACATGTTTTTTTATTTTGGTGTGGGGGGGGGGGGTACCCTTTCATCCATAACTTGCTGCCGTAAAAGATGAGTAAAGCAAGACAAGCAGAAATATGGACAAGAAATTATTTTCCAATTTGCTCTAAATAGAATGACGCGCGCTGCCATCTATGATTTCTAACACACGCGGAGTTGCTTTACATTAAATTAGCAACTTTTGCTAAATTAAGGACCAATCTCAGTTTGCTGGGCTATGCAAAGTTGCAAAGTTGTAGTTTGTATCAGATTTACTGTACATTTCATGGAACCTCAACTAGTGAGTAAGACGTTGGCTTAGCCTATGTAAAACCCCTCTCACGTGTTCGATACCGGTGTTGGCCGAGAAAATTCATCGGAATTTTCCGGCGTGGTTCACCCTTGTCAGTGGTGCGGGACAGAGGGCTTTGACAAAATTTCCCTCATAGCACAATTATGGTGTAGCCCAGTCGGAGCAGAACAGTTAGGACGTTAAACTCCCTTTCATTTCATTTCATGCTGCAATAAGAATGTGTCTGTTTCATTTCTGTTATACTGCATGGAAAGGCCATCGTGTACTACTTCTTGAAAGTTTACATGGTATAATTTATAGTAAAGTCAACCGTTTAAAATATGAGATAGTACTGTTCTACTAATATAAACTACCATTTTTTTGTGTATCATATTGTACAATCAGTTGCATTTATTCTTGGTACGGTACCTAAAATCATCCAAAAAGTATTGGTAAATAATATTGATTTTGACATGTAAGTTCCCATGTAAGTTCCCATGTGTCAATGAATCGCTTTCTCATGTAAACTTCCAAGATTTATTACACAATGGGGTTTCCATTGAAATGGAAAAAAAAACCACGCCCTTATGTCAGATAGCATGTGCAGCATAAAACAGCCACTTGTATTGAACTTTCGCAGAATTTATGATAGTAAATCTGATGCAAACTATGATGTTGTATAGCCCAACAAACTGAGATTGGCGCGTATTTTAGTAAAAGTTGCGCAGTTATTGAAAAGCATTCCGTGTGTTTTTGAAATCATTGATGGCAGTACACTTCATTCTTTGTAGAGCATTGGTAAATAATTTCTTTCACATCTATTTGTTTGTCTTGCGTCACTCATGTTCCACGGCAGTGGGTTATGGGGTTGGGGGTATCCCCCTAAAAACATGTACATTCCAAATATGCCATTATGTGATGAAGTAGTGCAGCATATTCGTAAATTTGGGTTTGAGATATGTTTTTAGGGTAGGGGCTACCCTGAAATTGGTTTATAGAACCACTCTGGGCATATCTCCAAATGAAATATTGACCCCATAACACTAGAAAGCTGTTATATTATGAAGAAAGAGTGCATTATAATTAAGTCTATTCGTATATTTGGGTTGTCGCTCGCAGGTTGTGGTGCGTAGGGGTACCCCTAAAAATAGTATAAGGGCTAAGTTAACACCATTGGGTATATCTTCATATGAAAGAACGGCCACAAAAGCATTAATTTAGTAAAAGTTGCGCAGTTATTGAAAAGCATTCCGTGTGTTTTTGAAATCATTGATGGCAGTACACTTCATTCTTTGTAGAGCATTGGTAAATAATTTCTTTCACATCTATTTGTTTGTCTTGCGTCACTCATGTTCCACGGCAGTGGGTTATGGGGTTGGGGGTATCCCCCTAAAAACATGTACATTCCAAATATGCCATTATGTGATGAAGTAGTGCAGCATATTCGTAAATTTGGGTTTGAGATATGTTTTAGGGTAGGGGCTACCCTGAAATTGGTTTATAGAACCACTCTGGGCATATCTCCAAATGAAATATTGACCCCATAACACTAGAAAGCTGTTATATTATGAAGAAAGAGTGCATTATAATTAAGTCTATTCGTATATTTGGGTTGTCGCTCGCAGGTTGTGGTGCGTAGGGGTACCCCTAAAAATAGTATAAGGGCTAAGTTAACACCATTGGGTATATCTTCATATGAAAAAACGGCCACAAAAGCATTAATTTATATGTTCATATAAGCAACCGCTTAGGATTTTCTTGTCCATTCATAAGGTAAATGTCGACCATCTTGGATTTTACCAACTTTCACCACTTTAAGTGACCAGTTAACACCACTGGGCATATCTTCAAATGAAAGAATGACCCCAAAAACATTAATTTATATGTTCTTTTAAACTTTTAACGGTAAATCTCTTTGATCTTTGGGGTATATTCTATGCCCGGAATAACTTGGGGTCTGAAAGTCGGGGGCGGCTTTGGATATACACGGGGGAATTTGGGGATATTCTTCTGAAAGTGTTTCTTTAAAACTGTAACAGGTTATTCTTCCATAGACGATTTATAAGCAAGATAAAGTCCTCGACTTCGGTTATGCTGGGGAAGAAAGACTTCAGAAAAAAACCCGCGACAGAATAACCTCGGGCTGCCCGCCTCAGTTTTTCTTTTTCTCCGGTTATTTTCTCCAGTCTTTCTTTCTCTAGCATAACCTCAATCTCGTGTTTTATCCTACACATAATACATTTAAAGGATCTTAAACCGGGAGAGAGAGAGAGAGAGAGAGAGAGATGGGGGTAGCGTCCACTCGACACAAACTAGGTCATTTTGGGACTAACAATATTTACTCAATGACAGACCTTATGATCCAAGGCGCACGCGTTAACCATTCGCCCCCACCCCCATTATTTAAGGGTAAAATCATAAATTGAATATTCTATATACAAAACTACAAAATTTGATGGACTAAGTTTCATTTTTCTTATCTACTCAACACATGTGAATTAAATCCGAAATTAATATCTTACTTATCGTATTTACATAGCTAAACTGACAAAATAATCAGGGCCGACACATCATTCCGTAGCCAAGATGAATCAGTCATACATCTCACTGTGTGAAGTGTGTTACATGTCGTTTGGCAGTAAACGTAAAACCAACACGTTCGAATGTGGTATAAAGCGAGTCTCGTCAAGTTGCGGAGATGGACGGTTGCTTCCGGTCATAAACGAACTGACCACAAGAAGAGAATTGAAAAAAAAAGGGAGAACAGAACAAGAATGACGATTAGATGGTGCTAGCACCACAGGGTAATAGTTCTGTGAACTCCTAAATTGAGAAGTCGTATTCACCATTTATTTTAAAAATTCAATGATTGTACCTTTGATAGAGCAACATAAGGGAAATTTTCAAATGATAAAGTTGACGTCCCTTCTACAGCATTGGTTAACTGGGCTTTATAAAGCCTGGCAGCTGATACTGTTGATATTCCCATACCATCACCAAGAAACAAAATAACATTTCTAGCTACATTAGTATTGTGTTTTAAAGAGATAGATGCGACTAACTCTTTTTGAGCCTCTGTATTCCATTTAGATCCATCTATAACAAAGAAGAAAATCTTAATGCAGTTATTATCTCCACTTCTATCTCGTAATAGAAAAAAATGGTAAAAGAGATATGAAATAGACGATTAATCTGTATTCTTCTAAGCCATGGGGTATATTTTGTATTAATTTAGTGACACTAAAACATGGCTGGTTTGGTTATCTTGTGTAAGGGTTAAATTGATTAAAAATACAAAATACAACGAGTATTTGCTAATTTTATACATGAATTCCCAAGTGGGAAGTTGCATCAGATATACCATAGGTGGTGCTTTGTAGGTGCCGGAGTAACTATAGGATAGTAAAGGCAAATCTCCTGATATTTTGGCACTATACTCACACGTTGCTCAAGATTACTAGGGGGACAGTGTGCTCGATGGATAGGGTAACCCTTAACCCCTAAAGCCAATTGTGATATTTTGGCTTTTAAGGGTTCAGGAATTCTATCTATAATAAATAGGGTGGGGGTCGGGCGTCTCAGTGACACAATTTTAGTAAATAGAGTTTGATTTGCTGGATACAAAAAGGCAATTTGGTTATTTTACACTGTAAATAATATTTGTGTATTTTTTACCGTAAATTGGCTGGAAGAAAGTTGCCAGTAAATTGACTGTATTTTAACACTGACTTGTAAATTCAAACCTAAGTGGTAGATTTAGATTTACAAAGAGCATGTAAATTTACAGTGAGTGTAAAATAACCTGTTCTTGTAAATAGAAAGTGGGGTAAATTTACGTTCACTGTAAATTTACAAGTCAGTGTCAAAATACAGTGATTTTACTGGCACCTTTCTGCCAGCCATTTTACGGTAAAAATACAATTTGAAGTGTATATTTACTTGAAATAAACTTTGAATGTGTTTGTCCCTACTCGGCTAAGTAGTCTCAGGTTAGATCCTGGCGAACACATAAAGTTTTGCTGACACCAATCAAAATGTCCCACACAACCCTATGTATGGCATATCACTGTCTCCATACGCCAGTTAGGTTCATTCAGATTTTGAATAACCTATTTCTCTAAAATAGACTAATCAGACTGATATAACAGTAAATATTTTGCACAAAATTCGACATGTGGTCGAAGGGAATAACCGATTTGAACACTATTTGACAGTAAATTTACAATTTGTTGTAAAAATACTATTTCAAATGGCATTTCTGTTAATATACTGCTCACATAATGTAAACTGACGTATGGTTGTATTTCTACATTAAGTTTAATGTAATCTTACATAAACTTTGTATTCATATGCATTTACATCGTTTTAAATGTAAATTAACAAACTATGTGATATTACAAATCGGACACTGTATTTTAAGTATACTTATAACTGTAAATATGCATATAATTTTAAAAGTTTAATAGGGATCTTTTACGTGCACACCATCGTGTACACGGGACTTCAGTATTTCGTCCCATCCGAACGACTAGACAGCTATCCTTGTCCGGCCCTCCGTTGTGCATCACTGACAGGGGGAACCACGCCGGGAAATCTTGATTAACTTTCTCGACCAATGCAGGGATCTAACACCCGACCTCCAGGCGAGTCAGCGTCTTATCCACTTAGCCACCGTGACCCCCTCATAAGTGGACTATAGTATAGAAGAAAAGTAATGCAGCCTTAAAAGGTCTATCAATGTTAAAGTTCGAAAGAGATATACAATTACACGTTTCCTGTAATTGTACACAAATCCCGTATTTAAACATGTTTGAATAGTAGAATTACCCATAAAAACAGTTAAAGTACTTTTAACCAACATAGTTGTATCAGTACAGATAAAATGTAATAAAAATACAGTTCTAACGTGTGAAACTACACTTTTATTGGCAATTTACCAATTTTTTTTTTACAGTAACCCCATATTACCTCACTAATCGATACATTTATAGTATAAAAACATGCAGTGGTATTTTTACAGCGTTATGTTAAAGAAAGTACATATTTTTCACTGTAATTTTACATTTATTTTTAACAGTTTAGGGGCTTTCAATGGCTTGAACTAAAAGACGTGTAAGGTAATATACATATATAAATTATATAATTATAAAATTACCATCTGCTTGTATGGAGTGAATTACATGTATTAACAGTAACAAATAACACATCGTCATTTTTTCAAATATCATTTTTGTATTCTGTAATAAATAAGAAGGCATACTACATAAATACATGTTGTTTACATTTGATGAAAAAATAATTAATATATTGCTTAACAATAAATTATGAACTTACCAGTTCGGATTAATAATTCAAATATTTAAACAGACGCAATTTTTTCCCCTATAATATGCATATCTTATTGTTCTTCTAATTAGATATATAAAAATAACACCCGTTTATATATAAGTTGTAAATACGTGTTAGTAAATGACATGTATATAAATCATAACCTTCCTTCGACCACCAACCAAGATTTACAATGAACCAAGTTGGTTTTTATCTCTATTTGTACATTTGAAAGTGATCCCAGTAGGTAAAACTCCAGCGGTATATTGTTGTGCTATACAATATGATACTAAAATAGATATTTATCTTTTATATTAAATTTCTAAATACTATGAAATTCAACATGATTTCTGTTTGGTTTTCCTCTGAATAAATAAGAGCAGAGGTATATTTCATTGTATATAGATATTATATTTGTTATGGCGTATAGTTGTACAAATAACCTAAACTATACGACAACTCCAAAGTAATAAAACAATAATCAATATTTAAATTATAGATAAATAGGGGCCAAAATATAATATTTGCCTTGTAACTGAAAAGACTACGTAGTTTGTGTAATATAAGACATCTGTAAAAACACACCCGTTGAGACCGCTTTTAGTACCCAATGTGCTAAGGAAAATCTGCGCAATATTAAAAAGGTAATCGCTCTGTTTACTGCTTTTTATCTTAGAAACAACTGAACAGTTTGCTAACGGCTTTCAGCATGGGCGTAACATTCCAATTAAGAATGAGAATCACTGGATTTGTACATTGATATGGTGCCATACCACGAGAACAGAAAGAAATAAACGATACCAAACTTCTGGTAAAATATTTCTTTTACGAACATGAAAAAAGGTTAATCAACATGGAGATTTACTTGATTTCAAACATATCGACGATGATGTAACAAATGTCAGTGAAATTGACAACATTTCTGCTCTTGTGGTTTTAGTTTTATAATGTTGATAGAGCACACCAGAACGACCAAGAATATGCAATAAAATATTTTCCAAATTATTCCCCCTCCTTAGAAGTGATATCTGGGGTTACAATTTTTGTCTGAAGTATGTCAGATTTACGTAGAATGTATAGGTAGCATTATACTAAACCGCGTATTACAAATCTGAAGAAAAAAATACGAAGCTTTTCCGATGTTTAGTACAGATTGATTTCAATGCCCAAAAACTAAACCCTATATATTACAAATAATTTGATGACCTAATAGGCCAATACAAACTTGGCCATATTGTATTTTTGAGCCAGTAACTAGTTTCACACAATTGGTAATCTTCTTATTACCCCCCCCCCACCTCCCCAAGGCCCGGCCAAGTCGATACGAAACTTCTTGAGACAACTGGCATCAGCTTTTCATGACTGCGATGAGGTCACGGTTCATGTAGTACGCCGTAAGTATATGAGTATCATATAATATAGTCGTTTCGAATCTTTCATAATTTTACCACGTACCACCATTATGAAATTGAATGGATTATGAATTTCTTTAACTAGAAATCCACTGTTTTATGTGTCCATAGTTGTTTTTTTTAAAAAGAAAAAAAAACAATGCGTTATCGGTGTCAGGACTGGCATGATGATTCAACAACGCCCAAAAGTTTCCATTCAGTTTTAGTTTGTTTAGTGTTGACACACTGGCAAAATAATTACAAGAACTATATTTTAGAGGTTAATGGGGCTACTGTTATCAGTGGGCCAGTTATGTTAAATAATCGTGGGATGTGCCCAGAATATAGATTTTGACAGACTGATCATTATGGCGTCATCCATGTGATAATGCATGATGATATTGAGTGATATGACTATGCTGTTTATAATTCAGCTAAGTATTTAATACAAAAAAGAACGCCACTTCAACTGTATAAGATTCATTTTCAATACCTGTAATACTCAAGAGGTGAAAACCCAAACATACCAGTATATTAATTATTCACACTAAATGAAATTTTCTTAATAAAAAGAAAACCTTTTCACTGGTAACCCCGAATCATCGTTTTATAAATACCTGAATGCGTTATCATCAACAGAGGGTTTACAATATTTGTTTTTCTATAACGGATGCAAGTAGTGGAGGTGTGTACAATAAGATCTCTCTATTAAATGAGATAGTGCATCTATTCCCCAAATGTATATTCAAACTTGAGAGGGAATTCAATCTTAATCTTTTTCATCCGCTTTTTTCATTCTTTTGAAATAAGTTTTGTTACTAGATTAATGCTCGTATACAGAAGTTCTACTTTATCACTCTTAATGAACAACTTGTCTAATGTGCAACGTGCCAATTTTCATTGTTAGGCCTAATTTTTGAAATAGAGGTTAGGTATAATATTTACTATCTTGTATCATATTACTCAGAAATTACGGTTAATGCGGCATATCCACAACCTATTTGCATTTTTACTTGAGACAGTGTGCCAATAATATCTTAAAATAAGTTTATTATGACAAGTTTGAAAATTCGTAAAAAGCCGTATCCCTAGCAACAAAACCAGGCACGAGCGTACTAAATGTCATATATTAAACTGTTTGAGTACATGTACTTGATTACAGGAAGTGGAATATCTCACACCAATTTACAAATGTAGCCCTGACAATTCATTTCCGACAGATTTGTTTTATGAAATGAAAGATTGTACCAACCAAGGATAAGTATTATGATTATTATAGAGTGGTGGATATCTTGATGTTCGGTAGATATATACATTTGTCACCAATAATAACAAAATTCGGTTATAATATATACCCCAAGCGGACTTAACACTGTAACAAAACAATCCGTGAAAAAACGTAAAAGGTTCCGGAAACAAAATTAACCTGTAATTTACAGAAATTCCATTTTCAAATACGGAAAATAAATTCCATGCAATTTTTGTGTCGAGAACAATTTTCCCGATTTTTAAAATATAGGCCTACATGTATTTCAAAATCCATAATAAAAAAATAGCCCTAAAAAAAAAAAACCAACAGTGAGGCTGGTGTCCCGTGCCAATTTATAAAATTTATTAGATGACACACATTTTTTAATTGCATATTTATCTTTTTATATCTTTTATTATGTACCAAAACATTGAACTTAGTCAAGGTATTGATGTAGTGAAACTATTAGAAATGCACTTATCGAACTTAGAATCAAAGTTGTCGAGCTCCAAACACAGGCGGCGCCAACCGTCGGTTTTGGAGGGGCAAAGCTGGGGCAAAGTCCAAGGTTAAGGGGGCAAAGGCACGAGCTTCAACTAGGGGTAGGGGGCCTCCCCCAGAAATTTTTGAAAAACGGGTTGCCGGAAATGCAGCCTGGCAGTATTTCAGGCACTGATCGATGAGGTAAAGTGTCAAACGAACGGACCATTCTCGCTCAATTAGAATCAAAGTTATCGAGCTCCAAAGTCTCGACCACTCAAATTGGTCATCATTGAACTTAGTCAAGGTATTAATGTACTGAAACTATACTGCGAGTTTTGTGTACGGAAACTATATTCCAAGTTTCACCACTCTCAATCAACTCTCTATACCAGAGGAACGCGGAGATTTAAACAGGCTAAAACACGGTTGCCATTTAATGATTTTTTAAAAAACAAATTGGCAAAGCGAGGCTAAGTTCAATATACCCATTTCGCATTATCTATTTTTGTACTAGTATAGCAAGAATGACAAGCTCTTTATCTAAATCGTACATAATGTATCCTTAACAGCCCTGGATTAACAATTAAAACAAAATAAACATCACGTATTTTTTTCAGTGCCAGATTTACCATGGTGCAGATGAATTATTGCCCACAAGAAATGACATTAAAACCTACACCCCCTTAAAGGTATTCAATTTTCCTGAACTGCCTCGATGAAACACCGAGCCAGTTTAAGTAGAACCATTTAATGTGATTCTAACAAGTTCAACAATAGAGGCGGAAAATGGATGAAACCAAGTCCAAATAGCTCTTAATCCAGCCCTGCTCCCATATGACTATAATTAATAAGCAAGTACGAATTATATGTGATTTTTAATGAATATTTAATTGCGACAAACCACTTTTGTAGAAACAAAACTTATCTTAGCTACCGGTTCACATATATCATCTAATCATCTATATAGTATTTCCCACCAACCGTACAACATTCCTGATATTTTATACAAATGTATCAGAGATGGAGAGAAACCAGCTGGATACAAGAAAAAAATTCAAATATTTAATATGATAAAACAACATACCTGCGAGCTTATTGAAAGCCCAACAATCTGTTCTAATTTTTAACTGATATGGTAGTATGTAACAGTGTATATAGAGTAGTCACACATTCTAACTCAGCTAATAAGCCAAGTAAATATTTCCAAGTCCGTATGTAATTGGCCTTTCATCTTTCTCTCGGCATAAATTCCGTGTTACTGGTCATAAACTTTTTAATTACGTTTACTACGCAAAGCCAAAGAAATAAAAAATATTGAGCGTGTGTGTGTGGAACACAACGTTTTATGTAACATGTTTGTAAAACGTTAAAATTCGTCTAGAAACTTCTTGTCCACTGTACAGTAATGTTCTAATAATTATTATATGCCTATAGATTCTTATCCGGTCATTTGTGTCAGTTTAAACGAGCTAAATCGCTAATATTTGGGACCTAGAAATTGACACAAATGGGTATCAACGCATATAATAATTTAATATGAATGTATATAAACTGTTTTACATTCGGCGAAATACGCCAGAAGTCTCAATCGAATGGCAAGCTCTAGCGTCTGGTTATAACAGTCTACATCGATGGTATTTATTGCGCATGCTCTCCAGATAAGAATTTGGCGTCACCGTTTGACATGACTTAACAATTTTAAAAAAAAAACCAAAAAACGACTACAAGACCATAATTATTACGTGATGTTTAAATTCCTATTCTAAAGACAGAATATGAAACTGTTCGCTATATTTTATAGTCGTCATCAGTCGGGACACAAGAATGCATTCCATCGCCATGATATATTTACAAATCTATGAGTTTCTGAAAGAGTTGATAGCGGCCTTCAAAATTAGAGAATCGTTATTAACTGCAAAAAGTCATAATATGTAAGGTCATTCTGTGGCTTGAGAATACCAATCTCACATATTTCTATTTTGTGATCTATTCAGACATAAACATAATAGATTTCGAACTGATGAAACAGTTGACGAGTTCACTGGGTTATTAATCGAATCTATGAAGTTTATTGGTAACGGTTTTTAGAATTGGTTATCGCTTGGTTTTGGAGAAACTCGAGATCTTCGATCCATAAAATATAATGGTTTATACAGTAAAACGTTCAAAATAAAATATTTATTACTACATCAACCACTGAACTACGGAACTCTAAATATCTCGTCTCTAGCGGGAACTACTTTAGTAATTTATTATTCTCAATTCAGATGAATAAATGAATGAAGTGTAAATAACATTGTCATTTATATATAATACCACGTTTGTGTGTTAATGTTCATTCTTCCCTTTTATATGATTGTGTTACTAATTTATCCATACATTTAATCTATTTAAAGCCCGCCAACTTAATTTATGTAATTATAATGTTATATAATTATGTCATCTGCTGAACTAGAAATTGAATTGCCCGTTATACTGTTCAGTTATTACTCCAATTTTCCTCTAGAAAATAAACTCGAAAATACATTAAATTAACCATTACGTTTCATCGTTAGAATAATAATGGAATTGTATTTTAATTAAATTGTTAAATTTAAGACTCTTATTCATAAAAATTACAAATTAAAGTGAAAAAACGAACAAGTATACTAAAGGGTATTACCATGAGTATTATATTCTATGAAGATGATCAAGGGCTGATAACAGAATGCCATTAGGATCTATTTTATTTTTCAGCATGCATGACTGAAAATTGATCTTGTCTAAGTTTATAATGATGGACGTTTCCAGTACCTTTCTTTAACAATTCGGTTGTTTGTACTATAGATTAAGCTCTAAACCAAGATGATCATTATACCTTTTATAATTTTGTTTATATATGGGGTCTATATGATATGTTGATATTATAGCCAATCTTTGCAAACAGTACAGAGAATGAGAAATGATATTCTTGGGAACGAATCAAAATCAATATGTCAAGCGTGGGTAAAACCCGAACCTCCTTGACAGATCAAATAAAATATTGAATTGGGTAGATATCTGATTTGTTAGTTTATAGTGATTGCATACAATGAAATTCCCATTTCGGTAGTCAGAATCAGTCTGTTAAATGTCTTTACGGGGCCCTTTCTATGAATAATATCGATATCACGACAATGACGTAATTGTCTTTATCAAGCAAACATTGAAATGACCCAGAAGTTGTTATTCCTTATGCGGGCGTCACGCCGTCCCGAAATTGACACCATATGGAGACACGATAAAGTAAATGTTCAAATTCGACTCTGATCTTCGTCTTTACTTCGTCTGATGATCGGTGCCATTGGACATTTTTCTCCTTACGAAGTAAACAAGAATTTGCCCTCGCAATGCCGTCGTGTAGCCATTGTATTATAGTACAATGACATCGAGATGGGGCCATGGTGTCGGCGAAGAAAGTAGAATTTGAGCAGCGCAAGCGTTTCCCCATGTGTCTTGGTAACGTACACTGTTAAAAATGAGTGTAATTAAAAACTATAAACAGTTTTAATTAAGTGTAAACGTTACACCACAGATAGTGTTTTTTTGAATGTAGGCCTAATACATTTCCAAGGGTAACCAACTAACAGAACTACGACTAACAAGTGTAACCGATATTCATGACTACTGTACACCTGAATAGGTGTAATTGTGGGGTGTTTTTGATAAACTACACCACTACCAGTGTTATACTGGATTTACACCCCAGGGTGTAACTATTATTGGGGAATAAATCAGAGAACAACGTTAATTTTACAGCGTTTATTGGGTTTGCAAAAGTGCAATCGATATTCATGATTACTGAACACCAGGATAGGTGTAATTGTAGCCGCTAGAGGGTGTTTCGGATGAACTACCCCTCTACAGGGGTTTTATTGCGTTTACACCAACAGGTGTAATATTTTTTAGGGAAACATTCCTCCAAATAAGATGTCAATTTTACACCGTATCTTGCGCTACAAAAGTATTTGTACACTCCAATTTTAGTGGGTTTTTTTTGTAAAAGTATAGATTATTTTAGCTTGTATACACTTAAAGACGTGTAAATGTTCCAAAATATTACCAAGTACAATATCTTAATTAATAATTCTTAATTCAGTTGAGGTGCATAAATGAATAAACCACATTATTCAGCTAAGTTGTAAGGCTATGTGTATTGATTTTCCCTCATGATTTATATTCATTGTAAATTGATACAGATTGAAGCGAAGTAGCCGACGGTCTATATGTAATCTGGGTCGGGCTAAACGCCCTATACTAATTATCATACAGACCGATTACCAATTTTAAATTTTCTGAACTTAGAAGTCGTTGGCTTGATATAAATATCCAACAAAATAAATTACACCCGCGTTGGCGTAACAATTGAAATGGAGGTGTAATTTACAAAACATCCTTGAGAATGCTTAATCTACATCCACGGGTGGAATCTATGTCAGTCTAACATTACAATGTCTGAGTGCATCAAGCAGGGTATACTACTGAAAGTAGCAACTAGTTTCCACCTGTATTGGTGTAATGTTCTACACTAGTTGGGTGTTATGAGTTTACACCACTAAAGGCTAGGAGTTACCCCTATTTAGGTGGCAACTAGTTTCCACCCGAATTGGTGTAAACTACCTTATTATTTTTAACTGTGTACACATAAAAGATAGGCTGCCAGGAAAGGAAACATACGTCCACAGCAGCCAAGGCGTCCGTGCAGTCAAGTCAACAAGTGTTGTCGCATATTTTTTCAATGATGAAAACCCTTACAACACCCTAAAATCGGATTACGAATAACAACCAATTAAGTAATTATCATAAATCATTAGAATTTGTTTCGATTGTTTATCTCATGACCTTAAACACTGTATAAATTTATATTAACTTAGCCTCTAGTGCGACCACAAGATTTCATAACTTATTAAAAACAATAGACTTCATCGTCTCATAATCTTAAACACTATGTCTAAATTTAAATCGGATATTAACTCGAGAATGTCCACAAGATTTTTCTATTTGATCAAGGGCCATAACTCCTACAGTTGTTGAAAATTGAAAATCAATAGGATTCTTCGTCTCATGACCGTAAACATTGTGTTAAAGTCTATCGGGTAGTAACTTTAGCTTCTAGAGCGTCCACAAGATTTTTTAAAAGTGATCAAGGGCCATAACCCTGGAAGTAATTATCTGAAATCGTTACAAACCAATAGGCTTCTTCGTCTCATGACCGTAAACACTGTGTATAAATTTAAAGTCAATCGGATATTTACTTTAGCCACTAGAGCGTCCACATGATTTGCCAAAGTGATCAAGGGCCATAACTCTCGCAGTAATGATCTGAAGTCATTGTAAATTAATGGGTTTCTTCGTCTCATCAACTTAAACACTGTGTATAAACCTAAAGTCAATCGGATATTAACTGTAGCCTCTAGGGCGTCCACAAGATTTTTCAAAGTGATCAAAGGCCATAACTCCGGCAGTAATTATTGCAAATTGTTGAAAATCAAAGACTTCTTCGTCTCACGAACGTAGACACTGTGTATAAATTTAAAGAGGAGAAAATTGCCCAATGGCACCGATCATCAGACGAAGATGGTACGATTTGACAGGATGGACTTATGAAGGGCAAAATGGTCACACGAATTCAACACGAAAATGAACCCTCGCAAGGTCTTTCGGCAATATTTTTGGCATGCCAAAGATTTTACTAGTACTCACGAAGTTGCTGCCGGAGTCTGAGAAACTCCACAGGCGGCCATACGATGGCTTAAGATGTTCCCACGAATGGCCCGATGTTTTTACGACCAGAGCCGAATTTGAACATTCGTGTGACCATCGTGACGCCCGCTAAAGCATCTTCTGGGTCAGTCCTGAGCAACTCTACAGAGTCGTCGTGTGGCCTTCGTGTGTCATGCGGGTATGTGATGATTCGGGGGATGATGATTTATGACACATAACAACAGACTAAATCGGTAATCATCCAGTGACCCGCCCCTAACTTCTCCCGCCAATCTCGGTACCGTTGTCCCGGAGGAACTGCTCAATCCGATCCTGAACTTGCGGCACTCCAATCAGAGCTCCACCGGATTCGAATAGAGCGCCAGAAGGTTTTACTCCAACGACAGATTGAAGAAGTCGAATATCGCTGCCATCAATAGTTCCGGAATAAGATCTAATAACTGAATGTCCCGGCGGCCATTGTTGAATGTGAGCTGATTAATCTGCCGGCTGACAACAAAATATGGTTTATATCTGCCAGTGGAAAACGTGACAATTACACCTCTGCATTTCTGTTTTTGGACAAGGTTGAACACCAAATAAAATTTGAGATCGCAGCGGGTAGCTATATGCGCCTACTACATATAGACCGACAATTATCAGTTCTTTGGGAACCATCCTCAAACAAACTTTGACATACACTTGATCCACGACGCAAGTGCACTAGTTGAAAACTCTTTCAATTCATGCACGTCCGACAAAAGCTGGTCCTACATGGATCTGAAAAGTAAAATCTGATTTATCTTATATTACTAGAAACTGTTATCTCGCAAAGCTAGATTTAAAGAGCGCATACCGTTCTTTTTTTTGTGTAAACAATATTTTAGTTCAGAAATTTATGAAAAGTGATCAGGGAACAGGCAAAGCCTATATTACCCCTCTCCTCATACAAGGAATATAAAACATATACAGATCTTCTATGTACATATTATAACATAATGGTGAAAATCATATAAATTAAATACTTCATATACATACTATTTAAAACAAATGAAAAAAAGAGGAAGTGCTGCTTTATAACATGATAAAAAGGGTTCTATAAATAGAATCAGATATTGAAGCGTCTGGTAACATCGAAATATTCATGAACTATTTTAAAGATGTTATATTAGATGTAGTCTGATTTTCTATGCCAAAAAGAAGTGGTTTAATTGATTGCTGGTGGGATGGTAAAAGATGTATTGTATATTTTCGTGCATCTGAATACAGTGGGCACCAGCGGAGAAAATGTTCAGAATCTTCAAAGCGATGACCACAGCTGCATGATGGATCCTCGCAGATATGTCGTAGAAATTTATGCCCGTTTAGGTCGCTACAAGAAAGCCACAATCTACTGTGTATGATCTGGTTCTTTCTTTTTCCCTGTAGAAATGAATTTGGAATAATGAGATCGTTTAGTTTTAGATTTTGTTTGAAAGTAGTGAAAGACGGAGAAATTCTTATATTGATATCAAGTTTGTTCAATTCTTTTGTTGATGAGGGTCCGAAAGAGTTCGAAAAAAATTTTGTTCTACATTGGTATTCTGAAAAATTGTCATCGTTACGAAGATGGTAATTATTGGGTCGGTGAAGTATTAAGTCTTTTAGGTACGCAGGTGTCAGTTTGTGTCGTTTGCGTCTTTCTTGTAGCGTAATAAACCCGGTTTCGTTATATAAGAGTTTATGGCTAGTACCCCTTACAGCCCTAGATATAGTTCGAAGTGCATCTAATTGTGAGTTTTCTAGTTTGTTAGTATGCTCATCAGTGCACCCATTACAGATTACATCGCAGTAATCGAAATGGGGTAAAATAAAGGAAGTGTACAGAGTATGCAGGGATTTTCAATTAAGCCTGTATTTGAGTGACCTTAAAGGAGCTAAATCGCTAACATTTGGGACCTAGAAATTGACAAGAGTAGGTCGCAATACATATAATACTGTAGTATGAATGTATATAAACTGATTTACATTCAATGGTTTCCGTTTTTACTCCAATTTCAAATCAGTTATGTTCGGCGAAATAAGCCAGCAGTCTCAAGCGAGTGCAAATTTCTAGCGTCTGGTTATTCCAGTCTACATACGCCGTTTGATTTGGTGCAATGTGTCTAGCCTCGTCCCTCGAGTCTCTTGATACAACTGGGACTGAAGCGCATTATGGTACACGATTCGTGTACCAATGGTAAAATGTTTATTTTGTCTTAAATATTGGATATTAAAAGCCCATCTTTTCCGGTAAGATCACAACATGAATGTTGATTTAATTTGACAAATAAATCGTGTTTTCAATGTTGAAGATTTTGGATGATATTGAGTTAGAGACTTAGCTAATTTAAGGAGTTAATTAATTTGCTTGTTTTATTGATAATCGAGTCTACGTGAGCGTGCCATTTGCAGTTTGACTGGAGGATTAAACCGAGATGTTTATGTTCGTTGACTTCTTTTATAGGAATTTGATTAAATCTAAGTGCTGGTAGTGGAGGATTTTTCTTGATAGTTAGTGCCAGTGTTAATTTGCTTGTTTTATTAATAATCGAGTCTACGTGAGCGTGCCATTTGCAGTTTGACTGGAGGATTAAACCGAGATGTTTATGTTCGTTGACTTCTTTTATAGGAATTTGATTAAATCTAAGTGCTGGTAGTGGAGGATTTTTCTTGATAGTTAGTGCCAGTGTTTCGGTTTTGAGGGGGTTAAAGGATACCAGCCATGTTTTAGTCCATCTATTTAGTTTTTCTAAGTCGTTATTGATTGTATCGGCATTTGCAGCTGGATCATCGATTGTTAGATACAGAGCTGTGTCGTCAGCAAATAAACGGATGTTTGAATTTATATTTTCTATTATATCATTAATGTAGATTAGAAATAGTAGGGGACCGAGAACAGAGCCCTGCGGAACACCAGATGGAACTGTTCTGGGGGCGGAGGAGGCGCCATTCACAACAACTCTTTGTTTGCGGTTAGTTAAATAGTTTTTGAACCAGTGAAGGGCGTCCCCTCTGACCCCAGCCGCCTCAAGCTTATGACAGAGTCCAGCGTGCCAGACTCTGTCAAAAGCTTTACTTATGTCGCAGAACACTGCTCTCGTACATTTGCCTTGATCGATGGCTTGACAAAACGCGTGAGTTAGGTCAGTAAGTTGATAGACGGACGATTCACCGTGAAGAAAGCCGCTCTGAAGTTTAGTAATAATAGAATTATCATGGAAGAAGTTAAAGACATGTTTGTATATGCATTTTTCGAAAGTTTTAGCAAGAATACTTAAAGGAGCTAAGTCGCTAGTATTTGGGACCTATAAATTGACACAAACGGGTCGCAACGCATACA
Source organism: Patella vulgata (assembly GCF_932274485.2). Taxonomy (NCBI): domain Eukaryota; kingdom Metazoa; phylum Mollusca; class Gastropoda; family Patellidae; genus Patella; species Patella vulgata. The sequence goes on from NC_065885.2 coordinate 47,830,682, forward strand.
ATAATGTAATATGAATGTATATAAATTGATTTACATTCAATCGTTTCTGTTTTTACTGTAATTTCTAATCAGTTAGGTTCGACGAAATATGCCAGTATTCTCAATCGAATTTCAATCTCTATCGTCTGGTTATTCCAGTCTACGCCGATAGTATTTATTGGGCATGCTCTCCAGATAAGAATATAGCATCACCGTTTGACATGACTTGTGGAATATGCCTAGCCTCGTTTTTCGAATCCCTTATTACAAATAGCGCTGAAACGCATTATTGTACACGATTCGTGTACCAATTGCAAAATGTTTATTTTGTCTTAAATATTGGATATCAGAAGGCCATCTTTTCCCGGTAAGATCACAACATGTTGATTTAAAACGACAAATAAATCGTGTTTTCAATATCGAAGATTTTGGATGATATTGAGTTAGAGACTTAGCTACTTTAAGAGAGATACGGGTCTATAGTTTCCACAATCAGTTGGGTCGCCTTTTTTGAGGATGGCAGTAATGTTTGCGAATTTCCAAATATCAGGTACGATTTTTCTTTTTAGGGATAAATTAAATATAGTACATAAAGGTTTAGATATTTCTTCAGATAATGATTTCAAAAGTTTTCCGCTTATTTCGTCTGGGCCATTAGATTTCGATGAATCAATTGTTAGGGGCATGTCCTTAACTTCCTGTGGATTTAGTTCAATGGTACACAGTGAATTGTCATTGCGGCTTAATGTGGGAAGAAATGCATCTGTGCTGTCAAGTGATGATTGGGTTATGAAATGGTCGTTTAAAGAGTCGGCTTTATCGGTTAGTGAAAAGAATGTTTTGTCGTCAAGAGTAAGGGGAGGTAATTCACTACATGTCTGTCGTGGGTTTTTTTAGAAATGAATTAACACGTTGCCACCAGTTTTTGTTCCCAAAATTTTCCTTATCGTTAGGGGGGTTGTATCATACGACCTGTCATTGAGTCAACTGGCGTCGTTTCGAATCCCCGGTTGTACGTGACAAGGAGTAGTGTCGCCTGTCCAACCTCGTGGGTTTTCTCCGGATCCTCCGGGTTCCTCCCACTGCTAAAGACCCCTACGCGCAAGCGAATTATTGAAATACAATTAAACCATTTATGTTAGTCCCGAAATGACCTAGTTTGTGTCGAGTGGACGTTAAACCCCATTTCTCTCTCTCTCTCTCCTTATCGTTTATCTTATCGTCAAGTTTTTCATAATATTCGCGCTTGCATTTTCTTATAAAATTGATATAGTTGTTTCTAATATTTCTGAAATTCTGCCATGCAATGTCTGAGGTTTCCTTTACTGCTTTTTTGTGTAGTTTATTTTTCTTTTTACTCAATTTTCTTATACTGTTATTCATCCATGGTCAGGGGCGGATTGGGCCATCGGGCGATCGGACAAAAAACTGAAAAAAATAATTTTGTCCAATTCGTCTAAAAAACCTTTTTCTGCTGAACATTATAAAGGTGTAGGGGGGGGGGGGTATTTGACTGGCCATGGAGCGAAGATGATCATGTTGTATGTGGCCGGTGGCTTTAACGGATCGCCACGCCATCACTGGAGTCTGGAATGGGCTGGTATAATAGACTTTCTGGGCCGGGTGTGCTGGGTGTGGGCCGGAATTCGGAATCCTGCATAATATGACGATATGATGATTTCACAGGTTGATGGTTGTAAGTTACTTGCAGGTCGGGGTTTTGGCCTAAATTAATCGAATTATGAGATATACTGTTTGACAGAGATTATAATCAGATATGCCACCAAATCGCATATTTGGCAGGGGGGGGGGGGGCAGCCCCGGCGGTAGGGGGGTCCGGGGGTCTCTTTTGCGGGGGGTACGGGGGTCCCCCCCCCCGGAAAATTTTGAAAATTGAGTAGCTGTAAACGAGTTTCTAAGCATAGAAATCGACAATTATATGTTCTAAGAACGAACTATTCTGAGTGTTTTTCCAAGAAATATATTCAAATCATACATAGGTAATATATAAATATGGTCGACAACTTTTTGTCAGGGGGGGCAAGATTATTTCCAGGGGGGGGGGGGCTTGGCCCCCCCCAGGCCCCCCCCCCCCCCCTTGGCTACGGGCCTGGCTCCGACACGGGAGCCCGGGCCGGTTTCCGGCCCCAATCCGCCCCTGTCCATGGTTGGTCCCTCGGTCTAATGGTTACTAATTTGTTTGGAATGTGTCTTTTGGCAAGACTTGTCAATTCATTTGTGAAATTGGTGCAAGATATATTTATACAATTATACAATTATACAATTGAGTTATTTGGAACAAGTGGCCATATACTTGCCAGTATCCAAGAATTGCTCAAATTCTAAAATGATGCGACAAAATGATGGAGGTATAGATGACGCGATCTTAATTCCTCTGCTTGTGACAAGTAAGTAAATACAAAGACACTGGGCATTTTAAATGACATTATATACAAATATATGATTGTAAACCGAACTGATTTTTTTTTTATCAGACTTTTTTTGTCTCTTCGTTTTTAATACTATTTTACAATCTTCGGGGGAGTTTTGTTTGTGATTTTATAGTGCTGTAAAAATTTATTCTACGTCAAAGTGGTCAAATTCCCCCTCCTCCACCCTGAAATATGTAAATACATGTAGTCCCGTGGTAGATAATTGCGCATTTGCTTTGAAAAGTCCAAAGTAAAATACTTGACACAACCATACTGCCCCGCCCACTTCTGCCTCGCTTTCGAAATATCCGAAATGGCCGACTTTGCATACGAAAGAGTGTTGTGTGTGAAAAATGAAGTGTTTGTGTACCGAATTCCACCCAGACAATCAAATAGGGGTTACAGGTTTACTGTTTATTTTAATCTAATAATTATATCGAAAGGGGTGTGTAATACCATAGCCTGTCTAATCTAATGTAATTAGCTAATCTATAGTGTAATCAAAGTAATTTCAGTCACCACGTCCCCATCCATGGTACAGAGCCACTGATCTTCATATTCATTGCCGATGCTTGTTTGTGTCGTCTTCCCATTGGTATTACACTGTTACAGTACTATTGGTCCTTTCTAGTATAATGGGGTATGATTGCCTCCGAGATATGCCTGTAACTCCCTTAATTTCCAATTAATCCGGTGGTACGGTGGTAATGGGATATATGCTGAAAGCTGAAAATTTTAGTCAACTCAAATTAGACTCATGTCGAGAAATCCTTATTTCAATAACACTGTAGCCTCACTTGTCCATGTTACCGTTGTTAAAAAACAATATCTCGATTATCCATTTTTACGGTTAATCATCAACCTTCATTGAACCGGAGAACGGATTCAAAATTGTTGAAAATCAGCCCTATCAGATGGCATTGTGAGTTGATTATGATCTTGTCATGTTAATAAATGTCTAATTTTTAATTAATAGTTTATATAACATTTAAGGCCTAATGGAAGGTCTACTATAGGCAGATTTAGCTCTTGCATAATGCCTGTGTAACTAATGCACATTGAAAACAAAAATTGAAACCTTAACTGTATGGCATAATTTTGCATGTAATTGTCATGGCTACTTGTCCTACATAAAATATGTCGCTTCAATCATGCAAGACACATTACCACAAAGAGAAAAGAGAAATTGTTTGGTGATTATTAAAATTTAATGGTTCATAATTCATTGTTTGTGATAAAAACATTTATTTGATAAATACAAATTATGATGATAGGCCCATGTGTTGAAAATTATTTGTGTGAGGCTACTTTTAGTTTGTACAAAGCATCAATGGATGATCAATTGTAGCAGAGACCACGACCACATTGAATCTACCATATTGCAGTTCTTTTAGGGTGCCCCACGGGATAAAGGAAATCTACAAGTTAATTGATGCATTACCGTTACCTGCCTCTGCATTTAACTGCCCCCCCCCCCAGCAATTTTTCAGGGCTATATCATATTGGTTACTTTCACTTATTTTCAAATTATTTGCACTGAACCTGGCTAGTCATCGTTCCCCAGCTGATTTATTTTATATGAAACATAATCAATGGACCAAGAAGGAATAAAATTTGAATTGAGAATCTCATTAGTGCAATCATCAGAGATAAAATTTCTATGGTTTGTGGACTAACATCCATATAAATTGATTGTAACATTTCTTCACAAAAACACTGTTCCCTGGCTGATTTATGCACCTGGATTTATATCAAGATTATTTTATCATAACAGAGCTGCTGATTGGAAATTAGATGCACCAGATTGGACTGGCAGATTACGGGTTATTGCAAAAGGAAAAGAATTAGTTATGAAATTAGAAGACAAAGAAAAAGGCATGATATATTATAAAAATTTTCACATCTTGCTATTTTAGATGTTCATAGTGAATAATTAAAAGGGGATGTCATCAATTTTTGGGGGGAGTAAGGTGTAGGGGGGCGTTAACCTCACTGTTGACTTGATAATACTGCACTATTTTATTCCTCCTTAAAAACTTGAAACCCCTAAGTTAATAATGTGCAGAGTCCAAACAATATCTGTGTTAAAGGTTGAGTAGCCCCTTTGAAATTTAAAGTGAAAGCTTACTGTAGAGACCACAAACATTATTGTTATTACAATCTACAAATTGCCACAGGAACAGTTTGTTGACTCCAATTTTTTACTTGTTTGCATTAAAGATAAGACTGGGTGTGGCCGACTAATATTGACCTTTGACCTGCTCAGAAGGGGATTAATCCCCAAATTTGACAACTCCGCAGGATGTTTTGGTAATAGAGAATCCAAAGGAACATTTTGACAAAGGTCTCATGGAGGTACTCAAGATGTACGGTAATGTGAACATTGCCTCCTGGTGGTGTCCCAAAAAGCATTACTTCAGAGTTGCATTTTTGAGGATCCTGATCACATATCTACTAATTCTGGTCTTCAAACCTTTTGTTCTTGAGATGTTAATTAAATCTTTGCTAGCTCCTGGCCTAGAAGCCATGGTTTTAACAAACATAACATAATTGTGTTTTTATCATCCCAACTGGAGACAATGTAAGATATTATTGTGCACAGGTATATGGATATATGATTGATCACCCTTTGAAGTGGCCAGTTGACTCCACAGCATTTATTAACAGAATTAAATCACAAGAAAGTTCCTTTTATATGAAGGTATACAGTCAAATTTTATTCCACAGAAAATTTACTGTGGATTATGTAGGAAACTAGACATGTTAAAAAATAACTGATATTTTGTTTATACATGTATTAAATTATTTTTACAGGGGATTTATTTGCTCAGTGTCCTGTTGATGAATATCCTGGTATAGCTGTTGAATCAGTTCTAGATTCTAGTCGGTATTTTGTTATTAGAATTAAAGATGAAGGTGGGAGAAGTGCGTTTATAGGTATTGGTTTTGCTGATAGAGCTGATTCATTTGATCTCAATGTAACGCTTTCTGATCATTTCAAGTAAGTAGACAATAAAAAATAATAATATAGATTGTTGATTAGATTGTGTACCAAATGATGTGTTTGACACCCTACTTTTTTTGCATTGACTTGTTCGCCATACACAATGCTATGAGGGACATTTTGCCCAGACAGTAGCGCTACAGCTTATTCTTATTTCGAATTCCAACTGTCAAGGATTCTTTTACCTGCACGCCAGCGTGACCAGCGTACCAACTGTTAAGGTTAAGAATTATTTCTAGAATTAAAGGATAAATGGATTGTAGCATAGTTATTGTCAAAGGAATAGGTCTAAATATATCAATTAAATTTTCAACCATGAGATACTGTATCACATAATTGTTGTCGGAGAAAGCAGGGGATTATTGAAATGGTTTTGTCTGTCTCTATTTGTTGCATTGTCTTTACCGAGTTTCTACTTTGGTTAAGCAATTTAATTGGTGAACATTTTGAAACCCCAGAGCCCTTCTTTTAATTGAAGAAATTTCCAACTTGAAGTAATTATTAGATGAATGTCTTGACTGAGTTCGATGATGAGTATTCATTAGCTATAAGGCAGATATCAATATAGGATTGGTGTCAACATGGCTCACAATAGCATTATAGTGAAGTAAGTTCGTCAAGTAACTATACTCAAAGCCATTAAAAACGCAATGCCTAATTCGTGATAAAAATTTCTGGTAAACGTTTTCTTGGGCTTTCCTATCTTATGGCACATAGGTGAAACTTGTGATGGGTCTCTTTTTGTGGAGTTCTGCGTTTGAACCCAATATCAGTTCTCGGTAATGAACTTTGTTTGTACAAACACAACACTTGTCTTTTTTCACGATTTTGAGCAGTCCCATGTCAAATGATTTGCATGTGCATTCCCTGCACTCTGATGCTTTAAATACAGATCAAAATTTCAACATTTATCGCGTCAGAAAAATCCCACGACTTACACAAGAAAACTGGAACAGAGCTATTGGCATGATGGATTAGGGGGCTTTACAAAGGTAGCCGTCGCCAGACACTTTAATGTCCACCCATCGACCATTGCTCACCTCAGACAACGCTTCCATGCCACTGGAAGAGTTGCTGATTGACCCCGGACCTGGAGTGCCACCTGTACATGTAACAACCGCTGCTCAAGATCGCCACATCCGACAACAGCATCTGCGCAAAAGGTTCCAGTCAGCTATGCTACTGCCAGGGGAACTGTTGGAACATGGCAACGTCAGATCAGCCCTCAAACAGTTTGAAGGCGTCTGGCTGCTATTGGGTTACGCTGCAGGCGACCTTATTAACCCTTAACCGGTCATTGTCGATTATAATCACCACAACGTTATACAGCTAAGTGGTCATGGTCGAAGTCGACCACAGCAAGAACCTTTTTTATAAGCCGCATTTGAGTATTTAGTTTCGTATTTAATTGATATGGCGACGCATGCCTGTCAGACAGGAACTTGTCTTGTCAAGTGCATTGAGAATAAATTTAACGATGTCGGGAAGGTTAAAGACGCTCGTAGTGGTTGAAATACTTATGAATTATTCCGACTCGGATTATATCGATGACACCGATTCTGAAACGATATTGCTGATGAAAAGGATTTAGAATGATTTGCAAATTATAGGTCAACGTAACCCCTTCAACTTTTTTATTGGTGTCAAGAGTCTATCACTTATAATTATTCGGCAGTAGTCGATTGAAATAGGCATACAAAATATTTCACATCAGCCTTTATTTAGCCTGACCACTTGACGTTATGACGTCAACCGGCCCATTTAACCCTGAGCCAATTAAAAGAGTAGCTACCCTACCCCTAAGCTAATTAAATCAGCAGGGCCCATTTCCCAAGCCAATTAGTGGATTATTGTTAATCCTAATACCCTCTACAAAATTGCAAATAACTAAAAAAATATTTTCTATACATAGAAATACTCTGTCACATAAATGTACAGATTGTCGTGTTCTTTCCAATGATATAAAATTCAATTTTACAAAGTAGAAATTATATTACTATAAATAACATTGAAAAGTCAGTTCCACTAAAATTATGATTTTTCTCTGTCATAATGATAAAATAACGTGAACAAGTATCCCCTAATATTTTTTTTTTAAAAATAGAACACAAATATAGTCCCTCACGTTGGCAGCAGTGTTCAAAGTAAATGTAAATATAACTTTTAAAAAGAAATATCACCCCAAGTGACGATCACTTAATCGCTATCGGCATTTTAACATTTCTGCCTTTCTTTGGATATATGGTCGTCTTCTTTGCTTTATTGCGTCGAAAATAAAAATATATAGTTGAAATCTTCGACAATGTAATATTCCTCTATGTAGCTTGTATTAAATCCCACAAGTTTTGATTCAATTTAGTTTTCCAAAGTCTAGAATTATTAGCCGTAAGTTTTGTGTTATCGTCTGTTTGAAAGCGCACCGTATCCAAGATGGCGGCGACACGCTTGATCTCGGCTCGAGTATCCGTATTCTTCGCATTGTAACGTCAAAAAAAAAAATAACAAATAGTTGATTTCTTCGACATTATCATTTTCTACGTAAATCTGAAAAAATCTGATTCCATTTCACTCTTCATATCATAAAATTATTAGCCGTTTGTGACAACGTGAAAATATTGGAATACTGCCAAAGTCATCGACACGGTGTGAATTTTCACCTCTGACCTATTACGTAAATACTGGAAGATTCTTTGTTGAAACGTATGTTTTTTATTCGATAATTGGCGAATATAACATCCCTTGCCATTGAGTGCTTTATTTTTATTACTCAATCACCATTAATTTATGAAATAAACACAATAGAAATCTGTTGATTGATCTGGCGCTTTTGTTCGCTAATGCCGTTGCAAAGAATGATGGGTCCGCGAGTTTATTCGCTACCGTGAGTCACTTGGTGCGAGTTGTTTCGCTATTGTCAAAAATGGGTTAAGGGCAAATCTTTTTGCATCATCTTCGACTTGCCAGACAGCAATGGGTCGCAAATCAGGGGTATCTGCACAACACACCATGGCGAAATGTCATCTTCTCGGATGAATCCCGATTCAACCTCAGTTTTCCTGATGGACTTCACCGTATCTACTGACGTTGACATGAACGCTTTGCTCGTAACCCGATCAAACACCTTTGGGATGAACTTGGACGATGGATTCGAACTCAAGCGATGCTACCACGAACTGTTGCGGAGTTGGCACAGGCACTCCAAAATCATTTGCAAACAATCCCACAGCGTGTAGTGAGACATCTGTGCCAGTCCATGCCAAGGCGACTTCAGACATGTGTAAGAGCTCAGGGTGGACATACCCGATATTGACTTTAGCTGACCCCTGCTTTGTTTCATGGTTCTCTGACGTTTTGGTTTTGTGCATTTGTAGTGAATTCTTTCATGAAATTATCTACAGATGCTTGTTATCTCGATTTTGTCAATTATGTACATTTGTTAAAAATTGTTGCAGTAAATAAACTGAATTTGGCATTGCGTTTTTAATGGCTTTGATTATATAAAGTAGACGTCCCCAACAACAGTATTATAGTGTATGGGTATTAAACAATTGGTGAAGAGTAGAGGTTTGGTAGGTGCTGTGTTTTCCCATCATATAGCTATTAGCCATTTAAAGTGAGGTTAAAACTTGTAGTAAATTATATTTCTAGGGGATTAAAACAAGATGAACTGGCTCAAGATAGTTTAAAGGAGTTAGACAAGGGACCAAAACTGGATCTGGGGTTTAAAGAAGGACAAACAATTACAATAAATATAGGTGGTGTAAGTCTCTTTACTTTTTTACGCCTACATTGAAGTGTGTGTGTGCACGTGCGGGCATTGGTGGGAGAGTGTGCGCGCGTGGGTGAGTCCTACAACTTCTGTAGACTTCACAGACGACTTTGCTGTTTTATGCATGTTTGATTGCCCAGCAAACTATCTTTATTTGTAGTCCATGTCTAGATCACAAGATTGGTATACCGAGCTGGGTTTTTATGGTTGAAGTATGATATGCTGATACTAGTAGAACTCTAGCTGGCCAGTATTGGGAGATAAACATATTTCTTAATCTCAGACTAAGATTCTGTTTCTACTTTACTGGATATGCAGTTTACAGGTCCTTGAGTTGTACCTATCCTTAAATTCCCAAAAATAAAAGCTACTCCCAAATCCTAATTGACTGGAAAACAGGTTATCCAGAAATGTGATGTAAAAAGGATATGTTTTTGAAAGATGTCACTTTAAATGTATATTTATATTTTAATTTTTTACACAATTTTTGACAAACGGTAATAAGATTTTAATATTTTATACAATGTTTGACAAACTAATAAGATTTTAATATTTTTATACGCCCACATGGAAATGTGGTTGTAGATTGCCATCGCCCCCATCCGTCCCTTGGTTGTCCACAAATTGTCCACAATTTCTTGTGAACACTCTACAGACTACATTTATCATCTGATTATTTTAAAATTAATATATATGTTGTTTACTTTAGTGAGATGAAGCCCTTTTAATTTCCATAATTTCTGTCAATTTCTTCTGGAGTTATGGCCCTTCTTTCACTCTGTTGCACCTTGTGATCGCTCTAACGACAAAAGTTATCGAGAGTTATGGCCTTTGTTTCACTTTCTTCTGGAGTTATGTCCCTTCTTTCACTCTGTTGCACCTTGTGAACGCTCTAACGACAAAAGTTATCGAGAATTCTGGCCTTTGTTTCACTTTGTTGAATTTTGTTACCATCCGATCTCTATGTAAATTATATGTATCATTTAGTGAAACAAAGAAACCTATTGAATTTCAGCATTTTTCGTTAATTACTTCTAGAATTAAGGCCCTTGTTTCAGTTTGTAGAACCTTGTGAACCCTCAAACAACGAAAATTATAATCTGATCTGTATGAAATTGTCTTGTAAATGCCCCCCATTACCTACAAAAGAATAAATATGCAACTACCCTTGTTGACCACTCATACGATTTAGCTCATGTGGGCGTATGTTTCTTTGCCTGGCAACCTGTCTTATACAATGTTTGACAAACTGTTGCTGTAATAAGATTTTGTAGCAGAACATCTGTATGCTGTTGAAAATCAACTATAGTACTTTACAGAACAAATATTTAGATTCAAATGAAAAAACATTTTACATGATATATTTATATAAATTACACATATATTCTATATATATTGTAGAACAAAAAGTCTGATTCATCAAAGCCAAGGCCACGGGCACAAGGTGGAGGAATACCAGGTTTATTACCACCACCACCATCAGCGGGTGCAATCAAAATAGCTCCACCGGCTTGTTCTGTAAGCCCTTCCCATAAACCTAAACTCATCTCACAACCTGCTAATCCTAATCCAAATAGCACCAACAATGTAGATCTATTATTTGATTTAGAACCTACAAATAATCCATCTACATTCCAACCTGTAAATAATCCACTTCAATCAACACAATCAACTTCAGATCCATGGGGTGATTTTACCGGTTCCAATACCAGCACAGTTACATCTGCTAACAACATGTATGTACCTACCCCATTCATGTTTATTTTATTCCTATATTAAATTAATTGTCTCCAGCATTTGAGAAAGACTATTAAAATGGGTTTGTCCATCTGTCCGTTCGTCTGTCTGTCTGTCACACCTTTTGAGACACAATAACTTGGCTTGGTGTAAGTGCTTATTGGGTCAATGCCTAAATAATATGATTGGTCAATGCTTTAGAACATGATAACTTAAATTCTAATTAGAGTGATGGGTCATTCCAAGTCAAGTGGACCAGTGCTTGTCAAGTGACCCCCTCAGAATATTATGAAAAAATATATGTTATAGTACATTCAAATTTATGTAAACCTGCAGAGTTATACGACTCTAGCATTAATATTGACTGAAATATGGCCTTTTGAATAGGGGTACCCTTTCAGAAGTTTTGAAACTACTATTCTATGACTGGATTTTGGTGTACTGTTTTTATGTCTTCTAGTTAGATAATATTCTTGTAAGAGGATATTATATAGATTGAGAATTTACTATGAAATTTGCAGAACAAGTACCGTCAACTGTGTATGTCGATACTTGTGAAAAAACCCCCCCCCAAACTATATTTCAATAAAGTGTAGAAATTTGACTACCACTATGTTAGAAGTTGTTACTTACCACATGTATAATGTATCAATAAGTATTATTTCAACAAACATTATTATAAGGCGTATCATTGTCGGTTTCTTATAGAATTAGCCTTGAAAATCGACTCAAACAAGAAAATAGCTAAGATCACTCTTTTTCACACTTTAACCATGTATAGGTGCCTTCCAGAAAAAAATATGAAACTTTGGGAAAATGCTGCATGTACACATGTCTATTAATGATGAAAGGCCATCTTTGATATTTTACTCCTTCATTTTTTATTAAAATGGGTTCGTCTGTCCGTCACACTTTTTGGGACACAATAACTTTCCTTCTAATTGAGCTGGAATGTTCAAACTTCATGTAGGTGTTTATTAGATCAATGCCTTGATGGAGTTCGAAGATGAGCATTTTCTGCTTAGGGTAAGCAGAGATATTCAATTTGATTGGTTGATGCTTTGGGACATAACTTTAGTTCTAATTAAGTGAGAATGATCAAACTTGGTGTATAGTTTCATGACCTCAGTACCTTGACTAAGTTTGATAATGAGCATTTTCTGCTCATGGTAAGCAGAGCGATAAATAATTTGTTTGGTCGAGACTTTGGAACACAATAACTCTGGTTTGAATTGAGGTAGAATGTTCAAACTTGGTGTAGGCATTGATTGGGTGAATGCCTTGATGGAGTTCAAAGATGAATATTTTCTGATTAAGGTAAGCAGAGATAAACAATTTGATTGGTTGATGCTTTGGGACACGATAACTTTGGTTCTAATTAAGTGAGAGTGGTGAAACTTGGTGTATAGTTTTATCACATCAATGCCTTGACTAAGTTTGATTACGAGAGCATTTTCGACTCAGTGTAAGCAAAGCGATAAGCAATTTGATTGGTCGAGACTTTGGAGCTTGCCAACTTTGGTTTTAATTGGGTGATAGTGGTGAAACTTTGTGAATAATTTTATAACATCAATACCTTAACTCGATACTTTTGAAAAAAGATAAATGAGCAATTAATTAATATGTGTCATCTGTTTGTTTTTTTTTGTTTTTTATATCGGTGGGGGACATCAGCCTCACTGTTAGCTTGTTTTCATTAAATTTGAACAGTAAATTATGACTATTTTTGATTTTTTGCCGATTTGAATGGATTGATTGCCTTATCATCATGAAACAAAACTGTCTAAGAACACTTTGTGTGTACGTAACAATTATGCATCAATATCAGACTGTGGGAGTACCATTCAAAAACATGGAAAATTCAAAATTATTTAACATGTTATAATGTTTACATTCTTTGGCCATATGAAAGGATATTACTTCCAATACTTAAATTATCATAAAATCACTCCCTGTAAGAGCAAGCTCATGACTATGCATAGCTTCTATAACCTGTATTGTAATTGTTTTTCAGTAATCCACCCCCCTCTCTCATTCATTCAAGGGAGTTAACATAGCAAAGGAGTTTTTTTTTTAGATATATACTTAACTCTTTCACTGCCAAGATCGTACATGTACAGTCTAAATTATTAGTCGTAAATTGCCAAGATCATACATGTACAACCTAATTCCCCAAGAGCAGTGTAGATGGTATAGCTGCTCTACCAGTGTCGTAGTTCATTCTACAGACAACTTGGGCCGTCTGCTGGTATTAGTCTGCTAGTGATTAAGGCATTGTGTAGCGTTGATGTCATTCCCACGTGGCTTGTTTATAATGTCAACGTCACTGTGTATTCTATTGTTCAGTGATGATGGCTGCGAAACGCAAACAGGATTATTTCCCTATGAAACAAGTCGCCGATTTATTAGCAGATTCTGATAGCGGGGAAAACTATTTATTTTTCGGATAATGAGAGTGAATGTAAATCTCATTATAGAAGGTCAAAAACTCAAAAAACCTGGGTAATTTACGTCTAATTTTCTGAAAAGGCCTGGGCAGGGAAAGAGTTAAACATGCATTATGCAACAGAAAAATCTGCTTATTACAAGTCTTTCTTTAGGCCTGAAATGTTATCTAAATTATCAATTAGACATTAATTAACTTATCCAGACCATAATAAACTCTCGATGTCAAGGCTAGCCTTCGATGTTGGCTGGATTAGATTCCTATATGCCGCTAACGGCCGTTGATAATTAAATTAAAAAAAGTGGATAATCAAGACTAAGCTGTTTATATTAATGATTTTAGTAATGATGACCGAGACTATGCCAAAATTTCACCCGCTTCTTTCTCGGCTCGTAGTGGATCAATGTGACTGAAATTTTCAGCAAATTACCTTTACACTATCTAGTTTTTAACTATTATAGCGAGAACTGCCATCTCTTTATCTTATCTCCCATAATGTATCTTTAAATATAAATCATTATACAATAGAATAATGGGTAAGTATATATTAAAAAACACAATCTTTCCTGAAAAAAATTCCTTTAAAATCTTTCCAAGTTACTGTTTCGAGCAGATCATTTGATAATTTGGGTGATCTGAAACCCTTTTCCCTGTTATCTCCCTTGAATTGAATGCACATTTTGCAAATATTAATGCTTTATAAATAACATGTGAATTGATTTGTTAAAGATACATTATGGGAGATTAGATAAAGAGCTGACAGTTCTCGCTAAAAAATAGATAATGTAAAGAGAATATGCTGAAAATTTCAGTCAAATTGCTCAACTCTGAACGAAGATATTAGTGATTTAATTTTAGGCCTATCCTCGATCATAAAGTCTCGATTGTCCATTTTGACTTTAAATCATCCATCACAAAATGTATTCAAATCCAGTAAATATCGCAGGCTAGCAATGGCATCGCGAGTTGATTATAGTCTGGATAAGTTAATTAATGTCTTATTAATAATTTTGATAACATTTCAGGCCTAAAGAAAGACCTGCAATAGGCAGATTTAGCTCTTGCATAATGTATGTTTAAACATCATAAAAATGGATAAACACATATTTACTTTACCAGTGAAAATTGTCACTAAATTGTGTGTGTCCAATTTTCGACACGTAAGGAGAACTGGTAAATAAGAGTTCTTGCCCTTTTTATACATTTCATTTCCACTCAATAATATTTGATTTTTTAGGATGGTTTAGTATATATGTTCATGTATAAAGTTACTACACAGTTCTCAAATTGAATATTTAAAATATTTTTTCAGAAGTTCAAATAGTAGTGGTGAACCATGGATACAGTTTTGATGTTGGTCTACATGCGGTTGTGTAGTGTTGTTAGCTAGAACTGTGATGATATTCTCATATTTACAACAATAAAGATATGTGCAATTACAGTATTCCACATGAAACTATTCTGTGTTATATGTCTAGACTCAAGCCTTGTTGGCTATATTTATGAAAAACATATTATTCTTTGAAAGTACATTATCTTTTAGACATGATAATAGTTCAGATACTGTATTTATCTGTTAAAACTACTGACAAAGCTGGGCGATATTTCAGTTTTTCGATATCAAACCATTGCAGAAATAAAAAAGGTAAAAAAAATATTGTCTTCAGAAAAAAACGAACATACCGCGATATATTGCAATTTTTACTTTTCTGGATTTTTTAACATAAATATTAAAAAAATGTCTTCCTTTTTATGTTATTTACTATATTTTTTTTTTTCAATGATGAATGAATACTGTCATAAACTCCCGAGCTCATTCCACAAAGTTTGCTAATGTCGTCATGTATCTCTGTTTACATCACATGACTCCTCGCTGACTTTTCCACCCGACTGATACTGTTAGAATTATCACTGCTCCTGCTCAATTTCTATGTATCCTAACTTATTATTTATACCGATACTTTGATTTTTCAAAGGAATCATTGATTTTCTGGGTATTTCCAATATTTTATGCATGTCTATTTACATTTAAAAGGTGATAAACTGAAATTATTGACATTTTATAAAATATCGCGATATAGTGACTATATCTCGATATTTTCAGAAAATATTGTGATGTTTGATTCCAGAGATATCGACCAGCTCTAACTACATGTGGTATAGTTGTTATCTAAAAGATAATGTAACTTTAATTATTGCTATGAGAAATTGTAAAAAAAGATGTTATAGAGAAGTAATAGTAATGTTCTATTAAAATACAACATATAATTTTCTTGTAAATAAAAGGTATAATTGGGAGTTATTATTTGTGTTGTAATACTGTATTAGTGTATAGTCTATGATTGGCTGACATGTCACCTTATCTATTTATTCATATATTTCTGGTCTCCAATGTTTAAATTAATACTTTAATGAGAATTTGTATTCTTGTCAGTAATGTTTTTTTATGGTTCCATTAATTTGTGCACTTATTTCACACAAAATAAATAATTACCATACTTTTCAGGGTATAAGTCGATACTTTTTAATGCAGAAGACTAAAGTCGTGTCTTCGTGGTATACTAGCATTCGCTTATACATGAATCAAGGTAAAAAAAAAAAAGGCGTCCCAATAAAATAAATTCTTAGTACATCCTCTGCTAAATAATAGCACTCTTACAGAGAAGTCAAAGTATACTCTTCAGACATGTGCTATCAAATACTACTTCAGTCCAAATATATGTAGCTTGTTTATTGAAAAACATAACCCACATTCAAAAGGCCAGAAAATGTCATAAGATTAGTATCTTATTTTCTGCATTGATCGTGTGAAAATTTTCACCTTTCGAGATTTCTCGCGTCTTGTTAGAATTCTACTTAATATTATCAACATGTGCGATGATAAACAATGTGTATATTGTTTAGTATTGAAATAAAACCGGTTTTAATGAACCCAGAACATAAACATGGAATAGTACCCAAGTTAGTCGTACATATAGCAATTAATTATTTTATGTTAATTGATATGATGGGCCATTGTTTTGACATAGATCGGTACAGTATTAGACTAGGATAACATTCCCGTATTTCAATAAAAGATTGCTATGGAATAGAAAAACATGTCTTATACACGCTGCAACGTGGCTATGGATGAAGGTCTGAAAAACGGTAAAATATTTTAATTCGACTTGTACTCCACATCGACATATACCCTGTAAAATACAGTAAAGGGTGTGTGTGTGTAAATTTTGCCATTATTATTTATTTATTCAAACTAGTATTTAAATGTTGACTATGTTGTAGTATTAAAAGGATTGATCGGATGGTGAGATGCCCACCATGTAGTTAATACTAATACTTACATATAGTTCAATCCCTGTGGTCGATATTTTCATAGAATCGTTCACTTTTTGACAAAAGCATGAACATTGGCATATAGTAGTTTTTTTATGTTGTCTTTGGAATAAAAGCGGGACACACACGATCTGAACCAATTATGGGCCGCCATTTTGGATTCAAATTGGCCGCTTCCGAAATATGAGATTTTGGCTTCACGATACGATAGAAACTTGATCTAAGTGTCGAAATCTATGTTTTAGCACCAACTGAATTCACCATATTATCATATTGTCATGTTTAGTTACCGAAAACACACATCTTTGACTTTATGCTCCGAGCTTCCGAGAACTGCCGCGCTTCACTAGAAAACGCCTGAAATCGACATTCACGCGGTTTTTGGATTAAACTCATTATAATGTTAACGATAATAAACGATTACTAGTAAACTTGATGAGCTTCTAAAATTTGAATAAACGGAGGAAATAAAATTGAACGGTGGCCGAAAATGGGGTCAGATCTCGTGTGTCCCGCACTTATTCGTAAGAGAACATCAAAAACTACCTAATGCCATTTTTTATGCTTTTGTCCAAATCTGAACGGTTTTTGTCTTAAGCGACCTGACTAGTACAGGTAATATAGTCCTCCTCACAAGTCTATGTTTCACAAATTTAAAGTGCCACAGAGTCTGTTTTGTTACAGCGAGGACAGTTATTAAGGTTGTAAAGATATTATTTATTACTATCATGTTACTTTAGAAGAAAAATGATCCATTATGTTTGCTTGTTCTAGAATAATATTCACCACTTATCATTTATCTAAGAAAACCAGTAATATTTCAGTCTGATATATTATTATAAATGCCAAGCACACAACTTGATTACGTGTACAACCAAGGCCAACAATAGAATAAGTGTTTGAATTACTATAAAATCTTGTCCCTCTTTGTTAATTGGTGATAACTTCCCAATGATCACAATTATTGATCACACTGTTCATTTAATCCCCAAAATAGCCCGAGCTTCACTAAATCAATGATAATTTTACTTTTATTTTAGATGTAATGTAAAATATTTAAGTGGTTGTTAAATGTACAAGTATATTGTTGTGTTAGATGTTTTGTATACAATATCTAAATACATGCAGTAGACTGTTTAACTAGACTATTGTTTAGCTATATTAAAGATACTTTCCCGCGTACAAACTGTGTGATTTGGTGATATATTTGGACTAGAAATATATTCAAACTAATTAATCTATCAAAAATTTGCTTCAAATCCCTTTTAAAACTTTGTATTTGAAGGGAGATGCCCCAAGCTATAAATAAACTGTTGTTAGAAGCCATGTCTGTCACCACACTTCATTGGGGCAGGGTCCATTTTTCAGAATATATTATTCATTACTTACTGGGGGGTTGGATGGCTGAATGGTTAGCGTGCGCGCGCTGTATCATAAAGTCTGTCATTGAGTCGACTGGCGTGGTTTCGAATCCCCGGTTGTACGTGGCAAGGAGTAGGGTTGCCTGTCCAACCTCGTGGGTTTTCTCCAGGTCCTCTGGTTTCCGCCCACTGCTAAAGACCCCTACGCGCAAGCGAATTATGTAAATAAAAAATTAAACCATATGTTAGTCCCGAAATGACCTAGTTTGTGTCGAGTGGACGTTAAACCCCATTTCTCCCTCTCCCTCTCATTACTTACTGTCCATTTACCATGCATATTGAGGCCTAAGTAAATTCCTAATTATTTTCTGTTATCTTCTTATTCTGCTGTTTAATTGACACCCCTAAATGTTCCCCAAACCGCCTAACCATTTGATCAAAAAATAACAACCGCCCCTTCAGTCAAGCTAGCACACAATACGCTGGCAAACAACAGTCGGGTTGCCAGTTAGTAATACCCTGACATTTTTGCCCAGTGGTTTTTTTTTTCGTTTAATCCAGTATTTTTCTAGCAAGATTGGGTGTCTATACTTTCCATTTATACTACATTCACCATACTTATTGGAAATATCAACCCGATAAATACTTTCGGGACAATGTATCTTTAATATAATGTTCTGTTTATGACAATGTGTACTATAATTGCCTAGTTGTATAGTAGAACAGTATATATAACATATCTCCAGTGTGAGTCATTTTACTCCAGTACTTTAAACATGGATAATATATTCTTTATATTTAATTACTGCTGATCACATGCTACTTCACAATCTCGATCTCATAGCTAAGTTTCCCCTTTTTCGTTTATCTCTGGTAATACTCGCCGGCCATTTTGAATGTCACGCGATGTATTCTTCCGTCGATCGCTTCACAAAGGTCCAAGATGGCGGCTCAAACTCGCGTTTCTTCAGAAATTTCACGTATTTAACCGAATAACTCACATTGTGCGCTAAAAAGGGTTCCCGGTAAATCATCAAATCGGCTGATTTCGAATGAACTTTTGATGTCAAGATGTGGAAAATGTTCCAAGGATCATTAATATGTAACTGATGTAACGAATCGAGAAATCGGTAGCATTTCATTCTAACAAATCCTGCCAATCAGTAGTCACCGGAGGCGGAACTTTGGGACCGGTTCACGCTGTTTAATGGCCAGCGAGTTTTGCCAGAGATAAACAAGGGGTAAAGTTGTCTCTGGGATCGAGAATGGCTACTTCACGGTCTCACCAGTTACCGCGCACACTTCCACATGAAGGATAATGCAAGGGAAAGATAAACCAGTAGTATATGTTGAAGTATGAAAGTTTTTAATTTTATGTGAAAGATTGAGTTGACACTTGAGTAGTATTTAGAAAGTCACAATTAATTCGACACCTATAAAACAAGGGATTAATCTCCAACAATAAATATGGTTATATCATTTACTTAAATACAATATTATTCAAATGTTTTAATTGGCAGCATTTAGAAATTTTTGCAATATGATATGATTATTATTGTCAATTAGAACTAATAAGTTAATTTTAAAGATGGTTATTGTACCCCGCCTTTCGAAGAAAGCAGGGGACTATTAAAATGCGTTTGTCCGTCTGTTCGTCAGTCCGTCCGCCCGTCTGTCTGTCTGTCACACTTTTTTGACACAATAACTCTCCTAATTGAGCTAGAATGTTCAAACTTGGTGTAGGTGTTTATTAGGTCAATGCCTTGACGGGATTAGAAGTTGAGCATTTTCTGCTTAGGGTAAGCAGAGATAAGCAATTTGATTGGTTGCTGCTTTGGGACATGACAACTTTAGTTCTAATTAAGTGAGAGTGATGAAACTTGATGTATAGTTTCATTACATCAATACCTTGTCTAAGTTCGATAATGAGCATTTTCTGCTCAGGGTAAGCGGATCGATAAGCAATTTGATTGGTCGAGACTTTGGAACACTCCAACCTCGTGGATTTTCTCCGGCTCCTCCGGTTTCCTCCCACTGCTAAAGACCCCTACGCGCAAGCAAATCATTGAAATAAAATTAAACCATATGTTAGTCCCGAAATGACCTAGTTTGTGTCGAGTGGACGTTAAACCCCATTTCTCTCTCTCTACTTTGGAACACAATAACTCTCCTTCTAATTGAGCTAGAACTTGGTGTAGATGTTTATTAGGTCAATGCCTTGATGGTGTTCGAAGATGAGCTTTTTCTGCTTATGGTAAGCAGAGATAAGCAATTTGATTGGTTGATGCCTTGGGACACGATTTCTTATATTTAGTTCTAATTAAGTGAGAGTGATGGAATTTGGGTGTATAGTTTTATTACATCCATACCTTGACTAAGTTCAATAATGAGCATTTTCTGCTCAGAGCGATGAGCATTTTGATTGGCCGAGACTTTGGAACACAATAATTCTCATTCTAATTGAGCTAGAATGTTCTCATTTGGCGTAGGTGAATGCCTTAATGGAAGTGAGAGTGGTGAAACTCCGAGCATATATTCATTATATCATTACCTTGACTAAGTTCGATGATGACAATTTTCTGCTCAGGCTGAGGAGAGATAAGCAATTTGATTGGCCAAGACTTTGGAACATAACAACTCTGCTTTTAATTGAGGTAGAATATTTAAACTTGATGTAGATGTTTATTAGGTGAATGTCTTGACCGAGTTCAATGATTAACATTTCGAGCTAGAGCTAAGCAATTTCATTGGTCAATGCTTTAGGACAAGATAACTTTGATTCTATCTGATAGTGATAGAGAGTGATGAAACTTAGTGTATAGTTGATAATCAGTTTAATTGCTTGATACTTTTGAAAAATATAAATGTGCGATAAATTAAAATGTGTCATTTATTTATTTATTTTGGGATTTCGCGGGGGACATCAGCCTCACTGATGGCTTGTTTAAGAATTAAATCTGCTTATTGCAGGTTTTTTTTCTGGCTTCCAATGTTATATAAATTATATACATTTATTCGTATGACAAGCCTGTAATAAACTCTCTAGACTATCACCATATAATCATCTACGGTTAAATGAACATAATATAATAAAACAACTGACAAAGGAGACTTTATTATCATTACAATGGTACTTGACAATCGGCTGTTGATGTCAAAATTTCAAACACTCATAACTTCGTTCAAAATAAAGTAATTTGACTGAAATTTTCACTGTATTCATTATCTATTTTTGAACTATTTATAGCAAGAACGACCAGCTCTTGATCTAAATCTTACACAAAACATGTTCAAGTTTTTAAGCTATTGAGTTTACATCTAGATTCAAATCAAAATACCTTTTCTCTTTCATAGTACGTTCCAGGCCTGATAGTGTGCACATCAGTAGAACCCATTTCTTTGTAAACCACGTTAGTGGAAGACGTATTGTAGACTAATAATATCTATATTGACATTCCTACCTTCTTTAGATAGTAAAATATATCTCTGAAATAATGTTTAGATCTTGGAATAGTCATGTATTATTGCCAAGTAATATTATCATACAACAGTTGTCTCATTCAATTACTTATTGTATTTATTGTAAAATAATACTGTTATATTTTGTTTCTGTATATAAAGCTTTCATTTATATCTATGTATCTATATTATACTACCAACTACTTCTCTTTAACGCGATTACATCGGCAGCCCTGAGCATTTTGGTCAAACGAAAAAGGTACCAATAGCCGACTAACATAACGTTTACTGTATAACCTAACATCAATTTGATTAATACACAGATCCTATTTCGTTTCGTTTTTTATAGTTCAAAATTTTGTTTTACTTGTCTTTACTACACTAGGATCTGGAAGAGATTGACGTGTTCTGGATGGTGTAAGGGATTAGCCAATGAAACGGTCTGTTACGGCGATCCTTTGGCGTGAGGTGCACGGAACTGTGGGTAATCCACTAGAAAGATCAATGCTGATTGGTTAATCAAATTCTGACGTCATATGGTCAAAAGCTACTCGTAAGACCTCTGGCGCGACCTCCCAAAACAATTGGTCAGATCTTTATGTAGTGTAGGCCATCGAAAGTATAAAAAAAACGAAACGAAATATAGATCTGTATTTTATTCAGATTGATCTAACATATTCATATATGGATGTCTGCCCGGCCCAATTGCTGTGTGTGGCCCATGGATCCCCGAAAGGGGTGCCCGAAAGTGGGCTGGATCAAACATTGGGGATACCACATGAAACCAAATTGAAATGTGCCTGTACATCTCATTTGAGTACAAAACAGGCTCTGTCGGACAAATTTTCCTCTGTATAATGCCCCCCAAACCCCCGACGTCAAACAAGGGTCCCAAATTTTGGGCTAGAGCTACGACATGTAACAAAGTGAACAATTAAACTCTACATAGTATAAAATACCCCATGCCAGACAAATTGTCTGCCGTATAAGCCCCACCGGACACCAGTAAAGTGGGGCACCATGGACACTACATGTATGTTGGAAATCGGCTCTACTAACTAGACTACAAAGTATAAAATAAAAACTACCAGACAAATTGGCTGCTGTGTAAGCACCGCCAAACACCTCCGAAAGTTGGGCGCTGTGGACACAAGATTTTTAAATGGTCCATGCCAGACAAATTTTCCTCAGCATAAGCTACCGTATTTAATAACTAATGCATTTAATCAGTCAGCTAAATAGGGGTAGATTTCTATTTCAGGTTTAGATTCATCACTCCAAGCATTTTCCGAATAAGAATCGTCATCGAACATCTGGATGGCCAATCTCGCCATCATCTGTGCTGTCTTCCTCTCGATCCACTTCCTGGGAAAGATTATCGGGCATGACAGGCCGCAAAAGCCATTTTGGATTATAATACCCATTCTTTTCTGTCCATCTGTAATCCAAATGATCCACCCCAAGCCCTGGATGTGCAGGGTTAGCATATCCCCATAGCCCAGCGTCCAGGCAATGTGCGTGGAAGTATCAAGGAATTGTGCCTTTTATTATAAAGCATGAAATTTTCCACAAACGTAAATTATGCTCTTATGAAGATTTCCAGGTGTGAACCACTTCGTAAAAGAACCCTGTTGACAGTGGCGCCATTATCGAAAAATATATTTTCCACCAAATTTTAGCAACCAAACACGACACAGTGAAAAATATGGCCTCTATACCCATGTTTTTAGGGCTAATAATTACTGTTCTTCAAATATGGTTGCCCTGGGATGCAAAATATGCGCGTTGCCAGGCTTCCTTCTATAACAAACATTCTACGTAGCAAGACAAAAACGCACAGAGAGCAGTGATAAGATATGCCATGGTATAACGTTTGCAGAATTTGTGTCATCCATAGAAGATCTCCATGCAGATGAAAACATAACTGCAAACTTAAAGTCCAGAGATTTGATCGAAATGTACTCCACTAGTCTAGGGCAACTATGCACGAACTTCCCGAACCCACAGTACAAAACTGAAAAATCGCACCCTAGGTCAGTTCGCGGGTATGACTGATTATAAAGAAGCGGGCTGAGATGTGTTAGCGTTTTACAGGGACACCAGATCGCATTGAAAAAACAAACTACTATGATGAAGTAGCAAACCAAAGCAACAAACTTTGTCGGGAGGCACATATTTCAGATGACAGCCACAGTCGATGCCGCACTGCGGGGACGTGTACCCGGTATAACAAGGATAGATAAACCCCTTTAGCGATCATCTTCGGTATCCCCTGTGTACTCATTCCGTTCTACTCCACTATACCCAGGGCTAATCCATAGGGTTTCCACGATTTCAAATTATCTACCCTGGCCTTGATTGTAGCTAAAGTCTACGAACCAATCAAAAAGCAGTTTACAAATTGGTCGTTTCGCGTTTGTTTTTATAAGGGTATATAACCATATTCATGTCCATTTACTGAATGATTTATGTAAATAATGTATATAATTATTTCTAATTCATTTATATTTAATTGTATTATCAAAATCTGTAGTATGTTTCGCAGATTTCAAACAGTCTGTTAATCAGTTTAAAACTAACTCACTTCACTGTGACCACAGTCCTGTTAAACAGATTTCACTTCTAAAGTTCGGATTATAGAATACGCAATCAGCCAAAAATAAAACAACAGATATTAATGAACTTATTTTTGAAAATGAATATGATGCCCTCTTTCTTACCGAAACATGGTTAAGACCAGATGGAGATGATGCAAAAGTTAGGGTATGATTCCTTTAGGCTATCACATTAAGCACATCCCCAGGACCAGTGGAATGGGAGGGGCATAGCAATGACATTTAAAGACAGCCTTACACTACAACCTTTTAAGCCAGCTCAGACTTTCTTATCATTCGAATTATTTGGAATTGTAATAAGTGTTGGTGGCAAGTCCTTGAGGTTTTTATGTATTTACAAACCACCGCCCTCCAAGAAAACAAATCAGCAGAACAGTTATCCTCGACCAGACCAGTTATTCTAGAAGACTTTAATGCACATTTTGATGTTCCTGACAACGGTTTTACTAAGAAATTATGATGGACGACCTAAAACAACTTGTGTCACTACCCACCCATAAATCAGGCCATATCATTGACTGGGTTGTCACTAGAGACGAATCAAATATTCAGCAAATTGAAATTGAAGACAAACAATTGCCAGATCATTTTATAATATCATTTCACCTTAACTTTGCTAAACCGCTACCAAGTAAACGGATCATCCGGATCCGCAATATCAAAAAGATTAACATTGATGAATTTCAAAATAATATTATTCAATCAAATCTCATCTGTAATCCTCCTGATGACTTGGATGAAATTGTGGATTTTTATAATACTACGCTTTCAGAACTACTAGACAAACATGCGCCACTCAAAACCAAGTCTGTGCGAATCAACAAACAAGCACCGTGGATAACTCCTATACTTGAATCTCGAAAGCGTAGACGCGAAAGTGGAGAAAGACAAGGCTAGAAATCTATCGACAGTTGTATAATGGGTGTAACCAATTGGAAAATTGTATAAATGATGTCCAGAAATGGATGGACGATAACATGTTTAAACTAAATTCTGATAAAACTGAAGCAATTCTTATTGGTCCTCAATCTCGACTTAAAAAATGTAAAGTAGAGTCCCTAAATATGAATGAATCTATCATTCCTTTTGCTTCATCTGTTAAGAATCTCGGAATTCACATTGACTCTTCGTTAACAATGGAAACACATGTCAGTTACTTGTGTAAAATATCTCATTATCATCTTCGAAATATTGGATCTATTAGACATCTTATCACTAGGTATGCATCTGCCACACTTGTTCGGCGTATGGTGATTTCTAGACTGGACTACGACAACAGTCTTTTTATAGGAACCTCCAAGCAACAAATTCAACGACTTCAGCAAATCCAGAATAAATGCACCAGAATCGTAACGAGAACTAAACAAAGATGTCACATATCTCCTGTTACTGATGCCTTCCACTGGCTTAGGATTTCAGAAAGAATCGAATTCAAAATCGTGTGCCTAACCTACCAATCAGTGTCCGAAATGGCTCCAACCTATCTACAAGAACTTGTACACCCATATATGTTCCTTCACGATGTTTGCGCTCTTCTGATCACTTTCTACTCGAGACTCCATGTTACAATTTAAAGACATTTGGTGATTGGTCATTTTCCTACGCCTCTGCAACACTTTGGAATAATTTGCCATTAAAACTAAAGAGTGCCAAAACATTAAGTTCGTTAAATCAAACCACGAGACCTATCTCTTCAAAGGTTATAATTAGTGAAATTGTGTTGTTGAGTGATAGTGTGTGTTCGTTGTGTGGTCGGCGCTTTGAGCATACCCCTTTTGTGGTGTGGATTTTAGCGCAATACAAGAATCCTTCTTATTATTATTATTTTATTATTATTATTATTATTATTATATGTTTGACGTTTGCTAAGCTTTCATATTTCTGTTAAGATTGCTATTATTTTTTTTTTTGTGTGTGTGTCCTTTCTGCAAATCGGATTTCTCAGAATCTAACCACAGGATCTTTCTGAAACTTTGACTTAACCCCCCCCCCCCCCACAAAAAAAAAATGGGTGGCAGCTTTTGTTTAAATATATTTTCAAAACGTTTTACGAATCCGAAATCACCGAATTTTTCGAACGAAAAAAATGACAATGCATAATCGTAACTTTGTGATTTTTTTTACCTATTTTATTAATTCTTTTTTCTTTGAGTACTTTGACGAAAATCATTTTCAACTGCAATTTCAGATTTTCGAATTTCGAAAATTCGTCGCCGTGATTTCGTCCCGGAAGTTGAAACCAACTTTACAACTTCTTTGCACGATTTTGGAATATAAGTAGATCTTACTAATGCGACTTGAAAGATGTCATTCGAATTTTTATAAATTATCTCCCCTTGGAGAAATTAAGGATCTAAATTTTCAAAAGAATCGACGAAATATAGGTCAGATTGCCTTGATTTTTTTTCTGTACTAGCTAAGAAAGTACTGATGTGTACACAAAATACGAAGTCTGCCGATTGAACCGGAAGTGCCACCATCTTGAAACGTGAAAAATACATAAGGCTTTTGCAATATTTTACTTACAGATATGGGGGTTACATTTTCTGAATCCTTGAAGGAATGCCTAAAAATCTATCGGATCAGAATTTGATATCGGTCAACTGATGGTCACCATTTTGAACTGAATATGAGAAAAGGTGAAAAATCCACGATAACGGACATGAAAATGAAAACAATAGGCTGTAGTTTGGAGAATACGTCCCATATTTCCAAAATGAATACATTCCTGGATAGACGGGATCAGGGTCGAGTTTGTATTTGAAAATGTAACAATTTCGAATTTTGCCTTTGACGTTTTTCGTGCCGACAAAGTTGTTTACGAGTGAAAAATCGCATTAACTTCGCGAGATTTTGATCGATTTTAATGATTATTTTTTCTTGCTGAGATTCTTTATATAACCCATAGCGTGACAGGAAGTGACTGTGAATATGAAAGCTTTCATATCTGCTTCGCAGATCTAGTTATTATTATTGCTATTCGGTCTTTGTCTAAAATATTTAATCATGTTATGTTTATTATTTTTGAACTTGGCAATTCTCATAAATTTTTGTCTATGATATCACCCTTGGTGGAAGTGGACGTAAAAGTCTAGGAACGAACGAACGAACGAATGAATGCTCATTAAAACTCCTTAACCTACATGTATATAAACACCTGTCCGGTTGTCATTAATATATTATAAATAATTGTAATTTGTTGTCAATAAATATGAATTTAGTATAATTTGCACTTCTCTCATTTAGGCTACCTTCTGGCTAATTCCTAACCTTGCCTCTTTAAGGGGAGCCTTTGCGTTATGCTTACTTTACCCGATGAAAGGGGTGGGGGGAGGGTTGGGTGGCCGAATGGTTAGCACGTGCGCGCTGTACCATAAGGCCTGTCATTGAGTCAACTGGCGTTGTTTCGAATCCCCGGTTGTACGTGACAAGGAGTAGGGTCGCCTGTCCAACCTCGTGGGTTTTCTCCGGGTCCTCCGGTTTCCTCCCACTGCTAAATGACCTAGTTTGTGTCGAGTGGACGTTAAACCCCATTTCTCTCTCTCTCTTCCGAGGAGAGTTACTTCCTTTTGCCAAATTCCTTTGCTATTAACGATTTATGGGAATGGTCGATAAAAATAGCACAATCATCAAGTGCGGATAACTTGAAAACGTGTTCCCCCATAGATTAACCCAGGGGTTAGTGGAGTAGAACGGAATGAGACTACTAAGGATACCGAGGATGTTTACCGATATACATAGGGTTCACGGTTCAAGTGCAATCCCGCAAGCGTGGTCTTGTGGATGCACTATTCCAGCTGGGACTGTCAATTTTATGTGATAGTGTGATAAGTATCACCACATCATTAGGTTACCAGGTGTGTGGGTATTCGCATACCTGTCCAATGTTAACATAGATCATGCCACCAGAACCACAAGTGTTTTCGGTTCGTTTCCATAGGACAAGGATCTCACTCTTCCAGCATCCCAACATGATGTCAAGAAATGAATGAGTGTTCCATTTGCGTTTTGGGATCTTCTAATGGCTTAATTTTGCACTTCCTGTATAGGGGAGTGGCGAAGAGTCCCCTTTGCTTGATTCCAGAACTTACCCTTGAAGACCATGCAGGCCAGAATAAAACAGAAGAGTTTGTCTGTTCATTGTATGGTCTAAAGGGCGACACGAAAGATGTCAATCCAGACATGCAAAACTGTGTCAAATGGCTGGAAATGACTGTGTTTCCAACATACATGTAGTTTCCAACTTTTGGGGTGTCTAGCGGGGCTTATACAGCAAGTAATTTGTCTGGTATTCGGTATTTTATACTTAGTAGAGTCTAACTGTTCATTTTAACTTTGTTTCATGTGGTACTTCATATGTTTAATCTAGCCCAAAATATGGGACTCTTTTTGGGGAGGGGGTCTTATGCAGAGGAAAATTTGTCTGGCAGAGCCTGTTTTGCTCTCAATAAAATGTACCTGTTTATTTTAATTTGGTTACAGCAGATAATTTGTCTGGTTTGAGGTATTATATATATTAGTACAGTTTAATTGTTCACTTTTAAATTTGTTTCATGTGGTAGCTCCAATGTTAATCTAGCCCAAAATTTGGGACTCTTGTGGGGCGTCTGGGGGCCTTATGCGGAGGAAAATGTCTGGCAGAGTCTGTTTTGTACTCAATGAGATTTACCTGTTCATTTTAAGTTGGATTCATGTGGTATCCTCAATGCTTGATCAAGTTCATTTCCAACACAATGTCCAAGGAGCCCAACATTTGGGGTATCTGGCAAGGCTTTTAAAGCAGACAGTTTCTCTGGAATTGGGTATTTTATACCCAGTAGAGTTTTTAATTGTTCATTTTAACTTTGTCTCATGTGGCACCTTTAATGTTTAATCTAGCCCAAAATTTTAGACCGTTGTGGGGCGTCTGGATGGGTGTGTGTCTGACAGGGCCTGTTTTGTACAGATGTACATATTTATTTTAATTTGGTTCCATGTGGTATCCCCAATGTTTGATCAAACCCATTTTTGGACATCCTCTCTGGGGCTTCAGGGGCCACATGCAACAACTAGATCCTGGCAGACATCGGTAAACGTTCCGATACTCGGATATTGGTACCTTGTTCGTTTGACCAAAGTACTCTGGGTTGCTGATAGAGAGGAGAGTTTTTGGTGATTTTTTTTTCAAATTTTGTGGGATGATTACAAAATCTTGAGAGGATGATCCCTTCTAGGACATTTTGTTCCAGGCATATTCCGTCTGTCATTCTGAGGCTAGAGATTTTAAATGATTTATTTCAGACTTGCTATGAATCATAGGGGTCATAAGAGAATGAATCTTATCAATATTCAGTTTTCCGCGACCTTCTGTTCCAGAGTTACCCCCTCCCCTTCTCCAAAACCTTGCTTACGCGAAAGGGGCTACAGATTTTACAGATTTATTTAAAATGTGGTTTGAAGATCTCGGGCCATGCGACGATAAAACCCTATTGATATTCCATAAACCTTTTTAACGCGATAGAGACTATAATTAACAGATTTGTTCAAATTAGGTGCGAACCATTAGGGCTGTAAGAAGATTAAACCCATTACTTTTAAAATGTGATGTGAAGCATTGGAATCAGAAAAGATGAACCCTGTTGATTTTCACCAGTCTAGGGCTTTCTTTTCGAGAGATATATGCGCGCGGAAAAGCTTATGAACTCAAAAGAGACTGTCCTTTCGGATGAGCTGCTGTGCGGGCGTATTTCCACACTTTCTGCGGCTATCTTATCCGAAATATCGGAAGAGTTCGATTTTGGCACGTATCGAACCCGAACGTCATGGATTATTCCCCAAGCGTTTTTAGCTTGTGGAGTTCACAATTTTTATCCGATTTTTACAAAACTTAAAATATATATGTATATTCACAAGTTCGCGGATGAGTGGTTTCAGTGTTCATATTTATAACTTTTTCCTGTAAATTTTGTCAGCGCTTTGAGCAAACAATACTGTCTGGAGTCTAGCGCTTTTTAAGAACCGTTATTATTATTATTATTTTGCCACGGAACGCAAAATAATTCCTTGGATTATTGCACCTGATTGTACGTAAAAGCGCGTTTTTAGCTTGTAGATTGTGGACCCTTTAGAGGTAACAATTTGTATGTGATCCTGCATCCTGATGAAACTTAAAATGTATGATTATATTCCAAAACTGTCAGTTTCTTTCGATATTGGCGCGTATAAGACCATAACTTCCTTGATTATGACCCCCGATTGTACGAAAACCTAAACTGTATGTTTACATCCCAAATTTCTCGGTTCTTTTCGATATTGGCGCATATCGGAGAGTAACTTCCTGAATTAAGGCCCCTGATTGTACGAAAAATCGCATTTTTTGATGGCACAATTTGTATTTGATTTAAAAACCGTTCAAATGTACCACCGGTACATCATAATTACCAATTTTGTGAAAATCGGACCGAAAAGTACCGTCAAAATGGCCGCTCCCCTTACGTAAATAGCGTAAAAGTATATAATACCTAGGTTGTGGACCCTCTGGAGGCGATTTGGGTGAAAGTTAAAATATGTGTTAAGTATCAAAATTTCTTGGATGAGTTCAATTTTGGTGTCCATTTATGCAAAATGTGAAATATGTACAAGTTTAGTTTTTTGGGTTTTTTATTAAACAGGTGTTCTGTGATAGATTAATCCACCTATTTCCTTGGAAACAAAATGGACAAAAGAAAAATGTCACGCAAAATATGGTACGATGGACTTGGACGAGTAATATTACATAATAAGTTTATTTCCAGTTTTCAGGCGTGCGAAAATATTGATAACTGTCTTGTAATTAATATCGTGCAAAAGTAATAGCTATATGTGCAGAAGATCGCACGCTTATATGCGTTCCTGGTCCATAAAGAACCGAAGTAATTCCTAATTCGCACAAGAGGGGAGACGTGACGTTCCAGTGGAACTTCCATGCTACAGTCAGTCACTGTTATAAATGGCTAGATCCTGAAAGAAGTATATCTTGGGCAATGTTAATATCAGCATGCACCCACCACGGTCAAAGAATATCCACAAACCGAATTAAGCCTCCTACACGAGCATCCAGTTTCTTTTTTCAGGTCGGGGTATTCTGCTTCTGACCCAATACAAACCATACTTACCCATAGCGAATTCTCTTCAACTTCAGCACCCATGTCCCCATTAGTCTTGTAAATGAAATGAAAGAAATGGGGTGTAACAAATCCGCCTTTTTCCACCAATCGGGCTAATGAAAAAGGCTACACGCCCATGTAGTTGGTTGTGAGCGATAATTTGCCCATATTCCAACTGACAAGGGTACCATTCTTATGATGGTCACGTTCAATAGGAGGTACGAGAGTACACACAGAAGATAAAGTAGCTTATTTCAATGGTGTCCATCTTAATTGGCTCAACTCCAATATACCTAATTAATACCTAGCTACCCCTACTTCGTATAGTGTTCTCGCATGCTTACCTCAAATTAGTGTGCCAGTCTTGGGGAAAAGAAGGTTTATCCTTGAATTTTCTTGCACTGGTGGATTTCTGGTCCACCCGTTTTGTGGAGGTTTCTGTCGTAATAAGTTATTCTGTGGTAAAGCCTACTAGATTAGCCCCGTTGTCCATTTTACCTGATTCTACCACCTGCGAGAAGGAAATTCGGAGGCTGTACAAGTACATCTTCAATAGAAGGCTTGATCTCGCTTTAACTACGTACATCTTATCAAGGCCTTCACGTAATACCCTGCATATTGCGGCACTAATTTCGATTGGGTACAAGCCCAACTTGTGAGCCTATCAGATTCCTCGATCGTCGCGAATACCAAGTCTCGCGCTTTCAAGCTAAAATGTCTACCTGTGATAATCGAGTTGCAAAGTTCAAGGTTCATTCAATGTCAAGGTTTCCGTGGAGGTCGCGATGTCACAATCTCTGATTGGACGCTACTGCTCACGTGTCTGTAGATAAAATAGCTATAAGTTCTGGAATTGTGAAGTAAACAAGCAACGGCCAGATGTTATGAAACTCGCATTCGTTGCTTCATGAAGATGGTACAAGTACGACATTGCACGTTTATAAAACCCAGAAAAGCGGCACGGGCCATTGTTACCCAAAACGGCTGGATGTATTTTTCATGTGGACGTATATTGCCGTTACCCCTGCCCGTCCGGGCGTCCGTCCGTCCGTCCGTATGTCCGTCCGTCCACAATCTGTTTGTGGACACGCTACAGGTCACAATTTTTATTCGATTTTGACGAAACTTAAAATATAGGTCTATCTCCCAAAGATCCCAGTTCCTGTCGATATATTGGCATATATTGGACCATAACTTCATGGAATATAGCCCCTGATTGTACGAGAAATCACGTTTTTAGCTTGTGGTCACTCTAGAGAATATATGGTTGTCGTAGATTATATCCAGCATCCTTTACCCAAGAATCTGGGGACAGAATTCCGGACAGACCTTTGATTTAACTATAAGAATTAACATTGATCTCGATTACGGATCTGGGAACACATATGATACATAGTTATATAAACCATACTTACCATGACAGGTATAATAGACATAGAACTGGAATATGACGTGTTTGACAAGTTATGAGCCTGAGGGAGGACACACTGTCTCATGATAAATATATGAACATGTAGACAGAATGTTCTACCTTAGAACAGTTGTCATTAATCAACTATATTTCCTTCTGGTTATATTTCTGTAATTCTGAAGTCTTTAACTAACCACTATGTAAATAATCAATTTTAACTTAGATAATAGTGATTATGAGGTAGTTTTGTGAATGAACGATGACATTGAAGCAGAATATGTATTACATTTGACAGGAAATAAGAGCACCAGCTTTAACATAGTTGATGTCCATAGCATCGCCCTCAAGGGAGGACACACTGTCTCATGCTGATTTGAGGGCATGGAGACGAGAGTGGCTTCCCCTGAGAGAACACTTTAATGTTTGCTGCTCTTTCCTGAATACAAAGTTTCGTTACTGCCTTTCCGGTAACCAATATTTGTACATGATAGCACCCATTAGTAGATCTATTGTAATATCGTGTGTAACTGAGAGACGTACGTCTCGTGGAAAACACCGGGAGGGGGTTTGCAGATGATGATCACCGTGAGTTATACAGCATTTCTGAAATGAATTTATTTTTTAAATATCAATATACACGTATACTCAGCATTACGACCATCGCGTATTATGTTATTTAGTGTGACAATGCATCAATCACTATCTCAAGTCAACAAATGGCACGCCATACACCGGTAACTTTGTTTCGACTGGGGGATTGGCCGAATACTGTGCACATGATGGAATTACGTTCAAACGAGAAACGCCAAGCCCATGTAACATTATTTAAATACACAGGAAACGCAATACGTTTCTGTATGAAAACTATCAAACATAATTGACTAATTGAATAAGTGTCACAATAGCCAAATAAAATCCTAAACACAATAAGGATAAATAAAGGGGCATCTACATATAGGTGGTCGTCTGAATTTAACATAGCTGGTTAC
The DNA here is from genome assembly GCF_932274485.2 of Patella vulgata. NCBI lineage: Eukaryota > Metazoa > Mollusca > Gastropoda > Patellidae > Patella > Patella vulgata. The sequence continues at coordinate 47,864,341 of NC_065885.2, forward strand.
AGAGAGACCTCAAATAAAGGGGAGCAGTCACCTTGTGAATCAGTCATTCAGTCTATATTGACATTAGGGTGACAGGTTAATTTACACGAGTAAATTGTCCAGTGATAATATACAGGTTTAATGAAGATTTACATAGTTCTAGTCAACTGATAGATAACATCGTCTAACTAAACCACATCACCATTAACTACCAATTACTATATAAAACGCATATAAACTTACCACTATTGTAAATTCATACCACAAAACAATTGGTTACATTATATAAAGTTATGTTAGTTTAATGTTAGATTTGAATAATTTCTTGGTTAATGATAAAATTTAATTGAACGCCCAGGTTAATCGAGATATAAAAAGATCTAAGGTTTTTCATCACATGAAAATCTATTTGTGTCTAGTAACTAATACTCAATCAAACATGGTTTATCAAATTAGAAATCAAGACTTAACTTGTTTTATTTACAATAAATAGACCCGCCCTCTATGTAGGTACTTATGTCTATTAGTCTTTCTACCAAATCTACCTTTAATTGTACATAATTTAGTTTGCCAAACATTGAGTTACTAATAACATTAGATTCGAGGTTGATATGATACAGCTATAAAATTGTTTAATCTTCATTCACCTAAACCATAAGTCAACACTTGATGGTGATTAAGAGATAGCTGTAGTGTCAGTTCTGTCCACAGAGTCAAGTATTATTTTACCTTTACCCGAGAGGAAATTTTATCAAGCACGCCAACCCTCTACCCTCTTTAGACGTGAAGTTCTACATAAAACTGTCTCAAACACACCCATAATATATACTACATGTATGGACCGGTTAACGTGAAATATTCAAAAACAATAACTTATCTGATTCTTGTTCAAAAACAAAATCTAATTCCTGGTTTAATTTGTCTGTGAGTTACAGAGTATTATATTTAGGTAGAGTATGCTTATTTCTGTAGTGCGTCGGTGTCGGTCTTTACACATGTTTCTTTGAACACAGCTGACCGACATTTTGAGCTCTAGGTGGTGCAATTACATCTGACCCGGAGATAATGCCCTTCCTTTAAAACTTAAATAGCTTACTACAAGCGTTCACAGTAATACGTACCATTTTTGCCTATGGAAGTATGCTGTTAACTACATGTAAATGGTGTTGTAATTAACTCGCGATACAGTCACCAAATGGAGTAAAACTCAAGTTTGTAAAAGATGTTTACAGTTCGGTGCCAATACTTACCCCAAAGATAAATAAATCAAACGATGTGCATTAATAAACATTTTCCTAGGAGAATTTATCACACTGAGGTAGTCAACCTTGATGAAATATTTTTTTTTTAAAAATAACATATCATCTGCATAAAACATAGTGTCATAGTTACATCTACAGGCAATTATCGATAGATAACATTTATGACACTGACATTTGACACTGTCATGTCAACATTATATCTTCATACTTCTACATGTACTTATGAATATTTCAAATAAACTTACTATTGACGTGTGTTATCTGTATAAAAACCTAAAGGCTACAAGACAATAGTAAACTGGACGATAACTTCTGACACACAAAACACCCTCCAGCTATAACCATCGTTAATAGTATCTAGAAAGGTAAATGAAAACGATATTTCAAAAGATTAAAAGACACGCACTGTCTGTGTATTAAAAAGTAATACACAATAAATATTAACTAAAAACATTGGTAAATCTAATGACTTTTAACTTAAAAATAGCGACATGATGGTATACTATGGTTGTATTAAGACACGTAGACATATATACGAACACATCTTTTCATGCCCTGGCATTCCATAGTTGGGCGTTAGAACATGACAAGAGAAATTAGCATGCAGATTTATTCGTTACTGTCCTGTTAACTGATACCGCATACAGTTTACAGACATTACTGCTAATACTTCATTAGTTTCGCATTAATGTTTCCTAGTACAAAAATACTCTCTCTGTAGGCCTTATGAACTTTCCTATTAAACTTAAGTTATTACTGGCTTATATTAATCAATTGACAGGGATATATTTAGGGGATAATTAGTTATTAATGAAATTGAATGAAATATTGTAGAATATTGTAGAATAATGAATAAACACCAGTATGGGATTATCATTCTTACAAAAATCGCTAAGTGAACATGTTTTCAAGCTCGGTCAGTGCAAAAGCCTTCTTTTTTAATATCAGATTTGAATGATAGTCACGGACGGTAACGAGAAAATGGAATTTACACAAGGTCAAGAAAGAAATGTGGTTTAACGTCGCTTCGCAAATTAACAAAGAGATTGAAAACCATACACGTTCTGAAGATTAACAAAATACATACATTTTATCTAGCCCAGTTTATTATAATAATATTATATTATTAAGGGACTATCTGTATACCACGCATATTCCTTTACTCACACTTAAATGTATTGTATACTTTAATACTTAGACTTTTAAAACGAGGATTAGTTGCGGTCCACTGAATCGAAATTTGATAGTGTTTGACACTTTAAACAAAATATTCTATATGTATAGTGTATGTTCTCCGCTGACGACCTTTTAACTTGAATGAGTTCACCCTTATTCACAGAAACACATACATATTTAATATTTGTTTGATTGTTGTGAAGAGATTTACACTGTGCGGAAGCAAATTATTTTATTTAGCTAACTAAGACAACAGATGTTCTTTCCAGTGACAATCACAGACATACTAATATATTATACGTTGCAACAACGTTGAAATGTCGTTACTGTGTTTGTCTGGTTCTCAAGATTCCTGCAAATTTTATTTAATAGAAAGCTAGATCCATTTGAACCCATTCTAAGGCTGACTAATTTTCTTCATTTTGATCGTTTAACAAGTTGATTTTGATGATTGCTCTAAAGATATGACGAAATTGTTAAGCAGCAAGACCTTGAAAACAACAATATAAGCAACGTTATGTATATACGCTTACTTTCATAAGTCTGGATTTTTACATGGTTTTTGATAGGAATTGATAGTAAACATTGACCTATATTAAACGGTACATTTCCAATATTAGATAAGCAATTTTAATAAATATAATATACAGATATAAGTAAATATAATATACAGACATAAGTAAATATTATATCAAATTGTTGCACATAATATAATGACAGCATAAAAATATTTGACATACCTATGTAAGTATTATAATTAAATAAAAAATTGTATCCAATCTAAGATCCCTCAATCTATTTTAATAGTATATACTACAAAATACTTCACATTCTCGGTACAGTTAAACGTTCATCACAAAACCTTGAAAAAATAATGTCGCTGTATGAACCATTCAACTTCAAACTCAACTTTTGGTGCACAAAAAAATTCTAATCTGACAGCTTTTGTGTAAAATGCATTCTTATTTCCATGTGAGGGTGAGCGACATCCTCGTTCCCGGCTATCTCAGGTGTCTTGGATATAGTCAACATGAAAGAGCGGTAGTGCAAATAACCTCTAACTCGTTCCCTGTCGCCTTGTCCAATGGCTTTAACGTGAAAAAAGGACGACCTACGTTGAGTGATGTCTCGCTTCACTGAGGAAACCATCAAGTAACTCGGCCTTTTTAATTCATCACGACTGAAGCTTGGTTTCAGTTTACAAGGTAAAGAGGAGAGCGGGATTCATCTCATATTCTTTACAAATCTCATTAACCAAATGAGATACAAAAAAATAAAAATCACATGAAAAAAAAATCTGTTACGTTTTTCTTGATATTGTTGACCTCATTACCATTATTGACACGAAGAAGATGAAGTATCCTAATATAAATATGATAATTTTAATTATAGCTACTTAATTCAATAGCTTTTTATTTATTTAGTTTCATGCAGTTAAGACATTCCTCTAGAGACATATTTAATCGTTTGAATGATGATCAATTGTTTTCTATTTGCAGTATCACATTTCTAAAATTTGAAAAACGACGGAGTTGCTGAAATTATAATCTCAACTATTCTTGTATTTTTTTTTTTTAAAGTATCGATAAGTGTATCCATTTGTACTATTGCAATAGTTGTTGTATATCTATGTAGGCCCTCGTATAGGTAGGTCTATTACTCATTGTTATCACATCCTATTAACGTATTCTATGTAAATAATGCTGTAAAAATCACACCTTTTTACAAAGTCCATATCCTTTATTTAAATTTACTATTTATTTTCATTTAATCGGCATTTCTATGTTTATTAAAGGGACAACCCGTAAAATTTAAATAAGAATGCAACACACTCTGAGGAACTTAAAATAATTATATTTTTTCCATTCGTAAAACATCGAATGTTAATTTCATTTTGGATATGTTAGTTTATCTTTATATAATTTTTCGTTTTAACAGAACCCTGAAACCATTTACTAATAAAATAACAAAAGATTACATGTATGGCGTGTAAAACTTGTTTTGTCTTTTTTTCAAAAGCTGAATTTACGTGCATCACCCCATATACGTCAAACGTAACATCGTCTATTTCAAAAGAATGATATGAATGAGAACGTGGCGTCAAGCTACAACTCACAGATACGATTCATGAGCCTTGTAACCTCTGACTTCTTCAAATCTCTGACAAGTCGTGAGCAGAACAATTCCCACAACAACATATGTGATATTTCTGCTTTAACATGGTCTTGCTCAAAATCTTGACCTAAAACATATATATGAATAACTTGATATGACCTCGAAATACTGCTGCGTCCACAAAAATACTGAAGTTCCTGCAACATCAATATTTTTAAACAAGTCTATACTTTTGGGAAGATGCGGATTAAGGCTTGGTAAGAATGGTGTGATAATAGGTCCACTGGTGACATGAAATTTTGTGTTAGACTTATTTAAGTAATGATGATATGTAGAGAGAAATGTGATTTCTATAGTTGAATGCATAGAATTAATTACAACTAGTGTACTGTTATAACACGTTCCTACAACTAACAATACAAATATCTAGAGAAGAATGTCTGAGCTTTACCAGGTTAACCATTCATACAATTAAAGCCCACATTGACCCTATAGTATGAGAAAGATGTGAAAATAACAATACATCTCGACAGACAGAAGTAAGATAATGGGCCAATTTCCTCCATCTTAACACGATAGTTCGGCAATTCAACTAACTTCAGCTGATGAAGAGAATGGGTAGTATGTATAATCTAAGTACAGGTATATATACTATTAAAAAATGGAGATATATACAAATATAGTTTATCCGGGAGAATAAATAAATGTACCCTAAGAAGAAAGTTTATACATTATGACCAATTTAATAGGCTACCTTTAATTCATTATAAAAAACCCCAATTAGTTGTAATATTTTAGTTTCCAGTACTTTTTAAACATCAAGCAGAAAGCCCCAGGTTCCTCTTTTAACTGTGTTGCCTGTATACGAAAACGTTTTAAAACAGGTCACAAAGATCTCCATCTTGAATACATTACTTATATTTTATATATATGGTCAGATTACAAAAGATAGCAACATTATCCAGCACAATACACCGCAAACAACCAATAGAAATTAAACTATAAAATTATAATAAGAAGAAAATAAATTTTGACGGAGCTTGGTCAATAACTTGATGACGCTACGGGAGACTTAATAAGAATTTATAATTCATCTTTTTAGTTATCGTTGACGGGTTTTTGTAAGAAAGGCCACCTTGTTTGGGCAGGGTAATAAGATATATTTTTATAAATAATATGAAGGAAAGGAAATGTATAGCTTGACGATCACATAGCCACTTAGAGTTATAAAAAGTAAATGAATAGAAATTAAGGAATTATATAGTTTTTTTTAAATAGAAATTGTTTGGAAATACTATGTGCTTTACTTGTATATTCATCTATTTATATTTCTAAAACAAAACAAACAATCAAAAATAACACAAAAACAACTAGAATATCTAATATAAAACAAAAATACAAAGTCTCTTTTGACAATTCCCTCTTTCCGTTAATGAATACAAGATTCCACTGAAAATGTCAGCTATGAATGTTAAATAATGATATACTAACTGTTACATCTTAAACGCCACATGTCCTAAAATACTGACAATGTATTGGTATTGAACTCTATTTCCAAACCTGGGGTTGTACCACATACCGCATGATATACTAACTGTTACATCTTAAACGCCACTTGTCCTAAAATACTGACAATGTATTGGTATTGAACTATATTTCCAAACCTGGGATTGTACCACATACCGCTAACTCTATTAGTTTGGCTATATCTTCAATATATTCCCTGAATCTCGTCTCGTCACCCATCTGACCTGTGTAACCACCTTCACTGTCAAATGTAGCTTTTGATCAACAAGTGTATGATGAGACTGGTCACTTTGATCTCACGACGACTCGTCATTCCCGAGTTGCATATATACACGGCTACAAGCAATCAATGTCATTTCGTAAATTCTTCGAATGTTAAAAGCTTGATTGATAACACGACCGAGATGCAATTCTTTGTGCTACCACTGAAAATGAACCAATCTCCAGAGAAAACGAAACAAATAACTTTGACCCCAGTTAGAATTTGCTTATTACCACCTTAAATTAGCGCGTTGCGAATACCAAATTTTAACATTGTCATGTTAATTTTGTGAACAGGTGAAATATATTACGCTGTCATCAATTCATGGTTGAAATTTTCTGGACATAAATACGAAAATAATGTGCCTTCTGGCCATATTTGTTAATTCTGCGTTTATTTCGACATAATCGCTTTGATTCGATCTCCAAATTAGTCTGCATATCTGCGACATGTAGATAATGGCTTTACAACAATCACTACACACGTAGTTTGATGGAAATGACACAAAATAGTTTGATTGATCTTGTCCGAAAAAAAAAAATTAACAACCAGATAAAGAATCGCAAAGATAAATGTCGATTTGTACACTTATACCGCCGTTTTTTGAAGTCGGGTCAAGTCAAATACAATGTTTATTGGTAAGACAATTTACGTGCATAAAAATGAAATGTAAAAATTTATATTTATAAATTAGCTAAAAACAACAATTATAGAAAACTAGAATACGGTCATATAGAAAAACAACAACATGATAATAACTTCATTGAGTGATGCTATGAAAGGAATTATCAAATAGATGAACTATTACTTTTTCTTCACCTATATTCCGAAATGTACCGCTAACGATCTGGGACTGTTGTATTAAGCTGAAACACGGTTATGAATTTATGTATGTCCACATATCTGTCATACTTAATAGACAACTTGTGATCTAGCTAGAGGTTAGCTAATTTATGGCAGTCAGTTTACTGATTAATATATTTATAAACACGCCTTGATCTAAGTAAATGGTACATAGTTTGGTTTCTATAAGATAAGTTATATATGATGTATGTAGGTGGTCAACATAGGTTTATCAATGTGTTAAAAATAAATCTCAATATTATATCGTTGACATTGATTTAAAAAAATCAAGATTTCTATCTTTTAGCCACGTATGACGAGTTTCAATATATTATGTTAATAAATCCCATTGAATGTCAACGTGGAACGCTCTTCCACACTTGAATAATAGACGAAACATCCTGAAAGCCGTTGTATAGTTTGAAAGTCTGTGATTGGTTCAAAATGTTGGTTCAAAATGTTAATTTTCCGAAATTTTTATGATTGGTTTTTAACATATATGATGGAATTTTATCATCAGAATAGACATTTTATATACATACGGTTACACAATTAATTGTTTATCTATATTTATTGCCTTATAGTTTTGGAAAGTTTTAGAATTTTTTTTATCATTGGTTTAAAACATAGTATGAAATTTTATGATTTGAATATATATTTTAGATACGTGTGATTACATAATTAATTGGTTACCTGTATTTATCGCCTTATATTATTTTAATGTTTTATCTGAAGTGTCTTAGCCAGGAATCATCTGTATGATGTTGTATAAACCCTATAAACATTCAACTGATTTGTGACACTTTAATATTATTATAATTATTAATTAAACCCATACACTATTCAATCAACATTTATATTGTGCTACATATTTTACCCATTGATGTTTGTATACCCTAAACTTTAAGTTACCACAGAGTGCACACAACTTTAAAACGTTAAGAATCTGAAGATTTAAAACGTTTATCCTTCGAACGTTTAAAACATGTAAGTAAACATTCGAAATTTTAAAACGTTAAGCATTCGAAGGTTTAGTGTATTTAGCATCCGAAGGTTTAGTGTATTTAGCATCCGAAGGTTTAGAGTATTTATTATCCGATGTCTTAGTGTATTAAGCATCCGAAGTTTTAAAACGTTAAGAATCCAAGGTTTAATGTATTTCCCATGCTTAAAAGCATCCGAAGTTTTTAAAACGTTAAGCATCCGAAGTTTTAAAACGTTAAGAATCCAAGGTTTAATGTATTTCCCATGCTTAGGAGCATCCAAGTTTTTAAAACGTTAAGCATCCGAAGTTTTAAAACGTTAAGAGTCCAAGGTTTAATGTATTTCCCATGCTTAAAAGCATCCGAAGTTATTAAAACGTTAAGCATCCGAAGTTTTTAAAACATTAAGCACTTTAAAAAGTGTGAATCATTCGAGGATTATCTGACAATATATTCTGATAGTCACTCGAAGATTTGGTACAGTTTTGAAAGTAAAGTTTTATGATGACATAGATTACACAAAAGCTAATATACCCAACATTTTCAGTTTAAGTTCAAGTTAAGCACCCAAGGTAACTGAATTGAAATCCAAGTAAAATCTTACCTATTAATGAAGAAACTAGCTGACATAAAGTTTTGGGGTGTTTGGTATAACGCTTTAGCACCAAAACGCAAATCAGCAGACCATATCTGAAATCAAAACACAAGTGTAAGAACAAATGACACATTTCTCAAAGAAAGGACAAGTAAACTTTACATATTTCGATAAAATTGTCTTGTTTTATTAATAGTGTGAAATGCGGATGTTTTTTATGACCCCATTTTCTTGTATATAAATACATAAACAAATTATACCTACACAGAGAGATGACATTCTTATAATCACGTGATTAACTTTCTACATAACGTATATACAAATTCCTTTAAAGCGACATTATTTAAATAGTAAATTATACTTTAATGTAAATTCCTTTCTATATTTTCTGTCAGTTTGAAGAAGGGTATTTATATTTTTAAATATGATCTGAATGATGTTATAATACCACAAAACAGACATTTAAAGTCAATTAATCTTATCGCAATCCTCGAACAAAATAACAGATTTCCACCAATCAAATGGATATAAAAATCAATATGAAGATACAATCGGACCTTCATTGGCATTTTGTAAATATGATATAAACAAAATCCTGACGTGACGGCTACAAAATATTTAGCCATAAGAAACCAGGGGGTATAAAACAGTAAGATGAGCATAGTTAGGAGGTTTAAATAGACCCATCACCTTATCTCACATTGTTTATATATCTAGATATATAAACTGATTCGTTTATTTTATAAAAATAACAGATATATAGGTCTAATTCCCTCTAGGGTCATGTACATCTACACCGCCTTCATTTTCACCCTCTTAAAGCTATATATATAAAACATATATAAATATTCATACAAGGTAATTAGTCCAAAATGTTTTCCAGGCTAAAAAAGATTAATGAATCATTGCAAAAATGACAGTTAACTATACTATTTTGAACTAATTTTACATATTTTACTGTGTCGCCGAGTTTTTATGTTTGTTTATTTTTTTTTTAAATATTTAGACAAAGAAAGTCTATGTGGCAAGCGCATCTTGCATACGAAAATGAATATTAAAACAAGATCTTAGTATTTTTATTCGACAAGGATTTCTATTAGCTTTTTCTTAATGTATCTTTTTATTTATGTAAATAGCGGAAAACAAAAGCCCACTGTACCTTGGAAATACAACAAGGTACATACATTAAAATATTTGTTATCAGATGACAATATCTACAGGGCTGGCCTATACTTCACCTTGCCTCCAAGCTGGGAACATGAGATTGATAGTGATTGTAATTTGACCATACAATGGTAGTATAACAGGCTATCAGTTGTACGTATTGTATATAGGTGACAGTTGTCTATTGTTGCAGCTTAAATGCCCCAGTATATATACCATTGATTAAATACTCCATCTGATACAGTTTCATCATTCTACAGACAACTTTATAGTATTAGATGATTGTACAGATAGCTCATCTTGTGTTCTACTGATAAATTCAAGTATAACAATCATCAGAAGCTACATATCGATTTTGTTTTGGGGGGGGGGGGTGTTTAGGAAAAATGACACCGATTGATGCACAGACCCCTAATACGAGTGACGCATGCGCACCCCCCGTCCACCCCCGCGGAGAAATCTTTTAATCTAGAGTCCCTGAAATGCCATTTCCTGGGCTTTGGGGGCAGATTTTTCAGAATTCTGATGGTCAGACAACACTTATTACACGAGTAAAATTTAGTACTACGCATGGGATTCATGTTAATTATTAAGAAATTTGCAAGAATCTGTGACAACTTATGAAAGTAATAGTTATTACATGGCGTACTAATATCATGCAATCTCTGACTTGACTGGTTAAACGGGGTGATGAAATATATCGAAGAAAAGAATGTGAGAAATCACAGCATCTACTATCTATATAGAAGTATTGTCATAAAACTACATTGTCTTAATTGATCATCTATCATTCTATTTTTATCAACATATTATTACTAACGGCAGTTTACCTATAGAGGCTGTATATTTATGTTACCTTGCGGCGATAGTCACTCAACTCCTTTTACTTCAATCATTCTGACATCTTAATTAATTCTTATTTTATTAATTCCAAATATTTAAATATTACTGGACATGTTTAATCTATCATTTTATTTCGTCCATGCCGATTGGTCAAAATTTTCACTAAAATACACCTTATTAATAAAAAAGAGTAATTTGTATATTTGAATGTCGCATAAAGATTTATACAACGAATGTTGTTAGGTTTTATTGTCGAATATGCCTTAAAAGAAATCCTATAAACTAGCCCTTAAATAATCAACGGTTATAGAAAATGAATATTTTGAGAGTGCATGAGTGCTTATATAAGAATTATAAATGTAAATGTATTGTCTTTTATAAGTAATAAACATTATCTATGTCTTGTTATTAATTGTTTTATTTATCTTCGTTTGGTTTAAACTACATAATAAAATATACACTGTTAATATAACACAAAGCTAACTCTTGTTCTATACATAAGTACTATTACTACTTTTATCAATGTAAATGTACATTTTTTCTAACAGTGTATATAGGTTGACAGTATTATTGATGGTAGATGTCCCCTTTTAAATATTAACTTATAAAATCCATTAGTGTTAGGTATATAAGCCAGCCTGTTAAGCCATTATATGTCAACTATGTAAATTAGTATAAAGTATGTTATGTTAATGTAAGCAAAAATAATGAGAAATGTTTTAGTAGATTAATAAACTGCCATAATAAACGTATACTCCACAAAAATTCATCATTTAATTCATCAGAATTGTGCGCAGAAAACAAAACACCACAGAAATGATCTCTTTTTGATATCACATCTAAAGATTATTTGTGATGCCATTTTTAAAAACATCTAATCATATCCACAGTCACATGTACATTTTGTGAAAAGAAAAAAAAGTATTATATTCACATATGTACCACACACATGAAAATACCTGCAATATAGTATTAACTAAGACTATATAGAACTAAATCCCTGTTATAAATAGTTGAGGCAAAATATTGTTAATCAATCAAACTTCATAATTACACCTAATCTTAATATATTCTCTATTCCAGTTTTAATTATGAAATGTATAACAGGTCTAACACGTCCATATACTGTCATTGCATTCATAAACTCACAATCTGACCAATATAAAAGTTAGAAAACAATAAATAACTCTAAATGATAAAGGTAATTATATGTCAAATAGAAAATAAGCTGGGTGTCATTGGTTTGTACATTTATACACAGATAATCTCGTTAAAATGCAGTCATTTCACGTACCTGACATTTATGTAAATATATTTGGTATTTTTAAAGGCACTCTCGTTCTAGCAATATAATTTCAACTAAATTATTCTTTTACAAACAATCGCGTCTGTTTAGACAACAACAGACTGCTGGTTACATTATAAACATAATATTGTTGATTTTTTAAAATAATTTTATGCTAAAACAAACCCCACATATTAAAGAAAAAAACTGCTAAGTTAGTACCAAAAATGTTATGAATTAAACTCTTACCTTAAGTATTCATATAGTATGGTTGTATAGAGCTGGCTATAAGATACTATCTGCAGTTCATAATGTCAACTTCTTCCTTGTTGTGCGATGTCCACTCTTCAAGAGTCCGAAGGGTTGTGACCAACGTTGAGACCCTCACGGAGTTTTAGTGGTATATGGTATCATTATGTCACCTACAAGTTTATTATCTTGGACAAAATATAACCATTTCGTGTCACTGTCAACTCCAGCCCATTTTTCACCATTGTAGGTAAGGATAGACAAAGGGGCCCTGAAGGGGTGCAACCAAATCCTCTAGTGACACCTGTGAATGCAAATGATTATTTTTGTGATCAATGAGGTAAAGTGAGTTAATTAATCTATCATGATAGATGCTATAGATAATCAACACACGAACATAGGAGAAATAAATAGTAAAGTACTATATTACCAATATTAAAATATACATAGAAACATATATACCACATATACACATCATTATAATAATCACTGTACCATCCTAATGATAAATACATTTACTTAATATTTTAACATATTCTAGATTACAAAACTCTCTCAATGAACCATGTGTTCATATTCTTTTGTGTTTAAAACAATTAAAACAAAAATGTGTGGTGTGTTAGGTTTTTGTTGAAGAATGTGACGCCTTTAGGGGACCTCACAGATAAGTAAATATCACTAAAGCGCACGTGCTCATCCAGCCATTATGGGAATCTCATTTTTTAGACAAAAATGTGAACAAGAGACGAAAACATGAATATATGGTCAAAAATTCGTTTAGATTAAAAACTGAAACACGGGTGGTGAAAAAAAGAATAATAGAAGTGTTTAAGAAGAAGTAAGGGGGACTCTTAATACTATTCTTATCTTACTGTTGTATATAAAAGGGGCCTAGTATAAGATAACATTGTATGAATATCACTACACTCTTCAAATTGTAATTGGTTAAAGGGTGTCCCTCAAGGCGACTCTTTCTTTTCTTTAAATTCAATAAATGATTGCTATCTTTACAACTCACTAAAACTTATGCATGTTAATAAACCAGTGGTTGTTGTTTCATATATGCGTTTTAGTGAGTTACTCTTCAATTACTACTTGTCACCCAAAGAAGACCTTTACAACTCACTTTTTCCAATATGAATATGAATAAATTGGGGTTATAAACGTAATTGGTATTCTCCCTCTCGCAGTTTATTATTATAGTGCAAAAACTTTGATTTCATTGACCTTTTGCGAATGCGATGTATTTAAAAAAAAAAAACAAACCAGGATGAGGATTTCCGTGAACAACCAAACAGCATAATTCATACATAAACTTGTTAGTATGCTACTTAAAGTGAAACGTATAATACTAAATAATGTTTGTTCAAACACCATGTTGTCGCGTGTACGTATATTTCTTTTTTGGGGGAAGCATCAGTGCCGTTTAGTTTTGAAATATGACGAATTTCATCTGTAATTACCCGTATGTTATATGATATCATTACAGACACAATAACCCACAACGTTCTCATGTATCAAAACACTGTTCTATGTTAATGTAGGGACTAATAGTAAGTGCAGGAGGACGGCACCACAAAAAAAGAAAAAAAAATCCACGAGACAAACCTGCGGACAAACTACATAGACTTTACAAACGTATATCAAAACAAGAGAATGGATCCGGGGGCCTGGTGTAAGCGTCCACTGCGCTGTACAACACTAGGATCTGGAAGAGTTGTTATATAACAGGCGTTCTAGTTGATGTGAGGAATTAGTCAATGAAACGGTCTGTTACGGCATGGAACTGTGGGTAGACCCCTAGAAACGTCAACGCTGATTGATTAATTAATGTCTGACGTCACAGGGTCAAATGCCGCTCGTATGACCCCTGACTTGACCTCTCAGTACAACTGGTCAGATCTTCATGTAGTGGAGGCCATCGAAAGTATGAAAAAAACGAAACGAAATATAGATTGGAGCTAAATCTGCCTATCGCAGGTCTTTCTTTGGGCCTGAAATGTTATTAACATGAAAAGACCGTAATTAACTCTCGATGCCATCTTATGTGTTGGATTTTCACTGGATTTGAGTCCGATTTGCTGCTCAACCATCATTGATGATTTAATCCAAAAATGAATTAGCGTACCGACAGTAGTAATGATGATTGAGACTAGGCCTAAAATTCAAACGCTAATATCTCGGTTCAGAGTGGACCAATTTGACTGAAATTTTCAGCATATCCCCTTTACATTATCTAGTTTTGACTATTATTGTGAGAACTGTCAGCCCTTTATCTAATCTTCCATAATGCCCCTTTCACTATCTTCCATAACACTGTTGTGCAAAGACAACCATTACATCCCCCCCCCCCATTACTTCAAACTTTCAACGCCCCAGCTTTTCTGACCTTATTCTTTACGTGGTGGTATAATACCCTGTTGATAATAATAAATAAAGTATTTTGTATATTGGTAAACAGTATATAATGGTTTTTATTAACGAGGAATATGTTTGTATTTTGTTTACTTGTAGAGGGTTCATTAAGAAGGAAGAAGAATTAGTTGGCACACAAGCCTGGGGCTAAGGATAACAATGATAACCATAACAATAGATTTAATAGTGTCGTATTGACAGTAAATTATAGTCCATATCCTCTGTCAACATGCCATTTTTAATTACAATTATATATATATATATAACTAGCTGTATAGGCATGGTCAAAATAAATCATTACATTTCAAACAGCAAGACATTCATTTCATGAAAAAAAAAGAAGGTTTTTTAACTGCCGGGCTTCAACATTTAGCTTTTTAAAATTGAAGACATTTTATATATCAATTCAAAAACAATCTTATTTTCACCAAATGTTTTATTCTTACCAAGATACTATAAAAAAGTTACGAGATAAAAAAAATGTATTTACAAGAGAAGCAGTAACTTGTACTTAACATAAAAAATAGTTTCAATTTCACAGTTTTTCGCTCTAATGGTCAGTCTTAAATCATTCTCCTGTCTCTAAACCAGTAAGGACACACTGTATATAGAGCCTAAAATTTTAATGAATTGTATTGGAGAGGGGTGATATTAAACAGCATTCTTTTGAATTTAATCAAGATGATAAAAGATAGTTCACACGCCTTGTATAAGTATGTTTTATAATTTATTATGTTCTTTCAGACTAGACTTAATATATCTATAGATAGATATTTATCTCGAACTTCTATAACAATATGCAATAACTTTACTACATTAACTATGCTATAGAATGGAACGAACTATAGCAAAATAAAATTTGAAGAATTCTCGAGATCTGATAACAGCCTATCATAAGTATTACTACGCAGTATTCTTGAATTTATTGTTCTACATCAAAATCAGAGAACAGTTTCAAAAAGGTTCAAATTTACCTAAATAATACTTATAACTGTTTGTGTTTCTTTTCAACTTCATAATCTTATAGTAGCGGCAGATATATCGTGCGCAATGTAGAGCAACTACAAAGTTCCCAAACAAGAATAAAACTATATATTTTAAACTTTATATTTGTGTATTATTATTATTCATTACATCTGACTACACATTAAATTACTTATGTCACTACATGTATTACACGATGGCGAAAGTTAACTGATTTTATGATATGGTGTACGGAACTGAATATGAATAAAATAGGTCAAGCGTAAATATTGTAATACAAGACCACCAATGTACTGGTTGTTATTGAGTATAATATTTAACATCCAGTATTATGAATGTACCAAATGATATGTTAAAACATTAACCAAACCAATGTTTAATATAAAAGAAATAACTAATATATTTCTCATAGGCCTATAAAGCAATTAAGGAAATTAAGGCTACAGAGTTATCACCACATGGTGTAAATGTTCAAACGAGCCTGAAAGTGATGATTTTGACAACAATACGTAAATTTGTACATTTCCAAAATATTCACCATTCTTACATGTTTTCTGAAATTAGACGCAATTTTAAGATTCGAATCTCGTAAATCAGACAGTTTCATATTTGAATTAGCACCATCTTATTTATTGTCGCATTGTTTGTCTAGGGCTTCCGTTTTCGTCTACTCTACCTATACACCGATTCATTACTATTTTTAACATCTGTAGTTTGTTGATTTATTATTTATGTGAACGCTTCTAATGACTTCTAACATCTAATTAACAACAAAAACCTCATAACGTAATAGAATAGCTGACGTCACAGTGTTCCATAATTACATAATATGGAGCGGTAAAATAAACGAAACGAATCAGATGTTAAATGAGAGACTAACCTCTAGCCTATTAAGGATAGGATGACAGTTGAGATGAAATTCTGCCCGTGGGCTTAATCAGACTTAGTACGATAGCGCATCAAAATGACATAGAATTTATATATCACTTTTGATTCAGTATTCGCGCGTCGACATTAGGAATTGGATACATGATGTATTGAATTACGATGAAGTGTGTTTTAGTTAAACATATCAACTCGTCTAGTATAATATATCTTTATATTTCATATAGACATTCAGTGGTATTTAAAGAATGCTGAAAATAAAATGATCAAAAATTAATTCATGACAGTCTGCTTTCAATTATATGTTCAATCTTATCTCTAACCAACGTGCTTTAGTTTCATTTCATTCATTTTATAAAACAGCATGACACTATGTTAATCTGTATACAAAATGTTCACACATTTTATATCTATTCTTCTCTACCACTAGGATTTTTATTTTATCTTCTATTTCTTAAAGACACTGTGCCTAATCTTTATGACACAGACTTTAAATTTCTCCTAAAATTTTACATTGAAATCCATACAGCCATATTGCACGGAATCGCTTGTGATATTAAACCGGACACTAGTCCAACCATTTTAACTTATTTCCGCATCACCCCGGTAGTTGCTGCAATAGAAATGCCAATTACCACGATTTGTGGTCGACCTAGGCGTATATTATCACCCAAAAAATGTCCCAGTTCGAAATCCGTGTCAAAATAGGTCAAATTAGCCCGAATCCAAAACGGTTTGGTATCAAAATATATCCTTTCGGGGTAGCTGAATCCATTTCCATACAAATTTTGGTGATAAGTTATACCACGGTGTCAATATTTGGGAATAGTTCAAGATGGCGACCAGTTTTGGCGGGAAAATTCGAATTTTATAAAATGACCGAATTTGGTATCACAATATACATTTTTAGGTAGATGATTCCATTTTCATACACATTTTCTCATTTAGGTGATTAATTGGGTCCCCTGGGTCAATTTAGTAGTAAATCCCAGGCGGGGGGGGGGGGGCGGCAATGCCCCTCGAAAAAATGTTTCCCCCCCCCCCCCGAAAAAAAATTTGCCGACCATAGCTCTAAAATACCTACTGTAGACCTAGCTGGCTACTAAATCCCATTAGATATTTGGGGTTTAAGGATACCCGAGTCTGCCTCAGATCTAAAACGATGACATTCGTCAAGTAAAAACTAAATTTCATCTGGCCTCCCTCATAGCTCACTTTCAGACGCGGCGTAACAGGCATGTCAAAAGGGGGCACTCTGGTATTACCTTAATAAAAGAATAATGGTCGTGTTTTTGAAATCGGTGATCAATACTATGTGGAATGTCGTAATTATTACTGCCATCTAACTGATATTGAAAAAAGTTGTAAAGCTATGAAAGTGGAGGTGCCTCTACGAGTTCTATAAGGTCCATGGTGCTGAAGTTTGTTCTTGCGGACCATTGTTTTGACATAGTCTGAAAGGAGGAGAAGTTGACGGTCGATTAGATCGCAGAAAATCAGTGACTGCCGTTGCGGCAGCAGAGCCCGGGGCAACTGTTGTTTTTTTTAAAGGTTTTTTTTTCTGCATTTGCACGTCTTTGTATTTCTGTGTTTGTACCCCGCCGTCCACCCGTCTGTCTGTCCACCTGTCTGTATCGTATGTTTATCATACTTTTTGTGACATAATAACACTGCTTCTTATTGAACTTGAATGCTCAAGCTTGTTCCAGTTGTTTATTAGGTGAATGCCTTGACTAAATTTGCTAAAGAGCGGAGCTAAGAAGAGATAAGCAATTTCAATTGCCGAGAATTTAGGACAGAATAACTAGGTCTCTAATTGAGGGATCAGTGTCTCTCTGTGTGTGTGTGTGGGGGGGGGGGGCTTAAAACTTGGTGTGTAGTTTCATCACATCAATATCTTGACTAAGTTCGACAATGAGCATTTTTCGCTTAGGGTGTGAAAAACAATTTGATTGCTTTATAAAATTGTTAAAGTAATCAATGAGTGTCATCTAATACAGATTAATGAACGGTTACATTAAAATTGTCACTTTTCCTGTCTTGGCATGCCAACAAAATAATTGTCGCGAGTTCTGTTGTTTACTGTTGTAACAGCGATCACGGATTTTCTGCGCTCTAATAGACCGTCTACTAATATTTCCTTCAGACTATGTAAAAGACAATGTTCCGCAAAAATGGCACTACGGACAATCTAGACCTGGGTACAGGTTTCAATGGGACAAACAGGCGATAACTCAATATCCATCTGTGTCTCATCATTTGAATCATTTTGTGAAATAAATTCGTCGCGTGTTTCAATCTTGTTTCAGTTACCCAGGTTGCTGAGACACGCCCACTACGCTACTTCCACGCTGGGCTGGAAGTGGCCCCAATCGACATGACCGCTTCGCTGCTACATCAATGAGCTGGGAATGGCTTGCGCGTAGGGGTCTTTAGCAGGACCGTAACTAGCTCAGAGCAACGAGGGGGCGGGAAGTGTTCTCAGGGGTGCTGTAAAATTGGCAGACAATGTATATCTATGGTCAAAAATTTTTTCACCCCTCCTAGTTGCGGGCCTGGTCTTTAGATATGAGAGGAAACCGGAGGAGCCAGAGAAAACCCACGAGGTTGGACAAGCGACCCCACCCCTTCTCACGTACAAGCGGGAAATCGAAACCACGCCTCTTGACTCAATGTCAGACAATATGACATAACGTACACACGTTAAACCATTCGCCCCCACCCCCCACTCCCCCAATCTGTCTTCGGAAAATGCTTCTCCCTCGTATTTCTGAAGATAACCATAGTAAATAAAATTAACTGCCTGTTAGTCTCATAACAACCCAGATAAAATATCTAGGTAATGTTAAACCCTATTTTCTTATAAATGGTTTGCGTTGTTTTTCAGTACGGTACACTTTCGTCGTACTTTGGCGTTTTAGTCAAAAAGAACTCTGCCTCAACTAAAACGTCTATAATTTTTGTTATTGTCTATAACGTGTAAAAGAGTTTCTAAACCCATAAATATTTTCCCCATATAACAAAGTATATGAAAAGGTTACTATACGTATTTTATTAAGATCATACCTGAAATACTTAAGCAGCAATTCTTGAACTTTACACTTTGTTGTCCGTTTTGTCCAAACGTTGCCTCATGCAAAGCTTTATAAATTCGGCCTCTGAAACCTCGGTCATTGGCGATAGGTACAGTGATGACCAATAGGGGCCCATGTCAGTCCGTCCGGACGTCCGTTCATATTTTTGTGCATTCTCAAGAGGTCACAATTTTGATCCGATGTTGACGTCTGTTCACATTTTTTAAGGACACTCTAGAAGGGACATCGGTTATTCGATTTTCATGGAATTTAAAATATATTTTAATATCCCAAGGTTCTCGGATATTTCGATTTCCGCAGATATCAGATCGTAGCTTCCTCGATTATTGCCCCGGTTTGTACGAAAGTCACCTGCATGCCAAGTCGACCCTCAAGAGGACATTAATGTACGTTAAGGGCCAAAAGAGTTTGATATCAGTGCGCATTGGATCTCAACTAATTGTGTTGTGGGCCCAAAAATGAAATATGTACGAAGTTTTTGATTCCTCCAAAGGCGTTTGGTGTCTGGGGTTATAGACTCTGCCCTTTACGCAAATGTGTAACAAAGTTTATGGGTTCTCTAGTGTTATGAATTCTGAATATGCGAGTCTGAAATATGTCGATTTTCATTAGGGACGAACCCTATTGCTAATCGACATTCCGCGACCTTACGTTCCGGAATTATCCGCCTTTGCCGAAATCTTTGTAAATGCGATAGAGACTATTGTTTGTAATGGATTTTTTTCATCAAATATTCTGTGACACATTGGGGTCATGAGTCGACGAATACTGTGGGTATTCAGCGTTCTGCAACCTTCCGTTCCGGAGTTGTGGCCCCATTTCCGAAAACCTTGTGAATACAATAGAGGTTTTAGTGAAGCATTGGGCTCTTAGCGAACCCTATCAATAACCAGCCTTCCACAATCTCCCGTTCGAGAGTTATACCCCTTTGGCCGAAAACCTTCTGAACGCGATAGAAGCTATTTATTTTAAATTTGGTATGACGCATTGGGGTCACTAGAGGACGGACCCTTAATCATCGGTTTCAAACCAGCTGTAACCGCAACAATATCACGTCATAGTTTCAAAACACAACCGTTCTGCAGTACTATTTCACATTTTCAAGCCACTGCCGTAAGACATAAATTAAATACATTCAGAAACATGGTGAGATTTCCGGTAATACAATACACATTAAAACATTCATCATTTTATCATCATTATAAGGAATGATGATAGCTACAGATACTATAACTAGTAAAAATTTAAATCTTATCCATCTTAACCCAATCTCCTCGCCTTGCTTGATTGATTAGAAATCTGATTTGAGCGGAATTTGTTGTAACGAGATTCATGACCCCGCTTGTTAACAGATACTTTAATAGTATCTGCCAGATTTACACTTGGTGGACTTTATTGAATATATACGAGGAAAGTTAGAGTTATAAATTCTTGAATGAATACTCACCTTAATATCAAGTTACATATATAGACTCCTACTACTCCATATTAATTTACTGGAGCTGATTATTTTGCACTGACTATTAAAGAGGCACTATCTTTTTCACCCAAATAATGTAATCAAAGATGAATAATATCATAATCAAAATAACCTTAGATTCTTATAATTATCGAAAATCATAGCATTGTCCTACACGAACTTTCGTTAAACTCATTGAACACAATTAAAACATTTGTACGACTCGTAAATTGAATATTAAGCGATTGCTTCATGGATTTGTCTCAAATTTTGTATACAATCTAATTTGAACATGCCATATATGACTGTATAGTCAGTCACGTCAAATTGATAAATATTATTTTTTTTTGCTGACCGACGAGGACCTCTTTAAGATTGGTTTAATGTATATAATAACATATAAGACTTACGTGGTTATACACTGACAAGCTGATGTTTATTCTAACAACAACACGCATTATTCCTGAAAGTTAGCTCCATTGGAACCCCCAACATCTGAGATCAAAAAAAGAAATTGTTTGTATAACTTACAGCCTATATAGGTTCTACTGTCGCCATCTTTTCCTCACTTACGTGATATTGTTCATTTTACGTGGTCAAACTAAAGACGACAAGACTGAAAACATTTCTCTTGGTTTCCTCATTGTTAAATGTTACAAAACGTGCTTATTTACTTGTCTATCGTTGTTCAGGTGTTAAAGGTATGGTCATTTGTCAAATTCGAGAGTGTGATTAAAAGTTAAAACGTGAATAATAGTAGATGCAAGATATAAACATGGCGCCTGATAAGCTTATTGTTTTAAAAACAAAAGGAAAGAGCAGTGTAACAATGCTACTTATAACCAATTTTGATACATGTATCAACAATTCTTTTTAATGTAATAATAAAGACAGCAGGATTGTATACTGTATTATCCAGGAATTATATTAATAAAAGTAAAATGGAATTAATAGTCTACAGATTAACATGATACTCTATTTAAGCTGCTTTTTAAAAAATTTTTGATATTTAATTGAAAAAGAAACAACATAGATGACAATTCACAAGTACATGTTTAAATTAGATAAGATGATGAGTATATTAATAATGTACATCCCCCTGCCGCCCCAAAATATATTCTCAACTTCCTCTTTTTAAAATCCACACTTGTGAAAAATATAAGTTACTGAACATAATGTGTACTAAACATCTATCAATATATAAAAAGCAAACGACTTTTACCCGGTAACCTTTTGATGGTTTATTTGGGCAAAGTCTCCAAAATGTTTGGTATAGGTCCTCTTACTGCACAGAAAGTGGGCTCTTGGCACTCGGTTTCGCGCTTTCAAAAATTCGTTGTTACTCGCATAATAATCGATATACAACATTGACCACAACCCTTACGCAAACGACCTTAACTTTGAAGCATTTACAAATGTGACAAGGGCAAGATGTCGGCATTGTCTCTGTATGTCGACATTGTTCGTCCTTATGACTATAGTCAAACAATCGCAGCAAGTTTAAAAAATAAAATCGATGCATGGCTCTGAATTACAACAGGTTTACTCCTGATTACATATAGGTAACACAAAAGGGAACAGTCCTATAAAATTTAGGGAAACGTGGTAACTCTGAAAATAAAAAAAAACTTGAAATAGTCTGCCTTAAAATGAAATGGGTTTTAAAGTCCTACTGTTCTGCTCCGACTGGGCTAATGAAGACAGTGTGCTACGAGGGACATTTTGCCCGGACAACGGTGCTACGGCATACTCTTATATCGAATTCCAACTGTCAATGGATCCTTTACCTACACGCCAATATGTACGCGGAACCGCGGTTTTTCGTGCCATCTGAACGACTATACGTTGTCCCTTACCAGGTTCTCCGACCCGCACCATTGACACGGGGGAACCATGCCGGAAAATCCCGGTTCACTTTCTTGGCCAACGCAGGGATCGAACACGGGACCCGTAGGTTAGCGAACCAACGTCTTACTCACTGCCCGTCTTTATTAGTTCATTCGAGTCGGAACAGTAGGACGCTAAACCCCATCGCATTTCATTCCACTTACTCATTGAGCCACCGTGCCTCCCATCTGTCTTTAAAGATACTAGAACAGTGTGGAACTATATCTAGACAATATATCTAAATTTTCAACACTTTCTACTTCACAAAACGTGAGTCTCATCCTATTGTTATTTAATGAACAATGAAATATGGTTAAACTATCTGCAATATGTCTGATTGGGTTTGGCGACATACATTTCTGCTAATGAAGACGGGAATACACCATGTATTGTATTGTGCTATACGGGGGTTATTTTGTCCGGATAGCATCTAATTATTAATACAATGTGCATTTGGATGACCACATTATAGTGGTCACCTGGATCTCCTAAACACAGAAAAGACATTAGAATTCACCGAAGCTGGTGCGTTTGAAATGATCTTTATGGCAATAAACTATAACACATACTTATGGAAGACTAATTTAGTTGGGTGACGTTGCGAAGAGTATTCTCTCAATATTTTGAAGAGTTTGCTTTCAACGTTTTCAAGCTCACAGAAACGTTGCCATAATAAATTAGTAATTCTTCCATAAATATGTATTATAGTTTATTGTACTATCAAGTTACTAAATGCCTATAAAGGATTATGATCTTTATGGCGTACTGGCAGTTTTCAACAAACTGTATGGCATCTTGGCAACCATTCCGGCTACATCGTATTCTGCAGAGTGGTCGCTCTGATTAAACCGTATGTAAGATTTGCTGTAATAGTTCAAAAATAAATCCATAATGAATATATTTAAAATTTCTATCAAGTTACTTTATCGGGTATTCAGACAGCGGATGCAATTAAATTTGTATTACTTTTAATCCAAATAAGACTTTTAATACATAAGAATATGAAGCTCTGTACTGTATTGTCAAAGCTTTTATCAATAATCTGCGCATCATGTATTTTCTTAAAATTTAGGGTTGGTTCGCCATATTAACGTATATTGTATATACCATTTGAAGCCGGAATAATGTTGGACAGATCAGCCGCTCTTCCCCGCGTTAACCAAAGGATCTCCACATGCTCGTATTCGGTACTATAAATATAAGATGTTACCTGTAAGCTATGTATGTAACGAATGGACATTATTCAATGACAACTTAAGACATTGGAACACCCACTTTACTGTTGTTCCTGTGTAGATACAGTTTTCTATTCTATATTATTTGTTTAATAAATTATTACAGCCGAAAAAACACGTTTACTCTGTCGTGTACTGAGAATTTATATACTGATGTGAATTAAGACAAATTTGACCATCTTATTTATATACCCAATTTTGTGTGTCACTTAGAAAATTTACCACGTTAAACATTCCTACACGTAAATAAAACAGATGACTAAAATTTTACAATGAACGACTACTCTTTACCAAACACTGTATACACAATTTAAACTAGATTATAGACTTCATATTTACTTACAACTTCATTTAAAGAGGTATTCACCCTTATGAAAGGATATCACCTATTATTAAAGATGCCCAACAATTAATCTGCGAGTTATCACTCTTTTTTTACGAAACCTTATTAACACTCCAAATTATAATTCAGCTTTTAATTGTTTTTCCAGTTTATTGAAAGGTCTTTTTAAAATTGAACATTTTTCTTATTTAAGAAAACTTGTCATTTAAGAAAACTTGTTATTTATGAAAAGTTTTTATTTAAGAAATCTTGTTATTGCTACGATTATTGTGTTGTCTTTCTAAAATGATCCTAAATTTCCACAGCTTATTGTAGGAAAGAACTACAGTATAGAGACTAATGGTAAATGATTGTAGGACAATAACTAGATAAAAAAATGATTGTAGGACAATAACTAGATAAAAAATGATTGTAGGACAATAAACATAATGGTAAATGATGGTAGGACAATACGCAGATTGTCAATGATTGTACGACAATAAAGATATTGTAAATGGTGGTAGAACAATAACCAGATTATGAATGATTGCACGATACTAACCAGACTGTGAACGGTTGTACGACAATAACCATGGCCAGTAGCTGACACATAATTTCTTGCCACCTTTGCTCCATCAAAAAGCAATTTAACATTTTAGTGAAAGAATGTGTTAATTATAGCATTCTCATTCCAAAAACAAAAGTTCTTAGAGAAATACCCCGCAGTTTTGATAAAATCCGCCTTTAAATTTCGCACTCCATATCTCCGCCCAAACAAACAAAATGGAGTGTTTTGAGTGGATCCTTGTTGATTAAAATGGTCATAGACCTTCGTGGGTTAGTCCCCCAACTGCCAAATAAACAATCCCCCGACCTATGCGCCTGATCAAATCTAGAGTACATTTAGACCATTTCTTTCTTTGAACCGAGGTGGGGTGGGGATGGGCGGGGGGGGGGGGGTGTAACATGTGCACGTTCGAAAACAAGGTCTGTCATTGAGTCGAGTAACGTGGTTACTCCGGGTCCTCTGGTTATCTCCCACAGCTATATGTTGTCCATTTCCAGGCCATCTGTCCTACACCTCTGACAAGGGGAAAACCATGTCGGAAAATACAGATGAACTTTCTCAACCAACACCGGGATCGAACAAGGGACCACCAGGTTTGTGAGCCACCGTGGCCCAATTATGAAATGGGCTTTAACATTCGACTTTTCTACACCATCTGGGGTAATGAAGACAGGTACACACAGGATTATAGTATGCTATGAGGTACTTTTGATGAACAGCAGCACTGTGGCCCAATTTCTGTCAAAGGGCTCTGTTACGTGAGCGTTTTCAGGCCTGTCCAAATATAAGACACGGTTCTTGCCAGGCCCTCCATCATCCACAAGTGACAACAGGAACCAATGCTGGAAAACCCTGAGGTACTTTCTTGGCCAACATTGGGTAGGATCATACCCAGGACGTCCTGGTTCGTGGACCAGCACCTAACTAATTGAACCACCATGGCTTCTGATTTCTGTACCAACCAGGCTGGTGAAGACAGGCATACGAATGGAACTCTTTAGCTCCTTCTGGACATTACATGCTAAGCCGAGAAGCTGCGACAAGTGGTCAGTCTCATTCTATTGTGGGTTCACTTCCCTATGAGATTTACGGCAAAGGCAGGAAATAATCAGTAGGAAGCCAAGAAAGTTCTTAATTTCGCCTTGTTTATTTCTGTATTTCACAAGAAATAAACAAGGCGAAGCAGAGAAGTGGCTGATTAATTCTTGCCTTTGGACTGAACCTCAGAGCGAATCTGCGAGATTAGGACCATTTACCATGTCTTCCTGGATACTGATGCAGACATACACTGTGTAATGTGCTATGAGGAAACTTTGCCTGTACAGCGGTACTTCGACCTTCTCTTATTATTTTGAATACCAACTGTGTAGGGTTCTTTCATGCACCACACCAACGG
The DNA here is from genome assembly GCF_932274485.2 of Patella vulgata. Taxonomy (NCBI): domain Eukaryota; kingdom Metazoa; phylum Mollusca; class Gastropoda; family Patellidae; genus Patella; species Patella vulgata. The sequence continues at coordinate 47,890,870 of NC_065885.2, forward strand.
ATCTCCTGGTTAATGAGGCAGCACCTTACTGTCTGAGTGGCGGGAAGCAGAATATTTTGTGGGCGTATCTTGTAACCTCTTGTTAATAATTTATGTGCAATTACATTGCATATATCATTATATTACATATATAATTACATTACATATATCATTACATATGTCATTACACTACATATATCGTTACATTATATATATCTTTACATATATCATTACACTACAAATATCGTTATACTACATATATAATTGCATTACATATATCATTACATTAAATAGGTTACACATTATGTCTTATCTGTTCCTAAAAGTTATTTCACATGTAACCTAAAAAATTCTAACATATGATTCCAGAAGAAACATCACAATGCATTTCTCAAATTGTACAAACCTTCAATTAATTATTATAATCGTGATATCGTTTTAGTCACCGACTTGATAATCTAGGGTATATTCCAGCCCGGGGCTAGTTCTCGATCACTGAGACACAACTAATTAATCAGCTGTGTCCACTGCACATATTCCACATTTGTCAAGCGTACGGAATTGAGATATGTATACATAATGTGAATGTTTCAGTTTCAGATGAAAATTAATGTTATAAGATATATTTGTAATGTAATTTGTCGGCTTTAATGTCGTTTACAGGTGTATATTGTATAATCGTGTATTACCTTGTCTAACAAATTGTAGATGGGTTGCGACTAACGCAGAAATACCCCCAAATTATTTACTGAAAAATAAAACTCAATACTATGAATGAATGGAGATTAGGTTGTAAAACTGTCCATTGATATTGATAAGACTGTTATCAATGAATTTATTTACCATCCATCTTTATCACAGTCGAGATTTAAAGCTACACCGATGGATTAAGTTGCCAAGTGAACAAATAACACATTTTTATGCGAAGCCGTCCTTAGTTTCCTTTTATATACCTTTAATTTGGAATTTATTAATATACTGGCAGTGTGAAGTTGAATCGTTATTCACCAATAACGAATAACGAGGTGGACCACCTCCTTATTCGCGATTAACGAGGGATACGCCATCTCAGCATTCGTTATTCAACTTGTTATTCGGGATTCAAGTATGAAGCTAGCCATCAATAGAATGATGGATGCCAAGTATCCCCCAGTAGCATTAAACACAGCAAACGACTTCTAGACGAAAAACAGTCCACATTGTTATTCAAGCAGAGAATAACGAGCTGTTTGTTATTCGCTTTTCGCCTCGTTATTTGGGATTCACATTAAGGTGTTCAAGTATTTTTAATAGGGATATTTCAGGATCTAATTAAAAGCGACTAGTAGACAACAATAGAAAAATGGATTGCAAAGTATCCCATAGCAGTGTAAAACTGGTTAAATGACGTATAGTCGGTAAATAAACCAGATTGTTATTCGAGTGGTGAATAACGAATAACGAGGTGGCCTGCCTCGTTATTGGCGAATAACGTGGGGCTAGCTATATACCTCGTTATTCGTTTTTCGTTATTCAACTTGTTGTTCGGCATTCAAATAGGCAGCTAGCCATCACTAGAATGATGGATACCAAGTATCTCCCAGTAGCATAAAACACACCAAGACGACTTCTTGACGAAAAGCAGCCCACACTGTAATTCAAGCAGCGAATAACGAGCTGTTTGTTATTCGTTTTTCACCTCGATTTTCGGGATTCAGATATGAAGGCGTTCATGTATATGTTGTTTCCCCGGTCTGTCCATGAGTTTGTCCAAAATTTAGAGGACTAGTATACCCCTTTGGCCAAACAGATTCCTCGACATTCCCATTTTGGGCTACGTAAAATTGTAATTCCAATGATAGTCAACCATTGAAACACATGCCTGGGGCTATTGTCAACACGATACCTCGGCCATTTTAAGACAAACATATGATCATTTTTATTTCTATGGTTACGTATGCAATGCGAGGTATAGAAGAATTTTTCCCGGAAAGCGATATTTCCGACCAACTCTTGTTCGATCTCCAACTGTCAAGTAAGACTCAAAAACTGAAGCATAACGTAGGTCGATCATTTGGAAGATTAAAACGATGTAATTATAAATTTAGGGTCATTTATAAAGTGTATAGACATAATTTGAATCCATATCATGTTTTGAGGAAATTTGGCCGTTATATACTGTCTTTGACAGACCTGTTAAGACACACGAAATGTATATTCTTTTATACCAATTTATTAAAAAGATACATTAAGCGTATACCCTTTATTATATAAAAATATAGAAAGCAGATATGTATTTATCAAGCTTCAAAGAGATAGAATACATGTATTTAGTTCGCTCCGCCCGGCTATCGTCATAATATTCTTTATTCGCCAAGACGGCAAGATGGTTGCACATCGGCCCCCTACTGAAAACACCGTATCATCAAACAAACTGTGTTACAAGCTTATGGCAGTCACCGAAAATTGTGTTGTGTAGAAAAATGAATATATATTATGTCATGCACATTTGTTTGATAATTTAAGATGGCCCATGTTAGTGTTTATCAATGATTTGTGTAAAATGTTGAGAGATATGGGGTTTAACATCCACTAAACACAAACTAGGTCATTCGAAACTAACATGTGGTACAATATTATTTCATTAATTCGCTTGCGCATAAGGATCTTTGGCAGTCGGACAAGTGTGTGATCGAAACCACAACACTCGACACGATGACAGATCTTATGGTCTAAAGCGCACGCCCACTCCCCAATATTGAACAGAGTAAATTAATACAGCTGTGCGGGTTGTTTAGCTGAATACAACCAAATTTATCACCCTACATTCTACAGTAGATATCGCTTGTGTGATATATTTCATAATCTACTGCGATATTCTACATGAATTTGATTGGTCAGTTGAAAAGGAACTACTTTTTTTTTATTTTCAAAGAACAGTTCATTTCTTATTAAAAATAACTTTTTTAAAATTAAAAATGAACTATTGTTATTCAATTGACCTTGATGGAAACACTGGGTCAATATAAAGGACTTTGCAATGGTTGAATTGCTGTCAGAAAATGATGTATCACTACGCCGTAATGTTCAGTAAAAGTGAAATCTACAGCAAAGAATTATATTTATCTATTTGTGCATGTAAGAAGGGATTGGGTGATAAATAAAATCTCCTACTCGTCTTTTTTGATATCAAAAAATACTGGTAGGAGATTCTCTATATAAATATATTTTTGACGGCCGAATGGAAATAATAGAAAGTGTCCATAGTGGGCTATCAAATCATTAGCGTCGCCTAGTCAATTCCAAAACAAACATAGATGACATCGGGTTCTACTTTATTTGGTTTTTTTTATTCTCTTTGTTTGTGTTGGCGTGAAAAAAGTCAGTGAGTGTGAATAGTGTATTATGTTTGCGTTTAATTATCACATAATTCACTTTATCTAATCTTGAAGAGTTGAATAGAAACATGAGTATTAACAATTATATTTACAAAATTTACTAAGTGACGGACAACACCTAGGGAGACGCGATTTAGGGAGGACCCGCATACTCCTCGCAGTGTTTCGTTTGATTATACCCAATTCCACTCAAACACTGAGTGGTTATTCCTATTCCAAATTATGACTGGTTAACAGTTGGGTTAACAAGCAATCCATTACAGCGTAACAAAGCAATCGGATTAACAAAAGCTCTAAATATGTTAGAATAAAGGTGTATAATCACAATTGCGGCTACATTACCCCACAATGCGCTAAATTCGCTATGATGAGCGATTAACTAGAAAAGAGCTGAATATTGCAGAAAAACTAATGGTGTGATAAACGAAGCTATCCAAAATGCTGCGAACGTGAACATTTTCGTGTAGAATCTGTATGACCACACAGCAGAAGAACAATATTTTCACAATCTTTTAATAAATTTAATCAATGAAACGGACGGTTAAGTTACGTACATGTATGTATAATTTGTTTCACCAAACTGAATAGAATCTAACACCACCACTTCCAACATTGGAACCCAGGACAGTTTTAATTGGGCGACAAATATAGACACGTTTCCTTTAAAAACCAAAATTTCGCCTCCAAGTGCAGCAATGGCTATTGAGGGATTTCTTGGGCCATTGCTTCAGGAATATGGGGAACTCGTAAATGACACGAAAAAAATACATGTTAATTAGTTTTAACGAATTTAATGTAGTTGAAAATGCTTCTACTTTCGGTAAGGGTAAGACTTTCAAGGCTCTACTTTAGAGATTCACGTGATAACGTCATAAATTTTATTAATGCCCAACATTTTTAGGTACAATTACTGCGAAAAAGTGGGCTGGGCCTCGTCTTTAAAAGATCAGACACTTGGCTTAATTTCCAATTACTCTTGCATTATTGTAAATACATTTTGTCCATTATAAGATTGTGCTATATGAAATCAACTAATATATAACATTACTAGTTTCTTATCGACATTATAACAAGAGGGGGTGTAATAAGTTTGTATATATATATATAAATAAGTAGGTTTTATTATAGGCATAAATATACATTTACAATAAGTAAGCTATAAAGTCTACACAAGATGTTTCATATATATCACATTGTCTCGCTAAATCTATTGACATAAATATGATACATAGTTTGGCTACCTTCCCCCTTTTTTTAATGCTCTCAGTAATCAAGATACATGTATATATGAAAATAAACTATATATCAGGCATAAAAACCAGTCTTTCAGTGAACGCTAATGATAAATTAAACAGTTATTTCAAATTGCATTTCGTGTTTGTGTGGGTAGAAAAATTATAAAAGGTGGGACTACACCCACTCAACCGACCAGCTCCATCAACATCAGTAATAATCGTCCCCTTACTATTCCCCAGAGGTCTTCGACAGTCAGCACCCGGAGAGAAAATAGACTACATAGCTACCACATTGCCAAGCCTAAACCATAACCCAACAACATCAGCAGATTAGAAAGAGAAGGCTTCAAAAGATCTAATAGAAGACAAACATAATGGTTGTACAAGCAGGTAAATTGATATGTTCTCGGTTGGCATTGATTTATTGAAATGGGCGGCTAGGTTTAGCCTAATCTGCTGTTCCTTACAATCAAATTATGTTTACAGTTTAGAATAAAGATGCTAGTAGATGCTAGATTTCCTTCTGAATAGAAAACATGCACCTTCTATCGCCATTTGTATATATAACAACAAGCGGTTGCCATGCAAAATACGTCTACATTTTGCAAGAGATGGACAGAGAATCGTCCAATCAGGGGCCAAAATCCAGGATGTTGCAGTCCAACATGCGTCAATATCGAAAGGAACCGAGATCTTTGGGTAAGAAACATATATTTTAAGTTTAATCAAAATCGGATAAAAAAAATTTGACATCTAGAGGGTCCACAACCTTGGTATTACATACTTTTACAGTTTTTGAGTAACGGGGAGCGGTTTCGGTAGGATTTTCACGAAATACGAACTCAACGGTCAAAATGGTTAAACGGTGATATGTTTGAACGGTTTTCAAAATTAAATAACAATTTGGACCCCTGGAAGGTCCACAAACAAAAAACTCGATTTTTGGTACAATCAGGGGCCATAATCCATTTATAGCAATTCTCTCTATTTCTCCCCTTTTGCATGCCCATTTGTGTTGATTTTTTGGTCTAGAATGGATGAAGAGGGTTTGAATTAACATTTTCTGCCAGGTTTTGGTAAATATTCATGATTTTGAGGCGGAAGGATAAGAGGGTTATCAGGTTAGCTACGGCGATATGTACGGCAACTAGTTACATGTTTTTAGTATGCTTCTTCAAGTTTGTGTATCTCAAAATTTTGGTGGTCAACCTCATACAAATTTTAGTGCAAAGACATGACCATTTGTTCCACTGTCTGTAGTGGAAAGCATTCAGCCCAACGAAAATTTGGGGAAAAGTTGGAGGTGGGCAAAGAGGCCAGAATTAACATTGAAGTCAATGGGGAAATTAATGGTGGTCTGCCTCCTAGTTAGTGTCCGATACATGCCAATACCGGGATATTCAAATCGGGATAGTCCCTTTAAGATCACTCAAGTACCGACTAGGAAGGAAATCACTCAACACAATTTATACTTCCTATATTTTACCACACTTTGATTATGCTGACATTATTTGGAATGGGTGCACGGATTACTTAGCTAACCAGTTAGAACAATTACAATTAGATGCTTTACGCACAATATATGGCGCTGTGAAGGGAACTAGCCATGATTTACTATATAAAGAAGTCGGTATTTCGCCTCTAAAACAACGTCGCGAAAGACTTAAGTTGATATTTTTATATAAAATAATAAACCACCTAACCCCTGATTACCTGTATGATAATCTAAACAAAAAACAAAGTAACTATTCATTAAGAAATGACTTTGGAACAATCTAGATCTTTCTATACGTAATTCAGATACTTTATTCATTTTAAACAAAAACTCTCAAAACACGATCACTTGGTACCTTCTTATTACAATATTGAAAAAAGAAAAGTTCAAATCATCCATTCAAGACTTCGTTTATCAAACAGTGATCTAAATGGACATGCATTTTTAAGACACATAACCGACTCTCCAACCTGCCGATGTGGACACAATTTTGAAGATCCTTATTACTTTCTGCTGATATGTCCCTTATATTCAGATGCACGAAATACAACCATAAAAACATTACTAACAGAATACACCAACACAAAATTTCTATTGTATGGCTCTACGGATATTTCAGTTGAACAAAATAAATTAATATTTACTGAGGTGCAAAACTTTTTAGAATTAAGTAATAGATTTTAAGAACTGTAATCGTCATTTATCATTACCATCACTAGATTCTGTTAACATATTTGTACACTTTCAGGCCTTAAACCAAATTTAGTCATTATGTATATCAAATAACTTTTTTATTTGAAAAAAATATTATTGTATACTTTCAGAATTTTAATAATTGATAACACAATATGAATAGTTTCGACTATATACATGTATTTAAGTAAACTAATTGTAATTATATTGCTTTGTTGAAGGGAGTAGGATGGTATAGGCCTAGCCTGTTCCCCAATCCTATTCTTATTGAATAAAATATAGGTTTTTTTAAAAAAAAAAAAACAACAAAAAAACTACTGAGTTGCCAATAATATTATATTATATAAAACGTTACACAATGTCAAAAGACACTATCAACATGTCCTTTATTACATAAAAAATATATTTGTATATATCAAGATTCAAAGAGCCAGCAAAAATATATTTGGCTGGGTTCGTTCGTTCGTTCCTGGAGTTTTACGTCCACTTCCACCAAGGGTGATATGGTAACATTTTATATAATATAATATTATTGGCAATTACATAATTAATTTGTCCCAACCGGTCAAGCAAAGTTAGAAATACCCCCCCCCCCCAAAAAAAAAAAACAGTCGATCGATGCGAAACAATTTTCGTAAAACGATAGTTAAATTTTAATTTTCCAAATTTTAATGATCGGTCCACTGCTTGAGGTTCTTGTGGGGTTAGGGATAGATTTTTGGTTCTTGTTCTTTGGTGCTGAAAAAATCTGAAAATAATTTACTATCATCTGTAAGAGTAATGGGTGACCAGTGCTTATTTTTGATCAAAACTTCTAAATTTGCATATAGGACGTAATTGTGATGTAATAGTGACGTCATTGCTATCATATTGTCATGAGAGTACCAATTAAACATACATTATGCAAGAGCTAAATCTGCCTATTTCAGGTCTTTCTTTAGGCCTGAAATGTTATCTTAATTATTAGTTAGAAATTAAAATTAACTTATCCAGACCATAATCAACTCTCGATGTCATTGCTAGCCTGTTCGAAGAAGAGTGGCTGTCAACGTCTCCGTTGACGTATAGCAATAACGTAACGGAATTTGTCATGGGTACAACATGCGCGTGTTTTGTTCCTTGTTAAATTTTTTACAGAGAACATTATACCATAAGTTAATTGAAAGCTCTCTCCGAAAGTGGGGCTAAACTATTAACGTATTTTTGTAAATTGTTTCCCTTTTCCAAGAACTTGTGTTTCACAACTAGATAACGCATGTACTGCAGGTAAACATAGGCTGACAATTTCTCCAAGGCCTGTTGCAATTTCATGAACAGTTGATTTTCCTTCATCGCCAGGTATCAATGTTGATATAGTTGGTGGTTCAGTAGTAAGCCGACAGAACAGTAACATCTGTATCATCGCTTCTAATTATTACACGAGAATGGTTATCCACAGAATGAACTTTTTGTCTTCATAAGCCCGGTTCGGAGCTGAACAGTAGGAAGTTGAACCCCATTTCATTTCATTTCCGTTATCCACAGTGTCAACTGTGTGCAGCAAAATTCTTGTGTCCGCTTTCATATCTCTCCAAATGATGATACATATTAATCCCCCCCCACCCGCATTATCCATTTATCGCACCTGAAAATTTACAGCGTACGGGTTCGAAGGGAGGGTACGCCCATGCTGCATCCAAAAGCACCTAAAGCGGTCTTTAACAGTGCGGGGAGGGGGGGGGGGAGAAAACCCACGAGGCTTGACAGATAACCCTACTCCTTGTCACGTTCAAGCAGGGAAACGAAACCGGACACGTGGCCTCATTTTTTTTTTATCCCATGCGAACGACTATACGTTGTCCATTGCCAGGCCCTCCGTCCTACAACATTGACAAGAGTGAGCCCCGTGTGAAAAATCCCGATGAACTTTGATGAAGTTAGCGAGCAAACGTCCAACTCACTGAGCCACCCTAGTTGCCCCCAGTTCATTTCGAATCCGAACACGGGACCTCGGTTGTTTTTTACTTTGTTTTTTTTTAACCCATTTGAACGACTATACGTTGTCCGTTGCCGGGCCCTTCGCCCTGCACCACTGACAAGGGGGAACCACTCATAAAAAACCCGATGAACGTTGATGAAGTTAGAGAACTAAGAAATATTCTTTCTTCATGTCTAACGATAGTTTCAAATCTGGGTTTTATTTGGGCTTTCTCTCAATTTCTAGTATAGTCTAGTACAGAAGAAGTGGGTTTGGAGCAACATCCTAGCAGATGAATAAGAATAAGAATAAGTGCAGTAATATAGGTAAAAGACCAAACGTTACAAGTTTGAATTAACTAGAAAATGATATGTACAATAATATGTTAAAAGGTGCGATTCATTACAAAATTATTAATTGTTGACAATTGGAAGTTTATATACAAATCTGATATATCTAACATATGATACTATAAGCAAGTCTGGTAATAAATTTATAAAATTTATAAAACGTGTGTTTAGGTGATTGAATTTCAAAATATCTGTATAAATAATAATAATTTTGTAGTTGCAAATGAGTAGGCTATATTTACAAACAATCAACTGGCACGGGCATAATTATTTACAGCAGTTTATATATGATACTTGGTGACACTTTCTATATAATTGGAGATCGATAATATTATACACATTAGGTGCAGGGGCGCCGGAACCCGGGTACCAGGGTATACAAATGGTACCCTGCCCTTTTCTGGGGTATACATGTATACCCATGCCCTAATGATGAAAGTTTTCAACATTTTTACTATATTCTATTCATTTTTAAATGATAGAATGTAATTGCTCTCTGGTCGGTCGAGAACCGGCTCTCGCACTCTCATTATCAGCTATAAGTGCATGCCTTAGCCAGATGTCTATAAGAGGTTAATCGAGTTCATGAGATGATAAAGGCAAGTGATTTAGTGATAGTGATACGAAAATTGTGAATAATCAGGCTTTTGTCTCTTTCATTATTATGTATTTTAAGGGGTTTTATGCTGGAATTTGGAATGCTAGAGGCGCTCTAAACAGCGTTCTCGGAATTGACAAATTTCAAAATTTTCTAGAGACCCCCCCCCCCCCCGGACCCTCTATCTTTTGGTACCCTGGCCCCCGCGCCGTTCCGGCGCCCCTGATTAGGTGTGTAAGAAATATAGGTGTTCGGTGGATGTGTAGATTGAGAATTCGTATGATGCGACCCTGGCACCCTTGGGAAAATGTAATTATTCAAGATGGCCGCCCCGAGGCATTTTCTGGTTATTTAGTGGAGTAAGCTATGTGACAGATTCTTTCGGACCTCGGTATGAAGGTAATTTCTATAAGAATGGGTATTCCTCCTAAAAGTGACGGCTAATTCCACTAGGAAGCCAAATTTAAAATGGGGGCTCATTTTGGCGGGAAACTAATAAAGTCCCCTAAAAATGTGTGTAATGTATTAAAATATAGGTGTCAATTATATAAACAAAAAAAAACATATTCCGACCAAAAAATATTCCAGGTTGAGCTCATTTCAAAATGGCGACCATATTTGGCGAGGCATAACGATGTTAGTAATGTGATGGTGTAATACGTCAAACTATAAGTTTTTGTGTTCGCCGATTTGATATCTGATTGGCGAAAAATGCCATGAACGAACAAAACGTCAATATGGTTCCCAAATTCAATGCCAAATTCAACAAAATAGCTCACTTTAGGAAACCGCGGAAGACAATAGTAATAGTACTGTAGAATGAGCGTTAAACTACCTCGAAGACACTCTACTCCTTGTATTCTTATAAGAACATAAAAGCTTCACAGCCAAACATAATCCACCATTGGACCATATGTTGAAAGCAAATGTTTCTAAAGGTTAACTAGTGCTTACTTCTGATATAATAGTGCAGCTACACGTTCATTCTGGGGCGGGTATTTGTGGTTATCATTTAAGACTCAAGCTGTTTACCACAAATTACATGGCCATACGAACAAAAGCTACGAAGAGCGATTTGCACATTTTAATCCACTCTGACACCCGCCCGTGTCCCCTTCTCTACTAGAAACGGAGGGGAATAAGAATGGAAAATGTTTACCAGCGCCATACGAAACTCCAGCTTTACCCATGCGTATGAGTAATCTAATAACTGTCAGTCAAGGTACATACAGTGATTTAAGCGACAAATATGTGAGTTTGGGCAAAACAAATATGTGAGCACCATATAGCTTTTAGAAACATTTGCTTTCAACTCACGGTAGTCGGATGGTTGATGGTTGATTGTCTTTGATCGTGTATAAGAACACAAGGGGAAGAATATCCCCGGATTGGTTGTTCTTGATACAAATGTTTTTACATTACTATATTTTTCCATGGTCTCTTAAACTTAGCCATAATGTCGGGTTTGAGAACCATATTGTCGTTAATTTCGATCATAGGACATCCAGCTGTTAAGATATGAATTCAGTGACCCCGAAAACCTATAGTTTGACATATTACATTATCACATCACTAACATCGAATTGGTCGCCATTTTTTGAATATGAGCTCGGCGTGGAATAACTTTTGGTCGGAACACGTTTTTTATGTTTATATCTGATTTATTTGACACCGAAAATCTATATTTCAATATATTACACACCTTTTTTTTAAGGAACTCATCGAAACTTTTGAATTTTGAATTTGGACCCCTAGCGGAATTAGCCGTTACTTTTAGGAAGAATACCCAAGCTCATTGCATTCAGTGGGTCGAATTCCTACCGAAACCGCCTTCAATTCTGAGTCCGAGAGAAACTGTCGTCATGAATTTTACCCCACTAAATAACCAGAAAATGCCTCATGGCGGCCATCTTGAATATTTCCCCAAGGATGCCAGGATGGCATCATTCGGATTCTGAATCTGCACATATTGAAGAAATAAGAAATATAATCCATCAAAAAACGTTAGGTGGACTATATTTCCATGTCAGGGCTTAAAATGGGGTTTGGCTACTTGACTATCACGAAAACGCCGAACGCACTGTAAACTTTGTTTTGTGATCACATTTCACAATGTTTTGTTCTAACATGATATGCTGTATAATATTTAAACTATTGGTAGCATGTTAGTAAACCTGGATTGTCGTCCACGTAAAATAACCTTGACGGTTGGAATTCGAAATAAAAGTACCTCCCCCGGAAAATTTTGAAAATTGGACTGTCGGAATGGCGTTTCACAGCCTAGAAAATCGTTCTCTACCGAACTCTGCCCCCCCACCCCCACAAATAAAAAGTTGCCGATCTTAGCTCACCTATTGTTTGTAATATGCAGCCGCCAGGGATCATCAGGCAATACGAAGCCAACGACCAGCGTGCTGGACGCCCATAAAGCCGAATGATAATGGTTCGACGCCCACGTCGAGATTGGCAGGGCGCCATTCATGTCGTTATATATGAGGCGCCCCCAAATAGTGAGGTGCCTCATAATGGATTACACGATTAACACCACCACTTGATTGATTGGGCGCCCAAAATGGCATGATCTGTAGGGTGCCTTATCCCGGAGGGGCGCTCATAATGACATATGATGACAATTGTCGGGCAGCACATAATGCATAATACGGAGATTGGTTGGGTGCCCACTACTGGATCAATGGGGCGCCAAAAACGGCAAGATTGGTGGGTGCCTCATCCCGGAGGGGCGCCCATTACGCCGAGATTGGCAGTCCATTCCGGCCCACCTCTGAGCCCAGGCTTTGTGGTTTTGCGGACTGTCACAGCCCTAGCCTAAACCGAAACAGAAAGTGTTTATTTTGAATCCCGACATCAACCAACAGACGAACCGAAACTTGAGCTACCCCTGGGTCTATATCTGCCCTATATTTTGTTCTAACTTGCCCAATGGCCCACTGTCGTGGGACCCTGTCTTGTCTCTATGCTCATTGTTTAGAGTTCGTTAGAGAACGATTTTCTGGTCTGCAAAACGCAATTGCGGACCCCCACTAAAAGTTAACTGCGACCCCGCAGCCTCTTAGCCAACTATACCTGCGCTACTGTATACTTTTATTTCGAATTCCAACTGTTAAGGATTATTTTACTTGCACGACAATACAGGTTTACTAACATGCTACCTCTAGTTTAAATATTATACAGCATATCATGTTAGAATAGAGCATTGTGAAATGTGATCACAAAACAAAGTGTACAGCGTGTTTAGCGTTTTCGTCATGAAAGAGTAATTACTCTGTCGTGAGTGAGTAGTAGGAAGTTGCTCCAGACACTCGTCTTCTATACTAGACGAAAATGTTAACCAAAAAACGCACACGTGGTGGTCAGCCTACAGTAAAACGGATAAAAAGAGTTACTCCCCTCTATACAACTTTTATACGAGACAGCCCACACAAAACCCAGATATGAAACTATAGATATCGTTAGACACGAAGAAAGAATCCACGATTCAAATCGAAAACTCAGCCTTCTTTACAGAAGATACAAGTTGAAATTGAAATATCGACATGGATATAATATCGCGATTTGTCGTGGAGATTTCCGAAGTTTAATGGCTTTAATCCCATAATCCCGTTATTAACTATAAACTAATTTATAAAATGAAATGAAATGTGGTTTAACGTCTGAAAAAGAGAAATTTGATGCATGTTACATATGAAGAGTTTGTGATATTTTCATTTCGTTTCATATTGTCCGTAGCGCAGTTTTGATTTCTTATCGATATGTGGAAATACCTATCGTATCGTTCCCTCGTCCCTCGACTTCTCGCTTTCTCGCCTTTGAAGAGAGAGAGAGAGAGAAATGGGGTTTAACGTCCACTCGACACATCTAGGTCATTTCGGGACTAACATGTGGTTTTAATTTTATTTCAATAATTCGCTTGCGCGTAGGGGTCTTTAGCAGTGGGAGGAAACCGGAGGACCCGGAGAAAACCCACGAGGTTGGACAGGCGACCCTACTCCTTGTCACGTACAACCGGGGATTCGAAACCACGCCAGTAGACTCAATGACAGACTTTATGATACAGCGCGCGCACGCTAACCATTCAGCAATCCAACCCCCCTTCTCGCCTTTGAAAATCCTCGCGTTCTCGCCCTCGACTTCTAGCCCTCGACTTCTCGCCTTCGATTTCTCGACTTCTCGCCCTCGACTTCTCACTTTCTCGTCTTTGAAATTCCTCGACTTCTCGTTCCCTGGCATTCTCTCCTTTGAGAATATTATTTCTCGCCTTCTCGCATTCTCGTACTCTCGCTTCGTCACAACGTATGCGCATGTGCACTGACTACCGTACGGAATTTATCTTAATCAATTTTAATCTGCTCTTGCACAGATAGTATTCTGTACTCGATTTTAAGTCTTCGTTCGAATCTTCCTTTGTTCTCTAACTTCATCAACGTTCATCGGGATTTTTTATGCGATTATAAGTCTTCATTCGAATCTTTCTTTGCTCTCTAGCTTCATCAACGTTCATCGGGATTTTTTATGCGTGGCTGCCCCTTGTCACTGGTGTAGGCCGGAGGCCCCGGCAAGGGACAACGTATAGTCTTTCGGTTGGGATAAAAAAAAAAGGTCCCGTGTCCAGAATCGAAATGAAGTGGGGGCTACGGTGTACGTTTGCTATCTAACCTCATCAAAGTTCATCGGAATTTTGTATGAGTGATTCCCCCTTGTCAGTGGTGTAGGACCCCCCGGCCTGGCATGGGACAACGTATATCGTTCGCATGGGATATGGGATAAAATAACCAAGGTCCGTGTCCGGATTCGAAATGACGTGGGAGCTACGGTGGCTCAGTGAGTAGGACGTTTGCTCGGTAGCTTCATCAAAGTTCATCGGGATTTTTTTAAGTCTCACTCAACACAAACCAGGTCATTTCTGGACAAACATATGGTTCAATTTTATTTCAATAATTCGCTTGCACGTAGGGGTCTCCAACAGCGGGAGGAAACCGGAGGACTATGAGAAAACCCACGACGCTGGACACGTACAACCGGTGAATCAAAACCACGCCAATTGACTCAATGACAGACATAATGACACAGAGCGCACGCGCTAACCATTCGGCCATTCTACCCCCCCCCCCCCCGATAAAACCCGATAATAATCGTTACCTTTATATTAAAAAATAACGTTTTAAGACACATTAATGCTCGTAATATCTGGTCTGCTTCCCTGTAAGAATTAAAAGATTTCGGAACACAATAAATCGAGTTGCGTATGCAAAATGAAATTTGAACAATATGGATTGGCAATTGCAGTCTTGTTTTATAACAACAAGATAATTTTTTCCATCTTATTCGTTGCTGAGTTTCTGATTGAATACTGTGTTAGAATAGCAACCATTGCCGTAACTGAAATGAAATGAAATGAAATGAGGTTTAACGTTTTACTTATGACTCTTATATCGAATTCCAACTGTCAAGGTTTTTTTTTTACATGCAAGCCAATTTGTATACGTGGCCTGGGTTTTTTCGTCCCACCCGAACGACTAGACGCTGTCTTTGCCAGGCCCTCCGACATGCACCACTGACAAGGGAAAATCACACGAAAAAACAAAAAACAACAAACTAGGACGTTCTTGGCCTAGTCTACAGCGGGATGGAACCCCGGACTTCCTGGTCAGCGAACCAACTCCTAACCCACTGAACCACAGCGGCCCCAGATTGATGTAAATAATTGACCGTTAAATTATTGTATTTAAAAAGATAATAATAATACAAGTAACTTATTTCTATATTTATTACGTTTTGTAAATCATATGATGCTGGTGTTAGTTTCTTGCTTTCTACAATATTAAAATGCTACCAGTACAGAACATGATAATGATTTTAATCATGAATTATTCAAACAATAAAATAATTACCTCAAGGTCAATGATTTATTTTCTACCAAATAAAGCAAAAATGGAGGTAGAACTACTAGTAGCACCTGTGGGGCCACCAGCTGCACCTGGAGGGCCACCCAATGCTATTCCCGGAGGCGTCCCCACATTTCCTGTTGCACCACCTAATCCTTGTGGGGTTCCGAATCCCGTTCCGCCTAACCCCTGTGGCATGCCCATTCCTTGTGGTATCCCTACACCTGGCTGCATACCCATTTGCATGCCCGGCATCATACCATTACCACTCATTCCTGGAAACATTCCCTGTTGCCCTCCCATTCCTTGTGGAATACCTTGAGGTCCGCCCATACCAGGTGGCATGTTGGCAAACATGTTATTTTGTGGAACACCTTGAGGTCCGCCCATACCAGGTGGCAAACCTTGTGGCATATTACCAAACATTCCTCCGGGCATCTGGGGGTTATTCTGTGGCCTGTTGGCAAACATATTATTTTGTGGCATTTGTTGAAAATTTTGGAAAGGATTTTGTTGATTTTGCTGCATATTATTTTGTCCAAATTGTTGATTATTTCCAAACATATTGTTATTTTGTTGCATGCCGGGCTGCATATTATTTTGTCCAAATTGTTGATTGTTTCCCCACATATTCATTCCTCCTTGCATGTTATTTTGCATTCCTGGAAAACCTTGCATCCATGGTGGTGTATTTTGTTGTTGATTTGTGTTACCAAACGCACCCATGGGGTTCCATCCATTTTGAGATTGTCCAAACATTGACGAAGGAGGTGACATACCAGGGAATCCACCATTAAGGAAACGATTAACGATCGAATCGGGTTGATTTTCGCCAAATCTCGTTGATGGCCCACCAAAGGGAGAAGTAAAAGTGCCTTCTCTACGATTATCGAAATAGAAGTCATCCATAGTCACATCGCGATTGAACGCACCAAACAAATCCTCAGGATCCCAGCCAGATTCAAATCTGTTTGTGAAAGTTTTTTCAAATAAATCGATGGATGGCATATGTTCTAGATCTATGTTATCCCCTACCAAAGTATCGTTAATTAGTTCATCAAAGTGTGTAGCAATATCTATAATATCTTCACCTGAAATGACAAACAATACGTTAAAGATGTTGGACAATAGAGACATTTGGCAAGTGGAATTTTCCCCATCCCTATCACGTATCCGTATCGCGTCAATGTAGTTTTAGAGTTTTGGCAGATTTTCGCGCCGCGTACGTATGGGTAGCTGATCTGAGCTTAGTTATATTACAGCATGATGACAGTTATCTACCAAGATCAACATCAGTACCAGGCAAGTGCTCGACAGTTGCTGCGCTATTTAAAATTAAAAAAAAAATTAGTGTCGAATCTTATTAAAAATCTTCGACTTCGACTCGACGTTTCACTAATGTATCATTTCAGAAAGTACATACCCCTTTTACAGATTTGCAAGGTCCCACCTTCCTCAATTTAGCACGTAGATCAACCAGCATGCAGACAGACAGACAGGGAAAATATGAAAATTCCGCGAAAAGCTCATCAAATATAATGATTAAATTCCAGTCGTTATCATGGTTAAAATTACATCAAATATACACCTTCGTCTTCTAGGATACACATAGATTCATAAAAACGCTGCGGCAAAACATTTCAGTGTCTAAAAGTAGCCAAAAATAGGTTAAAAAGACGACGATCTTTTACGGACCTTTTCCGTATGAAAGCTCTTCGATACGGGCTGTCGTATCCGTGTGCCGTGTCACGTATGAGAAATACACACGTATTGATGACGTCACACGCAAAATCGATACAGATACGCGATACGGACCAGGAATTTAGCTTTCCAAAAGTCTCTAATATCTATAGCATCTTTACCTGAAATGACAAACAATACGTTGAAACCCGATTTGTCAAACCATGAAACCCACAATTTGGAGATATTTCCGATACAATGTGAATTTCTAATGATGCCGATAGCTATCGAACAGTCGTCGTCGTCGTCGTCGTCGTCGATGAAATACTAATAGACTGTCGTCATAGTATTCTAAACTAAGTTTGCGTAGCCTGTTTGTACAATCTGATTAAAACACAGATCCTATTTCGTTTCGTTTTTTATAGTTCAAGATTTCGTTTTACTCGTCTTTACTACACTAGGATCTGGAAGAGTTGGTATCATTGACGTGTTCTGAGTGGTGTTAGGGATTAGCCAATGAAACGATCTGTTACGGTGAGTTTTAGGCCTGTTTTGCACAGAACTGTGGGTAATCCGTTAGAAACATCAATGCTGACGTCATAGGTTCAAAAGCCGCTCGTATGACCTCTGACGCGACCTATCGCTACTACTTGTCAGATCGTCATATAGTGTAGACCATCGAAAGTATAAATAAACGAAACGAAATATAAATCTGTATTTTAATCAGATTGCTGTTTGTAGGTCTTGGTAATGATCCCAAAATATGGATTTTCATTCCTGGGGTTTAGCCGTCACGCATCACTGATTTGGAGCGAAGTTCCAAAAATAACGTAAACAAACATTTCATTCTAGGCATACAAGAACGTAGTTTTAGATCTTAAGAAGTCGTAACTACCAGTATCCATTCTTAAGAAATAAGAAGGCCTAATATCATCTCGCACGGATCGTTATTATTACAGTGCAACTTAAAAAGTAAATTTGCTTGGCATAATCACTTAAGACGCATACTAATTATAATTAGCTAATGTAATCTCTGGATCATGGCTGGTTCAGGGCGCCCACAAGCCTATGTGGCGCCCCAGATCAAAAGTTTTAGCCCCCTCCCTGCATACTGTAACTGCTTTGTTCAGTGCCTGTGCTCAGTTGATTTTGTATGATTAAAGAAATTTTAAAATCAATTTTTATACTCTTAGCACTTTATCTAAATAACTATTTATTAAATCAACTTATATGTAAACATTTTATGTTTATTTCCCCTTCAACTCCCCATTTGATGGAGAACCCCTATAATATATCTTGGAAAAATCATAATTCCACCCTCTCTATTTGCTGAAATATGAACTGGTTTACAAAGTTATAGGGGAAGCGAAGGCTGGTGATTTGTTATCTCATGCAAGTCAATTCGGCGGAATTTGGGAGTGTCAAATTAGTAATATCGGATGTGACCTGGAAGGAATGCTACTAGAACTTGAAAGATCTCAGCTCCCTCTGCTGTACCAAGTGGTCCTGAGAACCCCGAACTTGACCTAGCTCCCACATTATCAGTTGGCTACTGACAGTGTAGCGAGCCAAAATAAGCGTCCCAGGAACAATTTTTAAACCAATGAACACATATTTACAAATTATTGGGGAGATGGGTGTCAGTTGGCTACTGACAGCGTAGCGAGCCAAAATGCACGCCCCAGGAACAATTTTTAAACCAATGAACACATATTTACAAATTATTGGGGAGATGGGTGTGGAGAAGGGGGAGTAGGGTGGATGAAAAATCCCCGACCCCGGGTTTCGATGGGCCTGCTTTATATAGTAAAGATCATGTTTCCACTTACCTGTTCTGGCTGGAAATAGAGTACGGTCAGAAGCTATACTCCAGAATAAACTTAAACTGTGAACAACAACGGCTCTATAATATATAAAAAATTAATTTCTGTATTTTAGTTGTTTGCTTCACTATTTAGTCTTTAAACATCCATTTACTTGTTTCTAGAGACATGGGGTATTTTTTTTATACATTGTATGTTATCTTAAATCTTTATAACGAAATTTATAATAGAATATATACCTAAAAGTCACGTTGCCAAGATTTCTTCCTGCCGGTGTCCATCTGACATTGACTCGGGTTCTGGTAGAATCAGCGACTGCGTGGACAGCAGTCATGCCTTCTGCAGAGCTACCACAAGTCAACTGAACAATATCATCTGGTGCCCATGCCCCTACAATTTTATCGTCTGTATCCAGGGCAAAAATAGAAAAACCATTAACTCTCCAGTTACTGTCTTCATCAATAGTTACAAGAGAGACTGAAATAAACAATTTACAGATATACTATAATCAGCGATAAACAATTCCAATATATACTTACTATCCTCAAGAATAAAGAAGTTCTAATTACACTTAATTTATTATACTATCCTCATCAATAAACAAGTTCTAATTTCACATATATACTATCATTACCTATACTTGCAAAACTTTGAGTAGTGTTAAAACATAACTTACAACAATCCCATATCCAAGAATAAGATCTGATTTTCAAACGTTATTCTCTTGGTGAAATGAAATGAAATGAAATGGGGTTAACGTCCTGCTGTTCTGCTCCGAACTGGGATAACGAAGACGGACATACGGCATGCAGTGTGCTATGAGGGGAATTTTGTCGGGGCAGCGGCGGTACGGCATAATCTTATATCGTATTCCAACTGCCAAGGGATCTTTTACGTGCACGCTAATGTGTACACAGGACTTCGGTTTTTCGTCCCATCCGAAGGACAAGACAGGCCCTTCGTCCTGCATCACTGACAAGAGGAAACCACACCGGAAAATCTGGATGAACTTTCCCAGCCAATGCAGGGATTGAACAGTCGACCTCCAGGCTAGTGAGTCAGCGTCTTACCCACATAGCCACCGCCCCCCCTCCTATTCTCTGGGTATTTTGCAAGAAAGGTACCTGTCATAAAGATTGAGATGACGTCAGTGACCTTTGCACTGTTCAAAGCAGTCTGTTTTTTTTCATTCATAATTCCTGGAAATTAACTGGGGGAATATGGTTCTTGTTTATTTTTTTATGATCTATTGGTCCAGTACTAACCCTCCTTGGGGAAACTTTTTCGAATTTTGGCCTCACCCCATCACGTACGAGAGCACTAATTCCTAAAAAAAACTATAAATATTGACCTCTAAACCCAGCATGTATGTAGGAAATCGATACCACAGATTTCAAAATTCTCACCATTCTTACACTAAGTAAGACGTCACTATGACGTGAAATTCAAAATGGGATCTAAGATATAAATGAACATAACGTAATTACTTTTCATGTTAGGAAACAAGTTTGGTGGCTAGCTGTATCTAGGTTTTAGGGGTGAAGCAATCCATTACAACCACCCGCTAGATGGAAAACGCATGACGGCATTGTGAAATCTAAAATGGTCCTCGCCAAACTATATAAACTGTCACAATCATAGAACGTTGATTTTGGTGTATATACAAATCCCATCAATTTTGCGTTATGACGTCAGTCGATCAGCTGAGGGGGAGGGGGGTTCTCTCTGAATCAAGGGGAGGAAAGGCTAAATTCATAATGCCGTCTAAGATGACTACCATTGCATATAACAGACACGAATTATTAATAAACTTTATTCGTACACTAAATACACTATAACTACTCTCCTATTCATGTTAGTGGACAATATTGATATCTATTCCTGGGTTTCAGGGGTCAAGCAATCCATTAAATCTAACCGCCAGATGTCATCGTGAAATCCAATATGGTCGTCAGACAGCCACCGAACTATATAAACTCTCATAACCTTTCAAATGAGTAGGTTGTAGGGGCTAATCTTTCCAATAGTCAAATCTAAGACGGCCACCATAATAGTCATTGTCAAATCTAAGAATAATTATTATCGATGGTGCACACGGCCGTATTTTGCCATTAACATAACTTGAAACCTTTAAAATATACTTACTTTAGATTTATTAGTCACGAGATTACAAGGTGTATTAAAGGCTGCAAATGTAATAATTTTAATTGGTAAAGTTGCCTTATTCATTTCCTGAGATTAATTTTAGAAAACCTATGATTTGAATGTGGCGATCTGACAACAAGAATGACAATGCTAGCCAAGAATAACTGCAGTAGAATAGGCATTTTGGTAAAATGGTCAAAAGAAGATTTTAGAACAATATCTGCTTCACAAAGAGGAAGGAACATCAGAAGACAATGAAGAAGTCAGTCCATGTTAGCAAGCTTCACTCCCTCGTCGCGAAGAGCTTCATATAAATGAATATAGTCCAAATTATCTGACAAGTGTACACCCGAAGTTCACTTGTTAGTTAATATATGCCGTCTTGAAAACAGACAACTGAATTCAGAAATTGACTCGCGCACTAATCCACCCCATTCTAACCCACAAACATTCGGAATGTTTTCTTTTCACCATTGATGTGTAAATAATACAGATCTTTTTATAAACTGGGGCATAATTCCCCGCAGATCGCTGTTGACGAGGCGTGGCACTTGCTCTTGAACATGGACTGGCTCCTTTATTGTCTTCTGGATTAACTTCTGATGTTTTTCCTCATTGATTTTTCGGACTCTGTTTATGTCCGTATGTGATTTACACCAAAGCTGCTAAAATAGTAAACAAATGCACCTTGTTCTACGTGTTCAAGCCTTTTACAAACATCATCTTAAGAGACGTGTATGAAATCTTCTTGCAGTCATCTTCCTGAGTGCCACCTATTCAATTGTATAAATAACACTTCTCATTGGACGTTTGGAACCATTCGAATGTAATATCTAATAACTACAGAAATGAGTATAATCATTGTTTTGTGCACAAATACTATGTCTGTATATGTATTTTCTTCACACTAATACAAACTTGTTCAAAGGAATGAAATTATGTTTAAGTTATTACACTTATCTGATAAACGGAATACGAGAATAACAATGTCCCAATGGACTGCAGATGGTCACAATCAAATCATATGCTTGCTAAAGTTAATCTCGAAAAAGGAATAAGACACCGCTAACAAATAATGATTACATTTTGAGCTGATAATAGCGTGTAATCCTGTATTTTTTTTTTAATAATTTGGCGAATGGTTTTAATGAAAAAATTGACCCCCATTACATATGTATAGACACCAAAATCAACGTTCTGGGATTCTTATTGTGACAGTTTATATAGTTTGGTGGCCACCTTCTTGAATTTCCCATCTAGGGCTTGGTTGTAATGGGTTACCTCACCCCTAAAACCCAGGTATAGACACCAAACGTGTTCTCTGACATGAATATTAAGGAGTTTATGTTCATTTATATGGAATGGTGGCAACCTTGGAGGCCATTTTGAATTTCACGTCATAGTCAGGCCATAGCTAAAAATTGATTGGATTTTCTAAATCTGTGGTGTTAATATGTATTGAGGAATTAGTGCTCTCGTGCGTGATTTGGCGAGACCAAAATTCAAAATGGCGCCAAAACGTTTCCCCCGGGGGTAAAGATGTGTAACTCCCCATGGAGGGTTAGTACTGGAGGATTAGTACTGACCAATAGATCATAAAATACCAAAAAATAATCATAATTTAATACATATAATCACACTTTCATATAATCCCACTTCAATCACACTAGTGAATGTTCGGATTAAACGGTCGAGGATTTCAGAAATGTAACAGTTTTACATCCTAAATTCTTCGAACACCACTTGCTAGTCAAGATTTTCTCCAATATGTATTATCTATGGCATATTTTGGTAATTTTCGCAAAATTTGATTAGGTTTAGTTTAGATTCGTTCTTTTTTAATAGAATGTATGTGTTTGTTTCGGTAGCTGGACCCCAATTTTATATATTTAGAAATAGGTTATGTGAATAACGCTAAGACCAATCCCGTGTAATTAAATTATATGAATGCCTTGGGATAATTAAAGGAGTAGCCTCAGATTGCACTAGCTATTTCATATCTACATACGAGTTTAAAATTGAAAATCAGATGCCAAAATGAAACAAATTATAGCTATTTACTTTGTCTGTGTGAAAGTTGGAGCTCAAAACATATCCGAGACCGCGCCTTTCCTTGTTGCAAACTACAGTTACTTATATGTCGCGTTATGTACATTTCAAAATTGATTTTGTGTTTCCGCATTTTTAAGCATTAAAACACAGTTTTTGATTCCATGGCTGCGTTAGTTCCACAAATTATAATAATAGTGACAAAACATTAAATTTACTATTTACGTTATGATTTACAAGCGCTAGATACAATATATGGTCATATATTATGGTGGTAATTACATTAAACAACATTTAAAATGTCTATGTAAGAACACCCCCCCCCCGGTTCGAGTATTTGTGATCGAATTAAGGAATCTTAAAATCGTTTTATTAAAAAACTAGCGTTGACTTTATACTTTGTAGAATTATATCTCAATATCTAAAGTATTAATGGTGAAAAACTTTAACGATGATAAATAATCAGCCAATATTCTACTTTTCGAATGTTGGCCTAAATGTATAACTAATTTGACTGTTATACTATTCCCATCATTAGTTTAGAGGATCGGCTTCTTTTGTTGAATACTTCTATTGAATTGTAATATATAAACATATCTTACTTCTGACATCATCGTCCCAATATGTTGATTCATCACTTTCTAAAACAATACGATATGGTGGATCGTCTGTCTGGGGTGCACAAGCACCATCACATCTTTCAGATGCATGGAATGGTAATCTTCTTAATGGTTCACGACCACAATACAGTTGTTCACTAGCTCCTTGTATATTTTCCCCATTTCTAAAACCATTCACTATTGGTATCACCAACAGTATCACAATATGTAAGATGGCTAACATTTCAAATTAGCAATATACGTCAATACTTTTATGTATACTACTAATTTATAAATGTATTGAACCCGATGTTGTTCGTTCTTGATCTAAAATAAGATAGGCACGAAAACTACCTATACTTGCCCTCGTTACTTCCGGGTGGTTTAAAACCAAGACTAATCCTACTTTCCAGAAACTAAATTAGAAATGAATGCCTTTAAGTTATGACGACAACCATCAATCATGTATCTTTAATTGACTAGCGGGGGTATGTAATAATAAGTGATCACGATAGTAACCTCTCTACATATTTAACTACATCAACATTAAAACATAATTAATTATCAATTATATAATATTCATATATATATTGATGGTCCATAAAATTATTTCATCGTCATATCCGTTTAATCTGAACTTTACTTTTGTAATTTTGGGAAAAGCCAACATAAATCTAAGGAAACGCTATGCGAACAATTACAGTTCAATAATCATGAGACAATTGGAATTATTATTTTTTTCTGATTTTTAAAATGAATAACTGAATTAAACACAACTGCTACACAGTTTTGTCGAGCATTTTAGAGGGTAGCTTTCAGTTTCAGGGGTCGGGGTGAAGGGTATGGGGAAATAACTACGCATAATATAGATGAGCAAATCTGAATTTCGAGAGGTTCCTCTTTAGGTTTAAATGTACACCCCTGCACTTCGTCCACAAATAACTCTAATTGCACAGCTGTACATGTGGAATATAAACATATATTTTAAGTTTCATCAAAATCGGATAAAAATTGTGACTTCTAAAGGGTCCATACTTTTACACTATTTGTGTACAGGGAGCTTCCATTTAATCGGGCAATTTCGGTCCGATTTTCACGAAATTCGAACCATCATTAGGATGTATAATGGGGTTCTATATTGTAATCCGAAGGACAAAGCGCATTGTTTAAACGAATATTTTATAAACCGATCACAGCTTGATTACTCAAATGCACAACTTCCGAACAAAATCCTATTTCACTTTGTCACATAAAACTAACACCTATAAAGAGTTTGAAGATATGATTTCTATCATTGATACTTCAAAAGCTACAGGCCCAAAAGAGATCAGTGGAAAATTCCTAAAATCCATGTCTTTCGAAATTAGCAAAACTTTATGTAATATCTTTAATCTTTCACTTGGACTAAAAACCGTTCCGACTATTTGGAAATCAGCAAATGTAATGACAATTCAAAATTTTTGTTTATTGAGCTTCATAATCAAAATGTACAAAAGGACCACAATATTATTACTAATTTTTTCAAGGCGGTTTTTTTGCAAGGGGATTCAACTACATACCAACTAATAGATCTTATAAGCTTTTAACAGGGGTTGGTATGCTGCACTCTCTCATAAGCTTGGGGCAGTTGGGATCAGAGGAGACTTATTAGAATGGTTCAGAGACTATTTGTCGAACAGACAACATAGGGCTATCGTAAATGAAGCCTCCTATGAATCATTAACGGTCCCAGCTGCAGCTGTCCCACGGGTCTCCGTTCTCGATCCATTACTGTTACTGATACACCAACCATATAGTAAATAACATAAAATCAAACATTGGATTATTCGATGATGATACTAGTTTGACTTTCCAAACAAACTGCGCGGTTTTTAAAATGGGATAAAAATTGTGACCTCTAGAGAGACCACAAGCTAAAAATGCGACTGTTCGTACAATGGGGGGGGGGGGAGGGGCCATAAACCATGAAGTTACGATCCGATCCGAGATCTTTGGGGGATAAACCTATATTTTAAGTTTCGTCAAAATGCGATAAAAATTGTGGGCGTATAAAAACTATTCAGTGACTTGGAAGCATACAATTTGTATTGCGTACCACGCGTTTACCACTAGACAGCGATAGTTTAAAGCAAAAGCGATAAATATCAATCCTATATGCTGCATTACAGACGCAAGAATCGACCATCGCCTCTTCAGCATGGCGGAGCGTGGTGAATGGAAAGTGTTCTATATGATACACACCCGATGCCCTATGTCAGTGTTTAAACAGCTTCTTCGTCAATAACTTCCAAAATATTAATACTTCTCAATCTGCGTACACATGTGTTTTTGTGGACAGAAATCATTTGGTTCAAAATTGACCTTAAAAGTGGTTTTTCTCGTTAGCTTTTTCTTTCAGTACCTATTTCGTCAGTCAATATATTAAGTTATGATGGTACTTTTCAAGAGATCTGGAAATGTACATAAAAAACACAGTAAATCAGAAACATGTTTGAATGTTAGTTCATTCTTAGTCTTCATCAAAAGATTCTAAATCAAAGTTCATAATATGATTGGGATAAATATGTTCTTGGTTGCTGACCAACAGCTCGCATATATCCTTTGGATATGCTTCAGATACCAATTCACATTGTAAATCTTTATTCCAGCCACGAAGCAAAAGACAGTTACGGCAAGGTGGCAATAAAGAAAGGTCTGTTATTGTTGTCTCCCAGAAAATTATTCTTCTAGCGTCATCTACTGATGTAAGTCGCCTTCCGCGATATTTTCTACCTTTGCCCGTTTCATTATCGATCAAAATGTGTATATTTGGATCATAGTTTGCGAGGAGAATTTTTAGGATGTCTATTTCGCTCGAGAAAGAACGTAAAATACAATTTGTTTCGGAGCCTCAATTAATTTGCAATAGGAAGAGGAGAAGGTAGGCTATTTAGATGTCCTCATCGTTTGTTGTCAGTTCTAGGATATTTTCGACACTTTCAATACTAATCTTGATATATTTTTGGATCCAATCAAGATTAATGTTGGGAGTGTCGAGAATATCTCGGCCTACATGCTTTCTGTGGTAATGACTATCTGTCTTTCTTTTTCCAACTTTCTAACAATTTTTTTTAAAGAACTGGAACTGAGACAGACACATGATGTTTCTAATGACGTAATTGCTGGTTTAGAAAAAATTGTACCATGTACAGCGAAAGGCGACTTAACATCAGTAGATTCCTGGAGGAATTTTAATGGTCATGAAAAATAACAAACCTTTCTTTCTTTATTACCATCTTACCTGAGTAGTCTTTTGCTGCACATTAAACGCAACAATTAAGTTGCAACAATATGGAGACAGGCTGCAAAACCAATGATCGAACAAGATGACCCTGCGATAAAAGTATGGAATGAAGGTTTGCAATGTGAATGAGTATCTGAAGCATATTCAAAGGATATATGCGAGCTGTTGATTGGCCATCAAGAAGATATTTATCCCGCTCATATTATGAACTTTGATTGTGAATCTTCTGATGAAGACTAAGAATAAACTAATATCTAAACATGTTTCTGATTTACTGTGTTTTTATGTACATTTCCAGATCTCTTGAAAAGTACCATTATAATTTAATATTTGGAATGACGAAACTGGTACTGAACGAAAAGGCAATCTGATTAAAATACAGATGTATATTTCGTTTCGTTTTTTTTTATATACTTTCGATGACCTACACTACATGAAGATCTGACCAGTTGTACTGGGAGATCGCGTCAGGGGTCATACCAGTGACTTTTGACCCTATGACGTCAGACATTGATTAATCCATAGAAATATATATTTATATGGATTAATCAACCAGGGTTGACGTTTAATTCTAGGGGTTTACCCCAGTTCCGTGCAGGGCACGCCAAGTACTCGCCGTAACATACCGTTTCATTGGCTAATTCCTCACATCAACTAGACCGACTATTATATAACAACACTTCCAGATCTTAGTGTTGTGAAGACAAGTAAAACGAAATTTTGAACTATAGAAAGTGAAACGAAATAGCATCTTTGTTTTAATCAGATTGAATGAAAACACTTTTCAGGTCAATTTGGGCTTCTGTCCCCAAAATTACATTTCGCCCCCTCCCTCGCCCGATACACACATAGAGATGTGCAGCGGAATTAAAAAGTAATGTTTTTACCAAGATCTAAGAAAATCATCATTTAAATCAACCTCCCCACAAATCAAAACAGTTGTCCAGGGGTATCATAAACACTTATTTAGAGATGGACAGTCCTAGAACTTTATGCTTTATTAATATATAACATGATCATCATTTATGTCAACATAATCATATTTTCCCCCAATTGTAGACATTTGAACCCCCCCCCACCCAATATCTCGAAAACACCCCCTCAAAGCCTGATCACCACCCAGATTCGGAATCTACGCAAAAAACTGGTCTAGAAAAACTTGGTCTCATAATTTCACAGCTCGGGCGGCGATCTCCCCCGCCCCCTTCAGCCACCATCTTGGATTGTGGCCGCCATATTGGATCAATCGCTTGTGGTATGAACTGGAAACTATCAAAAACTAGTCCGGCTACCAAATAAACCTGTAAAAGGACATATTACATGGGTCATTCGCCAACAATGTTTGTCAAACTCTATTTCAGACCATTTTTGGCCCCATCTTTGATTTTCGGCTCTACTGAGTCCGTTTTTTTCAGAGGTAGCATACTATAAATATCTTCACTATAGGGTCCCTTCTAGTTCTATCAGAAACCATCGTCGAACTTTGTTCCCCCGAGACATGGTCACTGATCTGGGGATTAACCAGCATCAGCCCATGAATGTTTTAGGCCATGATTTAAGAAGGTAAGGATCATTTATTAGTTTAACACAGCCAAAGATAGGTTGCCTGGCAACGAAACATACGCCCACAGCAGCTAAAACGTCCGGGCAGTCAACAAGTGTTGTCGCATATTTTTACTTTTTTTGGTAATGAAACATTTATAATACACTAAAATCTGATTAAGAGTAACAACTCCTGAAGTAATTATCAATCTGAAGTCAATCGGATGATACCTTTAGCTTCTAGAGCGTCACAAGATTTTTCAAAGTGATCAAGGGCCATAACTTTGGCAGTAATTATCGGAAATCGTTGAAAATCAATAGGATTCTTTGTCTCATGACCCCAAACACTGTGTATAAATTTAAAGTCAATCGGATATTAACTAAAGTCAATCGGATATTAACTTTGGCCTCTAGAGCCTCCACAAGATTTTTTGAAGTGATCATAGGCCATAACTCTGGCAGTAATTATCGAATATAACTGAAAATGAATAGACTTCCTCGTCTCAAGACCTTAAACACTGTGTATAAATTTAAAGTTAATCGGATATTAACTTTAGCCTACTAGATTTTTCAATGTGATCAAGGACCATAACAGTAATTATCGGAAATCGCTGAACATCAATAGGCTTCTTTATCGCATGACCTTAAACACTGTGTATAAATTTAAAGTCAATCGAATATTAACACTGACCTCTAGAGCGCCCAAAAGATTTTTGAAGTGATCAAAGGGCCATAACTATGGCAGTAATTATCGGAAATTATTGCTGAAAATCAATAGGCTTCTTCGTCTCATGACCTTAAACACTGTGTATAAATTTAAAGTCAATTGGATATAACTTTGGCCTCTAGAGCGTCGACGACAATATACGACCACATTTTAATGTGGGCGTATAACTATAAAAATGTTGGACTGTGCCTGCAGCCAAACTGTTTTAATGCAATTAACGGGAGGTAACTCTGTTTATTATGGTAATTAAATTTAATAACAGTAATTTATAAGTTTAACAGAGGTACGCATTGTACATAGCAATTTATATAAACATATAAAAGCTGCAGGTATAAAATTACAATCTTTAATCATTAATTTCTTTAGAACATTATCAAAATATATAAAATGTTGGTATTAAATAGGTTTTATATACATGTATATTAAAATATATAATGCAACAAACAACGTTTGGGTGGTTTAAAACGTTATAAGAACATTGATTATATAGATATTTATCAAAACTTTTTAAGATAAAACTACAATTTATATGTAATTAAAAACCAAGCAAATATATGGATACATATTTGAGCATTAAATACTAGAAAGCATCAAACCAGGTCTACTGTTGCTGGTTTCTGGTTTATAGGGAATGGGTCTCTTGTAAAAAAATAAATAAATGAAGGCCCCCAAAACATATTAAGCGCATATCATGACACTATCAAGGGTAACATATATTCCTCAATGAATATAAATAATAAAACAATATATATGTAACAAAATTATATATAGGATATACTTAAAGATATATCATATATATATTACAACAGCTATAAATACTATGATAAACTTTTCCATTTATTATCTTTGGTTTCCATGGAAATTTGCCATTGCTTGGTCTGCTCCAGTTAACTTGACCAGTAATTGTTGTACTTTGATAGGCATTAAACTGAAGTAAAAAAGCAAGAGGAATATCTATATATACATATAAAATCAAAGATGTGTGTGTGTGTGTATGTATCGATGTATGTGCGCCCATCACGCTTTGTTGCAGCGATCCACCCCCACACATGTGGTATCAAATTAACCAGCATGACCCCCTGAATGTTTTAGGCCATGATTTATGAAGGTAAAGATCATTTATTAGTTTAACACAGCCAAAAATTAATGTTGGACTGTGTCTGCAGCCAAACGGTTTTACTGCCATGAACGGTTAATGGGAGGTAACTCTGTTTATTATGGTAATTGAGGTTAAAGGACAATATTGGTGCCAGTCATTATCACATATGTGATAGAACTGGTTAAACACGTTCCAAATATTATTTTTTCACAGAGATCATTGCTACGATAGATGAGTAATCAATGTTTCGACAATAGGAAGTGACGAACGCAAAAGGAAAACACAAGTTATCCCTCTATAAAACTGGCTGAAGTGACGGGTGATAACAGATACATGGGCGAATTTCTGCTCACTAATAATTCCTTTCAAGACCAAAAGTTGTTGTATGGGACTATGAAAGGATATCTGACAATTCATAAACAAAATTGACTGTCACTAGATAAGAGAACATGAAAGAAAAGTAGAAAAAGTCCGTGCATTACCATGTTTTTATAAGTATAGAATGAATAAACACCCGTAAATGTACGGACTGTTTCTATTTTTCTCGTGTTCTCTTATCTAATGACATTCAATTCCTTTTTTGAATTGTCAGATATACTCTTACAGTCTCATATAACAACTTTTGATCTTCGAACGAATTTTTAGTGAGCAGAAATTCGCCCATGTATCTGTTATCACGCGTCACTTCAGCCAGTTTTATAGAGGGATAACTAGTGTTTTCCTTTTGCGTTCGTCACTTCCTATCGTTGAAACATTGATTACTCATCTATCGTAGCAATGATCTCTGTGAAAAAATAATATTTGGAAAGTGTTTAACCAGTCCTATCACATATGTGATAATGACTGGCACCAATATTGTCCTTTAATAATAGTAATGGATGATGTAGGCTAGCAGGAAAGCCAGCAAGAAAGATAGATGACCAGTAAGCAGATCTTGGGCCCTGGGCCGGGTATTGAGCTAGTACTTAAATAAGTTTGAGATAAAACTTCTGTTTAATTCAATAATTACAGATTCATTATTACTGTCATTTACATTTGGTATACTTAAGGATTATAAATTTTGTAAATAGCCTAGTGGAGTTCAAGTATAACTTACTGTTACCTTGTTATTAATATAGTTAAATACATAGCTCTTGGTAATATAACTTTATTTCTATTGGTTAAAACACCTTCAACTGTACGTTTAGCTACATATTCTTCTGTTAATGGTGGTATTAACCATGACAATCTATAAATAAATAATTTGATACATACCAGACCCATTTTTATAAATTTTGGCTAACCTACAAGCTGTTTGTCTAAAACACGATGTCAATCTTTTTAAAAAAAAATTTTTTTTTGGGGGGGGGGGGGACTGGATCGCATGATTACCAGAATTGTTTCATCAGTACTATCAGTGTCTTAATAATTTAAAAGAAACTAATATGTTGTTAACATATAGGTGAAGTCCTTGTTAATCGGTTGTATAGTTGCTATTGTCAAGTTGAGATAGTGTAGTTGTAAACTGAAGAAGCGGTACATCTTATACATTGGCCAATATTACATAGTACAAGATCTACAAGCCCTCCATATTTGCCCCCACCCCCACCACATTTTGGGTTGTGTAAAAGATTAAAAGATAACCTGGGCACTCATTCAGTCCACAATCAGGCTCCATTTTAACTCCTGGCTCCTTGATTGGGTTCCTTTGACACTAAATTGAATCGTTGCGCTGCACTGAACAATACGTTTTTTCTAAATTCAGCCCCTGCCCCCACAAGTTTGATCCGGCCCTGGGAAATATGGCTCTACTAAACATTTTAATATTGGAGATACCAGGTATTTTCAGTATATCTCAGCATGACAATGGAAATGTAAAGAGTTGTTTTATGTACATGCCAATGTGTACAAGGGACCTTGTTTTTTCATCCCATCCAAATAACTAGATGCTGTTCTTTGCCAGGTCCTCATGACAAGGGAAAACTACTGTGGAAAATCCCATGGAACTTTCTCGACCAACACCAGGAGCAAACCTAAAACCTTCTAGTTAGCAAGCCAACACCTTACTCACTGATTCATTGCAGCTCCCAAATACAACCTAAAACTAAATATGAAGATAATAACCTAAACCAGATCACATTAATACACTATACTAAAAATCTCCAGTTGATATATACTAATTCATAAGAAAAATTAGTTTTCTATATGGGCCACTCACCTTGTCCTTATGCCAGAGAACATATCATTAGCCACAATATATGGATGAATACTAGTTACGTGAATATTATTGTTCGGAATACATCCCAGTTCATCATAAAGACTCTCTGTTAGTCCAGTCACTGCAAACTTAGAACTACAATAATCACCAGCATCTCTTAATCCCATTAATCCTAGTACAGAACTAATCTCTACAATATGACCATGATTTTTATTTATCATCCCTGGTAAGAAACTTTTCATTGTCTGAAAAATGTTTTAAACAAAATTTGAACAAATTAGTATGGAAGCAATTGGCCACCAAATATACAAAAGATCTAGACTAGCAGCACAATCTATAACAATTCACAGATTAATTATATAATAACATCCAAAAAACATGCAAAACAATCTCCAGTGCTTTGTCTCTTTGCTAGCTCGTCAAATATATTGCCATTTTCATCTACATCAATATAACTTAGAGCCTTTTTGTTCAAAAATCAAAAGTGTTTTGGTGGTAAACAAGCTAAAATGTAAGTTGCATGTTGTGTGACCTGTGCTAACTCAGGTATATCATTGATAAAATACTCTTTATTAGAAATTGGTACAAATTAATCAACCCCTCTGGCCCTCTTAACCACCGAGTCAGATACTGCTATAAAGCAACACAAGTGCTCATTCATTCATCTAATATATAATGGTAGCGATGTTAAAAATGTTATATTGTGGAATATGCTTTCCTTGCAGTATCATTTCAGATATAATGTAAAAAATATACGATTACAACTTTATTTAGAGATACAAAATTATTGCATTTTACTCACCCAAAAATGTGATAAAGTGTTAACTTGAAATGTATTTTCAATATTTTCCTCGCTGCTTTCTAAAATAGATTGACCATATACAACACCTGCATTATTAACTAATATACTAACTTCTCCTATACTACTCTGTATATCTTTAGCCTAGAAAAACAAAAATATTAACTTACATACTAACTTCACCTATAATATTTTGTATATCTTAAAATATTAACTAATATACTAACTTCACCTATAATATTTTGTATATCTTAAAATATTAACTAATATACTAACTTTACCTATAGAACTCTAAATATGTGTACTGCAGATTGTATATTTTAAACCTAGAAAAGCACAAATATTAAAGAGACATTAGGTCACATTAGACAAAGAGCTGACAGTTTTCGCTATAATAGTTCAAAAATAGATAATGAAAAGAGAATATGTTAATTACTTTACTCTGAGCCCTGCAATGGTGACACAATTATAGTCTAGTCACAATTTTCATTACTACTGTGTCACGATCATGTATCTATTTTTATGGTAACCGCATTCACCAACTGAGATTTTTGGAATATAAAGATATGTTTTAAGTTTCATTAAAATTGGATAAAAAGTGTGACCTTTACAGGGTCCATAACCTTTGTATTACATACTAATACACAATTTGTGTACAAAGAATGGCCATTTTGTCGGGCAGTTTCATTTCGATTTTCCTGAATTCCAATTCAACCTTCATTATGGTGGAATGGTGATATATCTAAACGTTTTTTAAAATCAGAAAAGAAATTGTGACCTCTAGAGAACCCACAAGCTAAAAATTTGTGATTTTTCGACCAATCAGGGGCTATAATCCAGGAAGTTACGTTCAGATATGTGTGATTATCAAAAGGAACAAGATCTTTATGATAAAAACATATATTTAAAGTTTCATCCAAATCAGATAAAAACTGTGGCCTCTAGAGGGTCACAACCTTGATATACCATATTTTTAAACAAAATGCGTACAATTTTTGTCCAATTTTCACGAAATTCGAACTCAACCATCATTAGTGTATAACTGATATATTCACACGTTTCTTTTTTAATCGGATAAAAATTGTGACCTCTATAGGGACCACAAGTTCAAAACGCGATCTTTCGTACAATCAAGGGACATAATTCAGGAAGTTACAATCCGATATGCGCGAATTTCAAAAGGAACCAAGATCTTTGGGTTATAAACATGCATTTCAAGTCTAGGAGGTCCACAACCTTGATATACCAGATGTTCACAATATTTGCGTACAATGGGCGGTTATTTTGTCCGACAGTTTTGGTCCGATTTTCACAAAATTTGAACTCAACCATCATTAGAGTGTAACGGTGATATACTAAAAGGTTTTTGTAAATTGGATAAAAATTGTGACCTCTAGAGGGACCACAAGTTAAAAGCGTGATTTTTCGTACCATCA
The DNA here is from genome assembly GCF_932274485.2 of Patella vulgata. Classification (NCBI taxonomy): domain Eukaryota; kingdom Metazoa; phylum Mollusca; class Gastropoda; family Patellidae; genus Patella; species Patella vulgata. The sequence goes on from NC_065885.2 coordinate 47,925,836, forward strand.
GGGGCCATAATTCAGGAAGTTACGATCAGATATGCGCGAATATAGAAAGGAACCAAGATCTTTGGAATATAAACATGCATTCCAAGTTTCATCAAAATTGGATCAAAATTGTGACCTCTAGAGGGTCCACAACCTTGATATACCATATTTTACACTATTTGCGTACATGGGGCGGCCATTTTGTCCGGCAGTTTTGGTATGATTTTCAGGAAATTCGAACTCAACCATCATTAGGGTGTAACGGTGATATACAAAATCATTTCTTTAAATCGGAAGTTAAGATCCGATATGCTCGAATATCAACAGGAAACAAGATATTTGGGTTATAAACATGCATTTCAAGTTTCATCAAAATAGGATCAAAATTGTGACCTCTAGAGTTTCCACAAGCTAAAAATGTGATTTTATGTACAACCAGGTGCTATAATTCATAAAGTTATGGTCCAATACTTGCGAATATTGAAAGGAACTTAGACCTATATTTCAAGTTTCCTCAAAATCGGATAAAAATTGTGACCTGTAGAGTGTCCACAGATTGTGGACGGACAGATGTCTGGACAGGGGCGACGACAATATATATTCACATATAAATACATGTCAGTACGATTTTTTCAACATGCCTGGTTTGCATTTCTTATAAGTGTATTACGTATTATATTTCGAGCAATCACATAGCTGAATAATTCCGATTAGTTCCTCAATTGATAGTTTATTAACCTTTTGGCATTATCTTACGTGAATTAACACCCTTTTTATTACATTTTAACTCATGGTGTCATTTGGCAACCTACCGCCTTTTACGTCACGTCATTCAGTGAGCAGACGGCTCTCTTGTGGACCCACTAGAAGTCACAATTTGAATTCAACTTTAAAAAACATTTAAATATATGACCGTTACACATCAATGAAAGGTTGAGTTCAAATTTCGTAAAAATCTGACCGAAAGTTCCGGACAAAATGGCCGCTCCTTCAACGCAAATAGTGTAAAAGTATGTAATACCAAGTTTGTGGACCTACTAGAGGTCAATCTTTGTTCGATTTTCATGAAACTTAATAAATATCTTTATGTCCCAAAGATCTTGGTTCTTTTCTATATTCATGCATATCAGACTATAACTACCTGGATTGTGGCCCCTGATTGTACGACCAATCACATTTTTTAGTTTGTGGATCCTCTAGACTGCGGCGTTTCCCAACCTCCGGGTCACGACCCAACTTGGGTCGCGAAGACTTTTCGTTGGGTCGCGGACTCGTCTGAGAACTTTAAAAAAAAAATGCTATCTTTTCATCTTGATCTTGCTTTAACTCCGTACATCTTATCAAGGCCTTCACGTAACACTCTACATTTTTCGTCACTAATTTCAATTTGTCTAGGACCCAGCTCTAGACCTCTCAGATTCCTCGATAAAAAATATCATCGCGAATACCAAGTCTCACGCTTTCCAACTGAAATATCTACCTGTGATAATCGAGTGGCAAAGTTCAAGGTCCGTTCAATGTCATTTAGGAACCGGCTTGAAATAGAAAGGGACATGATTGTCGCGCTGAGTGGCGTTGAGCCACGCATTAAAAACCTGGTCGCTGAAAAACAGGTGCAACCATCAAACTGATTAAAAAAATCAATAATTTATCAGACTTTTAATAAGTAAACAATAATAAAAGTGAATGATAATGACGTTTCATAGTAAAATGGAATGGGGTTGCCACCCAAAAAAGGTTGGGAACCTATGCTCTAGAGGTCCCAATTTTCATCCAATTTACAAAAACCTTTTAGTATATCACCGTTACACCCTAATAATGGATGAGTTCTAATTTCGTGAAAATCGGACCAAAATTGACTGACAAAATTGCAGCTCCTTGAATGCAAATAGTGTAAAAGTATTTTAGAGGTCACAATTGTTATCAGATTTTGATGAAACTTAAAATATATGTTTACGTCCCAAAGATCTTGGTTCCTTTCACTATTTGCACATATCAGAGATCATAACTTCCTGGATTATGGCCCTTCATTGTACGAAAAATCATGTTTTTTAGCTTGTGGATTCTCTAGAGGTCACAATTTTTTTATCCGATTTTAAAAACCGTTTAAATATATCACCATTCCATTGGGAAAATCAAAGCGAAACTGGCCGACAAAATAGTTGCTCTTTTACGCAAATTGTGTAAAAGTATGTAATATGAAGATTGTCGACCCTCTAGAGGTCACAATATTTATCTGATTTTGATGAAACTTAAAATATATCTTTATATCCCAAAGATCTCAGTCCTTTTCGATATTTGCGCATTTCAGATCATAACTTTACTGGATTATGGCCCTTGATTGTCCGAAGAATCGCTTTTGTTTCTAGCTTGTTCTCTATCCATCTCTTGCAAAATGTGGGCGTATCTTGCCTGGCAACCGCTGATTTCCTCTGTTTTTGAGATAACTGGATATGCCCTTTCTTATAGTCAATATACCTCAATTATTTTGAACACTTAAAATGTATAGGTAATTTTTTACTTCAATATGCTTACATTCATATTTCATGTGGCATATAGCAGATCATCGTACTAGTATTACACAATGTTTTTCTTTGGATTATATTCCTGATCGTTTGTCTTTTATTAATTTTTAGTGAAGTCTGTATCACTACAGGCCAGGTACTGTACAGCGCAGTGGACGCTTACGGCTAGTCCCCTGATCCATTCACTTAATCTGATATGTACGTTTGTTTGTGATTTCTACATATTGTGTCTTGTCTGTAGTTTTGTTTTGTGTAACTTTATGTGGTACAGCCCCCCCCCCTCACTTACTATTTAGAGAGTCTGACACATAAACAGTCATATATCTATATATATATTTGTGACTGTTGTTTGTCTGTCAGTCTGTCTGTTCGGGGTTGGCGGCTACACTAGGTCTGCCCCGAGTCTGAAATTCAGGGTATAGGGGTAGCTCGGACCGGGAAGTAACATAGGCCAGGTGGCGTTAATCTACCACTTCCGGTTTCGGAGTTATGACCCCCGAGCGAAGCCGGTCTGTTCGGGGTTGGCGGCTACACTAGGTCTGCCCCGAGTCTGAAATTTGGGGTAGAGGGGTAGCTCGGACCGGGGAGTAACATAGGCCAGGTGGCGTTAGTCTACCACTTCCAGTTTCGGAGTTATGATCCCCGAGCGAAGCCAGGTATCCTGCTAGTATCAAATAATTGTCAATGGTGTGCAATTGGCTAAAGTATTTATGATAAACACTGCCTTCAAGTACATACAACTTTCATATGACCATTTAATGTCCTCTTTAAGTAAATCAAGTAGCAGAAACAGTCGTGTATTGTGAACAGGTGTTTGGTAACTGCAGATTTTAGATGAGGATGCATAAAACCCCAAAAGTTATAATGGGGTGAGTTCAAGTTTGACTATGTTTTAGCAATCTATACTAATATTTGTGATTGTCGTTTGTCTGTTTGTCTGTCTGTCTGTTCGGGGTTGGCGGCTAGACTAGGTCCGCCCCGAGCCTGAAATTTTGGGTATAGGGGTAGCTCGGACCGGGGAGTAACATAGGCCAGGTGGCATTAGTCTACCACTTCCGGTTTTGGAGTTATGACCCCCGAGCGAAGCGGGCTCGGCGGCTACACCAGGTCTGCCCCGAGTCTGAAATTTGGGGTATAGGGGTAGCTCCGACCTCGGAGTAACATAGGCCAGGTGGCGTTAGTCTACCACTTCCGGTTTCGGAGTTATGACCCCCGAGCGAAGCCGGGTATCCTGCTGGTATGATTATAAAATAGTGGAGTTCAGAATCTGCCAAAAACCACATGATTTTTTCCATTATGGGGCGCGAAAACTCAAAGGGGACAGAAACTCATGTCATTGCGTCCCCCTCACTATATCACTGATATCAAAATAACTTTACTTACCCAAAAGTTAAAACTGTGTTTTATATTTATATGGTTATATTGAACATAATACAAATTGTCTACAATCAATGACCAAAAAAAAAATACTTGTACCCACACATTTATATATCATATCTTTTTGACTAACATCACAAACCATAGGTGTACATTTCACACCACATTCTCTCACGTGTTTTGCTGTAGACTGGAGACTTGCCTCTGTTCGACCCCATAATACAATCTAAATAGAATATTTTATGTGTCAATAAAGGTGTTGATGTCTAAAATCAACAAAAATATACTCTCAGTTTGTTTTGCCAAAAATTTGTCTTTTTGATCCAGATTGAAGGCTTTATTAAAGATAGGTTTCCAGGCAACAAAACATTCGCCACAGCAGCCAAGTCGTCTGGGCAGTCAACAACGGTTGTCGCATATTTTTTTCTTAAAAATATTAACTTTAGCCGCTTGAGCGTCCACAAATTTTTTTAATGTGATCAAGGGTCATAACTCTGGCAGTAACTATTGGAAATCGTTGAAAATCAATAGGCCTCATCGTCTCATTACCTTAAACCAGGGGTCACCAAACTTTTTTTTATAGTGGGCCAGATATAACTGAAAGAATGCCGAGCGCTGGCTTGATAAAAATTTTGTTCAATACAATATTTTAATCTTACGCAGACTTAGACGTCCGTGTCAGATATTTTCTTTTCAATTGTTGTCACTAATAACTGTCTGGCTTGAGGTGCATGTAGTTTCTGTAGACTGTAGAAATGCACACCAGTCAATCATAGGGCAGCAGTGTATCTGGTCAGTAACAACCCTGCACATAAATATAACCTTGGCCTAGCAACAATGCATACCTATAGCTTGACGTTACTGACTCAGTGCACGATATACGTTATGTAAGAAGTCAAAGTGTGGGTTTTTTTTTAGGTTTATTTTTAGCATGCAACGCTGGGCTGGACCAACTGGTGACCCCTGCTTTAAACACTGTGTATAAATTTAAAGTCACTTAGATATTAACTTTAGCCTATAGAGTGTCCACAAGATATTTCAAAGTGATCTAGGGCAATCTGGCGGTAATTATCAGAAATCGTCAAAAATCAACAGGCTTCTTCATCTAATGACCTTAAACAAATCAAATTCAATCGATATTAACTTTAGCTTCTAGTGATCAAGGGCTATTACTCCAGCAGTAATTATTGGAAATCATTGAAAATCAATAGGCTAACTTTGCTTCATGATCTTAAACACTGTGTATAAATTTAAAGTCAATCGGATATTAACTTTAGCCTCTAGAGCGTCCACAAGATGATCAAGTGATCAAGGGCCATAACAGTGTGTTGTTTTAAGTGCATATGGTTTTCATCATCAATCATGACACAGAGGTGACAACATGGGAAATCTTAATTCAGGGTGATCAATTAGAAACTGAAAGAAAGCATAATCTGTGGATATATTGTAACATATCTGTTAACCGACATGTCTATACCTGTGATCTATTCATTGAAATAGGAATGGTTGAAACAAATTTTCACACCCTTACTGAAAATCAGACTGGTTTTGTTGAGGTTATTTTCATTCAACAATTTATTAAAAGGAAAATTATGGATGTTAATTGTAAGAGATAACATTTTTTTTATCTGTAGGAAAATTTTAATTGGAAATAGAATTTTCACACCCTTACTGAAAATCATTCAACAACTTATGAAGAAAAATTATGAATGTTAATTGTAAGAGATAACTTTTTTTATTTGTAGGAAAATTTTAATGGGAAATCGAATTTAAGAAACTAGAAATAACACAATTTTGTTGTAAACGATTTAGAATTGTTCAATGCTCTGTTTTACAGTAAATCGAGATCTCTGATTTATAAATTAGATGGTTCAGTAGACTAGTAGCACAATTTACCCAAATCCACTGTTATTTCAACTCATATTATAATAGTTCATATTGAATAAAATTGATATTTGAAAATACACCGTTTTTTATACCATTTTCAATTAAAAATGACAATTTGGCATAATATGTAAAGAACAGTAGGCCTATATTATAAAATATCAATATAAACTATTGTGATACGAGTTCAAAGAAATAATGGTCGATTTGTTTACTTAACTTCCTAGCTTACTTGGAAATTGTAGGCCTATTTTGAGGAGCATTTTGACACAAAAACGTTACAATTTTAAATCATATATAACAATTTAGCATAAAGAAAGGTATATTATCAAATATCTATATAAATTATTATGAAATGTGTTGAAGTAAAAATGGTGGTTTGGCTGGATCGTGCTATCCCTAGACCAATATATAGTTTGAATTTTGTATTGTTGGTGTCTGCCAGGAACACAGTTCAATCATTACTGTACTCTGTAGTAAAATAAGTGGGTAAGACACTGGCTTGCTAGCTTGGAAGGTCGCATGTTCGATCCTTGCATTGGCCGAGAAAGTTCATCCAGATTTTCAGGCGTGGTTTCCCTTGTCAGTGATGCAGAACGAAGGGCTTGACAAGAACAGCTGTCTAGTCGTTTCGATGGGACGAAAACCAAGGACCCGTGTATACATTGGCATGCACATAAACTAAAAGATCGCCTGGCACTTGGCAGTTGGAATTCGATATATGAGTAGTAGGCTGCAGTGCCGCGGCCTGGGCAAAATTCCCCTCATAGTAAGCCTAGTCTGCATTAGCCCAGTAGGTGCAGAACAGTAGGACGTTAAACCCCATTGCATTTCATTTCCTGTAGTAATTATAACTGTACATGTGATGTATACCTACATGAGACGGATGGTATTTTGCAAACTGCACTGCAATTTCTTTACCAATTCCTTTACCTCCTCCAGTTATAACTATCACATCATCACCAATATCTTTCACGGTATTTGGTAAAACGAAAAAAAATGCTGCTCTGACAATAATTTTAAATAATGTATAGAGAAACAATGAAAAGTCCAGCAGACATTTTATCATATTAATAATATATTTGCAAAACATTAGCTCACGATTCCTTTCTTTTTGTCAGCTGCCCTGGGTATTTTACTTCGATTATCAGGACATCAGGTTTATTATACGCTATCAATGCGAATAATCGAGACTATATTATGTTTCCGTACATAACCTTTAACCTTTGCCCTTATTTGACCACCGCTTATCAACTAAACAAAATTATAACTTTCACTTATCTAATGCTGTTTTGAATGTAATGGTATTTTCTAAGAGTTAAGACCTTCAAGCAGGGTTTAATTACAGGATTTGATGACATACGACCACTGATCTATTATACACGACATATATATTCAATGTTTAAGCGGCACAGCAATAGGAACTCTTTCGTGGAAAGAAATCACAAAAAGGTACTCTGAGATAATTCATGGGAATTGGGGAATTTTGAGTCAAGCCCATAGAGTAGAGTTATAAAGAGTGTTTACAGATAAATCTATGGTCAACCCTAAGTCCAAATCAAATAGTCAGTCGAATAAACCAATGACGTCTATGCTAACGACGTCATTGGAATAAACCAGTCAATGGCTTATAAAAATTTTGGAATAGTTTGTAATAAATATAAGTTAAAGTAGCTACACTAGCTAAGTCTCTAACTTGAATATCGTCCAAAATCTTCAACATTTAAAACACGATTTATTTGTCAAATTAAATCAACATTCATGTTGTGATCTTACCAGAAAAAGATGGGCTTTTGATATCCAATATTTAAGACAAAATAAACATTTTACCATTGGTACACGAATTGTGTACCATAATGCGCTTCAGCCCCAGTTGTATCAAGAGACTCGAGGGACGAGGCTAGACACATTGCATCAAATCAAACGGCGTATGTAGACTGGAATAATCAGACGCTAGAAATTTGCACTCGCTTGAGACTGCTGGCTTATTTCGCCGAACATAAATGATTTGAAATTGGAGTAAAAACGGAAACCATTGAATGTAAATCAGTTTATATACATTCATATTACAGTATTATATGCGTTGCGACCCACTTTTGTCAATTTCTAGGTCCCAAATGTTAGCGATTTAGCTCCTTTAAAGAAAAAACGCACTAATTGAATTCCAATATCGTTTATCATTGTTTTTGTCTATTTTTTTTATGTTCCCTCATGTTCAAATTTGATTGTTCAAATTAAAACTTTAAGGTGTTATCTTATTGCCACTGCTGCTTTAACATGCATTATGCAAGAGCAAAATCTGCTTATTACAAGTCTTTCTTTAGGCCTGAAATGTTATCTAAATTATCAATTAGACATTAATTAACTTATCCAGACCATAATAAACTCTCGATGTCAAGGCTAGCCTTCGATGTTGGCTGGATTATATTCCTATATGCCGCTAACGGCCATTGATAATTAAATCAGAAAAAGTGGATAATCGAGACTGCTGTTTATATTAATGATTTTAGTAATGATGACCAAGACTATGCAAAAATTTCACCCGCTTCATTCTCGGCTAATAGTGGATCCATTTGACTGAAATTTTCAGCAAATTACCTTTACACTGTCTAGTTTTTAACTATTATTGCGAGAACTGCCATCTCTTTATCTTATCTCCCATAATGTATCTTTAATAAAGTCATGCTTTACTTTTTCCCTCGTCATATTGAGTAGGGGTTTCAGGTCACGTGACATTAACGTGAAATCTGACAGCTAGCGGCTGAAATATAGCCACTTCAATCTACGATTCTGAATTACTGTTTTATTTATATGTATTACTAGCAATTGTATTGTAATAGTTTAATATCAATCTCAATATCTGCAAAGATTCAGGCTCCAAAATTGTCGAAATGTAAGCAAAATTACCATTTACGTACAGGAGACGCTCGTGGGAAAATACCACTCTGATGTCACACGGCCGGGGATTTTCCATTGCTACGACCCACTCATTGGTGAATCCGCACCTTAGTTTCCGGGGGATTTCTACACAGAGCCAATCAAACGATAGATAACATTTTTGTGATTATTATGGTGCGTGATACCCCGAAATAGAACAATTACATACCTTTTATACCTTTTATATACCTTTTCTTCGGTCTACCATTAAGCCTCTATGGCTTGTTGACCACCTTTATTACTTCTACAGCCGTAGAAAATGAGATTATCTGTTTTACTGACTGAAATTTGCTAAATTTCGACTGAATATAGCCTACTATCAAGATTATATTATCATTATCATTCAAATTATTACGATTTTAATAAATCTTAGCTGACTATAGCGTGCGGATTTTAGTTTTAAAATTGGTACCAGCGATTCTGAAGGGAAAATACCGCTTATGACGTCACTCGGATATGACTGAAAATCACTTATTTTGGTGTCATGGCACGCATTGACTGCTATAGAGCATTTTGATTACATTATTGACGTCGATCTCGGATTTTAAAATTCCGTAACTTTGGATCTAATTAGAATATTTTGATGAAATAAAATGTTTTGGGTAGCATATTATGTATATTTTCACAAAATATTTAAAAAAAATTTTTTTTCACCCCCAGCACCATGCCCCCGGCTCCTTCAGCTATGGCTACTTAAATGGCCAGTCTTAAGTGATACATATATGACATGAACATAGAAAGGGGATGCGATGGGGTGGGGTGGGAGGTGGCGTGTGGGTATGTGGAATTTAACATTTTCATGTGGCCTCGTCCAGTCGATAAAATCAATCAATTAGTTCAGTCTATAACATCAGTCAAATAGTTCAGTCGAATAAACCAGTCGCTCAATATTAAGCAGCGGTGGCAGTGGACTAAGATAATATAGAGTAGCAAATCATGCTCGTAGCCATAGCTGAAGAAGCCGGGGGCATGGGGTAGGGGCCGGGGGGGGGGGGGCTTCACAACATGTAGCCTACTCCTCTATAAATCCCTCCACATCGTTGTTTTTATTCCGAAGCGACTAGATACAATGCTGTCATCAGTTTTATGCATCGGACACAGACTAAAAAAAGTTGTTTATAATACGGCCATTTTTTTCCGTCGATGACCTCAGTCGTTGACCCTTAACCCTAGGTGATGACCTTACTCGCAAAGAGAGGTCAACAGGTTGTTTAGGGGATTGCTATTGAAGGAAATTCTCAATTAAGTTTTGATTTCAACTATCAGATTTGAACTTGGGGGAAAATAAACAAAATAGACAAAAACGACGTAATGATATTTGAGTTAGTGCGTTTTTTTATCCAAGTCAAACAAACTATTCCCAAATTTTAGGCAACCATCGACTGAGTTTATTGACTGGAAATCATAGTGGTACTTAGGGGTAATTGGGAATTTTTGTTTTTAGAGCCTAAAAACAGAATATTAGATGGAAAATGTCCAATTCGTGGTGATTATGATTATTTAACAAACTTACGAGCCCCGGTTTTAAAAATATTTTAAAATATCCATCAACACCCTGGTCTGGGGGGGGGGCATCAAATTACCCAATAACGCAAGACCATTAATAATTAAAGGCATTATTACGGTCAATCAAATGAAAAAAAAAAAAAAAAAAATTCTAGTTAGTGGTTATCTTGTAATTAATTACAAGATTGCTATATCTTGTTAGTACAAGATACGGAGAAGCCCATGAGTATTTTATTTCAAGGTTGCCATACACTGATTTATCGAATAGCTAGGCCAATGCCCTACACAAGTAGGCCTACTTTATTTTATGTTACAGAATTGGCACATTCATGTCTAGACATGGTTCCACTACTGATGTCTTCCGTCTTGCTCCAGCCACAGCAGTGGACTGTCCTAGGGTCTTCCTTTGAGCAAGTTTTATAGTCATTTGACTACAAAAAGGTTACTGGCCTGTAAATCCCTTAATTTCCAATTACACTGACCCCAAACTGCACTGTGCATGATAAACCAATTCCCACTAAAAAAAATGTGAAACCTTACCGCATAATTATATGATTTGATTAAACGAAATTTAATGCGAAATTTATTGTTCATTTTAAGATGGCCGCCGAACCAGAATTTGTTTGTGGTCACTCTACAGGTCAAAATTCTTACCCGATTTTGAATAAACTTGAAATATAGGTTTATCTCCAATAGATCTTGGTTGCTTTCGATATTGGCATGTATCGGATCGAAATTAAAATATAGATCTATATTTCGTTTAGTTTTTTATACTTTCGATGACCTACACTACATGTAGATCTAACAAGTTAAAGTGGGAGTTCATGTTCTATGACGTCAGGTACCAAGCAAGCGACATTTGACCAGATTACGTCAGTCATTCGATTAACCAATTAGCGACTGCCATGTATTTTTTATCTACTTTTGCTTTGTTTTGATTTCTATTGCTGCTAATGTCTACCCACAGTTCCACGCAAAAAAGGTCAAACGCTCTATTCGACAGACCATTCGATTGGCTGACCCCTCATTTCAAGCAGAACACGAGTTAAATAACAACGCTTCCAGGTCCAAGTGTAGTAAAGACAAGTAAAATCGAAATTTTGATTCTATAAAAACGAAACGAAATTGGATCTGTGTTTTACTCAGATTGCTGTTTGTACGCATAATCACGTTATTTTTAGCTTGTGGACCCTATAGACTCCATAGAGGTCACAATTTTAATCCTATTTTGATGAAACGTGAAATGTAAGTTTCTAAACCAAAGATCTAGGTTCCTTTCGATATTCGCCCATATCGGACCGTAACTTGCTGAATTATGGTCCCTGATTGTATGAAAAATCGCGTTTTTAGTTTGTGGACCCTATCGAGGTCATAATTTTTATCCGATTTGAAAAACCGTATTATTATATCACCGTTACACCCTAAGTACGGCAGAGTTTGAATTTCGTGAAAATCGGCTCAAAACTGACAGACAAAATGGCGTAAAAGTATGGTATATCAAGGTTGGGGACCCTATAGAGGTCACAATTTTTATCCAATTTTGTTGAAACTTGAAATGTAAGTTTATAACACAAAGATCTCGTTTCTTTTCGATATTCGCGCATATCTGACTGTAACAGCCTGAATTATGGCCTCTGATTGTACGAAAAATCACGTTTTTAGCTTGTCAACCCTATAGAGGTCATAATTTTTATCCGATTTAGAAAAAAAATCGTTCGAATATATCACCATTACACCCTAAGGATAGTTGAGTTCGAATTTCGTAAATATCGGATTAAAACTGACAAGACAAAATGGCCGCCTCTCGTACTCAAATAGTAAGTGCAGGGTGACTGCACCACACAAAATTTATGCAAAAACAAATACACGGACAAGACATCATACTCAGGAAAACACAATCAGACAGACAATTCAAAAAAAGTGAATGGATCCGGGGGTTAGCCGTAAGTGACCACTGCGCTTTTCAGTCCCGGGTCTGTAGTGACGCAGACTTCACTCAAATTTGAAAACAATCAGGAATACAACCCAAAGAAGCCATTGTGCAATGCCAGCATAAGTAATGATCTGCTATATGCTACACGAAATACGAATGTAAGCATATGTAGTAAAAATTCAAATATACAAGTAACCACATCGATGAAATGTATAAAAAAAAGTAGTCTAAACCTAAATGCTCTAAAAACAATCAAGAAACGTTTCAGTATTCAATACATATAGAGCACATGTTCCATCTGTCACAAAAACCAAAAACAAAACTGAATACAAAGAAGCAAATAGGACTGAGTGGCGACGTTTAACATTGGGAATGACGTCATATCTTAGAAGGTGATAAAAATTCACAATAATAAGGGCGATAATCCAGATGAAATAACGTTAAAAAGTATAAGTTTTAGCGACTAATCAGAATTATTAAGTTATGTAATTGTACAATTTATAATATATTAATATAATACCCCACACAAGAAATGCAAAACAGGTATGCTGAAGAAATCGTACTACGTAAGTGTATTTATAAAGGCTTTCAAAATAAGGGAGGTAATTCAGACAGTGTTAGGTAACTGCAGAAAATCTAATAAGAAATGTCAAACTTGGTATGTTGAAGAAATGGAAGTTTTGAAATTTCTTTTAAAATGCGTAATTGTGTACCGCCTTTGGCAGTGCATTTAAAGTAAAGAGATTTTATTCGGGAGAGAAATAGTTCTTTATTGTTACATATTGTCAAAAATAGTAATGCCTGTGAATAGAAAACACTTTATAGCGTGGTTTCTGGTATGTTACTATAGATTGTATTTTTCTACTTCAAAACCAAATTTGTCCATTTGTCGAAAATACCGACATTAAATTTATTGTTAATTATATTGATGTCCAGGTCAAGAACAGATGCATTTATAGTGCCGGAATGTTCTTTATTTAATATTAGTTAAGGAGGAAATATTTCACTTTTATATTTGTTGAAATTTAGGCTGAACATCTGTGGCGGTAAACAAATCTACATGGCCATAAACAGATTTATAAATCTTTAAAAAACAATGTGAATAAATTAATTGAAGATGCTAAAATTAAATTTTACTCTGATAAAATAGAAAATGGCGAAAACAGACAAAAAGACCTGTATAAAGTTGTGAATTCCCTTTTGGAATGATAATGACACTGAACTTGCAAATTTATTCTCTGATTTCTTTCAAATAAAAATACAGAATATACGAACTGAACTTGATGATTTAAATAAAACTATTGACTTTAACGCTCATGATTTTGATAAGTTAGAAAATTCTGTTTATTTAGAAAATTTTAACTTGGTTAGTGAATCTTTTGTTTTAAAGCTAATTAAATCGTCTGCTCCTAAATCTTGTTCATTAGATCCTGTTCCGACTTCTGTTCTTAAGGACTGTCTAGACGAAGTTATTCCAGTTTTTACCAATATTATTAATTCTTGTATATCATCCGTTACTATTCCCAACGTTTTCAAACGAGCTTATGTTACCCCTTTAATTAAAAAGTCTACACTGGATCCTAATGTTTTTAAAAATTACAGGCCAGTCTCTAACTTAAGTTTTATTTCTAAAATATTGGAGAAATGTATTGCTTCTCAGATAAAGGCCCATCTAGATGATAACTGTTTGTATGAACCATTTCAAAGTGCTTATAAACAATTTCACAGTACCGAAACAGCTTTAACCCGGGTTTCAAATGATATTTTAATGGAAATTGATAATAGAAAATGTACATTTTTAATTTTATTAGATTTATCTGCTGCTTTCGACACGGTGGACCCTTCCATTCTTCTACGTAGACTTCAATTTAAATTCGGTATTTGTGGCTCTGCATTAAATCTTTTAGAGAGCTATCTTGTGGGTAGAAAACAGTGTATTTTAGTTAATTGCAAATCGTCGTCTGAATCTGTTTTGTCATCTGGGGTTCCCCAAGGTTCTGTTCTTGGTCCGATTTTATTTACCCTCTATACGTCACCATTAGGAGATATTGTCAGAAAATATGGTCTCAGCTTTCATTTGTATGACGATGATACTCAATTATATATTTCATTTACACCTAATTGTCCATCTTCTTTCAATTTATCAAAATTGCAACTTGAGAACTGTATTAGTGAAATTAGAAAATGGATGTCAAAGAACTTTCTAAAATTGAATGATGATAAAACCGAATATTTGGTATTAGGCTCAAGGCATCAATTAAGTAAATCTGCACAAGATAACCCCCCTGTTGTAATTGGTAATTGTGATATATTTTCATCTTATTCTGCTCGTAATATTGGCGCTATCTTTGATAATTTTATGCTTATGGGAGCTCAAGTAAATAATATTTGTAAATTGTGCTATTTTAATATTAGAAATATAGGTAAAATACGTAAATGTGTAACTGTAGAGGCCACTAAGTCACTTGTTAATTCTCTAGTCACTTCACGATTAGATAACTTTAATTCACTTTTAGTTGGTTTACCTTTAAAACTTATAGATAAATTACAAAAAGTACAGAATACTGCGGCTAGACTTGTTACTTTAACTAAGAAATGTGACCACATAACTCCTGTTTTATATAATTTACACTGGTTACCTGTTAAATATCGAATTGATTTTAAGATTTTATTACTTACTTTTAAATGTTAAAATAATTTAGCTCCTGTTTACCTCTCAGATCTTTTAGAACTTTATACACCTGGCCGAACATTACGTACATCAGATAAACTACTTTTAAAGCCCAAAACTGTTCAACTAGTCTCTTATGGTCAGCGCTCTTTTAGTTATCAAGCACATGTTTTATGGAATAATCTACCATTTAGTTTAAGATGTTGTACATCTCTATATTCTTTTAAAAAACAACTTAAAACACATTTATTTAATCAGGCTTTTAACTGACTCTGTAGACAATCGTTAACATGCCCATAATCTTGTTGTTTATGTGTGATTTACATTGTCACTTTGTAAAGTGCCCCTGAACATGTTACATGAAAGGGTGCACTATAAATATGCTGTAATAATAATAATAATAATCTTTTTTTCTTTTATGGTCTTGAAAGTAGAATTCGTATTTATATAAATGTGCATTTGCAATATATGGGGCGGGGTCAGTTCCCATTGGTAAACCAATGGTTTACTGTATTATCTGATCCCCAATCTTAAATATGGCATTGTCAATAAGGAAATGTATGATGTTTTGAAATTTTTCTTTATCAAAAACTACAGTGTCGGCATTGCGATGTTTTATAATCCATTTAGCATCTTCTGCATAAATGGCGATCAAGTTTCTGCCTTTCCCGAAAGCTCCATTGAAGGCTTTATCTACAAACCAATCCAAATTATCTTTAAGATCTGCATGTTGCAGCATAGTAAACAAACAACGTTTCTATTGTTTTTGCATTGACTTTTTTATTGATTTTTACTAAAGTATAAAAATATGGTATATCAGTGTTGTGGACCATCTAGAGTTCACAATTTTCTTTTGATTTTGATGAAACTTGAAATGTAAGTAAATAGCCCAAAGATCTTGGTTCCTTTCGATATTCGGCATATCGGATAGTAACTTCCTGAATTATGGCCCTTGATTGTACGAAAAATCGTTTTTCCGACGTGGTGCAGAACGGAGGGCCTGACAAGGACAGCTGTCTAGTCCTTCGGATGAGACGAAAAACCGAGGTCCCGTGTATATATTGGAATGCACGTAAAAGATCCCCTGGCAGTTGGAATTCGATATAAGAGTAGGCGATAGTGCCGCTGCCCGGGCAAAATTTCCCTCATAGCACACTGTATGGCATATGCCCGTCTTCATAAGCCCAGTATAGGAGCAGAACAGTAGGACGTTAAACCCCATTCCATTTCATTTCATTTCACGAAAAATCGTATTTTTAGCTTGTGGCCCTTGTAGAGGTCACAATTTTTATCTGATTTAAAAAAAATGTGTGAATATATCACCATTACACACTAAGATCATGGATCCTTTTGATAATCGCGGATACCCGAACTTAACTTCCTGGATTATGGCCCCTGATTGTTCGAAAAATGGCATTTTTAGCTTGCGGATTCTCTAAAGGTCACAATTTTTTTTCCGATTTCTAAAACCGTTTAAATATTTCACCATTCCACCATAATGAAGGTTGAATTCAAATTTCGGGAAAATAGAAATGAAACTGCCCAACAAAATGTCCGCTCTTTGTACGCAAATTGTGTAAAAGTATGCAATACGAAGGGTGTTGACCCTCTAGAGGTCACAATTTTTGTCTGATTCTGATGAAACTTAAATCATATCTTTATATCCCAAAGATCTCTGTCCCTTTTGATATTTTCACATTTCAGACCATAATTTTCTGGATTATTGCCCCTGATTGTACAAAAAATCCTGTTCGTTTTTAGCTTGTTCTCTATCCATCTCTTGCAAAATGGGGGTATATCCTGTCTGGCAGCCGCTGGTTAGCTTGTGGACCCTATGGAAGTCACAATTTTGAACCGATTTTTATGAAACTTGACATGCATGTTTATAACCCAAAGATCTTGGTTACTTTCGATATTTGTGCCCATCGGATTGTAACTTCCTGAATTATGGCCCGTTTGTCCGAAAAATCGCCTTTTTATATGCCCACATTTTCATGTGGACGTATTATGCCGTCGCCCCTGTCCATCCGTCCACAATTGTTTGTGGACTCTCTGCAGGTCACAATTCTTATCCGATTTTGACGAAACTTGAAATATAGGTTTATTCCCAAAAGATCTCGGCTGCTTTCGATATTGGCATGTATCGGATCGAAACTTCATGGATTATGGCCCCTGATTGTACGAAAAATCACGTTTTTAGCTTGTGGACCCTATAGAGGTCACAATTTTTATCCGATTTTGTTGAAACTTGAAATGTAACTTCCTGAATTATGGCCCCTGATTGTACGAAAAATCACGTTTTTAGCTTGTGGACCCTATAGAGGTCATCATTTTTATCCGATTTAAAAAAACGTATTATTATATCACCGTTACACCCTAAGGAAGGCTGAGTTGGAATTTCGTGAAAATCGGCCCCAAACTGACAGACAAAATGGCCGCCGTTCGTTCTCAAATTGCGTAAAAATATGGTATATCAAGGTTGTGGACCCTATAGAGGTCACAATTTTTATCCGATCTTGTTGAAACTTGAAATGTAAGTTTATAACCCAAAGATCTGGCTTCCTTTCGATATTCGCGCATATCGGATAGTAACTTCCTCAATTATGGCCACTGATTGTACGAAAAATTGCGTTTTTAGCTTGTGGACCCTATAGAGGTCATAATTTTTATCCGATTTAAAAAAACGTATTATTATATCACCGTTACACCCTAAGGACGGCTGAGTTTGAATTTTTCGTGAAAATCGGCCCAAAACTGACAGACAAAATGGCCGCCCTTCGTTCTCAAATAGCGTAAAAATATGGTATATCAAGGTTGTGGACCCTATAGAGGTCACAATTTTAATCCGATGTTGTTGAAACTTGAAATGTAAGTTTATAACACAAAGATCTCGGTTCCTTTCGATATTTGCACAATTCGAATTGTAATTTCCTGAATTATGGCCCTTGATTGCAGGAAAAATCACTTTCTTTTTAGCTTGTTCTCTATCCATCTCTCGAAAATGTGGGCGTATCCTGCCTGGCAGCCGCTGGTTTAGCTTGTGGTCCACAATTATTATCCGATTTAAAAAAACATTTGATTATATCACTGTTACACCATAAGGAAGGCTGAGTTCGAATTTCGTAAAAATAGGACCAAAATGGCCGCCGATGGTACGCGAAAAGTGTAAAAATATGGTATATCAAGGTTGTGGACCCTGTAGAGGTCACAATTTTAATCCGATTTTGATGAAACTTGAAATGCATGTTTATAACCTAAAGATCTTGGTTCCTTTCAATATTTGCGCATATTAGATCAAAACTTCCTGAATTATGGCCCCTGATTATCAGAAAAATCGCCTTTTTTAGCTTGTGGTCCCTCTGAAGGTCACAATTATTATCCGATTTAAAAAAACGTTTGATTATATCACCGTTACACCGTAAGGAAGGTTGAGTTCGAATTTCGTGAAAATCGGACCAAAATTGCCGGACAAAAAAGACGGTGCTTGTACGCTAATAGTGTAAAAATATGGTATATCAAGGTTATGGACCCTGTAAAGGTCACAATTTTAATTCGATTTTGATGAAACTAGAAATGCATGTTTATAACCTAAAGATCTTGGTTCCTTTCGGTATTGTTGCATATCGAATTGTAACTTCCTGAATTATGGCCCCTGATTACACGAAAAATCACCTTTTTTAGCTTGTGGTCCCTCTGAAGGTCAGAGTTATTATCTGATTTTAAAAATCGTTTGAATATATCACCGTTACACAGTAATAAAGCTTGAGTTCGAATTTCCTGAAAATTAAACCAAAACTGCCAGACAAAATGGCCGCCGCTTGTACGCGAATGGTGTAAAAATATGATATATCAAGGTTGTGTAACTTCGTGAATTATGGCCCTTGATTGCAGGAAAAATCACTTTCTTTTTAGCTTGTTCTCTATCCATCTCTCGAAAATGTGGGCGTATCCTGTCTGGCAGCCGCTGGTGTATTTCTTTAGTAACTTGTTGTATTAAGTAATAATTATGTCCAATGACTATATCTACAATTTAATTTCCCAATAACTTTCTTTATGATTGCAGTATTTACTTAGATTATAATGCCACAACGCCCTTAGCTGATGAAGTTTTGATTTCAATAACAGATGCTTTAAAAGATGCCTGGGCCAATCCTTCAAGTTCTCACACTGCAGGTAAAAAAGGACAACAGTCTCTTGATCATGGTTTTGTATATATTTATTATACATATATTATATGTACAGCCAAAATTTCTAGCATGAATTTCCGCTACAAAAAGGTCCTCGAAGCTAAACAAACTATACATTTGTGGAAAGCTTATAACACCAGGAACACAGATCCTTGGAGTTCCTTGGCAAAATGTTTGCAATAACTTGAATTATAGCCTGATGAAAATTGTCGTAAGTGTCAAGTAAATGCTATATTTGTACTAATAATTGTGAAGTTGACATAAATTTAAACCAAAACATAATTGACAAGGGGACATACAGAATTTTGGAAATCCATTTACGGTACAAGGAGTTATATGGCCAAAACTAAACAATACTGTAATAGGAGTGACAATATTGTAATGAAGAGAAACGAAATCTGTTCTGTTTGGACCAAATTCTCCCTATAGCTTAAAGGGCTAATCCCGATATTCTTTGCAGAATGAAACTGCTTAATTTTGTGTTAAAATCCCTTAAATTCCTCTAGCTAAGGGCCGAGCAACTAACTCACTATTTGTGATACGTTTTCAAACAACTTAAACCCGCCAGTCTTCATCTGGAAATGGAGACCAGTGTCCCAAGCTGTATTATGCGGTGTCTGCATAAAACTAGATTTTTATTTTATAATAATAATGTGTAGGTGAAATTTACCTTTCGTTGTCAAGTAGAGCACATGGGCCATTCACTATATAGACCTCTCAAGGAACGGGAATCGATTATCAGGTCACCCAACAAAAAAACTGACCCGAAATCTTAAAAGGGTTACGTGTCCGGATAAGCAGTTTTGACGTTCACGTCCAAACTACTCAATATTTCAAGCTGGAATTTTGAGAGAAGGTAAATACACCATTCCTCTATATTTTGGCGCTTAAATTTCATACGTACTCAGACTTTTATTTTTGACACTCTTTTGAAATCGGGATAGTCCCTTTAATGCATGGTGTATGTACTGGTGCATCTTCATTATCCCAGCTGATACTGAACAGTAAGACATAAAACTCTGTTTGATTTTTTGTCCCCGTCCCCCGCCTTTCAAAGAAAGCAGGGGACTATTAAAATGGGTTCATCCGTCTGTCCGTCACACTTTTTGGAACACAATAACTCTCTTTCTAATTGAGCTAGAATGTTCAAACTTGGTGTAGGTGTTTATTAGGTCAATACCTTGATGTAGTTCGAAGATGAGCATTTTCCGCTTAGGGTAAGTGGAGATAAGCAATTTGGTTGATGGTTTGGGACACGATAACTTTAGTTCTAATTAAGTGAGAGTGATGAAACTTGGTGTATAGTTTCATTACATCAATAACTTGACTAAGTTTGTTAATGATCATTTTCTGCTCAGGGTAAGCAGAGCGATAAGCAATTTGATTGGCCAAGATTTTGGAACACAATAACTCTCCTTCTAATTGAGCTAGAATGTTCAAACTTGGTGTAGGTATTTATTGGGTCAATGACTTGTTGGAGTTCGAAGATGAGCATTTTCTGCTTAGGGTACGCAGAGATAAGCAATTTGATTGGTTGATGCTTTGGGACAAGATAACTTTAGTTCTAATTAAGTGAGAGTGAGGACACTTGGTGTATAGCTTTATTACATCAATACCTTGACTAAGTTCGATAATGAACATTTTCTGCTGAGGGTAAGCAGAGCGATAAGCAATTTGATTGGAACACAATAACTCTGCTTAAAAATTGAGGTAGAATGTTTAAACCTGATGTAAATGTTCATTAGGTGAATGTCTTGACTGATTTCAATGATTAACATTTCAAGCTAGAGCTAATCAATTTCATTGGTCGATGCTTTGGGACAAGATAATCTTGATTCTTTCTGATAGAGAGTGATGAAACTTAGTGTGTAGTTTGATTGCTCAATACTTTTGAAAAAAATAAATGTACGATTAATTAATATGTGTCATCTATTTATTTTGGGATTTCAGTGGGGGACATCAGCCTCACTGTTGGCTTGTTTTCTCTTCATTACAATTGCCACTCCCTTACAGTGTTATTTACTTTTTGCCATATATCTATCTTAATGCGAAACTAAATATTTATAGATGTTTTGTTTCAATTCAAGTATTTGTTTGGAATTTAGCCTCAAATCATACCTGAACTAAAGGTTTCCAGATATACTAATAGAAATACTGTTTTGACTTTGAGAGAATTTATGTAGCCCCTTGCCTGTTGTTCAATCCGATTGAGTTTGTTGAATCAAATATTGTTTAAACTATTGAATGACTAGTCACTGTCCTAACCACCCCCTCTTGTCCTGTGCCACTGTAAGTGTAGTCAATGTGAAAATGAAACCAAATGACTGTTAATAAAGAGACCAAATTTGATGTACATACATGCAGTGATAGCGATGATGATGATGTTGACTAACTTTGATGATATTTAAAGTGAAGAGTAACTGCGTAATTTTGGTTTTTAATGATTGTTTTACTTAATAAATAATTAGTTTTTTTCATATATCTATATTTGTTAGGAAATTACACAATGATAGATATGGTTTCAGTTTAAATATGATTGTAACTAGCCTTAAATCTTATTTGAAATAGAGGTTTACAGCTACATGTAGTAAAAATACTGTAGACACTAATTATTGAAAGGGTATGTGGGTTTATATTTTAGTGGAAAGGTGGCATGGTTTCAATGCGATTTACAATACTACTGACAGATTCTGGTCTCCATTACTTCATAACCATATAGCTCAACCAATGTCAACATATCTCCTGGAACTTCAGATTCTATCCACCGAGCCCATGATTTCTGGTAAACACCCGCCCACCAACCTGCGCAGGCCCCTGGGACCCTGTTAATGATATGGACATTGGGCTTCACACTTGTGTGCTCACACAAGTCTTGTGCACCATACAGCATAAGCAGCCAGCACGCACCTGATATACTGTTATCAATTGCAGACATTTGACTGAAGAGAGATAATTCCAAAATATTTAATTTTATACCAACTTCAGAATTTTTAGTATAACTAACTATAGCATGGACTCGGCAATTGTGACGATTATCATCAGGCTGTAAATCGAGTTATTGCAAACACTTTGCTTGGAACTCTCATTATTTTTTTCCCGGTGTTATAAACTTTCCAAAAATGTATAGTTTGTTTAACCTCGAGGACCTTGTGGTGGAATTGTGTTTTTATACACCCACATTGAAATGTGGTCGTATATTGTCATCGCCCCCAGTCCTTTGTTCGGTCGGGTCTGTCGGTCCGGCATCCATAATTGCTTGTGGACGCTCTAGAGGCTAAAGTTTTAACTGAGTGACTTTAAATTTATAAGGTCATGAGGCGAGGAAACCTATTGATTTTCACCAATTTCCGATCATCACTGACAGAGTTATTGTCCTTGATCACTTTGAAAAATCTTGTGGACGCTCTAGAGGCTAAAGTTAATATCCGATTGACTTTAAATTTATACACAATGTTTAAGGTCATCAGGTCATAATTTTATATTTATGCACCTGCCTATATATTATCGTTTTGATTGACTTTAGATTGATACACAGAGTTTAAGGTCTTGAGACGAACAAGTATATTGATTTTCAATGATTTTTGTTCACTTGAACAGCTAAATCCATGATATTAAATGTTTTGTATACTAAACGTTAGCATGGGGCAAACAAATTCTAATGATTTTCAGATAATTACTTAATAAGTTGTTACTCTTAATCAATATTTAGTGTATTATAAATGTTTCATTACTGACGAAAGTAAAAATATGCGACAACTTTTGTTGACTGCCCAGACGATTTAGCTGCTGTGGGTGTGTTTTGTTGCATGGCAACCTATCTTTAAGCAAGCTAGAATTTTTTGCCTGCAGGCCTAATGTTCAGGCAATATTAAAATTAATTCTACTTCTTCTTTGTTACTTTTAATTAGAAAGTATACATGTTAGCAAAATATAAAAAAAAATCCTCAAATGCATAGAGGTATTGATTTTTATACACCCATATTGAAATGTAGTCATATATTGTCGCTATCCAGCATCCACAAGCAATTTATACACAGAATTTAAGATCATGAGACGAAGAAGCCGATTGACTTTAAATTTATACAGTGTTTAAGGCCTATTGATTTCCAACGATTTCGGACAATTACTTCTAGAGTTATGGCCCTTGATATTAAATGTTTTGTATACGTTACTATAGGGCAGAACTAGAAGCCAAACAAATTTTAATGATTTCTGATAATTACTTAATAGGTTGTTACTCGATTTAGCTGCTGTGGATGTATGTTTCCTTATCAGGCAACCTATCTTTTTATTTATGAATGCTATAAATAGTTTAATACTTTCATCTGAGGTATATATTTACACAGGTCTAAAAGCTAAGCAGATTATATCAACAGCAAGACAAAATGTTGCTCGAATGATAGGCGCTAAATCTTCAGGTAATAATATTAGGATTTATTTATACAGCGCATGATTCAATGTTGACATGAATGTTTCGATAGATTTGGATTGCCTTATTTTAATAGGTAACTGATTTCAGAGATATGGTTCTGCA
This sequence comes from Patella vulgata, assembly GCF_932274485.2. Lineage (NCBI taxonomy): Eukaryota > Metazoa > Mollusca > Gastropoda > Patellidae > Patella > Patella vulgata. The sequence continues at coordinate 47,949,369 of NC_065885.2, forward strand.
AATGCAAAGTAACTTTTACGGAGTGTGACAAGAGGGTCCTATGAAAAAGATCGTAGTCCCCGGGTGGATTCATGGAGTTTGAGCATTTCCTTCATGTGGTTCTGCATTTTAAAATTTAATCCTTTGTATGTATGGAGTAAGATTTTGAAGATCCGCTATTTTGTAGGAAGCCGATGTAATTTTGAAAGAAAAGGTGTTATATGCTCATGTTTACTTGTTTTGGTTAAGAGTCTTGCAGCTGAGTTCTGTACATGTTGAAGTTTCTGAATATAATAGTCTACTATTCTGTATAGTAGTGCATTGCGGTAGTTCAACTTTGATGTTACATGTATAAAGGCAAGAATAAGCCTCCTTATATTTTTAAAGGTGACATATTCTGTGGAGTTGATAAAATGCAGTTGAACAACATTGTTGTGATATTTTTGGGTGATGCTCATAGTTGAAAGATCTGTTTGTCAAATTGCAACTGTGGTCATTTGAGGATGGCAAGTTGCTGCCTTGAGGTGATTACTAGGAATTTCTGGATTAAGTTTCAGGAAGTGCATGGTCATGAACTGTTGTAATTCTTGGAGACATGATTCTATTACTTCCATTGCTGTTTGCTGAGACATTGAATCAAAGTTAATGTTTTTTTGTTAGGTATTGGAAAATAAATCAATATTTGGCAGCGATTATATTCACTGGTTTGGTGAAGATGATAAACAGGACAGGGCCTAGAATTGAACCATGTGGGACACCACTGAGCATGTCTAGGCTCTCTGACTGTGTTCTATTATTCTGAACTGCTGGCTACGACTAGAAAGGTTAAACTTAAACCATGAGAAGACAATTCCATTTAATCCAATATCATTCCATAGTGTTTTTCAGAGATCAAGAATGTCTAGGGTGTCAAAAGTAGTGGAATAGTCAAGTAGGACTAATTGGATACATTACTTGTCCAAGGCTCTGTAAATGTTACTAGTTACCTTGATTAAAGCTGTTTTCGGTGCTATGAAATTGTTTATAGACAGATTGAACAGTGTTGTCCAGGTGGTTGCATCCAAGTTTGGTTTCTTCAAATGAGGTCTAATGATTGCTACAATCAGATGGAAATAGGCCTGGTTCAAGAGATTTGTTGATTATTTGACACAAAAGTGGAAGGAACAGTTCAAGGTGCTGCTTCAAGAGATGTGTTGGTAGGGGTCGAGCTCAGATGACTTGGAAGTTTCAGACATTTTCAGCTATTGCATTGTGCTTTGGATTTATATTTGAGTCTAATTAAAATAGTGGAAAAAGTTTTCTGCAAGTTTTATTTTGAACTATGTTCTGGAAGTAGACTTGATTTTCATACATCAGCATTTTCATGTGGACGTATGTTGTCGTCGCCTCTCTCACAACTGGTTTGTGGACAGTCTGCAGGTCTCAATTTTTATCCTATTATGACACAACTTGAAATATAGTTTTATCTCCCAAAGATCTGAGTTCCTTTCGATATAGGCATTTATTTTATGATCCGTAGTGGAATACCGCGTTTTATCAGTGAAATAAAAGTGTTATTCCACTGGCTAGCAGTGAAATAAAACTTGTTATTTCACTGGCCGCCGGGACTACTTTGTTTTGTTTTCTGGAGTCACAACTCACCACGCACGGTCACTAATTCAAGTCGTTGAGTCGAGTTGTGTAAGTGTTGTTGTCAAGGCTCGTGGCATGATTTTAAATCGCTTGACTTACATGTATTTCAATAAACACATCGATATCAGTAAAAGTAACATGTCCTGAAAAATGTAATAATCCACACATTCACAAACGACCAGTAAAACACTTTTTAGTGACAAAATTATGAAAACAATATGGCTGACATGCCGACTTGTCGATCGTTACATTCTCAAAGGTATTCATACACCAGAAGCAGATAAAGATGTAAATCGGTCTAACCCCCCGCGTTGTCCAAGCGGACAAAGTAGTCTATGTTGTTTTTACCTAAAATGATTGTAAAATCATAAAATAAATAGAACATTTGTCGTTTTGTCGTGAATAACATATTTTATTTCACCTCTAAGCAAGAAAACGTTTTCATTTTCACGAAACTGCCCGAAGAAAGGACCGCTCCTCGTACACAAATTGTGTAAAAGTAGTCCATGTTGTTTTTACCTAAAATGATTGTAAAATCATAAAATAAATAGAACATTTGTCGTTTTGTCGTGAATAACATATTTTATTTCACCTCTAAGCAAGAAAACGTTTTTATTTTCACAAAACTGCCCGAAAAAAGGACCGCTCCTCGTACACAAATTGTGTAAAAGTATGTACTAGCAAGGTTATGGATCATCAAGAGGTCATAATTTTTATCTGATTTTGATAAGACTTACAATATACGTTTATGTCCCAAAGACCTCGGTTCTTTTCGATAATGGAGCATATATATATTGACCTTCATGGATTAGGGCACCTGGTTGTACGCAAAAATCATGTTTTTAGATTATGGACTCTCTAGAAGTCTCAATTTTTATCTGATTTGAAAAAGCGTTTAAATACATCACTTCTACAATACAAATATGGTTGAGTTAGAATTTCATGAAATTCGGTCCAAAACTGCCCGACAAAATGGCCGCTCCACATATACAAATAGTGTAAAGGTATGTAATACCAAGGTTGTGGATCCTCTAGAGGTCACAATTTTTATCCGATTTTGATGAAACCTAAAATAAATGTTTATATCCCTATTGGACTGTAACTCCTGAATTATGGCCCTTATGGAACGAAAGGTCGTGTTTTTAGCTTGTGGACACTAGAGGTCACAATTTTTATCAGATTTTGAAGAAACTTAAAATATTTGTTTATATCTAATACATCTTGGATTCTTTTGATATTTGTGCATATCGAACTGTAACTTCCTGGATTATGGCCCTGATCCTGATTTTACGAAAACCTCATTTTTAGCTTGTGATGCCTCTGGAGCAGGAGGTCACAGTTTTTATCCGATTTTAAAAAATGTTTCAATATATTACTGTGACACCCTAATGATGGTTTGGTTCGGACCGAACCTACCCGACAAAATGGCTGCTCTTTGTAAAAGTATGTAATAACAAGTTTGTGCACCGTCTAAAGATCCCAATTTTTTTCCAACTTTGATGAAACTTGAAATGTATGTTTATATCCCACAGATCTCGGTTCCTATCGATATTCACGCATATCGGATCGTAACATAACTTCCTTTTTTATGGCCCCTGAGGTCACAATTTTCATACAATTTAAAAGAAAAACGTTTAAATATATCACCGTTAAGCCATGATGACAATTTGAGTTTGAATTTCTTGAAATTCAGACCGAAAATGGCTGCTTCTTGTTCGCAAATAGTGTAAAAGTCGTTAAAAGCAAGGTTATGGACCCTCTGGAGGTCTCAATTCTTATCCAATTTTGATGAAACTTAGAATATATGTTTATATCCCGAAGATCTGGGTTCCTATCGATACTTACATGTATTGGACAATAATTTTTTGTATTATGGCCCCTGATTGTACGAATAATTGATTATTTTTAAGCTTGTTCTCTGTCCATGTCTTGCAAAATGTGGGTGTATCTTGCATGGCAACTGCTGGTTCTCTGGTGAGTAGATGGTCTACAAAATTAAATGTTTTTTTCTGATAATTTCCACAGTTGTCAAGCTTATTATTATGAAATGCTAGTTTTGCTGTTTTTATTTATATATTTCTTTATGGACTAAGAGATTTGTGCGCCTCCAGGTCCTCTCAGCTTTTGTTCTGACTCTTCTAGCATCTTTAATCTCATCTTTGAACCATGGGTTGTTAGGACCTGTTTTCATCTTCTGGATTATTTCAGGAGCATGCTTGTCAATGATTAGTTCTATTTTGATGTTATAAATATTTAATAGGTAAATAAAGTTTATACTAATGAGGAGATGGTTTGTGTTGTATTTAACACAGATATTGTAGATGGTTTATTGAACATAGATCCCACCACAAATTCTTTCAGAACTTATTTTCATTCGTTTATATCAAACAATGTAAATGTTGCAGCGTTAATCATTTTCTAAGCAAATTTGTGACATCATTATGAATTAAAGTGAATTTCTCTTTTAATAAGTTATTTTGTCTATAACTGGTTACATACATTGATATTAATATATGTAAATAACATTTTATAGCTTACAGACCTTGTGGTACTGACAATAATATGTTGATGGTTTTTTTTTTTAGATATAATATTTACATCTGGTGGTACTGAGGTAAGCTTACTTTATGCTCTTACATTTTGAAATTATATCGCAAATTTATGATAATCATATGATATAAAATAAATTATAATCTATTTAAAGTAAAAGACAAAGATTATTTTGAGTTTTCTGATATTGATTTATTTATGTTTTATTTCTGTAGGGTAATAATTGGATATTACAAACAGCAATAAAACATTATAGATTATGTTTTCAAGATGAGAAAAGTATAAATGATGGTATTCATAAGTTACCACATATAATAACATCTAATTTAGAACATGATTCTATCAAATGTGTTCTCCAACATTTTATTAAAGAAGGATTGGCAGGTAAATTGCATTTGTTGGGCTTGCTCAATTACATGTATTTCAGTTTTGAGTTTTAATTCTTGTTTTTGATAATCTATTACTTTTATTTCTAGGCCTTGTTTCATGAAATATTTTCAAAAGAAAACACTTACATGTACATATTAGTAAATGTTATTTAGAAACTAAGTACTATTTCATTTAACATCAATATCATTTTACATTAGCAGGGGTCAAAATTCGTGAAATTGGAACGAAGGCATTTTTTTCAAAAAATGCCACAGTAATTCCTTTGTCACTACGGCAGCTTTTATTTGCACTAAGGCAAAACTTTTCATTTACTTTCGTCACTACGGCATTTTTTTTAAACTGGGAAACTTTGACATACATTATTATATATCGATATTATTACGGAATTTGTCCAGAATTAGGTCACCACAACACCCTTAAATTTACTTACACCGCAGTCCATATGAACATCGTAATATGAATCTGTTTTATTTCTTCGAAATCAGAAGACCTAAAAATTCTTGCACATTCTATAATCCATATCCACGTGAATTCCACCAAATATAATTATCGTGGTACCAAACTTGCGTTTTAAATGAATACTTCGCCGTTGAGGTGATGAATTCTGATTCTAAAATATCCATAATAATACCGTAAATTGATTCTCAAAACACGACTTCACACCTGTGCATGGCATTATAATATTGCATGCACATCGTGCGGCGGACATGTAACGCCCTCTGGATTTTTTTCTTCTCACAACCCGTCTATATTTACGCTAACAATTATATTATATGCAATATTTTCCCGACCTAATTTTTTTATTTGGTCATATTTTCCAGTAAATTATTCATAGCCTTTATATCTGGAAATTGTTTTGAACTTCTTAAATGATTAAATACACTAGACAACGAGTTGTGTGTATTTCCATTCTAGTCATGAGCATGTGATGTTACGGTAGAATTAGGTCAGATAGAAAAATACAGTCACGAGAACTCGGGAAAGAAACAAAACCATAAATTCCTACTTTCGATTATGCCGTGGATTACGCACGTATAGAACGGTGATTTTATTGTCAACATCGGCAAATTGCCGTCGTGATATTCTTAAATAAATTACCACGGCTAAATATGCCGTGGTTATTATTTATTTTCTACGGCAATTTCGCTAGATACTACGGCAATTGCCGCGGGTACTGTCGTGAATTTTGACCCCTGCATTTGGATGGTTCAGATAAACGGATCTTATTCATCTTATAAAGTGAGACAAGTTATTTCATTGTTACAAGTCAATGTACTAAATTGAATTCTACTGTATATTGGATGACTTTTGAATGGTAAAATGTGATTTTCAACAGTTTTTATGTAAAATAAGACTATATATGCTAATATTTTCAGCTGTTACATTTGTAAAAGCTAGACATACTAGTGGCCGTATTGAGGTAGATGATATATTAAGTGCTATTCAACCCACAACATGTCTTATAACAATTATGTTAGCTAATAATGAAACAGGTATAATACAGGTAGAATATAGATATTTTTTTCAAAAAGTTTAATTGGCCCTGATATCATATGAGATAAATTACTTTAACTTTAATCAAATCTGCTTTGGTGCTCATTACGGCTCACATTCTTAGCAACCAGATCTTTTTAATGTTGATCTTGTTGATAATTTATTTATAAAGAATTGTATTATGATGTTAACAATTTATGTACGACTATGAAACACAAGAGCTCTACATATGTTGTTTATGTTGGTAACTCTAAAATCATTTATGTGGTACATGTATCTCAACATTCAGCATTTCAAAGAACCAGTTCTGGTGTCCTACAATAGACTATACAAAAAGGTGTCTTTTTATACAGACAGTAAAAACAAATTGCACATGATTAGATTTTGTCTCCTGCCTTTCGAAGGAAGCAGCCAGGGGACTATTAAAATGGTTATTTTCGTCTGTCTGTCCTTCACACTTTTTGGGACACAATAATCTCCTTCTAATTGAGCTAAAATGTTTAAACCTGGTGTAGGTGTTTATTAAGTCAATGCCTTGATGGAGTTTGAAGATGAGCATTTTCTGCTTAGGGTAAGCAGAGATAAGTAATTTGATTGGTTGATGCTTTGAGATACTATAACTTTATTTCTAATTAAGTGAGAGTGATGAAACTTGGCGTATAGTTTCATTACATCAATATCTTGACTAAGTTCGATAATGAGCATTTTCAGCTCAGGTTAAGCAGAGCGATAAGCAATTTGATTGGTCGACACTTTGGGCCTCAACATCTTTGATTCTAATTGAGTGATTGTGATGAAGCTTTGTATATAGTTTCATCACATCAATACCTTACTTAACAAAGATCGATGCTGAGCATTTTCTGCTTAGGCAAAGTAGAGACTTCAGTCTGATTGGTCGAGACTTTGGAACACAATAACTCTCCTTCTAATTGAGGTAAAATTTTCAAACTTGGTGTAGTCTATTAGGTGAATGCCTTGACAGAGTGCTATCATGCACATTTTCCACTAAGGCTAAGCTGAGATAGGCAATTTGATTGGTTGAGAGTTTGGAACAAGATAACTTTGGTTCTAATTGGATGAGAGCGATGAAACTCTAAGTATAGATTCATTATATCAATACCTTAACTAAGTTTGAGGATGAGAATTTTCTGCTTAGGCTAATTATAAGTAGTAATAAGCAATTTTATTGGTCAAGACTTTGGAACATAACTACTGTGCTTTTATTTGAGGTAAAATGGTTAAACTTGATGAAGATGTTCATTAGGTGAATGTCTTGACTGAGTTCAGTGATTAACATTTCCAGCTAAAGTTAAGCAAAGCTAAGCAATTTCATTGGTCGATGCTATGGGACAAAAAAAATTTGGTTCTAATTGATGGAGAGTGAGAAACTTATTGTATAGTTTCACTACCAGGTACTTCAAAACCTTGACTGATTTTGTTTGATCAAGAAAATTTTATGCTTAGACTGAGTGTAGATAATCAGTTTCATTGCTCAGTACTTTTGTAAAAGATAAATGTGAAATTAATTAATATGTCTCATCTATTTATTTTGGGGATTTCGGCGGGGCACATCAGCCTCAATGTTGGCTTGTTAATTCAGTATACTGTAGTTGCATAAATTCCGACACCACTTTCTGCTTGGCAGTAAATTGGATGTTTTACTGAATTGATAATTGACATCTATGTTTTAGCCAATTCAAGAAATCAGTGAAAAGCTTTATGCAGTAAAAAGGTCTGTGAATGAAAGCCGAATATTGTTGCATACTGACGCTGCACAAGCTATAGGTAAAATACCAGTAAATGTTGATAATTTAGGTGTGGATTATTTAACTATAGTAGGACATAAGGTAAACACATAAATCAAATCTGTTTATTCTCTTTATTTAATTGTTACTGCAATTGCAGATATACAAAATCTGAGCTAAATCAAAATTGTAATTACCTACCGATTAAAATTTGTTTTAAAGCACACTGAACCTTGTGCAAGACTCTTGATTTTTATACGCCCACAATTTGTTTTGGACACCTCTACAGGTCACAATTTTTATTCAATTTTGACGAAACTTAAAATATAAATCTATCTCCCAAAGATTTTGGTTCCTTTCGATATTGGCATATATCAGACCATAACTTCATGGATTATGGCCCCTGATTGTTCAACGAAAAATCACGTTTTTAGCTTGTGGACACTCTAGAGGTCACAATTTTCATCTGATTTTGATGAAACTTGAAATGCATGTTTATAACCCAAAGATCTCGGTTCCTGTCGATATTTGCGCATATCAGATCGTAACTTCCTGAATTATAACCCTTAATTGTATGAAAAATTGCGTTTTTAGCTTGTGGTCCATCTAGAGGTCACAATTGTTATCCGAGTTAATAAAAACATTTAAATATATCACTAATGATGGTTGACTTCGAATTTCGTAAAATTGCATTGTTAGCTTGTGGACCCGCTAGTGGTCACAATTAGTATTCAATTTTTAAAAAAACGTTTAAATATATAACTGTTACATACCAATAAAGGTTGAGTTCGAATATTGTAAAAATCTGACCCAAACTGCCGGACAAAATGTAATGTAATACCAAGGTTGTGGACACTCTACATTTCACAATTTTTGTCCAATTTTGATGAAACTTGAAATGTATGATTAAAATCCAAAGATCTTGGTTTCTTTCGATATTTGTGCATATCGAATGGTAACTTCCTGGATTATGGACTGATTGTACAAAAAATTAGCTTTTCTTTAGCTTTTTCTCTATCCATCTCTTGGAAAATGTGGGCGTATCTTGCATGGTAACCACTGGTATCATTTATATGCCAACATCTTATAAATTAAGGACTTGAAAGTAATGTATCTAAAGAATATTTTAAAATTTGTTTAGTTTTATGGACCAAGAATAGGAGCTATATATGTTAATGATGTACAACAAGTTAAAACACCTTTATATGCAATGTTACATGGTGGTGGACAGGAATATAATCTTCGTTCCGGGTTAGATATATAGTAACTTCTTAAAGTAGTTAAAACAATATTGTCTTTTGTACATAATAGTCCTGAAGACAAATTGGTAAATGTAATTAAAATATAGATTTTCCCATCCTAATCATAGTATATTTTGGTATATAATCCTTAAAATTGAATTTAGAAACTTTTAAATATACATGTATTAAATATTACAAATATATAATATTTAACCATAAAGACTAATTTCTGCAACTCTTAAAATAAAAGTTATTGTCCCCCACCTTTCAAGGAAAGCAGGGGATTATTAAAGTCTCTCCGTCCGTCCTTCAGACTTTTTGGGACACAATAATTCTCCTTCTTATAATTTGAACATGATAAATTTAGTTAAGGGTGAGTGATGGAACTTGATGTATAGTTTAATTACATCAATACCTTGACTAAGTTCAATAATGAGCATTTACTGCTTGGGGTAAGGAGAACGATAAGCAATTTGATAAGTCAAGACTTTGGAACACAATATCCCTCCTTCTAATTGAGGTACAATGTTCAAACTTGGTGTAGACATTCATTATGTGCATGCCTTAATGGAGTTTGAAGATGAGCAATTTTTGCTCAGGGTAAGCAGAGATAAGGGTCATTCCATGTGTCGACTAGGGTGGGAAATCGACCCCTTGAAAAAATCTGGAAAAAATTTGTTATTGTACATGTAAAAACTAGCAACTGTGCAAAACTTTTTGGCTGTAGCTTGACTGTATTCTCTCAACGTTATCAAGCTAATACAGTAATACAAAATTATGAGGTCAATTATGAATTGTTGTTATAGTCTTTCTGTATATATTGTCCTCATAATTTTTGTATTACTTTATTAGCTTGATAACGTTGAGAGAATACTCATCGAAACGTCGTCCAAATAAATAAGTACCTGTTTTTTCCATAAGTATGTGTTTTTGTGTATTGCTCTATCCAGTTACTAAATGCCTCTCAAAGATTATTTCCTGCTTAAGCAAAGTAGAGACTTCAATATGATTAGTTGAGACATTGAAACACAATAACTCTCCTAATTGAGGTAGAATGTTCAAACTTACTGTAGGTGTCTATCAGGTGAATGCTGTGACAGAGTTTGATCATGCACATTCTCGACTACGGCTAAGCAGAGATAAGCAATCTGATTGGTTGAGATTATGGAAAACGATAACTTTGGTTCTAATTGAGTGAGAACGATGAAACTCTGAGTATAGATTCCTTGACTAAGTTCGATAAGCAATTTGATTAGTCAAGACTTTAGAACCTAACAACTCTGCTTTTAAATGAGGTAGAATGTTTAAACTTGATGTAAATGTTCATAAGGTGAATGTCTTGACCGAGTTTCAAGATTAACATTTTCTGCATAAGCTAAGCAGAGCTAAGTAATTTCATTGGTCAATGCTTTGGGACAAGATGAAACTTAGTGTATAGTTTTTCTACCAGGTACTTCAAAACCTTGACTGAGTTTGATTGTGAACATTTTATGCTTAGACTAAGTATAGATAATCAGTTTGATTGCTCGATACTTTTGAAAAAGATAAATGTGCAACTAATTAATAAGTGTCATCTATTTATTTTGGGATTTTGGTGGGGGACATCAGCCTCACTGTTGGCTTGTTTTACTTCAACTATCATTGATTTTTTAGAACTGAAAATACAGGGATGATAGCCGGTCTAGGAAAGGTAAGTATTATATATAGTTATCTACATAATAATTTTATTTGTAATTTTTTTTTAACCCATGGGCTGAAAGGGCTTTGGTGTACTTAAAATGCAAAAGAATGACAATTATACAAATACTTTCAACTAGGATAAAATGTATAAAGCTTAATTTGTATGACAGTGCATATGGTGTAAACTTGCTGGTACTAATTTATTTCACCATTTATAATAGATAAGATATATTCTTGTTCAAATTTTTTTTTATAATGGTTTATATTTCTAACATAATTCATGACAACCTCCTAGATGAGGGGAAAAATGTTAAAATGTAATTTAACCAGTGTTGAAACCAGCTTGTGTCCACAACACTCTTTGCCTTTCATTGTTTACTGTGGAACAAAGTAGTGTAGCTTAATGACTGTGCTAATATTTTTCGGACATATATATATAAACTAAATTAAAGAAAGACACCAAAATACTGAACATCTTCAGAACATTTTATATACCCACATGGAAATGTGGTCGTATATATTGTCGTTGCATGATTTAAATTAGTGAAATGAAGAATCCTGTTGAATTTCAGCAATGTGCATTATTTATGTCTAGAGTAATGGCCCATGTTTCACTTTGTAGATTCCTGTGAATGCACTAGCGACAAAAGGTATCATCGGATCTGTATGAAATTTATATGAATTATTTAAATTAGTGAAAAAAGAATCCATTAATTTCTTCTGGAATTATTACCCTTGTTGCGCTTTGTGAATGCTCCAACGACAAAATTTATCTTCCAATCTGTATGAAATGTATACGCATCATTAAATTAGTGAAACGAAGAAGCCTATTGAAGTTCAGCAATTTCCAATAATTACTTCTGGAGTTATGGCCCTTGTTAACATTGTTGAACCTTGTGAACGCTCGAATGATGAAAGGTATCATTCGATCTGTATGAATTTAAATGCATCATTTAAATTGGTGAAACAAAGAAGCCTATTGAATTTCAGCAATTTCCAATATTTACTTCTCAAGTTATGAGCTTTGATTTACTTTGTTTAACAATGTGAACGCTCGAACAACAAGTCATCATCTAACCTATATGAAAGTTATATGCATTATTTAAATGACCCCCATTACCTACAAAAGATTAAATATGTGACAACCTTAGTTGACCACTCGGATGATTTAGCTGCTGTGGGCGTATGTTTCGTTGCCTGGCAATCTATCTTTATTTATGGATATATACATGCGCACAATATGATATGTATAAATGTTATACAAGGATTAACCAATGGCTGATTCATACACCTTGTTTATTATAGTTAAAACAAAGTGAATGATGTTTATTATAGGCAGCAGAGTTAGTTGCTGATAACCTAGATTTATATCAATCTACTATGTTAAAAACACGAAATTATCTGGAAGAACAATTACTGGTAAGATAATTATATATATAATCTACTTCTACAACTGAAATGTTTGTATTACTAATGGCTTCAGTAGTAGGATATTGTATTTAGTATTTATATGCAGCTTCATTGAAATGTGGTCATACCTTGTTTTTAATCCTGCTGATACACAGTGTTTATGTGCATGAGTGGAAGAGGCCTTCTGATTTTCAACAATAATTCATATTCATTGTTTGTGTTCCTGAGACAAATAAGCCTATTAATTTTCAATGGTTTCTCATAATTACTGTTTTGACCCTTCATCAATCTGTAGAAGTCTATTGATTTCCAACAACTTTCAATAACTTAAACAGCTAAAGTTACCATGTGATTACCAGGACATATTTTGTATAAAAAAATCTTAGCCAATGCATCTTTAATTAGTTCTGATAATTACTTATAGTATGTTACTTAAATGCCCCAAGTACATAAAAATGAATATATGTGACAACTGTTGTGGACTGCTCAGACGACTTGGCTGCTGTGGGCGTTTTTTTTTTTTTATCTAGCAACTTATCTTCATAGGATACTTTATTGCCTGATACTTGACAATTGGAAACTTTTCTCTATTGGAAACACTTTGTTTTGTGCAGCTACAAAACACAATAACAATATATTATAATGTATGTCAAATATGTAAATGCAAATAATGGTATTTCAGTTTGTGTAAAATTGAGCTAAGTTGTTAATTATAGAATTTTATTCTAATTATGATGAAATTACAGGTTGTTTTTGGTAAAGATGTCTGTATCAATGGTAAATTTACAACAAGTGAAAGACTTCCAAATACGTGCAATGTTTCTTTTCTAAATACAGAACTGAAAGGTAAATTCAGCATTATTAGACAATATTGTAGGCCTACTGTCAATTGAACAAGATTGCTATCTGTTGCTTGTTGAAAAATAATCATGAAAGGTTGCCAGTGAACATCTTTTAAGAATGTGCACTTCTGCTTTGTAATATTACACAATGGTGTACAACTTGTTTATAGAACTCTGAGTATCAATTGAGATCATACAACCAGATTTACTATAGTATAATTAAACAGTTTCACATGGAATATTGTAATAAATGTTTTGTAATGTCAAAATGACTATTCTGGTTCATGAACTATGTATATTGATTGTTGAAATGTGTAATTTAGGACATGAAATATTAAAGAGGTGTAAACAGGTGCAGGCTAGTGTTGGTGCTGCCTGTCATTCTCAGAACAGGTGTGTACAATAGAAATATCTACACCAGATATTCTTTTTAATACCAGACTATTTTTCATTGTAATATCATACAAATTATATTTTATAAATAGTACTGTTAATCTAATATAAAACAGAATGAGATTGTTTTATTGAAAATATTATGTGATTTACCCTACAATTTGTAAAGCTTTTGCTCACAATATTTCTTCAATACATGAATAGCAGCTAAAGAACGATTAGCATTTGGCATCCTTGGTACCCCCAGTGGTGTCATCCATTCTACTCCACTAACCCCTGGTTCCATTGAAATTATCTGCCCTTGATCGTAAGGTTCATTCTACAAACCAATCAAACAAGTGGTTGCCAGGCAAGATACGCCCACATTTTGCAAGAGATGGATATAGAACAAGCTAAACAAGGTGATTTTTATACGCCCACATTGAAATGTGGTTGTATATTGTCGTCGCCCCCGTCCGTCCGTCCGTCCATTAGTCTGTCAGTCCGGCGTCCACAAGCATAGTGGCTAAAGTTTATATCCGATTGACTGAAATGCACGAATATCAAAAGGGACAGAGATATTTGGAATATAAAGATATATTTTAAGTTTTATCCAAATTGGATCAAAATTGTGACTTCTAGAGAGTCCACAAGCTTGGTATTACATACTTTTACACTATTTGCCATTTTGTTAGGCAGTTTCAGTCCGATATTCACTAATTTCAAACTGAACCGTCAGTAGGGTGTAACAGATAAAAATTGTGAACTCTTGAGGGTCATAATCCAGGAAGTTATGGTCCGATATGCTCAAATACATGTATTGAAAGGAACCAAGATAATTGGATTATAATCATAGATTTCAAGTTTCATCAAAATCAGATCAAAATTGTGACTTCTAGAGGGTCCTTATCCTTGGTATTACATACTTTTATACTATTTGCATACTAGGAGCGACTATTTTGTCGGGAAGTTTGGGTCAGATTTTTAAGAAATTCGAACTCAACCTTCATTGATTTGTAATGGTGATATAATTTGAATGTTTTTGATACGCCCACATTGAAATGTGGTCGTATATTGTTGTCGCCCCCATCCGTTGGTCCGACGTCCACAATTGCTCGTGGACGCTCTAGAGGCTAAAGTTAATATGATTTTTCATAAAATCAAGGGCCACAGTATGCACGAATATCAACAGGAACCAAGGTCTTTGGGTTATGAACATGTGTATTTCAAATTTCATCACAATTGGATCAAAATTGTGACCTCTAGAGAATCCACAACCTTGATATACCATATTTTTACATCGATATGGTGTAACAGTGATATAATTGAACGTTTTTAAATTAGATAAAAATTGTGACCTCTAGAGATAAAAATGCGATTTTTCATACTCAGGGGCCATATATCAAGAAGTTATGGTCCAATATGCACAAATATCAAAAGGCGTCGAGATCTTTGGGTAATAAACATACATTTTAAGTTTTATCAAAATAGGATAAAATTTGTGACCTCTAGTGTCCACAAGCTAAAAACATGATTTTTCGTACAATTGGGGGCCATAATCCAAGAAGTAATTGTCCGATACATACCAATATCGAAAGGAACAGAGATCTTTGGGATAAAAACCTACATTTAAAGGTTCATCAATGTCGGTAAAAATTGTGACCTGTGTAATGTCCACAAAAAATTGTGGACGGACGGACAGGGGTGATGACAATATGGAAAGAATTGCAAGAAATTTAATGTCAAAGAAGTCAAAACAATGTCCTAAAATATTTTGACAAATTTGCAACACCGATTCGTTGATCTTAGTTGCAATAAAATGTGAGTTAGTTCCCTTCGCCCAGTCGAAAAATATAAGATTGTTCGATGAAAATAGCACAATTATCAAGGGTGGATGATTTGAATATGTATATCCTCCGTGAGTGGACCAAGGGGTTAGTGGAGTAGATTGGATGAGAATTTGGTAGTTTAATGTATAATAATATACATGTTTTCTTGTAGAGCATCTCACATATTACAAGCTATTGGTGTATCAGACAAAATAGCATGGAGTGCCTTAAGATTATCTGTTGGTAGAGAAACAAGTGAAGAAGATATAGATAGAGTTATAAAAGATATAAAACAAGCCCTTCCTGTATAAAATACTGTCTCATCATAATTCATTCTGTTTTAAAGATGTCAGCTGCTAAACATATTCAGACTATGTTAAAAATATATTTATTTGTTTATTTATTGATTTGGTATGAAGTAATAATGTAGCATGAGCTTATGGCAAATAAAATTGTATGGTTGATCATAGGGATCAAATCACTAAAATATGACTGTATTGGTAAAAAGAAAGTCATGAAATTTTAAACAGAATAAGCCCAAGACTAAAATGAAACAAATATATGAATGTTTGTATATGTTGATTGTGGTTTTTGTTTTACTATAAATATTTTATATAAAATAAACAAATTTTATGGCATATATTAACTTTAATAAAGAATTATAAAACGAATTAATATAATATTTGATGTAACTAATCAAATTAAGCTTTATACTAGTTTTACCTTTCACCCATTTTTTTCTATGACTGTTTGCAACGGTCTTGGGATCTTGCAAACACAAATAAACTTCACCACATCAAGCCTTTCTTAGGAGTTTGGCCAAACTCCTATAGAAGCAGCAGGAGGGATGAAGTTGTTTTGTGTCGCTCTCACAGTGATCATACTTTATTTACTCACATTTTTATTTTGAAGTTCAGCTCTGCAAGAAGAAATGGGGACTCGAGGCACTGTTTTAGGCTGGTTCCGAGCATACCTAGAAAACAGACAACAATGTGTCAAGATCGATAAATCAAATCTGTTGAGGTCCCTATGATGTGTGGTGTGCCCCATAGGTCAGTTCTAGGCCCTGTACTGTTCATTATCTTCACCCGACAATTAACTAAAATTGCTGAAAAGTTTGGTCTTAATCTTCACTTGTATGCCGATGATACACATATATATGCTTCCTCCAATCAGAACACTGTCTGGAAGAAATCAGGTTATGGATGACATAACACTTTCTGAAACTAAATCCTGAAAAAAAAGAGTATCTGGTAATTGGAACAAAACAACAACTTCTCAATACCACCTCTTAAATTTCAACACGAAAGTCTTGGTGCAGTTCTAGATTCCACAATGTCCTTTAGCTCCCACATAAAATCTGGTTGTTCCTCTTATTTCCATCTTCACAGAATTAACAAAATAAAGAAATATTTAAATGCTGAGAGTACGGAACTCTCCATTCATTCATTCATTACAAATAAACTATACTATCATAATGCCTTATTTTTTGCCCTTCCGAATTATCAAATTCAACGAATTCAAAATGCTGCAAGTACAAAAAAATCAGACCACATCACCCTGATTCTAGAAAATCTACATTGGCTCTCAGTTCAACAACGAATCGAGTTCAAAATACAAAATATTACTGTTGACTTTCAAGGAGTTACATGATCAATAACCAAAATATATCAAAGATCTGATTAGATTACCCCATATAAATCCACAAGAACTCTTACGATTCACAGATAAAAAATTTCTATATCAACCATCAGTGAATTTTGAAATAGCAAAAAGATCTTTCTCGTTCTCTGCTCCTCTCGTATGGATTTCGCTGCCTTACAACATTAGAACAATTGACTCCCTAGATGCATTTAAATCTCAGCTAAAGACGTTCCTGTTTATTGAACTACGGAAACGCTTCTGTAGAGAAAACTTGAAAAGCGCAATAGAAACTTTAGTTTTAGTATTCGCGCTATATAAATAGAGGATTATTATTATTATTATTATTATATGGTTTTAAAAGAAATCTTTATTTTGAGTTCATATTTAAATACAATAAAACATTTAAGATAGTTACACAGATGTACAATTAATCGCAATATAAAAATATATATAATATATAGAGAATCTCCTACCAGTCTTTTGATATCAAAAAAGACGAGTAGGAGATTTTATTTATCACCCAATCCCTTCTTACATGCACAAATAAATAAATAAATATAATTCTTTGCTATAGTTTTCACTTATAATCAAACTGATTACATTACGGGTAGTGATACATCACTTTTTGACAGCAATTCAACTATTCCAAAGTCCTTTATATTGACCAAGTGTTTCCATCAAGGCCAATTAAATAAAAATAGTTCCTTTTTAATAAGAAGTTACATTTAATAAAAAATGAACTGTTCTTTGAAAATAAAAAAGGAGTTCCTGTTTGATTGACGAATCAAATTCATGGAGATATCGCTGTAGATTACGAAATTTACCACACAAGCGATATCTACTGTAGAATGTATTATTGGGTGATAAAGTGTAATACATGAGACGCAATGTTGTTTGAGCTCACCCTGCTTTGGTTGTTACTTGAGTTTTGCGTAGGACGGAGCGTTTCCCTTTTGGGGACAGTTCTGCGCCCCGCCCTGCTGTGTCTTTTAATTAATTAGTTTAGGTACCAGATGGTTAACGTTTCTCGCTAGGGAAACATTTTTACGTTTCATCTGGCAGCCTTTGCATATCATTATATGCGTTTTGTTATATACCTTTTTGATCAATGAAGTCCCAGTAAGCTGAAAGATCCAATATCAGTCATCCGGGGGTGGGGACAGCAGAGTATTGAGACAAAGTGTTTTATTCCTCCCTAGCAAGTTGCCAACCATTGATTGACGTTCGTTACTTAACATTATGCAAGAGCTAAATCTGCCTATTGCAAGTCTTTGTTTAGGCTTCAGATGTTATAGAAATTATTAATTAGACCTTTATTTACACGAAAAGCTCAAAATCAACTCTGTAGACCCACGGATGACTTGGATACGGTTTGGAATTAAACAGTCGTCCATTTAAAATTAAATCAATAAATGGCGGACCAAGCTAACGTTTACCGTTAGTCGCTGATGTCACTGTCGGAAACTGGTGATGAAAGGCCTGCCAGGCGAGGCTACCATAGCCATTGAGCTTGATAATTGAGAATATGTGGGTGGAGTTATCGTCTGTCAATCAAACGATCGCAAATTCTCATAGACGGTGCAGACACAATTGATACCTATTTCTAGTCCAAACTTCCAACAGTGACAATTCCGTTCAGAACAAAGTAATTTGACTGAAATTTTCAACATTTTCTTTTTTTATCATCTATTTTTGAATTATAGCAAGAATGGCCAACTCTTTATAAAACTCTTAACTAATGTATCTTTAACATTGTGACTCAAAAAAGATAACATCAATCATTAAGATAGATAGATAGACAAGATTTTATTGTATCGAAACATCCAATGAGGACAGCATACAATGTCATAAATAACAATATGTGATGTTTGGCAAAAAGATAACACCAATCATTAAGATCGATACATGTTGATATGTAAGATTTTATTGCATCGAAACATATATATTGAGGACAGCAAACAATATGTCATAAATAACAATATTTAATGTTTGGCAAAAAACCCCCAACAACATGCAGAAACAAACTAAAAAAACAAACGCGGGTGCATTTTCAATAATGAAAGAAAATTAAGATTTGATAAGATGATGAATTATTGATTAGACGAGGGATCACGTGGCTAAGACGTTGGCTCGCTGGCCTGGAGGTCGGGTGTTCGATCTCTGCATTGGCCGAGAAAGTTCATCCAGATTTTCCGGCGTGGTTCCCCCTTGTCAATGATACAGGACGGAGGGCCTGACAAGGACAGCTGTCTAGTCCTTCGGATGATACGAAAAACCGAGGTCCCGTGTATACATTGGAATGCACGTAAAAGACCCCTTGGCAGTTGGAATTCGATATAAGAGTAGGCGATAGTGCCGCTGCCCGGGCAAAATTTCACTCATAGCACACTGTATGGCATATGCCCGTCTTCATTAGCCCAGCGAGCAGAACAGTAGGACGTTAAACCCCATTTCATTTCATTTCATTTATTGATTAGACGATCACACCAAGCAGTATTTGAGGACGGCATACAATATACAAAGTAAAGTAAACACAAGTACAGAAATTTGGACCGGAACAAAAATATGGATGGGCATAAATTCAGAGCAACCATATAAATAGGCAGTAGGGGGGGCCTATAAAACCTGCATTCACATAAAGAGACAGTATAAAACCTACAAGGTACATGTACATAATACAGTAGGCCTCTGTGGAAATACAAAACAAAACGTGCCCATGTAAAAGATAATAAAATATTATGCATATTTAACAGTTCGGTTGTCTCTCCACACAAACAAGAGAAGTAGACAAATGCATTATCTGACTTCATTTTTCGGCATTCATGTTTGATGTGACTCCTATTTTTGTGTCTCAATAAGTCAATATTTCATTGTTGTTAAAGATTTTGTCATACGGTACTCATCATTGGTTTTATTAGTTTTAATCTTAAACCCCTAACCCTGAATTTATAGGTTTAAATCTCAAATACCTGACCCTAACCCTAATCCTGTAATGGAAATAGAAAAGGGAGTCGGATCAAACATGATCGCCTACATCCTGATTCGGTTGCATGAGTTCTAGAAGATTCTTGTATCGAGATATCGAATTGATTCTTCCACATGGGGAAGCCCTGAATGTTGCAGCGCGATTGGTCAATTTTTTTACGTACGTCACGTCGTTCCCAGTTTACCAATGAAATCTACAAAGGAATCTCTTGCAAGATTTATAAAGCTTGCAAAATCCATAAAGCAAAGGATATAGACGGGCATTACATGTGTTTTCTTAGACAGGCATTGGCACTACAGTATTGCTAACAATGGCATTCAAACTCAAAGGTAAACCAAAAGTCTATGTAACAAGACTTGTGCCACAACCTGGAATAGATATTTTAGAAAAAGAGTGTGAACTGACATTTTGGAAATCAGACGAAGCAATCCCGCAAGAAGAATTATTGAAGAATGTACGAGGAGTAGATGGGTTATTTTGTATGCTAACTGATCAAATTAATAAGGAAGTGATAGAGGCTGCCGGTAAGAATGATAGCTTATTAAATATGCTCGGACATTTCTGTCTTAGTACACTCATTTTAATTTTTATCGACACTTTTCTCACTTTATTTTACTTTTAAAAATCTATTATTTAATGTAAGAATCGGAAAATCAATGAGCAAGTTGATCACTAACAAAATTTAGCTCTTCTGTAGGATTATGGACCAAGTATTAGATTTACCCCCTTAAACGATGGGTCAGAATTGTGTTCAAGTAATTTGTTTTAAAACAATCAACAACCCGGTACTGCTCTTGACGGTCGCTCTTGACTGGGTCAATGTGACACTCTCAAGGTTGTTCGCGGTCTCATTAGTTATACAGGTTCAGGGCCGTATTATAATTTGCATGGGAAATTTCTTTACGTCATTGAGGGGCGGGGGGCTGAGATTATTTTCCCGAAAATTTTCTTTGTCACTCGAATAAATCGACCATTAACTAAATGATGGTGATGATTTATTTTATTTATTTATCAATGTAAATATGTAAGATATACATGTACATTTTGTACACCTTGTTCATTTTAGTAATTGTATTGAAATATAATTTACATGTAGATGAATTTATATAAGCTACTGCTTTTCAATGTTGTAAAATAATCTTCTTGTACTTTAAATAAAAATATTTTGTTGTAGGCTACTTGAAATAAAAATACCCCCCCCCCCCCAAAAAAAAAAAAAATAAAAACAAAAAAAAAATATCTAAAAAGAGATTTCCACGATTGTTAATGTGCGAGGTCTTAAGTGTTATAGCATTTAAATCGTAAACCTCGAACGATTTCATTTTACAATTATATTTCTATGATATAATATGGTCTCATTCTCTGAAGTTTGTGCCCGATGTTTGTGCTATAAAATATGGACGGTTCATCGAATCCAAAGGGTGTGTGTGTGGGGGGGGGGGGCTCATTCCCGACTCCAAAGCTTATATTATTATGTGCCCCGTCGGGGAGCTGGTTGTTTCATCCGCAAACCGTATTAACCCAGTCGTGACTTACATCCGGGATGTTCATCCTAAAATGGCATGGGTCGTTTCATCCATAAAAGAAAAAAAAAAATCATAATAATATTTTGATATTTTATTAACATAACATTCCATATATTATAATTTTAACCATTTATTTGTCCGTACAAACGACCATCCAATTTTAAACGTCCACTTTTGTTGTTATTGACTTGTTATTTTGCCCCCGAAAAGTTTGTCAGTTAGTATGCAATATTTCGGCAATATTGCTTTGTTATTACATGTATTTCTAAACGAGTAGCCTTTCCGTAGCACTTGTCACTGCATACCATCCAGCTACTTGTTTTAATATTAGTACCAATCATTCAATATGTAATTGATTTAGTTTCCTATGATTTTAAGTCGTCTATTACGTCAGCCTGAAATGAATGATTATATTGATAAAAACATATATATATTAACCAAGTAAAATAAGTAATTAAAAGCTTAAATAATTTATTCATGCTCAGAAATAACTTACGTTCGTTCTGAATGTCATCATGTAGATATTGATGACTTGAACAAGGTCTAACATAAAAAAACGAGTACATATTAGCCACGATACTCGATTATTACAACTATCACCTTTACTGTAAAAGAAAATCCACCAGAATTCATCAGTTTGGGTTTAAATCTCTTTGAACCATTTTCCACTACGGTCTCATTCAGCTGTTCTTCTGATACAAATCAGAATGATATAATTATTATGATATACACGTATACACTGAAATATTTTTACGTCCACATTTTCAATACATGTACCAAGGTTATGGATCAAAAGATCTTTGAGGGGTTCGAAGTTGTCCGATTCATGTGAAACTGAAAATATGTTACGGGTGAAACGATCTGGTATGAAGTCGACTTTGGTGCGCATCATACCGCATTGTCTTGGATTAATATCCCTGCCTTTTTCGCAAAATGTGTAACAAAGTTTGTTGACTTTCTGTTGTGCCGGACGATGATGAATTGGGAACACGAAAGCATTAAACTTATCAATTCTCGTCGTTCCCTTTCGTCCATCCATCAGTATCGCGGTCTATTAATAATCGGCATTCTTCGACCTTCCGTTCCGGAGTTGCCCCCCTTTATTTAAAACTTGTGAAAGTGATAGAGGCTACAGTTTTTAACCGATTTTTTTCCCCAAAATTGCTGTTAACCATTGAGGTCATGATAGGATTAACCCTGTCGATATTCAACGTTTTGCGACCTTCCTTTCCGCACCACAATTAGTAACTGATAGTCATATACTTGTAATTTTGTATTTAATATTTTTCAGGACCACAACTTCAAGTGGTAGCTACCATGTCTGTAGGTTTTGAGCATATAGATGTTGCAGAATGTGACAAACGGAATATTGTCGTAGCTAATACACCAAATGTTTCAACCGATAGTGTTGCTGAATTAACTGTTGCGCTATTACTACTTACATCTAGACGATTACTAGAAGGTAAGCTAATTTATATTACTATACTATAATACTACTTACGTCTAGACGATTACTAGAAGATATTATAACTTACATGGTTCAGATGATTGGCGATTGCTAGGAGGTATTTCTTTATACAACTAGTTACAGCAAGAGGGTTAACTAGGTAGAATGAAATAGGATTTTTAAGGTTGTTTGCCATGAGGGAAATTTTACCTAAACAGCAGCATTTATGGATACTCTTTTTTGAATTCCAAGTACCAAGGGTTTGTCACGCCAATATGTACACGGAACCTCGGTTTTAAGTATCAAGCCATTATATGCACGGAACCTCGGTTTTTGGTCCCATTCGAAAGACTAGACGCTACTCCGACCTGCACGACTGACGAGGGGAAAACAGGGTGGAAAATCCAGGGGAACTTACTCGTCCAACACTGAAATTAATTAACTTAAAAGTATATATTATTACGTCACTATTTAATATTTATATTATTACTTCTTGCATCATTTTAGGTGTGACAGCTGTAAAAAACGGAGAATGGGGTGCATGGAAACCAATGTGGCTGCTGGGTACAGAGATGACACAACGCACTGTTGGTATTCTCGGTCTTGGCCGTATTGGTTACGGGGTTGCCCGAAGATTACGTCCATTTGGTGTGCGCAAAATTCTGTACCACGATGTTGTTAGCGTCAGCTATGCCTCTGATGTTGGTGCAGAATTTGTGACATTTGAAGAACTGATAAAAGAATCAGATTTTATTTGCATTTGCTGTAATCTCACAGCTCAAACACGTCACAAATTCAATAAGGATACATTTAAAAAAATGAAGAAATCCGCCATTTTGGTAAATAGTGGTCGTGGGGGTGTGGTTCATCACGACGATCTCTACGAAGCCCTGGTTAATGGTGATATTGCTGCCGCTGGATTAGATGTGACAGAGCCAGAACCTTTGCCTGCTAGCCACCCCCTTATTTCTTTATCTAACTGTATAGTACTGCCTCATATGGGTAGTAATACTTGGGAATCTCGAAACAGCATGTCTTCTACCGCCGCCAAAAATATATTGGCTGTATTTCACAAAGAAAAGCCAATGGGTGAAGTACATGCTAAGTAAGCTAGATTGGTCACATATCTTAAATATAAAAACATCGTGTACTGTGACACTGTTATTATCCTTGGGCACATTTTATAAAAGAAAAGTATATATGAATATGCCAGTCGTAATCAATAGAAACTAATGTGACCGTCACATCTCTCTAATAAATATGACAAGAGCTCCTTGATGTTGGTTAAAAATGTTGTATGTTGTTTAATGTTGTAATCTGTCAAATTAAGATAAAGTCAGTTCTGAGATATTACTGATTGTGTGTGCCACAATGAACCCAAGACGTAATATTTTGAAACACAACTTATGTTTAATCTTACATATAAATGGCTTGGGCCATGTTATTTGAAATGAAGCAACAAAGATTTACTCCCACTGTGCCAGTTTTATTGTTTAGGGATTAATCAAATAATTAACGATACAACAATGGGGATTAGTTAGGATTAAGGGTTTACCAGAGGATTAACAGTTTAATTTACACATTATTATACTAAAATACAATATTTAATTTAAAATATTTAGCATATAATGTACAAGTTATCATTTAAACATTTTATTTAATCAAACATTTTCCTATTAATAATACATCTTCAACAAAATACATCTTACAATCCAACTAAGTGGGAGACAGCATCCCCGTACTCGATGACGGTCTAATGCCCTTCATGGAGGCGCCGCTTTTCTGTTACCAGTCTGTCTTCCAACTGCCGGTACTTCCTTTTTCTGGGTTTGCTAGAGGCACCAGCAGCAAGCTGTTTCAGGGTTACAGCGACGAACGCCTGTTCTTGCTTGATTAGATGGATAAAACGAAATATGTTGGGGTGGCTGGTTACCAGTTTGTTCATTTTCGAATGCCATCCTTCAACGTTGTTGGTTGTGCGTGGACGAGTTGTCTGAAAATGGTTCCACATATCTCGCTCACCTCCTTCTACCCACTGCTCAGTCACGTAATCGGTAAACCTCCAGAGCATTCAGCCAGTAATCGTCTATGTTACTTTGTAGTACCAGTGGAAGAGCTGCTGCTCTGCGGACAATCAAATTAACCATTGGACAAGTAGTCTTACAGCATCTCCAATGGACCCTATCCCCTTTCCTGTTCGAATTCTAAATTTATACCCTCTATACACCAGATTTTGGCCACCCTGAGCATTTGGTATGAAACTAACATCTACTTGAACGTTTGCCATCTTGTGATATCTGTCAGATCAATGTTGTTGACAAATGACAGTGGTTCCATATATAGTGTCCCCTGAACGGAGTTCACCACTTAAGTAAGTTTTAACAAAAAATTGCTTATCATCATGATAAAATAAGATGAACACAGTCTACATGCCATATGCTGAACGAATAATCTGTTGAACACAGTTCTATACACCATAAAATTGGCTCACTTGATTAAGCCAATTAAGGCTGTTAATTAAAATCCGATAATCCAGGGATTAAAAACTGGCACAGTGAGAGTACCCCGCAACAAATCAGTCCAATTATCAAACTTTTGATTAAATTTAAAACAGTTTAATTAGTTCCTTTAAAATGACAATACCTCTTTTAATTGGCAAACAATAAGTGTCAGTTAAATTAGCGCCAGTGTACTATGCTTATTGGCTTTGTTAAGTTGATTTACATTAAATTTTAGATTTACTGTTTGATCAAAATTAGTATCCTACTCTCAACATGTTAAGCTCAGCTGACATCTGCTTAATGTTTCCAAATTTTATTGTAAAGATTTTTTCGCCACGAATCTATCAGCCAATTTTAACACTTTATTTTGGCCTAAACCAGACTTGTAGCCCATGGACCGGTTGTTGAAAGCTCCGTTAACTTATAATTGCCGTTATAGTTAACGAAGGTGCTGGGCTGCGTTATCTGTTTAAGGATGGCATTAGTCTTCTGTCAATCGAATTATACCCTTAACAAAAATTGCTATTGATTACCTCATAGCACACTGTATGGCGTATGCCCGTCTTCATTAGCGCAGTTTAGGAGCAGAACAGTAGGACGTTAAACCCCATTTCATTTCATTTCTATTAATTACCAGTGTAAAATTATATACAACATTCTAGGGGGGGGGGGGGCATGGTGACTCATCGAGTATGGGGTTGGCTCCCTAACCTGGAGGTCCCGTGTTCGATCTCGTTGTTGGCCGAGATTTTTTATAGTGATTTACGTGTGAACTTTTCACTGAGATGCGTCAAGAAGAAACTGGTAGATCTGTATATTGTTTCTGAGAATTTGTCATGCCTAATAATAATATATATATATCATTCGTATACCAAATCTCAATGGCTTGTCCAACAAGAATAAATCTTTCCGTTTGTTACCGGTAATTATAGTATTATTATTTAGAGTATGTTATTGTTATTTATAGTATATTATTGTTATTTATATCAATGAAATAGTTGGTTTAATATTGCTTAAGTGTTAAAATGTAGACTATCCATGTCGGAATAAGGCTGAATAGTAAAAGTGTGGGAGTTTAGGAAACCGTTACATCATATGTAACAATCAATTATTCTCTTTTATACATATATAATATATATGTATTTAATGTATACTGATTTTTTTGTCTGTTTATATATAATGAATTTTGCTCACACATTAAGAAGTATAGCAAGCTTATTTGCTATACTAAATATCATTCATTGTACATGTCGTATAGATTGACAAATATTAAATATGTATCTATTTTTCTTACAATAATTGTATTAATTCTATAAAGGACATCTAGAAGCACGGATAGCTATTTTATTATTATAAAACAAGTAAATTCTATGTTGTGTTAGTGTATATATGATTAAAATAAATACAAACAAAATCACCTTTTTTATGTAATGAATTTTTATCCAAATATTGAATGAGGTGGGACATGCTCGGGCACTGCTGAGCTGACTATTTACCAACTGCCACGCCTTATTTCAAGATCTGAACCAAAAACAAAAGCAGTAATCAAAGAACCACATTAATGCCCTCGACCCCCCGCCACCCCTACCCTTGCCTAAACGAAATATGTCAGAAAGTAATCCGTATACTTCCTATGTTCCCCCTAAAATGTTGAGTTAGATCCGGACAATATTTTTGTGGAAATTCGCAAGTATATATTTGTTTTTATAACTGGTATAACTTCACCATTGTGATTGAAATAGGTTATCCGTCAAATCTGCCGTCCGCCCCTAGCTGTCGAACCTTTTGGGAAATAATAACTTCAATTAAGATAGAAAGATTAAACTTTGAAAAGGTTTTGAGCGTCGTTTATCACTGAACAATTAGTGCATCTTAAAATGGACAAGAACACACTGTATATAGACGTCAAGGATACATTCAATGTTTGTGCGCTTTTAAATGTGCGTATAACATCGTGAAAACAATACCAAAACTATAGTGTGTGGTAAAAATAACTTCTTTATATAAATATAAACAGTAAAACATTGCTAAACAGCAAAATGGAAT
Source organism: Patella vulgata (assembly GCF_932274485.2). Lineage (NCBI taxonomy): Eukaryota > Metazoa > Mollusca > Gastropoda > Patellidae > Patella > Patella vulgata. The sequence continues at coordinate 47,976,683 of NC_065885.2, forward strand.
GAATTATGATATCGGCTTTTTTCCTTTGATGAAAGGTGTAAAAGGGAAAATATATTAGATATAATGTAAGAAATTGCATTTAAAGAATGTACATTTTTTTTTACATATTTATGCCAGTAATTTTAAATGATAATGACCGTTACTTGGATAAAGTAAAATATGTGTAAAATATTATGCGTTTATGAATTTAGTATATTGAAGTAGAAATAAAGCGTGTAATAACACAATGCAAAATTGCAACAATTAATGCGTATTAAGAATTATTAAATAACATTTCAGTATATTTTATATTAATACATTACAATAATTATTATTAAATTATGTTTCTCAGTATTACACCCACGTGTTCAGAGAGATATACAATCAAACTCAAATCTCCTTGATTTCATTAAACACCTGAAAACTTATCTAACCATAATATTTACATCAGAGAATTGGGTTTAGTTTATTTCAGCCTTTCAATTTGATGCCTGCACGTATTTAAGTTCAGTGAGAAGTCTACTGGCCACCGCTACAGAGGTCTTATGCCGTACGTCAAAAGCACTTTCCTGTGTCTGGGGTAAAAAGACACAGTTATGAAGTCCTGATAAGGGATATTGAAATGGAACAGGACCTTGGTTGCATGAATTGATTCCTGCTGCCAGGAATTTGCCATCTCGAAGAGCTTCATATAAACTGATGTAGTCCAAATTCTCTGATAGCCCATTCTCTCCGACAACAATCACGGCGTTTGTTTTCATCTGTTTAAATGCATCCTTGTTAAATCGAGTATTTGATTTATCGGCGTTTTGATCACAAATACACAGAACATCTGACTGTGTTAATAAATCTGCAAAATCTACTACTTTAACAGATGATTCAACGTTATTCCACAGTTTGTTTGAGTTCGAATCAAATGCTATTATTGAATTAACACCAACTTCTTTTAATCGTTTAGCAATTGTTTCACCAGTAGTATTTAATCCATAAATACCAAAAATCTGATTGGCGCACTTTTCCCAACAAGCAGAATTAGTTACAGAATATCCAACTGTAAGGTTTCTTGGGTCTAGAAAATAACAATAGAATGACATTTATTAATAAAGTATGTATTATATATTTCGACTGTGGACGCCTGTAGTTCATTTTAAACAATATTTTATTCATTTGAAAAGGATTCAACAACAGACAAAGCCTATATGATATAAGTTCTTTCCCAGGGATACAGAAAATAGTAAACAATATCAAAATACGAGTAAGATTAAATATAAGTCATTATAATTTGTTTATATCATTACTATTAAAAACCGTTGTTGACCATTCTATTTGTTAAAGAGAATCATATAATCCGTCAAAATTAGCTTTTTAAAATATTTGATTTTCAATTTATGATAATTATTTGTTTATAGGTGTTAAAAGTTAATTTCTACAGTTATAAACGAATGAATAACACATATAGGGTGCAAATTTTAAAAAGAAATTGAATGTTAATCACTTTATATACACTCGATATGTGCTTTAGACACATTTTCGTTTATTTTAAGGTTCCAAAGAATAGAGCTATATGCCTTTTAAAATATACACACCAACAACCTAACATGATAAAAACAAATAGATTTAATAACAAGTGTGAAATTTTATCTCTTGTGTCGATGGTTCCAATATTTGATTTATAGAATATGTTTAAATTTTACTTACCCGTTGCAGCTCGTTTCAAAGTTAATAACATGAGAGATACAGTGAGGTCAGCCTTACCCTCGCTACAAAGATTAGGACAAGATAATACTCTAATTCCACTTTTATTACACGCTTCTACATCAATATCATCTAAACTATTACACATTGTAGCTACTACCTTCAGATTAGAACCTGTAAATAAAAACATATTTTATCACACTGAACCCCAATCTACACAGATCTGAATTCGTTTTTGATAGTTCAAAATTTCGCTTTACTTGTCTTTACTACACTAGGATCTGGAAGAGTTGTTATATTACCGGCGTTCTGGTTGAAGTGAGGGATTGGCCAATGAAACGGTTCGTTACTTACGGCGATTTCTTGGCGGGCGATGCACGGAACTATGGGTAAACCACTAGAAACGTCAAGGCTGATTGATTAATCAATGTCTGACGTCACAGGGTCAAAAGTCGCTCGAACGACCCCTGGCACGACCTTCCAGCACAACCGGTCAGATCTTCATGTAGTGTAGGCCATCGAAAGTATAAAAAAAAACCAAACGAAATATAGATCTGTATTTTAATCAGATTGACTAAACCTAATCTATAAGATTCAAGGGTGTTGCCAAAAATCCAAATTCAGATTCTCTTTCCGATTCTAGTCAAAAACACATCTTTTAGATTGCTTTAAATAATATTAGAATTAAAGTGTATAGTAATTGTTAAGGTAAATATCCCCCACGCATCAGTTGTTTGTTGTTGTTTATTACAGATTTAACGTCCAATACAATGAATATGATATTATGGATAGGTTGATTTAATTAAATTATTCATACTTAAAAGGCTGAAAACTGGTAAAACACAAAATAAAAAAGTCCTTGTATAAAAAAAAAGTCACCTTGAAACACACTTATAAAATCGCTGTCGTGAGAAGAGAGGGCGGGTCATCTTCTCCCTTTGCCATAATAAAAACAGGAGGTCCAGCATCAGTATTTTGGGTATGTCTTATATCAATGAGGGTCCAACATGTACCCCCAATATGCCACCACTACTGAGTTGATGTCATGATTTTTTGATTGTTTAAATTGATAACTTTTTGAATAAAACTACGAAATATTTTAATTACCTGCTGCATCTAATACAACAGAATCGATGATGTCGTTGGCCATGCACAAGATGGCATCTACACCAGCGACATTGTATAATAACTCTCCTCGAACAACTGTATTTTCTGAATCCCACATGGATACGTCACAGTCTCGTAACAACACATCCACTCCTTTTTGTGGAATTCGTCTTGTAACATATACCTTCGGACGTCGAAATAAAGACATTACATCCATTATCTATATAAAACACCCCAAATACAGTTTTCTTTTATCTGAAATGTATATTAAAACATGACGATCCAAACAAAACAACAATGTGAATATCTTAATGTACTTGAACCTGTGCACAATATATCCACATACAGATGAAGCCCTGTTGGAATATATTAAAAGCGGTAATTTAAGATGTTTTGGAAAACAACGTATTGTATTAGCTCGAGTAATCAAAAGCTGTCATTTTCTAAAACAACGAAAATAACTTTCCAAAAATAATGAGATATGGCGATATCAAGGTTACACTGTTCATCTGAAAATAGCTTCTATGGAAGATAACTGTACAATTAGTTGGCAACAACAAGAGGACGCGTTTAAAATAACATACATACTTACATAACGTTTAAGTGTTAGTTATCAAGCCTCAAGATTTTTTTTCGAAATGGTGTTTACAGAAGATTACTTTACTTAGTACATGTAAGTATTCAGTACTTTACGTTTCCTTTTAATTAACTAGACATGATCTAGTACAATACTAATTAAATAGATTTACCCCCGCTTCCACCTTGAGTGATATTTCAGCCTAATTAATGTAATATACGAATACTAGGATTGTTTTTCTTCTTCTTTCATGGGGGTTACTATCAAATCTTTTAAATAGTTCCTTTATTTGATACTTGGCAACCTGTGCTTGTTTATATTATCAACAATTGCTACAAATTAATTTATAATCTAATCAGCTTAACGTCATTAATCACTCCACGAGTTAACGTTGAGAGAAAGAGATTGGGGTCTTTAGCAGTGGGGGTAGCCCGGAGGTATACCCAACCCCTACTCCTTGTCAGATACAAGCACTTGAAACGACGAGAGAGAGAGAGAGAGAGAGAGAGAGAGAGAAATGGGGTTTAACGTCCACTCGACACAAACTAGGTCATTTCGGGACTAACACATGGTTTAATTTTATTTCAACAACTCGCTTGCGCGTAGGGGTCTTTAGCAGTGGGAGGAAACCGGAGGACCCGGAGAAAACCCACGAGGTTGGACAGGCGACCCTACTCCTTGTCACGTACAACCGCGGATTCGAAACCACGCCAGTCGACTCAATGACAGACTTTATGATACAGCGCGCGGACGCTTACCATTCAGCCATCCAACCCCCCACGACGAGAGAGGGTTTAACGTTCAATCGACACAAACCTGGTCATTTGAGGACTAACATATGGTGCAAATCCAGTTTAATAATTCACTTGCGCATATGATCTTTAGCAGTTGGGGGACACCGGAGGGACCGGAGGCGACCCTCACCACCCTACAATACACGTCCTCGGATCACCAACAACTTTCCCATTGACTGTAATTTTAATTCCCGTCTAATTACCTGTCTAAATGTATATACATTATGGAATAATATTAAACATACATTATGCAAGAGTTAAATCTGCTCTTTGCAGGTCTTTCTTTCGGCCTGTAATGTGATAAAAACTATTAATTAGACATTTATTAACATTCCAAGACCATAATCAACTCTCGATAACATCGGATATCTCAAATATTTAAAAGTAGATTAGAACGGTTCAGCCATATTTGATTTAATTTAAAGATGGAGAAGCGAGACTTAGCTTCGAACAACCAGTTCGATGGTTACAATTAATACACACACCTTTAACCTTCGCTCGCAATAGAGTAATTTGAATAAAATTATCAATATATTCATTTCGCATTATCTATCTTCAAACTATAATAGCAAGAATGGCTAGCTCTTTATCTAAATCTTACATAATGTATTGGAAGATAGAAATTTGTTTTACCAACATGTTGATGTACATGTATGTTATATCATGTTCCTTAACATTTACCTATTACTTATCAGCGCGTGAAATAAAACCGGTTTATATCACCCTTCCCAATAGTCAATCGCCGGTGGGAAAAGGACCATAAAGCCAGATATCTCTGTATACTATACTATGCTAATTACAAAATTTAGACTTTCTTTTACAGGTATGTCAACCACGCCTTGCATTCTAATTGTTAACCGCTGTCACGGTTTAAGTCAGTGCAGTGTCGGCATTCATGAGCTCATGTCATTTGGACGCATAGCAACAGATCAGTGCGATCCTGCAAATGTTGCCTGATAATGTGCCGATGTTGTCAAGAAGTTTCATTGCGTCTCAGTATATTTAAAAAATATGTCAGAAAAACGTAAAAATGACCCCCCCCCCCCAAAAAAAAACCAAACAACTGAAAACATACAATTATAGAACATTTTACTTACCATTTACTGATGTTTTACATTAATCATGTTCATCTCCTTATATTTATATGCTTATACGATAACCTGTATATAATACTATCTTTATATTTATGCTTGACTTAACTGATGAACTGATTAGCACTAAGTAGTTGGTGGCAACCACTTTCGAGTTTGTTATTCCAAATATATATATACTATTCAAAAAAAGTAGGGGATATTTGATTTTGGGGGCATAATACTAAAATATGCAAATGACTACGAAAAAAGTCACTATAGAACCTAACAGAAGAAACATTTCCAGTTACATGTGACGCCCAAACCCACCAATAGCTACTGCATGGAATGCAGGTGATGCTTGGGATCATCATGGGGGTCCAACCCAAGATTTGCACGAATCTGACTTTGAATGTTACAGTCATTGTGGCATTGAATTCCAGGGTGGAAACATCAGTTTAATTGTTTTAGTGACCAGAAAACAAATTTTGATATGCGTCGGCTTACCCAAAATGAAAGGTTACGTGCCCTTGGCATGCTACAGATCGGCACAACACAGGCGGTTGTGGCGCGGACGATGAATGTTTTTCAGTCTGTCATAAGCAGGCTATGGTCCAGATACCGTGATACACAATCTGTACAGGACAGACCACGCTCAGGTCGACCAAGGGCGACAACTCAAGCCCAGGATCGATTTATCCGTACCTTGGCCTTGAGAAATCGTGTCATCACAGCAAATCAGATCAGCGCTCGTCTTCAAACAGACACTGGTGTGAGAGTGAGTGGCCAGACGATTCGGAATCGACTGCATAGGGGTCACCTTCGCGCCCGACGTCCTCGCGTGATCCCTTGTTTGAGAGATCATCACATTCAGGCAAGACGTCGTTGGTGTAGGGATCGTCAACACTGGGATAATCGACCCTGGAGCAATGTGATGTTTTCAGATGAGTCAAGGTTCACTGTTGATTTTTTGGACAGACGTAGGAGGGTGTGGCGTCGTCGAAACGAGCGCTTCCAAGACGTTAACGTCATCAGACATGATCGATTTGGGGGTGGTTCTGTTATGGTGTGGGGAGGCATCACTGTTGCTGGAAGAACGGCTTTACATGTTGTTGCAGGGCGTGTTACAGGCCAGTACTACCGGGACAACATCTTGGCAGTCCATGTTGTGCCGTTCGCACGACGTCATGGCCGCCGTTTCATCTTCCAGGATGACAACGCAAGATGTCACAGGGCCAGGATCGTTACAGGTTACCTCCAACAACAGAACATCACCACATTACCTTGGCCAGCACTGAGTCCCGACCTCTCCCCCATCGAGCATGTCTGGGACATGCTTGGACAGAGGTTACGTCAACGTCAACAACGTCCTGCCAATGTCTAAGAACTTGCTGCTGCGTTGCAACAGGAATGGGACAATCTGGACCAAAATGACCTTAGACGTCTCATTAGGAGTATGCCACGTCGGATCAATGCTTGTTTGGCAAACAGAGGAGGATTTACCCGTTACTGACTTGGTTGTGATGCTGTGGTAACTTTGCTGTTTGACCCCGGGTATCATTTTACCCTTATAATGGTCAGTCTGTGCCTTACTTAGTCTAACGATCATTTGGAATAAATCGATGAATGTGAACTTCATTTCATTTTGTCATTTGTTTCTTCGCCAGTTTCATTAGGTGACTTTAATAACACTTAAAAATCAAATATCCCCTACTTTTTTTGAATAGTATATTAAAAAAAAACGTATGGGCGGAGTACGCTAGTTTATTTCGAATATCAGCCGTAGAAATAGGTTGCTGTCTGACTTACACATCAACACAAAAGCTATAAGCAGCCGCATACTTTTACAGAAGGTTGTAAAACATCAATAGTTGCTATGGGAGGTGTGTAATTACACTAGATATCAACCATATAATATAAAGCATTGTGGTAATCAGCTGATATTGTTCTCTACCTGCTGTATTATACATTTTATAAAAAGACAAAAATATGCGATATATATAGCCAATATAGTTACATGTTATATTATTACCTAAACAACCGAACAGATCATTTCAAACGTACATAATTTAGGAACTTACTATTGATTCCTGGTCCTATATACACTAAAAGAATAATGATATACATATACCCCCTTACACCTTAAATTGGGTTTTAAAATATTAACTCTCTCAATATTTGCACTTAAACTGAATGTGGGTACGAAAATAAATCGCTTATTATTCCAAACGACGACCTTATTATAGAGTCACGTACACAGTCGGTTTATCTTTTATAGAAAGGTATGTAGACTAGTATGGTATATAACGGGTCAGCATTGATTATTGGTCACAGTCTAATAAACTAAGTGTATCGTCAAATAATGTTAACGTGAGTCTCCCCAAGAGTTACCGGTACTTAAGCATAAATATTACTTATTGTATTTTTAATTTTCGATTGTTTCAAAAAAGGCAACAAACAAAACAGAAAGGGTACCAAAATGACAAATTATGTATTAGTATAAAATCTCACCAGGCACTACAAGTATTTGAACCGAAATCCTTCAACAACCATTAGGTATTAGTACAGTACGAGAACTCCGTGAGTATATATAGAAGTATAGAGATTGTGTGGGGAGTTGCCCGTATATTTATATAAATATACTATATTGTGCTTTATTAAATATGGAATGTTTAACAAGTCAAGCGTATCATGTTTATTATTTGTTATATACCGACACCCATGTTCAACACCCATGTCCATTGACATTTTGTTCATTTTTATCAAATATCTGAGATACTCAATCAAGCAATGTTAAATTTGTACAGGCTCCATTGGAATAACGATTGCCTTGCGTAATTCCAAACTTGAAGGTATTCTAAAATGGGCTTGTCGGCTAATGACAGAATGAACCATTAGCTACCAACACTTCGCAGCATTTGACAATGACAATCTAAAGTCCACTCGTCTATTACTAACCCCCGCCGGGACTATTAAAATGGGTTACCATAGTGAAAAATTACCTCTTGTGAGTGGTAAACAGGAACTAAATTATTTAGACATTTGAAAGTAAGTAATAGAATATTATCAGGTAAATCAACTAAAAGTGAATTAAAGTTATCTAATCGTGAAGTGACCAGAGAATTAAAAAGTGACTTAGTGGCCTCTACAGTTAACCAGCGGTTGCCAGGCAGGATACGCCCACATTTTTCAAGAGATGGATAGAGAACAAGCTAAAAACAAACGTGATTTTTTGTACAATCAGGGGCAATAATCCAGAAAGTTATGGTCTGAAATGCGCAAATATCAAAAGGAACTGAGATCTTTGGAATATTAAGATATGTTTTAAGTTTCATCAGAATCGGATAAAAATTGTGACCCCTAGAGTGTCCACAACCTTCGTATTGCATACTTTTACACAATTTGTGTACAAAGAGCGGCCATTTTGTCGGGCAGTTTCATTTCGAAATTCGAATTCAACCTTCATTATGGTGGAATGGTGAAATATTTAAACGGTTTTTAAAATCGGAAAAAAAAATTGTGACCTCTAGAGAATCCGCAACCAAAAATGCGATTTTTCGAACAATCAGGAGCCATAATCCACGAAGTTACGATCGGATATACTTGATTATCAAATGGAACCAAGATCTTAGAGTGTAATGGTGATATATTCACATGTTTTTTTTTAAATCGGATAAAAATTGTAACCTCTACAACAAGCTAAAAACATGATTTTTCATACAATCAGAGGCTCTAATTCAGGAAGTTACTATCCGATATGCCTGAATATCGAAAGGAACCAGATATTTACACTAATTGTGTATGAGGGGCGGCCATTTTGTCCGGCAGTTTTGGTCCGATTTTCACGAAATTCGAACTCAACCAAAATTACGATGTAACGGTGATATATATTTGAACGTTTTTTTTTTAAATCGGATAATAATTGTGACATCTAGAGGGACCTCAAGCTAAAAGCGCGATTTTTCGTCCAATCAGGGGCCATATTAAATTTTCAGGAAGTTACTATCCGATATGCGCGAATATCGATAGGAACCAAGATCTTTGGGTTATAAACTTACATTTCAAGTTTCATCAAAATCAGAAGAAAATTGTGACCTCTAGAGGGTCCACAACATTGATATACCATATTTTTACGCTATTTGAGTACGAGGGGCGGCCATTTTGTCTGTCAGTTTTGGTCCGATTTTTACGAAATTCGAACTCAACCATCCTTAGGGTGTAACAGTGATATATTCAAACGTTTTTTTTTTTAAATCGGATAAAAAGTATGACCTCTATAGGGTCCACAAGCCAAAAACGCGATTTTTCGTACAAGCAGGGGCCATAATTCAGGAAGTTACGGTCCGATATGCGCGAATATCGAAAGCAACCGAGACCTTTGGGTTATAAACTTACATTTCAAGTTTCAACAAAATCGGATAAAAATTGTGACCTCTGTAGGGTACACAAGCTAAAAACCTGATTTTTCGTACAATCAGGGGCCATAATCCATGAAGTTACGGTCCGATACATGCCAATATCGAAAGGAACCGAGATCTTAGTAAGATATAGAGGATATTTGTCGTTTTGTCGTGAATAACATATTTTATTTCATCGAGAAGCAAGAAAACTTATATTTTCACGAATGCGTAGCATGAGTGAAAATATAAACGTTTTCTTGCTCAGAGATGAAATAAAATATGTTATTCACGACAAAACGACAAATGTTCTATTTATTTTATGATTTTACAATCATTTTAGGTAAAAACATGGACTACTGCTAGCCAGTGGAATAACACTTTTATTTCACTGATAAAACGCGGTATTCCACTACTGATTATAAAATAAAAACCTATATTTCAAGTTTCGTTGAAATCGGATAAAAATTATGACCTGTATTGTGTACGGACGGACAGTGGCGACGACAATATACGTCCACATGAAAATGTGGGCGTATAAAAATTTACGCATGTTACCTATGGTTAAAATAACACACTTTACAAATATTATTTATATGAGCTCCCATAATCATGAAACTATCAAAAATTGCGCCGATATCACGAGCAGAATAAGACGAAGAATAGGCCTATCACAGTTAAAAATTACCACAGGCTGTTAGGCTGCCCCACCATAAATAAATATCTCGACAATTACACCACAATACTTATATATATATACTAAGCTTTAAATCAGTTTCGCACAATTATAGTCACTAAATAAACGGTCATGTTGTACGTAATAAGATATGACCATTTAACCATCTATAAATAATACACTGAAAAATGATTTGGAGTGTCGTCTATGACATCCAGACACTTTTGAGCAAAAAATAGGTTACGTGCCCTTGTTTTGAAATTAGTCTCACTTAACCAGTCTACCGACCATTCTCCGTCTGATTGACAGGCCGGGATAATCAAGACTACTTTTTTACGAAACATGACAGAAAGCTAGAACAAGAAATTGAATTTACAAATAACGCCCGGTGGGCGACACAATAATTGTTTTAAGAACCTTGTAAAAGTAAAATGAAACTACTGCTAGTATCATTTTCCTGCCCAACCCGCGTTATTCAGAGATATTATTTGTACTAAACCAAAAGATGCCACTCCTCACGGTCTAGTTAATGATAAAGCAATTTAAAAAATAAAACGAGCGTAATTTCTAAAGCTGCAGTAATAACAAAAAGCTAAATATTACTGCTATTCAGAATCGTCAAAAATAGATTTTTTACGCCTGTAATTACACGTGCTGTGGCTATTTATAGACACAAAGAGAGTCCGAAACTCGTCTGAAATCAATTAGAGTTACATCACTGAAGCGTGCACATTCAACGTGTCGAGTACAACTTTTAGTACAGAAAAGTTTCGGCCAAGCGGCACCCTGCGCACCCGCGAGGTTATCATGTACAAATTTACTTAATGGCTGCCATGAGCCTAATAACAAATATTCGGTTTTATTATCCTTCAATTTTAGAAAGTTCTTTGACATCCATATTCTAATTTCACTAATACAGTTCTCAAGTTGCAGTTTTGATAAATTGAAAGAAGATGGACAATTAGGTGCAAAAGAAATATATGATTGAGTATCATCTGCATACAAATGAAAGCTGAAACCCAATATCGCTTAATGGTGACATATAAAGGGTAAACAAAATCGGACCAAGATGAATACTATATAAATTTTGATGACAACTTTAACTTCATATAGACCGTGTACACGGGATTATTGTAATCCGTGTTAGATTATTTGTTTATTGTATCTGTGTTAGATAAATTATTGTGCAGATTTTGGGAACAAAAGCTTTATATATTTCAGACTGGTTATTAAATAAAAGTAGGTACATCTTGTAAAAATACGTCAATGTTTATCGAAATGGTGAAGGATATGACTAAAGCTGTAATTATTACATCCTGGGTTAACAGGTTTATATTTCATCCCTGTTCTAATTAAGAATAATCTTAACAACTTGGGAGAACAGAGGTTCCCTTTTTTAAAACATCGTTTTAAATAAATGCTTGTTTTGTCAGCTTTAAAAAAATTTTCGTAACCCCTATACGTCGGATTTAAATCTGCACATTTTGTCAGCTATTACATAACCACTAGAGAGAGAGAGAGAAATGGGGTTTAACGTCCACTCGACACAAACTAGGTCATTTCGGGACTAACATATGGTTTAATTTTATTTCAATAATTCGCTTGCGCGTAGGGGTCTTTAGCAGTGGGAGGAAACCGGAGGACCCGGAGAAAACCCACGAGGCTGGACAGGCGACCCTACTCCTTGCCACGTACAACCGGGGATTCGAAACCACGCCAGTCGACTCAATGACAGACTTTATGATACAGCGCGCGCACGCTAACCATTCAGCCATCCAACCCCCATAACCACTAGAAGTCGCACTTTAAATCTGTACATTTTGTAAGCAATCTGATTAAAATACAGATCTATATTTCGTTTCGTTTTTTTATACTTCTGATGGCCTACACTACATGAAGACCTGACCAGTTGTTATGGAAGTTCGCGTCAGAGGTCATACGAGTGGTTTTTGACCCTATCACGTCAGACATTTTATTAACCAGTCAGCGTTGATGTTTCCAGTAGGTTACCCACAGTTCCGTGAACCTCACGCCAAAAACTCGCCGTAACAGACCGTTTCATTGGCTAACCCCTCACATGCGGTTTATATAACAACTCTTCCAGATCGTAGACTAGCAAAGACAAGTAAAGCGAAATTTTGAACTATAAAAAACGAAACGAAATAGGATCTGTGTTTTAATCAGATTGCTTTGTAAGAATCCGTGGTTGTATTGGAATCAAATATATTATGGAGAATTGATTGTTAATTTAAACATTACAAAGACTGGGGATACTTCAGTGCCCTCCTGTCGCACCCGCCCCGGCCCCGTCCGAGACATCACCCTTGCATAAATACTGTAACTGCTTTGTTCAGTTGATTTTTTATGATTAAAGAAATTTTAAAATACAATTTTTATACTTTTACTTTTAACACTTTATCTTTTTATAACTATTTATTAAATCAACTTATATGTAAACATTTTATGTTTATTTCCCCTTCAACTCTGCATTTGATCGAAAATCCTTGGACAATTCACAATTCTACCTTCTCTATTTGCTGAAATATGAACTGGTTTACGTCAGAGGTTTAGGGGGAGCGGGGCCGGTCATTTGCTATCTGCAGCCTCCAAGGAGGCTAGTCCATAAATTGAATATTTCTGATATGCACTTAGATAACTTAAATATGTGTTGGCCCTGGCATATTTACACTTTAAGGTATGCATTCAGTACACCTTTTTCCCACGCCTCAACGCCGAAACCTCGCTCAGCTAAATCAAGAAATTTAATACAGTGAAAGATTTTTCCAGTTGCATGTACACCCAGAAGAACTAATACAGTTCAAAAATATGTTGCAATCACAAATCAATCCACCCCAACCCAGCATGACAATGAATAGGCCTATAGATACCATAATGTCTATAATGATGTAGTCTACATACTTACGAACACGATGGATTTGTTGATGTGTGTATTGACACAAAGATGGCTTATCTATAAACATTTATGTTATAGTCAGTATTCTACGGAAGCGTATTAGGGCCAAATAAATAATTAGGATTTAATATCTCCTAATTATAATTTTAGAGCCAAATAGATAAAAAGAATATCCACGCAATGCGTGGAAATGGGTCAACAAAGTTGATAAAGGTCCAGCATGAGCTATGAAAAAAAACCCGTTAAAACTGTAGCGTCTATTGGGTTCACAGGGTTTTCGGAAGGCCATGGAACGCTGAATATCGATATGATTTGTCCTTCGATCAATGATTCACACAAAATTTTTGAAAAATATCAGTTATAAAATGTAGCTTCTAGACCAGGGACGAGGTGGCCCGGTGCGAGATATGGCGCCAGCGATCCGGATTTTTTTTTTCAATCATACTGACATTTTCGACCATAAAATTAGCCAAGATGATACTTGGGATTGAGAGTTGGCGTTGGTATGCGGGGTCTATCTGCAACGGTCTGGGGCCCAGCAGCGCCGGTCTGGAGCTTATTAGTTTCTTCCCTGCGTGCGCATGGCGACCAGCCATGTTGCCTTCCGACTTGTTCATAATTTTTTGTCCACGCAGTGAAAAATGAAACGTGCTGACTGGTGCGAATGAGATAAAGTCACTGGAATATATGTGCCGTGTTTTGGTTGGCCTCGTATCTGTTTTTTAGCCCCACTTCGTCCCTGTTCTAGACTGTAACTCTGCAAAGTGGCGGGTGGGGGCGGTGAATATCGATCAGGTTTGCCACCTCAAAACCTCAATGAATCCATTCAAAACTATAGTTTTCGGCAACAGGATGCGTTAGGAGTGGCAATATCGGACCGGAAGGTTGCGTGTTGCTGAATATCGATAGGGTTCGTCCTCGTATGACTCAATAATTTCAATTTAAAAAGAAAAATCGGCTAAAAAATATTAGCCTCTGTCGCATTCACAAGATTTTCGGCAAAGGGGGTTAATTTCTAAAGGAAGGTCAGGTAACACTGAATGACCCATGTGTTTCACATTAAATTTGAAAAATTATTCGTTAAAAACTGCAGCCCCTATCGAGTTTACGACAAGGGGTGTAACTGCGACACGGAAAATAGCGGAACGCTGAATATCGATAGTCTCTATCGCATTTACAAGCTTTTCGGCGTGGCGTAGATGGAGGTGCGTCCGGAACAGATACTCAAGGAACGCAGAATATCGATAGGGTTTGTCCTCTCATGGCCCGTCGCTCAAAACCAATTTGAAAAAAATTACCCTCACAAGCACATTGTTAACGCTGAATATCAATAGGGGTTGTCCTCTCAAGATCCTTTTACTCACACCAAATATGAAAAAAAAAATCATTATTATCTCATAATTAGGAGATAATAAGTCACAATTAGGAGAAACTAAGTCATAATCAGAAAATACCAAGTCCTAATTATGATGTTTTGAAATTTATTTCACTGTAATACGAAATCTTAATTAGGAGATGGTCAGATTAGGAGGTTATAAGTCATAAATAGGAGTTACTATCTCCTAATTAGGACTTGGTATCTCCTAATTAGGACTGAATGAGATTTTTTTTATTTGGCCCTAATACCCTTCCGTAGTTTTCTTTTCTCGACAATAACAAAAACCAGTCGATAAATCAATAAATTGGTAGAGACTACTTTACGTTTATAACTTACATCGACACTGTATACAAATAATTGTGCTCTGACCTGTTTCACACAATGTAAACGTTCGGATTTTTCAATAGATTCAAATTTCTCTTATTTTCAAAAGCAAATATGCGGCAAAGTCTCTATAATAAGAAATATACAAAGCAAGTTGATGGTCAGTGTAGAAAATGTTACTGTCATTTGAAAAACATCAAATTCATCCGCCATGATCATCTCACACAGAATTCAATCCGAACTAGATTATTGTAATACTAGTTTTCTCACCGGTCTTCCCCAAGATCAAATAAATCGCCTTCAGCGAATTTCCAAAAACTCACTGTCACATAACCCCAGTTCTCCAAAACTTTTGACAGTGTATCTCTTTGCGTTTGCGAGTGAAATGGGGCCGTCAGATAAGCTGCCTATATGAACTGTTTATATTCATGTGTAGGCAATTGGCCTGTTATTAACGTACACTGGTTACCTCTAATAAAAACAGCAGTGCATTTCCGCAGTTTTGTATTGTTTCTGAATATCCCCTACTTTTTTTTGAAGATTATACACATACACATACAGTGATACACGCATATATATACATGTATATAGACGGGATTGTAATATTGAAAATGGGCCCTTATTTGTAAATAGACATATCTTTAGATATGCACAACACCTACAAGTAAAATTCCAAATTTTCCTTTTTTATAAAATGAAAACCGATGACATCACGGAAAGGACATTAATGGAAAACTATTTTATAAAAAAAATACGTTCTTCGACTTAATAGTAAATAAGTAACAATTGGCCATTAACTTCATTAATTTTCTTAAATCTATCCTTTGATCTTCCACTCATTGTTCTTAAATTGAACCCCTGTACTACAGATTAACTCATTCGAGTACATGTTTTCTGTGTTAGCGATATATTATGTAACCATAGATAATGGTAACTATAACCAATTAAAACCACAGCGTTACTATGTAAATATGTATAAATATTAAAACATACTATACTCTATACTGTCCATCTTTTTACAGTGACCTTAGTCATGAATAGTCCCAAGACGGACGAAACGCACTTTAAAATATTAACCAATATATATAGGCCTACATACATGCACATACATACATATACACACACATATATGTAATACTAAACCAATTAAAATCGTTCTGTAATTTCTATGAAATTATGAACTATTGAAAATATGGATTAGTAGCATTGGTAAGTTCGGAAGTTTCAGAACGTAGTATTTTTATGTTTCTCTGTTGTGTTGGGAGAGTCTCAATTGTTATCCGTCGTTCATCCAAATACAAGGGGCAAACTAGCAAGTAATGATAGCTGTCTTTAAACTGATGCCCACAATTACAAGAGGGATTTTGTTGAATATGTCTGAGAAATTTGTGACCGTTTAAATAGCTCATATTAAGGCGGAGTTTTGAATGAATTATTTGATGTTTTCTAGAGCCATGTTCAAAATAGTTTGAAGGTAAGGTATCAGATTTAGAGAGATGTAAATGCTTGACATCATCGGGTAGGGAATTCCAAAGCCTGTGAGTGCAGACGGAAGAAACGAATAATAGAAGAGAGAAGTTCGGCAATAGAATTCAGAAATATTGTTATTACGAAGATTATAGGAAATAGTTCCAGATGGAATAAGAACAGTGAGATAGTCCGGGGTTAAATTATTTAAAATTTGTACATCAGAAGTAGCTTATGTCGTCTCCGTCTCTCACGCAGTACGAGTACCGGTAATGAAACCTGTTTCACTATAAAGAACGGAATGGCTGGTTCCTTTTACAGCCCCGCAGATAGTGCGGAGTGCGTCAAGGTGCTGATGTTCAAGCTTATTGGACAAGTGATCTGTGCAACCGTCCCATATAATATCCCCATAGTCAAAATGTGGCAGTATGAAAGAGGTATAGATAGTTTTTAGTGATTTTCTGTTTAATCGGTATTTCAATGAACGAAAGTACTTAACGAGTTTATACCCTTTTTGACTGATTGAATTTACATGCGAATCCCATTTGCCGTTAGACTGAAAGAGAAGACCAAGATGTTTATGTTCATTTACTTCTTTAATTTGTACCGACCCCATAAAAATCCCATTTACATGCGAATCCCATTTGCCGTTAGACTGAAAGAAAAGACCAAGATGTTTATGTTCATTTACTTCTTTAATTTCAATAAATGTTATGTATTTATAATTAAATTACCAGCAGGATACCCGGCTTCGCTCGGGGGTCATAACTCCGAAACCGGAAGTGGTAGACTAACGCCACCTGGCATATGTTACTCCCCGGTCCGAGCTACCCCTATACCCCAAATTTCAGACTCGGGGCAGGATACCCGGCTTCGCTCGGGGGTCATATAATATTATAACTCCGAAACCGGAAGTGGTAGACTAACGCCACCTGGCCTATGTTACTCCCCGGTCCGAGCTACCCCTATACCCCAAATTTCAGACTCGGGGTAGCCGCCAACCCCAAACAGATAGACAGACAGACAGACAAACGACAGTCACAAATATTAGTATGTAATATACTATTCAAAAAAAGTAGGGGATATTTGATTTTGGGGGCATAATACTAAAATATGCAAATGACTACGAAAAAAGTCACTATAGAACCTAACAGAAGAAACATTTCCAGTTACATGTGACGCCCAAACGCACCAATAGCTACCGCATGGAATGCAGGTGATGCTTGGGATCATCATGGGGGTCCAACCCAAGATTTGCACGACTCTGACTTTGAATGTTACAGTCATTGTGGCATTGAATTCCAGGGTGGAAACATCAGTTTAATTGTTTTAGTGACCAGAAAACAAATTTTGATATGCGTCGGCTTACCCAAAATGAAAGGTTACGTGCCCTTGGCATGCTACAGATCGGCACAACACAGGCGGTTGTGGCGCGGACGATGAATGTTTCTCAGTCTGTCATAAGCAGGCTATGGTCCAGATACCGTGATACACAATCTGTACAGGACAGACCACGCTCAGGTCGACCAAGGGCGACAACTCAAGCCCAGGATCGATTTATCCGTACCTTGGCCTTGAGAAATCGTGTCATCACAGCAAATCAGATCAGCGCTCGTCTTCAAACAGACACTGGTGTGAGAGTGAGTGGCCAGACGATTCGGAATCGACTGCATAGGGGTCACCTTCGCGCCCGACGTCCTCGCGTGATCCCTTGTTTGAGAGATCATCACATTCAGGCAAGACGTCGTTGGTGTAGGGATCGTCAACACTGGGATAATCGACGCTGGAGCAATGTGATGTTTTCAGATGAGTCAAGGTTCACTGTTGATTTTTTGGACAGACGTAGGAGGGTGTGGCGTCGTCGAAACGAGCGCTTCCAAGACGTTAACGTCATCAGACATGATCGATTTGGGGGTGGTTCTGTTATGGTGTGGGGAGGCATCACTGTTGCTGGAAGAACGGCTTTACATGTTGTTGCAGGGCGTGTTACAGGCCAGTACTACCGGGACAACATCTTGGCAGTCCATGTTGTGCCGTTCGCACGACGTCATGGCCGCCGTTTCATCTTCCAGGATGACAACGCAAGATGTCACAGGGCCAGGATCGTTACAGGTTACCTCCAACAACAGAACATCACCTCATTACCTTGGCCAGCACTGAGTCCCGACCACTCCCCCATCGAGCATGTCCAAGAACTTGCTGCTGCGTTGCAACAGGAATGGGACAATCTGGACCAAAATGACCTTAGACGTCTCATTAGGAGTATGCCACGTCGGATCAATGCTTGTTTGGCAAACAGAGGAGGATTTACCCGTTACTGACTTGGTTGTGATGCTGTGGTAACTTTGCTGTTTGACCCCGCGTATCATTTTACCCTTATAATGGTCAGTCTGTGCCTCACTTAGTCTAACGATCATTTGGAATAAATCGATGAATGTGAACTTCATTTCATTTTGTCATTTGTTTCTTCGTCAGTTTCATTAGGTGACTTTAATAACACTTAAAAATCAAATATCCCCTACATTTTTTGAATAGTATATATATAGAAGATAGATAATGAATAGGCTAGTGGTTTCATTCCAACTGGTAGGAATTAATTCCCTTGTTTGGACGGGTAACATGGATATTAAATATTGGATCGTCCTCAAAAGGTCATAACAATAACAGCCTTGATAAAAGGTGAAGGACGTCAGTTATTAAAGTTTCTGCTGTCTCCTGTCATCGTGAACAACGACTTTGAAGATTTCTCTCAAGCATCGTTGCGGTTGAATATATAGCTAGTACATTTGGTAATATTATGTTTTCATGTTAACGAATCGTTGGATGATCGAGACTGATCAATGTTAGTCGGCTAATAGTGTTGTCATTATATATACGGTACTGCAAATTGCAACGAAAATTACAAAGCAGCATGAATCACACTCAGAATCAGAACTGCAAGAAAGCAAATTTCACAGAATTTGAATCGAAAAATATGTTTATTATTAATTTGCTATAGAACAGGTAATATTTTTTCCGCATACATGTTATACTGTATGCGGAAATTATACTAATAAATGAAGTAAGAGTAGCATTGCCAACGGGTTTTCAGATACAACCATTGACTCAAAAATGACAACGATACTGCAATTGTGAACTATCTAGAATGAATAATCTGAAAAAATTTCGAAAAAATATTGAAAATTAAAAAAGTTATAGCGTTTTAAAGAAATCAAACCAGAGGCGCTAAAAAACGGCTTTTTTTAAAAACCGCAATAAAGTGACCGAAGCCAATATCTCAGTAACTATACAAGATAGGTCTATGAAAATTGCACTAATTAAAGATCTAGATGTACTTGATAAAGCCAAATTGTCGCTATAATATTCTAGTATATACTTTTTATGTTACAGAGGTTCAAAGTTGGGATCCGTGCCGATTTCGCACAAATCACAGCAAAAACTTTTTCAAATTTGTGTGTACTTAAATTGTAGCGCTTTGACATTAATACAGAGGCTTATTTTTTAATGATTAAGCACACATAAAAGTGTTTTCAGTCTGTTCTGTTATTTATTTTTTGCATGACAACACCTTAAATCACAATTTTTGACTGTATGATGTCAATGTCGAAGAGAAACAAGTTTATGTATGTAATTGGGCACCTACTGGTTCCGAGGCCATTGACCACTGGCCATTCACAGTCATACAACAATTATAAACCGGTTATACTAACGTATACTGTGGATATTTTTAAAAATCATGAAAGTGTGTGGCAAAATGAGAAATAAACCTGTAAGCTTTTGGCAGATTTGCCGCCTTTGCCACGCCAACTGCTTTAGTTGTTTAGAAGCTGCCATGTACATCAATTTGAAATTGTTTGTTTCAGGAATGAAAATTAACAATTAAACTATGATTTATATAACAGCTATATTTTTGTGATCAACATCACTACAATTTCAAATAAAAACAGACATAATTAATAGACATAATTAAAACATTTGAATATCTTAAAAGAGTCCAAATTAAAAGGTAAGCTTATAAAAAGTAAGATATGATCTACATGAAAGAGTATTAAAAAAATTAATTTGTGATACATGTGCATTACGATATACTATATTATAATATCAGTGGTAGAAGTCTAGCTTTCTTGTTGAGACATTATCCCATGAAAATAAAAACAATATAAACATTCAGATGGTGATACATCTTGCCGAGACATTATCTATGTCATAAAAATATAAAAATATTAAAAACAAAATCACAATAAGATCAAAATTCATATCTGTTACTTTTTAATATGAAATTAAAAATGTTCACCCACCGGTTTAAAATAAATGATAAAAAAAAAAGAAACCATTATCACATTTATCAACAAATATAAGATTTCTAATACATGTATCTTACAAAAACAAACAATAATAACAATATAAAATAATCACATTATTCATATGCGATATTTTTCAAAATAAACAAAAACATTTGACGCATCAGGCCACTTCTTTCAGGTAGAAAATGTTAAAAATAAAATAAATATTATCACAAATATTGAAATAACAAAAATAAGATTACTAACACTGATTTCAAACAATAAATTAAACTAACTTCTATGATTCATACCAAACTTATAATAATTATGGACTTTCTTGAGAATGCTGAGAAACAGTCAGTTTCAAGCCCCCCTTTTTATAGTCCTCATGCAAATTGTATGAGTAGGCCTATATATCATCATCATTTGTCTATTTTATGTTGTACCAAGTAATATCAGGGATCGCCTTTGGCTATGTTTGGATTTGGATGAGTATATATTATGTAGCTTACTTCTTCAGCTACAGTTCCTGAAAAAAAAATCCAAGGTGGTCAACAACATTCACAATTTTTATCCTTTGTTAGTGAAATGTCTGGCTAAAGTTTGGTTGGTAGCTTTAGTAACATTCAATATATTAAAAAACCGTGTCCAAATCTAACATCATTTTTTTTACACTGAAGTCTGTGTGTGTGTGGGGGGGGGGGTTAATTATGGTCTGAACCCTGATCAACCACGAGTTACCTCCCTTTAATTCCACGCGGTTCAATTTCAGCCATTTTACGAATTCCTACGGGGGATACGGACTTAACAAATGGTCAAACTAAGTAGTTAATGAATTGGGCTTTCCAAATATACCAAAATCTTGAGCGTCGAGGGCCTTTTTCGAAAATTTCTCTCAACTTCAAATTTTCAATTCATGAAAAATATCAGAAAATCTTACCTCAGCTTCTCAAAATCCTACTCGACAGCAAGTTCATCTATTTTTCTCGATGGTAAACATCACGTGGTCAATGTTTGACACTTTGAATATTCATGACAAGGCGTAACACGACGTATACTTTTCTCGGTCAACTTTTTGTGATGTCTGTAAATAGTACAGCCAGCGCTCCTAGCGGCGTTTAGCATCGCTAGTAAGAGGCTAGACTTTTATTGCTGAGGGTGCCATGTCTAACATCACTGGGACTTTCACTTAAAGTATAGCTAAGTCTCTAACTCAGTATCATCCAAAACCTTCGACATTGAAAACACAAATTATTTGTCAATTTTAATCAACATTGGTGTTGTGATCTTACCCGAAAAAGATGGGCTTCTGATATCCAATATTTATGACAAAATAAACATTTTATGATTGGTACACGAATCGTGTACCATAATGCCTTTCAGCGCAATTGTAACAAGCGACCCGAAGAACGAGGTTAGAGTCAGTTAGACATATTCCACAAGTCATGTCAAACGGTGATCCCATATTCTTATCTGGAGAGTATGCACAATAAATAATATCGGTATAGACTGGAATAACCAGTCGCTAGAGATTGCCATCCGATTGAGACTTCTGGCGTATTTCGCCGAACATAACTGCTTTGAAATTACAGTAAAAACGGAAACGATTGAATGTAAATCAGTTTATTTACATTCATATTACATTTTTATATATGTTGCGACCCATTTGTATCAATTTGTAGGTCCCAAATATTAGAGATTTAGCTCCTGTAACTTTAAGTTAAACAGAATGTAAATATACATATACTACAGTTGTACAAATAAAGGCAATGGTGCTATGATATAAAAAATATTGTACGGTTTCTGTTTTCTTATATAACAAAAATTTAGTCTGTAAATGTAAATCTATCTAGAATCTAGTGATCAGGATTAAGATACTGGTACTTTAAACACAGCGATGATTGTTATTGTTACCATATAATATAGTAATACTGTAGCTGTTTTTATTTGGGTTACTTTCAACAAAACGATGACTGCAATTGTCATTTCTGTGCATATTTTCAGGTAACGTGGTAAAAAATGAAGTTAAAAATATATGTTACGAGAATAGTACCACAAGAGGGTATAGATATCATAAAAGATAAATATGATGTAGATGTGTGGGATAGTGAAGATGTAATACCATATGAAGCATTACGAGAAAAGGTTGTTGGTATAACAGCCTTGTTCTGTACTATAAGTGACAATATAGATGCTGGTATACTAGATGCAGCAGGTAGGCCTATCTACAACTTTCAATGAAGTGTCTACAAAATTATGTATTTGATAAAAATAATTCAATTACTGCCTGAACCATCGTAAATTTTAAACAGATTTCTTCGATTATGAACAAACTACTTGACTTTGGTTATTATAAACTTACCTGTGTGTTTGAAATTACCTTCGGTTAAATAAAATCCATTGTATAACTAAATATCCCAGCGAATAAAAAAGTTCTCTTTTGTAAAATTGAACTCCTCAAACACTTGGACATCGAAAATTACAAAAATGGCAGCTAATTATATCACTTATCGGGACAGATCATTTCGTATAAGGGGGTCTCGGCAAGGATTGTCTATCGAAATGGTGTTTGGCTCTTTCACGACAATTCAGATTTTGTGTATGAATAAGCTATTGCTTGGGCGTTTACAAACATAAGTACACCCGTAGTCCGTTATTTTGTTTCTGTCTTGTATTAATAATTTGGTTAGAAAGTTGGGTGGGATTATTTCTTTTGAACACAGGTGCTGAACAAAAAGAACGACATTCCTTTAATATTTCCTGATGAACTTAAGCAGTCCTGTCAATTAACCTCAACAATCTGCTGTAGCCGATGTAAATCCGTAAATGACGATGTATTTTACATTTGCCTCATCAAAATTAATAGCCTAGGCCATTGAATCATTGAATAAGTATATAACATTATTTTTTTTTATACAATACCCAAAATTATTATCAACAACAAACCATACCCACATCAGTTTAATTATCGGCAGATAGTACCATGTCTTTTTATTTATCTTCGAATATTATTTCTGTTGTGCAAAAACTGTTCAGAATTTTGCGTCTCGGTGATACAATTAATTTCCGAAAATCCCAGCTTCGTTTTGAAATTCACAGGGCAATGTATCCATACGATTGCACTCTCAGTTATTAACTATAGGCCTATTAATCACAAGTACAACTCCATTTTGAAATCCACCAATGGTATTTTGTAGATCGCGATCATGCCTCAGCCAATCAACGCTTTGAATTCTATTAACGTAAAAGGTACCATGCCATTTGAGTTATTGTATGCTAGACAGATGCAGTGAAAATGGTTAAATTTAGCTCAAAACTTGCACAAGTTTTTACCACAGTCTGCATAATTAACACACAAGACCCAATAATTACACGCAATCTGCGATACCTCTTTTGTCAAGTGATTTTTTGTTTTAAATACATTCGAAGAGTTCAGAGGAAGAACATCTAAGTGACATTTTTGTCTTTTCATATAAAAGGCAAAACAGACTTTTGGACGAGAATGCTTGACGCGAACAGAACAACTAGTGGGTTTAATTACAACTTCAAAATGATGTTTAATACGAATCATTTTTTTTACCAGCCAAGTTAAGGTCAAGTAAAGGGTACGATGGACGTACTTGTCCGGGAGGCCATTTCAGAAGAGCCATGGTTCGATGTGACCCTGATCGTTTTTATACGCCCACATTGAAATGTGGTCATATATATTGTCGTCCCCCGTCCGTCTGTCTGTCGGTCCAGCATCCACACTTGTGGACACTCTAGAGGCTAAAGTTAATATCCAATTGACTTTAAGTTTATATACAGTGTTTAAGGTCATAAGACGAAGAAGCCTATTGATATCTGATAATTACTGCCAGAGTTATGGCCCTTGATCACTTCAAAAAATCTTGCGGATGCTCTAGAGGCTAAAGTTAATATCCGATTGACTTTAAATTTATACACGGTGTTTGAGGTCATGAGATGAAGAATCCTATTGATTTTCAACGATTTCCGATAATTACTGCTAAAGTTATGAAAAATCTAGTGACGCTCTAGAGACTAAAGTTATCATCCGATTGACTTCAGATTGATACACAGAGTTTAAGATCTTGAGATCTTGGTGTAACCTGCTTTGGGGTATGCTGATCACAAATTGAATGGTATAGCCTGCTTTGGGATATGCTGTTTCGTTTGGGTTAAGAAAACCACCTAATCCCCTATAATTTCAACAACTAAATATGTCTGCCAAATATCGAACCCACAAGAAAGGTTTTATGAATGTAGATTCATATTATACCCACGTTAATGAAGGCATACAATTCTGAGAGTATAGATAGTTTTATACAATAGTATAATAGTTTTTCTTGTATATCACTTTATAATGCCTGATGACTCAATTATTTTGTTTTTCACGGCTTTATTCAGATCTTTGGTAAAACTCTTTCCGGCAGATTAGATATTAAGCTAACACTTGAAATCATGATTGGACATGAATAATTTCAGACCTAAACAAAATAAAAGTGGGCTTTTAGTAAACTAGTGACATATTTTAAATCTGATTTTTATTCCCTTTATTTATAGCAGTAGTACTATTACAGGTGTCAGACATTATTTTAAAATAAATAACAGTTTCTATTGAATTTTGTTTTATAGGTCCATCACTCAAGGTAGTAGCTACTATGTCAGTTGGTCAACATCATATTGACCTTGAAGAGTGTAAACGTCGTGGTATCCAAGTTACTAATACACCAGATGTTGCTTCTGATAGTGCAGCTGAACTGACTGTTGCTTTGTTACTGTTGACAACAAGACGACTTTTGGAAGGTAAGTTTATCTGCTTCTTTTTTAAATCTTGCTCCAACAGATATTTAAAATTGGATTATCTTGGTTTTATTCTTTTACATTCTGTAAGTCTATTTTCTGATATTTTTAAGGGTTTGAAGCTGTAAAGAACGGAGAGTGGGGAAAGTGGAAGCCAATGTGGATACTGGGAACTGAATCATTGAATCGTACACTTGGTATAATGGGAATGGGTAGAGTTGGTTTTGGTGTTGCGCGTCGTCTCAAACCATTTGGTGTCTCGAGAATAATCTATTATGACGTCACACAGGCTGCCTTTGCTGATGATGTAGGTGCAGAATTAGTGTCATTTGAAGAATTGTTGAAGGAATCTGATCTTCTATGTGTATGTTGTGCACTCACTCCACAAACAAGACATATTTTTGATAAATCGGCTTTCAGTAAAATGAAATCCAGTGCTGTATTGATCAACACATCTCGTGCGGCCTTGTTACAGCAATCTGATTTATATGACGCTTTGAAAGAAGGTCAAATATCTGCAGCAGGACTTGATGTAACTGACCCAGAACCGTTACCCATTAATCACCCACTCTTATCATTACCTAATTGTGTTATATTACCACATCTTGGTACAAATACCACCGATGCTCGATCAAATATGTCCATTAACACAGCCATGAATATACGAGCTGTGTTAGAACCATTGGAATAAAGCGACTTCAAGGCTGAGAAGCAAAACAAATATTGGCATTTGGATATGCAACATTGAAAACACTTCTAGATATGTTTTTATGTTATTTTAATTTCAATTTATTACAAAGGGCAAAATGTAATTAAGAATGGCCTTTGGCCCAATTTTGTGCTCTTTTTAAATAGAGTTATTATTACATGTATTATATGAATAGAGTAATGTTTTTTGTATGTTATTATATAATCAGTGAATATTGTTATTATACTTATGTTAATAAAACTTAGAATACATTAATTGTTAATTTCTGAACATGGATTTTATTTTTATCCTTATAATATCAAGTTAATATGCATTATTAATGAAAGAATGAATAATTATAAAATGGCTGAATTTGAATAAATCATTTAAGTGACAAAAAACCCACCTTCCTGACCACAGGCTCTTGTAAAATTGAAAATCTCTCAAATGTTCAATCCATGGCGAAATAATCGAATAATGGGCAAATAACTCCTTCTCAATATGTCAGTAAAATGGATGCAGACCAACATTAAATTTCACCACAATTTGTAATTTGTCTTTTTATTGCAATTCTCTCTGTCTCTTTTCTCCCCTTTTGCATGTCCATTTTTGTTGATTTTTTGGTCAAGAATGGACGAAGAGGGTTTGAATTAACATTTTCTGCCAGGTTTTGGTAAATATATCTGGTGGGTTACAGTGATATGTACGGCAAATATACTCTAAAGCCATTAAAAACGAAATGCCTAATTCATGAAATAATTCCGGTAAACCTTTTCTTGTGATGGGTCTCATTTTGTGGAGTTCTGGGTTTGAACCCAATATCAGTTCTCGGTTTGTTCGTGCAAACGCAACACTTGTTTTTTTTTCACGATTTTAAGCAGTCCCATGTCAAAAGGTTTGCACGTGCATTCCCTGCACTGTTGCCCTTTAAAAACAGATCAAAATTTCAACATTCATCACTTCGGAAAAATGCCACGCCTTACACAAGAAAACAGGAACAGAGCTATTGACATGCTGGATCAGGAGGGTTTAAAGGTAGCCGTCGCCAGACACTTTAATGTTATTATGATTATTATTATTACAGTATATTTATAGTGCGCCCTTTCATATAACATGTTCAAGGGCATAGCGATAGATGTACAATATAGACAGATGTACAACATCTTAAACTAAATGGTAGATTATTCGATAAAACAGGTGCTTGATAAATAAAAGAGCGCTGACCATAAGAGACTAGTTGAACAGTTTTGGGCTTTAAAAGTAGTTTATCTGATGTACGTAATGTTCGGCCAGGTGTGTAAAGTTCTAAAAGACCTGAGAGGTAAACAGGAGCTAAATTATTTAAACATTTAAAAGTAAGTAATAAAATCTTAAAATCAATTCGATATTTAACAGGTAACCAGTGTAAATTATATAAAACAGGAGTTATGTGGTCACATTTCTTAGTTAACTAACAAGTCTAGCCGCAGTATTCTGTACTTTTTGTAATTTATCTATAAGCTTTAAAGGTAAACCAACTAAAAGTGAATTAAAGTTATCTAATCGAGAAGTGACCAGAGAATTAACAAGTGACTTAGTGGCCTCTACAGTTACACATTTACGTATTTTACCTATATTCCTGATATTAAAATAGCACATTTTACAAATATTATTTACTTGAGCACCCATAAGCATGAAACTATCAAACATTACGAGCAGAATAAGATGAAAATATATCACAATTACAAGAGGGGGGTTATGTCAAATTTACTTAATTGATGCCTTGAGCCTAATAACAAATATTCGGTTTTATCATCATTCAATTTTATAAAGTTCTTTGACATCCATTTTCTAATTTCACTAATACAGTTCTCAAGTTGCAATTTTTTATAAATTGAAAGAAGTTGGACAATTAGGTGTAAATGAAATATATAATTGAGTATCATCGGCATACAAATGAAAGCTGAGACCATATTTTCTGACAATATCACCTAATGGTGACAAAGAACAGAACCTTGGGGAACCCCAGATGACAAAACAGATTCAGGCGACGATTTACAATTAACTAAAATACACTGTTTTCTACCCACAAGATAGCTTTCTAAAAGATTTAATGCAGAGCCACAAATACCGAATTTAAATTGAAGTCTACGTAGAAGAATGGAAGGGTCCACCGTGTCGAAAGCAGCAGATAAATTCATAAAATTAAAAATGTACATTTTCTATTATCAATTTCCATTAAAATATCATTTGAAACCCGGGTTAAAGCTGTTTCGGTACTGTGAAATTGTTTATAAGCACTTTGAAATGGTTCATACAAACAGTTATCATCTCGATGGGCCTTTATCTGAGAAGCAATACATTTCTCCAATATTTTAGAAATAAAACTTACGTTAGAGACAGGTCTGTAATTTTTAAAAACATTAGGATCCAGTGTAGACTTTTTAATTAAAGGGGTAACATAAGCTTGTTTGAAAACGTTGGGAATAGTAGAGGATGATATACAAGAATTAATAATATTGGTAAAAACTGGAATACCTTCGTCTAGACAGTCCTTAAGACCTTTTTTTTCTAATTCAATATGAAGCATTGGGATATTGAGAGGGTCAACCCTATTGATTGTCCATGTTCTCCTTCAATCTATCGAAAATGTAGTATCGTGTATGCCAACCGCTTGTTTATATTGTGAAATTATCTATTAATATATATTCAGCGTATCTACGCATACACGCTATCATGAGGTCATGGTGCCTTCCATTTCATTTTTTTAAAAAGTACATGGTTAACATAGCTGTTTAACTTCTAGAACTAAATATACTGAGCGCCATTGAAAACGCATCATTTAGTTTTTCGTATAACAAAATGATCCTGTAAACATATCTTATTTAGTTTGCTTCTTAATGTGAACAATATTCAAATGGGAACACATCAATAACAAAACATTTGTACACTTATGGATGTTTAATCTGTAATCAAAGGTACAAAGTCAGAGGGGTCAAAACCAAAAGTACGACACAGATGTCAGTTGCGCGTGTGTCCTCCACGGGCCATCATCACGGTAGGCTACAGCATTAACGCGACCCCTGCAAATGTGTAGGGCGGTCCGGTGATGAAATGTGAAGCCTCCCCACACCATTACACTTCCCCCACCCCATCGATTCGTTTCGAAGACGCAGCAGTCTGCAAGACGTTCCCCAAGACGTCTCCACACATGTTGACGGCCATCAGCGTGATAAAGATGAAAGCGACTCTCATCACTGAAGAGCACACTTTGCCAGTCTACTCTTCTCCATGTCTGGTGTCCTTAAGGGGCCCAGTACATCTATAGATTCGAGTAGCCACAAGAATGTCGCTAAAAATGTTAAATTATGTCAGATGGGTTTGTTTTTATACGATTGGAATCCCTTTGTTTCACCTTGCAAACTCATTTTGTGTATTTTAATTAAAATGTCTGTATTGGCTTCAAAATAAGATAATTTTATACAGTGTTGTCGAAATAAACAAAACCGGCTGAATGTAGCGACACAACTTTCGCACAACTTCAAAACGTATCAGTTACATTAATCAAGAAGTGCTTTCCGCACATTACGCATGATAACTGCAAATATTATGGAATAAATTAACCACGCGGTGTTTTTCCACAGGAGTTCACAGACTAACTATAATAGTAATCTTCAGTTTTGCTGTTGAAATATAAATGTCTGCTTTGCAACCACTGGACCGCTCCGATTTAACATCTGATTTGAAGGGTCAAGT
This sequence comes from Patella vulgata, assembly GCF_932274485.2. NCBI lineage: Eukaryota > Metazoa > Mollusca > Gastropoda > Patellidae > Patella > Patella vulgata. The sequence goes on from NC_065885.2 coordinate 48,006,570, forward strand.
ATTGCTGGGAATCTGTTTCATAGCGGTAATGCGAAAGCCTTCTTTTAACTCTGTATAAGAAGACTGACCTTGTAAGATCACGCGCAGTATAGGTCAATGTGCGACGTCACATCATTATGGCGGTGTTTACATCCGACGTAGTAACATTAACTGATCCGGGCAGAATTGGTGCCTATGTACCCATTTACACTAAATAGAAAATAACTTAAAGATGCATTATGTAAGATTTAGATAAAGAGCTGACCGTTCTTGCTATAAGAGTTCAAAAATAGATATAAAAAGAAAATGGACACATTTAAAGTTTCATTCAAATTATCTTATTCTGAGCGAAGTTATGTATGGCGCCGAATCGTAATCGTAATATCAAAGTTAAAATTACATAGTCAAAATGGTAAAGATAGGTTGCCAGGCAACGAAACATACGCCCACAGCGGGCAGTCAAGAAGTGTTGTCACACATTTTTTCTTTTGTCAGTAATGAAAACATTTACAACACATGGAAATCTGATTACGAGTACCGATAATTACCCATGAAGTAATTATCAGAAAACATTACAATTTGTTTCCATTGTTTGTCTCATGACCATAATCAATTTATATTAACTTTAGCTTCTAGAGCGCCCACAAGGGCCATGACTCGGGTAGTAATTATCGAAAATAGTTGAAAATCAATAGGTTTCTTTAAACAGTGCTTATAAATTTACAGTCAATCGGATATTAACTATAGTAAGCCACTAGAGTGTCCACATGGATTTTCAAAGTGTTCAAGGGCCATAACTCTGGCAGTAATTATCGGAAGTCTCATAGCCTTAAACACTGTGTATAAATTTAAAGTCAATCGGATATTAACTGTAGCCTCTAGAGCGTCCACAAGCAATTATGGACGCCGGACCGACGGACGGACAATATACGACCACATTTCAATGTGGGCGTATAAAAATTGAGATTTTTAGATTTTTCACTAGTAAATATCACATAGACATATAATGTATATTTTACACCAGGAAAATCACAATATACGTATTAAAACAGAAATAACTCGACAAAATTATCAGTATAAAATCTAGTTATGATTTTCCCACTCTATTCTTTTCGCCTTTGCTAATTCACTGTAACTTTTTCATCTTTGCATTTTCACTCATCTGTTGTTTTTTATTTTTTTACCGGCTGGACCAAGAAGCTTTAAAACTTCTTGGTCTAGACCATTGACGCCATATATATATATATATATATAAGGAATAAGTATACAAAGTTTCATCCTCGGCAAAGAATATGGTAGACTATTGGTTAAATTTTGATTTAAACCAAACTGCGAAAAAACATATCGGGTTCTCTTTAAATGTATCCAATATCAGTACCAAAATTTTGCTTACCTGTTCTCTATGATCAGTTACTTTCTAATTACAAGTCCGATTCCAAACTGATCAACAGTATGGGCAATGACTTGTAATTTGTGGTTATTCTTTAATTCAGAAGCAGCTTAAGATGAAAGATTTGCCCCTGAATTTAATTATCTCCTGTATATGAACGTAATAGACTTTAACAAGCATATTTAGCATGGGCTTAATAGATTTTATTGAAAGAAATTTTACGAGCGCTCGTGGTCATGACTTGATGGTCATGCCAAAGTGGAACACTTTGGTCTTTAAGACAATATTGGTTCTTTGAAACGAGAATGTATAGTTATACATAAAAAACAGTGATATTTTGGTAAAATCATAATCATTGTCAAAATATCCATCAAGTTCTATCTGTTAATTGACCTATGGTTGGTAGACCAAATAAGGTAATGTTCCCTCCTCTAGTCTTGTGAAATAAAGAGGTTTATTCCATATTTGGGATGGAAATTAACGCCAAGGCTATCTAAGACATGCAGAAATAATGGGGTTATAAAACAGGGTGTAGAGCGAGATTGATCAGACAATATCAGTAAACTTCTCTACTTCTGGGTTTGACGAACGCAACATTCATGGAATGAAAAACAAAAATAACAACCGGTTACTGCCATCTGGCAAACGATATCATTGGCTACAAGCCCTGATCTTTGAATGGTGAGAGTATAAGCAACCATGTGCCAGCAAAATATGCATTTTTTTCTAATTATAGACTAAGATCATTGACGTTAGTGAATCAGAGCATTTACCTGTTCTGAAGGGGGGGGGGGGGGGTCGTATTTTAAAATCAGATTTAATTTTACTCCCATAAAATCTATGATTTGCCCCACGAAGATCGCAGTTACGACCTTTAAAAGCCAATGTATGACTTGAAAAATAAACCCCGAGAAACGTTTTCGAAATTTTTAACCGAAAATTTTAAAATTCGGGAGTAATCTTAGCTTGCCACACAATGAATTATGCGCCAACAGCAGCCAAGTCGACCTACAGTCCATATAGATGTTGTCACATTTTTATTCTTTTGTGGGTAATGGGAGCATTGTAAACTAAAAACTGATCAAGAGCAGAGAGAGGTAAATAATATGCTTATGTTAACATTTTTGTCTATTTAATCTTTCGAAGATATATAGTGCATTTGATAATAACTTAGCCCCAGAGTGTCCACAATACTTTTCTAAAAGATCAAGGGCCGTAAATCGACAGTGAATATCTGAAATCCGTATCTCATAAACACTTGAAATGAATTTCATGTCAGTCTGATGATAAATTTTGATGATAATCACGTTTCAATTTGGGTGTGTAAAAAGGTGGTTCAAATCCTAGTCACTTAATTCTCTATCTGACGTAAACTTCCCGTATAAATGAGAAATGATATCAGATGATCTAGAAAGAGTAAGACTTGAAAGTGTAAATTATAATTTGATTATATTAGAATGAAAATACATTGTTATACATCAGATGTGTCATCAATTCAAAAGTTTATTTTTCTATAAATAAAAAAAAATCACTATAAATTGTAAAGTCATTAATCTAGCTTATATCTGGAATGCCTCTTTTTTAAGGTTTGTATATCGCCTCTTGGAATGCAGACTTAATTTGTACTAATCTGTCTCAGACGGTTACATGTCAAAGTCTCAATAACTACGAAAGACACATAAACACTGTTGTCCTATAATCTAACATTTTAAAAGTCTTCAAACAGTTTCTACAATATATCCATAACTGTTATTTTTATTTAATGATTTATAATATACATTCGGTTGGCTTATAACAATTGAATGAAATGAGGTAGTTCCGATAATTCCACTTTATAATTAAGCAACCATTTAGGACCTTCCTGAATACCGCCTCTTAAAACATCCTTCCATTTCCCTTTAGGTAGATATATATCACGTGATCTCTTTCCCTGTTCTATAACTGGAGCAACTAATACCTCATCCCCTACTAAGAACTGAGAATCTATAGTCAATGCTGTTTGGTCGTTAGGCGATATCCACCATAATGGTCTAATTATAGGATCTCCCGAACCAATAGATTGTTTGGCTAATTTAACCATTAATGGTGCGTATTCTTCATGTAACTGTGTATATTTCTTACATAGATCTACTACTTCCTGATCATAAATCCAAGGTGCTATTGAATATTGTATGGTTGGAAAGAATGTGTTAATCTCCATCCATCGTATAAACAGTTCCCGATTTGGGTAAGCTCCGCCATTGAAAGAAATTAAGTCATCATAAGCGTTTCCACCAACCATATCCGCTAAAACAAACGGGTACCCTATGACACCAAATGTTAACATGGTGGGTATAAGAGTTTTAATACCCGCCATGTCATCCCAAGACGAAGCTCTATCGAACATACGTACAAATATTGGTAAATCTTGTGTTTTCCATGCTATCCTCACTTCTTGGTGTCTGATGGTTGTGTCTGATCTATACGCTACCGTTGCCCATAATCTGGCAAAATCTTCAGGCGATTTTAATGGTTCTTTAGTTTCATAATTTCTCGGCAAATAATGCGATTCTCCAGCATCAAACTTAAAAGAACTTATCCCATATTCAGTCTGTAAATATTTCAGATTATTGATGAACCAATCGACTGCCTCGGGATTGGTGACATCTAAACATCCTGCCCTATCTCCATCCCACCATTTGACTAAAGCCGGAACACTATCACCCTTACTCCTAATGAGATAACCTTTATTGGCAGCTTCCTCGAAAGATCTAGAACCTAATTCCATGAAAGGGTGGACCCACAAGGTAATCCTGAATCCCATAGCATTTAATTTTTTTATCATATTTTTGGGATCAGGAAATTTCTTGTTAAAATCAAGATCTCCATAAAATGGTGTCCAATCATCGTCGATCTCTATCTGTGAATGAGAGAAGCCATGCTTTAATATGGTGTTGGCATAATCCATTACAGCAGATTCATTTACTTGTTTATTATACTGTGCCCATGTACACCAAATTGGTTTTGTAAATAACGTTTCGTCTGGAATGGTAATAGGTGTTTTCAGATATTTTTTCAACATAAAGCGTCTTACGGTCTTTGCATTTGAAGCCTGGCATATCGTGTACGAAAGTTTCGTTGGACCTACGTTATTTATGTATGGATATTCATCGAGTTTCGCAGCTAAACATATCTTTCCGTCGTTAGATCCGTTGATGCTCATGTACAAAGGCACGTCATCGGGTATAAAGATACCATAACCATCCGAATTAAAGAAAATTCTTTCTTGAACACCACCTACAGTTTTGTCTTTGTGAAAAAACAAATCGGCTGAAGCATAAGGGGTCTGCTCCATGTCGATTTTTTCCAATGGCCATGGCTGTCGTACATGTTGAAATCCTCCAAACCAATGACTTGTTCCTAGGTTATAACAATCCCTCAACTCTTTTACGTCTAAACTTAAAGCTTGCCATTCAATATCATAACACGACGCTTTACCGTCATTAAAATGATGTACTCGGAGCTGGGTTTGTGGGTACCTCAAGCACACCTCATTGTGTGTGGTTAGTCCTAAGTTACAATCACGAGGACTATCTGTTTGGGAACCAATAGACCCATATAGTTTAGGGCTATCTATATATTCATTAATTGTCACTTGGCTATTATTTAGTAACATATGATGTAACTTGAATACTGATTCAGTATTCTGTTGTTTACTGTAATCCATTGAATACCTCATTACTAAATAAACTAATATTGTACTTATCACTAAAGTCTTTAAAGTTTCTGTAATAGTCATTGTATGTATCATAAAAGATCTTACTGTCACTTGGTATAACAAATTGTCGTATGCCTTCCTTCCCTGTTGACGCCTTTGCGTTTTAGTGTGTAATGAAAAGAATCAATATGCTCAACACTAGATGTTATTGGTATTGTATAAAACATGCATATCCAAGGTTATTTATTATGGAAGCCTATAACTACCATTCATAATTTCTACTTTTCGCCTCTTCAGAACACGAAAGTCGAAAAGTCGAAAAGTAGAAGTTACGACAAAATGTGAGGCGACAAGACGGTATACAAGCCAAAATCAACTCGAAAATAGGAAATTAAGAAATAACACACCGCGATAATAGCGCCCCCCGTTTTTTCTTAATTTCTACTTTTCGACTTGCATTCTGGCTTGTATACCGTCTTGTCGCCTCACATTTTGTCGTAACTTCTACTTTTCGACTTTTCGACTTTCATGTTCTGAAGAGGCGAAAAGTAGAAATTATGAATGGTAGTTATAGGCTTCCATAATTTATACTCTGGCCATCCTACAGCATATGAATTGCCTAGATAGGTAGTGCTTTGTTGTACCTGCTTCTGACGATTCGACTTCGCATGTTCAGTATATAACTTATTTTATTTATAAAGGGACACCACTGTATGTCGGTCAACATTTACCAATAATGCATGTGATATTTGATATGACAAACTTAGCTAAAACAATTTTCGACTCCATGGGCTAATTTTAGCCTACCTGATCAGTGCTATGCAATTATTGTTGTTGGCCGTGTCCTGTATGTAGGGCGTACACCTAATCGTGCATTGAGGTGGTAATGTTTGCAAGAGAATCCCCTTTAACAACGCAAGCTATTACATTAAAATAGGTATGTAGGTTATGATCAAATAACCTACTTTATGTCATCTCGTTATAATAAGAAGAATGAGAAAGTAGAGCAAAATTGGCAAATGCCTTTCAAGTAGCTGTGTCTAGATTGCAGTATTACGAAAGACATTAATACACACGCTATTTTTTTTCTTTTCGAGTATTGATAAACAAGAGGGGGAAGACTATTTTCAGGCCGGTTAGATAGGTCCGGAATTCAAAGACACGGTGTTAGAAACTACACGAATTAAATGTGGGTAACCCAAACCCTAACCCAAATTTCCCGATAGATGGAATTTACATATGGAACTGACTTCCTTCACCCAACAGGCCTAATCTTATCCCCAATAAGCATGATCTTTCCAACCGGCCTGAAAATAGACATCACCAAAACGCTAAGCGCCCAATCAAATATTTACCTGTCTGTAATACATTAACCTGAATTAAGCGGGATATATATTTAAAAAAAAACAGGCTAAATAATGCAGTCAAGTTATTAGACATATTATGTTATAACACATTGACACTGTAAACATTTAGGAGGTTATATGCACCGACTACAACGAATATTAACCCGGATAAAATGACGTCCATTGTGTACATTCAAGCAGCCTGGCAATAACTTACCGCAATTAGAACTGCTGTCTCTATGTGCATAAATGATTCAACAAGTTTACCGGAGTATCGACTGTAAATAAAGCTATGGCCGTAGACTTGGAGGAATTCATAAATGAATGCCGATTGCATGCTGCATAAATAAAACACCCTGGTTGGTGTTTTACGTCTGCGGACAAAAACCAGGAGAAGTAGAATCTTGCTCCTGTGTGTTAGAATATGATTTTGTAATCTTTCCATTTGCGCCCTGTGGCCATTGGTTGATTTAGTTGAAATTTCTTTGCTTTAGAAAAAACGTAATGGGCTCTGCTATCAGAGTTGTCCCAATTGGTATTGTATAGGTCTTAGTGAAATCATTTATACTACTATAATACATCTCTATTCTGTCATGATTGGTGTTACTTAGACCATGCTGCAGGCCCATGGCTATCCCAAAAATGTTGGGGGCAAGTGCTTCTGGGGGCGCCGATGTACCTACACTTGACGGTCCACGGCGAACGGCACCGTGGACGCGCCTCCCTTCGGATAAGGGTCTAGGCCCCCCCCCCCTCCAGCTATCATGGAAGGAATTATTAGTGAGCAGAAATTCGGCCGTGTATCTGTTATCACTCGTCACATCAGTCAGTTATATAGAGATATGACTCGTGTTTTCCTTTGGCGTTCGTCACTTCCGATTCAGGAAACCTGTATTTCTCGGCTATCGTAGCAATGATCTCTGTGTTAAAATTATATTTGGAACGTGTTTAATTAGTTCTATCACATATGTGATAATGACTGACACCAATATTGTCCTTTAACAATAATAAAATGTACATGAGATTTAAAGCCAATATCCAGAATCAGGAGGTATCTTACTAAAGATTCGTGTGCTACAGTTGTATTAGCACTGGTCATATCTCAGCTGGACTATGGAAATGGACTCATGGCTGGCATTCCAGATTTCTCCCTCAGCCGTCTTCAAGTTGTACAAAATAACTGTGCTTCACTAGTTGCCAAGTCATCTTCTAGAGATCATGTAACAGAAGCTCTTAAAAGTCTTCATTGGCTGCCTGTGAAAGCGATGATCGACTTTAAAGTGCTATCAAATGTGTATAAAGCTTTGTTTTCGGATACTGCTCCCTCCTACATGAAACAATTATTCACATTCTACAAACCGGAAAGACCAAATCTTCTTTTGTCCACAGATACTACTTTACTATCTGTGCCTGCTTACAAGAGACTCAGAGGAAAATTATCTTTCCCTATAAATCGGAGTTAAAAACACGCTTGTTTAAATATTATTACATTTGTTAAGCGCTTAGAAATGAAATGAAATGAAATGAGGTTTAACGTCCTACTGTTCTGCTCCTATACTGGGCTAATGAAGACGGGCATACGCCATACAGTGTGCTATGAGGGAAATTTTGCCCGGGCAGCGGCACTATCGCCTACTCTTACATCGAATTCCAACTGCCAAGGGATCTTTTACGTGCATTCCAATGTTTACACGGGACCTCGGTTTTTCGTCTCATCCGAAGGACTAGACAGTTGTCCTTGTCAGGCCCTCCGTCCTGCATCACTGACAAGAGGAAACCACGTCGGAAAATCGGGATGAACTTTCTCGGCCAATGCAGTAAGCGCTTAGAAAATCACCGGATATATTGAAGCGCTATAGAAGATAAATAATAATAATAGTAATGATTGGCAATATCACTCGTCTTTATGGGGCGCCCATACTGATATGGATATGTTCGTCGTTGGCCTCGTATTGCGTCCAATGGAAAGGGTGTCGATTTTGCCACGGGTTGCTCCCCAACCCCCGCTAGCACGGGCCTGTGCCGATCGAGTTTGGTATCAAGCGAATTATTGAAACAAAATTAAACCATATGTTAAACACGAAATGACGTAGTTTGTGTTGAGTGGACGCTAAACCCCGTCTCTCTCTCTCTCTCTCTCTCTCTCTCTCTCTCTTCCCTACCACTGGCTTCACTCACGACCCAATGCGGAAGCAGCGTAGCTGGCATCAGTGGCGGCGCCCTCTGTTTGCCCCCCCCCCCCCCAATAATTTTAGAAAATAAAAATAAGTATTTGTGATACGTTTCGGTAATCAATACCTTCTACGGTGAATAAATCCCACATCCCCACTCAGTCATAAACTTGCATGTTGTAGAGCATTTTCGACAGTCTATTTTTCAAAATTTTCTTGGCGAGGTCCCCAATGGACTCGCTACTTTGGCGTTCTCAAGGGGAATTCGTTGAGGTTCGCAAGTCCGTTGGTTTGACATTTTGTTCTCTAGTCGGATAAACTAGTGATCAGGCGACGAACGGTATCTGGGCAGATCTATTTATCTCGACGATCGGTGCCTGACAGAATACTGTAAGACAGCATTTCCGGCAGTCTATTTTTCAAAATTTCTGGGGGAGGACTCTCTACTTTGACGCTCGTGAGTGGGCTTCGTCGTGATTCGCAAGTCCGTTCGTTTGACACTTTACCTCATCGATCAGTGCCTGAAATACTGCCAGGCTGCATTTCTGGCAACCTGTTTTTCAAAATTTTCTGAGGGAGGCCCCCTACCCCTAGTTGAAGCTCGTGCCTTTGCCCCCTTAAACTTGGACTTTGCCCCAGCTTTGCCCCTCCAATCACCGACGGCTGGCGCCGCCACTGGCTGGCATGGCAAAAGGGCCCACTCTCAGAACGCAGCGTTTGAACTCTCTACTGCCACTGGCCTCATTCAAGCTCACTGCAGAAGTAGCGTAGCTGGCATGACAAAAGGGGTCGCTCTCAGCACGCAGCGTGGGCATGTCTGATTTTGGTCACCAACCTCGAAAACTGAGCCAAGATGACCAAATCTATAGAACCACACAGCGCATTTATTTCACAAAATGATTCAAATGATGAGACACAGATGGATTCCGATATGCAGTGAACCATTTAATAATAAACTGCCCACCGTCATTCGCAAATAACGTAACGATAACGGGTATTGGAGGTCTTAATGGGACGGCTAAGCTGAGAAATGATGGTCATGTTTTCGAGCTTGGTGATGAATATCATGTGGAATGTTACAAATTATAGTCATCCAGTTGTAAAGCTTTGGCGAGTTCTACAAGGTACACGGTGCCAAAAGTTCGTTTTTGTTTTTTATAAGGTCTGAAAGGGAAGAGTAGCAGGCAATCACTGTTACAACAAAATGTGCGCCTTTGTAATTTTTTTTTGTGCCCCACTTGGTGTATAGTTTCATTACAACAATATCTTGACTAAGTTCGACAATGAGCATTGTTTGCTTAAGTTACACAGATTGATGACCAATTTCAATGCTAGATGCTTTATAAAAATGTTAGATGTGCAAGTAAGTGATGAGTGTCATCTATTTAGAGACACCAGCCTCGACACTGTTGATTTGTTAAATACAGCTAGTTGTTGTGGGTTCTACTGTTTACTGGTGTAACAGCGGCCACCCATTTTATCTGCTGTAATGGACCGTCTACTAATCTTTCTTTCAGACCTTTGTGCGCCTTTGTAATTTTTTTTTGTGCCCCACTTGGTGTATAGTTTCATTACAACAATATCTTGACTAAGTTCGACAATGAGCATTGTTTGCTTAAGTTACACAGATTGATGACCAATTTCAATGCTAGATGCTTTATAAAAATGTTAGATGTGCAAGTAAGTGATGAGTGTCATCTATTTAGAGACACCAGCCTCGACACTTGATTTGTTAAATACAGCTAGTTGTTGTGGGTTCTACTGTTTACTGGTGTAACAGCGGCCACCCATTTTATCTGGTTTCAGACCATGTAAAGGACAACGGTCCGCAAAAATGAACGTTGGCACCATGGACCGTCTAGAGTTTAGACCTCGGTACAGGTTCCCCCTCTTAATAGCTTTACAACATTTTGCAATATCAGTTGAGCTCGAAATCACGACCGTAAGTTCTCAGCTTAGCAGCCTTATAGGAATCTCTTATACCCGTTATTTTCGTTATTACTGCAGGCAGTTCATTATTTAGCGGTTCTGTGCATATTTGACAAACAGGCAATACTTCAATATCCATGTGTCTCATCATTTGAATCATTATTGAAATAAATTCACCGTGTGCTTCAATATGCATGACCAGTTTCCGCAGTGAGCTGAGAGTGGCACCAGCTTGAGTGAGGCCAGTGGTAGTAGAGAGTCCAAACGCTGCGTTCTGAGATTGGCCCCTTATGTCATGCCAGCTACGCTGCTACCGCAGTGAGCTGGGAGTGGCCCCAGTTGTACGGTAGAGAGTCCAAATGAAATTTAGTTGATACTTGATGAATATCATCGCATTATGTCTAAAATAGGAGTATCATTAATCCCCAGTGCCTAATTGGAAAACTACATGCCTAACTGGAGTGCCTTCTATATTGATACAGGGCGCCATCCAATCACCAAAATAATAATATATGTACGAAAATGGATTCAGCTACCTCGAAAACGTATATTTTGATACCAAATTTTAACATTAGGTAAAATTCGAATTTTCCCGCCCAAACTGGCATCATCTTTAATGACCCCTCATTATTTACCCTTTGGTATCACTGATCACTGTAATGACTTTCGATCGTAATATAATTACCGCCGACCAAATACTTGTACCGCCGACTAAATGCTTAATGATTCCTTGTTACCGCCGACTATATAAAATTAATTAAATTATTAGTGACAAAAAAATAGATTTGGTTAAATACACAGAGTGTGATAAAAATATAGATTTTATTATATATAAATATGGTCGACAACCCTAACCCTAACCCTCGCACTAATAGAAGATAGGCCTAAAATGTTATTTTTTTATAACCAGTAGCTGAAACAATCTTGATATATTTGCCCTTCAATATCTAAATTGTAGTTTTGTCCTTCCATATTCTTTAAAATATATATGAATGTTTTTCGACAGTTGTAGGCCTACGTGATTACACCTCAAATAAAAAATAACATTCTCGTTGTATTCTTTTTTATAAAAAAAAAACAACCGTAAAATAGTCGGCGGTAACAAGGAATCATTAAGCATTTGGTCGGGGGTAACAAGTATTTGGTCAACGGTAATTATATTACGGTCGAAAGTCATTACAGTGCGGTCGGCGGTAAAAAGTATTTGGTCGGCGGTAATTACACGACAAAAAAATAGATTTGGTTAAATACACAGAGTTTGATAAAAAATATTGATTTTATTATATATAAATATGGTCGACAACCCTAACCCTAACCCTCGCACTAATAGAAGATAGGCCTAAAATGTTATTTTTTTATAACCAGTAGCTGAAACAATCTTGATATATTTGCCCTTCAATATCTAAATTGTAGTTTTGTCCTTCCATATTCTTTAAAATATATATGAATGTTTTTCGACAGTTGTACGTGATTACACCTCAAATAAAAAATAACTTTCTTGTTGTATTCTTTTTTATAAAAAAAAAAACAACCGTAAAATAGTCGGCGGTAACAAGGAATCATTAAGCATTTGGTCGGGGGTAACAAGTATTTGGTCGGCGGTAATTATATTACGGTCGGCGGTAAAAAGTAGGCCTATTTGGTCGGCGGTAATTACACGACGGTCGGCGGTAAAAAGCATTAAGTCGGCGGTGGTCGGCGGTAAAAAGTACCACCGGATTGGCAAGTTGCCCTAACGATTATTTGATTGAAATAATGGTAGGCCAACATCAAAGGGTGACGTCACATCTGTATTTTAAATATAAATTTAAGGCTGTGCTTCCACCTGGGGTGATATCGTTGTTGCAATTTCATATTTTTAAGTTATATTTTTGTACATTTTTAGATCTATTCCATAAGGCCAACTTCCAAGTTTGGTCGAAGGTCACGAGATATAAACAGGGCTTACAAATTCAACCAATAGAATGCTGACTTTATATTCGGTGCGTTATTGCAATATGGCTGCGCCCATTGATTTCGACATTGCATGTAAACATTGATTCTTTTATAATATAATATCGGGATTTCAATTTTAAAACGTTTACAAATAAATATGGGTAAGAACAACAAGAAAAAAACTCAACCGATGTTAGGAAGGACCATTATTAAAGACAGATTTCGTGGGAAAAGAAAAGATGGAAGTAGTCAACAAAATTATGTAAGTTTTTGAAAAAAAATAATATATTTAATATACTCATAAAAACATTTTGTATCTGGAAAGCGAGACCACCGTGTCTGTAGCTACTGTGTGAACTTTCCTATTTTTTAAACCGATTTCTTCGATTATGAACAAACTGTGTAACTTTGGATATTATAAACTTACCTGTGTGTTTGAAGTCAACTCGGGTTAAATAAAATCCATTTCATAATTAAATATCCAGACGAATCAAAAAGTTCTCTCTTGAAAAATTTGATATGTTTACTTATGTTTTCGACTGAGTACAAGACAACACTGCTTTTGTCACGTGTTGGGCGAAACCAATGAGTTTGTCCTGACGGGGCGGTTTAACTTTGACAGAGAGTTTGACAACCGTGTGTTGCAATGAAAACAAACAGCGATCGTTTCGATCGTTTGAGTTTGGGCGACGAAAAATATCAACTAAAGGCAATTACATAGAAGATTTATATTGAAACCATTGATGGCCAGTCTACCAAATTTTATTCACAATGAAAATATCAATGATTGTATGGATAGGCCTACTTGTAAAGATAAAGTCAAATATAAACTAAAATTTTCCTGTCTTCTTTATATTATAAATAATTTAACAAACAACATGGGTACAATTTTAAAGCCCATTAAACGAATGTCATTATATTTGTGCCGCATTTGTGTTCAAAAGAAAATTCTTCCATCCGACCAGTCAAATAATTAAAACAAACAAATAATTCAAAAGAAAATCTATAATTAGGGATTTTACTAGAATGTAAAAAAAATGTAACAAAATAAAGGGATTCAGACAGTAGCTGAAATTGTTGATTTTAGAGTCAGACATCACATTGTGGATAGGAATGCCAGTTAAGTCGTCCACATGCAAAATTGTCCACACAAAAAGTCTAGTTAAAGTCGTCCCCAAATATCAAAACTCATTGGTTGAGTCGTCCACAAGGCATTGGTTGACTTGCTCACACGACATTGATTAATTTCGGGTTATAGAAATACGTTGGTTGAGTCGTCGACACGACATTGTTTAATGTTAGGGAAAGTTTTCATAGTCCGTACAATTTAGTGTACTGATTGGTGCTTTATAATGGCAATCTGCTGATTTGGACCTGGCTGATTCGGACCAGATTTATGGCTGATTCGGACCAGATTTATGGCTGATTCGGATCAGATTCTTGGCTGATTCGGACCATGGCAAGGCTCATTCGGACCATTATTTGAATGACGTGAGTATTTAAAATACGTTTATATAAAATATAATTAATAATATGACACAAAATGACAATAAATACATGTAGTGTAATTAGTGATTGATTACTTCAATAACAATGAGCTATATCACAGAAAAGGCATATGCTTTGCTGATTCGGACCATGACCGTGAGTATTTAAAATATGTTTGCATAAATTTAATAATGACAAAAATGTCAATAAATAGTGTAATTACTTAATTAGTGATTGATTACTTCAGTAGCTATGAGCTAAACCATGGAAAACATCCTCCAAATGGTCCGAATCAGCTTGGTTTCCTATATAATCATACCCACATGGTTTTCATAGTGTTTGATATGAGTATAATTTTCTTTACGTCATTTGGCAGATTATCGCCAAGCTAGAGCAGTTGTGTTCATGAATAACAAACAACAAAACAAATCACTTTAATTTACTTAACATACTGATATCCCAACCTATTCTCTATAGCATAAAAATACGAATAGTACCATTCACTTGTCGATACATTCATTATTAGCTATATATTAATAATAATAATCACCATTTCTATGCATAAAAAAACAACTCCATGTTGGACATCATAAGCTAATCTTATCACAAACGTTTATCCAGCATATAATTTATATTCAGATTTCATATCAAATCAATTAAATGTTGTCTAAACATTAAAATTATAACGCCAAGTAACAAACAATATGAGTATATCTTATTACAAAAACATTGGTGAACTAATCTAAAATCATAACATCAATCGCAAGGACCATAGTATTACAATACCGTGTGGACAACTTAACCAGTGGTTGTGGACGAATTTGCTTGTCACCCGTGTATAATGTGATTGTGAAATAGGTTACTATAGAAAAAGGATGTTTCAATGCTATACATACAATGCCTTGTATATTTCTAGTTACATACAACAGAATTAAATGATGGTTATGATTGGGGTAGATTAAATCTCCAGTCAGTAACAGAACAGAGTAATCTAGAAGATTTTTTAACAACAGCTGAATTAGCTGGTACAGAATTTACAGCAGAAAAGCTTAATATCAAATTTGTTGATCCATCTAGTCATATTGGTCTCTTATCATCAGAAGAAAAACAAAAGGTTGATGAAGCTCAGAAAAAACATAGTAGCCTATTACAAATTCCTCGCAGGTAAATACATAGACAGTTCCTTTAACTTCATTTTATTTTGTATCGTCTGAAAGGTCATTCATGTAAACTGGATAA
This sequence comes from Patella vulgata, assembly GCF_932274485.2. NCBI lineage: Eukaryota > Metazoa > Mollusca > Gastropoda > Patellidae > Patella > Patella vulgata. Next base: position 48,021,744 of record NC_065885.2, read on the forward strand.
AGATTATTCAAGACTAGAAATCAGAAAGAACAGTTCTCAGTAAGAGTTATTAATGATTGGAATTTGCTACCCCAAAATGTAATCAGCTCGGAAACTATTAACCAGTTTAAATCAAATCTGAAAAAGGAATGGAAAGATAACGAAATACGATTTCCTCCTACCTGTTTCATATATATTAGATGTACAAAGTTAAGGGACCAAACCAATTAAGATAAACAAGAAGTACATTTATACATATACATGTATGTAGTAATAGTTACCGTTACTCAAAAAGTCATCACTTCTAGGAGGCTGAGAAGCAGTTATGATTTAAAAGCCAGCAGTTACAGTAAGTATTGAATGTTCCTTTAAATACCATTATTGATTAACCGCTTCTAGTATAGTATATAGTATATTAATACCTGTATTTTTAATTGATTTATTTACTAGACCAAGATGGACAGACAGGACAACACCAGAAGAATTAGACACGTTGGAGAAAGAAGCTTTCTTACAATGGAGAAAACAGTTAGCTCAGTATGTACATTTATTGTAGTAATTGGTAAAATTGTATGAAGCTCCCAATGAAATAATTGCCTTTGATAATTAATTTTAGACTACCGTTAAAAATACAATATCAGCTTTTCAAACAAAGACCAGGGGATAGCCTAGTGGTCTAGAGTGATGCACGCTGGTCAGGGCTGTGGCATGGAGATAGGAATGCCTTCTCAACCGCATTTTGGCACATGGATATACTCTAGGTCCAATGGTTTCTTCTCACAGAAAAGACCTGTGCGCTAAGATAATAAAACAAAATAAAAATAAGACAACTTACCTGCCATATGACCCTCGGTGCAAACAGACATTCAACACTTGGAACAACAACAACTAGTTGAAGTGTAATTAGATTCCACAGAATTGTGACCTGTGTATTTATTTTTTTGGTTTTCAAAGTTTCTAATGTCTCTTTAACTATTCCTTCAAATGACTTTTAAATTTAGAAAGTAACTAGCACTTTTGTAACTTGTGTTTATTACAGATTACAAGAGAAAGAACATATTGTTATGACTCCGTTTGAAAAAAATCTGGATTTTTGGAGACAGTTATGGAGAGTAATTGAGAGGAGGTTTGTTCATATTCTAATTTAAATAGCACTTTTTAAGCATGATGTCACATATTTCTATGCTATGCCTGATGGGATTTAAGATGGACAAACATGTATGGAGTTAATTTATTCATACTTTCAATGATAAATGGGTCATCGTAAATTTTCATATATTGTTTATTCCGAAGATATGAGATAAAGAAGATATAGAAGATAAGATGTTCCTTGAGCTTGGGTTTAAAATGACCAGCAGAATGTATATACAGTTTAAGAGTAAATTAAAACAATGGTTTGAATATGTCACAATGTAAAATAAACAGGAAAGAAATAAGATTTGATAGACAGGATGAGGGGTTTAATTGCAATTAAGAAATGGCTATATCATAGCCTATGGCCTCTATTCATCCAAATTCGGCAACAATTGTAAGGATCGTTCGTCTATCATATCAATGAATGAAAGAAAAAACAACAACGAATGTTGTATTATATTACTAGTCAAAGAAGGTAAGTTGTGGTACCGTAATTGTTCATTTTAGATACATTTTCTGATATTTGGTGCCATAATAGAAAAATCCCAATTTCAAGGACTGCCAGTCAAGGTTGGGAGAACTTTCCTTTTTTTGTTCAACTATGGGAAAGGATGTCAGACACTGTTATCCATAATGGGACCCACTGTGACTCAATGAGTAAGGTGCTAGCTCACTAAGGTGTGGTTCCCCTTAAGCTTGTCATTGGTGCAAACAACGGTCATTTGAAAATAATTTCTCACCCATGTTACATTGCTCAAGTACCGGTATGTTATTGGGAATGTAGTTTACTAATATTAGATTTATTATGTTTTTATTTTCAGTGATATTATTGTACAGATTGTTGATGGTAGAAATCCATTGCTGTTTCGATGCGGAGATCTAGAAGACTATGTATCAGAGGTTGATAAGTCAAAGGTCAATCTTCTCTTAGTAAATAAAGCTGATTACTTGTCTACTAAACAAAGGTGAGAAAAAAGTAATACTATCTAATTTAGTCTCAATACTATGATTATATGTGTTTTTAGGACCATTTTTTCTGTGTAATATAATACCTGTTTTTCTCCCAAAGGAAAGCGTGGGCTGATTATTTTGCACAGCTTGGTGTACGAGTTGCCTTTTGGTCAGCTTTAGAAGAAACAGCTCGTCAAAATGAGGTATATACATAAATAATTATAGAACTATGATTTGGGCTGCTTAAAAGTTTATATACGATTATTATAGTTTAAAAACAACTGAAATTTGTAAAATGGGACAAGTATGGGCACAATTTGATAATATTGATTACCAGTAGTATTGATATTAAAAAATCCATTTATCCTTTCATTTTGACTGCTTTTAAAGCGTTAGTTTCATTTTTTTTTTCACCTACATTTTCATGTGGACATATATTGTTGTCGCCCCTGTCCGTCCACAATTTGTTTGCGGACACTCTACAGATCACGCATGTATCGGACCATAACCTGATTGTATGACAAATCACGTTTTTAGCTTGTGGATACTCTAGAGGCCACAATTTTTGATCGGATTTTGATGAAACTTGAAATACTTGTTTATAACCCAAAGATCCTGGTTCCTTTCGATATTTGCACATATCGGATTGTAACTTCCTAAATTATGGCCCTTGATTGTACGTAAAATCGCGTTTGTAGCTTGTTGTCCCTCTAGAGGTCACAGTTAGTATCCGGTTTAAAAAAACATTTGAATATACACCATAATGTTGGTTGAGTTTGAATGTCGTGAAATTCGGAACAAATTTGCTGGACAAAATGGCTGTCCCTCATACACAAATAGTGTAAACATATTGTATATCAAGAGGCCACAATTTTTGATCGGATTTTGATGAAACTTGAATTAATGGTTTATAACCCAATGATATCGGATTGTAACTTCCTGAATTATGGCCCTTAATTGGACATAAAATTGCGTTTGTAACTTGTGGTCCCTCTAGAGGTCACAGTTTTTATCCGATTTATAAAAATATGTGAATATATCACCATTACACCCTGGTGATGGTTGAGTTTGAATTTCGTGAAAATCGGACCAAAACTACCGGACAAAGTGGCCGCCCCTCATACGCAAATAGTGTCAAAATGTGGTATATCAAGGTTGTGGACCCTCTAGAGGCCACAATTTTTATCCAATTTTGATGAAACTTTAAATTTATGTTTATATCACAAAGATCTTGATTCCGATTCGATAACTTCCTGGATTATGGCCCCTGATTGTACAAAAAATCACATTTTTATCTTTTGGACCTGCTAGAAGTCACACCGTTTAAATATATCACCGGTTCGAATATCATATAAATATGACCGAAACTGCCTGACAAAATGGCAGCTCCTTGTACGCAAATAGTGTAAAAGTATGTCATACCAAGGTTGTGGACCCTCTAGAAGTTATCCGATTTTGATGAAACTTACAATATATGTTTATATACCAAAGACCTTGGTTCCTTTCGCTATTTGCGCATATCAGATTGTAACTTCCTGCATTACGGCCCCAGATTGTAAGAAAAATCATGCTTTTTAGTTTGTGGATTCTCTAGAGGTCACAATTTTTTATCCAATTTTAAAAAATGTTTAAATATATCACTATTCCACCATAATGAATTTGAAAATCGAAACAAACTGCCCAACAAAATGGATGCTTTTTGTATGCAAAGTGTGTAAAAGTATGTAATAGAGGTCAGAATTTTTTCAGCCGATTTTGATGAAATTTAAAATATATCTTTATATCCCAACAATCTCAGTCCCTTTCAATATTTGTTCATTTCAGACCATAACTTTCTGGATTATGGCCCCTGATTGTATGAAATATCACTTTTGTTTTTTGCTTGTTCTCTATCCATCTCTTGTAAAATGTGGGCTTATCTTGCCTGGCAACCACTGGTTAAATCATATGTTTCGAATATTGTAAAATAAAGCCTTAAACACATGGAATCTATACACAGTCCTATCTTGTTAAAAAATAACCCTATTAATCCTATAATTCACAATTGTCGTTTGAGAAATTGACAAATACAGTATTGCATTATCAAGTTGAAACATCAAGTTCAGCTTTGCCAATTTCATGGAGCGTATAGAAAACAAGCGAGGTCATTTTGTTGTTATTTTAAGTGCTAGAATGATTCAGTTCATTGTATAATAGTGATTTGACAACCTATTGAGCAATAGATGTAGAAATAATTATTTTTTAATGGTCTTAGAAAATATGCAATTCATGCAACTATCTCCTAAAATGTAATTTCTATACATGGGCTTATCCTCTAATATATGTGTGTTTTAAAAAAGAATATAGAATCTACTTAATATACAAACTTGATGTCCATTTACAGGCTGAGAAATTACAGAAAGAAGAAGCAAATAATGAGAATAGTTCTGGAGAAACTGATTCTGAGGATGAAAATAATATTACACATGTTGAATCTTTACAAATTACAGATGAACAGGAAAAAAATATTACAGAACAGAACTCAAATAATATGTCTGAAAATTCAATAGATAATGAAGAAGCTAGTGATGATATAAACACACTTAGCTGTGATAAAACTTGTGTCAATTCATCAACAATTTTAACTGGAGAAGAATTATTAGATTTGTTTCGTTCTTTACATAGTGGTCCATATCATACAGATGGAGTACTAACTGTTGGCATGGTATGTAGGGACTAAACGTAAATATTTGTAATAAACAGTATGATATCTACAGTACAACTAAAGCATCAGTTCTTTCTCATCTTTTTTCTCCTTCAATAAGGGGCGGATCATCATTTATACTATTGGCTCATTCTATGTCAAGTGGTCAAGGGGGTGGGTAATCGACCGAAAAAATATGGAAAAAATATATATGTTATTGCACATGTAAAAACTAGAAACTGTGCAAAATTTGTGATCTGTAGCTTGAAATTTGACTGAGATATGGGCATTTGAGTTTTATGGGTTACCGATTAGTTTTTGAAAAAAAATATATATCAATAATTTTTTTCGATTTTCAGATGTCTTCTTTTACCTTTCTAGTGATGATATATGCGTAGGACTCAAATTTGGTAGTCTTAAAGAACTTTTAGTAAAGATTATGAATGTGTAGGCCTACTAATTTGTACTAATGTCTCCAACATATGTTAAAGCCATGCTTGTCCCATGCCATCTCAATATTTTTTCGATTTTTTCAAAATGTGTGTTTTGGGCTATTCCATGTCAATTATCACCCAATGAGCTAAATCGAACCCCCTTCCATTTTGCTGAAGTTCGGTTTATATGTTTATTAGGGATGAAAAGGCTGATATTCCAAATTTTAGCTTGATCATACTAACGGTTTCTGAGATGTTAGTACAAATTATAATTACACCAATTTTCAGATTTTTAGGTGCCCATCTACCGGGTTCAATCGGCTTGAAAATAAGAGGCAATTTTAAAAAATTTGTGTCTGAAACCATATTTAAGGCCAATTTTCTGGGAATCTGGTGAAGACTGATGCGTATTCATATGTTTCTTATGTAGTACTACAGGCATTCTCTAGATAGGTCAAAATTTGGGTCTATGTCTATTACTTTGTAAATTCTGGAGCACTACAAAATCCAAAAATTATACAATTACACCAAATTTTTTCTGTTTTCATGGCCAAGTACTACTCACCTGTGATCTGATTGCAGATTTGTAATCTACACAAAAAGTTCTTTAAGACTACCAATTAAATTTTAGTCCTACGTGTATATCGTCACTAGAAAGGTAAAAACTAGATATCTGAAACTCAAGTAAATTATTGATACAATAATATTTTGTTTCAAAAACTTATACATAACTCGTAAAACTCAAATGCCCGTATCTCAGTCAATTTTCATGCTACAGACCACAAATTTTGTACAGTTTTTAACATGTACAATAACATATATTTGTTCCAGATTTTTTCTGAAAATTGACCTACTTGACATGGAATGACCCTAGTGACATTCTAGTATATAATAAACATAATTATCCCCTATTTATAGTATAGCACAATAATACTAAAACAGAAGTTCATATTTCACTTTCATGTTTTTCTATAAAGTATGGAGATGCCTTTATAAACAGCTAATCTTTTATTAATCTTCTAATACCAGTACATATTACAGCAGAGAATAAGAGATTATTTTTTGTGATTTCAAGATTTCAAGATGTACTAGGGCCTGTTTCACGAAATTTTAACTAAGATAAAGTCCAAATTTTAGTAATTTGATTGGATAATATTAGATTGATTTTAGTGCTTAGCCAATCAAAACTGAAGTATCTACTAAAATTTGGATTTTATCTTTAGTTAAGATTTGGAGAAACCGGGCCCTGATTCACGAAAACTTAAACTAAAAGTTACAACCGAAATTTTAAGAAATACTGCAACTTCATTAGATATATGCAAATTGATTTTACTGGTCAGCCAATCGAATTGCAGTATTTCTTAAAATTTCGATTGTATCTTAGTTTAAGTTTTCGTGAATAAGGGCCCAGGGCCCTGATTGTTGATGCAGAAGTTGTAAGTTTGTGGATCTAAGAGTTCTTGTGTATATGTCTGTCCTATATCGGCCTAATTCTGGTCTTTTAACTATTGAAATCATTAATATTCATATTTGTATTGTAGGCCTTACAAACTACAACGTGTTGAAATTTAATCTCTAAAATGATTATCAATCCAAAACTGGTTCAATTCTATTCAATATTTACAAAGATGTGATGAATTGAAAAAAATTGAATATCCATGACAATATGGTCAAAATCCAGCTGTAAACTTCTCTAAAATCTATTGATTGGGCCTTTTTATACACCCACATTTTCATGTATATTGTCGTCGCCCCTGTCTGTCCAGACATCCGTCGGTCTGTCCGTCCACAATTTGTTTGTGGACACTCTACAGGTCACAATTTTTATCCGATTTGATGAAACTTGAAATGTAAGATCATAATCCAAAGATCTTGGTTCCTTTTGATAATTGCACATATTGGACTGTAACTTTCTGGATTATGGCCCCTGATTGTACGAAAAATCACGTTTTTAGCTTGTGGACCCTCTAGAGGTCACAATTTTTATCCGATTTTAAAAAGCGTTTAAATGTATCATCGTTACACCCTGATGACGGTTGGGTTCAAATTCTGTGCCTGACAAAATGGCCGCTCCTTGTACGCAAATAGTGTAAATGTATGTAATACCAAGGTTGTGGACTCTCTAGAAGCCACAACTTTTATCCGATTTTAATGAAACTTAAAATATATCTTTATATCCCAAATTTCTCAGTCCATTTCGATATTCGTACATTTCAGACAAAACTTCCTGGATTATGGCCCTTGATTGTAAAAAATTGGTTTTTTTTTAGCTAGTACTCTATCCATCTCTTGCAAAATGTGGACGTATCTTGCCTAGCAACTGCTGGTTTAAAATCCAATTGAATTCATGCTTGGGGGTAACTATATAACCGTTGAAATTCATATTTTTTAAAATTACATATTGAATAATCAATCTGAAATATTTTAGGTGAATTAAGCAGTGGAAAAATTGATATTTTCTGAATAATGCACAGATATTTTAAATTTTCAACTGGTAAATTCTAGAGATATGTAAATCAATTGTATATATATTTGATTGTTATAGGTTGGTTATCCAAATGTAGGTAAAAGTTCCACTATCAATGCTATTTTAAGAACTAAGAAAGTGCCAGTGTCTGCAACTCCAGGAAGGACCAAACATTTTCAGGTGAATATATTTGTATAGAATGGTTGTTTAGTAAAATGAGATGAAAGATTGTTGCTACTTATAATATCAGTGAGAATACAATGTAATATAATAACATTCATATTTATTATTATTATTTATTTTTCCCCCTACTTGCTGCCACTATAGAACTACTAGTACTGATCATATCATAGCGTAAGATATAACTGGCATTATTAATATTACATGCAGGTAAACTCCAGATTAAATTCTTATAATGAAAGTGGCTGCTTTGATGATTGTATAAAGATTATGTGATTATATTTACAGACATTATTTGTTGAACCTAGCTTAATGTTATGTGATTGTCCAGGATTAGTTTATCCATCATTTGTATCAACTAAAGCTGAATTAGTGGTTAATGGTATTTTACCTGTTGATCAGATGAGAGATCATTTACCACCTGTAAATCTAATATCCTTTTATTTAAAAAATTTGACATTCTATCATATCTGATAATCATATAAAACACAAATTTATATGGAAAACAATCACTGGGTTTATTTCACACTACGTTTCAACAAGTTCCTCTTGTCGTCCTCAAGTAAGTAATGACAGTATGTATAATGATTTCATCAGACGTCAATATGGAGACGAGGCAGTTAAATGTATCAGTGTAATCAGTAAGATTGAGAATATATACTTACAAGTCAGCAATAACGTGACTTTTCTGATGCGATGGTTTCATATTAGTTATTGTTTTGTTACCTTGTTGTATATAATTTGATTCTTGCTATTATACTGTCATTACTTACTTGAGAATGACAAGAGGAACTTGTTGAAACGTAGTGTGAAATAAACCCAGTGATTGTTTTCCATATAAATTTGTGTTTTATATCATATGTTCAGTTACTAAATGCCGTATAAGGATTTCATCTGATAATCAATAAAAAAAATCTTGTAGTCAAAGCCCATTAATCTGTCTGTCCACATTTTCCTTCCGCCAGCTCCATAGAGTTAAGTTTTTGCACATGATCATTATTTCCAGTGCAGGCACATAATGTCAATAAAACACTTTTAAAAAACCTTAGTAAATAATTACATCTGTGAGAGAATACATAGAAATGTATTAGAGATTATCTATGGCATAAATATACGGAAACCAGTTGAGGGTGAAGATCCTGATAGAAGACCTAATGCTTACGAGGTCTTAAATGCTTATGGAGGTAGGATATTTATAAAGTACAAGAAATTTCCTGATGGAGTTAATTAAAGTACCATGTACATGATTTCTTTCATATCTGTTTTTATACACCAACATTTTCATGTGGACGTATATTGTCATCACTCCCTGTCCATCTGTGTGTTCACATTTGTTTGTGGACCATCTACATATACAGCTCACAATTTTATCCAATATTGACGAAACTTGAAATATAGGTTTATATCCCAAAGATCTTGGTTCCTTTCGATATCGAAGAGTAACTTCGTAGATTATTGTCTCCTGATTATATGAAAAATAGTGTTTATCACTTGTGGACCCTCTAGAGGTCATAATTTTTAACCGATTTTGATAAAACTTAAAATGTATGTTAATATCCCAAATATCTCGGTTTCCTGTCGATATTAATGCATGTCGGCCCCAGATTGTATGAAAAATCACTTTTTGTTAGCTTGTTCTCTGTGCATCTCTTGCAAAATCTCAATATTACTTCTAAAAAATCTTTTATGATTTTATATTTTATTTGTAGCTATGAGAGGTTATATGACATCGAGAGGAGCACCAGATGGACCCAGATCTTCACGATATATTATTAAAGATTATATAAATGTAAGCATTGTGTCAACACACTAAATACAGACCCAATATTCCAGAATAAATACAGACTTTCAGACCATACACAATAAAAAGTAGTCTTACCACAAAGCGTATTAGTCCAATAATTATTAAATTAATCTCTCCTTATATATTATGGTCATCGAAAGTTTACATTGTTATCTATCGATTTCATACCGTCATCTTGAATTTCTTGTAATTGTCTGTCTATTGACATCTGCAGTCTGCATGATGACTCGTTTTATTAATAAACGAGAGGTTGGGTGGCCGATTGGTTTAACGCATACACTATGAATCATAAGGTCTGTCATTGAGTCAGGTTGCATGGTTTCCATTCCCTTCTTGTACATGACAAGGAAAAGGTTTGCCTGTCCAACCTCAGAGGTTTTCTCCGGGTTCTCCATGTTCCAGTGAATTATTGAAATAAAATTGAACCTTATGTTAGTCCCAAAATGACCTAGTTTGTGTTGAGTAGACATTAAACCACATCTCTCTCTCTCTCTCTCTCAACAAACGTCAAGGTCAGTAAGTGAAAAACTCACCCACTTGCAAAATTTGCAAATGAGATCCAGTTTCCATTACTGGTCAAAAAACTAACTGGGACCTAAATCAAACATGTACAGCATCATAAAGATTATTGATAAAGAAATTGATATTCACTGATTGTTGTTTTGTTGAAGTCTGTGTAAATAAGTAATTTATTAATATTTCAGGGTAAATTATTGTTTTGTCATCCACCACCTGGTATAAAAGTAGAAGAGTTCCAGGAAGCACCAGTAATAAAGAAATCTTCCCAGATTATTCTTCCTATTACAGATTCTACTTCAACAGATAAACAAAACAAGGTACAGTTTTTTTTAAATATCATTTACGACAACAAAGTGTTTATTTTATACTATACAAGCTATGTACAGACATCTAAAAATATGTCTAGAATATAATTTAACTACCTTAAAAATTATTTTATAACTTATGATGTAGAATACCTCAACAAGTAATCTTCTGTTAGTAATATTATGTAATAATCTTTATTATATTATTATGATTATTTAATATAGAAACCAGGTCCGAAAACCAGTTCTCTTGATAAAGAATTCTTTGCCAAGGTGAGTCTGTCATAATGTGTAATTGTCCTCCTGCCTTTCGAAAATGAGTCTGTCCTTCCATCTGACTTTATTGGGCACAATAACTCTGCTTCTAATTGAGGTAGAATGTTCAAACTTGGTGTTGTCATTCATTAGGTAAATGCCTTGACTGAGTTTGATGGTGAGTTTTTTTCTGCTTAGACTAAGCTGCTGATGTCTATCTGTCAAACCTTTAGGAACACAATAACTCTGCTTTAAAATGAGGTAGAATGTTCAAACTTGGTGTTATGTGAATGTCTTGACTGAGGTTGAGGATGAGCATTTTTAGATCACAATAACTTGGCTTCAGATTGAGGATGTGATGAAACTTGTTGTATAGTTTCTTTTCATCAATATGTTGACTAATAGCTCAATAATGAACATTTTCTGCTTAGTTTAATTAGAGTGATAAACAATATGATGCTTTATAAAAAGATAAATGTGCAAATAATTAATGAGTGTCATAAAGTTATTTTATGTTTGAGGCCACTGATATCCATATGTAGAGTTATTGTAATTGTATATGGAAATAAAGAATGGGTTTGGGAAATGTACAATAATTGATCGATTCTAGATGTCTTGTGTAATTATAATAAATTCTGCGACAAATTAGCCGTTTTATACAAGAGTAATCCCTGGTATAATACTGGCATGATTGAATCTCAGATATACAAATGGGGATGAAAGGAAATAATTCTTCAAAAATAATCCACATGTAATAATCCCTAAGCCCGAAACTTGACAAGACGGTATTCAAAATGAAAATGAAACAGGTTTAATCAAGGTAAGGATTTTTGATATTGTTAAAAAAACATTTCAATGATAATTGAGCTAACTCGTTATTTTGTACTTGATTTCAATTTTAATACACAGATGCATCCAGTCTCTCATTTAAAGGGTGTGAAATGTATTCGTGTTGCTGGACGACCAGATCTATCAACTCCACATGGCAGTCAACAGTCATTAAATCTGGTTGGAGAAAAACCATGGCGACGACATCACAATAAAAATAAGAAAGAAAAATTGCGTAGAGTTTATTCTCAATTGGATCAACATGATTATTATTAGTAGTATCTCTTGTATATAATGCTAATAAATTATATAATACAATATGTTTTATCTATACAATCATTATAAACTATTAAGTCTGGCAGTTTGGTATAATAAGTTGCAAGTTATTTGTGAGGGACTGGTGGTAAATAGTAGTTACTGGAAACCAGTCAGTGTGTGTGCTTTTATGACTGACTATATGGAACTAATGTACTACTTTTAGGTATGTAATTGTGTTCAATTTCTTAGGTCTGCACTGTCTTGTGACTGATCAAAAACCAATTGACCTAATAAACATCACCATGACATGTGACAAAATTTTAATACAATAAATGAAAACCTAATGTAATTCCAGGCCAATGGGCTTAAAGATACATTATGGGAGATTAGATAAAGAGCTGGCAGTTATCACTGTAATAGTTAAGGTAGGTTGCCAGGCAACAAAACATACACCCACAGCAGCTAAATCGTCTGAGCAGTCGACAAGGGTTGTCACATATTTATTCTTTTGTAGGTAATTATTGGAATTTAATAGACAATTTCATACAGATGACATTATAATTTTCGTTGTTTCAAAGTTCACAAGGTTCTAAAAACTAAAACATGGGCCGTAACTCTGGAAGCAATCTACAGAAATTGTTCAAATTTGACAGCCTTTTTCGTTTTACTAATTCAAATAAAGCATATAAATTTCATACAGATCGGATGATAACTTTTGTTGTTCGAAAGTTCACAAAGTTCAACAAAGTAAATCAAGGGCCATAACTCTAGACGTAATTGACGGAAATTGCTGACATCCAATAAGCTTGTTCGTCTTCATTTCACTAATTTAGGTGATAACTGAAACTCAATAGGCTTGTTGTTTTACTAATTTAAATGATACATATAAATTTCATACAGATCAGATAATAACTTTTGTCGTTAGAGCATTTACAAGGTACAACAACGTGAAACAAGGGCCATAACTAACGGCGTAATTAACGGAAATCTGCAGGTACTAACCAGAGTTACCAGACACATAGGAACCCGCTTGAAAATTACATTGAGATAAGTTCAGTTGACTACCATGGTACAAAGTTCACAAGCAAGATGTCCTTGCTAAGAAAATGTTAATGCTCTAGATCTGTGGAGATTGAAGAGTGACATATAAATTTGTTTATGAGGTATAGATGGCATTTTCTAACACTACTGGTTAGATTTCAACTAAATTTTCGTATTTTATGGTATTTGATTTTGCTTTGTCGAGAGATTAACCTCCACTTGACACAAACTAGGTCATATGGGAATAACATATGGTTCAATTTTATTTCAATAATTCGTTTGCGCACAGGGGTCTTTAGCTGGAGAAAACCCACAAGATTGGACAGGCGACTCTACTCCTTGTCACTTACAACCGGAGAATCAAAACCACACCAGTTGACTCAATGACAGACCTTATGATACAGCGTGCATGTGCTAACCATTCGGCCATCCAACCCCCCACCTACACGGCCATTTGTATGTTATATAGTTATATCAAAATATTTCAATTTGTTTTTAAACTTTTATTTATCAAATCATTACAAGTAAAACAAATACATCAAGTATTACATAAATTATATGAAAATTCCTTCTTAACATTTTCAGGTAATCTTCCTCACATTTATAATATTTAAAAAGAAAGTTCTAGATATATTTGATTGAAAAATGCTATTTAATTCTGAGTGCAGTACAATGAAATATTTATCCCATTGGTGTGCAACTATAGGAAGCTCTGTAAGTTTGCCATAGTGTGGTTGTCGCTGCATATAATAATATATACATATGTAATCTTGGTTATCATTTTTGATATTTTGCACTGGAAGTTTCAGACATGATCAACAGACTAGGCCTACTTCTTAAATTTTGGTATTTGAATCACAGTGAAATGTGGGACTCTTTAAGCTATCCATGTGCCAATCTGACAAATAGTCATTGATATAAGAACACTGCACACCAATATCCACTGAGAACAAACAAAATGCAACACAAATATTTTTTTTTTTTAATCCCAATATCAAAATGAATACGTTTCATCAGATGGTAGACTTACCACAAGACAACATGTGAAATGGTAACTATTAATTGATGTCGAGAAGACAAATTCCACCGAATATTGTAAACTTGACTCCAGAAATATGTGAGAAGTGTTATCCTGTGTTAAGAATCATCACTACTTCACAGCTACATGGGTAAAAATCACTACACATGAAGTATCTCAACCAACTTATGGTTTCAAGTAAAACAAACTTTTTTCAAAGCAATTACATGGAATAAAATATGAAATTGAGACATGCTGCTTTATGTAATTGAAGGTTATAAATACATATATTATTTACATTGATGGATTTACATGAATTCTATTATATATTGCACATGTATTCACTAAAATAATATAATAAAACGAGATCAATATAACATATCACTCCAACTGTTTAATTATACATTCATTATCAATAAATTGTTACAATACATATCTAAATTTTAAATTATATTTTATAACCTTATATGCAAATACAAGTTGCTAGTATTTATTCACTCAACTGTGGTACCTCATAACTATCAATCTATTAATATATTCTATTAGTAAGTGCAGGAGGACTGCACCATACAAAATTTACACGGACAAGACATCATACTCAAGAAAACATAAACAGACAGACAATTCAAAAGGTGTAATATAATGTCCCTATCAAATGTTTTTAGAATTTAGAATAATGATGATTTTTAAGTATTCTTAAAGTTGCCTTTCCACCAATGTAGGTTACACCCATATATTATGTTCAGAAACTGTACATATGGAACACCTGTTTGTTCATTATACATGCATATATGTTACTTATTGATATACAAAATATATTATGCTTGTTTGAGTTCAGCCACTCTAGAATTCATTATCACCTTAAAAGTATTTAATACCCGGTACTTGTTCTTATGGCAGTAGAATTTTTTTGTAAACCATAAACAATGAAAAGTATAACACTAATTTAATATCAGACATAAATATCATAAATTAAGCTAGGGTTACAATGTTAGAAAACAAATACAAATTACAAACTTTTAATGACAATTTAAATGCATACATTATATACCGTACTCAACAGAACTGAACAACTTTACGACTGATATCCATTTTAGAGATTCAACCTCCACAATTTTGTTGTTTGGAAGAATCCCTCATATGACGATAAGAGACAAAAAGTTATCAGGCTACCGGTATATAAATAGATAATCTTCATCAGATTTATACAGAATAACATAATTAAAGAGCCATTATGTAAGATGAGTTAATTAAAGAGCTGACAGTTCTTGTTATAATAGTTAAAAAAAATAGATAATGAAAAGAGAATATGTAAAAAATTTCAGTCAAATTACTTCACTTATCGCCCTTAGAAGAAAAGTGTATCATTGATTGTCATTGCTACCATTGTTAAAATAATAAACAATGTCTCGATTATCCATTTTTAAATTAAATCATTAACTGTCAATCATATTTAAATCTGTTGAAAATCTCTGGCATCCGATGGCATCAAGAGTTGACTATGGTTTTGGTAAGTTAATTAATGTCTAATTAATAATTTACACATTTAAGGCCTAAAGAAAGTCCTGCAATAGGCAGATTTAGCTCTTGCATAATGCCTGTTTATCTGAGCATGTCTGTGTCCAAGGATTACTGACAAAATGTTGAAATTGTAACACCCAGGGTACTGCACTCTTACAATATTCCAATAACCATAAAACTTATACCTCTATTTACAATTAATGTAGATTTTGTTTTCCTATTTTATTTTAAGTAAATCCCACAGCAGTAAAAGAAAAAGAATGACATTTCATCGAACTATTTGACCCTTGTAGTGATTTGTCTAATAGTAAGTGCAGGGGGACTGCACCACACAGAGACCCTCATCACACGATTATTATCCAGTCCTAAATCACACATCACTCCCATCTTAAATAATCTTCACTGTCTCCGAGTGCGCGAGAGAATTAACTTTAAAATTTTAACACATTAAATAAAACAGCACAAAGATATCTTGAGAATCTCTTGAATCACTACCAACCAAAAAGGTCAGAGAGATCCAAGAGTAAACTATTGTTAGATGTACTAGTTTATAACATGAAGAAATTTGGTTCAAGGACTTTTCAGTACAATGCATCAATTCTATGGAATTTGCTGCCATTTGTCTATCTTCAAATCAAGTGTGAAAACCTGGCTGTTTAGTCACTATAATTAACCCATGTGAACAATTAATGCGCCTAGACCATCCCCAAGTGGGATGAATTGATGCACAATATAAATTTTATCATTATTATTAAATCATGACAGGAAATAATCTCTCCTACTTTCTGGGTTAATCTTTACTCCTACATGACATCCCAGAAAAAATTTAAAAATGCTGGAAAAAAAAAAGGAATTCTGGGAATGCAGATATAGAGTATGGCTGCAACCCTAATAATATAAATGCATGCATATCACAACTACAATCATAAAATAATCATTAATAAAAGACAAATGTTGAATATTAATATGTCATTTCAGGCCATTCATTTATTCTAACTTTACGAATGGACCCATCAAAAACTCTATCCATCCATATAGTTAAACCATCTAACATTTCTTGTACACACATAACCTTCTGATCATGAGATTCAATATCTATTTGTCTTTCATCCTCGCTACTTTCATCATCAGAGTCAAGTAATCCCATTGCCTGACCAACATTATTCTTCTTTCTCAAAAACTTTCGTGTTTTCTTTGGATGATAAAGATAATAATATTTTCTATAGCCATTAATAGCCAACACTGTACCAACACAGTTATTAATTTTAATTTTGTTTAGTTTCACTTTATTGTCCATACTTGTTTCTAATAAAGACTGATACCAACTTATATAATATTCTAGTTGTAAGAAACCAAAGGTCAAGGCACTGTACCTAGAAAAACAAATATAACTCAGGTAAATTTTCATGGGTACATGTATAGTAAAATGGAAAATTACTTTTCAATAATTTTTTTTACCAATAATTATGTCCTTTTAAGGTGAGAGTATTGAGCACTCAAACTGATTATTGCTTAGTCTAAACATAAGATGTTCAGGTCAAACTTAGTCAATGTCATCTTGCCCCAAAGCATCGACCAATGAAATTGCTTAGCTTTAGCGGGAAATGTTAATCATTGAACTCAGTCAAGACATTCAACTAATGAACATCTACATCAAGTTTAAACATTCTACTGCAATTAAAAGCAGAGTTGTTATGTTCCAAAGTCTTGACCAATCAAATTGATAACCACTAGTTAGCTTAAGCAGAAAATTCTCACATCAAACTTCGTCAAGGTATTGACGAATCTATACTCCGAGTTTCATCGCTCTCACCCAATTAGAACCAGAATTATCATGTTCCATGGTCTCAACCAATCAAATTGCTTATCTCTGCTTCAAACTCCATCAAGGCATGCCCCTAATAAACACCTACACCAAGTTTGAACATTCTAACTCAATTAGAAGGAGAGTTATTGTGTCCCAAAAAGTGTGTCGGACAGAGGTACAGACAGACCCATTTTAATAGCTAAGCTTCCTGCTTTCTTCGAAAGGCGGATGGTAAAAATTGTATTTTAATTATATTCTAGACCTTTGACTGAGTATTACATGTTTAGTAGATAAGGGTATCTGAATGTGAAATTTGTTATGTACATTTTATCATATTGTATTTAGAATGAATTTCATTTGAATCACAGACCAACAAAAGAAAATGATTCTATTCTGCATTACATATAATATAACCTTTAAACAAATTATTATTACTGACTAACAATTAATAATATTACCTTGAATATGGTTGCATTATTTCTGCAAATTTCCAAAGAAGAGTTTTTTTGAATTCTTCATTTGCACAAATAATAAATGTGAGACCAGTGTCCGCTTCTTTGACAAGGTTTGAATATGTATCATATCTCAATTCATATATGTGTATTGTTTGATTATCTGCTGAACTGAAACATTAAATAAAAGGAGTTATATGTGTTTATTAAGGTAAAAGTCGTAAGTATGTGTATTTAAAGTTAAAAAACTATAAAACAGCTGTTTGTCTAAAATTGTCAGTTTGAACCACAGATAATTGTCTCATATTTTGTTCGCTTGACAATTACGAAAATGACAATAAAATGAAATAAAATATTTCTAGATAGCTTAACTTTAAAATATATTCAAGATATAATGATTTTTATTACAGTGCTTCAAAAATCCTTTAGAATAATCTGATCTACTAATTTCAACGCCCGACCACATAACAAATCTCAAAGACAAGCCAACAAGATAACTATCAAATCACAATGACATAACTGGTCCATTTTAGGTGATTTGTTCATAAACCACTAATTATAAATTACAGTAACTAATAGTTTTCTAAAAAAAGAAGAAGGATGTTACGTATTATACAATATGCATGTGATAACCTTAATAATAGTATAATTATAATAATATTCTCCTGTATGAAGCCCAGCAATAAACACCTGATCTCATCAACTACTGTATTCATAGTCTTCATTATAACACATAAGACCTCAGGTTTTCATCACATCCGAAACACTATGCATTGTCCCTTGCCAGGCCCTCCGTCCTGCACCACGGACGGGGGGGAACCACACCGGAAAATCATGAAGAACTTTCGTGGCAAAAGCAGGGATCGAACACTGAACCTCCAATTTAGCGAGCCAACGTCTTACTGAGCCACCATGGCTCCAATATGTAGGTGACAAGAATAAGTTTCAAAACAACACATAACAACTTAACAGATGAAATATTGACCAAGTTCAAAAGTCTCCTTAATATACGTTTATTAACTAGTCTTACAATTAGGATATTCACACTGCTTACATATGTATGTTCGTAACAACTATGCTAAACAACCAATGAAAAACTGATTAACTTCAAAACATTAACTTCATAAATGTGAACTTTAAGATATGAAAATTCTGAAAATCAAAAGTTCTTCCTTATTTATATTCAGGGTCAAATAAACAATCCCATACAGTTTTAAAACGTTCCATTAACTAGCTTTTGTCTTATCGTGTTCACAAACTTTCATAACTGAAAATAGTGAGTTGACTCCAATTTCATAGGATTATCATATTGAAAAAAAAACCAAAAAAAAACCTAAGGACACTCTGATTAATAAAAATGTGAGCACTGGCCAGTTTAAAGACAAACATTTCACATGAACATTCAGAGAACTTTTTGAAAACTAATACAGGCTGCAATGTGTATGATTAGTAATAAATCTTAAACAATCTATATATATATTTCAGTTTGATTTTATATATAATCTTATTTGAACATAGTCAATGCAACTGTATACTTAAATCAGTGCTTCAAAATGTGACAATGAATCTAATATTAACAGGATACTAACCTTGAAGGAGGTCGTTTTTGTACATTTCTTTTGCTGTCTGCCATTTTCTTCTTGACCTGTTCAGCCTCAATACTTGTTAATTTATGCATAAAAAATCCCATAAGAGCAATAAAAACCAGAGTAAGTAAAACACTGGTCCATGTCATTGTATCATATCTGTAAAAACAAAATGGAGAAAATAATTGGTGGAAAATATACCCTTGGCTTTTGACAATTTGCATATCTGAATTTGAACATACATGTACATGTAATTTATATGTCAAAAAATAGTAAATATTTCTTAAATGCAAGAAAAGGTCAAATTTCTACAAAACATTTTCAAAGGCATTATAAATAATACCGAGAGGACTTCTGGTCATCTGCAATTTTCTTCCTATTTTCAATGGAGGGGTAATTTTTTTACAACTTACCCACATAAAAACCAATAAATCCTTTCTGACCAATCTATAATCTTATACACAATTCTTGTTAATAAATCCTACAATTAAATATAATTCACATTAAAACTTTCAACTGAACTGACTTTTTACTTTCGAAAAAAAATCATATTGCTAGGGTTTTTAAATATAAGTATCACTAATAGGGGAACCAGGGGTTAATTTGGTAAATTGAAGTAGGTCTATTCTGGTTGGCAAAAGTTTTTTTAGAAATTGAGGTTGATATTTTCTTTTGGGAGGTACAGTATATGGGTGTGGCTGTCTAAATTTGGTGTCCATTTCAGATTGTGTAGCTTTATAATATATCAAATTTTGACATCTCTGAGCATTGTGTTTTTATATATTACTGTCCTTGGACAAATTACATAAAATAATGTTAAAACCTTACCAAAGTATGTTCATTGTAAACCTCTGGTATTACAGCTTTATATGGTAAGAAATGTTCATTACTTAATAGCTCATGTAGTCGATTCTCTAAACTTTTACGACTTAATCCTATAGAATTTTCATCTATATTCCAACCAGCCTCCAGAAACTCATAATTTAGTTTCCTTGTATCCATTCTCCAAATAATAGCCACCTGTTACAAGATAAAAACACATCAAATATAGCATTCACCTTGTTAATATTGCTGGTAAAGCAAATAGAATTAAGATTGTTCTTTATTCACAGTATTGTAATATTATATCATATTCATATACCTACCTTTAGTATATCATTTAGGGAGCCACGGTGGCTAAGTGGGTAAGACGCTGGCTCACTAGCCTGGAGGTCGGGTGTTCGATCCCTGCATTGGACGAGAAAGTTCATCCAGATTTTACGGCGTGGTTCCCCCTTGTCAGTGATGCAGGACGAAGGACCTGACATGGACAGCTGTCTAGTCGTTCGGATGGGATAAAAAACTGAGGTCCCATGTACACGTTGGCATGCACGTAAAAGATCCCTTGACAGTTGGAATTTGATATAAGAGTAGGTCGTAGTGCCGCTGTCTGGTCAAAATTTCCCTCATATCACACTGTAAGGCGTATGCTCATCTTCATTAGCCCAATTCACAGCAGAACAGTAGGATATTAAACCCCATTTCATTTCTGTATATCATTTAAGATCACCTTCTCCCTAGCTCTAGTATATCATTTAGATCAGGTATTGAGTACCATTTATCATCAGATCATGCTTACCTACCTCTAGTAGTATACCATTAGATCATGTTTACCTACCTCTAGTAGTATACCATTAGATCATGCTTACCTACCTCTAGTATATCATTAGATCATGATTACCTACCTCTAGTAGTATACCATTAGATCATGCTTACCTACCTCTAGTAGTATACCATTAGATCATGTTTATCTACCTCTAGTTTATCATTAGATCATGTTTTTTTTACGTTCAGTATATCACTAGGTCCTGTTTTACGTCTAGTGTATCATGAGACCATTTTTTATCTACCACAAGATCGTGTGTTGTTAAACATTTAGTGTATCATTAGACTGTATTTTTTTCTACCACAAGTTCGTGTTTTATTTACATTTAGTGTTTTATTAGATTGTGTTTTACCACAAGTTTGGGTTTTATTATGTTTAGTGTATTATTAGATTGTGTTTTATCTACCACAAGTTTGTGTTTTATTTATGTTTAGTTTATCACTAGATCGTGTTTTACTTATTCACCTCTAGATCATTAAATTGTGTTTTATTTACCTCTAGATCATGTTTTATTTACCTCTAGTATATCATTAAATTGTACTTTCTCTACCTTTAGATTGTGTTTTATTTACATCTAGATCATGTTTTATTCACCTCTAAAATATTATTTGACCGTGTTTTATTTCCTCTAGTCAATGCTGATATAAATCTATCTTGTGTGTCTTTATACATGTAAGTAAACTTGACACGTTGTGGTGGAAACTTGGATGAGGTAGCAAAGTTTCTAAATAATGTTCTATGATTATCATATTCTGCTTTCTTCTCAGTTATCAACACCACACAAAACCTGAAATTGAAATACACTACACATTACTTAATTCTAATGAAGATTTTTCAGTTCACCATTTTTAAGAATAAAACGCTATCTGAAACACCTTCACTGACTCACATTGTACTCGATACTTACTGTCGATTCTTTCTTCTCGGTTCTTCTGGGCAAAGTTTTTCAAAGATAGGTTGTGATGACAGACGAGGAAGTTGTAAATAAAGATTTCTATCTATTAATTCATCTATAGTCTTTCTTGACATCTGTTGCATCTACAATATATAGTTGAAAGGCATTTCTTAAAACATCTTGTAGGTAATATCACTTCGGTGGAAGGGACGTTAAATAAAGCTATTTTACACACACACTTAAGACACCACATAACCATTTCAGTCAACAATATTTCCTCACACGGGGGTGTGGATGGCCGAATGGTTAGCGCATCCGCGCTGTATCGAAAAGCCCATCCTTGAGTCAACTGGCATGGTTTCGAATCCCCGGTTGTACGTGAAAATGAGTAGGGTCGCCTGTCCAACCTCATGGGTTTTCTCCGGGTCCTCCGCTTTCCTCCCACTGCTAAAGACCTCTATGCTCAAGCAAATTATTGAAATAAAATTAAACCATATGATAGTCCCAAAATAACCTAGTTTGTGTCGAGTGGACGTTAAACCCCATTTCTCTCTCTCTCTATTTCCTCACACAATATCTCTTTAGTTTTTTTAGTTGATCCCTTTATTGTCTGACAAATCTTGTTTATATCCCATTACTTAAATTATTGATATTACCCAAAACTACAAATTATATTAACTAATTATTATTAATAATTGAACCGTTACTTGCATTGTGATGTTTATGTTTTTACTGGACATCGTAGATGAGTAATAATAAATATTATATATACAGTATTTCAACTTACAGAAGCTGTTGCAACAGGACTAGATATATCTTCATTAAACAGTAACAATGTATCCCTGTTTCTATTTATATTAAACTTATTCATCAATATGATGGCTTTATTACTGTGAGTTGCAATATAACCAAATGCTACACGTTCTCTGTACTGATAAGCTGGGGCTAAAAATCTTGCTGATGGTTCCTCTTTTTGACTGAAGAATATTCCACGTACTCTGTTATCTGTCCAACCCATTAAAAACTTCTCATAATTTGAATCTGTTACCTGTAATGTATATAACAACACTTTAAGAAATGGCATATATTAAATTACTTCATCACATGGTATTACTGGGGCTAGAACAGTTCAGTAATATCTATAAGGAATAACAAAGGGTAAAATATCTGTTCACACTTTACCAAGTCATTTTTTGAATAACATGTTGTAATGTTAAGGAAGATTAAATAAACTAATGTCATACTCCTATTTAACTATTCGAAGATCTGTAATATTTAACACATGTGATTTTTACAAGGTTTTTTTTGTATCACAGCTCTAATGTCCAGAAAATCTGTTCAATAAGCTTACTATAGTCTAACATTCATATTTCTAATCATAAACAATAGTAGAGGTAATGTATAACCATGTTAAAAAATATTTACGTTTATTTCCAAAAGGTTCAATATTCTGAATAGAGATTTCCAGACAAGATTCATAGGTCCTATCTTTGTAATACATGTCAAATTTGCATACTTAATTCAGCTGAAATTTACGACTGTTCTATCAATGGTACTTTCAATTACAAATGTCAATCTTTTCTAATTACACACTGCTTGTGTAATATTTCTTTAGCATTTTGAATGTACATGTATATCTAATATTGTTATCAATGTTATATTTTCAATCATTGCATCACACAAAACTATCATAATATACATACCTCAGTCAAGGTACTTCTAGGGAACAGTTTTCTCACAAAGTTTCTTAATATCTGCATACTGACATGATCATTATAATAGGTAGGTCTACCATTCACGACAGCTAATATAGTAGGTACTTGATGTATCCTAAGATGAGATGTTAAACTAGCACTATCTCTAGCATGGAATGTTCCAACACACATACCTATAAAACATGAAAACAATCGTATATCTGACAATCTGTGAATTTTCTTGAACCTTTAATTTGCCCCCCCTCCCCTTCCCTAATTTTTAGGTGGGGCTTTTACTAGAATTTTATTTCAATTAGACGCTTAAATTGATGATAACAACATATCTATAAAAATATAGTTCTCACCATTTTCATGCTATGTCAAGTCACTTTAAAGGGACCATCACGATTTTAACATAGTCTCAGAAATAAAAGTCTGTGTACGTATGAAATTTAAGTGCCAAAATATAGAGGAATGGTGTATTTACCTTGCCTCAAAATTTCAGCTCAAAATATCGAGTCATTTGGACGTGAACGTCAAAACCGCTTATCCAGACACGTAACCCTTTTAAGATTTGGGGTCATTTTTTTTGTTGGGTGACCTGGTAATCTATTGCTGTTCCTTTATAGGTCTATACAGTGCATGACCCACATGCTGTACTTGGTAACGAACGTTATATTTCACCCACACGTTATCTTTATAAAACAGAAGTCTGGTTTTATCAAGATACCGCTTGGGGCGTTGGTTTCCATTTCCAGATGAAGACTGACGGGTTTAAGTTGTTTAAAAACATGTCACCTATTAAGTTCGTTGCTCAGCCCTAAGGTAGAGGATTTGAACACAAAATTAAGCAGTTTTATTCCCCAAAATATAATCAGGATTGGCCCTTTAACTTCTGTCATATTGCACTAAGTACGAGCTAGTGGCAATATTTCAGTAAAATATGAAGAACAAATTGAAAAACACACATATATCTCTAAACTCAGCTTATCTTTTAAAAAATTTGTTGAAATATAACATTTCATTGAAAGGGAAGAATCAAATTGACCTTTGTATTCATACGTTGAAAATATTTTGAGATGCTTTTTATAGACACTGACTGACTGAGATAAAAAATACACCTTGTTTTACAAAGCAATGATGCAAATAGTTGTGTAGATTTATTCAATCTAATTTACCATCATTCTTGTGGATTTAAGTACTTCATATATTGTAATTATGAATTCAATAAAGCACAAGAATGTTTATCTTATTGTTTGTGGTTATAATTTGACAGAATAAGACTGAGTAAGATTGATATATTGATTAGAGAGATGTGTCTTTAAACTAAATTCTAGCAAAATACCAGACTAGTCATACATACCTATGTTTTCTAACTCTACAATTATTTTTTCTATCAATGGTTCTACTCTCATGCAGTTAAAACAGAAATCACTGTACACATATATAAAACATGGCTTTTGATGACTTTCTGGTACAATAATGCTTTCATATTTTCTTGAAAAAAATAAAATAAATCAGAGGTATTATAATATATTTATAAAAGACAAATTTCTAAATTTTAAAGGACATCATAAGTATTCATTAGTATAGTACATCTATCTTAATGGTAAACAGGTCAACAGTGAGGCTGATGTCCCCCAGCAAAATAAAAAAAAAAACGATGAGTGACTGATGATACTTATTAATTAATTGCACATTGATCTTTTTCAAAAGTATCGAGTATCAGGTTTTGAGGTACATGTACCTGGTAGTGAGTGAAACTATACACTAAGTTTCATCTCTCTCCATCAGTTAGAATCAAAGTTATTTTGTCTCAAAGCATCGACGAAAGAAATTGCTTAGCTCTTCTTAGCTTTAATGTGAAATATTAATCATTGAACTCAGTCAAGAACATCTACACCTCAAATAAAAGCAGAATTTTTATGTTCCAAAGTCTTGACCAATCAAATTACATATCGCTACTTAGCCTAAGCAGAAAATTCTCATCATCGAACTTAGTCAATGTATTGATATAATGAATCTATACTCATAGTTTCATCGCGCTCAACCAATTAGAACCAAAGTTATCGTATTCCAAAGTCTCGACCAATCAAATTGCTCATCTCTGCTTAATCTTAGTGGAAAATGCGCATGAATGAACTATGTCAAGGCATTCATGTAATAAGACACCTACACCAATTTTGAACATTCTACCTCATCTCTTTGAAAGGCGGGGGACAATAAAATGACAAAATATAAATGGTTTGATAAAGATGGACATTTTACAACAGATTCGAGATTTACATGGTTTCAAAATAATCAAAGTCAAATAATGATATTTGATGAATCTTAGTTGTCACACAAACCTCAGTGTTATTTTGTATTTTCCAAGGGTAGATTCCCCACCCCCTCCAAAATTAAACTTAAATCCTCCTCCACCAGCAAAGAAATCATCAAAAGGTGAGAATCCAGGATGATGAAAAGGTCGTCCTCGAGGTTCTTGATATCCAGCTGTATGCCCAAAATTATCATAGGCAGCTCTTTTGTCTTTACTTCCTAAAGTCTAAAAACATTAACATTCCAAAATATTTCATAAACCTTTTAAGATAAAATGACCAATCAAAACCTAAAATCATTCTAAAGAATCTCACTAATATAATTATTTGAAGGTTACAAAACTATTATTTGGTATCAAAATTTCACAGGATGAAAAACCAGCAGTTGTCAGGCAAGATATGTCCACACTTTGCAAGTGATCAGGGGTCATAATCCAGGAAGTTAAAGTTTCATATGTGTGAATATCGAAAGGAACCAAGATCTTTGTGATATAAACATAGATTTTAAGTTTCATCAAAATCGGATAAAATTTGTGACCTATAGAGGGTCCACAACTTTGGTATTACACACTTTTACAGTGTTTGAATATCGGGAGTGCCCATTTTGTCAGGCAGTTTCGGTTCGATTTTCATGAAATTGGTATTCATCCTTCCTTATGGTATAATGGTGATATCATTAAAAGTTTTTTAAAATCAGATAAAAATTGTGACCTGTAGAGGGTCCACAAACTAAAACACGATTTTTTGTACAATCAGGGGCCATAATCCGAAAATTTACAGTCAAATATGCGCGAATATCGAAAGGAACCAAGATCTTTAGGGTATATAGTATATACATATATCTTAAAATTGTGACCCATAGAGGGTCCACAACTTTGCAATCTGATCAAAACACAGATCTATATTTGTTTCGTTTTTATACTTTTGATGGCCTCTACTAGTACTACTTGAAGATTTGACTGGTTGTAGTGGAAGGTCGCGTCAGAGGTCATACAAGCGGCTTTAGATCCTATTCAGGCTATGACGTCAAGACTTTTGATTATAAATCAGCGTTGATGTTTCCAGTGGGTTATCCACAGTTCCGTGCACCTCACGCCAAAAACTCGCTGTAACAGACCGTTTCATTGGCTAATCCCTCACATAATCCACAACGCGGGTTATATAAATGAAATGAAATGAAATGGGGTTTAACGTCCTACTACGGGTTATATAACAACACTTCCAGATCCTGTGTAGTAAAGACAGGTAAAAAGAAATTCTTAACTATACTATTCAAAAAAAGTAGGGGATATTTGATTTTGGGGGCATAATACTAAAATATGCAAATGACTACGAAAAAAGTCACTATAGAACCTAACAGAAGAAACATTTCCAGTTACATGTGACGCCCAAACGCACCAATAGCTACCGCATGGAATGCAGGTGATGCTTGAGATCATCATGGGGGTCCAACCCAAGATTTGCACGACTCTGACTTTGAATGTTACAGTCATTGTGGCATTGAATTCCAGGGTGGAAACATCAGTTTAATTGTTTTAGTGACCAGAAAACAAATTTTGATATGCGTCGGCTTACCCAAAATGAAAGGTTACGTGCCCTTGGCATGCTACAGATCGGCACAACACAGGCGGTTGTGGCGCGGACGATGAATGTTTCTCAGTCTGTCATAAGCAGGCTATGGTCCAGATACCGTGATACACAATCTGTACAGGACAGACCACGCTCAGGTCGACCAAGGGCGACAACTCAAGCCCAGGATCGATTTATCCGTACCTTGGCCTTGAGAAATCGTGTCATCACAGCAAATCAGATCAGTGCTCGTCTTCAAACAGACACTGGTGTGAGAGTGAGTGGCCAGACGATTCGGAATCGACTGCATAGGGGTCAACTTCGGGCCCGACGTCCTCGCGTGATCCCTTGTTTGAGAGATCATCACATTCAGGCAAGACGTCGTTGGTGTAGGGATCGTCAACACTGGGATAATCGACCCTGGAGCAATGTGATGTTTTCAGATGAGTCAAGGTTCACTGTTGATTTTTTGGACAGATGTAGGAGGGTGTGGCGTCGTCGAAACGAGCGCTTCCAAGACGTTAACGTCATCAGACATGATCGATTTGGGGGTGGTTCTGTTATGGTGTGGGGAGGCATCACTGTTGCTGGAAGAACGGCTTTACATGTTGTTGCAGGGCGTGTTACAGGCCAGTACTACCGGGACAACATCTTGGCAGCCCATGTTGTGCCGTTCGCACGACGTCATGGCCGTCGTTTCATCTTCCAGGATGACAACGCAAGATGTCACAGGGCCAGGATCGTTACAGGTTACCTCCAACAACAGAACATCACCACATTACCTTGGCCAGCACTGAGTCCCGACCTCTCCCCCATCGAGCATGTCTGGGACATGCTTGGACAGAGGTTACGTCAACGTCAACAACGTCCTGCCAATGTCCAAGAACTTACTGCTGCGTTGCAACAGGAATGGGACAATCTGGACCAAAATGACCTTAGACGTCTCATTAGGAGTATGCCACGTCGGATCAATGCTTGTTTGGCAAACAGAGGAGGATTTACCCGTTACTGACTTGGTTGTGATGCTGTGGTAACTTTGCTGTTTGACCCCGGGTATCATTTTATCCTTATAATGGTCAGTCTGTGCCTTACTTAGTCTAACGATCATTTGGAATAAATCGATGAATGTGAACTTCATTTCATTTTGTCATTTGTTTCTTCGTCAGTTTCATTAGGTGACTTTAATAACACTTAAAAATCAAATATCCCCTACTTTTTTTGAATAGTATATAAAAAATGAAACGAAATAGGATCTGTGTTTTAATCCAATTGACAACAACTCGGTTTTAAGAATGATCACACAGTACTAGGTCTAATTATAAAACAAAACACGGATAATTAAACTGATTAAATGTTAAGCTTTTAATCTGTTTGATGTTGATCCTCCATTGATTGTGATTAGAGCAATATACACAAGGATAATTATTTGGCAGTGGTTTCCATTTATGGACTACTGAACACTGTGAATTTTATTATACACAACAGTTTACATCACGACAAGCACAGAGTTCTGTCGTGTCTGAGGATTTTATGATTTAGCACAAAATATGTTACTTTTCCGGCTTGCAAAATGACCTACGGGTATGATCAAGTTTCGGTGATTTTCAAAAGCCCTCAGTCCTGACCGGCATATATGGCCGACATGGAATCCATGTATTACACACTTTTACACTATCGGGATTGGCCATTTTGTCATGCAGTTTTGGTCCGATTTTCACGAAATTCTTACTCAAACATCATTATGGTGTACAGTGATATAATAGAATGGTTTTAAAATCGGATAAAAATTGTGGCCTCTAAAGGGTCCAAAAACTAAAAACATGAGTTTTCGTACAATCAGGGGCCATAATCCAGGAACTTACACTCTTACTATCGAAAGGAACCAAGATCTTTAGGTAATAAATATACATTCTAAGTTTCATCAAAATCTGATAACCAGCGGTTGCCTGGCAAGATACACCCACATTTTGCAATAGATGGATGGAGAACAAGTTTTAAAAAAAAAAGCGATTTTTTGACAATCTGGGGACATAATCCAGGAAGTTAAAGTCTGATATGCAGATTTTTAATGCAGAAAATATCAAAAAAACAAGATCTTTGGATTATATTCATACATTTTAAGTTTCATCAAAATCGGATAAAAATTGTGACTTCTAGAGAGACCATAACCTTGTTATTACATACTATTTGCGTACAAGGAGCAGCCATTTTGTCAGGCAGTTTTGGTCGGATTTTCACGAAATTCGAATTCAACCATCATTAAGGTGTAACAATGACACATTTTAACGTTCTTTAAAATCGGATCAAAATTCTGACCTCTTGATTTTTTCGAACAATCAGGGGCCATAATCCATGAAGCAAAGATCCTATACATGCCAATATGAAAGCAATAAAGACCATTGGGATATAAACCTATATTTCAAGTTTTGTCAAAATCGGATAAAAATTGTGACCTGTAGAATGTCCACAAACAAATCGTGGACGGACAATGTATGTCCACATGAAAATGTTGACGTATAAAAATTGAAAAGTGTTTGCAGGTGTCTGATACTTAAACGGTAATGTTGAATAAATTTAATCAGATTGGTGTGAACTTGTCGTAAAGTGCATATAGTAACCATTGGCTACAAGTATAGCAAACTTTGCCAGGTCAATTGATGTGCTCTTTAATAAATTTCATGGATAAATTACTAACTACATACATACATGTAAGTAAATGATAGGTTGCCCGGCAACGAAACATATGCCCACAGCAGCTAAATCGTCAGAGCAGTCAACAAGAGTTGTCGCATATTTTTACTTTTTTCGGTAATATACTAAAATCTGATTAAGAAGAGTAACAACTCATTAAGTAATTATCAGAAAATCATTAGAATTTGTTTGGTTTTTATAAAGTTCTGCCCCATGCTAACATTTAGTATACAAAACATTTAAATCATGGATTTAGCTGTTCCAAGTTATCAAAATTCATTGAAAATCAATATACTTGTTTGTATCAAGACCTTAAACTCTGTGTATCAATCTGAACTGAGTCAATCGGATGATAACTTTATCCTCTAGAGCGTCACAAGATTTTTCAAAAGATCAAGGGCATAACTATGGGAGTAATTATCGGAAATCGTTGAAAATCAATAGGATTTTTCGTCTCATGACCTTAAACACTGTGTATAAATTTAAAGTGAATCGGATATTATCTTTAGCCTCTAGAGCATCCACAAGATATTTTGAAGTGATCAAGGGCCATACAGTAATTATTGCAGTAATTATCGGAAATTGCTGAAAATCAATAGGCTTCTTCGTCTCATGACCTTAAACACTGTGTATAAATTTAAAGTCAATCGAATATTAACTTTGGCCTCTAGAGCGTCCACAAGATATTTTGAAGTGATCGAGGGCCATAACTCTGGCAGTAATTATCAGAAATCGCTGAACATCAATAGGCTTCTTCATCTCATGACCTTAAACACTGTGTATAAATTTAAAGTCAATCTGATATTATTAACTTTGGCTCTAGAGCGTCCACAAGCAATTGTGGATGCCGGACCGACCGACGAACGGAGGCGACTACAATATACAACCACATTTCAACGTGGGCGTATAAAAAAGGATTTCTCTAGTTCAGATAGCAGTAAATACTTTCTGGAAAGAAAGACACCATTGTCTCCCTTATCCCTTCATTCACACAATAAGTAGACCCATGTACATGTACCTTAACAGGGGGGTTGGATGGCCGAATGGTTAGCACGCGCGCGTTGTATCATACGGTCTGTCATTGAGTCAACTGGCGGGGTTTCAATTCCCTGGTTGTACGTGACAAGGAGTAGGGTCGTCTGTCCAACCTCGTGGGTTTTCTCTGGGTCCTCCGGTTTCATCCCACTGCTGAAGACCCCTACACGCAAGCAAATTATTGAAATAAAATTGAACTCATATGTTAGTCCCGAAATGACCTAGTTTGTGTCAAGTGGAGGTTAAACCCCATTTCTCTTATGTACCTTAACCAATTAAGTAATATTTACCTCATAGGCTTCATTTATTTTTGTAAACTTATCTGCTGCAGAAGGATCATCATTTTTATCTGGATGCCTAAAGTAAATCAAAAGCAAAATTTAATGGTAGCCTACAATATTGCATGATAATAGGGGAGCCAGTTAAGTTGTCCACAAGCAAACTCATCCACAGTTACACGTAAGTCATCCACAACCACTGGTTAAGTCGTCCACAGCACAATTAATGGTTATTCTTGACTCATACACACTTTAACTGTATGGAATAAATAAGTTTTACTTGGTGATTGTTTATAAATCTTTTATTTACCCAATAATTAACTAGCATGGTTGACTAGTCGCGGCCGAGATTAGCTCACTGATGTTTTTGTAAAAAAGTGTAGGCCTACTCATTTTGTTTGTTGACTATTTTAGATTAGTTCACCGATGTTTTTTGTAATAAAGTATACTCGTATTATTTGTCAACTGGCATTATTATTTTGATATTACTTGATATAAAATCTGAATACAAATTATTCGATGAATAAATGTTTATGATAAGATTAGGTTATAAAAAGGTATTTTAGAATTACATTGACAGCTTTTAAAATCACTTGCCAAAAGGCATCAGGGACTCTACATCAGGGCTCTATAAAAGTTGAGTGTGCCTGCGCACACACTTGAAAATGTGCCTGCAGGGTCATAGTGAAACACAGGGATGTAGCCAGGATTTGGTGAGTGGTGTAAAAATATATTTGGCGAGCGGAGCAAGGCAAAAAAAATTTGGGAGGGGGGGGGCGTGGCTTTTATGAAAATTAAACCCTTCTTGGTGTATTTTGAGAGCATCTGCGGCCTTTTGTATTTGGTTCAGTGCAAATCAAATTTCCATTGATATATTCAAATTTTACCAAATTCACTTAATTTTCATCAATGAAACAGGGATCTAAAAACTTTTTGACACCACCCGACTGAGCATAAAATTGTCCCGCCCCACTCTGTTTCTCTGGATAGATAAGTTGAGGACCTTTCGGTATTTGTTGTTTTGTTGGGTTTTTTTTCAAATATTACTTTATTAATTTAAAATTAAAAATTAAAACGATTCTTAAAACGGTGTTTTATTTGAGTACAACGAATTATGACAACTGGTAGATATTGATAATTAAAACACGTTGTATTATTTGACTTGTTTCAATGTTTGTAAAGTTGTTGTACGTGTCTCACGAATATTATTATTATTACGGTGGAATGAGAATCAGGTCAGGCAGAAACTGAGAAAGCTCTCATCGTCCTCCTAGTCCTACTCTCGGGCAGTAGCAAATCCACGGTCAACACAGGTAAGAAATAAAATAAAAAACATCGTGAAAATTTGCAGGCACGTGTTGGACAATTACGACATTCAAACCTTTAACATTGGAGTGCCGTAAATTGGTCTGGGTGACCTATTTACGGAAAATAAACAAATATAAAGACCGTAGAATAATTGTAAAATGAATAGACCTAGGCCTACACATCTTCTAAGTATAAATAAACAAAATACCAATACATCTTTCTTTAAACTAATTTGGGATGATAGGGTCTACTACGGAACACAAAAATAAATTATGCCGTGACAGACATGGTTTGCGTACGTCGGCTTTTACCATGGCTTTGCCGTGGTAAATTTCGAGCGCCGAGTTTGTGTACAGAGAAGGACGAAGGGGTTTAATTTGTTATCTGAATAATTGTGAATTTAATAAGGAGTAACCAAACTGTTATAGAATGAAGTCAAATTGCCACTTTTTGGACCAGATTTCGATTTCAGACCGAAAAAACAAAATTATTAAAAACTGAATATTAAAAAAAGAGTAAGTCCGATTCAAATAATTTAAACGGTTTTGAAATTCTAATATTTGGGCAATTATTTCTGCCAGGTTTCAAAGCAATTGCTCAAAAAATAAAATTTGGTTGGTAGACATGCTACTATCTGAACAGTGTTAAATTATAAACGGATTTCTTCAATTATGAACAAACTACTCTACTTTGTTAATTATAAACTTACCTGTGTTATTGAAATTACCTCCCGTTATATAAAATCCATTGTACAACTATATGTCCAAGCGAATAAAAAAGTTCTCTCTTGTAAAATTGAACTCATCACAAACTTTGACACCGAGAAATACCAAAATGGAAGCTAATTAAGTCACTTATCGGGATAGATCATTTCGTATGAGGGGGTCAAAAGCAAGGCATGTCTATCGTAATGGTGTTTGGCTCTTTTACGGCAATTCAAATTTTGTGTATGAATAAGCTATTGCTCTCAGACCCAGTAATGAGTTTGGGCGGTTTACAAACATAAATACGCCCATTTTGTTTCCGGCTTGTATTAATTATTTGGTTAGAGAGTTTGGTGGGATTATTTCTTTTGAACTGCATTTGTTTTACTGACCTTGAATCTCACCCTTAAATATTTTTATTATTTCCTGATGAACTTAAGCAGTCCTGTCAATTAACCTCAGCAATCTGCTGTAGCTGAGGTAAATGCCGATGTATATTACATTTGCCACGGCAAAATTAATAGCCAAGGCCAGTGAATCATTGAATAGGTTTTTTTATTATATAAATACCAAAAACTATTATCAACAATTAATCATACCGCACATCGGTTTAATTATCGGCAGATAGTTCCATGTCTTTCTATTTCTCTCTGAATATTATTTCCGGTGTGCACAAACTGTTCAGAATTTTATAATCGTGCGTCATCGTTTACACAATTATTTTGTAAATTCCCAGCTTCGTTTTGAAATTCACAAGACAATGTATCCATACGAATATATACAGGGGTGAAATTATGGGGTGATAAACAATATTATATTTACGAGTATTTGCATAATAGGTGATATAAAAATTTAGTAGACTAACAGTCAATTGTTTCCAAATCAATGTCTTTGTCTTCAGTTGCTATTTTGTTGCCCAAACTCAAACGGTCGAAAATGTGTGCGCTGTTTTGATTACAACACACGTGATTGTCAAAATTTGTCAACCTGTGCCCACTTCAATATATTAAGATGGTTTAGCTCATCACGTAACATGTGTAATGTTGTGATGGACACAGTAGAAAATACAAACAAGCAAAAACATTGACTTTTCAAGAGAGAACTTTTGTTTTGGTTGGGATATTTAATTGTGCAGTGGATTTTATTCAACCGGAGGTGATTTCAAACACATAGGCAAGTTTTTAATAACAATTATACAGTAGTTTGTTCACAATCGAAGAAATCCGTTTATAATTTATCATGGTTCAGACAGTAGCCTACTCTACTGCCTAATAGTAATAGTAATATAATGTGAATGGAGGTTTCCCCTGACTGCTGCACTCTACTCACCATTCACGAGCTAATTTTTTATAAGCTGTTTTGATTTCCTGGGTACTTGCACTTTTATGAACGCCGAGAACATCATATAAATCTTTACAATCAACAATAGATGTAAAAATGAGAGTACAGACCCAATAAACCCTCATTTTAGCCGGTTTGCAAATACCCAAATGAAATGTTGACAAATTTTCTGCGTCGCTTCCGGTTGGTTGGCTGTAAATTTTGATTTGGACGAACTACGAACAAATCTCACAGGCATGCAGGACCACTCGATTTTCTCCATACACAATCAGCTTTCTTCAATAATGACGTGCGTATCATTATTGCACTCAGGACTATGATGTAGTGATGTTAGGGAACCAGCCATAAACGTGTTTAACACACAGGAGAGGCGAAGGCGACATAAACTTATACTTTTTTTTTTAGAAAATTATGAATCATCTCACACCGCTATACCTTCATGAATTGCTATTCTATATATTCCCCGAAAATCCTAATATAACCTTCGAAACAAATCTAATTTATCAGAGTACTTCTGCAGGACATCTCTATTTTCGAAATCATATCTACCATCCACGATTAAGGAATGGAACCGACTTTTTGGCTTTATAAAATCATCTCCCTCTATAATATAGTCTCTTTAAAAGTAAATTGAAACAAGTTAACAAAGAAGCGCCACCATACTTTAAGTTCCGGAAAAAGAAAAAACAAACTTTACATTGTCGACTTCGCCTTTCCCGTAGTGACTTAAATGGTCATAAGGCACATCTCAGACAGCCCTGTATGCGCTAGTCATGATTTTGAAGATGTCAGTCATTACCCTTTAACCTGTGCTCTACATTCAGATGCACGTAAACATTCTTTTTTTTTTTATCTTACCCCAAAACCTAATTTCAATACAGACATTTATTATTTCAAGTATGATGGGGGAGGGGGGGAGGGATGGCCGAATGTTTAGCACGCGCGCGCTGTATCATACGGTCTGTCATTAAAATTGAGTCAACTGGTGGGGTTTCGATTCCCCGGTTGTACGTGACAAGGAGTAGGGCCGCCTGTCCAACCTTGTGGGCTTTCTCCGGGTCCTACAGCCCCCCCCCCCCCCCCACTGCTAAAGACCCCTACGCGCATGCGAATTATTGAAATAAAAATTGAACCATGTGTTATAAGTCCCGAAACGAAATGATCTAGTTTGTGTCGAGTGGCCGTTAAACTCTCTCTCTCTCTCTCTCTCTCTCTCTCTCTCTCTCTCTTTTCAAGTATGATATTTCAACAAGTCCTTCGGTTTCTAGACATCTCCAGAAGGCTCAATTAAAACTAAGATTCAGTAGTTAAAAATATGAAAATGGCAAAACCGAAATTGTACTCAAAGCCATTAAAAACGCAATGCCAAATTCAAAGTTTATTTACTGAAACAACTTTTAACACATGTACATTACAATTGACAAAATCGAGATAACAAGCATCTGTGGATCATTCCATGAAAGAATTCACTACATATGCACAAAACCGAAACGTCAGAGAACCATATATGAAACAAAGCAGGGGTCATGCCTGAAGTCGCCTTGGCATGGACTGGTACAGATGTCTCACTACACGCTGTGGGATTGTTTGCCAATGATTTTGGAGTGCCTGTGCCAACTCTGCAACACTTTGTGGTGGCACGGCTTGAGTTCGAACCCGTCGTCCAAGTTCATCCCAAAAGGTGTTCGATCGGGTTCACGTCGAGAGACATAGCGGGCCAATCCATAACACGGCCATGATGATTGTTCAGAAAGTCTCTTCTCAACCTGGCAGTGTGGGGTCGGGCATTGTGATGCTGGAAAACCATCTGTTGACGGACGCCATTTTGAGCCAGCAATGAAAGCAACACCGGACGAAGGATGGGGTCAACATAATGTTGAGCGTTGAGAATGCCTTTTACCACCACCAACTGGGACCTTTTGAGGGATGATCTAACGTTGCCATGTTCCAACAGTTCCACTGGCAGTAGCAGTAGCTGACTGGAACCTGTTGCGCAGATGCTGTAATCGAATGTGGCGATCTTGAGCAATGGTTGTTACAGGTGGCGCTCCAGGACTGGATCGATCGGCACCTCTTCCAGAAGCGTGGAAGCGTTGTTTTAATGTTTGAGGCGAACAATGGTCGATGGGTGGACATTAAAGTGTCTGGTGACGGCTACCTATGAAGCGGCGAAGCCCCCTGACCTAGCAAGCCAATACCTCTGTTCCTGTTTTCTTGTGTAAGGCGTGGCATTTTTCCGAAGTGATGACTGTTAAAATTTAAGGGCCAGAGTGCAGGGAATGCACGTGCAAAACGTGTGACATGGGACTGCTTAAAATCGTGAAAAAAGGAAAGTGTTGCGTTTGCACGAACAAAGTTCATTACCGACTACCGAGAACTGATATTGGGTTCAATGAATGGAATGAAATGGGGTTTAACGTCCTACTGTTCGGCTCCGACTGGCTAATAAAGACTGGCATACACCATACAGTGTGCTATGAAGGAAATTTTGCCCGGACAGCGGCTCAACGGCCTACTCTTATATCGAATTTCAACTGTCAAGGGATCTTTTACGTGCACGCCAATGGGTACACAGGCCCTCGGTTTTTGGTCCCATCCGAACGACTAGACAGCTGTCCTTGGCAGGCCCTCGGTCCTGCTATTGGGTTCAAACCCAGAACTCCACAAAAAGAGACCCATCACAAGTTTCACCTATGTGCCATAAGATAGGAAATCCCAAGAAAACGTTTACCAGAAATATTTCACGAATAAGGCATTGCGTTTTTAATGGCTTTGGGTATGTACATAGCCTTTTTATTTTTGTTTATTTATTGTTATATTATTCATATTGATTTTATCATAAGATGGTTGCATATATTTTCTGTAATATAGGAGAGAGGTATATGTAGGTCTAACTTGTTCCTCAATCCTTTTCTGAGAAAAGATTGCATTCTGTCGGGTATACACCCAAATGATGTCTTAAATATATATATATTCTTCAAATACAAAACTGCGGAAATGCACTGATGTTTTATTAGAGGTAACCAGTGTATGTTAATAACAGGCCAATTGCCTACACATGAACATAAACAGTTCATATGGGCGGCTTATCTGACGGCCCCATTTCACTCACAAAGAGATACACCGTCAAAAATGAAAATGGACGTTTTTGATTTTTATCTTAATAATGATCAATTGCTCTACCAATTCTCGGACATTCAGCAATTCGTCGGGGCATGCTTCTAATCAACCGTCCAATCACAATTTGGAGCAATCTGACCCACTCCTTTTGCAGTGCCACGGCCAATTCTTGCAGTGTTGTCGGTTGACGTTGAGGTCGACGAACACGTCTCCCGATCAAATTAAACGTAACAAACTAAAGCAAAGATACACTAAACAGTAAAACTTATGCAAGAACCGATAGGAAAGAAAACATGGATAGAAAAACCAGCACGCGGCAGTTTTCATCAACCCTCCCGATCAAATTAAACGCAACACACTAAAGCAAAGATACGCTAAACAGTAAATCTTATGCGAGAACCGATAGGAAAGAAAACATGGATAGAAAAACCAGCACGCGGCAGTTTTCATCAACCCTTCCTTGAAGAGTCAAGTGTTGCATGCGCAGGTCAGTGGTTCTGTTGGGGCGATAAGTTCTTCATCTGTGAATATACTCTCAAAGCATGCCAAATGTCCATGACTATTTATCATATCGCAACCTGTATAGGTATTTGCATTTCAATATCCCCTACATTTTTGAAGAGTATATTATTAGCCCCACAAGCCGTTCACGAATGTATATTGAGTCGGATTAATTATCGTAGTATTGTGTAGCAAGATGTTTGAGGGTTTATTAAACAAATAGGTAGATAGAGGACGTTGTGTAAATTAAGAACATCATAATTTTATGAGTGTTTCATTTTGGGTTTGATTTGTTTGAAAATAATACCTATAAACAGGCCTACAATAAAAAAAAAACACAAAAAAACACAGAAGACCCCGCGCATATATTATAGAGTGTTCCGACGTACCTGCTACTAGCGGGTTCATCTTTGTCCATCTTTCACTGTTATACCACGGAAATTTATTATTATTACAATGATTTTTTGGATTATTAATTAACGTGTGTCAATGTACACCAAAACACCCAAACTTTGTAGCACTATCGTCGTTGCGACATTGTTTTTAAATTTATAAACAAGGAATAGAGAAATAAGATGACTTTATATTTCATTAATTAATATCTTTGGCAAGTTAGTAATTTCAAACATATTCACATATGTAGTGTGTACTAAATCAACTTATGGTATAAATGACATATTGTTATATAAAAGAGAGCTATTTAGCCAAAACAGGTGTCAATAATTTACCACCAGATTACATGTGAGTGGAATTATTCTAATTGCATCATTTGGCATAAAGTAACCAATCATATCGTTAATTACACAAGTTCAGGGCCATGATCACACTTGATTGTGCGTGATATTCATATGGCTATAAAAGAAACCGCGGAACTCTGTAAGACAGACTTCCAATTAGATTACAGAGAGGTTCCATCTGAGTTCCTAGACAGCCGCGATGCTGGATAGGGTTGAAAAATGGTTTTAGCTAGTATTGTTATCTATTATGCTTGTATCCATAT
The DNA here is from genome assembly GCF_932274485.2 of Patella vulgata. Classification (NCBI taxonomy): domain Eukaryota; kingdom Metazoa; phylum Mollusca; class Gastropoda; family Patellidae; genus Patella; species Patella vulgata. The sequence goes on from NC_065885.2 coordinate 48,061,065, forward strand.
GTATTCGGCTATGCTATATAAAATGTAGAAGCGAACTGTTGCATTGTTATTCTTGGTAAGACAAACGTCTTAAGAAACTGTAAGAAGTAAATACACAACGTGAAGTAGAAGTAAAGACAGCTAGAGACAAATTCTAGACGATCACAAGGCTACAGAAATATGTAGTAAGAAAAGATGCATGGGTCGTATGTAGGATGTGGCGACTGGTTTCCTCGCCTACTCTCTGCGTCAGACAAAAGACCTATGGTGCTACAATTTTAATTTTAACGCGTAGGCGAATTGTTGAAACTTCCTATCTAAAACCGGATGGGTTCATCGTGTTATGTTTTCAAATTTGATATTTTGAAGATTCAAAGTTTTTAAAACGGGGGTAATATTATTCTAAAATGTTCTTCTTTCTGTATATGCGGACCTATAGCGGGAATACAAATAACAACGTCCCCGGTCGCCTCGCAGTTGGCGTTCCTAAGTAAATTGAGCTACCATAGGTTGTTGGAGAACACAACGAGCGATTTTTTACAACTACTGAATTAATGAATTTATACTAAAATTGAGTTTTCACTTCGAAACACAAACTAAATTTTTTGGGTTTAAATTCAACCATGATGCATTTCATTATAAAGTAAGTCTGATCAGTGTCATTACTTACTGACCTTACTGTTACCGCAAACAATCTATTGTAGAGTGCTGCGCCCCACACCCCATATTATTATATCAATTAAAATAATTTAATTTTTTTTAGGCCAACCCTTTTCGAATACTGCTTACAACACTGCATTGCAATTTCCAATCTGAATTCACATTTTCGCTATTATCAATATTGGTTTTGTGTTAATAGCACCACTCCAGATATATTTTAGAGAATGCTTTTGTATTGTATAGTTCCGTGCAAGCCCCACAACCTCTACTATCTTGTGCCTGTCGGCATCAGTACCGCCACTTTAAAATCCGCTACGCGGTCCACGATGTTTAACTCTACTTCAGGATCTTGTGACAAGCCTTATGTGGCAGTGGAGGTCATAACCAAGTGCAATTAGGTTCTAAAGAAAACTGATAACGCGTAATAAATAATCTGTTTCCATAACAACCGTTACAGTTAATTGTCAAACTGTTAAACTACCCTAATTAAAAACAAAAACCACGGCGCAGTGCATTGAAAAGGCAACATAAGTCTATAAGTCATTAACTGCCCGGAAAGGAAGATTGAATTGAGATCTTAACGTTTGCTTTCTATAATTTTCAGGATAATATTGTCATATTATGTGTTGACAAGATTACATTGTAGGAAACTTTACTGAATGACACTGCCATATGGTATTTCCACATACTATTTGTTTGTCATGTCGTATTTGTATAGGTTTATCAGTTGTCTTTATGGCCGTCTTCAGAAATATCCTAATCAACTTAATGTAAGTAAACATTTAAATAATCGAGATATCATAATCATAGATACCATTTATAATTTAACAACCCGCATAAGTATTTACTTATATCTGTAAACAATGTCAATAACAATAAATGGTAAATCTATTCATTAATGTTACGTAAAAAGGTGGCGGCTTTTATCATGGAAAGTCCGATTCTTTCAATGTCATTTTCTTTCAATTCAAAGTAAAAGAAAATCAGAATTGAAAATTAAAATGAAATCACACTGTTTTGTTTGTTTATTTGTCTTTGTGGTTATTTTACTTGTATCAGAATGTGGGCATGGATACCAGTATAAGCAGATTTTCTATGCAGAGTATGGTTACTATGAGAACGAGCGAAATACGTCACGATTTCAAAGATATGCTGAGGAAACTTTCAAGTTGTAACTCATCAAGCACAGGTAAATATTAGAATCCATCAACAATAGTATCATCGTTATACCGTTTAGTTCTTTTCCTTTTCGCTCGACACTTGCTAAACCGGTATTATCTCACCTGTAACGTGTGAAAACTAAACGTTAACGCAAGCAGAAACCATATGCTCAAAATTTACCGGACTTCAGAAATTAGAGCTCATAATTGTATCATTGACATATTGCAGTCTGTCATATGGATTGTAAAAAGCGATAGAAACCACGAATTTGGATGTGAAAACAAAAATCACCCACTCCACCTGTGGATGACACCACCTGCTTATAAGCCAACTCATGTTGGAACACGCGCATCGGTGGGTTGGTGTCCAATCTGCAGTCAGAGGGTTTAAATGTGATTTTAAATTTTTCAAAAAAAACCCCAATATTTTTTTATGAGTTAGAAGTCACCAAATGTGTTGTAAACGAAAACCCATTCTTTTACATACATTTTTCATTTCGTAAAATTGTACATGAGTAAGAATTCACCAAATGCGATGTAAAGGATTCCTAAATTCCCTTAACAATAGTGCGTCACATTTATTCACGTTTACTTTTGTGATACTATTTATGTGGTACCCCCTCACATTCAATTGGCTACGAATTAAGATTTATAATTTTACTGTTTATGGCACGTTGACACGACTTTCTGTCAATTTCTGCTATTCAGATCGATGTTTCGAGGATTACTCTTGCAATATCTTATCTTGTTTTCAGAAAATGAAGTCATATCAGAATCAAAGAAGAGATGTTTATGTTGTAGATATTTTGTATTAATGAGTTTACCCGTGATATTACTTACATGTATAACTCTTTATATTTTATCTGAAGATATTAATTATAAATACCAACTCAATAATGTAAGTATTATAAGAAGTAATTTGTTAAAATCTTGAACAACAATATAACATTTTTCATATGCACTACATATTTTAAAAATATAATCCCTAATATGCACAATCAACAGCAAAACAAATGCAAGGGAAGGTTAAATATAGTGATGATTTCACCATAGACGTTACGGGCCCTTATATGATTGTTAAGGCAGTAAATTATGATTTCCCGAACATATTTTAAGTGGCCGGGTAGCTTTTTATGCTGTGTTGGTTGGTCTAAAACCATTATCTTCCATTTGATGTTAACGTAACCTTTTCTCTGTTCTGCAGATTAAACAGTCTATAGATAATTTAAACTACTCCAGTGCTTTATCAGCGATACTCGCAGAAGAAATGAAGGCAACTGTTGATAATATGAACGATGACGCTAATGACAATAGACAGAATATTTCAATCACTCGATCACGGACAAACCAATTTTTGCTAGCCATGGAAACATGGCCTTTTCATGTCTGCAGTAAGTGGAAGGCCCTCGAATCCAAGGACACATTCGTGGATTATTTAGAGCATTGCCGACGGGAAGGAAACGCCTTTTCAGAAATTGAAACATTTCAATTACTGGAAGACGAGTTTGCAGCGTGTTCAATGGTTCTACTGCAAGGAGATGTTAATGAAGAAATGTTCAATTCAAAATGGTCTCGCATGACGGTTATTGCTCATACATTAGCTGCTAGCATAAGACTACAATTTATTGTAAAAAGACTGACTTTATGTAACAAGATGCCTCAGAAACGATTTCACTTTTCTGAAATCAGTTTAACATCGCATCTAAAATTGGCAGGATTCTTTTTTAACAGAAATGAAACCGAGTTTAATATAAAGAGTAAAGAATGTCATGCTTTATACAATAATGATAGTTTGAAAGATGATAATGCATCGTTCTGTAATTATGAATATTTGGAACACGAACAAGAAAGACTTAAACTGACAACTACTTGTTTCCTTCACCTTAAATCGGACATGTTGGCCTCACTTTCACAACTATCAACAAACATAAACGTGTGGATTGCAATGTATACAATATGCATCATAAGCTCTTTATTTTTGTGTTTACCCAAACTATATGTGATGATTAAAGCATCAATGATTATTAAAAGAAAAATTGTATCCAGCGTGCGCAGTGTTGGTGAGCAACTTAAAGATCAGAGTAAAACGATATCGTCTGCTCTTGAAGAGATCGTACCGCGGCCATTTGCTAATTCCTTGATAGACGCTGGTATATCAAACACGCCTTATTATTATAAATGTGTGACCATGCTTGTGCTACATGTGTATGATATATGGAAATATTATGTTCCCGGAAGTGACCCTAACCGGATGTTAATTGTGATCAATGGAATTTTAAATCTTCTGGATGAAAGAATATCACTCTATCGGATTCACTTTGTTCAGAGAACTGGGTTCTTCTACTCTCTAGTTACAGGTAAATGCTTACTGTCTATTATGCGTGGTTTAATGGTCGAGAGAGAGACATTAAGATAAGTAATATACTCTTCAGAAAAGTAGGGGATATTCTGAAACAATACAAAACTGCGGAATTGCACTGCTGTTTTTATTAGAGGTAACTAGTGTATGTTAATAACAGGCCAATTGCCTACACATGAACATAAACATTTCATATGGGCGGCTTATCTGACGGCCCCATTTCACCCGCAAAGAGATATACTGTCAAAAGTGAAAATGGACGTTTTTGATTTTTGTCTTAATAATGAGTAATTGCTCCACCAATCTTCAGACATTCAGCAATTCGTCGTGGCATGCTCCTAATCAACCCGTCCAATCAGGATTTGGGGCAATCTGACCACTCCTCTTGCAGTAACACGGCCAATTCTTGCAGTGTTGTCGGTTGACGTTGACGTCGACGAACACGTCTCCCGATCAAATTAAACATAACACACTAAAGCAAAGATACGCTAAACAGTAAATCTTATGCAAGAACCGATAGGAAAGCAAACATGAATAGGATAAACCAGCAAGCGGCAGTTTTCATCAACCCTTCCTTGATGTGTCAAATTTGACAATGAACCCCTCTCGCGTGTATGGCGCTATTGCATGTCGCACATGCAGGTCAGTGGTTCTGTTGGGGTGATAAGTTCTTCATCTGTGAACATACTTTCAAAGAATGTCAAGTCTCCATGACTATTTATCATATCACAACCTGCACAGGTATTGGCATTTCAATATCCCGTACTTTTTTTTTGAAGAGTATATATTGAAACAACACGAGTGACGTTAGTCACGAATTGCTGTTTCAATATATTAAGCAATGTCTTAAGCTCGAGACCATTAAACAACTTAAAATACAGACACTCGCACGTGCTTTGCAATGAAATACGTCACACGGATCCAAAATTTTAAGTAGTATAAATAATGAACGCTTGGCACATTGCCCGTACCATTATTTGAATTAGGTAACATCTGTATTTTAATTACATTTAAAATACAGATGTGACGCCATCCTTTGATGTCGGCGTAAGGCCTACCATTATTTCCAATAATGGACGGGGAACTTGCTAATCATGCATTATTCATACTAGATATAATATTGGACTCACGTGACGTAGTTCATTGAAATGCACGTGTTGGATAGTGTCAATATTTTAAGTTGTTTAATGTCTTAAAGGACAATATTGGTGCCAGTCATTATCACATATGTGTTAGAGCTGGTTAAACACATTCCAAATATATTTTTAACACAGAGATCATTGCTACGATAGCCGAGTAATACAGGTTTCCCGTATCGGAAGTGACGAACGCCAAAGGAAAACACGAGTCGCTGCTCTATATAACTGACTGAAGCGACGAGTGATAACATATACACGGCCGAATTTCTACTCACTAATAATTCCTAATAATTTCATTTCTTTTTTCTTATTTACTACCCTTCTGCTCCATCCGGCCCAATGAGGAAACCTATTGAATGAACTGTCACCAAGATGAACTTAATGAAAACAAATACTTCTAACTTAGGAATTGTAATGCTCTTACTCCAAATAAAATGTCCTATTCAAATACTTGTTTCGCTTAGGACTAGATAATTTAGCTGGAACAAATCAAGTAACGGAGATGGCGAACTTAGCATTAGATTTGCTTATATCGTGCAGTGATCTGGAGATGGGTGGCCAAGGAAATTCTAAAGTTGAGCTGAAAATTGGATTACATTCTGGTGAGTATCACAAACAATATTTTGATCATGATTATATTGATCATCATCTCATTTGCAGGTTACAACTTCTGTTAATTTATAAAATCAAAACGCACGTTAACAATAACGACCACCAGATTGGTACATTCAAATATACATTGAACCAACTGACCGTGACAGAGAATGACAGGCACCCATTTTGTGTGCCCGTTGTATCATAAGGTCTGTCATTGAGTCGACTGGTGTGGTTTCGATTCCCCGGTTGTACGTGACAAGGAGTAGGGTTGCCTGTCCGACCGTTTGAATTTTCTCCAGGCTCTCCGGTTTCTCGCCACTGCTAAAGACCGCTACACGCAAGCGAATTATTGAAATAAAATTGAACCATATATTAGTCTTAAAATTGAACCATATAGTCTTAAAATTGAACCATATATTAGTCTTAAAATTGAACCATATATTACTCTCTCTCTCTCTCTCTCTCTCTCTCTCTCTCTCTCTCTCTCCCATTTTATGCGAAATATTTAAGATTAATAGCTATTCACAAAAAAACAAAAGTGTAACCGATATTTATGATCACTGACCACGGGTGACTTGTACATATAGATAGATGTTAACTGAAGTCGCTCCAATATATAAGTTGAATTTCACCAATGAACAAATATCGGAAGCCAAAGAGAACAGGCTTATAGAGTTATTTCCTCCTAAACGACATTTTTGTCGTTGCGCTATTATGTAACTAAGCGACGTTATTTCTTTTGTAAGCCCCGGCGACGCCGCAAGGCCGAAAAATCTTGGCAAATATGTAAATGTAATTAAGATATAGATTTGTCCATGTTTAGTATAATATAATCCTGAGAGTTGAATTTAGAAACTTTTAAACTCGCTGATTATCACCTTTTCTACCATGGTCGGTGATTTGACCGTTCCTCGTGCCAATCAAATAGGTTATTTTGGTCAAAAATATTTTAGGAATCAGACCGCGCGTATTCCCAGCTGTATTTAGGAGCTGATCATTGTACAGAAACATCTAGACGTTTTCATGCAGAGGCATTGAAAATCAAGAGACTACCATACATTCCATATTGAAATCCACGAATGAGAAGATGACATAGGCCAAAACAGCACTACATAAATGACCTTTCCCGGTGGCCCCAAAACCGAGAGCATAGGAAGGCAGGTCAGAGAGAATTTACACTTGAACATAGAAATCTAACTTAGTGAACACTTCTACTCGAACGTAGGTACCATACACCCTGTTGTGATCTATGCCATCTTACCCTGCAGCTATTTCAATAAGGAAAGCATGGTTGTGGTCTGAACATGGACACCGCCTATAGGCGAAAGGGGCCAATCTCAGTTGAGGGGGCTAAGGCTATTTGCCCGAAAATGTTCTTTGTCACCCGAATTTTCAGAAGGGACCAGTCATTAACTTAAACGATATATGGTCTCATTCTCTTATGTTTGTGCCCGAAAAACGGAAATACATTTCCTGAAATATGAACGGTTCACCGAATGATTTGATGGCATGAAACATAGTCGTAATGGTGATGATCAGTGGTTATTTGAAGATGATCGTTGGTCATTGGTGAAAAGGCGCTGCATTGGTTAAATTTTGCCCATACATTTATTATACATTTACCTGCTACTAACTACTGAATACAGATGAGAATAATCATGGCATGATGCTACAATGACCGTGGACGTCCTATTTTGTCACAAACACTTTTTAACCAAAATAACAAAATACAGTACTAATGTTGATAATAAACGGTCATTTGAACTATTAAAAATAATCGTCGGTCATCAGTGAATAGGCGAATCGCGTGGAAAATACTGTTTTTTACACTTTTTCATAGTACTTCTGAACTCTAGTGCGTAGTTTCTTGTCAGTTTTTCTTCTGCCATTTACTTCGAGTAATGCCCTCCACAACCACACTAAGCAATGCTATGTCAGACCTGCAAAAAGTTGCTACAAATGCTTTAGGATGGCATAGTCTTAAACATAATCATGTAAAATGACCACTTTAAGAAAACTCACAGAAAATTCCACACGATTCATTCATTCCCAAACGAATGCAGGATTTTAAGTCGACCACTAGGCCTGTCATACCTGAGCAATATAACAAATTTAGGGCCACAACATTTCGAGTAGTAGCGTTTTGAAAATAGGGTAAAAAATTGGTCGAAGATGACAAATAAAACAACAATTTTCTGTTATACCGGAAGTTGTCATTTAAAAAAATCATTACATCGTGTGACTTCTGTCGCCTGTCGTTTTTTTTTTTCAATTTCTGCATGGTCCTCTCGTAATATGAAGTCCACGCGGCTAATTAAAAACGATTTATTTTGTATTTTTGTATTTTAAGGGCCAATTATTGGGGCATATATAAAGGATAAACAGTTTGGTCGTTTTTGTATTCTTGGAGAAACGCTTCAGATAACATCCAGTTTAGCCAAAACATGTCAACGTAAGTAACCTTCAGTCGTGTTCGTTTTACACGATTGAACACATATAGTGAGGCAGATAACTGTAAAAATCGTTCAAATCAGGAAACAATCATTAAACCTTGTACAGGTGTTCGATTAGGGTCATTTATTAAGAAAACCCCATTAGCCAATTTAATTTTCAAAATTTTTCAAGACGATTGAAATTTTCGGCTTTTCTTTCACGGGTTTTTACTCACTTTACCGGATGATAGGATTTTTATGCGCTCACATTCTCATTTGGACTTATTATGTCGTCCAGACGTCCGTTTGGTTTGTTTCTGGACAGTCTGAAGGTCCCAATTTTTGACGAAATTCATAATGTATGTTTATTTCCAACAGATCTCGGATGGGTTCTAATTTGGCGCGCAACGTCCTGAGTTATTGCCCACACCACTTGCGCTTTATTGCGAAATATATGTCATAAGATTGTGGAATATTTCCGACGTCTCTTACGCTTTATTGTGAAATATGTGTACGATGATTGTGGACCCTTCAGAGGCCACAATTGTTGGTACGATTCAGTTGAATTCTTGTATGTGTTACGGGTCAATAGATCTGGAAGGAGTTAGATTTTGTTATAGTGGCCCTTGTCTTAAACCCAAAATGTGAAGTGTGATTCCTCTAAAGCCCTCAACTTTTGTCCGATTTCAACAAAACTTAAAATATATCTTAAGGATCAATGCAATATGACAATGTGGTGTGATTTTATTGCTAAAAAATGATATTTTGTTACCCGAAATTCGACCATTTCTACTAAGAGTATATGTGCGAATTTTTTTACCTGTATCCACATTTAAACGATTTCCCCGTTTTTATACGTCCACATTTTCATGTGGACGTACATGTATATTGTCGTCGCCCCTGTCCGTCCGTCCATCCACAATCGTTTGTGGAGACTCTACAGGGCCAAAAAAGCCGGACAAAATGGTCACCCCTCGTACGCGTATAGTGATGGCATATCAAGGTTCTTATCCGATTTTGAGGAAACTTGAAATATATGTTTATAACCCACAGATCTTGGTTCCTGTGGATATTCGCGCATATCAGATCGTAACTTCCTGAATTATGGCCCTTGATTGTACGAAAAATGGCGTTTTTAGCTTGTGGTATCTCTAGAGGTCACAATTTGTATCCGATTGAAAAAAAAACAACATTTGAATATTTCACCGTTACACGGCTGAGTTAGAATTTCGTGAAAATCGGACCAAAACTACCGGACAAAATGCCCCCCCCCCTCGTATGTCACAATGTTGATCCAATTTTGATGAAACTTGAAATATATCTTTATAACCCAAAGATCTTGGTTCCTGTGTTCGTGCCTATCGGATCGTAGCTTCCTGAATTATGACACTTGATTTTACGAAAAATCGCTTTTTGTTTAGCTTTTTCTCTATCCATCTCTTGCAAAATGTGGGTGTATCCTGCCTGGCAGTCGCTGGTTAGAGGTCACAATTTTTTTCCGATTTTAAAAACTGTTTAATATCACCATTCCACCATTATGAAGGTTGAACTCGTTTTTCGGGAAAAATTGAAATGAAACTGTCGCTCTTTGTACGCAAATTGTGTAAAAGTATGTAATATGAAGGTTGTGGACCCTCTAGAGGTCACAATTTTTATCCGATTTTGATGAAACTTGAAATGTATGTTCATAACCCAAAGATCGCGCATATCGGACCATATCTTCCTGGATTATGGCCCCTGATTGTACAAAAAATCACATTATTTTTTTTATGACGTTCTCTGTCCATCCCTTGCCAAATGTGGGCGTATCTTGCAAGGCAACCGCTTGTTATTAGTGCTGGGACGATATATCGTTGAATCGATGTATCGCAATTCACTTTCTCATGAAACGCGTATTTATCCTGTTGTTTTCTTGGTAGATATTGACCTGATTATGAATCTTGATACGAATCGTATCTAGCACCTGAATCGCAATAAGTATCGTATCGTGACTGCAGTGGCAATACCTAACACTAGTATTTATGCAGCTATCTGCTGCACTAATATAAAACCGATAATATTATTCTGGGGTATCATCTTATTATAAGTATTGTTCTTTTATGGCTAAAAACTACCTGAATTGGCCCATGAATAGTCCTGTTAGTGTTACTCAGTCAAATTTTATTTCCGCTTTCCCGGATATGTATGTTGGATGTATCAGTTTATCAGGAGCTGAATGCTGGTCCGATGGCGACAAGCCGACAACGGGAATCTATCATCACCTCTGAACAAACAACAACAACGATACATTACAAACTGTACACATTGAAAGAATAGTTCCTGAAGAGAAGCTGTCTTTGGTTATCAATGAACCTCGCAAACAAAAGAAAACATAATTCTTGTCAATTCATGAACATTTGTAGCACCATAGGTCCTTTGTCTGACGTGGAGAGCGGACACAGTACTAAAACCGGTCGCCACATCTTACGTACGACCCATGCATCTTTTCTTATTACATATTTCTGTAGCCTTGTGATCGTCTAGAATTTGTCTCTAGCTGTCTTTACTTCTGCTTCACGTTGTGTATTTACTTCTTACAGTTTCTTAAGACGTCTGTCTTACCAGGAATAACAATGCGACAGTTTGCTTCTACATATTTTATATATATATATATATAGCTGAATACAGGTATACAAGCATAATCGATAACAATACTAGCTAAAACCATTTCTCTACCCTAGCCAGCCTCGCGGCTGTCTAGGATCTCAGATGTAAGCCCTCTGGAACCTAATAGAAGTCTGGCGAATTCTCACCAGTATCCTAATTTTGTATCTACTGGTTTTGGACATTCAATTATCCAATTGGTCAAATATGATGTAAATAATTATAGAGATTGGTTAATTGAGCCCAATGACGCCGACAACCCACCCTTATATGGTGGAATGGAATTTTACTGAAGAATATTCTCATGAGATATCTGTTAACATGTTGCTGACATAGAACCAGTTATGTTATGGCTCTACAAGTGTTTTTATATCACAATATGTCATTCAAACCCTAAGTTGATTTAAGTATTTTAAGTACATATCACATATTATGCGAATATGTTATTTCTCGAGCAAAAATTCTACTAAAAGTATTACACATGCCATAATTATTCAAATTAAATATGATATTTGTTTATCATAAAGAAGTATTACTGTTTCCATCTGTGTTGTTTCCTGTTTCAGCCAATAGCATTCATATCAGCAATACTGCTGAACGAGCTTTACGAGAAGTTGGCTTTTATGATTTAAAGAAACGTTGCCGTCTTTCCACAACTGTACGTATTTTTATATGATAATCTTACTTATTCTTTGTACTTAAGTCCAACTGGTAAAAATTGTTAGTTTAATATCTAATGAAGATGGGCATACGCCATACATTGTGCTATGAAGGAATTTTTGCCCGGACAGCGGCACTATGACCTAATCTTACATCGAATTCCAATTGTCAAGGGATCTTTTACGTGCACGCCAATGTGTACAGGGGACCTCGGTTTTTCAGACCATCCGAACGACTAGACAGCTGTCCTTCTCAGGCCCTCCGTCCTGCATCTCAACCACGCCGGAAAAGCTGGATGAATTTTCTCTGCCGATGCAGGGACCGAACACCCGACCTCCAGGCTAGCGAGCCAGCTTCTAACCCACTTAGCCACCGTGACCCCCACCGGGAACTATATAAACTGGAATATACATATACACATGTATATATATTGCCTTGTTATATTTTCATATTTTATCATTGCTTGATAATGACTAGTCGAAACGTCGCTCAGTAATAAGCAGTACTTGTATTCCATGCAATAGTGACCTGTATTACTATATCGAATATTTTCGATTTTACATTATCATGAACGAAATCTAAGGGAAGTAACTAGCCTTAAAACAAGATGTCGACGCCCATAATAAGTATTTGATAAGGACAACTTCAAGTTTGGTCAAAGGTCACAAGATGTAAACAGGGCTAGTGCTCATCCCAACCCTAACCCTGGACCTAGCCCTAACGCTAACCCTAACCTCCAATCTCGCCAACAATCACGCGCCCTAACCTTATCTACACCTCAGCGAGCTTGACGAAAATTGAGCTGGCCTAAGTAAATAGATCTAGCCCGACGCCCATGAAATAAATTTAAGAATTGCCATTTCAGAAAATCCATTCGCATTGTCAGTTCAATATTGTAAAATTTCTCTCTTCATGGACGATATCTATTGGTTTTCTTTATTAATCCCAATTCGTCGTCACGATTCATATTTGTTTATTTTAATGCATGAATGATGGAATTTATTTCGGGAAGGGGCGCAACTTTTACTTGACTTGGCGAAATTTACTGGATAATCAACCACATTAAAAAACAAACTCCCGGTTACGCATGTTAATGTAACTTTTAAGCTAATGTTGACAACTCACCCCATAGACATACAAATAATATTATTAGTTTGTCTATGTCCAGATCCTCCGTATAACGTCAATGGCTCCGTACGTTTAAGACTAGCAGGTTCTAGGTGTTTCATGATGGTAGTGAAATTTTAAATTTTACATTGATTTATTAATGCACTCTATCGTGGTTGTTCTTAATTTCAGTCAGCAACTAAGATGGATACATATTGGTTATTAGGTCGAAAGGTGTCATCAGTGACAGAAAACATGAATAAACGTACAAGAAGCATCAGAGAACCCTTACATCTGTCTAAAAAGGCAGTTTATGTTTTTGACCCTGATGATTTATATCTCCCTCCGCCCTCTTATACATTCTGGTGATTCATGAATCCTTATATTAAAGGCTCAGTACCACTCTTGTTGTAACTGAATAATATGTCCCAATCTTTATTCTGGTCAACAAATTGTACTATTTTACAATATTTCAATTAATTGAAGATACAAATTTCATCTTAACACACCTTATTTAAAAATTTTGAAAAATTCAACATAATGGTTTGAAACGTCTAACGTAAACCTTTTCAAATGAAACTTCGATTTAAAAATATTTTCGAACCCTCTGGACAAGTAAAATAGGATGTAATGGATAATTTACACAACAGGTAGGACACTTAAACATCTAGTACTTAGATAGAGATATTATTTATTTTCTGGAGCTTTCAAGCCTGCAAGAGTGTTATTGTCCCTTTAAAGAAATGACAGATCATAAATTGGCGGAGGAAGATACAAGGAATCACCAGAATGTATAATATAAGAGATAGGTAATACAAATTATATTAAAGAAAAGACAGATCATAAATGGGCGGAAGAAGATACAAGGAATCACCAGAATGTATAATATAATTTGTAAGGATATATAATGCTACACATCTAATGAAATATAATGCTGTACATCTTATGATATATAATGCTACACGTCTAATGATGTATAATACTGTATATCTAATGATACATAATGCTACATTTTTAATGATATATAATGCTACAGGTCTAATGATATATAATGCTGTACATCTAATGATGTATAATGCTACACGTCCAATGATATATTCGAATCCCCGGTTGTACGTGACAAGGAGTAGGGTCGCCTGTCCAACTTCATTAAAACGGAGATATGCTTTTAGCGATTGTATAAGGATGTATGTTAACCACTTGGAAGGCTTTTTTCGTTTCCCCCTTTCCATGTTTTATACCTTGTGGTAGCACGCGACACCTATCGTTACATAAATCTAACATCTACATAGTCTAAGTCTTGTTTTATTAGTACTGAATGAATGAATGAAATGGAGTTTAACGTCCTACTGTTCTGCTCCTAACCTGGGCTAATGAAGACGGGCATACGCCATACAGTGTGCTATGAGGGAAATTTTGCCCGGACAGCGGCACTACGGCCTACTCTTATATCGAATTCCAACTGCCAAGGGATCTTTTACGTGCACGCCAATGTGTACACGGGACCTCGGTTTTTCGTCCAATCCGAACGACTAGACAGCTTTCCTTGTCAGCCCCTCCGTCCTGCATCACTGACAAGGGAGAACCACGCCGGAAAATCTGGATGAACTTTCTCGGCCAATGCAGGGATCGAACACCCGACCTCCAGGCTAGCGAGCTAGCGTCTTGCCCACTTAGCCACGTGACCCCCCTTATTAGTACTGAACTGGATTTTTAAACAATTTGTTTTCGTTTATGTTGTTTTCGTGTGCCATATAGTTTGGGCGTATATATATATAGGCATCACCCTGTACGTCGGTCGGTCGGTCCGTCCGTCCGTCAACATTTGGCTCGTTAACGCGATAGAAGCTTCAGATTTTGACGGATCTTTTTCTGATTTGGTGTTAATCATCTCGTCATGAGAGCACGAACCCTATCGATATTCAGCGTCCCACGACCTGCCGTATCAGAGTTATACCCCCTTTGCCTAAAAACCCTATGAGCGTTTTTAACGGATTAAATGTAAATAATCACATGCGCATTAAATTACTGTGCAGTCCTGAATTGTTCCATTTCTTCTAAAGTCTTGGTAGTCTATCACATGTCCCAAATAGTAGTTATCTGTTACCTTGTCAAATTCAATTTTGGGCTTAATTCATCACCGCTCCCCATCCACAATTGCACCTGGTAGTACACGCGGAAACCATGACACTTCGCAAAATCTGGAGTTGACGGCAAATTCTGAATCTGGACACATGACAAGCTTTTCACTACCTTTTCCCTAAGCTTTCTCATACCCAAGCGTCCTAATGTTTGATTTGTTCGCACACCACACAAACACAGTTCGAAGTTCGAATCCTCTTGATTTTTTTTGAAAGGGACACACAATCTGGATGTTGTATCACACCCAGCGATAGCATGTACAAACGGAAGGTAGCACAACTCTGTCAATAAGCAGAACTTCATAGATATTTTGTGTGAACAACTTGAAGACGATAATATGAAAACATTGAAGGTGAGGGGGGGGGGGCGATATGCTTATTGCCTAGAGAGGAATCGAACGTGCTCTGTCAGATAGTACTCGTGTGGTTGGGAAGGACACTGACGTCTTGGTTCTATTCCCAACCTGATATTTTAGGTCTGACAACGATACACATCTTGAAAATAAGTTCAAAGTTGGTTGTCGGAACATCAACTTGAGATCGAGAGCACTTGGGTGAGAGCGTGATGCATGGAACTTTTCGTATGGTCCGAAACCGGGCCCAAATGGGTCAAATTGGCAAAAATCCTAAATGACCGTCAATTATGACTGAAAATGACGTTTTTTTATATCCAATTATAATATGATCGAGTTTGGTATCAAAATATATCCTTTCGGGGTAGCTAGCTGAATCTATTTTGGTGATTAGTTCAACCGCGGAGTCAATATGGGGAAATAATTATCGATGGCGGTCAGGTTTGGCGGGAAAATTCGAATTTTACAAAATGACCACATTTGGTGTCAAAATATATGTAATTGATTATTACGCCATGACATAAAGTTAAGTTTTAATGTTGCAAATGTACATACTGCACGGAAATTAAGACTACCGAGAGCAACATGAATATACTTCTTTCTATTTCTCTAACAATTCAACACAAATTAAATTAAACAGTTATATATTTTATATGAGGCCAAATTTGATAAAATATATCGCCAGTAGTCACAGGTAATGACGATTTGTTACAATTGTAATACTATATTCTCAGAAGGAGTAACTACCACAAGGAGTAACTACAATACAAATCTTTCGATTAATTTAAATCATTTAAATTACGATATGAGATGAAGGCTACTTACGGCCACCTAGAGAATTTGTATGTGCTGGAGCAAGACATACACCCCCCCCCCCTCTCACACCTACATGTATGCAAGGACGTTTAGACCACCAGGGCCGCTCTCGCGGGCTCTGCGGCACGAATGAATTAAATAGATATTTAAGCCACCCGGCTTCATGGGCCCCAGATCGATGAGCTGACCCCCCCCCCCCCAAACACCTTCTCCTTGGGTCTGTACTGTAATGCCGCCATGTCGAATAATCCAGATAGTCTTTGCTTTGAAAGCTCAGGTCGTGTAAAATGTCATCCACCAATTACGAATATAATATTCACAGTTTCACTACAGTATTGGGTTCTGGACTCTGGTCATTAGGGAAGCCCAAGTACGAACTTTTTTTCTTTTTGTTTTTGATTTCCTTTTTGTATTTTTAATTTTGAAAAATGATTTCTAATTTCTATTTTAATTTTGGATTGAATAATTTTGGATTATGTTGAATAATTTTGGATTTTGTAAATCAATTTTTTAATTTCTATTTTAATTTTGGATTGTGTTCAATAATTTTTAATTTTGTAAATTTTGTAAATTAATTTTTAAGTTTGTAAATTAATTTTTAAGTTTGTAAATTAATTTTTAAGTTTGTAAATTAATTTTTAAGTTTGTAAATTAATTTTTAAGTTTGTAAATTAATTTTATTTTGAATTTCCAATATTGTAAGATTAATTTATAATTTTGTAAATTAATTTTGTAAATTATTTTTTATTTTGAATTTCCAATATTGTAAGATTAATTTTTAATTTTGTAAATTAGTTTATAATTTTAAAATTTAATTCATAATTTTAAAATTTAATTTATAATTTTAAACTTTTATTTACAATTTTTAGCTTGTAATTTTATATTTTGTATTTTTATTTCCATTTTGTAAAATAATTTATAATTTTTTTTTTTTTTTTTTTTTTAAAAAAAATCTATTTTTCTTGAGCACCATTCGGCAAACCTCGGCTGATAATCTTACAATTTAAAATTTTTGGAAAAAAATCATTTTCATATCTGGCAGCTTCACATTGGAATAATCTGCCTACTCATTTGAAACAGTACTTTATCAACTTTCAAATCATCACTGAAGACTTATCTGGCCCCGATTCTATGTTTAGAATTGTGTCGTAAATGTTGCTCGAATTGTAGAAAACTCAACTCTTTGCATGCGCTACGAGCATACAAACAGTCTGGAATAGACTGTGGGTGTTCACATTATTATTATTATTATTATTTTGTGATCTTCATCATGTCATGTAGTTCGCCTGTACGACGTAGCTTGATATGTGTTTCTGCTCATTAAAATCGGATAAAAATTGTGACCTGTAGAGTATCCACAACCTTGGTATTACATACTTTTACAATTTGCGTATAAAGAGCGGCCATATTGTTGGGCAGTTTCATTTTAATTTTCTCGAAATTCGAATTCAACCTTCATTATGGTGGAATGGTGATATATTTAAACGGTTTTTAAAATCAGAAAAAAATGTGACCTCCAGAGAATCCGCAAGCTAAAAATGTGATTTTTCGAACAATCAGGGGCCATATTCAGGCGCGATTATTAAAAGGAACCAAGATCTTAGTGTGTAACGGTGATATGTTCACACTTTCTTTTTTCAATCGGATAGAAATTGTGACCTCTAAAGGGACCACAAGCTAAAAGCGTGATTTTTGCAAAATCAAGGTCCATTATTTTGGAAGTTACGATCCGATATGCGCAAATATCGAAAGGAAACAAGATCTTTGGGTTATAAACATGCATTTCAAGTTTCATCAAAATCGGGTGAAAATTGTGACCTCAAGCTAAACGCGGTTTTTCATACAATCAGGGGCCATAATACATAAAGTTATGGTCCGATACATGCCAATATCGAAAGGAACCGAGCTCTTTGCGAGATATTTTAAGTTTTGTCAAAATCGGATAAAAATTGTCACCTGTAGCGTGTTCACAAACAAATTGTGGACGGACGGACGGGCGTCCGTACAGGGGCGACGGCATAATACGTCCACATGAAATTAAAAATTATTGTTTTACAAAATTAAAAATTATTTTACTTTACAAAATAAAAAAATATTTTACTTTACAAAATTAAAAATTATTTTACATATTTTACAAAATTACAAAATATAAAATTAAATTAGGAAATAAAAAAATTACAAAATAAAAAATTATTCTAAAAAATCGAAATTTAAAGATAGGTTGCCAGGCAACGAAACATACGCCCACAGCAGCTATATCGTCCAGGCAGTCAACAAGAGTTGTCACATATTTTTACTTTTTTCGGTAATGAAACATTTATAATACATTAAAATCTGATTAAGAGTAACAACTCATTAAGTTATTATCAGAAAACCATTAGAATTTGTTTGGTTTTTATAAAGTTCTGCCCCATGCTAACGTTTAGTATACAAAACTTTTAACATCATGAATTTAGCTGTTCAAATCATAAAGATTCTTGAAAATCAATATACTTATTCGTCTCAAGATCTTAAACACTGTGTATAAATTTACAGTCAATCGGATATTAACTTTAGCGTCTAGAGCGTCCACAAGATTTTTCAAAGTGATCAAGGGCTATAATTCTGGCAAAAAATGGTCGGAAATCGCTTAAAATCACTAGGGATTAGACTATTTTTCAAGATTAAATATAATAATAATAATAATAATAATCGCTTAAAATCACTAGGCTTCTTCGTCTCATGGTCTTCAACACTGTATATAAATTTAAAGTCAATCGGATATTAACTTTAGCCTCTAGAGCGTCTACAAGAATTTTCAAAGTGATCAAGGGCGATAACTCTGGCAAAAATTATCAGAAATCGCTGAAAATCAATAGGCTTCTTCGCCTCATGACCTTAAACACTGTGTATCAATTTAAAGGCAATCGGCGACGGACAGACGGACGGACGGACCGACGGGGGCGACAACAATATACGACCACATTTCAATGTGGGCGTATAAAAATAGGGATTAGACTATTTTTCAAAATTAAATATAATAATAATAATAATAAAAACGAAAATAGTTTGTATTTGAGCTTCGGTAGGTCATGCGTGTCAATCATATCAGGCTGGGTTATTTTTCATTATTATTATTATACAGTCTTACAATATAGCAAAGGAATGTAAAGTTTCATTGTTTTACATGCGCACCGGCTAAATATAATTCCAGTCATAATATTTTCCGATGTCAACAGGTTTAGATTAGTAGAATTACCATGGTGAAAACGATGATGAGGCGACGACAATGAAGATGATAATATTATGGTTATTAATGTCAATCGTAAATAAGATCATCCATTAAATAAATATTATTTGTGATTGGTTCAGGAATAACGAATCGTTCTGTTTGTTTAGGAATCTATGTAAGGTATTGAGATTGTGTCTACATTTGATCTTGGATTTGTGTCTAAAATGGACATGGGCGTCAGTGCATCCTCCAAGTTATCAGGTTGGTAAATATCTGGTAGTCCATCAGTTAATAATATCTTCAGATCAGATGCACTGTAATTAACAATAAAATATTATTACAGATCATATGTACAATATTATTACAGATCATATGTACAATATTATTACAGATCATATAGTAAACCAGCGGCTGCCAGGCAGGATACGCCCACATTTTGCAAGAGATGGATAGAGAACAAGCTAAACAAAAAGCGATTATTCGTAAAATCAAGGGTCACAATTCAGGAAGTTACGATCCGATATGCACGAATACCGACAGGGATCATGATCTTTGGGTTATAAAGATATATTTCAAGTTTCATCAAAATCGGATCAACATTCTGACTTCAAGAGGGTCCACAACCTTGATATACCATATATTTACACTATTTGCGTACGAGGTGCGGCCATTTTGAACGGCAGTTTTGGTCCGATTTTCACGAAATTCTAACCCAGCCGTGAAATATTTAAACTTTTTTTTTCAATCGGATAAAAATTGTGACCCCTAGAAAGACCACAAACTAAAAACGCCATTTTTCGTACAATCAAGGGCCATAATTCAGGAGGTTACGATATGATAGGCGCGAATATCAACAGGAACCAAGATCTTTGGGTTATAAAGATGTATTTCAGGTTTCATCAAAATTGTAGCCTCTATAGGGGAACCACAACCTTGATATGCCATATATACACACTATTTGCGTACGAGGGGTGGCCATTTTGTCCGGCAGTTTTGGTCCGATTTTCACGAAATTTGAACTCAACCATCATTAGGGTGTAACGATGATATACTTTTCAAAAAAAAAGTAGGGGATATTCAGAAACAATACAAAACTGCGGAAATCAACTGCTGTTTTTATTGGAGGTAACCAGTGTATCTTAAATAACAGGCCAATTGCCTACGCATGAACATAAACAGTTCATATGGGCGGCTTATCTGACGGCTCCATTTCACTCGCAAAGAGATACACTGTCAAAAGTGAAAATGGACGTTTTTGATTTTTGTCTTAATAATAAGTAATTACTCCACCAATCTTCAGACATTCAGCAATTCGTCGTGGCATGCTCCTAATCAACCCGTCCAATCAGGATTTGGGGCAATCTGACCACTCCTCTTGCAGTAACACGGCCAATTCTTGCAGTGTTGTCGGTTGACGTCGACGAACACGTCTCCCGATCATGTCCCAGACATGCTCTATACGGGAAAGGTCAGGACTCATGGCTGGCCAAGGTATATGGGCAATATGGTGACGCTGGAGGTAGTCATTCACGACACGAGCGCGGTGGACACGGGCATTATCATCTTGAAAGATGAACCGTCGACCTGCACGTTGAGCAAAGGGCAGAACTATCGGTGCCAGGATTTGATCACGGTAGTACACACTAGTGACCCTTCCCTGAACATACAAGTCTGTTCTGCCAGTCATGGTGATTCCTCCCCACACCATAACAGACCCACGCCCGAATTTGTCATGTTGTCTGACGTTAACGTTAGCATGACGCTCATTTACAAGCCTCCAAACGCGAGTACGCCTATCGGTGAAATCCAGAGTAAATCTGGACTCATCTGAGAACATTACACGCGCCCTTCGATAATTACCCCGATTTCTACGCTGCCTAAACCATTGACGCCTGTTTGCCATGTGCTGGCGTGTTAATGGAGGCACAACACGCGGTCGTCGCGCATGAAAATGGGCTGCATGTAGCCGATTTCTAATGGTTTGGGGGTGTAACTCGAATTCCTGTAACTTGTTACAAGTTTACAGAAAGCTGATTGTCCGTTTGTCCTCGATTTCGCAGGACCTGTGTACGAATGTATCGATCCCGGGCTTGTGTAGTGGCTCTAGGACGACCTGAACGAGGTCTATCATCAACATTGTGTGTTTGTTGGTACCGGTTCCACAGTCTGCTGATCACAGACTGTGACACATTAAGCATGTTGGCTACTGCTCGCTGTGTAGAACCCATTTGAAGCATGCCAATAGCACGTAGACGTTCATCATGTTGAAGACATCTCATTGCAAATTAAACGTAACACTCTAAAGCAAAGATACGCTAAACAGTAAATCTTATGCAAGAACCAAAAGGAAAGCAAACATGGATAGGATAAACCAGCACGCGGCAGTTTTCAACAACCCTTCCTTGAAGTGTCAAATTTGACAATGAACCCCTTCCACGTGTATGGCGCTATTGCGTGTCGCATGTGCAGCTCACTGGTTCTGTTGGGGCGATAAGTTCTTCATCTGTGAATATACTCTCAAAGCATGTCAAGTGTCCATGACTATTTATCATATCACATTTCAATATCCCCTACTTTTTTTGAAGAGTATATATTCAAAGTTTTTTTGGGTTTTTTTAAATCGGATAATAATTGTGACCTCTAGAGGGACCACAAGCTAAAAACGCGATTTTTTGTACAGTCAGGGGCCATAATTCAAGAAGTTATGATCCGATATGCGTGAATATTGAAAGAAACCAAGATCTTTGGGTAATAAATATGTATTTCAAGTTTCATCAAAATTTGATCGAACTTGTGGCCTCTAGAGGGTCCACAACTATTTTGCCCGGCAGTTTTAGTCAGATTTTCATGAAATTTGAACTCAAGCATCATTACAGTTACAGTGTAACGGTGATATATTCAAACGTTTTTTAAAATCGGATAATAATTGTGACCTCTAGAGGGTCGACAAGCTAAAAACGTGATTTTTTCGTACAATCAGGGGCCATAATCCATGAAGTTACCGTCCAATATATGCCAATATCGACAGGAACCGAGATCTTTGGGAGATAGACCTATATTTTAAGTTTCGTCGAAATTGAATAAAAATTGTGACCTGTAGAGAGTCCACGAAAAAATTGTGGACGGACAGACAAACAGGAGCGACGGCATAATACGCCCACATGAAAATGTGGGCGTATAAAAATTTGCTAGACATTATCAAAATATTATTTTGCTATAAGACTTCAAGGGCATGTTATAGGGGAAACTTGTCTGTCGCCAAAAGAAATGTTTAATAATAGTATCATTTATTTTAACCTATACCGAAATAGCATAGAAGCGAATTACTGACTAGTTGAATTCACTCCGACAAAACATGTTTATTAATTGCATTTCGCGTATTGAATTAAGTCAAAGTTTTATGCGACAATCGTCCATTTAAACCCAAAATACCCGATTTTCCAAGAATGGGAGTGTGTGTGTGTGGGGGGGGGGGACTGTGAATCAGTTGACTTAGCAAACAATTCCTTGTTACTCCACAACGGTTAATGCTTCTTCTTTTCAATCATAAAATATGAATTGTATGAATTGTGCTTACCACTGTGAGTGGGTTCTTAATAAAGGTGTTGAATATATATTCACTGGGGTTTCCTCTATTTCCTGACTGCTTGATTCCTATAAAATCATTAAACACATGTCAACTTTGATGGCTAATCTGTCTGAAAGAATTTTGGTTTGTTGTTGGATTTTTCAACAAAAAAATAATTTAAAAGTTCATGCTTATAATTACTTTAGGTTTCCTTTTCTATGCCACGTCATTACAAGACTTATTATTATACACAGTGTATTCTTCGTTAACTTTAGATTGTGTATATGTTTACAGACTACTAAAACCAGCGGCTACCAGGCAGGATACGGCCACATTTTGCAAGAGATGGATAGAGAACAAGCTAAAAACAAGCGCAATTTTTTGTACAATCAGGGGCAATAATCCAGAAAGTTATGGCCTGAAATGTGCACATATCAAAAGGGACCGATATTTTTGGGATAAAAAATTGTGACCTCTAGAGGGCCCACAGCCTTCGTATTACACACTTCTACACAATTTGCGTACAAAGAGCGGCCATTTTGTCGGGCAGTTTCATTTCGATTTTCCCGAAAGTCGAATTCAACCTTCATTATTGTGGCCTCTAGAGAATCCGCAAGATAACCAGCGGCTGCCAGGCAGGATACGCCTACATTTTCGAGAGATGGATAGAAAACAAGCTAAAACGAAAGTGATTTTTCCTACAATCAAGGGCCTTAATTCAGGAAATTACAATTCGATATGCGCAAATATCGAAAGGAACCAAGATCTTTGAGTTAGAAACTTACATTTCAAGTTTCAACAAAATCGGATAAAAATTGTGACCTCCATAGGATCCACAACCTTGATATACCATATTTTTACGCAATTTGAGAACGAACGGCGGCCATTTTATCTGTCAGTTTTGTACCGATTTTCACCAAATTCGAACTCAACCGACCTTAGGGTTTAATGGTGATATAATAAAACGTTTTTTTAAATCGGATAAAAATTATGACCTCTATAGGGTCCACAAGCTAAAAACGCGATTTTTCGTACAATCAGGGGCCATAATTCAGTAAGTTACGGTCCGATATGGGCGAATATTGAAAGGAACCGAGATCTTTGGGTTATAAACTTACATTTCAAGTTTCATCAAAATTGGATCAAAATTGTGGCCTCTAGAGGGGCCATAACTTTGATATACCAGATGTTTACACTATTTGCGTACGAGGGTCGAGAGGCGACCATTTTGTCCGGCAGTTTAGGACCGATTTTCATAAAATTTAAACTCAGACAACATTACGGTGTAACGGTGATATATTCGAACGGTTTTTAAATCGGATAATAATTGTGAGTCCTCTAGAGGGACCACAAGCTAAAAACGCGATTTTTCGTACAAACCGGGGCCATATGTACGAAAATCCGAATTAACAAAGATATTTGGGTTATAAATATGCATTTCAAGTTTCATCAAAATCAGATGAAAATTGTGAACTCCAGATGGTCTACAACCCTTATACACAATATTTTGACACTATTTCCGAACGAGGGGAGGCCATTTTGTCCGTCAGTTTCGGTCCGATTTTTACGAAATTCGAACTCAACCAACCTTAGTGTGTAACGGTGATATATCCAAACGTTTTTTTTTAAATCGGATAAAAATTGTGACCTGTATAGGGTCCACAAGCTAAAAACGCGATTTTTCGTTCAATCAGGGGCCATAATTCACGAAGTTATTGTCCGATATGCCCGAATATCGAAAGGAACCGAGATCTGTGGGTTATAAACATACATTTCAAGTTTAAACCAAATCGGATAAAAATTGTCACCTCTACAGTGTTCACAAGCTAAAAACGTGATTTTTCGTACAATCAGGGGCCATAATCCATGAAGTTGCAGTCCAATACATGCCAATATCGACAGTAACCGAGATCTTAGGGTGATAAAAATTGTGACCTGTAGACGGCAGTAGCGGCGCCAGGGGGGGGGGGGGCAAGGGGGGGGGCAAATAATCTGGTCTGCCCTCTGTTTGCCCCCCCCCCCCCAATAATTTTTAAATAAAAAAAGTATTTGTGATATGTTTCGGTAATCAATACCTTCTACGGTGAATAAATCCCACATCCCCACTCAGTCATAAACTTGCATGTTGTAGAGCATTTTCGACAGTCTATTTTTCAAAACTTTCTTGGCGAGGTCCCCAATGGACTCGCTACTTTGGCGCTCACAAGGGGAATACGTTGAGGTTCGCAAGTCCGTTCGTTTGACATTTTGTTCTCTAGTCGGATAAACTAATGATCAGGCGACGAACGGTATCTGGGCAGATCTATTTATCTCGACGATCGGTGCCTGACAGAATACTGTAAGACAGCATTTCCGGCAGTCTATTGTTCAAAATTTTCTGGGGGAGGACTCCCTACTTTGACGCTCGTGAGTGGGCTTCGTCGTGATTCGCAAGTCCGTTCAATTGACAATTTACCTCATCGATCAGTGCCTGAAATACTGCCAGACTGCATTTCCGGCAACCTGTTTTTCAAAATTTTCTGGAGGAAGCCCCCCTACCCCTAGTTGAAGCTCGTGCCTTTGCCCCCTTAACCTTGGACTTTGCCCCAGCTTTGCCCCTCCAATCACCGACGGCTGGCGCCTCCACTGGTAGACGGACGGACGGACAGGGGCGACGACAATATACGTCCACATGAAAATGTGGGCGTATAAAAACATCATTAATGTGCGAGACTGAACAGAAAGTGGAAAACAAGACACACAGCTAAAGCCTTGTTCGCATGCACAACATTTACTCAAGTAAGAAAATTTGCTCATATGCATTTTGCAAGTATGTAATAGTAAATTTACTATGCGTTTGCACGAGTTTTAAGTAAGGTGTGTAAACATAAAGTAATTTGAAATGTTATCCCAAATATGTCCATTCACTTTTGGTATTCCGTAATGGAAAGTCTAATATCATACCGTCGAAGTATGCCTTGCCCTGCAAAAAGTTTCGCCCCTCCCCCGTAAAGAAAATTGTCGACCATAAAAACAATAGATATACATTGTCCGTCAATTTTACAGCACCCCTGAGAAAAATTTCCGCTCCCCCCACCCCCTCGTTGCTCTGAGCTAGTTACGTCCCTGGTGTATAATGTAAATTTGCATATGTATACGAGTGCATGCAAACAGGATATTAATGAAAGAGTGTTGAGTGTAGACGTATTGAACCATATACCACGAGAAGCACTATGCCGATAAGTTAAGAAGTTAACATATTGCTTACTTGACGTAAGAGTTGTAATCCTTTAATACTGTTTTTCCGAATCTTTTCCAGCAGATTTATAGAACCATGAACTTTATCCGATGCATCAAGATGGGCACTGCAATACAAAAACATAATGATGATGGGAATATTTATTAAAGGACAATATTGGTGTCAGTGATCATTACATATGTGATAGAACTGGTTAAATACATTCCAAATATAATTTTAACACAGAGATCATTGCTACGGGAGATGTGTAACAAGCACGTGAAGAAACGGGAAGTGACGCCAAACATGACAAACACGAGTTGTCCTTCTATATAACAGACTGAAGTAACGAGCGGTAACAGACAAACGATCGAATTTCATTTCACTGAAACGAAATATACGTCTGTATTTTAATCAGATTGCATACAGATCGGATTATAACTTATGTTGTTAGAGCGTTCACAGGGTTCGACAAAGTGAAACATGGGCCATAACTCTAGATGTAATTAACGGAAATTGCTGAAATTCAAGAGGCTTCTTCATTTTACTAATTTAAAGGTTGCACATTAATGTCATACAGATCGGATGCTAATTTTTGTCATTAGAGCATTCACAAGGTGCAATAAAGTGAAACAAGGGCCAAAACTGCAGACGAAATTAACGGAAATTATTGAAATTAGATAGATTTCTTCATCTCACTAATGTAAACAATTATGTCAATTTCAAAACAATCAGATAATAATTATATTATGTAGTCTGTAGAGTGTTCACAAGAAATTGTGGACGACGGACCGACGGACGGGGTCGACGACAATATACGACCACATTTCCATGTCGGCGTATATAAATGATTAAAGGACAAAAGTAGGAACGGTCTCAATTAAACAGCCCCCCCCCACTCCCATATCGTCTATTCGGAGAGAAGGGGCACAAAGGGTATCACATAAAAACCTATTGATTCTACTTTACCTGGACCAGGCGTTTATCTTTTCTTGTAAAGTACGTGTTTTTGGTAGACAATGGTTTTTCCATATCTTCATAATATCATCTTTCAAATTAATCAGATTTTTTCTATAATAACAATACATAATACTAACACGACATAAACACACATAGGTCTTTTCGGGCTAACATATTGTTTCCTATGGTATATCCTTTTTTCAACAACTCGTTTGAAGGGCTCTTTAGTGTGGAAGGGGCCGTAAGAAAACATACATACTAAACTGCAAAAAAACAAAACGTCAGAACGATTTCAAAATCAGACAGGCACTTTAATCAAATCATTCTAGAAAACGACTTACTAAATGGATCAACGCAATTTTAGTGATTAATTTATCACAATTCCAAGACATTACGAGAAGGTTTAGACTCTGTACACAGTCTATACATCAGTATCTGGTGTGTCCACCGCGAGTGTCAATAACAGCAGCGCAGCGACGGTACATGGAGTGGACCAGACGATTGATGAACGCCATTGGCACCTGGAACCACACTCTCAGAAAAGCCTGGCGCAATCCATCAGCTGTGTTTAGTCTCGGTACGGCGTTATTAAGTCTCCTCTGAATTTCATCCCAAAGATGTTCAATCGGGTTTAAGTCCAGACTAAGGGCTGGCCAGTGCATAACGTTGACACCGTTCTGCTGTAGAAAGTCCCGAGTAACTCTGGCGGTGTGGGCACGGGCGTTGTCATGCTGGAAAACGTTGTTTCGATGACATGCGAAATGTAGTATGACGTGGGGCCTGAGAGCTTGATCGATGTAGCGCACTGCTGTGATGCCGCTTCCTCTCTCTGGACCAAGATTTTGGAATACCACAGGACCCACTCTCTGGTTCAGGCCTATTCCACCCCAAACCATTATGCTTGGATCTCACCATGATTCTCGTTCCATGACACATTGGTCAGTATAACGCTGGCCACTTCGACGCCATATTCTGGTCTTGCCATCTGCAGTTGATACGCAATACCGACTCTCATCTGTGAACAGAACAGTTCTACATTGCCTGTGTCGTCAGTTCTGGTGTTGTTGGGAAAACTGTAGACGTTCACGTCGATGGCGAGGGGTGAGGATCGGTCCACGGTAAGGTCTACGGCAATGGATGTTCTCTCTGGTGTGACGTCGGTGCACTGTATCGGTACTAATGGGTCTTCCGAGTGTTCCCACTGTCTGACGTGCTGTCTCAGATGCCTGTATGAAGGGATTTTGCACGTGCTGTCGCACAACATGCCGGTCTTGTCGCCTTGTGATAACCCTTGGTCTACCAGTTCAGGGGCGATCATCAGTGGTGTTGGTGGCCCGAAAGCGTTGCTGAAGCCTGTATATGGTACGAACATTGACCTGGAAGTGATTGGGCAGTGTGGCCAGCGTCGAGTCTTCCATGCGCCTGATTCCTCTAGCTGTCGTGGCATGGTGCTGACGTTGTGGTGTAAGTGATTCAACCAGGTATAGGGGTGAATTTTATAGGGCTGGTCCCGGTGAACAGCACGTGCAGTATGAGTTACACGAAAATCATGGAGAACACATTGCGGTTTTGAGAACGTTTCCTGGGTTCAATTCTGTGTTTAGGAAGGAGCCTTATTGCTCAGTTTAAGGAGATGTGGTCACAAATATACAATAAAAGCATTTGGAAAGTTTTATGCAATGCGTCTATTCAGAGTAACATATCAACCTGACGTTTCTTTTGCTGCTTAGTACAGCTAACCTCATTTCCCGTCTCGTACAATGTTATATTTATTGTGTTTAGCAAAAGAGTAATTTCGATTGGATAGAGTGAAGTATTTACATAAAGTTTCGATATCAAGTAATGAGGACTGGGTGGAGTAATTACAAACAGTTTAGATATCAAGTAATGTGGACTGGGTAACATAATTACAAAAGTTTAGATATCAAGTAACGTGGACTGGGTAGAGTAATTAAATATAGTGCTAAAACCGACCATTAATGAAAATCTTATACTAACGCATCTGCTTGGTGCTGAAGCCCATCATATCTGTTTTTTCTTGTCTTCAACATTAAATTTTGTCGCCTAGATGTCATTCTGTCTATAATTTTAGCTGCCTTAGTAAGAATTCTAGCAGTTTTACGAACACTACAAAAAAGATACATATTCTACTTATCTTTATTATTAACAAACACTGTGGTAGAACTGCACAACAAGACGCATACAAAACAAATGCTACAATATTTTATAAATGTTTTATAAACATATCACGGTAATTTCTAGGCTACAAAATTCAATTCCATATAATTGGGAACAAAACAGTTTGTGCTTCTAGAAGGCACAAATTGAAAGAAATGTCATAATCTAGAAAAGGGAAACAAATCTGATAATTTCAAGTAACTTTAGTGGTCTACTATACCCTGTATCTTTTAATGCATCCCGTGTATCTTACTCTACATGATTCAATATAGATTTTAAAAGTTCTAAATTAATATCTTAATTTAATGAATTTGCAGTATTTAAAATTTTGTGAATGGAGCTCTTGAAACTTAACTGATGCTCTTTTAAGAATGCTGTTACGAGTTTACAAATAGTACAGATTACAGCATCTCAGTAGCAGAAGTTAAAATTTCGATAAAACATAACTTTTGTCAAATTCTACTACTAAACAGCATTCAAAACCTATGTGTTTAAAACTAATTACCAGGAAGCAGATTCTCCATAACACCAATCTGTGTTGTAAAACGTATCTCCATCATTTAACATTTCATATGCTGTAATTAAGTCTTCTTCTACCGTTTTAAGTAATTCATCATTCTAAACAGACAAAATTATTAGATAAAGCCCACTTCACAAGGACAACGCATAAGCACCCATTACAATATGGTTTTGATGTACATCGATTAGAAAATTAAATAAATTCAGACTACCCTGAAAAATAATTTTGTCAAGAGATACACCTACTCAGAAGCACTTTTTAAAAATATAAAGGGAGGTTGGGTGATCGCGCGTTGAAGTTTGTCATTGAGTCAAGTGGCGTGGTTTCGTTTCCCCGCTTGTACTTGACATGGAGTAGGGTTGCCAGACCAACCTCGTTGGTTTTCTCTGGGTCCTCCGGTTTCTTCCCACCTTTAAAGATCCCTACGCACAAGCGAATTATTGAAATAAAATTGAACCATATGTTAGTTCCGAAATGGCCTGTTTTGTGTCTGCAATGGATGAATAACTAAGATGGCTGCAAATGTGAAAATAAATCTGCTATCTGATTGTTGCTATTTATTTCCCTGGTCACTGCAGAACGTAAGCTGTAGGGATCGAACATATGACCAATACCCGAAGGTTCCTGTCTAATACCCTAATGGAAAAACACAATACCCATCTAACATCCATAACTGTGTTTTTATGGAAAAATAACATTGTTCCACCCGGGGCTGACCACCCTGTCCACTTCCTTATAGATACATATACACTTGGAGACTCAAAATGTTAAGTCAGTGGCACGACCCATTCTGCCACACTAATATATTCATAGCTCTGGTCTTCGAGCCATCACATTATTCTACTTTTTGTGACTAAAATAGAAGCCCTGCAAAAATATAAAGTTCAATTTAGTGGGATGGATAATAAACAAGCAATGCAGTGATCTAATGCGCACGCGTTAAATCATAGTCAACACCCGTTTGTTGTGCTTTGTATCTATTGTTGACATCCATGCCTTGAAAGCAGTAGAACGTTTTAGCAAATGTTCATACTCACATTCCCCTTCAGCATTCCTGTCGATACTTGATGCGATTGATGATATAAAATTCATTCCAGGACATGAAAGGTGTCTGATCTCTGATATGTTTGATCGTGATTTATTTAGCTCGTGGCTTACCTTATAAAATAAATCATCTACAGCTAATGACCAAATATCGTCTTTTCCCGTTTGTTTTTCAGCTTTCTTTATAACATGTCTTATTTCATCATGTAATTCTGTTACATCACTTCTTCTACATTTGGCGACATCAAAATCACGTCTAAAATTATGTCTACAAAAACAAACGGTATACAAGGAGAGAAATGAAACGTCGCATGTTTGATCCTCAATCTTGTTAGGTTTCAAATTCCTGTGTGCATCAATATCCCTGTTGTTCAGTCAATGGATAGGATGGAAAACCAGCGGTTGCCAGGCAAGATACGCCCACATTTTGCAAAGGAGAATAAGCTAAAAAAGATGCTTATGATCTGAAATGTGCGAATATCGAAAGGGACTGAGATCTTTGGGATATAAAGATACAAGGTTTTTTTTTCAAAATCGGATACAAATTGTGATCTCTAGAGGATCCACAAGCTTAATATGTATTTTTTCGTACAATCAGGGGCCATAATCCAGAAGGTTATGATCTGATATGTACGAATATCCAAAACAACTGAGATCTTTGGGATATAAACATATATTTTAAGTTTCAGCAAAATCGGACAAAAATTGTGACCGCTAGCGTAGCGGATCAATAACCTTGGTATTACATACTTTTACTCTATTTGCGTTCAAGGAGCGGCCATTTTGTCGAGCAGTTTCGGTTTGATTTTTACAAAATTCGAACTCAACCATCACTAGGGTATAACGATGATATGTTTAAACGATTTTTAGAATCGGAAAAAAAATGTGACCCCTAGAGGGTTCACAAGCTCAAAATGGCGTTTTTTTCCGTACAATCGGGGGAACCGAGATCTATGGGATATAAACACGTTTTTAGTTTCATCAAAATCCAATAAAAATTGTGACACCTAGAGGGTCTACAACCTTGATATTACTTACTTTAACACTATTTGCGTACAAGGAGCGGCCATTTTGTCCTTCAATTTCGGTCCGATGATCACGAAATTCGAACTCTACCATCATTATGGTGTGACCGTGATATATTTGAACGTTTTTTTTTAAATAGGATAAAAATTGTGACTTCTAAAGGGACCACACGATAAAAACGTGATTTTTCGTTCAATCAGGGGCCATAATCCAGTAAGTTACGGTCCGATATGCGCAAGATCATTGGGTTATAAACATATATTTCAAGTTTCATCAAAATTGGATAAAAATTGTGACATCTAGAGTGGCCACAAGCTAAAAACGTGTTTTTCGTACAATCAGGGGCCATAATCGATTAAATTACGATCCGATACAAGACATATCGAAAGCAATCGAGATCTTTGGGAGATAAACCTATATTTCAAATTTCGTCAAAATCGGGTAAAAATTGTGACGTGTCGAGTGTCCACAAACAAATTGTGGTCGGACGGCCGGACGGACGAACGGACGGGGGCGACGACAATATACGTCCACATGAAAATGTTGGCGTGTAAAAACACATAATACCCGAATTTATCCAAAAGAACAGATGAGTCAACTGTTATTAGGGCCGTGAACTTGCCACACAAGAATGTTTATATTTATGTATCAGTTGGTGCAGGAGGACTGTGCTACACATAAAACAACGGACAAAGACAAAAAAACGAACATTGCAAGAGAAGAAATAAACAACAAATAAAACCCAAGTGCATGGATCCGGGGCCAGCCAAAAGCGTCCACTGTGCTGTTCAATCCCGGGCCTGTAATGTTACAGGCTTTGCCGAAAATGTATATTCTAAATTTTAATCATGGGATAATTTAAATGAATTGTCTACAGTCAGCTCCCTACTAATGTCCGTGTAATATAAAATGTACATACCGCTGTTTTCGTTCTAGTTCTATTATATGTTCTTGTAGAGATGTGGATATTAAAACTTGTTTATGAAGTATATTTATATGACCACCAATCATATTAGCTATTGTGACATCATATGATAAATCCATAGTGTCACTAAACTGTAGTGAAACATCTGAAGTAAAATCAACTACAGTTAATAATTGATTATTGAAAAGAGAGAGAGAGAGAGAGAGAGAGAGAGACCCGTCTCAGTAGTTAATGGTAATTGCGGGAGGGGGAGGGGATCACACACAAGACAAACCTACGGACAGAACACAATATAAACAGATACCACATACCACAAATGCACATATCAGGCCACATAAATGGACCCGGGAACAAGCCTGTGTCCACAGCGTTGTATAGTCCGGGGCCATGACAATTTGCCTTTAGCGAAGAAGTCATCGTACGTGGTATATTTGACCAACTAAGAATATTAATCTCATAAGATGAAAAGTGAGGTAAATTATTGCAAATGAAAGGGTAATTAAAAATACATTATGCAAGAACTAAATGTGCCTATTGCAGGTCTTTCTTTAGGTCTGAAATGTTATCTAAATTATTAATTAGACATTAATTAACTTATCCAGACCATAACCAACTCTCGATGTCATCGGATTTCTCCAATATTAAATAGATTAGAACAGTACAGTCATATTTTGATTTAAGCTAAAAATGGAGGAGTCAAGCTTAGCTTCGAACAACCAGTACGGTGGTTGAAATTATTACACACGTCTTGTCAAACCTTGAAAGGCTAATATCTTCCTTGCAATAGAGTAATTTGAATGAAATTTTCAAATTATTCATTTTACATTATCTATTTTCGAACTAGTATAGCAAGAATGGCTAGCTCTTTATCTAAATCTTACAGAATGTATCTTTAATAATTGGTAAATAGAAATCAACACTTTTATTATGAGATTGAGGTAAATTATTACATAAGAAAAGTTAATTAAAAGTTGGAAAATACAAATCAACCATTGTATTTGGTTTAGTTAGCAGGACGTTGTTTGGTCCATAATATCCCTAATCTTCCGCACTAGAAGATAAAATCAAGTATTCACTACAGTTAGGGTTATTTGGTGAATAGATCTCATCAATATAGCCACATTTGTTTTTCTTAACAACCCATATACCCCCCCCCCCCATACACACACCCACACACACCACACACACCAACCCTCACGACCATGATTCCTACTTCTTA
This sequence comes from Patella vulgata, assembly GCF_932274485.2. Lineage (NCBI taxonomy): Eukaryota > Metazoa > Mollusca > Gastropoda > Patellidae > Patella > Patella vulgata. The sequence continues at coordinate 48,094,979 of NC_065885.2, forward strand.
ACAAGAGCGATATATTAGTTTTTCTTAATAACCCATGTACCCCCACCCCCAAACCCCCACCCGCCCCACCCCACAGCACCCCAACGCCCACGACTATCACTCTAACTTGCTACGACAACAAGGGTGGGGTAAAACTGGATTTTATGATATTGTATTTACCAGATTGAATTTCATCTAGGTAAGCGCATGGTTTGTGTAGTTTATTCATCACTTTTCTTGATAGAAGTATAATTGGTCTATTTAGTGATGTAACTGGAAAACATGCACCAATAGAAGACACACCTCCATCATCACTCGTCATTATTTCACTTTTTAAACACTCGTTTTGATAAAACAGAACTTGGTCCTTTTGTAATATACCGGTTTGTTCTTCTAACTGATGCTGTAGATCGTGAAAACTATAATAAATAATCATACATTATTATGATGCTACCTTTCAAATTCAAACATTTACTTCTGAATTGGACAAGGCTGCCAGTCAACGAAACCTACGTCCAAAGCTGCCAAGTCGAAATTTTCTATAACATTGTTGAAGGGCAGGTTCTGGTATATTTCAAACTATGTTTAACTATAATCCTACCTGTTTTTGGGATCTAAATATATTTTATACAGCCAAGTTGGATTTGGTCTTATGGCTAAGACATTTACAGCTGTTTTATCTAAGATTTCGTCTGCTTTTTCAAAAAAGAAATCAAATGTCCAAGCTTTACTTTCTTCTACTTGCAGCAAACCAACTAAAAGTGGCGTAATCAACCGCTTCATTCCACTGAGAAGAAAAAAAAATGAAATAGATCCAACGTTAGGTTTCGAACCATATCCAATTATTTTCATATCCAATTGAAAATAATAACTTTTGTATTTATATTCAAGCATTGAGGACTATGTTAAGATTCTAAGGATACAACTTTTAAGAACGCAAAATGATTATGCAAGTTTCAAAAAACATTACTAGGTTTGGGGTATTAAAGCTGAAAGTCAACCTATTGCTATATTTTAACATAGATAGAAAACGTGACAGCTACTAGAATCGTCTTTTACATCTTTCTGGACGCCTCTATTCAAACGTTACATTATTCTATGTAAGAGTTAGATAAAGAGCGGATAGTTCTCGTTAAAATAAATAATCAAAATTTCAGCCAAATTACTTCATTCTGAGCGGAGTTATTGTAGTCAGGGCAGTGTAGTATCGGTTGTCATTGCTATCGTTGTTACGATAATAAACAAAGTCTCAGTTATCCAGGTTTTTTTTCAAAATTAATTCACTAGCAAACGTGTTGAGATCCATTGAAAATCAAAAGCATCCGATAATCTAGAGCGTTGATTATAGGCTTAGCATGTGAATAAATTTCTAATTTAAAATTTATTTAACATTTGGGACCAAACGAAAGATCTACATTAGGCAGATTTAGCTCTTATATAACGCACCTTTAAATATTACGTTAACATGACGTCATCATGAGAACCAGGACTGGGTAGAAACACGACTAACATGAAATAAACAAATTTGGCTGATTTACTAAAGCTTGGGTAGGCCATACTGAAATATGACGACATTGTCACATTTTTATTTTTTTTTGGGGGGGGGGGGGTAGCACATCAGCTATGGCATCTAGAATTCATGACAAAGATTAGCTTAATCTTCGACTATATCGTTCTAATATTTTGAATAATAATAGGTCTTCATCATACAACGCGATGATGTCATTTGTGGTAAATATGCTTAAGTATATTTGTTAGAGGTCAAAATATCAAAATGATATTCTTCAATCTATGTGATAGTAGTTATTGGTCTACCTTGATAAAGAAGAAGCAGGGGGCAGCTCTTTAATCCAACCAATTTCTCCCCCAGGTTTAAACTGTATACCCCCTATTACGCCATCGGGTCTCCTGGTTAACATAGCATACCTGTTTAAATATATCAACACAATACCTATCGATTATTTTATTAAAAGGTGATACAAACAAGAAATAGTGCCAGATCATAATAACCTCGCCAGACCGGGGTGACGGCCTTTCTGTGCTGCTACGGTGACGGAAAATGGTCTCAGATATCGTGCTGTGATCTCCATGGTTGCCAATGATAGTCGAGTCACGGCATTGTTCAAAACAAACTCCAAGTTTCTGAGATCTGACCTGGGCTTGGGAAGAAGGGGGCGGGGGTGGGGGGTAATACACACACACCAAATAGATGATATCAATTCATTTACTGATAGGTGTTGGAGTATTGGTATTTTTCATCTTTGGTGTTCAAGTTATTATAGGATACTTACATTGCTTTTTTATCGTCACGTCCACCATAGGGTCTGAATGGTACACATCCTGTACAGCAATGATACAAAGTTGCACCCAAACTCCATAAATCTACCTTAGCATCAAATCCTCCACGGCATCGAGGATGTAGAAAGGCAGCATTATATAAATTCGGATGCTGAAAATGTCAATAAGTAAAGCTATATTTAATACCAAACAAATGAGAATATTATTTGTCAGGGGGGGGGGGGGGTAGTTTTACCATTCAGATATAAAACAAAAATCAGGTGTATAGAAAGGAAACCCGTATCTACTGTATTTTATTTTTACTTACTAAATACTCTTCAGTTCCCACTAAAGACATAAACTCATCTCCATCATCTAAAAGACGAGCAGTACCAAAATCTGAGAGTTTATACAGAGACCTACAATATAATTAAAACAGAGACGATACCTATTGTAACTATGTACTCTCCACTCAGTTTTTAATATTCTTTTGGATACTTGACGCGATTTATCCATAAGATAAAGCAGTGGTGTTACGTGAGTTACCAGCACACGGGGCAAGGCAACAACTGTAACCTTTAACCCGTGGACAATTAGTTCCCCATTAGACCAACCTATCCTCATCCCCACCAAGCGCATAAAACTAATACGTCTTTATTAGTTTTTAGAAACTTCTCTCACAGATGATAGTTGGAACAGTAGTAGTTATTAAAAAGATTCTTACTATCCCTTACTAAGTTAGCCCAGCTCTCGTGTAGCTTCTTCTAGTTGTATAGCCACGGAAGCAAATCTAACGATGTACAGTTAGAAATTTACTCATCGGGATAAACTTTTTAATGTAAGACCTTTTTTTTATTCATTATTTATCATTACTACTTTAGGGGTCGTACCATTATTTAAACGCGAAATTGTCGCTCTTCCCACGGGTTCCTGGGCCATATAAGAGTCCAGGTGACAAAAATTAGTAAATGATCCGCGCACACTGATCGGACACGAGTCCCACCTTTTTAAACGTATAAACTACGACATTCACAAATCGATTTCTAGATGCAAAGACTGAATTATCAAAATGTTAGGTAGTACATTTTGGAGGATATGGAGACATTACGGAGAAGTACAGTCTAAGCTCTCGACAACTTCATGAAATGGACACCAACTGGCGATGTAAAGTCTCCAGAAGTAAGGCATATGATATGCTAGTATGTAAAAAGAAAGGAGTGGAGAGAATGGTGCGACCATCAATGGGAAAGCATTGATTTTAACGACCATACCAAATTTTTCGGAGTAATCTTTCATCAATGTTTGGCCTGGAAACCACACATACACATGGTTGAAGCACCAAGATCATTAAATTGATGAGGTTAACAACGGACAATTCGTGGAGAATGGGATACGAAGGAAACTGCTCATACATTTCGATATAAATTTGTGGACAGCCGTGATGCTCTAGATATATCGTTGATCTCCCACCATATCGAGTGACTGATTGAGCAGCCTGATTTCTGTTTCTCGAAATCTTAACTAAAGATAAAATCCAAATTTTAGTAGATACTTCACTATTGATTGGCTAAGCACTAAAATCAATCTAATATTTTCCAATCAAATTATTAAAATTTGGATTTTATCTTAGTTAAAATATCGTGAAACGGGCACCAGAAGTCAATTTGAAAACCCGGGAAGTCTATGGAAAGGAAGCACACAAGAGTTAGTATGGATTCCATCACAAGTGGATATAAAGTGAATAGGGGGGAAGCGGGTCGGCTTGCAAGTAAAGGGGTTAAGGACACCACTCTGAATTCAAAGACAGATCAATACAACTCGGGAATTGAATCTTGTTGAACTTGATACATACAAAATTCTACTGGATGACAAGATCAATCACCCCGGAAGAATTATTTGTAAACTTGTATGGAAACTGTGGGTGAAAGAACGTCTAAGGGGATTTTTAAGTATCCAAGTCATCAAATTCGATGGGGAGAAGAGTGTACCACCAAACTGTGCTGCTGGACTGCAAGAATATACGGAAGAGTGCAAGGATTCCAATATCAGAACTGATACACGACCAGAGTTGGATAGGTAAGTAAGGGCGTGGGTATAGGTTAGATACTGCACCGAAACTCTGTTCCACAAGTATTATGAATTCCTTACTTTCCATTTTCATCAATACATCTAAGAATGTTGCCTGGTTTGATATCACGATGGACAAAACCATTACGTCGTAGATGACGTACACCATTCACTAAAAATAAAAATATTTGATTAAAGTGGGAATGATTTCAACGTAATTTAACATTACATTTATGGAGCGTCCGAAATCCAATGATTTACCAAAAAAAAACCAACATAATTTTAACTGGGTTTAATTATGCGTCCATCAGCATGATGAAAATAATATTTTATTGGCTAAAAAGAAACATCAATTTCGTGTTCCTTTTCGTCCTGCATTGTCTCTTTTGATAAATACAGTAGGATTTGCTTTCAAGATGGGGGTTTAAATGCAGAGCTATGGCACTGAAGGTTGTGTTTATGTTTAAACATTCATGTAAATTTAATTCATTCAGGACGTAAGAATACTTACACAGATGTCTAAACACAAGTAAGAATTCTTCTTCATCTAAACCATATTTAAAATCTAATGAATTCAATACATCTTGTAAACTACCATCCTCACATAATTCTGTTACAACAACAGGTCGCCCAGTTAATTTCTGATAAAACATTCACCATATAATAGTTTAATTATGAGACTGATCGAAACGAAACATGGCCTCTTGTTTTATAATATAAGAAACTCACACAATATGATCTCAAAGTGTTCTGATCATTGGGATTAGTTATGATTTCCACAATAATTTTGGTCAATTATTATGGCCTTATTTGGAAAAATTCAAAATGACGTAATCAGCATAATTGATTTCTTAATGTTAAAGGAACAATAACACCCTTGCTGGCTTGCAAGCTCCAGAAAATAAATAATATCTCTATCTAAGTACTAGATGTTTAAGTGTCCTACCTGTTGTGTAAATTATCCATTACATCCTATTTTACTTGTCCAGAGGGTTCGAAAATATTTTTAAATCGAAGTTTCATTTGAAAAGGTTTACGTTAGACGTTTCAAACCATTATGTTGAATTTTTCAAAATTTCTAAATAAGGTGTGTTAAGATGAAATTTGTATCATCAATTAATTGGAATATTGTAAAATAGTACAATTTGTTGACCAGAATAAAGATTGGGACATATTATTCAGTTACAACAAGAGTGGTATTGAGCCTTTAAATACTATGTCTAGAACACTTCCTTGAGTCACTCCCGAGGTGACGTATATTTGCAAACACATTGAATGTCATTGACTGTCAAAGAAATTAAATGAAATGGTGTTTAACGTACCACTGTTTTGCTCCAGACTGTTAAAGAAAGCTTGTGCATAAATACCGTGTAACAATTTGATATCTATGACACAGGTAGTTTAAATGTGGGGGTCGATTAGATTCAAAATTCTAAATCTGTCAATGCCGTGCCATCGTCTACTTTCTAACATTTATTGATGTAATTTCTAAATTAAGACAATGTATAATCCGATTTCTTTTTTGGTTTTTTTTTGTTTTTTTGGTTTTTTTTGTTTAGCATAAATTTTAATTTTATTTCATCTTATTTTCCTATTTCTATTATTAAGACGAAAAATATCTTCTTTATTGACGCTTTACATGTTTAGAAATTTAGAAATGTGCAAAAATCATTAAGTCGTTTGGTGTCGGTACTGCATGCTAAATTTGGTGATTGAGCACCTGATCGGGAACATTACGTTGATATAAGCGACTCGCTATTCGTCTGATTGAATGGTTGAATGGAGTGCTAAAACTGGAAACAACGTCGTCAAATATGCATACTTGTTCATTTTTTTGAAGACAAGTGTAGGATTTGAAGATTTTTATTTGATTTTTTATTACGGTTGAGCCAATTAATATATATTTATATCACTGCAAAGTGTCATATTTTTTTTAAAAGTAGTAACAGAATAAAGATCAACAGTATATAAAATATTAATTGGCTCAGCTGTAAAAAGAATCAAATAAAAATCTCCAAATCCTGCACTTGTCTGCAAAAAATCGAACAAATGTTGTATAGCCTGTTTGACATAGTATTTTGAAAACTATATCACATTCGAAATAGTTTCCAATTTTAGCACTCGGTCCATCCATTCAACCAGGCGAAGAACGAATGAGTCGCTTATATGAACGCACAGGTCACGATCAGGTGTCCAATCACCAAATTGAGCATGCAGTGGCGACGCCAAATGACTTCATAATGTAAATGATGACTGCCGGGTAAAAATGTCACATTTTGTTCGATGTTAATGCTAAACGAAGAAGACATTTATTGTCTTAATAGAAATAATACAAATTTATGCTGAACAAATAAAGAAATTGGATTATACATTATATGAATAGAAGTCAGAAATTAGACGATAGCACGGCATTAAGAAATTTAGAATTTTGAATGTAATATACCGCCACAGTTTGACTTAGGTTATTTGCTATTTTGAAAGATATAAAAAGCTTACATCTTGCTCCACTGAATAAAATACAACCACATTATCATGTTTTAACTTCTTCAAAGCTTCCACTTCTCTCGCTATATCAGAGTTTTTACCTGATGCTCTGGCCGAGAAAATCTTCAGTGCTCGATACTCACCAGACTTCAAAAATAATAAAAGAATGAACTGTTAAAGTCGCATCATAAATATTAGCATAGTTTGCCAAGAAAGTTATCCAACACACAACAATGCATAATTTGGAGTTCTCTGTTTTTACACACCTTAGAATGTATTTCCTTTGATCTCCATGCCATGCATGCCATAGAACGTATCAAGAACTTGTCTAAAGCTCTCAACTTCTGGATTGTGTAGTATATCCACATCAGTTTTATTCGTAATCCGTAAATCCGTAATTAATGTGCACTATCCCCATAACTAAACTAAATACGGTGGGTAAAATTCATCATTTATTTTGCTTACTTCCAAGACGAATCTAGACCGTACATTCCCTTGTTTTTATTCATTCTATACTTAATAAAAACACGGTAATGCATGGACTTTTTCTATTTTTCTTGTTTTCTCTCATCTAGTGACAGTCAATTATTTTTTGATTTGTTAGTTAGTTATATGGAAGGATAACTCGTGGTTTCCTTTTGCCTTTGTCACACCCCTTTCTTGAAAGCTTCATAATGCATCTATCGTAGCAATGATCTCTATGTGTAAATTGTATTTGGAACGTGTTTAACCAGTTCTATCACGTATGTCATAATGACTGACACCAATATTGTCCTTTAACACAAACTGAAACCATTATTACCGTGGCGCTACGAATATATTTGCTAACTTCAAGATGCTGGAAAACCGGTGAAAGATTCTGCAAATGTAGAGATTTAAATACCTTTACGTATATCAACAACGTAGAATCGATGAAAGCCGTATACGCGGATTCCTTTACTGACGTACACACAGCGTCGCGATTTCATACGATTATAAACCCTGTAATACTTGCAAGGGTATGGGCGTTATTACGAGAAAATCCACATCCTTTTTAGAAACAAACATGGATCATAAATTCCAAGCTTTGATTGATATCGAAAGGCGGGTGGGGTGTTTAATTTCTTGGTCAAAGTTTGAATTAACACAATCAAATAGATAAATCAAATAACTTTAACGTACATTTCGCCAGTGATAAATATAGAATGATACTATATCATGGGCTAATTGGGTAGCTATGGGCTCTTGGACCAACTGGTTTCATCGACGGGGCCCGTGAGAGGGGGTAGGGGAAGCTGGGACACTTGTCCAGGGGTCCAGAGTCTAGAGGGGTCCGGGGGTATGTCGAGTAATGTTTACAAATTAATTTTGGTACAAATTAATAAAGAAATGCACGTCTGTTGCTTGATCGTAAAGTAGATGAAAACCGGTGGCTTTTCGGAATGTGGGTACCTGCCCGGGCCTTCGCGCAATGGGGCACGACCCGTCCTCGTTCCGTGTGAGGCTCTCGTAACCGTCAGGGTAACCGAACACCAGCAGGCAATCGGGGCCTATAGTCCACAGAGTTATTTTTACTCTGTGCCTAGTCCGGGCCTGTAGAACGATACATTGATGGTGCGTGCGCCACCAGTGTCCATGCACGCGGTTATCGATCGCTCAGGTAGGCTTAAAAAAAAAGCGAAACTGTGATTTAAAAAAGTGGCCTCCAGTTATCCCAGATAACTTTAGACCATGTATCTTTCAAACATTTTTGAGTCACTTGCCCCAGGGCCCGGAAGGCCTTGTCGCGGGCCCTGTTCATTGGGCCACCACGGCGGTGAAGAATACTGGCATGATCTATTGATTAATAAGAAGAAAACGAAACTCGCTTGATCACCTTTCCCCATTCGAAGATCATTTTTCTCCTCAGATTTAGACCATTTTAATTTTCATTTTAATTGACAGCATGTGTCAAAAAATGTTTTCAAATATGGGCCGATGGGTCACTGACTCCTCTAGGTGAACCGTGCAGTCCGCCCCAGCACATAACCACGGGGTGTATCAAGCGGGTGTAGTGTATTGTTGCCCCCCCCCCCCGCGACCCGCGCTCGTGTGAACTTTGTATCTAACCATATTAGGCTAATACACACTGACAATAGTAGACTATTTTATTACTTATTTTGTATAAATATACTTACTATATTAACTATGACCTCTGTGTAGTTTATAATATTTTTTATACGGTGATCACCAACCACTATAAGATACTCAGAACCAGGAAATATTTCATGTGACAGAAAAGGTGCAGTAGACAAAATCTTTACGTTTAAAATTTTTAATCTATCGCCATATAAACCTACCTGACTGATTCCCTTAAATACTTCACATGTTGCTCCTCTTCCTAATAAATCTTCAGTAGAATAATAATGATATGTAGTCTCACGATATGTAGATACCTGACTGCCACTTCTTACACCCAACATTGTGTACTGTTAGTACTAATATAACAATACTTATACGTATGATATTGACGCCAGTGTTAAAAATACATTCGATGACACCAGGGTAAACCCTAGGTCTAATAATAGATATAGTAGGTTATCAAGTCATTCGTCCAAATCGTATACCCACTATTATTGTAATAAAGCAACGTTTGTTTCGCTTTTCATTGCGGATCTAAAAGTGACGTAATTGTATATAATCTTCACATAAAATGCGTATAAGAAGTAAACTATCAGAGAACAGTCATATGGTATTATTTTTATTAGAGGCTAGGCTGACGAAATTAAAGAGCGGTGTCCATCTCGTATTGTGTAAATTGCTCTATGTTCAACAACTCGCTACTGGCTGGATAATCGTGAATTATGGTTGTAGACCAGTAATGAGGCTAGGGAGTTTTGAGGGTATGGATGCAGACAACCAGTTATTTACACGTTGAGTTCAATGTTAATTTTGGCCTCTTTGTCCGGCTCCAACTTTTTCACAAATTTATGTTGGGCTGAACGCTCCTCACTACATACAGAGCCAAAAATGACCATGCCTCTAATTTGCTGAAAAATTTGTATGAGGTTGACCACATAAATGTTCAGAAATACAAACTGGAAGTAGCCATGCCAAAACATGTATCCATCCGCTGAACATATCGTAATAACCAACCTCTTAACTCTTTCACCTTCCGCTTGTAACTCATGAATGTTTATCCAAACCTGGCAGAAAATGTCAATTCAAACACTCTTCGATTCTAGACCAAAACAAATCGATGAGAGAGAGAGAGAGAGAGAGTTTGTGTTTCAAGGAACTATCGAGCTTAAGTATCTGACTAGGGGGCAGATGGGGGTTTGGGGGACGGGGGTATGAGGTAAACAAACAATGCCAAAATAGAAGTAAAAAATCCCAAATACTTAATATATGTATGAATATATCAGTGTATATGTTTAATTGCTTTGTTTGTATTTCACAATACGCGCCCTTTTTTCAAAGCTCAAATTAGTAAGAACTGTTATGCATTCAGTAATGAAACAGGAACTCATCAATAGGGCCGGCGAAAGCAATTCTTTATTAGGGGCGGGGCGGGGCTACCATCCTAGGTCTACAGGGGAAGGTCCAGGTGCCGCCTAGGCCCCGGAAGCTATTGGGGGGGGGGGGTCTAGATCGTCGGAGACGCCTTCTGAACGGTTTCTGGCTAATAAAAAATACTCCGCAATGAAGTGAAATTTTATTTCTTTTCTAATTCCCTTACTACGAACACAAAGTCGATGGTGGTTTAATCCTGAACTTGACAAATATATGCATAATAATACCAAGTTTGTATACACTCTAGAGGTCACAATTTTTCTCCGATTTTGATGAAACTTACAATATATGTTTATAACCGAAAGATTTCGGTTTCTTTCGATATTGGCGCATATAGGACCGTCACTTCATGGATTGTGGCCCCTGATTGTACGAACAATCACGTTTTAGCCTGTGGACCCTGTAGAAGTCACAGTTTTTATTTGATTGTAAAAACCGTTCAAGTATATCAAAGTTACGCCATAATTACGATTGAGTTTAAATTTCGTAAAAATCGGACAGAAAATGCCTGACGAAATCTGCTGGTAGCTATTGGCGCGTATTGGACCGTAGCCTTCTGGATTATGGCCCCCTGATTGTATGAAATATCACGTTTTTAGCTCATAGGTCCTCTAGAGGTCACAATTTTTATCTTATTTTCAAAATTGTTAAAATATATCACCGTTACACCATAATTATGGTTGACCGAAACTTCCCGTCGCTCCCCTTTACGCAGACAGTATAATAAAAGCATGTAAGACCCAGGTTGTGGACCATCGAGAGGTCACAATTTATATGAAACTTAAGACGAGTATAACTAGTTCTTGGCGGAGGTCAATTTTCGTGCGTATCGATCGCCCCCTGACTTTTACACAAAATGTTTGTGGACCTTTCACGATGAAACTTAAACTATGTGTTAAGGATCAAAAGTTCTTGGATGACTTCGACTTTGGTACGCATCAGACCTTGCATTCTAGAGTTATAGCCCTTGCTTTTTACGCAAAATTGTTTATGCCCCCCTGGGGGGTGGGGGGGAGGGGTAACATTGTTGTCCCATTCTGATGAAACTTAACAAATATGTTCATGATCAAAAGATCTTAAATGTGGGGATGAGCCCTTGATTTTACCTCTTTCCCATCCATTTCTTGCAAAATGTGGGCATATCCTGCATGGCAACCGCTTGTTTTAACTGGCCATAGCTGATAGCAGTGAATTATTTCATGGATAAGGTACACAAGGAAAGAGTAGGCCTATAAAATCTCATTAACTTTAAGGGGCAGTAGTGTAAGATGAGACATTATGCACTTGTTGTAAAGAAATAGGTAACAGGATGACAGGCGATATCCATTCAACTGTTGTTGTTTCTTATAGGAGGGATAAATAACAATTTAGTATGACCCCAGTAATATGATGAATAATCAGACATGTATATCAAACAGACGAGGTAAAAAAAATCAACAACACTATCTTCTTCCTGGTCCCATCGTGTGTCATAGCCATATAAAACGCTATTATAAAACGGTAAATTGACATTTTATTCGCAAACACTACTATGGCATCACTTTTAATTGTTCGCACAAGTAGTAAGGTGAATACAAGACAGACAACCCTGAACTATGATTCACCAAGCCCCAAAGTTGGAGATATAGACCTGGGTAAAACTCTTTTAAATATCACACAACCCCTATTAACCATAACAAAACAGTTGGATAGTTTTAAAACAGCTCTCGGAGTTACAGGACTTTTCCTCGTTATCTTCAGAGCTTGTGTGTGTGAAGAAAGAAAACTGTGAGTTACATAAACGCACAGAAAAGCTGGAAGATAAATCAAAAACGGGAAATTTAATATTGTTGGGTCTTGAAGAAAAAGAAATAGAACGGTGGGAAGAACTAGAAGAAAAAATCGTATTGAGGAGTATGAGATTAAGAGAAGAATTTATAAAACAAACCTAAAAATTTCTGTATATTATTTATATATTTAACAACCTATATTACCGCTGATTGTTTGTATTATATTGATGATATTTGATGTCTTTATTCTTATTTAAACTATTTTTTATATGATTAAGTTTATTATATTATATTATATTATACGTGTACTTTGGGCCGGAGGCCTTTGATGCAGAATAAATTATTATTATTATTATAAATAAAACTCTGTCCCGTCGTATTTCTAATTACCTACTATGTCATAGATTCAACGGACGTGAGATGGACTTGAAATAAAGGACCGCTGGATCTCTTACCCCAAGGATTAGTATTGAGCATAGCACGGTTTTCTTCTTCTGATAGTCTAAGTTCTAGAAGTCTCACTTCTACTCACTTCCATGTTAAAATCAAGCCTTTTTGTTTTTTATTGAATAGTTACTTGTGTGCAATAACCTGGAGAAAAGAGTACTTGCGGCCAAATTATTGCGTGGGGGGGGGGGGGGCTAATATATCAAAGATATAGGTCCATGTAAATGATGTAATTATCACTTTCATAAGTTGTCACAGTACTTTGCAAAATTCGTAATAAATAACATTGAATTCCCATGGGTAGTTCTCAATTTTACTCATGTTATAAGTGTTTTCTCACCATCAGAAAACAGCAAAGTCCAGGATATGGCATTTCAGGGACTCTAGATTCAAACATATTTCACGGGAGCATGCCTCGGACCCCCTCGAAAGCTCGCACATGTGGTGCTCAGTTCGTGGCTGCGTCACTCGTATTAGGGGCCTGTGCATCAGTCGATCTCATTTATGCTAACAAGGCTTCTCCAATCATGATAAAATATAACGAGACAATATACATGTAAAAAACCAACACTTGGTTATTGCTGGCCAACCAGAGACACCCTTTTAATTATCTTGAAGGAAACCTAACCTAAAGCGGCATTATGAAACATTAGATAAAGAGCTGGCTTAACATACTTGAATTGGCGAAAAATACTGGATATTCAAACACATAAAAAAAAACCTCCCGGTTACGCATGGGCAATGGAACTTTTCGTCAAATGTTGACAACGGACTCGGGCCCAATTCCCAAACAGATTTGTCTTCCCTTGCAGTAGCGAGACTTGTGTGGAGAATGACCCAGGCCCTCCGTACGTTGAAGACTAGGAGGGCCTGGGTGATCGAGACTACGAGACGTACGTTCACACTTTTTATCCGATTTTGATTAATCTTAAATTTATAATCTATGTTAATATCAAAAAGATCTAGGGTGGGGTTTGACATGTATCGTACCGCAAATTCCTTGATTATTGCTCATGATTGCGTTTTTTAGCTTGTGGAGCGTCTAGAGGTCACAATGTTTATTCGATTTAAATCTTGGGTTGATTTTAGCACGTATAGGACCGTATCTTCCTTGATTATTGCTCCCGTGTACGTTTTTAGCTTGTGGTCCCTCTAAAGGTGACAATGTTTATTTGATTTTAAATACCTTTCAATAAATAATACATGTTCATTACACAACAATTGCGGGTGAGTTCGAATTTCGTGAAAATCCTGTAAAAATGCAAAGCATGTAGGCTAGATATATAGAATGTCCATAGCCTCTGTCCAATTTAGATGAAACTTAAAATATACATGTATGTTAAGGATCAAAATATCTTGCTGGAGTTCGGAGTGTGGTGGCTTCTAGTACAGCCTTATACGAGGCAAGGAATAGTGTCACCTGGCTAACCTCGTGGGTTTTCTTTGGATTCTCCGGTATTTCTCCACTTCTAAAGGAATATTGTAAATATTTATGTCCTTTTATTTAAAAATATATAACCCATTAAAGATCATTACACCATTTTATCTAAGTGAACATTTCATTGGTCCGACCCACTTCTCATAAGACGTTCGATAACTGATATTTCATTTACACACTGTGGCACATTAACAGTTTTTGTTTTACCTGATTTCGGAAATGTCCCAGGTTGGCACTTGTCAGTTTTGATGTCTTTGGGCGACAGGGAAAGTGTGACCAGTCGCTCGGATGGTACGACAGAGCCGAGGTCTACCCATGGCGTGCACGTAATTAAATCATTAACAGTTGGAAATCTGCCTCAAAATGACTAAAATATTGTGTTGACGAGACATTAAACCCCATCCCATTTCATTCAATTCTGTAACCATAATTGCGCATTCATCGGGAAGATGTATTTTTTTAAAATAAGTATCTGATAAGGTTTATGCTCGTTTTGAAATACTTTACGAGATATGGTGTCCATTTTTATACACCCACATTTTCATTATGTCGCCGCCCCTGTCCGTACGGGCATCGAAACGTCTAGTCTCTATTAGATGGATATGTTGTCAAAATTTGAGAATGATAGGTCATTGGCTAGAGTATACCGTGTATTACATTTTCATGAACAATGACTAAAGTGGGGGGGGGGGGTAGGAACCGAATTCATGTGGAAAGGCCCGTCTTCATCTTTGAATTGTTTTAGCCAAAGACGATATGAAGCTACAAGTTCATCACATTCTTCTTCACTAAGAACACCTGGTACCACACATACACCCTTCTCTTCTAATTCTTTTCTTGTCATTTCACTGTAATGTATAATACACTGATTTATTATTAATAATCTGATAACAAACATTGAATGGTAAATCCTGCATTTGTCTTCTAAAAAAACAAACAAATGTTGTATAGCATATTTGACATAGTATTTTGAAAACTATATGACGTTCGATATTGTTTCCAATTAACTGCGGGCGTAGGACGTGTATAGTACTATCCAACTACACATCTTAGTTTTTGGCCTAATCGTCTTATGGGGGGGGGGGGGGGGTTGGTTGGCCCTGGACTACTACTGTTGTATCTTTCTTCTTAAGGACTTCACCATTGTGTTTTCTCACGATACCGACTCAAATAAGTAACAAGGACAACGATAGTGTTTTTTGCTAAACATTTTATGTCACAACAGTTACACTGTAGTATACATTACAATATTTAAAACTAACATCTCTTTCTCTCCAATCCTAGTCCTGTAAAAATCTAGCCAGCCTGGCTAAACCCAGGAAAACACTACCGCATGAAATAGTCGTCTAAAGAATCCACATGATCTCTCCAAATTATTCTAGCCCCGCTCCCTTATACAGGTGGATATTCTTTTGTCTCTGTTTATTCTTTGTCTCTGTTATTTACGTAAACAACTGATAACAGCTAAATCCCAAATATGAAATGGGCATTCACCCTAAACCTGTATATCGACGGGGATTTTTTCCTAATTTAGTCAACAAATATGATATATGTTTTATAACAAAGAAAAATGTTAATGACCAACATGTTCATTAATTTATAGCTTAGTTAACGTATCAAAATAACCAGCATATACTTTCTATATTTTTGGTTATGAAAGATAACAATATTGTTTAAGCCATCATATTTCTCAATTCCTTGCTTTTAGACCTCATGTCCTGTTAATGTCACAATAAATGTTTAATTGCGTTTCAGAATAAACTTACACCATAGCTAATATTTTGGCAATAGAGAATAATTAATCAAGACCATAATATTATTTTACGTATGTGTTCTTTTGCACAAATCTCTGCCATCCATATTACTACACGTGACAACATTATCTTTACCTATTATTACACGCCACACAATTAATAAAACCATAATGAAAAATACAGTATTCAGAGTTTATCATCTGTAAAGATAACAGGATGTACATATGTATATTTCCCTTTTATGTTTATACACGTTTCAACTTTTTTCCCTTTTATAAGCGCCATTAATTAATATAGCGTATTAATGATGCTGTAAGGGAAGAGAATAGTTATAATAATGTTTGATTGTTTGATTAATATTCATGACAAGTTTATGGACTGCTATGAATATTAAAATATCTGTGTTGTGCTTTTAATCACTGGGTTTGCTATTCCTGTATATAGCCTCTATCGCGTAACGCTGACTATTGATAGTGTTGGTCCCAATGCTACAAACTAAATTTGAAAAAGATCAGTTAAAAACTGTAGCCTCCATCGCATTCACAAAATGTTTGGCTAAGGAGGCATAACTTTGGAAACCCGATAATCAATAGGGTTCGTCCTCTCATAACCCCATTGCTTCAAACCAGATTTGAAAAAGATCTGTCGAAAACTATAGCCTTTCGGAATTTTAAGGGGCTATAACTCCATAACGGAAGGTCCGATACGCACCAAAATCAAATTCATCCGAGATCTTTTGATTCTGAAGATACATTTTATATTTTATCTAAAATGTTAGCTCTAGAGAGTCCACAAACTTTGTACATATTTCACATTTTGTGTAAAAGGCAATGGCCATAACCCAAGTTGTTGATGCGCACCAAAATCGAACTCATCCAAAATCATACGATTCTTAACATACATGTTAGATCTCATCTGAATAGGCCAAAAATCGAGGTATTTGTACACATTTAACAGTTTGCATAAAACGCAGGTGGCATAAATCCAGAACTCTAGCAAGATCTTTTGATCCTTAACATACATGTATATTTGAAGTTGGGCAGAGATTATATCTGAATTTGGCAGAGACTATGGAACTTCTATATATCTACATGCTTTGCATTTTAACAGGAGGTTTCGGTCCGATTTTCACGAAATTCGAACTCACCCGCAATTATTGTATAATGAACATGTATTATTTATTGAAAGGTATTTAAAATCAAATAAACATTGTCACCTTTAGAGCTTTAGAGGGACCACAAGCTAAAAACGTACACAGGAGCAATAATCAAGGAAGATACGGTCCTATACGTGCTAGAATCCACCCCAGATTTAAATCGAATAAACATTGTGACCCCTAGACGCTCCACAAGCTAAAAACGCAATCAGGAGCAATAATCAAGGAATTTGCGGTACGATACATGTCAAACTCCACCCTAGATCTTTTTGATATTAACATACATTATCGGATAAAAAATGTGACCAGTAGAGTGTTCACAAAGTGTGAACGTACGTCTGGTAGTCTCGATCACCCAGAACATCCTAGTCTTCAACGTACAACGGAGGGCCTGGGTCATTCTCCACTCAAGTCTCGCTACTGCAAGGGAAGACAAATCTGTTTGGGAGATTGGGCCTGAGTCTGTTGTCAACATTTAACGAAAAGTTCCATTGCCCATGCGTAACCGGGAGTTTTTTTTGTTTGTTTTGTTTTTTATGTGTTTGAATACCCAGTATTTTTTGTCAAGTATGAGTTGCGCCACTTCCCGAAATAATCGTAACGACGAATTAGGATTAATTTTTTAAAAAAAAAATAGGCCCTAGATATGGTCCATGAAGAGAGAATTTAACAATAAAAAAATTATGAGTGTTGGATATTGAACTGGCAACGCAAATGGATTTTCAGAAATGGAAATTCTTAAATTAATTTCATGGGCGTTGACATCTTGTTTTAGGGCTAGTTACCCCCTTAGTCATTGTTCATGAAAATGTAATACACTGGATACTCTAGCCAATGACCTATCATTCTCAAATTTTGACAACATATCCAGACTAATAGAGACTAGATGTTTCGATGCCCGTACGGACAGGGGCGACGACATAATGAAAATGTGGGCGTATAAAAATGGACACCATAAATCTTATCAGATATTTATTTTAAAAAATACATCTTCCTGATGAATGCGCAATTATGGTTACAGAATTGAATGAAATGGAATGGGGTTTAATGTCTCGTCAACACAATATTTTAGTCATTTTGAGGCAGATTTCCAACTGTTAATGATTTAATTACGTGCACGCCATGGGTAGACCTCGGCTCTGTCGTACCATCCGAGCGACTAGTCACACTTTCCCTGTCGCCCAAAGACATCAAAACTGACAAGTGCCAACCTGGGACATTTCCGAAATCAGGTAAAACAAAAACTGTTAATGTGCCACAGTGTGTAAATGAAATATCTTGAATCAGTTATCGAACGTCTTATGAGAAGTGGATCGGACCAGTGAAATGTTCACTTAGATAATATAAAATGGTGTAATGATCTTTAATGGGTTATATATTTTTAAATAAAAGGGCATAAATATTTATATTCCTTTAGTAGTGAGGAAATACAGGAGAATCCAAAGAAAACGAACGAGGTAGCCTTGTCTCGTATAAGGCTGTACTAGAAACCACCACACTCTTCTCAGTGCACGATTTACACACAATGGCCCTCAACCCTACAACCATGATCGAGCAATCAGGAAAATGGTTGGTTATTGGTTATCTGATCAATGGATTTCGGGTTGTTCAACAAGGATCTAAGATCCATCATTCCTTAACAAGACACTGCACTCATCATGGATTCATGGTATATACTACTTTTAATAAAGTGATATTTCCCATTGACTTTATTCGAAACGAATCTGTTTTACCACGCCCGCACAAAACGAAACTGTGTCAACACAAAGAAAACAATAGTGTAGTTTAACATGAAAGTTTTATTGTACCTTTTATTTTACTTCTACCATATAATAACAGTGTATTTACATTTGGATAAAATTTTGTTTATTATTGTAAATGTATTATTCTGTTTGGATAATCATTGGTTCTTAATAATTTACATAATAACGATATCTGCCACTAATCCATTATTTCTATTTAACAACATGAACATGGATTAATTTAATTATGGTATTTATTTTTATTTTTTTTCTGCCATGCAGGTACTGATCCATCTGTTGGATAGTCTTCGTCGTCCCCGTTCTCGTTTGGATCAAGTCCAATTTGTTCAAGTGTTATCCACGTGGGTGCTTCAGGGCCATTGCTTTGGCCATCTTCAAAATCATATTCTAGAACACCAGACAGTTGCTGAGCCTCTTGGGTTTTGGCTATATCAGGTAAAGCTTTAATTGTATGGATTTTACCTTCATGTGTCGGCATAAAATCATCAAAATAATCCACTTCTTGTGATGGCCAATGTGACGTCATTAACATTTTTTTGTAAGCTGTCCGTTTCTTGGTGATGTCTTTTTCTCGCGCCCATATTGCCGGCGTCATGCAGGAAAATACAACAAAGCGCCACCTATCAGAATTTGGTCTTCCAAATTGTGGTTTGCAATTGTCGTGAATTGTCCTGGAGTCCCACAGAACCATTCCTCCTTTGGGAACAGGTATGGTACGTTTGACACAACCTTGTCCTATGTACCATTCATATTCTTCTGGGGTCAGTTTATAAAAATCATGCCTTGAGGATTTTCTAGCTGCTTTAGAGAATTTTTCGAAGAAATGCTTGTGTAATTTATGAGAGCCCTCTAGCACGCGGAACACGTAGTCACTTTCCGTCGTTTCCTCTAAGTATACTGCTCCCTGATAAGCGTGAAGGCCTTGGCGAATGGCACCTTGGTCAAGGTGAAACCAGTGGGCATCTGCCACTGCGAATGCGGAACCACCCAACTCTGGTGGGGGTGATATGGCGACGCCGTCTAAACTAGTTAGAAGTTTGTTCGTTTGCCAGACTTCTTTAAAGACATCCTTAGACTTGAGACGTGCTGTCCACGTAGGCTGGAAATGACCGATGTAATATTGTTGTATAACCGAATTCATGTGGAAAGGCCAGTCTTCATCTTTGAATTGTTTTAGCCAATGACGATATGAAGCTACAAGTTCATCACATTCTTCTTCACTAAGAACACCTGGTACCACACATACACCCTTCTCTTCTAATTCTTTTCTTATCATTTCACTGTAATGTATAATACACTGATTTATTATTAATAATCTGATAACAAACATTGAATGATGAATGATAAACACAGGTGAATAATTATTGAACCACGAGGAAAATGATCCGTAAAACATTACCTCCCTGAAGTACTTTTCACTTGTCTAGAAACACTTCAGAAATATGTTTTAACAAATTGCTCAATTCCGTTCATTGTTTCTGGGGGTATATTAGATTCAAAATTCTAAATTTGTTAGTGTCGTGCCATCGTCTAATTTCTACCTTCTATTCATGTAATTTCTAAATTAAGACAATGTATAATATACGGAATTACGCCATACAGTGTGCTTTGAGGGAAATTTAGCCCTGACAGCGGCGCTACGGGGTACTCTTCTTTCGAATGCCAACTGCAAAGGGAGTTCGTAAGATCCCAACAACTAGACGATGTCCTTGCCATACAATAACATCGGCCTCCATAAAACACAGAGAAATGAAATGAGGTTTAACGTCCTACTGTTCTGCTCCTATACTGGGCTAATGAAGACGGGCATACGCCATACAGTGTGCTATGAGGGAAATTTTGCCCGGGCAGCGGCACTATCGCCTACTCTTATATCGAATTCCAACTGCCAGGAGGTCTTTTACGTGCATTCCAACATATAAACGGGACCTTGGTTGTTCGTCTCATCCGAAGGACTAGACAGCTGTCCTTGTCAGGCCCTCCGTTCTGCACCACTGACAAGGGGAAAACACGTCGGAAAATCCTGATGAACTCATAAATCACAGAGACGGATTTAATAATGTCAGAAAGCACACGCGCTTCTCATAATGTATATTAGATACGCGCCCTTTAAAAGACAACAGTATCAAAACTAAAAGATAACGCTACAGTATAACCTCTATACTGTTATTTAATTTCATACTTTTTAAAATGTAAATATGTTTACATGATTATATAGAGGTGGTGGGTAGGGCTGCAATTTTAAGGCCCCCACATTTATGGGTAGATTTTCGAAAATACATTTTTCATGCATGGAACAATATTTCTGGTAAGTTACAGTCATGTAACTGATGTCCATATAAAAAGTCCCACTTTTAGGGCGTGGCCAGGTAGGCTTTAGCACGATCTGACTTGAGGAAAGCCCCAACATTTTTGGTTAGATTTTTGAAAAATATGTTTTCCAAGTATGGATTTTGTGTGCAGTAAGTTTCAGCCATGTAACTTATGACCATATAAAAAGCCCCATTTTTAGGGTGTGGTCGGACATACTTTAGAGCGGTCTGACTTGGGGAAAGCCCCCAAAATTTTGGTTAGATTTTTGAAAATTGTACCAAGTATGAATCTTTGTTTCTGGTAAGTTTCAGCCATGTAACTTATGACCATATAAAAAGCCCCATTTTTAGGGTGTGGTCGGACATACTTTAGAGCGATCTGACTTGGGGAAAGCCCCCAAATTTTTGGTTAGATTTTTGAAAATTGTATTTACCAAGTATGGATCTTCGTTTCTGGTAAGTTTCAGCCATGTAACTGATGACTATATTATTAGCCCCGTGGGCTATATTGGGCGTGGTCTGACTTGGGGAAAGCCCCGGAAATTTTGGTTAGATTTGTGAAATATTTACTCCGACTATGGATACATTGTCCCTACAAAGTTTCAGCCATGTCACTTATGACCTAATTTTAGGCCTCCCTGGGGCTACTTTAAGGTGCTGCTGCGGCTATACGCCCCAGCAGTGCCCGATATGACCAATTGATTTTTACTCCTACCGACACCTGCTACAAATTTGGGGGATCAAACCTTTTGTAACTGATGACCATATTATTTTGTCATTAGCTCCTGGACTAGTATTGGTCATTGATATAAACGAAAACAACACAGAAAACGAAATACTTACCCATTAAACTTATTTTCCGCCATCGTAAATAAATAACACTATCTTTATAAGTTATTCCTGTGTGTAGATAATGACTAAACGCCTGTCGACTGTGTAATATTTCTTACATCGACGAACTCTATTATATCTATTGCAATAGGTTGAGAAATAAATATGCATCACGTGACTCATTCTATTAATAGCTTGAAAATGACGACTTACTTTTATGATAATGTTTTAACACTAATTTGGGTTAAGAAAACTGTTTCCCATTGCTCGGTGTAAGACTGTGAATGGTCGTTTACACATATTAACATACAATGTGCTTTTATTTACCTGCTGTACTTTGCTTGACCTGTTGGGAGACAAGAATATAGCAATTAACTTAAAATACTGATTTGTCGATATGCAGTATTATAATCGTGTTAAATTTGTGAGTTGTTTGTATTTCTTTCTTTCAAAAATCCATTCGTTCATTATTCATTCATTAAATTTAACAATTCTACTATCTTTATGTTTCTATTAATCCTTCGGATCGTGATTAATTAGACATTAAAGCGAGAATTGCGTATTTTCTAAGAAAGTCAAAACAATCATTTATATATCTATATATTAGGTTGTTAAATTACTAGTAAACAATCATTGGAATCATCCTAGCACTTATAAAACATTCACATAAAAGTTTGAAATAATTTCTACTCGCCAACGGTATTTGGAAATTGTATTATTTCTTTTCACTAGAAAACTAAGTCTACACGATGCAAGATGCAGTTGTCTCGGTTGTCAAGGTCCGTGGTTAACCAGATAAGTATAATGATGCCTGGTTGAGCACTTGACAATAACATCGTAAAATCAAACGTTGGATTTAAAAAGAAAATGAAAGATTTGCCAATTTCTCAACTGAGACAAGTGAATGATAGGATTTAGGATTATTCTTTACCAAGGTAGGACTGTGTGTATAGAAGCCACTTATTTTAAAGGGACTATCCCGATTTGAACAGAGTCTCAAAATTAAAAGTCCGAGTATGTATGAAATTTAAGCGCCAAAATATAAAGGAATGGTATATTTACCTTGTCTCAAATGTTCAGCTCAAAATATTGAGTCGTTTCTATGTGCACGTCAAAAATGCTTATCCAGACACGTAACCCTTTTAAGATTTCGGGTCAATTTTTTCGTTGGGTTACCTAATAATCGATTCCTATTCTTTGAGAGGTCTATACAGTGAATGTCCCATGTGCTGTACTTGATAACGAAAGGTAAATTTCACCTACACAACATTTTTATAAAAAAAAATGTTTGATTTTATCCAGATGCAGCATAATACAGCTTGGGACATCGTCCTCCATTTCCAAATGAAGACTGACGGGTTTAAGTTGTTTGAAAACGTATCACAAATATTGAGTTAGTTGCTCGGCCCTTAGGTAGAGGATTTTAAGGCATTTTAACACAAAATTAAGCAGTTTTATTCTCCAAAAAATTATCGGGATTGGCCCTTTAAGGCTATATTGTAACATATTTTAAACATGTGACTTTAAAAAATGCAATTCTCGTCTTAAGTTACTTATCTAATGACAGCTGACACATTAATTAGTTCAATTACTGTCTTTTTTGTGTTTTAATCTTTCATCTTTAATTATAAGTAGCGACGTTGCTGTATATTGTAGGGTTTGTCTGAAAGTAATTGGGGGATTTTGATAACTATTATTGGCATGAATGTTACTTATCGAAAAAAAAATTAATAGGTATGTTGATTGACTGATGCTTGTCTAGGATTTTTGAACTGGACAGGAAATGGTCAAGAGGCGTTGAATTTGAGGAAGACAGAGAGGAGAAGGTGATTCTTCTAAGTCATGATGAATTGCAGATAAATTCATAACCTATT
Source organism: Patella vulgata (assembly GCF_932274485.2). NCBI lineage: Eukaryota > Metazoa > Mollusca > Gastropoda > Patellidae > Patella > Patella vulgata. The sequence continues at coordinate 48,118,661 of NC_065885.2, forward strand.
GCCAGGAGTATGCAGGAGTAGATTTGTATTGAAATATTTAATGTCAAAATGTTTCGCTAATAGCTGCTCCTGCATAACTCTGGCAATAGATGCGGTCCATTATGAGTTTTAAGAGAATTAAGAAATCCACAATGTCTAAATACGTCCCTTCACGGTGCCAATGTCGGTTTCGTGTAGGGGTTTGATGATGCCGGGGTCATTATTTTCCCCGACCGCCAATCCAATATTCCAATATAGGGGCTACTGCTAAGAAATGTGAGAAAAGAAACAGTTCATATAATTATATAAAATCAGATGAAATAAACCCTTTACAACAAAGGTAACGGCGATAATTTCAAATTTCAACAAACTTGAATTTGATTTCACTCTTTGATTGGATTCCCAATGAAAGGGATGCCTAGCGCATGAACGGAACTGGAAAGCACCACTTAATCAACATACCTACCAAATTGTGATGAAACCCATTAACGGGTTCACGGGGGGTCCAAAATTTGCTCAACCATGGTGCTGTTGCACTTTGTACCCACCCCCCTCTCCCCTTTCAAAATTTCTGTATCCGCCCTTGCTGGGTAGACGCTTGATCGCCCACCTATTTCAACCTACGCTGGACGATCCCCTCACTCACGACTGACTCTTGTCTGCAAAATCACCCCAGGTTGAAGCGGAGGTTAAGCTCAGCATCAAGTCAAGGTAGATTCATTATGTCAGTATGGCTGGGTTATGAAAAGTAGAGTTTGTCACATCGCGGAAGGGTACAAAGTCTCCCGTGATTGGTACCTCTACAACCGCAGCACAGTTCGGCAGACATGCACACACTTATGATACGTCGTCAATCCATATGCTCTGGCAAGTGCGATACATATCCATCCCCTGAAAAATATCAACAAAGTAAAGTTCCTCAACACACTACCCAAGATATATTGCGAAAGCTAGCTCAAGTTTGATCTCAAACTTGCGCTAGGTTTGGATAGCCTGTTGTAGCTACTTGGTAAGAAATCCAAAAATATTTCATTCTTAGGTTTAGCCGTTATGCTTCAATGATTTCACGCGAAATTCGCCTTTTATCCAAATACGACGAAAACATTTTATTCTTGTTCATCAGACATGCTAGATTGTATTTTTGTTTTTAAGAAGTAGTAACTGCCACCATATTTTTGAACTCCTTACCAAGTACCTACCAACAAGCTACCAAAATTCGTTTACATGAGTTTGAAATGAAACATAAGCTAGCTCCGACACTAAGAGCAAGAGAGAAAACTACCCATATGCACACACCCTACAATATGATATGTTGAACTATTTGAACTTGTGTGCTATATCATTGCTATTATTTGTACTATCATAATATGTGATTGTGAATAAAGTGTAAATATTTAATATGTCCATGTATATATCATGTCCCTGTATCATGAAAAGTACAATGTATTTATGGTATATAACAATTATATATCTCTGTGATAAGTATAGTTCTTTCGTGCATATATCATATTTATCAAAGGGCTTAGGCGACCGAGTGGTTTAGCGCGTGCGCTTTAGGACACAAGGTCTGTCATTGAGTCAAGTGGCGTGTTTTCGATTCCCCGCTTGTATGTGACAGGGTGTAGGGTCGCGTGTCCAACCTCATGGATTTTCTGCTTTCCTCCGACTACTAAAGACCCCTACGCGCAAGCGAATTATTGAAAACAATTGAACCATATGTTAGTCCCGAAATAACCTAGTTGGTTTGTTTCGAGTGGACGTTAAACCCCCTTTCTCTTTCTCTATATATTTATCAACAGTATGTATAAATGATTTATACATTTCTGTTGAACTGTTCTGTTAATTAGCAAAGGTAGGAAGATCTCAACTATAAATACAAGTAAAAAAACATTTGTTTAGACTGGGAACTCTCGGGGATTATAGCTACAGCAGCACCTAAAAGTGCCACCATGGGGCTAAAAATTACATGACTGAAACTTTATGTGGTCGTCAGCTATATCGTTACTTGGAAAACATATGAAGGGGTCAGAACCAAAGTGGGCTAACCTACAATGTTGAAAAAGAAAGATGTTTATACCGTTAGAAAGCTCTTTAAGTCCTCTATGTAGTGTTAGAATGGTCTATGTGTATCCCCTGGTTAATAATAGCCATTTCTAGTTTCCAATCACATGTTGTTGGGTTTTTTTGTTTTGTTTTTTTGCAATATGCTTAGGAGAAAGCTGGCCTAAGACACAATTCTATACAAAATTCTGGACCAGGCCGATCTAAGTCACACATATAATAATATATGGCAGCACCCATATAACACAGCATGTATTTTATGGAAAAACTGTGCAGACCTGCTTAAACAAATAACAGAATGTGATCATGTCCAAATTATGAGTGGAGATAATGATAACGCTCAGCCCAACCCCTAACCCCTCTCCTGGCAATAATTATCGAAAATCGTTTAAAATCAACAGACTTATTATATCATGACTTTAAAGATACCTTCATACTTATAAACTGTATGATTAGGGTGATATATTTGGACAAAACCATTTTAACTACTGTGCATTTAAGTCTCTCACTGTTTTCACAACCGCTAAGTGTTTCCTACATCAATCGAGCAGACAACAGACCGACGAGTTGCCAGTTAGTGATACCTTTCTTTACACGTTTTCCCTTTTTCGTACAACCTTTCTTTTGGTGTTACATACTCTAGCACTATTAGCGTACGAGGAATGGCCATTTTGTTCGGCAGTTTAGGTCGATGTTCACAAATACGAACTCAGCTGTCATTAGGGTGTAACTGTGATAGATTTGAACGATTTTTAAAATCAGATAAAAATTATAACCTCTAAAGGGTCTACAAGCTAAAAGCGCGATTTTTTTCGTACAGCCAGGGGCCATAATCCAGCAATTTACAGTCCGATATTCGTGAATATCACAAGGAGCCAAAATCTGTGAAATATTAACATATATTTAAAGTTTCGTCAAAATCGGATACGAAGTGTGACCTCTTAGAGGGCCCACTAGTTCTTGGTATAACATACGTTTTACGCTATTTGCGTACGAGGGGTTATCATTTTAACTAGAGTGTCCACAAGTTAAAAACGTGATTTTTCGTACAATCAGGGACCATTATCCATTTGCTCTAACTATTGAGACCCTTGCTTCTAGATAGTTTCAGCCATGTAGCTTACACCCTAATTTTTAGCCCCAAGGGGACACTTTAAGGTGCTGCTGTAACAATAAACCCCAGTACTTAAGTGGATGACCACAACAGATTATCTAAACATTACATTGCAATGATTCAGCTGATGTTCCCTCATTTAAGATTAAGATAAAGCGAATAATGTGGGACATATAGTATCGCATAAGCAGTCCTTTACAATAATAATCTTTATATTTTAAATCAAGTTTTCAAACAATAAATTATCAATCCAGAAGACTGTAAAAACGCATCCCTTTTATATTAGGCTAAAGAATTGTCAGAATTTAAAACATTTTAGACACAATTTATTAACATCGGAATTTCACGGCAGGTCATTTTAGGAAAAATTGAAAAATCTAATTCTATGAAAACGATATAAAAGTAATTAGAAACTGGGAGCAACCAAACTTTGACAACAGTCCAGTTTATGTCATGGCCTTGTTTATTACTAAGCAGTTTTGAAGGGATTTAATTAATGCCGAACCACGAAGCGCAAGACACAGATATACTTAATAACACGATAACACAATTATTGGGTCATAAACAGAGCAAGGCCAATATGCATTTAAAGTAGGGTATGCACACACCCTACAATATGATATGTTGAACTATTTGAACTTGTGTGCTATATCATTGCTATTATTTGTACTATCATAATATGTGATTGTGAATAAAGTGTAAATATTTAATATGTCCATGTATATATCATGTCCCTGTATCATGAAAAGTACAAATGTATTTATGGTATATAACAGTTATATATCTCTGTGATAAGTATAGTTCTTTCGTGCATATATCATATTTATCAAAGGGCTTAGGCGACCGAGTGGTTTAGCGCGTGCGCTTTAGGACACAAGGTCTGTCATTGAATCAAGTGGCGTGTTTTCGATTCCCCGCTTGTATGTGACAGGGTGTAGGGTCGCGTGTCCAACCTCATGGATTTTCTGCTTTCCTCCGACTACTAAAGACCCCTACGCGCAAGCGAATTATTGAAAACAATTGAACCATATGTTAGTCCCGAAATAACCTAGTTGGTTTGTTTCGAGTGGACGTTAAACCCCCTTTCTCTTTCTCTATATATTTATCAACAGTATGTATAAATGATTTATACATTTCTGTTGAACTGTTCTGTTAATTAGCAAAGGTAGGAAGATCTCAACTATAAATACAAGTAAAAAAACATTTGTTTAGACTGGGAACTCTCGGGGATTATAGCTACAGCAGCACCTAAAAGTGCCACCATGGGGCTAAAAATTACATGACTGAAACTTTATGTGGTCGTCAGCTATATCGTTACTTGGAAAACATATGAAGGGGTCAGAACCAAAGTGGGCTAACCTACAATGTTGAAAAAGAAAGATGTTTATACCGTTAGAAAGCTCTTTAAGTCCTCTATGTAGTGTTAGAATGGTCTATGTGTATCCCCTGGTTAATAATAGCCATTTCTAGTTTCCAATCACATGTTGTTGGGTTTTTTTGTTTTGTTTTTTTGCAATATGCTTAGGAGAAAGCTGGCCTAAGACACAATTCTATACAAAATTCTGGACCAGGCCGATCTAAGTCACACATATAATAATATATGGCAGCACCATATAACACAGCATGTATTTTATGGAAAAACTGTGCAGACCTGCTTAAACAAATAACAGAATGTGATCATGTCCAAATTATGAGTGGAGATAATGATAACGCTCAGCCCAACCCCTAACCCCTCTCCTGGCAATAATTATCGAAAATCGTTTAAAATCAACAGACTTATTATATCATGACTTTAAAGATACCTTCATACTTATAAACTGTATGATTAGGGTGATATATTTGGACAAAACCATTTTAACTACTGTGCATTTAAGTCTCACTGTTTTCACAACCGCTAAGTGTTTCCTACATCAATCGAGCAGACAACAGACCGACGAGTTGCCAGTTAGTGATACCTTTCTTTACACGTTTTCCCTTTTTCGTACAACCTTTCTTTTGGTGTTACATACTCTAGCACTATTAGCGTACGAGGAATGGCCATTTTGTTCGGCAGTTTAGGTCGATGTTCACAAATACGAACTCAGCTGTCATTAGGGTGTAACTGTGATAGATTTGAACGATTTTTAAAATCAGATAAAAATTATAACCTCTAAGGGGTCTACAAGCTAAAAGCGCGATTTCTTTCGTACAGCCAGGGGCCATAATCCAGCAATTTACAGTCCGATATTCGTGAATATCACAAGGAGCCAAAATCTGTGGAATATTAACATATATTTAAAGTTTCGTCAAAATCGGATACGAAGTGTGACCTCTTAGAGGGCCCACTAGTTCTTGGTATAACATACGTTTTACGCTATTTGCGTACGAGGGGTTATCATTTTAACTAGAGTGTCCACAATATGCATTTAAAGTAGGGTTGTGACAATCAGACACATTTTGATTCAGTAAGAATTTGACCGGTGTTTTCTGGGGCGAAAAACATTGTTCTTCGATAATTCGGTCGGGGCTGAAAAGGAAAACGTTTTTTTCGGTCGGGGACCGGGCCATTTCCAAAATGGTTGACAAAATGGCCGCTAAAATACAATTTTTTCAAGTTTTTTGGAGTTATTCGTTAATATTTTAATGTAATATGTCGATTTATAGATTTTCTGGGATGCTGAATCCGAAAATGTGGTTTTCTGTTTGTTCTGACATAATTCCGCCATCTTGATTTTCAAAATGGAGGACAAAATGGACGCTAAAATGCATTTTTTCAATGTTGTTTGGCTTTCTCTAGAATATTATCTCGTAGTATGTCGATCTATAGGCTTTGGGGGTCGATGAATCCGAAATTGTGATTTTCTGTTCGATCCGACAAAGTTCCGCCATCTTGATTTTCAAAATGGCTGACAAAATGGCCGCCGCACTGAACTGCCTATGTTGTGATTGGCGTTTGTCCGGATAAGTATCATGTAATATGTCGAGGTATAGGTTTTGGGGGTCAATGAATCTGAAAATTTGGTTTTCTGGTCGATCCGATCGAATTTTAGCCATATAGAATTTCAAAATGGCGGACAAAATGGCCGCCAAAATGAATCTGTTAATGTCATTTCGCTTTTTTCAAAATAGTTACGTGTAATATGTCGATGAATTTGGGTGGCTCTGAATTGGTGTAAACCGAGAACACTCAAAGAAAATCACATCTCAAGGCAGTACGAAAGAATAATAATATAACACTCAGTTGATTTATTATCACATGTGTATTTACATTGCATCAGGATACTGATCAAACATCGATACATTAATTTCAATCAATGGCAAAGGCATTCTTCAGGAGCGTATCTATGTCACGACATACACAGTTCTCTGGCTTCGCCGTCTTCATTAGCCCAGGTTAGGAGCAGAACAGTAGGACGTTACAGAATGTTTAGTATTTAAATCTCCCATTGTCCATTTTTATTCTCCGTTTCTGTCTGATATCATTAGCAATTGTAGCACGAATGTAGGCGATCTCGGAGAGGAGTTCTTTGTCTGTTAGCTGTTTGAGGATGTTCATATTCTCCGGTGTTACAGGTCCACCGTGTTTCTTACAAGTACTTAGGAGCTGTAAGGTCTTCAGAACTTTCTTTTTTTTCAACTAATCTTTCCGATTGATTGCCAAAGTTTTCATCAGTTTTACATTTTCAAGAAAGTCCCTCTCTAGTTGTTTTACTAGTTTGACTTCGTTTGAGTTTCTGGCCCATTTCCATTTAGACTGGCGGTCGACTGAACTGCATTCCACTCTTTCAATGAAAAAGTCGACAAACTGAGAAAACTCAGTGCAGACTTCTCCAGAACATCAACTGGTAAAGGAAAACTGATAGGTGCTGTGTTAGAGGAAGTGCTAGTTACCATCAACAGGCAATTGAGTGAAATGGACTTCTTCGATTGCGAGCTAGAAACTGAATTCGTCGATTTTGATAAATTGAAATACGCGTCACTCACGAACTTAGGGTGCGAATCGCAGTTTGCCAAACTTGATAACAAAGTCAAAGCATCAGGAGGTATGACCAGTATGAACACTTATTCTCGGAAAAACATTGTGTCAACAAACGGTTTCCTGGTACGAGCAGACTTTGTGGAATGTAGTTCAGTCGACCGCCAGTCTAAATACCAAGTCTGAGGTTTTTTAAACATAAAACCAGCGGCTGCCAGGCAGTATACGCCCACATTTTCGAGAGATGGATAGAAAACAAGCTAAACGAAAGTGATTTTTCCTACAATCAAGGGCCATAATTCAGAAAATTACAATTCGATATGCGCGAATATCGAAAGGAACCGAGATCTTTGGGTTATAAACTTACATTTCAAGTTTCAACAAAATCGGATAAAAATTGTGACCTCTATAGGGTCCACAACCTTGATATACCATATTTTTACACTATTTGAGAACGAACGGCGGCCATTTTATCTGTCAGTTTTGGACCGATTTTCACGAAATTCGAACTCAACCGACCTTAGGGTCTAATGGTGATATAATAAAACGTTTTTTTAAATCGGATAAAAATTATGACCTCTATATGGTCCAAAAGCTAAAAACGCGATTTGTCATACAATAAGGGGCCATAATTCATGAAGTTACGGTCCGATGTGCGCGAATATCGAAAGGAACCAAGATCGTTCTGTTATAAACAAACATTTCAAGTTTCAACAAAAACTCAGCCGCCCTTAGGGTGTAACGGTGATATATTAACACGGTTTTTTAAATCGGATAAAAATTATGACCTCTATAAGGTCCACAAGCCAAAAAACACGTTTTTGCGTTCAACCAGGGGCCATAATTCATGAAGTTACGGTACGATATGCGCGAATATCGAAAGGAACCGAGATCTTTGTGTTATAAACTTACATTTCAAGTTTCAACAAAATCGGATAAAAATTTTATCTGTCAGTTTTGGACTGATTTTCACGAAATTCGAACTCAACCGTCCTTAGGGTTTAACGGTGATATAATAAAACGTTTTTTTAAATCGGATAAAAATTATGACCTCTATAGGATCCACAAGCCAAAAAATGCGTTTTTATGTACAATCAGGGGCCATAATTCAGGAAGTTACGGTCCGATATGCGCGAATATCGAAAGGAACCGAGATCTTTGGGTTATAAACTTACATTTCAAGTTTCAACAAAATCGGATAAAAATTGTGACCTCTACAGTGTTCACAAGCCAAAAACGTGATTTTTCGTACAATCAGGGGCCATAATCCATGAAGTTACGGTCCGATAGATGCCAATATCGAAAGGAACCGAGATCTTAGGGTGATAAACCTATATTTCAAGTTTCATTGAAATCGGATAAAAATTGTGACCTGTAGACTGTTCACAAACAATTATGGACGGACGGACAGGGGCGACGACAATATACGTCCACATGAAAATGTGGGCGTATAAAAACAGGTCTGTTGGTTCCTAATTAACAGTTTTTTATTTGTAAATAATCCACAGATTCAGCTATGTGGGGTTTTTTCCTGCGAGAATTTCGCTTATCCACGCGGGTTCTTTTCTATGTGCATTGATGATACCAAACACCAATCAGGTACACCTCCTGTTTTAGCCTGGTTTTATTATGAAGGGAGAAAATGGCCCGTTTTTTATGATTTTACCCGTGGTTATTACTCTTTCATATGTAAAAAATTTAATTAAATCAACCTGTCCATAATATCGTGGATAATGTTATTAGAATGATTGAATATGCCCAAAATCGAACAAAGTCTGTTAATACTGTAGAGTATTTACAGACAAAATATTAACCAAAAAAATGGGTGTTGCACCGCTCCTGTTGGACCAAAATCAACAGGGTATAAGTTATAACTATGCCAAGTTCCAAGATGCACCGCAACCAGTAGGCGTCATCCTTGAGGTATAAGGAATAACCAAGTCATAGTTTTAAGACGACCCGTTCAGAATTACGACCCCCCCCCCCCCCCATACGCAGACATGAACGATATGATAATAAATTTGTGGACGTATTAAAATAGGCATCTATGGTTCTATGGAGAAAGTGAAATATTTCATTGAGATCCAGCTGAAAATTGAGAAAAAAATTAGAGACTAATATTCTTTGATAAGACATTATAATTATATAGCTTCATTAGATGAGGGTTTTCACAGGTTGAAAACTGTACATGCTTCGTATCACCCAATTATTGTAGAGCAAGCACACCAACGATATGATTTGAGTACCGCATATCAGGTTCATTGGTTAACTGATTTCTTTAGTCAAACTACTTTCAGGAATAAAACAATTTAGAGAAGAGAGTATCGTGTGAATTCTGTGAAATATCAAGTATTGGTGATTTAATCGAGGCGTCAGCCGAGGTTTTGTTATCATTTCTGGAAGAAAAAAAACACAATCATGACATGGAATCCTATAAGAGGATCACATATAACAAACTGACATATATTAGCGTATCCACACCATAAAGATATATCAGATACATTGGATCAGAATGTAAGTATTTAGGTTTCATTGTGTTGTAACAACTCAGGACCGTATGACATAGGCTTCACTATAAGCCCTGTTACATAGTTTTAAAATGCTAGAATTGTTCAAAAATGAAGACAACAATTTTAGAAACATATTGCAATTAAAAGTTTTTGGTTGAATCCAGTTACAAACAATATCATGTAATTTACCTACCTTAGAATTATATCTGGAATGATGGTCAGTAAATCTAGTTGTATTTTCTGCGCCTGTAAATTATACATACAATGTGTATATTCCTACTGAAACGAGGTGTTAAGAACAAGTAACCCCGATCACGGAGCAATTCAAGACATTGGTGAGAAAAAAATAAAGACGATAAAGGAAATGGCGCACATATAAAGTCATAGAGAAAGTATCCAAGGCAAGAAGAGACAGAAAGATGTTTTAATTTCAGGAATAAATTATATTAAACATGTAGGATTAAGCTGTGTATAAAAAAGGTAGTGTGGTAAAATGACGAAGGACCTACCAACAAAAGGGGCGACATGGACCGTTGTTTAATATTTAAGGAATAGTTAATATAGAACTAAGAAGTCAAAAGAGTGAGTTGTAATACTAGAAGACAGAATGTAGCAAAAGGGAGTATGAATGTTTTCTCAACAAGATATAGTTTTTAATGTAAAATGTACATTAAAGTGGGGAGCTATAATGGAAATCTAAACAGCTCTTTATTCAGTGTTCTTAATTCTTAGTTCTTAATTCCTAGTCCTTAATAATTATTTCATTTGTTGTCGTATATTAAACATCTATACTAAAACTAATTGTATCTTAAAATCAAAATTTGTTTTAATAAAGATTTTTTTTTTTTTTTTTTTAGAAAATCACAATTACATTTCATCAGAAGCATACAACGAAAAACAGATTTCGGACAACCATTGTCAAGAAACATTTCTCCAAATTCATCTAACCTGAATGGGGAATTAAAACCAGCATACAAGACTATTCGCTGGATGACTGCAACGGTAGTGAAATCACATGTGTGGTACGGCTAATCCGAGCCTTCGATAAATAAAATAAATTGAAAGTAGTCTATTTTTAGTAGTTAATTCACTGTCTGATAGCGACATATTTCTTTGTTCAAACGAAACAGAGAGAGAGAGAAATGGGGTTTTACGTCCACTCGACACAAACTAGGTCATTTCTGGACTAACATATGGTATTTTTAATTTTATTTCAATAATTCGCTTGCCCGTAGAGGTCTTTAGCAGTGGGAGGAAACCGGAGGACCCGGAGAAAACCCACGAGGATGGACAGGCGACCCTACTCCTTGTCACCTACAAACGGGGAATGGAAACCACACCGGTTGACTCAATGACAGGCCTTACGATACAGCACGCACGTGCTAACCATTCGGCCATCCGACTCCCCCCCCCCCTCAAACGAAAGAGGGTTTCATCTCTTCTGAATTATGTAATCATGAATGTGCCATGAAAGAGCGATATCAAAATACTTTTCGGGTGATGCATTACACGATAACTGAAATTTCTTATTAAGATCCTTATTTTGACTTTTAAATACCCCCACCCCCCTGTCACTAAATAGAGTTCAGTACGATCCAAATTTGATCTGTTTGCAAGGTACGTAAATCTGAATGTGCCAGAATAAAAATAGGCTACTTTCCAGTAGTAAAAAAGGAGATCACGAATTTCGTATTAAGACCCGTATTTTGATTTCACCCCCCCCCCCCCGCTCCAAGTTACTTAATAGTGTTTAACGCCATCCAACTTTAATACCCTTACCACGGAACGTAAATATGAATGTTACATTTTTTAAAAGATAAATGAACTTTCTTCTTTTCAGTGGTATTCAGTGTGATATCTGGAATTTCGTATTGTGCCATTAAGCCCCCTCCCCCCCCCCCCCCCCCCCCGCTCAAATCATCGTCCAACTTTGATCTTTTCTCGAAGTATGTAAATTGTAATGTGACGGAAAATCATTTACATTCATGAAGCAAACAATAAACATACTTTCCAGCAGTACATGAACAGATATCACGAATTTCGTATTAAGAACTGTGTTTTGACATTAAATACACCCACCCCTACCCCCAACGTGATATGACAAAATGTATGATTTCTAAAACAAATATTGATTTTTTAAAATCATACAAATGTCAATTTTAGTATTCAAATGTCCAAATACGACAACAAATGAAGAAATAAGAACTAAGGACTATGAAATAAGAACTAAGAATTACTAACACTGAATAAAGAGCTGTTTGGTCTTCCATAGGGCGCAGGTAAAGTCGTTTATGTTTGTAAAAATATAATTATGCAGCATTATCATTGTCCTCTATTTATGTCCTCTGAGTGCATATCTTACCTCAATTGGTCCAATTTGATCTAATCTAACAGCACTAGAAATTATAGTTCTTAAAACACCAGACATAAAAGCAGCCTGGGTTGTTTTTAAGTCCATCCCAACTACTGAGAATGTCACACCAAACAGAACAGCATAATGACAATGTTGAAGGTGTTTAGATAATGATATTAACTCATCAAATTGATAAACCTGTACAACTGTTCTTAACAAAGACTTGCCCTGAAAAACAGTTCCATTATTAAATATAATACTATTTATAATACAATATTCGCAACAGTTTCACTATAGCTACGAAATGCAATATGTACACAATCCCATTGTATATAGTGTCGAATTGTTGTTATATTTATAGAAAATATCATGGTTATGATTGCAAAATTAGTCAAAATGTAAAAAAATGGCCATTTTCGAGATTTTTCACTTGTAAATATCATGAAAATCATTATATTAGTATCAAAACAAAAATTACTCGACAAATATTAACGATATACTTTTCGCCATTGCAAATTCACTGTAAATTTTTCATCTTTGCATTTTCAACTAACTGAAATCTAACTGACCATATAAGGAAAGGGGCGTGTTTCCGAGTTCGGCCGAAGTTGACGTTAAAACTCATCTGTTTTTATCGTCTTGGCTGAAATTTATGCTCCCTGAAATGGGCACACGACGTCATAAATCTACGTTGATATAAGCGACTAAGGCATTCAGAGTTCTTCGGTTAGCTGAGTGAATCGTAAGAGCTGGGCCCTTATTCACGAAAACTTAAACTAAGATACAATCGAAATTTTAAGAAATACTGCAATTCGATTGGCTGACCAGTAAAATCAATTTGTATATATCCAATTTGCATATTGGTCAGCCAATCGAATTGCAGTATTTCTTAAAATTTCGATTGTATCTTAGTTTAAGTTTTCGTGAATAAGGGCCCAGGAGGACTACATCACACAATTACACAAGACAAACCTGTAGACACGACACACAATATGGGCTACACATATATTTCAAACAATAAGCAACAAACGTATATATCAAATCAAGTGGATGGATCCACTCCGCTATACCGGATTTTGACTTAAAAAACACCTGCTGAATAATAAATTATATACTGTTAAAAAAAAGTAGGGGACATTGAAATGCAAATACCTATGCAGGTTGTGATGTAATAAATAGTCACGGACACTTGACATGCCTTAAGAGTATGTTCACAGATGAAGAACTTATCGCCACAACAGAACCACTGAGCTGCAAGTGCGACACGCAATGGCGCCATACACGTGGGAGGGGTTCATTGTCATATTTGACACTTCAAGGAAGGGTTGATGAAAACTGCCGCGTTCTGGTTTATCCTATCCATGTTTGCTTTCCTACCGGTTCTTGCATAATATTTACTGTTTAGCGTATCTTTGCTTTAGTGTGTTACGTTTAATTTACAATGAGACGTCTTCAACATGATGAACGTCTACATGCTATCAGAGGCGTAGCCGTGAAATATATATTAGGGGGGTCCGCAAATGAAATTATATAAAATGTTGACAATCTGTGATGCCGGAGGCGCCTGCCCAGCAGCCAATGTAGCGTGATAGGGAGAGTGTGGGAGGGTCAGTCTCTCATTGGGGGGTCAACCACCATAAAAAAAATAATTTAATTTTCAATCTTCTGTAAACACTTTTCTGGCATATTTTACGGGGTTAAACTAAAACATCACACCTATACAATGTTTATCATGTTTAAGTCAGGGGGTGTCGTATTCATATTTTTTTCATGACTTTTACATATTGAATGTTACGCTTGAGTTATGAATAACACGACAAAGAGAGTTTAGATGGGGAATTTTTATGAGGAGGATACAAATGAAACAAAACTTGATCACTTTGTTAACTACAATACTATATACATATACACATTGACATTTACAAGAAAGCTGTATAGATATGTAAAGTATTTTGTGTATTATAAATGGATTTCAAAAAGTAAACATAAGTGTTTGTGTTTTAATTTGTACATTGTTTTATACAGATAGAACCTTAACTAATCCTAATAATTGTTGTATATAAACAAGAGTTAGGGCCTACTAGTAAAAAAAAAAATTTTTTTTTTTTTTTTTGGGGGGGGGGGGCAGGTATATTCAGACCCCCCCCCCCCCCGAAAAACAATTGAGGGGGTCGCCGGGTAGGACCCCCCCCCCCCCGGGACCCCTCCATGTGTGACGCCCATGCGTGCTATTGGCATGCTTCAAATTGGTTCTACACAGCGCGCAGTAGCCAACATGCTTAATGTGTCACAGTCTGTGATCAGCAAAATGTGGAACCGGTACCAACAAACACACAAGGTTGATGATAGACCTCGTTCAGGTCGTCCTACAGCCACTACACAGGCCCAGGATCGATACATTTGTACATAGATCTGTAGAAATCGAGGACAAACGGCCAATCAGCGGATCAACTCTTCCTGGCGAAACATGTCTTGTTTGCATTTCTTATTTATTGATTAAGGCAGTCAGGCAATTCGCTCACATTCATGTCGATGTGCTGTCAAAGATTCGTCCATCCTATTAAGAAAATGAGTCAACCTCAAGGTTCGATGATATAATTCATTAAACAAAAAGTTGTTCGACATGACAACAAATTTATTTTTATTTTTTCCCAAAAAAATAATCAATAAAATCGGCCAAAATCTTAAAGATAATGATATATTTGGACTAAAAACATATTCAAACTAATTAATTTATCATAATTTTGCTTCAAATACTTCTCAAAACATTGTAATTGCCAAGGAATACCCTGCTATAAAAATCGATCAAAAGAGGTCATGTTTGTGCCACGTGACTTACCTCTCTCGGTACCTATAGCAACGGGGGTGAAGTCGGGGGAGAATTCATTGTATACACAAGACGGTGTTGTCTTTAATCGCTGACTAATTATTACAAATATCGAATCCTAATTAAATTCTCGGATTATCCACTGCCCGCGACTTTTTCCGTGATTTTTATCTCAGAAATTGTTGTACGTCTAACTCTTCATAAAGTTTATCAACATGTACACCAAGCGCTCAATCTCCGCGTGCAACCTTCGACGTCACGCGTGCAGGTATTCCTAATCGTCGGGCTGTCGATTAGGGGTACCCTTACAGTTTTGTCCTGTATAGGCTCCATGAGTGTTTTTCAGGGAATCCAGTATTTTTCTAGTAAGATTGGATATCTCTACTTTCCATATATACCAAAATTTTCATACCTTTATTGGAAATAACCAACCGATAAATACTTTTCTGGGAACCTATAGCGCAGTAAGTTTACCCGAGACGATAAAGACTGACGTCTTATGGCGTCAACTTCGGCTGAACCTGGAACCACGCCGTCTGTCTGTTCAATTGAAGAAATTTTGGTGGTGGAAAATACATTGGAGAAATTCTGATAGTTGAAAATGCAAAGATGATATAGTTACAGTGAATTTGCGAAGGCGAAAAGTAGAAAGTGAAAAAACATTACTAGATTTTCTGTTTTGTTTTGATACTAATATAGTGATTTTGTGTAATGTAATATTTACATTTGAAAAATCTCGAAAATGGCCATTTTTACAATGATAATTTTGCAATGTTAAGCATTATTTTTTCTCTTAATATGACGATTCGGCTCCATAATTATATGGCTAAATTGAATAATAGAAAATACAGACTAACCTGTTTACTTGAGGCTCTGTTAGCTACATGATTAGATACAGATATATGATGAAAATTATCTAATCTTTGAATCTCCTCTGAGTCCGCACTTTTATTATAAGCTTCAGTAACAAAGGGTAAACTAAAAGATCCTGTAAGATAACAATAATCAATCAACAAAACATAAAATGAAATGGGGTTTAAAGTCCTACTTTGTGCACCAGATGGACTAATGAAGACTGAACAGAATCTAAACTAAAATAATAATTCACCAGTGGTTGCCAGGCAAGATAAGCCCATATTTTGCAAGAGGTGGATAGAGAACAAGCTAAAACGAAAACGTGATATTTCTTACAATCAGGGGCCATAATCCAAGAATTGATGTTTTTCTGCGTCCAAAATAAAATGGCGTTGCATCTTTTTGTTTATTGTTTTAAAAGCTATTTTATCTAAATTAGAAGATTTGTATGTAATGTCGTAACGAAGAGGAAGTCTGGGTATTAAAGTGCCATTAAAATTCCAAAGTTAGGGATAAGATTATTATGTTTTTTAATGACGTGAAAGAAGGGAATTAAGTGCTTTAAAGGGCTTTAGTAGCCATGTACCAGTGATTCAGAAATGGTCGACTAAATTGTCATTTGTATTAAAAATAATTCAATTATTAAAACATATGTCTTCTCTCACCTGTGTTTTCTAAACAAGCAACTATAACACTTCTTAAGTTATCTGAAATAACAAATAATACCACATACCGAATGCTTTTAAGTAGGTTTGACGTTATCAATCATACATTTATTAAACGTGGTGTATACATTACGAAATTTACGAGCCAGGGGGTGGGGGGTGGGGGCAATCTGACTTTTCGGGCGGACGGGTAAAGTGAAAATAAAAATTATTATTATTCCATCTAGTTGGAAATATAAAGGGCCCGAAATCTAATAAAACGCATAATTGCGGTAGTTAAATTTTCAAAATTTTCTCCTGGAGGTCGAAGCCCCCATACCCCGCGACGATTAATTGATTGTTGGGGGTTTAGGTCAGCCACCAATGGTGAGTTGTATTGGACCACATTGAAGTTGTTGTATTCACAGACTGAAATAGAAGGAAAACGCGTTTACAGCTGTTAAATTTTCAAAATTTTCTCCCGACAGTACGGTCTCCATGGACTGTAAACGATTGTTTGGTTGATTGGAATTCGAGTCAGCCATCTTAATTACGCTATATTAGATCACATTGAAGTTTCTGTATTCAGTGGCTTAAATAGCAGGAAAACGCATTTGCGGCCGTCAAATTTTCCAAAACTTTCTTTGGGGGTCACTACACGGTAAGCTCCGGATTCTGCCCCCCCCCTACATAACTGTCATCGAGCTCTGGGCACACTGCTGATTATTATACACAATAGTATGGTGACCGTAAACACTTGAATAATTTATTATGTATTTTTTTTTTAATTATGGTGTTATGGTGTTAATGTACAAATATACTATTGAAGAGTTGTTATTATTTTTATCAGCACACCGTACGCTTTGAGAATATAGACATCATTTTATCGATTGAGTGCAGGATGAAATGTGTCGGGGTTAGTAAAAGACAAGGTATCAGTAACTAGCATTTTAGGCTCTCTAACGCATTTTCAATTTAAACTTCTAATAGTTATAGTGTTATTTTACTACTTTTGACATCTAACATTGGTCTAGAATTTAAAGTCTTACTACCCTTTGACTTGATTAGACCATGTTGAACAGCAGATTCTAGGCCACAGCTATGTGAAAAACTTCCGATTGGAAAAGCTAAAAAAGAAAAGGATATCGATATACCATCTAACCATTAAAAATATGTCAGTAACCATAGAAAACAGAAAATGAAAATCTTTATGGCATTAATTGGTTTCCATACGTCAATGATAACCTTGTCACACCTGAGATAATTTGTTGATTAATATATCTGAATTGTAAAGGCTATGCCTCTTCATTCGTTGAATATCAAAAACCTATTTCATTATTAATATAAAGAGTATCCACCTTACCACTGTCTGACAGTTGTAGCAAATTTAGCAGCTCGAGCGAATTCATTTTGCACTTTTCAGCCTCAAGATAGGCGACAGATGTTCTCCAAATTATCTCCCTTGTTCATTTTGTGGTTGTCTCCCTTTAAACACTAGATCTGCATCCATTAACTTCTTTCTCCGTTGACTTAGTTTTGGTCAAAACCATTTCTCTTAACATTGCGCGGGTTTTCTTACGGTTAAAACGGTTTCTACACTATAAATATCTACCTAGATTTACGGTATTACCATTAGTATAGGGTGTCAGGTTTATTTCAATAAAAAGTTTTAAATCTTCTAAAATACATATAGATTCGACGATCTTTAAATATATTATTATACCGATTTGAATACATATTTGAACCCAAGTTTACAAGAGTATTTCTTACCACTGTCCTTTATTTTCTTCAAGTGTAGGAGATGGTGAGAAAAAAATCATGTTAAAAAACTAGTGTTTTCAGATTTAAGTACCATGGTTTGCATGACAAAAGGCTTATAGGCTATTTGAGTTATTAAACACTATATATGGGCTGTATTGAGAAGTTGTTAAAATTTTAATAAATAATAATAATAATAATAATTTATTTATTAAAGTGTCACAAATCATTCTATACAGCTAAAAACATAATATCATGTTAAAAAATAATAATAAAATTAGAATGATTTTTGGCCATAATTGACCTACGAGACACGACTACATAAAACATATTTAATTCTTTTAGTTCAATAAAATATACTTTTCACTTAAAACTCAAACTTCAGCGGATATTATATTCTAACGTTTTGTTTGGGTTACACAAAAGTTTTCAGAGACTGCTTTCGGTTCATCATCTTAAACAAGTAATTTCCCAGACTTTGTTGAAACGAGTTACAATTCAGTATGAACTTGAATCTTTGATTAAAATTCATTTCATTGAAAGTATGATCTAATTTATTGATTTCCGATATTAGATCATATCGAATATCACTATATATCGGACACACTAAAAGAGCGTGTTTTTCATTTTCTACAACATTTAAGTTATAGAAAACAACAATAACAACAATAACAATGATACAGAGATGTGCCAAAAATTTTGGAATCAAAATTTAAGTCAAGCACTAAAAGCCAATATTCGATCAGCAAAATAGTCAATTATTTTAGCACAAATAAACAACAAAAAGTTTTAAACAAACTAAAAATATCTACAAATAACCATTGGAAAATGATCCCCGATCATGTTATTTTTCATTTATTCAGCACTACAAAATTAATAAGAACAATAATCAAAAAATTACAGACTTAATAATAATTCATATAGTTCATATAGAAAGGACCTTCAATGGCTTTTCAAAGCTCATGTTCGAGATTACTCAAATCACAAGGAGCCTAACGTTAAGCTACTGGTTTAATCCAGGATAGTTGTATAGATAAATGTTTATTACGTAAAACACCCTATTCGGACTGCATGGAAATTATATATTATATTACGACATAATATCACAAATGAAAAATACATAAAAAGTGGATGATATTAAGAAAATACATGTATGTACAAAACACATACAAAGGTTTATGAATACATGATAGTAGGCTTATAGATGAAAAATAAGTTTTTTTATGACAAGAATGACCGCCTCATTTTTTGTTGCAAAGAAAAAAAAGAGATTTCAGGACATTTTCAAGAAATTTAATTACTTTTCAGTACACTAAACCACGTCCAAGGCCTTTCAATGAGTGTTTCCAAAGATTTTGAATGAACCAATATGGTTTCCTCTGATTGTGAAAAAACAACGGCAACAAATCACGAACGATAGAAGTATCAATTTGAAGCCAATCACTGTATATCACGATAACAATTATGTTTATTAATGACAAAACTCTAATCTTGTTCCTTGTTTAACTGAATTATTTAACAATATTTTAAACTCTGGGTGTTTTCCATCTAATTGGTGTATTGGCAGAATCACTCCAGTTTTTAAGAAAGGTATTAAGGATGACCCAAATAATTATAGAGGCATAACCATAGTGAGTTGTCTTGGTAAACTGTTCACTTCTGTACTTAGTAATAGGCTTTTAGAATTTGACAAACAAAATGAATGTATTACCCCGACACAATTTGGATTCCGCAAGAATCTGTCGACTACTGATGCCATATTTGTATTACAATCTCTCATAAATCGTTACCTCAGAGACAAGAAAAAACTGTACTGTTGCTTCGTCGATTACACAAAAGCTTTTGAACTGGTCAACAGGTGCAACTTATGGTATAAATTAATAAAAAATGGTATTGATGGTAAAATACTAACTGTTATTTGATCTCTCTATGATAAAGTTAAATGTTGTGTAAAACTAAATAATGATGTATCTGATATTTTTGAATGTGCAACTGGTCTTTTTCAAGGTGAAATTTTATCACCGCTTCTATTCTCTATTTATATTAATGATGTTGAAACACACTTTAAAGATTCAAATTGTCCATCAATTCCATTAATGTGGCTAAATTTATTTTCTTTAATGTATGCTGATGACAAAGTCCTTATCTCTGAAACAGCTATTGGTTTACAAACTTTATTAGACTCCTTGCACACATATGCAAACAAATGGAATTTAACGGTAAACACTGCCAAAACGAAAGTTGTTGTCTTCAGAAGCGGGGGTAAGATACCCACGAATCAGGTTTGGCGATATCTTAATTTTAATCTCGAAATTGTAAATGAATTCAATTATCTAGGCCTTTTATTACACTATAATGGTAAATTTTTAAAAACACAAAAACATCTGTCTGAACAGGGTAGGAAAGCATCATTTTCTGTCTTCAAAGTTTGTGATGAAAATTATTTTAATGTTGAAACCAAATTATCTGTATTTGATACGTATGTAAATAGCATTTTATGCTATGGTTCTGAAATCTGGGGGTTCCACAAAGGACAAGATATAGAAAAAATCCATTTATATTTTTGTAAACGGATCTTAAGAGTTCGGCAAACTACAAACAGTTCCATGGTGTATCATGAGCTAGGGAGATATCCTTTATCAATAACACGAAAACTTCGAATTTTCAAATATTTTATAAAATTATGTTCTACCAATAATGTTGTTTTAAAGTGTTGTTTATTTGATATAATTAACAACTCAGATCCATGGATTTTAAATCTTAAAAATGAATTATGTTCTTTGGGATTGGGTTATATGTGGGATAATTATCAAAACTTAACTAAATTGGATTATATTATTTTTAAAAATAGAATATTTGATGTCTTTAAACAACAATGCTATTAATCTATATGTACATCTCCTAAAGGTATGTTATATCAGCATCTCATATCTACCTTCGAACTTCAATATTATCTTTCGAAACCTTTAAATTGTAATTATATCACATATATCTCTAGAATAAGGCTATCTGCACATTGTTTACACATCGAATCTGGCCGTTTTAAAAATACACCCCGTCAAGCCAGAGTCTGCAACCTTTGTAAATCAAATGATATTGAAGACGAATACCACCATATTGTAATTTGTCCTGTATTCTCCGATCTTCGTAAAAAATATATAAAGAATTATTATATTCGAAATCCTAGTGTTCATAAATTAACTCAACTGCTAAGTGTTCATAATATTAAAGAATTAAATAATCTTGCATTATTTTTATATTACTGTAATAAAAGAAGGAATAATTTATTGAATGTTGCACATTAACATTTCTCAAGTCGCCTGCTGCCCATACTATACATATGTAAAATTTTGTACATAACCTGATTTGTTTACTTATTGTGTAAAATATTTATGTATTTATATTGTATGTGTCTATCTGATGAGTCGTATGACTCAAAGAAATAAAAAAGAAAAACCAAACACGTAATACCTTTTCCCTAAACCGATCACTCATAGAAATATATAAATAGAAATAGGTATAGTTCTGTTGTTTTAGTAAACAATAGTTTCGGACATGCACAAGTGCTCAGGAGCAAACACACACCGGGAGTGGACATGCACAATTAGTGCCCAGGAGCAAACACACACCGGGAGTCGATCCAAACTTTCACACCGGGATATATGGAAGACAAACAGCTCTTTATTCAGTGTTCTAAATTCTTAGTTCTTAATTCATGTAGTCCTTAATTGTTATTTCTTTATTTGTTGTCGTATATCGACATTTGTATACTATAATTAACATCTGTATCTTAAAGTCAATATTTGTTTTACACATCAGACTTTTGTCATATCAGATTTGTAAATTGTAATTTTGTTTAATTTAATTGCATTTTAATATAATGGGGGGGGGGGTAGCGCGTGCGGGTTGTATCATAAGGCAGTCATTGGGTCAACTAGCATAGTTTCGATTCCACGGTTGTACGTGACAATTTTAAACAATGTAGGCTACTTATAATTTTGTAAATCATTTCGTGCCTGGGAGATGAATTATACTAAAATCGTTTCAGATTGATAGAAAGAAAGGCTTATATCGACATTATATATTAATAAAAGTTGCAGTGGTTATTTTAATAAACGTGCCAGTCGTGCAAAGTTTCGGTCTCACATTCTGATTTGGGTAAATGACGCGTGACACAATAAGGGATTGATTTTCACACAGGGGTAGATTATTATATTGGAAATGTTTAAACCAATCAATGGTTTATGTAATGTAATTAGAATTGAAGGAAATGAATATAGTTATGACATGTAAAATATAGTTACGACTATTATTTCATTATTCATTCTAATTAACAAGATGCACCTAGCTTCCTGATATCTTCTTTGCCATTGTAAATATAAGACAATTGTACAAAGACAGACGTAAAGTATAAACATTCTTATTACACAATACAATACTTTTACCGCCTAAACCATCACCCTTCTAAATAAAAGATACCTGGATTTCGTTATTTTTTTCCTTTTAGTGCCAAGAACGTGTTGCCCAACACATTGACAGGGGTTATTTCCCTTTGTTCAATGATCACACAAATCAGACTATCTTGAAAAATAAGAGAATTAAATATTGAAATAACCTGGAAAGATCATGTGATAAACGACACGTCAATTGAAAAACGCCGTGGGTGGGTCTAGTTATATAACTCTGTAAGGATATATATAGATGGGGTGTTCCCACTTAGCCGGCAGGCTTTGATGTCAAATTTTGCCGCTAATCCAGAGTTAATCCTAGAACAATGGTGTTATAAACTATAGTCCATATCTTTTTTAAGACTAAAACTGTATTGATTTTAACAAATTTAACTTTTATTAAATAACATTAAATAGCTTACACATATAAAAATATATTGATTTTAACAAATTTAATATTTATTAAATAACATTAAATGGTTTACACATATAAAAATGCATATAACCATTGTGTATTAAATATCGGCCACCTCGATTATTGGAGATAAAGCGAATATTAACCTGAACGTTTGCCATTTTAAAATAAATATAATTTCGACACAGATCGACCATCTATTTATATTAATATAGTGAATTGAATTCATGTTTGAAATCATAACGCCGGCATGAACTGTGTTCAAAATGTCATTAATTAGTTGGTTAATAAATTTTATTAAGAGGGATTAAGAGCTCATTAATGCCGAACACTAGTGAACAGTTCTTGAGTGACTACATTTAAACAGACTATAGTTTTAAGATCAATCAAAGGATTAACAGTCTGCCGGCTAAGTGGGAGCACACCATATAGATATACAGAGATGATAATAAATTACACAATATATTCTTTTTTAAGATATACAAGTCATATAATTAGAAAATGATGATTAATTACACAATACATGTATACTCTGTTGAAAAATATATAATTACACAGTATATTCTTCTATATTTATCATAATACATATATAAACGGGACTTGTCAAGGACTGGAGCCTGGATGCAGGTACAAATTATATATCTAATCAGAAATGCCACTTTATTAAAGTAAGTCTAGCAATGGTATATAAGATCTGATAATGTTGGTAATTATTGCTTGAGGGGTGTGTGAGCTGTTCTTGTACCTTCTTATAAGACTTTTTGTAGAATTTTTGCTTTTGAAATTAATGATGGCATTATATTGTATTAATTAATATCTTTGGCAAGTTATTAGATTCACATATATATTATGTAGTATTTGTACTTAATTCAAGTTAGTGACAGATGGTTACACAAAAAGAGTTATAATTCGGTAAACATTAGCTGGTTTTATGGGAATAAGAATATCATGTATTATTACACGCGTGATAGGAAATGTACGATTGCATCATTCAGCTTGTTTAACCAACCTCTATACCTATTTACATCATATTTGACCAATTAGATAATTGAAATTCTAAAACCCAAAGCTACAAAACTATCATACTTGTGAGAATTAGCTAGACAGCAGCTTGATTCCAGAAGGGAAAAGATGTAGCAATTTCCATCCCCAGACTCGCCCATATCGAGTCTGGCTGGCTAGTGTTGAGAATGACTTTAGTATTGTAATCTATACTATGCTCGTATCCATGTATCCAGCTATGCTATATAAAATGTAAAAACGAACTGTTGCATTGTTATTCCTGGAAAGACAAACGTCTTAAGAAAACAGTTAGAAGTAAATACACAGCGTGAAGGGGAAGAAAGACGACAGATGAAAATACTAGACGATCACACGGCTACTAAAATATGTAGTAAGAAAAGATGAATGGGTCGTACGTAGGATGTGTCGACCGGTTTGACAACGTCAGCTCTCCACGTCTGACAGAAGGCCCTTGGTATTTTACCTTCTTTCTTTGTTATGTTGGGGCATATTATCCTAAAAGTCATTAAAGACAACAACTTGGGTTAACGCACTATTTTAAAGAGGGCTTACAATCTCTGAAACAAAACCAACCTGATCTTATAAAACAATTAATAAATACCAGAAGACCAGCAATCATTTAATATCAAATTTGTATATTATTGTATTATATAATGATATCGTATATGCATCATAATTGTATTGAATGCTGTACCATTATCAAACCGGTTTGCGGTAAATGCGTACATTACATACTGTTTTCCGGCAGTGGCGGCGCCAGGGGGAGGGGCAAGGGGGAGAAAATAAAAAAAAGTATTTGTGATACGTTTCGGTAATCAATACCTTCTACGGTGAATAAATCCCACATCCCCACTCAACATTGCATGTTGTAGAGCATTTTCGACAGTCTATTTTTCAAAATTTTCTTGGCGAGGTCCCCAATGGACTCGCTACTTTAGCGCTCGCAAGGGGAATTCGTTGAGGTTCGCAAGTCCGTTCGTTTGACATTTTGTTCTCTAGTCGGATATAAACTAGTGATCAGGCGACGAACGGTATCTGGGCAGATCTATTTATCCCGACGATCGGTGCCTGACAGAATAAGACAGCATTTCCGGCAGTCTATTTTTCAAAATTTTCTGGGGGAGGACTCCCTACTTTGACGCTCGTGAGTGGGCTTCGTCGTGATTCGCAAGTCCGTTTCGTTTGACACTTTACCTCATCGATCAGTGCCTGAAATACTGCCAGGTTGCATTTCCGGCAACCTGTTTTTGAAAATTTTCTGGGGGAGGCCCCCTACCCCTAGTTGAAACTCGTGCCTTTGCCCCCTTAACCTTGGACTTTGCCCCAGCTTTGCCCCTCCAATCACCGACGGCTGGCGCCGCCACTGTTTTCCGGTTTCGTAAATCTATATTATAAGCTAGATTAAAATTACCGTTGTCTTATTTGTAAATATTATTTGTCATATTGTTATAAATATATGTACATGTTTATATTGTATGCTTTCCTAAATGGATGTTTCGATACAATAACATCTTATCTTATCTTATATAATTTACTGATGGTGGTTCGCTGCTTTTTATAATATAATAATATATTTATTATACAAATAAAACCAGGTCTATACAAGTAGATTGTCTTAATCAATAGATTTAATTGTCATTCATCAATACTATATTAATATTGTGAGGATATTGTCAGAAATATTGATATAAAACAACTTGTACATGTACTGTCATACCTTTATATAATCAGTAGAGCATGACCGTTTTAATAACCTATATTGATTTATTATAAAGCCTAGCAATAATCAATGAATAAACATCTTCCTGCTTCCTTCTACGTTTATTGTATCGATATCTTACTGATGATACGGCTTTTCTGTTGAGTGTGTAATGTAGTGGGTTCGACATCCAGGCTATAATACTATAGAGCATTGCTTCGCTCATCGGTACCAAACTACAATGCCAAGCCGACGTCAACGGTATAATACCGGGTATGTTATCCCAACACCAACCATGGATAAAAAAAGAACGTTTGCTGGCATAAACCCCACCCACCACGACTGTCTTGTAATCATATCCGTTTGACTACTGGAAGATAAAAGACTATTATATTTATCGGGTTTCAAAATGATCATGTAAAGTGTTTCCGAAACATTAAACCAAATTCTATTTCACAGAGGTCATGATCAACGGCTGATATTGCATCGAACCCGTTTTCATCAACAATATGGTCTTTCATAATGGCTATACAAATATTTTTCTTCAACTTTATTGTGTTTTTGTTACTGTTTCAGTATCGGGGCCTTTTTACGTCCAAAATCAATAAAACTTCAAAGACAGTTTAATTAAATACAGATCGTGTAAAGAGACAAGGGGGTCATCTTTATCAAACTTACTTAGTGTTATGTACATTACAGCATACGGCTAAAATACAGAAATTCGGGAAATTTGGCTTGCTCCCAGATGACGGGAGACTCGAATGTAGGAAACAACGGGTACGGTCAACCGAACTACTGTGAACCTGGAACCTCACATCTTGGAATTATTTCAAAAATCGAAATCCGTAAATCGTCAAAGAATAAACATGCTAAGGTTCATTTCCATCGTAATCGAATTGGCAGAGCTTTGGGCTTTTTTGAAGGACAAGAAGATCACCAAGTGTATGGAAATAGTTCCTGCATACTCCCACCCCCTCTTCCATTAGGCAGAGTCCTGATGGATACTTTCAAAATTTGTAGGGATCGAGTAATAGGATTGCCATAGGATAGGGTTAGTCGATAAGAGGAAAGTGTACTAACGAAATTTAGAATTTTGCGAACTTGGTTTGTCGATTAAACTCTCAATTTACTGAACTGAATTCTTGGCGAGGATTTTATTCAAACATACAAAGTATTTGAAGTTCATGAGTTATTTAGCACAAATGTGGGGGTGACATCGATTGATAAAGTCTTTATTGCCTATCCAGTTTCTGAAGCAGTGAATGACAAATTTAGCGATGACAAATTTACCAATTCGTCATGGCAGAGATTGTGGTATGAGACTACCCACTTCAAGCAGTTCACACGCCATTTTATAATACGGTGACAATTCTTTTAATGTAAAAAGATTATATTCTATCTCTCTCTCTTCTGTCTTATTGTAACGAGACTGAAATCTTGTAGCAATTGTAGAGATATTTTAGTTGGAGGCTCTATGCTGTCAAATCTATTGATTTATCAATCTAATTTCTTTCTCCTCTAATAATTTTATATTACAATATTCATTTTGTAAAGCATAACAACCCTAGAAACACTCATCTAAATGCTTACTCAAATTGAATTTGGACATTGTGAACTGAATTTATATGAGTGTGGAGATGATTCACCCATAAATTCAATTTAAGATCAGCATTTCCCATTGCTTGTATAAGGTTACCCACAACTATATAACAAATAATCAAATAAGCCTGTTCGATATTTCTATTTGGAAGACATTTCTCTGTAATCCGAAAAAATATAGAATTCCTAAAAAAAATCTCTAACGAAAATAAGTCTGCATTTAAGGGTTGCATTACAGTAAAACTGTTGTTCATTGCGGCAGCGTGTTTTATCGTAAATGTCGGTTAAATGGGAAATGGGTCTCACCAATTTTAATAATTTGATTTCATTGACAATTAATACGACATGGGAACAAAAGCACACTCCCCATTCCACATTGAAAAGTTACAGATGATTATATGGCGATAAATAAACCAGTGTTGAAAACAGTTTGTGTTCGATATACCTTTTATGTTTTTTATCGTTTACCGTGCAACAAAGTAGTACAGCTTTACGGTTGTGCCTAACCTTTTGGATATATATATATATATATATATATATATACTCCATTTGAAGACATCTGTCCAGAAATAACACATAAATCCAGATAATCATGAGAATTTTAATTCGATGAACATGTCCATCTAGACAGAAATGCGAAATAAAACGAAAGTTCTGCCGTTACAAATCAAATAAAGATAAAAAAAAGGGTTTTTTTTGCATACAGCATAAAATCTGATGCAACATTAATTGCAGATTTTCATAATGTGAGCACATACACCAGAAGTGACAAAATGCAACAACACTTAGAAGCAGGGGCGGATCTGGCGATCGAAGGGCCGGTCGGAAAAAAATGAAAAAATAAAATTTGTCCAATTCGTCTAAAAAAAACTTTCTCTGCTGAACATTATACGGGGTGGGGGGTATTGAACCGGCCATGGAGCGATGATGATCATGTTGTATGTGGCCGGTGGCTTTAACGGGCCGCCACGCCATCACTGGAGTCTGGAATGGACTGGTATAATAGACTTTCTGGGCTGGGTGTGGGCCGGAATTCGGAATCCTGCATAATCTGACGATATGATAATTTCACAGGTTGATGGTTGTAAATTACTTGCAGGTCGGGGTTTTGGCCTAAATTAATCGATTTATGATATAATATATATTACTTGAAACGGGAGCCCGGGCCGGTTCCTGGCCCCAATCCGCCTCTGCTTAGAAGAATATCATCAGACACAGGAGACGGCGGTCGTGAGGAAAGGCCACTGACAGATTTGAAGATGTTGGTGACCTGGGGCCTGTTTCACGAAATTTTAACTAAGATAAAATCCAAATTTTAGTAATTTAATTGGATAATATTAGATTGATTTTAGTGCTTAGCCAAACAATATTGAAGTATCTACTAAAATTTGGATTTTATCTTTAGCTAAGATTTCGAGTAACAGGGCCCTGTTCTTACGGTCACAGACGAATGTTAGAAATGCGTCAAGTCCATAAGGCGCGTGTTGATTATAAGGGAGATAATCAAATATAGGTGCCATTAACTCGCCTAAAACCGCTTCTCAAACAGTCAATAAATCCTAAAGGTAAGCAATGAAAGATTTCTACCACGCCACCTTCTCTTATTTTTCGAGAAAGTCGACTCCGTTCGGCTCTCAAGGATCATATATATATATTGTTATTTCTAAAAATACCGTTTCCACCACAAAAATACGACGAGGTGATAATGATTCTAGGGTTTTAGCTGGAAAGGAGTATTTTTTTTTAATTTTCGACTTCAGAGAGAAATGAAATGAAATGGGGTTTAACGTCCTACTGTTCTGCTCCGAACTGGACTAATGAAGACAGGCATACGCCATACAGTGTGCTATGAGGGAAATTTTGCTCAGACAGCGGCACTACGACCTACTCTTATATCGAATTCCAACTGTCATGGGATCTTTTATGTGCACTCCAATGTGTACAAGGGACCTCGGATTTTCGTCCCATCCGAACGATCTCAGGCTATCTCCGTCCTGCATCACTGACAAGGGGGATCCACGCCGGAAAAACTGGATGAACTTTCTCGGCCAATGCAGGGATCGAACACCCGACCCCCAGGCTAGGACTTCTGAGAGAGAGGGGGTTCTGTGAAGATAACTGTACAGTGGTGTAAACGGCTTCAATTCAGATTAAAATGGCAGCGGTAATACAAATCGAATTGCACGGAGAATCGTGAAATCTACTACCCCCCCCCCCCCCCACACACAACCAACTACAATTAAGCATATAATCCTACCTGATAAAGGTATAGATCATCGTATTTAAAATTGAGGCGTGAAGCCGTTACTAGGA
Organism: Patella vulgata; assembly: GCF_932274485.2. Lineage (NCBI taxonomy): Eukaryota > Metazoa > Mollusca > Gastropoda > Patellidae > Patella > Patella vulgata. The sequence continues at coordinate 48,148,214 of NC_065885.2, forward strand.
ACACCATTTTTAAACGGGACATGTAACTATGGCGGTGTATGTCCAGCGTCGGATTAACCATGGTGGGGGCCCTGGGGCCTGGAACATGTGGGGGGCCCCTGATCACCGACTGCGGAGCTGTGGCCGGTGAAGCCGGCCACAGCGAGCGCCGAAGGCGCGAAGCCCCGCAAGGGGGATCAGGGACACACACACACACACACCCCGAAAATTTTAAGAAATTGGAGGTCGGAAACGTGATTTCCTGGCATTTCAGGCACTTGTGTGGAGCCATTTAGAAGTACCTCCCCCACAAAAAAATTAAATTCTGCCACAAAATTAGCGCATTCTGGCGTTATTTCAGTGGACCAATCCATGCGAGTGCTATGAAATGATGGCATTTCTAGAGGAGGGGGCTGGACGCAACTGAGATTTTTGTGGGGGACCCTGGGGCCTGTGCCCCATGGTTAATCTGACCCTGTGTATGTCGGATAAAAACAAAGCTTCATTCATTATTTTGAGTTAGGCGATAGTTGTGCACTACATTGGCCTCTGTAAGTTTAATTAGTCATAATAGTATATAATTATGCATTCATAAAGAAATTTAAGCTTGCCACTTGGTACTAAAAGGCACCCAATCGTAGCTAAAAACAAGCACATCGGTATATCTCAACGTTTTTAGTTACGTTCTCGTAGCTACCCCCCCCACTCACACACCTTATCTTATCATTTATCTATTTACGACATACATCCCTGTTCTTTCAATCCAAAATTCATGGGTGTTATACTATAACCGGTTTTGACAATGGAGTCTGATGATGTATGCGTTGAATTGAAATTATCTGGGAATAATAAACAAACATCTATAAGTTGTTCTGGTGTATGGTGAAACAATAATTGACTAAATTTCGACCTTTCTACAGAGATGTGTGACAATTGTTATAGCTGTATATTGCGATCTGGTACGATGTCGGGAGAGTCTCCGGTAAATGCACTGGACTTTTGGATTATTCCACCACACACACACACCTTCTTAGTAGCCCCCGCCTATTGTCTTGTTTTTCTGTCTACTGTCCAGCTATCACATCTTTTGGGAAACAATAACTCTGCTTCTAATTGAGGTAAAAAAAAATGCTAAAATTTGATTTAGATTAGATGTAAAGTTACTGGTAATGTTCATTCATTAATACCAAGGGCTTATTCTCAGTCTACTCAGAACGGATGTTCCCTGGCCAAATTTTAAGATAAATAACAAACAATTAAAACCTTACTATAGCTTTTAACTAACATTTATCTAAAGTTTAAAAACAAAATATTTGTAAGAAACTTAAGAAAATATAAATTTGAACATGAACGTAAGAACAAAATTAATATAACTTTAAAAATTTCCATAATCTGAGAAGAGGTTTTTTAGGTTATAATTTGTGATAACTCAATAGAAAATGGTGATAACCAAGTAAAAATGTATATACCCTTCCTTTTACAAACATGGGAGTAATATACCTTCTACCACCTAGTAGTGATTTCCATATAGAGGGATCAAAGTAGAATTTGCCAGGATGATATATTTTCATTGTCTGCAAAAACACATATCACTCTAAAAAGAATGCGTCTCACAGTAATGAAAACAATAAATGAAGATAAACTTGTGTGACTATACTTGGTAGAAAGGAATGTATGAATTATAAAAATTATAACCTAAATTTAAAAATGCTGTGTTACCAATACCTTATAAACAATATTTCAAACCCTGTAAACTTACAAGAATAGGTATTACTATTATTCATATTTATTGAATGCCAAGAAATAAATAGAAGTAATAACCAGTATGCTAATAATAAACAGGATAGTGTTTAATAGCATTGACAATAATAACATGATAAAGCAAGGGATTTGAAAACAGCTATTATTTTAATCCCAATATTTTAAATAGATTTTGTAGAGAATCACATGTACTACAAAGTTTATAGATGGTTTGGGGGAAAGGATATGGATCAATTTCATATATGATCTTATTAACCACACAATTCCTAAAAACACTAAATTTGATTATAAATAAATCTTCTTTTAATGTTGTATGTATGCAATACTAAATAATATAATATATATCAGAAGATTGTCATTCTAGTATATATGCTAATTTCTTTTGAAAAAATATATATAATACATGTATATATCTAGCAGAAATATGACATTAATTTTCACAATAACATACAGGTATATCTTGTCTAAATACTCCTACTTCATTTTAAAATATTATTTACTTCTCTGTAATTCGTGTTCATGAAAATTCGATGCATCTTCAGAGGAAACAAACTACTCACAAGAGAGACTGCTTACCCTCCACCAACAGAAAAAAAATTAATGAATATATCTATAATCTCATTTTAATCTATTAAATATTGGTTAATATAGTGATGAGGCAGAACTATATTAAAATGTTAGTCAATACTAAATAGGTTACTAATAATACAGTTAAAAGAAGGAACAAATTAGCTTTGTGGTTAAAACCTAATCAATTATTCTTTAATTACATGATGACTATTGATAAATTTCTTTCAAATGTAATTATATCTGAATACCAGTGTTAACCCTAATATTACTCCCATTTTGTTTACTCTCTATAGACCTGTCTGCTTAAAATATGGATCTAATACATCATTCCTGTTCACATAAAAATCTGACTACAAAGGTATTACAATCTTGTTCACTAACCCTTTATCAACTGTGAATTATAAGATCAGATGACTATATATCCATAGGATAAATTATATTGTCTATTGTATATTTCACAGTATCCATCACAACTACAGAATTTGCCCATATACCATGGGAAAATTTAGATCATACTTTCATTTCATTTTTATGTTTTTTTTAAACATTTACACAACAGTAATAAAACCAAAATTAAAACTGGAACAAAATAAAGATGTGTTCATACCTTATAAAGAGGAACAAAGAAATCAAGAACATAAACACAACATGTTCTATAGTCAAACTGACAACTTTCCTATCAAATTCTGTTTGGTTAAGGAATTAGAAATATTTAATGGAATGTAGTAATTTTTAACTTAAGTAGTGTAATAATATATTCCCCACAGTTTAAATTGTCTCATTTGTTTGCTATCTCCTTTGATAAGATGATATTCTTCGGATTAAAGTTCAAACTTCTGTGACTAGGTCAAATAAACACTATAACTTCTGGTATAAACAAAACAAAAATAGACATAAATGGTTGGTTGACAGATTTAACAATTTCATCATATTAAACAAAATTTAAAAACAAAACTATCAAATTGAAAAAAAAAATTCTCAACATAAACAGATTATAAAAAAACATGGAATTAAACTAACATCATATAACACAAAAGCCCCAAGGACTATTGGCCTCATAGGCTATAATTAATATTACTATGTACAATTCTGCATAATTTAGCTACCTAAAATGTAATCTAACTAGTTGAATGAGACAATATCATTAAATGAAATGATGACAAACATACACATCTTAAACAACCATGATAATAATAACAATAATAATTAATAATAATAATAATGATGATAATGATAAATTGATGCTTTCACATTCCACCACTTATAAAAAGACAACACACAAGCTATTGCTCCAAAAACAAATATCTTAATAAAAAAATTAGGCAGCATTTATTTCAATTGACTAATTAATAATTTCTAAGTTTGGCTTTATTCCCCCCAGAAATATCTGCAGGCTCAATATTACTATTGTTGCAATATTTACATTATGAATTTAAAGCTAAATTCTGACATACTTTTAATACAATTTTCTAAGATTTTTGATTAATATTCATTCTAAGCATTAGCTCAAATGTACATGCATCACAAGCAGGACATTACAACTGTTTGTCCCTTAGGTACTAGTGTATCAAATGTACACAGAGATAAAGCTTCATTTTCAAAACACTGCAACAACCTTCTGTACTTAACTAACATTGAATAAACAAATATATGTATATATGTATATAATATACAGCTTTATTAATATTTGAATTTAGATAACGAGTCACTCTCAGTCAATCATCTTTTGACAAGTAATCATCAACAATAAATTTATTAATTCTTATTAAATATTATAATTAGGGTTTGATTAAATTGTTTAATAAATTAATTAATATCACATACCATCCACTCATAAACCATGGCACAATAAAACTCCACATACACATTGTCTATTAATAGTCTTTCAGCATATCAAAATATGTGTATATAAAGAACACAACCTCTTATTTCTTCAAAATAAAACATGGCTTCTGTCTTTTATGCTCTGCTTTAATCATCTGTTTCCTGTTATAAGTGACAATTACTTTAGCTTTTGTGTGTCCACCATGCGATTTTAAAACATATTTGAATAAAAAATAATCACAACCATTAAAGGTATACACATATATAGATTGCATGTATATAAATATCAGTGATGGAAGACAGCAAGGGTTATTATAGTTAATGAAATCACGAGTATTGAACAAACTGTACGATGGGAAGAATCTGAAGATTCATCATGATAAGCACTTTCTAATTGTCCATTGGCAGCACGATAATAATTTCTGGCACCTATGAAAGGGAGAAAAAAAATTCATTAAATATTTTCATTACATATTTTGGAAAATATTTTCACTTTCATTACGTGTTTTAACATTTCAATAAGGTACTTACAGTAAACATATGTTCACAAATTATTTTTGCATATTTTCAATAGATAATAGTACAAAAGATTTTCAGTACATGTTTATACTAGATAATTTCACTAAATGCACATAATCTAATGGAATTTTTCAAACAGTGATTCTACAAATCATCTTTATATGTTCATTGAGCAATATTTCACATAAGCTGGTGTTATGTTTCTTGAAGAAGTGTTTTCACCATGGAGTTTCACTAAATGTATTCATTACATACTTTTCCTTGACCAATTTTCACCTTGCTATTTTATGGAATATTGTCACTAAGCAACTTTGCATGTTTACATAATTGTTTTCATTATATATTATTTCTAGACCAGTTTTATAAAGTCATTTTTACTATCACTAAACACGTTTCCACATGATTTGCCTTTCCTTACATATTTCTGCGATTACAGTGACAATTCAGTAAATATTTTCATTACAATTTTTCAATTTAGTAAATATTTTTATTACATTTTTTCAATTTAGTAAATATTTTCATTACATATTTTCACTAGACAAGACATGTTTTCATAACGTGGTTTCACCAAATATTTTCAATACATACTTTCAAAAAAAAAAACATGGTTTCCCATGTGATTTTCTAAATATTTTTATTTAATATAATCTCGATATATGTTCACCAAGCAAAACTTTTCAATGCATAATGCCGTAAACCTGTTTTAAGTAAATAAATATTTACCTACTATCAGTAGAAATTAATAATAAAATAAAATATAAAATACTAACGCTTGCCATCTGCAGTTTTAATATCAAGATATGCTGAATCTCCTCTTCCAGCTGCTGTTCGTGCCCACACATAAAATCTGTATTCATGATCGGCATCTAAACCAGTAATACGAGCACCTAGTTTAGACGGATTAGTTATTTGAGGTTTCAATGCTTGAATAGAGCCCAGAGTTTTACCTGAAACTAAAAAACCCAGGACATTTACAAGTCCGACACTTTCAATCTTTGGAGAGTTTTTATTTGTAAGGTTTTATAAAGAAATGATCTCCACAACTTAAACTGGATGTGCATTTTCACATTCAAATCCCATTATAACGCATTGTTTTTTAGCATGAAAATTGACATACAATATATAATCTATGGCATTTAAGGATCAACTTTGATGCATCTATTTTAATTTGTGGGAAGGGAGAAGAATGATGAAGAACCATAGATAGACATGTATACATCATCAACACAGATGTCAGTATTAATGTTGACAATTTTTTGTTGTACTTTTGGTATTTCAATCTAATTAAAGGGATATGGCAAAATATTACAACTGTTTAATGATGCAATTTACCATGGAGACACAGAAGCCAGCATGTTAGCTGCCAAGTATAGCACAGCAAGTCATTTTTTTTTTTTTAGGTTTTTCAACCCTATTTCTATAGATGCCTATTGCCCAAGAACAATTTCTCTATTTTCATCAGGCCCTGTGTTGTGTTAATTGCAGTAACTTTCTAACTATTTGACGCAGATAAATATAACTCTAATGTTTCGCAAATCTTGCTGCATAATTAGTGTCAACTGATAAGTTTATATAGAAATCTTTTGTAGGCTGTAATATTTTAAAAACAAATTTACAGGGTAAGGAGATATGCATATTTTTATTGTAAAATAGAGTCTGAAATCAATAGCAAAATATGTCAAGGTCACCAAATTCAGCCATGCCCCTTTAATTTTGCAATATGCAGTGCATGTATGTACATCTGAATTGGGTAAATTAAACAAATGACAATAAAACAAACATCAATAATTATGCAAATAATCACAATTTTATATGCTTGAAAAATTCCAATTTTGCACTGTAACTTGTAAAATCAATAATTCCAATACTAAATGATCGTTACTAAATAGGATTTAATGACAATCTGTGGTGAGATGATTTCATGACAACAATTAACTTGTTACGATTGACAGGTATTGAAAGATATTGATTGTTATATTATTGATACAAACGCCAATCTGTAAACACCCATTTAACAACAATAGCATCTCGAGTTAGAACAGACAAATACTAATGGATGGATTGAATAGTTTGACCGGTGTGACCGAACTTTTATCTCTTAACAATACCCGGTCGTAAAAACATGAACTTTAAATTGTGGATGGTAAATTACCTGTCTGATAGCCGATGTCATATCCAATCAGCAAACCATTAGGTTCATCAGGTGGCAGCCATTTTAATAAAACATACGACATACCATACGCTTCTGTATGCAGCTTTCTAACAGGACCAGGTTCTGTAAACATAAAAAATATGAAGTGTTTTTACATAATGAATTATGTATGGCTACTGTCTATGAATTTACATAACAAAATCATTTTATTTTGCAAAAATAACAAGAATGTGTACTACAAATTGAGTTGCTTTTCTTTACAATTACTGAAATATTTGTCTTTTTAAAGACAATGGGTGGACTAACATGATTAAATGTATGATTGTGTACATCTATTTTCTCGATGTAAGTGAATTATGTCAATCAAATTGAAAGTTCTATATAGCATCTCTTGACAACTTACCTCCTTCAGGAGTAAAGAAATCTATAGTTTGACTTGGGGGACCAGCATAATGGCTATTCTTTACTGTCACTTGTGCACGTAGAGCAGTATAAGCTGGAAGATCTGCCAGTGCAACTCGTACATCAGTTCCATGAGACCCGTCAGACGTATCAATAATAATATCTACATTTTTCATTTTAAAACGGCCTTCACTTGACTTCCAGTACCGCAGCTAAAATGACAATATATTGGATGAAAATCAATATATAACATTGGTTACTTGTATGAATTAATGTTGTTTTGACATGCAAGTATATAAAAATATAATTTTCTAATAAAGTAGATGTGTTATTTAGTGAGTTTATACACCATTTTATATTTCACCATATCCTGACATGTAATCAACATTACTAATTTTAACACCAATAATATTGTACTAATGATTGGATCAAACCACATGATAGTAACTACCAGTAACAAACTGTATAATTCCATCTTACTTTTTTCTAATAAAAGGTGAATAAAGACCAAGCAGGTTATTTACTTGATTCTATTCACACGACAATCAGAAGGTAGTCAATAGATAATTGATTATCATATCCCTCAAGGTATGCACCAGATTAACAATTGATTTTCATTTTTGGTTATAGATTTTGACCATACAGAAACTAGTTTCGATGTTTTCATTAAGTACTCACACAGGCATTGAAAATACCTGGATATATATATCAAAACTAAATTAGGCATAAACATTGTCTGGCTGCTCTATAAATCACAAAAGCTGTGCAATTATTTCTGATCGAAATGTATCGAAAATACAATATTACGCAATGCCTGAAACTAACAACGGCCGCTGTGAGCTGGCAGTAATTCTTCTTCTACTTAGATGTATTACATTATGGCATCATAGATTACAATACAATATTTAAAGAGAAAAAGATGTAATTTGATGAAATTATTTATATTCTTTGCAAATAATAAGTACATGTAGTAATATCATATAATGTTCATATCAGTAAGGTTGTATATGTTTTATATATATGTTTAGCAACAATTGTCATCTTAAATCAAGTGTTCTATTCTCTTATTGTCCTGTTCAAGCTTGTATTTAAGCTTTTACACTTTACATTTGGAATTTTGCTGTTTCCTTTTTCACTAATATCCATGAATGTAGGGTTTGTTCTATGTTTGGTTTCACAGTTTTCCTGCATTGTTGATATCAATTAATTTAAGCTTCATTTGGCACTACTTCTTTGTGTCCAAATTTTAAACTTGTTGATTTGTGAGATGCCTACCATTAATCTAAATAACACATCAGATCAACCCAATTCTATACTTTAATCCAAATGAAAACAGTTTAGTTTCTTGTATTTAAGAAATTTTTCATGAAGAACACACAGTTGGACAGCAGTGTTTGAGAGGTATTCAACTATTTCTGGTTGTTTCAAAATCTAATCTGAACATTGGAACATTTTATTCAGCAGTTTCATTGTTCTATTGTTAACTAAAATCCAAAACCCTCATAATAAGACTTATATATTGCCATTAATATAATTATCACAGGTGTCAAAATTTGGTTTAAGATGCTGGCTTGTATTAGACTAATGTTACACAGTTACCATAATGATGAACTAACTATGATATGGATTCACAGTGATTTAATGTTCAATTTGAGAGTTCTAATGTCAAATGACTCATTAAATCCTAGATAAAATGTCTACAGTATAATGGACAGATGTTGTCACAGATCTCAAATCACAAGGGTGTCATATTGTCATTAATGGGCCCAGAAAGTAGTGATAGCGAAACATTACAGAAATCACTAGAGGCTATGTATAACAAACTTAAAGGTTTTCATATTAAACCAAAACCAATTTCATCTACCATAATGGTAATGTCTAATACATCAGATGTACATTTAAAGTCTTGGTCTAAAACAAGCACAGACTGACAAGCCATTTGAATGGATGAATATCCACTCCTCTGGGTCATTTGGGATTTACATTTTGGGTATGCTTTAATAAAGGAGGTCTTCAGCAGTGCGGGGGGAGACAAGAAAACCTTGAGAAAACTCACAAGGTTAGGCACTCTGAGATTAACCCACAAGGTTCGGCAGACGACCTTACTCGTCCCGTACAACATGTAATCAAAACCACAAAACATAACTCAATGACACCCTAATCAAAAACAGACTCTCTGATCTAAAGCACATTTGTTAGACCATAAGACCTCTTGACTACCCAAGCAGGGCCCACGACAGTGCCTTTTGGGCCCTTGGATAAGCAACTTGGGAAGGGGATGGGCATACGGGAGAGGGGCACTCCCCCCAGGCTAGTAAATTTTTAGAAAAAACAGCGGCTGCCAAGCAAGATAAGCCCACATTTTACAAGAGATGGATAAAGAACAAGCTAAACAAAATGTGATTTTTTGTACAATCAAGAGCCATAATTCAGGAAGTTACGATCTGATATGTGAAAATATTGCCAGGAACCAAGATCTTTGCGTTATAAAGATATATTTCAAGTTTTATCAAAATTGGAACAAAATTGTGACTTTTAGAGGGTCCACAACCTTGATATACCATATATTCCTAGAGGTCACAATTTTCTTCTGATATTGTTGAAACTTTAAAAGTAAGTTTATAACCCAAAGATCTCGGTTCCTTTCGATATTCGCACATATCGGACCGTAACTTCCTGAATTATGGCCCCTGATTGTACGAAAAATAGGACCAAAACTGACAGACAAAATGGCCGCCCCTCGTACTCAAATAGCGTAAAAATATGATATATCAAGGTTGTGGACTCTCTAGAGGTCACAATTTTCTTCTGATTTTGATGAAACTTGAAATGTAAGTTTATAATCCAAAGATCTTGGTTCCTGTTGATATCAGACTGTAACTTCCTGAATTATGGCCCCTGATTGTACGAAAAATTGCGTTTTTAGCTTGAGGTTCCTCTAGAGCCAGTAGAGGTCACAATTATTATCCGATTTAAAAAAACGTTTGAATATATCACCTTTACACCCTAAGGATGGTTGGGTTCGAATTTCGTGAAAATCGGACCAAAACTGACAGACAAAATGGCTGCCCCTCGTACTCAAATAGCGTAAAAATATGGTACATCAAGGTTGTGGACCCTCAGAGGTGACAATTTTCTTCTGATTTTGATGAAACTTGAAATGTAAGTTTAAAACCCAAAGATCTTGGTTCATTTCGATATTTGTGCATATCGGATCGTAACTTGCTGAATTATGGCCCCCAATTGTACGAAAAATCACTTTTTGTTTAGCTTGTTCTCTATCCATCTCTGGCAGCCGCGGGTTTATACTTTCGATGGCCTCTGCTACATGAAGATCTGAGCACTTTTAGTGGGAGGTCATGTTAGGGGTCAAACGAGTGGCTTTTGATCCTATGACGTCAGACATTTGATTAGCCAATCAGCGTTGATGTTTCTAGTAGGATATCCACAGTTCCAAGAATTCGCTGCAACAAACCATTTCATTGGCTAATCCCTCACATTAACTAAAATTTGGGTTATATAACAACTCTTCTAGATCCTAGTGTAGTAAAGACAAGTAAAACGAAATTTTGAACTATAAAAAACGAAACGAAATAGGATCTGTGTTTTAATCAAATTGATCCATTATCAGCTATATTATCAACTTGCTCTCAACTGAATAACTAGCTTCACAAAAACTTAAACACATTCGACAACAACACTCACTTATTATAAAACAACATTCAAATTACCTGATAACCACGAAAAGATCCACGTATTTTATCCTCAGCTGTATCAACTGCTTCCCATATAAAATGTGCTGTATGTGGTTCCACTGGATAACTGGGATCCAAACGAAAATCTTTTGGAGAAATTAGTGGTTCTGGAAGAAATAAATCCACATAAAAATAAACTTTCTGATTTTGTGATATTGTGTGATTTGACAAAATAATATGATATAAATGGGACTTTCTTTATTTAAATTGAAAACTGATGGAAGACGTTGATAAGAATGTTTTAAAAGGCAATTTAATAAATAAAACAGCTCAATAAAACATACACATTCCATACATAAATATCTACACAAGTAGGCCATAAAATCGTCAGGTGAATCAAGTTTATACATGGGAAATCAACAGAAGACAAAATAGTAATTCTACTTAAAACCAGATGTTATTTTTACTTGATATGATAAAATTTCGATGTTGGAAACACAGGAATGTAGCAGCAAATAATCATCTCATGTTTCTACACAAAATTTTGAGCCTACCGGATTTGTTTATGCTGTCCAGTTTCAAAACGCTGAACATCACCTGGCATTTTTTTTGCATATTCTTCTTGGCTGTCAGAAAAATCAAAGCCTTCTAAAGATTTGGCAGAATTTTCTGTATCAAAGGTTTCGATTGGTAGGCTGATCTGAAGTCTACCAATCACATTTTACACATTATTGAAATGTTTTACAACCCAGAAAAACAGAAAGAAATTGTTGTATAGTAAGCCATGTGCATTGTGCATGACACCTGTGACAGCTAGTAACTATGAAGTAAATATATGGTGGTAAAAATTACCCAATGAAAATGAAATGGAATGGGGTTTAATGTCCTAATTACCCAATGAAAGTGCAATGCAGGAAAACAGCATATAAGAACAAGACCTACCATCCTCTCCAGAATGACCTTGATATACGAATGCTGGCTGATATGATTCTCCTAAACTGTTTTCTGATTTAACTTGTATCTCGTAATAGCCATAAACAGTTTCTACTTCTTTTTCAAAATAACTAATAGATGGGTCTGCCACTACAGCAGATTGCCAATAAGTACTGCCCTTTGGTCGCCAATAAACATGATAACAAAATGCTGGCCCGTGATGTAGCAACCGGTGCATAGGCTGTAATTAAAATGGAAAAGTACAAAATAAATAAATTTGGAAATATTATTCCATTCAGAAAGAGGCATTAAGTCTTTAACAACAAAAATATATGCAAATAATCTTGAATAATATAAGCACTGATTACTCAATAAACTGGTTGAAAATCATTAAAATCAAAGCAATGTATTGGCAGATTATTCTCAAATTTAATTTAAACATTTATACTGGTAGTTAAATCAATATTTTTGTCAACAGTGAAGACTTTGTAAGTGCCAATGCCTCTTGAATTGCCGATCATGAACAGCAATTTTACCAGTATATAATATACATATCTATAATGTACTTACTGTCCATTCAATTACCAGCATGCCTTTTCTATCAGTTCTGGTTCGAACATCTTTAGGGTTTCCGTCTGGTCTATCAGGGGGTGTCGTACAATTACGCACTGTAGACTGACTAGGTTTGCTCATTCCCACACTATTTCTAGCAATTACACGGAATGAATAAGTACCCCACGGAGATAATTCAACAAAAACATTGTTCATATCTCCTGGAAATTCTTCAAAATAATTAAACCAATTATTACTATTTTCAGATGTATTAAATTGCACTATGTATTTAGATATAGGGTCTCCATTGCTGGCGCCTGGTGTCCACATGATTTCTGCTGAATGTCCATGGCACGTTATAACTTGTACGTCAACAGGAGGATCTGGCGCATCTAAAAATAAAACAAAACAGCACTGATGATAACTAATTATAATATTTAACTACAAAACAATTCTAAAAGTGCAAGAGAACAGCACCACATATAACAACATCAACTAAATAGAAACCTAGAAGTAGAGCCTGTAGACAAGACACAACACACAGACATTGTAATAAAGTCAAATGAATGGATGCGGAAGCTGCTTTACAGTACAGAGTCTTCAGTGATACAGTCATACCAAGGTCCGGTGTACATGCTGGCATGCACGTAAAAGATCCATTGAAGTTGGCATTCAAAATAAGAGTAAATCGTAGCGCAACTGTTTGGGCAAACTTTCCTTCATGGCACACTGCTTAGCATATGCCTGTCTTCATTTGCCCAGATAGTGCAGAAAAGTAGGAAGTTAAACCTCATTTCATTTCATTACCACAAAAGGAGAAAATTAGCCAGGACTACTCTTTTTTGAATCCCAACTGTCAAAGGATATCTTTTTCATACATTACCAATTCATACACATGGCCTTGGTTTTCCATTCCAATTCCTAGTATTTTTTCCCTAATTAATCTGATTTAACCCCAATCTGGAACCCCATTTCAGGAAGAGTACATAAAGTACTACATACAAGTTGAACAGAGCTGTATGATAGTCTATGATAAAATATCTAGTACTTACTTCTTACTGTTAAATGTGCACTAGACATGTCCATATCAATACCTACAGCAGCTATACACATATATACTCCACCATCTTTCTGATCCACATTCTTAATAACTAAAGTATGTTTAGATTTCTCTGATTTAACAACAAATTTAGCATGATCAGAAGTGTTAATAAGTTTGCCGTTATGTTTCCAATGTAATCGTATTCTGTCTGTATCTAATGGATGTGTCACAATTTTACAAATAAATTTGGCTCTTTCTCCTTTATCTACGATGACATTTCTTAGTTGATCATCTATTTTAATTAGACCTGTAAATATACAGATAAACATACATTAGACTAATAACCAAGTGTGTGTGCCGTCTGTAATATTCTGTCTGCAAATTTTACATATTTGGTAGAATTGGTTAAAGAGCCCATCAAGTGACCAAACTAAATTTTAAGTACTTTTAGCCAGTGGTTACCATATACACTTTACCGTAAGTTCACACCAACCTGATTAAAAATATTCGACATATTACCGTTTAAGTATCAGACACTTGAAAACACTTTTCAATAGTTCAATTACAGTCTTAATCCAGTTGATTGGCCGATGACGTCACAGGGACCACACATAGAATATACACTATCCATTCACACCACCAGTATACTAGTGTTTATTCACGGTCCAATTAACATACTGACCTAATCATTACCTCATTATAATTATCTACATGTAAGCTACAAATCACTCTATAGTCTATAACGCAAACCATATTTAAGAGCTGACCTTTCTCGTCCTGAATTGTTACAGAATATTTTAGGAGGGTTGGATGGCCGAATGGTTAGCATGTGTGTACTGTTTCATAAGGTCTGTCATTGAGTCAACTGGCGTGGTTTCGATTCCCCGGTTGTACTTGACAAGGAGTAGGGTCGTCTGTCCAACCTCGTGGGTTTTCTCCGGGTTTCTTCGCACTGTTAAAGACTCATACGCTCAAGCGAATTATTGAAATAAAATTGAACCATGTGTTAGTCTCGAAATGACCTAGTTTGTGTCGCAGTTGCTTCTGAATGAAACATTGTTGTCGATCACATCCAGAATTACCACCACGAAATGACCGATTCTTGAAACAATTTCGTTTCGTAAATGTTGACAATTATCTCTTGACTTCATAGATGTTCGTAGTGCTGTTGATAACAATTTTACACCCATCTTGTTGTTTTCATAAAAAAGCGATTAATTGTACAGGTTTACTGTTGGCTTACTCCAATTTATTCTGATCAAAAAGGACACAGGGGAATATGGCTACAGTGACTGTCTTTGTTATGGTATCATTAAACAAATTCTAAATTGTATCTTAAATTAAAATAAATTACAAAACAAATTATTCCGTAGTCAGTTGTTTTATTTAATTCTGAATATGCATTCACTGTGACGTCACTGGTGTCTGAGGGGATTAAGAGTGTTTTCGATAATTGGCGATTACATTTTTACTGGAGATTTATATTTGCTACTTTGAGTAAAGATGACTGATCTAATTTTAATCAGATTGGTGTGAACTTGCCGTAAATTGCATATACTGGCAGAATTTTTTTTTTCGTCAATTGATGTGCTCTTTAGAGATATTCAAAATATAATTGTAAATAGAGATCTTTACTATGGTTGTTCTATAACCACAAATTTGAATATTCTAGATGTCAGTCGCAACTGTTTAATTGGTTGTTTTTACTGACTGAAACCGAGATGGTAAAAGCTACATACACAATTTTCAGCTCTCTGATAATTCCTCTGAAGACAAGGAGTTGTTATGTGAGACAGTGAAAGGATAACAGTCTAAACCAAAATATTCATAAGAAGAACTTATTGCCATAGGCCAAAAAAAACCCAAAAAACAATTGAAAAAGGGTCCACCTAAAGGGAATCACCCAATTTTCCATCCTAGCATAACTATAACACATCATTACTACTTATAGTAACTGGATGATCATGTTGAATACATAGTTAATCAATGTTCTAAAAGAGCCAGCCCAACAATATACAGCTGCTTTAAACCAAGGTTCAAGATGCAAGTTTCCAGATATATATGTGAACTAACACGTCCAATGGACCACATGTTATACCTGGCTAAAAGTTTATTACAGTCATCATCTAACTTAATTAACATACAATCATAGTTCAATATCAGTAACATTGTATTCGTATTGAAAATATTTGAAGCAAGTACACTGAAGTATAGCAAAATACCTAAGGATACCCATATCTGTTGATATAAATAATGTAACAAATGATATTTATTGCTACCAAACATTCTTTATTATGAGTTTTTTTCAGAATTTCACGGAAACCATAGACTATAAAGACATGTAGTCCATGTTCAATGTTCTACATGTATCTAAGATGAATGTAAAAAAGCAAGGTTTCTGTTAATCAATCATACTTTAGTTATAGAACTAACCTTCTAGAAAACTGTTCTAGATTCTCCCAACATCATCAAAGAAAAATAACCTTTTATGCTACATAATAATCAATGGGGAATAGATTTTAGTAGGGCAACGTCAAATAAAACACAAGTATGTCCTAAAAATCTTTATACACGACTAAAAGCAGAAGCATTAGTCATAAATGTATAACACAGACTACTAGCAAATAAAAATTTTTACAGTTTTAAGCCACCATCTTTAACAGCCATCTTTGATAGAAAAAAGAAAATAAAAGCAGCATGTGTTCTATGGCATAGATTTATTATCTTATAGTCCATAATTCCCAATTATGTGACCAGAAATATTACTTTCCTTTTTTGGTCAAATGTGAGACTACGGTGGGATTATTTCTCGATGGTATTCAATGTTAGCCTAAAGCACCTCAACCATGTAGTCAATACACCTAGCTTAGCTGGATTTACCAAGATGTGTATTAAAGCAAGAATTTCTTCACAAACAAAATAGCCGTAAGGCATTTCCTTAACAGAACGACATAGTGAAAATTGGTATTGCAGAGAAGTGCTTCTTCCAGGATCAAGAACAGCTAAGCTCAATAATAAATGCTAGATTTAAAGGGATATACAGAGAAAACAGTTAGTTAGGAAAATAGTTTTCTGCTCAGCAAAACTCAAACAGTTAATTTTAAATCTACAGAGTAGATTATAGAAAAGGGTTTAGATTTGAACATGCCTGACACAACATCACCATCTTGATGTCTAAATTAGTGCCAATTTCTTGCAATAATGGACATTATTAGATTAAATATATTTATCTCAATGTGAAGATTTTTTTATTATATTCAATCATATAACCTAATTTCATTCTAAGATTCATCAATAAGTGCCTTCAATAGGTTTCAAGAAGTGGATATGTCAATCAAAATTAATATGTCAATATTGATTTGCTTGTTGCAAAGATGACACGTCATCCCATCTTTACATCTGCTAATATTGACTCCCATATGTCTTAATGAGCATAATGTACCAAATTAACAAGCCAAATGGAAGATCATAATCCAATTTATTAAATTAATTGTTAACTATCATTATCTTTTAAACAAATTAAGTTTAGAATTAAAAAAGAAAAAGTGAATCATTAGGGTACAAGCACACCATTATTTGAAGTATTAACCAAGTGCACGTAGGCTTCAATGGTATTCATAGCTGTAGGTCAGCACGCAAGGACAATTATTTCTTTCTAGTAGCATCTTTAGCTGTACATTGGCTCTCTACCAATGGCAATTCTAAAAGCTTACGGAACATTTATTAATAATGTACACTTTCATTGATTAAAGAAGTGGACTGGAGAGAATCTAATCATCAATGTAAGGGAGATAAGCAAGTGTCTGATCTATCTATGGTGTGTCTATAATCTAATCTTATGCTGGAAGGTGCAATAATAATTCCTGACACAAACTCAATAAAAGCAGGAAGGACATTTTTTCTGAAAGGCAAATAATTTTGTATAATTCAAGTTTCCTAGCCTGAAGGTAGCATTCTGGTTTCTGTCAAAGGTTAAAGAAAGGAATATATATTTAGGTAAACACTAATCTCTCAATTGGCAGACGCGAGTGTCTGTGCCCTGTGGCTTTGTACATATATTTGGAAAATCTATTTACTACCTCCATCCTTTATATCAGGTTAATGGTTTTGCATGTAACTTGTAGCTACAATTATTACTCTTTATGCCACATAGATGAAATAAATGAAATAGTAATTTATTAATATTCTCCTATAAAGTTGATCTCCGTTCCTATCTTTCATGGGATTTATTGATTAATTTAAATGATTTTGTACACCTCAATGCACTTTTGCAATTACTTCATATCCACATACAAATTTTCTAATAAGAATACAGTTGGCTAAATGCTGCCTTAAGGCTATAATAATCATATGTCTACACAGAACTACTAAATATGGTGCAATCATTTTACTCAAATCACTTTCTTATACTTAGCCAAAAAGTACAGACAATCAAAGCAAGTTTCCTTTCAGCTTTGTTTTGTACTAACCAATTTTTACAAGGCATTATGACAAATGAATCCACTGCATAAAAAAACTTATTCCCAATTACATATTCAGTAAGATATTTGTATGCACTACCACAATCAGTTGTTAAACACAAATGTTATTTAGACCATTGTGATAATTAATAAATATATATGTAAAGAATTTTTTTTTAACCCTTCAATACATTTTACAGTTCATCATTTCTATATTACAGTGGTCAAGTTATATAGACAACTATAGCCTATTAATATTCTGTTTGGGTTATATAGTCTACTATAGATTTGATAGAGTTAACTATTGTCTGATAAGGTTATAGTCAGATCAACAAATGGCTTGTTAGTTCTACATGGCCAGGTAAGTAAGTGAGTTACCAAGATCAGTCAAAGTGAGCTCTTCTCATTTCCTAATATTGACTGACTACTGTTCCACTGTCTGATGGAGTCAACATATATTTCATTTGTAATCAATGTCGATGAATGTCGAAAAATCAGGAGATCTATAATTGGAAAAAGGGTGCTGTGGTTTCTCTTCTGTTATATTGCATTAGTCTCATAGGTCAACCAAAGGCCTGTAAGGTGTGAGTCTATGAGACATACTTGTGTTACCACTCTCTATCGTTTCATGTCCAATCCAAAATCAAAACTTTTCTTCCAGTTATTACCATCCAGATCGCTTTATGTACAAACTTGGGATCACCAATGGAAAATTACTATAACCCCATTTACATTACAACTTTTAAGCGTGCCAGGCATGATACGGTTAATTTTTTTGCAGTGTAAACAGGTCAAACAGAAGTGTGCCATATTGAGTACCATGCCAATTTGGCCCACTCAAGTGTGGGGATCTCGGCACGGCATAGTTAAATTTTCGCAGTGTAAACGCTATCCGGTCTGAGAACGGTTCTCAGTACGGGTTACTGCGCATGTGCCAAATGGACCTAGACCTTTCTCCCAACGACCTTTAACAGTTCTGTCAAAATGGCTGTCCAAACTAAATCAATCGCCATAATTGTTTTTATCTGGGTAGTTTGCATAGGGACTGAAATTAACTTTTCTGTGAAGAGTTCCACATTTGGTGTGCCTGGCACCGTTCCGAGACCGGTTGTTTTAGAGTAATGCAAGAGGGTCAATTTCTTGAAATTTAGCACGGCCTGGTACCGTGCTGAGAATGACATGCTTATCGCTGCCAAAAACGGGGCTTATATCAACCCGTCTTTGCTAAATTCATGAAATTATATTTCACCGATCATAAGATATAATTTCATTTGTTCTGTTACAAGACATTACCGTTGTTTTATGGGTTATCAAGGGCAACTACTAATACAGTAATTAGTGAAAATAATTACGATTTAATAGGCTTTAGTCCTAATATCATCATAAACAACATGTCAATAAGATTATACTTTAACTGCTTCAGCGATTAAGGGCAATAACTCGGAAAGTAATTAATGAAAATCAATAAGCTGCTTCACCTCATAAACATAAATTTCGATTCAATCAGAGGGTAAGTTTAGCCTCTAGAGTGCCCATGGATGGACAGACAGTTCAATGTATAAGCAAGAAAGAAATAAATGAGGTATAACGTCCACTCAACAAGAGTGGGAACAAAACCACAGCACCTGACTCAATGAAAAACCTTATGATCTAAAGCGTACACATTAGACCATTCGGCCACTAAACACCACCTCAATGTACAAATTACGATCAAATCTCAATATGGGCATATAAAAATGCTTTACAAGAACAACATTTAAAAGATTTTGTCTATAAAACAAACAAATTTTTATTGACTTTTGGACTTTATGATGGAGATTTATTCAAAAGCAAGACTTCATATGTTATATATAAATATATTATAAAGGAAATGTACAGTTCAATTTTCTGTAAGGACAATTTACTAAAGGAACTTGTTCTCAGTCATGTTTAATTGAGGGTATAGTCTCTGATGTCTCACGAGACCTTATAGCATGGTAAGGTATATGTCACATACTCTCTGACTAATTCATTTCCTCCTATTGATATACTCTGGTGTCTGAGATAACAGATTAATTACTTAATGAAAATGTACAGCTAGAAATAGATAGGATGTATGAGTTGATTTTGTAATATTAGCCCCGAAGTGCAATTAAAGCAATATCCTCTGCTATAGGTATCGTACATAACTATCATGGCGTTCTATAGATTCATATTGGATAGTACTCAGAATAAGAGTGCCACCACTTCTGTACTTACACATTGTATTTTCTACTCTTTCAAACACAGAACATCAGGTTTAGATATGGCAAATAGAAATGTGATTTTAAGAACAGCTAATGCATAAAATAAATAATCTCTTATTTAAATAAAGGTTATGATTACTGACATCATATTGAAATATAACATTATTTACCTTTTAATTTATATTATTTGTACAAATTCTTTAATACTGCTATTATTATCTTGGTATTCAGGATTATTGAATAATCCAAGTAAATATAACCTATTTTCATTATAGGAATGTTCTATGATCTCAACAATCCCTTGAGCTTCATATAGATGGTCATTAGTACTGAGAAGCATTTTTATTGGTCAAAAAGTGTCAAGCCATTTCAGTCTGATCAATTTGGAAGTCTTCAGCTCCCCAGTCAATATTTGATAATTTAGATCAGTCTGACTAGCCAAATATTCAATGAATATATGTGTATAAACAAAAGACTGCTCTGAAAGCTGTTGATTCAGAATAGAACCTGTGTAAAATAGACAGATCATGGTACATTAGAAATTAACATTGTGTCCTCAATTTTAGGTTGATCTCTGTGTCTAATAACTGACTATACTGTTAGAGATTCAACAATCTATTGGTTTATAACACTGGTTTCGAGATAAAATAGAAGCCTTATGTATTTGACAGCTATAATACATCATCAAAGAAAGCACACTTAATTGGTACATGTACCTTTTCTATCTTTATTTTATTGAACATTATATAATATAAAGTCAATATCAACCACGTAACTCACATGTTGACTATCTTAGGCTGCTTCTTTGAAGATCATCATGTTGAGGATGCAACCATTCTATATAAAGCTATAGATATCTTTAAAACATACTCGCAGGGAAATCTTTTTATTCTGTTGTTAGAGTCAACATGAATCTTGGAGTCAGTTTCAAACATGTAGCTCTAGCTGTGATTGATAGCTTAGGAAGTAGTTTCTGAACAAACACAAGTCAGATCTGTCGATACATCTATGATGGGTTTCACAGGGGACATTTAACCTTTAAAAAATATCCTCTCTTTAACTAATGAAACATTTCAACAGATATCCAGAAATATCAGTTAAATTTATATATTTAATAATCCTTTCCTTGATCACAAAAATCTGTTAAAATATCCACCCTTCCTTCACATTTTAAATATGTTAATTACGGAAAATCCTTTTACCAATGAAAATTTGAAAAGACATAACACTAGTGAAATCCAGACATTGACTTACAAGGGTTTCACAACAGACAGAATAGAGCTTATACACAAGAACTGAATTTTCAACTAAGAGAGTCGTTAAAATAAATCATTTTAAATACATGTCATTTGCTATTAAAGATCAATGGAGATGTACAAAAAGAATGCTTGAAAAACTTTAAAACATAACCCTGATATACCAAACTTTATGGAAAAATCTGTAGCCACCACTTGGTATACAAGTACATATGTACATGTATATATTTATCCTTTTTTCTTTAATCTTGATGCATTTATTAGTGCAATTATTGGCATGTAGCTTTTTTTTATAAGCTAAAAATACATAAAATGTACCAATATTCCATAATATTTTTCCCTAAATATTTTAATTTTCTCTAAGACAATTTTGTATCCAAATTTATAATATTATCGTGCTGATCTGGTATCTGTGACATATCAGTTTTCTGTAGTATTATATTTAATGAATGATCATATCTACACAATTTATTTGCCAGTTTTTTCCTCGTTGCCTGACCAACTATTGATAAACTGTCAGACTGTAGACATAACATCAGTATAGTTTTATCCATAGAGAAATCTAGTAACAGTAAATATATCGTGATAGGATACTAAAGGGATTAGCATTATACTAATTTACTGACAACCCAACTTATTGAATACTTTACCAAAATAATTTACCATTCATGTGCATAAGAGATGTGAAATATCACAAAGGAAAATGGATATAACATAATATTTAATTTTCTTAATATTGTGTATGTAATAAAGCAAGCCAATGTTCCAAGAAAAAGGTTGACACTAGGTTGATAATTAGAAGAAATCTTAGGAGACAAGTAGCAGACAGCTAATATTCTAATCAAAAAGAAATGACACTATCGGCAATTTTATGATGTTTGACCAAAATCACAGTAATTGTAAGTGCAGGAGCACTGCATCACACACAAACAAACATCCATAAGACAATCCTGAGGACAAGACACACAATGCAAATAAGGAAAAAGAAGTATATATGAAATCAAGTCCACAGTGGACGTCAACTTGTATCATCTTTTAGCAGATCAACTTTTCTGGATTGCATGCAGACTGGTATCTTCCTTCCATGATAAGATTTTAGAAACCAAGTAAGATATAATCCTGATGTTTTTATATTTTACAACTTTATTTATTTGATCTATTGGGAAATCCTTGCTATCTGAGATGTTCAAATTGCAGCTCTGTGAAGTTTTAGTCTAAGATACTTAATGACAACTGACAGATTTCTCAAAGGTCTCCATTTGGGTTGCTCCTGGTCTTTAAATTGAATCAATATGAAAATAATACCTAACCAACATGTACTTTGAAGTAAATTGAGTTACTCCACACTTTCCATGTTTTGATAGATTACCAATACTTTAAACAGCTTTATGTTACAGGCACCATCTTTTTTTTTTTATTTAACATTGCTCCATCAATGTCCAATTGAGAGTGACTAAGCATAATGGAGGGAACTTGTTTGCATGATCACATGCTCATGAATCACTGACATTACTGGATTGATTTCAAAAAGATATGCCTTATTTCTATCTATTATCCATCTTAATTACATTTATTTGATAAATTAATTATAACAACACTTTTTCTAGTAAATTATTAATCACTCAAATTCTTATTATTTTTTAATCTACTAATTAGCTTTTGACTGCTAGGAAAATGGCTCCTCTTTCTATCAATATGTATGACAATTCTGTATTACCCAGTTGAGAAAATGAAATGAAATGGAGTTTAACATCCTACTGTTCTGCTCCTAACCTGGGCTAATGAAGACGGGTACCCAGTTGAGCACATTGGAAGAATACTAGTTGTCAAAATACAAGTTCCAATCACAATGGAAGTATTCCTCAAAATCAAACAATTGCATATTTTGAATTTAAGACCAACTAGAATTTGTACTGCAAAATAATTAACTAGAAACTTTGAAAGCAAGTACAAAACCTACACCATCAATATCGCTACTTGAAGTACTCACAACTAAAAAAAATGACAGATTCTCAGTTCCAGAAGTGGATAATTTTGACAAGAACATCTTCAAATTCCCTCAAATTGATATTAAAAACACAAGTTAAAATCCAAACAACTTTACGAGTTATTTTCAACATGTCTTTTTTTATAAAATTTATGTATGTCGTTTCGGTAGACAAAAAAAAAGAAATTAACTAATTGAATCATGTCCTAGACAAATTTATCTCAGATCATTGGAAAAAAAATAAAAAAGATAAAATCTTTGCTAAACATTTTGGCATCTATGATCTGACAATTTCATAACACAAATTTCTAGAATAAAGAGAAATCAATGAAAACAATTGACCTACTACTACAACCAACTTAAAGACATCAAAACACATCTGAAGCAAGCTTTTTTTCTAATATGCAAATATGGAATGTTTTGCAAACGTTCTCATGTAATGTCTCACTATCGTTTGTGGAACTGGCAGGAATTGAGAAGAATCAATACTGACAATTGAACAATTAAATAAGTCCTCACCACCATTTGTACTGAAAATAATGATCAAACGCTGGGCCAGACAGGAAACCTCCTAACAACGTTTTTCAGTAAACATTACCCACAAAACGTTTTAGAAACATTTAATAATGTGGATCTCTGTTTAAACTTTTGCTAACAATTGACATTTTGTCCAAATATCCACAGCTCGGTACTTAAAGAAGTGTTGTTTAACTCTAATGATATTTGTTTAATATACAGACATACACAGACTACAATCGGGTGGTTTGCCCAACTTTTAAATTATAAAATTTCAACCATCCTATATTGTTTCTGCACATGTAAAATTATTTGGCAACATTTTACTTTACTTCCAATTTATTCTGAGTTTTGAAACTAACAAGTTATTTTTTTATTGTACAAAGAGAGCAACAATATAAAAGCCTCAACTACTAAATGATCTTAACATGTTCCAAAAAACTCTTGTGCAAAAATACTTCTGATGAATTTCAACTTAAAGGTATTATCCTTTACAATGGATGCTTGACAAACATGCATTTTATATAGATTTCTTGTCAATTCGCTGAACTTATATCCAAAAATATTCAAAAAACTATGTCCCTTGTTAAAATAATGACCGTTTTATTACATACTCGAATTAAAGATGCATGCTCCATATCTATAGTGGATAGGCCTAACATAAAAGATGACAGGTTAAACCAATTGTATTTCGATATATACAGAAAATGAATTGTAATATATATAATAATGTATTTACTTGGTACCCATCCTTGGTATTCCCAGTGGTATCATTCTGTTCTACTCCACTAACCCTTGGGTCCATTCACGGGGACACAGTCAAATTATCTGACCTTGATAATTGTGTTATTTTTATCGACAAATCAAACAATTCCATAAATTTGAACCTAGTGGGCAAAGGGAGGTAACTCGCATTTTATTGAATCTAAGATCGCTGAATCATTGTTGTAAACTTTGTCAAAATACTTTGATATTAAATTTCTTGCAAAGTTTCTCATAATCGAACATACATTAAGCTGCTGAATTGTGGTGAACATAAACAATGATGCTAAGACTGGTATGTAATCTGTTTTTTGATTGGTTCACAGAAGCAACCTATGTGGCCAATGAAATCATCAAGGGCAGATAATTTAAATTTGTGAATACCCCATGAATGGATCCAGGGGTTAGTGGAGTAGAATGGAACAATACCACTGGGAATACCGAGTATGCTTGTCACCATACAACATTTCAAATAGAAATATGCTCATAAATCTAGAAGACAATATATCTTCAATCTAGTGGAAACACCACAATTTTACTTTGGTAGGTTTTTTGGTTCATTGGGTGCTTAGGCATACTTAGTGTTTCAGAAAATCACACAATTCTGACCGTAATTCAAGGTATCTTGTTCTCAAACTGAAACTGCAGTTCCAGAAAATTCCCTCAACTAGACACTACTTGCCATAATTTTTCGAGATTTTACTACGGTTATTTTGTGGTAAAGTTATGTAGGTTCATTTTTCGGGCACTGCCACTTTTTTTTTGTTCGGGCAAACAAGATACAGTCCCCCCCCACCACAAAGGAAAGTCTGCCTGTATGCCTATGATTGGGTGGCAGAGCATTCAGTGACTTTAACCACTTACAATACTAACAAACTTAACTGTACATGATAGCCATCAAGATGCCTCCATTATTTCATAATTTAATAATACATTATAAATTATTTATGGTATTAAGACAGATGTTATATGTGTGATCAAATCAAAATACATATAATTATCTGTTTAATAGTTTCATCAAATTAGGTTCATCAAGAGAGGTTAAAAAGTTAGAAGGGAACTGCAGCTAATACACCTTAATCTTTTGACACAGGGACATAAATAAATGAATAATGTGTGTGATCAACTCCTCTAATAATGATAATACATGCCTGGAAATTAAACAAACTTTCATTAAATTATAGTTGACAGTTTAACAGCTAATTATGGCAGACATTTAGATCCTCCTGCACCTACTGATATGTTGCAGATGGGATGAACTCCTGACCTCTCCACTTAGCAACATAAATATCCCATAATAATATGCATGCAAATGAGGCATGATGAAATGAAGTCTAATGTCCTGTCAATATTAATTATGCCATAAATATATATTAATATAATCTTAATTACATTTTGTTCTAGCCTATTATACTCAAATTATCATCACACCATAAAATGACTAAAGAGCTATCACATTTATCTGGGTTCACAATTACGACTTTTTTATCAAAAAGTTGGATACCTTGTGCAGTTTACCAATTTGACCTGTTGTCTGTTTACAGTTGTTGACAGTCTTCACAGTTAAGGCCATCAAATCAAACAAGTTCAAAATCTTAATGATTTACTGACAATTATCAACAATCTTATCAGAGAAGGACCATAACTCTCCAGAACTACTTTTGCAAACTCTCAAAATCAATCAGTACTTGCATTTTCACCCCAGTACAAACTATTTTTGAAAATTTGATAACAATCTGTAATGAATTGAACTCTGTAGATTGAGGACAAGTACAATCTGGTTAAAACACAGATCCTATTTCGTTTCGTTTTTATAGTTCAAAATTTCGTTTTACTTGTCTTTACTACACTAGGATCTGGAAGAATTGTTATTTAACTCGTGTTCTGAATGGTGTCGGGGATAAGCCAATGAAATGGTCTGTTATGGCGAGCTTTAGGCGTGTTTTGCACGGAACTGTGGGTAATACACTAGAAAACATCAATGCTGATTGGTTAATCATATGTCTGACGTCATAAGGTCGAAAGTCGATCGTTTGACCCCTGACGTGACCTATCGCTATAACTTGTCACATCTTCATATAGTGTAGGCCATCGAAAGTATAAAAAAACGAAACGAAATTTAGATCTGTATTTTAATGAGATTGGTTCAAGTACAGTAATGTATGTTAATCAGACGGTGGCCATTATTCTCTGTAAATACCTTTACCAAAATGCTCAAAATCAACAGAACTACATGTGGGTGTATAAAAATCATGCATAAATAAAGCATCACATTAGCTTAATAATAATATGTCTTATCTATTACAGCAATTATAGATAAATATTAAAATGAACTCTTCACTTTGTATTTGCATGTTAATTAAAATAGAGGGAACAGAATATTTAATCCAAAAGTCTAACTGATGTTGTTGTTCAAGGGAAGGAAGAATGAAGCACAAAAATGGAAAGATATTATGGGTTCTGTTTGCACCAAATGGAAGTGGAAAAAACTGTCTATTGAGTTGACTAAAGTCAAAGATAACTTTTTCTGAGGATCTAATCCTGAATATTGTTCTCTTATTATGAATTAGAGAAGTTTTTATTGTACCACCACCACTAGCAATATATGTATAATGGTTACCCGGAGTCATAGTACTTTTGCATCTAGACGCTTATTTGTAACAAATTTTTTTAATAATTATTTTTCATTAATATGATAATATTATACAAACAACATTTGACCAATACTCTTACAAATGTCCCATAAAAATTGGACGGCAAAAACCAATCACACCATCATTTATAGCCATCTTGAATTTGATCGGTCATCTACTGTGCTAATAATAACTATAGTAATAGTATATATTGATTTATTATTACATATAAATAACATAATTATACTTACTAGAAACAATGATGAAGAAATAGTGGTATACAACCAATAATTGTACTGTTAAATACTTCATTGTTAACAGATCAAGGGATATATACACCTAGGTAAAACCTCATTATTTTGTTTCTTTCAGCTCTCACGCATCACCTAAAATATCAAAATAATTTAATTATACATGAGTATACAAGTTTTATAGTTTTAACATTAGTTTATTACATAGACATTTCCTTTGATATCTCTATTATGTTTGTTGCCAATCAGCTCTTTCACAGACAATAAAGAATTGTTTCTCTTGTACATGCAATGTTTAATGGTTCCATCACACTAGTTTCTTGAGTGTTGGGTAATTTTGTTCCAGGGCAAATAATATTTTGCAGACAATTGTGTCGACATTCTTACATGGCTAAGGTCATGTGAACAAGTTTTTTGTG
This sequence comes from Patella vulgata, assembly GCF_932274485.2. Lineage (NCBI taxonomy): Eukaryota > Metazoa > Mollusca > Gastropoda > Patellidae > Patella > Patella vulgata. The sequence goes on from NC_065885.2 coordinate 48,176,152, forward strand.
TTTTTCCAATCTATAATCATAATTTGATCAACTATTCAAGTCTGGCTGTGCCTAACCATTCCCAAATGACAAGATAGGTTTTTCAAAAGACAATCTGATGCCTTGGGCACAATTAAATAAGCCAAGAAGCATAAAAATAGGTTGCTACATTTTCATTTTTTAGGAAAAATGAAAGAGAAACCATCAGAAAATATAAAAACAAGCGTAATAACTCCATAACTTTAAAAATTGATGCAATTCAACAGGCTTATTTGTATTTTAACAATAATCAAAGTATAGATTGATAAGCAACAAAACATACACCCATAGTAACTAATTATAAGTGATCAGGACAACCATAAAGTTTGTCACATTGTGAATTTTTAGGTAAATAAACAAGCCAATAGCAAGACTGATGTACCCCCCTCCTCCCCCCAATCCCAAAATATCACTCTCACTTAATTGGAATCAAAGTTATTGTGTTCCAAAGCATAGACAGATCGACTAAGTGTCCATCTGTCCATAACCTAAGCAGAAAAGGCTAATCATGTAATGAACATCAACACCATCCACAACATCCTACCTCAGTTAAAAGAGTTATTGTGTTCGAAATTCTCAAATAAACTCTTAAGCATTGCTTAGCCTAAGAAGAAAATTCTCATCATCGAACTCTGTCAAGACATTTATATAATGAACTGCTTAAAAAAGTTTGAACATTCTACCTCAATTAGAAACAGAGTTAGTGTGTTCCAAAAGGTGTGACGTAGGCTAATGATTCCACAAATTGAACAAATTATTAATTGAGATCACAGAACTTTCATAGGTTTCTTCCTCTCACTAATGTAAACAACATTATAAATTTCAAAAAGACTGAATAATAAATGTAGTATCTACAATGTTTTTAAAATATTGCAGATGACGGACAGACTGATGGATAGGGGCGACAACAATTTACGATATAGGCTGAGTATCAGTTCATACAAATCAAGTGTTGAAAGTTATTAAAACATTGTATCAATCATTTATGTTCTTATAACTATGTTTGTTTGTAATAATAACTCTATTTGTGTCTTAAGTGGGGCTTATGTAGACTTTGCAACTGGAGCAACTGCTTTCAACTGGTTGCAAGTGTACTTATATTATTCAAATCAACAACTGAGCGCAACTGAATTTGGAGCGCTTATTTGACTCAGAAGTGATTGTGATTACATTTAACACTTTACTGTTAATTTATCTATCACATGATAAATAAAATGGCCAATGCATTATAAGATGCAGCCCAAAGGCATGGTCTGTCTTGCCACAATTCCATTATTACATTATTGTCGATATTATTGACACTTGAAAAGTTGATGCCTTCGTTACCTTCCATTTTGTCTATTTACAAAGTGGCATGACATATTTATCTGATCATGTGATGTTGTTTCCATTGGAAGGACATGAAGTCAGTTGCAAGAGTGCTCATGTTGACTGCAGCTAGAGTTGCAGAAAGTTAACCATGGGCAACTGGCTTTAACTGACTAGAAACAGTTGCTTTGGGTTCTAAGAGGTGCTCAATTTGACCATTTTCAGTTAAAGTCTGTTGAAGTCGGTTGCCGAAACGCCAATTGCTCTGATTTGTCAAGTCAACATAAGCCCTGCTTTATGCACTTTAATGTTGATAAGTTTTTTGTACCTTGCAGTATATTATATAAATATGTTTAATGTGCATTTTTATAATTCTTGTATACATTTAACCATGTAACTCGCATGGGAAAACAATGTTTCAAGGTGCATGTAAAAGATGCCATATTATTTGTAAATGCTGTTTTCAAGAAATAAACATGTGTTAGTTTCAAAATACCTGGAGAGAGGAACTAGCAGGTAGCTAGTGTAAGATATTAAACTCCATTCCTACTAAATTTACTACCACCCAGCGATAGACTAGAATATGTCAAGAAATTCATGCAAGTCCACAAAAATTACAACTTTAAATTGGCCAATATCTTGTTATGTCATGAAATAAAACCTCTAGCTAGTCATTTGTAAGTTCCTGCACGTATATCATGTTTGCGCTATTTTCTCGTAAACAATGTACACAAGCAATTATATGAGTTTTATAAGGACTATGTTAGGGTGACCCACCATAAATAAATATCTCCATATATCTCGACAATTTCGCCACAATATTTACATATATGCCAAGCCTCAAATCAGTTTCACACAATTATAGTCACTAAATAAACGATCATGTTGTACTTAATAAGCTATGACCATTAATCATCTATAAATAATAGACTGAAAACTGGTTCCATGTGTCGTCCATAACATCCAGACACTTTTGAGTAAAAGATAGGTTACGTGCCCTTGTTTTGAAATTAGTCTCGCTTAACCAGTCTATCGACCATTCTAGGGCTGATTGACAGGTCGGGATAATCAAGACTACTTTTTTACGAAACATAACAGAAAGCTAGAACAAGAAATTGAATTTAGAAATGAGCACGTTAGCTAGCTCAACAATTATTTTAAGAAGCTTGTAAAAGTAAAATGAAACTACTGCTAGTATCATGTTCCTGTCTAACCCGAGTGTTTCTGAGATATTATTTGTACTAAACCAAAAGATGCCGCTCTTAACGGTACAGTTAATGATAAAGCGATTTAAAAAATGAAACGAACGTAATTTCTAAATCTGCTGTAATAACCAAGAAGCTTAATTTCACTGCTATTCAAAATCGTCAACAATAATTTTTTTACGGCTGTAATAGTTGATAGATTTGTAGAGAATTGCACGTGCCATGGCTATTTATAGTATCATACTGTCAGAAAGTTGGCCTCGACACGGCGAATGTGCACGCTTCATTGGTAGTCTCGAACTATCAGCGGTGGACTGTATTTCTGTAGGTGCGTGGGCCACCCTAACTATGTTAAATTCTCCATGTGTTATTTTAAGTCCATGTTGGACAGTATAGGCCTAACAGTTGTACATTTATTGATTTGGAGACAGGTCCAGGTCAGATAATAGATTGAATATTAACACATGAATTCATCTTTCTCAAGTTTCCAAATATAGCTTACCAGGATCTCCCAGCATTAAGATGGGAATTCCATCATAGTGTCTTCTTAATACATGCATTGCTCATGATTGAGTAGTTTTAAATCTGCATTCAATTTGGATCAGATCACAAATGAAAGCGATATAAAAAAATACATCAATCTATCACATCCAGGAAACACAATCATTTATATTTTCCTAATTACTTATTGTAGAATAGAAAATACAATTTACAAAGTTATTTGTATTCTCAAAAGTAGACCAATTCTTTATGATAAAAAAAACAACCTTTTAACAACGGTTCTATTTGTTGGTCCTTTAAAATTAAACACTAATATATCAATCCATAAAATCTTTTTATCATCAAACTCCCACCTACAATATTGTAAGTTGGATCTCTAAAATAAATAGTCTAAAAGATGATAAAAGTAAGGATGTAGTCAACACAAGTTATCACAGTAATCTTTTTAATCCGATTGAATCCAAGTCTGGAGGTTATCTACTACTGATATTTGGATTTTGTTTTAATTAAAAATAATCAATCTGAATCCGTACATACCAGTGCTAAATAATCAATCTGAGTGCATATTCGGGTGGATAAAGTTTGATATTTTACAACAAAAGCAAATCATGCACAGGTACTTTAACTGAAAGAGTAACATTTTCCTGAAGATTTATGCTAATTACATTATCATTAAACACAACATAACTTCTTCTTACACGCAAGAAACATTGCCTTTAATAACAAGGCACTAAAACAGTCTACAAGTATCTTTAATTTATAATATAATTTATTATTCACTTTCATAGAACGATTTGTTTATTTAAATTGATATTTATTTTGGAAGGATTGTAAATTAATATACTGATATTAATATAGATAAATGATCAACACACAATAACAAATTCTCATTAACTGTATATTAAAAATATCATTAACATGATACCTACACTGTCTATAAACTAATGCAGGATAAACTAAATATGTCACCAAATACCATAACAAAAGCAGGAACAGAAATCGTTCATATATTTTGCATATTCATATGTACTGATATACAGGAGACAGAAAAATGTTTTGCTGTTTATATGAATAGCATTCCATATTATAGGAGCAATTCATAGTTCAGACAGGCGCCACCTCTCTGAATCCTATTTAGGATGTTTTCAGGCAGTTTAAGTGTTAAAGGGTAACTATTACTAGGAACAGCCCAAACAGTAGGTCAAGTACAAGCCAGGTATATAATAAATATAGAAGATAGCTATAGTTGTGCCTATATATTGATCCGTTTTGTTTTTACATGCTCTATTCTTTGCTTACTTCAAACATTCTCTTCAACTAGATTTTAAACATTATGAATTTTTAATGTCTTAATTATACATTTTGTGCCTTCAGAACAGTCTTCAAAAATCTGTTTTCAAATGTCTAACCTACTTGTAAGAAATCATCTCAAGTTAAAACACACAGTAAGAAAAGCAAATCGCTAGACCTTTGGCAAATGTTTTTAATGCATTCCGTTTAATCCATTAAAAATATTGTATTAAAAGAACCTCTGCCAATGTGTTGCTGTTGATCCAACCAATTTGATCATTGATCCTATCACAGCTTCTTAGACCATTCTGTGACCTACAAAAACATCCGCTAAGTCTCGAGTCCATTTCTCTAAATCCCTTTCCATCAATATTATTATTGATGAAGCAGACGGAAAATCATTGAGGTTCACATGGACATCTTGTGATATATAATATGTCCTCCATCAATATATAGGAACTATTGGTTCAATCAGCAACACTCAATAATTACACGAGTACTGGTAAGAGATATTTGTCAATCTATATTTATTATAGATATTAACCAGGAGAATGTCATTGTGTATTATAGGGAATATGGAGAATACAAGTTAATAGAGATCAACCCTGCATTAATGGAAAATTGACACCTTTGAAATGCCAGTAAAGCCTGATGATAAAAGGAAATTAGAAGCAATAAAATCTCTATAAAAACAAAAGGAAACTAGGTGGTAAATTATATAACACCATTAATGACCTAATTCTACTCAACTATATTATCAGTTTATTATCAATCCTCATTAGTTCTTGGATGAAAATGACTTGGAGTTAAATTTTATTGTCAACAGGATGAGAATTGTAAAATATCATGCAATTTTTTTATATTTTAACTTTTTGGACTTTGCCGAGGGAAATGAACTGCACAACCATCTCAAATTATTAGTTGTCGACTAAAGGAATTCTTAAAGGAATGGCAGTATTGATCAAGGTAAATTATAGAGTTTGAATTCAATCAAAGCTTCTATAACAAGAGTATCACCATCAAGAGGTGTCAGTTTGTCTTCAGGCCCAGTTCTAATCATAATCAAGATGGTGACAAGATTTTATCAGGACAAATTATAGATAAATTATAGACAATAATTTGAATAATGACTGTACATGGAGGAGATGAGGTCAGGAAAAATCATAGTCTGTATTTCCTGCTGTGGGGCTAAAATATAAACATAGCCAGAACGAATACTAGTACAATAATGCTAATATTTTATTCAAGTTACTTCAATATAAGACTGTAGTTTTTCCAGAAAGCAGACTGAAACCTGAGGAAGACATTTCATATTCAAATTAAAAACTGACAGCAACATTTAACATGACACCAATCATTTTTTTAATGTGTACATGTAGATTAAAAAGAACATTACAAAATTGTTAGCAATGTATATTTAGGTCACAACAAAAGTGATATAAGTTCAATCAAATATATTCTACCTCATGCACAACATTCATCAATACATTACTTAGATTGAAGAAGCTAATAATAATGTTGAGACAGAACTCATTAATACTGGCCATGTAGTAGTGCTGACACGATATATCGTTGAATCGATGTATCACGACTGACCTTCTCACAATTCGCATATTGAATCGTGAGCCTTCTGAATCGATTTTTTACGATTCTTTTTTTTTATTTTCATTTTTTGTTGCTTCAGTAACTAACTTGTTACTCTTAATTAAATACCCTTAAATTCTTTTGGTCCTTATTTTGATCCATATTTCTTTGACTTTGGCAGGACTAAAAATTCTTGCCATAAAAATATCAATTATTCATTTATCCTGTTGTTGTCTTGGTAAATATTGACTTTTTATGAATTGCAATACGTATCGTATCGTGACTGCAGTCACTATATCCAGCACTACCATATAGAGGCAGAACTTATAAAAGAAGTACTATTAGATGTTCTATGCAGGGTAAGCATATACTAATTACTAATGCACAACACCCACTATAACTAATAAGATGAAACTACTTGGCAGAAGCATCAAGGTCACTAGCAGAATAACCATATTAAATAGAGAGCGAGAGAGAGAGAGAGAGAGAAATGGAGTTTAACCTCAACTCCACACAGCTACTAGGTCATTTCGGGACTAACAAATGGTTCAATCTTATTTCAATAATTCGCTAGCGCGTAGGGATCTTTAGCAGTGGGAGGAAACCGGAGGACCCGGAGAAAACCCATGAGGTTGGAAGGCAACCCTACTCCTTGTCACGTACAACCGGCGATTTGAAACCATGCCAGTTGACTCAATGACAGGCCTTATGATACAGCGCACACGTACTAACCATTCGCCCCCCCCCCCCCCCATATAAAAGGTTTCTTAGCCAGATGAAGTCTTCAAAAGAGAAGTGGATCATGTGTTTTAGAACTTTTAGAAAGAGAATACCCTGTTGTTGCAATTAGCAAGGTGAAGTCTGCAAAAGAGAACTGTTTAAGAAAGAGTATATCCTCTTTTGTTCATGAAACAGTCTATTTTTGGCACGACCTAGTTCCATTATAGTGGTTAACAACATCAAAGAGAGGTTCCATGAATATACATGATATACAATAACAACATTTTATTTCTACATTTTGGTAATGATTTTTTTCTAAAGAGAATTGTCCATTTTTGCTGACTGCCATTTACAGGAAATATCAATCATCAAAGCTGCTAAGATAACGCCAATATCAGTTACACAGATTGTGCTGAGGAAATTTGCAATCATTTTAGACCTGAGTTAAAAGAGCATTATGTTTAGATCCCTTGACTTTTTTTAAAACTAAATAAATGACTTCTACTGACAACTGCTCTCATAAATTCTTCCACTTTCATTCATTATTTTTCACTTTACTGAACACAGAAAGGTTCAATTTTTACATTTTATTATTGTTTTATTATTAAGTTTAAAGTAAATGAATGGTTTTCAGTCCTGAAAAATTAAATAACACATATTAAACTGTTCGAGGACCATAATGGTTTATATTTGGTTTGAGACATTTACACCAAATTAATTAAAATGTAAATCAAATGTTAACATATGACATTGACATTATTAAATGTATAATATATTAAGTTTTCCTTCAAGGTGAAGTCCCAGATTTCACAGGACACTGTAAATAACAGGGTTTACATTAAAATATGTAAATCAAATGCCAAAAATTTACTTTTTACTTTACTGAAAGTTTCAAATCAAAATATTGAATCATTTAGAAGTTATCATTGGTTTGGTTAACAGTTTAGGTAACTCATTTAAGGAATGTCATCCATATATTCAAATTAAAACTTCTATTTCTCATCAATAATGGCTTGGTTGGTTTGTCTCAAATTTTACATACAATATAATTTCCTCATGCACAATGTAACTGCAAAGATAAATCAGAAACCAATGAAGACCCCAAAGCACTAATTCCTCTTAAATACCAAACTCTTATTAAGTAAAATAATAATCAAGCTGATGTCTTCAAGACAGTTGAGCTTCACAGTTCAACAACGGAAAGGTGGATTTATGATTTTTTTAAAACAGTCTGAAATCTGGATAGACCAATACTTTTGGTGCCGCTTCTCCATACATGTGTACCAAGTCAGCATTTTGTATATACTGTTAATCTGGGCCTATTTTAAGGTTTTATTGAACATATGGGTTTGTAAGGGGGAGGGGGGCAACCTATGGATTTCGAGAAAATTTCCAATTAACTTTGTAGAGAAGTATGAGAATGGAAAATGTATTTACAATCATATCATTAGATATGGATAATAACGAGCAAAAACATTCATCTTTACCACATACTAAATGCTCCTGAAAATAGGAATAAAATCAGTTAGCGACTTAACTTTGCAGAGTGAGTATAAGTACCGGTAAGTGAAATATACTATTTAACAATCTTTATTATTGGGTCTTCCCTTCCTACAAATAATACAAATATAGAAAAGGAAGACCATGTCTTGTATTTTTCCCATATCATATAACATTAAACCAGAGAATAAGGTTTAAAAAAAATATTTTATAACCACCATCCGATCCTCCATGGTTGATTGTATGATTATGCATCAATTGTTAGCAAATGTAGAATCTTTTTTTTTGGGGTAAAAAACAACAGTATGTCAACATTTCAACTTTTTTATCCCACACAAATTACTTTTTTTTCTAAAGAATTTAATAATGATTCAATTTAAATTGTAATAATATTTATGGATGTTTGGTCTGGATCGAAGGGAAAAGTTGGCATAAACATAAAATGTGGGACTTGCTAAATGTCAGATATCAAAAATACATTAATACAAAACTCTTCTTCTTTCAAATTAAATATCATCTCCTAAAATACCTTCAAACTCTTACGCAAATCCTCTTTCAACACTATGAAAGATGACATCATGACCTTGGAGCCAGTCTAGTTTGTTTTTTTTAAAACATACTATACTCTTCAAAAAAGTAGGGGATATTCAGAAACAATACAAAACTGCAGAAATGCACTTTTTATTAGAGGTAACCAGTGTATGTTAATAACAGGCCAATTGCCTACACATGAACATAAACAGTTCATATGAGTGGCTTATCTGACGGCCCCATTTCACTCGCAAAGAGATACACTGTCAAAAGTGAAAATGGATGTTTTTGATTTTTGTCTTAATAATGAGTAATTGCTCCACCAATCCGCAGACATTCAGCAATTCATCGTGGCATGCTCCTAATCAACCATCCAATCAGGATTTTGGGCAATCTGACCCACTCCTCATGCAGTGCCACGACCAATTCTTGCAGTATTGTCGGTTGACGTTGACGAACACGCCTCCCGATCAAATTAAAGTAACACTAACATACTAAAGCAAAGTTACACTAAATAGTAAATCTTATGCAAGAACTGATAGGAAAGCAAACATGGATAGGATAAACCAGCACGTGGCCATTTTCATCAACCCTTCCTTGAAGTGTCAAATTTGACAATGAACCCCTCCCACGTGTATGGGGCTATTGCGTGTCGCATGTGCAGCTCAGTGGTTCTGTTGGTGCGATAAGTTCTTCATCTGTGAACATACTCTCAAAGCATGTCAAGTGTCCATGACTATTTATCGTATCACAACGTGTATAGATATTTGCATTTCAATATCCCCTACTTTTTTTGAAGAGTATATAATAATATCACTATAGGCTACTTGAAACTGTTTCAAACCACTGATATGAAGTTTAATTCACAATCAATACATAGTTTCTATTAGGAGACAAACAGGAGACGTTTATCGATACTGTAACCCAATAATATTTTCTCTCTTTTTCTTGGCTTCAAGGACGTAAAAAAAAAAACCAAAAAAACAAAAACAAAAATAGTAAGAAATCAAACTACTCTCATCCAGTTAGCGACCGGTCATTCCTGTCCATTTGAAAGGGGAGGTCACTCTTTAATTAATTTAGATATTGTAAGTGATTTTTTTTTTTGTACTTTTTAAATGATTTTCAACTCAAGCAATGATAATGTTTGAACTAAATTGCATAGTATTGAAAAAGGTGCATACACTTGAGCAATCATATAGATATATGCTGGTATTTCAACCTCTTTACTAATTTAATAATTGAAATAATTTGTTTTACCCTTTAAAGTAAAATGTAATATATGTTTACTTCAAATCTACTTTAAAATGCTTCATTTAGTTTTAAAATAATTTCAAAACTAGTTTCAGAATTTAATTTGCGAGAATATAAGGTTAATCACTGGCTCAGTAACTGAGCCTTATTTCATCCCTCTCAATGATTGTAGCATAGAGAAAATTTGATGAGGATCAGTTTGAAATAACTTTTTTTTTACAGTGGGATTTAACCAAGCTGTTATTTTTATTAACTATGGTCAAGTGTATAGTGTGAAAATTTTATCTAAAAAGCAGTGTGTGGTGTACATGGATGGACCGCTTTTTTTAAAATCCAATTCAAATAATATGAAGCACATTGTTCTAGTGAGCCTAGCAAACATTAGGTTGTTAAAACTTGGTAGCATATCTACTGCCTTAACAAAATTCAACTTGCCCATATATCTTATAGAAATAAGGTTTGCCGATCTTGCATGATCTATCTTTAAATCCCATTCAATAATTTCTAATACTTAAATTCATTGACAACTTACAATACAAACAATTTGTCCAAGTACAATAACTAAAAAAAACCACAAAAAACAAGGAATACAAGAGAGATATAGTTGTTTGTTTTTCAGTTTCAGCTCTCCGAAAAAAAAGGGTTCAAAATGAAATGATGGAATTTTTCAATAAATAACATTTTGTGATTCTACTCTCGAAAACATAATATAAATCTTACACAAAGTTTGTAATAAATTTAGCTCCAGCAGTAGGCTAATGAAGACAAGTAATGTAATTTTTTTTGCATGAGAGTATTATTTGGTATCTAACAACGTCCTTACTCCAGGCAATCAAGGAAATCCTGAGAAATCTGAACACAATCAAGAATGACATTCAGAGTGACTGCATCTAATTTATTTATAAATTGAGTTAGATTGCTGTAATTTGCATTAATATTTAAAGTCAATTAAGGTCTGGGGTTGGTCAACTCTCTACACCACTGATTAATGATTCATCGTATTTTTACAACTTACACTCAATTCTAACCGAGTACGGTCACAGGAACATAGGATTATCTCCCATAAATAATTTACACATTTTTTACATTTTTTCATGATGTACAAGCAGTGAATTAATGATGCAAGCAAAGGCTAATGAACTAAAAATAAATACAGAACACAATCGTTAATACCTATTCTAAATAAACAATTTCAAAACTGAACAAACAAAGAACTATTTGGTCAATATTAATTTTTAAAACAACATCCTGCATGCGATTCCATCATTATATAAAAAAATATAGAGTACTTTCTATGGTGTCCAAGGAAACTGAAGTTCCTTAAGTGTATTTACATATAAACTCAATATTGAGCGATTCCAACACTATCATATGATTAACTGACTGTTCTTACCTTTCATGTATTCCGTAGTTCCATTAGAGTTAATCAGATTGTTCCAAAACACAAATATTGAAAAATTACCTGAACATATTCACAAACAGAGAAAATCGTCCATCTATATTTCATTGATACATCATTGCTACTATTAATGGCAATGCCAAGATAAATATTTCAATTGTAAGCATCCATTCTATTGAGTAGACGACAGTATTAGAGGTTCAGTATTTAGAATGTCTGTAGTATAGTCTATTTCAGATTATCACCTAATACAACAATCATAAGCACTACATCATGGTCAGCCATTGTAGTGTAACATAGTGAAACATTGCAAGCAGATTAGCGACCATTGTGATCAATGTAAATCCTGTGTTTCTGTATTTAAAGAGGTAATCCACACATACTTATTTTACTCCAGGCAATTACTACAGGCTGTCCTTTCACAATCTCGTTTACTCACACAAAAGCATTGTGACGCGTGCGTTGTTGGAGTATATAGCGAGAGAGGCTGGTGGACGCGTGACTGACTGAGTGATTATTCTCACATTGAGCTGTGAATCCCAATACAACTCGGCTCTGTCAAACAGTCATCTGCCAGGATCACAGCTAAATTCCCTATGGTCCTCTTGCAACCAATGAAAGTGTGCATCCACTTCACAGGTCAATCCTGCTTTCTTATGCAAATAATGTCCCCAAATGACTCATGACCACTTGGCATGATACCATTGCAATAGTGCCGAACCACAATTTGTTTTCTGTGGAATAACTTCACACCAACAACTGGTCTTATAATATGTGGAATGGTAAAACTGTGAGTAACTATACAATAAATGCTGGCTGTACTGAATGTATTAATGTGTCATTACTATACCTATACAATATCATGTGAGATTATCAACTATTGGTAGGTAATTGTGAGTACAATAAATGCTATACATCATTATGACAGACTTCCTTGTTGTTCATCATTTTAATACATCACTTCTGACACATGAATACAACTAATAAAAACACTGTCTATATGTGTACAAAGCAGCCGACCTTCATCAATAGAACCCAAAACAATAACATCAGAATAATCAATGCTGCAACGACTTGACCAACAACGTCTTAAGAAATCTACACCATCGTAAAAACCATTATTTTATCAGCCCTGTTTAATTAAGTCGTCTATATTATTTAGTGATTGTTTATAGTAAAAAGACCTAATGCAATAACGGTTTTAAAGCCACCTGTTTAAACATGAAAAACACAATAATTCTTTCTCAGTAAATTTTGCATTAGAAAAATATTTATTGAATTAGCAAACACAACTAAAAAAAGAGTTCAAAAATGTAAAACACATGAGAAAACAGATAATATGCTTCTTTCATTAATCCACAGATTGATCAGATAAAGGATTTTGACAATGTTCTCCAATATATATCAATAAATTTATTAATTTATCAACCATTATTAACCTCCCAGTCATTATCAATATATGAGATCATAAATCATGTAATAAATGCAATTTCTCTAAATAACAATGTAACGGATGTGACCTAGGTTTTTTGCATTAATTACATGCAAATAATAATTTCATCAACAATAATTTACAGTCCACCAGTCTATCTGAATATCTAATCTATAAAACAAAAATAGTCCTAAAGCTGTAGTAGTTTTAAATACAAGTGGTCAACTCAACAATAATCCACATGAACATACTAGTAACAAGATTTATATAGCATGATTAATGGATTAACTATATCAAAGTTTAGGTTAGCTGTCTCTTTGAAGGATAATAACTCTGTACAAACAATCAAAATGTGATCAACTGCCTTTATTAACACTTCCCTTTTTTTCAAAACATTTTTTTTTGTTCCTCACAGCTACCCCACAAACGTATACATGTTAAAGAACAAATGTAATATTATTCTAAATCAATATAAATATACTGGTATTATATTAATCAGTTCGTCTGTTTTTTCTGGAAGAATTCTGGCACATGGTTTATCATGTTTGGATAAAAAAAAAATTCTGTTAAAATAAATGGAGATCAATAACATAATGTTTTGAAAAATCAACAAATCTATCAAAGTTTTTTTTATTTCACCATTTTAAAGAGAAGAATTCTTCATGAATAAGTTGGAGATCTTCCATCCCCCATTCAATAAACATTTTGAAAGTAGAAAATAGTTTTTTGAAAAGGTTTGGTCGTTTCATTGAAAGGAAGGTCTGAACAGGTTTATCAAAATAATCCCTGCTCATTTTATTATTCATTTACACAACGTAAAGTGTCAACAAGGGAAATAGAGAGGGGTTTACAGTCACTTCAAACTTGTCTCTTGAATGTAACACTAGGTATTGTAATATATCATTACATGTTTAAATAGTAACAGAAGAAGGATAAAGGAATTATATATAACAGTTTAAAAGCTTATTTTACAAGAATTCAAACACAAATATATAAAGATCCTATCCTAAACAATTGAAAGCATCCATGAAAAAATGAAGTTCAATTTTTTTTTTACATCATACTTGCTAATTTAATCTCTGGATTTTTGTCATTTTACATTTCTATGTTACAAAAACAATGAAAATAAAATATTGATCCTTACAGAAAATCATTCTCCTAATCTGGACTCATGAACCCAAAAATGAATAATGATGAAAAAATGCAGAGAATTGCACTTGATGTAGCTTTTGTCAACTGAGATTGTCCAGAACAATAGACCTAGTTTATACGGTTATATTTTTTAAACAAGAGAAACAACTCGGATGAATAATTAATGATAAATATTGTTGGATGATAAAAGTATCTATTTGAGAATGATAGACGAAAAAGAAACCAGATGAATTATGGTCACAAGGGATTGCAGTCCACTAATAATAAAAAAAAAACCCATCTGGTATTACAAGAACAAACAATTCATGTAAAAATGAAAAGTGAATTATTAGGGTGTTTTTTATATTTATAATTAAACATGTCTGCTGCTCACATTCCATCACATCTATCTGTCTCATCTAAGCTCATCCTGTGGTCCGACTGGAACCCTATAAAAAACATCTATCTCATAATGTACATATCACATGCAACAAAAGAGAAGTTCTGCATTTGCACATGTATATACAGTACCGTAATCAATAATGAATTGAAAGGAATTTAAGGTACTAGATCACCTTGCATATAGATTAGACTACGTAGTTCCACCTGCCTAACAATCTCACCAACAACCTGAAGCCATTCAAACAAACATTGATTTCTTTCTAATATAAAGCCCTAGAAGATGTTCAGCTTAATCCTGTTAAAATGTCACACCATCATGCTTTTCAATTACAAACAATATGAAGACATATTTTACGTCTTTAAGTGTAGATTACAAGTATTATGGGAAGACTAGCATCTAGCGTGTAACCTTTAATCACCAAATGAGCAACAACTATTTTCTAAAGCCCGAAAAAAAAAATCTAAAAATATTTGGACGGCAGAATGAAAATAATATGGCCGCCCAAGCAGTGTTGGAAATGAAAGCATTGAAGAGTTCCAATGCAGCTGTCAGTTATTTTATTGTTTTGCTGTAACACTATTTCATATAGAGACAGATGAAGAGACAAAAACCCACAAAAATATATTTGTATGCTGTGAAAGGGAATATGGTTGTCGAACTTGATGATTGCCAAAGAAAACTTTCAATATTGCAGCTGTCAGTTATTTAATTTCTCTTGATAACACTGTCCTGTATTCAATAAAAAAAATTCATGACCATTTTCTGAATGATGAATACATGACAATATCAAAACTTGTGTATAGAAAACACAGTAAAATCTGCTTAATAATAATTTATCAAGTGCCTGAAATCCAACACAATGTGCTGCCTACACATCTATTGCATTTTTTATAAGGCACACTGTCAACCATTAATTACATATGCTGTGAACATAAACAAGACATGCAAACATAAATTGGAAACTTCAGGCATGTTTGTTCATGAGACTGAACCCCTTGCATGATACAGAGTAAACTCAAAATACACCACAAACAATTAATTAATGCCAATACTGGGAAAAGTTATACCTATAAGTGTGTTTTTCTCTGTGGCTGAACTGCTAGCACGATGAAGATTTCATTAAATGGGCTAAAAACATACTAGTACTAAACGAATACACAGTTTTATGGGGGTTATTCATACATTTAACAGGCTGGAGAAATATTAGAAATAGATACATAGCTGATAAAAAACCTAACAATTTGCAGATATAGTCACCTATTCCATATTTGTGTTTCAAGCAGTATACAAGTACAGTTTGATCAATAGAAACTATATCACAATAGATCTCCACAGAGCAAATCACAATAGATCTCTATCAAGCAAAATTAATATATAAAAAAAGAAAACCACTGATACGTAAGATATCATTTTTTCTTATTCTTATTTGCTCCCCAAAAATTTACCTCAGCCAATAGATAGGAATTTACATTTTAAAAAAGCAAAAACTTTCAATGGTTTTTATTAAACAAATAGAAGACATGAAGCTGTCTAGTCACAATATATTTTATTTTTCGTATTTACGTAAACAAAGTAATATATCGGCTTTAATTTTATTGATTACTTTATGACAAAACTTCTTACTTTCATGTCATACTTCCAATATTTATTCAATCAAGTCAGAAGTTTCAAAGAAATGTTAAAGCCTTTGTCTACATTACAAACCATTTGACTACTGATTATATGTCTTTTTTACTGTTTTTCTTATCTCTCCAGAAAATATTGATTAGTCTTTTGTACTAAAACCGATGAAATTTGTAAGCCATGTGAACTATCCAAATAAGTGAGAAGTGGTATCAGGTAATCTTGAAAATGAAATTATCAACCTTGCCTTGTGCACAACACCTACATCAATATTTACCATTACTAACTGGACTAGAATATCCGAACTTTTGGGATATTTCAAGACAATGTTAACTTCCTTTGATTCCTATCTGCAATTAAAATCATATACAGTAATAGACTGGTTCAGAATTTTGAAAGTTGAAGATACACGATGATACACTTGGACAATCTTTGTACAACAAAGAAGGGATACATTTTCAAAAGAAAGAGTTAAAGATACATTAGTTAAGAGTTTAATAAAGAGTTGGTCATTCTTGCTATAATAATTCAAAAATAGATGATAAAAAAAGAAAATATTGAAAATTTTATTCAAATTACTTCATTCTCAGCCAAGTTATCATTGTTTGTAGTTTTGACAAGATGTGTGCACAGTGGTAACCAGGGCACTGGTATAATCCCATTTTTAAATTAAATTTTTAAATGGCGAACCGTTTTAATCTAGTTAAAATCTCGAGTATCCGATGCCATAAATGCCTATTTATTAGTTTATTTAACATTTCAGGCCTAAAGAAAGTCCTGCAATAGGTAGATTTAGTTCTTGCATAATGTATGTTTAAAGTAGCTAAGTCTCTAACTCAATATCATCCAAAATCTTCAACATTGAAAACACGATTTATTTGTCAAATTAAATCAACATTCATGTTGTGATCTTACCGGAAACAGATGGGCTTTTGATATCCAATATTTAAGACAAAATAAACATTTTACCATTGGTACACGAATCGTGTACCATAATGCGCTTCAGCCCCAGTTGTATCAAGAGACTCGAGGGACGAGGCTAGATACATTGCACCAAATCAAACGGCGGATGTAGACTGGAATAACCAGACGCTAGAAATTTACACTCGCTTGAGACTACTGGCTTCTTTCGCCGAACATAACTGATTTGAAATTGGAGTAAAAACGGAAACTATTGAATGTAAATCAGTTTATATACATTCATATTACAGTATTATATGCGCTGCGACCCACTTTTGTCAATTTCTAGGTCCCAAATGTTAGTGATTTAGCTCCTTTAAATTAGCTAAGTCTATAACTCAATATCATCTAAAGTCTTTGACATTGAAAACATAAATTATCTTTCAATTTAAATCAACATTGATGTTGTAATCTTAATGGTAAAAGATGGGAATCCTGATATCCAATATTTAAGACAAGGGACTCGAAGAACGAGGATAGACATATTCCACAAGTCATGTCAAACGGTAACGCCATATTCTTATCTGGAGAGCATGCGCAATAAATACTATCGGTGTAAACTGGAATAACCAGAAACCAGAGATTGCCATTCAATTGAGTCTTCTGGCGCATTTCTCCGAACACAACTGATTTGAAATTTTAGTACAAACGGAAACGATTGAATTTAAATCAGTTTATATTCGGTGCTACCCATGGTCCCAAATATTAGCAATTTAGCTTCTTTAAATATACTCACATTAATAAGACTGTCAATTATCCAATCAATGCAGTGAATTAAAGCTTTAAACTCTGTTTTAATATCCATATATATTTTTTCTCCAGGTTGAGCTTTCAAAATGTTTTTCCCATAAATTTTGTTGTTGAATTATTTATATATTTAATTACTTGAACAGCTGAATGCTTTGTATTGGCGTTTAGATTCTTTAGCTATAAACAAATTGATGTGCTGTAAGATTTGTTTTACCTACCTCTTTATATCTATAGTCAGGCAACATAAATATATATAATTCATATGTTCAACTTCTACAGCATTTACAATCACTTTGTGTTTAAGTTCTGTGTGGTATTTTATACTGTCTATAGTCCAATTTTATATCCTGATATAATTCCATAGAGACTATTCTGATCACTAGCTCCTATATTGTCTTAAATAGACCAAGTTATGCATGACTTTACTAAATGAATGATTTCAAAAAGTTAATTCCCATTATTGTTTATTAAAGTAAGATGGCTTTTTATTGGTAATTTGTTAAACTTGAATTGAATTCAAACTGAAACGTATTTAGGAATAAATTGTAAACAGACATCAGATGGGTTTATGTTATCTAACAAAAGATCTAACAAATATTCAACAAAAAGAAAATATTTGTATGTTCTTTTTCCTGCGTACATTATTATTGATTTTAGAAATCATTTTAGTTTTGTCCATTATGTTTCTTTGTTGTTACCATTGTTTAAAATAATATCTCTTTTTTTCTCTTTTACAATGATGTGTTATGATATGATTATCAAACAAAACATTTGTCCAATTTCTGAATTTTGGGGGTTAGAAGATGTCCCTGTTTTATGTCCAAAATGGTGACAGCTGTGTGATGGGGACTAGTTTGTGTCCTGGTCATAGTCAACACACATTATTGCTAAACACTAATAATTTTATCTTGTAATAAGGGGCTCAACAATCAAACAGCAGCTGTCATGAATAGAACTCCCTTCTTTATGGCAGCCGATCTCCTTTAGCCTTAAGTGTTTTGAAAATTAAAGTAGACAAACAGTACTGCTCTTTTTATCCCCAGCATGTTGGAGATCTTTTCTTTACCTTTTCTACAATAGTGGTGGATGAATAGATCAAGAAGCTAAATAGCTAAACATCAGAGGTTGCCCATAATGATTTTTTTCCTTTTGTTGGTTTGGGTCTGATATCAAAAGTTAATAGTTATTATGAATAATATTAGTTTAAGATAACATTGCCAGACCAAAGAAAAATGTTAGCTATGTCCATTGATTTGTTGCTTGTGATACCTATTGTTTGATGAAATTCTTTCAGAGTCATTAGTAATTTAAAGAGGTGTAGTTGCCTTTTTATAACTTTTTTTTTTCGTACGAAACTTTTTTTCCAAAATAAAGAAATCGACAAAAACACATATTTTGTGTTATGCAGGATCATAAATCACTTCACTTGTTAAAATTTTAAAATATTTATACCTGTTCTGCTTTTTCAAGAATTTCAATTTCATTTTCTTACAAAATGGTACAAACATAGCTACTGTAAGACAACAAATTACTAAGATATACATGCATACAGTCATAATCTACTTTTGTCTAAAACAACTAGGGACACCAGTTTCCAGATGTAATAACATCGTTGTTGTTCTGAACAATATGGATTAGCATTTGATCAAATTAATAACCATAGATTATTAATAGTTTTGAGGGCTATTACATTTGAAGTTATCACATATTTACCAACATAAAACTCCATATTATATTTTATATTAGAAAACTAAAATATGTATTGAAATTAATGCACGGACAGCCCATAGGATGCATTTAATGGATTAATTTCTTGCTAGAATCAAATTCATTTGTTCTACTATCTATGATAATATGTGCTTAACATGCTCGATGTATTAAGAAAATGTTTATGAAAATTAATTTTTTTCCCATCGCTCAAAAGAAATTCTTAATACATAAATAATTGCATATAAAATAATTGAAACTTGAACATAGTATAAAAAAGTAATCAGTTGTCAAAAAGATAACATTATTTTGGGCTATAATCAGCTGGTAACAATTTCATTGTAACAACTAAAATATATATAATTACTTGGAATTACAGACACATTGGCAAATAATTATTAAATCGCAATCCTCAGAAATTAAACAATATATTACATTTTTCCATTCAAATTTCTTTAATGACTATTGTATGATTTTGTATAGAAGACATTGGCATTTCCACAGTATTTGTCATTAACGACAATAGCAAGACATTTTGCTGTATTTAAATCTTAAGAATGTTTAATTACAACATTTCTATGTCCTATTTCCTTCTTCATTGATTTCTTCTCATTATATAAGTATTAGTTATATACACAGAAACAGAATAAAAATGATGATCAAATTAATACAAATGTTATCCTTGTATTATGTGTTAAAACATAGATATGACGTCACCCTTTGATGTTTTTAACCATTATAGGAGAATGTACGCTTTTCTTAAACAATCGTCTATTATTTATAAAACTGTCCATTATTTCATTTTCAATAAATAATGGACAGTTTTATAAATAATAGACGATTGTTTAAGAAAATACCAATAATAGACACGTATCTGAAAAATGAACATGTATTTTGGGATAATTTATTCTCTGAACAAATTAAATTACAGAAAATCAAATTACTTTAAAACCTCATAGTTACCGAAATGTCACATGGCCGAATGTTGATTTCACGTGTTTGTCTACATAAAGAATTCCACTTAAATCCGTCCGTTATATGTCACTTCTCCGTTTAATAGTACGTTCGGCACTAGATCGGTGATACGTTTCTATACGCCCACATTTTCACACCTTCTTTGTGGACACTCTACAGGTCATAACTTGAAATATAGGTTTATATCCCAAACATCTCGTTTCCTTTCGATATTGGCTTGTATGAGACCGTAACTTCATGGATTATAACCCCTGAATGTACACTCTAGAGGTCACAATTATTAGCCCATTTTGATGAAACTGAACATGTGTATTTATAACCCAAAGATCTCGATTCCTTGCAATATTGGCACATATCGGACCGTAACTTCCTGGATTATGGCCCCGGATTGAACAAAAAAACGTGTTTTGAGCCTGTGGAACTATGCAGGTCATAATTTTTATCCGATTATAAAAAAAAACGTTCAAATATATCACCGTTACACCATAATGACAGTTGAGTTTGAATTTCGTGAATTGGTTTGTGCCTTTGATACTGTGTCACTGTCACTTATATCAGAGTATATATTAAATTTTAAATCAAAATTGGGACGGCTAGTACCCTCCATATTAACCACAGTATTAAGAAAATTATCAATATCTAAATCATTCTCGTGAGCAGCCTTTCCATCACAACTTTGACGGCTATTATCCCCCATATCAAGAACATCACAATTTTTACGGCTATTCTCTTCCATATCGAGTACATTACCAATGTAATCAGTATCCAAATGCTTATCACATATATTCTCATTATTAATATTTGTTTTCGACTGTGTTGTAAACATGTCGTCTTCATGTAGAATATTTTGGACTGTCTGTGTATGCTTGCATTGTATGACTGGAGTGTTTTGTCACATGCATTCATGAGCATGTGCATGTTGTTTTAAGAATATATCCATTATTTTATGGCTTGTTGTTTTAGAAAACTATCCATTATTTGTATCTCTATGGTGCTATGTTTTAAGTTTGATAATAGCCTCAGACTGTCCATTATGTACACACAAAGAAAAACTTTGGGGCTAACGCCCCTCAGTTGTTCTTTCTATTTACATAATGGACAGTCTTCGGCCATTATCCATCACTTAAACAAAATAAATCTGTCATTTGGACCATAATTGCGGTTCAAACATTTTTAAATAATTAATTTTCAGAAAGAGATAAATCCTACAAATTTTGACCCTAAATACTATTACACAAATTTCCTTCAGGATAATAATTTTTTTTTGCAAATTTGTCCCGGAGACAGGAAGACGGAGACCCATTTTGGATAGCTACACCGAAAGCCCCTGCCGCCCCCCCCCCCCTCCCCATATGAATTGTATTCCGCCAGGCGAGGTACTGCCTATCAAAATTTAGAATAAGGATAATTCATAAATATCAAGAACAATTCTTTATATACATAGTACATAAAATAGTGGACATAAGAAAAATCAATTCAATTGGTTGAAAGCTTTGTTATAAGCAGTTCAAAGTGACAACAATCAAGAGTTTATAGACAAATTGACATTTGTACTTGTTATCTATTGAATGACAAATGGTTGTCATCAATCAATGATGGTAGAAAGTGTCATATATTAAATACATGTACATCATTTATACCAGTATTATGTACCTTGTACAGATCACATTTTATGATTTATGTCAAATCAACCACCAATTTCTGATACATTACTTCAGCTTACGAGTAAGCAGCTTTTGAGCATAATGGAACACATGATTAATATGCAAATTTTTCTATACTTATAATATGTGCATTACAATGGAGGGACAGACAGTTTTGTATGTTAGATATTAGTCATAGGCGTATTAGGTCACAGAAGGCTGCTATTGCAAAAAATGTGCCCGAAGTTGGTCATACATTTTTGATACTTTTAAGGTATATATACAGTGGACTCTGTCACATCCTACATCTGAATACTACGACATCTTGTGAAATCCAACATTTTCATGTCCCGATTTATTCCCTTATTACTTCAGCTAAAAAAGCTTTGAGTAATCTGTATTCTGAATATTCTGAATAAGAACATCAATCAGCCGTCCTGTCACACGATTTCCATTGAATCAACATTGTATAATCTGGCCTTCAATCGGTGGTGAGATTAAAACTCGCTCGCGTAGGTCTTTGTTGATTACTTTGATAATTTTTTAATCTCTTGTAAGACAGTTGTGACAAATACTCAAGAATACCCACGAATTTTCCCACAAATTCACAGTCCTAAATATATTCCTAGCACCTGTTGGAAACATTCGTTGTGCAAGTCGATTGAACCCGAATACCTAAGTTTGTTCACCCTACGGATCTCTCCAAACTGTATGATGACGACCTGGGCATAGAACGACAGATTATCAATGAACATATGACAGCAAAGACAAGTGTGCAATCAACTGAAGACGGAGACGATGAAGATGATAAATAAACAACAGACTTGATCTATTCAAAATGTCTACGCATGCTAAAAGAAATAAAAACATTCGCCCAGGTTAAGGACGATGCGATGGTAGACAAGATTCTGGGGATTCGAAGCTACATTATAATAACACTTTAATACTTTCGGTTTGAAGTTACAATAATACTTCCGACATATTGTAACTATCCCGTAAGATGTCAGATTTGACAGAGTCCACTGTACTAGAGTACAATTTCCAACAAAAAGTTTCAGGACATGCAAATCAAAAGAATCCTTTACGTCTAAAATAATGTAAAATAATGTTATAGTACCTTAAGACTATAGCAAAATGTTAAGAAACAACCTGTTGCTCATAATGTAGACAAATTAAACTTTACTTTTGGTCTCAAGTGTTGCAAATTTGTAGCCTCAAATCTGGTGCTTAGCAGTAATGCATGTGCAGGTGAAAGAATAGACTAAAGAGATCGCATATGATTAGCCAATCAATCCAGTAAAGTATTATATCAACTACTGATGGCTACCTGTCAACAGCATGCTTCTACTAAAATTATAATTGTATATATAGTCAAGATCTAGAGTAGGTAAGATATTCTCCCTTTGTCATCATTATAGCTTACAAAACTTCCCTTTAATGAAAGACATCACAATATACTTTTTTCCACAGTACAAATAAGTTTTATTACAATTGGTGATAAATTGTAAAACAAAAGACTCAACAAAGTCAATATAAAAGAGAAGCAACCATTTAGATTTCATTTTCAAATTGACAAAAAATTAAGTAATGATAGCATTAGTAAGCCGAGTTTGGTTAATGTGCTCTCACATACTAGAACTTTGATTGATCCATTATGTCAACAAGCGTCTGTTTATACTGTATATCGTAACATTATGTATATCCAGCATTTTTACAAATCCACTAGATAAATGGCAAGGGAATATATTATGTCCTTATATATATAAAGAAATGTTTTCCCGGAAAGGTCAACAAAAATGATCACACAATTGTTAGAATATGGCCACTGAAAATGATGCCTAACACAAACTCTAATAACTCTGATGTCTAATAATAATTCAATTTGTCAAAAGAAAATAAAATAGATAAATCTTTTACTTTTCAGTTGTCAACCATTATATGTGACAGGTTACATTTTAGGTAAATAATATGATTTGTGATCTTACGATTCAGATAAAATCTCAATGTGAACACTTTTTCTTAATCAAAGTTAAAGAGAGAATGAGAAATGGCCAGTAATATCCCACTCAACACAAACTAGGTCATTTCAGGACTAACACATGGTTCAGTTTATTTCAGTAATTCATTTGTGCGTAGGGGTCTTTAGCTGTTGGAGGAAACCGGAGTACTCAGAGAAAACGCACAAGGTTGGACAGGTGACCCCTAATCCTTGTCATGTACAAGCTGGGAATCGAAACCAGGCCACTTGAATCAATGACAGAGTAAGTGATCTAACGCCCACATGTTAAACTATTCGCCACCCAAACCCACATTTAATCAAAGTTAAAGGATTTGTTTTTTCCATGCAAATTCTTTGTACCACTATCAATAGACGAAATCTATTTTGTCTACTATATAAAAATTCCATTCTTGTTAGTGTTAACCCAAATTTTAGTCTGAATCTATTTGGTTCTGGTAATTTACTTCGGACAAAATCAAGATTATGTGTGGTCCTTCACATTTATTTCCAGATATTTCCTAGTATTTTCCTCTTGGAAGAAACAGTTTCTTCCACAAAACGTATAATTATTTCAGATTCAGAGACTACTGGTGCCATCTATTCTAAAACTATAATGCAAGATGTGAAATGGAATCATTTTATGAAGCATTGCCATTTACTATTTCTCTAAATATGCAGACATTTCAATGGACAGTCATTTAATTGACTCCCCAGAAATAGTTGGGGGTTTTTTATAGTTTTTTTCCATTCTTCCAGAAAAAAATGGTCTCTTTCAAAAGAATCATAACTCTGGCATGATTTGCTACATTATATTAACATGTTTTCAGCATGAGACAGAACACATATTATCACTTCTAATTTATTTGGGAAGTGCACATAGATGAAAAGTTCTTTTCCACATTCAATTTGTAGCTAACATATTTTGCTATACTACTGTAAGTAAATTAAATAAAATGGCCTGTGAATAACATGTTAATGAGAAGTGACAGCGATTGAAACCAGACACATCTTACTGACAACCCTTTTCCAGTTTTCCTGAATAAATACTACTTCAAATGAAACCCTACCTTCTAATCGAATGTTCTGGTCAATTCTTAGCTTCTTTAGAAAGTCATTTCTGTTCACTAAAAGACGATAATCAATTCGTGACAAATCCAGCGCTGGCTTTATTTCCAATTTCCAACTATTTTAAAGCCATCACTCCTGCCGTATGTCCTGACATCACGTATATTTGCCTGCACTACCTAACTCATACAGGAAATCTCTGACATAAGGGCCAGGGTGAGGTGATAAAAGTAATTTGGTTTCTTGCATTAACCCGTCCACCTCATTATAAGACTATTAACTCTCAAAGTTGGCTCACCATTATTAAATCCCCAGATTTAACTTTCAATCAATCCGAATCAGATCTGACACCAGTTTTTAATCTATACTGCAAAAAGGTCATGGAATTTTCATATAATATGTACTCCAGTACAGTATTGTACAATATGGGGATTTGGACTAATCCTAAAGACATAATAATAGGTTAAAAATCAATGGTGTGTTAAATGATGTTATTGTCCAATCTATAGGATACTGTATTTCTGTGTGTGCGTGAGACAATAATTGTTGTCTGTACCACTCTAATCATAGTGTTTACACTCTTAACAGTGAATATAAAGCGCAGGTTAAATTCACCTATTATAAACATCATGTACACTATTTATTTGTCCTTTCTTTTTTTTCTGTTCATGTATCAAATCAAAACATATTACTTTTAATAGACCACTTGAATAATAAACCTATATAATGATTCAGTGATTCTTAGTAAAATATATTCCAAAAGATACATTTTACACTATCCATTTTTTGGGGGCAGCTGAAGGGTTTTTAAACAATTTACATCAAGAGGATAATTAACCAACATTTTTAAATAAAGGATCTTGTAGGGCTATGTATGATATAAATAATAGGAAGATTAGTACATTAAAACAAAACATTCATATGTGTGTGTGTGAGAGAGAGAGAGGGGCAGAGATGGGGTTTAACATTCACTCGACACAAACTAAGTCATATGGTTCAATTTTATTTCAATAATTCGCTTGCGCGTACAGGTCTTTAGCAGTGGGAGGAAATTGGAAGATCCAGAGAAAACCCACGAGGTGACCCTACCATTCATCTTGCCTTAATGACCGATCTTGTGATTTCACATGTATGCGTTACACCACTAGAGATACTGACATCTATATATGTTGAATCACTGTTTAATCTATTGTTTTGAGAGGTGATATGTTTGACAGGCAGGATAACAACACCATATACTTTGTTTTATGTTACAAAACAGAAGTGGTGTTGAAATAAATGGCAATGGTGATATGGCATTCATTTCTTGTTTTACAGAAATCAGATTTTAACAGAATAAGGCAAAATATTGTGTATTATTTCTATATTGTTAGTAAACAATGAAAACAATTAATAATATCATATCTATATCAGAACTTGGGCAATCTAAAGTCAACTCTTAATCTTGGGTTAAGTTGTTATAATGTTATACACTGCTTCACAAATATAAACAACTAAAAGCTTTCCTTCTATAGATTTTGAACACTGTCTTACACACCAACTGAAGACTTAATAGCAAATTACTGGATGTTACTTTCCAAAAGCTGTGGTCAATAAGATCAGATTCATAGAATTCAAAGTTTTTCCTTAAAACATGATCTTTCCAGACAGTTTGTGTTGACAGACGTTTTTGAGCATGTTATTAAAAAAAAGTCAGGGTTGCCAATAATGGATGAAATTAGGACATTGACGAATAACAGACAAGTAAATCAGAAATACTTGGAAGTGTTTAGCAGACGTATAGAACCTTGTGTGAAGGGTCAGTAAATAGAGAGCTATTTCCACCACTGTCCTGATGAAATGTGATTAAAAATATTCAAAATCGTGATATGTCAAAGATTGTCAAATAGTATGAGATAAAATTGAAAGGAAATGGCAGCAATATTCAGCGAATTGTAAATTTAAATGTAGGGAAATTATGTCATACAGGCTGTATATTCCCCAGTTTAAAATAGGCCTACACTAGAGATATTGAAACTTTTCTATAAGTACAAATACTTGTTTTCTATTTGATGCCAGATATATTTACCCATTTCTATAATATATATCACTATTTACCCATTTCTATAATATACATCACTATTTACCCATTTATATAATATATATCACTATTTACACATTTCTATATATCACTATTTCATATAATATTTATCACTATTTGAGTAATGCATAAATGTACTTACATAAACTCAAGCACTATAGATGGCTCCATTAGTAACATCATCAACTACAAGTATAAAACATATCAGTGGTTCAATTCAAAAGACATAATATCATTCATGATCTTTATCTATCTACCCAGATTTAATCTACATAATTATCTACTATCCATGATTTGTAACCTGGTCACCCGGTAAATACAATCATAGGATAATCATGGGATTATCATTATCATTCTATTGTTCTAATAAACCATAATCTTCAAATTTAGCACCAATGTATATGTATTAATTTTCTTAGTTCGATAATATTAGCAACACTCATAAACTGTAGTTCCTAGCAGGCTTCACCAAGTTGCGGCCATGAACAGTTGATTCCTTTCACAAACAAACTGTCCATAAGAAGAGGGCAGGGCATATTAAGATAAAAATTTATTCATAAAGTTTATATTACTACAAGTTAAAAACAGATTCTAATCCTGATTAACAGAATCTGTCCACCTATATTCTAAAACTATATATACACATCACCCCTTGAGATTAAACGGATTCTAAACCCTAGCTTTTGGTTATTAGTAGATTCCTCCAAAAAGTGTATGTCAAAATCATCCTTCAAATAAATGGCTCAAGGCATAGAATTTTAAGATTTCTCAAATTTAATTCTAGAACCTCCCAAGTGTTTGACCAATAAGGAAAGTCCACATGTGCTTTTCAGTTTTGACATATAGCTGATTTTCTATAAATCACTGAATTTCAGATACTCAAATATCCCATAAAATCTATAACATGCATTTTATCAAATTTCATAGCAAGTTGTAGGTTGATTAAAAATAATAAAAACTTAAAGATGAAAGGAAGAGAAGTGAGTAATTATAAAAATCTATAAATCAAACATCATATATCACAAGTTAAAACTGTCAATATCCAATATATGTAATTAAATATATTGATTATAACTGATAGTCTTTAATAATGTTTGACAATTTCTAGTGAAAAAAGTCTTCCCATTTTTCATCACTTTTTGTGTGAAATAAGGAAAGTTCAATTTGCTCAATTCTCTGCGTTCAAGTCAAGCTCTTGGAAGCAGATGTAAGAACACTGTATTCCACTCAGACTTTACATGTTAAACTGTATTGATTACTCTTCTAGTATGAACTTCAAAAATATAAATGTTCTTGTGTTAATTAGAAATAACCCTTAAATACAAAATAGAAAGAAACACAAACCATTCCAAAAATCTCTTGCATTCAGATATGTTAATTGATAATAATTTTTTTTTTATAAAAGTAGATGCCAACTGTCAGTAAATATGGGCTGAAGATTCACATCAATAAGTGGCGAAGAGTGTTAAGCCTGGTGCACACTACGCGACGACATTGGCGATTTCGGTCGCAGACGATGAAAAATCAAAAACTCACCTAGTGTGCACACTCGGTCGCCCAAGTCGTCGCTTCGTCGGGAACAAATCGTGTAATGTGCTCACCTTGGCGACAAGTTTAGCGAAAATCAAGGAAATAAATTCACCTATTAAGCCAATCATTTTTGGTTATTCCTTTCATGTGACATAACCACACACAAGGTTTCTCAGAATTTTTTTCTGTTGCATGTATATATAAGTGGCTCGGGTAACCTAATTTAGGTCTAACTAACTAATTAAAATTAAGTTTTCAATTCTGGCATTAATTAAATGTGTGAGCTGTCGTATACATGGTAGGCCCAGTGGATTGCTCTGTTTGTATAGCAATGTTCTCAATAATAATATAGTCCTAGGATTCGTAGATGGTAACTATAATGGGCGTTTTTTACCAAGCAACTGTAGCGAGAAAACGGAGGTTGACAGTAAATCACTCTCCTGGGCTTATTGGTTGTCCCACCTTGGTTGGTTGTTTCGTAATGAGAGGATTAATTATATTTAGGATACTCTGGAATATTTCTGGACTCATCCTCACGTAGCCTGTTTTCTATACATACCAGAGTCGCCCAATTTGAGATCGTAACTTGGAATACTATAAACACACAGCACTCGACCGGCGTTGTACTTAGACGGCAAAGCCGCTGCCTCATCATCATGTATTCAACGCAATGACGACTAAAATGCATTTAGAGGTGTCACATGACGTAACAGGGTTTTTTTGTGATCGCAAAAGTCATTGTGTAGTGTTCTCACTTATGTTGCGGTGATATTTGTCCCCAAACTCGTCGCTTAAGGTGTCGCATAGTGTGCGCCAGGTTTTAAAAAATTACCTTTTAAAATATTCAAACAATATAATAAATAATACAACTTCATCAATTTCAAACCATGAAATATGTACAATATACCATAGTAACTAAACCAATCTTAACTAACTGGTTACATAGTCGTGATGGTTAGCGGATGTAGAGTTTCTCCATACAATAGTTCTACAGATACCAAACAATTATGAGCACTTTAGTGATCTTGAAGATGGTTTTCATGACTTTACACAAAAACCAGTTCAACATGACTACCAACTAACAACAGTCTCTTCAATTTATTGTTTTTACCAAGATGGCCACCTTATAACATCAAATATAACCTATAGTTTATAGAAATTGATATTGAACTTTCTTTCAAGACTACACTGTTCTATATAATTTATCACTAAACATTGTAATTTTTCTACATTGTGACTGCTTCAGAGTTTTATATCTTTTGAACTTCAGGGAACGATAAATCATAAAATGTAACGACATTGGTTTTTTTTTTTCTCTTTCCAAGAAATGAAATGAAATGAATGTGCTCTCTTTTTCTAGAATACCTCATATGACTCTCTATTTTGATCAGATCTTGATAGAGCTTTGAAACCTTGCGAGCAATAAAACCAGATAATGAAATTAAAAAAATTCATATTAATGCAAATCTAATCATTTGTCTTAAAATGATCTAAGTGTTTAATTTGATTATTTGGTTTGTTTTGAAGAAACATGTCTTGCTTATCTCTTTCTGTCATGCAATAAAACTCAAAAATAGAAAATACCTTTAACTCTGAAACCGGAAGAGGTAGGTCAACGCCACCTAGCCTACGTTACTCCCTGGTCCGAGCTACCCCTATACACCAAATTACAGCCACGGGACGGCCCTTGTGAAGCCGCCAACCCTGAACAGACAAACGAAAGTCACAAATATTAGTATAGATAACATTCTTTGTCAAAAAACTGAACAGTGATAATATACATGATAGATTTCTTGTAACTTCAACCAGATTTTTATAAACAACCATCAATATAATTAAATGACAAAAAACCTACACGGTTCTTGCACACATTTATAATTCATAAGTTAATGATAAATGTCTGGTGAAGGTTTGTACAAAGTTAACCAAGCTCAAACTATTTACTTATCAATAAAATAAGTAATGCAAAAGACTACGTAGATATATATTTGTTTATACAATATACTATAATAACAATAACATATATAGCCCCTAATATCTTCTATCATGTTAATTGATTGCTTCTCTCATCAAACTGATAATATTCATAACTGGAAAAAACTAAAAGTCAATGGCTTTGGAGAATTTTGTAAGATAATTGTTTTATTAACCAAAAAAATGACCTTGAGCAAAGATATCAGTGTGCCGCTACTCAATATGGCACAACAATTTAAATGTAAGCTTTAGGCTATTCTCTGCCAGCTACTCATCATTCATGTACAGAGGCGACATTCTAAATCGGCTAATATTATCGAATCAAACGGAAATTAAATACAATTAGTATCATATCAAATTATATACTATTTACATACCATGGCGTATATTTCATATGTGAAATATGATAGTGTTGAAATAGAGGGGAATAATGAGCTTCATACATTTTAAAATGATATCATACCATCACTAATATATGGTTAATCCATTTTTAATATCAATATACAATAAATTCCTGTAACCCGAATAAGCTGCTTTCAAATAATCTTTACTATTTTTTTTAGAATTTTTACGTTCTATTTGCCTCATTCATCCCATATCATCAATTGATATTTTATGTGTGACAAACAGGGTTACAACTCCCTCTTCAAAAATGGGAGATGACCGATGGGAGAGGAGGCCTAAGAAGTTAGGATTACAGCAGATTATTAATAAATTGTTACATTTTTTCTAACTACTTTTAATTTTACCACTTAAAGATAGCCACGCAAAGCGTAGAATACGCCGGCCAAGCAGGTTTGTCTCAATTGCAAATTATCCGAAAGGAAAACTTGGCTGTTGAGTAAATATGATAAGGATTTAGGATCCTTGAAGAAATATAATCTCTAAGGTTCATCCTCTTATGAAACCATTGCTTCCAACCAAATTTGAAAAAAAATCTGTTAAAATGTATAGCATCTATCACAGTCACATAGTTTTTCGGCAAAGGGAAGGAAAGGCTGTGGATTAAGAATATCGATAGAGATCGATGACAGCAATGCTTCAACCCAAATATAAAAAAAGATCCATTAAAAACTATAGCCTTTATCGCATTCACAAGGTTTTTTGGAAAAGGGGGGCATAAAGTTGTTGAAAGCGGAAAATTGATAGTGTTCATCCTCTCATGATCACAATACTTGCAACCAAATTTGAAAAAATGTAGTCTTTATCGTGTTTACAAGGTTTGCAGCAAATGGGGTGGGGGGATAACACCAGAACGAAAAGTCATGTAGAGCAGAAAATAGATAGGCTTCATCCTCTCATGATCCCAATGCTTACAACCAAATTTGGAAACTATTTCGTTAAAAAATGTAGCCTCTATCGCATTTACAAGGTTTGCTCCAAAGGTGGGGATAACTCTGGAACAGAAAGTCATGGAAAGCTGAAAAATGATAGGGTTCATCTTCTTATGATCCCAATGCTTACAACCGTTAAAAAAGTGTAGCCTCCATCATGTTCACTAGGGGGGATAACTCCGGAACGGAAAGAAGTAGATGGGGTTTAACATCCACTTGACACAAACTACATCATTTCTGGACTAACACATACAGTCCAATTTTATTACAATAATTCACTTACACCTAGGGTTCTTTAGCAGTGGGGGAATTCAGAGCATTCGGAGTAAACCCACGAGGTTGAACAAGGTGACGACATAATACGTCCAATATAGCATGTCGTTAAGATCTGAAGTTCATTAAATAGAGAGATAGAGAAATGGGGTTTAATTCCATTCAACATAAACAAGATCATTTTGGGACTAACATACGGTTCAATTTTATTTCAATAATTCACTTGCACATTGGGGGAAACCGGAGTACCCAGAGTAAACCCAGAGTACGCAACCCTACTCCTACGTACAAGCGAACGCTTTGTCAAATAGGATGTAATATGAATACAGCATGACAGCATTTCGGGACTAACATATGGTTAAATTTATTTCAGTAATTTGCTTGAACATAGGGGTCTTTAGCAGTGGGAGGAAACCGGAGAAAACCCAGGAGGTTGGACAGATGACCCTACTTCTTGTTACGTACAATAAGAGAATCTAAACCACACCACTTGACTTAATGACAGACTTTATGATTCGACCACCCAAGCTCCCACATTAGATATTATGAAGGTCATCAGATAGGATATGATAAGAACATAGCTGGCATAAAGGTCCTCAAATAGGATATAATGAGATACATGTATAGCATGAAATTAGAAACGATGGTCATCAGATAGGATGTGATGCGAATATTGCATGACATTAGACATCAAGGCCATCAGATAGGATATGATGAGAACATAGCATGACATACACGTCCTCAAATAATGAGATATAGCATAACATTCAACAAAAAGGTTATCAGATATGATCTCATGAGAATATAGCATCATATGAAGGTCATCAGATAGGATGTCATGCTAGGATATCATTAGAACATTGCATGACATTAGATATGAAGATCATGATCAGATAGGATAACATGAGAAAATAGCATGGCATGAAGGTCATCAAGTAGGATATGATGTGAAAATTGCATGATCTTTGAGTCATCAGTTGGAACATCTGATCACACTGTAATGCTAGTCTTATGTATATATCACAATGAAAAAGTGTAAAAATTGGGGGGTTTATGTACACATCTGTAAATTGTCATTCAAATCAAATTAAAAACATATTCTAATACCTTTGTGGACAAGGCAATGTTTCTTTTTTTCCAGTTGTCTATATCAAAAGCTTGTTGTAAAAGGTACTTTAAAACCACTAATGTAATAACAAAAATAATAATAATAATAATGAATTTATATAGCGCCTCTCACCTAGAACTGTTCTACTCAATGGTGCTGAGCCACACTGTCACGTTTGGTATTCACAATTAAATAAGTGTACAATAAAGTGATTGACAAAAGCTTTAGCAAGTAATTTTTTGGTTTTATCTTTCACAGGGGAAAAAATCTCAAACAACATTTCTTGGTAAGATCAATATAAATTTTATCATAACTTTCAAATAAAATAAATGATTTGATTTTAAATGCTGGTTTAGGACACTGATCATTCAATTTAAAAAGATTTTGTCATTTTAATGCTATCAGTCATTTCCTTAAAAACACTATTCACATAATATTTAACTCAATTATTACACAGCCTGGAATACCTTTAAATCAAATTGAATATAAAATTAAAAGATAACCTTTTGGAACAATTTTGTTGTACACAATTCATAAAAAGGTATGAATCTTTAAGATTGCTGAAATATTGTCAATACAAGTTAAATTCCTGCTGAAGACTAAAGACTGCTAGTCATTTGACAGTTACAAAACCATTATCACATAATTTGATTTTCATGCTCGAATGTATAATCTAAAAAAAAATGCCAATACCCATGAGAAAACCCATGAGTTTAGTCAGGGATCCAACTTCTGTCATGTTCAAGCCTGGGATTGAAACCACAACACTTCAATCAATGCAAGACCTTATGAATTAAAGGCCACACTGAAAACCCTTATAATACATGATGACAGATATCAGTACAATTATAGAAGTACAACCCGTTAAAACTGGTAGATAAAATGTAAGTTTCGACGTGAACCATCAAATTGACAAAAATTTCGTTCCTAATGCTAAACATGGGCTACTCTACACTAAAACAAGTAATTGTTGATGTGTGGACGTATATAAATGTTTATCCACCATACACTTCTTGAAGTGTTTTGTTGGATAAAACTACACCCAACATTGACAGTGTTGATTCAATCAGTGGCATGCAAGGAGGGGGGCAGAAGTGAGAACTCGAGTCCCGCAACTCTGACTTGAGTCCGACTTAATTAAATTGGATCAATGACCTAAATTGTGACTCAAGAATAACTCAGACTCGGCAGTCGTGAAGACTCGCGACTTGAAAGAGCTTAGGACTCGAGTCGAGGCATAAGTCTAACTTTCCTTATTGGCCATGAATTGCTGACTCGGCCTTTGTGAAGATTTGGGACTTGACTCGATACTAAAGTCAACGACTTGGGACTCCACACGGACTCAAGGAACGGCAACTTGGGACTTGACTCAAGACTCGAGTCCCGCAACTTATTCCTACCTCTGGGCAGAGGGTGTGACGGGCCAGGATACACATTTCATTGGGGCATCCAATCAAAGAGTGAAGTTGAAATTAATTCTTTAACATTTGAAAGTATCTCTGTTAATTTTGTTGTACAAGCTACCATAAAATGTGAAAGGAAAAATGCATTTGAAATTTATGATCCTAAACTTTTGATATCTAACAGAATTCTTTCTTATGCCACAGTGAACAATCTCACCAAGTTTTAAAAAAATTAATTGAGAACTTTGCATACAAATAGGAATCGAAGACTTGAAAAAGAAGATGGCACATTTTCATGCAATTTATAACTTGTAACTGTGAATTATTCTTACATGTAGAAGATTAAAATTTGTATATGATAATTAAGGTTTTTGGTGATTCACGATCTACAAAGAAAGATTTGAACTACCAGCTACGAAACTATGCCTTTTAATTTATAATTCTGCTAACCAAGCAACCGGAGACCGATCGCAACAAACTCCCTTCGTATTCATCACTTTTCATCTCACTGGAAACTACCGCCATTGATGATACCTGACAGCAGCTACCTGACAATAGTCAGCTTTTAAATAAAAAAAAATTATACAATGGAGAGAAAGACAGAAAAGGGGTTTAACATCCACTCGACACAAACTGGGTCATTTCGGGACTAACACATGGTTTAATTTTATTCAATAATTTGCTTGCGCGTAGGGTTTTTAGCAGTGGGAGGAAACTGTAGTACCAGAAAAAAACCAAAGAGGTTGGACAGGCGACCCTACTCTTCGCCATGTACATCCGGGGAATTGAAACCATGCCAGTTGACTCAATATGGTGATACAAAACTAGGCTACCAGGTGAAACATAACCCTCCAACCACGAGATTATTGATTTTAGTCTACATAGATATATGCTTAGACAAAACAAAATTATTTTAATAATGAAAACAGGAGAGGTTATAGAGTATCACTATAAATACCTGGAAAGATATATCATCCACTAGAAATAAACTACAAGTATAACAACAAGCTAGACCAATCATTCAATTATTTTCTCTCGCAAGTTAAAACCATGGCCGTATTCTGTTCATTAGTTTTTGCTTTTTATGTATGTCACATATAAAGAGTACTTCGCTGCATTAGTTTTATAGCTTTCAACACTGCATAGAAATAAAATCAAGGAATTGTTCAGAGTTTTTATAGCACATCAATTTCTAATGAGTTGTTCACAATGATATCTTTTTTTATCATGTGTCTGTTACGTGTGGGAAATTTTGCAAGTCTATAAAAAATACTGGTGAAAACTTTACTACACTACAGATAGGACAGAGTTTAAATGTACCTGTACAGCTGATCGTCACATCAAATGCTGGTTTTACATTCCTAAGTTATTCTAAGTTTTTATTCAAATTGTAGAATAGATTTTGTACTTGCTGTTGCCAACTTGCCTACAGCTCACCAGGTGCTTGCAGGGCCGGTCGGACAAAAAATGAAAAAAATAATTTTGTCAAATTCGTATAAAAAACATTACATGGGGGGTGTGGGGGTGTGATTGGACCGGCCATGGAGCAATGATGATCATGTTGTATGTGGCCAGTGGCTTTAACGGGTCGCCATGCCATCACTGGGGTCTGGAATGGGCTGGTATAATAGATTTTTTGGGCCGGGTGTGCTGGGTGTGGGCCGGAATTCGGAATCCTGCAATGGAGATTCCGAATTTCATCCGAAAATTTCATCGGATTCACCCGACACTGTTGTGATGCCATGGTAGCTATATTTTGCATCCAAGATCAAATTTTATTTTTATTTTTATTTCCGCCCGCTGCTCCTGACAAATATGTCGAGGGTAACGCAATTCTCATAATTAAATTTGTGTGGCCTTATACTCGAATATTCATTATCTGAACTAATGCTGTGTTCATTAATCAATATGTAGTGTGTCAAATGTTCAAGTTCGGAGTCAAGGTAAAATAATTTACCTGGAACAAAAGATTTGGGCCATTGATTCACCTAGTGTGTCTCCTGCTTTATGAATATTAAGACATATTTGAATAGTGTATCTGTTTTGCAGCGACTACATAATTTTGCAAATTAAATTCTATATAAAAATAATAAATAATACTAATAATATGTATCATATTGTGTTCTGGTGTCACAGGTTATTATTTGCTTGTTTGGGGTGATATAGGGAGGCAAATGGAACAGCCAAACACGGCATCACATTTGAAGTACATTTCCCGCGGTATAACTCTCTATTTTTGAAAAAAAATCAAGTGTTATGTCTATTATGCATCATTATGTTGTAGTATGGGGTAGTATGTGGTGATATAGAGGTGGTATTGGGTGATATAGAGGTGGTATTGGGTAAATCGTTCCGCTGTGTTTTTTTACTCCATTGAAAAATGTAGGTTCATGTTTATTTTTGAATATTAGTTGATTTCGTTTAATTAGTATTATCAAATATTTGCTGTGGCAGACAAAAACTCGACTGATAAAATTTCATTTGTTTCATTTAGCATGGAAGCAACAATGCATATGGGTCTGCTTGATTTGTCCATCGATAGGCGAGCCGTTTTCTACATGGCATATGCAGGTCAGGTTACCGTATCAAAGCAAATCAAGGGACCCGTCTGATAAGCAATATTAAAATATTGCAAGTTATTTAATGAAATAAGAATAAGTCACTTTTAATTTAAAGAGGTCCTTTTCAGGATTGACAGTATGTAAGTATCATTTGATAAGTCCCAAGTTTACAACTTTAGAAAAATTTAATTTGCTAAATATTAAACCAAGTTTTCAAGTTCATATTTAAATGTATTTCGACTCTTTGAGTATCTATATTACTTTGGAAGTATGGTTATTCTTGTTTTAAACTAGATTCCTGCCACTTGCTTTAGTTTTAATTATTACAACTTTCCACATCAACAATTTTTACTAATTATAATATCATTATTTCCATTAATTTCTTCTTCACTTTTTAATTTCTATGTCTTGGATGCAATTTGTAAGTATAGTCGTTGTTCTTATAGCAATCAGCTTACCATGATTAAAATGTTCAACCAGTCAGAAAATTGTTCCGCAAGTTTTTTTTACCATTACTATATATGCGGGTGCTGATATACATGTGATATTAAGTTGATTAAGAGTTTTTAAAGAAGCTGTCAGCAGATCTATCAATAAAGCAGTGAAGCTCTAAGTGATATTTCTATTCATGACTAAATAATATGATTACCATGATTATACTCCTACTGGTTGCTTATCAATTCAACTAAAAATAATCTTCCAACAGTTATTTTGTCCGATAAAAATAATTCTTATCTAATCAAATATAATTAACTTTCTACATCCAATCCAGTTCATATTATTTTATCTTTTTACTCCTGAAAAATATTATGACAATGTAGATGTCCACACCATGTATCTTCCGCTTGTTATGAAAAAAAAAAATATACAGAAAGGCATGCAAAAATGCCTATGAAAGAAATGAATGCACTGGACGATCAAGACGAATGATTTAGATAGATCTATAACATGCAAGTTGTTTTTCAATCGTGGAAATAACTAATTGAATTCTGAATATGTACTAAGAAATTACCATCAAAACAGAACTTTTGTTTATGAATCTGCAAATTCTTACACTTTTGTCTGCAAAATGACATTACAGATACAAGTCTTGCAAACTTAAAACGTGTATAGCTAAAAATTGGTCATATTATACTAATATTTCACGAAAACATACACAACATCACTGAACCGTTGAAGAAATTCTATGAACTTTTGCTGAATTTTGATTCTGATTAGAAGATT
Organism: Patella vulgata; assembly: GCF_932274485.2. Classification (NCBI taxonomy): domain Eukaryota; kingdom Metazoa; phylum Mollusca; class Gastropoda; family Patellidae; genus Patella; species Patella vulgata. Next base: position 48,214,637 of record NC_065885.2, read on the forward strand.
TTGTTAATGTTCATTATTAGAATCTATATTGAGTGGGGTTATATTTACACCCACTTAAACCTCCACCATATCTCATTTCGAATCTGTATCTAATCTTAAGGGTATTCTTTGTGTGTATCAAGTAGCATTTTCTTATTACTAATATAAATATCATCTAATCATTATTATCACATCAACAATATGTTGGTTAGTTAAAGGGAGATTGTTCTTTGGATTTCTATAACTAGCACCTGACTTGTAAACTAATTGATCTCAAGGACCGTTTCTTTTTAAAGGTTCGCCAAAATGGCTGAAGTACATGTGTAGTAGTGCTATGTAAGGACAGATGCTATTACCAATATACTGACGAGAACATCTGCTCTTTGCCTACTTTAAAAGTCAAGTCACTTGTAGCAATCTAGCAAAACCTATAATTAATGAATATTTTATATGTAACAGATTTTATGATTATGTACATCTCTTTGTAGGTGCAAAATCAAAGAAATGTTTCACAAAAAAATAAAAAGAAAGATACATACAAAAAAATAACAACTTCAATACTATCTTTTTATAAACAAGCACACAATTATGTTTTAATTTTGTTTTGGGGATTATAAGAGCTTTAAATGTACATGCAGGGAACCCATATTTGGGGTACATGGAGGCCCATCTGGTGCAGACATTTCATTTAAGCTCATTTTGTATCATGTATGTTGACAGACAGATTGGTGATATTGATTTGGTGTTGGGTGTATCTTCTGTAGGATATGAGATTAAATTGTCATTGTCGACAATTCCCAAGAACGACTATTAACCCTTTGAGTTTGACACCTCACTCTGTGTTCCTAAACTAATTCTGATCATATATTAATGGTTTATATTATCTGTCATTCATCTTTTCCGCCTTTGTTCTATTAAATAGTTGTCAGTGCAATTTCTATTATTAGAGATTAGTGTGCTTTGTTGGGTGAATTCTATTATACAGTTTACATTATAATCACATGAATTTATGACTTGAATTTTATGTAATTGGGGAATTCAAAACAAGCATCATAAACAACTGATCTTCAACAGCTATATCCTAGTAAAAATTCTATAAACTGTAATAAAATCTTATTATAAATTCCAAGTTTGCTTATTTTAAAACTATTGTACATTATCACATGTATTTACTGTTATAGTTCAAACTTATTTTCTCATTTTCTACCCAATATTTAAATGATTTATACAATTTACCTAGAGGAAGTCTGGAGAGGACAGACACACAATAAATTGAATTCACAATTCAATTATATACTTCCATACAATGTGAAGTTTCTCCAGCAGTAGAGTCCACAATAAATCCTAATATACATGTTTTTGTACACCTACTTTTGTTCTTAGCTTTAAGCTTTTTTGCCAATCAACTACATAGCTGAACCTGGGATTCTTTCAACTATAGAAAATATTTGCTTCCACACAAAAAATACTGACAATATAATTGTATGTGCTTAAAATGGAACAAGTTTTGAACAGACAGGGTAATTCACCATGCAATCGCACTATTCATCAATGCCAAAACAGCTTGCTCTCTGTGGCAAAACCCTAAATTCTGATCTCAAAAACACTAAAATAGAGACATCTTTTAAATTATTTTAATACTATACTTGAATACGAAACTGTGGTGATCAAATTAGATGTATCTCTGCTGGAATCAATAGCTTGGTGAGCAGTATTAGCGGTTAAGTAATCAATGAAGTAGGAAAGATCAAAGATCGAGCTAATCTACATGTTTAACCACAAGCTATAAAGATAAAGGATAAAACAGAGTATTCCTTGCTTCTGTTTTCAATTAAACTTGATTGGAACAATGATTCTATAATGTGTTCATTATATAAATACGGTATTAAAACTTAATGAGGAATTACTAATGAAACACAAAGATGTTATGATAGATTTTCTGACCACACATTCTGTTACCCATGAAAGCTACATTGGCCTACGATTTTAAGAATGCATACACCCTCTGGTAGAGGCCCATAAAGATTACTGATATTGTAAAGGTCATGGGGGATGCTTTAGCAAAAAATATCATATTTTATTTAATGATATGGGCCTAGATCTGAGCCTATTGCCAGCTTAATTGCATTGGCCTGGTGTGTTTAGAAAAGACATAAATTAGAAAAAAGCTATAGATCAGGCAACAGACCCAATAACTACATCTACAATCATGGTACAAAAACCAAGATATAGTTATTAAGAACACAGGTATTCAGACTGGGGGAAGAGAAGAGAGAATTATAGGGCAGAAATAAGCAATTAAAATGGCATTTGTTCAAGCTACTGATCCACATTTGCATTTTTCAGACAATACAACATTGATTACATATAACATTTAATTAAGAAATCAAAATATCACCGGCAGATAAGCCCTCAACTTGGATTGAAATGGATTGAAAAGAGGCCCATCAAAAAATTTACCCAAGATTTAGGGACCGATATTCCTTTTAAAGATCCAAATTTCACAATAATAGTTTACAAGGTGTTCAATAAATGACGATCTAAGACTTTACACAGCAAATGAAGATTTCTCCTTTTAGCACAAAGGTGTGTTGTTCATAATTCCACAGAAGACTTAGTCTTAATAAAAATGATCTAGATCTCGATGGGACTTTTTTGATACTGAGGCATTGGCGTCACTCTCAACTACCCCATAGATAATTTGGTCCTTGCTCACCAAATAAAGCAACCATGTTACATTAACTTCAGATAATTTAAAGGCATTCGTTGTTGGCATAGTTTGGTGATCAGGCCGGATCCAGAATTTTGTCAAGGGTGGGGGGGACATACATTGGAGCAAAGGGTAATCATCAGAGTGTCGCATGCATTAGTTGTTTGGTGTAGTCCCCAGAGTCTTCGTCACAACCTCATTAAACAGAAACTAAAATCTGGGAATCCCATTGCTGGCTGCAGGTGCTGGTCTGAACAGTGATGACCAGTACCCCCCCCCCCCAGGAACCGTGCCTGCTGATGATGTTTATCTGAAATTCCTTTGTCATGATCAAGCATAAGAACAATTAAATACAATCTCCTTAGAACTGAATATTTTGTGTAGTTTATATTTATTAGAATGTACATAAAACAAGATTCATCATGTCTGCTTCTATCAGACTTTGATGTGAAAAAAAAATTACAAGAGGTAGACAATGGGGTTTACAGTCAATTACATACAATCTTGAATGAGGTAAAAATACAGTAAACTGGTTTTATCCTAGAGCAAGTGATGGTTAATTATAAGTAAGTGATAATGTCTGTAAATGGTAGCAGACAGTCCTATTGATTACAGAATAACATGACCATCTGTTTATGTGACCACTCAATCTCTTTCTACCGCCAGACCACCAACTTTTTCATCTAAAGTGGATACTTTAAAGTTTTCTTGTGCTTTTGCGTATTATTATTTATACAAAGTAAGAGTTTGGCATCAACAGGAGGCTAGATACAATTCATCAATAGTTTATCGACAATTTCTACAGTGCAAAGACAAATATTAGATTTGGAATTGGATTTGGCCACAAGCCAAAGGTTACTCCAGCGTCTTGACAGATATTGGCGAATCAGGTTACTGGTTAGAAAGTGAAGGGGTCACATGTTCGTGGACTTTGTTTGACAGACTGATTTACGCTCATCCTGTCCGTTGATTACTGATCAGTAAATGACTAAGAAAATGTCTGCTTGTAATTTGATTTGTGTGAATCATTTTGCTTGTCCAAAGTTATCTAAAAGGGTTATCGAAATAATTTGGTATGTATATTTGATTTGGGGTTTTCTCACATTGCCCAATCATCTATTGATTACCTGATTAAAGCCAACTAAACATGCTTCCTCAGTTTCCATCCTTGAAGAAAGATATGCGAATATTTTTACTATAGAAATGAGTAATTCAGTGAAGATTACTTCACTACGTTTCTCCAGGTTCCAGGTTGACATGCTCTGATATTATCATCTACTTGCCATCGCATTCAATCATTTTATCGGGCTCTATATTTATTTTAGTTGATAATGTGAAATGAAGATATTGGGCATCTACGTAAGATTAGCTATCAGACGACAAGAAACAATGGTGTCTACTACAGAATTGCAGAACAAATGTAAAAACAGGCTTGGAAATCTATCAAGATCAAGATATAGATAAAACGGTTGACCGTTTGTCTTGCCAATATTGATTTAATATTTTGATGAAGATTTATTTGTCAGTAACTGGTGTAATATTCTAATAACAGAATAGTATTCAAAATTACTCACCAGATAGATAGATAGTCCATAAAGTTTGCAAGGGTGATAACTATCAATAATCTCATCTAAAATCATAAATACTCAATAGAGCACATCAAATTTGGTTAACACTAGAGACTATCTTCTTCAGTTAACCCACAAAAATTGTGAAGCAACCAACAATAATTCTAGCTAAAAATGTCACAGATTCCTAAGCTGTCAGAAATCACAAGAATTAGCAAGTTTGTGCAGACGGTTAGTGCATGTGCTTTGTCTCACAGGAAAACAAATTGCTAGTTCCAGCCAAAAATGGAAATTTGAAATTTTATGGTTGTCTTGTACTCTTTGAACTGAGATGTCCCAATATCATTTATATTCATGTCACTTAATGAACATTCTTTCCCCCCCAAAGGATACAGAAAACCTCATTTCTGACTAATCCTCTTTACAGCATTGCTATAGATTTTGTTTTTAAACTGCTTGTCGTTGGCATTAGATGTGATCTCAGTGATTGAGAGATTTCGAATTTGATACTTCCAAAATGATGAAAGAAATGATCCCACAGTAACATCAGGTTTTTTTTATTTAATTAAATAACTTGTTAATCTCAAGATTAATTGCCTTTAATTGTGTGATGAAGATGGTTGTTTAATCAAACTAAATAAAAATGATTTTGATACTGTTTTACTTTATTTATTTTGTTAATTGTAGCCATTAGTCATGTTGAAATATCCATTGATATGACAGATTCATTGATCTAAAAATATTTTCAATTAACCGTTTTGTTTTATATCCCAACTAAAACAAACTTTGCTATCGAGTGGTAACCTGAAAAGGGAACTCATTATATTGACTTGACCTTTAGAGAGATCAATTTACTCAATGTTGCAAAGATTTTGGTAGCCCACAATAAGATTTAAAAGTTATGTGTACCAAACTCCCTACAAAAGATATGAAAAACAGCTCCAGTGGTGCAACTAATGGGTTTTGTATTACAAAGACAACTTTTGATCCCTGAAAAAAAGACAATTAAATGCTTGAAATATTGCTGAACAATTGATGTGACAAATGTGTCCTAAAGTAAGAACAAATATTAGAATTATTTGCACAAGAAACATGATGCGCAAAAATCACTCCCTTATAGTGTGTGTCTCTAAATCTTAACAGCATATTAAATTGCTTTGGACAGAAGTTCTAGCTCTCACTGGTCCTATTAAAGAGACTTGGCTTAAGACTTGAATAAATGAGACACATTTTCGGTCCATTCGAACATGTATTGGTTAAAATCAATCAACCTCCGCTCTTTATTAGGTACAGTTTTGCTAGAGTCGTAGATACGATGAAACATTTTACAAACTGTATTTTCATACAATGTAATTTGAACAGTGATAACCGTATATTAATTTATTTCAGTAGAATCAATTGTAGGAAAAACGTTGACGAGATACAAGTGAAAAAAGCCTGGTGTTTTGGGTTGAGTTGATCAATAAAAACAACTGCTCTTATTATCAGTGACTGCTAAGATAAATGAGTTTAAAGAGCTTCTGCTTGATTTTTGTGGTTAGTGAAGGACGAGTAAAACACAATTTATCGAATCACTTTTACTTGAAAATCTGCGAGTCATTGGTTAGAGTTGAACTTTTCTGAATTGATTAATAAAATTTCACAATAGGTTGCATCAGTGGCAACACAAAGTCAAATTACCCAATGCATTGTGCACTGAACTAAATTAGGGACCATTGTGAACAGCTAACAGTTTTAACGGAGTGAACAGTTTCCTTGTCAATAAAAGACAAATTACCACCATTCAGACAACCACGAATTTTTTGATGTTATTTATTCTGCACTTTAACATTATGAACAATATTCATGGTGACGTGCAGACAACATTATTATTCCATTGATTCATCTTCAAGTGACCTTGACATTATCTTTGAAACATGCCAAACATTATTTGTCCTGGCATTGTGATTTCAGAATCCCTTTTACATCTGGTGTCTGGTACAAAACAAGGAAATTCTTCTACTGTTTAAGAGCTTGAGGAACTATGCTCAAGGGAATAGGATTTTTGGTTTGAGGCCATTTTTCAATTTCAACACACACTCAACATAATGCAAGACAAAACAATGTTAAAGACAGCCACCAATGTTAAAAGGGTTTCAGAGGGCAAGAACATTAACAATATTATCAAATAAATTTGATTAAGATAACTTAAAACAAGTCACTTGCTCTCACTGTGAGTGTTACTAAACAATGTGATATTTTCTTTGTGTTCATTTTTGACATGAAAGAACACCCCAACTATTATATTCTTCTGCCTGCAAGCTTCCTTCCAAAATCAATAAGCAGTTGCCATGCAAGATGCACCCACATTTTTCAAGAGATGGACAGAGAACAAGCTAAAACAGCAATTTTTCGTGTAACGGTGATATATTTAAACGTTTTTTAAAATCAAATAAAAATTGTGACCACTAGAAGGTCTACATAGTCCGGTGGCTGAAGGGGGGGAATCGCCACCCGACCAGTTTTTTGCGTAGATTCCGAATCTGGGTGGTGATCAGGCGTTTGAGGGGGCGTTTTCGAGATTTAGGGGGTCATATGTCTACAATGGGGGGGGGGGGGGGAGAGATGTCATTATGTTGACGCAATATATTAATAAAACATAAATTTCTAAGACTGCCAATCTATAAATAAGTGTTTATGATGCCCCTGGACAACTGTTTTGATTTGTGGGGAGGTGTGGTGGGGATAGCACGTGTGCGTGTATGGATGGGGGGGGGGGTAGCCTACGATTGGCTGGAAGTGAGTTCACATTGATGATTTTCTTAGAGCTTGGTAAAAACATTACTTTTTAATTCCACTGCACATCTCTAAATATGTGTATACGATTACCATTGTATCGGGGAGGGTAAATGTATTTTGGGGGACTAAACCACTTGGTTCAAAATTGACCTGAAAAGTGCTTTCTCCAGTTTTCTTTCAGTGCCAATATCGTCATTCAAAATATTAAATTATAATGGTACTTTTCGAGAGATCTGGAAATGTATAAAAACACATGTTTAGATATTAATTTATTCTTATAATATGTGCGGGATAGATATCTTCTTGATGGCTGATCAACAGCTTGCGTATATCCTTTGGATATGCTTCAGATACCCATTCACATTGTAAATCTTCATTCCAGCCTTGTATCGCAGGGTCCTCCTGTTCGATCATTGGTGTTGCAGCCGGTCTCCATATTGCTGCAACATAATTATTGCGTTTAATGTGCAGCAAAAGACTACTCGGGCAAGATGGTAATAAAGAAAGAAAGTTTTGTTATTTTTCTTCACAATTAAAATTTTTCCAGAAGATACTTCTTCTAGTGCCATCTACTGATGTAGTTCGGTTTTCGCCGTACAAGGTACATGTACAAACAATTTTTTCTAAACCAGCAATTACGTCATCAGGAGCATCATTTGTCTATCCCAGCTCTTTAAAAATTGTTAGAAAGTTGGGATTATCTTGAAAAAGAAAGACAGATAGTCATTACCACTGAAAGCATGTAGGCCGAGATATTCCCGACACTTTCAATACTAATCTTGATTGGATCAAAAAATATCAAGATTAGTATTGAAAGTGTCGAGAAAATCCTAGAACTGACAACCAACCACGAGGACACCAAAATATCTTACCAACTCCTCTTCGCATTGCAAATTAATGGAGGTGCTGAAACAAATTGTATTTTGCGTTCTTGCTCGGGCGAAATAGACATCCCAATCATTCTCTTCGCAAACGATGATCCAAATATACAAATTTTGATCGATAATGAGCCGGGCAAATGTAGAAAATATCACAAAAGACGACTTACATCACTAGATGACGCTAGAAAAAATATTTTCTGGGTGAAAAAATAACAGACCTTTCATTATTACCACCTTGTCGTATACGTGGTCTTTTGCAGCATGGCTGGAATGAAGATTTACAATGTGAATTTGTTTCTGAAGCATATCCAAAGGATATGCGAGCTGTTGGCCAGCAACCAAGAAAATATTTATCTCGCTCATATGAACTTTTGATTTTGAATCTTCTGATGAAGACAAAGAATAAACTAACAACTAAACATATCTCTGAGTTAATGTGTTTTTGATTTACATTTCCAGATCTCTTGAAAAGTACCATTATAATTTAATATTTTGAATGAAAACGCTAACGAGATACCACTTTAAGCTCAATTATGAACGAAATGATTTCTGTCAACAAAAATACATGTTGCCACCCACCATCACCCGCACCGAACCCCCCACCGGGCACACACCCCAGTGTCCACTCCCATACAATAGGAATCTTATAAACATATTTAGAGATGTTTCATCAAGCTCTTAGAAAATCATCATTTAAATCAACGTGAACTCATTTCCCCGCCAATTTTATCCCCACCCCACCCCTCTACACGCGCACACCTGCTACCCCCACCCCACCTCCCCATAAATCAAAACAGTTGTCCAGGGGCATCATAAACACTTATTTATAGATGGGCAGTCCTAGAAATTTATGTTTTATTAATATATTATGTCAACATAATGACATCACTCCCCCCCCCCTCCCATTGTAGACATTTGACCCACTATATCTCGCAAACACCCCCTCAAACGCCTGATCACCACCCAGATTCGGAATCTACGCAAAAAACAGGTCTAGAAAAACTTGGTCTCATAAATTCACAGCTCGGGTGGCGATTCCCCCCCTTCAGCCACCGGACTAACAAGCTAAAAACACGATTTTTCGTACAATCAGGAAGTTATGGTCTGACATTTGTCAATATCAAAAGGATCCGGGATCTTTGGGATACAAACATATATTTTAAGTTTCATCAAAATCAGATAAAAATTGTGACCTCTAGAGGGTCCTACTTACAACAATACCTTGGTATTACAACTTTTACACTATTTGCAAACAGGGGAACGTCCATTGTTTCGGTCAGTTTTGGTCTGATTTTCATGAAATTCGAACTGAACCATCATTATGGTGTGAAGGTGTTATATTTGAACATTTTTTTTAAAATCAATTAAAAATTGTGATTTCTAGAAAGTCCACAAGCTAAAAATGCGATTTTGCATAAAATCAGGGTCCATAATCCATGAAGTTATCAAATATCAAAAGGAACCGAGATCTTTGGGTTATAAACATACATTTTACGTTTTATCAAAATCACATAAAAATTGCAACCTCTTGAGTGTCTACAACCTAAAAACGTGATTTTGCGCACAATCTGGGGCAATGATCCATGAAGCTAGTGTCCAATACATGCCAATATTGAAAGGAACCAAGATCTTTGGGATATAAACCTACAGATAAAAATTGTGACCTGTAGAGCGTCCACAAACAAAATGTGAATGGACAGGGCCGATAACAATATACATCAAAATGTGGGCAAGTAAAAACATTAACTCAGTTGTATCTCTGAGTCTTGGCACAATTGGCAGTGTGTACATTTTGGTGCCATTTCACAGTCATGCCATGTGCATTTATTTGTGCTGTGTTTAAAAACTGAAAACAGGCATCATATAAAAAGCACTCTGTCTTTCAAGGACAAAAGGTTGTGTTACATGCAGTTATATTCAAGTCATTATCTAATATTTAAAAAGTCAAAAAAAGAAAAATGAACAAAAATTTAAGGGTCGTAATTTGCTAATTTAAGTCAAAATTTTTTGTGTCTGGGGTTGTGCACTGTTTAATCTATTTCAATATTAAAGATAATGAATAAAAAATACAAAAATAGCAATGGGTGAAGTTCTCCTTTGAGACAATATGAAAGTAATGTTTTCTTATAACTATAAATGCTGTTAACAAAGATTGACATCTGTTGTTGAAAAGTCTTTTAGAATCTATTAAAGGAACCATTATAGACTGAGCTTGAAATGCTTACTCAGCTATGTCACCTGAAAGTCTGATTATAAATCTCAAGGGCAAAATCTAAAACCGTTTTCAAACCATTCCCATTTTTCTAGCTAAAATCAACTTGTAAATATTTCAGATGTGTAAATGTTAAAACTGAAAGGTTTACTGTTGTTGGTTTTAGTAATTGACTTGGTAAAAATAATTACATTTATATTGGGCATAGTAAACAAAATAATCCAATTTCTTTAGATGAGTCTCCAAATTTTATTGTTTTATTTCAGCTGTATTAGTTGTTACTGAACACCAGTTTTAATGGTTATTTTGGATTGTTACAATAATTATTATAAAATATTAATGGTTATTATAAAAAGATTAACTCAAGTAGAAAGCGGAATGGTCTGAGTGTAATACAAGTTACTACAGAATATCTCTTGCCTAATCCCTTTAATCTAGAACATTCAGGGAGGGAAACAGTCCATTAGTCTAAAAATATTTGGTTATTCCTGAGACAATGTTTTCTAAGGTGTTTCAAAAAGAATAAGCATATCTTATTTATCATTATATCAGTAGCATATAAAAGTTGTGTGTGGGACAACCATCCACTTGGACCCTAGAAAATAGAATCAATTACCTCTTGCCTATGAGGCATAGCATTCGGAAAGTAGGAGATTAAGTTCATGGACAGATCTCCATCCTTAGTAAATTTCTCTCTACGTAAATACTAGACAGTGATCATAGTTACTTTTCAACTAAAGTCAATTAGCTGGAAAAAATTTGATACATTGTTAGCAGGTGTGAAAACCTGTAGAATTGGATTGTATGAAAACTTCTAGTTTCTATATTGTTTACAACATCCAAATAATTCAAGATATTATTGATATAAAGACACATAGCAAATTTGATTAACTTCTGTCAAAAGCTCTTGTCTCAGAGAGTAAACAGTCAAGGGTTTATGACTGATGGTATAGCAGGACTTGGACAACTTGTTGATAGGTCAGACACGCACAAGTCAGGCCATCTTCCCAAAAATTTAGATTGGATCTGGACATCACCAGAAATGACAATATTTCTTGATGCAATGTCACTCTTATTTTAATACTATCCTCAGTCATCAACAACTTCAATACATCTTGTACAAAGATTAAAATATATCAGCTAAAAATAAATTCTTTCATTTCAATTTTGTAAAAAAAAAATATGCTGGCTTGAAAGGAATTCCAATAGATATTATCTCCAGCTGGTCTTCTCAAGAATTCTAATTTTGTGTTATAATAAATTGGACAGAGTGATTTCTTTCAAACGCATTTAGGACAATTTACAGTTGGCTTCAATTCCCTTTCACATCAATGACCAATTCACACACACACCCATCTGTAGAAATGAGACGGAATCATACAAGTGTAAACTAATGATTCTTTGTCAATGCAAAATAATTAAAGAAGTATCTTCTAAAAAAAAAAAATACATTTATTTCATTTCAAACTTGAACCATACGTTATTCAAGTGTACTGGAATAGAAAGAAGAAGTGCTTATCTAAGAACAAAGTTTATTGAAATAGATTCAAATACACAAAGCCCTAATTCCTTTTAAATCTGTGTTTACTTGATATTTATAAAATCTGGTCTAAAACCAATATACTTATATTTCAATCTTAGTATGAAGACAGAAAACACCTATTTTTCCATGTTTGCCATCTGGACAATAAATCTTGAAAATGAAAGGAAAATTATATAACAGAGTAAAAAATGCATGGTTCAGCACCATAAAACACCTTAAAATCTGGTTTGTTGGAATTTGAAGGTTTCCTGTTGACCTAAACCTGGCATTATTTACTTGTTTATACTTTAGTCCTTGTGGACCCAAGCATCATCGAGTTTAAGATTTAATTCCCACCTTTAATACCTTACCTTACTATATGGATGTGTTGGTTCAGTCCTTCAACATTAAAATATTTATATAACATTATAATAAAGCTAAGACATATTTACATTAATAAAATAGAACTAATATCAGTTAATCTAGGTCTAATTGTCAATTAAACCAGGTCCCCATGAAAAAAATAACTCAAATTCTTTCATTTATTTGGCACAGATGTCAAACATAAAACCAAAAGATGACTAATTCTAATCAAAAGGTCACCGAATTTACGAAGAATGATTTCAAATTAAAGAAATTTTGTAACACCCTAAGGAATTTGATTGGCCACTAGAAGCAGAATTGACTCTTGTTGAATGATTTGATCTCTGGACACAATGAAGGACTTGATGTGGCTTCAATCAGGTAGGGTTAAGCAAATACCTTACGGTCTGCTTCCGCAATTATGCCTATGGCCAGTGGAATCGGCTGTTCTTTGTGGTTAAGTGATTTTAAAGCTATGTTCACACTGTTTAGTAGGGCACCCACTTGACTTCTTTTACCCTTTAGCATTTCTGGAACTTCCGCTAATAATTCATGGAATTGTCTGCAATCATCATGGAAGCAAATAAAAATGCAGATGTGGAATTGTTAATGAAAGTTGAAGCAAATAGGAATAATAATGACACAAAGCTAACTAAAATTATTTGTTACAAATGAACAGTATGAACTATTTTTTTAAAAATAACATTAAATCTTCCAAAATACTGTCATTCCCTTATTCTTTTATAATAACAAAATATGGTATAGAAATTAAATATACAAATGAAATAAATACAAATTAGACATACATGTATATGGGTAGGCTATGCATTTCTCATTTAGACCATTTTGCATGGAATGATTTATGTTTGTTGGTGATTTTATTACAAGACAATCTGAATTTAGTCAGTTACCTATCAAAACATCTAATATTTTTCTTATAATGTTTTGGTAAATAATGTTAATTGTATTCCTAAATAGAATATTTTTTGGGAGGGGAACATCTGCATATTAATGAAACAAACTTTTTAAAGTGTTTCTACATTTGTAATTAGCAAGAGATGCTTGCTTCTTAAAGTTCAAACAGTTGTTTTATTATTGTCATGTACTGATAGAACACCTGATAACATTACTCATTTAAACTGGAATTTCACGCCTATACTAATTTGGTTTTACTTTCGTATTAATGTGAGATCGGTGTTCCAAACTTACTGATAACAGGTCTTTTATAATTTCTACTAAAACATAATTCCCTGAAGTTGAGGAATTTCTTTATTCCTGATGTGCATAACCATGCGTAAAAATAATTTTTAGTTATCTGCTGCTCCACATTGTAGCCACCATGTCAGTTCACATAGCGTCACAAATTTATCACCCTTATTATCATTGTTACACAAAATGGTTATAATTCATGCAAATCTTAACTTCCTCTCCCCACCAAAATAAATTAATGTTTCCATGGTGAAGCCATATCATGGACGGAACAAAGGAGTTAACACATCAAATGATATGCTATCACGTCAACTTCCAACTAACTGGTTTGTTTCACTTAAACCTCTCAATTATCAACATCCCTTTGTGTAATTTAGTTATCTCGCATATTGACATTTTTTTGTTATTTTTGTTCTTTTGGAGGAAATTATAACCAAGATATTCACTGACTTCTTTATCCATTGTACTTGCCTAGCAGTTGGCCAAAACACTTTTAAAAATATGTTTTGGATATAAGCGACAGTGTTATGGTTTTATTTTATATTACCACGTTTTTTCCGATGTAAACAGGTCAACAGTGTGACTGATGTCCTCTGTAGCTCTGTCTCAATCCCAAAATAAATAGATGACAATTATTTGCACAATTATTTATAAAGAATAGAGCAATCAAATTTTTAATCACTCTGCTTAACCTGAACAGAAAATGTTAATTATTGAACTCGGTCAAGACATTCACCTAATGAACAACTACCATACATCACGTTTGAACATTCTACCTCAGTTAGAAGCAGAGTTATTGTTTGCCAAAAGATGTGACATATAGACGGACAGAGACAAACTCATATTAATAGTCCCCTGCTTTCTTCAGCCTTCCAATAGAATTGCACCCAGATTTTCAAGAAGGCACTGTGGGCTGATATGAATGAATTGAATGTTGGTTTTGATTCAAGGAATGCTACAGATGCCTAGATAGTCCATCCCTGTCTACCTTTTATAATTTATCATTTTGAAACAAACTATGGTATATTTTAAAATATTATCTGTAATAGTTACTACTGGGGGTTTTTTCTGGGTGTCTTTAGTGTGCAATTACGCTTACAAAATGTTGTCAAGTCACTCAAAAGTAATATGTTACATTTGTGAGGAGATGAAGCACAGTTATAAATTTTGAAACCAGTGGTTGCCAGGCTAGATTTTGCAAGAGATGGATAGAAAACAAGCTAAAAACAAAAGCAATTTTTCGCACAAGCTGGGGCCATAATACAGAAAGTTATGGTCTGAAATGCGCAAATATCAAAAGGGACTGAGATCTTCGGGATATAAAGATATATTTTAAGTTTCATCAAAACCGGATAAAAATTGTGACCTCTAGAGGGTCCACAACCTTCGTATTACATACCTTTACACACAAAGAGCAGACATTTAGTCAGGCAGTTCGTTTCGATTTTCCCCTTCCTTATGGTGGATTAGTGATATATTTAAACATTTTTCAGAATCGGATAAAAAATTGTGACCTCTAGAGAATCCACAAACTAAAAAGCATGATTTTTAATACAATCAGGGACCGTAATCAAGGAAGTTACAGTCTGATATGCACAAATAGCGAAAGGAACCAAAATCTTTGGGACATAAATACAACATATATTTTCAATTTCATCAAAATCGGATAACAATTGTGACTTCTTGAGGGTCCACAAGCTTGGTATGACATACTTTTTCACTATTTGTGTACAAGAAGCTGCCATTTTGTCGAGCAGTTTTGGTCTAATCTTCACAAAATTGAAACACAACTGTCATTAGTGTGTAATGGTGATAAATTTAAACGTTTTTTTAAAATTGGATAAATGTTGTGACGTCTAGAGGGTCCACAAGCTAAAAACGTGATTTTTCATACAATCAGGGGCCATAATCCAGGAAGTTACAGTCCGATATGCGCAAATATCAAAAGGAACCATGATCTTTGGATTATAAACATATATTTCAAGTTTCATCAAAATTTGATAAATATTTGGATGTACCATATATTTACACTATTTGCATAGGAGAAGCGGTCATTTTGGTGGGCAGTTTTGGTCCCATTTTTACAAAATTCGAACTCAACCATCATCAGGGTGTAACAATGATATATTTACACATTTTTTTAAATCGGATAAAAATTGTGACTTCTAGAAGAACCACAAGCTAAAATTGTGATTTTTCATACAATCAAGCGCCATAATTCAGGAAGTTACGATCTGATATGCGCGAATATCGAAAGGAATCAAGATCTTTGGGTTATAAACATGTATTTCAAGTTTCATCAAAATCGAATGAAAATTGTGCCAATATCGAAAGGAACCAAGATCTTTGGTACATAAACCTATATTTCAAGTCGGATAAAAATTGTGACCTGTAGAGTGTCCACAAACAAATGGTGGACGACAATATACGTCCACAATAATAAATAAAGATAGGTTGCCCGGCAACCAAACATACGCCCACAGCAGCTAAATCATCCGGGCAGTCAACAAGTATTGTCGCATATTTTTACTTTTTTCGGTAATGAAACATTTATAATACACTAAAATCTTATTAAGAGTAACAACTCATGAAGTAATTATCAGAAAACCATTAGAATTTGTTTGGTTTTTATAAAGTTCTGCCCCATGCTAATGCTTAGTATACAAAACTTTTAATATCATGGATTTAGTTGTTCAAGTCATAAAAATTCACTTGTTCGTATCAAAATCTTAAGCTCTGTGTATCAATCTGAAGTCAATCGGATGATAACTTTAGCCTCTAGAGCGTCACACAGATTTTTCAAAGTGATCAAGGGCCATAACTTTGGCAGTTATCTGAAATCGCTGAAAATCAATAGGCTTTTCCATCTCATGACCTTAAACACTGTGTATAAATTTAAAGTCAATCGCTGAAAATCAATAGGCTTTTCCATTTCATGACCTTAAACACTGTGTATAAATTTAAAGTCAATCGGATATTAACTTTGGCCTCTAGAGCGTCAACAAGATTTTTTGAAGTGAACAAGGGCCATAACTCTGGCAGTAATTATCGAAAATCGTTGAAAATGAATAGACTTTTTTGTCTCATGACCTTAAACATTGTGTATAAATTTAAAGTCAATCAGATATTAACTTTAGCCTCTAGAGCGTCCACAAGATTTTACAAACTGATCAAGGGCCATAACTCTGGCAGTAATTATTTGAAATTGCTGAAAATCAATAGGCTTTTTCGCCTCATGACCGTAAACACTGTGTATAAATTTAAAGTCAATCGGATATTAACTTTAGCCGCTAGAGCGTCCACAAGATTTTTTGAAGTGATCAAGGGCCATAACTCTGGCAGTAATTATCGGAAATCACTGAAAATCAATAGGCTTCTTTGCCTCAGGACCTTAAACACTGTATATAAATTTAAAGTCAGTCGGATATTAACTTTAGCCTCTAGAGCATCCACAAGCAATTGTGGACGACTGACGGACACGACGACAATATACGACCACATTTCAATGTGGGCGTATAAAAATTCTTTTAACAAGATTTTAGATAAAAACAAGAATAATCCCATCTTTTGTTTCTTCAGAAAAGTCAAGTTTTCTCATTTCTAATTTGTGACAAAACTTGACTGAAATCAAAGGGATACTAGCAGAACTTATTTTTTCTTTTCCTTAAAAATGTTCAATGGAGAAGTCTTATTTTATATCCACCCTACTTGTATCTAAACCATTTATAAATGATGAATCTATGTTGACAGGTAAATGCACTGGCTATATTCATTATTCATTCCAACAGTATGAACTGAAAAAATATTGGTGATCTTCACACAGAAAAGCTTTTACAATTATACGGAGTATGTTGAAAATTATCACAATGTCAAAAATACAATCTATAGAAAATCTTTATTTCTTTCCTATTAAATATTTTGTTGTTCTAAGTTCTAACTACTTCTGTATCAAGTACCGGTATAAGTTCTTAGTGATATCTGATGTAGTCATTGTGGTTAGATAGAATTATGATTAACCAAGGAAAAGCATTTCATCATTGGCTAAAATTTGTTGTCAGTTCAGGTCACTTAAACACAAATGTCTTATAAATGTTTTTAAACTGTATTGCAGTGTAAATTTTAATGGCATAAAGAAAAAAAAATGTCCAAGACATTGTGATATGATGAGTTTAATGTACAACTTGACTGCACTACCTGGGAAAAAAAGACGGGCACACTTCATGATGTGTGCTATCAGGCTTTGGCTACTCATCATCAAAATCCAACTGTCAAGGATTGTTTCATGTACACAAGTGAATCGTGGTTGTTAGCTCCATCCGACATGGGGAAACCGGGCTGGAAAATTCTGAGGAACTTCATCAGCTAACATTGAGATCAAACCCTGGGTGACCGCCCCATGTACCCATACTCACTGAGCCACTGTGGCTCCCTAATTGTGTTATTATGAGATATAATCCTTCTCTTGGTACATGGTTTATAACACAATACACAAACAATAAGACTATTGCTGGATTACATGCATATATAGACCTTGGACAATCTAATTAAAATTTTACTTTTATTCAATTTACATAACAAGTTGCCATGCAAGATACGCCCACATTTTGCAAGAGATGGACAGAGAACAAGTTAAAAAAAAAAGCGATTTTACATACAATCAGGGACCATAATCAAGGATGTTACGGCCCGATATGCGCAAGTATCAAAAGGAACCTAGATCTTTGGGATATAAATATATTTTTAAGTTTCATCAAAATACAACAATAATGTGATTTTTTGTACAATCAGGGGCCATAATTCATGAAATTACAGAGTGTCCACAAATAAAATGCGAACAGATAGATGGACGTCCAGACAGGGGCGATGACAATATATGTATACATGAAAATGTGAGCGTATAAAAACTTAACTACATTTTTTGATAAAAAAAATTTGAATCTCTATAATCGTTTAAAATCATTCTTCCATGAAGTGAATGTTCACTGGCTAGAGGAAAGGTCAGACTAGGTAACTTGAACATGAACTTGATCTTGTTAAACCTTACAGGATTGTAAAAATTCTGTATGATCAAATTTTAATTATACCTAGACCTGGTGTGTATTTAGAAGGGAGTGGGGATACATCCTCTCATTTTTTGTTCAAAATTATTATGTCCAAATTAACTTTCAAAGTATATTTAAATACCAAAACTCTATTCCAAATTCACAGTAGGACTATTGACAGTATTGGTAGAAGTGTTTTTATCTGACAGAATATTTATTATTAAGACACAATAATTAAAATTTCCAATTCATAAACAGGAATGTCCATTACGAGGGAATGCAAATGGAATCACAAAAATCTAAATGATATCTGACATAATCAGAAACAAGGTCATTTTAATATTCACATTTTGTCATGCTGCAGATAATAAATTTAGCAAATGATACCAAGCAATTTGTTCACTTTTCATAATGAAGGATGACGCGGTGTTAAATTTTCTAATTGGAGACACAACTGTTAATCACATGTTGCTTAAAATTAAGTAATTATTTTGCAGAATTTTATGGAATATTGTACTTGAGTCAGCTTAAAAAGATGGAACTGTATCTGTATAGAGAGAATCCAAAAAGAAGAATTTTAATATTTTAATTGACAGATGACAATAACAATGATAAATGAAGGACCATTTTAATCATTCACGTTTTTGCTTCCTCAGAGGAATTTTTCCACAAAACATGAGCAAACGGTTTTGAATTAGAAATATCAATATTTTATAATGCCAAAGCAAAGCATTGTAATAAAAAGAGCATAAACATCGAAGAAAGGATATGACTGATGAGGGTAGCAGCTGGTTGACGAAGAAGACTTGGCTGGTACGGGACCTAATTTTGTTCGTTATTTTATGAAATCCGATAGTGTGATTGAGAGAATTTAGTGAATGTGCAGGACCTAATTTAGGACTGTTATCTTAGCATTGAGATATTGATTGGTCTCCAAATTTGACTCCTGAGCAAGGATCCAGACTAGAGCATTTCATCAATAAAAGATATCAATATGATTACAACCTGACTTTAGCCTGTCTTTTATTTTTCCCACAAGATGGTGTACTGAAATGCCAATACACATGTACAAATTAACGACCTGTCTTTATAAGAAGAAATTTGAAAAAAGTCTCTAATTGAACAACAAGAAAATAACATCTATCATTTCTAGAAAGAGATTCAAAGACTTATGATTACCTCAGGATTTTTTTTTTTAACATAATATTTGGTTCCAGTGACAGTAGAATCCATTGATATTTAAATTGACTTCAATAAAAAAAAAAAAAATGTTCTAACAGTCAATTAGTATAATTTGAGTTGCATTAGAACATTGTTGATTATAGTCAATTAGTGATTGACAAAAATACAAAAGGGCTATGAAAAAGTTAACAAGTTCAAATATCTTTCCAACAATGATTTAAACATTTACGCAGTAAAATTAGCATTCACTATAACAATTATAAGCACTCCCTACCGCTGTTTAGAACCAAAGCTAACTCGTAGTTTAATGCATGGTCTTCCAATTTTGTAGAAAGGGTGATATTCATGACACCAACTGCATCATAAGGATAGCGCAAAATTTAATTGTAAAATCAAATCCTGTTACCGTGTTTAATATTTTAGATCTAATCAACCTAAAAAGTCATAGTTCCATCTATTATCAAATATATATGTATGCCTTCAGTCTACTGTTTACCAACAAGTGAAATCTTGTATGACAAATTTCTGCTCATAATATATGTATATACTGTCAACAGCTTCTAGATTTATGAACAAGAATTTAATCAACTTTCTATTTTCTAGGATTCATTGGAGCCAAAAGCATAGGAGAAAATAAATGTATTGGTGATTTGTTTGTTATAATTCACTCTCTCTCAATTCAAATACAGGACCACCAATATTGCCATATTAACTTTTATTCCAGTCAATGATTTTAATCAATGATATTGTCACAAGGTTAGGTACGGTAAACTCCAATCTCTTATGCACAATGATGATAAATTACATGAAACAAAACATCACTCAAATATTTTTAAAAACTTTGGCACCGGAGAGAGAGAGAGAGAGAGAGAGATAGAGAGAGAGAGAGAGAGAGAGAGAGAGAGAGAGAGAAAAAGGGAGACCAAATATCAAGCCTTGCATTCATTCTTTTGTTTGTGGGGGTCAACATCCGCTTCCACCTATGGTAATATCACAGACAAATGTTTCCTAAGAAACTTGCCAGAAGAGCTAGTCCTGTTCGAGAGGTCACTCCAACATAGAGTGAAAATTAAGGCGCAGTCATGTAATGCCTTTTGAGATAAGGTATCTAATGCTACCTTTCAGGACCATTTTCACTCCAATCTAACCTGTCTTTGTGGGAACAAGTCTTAACTAAAGTAACCTAATTAGGACCCTTGGGATGGTGGTAAGTAGTTGCTGACTGACCCATGTTTCCACCCTTACACCGATTCAGAGAGGGTTGATGCATAATTAGGTTGTGTGCTTGCTGGCAGTAAGATGACAATCTCTTAGATGTCTTAATTTTAGATAAAACTTTACGCTCTGAATTTCTTTTTAGAGTCATTACAAGAAATATTACAATTGCTTCTATGGAGCAAGTACTGTTATATTTCATCAAACATACTCTTTTTCTATTCCAATTAAATAATGTTTTGAAAACAAATCTGTATGGTATGATCTACACCTGATCGTAACTCATTTACAATACTTGTATAGTAATAAATACTTTTTTTAATGAGGGTAAAAAACATATATATAATCAAAAAAACTATTGCTTTTGCTACACAATGGCATCAATAATCGCCAATTTATTATTATATATTACATTTTACAACATCAAGCCATTTATCTACGTCATACGGTGAGACTTCCTATGTCTGCCTAGTTACACATAGTAACTTAACTTAGTTATTGAACACCGGACCAAATCAACAATGCCTTTTAAACAATTTCTTTCTTGCTAGGGTTGGCTAGGCCAAGGTCTGCTAGTGGCTGACACTATCCAACGTGGTATTCATGCAAGCTAAATCTGATTTGAATTCAAGTAAGATGAAACACAAGCCCTTCCTAATAATACAGCATACATGAGCAGAGCACAACCCAAACAACAAAAGTAAAACAAATTACAATAATGTAAAACAAACAAAAAGACTGTGATCAAGATTGTGACTGTATATTTATGTGATCAGTTATTAATTTGAAGTAAGTTTCAATATTCATGCGCTGTGACAAAGTGGTTATAGTGAAATATCAATCCTTTCAAGAATGAGTTCGGTGGAATTTTTACCTATTTGACTTCTGAAATCTAGATCCAAACATGGGTATGGGTGTCATTCATAAAAGAGGGTATGCTTAATCTTTCTCAAACACTTGACACCACTTCTTGATTGTGGACTTCACATAGCTAACAAATGTTTGTTGAACTTTTATAGTCATATTAAAGTTTACAGAATTCAATGATCACGAGATAGCCTGCATACAATTAATAATACTGTTGTTTAGAGCTGTCATGGTTCTGGATTTTCAACCAGGATGTCCTGGATTTGAATTCTGCTGTGGGCCCAGAGCCCAATCTCACTTGTCTGGGGTGTTCAGATGAAAAACTGAGGTCCACCAGTGTGCACATAAAAGAAACCTTGACAGTAAGAAATCAAAGAATTGGAGGTTGAAATGCTGCTGTCTGGACAATATTACCATCCCCCACATTCCACATACAACTATAGAATACAAAATTGCCATATGGCCAAAGTATAGTGTGGATGAGAAGTTAAACCTCATTCCATCGAATGGAATAGACGCTGGCTCGCTAGCCTGGAGGTCGGGTGTTCTATCGCTGCATTTATCCAGATTTTCCGGCATGGTTCCCCCTTGTCAGTGATACAGGACGGAGGGCCTGATAAGGACAGCTGTCTAGTCATTCGGATGGGACAAAAAACCAAGGTCCTGTGTACACATTAGTGTGCACGTAAAAGATCCCTTGACAGTTGGAATTCGATATAAGAGTAGGCCGTAGAGCTGCTGTCCGGGCAAATTTTCTTCATTAGCCCAGTTTGGAGAAGAACAGTAGGATGTTAAACCTCATTTCATTTTATTTCATTCCATTGACAGATTCTCCACGTACCTTCCCCACAGTTTTCTTTTCACTTTCAGGCCTGTCGCAGGATATTTCTGTCACATTTCTTATATAAAACAAGACTGATTGATAATGCATTAAAACTTCAAAACAAAACTTCCATAAGTAGACATTACAAACAGAGGAGAACATCTACACATATCTCAATCCTAGATTCTATATAAAGTATGTAAATGTATTGTACAATTAGTATTGTCTTCTTCTACTTCATCTATTGATTATTACACAGTTTTATGTTTCTATATAATGGCTACAATTAAATATGATTGTTAAAGCATCAGTGAGCATGTTTAATTATAGAGAGTACACACACTACCAATCTGAAAACTCTTTAAGCTAGCTATTACACAAGGTTTAATAATTGCTACTGGTTGGTTTTAAGTTGTACAAGTAATGTAAATAAGGTGAAATGAGGTTTAATATCATGTCAACCCAAAATGTAGGTCATTTTGAATCTAACATATAATGGAAGTAGGCCTACTAAACATTACCTGTATAATATAAGATGGCCAGACAGTTTAACCTTCTTAAAATTAACTAAACTCCTTTTTTATTGTCATTTAAAACTTCTAGAATGGACATATCAGAATATGATATTGTAGTTCACTTTGTCTAAATGACATTTGTTCATGCGAAGCTAGTCAGTATATTGTTATATGTGTAGTCATACAGACAACCTTTCATTAAAAATTGGCTCAACAATGAATATTCATTATGCAAATACATTCCCTAATTAAGATAGTGTTTCCATTGTCATATCTTCCAGTAATCATAACAATTGTGAAAGATTTACAACTCGATACAAAATTATATTAATTAAAATAATAATTTGTTTATTGTGTATATGGTCACAACCTTGATATTACATACTTTTACACCATGTGTACAGGGAGTGGCCATTTTGTCTGACAGTTTCAGTCCCATTTTCACGAAATTCGTACAATCGCAGGCCATAATCCAGGAAGTTACGGTCCAATATGCGTGAATATCGAAAGGAACCGATCCACATACATTTCATGTTTTAGCGTGTCCACATACTAAAAACGTGATTTTTCATACAATCAGACGCCAAGATGGTGAATGCTAGTCAAAAAGCCTGTCTCCAACTCTATCTGACAACTGGATATTGCAACTCTTTGGGAAAGTATAACATAACTTCAAATAGTTGTTTGTGACTAGAATAAAGTGGTGTAAGAAACTTCCATACATAATTAATCTGTTTTATTCACTGAAATATATCTGCAATTTCTCATTTAACACAAATAATTTTTGGTGTCATAATAACCTTTTTCTTATCTATCTGTATCCACTGCACTTAAATAATATATTAGTTTATATCTAAGATAAGCTATATTGATTGGCTCACCTACGTATCAGTATGTCATTGCGTGTAAAGCATATATAAATATATGAAAGTTAATACAAGCTACGTCTGAGTAGTTTTTCAACAGACAATAACGTAATAATTCAAAAGAGGAAAGTTATTCTAGAATGGCCAGTCCCGCGATCAAGCAATAAAATCAAATCAATTATTCATAAAATTTAGATCACTAAATCAAATAAATAAAGTCTAGGAAAAGTAAAAACATTTGTCGTGTGCGATTTGTCAAATGATAAACAAAATTAAAAGTTTTTATCAGCCCAGGAGGTGTTGTGACAGTGTTTAAAGTGATGTGGAAAGAAATCTTATTTTTAAACATTCAAGATAAGTACATGTAGTTTCTAAGCATGTTATCTTTTGGCACCTTGTCGTCTGAATTTTATACGAGACAGTTCTCACGCTATATTATTTGATCTCTATTAAAGTTGTAATTGTGTAGAAATTGACATAAAAAAGAATTCCAATTAAAACCAAACATCAATAATTAACCACCCTCTTACACTTACTGTGACTCCAAGTTTTATTTTCACATAAGTAGGAAAGCTATTGTTTTCTTGTGTATGTTAATTAATTAATCTCAGTGGGGTATTACAGCACAGTCATATCTAAAGCAGGTTGCGCCTCTACAATATTGGCTAGCATGTATTATTCATTGACGTAGCAGTTTCTATCATCTCGTTTACTTTAGTTCTGTCTTTCAATGGTTATTAAGCTGCCACGAAGCAACTTAAATCAACATTTGATTAACATTTAAACTTGCAAAGAGAAAATGGGCTGCCATTTTCTATCCAGTTAACTCTTACATGTAGTTTTGCAATCATGCAAGCAAACAAAGACATCTGTAGAGGTAGTAAAAGATTATAAATGATATCGAACTTTGAAACCCATATAAAACACAGAACACAGAAATGTCTCATATACTGTCCAAAAATAAGATGTTAAAAAAGTCAGTATTAATACAATTTAATTTCTATGCTTACCGTGAACTTGATATATTTTCTAAACTATTCTATGCAGTCTAATAACTGGCACAATTCCTGTTAAACTTTGAGTCAGTCCAGATAATACACACACACACAACCAGACGACAATCAGTAAAGAAATAACGTAATCGTGCAAGTGTCAATATATAGCAGTGGTTTCCAATGCCTCAAACTATAGTGCCTAAATTAAGATGAATTCTGAGATAAAATTTCCCAGGTCAAAGGTATTTCCTCAATTACTGAGTATCTGTTTCTGTTGGTACAATCCAAATCAATACTCCGTCAATGCTATGTTCTACTTGTTCATGCTAGCCACACACCTAGGTTATAACACTTAGCATGCAATCGATTCCAATGTGGAAAAAAAAGTTCAGATTGCCTATACTTGACCGTTTTTACAGTGCTAGGTATAATCAGGCTTGATCTAGACTACCACAAGCTTGTAACCTTTTTATTAACTAACTCTACTACTTTTACATCCAGTTACCAGATTAGGATCACCTGTCTCATCTAATTGGTCATATTACCACTTAAAGCACCAATATAGTCAATTAACAAGCTTTTAATCTGATTAAATCTTTAAGTACACATAACCATATGTTATCCTCTTCACCACCATTTACTAATGTACGAAATGGCTTGAGCATAGAGTTCATGAAAATTAAAAATCAATTGTGTATTGATGGAGGTTTTTTTAGTGTACCAGAATCATGCCTGTAAAACATATAATTGTTGTGTTTTAGTGGATCTAATGTGTATTATATGAGAAGAACTACTACTATTGTATGATATTTGAGAATAACACATGTGGTGGTAGATTAACTATTAGGTAACCATCTATGGGCTCACAGACCAACCACCCGCTTCAACCCATTTGGGGGAAAAAAATCACAAGGGGGTACATTTTATACCATTACAATTCCCCTCCCTTCTATCATTAAAAGGGCAATTTGTTTGTTAATCAACCAAGTACATATATTTTATAAAGCTTTTTGAAGTTCTCAGATCTAATTTTTATAACAATCTTCATTACACTTGCTATTTACTCTAGAACCTGTTTGTGGGTTTACTTGCTATGTTACCTGCTATGTTAGCTGTGGGTTTACTTGCAACGTTACTTGCTGTGGGTTTACTTGCTACATTAGCTGTGGGTTTACTTGCTACATTAGCTGTGGGTTTACTTACTATGTCAGTTGTGGGTTTACTTGCTCCATTAGCTGTAAGTTTACTTGCTATGTTAGCTGTTGGTTTACTTGCACTGTTAGCTGTGGGTTTACTTACTACATTATATGTGGGCTTACTTGCTATTTACTTACTACAATAGCCGTGGGTGTATTTCCACTGCCAAGAATGAAATAATGTACAATTGCTACTGATAAAATGGTTTAACAATATGTTAGTTGCAAAATTACCTATCAGTAACTGTGTTAGGTTGATATTTTATAACCCTTCTATCTCTGTGAATAACCATACCTCTTGGACTGCCAGCCTGGAACTAATCTTCAAGTTAAGTATATAAAACCTTAAAAAAATCCTGAAAATACAACAAAACATTTGTACTTAAGTTTAATAATGTCATGAACTGAAAAGAGTTACTTTATGAAATATTGCCAGAGCACAAACATTTCTGTTGTTTTTTTTTCCAGTGTGCACTTTTAATCTTTATATGACGTTTCAGTTTTTCTTGTCACATCTCCATCAATTTCAATTTCAGATCTCCTGACATCCTCACTTCTTCAAAAGCAGCTCCCTTTAAAATTAAAAATCAATCGGATATCTTTGCCTTGTCTCAGGATCATACTAATGACACCTTTTCTTAAATAAGCATGACATTATAAATGTGTTTTATAGTGAAATGAAAAATTCATCTGTTCTCTATCAAATATACTATTCAAAAAAAGTAGGGGATATTTGATTTTTAAGTGTTATTAAAGTCACCTAATGAAACTGACGAAGAAACAAATGACAAAATGAAATGAAGTTCACATTCATCGATTTATTCCAAATGATCGTTAGACTAAGTAAGGCACAGACTGACCATTATAAGGGTAAAATGATACCCGGGGTCAAACAGCAAAGTTACCACAGCATCACAACCAAGTCAGTAACGGGTAAATCCTCCTCTGTTTGCCAAACAAGCATTGATCCAACGTGGCATACTCCTAATGAGATGTCTAAGGTCATTTTGGTCCAGATTGTCCCATTCCTGTTGCAACGCAGCAGCAAGTTCTTGGACATTGGCAGGACGTTGTTGACGTTGACGTAACCTCTGTCCAAGCATGTCCCAGACATGCTCGATGGGGGAGAGGTCGGGACTCAGTGCTGGCCAAGGTAATGTGGTGATGTTCTGTTGTTGGAGGTAACCTGTAACAATCCTGGCCCTGTGACATCTTGCGTTGTCATCCTGGAAGATGAAACGGCGGCCATGACGTCGTGCGAACGGCACAACATGGACTGCCAAGATGTTGTCCCGGTAGTACTGGCCTGTAACACGCCCTGCAACAACATGTAAAGCCGTTCTTCCAGCAACAGTGATGCCTCCCCACACCATAACAGAACCACCCCCAAATCGATCATGTCTGATGACGTTAACGTCTTGGAAGCGCTCGTTTCGACGACGCCACACCCTCCTACGTCTGTCCAAAAAATCAACAGTGAACCTTGACTCATCTGAAAACATCACATTGCTCCAGCGTCGATTATCCCAGTGTTGACGATCCCTACACCAACGACGTCTTGCCTGAATGTGATGATCTCTCAAACAAGGGATCACGCGAGGACGTCGGGCGCGAAGGTGACCCCTATGCAGTCGATTCCGAATCGTCTGGCCACTCACTCTCACACCAGTGTCTGTTTGAAGACGAGCGCTGATCTGATTTGCTGTGATGACACGATTTCTCAAGGCCAAGGTACGGATAAATCGATCCTGGGCTTGAGTTGTCGCCCTTGGTCGACCTGAGTGTGGTCTGTCCTGTACAGATTGTGTATCACGGTATCTGGACCATAGCCTGCTTATAACAGACTGAGAAACATTCATCGTCCGCGCCACAATCGCCTGTGTTGTGCCGATCTGTAGCATGCCAAGGGCACGTAACCTTTCATTTTGGGTAAGCCGACGCATATCAAAATTTGTTTTCTGGTCACTAAAACAATTAAACTGATGTTTCCACCCTGGAATTCAATGCCACAATGACTGTAACATTCAAAGTCAGAGTCGTGCAAATCTTGGGTTGGACCCCCATGATGATCCCAAGCATCACCTGCATTCCATGCGGTGGCTATTGGTGCGTTTGGGCGTCACATGTAACTGGAAATTTTTCTTCTGTTAGGTTCTATAGTGACTTTTTTCGTAGTCATTTGCATATTTTAGTATTATGCCCCCAAAATCAAATATCCCCTACTTTTTTTGAATAGTATATATGTAATGATCATACAACCTAAGAACTAACAGTTTTAGTTGCTTTTCATTATTCTTGCTATTAAAGATTATTTGATTATTAAATATTGTGTGAAACTCACCTTCTTGTAACAATATTAAATAACAAATATCTCAGAAAATGTATTCAACTTTTTATTACAAGAAGTCACTTCAAAGAAAGTTGTGTTGCCACAGCAATAATTCCATATTAATGTGATTGTGGAGAAAAATAAAAGCAGTTTGGACGTTGGCAATTTGCAAGAAAATAGAATGACTTCTTTTCCCAATTTCTGCAATGTAGTCAATTTGCACTCTACATGAACAAATTATTTTAAATGTGACAGCCTGCAGATAATAGTTAAGTCCACCATACAACTCATATGTCAACATGAATCTTGTCTTGCCGAAAGATAAAACAATAGATTTGATTATTCACCAGGTCCAAAAACATTTTTCAATCAAATACTTGACTTGGTGCATTAACCCTTTAAAAATGGCAGTAAAATAACTAACAGATGGTCGGACATATTGACAAATTGAGAGCTTGCATTGATATACTTTCTGTAGTAATTGCTTCTTTATAAAAACTATCTGATCTCACTTGTATTTAGCTGTAGTTATAATCTATTTTACAATAACTTTCTCATTTTTTTATGTGGTTTTCAATGAATCATGAATCATTCTTCTTCTATTCTCCCTGTATGGTCTAAGCATTAAAGTACTGTAAATACCCTTTGTACACAATACTATATATATATATAATTAACTAAGGCCGCTCTTTGGTAATATATAATTAAAATTAAAATTACAACCACAAAGCTGCACTACTTTGTTTCACGGTAAATGATGAAAAGATAAAAAAAAAGGTATGCCGACACAAACTGATTTCAACACTGGTTTAATAACATTTTAAAGAACTTTTCATCCGTCTTGGGACTATTCATAAATAATGTCATTCATATATATATATATATTTTTTTTTTAAGATATCTTACAATAAATACCCGATGTACACACAATCATGTATAAAATTATATATAAATTTCTAAAAGTAGCATACAGTGCTGCCGAGAGAATTTTTATGTGCCTGAGCAAGACTAATTTTGCCACGGACACATGGAAATCCAGAGGAACTTTCTTGGCTAACTCCGGGAGCTAACCCGAGACCTCCTGGTTGTTGTTGTTCTTAGTGTTTAACGTCCGCTTCAGAAGGTGATATGGCAGACAAGTCTTATTATTTTTATTATTATCTTAGCGCACGCGCTGGGTTCTTTCCTGTGGGTGGAAACCAGAGTACTCAGAGTAAACCCACGAGGTTGAGAACGCACCCCTCTCTCCTAGCCATGAAATACGCTCACACCAGAGATCAAAACCTCAACCGCAAGCTAGAAGTGACCTGTCAGCTTGAGGTCAATGCACGGCTCTCTAGACAACTAGGCCATCCCAACCCCCCACCTCTTGGTTAGGGAACCAGCACCTTTATACTTACTGACATCTACCAACATTTTTCTAACATCTGTGATATCTAACTATAAGCTTAGGGAAAAAAAAAAAAAAAATATAAAAATTATTCTGTGATTCCAGCAAATTGTGAACTATTGTGACACCGATTATATTAGAACATTTGACAAATCTTGGAATAGTTTATCTGAAGCTAATTGGCGGAGAACGTACAAAAGCGGACACAGGTCACATGACCTATACATTCCGAAAAAATGATATGATATGATATCTTCACTATACATGTAATACTTCATATCTGAGTTGTGGGCAGACTACAAAGCCTTGCTTAAATATTTCGTTTATTGTTTCAATTTCGTTGCACCGTACATTCATGACTATACTGTACTGTCCTCCCACACTTACTTTATGTGACATTACTGTACTAGGAAATTGTATGTGTAAATCATATATAACAGCGACAAGCAATGTCCTTTCTCTTTTCTCTACATCTTGTCTTTTCATTCCATTTGGCATATCTTCAAATTTTGGATGAAATTTTCGGGTCAAATATTGTTGTTTCTGCCAGTTTATTGATGGTGAAAGAGAAGACGAACCATTCCAAAATTTGTCATTTCCAGACCAAAGGACTGCCTTGAAGGTGCCGTTGCTCAGTGAAAAATAGTTCCTGACTAGGTTCGACGCTAATTCTAATACACAAAAAAACTTATTTCTACTTTGAGCACAAATCGCCTCAAATCCCAGTTTCCTATTCATGAGATTACGCAGTCTTATTTAATAACAAAAAGCTTTCTTTTGCAATATAAGAAAGGTTTCCGTTCTTTCAGTGTAAAAACGCACTCATGGTTATTAGAAATATATCTCTTGGCGGCACGTACATATTGAAAATAGAAATATATCTCAATATATCAAAGGTTTGAACTAAAAAAAAACCTTAAAACATGAATAAAACTGGTTGAAATGAAAGAAAAGTTCTTCTAACAAGTAAGCTTTCTATTATTGGATTAAATGCAATGTGTTGGAATGATTAAAGAAAATCCAGATTGTCCTCAATCAAATTACAAGGTGATGTGAGTAAAGTAGGGATCATTGGTCTCCAACCACTAGCTAGAAATTATTAAAGCTTAGATAATCGAAACTTCACATTCCTACGCACGTGCCAAGACGCGCTTAACAATAAACAGAAGGCAGACTAAAGTGATCAATACGCTTCTGTGTATCACGTGACTGAGATACTAAGCTGTCTTGCTGGATGTGTAATATACCTAAGGACATTCCCCAGACTCAAATTAGACATTAAAACAGTTGAGGCTTCTAAAACGTAGTATTTATAGAGGCAAGAAAATATTTCGTCCTACAATACTTCGTCTAGTATAGATTGCTGAACACCCTTGCTATACTTATTAATCCCAGCTTAGGTTATCTCTATCTTAATCATTAGAAAATGGTATTAAAAGTAGGTGATATTTCAAATTCTAGGCACATTTCCGGTCAGTTTTAATCAGGATAATATGCCCGATTGGGTCTGAGTTCATCTGTTAGGCCTGTTCATTTCAATTCTACCGTCAATTATCTAGTTGGTATTTTGGTGAAATAATTGCCAGACCCAAAATGAAGGGTGGGTCCCGGAGAACAGACGGAGTGGGTCACAATTCCAAACTGATTAATGCATGTATATAAAAGGGGTCCGTTTGATGGGTAGGCTAACTAAACTATATTGAATAGCAAATCAATCTAATACCTTAGGTAGTAACATCTCTAGCGCTGCATGGACCTGCATCGGGAGACGGAGCCAGTAATAGGCCTACCAACAGGGCCGTAACTAGCACAGAGCACCGAGGGGGGCGGGAAGTGTTCTTAGGGGTGCTGTGAAATTGACGGACAATGTATATCTATAATTGTTTTTATTGTCGACAATTTTTTCATGGGTGGGGGGGGGGGGCGAAACTTTTTTGAAGCCCCCTAGTTACGGGCCTGAATACGAAACATATTGTATTGGTGGAATTGTGTTACTATTTTGTCTATTTGTCGGAATAAGAGATTTTTCTTTTGGCGAAAGAGATGATGCTTCAACATCAGGAGTGCTAGTTTTTTAAGTTTGAAAAAACTTCTAAGACAGATCTCTGATAATTTCAAATTTGCGTGTGCTTCTATTTTCAAACAAAAGTCGTTCATCTGACTCGTCGTCAGCAACGGAGTTTCAGATTTCAAACGATTTGGAAAAGAGCCTTAGTTACTGAATAAATATCCACATATTAATTCACGTGGATGTTCCTTTGTCTTTATGTAGTGGTCATTATCTTCTAATTGGCATTAGCCCCAGAATATAAAACATAAGCGATTTTGAGATCTAAAGAAAGAAGTACTCATAATCGGAATGGTCAATATTGTCTATTCCGATAGCAAATGTCGAACAGAGATCGACTTAACCAATTAATATATTTAGTTGATATATAGAAATCGGATGCATAAATGTAGGGCCCGTAAGTGTGTGTGTGGGGAGGGGGGGGGAGCTTGGACACTTGTCCGGGAGCCCGGAAGTATACAGAGTAGAGTTTTGAAAAAAAAGTTGTTGGTACAAATAAATAAAAAAAAATACACTGTTACTTGATCGTAAAGTAGAAGAATATCGGTGACTTTTCTGAATGTGGGTACCGAAGGTAGGTAGCATTAAAATCGGATTCTGTCAGTCCACTTTTTCGGAAAAATTAAACCCACTCAGGGTATCCGGGCCCCCTTCAGTTTGAATCGAGTTCAACATGATTTTGGGAATTGAAAAAAATAGACGAATAGTTTATGTGATGAAGAAATTTTCTTTTAGATATTTTGACGTCGGATGGTCACGGTTTTTGTTTTTCCACCAGTTGTTTGCTTAAAATTTCCTATCAAAATCGTGTAGGCTACTTGTGATTATTATTACATCAGTAAAACTAAAACGTTGTACATGATTTTGGTATGTCATTTGTTGTGTTAAATCTCAGTTACCCCCGATATACACGAAAATGACACGCGAGACCAGGTATCCCTCGCCTTTCTCTCGCCAAATTGCTTGTCCCGGGGCACGGAGTGTCCTGTCACGGGTCTCGTGTTTTATAATAAATGAGTATTAACACCAGTGGAATCACAATAAGGCAATGTTTTCAAACTGAGTGAATTATAACAGTTTCTGATTACTTTGCATTTCATCTCAAAACTCATATCAACACACCAAATTTCAAGATTTATGTGCGGCACCACCTTCCTCACAAAGTGATTGATATGATAAGCTTCTTGCAACAAGCGGTTGCCAGTCAAGATACGCGCACATTTTGCAAGTGATGGACAGAGAACAAGCTAAAAAAAAATGCGATTTTTCGTACTATCAAAGGCCATAATCCAGGAAGTTATGGTCCGATATGCACGAATATTGACGGAACCGGGATCTGTGGGTTATAAACATACCTTTCAAGTTTCATCAAAATCGGTTACAAATTGTGTCTTCTATATAGAGGGTCCACATCCTTGGTATTACATACTTTTAGACTATATGCGTACAAGGAGCGGCCATTTTGTCTGGCAGTTTCGGTCGGTTATTTACGAAATTCAAACTCATCCTCCATTGGGGTGTAACGGTGATATATTTAAACGGTTTTAAAATTGAATACAAATTGTGACTTCTGAAGCAGTGTAAATCTTCGATAATAACTAAAGACTGGAAGTATCCTTGAAACTATTTATTACCGGAAAACATTAAAATATACGGAGAACAGTACGTCCGGCAAGCAGAGTAACTGTCCTGGAAACGGGATGAAAACTAGAATGCTATATAAATGTACAAATCGGTATTTATAATAAAATAGTATCTAAGGAATGAACAATATACACCAACTATACTAATAACAATTAAAGGGGAAAGATTAAAATATAAAAGACATTGCAATAAAATAAAACAATAAGGTAGTAATTAAACTCATTAATGTGTCAGCTATAAACAGTCTGTCAATAGATTAGTATCTTAACGTCTAATTAAAATGAGGGATTAACAGAAATATAAGAATAATAGAAATATTTAATTGATTGGATGAAAAATGAACGAACGAATTATTGAAAGAATGAAATAGAAACAGTTCATAAATTTATCACCATTATACTTCTAGAGGTCCACTGCAAGCTAAAAACGTCAGATATGCGGGTTATAAATATACATTTCAAGTGTCATCAAAATCGGATGAAAGTTGTGACCTCTAGAGTGCCCACGAGCTAAAAACGTGATTTTTCGTACAATCAGGGCCCATGATCCATGAAATTACATGCCTATTTCGAAAGGAACAGCGATCTTTGAGTTTCTTCAAAATCGGATACAAATTGTGACCCGTAGAGTGTCCAGAAATAAATTGTGGACGTCCGGGTAGACAGGGGCGATGACAATACTCCTGTCATAAGGCAACACCTAGTAACTCATGTTTTCTTATTTTGAGAAAACAAAGGAAAACGTAATGAATGAATATTAAACATGTATTATGCAAGAGCTAAATCTGCCTATTGCAGGTCTTTCTTTAGGCCTGAAATCTTTTCTAAAGTATTAATTAGACATTAATTAACTTATCCAGGCCTTAATCAACTCTCGATGGAATCAGATTTCTCTGATATTAAATATATTAGAATGGTTCAGCGATACTTTGATTTAATCAAATATGGAGGACCGAGACTTAGCTTCGATCAACTAGTACGGTGGTTGAAATTATTACACACGTCTGTCAAACCTTCAAAGGCTAATATCTTCGCTTGCAATAGAGTAATTTGAATGAAATTTTCAAATTATTCATTTTACATCATCTACTTTCGAACTATTATAGCAAGAATGGCTAGCTCTTTATCTAAAAAATCTTACATAATGTATCTTTAAACTCCAACCTATCCATTGATTTGACTATTGAGTTACTAGGTGTTTCTGTGGCATACTAGGCAAATGAAGGAAGTTGCTAGGTTGTGTCATGGGTGTAACTGCTTACAAAATGAAAAGATCGGAATATCTAGTACAACAACAGGAAGCATATACCCTAGTAACTACAAATTTGGTCCTAACTCAATTTTGATAAAAACAAAATGAGTTACTAGGTGTTGCCTTTTGACGGGAGAATATACGTCCACATGAAAATATGGGCGTATAACTCCCCCACCCCACCCCCAGATAACACAAATACGTTACATTAAAAAAAGAAATGAAAAGTTTTAAATTCTACTATTGCTACATTATTATTTTTTAATTGAAAGCAATGCCTAGTAATGAATTAAAACTGCAATGACACCATTTTGAGAAAATTTAATAAATACGCTCTTTGCAAGATGATAGTTTCCACTTTACACCTGATGTTAATCTTCGAAGTCATGGACTTTCACGGCCAACACCGGGAGCGAACCCGCGACCTCCAGGCTAGCGAGCCAGCATCTTGCTCACTTAGCCCCCACTTGGGTTAGAGGGCGTAACGCCCTGTATTCTAGGACAATGATATTTAAAAAAAAATATAGGAACAGAGAAGAATAATGCCTTTTGGTATAACCAACTTTAAATTCATCTTCTTTGATTGACATTTAGTAACTGAACATATTAACACAACGTACAATTTTAATGGATACACAATTACTGAGTTAATACTAAGCGACGTTTCGACGAGGATACTCGCGTCTTTATCAAGCAAATGATACATGTATGTGAATAGTAGGCAAATATATACAGAAACAACAATCAAATGCAATTAAAACAGTATTAAACTTAGTAATTGTGTATCCATAAAATTGTACCTTGTTTTAATATGTTCAGTTACTAAATGCCAATCAAAGAAGCTATACGTCATCAATATGGAGATGTGGCTAATGAACCAGATTGTGAAATCAGAGGGCAAGTATATTAGATTTTGCAACAATTTGACATTTTTAATGCGATGCAGAGACAGTGCCATTATTCCCAATGGATTACTGTTTTAATTGTATTTGCATTTGATTGTTGTTTTTGTTGCATATTCTGAATATATTTGCCTACTATATTCACACACCTGTATCATTTGATTAATAAAGACGAAAGTATCCTCATCGAATTGTGTATTCATAAAATTGTACCTTGTGTGAAAATTCATCCATTGAAACAAATAAATCTCGTGTCGTTTCACAGACCACTAACAACCAGTGATTGGAACGTGTGATTGTAGCAATTCAAAAGATGTTTTTTTTTCAACGGTAATTTCTACGACCACAATGCAACTACGACCACAATGAATAAATACAATAGGCTTAGTAGTTGCTTCTGTAACCAGTATTGCAATATTATGGCAGCAATGGTTATTTAGTGCAATAGCGCATGCATGGTCACAGCAACGCCATTTCTGTTTCACTAATCGCACTGTTTCCATTGCCACATAGTTTCCAAAATATCCATTGATAAAATCTGTAACACAAAAATGTGGCAATTGTATTTATAAGGCTATGACATTTCACTATTCAAAACTACCCCACCTCCTTTCGAAACAGTCGAGTCTGGAAGAGTAAAATATCGTTTTCTTTACAATTTGACAATTTTAAGCACGGACGATGTTCGTGATCTACTGACTTTGTATAGGAATCTATAGAATATGTTTGTCTGGGCTGACTGAATGATTAGCCAGGGAAGACAGGGGGTTATATGAATAAAAGCCAAGGTTAAAATACCAGCCTATACATACATCTGCTCATTATTAATATTAATCATTTATATATATTCAGAGTCCGAACAGAACAACAGATTGAATAAATTGACGACTAAATCTACTCCTTCAAACTTAATTAACTACACGTCATAATGACCAGAATATACCCGATCTTTGTTAACGTCACGGATAGTGTGTTCTGGGTCACATCGGATTTAATGCTTTTTTTTAATGAAAGTCACAGACGATAAAATACCTCTGAATCCTAATATTCCTGAAGCAATGGTTACGAGCATTATCTGTTCATTAACGATCGCTACCCTTTTATGATCGTAAAGGGGTCTTTGCGTGATTAGTTATCTCCCCGTGTGTCCGGCCCATGCACCCTGTCGTCACCAACTGATACAATGATGTTCGGGTTGAATAGTAGCTGGCTTTAGAACGAAAGCGACACCGAACATTAATGTATTATAAATACCAATTGCTTGTAATGTTTTAGGGTTTGCTTTATTTTCTTAAATGCATCTGCAGATGGTTTATAAGAGATTTAATTGAACATCTAAATACAACCTTCTTTTTTTTATTAATTCATTAGTTTTTTATATACATGTGTGAACATGTCAATGGAATTGTGGAAGAAATTTCCTTTTAAGATGGGCTTAAGTATTTCTGTACACTAGGAATGATCAAATTAAAGTCACGCAATACAGATTACCCTCTTTCAATCTTTGTATTTTTATTGAGTGAAAATAGAAAGCAGGAAAACATTTTGTCAAAGTTTGATCTGAATTCATCGATTTCTTCCTAAATATCAACAACTGGAAATAGTTACCTGACATTAATCATTTAAGCGTGAATACCTAGTATCCATTACGTGTTTAATATCATTCTAAAATACACACATTTACATTTATATAACTCTTTACTTAATTAATGCTTCAAAATAGTAAGGGCTGTGTTTAGAATTTAATCGACGTTCGCGTTCGTTCCGCATGCCATTTTATAAAGTGTTTAACCTGAATGAAGGTTCAATTAAAGATCAAATTTCACATTTAGATACGAAACTATTTGAACATCATACTTTAATTAAAAATACCTAGTCCCGGTTGTTTAGATTTACCTTTATATAAATCAACATTTAAACTGAGAGTAGGAGTAGAACGCCTCTTTTGATCTTATGAAAATCGTCATTAATAAAAATTAACTTAATTAAGGTAGATCCCTAATAACTGACCAATCCTTGATTTGATTATGAATTTTCAGAGCATAAGGGCGAAGTAGATATGACAATCTTGTGTTTGGTCGTGTTATATAGAAACGATTCTGATCAACTTTGATAGGCAGTTAGTAATTGAACATATTAACACACGGTACAATTTTATGGATACACATTTACTGAGTTTAATAGTAGGCGACGTTTAAACGAGGATACTCTCGTCTTTATCAAGCAAATGATACAAATAATATGTGAATAGTAGACAAATACATAGGGAATATGCAACAAAAACTAACAATCAAATACAATTAAAACTTAACACCTTTGATTGGGGGGCACTTTACATAAACCAACACAGCGGAAACTGTGTCTACTATTGACACATCTGTATCATTTGCTTGATAAAGACGAGAGTATCCTCGTCGAAACGTCGCTTAGTATTAAACGCAGTAATTGTGTATCCATAAAATTGTACCTTGTGTTGATTCTGATCAAGTTTGAAATCCAATCCCCAACGCAGCACCATGCGGATATAAGGTATAGCCCTGTGCTCCAAGATGAAAAATACCGCCAGAAAACACAGGGCACCAAGCATTCCACGCCCTAAAATCTCATATTTACAAAGTTGTTTTTCTTCCTTGGGTTCAGTAAGATGTGTAAAATATAACCAAGGCATACACACAGCATGCAGACAATTTCAAAACATTTTGGCTCACTACATAAATCAGAAAAATGATTCTACTAATAAATAGATCGTTTATTTCAATTATAAAGTGTCAGCAGGTGGCGTGTAAGACGTTTCTCGTTACCAAAAACAGGTAAGTACATAGTTTGGCGGTGGCCCTTTAATGGGAAGAATAATTACATTAGAGCAGTTAGTGCCCATTTTGTGTTTCATTTCTGCTT
Organism: Patella vulgata; assembly: GCF_932274485.2. Classification (NCBI taxonomy): domain Eukaryota; kingdom Metazoa; phylum Mollusca; class Gastropoda; family Patellidae; genus Patella; species Patella vulgata. The sequence goes on from NC_065885.2 coordinate 48,253,042, forward strand.
CCATGTCGGAAATTGACAGTTGATAAGAATTTAGCGCCGTTTTTCTTGTCTAAGAAGATGAAAATGATGGAGATAAAGGGGTACTCAAGACAGAATCTGGCTACTTGTCCCGTATAGACCTATTCATATAATTGATGATATTTCAACTCAACAAGTATTTTCTAGACATATAATAGACTGATAACATCTATTTCATATCTTAAACAACACGCTTCTTTATTTCAACAACTTATTTCTAGCCTTCTTAATAAACGTAAAAATATTTCAGCCATTAAAACAAATTACCACAAAAAAGTAGGATTTCAGTTTAAATTTACTCGTATGTTATAATTTGTATTTTAATTGGAATGCTCATCAAAGCAATTTACATAATTTCCTTGTACGTCGATTTTGCGATGGTTTTTGGCCCAACCTAGAATGCTTCAGCTTTATCCCTCTCGGCTATTCATTTAAAACAAAGACACTGCTGGGTGTCGCACACAACACATGATATGATTACTCTTCCGAACACTTATTACCTCAATGAATGAAATGGGGTTTAACGTCCTACTTTTCTTCTCCAACCGGGAAATGAAATGATTTGAAATGAAATGGGGTTTAACGTCTTACTGTTCTGCTCCTAAACTGGGCTAATGAAGACGGGCATACGCCATACAGTGTGCTATGAGGGAAATTTTGCCCGGGCAGCGGCCCTTTGGCCTACTCTTATATCGAATTCCAACTACCAAGGGATCTTTTACGTGCACGCCAATGTGTACACGGGACCTCGGTTTTTCGTCCCATCCGAACGACTAGACAGCTGTCCTTGTCAGGCCCTCCGTCCTGCATCACTGACAAGTGGAAACCACGCTGGAAAATCGGGATGAACTTTCTCGGCCAATGCAGGGATCGAACACCCGGGCATACGTCATACAGATGAGGGTAATTGAATCTCAACTGTCAAGGTTTTTTTTATGTACACGTCAAGTTGTAAGTAAGCGGGATCTCTCATCCTTGTCAGACCCTCCGTACTACACCAGTAACAATGGTAACCAAGCTGGAAGATAACGGGGACTTTTGTCGGCCAACACTGTGATCGAACCTTAGACCTCCCGGTTAGTGAGCCAGACCCCAATCGCTGATCTACCGCTGCCCCCACTGTGTTTTGACCATGTAAGCCTGATAGTGCTTAATTTTTATTAATTGTAAAAAAATACAACTAGATTTTTTTTTCTTGGGGCGTTATACATTGAGTCCGCAGGTCAATCCAAAATTTTCGACAAACTGTCCTTTCAATAGAACAATGCCAGTTATCTTAATTCCACTATTCCAATAATTGGTAAACTAAACGAAAGGCTTTCAGCGCCCAATTATCGTATTTTCCTATATAAAATTCGATACCTTGTATTTCCATTAAAATGTTCACGGTCAATTATGTTCCAATAATCTATCAGATAGAAATGTATAAATTAATTAATCTAACACCTACAAAATGCTTTTATATTAGATATAAGATTTTTAGACAGAAGTGTATATAGGCCTACATAATGATAAAACGAATAATGTCCAAACTGATTAGGCGTCGTATAAATTTTGTGATAAGGAGCCAGCGGGTTTTCTACCTCCGTCTTTATTTTGTAGACAACGTCGACCAAATGAAGCATTTAAGGAAAGAAAATCAAAATGTATCCAAGGGTTCTCTATGTTGGCCCATGGTCGCAATAGCGTTTTTTGGGTTATTTTTGGTATTGCATTTAAAATAATAAAAATATTAGTACAAAAAAAAAAAAGAAACATTTTTTTTTTTACAAAATAAAAAAAAATAATCTTTTAAAATTTAAAAAAAAAAATCTTTTTAAAAATTTAAAAAAAAAAATCTTTTTAAAAATTTAAAAAAAAAGAAATCTTTTTAAAAAATTTAAAAAAAAAAAAATCTTTTTAAAATGAAAATAAAAAAAATCTATATATATCAAAAAAAATAATAAAATATATTTTAAAAAAAATAAAAAATAAATAATATTAAAAAAAAAATTAAATGAAAAAAAAAATTGAAAAAGAAAAGATAAAAAATAATTCCCGACGTGGCCCATCGTCGCAATAGTGTCTTGAGTATCCAGACCCAGTATATAGCTATCATTAGATTAGAGCGACCAGAAACATTTTGTGGCCCATTGTTGCAGTAGTATCTCGATTATTATGTGTGGGATCTATGAAGAACGTATAAACTCGAACGACAAGAAACCAGTCTGTAGTTATCTCACGTCAACATAATTGTAGATACTTCAATTTTGATTAGCTAAGCACTAAAATAAATCTAATATTATCTTTTATCCAATCAAATACTAAAATCTGAATTTTATCTTAGTAAAACAGGCCCCAGACGAAGTCCACGTAGGCTATCATGCTCTATTTTGTCTTTGAAATTGATGTTGTCCGCCATCGCACTTTCGCACCTCTTACCCGTTCCTGTGGTCGTAGCGGGGGACTAGCGATGACCTCAGGGAGAGCAGGGGTTTCACAAAAACTGAAGCTAAAATCACTAACATAGATTTTAAAATCAAAGTGAAATTTTAAATTTATGCGTTTCACGAAGATCGATTGTAACTTAAAATTTAATTTTAATAGATTTTAGTTAAAATTACTTGTGCCTTGATGTGAGGTAACTATAGACTGGTTTCTTGTCGCTCGAGTCTATACCATTCGTTCTTCATAGATCCCACACAGGATAATCTGAACGACAGACCCACGATGTTTGACAGGTCACCCTACTCCTTGTCACGTACAACCGGGGATTCGAAATCACGCCAGTTGACTCAATGACGGGCTTTATGATATGACAGGCTTTATGATACAGCGCGCACGTGCTAACCATTCGCCCCCCTCCCCCCGGCTACTTAGTAGTAGTAGGCCTATACTTCGAGGATTAGTTTCAAAGTTGTTAACTACTTTTGAAATTCGACCTCAGAGAGACCAAGTGTTTTAAAAACATTACATAAGCCTTTTGAGGGGAGAATAGGCCTTGCGCACTAGTAGGCCGAATGGTGTCATTAAAGTCAATGACTTCAAACGTCATTATGTATGTAGGCTTAGTTCTAGTTAGACTGGATAAACTAGTCTAAATGACGCTAGACTTCTATAGTCTATTAATTATACATTTCTATTGACTTGCATATGTATAAATACATATATCCAAGTCCATAGACGTCATGGGTGGAAAAATTGTGTTTCACGTGTTGATGTCTGTTAACCTTTTTCCTTTCGGAAGGGGAGATAACTACAAACTCGTTTCTTGTCGCTCGAGTTATGCCACATAGGATAATCGAGACACTATAGCAACAATGGGCCACGAGGTATTTCTGGTCACTCGAGTCGAATGATAGCTGTCGTAGGCTGATTTTATACTGAGTCTGGATAATCAAGACACTATTACGACGATGGGCCACGTGCAGAATTCTTTTTTTGATTTTTTCTATTTCACTTATTTTTTTTTTTTAATTAAAATGTTATTTTTTTTTATAGATTTTTTTAATCTTAAAAATTTTATTAATTTTTTTTATATAGATTTTTTTTTATTTTAAAAAGATTTTTTTTTTCTTAAATTTTAAAAAGATTTTTTTTTCTTTTTAATTTAAAAGATTTTTTTTTTCTTTTTAATTTAAAAAGATTTTTTTTTTCTTAAATTTTAAAAAGATTTTTTTTATTTTGTAAAACAAAAGAAAAAAAAAAATGTTTCTTTTTTTTTACTTTTATTTTTTATGATTTTAAATGAAATACAAAAAATAACCCCAAAAACGCTATTGCGACCATGGGCCACCATAGTTCTCACAATCGGATTAAAATACATATCTATATTTCGTTAATTGTTTTTTTTATACTTTCGATGGCGTACAGTCAAATAAAACTAAATTTTGAACTATAAAAAACGAAACGAAATAGGATCTGTGTTTTAATCAGATTGAGGGTTCTCACACTAGCTTCATTAGTCTAAAATCTCAAGAAAAAAATAGTGTCAGCGAATCGGATCTAATCACAAATTTGTCTCTTTTAGACTTGAAATAATAATGATGAGTGCTTTATATTTTGGAAATATTCAGTGGTGGAACAAGGAGCTCCACAATCGGAGATCGGATTGGGAGTTGAACATAGCATAAATGAAGATAGACAAGAGTAACATTCCCTTTTAGTTTAAAAAAGGTAGGCCTAAATGCAGACAGCGACAGACAACGTCATTTAGTAACCCTAAAATTACCAGAACGAATGAGTACCAAATTATAGCGGAGGAAAACATTTTATTCTGTAGATTGATCGCCTTTAGCTAGTCTGTAGCAAGAGGCAATTTCTAGTCTTTTTTGTTTCATTTTCATGCAAGAAATCACGTTAGCTACGTTTAAATATTTATCTCGGCCTGCTTCTGAATGATATACATAAATGTTTCAAATATACAATTTATGGCGAAATATTGAATATATGATTTCTAAAATACACGAGTTAACCTATAACTTTTTATGTGGCAGTATATTGTCCGTCCAACTGATTATAATCGCTGTGTAGGTTACAATTTTGAATTTTTTATCTCGCGGAGAACGTAGTTAAGGTGTATGGATATTTAGATGGGCTCCATCCGGGGCATATCTCACAAACCGTCCAAGATATCTTTATGAAAGTTTAGTTTCCAAACTTGCGCCATTCATACAGCTAGAATGAACATATCACTTTTTAGTCTTGTGATTGACCCAATTCATGGTCGTGATAACCATGGACTCAGAATGTTGATGACCGAGTCTTCCTTATTGTGTTTCAAACGAGTTGGGGGCTGGGATTGTTTGGTTATATGAATTTTAGTTGATTTTGCGATATGTTCCATCTGTGTTGTAATTCCTGTTAAGCATCAACAATATTCCCCACCGAGGCCAAAACGTACGGAATGAAAGGGAAGAAACTCAAAGATGGGCATTTGACTACGCGCCAAAAATAACCATTTGATACAAAATAACAGCACAATTAAACATCAAGTTTTTGTGAAAGATGATACTAGATACACATATCACTGAGAGTTATTATCTCGAGGTTACTGTCTAACTAGTTAATATTGATTTATAAAATTTAAAAGTGGTGATGGGTACGGGGCAGGGTATACTAACTGATTCTGAAACAACCGATACCTCTGTCCATTATTTTTAATAGTGTACTTAAACAAGGGTAGTCACGCTCAGCAACTGTGTCTCGAATAAAAACCTAGCAATAGATAGCAGCTTAAATTTGTAATAAGCAACAGCAGCTTATCCGGACGGAAAACTTGTATGTTGACCAAATTTGATAAGAATCCTTTATGACTCCAAGAAATCTGATCTCTATCGTGTTCACAAACTTTTCAGGACACATAATACCTCTCTGGAACAGAAAGTCCTAGAATGCTTAGAATCAACAGAGTTCATTCTTTCCGATCCCAATGCTCAACACCAAATTGGAAAATTCCGAATCGCCGGATATTGATCGAAATTGTCCTCATACGACCCCAATTCTTCACACCAATTTTGAAAAAAAAAAATCTTTAAATACTGTAGTCTCTATATCAGTTTCACAATGTGTGTGTGTGGGGGGGGGGTGGTGCTCGGGACGATGGGTCGCGGAAGGCCGAAAATCAATAGGAATCGTCCTTATATGACCTTAATGCTTCACATGAAATTTGAAAGCAAATCTGTTAAAAACTACAATCTCTATCGCTTCACGTTTTTTTACTCAAGAGCAGGTAACTCCTGTATGGAAGGTTACGGAACGCTGTAAATCGATAGGATTAGTAGCCTCATGATCCGAATTCTTTGCACCAAATCCGTTAAAAACAGTAGCATCTATCACCAATTGTTGACGGATGGACCGACGGACAGAGTGACATAAAATCGATAGGATTCGTCCTTCACGCCAAATTTGAAAAAAAAAGTCCATTAAACACTGTAGCCTCTATCGCGTTCAATAGCGACGCAAAAACCGACGGACAGGATTACGACATAAAACGCCCACACTGAATTCTGGCCGTATAAAACATCGTTTGTTGTGCTTTACTGGAACTACATGAAGGCAGGTTGCTGTAATGACCTGAGCAGACGAAGATTGTTCGTCGTCGACCAGAAATCGTCACCAATTGTTCATCAACTACTTTATGAAAAATCAATCACAAATGATTTTTGGCGTACACAGGCCCTAATTCTTTAAAACTATGTACGATTACATTGTGAGGAGACCAGCCAATACTTTGATCACTTCTTTAGAAAAGCAATTCATACAGAACAGACGATATGATCTTTTTTATCCTCAATGATTGATGTACAATTTTGATCTGTTTAACCAACTTTAATGGGAAATTTTCATATTGGATATTTTTCATTCCATATGTGGTGAAGGGATGATCTAATAATGTGTCTGAGTAGGAACATATATTTCCAGCTTGTCGGAATCGTCTGCTATCTTTAAAATGGATCGGATCTTTCCCTTCTCGTAATCTACATGATAAATTGAAACTATTTAAACATTTATTATGATGCGATATGATGTTAAAATCAATTCACTACCGAAATCTGATATATCTAATCTTATATTAGATCAAAAACGCATGTGGCTAAGGAAAAGTAGCACCGTGTCTTAAATTCGAACACCTGGGATTCTTCTGACCCCGGTGTCCTAATGGCAGAACGACCGCGCACCAACTGTGTAAAACGGGCGAAATTAACGTCACCAAAACGTACATATCAGTGTCAATGCAATGGCGTTTCAGGTTTACTCCGCGTAACTGATTAAATTCAAATAGACCTATACTATAGTCTAGCTGCTGGAATACAAAATGTACAGAATCTGAAGAGGTTCTAACACAGACACATTTCTTCCATAAAGTAGTAAAAGATACACACAATTACTTAAGATTGTATCTATGCTACAAGTTCTATCAGTATAGCTAGACATTTAATCATATATCATGAAATGATGGAAAGAAAATTTAACAGCTTCATCAGATAACAGATTTTGATGAGAGGGTTTGATATAAACCTATCTTTATAAGAACGAGAAATAAAATACCTTTTAAAAAACATTTTATTATTAAATCAATGAATAATTAAGGAAGATTTGTTTTTCAATTATTTCGGGTAGTTGATTTTATTTTCCTACGATGTTCAAATCCTTCAATGAACATATCTGATTGAAATCCTGTAATATTTACTGAAAATAAAATCTTTAAGGGAAATTTTCCCTATAGTTTCTTATTATCAATAGAAGTTAGAAGATTATTAAATTACAAAAGCTCAAAAAATAAATCGTCTTCTTTGTACAGAAAACATCATATTCATAAACACTCAAAATTGAAATAATAGAGTATTATCAGATTCCCGATATGCCCGACATTTGAACAATATATACCTCCCATGTTGTTAAAATTATAAAGGCCTAAATAAAAAATGTTAATGTTACTCCAACTCTAAAACGTACTTGAAATAAAAATGCATACAGCAAAAAATTTAACCATACAAACTTCTCAAATAAGAAGTGTCTGGATTTCAGCAGCCGAAACTTTTATGGTGAATTGTGTTTAGCCTACACGTTAAGGCTAGTTCAGTCAGAACTTTTTACAAATTGATCATATTTTTCTCCTAGGAACTTTAAAAGGGTTTGATTTGGGTGAAAATGTTGATCTGGGTGAAAGTGTTGATTATTTTAAATCTGATCTATTAATTGGCCTTTATATATTATAAAAATTTCTATAATCGATTCTTTCTTCAACATTTTATACCTAAAATACAACATGTATCCGTATATGGGAGCCACAGTGGCGCAATGAGTAAGGCGCTGACTCATTAACCAGGAGTTCGAGGTTTCGATCCCGGCGTTGGCCGAACAAGTTGACTGGGATTTTCTAGCGTTGTTCTCCCTTGTCGGGGGTGCAGGACGGAGGGCCAGCCAAGTAGCAGTATGTACTGTCTAGCCCTTTCGGAAGGTCCGTGTTATGGGGCAAGATGGCGTGCACGTAAAAGAACCCTTGACAATTGGAATTGGAAATAAGATTAGGTCGTAGCGTCGTTGTCCAGGCAAAATTTCCCCCATGGCACATTGCATGGTTGGTGCAGAAAGTAGGACGTTAAATCCCATTTCATTTAATAATCAGATAAATTTTATTCAATGCTTTATTTTGAACTTAATCAAGATATCATGCTGCTATAATCATGAGAAATTCAGAATTTCATCAAATATATTTTTACAGTATTTTATCATCGATTTTATACATTGGTCTTATATGATACAATTATGTACAACAATGGCGATTATATTGGAGACAAAATGTATCCTAAGTGCAATTTTATGTCCACTTTTTTGTGTAGAATATGGGTGATTATCTTGTCATTATTATGGTATACATATAAAAGCGACTCTATTCATATTTATCTTAGATTCAATAATATCACTTCGATATATAAAGTGCGTTTTAAGCCTTTCATTGTTCAATGTTTGTGTATTTGGTAGTATAAAAATGACAATTTGCCGACAGGTATTTTGTATAAAATAGGTTTTTATTTTAAACTGTATAGCATGACAATAGGAATAGATAAGTAGATAAACTATACGTTCTTATTTCTTGGGTGATATTGTCCAAACTTCATCATATCATATTATTTTCTGCTTCCAGTTAATCGCCCATCGCATAGTGAGAATAAGACCATATTTCCCCGACAAAACCAAAGAGACAATCAAACATTTCAAAAACATTATAAACATTCATATTAAGATCTGTCAAAATGTTTCCTCAACCTGTCCGCGCCATTCTCCCTATGGGCAACCTCTTGAAAATATAAGCACAATCAAGGCAATATCGAATTTAACTGAAATCCGCCATGAATTTTGAGAGAAAAGGTTGACGGTGTCTAAAGTTAGTTACTTTAGGTGCCCCTCTCCGGTAACTCTAGAACCAAGTTTCAAGTAATTCTATTTGAACCAATCCGGACAAATAAACCTATCGGTAAATCAGGATAGCTACCAAATTTCTTTGCAATCCACCAAGCAGTTATGGAAAAGATGTCGAAAATACATAGATCTGCCCAATCAAGGCCCTGCTCCCGCGTCCCTCTTGGGTAAAGAAACATCTTAATAAGCACCACCCCAATGTGCCCCCCCCCCCCCTTGGGCCCAAGCAACTTTATTTTAACAAATCAACATGCTTGTTTACAATCCATCTTGCGGTTTAGGACGAAATGTCGAATAGCCCAAATTTGCCCAATCAAGGTACCCCCCCCCCCCCGGTCAAGCAACGTTGTTTGAACAAATTGAATAAGCCCCACCCAGACAGCATATCTACCAAATCTAATTGTAATCCATTGATTGGTCTAAAGGAGAAGGGGTAAAACACGTATGAATTTGCACCTCAAGATCAACCCCCTATCCTCCGACCTTCCCTTTTGAAACCTGGTAACTTTAGTTAAACAAATCTTGACAATGATCACTCAAACAACATACCTACCAAATTTGGAAGAAATCGAACAATTTATTAGAAGTAGAAAGTGTGTGCAGAGGTTTGAACAAACTTCAATAGCGGCAATATGCGTAAACATTTTTATCCAAATCCTTCAGGCGTTTTCAGAGTGTCCCATGTCATGCTTCGCTCCTTTAATAAACTAATATCTCGATCATACTCCGCTCCTTTAATAAACTAGTACCTTTTGTTTGTTACTCCGAATAGACGCATCGCATAAAACTTGCCAAATGTTTTTACTGTATATTTGTGACCACATCTCCAACTTTACCTGAGCAATAAGCCTCCTTCCCAAACACACTGCCTAAGCCGTTGCCAATCACTTCCAGGTCAATGTTCGGACCATCTACAGGCTTCAGCAACGCTTTCGGACCACCAACACCACGGATGATGGCCCCCGAACTGGTAGACTAAGGGTTACCACAAGGCGACAAGACCGCCATGTTGGGCGACTGCACGTGCAGAATCCCACAAGGCATCTGAGACACCACGTCAGACAGTGGAAACACACGGAAGACCCATCAGTACCGATACAGTGCGTCGACGTCTCACCAGAGAGAACATCCACTGTCGTAGACCTTACTGTGGACCGATCCTTACCCCTCGCCATCGACGTGAACGTCTACAGTTTTCCCAACAACACCAGTACTGGCGACACAGGCAATGGAGAACTGTTCTGTTCACAGATGAGAGTCGGTATTGCGTATCAACTGCAGATGGCAGGGCCAGAATATGGCGTCGACGTGGCCTGCGTTATTCTGACCATTGTGTCATGGAAGGAGACTCATGGGGAGGTCCAAGCATAATGGTTTGGGGTGGAATCAGCCTGAACCAGAGAGTGGGTCCTGTGGTGTTCCAAAATCTTGGTCCAGTGAGAGGATGCGGCATAGATCAAGCTCTCAGACCCTACGTCATACCACGTCATCGAAACAACGTTTTCCAGCATGACAACGCTCGTACCCACACCGCCAATGCTACTCGGGACTTTCTACAGCAGAATTGTGTCAACGTTATAAACTAGTATCTTGATCATAGGCGTAGGGGGTCAATCTCAGTTGGGGGGAGGGGGTGGCTGAGGATATTTGCGCGAAAATTATCTTTGTAACCCGAATTTTCAGAATAAATCAATCATTAACTTGTTGCGCGAGGTAACATTTGTGGGAAATACTTAAAAGTATTATAGTATTCAGAACGTAAACCGCGAGCGATTTCATTTTATTATTCAATTATATTTCTATGATATATGGTCTCATTCTCTCATGTCTGATGCTTGTGCCCGAAAAACGGAAAATACATTTGTGGAAAATACTTAAAAAGTATTATAGTATTCAAAACGTAAACCGCCCGCGAGCGATTTCATTATATTATTCAATTATATCTCTATGATATATGGTCTCATTCTCTCATGTTTGTGCCCGAAAAACGGAAATACATTGACGGTTACCCCCCCCCCCCCCCACACGCACACACGGGTCCTACGCCTATGATCTTGATCATGCTCCACTCCTTATAAACTTCAACTTGATCATGTTAGGAAACCCATCCAGTCATTCTTTAAAGGTGCCCCTGTGCAGCCCCCATGGGGGCAACCAACTTCATTTGAAACAAATTTGACTAAGCACTACCCTGGCAAAATACCTACCAAGTTTCGTTTAAATCCATATAGCGGTTTAAGAGGAAGTAAAAAAAAATGTCTAATTTGCTAATCAGAATAGTCTTTAGCAGAATGTTGAAAATGTTTCAATCCAAAACTAAAATTTGCAAAATGCTGACTTTATCATTCATTTCTAAAATGAAATAAAACAATAAGGTGATAAGTAAATGATATATAGGCTAATTACTCAGAAGATTTCAATCTATAAAAGGTTTATGTCGATCACCTAGTAATCAAATTTCATCTATAATCTTGGTTAAATCAACACTGATATATCCTGTAATCACATTTTAATACTGGCTACCCAATCAACACCAGTGGCTTTTATCAAATCAGCGATATATACAAATATCGTTACTGATGTACATAAGAACTATCGACATACATCACAACTATAATTCACGATATTCAAATAGATTATTGTAAATCTAAACTAAAATCTGAGCTACAAATTCCCGCCATCCAAGGTCATGCTTACAAATTTAATGTTTCTGGATCAATGGCAGTTGTAACACATTCTAATATCTTTTATTACAGCAGGTCTTTATACGGAATGAAAACAATTATATTTTCTTGAAAAATATTAAAATATGTCTGATAAAATATAATTTAATTCAACATTTCGAGCACAAGACCTTATTCGTGTAAAAAAAAACCAACAAAAAAACATTGCACTGGGTACAATTTTACAGTTGTTCAAAATATATGACTAATAAAAACTAAAGGTGAAGGAAACATAAGATATGTTGTTGCACGTACAAGACCTTCTGCATTAATAATGTCCAATCATTTGATATACAATTATTTTACAACCACAGTAATACTTTATACTTTCTTTTATCGTAAAACTTTTTTCACATTTTGAAGATAATTAAAGTTTGGAAATTAAATTCTTGAATTATCGAAGCTTGTTAAGTTATAGACTCCCACGATTAGAGAGAGAGAGAGAGAGAGAGAAATAAATGGAGTTTAACGTCCACTCGACACAAACTAGGTCATTTCGGGATTAACATATGGTTCAATTTTATTTCGATAATTCGCAGTGGGAGGAAACCAGAGGACCCGGAGAAAACCCACGAGGTTGGACAGGCGACCCTACTCCTTGTCACGTACAACCGGGGAATCGAAACCACGCCAGATGACTCAGTGACATACCTTATGATACAGAGCGATCACGCTAACCATTCGGACATCCACCCCCTCTCACGGTTAGACTCTTTCGTCTAAGTAGTTGAAAGGGACAATCACAGTGTATATTCAAGATTCAAGAATTTACACGTCATACGAACGCTTACACAGTTCGATGCTATATGATGTTTTCGAATGGTAACAACAAAAAAAATATGGTTAACCCAGACCCCCCCCCCCACACACACACACACACACACACCCACACCCACCCACACCCACCCACACCACTCTCCAAGGTTAATCTCTTGAATTGAAATAAGGTTGGTGCATCTGTAATATTTGATATGAGTTTATTGCAAGCTGTTGCTGAATTATCGTTGAAATGATCGTTGTGCAAATTATCTTATTTAGTTTTAGCTTTGGTCAGACTGTATTACTGTTCGACCAGTATGGTATTTTGACATGTTCAGAACTTCCGACAGATAACTTGGTTTGATGATAGTACTGATAAGTGAAGAAGAGTATTTAAATTTCCCATGAGTCTCAACTGGGGGCCAGCGAAGTCCTCAAAGAACCGGGGTTGTCTGTGCAAGCTTTTTAGTTTTAGTCACAATTCTTGCATCGGTTATCATAGTCAGTTGCGGTCCAATCTGATTAAAATACAGATCTATATTTAGTTTCGTTTTTTATACTTTCGATGGTCTCTACTAAATACAGATCTGACCGGTTGTAGTGGAAGGTTGCGTCAGAGGTCATACAGGCGGCTTTAGACCTTTTGACGTCAGACATTTGATTAACCAATCAGCGTTGATGTTTCTAGTGGGTTACCCACAGTTCCGTGTACCTCACGCCAAAAACTCGCAGTAACAGACCGTTTCATTGGCTAATCCATCACATTAACCAGAATGCGGGTTATATAACAACTCTTCCAGATCCTAGTGTAGTAAAAACAGGTAAAACAAAATTTTGAACTATAAAAACGAAACGAAATAGGATATGTGTATTGGTTGCAGTCTGTTGATTTGTTCTTTGCGAAATTATCTTACAGTATCTGTTAGAATAATCTAACCTCGAGAGCACAATGGAATCAAATGTCTCATGGGCCCTATGTTGCCAAGTTGAAAATGACAATAGAGAAGTGGCAGGCAGTAATAGTGTTCCATATCTTCAGTTTGTAACAGACCAGTTGTTTGAAGATTTACTTTTATGAACTTGATTATCATCATGCCTTATATTGTTGTTGTATGGCTGTTGATTCCATAGCCAAGATCTATATAAATCTCGAGTTTCTATTGTGTTACAAACAGTATTCTATTTTTAGCTGCATGTCACCACTTTCAAGCGATAATTTGTCAGAAAATTCAAACTTGATTTAAATAAAGTCTGCATTTTTGATCAAATGCCCGTTTCGAGATATACTTATAGTTTATGTAGCACGGACGGGTTAAAATGTGCCATCATTCCAGGTGACAACTGTTTAACAAGTTATGCATTTCTTTCGTCTCCCACATCAATCAAGTCACTAAGTGTTGCTGTTTTGCACGGCACCATTCTTTTTATGAATATGGGGAAATGTAAGTGATTGGAATTGAAGAGTATAGCTAATCAGAGATGCACGTGTCTATTTATATATTAGGTAGAACAGTTTATTACAATAGATCTTAGAATAACCTACAAATATATGAGATGGCAGAAGTAAGGTTATTTCTATGATCTGGCTTATTTCATAAAGCTGTTTAATTAACCCGGTGGTACTATGAGAACAGTCTGACCTTAGCTGTATCATATGTCATGAATCTAGATCTGGTATTGATGAAATAGATATTGGTGTAATAGATTAATCATTATCATAGATTCACAATCATTGATCCCTTCCTCCAATCTATAGATAAAAATTACCATATTCACAAAACTGTTTAACTGCTCCTTCGAATAAATATAATTTATCTTAAAATAGATATTGATCATAATCAACTTCATTCCTCACTTATATAGCTTACTAGGTGGGCCTATAGCGTTATTCATTTGATTTCTTTGATAAAAACCGTCACTAAAGAAACAAGAAAAATCTATAAAATCGAAGGCACCCTTTTGATTGAAAACAGACCGCACGTTTTTAATTAATAAAGAAATGTTTACGTATATAAAGAATATACTTAAACTAAAAGAAATATTAGAAAATCACTTCCATGAAGGCATAGGCCTCCAATCTCAGTTGCTTGGTGGTGGGGGTGGTTATGGACTGAGGCTATTTGCCCTAAAATTTACTTTTGTCATCCGAATTTTAAGAATGAATCATTAACTAAAATGGGTTTTCAACAAAGTATTATAGTATTTGCCCGAAAATTATCTTTGTCACCCGAATTTTCAGAATAAATCAATCTTTAATTTATTGCGCGAGGTCTTAAAACATCTCGCGCAATAACATTTGTGGGAAATACTTAAAAGTATTATAGTATTCAGAACGAGCGATTTCATTTTATAATTATACAATTTTATTTCCATGATATATGGTCTCATTCTCTGATGTTTGTGCTCGAAGAACGGAAATGCATTGTCCGAAAATGGTCTGTTACTAGGCCTATGCATGAAGGTGTAAGGTAAAAATTTTTAAAAAAAGAAGAATAACCAACATCTACATATAGAACCCAGTTCGCTGCAAACTTTTTTTTTACATTTTTCTTAAATTATTAAAACAAATTTGGAACTTAATTATGTAAAATTCGTAGTCTCTCACACAACTGCTCCCCCGTGTCTAAGAAGGAAGTATAAGCTTATTCGGGAAGGTCTTTCAGATCATATACAAATTCATGACCAATCCGTGTATATTTTTTGTTCTCTTAATCTTTTTGATTGCCTGCCATTTAGCGAAGTAACTCCAGAAAGTATGTGGCCACGTAAGAATGAATAACGTAATTACAAATAACAGCCAGCTATCTTAATATGTATTGTTTTAGATCGTTATAGTGGTGAGGAAATGACTCCCAATCTTGCCATCTTGGGAAGGATTGTTGGAAGATTTTTTTTCCTGAGTTAACCAGGATCAGAACGTTTATGACTTCCTAATTAAAGTCATGTAGGCTAAACATGCCATAATCAGTCCAATGGTGTTATCAGTGTTATAAGACAGTGATATTTAGCTATTGAAAACAATAAAGCTATGTTAAAGATTGGTTCCCAGAAAAGTATTTATCGGGTGGTTGTTTCCAATAAAAGTATGGCAGTTTTGGTATACATGGAAAGTAGAGATATCCAATCTTACTAGAAAAATACTGGATTCCCTGAAATGAAAAACACTCATGGAGCGTATACAGGACAAAAATGTAAGGGTTCCCCTAATCGACAGCCCGACGATTAGGAATACCTGCACGCGTGACGTCGAAGGTTGAACGCGAAGATTGAGCGCTTGGTGTACATGTTGATAAACTTTAGGAATAGTTAGACGTACTACACTTTCTGAGATAAAAATCACGGAAAAAGAAGCGGACAGTGGATAATCGGAGAATTTAATTAGGATTCGATATTTGTAAAAAATAGCCAACGATTAAAAACAACATCGTTTTGTGTATCCAATGAATTCTCCTCCGACTTCGCACCCGTTGCTATAGGTACCGAGAGAGGTACGTCACGTGACACAAATATGACCTCTTTTGATCGATTTTTATAGCAGGGTATTCCTTGGCAATTACAATGTTTTGAGAAGGATTTGAAGCAAAATTATGATAAATTAATTAGTTTGAATATGTTTTTAGTCCAAATATATCACCAAATCACACAGTTTGTACGCGGGAATGTATCTTTAAGTATTTCTTTCACCTATAGCCATACAGAATATAGATGTTTCTTCAGAAAATTATCGTTATATAGATTGCATAAATAAAGATACAAACGAAGTTGCACTCAGTCAACTTTACTATTCACACATACGTGTATGAGATGACAGATCTTGTATAAATTATTGCAAAAATCGATGTTAGAAATGTGTAATAAGAGGAAAGTAGAAGAGCTAAATATATGTCAGATAATATACAACACAAACAAAACTGTCACCAAATCTAACTAAAAGGTGATGTTCTGCCACTTGATCATTTGAACAATTAAGTTTCGAACAGCTGAATCAGCTTTAGCAGGACGTGATTTATTTGATTTTAGAGAAACAGCTGCCATATATGTTTACCTAATTATAAAATAAAACACCATAATATAATTCCTATAGGTAGGTGGAAGTTAATTTAAAATATGACTCTAAAGTTTCACAAAGACAATTTGGTCTATTATACACAATATGATGGACACGACACACTTTTAGTTTTATCTTTGCCATCGTCGACGACTCTAGTAAATGCAAATGGGTAGAAGTCAGGACAACCTGGGTAGTTAAAGATAGCATAGTAAATAATATTTATATGTCAAAACCAAACATACAAACTCGTGCCTAGTTCGAAGTATCTGGCCCTTTTCCTAGTTAAGTTGGAAAGATAAGGCTCTATTTTTTTGTAATTGTTTTCAGAATCTTCAAATATTCTTAGGTTTTCGAGAATTTTCACACATACCGTTTATTACACACTGAAATGCATCTCCGAAATTTCTACGACATCTGCAGCAAAAGTTGAGTAGCACAAAACAACAGATCTACTATAAATGAGCATGTATAAATTTTTCACCAACATACAAGTCGTTTATAAATTAAGCTTTAAGGTCGATCTTTAAAAAATATAAGGTGTTTCAGGAAGGTAATCTATATGAAAGTGTAAAAAAAACCCCGATCTTTTGAGGATTCAGAAAACTGACAAAAATGGAGTTTTGTCGTTCTGACTCGTCCCTGGTTGTATCAGCAGGCAAATTAACCATAAAAGGGACCAGTGGAAAGTCAGACATAACGGCTTAATAAAATTGACGCATACGATATAGAATTTGAATATGACAGGACCCACTAAGCCAAGACTTGTGAGCGATAGTAGTTAGACATAGACTGTACCTCCTCTATTAATTGGGTCCCTGGTCTGCTACCACTTTAAAAGTGTCAAGCCAAGACTTGTGAGCGATAGTAGTTAGACATAGACTGTACCTCCTCTATTAATTGGGTCCCTGGTCTGCTACCACTTTAAAAGTGTCAGAAACACCATCGTTACACCTGCAAGCATGTATAGATTCCGTCGCATATCTGGATATCCATTACAGAAACAGCCAGTAATGGTTTTAGACTTCCCATTGCATTGTTTTGTTCCAAAGAAGAAAGCCATCTGCATAATCACCCAAACTAAAATCTTTGAAGTTAATTAATGAATAAATAATCAAGTATGTGGTTCTTCTATCATACCAATTAACATGGTAAGACCAAGATTCGGCGAATGCTTATATGGAAATGAACATTATTGAAAGATCTGTTTTGCTTCAAGGGACTAGATCTGGTTTTATAACCTTTAGTCTCGACTGTTCAATTACTGGCTTACGTAGAAAAAACATTGCTGGTTTAATCTAGAAACATAAAAAACACATATTCCCAAACCAAATTAAATTTCAATTGTTCACCTACGTATATCGAAATCTATCATTAGTCGATAATGTCTAGTCTCCGTCAATCCGGGTTCTCTAAATCCCTCAGCAAATACAATCATTGATTTTTTTGTGTGGTTAGGTGATCTATTAGTGGATTACAAAATGTCACATATGCATCACTAACCCAATCTTAGACTCGCATTTGAACATTATTTCTTTAAGCGTAAGGGTTGGATTCCGCTGCAGCACAATTTCAGTAACATAAAAGGCATCATATGATTGGTTCAGTGAAGCAGAAAGGACACCAATCAGCTAATAGATGACCATAGAATCAGGAAGACCTGTCAATATAGGGCATGTCAAGAGATCATTAAGACGGTCACTTTACAAGCAATTCTTTGTGCCAAACGATTTTCAATGCAGATAGGACAGTCTGCAATTATTACACACCCTTTGATAAGTCTTCTGGGGATTTTCGTCTCCCTAGTTTTATCAAGGTTATTTTATAGCAACCGCCGTGATTGCATTTCCATTTTCCCCAACTGACACGGGTTTATTTGTGAATAGTATCTGTTTGAGGATGATAATGATTTCCTAAGAGAACAGAATTTCGATCGTTCTACTGTTTCAAGCATACTTGATCTTCTTTATTCTCACACAGCCATCAATAACTAAAACGTCTGATTTCACCGTAGGTCAGATTTTTACCATTCTTCCCGGCATTCAAAAAGGTTAATTACCAGTTTGCATGTATACAGCTTCCAGTATCAAATTCTCCAAAACAAGTGATATAAACGTCTTTCTTTCGTATCTCAAACAGCCATCAAATTATACACTACAAATCAAAATACAAGAAAGTTTTCCGAGGTGCTTTAAACTGCCATGTTTCTTATCGACCTAAGATTATAAGCTTACAGCCTGTCGTACGATATTCCACCGTATTTTGTTGGAGATTTTCAGTTGTCGTTATAATGTACGACTTTTTGGTAGAATATTTGTATGGCTGTCGGAAAATTTGTGGACATTTACGTTTACGGAGTTGGTACCATGGTTCAATAATAATAATAAATAAAAAAAAATCCGCTATAGTTAAGCTTGTAATTTAGATCAAAAGACCTTTCAATCTGTGCCTAAATTCGTGGGTTTTCTCCTGTTTATTATTGAAAAATGATTTACCCATTCCCCCATACAGCAGAGAACATATTTTTCAGCGCCAAATCTTTTGGATCTGAAAAACAATTTAATACAATTGCTCGCTTAAACAACTGGATTACCAGAAACAGCCTTGTCGGGCCAAGAATCATTGCTTAGAGACTGTTGAGATATACCATTATTTAGAATCAGTGCAAAATTCAGATTGTGACAACATAGAATTACTGACTTTGTGCCTGACCAAACCCTTTCTCTTCGTTGGTTTTAAAGAAAATTAATAAATTTACTGTGGATTACGGCTAGTCCCATGTTTGATGACTGTCAACTGTGAACAAAATACTAAAAGATTAGTTAACTATAGTTCTTCTCAATCTTGCTAAAATGGACAGATCTAAATAAAGTAATTGCTTGGTCAGGTTATGACCTCTACCCATTCCAATATCCGGTCAATTTGAATTGAACTTCAGCTGTTATGAACGGAGTAATTTGTTGACTAATTGCGTGCGTGCTAGTGGGTAATTTTTCTACATGGCACTATCTATGTTGACAGTGCTCCCGAACACTTTACAAACGTGTAAATCTTTGAAACAACTGTCACTGTTGAACTGGTTCAGATGACGTCGTGTCGAATATATTATGCAACCATTTCTCCGATAATTTGACGCGATTTTGTAACCTAAACTGGAAACTGTCCTTATGGACCATGCATGTCAAATCAGTATTCCCTAACCATAATTATTGAAGGATGACAAATAATCAATTCCGTATAATAATATCCAGTTAACTTTCAGATTCACCATTGCTTTAAAGTTCGAGATGTTTTGTTCTTTTTTGTTCTTCTAAAACAGCCTGCGCCCCTAGTATACGCAATGGACCTTACAATTATTTTGTTCTTTTTTGTTCTTCTAAAACGCGTAGGTCTATGGTCATAATTTATAAATCATCGACATTGAGCCTGCGCTCCTATAGAACACCCCATGGACCATAATACAGGTGCCATGGTATACGGTACAGTACTTCATTTTGTCGTATTAGGTTTACTACAGTAAACCCCGCCCTGTACAACTTAACAATCTTTACAGTTCCACGGTATAGCCTTGAGAGTGTTCTAATTGTGAAAGGGAGATAACATATACATCAATGCTTTAGCAATTTTTTTTCGATCGGTCTCATGAATAGATGTTTCATAAGGTTTTCTTGGAAAAGCTTGACTTGTTTGAATTATTTGTAAATGTCAGTAAGATAAAACATCGTTCTTCAACAACAGTAAACCACCTGTTACCACACAAATAACACCATTTGTGATTTCCTGTGTACATCTCCATACAATTAAATCTCGGTTATTTTTTCTTCCTCGATAAGGACTACATGTCTAAAACTGCAGATGGGATCAATAGAAGGACAGATACAAAATAGCAGCTGATTGTTTCAATTAATTTGTCTTGACTACAGCTATACACCCAAATAATCAGATGAGACCGCAATACATGTGCCTAATCGACGAATAATTGTCACTGTTCATTTCTTTACTGTGTATATACCAATTATTCTGAATATCGAAGAATGTGGACTGGGAACTCCCGGGAACTGAATGGTGGTGTGAAATAAACATTTTGGTGTTGATGAGTGTTATATACTCTATAAAGACATGTATAATCTTTGTCGCCATGTGAACTTTTAACATCTTTCTATACTTAAAGATTACTGGGTTCGATATCTTCTTTGTCTTGGCTCAGTAATCTGAACACATATAAAACTGAAGTTGATCATTTGCTAACCCTAGCCCCAATAGAGTTTGCAAGATTTTTTATTCAATATGATCAACGTCAACATACTTGTAAACACTAATGTAAACAGTGCATTTTATAGCCAAGAAGTAACAAATGAACCAATTGACGGACAATATACGATGTGTGTCCATAAAAAGAATCCAATGCCGGCATACGTCTATGGAGCGGAATTTACGTCATAATTCTAACTCCTAACCTATTAATGCATATGCTAATATGCTCACTTCTATGCGTGTAACTTTTTTCTCGCGTATGTTAAACTGGCTATTTACACATGTAGAAATGCTAATTTATATGACATATTTCTTAAATATTGCATTTAGAATTTGTATTTTGTTCTATTTCCATTATTTCGTTTGCTAATACATGTATGCTTACTTCTATGCATGTAACTTCTTCCTTACATAATAATATGTTAAATTGGCTAATTACACATGCAAAAATGCTAGTTTATATGACTTATTTCTTAAATATTGCAGTTAGAATGTGTATTTTGTGCTATTTCCATTATTACTTTTAATTTATCTTAGTCAGATTAGTTTCGTAAACCTATTGACATTTCCCCAATGTTATGCGCTATGGCGTCATAATTCTTCTAACGCCCATTACGGTAACAGATGGCACTGTTTACAATTATATAGCGGCTGATTGAGGACATGTGAAATCTCGCCTTTTACATTACCCCACAGATATGACAAAATTTTTCTGTCAAAAATAATAAAATATTTTACGTACAAAAGCAAATTATGCTAGATATTTTTTAGATAAATAAATAGACTACATTGTCGTGCATTTGCCTTAATATTGCCATATAAAATGTGTAGTAAGAACTCATTACGTCATGCATGAAAGTGAATAAATAAATATAAATAGGTAAAATTATGAAATATTTTACGCACACAAGTAAAGTATCTTTGATATTATTCAAGTAATCTAGCTTTATATCGGACCAAAATCATCGGGAGCCGCGGTAGCTCAGTGATTAAGTCACTGGATCGCTATCCAGGAGGTCCCGGGTCGCCCCACAATGTTGGAAGAGAAAGTTCCTAGGGTTTTCCGGCGTGGTTTCCCCTTGTCAGTGGTGCAAGACGGAGTGCCTGTCAAGGAACAGTGTCTGGTCATTCTAATTGGACGAAAAACTAATGGCGTGCACGTAAAAGAACCCTTGACGGAATTTGAAATAAGAGTAGGCCGTAGCACCGCTGTCTGTGCAAAATTCCCTCATGTAGCATACTGCATGTATACCCGTCTTGATTAGCCCAGTCCGTGCAACAACGCAGGACTTTAAACTCTATTTCATTTAATTTCATTTCCAAATCACTGGGTTTGTGTTAGGAGATAGGAGAGCTTTGGGGATTAGGCGAACAATCACCACTCTTAGTGATCAGTTTGGTGTCATAACTAATTGGATAAAGGTCAAATAAGGAATTTAAAATTAGTATAGTAGTCTGTTCTGCATTGTGAACATCCTCTAAAAATCCCATATTCTGCTCCAATTGAGGGGTTCCGGAGTAATGTCACCACCCCTCCCCCTCTTATATTTTTTAATGTTTCCGGGCCTTTAAATCTGGAATCAATAAATTTATATCAGTGGTATTTGACAGGACTGCAAAGGTATATAAACTTAAAATTGATTAGTCAACATAGGCTAGTATAGACAAAATATGCTCTTCAAAAAAAGTAGGGGATATTGAAATGCAACCTATGCAGGTTGTGCTATGATAAATCGTCATGGACACTTGACATGCTTTGAGAGTATGTTCACAGATGAAGAACTTATCGCCCCAACAGAGCCACTGAGCTGCACCTGCGACACGCAATAGCGCCATACACGCAGGGGAGGTTCATTTTCAAATTTGACACTTCAAGGGAGGGTTGATGAAAACTGCCGCGGACTTGTTTATCCTATCCATGTTTGCTTTCCTATCGGTTCTTGCAAAAGATTTACTGTTTAGCGTATCTTTGCTTTAGTATGTTACGTTTAATTTGCAATGAGACGTCTTCAACATGATGAACGTCTACGTGCTATTGGCATGCTTCAAATGGGTTCTACACAGCGACTAGTAGCCAACATGTGGAACCGGTACCAACAAACACACAATGCTGATGATAGACCTCGTTCAGGTCGTCCTAGAGCCACTACACAAGCCCAAGATCGATACATTCGTACACAGGTCCTGCGAAATCGAGGACAAACGGCCAATCAGAGTTCTGTAAACTTGTATCAAGTTACAGAAATTCGAGTTGCACCCCAAACGATTAGAAATCGGCTACATGCAGCCCATTTGCATGCGCGACGACCGCGTGTTGTGCCTCCATTAACTCGCCAGCACATAGCAAACAGGCGTCAATTGTGTAGGCAGCGTAGACATTGGGATAATCGTCGATGGGCGCGTGTGATGTTCTCAGATGAGTTCAGATTTACTCTGGATTTCACCGATAGGCGTGCTCGCTTTTGGGGGCGTGTAGATGAGCGTCATGCTAACGTTAACGTCAGACAGCATGACAGATTCGGGCGTGGGTCTGTTATGGTGTGAGGAGGAATCACCATGACTGGCAGAACGGACTTGCATATTGTTCAAGGAAGGGTCACTGGTGTGTACTACCGTGACCACATCCTGGCACCGATAGTTCTGCCCTTTGCTCAACGTGCAGGTCGACGTTTCATCTTTCAAGGTGATAATGCCCGTGCCCACCGCGCTCGTGTCGTGAATGACTACCTCCAGCGTCACCATATTGTCCATATGCCTTGGTCAGCCATGAGTCCAGGACCTTTCCCCTATAGAGCATGTCTGGGACATGATCGGGAGACGTGTTCGTCGACGTTAACGTCAACCGACAACACTACAAGAATGGGCCGTGGCACTGCAAGAGGAGTGGGTTAGATTGCCCAAAATCGTGATTGGACGGTTGATTAGGAGCATGCCACGACGAATTGCTGAATGTCTGAGGATTGGTGGAGCAATTACTCATTATTAAGATAAAATCAAAAACGTCCATTTTCACTTTTGACAGTGTATCTCTTAGCCGCCCATATGAACTGTTTATGTTCATGTGTAGACAAATTGACCTGTTATTAACATACACTGGTTACCTCTAATAAAACAGAAGTGCATTGTTTCTGAATATTCCCTTCTTTTTTGAAGAGTATAGATAACATTTCAGGCCTAAATAAAGACCTGCAATGGGCAGATTTAGCTCTTGCATAATATAAGTTTAAACTATATGTTGATATCCCAAAGATCTCGAATAGGTTCGATTTTGGCACATATCTCACGGTAACTTTCCAGATTATAACCCCTGATTGTACGAAAATCGCGCGCCTAGCTTGTGGACACTCTAGAGGTCACAAGACCGTAACTTCTTGGATTATTGCCCCTGATTGTACATAGCTTGTGGACCCTGTAGAGGTCATAATTTTGATTAACGTTCAATTATATGTTTATTACACAACAGTCACCAATGGGTTTGATTTTGTTGGAAATTGGACCGTACAAATACACATAGTGGCAAAGCATGTAATACATAATATGTATATCAATTTTTGTCCGATTTAGATGACACTTAAAATATGCGTAAAAGGTCGAAAGAACTTGCATGTGCATCTGACATAGAACCGCAGCATCTTAGGTTATGGCCTCATATCTGCCTTTAACGCAAAAAGTGAAATAAATGAAATGAAATGAAATGGGGTTTAACGTCCTACTGTTCTGCTCCTATGCTGGGCTAATGAAGACGGGCATACGCCATACAGTGTGCTATGAGGGAAATTTTGCCCGGGCAGCGGCACTATCGCCTACTCTTATATCGAATTCCAACCGCCAAGGGATCTTTTACGTGCATTCCAATGTATACATGGGACCTCGGTTTTTCGTCTCATCCGAAGGACTAGACAGCTGTCCTTGTTAGGCCCTCCGTCCTGCATCGCTGACAAGGGGGAACCACGCCGGAAAATCTGGATGAACTTTCTCGGCCAATGCAGGGATCGAACACCCGACCTCCAGGCTAGCGAGCCAGCGTCTTACCCACTTAGCCACGTGCCCCCCCCCCCCCGAAAAAAAAAATAGGTTTGTGGATCTTAAAATATGCATTACGGATTGAAAGATCTTGGATTGGTTTGATTTTGGTGCGCATCTGACCATAGGTTTCTGAAAATATTTTGAGCCATACATGTTATGGTTTTAACGGATTTTTTTCGAATATGATTATGCTCCCTTAGTCGAAAACCCGATCGATTTTCAGCGTTCTCCGACCTCCCTTTGCCGAAAACCTTGTAATAGATTGTTTTCATTTTCGATGTGAAGCATTGGGATAATGAGACAATTACCCTGTTCTCCGTGCATCAGCGTTCTGTGACCTACCGTTCCAGAGTTATCCCCCTTTCCCTAAAATCTTGTAAACGTAGAGGCTACAGTTTTAACGGATGTTTTCCAATTCAATGTCAGGCATTGCATTGAGACGATGAGAGGACGGGTGGTTTTCACTGTTATCCGTCCATTCCTTGCAAAAATGTCAACCGCCAGTTCCTGTTAGGAACGGTCTCTGATCAAGCACTTTCCGATGGCCATTCCTATCCGTCCTCATATAGCTGCAATATGAAAATACCGCTCTTCCCAACACATTGTTCTTGGGATATTTTGGAATCCTTACCTTCTATTTTACATCGTGATTCTTTATTTTTCGCCAAAAGGAATCATTTCTCGTCACATTTGACACAAATTTATATTTCAACACTATTTTCAAGTATAATTTTGCGATTAAAAAAACATCTTCGACCTCGTAATGACTGACCAGTTCAAATGTATTTTGTGTATGTTTTTTAAGGTAGGGAGGAGCGGCATTTTCATATTTCATAAAGGAAATCGGCACCCGCGTGTTTAAATCAGTATCAACAATAGGCCTAACTAGCTTCAACGTTTCGGGTAGCTTTATCTGTAATTGGGTTACAGACGGCGGCGCTTGTCTTCTGCGAGAGTGGAGAAGCAGAGCTCACCGTGTAGGGACCCCCAAGAAAATTTTGGAAAATTTGACGGCCGAAAAACGCGTTTTCCTGGTATTCCAACCTCTGAATACAGCAACTTCAAAGTGGTCTAATATAGCCTAATTAAGATGGCCGACTCGAATTCCAATCAACCAATCAATTGTTTACACTCCACGGAGACGGGACCGTCGAGAGAAAATTTTGAAAATTTAACTGCTGCAAACGCGTTTTCCTGCTATTCCAGTCTGTGAATACAGCAACTTCAATGTGGTCCAATATAGCCTACCTTTGGTGGCTGACCTGAATCCCCAACAACCAATCAATTGTCTCCTCGGGGTATGGGGGCCTCGCCCTGCCTAAGAGAATTTTGAAAATTTAAATACCGCAAATGCGTTTTTATGCTTCTCTAACACGCGAGTTAAGCAACTCTAAAGTTCTATAATGGTTCTGTAACCATTGTAACCGAAATCCCACTCTATGCCGACTTGAATTCCAACCATCTAATCACACTGTTGCAGCTGCATTCACAAATAATAATCGATGCCCAAAAAATGTTGCACAAAGTATAGAGTGGCTCCAGACAAAATGTTTTAATCCACAGTCAATTTAGTACAAATTCGTGGTATTCAATAAAAAGAGAAGTAAAATTAGTGTTTTATTAGATTTCGGGCACTTTATTTTGCCAACTAGACGAAATATTTTTTATTTCACTTTCCCCGTCTGCCCAAAAAGTCAGATTGCCCGAAACTGGGGGCGGGCAGCTGCCCCTAGTTCGTACGCCTATGAATCCCTACACCACAATGAATGTCAACAAAATACTGAGCATCCCGGTTGAACATAGATCGTATATAGGTGTTCGCCGATCGTTATCTCAACGGAAAGCAGTTTTATTTATGTTGACATAAAGTTCATGTCATATATGATTGTTATGAACCTTAGGGGCAGTGGCTACAACACTGAGCAACCTGAGAAAATTTTGAAAAATTGAGTCAATATCCTAACATTTGAGGTCATTGCCGAGAGCAAATTCTTGTGAACGAGAGAACCAGAAATGGCAGCCAATACGATCCACACACCAGTGGTACTACTAACTGGGCAGTTCATTATAACCATGAATATGATAGTGCTGAGACAGTAAAAGACCACAGGAGTGGAAGAAGGATGCCATAATGGAATCGAGCGGAGTAGGCGCGAACAAATTTCAGATAGCGACGTATAATATGTAATTGTTTGGGACTCGGCCTGAAAATTTTAGTCAATGTCATGGCAAATGGGAACAATTCTCGTGAACGAGAGGTTAAGAAATGGGACAGAATCTTGAGGCCTCCATGTCAATTCTGCCTGTTTTGTGAGAGTTGAAATAACATTTCTACAGGCTGTCACCCCACGACCCACTCACGAGTGGTGCTACTAACTGGGCGATTCATTGTGACGCGACGGTGAATATTATGATAGTGTGAGATAGTGTAAGACAGAGGAATGGTGACACAATGGAATTGAGCGCTTTAGGAGCGAAAAAATTTCAGATACGTATGTAACTGAGCTTTGAATTTTTTGGGACAGGGCCTGAGGGAACTTTGTCTCACGGGGTCGCTTACTCGCTCATCTCCCCCCCCCCCCCCCGGGCCAGTAAAATCCGCACCTGGTCTGATATGAGACTGTCTCACGAGAGTGCTTACTTGGTCTCATGATAAGAGGATACTATCTTTTTCTTAAGGCAAAGCTACTGTGTAAGCGTATTCCATGCTTCGTGTACCTATCTTATTTATTGTGATATCTCTTATATATAATCATATTTTTTCATTTTATTTATTTGTGTTATATGCTTGATAACGACTTGTGAAATCTTGTTGAAACATCGCAGTGAAATAAACCATAGTAATTGTTATCCATAAATAGTGTGTTATTCGATTATGTTCCAATTACTAAATGCCATTTAAAGAATATACAAAATAGGCACATGACTATGTAAGTTAAATGTACAGGACCCCTTATAATGGATGTTTTTGAAATGGGTCTCCTTTCTACTATCACTAATCATTGGAACATAAACTTATCATTAAACAAACGAATGGTATTAAACAGTTTATTTTTAATACATATTATCATATATACTTATCACAATTATATATGTAATGTGTAAGCATTGTACATGTAAAATATAATATATAATTTATTTTGATTAGTTTACACAAAACATTGCATTGATCAAAGTTCATCAAAATCGATTCAAATATAATAATTTACAATTTCATTCAGTCTCGCATTCAAATATCAAAGAAGTAACTATGAAAATTGAAAAATATGTAATAATAATAAGAGTGTATGTAATTTTTTTTTTATTCCATGTTTCTGGCATGTAATAAAATAAACATCATTGCACATAGTTTTCAGAAAAGTAAATATTATTAGTAACTATAAAACTATGTAAATAGAAATATATAATTCACCCAGAATATAAATATAATTATACGTCAGTAAACACTACCCTATGGTTAACTAAACCTTTATCAAAATTCAATTTAAATCTAAATTAACTGTAAAACCAGCTAGTTAATATTGTTTCACAATTATCATATAATCAAATATTTATAAATATTGGATACAGATGCCACAAGGATTATCAACCCTCAAAGTCATTAACTTTTAAATTCTTTTAGAAGCACTATCCCAAGTCAATAATTCTATAATGAGGCTGTGGTTAGATTCATAGTGTGATAATTCAAACAATACAATCTGTGGATTTTTTTAGGATGAATTGATTGATAATGTAGAATACACCATGTTTATATGATTTTAGTTCTGGTATTATAAATATTTGTTGAAGTTTAATCATGTAGAACTATATTGATTAACATAGAACCACTAAAACATGACACTAACACACTAGTTCTATTGTTAAATACTGAAACACTTTTAGTTAAAAAAGGGAATACAATAAGAAATTTATTAATCCAATTACCTTCAATTAACAATCATACAGTGTGTCCCCGATTACCATTATTGTCTTTTTCCAATTAGTTTGTCCAATGTTGTCTTCTCCACAAGGGACGTAGCTCGGAATTCCACATGACACAAAATGACATCGGTATACACTCACTGTGGAATCTAGTGACCCGGATCCCATTACTACATGTAGTGATGGCATCACTGAATTAAACTCATTAACAACAAATTAAAGATGCGTATCAATTTTACATGAGTTTTGACAGAAATAATATCTCATATTACAACTACACACATTTCTCATTTAAAGATACAGATCACCAAGCTATTGTGTCATGTGAGAGTAAAGTTTAGTCAAATGTGCAATACCATTAGTCATCCTGAGCTGTCCCCATGAAGAATTTTGTCGACACATTTCATTTTAAAGTGACATTATTCCATTATTTCTGGCGTAAAACCTTGACTTAATTGATAGTATTGTATTTCTCAAGCCTTTCTAAGTACCATCATACTAATAAAGCCAGCATGTAATTCTAATGCAGATATCTGATAATGATCTCATAATTAGTTCATCTGGTTTTAATAAGGGAGAAGGGTCTGTGAATGATTTTATTCTCAAATGATTGTTTCTAAACTGAAAACGAACGTCCTGCCCTACATACATTACATGCAGCTCATTACCGATTTTTCATTTCAAAATGGTGATCGATGAAGAGCATCACTAATTATATTCTGTCAACATGTTGTTTGTTAAGAACAATCACATCTTTAATAAGTCTGACAAGAATACTCTGAACTACATCAAATGTAAAAGGAAGCATCACAAATACACCATATACCGGTAAGTCTGTCTGGTTTGAAGAACCTAACACAATTCATATCAAAAGTTGACCAAGTTTCAGGAAACACCCACATGTTTTGAGAAAAAATACCCCCAAAACACCTCAAAAAAGAATGTAATAAATGACCAAATACATTTGCAATTATTTTGTGGAATGTTTTCGGGATTAAGGTATAGAATTTGTTTATTGCAGATTGAGATTATTTGACATATTGCAGTTGTGTTAAAAGAAATGTATTAAATATGACGTAAGACACCATAGCTGAATGTATCAGTAATATTTTTCTTTTTAGTTTGTCTTTGATACCCTTATGCATGATATAACCCTCATAAAGATTACTGACTAATTCATTTCTAAAGTGTCATACTTCAAGGATCATAATCAACAAAAAATAAGTCAAGATCTTGAAATCATTAACACTAACAGCAACAAAATAAAACTTTTGAGTGAAAAATCACATTGACAAGACCACATACATTTTTAGACCAAGTAATATACAAATTTGACTTTGAAATATACAATAATTATTCTTATGAATTTATAACCACTATAATTATTATACATTATATATTAATATGTAAAATTATTACAACATATAGCTTATAAATTCATACATCTATTAAAACGGAGAAAAGTATATTAAACGTTAAACAATATTAAATTGATATTAAACAATTTTGAAGATATTAACAATCAAGGAACAATAATTAACAATAAAAGGAAATTGACAATCTTTGATTATCAACAATGTTTGATATTGAAAGAACACCAACAGTTATGTGGTAAATTTCATTTGGTCATACTCCTATCCTTTAGAGGAACCACTTTCAACATGAAAATAAAAGTAACAAATTTTGATAAATAACATATTATTATTATTATTATTTAAAATAACCCTAGGCTCCTTGAAAACCAATCAACCACCGGTAGTTAAAGTCTCTATATCTCAGCTATGCACATGTCTGTAACATATTTTTATTATGAACTTATCTGAACAGTCCTGATTTAACTACGGTGTATGTTGAAATTTAAAATTTCTTTTTATCGCTAACAGCTAAAGCCTCTTTAAGTGACAAACTGTGCAGATTTGAGCTTTAAAAAATGTTGTTTGATTAAAATAAAAGCAAGTCTTCTCTTATTTTAAACCAGATACCAAGTTAAGGTTGATTTGAGAGGTAAAAAAAAAAGCCCTTAAATATCTAAACAGGTTTCAGTGACATAAATTGATGCATAATTCTGAATGTTGATAGGGTTCCTCCTTGTGAACAGACAAAAGAATCCAGAAAGTTTAAAACTCTGACCTTTGGATGACAGGGGCAATAATTCTGTAGTTCTGAAAATCAATAGGATTCCTCATTATGACTACCTGGTTCCTGAACAATTACAACATGTTAAAAATCATCATAATAAATCTAAAACATATTGACCTGTAGAGCATTTACAAAGTCTTCTAGGGCAATAACTGTACAATATTTGATGTGTGTGTCTGAATTTTGATAGGGTTCACAATTTAAAATCTGTCACTGGCAAATGGGCCTTGTCCAGTGCTTTTGGGTATTCAAGGAGGATGGGGTGGGGGCATATTCCTACAAAAATTCACCTTAGTCCACTTGGGTCCATGCCATGCTAATGTGCCTTTTCTGAATTGGTAACCATTGTACATATTCCTGAATCAGAAGTTCTTTTAGTTTACAATATATCATGTGGTTATAGTTACTTCCCACACATCAGTACACTATAGGTAAATTACATTTTTATTAAAGAAGATGGTCATAATGGGGATGATTTTATTAAATTTGTGTATTTTGAGTGTCAAAATTAACCTTACTGTTTTCAATTGTCCACATTTGCTAGATCTAGTTTTGCCAGCCACGTCACAATCCCAATATTTAATTTAGAAAGTTTTAAAAGTTGTTATCATCTATTGTTAGAATGTAGAAATAGATGGATCTTCTCCTTTAACTAAAATCCTACCTATTAGACTGGAGGTACTGTGTGGGGGGCAAATGGGCAAAAACCAGACCCAACTTTTCTATAGTAAAATTTTGCGTAGAATATGTTGCAGAGTGCTAAATTCACCTTTGTTCTTTGTGACCCCAGAGGTCAAAAGGTCAAATTTTCCGTTTTTGCACTAGGACGATTTAAAGCAATAAATGTCACAAAGAACAAAAGTGAATTTAGCAAGTTTACATTTTTATTGAAAGAGTGATTAGTTTTGATCATTTTCAGCATGTTTTCATGATACAAGAATGGCTGCGTATTCACTTTCAGTGTAAATGACCGTTGACCCCCAATATTTCAAATACACCCCAATGGCGGACTGATTACCACTCGGCATCGTATTCTACGCAAAAAAATACTGTACAAATACAAAAGTTGGGTCTGGTTTTGTGCCCATTTGTATTTATTACTTAAAATTTAAATGATTTTCAATACATTCCCAATAATTGATTTATAGAAGGGTACTAGTCAAATGTTATAAATACTTGTACAAGAAATTATGACCACCGTCTCCCCCTTACCAAAACAATAAACAGAGAAGAGGTTTAATGGGCCTTTTAGTTCTTAAATTAACAACTGCTTATGTGCAGAACACTACTATTTAGTGCAAAATTCATATTATTCATGTAAATACACCCAATTAACTTTCTGGAATCTTCTATAAAATCTAACAACATGTTCTTGTAAGAATCAATGTAATGCCCCAATACAAGCAAAATCTGGTTTAAAATAAACCTCATTATACTAACAGATGACTGAACCTTATATTGTAATGTATTGTTTAAATGACCCGAAGCAATAGTTGTAATCTTACTGTATCTAACACAAAAATAGTAGTTAATACTAGAAAAATATGTTTGAGAAGATCTAATACAAGTTGATAACATAAAGTTATGTGGGTAAAATAGCGGAAATATCTAACACAGCCTGTAGATATAATCAATATCAGTTATTGTAACCTAACCCCCAGTTTTAACTGTGTACAAACTGTAATTTAACATAGCTTATTTCCTTAATAAATAAAGGTTACTGAAACCTGCTATTACTGACCATATTAAATACTATAGTTCCTGTAAAATTATCGCTTTCCCTGCACATGATAGGAGAAAAGCCTGGTCATCATCTGATGCTGGTTCCATCCTCATCAGAGTTGGAACAGGTCTGATGCGATGATCGGATGTAGAATGTACAATTGTAATGGAAGGAGGTAATGGTTCGTTTAATAAATATGATGATACAGAATAGTGAACTTGATCAAATGTAGGTGGCACTGTTATTGATCTTATATCACGTTCTAGGGTGTCCGAACCCTGGTTAGAATCGGTCTCATGAGAATCTGTAGGTGAACTTCTTCCTCCGTCATCCCATGCTTTATAAACCTCAGCTTGAAAGACAGTTTGTGAACTTGTTAAAGTATTTGCACACACAGTGGGCATTGATTTACTTTTATTCTTTGATTGACCTGAATCTATTTCATCCTCCATAGCTATCGTTGGTTTTCTCAGATTTGAATTAGGGCAAGTATACTGGCCACTAGCATGCCGTGTCCGACCACACAGTACACAAGGTCTATTTTCAATATCTGAAAATCGTTCAGTGAGCGGTATCATTTCGTAACTTTTTGATATGTTAATTTGATTTGTTGACATTTGTGTTGTAAGATGGCTACTAAGTGATGATGGTAATGAGTTTTGTCGACTATAAGGAAGAGGGTTGTAAGTTATATCATGGTTATCATTTGATCGATGAGGTAAAGTATGTACTTCTATCAAAGCATTAATTTGTGAACTGATCTGTGGTTTTATCGAGTCCGTTGTACTGTAATGTTTAAGTAATGGTTGTTCCAATGAATTATTTCTATGATGTCTGGATTTTGATTTATTTGAACTAGGCGGTGGCATTTGTTCTAGGCGATCATCTACCCAGTTTGGGTTCTTTTGAAAAAATTCTTTGGCTTGTTCCATCGCAATAAAGAGTTCTGTGCCCACCTCACTTTTTTGGTAGTTTTTGTCTGTAACTGGGTAAGATTCATCAGTTTTCGATGAGGCATCATCGAGTCCATGAATATGTTGGTATAATTTGTTAATATCTTTCATCAAACAAAATTTGGTGGCAGTTTCAAGTTGTGGTGGAATATCACTTGGTGTAGAATAATCCATGAGCACCGTTACAAATTTTGACAAAGACTGGTCCTTACGACGTTCAACTCGCATTTTTTCACCCACATAATCAACTGCCACGGCAAAATAATCAGGAAGAGTTCTATCATTTGAAACTTTAAATCTCGTTCGTTTTTTAGAACAGCGCAGACGAGCCCCAACACTACATAAAACCATAATAATATCAGCTTCCTGCAGACGTTCTACCAACCACGTATCTAGACCACGACTGTGAATTATTTGTTCTTCAAATAAATCAAAAAAGACATTGCAATCACAACTTTCTATCAAGAAACCAGCCAATGATTGCGCCACCTTCTCGTGTACAGGTAAGTCATCCGAGTACAGTAACAACACACTAACCAATTGTTTCTGGTTTAAATCTGAAAAATAAAACTTAGAAACATTAATATCTTAAAAAATTGGTAGCCAGGTAACAAAACATAGCCCACAGCAGGTAAGTTGTCCAGGCAGTCAACAAGGGTTGTCGCATATTTTTTATTTTGTCAGTAATGAAAACATTTACAACACACCAAAATCTGATTACAAGTAACTACCCATTAAGTAATTATTAGAAATGATTAAAATTTGTTTTGATTGTTTGTCTCATGACCTTAAACACTGTGTATAAATTCATATTAACTTTAGCCTATAGCGCGTCCACAAGTGATCAAGGGCCATAACTCTATTAGTAATTATTGGAAATTGTTGAAAAGCAATAGGCTTCTTTCAATCATGACCATGTATAAATCTAGAGGATACAGGTTTGCTCCCGGTGTTGGCCCAGAAAGTTCATCAGGATTTTCCAGCGTGGTTTCCTCTTGTCAGTGGTGCGGGACGGAGGGCCTGACAAGGACAGCTGTCTAGTCATTCGGACGGGACTAAAATCCAAGGTCCAATAATGTACTCATTGACAGCACATAAAAGGTCCCTTGACAGTTGGCAAAATTTCCCTCATAGCACACTGTATGGCATATGCCCGTCTTCATTAGCCCAGTCGGAGGGAGCAGTAGGACGTTAAAACCCATTTCATTTCATTTCTGTTCATAAATTTTAAGTCTATCGGATATCAACTATTGCCTCTAGAGCGTCCATAAGATTTTTCAAAGTGATCAAGGACCATAACTCTAGCAGTAATTATTGGAAATTGTTTAAAATCAATAAGCTTCTTCCTCTCATGACCGTTAACACTGTGTATAAATTTAAAGTCCATGTGACTAGAGCATCCACAAGCGGGATTGACGAAATAAATGCCCAAATTCTGGAAAAAAAATGTCACTGTTTATTAAAATGATTTTAAATGTTCTAACTTTTATGCCAAATTTTAATCCATTAGTCAAATTAAAGAAATTACGATTCCCGTAAAGATAATACACATAATGATTGATGTCAAAATGTAGCAAAACAGCACAAACAATCTACTCAAATTTTAGGTTTACTGTATGAAACGAGTGAGGAATAACTGTCCTTATTTTAATATGCATTTAATTTTAATATGTATCTAAGTCACTTTAACTTCAATAAGTAAACCAATCTACTTATTATTTTTAAGTGAATATTAATTGAATTAATTAAAGGTCATATGGCTCTATTTTTTTTGGAACCTTAAAATAGATGAAAATGGGTCTAATGTGAGGCTACATATTACATTAAATATTTTTCTAAAAATTGAATGTTTTAAAAAAATTATTGTAATTTCTAATTAATTATGTTCGTCAGTGAAATATGGAAACAGTAGTGGTTTGAGTCTGCTTAGTCCATTGAACATGGAAATTTTACCATTATTCTTTCATTTGTGAATCAGCCATTTATTATTACTACCTTATTGTCTTCAGGGCATGTTCATTACAAATGGTGCTCGAAACCATTATGTCCATAGAGTACACGATGTCGTGTAGTGATCTCAAGATGTTCATTGTGTCTTAAATATTGGATATTAGGACCCCATATTTTTTATGGTAAGATAAGAACATCAATATTGATTTAAATGGAGCAATATTGAATTCTAATTTGTGTTTTTAATCTTGAATTAGAGGTTTAGCTCCTTTAATTAAACTCTCTTCAAAACAGAAGTCTGATGAATATTAACTTAAAGTCTTTCATCGTCATTTGAGGGATTTGTAATCCCTTGCAAACCATAATATTGTAGTAGTTGAATTTTTAAAAGGCATATTAGTCCAGAATTGTTTGAATTCTGTTTAGTATTTACAGAGAAATGCTTAATTGAAAACTTGTCAACTTCTACATACGATATAAACAGGATATGTTTTGACAAGTCTCTTTTTTTATTCAATTTATCTACAGTTGATATTTTCATTTCTTTAAACATACATTATGCAAGAGCTAAATCTGATTATTGCAAGTCTTTATTTAGGCTTCAGATGTCATAGAAATTATAAATTAGATCTTTATTTACACAACAAGCACAAAATCAACTCTGTAGACCCACGGATGGCTTGGATTCGGCTTGGATTTAAACAGGATTTCGCTGATTGATTAAATTTTTAAATGACGTCGTAAGCGGAGATTAACCGTTACGTTGACGTCATACTCCCGGAAATAATTTTAGATCGAGGTTAAATGATAGATTGTACGAAGTGAGGCCGCTGTTGAGCGAGGCCGCATGTCAGTCAATTTGATTGAAAGTTCCATATACATGTATACGGCTTTGATATTATGTTTAGTTGTGGTTAAAATGAGAGTTTGGATGTCGGTATTAAAGGCTACGCTCTTTTGTCACTTGCGTTTACAGAAAAATTATAGAAATTGATAAACATCGCAGCTAACATCACCCCAGTTGAATTGCAGCTCCATTGGATCACTGTTCGGGAGTTACGCAGGCCTACCAGTTACAGTACAAGAGTACACGCAGGCTAACAAGAACTCGGCTATAATTATGCCTCATTGATTTGGTCCATTCCTTTCAAACTTTTGCTTCTTATCTATATATTAAAAGTCTTATTTTTAATTTGTAGTAAAAATAAATGTGATACGAATTGAATTGCAACCCCGTCTCAAACCACAGCCATAGAAAACGTTACTTGATAATCTATTAATCGAGATTATGTAGGTGGGGTTAACGCCTGTCAATCAAACGATCATCCATTCTCAGAGACGGTGAAGAGAGAGTTTACTTCCATTTCTAGTCAAAAATTACAATAGTGATAAATTTGTTCAAAATAAAGTAATTTGACTGAATTTTCAATATATTCTTCTTTCATCATCTATTTTTGAACTGTTATAGCAAGAATGACCAACTCTCTATTAAAATCTCCCATAATGTATCTTTAATTAAGTGTCAAATAATCAAATTGAGTATATTTTTCTTCAAAATTGATCTGTATCCAATACTGTGATTGGTGCAATTAAGTGTCATTAACAAACTGTATATTTAGACCCCTTACTTTGCATATGAAAGTTGTAAAACTACATGATATGGGTCTAGATTATTATATAGGTTGATTATGTTAACTTCAAGATTACTCTAATATCAACTTCATTGCTAGGAAGCTGTATAAGTGTAAAAACCTATTTGTCTTCTTACTTCTACTGTTAATATTCTATTTTATACCCGGCATTCGTATGCTTGGAAATCAATATCCTTAAACAACTTCTCAACACATATTGGATTATTTATATCTTAGATTTTAAAAAAGAAAGAAGCCTAGACTAATCAACGTTTTTAATACCGAAAGTAAATATATATCCCCTTGATTGTTTCATGCGATTCTCTTGAAATTAATTACAAAAAATCAATGTCCTCCTTTTTTGGGCATTAAAGCATCCATTGAATAGTGTATATCAGTTTAAACAACACAAAGAGTACAAATAATAAAAATTGCCTGACATCAAGATAACTGAAAACAATCTGCAACACGAGCGAGTCTTTACGTCATCTTAAACCAACCTATCATTTATAGGTCACAAGAACCTATGATGAAACCTTCGAAGGTAGATATCAATATTTGGACATTTTTTTGGTAAAGATTGGAATGTTTTAAATTCTAGCATACAATGACATTTAGGCCATTTTATTATTAAAAGTAGAACAGTCAGAATTAGAGAAACTAAATGCACAGCTATTACTTTAGCTAAAGTTGGACCATATCCAAATATAAATACACAGGCTTCGAAATTAGCGGACACAAAGACGCAAAAAGCGTGCTAAAATATGAAAATAGCGTGTTAGATTTGAACTAAAACGCAAAGTTTTGCGTCTACGATAATCTAGTTTTAAGCAGATTTTAAAACTTGAATTTTACTATAGCTTAATTTTGTGAAAAGGTTGAAAATGTTTACGATAAAATTTTACGTAAGACCCAATTTTGCGTATAGACTTACTTTCCTTTAAAGGCTCAATACCACTCTTGTTGTAACTGAATATGTCCCAATCTTTATTCTGGTCAACAAATTGTACTATTTTACAGTATTCAAATTAATTGATGATACAAATTTCATCTTAACACACCTAATTTAAAAAATTGGAAAAATTCAACTAAATGATTTGGAAAGTCTGACGTAAAGCTTTTCAAATGTGACTTGGATTTAAAAATATTTTTGAACCCTCTGGACAAGTAACATAGGATTTAATGGATAATTTACACAACAGGTAGGACACTAACACATCTAGTACTTAGAATAAGGCTATTTTTTTATTTTCTGGAACTGTCAAGCCAGCAAGAGTGTTATTGTCCCTTTAACAAACTCCGAGTCTCAACGAAGAGACCAGATATAATTGGCCACGTGTAACTTAACCAATGAAATAACAATACGTCACCTTCCTGACAAATAATATATGCAAAACTGAAAGCATGTGATATTATTGACCAATCATGTTATCCCTAACTGTGTTGACCCTAAGATGGCGAACGGGCCATTTCACACAGTTTACGCAGCCGTTACTAAAATACTACTTGGTCTAAACGATGATTACCACATTTTGTAAACGCAAAAACCAATAGAAAATACACATTTGTGAATAAGTGGTGGTTAAGTGGTGGTTAAATGGACAAAAGTCCAAACGATCAAATTCTTTTCCAATACTTCCATTTGGCACCAGGCAAAAAAATGTTGTATTAATTTTAGATTTACAACTAGAATTACTGAAAGTTTTTGCTTGTTACACTTTGTTTTTGCTTCTAATTTTAAAAATAACAAGCAAAAAATTGCTTCTGGTATTGGAAATAAGATTCGAACCCTGAAATACAGCCAAACTTACATAAGAAATATAGGTGTACCTTTCAGATAAATACTGAATGTAACATAATTAACTAGTTTAAACAGTATTTATTTCAAAGATATAGTTATATTCCTAGAAATAGTTCAATTCTAAAATATTAATAGTTAACCTACTTAGTTAATAACAAAGAATCATTAAAACCACACTGTGGCAAATTTTCAATAGTCATTACTCATTAACCTTATTTAAATTTAACAAAAACAAGCCAACAGTGAGTCTCGACCAATCAGATTAAAGTCCCTACTTCGCCTAAGCAGAAAATGCTCAGCATCGAATTTTGTTAAGGTATTGATGTAATGAAACAATACATGAAGTTTCACCACTATCACTCAATTAGAATCAAAGTTGTCCAGCTTCAAAGTCTCGACAAATCAAATTGCTCATCGCTCTGCTTACCCGGAGCAAAAAATGTTCATTATCGAACTTAGCCAAGCTATTGCTATTGATGTAATGAAACTATACACCAAGGTTCATCACTCTCACTTAATTGTCCAATACTTCCGGTGTTTCAATTGTTTTCATTTATAGTTTAAGGACTGGATTAGACCTTCGACTTCATATTCCTGAGGTTTCAGAAAAATCGTTGGAGCCGTTTTAAAAAAATAAGAACCCTACGATTTGACCAAAATGCGAAAAAAAGTAAAAAATCAAAGTTAACATTTAAGATATTTTTTTTATATCGTTGGAATTGGATCGACGCCAGCTATCTAAAAATGTAATCATAATTTAAAAATTCCAAAAAATAAAAATTTTACTCAAATTTTGAAAATTTTCCAATTTTACCAAAATTTTGAAAATTTTCACCAAAAAAATAAAAGCGACAAAGTTTCTAAATTCGGCGGTTTTGAACTGCTATCTGCCCAGATATGTCACCAGCTATCCAAAAATGTAAATATCGGTTGAGAATTCCCAGAGTTATGACCAGTTTTCGTTTTTCGTATTTAATGTCACTTCCGGTATGCGCACAGATTTCAAAATGGCTTTAAGCAGAAGCTGCACACCACTTTTCCAACAGAAAATCAAATTTCAAACCTCTATCTCTTATAGTTGTTGAGATCTAGCTTCCCAAAATAAAAAAAAAATAATATTAATCTTAGTAATAACGGTGAAAGCCTAATAAATGTAGTCTGTAGAGTGGTCACAAGAAATTATTTACGACGGATGGACGTACAGACATACGGACGGGGGCGACAACAATATATGAACACATTTCCATGCGGGCGTATAAAAACGTGATTTGCTTTCAATCAGGGACCATAATCCATGAAGTTACGGTCCGATACATGCCAATATCGAAAGGAACCAAGATCTTTTGGAGATAAACCTATATTTTCGTCAAAATCGGATAAAAATTGTGACTCGTAGAGTGTCCACAAACAAATTGTGGACGGACGGACAGTGTATAACCATAGAAAGTAATCTCTGTTAGGTTTGTATTTGTCATCTATTCTAGAATATTGTGTTGTTAAGCTTTATGGAAATTAAGATTCTACAATAACAAGTTGAATTTTAGTTCTTTGGGAACACCTATCAAAATTCATTTTCTATTTCTAAGAGAACTGAAATATAATCTAAAACAAGATGACTAGTCATCACCATCCTGCGCCCTTTCATTTGTTTGGAAGGCATGAGGAACCAGCAGTTGCCAGGCAAGATACGTCCACATTTTGCAAGAGATGGATAGAAATGAAATGGGGTTTAACGTCCTACTGTTCTGCTCCTATACTGGGCTAATGAAGACGGGCATACGCCATACAGTGTGCTATGTGGGAAATTTTGCCCGGGCAGCGGCACTATCGCCTTCTCTTGCATCGAATTCCAACCGCCAAGGGATCTTTTACGTGCATTCCAATGTATACATGGGACCTCGGTTTTTCGTATCATCCAAAGGGCTAGACAGCTGTCCTTGTCAGGCCCTCCGTCCTGCATCGGAACCACGCCGGAAAATCTGGATGAACTTTCTCGGCCAATGCAGGGATCGAACACCCGACCTCTAAGCTAGCGAGCCAGCATCTTACCCACGTGATCCCCCAAGAGATGGATAGAGAACAAGCCTAAAAAAACAAATGATTTTTCGTACAATCCGGGGCCATAATCCAGGAAGTTATGGTCTGAAATGCATGAATATCAAAAGGGACTGAGATATTTGGGATATAAAGATATATTTTAAGTTTCATCACATTTCCATGAGGACGTATAAAAAAGCACATATCGTATTTCTATCCAGTTTGTTGAAACACAATACATAACATGACAGTCCTTCACTTTGATCTGGAGTCTTCCGACAGCTGATTAAATGTATTAAAATATGGTGAAAATATTGCTCATTTGCTGTGTAGTCAAAGAAATGATAAAAATAATCCATGTGCGTGGCGATTACCCAATGTTTACATTGTAGCTATTTTGAATAACCTCGTTTATCACACAAAAAGTGTCTGTAATATTCTGTTATGGACTAGTTAATTGAGCGCAATACATTTGCTCGTTTGCTGTGTAGTCAAAGAAATGATAAAAAGAATCCATGCGCGTGGCAATTACCCAATGTTTACATTGTAGCTATTTTGAATAACTTCGCTTATCACACAAAAAGTATCTTTGTAATATTTTGTTATGCACTAGTTAATTGAGTGCAATACATTTCGTGCGTTATGAGGTAATGTAGCCGCGATTGTCACCGGACACCTTTTAGGTAACAAATTTTGAGCTCTTTTTAATCCCAATTGATACTGTTATGTAGTAATGTATTGGTTGCTGGTCGGATTGTTAACCGGTCATAATTTGGGACAGAAATCTGAGGTGAGTACGACAGTGTTTGATTGGAATTAGGTCTAATCAAACGAAACACTGCAAGGTATATTAGACCGGAGGC
Source organism: Patella vulgata (assembly GCF_932274485.2). NCBI lineage: Eukaryota > Metazoa > Mollusca > Gastropoda > Patellidae > Patella > Patella vulgata. The sequence goes on from NC_065885.2 coordinate 48,294,792, forward strand.
TAATTTGGGACAGAAATCTGAGGTGAGTACGACAGTGTTTGATTGGAATTAGGTCTAATCAAACGAAACACTGCAAGGTATATTAGACCGGAGGCTCAGCGCGGAGGGGTGTCCATCAAATGGGCACAAAACCAGACCAAACTTTTCTAGAGTAAAATTTTGCGTAGAATACGATGCCGAGTGGTAATCAGTCCGCTGTTGGGGCGTTTTCGAGATATTCGGGGTCAAAGGTCAAATGAGTTCATTTGCACTGAAAGTGAATGCGCAGTCATTCTTGTATTATGAAAAGAAGCTGAAAATGATCGAAAGTAATCACACTTTCTATAAAAATGTAAACTTGCTAAATTCACCTTTAGTCTTAGTGACCCTGGGGGTCAAAAGGTGAAATTTACCGTTTTTGCACAAGGAAGATTTAAAGCAATAAAATGTCAACGTAAAATATAAAAATTAAAGCGAAACCGGTTCTAATTAATAATAGGAACATTTCAGATTTATCTTTAGGTGGTCTTAGCACCTATCTTTTACTTTGGAGCGTCGAAAATGATCTTGCATAACAGAACAAACACACTTTGAAACCTGTTTCAAAAATATGTAAAAACTGTCAAATCGAAATCACTCCGATTTATTTTCACATCGATTGTTATACATTGTGATACTAGTTATCTGAAAAACAATTGAATAGTTTCAGTGTTGGACTCCAGCCACGTGGATTTCCGAGAATCCCAGTCTAGGAAAACCGACGTTAATCTGTGACGGGAAAACACGCATCTGGTGACGAGATTAAAAGTTTGCAAACTTTTTATGAGTTTTTATGAATTTCGCCGGAACATGGACGCAAATAAAACCGACGAATGCATTGTACATAGTAGTTCACAGGATATATATGTCGTATTGGTAAATGTTAGCGGGGAAAATTTTGGCAGGCTTTGTGATGCGGCCTGCAGGCTGGAGTATGTAATTGTTTTTTTCAGACAACTAGTATCATTATGTATAGCATTCGTTGTAAAACTAATTCGGAGAGATTTTGATTTAACAGTTTTTACGTATTTTTGAAACAGGCTCCGAAGCGTTTTGGTTCTGTTATGCAAGATCATTTTCAACATTCCAAAGTAAAAGTTTGGTGCTAAGACCACCTAAAGATAAATTTTAAATGTTCCTATTAATAATTAGAACAGGTTTCGCTTTAGTTTTTATATTTTACGCCGACATTTATTACTTTAAATCTTCCTAGTGCTAAAACGGAAAATGTGACCTTTTGACCTCTGGGATTACAAAGAACAAAGATTATTAATAATTAGAACAGGTTTCGCTTTAGTTTTTATATTTTACGCCGACATTTATTACTTTAAATCTTCCTAGTGCTAAAACGGAAAATGTGACCTTTTGACCTCTGGGGTCACAAAGAACAAAGATGAATTTAGCAAGTTTACATTTTTATTGAAAGTGTGATTACTTTCGATCATTTTCAGCTTATTTTAATGATACAAGAATCGCCGCACATTCACTTTCAGTGCAAATGAACCCATTTGACCTTTGACCCCGAATATCTTGAAAACGCCCCAACGGCGGACTGATTACCACTCGGCTTCGTATTCTATGCAAATATTACTCTAGAAAAGTTGGGTCTGGTTTTGTGCCCATTTGATGGACACCCCCCCCACCCCCCGCGCTGAGCCTCCAGACTATACGCTAAAGTAAAACTACCCAAATCCCAAAGAACTGAAAATAATTTTTTTTTTACCTAAGTTCAACTTACCTAAGTAAGAGCAATAGATATGACTGTGCACTCTATGCCTATGCACATAAATGTCTGTATAAACTGGCTTTGATAGTGTTTATCATTATGTGGAACTACATGTATAATGTTCTCACCTAGACACCAACTAATTATAAGTAAATGATTTACGAAATTAGTTGATCACAATATTGAAAAGCTTTTAGTACCACCAAGGGTGACAAATGTCAAGTCATATCATGTCAGGAATGGAAATCAATTCCAAATCTTTCCGTCTAACACTATTAACTCCCAAAACTCATTTTTCCCTTCAGTGGACAGAGATTGAAATTGCTTTACCAAACGAAATAAAAGCCAACCAATGTAATATCTTTGAAAACCGAATGCTGTAAAAATCATATTCAATTCCAACTGTGTATAAATTTTTGTGGAGAAAGAAGATTTTTAGATTCAATAGGAAAACTTTCATTTCTAAGAATGAAAAAGAAAAGTTAATCTGATGGAAATATTTCCTTTTTCTAATTTAACACATATTAAAGCAGGAGTATTAGAGTTATAGTCCCTGGTGGAATGGTGGTCAAATTAACATTTAAGATGTGTGTGTGTGTGTGTAATATAACCTTTGAATCCAGTCTTTATATAAAGAGACACTTCTAGTAACAAGTATATTAACACACTTGTTTAAACTAAATGAGCTATTCACATTGTGATATACAAGATAGTTCACTGACAAAATCTCTAATGAATCAATAACCAGTATAGTTCATGATTTTATAAACATGTCAAAGCCTTTTGATAAACCGTAAACCATACAGTTTAGGTGGCTTTGATTAAAAATATTGATTTTTCTGCGTTGTCAGTTAAGGAAGTGTCTGGTGTCTCTCCTTCCATCTTTTCCTCAGACAATTTATGTAGGTGTGTGTATCCAAGTGTTACAAGTTTATTGATGTGTTTAAATGTATATCCATGTTCTATAAATCTATGTGATTAGCCATTCGTTTAATTTTAACCCCAAAATATGAACGCCATCAAAGTGTTTACTTTCAAAGGCAGACTATGTCTCTCATTTTATTAGCTTTGTTAAGCTTTTAAATCATCCAGATATAATGAATGATAATAAAACTAGTCTGTAGACTCTATATTTCTCTAGTTTTCATTTCATTTTATTTATCACATCATTTCTACATTTATAACGTCCACCGCCTACTGAGAAATAAAGGTCTACATCACAAAAAATATGAAGAAACACAAACTAGCATATTTTAAAATATTGACTACAGTATGGCCAAAAATAGATCCAATGATGTACTCTTGGATAAATTCTCCACTTCAAAATATAAATTCATTCTAAAAATGTCAACACAATGATGTGAAAAGTGAATTAAACACATCCCATTTGTTGTTCTGTTCCTCTTCAAACTAACATCATCAAAAAATAGTGGTGATGTTAAAATTTGAACCAAGTGTTATATAACTACAACTATAAATAACTTAATAGAACATTATCTCTCTTATATTTTATAACCCATTTCTATAAAGTATCCCTTATATCACATTTCTTCCCCTTTCAGAGAGCTGTCTATCATTGTTTCATTTCCAAATAAGTTATTTTTTGTCCCGACCAAACCTAAAATAGGGAAGATAAACTTTGATCCAATCATTTTAAAGAAAATGTCTAAGATTGGCAATGACAGTGCGATGGTTTTTTTTCCTATTGATGATACCAAGCTTCAACTCTCCTCTCTATGAAGTTGCCTATTTAAGGTGATTTGAAGTCAGCTACATCACAGCTATTTTGAGGAATAGTAAATAGTGTAGCGTTAAACTTCATTATTTCAAACCACTGGGGAACAGTTTAAATAACTCAAGAAAATCCCCTTTCGACAAAAAGAAATTGACAATCTGACAGTGGCTGTATTAGAATGTTACCAGTTGCCGATAGTGGTGGATTTATCTTTGATAACATGAACTTGATTACTTTTGTGTGAAAACTAACTGGCACCCACCATCATTCAAGTCTGTGTTTGAAACGATATTACTTTGAAAGACAATTGGATTATTGAACTTCTGAAAAAATAATCACTACAGGCTTATCTTGTTTTGAAGAACGAATAGTTGGCTTTATGAAAACGTAAAAAAATAAATGAATTTAGTGAAATTAAAACAATTGTTTGAGGTTATTTCAGAAAGCTTATACAGCGAGTCTTTGGTACAAATGGCAGTGTAAAAAAGCATCAATATGAACAGGAAACTAAACAAATGTAGTCACTTTTTAATAAAGAAAAACGGTAGGTGATGTCGATGTCCATAGGTGTTATGAGCTGTCAATCAAAATCACTGTCAAGATCAGATTTCTGCTCCTTCAGTTTAGTCTTTGTGAAAAAAAAAGACAAAAACTTACATAATTTCAAATTGGAGGATTTTTGTGATTTAACTAATCTTTATACTGTATACATGTAATACTATTATATTATTGGCACACTGAAAAATATCTATGAGATAATCATGGGCAATAACTCTTTTAAAGTAATTATTAGAAGGAAAAATGCACACATTAATAGACCATGACTCTTAAAGTGCTAGTTGAAACTCTTACTGCCGAAATGTTGGATGTGCGTTTCTATTGATTTGAAGTTTGGCACATTTAAATATGGGCGTATAAAAAGTTAACAGATGAGGAACAGATAACAAACTGGTTGTATGGCATTAATCTACAATGTACCTGTAATTGGTATAATGAGCTATAATACAATCAAATCGTGACTTCTTTTAAAAGTGATGTCATAACTATAGTGAAGTTTAAATTTTGTATTTGCTTGCATGCAGGGGTCTTTTGTTTGAGCAAACCATGACTATACATGTGTATATATTGGTGATCAACATAAAATAAAAATATCACACTGTACATGTATAATACTCAATCACACACACACATTTAATAAGAACATTATGAGGTAAATTCATATTATAACTATAAGCCTTAGTTTAGCTGTATATTCATATATTTTCTTTGAAAGCAACCAGATTAAAACATAATTCATAAATTATGAGATTTTACTGAATATCAGTGCTTTAAAAATAATAATTGCAAATTCGACTTACCCACTGAAACCGAACGAATGTTATTAGCTCTTCTTCTTCGTTCTAAAAATGTTAAAAAAAATAAATTACATGGGTATGGGACATAATAGAAATGAATGAGAGTTGGAAAACTGACAATATAAGGGGAATAACCCTTTTTAGTTATGTGTATTGTTTATCAATTCTATATCTATAGTCCGGTCGCTAAACCCAATATTTCGAGTGAACCTGGAAATTGTATACAAAGCTGGTTTTTTTGATTGATTTTAGTAGCCTCAAAACTGGAAATGTAGTCTTGTTCCAACGAATGATGCATTTGCTGGAAACGTAAAAAGATGTCATCCCCAAGCTATTGTGTGGCGTTAACTGGAAGATCGTAATCTGGTGAAACTTGATCTGGAACTGTATTGCTGGGTGAAGGATACTAAATTGAGAACATTACAACTGGTCAACTTGCTCCAGGGTCTGACATGTGGCTCATCAGATGTGGATGCAAGAGTCACACCTCATTATTTCAACTGGTCTGCCGTCTTGGACGCCATCTTGAATTTCTCAAAAAGCTCAAGGGTGACCAAGGTTCTCCCGGCAGATTCTGAAAGAGGACACACCATAGGCTACTAAAATAAATCATAAAAAAACCTCTGTATACAATTTCCAGGTTCAGCCATAGTTCTGCCGGACTACTAGTGATTGCAGATTTCATCTACTCTGATCAGTTAGACGTAAAACCCAGTATTAAAGATGTATTTATATTTATAATGTACTTCTGGATATTTACCAGAGCAAACCCTTAACTTAGTTATTGACTCCATAATGATTTCATTTTCCCCATGGTTCATTTTCCAATTATACTACAATTATATCTAAGAGTTTACACAAGAATTTACACATTCTACACATACTTTATATAACAAGATTAAAACAGACAAAATAAAATACAAACCTTCTTCTTCATATCTTTGTTTTATCCACAGTCTGTAGAGTAGTAAAACTAAAGCTATAATTCCAACTAAAGCTATAACCCCAACTACAGTACCAAGTATTATCTTTAAAGCTTGTTGGTATTCTTCAGGCTCCTGAGATGCCTCGATAATAGGACCTCCTATTGAAATAAAAAAAGCAACTCGGTTTTTACTGGCTATGACTGAGAGCAAAGTTGATGTAGCAGTAACATTAAGAGAGAGAGAGAGAGAAATGGGGTTTAACGTCCACTCGACACAAACTAGATCATTTCGGGACTAACACATGGTTTAATTTTATTTACATAATTCGCTTGCACGTATGGGGTCTTTAGCAGTGGGAGGAAACCGGAGGACCCGGAGAAAACCCACGAGGTTGGACAGGCGACCCTACTCCTTGCCACGTACAACCGGGGATTTGAAACCACGCCAGTCGACTCAATGACAGACTTTATGATACAGCATGCATGCTAACCATTCAGCCATCCAACCCCCCAGTAACATTAATTCAAAAGCTGTCTATATAATAACATGATATCAGTGCTATTAATATTTAGACATGCCTTATGCAAGAGCTAAATCTGCCTATTGCAGGTCTTTCTTTAGGCCTGAAATGTTATCTAAATTATTAATTAGACATTAATTAACTTATCAAGACCATAATCAACTCTTGATGCAATCATTAGCCTGCGATATTTAGTGGATTTGAATACGTTTTTTTGATGGATGATTTAATATAAAAATGGATAATCGAGACTTTGTTTATTATCGTAATGACAATCGAGGCTAGCCTAAAGTTGAATCGCTAATATCTCGGTTCAGAGCAGAGGTCGCAGACATGCAAAAATCCACGTTTTTCACACATTTTTTTCAAAATAAATGCAAATATTGACGGACGCTGCGTAATTTACATGCAGCAAATTTCCACGACGTGAGAATAATTAGGTTATTCTATTTCATAGTTTGTATACTACGTCATCAATTTCCGTGCTTCGCGCGGCATTTACACACCGCTACTGTACGTAGTCTCCATAGGTTTTTGATATTTCCACTTATTTTGTTCATAATGTTTAAGTTCATGGCAGTAAGCCTTCTATACGTAGCTATTCTGAGACCCCCTATTTTGCCGCACTGGAAGCAATAAAGCGCATTTCATACAAGACTTTGGATTGGCTAGAACACGATAAACTAAGTGAAAGATTGAAATAACTGTGCTGTCAACCATACATATGCCGTCAACCTTCAGTCGTTATTAGACTAAATACAATATCAATGAAATAAGGACGCTTAAAATAGGGTTGTTCACGTAACGATTTTACTTGCTTCTATTGAGTATTTTGAGAGACTCTAAATCACGCAAATGTAAAGAGCAAAAACGCAAAAAATTTTAATGTCTGTATTTTTACGCAACTCGAAATTAATCCACTGTGACCTCAGGTTAAGAATGAAGGAATTTGACTGAAATTTTCAGCATATTCTGTTTCCATTATCTCTTTGTCTAATCTTATCTAATGCCCCTTTAAGTAACTCAGGTAAGCCTGATTCACAATCACACGCCACTACTACTACATTTGTGTCACCTCTGTGTGAAAATTTTCAAGAAAGACAATCCAGTTTGTTTCAATAAATTGATAAAAGTGGTAGAAGAATATGGCTATTTGCACAGTAAAGGGACAAAACATAACAATCAACTTGGACATGTTGTAAATAAAAATATATGTATATTTGTTATGCTTTTGTTATTGTTCCTAATTGATATATGGTTGGGTAGACAGAAAAGACAATATAAAATAACTGCCTGAAGATTATATATTATTTTTTCTCAAAAAAAATGTTTGAAACCCTCATAATTTGGATGGAGCCAAACTCCTGAAAAATAGTACCTATTGGATAAGGCTTCAGATTTCTAACAAAACTTTGGTGTATGTTTTAATTATCTGGATAAAATTGTTCTATAATGATTAAATGCTGAATTAGGATAACACAACAATCTCTAGGGACTGTTAAAATAAACAATATCTTTCCTTCAGTTTTCTAATATTTATTTCCCATTTTCGATCCGAGACTACAACGTAACGCTCGACATTTTGTATAGTGTCTAAGCGTTGATGTTTCACAGTAAGTCGACTCACATTGGTAAAATTTCGTAGAATTTGGCATAAAGTATGTCTTACATCTATGTGTTTTGTATTTTTGCTGTAACAAATTGTCGAACGTCACGTAAAATTCATTCCATCCGCAAACACAAAACTTTTCCTAACTACTAAGAGCGAACGGTTTTTCGCGAAAACGTAAGCGAATAGGACTTGCCATTGAGGAGAATAAAGAGAACAAAACTCGACATTGGTAAATCTATCAATTCCTCATGTTTTCAAATTCCGTCATGTTCTAAAAATAGTAACGATCGATGTTCGCAGATGGCGCATCTGTCCAGAATGTAAAGATCCGGTTTCCTGGTTCCGTCCAAATCGAGGCTAAGGGACGGTGTCTGCTATTCTGCTATTTCGCTCTATATCACGTTTACACATCTAATCTACATGGAATTTGTTGCCATTTCAATCATTAAAATTTATGATAACGTTATTTTCCATCCATCACATTTTTGATAACGTTATTTTCCATCCATTACATTTTAGATAACATGGATCACGTGGCTATGTGGGTAAGACGCTGGCTCGCTAGCCTGGAGGTGTGGTGTTCGATCCCTGCATTGGCCGAGAAAGTTCATCCAGATTTTCCGGCGTCGTTTCCCCTTGTCATTGATGCAGGACGGAGGGCCTGACAAGGACAGCTATCTAGTCATTCGGATGGGACGAAAAACCGAGGTCCCGTGTACATATTGGCGTGCACGTAAAAGATCCCTTGGCAGTTGGAATTTGATATAAGAGTAGTTCGTAGTGCTGCTGCCCGGGCAAAATTTCCCTCATAGCACACTGTATGGCATATGCCTGTCTTCATTAGCCCAGTTTAGGAGCAGAACAGTAGGACATTAAACCCCATTTCATTTCATTTATTTTCCATCCATTGATAACGTTACTACATTTCCATCCAATATAACGAACAAAAACCAGCATTTATTTTGATGAAAGCTTGGCAACAGATTATTTTGTTATTTGTTTGTTTAATACATAATTTACAGATTGAATAAAAATTATTCTAAATAATTAAATCAAGAAATTAAATGTTGTAGAGATATAACAGTTGTTATTTTCCATTCGAGTTATGCCAATTGATATTTCATCTATAATTTTAAAAGTAATGGGAATAAAAAGTCCATTCAAAGTTATTATAAGGCCAGACCAATTTATTCTCTTGTTTTACGGATCCGCCGACCTGAATTTCTAGAACCCGCCCAAAAAAAAAAAACATAATTGTGTCCGATGAAAAAAAAAATCAACCTTCAATCCCCGATTAAAAAAAAAAATCGTCTTCTGGACTTCTAAAACTGACGAAATTTAGTAACAGTAAAAGTAATGAAAATGGTAGTGCACGCAATATTGTCAATAGGAATAGCAGCTAGCTTGTAGTAGCGACATCATGTTGCAAAAAATTCGGATTTGGGCGACATTCGGGAATTTACCGCCACTTCAAGATTCTTGCCGAAAATATATTATTTATTGAATCCGTTTGCTTATTACCCGACAAGCCGATGTCAGGTAATAATTATTCATGTTTCCGGGCCAAGACTTGAGAACACCGGCTCACTTGATGAGAAGTCATGGCCCCGAACATGTATAATTAACACATGTGATAATGTAACGAAGTCAATGATTGGATTAGCTATATCAGTTAGCCAATGAAATACGTGGTAGCTTATAAAAAAAAATGAAAGTTGCGTCGTATGTTTTACGAACGTGAGGATGGTGAGCCGTTATTTATTTTATTGGTGTTAATTATTCTGTGATCGTCATAGAAGGGTGCTAATTTTATTGGTCAGATAATTAATCAGTGTTGGACATGTGAGCTTACATAATATTGTCAAAACACGTAAGTTGAGTTTATGTTAAATAAAATACCGACCGAAATCCCGATTTTCAGATGCGACATCATGATCATGTCGGTCCGTATAGCGACATGAACCGTGTTATAGCGATTTCTGCTCCTGATTCGCCCATTAGCGGGACCCCTTAGCAGAATAATATCGACGACCCAAATCTCGAACGAAAGTATTCACATAAACGCTGCCTCCATAAACCTTGACAATGCCAGCCTCGCTCGTCCAAACGCTACGTCTACTCTACTAATGTATTTGGTGACATCCCGTGACCATTCGGTTCTTTCCGTAGAATACCGGTCCAGTTTTCACCTAGCCAATCGTGTGCATTCTTTTATTAATCCTACTTATAACCAGCCAATGAAATATGTTTTCACTTCCTCTTTGGCCAATAAATTCGCCATGATGGTTCAATACGACTAATCTAGGCGTGTTGTTGGTGACATTTGATTTCGCCTTTCAAGCCCCACAATGGATTCACGCTATTTTAGCGTGAAAGTGGTAAGAGCTTTGGAATCTTTCAAGTGCCTGATAAGAATAAGCCTCGATCGAACAGTGGGTGAACTGGCTAATTTAGCAATTGAGAGAGTGGGCCTACTTCCTACTTCTTCCACGCCCAGCATTGTAGATGATGATGGACTGCGCATCGAAAAAATTATGGCCTTTGATTCCGCTTCCAGTTCAGACGTTACGACAAATGGTAACATCGTAGACGCATCAACACCCCTCCATGTCATCGTAGATTTTAATCTGATGTTTGTAACAGTCTTTCTTGTTTGCAAAGTGAAAGTCAGTGGTTCAAAATCAAACTCAACTCCTTCAAGTGGTGACAACGATAAGCAGGGAAAAAATGCTTTTGATGAAATGATGTCCAGTAACATAAAGTATGATTGTTTACCCCCCTCAAAAAATTATAACAATCTTAGAAAAGACCATAGGATGTTTAATGACATTCTTAGTTTGTTGAAAGAAATGAATGTTGGATTCACAGCCCATAATGTTAATAGTCTTGGGAAGCAATTTGTCAGCACACTCCACAATACATTATGGTATATTACTTCACAGCATCATAAGTTTAAAGATCGTGGATTACAAATTCCAGATATATTCCAAAAATTTTCTGGATATTATGACAACAAGGCCTGTCACAAAGGACCTCCCCAGGTAGATTTTGTTTTCTAGAACAAGGCTAGAATTAAAATATCCAAACAAAGCAAACTGTTAAAAACAGTAAAAGACATAGACATACATACAATAAACAAAACTAGTTATGTGGACTTTTCATATGGCATGAAAAGTGGTATCAGGTGTTCCGGAGGGGTAAGCGTACCCTGCCCTGTGCACAGCACCCGCCACAAAACAATAACTAGCAATGAAACACAACCTTTATGTAATAGACATTTGATTTTTAGTAGGGGAGTTATAGTATAGAATTTATTCACTCTGCAGGAGTTGTGGTCAACAATTCAATTATATCAACAAAGCTTGCCAAAAGAATATTAGCTATGTGGACTCTCCTTTAGAGATGGCAAATTGACACCAAGTTGTAGAGTGGCATCATCAAATGTTTGACAAGATTTTTTATATTGGAGTGTAACTGTAAGATGATAATCTGAGAGTTTGTTGAGAAATTAAGTGTTCAGGGAATAAAACGGGATTCATTTTGTTACGGAATTTGATTTTCATTTGTTCCTTTGATAACCTCTTCTATTTTATAATTTCAGATGCAAGAGAGTAAGCTTAGGTCATTGATAGATGAAATGTCAGATTTTTTAATGATTCCATGGACCATGAAGTTTACTAAATTATTCAATGCTGTGGAAGGCTTGATTAACATATTGAAGAAGTATGCTGACTTTTTATGTCAACAAAACATTCGATCACAAGCGCGCAATGCTTCCATGGAACCACTGAGGAATCCAAACATCAATTTTTCATTAACCCCAATCCAAAAACTCACAGGTCCAATTAGAGCTGATTACATGGCATTAGATGCAACCTTGTCTGTGAAAGAACCTTACGAATTCCTTGATTTGGTTGAATTCTTACCAGAAGAGCGATTTGACAGGCGTTCATGGTTAGAACATATGCAACTTCCGTATCCTGTCGCCCATTACACATATTTTCATGGTAATTACTTGGGAAATATTAATTTCATTTGGAAGCTTCCACCCGAAGATGAAAGATCAGATGATAAAACAGTTAAAACTGTACAGCAAATAAGTGAATATATACCTACATTTTCCACACGATACATCAGGCAACAGTTCCTCAACAAATATGTACAAGCTACAAATTCACCCAAAGCAGTCCTCAGAAATTTGTATCGATTTCTAACTAACGACTGCTCGTCTGCAGAAACCGAAGACCAGGAGGTTATTGATAAACGTGTGGAAGAAGTTATCTCCCTCCAGGATCCTGAACTCACATGGGATTTAAGAAAGATGAACGGCAATGCTCGAAATTCAAAGTTTGATATATTTTGGACCGAACTTGACAATTATTTCAATGAAATAAATCTAGCTGTACATGAGAGACGTCATGGTCAACATATGTACTTACCATACGCAATATCTATTGAAGACCTTGTGTCAATTATAAAAAAGCGGTTGCCCGAAAACACTCCGATCCCATCAAACGAATGGGTGAGATTACAATTCTGGCCAACTAACCCAAACACAATAACAGCACTGCGATATACGGCAAGGTTTGAAGTTAAGTTTACTATTCAATCCAGACAAATACGAGGTCAGCATGAGGATAGTCACTATGTAGCAGTACAACTACAGTACATCAAAGCCTTTGCGGTAAAATATAGAGAATTTACAGATTTCTTGTGGATGGATGACAAGGCTATTGTGCCAATTGGAGAACCAGGATTACCAGTTTCAACAGGAGTAAGACCTCATAATCGTTCTCTGGCTCCGAAATCAGGCCCTTCGATAAGTGCTCTTGACCATGACTACAATGTTTGTGGTGCTATCCCCTCAGTTACTTTCAAATGTGATATCCCTGAGGCTGCATCTAGTTCCTTCTTCAACGGAATAGCTTTTGTGACGGTTAAAGATAAGGTTTTCAGTCCGTCAAATGCCATCCGCCATGGTTGTGAAACAACCAATATATTAAGAACACATTATAGCCAGGATGATACCCAAGTAAACGCTGAACACCCAATTTTGATCATGTATACAGACGGTGGCCCAGATCATCGGACAACATTTGGTTCGGTTCAAATAGCAGCCATCTGCATGTTCATGTGGTTAGATTTAGATTTTCTTATAACTGCTCGCACTGCACCTATGGGTAGTTGGGCCAATTTAGCGGAACGAGTTAATTCTAATCTTAATCTTGCTTTGCAAAATGTGAGTCTTTCTCGAGAACATATGACAGACAATCTAGAAATGAAGATGAGGGGTATAAATAGTCTAAAAGCAGCCAGAGACACAGCAAGACGATACCCTGCGTTTAAAGAGGGTCTCATCCAATCAGTAGCACCTGTTATAGAATTGTTGCAGGAGAGATTTGGTCATTTGAAGTTAAAAGGGGAACCAATAGTTATTAGTCCATCTGCAAATCAAGAATCAATTGATGACTTTTTTAAGATTGTGAAGGATCTGATAGACCAAAATCTGATTGAAAACAAACTAACAAAACCTGATCTAGAAAAATCAGCAACACTTCAAGATTTCATGAAGAAGCACTGTCGTTTACGTAATTACACATTTCAAATTAAAAAATGTGCGAATGCTCTGATAGAAAACTGTGCTTACTGTCTCTTTAACCCACCAAGACTTCCTGATGAAGTGTTTGATACCCTATCCTTCGTTCCAGATCCTGTGGTAGCATCCAACAATAAATATGAATCATTCGAAACTGTTTATGGACAAGCAACAAATGATTTGGCAAGGCCCTCGCTAATGCTGTCTTCCCAAAATAAGGAAATTGACAAAAAGAATAGAAAAATTCTCAATGCTACTAAAGTAAGAGATGCGGTGTTATGTGTCGAATGTGGGAAACCACGGTGTGTGTACTCTGAAACTAAACTAACATATATAGAGAAACAAGCTGTTGATCGTCTCAAAGAACTTAATTCTTTTACATGTGGTTCCCCACTCTTCCCACATTCCAGCAAATATAATAGTTCTATAATAGTCCGAGAAGGATTGAGATGTTGCTCCACGATGGAAACAACTTACTATTCAAAGAGCACTGTATCATTACCTGCAGTTTGTTTTCATTGTGGAGTAGCTAAGTCTTCAGATTTTGCTGCAGATCAAAACATTCAAAGCTTGCAAGCGCAATACAGTGTTGTTCGACCGATATGTGTGAAATGTAAAGATGATGGCAAGGAAGCCATAGTGAGAGGGAAAAGAAATGTAAAAAGACTAAGAAAAATGTAAGATGATGGCAAGGAAGCCATGGTGAAAGGGAAAGACATTAAGTAGGAGCCCCAAAACAGATGTCACTAGACTTTAACACTGTAAAATAGCTGTTTCAACTTTTATTTTATTAAATGTGTTCACTTAAAGGTTGTTTTGGTTTTATGCAGGAAAATGAAATGAAATGTAGTTTAATGTCCCATTTTTATGCACCGTAAAGCTAATTAGAGACGGGCATGTGCCAAGTATGTGCAGTGAGGGTGAATATAAAGTGAGAAATAGTAAATGTATTGCAGTACAACCAAATTTTAAGTAATATAGACGCCATTTTGAATTCCCGCCCTTTGAATTTTTTTCATATTAATTTTAATTTTATTAATTGACTCAGCAACCCTGTACACCCTCATATAGCTCAATATGATGCATGCAAAGTGAGAAATAGTGAAGATATTGCAATGCCTATAAATTTAAAGTAATATAGCCGCCATTTTAAATTTCCGCCATTTTGGATTTTTCCATCATCACCAAAAAATTCAGTGAACCCCAAACTCTAATAGTTATTATGATAAATATAAAGTGACAAATAATACCGTTATTCCATAAAACTTGAATTTTCACTCCATTTTAGCTCAAAAACTTCTGGGGGTATTTTTTTTTTTTTCCCCCTGCCCTTTACACAATTTTGGTCTTTTTTTTTTTTTTTTTTTTTCCCTCCTGCCTTTACAGATTTTTCCAGAAAAAATCCGTAAAACAAGAAAATAAATTGGTCTGGCCTAAGGTGGAAATAACATACTATTAACTTTAAAAGGTCGAACAGTCATTTCTAAACCTCAAATGGTCATTATTTATCATGCAATATCTGTGGTTCTTTTTTGCTATCTCTGGGTACTGTTACCTATACACTCATATGAAGGAGCAAACCCGCTAAGCTATCACAATATATAAATTTGAAATTCATAAAATGGCCCCTTGGTATGAATCAAAATAGATGACCTATTATTAGATTTATTTTAATCTTCCTGTTGGGAGTAATATGTCTGTTTACTGTGCGAATAGCCCTATACTATAATAAGGTTTCATTTTCATCAGAGTGGTAAAACCATGAATTGACCAGTAGTTTTAATTCTTGCCCGTACTGTTAAATTTTGGAGCCAGCAGAAACACGAGTTTTTAAATAAGGTACAATATATAATACAATCCTATTAAAATACATGTACATTATCTAAACTTCATTTCGATCTTTTAAACTTTCGATGACCTCCCCTCCATATAGATCTGATGCTATGTCTGGGGTCACAACAGTAAAGTTTAACTGAATGAAGTAAACTATTCATATTGAACTTTTGTTTTTATTCTCTATTGTTCCATATATATGTTAATATATGTTTTTATCAGTGCACACCTCACTAGTGATACATGTAGATGCCATATGCTTTTCAAAACAAGGAGGCTTGCTATTCAGTATTCACTAACATTTTCCAAGATAATTTCCCTTCATTAGCTCAGTTTGTGCAGATTTTTAATTATCAAAGTAGTTTGTTCACAGTGATATTATAAGGGGAACTCAACTGTCATTCACTGCTATGAACATACCGGTAAGTTACAACTGTCTTTGATTCACTGACTTTCAGTTTCATATGTTTCGTGTTTACAGTGAGTAGCTATTATAGTCCATTTATTTACTGTGACTGGCAGTTCCCCTCATAACAGCACAAGCAAACGTGTTACGTCATATTTGTACTTCAGTTTGTGTATTCTTAGAATTTGCTGGATTTTGAATTCCTTGCAAATTACAAAGTTGTGAAAGTTGGATCTCTAAAAGCAGTATCAGTCCAAAATTGTGAAAGTTGGATCTCTAATAGAAGAGAGAGAGAGAGAGAGAAATGGGGTTTAACGTCCACTCAACACAAACTAGGTCATTTCGGGACTAACATATGGTTTAATTTTATTTACATAATTCGCTTGCGTGTAGGGGTCTTTAGCAGTGGGAGGAAACCGGAGGACCCAGAGAAAACCCACGAGGTTGGATCTTTAATAGAAACACCAGAACAGAAATAGTTTAAATCCGTTCTAAATTTACAAAGATAGGATGAATTGAAAATAAGTCAACGTTCAGCATCCTTTGTAGAAGATTTAAATAAACCAGTCAGCGTCACCTATAATTTTAACAAGCCAACAGTGAGGCTGATGTCCCCCGCCGTAATCCCAAAATAAATAGATAACACATAATTAATCGCACATTTATTTTTTTCAAAAGTATCAAGCAATCAAACTGATTATCAACTATACACTAAGTTTTATCACTCTTTATCAGATAGAATCAAAGTTATCTTGTCCCAAAGCATCGACCAATGAAATTGCTTAGCTTAAATAGCTCTAAATGTTAATCATTGAACTCAGTAATGAACATCTACATCAAGTTTAAACATTCTACCCCAATTAAAAGCAGAGTTGTTATGTTCTAAAGTCTTGACCAATCAAACCGCTTATCGCTCCTTAGCCTTAGCAGAAAATTCTCATGATCAAACTTAGTCAAGGTAATGATATAATCGTCACTCTCACTTAATAAAAACTAAAGTTATCGTGACCCAAAGCGTCAACCAATGTGGCACTACAGGGTACAGATGTGTGACACTTTGGGGTTAGCTGTGACATTATCGTCTATGACTTTCTTCGAATTCACGTTGTGGGATAAATTATTTCAATTATCAATTAACTGACTTACTAAGTTTATATAACAAATACAGCAAACTACAAAGTTATGATAGTACTGTACTTTTGAGTTATTAAAATATCCACGATCTGAGTTTAGCATACTTTACAACTCAGACCTAACGGCTTAAATACTACATTTTGTATCTATCCCAGCCTCCTAGCCGAGAAGGCTACGATATTCCCCTCTCGGTCCGCTCTATGATATCTGAGAGAGAATTTTTACTCGCACTTTCTTATATAGAAATTTTGAACGCTTCAGCTATTAGGGCGGGGCAATTACCATATTTGGGTAAGTGTTTCGTATGGGCACCGTTTTACGTCAACACTATTCTAGTTAATTGTACTAATCTGTGCACGAGATGACTGGACTATAGTGCCCTACTTCCAGCAATGGATACTAACATAACTATCGGTGAGTTAGTCTAAGATAGTAGTAGAATAATACAAGCTACTTCATTACCCTAGTTTTTGTCACACATCATGTAGGTAACGAATTTCTATATTAAACAGAACAACTTTCTTATAACTAAAATAAACCCTATATAGTATTACACCCATCCGATTGCTTATCTCTGCTTATCGTAAGCAGACAATGTTTATCATCGAACTTCATAAAGGCATTCACCTAATGAACGCCTACACCAAGTTTGAACATCCTACCTCAATTAGAAAGAGAGTTATTGTGTTCAAAAGTCTCAACCAATCAAATTGCTTATTGATCTGCTTACCTGGAGCAGAAAATGCTCATTATCGAACTTAGTCAAGGTATTGATGTAATAAAATTATACGCCAAATTTCATCACTCTCACTTAATTAGAACAAAAGGTATTGTGTCCCAAAGCATCAACCAATCAGATTGCTTATCTCTGTTTACCATAAGCAGAAAATGCTCATTTTCAAACTCCATCAAGTCATTGACATAATAAACACCTACACCAAGTTTGAAGGTTCTAGCTCAATTAGATGGAGGGTTATTGTGTTCCAAAGTCTCAGCCAATCAAATAGCTTATCGCTCTGCTTACCCTGAGCAGAAAATGCTCATTATCGAACTTAGTCAAGGTATTGATGTAATAAAACTATACACTAAGTTTTATCACTCTCACTTAATTAGAACTAAAGTTATTATGTCCCAAAGCATCAACCAATCAGATTGCTTATCTCTGCTTACCCTAAACAGAAAATGCTCATCTTTGAACTCCATTAAGGCATTGACCTAATAAACACCTACACCAAGTTTGAACATTCTAACTCAATTAGAAAAAGAGTTATTTTGTTCCAAAGTTTCAGCCAATCAAATAGCTTATCGCTCTGCTTACCCTGAGCAGAAAATACTCATTATCAAACTTAGTCAAGGTATTGATGTAATGAAACTACACACCAAGTTTCATCACTCTCACTTAATTAGAACTAAAGTTATTATGTCCCAAAGCATCAACCAATCAAATTGCTTATCTCTGCTTACCCTAACCAGAAAATGCTCATCTTCGAACTCCGTCAAGGTGTTAACCTAATAAACACCTACACCAAGTTTGAACATTCTAGCTCAATTAGAAGGAGAGTTATTGTGTCCCAAAAAGTGTGACGGACGGACGCACAGGCAGACAAACCTATTTTAATAGTCCCCTGCTGTCTTTGAAAGGTGGGGGACAAAAAAGATCGTTTGTTGGACCTAATTTCATTCTGACTGAATCCAAGCCAGGTGATAATCTACAGTTGATATTTTAGTTTTGTTTTCTTTAATGACCATAAATGTTAAATTATCAATCTGAGTACTTTTTAGCATGGATTAAGTCATAAAAAATAAAACATTGTCAGTAAATACAAATAATGATTAGTGACTTTAAGATTGTTGTGATGAGAAGATCATTAATAAAAACAAAGACGGACTGATAGACAGATTGAATGAGACAATATTAATACATAATAGTTTAAGGTGTTAAGTGGCCTAAACAGTGAAAGTAGTGAAAAAGTAAAGTACAATGTATGAATATAACTTTCCTGGGTGGAAAGTTAAAAACAGTGACAACACATCAATGGTACTCTAAACCTTCGTTCACAATTAATAAAGCAAGTGACAGATCGCTTCCATAATGAAAGTAGCAAAAGTTGGACCCCAGGAAAAAATGAGACACTACAAGAACATTTTAATGGACTGCAACATTTTTTATCGCATGCACAAGTTTTCTAGCAAAAATAGATAGCAAAAACAGCAATTCTTAACAAAATAGGTGGAATACATGTATAAAGCTTGGGTTGATGATATAGAAAAATAGAGACACTTGGCGCCCTGAATACAAAATGAAATGAAATGGGGTTTAACATCCTACTGTTCTGCTTTGACTGAGCTAATGACGACGGGCATATGCCATGCAGTGTGTTATGAGGGTAATTTTGCCTGGGCAGCAGCACTATGGCCTACTCTTATATCGAATTGCAACTGCCAAGGGATCTTTTATGTGCATGCCAATGTGTACACAGGACCTTGGTTTCTGTACCATCCAAATGACTAGACTGCTGTCCTTGTCAGACCCTCCGTCATGCACCACTGACAAAGGGAAACCACGTCAGAAGCCCTGAATACAATAATATCGATTTAGCTGGACAAATGGACAGTATATACACATCAACATTTGAGTGACATGTTTCCTTGTTCAGATTAACTATAAACTTAATTATTGAAGAATCAAATTGTTTGTACAGAGCTTCATTTTGTGGTCGATAAGCTTGGCTTACACAGTCTTAGCCTTACTTACATTATTTTACAAATATTTCCTCACAATAATAGTTATTTTGGTAGGTACATAATGTGTTCTGTCAAGCTTTGTAAATTATATATTAAACAAAGTACAGTAAATAGTCCCACTGAGCATCACATTACTATAGGGTTTCGTGTGATCTATAAAATGATGCATAATAATTACACTACTTCTTTAACACTTGAATCAAACACTGTAAAAAGTAGATTTTAATCATCTTACCTGCTGGACTAGACATTTTTATGTTTAGTTAAAACTGAACACAATAAATATATCGGTTTCAACATCTACTGCTGTTTCTGTACTCATATCATAATTTTGCTTTTTAAAAGGACCCTACAGAAAAATTAAAAACGTGTGGGCTTAACTAAGGAAAAGTTTATGGTTAATATGCATAGCTGACTGATTATAGTAATAATACAGACACTAATATTACATACACTAAAGTGTTTAACCCTTTTGGTTTTCATATAGCCAAATGTCTAATGTGCAAGTAGTAGTTATTAGCACACTTTCCGAGGTGTATCGGTCAATATCAGGACAGTTTTGGTCGAGGGGCCCAGCCGAGGCGGCTCCCGACCAAAACTGTCCTGATATTCACCGATACACTGAGGAAAGGTGCTAATAAGTTACTTACATCACATTTCTATCGAGTATTGTGAAGCAAAATGTGAAAAATTGTATTTATTATCGAGTTGTTTCAACCGAAAAGTGACAAATACTTTCTGCTCTTTCATTATTTATCCCTTTCTGAGCCTCACGTTACATTTCATGGTAGAATGATTTTGCAGTGGAGAGACGACCTGAGTAGTATTTACACGTGCGTCTTTCTATGATACTCTGAGCGTAAAACAATCACGTGTTTGTTTAGACCACATCGTTAAAACAACTTGTCTATGGCGTAGAGGACTGCGATATTATTAAATGTAGTGTAAAGGAAATGCGAAACGTGGGTCATTCCTGGTGAAAGTATGCATCGGCGGATGGTTCTTCCCTTGAAATTTATTTGTAATAAAGTTTATGACTTTCTAGGCGTTTTTTTCATCCTGCTTATTATCAATGCCTGTGAAGTGTCCAGCAAGAGAACTGCGCCTTCTATCATCACAATTAATTAAAATAATTATTCAATATTCTAATTTATATATTTTGCATATTAATATAAATCAAACCAAATTATGAAATAGATGCCAATTGATATGTATAATACTTGATTTTTGTAATATGTTGTTATGTTAATTTAATGTCATTGTATATGTTTTTGAACTGCCATGTAGTTCCCCCCATTTTGTTTTGTTACTATGATTTTGACTAGTTGTTTAGAGCCATCATTATCATTTGCGATCTCGGTCGGACTAAACGTCCACTTCTTATTGCTTGTTAGGTATTTAAAACGGTATAAAAGTATCATCCATGTATCAGAAATGAACAGTACTCTTTCTGTACATTACTGATACATGGATACTTTTAAGCATATATTGCAATTAAACAGGACAGTTTTATCAAAGGTTGCCAGTGGCAACGAGTAGAAGTGGGATGTAAGGCATACAACATGCCCACTCTGAGGGTCTGCAGCAGGAAATTTTTAAGACATATTTATTATACAGAAATGTTTGTTGTGAATGAAAAGAATTTTACACCAAATTAATATAGAGCAAAGCTCTAAAGCATCACATGAAGCGCAGTGCTTGAGCAAAGTTCTTTTCCGGTAACACAGGAGCGTAACTAAAACAGTCACCACAGACTGTTGATTAAAAAAAATTTCAGACCAGAACCGGATACACTGGGTAAAAATGGCAATGTGCATGCCAACTTACCAAATCTCGCCCAAGTGAGATTACGCGACTCACAAAAATATTTTTATGACGCGTTTAATCAATGAAGTCACATATTTCTGACGTCAATGAAAATAATTCTCACAATTTTTGTTCTTTTTTTTTTAACAAAATTAATCATATAATTTAGATCTAAATTAAATTCAATTCTTGTATCACTTGAGAAACTTAATTATCAAGGTTTTATATTTAACAACAATCACATCAGCTTCGCTCTACTCAGGCAATACTAGCTAAAAACGTTGAGATATACTGATGTGTTTGTTTTTAGCTACGATTGGATGCCTTTAGTTCCAAGTGGCAAACTCAATTTCTTTATTAATGCATGTAACATCTTTAAAATAGATAAGTTTATGATATTATGATTAATTAAACTTACAGAGGCCAATGTAGTGGCACAACTGTCGCCTAACTCCAAATATTCGCGTTTAAATTAATGAAGCGTTGTTTTTGTCTGACATTTCACCGCCATCGAAATCCATTCATAGTTACTGTGCTTTCGATTGTCCTTTTGATTAGCTGTTATAAAAGCCTTATATTTAGCCCCGCCTTCATGATGACAGCATATCGTTTAAAAAGATGGCGGTCTTAGTAACAGCTTAATGCCTCGATTTTAAAAACGACGATTTGTACCCGTTTCAGGTAGGATTATATGCTTAATTGTAGGTGGGTGTTGTAGAAATATTATAAATAACAATAATCAATCGTGGTTTTAATTAAAACTATTGTCAATTTTGTTTAAAAATGCCGGGTGTGAATCGCTCCCGCAGGTGCAACGTTATAGGTAATGGCCTCAAGGTCTTATCTCGAAACACGGAGGGTTGAGAGATTAAGGTTTGTTATCTAAGGCAATACCTGTTACATTACATATTAATCGTACAACACTGCAATCAAATAACAGTAACTGATTGTTCGTTGAAAAACAAATATGAAGTGTGCCACTGACTGTATAGGCATAGAGAGCGATTGATAGTTTTCCTGAAGTCATAACACCTAATAATAATCATAGTTAATTATTAATACATGTCTGCATACCTACCCTACTGTAGTTAATAGCGGGTATTCAATTAATTTATAGATAATGTAAGTGGTTGACATATTCTGATATCCAGACTTAAAGCGGAATTGGGACTGAGTGTTTATTATTTGTATTGTTTATTTATAAATTATTGCGTACTTTGAGTTGAATAATCCTGGCACTCTGAATTCGACTTTTCTTGTCTTATGAACTGAACGAAGAGAGTTGTGTTTTCTTCTCTAGCATGCAGTCTAGGCATAATCAATGTTTTTATACCATAATCAAATGTAATTTAAAAATTCTTTAAGAGTTAGATCAAATGATATCTATATGTATTGAAGACACTGTCTTAAATTCTAAATTACCATTATCATAGCAGAATATTGAAATCCATTTGGTCAATATTTTATCCTGTTGTTGACAGATGAACTGGATTGTGGAGCGGAGAAAAGTAGCCCAGATCAGTAGGACGTGAAGTATTATTTCAATGACATGTAAACATGTTAGGCCGTCCCTGCTATTCTAGACTACTAAATATTAGGTTTACTTGATTCTTATATTTAAACATTTATCGGCACTACCAGCCACTTTACAAGCCGACGCACTCTACACTGATCAGCAGTGACTATTCGCTAATAAGCCACTAAAATCACTGTGAGGGATGACATCGGTGCTGGTTAATTATCTAGCAATATTAATCTTTTCCTTCTGCAAATTAAATTCTAAAACATTTTTTGATGTATTAGAAAAATAAAAACAGGTGTTTGAAATATATCTGGATAAAAATAGTATTAAGTGCAAATGGGTATATAAAATGAGTAAAAGCCACCATTCTGCCTGGACTAGTTCACGTTATTTAAAGTATGCACGCGACATCGAACCAATAATCAACGCCGCGTGATGTGGCGTCACATGTAGAAGGAATGTCAGTCATCTTTTACAGAGGTACTTCTGTGAAACAGATTGGACGCACTCGACTGCATGAGGTATTATGACCAGGTACTATTTAATACAGCCATTCACCCAATATTAAGGGGTAGACTTACACCGCGTATGCCCGTCTTCATTAGCCCAATTCGGAGCAGAACAGTAGGACGTTAAACCCCATTTCATTTCATTTCATTGTCCTAAATCAGCCACCAGATAACGTAAGTGGTACTTTTATGAAGAGTGCGTGTTATCTTTAAATGATGTTCGGATAAAACACCCACTACGCATGCTGAGAATGGCTTTCCTGTTCCGATGTAAACAACGCCAGTAAATATTGTAATTTTTGACACGTGTGAATTCTTCATTCTGTAAGCTATGGCTAAATTGTTTTGGCAATAGCTGGGACCGATTTCAGGCACAAGGCGTGGTATGCTTACTTTCTGTGGAACACCCGCATACATTTTGCCTCGTGGAAAATAGGCCTACTGTTCTTCCCACTAAACGCAAAAACCCTGGCTTAAAGTAGCTAAGTCTCTAACTCAATATCATCCAAAATCTTCAACATTGAAAACACGATTTATTTGTCAAATTAAATCAACATTTATGCTGTGAATTTACTAGGAAAAGATGGGCTTTTGATATCCAATATTTAAGACAAAATAAGCATTTTACCATTGGTACACGAATCGTGTACAATGCGCTTCAGCCCCAGTTGTATCAAGAGACTCGAGGGACGAGGCTAAACACATTGCACAAAATCAAACAGCGTATGTAGACTGGAATAACCAGACACTAGAAATTTGCACTCGCTTGAGACTGCTGGCTTATTTCGCCGAACATAACTGATTTGAAATTGGAGTTAAAACGGAAACCATTGAATGTAAATCAGTTTATATACATTCATATTACAGTATTAAATGCATTGCGACCCACTTTTGTCAATTTCTAGGTCCCACCCAAATGTTAGCGATTTAGCTCCTTTAACATAAAAATACTGCCAATACTGGCCCATTTTCATAGTCTTTGTTAGCTATAGTTGTTTACAGATTTTGGCATAGAACAACTAGTACATGCTGTGAAAGATATTATTTTTTTTTTTGCATTGATGACGAGGGTTCAAAGACATTGTACTTGTAGCCAACTACTTGATTCAGTTTGACAATTTCGATGCCAATCTGATTCACTACTGATTGTTGTATGGTTGGCTGTAATAATATACTACGGTAACGGTATCCCATCCCCCTGCATTTATCTTGATTTTGGTGCACATCTTAAATTTCTTTGTATTCTACAATTTGTGCAATATTTATTATCCAAAACTGCAGGCTGTAGTTAGGCAGATGTTTTAAATTGAGTCTTGAAGGCATTTCTTATCCTTTTTACTTATCACTATCATCGATGTTTTTTATGGAAATAAAAATATAAATTAGTCACGTAAAGGGAATAAATTTTAATTCACCTGATCATACCTTTGTGTTTAGATCAAAATAGTCTTTACGCAATGTCTGTTGAAGAAGTAAGAAAACTATGGAGATTAGCTGATGCTGTATGTTTTGATGTGGACTCAACAGTCTGCAAAGATGAAGGTTTAGATGAATTGGCCAAGTTTTGTGGCGTAGAGAAAGAAGTTGTGGCATGGTAAAGGGTTTATTTTTTAGATTCAAAACAAATTAGATCACCATTTATAATCAAAAGCAAGATTCTGACATCTATAAAAAAATTGATGCAGGAGCAATTAATAATGTATTTACCAGTATTCAAATAAATAAAAAATATGTTCTCAATTTATAAAAATATTGGGCCAAACATTCATCACTTAAAGATACATTAGTTAAGAGTTTAAAAAGAGTTGGTCATTCTTGCTATAATAATTCAAAAAAAAATTGATGATAAAAAAAGAAAATATTGAAAATTTCATTCAAATTACTTCATTCTCAGCCAAGTTATCATTGTTTGTAGTTTTGACAGGATGTGTGCACAGTGGTAACTAGGGCACTGGTATAATCGGGACTTAGCCTCACTTTCCCATTTTTAAATTAAATTTTTAAATGGCGAACCGTTTCAATCTAGTTAAAATCTCGAGTAGGCCTATCCGATGCAATCATGAGTCGATTATGGTCTTGTTTTGTTAATAAATGTCTAATTAATAGTTTATATAACATTTCAGGCCTAAAGAAAGACCTGTAATAGGCAGATTTAGCTCTTGCATAATGTATGTTAAATAAAACTGTTTATTTATACGTTACTTTGCAAATGAAAATTGGCCATATTCCGTCAGTATAATTTTGTTTTCCCTTTGATTATGTTTACTTTATTTACAGGACAAATAAAGCTATGTCAGGAGGTGTTTCATTTCGAGAGGCTTTATCTGCAAGATTAGATATTATTCAACCAACTTATTGTCAACTATCACAGTTTCTACAAAATCATAAACCTTTACTTAGTCACAAATTAAAGTAAGTGGGTTCATTTTTGAATTTTTGGTAATACAGTATTTAAAGTTGATTTTATTAATTTTCTTGGTGAAAGTGATCACTGTACGTGATGGCCAAACTTAATGTTTATTTCAGTGCATTTCATGAGCACATACATAGTAAAATACATAAGTACATACTTATATGTATCTATGCTTCGTAAAATTTTGTCAATAAGATTCCAATAACATCATCTAATTACCAACAACGACAACACATGCTCATTTGTAATGTATACCTGCAAGCATGTCAGCTTCCATCTCTCGAGTTGATTTCGCTTTTGATTTAAAAATGCTTAGCACCAGTGTCATATGAGGGTGGTAATGATTAAAGTGTTTTAATTGTGTCAGGTCATTGTTTTGTAATGAATGAATAAATAAAATTAGGTTCAACATCCTCATTTTCTGCTCCAATCAGGCTAATGAAGAAGGACATATGCCATGCAGTAGGCTGCGAGGGAAATTATGCCCAGAAAGCAATTGAATTTCAACTGGCAAGGGTTCTTTACCTGTATGCCTAGGAGTACACAGGACATCTATTTTTCGTATCATCAAAACACCTAGACTGTGTTCCTTACCAGACTCTCTCCATCCTTCACCACTGATATGGCTCCTCATTGTTTTGTAAGAAATAATTTAAAAAAATGTCCTTTTTGTCTCACAGGCAACAAAATTTGCCGAAAGCAAGAAAAAGCAGTCACACTTTTGATCCACGTAACTTTGGACAACATTTAAGATCGAAATTTTCAAATCTTTATTAAAAAAAAGAATTAAACAAGAATACAGCCCTAGTTGGGCAAGAAAATAGGGTGTCAACAACCCTTTGTAATTTTTCTTTAATTTAACAATAAAACCACAAGTATTCTAAAATAATTTTATACTTACGTAACTGCTTATACAAGTCCGAGTTTTCAAAGCAAACACAATTCTCACTCCAAATTGAAAGAAAACTAGCTGTAAGTTTTTATTACATGATTTCCGAATTAAAATTCAATTAATTTTGTTTACTTGCAGAGAATTAGTTTCATTAATAAAGGAGAAAAACAGAGATATATACTTAGTGTCTGGCGGCTTCAGATCCATCATAGAACCAGTAGCATGTATGTTAGATATACCTACACAGAATATATATGCGAATAGATTAAAATTTTATTATAATGGTAAGTATACATACTAATCTCTCTATTATAAGTTTATAAGTTCTAACACTGTTTAGCTTGTTTTGTAGTAGTATTTGACTCATCCTGTTTGTCCTTTTATTACAATAATGTATACTGGAAAAGATCACCTGCATGCCAAAATTTGACCTCTTGTGGGCTAAGTGAAAACAATATAGGGAGGCAGACCACCATTAATTTCCCCATTGTCTTCAATGTTAATTCTGGCCTCTTTGCCCACCTCCAACATTTCCCCAAATTTTCGTTGGGCTGAATGCTTTTCACTACAGACAGAGGAACCAATGGTCATGTCTTTGCACTAAAATTTGTATGAGGTTGACCACCAAAATTTTGAGATACACAAACTTGAAGAAGCATACTAAAAACATGTAACTAGTTGCCGTACATATCGCCGTAGCTAACCTGATAACCCTCTTATCCTTCCGCCTCAAAATCATGAATATTTACCAAAACCTGGCAGAAAATGTTAATTCAAACCCTCTTCGTCCATTCTAGACCAAAAAATCAACACAAATGGGCATGCAAAAGGGGAGAAAAGAGAGAGAGAGAGAATTGCTAAAAATAGACGAACTACAATTCGTGGGTACCGAGATGATGAAATTTAATGGTGGTCTGCCTCCTATATGGTTTTATAAGTTCATATATCATCAAAATTCTTTTCTTTATAGCTTCACATTTATTTTTGCAAAATTATTATAATACAGAATCAGAAAAAAATAATTACTGCAGAAATGGTGACCCTTTAAAGTTATGTAGTGTTTTGTATACCGGATTGCAGCTCAGGTCCATGGGCCTTTTGTTCTAGAATTGAAGATTCTTTCTTAATTTTGTCGAAATGTGAGTTCTGCGAAAATATTTAAAGAGTTTCAGACAAGTCACATCAAAAATATTCAAAATATTGGAATATTTTTCAAAAATTGACTTTCTTTTACCTTTTTCTACAAAATGGTCCATTTTTGACACTTTGTATGCCTCAAAATGCTAATATTTCCCTATTTCTGGGAAAGTCTGAGATGAAAAGCATTTATTTCTAGAAACCTTGGTCGGTATACAGGAAGACAAGCTGCAAATTTGTTGCATTGAAGGTAACTGTAAGGAACTATTGTGAAACCTGTAAGCCCACCCTCTAAAAATGTTGGTGTGGTAACAAATCCCACTTGTGTCCACATAAGTAATACTGTTGATGGAATATGGCTAAAAGCCATGTTTTTCTATCCCTGGCTTATATACATACATACAAACACAGTTTGTTATACGAAGTATGAATTATTTATTAAAATATGGATTGATAAATGTAAAATAAATGCTGTATTTAGGTGACAACCAGCCACTCTACTAATAAAAGGGTCGCAAAGCACTATTTTTTTTTAAAAAATGGGAATATTTCAGTTTTTAAAATACTTTAACAATCAGAGGTATCCTTGAAATTACATAGTGTAAATATTATGTGGAAGCAAGTTGTTTTAATCTTTACATCAATGTCCTGATAAAATGAGATGGAAAAAGGGAGTTCTGACATAATTCAAAGCATAAAAGGGGTATGAAAAGGCTATTAATTAATATTTTATTGCCCTGTAAGTGCCACATTTTCAAAGATCACCACAAATAATAGATTTACATTCAAAATGTAAAACATTAAGCTGCAAAAAACACATCTACAACATATCCATTTTGGGGTGTGGACTCATTTGGAAGAAATGTCATAGGATTACATGTTTGACCATAAACAAAAAGTCTTAGAAATCCTTGAAATCTTATATGTAACTATTTGTTTGTGTCAAATAAAATGCTCGGTTACAATTCAAGCACAAAATCAGATTACTGCTAATTTGGAGTCAACAAATGTTCAATTGAATATCCAAATATCATCTTCAAGAAAAGGGGTGGGGTGGGGAGGGTGAGCCAGTCTAAATGAAATGAAGACAGATAAATTTCCCTGCAAACACATAGATTTTACTTTCTCGAGAAGGGAAATGCAACAATTTCAGGTTTTGAAAGATTAAAATTGTGTTAAGCCGGAGGAAAACAGCAGCAAAATGCAGTTCACTCATGTTTTGAAAATTCTAACACACCTAAGCAGAACATAATTAGACTAAATTTCTTAATTTTTAAATTTTTGACAAACACATGAATACTTTTTCAATATCTGACAAACACATGGATCCTTGCCAAGTTATTTAACAATGAAAATAAAGACATGCAAGACATTTTGGTTCATTTTACAACAGATGAATAATTAAAATTTTGACAGCAATATTGGGGGTAATCTGAAGAATTTCAGACAATTTATCATGATTTTTAGGCAAAATTGAGTGAAATTATGATACTTTCTTCCCGTCTAACAATTATAATGCAGAAAAAGTAAAAATCATACATTAAAATATTTTCCACTGATTTTGAAAAGTAAATAAACACTGAAAATCACAAAATTTTGACTAAAATCAAAATTTCCCCTCCCAAATTTGTCAAATATTTTTGAAATTTTACCATTTCACATTTTTTACCATCAAAATGCCATATATCACATTTTCTGACAATTTGGAGATCATATCATCAAATAGGAGGCAGACCACCATTAATTTCCCCATTGACTTCAATGTTAATTCTGGCCTCTTTGCCCACCTCCAACTTTTCCCCAAATTTTCGTTGGGCTGAATGCTTTTCACTACAGACAGAGGAACAAATGGTCATGTCTTTGCACTAAAATTTGTATGAGGTTGACCACCAAAATTTTGAGATACACAAACTTGAAGAAGCATACTAAAAACATGTAACTAGTTGCCGTACATATCGCCGTAGCTAACCTGATATCCCTCTTATCCTTCTGCCTCAAAATCATGAATATTTACCAAAACCTGGCAGAAAATGTTAATTCAAACCCTCTTCGTCCATTCTAGAGCAAAAATCAACACAAATGGGCATGCAAAAGGGGAGAAAAGAGAGAGAGAGAGAGAATTGCTATAAATAGACGAACTACAATTCGTGGGTACCGAGATGATGAAATTTAATGGTGGTCTGCCTCCATAGGTAAATGACAGAGTTACTTCCCCTGAATGACGCCCCCCGCCCCCCAAAAAAGAAATAATGGTTTATGTAAATGTATGTTATCTACAGGAGATTATGCAGGTTTTGATACAGATCAGCCAACATCAGAGTCTGGTGGTAAAACAAAAGTTGTTGAGTTGTTAATAAAGAAAAATAAATATAAGAATTTAATTATGATTGGTGATGGTGCTACAGACATGGAAGCTTCTCCTCCAGCAGTAAATATTTCTCTTCTCATATAGTTACATTATTTTATTCAGGTCTATGTTGAGACACAATGACATTTCTTTGTTCAAGGCATGGACTAATTTTGCATGTGCCCTGATGAATTTTTTACATGTTATACTGCTTGATACTTTTCCTTGGCAGTAAGGCCCCCATATAATGGTGCAATTCCACCCATACATCATACACCATGCATCAGTGAAACCAGAAACAGCTCTGATGTTAAGTGGCCCTTCAGGTTTGTCATATGACCTATTGCAACTTTGTCACCTAATTTAAGCCCCATGCCCAGAAAATCAGATAAACCTGACTTCAGAGTTTAATCACTAGTCAAGATATATACATATAACTTATATTTCTAAATCTAAGGAATTAGCCATCCAATCTCTTCATGCAAAAGTAATAACAGTCATTCTCAAAATATGGCTACACCATTGTCATTGATGTAACAATTATTTCCTGTTCAGAGTCACCTCACAGAAAATAATTTGCCAAATAACTAAGAACAAGATTTTTTAATCAGAAGACATTTCATGGTTTCTTAATTCAATCCATTTAAAAGTTTCAAGCAGTTATCAGCAGATATACTATATATCCTACAATATTAAACTGTTATAATAACAACTACAGTAACAATATATACATTTATAATCTAACCATGACCACTATCAATCCACAAGTTATACTTATTTATATAAAAAATAATATACTTTCAGTAAGTGATTCACACTTTTGCAATTTACATAAGCTATTATTAAATTACTAATTAATCAACTAAAATATTTTCTTCTAGGCTGCATTTATTGGATATGGTGGGAATATTGTTCGTGAGAAAGTAAAATCTCAAGCCAAATGGTTTGTCACAGATTTTCAAGATCTGATGGACGAACTTATGTAACCAAATATGGAAATTTAATAATAAACCATGTTCTTTCAAGTTCAATTAAATTTTTAAAGGAAATGTTTATCATCGCTATGGAAGACCAAACAGCTCTTTATTCAGTATTCTTTAATCATAGTCCTTAATTCTTCATTTGTTGTCATATTTCAACAATTGTATCTTAAAATCAATAATAATATTTGTATCTTAAAATCAATCTGTTTTACAAATCCGATATTTGTCATATCAGATTTGTAAATTGTATCTTTGTTTCATTTTATAATATAATGATAAAATCTCTTTTAGAAAATCAAAAAAATACATTTAATCCGAAACCGACAACGACAAACAAATCTCGAACAACAAATTTCCAAATACAAATCTCCAAATACCAATCTTGCAAAACCAATGTCAAAAAACATTTCTCCAAATTCATCTAACCGTAATAATATGCCGAAAGAGGATGCTAGCGGTGGGCTGTCAGATTGCTTTAACGAAATGATAAAACAGTTGCTGCACCATACGACAACAAATGAAGACATAAGAATTAAGGACTATGAATAAAGAGTTGTTTAATTGGTCTTCCACATATATTGCAAGCTAAAAAGAACTGAACTTTGTTGTCTGGGATTCAATTGGAGACATGTTTGTATGTGAAGATATTTTCATTTTACACATTATATATTACTGGGACCAAATTGATTTTTTATTGAATTTAACAAACAATAGATATTAAAGACATCTAATGAATAATTTGTTCAGGTATTTTTTTTCTTAAGATGACAACAAGGTATTGAGCAAAATCTATTTATAAGACAGGTATGTTCCTTATTTACTGTAGTACAGACATGAGTTATGTAGAGTAATAGTTTAGTCTTAGCCCGTCTATTTTGATACTGTATGCTCATCCTGCTTTCATAGTTGAATATAAATAAGTGATACAAAATCGAAAAACCTTAAAGGTACTACTGATTATTAACAAGAGAGAATATTATATTGTACAAAGTTTCAATATCCAACAGATCATGTTCATCTTTGTTGACATACAAACTTATATCTTAAACTATTATGGATTACAATAATGTTAAAAATATGTAGAACTCAAACATGTATGTATAAAATGAACTTGGGTAACAATGAATTCGTTAGTGGTCATAATTACTATATCTGTTTCAGGGCAACTTGTAAATATTGTTCCATACTGACTGTACAGTTAGTCAGCGTGAAATTAAACAAGTAAATATCAGACAATTTAAACCATAAGTTTAGTCAGTATAAAATAAGCATGTTTTTCATATCCCAATTCATGTTCTAAGCATGGTATTTCCAATTGATGGCATTTATTATCAGTCTAGTGAGTAAACATATATATGCAAAAAGAACAGACCATATGTTTCTACCATAGTCTAGTTGACACAGACTCAAGGAAATGAAGACTCAACAGTGAAGTTTACTAGCAGTAACAAATACACAATAATAACCAGGAAAGAAATAAATATCTAATAAATATGTGATAATTATTTCATTCGAGTTTAAATTTATTGTTGGTCTACACTACAGTCAAACAATAGAAAATGTAAATACAGTATATAACATAAAGTCCATAGTATATGACATAAACGCCATCGTATATAACACAAATGCTATAGTATTAGTATATAACATAAACACCATAGTATATAATCATAAAGAAATTAACAAATTCAATGGATAATATATCAAAACCTACATTTTTCAAAACGGAGGGTCACTTTCATGTTTAACAAAATAAATACGTTGATGTCAACTAGTGACCCAGTTATTACTTTTAAAGAGAGATACAAAATTTGATTAGCCACAGTAGTAGGAATTGTGGGTGCTCTGTAGCTAATACTTGTGTCTGACAGCTATAGCATGTTGATGTCAATATTGCTCCACCATCAAACAATATCTACCAAAATGTTGTCTCCCATTGAATGTATTCTAATTATATTTATCCTAATACTTTCAATGGAATATACCATTGTCTTATTTATGAAATAATCAAAATATTTCAATACAGTAAAGAATCAATGCTATAAACAACAATAAGCAATAAGTAAGACATGTCTGTTAACTGTTAGAGGTTATATATTTTCTAAACACACAACAATATTATTTATTTATCTTTCTTGCCACCACTACTTTCCAGTGACTCCATTTTCTCCTGAAATGCAATAAATAAAGTTAATGTAAATGTAAGTCTGTTGATCATCATTTGCGGGATGTTAAATCCCTTGCAAACTATAATATTATGAAAATTGAATCAGTAAAAGGCAGATCAGTCCAGAATGGTTCAATCCCATTCAGTATTTACAAAGATGATGAACTGAAAATGTCCAAGCATTCGAAATCCTCTACAGATAATATGAATAAACCAGCGTTATTGGATAAAATCTTTTGATGGGCCTCTTTCTAAACTAAGATTATCTACCGTTGATATTTTAGTTTCTTAAGTAAATGTTAAATAAATCAATTTCAGTATATTTTAGCATTGATTAAGCCATGAAAAATTATATATTGTCCGAAAAATTAAACTGATGATCAGCGACTTTAACAGTGTGTCTTTTGTCATATGAAGTTGCTTGTATTAACTTAGCTACATTTAACTCAACACCTGACATGAAGATCCTACATACAACTAAGTTGAACATTCTCTTTTCAGTGCAACAAAGCTTTTATCAATTAATTATATTGTGAACTTTTCATGAAGATTGTATTTGTGTCTTCCAAATCAGAGTAAAATAAAACACTGTCATCTAAGATACCATAGCTAGAGAACCAAAATGTTATCTTTATAGATTTGATATGTTTTCATCCAGAGATGTCACTGGGTAGAAGATAACAGCAGCAACTATTTTCAACATACCTGTAAGGTAGCATGCTCTTTCAACAGTCGATCATACTCAACATTAGTTGATTCTGATTGTTTCTTCATAGATTTTAAGTTTAATTCAGCATGTCTTAGTTCTGAAAAGAAAAAGTAAATTGAATCAATTAATTCTGATTGTAATCCATTGTCTTGATTTTGCTTCCATAATATTTGTTATCAGGTTCCCCCAAAATGAAACTGGTTTCAAAAGAAAACTTGACTACAGACCTTCCTTAGTTTCATTAAGCTCTTCTTTTAGTTTATTTAATTCTTTTTGCTGTTCAATATCAGCTGTATCTTCCTTTGTCTGTAAATATATAATAAAACATGTCTGATTTCTGCTATTCTGAATAACAGATGTGGCCTTAGTATAATAAAACACAAGAAACTTATTTCAGCTATAGAAATTGGGGGAGATAGTATTAAGTATACAATTCAGTTAGAGCATGCCTTGTCTCAAATTCTTGTGTTTAATTGCAGTGAAATAATCTTACTCTGACAATGGAATATATCACAGGTAAGGTCCAAATGAGTTTGGACCTTTCCAACTTGATTGACATGCCTTACATTGTACTATATGGGAAATAAAATGAAATCGGGTTCAACTTGATTGACATGGCCTACACTGTACTACATGTATATGGGGAATAAAAATGGGCATATGTGTAAAATAACCCAGAAAACACATAACATTCCGACTGCTTGTTGTGTAATAATGGAGATAGAAGCGGAAAGAAGACAACTATTTATAGCAAACAAGATGCTTTCCCTGTCCTAGGTAAGTTGTTGAATAAATTATGCATCGTACACATCAGTCACGTGATCCGCAGTAAACAATCATGGCTGCCTTCAGCAACAGTTTCACACTGGACGACGCCTTGTCGTCATAGAAGGAATTTTCTCTACGCCGCAATTATCCAAGTCACAACCGGCACATCGCTGCATAAAAAAGATACCTTATTGACTTTATTTTCTTTATCATCTAACAATCTCTGTGCAGCTTGTGAAGCACTACTAGCCTGTTTCTGACTAGCTTCACATTGGGCCTGGAGTAGAGCTTGATTAGCAATAAGTGTTACTAGTCGTCTAATAATACTGAAATTAAGAAAATATACAAACATCACTTTAAACAGACCTGAACTAAAATTGGTGATAACTGTGTTTTTTCAACAGGATTTGCTGATACAGCAACTGTAAGTTGCCCCAAATTACAGCTACTTTTAGGCCTGCTGATATCGCTGCGAATTCTAGCATACTTATATCAACACAATTTCAATAAAAAGATGATTAAAATTATATGTACCGGGGTTGGATGAAAAGTTATAAGCCTGAAAATGATAGATCAATTGGGTTGAAACTTTTATCACCAATATAATCATTGAATGAATCATAGACATAACTGTATTGTTATTGTCTTCATACCAGACCATCATGTGAACCTCCCCATTGAAATCACCAGAAATGGACAAAACTGGCTACAGGGCAGTCATCAAGTACCTGCAACTGAATGGACTAACCCCAACACCGATGCATGCCGACATGGTCTCCACCTTAGGGGATGATGCCCCGAATTTAAAGTAGCTAAGTCTCTAACTCAATATCATCCAAAACCTTCGACATTGAAAACACGAATTATTTGTCAATTTAAATCAACATTGATGTTGTGATCTTACCAGGAAATGATGGGCATCTGAGATCTAATATTTAAGATACAATAAACATTTTACCATTGGTACACGAATTGTGTACCATAATGCGTTTCAGCGCCATTTGTAACAGGGGACTAGAAGAACAAGGCTAGACATATTCCACAAGCCATGTCAAAAGTCACCCTAAAGACAGCCAGGAATAATTATCAAATAAGAATACTTACAACCATAGAAACAAGGCAAATCCAGCTATGTAAAAATTTCTTTGAGCTCTAAATAAGCGCATCAGATTTTTGGTTTCTGCATCTGGATTGTGTTTAAGATCAACTTCATCAATAGGAGCTGAAAATTTTCTAACTTCACGGACAGAATCTGAAATAAATTAATCTTATCAGAAACAACAATGGAACTTTTGTACACTATCATTTTTTTTTCCAAAACAATGATTTTTGACATTATTTTATATTTCTAACCCATTATGTATGAGTAGAGACATATTATGTTGATGCTACATGTACATAGTGTTTCATATTAATTATTACAAATTGTATTAGTCTTACTTACCAGCAAACAAAACTAATAAAATCAATATAAACACATTAAAATAAATATGACCATAGGTACTAATTTTAGCTAGAAACCCAGAACGAAATATCTTCTGCCATCTGAAATAAAAAGATAAAATATCTAAATGAATATTAGCAGATTTATTTTGTCATAAATTATTCTATTCACAACAAAATTGAATCGACAGTAGCCTACAGTACTCTATTAATTATACACATCCCAGAATAAAACTCTAAACTCTTATGAAGATCTCTCATCTTAAATATTTTTCCACTCTCTTTTTTTTTCAAGTATTTTGTTTATCAAGACAACTTCTTTAAAGTTAGGTTGCCAGCCAACAAAATATATGCCCACAGCAGCTAAATCGTCTGAGCGTTCGACAATGGTTGTCACATATTTATTCTTTTGTAGGTAATTAGGAGCATTTAATAGACAATTTCATACAGATGACATTATAATTTTCATCGTTTGAGGGTTCACAAGGTTCTAAAAACTGAAACAGGAGCTGTAACTGTGGAAGTTATCTACAGAAAATGTTGAAATTCGACAGGCTTTTTATACGCCCACATTTTCATGTGGACGTATTATGCCATCGCCCCTGTCCGTCCGGACGTCCACAATTTGTTTGTGGACACTCTACAGGTCACAATTCTTATCCGATTTTGACGAAACTTGAAATATAGGTTTATCTCCAAAAGATCTCGGTTCCTTTCGATATTGGCATGTATCGGATCGAAACTTCATGGATTATGGCCCCTGTT
The DNA here is from genome assembly GCF_932274485.2 of Patella vulgata. NCBI lineage: Eukaryota > Metazoa > Mollusca > Gastropoda > Patellidae > Patella > Patella vulgata. The sequence goes on from NC_065885.2 coordinate 48,331,859, forward strand.
TGTACGAAAAATCACGTTTTTAGCTTGTGGACACTATAGTCTATAGAGGTCACAATTTTTATCCGATTTTGTTGAAACTTGAAATCTAAGTTGATAATCCAAAGATCTCGGTTCCTTTCGATATTCGCGCATATCGGACCGTAACTTCCTGAATTATGGCCCCTGATTGTACCAAAAATCGTGTTTTTAGCTTGTGGACCCTATAGAGGTCATAATTTTTATCCGATTTAAAAAAAACCTTCAATTATATCACCGTTACACCCAAAGGTGGCTGAATTCGAATTTTGTGAAAATCGGCCCGAAATTGACAGACAAAATGGCCGCCGTTCGTTCTCAAATAGCGTAAAAATATGGTATATCAATGTTGTGGACACTATAGAGGTCACAATTTTGTTGAAACTTGAAATCTAAGTTGATAATCCAAAGATCTCGGTTCCTTTCGATATTCGCGCATATCGGACCGTAACTTCCTGAATTATGGCCCCTGATTGTACCAAAAATCGCGTTTTTAGCTTGTGGACCCTATAGAGGTCATAATTTTTATCCGATTTAAAAAAACGTATTATGATATCACCGTTACACCCTAAGGATGGCTGAGTTCGAATTTTGTGAAAATCGGCCCGAAATTGACAGACAAAATGGCCGCCGTTCATTCTCAAATAGCGTAAAAATATGGTATATCAATGTTGTGGACACTATAGAGGTCACAATTTTTATCCGATTTTGTTGAAACTTGAAATCTAAGTTGATAATCCAAAGATCTCGGTTCCTTTCGATATTCGCGCATATCGGACCGTAACTTCCTGAATTATGACCCCTGATTGTACCAAAAATCGCGTTTTTAGCTTGTGGACCCTATAGAGGTCATAATTTTTATCCGATTTAAAAAAACGTATTATGATATCACCGTTACACCCTAAGGATGGCTGAGTTCGAATTTTGTGAAAATCGGCCCGAAATTGACAGACAAAATGGCCGCCGTTCGTTCTCAAATAGCGTAAAAATATGGTATATCAAGGTTGTGGACACTATAGAGGTCACAATTTTTATCCGATTTTGTTGAAACTTGAAATCTAAGTTGATAATCCAAAGATCTTGGTTCCTTTCGATATTCGCGCATATCAGACCGTAACTTCCTGAATTATGGCCCCCTGATTGTACCAAAAATCGCGTTTTTAGCTTGTGGACCCTATAGAGGTCATAATTTTTATCCAATTTAAAAAAAACGTATTATTATATCACCGTTACACCCTAAGGATGGCTGAGTTCGAATTTCGTGAAAATCAGCCCAAAATTGACAGACAAAATGGCCACCGTTCGTTCTCAAATAGCGTAAAAGTATGGTATATTTTACTAATTCAAACCAGCGGCTGCCAGGCAGGATACGCCCACATTTTCGAGAGATGGATAGAGAACAAGCTAACAAGAAAGTGATTTTTCCTACAATCAAGGGTCAGAAGTCAGGAAGTTACGGTCCGATATGCACGAATATCGAAATGAACCGAGATCTTTGGGTTATAAACTTACATTTTAAGTTTCAACAAAATCGGATAAAAATTGTGACCCCTATAGGGTCCACAACCTTGATATACCATATTCTTACGCTATTTGAGAACGAATGGCGGCCATTTTGTCTGTCAATTTTGGGCTGTTTTCACGAAATTCAAACTCAGTCACCCTTAGGGTGTAACGGTGATATAATAGAACGGTTTTTTAAATCGGATAAAAATTATGACTTCTATAGGGTCCACAAGCTAAAAACGTGATTTTTTGTACAATCAGGGGCCATAATTCAGGAAGTCACTGTCCGATATGCGCAAATATCGAAAGGAACCGAGATCTTTGGGTTATAAACTTACATTTCAAGTTTCAACAAAATCGGATAAAAATTGTGACCTCTATAGGGTCCACAAGCTAAAAACGTGATTTTTCGTATAAACAGGGGCCATAATCCATGAAGTTATGATCCGATACATGCCAATATCGAAAGCAGCCGAGATCTTTTGGGGATAAACCTATATTTCAAGTTTCGTCGAAATCGGATAAGAATTGTGACCTGTAGAGAGTCCACAAACAATTCTGGACGGACGGACAGGGGCGACGGCATAATACGTCCACATGAAAATGTGGGCGTATAAAAATGCATATAAATTTCATACAGATCGGATAATAACTTTTGTCGTTCGAACGTTCACAGGGTTCAACAAAGTAATACAAGGGCCATAACTCTAGTATTACTTAACAGAAATTGCTGAAATTCAATAGGCTTCTTCGTAGCACTCATTTAAATGATGCATATCAATTTCAAATAGATCGGATGATAACTGTTGTCATTAGAGCGTTCACAAGATTCAACAAAGTGAAACAAGGGCATAACTCTAGATGTAATTAACAGAAATTTGCTGAAACTCAATAGGCTTGTTCGTTTAACTAATTTAAACGATACATATAAATGTCATACAGATTGGATAACAACTTTTGTCGTTAGAGCATTCACAAGGTACAATAAAGTGAAACAAGGGCCAAAACTCACTGTGTAATTAACGGAAATTGCTGAAATTCAATAGGCTTCTTCGTTTAACTAATTTGAATGATGCATATCAATTTCAAACAGATAGGATGACAACCGTTGTCATTAGAGCGTTCACAAGATTCAACAAAGTGAAACAAGGGCCATAACTCTAGATGTAATTAACGGAAATTGCTGAATTTCAATAGGCCTCTTTGTTTTACTAATATTAATGATGCATATAAATTTCATACAGATCGGTTGATAACTTATGTCGTTAGAGCGTTCACAAGGTGCAACAAAGTGAAACTGAAACAAGGGCCATAACTCCAGAAGAAATTAACGGAAGTTATTGAAATTAAACGGGATTCTTCATCTCACTAATGCAAACAACATATAACAATTTCAAAACAATCAGATGATAAATGTAGTCTGTAGAGTGTTCACAAGAAATTGTGGACGACGGCAATATACGACCACATTTCCATGTGGGCGTATAAAAAGGAAAATGACAATTCCTAGCAATTTATAATTTTCAAGGATTTTAACCCCAAAAAACTATTTATTTATTGTGTTTCAAAGCCTTGAAGATACATCCAATAAAAGTATGGCAAATTAGGTATATATGGAAAGTATAGACAGACACCCAATCTTACCAGAAAAATACTGAATTACCCGAAAAACACCCATGGGGCAAGCACTGGGGGAAAATGTCAGGGTATCACTAATGACAACCCCAATGTTGTCTGCCAGTTTATTGTGTGCTAGCTTGACTGAGGGAGCGTTTGTTATTTCTTGATCAAATGGTTAGGAGGTTTGGGGAACATTGAGGGGTGTCAACGTGCAAAAGACTGCAATTAAACGGCGGAAAAAGAAGCTGACAGAAAATAATTAAGAATATGTATGGTAAATGGACTGTAAGTAAAGAAAAATACGTTCTAAAAAATGGACCCTCCCTCAATGAAGTGAGGTGACAGAAATGGCTTCTAACAACAGTTTATTTATAGCTTGAGAGGGATTTGAAGGAAATTTTTGATAAATTAATTAGTTTGAATGTTTTAGTCCAAAGATATCATCAAATCACAGTTTGTACGCAGGATAGTATCTTAACAAATAGCCCATTCTTCAGGTTCAATAAGGATTTTTTTCTGCTTGGATTTAATTATTTTAGGAAATTTTGGCAGTAGAACATGAGATATCGGTACACCAACGTTGAGTTATTGTAATGGATATTTAAGCATGTCTAGATAGACAACAAACCCCTGATCTTTGAAACTTGAATGCGTTTATCGATATTGTACTTGTAGCTCAAATATTTAGGATTTTGCTTTAATAGATGAAACTCTTTACAACTATATAAAAAAGTTGTACTGTTCATTTTTCAAGAAGAATTCTCAAGATGTTAGACAGTCTTTGTTTTCTTGCAAATTTTAAAATACTTGAATATCAAGACTCAGGTTTAACTGAATTGTGAAAGAAAATGTTATTCAGATATCCTCTTTCAAATATTTTCGAAAGTTTAAAGATTTTTAAAAGAATGTGAAATTAGTTTTTTTGAGGCGTTTTTGGTCGGCACATCCTGATGTATCAATGTATAGCATTGTTACATGCCCAGTTTATATACTCAATTTAATTCTATAAATACCTTGATGGTTTTATCCATGGTAACAATAAAAGAAATACTACTGCTAACTGTGCATATAGAACAGTTGCGATAAATGTCCACTGTATACTCATTTTCTTCTTTATTCTGCAATAAATTAAATGGCGACACAATTTTAAAACAAAAGATAGGTTACCAGGCAATAAAACATATGCACATATGCCAACACACGCACACAACAGCTAAGTCATCTGGTCAGTCCACAAATTGGCATTGTGAATCTATAGGTAAATAAAAAGCAAAATCTTTATACTGTATAATGGTGATTTGACAATATTCTATGACATAATGAAGGGCAAGAATTCTTATATCTTAAGAAACTGTCGCAACATATTCTTGTTTTACTTTATAACTATCAAGCAGATTGGATGATTCTGCATATTTAGTAAAGATAACAATTCAAATGGAAATTGTTGAAACCCAATAGACTTCTAAGTTCTCATCACTTCTGTTTTTATAATAATTTAACATGGTCGTCCAGTATTTAAAGGAGCAAAATCGCTAATATTTCGGACCTAGAAATTGACACAAATGGGCCGGAACACATGAAATGATGTAATATGAATGTATATAAACTGATTTACATTCAGCTGTTTCCGTTTTTAGTCTAATTTCAAAACAGTTATGTTCGTTGAAATATGCCCAAAGTCTCAATTGAATAGAAATCTCTCGCGTCTGGTAATTTGAGTCTACACTGATAGTATTCATTGCGCATGCTCTCCATATAACAATATGAAGTCACCGTTTGACATGACTTGTTGAATATGTCTAGCCTCATTCTTCGAGTCGCTTGTTACAAATGACGCTGAAATGCATTATGGTACACGATTCGTGTACCAATGGTAAACTATTTATTTTGTCTTGAATATTGGAAACCCATCTTTTCCCAGTAAGATCACAACATCAATGTTGATTTAAATTGACAAATAATTTGTGTTTTCGATGTGGAAGATTTTGGATGATATTATAGTGAGTTTGAGACTTTGCTACAGCTACACACAGCAAGTGCTTTTAGCAAGGTCATAAAATGGCATATTGCTCAAACTCAGCGATTAATTGTGTATCATCAACATAAAAGAAGTAGTGATTGATATCAAACTAGTCTATAACATCCCCATAATGACAATACTAGCTTTACTACTTACTAGTTATAGTAGTTATACTACACCAGACTAGGAAAATCTTAATAATAAATTAATACGGTCCAGCAATTAATACCAATTATTCTTTCACAAGTCTTCAAACGCTTGTGAAAATAAAACATTCACATCAAGAAAAACAACAACTTTCTTACCAACGGCTGTGCTTTACCTTTTACAAATTACAATTGCGTTTTTTAATTCTTCTCAGAATAATTAGGCTAAAGTCCTATGAAATTTAATGCTACGTTTCACTCGGTATTATTGACCAGTTTACTTCCGGTTTAATTATCTATTAATAGTCACTTCGTCACACTAGTGAGTTGTTTCGTCACATATTTTCAACGCAAATTATACCGGAAGTTTATTTTTACGTGACCTTTTGAAGTTCATTCCCATGGTTACCGAAGTAGAAACAACATGGCTTCTTCAAAACTGTCTATTTTCTATTTCTAACTTTCAGAGGTAACATTTAACACACAGAGCTTCGCGACAGATATAACAAAGAATCATGTCTCACAGGTATTTGCATTTAATCAATCAAATGTCATAATTTGTACTAAATGATGAAACAGGCCTCTGCAATTGAAAGTTTTTTGGGTTTTTTTTTTTTACTATTATTATTTACTCACTCAGTCAGTCAGTCATATACTAAATAGTTTAAGTTAGATAATAGATCTAGATCTGGTCTGTCATAGTGTCAGTGTGTTTTTATTATTAATAATATTAATATTACAGGTAATTAATATTTTAATAAATTTTATATAGATCTTGGTTAGCTACAGTAACCAAGCAAATTGAAGATCGTGGAGATCTGATTGATAAATTTGATATGACTACGAGTAGTCCTTTAGGCCTAATTTCAATTTGCAAACACGTTTTGTCTTGTGTGACTGTGAGTGTGACAAAAACAGAGGCCTACCGGTATTATAGTTTTTCACCGGTACGGTTGCACATCCCAGTGTAGTGGCAGAACTTTGTACTTACCCGGTACTCATTTACTGACACTATGTGACTATGTACAACTGTATTTCAATTTATTATCTGCTAGTGTGGGTTAGCCTAGCTAGTTCAGATCGATGTTCGTGAATGTACCAATAATTTTAATATCAGAGCTAAACTAGGGTTGGTTGTTGGCCCAGTATTCATGTCGTAACGGTGGTTAAACTAAAAACTTACCTTCTGATTTTTTATATCTGTATTACAGTTATTATAATAAACAATGGGGAGAAGCGCAGGCTGCATTGGTGGATATTTTACAACAGGAACTTCCACCCGAACCTGCCAAACCAGAAAGAGTAAGTTATTTTTAAGGCTGTGCCTGATTGTCATAATTGCATTTTTCAGACAATGTCAATATCTTAATTTTTCACAACTTAATCCACACTGAATGATTTAACAAGTAGGGGTTTCAGGTCACGTGACTTTAGCGTGAAATCGGACAGCCAGCGGCTGAAATATAGCCCACTTCAATCTACGATTCTGAATTACTATTTTATGTAAATGCATTACTAGCAATTGTATTGTAATAGTTTAATATCAATCTCAATATCTGCAAAGATTCAGGCTAAAAAATTATCGAAATGTAAGCGAAATTACCGTTTGTTTACATGAGACGCTCGCGGGAAAATACCGCTCTGATGTCACGCGGCCTGAGATTTTCCATTGCTACGACTCACTTCATTGGTGAATCCGCATCTTAGTTACCGGGGGATTTTGATATAGAACCAATCAAACGATAGATAACATTTTTGTGGTTATTATGGTTGATACCACGTGATCGGACAAGTAGACCTGTAGAAAATGGGATTTATCTGTTTTGATGACTGAAAATTGCCAAATTTCGACTAGATATAAAAAAACTTTCTTGAGGTATCATCCAGATTATAAATATTTGACATATCGAGGGTATAGAACATAATTGTGATAAGTCAATATATCAGGCATTGTGACTTATCACAATTATGTTCTAAACCCTCGATATTATCATTCAAATTATTACGATTTTAATAAATTTTAGCTGACAATAACGTGTGGATTTCAGTTTTAAAATTGGTACTAGCGATTCTGAAGGGAAAATACCGCTTATGACATAACTCAAATATGACTGAAAAACACTTATTTTGGTGCCATGCCACGCATTGACTGGTATAGAGCATTTTGATTACATTATTGACGTCGATATCGGATTTTCAAATTCCATAACTTTGGATCTAATTAGAATATTTTGATGAAATAAAAAAAAATGGGTAGCATTTTATGTAAGCTTATATTTTCACAAAATATTTTTAAAAATTTGTTTTCTGTCATTTGAAACTTTGACCTGAAACCCCTATAACAAGAGAAGAAAATCAAAGTATGAAAGGTATAATCCTCCCGATCCCCAGCTAAGATTCTTTCCTATTTTTATAAGGACCATCACAAGATTTTAGGTAAACTAATTCATGTAGATAGTGCTGGCTTGTTTACTTCATCCAAACAAAACGGTCTCCAAATATTGTCATAAAACACCCAGTATAGCAGCCTTAGATTTTTACCTTAATTAAAGGTCCCTAATCATGTTTTGAACGATATAACAATAACTTATAAATCTACATGTCTTCCAAGTTGAACTTTCGACCGTTTAGTAATCTACGGTAGGCTGACCGGCAATTACACGCCTGTTTATATTGTTGGATGATATTGGAACACAGACATCATCTTTTTCACATGTTCGCGAAATCTGATTGATGAGTCTGTTTTTAATCCAACTGAATCCCAGCTTGGAGATTATCCAACAATAACATTGATTTTTTAATTTTGTTTTTTTAATAAAGACTGAGTACATAATATTCGCGTGGGTTAAGCCATGAGGAATTGGATATTTTCCAACAAAATGCAAATCATGTACTGTCTCCTACTGCTACTTTGGTTTACATCTTGACCATTTATATATCTGCAGAGGAAGCTGAAATTGTTATGAATTTTCAATTCATCATATATCTCTGTTAATACTGAAACTTGATTGATTAGAAATTACAGTGAAAACAAACGATTCAATGTAAATCAGTTTATATACATTCATAATACATTATTATATGTGTTGCTACCCATTTGTGTCCATTTCTAAGTACCAAAGAATAAAGATTTAACTCATAATATTTTTCCTCGCTCATTTCAATGAAAGAAAGTGAATATTTTTCTCATGGAAATATTAATAGCCCTTATTTTTATTCTAAATGTACCAGTATTGTATTTTAAATATATATATTTGGAACCCCACCATAAACATTTTTTTATACGCCCACATTTTGACGAAACTTGAAATATAAGTTTATCTCCCAAAGATCTTGGTTCCTTTCGATATTGGCATGTATCGGATAGTAACTTCATGGATTATGGCCCCTGATTGTACGAAAAATCTTGTTTTTGGCTTGTGGTCCCCTCCAGAGGTCACAATTTTTATCCTATTTAAAAAAAACCTTTTAAATATATATCACCGTTACACCATTATGACGGCTGAGTTCAAATTTCGTGAAAATCGGACCGAAACTGTCGGACAAAATGGCCGCTCCCTGTACGCAAATAGTGTTAAAGTATGTAATATCAAGGTATTGGACCATCTGGAGGTTACAATTTTTATCCTATTTGGATGAAACTTAAAACATGTTTTTATATCCCAAAGATCTTGGTTCTTTTCGATATTAGTGCATAATGGACTGGATTATGGCTCCTGATTTTGGCATGTTGACCCTCTACAGGTCTCAATTTTTATCCGATTTTAGAAATTATTTAAGTATATCATTGTAACACCCTGAAGATGATTGTTTTCAAATTTCATAAAAATCAGACTGTGTAAAAGTATGTAATACCAAGGTTGTGGACCTGCTAGAGGTCACAATTTTTGTCCGATTTTGATGAAACTTAAAATATATGTTTATATTTATATCTCAAAGATCTCAGTTCCTTTGGATATTCGCGCATATCAGACCATAACTTCCTGGATTATGGCCCCAGATTGTACGAAAAATCTTGTGGATCCTCTAGAGAACACAATTTTTATCAGATTTTGAAAATCGTTTAAATATATCACCATAATGAAGGTTGAGTTTGAATTTCAGGAAAATCAAAACGAAACTACCTGACAAAATGACTATAACTTCTTGGATTATGGCCCTGATTGTACGAAAAATCACGTTTTGTTTTTTTTAGCTTGTTCTCTATCCCATCTCACAAAATGTGGGTGTATCTTGACTGGCAACAGCTGGTTTGAAAATTTAAAGATATTTCTATTCTTTTGTTTATTCAGTTAATATTTTGTGTTCCTTTTTTAGGATCGTTTAGCTGCTTTTCAACTTTTGGCAACTATGTACATAAAATATATACAGATATTTCGTAAAATGGAACAATCATATGATCAAGTTGTACATCCCCAGAAGAGACGAGTTTTACGTTATGTATTAGATGGGTTGATGGGAAGAATCTTAGAATTAAAACATGAAATGGTGAACCTAGAATATTCTGAATATCATTATTTTGATGATGTTTTATCAGATTTAAAACTAACACCTGTAAGTATCAGAAACTGTAACCTTTCATCACGTACACCATTTCAATTTCAACCCCTTAGAGTTACACATAATTGCCCTTTATGCTTTATCTTATAAGCTTTCAAAACCTTTAATGTTAGAATTGATTCTGTTAGTACTTAGTACTATATATGTAGATTATTCCGAGTTGTGTACCTTAATAGCCAGAAATTTATGAAGAGATTTTGAAAATAATACTAATGTCTGCAATCTTCAACTGAATATGGTGGCCGCTGTTAATTTCTGCTTGTTAGTTATTAAATGACATTATTTTAACTTAAACATACATTATGCAAGATCTAAATCTGCCTATTGCAGGTCTTTCTTTAGGCCTGAAATGTTTTCTAAATTATTAATTAGACATTAATTAACTTGTCCAAGCCATAATCAACTCACGATGGCATCAGATTTCTCCAATATTAAATAGATTAGAACAGTTCAGCCATATTTTGATTTAAGCTAAAAATGGAGGAGCAAAACTTGTCCAAGCCATAATCAACTCACGATGGCATCAGATTTCTCCAATATTAAATAGATTACAACGGTTCAGCCATATTTTGATTTAAGCTAAAAATGGAGGAGTAATTGAAATTGTTGCACACGTCTTGTCAAACCTTCAAAGGCTAATATCTTCGCTCGCAATTGAGTAATTTGGGTGAAATTTTCAAATTAATAATTTTACATTATCTATTTTCGAAGTATTATAGCAAGAATGACTAGCTCTTTATCTAAATCTTACATTATGTATCTTTAAGTTTGAAGAGAATTTTATCTATTTCTTGAAACTGAATTTGAAAAATCCTATTCAAGATAAGATAAGCTTATCTTCTATATTAAGGCCTTCCTGAATTTCATTATCGCCTGGTGAGATTCTTGCATATTGATTGAAAATTAAATGTCTAAATATTTATTTTTCAGAATGATGTAGAAATACCCATTCCTAAATATTTCATTAATGAACGAACAAAGTCTTTGAAAGAAAGAGAAAAGTTGTTAGGTCAAATCCTGGCTAAAATAGGACCTCAGGATCAGGATAAGGTTAGTGACTTCATGTCGACTGGTAACGATCTATGGCTGTGTTGGTAGTTTCGAAATAATATTAGTTCGTGCTATAAAACGTATGCTTAAAATGAGAACTGTACAAACATGGCCTTCCTTTGATCAAATCTTTCCTTTGTAGTAGATCTTGGTGATGTAACACTGTTGCATTTTTTATGTTTTGAAATTATATATTTAAGGAAACTGAGGAACTAAGAATGCCATTAGAGGAAGCTATGAGACTTATTCAGGTACACGAGCGAGCTCGTCAAGGAAGATTAAGAGCTAAATTTATGAGAGAAATTCGTCAGCAAGAAGAAAGAGAAAGAAATGCCTCTAAACAAGGACAATCAACATTAGACCCAGAAGTTGCTGTACTTCGTATTCAAAAGGTAAAAAGAATAATTTATTAAACCAAAATCACCACACTTTTATAAAATCATATTTTAAAAATAAATAGAACAAATATATGGTCTAATTACTACACAAATAGAGCAGTGGTGCATTCACAACTTGTATCCCCAGTTTGAAAATTGATGAAAGCACAGACAAATTATAAGGAATTATCGAGTCAAGTTCCGGCCTTTCTAGGAACACTTCTATCAATTGTATAGTTTAATCCAGGAATGTAATTTGAGGGATGCAAATGGTTTGGCCATTTAATGATTTAATTTAAATATGTAGAGGGGAGGCTAAGCCTCGAATATATCAGTACTATGGTTACGATAATGGGACACATCTTGTCAAAACTATAAATACTGATTATTTGTCTCATAATAATGTTATTTGAATGAAATTTTCAATATATTGATTGCATGATCTATTTTTGAACTATTAAAAGGCTAACTCTTTATCTAAATCTTACATAATGAACCCTTAAAAGATGTTTACAAAAATGGCCATATATTAGTCTCAAAATGACCTTTTGGTAAGATGTTGACATATTTGATTAATTTTATCCATTTTATTTTCTACAGATCTGGAAAGGATTTGCGCAAAGGAGAAGAACAAAAAGAGAAAGAGATGAAGAAATGATGTTCATTGGAATGGTATGAATTTAGAATATCATTTTCCTCCCCGCTGATGATTATTTTCCTCACAGTGTAGCTTGCTTATCATACGAAGCAACCCAAATTTTAAACAGTTTGAATCACAATTATGCAAATCTTTCATGTTAGTTTTTTAAAATTTATTTTAGTTTGCAATAAAACCAGTTTTGATATAAGCTTATTTAAAGAGATAACAACAATCTGATTAAAATACACATCTATATTTCATTTCATTTTTTATACTTTCGACAGCCTACACTACATGGAGATCTCACAGGTTGTATGAGGGATCATATGAGAGGCTTTTGACCCTATGATGTCAGACATTGATTAATCAGTGTTGATGTTTCTGTTGGTTTACTCACTATCAGATCCTAGTGTTGTGAAGACAAGTAAAATGTAATTTTGAACTATGAAAAACGAAAGGAAATAGGATCTGTGTTATAACCAGATTGAGATTAACATTCATATTTAATTGTGTAATAAAATTACTACGGTTAATTTTCTAAAATTCTATGCAATATAACATGTAATTTTTTACAGTAAAGAATGCTATTTCTTAATTTTTAAATATGATTTTTGATCAGGCTCCACCTCCTTTGCCAGCATCTACTAAGAATTTGCCGCAATCCCTAGCTTTCAAGACAGAAGAACAGAGGCGGAAAGTACAAGATCAACATGAACAAGAATTTCAACAATCATTAGTTACAATCAAAGATAAAATTCGAGATACAGAGGGACAGGATATGAAAGAAACTATGATGGACCAAATCAGACAGTGGTTCATTGAATGTCGGTGAGTTGTATTCTCAGAATCAGATTTTAAATATTAATAATAAGATATATTTGAATCTTGCTCTTCAGTACATCAACAAATCACATTTTAAACTTCATATAACTCTGTACTGTTCTCACAGTATGAAAAGCTTCTATGAAAATGACCAAACAAGGAGGATAATTCTGTCTAAAACAGACACTATTAAAATCATGCTGTTATTTATTATTGGTGCCCAAGTTTGTATTTGTATGAGAATTATAAATTTGCAGTGTAAGATCACACATAATTCTGATTTATACAGCTGATAGCTTAGAGTGTGTATATACATGATAAAAGACAATCACTTGTTTTATAGAGATGCAACTGGTAAATTTCCTGATTATCCAGATGAAGATGATGGAGGTTCGGCTGCTATTTTCCGTCAAAAAGATCCAGCTGAACTGGAACGAGAAATGAAGGAAAAGGTATGGATAAATTTTAGAACATCTTTTTTGTTTGAGTAAAGCTGAATCTTCACAGACTTTGAATCCATTTGTATTTATTGCTTTTGTAAAAAAAAAAACCATTGCGTCTTTTTTATTGGTTAGGATGATGATAAAGGTAAAGGAAAGAAAGACAAGAAGAAAGATAAAAAGGACAAAAAGAAAGATAAAAAAGGAAAAAAAGGGAAAAAAGGAAAGGGTGATGATGAGGTATGTTCTCATTTACTATAATAATTCCAACACAACATTTAGATATACATGTATCAAACTTATTTTATATTCCAGTTCTTACACTTGGAAACCCGACCAAAAGTTGATGTTTTGTCTTTGTGATTGTTCAGTTTACCAAGAAAACTTCTATATGCTACAAATAAAAGAAGTTATACATTAAAAATATTTTTTCATGGTTGGCATAACTTGATTTTTTTTTGTCAATAATTTAGATGGGTTTTCGGTTTGTTTGTTTTTTTTAGGAAGAAGAAGAGGGATGGAAGATGGCAGCATCTAATTTTGTTGGAGCTGTAAATGAAGGATCAGATTCATATAAAGGTATAATGATCAGCTGTTTTCATACAAACTTCATTATTATTTTAATCATAGAATCAAGATGTTTTATAATTAAATTTGAATTTGATCACACAATATTGGTACTTGATTTCCATGTGTGAGACAATGTAGGGGGTGGGGTCATATTAAAGTTGAGGTTTAAATTGTGGTTATGTAATCACATTTATATTTTGTATGATTTACCTATAAAAGTTTTATCTTATTACATTTGATCTTATTTTTTTATTAAGCTGTGTGGCAAACCAGAGATGAGTCTGAAAACTTTTCTCAAAAACATGATTCTGAGTTGATAAAAGAAGACAAACGCAAAGAAGTAGAAGAAGAAATAAGAACGCAAGTTGATGAATTAATGAGAACTGAACTTAAAAACCTGAAATCGGTGAGACTTTGAATTCCAGAGAGATTTCCTGGTAATAAGATAGAAATGATAATTAAATGAAACTTGTATCAAGAAATAATTACAATGCTAATACTAATATAATTGTCATTATTCTTTAGGGGTTAAATCTGTTTAGGAATTGACAGCATGTTGAGTACGTTTTCTATCTTTATGTAGCCACAGTCCTCTATGTTTGTCATTGGTAGGGTATATTTCTCCCAGAAGACCATGTATTAGATAGAGTTAAATTGTAGCACATGCTAAACTTTTTTTTTTCTTAGAAATAATATTATTTCAGTATTTAAATTAATAAGTTTGATTACTAAGGTGATAATGAAGTAATAATTGTTTTCTAGGCAGTAGATAGAGACAAGGGAAAGAAGAAAGGAAAAAAATCTGGTAAAAAGAAAAAGAAAAAGAAGAAGAGTGGCAAAAAGGGAAAGAAGAAGAAGGAAAAAGATTTAACACCAGATAGGTAATTAAAGCATATTGCCAGATATTACAGTTGTGTATGATGCATTGTGTTTGCCATGGAGACAAAACTGGCATAATGATGGGTCACGATATGAGATGTTCTTAATACTGTCAGTAAAACTAAACATTGAGTAGCCTATAGGAATAAACATTTCACTAAGTATTAATGGGTATTCACATGCTTAGGTTTCAACACTGATCTCTGAGCTGATAAAATGTCCTAATCTGTGGAAAACACGCCTTAAAAAAAAACTGATGGGTTCACAAACTTTTCAGTCAGCCATTTTTGATTGAAGTGTGCATGGATATGCGATTGGAATCCTTTGTTTTTCCCAACGTAAGCCTTTCATGCAGTTTTATATCTTTGAATATTTGGATTAATACATTACAAATAATATCAGATAAAAAGTAGACACACCATCTGTAATCTTCTGCAAAGGAATGTGAAAAATATTTTCGAAACCTTTATTTCTGCTAATCAAATGTAGGGCAAACCAGAGGTGGGAACTCGAGTCCAACTTCAGTTGCACCATTGACCCGACATGCAACTCAACTTGAAATATTTATTGCAACTCGACTCGGACTAGGCAGTCGTGATGACTCGGACTAGGCAGTCGTGATGACTAGGTAGTCGTGATGACTCGCAACTTGAAAGAGCTTAGGACTCAAGTCACGAGAAGGGGGCAGAACTCTAACTTATCTTATTGGCTATGAATTGCTAACTCATTTCATGACTTGTTCCCACCTCTGGACCAAACTTGATTTGCTAACCTTGTTTCTTCAGCCGTGTGCATGACTAATAAATTCTAAATCTTTGGAGTGACAATTTATACACACTCGTTAGTTCTCATTTACATCATGATCATTTCTGGTAAATTATTTTATAAAACCTAACAGTAAACAAGATAAATATTAAATAAATTTATGGCATGCAGCTGCATTCCCATTTCACACAGAAAATACAAGTACTGGTGGTGGTAGTAATAAAGTAGGCCTACACCATGTCATGTAGAATCATTAATTTCAAACAATTTCAATGAGTAAGTAGACGACATAGAAAAATAAAATTTATAATTTCTCTGCAATATATACTATTCAAAAAAAGTAGGGGATATTTGATTTTTAAGTGTTATTAAAGTCACCTAATGAAACTGACAAAGAAACAAATGACAAAATGAAATGAAGTTCACATTCATCGATTTATTCCAAATGATCGTTAGACTAAGTAAGGCACAGACTGACCATTATAAGGGTAAAATGATACCCGGGGTCAAACAGCAAAGATACCACAGCATCACAACCAAGTCAGTAACGGGTAAATCCTCCTCTGTTTGCCAAACAAGCATTGATCCGACGTGGCATACTCCTAATGAGACGTCTAAGGTCATTTTGGTCCAGATTGTCCCATTCCTGTTGCAACGCAGCAGCAAGTTCTTGGACATTGGCAGGACGTTGTTGACGTTGACGTAACCTCTGTCCAAGCATGTCCCAGACATGCTCGATGGGGGAGAGGTCGGTACTCAGTGCTGGCCAAGGTAATGTGGTGATGTTCTGTTGTTGGAGGTAACCTGTAACGATCCTGGCCCTGTGACATCTTGCGTTGTCATCCTGGAAGATGAAACGGCAGCCATGACGTCGTGCGAACGGCACAACATGGACTGCCAAGATGTTGTCCCGGTAGTACTGGCCTGTAACACGCCCTGCAACAACATGTAAAGCCGTTCTTCCAGCAACAGTGATGCCTCCCCACACCATAACAGAACCACCCCCAAATCGATCATGTCTGATGACGTTAACGTCTTGGAAGCGCTCGTTTCGACGACGCCACACCCTCCTACGTCTGTCCAAAAAATCAACAGTGAACCTTGACTCATCTGAAAACATCACATTGCTCCAGCGTCGATTATCCCAGTGTTGACGATCCCTACACCAACGACGTCTTGCCTGAATGTGATGATCTCTCAAACAAGGGATCACGCGAGGACGTCGGGCGCGAAGGTGACCCCTATGCAGTCGATTCCGAATCGTCTGGCCACTCACTCTCACACCAGTGTCTGTTTGAAGACGAGCGCTGATCTGATTTGCTGTGATGACACGATTTCTCAAGGCCAAGGTACGGATAAATCGATCCTGGGCTTGAGTTGTCGCCTTTGGTCGACCTGAGCGTGGTCTGTCCTGTACAGATTGTGTATCACGGTATCTGGACCATAGCCTGCTTATGACAGACTGAGAAACATTCATCGTCCGCGCCACAACCGCCTGTGTTGTGCCGATCTGTAGCATGCCAAGGGCACGTAACCTTTCATTTTGGGTAAGCCGACGCATATCAAAATTTGTTTTCTGGTCACTAAAACAATTAAACTGATGTTTCCACCCTGGAATTCAATGCCACAATGACTGTAACATTCAAAGTCAGAGTCGTGCAAATCTTGGGTTGGACCCCCATGATGATACCAAGCATCACCTGCATTCCATGCGGTAGCTATTGGTGCGTTTGGGCGTCACATGTAACTGGAAATGTTTCTTCTGTTAGGTTCTATAGTGACTTTTTTCGTAGTCATTTGCATATTTTAGTATTATGCCCCCAAAATCAAATATCCCCTACTTTTTTTGAATAGTATATATCGCGATATGCAATGCCAAAATGATACCATACATATTGATGTATCGTCCCACCACTACTCAATTTTGATATATCTTCAATTCACCAACTTGAGCAGTAACTTATTCAGTTAAATTAATATTTATATTTCTCGGGAAGGAAGTTTGTGTTTTATAGTCTTCTTTAGCTCTAAATTAAAGCCATTATTTTATATTTGGATGTGTCTTTCACCATGTTCTGTATTTAATCCACTACCTGTAAACTGTATATAGATAATTTATATTATGACAAGTACAGGTTTTCTAAGAATATATTATTGATTAAAATTGTCTATGTAATAATGTTAACTAGGTGTACCGGTAGATTATGTTTCAGTTTCACTAAGGACAAATCAAATAACTAATATTATATGGATGAAGTTAATTCAATTTAAAGATACATTATGGGAGATTTTAATAGAGAGTTAGCCATTCTTGCTATAACAGTTCTAAAAATAGATGATGAAAGAAGAATATATTGAAAATTTCAGTCAAATTACTTTATTCTGAACAAAGTTATCACCATTGTAATTTTTGACTAGAAATAGGAGTCAACTCTCTCTTCACCGTCTCCGAGAATGGCCGATCGTTTGATTGACAGGCGTTAACTCCACCTACATAATCTTGATTATCAAGTAACGTTTTCAATGGCTGTGGTACTGTTAGCCTATTCAGTTTGAGGCTGGGTTGCAATTCAATTCGTATCACATTTATTTTTACTACAAATTAAAAATAAGACTTTTAATATATAGATAAGGTTGAAAGGAATGGACCAAATCAATGAGGCATAATTATAGCCGACGTCTTGTTAGCCTACGTGTACTGTAACCGGTAGGCCTACGTAACTCCCGAAGCAGACAAATAGGAAACAGTGATCCAATGGGACTGCAATTCAACTGGGGTGATGTTAGCTGCGATGTTTATCAATTTCCATAATTTTTCTGTAACGCAAGTGACAAAAGAGCGTATAATACCGACATCCAAACTCTCATTTTAACCACAACTAAACATAATATCAAGGCCGTATATATCTATCGAACTTTCAATCAAATTGACTGACATGTGGACTCGCTCAACAGCGGCCTTGCTTCGTACACTCTATCATTTAGCCTCAATCTAAAATTTCCGGGAGTATGACGTCAACGTAACGGTTAATCTCCGCTTACGACGCCATTTAAAAGTTTAATCAATCAATGAAATCCTGTTTAAATCCAAGCCGAATCCAAGCCAACCGTGGGTCTACAGAGTTGATTTTGTGCTTGTTGTGTAAATAAAGATCTAATATAATTTCTATGACATCTGAAGCCTAAATAAAGACTTGCAATAATCAGATTTAGCTCTTGCATAATGTATGTTTAATACATTTTTTTTTTCTCACATCCATGCGATATATAATTAGTTTACATCATCTGAAATCACATTTTTCACAGTACTAATCATAAATATATAGGTTTACAGTAAAATATTGTTGACATTAAGCTAAAACAGTTTACAGAAACCCAATAACTATATGAGACATGACTTGTCCAGGTTTATGGTAATAACTAACCATCTAAACAGTATGCATCATTAACATACAATTTCTACATATTTATAGAATTGATTTTCCTCTTTAATGTGCTAAAATCTATCTTCCCATTCATATAATGTATAATCCATTATTCACAATTGACTTTATATTGTATATTGTTTGAACGGCATTTATTAATTAACAAATAAAGATAACTATGGAATAACAATTACTTAGCTTTTATTACAGCAACATTTCAACTAGGATTCTATACTCTTCATATCTACCCACACTGGGATTCGAATCTGGCCTTGAAAATTCATGCATGTTCTTTCGTGATGTTTGCTTGAAAAGAAACCCAAGACATTGTAGTAATTACCTGATGAAGAATAGAGAATCCTAATTGAAAAATCACTGTAATTGTTAATCCATATAGTTATTTTTATTTATTTAACTTTATACCACCAGTCAGTTAACATGCTCTGTACATGTGGAGTGTTTACTCTCCAAAATTTGAAAATATATGTATTAAAATAATTGACACTATCAATATTAAATTGTTAATGGGTGCATCCACTGTCTTTTGAATGATACCTGTCTCTGCTTGTTCAAATAATTAAATACACATGAAATATGTTCTTTAAATGGCATTTAGTAACTGGATAGAGTAACAACAAAACACATACTTATGGAAAACAGCTACTGGTGTATTTAAGGCGACGTTTCGTAGAGTATTCTCTCAACGTTATCAAGCTCCTTAAATACACCAGTAGCTGTTTTCCATAAGTGTGTTTTGTTGTTACACATGAAATAGTCATGTAAATGTAATATTTTTTCCAAGAAGCTTTTGTCTATTGATAAAATCTAGGATTTTTATTATACATACTTTTGTGAAATCTGTTTATTTCTATATTTCTAGAACCATAGAAGATTTATATGAAGAATTAGTAACCCAGGGTATAATAGTTCGTTCACCAGTTACTACTTTACAAGATTATACTGGAGAATATAGTTATTTAGGTACCACATTAAGACAAGCTAATATAGAACCTATGCCCTCACTTAGTGATGTCAGAAGACTTGTCACAGAATTTGGCATTCTACACTTAGGTAAAATATTTCTTATTAACTTTACTATTTTCACAGGATAATTTACTGTGACCTACAAACATTTTCACGTTCCGCAGGCCAAAATCTTATTTACACTCTACAGTCTAGAGATTTGTTAATTAAAATAAAAAAAATATAAATTTTCTCCCACCTAAAATTTATATTTTCTGAAATGAAAGGCAAATATTAAAATCGATCAACTTTAGCATAAATTATGGTCTTCTAAAGCTCTTATAGCTTTATACAACCCTTTTTGTTGTCTTGGAATCATCTTTCAACTACTCAAGGCTAATTCGTCATTTTAGTTGATCGTATCAAACTTAAGTTTTCTTGTGCATTATATAAAATGGTTTTAAGAGATCAGACGCTGCACACTTTGATTATTGTCCATGACATTAAATGTTTATTTTCAAGGTTCATCTGCTGTACATGAGAAAGCTCCTTTAACTAAATCTATTGTATTAGCTGGACCTAGAGGTACTGGTAAAAAGATGTTAGTACATTCTATCTGTACAGAAACTGGTGCCAATCTCTTTGATTTAAGTGCTACAAATATAGCTGGTAAATATCCTGGTAAAGATGGTCTTAAGATGTTGATGCACCTTGTATTTAAGGTAAGACTTATTGGTATACTGTTAAGTCAATACACAAATTAAAGATACATTATGGGAGATTCGATAACGAGTTGGCAGTTCTCACTATAATAATTAAAAACTAGATAACGTAAAGGCAATTTGCTGAAAATTTCATTTGAATTGATCCACTATGAACCGAGAACTAAGCGAATGCAATTTCTGCCTAGCCTCGGTCATCATTACTATAGTCAGTACGATAAACAGCATAGTCTCGATTATCCATTTAATCGTTTAATCGAGAAGGAAAGTTATGCAGTAAATCGGCTCACAATTCACTTAAGATCGCAGGCTAGCGATGCCATCTAGAGTTAATTATGGTCTGGATAAGTTAATTAATGTCTAATTATTAATATAGATAACATTTCAGGCCTAAAGAAAGACCTGTAATAGACAGATTCAGCTCTTGCATAATATATGTTTAATTTTAAACAATAATGGGTAAATCATAGTTAATGAAACTCCACTTGTTTTATTTGGTATATTTTAATAAATTTAATGAATCTTGTTATTAATGCAGAATTTTTACTGCAGCTATATATTATATGATATTATATAGTAGACTTCCATTGGCAAGCACACTGTGTTTGCCAACCAATCAGCTTTTAAAACAAAAATATCTGCTAATGAATACAGGGGGTTACCCATATTTGGAAGATGGGTATGGGTCATGTATTGTATAAAATTTAAATCAACTGTAGTGCAAGCAAATAAGTCTCTATCTAGTCACCTCCCAAATCTTCCTATTCCATGAACATTATATAATAATTTTTTTGTTTCATTTCTATGCAAAACAAGAATATCTCTACATGTTTATCTAACCTATGGAATAACAAATCACCATTACCCGAAACATATTGAGTTGTGGACAATAAAAATTCTTTTCTCATAATTCACATCTTCTTGAATAGATTGTAACATAATTTACTGTCTGGATTTACAGTGGTATTGAATATGGTTAATCCATGTTAAATGAAGATGT
Source organism: Patella vulgata (assembly GCF_932274485.2). Classification (NCBI taxonomy): domain Eukaryota; kingdom Metazoa; phylum Mollusca; class Gastropoda; family Patellidae; genus Patella; species Patella vulgata. The sequence goes on from NC_065885.2 coordinate 48,353,379, forward strand.
CTGAACTATTGGCTTTATTTTCAGTCATATGTCCCATGTGCCTCACTAGTTTACTGTGAATTGCCTGGAATTGATTATTGTTGTTGTAGTTGGGAAGGTATTAATTAATGTGGGATTAAACCGTCTGTTCTTATCTATATCAATATATAGAACCTGAGACAACAAGTACAGAATCCATCATTCTTATTACTAATAGTACAAATCCTTGACCAGGTTCTTCTGTCTGTCCAAGTTGTTACTGATTACAAAGTCCTTGACCATATTCTCTCCTGGCAGGAAAGTTGGATGTTAATTATTTTCCAGTCTTAAATTGCATTTTTCTCCCAACAATTGCCAGGTTGGGTCTGAGTAATAATTATTTTGTAATCTGAAAAGTAGAGTGTCTTGAAGGATAGGTTGATTTAGTAGTTAGTGATTTATGCTCTATTTAATTTATTTCTTTTACAATTTCTAGGTGGGTCGAGCTCTTCAACCATCAGTGATTTTTGTGGGTGATTGTGAAAGAATGTTTAAAAAGAAAGTACCAAAAACTGATCCAGTAAGATATTATTGTCTAGAAATTTAATGTAATAAACAGAGAAGGATTTTTGAAAGTGCAGGGCTGTAAGCAAGACTCCTCCTTATGGCCCCATAAAAATATTTTATATTTTTATTTTTGAAATATGATTTTATGTATTCAAGTTGATGGAAATTTTGTACACTTTAAAGAAGTTGTGAATGTGTCTAATAATGTATGGTATGGATAAGCCTGTTTCTTTCACCATCTTATCTTACAAAAAGAAAATGTTAAAATTCATCTACGAGCTGAATAACTTTTAAAAAGAACAAATGAATATATAAGAAATACAATAGGGTTAATTAGTATTTCCTGTGTTGTAGACAGATCCTAAAAGATTAAAGAAAGAATTACCTAAAGCTCTAAAGAATATTAAAGGAGAAGATCGTCTGCTATTGGTCGGTACATCCAGATGTCCATTTGATGCTGAAATGAAACCGTTTGTTGGTTGTTATCAGAGAATTATTCTAATACCCAGACCAGATTATGCCTCTAGACATTGTAAGTATAAGATTCTATATGATGAGAAAGTCTTATTGATTGTATATTTTACAATTGACGTCACTGAAATTTGAACTTTATATTAGTTGATCAATTTGGAAACTGTGTTTAGTTCTGTATTAAATCATGTGAATGTACAACATTAGTTAATTATAACTCGATATATTGACATGTAGACTAGTAGGCAGAATATTTACTCTCTAAACTTTAGAGTCTAAAATATACCACATACTATAACATTTTGTTTTTATATTTTAGAATTCCACATTATCTTTATAAATACAATTCAGTGAACATACAGAAGTTTTATCATTGTTTAACACAATATCATTAAATCAACAACTTAACTTATTGAGTTCTTTCCCAATGAATTGTTGGGTTTCATCCTTAGTTTTTTGTAGTATTGCTCTTGAAAAATTATTTCCGTGTCTGTAAGCTTATTTAACGAGACTGAAGATTAAACTTTCTGAAAGTCAAATGAATACTTGTTAAAACAGAGTGTAATTTAATGGATAATGTTACATTGCTGTGTTATACCATCTCTCTGATTTCTGCAGCAAAAGATTCTATTGACAATTCCCTGTTATTGATTCTGTGTTCTTCTGTCAGATTTTTTGTTCATGTTGTTGTGTGTATTGTTGTCCACCTGAATTTACAACATTTATATTTAATTTGGTAAAAGGTCAAAACGTATTGTTATCAGGATTTTTAACTATTAATTTATGGTATGGTACCTTTTCCTTTATAGTACTATGGCGCCATTTGATCACTAAATTTGGTGGAACTCTTTCTAACCTGATTGACATCAGCTCTTTATCAAAAGTTACCGATGGTTATACTCCTGGTCACATGGTTACAGCTATTCAACAAGTGTTGACAGAACGTCGAATACAGCAGCTATCTAAGAAACCTCTTCAATCAGTTGAATTTATAGCACCACTTGCTAGAATAGATCCAATTTATAAAGAAGAAGAAGAATCATTTAAGGTAATATTTACGTCTGGTCAAATTTCTCTGCTTCCATTCAATATTATTTCTACCCTCTAACGGTTAAACATTTATTTTTATGTTTTCAATTTGAGATCATGCTGTGATACAGAAATAAGATGAAAGGTACCTTTGGCAGGGTTTATGATTATTCAATGTACTGTAAAATATATATTTCACATCTGATAAACCCACAGAACAGGAATTAAAAGAACTTAAATTGATGGTATTACAAGTGCTTATATGAGCCTATTGGTTCCATATCTCCAACATCCAAAAACAAATTTTTGTGATTTTTTAAATTAAAATTTGTCTTTTTTAAATTAACAGGGATTGTTGATTATTTTTCATTGAGGTAGAACATAATCAGAATTCATAATTGTAAACTGCAGATTTATCTTTTTGATTGTGTTTATTATAGCTAGGCTAAACAAATTTACTGCTGGTGGGCCTAATCACTAATAAAATGTAACTTATTGAATAAAAAAAACTTTTCCATGCAGGTTTATTGAAATATCACTTTGTGTTATTTCTATTCAATTGATAAGTAAAGTTATAAAATAAAATGTTACAGGGTTGGTACAGTAAAACACCACTAGGTAAAAAACGAGCCAAGGCAGCACAAGCTGATGAGGATGATGGTGGTGGTGGTAAAGGTGGCAAAGGAAAGAAAGGAAAAAAAGGAAAGAAGGGCAAAAAAGGAAAAAAGAAGAAATAATATTTGGTTGATCAATAAAAGTTATTTGAAATTTTACATAATATCAGTAATAAAATAGAAACGGTTTACTTTACACTTTGGATACATTACACACAGCTGTGTTCACACATGGGATACATTACACATAGCTATGTTCACATATTGGATAAATTACATATAGCTGTGTTCACATTCACACATTGGATACATTACACAGTCATGTTCATACATAGGATACATTACATAATTACTATCTAATAAATAAAATGTGAGTATAATACAATATATGATTTAAATATTTGTTGAGTATTATTTATGTAGCTGTGATATTTTTTTATTTTGTATATAGATAATATATTTTATTATAATAAGAGTGTATATTTATATTAGATTTAAATAAATCACATTCCATAACAGTACCATAGTTTTTCTATTGTATCATGATAACAGTGAGAATTCAGTTCTAAAAATACTTTGTACTAGAAGAAATGATATTTGTACATACATCTCTAAGATTCTATTCTCTCTGTGTGTTGGACTTGGAGAAGTTATAACTAAAGGCACTGCGGGCTAAGGGGCAGGGGGCAATATCAAATATAGCAAATTTTACCAAATGCAATATAATCATTATTTACTCAAAATAATCATTGACTCACTGTAATACATGTAGAATTTGTGTATGAATTGTTATTTCTATAAATTATAACATGAAGGCAAATTCTCAAGTGATAGGCAGTGGTGACAAAAACTGGTGTTTTCACTGTATGATTTGAAAAAAGAATCAAAAGTATAGTCAATTTCTTTTAAGTAATTTTATAAAATCCTTAATCAATCCAAATAATTTGTCTATAATATATTGTATAACTGGTAAATTATTCAGCATGACTTGCATTATATTAAGTAACCATAAAATGATGAGATACTTGAAGGTCATTGTTTGGTTTGTCACTTGTTAACTTGTAAGGCTATTGTCTTTTAATCTAACTGATTAAATTGATTAACTGCAAATTGACACTTTTGATTACAATATACATCTTTTTAAAAATACACTTTTTAGGTTACGTGTCTAAAAAAGGGTCCTACATAAAAAGTATTAAAAGAAAAAGGTTAATGCCTTCTTATTATAATTTGTTAAATCTGATTTGTGTCAGACACACTTAATTTACTTCTTTGATGATATACAATTTGAGGCTTGTCATATTGGAAATAGTTATAGAAAGAGTGAGAGAGAAATGGGGATAACATCAACTCGATAAAACTAGGCCATTTCAAACCTAACATAAGGTTCAATTTTATTTCAATGATTTGTTTGCACTTATGGGTCTTTAGTAGTGGGAGCGAACCGGAGGACCTGGAGAAAACCCACGAGGTTGGACAGGTGACCCTACTCCTTGTCATGTACAACCAGGAAATCGAAACCACGCCAGTTGACTCAATGACAGACCTTATGATATCACGCGCACGTGCTAACCATTCAGCCATCCAACATCCCAGGAAATATTTATATGTACCATAAAATGTAATTAAAAAGTAATTGAACATTACATGATTTTTGGTATGTATTAATTACATTTCCATTATTCATTGTCCCCCGCCTTTCGAAGAAAGCAGGGGACTATTAAAATGGGTTCGTCCGTCTGTCCGTCTGTCTGTCTGTCCGTCACACTTTTTGGGACACAATAACTCTCTTCCTAATTGAGCTAGAATGTTCAAACTTGGTGTATGTGTTTATTAGGTCAATGCCTTGATGGAGTTCGAAGATGAGCATTTTCCGCTTAGGGTAAGCAGAGATAAGCAATTTGATTGGTTGATGCTTTGGGACACGATAACTCTCTTCCTAATTGGGCTAGAATGTTCAAACTTGGTGTATGTGTTGATTAGGTCAATGCCTTGATGGAGTTCGAAGATGAGCATTTTCCGCTTAGGGTAAGCAGAGATAAGCAATTTGATTGGTTGATGCTTTGGGACACGATAACTTTTAATTGAGCTAGAATGTTCAAACTTGGTGTATGTGTTTATTAGGTCAATGCCTTGATGGAGTTCGAAGATGAGCATTTTCCGCTTAGGGTAAGCAGAGATAAGCAATTTGATTGGTTGATACTTTGGGGCACGATAACTCTCTTCCTAATTGAGCTAGAATGTTCAAACTTGGTGTATGTGTTGATTAGGTCAATGCCTTGATGGAGTTCGAAGATGAGCATTTTCCGCTTAGGGTAAGCAGAGATAAGCAATTTGATTGGTTGATGCTTTGGGACACGATAACTTTAGTTCTAATTAAGTGAGATTGATGAAACTTGGTGTATAGATTTATTATATGAATACCTTAACTAAGTTCGATAATGAACATTTTTTGCTGAGGGTAAGCAGAGTGATAAGCAATTTGATTGGTAGAAACTTTGGAACACAATAACTTTCCTTCTAATTGAGGTAGAATGTTCAAACTTGGCATAGGTGTCTATTAGGTGAATGTTTAAACTTGATGTATATGTAGATGTTCATTAGGTGAATGTCTTGACTGAGTTCAATAATTAACATTTCGAGCTGAAGCTAAGCAGAGCTAATCGATTTCATTTGTCAATGGTTTGGGACAAGATAATCTTGATTCTATCTGATAGAGAGTGATGAAACTTAGTGAAAAAAATAAATGTGCGATTAATTAATATGTGTCATCTATTTATTTTGCAATTTCGGCGGGGGACATCAGCCTCACTGTTGGCTTGTTACTTTTGAAATCTTCCATTACATGGCCATTACCTAAAAATGTAATGAATACATTCCATTGCCATTACCCCAGCCCTGCTAGTGATGTTATTTACTTTTCTCTTTATTTTTCCTTTTTCACTAAAGACAGGAATAAATACAGTATTTGTATGTTTCATCAAAATAAAGTCAGGAATAAATAAAGTATGTTTCAATCAAAATAAAATCAGAAATAAATACAGTACTTGTATGTTTCAATCAAAATAAAGTTGGGGAATAATTACATATGTTTCAATCAAAATAAAGTCCGGGGAATAAATACAGTATTTGTATGTTTCAATCAAAATAAAGTTGACGAATAAATACAATCTTAAATTATATGGTGCAACATGAGGAATTAAACATCAATGGTAACTTGGCATAAAGATTTTAAAAAAATATGGAAAAAGGGAGGGGTGTGATCAGTTTCTGGCAATTTGGATGAATTTTCCATTATTTTTTTGCATCTATTTTACATTGTGCAAAACGTTTTCTTGATTTTCTAGTGAAGTGATAAGTAAAGATAAAACCTTTTATAACTAAATCTATACATACCTCAACAACAGCTAAGATCACTTCACTAGAAAATCAAGACTTTTTTCAAACATTTCTATTCAAGATATAAGAAATATTGATTCACAGGAAAAACACAAATTTAATTTTTACATTTATTCTTTAATTAATGTGCCTAGGCTTGTTTTAATTAGCTTCAAAACAACAGTCTTCATCATTACTAAGTTATTCATTATTTATATAAACTCATTATAACTTACTACTTTATTATTTATATAAAAACAAATCTTAGCAAGTAGGTTTGAATACAAGAAAAATTGAAAACCAGACATAGCATGGAATAAATGAATATGAAATAAGATTTCTATTTTAATTGGACAAAACATGTCCCAACATGCCAGGATAAGGGTTGAAGATAGAGTTTGTGAGATACATGTGTCTGAACCAGGGGGTTTCGCGTTCGCTCCAAGGGGGGAATCCCACATCACCCACTCGCAGATATTGGATAGTTGACTCTCTTTGATGAGTTTAATACAGTCATAAAACTAGGCGTACGAGCTGCCCCCCCCCCCCAACTTACGGACAATCTGACTTTTCGGGCAGACGGATAAAGTGAGAGAAAAAAAACAATTATTCTATCTAGTTGGCAAAAATAAAGTGCCCGAAATCTAATAAAACACTAATTTTACTTTTCTTTTAATTGAATACTACGAATTTGTACTGAACTGACATGGATTAAAACATTTTGTCTGGAGCCACTTTACTTTGTGCGACATTTTTTGGGCATCGATTATTATTTGTGAATGCAGCTGCAACAGTCTGAATAGATGGTTGGAATTCAGGTCGGCATAGAGTGAGATTTCGGTTACAAAATCATTGGACAACTTTGGGGTTGCTTATAACTCACGGGCTAGAATAGCAGAAAAACGCATTTTCGGACGTTAAAGTTTCTCCAGGAGGCGAGGCCCCATGTACCCTGCCACGACTGATTGGTTGTTTGGGATTCAGGTCAGCGACCTAAGGTAGGCTATATTGGACCACATAGACGTGTACCCTGCCACGACTGATTGGTTGTTTGGGATTCAGGTCAGCGACCTAAGGTAGCTATATTGGACCACATAGACGTTGCTGTATTCACGGGCAGGTAAATTTTCCCCGGACGGTTCCATCTCCGTGGACTGTAAACGGGCTCTGCCCCCGCCCCCTTAACTGTCATCCAGCTCATATGCCTATGGATACAGTTCAACATGAAACTGACAGGTGGTCAACATTCACCGTGTGATTATTTCTCATAAGTATAAATGCGTAAATCGTTTGAAGACATTTCAAATTCGCACGTGCACTTAAATCGGAAAAGCGCATCCAAACATTTATGAAGTATTATGGCATTCTACACGAAAACAAAAGACAATTGAAATCCAAGCATTACAATATTTCAGTGGCCATGCATGCAGCGCCAACCACCTAAAAAGATGAAATATACAGATCTCAACCGAAAGATTGAGCCTTTTGTTTTTGGTCACTCAAGCCTTTAAGGCCGATCAATCTTTGTCCACCAAAATCTGGCGAGTCAGCGATCTGGGAATGAACGGCTCTAGGTATGGTAATACGCCGGCTCGCTAATTATTACATAATAAAAGTCTTTATAATTAATATAAGTAAGCTAAACATTGTTCACTTTTGACATAATATTTAATTATTTAACTTTAAACAGACACCAGAGAAGAAAATATATTTGCGAGTGGCGACAGACTTCCCAGATTCCCCACCAGATACATTATTCGCGAAGATTGACAACGTATTGAGAAATTCATTCAGGAGCTCATTACTATAGTAATTCATCTACTGCCGACCACGTGCTACACGCACTACGATTTTTCCCGCCAATTCCACGAATGCCTGCTAGTTTGAAGGTGATCGATAAAGATCGGAGCCACGGTTCGTTGTACAACAACAGACGACCCGAGTGAGCGCTAAGAATGACAATGACTAGTAGTAGTGGCGTTATTTGACACAAGCCGTTTAACGAGCGAGGTTGTGATGTCCAACATGGCTAAAGTAGGCAGCAGTCCTGGCCTTGCCCGGCCCAACAAACTCTATGACTCGGATGACGAAAAACTGGATTTGAAATTGGACAGTATCAGGGCAAAAACTCAAACGCCCGTATTTATTTATGTGCTAACATTTTTTGCTGCACTGGGAGGGTTTCTGTTCGGTTACGACACGGGTGTGATATCTGGAGCTATGATATTATTGAGAAACACCTATAATTTATCATCCGTTTGGCAAGAAGCTGTGGTCAGTGTGACAATAGGTGCCGCTGCCATTTTTGCGTTAATTGGAGGTTACCTAAATGACAAGATGGGCAGACGACCTGTTATTATGGTTGCTAGTTTAATATTTACTGTAGGTTCAATAAGTATGGCTTTAGCTAAAGACAAGTTTACATTATTGTCTGGAAGAATTGTTGTTGGAGCTGGTATAGGTAAGTCTCTTTATATTCTATAACATAAATCATTAGGCTACCTTTAACATCAATCTAAACTTAACTAGAAACCATGATCTACCAAAAATATAGAATGACAAAGGTGTGCAGTGGCCCTCTCAAAAAGTGGTGCTGAAGATGTTTAAGCAATATGAACATACAAGTTGGTCAAAATATGTTGGTGTAGTGTTCCTCATGCAGACTGCAGTAGAAAATACTTCCAAAATTATTTGTTCCTTGCTCTGCTTGGCAGTATTCTGTTTCAGTTTTTTTTTTCATTGTATACATAACAACCTGCCCCCATTCACCATTGTTAGAAACATTCTTACTGGGTACACACCTATGTATGGGAAGAAATACGAACTCCTGTTGTAACATAAATCCATTCTTATACCAGTTCATATATCTAATACCAAATGGTATGGGGGCTGCGATAGATCAGTGAGTTAAACGATGGCTCGCTAAGCTGGAGGTCCAGTGTTCAATCCTGGTGTTCATCAATATTTTGCAGCGTGGTTCCACCCTTTACAGTGGTGCAGGATGGATGGCCTGGTAAGAAGGGACAGTGTCTTGTCAATTGGATGGGATAAAAAAAAAAAAAACTGAGGTCCCATGTACACATTGTCTTGAATGTTAAAGAACCCTTGACAGTTGGAATTCTAAATAAGAGTAGACCATAGTGCTGTTTTTGGGGGAAAGTTTCCTCATAGCTCACTGTATGGTATACGATAAAGCCTGTTTCATTCATTTCTAATCCATATGAAACTAATATTCTAAGTTTAAATTTCACAGAGAAATATTGTATCGTATTTCATATACATGTATAATTCTAAACAACTATTGAACTAAAAATAACAAATTAGTTAATGTTAGGGTGGCCTGGATGACAAGGCTGCTGTGTTTTGTATTTGGCTTAGTGCCATATTTTGGGCCATGATCCCACCCCCATTTTTTGGTGTTGGGGGTACGTTTGTATTTAACTCCCCAAAACTTTACCCCGCTTTAAATATAGTTACAAGTAAATTGGTTAGTTTTTGTAACATGCATGTGAAAAAAAGAGGAACATTCAATTTCAAAAATTTGGTTTATTTTTCTATTTCGACAGCTCTGCTAACTTTAATTTGTGATAGTAGTCTTTGGTGAAGGCACTGATTAGAAGTTACTTGTCTTCTATAAGAAAAGATGGTCAGATTTGTTCTCTCTAATTTATTATCTTGTGATAATAAAGTTTTCAATTTAATCATGATGATTGCCAATCAATGAATGACGGCTACTTTATTGTCATCTATACTTGATCAATGCCAGTTTCAATGAACAGCTTTACAGATGATGAAAAATTTAAAATTCATGGTATTTCTCTAGTATTTATATTAATTTGCTGTAGTTTGATAAACAACTTCTTTCAATCAACAAAGACAAGTTTTTGTCATTCCTTTTTTTAACCAGTTAATGGATTTCAACAAATAATTTGGAATGTGTTATTGACTGAGAGACAATTAAATGAAATTGGATTGCTTTCATGGATTTTTCATGTATCTTAAATTGGTTTTTGTCCAACTAAATGTCCATTGAGAGAACTTTAAAAGTCTGCTTGTACTTTAATAGAAAGTGGAGGAGGACTACACCACATACAAGAATTTTTGAAAAGGCACAAAATGAAAACATGGCAGACTCTGACCAGACAGAACACAAACATGATAAGCCATGAAACCATCAATGAAGTATCAAATCATGGTGAATGGATTATGGAGCCATAAATGTTTATTGAGCTGTTCAGTTCCAGGTCTGTATATGACATCTGACTTTAGATTGGGCCAGTTTGATCCATCATTACTGGAGTCGTTCACTGGGTTGGGGTGACCTAATCTGAACCAAACCGCATTACATAAACTTCAAATCTAAAACTATCTAAATAAGATGCAAGGTTCCCACCTAAAACGAAAATTGTAATTTGAAAACTAAATAATATACAAGATTAAATACAGAAAGAATATAGAGTGCAAGTTGTGATGAATAAGGATATATTTGCTAGGAAGCAAATTCAGATCTAAGTTGGCCTTTATTGTCACTCCGAAAGCATTTGACCCCAAATACGAATTGTAAGATTTTGATAACTTTGATTAGTTCCGAAAGGAATTTTAACAGTTTGGTGCAGATGATTTACAAATCTGATCAGAAATCCAGCAGTTCATGGGTCAGAATTGTGTTAGAGTTGGGTCAGAATTGTGTCAGAGTTAGGTTAGGATTGAACACCTCTAATTAATCACCATCCAAATCTTGATTTCTATCTTAAATAATTTGACTTGGAGTTTAATTTCACAATCTGAACCAGAAATAACATTCTGCCACATTAGTATCGATCAAGTTTATCCTGAATTTTAAAGAAGTGTAGATGGATGTTTTTTTCTCCAACCAAGGTTATAGGTTTCTACTGTCCATGAAGTTTTTCATTCAAAATTTGTTGTTGTATAATATATAGATAAGAAGATTTGCAAGCGTTAGAATTTCTTTTTAGGTTAAGTGAATAATGTTCTGCTATACAATAAATATGGCTATTATTTGAATGATTCACCCTTAGGTTAGGATAATATACAGTAAGAGATTTTGAGAAGATAATTGCCTTTTTTCTGGTTTAATGATAACTTGTGTAAAGCAGTCAGACAGATAATAATATATGTTGTATGTATGAATACAGTTTATTGGATCTGAGTTTCAAAAATGATTTTAGTATGTAAACCATGAGGTTCATTATGGAACCAAGATTAGGCAAATTGTCTTCGACTGATATCCTGAAAGGCATATTGATATAAAAGCGGGGCTGAATATGTTTTATAATCGTGTCACTCAATCAATGATTCTATAATTCTTCAACTAACTTCATTGATTTTAGCCGTTCCTCATTACTTCATCGACTTCAGAATCAATAAGGTTTTTTTTCTTGATGTACATCAAGTTAATACTTGACGGAGCTAGTTCTAACTCTTCAGTTATTGACAGTACCAGTATTCTAAATTATATATTACCAGTATTCTAAATTATATAGAAATATATACTTGATGGAGTTGGTTATTGACAGTACCAGTGTCCTAGATTACATAGAAATATCTGATATCAAGAAGAATTTTAAGTCATAAGCTGTTAAATCTTGAGTTAATGAAAGGTCATAGGTCATTGTAGAGGGATATAATTTTACCAGCTATATTGTTGCTGCAGGACCAAGTAATGTGTGCTTGTACAATTTTACAACAATTGGGCGTGGGATGTGGGAGCACACACCAGTTCTATTGCCAAAAAAAGAAATTCTATATAAATTATATGGTTGTAAGAGAACAGGTGCTTGTCACTATCATATTTTGGATATTAGTTTTACAGGACTTTTATTAATGCCAAAAAGTATAAAAAAATTTTAAAATAATGCATTTTTTAAATTTTTCTTTATAAATTCCTAATAACATGTGGTGTTGCCAATAAGTGTAACTGAAAAAGTAAAAAAAAAAAAAAAATTATAAACATTTGAGCAATAGATTTCACACTTTGCTATTCATTTAACATTAAATCAAAATAAAATAGAATATATTGATATATTAAACTAGAATTCCTAGACCTATTATATTGCTACTGATAACAGAATATCATGTCTATGAATGGACTTTTGATAATACCTAAATGGTTTCTGTATTTTCACATAGATGAATTTTTCAAGAAAGAAGTCTAAGCCTATGTAATTTCCAATATTTCAAAGTTGTCTTAATGATCACAATTTGAATTTTTAAGCTTTTGAACATGATGCAAGACAAAGTTCTCAATAGAATATTTTAAAACTTGGTGAAACAATTCATTAAGTATAAGGAGAAAATTTACAAAATTTGTAAAGTTCAGAGCTCTCTTTGATTTTATGTTTGGTTGGACTATACTGTTGAGGTGATCGAGTATTTGTGGGTAATGCAAGCCACTGTCGATGATAATAATCAACCTGTATATCAAATTCTAAAAAGCTTTTTAAAGTCTAGATTATTCAGACTATCACCAGGATTATTTTACCAAGCTGTTATCTTAACCTACATCAGAAACTTACACTAGATAAATGCATTTTGAAGAAGAAAAATTGATTTTTGTAGAAGGATATTTCAGAAAGTTAGTTGGCTTTTTAAGGATTCCAACTGTCTGGATTCAATATTGATTCATATTGAACTGTGGATATGTTTTAATGCACATATAGTAGTGTAGGGCAGCTGTTTGATTGTCATCTGTAATACAGGTTAAATTTACCACATCCTTGTCTGTAGTGTTCAGTGATAGTTATATATACCAGGTTGTAATAAATCAACTACAAGGTAGTTATCAATGAATAGGTTATAATATACACTGTGATAATCATCTACATAGGGCCCCTGTGATGCTATTGATTTTACATGAGGAACAAGATCTCGGAGCGGCACAAAAATACAAATATTTCATATCATTAGTGCTCAGGTTGTCCAATAAAGTTTGGGAAATTGTGATTCAGTCCTTCCGCTTACCAGTTATTTCAATGCTCCCAACCGAAGAAAATGAGTTCCACACTGTTCCTCAAACCATAATTCAATGTAAATATAACCTTAATGTTCTGGAGGGCTATAGGAACTCATTGTATAACTGGCTATCTTGACTTTGTATCATTGATAGAAGGTTTCATCAATCATTTGATAGATTAATTGGCCATTATGTGATCAATAATATAATTTAGTTGATACTTTATATCCATTCTATATACTTCAGTTACCCTATAAGATGAAATTCAATAGCATAGTCTCCTTCAACCCATCTAGAAGTGATACTTAAATAGTTCAACAGAAATGGAAAAGGTCATTCCATCGCTGTCGGCCAATCTTAATGCGAAATTGATAAAACCCAAGAAATTGTTTTTTTTTAGAGATGTCTAAAAGAAATTCTTGATCTGGTATTGTGGTGAAATTAATTAAGATAATATTAAACTAATTAAAGTTATCTGAGCTAAGTTGAACAATATAGAAATACCTAAAGATAGACAGAACTCTGTGAAGTCAATTGATATTCCATGACGTCAATTGTGGATACAATCTATACAGAAAGTAAAAAAATATTATCATATTAAGAGAAGAAAATGTATGAATACTGGTATGAATGGAGGGATGAGATAGTGCTGATATATATTTTGAATATTTAATATTGATTCCATGTATATTACATGTCTGGGAGAACAAATAATTTATTATTGTTTGTTGTAAAACTGAGTATAATTGTACAGAATGATTGCACCATTTCTAAAATTATATCTGATGTACTTCTAATGTCCAAGGTTGTTTCCATTCAGTTAAGAGGTATTATCACTCTCAACAAGATAATACATGCTATTACTTTTGAATAATATCAACTATGATGTCAACAAAGTTATTTACCATTCAGTTTGTTGATTCCTTGGTAATGGCTTATGGTAGTTTCCCACTGTCGTGCGTTGCATTATGATAGGATTGTCCCTATTGAGTCCATGATCTAGTACGTGTAAATACGTTCAGATATGTTTCGATACGGTCAACACGATTGCTATGACTGACCTCAATATATGACTGACCTGATAGGATCACCATGATTAAAACCACGATTTTGGTCGTAGCCCGAATTGTGATATCGGGAACCCAAAATTATTATTATTAGCTATGCATGGCAGGCCTTCTGTATAATAGTAAGCGCAAGAGGGCCGCACCATGCATAATCAAGACAAACTCACAGACAGGACACAATATACACAGACAATTCAAACAAAAACAACAAACGTATGCAGTCATATAAAATCAATCAACCAACAGTATAACTTTAACCATAGACCATATTACGATCCATGCTTCAAACAAGTCTTGAGGGTAAAACCTACCGCTGAACACATGGTACAATCCTCACAATGGTGAGAAAATAGAATGAAAGAAACAGAGAGAGAAATGGTTGAACATCCACTTGATGACACAAACTAGTTCATTTTGGGGCCAACATATTGTTAAATTTTATTTCAATAATTTGCTTGCATGTTTGGGTCTTTTTAGCATTTGGAGGAAACTGGAGGATCTGTGGAAAGCAGGCGATCCTACTCCTTGGCATGTACAACTGTGGGATCAAAACTATGTAACTTGACTCAATCACAGACCTTACGATCTAAAGCGCACACATTAAACCATTCACCAAACTACCACCCCTGGAATTAAAGAAATTTAAACAGATATTAATATTTTTAAAAATATTGAGAGGGGGAACAGGAAAAAAATTCATTGTTAACTGGTTTTTAATTTCATTTCACTAAATCTTTGTAATCATCTTTGAGGTAACATTATTGAAATTTGAACTGATATTGAATAATACAAATAACCATGTTAGATATAAATGACAAAAACAGATATAATCAATGATAATTACACTGGGATTTGTTTAAACATTGATGTAATTATAAAGCATTCTATAAACTGAAAGATGGATGAGTAAAGAATATGGTGATACAGATATTATATTGGAAAAGATAATTATGGAATAAATCACCAACAGAAAGTATTTTTGGTCCCCAAAGCATCAATTATTCAAACATCATAAAAAGTTACAGCCAATTTTTGCAATTTCTCTAAAATTAATATCAATTAAATATTTAACAAGAATGGTCGCTTATATGAACAGAGCATGTGTAGGTGTAAATTATTTGAGAAAACAAGAATAAAGAATTCCGAATGTTCAGGGATTACAAAACTAGTGTTGTTATATTTTTTTCATTATGAATGAAGACATTTTAAGATTAAAGCACTATCTTTTTTATGATATATTATAATCATCATTGTCTTTATGTGGCTTTATATGTCCAGAGATATATATATTAAAGAAGAGAAGTTTAAAGGATGTCATATCTTATACACAATACTTAGTTAATACAACAATATCTCAATCTGATTAGAATACAGATCTATATTTCGTTTCGGTTTTTTTATACTTTTAATGGCCTCTACTGCATAAAGATCTGACTGGTTGTAGTGGAAGGCCGTGTCAGGGGTCATACAAGTGGCTTTTGACCCTATGACCTCAGACATTTGGTTAACCAATCACCAATACTGTTTCTAGTGGGTTACCCACAGTTCCGTGCACGACACGCCAAAAACTTGGCGTAGCAGACTGTTTCATTGGTTAATCCCTCACATCATCCAGAACGCGGGTTATATAACAATTCTTTCAGATCCAAGTGTAGTAAAGACAATTAGTAAAAAGAAATTTTGAACTATAAAAAACGAAACGAAATAGGAAGTGTGTTTTAATCAGATTGACAATATCTTATAAAAATATAGCCACGCAAATATGCCCACACAGCAGCTTTGTCTCAAAAAAGAAGTTATCCGAAAGGAAAACATGGATATTGACCAAATTTGAAAAGTCACAAAGATGCCTTAGAGGAATCTAATTTCTATCATGTTCACAAGCTTGAAATAAATCTGTTTACAACTGTAGCATTTATCGTATACAAGGTTTTCGGGAAAGGATGCGTAACTCGGGAACGAAAGGTTCTGGAATGCACTATCCTCTCATGACCTCAAGACATCAGGCCAAATTTGAAATAAATCGTAGGACAGGATAACAGCATAAAACACCTACATTGAAATGTGAGTGTATAAAAACAGTTGAACATGAGCAGGTGTAGGCATTCTGTAATAGCACATAGAAAATAAATAAACCTATAATATTAAACATGAAATGATCTGGGTAAAGACGTGTTGAATTGTTCAAATCTGAGTTTCATGAAATTGATTCCCAGAAGATATTCAGAGCTAAATATGAGACATATTTTTTTATCATAGAAATAATCAGTTTTATTTGGTAATAACGGTTAATAAAAGTCTGTTATTGCCCAAGACACAAGAGAATTTATTTCGATAATTTTAGAATTTGATCTACTTGAATTTAACCCATCCCATGATAATAATTGAAATCAGTATGATCTTGACAATCAATATTTAAATGATCTGATAAAATCTGTTAATTTGTTTAATAAAACTGACTAGAAATGATACTGGTTATAAATTGAATTTGTGTCCATTGATGTTGCCTTATAAATCTTGTTATGTTTTAAAAATCCCTTTGATTTATATGGATGCAGGGGCTAAGTGAGAGGGCCGCAATGCGTCATGGTTTTGCGTTTTTGTGCCCCCTTGAGTTTTTGCGCCCACTTGCAAATGACAAAAAATCTCACAGTTTCAATGCGATTTTCAACATTATATAATCATAATGTTTACTGGTGTCAAACATATACCGTGGGTCAGATTTGCTACAAATCGACTCGGGCATGTTCCACCCAGCCCAATATTACTCGGTGGTATTGGGAGGGACTACTGCCCCCCGCACATATATATAAATATTGTTTTTTTGGGGTCCGGACAGGATTTTATACCTCATGCAAAATCATGGGTCACCACGCCCCTGTATGGATATGATATAATTGGTAAGATTTGGTGTATAAAATTAAAGGTAATGGTCCATCTATTTCTATATTCTAACAATGTATACTTGTAAATAACGATTCTCACTACTTGCGTCAATCATTAAGAAATGTCTGGATACCTTCGTTCAAACCTTACACAGAATTAGTTGTAGATGTTACTAAATGGAATGACATACAGAATAAACAAATTTTATCAGTTTACTAAAAACATTCCCATTTTGCAGCTTGGGGATGCCATATTGAAAGATTACTAATGAAATTCTTTGATAAAATGTACCGGTAACCCTTGAAGAGGGGCACCTAGAATTTTTCTAAAGGATAATATGAATCAATATCGTCGTTACCTTTTGTTATAATATAGGAACAGATGGACCATCTCCTTTGATGACACTATGTAGTATCAGATTGAGGTTATACGCATATTGAGGATTATACAAATTCAATAATATGGGTTTTATTTTACCAAGTTTTTAATTGATAAACATGTAAAATTATGTTTTTTATTTTATTAAATATCTGCCATTAAACATACATTATGCAAGAGCTAAATCTGATTATTGCAAGTCTTAATTTAGGCTTCAGATGTTATAGAAATTATAAATTAGATCTTTATTTAAACAACAAGACCAAAATCAACTCTGTAGACCCACGGATGGCTCGGCTACAGCTCGGATTTTAATAGGATTTCACTAATTGATTAAATCAGATAAGGGGTAACCTGATGAAAATACGTCAGTTAGATCGAGGCTAAAGGATAGAGTGTACTTAGCGAGGCCGCTGTAGAGCGTTTCCGTATGCCATTGAAAACTTTACTTGATAATCGAGATATGTAGGTGGAGTTAACGCCTGTCAATCAAATGTTCGGCGAAGGTGTAGACACATTTCGCTACCATTTCTAGGCAAATATTACAACGATGATAACTATGTTCAGAATAAAGTAATTTGACTGAATTTTTCAATATATTCTTCTTTCATCATCTACTTTTGAACTGTTATAGCAAGAATTGCCAACTCTCTATAAATATCTCCCATAATGTATCTTTCACTGTGTTGGTTTATTTAGTTAATTATAAACTGACAAGGTTGTAGAAAAGTTGGATGGTAATATGTATTATTGTCTGTAATAAGACATACTTTACATTCATCATTTACTTTTTAATTGGGCTATATATGTATTTACATAGATCATAGATATAAATCTGATTAATTAAATTAATGTATTTCGTGCCTAATTATTCCTTATTAGTGACTAAGACAATTCTGAGTTAATAACACCAATTTGATAAGTTATACAAATTATATGATGAAATTATCTATGTATAATTATTCAGTTAAGAAATGAATCAGTGTTTGATCTGACGTAATAACTCAAGTATTTCTGCTATAATATGTCATTATCTTACTATGGTATTTTTAACGAATGACTTCAATTCGTTGTCGTGAACACCTTAATTAATGTATGAAGGGAGAAAGTACACCAAGAAAGGGAGTGGGAGTGAACCTAAAAAAGGTATGAAGGTAGATAGCCCACCTAAAAACAGAGTGTGTGGGAGGGGGAGGGGATGTGTACTTAAAATATGCGTGAAAGGAGCAATTACACATAGAAAAGGAGTGAAGGGAGAAAGTACACATAGAAAAGGGGTGGGTGTACCTAGAAATGATTTGAAATTAGAAAATATACCTAGAAATGGAGTTGGGGGTGGGAGTGTACCTCAGAAATGGAGAAAGGGAGAAAATACACCTAGAAAAGGATTCACCAACAAAATATGGTGTATAATAAAGGGAGAGGGTGCACCTAGAAAAAGGATATAAGATGAGAGGGGGGACATGGAAAAGGGTATTGGGTGGTGGAGAGGGTGCATTTGGAAAAAAGGTGTGGAGGGAAAAAGAGTGCACCCAGAATAAAGGGATGAGGAGGGTATGCATTTATTTATAGGGGTGCTCCTAGAAAGGTGGGGGTGGCATACAAAATCAGGAGAACCACCAAACCCTCTCACTGGACCCATGCTTCTCAACGTTACCTTGGTAATATTATTAAGCAGTAGGCTCGGAAAGTCATTAGTGTTCTTATAATGAATCTTTGAATTACATGACATAAAGTCCACATGAACAAACAGAACAACATCCAAATACAAATAAAATTTTCTTCCCATGAATTAAGTAGCATGTTAGCTAAAGCCAAGCATTACATTTAAGGAAAATCAATATTTATCAAAAAATATCTTTAAACAAGCATAATATGTTGTTGAAGTGTTGTCATTAATTGTCATTAGGAGAAACTTTGACACACCAATATTAGATTAGTTTTATTTATTCAAGGTTTAATATAAATCAATTCAAATTCAGTGATTAATTTCAATCTGGCTTTTTCTGTGTTTCCATATTATCAACAGTCAACATAAGCCTCAAACCTGAAAAAAAACAACTGAAAATCCTGTGAGAACACTTGAGATGGAACCTCCCAAGACAGGTCTTGTAAATCCAGTGAAAGATGAATCCATGCATGGGCAACTGTCTTTACAAAAACTGTCAATAAACAAGCAAAAAACAGTACAAACATTTAATATCATGAGATAACAATCAAATTCTACTCTCTTATATAGAAACAGTAGGTGTTATTCATTTGGGCTACTATAATTATGTTAACAACAACCTCATTGATAATCTATATTTAGTAATAAAATTGGTATTGGTAGGAATAATGTGTAGGACGTTTGAAATAATGCTGACCTTCCAACAAAAGATGGCTGGTCATATCTGTATTTTTTATTTCATGAATACTGATTTGTAATTTGAAGCCAGATCATAGTAATATGAATATTAGCATAACCTGAAGTGATTATATAGTTTCCAGGAAATAAAGCAACACAATATTTCAAAATGATAGTTTTCTCAAATCTAAATTGTGATCAAAATGAATCTTGTTTTATCTGAATGTCAAAAAATATTTATTTATTTAATAACTTTTTATTCTTCTTAGATCAATAATGAACTGTATTGTATATTGTGTATATCTACGTTTTATTATAAGGTCCACTTTGGTCTATAGAGTAGGCCTACTGTATTGTATATTATGTATGTGTACCATTTTACTTTCAAGAATGTTATCGCAGACGTTGCTGGTTTTGCGATTAAAGGGCCAATCTTGATTACAATTTGGAGAATAAAACTGCTTAATTTTTTGTTAAAGGCCCTTAAAATCCTCTACCTTAGGGTCGAGCAACTAACTCAATATATGTGATACGTTTTCAAACAACTTAAACCTGTCAGTCTTCATCTGTATTATACATTGTCTGGATAAAACCAGACTTTTATTTTATAAAACTAACATGTAGGTGAAATTTACCTTTTGTTATCAAGTACAGCACTTGGGTCATGCACTGTATAGAATTCCAAAGGTCACCCAATGAAAAAATTGACCCAAAATCCTAAAAGGGTTATGTGTCTGGATAAGCGGTGTTGACGTTCACGTCCAAACGACTCAATATTTTGAGCTGAAATTTTGAGACACAGTAAATACACCATTCCTCTGTATTTTGGCACTTAAATTTTATATGTACACAGACCTACTTGATTGGTTTCTTCACTGATCTCATTTCCATCTAAAATCCCACATCTGAATAAGTCAGTTCTGGTGTACTGTACCAAAAGACGAATGAAAGTAATGAGCTCCGCATCTCTGTGGATGCTTATGTCTGACTCCCTGATACCTTCATTTGATTTGATGGTTCCCTTATGACTTACAATGTTTGTGTGTCTGTATTGTCTTGTAGAGCTGTATCATTTGCTATTAGCTATAAGTCTATGTTGATTGTTTTATTGCTTTATGGTTATGATGATGTGGCACCTGCTACCAAGGTCAATGAATGAATAACAGAATCAAATCATTAAAATGGAGTGTCTGGGTGTTTTCAAGAAAGTCAACAATACACAAATCCCAAGAGTATCATTCATGTGGTTGTTGAATGTCTCCTCATAGATTCCACTAATCTTCTAAAGAGATTCACCATCACATGTAAAGTGGTTTGAGATTGAACAGTATTACAACCTAGACATCCTACAGGGTTTATGCGATTGATGTGCGGTTGGAAGAGTTGTGAAATGAATGTTACTTGCAGTTTTTTTTTATAATTTCTGAAATTGTAGAGTATATAGTGATTCGGAGCAGGTGGACATTAATTTGAGAACATGTTGATGAAATAGAAGGAATGGAACGAAATGCAATGTTTTATTTTTCGTTAGAAATAACATCTATAAATCAATATAGTTCAACAATACAGATTATTATTAAACTTGTTCCTGAACGTTTGACAACTGTGATTGCCAGATTATGACTAAAGGTGTGTTATAAACATTTGTAATCCTATAAAAACATAGTTAATGAGTTATGTGATATATATTAAAGGCGATTTATTGTATTAATGAACAGGTTTCTACTACTATACTACCATCAACCACCTACTCTTAAACGTGGAATTACATTATATTGATTATTAGCGCTAGATATTGGTTTTTCTAACCTACGAGTTATTGACAAAATATGCTGGTAGTTCAGATGGTTGAAGTCTCACCATTGATCACTTGAGTGATAAATGTGGCTAGTACTTGTTGCTCTGGAATTACTCCTTACAACTATAATGTCAGAATTTCTTTGAATAAAGACAAAAACACGGAAAACTAATGAGTTGTGGATAGTTGATTATTATTCTACCTTGACAGAAAATCAATGAATATTTTTGTTTCTTAAAGTTGAAAAAAAGATATTTATATTTAGAAAAGTAAAGGCTTAATTAAATTTCTGCGAAATGTTGTACTGGTAATCCTATCGTCTGAGTTTGACATCAAGCTTAAAGTCTATTGATCATTGTCTGAATAAAATATGATAATTGGATCTATTGAAGATATTATTTCTTTGATGGTCAAGATCCTTAATAAATAACCATCGATTGGAAACATATTTTGACTACAGAGTTGTACTTGTTGCCCAGAAAGATTGTATAATGAAATATTTTTTTAGAATCTTCAAATTTTACCATGTTTGTCATTATGTACAATACACGTGAGGTAATAATGCCATTCGAGTATTGCATGCTAAGTGATGAATGGCAGAACAGTGGTTGACAGTCTGTTAATAATAAATAAGTTGTTTCTATTGGGGACTAATTTGAGTCGATAGTTTTTTCTTTTAGGTCAGAAGAAAAATCATACTCTCCTAAAAAATAAGTGTTCAGGATTGAATATATATTCTTGAAAGTGCAATGATGTTGTTCTATAAGATTGGAATAGAATGGTATCAATAGTTAAACCCCTCACAACCGACAGAAAGACCAGACAATTTTCTATCTTATTTCTTCACATGGTGGAACTTTAAAAAATTATAATATAAAAGCAGCCATTTGTAAAATTTTAGAGCATTTTCCTGCTTGCCTTGTATTTGGTTACCCAGTACCGTTAACAGATAAATATGGTTGGTGTAAGGTCTAGAAGCTCAGATATATTTGTTGATTGCATTATTCCATGTACTCACACAATTGGTTTTATAACACAAAGCTGTACTATCCATACATGTGTACATGGTTCTATTGTTAATTTCTACAGGAAACTATTTAATGAGTCAAGATGCCAAACTTATTTCTAGGAGTGTTTCTAAGAAATTATCGATCATACATACTGTTGTTTATGGAAAATGTTTTATTGCAATGTTGGTGCATGTCAAGTTTACAGTGAACAAAGTTTATTGGAAATTTAAATAGTCGTCATCAATGATGAATTATTTATAACAGACCTGTGTTTAACTCCCACATCCAAGATACAATGATAATTGTTTGTTGGTTGTTACTAATTATGTTATTTCTACCATGATCAGGTCCCTAGACATGCAATTTAAAGGACAATATTTGTGTCAGCCATTATCAAATATGTCTTAGAACTGGTTAAACATGTTCGAAATATAATTTTAACACAGATCATTACTACGATAGATGCGTTATGAAGATCTCAAGAAAGGGAAGTGACGAATGCAAAAGAAAAACACAAGTTATCCTTCTATATAACTGACTGAAGGGATGAGTGATAACAGATACATGGGCGAATTTCTGCTCACTAGTAATTCCTTCGAAGATCAAAAGTTGTTTTTTGAGACTGTGGGAGCATATCTGACAATTCAAAAAAATAATTGACTGTCACTTGATAAAGAGAAAACAAGAAAAATAGAAAAAGTCTATGTATTACCATGTTTTTATTAAAGTAGCTAAGTCTCTAACCCAATATCATCCAAAGTCTTCAACATTGAAAACATGAATTATTTGTCAATTTAAAGGTTGTGATCTTACCATGAAAAGATGGACTTCTGATATCGAATATTTAAGACAAAATTAACATTTTACCATTGGTACATGAATCATTTACCGTAATGCATTTCAGCGCCATTTGTAACAAGGGACTTGAAGAACGAGGCTAGACATATTCCATAATATGTCAAACGGTGACGCCATATACTTACCTGGAGAGCATACTATTGATGTAGACTGGAAAAACCAGACGCTAGAGATTGCCATTCAGTTGAGACTTCTGGCGTATTTTGACGAACATAACTGATTAGATATTACAGTAAAAACAGAAATGATAGAATGTAAATCAGTTTATATACATTCATATTACATCATTATATGCGATGTGACCATTTGTGTCGATTTCTAGTTCCCAAATATTAGCAATTTAGCTCCTTTAAAGTATAGAATGAATGAAAACAAAGGAATGTACAGACTATTTCTATTTTTGCCTTTTTCCCTTATCTAGTGACATTCAATTACTTTTTTAAATTATCAGATATCCTCTCACAGCCCCACATAACTACTTTGGTCTTCGAGAAAAATAGAAATAGTCAGTGTATTACTATGTTTTTATTAAGTATGGAATGAATAAAAACAAGGGAATGAACAGACTATTTCTATTTTTGGTCCATTTTAATCATTATTAATGTTGTTATCTTCTTACCGTGAAAATATGGATTCCTGATAACCAATATTTAAAAGACACATTTTAAAATCAGCCATTCAATTAGAACTGCTCAAATATTTCAATGAACAAACTGATTAGAAATTAAGATGAAATTTTAAAAAATGGAACGTTAATATACATTTGTAGTTTTCAGCCCATTTTCATCTATTATAAGGTTAAAAATAATAGAGCTATATGCCCTTTAAAAATCTTCCTGTACATGCTAATTTGAATGGTTAATCTGGAAGCATTGTAGATTAACTATTCCATTTCATCGAGTTAGTTGAATTATATATTTCTTAATTGCATGACTTAATTGCTTTCTGTTCAATTGGTTTGGTTTATTTCTATATAAACATATGAATTAAATATGTAGGAAATGAGAATCTGTTGACTCTTGAATTAAACTCAAGAAATCTGTAATTAATATTACAGTGAGGTAGTCAGGTTCTCTCTAGCAGTGAACATAAAGAAAATGTCTCTAAATAAAGTAATACTGTTTGTGACCATTTAGTTCAGATTTTATGACAGATTTTGGTTTTCAGAGCGGAACTGTCTTCGCCGTGGGCCGATGTTGAAGAAGGGAGGTCAGATTTATTGACGACAATATCATCATCTCGCTTTCTTTTGTTATTCTGAGAGGTTTGGAATTTCAACATTTTGAAATGATCTAAATAATGCTTACATTTCTGATATATATATCATTCGCATGATTAATTTTATTATACCCGACAGTTTACATCACGACAAGCACAAAGTTCTGTCGTGTCTGGGGATTTTATGTTTTAGCACAAAATATGTTACTTTTCTGGCATGCAAAATGACCTACGGGTCTGATCCAGTTTCGGTTACTTTCAAAAGCCCTCAGTCCCGACAGGCATTTACGGCCGACATGGAACCCATACTATGATAAGTATGAACTTCAGAATTTCAAAACTTGGTATTTTAAATTCAGGTGTTTTTATCTCGGTAGGATTGTTTGTAGGGGTATTAGGAAGTTGCTGGGTTGTTTGATATGGTGATCTGACAAAGATCCCCCTTTATCTTCAGATACCCTGTCTCTTTCTTCTCATGTCCGTCTGCTTCAGGTCTTCACTTTATGTTCTGCTTCAGGTCTTCATCTTATCTTCATTGTCTCATATATTCACTCCTTTCTCTGCTTCAGGTCCTGGTTTTCATTCCTGATAGGATCATTCTGTTACACGTGACACCCCTATGATGAAAGTGTCAAGTTTTACTGATATTCGAGATATGATCATCCTTAGACAACTTGATGTCTAAAATACGTTCAGGGATTTTGATCAACCAAAACAATTTTATGATTCTCAAATATTGTTGTCTTTAACAAACTTTATATTTAAAATAGTTCAGATTTTTCTGTACCAGTAATTTAAAGATATCAGAAATAAAGCAAACCATGTTTCCTGTCCCATTATTAAGAAGAAAAAATAGATAAATCTTGATATCAATTATCATGGACAATATGACATAAAATCAATTTGATGAATATTCCACAACTAAATAAAATTGACAGATGATAGCCTTGTTAAATTGTTTAAATTCTATTTTCGAAAGAAAATTCTGATGTGTCATTGTTTGATTTGATCAAATTGGCTGAGTTTACTAAAATATAAGGATGCCATAAATAATAACATTTTTGGAATTGACAAAATGTAAAATGAATACAGTATTATGTTTTTCTATGCAACTTTTATGCACAGGATTAGGAATGATATATTTCCATGAAGTTAAGTGACAAATTAAAGTTATTTTAGGGATTGCATAAAATCCTGTTAAAAAATAAATGCTCTTAAGTTCTCTCTTCAACTTATGATTATGTCAACCATTTCTATTACAAAATATCTGAAGGAAGTGTAATTTGACAAGTACAGTAACAACATTCATTGACTGGCAAAATACATAGGCATAGGTGGCCATCTCAGATGTGGAGCTCAGGTTATTTGCCCGATTATTTCTTTGTCACTCGAATTTTCCAAATGAATCAATCAGTAACTAAAACAAGTTTTTCACAAATTATATTATGCAAGGTCTTAAGTATTATAGTGTTCTAAACATAAACCGCAAGCGATTTGATTTTACAATTAAAATGGCAGTGGCAAACCATTTTTTGCTCCATTTATTCTCATGGGAAAGGAGAACAAAAATACTTAAAAATGGTAGTGATCCCCGTCGTAATTTACTCCGAAACGAGTCGGTTAATGACTTGGTTGATTGCCCGTCAGTCCGCCCACCGAGGGCTGGGCTTAGCACTCCTAAGTGGGGGCAGCATGCCCCTTCCTTCGGAAAATCCTGTGATATATGGTCTCATTCTCTGATGTTTGTGCCCAAAAAATGAACGTTCCACTAGGTGTGGAGGGGCTGCACGTCTATGCCAACATACTTCATTTCTTCTTGAGTTTGTGAGAAAAACATTTGAAGCTGATAAGTATTAATGATTATTTATAGTTCTATTGTGCAACAACTATCTTTACACATTAAATAGTCTTAAATTAAAAGAAATTCTTTCAATATTGATTATTAAACCCTGGGGAAATTTTAAGCAAATCAAGTATATATTCCACTGTGAAACAAACACATAGATTTCATTTGAAAAATAAAAGCCTTGAATAATAGCCAATTCTATATATAATGTGCTATTGTTAAAGCTTTTGTTCAAGATTTAATTCTAGTTTTAGCTATGTTCAGTTTTTTTGTCTATTTTTGATCTGTAATTTTCAGGAAAATGTGTTTTTTACTTCAAAGAAATAGATTAAAGATACTCTATAGGTTTTCAAGTTGACATAGAATACATCCTATTCAAGTGATGGTGCAAATTGTGTAAAGTGTGTGGTATGGTAGTGTCAATGCTAGAGACCCAATTTTCTTTCCTGGTAATTACATCAAAAGTTAATTTAAAAAAACCCAACAGAAAACGGTATGTGATGAAAGTATAAAGACTCATGCCTGTTGGTGCTACTGGGGTACAAAATAAGATCCCATGAAGGAAACTTAAGCTTAATGAAAATAGTAGATAAGAGTACATGTATTGGATCAAAGGGTATGAAATGTGGAAACTTTGATGAATAATGAGAGGGCAATGGTAAGGCTGCTGTGTATCAGTAGTTTTATAGATTTTTTCAGTGTGGGGCACCCTATTAATAGTTTAATACACATAACAACTGTATACATTGTCTAAGCACAGAAGTACTGAATGGGATTTAGTTTTTCACAAACATGTTGAAAACCATTAGCGGTAAATTACGTTTACGTGTACAATCCAGAGATTAAAGAAACGTGGATAAGTTAAGATAAAAACAGAACGTGTAATTAGTTCACATAGTAATTCTATAGAATAATGTTGATGGTTTTTGTTATGCTATCTGGTGCTATCGTACCATACATTGGCCATAGGAGTTAGCAATAATGGGTTGCTGGTTTAAGTATGGTGCCCTGGGGACCAGATCAGTTTCCATGATGGAATTTACATCTGCAATCAGAAATCTTAGCAACACATACTGTTTGTTTTTACCCAAGTTATTGACCTTTTGATCTCAAGAGCTTTTGATTTGCATCCCCATTTACAAGATGCTTTATTGAACTGAACTACAGGAAAATCTGGCCGATTAACGACATCTATCAATCAACTAAATGTTGTAATACTCTGATACGAGTAGATTTTCCAGGTGACAGGATTTGTTGGAATGGTAATGACATGGATGATTAATTAATGAACTGTTAGCACAAATGATAAACACCTCATTTAAGGTAATGCACATTTGAAAAATAAAATTGACAAGCTTAGAATAAAACTCTACAAATGTTATGTATAAATGAGAGACCACACAGCAGATCTCTCTATAATATTTCATTAGAGAAACTGAGGAATCTTCAATTGGATATGTTGTTATATCGGCGGCTTCTCATCTTATCAAGAATCTTTAATATGTTTAATTATCAATTATGTACAAATTTTAAAATTATTTTATAATGGTGACATTTTTTCAGATAATAAATTATCTCAGACAATTATTGAACCAGGAATGACCCCAAAGTGCTTATCATCTTTTTGTTCTTCTTATCCACTACTCTCACCCAAAAAATCCTAAGGCTCCGTCAATTCAAGTATGATCAATCTTAGCATGCCTTTTCCTTGGACAATTGTGCATCAAATGACAGACTTCAATTTTGATATAAAGTTAAAATTTCCAAGATGATTGCGATGACATCATGCTCAGTTCTAATTTACAATTTATGCTTATTTTGTTTCTCTTGTAAGTTTTTGTCAGGTTATTCGTCGTAATTGAGACTGCGGTTTATATATTAGCACACTAGTCTTACAACCAGGTTGACATCTGTTCAAATCTCAAGATTTGTCAGTATTTTAGTCTTAAAATGATCTATGACTTATTTTACAAGCATATAATCCCATTGTTCAATCTGATTCCATTTGATTTGAGTAATTAAATTCTATCTGTTGTTGTGGTTTTCCCTTGTCAGTGATGCAGGACGGAGGGTCTGACAAGGACAGCTGTCTAGTCATTCGGATGGGACTTAAAGCTAGGTCCCTTGTACATATTGGCGTGTACGTAAAAGATCCCTTGGCAGTTGGAATTCGATATAAGAGTAGGTCATAGTGCCACTGTCAGCGCAAAATTTCCCTCATAGCACACTTTACAATTCATAAAGTTATGATAATTAAACATTAAAGACATTACAGAGTATGCATGATTTTAGCATTATAAAAATACCTTGCAAATTATAATATTGTGAAAGTTGAATCTTCAAAATTGGTTGAATTCAGTTCAGTATTTACAAAGATATGACAAATTAAAAATGTCATCGTTCTATGCTGCTCCGTATGTAACAAGAACGCTGCCATCTTAATTTGCTGTGAGCCAAATTGATGGGCCTTTTTTAAATCCACTTGAATCCAAGCCGGAAGATTATCTAGCCTTGGTATTTTGATTAAATGTTAAATAATCAATCTGAGTCCAATAAGTCTAAACATGTAATGGACCGCTTTAAATATTGATGTCAATAATTTATAGAGTTGGAGTAACATTGGACAAAATGTGAATGACTTTTCTGATTTGTAGAGACACTTTGCACTTAATTTGTTGTTGTAGAAACTCAAATAGACAGCCAAATTTTTATGTTTCCTTATTTGGATACTTCTCTGTGGAAACTCTCACATTTATTTAAGTAACATAGTATTAGTTTAAAGAAGGCTATAAATGGGGAAATTCAATCAACTATGGCAATCTGAATACACAACTTTACAAGTATTGTGAAATTGTATTAGGCAAGATGAAGGTGTCCTCAGATGGGTCAATATTGATTTGTGTAGTAAGGAAAGACTTGTTACTATAATAGTTTTATAGTCTAGGCTATATATAGAAAAGGTTTATTTCCCTTAAAACTAATTACCATTGACCACCAACATAATCTCAATACTTCATCTTCTATAATAAAACGTCTCTACACAATGGATAACATTAGATCCATGGTGATCAGGATCAATTGTGGGATTTATGTTTGAAAGTGGGCAGAATAGTGGGTGTTTTGTCATATTGTTTCACTGTGAAAATTTGAGCTCTTGTGATTATTTAGTGTTTAGAGATATAATTGTCAGATTAAAATTAGAATAGAATGAATGTGAAACCTAGGTTCTTTTACATGCACGTCAATAGGAGATTAAAATGTTCAAAGCCATAAGACACACTGTGTTTGTAGACTATCTGCTGTAGTACTTTTAAATAATAATACAATGTATAAGCTATACTCTTTATGTATTGATGTAATACAAAATTAGTCTGTCAGAACTATGGCTGAACCTGGAAATTGTATACAAAGTTTTTTTTATGATTGATTTTAGTTGCCTAGGGTGTCCTCTTTCAGAATCTGCTGGGTGAACCTTGGTCACCCTTGAGCATTTTGAGAAATTCAAGATGGCGTCCAAGACGGCCGCCACATCAAATAATCCCTTATAGCTCCCATTATTATTATTATTATTATTATTATTATTTATTCTAGGATGATAATTTTGGTATCTAACCATATGTTTCTGGGATCAAGGAATACACTGAAATCATTTATTATGTTGTGGGGTGAGTAGATGATAGTAAAATCAAACATGCCAGACAATATGGCCCTTTATGGCGGTTGGGGGCGATTATTTCACCGAACCAAACTATATCTATAGACAAACTATATATTTCTGGACATAGGAGTGTATGAATGATGGGATAACACCACATACATCCCTATCAGGGGCTCCAGGGCCACATGGGTCGGTCCTGAAAAGGGAGACACAAGCTGTTTGTTGAACATTTAAAAAAACAAATTCTACCTGCAAAACAGGAACATAACCTCCACAAAACTAGGCAATATCCAGTTTAATCCTATAGTCATGTTTCTGGCTGCAACCTGTGACAGCACAAGTGCAAAATATTGTATATTCTAAGCCATCCCTAGAGCAGCTACAAGCACACATACTACATGAGCTGTCACTCTTGCATCCACATCTGATGAGCCACATGGCAGACTCCAGAGCAAGTTTACCGGTTGTAATGTTTTCAATTTAGTGTCCTTCTCCCAGCAATACTGTTCCGGATCAAGTTTCGGCGGATTCCGATCTTCCAGTAAACGCCACTCAATAGCTTTGCAATGACATATTTTTTCGTTCGCTACAAATGTATCATTCGTTGGAGCTAGACTACATGGTATAGGTGGGAATGATGTTGATACATGTCCAGTTTGGATGCCTATACCCCCAGTGTGTTTCAGTCAACGATTTGCAAGAGTTCAGTTCATAACAAGCTTACAGTGGAATCACCAATTGAGGAAAGAACAACCGTTGACATTGGTCAAACTACGGAGGAACACATGTCAATTATCATTGAAATCCTGCCAGCTCATGCTCATACTGGATGTGACACGGTTACATGCGGCTACGTCGTGGGGAAATAACAGCTTTGAAAGTGGTTAGAGCTGGATTGTATTCTCTCTCACTTGTCTGAGTAATAGACACTCCAATATAATCATTGCTTACACAGTTACAAAGGCCACTGTATATATTTCAGCTTATTATGGAGAGAGTTCTAGAAATCTATGGCTGAAACACACTGGAAGGTGTGGACATCTAAAACTTGAAATGTTTCGTCATTATTTCCCACCCAAAACATGTAATCTTGCTCAACGAATGATACATTTGCAGAGAATTAAACAGAGCTCATCACCAAGCTATTGTGTGGCATTCACTGGAAGATCAGAATCCACCAGAACTTGATCTGGAACAGTATTGCTGGGAGAAGGACACTAAATTGAAAACATTACAACCGGTAAACTTGCTCTGGAGTCTGCCATGTGGCTCATCAGATGTGGATGCAAGAATGACAACTCATGTAGTACGTGTGCTTGTAGCTGCACAAGGGATGGCTTAGATTATACAATATTTTGCGCTTGTGCTGTCACAGGTTGCAGTCTGAAACATGACTAAAGGATTAAACTGTATATTACCTAGTTTTGTGGAGGTTATGTTCCTGTTTCGCGGGTAGAATTTGTTTTTGAAATGTTAAACAGCTTGTGTCTCCCTTTTCAGGACCGATCCATGTGACCCAGGAGCCCCTGATAGGGATGTATGTGGTGTTATCCTATCA
This sequence comes from Patella vulgata, assembly GCF_932274485.2. Lineage (NCBI taxonomy): Eukaryota > Metazoa > Mollusca > Gastropoda > Patellidae > Patella > Patella vulgata. Next base: position 48,384,993 of record NC_065885.2, read on the forward strand.
CTCATACGCTCCTATGTCCAGAAATATATAGTTTGTCTCTAAATATAGTTTGGTTCGATGAAATAATCGCCCCCAAACGCCGCTAACGAGTTAAAGGGCCATATTGTCTGGCATGTTTGATTTTACTATCATCTACTCACCCCACAACATAATAAATTATTTCAGTGTATTCCTTGATCCCAGAAACATATGGTTAGACACCAAAATTATCATCCTAGAATAAATACTATGGGAGCAATAAGGGATTATTTGATGTGGCGGCCGTCTTGGACGCCATCTTGAATTTTTCAAAACACTCAAGGGTGACCGAGGTTCACCCGGCAGATTCTGAAAGAGGACACTCTAGGCTACTAAAATCAATCATAAAAAAACTTTGTATAAAATTTCCAGGTTCACTCAAAATATTTGGTTTGGCGACCGGACTAAACATGGAAAGTTATTAAACCAACCCTATATCATGGTGTATGATAAATTGTCTGACTTTTGCCAGTTCTGCCTTTATTGATTTCTCAATTATTGTTATTTATGTGACGTTTTGAGAAAAAAGCCATTATTCTGCATTTTGATTTCCTTCCTGTTACAGCTTCCAGATTTATTGATATTCCTGTGAACAGAACATAGTTATTATATGCCTGAATAAATACTGTTCCTAGTACAGAAATAGAATACAAAGACTGTTCAGTAAGACAACCACAAGACATATACCGGTATATGTTATTATTGTGGCAAACATAATATGAATATAATTTACTATTCCCATGTATTATTTTCATCCTTAATCCCTTGACTCCATTCCTCTCATTTTGTCAAGTCAGATTTTCACATAATATCCTGTTTCCTCTGTGAATGTCTGACAACTTTTTATCCAGAACGAGAATTCCACATGAATGCTTTTAGCAGCCGTAGAACTTTATGGATAGATTATTTACAAGAAGACGTACAAGTTCTCCTTTAAAGGAGCTAAATCTTGCAACGCATATACATGTAATAATGTAATATGAATGTATATAAACTGATCTACATCAGTTATGTCCAGCCATATACACAAAGAGTCCCAATTGAATCACAGCCTTTGGCGTCTGGTTATTCCAGTCTACACCTGTAGTATTTTTCTGTGGGATATAGTTAGCCTCGTTCATCGAGTCGCTTCATTACAAATGGCGCTTGATAGCATTCTGGCATGTGATTCGTGTGCCAATTTTAAAATTTTCACCTTGTCATAAATATTGTATATCAGAAGCCCATCTTTTCACAGATGGTGGCAGGGGGAATTGGGTTGGGTTGGGAGCTGGGGAGAATGTGCTCTCGTGCTCCATGGTATTTGTTAATGATGTTGAATTTTTCAGTGAATGAGCAAGGCTCCTCTATCTTTCAAAAAATTATATCAAAATAAATGAATTTAAAGAATGTATTGGGAATTGAAAGGACACTGCCCATAAAAGCTTATCGATTACCTTCATACGGTGGCTGATTCAGGACATTCAAAAATAATATCTTGAGCGCTTGAGATACTAAGTCGATATTAAGTGGGATATTGATTCGTATAATAACTTGCGATATAGGCCTACTGCCCCCATTAGGTGTAATGGGGAATACTTGGTGATGAGCACGGGATGGAGGGGGCGGGCACAGGGTATCCACTCTGTCACTGCATCTGTAAAAATGAACAAATGAATATCTTTATTCTGCTAGTTTATCATTAAATAATGCACAAAATTATACAGCTTCAAACATCTGTTGAGACGTGTTTGATTATATATCTTGAGCGCTCGACTTAAAGTATCTCGAGTGCTCGACTTAAAGTATCCCGAGAGCTCGACTTAAAGTATCTCACGCGTTCAACTTAATTATCTCAAGCGTTCAATTTAATTATCTCGAGCGCTCAACTTTGTATCTCAAGCGCTTGACTTAGTATCTTTAGTGCTCAAGATTATATTTTTTTTTGCGTGTCCTAAATCAACCACTGTACCTTCACTAATAGTGTATGACATGAATATTTTATTCCAATGTAGATACACTTGCATGATGTTTGGATTGAATTGGATAAGAAACAACAAATAATTAGATTGTATGAATTATTGATTTTATTTAGTGTTTTGATTCCCTGTACCATGTCATGACCTGAATCTCATCACATACATGTAGTTTTGTTGTAACAGTCCAGCGTAAACATCATATTCACTGACAAATTCCAGTTGCTGTGACCAGAATAGGCTTGACAGTTATGCCTCTTTAATTAAAATAGGAAGTTTTCATTGGTCATGACATCATGTGTTGAATGGTGCTTCACCTGAATTAAAATGCAGATAGAGGGAGAATGGGGTTTTATAATGTCCACTGAACTAGATTATTTTGTGACTAATATATCTTTATTTCAATAACTGGCTTGTAATGTAGGTGGAAAGGAACTAGAGAACCAGGAGATAATGTGCATGGTTAGGTTGGCTAGCGTGTGAGAAAAAAACACAATACTTGCATTGATGACAGACTTTATAATAGAAATAAAGCACCAAGGCCGTCCAGAAATAAGATAAATATTGTCAAACAACCATGGTGAGTAACAGGATATGAGCAGGTCTACAATGTTCAATATTTACATTTCTTAAAGGAGATAAATATCTTTGATTTAAATCAAAGTAGAGTATTGAAGTAGGTTGACTGAAGTGGTAAATTGATTATGAATTAAGTTGATTGAAGTGGTAAATTGATTAGTGGTGGAGAAATCTTTACACAAATTTGTTATGAAAATTTAAGTTGGTATGTTTACTAATTCTTGGTTGATTATATCTGAACATTGGTTTTATCTATATGGAAATACAAAACAAGTCAACATATAACATCCAGCCAAATCAACAATTTTATTTTTGATTCATTGAAGGATCCAATATAATAATTTTCGTGGAGGTGTTTCTTACTTATCTTTCTCTCAGAATTTATCTTGGAAAGTAGATTGTTGTATGTGGTTGTGGTAAATTAGGAGATTATAAGAAAGTTGATATACACATTTTACAGGAAATTTGCTGATGTGGGGTATAATCAGAAAGTATCATTAAAGTTATCCATATAAGCACTAATTGTTTGTATTCTAACATTATAAAGTGAATGATTCCACATCCTATCTCTTGGGAATCAACCACTATATCTTATTGATAAACTGCCACTGTCTATTTTTAGAGAAATAAATCTATAAACCACCATGTTGGATAATCTAACTTACCAGTAATCAATAAAATGAAAATTGAAGTGGATTATTTTCCTGTTCAACTTTGTCTTTAAAATACATCTTTGTATCTACAAATGCAAGCTTGTATTATCTGTCAAATATTTATTTTGTGATACAATACAATCATCAAGCTATTATTGAGTGTTTTGTTAAAACGAACCAAATAATATCAATCAATGTCATAAACATATGCAATCAATCACTTTACCAATATATTCAATCTCACATTGTTGGTCATTTGTTGTTGCATTAGTTTTCAGACTGTATGCACGTGATGCACATCCTGTTTCTTTTAGATTTATGAGACTTAAAATTGTAGATGGAGGACTGATGCCACAATAAAAAAATCAAACAACAAACCACTGAATGTGGATAAGGTGCCTGATTTTTTTAAATGGTTTGAATAGACATTGCTTATATTCTTACAATAATTGATAGACCGTGGAACTAATGATGAAGTTGAATAATGTCTGCTAATCCCTATCGATTTGATATTCATGTTTTATAACAATCTGTACTGGAGGTGCCATTCAGTAGGCGATATCGAGTATATGTCCTCCAAAAGGATGATACAAGTATAAAATTTATTTATCAAGCTGTGGTCCCACTTAAAACAGACTTGCCTGGATCGTATTGTAAAGTGATTTAAAATAAACCCACTCTCACTATGTGTCTCAATATTCAAGATCTAAAAGCAGAGTTGAAGCAAAACATATAAAAATACCACACACTAACACTATTTATGGAATAACAATTACTGGTTTATTAACATGCAACGTTTCAACGATGATAACATATAGGTGTGTGAAATAGCTTTATTTTACGTCCGCTTCCACCAAGGTGATATCGCAGACAACATATAGGTATTATGTTGTTGTTTATTACAGTAAAAGGAAGCCATAAGTATATACATAACAAACACTAATCAAAGTGATGATGACAAACCCTAAATATTGAATACATATCAAAGGCACTAGATGTAAGTGTTAATTAGTAATCAGCTTGCTAAGTTGTTATTAAGCAATCAATGGGATGTACATCATAATCAGATTTTTCATTTTGTTATGTACAAATATATTTGCAGGTCTCGTTTCCACCACTATTCCGATGTATTTAGCAGAATGTTCTCCGATTTATGCTAGGGGTAGTTTGGTATCTACAAATATAGCAATGGTAGCATTTGGTCAGTTTGTCGCCAATGTTGTAGCAGGAATCTTTGGTTCAGACACAGTTAATGGATGGAGGTAAGCTTGTACAGATCTATTGTCTGTCATTCTATTAACAATTCTAGCTAGTGATTCACTGGTCATATTTCAATTTTTATACAGCCACATTTTCATGTGAAGTATATTTTCGTCCGTCCGTCCATGTGTTCACATTTTGGTCACAATTTTTATCCGATTTTGACAACTTGAAATATAGGTTTATCTCCTAAAGATCTTGGTTCCTTTCGATATTTGCGCATATCGTACCTTAACTTCCTGGATTATGACTCATGATTGTACGAAAAAATCACATTTTTAGCTTGTGGACAGTCTAGATGACACAATTTTTATCCAATTTTAAAAAACGTTCTAATATACCACTGTTACACCATAATGGTGATTGAATTCGAATTTTGCGAAAATCGGACCATAATTGCCCGATAAAATGGCCGCTCCTCGTATTCAAATTGTGTAAAAGTATGTAATACCAAGATTGTGGATTCTCTAGAGGTCACAATTTTGATCTGATTTTGATGAAACTTAAAATGTATGTTTATATCCAAAAGATATTGATTAATTTCGATATTTGCGCATATCAAGACTATAACTTCAAGGATTATGACCCTCTAGAGGTCACAATTTTTATCCGATTTTAAAAAAAAGTTCAAATATGTCACCATTAGAACTTATTTATGGTTGTGGTCGAATTTCATGAAAATCAGACCGAAATTGCCGACAAAAGGGACACTCCTCGGCATAGTGTAAAATCCCAAGATTGTGGGCCCTCTACAGGTCACAGTTTTAATCCGATTTTGATGAAACTCAAAATGTATGTTTATATCCCAAAGATCTTGGTTCCTTTCAATATTCACGCATATTGGACGGTAACTTCCTGGATTATGGCCTCTGATTGTACGTAAAATTGTGTTTTTTGGCTTGTGGAACCACTATATGTCAATTTTTATCTGATTTTAAATTTTTTTCGCTTTTTGGCCAAGGTCAAATTTCGTAAAAGTCTGACCGAAACTGACTGACAAAATGGCTGCTCCTCTTACGCAAATAGTGTAAAAGGATGTAATACCATAATTGTGGACCCTCAAGAGGTCACAATTTTGATCCGATTTTGATGAATCTTAAAATATATGGCTGCACCCCTTACGAAAATAGTTTAAAAGTATGTAATACTATGATTGTGGACCCTATTGAGGTCAAAGTTTTGATCCGATTTTGTCCATCTCTTGCAAAATGTGGGCATATCTTTCATGGCAAGCGCTTGTTTGACTATGTGTTGTTTATCCTTGGGAAATCCGCATTCCAGGAATCAATGTTATTCAATTTATCCACTGTCATTTTTACCCAATCATTCTGATTGATTAAAAATATTTTCTTATTGAAAAATACATCATTATTGTGCAGTCATCAGTATGTTTATCATACAATTCAATATTGACATTTCATTTACAGGCAATTATCTAATGTAATGTGATGCTAGATTTTCTGTATTAAAAGATGTTTGAAGGAAACACAGCACTTTATTAGATTCATAATATTGATATTATAGGAGACCTTAATTATCACAAACATTTTGGTCTGTAAGATGGACAAAGGAAAGTGCATGTATTAGTTATATGTACTTGTTCAATTGCATTTTAAAGAGAACCCTTGTTCTCAAAATCAAAGAATTGGAGCTCCACATTGTGTTTGTCCTAGGGACCTACAATTCCTTTATTTTGTATCCTGTGAAGTGATTGCAGGATCTGTTTCCAAGAATTGTAATTATGTAATCGCAGTTATCATAAATTTGAAAGGGAACATACCTGTACAGTCTGAACCAATTGCAGCATGCTGCATTGTTTGTGGGATTTTCTATCTGAGTCAACAAATGTTTATGTGGCCATGTTTTTGCCAAGCTTTTAATTTTATATCCTAAATTTTTGTCCCAAGATCAACTCAAGAGTTCTGTTCAGCAAATTTGTTGAAGCATTAATGTGTGAATTGTGAGATTATTTTGTCTTTACAGACTAGCCGACTGAGTTGTCGTTTATTAAGACATAGTAACAATATTGTCAAACTATTTAAGCCATTATAATTCCTTATTATAATCATGGTTTATATATTTTCAGATATATGCTTGGTTTGGGAAGCATTCCATCATTTATCCAATTTGTGGGTTTTCTGTTTATGCCAGAATCTCCACGGTGGTTGATTAAAGAAGGAAGAGATGAAAAGGCCAGACGTGTCCTGCAATCAATGCGTGGTCAATTAGATATAGAGGATGAGTTTGAAAGTATTAAACAAAGCTGTATAGAAATACAACAAGAAGAGTCTTCACGGGGTAATTTATAGATATTTCCATTCTGTGCTGCTGTAATCTGTTGCAAACTTTAGAAAGAAGAAAAGCCGATTAAGTAACCTAAGACAACATTAAGATGCATTATCAGTATATAATCACTTTGATATTAAGCCAGACGTATATTGTAAATACATTCTATAATTGGGCTATGAGAGAGAGAGAAAGTTTAACCTCCACTTGACGACTAATATCCGGTTCAATTTTATTTCAATAATTCACTTGCGTGTAGATGTGTTGTTTAGATTTAATACTATATATAATCACTGAAAAATTGAATGCAGTAACACATTAAATGAAGAAGCCACTAGGCATGTCAGTAAATATAACACAAGGTCTAAGAACTAAAACCAGCTAGTTGATTGAGGCAATTATCTCTGCAAAGAGATGCTAAGCCAACAGGATAACAAGACAATTTTAATATATATTTGTTTACCGGTTTTTACTGTCCGATTCCGGAAAGCATGCTTCCGTAGCAACGAGGTAAATTCCGTTATAGAATTTTTGTTCCCAATAATACTCATCTAAGTACCAGTATCAACATCTGGAAAAACAGGGCTCAAAAGCTGTATCACATATTTGAATATGAGATTATAACCATCCTACTTCTGTGCCAGTTTTCTCTGGATCTAAAAGAATTTGAAGGGTGAACATCCTTTATTTTAATTCAGATTACTATTTGTTTTTATTAGAAGCCACACAAAGTTATAATGGTGCACACATCCGTCCATAAGTATACTCGTGTGCACAGCATGACGACTGCATGTAGCTAATATTGGATTACATCCAGCTAGACTTAGATACTCATAATGAAACTTGACTCCAGAAGTAGCCAACCCATAACAGTTTTTAGAATTTCATTAGGTCAGAAGAACATATTTCTATAAAATGCAAAAACTGAAATGTTGAAAGCAGCAAAAGCTGTAAAGAGGTTACATTTTAACCTTTAGAAAACTTTTCTAGAAGAACAGATGTCCAAAAAATATAGCTGGTTATGTTATTGATTAACATGTGAAATGCTTGCTGGCTCCCATGATAATTTTTATGATTTGGCTGATTAGGATCATTATTGGCATACTGTGTGTTCAATCAAAACCTTTACATTATCTGCATAATACTGAATTTATCTGTCAATTACTGAAACATGGATGAGTTTTTATCAATGTGATATAATATCGATTTTAGAATGAAATTTCAGAAGGAAGAGGTGGACATGGGAGAATTAGATGTCACATCAAAACACAATATCACTGTTTCTCTCTGTCTACCAATATTTGAATACATCACACCTGTTTGTTTTTTTTATATGAATATATTTAAAGCCAATATTTTAAGCGTTTCTGACTTCTTAAAATCATTGTCATGCATTGGACATTTGCATATTGTCAATGTCTTTTCTTTTAGTGTTACCGAAATAAACACAAATGTTAATAATATAAATATAATTTCAGCTCATAAGCCTATAATTATTCAGATGTTACAGTCATCACCTATACGTCGAGCTCTTCTAGTCGGTTGTAGTTTACAAGTTATACAGCAAGTTGCAGGTATCAACACAGTCATGTAAGCATACATAATCTTTTTTTTTACTGTACTTGAATTGTTTGGAATGCTTCCAAATAAAGCCTATTTCTGGAGTGAAAGAGTAGTAGTTGTACACCATCCATCATTAGCAGATGCCTCTGAATATAAGGAGCCAGACATAATGCTGAAAGGATTTGGTTTGAAATCAATAATGATACATGAGCTTTATTATATTCATTAAAAGTGTTAGAATTACTTTGATTTACCGTAAGAAAAATTACATTATGCAAGAGCTAAATCTGCCTATTGCAGGTCTTTCTTTAGGCCTGAAATATTATATAAACTACTAATTAGACATTTATTAACATGACAAGACCATAATCAACTCTCGATGCCATTGGATATCTCCGACATTAAGTAGATTAGAACGGTTCAGCCATATTTTGATTTAATTTAAAAATGGAGAAGCAAGGCTTAGCTTCAAATATCTAGTATGGTGGTTGCAATTAATGCACACATCTTGTCAAACCTTCAAAGGCTAATATCTTCGCTCGCAATAAAGTAATTTGAATGAAATGTTCAATATATTCATTTTGCATTATCTATTTTCAAACTATTATAGCAAGAATGGCTAGCCCTTGATCTAAATGTTACATAATGTATCTTTAATAGATTGATAATAATAGATATTAAACATGACAAGACCATAATCAACTCTCGATGCCATTGGATATCTCCGGTTCAGCCATATTTTGATTTAATTTAGAAATGGAGAAGTAAGGCTTAGCTTCGAATAACTAGTATGGTGGTTGCAATTAATGCACACATCTTGTCAAACCTTCAAAGGCTAATATCTTTGCAAAAAATAAAGTAATTTGAATGAAATTTTCAATATTAGTAAAACTGATTTTATGTTCACTGGGAGATTATGTAAATTGATATTTCTATTTGAAGGTATTATAGTGCTACTATAATTCGTATGTCTGGAGTCAAGAGTGATGAGTCTGCTATCTGGTTGTCTGCTGTCACTGCAGCCATTAACTTCCTATTCACGATGCTCGGTTTATATTTAGTGGAAAAAATTGGACGGCGACCACTTACATTAGGCAGTCTCATGGGTATTTAATATATCTATTTTTGTTATTTGTTTATTTTAATGAAAATATTATAAAGAAAACAATTCAGCATTTTCACCAATGTCATCATTAAAGTGCACATATGAAATTTTCTGTACTTGTAGCCAGTGGTTACTATATGCACTTTATGGCAAGTTCACACCAATCTGATTAAAATTATGTCAGTCATCTTCATTTAAAATCACAAATATATACCTCCTGAAAAAAAACGACTTTGCCAGTTATCGAAAACACTCTTAATCCCCTCAGACGCCAGTGATATCAGATTGTTTATTCCTTAATTACCTATATACAGACGGGGTGTGGATTCATTAATACCTGACTGATTCCTTAATCCCTAATTAAATAAAGCAATTGATTATGAAATAATTTGTTTTGCAATTTATTTTAATTTAAGATCCAATTTAGAATTTGTTTTATAATACAATAATAAAGACAGTCGCTGTAGCCATATTCCTTGTACAAAAATACTCTTTCTATGAAGACAACAAGATGGGGGTAAATTGTTATCAACGGCACTACGAACATCTATGAAGTCAAGAGATAATTAATTGTCGGCTTTTACGAAACGAAATGGTTTCGTGGTGGTACTTCTGGATGTGATTGACAAAGTAAATGCGTCGAATCCTCTTTGTCTCTGAACGCAGCACACCAACAGAGATTGTTCGTTATACTTCTAATCCAGAGACTTTTTCATTGTGGGATCAATTTTGTTTTCAAACCTGGAAGAAACAGTAATAATCCCAATGTTGTAATTAACATTTATTTTACAAACTTCTTCATTCCAATGACCTTCCACGATATAGTCTGACAAAAAAGTCAACTTTGATATGTCAGTGGTATGTTTTATGATGATCCAAACTCTTATCAAGCTACACATAAAACAAATTTACCTTTAGCTTCGTGCCAGACATCGAAAAAGTGCTTCATATTCAGCAGGTTTTCACGGATTCATTTACCGATTTGACTAGCCAACTGTTTATCATATTCCTGGAGTCATTGTACGGTGCGAATGAGACCGTCATTCTGCAGGTGGATGCTGGATTTGACTTCGTTACTTTAAACCAGATCGTAAAAAAAATGAAATAGGAAAAATATCTTACTATGTAGGCCTACAACTTATTTGGGCTAATTAGTTTTGTTGGTAACTTAATAAACTGAATACAGACTATATTTGTGTATTAATGCAAGTGTACACATTTTGGTAATTTTTGATTACTCAAAACTGACTAAAAGTTGCACAGATAGGATCATAAATTAATTAACACCTCAATATTAGGAGTAGGCTACTGGTGGGATTAAGAACGTTGATTAGGTACCGTAATTATCTTTTGTATGTCCGCCAGTTCGAAGCTATATGTTCACACATACCTTGTCATATTCTTTTTTTGACTTTGCATCGTAATAAATACGAATTAAGACTTACTAATTGTATATCAAATGCAAATTTAGCGTTGTGGTCAGGTATATCTGTCCAACTGTCTCCTCCCACCGTTATACCTTTCTCATTTAATGATTAAGTCAGTAAGCATGTTAATTGAACTGTCAATCAATACACACTAGTCAACTGGTGGTGTTTATGGATAGTGATCAGACCTCGATAGTGTATATTGTATGTGTGGTCCCTGTGACGTCACCGTCCAATCGACCGGATTAAGATTGTAATTGAAAAATTGAAAAGTGTTTTGGAGTGTTTGATACTAAAATGTTAATATGTGGAATAATTTTAATCAGACTGGTGTGAGCTTGCCGTGAGGTGTATATATATATAGAAACCACTGGCTATAAGTACAGAAAATCTCATCTGGTGACCTTATGTGGCCTTTAAGATTTATTGCAATGTAAATGCTTTCCGGCAAAAAATAATATTTCTTTACCCTGTAGATGTGATGTGAGCTTTGAGCACCTGAAGTTATTTTACAAAATACTTCAAAGTTTTAAATTTTGGGGCAAAATAAAGCTTCCTCTTAATGACTGACCAAACAATTAATGTATATTTGAGATATTGTGCACAAGAAATTCTAGATGGATGATCTATGAACCAACAATATATATCCTTAAAATCTTTTGTGACAGTGCACACTACGCGACGACATAGAGGAGATTTCGGTCCCCGACAATGAAAAATCAAAAACTCGCCTAGTGTGTGCTGATATCAGACATGTTTGATATGATTGCCCAAGTCATTGCTTTGTCGGTAACAAATTGTGTAATGTGCTCACCTTGGCGACAAGTCAAGTGACAACCAAGGAAATAAAATCACTTATTAACACAATCATTTTTGGTTATTTTTCTCATGTGACTTAACCACACACAAGGTTTCTCAGAATTTTTTTCTGTTGCATGTATAAGTGGCTCTGGTAATCTAATTTAGGCCTAACTAACTAATTGAAATTAAGTTTGCAATTCTGACACTTAACTATATTTATGATACTCTGGAATATTTCTGGACTCATCCTCACGTAGCCTGTTTTCTATACATACAGTAGTTACCCAGTTTGATCTTGTTACTTGACCGGCCTTGTATACTGAGCGCCATGGAAAACGCATCACTTTTTTTCCCCAAATATTTTATTACTAGGTGGGTTTGTATGTATAATATTATGCAATACTATGAACTATTGTTTCACACAATGCTCCCAAACGCAAAAAATATTGTCCCGTGTGCACAAAAAAAAATTGCACGAGATGCACATGAAAACCCTAATATTCACGTGCAGCATTGTGTGTGAGCCCTTTAAAAGCATGTTTTCAACTTAATGTGCAGTACATGAACTGTGAAACGTCCATCTGTCGTAATTTGTTGTTGGACGTGTGAAGGAATCGAGCTAGAGATGCCGAGACTTACTGAAAATCAACGGAATGAAGCCATGGGAATGTCCAGGGCTGGAATGTCTACACATGCTATTGCCAGACACTTCAGTTGTCATCAGTCCACTATTGTAAGGTTGGTGGAACGTGTTCGAGTTACTGGATCAACACGTGACCGTCAACGTCCTGGTCCACAACGCGTTACAACCCAGGCTCAAGACCGCTACATCCGGGTCACTCATCTGCGTGACAGATTCCCCCCAGCGACTCGAACAGGTGCAGCAGTCGTCGGAAGACAAGGACCAGTAAGTGCCAACACCATAAGACGTCGTCTAAGTGTGCTCTTCAGTGATGAGAGTCGCTTTCATCTTTATCACGCTGATGGCCGTCAACGTGTGTGGAGACGTCTTGGGGAACGTCTTGCAGACTGCTGCATCTTCAAAACGAATCGATGGGGTGTACACTTTTGCAGGGGTCGCGTTAATGCTGTAGCCTACCGTGATGATGGCCCGTGGACACAAGCGCTACTGACATCTGTGTTGTACTTTTGGTTTTGACCCCTCTGACTTTGTACCCTTGATTACAGATTAAACATCCATAAGTGTACAAATGTGTTGTTATTGATGTGTTCCCATTTGAATATTGATTACAATAAGAAGCAAAATAAACAAGATATGTTTACAGGATCATTTTGTTATACGAAAAACTAAGTGATGCGTTTTCCATGGCGCTCAGTATATTAAGATGGTTACGCCGCCTGATAATCATGTACAAAACAATATTAATTGAAGTATTCAACGCGATGACGACTAAAATACATTTAGAGGTGTCACGTGACGACAGGGTTTTTTTTGTGATCGCCAAATTTGTTGTGTAGTGTGCTCACTCCACTTATATCGCGACGATATTTTTCGCCAAACTCGTCGGTTAAGTTGTCGCATAGTGTACGCCAGGCTTTACAAGAGGTCATTTGTTAAATTTAATTAAATGTTATTCTTCTCCAGAAATGGAATTGTTTAAAACATTGAACTCTTGGTTAATATTACAATATAACCCAGATTGCAACAATGTGAAATGTTTTTTAAGAATAAAAATCAGATTATCAGTATGACTATTTCAGGAGCTATTATCAGCTTAGCATGGTTAGCGGTGGGATTTCATCTCTCTTCTCTTAATACACCTGTTGTTGATTGGGTAGAGAAATCAGCATCCGGAACACATTGTGCTCGATACAGGTAATATTATAATACAAAGTTACTGCCAAAAACTGAAAATTGTGTTAACGCTTTTTCTGCAATAATTGATAGGTCTACGCGTAAGCGGTGGACACACTAGCCAAATGATTCGTCTGAATCAATCGGCGTCGAAATTCGCCTAGTGTGTCCACTGTCATTTGGCCAAATGATTCGCCCGAATCAAACAGGTTTGATATATTCGGCCGAATTATATGTAGAATTCATTAGCCAATCACCACTCATCATCCACTCATATCGAGAAGTCACGTGATTGTTTGAAGACATAGATGCCGCCATGTGATGTGAAAGGTGATGCAATCGACCGAAGCATTTGGCTAGTGTGTCCACCCATTCGGCGTCGATTGATTTGGCCGAACGATTCGGCTAATGTGTCCACTGCTTTACTCCATTAGACAATTTCATAGACAGGGCAGTCAAACTGCTTCTAAGAATTCTATGATGCTTTTAATCATAAACGGCTAGAAATGGTATTTAGATTTGCTAAATCCATATGAAGTTCATTGACACAAGATTATTGCTATATCCTAGCGCTATAAATATTATTGAATCGTTATTGATCATATAATAATAGAATAATTTTAATTCAGGAATTGTAATGACTGTAGAAGAGATTTAACTTGTGGATTTTGTTATATTGATTTGGATGAAAATGTGGCCAATTCTTCCTGTTTACCTACTGATTATGATAATCCATGGTTAGCTACGAGTGGACGATGTAATGTTTCAACAGAATATCTACCTGGACGTCTAACATGGGCTTATGATTACTGCCCAACATCTTATTCCTGGATGCCTATGGTTGGCCTTGTACTCTACCTCATATCATTTGCACCTGGTAATAGAATTAAACAATGATCAATCTCGAACCCCAATCCATATATATACCAGATGGTGTGTTGCTTTGTGTCTGAGACATTTGGATGAAGAAAAGGCCCAAAAGAGCTTCCTCCTTAAGGTTTTGGTTGGATTTGTCTTTATGTATTTATTATAAGTAGGCTCAGTTTAGCATACTCTCCCTAGATGTGTCTAGAGCCACTGATTAATCCTGAGATCTAACAAGGGTAAATCAGATTACTGCAAGATATGAAGTGTGTCTGGTAGTTGTAGTGATTTTGAAAGTTACACTGTCAGGAGATCCTACCCATTTATCATGAACATACCTGACCCTCTAGGAAAACAATCCCTATTGAAATTCTATAAGGTTTTTAATCATATATGTATGCTTTATAATATTTGAATTCATTTGTTTCATGAAAAAAAAGTTTGAGGCAATTGTATGACTATTAAATATTTTATCTTTCAGGAATGGGACCAATGCCATGGACAATCAATTCTGAAATTTATCCCTTGTGGGCAAGAAGTACTGGTAATTCAGTATCTACATTTACTAACTGGGTGTTTAATCTTGCTGTGTCAATGTCATTCATAAGCTTAACAGAAACTCTAACTAGATATGGTAAGTGTTTAACAGGCCTGCGATAGTTCCCGATTTACATTGAAGCCTACCAATATTTCACACCTCACACATATATATCAGAGGAATATCTGTAGGAAGAGTGCCTAGATTATTGGGAAAGTTCTGATCAATGATCCAAACCCAAACATTCCCTTAGAAGTATAAAACTTTAGATTTCCTTTAATTAATCCAATTTATTCTGGTAGCAATCAATGTCCAGTGAATAAGGGACATTTATAATCTCTTTGAATAATATTTCTCTTCAAGGTACATTCTGGCTTTATGCCTGTTTAGCGTTTGGTGGAGCTATTATTTTGTCCATTATACTGCCAGAGACAAAAGGCAGAAGCTTAGAAGAAGTGGAAGGATTATTCTCGGGATCATGGTGTGGTGCCGTAGAACAGCCAATAAACTACAGTACAAAAACAATACAATATGTACATATACGTGGATTAAATCGTGATGGGCGGGAATCAGAACTAGATTCGCCAGAATGAGCAGTGAATAGTGAACAAAAGATATTTTTAAAAGTGGTCAAAATACAAAAAAAAAAAACCCAAACATTATCCAGTATATGCAAGAAAGAGAAAAGGTTTGCAGACTGTGTATGTTAAAAAAACACTCCTCTATGATATATTCATGAGGAATAGTCCCCCCGGTTTCCATTAGAATTAGATTAGACACAACCATTGTAATAACAAACAAAATACCAAAAAAATAGTAATGTAAACTTAGCAAGTAAGTTAGAAGTGGTATCAGGTGTTTTATGTTGTTTTTGTTTACTAACAATGGTATTATTAGATAGATACTGTATCTTGTGCACTAAAAATTGTTTATTTCTTCTGTCAAAGGGCATGAGAAAATATTTGTACTATGAAAGACCATGTTTCATTCCATTCACAAGTACTGCAAGTATATTTATTTTAAAATTTCATTTTAAAAGAAGCCAACTTTTTTGGTTTATTTGCTCTACCTACTTGT
Source organism: Patella vulgata (assembly GCF_932274485.2). Taxonomy (NCBI): domain Eukaryota; kingdom Metazoa; phylum Mollusca; class Gastropoda; family Patellidae; genus Patella; species Patella vulgata. Next base: position 48,400,935 of record NC_065885.2, read on the forward strand.
CATACCCAGCCCACCTATAAATCTGAATCTGTGTTTGATAATACTTGAAGTTTGTTGTACTGTATTATGATTAAATTAATTCTTGCTATTACATTGTATACATTTAAGAAAACATTTATTCCATTTGTGGAGAAAAAAACCAAACAAAAACATGTTAAAATGATTTCATTCAATAATTCTCTATGGACAAAGAGTGTGATCACACAACACCATATATAAAGAGAGTAGGGTTCTATTGTAAATGGGAAATTCACAAATTGAGAGATTATGTTCAGGGATATGATTAAAGCACTTCTTGCATGTGTTGGTTAGCCAACAATTAAACCCCATGAGTGTTTAAAACATTTGCCTCACCCCAATATTTTGTCTTTGGAGAAATATTTTGATGACTTTTGAAATATCAATGATAATTCAGTTTGATTTCTGGGGTAGATATCTTAATTAGTCACAGAGATGTGGTGTACCTACGTCTTTCATACTTTTTCCCACCAATTATATGTTACCCAGTCAACAACTATTTTTTAATTCTAGTTTTCCCTTGTTTATTACATTTTACAACTACTTATACCATTTTCAATTCAATAGCTCTAAAATTTAAAGAATTTGTTTTTTTTTTTCGGGTAACCTCCCCCCTTAATAAACCTCACAGGGAAGGTGTTCAATATCTATTGTAAAATATTCAAGCTAGCACATCAGATCCATTTGTTTACAATTTAAACTGAGACAGAAAGATAAAAACACTTTGATTATTGTAAAAAAAAAAGAATTATATTGTTGTATAAGAAAGTGCATCAAACTGGAGACGAGTGAGGACAGCAAAAACATTCAAATCAAACTACATGTAGTGTGATGTTGGTCAGCCTAGAGACTCAGAAGAAATGGAATTCACAGAGCTTGGTCAGCACATATACAAGAAAGTAAGTGTTAATTTGTGCATAATGGGCTGCTAGTGCAAAGAACAAAGATACCAGTATGTAATTTCATAAGTTTTAGGTTGATAATTATGCATAATTTTATAGTTATTTATTTAAATACTTTATATAAATGTGTACATGTCACATAATACAGCTTAAAGGAGATTGCCAATCTATTTCTATATTCTAACAAAAGATAGATACAAATAACAACTATTCAGATTAACTGTCAATATAATTTTTTTGAGTGGCTCCATTCGAGCAATACCCTTAATTATCTAACATACCAGATCTTTCAATTGCGTCCCTAAACTTACAAAATAGCAATGTTGTGAAATTTGATAATTTTGTGTGTTGATATTAACTGGTCGTCCTGTGTCTACTCTTTCCAAGTGGCTAGATAGTTCTAGTTTCACTATGAACACCATCTTTAATTTATAATGATCTAAAACATTTTTATCATTGTTATCTCACTGTTAGAATAAACATAGAAATAGGTGGATCATCTCCTTTACTCATCACCTCTTTGTATAAAAGTAGAGACTGTCTAGGATAATCTACATTCATAAAATTGCTCATTCATTCATTCATCATTCATTATTTTCTATGATCATGTGTAAAATAGTTTAACTTACCATCTCAATATTTATATCTTTGTTCTGTATGTAAACCCTTACCTGTGAAAATCTTTAAAATAAAAGCATATATATTGTATTCTGAATAAATATCCACAAACTAATTTACTTTCTCATCATGAAAGTTTCTATTTTTATTAGGGTGACTTTATTTAAAACATGCCAATGTAAAACACATGTGTAATAGTTTATCAAACTAATCTGCATAATAAATATATGGAGAGTTTATTTTTGAATGAAAACATGAAGCAATATTTTAAAATAATAAATAAATGTTGTTATATGGTACTATTATCATCATCCTCGGTTACCCAGTGTACTCATTCCGTTCTACTCCACTATACCCTGGGTTAATCTAAGGGAGAGACATGTTTTCAAGTTATCCGCCCTTGATGATTGTGCTATTTTTATCGACCAATCCCATAAATTGTTATTTGAAAAGGAAGTTGGCAAAGTGAAGTAACTCTCATTGGACAATGTTAGGAGTTGGCCTATTCTAAATGCGTAATTATTAACAACTAATTATATATTATGTTAATGAAGACCAGACGTTCATATAGGGTCATTAGTTTTATTTAGAATCGTTCATTCGTTCCCAGAATTTTATGTCCACGTGATATGGTAGACAAGTTATTGTGAATCAAATTGCCAAGTATAAGTTCAATAATAATAAACGTAACGGAATGACATATTTCAGACAAAGAAAGAATAGTATTAGTAATAATAATAACAAAAGTCAAACATATAGATGTTATACATATTTGAAATCAACAACACCTACTACAGATTTTGATAATACATTATTTACAAAAATCATTTAGTAAATGGACATGAATATGGTTATCTACCATTATAAAAACGAAGGCGAAACGATTGGTTTGTAAACTGTTTTCTGATTGGCTTGTAGATTGTAGCTACATTCTAGGCCAGGGCAGATAATTTGAAATCGTGGAAACCCTATGGATTAACCCAGGGTATAGTGGAGTAGAACGGAATGAGTACACTGGGTAACCAAGGATGTATTATCATATGCTTTGTTAATTGTTGAATTATATTTATGTTTGTATAAATAGTATATTATTAATCAATGTTGTTGTCAATTGTTGGTTGAGCTCAAAATATGTAAATAAAAATATATATCTGCATTAATTATTATTTAGTGATTATTATTTTAGATTATGACCATCACAGGAATGGTTGTTCAATAATTTGATTGTCAGGAAAAAGTCATTATTAACCTACCAATAGCTTTTTCACGGAGAACAGATATTCATTTTCAATTATTGTTTATTAGAGAATTCTAAGAAAAAATGTTATATATATTTAAACTGTTCAGATTCAATACACAAATAAGCAAAACAGAAATGGAATACAGAAAGAATAGCATACTTGAATATGATAGAAAAACTTAACTTTTCAATAACATTTAGCTTTAGATACTCTTTAAAGATGGGTTCCCGGAAAAGTATTTATCAGGTGGTTATTTCCAATAAAAGTATGGTAATTTTGGTACATGGAAAGTAGAGATATCCAATCTTACTAGAAAAATACTGGATTCCCCGAAAAACACTCATGGAGCGTATACAGGACAAAAATGTAAGGGTTCCCCTAATCAACAGCCCGACGATTAGGAATTTCTGAACGCGTGATGTCAAAGGTTACACGCGAACATTGAGCGCTTAATGTACAAGTTCATAAACTTTATGAAGAGTTAGACGTACAACACTTTCTGAGATAAAAATGACGGAAAAAGATGCGGGTAGTGGATAATCCTAGAATTTAATTAGGATTCGATATTTGTAATAAATAGTAAGCGATTAAAGACAAAATCGTCTTATGTATGCAATGAATTCTCCTCTGACTTCCAAGAGCGGTAAGTCACGTGACCTAAACATGACCTGGTTTGACCGAATTTCAATAGCAGGACATTCCTTTGCAATTACAATGTTTGAGAAGGATTTGAAGCAAAGTTATGACAAATTAATTAGTTTGAATATACCATTAAATCACCCAGTTTGTACGCGGGAACCCATCTTTAACAGTCACAAAAATGGATGTATTTACTAATAAGTAACTTTTAGTAAATTAATCTATTCTGGTTCATTATTACACTAACATTTTTGACGTGATCGTAAGGCGTAGGAATTAGAATAAGGAACATTTGGGGAACACTGGATAAAAGATTCTTGTGAAGAAAATATTAATTCACTAGAAAACTTCTCTACACCTTCAGATATGGTATCTTTTAGTTTAGGAGAATATTCTTTAGATTCTTCTAAGGAGACCTCAAAACAACCAGTTTGAAAAACACGTACACTATCAAAATCTAATTCTGGAGGCTCCCATTGAACAGCAACATCTTCCATGATTCTACCACTAGGTATTAATATTGGAGAAAGGGATATATCTTTAGTCATTGGTTGAAATGTTGTTTGAGTAGAAGTAGATCGCACAAAACTACTTGCTGATATTTCTTTATTTGTCAAACTTTCAACAGATTCTTTATTGTCTTCAGAGTTCATGTCTAGATATTTACCAAATATCTCATTTCTGTCCTTTAATGTTGTTTCTCCACTGCATGCTCTGTTGAAAATTGTAAATTTGTTAATGACAGCTGCTGTGATGGTGTGTGATAAGTTCTTGTTTACTGAAGTATTTTCAAGGCTAGATAGTCTTTTCTGGTCTGATGAAACATGATTAAATGGAGGATAATCATTTCTGTGGTTTTCTGTAATCACCACACTATGAACTATTGTTTCAAGGATCTCTTTAATAGTAGTTTCTCTCTCAGTATCAGATGAGATCACTGGAGCTAGATCTAACGCCATATCTTCTCTCTGAAAATGTATAACCAGCGGCTGCCAGGCAGGATACGCCCACATTTTTGAGAGATGGATAGAGAACAAGCTAAAAAGAAAGTGATTTTTCCTACAATCAAGGGCCATAATTCAGAAAATTAAAATTCGATATGCGCAAATATCGAAAGGAACCGAGATCTTTGTGTTATAAACTTATATTTCAAGTTTCAACAAAATTGGATAAAAATTGTGACCTCTATAGGGTCCACAACCTTGATATACCATATTTTTACGCTATTTGAGAATGAACGGCGGCCATTATGTCTGTCAATTTTGGGCCGATTTTCATGAAATTCAAACTCAGTCGTCCTTAGGGTGAAACGGTGATATAATAATACGTTTTTTTAAATCGGATAAAAATTATGACCTCTATAGGGTCCACAAGCTAAAAACGCGATTTTTCGTACAATCAGGGCCATAATTCAGGAAATTACGGTCCGATATGCGCGAATATCGAAAGGAACCGAGATCTTTGGGTTATAAACTTATATTTCAAGTTTCAACAAAATCGGATAAAAATTGTGACCTCTATAGGGTCCACAACCTTGATATACCATTTTCTTACGCTATTTGAGAACGAACGGCGGCCATTTTGTCTGTCAATTTTGGGCCGATTTTCACGAAATTCGAATTGAGTCGTCCCTAGGGTGTAACGGTGATATAATAATACGTTTTTTTAAATCGGGTAAAAATTATGACTTCTATAGGGTCCACAAGCTAAAAACGTGATTTTTCGTACAATCAGGGGTCATAATTCAGGAAGTTACGGTCCGATATGCACGAATATCGAAAGGAACCGAGATCTTTGGGTTATAAACTTACATTGATATACCATATTCTTACGCTATTTGGGAACGAATGGCGGCCATTTTGTCTGTCAATTTTGGGCCGATTTTCACGAAATTCGAACTCAGTCATCCTTAGGGTGTAACGGTGATATAATAAAACGTTTTTTTAAATCGGATAAAAATTATGACTTCTATAGGGTCCACAAGCTAAAAACGTGATTTTTCGTACAATCAGGGGCCATAATTCAGGAAGTTACGGTCCGATATGCACGAATATCGAAAGGAACTGAGATCTTTGGGTTATAAACTTTTATTTCAAGTTTCAACAAAATCGGATAAAAATTGTGACCCCTATACGGCCCTATTCTTACGCTATTTGGGAACAAACGAAATTCGAACTCAGTCATCCTTAGGGTGTAACGGTGATATAATAGAACGTTTTTTTAAATCGGATAAAAATTATGACTTCTATAGGGTCCACAAGCTAAAAATGGATTTTTCGAACAATCAGGGCCATAATTCAGAAAGTTACGGTGCGATATGCGCAAATATCGAAAGGAACTGAGATCTTTAGGTTATAAATATCGAAAGGAACTGAGATCTTTGGGTTATAAACTTACATTTCAAGTTTCAACAAAATCGGATAAAAATTGTGACCTCTATAGGGTCCACAAGCTAAAAACGTGATTTTTCGTACAAACAGGGGCCATAATCCATGAAGTTTTGATCCGATACATGCCAATATCGAAAGCAGCCAAGATCTTTTGGGGATAAACCTATATTTCAAGTTTCATCGAAATCGGATAAGAATTGTGACCTGTAGAGAGTCCACAAACAATTGTGGATGGACGGACGGACGGACAGGGGCGACGGCATAATACGTCCACATGAAAATGTGGGCGTATAAAAACATGATTTTTCGTACAAACAGGGGCCATAATCCATGAAGTTTCGATCCGATACATGCCAATATCGAAAGCAGCCGAGATCTTTTGGGGATAAACCTATATTTCAAGTTTCGTCGAAACCGGATAAGAATTGTGACAGGGGCGACGGCATAATACGTCCACATGAAAATGTGGGCGTATAAAAACGTGATTTTTCGTACAAACAGGGGCCATAATCCATGAAGTTTTGATCCGATACATGCCAATATCGAAAGCAGCCGAGATCTTTTGGAGATAAACCTATATTTCAAGTTTTGTCAAAATCGGATAAGAATTGTGACCTGTAGAGGATCCACAAACAATTGTGGACGTCCGGACGGACAGGGGCGACGGCATAATACGTCCACATGAAAATGTGGGCGTATAAAAAGATTAAGAATCCAGAATAGAGGATAAAAATTAAACAAATAGCTAGTTAACAGTCACAGAAAAATGCATTGTAATACTTTACACCAAATTTGACAATAATGTTAAGATTGCCATGAATCAGAAAAAAAAATACAGTTCAATATCTAACTGTATCGTGCAGCTATGGCTTGCTAGTTTTGTTGCTTTTGTGCCAAAAACATAATGGTTCACCACTCAGATGAGCAGTATTGCATGTACTGTTAACATCTTGGTTACCTCAGCGTTACAAATAATTTGTCATTCCATCATCAAATTCTGGTCAGACATTGAGTCTGACCAATCCCTAAGTTGTACTATTTCAAAACGATAAGATTAATGATACCTTTGTTATACATGGCTGTAAAGATGAAGATTCTTGCTTTCTCTGTATGTAATTTTCTGAAAATAGGAAATTTAGTTGAATCAAACACTAGACTTATAGAAATTATGTTTATGATTCTAACATATATATGTTGAAGTAACAAATACACTCTGCACACTTTTTTGTGCCTTAGTTATATACCTTACATTTAAAATATATTTATTAATATATAAATAAAGTTACCCAGATCTTTGACAATACCCTTCGTACAGTCCTTGTTACTGGAATGGTTGGCTTCTTTATCACTTTCATGTTCTAACTGGCTTAGCTGTAAGGTAAATTCAGACATTTGTACCTCAGCAATTATTACAGCTGTACATGACAATTTTCACACTTTACATACCCAGTTAAAGGGTGTATAGCTTTAACTCAATATTATCTGTAATATTCGACATTAAAAACACAAATTATAATTCAATATTAGTCCATTTCAATCAATATTGATGTGAAAATATGGGATCCTGAAACTTCTGGTATTGTTTAGCTAGTATAAGGTCCAACCCATCAAAATTCATATGCCCTTTAATGTGGATGTATATAGTTGTCACCCTTGTTTCTTGTTTTCAGGCTGTTCATTCACAATTTGTGAGAGTATTTTTAGATTTCATCTAGAAACTTACTAGGTTTGTTTTGCTAGTCATAAGGTCCAACCCCATCAAAATTCATAGTAAATGATTGATTTTGCCCCTGTCATAGAAAGCCTGTGAAGTCAGACTTTCTGAAATTCTAAATCAGTCTGGAATTGTTCAGCTAGTCACAAAGGAGAACCCTATCGAAAATCATTGATCTTGTGAGATGTAATTGCCACTGCTAACAAACATTGTACAGGTTTCTACAGATGAGAGTTTTAAAAAAATTGTTGGGATTGTTGGCTAAACCATATTACTGGGTGAAAAACAATTGACTAGCTAATTAAATTAATTACTTCAGCTAATACTTCATCCATTTCTGTAGGTTTATCTCTAAAATAGAAATAAATACATCATCATAAATAAGATATAAGAAGTTCTCCAACAATGAACTCTTTTGGGATTTAATTAGCCTGGCGTGTTTTAATAACATTTCTCCTCTAATTAACCACCTGACTGGTGACAATCACATATGGGTGTCTGGTGTTGATGAGTTATGTTGTTTTCATAATTCAGGTACAACCCTCATTTACATTAAGACTTACTGTAAAGCTGTTTTCTTTACCATATCTTCTTTTATATTGAATATATTAGTTGTGCACTCTTCGCGTTCTTAAAAATAAATTACATAATATTTAAAACTTATTCCTTAGTTATCTTAGTGAAAGGAGTAGAAAAAAATAATGATAATCATCAGGTGTACATGAGAGAGAGAGAGGAATGGGGTTTAACGTCCACTAGACACAAACTAGGTCATTTTGGGACTAACATATGGTTCAATTTTATTTCAATAATTCACTTGCGCGTAGGGGTCTTTAGCAGTGGGAGGAAACCGGAGGATCTGGAGAAACTCACGAGGTTGGACAGGTGTACAAGTGAAATAAATGTATTTTATTGACAGAATATATACATACCACTATCATCACTCAACAGATCAAAGGGTGATGGTGTAGATGACATTGGAGTTTCCAGCCTGAAAATATCTTGTTCCTTTGTGTAATGTTTAGTTGTTGAACAATCTGTATCAGACAGATTAGAAGCAAATGAAATAGATTTCTTTGCCAATTTAAAATTGTGTGGAATGGGGTTGTTTTTAGTCTGTTTTCTACTATTTAGTTCCTCTTGTGTATATGTAGCTTTAGCAGAACTTAATTCAGAGTTCAATGGCCATGAGATATTTGTGCCATTGAATGTAGCAGAGTTTCTTGCTTGAAATTTGAAATCTGATTGGCTAAAATTTAACAATTTTTGTTGGTTTTCAAAATTCTGCTTTATTTCTTGAATATTGTTAGTATGCTTGGAAGAAGTAGAATAAAGTCTTTTCATGGGAGTGCTCTCGCTGTCAGCATCATAAATAGAAAATTGACCATTCACCTGTTTTGTCTTCTGGCTTGGACTTATATAATGTGTTTTTCGTGTGGAAGGAGATTTTCTAGGAGCATGATAGAACAATGTTTTGTCTGGTAATTTATTTGGTGTCTTATACATGCATATCTGATCATCAAGAAAAGAATCATTTGGTTTAAGAGGGTTTAATCTACTTGTACTAAATTCTGGATCACTGAAACAGGAATTACCAGACAACAGATTTTGTGGAACCATAATCAGTGGTTTGGTAAGTCCTTCATTCACTGAAAGATTTGTGTGATAGCTTATGGGTGTTTGTAGATGTTGATCTATATCATATTTGTTTAAAGATTCTGTCTGAAAATCTTCTGGTGCCCACATATATCTTAGTTTCTCATCTTGTTTACTATTTACATGTGAACTAATTTCTTTTGGAACATCCTGCAATGAGAAAAAATTAACGGATTGATCACAAAATAAGCAGGATCCACATGTCCTGACTAGTCAGGTATGAAAGCTGGATTTTTGGCAGAATAACATATTTCCTTTTAAGTGCTTTGATCATGTGTTGAAGGAGAATTTCAACATTTCTACCCACTCTTGGATCGATTGTGTTCAATTTCCAAATGACATTAGACAACTATTTCAAATGCCAGGACTACATGTAATTTATACGTGTGAACAGTACACATATCAAAACCAGATTTGATTAAAATTGTGGATGTTATACTTGACTGATGTCTGACACTTAAATTAGAAACATATAGCCAGCTTGCTTAGGTGAAAAATTGTTCACTTTTTGACAAAAGCATGTTCATTCAACTTATAGTATTTAGCCTCACGTCAATTTCAACTATACATTCTTAGTTGTAAAATGCTTATATATTAGTCTGAACTATCAGAGAATTGAAATCAAAACAAAAATGTTGTCTGATTGGATATCGGTCTAAAATTCAATTGGCAGAAAATTTTTTTAAAAAATTAAAAAAATGCACATTTATGATTACCCAATCTAGTAAGACAGTTAGAGCTATAAACTGGCACATGTTAAGTTTAACGAAGAGTTGAACAACCAGGTTTGTATTAAAACATAGATTTCAACACTTAGATCAATCATCTATCATAAAGAAAACATCAAAAATTACATATATTCCAATTTTCATGCTTTTGTCAAAAAGTGAATAATTCTGTGAAAAAATCAACTTGACTTAAATAGGGAATCTATATCCTGCACTGCATAGCATTAAATAAATATGAACAACACCTGTTGGTTTTTAGAGGATGACTTCAAGGAACTGAAATCTGTCAATTTACTTTGTGGTCTTTTCTTGCAGGGAATATCACACTGATTAACATGATAAGAAAACAAAGAGTTCTTTTCTTCATCTTTGCTTCTATGCTGTTTGATAAAATTGTTTAGCTTTTGAGGTGTATGTTGATCACTAAAAATGTATTTAAAGAAATATTATCTAATTAAAATTAAATTTCAATAATTTAATGACATCATTTCGACTTCGTAGTGTATGAAATGTATGTTGATCACTAAAAATGTATTTAAAGAAATATCATTTAATTAAAATTAAATTTCAATAATTTAATGACATCATTTTGACTTCGTAGTGTATGAAATGTACCAACCTGACAGATAGCTACTAAATATCTAATTTAGAATTGTGCCCAATTTTTGAATAGAATACATCCTATTAGCTCACGGAAGACATACTAGCAAAATGTGATACCAAGTAGGTTGGTCAAGAATTAATAGAATGTGTTTGGTGTGGGAAATTGAACCCCTCCTGAAAATCAGTTTAGATTCTACAAAACTATGTTTAATTTTTATATTATTATTATATTTTTTCATCACTGAAAACAAGAAAAAGATAAATTTAATGCATGTATGAACATAATTACCTCCCTTGACACACTAAGGGGAGATAATCAGAAATGAAGACGATGTTTAAATTTTCATTTTCTGCCAAATTTTCATGATTTTGAGGTAGAACTGTAGAAGTAATAGGAAGTAAACAGACGTGACCCTATAGAGTGATAGATGCCTTTGGCTGGACCAGACCATTCAATATTTCTGTCAGATTATTATGAAATATTGGGCTCTTTCTGGATATAAAGAAATAGTAAAAAAAAATGATATAGGCCAAAGAATGGCATGGGGAGAGGATTACTAGTCTGAGTATATCAATTTTTCTACATTATAACAAAAGTAGGTATACATAATGATTAATAAAGGGAAAGATCAGATTACTCACTCAGTAGCTACATTTAACATAAGTTTAGAAGGTGTTGTATTTGGTGAGTGAGGTAAGTCCACTTCTTCTAGTTTATTTGGACATATTACAGTTGATCTATAACCTTTTAAATCCACCTTCCTCACATTTTTCATATCTCCATTCTCTACAAACATTTAATTAACACGCTTAAAGATACATTGTCCCGAAAGTATTTATCAGGTGGTTATTTCCAATAAAAGTACGGTGAATTTGGTATGGAAAGTATAGACGCCCAATCTTACTAGAAAAATACTGGATTACCCGAAAAACACCCAGGGTATCACATCACTAACAAGCAACCCAACTCAGGACTGTTGTCTGCCAGCTTATTGTGTGCAAGCTTGACAGAGGAAGCGGTTGTTATTTCTTGATCAAATGGTTAGGCGGTTTTGGAAAGATTGTCAACGTACAAGACTCTGCAATTAAAAGGTGGAAAAAGAAGTTGACAGAAAATTAAGAATTTACTTAGGCCTGAATATGTATGGTAAATGGACAGTGAGTAAGTAATGAAAAATACATTCTGAAAAATGGACCCTCCCTCAATGAAGTTAGGTGACAATCATGGCTTCTAACAATAGTTTATCTCTACCTTGAGGTATCTTTCCCCGAATACAAAGTTTTTGAGGGATTTTAAGCAAATTTTTGATAGATTAATTAGTATGAATATGTTTTTAATCCAAATATATCATCAAATCACACAGTTTGTACTGGAAAAGTATCTTTAATAAAAAGGTGTGGAATCTGTACATTGCTGTTCTCAATCTTAATTTTAAAACATAATTTGCCAGGCAAGGTAACATACACTCAACAGTATCATCGTCATACATGCATCCATGTATCATTGATGATTTTTCTTGTTTCTTTGTTTACATTCTCACACAAAGTTCTGGGATTATGGGCATATATTGTAAATAATGATCACATGCCAGAATTTGTGAAAATTGGTCAACTCAATTTTACAGGGTGAGGGCAATGGGGTAATAATACTATATCCTGCGATCTGTCAAGAGTGAGGATGAGTATGGTAATGATATCTATTGCAATTATTATATCATTCAGGGGACTTAACTCTAAAACTACTTTTGCAAAAATTCACTGGGAACATCTTTACCCACAATATTAACTATTCCTGAAATTTGATAACAATCTGTCAACAATTGAACTCTGTAGATTGAGTACAGTAATGTATGTTTATTGTCCCAGGCTCCACTTTTCAAAGAAAGCTGGGAAACTATTAAAATGGGGTCATCCATCTGTCTTCTACACTTTTTTGGGGACACAATAACTGCTTATTGAGCTAGAATGTTCAAATTTGGTGTAGGCATGTATTCAGTGTTTTCCTTGGTGATGTTTGATATGATGAGTATTTTCTGCTTTGGCTAAGCAGAGATAAGCAATTTAATTGGTTGATGCTTGGGACATGATAACTTTGGTTCTAATTAAAATTAAGTTAGAGTAATGAAACTTGGTCTTTAGTTTCCTTACATCAATACCTTGACTAAGTTCGATAATGAGTATTTTCTGCTCAGACTCAGTTTCATTGCTCGATGCTTTACAAAAAGATAAATATGAAATTAATATGTGTCATCTATTTATTTTGGGATTGAGGCTGTTGGCTTGTTAATAGTCACATCAGTCAGGGCCAATTACTTAGAAACTACTTTTGAAAAAATGTTCACAATTCATAGAGGACATCTTTACTCCAACTATTCTAAAACTTGGATCATAAGATAGGAAAAGAGTTTAACATCTCGTCAGCACAAAACTTCGTTCATTTCGAGGAAAATTTCGCCTTGACAATGGTGTTTCCGCCTACTCTTCATCAAATAAACTTTCAAGGGTTCTTTTACGTGGTTGGATTTCGACTAAGCCACAATTGTTGTTAGCCCTACAGGCAACTTCAGTACTATTATCAGAAAAACACTCAAAATTACTCATGACAATATGAGCAAAATCCGTTCAGAACTTTACTCTGTAGTACGATTACAAATCAATGTGGATGGACAGACAGGACGACAACAAACCATATTGTTTTATTTTAGCAACACTGAACATTTAAGATACATTCTGGGAGATTCGGTAACGAGTTGGCAGTTCTCACTATAATAGTTAAACACTAGATAATGTAAAGGCAATTTGCTGAAAATTTCATTCAAATTGATCCACTATGAACCGAGAACTAAGCGACTGAAATTTCCCCATAGCCTCGGTCATCATTACTAAAGTCAGTACAATAAACAGCATAGTCTCGATTATCCATTTAATAGTTATGCAGTAAATCGGCTCACAATCCACTAAAGATTGCAGGCTAGCGCTGCCATCTAGAGTTGATTATGTCCTGGATAGGTTAATTAATGTCTAATTAATAATTTAGATAACATTTCAGGCCTAAAGTAAAGAAAGACCTGCAATAGACAGATTTAGCTCTTGCATATGTATGTTTAACCGTCTCAAAATAAGACCACAGTAATACAGCATCCAAATTGAAGAAATCTATCACATACCAGGATGAATAAATGCTCTGTTAACAGTTCTCAAAGCTGCTAAATCTTGACTGAAGTTTTGTGGTTGATTAATTTTACCATGGTTGTTGGTATAAATTCCATCTGTGCGTCTTTTTCTTTCAAAATATTCCTGTTAATATAAGACAACATGAAGTGATATTATGGGTAATGGTATTAAGATTTTATCAGATCACAGTTTGGCTTGGTTCTTTTACATTGTCTTTATGAACCACTCTGCTTGATATCTTTTCAACAGCCCAGGTGGCAACTTGATTTTTATTAGTATTGTTAAAATCTTTGATTTGGTGAACATATATTTTTTATAGCATACCAGTACCGGTATTACATATTTTTAAGAAAAATTTCTTGGCAACCCCTGGAACTAAATCTAAACTGATCTTTTTCAGATTTCACTAAATATTTGTTCAAACTGACAATCATAAAATGTTTTAGACAAAGAAATCAAGATTCATTTTGTGTTTAATTGAGATTTTATACCCGGTTGTGGAAAAATAGGTAGGGCCTACCATAACAAAACAGGAACAAAATACAGTGCCTAGATACATTAAGCTTAGGCTATATGAACTTAGTCCACACTGAGTGATTGACAGATTAGTGTTTAGACCTAAATTATTGGTGTGCCTTCACAATCACACAAGTCACAAAGTAAGTGCATCTCTCATCAAATGAGATTTACAATCATCCATTTATTATAAAAGTGCTGCGTTTTCATTTGCATCTCAGTAATACCGTACTCATGATTTGGCATGAGATTGAGAGACGTGACATAAGTTATTTATAGAATTTATTTGACAGGGGGTAAAAAATATTGAGTATGTATACTTTTTCATAGTGATACGGTACAATATAAAAGTCATATCATGAAATCAATAGAAGGGACTTCAACAATATATAGGAAGATGTCATTTTATAAGATTGTAAACTGAATAGGCCTAAAGTACATGTGTGGAGGAAGTGGAGGAGGATCCCAGAGTGCAGTGAAGTCTGAAGGGCAGGGTGGTTGGTGTACAGGGGTTGAGGGGTTCTTGCTGGTGCTTCGATACAAATAACTTCAAAATTCTGAAGCAGAAACAATGAAATCTGAAGTCTTCTGGTCGGTTACCAATACCATTTAAACCTCATCAGATCAGAATCGAGCTCAGATCACTAGAAACAAGATTTAGTATACAGAACAAGAATCTTGAATCCAGGGTCCATCTTAAAAAAGAAAAAAGTCTTTACTTAGTATTTCATAGTCAGAATGTAGGCTACAGACAAAATACATTTTATTAAGAAAGGACAGCCGGCAAAGATGCTAACTACTGGTTCAAAGGGGCTCAATTATCACGGTTTTTGTTTTTTTCCAAACAGAGTGGATTGCATGTGGGGGTTGTGGGTGGCCCAAGTCCCCTATAGTTCCCCCAGCAGCCTCTCCTGAGTAGTATTTCACTGAAGAGATGGAGAAGTTGCAGGTGATGGAGAGTCAGTCAATAATTATAACCCTTTTGTAAATTCTTTTTGGTCATGGCACGATCCAGTTCATAATTTTGATTATTATTATAAGGTTTTCTTAGTATCTAGGCCTATTTCATAGTCAAAATGTTAATGTGGCTACAGACGATATACATTGCTAGGTCAGCTCAGAGGGGCTCAATCATGTTTTTTTTTTCCAACCTGGAGTGGAGTGCATGTGGCCTGTGTTTGGGGGTTGTGGGTGGCTCAAGTTCCCTAGTTCCCCCAGAAGCCCTGACCCTCCACCCCCAAATAGACCCTATCTGAGCTGCGCTACACAGACCTGGGTCTCGTGAGTAAGGTGCAGGACCTATTTCAGTAGCTACAATAATATGTAACAGTGGAACCGTTTCTATTAGGCCCTAAGTAGTAGTAGGCCTACTAACTATTTCAGTAGGCCCTATTATTATTAGTACCGTAGCCTATTTGGGGAAAAGTTGCAGGGAGTCAGTCAATTATTGACCTTTTGCAATTTTTTTTCACCATGGCAAGATACCCGGTGTCGTGCTCCGCCGATCCAGTTCATAATTAATAGGGTTATTGCATAAAAACTTTTAAAAACAATCAACTTTGCGTTCAAACAGTCTCACTGAAGTGAAAAGAAACCAAAGCAGACGACGGAAATGCCAAAGCTGCTGAGGGTCAAGGTCTAAACAGAGTCACGTGGGTCTTGGGTTCAAGATGGACTCGAAAGGTCTTGTTTGACAGGACGTTATGAAACATGTGAAAGAACCTAACAAAAATTAAGCTTGTTTGGACAAAAATGGGCAGTATGTCGAAAATGTTAGATGCAGCAACGAAAACGAAATTTTCCCGTGTCCACGTCGCTGCGGGTACAGCTGCATTTTTACTAGCAGCGTATGGGATCAGAAAATATTATCCAAAAATTATTGTAAACAAAAGGTCATCAAATTCGTCTCGACATCGAACAGATAAAAATAATTCTCCATTGTACGATGCAGGTGAAACGCCTCAAAATGGAAAACTGTTCAGATCTAGTCCAGGTGTGAATAAAGAGTTCTATAATCAACTCAAAGATTTGTTGAAAATTATTATCCCTAGTCTCTGGTCAAAGGAATTTGCAATCTTAATCCTGCATACAGCCAGTTTAGTAACCAGAACCTTTCTTTCTATTTATGTTGCAAAATTAGATGGGAGAATAGTTATGACAATTGTTCAGAGAAATGTAACAAAATTCTTACTACAGTTATCTAAGTGGTTGCTGATAGCCGTCCCTGCAACATTTGTGAATAGTTTAATAAGATATTTAGAGTGTAAACTTGCTCTTGCCCTTCGTACTAGATTAGTGAACCATGCCTACAATTTATATTTTAAAAACCAAACATACTATGCTGTTAGCAACCTTGATAATAGACTCTCTAATGCAGATCAATGTTTAACAGAAGATGTTAATAGCTTTGCACAGTCATTAGCACATTTGTATTCATGTCTTACCAAACCACTTTTAGATGTAGCACTCATGTCATTTGCTCTGTATAGTTTGGCAAACAGTCGTGGAGCTAGTTCTAAGATACCTATTGGAATAGCTGCTATTGCTATACTTGTAACAACAAAGATTCTCCGTGCAGTATCTCCAAAGTTTGGAAAATTAGTAGCAGAGGAAGCAAAGAGGAAAGGCTATCTACGTTTTGTGCATTCCAGAATTATTGCAAATGCTGAAGAAATTGCATTTTATGGGGGCCATCAGGTAATACTAGTAATATTGATAGTTGACCATGTTTTGATTTGTTTGCATCTAATAGACTTTGTTTCATCCTATACTATAGGGCAGATTTTCTCTACTAATCGATTTTAATTTCAGCAAAGTTTGCACATGGACAATGAGTAAGCCAATCAGAATAATGATATGGTTACCGCTACATCTTGTTTCAGTGTGTCATTGTGACTATTCATGATCATAATATTATTTTTTAATGTTTAAGTATGTTCTTTATTAATTTAAAGGAGCTAAATCGCTAATAGGCCTACTTGGTACCTAGAAATTGACACAAATGGGTCACAATGCATATAATAATGTAATATGAAATTGAATGTGTATATTAATATATTATAAACTGATTTACATTAAATCGTTTCTGTTTTTACTGTAATTTCTAATCAGTTATGTTCAGCGAAATATGCCAGAAGTCTCAATTGAATGGCAATCTTTAGCATCTGGTTATTCCAATCTACACCGATGGTACTTATTGCGCATGTTTTCCAGATAAGAATATACGTGTAGCGTCACCATTTGACATGACTTCTGGAATAGCCTCGTTCTTTGAGTCCCCTGTTCAAATGGCGCTGAAACGCATTATGGTACATGATTCGTGTACCAATGGTAAAATGTTTATTTTGTCTTGAATATTGGATATCAGACGCCCATCTTTTCCCTGTAAGATCACAAGACCAATGTTGATTTGAATTGACAAATAATTCATGTTTTCAAAGTCGAAGATTTTTGATGATATTGAGTTAGAGACTTAGCTGCTTTACAGTATTATATGCGTTGCGACCTATTTGTGTCAATTTCTAGGTCCCAAATGTTAGCGATTTAGTTCCTTTAAAATATATTACCTTTACTGTAAACGATGATTATCAAAGAACCGTATGTGCAACAAATGTGTTATCGTTTGGTACCGGTATAGCCCTTTAATAACCATGTATGTCATGTTAATATTTTCTTTCATGTTTTGAGTAAATTCATCGGCTATTTTTTAATATCAAATATTGTACAGATGCAAAGGAACATATATTATATAACAAGCCAACAGTGAGGCTGATGTCCCCCGCCGAAATAGGAAAATAATTAGAGGACACATATAAATTTATCACAAATTATCTTTTACAAAGTATTGAACAATCAAACAGTATATCTTTACTTATAGTCTAAGCATACAATGTTTTTGATGGAATAATTATAGCATATTAAGGGGAAAACATGCTCTATGCCTACAGATCTAGAGTTTGGTTGTATCAACGGGTCTATTTTCCATCTTGCTGCAAGTTGTGCAAAGTTCACTGTTTTCTTTCTGTCATTAAATGTCAATTCATTATTGCATACTACATATTTAATAAATTTATAATAGTCTCTTTTTCAATTTGTTTTTTCCATTTATTTGTTTATTTACCTTGCCTATATTCATTGTATTGGATTGTATTGGAATTGCTCAATTGATGCTTTTATCAATACCTGGTTATAATATTATGACATGTAATGTGGCAAGTTGAGTCGGGACATGTAGGCTATAATGTAACCTAAATGTATACATAAGTGGATTTCGTTTCATTTTTTTCGAAAATATTGTACAGATAAAAGAGGAGGAATTACAGGGGTAATACATTGGAAAGCTTCTTCAAGAACTAAAGCATAAACTATATTGTTTTCCAAAGTCTCGACCAATCAAATTGCGTATCGCTCTGCTTACCCTGAGCAGAAAATGCTCATTATCAAACTTAGTCAAGGTATTACTGTAATGAAACTATACACCAAGTTTCATCAATCTCACTTAATTAGAACTAAAGTTATCGTGTCCCAAAGCATCAACCAATCAAATTGCTTATCTCTGCTTACCCTAAGCGGAAAATGCTCATCTTCGAACTCCATCAAGGCATTGACCTAATCAACACATACACCAAGTTTGAACATTCTAGCTCAATTAGGAAGAGAGTTATCGTGCCCCAAAGTATCAACCAATCAAATTGCTTATCTCTGCTTACCCTAAGCGGAAAATGCTCATCTTCGAACTCCATCAAGGCATTGACCTAATAAACACATACACCAAGTTTGAACATTCTAGCTCAATTAAAAGTTATCGTGTCCCAAAGCATCAACCAATCAAATTGCTTATCTCTGCTTACCCTAAGCGGAAAATGCTCATCTTCGAACTCCATCAAGGCATTGACCTAATCAACACATACACCAAGTTTGAACATTCTAGCCCAATTAGGAAGAGAGTTATCGTGTCCCAAAGCATCAACCAATCAAATTGCTTATCTCTGCTTACCCTAAGCGGAAAATGCTCATCTTCGAACTCCATCAAGGCATTGACCTAATAAACACATACACCAAGTTTGAACATTCTAGCTCAATTAGGAAGAGAGTTATTGTGTCCCAAAAAGTGTGACGGACAGACAGACGGACGAACCCATTTTAATAGTCCCCTGCTTTCTTCGAAAGGCGGGGGACAATAATAATAAACATTCTTTTTGTAAACATTCAACTTTGGAAATATTGCTGGTCTATACAGTGCATGATCCATGCGCTGTACTTGATGACGAATGGTAAATTTTACCTGCGTGTTATTTTTATAAATTCGGTTTTGACTTTTGTGTTCAACATTTCCTTTTAGCACATTCCCGAGTCCGAAACGTCGAGGACAAATTTTTTTGACTCTGAAAAGTCGTCAGCTCAAAATATCAGGGGACCGAAATGTCATGTAATCAAAGAAATAGGCCTCAGGGTAGGTGACATTTCGGACTCGGTGAAAAGTTTAAAGGAGCGGTTTAACACAAACATCAATTCAGTTTGTAATAATATTTAAAAAAAAAAAACAGAACATAGTTTAAAACGATAACAATGATTTATAACGGAATGACCACAAAGGTCATTTAAATTAGATAAAATAATCATAATTTTTAAAAATAACCTCCGTCGGTCATACATTTATTTTATAAAATAATGATTAATTATACAAGTTTTTTCAGCTATTTCAGTAATCTAAGCCATCTTTTACTTGCGTTTATTGCAATAAGTAAAAGACAACTAACATACATACCAGTTTATTCATCAAGTTCAATACCGAGTCTGAAACAAAAAGTTGTCAAGTAAGCCCAAACCATCGTCAAACGGTGTTGAGTCCAAAAGGTCGCAGGACCGAAATGTCATGTTACCATGTGGGCACCATTTATAAGGAAAGATGGCATATTGGATTATGGCCCCTGATTGTAGATATAATTGTGTTTTTAGCTTGTGATCCCTCTAGAGGTCACAATTTCTAACCAATTTAAAAAAACGTTCGAATATATCACCGTTGCACCATGTTGATGGTTGAGGTCGAAAATTGGACAGAAACCGCCTGACAAAATGGCCGCTTCCTGTACGCAGATAGTGTTAAAGTATGTACATGTAATATCAAGGTTGTAGACCCACTAGAGGTCACAATTTTGAAACGATTTTATGAAACTTAAAATATATGTTAATATCCCAAAGATCTTTGATATTCGCACCGATCGAGCTGTGCTGTGTCGACAATTGAATACACAATAGATTATAACCTTATCTCATCATTGGGTTTATCTCTGTCCGTAAAATTTGGAACAAAAGAAGAATTTCATTGCACAAAACAAATGAATTCAACAGTTTTTTTTTTGACCCAGATCAATGAGGGTACAGTATGCCATTTTGAATAATCATAAATTTTCTTTCAGGTTGAGCTGACACATTTGCAAAAGAGCTACAAATCTCTAATTGATCAAATGGATATAATATTCTCTAAACGACTGTGGTATGTGATGTTAGAACAGTTTTTAATGAAGTACTTGTGGAGTGCAAGTGGATTAGTAATGGTGGCTGTACCTGTGATAACTGCTACAGGTCGACGTACAGACGGTAATTTAACATTTATATTGTTAATTAGGGTTTCACACTGCGTAGCTTGTGTGAAACACTATTGTTTTTGTTAAGATTATTATTCTTCTTATTAGGGTTTCACACTGCGTAGCTTGTGTGAAACACTATTGTTTTTGTTAAAATTATTAAGCTTTCATATTACATATGAAAGCTTATTGTTTCTGTTAAGATTATTATTGTTATTTTTTTTTTGTGTTTTGTCCACAAATCGGATTTCTCAGAATCTAACCATAGGATCGTTCTGAAACTTTTACCTATCCCCCCAAAAATGGGTGGTGGCTGTTGATTAAATATATTTTCAAAACGTTTTACGAATCCGAAATCACCGAATTTTACGAAGGAATGCATTTGACCTACAATGCTGTAACTCTGTGACTATTTGACCTATTTTACTAATTCTTTTTTCTTTGAGTATCTTGAAACATTTACTTCAAATCTGCAATTTCGGATTTTGGCATTTCGAAAATTCGTCGCTGTCATTTCGAACCGGAAGTTATTACCAATTTGACAACTTCTTTAATAGTTGTGCGATTTTCGTGAAATTTAGAATGTTAGTAGATCTTGCCAATGCGACTTCAATGATGTCCTTGGAAATTTTCTAAATTATCTCCCCTTGGTGAAATTAAGGATCAAAGTTTTCAAAAAAATCGACGAAATATAGGTCAGATTGCCCTGAAATTTTTTTTCTGTACTAGCTAAGACAGTACTGATGAGTACACAAAATATGGAGTTTGTCGAGCAAACCGGAAGTGCCACCATCTCAAAATGTGAAAAGTCCATACGGCTTTTGCAATATTTTACTTAAAGACATAAGAGTTACATTTTCTGAATGCTTGAAGGAAAGCCTAAAAATCTATCGGTTTAGAATTTTGATTTAGGTCAACTGATGGACACCATTTTGAAATGAAAATGAAAATTAGTGAAAAATCCACATTTATGGGCTTGAAAACATACACAATTGGTCGTGGCTTAGAGAATCTGTCTCCTATTACCGAAATTAATACATTTGAGGATAGCCTGGATCATGGTCAAATGTTTGGTATTTGAATATTTCAAAAATTCGAATTTCTCCTTTGATGTTTTCCGTGCCGACAAGGTTGTTTTCGAGTTTAGCTGGTTTTGATTTCGCGCATGCGCTACACAGGAACCAACGGTACCATGAGTACTAAATTCCGGCGAGCAACTTTTCACGTTGGTACCTAGGCACCCTGAAAATTTCAAGGTGATACCTGCATTCGTTCAAGTCGTTTGTTCTTGTCACCTGCCTTTCGTCGTTTTTTTTTTCTAAGTCAATTTACGGCTTCCATGAGGGGGAAAAAGTGGAATTTCGCCGTGACACCGGCACCGATTGTCCGAAAACCATGAAATTTGGACACAATACCCCCATTACCACCCCGGACTCTGTGCTTTACCCCCATTTTGATCCCATTAAAAAAAAAGAGTTTTAGCAAAAAAACGATTTTCGGAATTTAATATTGGTTTTAACCCTGTAATACCCAGACATGATATATTATTATAATCCCTATGAAATATTTTAATTATTTACTGCTATAATATGAATTATCACTTATTCCCCGTTAAATAAATATCGGTCACCTGGTGCCGCTGTACAACTTAAAGGACACTGGCCTCAAGTCAATTTACGGAGAGAGAGAGAGAGAGAAATGGGGTTTAACGTCCACTCGACACAAACTAGGTCATTTCGGGACCAACATATGGTTTAATTTTATTTCAATAATTCGCTTGCGCGTAGGGGTCTTTAGCAGTGGGAGGAAACCGGAGGACCCGGAGAAAACCCACAAGGTTGGACAGGCGACCCTACTCCTTGCGTCAATTTACGGCTTCCATGAGGGGAAAAAAGTGGAATTTCGCCGTGACACCGGCACCGATTGTCCGAAAACCATGAAATTAGGACACAATACGCCCATTACCACCCCTGACTCTGTGCTTTACCCCCATTTTGATCACATTAAAAAGAAAAGAGTTTTAGCAAAAAAACGATTTTCGGAATTTAATATTGGTTTTAATTAATTTTGAAATTGGAAATGCAAAGAGATTTTATCGCCTCTTCCGTATGTGATAGGTATTGGTACTATACACATTATCCTTAAAAGACAATTTTTTAAACTGACCGTAACGATGCATCGACACTAGAAACCGAAATCGCCTATTTTGACCTATTTTGACTGCTGGGGTATCTTTCCGTACGTGACAAGGAGTAGGTCGCCCGTCCAACCTGTGTATTTTTTCAGGATCACCCGGTTTCCCCCCACTGCTAGACCCCTACGCGCAAGCGAATTATTGAAATAAAATTGAACCATACGTTAGTCCCGAAATGACCTAGTTTGTGTCGAGTGGTCGATCAACCCCATTTCGCTCTCTCAATTTTAGCACTCCTAACTCTAAAACTAAATGCAAGGAACGGGCCTATTTACAGAGGTCACAATTTTAACCTACATGCACACCTACATGATATACATATTATTATAATCCCTATGGGATATTTTAATTATTTACTGTTATAATATGAATTATCACTTATTCCCCGTTGAATAAATATCGGTCACCGGGTGCAGCTGTACAACTTCAAGGACCTTGGCCTCAAGTGCATGGGACCAACTCTACATTTTCTGAAATGTCAATAAAAGCCCTGGAATGATTTCATTTAAAAAAAATAATCAGAAAGTAAATCTAGTTTTATTTATATGCTATTTGTTGCCAGAAAATATATTTTGTTACGAGTCTAATTCAAATTTAAAAATAAACAATGGGTCTGAGGCATATTTTATTGATATATAGAAATTAATGCAGTGTTCTCATTATGTGATAAAAGAGTGCCAGAAATGTCTCGAAATTCAGCCATTTGTGTATTTAGTATATCAAGTATATGCGTGTATTACAAAGCTGTGATTTGTGTACACCCCGCTCCCCCCCCCCCTCCTCGTGTCACTATCATGTACATATCAATTCTGCTGCCAACCCACCCACGCGAACATGACTAAATTATGAAACATTGTCTAGTCGTTTGTATGTTACGACAAAACGAGGCCAGCGTGGCTCATTTGCTGCAGAACGGAAGGCCTTGCAAGGATTAGTGTCTAGTCGTTTGGATGGTACGAAAACCCGAGGTCAAAGTGGTTCCCCGTTGGCAGTGGTGAAGTATGGAAGGCCTAGCAAGGATCTGTGTCTAGTCGTTTCGATGGGACGAAAAACGCCCGTCCCCTCGTCCATGGTACAAGGATTAGTGCCTAGTCGCTTGGATGGTATGCAAAACAGGGGTCCCCGTTCTCTCCCTTTGTCTGTGGTTCTTGACCGAAGCCCCGACAACTAACTTTGCGTGCAGTTTTTTTTAGGTAGGACGAAAAATCGAAATCCTGTGTGCATATTGGCGTGCACGAAAAATAACCCTTTGCATTTGGAATTTTATGCACCCACCCCACCCTCGAACAACGCTTAACATAACATTTTGTTTTCACTACCTACATTGTAAAATTTGTTTGATTTCAGATGACTTAGCCCTGGTTTTTCACAGTGAAAGATTTTGATGAAACTTGACATGCATGTTTATAACCCAAAGATATGGTTCCTTTCGATATTTGCGCATATCGAATCGTAACTTCATGAATTATGGTCCCTGATTGTAAGAAAAATCACTTTATATTTCGCGTGTTCTCTATCTATCTCTCGGAAATGGAATATGGAAATACACAAGCTAGCTAGTGTATTACAGGTTGGTGGTGGTGGGGATGAGGTCTTCTATTTGCAATGATTTTTTGACTACAAAATATACGCTCTAACTCATTACTCAAACTACAGCAAAAAAAAAGCGGAACGGAAACCCGATTTTATATATTCTTACAATAGCAACGCACTTCGGGATTAACTTAGAAATGGTTCCACTACTGATGTCTTCCGCCTTACTCCTGCCACAGTAGTGGCTTGTCCTACGGAGTTCCTTTCCGCAAGTTTTTTTTAGTCAAATGACTGCAAAAAGGTTACTGGCCTATGTATAGCTCCCTTAATTTACACATAAACTGACCTAAAACTGCACTGCACATATAATAAACCAATTCCCATTGAAATAAAGGTGAAGCCGTACCGCATAATTATATGATTTGATGAAACCCAACTGCTACCTGAAGTTTCTCGCCTATCGAAGTTATAATATCCGCCGGTGTCATGGCGGCTCGCACATTATAAGAATCATTGCTTTGAAAATGTAGAACGCATTAACACAAAGAAAAACTGATGGGTAACTAGTTTAGTGGTCCAGTCTTCACTATAATTTGTGATAGAATTACTTATTTAAAAAAAACTGAATGATGTAAAAATAAAAATGGTTGGAGTGCCCAAGTTTAGATTTGTCGTTGATTTCATAAAGATGTTAGGATATAGAACGTTAAATACTGTGTGATTCAACATGGCGGCCGAGGGGTTTAATATGATATAAGTACGAAATACATGTACATGTAGTACCAAATGGTTTATATGTATGAGAGTCAAGGTTTGGACTAAATGTCTTGGGGAAGTAGGGGGCGACTAGCATGTGCCTCTCTTTAGTGGACCGATGTGAGATTGCCCATTGTATTAACTGGACGGGTAGGCCTATTCACCTTCAGTTATGTGTCAATGTCAAATAAGCGGCTTCGTATCAACACGGTCGGCTCTGGGCCGGTTTAATTCTACGTATCTCTCGTAGCTGAGAGAAAAAAGATTTTTTAGCCCAGAGAATATCTTCCGTCAGAGTGGTTGTTGATTCATAGATTCTAATAACCCCTTTTGAAGTTTATATGAAAGCTTTGATATCTGCTATGCAGATCTAGTTATTCTTATTATTATTATTATTCTTTTGTTTTGAGTAGATCTCAGCAACTGATTGTCGGATCGTTACGATTTCTTCGGTTTTATCGGAAAAGTGGGTGTGACTTAGAGGATAAAGCTATTTTGAACGTTCTGCGACAATGCGAAATGTCCGAAATCACCGAAGCTATTGTTTTTAGAAATATTGCAGTAATTTTAACAATAATCATTGGATTTTAACTTTCGATGCATTTTGGCATAGCCGGAGACGGGGCACATAGCTACGCTACTTTTGATTTTTGATTTTCGGCAAATCTTCGCAGTAGGCGCTAAATTTAGAAAATTTAAATTTTTACAAAAAACTTTTTTATTTATGAATATTTTTTAGTCGTGTTTTACACAAATATAACGAGTCCTCTGACTTGGGCAAAAATGTGAACATTTTTTGTCTCGGTAATTTTCCTTGGCCGCCATTGGCTAATTCAGTTTTTCAGTCCTAGATTAATTTATTGTTCGATTTGTATAAAACAAAGTTCATATACCCTGTTGTCTCAATTCCCATTTTTTTTGTTCCCGATAGAGTTATCTGTCGGCACCGGAAGTGGCGTAATATTGTCAAAAACTAAAATTTTGACAGTTAGGTACCACTTTTCGAAAGCAAATATTATTTTTTTCAAATCTGGTATAACTGAAAGGGTGCGCCCTTTAAAGGCACAAAAAATGTTGTGCCCAGTTTTTTTAATTTCGATTCCGTTTTCGGGCTATTTCGATTAAAAGGTGAAAAAAGGTGTAAAATTAAGCTATTTACAACCCATCCAGCGTTTTCATATTTTAAAATATTACTTCGTAACTTTTATAAACTCATTGCAATAATCTATATGGAGAGAATGTATGTGAAAATTAATTTGTAATATGCGCAGTTGCCGAGAAATGGTCAATTATGCATGAGTCACTCTTTACGCTATTGTGCCTGTAAAAGAGTCATTTATTTTTGGATTTTCATAAAAGTGACACCATTTGATGCATAATGTCAATTGTGACTAGTTCAACTCAATTTTACATTTTCAATGTCACCGGTAATGACGAAATTTGGGCAAAAACTGTATTTATAGCCTTCGAAACAAATAATTTATTCAAATGAGTCGTATTTAGTGTTTGTTTAAGATTTTGATATTTGATTCTAATCAACTAAAAGAATGAACCCATATGATCATATGGATATCACAAAATGGTTTCTAACTTGTTCAGTTGGGGAGAAATAGGCAATTTTCAACAGGTCACTTTTCAAGGTTTTTTGTCCACAAAAGTGTCAATTATTATTCGATTTTCATAAAAATTTTCACTGTGTGATACCTAATGCCATTTACGATTTCATACAAGTAATTTAAGATTTTCATTATCACCGTAAGTAACGTCATTTTGGCAAAAACTGTATTTTTAGCCTTCAAAACAGATATTTTATTCAAATGAGTCTTATTTGTATTGTTTTTAAAATTATGATATTTGATTCCAATCAGCAAATAAATTGAACCCATACGATCATACAGATACCAGAAAATGGTTTCTAACTTGTACGGTTGCAGAGAAATAGGCGATTTTCTACAAGTCACTTTTCAAGGTTTTTGGTCTATAAAAGTGGCAATTGTTATTCGATTTACATAAAATTTTCACCATGTGATGCCTTATGTCATATCTGATTTCATAAAACTAATTGAACATTTTCATTATCACCGGAAGTACAGTACACTTACATGTAACAAATGTATAAAATGAATTGATATTGCTGGATTTGGTTGATTCGGCGTCCATTTTATTTGATGTGTGCAATGCTTATGTGGAAACCTGTGGTTTCATTGGTACCGGAAGTAACATGTTTAGGGTAAAGTGGCACCGGTGAAACCCGTCATTACTGCATCGCAGTTCTAGTTACAAGTTGATTTTGTCATCTTATGTTGTTAATTAGTCATTTTTTTAACCTTGCATATTGACAACAATTCCATTTCATATTGTGAATGCAGTATTTGCCATTTAGTGTTGAGACTTGAGAGTACATTTGCTTGACTGCTACTCTCCTAAACAGTTTATACAAAGAATGATGTTTCAACAGGCTATAGTAATCACACATATATGACAGAATGCAAACATGCTGTTGCTGTGTTGTAGAATGGATATTCTGATTTCTTCTATAACATACCAAGATCCTATTTCGTTTCGTTTTTTTAGTTCAAAAATTTGTTTTACTTGTCTTTACTAAACTACGATCGGAAAGAGTTGTTACAATTGACATGCGCGCTGTATCATAAGGCCTGTCATTGAGTCAACTGGCGTGGTTTCGAATCCCCGGTTGTACCTGTACGTGACAAGGAGTAGGGTCGCCTGTCCAACCTTGTGGGTTTTCTCCGGGTCCTCCGTGTCCTCCGGTTTCCTGTCACTGCTAAAGACCAGGGCTGCCGACAACCAGTATCGCAGCGCAATTTGCGATACATATTTTGTCCGTTGCTAACCAAAAATTAAAATCTAACGTTTTTGATTCGCAGTTACTGCGAATCATTAATATGCCTGTCATTTTGGATATTGACACAAGAATAATCCACATTTTGAAGACTAGAAGGCTTACTCAACACTTTCAACGTGTATAAAATGTTGAATAAAATTTTATAAACAAAACTGAATTCTCCGTGTGACATTTTCTTCTCGAACTGCCCAGACACAATACTATATAACACAGGGACATAACTCTATGAATAGGGACTATTAAACCGGAAATAGGGAATCAAGTAGTACCACTCACGTTGTGAGACATCAAGTAATTATATCATATTCATTTTGAAAGAAATAAATCCAGTGTATCTCCCACGTATTGTAAATAAAATATAAAAAAAATAAATACATGTTAACGTATTGTAAAATGATAAATCAAAGTAAAAATTCCCGTAAAATATTATTGTTTATATCGCGTGTGTCTAGTTAATCGAGGTGCGCCCGATTGAACAAAAATAATAATACACGATAAAAAGCAGACGAAATTGTTTTCTAACGAAGATTTCTAACGTAACAAAAAAAATACAATTAAAATGAGTGGGGCTTCGGAAGTCACTGTCAAGAATTGGCTTCAGACATAAGACCTAACTAAATGTCTACATCACATTCACAAACTGTCACAAGTACTTGTGGCAGTGCTAAAAAACCTAAGAATAGTCAGAATGGAATCTAATTATATTTCAATTCGTTATGAATTAAAGTAATATCTTGTTATTTAGGTGTTTTACGTTGAAACTGAAAAACTGCTAATCAATTTTTAAATTTGCTAATCAATTTTGGCAAAATTGGACTTTTTGATTAGCAGTGCTGCTAATCAACTGTGAAAAATTACCGACAGCCCTGCTAAAGACCCCTACGCGCAAGCGTATCATTGAAATAAAATTAAACCATATGTTAGTCCCGAAATGACCTAGTTTGTGTCGAGTGGCCGTTAAACCCCATTTATTTCTCTCTCTCTTTCTCTCTCAATTGACCTGTTCTGGATGGTCGATTAGTCAATGAAATGGTCTGTTATGGCGAGATTTTGGCGTGTGGTGCATGGAACTGTGGGTAATCTAATAGAAACATGAATGCTGATTCGTTAATCAAATGTCTGACGTCATAGAGTCAAAGCCGCTCGTATGACCTCTGACAACTGGTCAGATCTTAATGTTGTGTTGGCCATCAAAATTATAAAAAAACGAAAGGAAATATAGATCTGTATTTTAATCAGATTGATAACACACAGAACCCTTGATATCAGCTCTAGTATAGATTAACAATTTCCCGATCTACTAAAATAGATATATATAACTATATACAGTGTATGTGAAGTTTTAGAAAGAAAAAACTAATTGCATTTTGGCTAGTGCTTTCACCCACAAGGGTGATCATCAGGCATTTAATAATGAGATAAGCAACAATGACGTCATGGCGTTATCTTAAATATATATACATATGCATGACAATAATAAGTTTTAGAAAGAAAAAACTAATTTCATTTTGGCTGGTGCTTTCTCCCACTACAGGGATCATCAGGCATTTAATAATGAGATAAACAACAATTACATGACATCATGGAGTTATCATAAATATATGTGACAGGCCAAAGCTAAATGAGTCGGAATACGCGCGAATCAATGAGATAAAGACAAAATAAGTGAAAATATTGATTTTGATCGAAATTGAGATTTTTACAAAAATGAGTCTATAAATATACTATCTATCGACACAAAAGATCAAAATAGCAATAGAGGATTTTAGAACACCTTTATTTGGACGTTTTGTAACAGTACCGTATTCTTAAATCTGTCCTATTTCTTAAAATTATCAGCGAAATTGGTTATTTTTCTTCGCTCACATCGGGACAACTGGTCAATCCTCTTGCATAATATTTGGCATTGTTGTAAAGCGGAGAATCTCTAGTTTACAAATATGACCGATACATTGCTGATAAATTTATTTTGAACGGATACAATCGAGTTTTAAAACCCCTAAAAATGTAAACAAACTCTGCTTGTTGCTATGCTGTCTACACAACTCGCTTGCTGATTGGCCCAGACAACGCATGCAAAATATGTGACTGGCTTGAGCGATAATGTTTTGGGGTACCTACATGCGATTCAACTGTCACAAATCAATGATTAAGCGTAAGTCGGATTCGTATAAGTCGGATCTTTGCTCAACTCGGATAAAATCGTTTGGAACCGTTGATCCTGCACGGTTTTCTTATTAAATTTCTGCGCATAACTCGGTTTTCCTATGTCTGATCTTTGCACAACTCGGATCCAAATGTCCGATCCATTTGATCTAATTCGGGCTTTTTTCCTTCACCTAAATCGGATCGGCAGTATGTTCAGAATTCGACTAAGTGAGTTTTGTACCGATGGCCTAAAACACGGTTAGGTATTCCATGCACAGAGCCCCAAAATACTTTCCCCCTATCATTTTGCCTCAAATCCGCCTTTTTGACGTGATGCAATAATAGAATTTTCCCTGTCAACAACGAACAATAACAGACTTGATAATTTCAATGGCATTATAATACATGGACTGAATGCATGCTCCACAATATAATCGAAATTCCTTCAGTATAAATTAATTTTAAATCCAGTTGTTATTATTCGGCTCTTGCAGTTTATTTCTAGTCGAGCTACGTTCGGTCTTCGGCTAACTCGGATCTTTGCTTAACTCGGATAAAATTGGTCAGTCCACTTAGATCCGTCTTATGTGAAGTTTACTGTACTCCGAATAATTAATCCAAGCGGTGATTATTTGATATCTCGTTTCATTTTTAAAATAAATAATTTATAGGCCTTGAAAGGAAATAAACAAAATGGCCATTGAAAATACATTATGCAAGAGCTAAATCTGCCTATTGCAGGTCTTTCTTTAGGCCTTAAATGTTATATATAAACTATTAATTAGACATTTATTAACAAAACAAGACCATAATCGACTCTCGATGGCATCAGATACTCGAGATTTTAACTAGATTAAAACGGTCCGCATTTAAAAATTTAATTTAAAAATGGGAAAGCGAGGCTAAGTCCCGATTATACCAGTGCCCTGGTTACCACTGTGCACACATCTTGTCAAAACTATAAACAATGATAACTTGGCTGAGAATGAAGTAATTTGAATGAAATTTACAATATTTTTGAATTATTATAGCAAGAATGACCAACTCTTTATTAAACTCTTAACTAATGAATCTTTAATTTTCTTTTCAAAGAGAATTTTATTGATACCTGAATTCATACGGCATGCAAAGAAGGAATGCATATTGGATATTACTGTTTAAAATTCTCTTTTCACCATGGGTCGAAAAAATGAGAACGACCAACGTGCCGAAATGCGACGATTCTCGAGTGGGAAAACAGTCTGGCAATGTTTAATTACACCGCCGCCAAAATGCACGAAAGTGAATGTAAGTATTTCTTGCCAATGAAACTGACATTTCTATAGGGACTCATATTTTGGTACCGTTACCGTAACTGAAAATAATAATAGACCTATCGTACACGCAAAACCTTATTTTAAGCTGTGGCGGCTTCTTTGATGATTACCCAATCAACAACCTTAGTCTCCTGACCACTAGCTGGCACTAAGGTGCTAAATAATTGATGTGATTAACTGAAGTTAATCTCGCCAAAGTTATAATATACAAAACATAAACAACTAATGTATACATTGTTCTTCACTATAACACTATCATATGAATATGCCGCATGTTTTGCGGATGTTTCGTTACGAAATGACTGCATTTACCACGAATTTCGTCTTCAGCACCCTTGAAATCCTAAATAGCAAATAACAGGGTTAAATCGACGGATCAAAATAGCAAATAACAGGGTTAAATCGCCGGATCAAATTTTTACTACGATTTTCGTCTTCAGCACCCCTGAAAACCATGGAAAGATATATTCAGCGACAAATAATGGCCTGGTTGCTATGGGATTTTCTTTTGGAACATACCAAATCTTTGACTTGCTTTTTCATAAAACTTACTTTTGTGAGTTGGGTAGCTTCAAATGGACACAGCTCAGTCAATTTTTGTCCGATTCAAACAAACTATACATCAAATTGAAGGAAATGAGTTGGAGACAATAACAATAACTCAATTTTCAAAATTTCCTCATTGTGACTCATTATGTCATGGGGAGTCATACATAGGCATGACAATAATAATATCAAATATAAATATTTTAGAGCATCAAATCATATAAAATTATGCAGTATTTAAGTTTAGGTGATACCTATTAATAAATTGCTGTTCTTTATTTTCTAGCAAATTATTGTCCGACCAGTTGAGTTTAAATAAGGGGAAAACCCTAAATTTTCCCATTCCACATGGTCACTTAGTGGAATCATTCTCTTTTTGGGAATGACAAGTGTAGGTTCATCCTTATGTTGAGTTGTGATTCAGTTTTGACGATATAACTTTCATTGCAACCTGGACATATTAAATATGTAACATTTTTATATGCCCACATTTTCATGTGGACGCATATTGTCATTGCCTCTGTCCGGACGTCCGTTCGTCCGGGCCATAACTTCATGGATTATGGCCCCTGATTGTACGAAAAATCATGTTTTTAGCTTGTGGACACTCTAGAGGTCACAATTTTCATCTGATTTTGATGAAACTTGAAATGGACAAAATAGTGTAAAATTATGGTATATCAAGTTTGTGGACTCTCTAGAGGTCATAATTTTAATCCAAATTTCCACGACTGACAGCTTGGGAATGGAATCTCAGGGTTTGTTAGTAGGCCTACTGATTCAAGTAACAAAATCCATGAAATATTATTATTTTATCAAAAAAGCACAAGTCAAAAAAACTGTTGGAAGCCGTATTTCTATCCAGTTTGTTGAAACACAATAGGCTACATAACATGAAGATGGTGAAAATATTGTTCGTCTGCTTTGCAGTCCAAAAAAAGATGATAAAGAAATTCCATGCGTGGTGATTATACAATGTTAACGTTTGTAGCTATTTTGAATAGCCTCGTTTGTCACACAATTATTATTTCTGCCCTATTTTCCTATGCACTGTTTAATTGAGCATAATATATTTTGCGCGTTATGACGTAATGTTACCGGGATTGTCATTATATACTATTATGTTAACATAATAGCGCTCTGGTTAATCTCGATTGACTTGTTACTCTGTAATGTATTGGTTGTTGACCGGACTGTTAACCAGTCATAATTGTCCCCTGCCTGTGTTTATAAAACAATACCATATACCTGTATAAACAAATGATTCTATGATTATTGTCCCACGCCTTTCGAAGAAAGCAGGGGGTTATTAAAATGGGTCTGTCTGTCCGCCTGTCTGTCTGTCCGTCTCATTTTTTGGGACACAATAACTCTCCTAATGAGCTAGAATGTTCAAACTTGGTGTAGGTGTTTATTAGGTCAATGCCTTGATGGAGTTACCCTAAGCATTTTTCTGCTTAGGGTAAGCAGAGATAAGCAATTTGATTGATTGATGCTTTTTGGGACACGATAACTTTAGTTCTAATTAAGTAAGAGTGGGACACATTGGGACACAATAACTCTCCTTCTAATTGAGCAACAATGTTCACACTTGGTGTAGGTCTTTATTAGGTGAATGCCTTGAGGCTTGATGGAGTTCAAAAATGAGAATTTTCTGCTAAGGCTAATGGTAAGAGAGATAAGCAATTTGATTCGTTCATGCTTTGGGACAAGAAACATTGTAACTTTTCTGCTGAGGGTAAGCAAAGCGATAAGCAATTTGATTGGTCAAGACTTTGAAACACAATAACTCTCATTCTAACTCATGTAGAATGTTCAAACTTGGTGTAGGCGATCATTATAATTTTGAAAACCTTTGAAAACCTTTGAAAATGTCTGAACCATTTTTGGCTTGTAATTTTTCAACCATATTTGTTTTTCTGACCAGTCATGTTGGGTTTTAGTTTCCATTTGTACTGTAGACGACATTCATTAACCCACATTTCTTTCGTTTGGTTATTAATCTCCTCTGATACATCCATTTGTATAGTTTTACGCTTGTCTACATCAATATTTTCATATTTCTGTTTATATTTCCCTTCGTTTATTTTCATGATTTCACCTTGGGCCTTGAATTGCTCATTAGCTAACTGAGTGGATTTTGCTTGCTTCTTCAGGTTAGAATCATCTTTATTCTGTATTTGGGATTAGGGGTTGTTCCTACTAACCCAATTTTTATACGCCCACATTGAAATGTGGACGTATATTGCCATCGCCCCAGTCCGTCTGTTGGTCTGTCCATCGTCCACAATTTCTTGTGAACGCTCCAACGCCAAAAGTTATGATCCGATCGTTTTGAAATTGATATATGTTGTTTAGATTAGTGAGATTTAATTTAATAATTTCCGTTTTTTACGTCTTGAGTTATGGCCCTTGTTTCACTTTGTTGGACCTTGTGAATGCTCTAATGCCAAAAGTTATCATCCGATCTTTGCGAAATTTTTATGCATTATTTAGATTAGTGAAACAAAGAAGCCTATTGAATTTCAGCAATTTCCGTTTATTACGTCTAGAGTTATGGTCTTTGATGCACGTTATTGAACATTGTGAATGCTCTAACGGCAACAGTTATCACCCGATCTTTGTGAAATTTTTATGCATTATTTGAATTAGTGAAACGAAGAAGCCTTTTGATTTTCAAAATCCCTTAATTACTTCTAGAGTTATGACCCTTGTTTCGCTTTGTTGCACCTTGTGAACGCTATAACATCAAAAGTTATCTGCCGATCTGTATGAAATTTATATGTGTCATTTAAATTAGTAAAAAGAAGAATCCTATTGAATTTCAGCAATTTCCGTTTATTACTTCAAGAGTTCTGGCCCTTGTTTCACTTTTTTGCACCTTATCTGCCGATCTGTATGAAATTTAAATGTATTATTTAAATTAGTAAAACGAAAAAGCCTGTCAAATTTCAAAATTTTCTGTAAATTACTTCCAGAGTTAAGGCCCTTGTTTCAGTTTGTAGAACCGTGTGAACCCTCAAAAGACAAAAATTATAATCTGATCTGTATGAAATTGTCTTGTAAATGCCCCCAATTACCTACAAAAGAATAAATATGCGTTAAACCTTGTCAACCGCTCGGAGGATTTAGCTGCTGTGGGCGTATGTTTCGTTGCCTGGCAACCTATCTTCTTAGAAATTAAGGTGTACTGAAATGTTGTAATATCTGTAAAACCATACACCTCTTTCTGATTTTATTTTGTTCCATGATTGTAGAGTTCTTTCTTTATATTCTATAGGTTTTGATAATTGGGTTGTATGTTTCATTGCATATTTATTCCTTTGCATATTTATTCCTTATACCGTAAAGACAGCAACTATTTATTTTGGTGCATGACCTGACCCCTTGGGGTGGTGTCACACCTACTGTTTTGTTAATATTTGACAAAACAACCCAACGCCTAGCCAACTTTACCTCTTGTCACATTACATTCTCTTCATTTTAAAAAGTACCATATTAGTCAAAGCAGGAATGTGAACGTGTTCTGCAGCGATAGCGATGCTCTAGTTTTTTTTGTCCCCCGGTTCGTCCGTCTGTCTGACTGTCTGTCCATCCGTCTGTCTGTTTGTCACACTTTTTGGGACACAATAACTCTCCTTCTAATTGACCTAGAATGTTCAAACTTGGTGTAGGTGTTTATTAGATCAATGCCTTGATGGAGTTCGAAGATGAGTATTTTCTGCTTAGGGTAAGCAGAGATAAGCAATTTGATTGGTTGATGCTTTGGGACACGGTAACTTTAGTTCTAATTAAGTGAGAGTGATGAAACTTTTTGTATAGTTTCATTACATCAATACCTTGACTAAGTTCGATAATGAGCATTTTCTGCTCAGGGTAAGCAGAGCGATAAGCAATTTGATTGGCCGAGACTTTGGAACACAATAACTCTCATTCTAATTGAGCTAAAATGTTCAAACTTGGTGTAGGTGTTTATTAGGTCAATGCCTTGATGGAGTGTGAAGATGAGCATTTTCTGCTTAGGGTAAGTAGAGATAAGCAATTTGATTGGTTGATGCTTTGGGACACGATAACTTTAGTTCTAATTAAGTGAGAGTTATGAAACTTGGTGTATAGTTTCATTACATCAATACCTTGACTAAGTTCAATGATGAGAATTGTCTGCTTAGGCTAAGGAGCAATAAGCATTTTGATTGGTCAAGACTTTGGAACATAACAACTCTCCTTTTAATTGAGGTAGAATGTTTAAACTTGATGTAGATGTTCGTCTTGACTGAGTTCAATGATTAACATATCGAGCTAAAGCTAAGCAGAGATAAGCAATTTTCTTTGGTCGATGCTTTGGGACAAGATAACTTTGATTCTATCTGATAGAGAGTGATGAAACTTAGTGTATAGTTGATAATCAGTTTGATTGCTTGATACTTTTGAAAAAAAATAGATGTGCAATTAATTAATCAGTTTGATTGCTCGATACTTTTAATATGTGTCATCTATTTATTTGGGGATTTCGGCGGGGGACATCAACCTCACTGTTGGCTTGTTTAGCTTGTTCTCTGTCCATCTCTTGCAAAATGTGGGCATATCTTACATGGCAATCGTTTGTTACCTTTGTTATAGAACAGATAAAATTTCCAAGAACGAGATTTGTTGCAGAAACTAACATGGATGAATAACAGATGCAGAAGAAACAGGAGCAGGATGAAGTAGAAGAAATGGATATTAAGATAATATATTTAAGTTCTTGTAAATTGTCAGAGAATGAAACAAAATTATGAAATAGCATCGCTGATATATATAATATATATGTATGAATGATTATATATGTTTTGAAAATGCAGGAACTTTAGTAGATGAGGATGAGGATGGTGGAGTGAGTGAAAGAACTAGAGCTTTTACAACAGCTAGGAATCTTCTCATTAATTCAGCTGATGCTATAGAAAGAATGATTTCATCTTATAAAGAGGTTGGTTATATATAATATTAAACATTTAGCAAGTGGACTACTGCACTGGAAAGAAACTCTTACTATTTCATTTATCTGATCAATAAAAATCTGTATTATATAATATTTAATTGAAAAGTTTAAGTACCATATTTACCTGATACATGTAAGTACCAATGTGACCAATGTGTCATCTGTGCTATTAAATACCATAATCTATCCACCACTAACACACAGTAATACCGTAAACAAGGGTTAGGTTTGGTTGACAGATTGCTGCATTTTGTTATTATAATTATATATTTAGATAACAGAGTTAGCCGGATATACCTCAAGAGTTTCAGAAATGTTTAAAGTGTTTGAAGATATTAACAATGGGCATTATTCACGTCAGCTGGTAACTAAACCTAAGTCTAAAAACCTTGATCATGTAGATGGACAACTTGAAAAAAGAGGTAATAATGAAAACTTATATTTATGGGCTACTCTGAAATTGTCAATAGAACAATTCCAGCAACAACAACAACAAAAAAATCACAAAAACTCTAATCTGTTGTGTTTTTATAAGAATTGTGAATGGATAGATGTACAAAATACTCCCACATGAAATGTTGGTTTTCATCTCATCTAACTGTCAATTTTTCTTTTGAATGTTTCAAGATTTAATTGAATCATAACTAAAAGAACAAAGACAATTAAACATAGCTTTTTAACTATGAGTATTCAGCTTGCTATTTGACATGCACATTGACTCTTGTTAACAATCTATAACTAGATCCCTATTTTCTAATCCATATTGCTGCATGCATTTTTGATTGGAGAGTCCATATTACCTCATACATTATCGATTGGAGAATATTCACTAATGATTATAACCCAGTGCATGCTCATTTGGATGAGTTGTAAGAGTTGATTTAATTTAAAGGTACCATAACAGATTTGGACACCATTTTCATTTGTCAAAATTATTTCAAACAATTAAAGAATTACACTCGGTCAAACTTCGAAGCACAAACTTTTGTATTCAGAATTGTGGAATATTTCATAAGGCAAGTGGTGTAAATTACATACATGGACAAGGAAAGGAAATTTCCATCTCTCAATTATTTTATAATATCGTATAGGGAATACTATTCCGATGTGAGTGTGATAAAGAAATAATGAATCAGTAGGTTACATCATATACACGGTCCATGGTTATATAATTTATTGTATTTGAGTACAATAAAACCTTTTTTCCCTTCATGATGTGTAACTAACATGAATGTGAGTGAATGGCTGTCTGGATTATAAAAAAGTTTTGTTTCCACTCAATTATTGTAGCGTTGATTTGGGTGTTAATCCCTATTACAGGTGAAGTAGTTGATAAAGATTCTACTATTTATATAGAAGATCTTCCTATTATTACACCTAATGGTGATGTTATAGTGTCTAGTCTTTCCTTAAAGGTAAGATATTGTGGGTGTGACTGTACATGTGGTGTCTTGGGATGCATGTATTATTTAACCACAAATTTAATTTTATTAATTCTTATGCTGAGTTTAATCTCTTTTATCAAGTTTTGTCACCTCTGTACATTTTAAAGATACAGCTTCAGGATGATGTTTAACACAGTATAAAGTTCTTAGTATCTCTAAAAATATTAGTCTGGCTGGAGTCCCAGTGGGGTGGGGGTGGGGGGGTCCATCAAATGGGCACATACCAGACCCAACTTTTCTGGAGTAAAATTTTGCGTAGAATATGATGCCGAGTGGTAATCAGTCCGCTGTTGGGGCGTTTTCGAGATATTCAGGGTCAAAGGTCAAACAAGGTCATTTCCACTGAAAGTAAAAGTGCAGCCATTCTTGTATCATGAAAACATGCTGAAAATGATCAAAAGTAATCACCCTTTCAATAAAAATGTAACCTTGTTAAATTCACATTTGTTTTTTGTGACCCCAGAGGTCAGAAGGTCAAATTTTCTGTTTTTGCACTAGAAAGATTTAAAACAATAAAATGTCAGCATAAAATATAAAAACTAAAGCGAAACCTGTTCTAATTAATAATAGGAACATTTAAAACTTATCTTAAGGTGGTCTTAGCACCGTACATTTCCTTTGGAATGTCGAAAAAGATCTTGCACAACAGAACAAAAATACTTCAAAACTGTCAAATCAAAATAGTTTCACAACGATTGCTCTACATAATGAAACAAGTTGTCCGAAAAAACGGTTGAATAGTTTCATGCCTGGACTCCAGCCTGCAGGCAGCATCATGAAGTCTACCAAACTTTTCCCCGGTAACATTTACCAATATGGCATTTATATCCCGTGAGCTATTCATAAAAATTCATAAAAAAAATGCAAACTTTTAATCCTGTCGTTGGATACGTGTTTTCTGGTCCCAAATTGTCACACCAGCAATACAGTTTATAACCATGCTCAAACAGAGGAGAAATGTTGGAAAAATGACAGTGCCCATTTTCATGTGGACATATAGTGTCGTCACCCCTGTCCTTCCTGACGTCTGTCCGTCCACAATTTGTTTGTGGACACTCTACAGGTCACAATTTTTATTCAATTTTGACGAAACTTAAAATATAGGTCTATCTCTCAAAGATCTTGATATATATTGGTATATATCAGACCATAACTTCATGGATTATGGCCCCTGATTGTACGAAAAATCATGTTTTTAGCTTGTGGACACTCTAGAGGTCACAATTTTCATCTGATTTTGATGAAACTTGAATTGCATGTTTATAACCCAAAGATCTTGGTTCTTTTCGATATTTGCGCATATCGGATCATAACTTCCTGAATTATGGCCCCTGATTGGACAAAAAAAATCGCGTTTTTAGCTTGTGGTCCGGTCACAATTAATATTCGATTTAAAAAAACGTTCGTATATATATTACCGTTACACTGTAATGATGCTTGAGTTCGAATTTCGTGAAAATCGGACCAAAATGGCCACCCCTCATATGCAAATAGTGTAAAAGTATGGTATATCAGAGGTCACAATTTTGATCTGATTTTGATGAAGCTTGAAATACATGTTTATAACCCAAAGATCTTGGTTCCTTTCGATAATTACACATATCAGATCGTAAATTCCTTAATTATTGCCCTTGATTGTACGAAAAATTGTGTCATTAGCTTGTGGAGATTCTCCCTTGATAGTACGAAAAATTGTGTCATTAGCTTGTGGAGATTCTAGAGGTCACAATTTTAACCGATTTTGATGAAACTTGAAATGTATGATTATATCTCAAATATCTCGTTTCCTTTTGATATTGACGCACATCAGACAGTAACATCCTGGATTATGGCTGCTTAGTGTATGCTTTTTAAGCTGCAAAATTTGGGCATATCTTGCATTGCAACCACTTGTTTTTTCAAACTTGCCAATTTCTATTAAAGGCTATTCTATATGATTGTGTCATACAGAATGTTTGATGGATGACCTAGTGACCAGGCTACATGTAAAAATTACTATAGGTCATTTGTGGTCTCCTGTTTCTGCTGTTTTAGGACAATTTATGACGTGTTATGACCCTGTGACCAGGCCTCAGATAATGACAAGATGAAAAGGTTAATATCGACAGTGTTCATCCTTGTTACAGACAAGAACGCTTGCCAGAACAGTGACTAAAGGGCAATAACTCTGCAATTTGTGCATGAATCCAAATTTCAATCGTGTTCATCTATCAGCAAGTTAGAAAAACAAATTACTTCCAGAGTTATTATCCTTGTCAGAGCCTGTAATTAAGAATAAACTCTCAAAATTCAGAACCACCCGTTGATTATATTTAGAGTTATAAATGAAAATTCAGAACACCAAAACATTAATTTTGTGACAGTCTTTATAAACAACTCAGATATCTGATTATAAGCTGCTGATGGCCATGTTACCTGTCAACGTATGTATAAACATAAATAAATATATTATTACAGATGGAACCAGGTATGCATTTATTAATAACAGGTCCTAATGGCT
Source organism: Patella vulgata (assembly GCF_932274485.2). Taxonomy (NCBI): domain Eukaryota; kingdom Metazoa; phylum Mollusca; class Gastropoda; family Patellidae; genus Patella; species Patella vulgata. The sequence goes on from NC_065885.2 coordinate 48,442,003, forward strand.
GTGGTAAATCATCCTTATTTCGTATACTAAGTGGATTATGGCCAGTTTATGCTGGTAAACTCTATAAACCACCACTTTCATCTCTCTTCTATATTCCACAACGGTATGTATTGGTTAACTTTGTATTAAAAATCAGTAAAAACAATTCAGGTAAATGTATTATCATTGTAATGTTACTCAGTGATTTATTATCAGCCAGTCAGTAAACTTTGTACTGAGTATATTATAGAATATCTGACTGACGTGATTTTAAAGTCTAATCTAAACTGTATCTTATATACTGATGTCTAAAGTCTAATCTAAACTGTATCTTATATACTGATGAGTTTTAAGATCACAATAGGACACAATATATAGATTAAGTTTTAATACCTACTCAACTCAAAGTAGGCAATTTTAGGACTATGATTTCTCCTGAGGTCCTAAAGAAAATTCGCAAGGTTAGGCAGGCAATCTTACTCCTTATCAAGCACAAGTATGGAAATCAAACTCCCAACAATTGCATCGATAAAAAAACCTTACAATCAAAATGGCATACATTAGATCACATGGACACTCAAACCATTAATTAGATTGAAAATAATGAGCCCAATAGGTTTCAATGTATAGCATGTTAAAAAGAATTTGCAATATTTTTGTTATTTCCAGTCCGTACATGTCAATAGGTACATTAAGAGATCAAGTTATTTATCCTGATACACCTGATGATATGATGAAGAAAGGATTTGTAGATTCAGATTTAGGAAACATACTAGATATAGTCCATTTAAAACATATTGTCAGTAGAGAAGGCGGTAAGATTCATATTTTCAGTAGAAATATACAGTGTAATACAAATTGGTTGAAATGAAAATGTATTAAATGTACTGAAGGTCATTTGTCACACTTTTTGGGACACAATAACTCTCATTCTAATAAAGCTAAAATGTTCAAACTTGGTATAGGCGTTTATTAGGCAATTGCCTTGTAGGAGTTTCGAAGATAAGCATTTTCTGCTTAGGCTAAGCAGAAATAAGCAATTTGATTGGTTGATGCTTTGGGACATGTTGTGTTGTAGGATATGTTTTTATTTGTTCTTTAGAAAATGGCACCCAAAACCATAAGGTACACAACTTGTGTACTGATTATAAAATGTTAATTATGTCTTAAATATTGGATATTAGGATCCTATAGTTTCACAGCAAGATAACAACATCAATATTGATAGAAAGTGATCAATATTAAATTCTAATTTGTCTTTTTGATTTCGAAAATTATGTAAAATATTGAGTTAGAGACTTAGCTCCTTTAAGTGAGAGTGATGAAACTTGGTGTATAGTTTCATTACATCAATACCTTGACTAAGTTCGATAATGAGCATTTTCAGCTCAAGTTAAGCGAAGCGATAAGCAATTTTATTGGTTGAGACATGAAGCTCGATAACTTTGGAGCTTGATAACTTTGGTTTACATTGGGTGAGAGTTATGAAATTTTCTGCTTAGGCTAAGGAACGATAAGCAATTTGACGACTGGTCAAGACTTTGGAACACAACTCTGCTTTTAATTGAAGTAGAATGTTTAAACTTGGTTTAGATTTCATTAGGTGAATGTCTTGTTGACTGAGTTCAATGATTAACATTTTCCACTAAAGCTAAGCAGAGCTGAGCAATTTCATTGATCGATGCTTTGGAACAAGATAACTTTAAGTCTAACTTGGTGAGTGATGAAACTTAGTGAAGAGTTTCACTACCAGGTACTGCAAAATCTTGACTGAGTTCGATCGTGAACATTTTCTGCTTAGACTACGTATAGATAATCAGTTTGATTCCTCTATACTTTTTAAAAAGATCAAAGTGCAATTAAATAATATGTGTGACCAATTATTTTGGGATTGCGTTGATGGACATCAGCCTCACTGTTAACTTCTTGTTGATACCATTTAATATTATTTTCCTGAATGATTATATTTAATATGCTCATACTAAAGTGATTTCCAAGGAAGAAGTATTCAACCATGTGCTGTGCATTACAAATTGCTGTAAAAAATATGTGTTTTATACCTTTTGTAATTAAAGGAAAAAGAATGCTTCAAATAAACATAATATGGATGGTAATTAATTTAACATATTTGTAGTTTTTGCTACAATCTTTACTACCTTCTATAAAATGTGACCAGGAGCTAATATAGAATGAAAATTTCTTCAAAGAACCTGAAATTATTTTTTTTGTTTAATGTTGTAATATAGGATGGGATGTTGAAAGTGATTGGAAAGATGTATTATCTGGAGGGGAGAAACAACGAATGGGAATGGCTAGAATATTTTATCACAGGTTAGAATATTAAAATCATGTTTTGATTAATATTTATATGTGTAGTACCTTTACCAATTTTGACTTGCACCAAACACAATAATATGACTGTCCTGGATTAAAAACAGTCACATAATTTGCTATGATATAGTTTCTTAACTGTCAAGTTGTTTGATCTTTTTGTCATATTTTCACATACTGCAAATGATGATAATGCAGATAATAAAATGGCTGATTACTATTAACCACAATTTTATTTACCGTTGACGTAATGAATTTTTTAAAAATCTTTTCCTATAGACCACAGTTTGCATTACTAGATGAATGTACTAGTGCTGTTTCTATAGATGTTGAAAGTAAAATATATCAAACAGCTAAAGATTCAGGAATTACTTTACTAACAATCACACACAGACCTTCTTTATGGTAAGTACTGTACTACAATAGATTTAAGCTTTGAGAAAATTTTAATTATTACTATTACTTCAATATAGATATACCGGTAACATAAAACATCAATTTAGAAGAAAATATAGTGAGGCAGTTTGTTTCAAACTTTTCTGTTATAAGTAAAGGCTTGACAACCAAGATTTTAAATCTCCGTCTGTGTGCTTGTGCTTATAAAGGATATATTTCATGGACACATGAGTAAATATTTGTATGTAACTTTATTAAATACTGATTTATAGACAATATATTTATTACATTGCAGGAAGTTTCACACTCATTTACTACAGTTTGATGGGGAGGGTGGATGGAGAATGGAACAACTTGATTCCAGCACCCGCTTATCTTTAAATGAAGAGAAGCAACAGTTAGAAACACAGCTTACAGGAGTTCCTAAAATGCATAAAAGACTTCAAGAATTATGCTCTATTTTAGGAGAGGATTCGATTTTATTGAACAGAAAGGGAAGTTTTGTTAATTTAGAACTTCAAGATCAGTAAATTCTAGTTTTAAAGCTCTATTATTTTAAAAGGCTATGTCACCATTCTTTTTTTATATTGCACATTGAATGTATCTTTTAGCATCAATGATCCATGACATTCCATAACTTTTAACATAAGCTAGATCAGTATATTGTTTCATTTTCATGCCCTTAAAGATGTAATTGCTAAATCATCATATTGAAGGTTTTTCAAATGTTATTTAAGTTATTATTTAGAAATTTATTCATATAAGAAACTCTCTACACCATTGGGTGACTTGGATATTAATTGGATTAGAGTCAATCGGTTAATGAAAAAATGGGAAATCAAGACTTTGTTTATTATCGTAGCAACAACAATCCATGACTATGCTATTCTTGTCAAAACTTCAGACATTCATAACTTTGCTCAGAATAATGTAATTTGACTGATATTTTCCATAAATTTATTTTTCACTATCAGTTATAGCGAGAACGACCTGCTCTTTATATAACTTTTACATATTGCATCTTTAAGTAACTATTGTTTATACTCTTTTACTGGTGTTTACCAGTAAAAATAGATCTCCAGAATATATTGATGACCTGACATGGTTGCTGAGTTTAAGTGGAGCAAGGGCGTAGTTCATCAAAGGTCTTTTTTAGATTTTTAATTCATATTTGGAAGTTAATTACACATACAGACTCCATGTATTTATATTGTATTCTTGTGGTTAAAATATGCTGAATACTTTTTTGAAGGAGTAATTTTAGGGAATAATGACAGCTATGATCAGTATATAAATTATAATTATTGTGTGTGATAAAGGGACATGGGATATAATGAAATAAATGAAATGCAGGTGAATTTAAATAAATAGTTGAAAGGACACCCCAAATGTTTCTAGGACAAGTGGATTCTGTGTCTGTGAATATGATATAACATTTTCAGAAATGAACAAATATACATGTAGAACATTTTGGAGTCAGTGGATTTGTTTGTGGGTGTGTGTTTGAAATTAAAATTATCATTGAAATACTCTATTGGATTTGTTTAAATGGATATGTTGTATTTTTTTTTTATATTTTATTAAATGCATTGTATAATGTCTGGATTGCTCAATGATATTTATTTGTGAAAATCATGGTAATTAATTGAATTCACAGGAAAATTTGAAATCAAGGAATATAGACTTTTTTAAAATGCATCTCCGCCACACTTGTTTTGAAAGTTTCTGGATAATAATGGGCTTCTGTAATAGAATTTCATTGTCCAATCATGACAATCATTTACTACTATAGCTTCAGAAAGTATATGGACATAGTTATCCAGTCACTGAACATGAAATTTGGGGCCTTATTTCTAAGTACACATGGAAACTCAAAGTTTGTACTGCTTCATAAAATTATCGCAGGGATGCAGATAACGGCATGGGACAAGGGTAAATGTTTCTGAGAGTCTTTCACACAAAATTAAACAGTTTTATTTGCTAAAATGTATCTGGATCTGTTCCTTTAACAAGAATAATTGATTTGTTTTTCATTTGTCTCTTATTTATATGACTTAATCTTTTTTATTTTAATATTTTTGTTTACCAGTAGCTTTTAAGTTAAAAATATTAAATAAAACAACAAAAAATTGTATCCTTAAAATATTTATTCTTTTTAAATTATATTTTTTACGGCCACAGTTTCATGTGGACGTATATTGTCGTCGCCCCTGTCCATCCACAATTTGTTTATGAACACTTTACAGGTCACAGTTCTTATCCAATGTAACACTGTTAGACCTTAATGATGATTGAGTTCGAATTTCGTGAAAATCGGATAGAAACTGCCAGACAAAATTACTGCTCTATGTTCGCAAATAGTATGTAATATCAAGGTTAGGGACCCTTGATGAAACTTAAAACATGTGTTTATGTCTCAAAGATCTCGTTTCCTTTTGATATTCCCACATATCGGACAACAACTTCTGGATTATGGCCCTTGATTGTACGAAAAAAATCGCGATTTTAGCTTGTGGACCCTCTATAGGTCAAAGTTTTTATCCAATTTTAAAAATTGTTTAAATATATCACAGTTACGCCCCGATGTTGATTGAGTACGAATTCGTAAAAATCAGACCGAAACTGCCCAACATAATGGCCACGCAAATAGTGTTAAAGTATGTAATACCAAGGTTGTGGACGCACAATTTTTGTCCAAATTTTATGAAACTTAAAATATATGTCTATATCCCAAAGATCTTGTTTTTTTTTTATATTCATGCATATCGGATCGTAACATCCTGAATTATGGCCCCTGATTGTACAAAAAATTCAGTTTTTAGCTTGTGGACCCTCTAGAGGTTACAATTTCTATCCGATTTTAAAAAAAACCATTTAAATATATCAGTGTTTCAACCTAGTGACGGTTGAGTTCGTATTTCATGAAAATCAGGTCGAAACTGCTCCTTGTACGCAAATAGTGTAAAAGTGTGTAATATCATGGTTGTCAGATGTCTTAATTTTTATCTGTTTTTGTTGAAACTTAAAATATATGTTTATATTCCAGAGATTCCAATTCCTTTTGATATTCGCGCATATCAGACTATAAAATCCTGGATTATGTCCCCTGATTGTACGAAAAATTGTTCTTATTTTAGTTTGTTTGCTTTCCATCTCATGCAAAATGTGGGCATATCTTGCATGGCAACCGCTTGTTTGGTATTGTGATTAAAATTATTATTGTTTTTAATTTTAATATATATTATGTGAAATTAAACTACCAATGTTAAAAAAATGACTCAAATAGGCATAAAAGCAGAAGGATGTCTTTGGTTTAATTGGACATATATATACATGTAATGTCAACTCTATTATTTTGTTCTCAAAAAATTGTACTGACTTTAATGTCTGTCTTTTCTTAAAGTTACAATTTCATATTTTCTAAGAAAGTCAAAACATAATTATTTCTATGCCTTTTGCTCAATTGGTTGTCAACTCACTATTATACGATCATAGGTTATATTTCTCACACTTAAAAATCTTCACACCGGAAATAATAACACAATTACCTCCCAATTACCTCCCTTGTTTTCCTATTCCCCACCATGGAATATTTATCTTCAAACGTTTGAATTCGAAGTTGAAAATGATATTTTTGCCAATTTCTCAACTGGCAATAGTGAATTATAGGATTAATAGGATTATTCTTTAACAAGGTATGACTGTTTATAGTTACGATCTATTTTAGGGCTTTATTTTAAAAATATAACTTAAAAATATGAAATTGTAACTTTAACATAGTTGAATAATGATGAATTACCATGTTAGTTCTGAAATGACCTATTAGAGTTAAGTGAACATGTTCTCTATTTTCTGTATGATTTAAAATACCAATAACTTCAGTTACATCAAGCAAAATGTGTATGAAAAAGTTATACTCATATAAATCAGGTCCAACTTGTGACATTTCTGCACTGTATTTCAATGGTGTCATGTGTGGTGTGTGTTAGGGAAGTTTTACTTATATTACTGTTGTGTTGTAATAAAAAATGATAAGCCAAATGTTTTGTTTTTATATAGTGAAAGGGCCCTCTTCATTAGCCAAGTTGATGCAGAGTAAGATATATTCGGCAATACTATATACCGGAAAACTACCGGAAAACACCATGTTATACTGAATACCGGAAAACACCGGACACCACTAAATACCGGAAAACACACTAAACACTGGAAAACACCCTAAATAGGTAACAAAGAGCCTGGTCCTCTGTTTGCGGAGGGTTAGGACTAGGGTTAGGGTTTTCCAGAGGACCAGCGGTGGGTTAGGGTTAGGGTTAGTTTTTTCTGGTGTTTTCCAGAGGACCAGACTCCGAGTTACCTATTTAGAATGTTTTCCGGTATTTAGTGTGTTTTCCGGTATTCAGTATAACATGGTGTTTTCCAGGAGTTTTCATTTCAATGGGCAAACAATGGCTAGTCGAATCCATATCGGACTAAGGCTAGTAATTATTTCCCCTTATTTCATGATGGTAGTGCGAGTTATAAATAGACAATTTTTCCCTTAATTTTTTTCTCCCCTCTTCCTGCATTGGGTTGACTTTTTGGTCTAGAATTGGAGAAAAGGGATGAAATTTGCAATTTCATAGCAGTTTTGGGTAATACTGATGATATTACAGCGGAGGGATAGGGGGTGTAAAGTGTCTTTCTGCGGAGCAATCATTGTGTCGGAAGTGAGATTTTCACCCCAGTCAACTTCAAATCCGTGTAGCAAAAAATCTAAACGGTCAACCCCCTACAAAATTATGATGAGGAGATTGCCAAATGTTGTCCCCATTGTGCCTATAAAGATTGGAACCAACGGAATGTTGAGAAAAAAGCTACAGCCTGTGATGTTACAGCCATTTAACATTGAAGTCAATGGGCAAATAATTGCTAGTCTGAGTCCTTATTGTCGATAGAGTTGCCTCCCATACCCGTGTTTCTACACGGAAAGGTATAAAGCGTTCTGTGATGTAAACAACACGGGAATAATACTAGATCTTTGTGTCATCTGGAGAATATCTTCTCTAGAGTTAGGGTTCGGGTTAGGTTTATAAATTACATGTCAAACGAACAAATTGAAGCTGTAACAACGGTGGATTGTGGCTAAAACTATTCTGAAGGGTTAGGGTTAGAATTGTGGGTATAAACACTCACTGACAGATATTCTACAGATCGGTCAAGATCCAGTGGCAGTAGCGTCAAAAACGTGAAAATAATGCAAACTTTTCAAAGAAATAGTGGATTTCTGTTGAGTAAATATAAAACCTTTTTTTTCTTCATGGACACTGCTTAAGGGCGTATGGCTCTATTCGTTGGAACCGTAAAATATATGAAAATTGGTCTAAAAGTAAAACTGAATGCACAGTGACTGATAGCTACGAGAACGTAGCTAAAAACGTTGAGATATACTGATGTGTTTGTTTTCAGCTACGATTGGATGCCTTTAGTTCCAAGTGGCAAACTCAATTTCTTTATTGATGCATGTAACATCTTTAAAATAGATAAGTTTATGATATTATGATTAATTAAACTTACGGAGGCCAATGTAGTGGCACAACTGTCGCCTAACTCCAAATATTCGCGTTTAAATTAATGAAGCGTTGTTTTTGTCTGACATTTCACCGCCATCGAAATCCATTCATAGTTACTGTGCTTTCGATTGTCCTTTTGATTGGCTGTTATAAAAGCCTTATATTTAGCCCCGCCTTCATGATGACAGCGTATCGTTTAAAAAGATGGCGGTCTTAGTAACGGCTTAACGCCTCGATTTTAAAAACGACGATTTGTACCCATTTCAGGTAGGATTATATGCTTAATTGTAGTTGAATGTTGTAGAAATATTCTAAATAACAATAATCAATCGTTGTTTTGAATAAAACTATTGTCAATTTTGTTTAAAAATGCTGTGTGTGAATCGCTCCGGCAGCTGCAACGTTATAGGTAATGGCCTCAGTTCTTAACTCAAAACACGGAGGGTTGAGAGATTAAGGTTTGTTATCTAAGTGACTGAGTGAGTGAGTGACAGTAGAAATGAAATGTACAAGTTGAAGCAATATTAATATAGCCTATATAGCCTAAATTTAAAATTATAATATTGATTAGGCTACTAGATGTCTATTTAAAATGAATTATTATTAGGCTATATTTAAAAAAGATTATCGTAATTTCTAATTAATTACATAACAAGCTTGACACCATGTCGGTTAATAAATACATGATATGGGTGGGGTTGGGGGCTTTTTAATAGCATGTATTATTGTATATTCATAATTATCATAGCCTTTCTTAGCCATTTCTAAGCCTTACATTTGCAAATCAATAAATGCATAGAACTTCAATACTGAGCCATAAACAAATGAAATGGGGGTTTAACATCCTTCCATTCTGCTCCGACTCGGCTAATGAAGACGGGAGCCATAAACAAGTCTGAAACTCTTTCGCAATTAAATATTCCAATAAATTAAAAAGTGCTTGAGATCCCACTCTTTAAAATGTAGTAAACTTTACATATAATTCTAATGAACGAATTTTGATTATCACATAAGTGTTAATTATTTTCCTGCAACCTGATTGGTCAATTTTTGAACTGCAGTAACTTTTCCGGAGTATGATGTCCTGACCGTGTATTTGTTTTTGTGTTAATTTTGTGTGGTGCAGTCCCCCTGCACTTACTACTTGTGTATGGTTCTAATGGTCAAGTGCGAGACATTGCGTACCGGTACCACTACCAGTAATATAAGTTTATGGATATTAATGTTGTTTTGATATATTACGCAATGTCTTGCTCGAGACCATTAAATAATTTAGAGTTTGAATATAACTGCATATTTGATTACTGTTAGCCTACCAGTACTGGGATCTCGATCAGATTGATTAATTGGAGAACAACATGGAATATGTCCTTATAAATAATTGTGTAACTGTAAGATTAACAATACTGAATTACCTTATTGCAATTTGATTAGTAAATGTTGGTGTGGGGCATTCATTAAAATCTCTTCTTCCTGCAAATTGAAAGTTAAAGTAAATTCTATTACCGGTGACCTCAGTGTAGACTGCTTGTTGTAAATACATTCTGTTTTGGTTTTTTCTGAATTATTAGATGACAAATACCCACTGCATCGTGCTGCTAGAGAAGGTAGAGCAGAAATATTACAGAATTTATTAAAGACTGAAGCGTTTGCTGTTAATTGTGCTAGTCCAGATTTAGTGAGACCATTACATGAAGCATGTATATATGGAAGATTACAGTGTGTTAAAATACTAGTAGAAGCAGGTGCTGAAGTAAGAGTCTTTGTTAACTCTTGTTAAGTATGCAAGTGTAGCTTTAAGATGTAAATTTAATACTATTCTTCTAATTTACATCACTTTACAAAATGGACTGAAAAATAAAACCCTGGAGCAATTTAGTGAAATTTGCTTTCATTTCTTTTATTCAACATTATTTCATAATTTTCACATAATAAACTATCACTGATTATAATCAAACCAAAATCCTTGTAAGTTTGACTGCTAGCTAGGACAATGCAATTTCTGCTCATCTTTTCTGAATGTACAGGTAAATAAATATTTAAGGTATGTTCCTGCTAATTTAATCATTTCAGGTAAATGTCCGAAATATTGATGGTGCTACACCGTTATGTGATGCCTGTTCCAATGGTAGTCTGCCATGTATAGAATATTTATTAGACCATGGTGCAATAGTAAATCCACCATTATTAATGACATCTCCATTACATGAGGCTGTATTAAGAGGTAAGAGTACATTGAACTTGACACTGTATTTATTGACATTGAAGTATTTGCATCACCATCTCATGATTTATGAGATAACATTACAACATTGTAGTTTGTTGTCTGGTGTGGGTTTTTTTTTTTAACTTGCTGGAATTGTTTGACTTGCCACAAAGAATTAACCATATCAAAATTCATGCATCAATATTTATACGCCCACATTTTCATATGGATGTATATTGTCGTCGCCCCTGTCCGTCCGGATGTCCGTCCGTCCACAAATCTTGTCCGGTTTTGATGAAACTTGAAATATAGGTTTATCTCCAAAAGATCTCGGTTCCTTTCGATATTGGATGTATCGGATAATAACTTCATGGATTATAATTATAGACCTTGATTGTACCAAAAATCATGTTTTTAGCTTGTGGACCCTCTAGAGATCATAATTTTCATCTGATTCTGATGAAACTTGAAATACAGGTTTATAACCCAAAGATCTTGGTTCCTTTCGATATTTGCGCATAAAAAACATTTAAATATATCACTGTTACACATCAGTGAAGGTTGAGTTCGAATTTCATAAAAATTTGACCAAAACTGCAGGAAAAAATGGCCGCTCTTTGTACGCAAATATTGTTAAAGTATGTAATACCAAGGTTGTGGACACTGTTGAAGTCACAACGTTATCTACGCTGATACAGACTTTACTCAAAATGAAAAACAAACTAACAGTAGGGGAATATTTCCCAAACGTTGTATAATACTTGTGGGAGTCATGATCGGCTATGTGCTACATGAAATATAAATATAGGCACATTGAAGGAAATAACTTTACGAGTAACCATTTATGTGAGATGTAGTAAAAAGCCAAGTAAAAACTAAATGGCCTATGTAGTAGTCAAAAAATAGGGATCAAACCATTATAAGCGTGCAAATGAATTAAAGTGTATTAATTACAAAGTTAGGGCATAAGTCCTTATTTCTATAATAGTCCAGGCATTTTAACTCAATTTCGCACCATTTCGGGAAGTTGCTGCAATAGATATGCCGACCACGTTTTATGGTCGATCTAGACGTATATTATCACCAAAAAAAAAGTCCCAGTGCGAAATCTGTGCCCAAATGGGTCAAATTGGCAAAAATCCAAAATGGCCGCCGGTTTTGACTGGAAAATGCCAGTTTTTATCCACTTACCATAATATGATTGAGTTTGGTACAAAATATATCCTTTCGAGGTAGCTGGATCCGTTCCCACACACATTTTGGTGATTAGTTATACCGCGGAGTCAATATTGGGAAATAATTCCAGATGGCGGCCAGTTTTGGCGGGAAAATTCGAATTTTACAAAATAACCACATTTGGTGTCAAAATATATGTTTTGGAGGCAGCTGATCTCATTTTCGACACATTTTTTTCATCTTGGTAATTAACTGGTTCCCCTGGGTCAAAATAATGGGAAATCCCATTGGAAATTTGGGGATTACGAGTGGACGAGTTCGCCTCAGATCTAATACGATGGCATTCATCAAGCATCAACTAAATTTCATTTAGACGCTCTGGTCGACCACTGCTCACTACGGAATCAGCGTAGCAGGCTATCATTCTCAGCCCACTGTGGACGCAGTGTCATGGGCGTGTCCGATTTCGATCACCAACCTCGAAAATTGAGCCAAGATGGCCAAACCTATTTAAGCACGTGGCGAATTTATTTCAGGAACTGATTCAAATGTTGAGACACAGATGGATACAATATCGCTTGTTTGTCAGATATGCAGTGAACTACCCATCGTCATTCCCAAAATGAGGGAAAGATAACGGGTATTGGGGGCTGACAATAATGAGCCGATTAAGATTCCTGGCTTACGTTCAATAATGAGCGGAGATACCAATTTCAATAGCAGAAAATTTAGGACAGAATAAAACTTGGTGTAAATTCATGACTAAGTTCAGCAATAAGCCAAGGGCGTGCTAGGGCCTCCGAGGGTAGGCAGACCAAAGTTAGGGCACTTTAGGAGGGGTGGGGTAGGATCGGGGAAAATTTGAGTTCTGTGGCACATGGTAGAAGCGATTTGACGTATTGACAATTGGTTAAGGGATTATGATTAAGTAACAAAGATCCGAACATGAACATAGTTAGCTGCAGTCAAGAACTAAACGACCTGTGAGTAAAGAAAAACAAGCATCAAAAGGGACTGGTATTCCTTATAAAGGGTACCTGCCAAGTTTCATTCGATTCTGTTCCCTAATGAGGGTAGGGGTAGGGAGGTAGAATTGAAAGTAGACTGACAACCCTAAGAACGAGACGACGATCAAAATACACTTTAAGCCAGGCCAAGGAAGTTACTGGTGACAGATTAAATGTCATTCGTTGTGACGGTTTGCGTATTGGCCCTGAGTATGCTAACTGGCAATAATGGTTCCCGTCGCCCGTGTTGCAATTTTCCTAAATTCACTTAGATAAATAAATAAAACTAAGACAAATTAGTTGATTCTGAATATTATGGAAATATTAATCCGTCTGTAAAATCTATTTTGAAAGTCATCCGTGGAAATCATGGTCTGATTGAGCTTGTATGGGGCCCTTACATCATCAATGAAAAACGGACATTGTAGTAACCCTGTAGTTAGTTGGAACAAGGAAAGGGCAGCAGAAAAGGGGGGCACAATATTCGATGGCACATTTTCGGAAGAGAAGGCACATAGCCACCCCCGCTCCCTCCCATATACCTTGTTAGGAAATATCATCGGATTCGAGCGTTATCAACCATTTCGAGTTTAATTTGTTTTTGAATTGATGAGGGCAGGGTAGGCGGGTGACTACCTAGCCAGCATGCCTCTGCAATTTTTGCTTAAATTACACAGAGTGAAGAACAATTTCTGTGCTAGATGTTTTATAAATAAGTTAGATATGCAAGTAATTAATGAGTGTCATCTATTTAGGGACACCAGCCTCAATGCTGATTTATTAAATACAACTATATTAATGTCAAGTCGTCATTTGTCCTGTCTTGGCTTGTCCAAAGAATAGGCATTGCGAGTTCTACTGTTTACTGTTGTAACAGCGGTCACCGATTATATATGTTGTAATGGACCGTCTGCTAGTCTTTTCTACAGACCGTGTGAAAGACAATGGTCCGCAAAAATGAATTTTGGCACCGCGGACCCTTTAGACCTTGATACAGACTCCTCCACTTCATTAACCTTAAAACATGGACCAATAACTATGGGTTATTCATTATTAAATGGTTCACTGCATATCTGATAAACAGGTGATACTGTATCCATCCGTGTCTGAACATCTGAATCATTTTGTGCCACGTGCTTCAAAAGCCACGACCAGCTTTCGCAGTGATCTGAGAGTGACCCCAGTCGACATACCCCTATGCCGCTACCGCAGTGAACTGGAAGACACTCCAAATGAAATTTAGTTGATACTGGATGAAAGTCATTGTATGAGGTCTAAGGTAGGAGTATCATTAATCTCCAATCCCTAATCAGAAATCTAAATTCCAAATTAGAATTTCTCCTATATTGACACAGGGAATCACTTAATCTCTAAAATATGTACAAAAATAGATTCAGCTACCTCAAAAACATATATTTTGACACCAAACTTGATCCTTATGTAAAATTTGAATTTTCCCGCCAAAACTGACCACCATCTTGAATAACCCCTAATATTGACCCAGAGGTAACACTTATCACAAAAATGTGTAGGGAAATGGATTCAGTTACCCCAAAAACGTATATTTTGATACCAAACTCGATCATATTGTGATAATTGGGTGGAAATTGGAATTTACAAGCAAAAAGCGGTGGCCATTTTGGATTTTGGTCAGTTTGACCCATTTGGGCACGGATTTCAGACTGGGACTTTTTTTTGGTGATAATATACGTCTAAACCGACCATAAACCGTGATCAGCATTTCTATTGCAGCAACTGCCCGCACTTTTGCTATCTTGCCTGGACTATAAAACAGAGAAAAACTAAAACTGAATACAAAGAAGCAATAGGGAAATGTAGATCCTGCAAAATAAACAGAAACATTTTAATAGGTTTGTGTTATTATTTGCTGGAAACAGAGCAGAGAGACATAAAAATACTGATACCAACTACTTGAACTACTCCTTATTCATATTTTTATACAGATTACAAAATGTTTTTTAATTGGTCTATCACCATTATCATCATCATCATCATCATCATCACAATCATCATGACCACCACGACCAATGTAGGGTAAATTAATTGTACTTATATTATATATTATATGGAAATGTGGACGCATATTGCCGTCGCGCCTGTCCGTCCATCCGTCTGTCGGTCCGTCCATCCACAATTTTTTGTGAACGGTCTAACTCCAAAAGTTATTATCTGATTAATGAAGAAGCCTATTTAATTTCAATAATTTTTGTTAATTGGGTCTAGAGTTATGGCCCTTGTTTCACTTTTTTTAACCTTGTGAACGCTATTACGCCAAAAGTTTAATTTCAATGATTTCTGTTCATTGCGTCTAGAGTTTTGGCCCTTGTTTCACTTTTTTGAAGCTTGTGAACGCTATTACGCCAAAAGTTATCATTCGATCTATGTGAAATTTATATACATTTTTAAATTAGTGAAACGATGAAGCCTATTGAATTTCACCAATTTCCGTTTATTAGGTCTAGAGTTATTGCACTTGTTTCACTTTATTGAACATTGTGAACTCTCTAACGCCAAAAGTTATCATCGGATCTTTCTGAAATTTATAGGCATCATTTAAATTAGAGCAACGAAGAAGCCTATTAAATTTCAGCAATTTCCGTTTATTACGTCTAGAGTTATGGCCCTTGTTTCACTTTATTGAACCTAGTGAACGCTCTAAGGCAAAAAGTTATCACACGATCTTTGTGAAATTTATATGCTTGATTTAAATTAGTGAAACGATGAAGCCTATTGGATTTCAACAATTTCTGTCAATTACTTCTACAGTTATGGGCTATGGCCCTTGTTTCACTTTGTTGCACCTTGGGAACGCTCTAACATCAAGAGTTATCTGCCGATCTGTATTGAATTTCAGCCATTTCCGTTTATTACTTCTAGAGTTATGGCCCTTGTTTCACTTTGTTGTACTTTGTGAACACTCTAACCTCTAAAGTTATCTGCCGATCTGTATAAAATTTATATGTGCCATTTAACTTAGTAAAAAGAATCTATATGGAACTGTATTGTAAAGGCCCACAATTACCTACAAAGGAATAAATATGCGACAACTCTTGTCGACCGCTCGGACGATTCAGCTGCTGTGGGCGTATGTTTCGTTGCCTGGCAACCTATCTTAATTGAGGTAGAATGGTTAAACTTGATGTATATGTTCATTAGGTGTTTGTATTGACTGAGTTCAATGATTAACATTTCCCGCTAAAGCTAAGCAGAGCTAAGCAATTGCTATGACTTTGATTCTGTCTGATAGAGAGTGGTGAACTTTATAGTTGATAATCAGTGTAATTGCTTGATACTTTTGAAAAGATAAATGTGCAATTGATTAATATATGTCATCTATATTTTCCGGGATTTCGGCAGGGGACATCAGCCTCATTGTTGGCTTGTTTATTTAAAATCGCTAAGATAAACTTACTGTTGTAATTAACAGATAATGTAGATTGTATAGAGCTTCTGATAAAAGCTGGTGCTAGAGTGGATGCGAGTGATTGTCATTTTGGAACACCCTTACATATATCAGCATATAAAGACCATGAAGCTTGTGCTAGCATTCTTCTTAAATTAGGTAGGTTGTTTGGATTGAGATTTATTATTGAAAAGCATCATCAATGTATATCCCTTGATAGTTGGAATTAAAGGGTATGTGACATAGAAAGACAGCTTTACATTGCACACTAAACCATAGAAGAATATACAGTATGTTATGATATACTGGACATATTACTTTCACCAAGAAAATATTATTGTGGAAATAAACCCACACAACAGCTATGTCCCAACAGCAGATTATCCAAAAAATCTGCTTTTTTCGTTTTAATAATTCAAATAATGCATATGAATTTCATACAGATCGGATGTTAACTTTTGTTGTTCGAAAGTTCACAAAGTTCAACAAAGTAAATCAAGGGCCATAACTCTAGACGTAATTGATGGAAATTGCTGACATTCAATAGGCTTGTTTGTCTTCATTTCACTAATTTAGGTGATAACTGAAACTCAATAGGCTTGCTCGTTTTACTAATTTCAATGATACATATAAATTTCATACAGATCGGATAATAACTTTTGTCGTTAGAGAGCATTTACAAGGTACAACAAAGTGAAACAAGGGCCATAACTCACGGCGTAATTAACGAAAATTGCTGAAATTCAATAGGCTACTTCATTTCACTAATATAAATGATGCATATCAATTTCAAACAGATCGGATGATAACTGTTGTCATTAGAGCATTCACAATATTCAACAAAGTGAAATAAGGGCCATAACTCTAGATGTAACTAACGGAAATTGCTGAAATTCAATAGGCTTCTTTGTTTTACTAATTTAAATGATGCATATAAATTTCATACAAATCGTTTGATAACTTTTGTCATTAGAGCGTTCACAAGGTGCAACAAAGTAAAACAAGGGCCATAACTCCAGAAGAAATAAACGGAAATTGCTGAAATTCAATAGGCTTCTTCATTTCACTAATTTAAATGATGCATATCAATTTCATACAGATCGGTTGATAACTTTTGTCGTTAGAGCGTTCACAAGGTGCAACAAAGTGAAACAAGGGCCATAACTCCAAAAGAAATTAACGGAAATTGCTGAAATTCAATAGGCTTCTTTGTTTTACTAATTTAAATGATGCATATAAATTTCATACAGATCGGTTGATAACTTTTGTCGTTAAAATGTTCACAAGGTGCAACAAAGTGAAACAAGGGCCATAACTCCAGAAGAAATTAACAGAAGTTATTGAAATTAAATAGGCTTCTTCATCTCACTAATGCAAACAACATATATCAATTTCAAAACAATTGGTTGATAAATGTAGTCTGTAGAGTGTTCACAAGAAATTGTGGACGGCGGACGGACGGACGGACGGGGGCGACAGCAATATACGACCACATTTCCATGTGGGCGTATAAAAATTATGTTAAACTTGAAAATGAAATTAGATTAAAATCAAACTAAAGTTAAAGATGGGTTCCCGCGTACAAACTGGGTGATTTAATGGTATATATGGATTAAATACATATTCAAACTAATTAATTTGTCATAATTATGCTTCAAATCCTTCTCAAACATTGTAATTGTGAAGGAATGCCCTGCTATTAAAATTCGATCAAACCAAGTCATGTTTACGTCACGTCTTAGATGTCAGAGGAGAATTCATTGCGTACATTAGACGATGTTGTCTTTAATCGCTTACTATTTATTACAAATATCGAATCCTAATTAAATTCTCGGATTATCCACTACCCGCGTCTTTTTCCGTCATTTTTATCTCAGAAAGTGTTGTACGTCTAACTCTTCATAGCGTTTATCAACTTGTACATTAAGCGCTCAATGTTCGCGTGTGACCTTTGACATCACGCGTGCAGAAATTCTAAATCGTCGGGCTGTGGATTAGGGGAACCCTTACATTTTTGTCCTGTATACGCTCCATGAGTGTTTTTCGGGGAATCCAGTATTTTTCTACTAAGATTGGATATCTCTAATTTCCATATATACCAAAATTGCCATACTTTTATTGGAAATAACCACTCGATAAATACTTTTCTGTATTTTCTGCCTTACAAGTGGTGGCTGATGGTATCATGTAGGCTAGTGATGTCGTGGTATCGCCCTTCAAGAAAGTTCCCCAGGATTTTTCATTAGTGCAGGACAAAGGGCTTGGCAAAATACAGTGTCTAGTTGTGTAGATGGGACAAAAGACAAGCTCCTGTGTACACATTGGCGTACACATAAAAGAATCCTTCACAGTTGAAATTCGATGTAGAAATGCCACATTCCATTGAAAATTTCCGTCATAGCACTCTGCGTATAATCATATTGAGAAAAGAAAATATTTTCCTTATTCAGTATGTTAAATTATTCATTGCTTTTTCTATTATACTATAGGAGCATCAGTAAATGCTACAAAAATTCACCTTACACCATTACATGATGCAGCCAGACATCAAGATGTGAGTTTTTTAACTTTATTATTGAATCATGGAGCTGATATATATGCCAGGAATAACCATGGTTTATTACCTAGAGATTTAATACGTAGTAGTACTTCACCAGCTAAAAAGCTTTTATTATTCTGGGAAGGTAAGGATACAATATTTTTTAAATATAGAAAAAAAGCCTTGACACTAATAATATAACCTGTGATTTGATTTTCCACTTTTGTTTGAAATTTGCATGATACAATGATACAGCAACAAGTTACCAGGACATAACTGGAAAAACTCTTGTTAGGTAGACTTGATCTCTCCAGCCCAGACAGTATCTATTGTGACTAGAGCAGTATTAAATTGGTTTTGACAATAAAGTTGTAAACCCGACCATGCAATAACTTTTGGGAAATGTTGTCTTAAGTCGTATTTTGATTTCTTTATTCCCATCAGAAGCGGAGGGAGGTTGTCTTATATCTCGAAAACGACCCAACGGTGGACTGATTACCACACGGCATAGTATTCTACGCAAAATTTTACTATAGAAAAGATGGGTCTGGTTTTGTGCCCATTTGATGGACCCCCCGCACTGAGCCTCCGGTCTAATAAGCCGTCGGGCTGACAGTTAGTGATATGCATGGGTGTTTTTCAGGAAATCCAGTATTTTTCTCAGAAATAACTACCCTATAAATATTTTCGTGGGAATGTATCTTTAAGCATTGCATTGTAAATGATAAGTCTGTTATATTATATATGCAATCTGATTAAAACACAGATCCAATTTTGTTTCGTTTTTATAGTTCAAAATTTCGATTTTACTTGTCTTTACTACACTTGGATCTGGAAGCGTTGTTATTTAACTCGTGTTCTGCTTGAAATGAGGGGCCAGCCAATCAAATGGTCTGTCGAATCGAACGTTTGACCTTTTTTGCGCGGAACGGTGGGTAGACATTAGCAGCAATAGATATCAAAACAAAGCAAAATTGCTAATTGGTTAATCGAATGACTGACGTAATCGGGTACAAATGTCGCTTGCTTGGTACCTGACGTCATAGAACGTGAACTCCCACTATAACTTGTTAGATCTACATGTAGTGTAGGCCATCGAAAGTATAAAAAACGAAACGAAATATAGATCTATATTTTAATTAGATTGATTATATATGCAAATGTGTATTCAATCACAAGGTTGTATGTGATAATTAGAAATGTTGTCTCCTGCTTAACATCTTGGTTTCTTTCTACAACTAAATAGGCAATGGAGAATGCAGAAAAGAGATATTTGTATAATGTTAGTTACAAATGAAATGAAGTGGGGTTCAGTATCCTACTTTTCTGCGTCTAGGATAATGAAGACAAGTCCCAAAAGATAGGAAGGACCCACTTTTTTTTATTCATTCCTATTTAGTATTATTAATTACATGTATGTTAAAGTTCTTTATTATATTCTGATTTACAGGTAATCCACAATCATTACGACATTTCAGTCGACTCAAAGTACGTAAGTTATTGGGAGGCAACAGATTGGATTGTATAGATCAACTTTCAATACCAAAAGTTTTAAAAGAATATTTGAAATTTACTTGAACCATTGTAATTAAGTTGGGATCACACATAAATGGGGCATTACCCAATATTAGCTTGATTTTGAATCCTTAAAATCATTTATCAGCTTGAATAAATCTAGTCCAAATGCTTTAAGTAACAACAACAGTTGTGTAAATATTGTCTAAATACTGTAAATGAAACATTGAATAAATTGTTTTTTAACAAAGCATTTATATTAGTTTGACACAGGCGTAATTTTATCTTATTCCACTGTAATCAACTAAGTAGTGAATTTTAGTAAAGATATCAGCTGTTGAGGCCTGCACACATCAAGTATTTTCTGTCGTCGACACCAGATTTTTCCTTGACAACAATCCTCAAAACCAAACACTTTGTGGCGCTCTATTCAGACCTCATGTTGCTCATTTCTAGTCATCGTCATTTTTTTGGTGATGATATGTGTCATGCACAAGCATTACCCATCACCTTCATGGTTATTGCCAATGTTTTATTGAAATGTCCTCTTCAATTAGCCCAGGTTAGGTGCAGAAGAGTAGGACGTTAAACCCCATTTCATTTATTGAAATGTTCATCCATATATTGAATGGTATATGCAAAACAAAAAATCTCTATTATAAATGTGTGTGATGGTTTGTCTGTCAACACATATTATATAACCAAGGAAACAATGAAAACAATCTGTTGTATATGACAAATAATCTATGGTATTTCCTTATATCATAGATCACAGTTTTCATGAATCAGATGTTGTCAGTTGGTTTTAATTCGTTAACCATACATTATGTAAGAGCTAAATATTACTTAGACATTTATTCAGATGACAAGCCTATAATAATCTACTCTCTAGACCATCATATGGCCGAGATTTAAATGGATTAGAACATCTGCAAGATTAAAAAATTTAACAATTGTCAAGTTCCATTGGTACGATAATAAACAATCTACACTACAAAACTCCAAATACTGATAACTTCACACAGAATAAATTAATTTGAATGAAATTTTCAATATATTCATTTTTCATGATTTGTTTTTGAACTATTATAGCAAGAATGGCTAGCTCTTTAACTAGATCTTAGATAATGCATTTTGATTTTATAATAAATATTATTGTTTCATTGATGTGGAAGTATTAAAACTGCTATACTGTAATCAGTGATTTTTTTTTTTATTGTGATTTATCCCTTGTGTTTTGAGTCAACAGATATGAAATCCCAAATTTTAGCAATCCATACATTTTATGCATCTAAAAGATAGTTTAAAATCATTTGTCAAATGGCACAGACATTCAGGAATTTTAGGATGCCAAATACTGGTAGCAGTTGTAGACTGGGCATGCATGCATGAAGCCAAAACAAGAACTCATTGACAAGTAGAATGGATTTTTCTTTAAATAAGCAAAAATATATAGAGACAGTGTTGATTTTGTTCAAAATTGATAGTATTTTCTATTTTCACAGGTGGGTAAGACGCTGGCTCGCTAGCCTGGAGGTCGGGTGTTCGATCTCTGCATTGGCCGAGAAAGTTCATCCAGATTTTCCGGCATGGTTTCCCCTTGTCAGTGATGCTGGACGGGAGAGCCTGACAAAGACAGCTGTCTAGTCGTTCAGATGGGATGGAAAACTGAGGTCCCATGTACACATTGAAAGTTGGAATTCAATATAAGAGTAAGCTGTAGTGCCGCTGTCCAGGCCAAATTTCCCTCATAGCACACTGTATGGCGTATGCCCATCTTCATTAGCTCAGTTCGGAGCTGAATGGTTGGTAATGTGAAGTACACCTAAAGGATTTCTCTTCTAACATTGAAATCTGGAAATAGAAATCAACAGTTATCTCTTTCCTTTTCATTGACTTACATATATCAACAGATTAGAACGCTGCAACCCTTTGAGAGTTTAATGATAAAATAGAAAATCAAAACTAATGTCAAGTACCGCTGCTACAGTAACAAACAATCTATGCTACATTTTGTCAAAACTTCAAACACTGATAACTTCCAATAGTATAAAGTAATTTGACTGAAATTTTCAATGTATTAATTTTTCATGATCTGTTTTCGAACTATGAGCAGCAAAAGAGAGAGAGAAATGGGGTTTAACATCCACTCGACACAAACTAGGTCATTTTGGGACTAACACATGGTGTAATTTTATTTCAATAATTTGGTTGCACATAGGGGTCTTTCGCAGTGGGAGGAAACCGGAGAAAACCCACAAGGTTCCTATATGAGCAGCAAGCTTATCATCTAAATCTTACATAATGCATCTTTAATAAACCCTCTAGGTCTATCACTTCATTTTTACTGGTTGTTAGAAGCACAATATATTTTGAGGTTTGAATGAACTAACCAAGGGAAATGTTAAAAGATGAAAACAATAAAACAGATTTATCATATAGGATTTATTATGCTACATAAATCGACAGGTTATATTTACATGATCTCACTAATTACATACATGTAGTATGAAAAAAAAAAAAGAAAAAAAAAAAAAGCACTTTACAAAATAACAATCCACTTATCTGACAAGAATACAGTGATGTCTTCTGTTCACTTTATATCAATATCTATTCTAGCATATACTTGAAAGTTATATCTAAGTAATATTAAATAATTCTCCAAATGTAATTACCGGTATACCAAAAAATATGACGCATACTGTTAATTTGTCTCTATATTTTGATTATTATAACTGTTAATTTAGTCTATATTTTGATTATAATAACTGTTAATTTCTGATTATAGTAACTTTGAACTTTTCTATATATTTTGATTAAAACATATCCCACTACCACTTTAATATATATTGCTAGAAGTAATTATTTACTAATATATGAAGTAGTGATTCATTCCCAAATTTCACTGAAAAGTACATGCATAATGTATTCTGTAATGGACAAAATAATGTGTTAAATGCGACCAGTGATATTATTATCTATATGTAATATAAGGTGGACAGTAGTTACAGAAATAACTGGTATCAACATTAGCCTCATTTAAACAGTAATTAATCAGATGGTAAACATTATTATACACTCAAAGCCATTAAAAACGCAATGCCTAATTCATGAAATATTTCTGGTAAACGTTTTCTTGGGCTTTCCTATCTTATGGCTTATAGGTGAAACTTGTGATGGGTCTGAACCCAATATCAATTCTCGGTAATGTGTTTTAAGCAGTCCCATGTCACACGTTTTGCATGTGCTTTCCCTGTACTCTGGTCCTTTAGATACTGATCAAAATTTCAACATTCATCACTTCGGAAAAATGCTACGCCTTACACAACAAAACAGGATCAGAGCTATTGGCGTGCTGGATCAGAGGGCTTCATAGGTAGCTGTCCAGAAACTTTAATGTTCACCCATCGACCATTGCTCGCCTCAGACGCTTCCAAGCCACTGGAAGAGTTGCCGATCGATCCCCAACCTGGAGCGCCACCTGTAACAACCGCTGCTCAAGATTGTCACATCCGACTACTGCATTTGCGCAACAGGTTCCAGTCAGCTACTGCTACTGCCAGGGGAACTATTGGAACATGGCGTCGGATCAGCCCTCAAACAGTCGAAAGGCGTCTGGCTGCTCTTGGATTACACTGCCGTCAAGCTTACCAAGGTCAAATCCTTTTGCATCGTCATCAACTTGCCAGACAGCAATGGGCCGCAAATCAGGGGTATCTGCACAACACACCATGTCGAAATGTCATCTTCCCGGATGAATCCCAATTCAACCTCAGTTTTCCTGACGTACCGATGTCGACATAAACGCTTTGCTCATAACTGCATGCTGGAAAGGGATAGTTTCCGCGTAGGTGGCGTCATGGTTTGGGTCGCTATCAACGTCAACTTCCGGTCCCAGTTGGTGGTGGTCCAAGGCAATCTCAACGCTCAACATTATGCTGAAACCATCATTCGTCCGGTGTTGCTTCCATTGCTGGCTCAACATGGCGTCCGTCGACCCCACACTGCCAGGTTGACAAGAGACTTTCTGAACAATCATCATGTCCGTGTTATGGATTGGCCCGCTATGTCTCCCGACATGAACTCTATCAAACGCCTTTGGGATGAACTCGGACGAGTTGTCACAGACACTCCAAAATCATTGGCAAACAATCCAACAGCGTGTAGTGAGACATCTGTGCCAGTCCATGCCAAGGCGACTTCAGACATGTGTACGAGCTCAGAGTGGACATACCCGATAATGACTTCAGCTGTCACCTTCTTTGTTTCATGGTTCTCGGACGTTTCAGTTTTGTGTATTTGTAGTGAATTCTTTCATGAAATTCTCTACAAATGCTTGTTATCTCGATTTTGTCAATTATGTACATTTGTTAAAAGTTGTTGCAGTAAATAAACTTTGAATTTGGCATTGTGGTTTTAATGGCTTTAAGTGTATATCTATCCTCAACTTCTCTTCTCAAACTTGCAATGGCTGATAATGGTCTAATTACTTTGAACATATTGATTTCAAGGCACATATATTTTGTTGTTTTACAGTATCCATATAGTCTCATGATGTAAAACCTATTATTATGTATCGATAGAGGCTTGCTTGCACTTTAGCAAGAACCACTTGTTTTTATCATGTATCAAGATTAAATTGGGGTTTTATTTTCTTCTTTAAATGCTATTAGCTGATAAAAAATGTATTTCATTGTGTTGTATGTTCTTGAAAACCAGTTCTATGAATGACAAAAACAATTTACACTATGTCTAGACAATCAGTCTAACAAAATCTATATCTCCTTAATATACAAAATAATACAATAATTTGGCAAAAAGAATATAATGATACAAATATATAATATTATATACAAATAGCACAATAATTCATCAATGTAACACACTTTTATAGTTTATATTTCATGTGTTTGATTGAAGGTCAACTTTGGTATAAAAATTTATATTAAAATGTGCATTCATGTTTTAAAAACAAATACCTATAAAGTGTGGTTTTAAAATCATTCATTCTACATGGAAATATTGAATGTAATTGAATGTAATTTGAGATGATGTTGTAAGTTTTTGGTCTACATAAAGTAAAATAAAGGGGTGAGTGAATTATCATAATGAACTATCACAAATGATATCCTGAAATTACAATTATTATACCTGTTTTGTTACTAAAGAATTAAGTTGCATTGATTGAAACCAAATAATTTCACATTTACATTAATACTGTTTTCTTTATACCCTGATAGTTTGGCAAGAATTAAGAAAGTTGCTCCCCCATAGCCGTTATATAATACTCCATGGCATTTACATAGTAAATTTATTTCCCATTTGTTAAAGATGGCATTTTGGGGGTAATATCATCGGAAAAGTATGTAATGTACAACATAATTTAAAGCTTTTTCTAATTAGTGTCATTGAGCATCACATCATTCTGGATTTCAGACACTCTATAAATACATTATTACATTACCATTCTAATAAATATGAGTATTTATTAATTTAAATTTAATATCCGGTTCATTTTTGTATAATGTAATAGACTTTAAGATAGGTAGTAAAACACATTTCTGTAGAAGCTGAAGGTGATGTACACATGATGCAAAGTTTTATATGAGGAAAAAGAAAGAAAGAAGAAAGATTCAACAAGACATAAATACTGATAAACATACATTATACGTAAATAGAAAGAAAGAAGATAAGAAAACATATAATAGATAAAGATTTGAGCAAAAGGTACAAGATACAAATAAATCAAATCTAAAATTTCCAAAACAAAAGGGTACAAGGAGAAAACATATAATGTGAGCAAATCACTCTTCTAACATTGAGCTACAAATAAAAAAGAAATATTTTCATTAAACTTGAAAGTGAAAGGATTTCTAGATATATTTTGATAAATTACCAAAAACTTAAGAACATTAATACCATAAATATCAATCAAAACAATGCATAGTTGTTAAAGAATAAATGTTAAACACATTTGACTTAATGCTGCCTAAATACTGTAATAGCACTATTTATGATTGTAGTCAAAAACTAAATGCTGTAATCTCAAGAGTTTTTACAATATCTAAAATATTAATTCTGATCACACTTTGGAACATCAGCAAGCAGTTTTTCTAAACACTGTAACCACTGTCTTTTATCATGTTCATCATTAGCTATTAATGTGTGTGACTGACCACTTAAAGGATCTTTGAATGACACCTTGAATACACTATTTGCTGTAAATGAAAATAAAATAATTATATAGCACATCAAAATAATAACATATGCACATATTGGTCATATGTATGAAACATATAATGATGGTTATTTTGGTGTAACCACAGTTCATAACTTATTACTTTAGTTCAAGAAATTTCCAAATACAATTCTAATTTATTTTAATTTGTGCCAATATACATTATGTCATCCCTGATTTAAATACATTATATTACTATAAAGTAAAAGGATTGGAAAAACGTTACAGATTCTTGCAAATACATCAAACTATTCAAGATAACAAAGGGTGCAAAAAAGCAAAAAATATAAGGAAAGTTGTAGATTGAATAGATCATAAAAATGCTCATACATAAGAAATAATATCTTAGTAGACTGAGAATTATTCCAATGTGTACAAGAATTTTGAAATTATAACCCCATTTGAAACTATCTGCAATTTAATTGACAATGTGGTCAGTTAACCACCTATTGCATAAAACAGGTTATTTATATACACAAGTCAATTGATTCTATCAAAATCAAGATAATAAATATAACTTACGTGTAGTGGCGGTTTGACTAAATGATTTTCGAAATGACCCCATTTTTATTTCCACTTCCTTCATATCTTCTATGATCATTTCATCAACTGGGATTGGTTGACGATAAACTTGATAGCACTGTTGTCCATTTTGATTGGTTAATCTTGTAACCAATAGTATCTTATTGAACAGGAAAATATGTAGTTTCTATAAAGAAACAATAAACTTCAATGATCATATATATATCTTTACCCAATGATCATATATATATATTTTTACCGGTAGATAGAAAGATAAGATAAAGATGGAAGATAAATTGAGGGATAATTATTTCGTTTATTTTATTGGTGACATATTAAGGTTATTGCTTCATAATGGATTAGTTACACCACTAATAGAACAGAACTTTATCTGTCACAGCCTCAAGTAAGGCTGTGCAAAAATATCGATATAATCGATAATCTGTAGAAGTTATTTAGCGATACGATAATCGATATTGAAATTCAAATATCGATTATCGGTATATTTACCTTCTGACGTCAAGTTACGGTCACTTTCACATGACTGAACTTGCCGTAGTCTGGGATGCAGACAAATGAACGAATACACAACGTCAACACAACAACTATTTTCCCCCTCTGCTTACAAACTGGCACATTTTAAATATATATTATTGTAAAAAAACTAAACTTTAAGATTAAATACATTATTTTAATATTTTCGTTGTTTTTGTTGTTATTACTAGTTGAAAATAAAATAGGTCACGCACTTTGTGAACAATGACGATCGCACGTGATATAGTAAAATTAGAATTATCTCCCTTCTTTGTTCTTGATTGATTTGTAGAGAAATTGTCTGCTTTCACGATAAAACTAATTGTATTATTAATGATCAACTCAGCTTTTATTACTAAATCATGTCAGATACAGCCCATACAAAACACGTTTTTGACTTCCCGGGAAAATATCTATATCTCTCGTAATTTCTTGGAAGAATTCTACTTTGGTTTTCGTCAAAATTAACCAATCATAAAAATTCTACTTTGAAAGCCAGTAATTATTTTTTATTGTCCAATCAATAGACGCCTTCTATTATATTTTATTCTATTATTAGTAACACTGTGTGATCGCCAGTAACTTGCAAAGAGAAACCATGTATTGTCTTTGTATTTATCGGAGATATTGGAATAAAAAAAGGTTCAAATGAATCAAGAACAAAACTTAGAATAATACTCAAGTTAATCCTACATTTAGCAACTAATTATTTTACATTAATTGATTTTTTTACATACATCGGCACAGTATTAGACTAGGATATTAACACTACTGTAACTCGATCAACACAAATAACAGGTCGGTAAAGTTTGGTTTTTCCGGAAGAATGATATCCGATTATCGATAATCGCTGACAAATTCTTGCCGATAATCGATATTGAAATTTCATATCGATTCCCAGCCTTAGCCTCAAGTGACTACTCATCAATATGGCTAATAGATGAAGCACAATAGTTTTTTTGATAACATTAAAGCCTGTTTTAATCATCTGTCTACTAGAAGAGGTGACCACTGATAACTATTAATATATTTAGAGCAATTAAAATAGAATGTCTGTCTATAAATTAATAGTAGTCCTTGTGATTTTTGATAGACAAGACATGAATCTATTAAAAAGACATATAACGGTATATGTCAAATCAATCTGCCTAGTTGTTTAAATATAGACCTACTGATTATATATAGTTGTATTTTTAAACCTATAATATCTGATGACTTACACTTCCTTTATTGTTACGTAGTATACCATTACAAACTAAATTAGTTGAATCTTCAATATAACTGTGTTTCTAAAAAAAAATATTTAAAATTTGCATTATAGAATTTACAATCCTCCATAAAATAAAAGTTGATATGACATTATTACCGATTTAATTCACTTTAATTAAGTCCATGATGCTATTATGGGTGTTAATTTGATAGATCACACCTCTGATAAGCTCACATAAGGAGAGGCATTAGTCCTTTAAACAGTCCTTCACCAAAAAATAATTCTCAACTGACTATAATTTGACAACACAGTTGCATTGGCTGTATTCAAAATTGTATGCTAAATGTGGGACCAATCTCAATCATGGTTTACGATTTATTATGAGTTGTACACATTATAGCAGGCTGCAACTTTAGTTTTAAAAGAGTTTTAAGTAACTCAGTGATTGTATTTACAATAATTAAGGTGAGTTTCAATGTTTTGAATATGATTTATGCCACTTTAATTTTATGACATATTTAATACATGTTGATAATAAAAGTTTTTATACCTGATCATCATATATATATGATATTCTGGCTTTATATAGACAACATTTAGCTTCTCCTGTACTTTTATCAGCACTTGCTACCACACTCTCTATAAGTTTAATCTATTAACAAAAAATAATCCATTCTATAATATATTTCTGGTTGATCAATGACATAACCAAGATGGAACTAAATAGAAATATTGGTCTATATTTTATTTACTAGACATGATGAATTAGTCAACTTACCGATTCTGTTAGATACTGATAATCAACATCCTTTGGATCAGTCTAGAAAAATAACAAAACACAGTTCTAAACAATTTATATAAAATTAATTACATAAAAAAAAAAAAAAATTATTCTAGTTCCAGTATATACAATGACATGAAGTTTTTATTATTATTATTAGATAGAGAGAGAGAAATGGGGTTTAACGTCCACTTGACACAAACTAGGTCATTTCGGGACTTACATAGGGTTTAATTTTATTTCAATAATTTGCTTGCGCGTAGGGGTCTTTAGCAGTGGGAGGAAACCTGAGAAAACCCACAAGATTGGACAGGCGACCCTACTCCTTGTCACATACAACCGAGGATTCGAAACCACGCCAGTTGACTCAATGACAGGCTTTATGATACAGCGCGCACATGCTAACCATTCGGCCATCCAACCCCCCATTATTATTAGAATAATGAAAGTGGATTTCAATTTTTAGAAATACAATATCAAATCAAGGTGAGCTTTGTACTTACATATTTTTGTATACTTTTTATCAAAAGGGGATATTTCATAAACTTTGAACGTACACCATCTGTAAAAGATAAATTTATAATCTGTACTTGAAAAACAATTTTTTTAATTTAGATTGGATTTTGAATTTGGAATAAATTTATATTTGTCACATTCACACTTAATGATATTCAATTCCTACGGTACCGCAATTTATATTACACATTACCAACTATATTACTTGTCTTTGGTAATTCCTAAAGTACATAAAAATTGTATTGGACATACTTAGATACAGGGAGCATGTTCATATTATATACAGTCAATTGGCTAATCCCTTTCCACAAGAGGAGAGTTTCTAACAAAATACAGATCTACGGCCACACAAAATACCGCTGCGTCATCAAAA
This sequence comes from Patella vulgata, assembly GCF_932274485.2. Lineage (NCBI taxonomy): Eukaryota > Metazoa > Mollusca > Gastropoda > Patellidae > Patella > Patella vulgata. The sequence continues at coordinate 48,472,302 of NC_065885.2, forward strand.
ATAATAATAAAAACAAAATTTCAAAGTCAATAATTTCTGGGCATTCATATTTTCCACGATCATGGGAAGTAACTCTATTAAACATTTCTTGAAAAGAGGAACTGAACACTAGACTCAGCTATATCAAGTGTGTAACTATGGGAAACACTATTAATAATCACGAACAGCACTGGATAATCGATTGTTAATTTGTAATTCCACAATGATGGTGGCCCATCTTTATTTACGATCAAAATGTCCTCTCCAATGGACCATTTTATCTTTCTCGAGAACTATGAGTGTTAGAAAGATGACTGAAAGTATTCTCCGTGGGAAGATTGAGGAAGCAGACTTCAATTTAAATCAACAGCAAAATCCATGCCTTGACAATGAGTATCTGAGTATCGACACCACAGAATGATTGTCAAATAAAAACAGGTGGATATGAAAACAGAGAGAGAGAGAAATGGGGTTTAACATCCACTCGACACAAACTAGGTCATTTCGGGACTAACATATGGTTTAATTTTATTTCAATAATTCGCTTGCACGTAGGGGTCTTTAGCAGTGGGAGGAAACCGGAGGACCCGGAGAAAACCCACAAGGTTGGACAGGTGACCCTACTCCTTGCCATGTACAACCGGGGATTTGAAACCACGCCAGTCGACTCAATGACAGACTTTATGATACAGCGCGCGCACGCTAACCCTTCAGCCATCCAACCCGTTATTTCAAATCTTATTTAGTTTTAGTTTTTCTTATTAAGAATTGTATAAGGATTGTCTGAGAACAGAGAGACAGAAATGGGGTTTAATTAATGTCAACTCGAGGTAACTTTGGGACTAACGTATGGTTGAATTTTATTTCAATAATTCGCTTGCGTCCAGGGGTCTTTAGCAGCGGGAGGAAACCGGAGAAAACCCATAAGGTTGGACAGGCGACCCTACTCCTTGTCACGTTCAAGTGGGAAATCGAAAACCAAGCCACTAGGCGGAATGACAGACCTTGTGATTTCACACACACGTAGTAAACCACTGTCTGAGGACAGTGATAAATATAAAAGATGTTAATCGTTTCTTGTCAGCCACATTACTCCATTCTTACCTAAAAGACTCCATAAGTCGAGTTTTCTGCTGAATGGAGAGTCCTGACACCGTTGTAAAAAATCTACAACTGCTGGGTCATTCTTTTTCTCATCAAATAAAGCTTTACCAAAAACTTGATTAGAACAAAATGGTATATAGCACTTTAATAATGGTAGCTGTAAGTATAGTAAAATACATTCAATGTAAGAAAAAATATTTCCATTCCAATATAATTAAATTAAAGATAATTATAGATAATATCGCTACTGCATTGGCTTCTTGTTATGACAAACATTTACAGAACAAATAGAAATAAATATTGTATGACAGTGTCAATGAGAAGACATACAGGGCCCGCTCTGGAAAAAAGGGTTCATTAGCCAAACTCCTAGCCAAATATCAAGCATGTTAGCCAAAAAAAAAAATACAACTATTGGGTCAGGCGATTAAATGATCACCTCCTTTCTCAATAATCACTGCATCACGATATATCGTGATTATATTTAAAATAATCGCAATTTGAATTATGATTTGGGAGAATCAAATAAATTCATAAAATTTGGAAAGTATTTCGTAATATTCTGCCGAATTCTCGTCAAAATGACAGTAGGATAATTAAACATCTTGTGTTAACAATTTCTAGTTACCCCACTGCACGCGGTGTTGAGCAGGACGCTGATGTCATAGAAACCAACTCCACCGGCCCCACTGTTGACCATTGATTATCAAGTTGGCAACTGTTCTATGTTATGTACAAGTTATGCGTCTGGATAATATTTCTCTTATTGAATTTTTCGTCACTGGCGAATTGGCGAGCTGCCAGAGCGGGCCCTTGACATACATGGTTCAAGACAATTAAGTCTAACTGATTACTAAAACTTATGATAATAATCTAAAATATTTATCATTACAAAATTATTACTGATATTTCATTTATATCTTCAAATAACATCTCATCTCAATAAACAGGTGGCCATTTAATTACAGGAGATGTTGTTCTTACCCATTCTAATAACTGTCTTCCAACTTCTTGAGTTGTACCATCAGCTTGACGTTTACTCAGTAATCTTTCTGATAATTCTAAATATAGAATTCAATATTTAATGTCATACTATTCTTTAAGAAACATTAAATCAGATAATTCTAAAAATAAAATATTCCTTGTAATGATGATGTTATGTTATTCTTGAAATTAAATATTAATGTGAACATATAATACAAAATACAGAGTAACAGATTTGTCATAATTTGTAGAATTGATCATAAAAAATATAAACTTACCCCTGTGTACTGGTAGAAGTGATTCAATTGGTCCAAATATCTGTTTTAATTCACCATGTGACATTAGCTGTAACTTCTGCATAGAATCATGATATGTCTGAAACAAAAAGAATAATTAATTACTAGAACATTCTCTTGAAAACATCTTCATTCTTTACTATTTATAAAATAAATGAATAAAAACAAGTTGGTTTTGAATATTTTTTCTTATTCAAAATAATGAATTGAATTTAATAGTTGATTTGTACAATATTTAAATCATCTATGATATCTTGTTCACCTTGACAGAGTTGATATACAAGATTTACAAAAACTACTCACCTTTTGTACAATATTTAAATCATCTATCATATCTTGTTCACCTTGACAGAGTTCATATATCGCCTATAATAAATGTAATATACATACAAATATAATGACTTACAACAATACATCCAAAGCTAACTTAATTTGTAAAAAAATAGGCTGAAAGTTCACATTTATATGAATATTAAATCATATAAAACATTATAAATAGAAATAAAGAACAGTATTCTAATAATAATAAATATTATGTTGTACTTTATGTATTTATAATAGAGACAGCTTTATGGATATCATTCACTAAGGTGTAATTAATTGCAGTGTTCACTGACAGTTCTCTCATGGTTATGTACATATTGTCTAAACAAATATTTACAACTATACAATTAAGTGATGCAATCTTTGGTTGAGAACTTAATTATTTGTTGTATGATTAATTAATAAAGTACATGTATGATTGAGATTATGACTATAATGTTCATTACAATATATATCCCTAATTACCGGCACCTATCTTTGACAATGTTGGCCTATCACATGACAATTTCCCATCTTTTCTATAAAGGGTAAAAAATATGACCATCTTTTGGGAACCTATTTGTTTGTTGTGTTATTCATCAATAAAGTATGATGTAGATTACCAGATACAAAGCTTGACCAATGTCTCATTTTATTTTGACCTTGCAGATCTTAAAATATAAATCCCAGTTATAAACTGTAGTGGCTACGTAATCTATATGGGACAGTGTGGAATTTTGGTGTTTTAATTATATAATAGGTTTTAGTCTACACTGCACTTCACAGACAGCAGCATAATAAACAATAACAAACTTTCACTTTCATCTGATCGTTGAACCCTTCTGGACAGGTCTTTGTAACAACATCAGTGACTATCATCTCATCATCTCCTTGGATATATTTTTACCAACAAACCCTGGGTTACAGGTGTAACAATCTATATCGGTCTAATTTAGGATTATGAAGGTGTCGGATGCATAAGATTATCTTCTAAATCTTAAAGTTGTATTTTGTGCTCAAAGTTTATAAGTTATTTTAGTTACGGAGGATACTTTTGGTCAAGTCTTCATTGATAAATTAAGGTATGTGTATTTGAATATCATTGTATTTGGATGTCACCCGCCGAAATACCAAAATAAATAGATGACACATTAATTAATTTCACATTTTATCTTTTTCAAAAGTATCGAGCAATCACACTGATTATCAACTATACACTAAGTTTTATAACTCTCTATCAGATAGAATCAAAGTTATATAATTGTCCCAAAGCATCGACCAATGAAATTGCTTAGCTCAACTTAGCTTTAGCAGGAAATGTTAATGTCAACACATTCACCTAATGAACATCTACAACGAAGTTAAACATTCTACCTCAATTAAAAGCAAAGTTATGTTCCAAAGTCTTGATCTATCAAATTGTTTATCGCTCCTTAGCCTAAGTAGAAAATTCTCATCATCAACCTTAGTCCAGGTAATGGTATAATGAATCTATACTCGGAGTTTCATCACTATCACTTAATTAAAACTAAAGTTATCGTGCCCGAAGGCATCAACCAATCAAATTGCTTATCTGTGCTTACCGTAAGAAGACAATGTTCATCAAAGAACAACATCAAGGCATTAACCTAATCAACACCTACACCAAGTTTGAACATCCAAGCTCAATTAGAAGGAGAGTTATTGTGTCCCAAAAAGTGTGAGGAACAAACAGACAGACTCATTTTAATAACCCCCTGCTTTCTTCGAAAGGCGGGGGACAATAATCATAGAATCATTTGTTTATACAGGTATATGGTATTGTTTTATAAACACATATCTTTAAAAACCCTTTCATGGTATATTATTTTTATATAGATATTATCTAATATTTAGATATACAATAGCAATTATTACTGTAAAGTTATACATAGAAAGTATAGAATTAAGTACTAGTGATGTAATATAATAATATAATACAGTGTAATGATGCATTTATTTTAAAGTGTATTGTATGTGTTATAAATTAATTCTATGTATGTATATTTTACTGGGTTTTTAATAAAGATTCAAACAATCTCGTCTTTTCAGTGTAATAGACCCGGTTACATATACATATGTTACCTTGAAAGCATGCAGATATTACTACGCCCTAAAATACATCAGAATAATAATATAATATGGAATTTTGGGGTCTGATAACAATTTTACTATAGGTTACAAACATGTAAGTAATTAACGGGAAGACTACTTGTGTAAATATGCAGTAATACTCTTCATCAAAATTTGTAATAAAAGGTTCTATGCTATGTTGAAATACAAACAACCAAATTACGCCATTCACACTGAACAGCTCATCGACTGAGGGCTACCGGCATTGGATTTATTGAGCAAATATCTTATTTCTAAAAAACGTGATATTGTATATTAATTTGGGAGCAATGTTTGTTTTATCTGGTATTCTTTTGAATATATATGACCGGACTCGATTAAATTTAGTATTCGCACTTAGGATAAATTTACTACGCCAGTCTTCGAGATATTGTTGAACTGTACATCAAAAATTTCTGATTTCTAGACAGGCATGGCGCTGCCGATATTTGGTTGTTCGTGGTTTTGTTCAGTTATGTCTTTAGCAAGTAAAGTTTGAACTTTATGTTAAAGTAGCTAAGTCTCTAACTAAATATCATCCAAAATCTTCGACATTGAAAACACAATTTATTTGACGGTTTAAATCAACATTGATGTTGTGATCTTACCAGGAAAAGATGGCCTTCTGATATCCAATATTTAAGACAAAATAAACATTTTACAATTGGTACACGAATCGTGTACCATAATGCGTTTCAGTGCTATTTGTTATAAGGGACTCGAAAAACGAGGCTAGGCATATTCCACAAGTCATGTCAAATGGTGACGCTATATTCTTATCTGGAGAGAATGCTCAATAAATACTATCAGCGTAGACTGGAATAACCAGAAGCTAGAGATTGAAATCCGATTGAGAATACTGGCGTATGTCGCCGAACCTAACTATTAGACATTACAGTAAAAAAGAAACGAATGAATGTAAATCAATTTATATACATTCATATTACATTATTGTATGCGTTGCGACCCATTTGTGTCAATTTCTAGGTCCCAAATATTAGCGACTTAGCTCCTTTAAGTAGTCTACTGTACTTTTATTTTCTGAATATGGCAAAAGACAATCTCCCATAAATTTTCCCTCAGACAAAATGACAGACCGTTTCATCAGCCATGATAATGAAGTACTGGTACTACTAACCTCTTGTTTTTTAATATCATTATGAGAGAATTTACTAGGATTTCTACCATCTGTAGTCATCATATCAGACCATGTTTTACCTAGACGTTTTTTACCAGCTGATGGAAGTGGTGCCTTGTATGGAGAAACAACTGGTCGTGGTGAACATGGTACTTTAAATGGTGTTCTACTTCTTGTCTAAAAATAGTGAAATTAATGAGGAAAACTATTCTAAAGATAGGTTGCCAGGCAACGAAACATTCCCACTGCAACTGAATCGTTTGACCCATCAACAAGGGTTGTCACATATTCATTCTTATGTAGATAATGGGAGCATTTACAAGACAGTTCAGACAGGGTCAGAATATTAGCAGTAATTTAGGGAAAGTGGAAATTACAAGGCTTCTTCGCTTTATTAATTTAAATAATGCATATAGATTTCATTCAGCACATCGATCAGTCGATAACTGTTGTTGTTAGAGCATTCACAATGTGTCTTTAAATCACTAAAATTGAATAATGCTTATAAATTTCATGCAGATATGATAACCTTTATCATTCGAGTGTTGACAGGGTTCAACAAAGTGAAACAAGGGCTATAACTCCAGAAATGTTGAAATGCAATAGGATTCTGTTTTACTAATTTAAATAATGCATATACATGCAATTTCATACAGATTGGACGATAACTTTTGTTATTCGAGGGTTCACAAGTTTTGCAAAGTGAAACAAGGGCCATAACTCTAGCTAAAATTAACAGAAATTGTTGAAATCAAATAGGATTCTTCTCACAAATGCAAACATAAATAGATTTCTAGATGATCGAAAAATAATGTAGTCGGTAGAGTGTTCACGACAACATACAATAGATCTATGACCACATAGAAATGTGGACTGGGTGCATAGAAATGTAAGAATTAACATACTTAAGTTGACTCATTAACAGTAATTCCCTAAATACATGTATACAGTAGGGTCATTCCCATGACAAGTGGATCAATTTGCAGAAGTTGGGAAATCGACCCCCTCGAAAAAATATGGAAAAAATGTGTTATTGTACATGTAGAAACTGTGCAAAATTTGTGGACTGTACCTTGAAAATTGACAGGGATTCAGGAATTTGAGTTTTATGACTTACCAATAAGTTTTCAAAACAATATATATATATATATAAATACATTCAATTTTCTCGATTTTCAGATATCTTGTTTTTACCTTTCTAGTGAAGATTTGGCTCAAATTTGCCAGTCTTAAAGAACTTTTTGTGTAGATTACAAATCTGCAATCAGATTACAGGTGAGTGGTAGGGTTTGCATGCTACTTTGCCATGAAAACTAAAAAACGAAATTTCGTGTACCGGTAATTGAATTTTTACTGATTTTGTAGTGCTCCAATCTTAAAGAACTTTTTGTGTAGATTACAATTCTGCAATCAGATTACAGGTGAGCGGTAGGGTTCGCATGCTACTTGGCCATTAAAAACCGACAAAATTTGGGGTAATTGTATATTTTCTGGATTTTGTAGTGCTCCAGGACCTACAAAGTAATAGATATAGACCCAAATTGAGATTGTCGGTAGTACTACATAAGAAACATATGAATACACATCAGTCTTCACCAGATTCCCAGAAAATTGGTCTTGAATATGGTTTCCGACACAAATTTTCGAAATTGTCTCATATGTTCGAGCTGATTGAACCCCGTAGATGGGCACCTAAATATATGAAACTTGTTGGAATTATAATTCGTACTAATGTCTCTAACATATGTTATAACCATTCTTGTCCCATGCCATCTCGATATTTTCGATTTTTTCAAAATCTGTGTTTAAACCGTTCTTTAAGACAGCCAAATTTGAGTCCTATATATCTTCACTAGAAACCTAAAAACAAGACATATGAAACTTGAGAAAATTATTGATATACATTTTGTTTCGAAAACTAATCGGTAACTCATAAAACTCAAATGCCTGTATCTTAGTCAAATTTCAAGCTACAGTCCACAAATTTTGCTGTTTCTAGTTTCTACATATACAATAACATTATCTTTTTTCCAGACATTTTCAAATGCATCGATTTCCCACCCTTGGCCCACTTCACATGGAATGACCCAATAAATTGTAAAGTGGATCTATTACCACAGGTGTTTTGGAGGGGGTTTTTTGCTTAAAAAAAAGAGTAATCATTCAAATTATATTACAATTGTTAATGATCAGGTCAAGTAGTAGTTATTACATTGTTCAGTGCTATGGACAATTATCTTTTAGAGTGTCAATAAATGTCATATCCACTTAAGTAGCTCCCATTTCAATGAAATTACCTTAGAAGATTTACTGGGTGACAGTAGATTAACTAATGATGATACCCGTAGTAATGATCGTCTTGTCTTTTTCTGAAAAAGATGTTCACATCTTAAATGTAAAAATACACCATTTTATTACCCTGTGCACTGAGACACTTATGTAATTTGTCATAAGTAAATATATGACTTAAAAAAAAATCATGTAACATACCCCTTTTTTATAATAAAATGGAAAGTTTATGTGATCAAAATTGTTTAAAATACAAGTTCCACATTCACAAATAACTTGATAAAATTCATCATTTTCTCTGGACATTTTCCTGTCTGTGTCTGTCTATCAGAGAATCTGTGTAGATGTAATTTGGAGTCAGCACATGTATAATTGTAACCATGGTCGTTATTTACTAATAACAGACCAGGTAACTAACTACAGGTACCATATTTTTTTAGAAAGTCATGCATCACAATTACATATTGGTTCTATGATTAAGCACCAAATATTTGGACTGTCACCTAGAGACAACTGTCACTGCAGAAATTGTCAAAACAAACCACCTCACCCAGACATATTATAGATTTTTAACACTAAAGAATGGACACAATGTCAATGCTAATCACAACCATAAAAAATAATTGATTTTTTATCTACTATGGCCAGTAGCTAAAATCAAATTAGCATATCTGTGAAACATGTAAATATTTTTAATGAAATAAATTACTGCACTGTGTCTGTTTGTGATATAATTTGTATATCCCACGAGAATATTTCAAATTAAGATATAAGCTTAATCATTTGGATTAACAATTTTAACAAGCTTATAACTACAATAGAACTGAAATATACCTTAAGAGTAGCACCAACATCGTAACTCTGTACACTTAATGAATCTTCATCGGTTTTCCGTTTTCTTTTTGATGTCTGTAAAACAATTTTTTGAAAAAAAAACAATTAAAATTTCAAAAATGGGTAAAAAGATAAACATTTATAAAAGATATATTTCATAATGGAAATTATAAAATCATGAAAACTTACAAATGGCAGCTCAAAAGCAGAATTTAAGGATAGGCGTCTGTTGCTTCTTTTTTCCTTTACTTCAGGAATCCTAAAATATAAAGTGATTTATTTAGTTGATATTCAGAATCATGTTATATACTAATTAATATCAGAAAATATCAATCACTTATTAAGTAAGAAAGAAAAAGCTAATAAAAAAAAAATTAATATACATAAGTCGATAATTATGTTCATAATCAAGAAAAGGTACTAAGATCTTATTTTCAAAATTAAATGCTGTGTTATCAATGGATGTTTAGTTACAGATTTAAAATTCAATCTTCAAACAACTAACATGGCTGAATTTAAATAGGTCACCCATCTGGATTTTCATAGTATCAGATTCCCCTTTTCAATTAATGTTGTTTCAATATCATTTTTGAAATTGCACAATAATTAATTTTTAGGCAATATCCAACAAGGAGAAATATCAAATCCATCCATTAAAAAATTCAAATGTAACCACCATTTTCGAGTTTGGCAATTCATTGATATGGTTGAGAGCACATCCAAAATTGAGGCGAGGCGCTCATCTTTTCTAAATATTTCATCTGTTTCAGAATGAGCAATAACCATGTAACTTTATGTTCTTATTATTCTTCCAACTTAAAAATAAAATATTCTTACATTTTGATGGTTCATATACTTTCCAAACTTGTAGAATATGAACAGTAATTAAATTCCTTCCTACAGTGTATTTCTCTACAAGCCAACCACTGACCACAACATGAACATCACTTGTAATAGTTCAAATGACCAACTATTAGAACCAATAAAGTCTTTACTTTGGTTATGTAACATGATGTAATCAGTCAACAATTAAAAGCCTAAGGCCAGAAAAAACACAAAGAGACCACAGTCGATTGATACCACAATAAAGACCAATGAGGAGAGAGAAATTTGACTCTCTTTTTCGTCTTTCTCACAGAAGTATCAGTGGGTAGCAGAGTGTTAAATGGGGTATTAAGGAAATGAATGACACCTCTATTCAGCTATAAAAAAGCCAATCAGTAGCTTAAGTCTTAAGAAAGCTTGGTTGTGAACCATTCCTTTCTTTAATTACTTTGTTCTTTTGTTTTACTGGTCACATACACCCCTTCTGTTTTTAAAGATAAATCAATATTTAATCTGTGATTGAAATGTCAGAGATTTTCTACAATTTATACATTAGTAGAAGCTAGATATTAATCTACTAAGCTTATACTGTATGAGATAACACTTACATCAACATCCAATTAACAATGAATCAAAGAATAATAAACAACACTTGTTTATAACATGGGAATTCTGTTGCACACATATTCTCAAACAGTGTAGATTGCGCCAGTCTTAATATACCTGTGGCCTAAGGCCGTAAATGGAAAGATCGAAAAATCATATTCTAAAAAACAGGAAGAAAGAAGCTTCGGCTCTCCTAAGTCTTGTCCGCTGCCATTTCGGATGTTAAACTTTATCTCGTCATATTTTTATAGTTACTCTTTTACATCTTATTACAGTTTTACTGAAGTTTCCTCTGTAGTTTTATTATCTGTAACAATCTTATTTTAATTTTTATATTTTGTAAAGCTCATATCTTATTGCAGTTTTACTGAAGTTTTCTCTTCTCTTATGTAGTTTTATTATCTGTAACACAACATAATTTAAATCCATACAAAACTGTTTCACAATAAAAGCAACTTAAACTACCATAAATTCGCTATGCACTTAACGGACAACCCAGCTTGTAGTATATTTATTAAATAATGTTTTTGAATCCTTACCTTTTGACAGTGTATGTATACAATATCTATCTTATTTGAATAAAACATTGTTTGAATTTACATAATTTAAATTTTATATTTTGTAAAGCGTGTTGAAAAAGTGCCATACTTTTTACCGTGTAAATTGTTATGTTTTACAATGCGCTATATAAGAACAGACTATTATTCTTCTTATTATTATCTGTGATATCACTTCAGTGGAAGCAGATGTTAAAGAACCAACTTCAGTCAGTCAGTCTTAATAGGAATACCAGTAATTCTTTATGGTGGAAATAAAAGAGAAGCATACATGACCCTAACTAGTGCGCAAAAGAAAAATCTTATATGAATGTTGGATAATACAGATGATAATAGTACCGGTAATAACTTTATTTAACAAGGGTGAAAAATTAGGCCAGGATTAGGCCTGTCCGATATTTTGTACTTTAGTTAATAAGACATGATGTGTACAATGTAAAAGTATTTATTGGGTGGTTATTTCCAATAAAAGTATATTAATTTTGGTATATATATGGAGATATCCAATCTTACTAGAAAAACACTGGATTCCCCGAAAAACTCTCATGGAGCGTATACAGGACAAAATTGTAAGGGTTCCCCTAATCGATAGCCTGATGATTAAAAATTTCTGCATGCATGATGTCATGGTCACACGCAAACATTGAGCACTTGATGTACAAGTTGATAAACTTTATGAAGAGTTAGACAGACAACACTTTCTGAGATAAAGATAGGTTGGCAGGCAACAAAACATACGCTCACAGCAGCTAAATCGTCCGGGCACTCAACAAGAGTTGTCGCATATTCTTACTTTTTTCGGTAATGAAACATTTATAATACACTAAAATCTGATTAAGAGCAACAACTCATGAAGTAATTATCAGAAAACCATAAGAATTTGTTTGGTTTTTATAAAGTTCTGCCAAATGCTAACGTTTTGTATACAAAACTTTTAATATCATGGATTTAGCTGTTTAAGTCATAAAAACTTATTGAAAATCAATATACTTGTTCGTCTAAAGATCTTAAACTCTGTGTATCAACCTGAAGTCAATCGGATGATAACTTTAGCCTTTAGAGCGGAAATTGTTGAAAATCAAGGGCCATAACACTGGCAGTAATTATTGGAAATCGCTGAAAACCAATAGGCTTCTTCGTCTCGTGACCTTAAACACTGTGTATAAATTTAAAGTCAATCGGATATTAACGTTGCCCTCTAGAGCGTTCACAAGATTTTTCAAAGTGATCAAGGGCCATAACTCTGGCAGTAATTATCAGAAATCGCCGAAAATCAATAGGATTCTTCGTCTCATAACCTCAAACACTGTGTATAAATTTAAAGTCAATTGAATATTAACTTTAGCCTCTAGAGCGTCCACAAGATTTTTTGAAGTGATCAAGGGCCATAACTCTGGCAGTAATTATCGGAAATCGTTGAAAATCAATAGGTATCTTCGTCTCATGACCTTAAACACTGTGTATAAATTTAAAGTCAATTGGATATAAACTTTGGCCTCTAGAGTGTCCACAAGATTTTTCAAAGTGATCAAGGGCCATAACCCTGGCAGTAATTATTGGAAATTGCTGAAAATCAATAGCCTTCTTCGTCTCATGACCTTAAACACTGTGTATAAATTTAAGGTCAATCAGATATTAACTTTGGCTTCTAGAGCGTCCACAAGATTTTGTGAAGTGATCAAGGGCCATAACACTGGCAGTAATTATCGGAAATCGCTGAAAATCAATAGGCTTCTTCGTCTCTAGAACCTCAAACACTGTGTATAAATTTAAAGTCAATTGAATATTAACTTTAGCCTCTAGAGCGTCCACAAGATTTTTTGAAGTGATCAAGGGCCATAACTCTGGCAGTAATTATCGGAAATCGTTGAAAATCAATAGGTATCTTCGTCTCATGACCTTAAACACTGTGTATAAATTTAAAGTCAATTGGATATAAACTTTGGCCTCTAGAGTGTCCACAAGATTTTTCAAAGTGATCAAGGGCCATAACTCTGGCAGTAATTATCGGAAATCGTTGAAAATCAATAGGTATCTTCGTCTCATGACCTTAAACACTGTGTATAAATTTAAAGTCAATTGGATATAAACTTTGGCCTCTAGAGTGTCCACAAGATTTTTCAAAGTGATCAAGGGCCATAACCCTGGCAGTAATTATTGGAAATCGCTGAAAATCAATAGCCTTCTTCGTCTCATGACCTTAAACACTGTGTATAAATTTAAGGTCAATCAGATATTAACTTTGGCTTCTAGAGCGTCCACAAGATTTTGTGAAGTGATCAAGGGCCATAACACTGGCAGTAATTATCGGAAATCGCTGAAAATCAATAGGCTTCTTCGTCTCTAGACCTTAAACACTGTGTATAAATTTAAAGTCAATTGGATATAAACTTTGGCCTCTAGAGCGTCCACAAGATTTTTCAAAGTGATCAAGGGCCATAACTCTGGCAGTAATTATCGGAAATCGCTGAAAATCAATAGCCTTCTTCGTCTCATGACCTTAAACACTGTGTATAAATTTAAGGTCAATCAGATATTAACTTTGGCTTCTAGAGCGTCCACAAGATTTTGTGAAGTGATCAAGGGCCATAACACTGGCAGTAATTATCGGAAATCGCTGAAAATCAATAGGCTTCTTTGTCTCTAGACCTTAAACACTGTGTATAAATTTAAGGTCAATCGGATATTAACTTTGGCTTCTAGAGCGTCCACAAGATTTTTTGAAGTGATCAAGGGCCATAACTCTGGCAGTAATTATCGGATATTAACTTTGGTCTCTAGAGCGTCCACAACCAATTGTGGACGCCGGACAGACGGACGGGGGCGACGACAATATACGACCACATTTCAATGTGGGCGTATAAAAATGACGGAAAAAGACGCGGGTAGTGGATAATCTGAGAATTTAATTACGATTCGATATTTGTAATAAATAGTAAGCGATTAAAGACAACATCGTCTTTTATGTATGCAATGAATTCTCCTCTGACATGCAAGAGAGGTAGTTCACGTGACGTAAACATGACCTGGTTTGATCAAATTTTTATAGCAGGGCATTCCTTCGCAATTACAATGTTTGAGAAGGATTTGAAGACAAATTATGACAAATTAATTAGTTTGAATATGTTTTTAGTCCATATGTACCATTAAATCACCCAGTTTGTACGCGGGAACCCATCTTTAAATAGCCTCTATCGTGTTGACAAGGTATTCGGAAAAGGGATCATAATTCTAAAATGGAAGGTTGTGTTACACTGAATATCAATAGGGCTCATTCTCTCATGACTTTGAAAAACCAATTTGAAAAAACTCTGTCACGAAAATGAAGTTAACTGTCAAACAGTTACAGAACCCTTTATTAATATTCTTGACAATAATATGTCACCAAATTTGAAATAAAACCATTCAAAACTGTAGCCTCTATTGATTTCACAAGGTTTACGAAAAAAGGGGCATAACTCCAGAACAACAGGTTTAAAGAACGCTAAATAGAGAGAGGGTTCGTCCTCTCTGGAACCTAGAGCTGGACGATATTGGTAAAATCAAATATCGCAATATTTCCCAAAAAAACGACGATATATCACTATATCGCAATATTTTAGTTTTATTATAAAAAGCTTACAATATATCGCGATATATCACAATATCCCAATATTTTAGTTTTATTATAAAAGATGCGATTATATAAGTGTTAAAAACAGGTCATTCCCTCTCCCTTAGGGTGCATTATTCCTGTTTCAAAAGCACAGACCGAGAATTAAGTTCAAGGGTTAGGGTTTTGGCTAGGCAAATGTGGAGAGGGGTGGGGGAGATGTCCTAGAACCGTGTTAGGCTTTATTTCTACTGTTCGATCAGCTTGAGCTTCTGCCAAAATGTTGAATAACATGTGGGTATGAGTAGACTCAAAGAACCAGACGTAATTTCTCCTATTCGGTACACTACAACGGCGCATAACTCTGGAGTTTGTCTAAATCTCGAATATCTAGACGCAATTTAGTTTTATTACAAATAACATTTTACTTTTATTTAAATCGGCTTCAGTTTAAAAATTGGCAAAAAAAACGCCAAAAAAACACCCAAACACACACACAAAATGATATTTAACTAACAAACGGCATCATACATTAAATAGTAATAACTATTTCCCAACAGTGCCAATGATAAATCGACCGAAGACGACGAAGAGAAGATATTACGAAACCAAGCTGATTGGGACAATGGCTGATTGGGACTATGGCTGATTGGGACCACAAGTCGAAGCTGATTGGGACCACATTCCAGGCTAATTGGGACCACTATGAGGCTGATTCGGACCACACGATAAAAAATACTAGAAACTGAGGTTTTGATACTGAATTAAGTTTAAGGGAGTTTTATCTAGGCTGTAGCGTGACTATAATTATATGCTTTTATGTAGGCCTACATTATTTATGTTTATATTCCATTTTTTTTTTATGTCACAGTTACTATATTAACAGAGATTATCTTATTAATCTTATGTAAATTATTATACGTTTTAAGCAATTTAAACAGAACATTTTTATTTTATTTTATAAACTTCATAGCTTGTTTCGGAATGCATTATAGCCTATATATTGTGTGTAATTTTATGTTAGAAATACTGTTTAAACCAATTTATGCAAATTTCAATAAGTCATAAAAATTTGAAAACTAATACTAGCAATACAGTAGCATAACGGAAATACGAATCCATTATACATTATGTGTAATTATGTTATAGAAATAATGTTTAAACCATACAAATTTGAAAACTAATACCAGCAATACAGTAGCAATGGAAATCGATTTTTTCAAATATGATGTATATAAATAAAAGCAGTCAAAATGTTTATCCTACCTTGTACAGAAAACAAACATAATAGATTTATAGACTCAATTTTAACACAAGTAAACAGGTAGGTAGTATCGTGGAAAATGTACTATATTACTACATGAAAATTACTCAGATCTTACTGACAAACAGGGAATTTGTGTGATTGGATCTGATTGTTTATTGGATTACTAGGCTTGTCATTAATTAACAGTTTTATACTATAAAGTGTGATTTAATTAACTTTGTTTAATGTGTATTTGTGTATATTACAATTTGATAATACTGGGTAGTATTTATTGTCATGCAAACATATTTAAAACACTCTTGTCATTGGTCTGATCATGGTCCGAATCAGCCAAGAATCTGGTCCCAATCAGCCAAGAATGTGAAGCATCTTTTCTGTTCTGTGATTTAGCTCATTTGTATTGAAGCCGTCAATCACTAATTACACTATTATTTGTGACTAATTACACTATTTATTGTCATAGTTGTCTTATTATCAAAAATATGCAAACATATTTCAAATACTCGCGTCATTAAAGTAATGGTCCGAATGAGCCTTGTCGTGGTCCCAATCAGCCATAAATCTGGTCCCAGTTAGCCAAGAATCTGGTCCCAATCAGCCACAAATCTGGTCCCAGTCAGCCACAAATCTGGTCCCAATCAGCCAGGTCCCAATCAGCCATGGTCCCAATCAGCCAATTACCGATATTACGCCATGACTTACTTGGCTGGTTATTCGAGTGTTGCACAGCATTAGCGACGGGTTTGACATTATAATGACAAATTCCAACGGCAAGAGGGGAATGTCTCTATAAATTAAATAATAATTTTTTAATTATGAATTTATTTTTCAAGTTTAATAATCGAGAAAACCACAAGACTATTCATTTATTTAGTAGGCCTTGTCAATGAACAAGTGACAAGTCATCCGAGTCATCGATCGTGACGTAATGTCGTAAATTGTTCGATGTCAATCCCATCCCAAATGCAGCACATAATATCGTGATATTGTGTAAAATACCGGTATATTAAAGAAAAACACACAATACAATATATCATTATACCGCGATTTTTTAGGTGGTTTATAAAATATCGGAATTCAAATTTTAATATCGCGATTTATCGAATTACCGAAAATATCGTCCAGCCCTACTGGAACCCAATGCTTCTCATATCAAATCTGAAATCAATCTGTTACGGTACATTAGGTCTCTATATAAGTTAATATAACTAAAGGAATCAAACCTCTAACTCAATATCATCTATCTATCTATACTAATATTTGTGACAGTCGTTTGTCTGTCTGTTCGGGGTTGGCGGCTACACTACACATGTAGGTCTGCCCCGAGTCTGAAATTTGGGGTATTGGGGTAGCTCGAAACGGGGAGTAAAATAGGCCAGGTGGCGTTAGTCTACCACTTCCGGTTTCGGAGTTATGACCCCCGAGCGAAGCAGGCTTGGCGGCTACACTAGGTCTTCCCCCGAGTCTGAAATTTGGGGTATAGGGGTAGCTCCGACCGGGGAGTAACATAGGCCAGGTGGCATTAGTCTACCACTTACGGTTTCGGAGTTATGACCCCCAAGCGAAGCCGTGTATCCTGCTAGTCCATAATATTTGAAATTAAAAACAAGAATTAGAATTCAATATTGGTCCATCTCAATCCATATTTAAATTATCTTACCGTGAAAATATGAGATGCTAACATGACCATAAACACTGTGTATAAATTTAAAGTCAATCGGATATTAACTTTAGCCTCTAGAGCGTCCACAAGACGTTTCAAAGTGATCAAGGGCCATAACTCTGGCAGTAATAATCGGAAATTGTTGAAAAGCAATAGTATTCTTCGTCTCATGATCTTAAACACTGTGTATCAATTTAAAGTCAATTTAAATGTGGCTGTATAAAAAAAAAAATTCAAGAATTAGAAACTATGTGTATACATGTATATATCCAAAGTAGAAGCAATGCTGATGGCAACTGAACATGTGGAGCAAGAAAACAATGAAGAAAATCACAAAAACTCTAAACTTCACTATGGAATTTTATAAAAGAGAACATGTCTGTAAATACAAACAAAAAGAAAACAAAGACAATGAGTGGTGAGAATGACAACAGGAAAGGTTTCATTCCTCGTATGTACAGCAACAAGGAGAATCAATCCCGACAGATGCCCTGTTGCAGCATACAATTTTTATACATCCAAACGACCGAGTTCGATGTTGCACAAAGATGCAAGGTTTTATCTACAACCGAAGAGTCTGAAGAAAGTTGAATGCGAAGTTTGGTTTACTGCCCAGCCAGTTGGCATTAAAGTAGCTAAGTCTCTAACTCAATATCATCCAAAATCTTCAACATTGAAAACACGATTTATTTGTCAAATTAAATCAACATTCATGTTGTGATCTTACGGGAAAAAGATGGGCTTTTGATATCCAATATTTAAGACAAAATAAACATTTTACCATTGGTACACGAATCATGTACCATAATGCGCTTCAGCCCCAGTTGTATCAAGAGACTCGAGGGACGAGGCTAGACACATTGCACCAAATCAAACGGCGTATGTAGACTGGAATAACCAGACGCTAGAAATTTGCACTCGCTTGAGACTGCTGGCTTATTTCGCCGAACATAACTGCTTTGAAATTGGAATAAAAACGGAAACCATTCAATGTAAATCAGTTTATATACATTCATATTACAGTATTATATGCGTTGCGACCCACTTTTGTCAATTTCTAGGCCCAAATGTTAGCGATTTAGCTCCTTTAATATGTATAGAAAATGATGCCTAGAATGGCACAAAATGGTTGATTGAATAGCCGATTCACAAATCATTCCGTGCGGGCAACTAGTATATAATATCGCGCCTCTCAGATGCTGGTGTGCAAACAACAATAATAGCGTAACATTCAGGACACAAAAATACCAATTCTATTAACAACTATACAGTCGCCTCTAAAAACCAACAAAGAGCGAACTGTTCAATACTGTTGAAACGTCAAAATGATGAAAACCAACATCCGTAATGTCCACACCCACAACAGAAGCAAGCTCAGCACGCCTAAGCAGCAGGGGAACTCTTTGGGACATTCCATGATTTCCGGTGGAACTGTCAATGTTGTATCTAAAGACATCATATGATTAACCAGTACCATAACATAACGGCGAACACCCCTTATAAAACGACTTTTGATGCCTGAGTCCGAACAAAGTGGTTACGACGAGTCTGAGCTAAGTTTAGAACGAATTCCAAAATGGCTGCCAATCTCCCCAACACCAGCTTTGAAAAAGAAGCAGTATTTTCAACGTTTTAAGAACTAAAGGCAGCAATTAAGAGATGGGAAGGGTTAGGGTTAGGACTATTTTTACGACTATTCAGTTTTTAACTCCGCCGATGGAGGACTGTGACAGCATCATCGTAACAATATATATAACAGTAGCGATGCTAAACGCCGCTAGGAGCGCTGGCTGTACTATTTACAGACATCACAAAAAGTTGACCGAGAAAAGTATACGTCGTGTTACGCCTTGTCATGAATATTCAAAGTGTCAAACATTGACCACGTGATGTTTACCATCGAGAAAAATAGATGAACTTGCTGTCGAGTAGGATTTTGAGAAGCTGAGGTAAGATTTTCTGATATTTTTCATGAATTGAAAATTTGAAGTTGAGAGAAATTTTCGAAAAAGGCCCTCGACGCTCAAGATTTTGGTATATTTGGAAAGCCCAATTCATTAACTACTTAGTTTGACCATTTGTTAAGTCCGTATCCCCCGTAGGAATTCGTAAAATGGCTGAAATTGAACCATGTGGAATTAAAGGGAGGTAACTCGTGGTTGATGAGGGTTCAGACCATAATTAACCCCCCCCCCCCCCCCACAGACTTCAGTGTAAAAAAAATGATGTTAGATTTGGACAGGGTTTTTTATTATATTGAATGTTACTAAAGCTACCAACCAAACTTTAGCCAGACATTTCACTAACAAAGGATAAAAATTGTGAATGTTGTTGACCACCTTGGATTTTTTTTTCAGGAACTGTAGCTGAAGAAGTAAGCTACATAATATATACTCATCCAAATCCAAACATAGCCAAAGGCGATCCCTGATATTACTTGGTACAACATAAAATAGACAAATGATGATGATATATAGGCCTACTCATACAATTTGCATGAGGACTATAAAAAGGGGGGCTTGAAACTGACTGTTTCTCAGCATTCTCAAGAAAGTCCATAATTATTATAAATTTGGTATGAATCATAGAAGTTAGTTTAATTTATTGTTTGAAATCAGTGTTAGTAATCTTATTTTTGTTATTTCAATATTTGTGATAATATTTATTTTATTTTTAACATTTTCTACCTGAAAGAAGTGGCCTGATGCGTCAAATGTTTTTGTTTATTTTGAAAAATATCGCATATGAATAATGTGCAGATTATTTTATATTGTTATTATTGTTTGTTTTTGTAAGATACATGTATTAGAAATCTTATATTTGTTGATAAATGTGATAATGGTTTCTTTTTTTTTATCATTTATTTTAAACCGGTGGGTGAACATTTTTAATTTCATATTAAAAAGTAACAGATATGAATTTTGATCTTATTGTGATTTTGTTTTTAATATTTTTATATTTTTATGACATAGATAATGTCTCGGCAAGATGTATCACCATCTGAATGTTTATATTGTTTTTATTTTCATGGGATAATGTCTCAACAAGAAAGCTAGACTTCTACCACTGATATTAAAATATAGTATATCGTAATGCACATGTATCACAAATTAATTTTTTTAATACTCTTTCATGTAGATCATATCTTACTTTTTATAAGCTTACCTTTTAATTTGGACTCTTTTAAGATATTCAAATGTTTTAATTATGTCTATTAATTATGTCTGTTTTTATTTGAAATTGTAGTGATGTTGATCACAAAAATATAGCTGTTATATAAATCATAATTTAATTGTTAATTTTCATTCCTGAAACAAACAATTTCAAATTGATGTACATGGCAGCTTCTAAACAACTAAAGCAGTTGGCGTGGCAAAGGCGGCAAATCTGCCAAAAGCTTAGAGGTTTATTTCTCATTTTGCCACACACTTTCATGATTTTTAAAAATATCCACAGTATACGTTAGTATAACCGGTTTATAATTGTTGTATGACTGTGAATGGCCAGTGGTCAATGGCCTCGGAACCAGTAGGTGCCCAATTACATACATAAACTTGTTTCTCTTCGACATTGACATCATACAGTCAAAAATTGTGATTTAAGGTGTTGTCATGCAAAAAATAAATAACAGAACAGACTGAAAACACTTTTATGTGTGCTTATTCATTAAAAAATAAGCCTCTGTATTAATGTCAAAGCGCTACAATTTAAGTACACACAAATTTGAAAAAAATTTTGCTGTGATTTGTGCGAAATCGGCACGGATCCCAACTTTGAACCTCTGTAACATAAAAAGTATATACTAGAATATTATAGCGACAATTTGGCTTTATCAAGTACATCTAGATCTTTAATTAGTGTAATTTTCATAGACCTATCTTGTAGAGTTACTGAGATATTGGCTTCGGTCACTTTTTTGCGGTTTTTAAAAAAAGCTGTTTTTTAGCGCCTCTGGTTTGCCTTCTTTAAAACGCTATAACTTTTTTAATTTTCAATATTTTTTCGAAATTTTTTCAGATTATTCATTCTAGATAGTTCACAATTGCAGTATCGTTGTCATTTTTGAGTCAATGGTTGTATCTGAAAACCCGTTGGCAATGCTAATAACAGCCTGAGGACCATTTTTACGACTTGTCGTAACAATAGCCACTGCCGAGTCCGAAAGGTCGCGAGTCGATGGACCGAAATCTCAATATGTGTAGGCCTATGTAATCGATGAATTCTTGTAGATATGTCATCATATTTTCTGTTTTAGTGGCCAGATTTGTAGATAGGCTCCTGGCCTAAGTCCCAACTCAACCCAAATAAAGATATCATAATTAGATCCATCCTTTCGAATGTCTCAAACAGAAAAATGACAGTGTCAGTGTCAGTGGACGAGTGGTCACACTCAGCAGTGTCATGAGTGTCACTCGACTCAACCTGTCCGCAACACTTACACCGAAACACACGTCTGTTACTTTATAAAGTGTATACCCACCTAAATATATTTTCGTCACCCATAACAGCATAAATATCTTATGAGTTATACATTTAAAATGAAATAATAAGCTTATTCATTGCCGAATTTCTTCCTTGGTTAAAAATGGCGGCGAATTCTTGTATTCCGACTTTCGTCCAATCAAATCGCTGTATGTTAGTGTGAAATATGGACTTGGCTTGACATCCAAATAATGAATGGAATGCTACTTTGACATAAAAAGAAATGGTATATTTAAATGCATTGGTTAAAGCACTAATTTATAGCCCTTCGATACTAAACTGAATTTCGGAATGAGAAATATTTGTAGGCCGCTAAAAGGTGTCACACATTATCACATATGTGATAGAAATGGCTAAACATTACAGGCCTAAAACACGTTCCAAAATCCAAATTATAATTTTAATACCGAGATCGTTGCTACGATATATATGCGTATATATGTATATTAATTTTGATGTAGGGCCTATATATTTTCAAGGGTTTTCATAAAGGTTTAAAAATTAAGGTCGCCTGTCCAACCTCGTGGGTTCTCTAGCTGGGTCCTCCGCCCCCCCCCCCCCCACTGTTAAAAGACCCACGCGTAAGCAAATTATTGAAATAAAATTGAACCATGTGTTAGTCCCGAAATGACCTAGTTTGTGTCGAGTGGACGTTATACCCCATTCCCCCCCCCCTCTCTCTCTCTGACCCCCCCCCCCCCCCCCCGCCTTCGAATACGAAAAGTTGTCACCGTATATGAGACCGTGAGAGGAGACCTACAATTTATAAAAAGAATCGACTGTCACTAAATAAGAGAAAAGGAAAAAAAAAGAAGAAAAAGTCCGTGCATTACCATGTTTTTATTAATTATAGAATGAATATCTAGTGACATTCAATTATATTTTTGAATTGTCAGATATCCTCATATAGCAACTTTTGATCTTCGAAGGAATAATCAGTGTGCAGAATTCGCCCATGTAGCTGTAATCATTCGTTACGTTTATATGCAAGGAAATTATTTATGAATAGCCCCAGTGTTGAAATCAGTTTATGTCGACATATACCTATATTATCTTTTCATCGTGAAACAAAGTAGTGCAGCTTTACGGTTGTGCTAATATTTATGGATATACATTATATACTTTTTCTAAATAACCTAAATAGCAGAGCCAATAATATTTATCTTTTTTCCAAATTAAAAAACAAAACAAAAACAAACAAACAAACCACAAATTCAAGAAAACAGTTTTTGAAATATTAATAAGTATTCGGAATATGTCTCCATAATATGCCAATTAAATTCTTAAAATTGTATCCTATTAGTGTGACGGCAAAAATCAAGCGTTAAAAAGAAATAAACTCACCTAATGTTATTACATTAATAGTTTGTCTCGCGCCACGTGAGTAAGGTAGATATTCAGAGGGTAAATACCAATTATTGAGTAAGACTACTTATTACAGTACCTAGAGAGAGATATTAATGACCCATTAAAATTGTATTGCAATATTATGTCTGGCGGTGTGTCATGACATGATTTAATTGTAGTAATTAAACAAATGAATAAATTAAGATAGTTATATGTGCCACGTGTTCAAGATATGTCTATATATAAGTTACTGCAGTGTATATCAGTATACTTATTATGATCTGTTGAGGTGAACATCACAGACAAATTTTACAATCTTTTATAACTACCTTTAGCTTCATAAACGCAATCATGTCTAGTGGTATTAGAAAGGTGAGTGACCCAATAGTTTTGGCATAGATAATGGCCCATTCCTGATAATTTACATAATTTTCCACTTTACTGTCCACATAAACTCCATAATCCAAGTTCCAAATACGTGTAAAACGCATATCGTGTCCGAAATGATTTTAGCCAATGTCTAATTTTATGTTTTCCGCGAAGGATTAACTTTCTAACAGTCCGCCAAAATTAGAAAATATGGGTCAATATAAGGTGATAATATGCTGGTTTCTTTTTAGGAGGAGGGTGGGGGTAAAAACTATCATATGATTAAGCGTAGTATTTAATTTGATATGACATGGTCAGACATTAAATATCATGTCATCATTAAAACGCGTGAAATACCAATCTAATCCACTTAAATGAACTCCTTACAAGATCTGTTAATTAGTTAATCACTGTCTGTCTATAATGTTTGAGATGTACGGTATATATATAAAGATGTAAACAAGTTGGTTTTGCTCTGTTAGTCTACTGGACAGAGAAAAAACTCAACTCAAGAATATATGACTTTAATATATATATATTGAAGCAATTTTATTTTCCACATATCTTTAGATGTCTGTTGATGACCAAATTTGTTACAACACTCCAAATTCTAGGTATGAAAATAAAATGTAACTTTTATAACATAAAGAATAGTTTACCAGTCTTAGATATTCTGATGTTAATAATCACGTCGTGTGCATTTTTGTTGTTTTTGTTTGCAGGAGAGGAAACAAAAGACTGAAAAACGACGACGACAAAGAATGAACGAAACGTTAATAAAAATAAGAGATTTAGTTTATCAATATGAACTTATTAATATCGTGGTAAGTATATTGGATTTTTTATATTACCGTATTTATCATATATGGAAAAACAATTTTATTCAACTGTCCAATTTGGAACTTTTCTACCCTGTGTTCAGATCATAGAGATCGGAACCTGAAATTATATTCACAAGGAGGAATATCTAAATACAAATTGCCGAAAAGTGGAAATAATCTTCCTTTAAAAGTCATTATTCTATGCCCACTGATCAAAGTCGGGCAGTTATATCAAAATACCATTTAAATCACATTATGGGCCATCTGTTATATACTTTTCAAAGTTTCTGTGTATTATTTCTCAGGATAAAGAAAATCAAAGAATAGAAAAGATAGAAATATTAGAAAAGGCTATAGAAATTATAAAACATGTCCGCTACTGTAATAACACGTCTAATAATGTGTACCAACAAGGCTTTATCAAATGTTTTACAGAAATTAACTCGTTTTTATTGAATATGAACACATGTGATAATAATGTACGTCACAAAATTCTTGCATTCTTGATCCAAACCGGACATAAAAACGAGAAAACTGGGACCATGAAAAGTGTTGGCAAACTAGAAGCCTGTCAAAATGTTTCTATATCTTCTCATACAAGTCTTACCGAAAATATAAGACCAGCATGTACTAAAACACTAAACTCTATGTATAAAATACGGTGTGAAAATAATAGTGTATGGCGACCCTGGATGTAGTTGTCAATATTTTGTTGTATTATTATTTTGTTCTCCATGTTATTTTATCTAATTTATTTCTGAAATAAATCTATTTTTCAAATAATATACACTATGGCTGCTATTTATTATTTCGACAAATATTGACAAAAAAGAATAAACGGGATAATTGGTGTTTAAAGATACATTATCATAGGCGTAGGAGCCCCCCAAAAAATTTATTTTCGGGCAATGAAAAATTCGACGACCTTTTTTTTCTATTAACGTTTAGAGAAAAAATATAACTAACTTATTTCTATAAGATCCACACTGCCCGAAAAGTATTTTCTCGTCTTTTTCTTGTCCACTGCATATGCCCGAAAATATGCCCGAAGCTCTCTTATGATAGGTATGCCCGAAAAAACGGTATTGCCCGAAAAACGGGCATCGGGCCGGAAAGCGGCAGAGGAAACTAGCAGTAAAACGCGTTTGCGACCGTCAAATATTCCAAAATTTTCTTGACGGGTCATTCGCCTCTCAAAGAAAACCGGCGCCGCTGTCTATAAATCCGGAATTTTTCGGGCATTTCTAGTTTTGCTTCCCTAACTGTCGTCGAGCCCTAATAAAACACTAATTTTACTTTTCTTGTAATTGAATATCACGAATTTGTACTGAATTGACTATGGATTAAAACATTTTGTCTGGAGCCACTCTACTTTGTGCGACATTTTTCAGGCATCGATTATTATTTGTGAATGCAGATGCAACAGTCTGATTGGATGGTTAGAATTCAGAGTGGGATTTCAGTTACAAAACCATTGGATACTTTTGGAGTTGCTTACACGGGATAGAATAGCAGAAAACGCATTTACGGTGATTAAATTTTCAAATTTTTCTCCGGGAGGGTGAGGCCTCCATATACCGCGCGACGACTGATTGGTTGTTTGGAATTCGGGTCAGCCAGGTAGGCTATATTGGATCAAATTGAAGTTGCTGTATTCACAGACTGGAATAACAGGAAAACGCGTTTGCGGCAGTTACATTTTCAAAATTTTCTCCCAACGGTCCCGTCTTCGTTGACTGTAAACGATTGATTGGAATTCGAGTCAGCCACCTTAATAACTTTGAAGTTGCTTTGTTCACCGGCTGAAATAGCAGGAAAACGCGTTTGCGACAGTTAAATTTTCAAAATTTTCTCCTAACGGTCCCGTCTTCGAGGACTGTAAACGATTGATTGGAATTCCGAGTCAGCCACCTTAATTAGGCTATATTAGACCGCTTGAAGTTGCTTTGTTCACTGGCTGAAATATCGGGAAAACGCGTTTGCGGCAGTTAAATTTTCAAAATTTACTCCTAACGGTCCCGTCTTCGAGGACTGTAAACGATTGATTGGAATTCCGAGTCAGCCACCTTAATTAGGCTATATTAGACCACTTTGAAGTTGCTTTGTTCAACGGCTGCAATAGCAGGAAAACGTGTTTGCAGCCGTCAAATATTCCAAAATTGTCTTTGGGGGGGGGGGGGTATACAAGGTCGCTGCTGTCTGTAAACCCGAAATTTTTTCGGGTATTTCGGGTTCTGCCCCCCTAACTGTCATCGAGCCCCTACGCCTATGTACATTATAGGAGATTAGATAAAGAGCTGACAGTTCTCACTATAATGGTTAAAATCTAGATAATGTAAAGGGAATTTGCTGAAAATTTCAGTCAAATTGATCCAGTCTGAACCGAGTATGTAGCGATTGAATTTTGGGCCTAAGCTCGATCATCATTACTAAAGTAAATATCACAGGCTAGCGATGCCATCGTGAGTTGATTATGGTCTGGTTAAGTTAATGTCTAATTAATAATTTAGATAACATTTCAGACCTAAAGAAAGACCTGCAGTTGGCAGATTTAACTCTTGCATAATGTATGTTAAACTAAACTAGACGTTTTTGGTGATATGTAGACCATCCGAAATTGGTGTTTTCCGATCAAAGATTAAAGAGGCAATATTATAACGTTCACGAAGAAAATACAGATAGGCCCACGCCTTTACGGTAATCTAAATTCGGCATAGGTATATTATATTCAAAACAAGAAAACTTAAGTCATCAACACCCAACACTATTGTATACCAAAAACAAGTCAAGTTTGCTTCCAAAATTGATTAAATCCGAGAAAATTGTAATCAGAAAACGACACAACTATATAATAGGTTGTGTGTACAAAGTTTCATAAATATATTTTGAACGCTCCATGCCCCGGAAAATATTTCTCGAAGAAAGGATAACGAGTCAACTTCAATATTATTAAAGACAACTTACCAAACTTCGCCTGGCGCGGAATAATAACCCCTTTCTTTACACAAAATTACAGTTAGTTAAATTTGTCACTTTACCCGAGAGACCCGTTGACACTCGTGCACCCCCATCCTCACCATTCGCGCTAATTTGCATTGATAACTATACCCCCACCCCCTTCACCCCACAAGAAACAAACCTCCATCAAGGCTGAATGTTGCCCTATATTAACCCCAAACCCAAGAAGAATGTTGCTGTATTGTAGCGCCACGGGACTTTTGTCAGACGTGGAAAGCGGACGTAAAACCGGTTGCCACATCCGGCGTATGACCCATGCATCTGCTCTTACTACATCTTTTGGAAAATCCTTGTGATCGTCTAGTACAATGTATTTGTAATTCTGTTCTTTGGCTACGCCCCCCGTTGTGTATTTTCTTCTTTCTATCCCCGCCGTTAAGACGGCTATCTTCTCAGTAGTTAAGACGTTTGTCTTACCATAGGAGTAACAATGCATCAGTTCCTTTTACATTTTATATATCAGGCACGCAGACTCGCTGGAGAGAGTCTGCTGATAGATATTGCTAAGTCTTCTCCCTCTGGAATCCAGCGGCTGTCTGACGAATGCCTAGAGATATGATAGTTTTGTAGCTTTGGGTTTGGACCTTCAATTATCTAATTAATCAAATATTACGTAATTAATTAAAATGATTGGTTAATTGGCCTAATGACGTTAAAACAAAAACAAACACACCCTTATATGGACAGTGGAAACTTACCATTAGAAATGTCACAAGTGTTATTTTGTTATTAACCCAAAATTAAATGTTTACCAAATTATAATTTTTTTTATGTGTCCACCCGTCACTTATTTTTTGGGTGCATGAGATCTGACATCTATAGAATGTGTGAATCCAATAAAAAATACAATATAATGCTAGTATTAATTTAAAGAGCAAAAATTCTACCAATCTATAGTCTTACATTTTGGACAAACGGGGTGGGGACGAGAGATTTAGAGAACAGCATGGAAATGATGTAAGTACAGGATATAATAAGCAAACCTTGCGGTTTCATGGAAATGAACAGTTAGTACGCCCATATCAAGAGCCGAATGCTGGGCCCCCAGAAGGCGGGTAAGCAGACCAAACTTTGGCGGGGAGGGGCAGCGCCGGAAATGTTTGGTTCTGTGGCACATGCTATAGATTTGACGTATTGCTGAGCCATGTGTATCAATATTGTCGTTGCGCGACATTGTTTTGTTTGTTTGTTTTTTTTTTGTTTGTATTCTCCATTGTCAGTATATTAGTTATGGTATGAGTTTATTTTGAACGCAAATTAAATTGTCTATGAAATATAGTGACAATAGGACATGGAGGTTTGTTTCTTGTGGGGTGAAGGGGGGGGGGGGGGTATAGTTATCAATGCAAATTAGCGCGAATGGTGAGGATGGGGGTGCACGAGTGTCAACGGGTCTCTCTGGTAAAGTGGCAAATTTAACAATAGTCGACATTAAAATATTTAAAATTAACATCTCTTTCTCTCAACCCCAACTCTTGTAAAAGTCTAACCAACGTGGCTAGACTCAGGAAACCACTACATCGTGAAATGATCGTCAAAAGTACCCAATGCGTGTCTGACTATTCTTGCCCTCACTCCCTCTTTTATAGGTACCCATTCTTTTGCCTGTGGTATTTACGTAATAGACTGATAACTGCTAAATTCCAAATATGACTATTGTGTAACTGTTGTGACATTAAAACATATAGAAAAAAAAATATCATTGTTCCTGGTACACATATTCGAGTCGATATCGTGAGAAAACACAATGGTGAAGTCCTTAAGAAAGGAGATACAACAGTAGCAGCCTAGAATCAACAAACACTTAGACGACCGTGCCAAAAGAGAGATAGGCACTGTTTTCTCAAAGGCACTGTTTTAGGAATTTGTTATCAAGAAATGTAAACCTCCATTTTTCCACGTTCATTTACACATGGACTTCAAGCACATACACAACACAACAGAAAGGTTGCCAGGAAAAAAACCACACGCCCGCACACCCCAGTAGCCAGCCGGGAAAGGGCGGGGGAGTGGCCCCCCGAAAAAATGATTTGTTCCCCCCCCCCCCCCGAAAAAAAAGTTGCCGACCATAGTATGAGTCCAACCCTGTTTAATATATATGTTAACGATCTACAAAACTACCTTCAAAAATCAGCTAGCACCCCGCTGCTTAATGGTCAACCGTTATCCCATCTTATGTTTGCGGATGATTTAGTTTTATTGTCCTCTAATGAGGCTGATCTACAGAATCAATTAAATAATTTATCCGAGTTCTGTTCCGATTGGCAACTGAAACTTAATCCAAATAAAACAAAAATAATGACGTTTCTTAATTCTAAAATAAGTAAAAAGCAAAATTATATATATAAATTTTATTTTGAAGAATTTGAACTCCAAAATACCGAAACGTACAATTATCTTGGATTAACGATTACTAATAATTCTAGCTTTAAAACTGCATTTTTTGACCAAATGAAAAAAGCCCGACGAGCGTGGTATGCGATAAGACAGAAACTATGCTGTACTGAATCCCTGCCCTCTACAGTAATGATAAAACTTTATCATTCTATTGTTAAGCAGATAGCCCTTTATGGGGCAGAGATTTGGGGTTCATACGTTATCAAAAACAAAAACATAATTAAGATTGACAGATGGGATAAATTTGAAGAAAACAGAAGTACGATCAACATTTGTAAATCCATTCTCAATATGCCTAAGCGTGCTAGTAACATGGGATGTCTAGCTGAATGTGGTATCCATCCACTATCTCTGGACATATATCAGCGTATGCTTCTTTACTTCAAAAGATTCTTATCGGATAATAAAAACAAACTCCTAGACACGTCATTTGTAGCGGATTATGAACTTTCTTGTAAAAGTAGGGTTGCCTGTCCAACCTCGTGGGTTTTCTCCGGGTCCTCCGGTTTCCTCCACTGCTTGCTAAAGACCCCTATGCGCAAGCGAATTATTGAAATAAAATTAAACCATATTATGTTAGTCCCGAAATGACCTAGTTTATGTCGAGTGGACGTCAAACCCCATTTCTGTCTATCTATCTATCATGTGGGCTGGAAAACGGGTTTACGGCCGTCCAAATTTCAAAATTTTTAGGGGGAGGAACCCCAGGCCGCAATCCACCAGCCCCCCCCCCCCGCTTAGACGGTCACTGCCCCTCCGCAGCAAGCAAGCTGGCTACGGGCGACGGGCCTGCGCCCACATCAGCTAGTTCGTGCGCGCAGTGCGTCATTTGGACATTAGCTTTAGTCTCCAGAGCACACACAATCAAAGTCCAACTTAGTCATGGGTCTGCAGTTCAGTGGGCCCCGCATTTCATGGCACAAAGAGAACAAAATCAAATTCCAGATGAAAGTTTCACAGTAATCAATCTAGCGGCGCGAGGGTGGAGACTGAGCTATCCCTCAAAATTCTCTGTGAAGTTCCACTCGGTGATCGGTCTAGGCTTCTAGCGACGCGATGGGCAGAGACTGGGTGAGTCTGCAATCCCCCAACCTTCTCTGCTGTGATTGGTCGAAACCCATTCAAAAAGATATGAAATAATCGTTTCGTCGCATTAGGGGCCCCGCGATTCTAGTCAGGCTCCGCTCCGGTTAAGTTGGGCTCTGCACACAATAGACGACACGACGAACGGACGGTGGAGGGTGGGGGGACCTTATAGGGTACGACCACTTTGCAATGTGGGCGTAAAAAAATCAATTAAATATCACGGCAAGTAAGTGAGTGTACTAAATTAAAGGAGCTAAATCGCTAACATTTGGGACCTAGAAATTGACAAAAGTGGGTCGCAACGCATATAATACTGTAATATGAATGTATATAAACTGATTTACATTCAATGGTTTCCGTTTTTACTCCAATTTCAAATCAGTTATGTTTGGCGAAATAAGCCAGCAGTCTCAAGCGAGTGCAAATTTCTAGCGTCTGGTTATTCCAGTCTACATACGCCGTTTGATTTGGTGCAATGTGTCTAGAGTCGTCCCTCGAGTCTCTTGATACATCTGGGGCTGAAGCGCATTATGGTACACGATTCGTGTACCAATGGTAAAATGTTTATTTTGTCTTAAATATTGGATATCAAAAGCCCATCTTTTTCCGGTAAGATCACAACATGAATGTTGATTTAATTTGACAAATAAATCGTGTATTCAATGTTGAAGATTTTGGATAATATTGAGTTAGAGACTTAGCTCCTTTAAATTACGAATTGTCATCTACGTGGTGGAGATAAGGCTGACTGACAACACATTTTGCAAATCCTAAGGTTATGATGTAAATATAAAGTTATCATGCGATTCGATTTTATCTGTCCAAGTCCATCCCATGTTATTGTTAACGAACGAATAAGGCTACAAATGATCTCTTCCAATTTAAGTAATAACAATAGGTTTGCACAACATTCTCTTTAAATGTTAATATATATATATATATATATATAAACTTGCAAGTATGACAAGACATTTGATACAAATAGGTTGAAATGGCGCGCATGGGGTGGGGGTCGTTGCGTTTGTCAGTATTCTAAGCTAATAGATACTGATTGACATGTATACTAATCCCTAAATTTGATAACACACAACCTTTATAAAAGTAGCAATTCAACACACGATACGAATATGCTCAATATTTTAGCCACATAGGTGTTGTTCGAACCGTCAAATTATTACAATAGTTGACCGAGTCTTCACTATAATGGGATTGTTATGATATTTATGATAATACAAGTTTATAAAGTACTATATTAACAAAGAACCCTCACTCTCACTTCACGTACAAGATATTTCTTTAATAATACCAGTATAATATTCAATAACCGATATCTATATATAGGCTGTAGAAATATATACAGGTCACATTTTAATATTTTCATAACTGATATAGAAAGGCTTAGGGATCGGAGACTGCTACTACACACACGGCTCTATATATTGGGGATTAACATATTATGGTTCGAATAGGGACAATTGCATAGCGAAATAGAGTGGTCGTCAGCCGTTGCACTTGATACATGCAATATTGAGGATTACTATTCACGACACGAATTTCTTATTTCGAATCGATAATATTGATGAACCTTGTCTTTATATGGGGTATAGATTAACACCATTGGTCATTAACGTGTGTGTGTGTGCCACATTTTGCTGCTTAATGACAGAGGGTTGAATTATAGCTGAGGATGGAATACCAGAAAATGAACAGAAAGAAAGAACATTCCACAGTAAGGTTCCACGATGTGTCTCGCAAGACGTCATCAGTCCAGAAATACAGTCACGCATACCTACCACGTTTAAATCGACAAAATACCGAGATATCCCCAGTAACTAGAATGGACGAACAAATGCACGACCTTTTGGATGCAATGACTGACGATAAGATTGAAGAAGACGTAGCAAAACTTACAGCTAAACAGATAATCAACCGCTTGATCTTGTATCTTCGTAAAATTTCGTCCATTGATTTCAAAGCTGCATTCCAAATTGAAAACATTCCTCAATTTTCGAGAGATACAGGTACTCTGTATTATATTTTACCATTTAAATACGAAGGAGTTCACATGGAAACATTGGATCCAGGCTATGTGACATTCAAACTTCCGAAGCAAGCCCTGGATAAATTAGACCGGTTCCAGAAAGTCAGGGCATATGATGGAATCCATCTTTCTCCTTTGAAGTTCCAGTGGTATATCAGTGAACTCGTTCAAAAAGCTGTAAAACGAATAGATGCTGAGAAAAAGAGCCGAGCAAAACGAAACTACGAAATAACCACCGACAAAGAGAGATTAAATACAGACGAAGAAAGTAGGGATATAGACAAAGAAAAGAGGAATACGGAAGAAGGGAAGGGGAATATGGATGAAGAAAAATCATATGAAAAAAACAGGAATGCAGGCGAAGAAGAGGGAGATATAGATAAAGAAAAGGGAAATATGGAAGCAGAGAAGGGGGATACGGATGAAGGAAATACAGATGAAGGGGCGACAGATATAGATGATAAAATATCTAGTGATATGATGAATGAGATGGAAATGTTGGGTGTCGAAACATGTTTACATACTTCAGAAGTATCAGACACAGAGTTCGAGTTACCGTTTACAATTAAACTAGCTGGTGGATGGAAGGTAGAACTTCTACCAGCAATATTCACTTCATTAAAGGATCCAGTGTATTTGATGAAACCATATGAAATAGATGAAAATAATCATTCTGATATTCGTTGGCGAATATGTTATGCCAAACGTGAAACAACATTACTTAAGTCAATATGTAATACCGACAAGGATTTGAGATTAGAAGCCATGAATGTGGTATTAGCTTGTTTAAAATGTGATTCAAGGTTAACTTTATTTTCAGATTATCAGATTCAAACTTGTCTTCTACATGACATGGACTTTCTCATGGATAACTCACCGCGATGGCAGAGACAGACATTACAAAGATGTGTTCAATCTTTATTTAAAAGGGTTTACGATTATGTGACTTCGCGAAATTTACCACATTTTTTCATCGAAAATTTTAATTTATTCGAATACTGGACAGAAAATGAACTAAAAGTAGCAAAAAGTGCCCTGGGAAGACTCATCTCAAATGAATCCGCTATGATGAATCTGATACAAAGAACATTACGCAGAACAATTGACACGACTCCCGTTAGTTTACCAGAAAATCGAAGCAGTTCGACGGATTTTAACCGATTTGATTTGTAATATATGTGAGTAAAATGATCATTCACTAGACTAAGTCTTGTGGTGTTTTTTTTTTAACAAATAGCAACAGATTGGCAGGGCTGGATTAAGCTTGCATGGGGCCGCTGGCTGAAAATATCACGGGGGCATATTCTGTTTATTATCCGTCACACTCACACGAATGCAATTTGTATTTCAGATGGTAGAAGGATAGATTTAATTGGCACACACATACAACATAATAAATGACATTTATTTATGGTACAAAATGTTTTATAACAAATTTGGGGGTTCTGTGAATTGGACATTCTACTACCAATGTTTCGTTTGCTAAACTACCAAGAATCCATAAATTTAGATGATATGTTTGGACACGATCTAAATGAAGAAATTGGCCACATCTAAGATTCGAAAAAAAATACAATAAATTTTTATGGCTATCATAACTGTGTGTCGCTATCATTATGTGAAAA
Organism: Patella vulgata; assembly: GCF_932274485.2. Taxonomy (NCBI): domain Eukaryota; kingdom Metazoa; phylum Mollusca; class Gastropoda; family Patellidae; genus Patella; species Patella vulgata. The sequence continues at coordinate 48,507,055 of NC_065885.2, forward strand.
GACTAAAACAAATACAAAGCTAAACATTGTACCAGGAGAATAATTTAATTTAAGATCGAGGAAAACGTTAAAGATCATAATTTCTTCCATTGATTCAAGTGACGTGGTATCGATCCCATGCTTGTATGTGACAAGGAATATGGGTTCCTAGATTTTCTCTTGGTTGTCCAGCCCCTCCCCCCCCCCCACACACACCACCACCTCTAAAGACCTGCGTATTACAAGATAATTATTAAATTGAAGATAACATATGTCATACATTAGTCCCGAAATGGTCTAGTTTTTTTTTTTGGGGGGGGGGAGTGGACACACAAACCATAGAAATATATACAGTATATACTTCTATGCACAAACTAAGGTTTGGTGCAGAAAGTTTGGATTGGTAATAATTGGATAGGTAGATATGAATTCGTGTGAAAGAATGCAATTTGTTTGACTCGTGGTAAATTAATAACTGGTTAAAACTCCATTATATTAATCTCATAATCCCCAAGATAATTCATTTATTACCTTACCATTTATATAGGAATGAAAAGACTTTTGAGAAGATTTGACAAGCAGAATTAATAATGATTGATATAGGAGGTTTATATGTACACTATATGTAAATCGAACATAGCCTTGTCCCAATTCTCAATCAGCCCTTTACTCTTTACATTCTATTATATGCCAACGCGAAGTATTAATCTTTATTATAAGATAGATTATCATATCCCACATAGTCTCTATACACACGTTGTAACACAGTTTTCCTGCAGGCAGGGGCCATTATTGTTAAACATGTCAAAATGTTTGTATTCAAAGTTCCACATTTCACAGATAGATACATGTGCCTTTAAAATGGCTAAACCTTTTTGATTTGAGTAAACAAGCGGTTGCCATGCAAGATAAGCTCACATTTTGCAAGACAGGGACAAAGAACAAGCTAACAAACACTTTTCATACAACTACGGGCCATAATCCAGAAATTTACGGTCTGTGGGTTATTAAATATACTTTTCAAGTTTCATCAAAATAGGATACAAATTGTGACCTCTAGAGTGTCCACAAGCTAAAAATGTTATTTTTCGTACCACCAGGGGCCATAATTCATTTACTTAAGGTCCGATACATGCCAATATCGAAAATAACAGTTTAAAGCGAGAATTTCAAATTTTCTAAGAAAGTCAAAACGTAATTATATCTATGTCTTTTGCTCAATGGGATGTCAACTCACAATTATACGATCATAGGTGTCATTCTCACACTTAAAACTCATTTACACAGGAAATAATAACACAATTACCTCCCAATTATCCCCCTTGTTTTCTATTCTCCACCATGGAGTAGCTTTTTTCAAACGTTTGAAAATGAAGAGGAAAATGATATTTTTGCCAATTTCTCAGCTGGCAATAGTGAATTATAGGATTAATAGGATTATTTTTTAACAAGGTAGGACTGTTTATGGATACCATCTATTTTCAGGCTTTATTTTAATAAATTTTAAAAATATAACTTAAAAATTTGCAATTTCCGCTTTAAGTTGCCCTGTGTAGCCTTACAGACATTTACAAATTAAATAATTAATACTAGATTCCCCACTGTCGTGCAATGCGTCGCGATAGGATTGTCCCTATTGAATCTACGATCTGGTACATGCAGATACGTTCGGATACTTTTGGATTGCTACAAATGACCTCAATATGATCCACGATTACTCCACGATTAAAACCACTATTTCAATCGCAGCACGAATCGTGATAGTGGGGACCTAAAATAATGAATAAGCTTACAGACTCAACCAAAGCCAAAATGTGGACGTATAATTGTCAATTCGATTGAATGTTTGTATTTTGATTTTTTTTGTTTGGGTAACAATTTGTCTTCGTTGAAAATTTAAAGTGCACATAAGGTCACCATACGAAATTATATGTACTTGTAGCCAGTTGTTACTACCAGTTCACACCAATCTGATTGAAATTAAATAAGTCATCTTCACTCAAAGTCGCAAATATAGACCTCTCGTAAACACAACTTTGCCAATTATCGTAAACTTTCTTAATCTCAGCAGATGCCAGTGACGTCACAGTGGCCGATTGCATATTCGGCATATTTATTCCTTAATTACCTATATACAGCCTGGTGTGTATTCATTAACGCCTGACCTATTCCTTAATCCCCTAATTAAATAAAACAATTGACTAGGGAATAATTTGTTTTGTAATTTATTTTAAGATCCAATTTAGAATTTTGTTTATAATACCATAACAAAGACAGTCGATGTATTCCCCGTACAATAATTCGTTTTCTATGAAGGCAGTAAGATGGGTGTAAAATTGTTATCAACGGTGCTACGAACATCTATGAAGTCGAGAGATAATTAATTGTCGGCTTTTACGAAACGTAATGCTTTCGTGGTGGTACTTCTGGATGTGATTGACAAAGTAACTGTATCGAATCGTCCCCGTCTCTAGCCGCAGCCCACCAATAGAGATGGTAGAGATGGTTCGTTATACTTCGAAACCAGACTGATGCTGAAACGGTGTTTTTCTTTTACAAGAGCTATCAATTTTGTTTCAAACCTGGAAGAAACCGTAATACGTTATAATTAACATTTTTTCTAGAAACTTCTTCATTCCAATGACCTTCCAAGATATAGTCTGACATAAAAGTCAACTTTGATATGTCAGTGGTATGTTTTATGATGATCTAAACTCTTATCAAGCTACAAATAAAACAAATATACCTTTAGATTCGTGTCAGATATCGAAAAAGTGCTTCATATTCACCAGGTTTTCGCGGATTCATTTACCAATTTGACCAGCCAACTGTATAGTGTATATCATATTCCTGGAATCATTGTACTGCGCAAATGGGACCGTCATTCTGTGGCTGGATGCTGGATTTGACTTCATTACACTAAAATAGATCGTAAAAAATGAAATAGGAAAAATCTCACTACGTTAGAATTAACAGTAGGTCTACAACTAATTTGGGCTATTTGATTTTTTTGGTAACCAGCTAAATTGGTAACAGACTATATTTGTGTATTAATGCACGTGTCTGTGCAAGTGTACAAGTGTCGGTAATCTCTGATTGGTCAAAACCAACTAAAAGATGGACAAACATTAATTAATTAACACAATTGAGAGTGCTGGCTGGATTAAGAACGTTGATTAGGTAATTATCTTTTTTGTCGGCCAGATCCAAGATATAGGTTCACATAATTCTTGTAATATTCGGGTTTTTTTTACTTTGCATCGTGATAAATACGAATTTTAAAGACTTACCTGGACTAACTGCATATCAAAAAAAAAACTTAGCGTTGTGGTCAGGTGTATCTGTCCTACTTTCTCCTCCCACCGTTATACCTTTCTCATTTAATCGGACACCGTTAATGTAATCGGCTTGGTATTCTTTCGATTCTGAATTAATAGCTGGGTGTAATATAATTTGTTGGTGATTCATGTTGGTTGCAGCATGGGGTATGTTCATGATGGAGAATGTCTTTACTTTAGACGGCAGAGAATCGACGGCACATTATGTACCTTTTCTTTGTTTGAATTTCCACAACTCTCAACAACACAAAGATGATGCGCCATTTTAAAATTCACCCGTAACATATTCCAACCACAAGTATATGTTGTCTGCGATATCACCTCGGTGGAAGCGGACGTAAAATACAACTAACTCAACAACAAAGACCAGAAAGGTCATCTCTTAAAAATGAATTACAGTGATTTGTAGCTTACACGTAGATAATTATAATGAGGTAATGATTAGGTCAGTGAGTACGTTAATTGAATCGTTAATACACACTAGTCAACCGGTGGTGTTTATGCGTAGTGATAAGACCTTAATAGCTTATGTACGTGTGGTCCCTGTAACGTAATTGAAAAATGCGAAAAGTGTTTTGAAGTGTCTGATACTAAAACGTTAATATGTCGAATAATTTTAATCAGACTGGTGTGAGCTTGCCGTAGACTGCATAAAGTCACCACTGGCTACAAGTACAGAAAGTTTCGTATGGTGATCTTATGTCCACTTTTACTCCTATAGATAAAGCCAGTGTTGAGACTTTGTGTCGATCGACATAGCAAGCCTTAAATGAAACTAAAATTGGTAAACAAAACGACTCCTGGTTCATTTTTCTAAACAAAAATTTAATCGTATAGCTCTAATCTGGGTAATTCAATAGGCCCAATTCAATGCGCTATTTTTGCCTAAATAAAAGCCGTTTAGTTTCTTTAAAGTATACAAGTATACAAATGAAATACTAAAGTGTAAAGAAGTGGCTAATTTACCTTAAGGGGACTATCCCGATCGAACAGAGTCTCAAAAAAGTCTGAGTACGTATGAAATTTAAAAGTCAAAATATAGAGGAATGGTGTATTTACCTTGTCTCAAAATTTCAGCTCAAAATATTGAGTCGTTTGGACGTGAACGTCAAAACTGGTTATCCGGACACGTAACCCTTTTAAGATTTCGGGTCAATTTTTTCGTTGGGTGACTTGATAATCGATTCCCGTTCTTTGAGAGGTCTATACAGTGAATGACCGAATGTACTTGACAACGAAAGGTAAATTTCACCTACACATCATTTTTATAAAAAAAATGTCTGGTTTTTATTCAGACACCGCATAATACAACTTGGGACACGGGTCTCCATTTCCATAGGGAGACTGACAGGTTTAAGTTGTTTGAAAACGTATCAGAAATATTGAGTTGATTGCTCGGCCCTTAGGCAGAGGATTTTAAGGGATTTTAACACAAAATTAAGCAGTTTATTCTCCCAAAAATTATCGGGATTAGCCCTCAACGAAGCTTTCAGTTCAAAATATTGAGCTGGTCGTCAAAAATGAATAACGGTTTTATCTAGATGAAAACGCGCCAACTAATAACATAATTATCCAGTTTACGCGTCAGTGGTGTGAACTGATACACTTCATTAGGATGACTGTTACACAGAAAACTAGCTACACCATTCAAGATAGAGCTAAGAGTTAATGCGATTTCAGTATTCTCAAGGCCGATTCAACCATCATACAATTGTACCAGAAACGAATATGGACCAAAACGTTCTACATTATTACCACCAGTCCATTTATCTTTTCCTTAAATGTCCCAAAGTAACACACTCTGACCAATATGAAAGGTCATGGAAACGGCACTCTTGTCATAACTTCGCTTTTGACGACCTTGGTTTGAAGTAACAGTATCTTGTAGTTTAGGGTATAGACTATGTTCCTTAGTTCTTAGTTGAGTCCAATGAACAACTTTGCGGGAGTTATGTTGGTAGTTGCATGGGATATACGAACAGGAAACTTGCAAGTCTATGTTGTACAGATGATTTATCAGCTTGGCTGATTTCCAGCACTCGCTTCAGACTTTCGGCCATTTTTCCGCGGCTCATTTGAAGATGGATGGCACGGCGAAACAAGTGTCTGTTTAATAAAATTCATAATTAAGAAATTCTTAAATTCAGCTGATCTGACTGCGACCCGTTGTTACTTACGACTTCATAAGGTAAACCATAACGACAAAAAATGTCTCGTAGAACATCAAGTAGAGGTTGAGTTCATTGGAATTAAACTAGACAACTTTAATTGGGCATCGGTTAAAAGAAGATAATGTTTATGGTCTATTTTAGCATAATCAAAGTGTATCCCTTGAAAAGGACGAGAGGAAACTCTCATGCTATTAAAGGAGCGGTAGCTGGTTTATTTCTAACTTTTTGGCAAGGTTCACAATGCTCAACTCTAACGTCTCTCTAGCTAAATCTAGAACTGGCCACCAAACTATACTTCTTGCAATTGATTTCATTCTCACGATGCCGGGGTGTGCAACATGAAGTTCATCAAGGACACGTTTACTGTAAGTAGCTGGGTTATTAACTCTCACCCCCCACAATAAGCAATGTTGCTCTACTGGAAGTTCTAAACGTCGATTAAAGAAGGGTTTTATATCTTGATCATTTACTTCAGCTGGTCAACCATACTAAGTCTATTCAAGTACTCTTGATAAAGTTGTTGATCGTAATGTCACAGGTAAACTACCCACATGTGCGTCAGATATTTGAAATATTGTTGGTTCCGCGCCGTTATCATGATTTTCAGGTAACGGCAAACGGGAAAGTACATCTGCATTAGCATTATCTTCCAATTTCTTGAAAACCATGTAAGATAATAAATTTACTGCAGCAGCCGAGCCTGGAACAGCTGTTTTGGGACCAAATATCTTTACTGATTGCTTATGATCTGTGTACAACGAGAAAGATCGGCCATATAAATACATGCGGAACTTTGTCAACCAAAAAAAAAAAAAAAAAAAAAAAAATCCCAAGCCTTCCTTCTCAATTTGTGAGTAGTTGCGCTCTACAGAATTCGAAGTTCTTTCTACTTTATTACAACCCCAAGTCTATACTTGGATGCATCACATCCCAAGATCGGTGGTAGCGATGGGTTGTAATGAACTTTTAACAGCATTGAATGTATCCATACCCCCCCCCCCCCCATATCCAAATCGATCGATTGGACAGTTTTAGACAACAAGGAATTCAATGAATGAACTAATGTTGATAAATTTGGAATGGATCTCAGATGCATATCAAGGAAGGGTCGGAGTTCTGATTGATTCTGTGGTTTCTCGCTCGTGGGTGACAGCGTGTCATGATCATATCCAAGTACTCTTCAAGTACTCTAAGCATTTCTCATGTTTGAGTCTTGTAGTGTTCTGTTGATATGAGCTGTGTCGCCTGCACCTGATTTGAGAATGTCATGTTGATAGCAAACTGTGGTTGGTAAGCCTTGAATAATCTGTTTAATCACATTATGAGAAATAACTGGCGATGGTGCTATTCAAAAGGTAGACGTGGATACATGTACAGACCTTTTGATGTGTTTATGGTGACACATTCTCTGGATGTATCGTCTAACAGAAGCTGTTGATATGCATGGGAAAAATCTATGCGTGTAAGTCTCTGTTTTCCAGTTCGGGTGTTATACAAATCCTCAGGAGTTGGTATAGGATGTTGATAAACTTTGAGATCCGTAACTTTGTAATCCCCACACAATCCAACAGATTTCTCGGTGTTTGGAACACAAAGCGAGGGCGTGGCCCAGTGACCATGTTGAACCTTCTCAATGACGCCTTCCGCTTCGAGACTTTCTAATTCGGGCGGTTCTGGCTCTATGGTACTCGAGTTCGGTATCAGATGGAGTTTGGCATTGGTATCGGATATTGTGCCTACGCCGGGTTTAAATATATCAGAAGGTCTGGTTGTTCTGATGTAGAAACACAAAAAACCGTCTTGATTTTATTTAAATCAATAACGACAAACTGGCACCTGCATCAACTTCCATTTTTATCATCTGAACTCCAATGTTGACTGGTATGATGATACTGTCCGGTGATATGGTTTCTAAATCAGTTACCATGATCCTGTGACTTTCATTTGTGATAATTGAGATCCGTGGTGCCGTTGACAGATTTCTCTCCTCTAGGGAGAGAGTGAAATTCTGATACATCATTGCGGCTACAGGTGATGTCTAGAGGGTATTAATAATTTGCATCTTCTGACAGTATTTTTTTTTTTTTTTTTTTTTTGAACAGAAATATGATGTTTGTAGATTTTGAGTGGTAAGGCTTTTTCATAAATTAGACCGAGGAAACACATGGAAGAAAGTCAGAACTTGGACTGTTATTTATCTATAGCTATTACAAAAGAGTTATGTAATGTTGTATGCATAATATTATGGAATGTAGAGTCCTTTTAATCAAATGCTAAGTTCACTGGGGGATTTATCTTCTATATATATATTTGTGACTGTCGTTTGTCTGTCTGTCCGTTCGGGGTTGGCGGCTACACTAGGTCTGCCCCGAGTCTGAAATTTGGGGTATAGGGGTAGCTCGGACCGGGGAGTAACATAGGCCAGGTGGCGTTAGTCTACCACTTCCGGTTTCGGAGTTATGACCCACGAGCGAAGCCGGTCTGTTCGGGGTTGGCGGCTACTCTAGGTCTGCCCCGAGTCTGAAATTTGGGGTATAGGGGTAGCTCGAACCGGGGAGTAACATAGGCCAGGTGGCGTTAGTCTACCACTTCTGGTTTCGAAGTTATGACCCCCGAGCGAAGTCTGTCTGTTCGGGGTTGGCGGCTACATCTGCCCCGAGTCTGAAATTTGGGGTATAGGGGTAGCTTGGACCGGGGAGTAACATAGGCAAGGTGGTGTTAGTCTACCACTTCCGGTTTCGGAGTTATGACCCTCGAGCGAAGCCGGTCTGTTCGGGGTTGACGGCTACACTAGGTCTGCCCCGAGTCTGAAATTTGGAGTCTACGGGTAGCTCGGACCGGGGAGTAACATAGGCCAGGTGGCGTTAGTCTACCACTTCCGGTTTCGGAGTTATGACCCCCGGGCGAAGTCTGTCTGTTCGGGGTTGGCGGCTACACTAGGTCTGCCCCGAGTCTGAAATTTGGGGTATAGGGGTAACTAGGACCGGGGAGTAACATAGGCCAGGTGGCGTTAGTCTACCACTTCCGGTTTCGGAGTTATGACCCCCGAGCGAAGCCGGTCTGTTCGGGGTTGGCGGCTACACTAGGTCTGCCCCGAGTCTGATATTTGGGGTATAGGGGTAGCTCGGACCGGGGAGTAACATAGGCCAGGTGGCGTTAGTCTACCACTTCCGGTGTCGGAGTTATGACCCCCGAGCGAAGCCGGGTATCCTGCTAGTATACACTTATTATAACTAAATATATACTATTCAAAAAAAGTAGGGGATATTTGATTTTGGGGGCATAATACTAAAATATGCAAATGACTACGAAAAAAGTCACTATAGAACCTAACAGAAGAAACATTTCCAGTTACATGTGACGCCCAAACGCACCAATAGCTACCGCATGGAATGCAGGTGATGCTTGGGATCATCATGGGGGTCCAACCCAAGATTTGCACGACTCTGACTTTGAATGTTACAGTCATTGTGGCATTGAATTCCAGGGTGGAAACATCAGTTTAATTGTTTTAGTGACCAGAAAACAAATTTTGATATGCGTCGGCTTACCCAAAATGAAAGGTTACGTGCCCTTGGCATGCTACAGATCGGCACAACACAGGCGGTTGTGGCGCGGACGATGAATGTTTCTCAGTCATAAGCAGGCTATGGTCCAGATACCGTGATACACAATCTGTACAGGACAGACCACGCTCAGGTCGACCAAGGGCGACAACTCAAGCCCAGGATCGATTTATCCGTACCTTGGCCTTGAGAAATCGTGTCATCACAGCAAATCAGATCAGCGCTCGTCTTCAAACAGACACTGGTGTGAGAGTGAGTGGCCAGACGATTCGGAATCGACTGCATAGGGGTCACCTTCGCGCCCGACGTCCTCGCGTGATCCCTTGTTTGAGAGATCATCACATTCAGGCAAGACGTCGTTGGTGTAGGGATCGTCAACACTGGGATAATCGACGCTGGAGCAATGTGATGTTTTCAGATGAGTCAAGGTTCACTGTTGATTTTTTGAACAGACGTAGGAGGGTGTGGCGTCGTCGAAACGAGCGCTTCCAAGACGTTAACGTCATCAGACATGATCGATTTGGGGGTGGTTCTGTTATGGTGTGGGGAGGCATCACTGTTGCTGGAAGAACGGCTTTACATGTTGTTGCAGGGCGTGTTACAGGCCAGTACTACCGGGACAACATCTTGGCAGTCCATGTTGTGCCGTTCCCACGACGTCATGGCCGCCGTTTCATCTTCCAGGATGACAACGCAAGATGTCACAGGGCCAGGATCGTTACAGGTTACCTCCAACAACAGAACATCACCACATTACCTTGGCCAGCACTGAGTCCCGACCTCTCCCCCATCGAGCATGTCTGGGACATGCTTGGACAGAGGTTACGTCAACGTCAACAACGTTCTGCCAATGTCCAAGAACTTGCTGCTGCGTTGCAACAGGAATGGGACAATCTGGACCAAAATGACCTTAGACGTCTCATTAGGAGTATGCCACGTCGGATCAATGCTTGTTTGGCAAACAGAGGAGGATTTACCCGTTACTGACTTGGTTGTGATGCTGTGGTAACTTTGCTGTTTGACCCCGGGTATCATTTTACCCTTATAATGGTCAGTCTGTGCCTTACTTAGTCTAACGATCATTTGGAATAAATCGAATGTGAACTTCATTTCATTTTGTCATTTGTTTCTTCGTCAGTTTCATTAGGTGACTTTAATAACACTTAAAAATCAAATATCCCCTACTTGTTTTGAATAGTATACTACAATCCGCTATCGTGCCTTTTGAGACATGGTGTCTAATGCTGAAATCCAAAGGCGTGGCTCCTGCAATTGTCAAAAAGGTTACCGCATTCAGAACTACTGAGATAATTGCAAGTAGGTTACCACCCTCGCTCCGATCGAGTAGATGTTGATGCATGGCTAGGTTGTGCGCTTGCCCAACTACCAATCATGCTCATAATGTTTTGATATAAGTGTAAATTCACGTGGCCCGAAACCTTCCCCGTAATAAGACCATCTGACACCCATTCACGTAGGTATGCCCGTCCCTCTGGATAATTACTTGCGGATCACGCCCAGTGGGTGTCGAAGTACGCTCCATATCGTCGCACAGCAGAACACTCTCTTTTCCTCCGCCGTGATTAGAGTACCAAGTCTTTAATCACAAACCAACGCAGGAAATAGAGTACCAAGTCTTTAATCACAAACCAACGCAGGAAATCGTAGATCAATTAGAATATTTCCTGGCTGTCTGCTCTGGGGTTGAGCAAATTGGGAACAGTGAGAACCATACTGATTGTACTCAGTTTATCCATCGGGTCTTTACTTTCGACCCAAAAGCGGTCGCAGTCTACTAGGTGTGCGCAGGTGATGTATAAATTGTCTAAACTCGTTACGACTAATGATTAGAGAGAGCTCTATGGGAGATAGCAATCAAGCAATTTATTGATAATCGGGTTTTAACATTATTCTGTTTACAAATGTTTATCTGATTTAATCAAGGAAATATAATTGCTTCTCGCGCAAATTCAAATAGAAATAGAAATTATTTTCATATGTTGCCTTTATAGCAAATAATACTACAAAAAACACCACTTGATTAATATCTCTAATGAATGAAATTGCAAAATTAAATCATGTAGACATGTGAAAGGACATCTGGCTTTTATGAAAAACAATATTGTAGAATATACAGTGACAAACAATTCAATAATCTTCACCATACACCTGTCGCTTTACAAGTATTACTCACCTTCTAACCCCATACTTAAATAAACATAAAAACTAATCATTTGGGTGTTTGTGTTTAGTTCTGGCTTGGAATTAAACAAGACAGTACACAAAGGCTGTGTATTATCCTTTAAGATGTGGATCTGGGCAGTGTTTATTGCCGCAATATTTCCATCAACGGCTCAAGGCGCCGAACCCCAGAAGAATGTTTTATTGCTCGTGGTAGACGATTTGAGACCAGAATTACCCACATTTAAAGGCGACCAAACAATTGTGATATCACCAAATATCGACGAATTAGCTGCTAAAAGTTTGGTACTGAAATCGGCGTACGTACAGCAAAGTATCTGTGGACCAAGCAGAACGTCTCTATTAACAGGAAGACGTCCAGATACAACATTAGTGTATGATTTAAATACGTACTGGAGAACTGCTGGGGGTGATTTTACAACAATTCCACAGTATTTCAAGGAAAATGGTTACAGAACAGCCGGGCTGGGTAAATTATTCCATCCTGGATATGAAGCATCTCGGAACGATGACCCAATATCTTGGACTGACGCATATTACCACCCCCAGAACAAGAAACTTTGGACAATCGACGAAAGCTGGAAAGCTGTTACAAGTGCAGAATATCAAGCTAATCCGCTACCTGATACACAGATAGCAGACGAAGCAATTTTCAGGCTGAATGATATGGCTAGTGATGCTTTAGATGGTACTCAACCTTTTTTCCTCTCAGTGGGATTCCACAAACCGCATCTTCCATTTGTATTCCCTGAAGAATATTTGAATTTGTATCCTGAAAGCGACATCAAACTGCCTGATAATCCATATGCACCAGTAGACATGCCTGGCGCAGCTTGGTCTGTTTACAGTGAACTCATTGCATATACAGATATCAATAATTTATCAGTCACGGGTGATATCAACACAACACTTCCAGACAGTAAAACAATCGAACTACGACGGGCTTACTATGCTACCATATCCTACATTGATGGTCAGATTGGACGTGTATTGGAAGAACTAGAGTATCTTGGTTTGAGCAACAACACCATTGTGTCATTTTTCGGTGATCATGGATTTAGCTTAGGAGAGCATGGTGAATGGTGTAAGAAGACTAATTTCGAAGATGCTGTTCATGCTCCTATGATGTTACATGTTCCAGGAGAGACCGATGGCGGTATCGTCTCAGAAAAATTGGTTGAGTTTGTTGATATATTCCCTTCTTTGGTAGATGCCGCTGGGTTACCATCATTAGAACTATGCCCAGAGGATTCGTCAGAGAATGCAACATGTACCGAAGGGTCAAGTTTCCTTCCGCTCATAGATAATCCAGATCGCGAATGGAAGAGTGGAGCCTTTTCACAAGCACAAGTAAAGATCAACGGGAGAAATGCCATGGGCTATACAGTTCGTACTGAAGATTTCCGTTACACTGAATGGGTACGTTTCAACATCAAAACCAATACAATGAACTGGAAACATATCTATGATGTAGAATTATATGATCATCGAATTGATCCCGAGGAGAACATCAATCGAGCTACTGATAGTAATTATGATGCAGATATAGCTACACTGAGTAACATGCTTCATCAAGGATGGAGATATTACCAACCATAAGATTGACATTTTTCTTAAGCACATTATTATCTTTAATTTTGAAAGCCAAGTTTCTATTTGAATTTCCTCCTTTTTTTCTATTAACACACGTATAATCTCTATTTTTAGACAGTATACATGTAAAAACCAAATTCTTATTAGCGTTCTTCTTTTGTTTCTGAATCTTTACATTTCTTAGTTGCGGTATCTTGACATTCTGGTAACTGTTTCATTTGTTCACGCATTTCCTTTATATTTGTTACGTCGTTGTAAACGGGTTTGTCCACAACCTCGAATGAAGGCCAGTCATCAACCACACGGTTATCTGCAACCAGTTTTCTATGGAATTCCTGGGAAAAACAAAAAACTTAAAGATGTTATGCAAAAGCATAATAATTTTTATAAGTCCACATTCGGTCCGTCGATGTGTCAACAATAGGCTTGTGAACACGATAGAGGATACAGTTTGTGGCTGATTAGGTGTGAAGCATTGGGGTATTGAGAAGACACACCCTATCGATATTCAACAAGTTACCCCCCCCCCCTTTTCCCTTTTCCCGAAAACAGTTTATGAACACGATAGAGATAAGATTTCTTGGAGGCCTAAAGGATCCTTATCAAATTTGGTCAAGATCCAGGTGTTGATTTCGGATAAGCTGGTGTCTATGACTATCTTTTTTCGATACATATAGCTGTTGTGTTGGTGTATTTCACGCTTTGCGTGGTATCTTTGTTTTATTTGTATTATTTAATTTTGAATATATACTGTTGTTCTACTTTTTGGTTTTCTAAATATGTCATCTATACTTTTGTTCCCGTTTTTTCGTTTTCTAAATAGGTCATCTACTTCTGTTCCCGTTTATTTTTCTAAATAGGTCATCTGCTTTTGTTCTAATTACATGTAATATATTTCCAATTGTTTTTGTGGTTTATTATCATAATATATAATATGCTGTTGTAATAGCCATGCTGACAAATAAATAATGTCAAGAAATGATTCTAGGTGTGTTAAAACTATGGGAGAAAGGGAGGTAATTGAATGTGACGCAAGAAAATATTACCAATTAATTAGAATATGATCCATTTTAGATACAATCTAAAAACGTTATCAGTCATTATAAAGGTTTAATGCTAATAACAACATCCAATACGGCATATAGACTACTTTACCTGAAATTAACACAAACTGATTAATGGATTACTTGTTTGGAGTATTTACAATGATCACAACAGCCTGAAAAAAGATGAAATATGATTAATATTATCAACCCATGTAGATGTAAGTGATTTCACTTAAATACAAAATAGATCCCCCCCCCCCCAACCCCCCCCCCCCAAAAAAAAAAACCAAAAAAAACCCAACAACATTAGAACAATGACTGCACAAATCATCAATGGTCCAGGCCGATTAATAGATTAGTGAGTACTATTTACAATGGATGCTATAGTGATTTAGAAAAGCGGGATTTGAACTATTAAGTTCGTTAAATTTCAATCACAACTACCATTCTAAAAACCAAACGCCCTGAAAAGCAAAAATGATTATTGTAATCATGTACATAATTTAGATTATTAATCTCGAATAGTGATTAAATTATTAATTAAATAGAAAGTATTTTGCTTAGCCTAGGTACAAATGATTATGTAATAAGATTGTCATAGGCCCTGGGGAGGAACAATCCTTGATCTCTGTTCATCGTTGGTTTATGCCTTCATATTTGAATGGCATAATGCGGATTGACGGTCGTGTACTTATAGTTCACATTAACAAAGATGGGTTGCCAAGCAACGAAACATACGCTCACAGCAGCTAAATCGTCCGGGCAGTCAACAGAAGTTGTCGCATATTTTTACTTTTTCAGTAATAAAACATTTATAATACACTAAAATCTGATTAAGAGTAACAACTCATTAAGTAATTATGAGAAAATCATTAGAATTTGTTGGGGTTTTTTCATAAATTTCTGCCCCATGCTAACGTTTAGTATACGAAATATTTAATATCATGGATTTAGCTGTTCAAGTTATCAAAATTCATTGAAAATCAATATACTTGTTCGTTTCAAGACCTTAAACTTCGTGTATCAATCTAAAGTCAATCGGATGATAACATAAGCCTCTAGAGCGTCACAAGATATTTCAAAGTGATCAAGGGCCATAAATTTGGCAGTAATTAACGGAAATCGTTGAAAATCAGTAGGACTCTTCGTCTGATGACCTCAAACACCGCGTATAAATTTAAAGTCTGGCAGTTATTATCCGAAATCGCTGAAAATCAATAGGCTTCTTCGTCTCATGACCTTAAACACTGTATATAAATTTAAAGTCAATGGGATATTGACTCTGGCAGTAATAACTCATGACCTTAAACACTGTGTATAAATTTAAAGTCAATCGGATATTAACTTTAGCCTCTAGAGCGTCCACAAGATTTTTCAGACGGGTCGACGGACGGACGGGGCCGACGAGTATATATGACTACATTTCAATGTGGGCGTATAAAAACACAGTATAATTTAAATATCTTTATATAACTACAATATAATATAAATACAATTATACTATTCAAAAAAAGTAGGGGATATTTGATTTTTAAGTTTTATTAAAGTCACCTAATGAAACTGACGAAGAAACAAATGACAAAATGAAATGAAGTTCACATTCATCGATTTATTCCAAATGATCGTTAGACTAAGTAAGGCACAGACTGACCATTATAAGGGTAAAATGATACCCGGGGTCAAACAGCAAAGTTACCACAGCATCACAACCAAGTCAGTAACGGGTAAATCCTCCTCTGTTTGCCAAACAAGCATTGATCCGACGTGGCATACTCCTAATGAGACGTCTAAGGTTATTTTGGTCCAGATTGTCCCATTCCTGTTGCAACGCAGCAGCAAGTTCTTGGACATTGGCAGGACGTTGTTGACGTTGACGTAACCTCTGTCCAAGCATGTCCCAGACATGCTCGATGGGGGAGAGGTCGGGACTCAGTGCTGGCCAAGGTAATGTGGTGATGTTCTGTTGTTGGAGGTAACCTGTAACGATCCTGGCCCTGTGACATCTTGCGTTGTCATCCTGGAAGATGAAACGGCGGCCATGACGTCGTGCGAACGGCACAACATGGACTGCCAAGATGTTGTCCCGGTAGTACTGGCCTGTAACACGCCCTGCAACAACATGTAAAGCCGTTCTTCCAGCAACAGTGATGCCTCCCCACACCATAACAGAACCACCCCCAAATCGATCATGTCTGATGACGTTAACGTCTTGGAAGCGCTCGTTTCGACGACGCCACATCCTCCTACGTCTGTCCAAAAAATCAACAGTGAACCTTGACTCATCTGAAAACATCACATTGCTCCAGCGTCGATTATCCCAGTGTTGACGATCCCTACACCAACGACGTCTTGCCTGAATGTGATGATCTCTCAAACAAGGGATCACGCGAGGACGTCGGGCGCGAAGGTGACCCCTATGCAGTCGATTCCGAATCGTCTGGCCACTCACTCTCACACCAGTGTCTGTTTGAAGACGAGCGCTGATCTGATTTGCTGTGATGACACGATTTCTCAAGGCCAAGGTACGGATAAATCGATCCTGGGCTTGAGTTGTCGCCCTTGGTCGACCTGAGCGTGGTCTGTCCTGTACAGATTGTGTATCACGGTATCTGGACCATAGCCTGCTTATGACAGACTGAGAAACATTTATCGTCCGCGCCACAACCGCCTGTGTTGTGCCGATCTGTAGCATGCCAAGGGCACGTAACCTTTCATTTTGGGTAAGCCGACGCATATCAAAATTTGTTTTCTGGTCACTAAAACAATTAAACTGATGTTTCCACCCTGGAATTCAATGCCACAATGACTGTAACATTCAAAGTCAGAGTCGTGCAAATCTTGGGTTGGACCCCCATGATGATCCCAAGCATCACCTGCATTCCATGCGGTAGCTATTGGTGCGTTTGGGCGTCACATGTAACTGGAAATGTTTCTTCTGTTAGGTTCTATAGTGACTTTTTTCGTAGTCATTTGCATATTTTAGTATTATGCCCCCAAAATCAAATATCCCCTACTTTTTTTGAATAGTATATAACATGGAAGGATAACGTTGTCAATATTATTTCAATACGTATTTTGAACTCCTGACATATGCATTTTGCACCGTGAATATTGAAATATCCTTCCATAATGAGTTGGTGGTAAACGCTCACACAAAGTCACTAAATATTTGATTCTCCGCAGCACTTTTAAGAAGATGATAAGGTTGATGAGTTATTCGAGTTATTCGTGTAGATCTTTTAATCACCATAAATAACTGGAACAGTAACGACCAGAGTAACAATATCGGTAACACTATCCGTGGCACATTAACATTTTAAACATTTTGTTATGTTTTATAGGCCACCTTAAAACAAATAATCAAAATATTTCAACATTTCCACGATTATCAACATAACAAAAATCAAACAAAACTTGCAAGTAAATGTACTAATTCTTTCATGACAAAGTCAGCGATATCAGGCGTACTCTTGACAATACTAGCAGTGGGTTAAATGCGTTTGAAGAACATCATGTACCAAGCCGTTTGTTTGAGTTTGCCCCAGTTACATAAGAACATGCCCGGTCTATCATTGGTAAGAGCAAGTCAACTTCCTGTAGCCTAGATCCCCTTCCAACATGGCTTCTGAAGTCCAAACAAGTATTGGATGCGCTCCTTCCTTTCATCACTGCTATCATAAATTCTTCAATTGCCAAAAGCTGTGTGCCGACTTCATTAAAGACTGCCCTTGTGATTCCACTTCTGAAGAAATCATCGCTTGATTGCGAGATCCTCAAGAACTATCGCCTAGTCTCAAATCTTGAGTTTATCGGAAAGGTGCTTGAAAGGGTGATAGCGAGACAAATCACTAATTATCTGCAAGCTAACGATCTTCACGAACCACTGCAGTCTGCTTTTAAAGAAGATCACAGCACAGAGACAGCACTTTTGAAGGTAAAAGCTGATATTGATGCAGCACTGGACAGTAACCTTAGCATCAACCTTATACTTCTAGTGCGGCATTTGATACCATCGACTATAGCATTCTGTTCGACTACAGTTATCTGTGGAAATCAAAGGATCGGCGCTGAATTGGTTGAAGTCTTATCTAACTGACAGAAGCCAATGTGTCCATATTCATAGCAGTAACTCTGTATCTAAACCGCTGTCCATTGGAGTCCACAGGGATCGGTACTAGGTCCACTTCTTTTCTTACTGTATGTACTTCCGCTTGGTAAAATTATTCATAGACAGGGTATCAGCTATCATGGTTTTTGCGACGATACGCAATTGTATAATACATTCATTCCTTCTGACCAGATGCCAATACACGGTGCCCTAAAGAAGCTAGAATCTTGTATCAGACAGAATTCCTGATGATATTACCAAGATCAAAACTGAACAGTTTCAACTTTTCACCAAAGCTCTTAAACATCGGCGATACCGAAATTTCACCATCATGTAAAGCACGAAATCTTGGTTTCATCATGGACAAGACAGTGTCTCTCAAACAACAATTTAACAATACTATGTGTAAAATGTACATGAGATTAAAGCCAATATCCAGAATCAGAAGGTATCTTACTAAAGATTCATGTGCTAGAGTTATATTAGCACTGGTCATATCTCAGTTGGACTATGGCCAGGGGCGTAAATGTGGGGGTGTGGGGGTGTGGGGGGTGGTACACCCCCCCCCCCCCAGGAAAAAAAATAGTCGGTCGCAAAATCAGTGCAGTCGGTCGCAAAAAAAGAGCAGTCGCAAAATCAGTACATTCGGTCGCAAAATAAGAGCAGTCGGTATCAAAATAAGTGCTCACTGACTGCACACGTCATGCTACTCACGCAAAACTTTAGTATAAAATAACCTTGTCAACTTAATGTGTTTCACTCTTATTCTGTTGTGAGTATGTAGGTCTAAGAACAAAATTTCGCCCAGGGAGAAAAATAGTCGGTCTCAAAATAAGTGCAGTCACTGCAGTCGGTCTCAAAATTATGCATCGCCGTCTTAATGAATTAATGAGGTAAACAAATGATGCCAGAATAGATCCCAAATACTAGTCGGTCGCAAAATCAGTGCAGTCGGTCGTAAGATATGAGCAGTCGGTATCAAAATAAGTGCTCACTGCACACGTCACTCTACTCACGCAAAACTTTAGTATAAAATACCCTTGTCGACTTATCATGTTTGAAAAAAATGTTTTTCACCCCATGGCAAAAAAATAGTCGGTCTCAAAAAAAAGTGCTCACCGCAGTCGGTCTCAGACTAAATGAATTAATGGGGTGTTTTCTGACCATCAGAATTCTGCAAAATCTCTCCCCAAAGTCCAGGGCATTTCAGAGACCAAGTAAGCGCCCCATTGAGGTAAAGTGCCCTCAGGCCCAGTCCTCAAAAATTAAAAGCTCAGTTACATATCGGCGCTCAATTCCATTATGCCATCATTCTTCAACTCTCCTCTGTTTTATACTATCTCATCTCTATCATATTCACAGTTACAGTGAATTGCCCATTTAGTAGTACCACTAGTGAGTGAGTCGTGGGTCAAAAGACTGTAGAATTGTTAGTTCTACTCTCACAAAACAGGCGACATTGACAGATAGGCCTCAAGATTCTGTCCAATTTCTTATCCTCTCGTTAACGAGAATTTGGATCCATTTGCCATGACATTGACTAAAATTGTCAGGCCAAGCCCCAAAAATTAAAAGCTCGGTTGCACATCTCAAATTTTTTCGATTCCATTATAACATTATTCTTCCACTCCTCTGTTGTCTTATACTGTCTCAGCACTATCATATTCACGGTTATACTGAACTGCCTAGTTATGTTAGTAGTACCACTGGCACTGGTGTGTGGGTCGTGGGGCGTCAGACTATACAAAAGTTCTGTCAACTCTTGCAAAACAGGCGGAATTGACAGTGGGCAGATCTTGAGACTTTGTCTAATTGACTCACATTTCTGGCCCTCTCGTCCACAAGAATTTCTCCCAGCAATGACCTCAAATGCCAAGATATTGACTCAATTTTTCAAAATTTTCTCAGGTTGCTCAGTGTTATAGGCTCAATCATATATGACATAACCTTTATGTCAACTTAAATAAAACCGCTTTCCATCGAGACAACGATCGGCAAACAACTATATAATTATAATTATACAATACCATCTATGTTCTACCGGGATGCTTAATGTTATAGCCAGTATTTTGTTGACATTTATTGTGGGGTGGGATTGTGGCTGGGGTGGCGCCCTAGATTTGGACCCCTCCCACCCCATCTAGATCCGCTACTGCACATGGCCCCTACAAAACTCGCACCTGTGGTGCTTGGGTTCCTGACTGCGTCACTCGTACTAGGGGTATGGGCATCAGTCGGTCGCATTTTGACTAAACACCCCCCCCCCCCCCAAAACAAAATCGTTATGTACGCCCCTGACTATGGCTGGCATTCCAGATTTCTCCCTCAACCGTCTTCAAGTTGTACAAAATAACTGTGCTCGACTAGTTGCCAAGTCATCTTCTTAACAGAAACTCTTAAAAGTCTTCATCGTCTGCCTGTGAAAGCCCGGATCGACTTTAAAGTGCTATCAAATGTGTATAAAGTTTTCGGATACTGCTCCCTCCTACATGAAACAATTATTCACATTCTACGAACAGGAAAAACCGAACCTTCGTTCGTCCACAGATACTACTTTACTATCTGTGCCTGCTTACAAGAGACTCAGAGGAAAATTATCTTTCCCTATAAATGGTGTCCATATGTGGAATAAGCTACCAAGATCAATTAGAGCAAGTTCAACTTTTGTTAAATTTAAATCGGAGTTAAAAACACACTTGTTTAAATATAATTTAAGCTAAATGTCCAGACAGAAGAAACAGACTAAGATAACCAACTTCAGTTTTACACACTGGTGGCTTTCTTTCATCATGCAGTTGCCCTGCACCGCCCATTAGAAGCTTGATATAACGCATGGGTTTTCTCCGAGTCCTCCCACTGCTAAAGACCCCTGCGCGCATGCGAATTATTGAAATAAAATTGAACCATGTGTTAGTCCCAAAATGACCTACTCTCTCTCTCTCTCTCTCTCTCTCTCTCTCATTAAATTATAGAACGGTTCGTCAAAAAAAAACAAAAAAAACATCCACGCCGCTTATTCTCCCCATTTTATTTGGAGCCATAATTGTACAAAACTGTTTTCCATTTTGCTTCCTTTTAGGCTCTTGTCAAGTTGTCTGTGCCCCGGCGTATTTGAAAAAAAACCTCAAAAAACGAATAGTTTATGTGATGAATTTTCTTGATATTTTGATGTTTGACACAGTCGCGGTCGGTTTTTGTTTTTCTATTTTGCTTCCTTAAAGTACTCTTTAGAAAGCAATCGGCAAAAGAATTCTCACCAAGGGGCAGGGTTAGAACTCTTTAGAGAACTTGACACCGCTTCTCAGTTTACGAGTTCATGTCTCATTATAAGCACAAAATACATGTTGCTTCCTTTTTCCCTGGTTCTAGCACCGTCTAATCAGTGAAAATCAAACTTGGAAAGAAGGTAATTATGTTAAAAATAAATCATAATCTTTATGGTCTGAGCCCACATGTTGGGTCATTGCAGTTATTTCCCTTCGATGTTGTTTTCTCCGTGACTGCTTTAACATTGAGAGAACTTCCGAAATGGCTGGTCTTGGTCGAATAGTAAGTAAAAGAATGAAGGAACAAAATAATATCCACAGGTTTTCTTGTCTGAAACAGCTGACATCTAGCCTAGCGGTATTCTGATAGACTTTTACGTGTGAAGGGTGAACGCAGATAGTTAAATAGTTGTGACTGTGTTTTAATTAGAAATGTTGGTTGGTGCCATCGGGCAATCAACTTAGTAATAGTAATACTTATCTTGCCATGTAGGCCCATTACTTATAAAAAGAGTAATAATGAGGGTAAATGCTGACCAGAATAGGCTAAGATGTCCGAATCATAATGACCGTCTCAGTGTTGTAGATAGTACTAGATACACCATCAAAATTCATGATTTAGCTCCCCTGGCCTTGGGTTTCAGCAACAATTTAAAGGAACTAAATCACTAATATTTGGGACCTAGAAATTGACAAAAATGGGTCGCAACGCATATAATAATGTAATATGAATGTATATAAACTGATTTACATTCAATCGTTTCTGTTTTTAATGCAATTTCTAATCAGTTATGTTTGGCGAAATACGCCAGAAGTCTCACGTGAATGGCAATCTTTAGCTTCTGGTTTTTCCAGTCTACACCGATGGTATTTATTGCGCATGCTCTCCACGTGACTTGTGGAATATGTCTAGCCCTGTTCTTTGAGTCCCTTGTTCCAAATGGCGCTGAAACGCATTATGGTACACGATTCGTGTACCAATGGTAAAATGTTTATTTTGTCTTGAATATTGGATATCAGAAGCCCATCTTTTCCCTGTAAGAATACAACCCCAATGTTGATTTGAATTGACAAATAATTCGTGTTTTCAATGTCGAAGATTTTTGATGATATTGAGTTAGAGACATAGCTACTTTAAGTCCAAATAACACACAAAATGTACAAATATGTATGTTGGCAATTGACTTTGTTTGTTGGACATGCGAGGTTGAGGATGATATCCCTTGAGACTTGTCAGTTATTATTGTAATGTATTAATAATCAAAGACTGAACATAGTCTCAATAAATGAGCAATTGTCTGTGAATATTCCCCACAATGGCAAAGTTCAGATGTAGGCCTACTACATGTAAATGTAAGCCTATCTATGATGTTCCAAGCAAGGAGATACATCAGTCAACTTTGAAAGAAAATTAGTGATATTGAACATCCACTTCCAATCTTCAAATATAAGTAGGCCTACTGGTATCGTAAGTGGACAATTAAGATAATGAATCTGGACTTTTTGTTGGTGGTGCCAAAACAAAAGTAATGGCACCTCTGCCTTATTTAAAATTTAGTCACATATTAAATATAAATAACCATTACTAAGACCCAAAAGTTAGAAAACATTTTTCTAAAGAAAACAAACAATGACATTAAAATTTAATTAAAGTAGCTAAATCTCTAACTCAATATCATCCAAAGTCTTCAACACTGAAAACACAAATTATTTATCAATTTAATTCAACATTGATGTTGTGATCTTACCTGGAAAAGGTGTGCTTCTGATATTCAATATTTAAAACAAAATAAACATTTTACCATTGGTACACAAATCTTTTACCATACATTTCAACGTAATTTGTAACAAGGGACACAAAGAACGAGACTAGACATATTCCATTAGTCATATCAAACGGTGACACCATATTCTTATCTGCAGAGCATGCACAATAAATACTATCGAAGTAGAGTGGAATAAACAGACGCTAGAGATTGCTATTCAATTGAGACTTCTGGCATATTTCGCTGAACATAACTGATTAAAAATTATAGTAAAACAAACGATTAAATGTAAATCAGTTTCTATACATTCATATTACATTATTATATATGCGACCCATTTGTGTCAATTTCTAGGTCCCAAATATTAGCGATGTAGCTCCTCTAATTTAGAAGCGTAGAATTGCCTAATATGTGGTCATCCTTTTTTTCAGACTGGTTTGACCGGCCTTGAGGCAGCAAGACATCCACATCAGGTAAAGCATTTATTATCATGAATGAAAATTAGAAGGGGTGAGGGTTTGGTTATTTAATCTATTTCATCAGCCTTATAAAATCTGATTGCTTTATACTGTAAATTAGGGAGCCACAGTGGCTCATTGAGTAAGACACTGGCTTGCTAGCCTGGAAGTCTTGGGTTTGCTGCTGGTATTGGCTGAGAACTTTGCTCAGGATTTTCCGGCTTGGTTCCCACTCGTCAGTAATGCATGACGGAGGGTCTTACAAGGACAGCTGTCTAGTAGTTCGGATGAGACAAGGTTCTGTGTGCATATTGACTGTTGGAACACTTGACTGTTGGAATTCGATATAAGAGTAGTGTGTAGTGCCGCTGTCTGGACAACATTTCCCTCGTAGCACCCTGCATTGCGTGTGCCAGTCTTCATTAGCCCAATCTGTGCAGAAAAGTGGGACATTAAACCCCATTCCATTTATGCTGTGCATTAACTCAAATACACAAAATAGAATGCACTACATAATTCAATGTAGGCAGATCATTAAATAAACTTATTCACGCACAGTTTACATTAGCAAACTACACTATGGTCATATTGAGGACCTCCTTGTGTTGGATCAAGAAGAGTTTGTGACATACCGGTGCATATATATATATATATATATCCCTACTGATTACTCTGGAATTATGATTTAGGTCTACAAATGGTGATTGCCTACATTATTGAAAAAACTGATGTTATCAGTGACAATATGTTTGAATCGACACTATTTAACCGGGCAGTAATAAAATATACATGTCCAAATTTTAGGTGTTAAAAGTTTTGTATGAAAAGATTAATATGACGCTACAGAAGATGCCAGCAGAAGCTGGATACCGAAAACACACAGAAGCAGTAATCTCAGAACGAATGGCATTGGTTCAGTCTGTAAGCCTATTTCATTATTTTTTTAATTTGTAAATGTTTGTATGGCTATAGGGCAACTTAAACTGGTTACTTGTTTTTATCACTGTTCATCCAGTCTTGATAATTTTTATAAGCCCACATTTTCACATGGACATATATTGTTGACATCCTTGTCCATCCAGGGTTCGATATTGGTGCATAGCTGACCATAATTTCTAGGATTATGGTCTCTGATTGTACGAAAATCTGACCTAGGCTGTCTGACAAAATGGCCGCTCTAGAGGTCAACAATTGTATCTGATTTTGATGAAACAAAAAATATATGTTTATATCTCAAAGCTCTGTTCCTTTTGATATGGTCGCATGTCGAACTGTAACATCCTGCATTATCTCTTTTTTTAGTTTGTTCTCTGTGCATCACTTGCAATATGTAGGCAGATCTTGCATCGCAACCGCATGTTCAAATTAATATATCTCTGCTAAATCTTTTTCAAAATTAGAGATTAAAAACATTTATTTGATTTTAGTTGATCTAATGTCACATTTTGACTGATTGTATTGAAGGATATTTCTAAACTACTAAGTTGTGTTTCGTTATAAAAAAAAACCCAAGACGACTCAAAGACATCAAAATCCCAAGCCCTTGTACAAAAAACTGTCAAATTTGTTTACATGGAAATAATAATTAAATCTGTAAAACACACAACTACTATAATAGGTTGATGTGTGTACAAACGGATTATGACCTATACCCCAGAAACAAACCCAGAAGTACTGACTGGCAGAGCCCATTTCAATATCTCAATATTTGACATGATAACAAACATAACAATGAAAACATCATATTTAGATCAAATTCTAGCAATTACTCTGAACTTTAAAGATGTCTTTCCATGTACAAACTGTCTAATTTGATAACATATTTGGATTAAAAACACATTCAAACTAATTTTATTTTTGAAAAGTTACTTCAAATCCCTCTGTCTAAACATTTTAATCTAAAAAATTTACCCTGAGTCGTAAAAATCTATTTTAAGCAGCCTTGCTTGTCACATGATATGACTGAAGGTCCATTTTCAGCTTGTATAATATCAAAGCCTAAGTAAATTCCTGGATTATTCTCTGTCAACTTGTTTTTCCTCCGTTTTATCATAGTCTGCAGTATGTTTAATTATGTCTCTCACTGTTCTCATGTAATTCATGTAGACAGGTTGCAAGTTACGGCCCCCCCACCCCCCCTTTTTTATTTGTGTACTGTGCTCGCCTTTTGAGTGTTTTTCAGGGATTCCAGTATTTTTCTATTAAGATTGTGTGTCTCTAGTTTCCATACACCAAATTTGCCATACTTTTATTGGAAAATATCACGATACCCAGCTTTGCCCAGGGTCCAAATTTGCTTGGGACCCAAATTCGATGGCCTTAAACATTTACAGAGTCATGTTGATTAATTTGATACCACATGTGGGCAGGAGCATGGCGATGAAGCATGATTCTACCGGGGCCCAGGCCCAATTTACGTAGGTCCCTAAATTTGATGGTCTAAAACATTCATGAGGTCATGCTGGTTAATTTGATACCACATTTATGGGGGTGGAGGGTGAACATGCGAACACACATACATACATACATACATACTTTGGTTTTATTTATATAGATAGATAATAACCCATTAAATACTTTCGCGAGAATGCAGTCAGACATTTTTAGGGACAAATTCAGTCTTTGTTGGACACAATCCCCCTGGTGACTATAAGGGGATATTCGATTGAACGATCCGGTATTGAATTCTCTCAATTCCAAAAATAGTGTCAATCGAGTGAAAAAGAGAATTTCGGAGTACAACGCATGTGCCGACTGCATCAAAAAATATCTTAACCAATCATGACAGCTGAAACATATTTGTTACTTACATTATCTCACGATTGGTGGCTAAGACGCCGACTCGCTAGCCTGGAGGTCGATTGTTCGATCCCTGCATTGGCCGTGAAAGTTCATCCCGATTTTCCAGCGTGGTTCCCCTTGTCAGTGATGCAGAACAGAGGGCCTGACAAGGACAGCTGTCTAGTCGTTTGGATGGGACGAAAAACTGAGGTCCCGTGTACACATTGGCATGCACGTAAAAGATCCCTTGACAGTTGGAATTCGATATAAGAGTAGGCCATACATGTAGTGCAGCTATCCGGGCAAAATTTCCCTCACAGCACACTGTATGGTGTATGCCCGTCTTCATTAGCTCAGTTCGGAGCAGAATAGTAGGGCGTTAAACCCCATTTCATTTCATTTCATTTCTCACGCCACTTCGGCTGTCGGGACTGGCCGAACTGTGACTTGGCTGAATTCTGTATCACTTGATTGCAATTCTGTCAGTTCGGTATGTTCCAGACTGACAATCGAGCACCCCCTTAGTTTCTATCACAAAGTTGAACATGTCAGTCAACTAGTAGATCATTTTGTTAGTTATAACTTAGATAATTTTCCTAACCAGGTTGTAATGCCAATCTTCATTACATAATATAATTGTACTGTTATTGCAAATAAGTAAAATAATTTTATTCTGTAAATAATGAATTGTGTTCACACAGATTTAATAACAACCAGTAGTCAAATAACCGAAAGTCAATGATTTAAATTAAAAAGGGCTACATAAAGTATAATTCAGTCCAAAAATTTACTGATTATTTTTGTTGATGGACTAGCGGATGACCAGGCGCTGCACAGGTTGAAAGTAGTATAACTCTGGAAGCAGTAGGCTAACACCACCTAGCCTATGTCACTCCCAGATCCGAGCTACCCATATACACCAAATTTCAGCCTCAGGACAGCCCTAGTGTAGCCGACAATCCTGAACAGACAGACAAATGACAGTCACAAATATTAGTATAGATTAATAATGAAATTATTTGCATTTCTAGGAAACTGATGTAGAACAATTAGAAAGAAAAGTGAATAATGGACTCGTAGAACAACTTATTTTACAGGTAAACTATTTATATATTGATTTATTTAACAACACAATTATTGTACTTCTTATATCATCAAATTTTACAAGTTAGTTGGAACCAATCTGATTCAAATTATTTATATCTATACTTTGTTTCGTCATCTGATTTTCTGTGCCATATAATAAGTAATTAAGAACTTGACTGTGTCTGGCACAGATCATGGCATAATTAATTTTGTTATATAATGATAGTTGTAAAACAAAGAACCAGGATGGAAAAAAAAAATACCTGATCACCTAGACAACTGGAAATACACCCCCTCCAGCCCCACCCACAAACACGCCTGACTCACATTTGTAACAAGCTGATATTTCCACTGCAGAAATATGTCAGTGTAATTTGTTTTTTGTAGCTTAGCTGCACAATGTGGCTAATTAATCATGTTATATACTGAGCAATACACATTGGTCAGATATGTTAAACGGTGCCATCAAATTGGTTACTACATCCAATGTGTGACATTATTCTCTCTGCTACACATTTTTGTTAGCCTGTGATCGACTAGATTTGTATCTTGGGTATATTAATATTATTCTCTTCTGTTAGGACTTCTCTTGTTGTGTACATAATCTTAAACCCACTAACCCACAGTTGACTGACAGAACACACTATATCATGCTTCTACAAATCAATGGGGTTTACTGAATCCAGATGGTGTCTCTTGAACCTTAACGATATCCCCTATGGTGTCTGATCTCTAAAGAATCTATATGTCTAAAATGTAGAGCACAAGTCTAGCTCTTTACATATGCCCATATTTCTACTATTAATTATTAAATTGGTTAAATTTATGCAATTAATTGTGTGAATGGTTAATTAGGCCTCATGACGTCAAGAACCACCCTTATATGGACACTGGCCGTGACAGAATACCCGTTTAATGTTCTTGACTAGTATTTCAAAACAAAACCATGACTCTATAGACCTGATATCCTGTTTTTCTCATATCATAAACAAATTGATTGCATTTTCAAAATAAACTCATAGCAAACCTTATTATTCATATATAGATAGCATAAATCACCCCATATTATTAAAATACAAGTAGATATATTGTGTTGTAAATTTATTTATGATATTGTATTTTTACAGGCCAGAAGAGAATTGTCTTTATCACGTAAAATGTTACAGTGGAGACCATGGGAACCATTGATAGGACAGGCACCACCTAATCAATGGAAATGGCCGTTGTAATATGAGACTATAGAAGTGTGTATTTATGTAGACATAAAAATATAAAAAGAATATTATATTACTGAAGTTAGATTCTACTCCTGTGATATTTCACTAAGATTTATTAAAATCACAGAACGAAACTAACAAGTATTTGTTTTATATCATTATGGGCAGCCATTGATAAGAAGCGTGTCTGAGCAACAAATGTTATTAAACAAGCTAAACAGAAACCTTTTTACACACCCACATTGAAATGACTTTGGTGAGTGTTTCCAATGACTAAGTAAACAAGAACATGATACTGTGTTTGGTGGTTGTCTTTGGCACAAATCATGGCATAATTTATTTTGTTATATAATGATAGTTGTAAAACAAAGAACCAGGATGGAAAAAAAAATACATGATCACCTAGACAACTGGACATACACCCCCTCCAGCCCCACCCACAAACATGCCTGACTCACATTTGATACAAGCTGATATGTCGATGTAATTTGTTTTTTGTAGCTTAGCTGGACAAGGTGTCTAAACATGTTGTATACATGGCACATAGATATATTGACTTATAATCTTGTATTCTACCATATCCAGTAAATTTATTTGCAATATTGTTTTATTTTGTCATTGGTTTGGTCGAGTCGGCCAGGGTTCAACAGTCGTCCACTAGAGACTAAAGTTAATATTTGGTTGACTTTAAATTTATACAGATTGTTTAGGACCATGCAATGGCCATTTGATTGACGATAGTTACTGCCAGATTAATGGCCCTTGATCACTTTGATAAATCTTGTGGTTGCTCTAGAGGCTAAAGTTATTATCCGATTGACTTTAAATGTATACACATTGGCTAAGGTCATAAAATGAAGGAGCCTATTGATGTTCTATGATTTCCGATAATTACTGCCAGAGTAATAGCCCTTGAGCTCTTTAGAAAACATTGTGGACACTCTAGAGGTTGAAGTTAACATCT
Source organism: Patella vulgata (assembly GCF_932274485.2). Classification (NCBI taxonomy): domain Eukaryota; kingdom Metazoa; phylum Mollusca; class Gastropoda; family Patellidae; genus Patella; species Patella vulgata. Next base: position 48,536,596 of record NC_065885.2, read on the forward strand.
GATATATTAGTTAAGGCCATGAGACAAAGAAGCATGTTGATTTTCAGAGTTATTACTTTTGATTACTCATCTGATTGACTTTAAATTTATGCACAGTGTTTAAGGTTATTAGAAAACAAAGCGTATTAAGTTTTAACAATTTGCAATGATTACTGCCAGAGTTATGGACCTTGATCACTTTGAAAAATCTTGTGGACGCTCCAGTGAGCAAATTCATCATCCGATTGACTTTAAAATCATATACAGTGTTTAAGGGCATGAGACAACAAAGTCTATTGTTACTCTTAGTCCGATTTTAGTGTGTTGTAAATATTTTCATTACCAACAAAAGAAGAAATATGTGATAACCCTTGTTGACTGCTCAGACTGTAGACTCAATCTAGATCTCATTGATGACTTCTTGGCTGAATTATTTCAAATTTAATACAATCTTATTTAAACAGACTAGAAGATGGCTTAACTTGCAAAGTCTCCAAAATGCCATAGACTCTTCTTTGAAAAACACAATTTAAAGCACAGATTTTCAGATAATGCTGATTATGAAAATGATTAATGTAATATATGAAACAATTAACCATGCGTGGTCTTGTCAAAAAAGCAAAGCATTGATCACCATTTAAAATTCATACACTGCATGGCATATGGTTACATATCATTAGACACAAACAGGGAGATAACTCCACAAAAGGGAGTTCATTGGAACATAGAACTAAATGTATTTACTATAATCCAAATGAAAGCGATACATTTTACATTTGTTATAGTGGTGGCAAGCAAGCATATTTATTTAAGACTATAGCTAAAAAGTTCCATCGCCCATGCGTAACCGGGCTCCGAAATGGAAAGTTGCATAGCTCTCAAGATCGATAAGGTTCATTCTTACATTACCCCAACACTGTAAACAAAATTTGAAAAAAATAAAAATTTAAATCTGTAGCCTATATCCCATTCACAAGGGTTTTTGGGATGAGAGGTCGTGGAGCACTGAAAATGACCCCAATGTTTCACACAAAATTTGAAAAAATCTAATAAAATAAAAAGTAAGAAAGGGGGCGGGGGCAGTAGGCTAAATAGTACAATCAGCAAATGGACTGTTCACCGTGTACATAATACACGACAAACAGTGGTAACAGGTGTCCGGAAGAGTAAGCTTACCCTGTCTGGCGGCACACCGCCATAGCTGCTTCCAAATCATTAGACGAAATATCGGTAAAATAGAGTAATTGGCCAATGGACTTTCACATGATGGACAGTGTTGGCAGCCTCAATCGTGTTAATGAGCCATTTGTTCATGGACTTAAATGGGCGATGCCATAATACACTCACACTTACAAAAATGAAATGAAATGGGGTTTAACGTCCTACTGTTCTGCTCCGAACTGGGCTAACGAAGACGGGCATACACCATACCGTGTGCTATGAGGGAATTTTGCCCGGACAGCGGCACTATGGCCTATTCTTATATCGAATTTTAAATGCCGTTTTTTTTGTCCCATACGAATGACTGGACAACCGTCCTTGTCAGGCCCTCCGTCCTGCATCACTGACAAGGGAGAACCACGCCGGAAAATGCAGGGATCGAACACCCGACCTCCAGGCTAGCGAGCCAACGTGTTACTCACTTAGCCACCGTGAACCCCCCCCCCCTCACCAACACTTAAAAGTAGGATATTTCATGGGTAAGTATATTTTCCATAAAAACACAACAGAAGGACGATTCCATTCATTTCAGTTCCAAGAATTGTCTACATACACAATGAATATGTTGAGGTTACCAAGTAAGAATCAGGCAAAGGGATGCTGGAAAAATACGTTATGAAAAAAGACATCAGTTATATAGCTTTATGAAACAAAAATGTTTCTAAAGATGTATCAATATACAAAATAATATGGCGCCAACAACTTCTGTCAATGTGTTATAAGTTAACAATGTATTAATTATTATCAAATCGATATCCACTGACTTAGAATATAGAACGTTGTCTTAATGATACACTAATTACAATATATAGACATCTGTCATTTACTGTGGCACCACATCACTAGTAAATGTATTTCAAATGAATAATTTAACCATGCATTGCACTAAACCCTAAACAATAGATTGTTTTGTATAAATTTACTGTTATGGTAGACAGTATGGATTTCTGATCGACAAGACAATGTCTCGTGTAGTATGATGTCAATGTTTCCCGCGTTTTTATAATAGCGACACTCGTATTTCTTCCATTTAGAGTATTCCAAGTATCGATTGAATGAACTCGTCCTGCCTGTTTACCTGTTATTCCAATAACTGGACTCGTCTCCTGATATTGACGTTTCCACGGATTCCCTGCCTATCTTAGATTGTTCCATGGAATGTGACTTTGGAAGAAAAATCAATGAATTGTTGAGTGGTGGCTTGGTACCTATAATCTCGAATTTTGGAAATCGTCATCTATTCTGACGTATTCCCTTTCCATTAACAGCAGGTAGGGTGTATATTTGTGCATGTTGATTATCATAAATGTTTGATATGAATATATTATGAATCATCGACATAGTGTTACAGGAACATTATAATAGATAGTTATAATGATGCTGATGAGGAACTAAATGACGTAGGGTATATTTCACATCCAAGTAAGCTTACAAGTGAATGATGGTGGTAGATGTATATAGGGGTTTATAGTATACATTCCCATGCAAGTAGACTACAAAGTAGTGGAGCCATGGTGGCTAAGTGAGTAAGACGCTGGCTCGCTAGCCAGGAATTCGCAAGTTGGCTCCCGGTGTTGCCCAAAAAAGTTTACCAGAATCTTCCGGTGGGGAGTCCCCTTGTCAGTGATGCAGGACATGGGGCCTGACAAGGACAGCTGTCTAGTCGTTTGGATTTTCTGAAAAACCGAGGTCCTGTGTACACATTGGTGTTCACATAAAAGATCCCTTGACAGTTGGAATTCGATATCAGAGTAGGCTGTAGCACCGCTGTCCAAGCAAAATTTCCCTCATAGCGCACTGTATGGCGTTAGCCCAGATGGAGCAGAACACCAGGACGTTGGACCATATTTCATTTAATTTTCATTTCCCATGCAAGTATAGAGAGGTTGGGGTGGGTGACATCAATTTAAAACATGGCACAATTTATGGTTGATGAGCTGGGCGATGTGTAAAAATTTGTGTTGTTTGAGTGTACCCAGTTTATATTGGTTCCTTGTGTATGCAGACTAGCATAACTAGCATCGGTTAATATCTATTTGATTCCCTGTTTTCATATGAAATCTATCTTATAACCACAAAGACTTGATTCATGTTGTTTCATATACATGTATATCTTTGTCATTTGCTTTATGAAAGACTTTGCTAGAAAGTATTTCAACAAACCAGCAGTTTATTATACATGTTGTTATTTAGTACTTGTTTATATCAGGTCAAGTACATGTATCCATGCATTTGTTTTTACTTGCAAAATTGTCAAGACTTATTAAGGTCACATTTTTTGGTAAGTAAAAGAAATTAGTACCAAGCCAGACTGGGTATCTGGTCAAACCGTGCAAAAGCTATTTTCCATTGTTAGTGAATGATTTTTTTCACCCCCCCCCACCACCTTTCAACGAAAGTACTGATAACAAATTTATTTGGTTGAGACTTTGGGACACAATAAGATCTGATTCTAATTGATGTAGAATGTTCAAACTTGATGTAGATGTTCGACCATCTGTCCTTCACACCAATTGGAACTCAATATCCCTGCTTCTAATAAAGGTAGTGTGTTCATACTTGGTGTAGACGTTTATTAGGTGAATGTCTTCATTTTCTGCTTAGGCTAAGAAGAGATAAACAATATGATTGATCAAGAATTTACAACACTATAATTCTGCTTCTGATAGAGGTAGAATATTCAAACTTTGTGTAGATGTTTATTAGGTGAATATCTTGACTGAGTTCGAGCAGCGATAAGCAGTTTGATTTGTGGATGCTTTGGAGCTTGTTTACTTCGATTCTAATTGTGTCAGAGTGGTGAAACTTATGTTGTATCAATATCTTGACTAAGTTCAATAATGATGAATTTCTGCTCTGGTTAAGCGGACTGAGTTAGTTAATACCATCTACTAATTATATAACAAATTTAATTGGTACATTCATCTCAGTTTATACCAGTGACAATGTTAGTAGTTAATAAAAGGTACCATTTATACACATGGGTTAATGATCATTACTTTGATTATACTATGCCCCAGCAGAAATTAGGAGACACATTCATGTTGGGTGTGTAAATTTTTCTTCTCCGGAATGATATGGTGCTTAAATACATGTAATATCAAGAGTGTCAATAATGAGTAGTATTTAAATGAATTTATTAAACAAATAACTGGATCAGCAAATAAATAACTGGACATAATTTGTTTAGTTTACATATAAAGAAATGGGATGAAAGAACCAGAATGAATAGACTATGTATAAAAATCCCAGGGGTTATAAAGTCTGTTTCTGTCAAATAGACAAAGACAGGTAATTATTAAGGAATTTTATTTGACATGAACTTGTGGTATGTGAATTATATATAGAAAATATTGTGCAGGTATTCAAAATGTGTGATCCATAACAATTTATCAAAAAAAAAATTCAACAATAAATATTCATATGCATGCTTCTTCCTTATTTCCTAAAAAATTAATAAAAATGAACCATACACTGAATCTGTCACCTAAAACATGTTTGCCTCTTTAATTCATCTAGTAGAATGTTTTTTTACAATGTCTTAAGATATTGTATAGAATTTCTGTGAACAATTGTACAAGTAGGCCTGGAATATAATATAATACGCAAAATATCTACAATAAAAACATCTCTGTGAGATCTTTGTTAGCTTTGCTGATCAATGTGGTTTGCATTTATTTTATTTAATCAATCTGAAACCTCTGAAAGAGAAAATGTTATTGTTAGTATTGATTATAGACTGCAAAATAATTTTCACCATTGTACTCTAAACAAGATTACCTCATAATTACTTCTTGATTACTAATAAGAAAAAGACTGAACCATTTGTAATGGCAATGAAATGAAATGGGGTTTAACATCATACAGTTCTGCACCAACCGGTCTAATGGAGATGGAAAAGATTTAACCATATTTATTTCAATTCTGTATATTTATTTGTTCCACATAGAGATAATTCTATTTTTATTCTAGAATGTCATGTATTATCTTGGCTTTACAATTTTTGGGTTTATATACTATTCAAAAAAAGTAGGGGATATTTGATTTTTAAGTGTTATTAAAGTCACCTAATGAAACTGACGAAGAAACAAATGACAAAATGAAATGAAGTTCACATTCATCGATTTATTCCAAATGATCGTTAGACTAAGTAAGGCACAGACTGACCATTATAAGGGTAAAATGATACCCGGGGTCAAACAGCAAAGTTACCACAGCATCACAACCAAGTCAGTAACGGGTAAATCCTCCTCTGTTTGCCAAACAAGCATTGATCCGACGTGGCATACTCCTAATGAGACGTCTAAGGTCATTTTGGTCCAGATTGTCCCATTCCTGTTGCAATGCAGCAGCAAGTTCTTGGACATTGGCAGGACGTTGTTGACGTTGACGTAACCTCTGTCCAAGCATGTCCCAGACATGCTCGATGGGGGAGAGGTCGGGACTCAGTGCTGGCCAAGGTAATGTGGTGATGTTCTGTTGTTGGAGGTAACCTGTAACGATCCTGGCCCTGTGACATCTTGCGTTGTCATCCTGGAAGATGAAACGGCGGCCATGACGTCGTGCGAACGGCACAACATGGACTGCCAAGATGTTGTCCCGGTAGTACTGGCCTGTAACACGCCCTGCAACAACATGTAAAGCCGTTCTTCCAGCAACAGTGATGCCTCCCCACACCATAACAGAACCACCCCCAAATCGATCATGTCTGATGACGTTAACGTCTTGGAAGCGCTCGTTTCGACGACGCCACACCCTCGTACGTCTGTCCAAAATATCAACAGTGAACCTTGACTCATCTGAGAACATCACATTGCTCCAGCGTCGATTATCCCAGTGTTGACGATCCCTACACCAACGACGTCTTGCCTGAATGTGATGATCTCTCAAACAAGGGATCACGCGAGGACGTCGGGCGCGAAGGTGACCCCTATGCAGTCGATTCCAAATCGTCTGGCCACTCACTCTCACACCAGTGTCTGTTTGAAGACGAGCGCTGATCTGATTTGCTGTGATGACACGATTTCTCAAGGCCAAGGTACGGATAAATCGATCCTGGGCTTGAGTTGTCGCCCTTGGTCGACCTGAGCGTGGTCTGTCCTGTACAGATTGTGTATCACGGTATCTGGACCATAGCCTGCTTATGACAGACTGAGAAACATTCATCGTCCGCGCCACAACCGCCTGTGTTGTGCCGATCTGTAACATGCAAAGGGCACGTAACCTTTCATTTTGGGTAAGCCGACGCATATCAAAATTTGTTTTCTGGTCACTAAAACAATTAAACTGATGTTTCCACCCTGGAATTCAATGTCACAATGACTGTAACATTCAAAGTCAGAGTCGTGCAAATCTTGGGTTGGACCCCCATGATGATCCCAAGCATCACCTGCATTCCATGCGGTAGCTATTGGTGCGTTTGGGCGTCACATGTAACTGGAAATGTTTCTTCTGTTAGGTTCTATAGTGACTTTTTTCGTAGTCATTTGCATATTTTAGTATTATGCCCCCAAAATCAAATATCCCCTACTTTTTTTGAATAGTATAATTAATTTTGACCAAGGCAGATTCTACAAACTTCTGTAACTTGTTTTCTTCAGGTTACCAATCTGTGACTAGACAGTGATTTATTGTTTAATCTCCCTTTCTATGAGAAAAAAGCAGGATTTAACATATCATCGGTTTTTCAACTACCTTTCTTTAAATGTGTTGGTTTCAAAATGACAGGATTGTTGTGTTGACAAGATACTAAACTTCTCTCATTTCCAATAGTCTTCAATGTTAAATGAATTAAATATGCACATAAATGTAGAATGGTACTTCTCATATTGTAATGTAAGCCTTTATAATTGGAAACAAATTGGTTATATAGCTGATTTACTCGTATTCTTGAAGCAATGGCCCAAGAAATCTGTCTCTAGCCATTGCTGCACTTCAAGCATAATGTTAGGTTTTTAACAGAATGTGTCTATTTTTATTGTAGAATCAAATATCTCCTGAGTAACATTGTAGTTCTATTCAGTTTGTTGGAATAAAATACGTAACATGACTGTCCGTGTCATCCCTAAAACTTCAGAAAGTTGATTAAAAGATGGTAAAAAATATTGATTGGTTGTTAGCAAGTCATAATTTGGGACAGAAATCATCATTCAGTGTTTGAGTGGGATTAGGTCTAATCAAATGAAACACTGCAAGGAGTATGTATATCACTAGGGATCTTCTAATCTTGACATGTGGTGTTTGAATAAAATCCAGATCTGTTGGGAAATTATTTCAATGAAAAATTGCATACATCATGTACAATGTATATACTGGTACATACTGATGGTATGTGAAAGTTAAAACAAAGCAACTTTTAAACTACATGTTTTAAACTAATAATTAGAATTGGTTGTTGCAGCAACTATTGCCAGAAATGATGACAGATTGTCTTAATAATCTAAGTGATGTTTTTTTTATATAATGAAGTATTCACACCATATGGTTTGTTCAATGATTACTTTGATGGTTCATCATAATAACTGCATGGGTTGATACATGTAAGTTGCAATAGTGGACACTTATTACCATAGATTCTAACCTGACATTCAAAAAATTACAGTGTTTTAAACACAATTGATTACTTCACATGTTTTCTACTTTGCATTTTGACACATTTCTACAAATTGAGTAGATGTAAATCACTTTCTGCAATGTTTTAACATTGAGATTTCTTGTAAACATACAGCCAATCATGGCATACACTAGCTCGTATAATATAATGTTTGGAAAATGTTGTAAGTTTGTTTTCATTTTGAGTGCAATCTATTATAGTCTATATGACTACAGGTCTGACATTGTACAGCACATATGACTCCTTGTTTATGCTATCGCTAGGAAAAAGCCAATTGAAGGTTATTGATTTCTGATAAATACTTCATGGTTTGTTGCCCTTGATCACTTTTTAATGGCTTGTAGATGTCCTGGTTACCTATAAGAAAATCACAATGCAAAATCTGTATGGAGTGCTTGGATGTCTTAGCCGCTGTGGGCAGATGTTTTGACGGCTAGCAACCCATCCCTAAAGAATAGACATCTTTTATGTCTTGAATCAATTGTTTCCAGCATTATTAACTTCTTTGATCATAGTAACTCTTTTACTGTTACAACAATTTTCAATTAAAGTGAATGTGATTGATTTGATGTGTTTTAATGATCCAACGAAAACAAATTCTACTGGTGTTTCATGAGTCTAATGGTGTCTGACAGGATACAAAATGTCTACTGTGGTCAGATCTAAGATATTTTACAACATCCATTCAATATAACAACATGATATATAAAGACTAGAATAGAGCGTATTATAACAGGCAAGAAAGCCCAAATCTATACTTCATTGATGAACTCAAGCATAAATTTTCAATCCCTTCAAATAATCTAAGGTCATTTAAAAACGGCCCAAACCATGGATTCCATTAGGCTGTATATGCCAGTCAAGACCACTGGCTACGGAAAATGACTGAAACTGGATCTGACCCATTGGTCATTTTGATCGTCGGAAAAATCACGTATTTACAAACATGGCTAAAATTGACCTATGCATGTAACTATAAAATTCTACAGCCTGTACAGAATAATGCACACATATAGAAGCCACATAATCTCTTGATTGGTGTTATAGAGCTGTATACATAATTTTCAACAGATTATACTGAGTGCTGTGTTGATAATTAATGATAAATGTCTGGTAGTAGAACAATAAAAGTTAATTGTTAGGTGGGAATGTTATCAATGGTGTGAAGCAGTCCATTGTTAATCATTCACTATTTGAACACCCACATATTGTCCATGTGTCATAAGAATTTTCTAGAACAAAGCCACTTTACGTCCATTACGGTCACACACAAGATTATTTTGATCTTCGAAAAAGGACAATCAGATATAAAGTATTGCTCTTCGAATCCCACTAACTGTTGAGAAAATGTATTAGAAGTTTTTTACAGCAGTATTACGGCCTTGTAGGAATTATAGAAGTAAAAGCTAGAGATTAGTAAACTTGCTTACCGAAAAATTAAGAAAATTGCTTATTCCAGTGCTATTTTATTGCAATATTAATAATTCATGTAGCAATATTGATAATTCATGTAGCAATATTGATAATTCATGTAGCAATATTGATAATTCACATGTCGCAAAAATTTAGTGCATATCTTTACTCGTATTATGCACAATGATATTCTAGGCCTTAGGGGGCGCTAGTTTCGCTAGCTGGGAAGTTTGTCTGTCATTAGTTATTCATTATTAGGATTTACATCACAATTCTGTGGTCCATTATGTGGAAAAAGATGGTCTAAAACCGATAAATGTGAGAAATATGCCGTGGATAATTATATACAAAAGTTTTCGTGCATTATCAAAAATGACTGACAGTGAAAACTGTGAAGTAGAAGCCCAGGCCCAAACCCTATCATTATACAAATGTCCAAACTGTTTGCAAGTTGGATGTATTTAACCTCGCAGTATGAACAATTTTTAAAATAATACTAATCCATTTTTTTTGTTGATATCTTCAATGTAAAACACAGATCCTATTTTGTGTTGTTTTTTATAGTTCAAAATTTCGTTTTACTTTTCTTTACTTCACTAGGATGATGAAGAGTTGTTATATAATCTGCATTCTGGATGATGTGAGAGATTAGCCAATGAAGCGATCTGTTACAGCATGTTTTTGGCGTGAGGTGCACTAAACTGTGGGTAACCCACTAGAAACGTCATCGCTGATTGGTTAATCAAATGCCTGATATCATAGGTCAAAAGCCACTCGTATGACCTCTGATGCGACCTTCCACTGCAACTGATCGGATCTTCATGTGGTAGAGGCCATCAAAAGTATAAAAAAAACGAACTGAAATATAGATCTGCTATTTTAATCAGATTGTTCAATGTACAAATTAACTTTATTTAAAAAATATTTTATTTACAGGATACCGAAACAAGTCAATGACCTTTTATAAATTGGCATCCCATATTTGACTAATAAATTATTTCTGTGTTCATTAGGAGCCATGGTGGCTTATTGGGTAAGATGCTGGCTCACTAGCCTGGAGGTCGAGTGTTCGATCCCTGCATTGGCCGAGAAAGTTCATCAGGATTTTCCGATGTGGTTTCCCCAGGGCAAAATTTCCATCATAGCACACTGTATGGCGTATGCCCGTCTTCATTAGCCCAGTCAGAGCAGAACAGTAGAACGTTAAACCCCATTTCATTTCATTTCATTTCTGTGTTCATTAGGAGATGTAACTGTTCTTAAAATGCTTTTATGTTCATTTATAAATAAAACAAGTTTTATTTTTACATCTCTTTTTATAGCAAACCTTTTACAACTAAATGTCATCTTTGTTTTTTAAAAAGTGATTAGCTTGTTTTATTTATGGTGATGTAATAAGTATGTGAGAGACAATCAATAGATGTCTACCTCAGTGAATATTAAATCTTGTATAAATTCACTTGTCACCACCAGACACTAGTTATTATCTCATCAGTTGCCTTAAAATGTAATTACCGTCATCTCCTAGTTCATGTCTCATTAAATGTTTACTTTGTGATTATGAGAAGAAGGGTGGAGAATTTTATCAGGAAAATTTGTTCAGGTTTAAGGTTCCCAGCAGGAAAACAGGATTTACCAGAATGAAATTGTGGTTAAAATAGATAAATTAATGTACCCAACATTCTGGTCCTGTCGTAACAACATGATTTTTTCACAGACATCTATTTTATATGTGACAAAATATCACTGAGTGTGTGCAAACTATACAATGAATGCAACATTGTAAATTGTTGTCCCTCAGTCTGTCAGGTCTGCATATTGGCATATGCCTTGCTGCCTGGCAACCATTGTTGCCTATAAGCTGTGCAAGCAATTACTTTTGCTTCTCAGATAGCTAAAATTATCATTAAAAGTTTACGTCTGTACAAGTATTCTGTGCATACTTTAAGAATTTTGCTAAAACTGAATACTAAAAATTTAAGAGAACATTTAAGAGAACAGGATTTAAGCCATATAATCATTTTATGAAAATCTCTCTTGACTAGATGTAAGTAGTGGCAACTGATTATAATTAGTTGGTAAAACAAACTAACCTGAGCATTCTTGCTGCAACTAACATCAACATCAAGTTCTGACAACCTGCAGTTCCCTTCTTGTTGCAGTTGATCTTGACACCTTTGAGAAATAAGTAACAATAATATGGAGTTGATGTCATTTTCAAAAAATAGGCAAACAGAATAATTAGAAAAGGTAGCAGTTTAAATTACAGTTAAAACCAGATACAAAATCTACACATTTATAACTGAATTCCATCATTTTGTTTAAGTGACTTGATGTACCCAGTTCATGATCAGTCTTTTGATCACTGGTGCAGCAGTTGTAATAGACTGCAGCCGTTTCCTCTGTTTAGCACTGAAAATAAAGAAACCCTGCAATTAGAAATATATCCCAGAACAATATCTCATCCAGAAGTTACTATAGATAGAAAGTTAAGATTTAATTGAAAGATATTGATTTGAGATATGGTTAAGATGTAGACATAAGATAAAGGTTACATCAATATTTGAAGATGTAATAAGCAAGGTATTGATTCCAGCAATATTTGTGTATAAAAATACAAGTTGATGCAGAATGCTGTATTTACACAGTTTGGAATGAAATGGAAGGATAAATTAATTTTACTGCATTGACTGCTAAATCATTGGCAACAAATTGATATTCTAAAGCCAGTGCAATTCCTGGCAGTCAATTTCTGTTCCTTGGTATTTAATCTGGAGCAAAAGTCAGGAAAATCTCAAAGAAGGGGTCAAGATATAGGAAATCCTGTAGCCATGACAACAGTTTCAATATTGATTGCGGGTAAAAAGTGGTTGATATTAGGCAACTAGCCCACTTTGATTTAAGATTGTGGCTGCAGTATAGAAATCTCAGAAAAGGTTGTATCCGTTAAGACCTAGTGTGATCATCTTAAAGGGTGATGGAATTGGATGGAAAGTCTGATCATTTTTAAGGGTGATGGAATTGGATGGAATATCATTGCATAGGGAAGATGGATTTACACTGTTTTGTAATGGTGGTTTTATGTATCCCCATGGTAATGAATATATGTATGACCTTCATTTAAATTTGTGTTGTATTCATTCAATTTAAATACAAACTGATTACCCAGGAGACATTATAACCTGTATAATTATGCGCTCAAGCCAAAATTGGTGAATCCAGCAGATGGCACATATATTATAGATATCATTCACCACAATGTCACTTCCTGTCTCCCTGTCTTATTTCCACAATAAATTAAAGCTGCATACAGTTCATACAACATGAAGTGTAAAACAGGGTAGAATTTTAAAATATGCTTTCAATAGTCTTTGGCTCTCTACGCTGATAGCCCCCCACATCAAACCCTCGTATTATTTTTTGTTCAGATGGCCGTAATATAAATGCACCGCAAAAACATACTAGATGACTAGAACTCACTAAAACATTGCAGGGATTCCATTTGATCTTTTATCTTTGACAACAAATGCTCCGCTTCCCCACTTTCTTTCCAAATACTGTGGGTCCTCCTCTGTAATAGCCCAAGTCGAGCAAAAGAAAAATTGCACAACTATGAAAAAGAGATTTGCAGCACTAAAGCAAATTAAACGAAAGTAATGAGCTACTGAGAAGCATACGATAAACCATATGTCTTTAACTTAAACTTTAACTGCAAACCTTCACATATTCTGTACACAGATTTTACTGCATATTGAATTATTTGACAGAAAACTGTGATAATTGAATGTGTATAGGAAAACTCTATTAGATTATGTACAAATATAGCTGGTCGTTGGACGTGTCAAGATGAATAAAACCTTATTTGATGGTGCATATTATTTAAACTAATATATATTTTTTATATGTTACTTGCACTAGAATATTTGTTTGAGATCAGGGATTGAATAGTGAATAGAAATTGATTGATGTAAGTGGTTAACAAGTTGTATTGTGTATATATTACTGGTTGATATCTCTACCCTAGATCAATATACATTCCCATACTCCAGTCTTATTCCCGCTGCTCAATCTAAAATTAACTTTAATTGATTTTTGTGGTGCTTCATGGTGAATGATATTTTGTGAATTTGAATCTGTTCAAGTGTATCTTCTGTTGTGTTTCTTCTCAAATATTTAGCAATGGGAGAAACTTGATATTAGTTGTCGTAACTTCTCTTTATATAATTTATACCTTAACAAGGTTTTATAAATATTAGATGGCAAATTGTATGGTATCATTTTAAATTTAGTTCTATTTCTATCATCTTAAAGATACATTATGGGAGATTAGATAAAGAGCTGGCAGTTCTCACTATGATAGTTAAAAACTAAATAATGTAAAGGGAATTGCTGAAAATTTCAGTCAAATTGATCCACACTGAACTGAGAATTTAGCGATTGAATTTTAAGCCTTGCCTCAATCATTATTACTAAAGTCAGTTCTATAAAAACATAGTCTCGATTCTAATCCAGTTAATATCGCAGGCTAGCAATGACATCAAGAGTTCATTATGGTCTGGATAAGTTATTTAATGTCTAATTAATAATTTAGATAACATTTCTAAGCCTAAAGAAAGACCTGCAATAGGCACATTTAGCTCTTGTACAATGTATGTTTAAAATATAGCTTTGTTTTATCATTTTATGGCATTTCTATTTCAAATCTGCCTTGTTTCTTATAATAAATCAACCTACAGCCCACACAACTCCATTGATGACACCACAGATGGACGGGTTGGGGGGGGGGGGGAACGTGATTAGGAGTATGTCAACAGAAATAATAGCATCTTAGAAAGGATGAAAACTAGATCATGGCTAGCTTCGAATAAAATGTACATACCGTTACAATAATTTTACGCCTGTCGGAAAAGGGGACATGCACCCTCCGGTTGCCACCCCTGCATCTCATCCATACATCCATTTACATCCTTCTGAAATGGATTTATCCATCTGGTGGCACTGCATTATGTTGTCAGGAATGTCTTGCAAGATGAAATTCTCCTTCTAAGGTGGATCCATGAATCATTGTGTTTACAATGACTTGCTACTAGAACCTACCCAATGTATCTACATTCAATTATTGGCTCCACTACAATCATACATATATATGCCGTTTATGACCAATTGTCCTTGAAATAAAATAAAACAAAAATTTTGAAGTGGTAACCCAGATTTGGGTAAATATGTTGTTCTTTTCAGTTTAGTTACTGAGTTGTAAGGCATTTTAGGGTGGTTAGCTTTCAGTCTAATATACAGGCGAGAAGTTACATGAGAGAAGCACAAACGAAATCACCTATTGGTAAGCCCCAACAACACTGTTATTGGGAAGCCCCAGTTTAGTTTTCAACATATAGCTGACAATAACATGTAGCCAGGCGTAATGAACACAAGTACGATGGTACAGACAGGACTTTAATTATGCAGGATGGAAGGAAATTGGAAGCATGAACCTGGTAAATTTGGTCAAGATTAATCTTTATCGAATCATGAGAGCCACAGGATTTATCCAACCAATCTTCTTTTTGATACTCTGTTTGCTATTTTCTTTAGAGTTGCATGCAGAGGAGGGGGTGGGGACATCTCTCTTTTCTCTTTGAAATAAACAACCAACCGAAAAAGTTAAAGTTGTATGAATAATGAAGCTGTCTGATGTATTTTTTGCTCAAACTTAACATTGTATCTCATTTCATGAGATGTTCTTCTTCATGGTAACAGGACTGAATATTGCTGGTAAGAACAGATCATAGTTTCTGTTTTTATGTGTGGTAAAAATTTGAGCTGTCGTTCAAAATTTACAAGTTTTAATTAAATTCACTGCTTGTTGCTCTTAATAATGTACCTGTTACATGATCTGTTCACAATGTTAATCCTGGTGCATTTAATGAATGCTTGATTAAACTGATCGTTTATTCATTGTTTATCTATATATATATCATATTGGTTATTATAGATAGATAGAAATCCTATTAATTAATAACATATTAATGTTCTATAAATAAAATGATATTGATCTTCATCCATTTACTTTTCTTTATTAAAAATACTGTGTTGGAATATTATACATTTATCATATTTTACTGGATATAATGATTATATATATATATTATAATCAAATAGGAATTTTGTTTTTATACGCCCACATGGAAATGTTGCCTTATATTGCTGTCACCCCCGTCCGTACGTCCATTCCGTACGTCCATTCCGTACGTCCATCCATAATTTCTTGTGAACAACCAAAGTTATCATCCGGTCTGTATGGAATTTAGATGCATCATTTAAATTATGAAATGAAGAGTCCTTTTGAATTTCAGCATTTTCAAATAATTTCTTGTAGAGTTATGAGCCTTGTTGAACCTTGTTGAACCTTGTGAATGCTTAAATGATGAAAGTTATCATCCGATCTGTATGAAATTGATATGCATTATTTAAATTAGTGAAATCAAGAATCCTATTGAATTTCAGCAATTTCTTTTGATTACTTCTAAATTTATGGCCCTTGTGTTACTTTGTTGAACTTGTAAACGTTCAAATGGCAAAAGTTATAATCTGATCTGTATGAATTTATATTCATTATTTGAATTAGTAAAATGAAAAAGCAGGTCAAATTTCAACAATTTCTGTAAATTACTTCCAGAGTTAATGCCCTTATTTCAGTTTGTAGAACTTTGTGAACAGTGGCGGATTAAGCTACACCAAGGCCTGAGGTGGCAGATGCTGGAGGGCCTATTTAGTTTTTAAAGTTAGAGCCAAGGTAGTTGCTAACATTAAAAACGTAATGTAACTTTATATGCCCATAAATGACGTCACGTGGATACAATATATTAAGCAAGACATAACCGAAAACTTACAAGGATTTAACATACATTGTAGGCCTACGTTTAAAAAATAAGATCAGATTTCCAAACAATAGGGCCTATTTAAAATGGCGTGGGCCTAATTAATTTCAGGTCAGGGCTTATGTTGATTCCCGTTGGGCCTAAACCCCACCCCCCTAACATTCATTGTCTATGCGTTTTTAATCGTATAAGACAAGTCTAAAAAAATTTTTTTTACAAAATCTTTGGGCCTGAGGCTGCAGCCTCATCCGCCTCACTGATAATCCGCTACTGCTTGTGAACCCTCAAATGAAGAAAATTATAATCGTATCTGTATGAAATTGTCTTGTAGATAAATGCCCCCAATTATCTACAAAAGAATAAATGTTGGACAACCTGTGTCGAACTCTCGGACGATTTAGCTGCTGTAGGCGTATGTTTCGTTGCCTGGCAACCTATCTTTCTATGATTATCCACCAGTAGATAGGTAGATATTATCTTATTGTAAATGGACACAAAATTGAAGAGTTTGCAAGGTCCAGTAACTTTGCATTAGCACTGTCATGGTATAATAGAATTAAGTCTGAATAATTGCAATCCTTGACTTTCATTGATTGGTGTAAGGTAGAAGATAGTTCGCCTACAGCCATATTGTCAGCAATGAGTGACAGTTTTTCATTGTAATCTGTTTATACCATCTTAATGTTGGTAATATTATTGTCAAGCTCATACTGTAAATTGGAACTATTATACATTGTTAAATGCTATTTATCTTTAATGATGTATTGAAGAACTTATAATGGCTGCAATATGTATGTAATAACCTCAAGTTTATTAAATTAGTCTCAGTTTGACCTGTGTAATTTGTACACCATCTTATTGATTGATATTACATATGTTATTCATGTGAAATTAACAGGATAATAATATAAGATAACTGGTAGAAGGTGTTGTTCTGTGTTTTCGTTGGGAAGTTAGTATCACAAGAATTATATGATGCCACAATCTATTTCTGGGACCTATATGGTCTTGTTTAAATTTTTGGACGAGTAACTGGTCTCCAAGCTGTTGTTGTTATTGGGGGGGCAAGACTCTTCAAAAAAGTCTAAGGCTCTGTGTATTTAAGTATGACCGACATGAACATTGGCATGATTGTTTCTATGACAATTGTGCACCAATTTCGATTTTTTTGATATGATGTCACAATTCCAAGATGGTTGCAATGACATCATAATATACTATTCAAAAAAAGTAGGGGATATTTGATTTTGGGGGCATAATACTAAAATATGCAAATGACTACGAAAAAAGTCACTATAGAACCTAACAGAAGAAACATTTCCAGTTACATGTGACGCCCAAACGCACCAATAGCTACCGCATGGAATGCAGGTGATGCTTGGGATCATCATGGGGGTCCAACCCAAGATTTGCACGACTCTGACTTTGAATGTTACAGTCATTGTGGCATTGAATTCTAGGGTGGAAACATCAGTTTAATTGTTTTAGTGACCAGAAAACAAATTTTGATATGCGTCGGCTTACCCAAAATGAAAGGTTACGTGCCCTTGGCATGCTACAGATCGGCACAACACAGGCGGTTGTGGCGCGGACGATGAATGTTTCTCAGTCTGTCATAAGCAGGCTATGGTCCAGATACCGTGATACACAATCTGTACAGGACAGACCACGCTCAGGTCGACCAAGGGCGACAACTCAAGCCCAGAATCGATTTATCCGTACCTTGGCCTTGAGAAATCGTGTCATCACAGCAAATCAGATCAGCGCTTGTCTTCAAACAGACACTGGTGTGAGAGTGAGTGGCCAGACGATTCGGAATCGACTGCATAGGGGTCACCTTCGCGCCCGACGTCCTCGCGTGATCCCTTGTTTGAGAGATCATCACATTCAGGCAAGACGTCGTTGGTGTAGGGATCGTCAACACTGGGATAATCGACGCTGGAGCAATGTGATGTTTTCAGATGAGTCAAGGTTCACTGTTGATTTTTTGGACAGACGTAGGAGGGTGTGGCGTCGTCGAAACGAGCGCTTCCAAGACGTTAACGTCATCAGACATGATCGATTTGGGGGTGGTTCTGTTATGGTGTGGGGAGGCATCACTGTTGCTGGAAGAACGGCTTTACATGTTGTTGCAGGGCGTGTTACAGGCCAGTACTACCGGGACAACATCTTGGCAGTCCATGTTGTGCCGTTCGCACGACGTCATGGCCGCCGTTTCATCTTCCAGGATGACAACGCAAGATGTCACAGGGCCAGGATCGTTACAGGTTACCTCCAACAACAGAACATCACCACATTACCTTGGCCAGCACTGAATCTCGACCTCTCCCCCATCGAGCATGTCTGGGACATGCTTGGACAGAGGTTACGGCAACGTCAACAACGTCCTGCCAATGTCCAAGAACTTGCTGCTGCGTTGCAACAGGAATGGGACAATCTGGACCAAAATGACCTTAGACGTCTCATTAGGAGTATGCCACGTCGGATCAATGCTTGTTTGGCAAACAGAGGAGGATTTACCCGTTACTGACTTGGTTGTGATGCTGTGGTAACTTTGCTGTTTGACCCCGGGTATCATTTTACCCTTATAATGGTCAGTCTGTGCCTTACTTAGTCTAACGATCATTTGGAATAAATCGATGAATGTGAACTTCATTTCATTTTGTCATTTGTTTCTTCGTCAGTTTCATTAGGTGACTTTAATAACACTTAAAAATCAAATATCCCCTACTTTTTTTGAATAGTATATTACACTTGGTTCCTAGTCCATAGTACACCAGTACTTGTTTTATGGGAGGGCAGGGGGAGGCATTTAGCGCTTCAGTCTCTAGTTTTGGCCCGATAGGTCATGTTGGTGTAAATATGTCTTTTAGAGATAAATATGTTATATTATTGCAGTATAGTTGCTGTACAGGATACTTTCTTTTATTACATTTCTATAATTATGCTGTTTTACAATTAAATGAAAGAATGGTTAAAGGGGCATTTTGGGAGATGAGATAAAGACCTGACAGTTCTCGCTATAATAGTTTAAAAAATATATAAAGTAAAGAGAATATGCTGATTGAATTTAAGGCCAAGCCTTGGATTATCATTACTAAAACAAAGTCTCGATTATCCATTTTGACGTTAAATCATCCATCAAAAAATATATTTAAATCCAGTAAATGTCGCAGGCTGGCGATAGCATCGAGCTTGATTATGGTCTGGATAAGTTAATTAATGTCTAATTAATAGTTTAGATACCATTTCAGGCCTAAAGAAAGACAAGCAATAGGCAGATTTAGCTCTTGTTTAATATTCTAGATTCTGTGGATCTACTTATTAGCATACCCTGGATCTAATCCCACCACAAACAGTTCAATCTCTAAACCTAAACCCAACCCATCCCTAAGACAGTCTATTCTTCCTGTTCAATCAAATCTATCCCAAATACAGCAACATGACAGGCGTTCGTTTCATCTGGGATCTTCCCTAAAACTTTTGACAGTGATTTAATGTATTAAAAACGGTGAACATGTTGTTCGTCTCCACGTGTTTGTTCATGTTGGTAAATACCTATTGTTTACATTGTACATGTTTTCGATAGCCTTGTTTGTCACACAATTAGATTTTCTGCAGTATTCTGCTATGCACTGGTTAGTGGAGCATAATACATTTCATGAGTAATGATGTACCGTAATGTAAACATATGTGGAACCTGTTTAAACCCGAATGATTTTGTTACGCTGTAATGTATTGGTTGTTGATCTGACTGTTGACCAGTCATATTTTGGAACAGAAATTTGCGGTTATTAGACTTATTACAGCAGTGTCTTGATACCTATTCACCTTTTTTACATTTGGCCCCTATAAAATACAAGTTGTTTCCATTTACACTATCTATTCCAGAACCAAATTTGTGAACTGTCTCTGGTGCAGACTATGTATGTTTCAATCTGTTTACAGTACTAAGAATTTGGTTGTGTGGTTTGTCCCATATTTGTACCATCAATGGTTTTTTTTTCAAAAAAAGGATGCATTATTGTTGGCCTAACACCCTAACAAAATTATCTAGAACTGTGGTGTTGCCTTTTTTATACGCCCACATTTTCATGTGGATGTATTATGCTGTCGCCCCTGTTTGTCCGTCCATCCACAATTTGTTTGTGGACACTCTACAGGTCACAATTTTATCTGATTTCAACAAAACTTGAACTATAGGTTTATCTCCCTAAGATCTTGGTTCCTTTCGATATTGGCATCTATCGGACCATAACTTCATGGATTATGGCCCCTGATTGTACGAAAAATCCCCTTTTTTTAGCTTGTGATCCCTCTGGAGGTCACAATTATTATCCGATTTGAAAAAACGTTTGATTATGTCACCGTTACGCCGTAATGAAGGTTGAGTTCAAATTTCATGAAAATCGGACCAAAACTGCCGGACAAAATGGCTGTTGCTTGTACGCGAATCGTGTAAAAATATGGTATATCAAGGTTGTCGACCCTCTGGAGGTCACAATTTTGTTCCGATTTTGATGAAACTTGAAATGCATGTTTATAACCCGAAGATCTTGGTTGCTTTCGATAATTGCGCATATTGGATCGTAACTTCTTGAATTATGGCCCCTGATTGTAAGAAAAATCGCCTTTTTTCGCTTGTGGTCCCTCTGAAGGTCACAATTATTATCTGATTTCAGACCATAACTTTCTGGATTATGGCCCCTGATTGTACAAAAAATCATTTTTGTTTTTAGCTTGTTCTTTATCCATCTCTTGCAAAATGTGGGCGTATCCTGCCTGGCAGCCGCTGGTTCCCAGATTCGTGCACATGCTGATGAGATTTGTGTTATTCTGTTGGAATATTTCTTTTAGAACTCTTGGGAGAGAAATGATTGAAAAATTCTTGATAGGTTTTAAGCGCATTACTTACTGTTTTGTCTAGACTAGACTAGAATTAAATACAGATTCCATGGCCACATTGGACATTCATATGTTAATTTGAACTTTTCTTTTCATTTCTTTATTGTTTTCTTTTATTGTCTCCATTAGAACTTTTATATTGAAATTTGTCGTTAACATTAACAACTCCATTTACATTTCAAGCAGCATTTTGGCTTGGTTTGTTATATAGGGTATAGAAAACCATAATAAATAATATGTTTTAAGGAGAGCTTGGATCAATGTGAGATCATTTCTTAAGTCTATCCATAGCCGTAGGTTAGTTAGAGTTGTTCAAGGATGATTATAGAAGGCCGTATGTGAATATTTTGTGCGGATATATTAGCTAAGAACATGCTGAGATTGTTAGTTATAGAAGGGTTAGTAGGAGCTATATTGATCAGTTGAACCACAGGCTTAATTGTCTCTTGTCATGATGGCAATTCTCCTGTTTAACCTGTCAGATAGACCCTTGTCTGTCTTTTATATTTACCACATCTCATCTGCTCTAGTATGGCTTTCTGATTAAATTCCTTCCTGTTGAGGATGTGTAATTTCAACTGGTCGACTGTGTCTAGATGATAGATCATGCACTTGATGTCAGAACATTGATATTCTTCAAACAAGACTAAAATAAGGTTGGCATTTCTCATCCTTGACTTTTGGTACAACTTATTTCATTATATGTGACATTATTTTCACCATAAAATAACATTTATGTTTGAAAAGCAATTTTATTGTAATTATTTGCCTGTAAACTGTCACGAGTTTGTCCAAGAATAACAATTTATAAAAGAAAGTAAGTAAATAACAAGTTGTTTATTGATTGATGAATCTCGTTTTTTCTAATTGATTTTCTTGAGAGTTGATTTAAAACATTAAAGTCTGCATTTTTATTTGTCTTGATGATATTATCAGCTTTATACTTGAAATCTGACAAGTTTTATCATTGAATCATGTTATTATTCATGCTGATGTTATTAATGTAAACAGTCTGATTGACAAAAAATGGACAATGTCGTCCACTGACCGGTAAAAATCTGAGACCGCAACTTTAAATTATTAATAGGTTAATCATATTTATTTCTATGGTGTTGTGTAATATAACAAAATAATGTATTAACTGAGTCACATTATTTTCAATACACCATTATGTCAATCCCTTTATTAATTCCATCAAGCATAATTTCTAGTTTTATAGTATAGAAAATAAAACTAGACTAGCGTCATATGGTGCTGTCCTTCATGGACGTTTTGATGCAATAAACATCTTATCTTATCTTATCTTACTGCCTTGTGTAATTGACTATGACATGGTTCTGGTTCTCAAACATGATATATTCCCACTGGTGGCCCCATTGTCTGTAGTCAAGCCAGAAAACAGGATGCCATCAAATTCCAAATGGCACATCGATCCTGAAAATTCAGGAGGGTCGAATTTTCTTGGTTCTAGCAATGCATTTAGTAGCTTTGAAGTAAGCACCATCACTCAATAAAATGCAGTGCCATTTACTTTGACATTTTGTGTTGTGTGTACTGTTTTTGAATATGTATGTGTTCGTATACTTGTGTTATTATGTACAATTATGCTGCACTCAACACTGTCTTTTGAATATTCAAAATAATTCATTTGTGACAAAACAATGGATGGTACTAGACACAACTTTTAAAGCAATATAGACCCAGAAAAACTAATTAAATGGGCATTGCCATTGATTTTAGTCGCTACACTAGTCTACAGTACAATTAAAATGATATCATTACCCTGTAAATTTAAATTCAAAGTACGACCTGTATCAAAAATCATTTTTAAAAGAATCAGTTTGACACTAATTACACTATCAGAGTATATCCTGGATAAAAACCTTTATAATTTACAGCAGGAACTTTACTGGCATTATACAGAAATTCGCTGGTGAGAATGGACTTCATTCAGATTTGGGGTGAAAAACATAATATTTTAATATGCTAATATTTCTATCTCCATGGTAAATTTAATCATTAAACACAGCTCTAATATATCCCTTTAAATATTCAATTGTCTCATATTTATGCGGTAATAATCTCTGCTGGTATTTTTTGACAAATTATGTAAAAATATCTGGTCTCTAATCAACCAGAAAGAGCATATTAGCAGGAAGAACTTAAGATGGATAAAAATGAGCATAAAAATAACTTGACTTACGTGACTATGTTTTATTTTCAAAAATAACGTGACCTAGCTCAGATTTCAAATTTTTATCAACTGTAGACATTTCGAGATGTAAAATGTATTGAGTGCTATTCTGTCTGGCGCCGGGTATAAGAGTTTTAATTTATTCTACTGTTTGAACAAAACCTTCAGGAAGTATTTCTACAACACAAATTATCATGTTATTTATAGATGACTGACTATATATAAAATAAGTAATTAGTTTCATGTTCAAGTTCATCAATGTAAATCTTTTGTCAATGTCTAGTACAATACTAATCTATAGTCTGCACCACCATGTATTACAAATGACAGTTTTACTCTTACTCTAAAAGTACAAACTGGATTATATTTATATTTACTTCCAATCCAACATACATAAATTTCTCTGAGGCCCTAATGATACAAGCTTTACTCAAAATAAAAATATAAAATGATATACAAGAAATGATTTAAATGGCGATAGTCTGCCAGCTGACGAGTTAGAATGTCAAACAATTTTAGCAACAAGGGTGATAATCCGAATAAAATCTCAGAAGACGCTTGAAACAAAATAACACACATACATAAATAAAGTATATGTAAATAAAAACATGTAGAAATCATACTGGTAGTATTTTGGTGATAATTTTACCGCTCCAAACTGCTCTGGAGTCTTGATGTGAGATTGTGTATATAATCTGGATAAAAATGAAGATTCAATGTTATCAATTTTATTCACTTTCATGGATGGTATTTCAAATTTAAACTGTGGCAAAATTGTTCTTCCTGAAAATGAAATACTTGATATTCAACTTTTGTTGACATTTTTTATGCGCATCATCTCATTAAAGATACATTATGGGAGATTCGATAACAAGTTGGCAGTTCTCACTATAAAAGTTAAAAACTAGATAATGTGAAGGCAATTTGCTGAAAATTTCATTCAAATTGATCCACTATGAACCGAGAACTAAGTGATTGAAATTTCCGCCTAGCCTCGATCATCATTACTAAAGTCAGTACGATAAACAGCATAGTATCGATTATCCATTTAATCGTTAAATCGTGAAGGAAAGTTATGCAGTAAATCGGCTCATAATCCACTAAAGATCACAGGCTAGCGATGCCATCTAGAGTTGATTATGGTCTGGATAGGTTAATTAATGTCTAATTAATAATTTAGATAACATTTCAGGCCTAAAGAAAGACCTGCAATAGATAGATTTAGCTCTTGCATAATACATGTTTAACAAATTGATAAGTTTTGACACTGAGGAATTAAACTGATAGATCTAGTGAGTTGGGAATCTTGGGCTGTTTCTAAAGATATAGTTTATTTCATTGGATACATGTATAAATACAATTGGAAATATATATATCTTACAACTAAAGATACAGAAATGATATGGGATTTAACGTCCTACTTTTCGGCAATGACTACGCTAATGAAGACAGATATGCCTTACAGTGTGCTATGATGAAAATTTTGCCTGGACAGCAGCACTAATGCCTACTCATATAAAGGGTTCTTTTACATACACACCAATGTGTACAATTAGTTACATGTACCTTGTTTTTTTTTTTGTCCCATCCAAATAACTTGAAATCCTCGCCAGGCACACACGTCCTGCACAACTGCTAAGGTGGACTATGCCGGAAAATCAGGAGGACAGACTTCCTGGTTAGCGAGCTAGTCTCACTCACTGAACCACAAATGTTAATGTAGATTAGTAATTGTTCTTATATAAGTATGTGTTATACTTCAATCCAATTACTAAATTCCTCTAAAAGATTGTTGTTTTCATGGGTATTTCACTCGAAGTAAACAGTTTTATTCACTAAATGATGTCAGGAATTGTGAAGAAATGGTCTGAAAGGTTCAGGTCACAAAGTGATTTCAAGATTTACTTAGCAGAATTACATAATGTAATTTGGGATATCTATTGTTTAATGGTGTGAGTGATGGGATATCAAGACCATTACTTATCACTAGAACTTACATAAGTATGTAGACATGTCTTATTGGGCACTTGATATAGCATGAAATTTGGGTACTTATTGTTGTACAGGTTTCTAAGATTCTTCACACTGAATTAAAGATACTTTCCTAGAAAAGTATTTATCGGGTGGTTATTTCCAATAAAAGTATGTCAAATTTGGTATATATGGAAAGTATTGACACCCAATCTTACTAGAAAAATACTGGATTACCAGAAAAACGCCCATGGGGCAAGCACTGGGCAAAATTATCATGGTATCACTAACTGGAAATCCGACTGTTATCTGCCAGCTTATTGAGGGAGCGGTTGTTATTTCTTGATTAAATGGTTAGGCGAATTGGGGAACATTGAGGGGTGTCAACGTTCAAAAGACCCTGCAAATAAACCGGGGAAAAAGAAGGTGACAGAAATAATTAAGAATTTACTTAGGCCTCAACATGTAATGTAAATGTACAGTAATGATAAATACATTCTGAAAAATGGACCCTCCCACAATGAAGCTAAGAAATTGCATCTAACAAAATTACTTATAGCTATACGTATCCAAAGTTTTGATAGGGAATTGAAGCAAATTTTTGATAAATTGGTGACTTTGAATATGTTTTTAGTCCAAATATATCATCAAATCACAAAGTTTGTACGCGGGAATGTATCTTTAAGCTGTTTGATTCACTGAATCATGCACAGTATCGTTTGAGGTACACTTTCAGGAATAAGTTATTCAACCCTTATCTGTCTGCTATTGGCTGTCAGCACATACTGACCACACAGTGATTGTCATATCCGGGCTGACCGATTACGGGTAAAAGGATATACTGCACTAAAATAACTAATGGATAAAGTATGTAAATGAAATGATATAAAAGAAAACATAAACTGTTTTTACATAAAATCTATCACAGTTAATGGCTTGTTGTGAGAATTTATATTAGATGTAAAGACTGGAGAAATTTATGTCTACACCATCCCTCCCTCCCTTCCCTCAATAAACTTGTACAGTATACGTTCAAACACCGTTATTTGAATTATTAACACACTAGGTTATTAGTGTTTTATAGATAACTTGGGTCACTTTTTAACTAGGTTATATATATGTAAATATATAATATATAGTATGATCTTTTTTATCTGAAGTAAAGTTATGTAATACATTTTATTTAAACACATCTGCACATTTACTGACATGAAGTAGCAATATTGCTACCAATCCATATACTGTAAAATTCTATCATATTATACTGTATCCTACACCAGACACCCCCTACACCTCCCCAGTTCATAGATTAGTTGGCTATGAAAATAGCGTCTGTTTACATTTAAAGATGTTATCGGGTAATAAACAAGGGGTATCATTTGAAAGTATTTTAGATAACAAAGTTTAAACTATAAGAATTTTTATAGATTTACATTTTCATGTGAATCCAAAACAAAATAAAGATAGAGATTTTGTGATACCCATGACTTAGTATTTAACCACATTTTCATGTGGACGTATATTACCGTCGCCCCTGTCTGTCCGAACACTCAACTGGTCACAGTTTTTATTCGGTTTTGACGAAGCTTGAAATATAGGTTTATATTTCAAAGATCTTGGTTCCTTTAGATATTGGCATGTATCGGACCATAACTTAATGTATTATTTTTATTCGATTTTGACGAAACTTAAAATATAGGTCTATCTTCCAAAGATTTCGGTTCCTTTCGATATTAGCATAAATCGGACCATAACTTAATGGATTATTTTTATTCGATTTTGACGAAACTTAAAATATAGGTCTATCTTCCAAAGATCTCGGTTCCTTTCGATATTGGCATAAATCGGACCATAAATTCATGGATTATGGCCCCTGATTCTACAAAAAATCACGTTTTTAGCTTGTGGACAGGTCACAATTTTCATTTGATTTTAATGAAACATGAAATGCATATTTATAACCAAAAGATTTTGGTTCCTTTTGATATTTGCCCTTATCAGATTGTAACTTCCCAAATTATGGTCCTTGATTGTATGAAAAATCACGCTTTTAGCTTGTGGTCCCTCTAGAGGTAACAATTTTTATCCAATTTAAAAAACTGTTTGAATATATCACCGTGTGGGCATATCTGCCTGGCAGCCCCTGGTTAGCTTGTACAGCGCAGTGGACGCTTACTGCTAGCCCCCGGATTCATTCACTTTATTTGAATTGTGTGTTTGTGATTTCTATATATCATGTCTTGTCCGTATATTTGTTTTTGTGTAAATTATGTGTGGTGCAGTCCCCCTGCACTTACTATTAGAGGTCACAATTTTTATCTGAATTTAAAAACTGTTCAAATATATCACGGTTACACCATAATGAAGGTTGAGTTCGAATTTTGTTATAATCAAACTGACACTGCCTGACAAAATGGCCGCTCTACGTATGCAAATAGTGTTAAAGTATGTAATAACAAGGTTGTGGACACTCTAGAAGTCACAATTTTTATCTGATTTTCATGAAACTTAAAACTGTTCAAATATATCACGGTTACACCATAATAAAGGTTGAGTTCGAATTTTGTTATAATCAAACTGACACTGCCTGACAAAATGGCCACTCTACGTATGCAAATAGTGTTAAAGTATGTAATAACAAGGTTGTGGACACTCTAGAAGTCACAATTTTTATCTGATTTTCATGAAACTTAAAATATATGTTTAAAACCCATATCAGACTCTAACTAGTCTAACTTCCTTTATTATGGCCCCTGATTGTACGAAAAATTACTTTTTTTTAGCTTTTTTTCTGTCCATCTCTTGCAAAATGTGGGTGTATTAATATGCCTATTTAGAAATTAGGATGAATTAAGGCTGATTAATGAATCCAAGATATTGTAATAGTCACCAGCGTATGTGAGCCATGTGTAGACTTGATCCAGGAATGTTATTATTATAGGCCTTCATTCAGCCGGCCAACGTGTGTGAGCCGTGTGTAGACTTGATCTAGGAATGTTATTATTATAGGCCTTCATTCAGTCGGCCAACGTATGTGAGCCGTGTGTAGACTTGATCCATGGATGTTATTATTATTATTCTGGATGGTACAACGACAGCAAGCCCAGCAGCGAAGTCAACGATGTACAGTGTGATGTCGATGTTACAGTACCATTACCACGCGTAACGCGAATAGAAACAATAATTACTTACTTTAATTGAAATGATGTCCATTCCTACTTCTGAATTAGCATATATCCTTTATTCATTGTAACAGTTAAAGTCATAAAATGTAAATTGTATGTCCATATTATTAGTAGAACACAGGTTAAACGAAGTAACTTTATCCAACTCATGATTCGTCGTCACCTGCCGTCATACTCGTAGTAGTGTCAACATATCGTATTCATGAACCATGATTATAGTTCATGTGGCTAAGATGCTTATTTAATTAATTGTTGTGTTAGGAATAACTTGATAAATCATTGTACATCGTATTTTTCTAATACGTAATTTTATATAACTGGAGATACGCATTGGCATAGGGATTATATTGCACCACGTCACTTAGCGATTGTTCCGCATGACGCGTTGTTGTGCATTTTTGTTGATGTTTTTATTTGTTTCTTTATTTGTTTAATACTTGTTCGAATTTCATATCCTTGGACGCAAAATGTACATAATAGTAAATAATGTAAAAGGGCAACAAAAGGGCAAGTTAATAGTGGGGGAATAATGTTTTATGTACGAATTAAAATATTGCTCCGAACAGGCCTTAAAAAGGACAAGTAATTATTGGTCACGACGTTCACGTGACACCCTGGTAAGGCTTATAAATATAAATACTGCCTCGCAACGGCAGTATGGCAGATAACGTCTCAGCATCTTACGTGAAAGACTTGTCTCCTTAAGCAGTCTTAAGCAGTTGAAAGCAATTTTTATAATCTATTCTGTTTAAATAGCGATTTACTCTAAACCTGAAGGTGAGGTAACAGGTTCCTAACAAGTTGATAATAATATATAGAATTAGTAATTTCATAGACCAGTAGGTAGGCTATGACGATCTTGGGCTGTCGTATCTTTACTGGGTACCGTTCGTTTGTCACTGCTCGGTGCGCTAGTATGGAAGACCCTTAGGGACATTGTAAGACGTTATCTCCCACCACCCCGGACTCCATTTCACTATTTTTATAGATTTTCACTTATTTTCAATTACGTTGTTATATTGATAATGTTTTAATGAATCGAGATTTATTAAAAGTCATTCCGTAATTGGAGCAGAAAACCTACAAACTTGTATTGTTGTAATATGTTCATACGAGGAGGAGCACTAGAGAGTTCGAAGTGTGGCTCCCTGGGGAACACAGAGGTTGAAGCTGAAATGAAATGGGAGGGGAAAACAACGAGATTTGAATGTGTTACGACTTTATTAAATCGGCCTGACAAAATGAGGAATCCCGTAAACCAGCCGGCATTGACAGGGTGCTTGGGGTGGCTTACAATATTCCAACTGGCATAAGATTATTTTAAGGACTTAATTGATGACATAATTTTGTTGTTTTTCTTTTTTGTTTTGTTAAATCTGAAACAAAATATTTTGTGGTGGATGGGAGTGGGGGAATTCGGGCATTTGTTAAAATTATACTAATTGGGTCAGTTTAAACAAAGTCTCGTCTAAAGTGTACAGTATATAATCATAGTTTATTCTTCTCTTTCAGGTTCTTAATAGATTAACCACTAATGAATAAAGACAATATTTACTGAGTGTGGATTTGGAAATATTAACTAACTTTTTGTGTTAATTATACAAAATTTCTGCACAGTGTTACTCTCCAATTGCCAAAATTTCCTTCTCAAACTTTAAAGATAACTTCTCCTCAGGAGTCAATTTCCTGAGGAGAAGGTTCAGTTCTGGTGACCTTCAGGGAGAACTACGAGATGAGGATATTCTTAGTTCTATTCCGTTAAAGAAAGGACCTTCCCCAAGTGCTCCCAGCTCGCCTTCAAAGACCCCTACTCCAGCCAATTTGGCCCGAGGTTTTTTCTCTGCAGGAAAACCAGCATACAATAAAGATAGATGCAAAATATTATTAGTTGTTGATGATCATCACACAGATTGGTAAGTTCTATTTGAAGTATGTTATATTGATGCTGACAGATATTTTATTTATTATATGTTAGACAAACTACCATAATTACTGTCAGATTGTGGTAGATGGTTGAGGCAGGGGTGTAGAGGGTGAGGTGCCAAAATGGGGTTCTAAAGGCTTTTAAACTAATGAATATATATTTGCTGTTCAGGCTAATAATCACCCCCTTCTTCCTGCTCACATTGGGAACCAAGGGAATAATCACAGCTCGATCTGTCTCAACTGTCTTATTTTGAACTTATTTGTCGATATTCTGGTTTATTAGGCCTACATCATTTAAAGTTATAGTATTGCCTCGACAGTTGTGATTCTAAATATATAACCATCAATTGAAAACTATATTTAAACTACTTTAAACAACGTATTTGTTACCAAAGTATTATATCTTTTGAGATACTAAATGGTAATTTTTTTTTGACAATTTTACCTAGCCACCATTATGTTGTAATCTTACAAATTGATGAATAGATGTGTGCTAGGCAACAGCTCAGTCAGTGGTTGGCTCTCTGCAATAATTTTCCTTCTTTAATTTATTCCTGTTTATTACAAATATCATACCAAAGATAAAAATGGGTTTTCCAAGTCAAACATGTATATTGTGGCAACATATCTTTATTAAGACAAACATTTTATTGTACATGAATGCAGTAATGTTGAGTAAGCCAGTTTTAAGTGAGAAATATGTAGAATATAGTGTTTGCGTATTGATTTAGTTGTCGTACATTCATCAATGTAGGTAGTCCGTGAAACAGTGAAATTGAATTAAGGAAAGCTTGTGATATAGTTATTACAGGAGAAAGATATCTCAAGAGAGGAATTAATCTTTTGATCATATCATCTGTAACTGGCGTTATTTATTAAAACTAAATTCCCACTGCAAGTAGGAAGAATTTTGTCTATAATAAAATATACTGTTATATGGAGAGACTGTAAATGGACGCTACATGATAATTACAATAAATATCTGCTAATCTTGATGTACGAGTCAGATCATGTATCAACACTCATTCGTTTGATTTGGCATTCTGGGCATTTACAAGACACTGGATTCCAGTGGTTGAAACCATGAAATAATTATTGGAAATAATTAAAATTTGATAGACTTCTGCCTAACACTAATATAAACATATTATGTTCTTGTAATAGATGATAACTTTAACTATGCATATTATCGGAAATTGCTTATGCTTCTTTGTCAAAAATGGATGATAAATACTTTACCTCCTAACATCCACAAGATTTTTAAAATGATCAAAGGTCATAACTCTGAAATTAATTATTGGACATCATTGAATTGAAAATCAATAAATATTAAACATTGTGTATAAATATCAAGTCAACCAGACAGTAGTGACAACAGTAGAAAAAAACATTTATTAGATAAATGACAAAGTTGATTCTTTTGTCAAAATAAAAATAATCATAATGGATTATGAGAACATAAGTTACTACCAATATAATATTGAAAAAGGCTGTATTATGGTGAAACATGTCCATGATATAACAATGAACATAATGTAGAGAAATTGCCCAAATAGCTTGTCGGAAAGTTTCAGCTCAAAATATAGAGCGTTTTGGAAATCATCGCTAGAGGTTACTTCACTTACTTAAGGAATTCTTCAATGATATGAGTGACCTGTTTTCATGATGATCACTTATCACTATAATTTAGGCAAGTACCTTAGGTAGCGTGGACAAATTGTATGATTTCTGAGAAAAATTACCACAGAGCTTCACACAGTATTGGATTTACTAAAATATATCTGGGATGGTGTTTTTAAGAATTGAGCTGGTGACCTTATGTCTCCAGATCCAAACCACAGATCCTGTTGCATGTAGTGATATGTGTTGTGCATGAGATAGGGTATGCTTAATATTCTAGAACACAGATTCTACAGGAATTACCTTTGGTCTTTGTAAATTCCTCTGTACAAGACACAGGAGTGGTAAATTAAACAAATTTATAGAAGTTAGAATGAAGCCAATTATATAATCTGTAGAAATATTTGTTATATTGATCTTTGTATCAGTTCTTTACCCTATTATACATACTAGTCCAGTAAAAATGCTGTAACAATGAACATTTCAATCACTCTGTCCATTTATTGATGACTAGCTAGCTGCTGCACATTTGTTTATAGATCCAATCTGTCATTTGCCTGTTGGAAAATTTCATTATTTCGGGTAAAAAAGATCGATACATGACGGTAGTTGTGTAAATAAATCCCTGGGGAAATAAAATACAAATCTTGTCAGTCCTTTGCTATAATCATTCAATGAACTAGAAATTCTAACAACTGGAAGCAGTTATATAGCCTTGATAGTCCGGTATTTCATCATTTTTATAAAGTGTTTGGTATTTGACATTGTGGTGCCACTATGTTACTGGCAAGTGTTGTGCTCCATATATTATAATGTTGGTTCAATAAATTAACCTTGACGGGTTTATCATTCCATACTTCCATACCATACACATTCTCTAATAGGCTATATATTATATTCCAACAAATATCAAACACACTCAACCTAGTCATCCTTTAGAGGCATTTAGTAACTGGATAGAGCAATGAACTAAAACACATACTTATACAAGAAAAGCAGTCTCTTAATGTCTTTATTGTTGAAAATATTGAGAGAATGCTCTTCGAAATGTCGCCCAAATAAATTAGGTAATTGTTCTTCCATAGGTATATTGGTTATTACTCTACCTAGTGCTTTGTTTCACTGAGACGTGCAAGATTTCCAAATGAGAGGGAGGGGAACCACAAAATTATGCAATTTCTGAAATTGATATTAAAAAAAAGGGGATGTGGCACAGTCACAGCGCATCAAAATGTTCTTAATTTGGTTGATCAAGTCAGTCATTGGTCATGTCAATCCCCAATTGCCCAACTGATACATACAACTACCACCAATAATAACATTCAAACTATTAATAGGTTATATAATAGCCACTAATCAGACATGTAAATGTCCTCTCTTATATTCCACATCTGTGTGACATTAGAATTAAGTTAACCTTTCGATTTTCCAGGTCAAAGTATTTTAGAGGCAAGAAAATATTTGGAGATTGGGATGTTAGAATTGAACAGGTATTTTATTTTCCTTTCTATTGGATTTATATTTAAACTCCGATGGATAAAACCCATGAAAACAGTGGGTCACTGTAGTACTTTGCTATTTGTGATTACTTATGTGAAGATCCAAGATTAGATCATCACTGTGATTTTAATTATTTTTGACCAACATAGTAAACTCATTTGTTGCATCTGTGCTCCCCAATGCACCCCAACCTATGCCAATGTTCTGCATTAATTTTCAATTGATGTAGGGAATTCAATTTAAACAGTATGGTATTAAGACATTTTTGAACTTATTAAGAAAAAAATATGAGATTTTGGTAAGCATGGTTTCTACTGAATTACAATATTTAAAATGTCTAAGCAAGGACATTCCCTCATGTGACACAAACTCTAGCTACGCCACTCACTGTA
Organism: Patella vulgata; assembly: GCF_932274485.2. NCBI lineage: Eukaryota > Metazoa > Mollusca > Gastropoda > Patellidae > Patella > Patella vulgata. The sequence goes on from NC_065885.2 coordinate 48,570,390, forward strand.
TCCGACACCTACCTGAAACCAACTCAATACCAACTGAACTCTTTCACGATTTTTAGTCTCATTGTCCATTAGTCCATTGTGCAATCCTTTATGTCAAATTGCATTCCTAACCGCTTTGATGTTAAGTATAAAAGAAAATATTTATAAGTGATTTTGTTTTCACATGTCAAATATGAAATTTTCATGTGGATGTATATTGTCGTCGCCCCTGTCCGGACGTCCGTTCAGATTTTGTTTGTGGACACTCCACAGGTCACAATTTTTATCCGATCTCGAAGCTTGAAATATAGTTTTATATCCCAAATTTCTTGGTTCCTTTCGATATTGGCGTGTATCATGGATTATGACCCCTGATTGTACCAAAAAACATGTCTTTAGCTTGTGGACACTCTAGAGGTCATAATGTTTATCCAATTTTGATGATACTTTAAACGGATGTTTATAACCCATAGATCTTGGTTCCTTTCTATATTGGCGCAAAACGGATCGTAACTTCCTGGATTATGATCCATGAATGTATTTAAGCTTGTGGATTCTCTAGAGGTCACAATTTTTATTATACGCCCACACTGAAATGTGGTCATATATTGTCGTCACCACCGTTCGTCATTCCGGCATCCACAATTGCTTCTGGACGCTCTAGAGGCTAAATTTAATATCCGATTGACTTTAAATTTATACATAGTGTTTAAGGTCATAAGACGAAGAAGCCTACTGATTTTCAACAATTTCAGAAAATTAATGCCTGAGTGATGGCCCTTGATCACTCTAAAAAATCTTGTGGACACTCTGGAGGCTAAAGTTAATATGGGCCTTGATCCCTTTGAGGGCATTGGCCTGGAGGTCGGGTGTTCGATCCCACCAGGGGGGTTGGATGGCCGAATGGTTAGCACGTGCGCGCTGTATCATAAGGCTTGTCATTGAGTCAACTGGCGGGGTTTTGATTCCCCTGTTGTACGTGACAAGGAGTAGGGTCGCCTGTCCAACCTCGTGGGTTTTCTCCGATTCCTCCGTTTTCCTCCCACTGCTAAAGACCCCTACGCGCAAACGAATTATTGAAATAAAATCGAACCATGTGTTAGTCCCAAATGACATAGTTTGTGTCGAGTGGACGTTAAACCCCATTTCTCTCTCTCTCTCTGATCACTTTGAAAAATCTTCTGGATGCTCTAGAGGCCAAAGTTACAATCTGATAGACATTAAAAGATATTAAATTTATACACATTGTTTACGGTCATGAGACGAAGAGGCCTATTGATTTTCAATGATTTCCAATGATGATATCTGATTACTTCCAGAGTCATGGCCCTTAAGACGAAGAAGCCTATTGGCTTCTGATAATTACTGCCAGAGTTATGGACCTTGATTATTTGAGAAATCTTGTGGATGTGCTAGAGGCTAAAGTTAATATAATCTAATGATTTCTGATAATTATTTAATGGGTTGTAACTTGTTATTAGATTTTAGTCTGTTGTAAATGTTTTCGTTACTGACAAAAGAAAAAATATGTGACAACCCTTGTTGACAGCTCAGACAACTTAGCTGCTGTGAACGTATGTTTCATTGCCTGGCAACCTATCTTTAATCCATTTTGACGAAACTTGAAATATAGGTTTACATCCCAAAGATCTTGGTTCCTTTCAGTATTGTCATGTATCGGACAGTAACTTCATGTTTTTAGCTTGTTCTTTGTCCATCTCTTTCAAAATGTTGTGTATCTTGCATGGCAACTGCTTGTTTCTTTCTAATTCGGATCAATAATGGATTTTTGGAAATTACCTAAAAATACACAGGAGATAGCAAAATATTGCATGTTATGATTCAGGATTGAAAAAAAAACTAGTCATAAACACTGCCCACTCTCAGACATCAAGATTACTACCTACTGAGTGGACAATTTTCTCTGGATTCACAAATTACTAGTAGCACCAGTCGCCTTTCGACAATAGTAGATCTGTAAACAATGTCAAGATAGGAGAAAACTCCTCATAAAATACATAACTCAGGAAATCCCCCACATTATACTTTCAAAAATGTGCAAAGCGACTTATATAGAGAGATTCCATGGTATGTTTATTTTCAGGCTGAATTTAATGAGATAAACCTAGCTGCCTATACAGATTCAGGAACAATGGTTGATATACAAGTTAATAGGAATGGTACTAGAGTAGTTCGGTATGATTCATATATTTATATCAAACAGACTTATTTTTAAAAATTTCCAAATTCACTCCCTCCATATTACAAACAGTGGTGTAAATGTTTTTCAATTTCTTTTTATCTGATTGGTTTGAATTAATTTTGTGCCTATAAAAATGCAATACATTATAAACTGTTCAAACCCTCCTTGTAATTAAAGGAATACAGAGGGGCTGGGGGAACGTCCGAGGTGGCTTTAATTGGCCCAAGAAGCATTTCACATAAAAGTAGCCTCTGCCTGTTTCCCAATCTCTAATAAGGAAATTTCCTGAGTAAAGCTATTGTTTAAAAACCTTTGATATCCTCACATATAACATCATTTACATGGGATTCCCCAAACTTTTCAGCAATTTTTTTGTGCACATGGAAATACAAAACGTGTGCATGGAAATTGGACCTAATAGGGAAACTTTTATAAAAATTAAACAGAAAATTGGGCAACTGTTATAATCTTATAATGAGATTCATGGTTGATTAGGTATGGTAATAAAAACACATCCTACAAAATATAAATGTATTTTGCAAAATACTTGATTTACATAGCTGTCTCAAGGATTTATATGATGATGCCTCAAGTAGAAAATGTTCATAATGCTGAACTGAAGGACAACACTTCATTTATCTTCTGTTTTTTCAGGTCTTTTAAACCAGATTTTCTTTTAATACGACAGCATGTAAAAGATGCCCACGAGGATTGGAAAAATCTACTTTTAGGCTTTAAATATGGTGGAGTTCCGTGTATTAATTCTGTGAATGCTATGTATAATTTTTTAGACAAACCATGGGTGGTAAGTAGAAGGATTATCAATATAGTTGACTTTAAAGCAATTTCAAACAAAAATTATGTCTAAAACTGGTGGCAAATGTTAATTTGATTTGAAATCTGTCCAACAAAGATTCACGGTCTAATTATTTGGAATATACAGAAGGTCGAAGGTATTGAATATAAAATGCCCTTTTGAATATCTGTATTTTACAGTTTTCACATCTTATACAAATTCAACAAAAAGTGGGAGCAACAAATTTCCCACTGATAGAGCAGGCGTATTATCCCAACCACAAGGAAATGGTGAGTAATCTATGGGTGAGTTTCAGCCTTCTCTTTTTCTTGTAACCAAGGTTACCTCATCTCTACAGAAATCCAGTCAAGTTTAATATTTTATTCACTTTTTCTTAGTTTTGCACTAACACCTAGTTACTATATGGAACACAATGAAAATGTTGATTAGCTTTATTCAGTGAATAGGAGGGTTGGGTGGTCAATTAATGGTCTAAGATATGTGCTTTAGGTCATAAGGGCTGTCATTAAGTTAAGTGACATGGTTTCAATCCCAGTCTTGTACATGACAATGAGTAGGGTCAGCTGTTCAATCTTGTGGGTTGTCACTGGGTCACCCAGTTTTCTCCCACTGCTAAAGCTCTCTATGTAAGTGCAAGCGATTTATTGAAATAAAATCGTACAATATGTTAGTCCTGAAATGACTCAGTTTGTGTTGAGTCAACATTAAACTTCCTGCTTTGTTCATCAAAAAAACTTTCATAATTAGCTATCAAATTCCAAATGAAGATAAGCGGAGGGATGTTGAAGAGGGATGTTGAAAAGGGTCCCATCTGTCCCTCTGGGTTTTGTGTCCAAAGCATATCTCATGAACCACTAAAGATATCTTTAACAACATCTGTACACACCTCAATCTATTATAGTAGTCATACCTATTCCTAATTAGAAAACTTGCAGTTGAACACGTCTTTTGTTTACAGTAAATAGAACAAAATCTCATTTAGTTTTTATCAAACAATTATTATTATGTAACTTTATTCAAAGCTTATACTTATGATAGGGTTTTATACACGATATAGTCTTATACATGATAGTCTTATACATGATATAGCATCTTATACACGATATAGCATCTTATACACGATATAGTCTTATACATGATATAGTCTTATACACAATAATACACAATATAGTCTTATACACAAGTCTTACACATGATAGTCTTATACATGATATAGTCATATACGCGATATAGCATCTTATACATGATAGTCTTATACATGATATATTTTTATACACGATATACCACCTTATACATGATAGTCTTATCCACGATATGGTATCTTATATACAATATGGTATTTTACACACAATATGGTATCTTATATAAAATAATATCTTATAAGTGATGGTTTTATATTGTCGATGGGAAGTCATAAAGTCATATCTGGCATATTTTACGAAATTTGCTTTTATACTTCTTCATAATCTAGTGGTCACATTTCTAAGTCAATGAAAAGGGGTTTTATAGTTTGTTTAAAAATCTTTTATTCGGAGTGCTCCAAAAAATCTAACTGTTAAGAGTGAAAATGTATTTCCTTGAAAAAATCAACTGGGACTTTACAAGCAAACCTAAGTAGCCAATATAGCTACCAGTAGTTACATATTTGATGAAATTATTGTTGTGCCTCTACTGAGAAATTCAAGCAGTTGATGGCGAAATCTGTTTCTGAGATACCCCGTAATTACTAACTTTCAGTCCTGGCTGTTTAGTATGGGGCGCCGTTTGTAAAATAATTATTTAATTTTTTTATAGCAAAAAACATTAGATTTAACGCCGAATATATATATACTATTCAAAAAAAGTAGGGGATATTTGATTTTTAAGTGTTATTAAAGTCACCTAATGAAACTGACGAAGAAACAAATGACAAAATGAAATGAAGTTCACATTCATCGATTTATTCCAAATGATCGTTAGACTAAGTAAGGCACAGACTGACCATTATAAGGGTAAAATGATACCCGGGGTCAAACAGCAAAGTTACCACAGCATCACAACCAAGTCAGTAACGGGTAAATCCTCCTCTGTTTGCCAAACAAGCATTGATCCGACGTGGCATACTCCTAATGAGACGTCTAAGGTCATTTTGGTCCAGATTGTCCCATTCCTGTTGCAACGCAGCAGCAAGTTCTTGGACATTGGCAGGACGTTGTTGATGTTGACGTAACCTCTGTCCAAGCATGTCCCAGACATGCTCGATGGGGGAGAGGTCGGGACTCAGTGCTGGCCAAGGTAATGTGGTGATGTTCTGTTGTTGGAGGTAACCTGTAACGATCCTGGCCCTGTGACATCTTGCGTTGTCATCCTGGAAGATGAAACGGCGGCCATGATGTCGTGCGAACGGCACAACATGGACTGCCAAGATGTTGTCCCGGTAGTACTGGCCTGTAACACGCCCTACAACAACATGTAAAGCCGTTCTTCCAGCAACCGTGATGCCTCCCCACACCATAACAGAACCACCCCCAAATCGATCATGTCTGATGACGTTAACGTCTTAGAAGCGCTTGTTTCGACGACGCCACACCCTCCTACGTCTGTCCAAAAAATCAACAGTGAACCTTGACTCATCTGAAAACATCACATTGCTCCAGCGTCGATTATCCCAGTGTTGACGATCCCTACACCAACGACGTCTTGACTGAATGTGATGATCTCTCAAACAAGGGATCACGCGAGGACGTCGGGCGCGAAGGTGACCCCTATGCAGTCGATTCCGAATCGTCTGGCCACTCACTCTCACACCAGTGTCTGTTTGAAGACGAGCGCTGATCTGATTTGCTGTGATGACACGATTTCTCAAGGCCAAGGTACGGATAAATCGATCCTGGGCTTGAGTTGTCGCCCTTGGTCGACCTGAGCGTGGTCTGTCCTGTACAGATTGTGTATCACGGTATCTGGACCATAGCCTGCTTATAACAGACTGAGAAACATTCATCGTCCGCGCCACAACCGCCTGTGTTGTGCCGATCTGTAGCATGCCAAGGGCACGTAACCTTTCATTTTGGGTAAGCCGACGCATATCAAAATTTGTTTTCTGGTCACTAAAACAATTAAACTGATGTTTCCACCCTGGAATTCAATGCCACAATGACTGTAACATTCAAAGTCAGAGTCGTGCAAATCTTGGGTTGGACCCCCATGATGATCCCAAGCATCACCTGCATTCCATGCGGTAGCTATTGGTGCGTTTGGGCGTCACATGTAACTGGAAATGTTTCTTCTGTTAGGTTCTATAGTGACTATAGTCATTTGCATATTTTAGTATTATGCCCCCAAAATCAAATATCCCCTACTTTTTTTGAATAGTATATTTAGATAAATATTAGAACAAAAATGGCATATATGTAAATATCAAAAATATTGTAGCTAAAAGTCGAGTTTTTGGTCTATGAAAAACTTTAAATGTTATATCTTGATTTCACATTGCTTAGTTAAATATATAGCTAAAAGTGCTGTTTTTCGTAGGTATAAATGCTAAATACTAAATATTTAGCTAAATATATAAACATTTAGCTAAATATATAAACATTTAACTAAATATATAAACATTTAACTAAATATATATATTTAGTTAAATATATAAACAGTTAACTAAATATATAAATATCATGCTGAATATATATGTTTAGCTAAATGTATAAATATTTAACTAAATATATATTTATGGTCCCGCCAATATTTCTATTATCGTAAGCGACACAAAAAACTGTGCATAAAAAGATGACGTGTACCCGACACGTCAGCCTTGGCACAATAGGCCTACTAGCAATTAGAAATGGAAGCTGACCACGAACTGCAGTCAATGGAAAGTTGTACACTCCGTCCTACTGTTCTGCTCCTATACTGGGCTAATGAAGACGGGCATACGCCATACAGTGTGCTATGGGGGAAATTTTGTCCAGGCAGCGGCACTATCGCCTACTCTTATATCGAATTCCAACTGCCAAGGGATCTTTTATGTGCATTCCAATGTTTCCACGGGACCTCGGTTTTTCGTCTCATCCAAAAGACTAGACGGCTGTCCTTGTCAGGCCCTCCGTCCTGCATCACTGACAAGGGGAAACCACGTCGGAAAATCGGGATGAACTTTCTCGGCCAATGCAGGGATCGAACACCCGACCTCCAGGCTAGCGAGCCAGCACCTTACCCACTTAGCCACCGTGGCTCCCTTACAACAAAAATTATTTTACAAACGGCGTGGTACGGTTGCGCTTTGTAAATTTAACTATATGTTTAGCTAAATATATAATTATTTAGCTAAATATATAATTATTTAGCTAAATATATAAATATTTAGCTAAATATATATCATTTAGCTAAATATATATTATTTAGCTAAATATATATTATTTAGCTAAATATATATTATTTAGCTAAATATATAAATATTTAACTAAATATTTTAACATTTAACTAAATATATATTTAGCTAAATGTTTAAACATTTAACTAAATATTTAGCTAAATATTTATATATCATCAAATCTCTTGTTTTGGTCTTAATATTCAATGCTAAATGTTAAATATGAAAATAGAGACAAATCAAGAAATATTTATATATATTATGTTAAATATTGAGTTTTTGTTGTATTTTTAGTTTAAATATTAAAAGTGAAAAATGTGCACAAAAGTCGAGATTTAACTATATATATAAATTTAAATTAAATCTGGTGTTTTTTGCTATATAAAAAGCTAAATAATTAATTTACAAACGGCGCCCCATAGTTTAGACCAATAAGTTTTGACAGCTTCATGTTATTTAAGTAAATACTATGGAAGGCCAAACAGCTCTTTATTCAGTGTTCTAAATTCTTAGTTCATAGTCCTTAAATTCTTATTTCTTCATTTGTTGTCATATTTCAACTTTTGTATACTGAAGTTAACATTTGTATACTAAAATCAACATTTGTATACTTAACTTAACATTTGTATACTATTGTATACTAAAATTAACATTTGTATACTAAAATCAGACATTTGTCATATCAGATTTGTAAATTGTATCTTTGTATGATTTAACTGTATTTTAATATACAGTGCACTCTGTCACATCCGACATCGTACGGGATCGTTACAATATGTCGGATTACGCAGAGTGTCGGAATACCCAGTTTTCGCAAAACCGGAAATATTGTAACTTCGAAAACCGGAAGTATTATTATAATGTAGCTTCGAACATAAAACTTCGAATCACCAGAATGTTATTCCCTTTAAAAATGATTTCTGTACATTCAAAATTGTATTACATTAATTTTTATTTCATTTAACATGCGTAGGCATTTTGAATAGGTCAAGTCTGTCGTTAATTTATCTTCTTCGCCGTCTTCAGTTGATCGAACTCTTGTCTTTGCTATCACGTGTTCATTGATAATGGCCGTACTCGATTGAACGTTCCGGAATTGAGTTCTCTCAATCCCAAAAATAGTGACTAGGTCAAGTCTGTCGTTAATTTATCGTCTTCGCCGTCTTCAATTGATCCCACTCTTGTCTTTGCTATCACGTGTTCGCTGATAATGGGCGTACTCGATTGTACGTTCCGGAATTGAATTCTAAAAATAGTGACAATTGGGTGAAAATTACATCACAATTCTACTCACTAACCCTCCGTCGTCGGGACTGACAGAACTGTGACAGGACTGAATTCTGCGTCACTCGATTGCAATTCTGTCAATTCGGGACGTTCCGGACTGTGAATCGAGCATCCCCAGGTCGTCGTCACACGGTTCGAAGAGATCCGCAGGGTGACCAAACTTATAGGTTATTCAGGTTCAATCGGCATGCGCATTGAATGTTTCCAACAGGTGCGAGGAATATTTAACGACTGTGAATTCGGGGTAAAAATTCGTGGATATTCTTGAGTATTTGTCACAACTGTCGTAAAAGAGATTAAAATTATCAAAGTAATCAACAAAGACCCACGGTAGCGAGTTTTAATCTCACAGATAATTGATTGGTGATTGCTTGTTAATCTTTTGTGGCTTCACACCCATCCAGTTTTAATCTCACGGATAATTGATCGGTAAGTGTTTGCTTCACACCCACCGATTGAAGGCCGGATTATACGGTGTCGATTCAATGGAAATTGTATGACGGGACGGCTGATTGATGTCGTAATCCGGAACGTACAGAGGTCGAATTACCCAGAGATTTTTTGGCTGAAGTAATAAGGAAATAAATCGGGACATGAAAATGGTGTCGGATGTGACAGAGTGCCGGAGTGATCAGAGGTCGGATGTGACAGAGTGCACTGTAATGGTAACATTTCTTTTAGAAAATAAAAAAATTACATTTACGTTTCATCAAAAACATACAGCGAAAAACAAATCTCGAAAAACAAATTCCCAAATACAAATCTCCAAATATCAGTCTTGCAAAACCAATGTCAAAAAACATTTCTCTTAAATCATCTAACCTGAACATTATGACGACAGAGGATGCTAGTGGTGTTCTTTGATAATATACATTCTTCCTTGTAATTTAAAGCTTATATTATGATAATTATTAAACTCTTTAAATAATTTTAAACAATGTGCTTTTAATTTTGTAAATAATTTCGTAGGGGATATGCATTATACTTAAAACGTTTCTGATAAAAATTTTTTGACTCCGCAGCCACGATGTATGATTGAGTCTTGTACATGATAGAGTCTTATGGAGTCTTTAACATGATAGGGTCTTTAACATAATCAAGTTAAAACATGTGTGATTGTTTGTTTTATGAAAATTTCCATTAAAGCGAGGTAAAGTAAAATGTAATTGTCCCATTTTTATACGACCATATGGGAATGTAGTTGTATCTTGCTGTTGCCTCTATCCATCCGTCCATCGTCATGTGAACACTCTATAATCTACATCTATATTCTGATCGTTTTGAAATTTATATTATGTTGTTTACATTAGTGAGATGAAGAAGCCTATTTGATTTCAACAATTTTCATTAATTTCTTCTTGAGTTATGGTCCTTGTTTCACTTTGTAGAACCTTGTGAACGCTCCATTGACTAAAGTTATCATCCGATCTGTATTAAATTTACACTCTTTATTTAGACTAATAAAACAAAGAACCCCTTGTGTACGCTCTAACAACGAAAGTTATCATCCGATCTGTATTAAATTTATATGCATTATTTAGATTAGTAAAACAAAGAAGCCTATTGAATTTCAGCAATTTCTGTTAAACACTACTATAGTTATGGCCCTTGATTCACTTTGTTGAACATCGTGGACGCTCTAAAGACAGAAGTCATCATTCGATCTGTATAAAATTGATATCAATATCTTGTAAATTCTCCCATTACCCACAAAAGAATAAATATGCATTGACTGCTCGAACAATTTAGCTGCTGTGAGCGTATGTTTCGTTGCCTGGCAACATATCTTTTTAAAATTATAATATATTGAATGTGCATTATATTTGATAAATTTAGTTTTAAGGCAAACGTATGTTGACTTACAACTCAACACTTAAAAACAGATGAAATTATCAAAATGATTCAAAGTTAATATCAACTTTACTTTATTTTGTTTGGTTTAAATTTGTGCTTTCGACTTGAACAGAAAATATTTCTGAAAGCTGGAAAGATAGCTATCCATGGAAAGTAATCATGTCACGTGATAAAACATGCTCACATGATAAAATCAGCTTACATTTTTTCGTTAACATTGACTATGTTTGAATTTTATGACACCAATAGTAAGCAGTTCTTAGAGTTGATTTGTAAGGGAGTCAACAGGTATTATCTGTTAAGTTGAGATTTAAGGTTGACATACATCTGCCTTTAGTGCATGCGAGGTTTGATAAATATACAGTCGCCTAGAGTTAGAAATAAAGCTTTGGATATCACTACATGTATGTAGATAAATCAAACTATAGATATAGATCAGTCTATAGATATTATAGAATTGTTTTTAGATAAAAATCCAAACCCATAATACATGTATCCAGTAGATTTTGTTCAACTAGAAGACGTATAGATAAAATTGTTGTTTTGTGCAATTTTTTGCTTTCAAGGGAGACAATTCAATTTTTGGTGATAGTTTTATCAGTATAAAACTGAATGATAGATTTGTGTTGTTTGGTGAAGTATTATAGGATTATATAATAAACTGGTACATGTATAATAAACTAGACTGGTTTTCTGTAGAGATTCCACTAACCTATGGTCAAGATTAAGTATATTTAAGCATGGCTTAGACATCAATATATGTATGCTAAATACTAAATTTGTATTTAATATTAAATCATTTTTTCTATTTACCTTGTTAGTAGAAAATTTCATAAATTAAAGGAATTAACACCACAGCTCTTATAACCAATGCTGTGAGAATATTGGATAAATTTGGTAATGATTGTAGTAGAGGGGAGGACAGTATTTTCTGTTGGTTGATTTGTATTTATGGAATATAATACATCATTTGTTTTTCAGACTCAAGTTTTTATAATAGTTTAAAAATCTTTTTACTCTTTTACTAATAAACAGTAATATTTTACTTCTTACCAATTTATATATTTATTTAACTTAAAAATATATGTTTCATCTCTGTTATATGTCTTTCAATCCCATGAGATATGTTTTTATATACAACAAAATTCAGTAAATGAAAAAGATATAGCTTTCAAATTATAAAAAATATCTTAACTATATTATCTTGTATTGTTTTGATTATAAAAAATATTGTAACTTTCTTGTTAAACTCAATTAGAACAATTACAGAAAAATATTGTAACTTTCTTGTTAAACCCAAGTTACTCAATTAGAACAAATACAGAAAAATATTGTAACTTTCTTGTTAAATCCAAATTACTCAACACTGGCAACCCAAATTTACTACTTCTTTCAGCTCATCACTCCTAAATTTCCAGTTGTTGTCAAGATTGGTCATGCTCATTCTGGACTAGGAAAGGTAATATTATTTTCTTTACAGCAGTGATTGCTGTTGGATGTAGGAATTAAAGGACATTTAGTCTTACAAAATAGGATTTTTGTGATGTGCCTTGGGTCGCTTGATCACTTGTCAAGAACAATTTTTATTTTATTGAATCAGAACCTAAATTACAGTACACGTGCAATAGGTTTGGGGTAAAAGTTACGAAAACTCACTGATGCCATCTCCACATATATTATAGTTGACAGTTATTATGATATACAATTTTTAAAAAGATGTTGCAAAATAGTTGCAAATCCCATTAACATGAATTTTTGAATATTCGCCTTATTTACAAAGAATCTCACTGAAGGTTTTGGTGTCATATTTAGAAATTCAGTAGTTCACGCTTATGAATAAAAGTCAAAATTGAAAGATTCCTGTTCCCTTGATGCAACCTTTATTTGTTTAAATCCAAATGTTAGACCTACAGATAACAACTGTTGGTTTACCTAGCACCACATGGTGGAATATTGGGAATAAACTAAGACACCATCCTTGTAATGCCAAGGGGGGTTGGATAGCTGAATGGTTAGCGTGCGCGCGCTGTATCATAAAGTCTGTCATTGAGTCGACTGGCGTGGTTTCCAATCCCCGGTTGTACGTGGCAAGGAGTAGGGTCGCCTGTCCAACCTCGTGGGTTTTCTCTGGGTCCTCCGGTTTCCTCCCACTGCTAAAGACCCCTACGCGCAAGCGAATTATGTAAATAAAATTAAACCATATGTTAGTCCCGAAATGACCTAGTTTGTGTCGAGTGGACGTTAAACCCCATTTCTCTCTCTCTCTCTTTGTAATGCCAACAATATTAGCTGTCGGTTCTCCGGCCACAGTGTACAGGTATCAAAATTTTCAGGGAATCGACAGTCAAAAGATTGATCGCCTATTACCTGCATCTGCATGGCCCATGGTGGACGGGCCCCTTGGAATGAAAATGCATTTTTCTCAGAAACCACAAACTAGTAAAGTTCATTTAAATTTTAAAATTCATTAGAAATTGAGTTTAACTTGATTAGATTAAAATAAACAAAACCTTCCCTTTAAGTAAGCTCTCTAATGGCATTTTATTATCATTCTTCTCACAACAACAAAATAGTGATGGAATGTATGTTATTTATTAGATACCGGTATATGACAATATTTTCCTTTCTATTTGAGTCTGCTTGCTTTTATCTAATATGCCCATAAATATTTTGAGCAATGATCTGGGACCAATTGTACTTTTCTTATCTCATATATATATTATTATTATATATATATTTTCCATTGTTACACTTGATCAGGTAAAAATAGATTCAGCTCACAGTTTTCAAGATATAGCAAGTGTTGTAGCAGTAACACAGGGTTATGCCACCACAGAGCCTTTCGTGGAAGGAAAATACGACATTCATGTGCAGAAAATCGGCAATAATTATAAAGCATATTTGTGAGTGCAAAACAGAGCACTCGTATGGATATATTTATTGTACAGTATAGCACTTTTATACTAAAAACATTGTGGCAATTTATATATATTTAACTATCTGTGTTTTACTGATTTTTGTATAGAAACTAGTAATGAATTTAAAACATTTGTTTATATTGATTTGCTGAATACAAGAAAGTTAAAAATCTTTTGACAAAAAAAATCCCTCTATTTCTAACAGATTTTTGTTGAAATAAAAAATAGTTTTGATTTAATTAATTAAACATCTACATAAGATGTATAAAAATTGCCCTTTGTTTCAAAGTAAAGTTTTGTTACATTGTTAAATGTTTCGTGTTTTTTTTCTGAATCATTCATATTTCGATTTTTATTTCATTCTTCAAGATATTATTTCTGTTTTAAATGTGTCATAATTAGAACAATTGTTGGCATTTTTCACTACCCTTTATCTTTGTGCTTCAGTCAACTTTGACCAGTTTCTTCGTAAGGGTCAATAATTATATATTATTTATTGAATGAGTAACTGGCATATATAGACCTACATATATCATGAACTGTAAATATTTAAATGCAAACCTAATCACAAATGATGTTGTCTAAACATGCTGAATCTTGTACATGATAATGCTAGTTTTTAAGTCAATGGAATTATTTTAACCTAGATTCGTATCTTGTGACTACATGATCTTAAAACTATTAATGACATATAAATAAACCAATTTGGAATATTTAGAAATATAATACCGGTAACAGTCCAAGACAGAGTGAATTGGTCATCTATGTTAAACTTGAATTCTGTTTATCAAATCAACTGTGACTACTGTATTTATTTATTTTAGTTTTAAAATGTACTGGAAATAATGTTTTGAAGAATGCTCGTCGCACATCTGCATGTTTTATTGCTTGTTGATGTTTTTTATTTGCCTTTATACCTCACAGGTTAGAATAAACAACCATTATGATTTTCAAGACGTGGCCGGTGTAGTGGCCGTTAGTCGATGCTATTCTACAACTGAACCTTTTATAGAAGCTAAATATGATCTTCAGGTTCAAAAGATTGGTCATGTTTACAAAGCCTTCATGTAAGTTGCCTTCACTTATATTAGACTTTGGCATGACTTTACAAAAAAAATACTATAGGTTATAGGTCCAAAACACTGGACAGATATATAATTTGATCAAGTAATTTAGATATAGTAAATCCGATAATTACACCTATTAATTGAAGATGAAGGCACTTGGAAAGTTTGTTTTGGAAAGATACAATTTGTCTGAATTACTGAATAGTTAAGGCTATCATATTTTTGTTTAATTAAAAAAACCTATATTACATGTTATTTTTGATATTATTTTGAAATAATATCTAGTAACCGGATTGTACAATTTTTAAAATATGATAACCATCTTTGATCATACTAGAAGCTGTTGAACACATGTTTATCTGTTGTATCTTGTGATTACTTTCTTATATGATTTGCTTTATATGTAATTTATATGTGTGTTTTATATTTATATTTTATTAATGTGTTTAATTAATACAAATCTTGTGTAAAGCTTAATTCTTGTAAAGACAGGAGCTGATATTCAGATTGATTGTGTTTTTTGAAAGAATGTAAAATTTAAATCATATTAAAGATGGGTATTTCATACACATTTTTAGAATTTTTGGGATTACCACAGATTAACCTTACTACCAATTATGTAATCATTAGCATTTAGATAATTATATCACATATGTGAATGAAATATAATGAAATGAAATGGGGTTTAACGTCCTACGGTTCTGCTCCGAACTGGGCTAATGAAGATGGGCATGTGCCATACAGTGTGCTATGAGGGAAATTTTGCTCGAACAGTGGCACTACATCCTACTTTTATATCGTATTCCAACTGTCGGTTTTTCGTACCATCCAAACCACTAGACAGTTGTCCTTGTCAGGCCCTCCGTCCGCCATCACTGACAAGGGGGAACCACGCTGGAAAATCTGGATGAACTTTCTCGGCCAATGCAGGGATAGAACACCTGACCTCCAGACTAGCGAGCCAGCGTCTTACCCACTTAGCCACCATGACACCTCCCCCCCCCCGCACACACACACACATATATGTACTACAAGGATTTAGATAATTGTATCCCATAACGCATAATATATGTACTAGAAGGCTTTAGATAATTATATCACATAATATGTGTGCTACAAAGCTTTAGATAATTGTACCACATGTGTGTACTACAAGAATTTAGATAATGCTACCAGTATTTGAAGAAAACAGACCTCTGTGTAAAGAAACTAATTGCTTTATTTACAGGAGAAAATCTATATCTGGTAATTGGAAAGCCAATACAGGTTCAGCTATGTTAGAACAGATAGCAGTCACTGAAAGGTAGGACATCATAATTTATATTGTGTCATATTGTCTTTCTACATGTGTTATCTACATGTTTTATATAACCTATCTGTTTTTAAATGGGCTGTGTTATTTGATTTAGTCGTTTCATCTATAAACTGTGTGGGTAGTGACTGCCTGAAATCAATAATTCTGTAACTTCTGCAAACAAGATTTACACAAAACCTTGACCTTTCTCTTGATCTTAGTTTTAACTTGAACATCTTTAACAAAACTCAAATGTATCTTATAGAAGAAATTATGGTAAGATATATATATGATGTATAGGCCCTACTATGTAAACTAGCTACCAGTAGATATGTGAGCTGCTCCCACAAAACCAGTCTCTTGGTCATTTTTATAAAAATAGAGCTGGCAGCATATTTGAATAGTCCACAGCCTAAGCTTTCCAAAAATGCAATTCATTTTAAATTTGTCGTATCATCTGGAGTTGAGTTCGGCTCATTCACAGCAACATGAAGGCATACAGTTTATGCTTTTGTGCCCGTGGTACAAAAAAAAGTTGTGCGACAAGCGGCTGGTTTCGTGGGTCGGGGCACATGGTCACATATAAACTGTATATCATAGATTTAAACTATGAGTAGATGTATACTATATATCATAGATTTGAACTGTATACCATATATTATAGATTAAACTATATAGGTATCTGTTTACTATATATTATAGATTTAATTTGTAGGTATCAGTATGTTTATATATTATAGATGGTTATCGGTATACTGTATATTAGATATTTAAACTATATGGGTATCAGTATATATTGTTTATATATTATAGATTTAAACTATGGGTATCAGTATATACTGTTTATATATAAGATATTTAAACTATGGGTATCAGTATACTGTTTATATATTATAGATTTAAATTATGGGTATCAGTATACTGTTAATATATTATAGATTTAAATTATGGGTAGATGAATGTTGTCAGTTATTTGGTGGATTAGATATGGTGGCTGTAGAAGCTATACAGGGTAAAGATGGAAAGGAGTACATAATAGAGGTAGGTAAAATATATTTCCCCAGTAATATTCACAGTCGTAACAATTTTAATAAAAAATAAAGGAGCTGAGGAATTCATGCTGTTTAGGGGCTTGACTGGGTTCAAATTCCAATGTGGGCTGAGAATAACCACCAAAACCTAGTTACCACTAGTCTTGATTACTCCAGCCCACCTGTGCTTCTAATATAAAGATTCTGGACATGGTAGCGTCTTGTCTGTGATATCACCTTAGGTGAAGTGGACGTACAACCCCAAAGAAGCAGAAGAAAATACATGGTAGCATCAAATTGGTACACACTGTCAAAGATCATAAAGAGGTTATCTTATGATTGGTTGAGAAGAAAAATCAGCTTCACCCTATATTGGAAATATGTTGTGTGCTGGAAGCGGAGAGAATTTAAGCTGAAGGGATCAAGTCTAGGACTTCTCAGAGGTGGCGAAAACAGGGCTGACAAGAAAAGTCTTGCCTGGTCATTCACAAAGGACGAAATACCTATAGGTCCACCCATGTACACATTGGGTTGCAAGTAAAACAACCCAAGACAGATAGCATTTAAGGAAGAGTAAGTAACCAAAATATTGTATGTATTATAAAAATGAATAAGTTAAAACTAACAGAGTTTATTATAAATTAGGTCAATGGATCATCAATGAACTTATTAGGAGAAACACAAGAAGAAGATCGACGACAAATATCTGAATTAGTTCTACAAAAAATGCAACAACAATGTCGACCAACACCAACTATGAGGTAAGAAGCTGGAATGTTTAGTTTTAAAAAGTAACTGGTAGTTTGCTGTAGAGGGCTCTACTTCCAATAACAAATTATTCTTTAAATAAAATCAGACTGTACTTTTGTTTTATTCGTTTTTTATTACACTGCAGTAAAATCTCATAGCATCTTTTGTTTTGTTAAAGATAGTAGTTAGTTCAGCCCTGGATTAACTATTAAATAAAATATGTGCATACTTGTAGGGAATCAATGGAAAGTTGGGGGAAGGGGGTGGGACACACAGAGTTTTTTTTTAAATATAAATTTATTTCACTGTTTTCATCTAAATGATCTTTTCATTGCTAATTGAAGTCTTAAACAGTTACATGTACATAAGAAAGCAGTATAGGCCAACCAATATAAATAATGGAACACAAAATAAAAATGATACTTACTTTCTTACACTCATGTATTCCACAACTTTTGTCTCATTTTTGTTTTCTGTTTTTGTATTTGATTATAGTTTAGTTTGGGTACGACTTGTGTGTTATATATATTGTATTGATATATTACAGTAGAACAATGAGTTCTGGTGGTGTATCACATCATGCTACCAATGGTAATCAGATGCCAGTTAATCAACCAACACATCCACAACAACAACAACCTCATAATCAACAACATCAGTCTAGGCAGCAAGATGGGTAAGTCCTCATATTGACCATAAACAGCAATCCCA
Source organism: Patella vulgata (assembly GCF_932274485.2). Taxonomy (NCBI): domain Eukaryota; kingdom Metazoa; phylum Mollusca; class Gastropoda; family Patellidae; genus Patella; species Patella vulgata. The sequence continues at coordinate 48,588,649 of NC_065885.2, forward strand.
AAGTTAAACACAACTATTCTCAAATGGGGCGTTTTTTTATATTAATGGGTCTCATCTTTTACCCAATTACATTTCTAATCGAAAGCCATCCACATCATTAATTTTGTTTTTGAGGACCAATTATTTAGAATGTAGCCTATGGCAAAATAAACATATGGTTTAATGATTTTTGATTTGATTTTTTTTTGTTTCATTTCAGTCCAAATGCTAACTATGGACCAGGGGGTCGCCAAATGCCACAAGGTGGTCCACCACATCCCCACCACCCTGGCTCTCATGGTGGTGAAGAAGAGGACACCATGCAGAATCTACGCAAGACTTTTGCTGGAATATTTGGAGATATGTGATTATAGAAAAATTAGCTGTAATTACTAAATTATATTACAAGCCCTGGCTAGCTAAAACCTAGATAATATGATATACATTATACTGTATATTTTAGCTAAATGAGTGACTTAATATTGCTCAATAAAGTACTAATATTTATAAGCTAGTGCTCACATTATGTAGATTGTAGAATAAAGTATAGACTTATAGAATTAATGGTTTAGAAGACTGATATGTGCTATTAATAACCATTAATCAAGTATCATTATATAAGATTTATCAACTTATTTCATTCTATTTTAATCAAACATTGTTCAAAAGATGCCATATGTATGTGGTTTGGGTTGTTTGTTTTTTTTAAAAATAGGTACCATACTTAAAGTTTCATTATTTGTTCCTAGTTGTTATTTAGTCCTCTCTTAGGATGTTTTTAAAGTTTTATAATCAAAATATATATAATTTTACATGTTGTAAATATTAGCTCATTACATAAATAGGATAAGCAACTAAAAGAATTGAGAAGGATCAGGAGTGAATTAAGTTTTAGATCAGTAGATGAATTCAGGTTAAGATTAGTAGATGAAGTAGTTTTTAGATTACATTTGATGTACCAATTTCAAATAATAAGACCACTGTTGGCCCCCCAGTCATGGTAGTGTCTGATGGTTCACATCATCAGTAGAACAAGTATGTCATCCAGTGATTACATGGAACTCTATGGCTTCTAGCTCATTTAAATCTCAAATGCTTCAAATCAGTACCATATATTCCATAACAATTTCAGGCAAAAAAGGTGTTGCTATTCTTACCTTGTATTCTCATTCCAATAAACTCTATTTATGCAGTTTCTTTAGTGGCTGTTAGAGCAGAAAATATAACATTTGAAATTCACATACTACTCAATATTACAAATATAAAATGTATGGTAATTATTTGAACAAAGTAATTTTCTTGGCTCAAGATATATGCAAATTTGCTTTTACTTAAAGATACATTATGAGAGATTAGATAGAGCTGGCAGTTCTCACTATAATAGTTAAAAACTAGATAATGTAAAGGGAATTTGCTGAAAATTTCAGTCAAATTGATCATCATTACTAAAGTCGATACGATAAAAAACCAAAAGTCTCGGCTATTCATTTCATGATTAAATCATGAATGAAAGTTGAGCAGCAAATCAGATCCTAATCCAGTAAATATCGCAGGCTAGCGATGACATCGAGAGTTGATTATAGTCTGGATATGTTAATTAATGTCTATTTAATAATTTAGATAATATTTCAGGCCTAAAGAAAAACATGAAATAGGCAGATTTCGCTCTTGCATAGCATTATGTATGTTTAAGCAAACAAATAACCAAATACAAAAAGAACCAAATATAGCATTGGCTGCTATGTGCCAGACACTGGAGTGTTGTGGTACCACATTGTTATTTATTATTGATTATGATGGAAGATGATCCCGGACATTAAATATATGAAATGGTTTGTGTTGTGTGACAAACTTATAAAAATGTCCACTAGATTATAAAAACAACCCAATCCATATATTTTCATATCTAGAGTTATCTTTATTGGTAATTAATATTATCCTCATGGATAAATGAAATACGGTTTAACTACTACTTTTGTGCACCATTGGGACTAATGAAAATAGCTAGATGAAGACCATAAGCTGATGGTTATATATGTGTATTTATAGAAATTATATCTTGTAGGATTGATCTCAACAAGTGAATTTTTATTTTTTGTTGTATAGCAAAACCGTGGGAATAGTCAGTGAATTATTAAAATGATTGTGATGAAAACTAAATTCTAGTCATATAACATTCCTCGGACACATACAGTATATTATCTTGTGTCAATTTTTATCTTCAGTCATTTTTTATAAAGAGTATTATATTGTCTTTTAATTAGTCAATGTAAGCAGTTTCAAAAATAAGGTTCCATTTACGTTAGGTTTACGTTTTTCATAATTTTACAAAAAAGAACAACAAAACAATCTGATAAAATCTTTAATGGTATTGGATGCATCCATTATAACACTGCCAGTGACATAACCTCGAGAGATGGTCCAAAACTTAATCTGCCTCTTTCGACTGGGCACTTCTTCACCTTACTGTGATTGTGCTACTGAATACTGCTGAATTGCTACCTGATGTTAGTTCATTCTACTTCTATTAACAATGGTTTTAATCTAACAATAAATTTATTTTATATGGCTTAGATTATTATTGTCACATCTATCTGTGTGGTGTATGAGGTAGGTTGTTAATTTTTTTCATGTTTATGTCATGTTTCTGTGTAATATGAATCATTATTTAATGTACTATGTACAGTTAGTTTTTATTATTATTTTTTATATTATTTAATATTAAAAACATATCATTCCATTTTTATTTTAATGTATTGTTTGTTAACTCTTGAAATTCCATTTGTACCCAAAATAAGTTTACATTATGCCTATATGTAAAACTGTTATTATTTAATGATTTAATTATATATAGTCCTACTTCATTATGTATAATTCATTAATCATTAGTTTCACGAATTTGTTTATTATTTAATCAAGAACAAATTTGAAGTTAGTTTGACTATGAAGTGTGTACCTATAATATAGTGTGTTGTAAAAACTGTGATCTGTTCAAATTCGTTAAGTTTCTGTTGAAGTTCATTAAATTGAAAGTTAATACAGAAATTAAAGATTACATTATCCAAGATTTATAGAAGATTTGATCATTTGGGTGATTAAATGAACAGTAAGCCTAAAAGTTGTGATCTTAGGTAAAATCCAATTAACCATATGAGAAGAGAGGTTCTAATATTTCACAGATACAATAATAATTTATATACCTTTGGTTAGTATAACAATATCTTTAAATCAATAATAATAATAATTGATGTCCAGCTTTCTGTCCAAAGGAAGGATGTAAGCTGGAGCATCAACGAAGGCAAAAACGTTGACTAGCTGTCCAAATAATGATGTAATATGTTGATCTAGGCTTGTTTTTAGTATTGGGTATACTTTCTCTGCAGACCATATTGTTCAGGTCTGCTCCAAATATCGAGAGAGAATAAAATCTACCCTCTCTCAAATTGTATAGATTAAAAACTGGTAGTATCCTTTGGGCAAATATTAGGCGAGTGAATAAGCTATAAGTCAATGTATTTTAGCCAATTCAGCAAATGACACCAGTGTCAATTTGCAATAAAACTTAAATTATGGGGTTTAGCAAGATTACCAAGAAGACACTTCTCATAACCAAATATATAGGTGGCACAAGCTCCTTCTTATGGCTGTTTACAAAAATGCAGGTACGGGTTTTCTGTATAGTGACTATATAATCGCCCCCCAATAATGTTTTTACTCTTAAAAGAAGAAGCTCATTCACTTAAGATATATTCCACTAAAACTAGTACTGTTACTTTCAGTTTGACACAGAGTATTACCGAAGTCTACCCAACCAATACTAACCTGTGCGTATATTTGAATGAATTGGCCAACGAAAACGGACCAAATAACATGTAAATATATTGATAAATTGGCACATCTTCACCTGTGACTGTAATTACCAATTAGTTCTTAAAATAATAGTTTCCAGAATATAACTAGATGATGTTGTTGTACCGTGATACACTGAGCTACAGAGCTAAAGGTGCATATATTTATGTTTAATTTATATAATGTACATATTCTATCATAAATAATCTATAACTTATACGTTTTGTTAATGTTTTTATAGTATACTGTACTACACTTGGTTGTGCTTAAGTTTTATTGTTTTTTGTGATATATTTGTTATGTATTAAGACGATGGTCAAGAACACATAGTTTTAAATTAAGATCTACTCTGTTTTTCGGCGGTTTACTCCACTTTATATGTAATCTATAAGAAGGGCAATCCGAAAAGAACAAATAAGTTTAATTAGATGGACCACCTGAAGGTCTATTATGACAAACCTCAAAATGTTGTCCAACTCAGACATGTAATTTTATTTACATTATTATCAAGCCAAATTTATTCCAAATACTCATTTTGTCGTAGGATTAAATACTAAAAGGTGTTAATCAAACTATAATAGGTTTTTGTTTGGGGATGCTCACTGCCCATAGCCGTAACTCTGGACCTAAAAAATGGAGTATTGAAATGAAATGAAATGGGGTTTAACGTCCTACTAAGAAATGGGAGTAATGGCTAGGTTTAAAAATATTATATGCGAAGATAGCTATAGACTATTACAAGCGTTTTGTCTAATTAAACGGTATTATTAAACCAACATTTTCAATACTTTGAATTTTAACCGAATGTTAATCAATAATTATAAAAATATTTCTCATTGTTTGTTTTTTTTACGTCTAAAATGTTATGCAAGAATTCTACTGTATTATGTCGGTATTAAACCACACCTAAAAATTAATATGTAAAAGCTTTTTAACTGTTGATAATAGCATTAGAAAACAAATCAATAAAAGCTGAGTTTTTTTCTTTCTTTCATTGTTTTAATTTGTTAATATCTCGTTTTTATTCTCCCACCCCTTGTCAGTGGTGCAAGGCGGAGGGCCTAGCAAAGGACAATGTAGAGTCCTTCGGATGGATCGAAACACCAAGGTACCTGTGCACGTAAAAGAACCCTTGAGAGTTGGAATTCGGGCAAAATTGCCCTCATAGCATAGTGCATGGCGTATGCCTGTCTTCATTAGCCTAATCAGTATGTTGAGTATATAGCTCCATTTTGGAAAAAGAAGAAACGATTTCATAATCTCGTGACCATTTTGTCGCCTAAAAGTGAAGTAGCTGAGCGAACAACCTGAACCATAACATATTTTCGCTTCACGTGCAATACTAGTAATATAATGTTGGAACGATTCTGCTACCTCACACAAAAGAGAGAAAAATTAAAATAAAAGAAGCTAAAACTTTCACATTAATATAAAGCTTTACTACATATAATATAGAAGCATTATTCATAAATAATATTAATTAATCATAACATTTATATTAGACATACAATATAGATAAATAAACATCCACAGGTGAAGCTGGCATGGTGACAGTAAAACTGTAATCATTGCATAACCTCGGTCCTAATAATTACTGACAATTTCACTTACCAATACTTTTATCAAATTTTTATGAAATTATTTAAATTTTGGATGTGGTGTGTAGAATATAGATATCTATAACATATATTTTCTTGTTGGTCATTTTTTGCAACACTTGGATCAATATTGACCAAGAAACACTCTTGTTAGTGATTAGTAGAACCCTTATATAACTTATTCATTTTATACAGAGTACAGTTAATCACTTTCCTCAGTATTATCTAAGAATGGTATTAAGAATAATATGGACGATGCTGGAATATAGCTTTTAAGAACTTACAGGTACCGTTTGTAAGGAATATTAGGAGGGGAGTCGAGCTTATATTCGGGTAGTGTTCGGTGGTTTCCTGAAAAAATGTCTACTTTGGATCATAATTTATCGATAAATTCGATCAAAACCTCATTGTAAGCGTTTTACACTGAATCAAAACACACAGATGTGGACGAAGTGCAAGCGTCAATTTTAGTCGATCTGGTGGAATCGCTGCTTTTGCAAAAAAAGAGAAGCAGGACAGAGTGATAAAATTGTACGTGGGTAAGAGAACAGTCTTTCAAGCTAGAATTACATGTAGTAAATGATACATACATTGAATAACGACCAACAGAAACCCTTGGATTAATGCATATGTATGTAAATGTCTTCAGCTGGTAACATCACATCGATATAAAGCACATCACACAAAAAATTCTCAAATGTGATGTGTTTGTTTATGAATACGAAAGGTGGTTGATCAGATGTGGTCAATGTGATGAATTCGATCACTTTTACATCTTTCAAATTATCAAGGGATACCATGAGCGCCATCATCCGAAAACTTAATACCAAAAGCTGCGACAAAGACGTTGACTACAGTTATAAATAATATGAGACCAGTTACAGCATTATTGATAGCATTCTTTCTGTTAGCACCATCCTCGGTTTTAGCTTCACGTGAACCCAGGATCAGAAGCAAAACTCCAACTGTAACCTGAAAAGAAAAAAAGAAAGAATGAGAAACACCAAAGTTGTCAGTTTAAGTTCAAGAAATTCAGCGCTTGTTGGTGGTAACAATGGTTGAAACCATGATGTGCCAAGATGTTATCATGGCATTTTTGACAATAGAACAGTTCGATCAAAGTGTTACATAGTGCTGTTCTTTATGGAACCTCTATTCACAATAAAACAGATACCCTTCAGGTATGGTTTATTATCAGGAACATAACATACATTACAAAATAATATACATCATCATACAGACCAAAAGCTTCACTGCTAGTGAATCTAGACACCCCCCCACTCAACTTTATGCTTTACGGGTCTAACATTACATACCCAGTTATAGTTGCCTCAAAATAAGGGGGTTATATTCAAAACAACAAGGGGGTATATATTAATCTGCACATACGGAGAGTTGTGCTTTTTATCATATCATAGTAGTGATTTACTCCATAACCCAGTATGTAATATGAGATGACTGTACGTGTCAGTATATGCTTTGGCTGAATTTGGTGCCACACCATGATAGTTTCGGAAATTGTGGAATGTGAAATGGGAGAGGGCAATAACATATCTTTCTTTTTTGTCCCCCATATCTTTCAAATATAACTTATTAATTCCACAACATGCTTTCTTTTACCTGCATAATAACCGATAATCCAATCAATGTTAACATAGGGATAAACAACGTATCCCTGCTTTCTGGCTTTACATCTAATAATGCCTTCAGCTGGGAAGCGTTGGCCATTAACAGTGCGAAATCTAACAACCCCTCTGATACCGTCTTCCTTACAGCATATGTTCTAGGCAATGGCTACAAAATAAAATAAAATTCAAATTGAAATGTAAGAAATGAAATAAAACAATAGCGCGTCTGGGGCCAGAGGAAGTGGTGCAGTCAGAGTTTTTGTCGCCTGTGTGGTCCGTGCGTATTCAAGCTACCCGCGCGCCGAAGGCGCGCCGCTGGTAGGGGGGCCTGGGTGGGTTCTCCCCCCAGAAAATTTATGAAATTTGACAACGGGAAACGCGTTTTGCAAGCACTTCTGGGAGAAATCTAGGTATCATATTTTCCAAATTTATTCTGCTATTTTGACTATAAGACATACCACTGTACTACACAAGACACTCATGACAGGTCTGCTTAATATAATGCTAATACAATGTATTTCTATCCAAATAATAAATTGCATCTAATACATATCGAGGCATGAATACATGTATCAAAGACCATTTCACCTTAAGGTGACAGACATTTGCACGTCAGCATAATATATATTTACTAATCGTTGTGTATGTATGATTTTTCGCGTGCGCACTCTCAATTTTTTGAGGGGATTCCGCGTGAAAATTAGAGCTCTCAGGGGGGGGGGGCGCTTATACGGGTGGACTTATTGTTTAATGGGGGCCTGGGAGGACACCGTCCTCCTAAACTCCCTGCCAGCACGCCCCTGGCGTATTCCTCGTCGTTTGCAATATCGTGTATGAAATTTCACGCGCACAAATATAAACAAGTAAAAGAGCACAGTTAGTTTTACCCACTTAGTAAGTACATTCTAACATTTTAATAGTTTGGCACAATATTGATTTTCGACTAAATTTATAAGCTTCTGTTTTCCACGTTCAAACCTTCGTTAGCTAATAAGTTGTTAAGAATGGCGTGCGCTAGACAAAATGTGCTTACTCGTTCTAGGACAACGGTGCCACTTCTCGTTCCAGTAACCCACAAAGGTAACAAACGGTGGGGCATTTTTTTGGATTGGAAACCCATTATCAAACATTGTGCTCTCCATAACAAGCTTGTCATAATTTGCTGCCAAATGAGAATTTTGTTCTTGTCAAACTGACGTTTTCGAATTTAATTTTGCGTTCATTGTAACTTATTTCAGATGAAGTAAATTTTCAGCAGTGTGTTGATTATGTAACCAAAGTAATAACGGTTTCTTTATAAACTTCTTCATCAAGAGGAGCTGAGATTAACTTCTCTTTCAAATATTGTTCTTCCCTATGTCAAAGGAAAAAAAAGGACCGCCTAGAAATAAACGAAAAGAAACTTCTTAAAGATTCTGGATTAAGGCGATTCATCTTTTCGATTTACAGCTTTGAAAATTGTGCACAAGCTGCAGATGTAAATAAACAGTTTCATCATTCACCATTTCAGTTTCACACGATCAAAGTAGACATTTTGGCTTTTATCCGATTTACAATGGTATATAAAAAAATAAACAATTAGGGAGTCGATAAGGCGTTCTCTTGTTACTTCTCTTATTTTGTAGAGGAACAATTGAATTAATTAACAAACGTATTAAATATGTTTGTTTTTTATATATATTAGTTTCTGTTTGTTATTCTAAAAGCCCATCCTTACTAGTCCGGTTGATGTAGAAATGTAGAGCGTTAAACCGATTTCCTAATATAGTTTTTCAACAAATTTATAACTTTGTCACTAGTAAAGGACACGGGTATCAAGAAAGTGTTCTGTGGGCAGAGCAAACATGACGCGTGGTTCTATGGCAAAATCTCGTGACTGTAAACATTATATTATAACATGAGTAATCTATAATAGTGTTAGTTTATCCCTATCTAACCCTTCCATTTAACACACCAACGCCTTCTTGTCAAAAAATGACATACTCCGCAGTATTTATTCTATCTCGTATTTAGTGCAGAATAATCGACATTATTGTACGTTTATGAAGGTTTCACAATTGATTTGTTAAGTTGGATAACGCCGAATATCTTACTGATTTCAACAAAAACAGAAAAAGGAGGAACTGAAAATGTTTTCAGATTATATTTAGCAGGACATCTTATTTTTCAAAGGAAAAAGATTATAACATCGTTTTGCAATGCCTATTAGCTTAGACAACATGATAACATTGATTTATAGAGGAAGTAAAATACACACCGTCATTTTTTGTAATACCTATTAGCTTTAAACAATGTGATATAAAGCAAGTGTAGGTACAATGGAAAATCTTTTATTTCGCAAAAAGTGGATATTGTGCTATACGTTTCCACCGATTCAATACATCTCAACTGCAACCATACACCTATAACAAAACCCGAAATTGTTTGACATCAACCGTTTTTGATAAACACAACATCAAAATTCCGGCCTACACTGATGTGTTTTTTAACATGGTGTATTTATTCTTGTTTGACTGTGTAAATCTGTTCAAGTCTCATGTTAGCCCATTGATAATCAATGGTTTCGCTTATCCACTTTAAACCCTCAAAAACACGGCCTGACTTAGTGAGATTGATAGAGATTATCCTGGTGCGTTGGTAAATCTTTTTCAACTTGCTACTGGTGTTTTTGGCCAGCTGACAAATGTAAACAGGAAGCTTTCGGTAACTTTCTACCATTTTCATGCGAATGACAAAATTGTTCGTGCGTTTGCATGCACTATTTCGACTTATAATTTTGTTTGTAACCTTACAAAAATGCAGTTCGGATGTCAAAAATTAAATGCAGAATACACACGTGCATAATGTAATTATGCTAAATTGTTAGGGTGTTACTTTAAACATACCTTCATACTGAATGTTTAGCAATACACTTCATAAACGCCCTATTGCAAACCCAATTTACCAGCAATCATAGATGGGAATTACTACATCACTATACGTATAGTGTAGTATAGTATTAAAGGGCAATATTGGTGCCAGTCATTATCATATATGTGATAGAACTGGTTAAACACGTTCCAAATATTATTTTATCACCGAGATCATTGCTACGATAGATGTGGAATCAATGTGTCCACACTCGGAAGTGACGAACGCAAAAGGAAAATACGAGTAATCCCTCTATATAACTGATTGAAGTGACGGGTGATAACAGGTACATGGGCGAATTTCTGCCCACTAATAATTCCTTCGAAGACCCAAAGTTGTTGTGTGAGACTGCGAAAGGACATCTGACAATTCATAAAAAAATTGTCTGTTACCAGATAAGAGAACATGAAAGAAAAATAGAAAATGTCCGTGCATTACCATGTTTTTATAGGGATGGAATGAATAAACACGCGTGAATGTACGGACTGTTTCTACTTTATTCGTGTTCTCTTATCTAATGACATTCAATTACTTTTTTTAATTGTCAGATACACTCTTACAGTCTCATATAACAACTTTTGGTCTTCGAAGGAATTATTAGTGGGCAGAAATTCGCCCATGTACCTGTTATCACCCGTCAATTCAATCAGTTATATAGAGGGATTACTCGTGTTTTCCTTTTGCGTTCGTCATTTCCGATTGTTGAAGCATTGATTACCCCTCTATCGTAGCAATGATCTCTGTGATAAAATAATATTTGGAACGTGTTTAAACAGTTCTATCAAATATGTGATAATGATTGGCACCAATATTGTCCTTTAATTTCAACCCCTGTCTCATTTACTATTAATATTGTTTTTATGTCAGATTGAGCAACACAAAAAAAAACAAGAACGATAATATAGTTCTGTAGTAGGCTACAGAACTGCGCTTATACCAGAAAACTTAACTCTACCTACGACTGAACCAACATCATACACGATATATCATTTACATACAAAATTAATACAAAACAACGACCACTTTCACCATTTTAGTCCTAAAAGAGTAAAATCCCTTTATAATAAGACGGGGGTCACGGTGGCTAAGTGGGTAAGACGCTGGCTAGCTAGCCTGGAGGTCGGGTCTGACAAAGCAGTTGTCTAGTCGTTCGGATGGGACGAAAAACCGAGGTCCCGTGTACACATTGGCGTGCACGTAAAAGATCCCTTGACAGTTCGAATTCGATATATGAGTAGGCCGTAGTGCCGCTGTCCTTGCAAAATTTCCCTCATAGCACACTGTATGGCGTATGCCCGTCTTCATTGGCCCAGTTCTTAGCAGAACAGTAGGACGTTAAATCCCATTTCATTTCATTTCATTTTAATAAGACCTATTGTTTTAAAGAGATGTCGGAATATTCGATTGTCTCCCGTTTCTATAATATTTTTTGTCCGGCAGTATAGCTTTTTGCCAAATCTTTTATCTAATTACCAACCGGAATCCACCATGATCTGTTGCGTTTTCCGCATCCATAAATGTCTTTTGGTCATAAGCCAAGCCCGACACACTTTCTCAAAATAGTTGAACAGATTTAAAAATCTGTTGATTTGATTTGTCGTATAGATTAGAAATATCAAATATATGTATAAATACATAATATCTTACCGGTGTTTGGGATGTCGGTACCCGTGTTGCTGGCGGCATTTCGCTATCCTTTTCTTCGTTGTCTGCATTTCCGTTCATTTCGCCACAAAATTCTCCCCCTCTCTTTCTAATGGCCTACTTCAATATTAGCTGTGTAAACGGAATGAGACTAAGTTCAAATAATCTTGTACCATTTAATATAACCGACCAACGATTAAACTTTATAACAACTTTATTGATAATTTATCCCCTATCTAATTGAGACTTCTAAAAATGAAAAGCAATATATGACATCACGTGGCATCATGGGATAAAGTTAATTTTTTTTTTCACCTTTTCTACATAAACAGACGACAACATGGTTGACAAAGAAATGAACGAAATTTCTGCCAACAGATATTTAGCAAGGTATTTTATTAGAGCTAAGATCGAGGTTTAAACCGTGTCAATATAGAGGATCTTGTCGATAGAGCAAAGATGTTTGTGTTGTTTGTAGAATCGTGTATAGTAGAAGAAGCTTTCATACTATTGAATATAAAAATAGAAATAAAATGTTTATGGGGTTGTAATAGAATTAGTTCAGATGTGGGTGGGTCTCAAGAAGAAAGTAATGGAAAATAAAGGTTATAGAAAACAAAGAATTATATTTTAAAAAAAGAACTTGAAGCTGGTATACGTATTTTCCACAAACAACATTTTAAAAACATTTGAAAACAAAAACAGTTGACAAAAATTAGCCCGTTGGTTTTATTGCCGATTGTTGTTTTTTTTTCTCCCTCAAACTTTTAATTATAATACCTTGTTAAAGGAGTCGTTCCAGATATATTTTGGTGAATAGCCTCTTGGAAATCTTTATCCTAGACCTGTGCAACTATTCAAGACACCCTTCCGAAGAAATAAAGGCTTTCCGTTTCCATTTGAGGCTTGCAACAAGTCTTCAAATTCCACTTTATTGCATGTGCGTGTCCTATGTTATGGAAATTAGCTATCATTTCCGAATGGCTCAATATTTTGATTTCAGATATGGTAATTTGGCTATTTCTTAATATGTTGTCTTTGATTTGCATAACCAACCATTACCAACTGATACCCTAACAAATCAGGAATTGTCACTTTAAAATTTTTCTGTGATATTTTGAACTGTATGCATCTGTATGTAATCTACAGTTTTACTTTATGACTGAACAACTTTTATCAGAGATAGAATAAGTACCAGTCAAACAACATTCTACCACAGGGTGTGGTCCGAAGAAAAGACGAATGAGCAGATTTCTTTGACCACTATGAGGCCGACTATAAATGGGGAAGAGTAACTTTATTCCAATAAATATAAATTGACACAAAAACATTTTTAATCATTAACACAAAAGTTTCAACATTCCACAAAACAAATCAACTGTACAAATTTAATTAAATGAACGAGGTAATTTTGATTTTGACCAGATATTTTAACCAATGAAGATTTATCATTTCGAAATCCAGAAATTAGATATATTATCTGTTTCATATTGTTCACTCTCCTAACCTTTCCTCTATTAAACAGACGCTTTGTAGCAGGCAAGAATTATTTTATCCAACCCAGTAGTGAATAAAATAGAGTTTAAAGTAAAAATCGAATTGGTATAGTAGTTAGATCTTCCTGTAGGCCAACCGAAATTGAAACCAGAATGAACTATAATAGTTACTGACGACCAGTGTTTCAATGACTGTTTTGGTTAAAAACTTATTAATTTCGCGGTAAATCAAGATCAATTTATTTTACTCACGATCATGATGTCTATAAAAAGAAGACTAAATTGAATAGATATACTTACTACCGGTTCGTGTAAACTAAACTGCATTCATCGCGACCCAAGTAATTAACAGATACTACTGTATTTGATTTAATATTGTTTTTGTTTAAAAAAAAAAAGACACATGTTCCGTGTACATTTTGACTGAAAATTTAATAAAGAATGTCCAGTTCTAGATTTATTAGTCATGACTTTATACCCAATATCTAATATATCATTAAATAAACTTACCAATAGCCTTCAACAATTGTCACTTCTCTTTATCTATCTACTTGGATGACCCGGGTTGCTATTTTGGGGGGTTACTATAAGTAAAGTTATAAACATTGTAAATCATGATAAGCATTTAATTCAAATACATCCAGTATATCATGTGGGCGATGGATCTGGAAAGACGTGGGGTAGATACATTAGTCTATTTTTATACGCCCACATTTTCATGTGGACGCATACTGTTGTCTCCATTGTCCGCCTGGATGTCGAGTCCGTTCACATTTTGTTGTGGACACTCTACTGGTCACAATTTTTGTCCAATTTTGACGAAACTTGAAATATATATATAGGTTTATCACCAAAATTCCTTTCGATAATGGCATGTATCAGACCGTAACTTCCTGGATTATGGCCCCCTGATTGTACGACACCCTAGAGGTCACAATTTTTATTCGATTTTGATGAAACTTGAAAGTATGTTAATAACCCAAATATCTCGGTTCCTTTCGATATTCGCGCATACCGGACTGTAACTTCCTGGATTATGGCCCCTGATATTGTACGAAATATCGCGTTATTTATAGCTTGTGGTCCCTCTAGAGGTCACAATTGTTATCTGATTTAAAATACCGTTCGAATATATCACCGTTTCAACATAATGATGGTTCACTTCGAATTTCGTGAAAATAGGACAGATACTGTCGGAGAAAATGGCTGCTCCCTGTACGCAAATAGTGTAAATGTATAATATCAAGGTTATGGACCCTTTAGAGGTCACAACTTTTGTCTGATTTTGATGAAACTTAAAATATATGTTTTTATTTGCGAATTTCAGAATATAACTGCCTGGATTATGGCCACTGATTTTACGATAAATCGCGTTTTTTGTTTTTTAGTTTGTTCTCTGTCCATATTTTGCAAAATCTGGGCGTATCTTGCATGGCAACCGTGTAGTACTATATAGGACATCTGTCTTGTTGTGTTTGTTTCTTCGTGATTTTTTTTTTTTTTTTTTTTTTATAAACAATATTTTTATTCAGGATGTCTGAATGGGATTGGGGAACATGCTTAACCTATGTAAAAAAACCCTCCCTAGATAATATACATACATAGTATTAAAAAGGAACAAAATAGGTGTATATACACAGTTAAAATGACAAACACATGAGTGTAAATACATATATAATGAGACGGATTGGAATATACAATATATACTGTAGGCTACATTGTTAAGTAGATTTAAAATTAATATTGTAAATTAAACAACTAGTAAGCAAGATTCAAATCTGTTGTTTACATCGATACAGTGGGTTGAGGACCCGAACAGGAGACAGTTAATGTTTTTGAGATCGTATTGTAGTTTGTCTATGGTTTCCTTTCGTGCATTTGAATATAAAGAGCATTGCAAGAGGTAATGATCAGGGTCTTCAAAAATGTGACCACAGAGGCATGCGGGGCTGTCAGCAACATATTTGTCTGTGGTATTTGTGGCCCTGTAGGTCAGAACATCGGAGTCTAAGTTTACTATGAAATCTCTGGAGTTTCCGCTGACCGTTATAATAAAAAGATGGAATTTTTATATCTGATTTGGAGAGATGATCGGAGAATATTTTAAGAGTTCTTGAGTTTCTTACAGGGGGGCTGAGTTTATTCCACTCTCTTATGCTGGATGAGATAAATGATTTGGAAAATATTTCTGTACGACATCGAATTTCTTTTATTTTATCTACGTTTCGAAATGAATATGTATTTGTTGGTTCTAGATTTATGAGATTCTTAAGGTAAGGAGGTGTAAGGTTATTTATAATTTTGTATAGTAATTTTACTTTGTGTCGACTTCGTCGTTCTTTGAGTGGAATAAACCCAGTTTCCGCGTAGAGGGAAGCATGGCTAGTACCCTTAACTGCCCCACAAATGTAGTGCATCAAGCTGAAGGGATTCGAGATTATTAGATAAGTAGCCTGTGCATCCGTCCCAAATAACATCGGCATAGTCAATGAATGAAGAATATAAGGTATTTAGGGATTTTCTGTTTAAACGATATTTCAAGGAGCGTAGGCAGTTTACGTAGGCGTAGGCAGTTTAAAGCATACACACCGTCTATTTGATATTAGAAAAATCACAAAATGCGATATCAATTTTGCTCCTCTTTTAGTTTCAAAATATTGGGTGATAAATTAAAATCTCATATCTATATATCAGCTTGTCTGTCGTTCGTCCGTTAACATTTTAGTTATCGCCTACTTTTGATAGATTTCAACAAAATTTAGTAGACGTGTTGCGGTAGTGCTCATCTTAAAGGAGCAATTTCAAATCCATAGTAATTATGTTGTTTGGAGTGTGCTTATTCCAGGGGTGGATGAAAAGACAGAGTGCCGAAAGTTACGAGGTCCGAACGAAGAGCGGGGGTTCCGACATACCTCGCTCAGGAAATTACAGCACAGATGAGATTTAAGACAACTCGCCCAAATAGTCCAGGTACATATAAATATTGTAAATAGTCCATGTACATCTGTATATATATAAATATTGCAAATGAGTGTATACATAATTAAATACATAATACAATGTTACTATTATGTTATACAATATTTGACGTTACTGCCGGTTTAGAGACTTTCCGGTTTCGATCCCGGTGTTGGCTGAGAGTGTTCCCCAGGATTTCGAAGACGGATGATCTGGCAAAGTACAGCGTAATTCGTTCGGATGGTACAACAAACAAGGTTCGGTGTACATTTTTGGCTGGCACGTAAAGCCAGCCAAGTAATCAATCGAGGTAGGTTTATAACACGACAATCGGGTTGATCACTAACCGTTATAGGTAAACTCTCATACAGTCAGTATTATTTGGAATTTTTAATATGATTCATGGCATTTTCCCGGTCGGACGTTTAACATTCGGCGTAGGACATCTTTGGCATATAAATGACCGAAATAGCACCCCTCAAATTTCTTGGAATTCAATAAATCTGCTTCTATGAAATGGTGTCTAACGCGACGAAAAGATTATTCCATATCATTTTGAATGGCACACACGCGTAACACACAATTAAACGGTCTGTAATACAATAATAATTACATATTAACCGATTACATAATATCGAATGACATACAATGCGCTGAAATGGCATATAACTTCACAGATCGCCAGATCGATTACCGTGAAACTTTCATCTGGAATTTGATTTTTTTTCTCTTTTTGCCATGAACCGCGGGCCCCCTATTAAACCGCAGGGCCATGGACCTGGGGCCCCTCAGGCACATGCCTAAGCTGGGCTTTGAGTTGGGCTAATGAGGACGAGCATACCCTATGCCTAGACAGTGTGCTATGAGGGGAATTTTGTTAGTCCAGACTTTAGAACGCAATGGACTCCTGGCTGGCATTCCGGATTTCTCCCTCAACCGTCTTCAAGTTGTACATAATAACTGTGCTCGCTCGACTAGTTGCCAAGTCATCTTGGGTTGCCTTGCCGAGCTCGGCATTTTCCCTCTAGATATATTACTCTATTGTAAAAGATTAAATCAATCTGGCATGAAAGAATCTAACCCGTTACTTTAAAATAGCTAACTCTAGTATTAAACTCCCATAGACTACCTCTATAACACATATACAATTTTTAAAATAGCTTTGACCACACTAACCTCAAATTGAAATGGGCAGATACAAAATTGTCCCCCATATCTAAGAATATGCCAACAATACCCTGTTATATGCATACAGTTGAAGATTGAGCCCATTTTTATACGCCTACATGAAACAATTATTGACCTTCTACAGGAAAGACCAAATATTTATTTGTTCGTCTACAGTTACTACTTTATTATCTGTGCTAAGAGACCAAAGTACAAAGAACAATCAGTGAAAGTTCAACTTTTGTTAAATTTAAATCAGAGTTAAAAATACGATTGTTTAAATATTACTACAAACTGTGATGTGACATTTGTAAAGGCTTAGACATATCAGCAGATAATGAAGCGCTTAGAAATATCAACGGATATAATGGAGTGCTATAGGAGATGATTAATAATAATAAATAACCCCCTTTTTAACCGAGGTAGAATGTTTAAACCTTGTGTTTATGAGGTGCCTTGACTTAGCGGACATAAACAATTTTGTAGCTAGGCTCAGAATTTACATGTAGATCATGAAAACCTTGATTTTAATTGGGGGAGAGTGATAAAATAAAACCAAGTACGAACAATCGAAACGATTCGACAAAATTCGAAATCCTAAAAAACGGTATCAGCAAAATAGTGTCATCAGCAAATGGACTGTTCACCAAGTACAAAATACATGATGAACAGTGGTAACAGGTGTCCGGAAGAGTGGCCTAAGCTTACCCTCTCTGGCGCTACACCCGCCATAGCTGCATCCAAACTATTAGACGAAATATCGGTAAAATTCAGAATAAAAGGAACAAGCTCTCACGTATCGAACTGAGACACATACACTTCGTAAACTGGTGATAGTGGAATATTACTACTAATAAATGGAAAGTTGACAATCGGAAATTCAGTGATCACGTTTACCGTATAATTTAACACTCGGTAAAATCGAAACGCAGATCCAAGTATAGAAAGCGTAATTGTCACTGTCAGTAGTGTTTTTAATATCGAGCTTATCAGGATATATCAATTCTAAATAATCACTAAATTTAGGATTATTCATAGTGATAGAACATCATCGATATTTTGAAATTAAAACGTCTGACTAATGGTTTATTTATTTTTACCAGTACCTGTTTTTTTTATCGGCTCTGTAAGAATACAGAAACAATAAATCAGCAAGCAAAGCAAAAGTGCGCAGTTGGTGCCCATGGGGATTCCTACCACTTGCTGATATATATTTCTCCTCTAAATTCAACAAAGATATTATCAATTAAGAATTATCTTGTTGGTGTACTTATTTGTGGAATTACTATGGTTCTTAACAAAACACGTGGAATTGTAATTAACAACTAGATATTCATATCTAACAGTTCCCGATTTAGATGAAAAGACATTGTGAATAATATTTACCTTTTAATCTAGCTTTTAATTCACTATGAGGAATTTTAGTATACAAGGTAAATAAGTCAAATGTTTGTATAGATGAGACTGAAGCAAGTGATCAAGATTGCAAACCATCAAGTAATTCTTTGGAATTTTTTAAGATCCACATTTGATTTATGTCAATACCAGAGTATATTTTGTCACAGTATGTTTGAACACCATCTAATAAGTGCCGTTAGTATAGATGTCAATACTTATGAAAGTTGTTTTGTGGAACAAAGGGATGACATCCTGTAAAATGTTGTTTGTAGGAATTTTTAAGTAGTTTAGTTATAGGTCTATTACATCAATACCATAACTAAAACCAGTCATTAGCATTTTCTGCTCAGGCTAAGGAGAGTGAAACCAAATTGCAAAACGAGACCTTCAATTATCCTTACAAAAGTGTGAATATTTACATAGACACAGTAGATGAATTGAAGTAACAATATCATTGACTCAATGAGATAAGCAGATGACTATTAGGATATAGAAAATGCTATTTGGTAAGCAGCCAGATTTTAACAACTGGCTTGTCATTTCCTTTTATGATCAGGGAGCCACGGTGGCTCAGTGAATAAGAAGTTAGCTCGTTAACCTGGAGGTCCTGTGTTCAATCCCTGTGTTGACTGAGAGTTTTCTGGCATGTTCCCCCTTGTCATTGATATGAGTAGGCTGTAGTGCTGTTGTCAGGGAAAATTTCCCTCATAGCACACTGTATGGCGTATGCCCGTCTTCATTAGTACAGTCAGTGCAGAACATTAGGATGTTGAACCCCATTTAATTTCACTTATGATTACCCTCTCTGCATTACCCAAGAACATTTCTTTTATGATCAGTAACCCTTCTTGAGCTCGGTGTTGTTTTACTAATGTTCTTGGTAAAAGTTCTGTGTCATGGTCCCATTTATACATAAACTATTTTGACTCTTAAGTTTTATTTATTTTATTTTTTGCCTTTCAATAGCATACAGTCAATAGCAAGATAATTGGAAAATAAATCTTTCACTGCAAATAGAAAACATAAGACTGGGGCTTGTCAGGTCCCCTTATATCCATCAGCAGCAAATCATCAGTGCTACCTCTAAAATCATTGTTAAAAAATTTCACAAGATAAGTTTTAAAACAATTAAAATGTGAATGAAAAGATAACTATAGTAAAATAAAACCTGATAGATTTCTTTTGTTTAATCTCACCAAGTTTTAAAAAAGTCTATCTAGAACTCTGACTTGTATCATAATCATATAATTTCATTACTTTGAATATAAACAGATGTATAACTTTGTAATTAGCAATTCAAATTTTTTAAATTTCAATAATGTCCAAATGAAGAATCTCATAACATTCTAATTTTTTTTTACTTAGAACTTTCTTCTGTATTTTTTTAATTGTGTTCACAAACTTTAAAAGTCAAAACATGACTGGGGTAACAATGAAAATGTGTTTGAAATTTAATAGGGTTCTTCCTTATACTCTAATGTACAATCCCAGGGCGTTTACATAATATCTGTAAAGAACTCCGACCTGAACACACTGGTGACAACAATATAGTGGTATGTGCCCCCACATTATATGTGGGCATATAAAAATATAGAAAATTATAAACAATATATATCCTGATGTTATTGAAATTTTAAAGCAAATAAATTTAAAAACAAATAATTAAAAAAAGAAAATATATTACTATTTAAACACACATGGTAGATAACACATTTATAATATAATATTATAAAATCAAAGTTATCTATATACATATATATTACAATTCCATAATTAAAAAATATACTCTGTCAAATCTTATGAACATCTGAACCAGCGGTTGCCAGGCAAAATACACCCACATTTTGCAAGAGATGGATAGAGAACAATCTAAAAACAAAAGCAGTTTTTCGAAAAATCTGGGGCCATAATCCAGAAAGTTCTGGTCTGAAGTGCGTAAAACGAGGGGTCATATTGTCGAGCAGTTTCGTTTTGATTTTCCCGAAATTCAAATTCAACCTTTATTATGGTGGAATGGTGATATATTTAAACGTTTTTTAAAATCGGATACAAAATTAAGATCTCGATTTTTCGTACAATCAGGGGCCACTGATCTGATATGCACAAATAGCAAAAGGAACTGAGATCTTTGGGACATAAACATATTATATTTTAAGTTTCATCAAAATCTGATAACAATTGTGACTTCTAGAGGTCCACAATCTAGGTATGACTATTTGCGTACAAGGTGTCGCCATTTTGTCAGGCAGTTTTGGTCTTGTTTTCAAAAAATTGGAACTCAACTGTCATTTGGGTGTAACGGTGATAAATTTAAATGTTTTATTAAAATTGGATCAAAATTGTGACTTCTGAAGTGTCCACGAGCTAAAAACGTGATTTTTCATACAAACAGGGGCCATAATCCAGGAAGTTACAATCTGATATGTGCAAATATCACAAAAAAACCAAGATCTTTGGGTTATAAACCTGCATTTCGAGTTCCATCAAAATCAGATGAAAATTGTTACCTCTACAGTGTCCACAAGCTAAAAATGTGATTTTTCGTACAATCAGGGGCCATAATCCATTAAGTTATGGTCTGATACATGCTAATATCGAAAGGAACCAAGCTCTTTTAGAGATAAACAGCTATTTGAAGTTTCGTGAAAATCGGATAAGAATTGTGACCTGTAGAGTGTCCACAAACAGATTGTGGACATATAAAATGTGGGTGAATAAAAACAAGCTAACAGCTTATATAAATTTGCTTTATACATGGCTGTCACTTACTTGTGATATTTCAAGAATAAGCCATGTGTTTCATGATGACGAAAGTTCAATTAATAATGTAAATAGTAATATATTAGGATTTTAAACTGACCGATAATATTATACCAATCTGATTAAAACACAGATCCTTTGGGAGATAGACCTAAATTTCAAGTTTCGCCAAAATCGGATAAAAATTGTTACCTGTAGAGTGTCCACAAACAAATGTGAACGGACACACGGACCAGACAGGGTGATGACAAAAAAGTCAACATGAAAATGTGGGTGTATAAAAATGATGGGAAATAATTTTTCTGATTTTATACATTGATGTACTAAAATACTGCATAATAATGTGATTTACTTCACTTTGAATACATCAAATATTTCCAGTAAGTCATTGTGTGAATTGTAAAAGCCAACAGCCAGAATGCCATTCACCACTTACACAGTGACTGGTTGTTGTCCAGTCAAAAGCAGTGACAATTTGAGATGAAATGATCGCAACTATGTAGTTAAATCATATATCAGCCTGGAAACACTGCATAATAATTAAGATGATCTACTATAAAAGCACTAAAAGATTACAAAAAAAAACCATTTAAATTAACCAAAAATTTAATCAGCTGCACTATAAAACAATTAAAATATATATTTACTTTTCATGTAACATTATAAGACTATTAAACAAAAAACAATTCAAACTTAACAATAGTAGGAATACTTATCTGTTTAAACCTCATTATTAATATCAATTTCACTTATATATTTACACATTGCTAATCTATATTTACAGTCTTATACTGAGATAAAAAGCACCATTTATAAAAGCATTAAAATCATACATAATATTAATAAAAGCTTATGTATGTCATTATAGTTTTCTTCAGAACATTCAGTTCAAATTTTGGCGTATTTTGTTTATTTCAGATTAGGAAGATCTTTTTCCAAAGAATATCACCATTTATTAGCATTTCACATTAAAAGATAGGTTGCCAGGCAATGAAACATACACCCACAGCAGCTAAATCGTCCGGGCAGCCAACAAGAGTTGTCGCATATTTTTTACTTTTGTCGGTAATGAAACATTTATAAAATCTGATTAAGAGTAACAACTCATTAATAGTCATTAGAATTTATTTGCCCCATGCTAACGTTTAGTAGACAAAACATTAATATCATTGAAAATCAATATACTTGTTCGTCTCAATACCTTAAACTCTGTGTATTAATCTAAAGTCAATCGAAACGATTATATATAGGCGTAAACATAGTGTATAATTATAAAATCATGACCCGATGACCTTAAACACTGTGTATAAATTTAAAGTAAGTCGGATATAAACTTTTGTCTCTAGAGCATCCACAAGATTTTTCAAAGTGATCAAGAGCCACAACTCTGACAATAATAATCAGAAATTGTTGAAAATCATTAGGCTTCTTTATCTCATGACCTCAAACACTGTGTATAAATTTAAAGTCAATCGGATATTAACTTTAGCCTCTATAGCGTCCACAAGATTTTCCAAAGTGATCAAGGGCCAAGGGCAGTAATTATCGGAAATTGTTGAAAATCAATAGGCGTCTTCGTCTCATGACCTTAAACACAGTGTATAAATTTAAAGTCAATCGGATATTAACTTTCGCCTCTAGAGCGTCCACAAGCAATTGTGGACAGCGAACCGACAGATGGACGGGGGCAACAACAATATACGACCACGATCAATTTGGGTGTATAAAAAACATATATATAATTGTAATTATTGTATTGTAAGATTAAATTCTTAGAAATTGTAATTTTATGACATGTAAAATGACTGACAGGTAAGTTCTCCAGACAGTCAATTTCATTGGCAGTCAGTAAAGACTGGCAAATATGCCCCTGAAAGAAGATTCAAGATTTCATTAATTTATCACTGAATCGCTGCAGGTTCATATATTTCCGATAGTGTTCATCATTGTGTATAGACAGTTCACAAGAAAACTTGGTCAGACCGATTGTGGGTGGGTGTATTAAAAGTACACAGTGAGTCACCTAGCACATATTAATAATTTTTGCTATAGTTATTTATTACCAAATTGAAACTGAAATGAAATGAAATGGGGTTTAATGTCCTACTGTTTTGCTCTGAACTGGGCAAATGAAGACGGGCATATGCCATATACGGTATGCTATGAGGGAAATTTTGCCCTGACAGCGGCACTACGGCTACTCTTAAAGCGGATTCCAACTGTCAACGGATCTTTTACGTGCACGCCAATTTACACAGGCCCTCAGTTTTTCGTGTCATCTGAATGACTAGATAGTTGTCCTCAGGCCCTCCATCCTGCATCCCTGACAAGGGGGAACCATGCCGGAAAATCTGGGTGAACTTTCTTCGCCAATGCAGGGATCGAACCCCCAACCTCCAGGCTAGCGAGCCAGCATCTTACCCACGTAGCCACTGTGACCCCCCCAAATTGAAACCATTTAACTTAACATGTATATTGTATTTTAAATTTATGAACATATTTCTACATAAAATCTGTGATGAAATTTTGTACAGTGACAACTAAATACATCAATATAGCGCTCATTACTGCAATACATGCATTCAATGGCACTTTACAATTAAAATAAATACATTACAGTTAATTTTGTTACAAGTCATTAATTTTGGTTAAGAACCAAACTTCCAATATAACCTTAATCATGAAATACAGTATGACACCATTTTTGAAAAGGTTATCTTCTTGTGTTTTCAATAATTTAGCCTTTTCTGGTTGTTACTAATGCCTGTTAAATGTGAATATTTGTAATAAATAAAGATTAAGAGAGTATATTTGGTATCAGAATAGAGCCACTAGTCAGTAGTAGAATCAAGGAGAAAGTATGTCCGGGGTGGTTCTGGAATATCATCATGATACTGATAACATTGTGGAATGCTTACAAGAGTTTTTATAATTATGATTGATGGAATATTTGTATAGTCTGGCAAAGCATCTGCTACCATTGCATATGGCGATTTTAATTCTTCTGAGGTTTTCGATTGTGGTTTCACTTCCTCATAAACCTGAGCCATTTGACATAGTTCTGTTGTAACTATAGAGAAATCTGGACGATTATTGGCATTAATATCCCAACACTTTAACATTAACTCGTACCTGTAATAAAACAAGCCAACAATGAGACTGATGTCCCCCCGCTGAAATCCCAAAATAAATAGATGACACATATTAATTAATCGCACATTTATTTTTTTCAAAGTATCAAGCAAGCAAACTGATTATCAACTATACACTAAGTTTCATCACTCTCTATCAGATAGAATCAAAGTTATCTTGACCCAAAGCATCGACCAATGAAATTGCTTAGCTCAGCTTAGCTTTAGCTCAAAATGTTAATCATTGAACTCAGTCAAGACATTCACCTAATGAACATCTACATCAAGTTTAAACATTTTACCTCAATTAAAAGCAGACTTGTTACGTTCCAAAGTCTTGACCAATCAAATTGCTTATCGCTACTTAGCCTAAGCAGAAAATTCTCATCATCTAACTTAGTCAAGGTAATGATATAATGAATCTATACTCAGAGTTTCATCAATCTCACTCGTGCCCCAAACCATCAACCAATCAGATTGCTTAGCTCTGCTTACCCTAAGCAGAAAATGCTCATCTTTGAACTCCATCAAGACATTGACCTAATAAACACCTACACCAGGTTTGAATATCAGCTCTACCTAAATGAGACATGCTGCAGGCACTTTATTTCAGATTTATTTTACTAATTTGGAGTTTTCAATTATTTGTATTCAAAGATATGTTTATATCTATTCCCAGAATCTTCAAAAGTGAATAAAGACAGAGAAATGCACAAAATATAATGTTCTGGCTTGCTATGTTGTCTTTCTTCCTTTCTTTTAGTAATTATTAATTGGTCTGATTTTTTTTTTTATTAATGTTACGGTGTATATATCTTTAAAGATAAATATCTCAGCTATATTTCTAAAGATAAATACAAAATAAATGTCTTTGAAAACAGAATGTAAATTTACACATAGATGAGTTTTAACTTACATATCATCCGGACAAAACCAGGGTTTGGGCAATCGTCTTCCAGCTCTAATATATCTGCTTAGATCCCATCCTTCTACACCAGGATAAGGTGTAACACCTCTTGTAAATAACTCCCATATAACAACACCTAGTGACCACTGAAACATTACAGATTGTCATTAATTTCTCGCGAATGGTTAGCACGTGCGGCGCTGTATCATAAGGTCTGTCATTGAGTCAACTGGCGTGCTTCGAATCTCCGGTTGCAGGGCTAGAAATTCGTCATTTTTTGTGAGAATCTAAGAGGATTCTCATATATGCAATCTGCGCAAATCTTTCGAATCTTAATAATACTGACTAAAAAAACAAAATTGTGTTTATTGCCAGTATCAGAAAATGCCATTGCCAAAATAAGCGGATACGACGCCGTGGTATTTCTTCATAGCACAATTTGTAGTCCTTTGTCCATCACATAACAGTCACGTAACTTGCAAAAGTTTTTATTCATTCGTCGATGATAGACAAACAGCACAATGATCACATGACACTAAAATTGCTATAAAATAAAATTCTGTACGACTATGATATAGCCTTCAATAATATTTTTGAAATTAAGCCTCTGTCAGTAGTGCATAAAATAAACACTATTATTTAGAACTGGTTTATTGACATAATTCCAACCGATATGTCAAGTGTCATTGGAATTCAGGTCTGTAGATTGGGTTGGGAAAATATCCACTGTTTCTCTCTCCGTGAATCCATCAATGCATTATCCAGTTATTATTTTATTATCTACCGGTACCTGGAATTCACACGGACGGAGCGTGGAAGCCGTGCAATTTGGAAACCATGCCGAGACCGACTTCAATGGCCACGTGGCTTATTTTACTGAACTTATTATAGAATAATCAGCAAGCTTGTTTTGTTTATTTTACTGGATTATCAAAATCACCGTAAAATGTGCTAATTACTCAGATTATGAACCACATATAGCCGATTCTCACTAAGGTATGACTGTTGTTGTAGCCGACAAGCAAGTTGATTGTCTTCTTACTTAACAAGTAATAATCAACCCTTTGTAATTTAGCCAAAAGTAGATTGATTATTTATGATACCATAGTGGCCGATTCATTGTTTTACCAATCGGCTTGAATAAACATCAATCAGCTAAAGCCGACAAAATACAGCCCCATCATGAATACTGACCCTGACTGTCATTCAATTTGGACTCGACAATTCTCCAAGATTTTTTTGGGTTTTGTTTTTGAAAATTTTTACGCGAATCCTTGCGAGAATCCTTGCGCGAATTAGATTCAGAGATTTGCGTGAATTTCTTGCCTTGGGTTGTACGTGACAAGGAGTATGGTCGCCTGTCCAACCTCGCGGGATTTCCCCCGGATCCTCTGGTTTCCTCCCACGTAGCACATGTACATAAACAGTAGCATATATAAACAGTACACATTTATAAACCAAGGATTCGAAAATTTCCATTCATCCCTAGGAGATCTACCTTTTACACAGATGGTAGCACATGTACACAAACAGTAGCCATAGGCGTACGGGGAAATCTTTGACTGGTTGGTGCCCAAAAAATGTAGTTAGGTTCTTAGTATGTTACATAATAATAATAAATTCGCTGTTAAATTGGACACATTCAAGAACGCAATATTATTTTATACAACTTTTACAAAGTACAATTGTGTGCCCAAATTTTCCCAGCATTTGGTGCCCAAAATGGGGGGGGCGGCTAGCCCCCCCCCCCCCAGCTCGTACGCCTATGACAGTAGCATATATAAACAGTACACATTGTTTATAAATATGTACTATTTTTTTATAAATGTGCAACTGTTTATATATGTGTGCACTGTTTATATATGCTACTGTTTATGTACATGTGCTACCATTTATGTACATGTGCTACCATTTATGTACATGTGCTACTGTTTATAAATATGTACTGTTTATATATGCTACTGTTTATAAATGTGCTTCCAATATTGCATGTTTTATTGTTACAGTAAGATATTGTACTAGACAGGAATATTAGAAATAATGTATCTTACCACATCTGATTTAGTACTATATTTTCCCTTTTCTATACTTTCTAAAGCCATCCATCTGATGGGTAGTTTAGTTTTTTTATTATCACTATGATAATATCCCTTCTCATATACATCTCTTGTTAGTCCAAAATCTGCAACTTTTACGCGCATGTTTGTATCAAGCCTGAAAGATAAAACACATTTTGTTGGGCTGTCACTATGGTAATATATTGGAACGATTTTTAAAATCAGATAAAAATTGTGACTTCTGAAGTGACCACAAGCTAAAAACATGATTGTTCATACAATCAGGGGCCATAATCCATGAAGTTACATGCCATCGCAAGGAACTAAGATCTTTGGGATATAAACCTATATTTCAACTTTCGTCAAAATAGGATAAAAATTGTGACCTGTAGATTATCCACAACCACCAGTGGTTGCCAGTCAAGATACGGCCACATTTTGCAACAGATGAATAGAGAACAAGCCACAATCCAGGAAGTTATGGTCTGAAATGCGCTATTATCGAAAGGGACTGAGATATTTGGGATATAAAGATATATTTTAAGTTTCATCAAAATCGGATAAAAATTGTGACTTCTAGAGGGTCCACAACCTTGGTATTACAAACTTTTGCACTATTTGCGCACAATAAGCAGCCATTTTGTCAGGCAGTTTCGGTCAGATTTTTATGAAATTTGAACTCAACCATCATTGATGTTTAACGGTGATATACTTAAACGTTTTTTAAAATTCTAATTTTAAAAAACGTTTAAGTAGAAGTCACAATTTGTATTTAAAAATACAAATTGTGACTTCTAGCCGGTCCATAAGTTAAAAATGCGATTTTTTTCACAATCAGGGGCTATAATCCATGAAGTTACATGCCAATATCGCAAGGAACCGAGATAAAAATTGTGACCTCTGGAGTGTCCACAAGCTAGAAATGTGATTTTTTGTACAGGGACCATAATCCATGAAGTTACGGTCCAATGCATGCCAATATTGAAAGGAATCGAGATCTTTGGGATATAAACCTATATTTCGTCAAAATTGGATAAAAATTGTGACCTGTGTAGTGTCCACAAACAAATTGTGGACAAATGGACAGGAACAACGACAATATACGTCCACATGAAAATGTGGTCGAACAGACAGGGGCGACAACAATATACGTCCACATGAAAATGTGGGCGTATAAAAACTGATGAAATGTCCAAAATTGTTGTCAAATATTATTTTGATATCTAATCAGCTATCTATACAATAAAAGCTAAATAACCTGCACTTTCTTCTTCTGCGACTAGAAGATATGATCACTTTGTTTGTCTTTAATAACATACGCAATGTATGACAAATGGGCTTTGGGCTTTGATCGCATTTGATAGTACTATATTTTTGTCGGCATCTGTCGCTATGGTAAATTGCATATCTCCCATAATTACTCAGATTTTACAGTGTACAGCTGCTAACAAAATATTCAGGAAAATATAAATATGGGCTTAATAATAAGGAATCAGATTTGTTTTAGTTGAAAGACATTTGTATGTGAGATGTGTAAATTGTTATCTGATATTACACTTTCTTTTAAATTCAGCATCATAATCACAAGGTCTATGTTAGATTTATAAACATTCTCCATACTTACATACAGTTTCTAGCAGCTAAATCTCTGTGTACAATCTTTAATCCAGATAAATATTCCATACCTCGAGTTATATCTAGAGCAAAACTTATTATCTCATCAACACTAATTTCCTATAAAACAATAATTTTAAAAATGTTGACATTCCTGCTGGCTAGTTTTTTTTGATATGTGCTTTTTTGATAAAATAAAAATAATTCATGGATTTTCTTCACAAAAAAGGATAAATAATTATCGAATACATAACAAAGGTAGGCAGTATAAAATGACACGTTTACAGAATTTATATCCAAGATTTGAGTCAAAGAATTATTGTTTCAATAGCCGGTTTCAGCGACCGACAAATTTATCAATTAAATCTTATTAAGAGATCACTCCTGTTAAGCAGTCAGTCATGAAAATTCCCTTGAGTGGCTGCTGAATACAGATTCAACTGTATTTTACTTTAATTTTCTATAATCAACAAGGGCTACAAATTTACACAGGCACCTGTACAACCTCCATTATTTTGAAAAGAAAAATCTTTACCTTCTCTTCATTGGCAACAAATGAAAGCAGATCCCCATTACCCATATAAGGTAGAACAACCAATGGAGAACTATCTTTATTTAAACTAATTCCCAATAGTTGCAAAACATGTGGGTGATCAAAATCTTTCATCCTCAAAGCTTCTTCTACAAAATCTTTCAAACTAAATTCCCCAAAATCTTTTTCTATGTAAAAAAAAGAAAAAAAAGGTGAGGATTTCTTTATAAATTTACAAATTCACAATAATATTTCTATTATGATTACTAGATTTATATGAGAAATAATAAAGTAAAACATGAGAGGATGAAAGTTAGATTTGATATTCTAAAAAAGATATTCCATGACTAATTTGAATCAAACCTTGGAGTGTCTTTATGGCAACTTTTGTTGGCTCTTCTCCTTCTTCATTTAAATATCCCTCAAATACACATCCAAAATTACCTACAAGAGAAATAAATTGGTATTTTTGCGCTAGTTATCTGATCATTTTACATGATATAATATCCGTCCAATCAAATTATCACCAAAT
Organism: Patella vulgata; assembly: GCF_932274485.2. NCBI lineage: Eukaryota > Metazoa > Mollusca > Gastropoda > Patellidae > Patella > Patella vulgata. The sequence goes on from NC_065885.2 coordinate 48,618,809, forward strand.
GCTGCTGCTCTTTATTTTACATAATTAAACCTGGACAAATTTAAGTACAGCTGAAAAATATTTCCAATCTTTTGCTTTTTTGTGACATTTCATATCTGAGACGGCTTTGATCTTTCTTCCATCAGGTTCTACTTTTTTAAGCATATACATTGTAGTTGTCACGATTTTACCCCTTACATAGAAATGGTAAAACTTGGATTGGTAGAAAGAATGTGTTAAGTGGGCAAATTGTGGAGACAATTGTGTTTTAGTATATTGTCTTCTGGTTTTTCTTTTGATCTAATGATATCTGGTTATAAAGATAGGTTGCCAGGCAACGAAACAAACGCCCACTGCAGCTAAATCGTCTGCGCAGTCAAGAAGAGTTGTTGCAAATTTTTACCTTTGTCGGTAATGAAACATTTATAATACTCTATAAAATCTAATTAAGAGTAACAACTCATTAAGTAATTATCATAAAATCATTGAAAATCAATATACTTGTTCGTCTCAAGAGCTTGAACTCTGTGTGTCAATCTAAAGTCAATCGAAACGATTATATATAGGCGTAACCACGGTGTATAAATATAAAATCAATCCAGATGATATCTATGGTCTTTAAAGCATCCACAAGATTTTTCAAAGTGGTTAAGGGCCATAACTCATCTCATGACCTTAAACACTGTGTATAATTTCAAAGTCAATTTGATATTAACTTTAGCCTTTAGAGCTTCCACAACCAATTGTGTATGCCGGACGGACAGGGGCGACGACAATATACAATCACATTTCAATGTGGGCGTATAAAAAGTAAGTAATTTACCTGTTCCAATGACCTCACCAATAATCAATGTATCTTTATTGATAAGTAACTGAGATTCATCAATAGCTATCAATGTTTTAGCATTCATTCCTCGTTTTACCAACTGGACCCCACTTATAGTAGTAACATACTGGCTGTCTCCGACACCTATAAAATATTTCAACACCTCTAGTAACATACATTCAACATAAACTATGCGCTTCTGATGTAAGAGCTGGGTGGCCAACAGAATAATGTGTCACAAGGAGTAAGGTCGTCCACTTAATTTTGTGGGTTTTCTCATGTTTTCTCCCACTGCTAAAGACCCCTGTGTGACTTTTTGAAATAGATTAACTCATCACTATAGACATTCACTGTATAGAACAAGCCAACAGTGAGGCTGATGTCCCCCGCCGAAATCCAAAAATAAATAGATGACACATATTTATTAATCGCACATTTATTTTTTTCAAAAGTATCGAGCAATCAAACTATACACTAAGTTTCAGCACTCTCCATCAGATAGAATCAAAGTTATCTTGTCCCAAAGCATCGACTAATGTAAATCATTGAACTCAGCCATGACATGACAGCAGAGAATATTCATTATAGAACTAAGTCAAGGTATTGATGTAATAAAGCTATACACCAAGTGTCCTCACTCTCACTTAATTCGAACTAAAGTTATCGTGTCCCAAAGCATCAACCAATCAAATTGCTTATCCCTGCTTACCCTAAGCAGAAAATTCTCATCTTCAATCTCCATCAAGGCATTCACCTATCAGACACCTACGCCAAGTGTGAACATTCTAACTCAACTAGAATGAGAGTTATTGTGTTCCAAAATCTTGACCAATCAAATTGCATATCTCTGCTTAACCTAAGCACAAAATGCTCATGTTCGAACTCCATCAAGACATTGACCTAATTAACACCTACACCAAGTTTGAACATTCTACCTCAATTAGAAGGGGAGTTATTGTGTTCCAAAGTCTCGGCCAATCAAATTGCTTATCGCTCTGCTTACCCTAAGCAGAAAATGCTCATTATCGAACTTAGTCAAGGTATTGATGTAATGAAGCTATACACCAAGTTTCATCACTCTCACTTAATTAGAACTAAAGTTATCGTGTCCCAAAGCATCAACCAATCAAATTGCTTATCTCTGCTTACACTAAGCAGAAAATGCTCATCTTTGAACTCCATCAAGGCATTGACCTAATAAACACCTACACCAAGTTTGAACATTCTGGCTCAGTTAGAGAGAGTTATTGTGTCCCAAAAAGTGTGACGGACGGACAGACACACCGATTTTAATAGTCCCCTGCTTTCTTCGAAAGGCGGGGGACAAAAATACAAATATTATATAATAAAGAAGTTAAATAACATTTGCAGGAAAACGGAATATGAAAATCGATTCCCTCCTTCCACTACTTATTTATGAGGGCTATCCAGTTATATATCAGCTAAATTGCGATAAAATAATATTTTATATCAATAATTATTATAGCTTGTGCCATCGTGTATTCTATGCCGTTGATTGTGTGTCAACCGAATAATTATTATCTAGTTTATATGCTAAAAACTGTATCACCAAAGGGGGATAATTTAGATAACAAGGTATTACTGTAATGAAACTATACACCAAGTTTCATCAATCTCACTTAATTAGAACTAAAGTTATCGTGTCCCAAAGCATCAACCAATCAAATTGCTTATCTCTGCTTACCCTAAGCGGAAAATGCTCATCTTCGAACTCCATCAAGGCATTGACCTAATCAACACATACACCAAGTTTGAACATTCTAGCTCAATTAGGAAGAGAGTTATCGTGCCCCAAAGTATCAACCAATCAAATTGCTTATCTCTGCTTACCCTAAGCGGAAAATGCTCATCTTCGAACTCCATCAAGGCATTGACCTAATAAACACATACACCAAGTTTGAACATTCTAGCTCAATTAAAAGTTATCGTGTCCCAAAGCATCAACCAATCAAATTGCTTATCTCTGCTTACCCTAAGCGGAAAATGCTCATCTTCGAACTCCATCAAGGCATTGACCTAATCAACACATACACCAGGTTTGAACATTCTAGCCCAATTAGGAAGAGAGTTATCGTGTCCCAAAGCATCAACCAATCAAATTGCTTATCTCTGCTTACCCTAAGCGGAAAATGCTCATCTTCGAACTCCATCAAGGCATTGACCTAATAAACACATACACCAAGTTTGAACATTCTAGCTCAATTAGGAAGAGAGTTATTGTGTCCCAAAAAGTGTGACGGACAGACAGACGGACAGACGGACAGACAGACGGACGAACCCATTTTAATAGTCCCCTGCTTTCTTCGAAAGGCGGGGGACAATAACCTGTTTAGTAGTACTATTATCAATGTCTTAACAACCTATAGAATGACCCAACCTGTACAGTACTATTATTGATATCTTACCACCTACAGAATAAATATCTTTACCAATTTGTCTTTAATATACACATCACATAATATAATTCATTATATCTGATCAATATACTATATAAAGGTACAAGGCTAGTTGAAAGGGGCAGATAATCTTGGAAGAGGCAGTCGATAGTGTCGTTATGGTCCTAACATGTCACTGCATTTCAATTTACATTTATTTTGAAAGAAAATGTTTAGTGTGTCTTTTAAGGTGAATTTTCGTTACGATAAAAAGCATTTAGAACATTCACCTAATTGTTTTAATTGTTATTTTGCCAGCTAAAGGCGGGGGTCACAGTCAGGTCCGTCTCCCTCTACATCAACCAATGGATATGAAATATATACAATATTAAAGTACTTTAAGCCCACTTACTTTCAGACATTTCATGGAAGCCATTTCTATCGTTATCTCGACTAGATTTGTTATAACGTACAGCACAATACACTCTCAGTCCTATTACTGTAATAAGAATTACAGATATACAACCAATAATTATCCATAAATAATTACGAAAATTTTCATTCTCTTTGGTTTTTTCTACTTGAATCGTACCAATGGTAACTTGAAGATTGCCAACTTTAACCTATATATATAAAAATATATTTATTAGTATCTTTTTATTCACAATTGTAGATAACTATTAATCAATTGATTGAATTGGTGCTTCTGAACAGTGAAATATTCAGTATTTAGCACATGCTTACTACCACACACGAAATAAGCAAAATCTGTTACTTGTTAAAGAATAATAAAGCACTGGATATTGACGGAATTACATAAGAACATTCAAAATATGGTGGCCACACACTTTACCACCAATTAGCGAATCTCTTTAATGCTGTTTTGAAAGTCAGAATAGTTCCTGCATCCTTTAAGTTTCATCATTCCAATTTTTAAAGTTGGTAACAAGGGCCGAGGTATTTCGATCATACCATTTATAGATAAAGTATACCCAATCCTTTCTCTCAGAGTTCTTAACTCATTTTGAACATTTTAAAACGAACTGGCCGGAATTGGGTCAAATGAGGTCCCGGTTGGAAATGGGTCAATTATAAACTTCCATTCCCTTTAATATAATTCTTGGTAATTTGTTATGGAGAATGTCGTATTCTAATTTATGGGATTACAACAAAAATAATGACAAATAGGTAGGCCTACACCTTTTGAAAATGGTAAACTGGTTTATCGACCTAATTCCAACTGATATGTCACATGTCAATAAAGATTTTCTCGGGAAAATATATTTTTATTATGACTATTTCTCGGTGTATTCGGTATTCTATCTTGGGATTATATTCAATGAAGATTTAAATTTACCTAACAACTGGTCAGTAAATCCATTAATGTATGAACTAGTTATTATTTTAACATGTACCGTTAGATGGAATTCATACGGAGAGTGGAAGACACTCGATTGGAAAACCATGCCGAGATTGTCTTTTTTGCCACATGGATTATTAGCTTACTAACCCTGTTATGAATAATCAGCAAGCTTGTTTGTTTTTTTTTTACCAGATTAACAAAATTACCGTGTTAATAACTAGGAAAGTAGGATTATGAACCACATGGTTGATTCTTACTAGGGTATGACTGTTGTTGTAGCCGACTAGCAAGTTGATTGACTTCTTAATTAACAAGTAATAATTAACACATTGTAATTTGGCCAAAAGTAGATTGATCATAGTGGCCGGTTCATTGTTTTACCAATCCGCTAGAAAAAACATCAATCAGCTAAAGCCAACAAAAAACAGTCATTTAAGAACAGTGTTCCTCTGCATGTTGCCTATTGAAAAGGTTTGTCGTCAAACTGTCAATTATTTCCACGAACATTCAACTGATATCCTTGTGGCATTTTTGGATTGTACTAAAGCTTTTGATTCTGTGTGGTATGACAGCCTGCTTTTTAAACTTTACAACACAAAAACTCCCTCCTCTCTTTGGAATCTATGTACAAGAGTATGATTAGTAGTGTCAGATCCAGACAAGCTTACTCCCGTAAGTGTGTCTTACGTGGAACACGACAGGGCAGTGTGTTATCAGCAAAGTTTTACCTCCTTTATGTTAACCAGCTGCTTGATGATCTATCTAGTTCTTCGAAAGGATCATTTGTACTAGAGCATTTGTAGCTGTCCAACACAAGCTTATGATATCGCCATAGTTAGTCCTAGTGAAAAGGGCTTACAGGGCCTACTGAATAAGTGGCAGATTTATAGTTCAAAATGGCGTTTCAGCTTTTCAACCAGTAAAGTGTTCTCTTTAAGGCGCAGAGCAAGTATAGCAGAGGTGTTTCACCTCTTCTCCAGCGTCTTGTGAAACAGGTGCCATACAATAAGTGACTCAAATCCACGTGCAATCTCCAGTAACTAGACCAGATTCTATTGTTTACAGTTATAATAATTACCGATATTTAGCCGTATCAAGCTCTCTCTCTATATATATATTTCTTTATGAAATAAAAAGCTCTGTATACATTTTTTTCAATTGCATCAGGCTTTATATTAATTATAACTTTCAATTGTATTATTGCATAACTTTAAATGGTAATTCTGGCACTCCTATGGTAGTCAAATTGTCGGTAAAGTTCCACCCACAACAAACATGGCCGTCTATTACATCCTGATAAATTCATTAGCAATTGGCTGTGATAAATGAATAGGTATTGATGATAAACAAATGAAATAATAACTGTAGAAACATGATCAGCTACCGGTAAAAGAGAAACAACAATTCTAGTTTACTTCACCGTATCCAAACAACTGCCAATCAAAAGATAGTGTTCATGTACCCACCCACTACGAGCGTCATGACAATACCTGGATTGTAGCCATTTAGATCTATCAGTAACATAATACAATAGCATTTTTAATACCAATCAAAGAAACAATGATTGTGTTAACTACAAACTAACAACTGGTAGATAATTAACTATACCGGTAAATTATAACAATGGATCAATTACTGAATCCATATTGTATGGAAACTTTAGTTAACTTAAAACAGTTTTGCTCAACCAGTGAACATTCCACCATTCTAAAAAAATTATTTATTCAGAATGGCTATGAGACGAACCGCTTATATTGTTACAGAAAAGTTGAGGGTAATTATATACGCTGAATTTGGTTTGGGTGAGTCGAACGTGAGACGTTGGAGGGCTATGAAGGGGAATTAGTGACATGAAATGAAGTAAAGAAGTAATTGAGAAAGAATTGGTTGAATATGTTAATGACAGACGTTTAACTGTAATCCTGCCCCTTAACTCTGTCACTGTAAAAGACAATACCAATGGCCTACAATATACTGAGGGTGTGCTCAATTGACATTATCTTTATAAAACCAATGAATATGCTTGTCGTAAGCCCTGCCTTTCGTCAACTTCACTGACAACACCATGTGTTAAGTTGGATTGCCTATAATGGCTAACAGTACCCGTACACGATATACGGAATAGCAGAAATATATGTCATCAATTACGTTGTAATAACAGAAATATTAACGATAATTTTGCAGATATTTTAAACACCGTTAACGCTGAACTGCTATCAGCCCATGGTGTTAGCATGGTCATTTATGACTAATGGTATACGGAATAGCGGTAGCGGAAATGACCGCGATATTTATTGGACGGAAAATGTCGACATCATCAACTTCAGACATCAATGTTGATAAGGGAAAAGCCTTTGATTTGCTTAACACTATGTATTAGGCACACCCCTTCTATAAATAAAAATATCTGGTAAAAAAAAAAGAACGTCTATTTCTGTGAATTAAACTTATTAATTCTGTGTGGATAGTTCTTCTAAAAAGTTTTTTCTAGACCCAAGCAACTATCTGAGCTCTGTGATATGTTTCAAGGAAATATCAAGGTTCAGTTGTGAAACAGAGTTGGAGACAAGCACTGGTTGGATAAACCAGTCCATAACTCAAATAAATGTCGTATGTCCAACTTTCCACTTGATTTTTCTTTCAAAAAATAGTAGTCCTACCTGTACATGTGCTAGATACTGCATATCTATCTTTCTGTTAGGATGAAGAATAAATTCCCTATGCTAAACAGACATGTAAAAATTGGTGGACACCAACATTGTCCATTAACAGTATTTCTGATCAACAACTAAAAGAGATATTTTTAAAATTCTTTACCTTAATTTTAAAATGAGTCTGATTGACAGCTTCATAGGTGATGTTTGGATGGCAAATAATTTCAGTATCACTTAACCATTTAACGGGACAGTCAAGTTTTCCAATTTGAACTTGAATATCATTGTCCAAGTGTTTCAATCCTGATCCCTTCAAATATAATAAAATAATATAATAATGCAACCAAGCACATTTCCTCATCCAATAAAATTAAATTTAGTAGAAAAGTTGAATGTTTAACCCTACATCATTTCATTAAACGAAATATAGCAGTCTTGATCACTACAGCACAAACTGTCTCAGTTTGAACTGCAGATAATTTTGGTCTGCAAATAATTTGCCCCTTGACAGCAAGCTGCCCGCCTATTAATATATCACATTAGGTTCCATTCACACATTTCTTCAAAGATAGGTTGGCAGGAAACGAAACATACGCCCACAGAAGCTAAATCGTCCAGGCAGCCAACAAGAGTTGTCGCATATTTTTACTTTTGGCGGCAATGAAACATTTATAATACACTAAATTCTGATTCAAAGTAACAACTCATTAAGTAATTATCAGAAAATCATTAGAATTTGTTTGGCTCATGCTAACGTTTAGTATACAAATCATTTAATATCATGGATTTAGCTGTTCAAGTTATTGGGGGGTTGGATAGCGCGTGCGTGTTGTATCATAAGATCTGCCATTGAGTCGACTGGTGTGGTTTTGATTCCCCAGTTGTGTGTGACAAGGAGTAGGGTCGCCTGTCCAACCTCGTGGTTTTTTTCAGGGTCCTCCCACTGCTAAAGACCCCTAAGCGTAAGCGAATTATTGAAATAAAATTGAACCATGTTAGTCCAAAATGACCTGGTTTGTGTCAAGTGGACGTTAAACCCCATTTTCTCTCTCTATCTGTTCATGTTATCAAAAATCAATATAGTTGTTCGTCTCAAGACCTTAAACTCTGTGTATCAATCTAAAGTCAATCGAAACGATTATATAGAGGCATAGACACAGTGTATAAATATAAAATCAATCAGATGATAACTATGGTCTCTAAAACATCCACATTTCAATGTGGGAATATAAAAAACCATTTCAGTTAGTTATATATTTAGACAACTAAAATCCATACATAATCATCAATGGTAAAATATATTTTCAATCAGCTAGAATTTTATTTCAATCAGTCATTTCGGATATATTTTTGATGACAACAAAATATGAACAAAAAAATTAAAAATAATTCCAGCCATTTTCATGTACTAATGCTATGTTCAGTCATGTGACTTCTGTCAATTTGCTCTAAATACGAGCGAGGTTCAAATTTTTAGTGAAATGTGAAGAATAAATTAAATACATATCACAAAACTCAGCATATCTAAATTTGATAAATACCTATAACTTTTATTTTATGTAAAAGCTCTTTCAGTTTTCTACAAAATAGCATGTAATCTTTGATACATAATAGTTTTAAAATATATCATGACGTTATATATATGATGTCATAGTAAAGGAGATACAGTATTCTAACAGCATTTGCAATTTTTTAGTCAAGTACCAAAAGGATTAATAATATAGTTGTATGTAGTAGTTATTAGCACACTTTCCGAGGTGTATCGGTGAATATCAGGACAGTTTTGGTCGAGGGGCCCAGCGATATTATTAAATGTAGTGTAAAGGAAATGCGAAACGTGGGTCATTCCTGGTGAAAGTATGCATCGGCGGATGGTTCTTCCGTTGAAATTTATTTGTAATAAAGTTTATGACTTTCTAGGCGTTTTTTTTTCATCCTGCTTATTTTCAATGCCTGTGAAGTGTCCAGCAAGAGAACTGCGCCTTCTATCATCACAATTAATTAAAATAATTATTCAATATTCTAATTTATATATTTTGCATATATCGAAACCACCAGGAAATATTATCAAAAACCTGAAAAATCCCCCATCAGAATAACCTTGCCCTTTTATGGTAATTTAACATACAGAGTGAGCAACCTACTTAAGAAATCAAACATTGACACCACATTTTCGGTCCCGACCACCCTGAAACAGATATTGAAAGCCAACGGCAAGCTGCAACCAATTCTCCCCACCCAACCCAAAGGAGTCGTCTACCAAGTGGTTTGTTCCTGCAAGGCTTCATATATCGGGGAAACGAAACGACCCATTGACAAAAGGATAACGGAACATAGGTCCAAAGCCGCTACTAATAACTCAGCCATAGCGGAACATCTCCAGAATCACCCACAACACAGAGTTAAATGGAATGAGGTCCAGATACTAACCGCCAACCAACAGATCAAGAAAACCAGGAAGATCCTAGAAGCTATAAATATCAGAAGACATTCACCTGAAGTCAATAGGGACTTAGGGCTCTACATCCCGAGGGCATATGATGATGTTATTAAGATGCACAACATAATTTAACTATTAAGCCATCTTTGGTTGTACTAAAATCCCCGCCCCCTCCCCATCTCATTAATAAATGTTCGATATTATAGATTCTCCCAACCTGTCCCTTATATTATTAGATGATTTTTGTTCTTTTTTTCTTAGTACATATTGTGTATTGTTATAGTTGTACTTATATAATGCATATCTTAATTAACTTCATGGATATGGCCTCACTACCTGTGCTTTATCAACTTCCCACTGTCCATACATGCCACCCTTTGAAGGGCTTCATAACTGTTAATAACCCTCTAATCATGCAGTATCAGTGCTTATTAGTAGCTAATTACCTTGTTATGTTTGTTGTTATTGTTAAATATCCTTTACACCTTGATTATTTCTATTACTGTTAATCTTAATCCATGCAGATGGTTTCTTATTAATTTCATATATATTGTCCACAAGTTTACTAAATTGTCATTTGTGCTTGATAACGATAAGAGGATACTTGTCGAAACGTCGTGCTTTTAGAATAAACCAGTGATTGTATCCTATAAAAACTGTGTTCTGTTAATATATTTTGCATATTAATATAAATCAAACCAAATTATGAAATAGATGCCAATTGGTATGTATAATAATTGATTTTTGTAATATGTTGTTATGTTAATTTAATGTCATTGTATATGTTTTTGAACTGCCATGTAGTTCCCCCCATTTTGTTTTGTTACTATGATTTTGACTAGTTGTTTCATGTAAATTGGTTAGAGCCTCGTTATCAATTGCGATCTGGGTCGGACTAAACGTCTGCTACTTATAAAAGTATCCGTGTATCAGAAATGATCAGTACACTTTCTGTAAATTTCTGATACACGGATACTTTTAAGCATGTATTGCAATTAAACAGGACAGTTTTATCAAACGTTGCCAGTGGCAACGAGTAGAAGTGGGATGTAAGTACTACTTACACTGATTTCAACATCTTTATCTATAGTATTTTGGATTCTTTTACTAAGATACAAATTCAATTCAGGATCTGGACTTATAATGATTCTACTTGAATTTGGATTGTATTTAGAGAAATTATTAAGTTTTTCTACACCATCCATTTGGAAATTGACATGTGCATCAACTTTATCATCAGATATTTCTTCAGTTCTAGGTGTTTTACAAATCAAAGAGGTACCATTAACGCTGTTTGTTTTACATTCCTTTAAAATAAATATATATATATAGTAAATATTTGTTAAGACAATATCAAAATAATGGTAGGTATCTACCATTGTAAATATCATACAATCTGTTTTTATCAACATAATACAAATTCTTTCAATATGTACTGCACAGAAAAAAGTAAGTCCTTGGTTTTATTTTTGTATCTATACTATTCAAAAAAAGTAGGGGATATTTGATTTTTAAGTGTTATTAAAGTAACCTAATGAAACTGACGAAGAAACAAATGACAAAATGAAATGAAGTTCACATTCATCGATTTATTCCAAATGATCGTTAGACTAAGTAAGGCACAGACTGACCATTATAAGGGTAAAATGATACCCGGGGTCAAACAGCAAAGTTACCACAGCATCACAACCAAGTCAGTAACGGGTAAATCCTCCTCTGCTTGCCAAACAAGCATTGATCCGACGTGGCATACTCCTAATGAGACGTCTAAGGTCATTTTGGTCCAGATTGTCCCATTCCTGTTGCAACGCAGCAGCAAGTTCTTGGACATTGGCAGGACGTTGTTGACGTTGACGTAACCTCTGTCCAAGCATGTCCCAGACATGCTCGATGGGGGAGATGTCGGGACTCAGTGCTGGCCAAGGTAATGTGGTGATGTTCTGTTGTGGGAGGTAACCTGTAACGATCCTGGCCCTGTGACATCTTGCATTGTCATCCTGGAAGATGAAACAGCGGCCATGACGTCGTGCGAACGGCACAACATGGACTGCCAAGATGTTGTCCCGGTAGTACTGGCCTGTAACACGCCCTGCAACAACATGTAAAGCCGTTCTTCCAGCAACAGTGATGCCTCCCCACACCATAACAGAACCACCCCCAAATCGATCATGTCTGATGACGTTAACGTCTTGGAAGCGCTCGTTTCGACGACGCCACACCCTCCTACGTCTGTCCAAAAAATCAACAGTGAACCTTGACTCATCTGAAAACATCACATTGCTCCAGCGTCGATTATCCCAGTGTTGACGATCCCTACACCAACGACGTCTTGCCTGAATGTGATGATCTCTCAAACAAGGGATCACGCGAGGACGTCGGGCGCAAAGGTGACCCCTATGCAGTCGATTCCTAATCGTCTGGCCACTCACTCTCACACCAGTGTCTGTTTGAAGACGAGCGCTGATCTGATTTGCTGTGATGACACGATTTCTCAAGGCCAAGGTATGGATAAATCGATCCTGGGCTTGAGTTGTCGCCCTTGGTCGACCTGAGCGTGGTCTGTCCTGTACAGATTGTGTATCACGGTATCTGGACCATAGCCTGCTTATGACAGACTGAGAAACATTCATCGTCCGCGCCACAACCGCCTGTGTTGTGCCGATCTGTAGCATGCCAAGGGCACGTAACCTTTCATTTTGGGTAAGCCGACGCATATCAAAATTTGTTTTCTGGTCACTAAAACAATTAAACTGATGTTTCCACCCTGGAATTCAATGCCACAATGACTGTAACATTCAAAGTCAGAGTCGTGCAAATCTTGGGTTGGACCCCCATGATGATCCCAAGCATCACATGCATTCCATGCGGTAGCTATTGGTGCGTTTGGGCGTCACATGTAACTGGAAATGTTTCTTCTGTTAGGTTTTATAGTGACTTTTTTCGTAGTCATTTGCATATTTTAGTATTATGCCCCCAAAATCAAATATCCCCTACTTTTTTTGAATAGTATATTTGAACTGAATTTGTTGATATATTGCATGGCTGATTCTTAATATTAAATTTGTATGCTGGTAAAATCTCTTTTGAGATTATTAATTATGATAAAACTGTCTTGTTCTACAAGGTTTCCATATAACTGATGAGTGTAAAATCTTGTCACCACAATGTTTTGGTCAATTTTTAACTTTTATATAAATCTACTTACCTCAACATAACTTCTGTTTGTCATAACAATTTCTATTTTGGGTTCAGATATAACATCTAAATTAGTTCCTGTTACTGTAACTTTCGTACCACCACTGGATAAATAAATACTTCATTTAATCATAATATTTTTCAAAGTCTCAACCTATGTGGTAGTTATTTTTGAATAATGCGAAATGAAGTAAATGGTGAAGATTCAAACTAGAACTACTAATACAGAAACTTATTTAGAATTGAAGATTTCTACTGAATATTTTTTCAATTGTATGTTTGGTTTACGCATGTCTACAGGTAATCATTGGGTAGTTGTAATTGGTATCGAATATATTTCAAAAGATTTAGATAATTTTCTGTATCAAAGATTTTGATTGGTAGGTTGATCTAGAACCAACCAATCACAATAGTATCAATAATACAGTTATTCCTGAACTGGAGGAGAAATATAAAATACATATACATGATTAGACCATAAAATGATAATACCTTTTAATACTTCTTAACGGACCTAAATCAGTAATGGTTGGATCTTCCATGTAACAGAATTCTTCTTTTGTAGTTAGTGTACCACCATTAATAGTTATTTTTAGTTTACTACAAACAATATCTTCCCTTTTGTAACTTATATTATCCATCCTCTCAAATCTTCCTGTTTTACATAGTAGGCCTACCTTATTTTTCCTGTTAAAATAAAACAATTAATAATCTTTTAAAATATTGCAAAATGATATTGTAAGAATAAAACAAGCGGTTGCCACGTAAGATATGCCTACATTTTGCAAGAGATGGACAGAGAACAAGCTAAAAAAAAGTTACGGTGCGATAAGTGCAAGTCTTGAGAGGAACCTAAATTTCTGGGGCATAAACATATATTTCCAGTTTCATAAAGTTTGTGACCTTATATAAGAAGGTCCAAAACCTTTTACACTATTTGCTTACAAGGAGCGGCCATTTTATAAAACAGTTTGTGTACAATTTTCACAAAATTTTGACTCAACCATTATTATGTTGTAGTGGTGATATGTTTGAACGTGTTTTTAAATCAGATAAAAATTTTGATCTCTAGATGGTTCACAAGCTAAAATCAGGATTTTTTGTAGAACCAGGGGCCATAATCCAGGATGCTTTGGTCTGATATGTGCTAATATTGAAAGGAACTGAGATCTTTGGGACATAACCATATATTTTAAGTTTCATCAAAATTAGATCAAAATTGTGACCTCTAGAGTGTCCACAGGCTAAAAATGTGACTTTTTGTGCAATCAGGGGCCATAATCAATGAAGTTACGTTCCGAACATGCCAATTTCGAAAGGAACCAAGAGCTTTGGGCGACAAACCTACATTTCAAGTTTTGTCAAAATCAGATAAAAATTGTGACCTGTAGAGTGTCCACAAACAAATTGTGGCCGGACGGACAGGGCGACGACACTAGAAGTGACATCTTTTACAGCAACATTGAAATTTACTTAAAATCTTATAAATTTCATTAATGCATAAACTTTAAATTAAAAGTCTCTAAGAATAACGATGAACAGGTACTAATATTTTGAGGTAGATTGTTCTAATCAGTCTGAAGAGTTCAATACGAATGAAACTAGTCACTGACACGTGGGGCGATAACCATGTCTTCACAGCCACTCTTATCTCTTATTTTGAGTGCCCAAATAATATTATATTATGATCTTAATGTGAAAGTTCTCTTGAGATCTCACTGCTGCAATCTCTGTGATTGTTAATCTTATTTTGTATATTTGATTACCAAGGCAGTATTTGTTGAATACATTTAGAGTGAGTCCACTAAATTAATGGTTTGATTTGCCTAATTTAGCATAGAATTATACTGATGTCATTTCATTGGCGGTCTCATTCTACTGATGTTGGTCTAGTGTATCCAGTGTGCTTTGAACGCAGAGGCGCCATGATTGTTAGCGAAGAAGAAGTTTTTCGTAGTGTGGTTAAAAGCGGTTGGAGGGCATAAAAAAACGGTATCATTATTTCTTGTTATATATAATTTTATGAGCCATCAGTGGCACCAACTATTCTGATTATGTCAAAACATAGTGTAATTTGTATTCAATTCGTTTGTAAAGCTGGTATAGTTATTTGTACATAAAACCTGCTCGCCGATTTCCAGACCTTGTTGAATTACATAGTATTTAAAGTTTAAAAACCTTACTACTTTATGGAATCAACGACAAATCTAAACCATTTTTACTTTTGTTGAACAGTAGCATGCATTAACCGCAGCTGAAATATTTGGTACTATTCCTTCAAAATAAACAATATTAAACCAATTCTTCTGTAAAAGATATTTGACAAACAGATAACAGAACCTTTATATATATGTATTTCCTATCTACACACAAATCTCTACATATCATATTTTTATAATATTCACTTACTGTAAAATATTACATGAGATATTATAAATTTCCACACTAATATCACTTTTATCATTTACTACCAGATCTAGTCCTGTAATAGTAATTTTTGTTCCACCTGATTCAGGACCATGAAAAGGTTTAAAAGATGGTGTCACTTCCTGTAACATAATAATAATAATAAATCATTAATGATAACTATAGTAGCATTATCAGATTCCAGTCCACCAGAAATTGTTCTGAAGTGTCCTCATAAGATCTCAACCAGGGCTTCCACTTCAAAATTTTTACTGGCGGTCATTTTTGATAATGCATGGAAAATATTTCATGTTTTTTATTTATGATACGTATCATGAATTCATGCGTCTATACCAATTTACAATGTAGAAGTTGGACTACGAAATAAAATATTAGTAAGGCCTATA
Source organism: Patella vulgata (assembly GCF_932274485.2). Lineage (NCBI taxonomy): Eukaryota > Metazoa > Mollusca > Gastropoda > Patellidae > Patella > Patella vulgata. The sequence goes on from NC_065885.2 coordinate 48,634,475, forward strand.
ATAATTATTTATTAACAAAATATTCCCTTTTGGCTATTAAATAGGTTTTATTATCAAAATAAAATCATTCCAACATAGCCAACAATTAGAAAGCACACTGAACTTGCTGATCATGATGGATCTGGCAAAGTCAATATACAACCACATTTCAATGTGGGCGTATAAAAACAAAACCCAAAACTACAAAATATTTAAAAGTCGGATTATACAACTAATACATATATATTTACCACATATTCAAATTTTACTCGACTTTTGGAAAATCCACTGATTCTGTAATCTGATCTATGTTCAGAAACATTTACTTCTATAGTACAAGTATTATTTTTATTCACAGCGTTTAGTTTACACACTATAATGCTGAAATATATAACAATTTAAAAATTCACATATATCACAGAATTTTATCTACAATATTGAAATATATTGTTTAATGTATTAAAAGAGATAGTAAGATAAAAGCGTTAGTTCTGGGCCTGTATTAAAAGGAAGTCTTAAGTCGAAGTTAGTCACTTAATTCACTGAGAACTGAGTAGAGGGTGATCTGTACGTGGATGCAATAGAAATCTGTCTAGGATGTTGTCTGTACATCTATTGAAAGAAAATTAATTTCCCGATTAGTACTAGGCATTACCACATTAAAATTGTAAATAAGGTGCATTAATTAACAAGATTGAGAAATTGATTGAGAGGTGAGTTAATTAACACTAGGGGTGATATGTCTTTAGATAGCCGTGTGTGTTTGCTATATGATCGACGTTTCTCTCATGCGTCTCTTGTATTGCATACCATAGTCACGTTACTTATATATAAAGTTGCATTTATTGAAATAAAAGTATGGACCTTAATATATCGTAGGGAAAGGCGAATGTAATGTCGTCATTAATAAATACCCAGCAGTCAGAGCCCAATTTGTATATGCCCGGGTATATAGAGAGTAAATCCAGCAAAATCCAGAAATAATTTTCTGCTACATGAATATAACTAAAGACTCGCATAAAATAGAAATTTCCATATTGATAAAAAATACGACACAACTAACCCAAGAGTGGTAATTCACACACAAATGATATATTTAACCTAAAATTACTATAGCCTTTCACTAAATTTACATCGCTTATATCAATCGTATGATCCTCATTGCAGAACTTTTAACTTATAATGTAGCCATTTTCATGCAATCACAGAATTGCCCCATGATATAACAGATCAAATAACCACATACTCCCGAATTCACACCTAGTCATTTTTCAAGACTTGTTGCCTTCTATACTTACGAATACCTGGCACCTCAAACAACCCAACCATATCAGAAAGCATTCAGCTCCACCTTACAATGAGTTCAATTGATTTAAGGCTTATTTTATATATAACGTTGTTTAGACCATGATGCGTTGTCCGCAATATCACCTTAAGAAATTTTAAGTAGATTCTTATACAGAATACCAGGTGCAATGATAGACATTTGAACCGATTTGAAAATGAGAATTACTTTTCTTATTGCGGCTTTTTAGGTGTGTATACATCTGTTAATTAATGGCCATAATCTTGGCCTTTTTTATATGATTACATTGTCACTTTGTAAGTGTCCCTGAACATGTTACATGAAAGGGCACACTAATATATTATATATAATAATAATAATAATAACTAGATCTGCATAGCAGATATCAAAGCTTTCATATAAACTTCAAAAGGGGTTATTAGAATCTATGAATCAACAACCACTCTGACGGAAGATATTCTCTGGGCTAAAAAATCTTTTTTCTCTCAGCTACGAGAGATATGTAGAATTAAACCGGCCCAGAGCCGACCGTGTTGATACGAAGCCGCTTATTTGACATTGACACATAACTGAAGGTGAATAGGCCTACCCGTCCAGTTAATACAATGGGCAATCTCACATCGGTCCACTAAGAGAGGCACATGCTAGTCGCCCCCTACTTCCCCAAGACATTTAGTCCAAACCTTGACTCTCATACATATAAACCATTTGGTACTACATGTACATGTATTTCGTACTTATATCATATTAAACCCCTCGGCCGCCATGTTGAATCACACAGTATTTAACGTTCTATATCCTAACATCTTTATGAAATCAACGACAAATCTAAACTTGGGCACTCCAACCATTTTTATTTTTACATCATTCAGTTTTTTTTAAATAAGTAATTCTATCACAAATTATAGTGAAGACTGGACCACTAAACTAGTTACCCATCAGTTTTTCTTTGTGTTAATGCGTTCTACATTTTCAAAGCAATGATTCTTATAATGTGCGAGCCGCCATGACACCGGCGGATATTATAACTTCGATAGGCGAGAAACTTCAGGTAGCAGTTGGGTTTCATCAAATCATATAATTATGCATTACGGCTTCACCTTTATTTCAATGGGAATTGGTTTATTATATGTGCAGTGCAGTTTTAGGTCAGTTTATGTGTAAATTAAGGGAGCTATACATAGGCCAGTAACCTTTTTGTAGTCATTTGACTAAAAAAAACTTGCGGAAAGGAACTCCGTAGGACAAGCCACTACTGTGGCAGGAGTAAGGCGGAAGACATCAGTAGTGGAACCATTTCTAAGTTAATCCCGAAGTGCGTTGCTATTGTAAGAATATATAAAATGGGGTTTCCGTTCCGCTTTTTTTTTGCTGTAGTTTGAGTAATGAGTTAGAGCGTATATTTTGTAGTCAAAAAATCATTGCAAATAGAAGACCTCATCCCCACCACCACCAACCTGTAATACACTAGCTAGCTTGTGTATTTCCATATTCCATTTCCGAGAGATAGATAGAGAACACGCGAAATATAAAGTGATTTTTCTTACAATCAGGGACCATAATTCATGAAGTTACGATTCGATATGCGCAAATATCGAAAGGAACCATATCTTTGGGTTATAAACATGCATGTCAAGTTTCAGAAAAAAATCTTTCACTGTGAAAAACCGGGGCTAAGTCATCTGAAATCAAACAAATTTTACAATGTAGGTAGTGAAAACAAGGGTGGGGTGGGTGCATAAAATTCCAAATGCAAAGGGTTATTTTTCGTGCACGCCAATATGCACACAGGATTTCGATTTATCGTCCTACCTAAAAAACTGCACGCAAAGTTAGTTGTCGGGCCTTCGGTCAAGAACCACAGACAAAGGGAGAGAACGGGTACCTCTGTTTTGCATACCATCCAAGCGACTAGGCACTAATCCTTGTACCATGGACGAGGGGACGGGCGTTTTTCGTCCCATCGAAACGACTAGACACAGATCCTTGCTAGGCCTTCCATACTTCACCACTGCCAACAGGGAACCACTTTGACCTCGGGTTTTCGTACCATCCAAACGACTAGACACTAATCCTTGCAAGGCCTTCCGTTCTGCAGCAAATGAGCCACGCTGGCCTCGTTTTGTCGTAACATACAAACGACTAGACAATGTTTCATAATTTAGTCATGTTCGCGTGGGTGGGTTGGCAGCAGAATTGATATGTACATGATAGTGACACGAGGAGGGGGGGGGGAGCGGGGTGTACACAAATCACACAAATCAGAGCTTTGTAATACACGCATATACTTGATATACTAAATACACAAATGGCTGAATTTCGAGACATTTCTGGCACTCTTTTATCACATAATGAGAACACTGCATTAATTTCTATATATCAATAAAATATGCCTCAGACCCATTGTTTATTTTTAAATTTGAATTAGACTCGTAACAAAATATATTTTCTGGCAACAAATAGCATATAAATAAAACTAGATTTACTTTCTGATTATTTTTTTTAAATGAAATCATTCCAGGGCTTTTATTGACATTTCAGAAAATGTAGAGTTGGTTCCATGCACTTGAGGCCAAGGTCCTTGAAGTTGTACAGCTGCACCCGGTGACCGATATTTATTTAACGGGGAATAAGTGATAATTCACATTATAACAGTAAATAATTAAAATATCCCATAGGGATTAAAAAATATGTATATCATGTAGGTGTGCATGTAGGTTAAAATTGTGACCTCTGTAAATAGGCCCGTTCCTTGCATTTAGTTTTAGAGTTAGGAGTGCTAAAATTGAGAGAGCGAAATGGGGTTGATCGACCACTCGACACAAACTAGGTCATTTCGGGACTAACGTATGGTTCAATTTTATTTCAATAATTCGCTTGCGCGTAGGGGTCTAGCAGTGGGGGGAAACCGGGTGATCCTGAAAAAATACACAGGTTGGACGGGCGACCTACTCCTTGTCACGTACGGAAAGATACCCCAGCAGTCAAAATAGGTCAAAATAGGCGATTTCGGTTTCTAGTGTCGATGCATCGTTACGGTCATTTTAAAAAATTGTCTTTTAAGGATAATGTGTATAGTACCAATACCTATCACATACGGAAGAGGCGATAAAATCTCTTTGTATTTCCAATTTCAAAATTAATTAAAACCAATATTAAATTCCGAAAATCGTTTTTTTGCTAAAACTCTTTTCTTTTTAATGTGATCAAAATGGGGGTAAAGCACAGAGTCAGGGGTGGTAATGGGGGTATTGTGTCCTAATTTCATGGTTTTCGGACAATCGGTGCCGGTGTCACGGCGAAATTCCACTTTTTTCCCCTCATGGAAGCCGTAAATTGACGCAAGGAGTAGGATCGCCTGTCCAACCTTGTGGGTTTTCTCCGGGTCCTCCGGTTTCCTCCCACTGCTAAAGACCCCTACGCGCAAGCGAATTATTGAAATAAAATTAAACCATATGTTGGTCCCGAAATGACCTAGTTTGTGTCGAGTGGACGTTAAACCCCATTTCTCTCTCTCTCTCTCTCCGTAAATTGACTTGAGGCCAGTGTCCTTTAAGTTGTACAGCAGCACCAGGTGACCGATATTTATTTAACGGGGAATAAGTGATAATTCATATTATAGCAGTAAATAATTAAAATATTTCATAGGGATTATAATAATATATCATGTCTGGGTATTACAGGGTTAAAACCAATATTAAATTCCGAAAATCGTTTTTTTGCTAAAACTCTTTTTTTTTAATGGGATCAAAATGGGGGTAAAGCACAGAGTCCGGGGTGGTAATGGGCGTATTGTGTCCAAATTTCATGGTTTTCGGACAACCGGTGCCGGTGTCACGGCGAAATTCCACTTTTTTCCCCTCATGGAAGCCGTAAATTGACTTAGAAAAAAAAAACGACGAAAGGCAGGTGACAAGAACAAACGACTTGAACGAATGCAGGTATCACCTTGAAATTTTCAGGGTGCCTAGGTACCAACGTGAAAAGTTGCTCGCCGGAATTTAGTACTCATGGTACCGTTGGTTCCTGTGTAGCGCATGCGCGAAATCAAAACCAGCTAAACTCGAAAACAACCTTGTCGGCACGGAAAACATCAAAGGAGAAATTTGAATTTTTGAAATATTCAAATACCAAACATTCGACCATGATCCAGGCTATCCTCAAATGTATTAATTTCGGTAATAGGAGACAGATTCTCTAAGCCACAACCAATTGTGTATGTTTTCAAGCCCATAAATGTGGATTTTTCACTAATTTTCATTTTCATTTCAAAATGGCGTCCATCAGTTGACCTAAATCAAAATTCTAAACCGATAGATTTTAAGGCTTTCCTTCAAGCATTCAGAAAATGTAACTCTTATGTCTTTAAGTAAAATATTGCAAAAGCCGTATGGACTTTTCACATTTTGAGATGGTGGCACTTCCGGTTTGCTCGACAAACTCCATATTTTGTGTACTCATCAGTACTGTCTTAGCTAGTACAGAAAAAAATTTTCAAGGCAATCTGACCTATATTTCGTCGATTTTTTTGAAAACTTTGATCCTTAATTTCACCAAGGGGAGATAATTTAGAAAATTTCCAAGGACATCATTGAAGTCGCATTGACAAGATCTACTAACATTCTAAATTTCACGAAAATCGCACAACTATTAAAGAAGTTGTCAAATTGGTAATAACTTCCGGTTCGAAATGACAGCGACGAATTTTCGAAATGCCAAAATCCGAAATGGCAGATTTGAAGTAAATGTTTCAAGATACTCAAAGAAAAAAGAATTAGTAAAATAGGTCAAATAGTCACAGAGTTACAGCATTGTAGGTCAAATGCATTCCTTCGTAAAATTCGGTGATTTCGGATTCGTAAAACGTTTTGAAAATATATTTAATCAACAGCCACCACCCATTTTTGGGGGGATAGGTAAAAGTTTCAGAACGATCCTATGGTTAGATTCTGAGAAATCCGATTTGTGGACAAAACACAAAAAAAAAATAACAATAATAATCTTAACAGAAACAATAAGCTTTCATATGTAATATGAAAGCTTAATAATGAAGTTTTATATAGTGTCTTCTCCATGTTGACACATGCTCAAAACGCTTTTTGTAATGGCTCTACTGGTAAAACTGTTGAAACAGGAAAGTCTTTAGTGCGGATTTAAATTGATTAAAAGTTTGTTGATTCTTGATCTGTTGTGGAAGTTCGTTCCATAATCTAGGACCAGCTGAATTGAAAGACCTATACCCATATGACTTTAAATTATATCTTGGAACAACTAGTGACTGTTTATTTTGAGAGTGAAGTGATCTAATAGGGTTGTAGTCATATAAGAGTTCAGATAAGTATTGAGGAGCTGCATTATTGCGACATTTATACACTAATGTTAGTATTTTGTATTTGACTCGCACCTCAGCAGGTAACCAATGTAAAGAAGCCAGCATATTCTGGATGTGATCAAACTTATGTGTCCTTGTTGCTATTCGGGCTGCAGTATTAAGAACCTTTTGGATCTTGGCTAGAAGTGCTTGTGGGATTCCATAGAGTAAACTATTACAATAATCAATCCTTGATAAAAATTAGTGATCGCACAAGTAGTTTACAAGCGTCAGCAGTGAGATAGTTTCTGATGTTGCATATACAGCGTAGATGATAGTAGCATGTACGGCATACCATATCAACCTGAGCGTCCATTGTCAGAGAAGGATCAAATATGACTCCAAGGTTTTGAACATTTTTGGAAAAATTTATTTCTGAATTACCAATGGTGATTTTAAGAGTTGTTGTGATGAACCTACTAATATAGTGTATCAATATTCTTTTTTAAACTATAATGTATGAACATTAAGAAAATTTAAATTTATAGTATTATTATTATTACTTTGCCCCCTTTATTTGCAAAAATCTTCTCTGATGGTGATATTAGATTTGAATTACTTCTCCGTACCGGTTTGAAACGTAACTGTCTAAAGTCTGAGAAAGGTAATGAAATGTGAATTTTAATAAAATATCAAAATGGATTGGGGAACAGGAAAATGTATTCCTGTATAAAATTGCAATGCTGTTTGTTTCAAATCTACATTGCACTATTCATCTATTTAATGTGATTTATATTTGATATCATAATCCGACTATCATAAAAAAAATGGCCTATTAAAAACTAACATCTAACAAGTTACATGATCTTTCAGAAAGTATTCAGACATTATAAATTATCTGCTAGCTATTATAAAAACGTACCATACACAAACAGGGTAAGCGATATGATTAATGCTTCCAAAAGAGCTAACAATTTATCAGAATTTTCAAAGAAAAAATTGACCAATTTTTATAGTTTCATAGCAGTATCTTTTCAAATAAATCAACCGAACTGTAGTCGCCTTGACATCAACAGTTTTCCAATATGAACCCTGTATAAATAAATAGAATTGTTACTTTGATCAAGGATCCGTTACTGAAATTGTTGACCCCATGCTCTGCATGGACTATGCATGAAACTGTGCGACATGGAGTCTGAAATGGTCAGGTTGATTTTGAATTATATTTTTTTTTATCAGAAATCGGGTTATATTGTACAAATTTGAAGATACCAACAATAACTTGTCGGAAGACCAGAAAGTATATTTACATACTGCAAATTTGGCTTATTCGCTATAGAGCCGGGAATATTCAAATTGGGGCCTACTTGTTTGATATTTATAAATGCATTCACAATTTTGTATGATAGACTAAGGTCCATATATTTACTTTATTAAATGCACGTTTATTTATAAGTAGCCTGACTGTATGGTGCACAGTATAAACCGTGTACAGTCTCTGATAAAAATACAAAAGACGCATACGAGAAACATCAAGCATACAGCATATAGTTAATTTTACAAAGACCTGCGTAAAACACAGTCCAAAATTTTGATTTTACACATACATGTCAGATAAAGCCTGCTGGTCCTTGATTACACCCTTTTGGTGCAGTTATCGCAACTATAGAGAAAACACACCAATTAAACAATACACACCATTGACATTAGATTTTAACTTATCGGTTATGTAAAACATCTCTGCAAAAAAGGAACTGTCACACAGTTTTTCACCCCTAGCATTAATTAAATCACCTCTCAGTTAATTTCTCATGCTTGTTATTTAATGCACCTTATTTACAATTTCAACATGGTAATGCCAAGTAATAATCGGGATATTCTTTTAATAGACGTACAAATAACACCCTAGACAGAGATTTCTATAGCCTACACATACAGATCAACCCTTACTTAGTTCTCAATGTAACTAGCTGTAAATTAAGGTTTAACCCTTTCAATGCTAGACGTAAATCCACTGCCTGTGCTAGACCCTTTTTTGAGGAAAAAAGGGAGGTTGGAACTGAATGCCAAGCAGTACTTATGGAAGCTTTTATGAAAAATCTTTTTGTCTGTTGGGATGGGCATGAGGTTGGGCTAAGAGGAAAAAATAGAATTTTGGAAATTTGCATAATAATGTAGTCACGTGACGTCATGGCGGCCATTTTGGATTTCTCATTGCACACTAAAGCTAACACGAAAACGAATTTTTCTCCATGAAATACTTAAAAGATATTGTTTTTTTTACTGGATTTTGATAAAGATATATAAAATGAACAAAAATATCAATAGCAGCCATGAGCAATGCCGCCGCGAACACGTGCATCACGTCTCCCGCTGCCATGACCACGTGCGGATTGCAATACCTTGTTTTTACTTTCACTTTCACTTTCATCCCCAAGTCCCATATCATTATCAATATAGTCAGTCAATAGATCTACACGTTCGGGAATCAGGAATTACCTACGTATTTTACGATCCAGCAGGCCAGCATTATTATCAACATCAGAATTATTGTCAGAATCTACTGCAGACACAGGGCTATCGTGTTCACATTGGGCTTGTTCATCATGCACGGGAGACATAGCTAGCCATGGGCGGAACGTCGCGCAACAAATCACACACTTCATAATACCAATCACTGTCCTGACTACTATCATTATCAAGTAACTGGAAACGAATTATGTGTATCACCCGCCTCGAAATTGTCCACATGTTGGTCAGCAAGACGTCATTCACGACTTCGTCGAGAGTGCATCGTCTACGTTGTCACAATGCACTCCGCCATTTTACGGTTTGCTGCTTTGAAACACGTGGAAATATGTTCTAGTGTATAGAAAATACAATAGATGGCACTTGCAGTTACGGTACTAATTTTAGCGAGGGCTTTACTGAGTACACGGTAATACCGGGTACGGGCATTTTACCGACATTTTATAATACCCGGTACTACCGGGTATACGCAGTGAAAGGGTTAAGCAGTATTGAAAGGCAATGTTATGTATCAAAGTTTCTCTTAAAATAAGTAGCCCAAACTTTAAGTGTTTAGTCTTTTAGTGGTATTCAAAAGCCAGATTAAGTGAAAAATATTCATTTAACTTTAAGTGACCTATGGGAGGTATCTTAAAGTTAAGCAAGAGCTTAATCTGCCTATTGCATGTCTTAATAGGCTTTAAGATTAGAACAGTTCGTCCATTTAATGATTTAATTTAAATAGAGAATTGGTACCACTGCAATATACTTCCACATTCCTGCTTTGATTGATATTGTAGCGTTGGGTTTGTTTTGCCAAATTTACAAACTAAATATTAAGAAAAAAGTGGGTATGACACCACCCCAGGGGGTCGGGGCATGCACCAAAATAAATATAAGGAATAAATATGCAAAGTTCCAAGATGATCCATTCAAAATTGCAGCCTGTACACAATAAACACAAAAATTGGGCATGGCTCTGCCCCTGGTGGAGGAGATAGAACAATATAAATAGGTACAACCCTGTTATTGAAATGATTAATATGCTGAATTTTCACATATTTTGTTCATAATTGCAACCTGTATAGTATTTACAGACAATAAAAACAAGCCAACAGTGAGGCTGATGTCCCCCACCGAAATCCCAAAATAAATAGATGACAAATATTAATTAATCACACATTTATTTTTTTCAAAGGTATCGAGCAATCAAACTACACACTAAGTTTCATCACTCTCTATCAGATAGAATCAAGATTATCTTGTCCCAAAGCATCGGCCAATGAAATTAATTAGCTCTGCTTAGCTTTAGCTTGAAATGTTAATCATTGAAATCAGTCAAGACATTCACCTAATGAACATCTACATCAGGTTTAAACATTCTACCTCAATTAAAAGCAGAGTTTTTATGTTCCAAAGTCTTGACCAATCAAATTGCTTATCGCTCCTTAGCCCAGGCAGAAAATTCGCACAATCGAACTTAGTCAAGGTAATGATATAATGAATCTATATTCAGAGTTTCATCGCTCTCCTTTCATTATAACCAAAGTTATTATGCCCCTAAAGCATCAACCAATCAGACTGCTTATCTCTGCCTACCGTAAGCAGACAATGTTCATCATTAAACTCCATCAGGGGATTCAGCTAATGAATGCCTACACCAAGTTTGAACATTCTACCACAATTAGAAGGAGAGTTAGTGTGTTCCAAAGTCTCAACCAATCAAATTGCTTATCGCTCTGCTTACCCTCAGCAGAAAATTTCATTATCGAACTTAGTCAAGGTATTGATGTAATAAAGCTATACACCAAGTGTCCTCACTCTCACTTAAGTTGTCGTGTCCCAAAGCATTAACCAATCAAATTGCTTATCTCTGCTTACCCTAAGCAGAAAATGCTCATCTTCAAACTCCATCAAGGCATTGACCCAATAAACACCTACACCAAGTTTGAACATTCTAGCTCAATTAGAAGGAGGGTTATTGTGTTCCAAAATCTTGGCCAATGAAATTGCTTATTGCTCTGCTTACCCTGAGCAGAAAATGCTCATTATCGAACTTAGTCAAGGTATTGATGTAATGAAACTATACACCAAGTTTCATCACTCTCACATAATTAGAACTAAAGTTATCGTGTCCCAAAGCATCAACCAATCAAATTGCTTAGGTCTGCTTACTCTAAGCAGAAAATGCTCATCTTCGAACTCCATCAAGGTATTGACCTAATAAACACCTACACCAAGTTTGAACATTCTAGCTCAATTAGAAAGAGAGTTATTGTGTCCCAAAAAGTGTGAAGGACAGACACAAATGGCGGGGGACACAAATGTGTCCAGTTTGTAGCTGACTGATTAACTTTGATAATGACTGTCCAATTTACAAGTATCTAATTTCCTGACCACAGTTCAAAAATTAATCATTATACATCAATAACCAATTGGGTTGTTTATTTTTTAACAGTGATCGAGAAATTAAAAACTTGTAAATTGGACACTCATTACAAATTAGATGAATTTTGGTGATTTTAAATGATTTTTACAAAGTTTTAAACAAATTACTAAACGAATATGAAAGAAATTAGTGCTAAATACACAAGATTAAATGATACCCAGATTACTTACTTTCTACTGACTTGGTCAAGTACTCTTTTATATGCATATCGATGTGTACATGAGTGGCCCCAAGTCATTTGAACAAATCAGCACACTTTTTATGTCAGCCTAGCCCACCCCTGGGCTTGCAAAATCCGGAAGGTTCTGTTAACCCCTGCTGCGATTCCAACCCAAGACAATCTAGTAATGAGGTTTGAATTAATGTGTTCAGTATTTACTGTACCTGTTATTGTTTGATAATTGTTTGTTTACATCACATCGCTTGCCACAAACTTCAACAATCACAGTAGCATTCTGACGTCCTAAATTACTGCCATGTAAAGTTAATTTAGTTCCACCAGAAATAGGACCATATAGAGGTGTAATCTGTAATATACCAATATATACATAAGATAGCCATGCATAGTGTGAAAATATGCCATAGACAGCAGCTTAACAAAAAGGAAAACTTGGATGTTGACCAAATTTTATAGGATGCCTTCAAGACAAAGATTGTGTTTGTAATATATCTGTGGAACAGAAAGTCCTAGAATACTGAAAAATAACAGGATTTATCTACAGTATAAAGTCTGCAACCATACTGTGTAATACTGTATAATAAAAAATTTGATCGTTAAATCTATTGAAATTGTTTCAATGCTGTGTCTGCTCTAATTTGCAATGCCTATTTCACTGCCCCAAAAAACCCATTTCAACAGATAACTACAAACAGTAGATAAATTGACAAAACAGCCAAAATACAAATTACAAAAAAGTATATGGTGATTTAATTGAATGGTTGTGGTGATTTATAGTGAGAGATACTTTTAGATATCCGTGCTTGGCCGGTAGTAAGTCTTCTGTCTGATGAAAACACAGATCTTTTGTCTGAAAAACACTTGACTTTATAGTCTAATTAACTGAAGGAAGTGAATTTGTTTTTACAAAATTTGTTAAGTTGCAAGAGAGAGAAATGGGGCTAATGTCCAATCAACACAAACTAGGTCATTTTGGGATTAACATATGGTTCAATTTTATTTCAATAATTCGCTTGCGCATAGGGTCTTTAGCTGAGGGAGATACATTTTAGTAAATCAAACATTTTAATACTGTGTGGTGATCTCTTAAAAAAACTTTATTCTAATCCTGTACAATTATCCTGTTGCCTTAATCCATTTCTGTCATTTTCTTATATAAAGTCAGAAATAATGATACATGTTTTTATAGAAATATTACATTCCCATCATTATAATACATACCCCATCAATTAATGGTGGGCAAGAATTGTGATTGTGGCCCAAATTCGGTTGAGGTGCCACACATTTTGAATTAACCCAGATACATTCCAAGTCTTTACCCTTAACCATACACTGAGAACAATCTGTATAGTCATGACAAAAGTCCAAACTGAACTTCAGTACCTAAAATGAAAAACAAACAAAGCATTTGATGCATCTGAATACAAAATTTGACATACAAAATGAAGTGATGGTCAAAACAACTTGACAACACTTCAGGTGTATTTTTTTATAAACACTATTTCTATACATTGCCATTAAAGCTGTGCTCTCAAAACTCACTTACATGATTATTTTACAAATCATTATTTTATATAGACAACATAAAATATAATTGTTTTTATTTCTTATTTACATGAACTATATATATATATCAGTTTTATATTCTTTATTGATATTGTTATATTATTCATGTGTTATATTTTATGGTAAAGTGCATCTGAACAAGATATTTTAATAAGCTCAAAGTTATTTCACCAATGCAGAATGGAAAAGAAATTATTTATGTAATTCATTATATGTAGGTGTATATAAAGCACCACTTAAGAACAAGCACAGGAATCTGACCTTCTCAGGGGCGCTGGAACCCGGGTACCCTGCCCTTTTCTGGGGTATAAATGTATACCCATGCCCTAATGATGAAAGTTTTCAACCTTTTTACTAGTCTATTCATTTGTAAATGATAGAATTGCTCATGATACGAAAATTGTGAATAATCAGGCTTTTATTTCTTTCATTATCATGTATTTTAAACGGTTTTATGTTGGAATTTGGAATGCTAGAGGCGCTCTAAACAGCGTTCTCGGAATTGACAAATTTCAAAAAATTTTAGAGGGCGGGGGGAGTGACCCCCCTCCCCAGGAACTCCCCTATCTTTTGGTACCCTGGCCCTCGTGCCGTTCCGGCGCCCCTGGACCTTCTAATCGTATATATATATGCATACACCATACCAAACTAGACAATATATAATAAAAAAAGAACAGGAATGCAATGCCTGTTGAAGCCACGATTTTACCTGCTCTCGCTTCGGCTCGTTTTTTTTCAACAATTCATAATGTCAGGCAATCAAACCTCCGTCAATTCACTTAGATATGTTTTTTCTTCAATCTAGCCGTTTGATTTGCATAAATACTCCCCACAAAACGATATCATAGCCAATTGTTTCCAATATTTACATTATTTTCGTTCGTTGACGTTTGTCATTGAATCCATGCGCTGACTTCACACAAAAACCTAACTAAACTCTGAAGTCCTGTATACTTCCGCCTCAAAATCATGAATATTCACCAAAACCTGGCAGAAAAAGTATATTCAAATCCTCTTCTTCGATTCTACACCCAAAAGTCAACAAAAATCGCCATGCAAACGAGGAAAAATGGAAATGGAGAGAAAAACTAAAAATATCTTTGGCCCTTGTTTCAATGGTCTAGTCACTGCGGATTGATTTTGTGTGACTTCAGCGCATGGATTCAATGACAGGCATTGCATTCCTGTTCTTTTTTCATTATATATTGTCTAGTTCGGTATGGTGTATGCATATATACGGATAGAAGGTCAGATTCCTGTGGAACAAGATCCCTTGAGCTGACCCTACCCCTCCTTAAAAGGGATAGGTGAGTCCATTGAGTTTAAATTCTTAAAAGAAATTCTGAAGGTGCTAAAACTCTCTTCTACACTCAAAGCCATAAGAAAACACAATGCCAAATTCAAAGGGTTTTCTTAGAGCCCAAATCTTGGGGTGAGTACAATTCTACTCCCTTGGTTACAAGCAAGTTTTCTTTTTATCTGAACCTCACTTTAGACATCAGACATTAGATAGATTTCGAAGTGTAAGGACAATTTGATATCTTCAATTAAATTGTTTAACTTTATTTTCCAAATCTAGTTAGGTTATTTTCAGGGAATTGTTCCAGTTATACTACTTCAGTATTACAGGTATGTGTGCTAATTCTCTTATTTTGGGTAATTAGGGTTTAGATGGAGCGGATGTAGGAATGATAGAAATTGTAATATTAAGCAGCCATTTTATTTAAATAGATAGAAAATAACATGTAAAGATCATTAGTTTTTCATATATACATATATATAGTAGATTATAAGGTACCGTTTTGAAAGTATATTGTATGTATAATCAGAATAATGTTATTTTCCAGAATATAGTTATCTGAAGATTTTGTTCACCATCTTGATAGTCTTATTTAAAAAAACCCTTCTTTGGGTATGTTATCAATTACTTATATTATATTTAGTATAAACTTAAGGCCTGTTTAATATGTTTAATTTAATTAGTGATGTATTTTAGTGTATAAATTATTGATATATTTCATTGAGTACCAATATGCATGCCTTACTATTATTTTATTGTACTCAACTGTTACTGTGATATGTATATTAATTTTAACGTATATATATTTCAGGGTTTTTAATAAAGGTTTAAGAACTAACCACCTTAGTTTTTATTGAGAATTTACACCCCCCCCCCCCCCGGTTACATTTTGGCGCCCAACGTTCTGAAGACAAGGTACCTACAGAGTTCCAGAGGCCTAAAGATTCGTGTTCGCGGGATACAGCTGCTGTTTCATCGGTGGATCTTTAGAGACATTATCAGTGTTAATCTCATACTTGTGTTTGTGAAATTCTTTTTGATTTGTTCGGTAGACCTTTACTTTAATTTACTATATTATTTAAAATACTGCAATTTTTGTTTTTCTATTTTCATAATCTAAAAGATTATATATTCATTATTTACATAGATTATTTCTGGTTAAAATCGGATTTGACCCACTGACATTTTTGTTGACTTCCTGTTTAGTATATAAGTCAGGTCACTGTGACTAGTAGGTCAAAGTCAACAACTTGGTATTTGGGCAAAGTTTGATTGTAACTATTCTTTATAGCAAATACACATATTAGAACTTCATATTCAGTATTAGGTTTTTCATTGATTAATTATTTCTTTTATTTTATATAGTTAACTTCTTCACAATTATATTTGTGAAATTATTTTTTTTCCTTTGAATTTTCATTTATTACATACTTGTTTATTATCCTACTTATGAAATATTGCATACATTTTCCACTTTTACTTTTAAACTTAATTATCATAGAGTGAAAGGGTGTGTACTTGTGTATTTGGGTTGGTTATATTAGGTGGAATCACGAGCACACATACCTGAACTTAGGGTTTTATATAGGATTTGTTTATTTAGTTTTTTTTCAGGACAGACTTATTTCACTTTTCTTTCAGTCTTTCATTCCATTTTTTTTCAGTTTCTCCCTCAAATAACATTGTTCATTATTGTAACACACACATATTCAGCGCTAACATATTTTGCATTCACAACCCTTGTATATGGTATAAATATTTGTATATATTTATAAATTGTTTTATATTTGTCACTGATTGGAACTTTGTTTAATTCGTCTTCAGTGATACCCCTGGTGTAGATTATTTATTTTTCAGGTTTTGATTTTGAAATTGTGTTTTGGGTTGATATCTGATTTGGTTTTGTGTACATTTTTTTTTTTACTTCTATTTGATTTTATATTGAGTTTGATTTTGTTTGCGCTCTTGTTTTTGTATTGAGTTTTGGTTTTGAGTTTAAGTTTGTCGCTTGTTGGGATTTTGACTTAGACATTGACTTTACATTAGACTTGACATTACATTAGACTTGACTCTGACTTGTGACTTGAATTCAACTGTTTACTTGGACTTATTTAATTTTTATTGGGATTTTGGCCTTTTTCTTGGGTTGATGTTTCATTGTTTGACACTTGTACTGAATTGTGAATTTGATTATTTTCATTTTACGAGTTTTGGATTCAGGATTTGTTTTATCAACTTGTGATTTGGTGTTTGATTATTTTGGTCAAAAGTGTTTTTATTTCAGCTGTGCAATGGCAGAATCATTTTCCCCTGAAGAAGCTGATAACTTGTTAAAAACTTTTCTAGCCATGGGTGTTAAACCTAAAGCTTCCAGTAAAGAAGACCTTGAGAAATGGATGAAAGATTATTTTACAACAAAGGAAGAACTTCATCCCTCACAAGAACATCTACCCGCGTTAAGTCGAGATAAACCACGGGAAGACATTAAGATGCTGCCAGCTTTACCCAAGGTGTCATTTTTCTCTGGGGATCCAGCATCCAAGTCTGAAGTTTCTTTTGACGTTTGGAAGTTTGAAGTTGAGGAGTTGGTTCAGTCAAGTTACAACAAGGAACAGATTCGACAAGCCATCTTTAAGTCATTACGTGGTGAAGCAGGTAAGATAGTGATGAGGTTAGGACACAGGGTGGAGTTAGATCGTCTGTTAAAGAAGCTGAACAGTGTTTTTGGACGTGTTGAGGAGACACAAGATCTGTTAGCTGAGTTTTACTCTACGGTGCAGACTCCGAAGGAATCAGTTGCGGAATGGGGTTGCAGACTTGAAGATATTCTCCAGAAAGCTGTTGATCGTGGTGATGTTTCACAGGATGCTACCAACGACATGTTACGTACAAGATTTTGGAGTGAACTTACAGCCAGTATTAAACAGCAAACTGCGCATAAATACGATCGTATTAAAGATTATGAGGAATTGATGGTGGAAGTGAGAAAGATTGAATCTGAAGTTTATTTGTCATCATCGGAGAGAAAAAGACCATCTGCATCTCATCATATTAAAGCTGTAACAGAAGACAATGAAATGAATCTTTAACACAGACTGTACAGGCACTTCAGAAAGATGTAAAAGATCTGAAGAATAATAGACCGGATCAGAGTAACAGTAGACAGGAACACGAGGAACCTACATGTTTTAGGTGCTGTCAAAAGGGACACATCCGTACAGGTTGTCGTGTTAGACTTAACAAGGATTTAAACTGCAAGAAGTCTTTGTCGAAGGGCAGACAATAGGCTTGGGAACTAAGAGCCCTGTTAGTTTATTAGGGAAGAGTAATGTAGCTCCAGTATTAATTGGTAATTTGGACTGTCAAGCATTGTTGGACAGTGGTTCCCAAGTATCAACGATTTGTGAATCGTTTTTTAGAGATAACCTTGAAGGTGTTTGTGAGCTGCAAGGATTAGATACTTTGGTGAATTTAGAAGATGCTGGAGGAAATAAACTTCCATACTTAGGTATGATCGAAATTGACATTGAAGTTCCTAGGATGACATCAGCTGCAATACCATGTATATTTTTAGTAGTACCAGATACATCATACCATCAGATCACACCAATACTGCTTGGTACTAACATTTTACAACATCATTTGGATACAGTTATCAAAAAACATGGACTTAACTTTCATCGACAACTTCAAGTGGAAACTGCCTGGTTGCTAACATTTAAATGTCTTAAAGTTCAGCGAAATGTGTACAAACAAGATAAGTGCGTGGGTATTGTGAAGTGTGCTAAACGAAATTCTATATTGTTACACAGCAATAGATCTACAGTTATAGCAGGAGTGGTTACTGCTAAATCAAGTGTTCACTGTAAAGCGATGTGTCAACGTTCTACACAGTCCAAGATACCAGACACTGTTGAAATTTCACCTGTTCTTGTCGATTTTCATCCAGACAATAACGATCTTGTCTACATCAGAATTTCAAATCTATCCACTCATCCAGTTTCAATTCAACCACAGTCCATTATATGCGAACTACAACCAGTAACCATTGTAAACAGTATCAACAAGAGTAGTACATGTTCTTCTGTTCAAGTTGGAAGTGATTGCAGTATTTTGGATAAAATTCATCTTGGATCAGCACTTACCGTTAGTCAGTTAGAAGGTGTTAAGGATTTTATCAGTGAATGGTCACACATTTTTTCTCACAGTGATACTGATATAGGCTGCACTCATATGGTTGAACATGCTATTAACCTTACAGATGAAGAACCATTCAAGCAAAAGAACAGAAGAATACCACCATCTATGTACAATGAAATAAGAGAGCACCTTAATGAATTGTTGACTGGAGGAATTATTCAGAAATCGCAGAGTCCTTGGGCATCAAATATTGTTATAGTGCGGAAAAAAGACAACTCCATTCAACTATGTGTTGATTATCGACAGCTGAATCAACGTACCATCAAAGATGCTTACGCACTTCCCAGAATTGAAGAAATGCTAGATAATATGGTTGGAGCTAAATATTTTTCAGTCCTGGATATGAAAAGTGGATACCATCAGATTGCGATGAAAGAGTCGGACAAGGCAAAGACAGCATTTACAGTAGGTCCTCTTGGGTTTTATGAGTATACACGCATGGCCTTCGGATTGACCAACTCACCAGCCACCTACCAAAGACTGATGGAGGAGTGTTTAGGAGAGCTAAACTATAAGATCTGCATGATTTACCTTGACGACCTGATTATTTTTTCCATCGACGTACGATGAACACCTGGAGCAACTGCAACTGGTATTTAAAAGACTTGAAGAATGTGGATTGAAGCTTGCGCCGAAGAAATGCCATTTTTACCAACAGGAAGTTAAATATTTGGGCCACATAGTTTCCGCAGAAGGCATAAAGACTGATCCAGCAAAGATTGAAAAGGTCAGGGACTGGAAAACACCAACAACCCCAGATGAGGTAAGGTCATTTTTAGGTTTTGTAGGTTACTACAGGAGATTTGTAAAGAACTTCTCTACAATTGCCAGACCTTTGAATGAGCTTTTAGTAGGACCAACTTCCAAGAAGAGGGGGAGGAAGACGTCAGATGACAAGTCAACACCAAAATGGACATGGGGACCAGAACAAGATAGCTCTTTTGAAGAACTGAAGACATTGTTACAGTCACCACCTATTCTGGCTTACCCAGATTTTTCTAAGCCATTTTTGTTACACACAGATGCGAGTGAACGAGGATTAGGCGCTGTTCTGTACCAATTGCAAGATCATAAAGAACGAGTAATTGCATATGCCAGCAGAGGATTATCGAAATCAGAGAAAAATTATCCTGCACACAAGTTGGAATTTTTGGCGTTGAAGTGGGCAGTGACTGATAAGTTCAAAGATTATCTCTACGGAAACACCTTTACCATCTATACAGATAATAATCCACTTACTTACGTTCTCACAACAGCAAAGCTTGATGCAACTGGTCACCGTTGGTTAGCGGATTTAGCAAACTACAACTTTAACATCAGGTACAAACCAGGAAAACGGAACATCGATGCTGACTGCCTTTCAAGAATACCCAATCCACCGGAGGATACTTACAAAGAGATGAGTCCCGATGTTTTCAGAGCACTCAGTGAATTCCAAAATGATAATGGCTATGTGGCGTGTTTAGTGACTCAGATCATCCCAGGTGTTACCAACACACAGATGTTTCCTGCTCATGAAATAGACTGGATGAAGAAACAACTAGAAGATCCTATCATTGGACCCCTTCATCGAGCAGTGAAGAACAATGAAAGACCACAGTCCCCACCCAGCAATCGGGAAGAAGCCATCTTTCTTCGGGAATTCGACCACCTCACTCTGAAGTCAGATGTTTTGTACCGAAAATCTGTTGTAAGTGGACAAGAAGTTCTACAACTGGTGATTCCTTGTTTGGATAGAAAGGTAGCTCTGCAAGGTTGTCATGATGATGTTGGACATCTAGGAAGAGACAGGACGGTTTCTTTACTGAAGGAACGTGTGTATTGGCCAAGAATGACGACAGATGTAGAAGATCACATCAAGACTTGCCAACGTTGCATAATGAGGAAGTCTCCAACCAATACAAGAGTTCCATTAGTTAACATCCATTCAACTCAACCAATGGAGATAGTTGGTGTAGACTACATGTGCTTGCAAGAGTCAAAAGGAGGTTACAGTTACATATTAGTCATAACCGACCACTTCACCAGATACGCCCAAGCCATAGCTACCAAGAATATGACTGCAAAAGTAACAGCTAAAGCTTTGTTTGAAAATTTTATAGTTTACTACGGGTTTCCAAGACGTCTGCATAGTGATAAAGGAGGAAGTTTCGAGAATAAGATCATCGAAGAAATGTGTTTACTAACAGGAATGCGGAAATCCCATACAACACCTTATCACCCTAGCGGCAACGGAATGTGCGAGAGATTTAACAGAACCCTTTTGAATATGCTTGGAACTCTTGAGAACATCGAAAAAACAGATTGGAAGACGCATTTACCATCTTTAGTGCACGCCTATAATTGTACCATCCATGAAACTACCGGTTATTCACCTTTCTTTCTGATGTTTGGGAGGAAGCCTCATCTTGCTGTGGAT
The DNA here is from genome assembly GCF_932274485.2 of Patella vulgata. Taxonomy (NCBI): domain Eukaryota; kingdom Metazoa; phylum Mollusca; class Gastropoda; family Patellidae; genus Patella; species Patella vulgata. The sequence goes on from NC_065885.2 coordinate 48,655,691, forward strand.
GTTTTGCTTGGTTTAGTTAATCAAGAGTCTGCAAACAGCTACAGCAAGTATGTCGCTGATCTCAAAGATAGTTTGGAGATGGCTTATCTCAAGGCTTCTTCTGAGATTAGTAAGGCCCAGTCACATCAAAAGAAAGTTTATGACCGGAAGGCAAGGAATTCAATCTTGGAAAAGGGAGATCGCGTGCTTGTGAAAAGACTGTTTTTCAAAGAAGGTAGACACAAGATATCTGACAAATTGGAAGATTGCGTCTATATTATAAAGGAACAGCCCAATCAAGATGTACCGGTGTATGTGCTGCAGCGGGAAAATGGAACTGGTACAACACGTACATTACACAGGAACCATCTTCTTCCCATAGGGACTGTACCTATGGAATTATCCCAGCCACCACCAGTACCAAAACCTAGAAGGAAAGTAACATCTATTCCTGAAATAATTCCAGAGGAACCAGGTACCTCAAGTGATGATGATCTGGAGATTGTTATTGTGGAAGGGAATGATGTAATCGATTCCCCAGCTAGCTCCACAGTACCTCTCCGTGTTGAAGAAGAACTGGAATCTCTATCCAGCCCTTCATCTGAGGAACCAGATGTAGATGAGCCTGTACCAAGGAGATCCTCAAGGAATCGACAGCCACCAGCCCGTTATCAAGACTATGTATTAGCCCAGACTTCAACTTTTTCTGTTCAGTGTCCAGCTACAGTCTTGGCGTTGCTGCTGTCGGATGATTTTATAGGTTTATAGGTTTGAACAACGTAAAAGTCTAAGTAGTGTTTTAAAGTTGACTTTTGGTTTTTAGTGTTTTAATAGGATGTCGGGACAACATTTTCTTATTGGGAGGGAGTATGTAGCGAAGCGGAATTTTAATATGTTTATAGGTTTTATTATGTCAAGTAATATAGTGTATTGAGAGAGTGCACCTTTAAACTAACAAACTGACACTAATTTTAATTGCAACTGGTCTATAATAACATCTCTCCTTTAACTTGGATTGTTAACCTGTACTGTTTTCTTAGAGCCCAAATCTTGGGGTGAGTACAATTCTACTCCCTTGGTTACAAGCAAGTTTTCTTTTTATCTGAACCTCACTTTAGACATCAGACATTAGATAGATTTCGAAGTGTAAGGACAATTTGATATCTTCAATTAAATTGTTTAACTTTATTTTCCAAATCTAGTTAGGTTATTTTCAGGGAATTGTTCCAGTTATACTACTTCAGTATTACAGGTATGTGTGCTAATTCTCTTATTTTGGGTAATTGGGGTTTAGATGGAGCGGATGTAGGAATGATAGAAATTGTAATATTAAGCAGCCATTTTATTTAAATAGATAGAAAATAACATGTAAAGATCATTAGTTTTTCATATATAGATATATATAGTAGATTATAAGGTACCGTTTTGAAAGTATATTGTATGTATAATCAGAATAATGTTATTTTCCAGAATATAGTTATCTGAAGATTTTGTTCACCATCTTGATAGTCTTATTTAAAAACCCCTTCTTTGGGTATGTTATCAATTACTTATATTATATTTAGTATAAACTTAAGGCCTGTTTAATATGTTTAATTTAATTAGTGATGTATTTTAGTGTATAAATTATTGATATATTTCATTGAGTACCAATATGCATGCCTTACTATTATTTTATTGCACTCAACTGTTACTGTGATATGTATATTAATTTTAACGTATATATATTTCAGGGTTTTTAATAAAGGTTTAAAAACTAACCACCTTAGTTTTTATTGAGAATTTACACCCCCCCCCCCCCCCGGTTACATATATAATTACTATGTATTGTTTATTGTTACCAAGTAACCTCTAGTATATTAGAGGAAAGATTGTAGATCATAGGTAGAACCACACAGGCAGGCAAGGGACATACTGAAGGGCAGGTCTCTGATAAGTTATTTCTTAGATGCTGTTCCTTATTAAGTTACTTAGCCTGTGGGTCAGTATTATGTATATATATTATCATTGTTAAATATTGTTACAGAATATAAGATTATACTAAGAGAAGTGAGTTATTGAATTATTGTATGTTCAATCTTACACCCCCAACTAGATTGAACATACAACCCATCGTCGCAGGTTGGACCATAATCAGGTCCCCTAAACCCCGGATGATATATGGGGAGTGCCAATTGATCAACAGAATCTCACAAGCCAAGCGAGTGTTCTTCTTTGTGTCTACACCCTAGAAAAGAAAGCTGATATTTTACTGATTTTTCTTCTTTTCGACTAAACAAAGAATGATGGAGAGTTGTAACAACCATGCTACATATTTACAAAAATTCTCAGGTTATGGACAAAAGGACCCTATACTATGGCTAGATTCAATTGAAAGTTATTGTGTTCTTCAAAACTGGGAAGAGGACAAATATAAAGTAACAGGCCTTAGATTAGCTATGAAAGACAATGCCGCTGTATGGTTAAAATGTCTGCCAGAAGAAACAAGAAGTGACTATAAATCAGTGAAAAGTGCTTTTATAGAACAATACTGTACAGAAGTGGATGATGGTACAGAAGTGTTTAGGCTAATTACACAGAGAAAACAACCAACCAGGAGAATCTGTGGATGATTATCTTACAGAAATGAAAAGACTTCTTTTAATGAGATCCAAATATTTTCCAGAGGATTGGACAGCCAAAATTATGAGAAATGGACTGCAACCAGAAATACAAAAATGGGTTGCTTATAAAGACAAGTCTCATACAATAATGGGAGTCAAAAAATGTGCAAAATTTACAGAAAGTATATGTAATTATTATGCAAGGGAAGAAAACAGTGAAAAATTAGAACTTCATCAAAACAAACAATCAAAACTTGAGGAGGTCGTGAATAACTATCATGCACTGTCAAATCAAGGCAACAATGAATATGAACAAGTTTCAAGACATTACATGGAGTATGGACAAGGCCCAAACAATAGAATGGATTATAACTAGATCTGCATAGCAGATATGAAAGCTTTCATATTAACTGCAAAGGGGGTTATTAGAATCTATTGAAACAATAAGTATAAATGTCATCAGGTATCTGAAAAATTACATTTACCTTATGAACAAAATGGGAAAAATACAAAACAAAAATTGTCGACTTGTGGCTACCATCCAAGGCATATTTAGAAAACCGTATATTATATTTATAGAGTACGCAGGACAGGAATTAGTTGTGCTTCAATGTAAACCGGCCCGTTTCTTGCCTTTAGTTTTAGAGTTAGGTGTGATTTTCAAAAGATTCAATCGGAAATCGCTGAAAATCAATTGGCTTCTTCATCTCATGACCTTAAACACTGTATAAATTTAAGGTCAATCGGATATTGAATTTAGCTTCTAGAGCGTCCACAAGATTTTTTAAAGTGATCAAGGGCAATAACTCTCACGGTAATTATCGGAAATGGCAGTAAATATCAGATATCGCTGAAAATCAATACTGTAGGCATCTTCGTGTCATGACCATAAATTTAGAGTCAATCGGATATTAACTTTGGCCTCTAGAGCGTCCACAAGATATTTTGAAGTGATCAGGGGCCACAACACTGCGCATAAATTTAAAGTCAATCGGATATTAACTTTGGCCTCTAGAGCGTCCACAAGATATTTTGAAGTGATCAGGGGCCACAACTCTGGCAGTAAATATCAGATATCGCTGAAAATCAATCGCCTACTTCGTCTCATGACCTTAACCACTGTGTATAAATTTAAAGTCAATCGGACATTAACTTTGGCCTCTAGAGCATCCACAAGAATTTTTTTAAGTGATGAAGGGCCATAACTCTGACAGTAATTATCGGAAATCGCTGAAATTCAATTTCAATGTGGGCGTATAAAAATTAACCGATGGCATATAATATTTAATGTATGATAAAGACAAAATAGTCGATTTCGGTTTTTGGTGTTGCGCTCATTTTAAAAAAAAATGTCTTTTACGGATAATGTGTATAGTACTAATAGCAATCACATACGGAAGAGGCGATAAGATCCCTTTGCATTTGCAATTTCAAAATTAATTAAAACCAAATTTAAATTCCGAAAATCGGTTGTTTATTTTTTGCTGAAACTCCTTTTTTTAATCTGATCAAAATGGGAGTAAGTCACAAAATGGGAGTAAGTCACAGAGTGGTAATTGGCATATTGTGTCCAAATTTCATGGTTTTGGGACAATCGGTGCCGGTTTCGTGGCGAAATTCCACTTTTTTCGCCCTTACAGAAGCCGTAAATGGCGGAAAAAAACGAACGGCAGGAACCGTGTCAAGAACAAACGATCTGAACGAATGCTGGTATCGCCTTGAAGTTTTCAGTGCACCTAGGTACCAACGTGAAAAGTTCCTCGCCGGAATTTGGTAGTCAACGTACCTTTGGTTCCAGCGTGGCACATGCGCGAAGCAAAAAGAAATTACGGTCGATTTTGGGATTTTGGCTATATTTCGGAGTGGTTTGGTAGATGACGGTGGATCAGGGACTCAGATTGATCTAAAATGGCGATCATAACACAACATGATAATCACTTTGAAGTATAGGTAAATTTTCGCGACCGGGTTGTTTTGCTCTACCCAGGCAACGTTCCTGTGCTCCGATTGCCTTCAAATTTGCACAGAATGTACCTTGGGATTCTAGCTATCACATATTAAAAATAGAAGAGTGTTGGATTCCGATGGGATTCTAGCTATCACATATTAAAAATAGAAGAGTGTTGGATTCCGAGAACGTTCAAAATAAATTCAAAACCCACCCCCAACAATCAAAGGTTTTTTGCTTAAAAAATTGCCGTATTTTATCGAATTTTTATTGTTCTTGATATCTGAGGATTTTCTCAATTTAATATGTGATAAATATCATCGCGGCGCAGCCAACCGCTAGAAATTCCAGAGATTTGGACCACCGGAAGGATGCCTCAGCAGTCAAAAAAGGTCAAAATAGGCGATTTCGGTTTCTAGTGTTGATACATCGTTACGGTCATTTTAAAAAATTGTCTTTTAAGGATAATGTGTATAGTACCAATACCTATCACATAAGGAAGAGGCGATAAAATCTCTTTGCATTTGCAATTTCAAAATTAATTAAAACCAATATTAAATTCCGAAAATCGTTTTTTTGCTAAAACTTTTTTTTTTTTTTAATCGGATCAAAATGGGAGTAAGGCACAGAGTCCGGGGTGGTAATGGGCGTATTGTGTCCAAATTTCATGGTTTTCGGACAATCGGTGCCGGTGTCACGGCGAAATTCCACTTTTTTCCCCTCATGGAAGCTGTAAATTGACTTCGAAAAAAAACGACGAAAGGCAGGTGACAAGAACAAACGACTTGAACGAATGCAGGTATCACCTTGAAATTTTCAGGGTACCTAGGTACCAACGTGAAAAGTTGCTCGCCGGAATTTAGTACTCATGGTACCTTTGGTTCTAGCGTAGCGCATGCGCGAAGTCAAATCCAGCTAAACTCGAAAACAACCTTGTCGGCACGGAAAACATCAAAGGAGAAATTCGAATAAAAAATGATACAATGATTTCACACAACAGGCCAGCTATTAGCCTCTCGATTGACAAGAGTTTCATCGCCCTCCATTCATTATAACCAATGTCATCGTGCCCTAAAGAATCAACAAATCAGCTGGCTTATCTCTGCTTACCCTAAGCAAAAAATGCTCATCTTTGGACTCAATCATGACATTGACCTAGTGAACGCCTACACCAAGTTTGAACATTCTAGCTTAATTAGAAGGAGAGTTCTTGTGTTCCAAAGTCCCGGCCCTTCAAATTGCTTCTATTTTTCATTTTCAATTCAAAATGGTGACCATCACGTGACCGAAATCAAAATTCTGATCCGATAGATTTTTAGGCATTCCTTCCAGGATTCCGAAAATATGACGCCCGAGTCTGTAAGTAAAATAGCAAAAAAGCCTTTTTGATTTTTCACGTTTAAAGATGGTGGCACTTCCGGTTCGATCGACAAACTCCATATTTTGTGTACGAATCAGTAATTACTTGTCTAGTATCGAATTTTTTTTTTAAGTTATTCTGACCTATATTTCGACGATTTTTTTGAAAACTTTGATCCTTAATTTCACCAAGGGGAGATAATTTAGAAAATTTCCAAGGACATCATTGAAGTCGCATTGGCAAGATCTACTAACATTCTAAATTTCACGAAAATCGCACAACTATTAAAGAAGTTGTCAAATTGGTAATAACTTCCGGTTCGAAATGACAGCGACGAATTTTCGAAATGCCAAAATCCGAAATGGCAGATTTGAAGTAAATGTTTCAAGATACTCAAAGAAAAAAGAATTAGTAAAATAGGTCAAATAGTCACAAAGTTACAGCATTGTAGGTCAAATGCATTCCTTCGTAAAATTCGGTGATTTCGGATTCGTAAAACGTTTTGAAAATATATTTAATCAACAGCCACCACCCATTTTTGGGGGGATAGGTAAAAGTTTCAGAACGATCCTATGGTTAGATTCTGAGAAATCCGATTTGTGGACAAAACACAAAAAAAAAATAACAATAATAATCTTAACAGAAACAATAAGCTTTCATATGTAATATGAAAGCTTAATGAATACAAATCAAGGCTAGCAGAAGGTAGGTGTGATTACAATTATCATAGTGGCTATTCATCATATCAGAACTATAGGTTTTCTCAAAATTCACATATGGATTTGTGTCCCATTTATGTATCAGATAACACTAACCATGATAGTGCTAGGAAACGTCCTCAAAAATATAATAACAGACATAGAAATGTTACACATTATAACAAACTTCCATACAAAAGTCAAAATTATATCAACTATAAACAATCAAATAATAAAGAATTACAAAATAGTCTGTTAATTAGAAATAGGTATTGTGACAAAAACACTCAGTCCAAAAAGAAACAAAGTCACAAAAATATCATCGATTTATCAATTAATGTCGTAAATGCGGAGCAAAATAGTTCCATATCAGTAATGTTAGGGAAAATATGTATAAGAGCGTTAGTTGACTCAGGTGCCAGTGTGTCTATAATATCTAAAGATCAATACAATAATAGTGGACTGAAAGACATACATAAACAACAACCAACTGAGACTGGACATGTTAGAGGTGTTGGAGGTTTACTAACAAAGGTACATGGCATTGTGTCATTACCAATACGAATAGGGCGACTAACACTGCACCAAGAATTCCTTATTTTAGATAGCAATGTCCACTCCTTAATATTAGGTGTTGATTTCTTACAAAGACAAAAGGCAGTGACAGATTTTGATTTACAGACACTCGGTCTTCAGAATGGAATAACAGTTGTACCACTTGGAGAAAAACAATCATCAGTTACAAGGTATTTGGTCAAATTAAAGGACAACTTAAAAATTCCAAAAAGAACAGAAGCCATAGTACCTGTTGTTATCGAAAACGTTGGATTGAAAAATGGTATAGGCACCATTGAAGCAAATAAAACACTTATAAATAAATGTTATGTACTGGGTGCTAGATGTTTAGCTTCATACATACTGCTAAACCCGACCAATGATGATGTGAGCCTAAACAGTAAACAAGTGTTGGGTATGCTGTCATGGGTGTGCGAAGATGAAATCCTACCGGAGCTAACTGATGAGCATCCACATGTCAATGTCATGCAAGAGTCATTGGACGTTGCTGACAAAAACAAAGCATTCATTGAAGAAGCTAAATCTCTGGGTGTGGATTTAAGTGAGGCAGATCTAAAGGAACATCAAAAGCAGCAGCTGCTGACATTAATTGGTCAGAATAGGGATGTCTTTGCAAAAGATATGTCAGAATTAGGCTCATGCAATGTAAAAGATTCCTATCATACCATTGACACAGGAGATGCCAAACCAATAAAACAAAGGTTTTATCGAGCAACACCAAAGATGAAAGAGAAAATGTCGAAAATGATTGATGAAATGCTAACAAATCAAGTAATTCAACCTTCTACATCTGAATGGTTATCGCCAGTGGTTCTTATCAGAAAGAAATCAGGTGATCTTCGGTTTGCCATTAATTACAGAGCCTTAAACACAGTTACCAAACCAATCCATTTCCCTTTGCCCAGAATGGAAGATGTGTTCGACTGCATTGGAGAGTCTCATGCTAACATTTTTTTCAACGTTAGATATGTTTTCGGGGTATTGGCAAGTAAACTTGGACCCTGCCACAAAGCATAAAACAGCGTTCACATGTCACAGAGGTGTCTTTGAGTTCAATCGGCTACCCTTTGGCTTGTAGAATTCACCAAGTGCTTTTCAACGTACTTTAACAGAAGTCCTGAGAGATCTGACATGGAAGATAGCACTAGTGTACGTTGATGATATTATAGTTTGGTCCAGGTCATTCGAAGAACATTTGAACCATCTAACTATAATTTTTAGCAGGATTCGAGATGCAAACCTTTAGTTAAAACCTTCCAAGTGTCACTTTGCGGCTCAAAAGGGGTTATACTTAGGTCACATCATCTCAAAAACTGGTATTGCTGTGGACAAAACAAAGACCGAAGCAGTACAGACATTTCCTCGACCAAAGAACGTCAGTGAAGTCAGAGCATTTATAGGACTGTGCAGCTACTACAGACGGTTTATTAAAAACTTTGCACAGAAAGCAGCGCCACTCAACCAATTGCTACGGAAAGATGTGGCATTTCAATGGACACCCGAAATAGATGAGGCATTCAAAATGTTAAAGAGGGCTTTGATGTCACCACCAATACTTCGATACCCAAGTTTTGAAAAGAAGTTCTTGTTGCATGCAGATGCAAGCTCCAATGCCATTGGATATATATTAGGACAACATGATGAAGATGGCAAGGAAGTTGTAATTCAGATATAGAAAAATATGTCCGGTCATGCGAAACCTGTCAAACGTCAAAACCGTACTACCATAAAAAACCAGCCACACTTCGTCCACTACCCATTGGCACCACATTTAGCAGAATCCATATGGATTTCTTGGGCCCACTAAAGACAACAAAAGAAGGATATCATTCAATTCTATTGATTGTATGTCCCTATTCAAAATGGGTCGAAGCATTTCCCTTGAAGTCAACAGAGGCCATAGTGATTGCAAGAATACTTTTTGCAGAAATAATATGCCGCTATGGGACACCAAAGGAAATTCTAACAGACAGAGGGCAGAATTTTATGAGCAAATTGATCAACGAAATATGTAAACTTCTGGGGGTTAAGAAACTTAATATATCAAGTTACCACCCACAAACAAATGCAGCATGTGAAAGGATGAACTCAACAATACTGACAGCAATCCGATCTTATTGCAGGCCAGATCAATCAGATTGGCCAGATATTCTTCCAGGAGTCCTTATGGCTTACAGAGCTACACCAGCTACAGAATCTACCAATATGAGTCCCTTCCATATGTTATTCGGTCGCGAGCCCACACTCCCAATTGATGTTGAACTACTACAACCAGACAACCTTAAAAGAGACGCAAAACAATATTTTGAGCAGATGCAAACAAATCTAAAAACTGCGAACGATATTGCAAATAAAAACATTCAAAGGGCTCAAGAAAAGTATAGTAAGCAACACAACAAAAAAGCGGCACCACCAAATTTTAAAAAGGACTAAATGGTTTGGTTATACTGTACTAAAGTACAGATAGGATTTTGTAGGAAACTTCAACGTAAATGGGTAGGACCATATTATATCTGTCATGACTTTGAAAACAACACCCATAAATTAAGAAGGAACGCTGATCACCAGCTCGTCAAGTCACCCATTCATGCAGACAGATTAAGGCCTTACATTGATCCTGCAAAGTGCCCTACCAATTTGCCTGAGATCCCAGAAGATCAATCAAAATCTGTCACAAACTGCTGATGCACAACCGCACCCCAATGCAAATAATGATAACAGTAACAGTGAGCTAACTACACAACCTAACAACAATACTAATAATGACGAAACACAAAATGTACAAATTCAACAAACAAAATTTGAAGACAAACATATTGACAAGATACTGCAGTCAAGAAAATACAGAGGGCAATTTTGGTATAAAACACGACTTAGGGAAGTAAAAGGACCCCAATGGATAGTTCAGGATCTTTTGCCTCAAGATCTTGTACGAAATTTTCATGCCACAAAAACCTAAAAAGGACTGGTAAAGAAAATGGCAAAGAAAACAAGAAATAATTAATCTCTTCCCCATTCCCCCCCCCCCCCTCAAACTTCAAGTTACCCCTGATGATGTGGGGCCAAGAATTCGTCATCCGCAAGCTAAATTGTGAATCGTAAAAGGCGATTAAAATCTGCAATAAGGAAAGAGATCTGAGTTTTTTTTGTTATTTTTATTTTAACACATATCATATATTGGCTTACATAGAGGTATATAGAGTCAAATGGCCTAGCTAACCAAATGATTCAACATACAGAAATGCGTATATATCATTGGTGACGATCAGTGTTATATAAGTACTATAACAAAATTATTTTTTGTAAAACAACATTGATCTCATTCCTTCAAACAAACTGCCTATGGGCAAGTCCTTTCACTTCTAAAAATACACAAGAGTAGGAATCTAACTAGCAAAACCAAAAGAGTGTTCAGAAGATACATTAGATGAGAGCATGAATCCAAAATTATGAGAGGGCTATATTTGTCTGATAGTGAGACTATTGTGGTAATATACATCACACCTATTTTACTGGTGTTCAATGATGAATATTCATATTTTTTTTTGATTGTATATGTGTTCACAGTATTGGTGTTCATACTTTACTATATTATAATACCATGTATATAATCATAAAGTGTCATTCTATACTTTCAAGGCAGATTTTAATAGTGCATAGCAAGTGACTAATGATCAAATAGCAGCAGAAATTGGAAGAATAATCCTTGTCTGACATGCAAAACAAGATCAGGGTAGGGCTGAACCGAATAGAGATAGTAATTATATGCATTTATGAAGCATGGTACATTTTTTTAAAGGCAGATGGCTCATTTTTGGGAATCTGAAATATATGAAGTTCAATTTGAATGTTAATCGTGTATGCCTGCTTAATGCATTCTACACTATTTTGTTTAAATTATTATTTTGCCATTTGTGAATCAGCCTTTACTAACTACTGCCACTTTGTGTTGTAGGATATGTTTCTGTTGTGTTCATTATAAAATGACACCCAACATCATAAGGTACTTATTATAAAATGTTAATTATGTCTTAAATATTGGATATTAGGATCCTATAGTTTCACGGCAACATAACATCAACATTGATTGAAAGTGATCAGTATTGAATTCTGATTCGTCTTTGGGAATTCGAATATTATGAAAAATATTGAGTTACAGACTTAGCTCCTTTAATATAGGCCTACCAGAATGATGTCGGGAGAAGAGTTTAAGAACAACGTCTGAGTGTCGGGTCGACGCTTAAATAGGTGGCGTCCATATATGACCAGGTAGTATTTAATACAGCCATTCACCCAATACAGGGCTAGACTTACACCACAACGTGGCTCCCAAGATGGATTATCTATAGTAAGTTATCAATGGTCAGCTATGATAGAGATTAGAGACAATAGTAGTAATGAGATAATCCATCTATAAACATTAGGCAACTTAGTAAATGAATGAATGGATGTCACTTAAATACTACCCATTAACAACTATAAAATATTATTAAGTTTAAATATATATAATTACTATGTATTGTTTATTGTTACCAAGTAACCCCTAGTATATTAGAGGAAAGATTGTAGATCATAGGTAGAACCACACAGGCAGGCAAGGGACATACTGAAGGGCAGGTCTCTGATAAGTTATTTCTTAGATGCTGTTCCTTATTAAGTTACTTAGCCTGTGGGTCAGTATTATGTATATATATTATCATTGTTAAATATTGTTACAGAATATAAAATTATACTAAGAGAAGTGAGTTATTGAATTATTGTATGTTCAATCGTACACCCCCAACTAGATTGAACATACAACCCATCGTCGCAGGTTGGACCATAAGCAGGTCCCCTAAACCCCGGATGATAATTTCATGAAAGAATTCACTACAAATGCACAAAACCGAAACGTCCGAGAACCATGAAACAAAGCATAGACTGGCACAGATGTCTCACTACACGCTGTGGGATTGTTTGCCAATGATTTTGGAGTGTCTGTGCCAACTCTGCAACAGTTCGTTGTGGCACGGCTTGAGTTCGAACCCGTCGTCCAAGTTCATCCCAAAGGTGTTCGATCGGGTTCATGTCGGGAGACATAACGGGCCAATCCATAACATGGACATGATGATTGTTCAGAAAGTCTCTTGTGAACCTGACAGTGTGGGGACGGGCGTTGTCATGATGGAAAACCATCTGTCGACGGATGCCATGTTGAGCCAGCAATGGAAGCAACACCGGACAAAGGATGGCGTCAACATAATGTTGAGCGTTGAGATTGCCTTGGACCACCACCAACTGGGACCGGAAGTTGATGTTGATAGCGGCCCAAACCATGATGCCATCTCCCCCCGAAACGATCCCTTTCTAGCACGCAGTTACGAGCAAAGCGTCCATGTCGACGTCAGTAGATACGGTGACGTCCATCAGGAAAACTGAGGTTGAATCGGGATTCATCCGAGAAGATGACATTTCGCCATGGTGTGTTGTGCAGATACCCGATGGGTGGACATTAAAGTGTCTGGCGACGGCTACCTGTGAAACCCCCTGATCCAGCATGCCAATAGCTCTGTTCCTGTTTTCTTGTGTAAGGCGTGGCATTTTTCCGAAGTGATGAATGTTGAAATTTTGATCTGTATTTAAAGGGCCAGAGTGCAGGGAATGCACATGCAAAACATGTGACATGGGACTGCTTAAAATCGTGAAAAAAGACAAGTGTTGTGTTTGCACAAACAAAGTTCATTACCATGAACTGATATTGGGTTCAAACCCAGAACTCAACAAAAAGAGACCCATCACAAGTTTCACCTATGTGCCGTAAGATAGGAAAGCCCCAAAAAACGTTTACCAGAAATATTTCACGAATTAGGCATTGTGTTTTTAATGGCTTTGAGTATATATCTACAGATGAATGAGAAAGTATATCAATGAATTACAAAGACAAAGAGTTGAAACACTCCCTCCAATGTTCTATCATATTCCTGATATTCCAGCCAATGTTCTATCCTATTCTTGAAGCAATGGTTATAAGTGTTATCAACTCAATCCCAAGCATGGAATCCATGTACCACTACCAAAGGAGCAAAATCAGCAGGAAAGAAAAGACAGACAAAACTAGTAGGGGACCCCAGATATATGAACTCACACAGCGCATGACATATTAAGATCCCTGCTACAACAACACTGATAAAATAGAATTCTGTTGTTGTACCTTATTACTGTTTAGAGCATAGACATATTCACTGGTTGTATCTGATGCTGTATCAGGCTTTAGTCCACTTATTCCAACTAGTTTTTCATTTTTCTCCTCCCATGGTAAACCAGGTGTGGTCTTTTGCCAAAACTAGAACAAAGTAAAATAAATGTTATTTTAAGCCCCAACATGCCTTAACATCGTTTAAATATACACAAAAGGATCAATGATTTATATACATGTACCATATTTTTGATAAGTCTATCTAATTTCTCTACGACAAAAATTAACTACTGTGCCATTAAGTACAACAAATATATGTTAGCTTTTGTGAGAAGTGGTATCAGATAATATGTATCATACAAATGAAAACAATTCAACACACAGCATTAACATACTTTTACTAACTGACCATCATTGGTAACTTAACTTGTACTAACTGACCATCATTTGTAGAAAACAGTGTAACTTACCTGTACTAACTGACCATCATTTGTAGAAAACAGTGTAACTTACTTGTACTAACTGACCATCATTTGTAAATAACAGTATTACTTACTTGTAGTAACTGACCATCATCAACAGATAACAGTATATGTAAATAATTATTAAATGTTGATGTTATTATTGATGTTATTAAACTTCTTTTTAAACTCTTTTTAAGGTTCTGATCTTTCTTTTGATCATCCTTTTGAAAATCAGAACTTTTACTTTGGATAGCTCTACCATAAACGTTATCACAAATCTACAATATATATATATATATATATATACCAGTATGAATTATTTTAATAAAGTAAACTATTAAACTAAGCAAAACCATGTACTGTGGCATTGGGTGGGGTGGGAGGGAATAACTTCCGGACATGGTTACTGGTTTTCAGCATGGTTTTATATTATAACAATTTTCCGGTATTCGCTCCCCCTACTAAACTGTCATTGTGGCTGAGTATAGATATGCTTGCCTATGTCTCTATCAGCCAGTATTAATAGAAGATTTCTTTAACAAGAGTTCCTAAACAGCATGTCCTTGCCAAAGAAGAGACAAGAACATCTTTCGAAACTAGGGAACAAAATTAATCTAGCGGTACACTACATATTATTCTTGGATGAAAACTTCACTCCCTTTTTATGCGACAATATTGTGTAAACAAGAATAACAGATAGCCACACAATTTTGCAAAGTCTGGAAATACGCCCGCACAGCAGCTATATCTTGACCGCAGCTTATTTTGAAAGGATAATCTCTTGCATGTTTACAAGCTTTTTCGCACATTTCAATAAGGTTTGTCCTTTCATGACCCAAATGCTGAATTTCAATAAGGTTTGTCCTTTCATGACCCAAATGCATCACATCAAATTTGAAAAACATCCGTCAAAAACTCTAACCTCAATCATAAATGACAGACGAATTGATGGGGCGAAGACCATAGAGTATACACTCAAAGTACATGTTGGAGTATAAAAACTTGAAATCATGCAGAAATGGCAAAACAGCTGATTAACAAGCCAACAGTGAGGCTGATGTCCCCCTGCCGAAATCCCAAAATAAATAGATGACACTTATTAATTAATTGCAAAATTATTTTTTTAAAAAGTATCAAGCAATCAAACTGAATATCAACTATACCCTAAGTTTCATCACTCTCTATCAGATAGAATCAAAGTTATCTTGTCCCTAAGTCAAAGCATCAACCAAAGAAATTGTTTAACTCTGCTTAGCTTTAGCTCGAAATGTTAATCACTGAACTCTACATCAAGTTTAAACATTCTATCGCTCCTTATGTCAAATCTAGTTTAAAATATTTGATTATTTCGAGATCAAAACATAGCACACTTTAAAACTCTGAGTGAAGGGGTAATCATTAATCATTTTCTGAACAGACTGCCCCTTTAAAATGTAAGTAATCTTATCGTTGAAATCAATCAGCTGCTTGATCTCATGAACTTCTAACACTTCGCATAAAGTTCAAGTTGATCGAGTGTAACTTCAGTCTCTAGAATACACACAAATTTTTCAAATTGATCAAGGGTCATAACTCCCAAATTGCTGAAAATTAACAGACTTCGTTGTTTCATGAACATAATCAAGGGCAATAACTGTGACAGTGTAACTTATTGCAAATTGTTGAAATCAATAGGATTATTCATTCCGTGAACATAATCAAGGGCAATAACTCTGTTTGTAATTATAGGAAATTGTTGATAATTAATAGACTTCTTTGTCTCCGGAACATAAACACTGTGTACAAATCTAAAATCAATTAAATGATAACATCAGCCTCCAGAGTATCTACAAGCAATATTGGATGACTGACGGACAGATGGTCTGACAGGGTTGGCAAGAACAACATTTCAATGTGGGCACATAAAAAACACAATTTGGGTAAGTAATTAAAGCTGAGAGTATTAAGTAGATGTGAGAATCTTCAGTAATAGATACATCTTGGAAATCCTACAACAATGTTGAATGATGTACAAGTCAGTAATTCATATCAAATCTCAATACCCTCTTCTTCCACGACCATATCTATAAATGCTTACCTTATCTCCTGATGAATTTTTACACTGTTCATACGGTCCAAACATCCACTCTGGAACAGATGCGATCTCTTCATTACAATTAGTCTTAATAAAATCAAATTCTATATCAATACGTTCCAATCTAAATGAACAAACCTTTGTACCAGACCATGGATCAGGTTTATCTGATGTGTCATTGGATGCTTTACTAAACGCAATAATCAGTGCTGATTCCTTAAAATTGTTGTTAGTATAATGTCCAACTGCGGCTGAAGTTGCAATGGTATATTCTTTTCCACAATTCATAGGAATTTCTAAAAATGGATACACAGATTTAGTACCATTATTCAAACAAATCCGAAATATGGTGGTCTCAAAACCTTCAAATTTTGTCACACTTTTCATTTTAACAGTTAAAAAATAAATAAACTTGTCACTTTTGAAAACTTTGATGAACCTTACTATCAGTTCTTTACGATATTTTGAAAAAACGTTTAATCCATGGTCACCAATATACTTGATTCTGTTTTCATTATCCACAAACTTTCTGAATGTTATCATATTATTTGGACTGGGTTGGGAAATAGCAACTATAAATTCTTCTGTTTCTTCTGCTAAAAACAACACTAACACAGGACCTTTTCCACCAAAAGAACTTTCATTATTTTTTCCTTGTGATATCCACTGCCATGTTGAAATATTGTTTAAATCATGGTAGGAACACAAACCATCACAAACAGAACCACACACTAAAAGTTTCCGAGCAACATGATTTATCTCTAAAACATGTATTTGGTTATCACTGCCAGTAGAATTTCTTTCTAGTTTTGAAGTACACGGAAATGAGGAGGGATAAGGGCCAATCTGTAGTGAATTTTTGATCATTAAGTTTGAAGAGAAGTGAAATAAATAATTAACACCTGAAACATAAACATCACCTGTATTACGATCAACAGTCACCTGGTTTGGGTTCACATAATCCTGGAATTTATATTCTTCTCCTCTACTAGAGTATATGACAAGAAGAATTAAAAGTATGTTAATCATGGTATCTGTACAATATCAACTTTTCATATTTCAAATATTCTTTCTTCGAACTTTCTCCTGAAAAGGACAAATTATTATATGATAATTATAGCTACATAATAATCGAGTTCATTAATAAAATCATAAAATAAGATACAGTCATGGCTAGATTCATTTCTAGTTGTGTGAATATTGGCCAAATTCACCATATTGTATGAATACTGCAAAAACACACATTTTTGATCTGAAACACGAATTTGGAACTTTTCTTTTCCACATATTTTATTGTAAAACATGTGGCGTAAATAGCCAAATATGAATAAGAAAACTATTCACATTTTCAGAATGGATAATGATTGGTTTCAACCGTTTAACAATTTACAACCGTTTATTGAGACATCTTTAATCACTGTCATTATAGTATAATTTAATTTGTAACAAATTTAACAATAAACAATGGCTTAACAAATTAATGGTGTAATTGTTTCAAATAAATGCATCAGATCAAAAATATTACAGATGAAAAGAAACACATATTATATTAATAAATTATCTACACTGCATTGAATAAATACCTTACAAATATTACTGTTTCTATAGGTCTATACTACGGAAGCGTAATAGGGCCACATATTTTTTTTTATTATTCTATTTTCAATTTTTCAAGATACTAACTTGAATTTTCAAGATACTAACTTGAATTTTCAAGATACTAACTTGAATTTTCAAGATAGTTACTAACTTGAATTTTCAAGTTACTAACTTGAATTTTCAAGATACTAACTTGAATTTTCAAGTAACTGGTTCAAAAAAGGCCTTATTCTAAGTTCTAAATGTGTTAGTGTTCTGCCTTTAGTTTAAATCATCTCATTAAATTCTATTTTACGAGTCTAACAGTTTTGAGAGTTACTAACTTGAATTTTCAAGATACTAACTTGAATTTTCAAGATACTAACTTGTTACTAGTTAGGCCTACTTTTATCCGTTACATATCTGTTACATTTCTGGTAGCCTATATTTGTGTCAAGGCTGCTGTGTGGGCGTATTATCTTTCTTGTATGTCCTTTTACTACCCGGAATTTTCAAGTTATTGACTTACAGGCTTTAAAATTTAGAAAAGAATAAATTAATGGCCCTATTACGCTTCCGTAGAATTAACAGAGGGGGGAAGAGTATTGCGTTTATACTAAGCTCTGATAAAAAAAACATGTCTCCTCTTCATAAACTGGCAGTATTGACCTAAATAAATGAATGAGTGAATGTTGTTTATAGCACGTCGACACCGTAAATCATGTCAATCTACGTGTTATCGCCGATAATCTGCTTATGTTTTGGGAGTACCCCTAAGTGATCGGATAGGCTGTTCCCACACCTTGTCACTAAGATAGCAGAGAATGGGACTCGAACCCTCGACACCATTGATGGCAGACCAAGGCGTAGCCTATCGGCCACCCGACCCTCTCCCCAAGAGTCGCCTTCTAGGACACGCTAGGAATGAGGCGATGGACACATTCTGCTATCTAACTCTGTACTATTGACCTGTAAAATAATGCACTGTAAAAAATTTATATTTATTTTACATTGTTTCTTGAATTACCTCGCAACGTCCAGGGTTCTAAAGGGTGTGAGGGGATGGCAGAGATGTCCTAGGGGGCAGATGTTCCAGAGGAATAATGTCGGGGGGGGGGGGGGAAACTCTAGGGGTAGATGTCCTTAGGGGGGGTAGATGTCCCGGAGGGGGGGGGCAGATGTCCGGGGGGGCCAAATGTTCGGTGAGTAAAAGTCCGGTGGTAGATGTCCTAGGAGGGAAGATGTTTTCAGGAGGAAATGTCCTGGGGGTAAAAGTCCTAAAAGGGGGGGAGGGTATCGGGGGGGAGATGTCCGGCGGGGGAGATACCCAGGTGGGGTGGGTGGGGGGTATGTCGTGTATTACGTCAATAAAGACTATTTTTAGAACTGGGACGTTTGATTCGTCATTATGCACCACATTTAATTTTGTTTTTTGGACTTCAAAAAGGTTTTCTATAAGGCTCAAAACTGTTAAAATGAATGAATGAATGAATGGTGTTTTATGGCACATCGACATCGTAATAACCTGGTCAATTTGCGCCAATCTATGTGCTATCGGAGTACCCGGAGGAAACCTGCGTGATTGAATAGGCTACTCCCGCACCTTGTCATTGAGGTAGGCGAGAACAGGATTCAAATCTCGAACCCATTGATGACAGACCGACCACCCGACCACCCTCAAAACTGTTAGACTCGTAAAATAGAATTTAATGAGATGATTTAAACTAAAGGCAGAACACTAACACATTTAGAACTTAGAATAAGGCCTTTTTTGAACCAGTTACTTGAAAATTCAAGTTAGTATCTTGAAAATTCAAGTTAGTAACTTGAAAATTCAAGTTAGTATCTTGAAAATTCATGTTAGTATCTTGAAAATTCATGTTAGTATCTTGAAAATTCAAGTTAGTAACTTGAAAATTCAAGTTAGTAACTTGAATAATTGAAAATAGAATAATAAAAAATATATGTGGCCCTATTATGCTTCCGTACTATACAGTGTCTGATCCAGTCTATTTATAGCAGTTTTTTCTCTTCCCACTTTTGCATGAAATTTTTTGTCGAATTTTTGGTCTAGAATCAAAAAAGATATCACTGCCTACAGATTCTTTGACTTGACATACAACAAAATCAAGTGAAATAGTGTCCTCAAGAAGATAACTCCACAAAAAAAACACAGACAGGCGTTTGTCAGCCCCACTAATATGACTACCATTTTGATAGACCTCTTAAGTTTTTAAATTTTCATCAACAGCTTTTTCCTTTATCATATTTACAAACTTTTCATAACTTCGACTGTAAAAGGAGATGAAAACTTCCTAATTTACGATAGAATTTCAATAGGGACTTTTGTGCACAACTTAATATTTTGGAGAATAAAACTTCTTAATTTTGTGTTAAAATCCCTTAAAATCCTCTACCTTAGGGTCGGGCAACTAACTCAATATCTGTGATATATTTTCAAGCTGTATTATGCGGTGTCTGGATAAAACCAGGCTTTAATTTTATAAAAATTATGTGTAGGTGAAATTTACCTTTCGTTATCAAGTACAGCACATGGGTCATTCATTGTATAGACCTCTAAAGGAACGGGAATCAATTATCAGGTCATCCAACAAAAAAATTGACCCGAAATCTTAAAAGGGTTACGTGTTCGGATAAGCAGTTTTGACGTTGAGCTGAAACTTTGAGACAAGGTAATTACACCATTCCTTTATATTTTGGTGCTGAAATATCATATGTACTCAGATTTTTATTTTTGAGACTCTGTTCAATTCGGGATAGTCCCTTTAATGATTCAATCAAGTTTTTAAAAATTTATAAGATAACTTTGTCCTTTATCGATGTTCACAAGCTTAAAAGTCAACAAAGGCAGTAACTTGTCAGGTCTCTATATGCCCACCAGAGGTAAAGTCATCTGTGCTAAATCTAAAATCATTGTCAACAATTCTCACAGAGCAAATTTTAAAAAAAATCTACTATGTAAAATGCATTTGAAATTTATGATCCCATTATTTTGAAATTTAGCATGATTCTAAATCCCATAAGTTTTAATAAAGTTAGGATTCACCATCACAAGATTTCACAGTCAACTTGGCAAAAATTTGATGAGATTTATAGGTCTTTCCTCTAAATTCAGATACCAATAACAACCAATCATTTCCTTGCCTACGATCTATCTTGATATCTTGATTGTACTTTGGCATGACAAAAGTGTATAGAGATGAAACTCACATGATAAAAAGACTATTCCAAACATACATTTATTTTCTGACAAGGCTTTTCTGAACATACATTTTTGTGTAAAAAGAGTTGTTTGTTCCACATCAAGCACACTGATTAAACAGTAGTTACGAACTGAAATTCGAGAGTGATTATCATTCACTGCCTGATAAGAAAGTTAACAAGCCAACAGTGAGACTGATGTCCCTCGCCGAAATCCCAAAATAAATAGCTAGATGACACATATTAATTAATCGCACATTTATTTTTTTCAAAAGTATCGGCCAATCAAACTGTACACTAAGTTTCATCCCTCTCTACCAGATAGAATCAAGATTATCTTCTCCCAAAGCATCGACCAATGAAATTATATATAAATTAGTTCTGCTTAGCTTTAGCTCGAAATGTAAATCATTGAACTCATTTAAGACATAATGAACATCTACATCAAGTTTAACCATTCTACTTCAATTAAAAGCAGAGTTGTTATGTTCCAAAGTCTTGACCAATCTAATTGTGTATCGCTCTGCTTACCCTGAGCAGAAAAAGATCATTATCGAACTTAGTCAAGGTATTGATGTACTGAAACTATACACCAAGTTTCATCACTCTCACTTAAGTAGAACTAAAGTTATCGTGTCCCAAAGCATCAACCAATTAAATTGCTTATCTCTGCTTATCCTAGACAGAAAATGCTCATCTTCGGATTCCATCAAGGCATTGACCTAATAAACACCTACACCAAGTTTGAACATTCTAGCTCAATTACAAGGAGAGTTCTTGTATTCCAAAGTCTCGGCCAATCAAATTGTTATTGCTCTGCTTACCCTGAGCAGAAAATGCTCATTATTAAACATAGTCAAGGTATTGATGTGATAAAACTATACACCAAGTTTCATCACTCTCATTAAATTAGGGGGATCGCGTGGCTAAGTGGGTAAGACACTGGCTCGCTAGCCTGGAGGTCGGGTGTTCGATCCCTGCATTGGCCTGGAAAGTTCATCCAGATTTTCCGGCGTGGTTCCCCCTTGTCAGTGATGCAGGATGGAGGGCCTGACAAGTACAGCTGTCTAGTCCTTCGGATGAGACGAAAAACCGAGGTCCTGTGTATACATTGGAATGTACGTAAAAGACCCCTTGGCAGTTGGAATTCGATATAAGAGTAGGGGATAGTGCCGCTGCCTGGGCAAAATATCCCTCATAGCACACTGTATGGCGTATGCCCGTCTTCATTAGCCCAGTTTAGGAGCAGAACAGTAGGACGTTAAACCCCATTTCATTTCATTTCTCACTTAATTAGAACTAAAGTTATTGTGTCCCAAAGCATCAACCTATCAAATTGCTTATCTCTGCTTAACCTAAGCAGAAAATGCTCATTTTCGAACTCCAGCAAGGCATTGGCCTAATAAACACCTACACCAAGTTTGAACATTCTAGCTCAATTAGAAAGACAGTTATTGTGTCCCAAAATGTGTGACGAGCAGAGGGAGGGACGGACGGACAGACAGACGGCAAACCCATTTTAATAGTCCCCTACTTTCTTCAAAAGGCTGGGGAACAAAAAAAGAAATTGGCCTGTGCATAATGGCATTTATACATGTACATAATAGTGATGGCGTTTATGACTCATGTGCCTTGTACAGGACACTGGAGCACTTGTGGTCATTTTCATGAACTCTGTACCCTTTTTATGTACCCAAGAGCCATACATGTATCAAGTTCACTTCTCAATAAATTTAGACAATCCAACCTGTTTTGTAGATCACACCTTTCAAATTTCTGGCTTTAAGCCTACAATAACATGTTGTGGATATCAGTGATAATTACACAATTCTATGTTGTACAACAGTGAATTATGAAACAGACTCTTTATATGGAAAGGTTAAACTCCACTAATAGTCTAGAAATATTACCATGCCATTTGCAAATATATTTTGTGTTCTAGTGAATTGTAAGATAGAAGATCTAATGATAAACTAATAATTATTGGAGAATAGCAGTGACCAAAGACCAGTATGAGGCCATAGGATACAAACGAAGTACATGTATGCAGGGGTGAGGCTATGGATGCAGCATCTCACCTACATGTACATATTGCATAGGTGTTATGCTGCACCTTATGCCAGGTAACACACGCCTGTTAGAAATAAATGGATCATAAATAAGTTCATTTCCTTAGAAAATCTGACCTTTTTTTTTCAGAACATTAATACGAATTTGGTTGAAATCACTGAAGAAGTTGAAAACATACATTTTAAACCTGGATGAGAGAAATGACTTATTATTACTAGTTCAGTAAATTATGTATTTAATATGTATAAAATCGACTACAGTAATTTGTTTCTAACTGGTATTACGGATGAACAGGTTTCAAATTTTTAACAACTACAAAACCGTGCTGCTTACATTGTCACAAAAAATAAATGAAGATCATACATCACCCCAGTCTTAAACAAATTACATTGGCTCCGTGTTCGAGAAAGGATTAACTTTAAAATCGTATCGTTAACCTATCGACCGATAAGCAAATCCACTCCAGGCCACCTTCAAAATCTTGTATCACTAGATCAGAGTAAAGGCTCATTATTGGATGTACCTACCTATAATTTGAGATCATCTGGATCCACAATTTTTCGATACAGTGCATCAATTGTGTGGAATACACTTCTAGAAAATATCAGACAATGTGATTCTGTGTCGGATTTTAAATCCACTGTGAAAACTTGGTGATTTAGTAACTATCATTAACATTCCAAAGTGAGAACATTTTCTAGTGTCTATATATAGTGGATTGAATAGTTGCGAGATACAAATATGATAATATCATTATTATTATCTGTTTTTCTATACATATAATTCAGAAAATATTACTTTGAATTTAGGTAAACTATATATAAGTATATTAAAATTATCAAATATATAAGTTTATTAGTTCCTACTTTAAATATTGACATCAACCTATATTTACATCCTGTCATTGTAGTTCTTCTTGATATAGTTAAAACAATATCACGTATCATGATAAAATAGAGGAAGGGCAGAAATCAATTCTATGAGTAAACTAAATTTCTTGCAAAATAAAAATTAGGATAACTTGTTAAATTTTATAAATGAATAAAATACAATAATTTTAGATAAATGAGTGTTTAAGTCTTTCATAACACCCACTGTTCTGACCTAATAAACAGTGCCTCTCACCCTAACATACATTATGCAAGAGCTAAATCTGTCTATTGCAGGTCTTTGTTTAATTAGGCCTGAAATGTTATCTAAATTATTAATTAGACATTAATTAACTTATCCAGACCATAATCAACTCTCCATGTCATCACTAGCCTTCGATATTTACTGGATTTGAATCCGATCTGCTGCTCAACACTCATTGATGATTAAATCCAACTTTAGAAATGCTGATGATCGAGGCTAGGCCTAAAATTCAAAAGCTAATATCTCGGTTCAGAGTGGATCAATTTGACTGAAATTTTCTGCAAATTCTCTTTACATTATCTAGTTTTTAACTACTATAGTGAGAACAGCCAGCTCTTTATCTAATTTCCCATAATGTATATTTAAGTAGAATAGTACACGGTATAGACCACTGCTTGGAAATTTTGGTAATCAGAAGAGTCTAGGGTTATTTTGAATCATTTACAATTATGTTATGGGTGAGAGTGATGAAATGAAATGAAATGGGGTTTAACGTCCTACTGTTCTGTTCCGACTGGGCTAATGAGGATGGGCATACACAATGCAGCGTGCTATAAGGGAAATCTTGCCTGGACAGTGGCGTTACAGCCTACTCTCATATCGAATTCCATCTACCAAGGGATCTTTTACATTTTCTCCAATGTGTACATGGCACCTCATTTTTTTCATCCCATCCAAATGACTAGACAGCTGTCCTTGTCAGGCCCTCCATTCTGCACCAATGACAACAGGAAACCATGCTGGAAAATCTCGACGAACTTTCCCGATCAACATCGTGAGCGAACCCACATCCTCCAGGCTAGAGAGCCAGCGTCTGACCCACTTTGCCACCGTGGCTCCCTGGTGAGAGTTATAATGCCTCATTAAATCTAAGAATATTCTGCATGTCAGTTCTTTATATTTTTGTGACAGGGCGTTTCTGACGGGAATGCTAGCCGTAATCCCAGGCATGAAATCCACACACCTCTACTAAGTGAGCCAAAGAGCATTCCCCTCAACCAGTTCAGTATATTTAACCTCAAAACAGCACAAGATAGAAAAATCTCACAGCACACCACATTTTTACATCCCTGGTACATAATGCTCATAGCTAAAGAGAAATGTGGCAAGAACAGTGTGAATTATAGCAGTACAAAAGACATTATTAACATTGTTGTTCAGTACAATAATAATGCTCATGCCAACAATGAAGGAAATATTCTGCATCACCTGTCAAAATACATGAATATCAAGATGTAATAAAAATCTATTCAAAGAAATACAAAGTATATTTTGATAAACTCACAATGTGAACATTATCGCATAAGTAGATGTAGTAAAAACATCAAAAACTTGAATCAGATTTGCATATTGTGTTGTTTCAATTATTTCACATCTGAAAGGAATTTTGTAAATTCTTTTATGATATAAACACTACAACTATTCAATCAATTTATAAACAGAAGCGAGTTTCTTGCACCTAACTCTAGTGTACTTTAGGTCAACAGGAACTCTTGTAAGATACAATAATCATGGCGTACAATATATGTTTATCATTCTGATGTAGACTTATTATTCTGTATTTCAATTCCCACATGTTTTTAATTCAATAATGTGTTTATAATGCAAGATAATTGGGGTATGTTGTGATTGCTTTGGGTGGTAACTCTCATTACATCTAGATGCTGTAATTTTATCATCTGTGTATAATGTATGGGTCAATATATATTTGTAAATAGAGTAAATTAAAGACATATGATGATATCAATTCCTATTGGTGTCATATCTATTGTAAAATGATTATAATTTTCAGATCACATGGATACCTTCCTTCGTTATACTTGGATTAAAGGCTTAATTATTCACCTTTCAGAAGATGTATCTTAGAACTATCTACACGTTTTGTATTTGGGTCGTGGTCTGTAGTCACATGAATCAATACTAAATTTTATGATACAAACGTTTATGACATTTGGATGAAGAACAAATTAACAATCTGTTGCTAAAATTAGACCTAATTTTTAGTCAAGATGAGTGATATAGAGTAAATTCGAGCCTCGTTGTGCCCAAAACATTCCCACCTTGCAATAGCACATGTCGGTAAAATGGTTATATAGAAATGTTGTTAGTTTGAACATTCTACCTTAATTAGGAGAGTTATCATATTCCAAAGTCTTGACCAAATGAAATTGATGCAGAAAATGTTCATGATCAAACATAGTCATGATATTGATATAGTGAAACTACATGTATATACCAAGTTTCAATTAGAATAAAAGTTATCGAGGTCCAAAGTCTTGACCAATCAAATTACTTATAACTCTGCTTAACCTGAGCAGAAAATACTTATTATCGAACTTAGTCCAGGTATTGATGTTGTGGTAGTGTCGCCCAATGTGCATAGAGAATTTCAAACATGTCGCCCAAACTCATCAATTTGTCTACTTGCTTGGCGTAAGCGAGCCAATCAACTATCGCGCGCGTGCATGCTTCGACTATAAAACTGTGCGCGTATCATTCATCTGGGGAGTTTCAGTTAGCAACTCCCTAGGTAAGGTAACCTTATCAAACGTAAGACACAGACTGGTTGCCAGAGTCGATAATCGCCTCATATCAACCAGATGGTGTTGATTTTCATTTTTTTTTCATATATTTGGGCTAGATTGTTTGAGCGCATTTCTTACTCTTAGATAATAGTTCTAATTTGGCTTTGGGGAAAAATAGTATAATTTATATCTACTTCTCGCTTCGCTGTGGGGAGCACGGAATCGATCCACGTACTTAACCATATTGGAATTTGGTCAGTTGATTCGTGAAGAAAAATTCGGTGATTTCGATTTTAATGGTGTTATAGCAGTTTAGACATTGCGTTCTACTCTGGGGATATAGGCATTGCGACCTCTTCACTTGATTCGTGAGGAAGAATTTGGTGATTTCGTTTTTAATGCTATTCTAGTAGTTTAGACATTGCGTTCAGTGATTTCCTTTTTAATTGTAGGTTAATGTGCTGTACCGGATGGATGAATCGATTCACCACAGTGGGTTAATTCATTCCGTTTTCTGAGAAATAGATTTTGGCGTATAAATTTCATGATTTCTGTTTGGTATTTCGGGCAAATTAATCATTTGAGAAATTAAGGGCACATGTCACATTTCCAGAATCCATTGTTGTTTAATTTATAATAATAAGTATCAAATTATATCTTGTTTATTATTTGTTTCATGTCATTAGCTGCCACTGCATCCAGTATCCGAACCCTGTCCTACAACAATGTAATGAAACTATACATCAAGTACATCAATCTCACTCAGTTACAATATAAGTTATTGTGTCACAAAGCATTGACCTATCTAATTGCTTAACTCTGTTTAGCCAAAGCAGAAATTGTCCATCATCAGATCAAAATAGCTATTTCTTTATTGATACAACTGACAAAAAAATCTCTCTGACATAAGGAATATAGTCTACCGATTAACTTGCTGGTGGTCCAAGTATTTATCATAGAAATCGTGTAGAAACTAATTTAGTAGTCATAACATTAGAAAGTAAGTGATTGGCAGACGTCAGTCTACAGAAGTAAAACTATCCTACTAGACCAATCTGACTGTATGCTATTGAAGTTGTAAACCTAATCCTCCTTTCCTTTTTTTATCCATTCTGCAAAATGTTTTGAGTTTTCAGGTTTCTTTACAGTTTAAGCTTTCAGAATTAATAAGCCAAATAAAATAATGACATTGTTACATACATGTATCTAATCGTGGATCAACACCAATTGACTCATTTCTGTAACTAATATACTGTACATCCGTTTCAACAGGAATTGATCTTTGATTCAACACTTTATCATGTGTGTCAAAACTCAAATATAAATACTGTATATTTATAATGATTCATATCAATCAATTAGTCAACTGTTTTATATAATTCAAAGATAATATTATTCATTTTTAATCAAGTTTTATTAAAAATAAGGAAACCATTGTCACATTTATAATACAATAAGATGCATAAATTCTGATTATAGGGGGAGGGTAGGACATATAAAGGACAGGCAGTAGAATCCAAGATAAATCTGGGAAAATAGTGCCTATAAATGTTTAGGGAATATGGAAAGGGAAATCTGGAAAAAGAGTGCCCATAAAGGTTTAAGGAATATGGAAATTTTGTTTTTTAAGATACTGTAGCCCTACCTACACTGCACATAATGAAAAGATAGGCAAAGAAACATATGGTTTGACGTGATCAAGGGCCATAACTCTGGCAGTAATTATCAGAAATCATTGAAAATGAATAGTCAATCGGATATTAACTTTATCCTCTAAAGCATCCATCAGATTTTTCAAAGTGATCAAGGGCCATATAACACCAGTAATAATTATCAGAAAGAAATGGGGTTTAATGTCCACTCGACGAGGACAGACCTTCTGATTTCATGCTCATGCGCATGCATTAAATTTGAAGTCATCGGATAATCACCTTAGTCTCTTGAGCATCCACAAGCAATAGTGGACGACAGACCGTATTTCATCATATTTCAATGTGGCACTCGTCGGACCGGCAGTTTCTGCAGATATGAGTCACTTGAGCGACACAGCAAAGCACTGTAAAGTGGCAGAAATGCAGATTAGTGTTTTTAACAGATTCTGTCAAGAAATAGATGTAAGAAGAGAGAAAAGTAGAAAAGGTAAAGTAGCTTTTGTAAAATATAATAAAAAAAAACATTCTGCTTCTCCATATCTTATTATGTGCGTGTATTGTAGCACAAAAGCAAAACATGGTTAAACTTAATCCCAATTTCAATCATGCCAAACAGACAGATGAGAGCAAATGAGTGGAAAACTCTTTGTGTTATTGTCTGGATGTTTTTCTTTCAAATCTTTTCATGGAAATACAGCAGAGGTTGAGTTACAAATAGTAAAAACAGAAATGGATGCCATCTACCACACCTCAAGATGTCAATCAAATAGAAATAAAGGCTTTTGAAGTATTATGTATTCTACACACAGAGGTGTAGTCACACATTTCTTTTCTTTTTTTGAAATAAAGATACCCTCATCCTTTGCTTCATCAATGCTTAGATTTAAACCAAGAAAATTAATTTGTCAATAATCAAGCCATTTCAGTTGTGCCTGCTGATCTAGTCATCATCATCAATGTTCGTATCTAAACCATGAAGATAAATTTGTCTATATAGGAGGCAGACCACCATTAAATTTCATCATCTCGGTACCCACGAATTGTAGTTCGTCTATTTATAGCAATTCTCTCTCTCTCTCTTTTCTCCCCTTTTGCATGCCCATTTTTGTTGACTTTTTGGTCTAGAATGGACGAAGAGGGTTTGAATTAACATTTTCTGCCAAGTTTTGGTAAATATTCATGATTTTGAGGCGGAAGGATAAGAGGGTTATCAGGTTAGCTACGGCGATGTGTACGGCAACTAGTTACATGTTTTTAGTATGCTTCTTCAAGTTTGTGTATCTCAAAATTTTGGTGGTCAACCTCATACAAATTTTAGTGCAAAGACATGACCATTTGTTCCTCTGTCTGTAGTGAAAAGCATTCAGCCCAACGAAAATTTGGGGAAAAGTTGGAGGTGGGCAAAGAGGCCAGAATTAACATTGAAGTCGATGGGGAAATTAATGGTGGTCTGCCTCCATAATCATTTTACCGGTTGTCTTATAGATAAAGCTGTCTATATTTTGCTTTAAACAATACTAAGTCTAATGACTGGCTACAAATTGCTGTCTTCTAGTATTATTTGTTGGACAAAATATATATACCAAGATGACCACCAACCCCACCTCCTTAGTTTTTTCTAAAAAAATAATCCATTTCATATTGATATCATACATGTACTTGTTAGAAGCAGACGTTAAGACCCACAAATGAACAATTATAATATATATATTTCATCGATTTGATGGCACAAATACTTTCACATTTATCTGATTTAGCATACATAAGAAGACTGAGAATTTTGGGGATGAATCATCATGTTATTTTGTTGATTTGTGTCTGCTAATATTATGGTTAAGAGATTAGGCCTATTTATCTAACCGTCATTTTTTGTTCCATATTATAAAATAATAATTTTTAAGC
Organism: Patella vulgata; assembly: GCF_932274485.2. Lineage (NCBI taxonomy): Eukaryota > Metazoa > Mollusca > Gastropoda > Patellidae > Patella > Patella vulgata. The sequence continues at coordinate 48,685,651 of NC_065885.2, forward strand.
CTGTTAATTAATTGTCTATAATTTAAGAGTTTATTATAGGTCTTCCTTTAATACTGTATAGTATTGTTACCAGTGAACAAGCTCTATATAATTAAATAAGTGGTCTACCTACTATTCTACTAATAAATAAATTGTTGAGTAATTACTTAGTTACAAGTAGGCCTAAATGTATATCTCAACATTATATATAAAAACTTGAAAGTTGAAAGATATTAATGTTGACAAACAAATTAGCATATAACAAGTAATAAAATCAAACCTTAATATTTAAATCAAGCAAGTCAAGTCCTTCCTCATCCATCCTCTGACGTCATTCGAGTACTCATTTTTAAGTGGAATTTTTCTAGAAACACTTTTAAGTTCAACATTGTTCAAAATTATTTAACTTAAAGGGACTATCCCGATTTGAACAGAGTCTCAAAAATAAAAATCTGATTACGCACGAAATTTAAGCGCCAAAATATAGAGGAATGGTGTATTTACCTTGTTTCAAAATTTCAGCTTAAATATTGATTCGTTTGGACGTGAATGTCAAAATTGCTTATCCGGACCAGTAACCCTTTTAAGATTTCGGGTCAATTTTTTCGTTGGGTGACCTGATAATCGACCCCCATTCCTTTAGAGGTCTATACAATGAATGACCCATGTGTTGTACTTGATAACGAAAGGTAAATTTCACCTACACATTATCTTTATAAAATAAAAGTCTGGTTTTATCCAGACACCGCATAATACAGCTTGGGACACCGGTCTCCATTTCCAGATAAAGACTGATGGGTTTAAGTTGTTTGAAAACGTATCACATATGTTGAGTTAGTTGCTTGGCCCTAAGGTAGACGATTTTAAGGGATATTAACACAAAATTAAGCAGTTTTATTCTCCAAAATATTATCGGGATTGGCCCTTTAATTTCGTATTTCATTAACAACTTACAACTAGGTGTCCCACATCAAAAGTCATTTGAACACAAATAATACAGACTAAAGATGGCTTAAAGGAGCCATCTACTGTAAGGTTAATTTAATGATAATTCTGTCTCACAGTCCTGCACGTGTACCTTAAGCCGTGTGATAAGCTTTGGAAAATAACAATGTTCAGTTGAATCTTACCTTTTCACCAATTTCTAATTCTGTTGTTCAAAAGAATATTTTGTCTTTCCTGAAGTTTCTCTCTTTGTTGGTCTGATGTTTGGTTAGGTGAAATCTTCAAGTTGATCTGCTTTACTGGTAATATTCTACAGAATTGTCTGCCTGATAACAATTCATCGGGAGACAGTATGTCTTTAGATAAAGGCGTTAATCTGTAATTCAGCAAGGCTAGATTAGCATCTTGATAGGATTCTAGAGCTTTGGTGAGAAGTTTCTTAACTATATATACCAATACTTCTCTTGGCTTGACCATTACTGGCGGGATATCTCGAACTACTTGTATGATGTTGTAATTCTCACAGAAAGTTTGGTAGAGTTGACTGGTATACTGTGGACCATTATCAGACATAATTGTCTCTGAGATACCATACTCTGTGATGATAAACTTTGTGTGTGCAACCAGACTATCTACTGACATAGTTTCTTAGAAACTTAGAGAAGTAGTCGACTATAATCAAGTAGTGCTTCTACTTGAAATCAAAAATACCTGTTTCAATCTTCTTGAATAAATATCGAGGTGTTTCATGTGGAAGTAGTGGCTCAGTCGATTGGAAAGGTTGATGAGTCTGACATGTTGAACATGATGATACCGTCTGTTTAATATGATTCCTGGCCAGACTACAGATTGACGTGCCCTAAGCCTAAGGATACATTTATCAATACCTAAATGACCTTGGTGAAGTATGGATAACAACTTGTCCCTTACTGATGAAGGCATAACTAGTCGATCACATTTGTAGATTAAGCCATCTTCTACTGATAGATCTTCACAGATATTCCAGTATTCTAACATATCTAGTGGACATTCACCTCTGTCATCCGGCCATCCATCTATAATAGTTTTCTCAAGTGTTTGAAGAGTCTGATCTTCTTTAGTGAGTGTTCTGAGTTGATCTATCATTGTGGGAGATGTGTTCAATGAGCTGGTTATTTAATCCACGGTATATGAATTTCAGGCAAGTCGTCATCTTCATCTTTACTCTTACAGATTGTTTGATCTACACGACTAAGAGCATCCACAATGACGTTGAACTTTCCAAAGAGATATTCAACAGTTACATCATACTTTGTAGTTCTAAGTAAGAGTCTTTGAAGTCGTGGACTTACTATACCTCTGTTCAGCTTCTGAGTGACCTGGATTTATAACAAATAGGCTTGTCTTCTAGAAGAAATGTTGCTCCAAGTCCTTGAGTGCTAGCGTCACATTGGATTACGTTGGGGTTTTTTTTTAGGATTGTAATATGCTATGGTTGATAAATCAGCTATTTCTTGATTGACAACTTTGAACAATGTTTGATGTTCTGGATACCATTTGAAAATAACATTCTTCTTGATGAGATTTAGGGGGTCACGGTGGCTAAGTGGGTAAGATGCTGGCTCGCTAGTCTTGAGGTCAGGTGTTCGATCCCTGCATTGGCTGAGAAAGTTCATCCAGATTTTCTGTCGCGGTTCCCCCTTGTCAGTGATGCAGGACGGAGGGTCTGACAAGGACAGTTGTCTAGTCATTCGGATGGGATGAAAAACTAAGGTACTGTGCACGTAAAAGATCCCTTAACAGTTGGAATTGGGTGCTGATAAGTGTTGCTAACACAGGACTGTATCTGTTCAGATAATTGACCAAGGAATGATTGGAGATCTTCTTTACTAGTAAGAGAGTGCATGTTAATTATATCACTAACTTTGTTAGGATCTGGCTTCAGACCTTCTGTTGTCCGAATATAACCGAAAACCATAGTCTCTTTGACCTTGAGTTGAACTGGATTAAATTACAATCATGTTCAGTCTCGGTCTTGCCGAACACGAAAATATCATCTGAAATATATCTTGACTTACGGTGAGACCGAAGGGAAGTCTTTCGAATTTGTAGCGGCCAAAGGGTGTTGAAAACGTAGTGAGCAGGGAGCTTTCTTCATCAAGCTTTAACATCCAGTATCCACCGCGAGCATAAAGAAGTGAAAAAATTTTGACATCTATGACCTTTTCGGGATGATATCATCAATCGTTCTAGTACAATAGTGTTCTCTCTGGATACACTGGTTGAGATCATGAGGATCTAGGCAGATACGTTAATCTTTACCATTGTCTTTTTCTACTATGACATAGGAATTAACCCATTTCGTTGGCTTCGAAACTTCAGAAATTACACCAATGTGCTCCATTCGTTGTAATTCACTCTTGAACTTATCTTGCAGATTAATGTTGACAGTGCATGGAGGATTTACCACTGGCTTTTCATCGTTTCTAAGATGAATATGATATGATTCTCCTGGGAATAAACCAATACCAGTAAATGTTTCTTTATAATCTTCTAATAAAGAGTCTCTTGTGATTTTAGATCTGATCTTTTCCTTATTGCGTTTTGAAACAACTATGAAGACCTAGAATTGCAGGACCATTACCATTCGTAATGTTGAATATAACTGGATATGCTTTATTTTTGTGTTGAATATAGAGCATAGCTACCTAAGTTGTTAATTTTTGTTCCACCATATCTTGTAAGGAATGCTGTAGGAGGATCTAATTTGTGGTGTGATGGATATAACCGTCTATAGGTTGATAATGGAATGATATCTGTCTCAGCACCAGTGTCAAGTTGGAATATTACCGATTTATGATGTTGAAATCTTCTAGTAATTGATACAGAAAAGTTCTGTAAAACTTTAGAAGGTTTCTTCTGACCCTGATCATCGAGAGTGTTAATCCCTTTGGTTCTTCAGCACTTCCAACAGTGTGAATCTTACTTCAAGTTTGTGTAGATGATTTACAAACACTGGCGAAATGACCAAATTTTCTGCACTTTTGGCACTGTTTATTACTAGCTGGACATTTCAATCTGGGATATGATGATGATGATGATTCACCACAATACTGGCATGGATGTGATGAAGAGTCTCGACTGTGTGATGATAATGGGCGATCATGAAATGATTTCAAACAGTTAACGAAAATATCAGATGACTGGCTTGTGTAGATGAGTGATGAGTGATGTTTGATACCAGTACCTTATTTCGCTGATAGCTAACCGACTGAATTTTGATGAAAACTATCTTTAACGAACAAACCTTTTCAATGAATGGTTGCAAATGTCCCTTTTAATGATTATCTCACTAATCCCAGTTCTGTCACCATGTCGTATTGTTTGTACAGGTTCAAAGGAACAAATGTGTTTCTAGAAAATAAGGTATGTTTTATTAGGCAGCCATGTTGCCACGGAAACTCCCCGTGCACAGTGATAGAATATAATATCAGCATGTGCTATAAATATTAACATAGGATATACCAAGGTATTGAGGTATTTACTGGAACCAAACAGATTTAAAGTGACTTTAGCCAATACTGTGACAATTATGTTGAAAGTAATTGACAGCTGATATATGTATATTGCATACAAATTCTGTTTTTTCTTGGAAAAGGTAACCCCTCGTGAAGGAATCCAACATAGCCAATATCATAAACTCAGCGTGATGCTTTATCACTTATATAACCTCCGATTCATGCATTATCACACACCTTAGTATCATGTTTTATCACTCACATAACCTCAGAAGTTGATTCATGCTCAGATTCATGCTTTATATGCTTCCAGAATTGTGTTTTGTCTCTCTCATACCCCCAGATTCATGTTCTATCTCTCTCATACCCCCAGATTCATGTTCTATCTCTATCATACCCCCAGATTCATGTTCTATCTCTCACATACCCACTAATTCATTTTTTATCTCTGTCATACCCCCAGGGCCCAGATTCATGTTCTATCTCTAACATACCCACAGATTCATGTTTTATCTCTAACATACCCACAGATTCATGTTTTATCTCTAACATACCCACAGATTCATGTTTTATCTCTAACATACCCACAGATTCATGTTTTATCTCTGTCATACCCTCAGGTCCCAGATTCATGTTTTATCTCTGTCATACCCTCAGGTCCCAGATTCATGTTTTATCTCTGTCATACCCTAAGATTAGTGCTTTATCCCTATCATAGCCTTGGCCTACATGAAGTAAAGTCAAATAACTGCTGTTATTTTCTATACAGTTATACCTAACCCAAACTGCTTGTTTGCTGCATGTGGTGGACAGATTCTGGTATCTAAACACAGTAACATTTAAATAATGGTTTTTGAGTCTTAGGGAATCAAATAAACAGGGGCATACATATGTTTTGGGGGGTGTTTAGCAAAAATGAGACCACCTGATGCACAAGCCGAGCACCACAGGTGTGAGCTTTCTAGGGGGGTCTGGGGTCATGCTCCCTCTGAGAAAGTTTTGAATCTAGAGTCCTTGAAATGCCCTTCCTGGATTTTGCAGAATTTTTATAGTCAGAAAACACTTACAACATGGAGTACTACGCATGGGAATTCATTTTATTTATTAAGAATTTTGCAAGAATGTACAAATTATGTGAATCTGTGAAAACTTATAAAAGTGATAATTACATCATTTACATGGACCTATATCTTCAATTTGTTGTTGTGGTGAATATATATCAATTAGCAAAGATATGAGTATGTCCTCATATTTTCATCAAGCGTCCGTGCTTAGTCAAGTGTGACCACTGATCGACAATTTTGTTAAGATTGATCACGTCCGTCAGGTCAAGCTCACACGCAAGAGTCAATAGTTGCCTGTCCAACCTCGTGGGTTTTCTCTGGGTCCACCGGTTTCCTCCCACTGCTAAAGACCCCTGCACAAGCGAATTATTGAAATAAAATTAAACCATATGTTAGTCCCGAAATGACCTAGTTTGTCTCGAGTGAACCTTAAACCCCATATCTCTCTCTCTCTCTCTCTCATTTGAAAAACTGAAGTGTATTGTGATATCTACGAAGGCCCATTAGTGCCAAACCCAAAAAAATATTAATCCGTTTGAACGAGTTAGTATCAGGTTTGAACGAATTGGTATCTGGTTTGAACGAATTAATTATCTCTTTTGAACAAATTAATTATCTCGTTAGTATCTCGTTTAAACGAGTTAGTATCTGATTTAAATTAATTAGTATCTCATTTGAACAAATTAATTATCTCGTTTGAACGAATTAATCATCTTGTTTGAACGAATTAATCATCTCCTTTGAACGAATTAATTATCGCGTTTGAACGAATTAATCATCTTGTTTGAACGAATTAATCATCTTGTTTGAACGAATTAATCATCTCGTTTGAATGAATTAATCATCTCGTTTGAACGAATTAGTATCTCGTTTGAACGAATTAGTATCTCGTTTGAACGAATTAGTATCTCGTTTGAACAAATTAATTATCTCGTTTAAACGAGTTAGTATCTCGTTTAAACGAGTTAGTATCTCGTTTGGGCGAATTAATTATCTCATTTGAACAAATTAATCATCTCGTTTGAACGAATTAAGATTTTCAATGTTACAGAAGCGTGGGAGGGACATGCAGAAATTGTGTATAAGTGAAGATAATGTTATTTAATACATAAGTTCTTTACTATTTCTAACGTTACCGTCAGTAGAAGGAACTACATTTATGAGAATGAGAATTAGTACAGAATATGTTGGAAGTTATCCACGTTTTTAAAAGCCGAATATGTTTAATGTTAGCGTGAATTAGCCACAACATCGTAGTGATGTCATTGTTTTATGACATGTATATGCTTAAACAGGCATTATGCAATGAGCTAAATCTGCCTATTGCAGGTCTTTGTTTAGGCCTTAAATGTTATATAAACTATTCATTAGACATTTATTAACATATTCAAGAAGATTAGAATGGTTCGGCCATTTAATAATTTAATTGAAAAATGGTAAAGCAGGGCTAAACCTCGAACAACCAGTACGGTGGTTACATTCCGTGCACACATCTTGTCAAACCTTCAAAGGCTGATATCGTCGCTCAGAATAAAGTAATTTAATGAAAATTTCAATATATTCCTTTTGCATTATCTATTTTTGAACTATTATAGCAAGAACGACCAGCTCTTTATCTAAATCTTACATAAAGTATCATTAATAATGTAGTTCTCTCTACTGACGCTAACGCTAGAATTAGTAAAGAACCTACGTGTATTAAATCATATTATCTTTATTTGAAACACAATTTCTGCATGTCCCTTCCATGCTTCTGTACAATCGAAATTTTAATTCGTTCAAACGAGATAATTAATTCATTCAAACAAGATACTAACTTGTTCAAACAAGATAATTAATTCGTTCAAACGAAATGAAATGTTGTTTAATGGCACGTCAGCTCCATCCGGGCTATATTGCGCCAAAAATATGGTGAATTTAATGAGACAAATTAAAACAACAGGGATGAATTTATATATGTAAATAAAAACAAATATCACAGAAAATATAATTAAAAATAAATATATCAATTCCTTTACATATATAAATATTCAAAACGCAATATATGATAAATATATACAATTAAAATTTTGAATAAAAGTTTGTCTCTTTTAAAAATGCTAGCAATTTATCATAAAGCTCCGGCTGAACAAACAAGATATTTATTCGTTAAATTGAGATAATTAAATTGTTCAAATGAGATACCAATTCGTTCAAATGAGATAGTAACTCGGTCAAACGTGATAATTAATTCATTCAAACAAGATAATTAATTCGTTCAAACGAGATACTAACTTGTTCAAACGAGATAATTAATTCGTTCAAACGAGATACTAACTCGTTCAAACGAGATACTAACTCGTTCAAACGAGATAATTAATTTGTTCAAACGACAAAATTAATTTGTTCAATCGAGATACCAATTCATTCAATCGAGAAACTAATTTGTACAAACGAGATACTAACTCATTCAAACGGATTAATATTTTTGTTTGTTTGGTACTAATGGGCCTTCGTAAATATCTAATCAAACCAATGAAATGTATACATATATTAAGTATTTGGGATTTTTCCCTTCTATTTTGGCATTATTTGTTTAGCTCATTAATTCATTTAGTCGCTGATACATAATTTTGAGATTGATCTTTTTTTTTCCTGACAAAAATATGCTACGATTTTAAATTAAAAATGACAATTTGGCATAAAGAATGGAATATTATCAAATATCTATATAACTTATTATGATGCATGTTGAAATAATGGTGGATTTGAGTGGGTTTAGGTAAATCGTACTACCCCAATAACATAACAAATATCCCAGACACTAGTATCAGTCCAGACAATAAGATATATAAATAGGCTATTATTAAAAGATTATTATGCATTTACAGTTAAAATCATAATAAAAATCTACCTTTTGAAAAACAAAAATACAAACAAACCATAGACAATTCCATTAAAATAATGAAGCAGGCAGCATAAAAAAATAACAGAAAGTTAGACTATCTGGGGTGCTAAGAAAGAAGTCTTTGTATTATGTCTATATAAACAGATTCATTATCTTGCGATTTTCGTTTTTAATTCGTATCAAAATAAACAACTGATTGTTATTAGTTGTTACGGTCCACGATATACATCTAAAATATTCCTATAAAAATGTCTTTACATATTTATGGAAATGTGGTTACTAATTATTGACTTATAAAAGTTAAAAAAAAAAACCCCAACAATTTTTTGCATTAATCCACATTTCGGCATTGAAGTTCATAACTTATAGTCTGTTATAGCTTTAATCCGTATAGCTTAATATCCTTACGGACAAAGAAAGATGTGGTACTATGTATAAATACGTCAATAAACTATAGTAGATTACCTGTTTTATAATTGTCCAGGATATGTCTCCGTGGATGCCATGTAGAATTCCAGCAAGACTGAGAATCGCGGGAATACTGATTGCTACAGGATCACATGACACATACCACGTGTTCTGATTTCATCAAAGTGCAATCCGTACGAAAGCAGTCACCTTCAATACCAATCTTTCAATCATTCAATATAAACTAAATATCACAAACGTCAGGTAATCAAACCTTTTACTTTTTAGGTTGTTTTTGAAAGTAAAAATACTACTTGTGTTTTGGTAACCTTTTCTCTGGTCAAAGATAACCAAACTTATTTTCAGAAAGTAGACTAACCCATTAATGATTAACACACAGACCACCGAACATTATCAGTATGATGCCGCATAGTATACTGTTTCCTGCTTACTTGATATGCAGACAAATTAAAGTACGCATCGACCAAATAATACATCCTGGTTACTGTCTGGGTGTCGACCTGCCTTTTCTAGTGGCACATATATATTAACTTCCCTATCTCTAAATTATTCACTTTCTCTACAAATTCCCACGTTTTTTTTTACTACAAGTCATAGAATAGTGTTATCCTGGCTGAGGAGAAATAACATTATTACTGTGTATCAAATCTCACTCTCCTTGGATTTATTCTATTCTAGATAAAACATTTGGTTCCCTGATACCAGAAAAAGGCTACTGACTATTGCTATCGATATGGCACGTGTCTAAGCATTACATCAAATCCTTTCAAAGTAAACGGTATATTTGCTGCCAACCCATCTGGTTCTGAAATAATCAAAGACTAACTGTATCTCAGCTTAAATTTTACACCATTTAGTACCCCACTACTCAATTTATTAATTGATATTTCTGTAAATTATTGATATATAGGAAAAACTTGGCTGTGATATCACCCATGGTGGAAGTGGACATTAAGCTTCAAGGAAGGAAGGAATGAACAAACTTACTTAATCGATGGGATGTCCTTGATATCTTAGTCCTGAAAACAATTTGTGGGTTCTCCTATGTCAGACATTTTATTTCCCCATTCTACACACAGGGAACTATCTACTCTACTTCAAGAATAGATCTCTGCCCTAAATGGCTGCCATATCCAACAATTGGTATACTGATTTGAAATATACTTAGTGTTTTCGACTAAAATCGTTGATTTAAAGGGACAATAACACTCTTGCTGGCTTGTCGACAGCTCCAGAAAATAAAAAATAGCCTTATTCTAAGTACTAGATGTGTTAGTGTCCTACCTGTTGTGTAAATTATCCATTAAATCCTATTTTACTTGTGGAAAGGGTTCAAAAATATTTTTAAATCCAAGTCACATTTGAAAAGCTTTACGTCAGACTTTTCAAATCATTTAGTTGAATTTTTCCAATATTTTAAATTAGATGTGTTAAGATGAAATTTGTATCCTTGTTTCGCAAATAGTGTAAATGTATGTAATGCCAAAGTTGTGGATACGCTAGAAGTCACAATTTTGATCTGATTTTGATGAAACCTGATATGTATGTTTATAATTCAAAGATCTTGGTTCCTGTCGATATTTGCACATATCGGACGGTAACTTCCTGGATTATGGCCCATGATTGTACGAAAAATCACGTTTTTAGCTAATTAAAATTATACTCTTCAAAAAAAGTAGGGGATATTTAGAAACAATACAAAACTGCAGAAATTCACTGCTGTTTTTATTAGAGGTAGCCAGTGTATGTTAATAACAGGGCAATTGCCTACACATGAACATAAACAGTTCATATGGGCGGTTTATCTGACGGCCCCATTTCACTGTCAAAAGTGAAAATGGACGTTTTGGATTTTTGTCTTAATAATGAGAAATTGCTCCACCAATCCTCAGACATTCAACAATTCGTCAAGGCATGCTCCTAATCAACTGTCCAATCACGATTTGGGGCAATCTGACCCACTCCACTTGCAGTGCCACGGCCAATTCTTGCAGTGTTGCCGATCAAATTAAACGGCTGCCGAACACGTCTGCCGATCAGATTAAACGTAACACACTAAAGCAAAGATACGCTAAACAGTAAATCTTATGCAAGAACCAATAGGAATTCAAACATGGATAGGATAAACCAGCAAGCGGCAGTTTTCATCAACCCTTCCTTGAAGTGCCAAATTTGACAATGAACCCCTTTCAATGTGTATGGCGCTATTGCGTGTTGCACATGCAGCTCAGTGGTTCTGTTGGGGTGATAAGTTCTGTGAACATACTCTTAAAGCATGTCAAGTGTTCATGACTATTTATCATATCACAACCTTCATAGGTATTTGCATTTCAATATCCCCTAGAGTATATTATAGGCTGTCAACTAAAGTGGTTGATCTATTAAGTTTCTTCTAACTATTGTTTTAAATGCCTTAAGACTTAAATTAATTATATGTTTATGTCAACACAGTAACTAATTTATATAAAAAGATAAATGTATTTAAGATGATTCATTAGTTGGACTTGGAGAGACCTGCTTAGGGAACCTATAATATACTAGTTGGAGGTCTGATTTATAGGAAATTGCAAGTTGTTAAATTGTTGCTGTTAATTATTTGCTCCTGTAATAAAGTGTTGAAGATCCATTCCAAGAATCTGTACTCATTTCTGATACAGGGCTGGGGCCATTACATTGCCAATGTAATTAATTACATTACCATTATTTTTTAAATGTAATCCTTACAATTACTTTCTCATTTTTAGCAATGTAATTAATTACCATTACCCATTACATTGAAAGTAATTAATAACCATTACTTTATGACTATATAAATAAAACCAAAGTTCATAGAAATTAAAAAGACAACCTTATTTCCTGCGCCTACAAAATCAAATTCAAAATAATCCTTGATTCACATTAATAGATATTTCTGTATGACTTGTTATTTCTATAAATTATAACACCAAGGCAAATTTTCAAGTGAGGGGCGGTGTTGACAAAAACTTGAGGTCTAAGTTTGATTATGAGAGCATTTTCAGCTCTGGGTAAGCAAAGCGATAAGCAATTCGATTGGTCGAGACTTTGGAGCTTGATTCTAATTGAGTGATAGTGGTGAAACTTTGTGTATAGTTTTATTACATCAGTATCTTAACAACATTCAATGCTGAGCATTTTCTGCTTAGGCAAAGTAGAGACTTCAGTCTGATTGATTGAGACGTTGGAACACAATAACTCTCCTTCTAATTGAGGTAGAATGTTCAAACTTGGTGTAAGTGTCTATTAGGCGAATGCCTTGACATAGTTCGTTCATGTGCATTTTCCACTAAGGCTATAAGCAGAGATAAGCAATTTGATTGGTTGAGACTTTAGAACACGATAACTTAGGTTCCAATTGGGTGAGAGCGATGAATATCTGAGTATAGATTCATTATATCAATACATAAGCAATTTGATAGGTCAAGACTTTGGAACATAACAATCTGCTTTTAATTGAGGTATAGATGTTCATTAGGCAAATGTATTGACTGAGTTCAATGATTAATATATCCCATTAAAGCTAAGCAGAGCCTCGCAATTTCTTTGGTCGATGCTTTGGGACAAGATAACTTTGATTCTAACTGATAGAAATTGATGAAACTTAGTGTATAGTTTCACTCACTACCAAGCACTCCAAAACCTGAGTTTGATAGTGGGCATTTTATGCTTAGACTAATCATAGATAATGTGTTTGATTTCTCGATACTTTTTAAAAAGATAAATGTGCAATTAATTAATATGTGTCATCTGTTTTGTTTTGTTTTTTATTACGGCGGGGGACATCAGCCTGACTCTTGGCTTGTTATAATTTGCTAAAAATGATATAAATCTTTTTTTTATAATGAATTGGATTTTATGTCAGATACACTTAATTTACTTCTTTGGTACAATAAAACTTGAGGCCAGTTATATTGGAAATATTTATATGTAATTGAAATGTAATTGACCATTACATGATTTTTGGAAGGTAATTAATTATATTTCCATTCATCATTACTTTTATCATCTTCCATTACTCATTACATGCCCATTACTTATAAAATGTAATGATTACATTCCATCACCATTACAATTACCCCAGCCCTGTTCTGATACTTAAGAGAATACACGTCGACAAACTACATTCCCTGAAAAGCTAACAGTGTTCTGTTTAGCAAATTTGATAAGGATCTAGGATTGAAATCTGTTGAAACCTATAGCCTCTATCCCATTCACATGGTTTTCGGAAACAGGGGTATAGAGAGAGGAGAGAAATGGGGTTTAACGGCCACTCGACACAAACCGGTCATTTCGGGACTAACATATGGTTCAGTTTTATTTCCATAATTTACTTGAGCGTAGGGGTCTTTAGCAGTGGGAGGAAACCGGAGGGCCCGGAGAAAACCACGAAGTTGGACAGGCGACTCTACTCCTTGTCACGCACAACCGGGGAATCGAAACCACGCCAGTTGACTCAATGACAGACTTTATGATACAGCGCGCACATGCTAACCATTCAGCCATCCAACCCCCCAAACGGGGGTATAACTCAGGAACAGAAGGCTGCAGATTGAGAATATTGATAGGGATCGATGATCCCAATACTTCAAGCCGAATATGAAAAAGATCCATTAAAAAGATAAAATGAAGTTTAACGTCCTACTGTTCTGCTGCGACTTGGCTAATGAAGACGGGCATACGCCATTAAGTGTGCTATGAGGGAAATTTTCCCCGGACAGCGGTACTCTGGCCTACTCATCTATTGAATTCCAACTGCCAAAGGATCTTTTATGTGCACGTGTGTACATAGGACCTCAGTTTTTCATACCATCTGAATGACTATGGTATACATTGTCCCTTGCTAGGCTTCTTGTCATGCACAGCTGACAAAGGGGAACCCCGCTTGAAAATTCAGATGAAATTTCTAGAAAGGCCAACACTGGGATCGCACACAGGACCTCCAGGTTAGTGAGCTAATGTTTAACGCACTGAGCCACCGCAGCTCCCATCCATATAGCCTTTATCGCATTCACAAGGTTTTTTGGAAACAGGGGCATAACTTGATCATTGCTGAAGTTAAAAGATCTTTGAGAGACGGGTTTCGGAAATGAAATGAAATGGGGTTTAATGTCCTACTGTTCTGCTCCTATACTGGGCTAATGAAGATGGGCATACGCCATACAGTGTGCTATGAGGGAAATTTTGCCTGGGCAGCGGCACTATCGCCTACTCTTATATCAAATTCCAACTGCCAAGGGATCTTTTACGTGCATTCCAATGTATACACGGGACCTCGGTTTTTCGTCTCATCCGGAGGACTAGACAGCTGTCCTTGTCAGGCCCTCCGTTCTGCACCACTGACAAGGGGAAACCACGTCTGAAAATCAGGGATGGGTTTTGGAAAAACAGTCCAGCAATCGTTCGAACTGTGGAGGATGTGCCAGTTATTCCTGATGATCTTGCTGATGTGGACTGAAGTTGGATAATAGTCCGTTATGAAAACTGGACGTTTGTTATCCTTTGGTGTGGTTTTTGTGCTTAGGAGGGTTTTCCTCTGCATATTATCGGCTTTGTATCGAAACAGTATATATAGAACCCCACCAAGTGAGATAAATCGGTCTGAAGAGTTTGATACGGACGAAACTATAGTCACTGCTAAAAGGGATAACTGGCCAAATTGCCCATTTTATCTACCAACAATTTTTTCGAAACAATATATCAAAGTAATTTCTGAATACTGCTTACGAACAGGATGAATAACTTATATTGAGAATGCCTTTAATGTAACATGTAAACTCAAACTTCTAAAAAAACACCTGTCTTAATACAGTTGAAGTGTGATACAAATAATAATTAGGAAATGAAAACACATCTTAAACAAAATGAATACTGATTTATTAAATGTAAGCTTAAGAAAATTATACAACATAAGTATATAATAACATGTAATTAATATTTATAAAATTGAGAATAACTTTCGGGTAATAATGGAGCAATGGTGGAGTCTGCCAAACTGGGGTTTAATGTCCTACTGTTCTGCTAATGAAGATGCGCATACACCATGAAGTGTACTATTTTGGGAAATTTTGTCAGGACAGTGGTGCACTCTTATATCGAATTCCATCTGCTACAGGATCTTTTACGTGCACGTCAATCTTTACACAGGACCTCGGTTTTTGCACCGCTGACAAGGGGAAACCAGGCCGGAAATCCCAATTAACTTTCTCGGCCAACACCGGAAGCGAACCCGCGACCTCCAGGCTAGCGAGTCAGCATCTTACTTACTTAGTCACTGTGGCTCCTCATGAATAAACGATAAGTAGTATTGAGTTTAAGACTTTGCAAACACAATCAAATGCAAATGTAATTGGCACTATATTTTTTTTAAAACCATACAGTGACATTTTATTGTTATATTTTGTCTGCATTCAACCTACTTTAAAATGCAATAATATTTTCTCAAAGTTTACAACATTTTAATGAAATCGACAAGTTATATTACAAATATGTATGAGCTTACTTCAAAATGTTTATTTATAATAGGTTTGACAGAGTTATAATCATGTAATTATAAAAAGAGATCAAAGAATAAAGAATATAAATATAAATATAAATTTTGTAGAAAGAGTATAATACTAATCACATTATATACAAGTATAATAAACCAGCAGAAGTTTCAGCAGATTAAAAGATTCTTTGCAAAAAATGCCCACAAGGGGAGACAACTTCAGTCCCTATTGTAAAATAGACTTCGCATTCCATAAAATGAACAAGGACCGATCTCGGTCATATATTAATTTAAATTTAACAACTTTCTTCATCTCACTAATGTTAACAACGTAACATTATGATAGTTAGCGCTCTGTTGCTAACTTCTTTTAAACAATTTAGACAGACAGATGAAACGAGTCACAAAATAATACCACATTAAAATGTCGGTCTCTTAAGACCATGGGTCTGATTACACCATATTTTACAATAGGAGTATCAGTGTCGAAATAATCATTTAATTTTTTCAATAATTTGTAAAAGCCATTATGATTAGCACCATTCATATTCAGAAATGTTAATATTTCAAATAATTTTTATCGACATCATGATATAAATGTACACTATAACACGTAAACTACATGTAATTATGAATACACAGGATATTCTGGAGACCATCAAAAGATCTGTTGAGTATTAATTGAATTAAAATGAATTACTATCATATTTTACCAAAACAGTGAATATAAATGAGGAACAGAAGTAGGAAAATTCGTATACACCTATATGAAAGTATGGAGGACAAATTGGGACTTTATTCTTAGATTTTACATACACAAAACATGTCGTTTTTCAACTCAAATCTATTCACCTATACTAACTTGTTACAACTCTTTATAATAAGAGAGTGTATGATGAAACATCTCAACTGAAAGATATCATGGTATTAAAATATGATCACATATTTTTAACTTTAAGAAATATGTGAACAATCTGGCGTGTTGAGACTTACAGAACTGAATATTTAAATCTGGTGATATGGTTCTATTTGCGAAATCCAATGAAAACTAGAATTAATATAATATATGTGGGTTTATTAAATGATTAAAATTAAAGCTAAAGCTATATAATAGAATATAATATAATATCGTATCGTAATATTAATTAAATAATAACATACAAAAGCAAATTAAATTAGCAAAATATATTTATATCATTTCCTTGTCATGTTTTTAAAATCATTATATTTGGTCAAATTTGAAATTGTTCAGGAAGAAAAGGGACTTTGTTTATGGGTCATCTTGGCAATTATTTAAGCTTTTTGAACCATGATTAGATCTCAAATGTTAAAATTCTATAGATTAAACATTTATGCTAGCTTACTATTTCTCTCTGCTAAACATGCCAAAGGCATCCTGTGAGTGCCATAGGGGCAAGTAACACAAGGGGGGTTTTGGGGGATCTCCCCCATAAAATTGTGAAAATTTAAGTCAATTACCTGGCATTTGAGGTCATAGCTGCGAGCAAATTCTTATGAACGCAAGGATCAGAAATTGGACAGAATCTAGAGATCTGCCTGTCAATTCTGCCTGTTTTGTGATAGTTAGTACAAGACCACAGCTGAGTGAAAGAATGATGTCATAATGGAGCAAGCCCCATGCCCTGAAACAATTTTAGATATTGATGCATAATATTTAAAATACTGAGCACTAATTTTTTGGGACTGGGTCTGAGGGTTACTGCAGATTCAAAATGTCATCTCCAAGTTTTCCCATTCAAAAGTGCGAATCAACCAATGTGGTTAAGAATAATTACAAAAGCATCGCTAACGCTGCAATATACGTCCACATTCCAGCTTTGATTAATATGGTACTTTTTAAAATGAAGAGAATGAAATATGAAATGGCTGTAATATGACAAGAGGCAAAGAAGGCAAGGTGTTGGGTTTGTTTTGCCAAATTTACAGACAAAATATTAACAAAAAAAGTGGGTATCATACTGCTCCAGGAAGTCGGGGCATATACCAAAATAAATAGTTGCTGTCTTTACGGTATAAGGATTAAATATGCAAAGTTCCAAGATGATCCATTCAGAATTGCAGCCTGTAGATGATAAATACAAAAATCGGGTGTGGCTCTGCTCCTGGGGGTTGAATATGGAACAATATAAATAGGCACCACCCTGTTATTGAAATGACAACATCAAAAGCTGCCGTCCTTAGGGTATAAGGAATAAGTATACCAAGTTCCAAGATAATCCATTCAGTATTCAAGATAATCCATTCACCAAAATCAATAGTTGACGTCCTTAGGTCATAAGGAATACATATGCCAAGTACCAAGTTGATCCATTCAGAATTGCGGCCTGTAAACGATAAACACAAAAATTGGGCGTGGCTCTTCCCCTGGTGGTCGGGACATGCAGTTGTCATCCTTAGGGTATAAGAAATAGGTATGCAAAGTTTCAAAAGAATCTGTTAAGAATTGTGGCCTGTAGGCGAAACACAAACATTGGGCGTGGCTCTGTCCCTGGGGGTCGGGCAAGCACCAAAAATAGGGATGTTCCTTAGGATAGAAGGAATAAGTTTCAAGGTAATATGTTAAGAAATTTGGTCTGTAGATGACAAACAAATAAATACAAGAAATGGGCGTGGCTCTGCCACTGGGGGGCGGGCATGCACCAAAAACAATGGGGGTCATCCTTAGGGTATAAGGAATTCATACGCAAATTTTTCAAGACGATCGATTAATAATTGTGGCCTGTAGGCGATACACAGACACACAAAAAGAAAATGGGCGTGGCTCTGCCCCTGGGGGTCATCCTTAGGGTATAAGGAATTCATACGCAAATTTTTCAAGACGATCGATTAATAATTGTGGCCTGTAGGCGATACACAGACACACAAAAAGAAAATGGGCGTGGCTCTGCCCCTGGGAGTTGGGCGTGCACACCAAACGATAGGGCTGTTCCTTAGGGTACAAAGAATAAGTATGCAAAGTTTCAAGATGATACGTTAAGAAATGCAGCCTGTCCATGCCCACTGGGGGTCGGGCATGCACCAAAAACAATAGGGATCATCTTTAAGGTATAAGGAATAAGTATGTAAAGTTTCAAGACGATAAGTCAAGCATTGCGCCCTGTAGGCAACATACAGACACCCAAAAAGAAAATGGGCGTGGCTCTGCCCCTGGGGGTTGGGCATGTACCAAAAACAATAGTGATGATCCTTAGGGTATAAGGAATAAATATGCAAAGTTTGAAGTGGATTCGATAAGAAATGCGACCTGTAGACGACAAACAAAGAAATACAAAAAAAGGGTGTGGCTCTGCCCTTGGGGGTTGGGCAATGGGCATGCACCAAAAAGAATAGGGAACATCCTTAGGGTATAAGGAGTAAGTATGTAAAGTTTCAAGACTATCAGTTAAGAATTGCGGTCTGTAGGTGACACACATACAGACACACACACACACACACAGACAAGAGACATTATGAATGTGGACGTATAGTATAATAAAGTACAAAAACCTTCACATGTAATGCAGAATGTCATATTTCTTAAGATAAATAAATATAAAAATATTTCTATAAAAAACCAGCGGCTGCCAGACAGGATAAGTCCACATTTTGCAAGAGATGGATAGAGAACAAGCTGAACAAAAAGTGATTTTTTCGTAAAATCAAGGGCCATAATTCAGGAAGTTATGGTACGATATGCACGCATACATACAAGAACCAAGATCTTTGGGTTATAAAGATATATTTCAAGTTTCATCAAAATCGGATCAACATCGCGACTTCAAGAGGGTCGACAACCTTGATATATTTACACTATTTGCGTACGAGGGGTGGCCATTTTGTCCGGCAGTTTTGGTCCGATTTTCACGAAATTCTAACTTAGCCATCATTAGGGTGTAACGGTGAAATATTCAAATGTTTTTTTCAATCGGATAAAAATTGTGACCTCAAGAGGAACCACAAACTAAAAACGCGAAGTTATGATCCGATATGTGCAAATATTGAAAGGAACCAAGATCATTGGGTTATAAACATGCATTTTAAGTTTCATCAAAATCAGATGAAAATTGTGACCTCTAGAGTGTTCAGAAGCTAAAAACGTGATTTTTCTTACAATCAGGGGCCATAATCCATGAAGTTATCGTCCGATATATGCCAATATCGAAAGGAACCGAGATCTTTGAGAGACAGACCTATATTTTAAGTTTCATCGTAATCGGATAAAAATTGTGACCTGTTGAGTGTTCACAAACAAATTGTTGACGGATGGACAAACAAGGGCGACGGCATAATACGTCCACATGAAAATGTGGGCGTATAAAAATGTACAAAAAGCACTTTCAACCAACCTATGATCCACATTTATTAGGCTAAACATCCATGGCTGAGATAAGGAGTGGAAGTGAATAATTTAGAATTCTATACAGTACAGATATCTCGGAAATAGAATCACCTTTAAATTCCATAGATACTTTTGATTTGCTTGTAAGACACAAATTTGATTTTTTCATGGAAAAATTGGGAAATATTTTAAGTTTATATTGGTCTGACACTGCCATCTTTATCTCTCTCTCAAACAAACATAGTAATAATAAACTGCCAGGTTTTTTTCCCCTAAAAATCAGTCATGGAGTATATCCTGTTTTGGGGAAGAGGTCTTGGATTCATACCAGAATAATGTGTCTATTTCTAATGAAATGCGTATATAATTCCTGATGATTTATTGCAAACATAATGAAAGTTACACATTAAAAATCAATTTCTTAAAGAGTCTAGATAACATTTCTAAGGCAATACTAAAGTAACATGTAAAAATTATAATACTTTATAAAATAAATTGTGGTTGTTAGATTTCTGATGATGATCCACCAATGGCTCCCCCTTTAGCCCCTGACATTAATTTATCTGTTTCATCATAATGACATTCAGCACTTGTATCAACAATAACATAAGTACTTTCAATATTTCGTTTCTGTGGACCTGTTTTGTGTTCTAGTTTTTGTATCATATTACTAATTTCATTCACAAGATCACTAAAAGCAGGTCGACCTTGTGGATTTGCATTCCAACATTGTCTCATGATCTCAAACCTGAAATAAAGTAAAAGACAGGATTTTTTTTTTTATTTGTGCAAGCGTAAGATTGAGTCTACAGTAAATATGATAATTTTATTTTATTGTGCTAATGATTTAGTAATTAATAGGTGCAAGCCCAGATCTCTCAGGATATACTTTGATAAAGGTCGGTTTAAGTAAGAAAATCAAACACCAACGTGTGGAAAAAATAGCCCAATTACCAAGTCTTAAATTTTCGAACCAAAACCATTTGGAAATGATCACTACATTTTCTTAACAGAGCCATACATTTAAGAAATTTTACTGTTCAATTGTATAGGTGTCTTGCAATTTATAAACATGACAATCAGTTGCCACCTTAATTTCTGCAAAGATATAGCTATGATAATCAAGGCACTTCTATAATGTGCAATTTGGGGACTTGTTATAGTCTGGAAGTGGTAGAAGGGTGAAAGAATCCCTGTTACAGTACAAGTAAGTCTAGATCTCAGTGTTACAGTCGGGGAAGAGCAGGTAAATAATCTAAATAAATTAATCTCTGTGTAACAGTTTCATCACAATTCATGATGACCAAAAGTTCACAAGGAAGGGAGACTGAAAATAATATTAGTATTTTATCATTTAGATTGGAAATAGAGTAATAAATTAATCCCTGAGTAACAAACTTGACAAGACTGTATAAAGTAAAGTGGTTTAATCCAGGACACATTTTGAGCTATAGTTGATGAAAGACTGTAGCCAGAAACCTGTTTTGGATTAAAACATACTTTACTTTATTCAGTCTTGTCAAGTTTGTTACTCAGGGATTAATTTATTACTCTATTTCCAATCTAAATGATAAAATACTAATATTATTTTCAGTCTCCCTTCCTTGTGAACTTTTGGTCATCATGAATTGTGATGAAACTGTCTTTGAATTATCAATAGGTTCATAAATATAACAATGTTACTTACAAAGGATCAGGACAGTCTTGGGGTTGAGCCATTCTTCTTCCAGCCTTTAAATAACGTATAACATCCCAGTTATCTACCTCGGGATACGGATTAACTCCCCTTGTCATCAACTCCCATAAAACTACACCAAACGACCACTATAATAAAATACAAAATAGTTCACTTATTGTATTAAGTATAATCGCTTTTTTCTGGTCATTATGTCTAGTATGTTTATCTTTCAAATGCTTTAAATGGGGTGTATTTAAGGCAGTCCTACAGAAAATGAGTAGTCAGTCACACAATCAATTAGGAGTGTGCATCTATTAATTCGAGTATATAATAAAACCACCATTATTTTACTAACAACCGGTGCTTTTAACATTTTTAGGCATGGTATGATTTCAATTATATTTAATCAAAATGACATCAAATTTATAGAAAATAATATATGATTTAATTTTCAAGCATAAACTCTCAAGTACGGTGGCTGATAAGGGACATGAAAAATAATATAATTTGTTTTTTATAATTTTCACCCAAGTCAATTTTAATTTTCACCCAAGTCAATTTTAATATAATTTGTTTTTATAATTTTCACCCAAGTCAATTTTAATATAATTTGTTTTTTATAATTTTCACCCAAGTCAATTTTAATTTCCACCCAAGTCAATTTTAATATAATTTGTTTTTTATAATTTTCACCCAAGTCAATTTTAATATAATTTGTTTTTTATAATTTTCACCCAAGTCAATTTTAATATAATTTGATTTTTATAATTTTCACCCAAGAATTTCCACCCAGCGTGTGACGTCATCTCAATTAGCCTCGTTTCCATTGTAATGTATTATCACATGTTTTATCTTATATGGTTCTCATACTGTAATTAGCAGATTGCAATGTATTATGTTTTACCTTATATCAAATAGATATTTTTATACGCCCACATTTTCATATGGACGTATATTATCGTCACCCCTGTCCGTCCGGACGTCCATCCATAATTTGTTTATGGACACTATACAGGTCACAATTCTTATCCGATTTTGACGAGACTTGAAATATAGGTTTATCCCCAAAAGATCTAGGTTCCTTTCGATATTGGCATGTATCGGATTGAAACTTCATGAATTATGGCCCCTGATTGTACGAAAAGTCACTTTTTTTAGCGTGTGGACACTCTAGCGGTCACAATTATCATCTGGTTTCTTTCTGAATTACGACCCTTGATTGTACGAAAAATCTTGTTTTTAGCTTGTGGTCTCTCTATAGTAGGGTGACCCACCATAAATAAATATCTCCATATATCTCGACAATTACGCCACAATACTTATATATATGCCAAGCCTCAAATCAGTTCCACACAATTATAGTCACTAAATAAACGATCATGTTGTACTTAATAAGCTATGGCCATTAATCACGTATAAATAATAGACTGAAAACTGGTTCCAAGAATCGTCCATAACATCCAGACACTTTTGAGTAAAAGATAGGTTAAGTGCCCTTGTTTTGAAATTAGTCTCGCTTAACCAGTCTATCGACCATTCTACGTCTGATTGACAGGTCGGGATAATCAAGACTACTTTTTTACGAAACATAACAGAAAGCTAGAACAAGAAATTGAATTTAGAAATAAGCACGTTAGGTAGCTCAACAATCGTTTTAAGAAGCTTGTAAAAGTAAAATGAAACTACTGCTAGTATCATGTTCTTGCCTAACCTGAGTGTTTCAGAGATATTATTTGTACTAAACCAAAAGATGCCGCTCTTAACGGTACAGTTAATGATAAAGCGATTTAAAAAATGAAACGAACGTAATTTCTAAATCTGCTGTAATAACCAAGAAGCTTAATTTTACTGCTATTCAAAATCGTCAACAATAAATTTTTTACAGCTGTAATAGTTGATAGATTTGTAGAGAATTGCACGTGCCATGGCTATTTATAGTATCATATTGTCAGAAAGTTGGTCTCGGCACGGCGAATGTGCACGCTTCAGTGGTAGTCTCGAACTATCAGCGGTGGACTGTATTTCTGTGAGTACATGGGCCACTCTATCTATAGGTCACAATTTGTATCCGATTTAAAAAAAAAAACGTTTGAATATATCACCGTTACGCCCTAATGATGATTGAGTTCGAATTTTCTGAAAATCTGATCGAAACTGCCGGACAAAATGGTCACCCCTCGTACGCAAACTTTGAGAGAGAGAGGGAGAGAGGGTCATTTCCACGCTGGGTGGAAATTCTTGAGCGATAATTATAAAAATCAAATTATATTAAAATTGACTTGGGTGAAAATTATAAAAAACAAATTATATTAAAATTGACTCGGGTGAAAATTATAAAAAACAAATTATATTAAAATTGACTTGGGTGGAAATTATAAACCAGCGACTGCTAGGCAGGATACGCCCACATTTTTGAGAGATGGATAGAGAACAAGCTAAAAAGAAAGTGATTTTTCCTACAATCAAGGGCCATAATTCATCAAGTTACAATTCGATATGCGCAAATATTGAAAGGAACCAAGATCTTTGGGTTATAAACATGCATTTCAAGTTTTATCAAAATCGGATTAAAATTGTAACCTCTCCAGGGTCCACAACCTTGATATATCATATTTTTACACCTTTCGCGTACAAGCGGCGGCCATTTTGTCCGGCGATTTTGGTCCTATTTTCACGAAATTTGAACTCAACCTTTATTATGGTGTTACGGTGATATAATCAAACGTTTTTTAAAATCGGATAAAAATTATGACCTCTATAGGGTCCACAAGCTAAAAACGTGATTTTTCGTACAATCAGGGGCCATAATTCAGGAAGTTACAGACTGATATGCGCGAATATCGAAAGGAACCGAGATCTTTGGGTTAAAAAACTTACATTTCAATTTTCAACAAAATCGGATAAAAATTGTGACCTCTATAGGGGCAAAAACCTTGATATACCATATTTTTACGCTATTTGAGAACGAACGGCGGCCATTTTCTCTGTCAATTTTGGGCCAATTTTCACGAAATTCGAACTCAACCTTCCTTAGGGTGTAACGATGATATAATAATACGTTTTTTTAAATCGGATAAAAATTATGACCTCTATAGGGTCAACAAGTTAAAAATGCGATTTTTCGTACAATCAGGGGCCATAATTCAGGAAGTTACGGTCCGATATGCGCGAATATCGAAAGGAACTGAGATCTTTGGGTTATAAACTTACATTTCAAGTTTCAAAAAAATCGGATAAAAATTGTGACCTCTATAGGGTCCACAAGCTAAAAACATGATTTTTCGTACAATCAGGGGCCATAATCCATGAAGTTTCGATCCGATACATGCCAATATCGAAAGCAGCCAAGATCTTTTGGGGATAAAACTATATTTCAAGTTTCGTCAAAATCGGATAAGAATTGTGACCTGTAGAGAGTCCACAAACAATTGTGGATGGACGGACGGACGTCCGGACGGACAGGGGCGATGGCATAATACGTCCACATGAAAATGTGGGCGTATAAAAAACAAATTATATTATTTTTCATGTCCATTATCAGCCACCGTACTCAAGTACAATATGCCTTTAATAATAATAATATCAATGGAAAAATTGTACTAATTTAATTCTAGTAGCCAAGGTTATAATTAATATTACAACAAGACTGCTAATTCTGAATCTTTATTAAGACAATAAATCCTGTTTGTCATTGATTTGTATTTAATATAAAATTATTTAACTCACCACATCTGATTTAGCACTGTACATTCCTTTTTCCAAACTTTCCATTGCCATCCATTTTACTGGTAATTTCGTTTTTTTATTGTCTGAACTGTAATAATCTTTTTCATAGATATCTCTTGCTAAACCAAAATCAGCCACCTTTGCTCGGAAATCTTGATCCAACCTTCGTAATGATAAGTTAAATCAAATAAAATAGACTACAAAAAGTTTATAGACAATGTTATAATCTTATACCAAGAAAACTATGAGACCTTCAGAATTTTTGAGACACACGTGATCATACAGTCTATAGGAGAAATTTTACAGGTTAGAGAATTTATCAATCTATTCAAATTGTATATCCACATTATATAGTAGTTCTCCATGTTGGCAATAAAAAATTTACTGAGCCATAGACGATATTTAGAAGTTTAAATCTGAATTGAATAGGAATTATGGTTAGTACTATAAAAAATATTTTATTTTAATGTTTATATTTGTTTTGTTTTTTTGTGATACATTCATTGGCTTCTGAAATTAAGCCATCGCAAGCACGTCACTAAATTCGACAATGCAACTTTAAATCTATTTTAAAAATGCAAATCCATTGTTTCTAAATTACCAGTGAAATATAATGCTTCCAAGACAAGTCTAAAACCAGCGGTTGCCAGGCAAGATACACCCATATTTTGCAAGAGATGGATAGAGAACAAGCTAAAAAAAAAACGCTGTGATTTTTCTACAATCAGGGACCATAATCCAGGAAGTTATGGTCTTAAATGTGCAAATATTGAAAGGAACCGAGATCTTTGGGATATAAACATAAGTTTCATCAAAATCGGACAAAAATTGTGACCTTTAGAGGGTCCACAACCTTCGTATTATTACTTTTACACAATATGCACAAGGAGCGGCCATTTTGTCGGGCAGTTTCGTTTTGATTTTCCCGAAATTTGAACTCAACCTTCATTATGGTGTAACGGTCAGATATTTAAAGATGGGTTCCCAGAAAAGTATTTATCGGGTGGTTATTTCCAATAAAAGGATGGCAATTTTTGGTATATATGGAAAGTAGAGATATCCAATCTTACTAGAAAAATACTGGATTCCCCGAAAAACACTCATGGAGCGTATACAGGACAAAAATGTAAGGGTTCCCCTAATCAACAGCCTGACGATTAGGAACTTCTGCACGCATGATGTCAAAGGTCACGAGCGAACATTGAGCGCTTGATGTACAAGTTGATAAACTTTATGAAGAGTTAGACGTACAATACTTTCTGAGATAAAAATGACGGAAAAAGACGCAGGTAGTGGATAATCCGAGAATTTAATTAGGATTCGATATTTGTAATAAATAGTAAGCGATTAAAGACAACATCGTCTTATGTATGCAATGAATTCTCCTCTGACTCCCAAGACATGACGTAAACATGACCTGGTTTGATCGAATTTTAATAGCAGGGCATTCCTTCACAATCACAATGTTTGAGAAGGATTTGAAGCTTAATTATGACAAATTAATTAGTTTGAATATGTTTTTGGTCCATATATACCATTAAATCACCCAGTTTGTACGCGGGAACCCATCTTTAATGGTTTTTAAAATCGGATAAAAAGTGTGACCTCTAGAGATTCCACAAGCTAAAAATGTGATTTTTTTGTACAATCAGGGGCCATAATTCAGTAAGTTATGGTCAGATATGTGCGAATATCCAGAGGAACTGAGATCTTTGGGATATAAACATATATTTTAAGTTTCATCAAAATCAGACAAAAATTGTGACCTCTAGCGGGTCCACCACCTTGGTAATATATACCTTTACACAATTTGCGTTCAAGGAACGGCCATTTCCTCAGGCAGTTTTGGTTCGATTTTTAGTAAATTGGAATTCAATCACCATCAGGTGTAACGATGATATATCTAAACGATTTTTAAAATCGAATAAAAATTGGGACCTCTAGTGGGTCCACAAGCTACAATCGCAATTTTTTCTTACAATCTGGGGACATAATCCAGGAACTTATGGTTCGATATGCGCAAATATCAAAAGAAACTGAGATCTTTGGATATAAACACATATTTTGAATTTCATCAAAATCAGATAAAAATTGTTATCTCTAGAGGGTCCACAACCTTGATATTACATACTTTAACACTTTTGCATATGGGGGGTGACCATTTTGTCTGGCAATTTCGGTCCGATTTTCACGAAATTCAATTTTGACCATCATTATGGTGTAACGCTGACAGATTCAAATGTTGTTTTTAAATCAGATAAAAATTGTGACCTCTAGAGGAACCACATGCTAAAAACGTGCTTTTTTGATCCGATACGCGTGAATAACGAAATTAACCGAGATCATTGGTTATAAACATATATTTCAAGTTTCATCAAAATTGGAAAAAAATTGACCTCTAGCATAGTGTCCACAAGCTAAAAACGTGATTTTTCATACAATCAGGGACCATAATCCATGAAGATACAATCCGATACATGTCAATATCGAAAGGAACCAAGATCTTTCAAAGATAAACCTATAATTCATGTTTCGTCAAAATTGGATAAAAATTTTGACCTGTAGAGTGTCCACATGCAAATTGTGGACAGACAGGGGTGACGACAATATACATCCACATGAAAATATCGGCGTATAACAATTTTGTAAACAAATACTTTTAGATAGGAAATTATGAAAGAAAAATTTATTTCTGTCATGAGTAAAAGATTTATTTATTTTATTTTTATACTCTTGGGGAAAACCATTAAAATAAACAATGGGTGTTATATTGTTAATAATCTTACATGCAGTTTCTGGCAGCTAAATCTCTATGAACAAACTTAAGGCCAGCTAAATATTCCATTCCCTTAGCTATATCTATACCAAACAGTATTAGATCTTTAATTGTGGGGTTCTGAAATAAAACACACCAATAACAAACCAAAAATAAAAATAAGCAAAACTTTAAAAAAAAGCAAATAAAACAAAATTATAAAAAATAAATAAACCCCAGTTAATTCTAGTAATAAAAATTAAAAGCAAATAAAACAAACAGCCAGACATTAAATACACTGTTACAAAGCTATATTTCTGTGAATACAAGTAAAATATGTAACCTTAATGTGCTGGTTAAATTCAACACAAGATCACAGAATATGTATAATGACTACCACCAGAACTTTGGATGGGGGCTTTTTATAATTTGGGGGAGTCAGGAGCAACATTAGCATGTACCAAAAGTTATTAATGTTTGTGCACTGGCAAAGATATTAATAAACAAGGTGTCATACGAGAATAGCATAATGCTTCTAATTAAACCCAGAATTATGTTTTATTAGTAGAGGAACATTATTGACCAATCAGAATGATCACAATTCCGGTGATTGCACTTCTCTCTTGGTTTTTTGTTGATGTATGTCAGTAAAAATAACTAATTTCTGTGGGTGCAATAATTATGTATAAATATAGTTTGCCAGGAAATGAAAACTATGCCCACAGCAGCTAAGTTATCCAAGCAGTCCAATAGATTGTTGATTGTTTACTCATTTGTACTAACTTGTAGGTAATGGGAGCGTTTACAAAACACTGATCAAGAGTAACAAGTAATTATCAGAAAATGAAATGAAATGGGGTTTAACGTCCTACTGTTCTGCTCCAAACTGGGCTGATAAAGACGGGCATTTTGCCCGGACAGCGGCACTACAGCCTACTCTTATATTGAATTCCAACTGTCAGGGGATTTTTTTTACGTGCACGCCAATGTGTACACGGGACCTTGGTTTTCGGTCCCATCCGAATGACTAGACAGCTGTCCTTGCTTGTCAGGCCCTCCGTCCTGCATCATTGACAAGGGGGAACCATGCTGGAAAATCCTCGACCAATGCAGGGATCAAACACCCGAACTCCAGGCTAGCGAGCCAGCATCTTACCCACTTAGCCACCGTGACCCCGAGTAATTATCAGATCTAATTCAAGATTGATTGGCTTGTAGTTGTTCCTAGAGCCAACATGTACTGGTAATCAGTAAATAAATTTAGATGTTCAATTTATTGGATATTGTGTCTAATAAACATAAACACTATGTTTAAATTTAAAATTAATCTGATAATCACTTTAGCCATTAAAGGCTCTAAAAGACTTTTAATAGTGATCAAGGCATTTTTTCAAAGTGGCCAAGGGCAATAACTCTTGAAGTACTTATCAGAAATTACTGATATTTTAACTTGAGAAAACCCCTGATCTGAATTTTGCTGATATCTTGAGAAAACTCCTGATCTGGATAACTGATGACTTAATTTGAGTAAAACTCTGATCTGGATTACCGATGGCTTAATTTTATTACACCCCTGTTCTGGATTACTGATATTTTAACTAGAGTAAACTCCTCATCTGTATTAATGATGTCTTAACAAAATTTGTATTCTTAATCTTATAAATTCTTACATTATTTTCATCTCTGATGTAGCTGAGTAAATCACCGTGTTCCATAAACGGTAGAACAACAAGAGGCATGGCATCTAATCCAAGACATATCCCAATTAATTCTAGAACATTCTCATGATGAAAATCTTTCATTAATAGAGCCTCTTGAAGAAAAGCATTTAGCTCTATTTCACGAGGATTACTCTCTGAAAAACAAATTGTTGGAAAGTATGTTTTCAATATCCATACATCAATTCCAAGTATTTACACATTCCACATGGCCAATACTTTGAAAGTTAATTAGAGCAAATGTTTGACAATACATTGGTCAGATTTGAGGTTGTGAAATCAAGGACATTATAAAAACCGGTACAACAGATTAATTTGTCATGTGTGATCATGATCATGTGTTAATTATAGAGTAGAAATGTAGCGTTTACTTACGATGTAAAGTTTTAACAGCAACCAATATATCTCCTTTTTGTTCAGGCAATGTAAGAAACCCTTTATATACACAGCCAAAATTACCTGCATAAAACACAATACAAATAATTCAAATACTGTACATATCAAAAACCATGTCCTGGATAGTCAATAAAATAGCAGAGAGATAACACAGGACTCTCACTACAACACCAGACTATTATTTTCACCTCATTGTTAAATCACAGGAATCTGACCTTCTATCCGTATATATATGCATACACCATGTCGTACCAGACAATGCCATTTTTGGCCTATGACAGTTTTTCGAACATTTTGATGATCCTATCTTGATAATGACAAAGAGCTCAATGTGTCACAAGCATCTGATAAAATATTATAGAAGGTATTTGAGCATCTCATTTTCAATTTTATATCTACGCCAGGTTAAAGGCATCCATAGACTGTGACGTTATTTTCTTAATCGATTTCCCTAAATGTTCTTCTTATGCACTAATGGAAAATCCAATCAATTTTTTTTAAAATTCCTGTATCCAATAATTTTGAAATTTAAATTCAATTATCTTTTTAGTGTGTTTAATCTTATAAAGGCAATAATTTAAAAAGACATTAAGGGTTGAGTGAATACTAGTGCAGGGTATTGCCACGGCAGTCATGATACAATACATATTGTGATTCAAGTACTATGATACGATTCGTATCATGATTCATAACCAGGTCAATATTTATCAAATTTTTAGTCCTGCCAATGTCAAAGAAATAAAACTGTTTTATATCCCGACATTGATGTGGATCAAAACAATGACCAAAACAATTTAAGAGTGTTTGTTTGGATAATGTGTGACAGTGTGTGACGTAGATAGTTAAGAGTGACAGGTTACTTACTGAAGCGACAAAAAAAACCATAAAAAAAAAGAATCGCGATAAATCGATTCAGTTTCTCGCGATTCAATACGCGAATAGTGAGAAGGTGAATTGTGATACATCGATTCAATGATATATCATGCCAACAATATATCGTGGTGCCAACAATATATCGTGCAAGCACTAGTCAATACTACATCCATAAGTGCTAGATTTACCTTTGCCCAATATTTCAGTTTTAGTTAAATGTTCACTGTCTATAAGCAGATTTTCATTTTTTATTAAAGCTAACAGATCATCATCTATAAGGGTTGAAGGTGCAGCTGCAGCAATAGCATCTCTTTCTGTATAATCTGTAAACATAATATTACTATATATGATTTTATGTTTAGTTTGTTAAAAGCAATGTTATAAGAAAGCCACATAACATGGAAATATGCCCACTGTCGCCCATTTAGCAACAATGTCTCAACAGCAGCTTAATTGGATGTTGACCAAATTTGATATTTCAGAAAAGGAACTGATAGTCCCTGAATGCTGAATATCGTCCTCTCATGACCACAATGCTTCACACTAAATTTGAAAAATATCTGTCAAAAACTGTAGCCACTAGCCAACTACACACTCCCTATACAAACAATCCACATTCCAACAAAATGAGAAATAAAAAAAAAACTTACTGTTTTGTCTGTTTTCTAGGTTAAAAGTATGTTCACCAGGTTGTGTTAAACTATCAATACCAATATGATCACCTTGTGTATATCTGATACTACGATCATCACGTGGGGGTTTAAAGAAACCAATACGTTTTTTCTTCATTATACATAATATAACGAAAACGGCTATACAGATTAAAGCTATTATTACACCCAGTATAACAAGTTGGTATGTTGCAGCTGATGCTCCTGCTGTATATATGACAAATCCTATTTCATAATGAAGATTACCAACATGAACCTAAAATACACACAAATATCATACATAATTTCCTGACATAATAATCTCAAATTAAAAATCAATTGACCAGTTTGAATAATTTTTATTTTATCTGTTTCCATAATTAATTTTTTTTGGAAGAGATGTTAAAGAAGCACTCTTACATTTCATCTGATATGAAAACTTGAAATTTACGATTACAGTAAATGTAATAAAATAACCTTTTTACTCTGTCTGAACAGGGTTACGCAACTGTTTACATGTACTGAGAATTGTGATAAAGGCAACTCATCACTCCGGGAAGCTAACTGACATGGACGGTTATTCAGCCATTGTTGCAGCTGTCAGATAGGAACCTTGTCAATAATTATAATAAAAATGATTGTATTTTTTCAAAATGTTCTCTCCGACAGCTGTAGGGATTATTCAGGGGTTTTTTCACCAAAATATATCTGAGGCAGGTCATATTGTCATATCTATCATAACATCAAACTAACAGGGTTGATAATTAGTAGTTGCCAACTGGTCTGGGGTCATTATTTATATCTAAAGGAGGCAAAGGATTTTGAAATAGCATGCCACTATCAATTGGAATATGAGTATGGCTTATAAATAAGATATGGTGCTCACCACTTGATTAATATATAGAACAGCTGATACCACTTCACATTTGAGGCATTAAAATTTTTGAAATAAAATTTGGTATGGGTCAGTTGATAAATCAATAATTTGACCATTGCAATTTTAGGTTGTTGAAACTGTACTAACCTCTACTTTTCTCTTGGGTTCATTTTCACTTATAGATGTTGGTTTATTACTCGGAATACATTTAATATTAGTTTCTTCTAAATCTTTTACTTTACATATATCATCTCCTACAATAACTTTTATATCTGTCTGTGTAAAACCTAATCCTATATTATCACCCTGTAAATAATTATATCCTTTATCTAAGTAAAACTGTAAATCTATATATAACAAATATAGTTTACTCCCAGGAAGTCTCTGTTAGGGTCCATAGAAGATGAAGAACAAATATTCTCTTGTTTACCCAATAGATGTAACCCCCAACAGATAACTAACAACCCCCTTACAAAAGCTGCAAACCAAGTTATGCATTTGCCGTTCTGAATGATATTACAAATTGAAAGATAGGTTGCCAGGCATGGAAACAGGTAAATCGACCAAGCAGTCCACAAAGGTTGTCACACTGTTGACCTTCAGGTAAATAGAAATCAAATTCTTTAAACTGATAATATCATTTCAATGTTGAAAAATTTTCTATGATATAATCAAGGGTAATAACTCTATAGGCATTGTGTTGCAATATAATTCTTCTCATTGCACTAATCTGAACATAAATTTCAAGCAGACTGAATGTCAGCTATTGCCAATAGACTGCTCACAACATTCCACAAAGTGATCAGAGATAATAACTCTAAAAGTTATCAGAAACTATTGCAATTCAGTCAGATGATCAATGTAATCTGTATGAATAATGATGACTTGATACGGACAAATGATACAGTGAGCGAACAAGCTAAAAAATTAATTGAACACTTTTCTACAATATTAATTGGTAGTAGTGAATAAATTTTAGACGAATCAACAGAAGACTATAATTATCCTCATTGTTAAAACACTTTACACCAAAAGTAACAACACTTTTTTTAAGCATCAATAATTGAAAATTTAGGGAATATCACCGGAATTTTTCATAATCTATATGGGTTTTATATTCTAGTCTATGATGCCGTTTCTATGTTGTATGATATAATCATATGGAAGTGGTTAACAGGCAACAATATTTAACACTAAGTTTCAACTTACTTCAATGACAAGATTTGATTGTGAAACATCAAACTCTAAAACATTCCCGTCTCCACGAAATTTATCAAACACTGGATCAGGATAATATGTAAAACTACTTAATTTCCCCTGTGTTTGATGAAAGTTGCGTAAATTTTCCACACCATCCATAATAAACCACAAGTTGACTTCCTCTGGATCTGTTTTCTCTGCATTGGTGATGACAGAACTAAAATCAAGAGCTGGACAAATCATAGCTTCTCCTCCTTCCGTAACATTACAAAGCTACAAATACAATACTAAAGTTACAATATAAAAAAAACATGTAGAATATAGCAGAGAAATAATGTATTGATGATTATAAAGGTCAAATTCTATATAAAATGTGTATTTATTCACATAGTTTCATTAGAAATACAGCACAAACAATTAATTTTTAGGAAGAAAGAGAGAGAAATGGGGTTTAACGTCCACTCAACACAAACTAGGTCATTTCGGGACTAACATATGGTTTAATTTATTTCAATAATTTGCTTGCGCGTAGGGGTCTTTAGCAGTGGGAGGAAACCAGAGGACCCGGAGAAAACCCATGAGGTTGGACAGGCGACCCTAATCCTTGTCGCATACAACCGGGGATTCGAAACCACGCCAGTTGACTAAATGACAGGCCTTATGATACAGCAAGCATGTGCTAACCATTCGGCCATCCAACCACCCTTTTAGGAAGAAAAACCACTAGTTTTAATTAAATGCATTTATATAATTGATCACTGTCATTTTCCTGTTGGGTCGATGGCAATTAAGTTCACCTTTATGTGGACCTATATTATTATAGTTTCCTTTTTAACATAAGGAGTACTGCACTACATGCAAAACAAAACCAACAAGACAAGACAGACATTACAAGAAATAAACAACAAATATCAAATCAAGTGAATGGATTGTTGTTTCTTTTTTTTCTAACTGGGGTATGCAATTAATGTATGTATATTGTATCAGGATTATATTGTAACTTTAAGTGCAGTTGAATTTTCGGCAGATTATCAAATAACTTAAATCATTATTTTTATTATATGAAAGGACTGTTGAGAGTCCTATGGACCCTTGACACTTAAAACAATATATGTAGTGACTCGTTAAGTCTGAGGATTTAAAAAATATTTTTTTAATATGTGAAAACAAGAAATCATGTTGGTTCCTCTGAAGAAAGTCAAAATTTTAAATTGTCCATTCCAGCAGATCAGACAGTCAGATGATAGCCCGAATTGATGACATAACTTGATAAATGGTTTGATAAAATAAAGTGTTACTACATTACCTCTTGTTGTGTTAAGTCTTTCCCATCTAACGAACCTCCTATATACGGTCTAGCTACTGAATCCAAGTTAGATCCTCTCACAGTTATTGGTATACCACCACTACATGTATAGAAAATATATAATAAAATCACTATCCAAATTCAATACACCCATTCCAAGTGTATTTGGTTACATATTGATGACGACAACATTTTATCGAATTACAGAGAAACTATCACTCCCGCCAAAAAAACAATTGAATAAATTTAGAATAGCATCATACAGTAGTCATTCACACAGAATTGACACTAGATTTTAAACACTTTTCCAGACTAAAATCTTACCTAACAAAAGATTGACGTGGTAAAATATGATCAATTGTCGGGTTTTCTAAGTAGAAAAAGTTAGTTTCTTCATTTTCATCAATACTTAAGGTAGCATCATCAATTTTAACAATGAGTGGACCATTTCCTTTAGCTCTATTTATAAATCTTTTTCTTCTTGATGATATGAAACCAGATGTTTCTGACCAAGGAACAGTTGTACAGTCAATCTGTGTACTAGTTAAACTAAATAAAACACAGAAAAAT
The DNA here is from genome assembly GCF_932274485.2 of Patella vulgata. Classification (NCBI taxonomy): domain Eukaryota; kingdom Metazoa; phylum Mollusca; class Gastropoda; family Patellidae; genus Patella; species Patella vulgata. Next base: position 48,721,045 of record NC_065885.2, read on the forward strand.
ATTCTTCTTATTAAAGAGTTTTTACATTTAACTAATCAAAACATAATTACCGGTATGTTTTTATATAGGGTTGGCCATAATTCCTTAACTGCACATTATCTAAGTGCTGGATAGTCATATCTCTATATCTGCCAAGATTATAGAGGTAAATGATTGAACAACAATTTGTAAATGACTTGATTTAAAGCTTCCAAACAAGTTAATTGGACTATTTCTTCACATTTTGGTATTTGCTTTATTCATACCCATTTCTATGAACCAATACAATGCAAAATCTGAGACGACTTCTATAAACAACTTGTCATTCTTGCACATAGAAATAACTACCAGATTATTTCATCCATTGTCAAGCTTACCCTCAGATAAACAGTTCGATAATCAATGTTATTACTCCATGTGTTTTAAGGTCTCTACCACTAAATATCCAAATTATTGAGAAATTCAGCTATGACCATTTTAAAGTATAATTGGCTTACTGCACTCACTTGAAAATGATACAATTAAAATTATAAGCAACAGACACATTTGGCAATCCTCCTATGTTCAAATTATCTCCCTTGATCCTTATGTTAGTCCCTCCTGCTACAGGCCCTCGTTTTGGTTGAAAAGACTCTATTTTTGGTTCCTGGAAAATAATGAGGTAAATTCAGAATGTGTATATCAAAAGATCATTACTGGAGAATTTGGGGCTTACAAATTATTAATAGTGGAATATCAAGTCTTATTAAGCCAGACCTCTCGCAATCAAAACACTAATTCTTTCACTGCATGGGTCATGGGTCAATCACTGCAATTTGATGTTTAAACAAGAACATATTTAAATTCATTTTCAGCATTATATGATTTACAGTCAATGAAACAGTTATTTTGAAGGGTAAATGTTTTATTACCTGATAAGAGAAATATTGTTCAGAGTAATCAGTGCCTTCTACATGGTAGCTTCTACCAAACGTGGTACTACCTGTAACTGTTATCTGTACTGGTCTCTGTTGTACAGGAGCAGGACCAGTTCGACATATTAACCTATTTAAAAATTTATATTATCAGTAAAAACACTTAAGTCTAAAAAGTCAAATGCTGAAAATAAAATACCAGAAGTTGCTCCAAAGAAAAAGCCTGTTATCATGTGATGTAATACATAGACGGTGGCTCCTCACGAAGGCTGGAAAAGTCATCACAGTATTCAGATTTAACAGTAAGTCAAAAGAGTAATAAATTTATTTAAAAAGTTTAAAAAAGGTTATTTAAGAAGTAAATCTCAAAAACTAACACTGATATGTTTACATTGACAGGGGCTATAAAATGTCAATAAAATAATATGCTAAACAATCTTAAAAATATAAGAAAACTCTGTGAATGGTTTACTAGATTTAGAAGACAGTGACAAAAGATTTATGTGTGACTGATTTGCATTAAGGGGTCTCCTCATGACTAGCCAAACACGCCAGTCATGCTAATGTGCCCCACCTCAATCCCAAAATAAATAAATGACACATTAATTAATAACATATTTTTTTTTGTTTAGTTTTGAGCAATAAACTTAGATAAAGCAGAATGGTTTTGATGTAGTGAAACTATACCAAGTATCATCACTCTCCCTCAATTCAAATCAACATTATTGTGTCTAGAAGCATCAACCAATCAAATTGCTCATGTTAATCATCAAGTCATGACATTACCTTAATGAACATCTACACAAACAGCCCGTTCAGACACTTATTTTTAAACCAGTTCATAATCGCCGGGGTTTTTAAGACAGCATTGTGTTGCATTCACACGTACTATAAGCCAAACCAGTTTAACTATTCTGACCTCTCCGGTCGGAGGTTAGAGTTAACTACGCATGGGTAGCTTCGTATTCTTTATTCAGCTCTAGCACGCTTTCGATAACATTGGCACTGTCTGACCCCAATATTTTCACAGGAATGTAACTTACTGCGTACAGCGCATGCTCAAAGCAAGCTGGAGCAGGTTTTTTTTTTAAGCCAACCCGTTCAGATGGCTAAGATGAACCAGTTTAAAATAAAAAGCCTTCTCGAAGACAGGTCATGAGCTGGAGTTTTTAAACTGGTTTATTTGCCCCATATTTGCGTTCAGATGCTTAAGTTAAACTGGTTTAACGATCCCTGGGGTTTTTAAACCAGGGCCCTGTTTCTCAAAATCTTAACTGAAGATAAAATCCAAATTTAAGTAGATACTTCAATTTTGATTGGCTAAACGCTAAAATCAATCTAATATTATCCAATCAAATTACTAAAATTTGGATTTTATCTTTGTTAAAATCTCGTGAAACAGGCCCCAGTTCAACTTAAGCGTCTGAACGGCATATAAGTGTGAAAATTCTACCTCAATTAAAAGCAGAGTTATTGTGTTCCAAAGTCTTAACCAATCAAATCAAAGCATTAGCAGAAAATTTCCATCATCAAACTTAGTCATAGTGAATGATATACTGGTAATATGGTATTTTGTAAAATGAAACTTCCTTACCATGTTGAATTCCCATTTTTAATGTCACATTTTATTTTAGAAATTTCAACAGTCAGACTGGCTTTATCTTTTAATATTGCGCTTCCAAAATTTTGACCAGTCAAAGTCAATAAAGTTCCACCTTGAGTTGGACCATTTAGAGGATTAATCTAGAAAATAAATGAAATGGTCTACAATCCTTGTCCTATAAAGTTTACACTGTAGGCAATCATCTCAGGGTCAACACTTCTCTATCTTGTGTCTAGTCTGATAGGTTTATTTATGGTAACAAAACACACAATCTGAATGCCAGTGTCCCTCTCCTTCTCTCTATTATCTATAGCATTAATGTACATGTATTTATGGGAGCAATGCACATTATCTGAATGCCAGTGTCCCTCTCCTTCGCTCTATTATCTATACCACTAATGTATTTAGAAAGATGTGCATTCCCGTAATAAAAAAACAACTGTTCTAAATCTTTATCCTAGTCCTGTACAACTATGTAAAGCACTGTGAGGAAATTATTTAGTTCCCCAATATCATGTTGTGTAAATGCCTGGATAACCATGTTTATCTGTTAATTTGTACCTCGTGCATGGCGGCGAGCATCAATCGAATTGAATTTAAATCTCATCGGCATGGCTCAAAGCCGACAACGTGGAAAAAGGTTAGGCGCAGAGTATGTAAATCAGTTATTGGAGGATAGTGCCCATTTTGTGGACGAGCGTTTCCAGTCGACCCCAATGGCTTCGAGTTCGAGTGGTAGCGGAACTGCAGTCGGTGCTACGATTACAGCGGCAAACACAGGAAAAACTGGCAAGCGCACTGCCAGTCGCGGAACGGCCCCAACAACACCTTGTCCTAGTCATCTTCAGGCAGAAATTAGAGACTTACAGTCAAGATTACTTATTATGGAGCTTACTCGTGAGAAAACAGTACTCCAAAAGAGGTTGGAAAACATGGAGAATAGTGGTGGTGGTCGCCAAAATATGCAGACAAATGAATGTTTTGGAACGCCAGCCTCAAGTAGTAATAGCCAGGGACAAAGTTACACAGGTACGAATTCTATTCCGAATCATAGCACCAGCAAGGAATCTACGCGTTATGTTCACCATTATATATGGGATGACCCTCTTATAAACTTTGATGCTAGAGACGATGTGGTGACATTAAGTAATTCAGGTGTTAAATTAAACCGCAGAAGGGAGAGGGAGTGCCATAAACTTACTATAGAACAGTGGGGTTTTGGCGCAGTTGAAATTCTGCAGGAACTTATACGAAATGGTGAAATATCTACGTCGGGCATCCAGGATTATCTAGATTATACAAAAACTATTTTTCGGTTATTCAGTCGATATGTTATAGCCAGTGTTTTGCTGTACGATAGGAAATACCGAGAAGAGCAACAAAAGAACAAGTTTCGTTGGAATACGTCACGATCCAACATATTTGACTTTCAACTGATATCGAAGCCAACATTTAATCAGATGTCGCATCAGAAACAGTCTCAAGGACGTGTCAACAGGCGTAAAGGTCCCTTTACCCCGGAGGGCAAGGAGATATGTCGTAAATATAATTCTACAGATTCTTGCAATTTTTCTTATTGTAAACTTGCGCATTGCTGTACTAGTTGTTTTGGACCACATAGTGTTATTGATCATCCAAAAAACTAATTAAAAACTCTCTGTCCGCGACCCCACTATCAGGACTGGGAAAATGCCTCTCCGCCTGGGAAAGACAGCTTCCTACAGATTATAAGGACAGAGAGTTTACTATTAATGGAATTGAACAGGGGTTCTCGATCATTGATACATGCGACGACTCGCTTATCGATAAAGTAGAGGTAGACAATTGAAGATCCGTGCAAAACTTTAATAAACTAGTTGAAAAACAGATATTAGACGAAATTGCTGAAGGCAATTACATTAAAGCCGAGGAACAGCCAAAAATTGTGAGTGCTTTGGGTGCAATACCAAAATCTTCTGATAAAGTGCGTCTAATACACGATGCCAGCAGACCTCTTGGGTCTGCTATGAATGATTACGTAGATAGCGATTGCAGTTGTTCATATATGGACTTGCGCGAAGCAACAAAACATATCCATCGGAATGGATATCTAGCAAAAATCGATCTCAGTGCTGCCTACAGGTCGGTCCCGATCCACCCTGCCAACTACAAATATACGGGCTTAAAATGGCGTTTTGAAGGAGATTCCGATTATACGTATTTAAGTGATACCAAACTCCCGTTTGGATGTAAGAAAGCACCGCAAATTTTTCAGAAAGTTAGTCGAGCCGTGTGTGATATTCTCAAGTTGCGTTATGGTTTCACAGCCATTGCTTACTTAGACGATTTCTTAGTTTTTGACAAGTGTTGTGACAAGCTTATACATTTACTTTTTCTTCTTCGAGAATTGGGCTTTTCGATTAATTGGCGGAAGGTGGTTTGTCCAACTCAACAAATCACATTCCTAGGTATACTTATAGATACAGTTTGCATGACATATTCATTACCAAGTGACAAACTTGAAAGCTTTTATGAACTGCTAGTGGATTTTTCTAGCAGAAAACGTGCCAGCAAAAAGCAATTGGAACGCCTTCTGGGGAAGCTTAACTGGGCTGCCCAGGTTGTTTGTGGTGGGCGTACATTTCTTAGACGCATAATTGACATGAAGGATTCAATTACGTTATATAACCAAAAGGTTCTGTTATCTATGGAATTTTTTGAAGACCTACAATGGTGGCTAAGTTTTATGCACTCGTTTAATGGTACTTGTATCATACAAGATGTCCGTCCAATCACAACTGTCCAAACAGATGCTTGTACAGAAGGTGCAGGGGGATATTATAACGGGGATTATTTTTATGTTAATTGGAATCTTGATTGCCAGCTCTCCTACCTCTGCATATTAACGTTAAAGAACTAATAGCGATATTCTTAGCTATTTGTTTCTGAATAAACGTGTGATAATCTATTCGGACAATGTAAGTGCGGTCTCTTGGATAAATAAAGGATCATCTAAACATAGTGTTGCGAATATTGTGTGCCGCCTAATATGGTGGATTTGTTTATGCTGCAACTGTTCAATAAAAGCAATTCATTTATCAGGTACCAAAAATGTCATAGCAGACGCATGTTCAAGGTTACACAAACCTGACAAGTATGAGACATTATGTGCGTTGGTACCCTCGTTATTGTGCGAACCTTTTTCAATAGAGAGGCTTTTAGTACACATGTCCCCATCCTTCGTTTTTTCCAGGTGGATTAATTCAGCGGCTACTACAAAAGGGACTACAATACAAAGACCAGGCTTGGGCGAAATCTACGCGAGCAACATATGTGTCACAGATAAAGTGCTATATAGATTTTTGCGACTCAATAATGTCTTGCCCAGTGCCAGCCTCATCAGAAACAATCCAGTGTTATGTAGTGTACCTATCTGATTATAAACATTTTAAGTACTGCACAATACAACAATCTTTAAGCATTGTGTCTCATATTCATAAGATTTCGAAATATGAAGATCCTATTGTGAATGACTACTCCTTGAGTTTATTATTACAAGGTGTTAAACGTACACTTGGGGTAGCGCAGACACCGGTGGCGGCCATAACTCCGGATATTTTGTTAGCTATTAAATCAACACTAAACCTCGGCAATATTTCTGAGGTATCCTTTTGGTGTGCATGCATTGTTGCTATCTTGCCCCCTCCGGCGTTTTTAACCCGGAGTCAGATATTCGTCTAGCTGACCTAATTAAGTGCTCTTGGGGTTTTATTATTAAATTACGCAAAACAAAAACTATTCAATTCCGGGAAAGGGAACTGGAAATTATTTTGCCATATATAGGCAATTCCCTCTGTCCTGTTCTAGCATTACGTCAATTATTACTCTTGCGACAACATTCAAATGTTAATCAACCACTTTTTTTAATTAAGGATGGTTCTGCCCTCAATTACACTGTATTTCGCGCAATGTTGTCAGCAGCTCTCAATCGCATAGGCCTTACGAATTCAAATATAAAGGGCCATTCTTTCCGAAGGGGTTGAGCGACATGGTTAGGGAAATTAGGAATTCCCCTTGATACCATAAAATCCATAGGATATTGGGCAAGTAAATCGGTATATTGATCCACAATTTGCAAACAGATTGCATGTCATTCAAAAATTTGGACGGTCTTTAACTGTGCAGCTTTAGTTGGTAATTAGTCATTGGCAGGGCTTACATTTTTATAGTACCATTCCATTTCTCAACTTAATTGTATTATAAACAATACTGGGGTTGGGTTTTTTTTTTGTTACTTTATATGTTTGTAAAATGTTGATTATTATTTCTTTGATAATCTAACAATGGTTTTGTTAGGTTCTTATGTAGTGTATTACAATTTATTTAGTGTGGAATGTTATTAATAAACTGTGCCAATTTTAACACCTCGTCTGTCTCCTTTCATCCACTATCACAAGGAGGAGTTGGAGAAAGTCAAAATATAGCCTATACTTGTCGTAGTTATATTGTAAGTGATCGTCTTGATGATCAAGTCACTCGTAAATTGGAAGAATGAAATTCTTTAAATGGTTTACTAACCCCAAAAAGCTAACATTGTGAAAAGTTAAACATTTTAATTTCAAATTTGCAGACAATTAAATCTCGGATCACAGTTTTAAAGTGTTATTAATTTATGTACCAGATACTTACAGAATGAAGAGAAGGTGGACATTGATTACGATTAAAATCATTATCACATTCATTATATGTTGTACACTTTCCCCTACACCAGCCACATCTCAGAGGATCTGAACTTGATAAACATGAATCACAATCACTATGTACTCCACATGAATCTAAGGAAAACTTTATAACCTAAAACAAAAGATTAAAACAAGTTTAAAACATGAAAGTCATTCACTTGAAAAGAATCCATTAACCATTATATATTTGATCATACAGCATAAGATAAATGAAATTACAATTTAATTTTTTTTTCAGATTTTCAATCTACATTGTAATCTGTGTTTTGCCCTTGTGACAATTCTATGTAAAACATCTCAACTGATCAAACTATATTAAAACATGATGAAAACGCACTACTTTTATAAATGGATGAATGTAAATCTTGTTTGAAAGATACACTTTAATCTTACGCTTCTGAATATAATAACATCAGATCAAATCTATGTTTTCAAGATAGCGTAAAGTTAAACACAAAAAATTGAAATGTAATGTTTGTGGTAAGTCATTTATCCACACATCCTTAGGTAAAATAATAAAAAAAATGGTTTAAAAATGCTGGTGTTCATTAAACCATTTTGATTTTGTATCTGATAGCAAACTTGTTTCAAATAAACCAGTTTTAAAATCACAGCTTATAAAAAAACTATCTTCGATAAGGCCTCTTCAAAAACTGTCTTATCTTGGCAGCTGGCTTTAAAATGCGAAGTGGACTCCAGACATACTCCTTGCAGTGTTTCGTTTGATTTTTCCTAATCCCACTAAACACTGCTTTATCGAGGGCAAATTTCTGTTCCAAATTATGACTGGTCAATGTCAATGGTCCGATTAACAACCAATGGCTAACTACGTCACAAAAGCATCACACTTAAAACAGAGCTCCAAATTGGACCAAATATGTTTACATAACGTTACGTCATGACTCACGATTTTAGTATTCCCAATTAACCAGTGCATATCAGAATATTGCAGAAAACTAATTGCATGACAAACGAGGCTATCAAATCGAAAACAATGTAAACAATACTGTTTGGAGACGAACATACTTTCACCATTTTTAATACCTTAAGCCTTAAATCACTGTCTAAAGTTTTAGGGAAGACCCAGATTAAACGAAGAGCTGTCACATTGCTGTACTTGGGATAGATTTGATTGAATGGGAAGAATAGACAAACTCCCACAAAAGCTCAAGTATCAGAAGCCAATCAAGCAAAGGCCAGAGAGGGATTTCTCGGGCCATTGCTTCAGGAATATGGCTCCAGATAGCTTCGGGCAGGCGCAGTAAGTTGTTTTTCTGGCCCTGTGCCCTTGAGTAATTATGTCAAATTATGTCAAATTAGTCAAACTGACTTGGCTTATGGTACGTGTGGTCCTCTGGCTTAAAATAAAGGAGCACTGGTGTTTTGAAACCAGTTTAAAAATATCATCGAGAAAGCATATTTTCTTTTACTTTACATGTGATTAAATCAAGGAGGGTGTCCTTTATTGACACCAATAATCAACAAGAAACTAATTACCTTATTACCAGTAAGTAGATATAATCTTTCTTTATCTTTATCAACATACATAGTAGATTCTATAGCTGTAGATTGTTGGGATGTAGTATTACCTAGATATAAACTCATATATTCTCGTCCTTTAGATTTATGTACCTGTAATAATATATTAAAAAATATACACTGTCAGTAAATATGGGTAACAGGGAACACAGGCTTGTTGTAAACAGCTTTAATCACTGACAGACCAAAACATAAGATCGCAATCAAAACATGGCGCTCGTTATTTATATATATATATTCTGCGCAGGCGCGTAAGTTACATGGTCCGATTCATTGGACGCAAGTGTATATAACAATGTTAACACTATACTAATATGCAGACCATTGTACTCGCATGACCACTTCTTCTTTTTTTCTTTATCTTTTGTTTGGTGATACAGGGGGGAATAAAGAACTAACTTTAAAATGGAAATTAAAACAATTGTACACTACCAATAAGAAACAGTTCTACTCGAATAGTTGTGACGAGGTAGTAAACTAAACTAAGTCACATAATCTGAAAGAAATACTGGCTTGGTCTTTAGTCTAGTAGAATGACGACTTGAACACTGATAAGAGGAATCTTCATTATGTGAGGTGTATTGATGCATGACTTGTGGCTCAAGGTCCGTGTTAAGCAAAGTTTCGTCAGGTGTTGCTGGTAAGGATAGAACAGGAGGTATCTCACAAACAGGCATGTTGGTATCTCCTTGGGTGTGTGTATTACTAGTTATATCACCAACAAACTCGTTGGGGTCCTCTGGTTCTAGATCACATCTTGACCTTGGACTCTGAAATGTGAATGTTGAGTCAGGAACACGGTAACACTCAGTGACTTTAACCTGGTAGGGTGCTGATCGTAGTTGGGAACCAGAAAATTTACGAACAGTACACCCATTTCCGTCGGTTGAAATGACGATATATCTATCACGAGCAGCGAGTTTATTACCATCGCAAGTGATATATACAATGTCACCCGTTTCGACGGGTGGAGAAGAAGGCTTTTGTCGGCCAGGGGCTTTAGCTCTTTCACTGTGGGGATGATTAGTAAGACGCTGGTTATGCTGGTCCTGGATAAGCTTTACATCGGACATATGTATCTGGTCGTTTGAAAACTGATCACGTTGTGTCCACATTCTCACGCGGAAAGTCCTCTGTTGCGTATTCTGGAATTCATTCTAGCGGTGGTGATGGCAAGAGTTAAAGGAGTAATAAATCCACCACCTGGGTTAAACCGAAGTAATTCTTCGGTAAGTTCCAAAATTGCATGCTCAGCCACTGGATTTTTGTTGATATTCTTGGGTCTGCCGATATCTAATGTGATGCCATGTTCCTGAAGGAGTTGATCGTTGAGAAGACCCTTAAAGGCTGGTGCAGGGTCAACTCGGATACTTATGACGGTGTCAAGAGGTATCATCACAATGCATAATTGTATGAGTGCAGAACGAAGGGTAGACTTTTGTTCATCTTCTATAATGCACGAAGTAGTGTATGACGTGACTGTCTCTCAGAGAATAAGTACATATTGGCGATTTCGTTTCATAACATCAGCGGCAAATGTTAATCCTATTCGCTCAGGGGGTTCAGATGTTGACTGTTCCTGAAGAGTAACAGGGATTTTCTTCAAAGATGCACATAGATGACACCTAGTTGACGTTGAGTCGATGGCTGCATCGATATCTAAGGCATAAAAGTGTCTTTGAAATAGGAGCTTTAGCTGGTGCTTAGAAGGGTGGTTGAATTTTATATGTAATGCAACAAGTAGGCCATCCAAGACTTGACGTGGAACGATGGTGCATTCATGTGTACTAGATAGTGGATCATCGCGTTTCACTACTAGGAGGCCATTCCTTCCAATTGAAGCTGTTCGAAGATATCGCTTGATATCTTTGATATTGGTAAGTTTCTTCGATGGTCTTGTTCCCTGGGTCAGATGAGCGTGAACACGTCTAAGATCTGAACACTCGTGTTGCATCTGTTGCCATGTTGATGGGCTTGTGTATGGTATCTTGGAATTGCCAGATAAGACATCCTCTGTTAGCGTAGACCTGATGACACATGCTTCACAAGCAGTAATAAATGTACAAACTTGGCAACTGGGTTAAGAACATTCCGGGGCATTGCGGCTTGCAAAATCTGATGGTACATTGGCTGAACCGGCAAGATGCTGAATGTTGACATGCATGGTATCGGCTTTATGTAGAAAGGAAGGTTGTCACTCATGCACTGGCAGAAAATTCACCCCAACACAACTTTTGATAAGCTTTAACGCAAGGTTTGCTGTCAGTAAGAACTGATGCTTGATGTGTAGATTGTATGATATATGGTGAGAAATGCCTGATAGCAGCCGTTATGGACAAAGCTTCAATTTCGCAAGGCAACCATGTTACTTGGTGTTTCTTTAGTTTTGCGCTGAAAAAAACGGCCAGATGAAGTTTTCCATGTCGAGAGACATACAGGGTAGAGCCAAGAACAGTCATCTTTACAGATCCATCAGTAACAATCCATAAATGGTCATTAGGTCGAGGCAGGACGATCTGTTTATTGAACTGAAGTGCATTCTGGGCTTCTTTGAAAGATGAGGTAAGGGAGTCAGTCCAATTAATCAGTTCCTGAGAGTCTTTTCCTGCAATAACATTCTCGAGAGGACTAAGGAGAACGGAAGAATGTTGGATAACTCTTGACAATACTTTATACGCACCAATAAACGATCGAAGGCCTCTGACGAAGGGCGTGACGAAGTAGATAAAGCCGATATTCTGTGTTTTCCTGCTTTAATTGTTCCATCAGTCCAAATCCACCCAAGAATTGTGGTTGTTTTCGGACATATTAGAGTCTTCGATGCGGAGAGACGGAGGTTAGCTTTAACTAAACTACCTAATACGCGTTCCCATATGTCAAGCAGCTCTGCTGGCGTGTTACTACCACAGTAAAGGTCATCAGCTAATTTTACAACAACACCTTCGGTTAACAGGTCACCTAGAACTCTACTCATCAACTCCTCTAACGCAGTCACGGACCTAGGCATGCCCACAGAGGAACGACAATACACGAGGACTCCTTTAAAAGGGGTAGCTACGCCACAATACTTCATGGAAGAATGTGACAAGGGGATCTGATAGATTGCTTTAGTTAGATCTGATTTGATAATGAACTTCCATTTAGCTATTGTTCGGAGAGTTGATTCGACGTCAGGCATGAGGGAAGGCTGAGGCTTGCTATATTGTCTGACTTCTCCGAATGCTGTAACTAACCTGTTACCTCCATCGAGTTTCTTAATCAGGAATGATGGGTTAAGATACTCAACAATAACGCCAGCGTCTTCGGGCTGTGTTTATGCAAATTAACTGGTTGGGGGTTTGTGTTTTGAAGTCTGATTTTACCATTAATCGCCTAGATGACAGCTGGTTCGGGCCATAGTTGCTGGGTTGATTTCGCTACCAGAGAATCCATTCTTGGTTCAATGGCTAAGTAGTCATCTGTAGGGACATCGTGTGGTGTGTCGAGTTCAATAAAGTCACCAGGCCAGAGGGTAGTATTCACACTTGGGGCCCGTAAGATATGGGATATAGCGCACACAGAGTGGTGGTTAAGGCCTTTTGTGTTGTCACCATACTGTGTATATGTAGAATCTCCTATAACAATCTGATTTCTTGCTGGTCGGACCGAAATATCGTTGAAGGTCATGAAAGGCGGCCCCCCAAAATATCGACGTTGAGCTCTTCTACGACTAGTGCTTCAAGTTGTAAGTGTATACGCCCATGACTTAATGACAGGCGAGTCTCACCAACTACTGTCAATGGTGTAATGCCATCAGCTTGGAGAGCAATCTGTGAGCTTGGCTTTATTGTGGCATTTATGTAATGAGCAACAGAAGATCTAATCATGTTGGTTTCTGCACCCGTGTCGATGGTTAGGCGAAAAGGAAACTGGTTAAAAAAGGCATGGAGGTATGGTGATTGGCGTAGAGCAACGCGTCTTGATATTTGTCGAACTGTATTAATGCCGGGGTCGTCTTGAATGATATCTGTCTGGTAACTTGGGTTAGCTTCTGGATCATCCAAATTTAGAAACTCGTGGGACATGATATGATAAGGACGGTCTTTGTCGGGTAAGTATGGACATTGACTAAGGTAGTGTTGAAACTCTGGTCTACCAGATTGTCGACACAAGGGACAAATTTTGACCCTTGACTTGAAAGGATGTCGGCTAGGATATGGTTGAGTGGGTTTATTGTCACGTCGATTAGGTGTCCCTGCTGATCTCATAATGCGGACTTCTTCTGTTGTGGCTAGTTCGTCCAAAAGTGAAGGCAAAGCTTGAGATATCTCGCGTTTTATCGATGCAAGTGTTCTCTGGCGGAGTTCTGTGCCATAGCGCTGACGTACAAGACGTGGTAGACCTTCGTGTAGAAGACGAAGCCAGAAAAGTACGATGAGATTTTCGAGTGTCAGTGACATATCTTCATCAGTAAGAATGGGGTCTCCATGATGGGTGAGTCCACCCCCTTGTTTGAGCAGGTTGTCCTCAACAAATGACATAATCCGTTGAAATAAAGTTTCAGGTCTTTCCTCAGTCTTGGGCTTTATTTCTGTGAAATCAAGAAAATGCGCACCTGTGGTTTGAAATCCATAATGTAATGTTAAAGACTGCCAAATATTAGATAAAGAGTTTTTAATGATGGTATTTCTTGAGATTATAGGAGCGTAATTCGCTATTTGGCCGAGCATAAGCTCTAACATTTGGACTTTTTGTTGAGCGGTACGGCGTAAGTCTTCGGGAACTCGATTGTTATCATTAGCGAACCCCCAATTTGAATTTGCTGATGTTTTCTTTGTCCATGTAGCACCTTCAGTTAAAAATTCTGTAAAATTGGTGTCGAGTGTCAAAATATACAAAGTATTTGCCTGCCATGATTCGAACGATGGTAAAGTTTCATGTTCGGTCAACGACCATTGTTTTGGGGCCCTTGTGTTGGCCATTTTGTTCAGCGTCTGTTTAACTAATCACTGTAGAAATGAAGGCCTGTGTTGTCAATATGGCGTACGTATAGTCCACTGTCTACGTGACTTGTAGAAACACACAATGACAAACTTACTTTATTTGGTTTACTTAGAGCTTGTGAGGCGCCCGTCGGTTTGAAAACATTCACAGCCGATGCCACCACGTCAGTAAGTGAGAGAATATGGGTAACAGGGAACATAGGCTTGTTGTAAACAGCTTTAATCACTGACAGACCAAAACATAAGATCGCAATCAAAACATGGCGCTCGTTATTTATATATATATATTCCGCGCAGGCGCGTAAGTTACATAGTCCGATTCGCTGGACGCAAGTGTCTATAACAATGTTAACACTATACTAATATGCAGACTATTGTACTGGCGCACGTTCTATTGTGCTTATTACATTTTTTTATTTTGCTTTTTATTTTGATCTCCTGGGTATTCTTACACACTCTAACATCTTGCATCCCACTCTGTAAATCAAGAGAGAGAGAGAGAAATGGGGTTTAACGTCCACTCGACACAAACTAGGTCATTTTGGGACTAACACATGGTTCAATTTTATTTCAATAAATCGCTTGCGCTTAGGGGTCTTTAGCAGTGGGAGGAAACTGGAGGACCCGGAGAAAACCCACGAGGTTGGACAGGCGACCCTACTCCTTGTCTGTAAATCAAGCACTTTAAATGTGAATATAATGTTCTTGGGTATATTTGGAATACAAGTTAACTGTAATGGAATGAAATGAAATGGGGCTTAACTCCTACTTTTCTACTCCGACTGGGCTAATGAAGATGGGCATACACCATACATTGTGCTATAAGGGAAATTTTGCTTGGGCAGCAGCACTATGGCCTACTCTTATATCAAATTCCAACACCAATTTATACACAGGACCTTGGGTTTTCGTTCCATCTGAATGACTAGATAGGTGTCCTTGTCAGGCCCTTCATCCTGCACCACTGACAAGGGGAAACCACGTTGGCAAAGGGGGTGGATGACTCTAAAAACGGTGGGAGTGAACTTTTTATTTTGTCAAAGGATCAAGTCACTACTGTTGTTAATGAATTCTCACCAATTTATATCATTATGTTGTTTATAAGAATACGGTAAATGATTATCTAGTGTCATTTATGATTGTTAGTAATATTTATCAAGGTTTTGTTTCTTAACCAGCATAAAATATTTACATGAGCTCACAAATACGATTGTTTTTATTTTTTAAAATTAAAACAGGTCATGAGTCCCTTTTAAAGTGACGTGAGAGTGAGTATCGGAGAACCAGAATATTTTTTTGTATGGCCTAAAGATTAGATTTTAAAGGACAATATTGGTGTAAGAGGATACCTGACAATTCAATAAAGTAATTGAATGTCATTAGATAAGAGAACACGAGAAAAATAGAAATAGTCCGTACATTCCCTTGTTTATATTCATTCAATACCTTATAAAAACATGGTAATGCACGGATTTTTCTGTTTTTCTTTCGTGTTCTCTTATCTAGTGGCAGTCAATTCTTTTTATGAATTGTCAGATATTCTCTCACAGTCTCACACAACAACTCTTGGTCTTGGAAGGAATTATTAGTGAGCAGAAATCCGGCCGTGTATCTGTTATCACTCGTCACATCAGTCAGTTATATTGGGGTATGACTCGTGTTTTCCTTTGGCGTTCGTCACTTCCGATTCAGGAAACCTGTATTACTCAGCTATCGTAGCAATGATCTCTGTGTTAAAATTATATTTGGAACGTGTTTAATTAGTTCTATCACATATGTGTTAATGACTGACACCAATATTGTCCTTTAAGCTAACATATGAAATCAATTTTCGCCACTGATAAAAAAAATTCTGTTGCTGAAAAGGGGGTTCAACTTAATATAACAGCCTATTGAAATAAAAACAAACCTTCAACAAAAATCCATCCACTGTTCCTAATAGAACAATTGTTTGTTCATGTTGTTGTATAGAAGCTACTGCTTGGATTATCTTATCTGTGTCAAAAAATCCATTAGCTTCCATCTCTTTTTCTGATTGAATTCCACGTCTCTTTTTAATACTACAAATACTATCTGTAGTCCCATCTTGAATTTTCTGTACCTGTAAAGAGGTTATCAAGCAATTAAAAACAAGTCTTTAATAATGTGATGCTACAGTAATCGGTTAAGACACTGGTCTCTCAACTTATGTGAGCCAGGAACAATCATTAGACTTTTTCTACTCTTGGTTACCTGTATCATGTAACACCTGCAGGACTAGTAAGGAGACCGAGAAAAAAACAGCGGCTGCCAGGCAGAATACGCCCACATTTTCGAGAGATGGATAGAGAACAAGCTAAAAAGAAAGTGACTTTTCTACAATCAAGGGCCATAATTCAGGAAATTACAATTCAATATGCGCAAATATCGAAAGGAACCGAAATCTTTGGGTTATAAACTTAAATTTCAAGTTTCAACAAAATCGGATAAAAATTGTGACCTCTATAGGGTCCACAACCTTGATATACCATATTTTTAAGCTATTTGAGAACGAGGGATGGCCATTTTGTCTGTCAGTTTTGGACCGATTTTCACGAAATTCGAACTCAGTCATCCTTAGGGTGTAACAGTGATATAATAGAACGGTTTTTTAAATCATATAAAAATTATGACTTCTATAGGGTCCACAAGCTAAAAACGTGATTTTTCGTACAATCAGGGGCCATAATTCAGGAAGTTACTGTCCGATATGTGCGAATATCGAAAGGAACTGAGATCTTTGGGTTATAAACTTACATTTCAAGTTTCAACAAAATCGAATCAAAATTGTGACCTCTATAGGGTCCACAAGCTAAAAACGTGATTTTTCGTACAAACAGGGGCGGACAGACAGACGGACAGGGGCGACGGCATAATACGTCCACATGAAAATGTGGGCGTATAAAACTTTTAGGGGGTGCTACTGTCTATCAAAGTTCTAACAAAATGTGACTTTTTGGCATTTTTTCTGAAAATTTTTTGGGAAAATATTTTTGGCATGAAAGGAAATGTTGTTTCCTGGTTAATTAGAATGTGAAAAAGACAAAAATAATATTTATAAAGCTACAGAAGTGATTCCAGTGTTTTATACAGAGGTTTGAATATTGGTGACCAGGTAATCTGTAATGTATACCTGGTCATAAAATCAAGATTTTTCTGGGAATTTGTGTCTTTTTCCTAGGCCGTTACATCTAGCCCTTCTGTTCTAGCTTCCAGTGTAACCCACAGTTTGGGGACAGCAACTTCAAAAGCCTTCTTGCTGAAACTGATAAGATTTGTCTACGATATCACCTTAGGTGGAAGTGGACGTAAAACTCCAGAAACGAACGAAAGAACGAACTGATAAGATTGGCATTTTTCTCAAGGTGCAAATTATCACTGAAAGACTGTAAATGTCCACGAGATTCATAAAAACATAAAAGATTACTAATGTTATTTGTACATTTAAAAACTAATAATAAAACCTTATATTCAGTTTCATATGATCCCTGTATATATTTTATATAAGGCGAGCAGCTTTTGTACCTTTTGTACAGGACAGAAATAAAAGAATTTTGAACCTCTGTATAACACACTGGAATCACTTCTGTAGTTTTATAAAAAATATCATTTTTGTCATGTTCCCATTCTAATTAACCAGGAAACAACATGTATAACTTTTTTCCACAAAAAAAAAATGCCAAAGAGTTACATTTTGTTTGAACTTTGACAGATGGTTGCACCCTCTAAAAAATTTCTTATCTATTTCGACATAAATTGAGGGTAGCCCCTTAACTTTTCAAAATTCAGCATAATAAGGACCACCTTATACTTTTGTCAAGGTTTGACTTGGTACATGGTTGGGCATGTTTCCTTGTATATGGGATTAAAATGAAACCGCATCAGTTATATTTGTTTTGAACAACTTAACAGTTTATTATTACTATATAAAAGTATATTGTTGATTTGATATAGGTCTATCTACCATTTTACTTGCAAACTGCTTTTTTGTAACCAAAAAAACTAAGGTACCTAGCCAAACTGTGTACCAAGTCAATCTGTGACAATCTGTGTTTATCTTTTTTTATACTTACTATTTTAATGTTTTGTTTACATTTCGTTTTAGCATTAAAGATCCAAAATGGCTCTATACCTGTACCAGCTTCGTAGCAATCTAGCAGAACTTCTTGAAAATGTGACTCAATATTAGAAAGAGGAAACAGACACACAGCAGATCCACCTTTAGGATCATATTCATAAGACTGCTTCAAATTCTTGCCGGCTGCCACATATAAATTTTCGTCTGCTATGTGGGCAGCTGTTGTTACATTAAACAAAAAGTTATTACGTGTACATGCCAATTTCGTTTCCAAATATGAATAATAATTTTGATCTTGTAAACAAACACGTCCAAGTTTTGTAACAACAATACCATCTTCTTCCTGAACTTTAAGAAAATATCCATATCCTTTATGGCTGAAAGCTATTATAGCTTTAATGTAAAAGTTTGGTTTTAAAATCGGATGTACATCAAGACCAGAAAACAAATCAAGCTCCGGCTCATCAACAAAATAAGAAATATTAAAACCATGATTAAACTGTTCAATTCTTCTTGTCGATAGCAGTAGTGGTGAAAGACTCAAGTTCCTTTTATCATAGGTCTGCATAACATATAAAAAATTGATATTATTCACCAAACCAAAAAATGCTGCACTAGAAGAACGACTTCCCACAAAATTTGTAATGGTGGTTCTGTCCATGGCTTGCAGATTAGTGATATTTATTAAACTGTGCATGTGACAAAGACCTTGTTGTCCACTACCACAAACTAACAATTTACGCTTTCTATGATCAATTTCAAGTATCTTAACGTCATTAGCCATTTTGATTCTTTGTTCATGGCAACTTTCAGGAAATGGTAAACAATTTTTGTTATCATTTGTTGGACCTATTGTCACCTGGTTTTTAATTTCAAGTGCTGGATTAAGCTGAACCAAGATGTTTTGCCCCCCAACATATATTTCTCCTGTTTCATTATCAGCTATTAGTTTCTGCAACCGAGTGGATTCTCCATCAATTTCTATAACTGTCATAAAGTTTGAACAATTCGATCCACAAATTAAATTGAATAATAAAATGAATACACAGATAACAACATAACTGGAGTTAATGTAACAGGTAGACATACTGAATCATTACCTCAGTATTCTTTTAAATATGTGTCAAAGGAATGGAAGTATATTTAATGTTTGAACTAGTTCCATTTACCCAACAATCTGAAAAATATAAATGAATAATATATTTGTACAATTTAGCGAAAAATAGCATCATTTTCCATATTAATCCATATGTGGCGCTTTACTACAAGGTTCGCCATTCAGGTGCATTATGTCGTCTTTTCTTGTATTCAGAAACTGATTCTTTTGACAGATGTTTATATCCGATGAATTCAAAAATGCCAGAAATGTTTTATATGCAAAACTATTCCAAAATTCTCACATAACCATGCAATTCCATAAAATTGAAAGTAGCTTATTTAACTACAATGTCTACTTTACTGATTGCGCCAAATAATTAACATCAAACTATCCAGAGCTTACATTTCAGCTATCTTTAAGACATATTATTAATAGTAGGCAATTTTATCCATTTTGCTGAAATAGAATAGGTCCATATTAATGTGATGCTGAAACAAGCAGTTGCCATGCAAGATACGCCCACAAGTTAAAAATAAAAAGCGATTTTTCGTACAATCCGGCGACTTAATCCGAAAAGTTATCGTCCGATATGCGCGAATATCTACAGGAATCGAAATCTCTGAAATATAAACATATATTTTAAATTTCATCAAAATCAGATAAAAATTCTGTCCCCTAGAGAGTCCACAACCTTGAATAACATACTTTTACACTATTTGCGTACAAGAAACGGCAATTTTGTTGGGCAGTTTTGGTCTGATTTTCATGAAATTTGAACTCAACCATCATTAAGTTGTAACATATTTTTACTTTTTTCGGTAATGAAACATTTATAATACATTAAAATCTGATTAAGAGTAACAACTCATTAAGTAATTATCAGAAAACCATTAGAATTTGTTTAGTTTTTATAAAGTTCTGCCCCATGCTAATGTTTAGTATACAAATCTTTTAACATCTTGGATTTAGCTGTTCAAGTCATAAAGATTCTTTGAAAATCAATATACTTGTTCGTCTCAAGACCTTAAACAATGTGTATAAATTTAAAGTCAATCGGATATTTACTTAAGCCTCTAGAGCGTCCACAAGATTTTTCAAAGTGATCAAGGGCCATAAATCTGGAAAAAATTATCGGAAATAGCTGAAAATCAATAGGCTTCTTCGTCTCATGGTCTTCAACTCTGTATATAAATTTAAAGTCAATCGGATATTAACTTTAGCCTCTAGAGCGTCCACAAGAATCTTTAAAGTGATCAAGGGCCATAACTCTGGCAACAAGCCAACAGTGAGGCTGATGTCCCCCGCCGAAATTGCAAAATAAATAGATGACGCATATTAATTAATCGCACATTTATTTTTTTCACTAAGTTTCATCACTCTCTATCAGATAGAATCAAGATTATCTTGTCCCAAACCATCGACAAATGAAATTGATTAGCTCTGCTTAGCTTCAGCTCGAAATGTTAATTATTGAACTCAGTCAAGACATTCACCTAATCTACATATACATCAAGTTTAAACATTCACCTGATAGACACCTATGCCAAGTTTGAACATTCTACCTCAATTAGAAGGAGAGTTATTGTGTTCCAAAGTTTCGACCAATCAAATTGCTTATCACTCTGCTTACCCTCAGCAAAAAATGTTTATTATCGAACTTAGTTAAGGTATTCATATAATAAATCTATACACCAAGTGTCCTTACTTTCACTTAATTAGAACCAAAGTTACCGTGTCCCAAAGCATCAAACAATCAAACTGCTTATCTCTGCTTACCCTAAGCAGAAAATTCCCATCTTCAAACTCCATCAAGGCATTCACCTAATTGACACCTACGCCAAGTGTGAACATTCTAATTCAATTAAAATGAGAGTTATTGTGTTCCAAAGTCTCGACCAATCAAATTGCTTATCACTCTGCTTACCCTAAGCAGGAAATGCTCATTGTCGAACTCCATCAAGGCATTGACCTAATAAACACCTACACCAAGTTTGAACATTCTAGCTCAATTAGAAGGTGAGTTATTGTGTTCCAAAGTCTCGGGCAATCAAATTGCTTATCGCTCTGCTTACCCTAAGCAGAAAATGCTCATTGTCGAACTTAGTCAAGGTATTGATGTAATAAAACTATACACCAAGTTTCATCTCTCTGACTTAATTAGATCTAAAGTCATCGTGTCCCAAAGCATCAACCAAATTGCTTATCTCTGCTTACCCTAAGCCGAAAATGCTCATCTTCGAACTCCATCAAGGCATTGACCTAATAAACACCTACACCAAGTTTGAACATTCTAGCTCAATTAGAAGGAGAGTTATTGTGTCCCAAAAAGTGTGACGGACAGACGGACGGACGGACAGGGGTGACGGCATAATACGTCCACATGAAAATGTGGGCGTATAAAAATTGTGACCTCTATAGGGTCCACAACCTTGATATACCATATTTTTACGCTATTTGAGAACAAACGGCGGCCATTTTGTCTGTCAAGTTTGAACATTTTCACGAACTTCGAACTCAGCCGTCCTTAGGGTGTAACGGTGATATAATAATACGTTTTTTTAAATCGGATAAAAATTACCTCTATAGGGTCCACAAGCTAAAAATGTGATTTTTCGTACAATCAGGGGCCATAATTCAGGAAGTTATAGAAAGGAGCCGAGATCTTTGGGTTATAAACTTACATTTCAAGTTCCAACAAAATCGGATAAAAATTGTGACCTCTATAGGGTCTACAAGTTAAAAAAGTGATTTTTCGTACAATCAGGGGCCATAATCCATGAAGTTTCGATCCGATACATGTCAATATCGAAAGCAGCCAAAATCTTTTGGGGATAAACCTATATTTCAAGTTTCGGCAAAATCGGATAAGAATTGTGACCTGTAGAGAGTCCACAAACAATTGTGGACAGACGGACAGGGGCGACGGCATAATACGTCCACATGAAAAAGTGGACGTAAAAACTGTGACCTCTATAGGGTCCACAACCTTGATATACCATATTTTTTACGCTATTTGAGAATGAACGGCGGCCATTTTGTTGGTCAATTTTGGGCCGATTTTCACGAAATTCGAACTCAGCCGTCCTTAGGGTGTAACGGTGATATAATAATACGTTTTTTTAAATCGGATAAAAAATATGACTTCTATAGGGGCCACAATCTAAAAACGCGATTTTTCGTACAATCAGGGGCCATAATTCAGGAAGTTACGGTCCGATATGCGCAAATATCGAAAGGAACCGAGATCTTTGGGTTATAAATTTACATTTAAAGTTTTAACAAGATCAGATAACCAGCGGCTGCCAGGCTGAATATGCCCACATTTTTGAGAGATGGATAGAGAACAAGCTAAAAAGAATGATTTTTCCTACAATCAAGGGCCATAATTCATCAAGTTACAATTCGATATGTGCAAATATCGAAAGGAACCAAGATCTTTGGGTTATAAACATGCATTTCAAGTTTCATCAAAATCGGATTAAAATTGTAACCTCTCCAGGGTCCACAACCTCAATATACCATATTTTTACACCTTTCGCGTACAAGCGGCGGCCACTTTGTCCGACAGTTTTGGTTTGATTTTCAGGAAATTTGAACTCAAACTTTATTATGGTGTTACGGTGATATATTCAAACGATTTTTAAAATCAGATTATAACTGTGACCTTCAGAGGGACCACAAGCTAAAAGAGGCGATTTTTCGTATAATCAGGTGCCATAATTCATGAAGTTACGATCCGATATGCGACAATATCGAAAGGAACCAAGATCTTTAGGTTATAAACATGCATTTCAAGTTTCATCAAAATCGAATTAAAATTGCGACCTCTACAGGGTCCACAACCTTGACATATACCTGTTTGTAAGAAAAATCGCGATTTTAGCTTGTGTACCCTGTAGAAGTCATAATTTTTATCCGATTTAAAAACCTGTATTATTGTATCATCGTTACACCCTAAGGACAACTGAGTTCGAATTTCGTGAAAATATGGTACATGTATATCAAGGTTGTGGACCCTATAGAGGTCACAATTTTTATCCGATTTTGTTGAAACTTGAAATGTAAGTTTATAACCCAAAGATCTTGGTTCCTTTCGATATTCGCGCATATCGGACCGTAACTTCCTGAATTATGGTCCCTGATTGTATGGAAAATTGCGTTTTTAGCTTGTGGACCCGATAGAGATCATAATTTTTATCCGATTTAAAAAAACGTATTATTATATCACCGTTACACCCTAAGGACGACGGAGTTCGAATTTCGTGAAAATCGGCCCAAAATTGACAGACAAAATGGCCGCCGTTCGTTCTCAAATAGCGTAACAATATGGTATATCAAGGTTGTGGACCCTAAAGAGGTCACAATTTTTATACGATTTTGTTGAAACTTGAAATGTAAGTTTATAACCCAAAGATCATGGATCCTTTCGATATTCGCGCATATCAGCCCGTAACTTCCTGAATTATGGCCCCTGATTGTAGGAAAAATTACGTTTTTAGCTTGTGGACCCTATAGAGGTCATAATTTTTATCCGATATAAAAAAACGTATTATTATATCACCGTTACACCCTAGGGTCGACTGAGTTCGAATTTTGTGAAAATCGGCCCAAAATTGACAGACAAAATGCCCGCCGTTCGTTCTCAAATAGCGTAAAAATATGGTATATCAAGGTTGTGGACCCCATAGAGGTCACAATTTTTATCCGATTTTGTTGAAACTTGAAATGTAATTTTATAACCCAAAGATCTCGGTTCCTTTCGATATTCGCGCATATCGGACCTTAACTTCCTGAATTATGGCCCATGATTGTACGAAAAATCGCGTTTTTAGCTTGTGAACCCTATAGAGGTCATAATTTTTATCCGATTTCAAAAAACGTATTATTATATCACCGTTTCACCCTAAAAACAGCTGAGGTCGAATTTCATGAAAATCGTCCAAATATTGATAGACAAAATGCCCGCCGTTCGTTCTCAAATAACGTAAAAATATGGTATATCAAGGTTGTGGACCCTATAGAGGTCACAATTTTTATCCGATTTTGTTGAAACTTGAAATGTAATTTTATAACCCAAAGATCTCGGTGAACTCAGCCCTCCTTAGGGTGCAACGGTGATATAATAATACGGTTTTTAAATTGGATAAAAATTATGACCTCTATAGGGTCCACAACCTAAAAACGCGATTTTTCGTACAATCAGGGGCCATAATTCAGGAAGTTACGGTCCGATATGCGCGAATATCGAAAGGAACCGAGATCTTTGGGTTATAAACTTACATTTCAAGTTTCAACAAAATGTGGGCGTATAAAAATTGTGACCTCTATAGGGTCCACAATCTTGATTTACCATATTTTTACGCAATTTGAGAACGAACAGCGGCCATTTTGTCTGTCAATTTTGGGCCCATTTTCACAAAATTCGAACTCAGCCGTCCTTAGGGTGTAACAGTAATATAATAATACGTTTTTTTAAATCGGATAAAAATTATGACCTCTATCGGGTCCACAAACAAAAAACATGATTTTTCGTACAATCAGGGGCCATAATTCAGGAAGTTATGGTCCGATATGCGGGAATATAGCAAAAGGAACCGAGATCTTTGGGTTTTAAACTTACATTTCAAGTTTCAACAAAATCGGATTAAAATTGTGACCTATATAGGGTCCACAACATTGATATACCATATTTTTACACTATTTGAGAACGAAGGGCGGCCATTTTGTCTGTCAGTTTTGGGTCGATTTTCACGAAATTCGAACTCAGCCATCCTTAGGGTGTAACGGTGACATAATAATACGGTTTTTTAAATCGGATAAAAATTATGACCTCTATAGGGCCCACAAGCTAAAAACGTGATTGTTCGTACAATCAGGGGCCATAATTCAGGAAGTTACGGTCCGATATGCGCGAATATCGAAAGGAACCGAGATCTTTGTGTTATCAACTTACATTTCAAGTTTCAACAAAATCGGATAAAAATTGTGACCTCTATAGTGTCCACAAGCTAAAAACGTGATTTTTCGTACAAACAGGGGCCATAATCCATGAAGTTTCGATTTGATACATGCCAATATCGAAAGCAGCCAAGATCTTTTGGGGATAAATCTATATTTCAAGTTTCGTCAAAATCGGATAAGAATTGTGACCTGTAGAGTGTCCACAAACAAATTGTGGACGTCCGGACGGACAGGGGCGACGACAATATATAGGTCCACATGAAAATGTGGGCGTATAAAAATTAAAGTTTACAATATCCATCATTATACTACCACTATTGATATGGAATTTTGAAAATAAAAGTCTACGAAAACAGCTGTTACGGCAAAGGATGCACACTACCATAATTTATGATAAATTATAATCCTACTATTTCCATGTGTTACAATATAATATTTCGACAAACATTTTCCTAGTAATGTAAACTAAGAATTTAATAGAGTATAGTGATGCTCTTAAGGGGGCATAACTTGCTTACGATGTTAGAAATTTGTGATTTTTGGCAGTGAAGGGTATTCCATAAATTGAAATTTATGCTATTTGGCGAATGTGCAGTTAAGTTTTTCACATAGCCCAGTATATGTAAAATATAACCTTTAAATACCGATTTAAGGTAATACAGTCAGTAAAGTGGAAAAATTAAGTATTTTTACTTAACTTTTAGAAAACCTTTGAATACAGACCCTGCTTTCAAAGAATAACTTGCTCCTGTTATTAGAATAGGTTTATTAATTTTTCCATATGGCTTGTTGCCATTATAACCTTTCCCTGTGACCTTTAAGTAATATTTCCTACTGCAAAACATAGTAGACTAGACCAGAATCAAGGGTATACATATTAATTTTGTTTGGGGGTGTTTAGCAAATATGTGACCGACTGATGCACAGGACACCTAATACAAGTGACGCAGCCGCGAGCCATGCACCATAGGTGCAAGGTTTCTAAGGGGGGGGCACCTGGAGAAATTTTTGAATCTAGAACCCCTGAAATGCCATTTCCTGGATTTGGCGGGATTCGGATGGCCAGAAAACACTTATAACATGATTAAAATTGAGTACTAAGCATGGAAATTCATGTTATTTATTAAGAATTTTGCAAAAACGTTCAAGTTACTGTAAATCTATGACAACTTATATATGAAAGTGATAATTTCATCATTTACCTGGCCCTATATCTTTGATATATTGTTGTGGTGAATATACATAAATTTGCAAAGATATGACTACATGTATGTCCTCATATTTTCATCAAGCGTCTACGCTTAGTCAAGTTTGACCACCGATCTGCGATTTTGTCAAGATAAATCGTGTCCGTCAGGTCAAGCTCATACGCAATAGTTCATTGAGGAGTTCCTGTTTCATTACTCAAGACATAACAGTTTTTACTAATTTGAGCATTACACAGATATCTTCATACATATATTAAGTGTTTGGGATTTTTCCCTTCTATTTTGGCATTGTTTGTTTACCATATTAATTCATTTCATCACAGATGCATAATTTTGAGACCGACTGCACTTATTTTGAGACTGAATATTTTTTTTGCTACCCACCCCCCACACTTACGCCCCTGACCAGAAGGAATTATCACTGACAGCAATAGCTTACAAAAGCATGCAGAAAAGAATTTTCACACCAGGTATGACACATGCCTTGTTTTCTTCTGTGTTGTGTAGAATAATGATTCACCTTTGATCTTCACCACATTTTGTTCATGAGGTGAAATAGCCTAATATCTTTGTGAGTTTTTGAAAATTTGCTTACAAACACAGTTACAATGAAAATGTGCTACCTGTTTGCTAGGGTTTCCATTGTGCAGATGCCACTGATTTTAATGTCTTGTTGATACTGTCACCACGGTCTGTCGAGGCCTTATATTTACCTTTCTATGGTTTAATTAATTATGGCTTACCATAATATTGATATGACATCTAATGGTTGTCTTAACATACCATGTTAATGTTATTGTTATATTCCTCATGTAGTTTAGTTCCTGTTTTATTTATGTTCCTGTTTTATATTCTTGTTCCTGGTGTAAGTAAATAAATTTTATATTTACAAAACTGATATTCCGTTATCACTAATAGTGTTACATTAACACTATGTAAAGATTTCGTTCCACTTGGTCTTGGAAACTTTAATGCTTGTTAACCAACATAATATCCAACAAGAAGGCGTCAAGTTGTACTGAAATTTTGGATACCAGCTAATATGTTCCAGTCGCATACAATCTCCAAATGCACCGTGACTTTGCATGCTCTTGGACATATGCTGAAGTCAAACACTTCCTATCGCCACTATTATGCGAACAATTAAATATAGAAGACCTGTTACTTCTGAAGGAGCTGCTATGAGAGATTCGGTGACTGACATTTTGACCAAATTGAAGAGACTCTTAATGGTAAAAATACTACACATTCCATGGCTACCGTTCTTTATCAACAGAATGATCTGGCCACCTCTAAAAGTAATATACCAAGATTTTTGTTAGAGCAAAACAAGTCCTTAATGTGTCCAGCCTCGTTCTTCATCAACGCTTTTCCATATGCTGACACCGAAATATTATGCCGGATGCTGCAATGGCAATATATCAAATGGTGATATTTAAAACCAATTTGTTGGTTAAATTTACTCATTTGAATATAATTGTAGCATTTAGAACATTTGGAATTTTGTAAAATAACATAAACACTATGATTTTAAGTTTCTTGGTGGACTCTTTATATGGAATAAATCATATTTTATTACTGTCTAAATATAATAACTATATTAATCTGTTGCAATGGATTATTCAAACTCAAAATCTGTGTTTTTAAAATAAGGATTCCGAAGTTAATTAACAAATTACCCTTTAATTTAAAAGTTTTGACCAAAAATATGACCTAGTCACCCATTACTCTTTCAGATGATAGTAATGATTTTCAAGTTTTGTTCAGCACCAAAGAACAAGAACCAAAAGTCTACCCCTACCCCCATCAAATCTATTATCGTTAAAGAAACCCCGACCATTCCAGGCCCGTAACTAGGGGGGAGTGCAAGTGGGGCCAAGCCCCCCCCCCCGCAAAAAGTTTCGCCCCTCCCCACCCCCATGTGACAAAATATTCGACCATAAGAAAATAGATATACCTTGTCCATCAATTTTACAGCACCCCTGAGAACACTTCTCGCCCCCATCGTTGCTCTGAGCTGGTTATGGCCCTGGACCATTCGTAAAAGTGCAAAAAAATATAATAAGCCATGTTGAAAATTTGCCAATTACACCACAATATCTATATATACACCAAGCCTTAAATCAGCTTCAAACATTTATAGTCACTAAATAAACGGTCATGCTGACCATTTAATCATCCATAAATAATACACTGAAAGATGGTTCCGAGTGTCAGCCATAACATCCGAGCACACATGAGTAAAAATTAGGTTACGTGCTCTGGTTTTGAAAGTTGTCTCGCTTAACCCGTCCACCGACCATTCTACGTTTGATTAACAGGCCGGGATAATCAAGACTACTATTTTACAAAACATAACAGAAAGCTGAAACAATAAATTGAATTTAGAAACACGCACGTTGGGCAACTCAACAATTGTTTTAAGAACCTTGTAAAAGTATAATGAAACTACTGCTAGTATCATGTTCTTGCCCAACGCAAGTATTTAATTTCAGAGATATTATTTATACTAAACCAAAAGATGCTGATCCTAATGATACAGTTAATGATAAAGCAATTTAAAAAATAAAACAAGCGTAATTTCTAAAGCTGCTATAATAACCAATAAGCTAAATATTACTGCTATTCAGAATTGTCAACAATAGATTTTTTACGGCTGTAATAGTTGATAGATGTGTAGCGAATTGCACGTGCGATGGCTATTTATAGTATCATAGACTCCTCCGCTGAGTGTTATCATAGTGCGTAGTGTATGCGAGAAATCACTTCAAGATAAGCCACTGAAGCGTGTACATTTGCCGTGTCGAGACCAACTTTCTGTACGGTGCACGGGTCACCCTATCAACAGCAAAAAGAACCTAAGCTGGTTACAATACTTTGCTTTGGTACTGTTTTTATAAGAAACAGTTTCATTTCAGTGTATAATTAATAGTTAGGCTACATCTAGCTAGACATTTTTTAAACCGTTGTATTATTAACTATATTAGCAGTAGGGCTTGACAATATAAATAATTATCAGATATCCACACACAACAAACTATGTATCTAATGAAATGATTGTCATTTAGTTAGATAATTATAGTAACAATTATAGACTCATATTATGCATACATGAACACATGGTTTAAAGGACAAATACCAGATATATTTGAGTGAATAAAAATGGTTATATTCAGCCTGTAAATCAAATGGAGTTTAATATCCTACTATTCTGCATCAACAGGGCTATTATTTTACCAAACTGATACATTGTTTCTGTGATATCAGGAAGTCAGATAGTATTTGAGTCACATGTTTAGGTAATAGCTATATACCTTGTTTTCAAGGTGTATGGGTTGATACACCGTCTCTTTTTTGAGTGGGGCTCCGAGGCGAAACCGAGGAGATCTCCACTCAAAAAAGAGACGGTGTATCAACCCATACACCGAGAAAACAAGGTATATAACTGACTTATACTAAATACTTTTTCGAGAAATAGAGATTTTTTCTATTTTTCCCAATTTCAAAAGCATTTTTCATTTCACAAATTTATCAAAGTTTCCCATTTAGAGCCCCCCAATTATCTCATCGCAAAAAGTGGCCGTGAAAAGTGGCCTGTATTGGTGTATACCCTCCCATTTTCTTCAAAGTGTCGAGAAAAAGTATGGGTATAATTACTATTATTACCAATATCTTTACATTTAGACATTTGATTCATATACTTCAACTCACTTATCTCAAAGATACCCTGTTGAAAAGCTGAGTTGGGATGACTTTGACTTTCACGTATAATGTAAAGAACCAGCGGTTGCCAGGCAAGATACACCCACATTTTGCAAGAGATGGACAGAGAACAAACTAAACAAAAACACGATTTTTTGTACAATCAGGCAGGGGCCATAATCAAGTTACGGTCTGATATGCAAGAATATCGAATGGAACCAAGATATATTTTAAGTTTCATCAAGATCGAATAAAAACTTTGACTTCTAGAGGGTCCATGACCTTGGTATAACATACTTTTACACTATTTGCATACAAGTAGCAGCCATTTCGTCAAACAGTTTTGATCTGATTTAAACAGTATTTTTAAATCTGATAAAAATTGTGATCCCTAGAGATTTTTCGTACAATTTAGGGGCCATAATCCAGGAAACTCTGGTCCGATATGCGCGATTATCGAAAGGAAACGAGATCGTTGGGTTATAAACAAAGATTTCAAGTTTCCTCAAAATTAAGTAAAAACTGTGACTTTGGTATTACATACTTTTAGACTATTCGGTACACCGAGTGGCCATTTTGTCAACAATTTCGGTCAATTTTTTACGAAATTTAAACTCAACCTTAACTGAGGTTTAACAGTGATATACTTAAACGTTTTTTAAAATTGATTACAAATTTTGATTTTTAGAGGGTTTACAAGCTAAAATCAGGGGCCGTAATGCAGAAAGTTACGTTCGATATGCGTGATTATTGAGAGTAACCATGATCTTTGTGATATAAACATACATTTCAAGTTTTATCAAAATAGAATAAAAATTGTGACTTCTAGAGGGTCCACAACCTTGGTATTACATATTTTTAGACTATTTGCGTACAAGGAGTGGCCATTTTGTCCAGCAGTTTCGGTCAGATTTTTATGAAATTCGAACTTAACCTTCATTGAGGTGTAACGGTGATATATTAAAATTGAATCCAAATTGGGACTTCTAGAGGAACCACAAGCTAAAAACGCGATCTTTAGAACAATCAGGGGCCATAATCCAGGAAGTTACATTCTGATATGCGTGGTTATCGACGGTTTTGTCATCAAGTTTATAATATAATTTAATACTAAGTTTATGGCAATTGTCAAAATCGAGACAAAGATCTAAGTAGGAAGCGAAATTGCCACTCTCAGTAGTCTTTTTAATTAACAAATTTTACTACTAAATTTCAAAATAACCTTACACACTCACCAGTTTATTGTAAATCTAAGTCACTGATTTACAACATGACAGCTAAATATGTATTTTTCTCTACTAAAACAATTCGAGTACAAACACAGCATCCGTAAATAGCAACAAGCATATGTACCGGTATCTCTCTTTAAACATAGAGATGATTAGTTTATAAACTACTTCCTTCTTGGTTGATGATATTACTCATACTGCACTTTATCAGTTATCAAGAAATATGTTCATTTGACCTAATTGACCTATTCCCATAATATGAAGGACTATACCCACTACAGAACAAATGAACAGGCTACATAACCTTCAGGCAACAAAACATATCTTAACCTGTAGCTTTATTCTATGAACTTGATAAAATGAAATAAAATGGGGTTTAACTTTCTATTTGTCTGCACTAACTGGGCTAATGAAGATGGCTTTGATAAAAAAAAATTGTCAGCGGGCAGTTTACCATTTTGTGAACCACAATAAATGTTATCAATATTGCCCTTGATGCTGAATATCAGTGCGTAAAGATGCATTATGTAAAATTTAGATAAAGAGCAGGACATTATAGCCAAAATAGTTCCAAAACAGATACTGAAAAATGAATATATTGAAAATTTCCTTCAGTGTTTGAAGTTTTGGATTAGTTCTTATAGTAGCAACGGTATTTGACAATCAAGACTAAATCTCGAAGGTGTGCTAATCCTGGTTTAGGGCAGCGGTACTGCATTATAAGTTTAGTCTATGGAGACAGGTCTGTCAGGAGAAAATTTTGAACAGTTAATATCCGCAAGCCCATGTTCCTGCTATTCCAGCAACTTCAATGTGGTCCAATATAACCTAACTTAGGTGGCTGACCCGAAGTGGGGGACACACTATCTGAATGATTTGGTTGAATCGGTCGGCCAAATCAATCGGCACTAAATTTCGCCTGGTGTGTCCACTGTCCACTGTGATATATTAGCCTAGTGTGTCCGCTACTTGGAAAATGATTTGCACGATTGTAGAATTCATTAGCCAATCATCTCTCATATCAAGAAATCCTGTGATTGTTTGAAGAAATGGTCGCAATTTGGCTAGTCTGTCCACTGCTTGAATTCCAAATAAGCAATCAATCGTTTAGTCCACGGGGATGGGGGCCTCATCCTTCCCAAGAAAAATTTTGAAAATTTAACCACCTCAGTTGCATTTTTCTGTTATTGTAGCCTGTGAGTTGTTCAATGGTTTTGCAACTGAAATCAATAATCATTGATGAATAATCAATGCTGCCTGAAAAATTGTCACGCTTCAAGTACAGTGACTAGTGTTTATTACACTGATTAAATATTTCAAATTTCAATTTATTAGTCAATTATAGAAATTACTAATTCCGAAAAATAAATGAAATAAATAATGACGATCTCTGAAAAATGTTGCAAAAATTCACCGTATAAATTAATAGAATGTAAAAGTGGTGTTTTATTATCACATAATAGTCATCAAATGTCAGGCACTTTAGTTTGCAGACTATAAGGCAAATTTTTTTTCTCCATTTAATTCACACATCTGAGTATTAAATTTTTACATGCTAAGTACATGTACCTAAGGTTTCTATATAAACTATAGCCTATATGCATGTTTGTTCATTGTCTTCCAGGGTCAGGTCGTATCTGTTGGTTTTTCTGATTGACAGAGACTCCTTATTGTGACTTTAATGGTAACAAAACTGTTATACTTTTATGAGTTGTCTTCAATCTAATAGTGGCACACATAAAATCGTTTTCTTCAAATAGGCTCCCACAGCATGTAACGTCTCAGATTGCCTTGTACAGCAGGCAACTTCCCAGATTGCCCTGTACAGCAGGCAATGTCTCAGATTGCACTGTACAGCAGGTGATTGTCCCAAACAGCAGGTAACATTTCAGATTGCCCAGTACTGAAGGCAATAGAGACTTTTGGCAAGTGGAATTTTTCCCATCCGTATCACGTATCCGTATCGTATACGTGATACGTTGCGTCAATATAGTTTTAGAGTTTTGGCAGATTTTCGCGTCGCGTACGAATGCGTCGCTAAGCTGAGCTTAAGGCCCGGTCCCAGTATGCAAAAAGAACACAGCGGACGAGCAAAATTTCAGGGGTGGCTCCATCCGTTTTCATCCGCTCAAGAAATGGACAAAATCGACGAAAATTTGCGAAAACAGAATGGAAAAGAACGAACGTGGGAAGTATGTAGCGGGGAAGTTAAATGGATGTTCATCGGAAGCCTAGCGGATGGAAGTGGATGACAGTTCCAAAGGGTCTAGGTAAACTCCAGACATCCTTCAATATACCAGATACATCCCAGATACAAACGCTTTGTCCGTTTTGAAAACTTTATATACGAGATGCATACGCTTACATCCTTTCTATTTCCGTGCTACGAATGATGTATAGACGTTCCATGTACCTTATCTTTCCCCCCTCTTTCCGTTTTCAGCTGGAGCGGATGTGAGTTGCAAGATTGCCCAGAGGATGCAGAGAGGATACAGTGGACGTTTAACGGATGATAACGTACATGGAACGTTTGGTGCTCGTATATGTCGCACATTTACATCGTACACGGCAGAAAGTTCATCTGTTATAAAAGTTTTGTTCAGCGCAAAACTTTTTGCGCGGATGAAATCAAAGTGAACGGATGCTCGATGGATAGAGCGTATGAAACACGTATGCAATGAGTACACAACGGATGCATGGCGTTTTCAAACGGAGGGCACGTTTTTTTCCCCGTTTTACATCCTCTATGCATCCGTAAGTGCAGTGGACCAGGCCTTTAGTTCTATTACTGCATGATGACAGAGCGAAGTCGCTCGACCGTCGCTGAGCTAATAAAAAATTTAAATAATTTTGGTTTCACTAATGTATCATTTCAGAAAGTTCTACCATAGAATAAAATCATTTACAGATTTGCAAGGTCCAGCCCCCTAAATTTAGCACCTAGATCAACCAGCATGCAGACAGACAGGAAAAGTATGAAAATTCCGAGAAAAAAACATAAAAAAATAATGATTAAATTCCATTCCTTATCTTGGTTAAAATCACATCAAACATACACCTTCGTGTTTTAGAATAGGCCTACAAATGAAATGAAATGGGGTTTAACGTCCTACTGTTCTGCTCCTATACTGGGTTTTTCGTATCATCCGAAGGACTATACAGCTGTCCTTGTCAGGCCCTCCGTTCTGCACCACTGACAAGGGGAAACCACGTCGGAAAATCCGGATGAATTTTCTCGGCCAATGCAGGGATCGACAACCTGACCTTCTGGCTAGCGAGCCAGCGTCTTAACCACCTAGCCACGTTCTAGAATACACATATATTCATAAAAACGCTATGATATAACATTCCAGCGTCTAAAAGTAGCACAAAAGACGGTAAAAAGATGAAAATGTTATACGGACCTTTTCCGTATGAAAGTTGTTCGATACGCGCTGCCGTATCCGTGTGCCGTATCACGTATGAGAAATACACACACATTGATGACGTCACACACACAACACCCATACGGATACGTACGTGATACGGACCAGGAATTTACGCTTGCCAAAAGTCTCTATTGATTGTCTCAGATCGGCCCCCACAGCAGGTAACATATCAAATTTGCCTCCACAGCAGGTAACGTCTCAGTTATGCTCCAAGACAGGTTTTTTTTTTTCTTCCAAGAACCTCCACAGCAGGTTTTTTCTTCAGGGTGGCCCCCACAACAGATTTTTTTAATTTTAAACCCCATTATATTTTATGTTACATTTCCTTTTTCAATTCTTATGTAATCTGTATTGATACAATATTTCTTTTAAAGTCTATTATGGTATAATTTGGCTTGATATAAAAATAACTAATATTTTTTTTAGGAAACATTTTTGAATGTGTATGTTTTAATAAAATATTGGTTTGTAAAGGAATTAAAAGTAAACGCCAAGTATCTCGTTACCTCGTCAGGTAGTACGGAAGCGTATAGGGGTCACGCAAAATTTTGTAGAAGACCTCGAGATCCTGCGATCCTGTGATACTTTCTCGAGATCTCAACTTAATGTTCTCGAAATCCCCTAATAATTTTCTCAAGAATCTCCCATGCTGTGTTAACGATCTTGAGAATTTGAGTTAACTTTCTCGGGATCTTGCCATCCTATGTAAATTTTCTCGAGATCTCGGGTGTTTTTATGCGTGCGCGTAGATTTAACGTATTCTCAGCGCCCCACAACCAGTCGTTTCGTAGTTTACCCCCCCCCCCCCCACAACACTTTCCCCAAAACCTTAATAGCACGATAGAGCCTACAGATTCTAATGGATTTGTTTCAAATTTAGTGTAAAGTATTGGGGCCATGAGAGGGCACCTTGTCGTTCTGGAGTTGTCCACCCTTTCCGAAAAAATTAGAGGCTAAAGTTTTTAACTGATTTTGTTTTTCAAATGTGATGTGAAGCACTAGGATCTTCGATTTTCAGTACTTCGCAAACTTCTGTTCGAGAGTTACCCTCTTTGTCCGTATTTTTTTCAAATGTGACGAGGAGAGGAAGAACCCTATCGATATACAGCATTCACCTTCTGTTCCGTAATATACCCCCCCCCCCACACACACACACACCCTTCACCTCCCTGGAAGCCTTGTTCACGTCATAGAGGCTTCACTTTTACAATTTTGTGTGAAGCTTTGGGGTCATTCATATTCAATGGTTAGCGATCTTCCGTTACGAATTTATACTCTCCATTCTTTGAAAACCTCGTTTTTAACGGATTTTCGATATTCAGTGTTCCGCGACAAAGATGACTGACCCCTGTTAATTTTCAGCAATATAAGGTTTTCTGTCTCAGAGATATAACAAGCACGTGAACACGATAAAGATTAAATTTCTTGATGAATGCTAGATCCTTATTCAATTTATTAAACAACCAAGTTTTCCTTTCGAATAATTTGCTGTTGAGGCATAGATGCCGCGTGGGCGTATCTCCACACTTTGCGTGGCTATCGTTCAAATTCCTATTTTCCGGTAAACCTTTTGAACGCGTTAGAGCCCAGAGTTTTTCAAGATTTTTTATTTAAAATCTGCTCCGAAGCATTTGTGCCACAAGACAATAAACTCTATATCTAGCTTTATTCTAAAACAATATATGGTCTGAAAACCATGCAAAAAATGACATTTTCAAATAAACGTCGCCCACACATTAAATTGGAATAATTTAACAAGCATGTCTGTAATTCAAAGCTTCACACGTTAAAGCTAACGTGGCAGGGTTTTGAATTTCATATTTGGTGTGAAGTATTGGGGCCATAAGAAGATGAACCCTATCGATTTTAATCATATTTCAAATTTAGTGTAAATCATGGGTACCCTATCGATTGTCTGTTTATTCTTTCATTAGTTGGCAGTTTTCCTTTGTAAAAAATGTTAGAGTACTTTTTTTTTATCAAATTTGATGCGAAGTATTGGGCGAATGGTGGCTTCACAACGTGGAGATACATGTAGTATCATGTAAAGTTTTATATTAACCCGGGATCTCGAGAAAATTTACATAAGATGTCAATATCTCGAGAACATTAACTCAAATTCTAGAGAAATTTACACAGGATGTCAATATCTCAGGAAAATTATCAGGGGATTTCGAGAAGATTAAATTGAGATCTCGAGAAAATTAACAGGTGATCACGGGATTTCGAGAAAGTATCACAGGATCGCAGGATCTCGAGATGTTCTATAAAATTTTGCATGACCTCTATACGCTTCCGTAAGGTAGCGCCCTTGTGCGTAGAATGTTTGGCAGTTTATTAGAATTTCTTTACAGACTAATTATTTTATTATCTTTATAATATTTTCATAGGAAACATTTTTGAATATATGTATGTTTTAATAAAATATTGGTTTGTAAAGGAATTAAAATTAACAGCCAAGTATCTCGTTATCTCGTCAGGTAGCGCCTTTGTGCGTAGAATGTTTGGCAGTTAATTAGAATTTCTTTACAGACTAATCGTTATGTCCTCGGGTAGCGCAGTTTTGCGCTAAATTATTGGAAGTTAATTTGAATTTCATGAAAAACTATAGCGGGGACATCTGTAATAACGTTTTGTTATTGCAACCGCCTGACGATACCCATGGAGGGGTTGAAATAGTTATTCCACATTTGACGCCCATGTATAATTAAAACGAATTGCAACGAAAGCATACATTAATTTCTTGTAAACAAAAAATCACATACACGAGTTATCTCCCTTCAGGCAAGTGAGCGTAAAACTCTGATTTGGGCTCAACATTGCGAGGCTTTTAAATTCAACTAAATTGTTATTTTGTATTTCCAAAGTCGACAATTTGGTGTTATTGGGCAGTTATTGGGTGTTATTAATTTCTTGTCAACAAAAATCACATATACAAGTTATCTCCCTTCAGGCGAGTGAGCGTGAAACTCCGATTTGGACACAAAGCAGCGATGCTTCTTAAATTCAACTAAACTGTTATTTTGTGTTTCCAAAGTCAACATTTTGTAGTTATTGGTTGTTATTTTGGAGTTATTGGGTGTTATTGGGTGTTATTTTGGAGTTATTGGGTGTTATTTGGAGTTATTGGGCAGTTATTGGGTGTTATTGGGTAATTTTGTGTTTCCAAAGTCAACATTTTGTAGTTATTGGTTGTTATTTTGGAGTTATTGGGTGTTATTTTGGAGTTATTGGGTGTTATTTGGAGTTATTGGGCAGTTATTGGGTATTATTGGGTAATTCGACGTGCCGGTACATACTGACCCACAGTTACATTTCTTTTAAGATTGAACCTTAGTAACTTTATGTAGATTGAGTATAGTGAAGCTGTATAAATGAATTCCAAAGTTTATTTGATCGAAGTTCAGATAATCTCACTCTCAAATAAAATAGATCCACCAACAAAATGAAATGAAATGGGGTTTAACATCCTACTCATCCACCAAATAGTATCAGACATCTAAAGGAAAGAGTTCCTAACTGGTCAAAGAGTGTCTTTCAGTTTCTAAAAGTCACAAATTTTGATGAATACTTTGGCTTGTATCTTGTTAAGAGTTAGACAAGATGCATGGACAATTCCCTACAAAAAAGGTAGCTCCAGAGGAGAAAATAATCTTGTGCCCAAAGAAGAAAAAAGGTTTATTATAATACATGTATAGGCAAGAAAGAAGATTTTTTGATAGAGCATACATCTATAATCATGTCTAAAAGATTTATGAATCCAGTCATTGTTTTTTAAGGCGAGCGATTGCTCTCGAGCACGAGCGATTGCTCTCGAGCACCTGCTGCTCACCTGAATGTCGACCGAGGGGAGGTTTTTCTCCCTCTCCTTTAAACTGAACATCGCTCTCCTTTACAAAGTCAGGGGGGGGGGGGGAGGGTTATCAGGAATGACCACCTAACATGCAGTTATTGATCTTCAGAACCAATTCCCAATTTCCCATACACTCAACTAATCACTCTCCTTAATCAGATCACTCTCCTTAATTTCTAAATGAAAATCACTCTTCTTATCGAAAATGAGAGAAGTTTTTTAAGGGAGCGATTTTTTAATTTGTTGATTGAACATACATTATGCAAGAGGTAATTCTGCCTATTGCAGGTCTTTCTTTAGGCCTGAAATGTTTTCTAAAGTATTAATTAGACATTAATTAACTGATCCTGGCCTTAATCAACTCTCGATGGTATCAGATTTCTCTGGTATTAAATAGATTAGAATGGTTCAGCGATACTTTGATTTAATCAAATATGGAGGACCGAGACTTAGCTTCGATCAAACCTTCAAAGGCTAATATCTTCGCATGCAATAGAGTAATTTGAATGAAATTTTCAAATTATTCATTTTACATCATCTACTTTCGAACTATTATAGCACGAATGGCTAGTTCTTTATCTAAATCTTACATAATGTATCTTTAAGGGGAGTCTTTTTCAGCTCTCCTCTAAAATACAAACAATAACGACTGTGAATCTGTATTAATTCAAAAACAAATGTTTTAAAAATTTGCACGAAAGCTGTACTATCTTACTAACGCTACAAAAAGCGTAAAGGCTTGTTTAGTAGAGACTAAGGTGTGGTATGCTTCTTAATTTCTGCCTAATTTTACGTTAGTACATCTAAATATAAATATGACTTCAAACAATGGTATTCAAGATCAATACCCAAAGTTTTCGCATTCAGTACAGCAATTGGGCCATTGCTGCAGGAATGCTATTATACTGAATTTGATTCCCCATTATGATCCATGGTTAATTATTGGTCTGTTGTCAATGTTATGTCACACAGATCATGTACAGGATCAAAGTAATGTATGCCTACTGATATTCGTTCATTGTACATTAGGGGTGGCCAAACCTTTTCATTCTGTGGAAACTTTTCTTTCGGTAATTCGTGTTCATGCTAGAAGCCTACTTCTATTATACTGGTAATATTAAAAGTCATCCTTATTTGTTAAAGTAGCTAAGTCTCTAACTCTATATCATCCAAAGTCTTACACGTTGAAAACACGAATTATTTGTCAATTCAAATCAACATTGATGTTGTTATCTTACCGGGAACAGGTAGGCTTCTGATATCCAATATTTAAGACAAAATAAATATTTTACCATTGGTACACGAATCGTGTACCATAGTGCGTTGTTTCATCATCATTTGTAACAAGTGACCAGAAAGAGCGAGGTTAGACATATTCCACAACTCATGTCATATGGCAACGCCGTAGAAATTTCTATTCGGTTGAGACTCATGCCGTATTTCGCTGGACATAACTGATTTGAAATTAGAGTCAAAACGGAAACAAATGAATGTAAATCAGTTCATATACAATCAGATTACATTATTAGCGATTTAGCTCCTTTAAGTTTAAAGATGGTCCCTGGTTCAATTAACACTAACAATAGCACATAACCATGTGTTATTTTACTTTGCCTATTCTGTTCTGAACATCAAATTTTTAAAATATTATTGTTGACAATTTTTTTTTTTTTTTTCAAATTTAACCCAATTGATTTTAGTGTGATTAGAGCGACATGAACAACTAAAGTATTGCTAAGATGAAAGACAGGTATGTTCATAAAGCACAAATCTTTGAGGCTGTGGACCACTCTTACTCTACCATTAACATGTAAACTCAAACTTCTAAACACCTGTCTTAATACAGTTGAAGTGTGATACAAATAATAATTAGGAAATGAAAACACATCTTAAACAAAATGAATACTGATTTATTAAATGTAAGCTTAAGAAAATTATACAACATAAGTAAATAATAACATGTAATTAATATTTATAAAATTGAGAATAACTTTCGGGTAATAATGGAGCAATGGTGGAGTCTGCCAAACTGGGGTTTAATGTCCTACTGTTCTGCTAATGAAGACGTGCATACACCATGCAGTGTACTATTTTGGGAAATTTTGTCAGGACAGTGGTGCACTCTTATATCGAATTCCATCTGCCGCAGGATCTTTTACGTGCACGCCAATCTTTACACAGGACCTCGGTTTTTGCACCACTGACAAGGGGAAACCACGCCGGAAATCCCAATTAACTTTCTTGGTCAACACCGGCAGTGAACCCGCGAACTCCAGGCTAGCAAGTCAGCATTTTACTTACTTAGTCACTGTGGCTCCTCCTGAATAAACGATAAGTAGTGTTGAGTTTAAGACTTTGCAAACACAATCAAATGCAAATGTAATTGGCACTATAATTTTTTTTAAAACCATACAGTGACATTTTATTGTTATATTTTGTCTGCATTCAACCTACTTTAAAATGCAATAATATTTTCTCAAAGTTTACAACATTTTAATGAAATCGACAAGTTATATTACAAATATGTATGAGCTCACTTCAAAATGTTTATTCATAATAGGTTTGACAGAGTTATAATCATGTAATTATAAAAAGAGATCAAAGAATAAAGAATATAAATATAAATTTAGTAGAAAGAGTATAATACTAATCACATTATATACAAGTATAATAAACCAGCAGAAGTTTCAGCAGATTAAAAGATTCTTTGCAAAAAATGCCTACAAGGGGAGATAACTTCAGTCCCTATTGTAAAATAGACTGCGCATTCCATAAAATGAACAAGGACCGATCTTGGTCATATATTAATTTAAATTCAACAACTTTCTTCATCTCACTAATGTTAACGTAACATTATGATAGTTAGCGCTCTGTTGCTAACTTCTTTTAAACAATTTAGACAAACAGATGAAATGAGTGACAAAATAATACCACATATCTTGCTCCGTTCACAGACCAGTAAATCTCTTTTTCTTCAAAAATGCAAAGCGGAATCCATGAAACGTACTTTTCATTATTCTGCATGTCTTTTATGGAACAATCTGCCTTTTGATATAAAGATGTGTAAAAATGTTGAACATTTTAAGATTGAACTGAAAACTCATTTATTTTGCACACTGAAGGAACCATAATATTCAACTGATGACATACTTATTATTTTTAACTTGCGACTGCATTCTATTTTATTTTCTGTGTAATTATAGTGTTCTTCCTATATTCTACTTGTATAATGTATACGTTTTGTAGTTTGGGAGTGACTTATCAAACTTCCCACTTTAAAATACTATTGCATTTCTAATGATTTTAAATTTATCCTGATATTACATGTATATATGTCTTTGTATCTTAGGAGGGACCTATGGAAGATTAGTTTTTTGGGTTTTTTTGCAAACTAAATATGTTGCCTCATTAAATAAAGTTTTTATTATTATTATTATTATTATTATTAAAATGTCGGTCTCTTAAGACCATGGGTCTGATTACACCATATTTTACAATAGCAGTATCAGTGTAGAAATAATCATTTAATTAATTCAATAATTTGTAAAAGCCATTATGATTAGCACCATTTCATATTCAGAAATGTTAATATTTCAAATAATTTTTATCGACATCATGATATAAATGTACACTATAACATGTAAACTAATTATGAATACACAGGATATTCTGGAGACCATCAAAAGATCTGCTGAGTATTAATTGAATTTAAATGAATAACATTGTTATGACTATCATATTTTACCAAAACAGTGAGGAACAGAAGTAGGAAAATTCATATACACCTATATGAAAGTATGGAGGATAAATTGGGACTTTATTCTTAGATTTTACATACACAAAACATGTCATTTTTCAACTCAAATCTATTCACCTATACTAACTTGTTACAACTCTTTATAATAAGAGAGTGTATGATGAAACATCTCAACTGAAAGATATCATGGTATTAAAATATGATCACATATTTTTAACTTTAAGAAATATGTGAACAATCTGGCGTGTTGAGACTTACAGAACTGAATATTTAAATCTGGTGATATGGTTCTATTTGCGAAATCCAATAAAAACTAGAATTAATATAATATATGTGGGTTTATTAAATGATTAAAATTAAAGCTAAAGCTATATAATAGAATATAATATAATATCGTATCGTAATATTAATTAAATAATAACATACAAAAGCAAATTAAATTAGCAAAATATATTTATATCATTTCCTTGTCATGTTTTTAAAATCATTATATTTGGTCAAATTTGAAATTGTTCAGGAAGAAAAGGGACTTTGTTTATGGGTCATCTTGGCAATTATTTAAGCTTTTTGAACCATGATTATATCTTAAATGTTAAAATTCTATAGATTAAACATTTATGCTAGCTTACTATTTCTCTCTGCTAAACATGCCAAAGGCATCCTGTGAGTGCCATAGGGGCAAGTAACACAAGGGGGGTTTTGGGGGATCTCCCCAATAAAATTGTGAAAATTTAAGTCAATTACCTGGCATTTGAGGTCATAGCTGAGAGCAAATTCTTATGAACGCAAGGATCAGAAATTGGACAGAATCTAGACATCTGCCTGTCAATTCTGCCTGTTTTGTGATAGTATAAGACTGCAGCTGAGTGAAAGAATGATGTCATACCATGCCCTGAAACAATTTTAAATATCGACGCATAATATTTAAAATACTGAGCACTAATTTTTTGGGACTGGGCTGAGGGTTACTGCAGATTCAAAATGTCATCTCCAAGTTTTCCCATTCAAAACTGCGAATCAACCAATGTGGTTAAGAATAATTCCAAGAGCATCGCTAACGCTGCAATATACGTCCACATTCCAGCTTTGATTGATATGGTACTTTTTAAAATGAAGAGAATGAAATATGAAATGGCTGTAATATGACAATTATACTGCTCCAGGAAGTCGGGGCATGTACCAAAATAAATAGTTGCTGTCTTTCAGTATAAGGGATAAATATGCAAAGTTCCAAGATGATCCATTCAGAATTGCAGCCTATAGATGATAAATACAAAAATCGGATGTGGCTCTGCCCCTGGTGGTTGAATATGGAACAATATAAATAGGGTATAAGGAATAAGTATACCAAGTTCCAAGATAATCCATTCAGTATTGTGGCCTTCGCCCCTGGGGGTCAGGGCATTCACCAAAATCCATAATTGACGTCCTTAGGTTATAAGGAATACATATGCCAAGTACCAAGTTGATCCATTCAGAATTGCGGCCTGTAAACGATAAACACAAAAATATGGGCGTGGCTCTTCCCCTGGTGGTTGGGACATGCAGTTGTCATGCTTAGGGTATAAGAAATAGGTATGCAAAGTTTCAAAAGGATCTGTTAAGAATTGTGGCCTGTAGGCGAAACACAAACATTGGGCGTGGCTCTGTCCCTGGGGGTCGAGCAAGCACCAAAAATAATAGAGGTCAGCCTTAGGGTATAAGGAATAAGTATAAAACAGTTTTAAAGATGACTGATTAAGCATTGCAAGCTGTAAGTGACACAATAACACACAAAAAGAAAATTGTGTGTGCCTCTGCCCCTGGGGATTGGGCATTCACCAAAAAATATAGGGATGTTCCTTAGGATAGAAGGAATAAGTATGCAAAGTTTCAAGGTAATATGTTAAGAAATTTGGTCTGTAGATGACAAACAAATAAATACAAGAAATGGGCGTGGCTCTGCCACTGGGGGACAGGCATGCACCAAAAACAATAGGGGTCATCCTTAGGGTATAAGGAATTCATACGCAATTTTTTCAAGACGATCGATTAATAATTGTGGCCTGTAGGCGATAAACAGATACACAAAAAGAAAATGGGCGTGGCTCTGCCCCTGGGAGTTGGGCGTGCACCCCAAACGATAGGGCTGTTCCTTAGGGTACAAAGAATAAGTATGCAAAGTTTCAAGATGATACGTTAAGAAATGCAGCCTGTCGATGCCAAAAAAATACAAAATATTGGTGTTGCTCTGCCACTGGGGGTCGGGCATGCACCAAAAACAATAGGGATCATCCTTAAGGTATATGGAATAAGTATGTAAAGTTTCAAGACGATAAGTCAAGCATTGCGCCCTGTAGGCAACATACAGACACCCAAAAAGAAAATGGGCGTGGCTCTGCGAGAGAGAGAGAAATGGGGTTTAACTCCACTCAACACAAACTAGGTCATTTCGGGACTAACATATGGTTTTTTGATTTTATTTCAATTATTCGCTTGCGCATAGGGGTCTTTAGCAGTGGGAGGAAACCGGAGGACCCAGAAAAAACCCACGAGGTTGGACAGGCGACCCTACTCCTTGTCACGTACAACCGGGGATTCGAAACCACGCCAGTCGACTCAATGACAGACTTTATGATACAGCGCGCGCACGCTAACCATTCAGCCATCCAACCCCCCTCCCTTGGGGTTGGGCATGTACCAAAAACAATAGTGACGATCCTTAGGGTATAAGGAATAAATATGCAAAGTTTGAAGTGGATTCGATAAGAAATGCGACCTGTAGACGACAAACAAAGAAATACAAAAAAAAGGTGTGGCTCTGCCCATGGGGGTTGGGCAA
Organism: Patella vulgata; assembly: GCF_932274485.2. NCBI lineage: Eukaryota > Metazoa > Mollusca > Gastropoda > Patellidae > Patella > Patella vulgata. Next base: position 48,765,937 of record NC_065885.2, read on the forward strand.
TGGGCATGCACCAAAAAAAATAGGGAACATCCTTAGGGTATAAGGAGTAAGTATGTAAAGTTTCAAGACAATCAGTTAAGAATTGCGGTCTGTAGGCGACACACACGCGCACTCACCCAGACAGGGGAGACGGCAATATACGTCCACATTATGAATGTGGACGTATAGTATAATAAAGTACAAAAACCTTCACATGTAATGCAGAATGTCATATTTCTCAAGATAAATAAATATAAAAATATTTCTATAAAAAAAACCAGCGGCTGCCAGACAGGATAAGTCCACATTTTGCAAGAGATGGATAGAGAACAAGCTAAACAAAAAGTGATTTTTTCGTAAAATCAAGGGCCATAATTCAGGAAGTTATGGTACGATATGCACGCATACATACAAGAACCAAGATCTTTGGGTTATAAAGATATATTTCAAGTTTCATCAAAATCGGATCAACATTGTGACTTCTAGAGGGTCGACAAACTTGATATATTTACACTATTTGCGTACGAGGGGTGGCCATTTTGTCCGGCAGTTTTGGTCCGATTTTCACGAAATTCTAACTTAGCCATTATTAGGGTGTAACGGTGAAATATTCAAATGTTTTTTTCAATCGGATAAAAATTGTGACCTCAAGAGGGAACACAAACTAAAAACGCGATTTTTCGTATAATCAAGGGCCATAATTCAGGAAGTTATGATCCGATATGTGCAAATATTGAAAGGAACCAAGATCATTGGGTTATAAACATGCATTTTAAGTTTCATCAAAATCAGATGAACATTGTGACCTCTAGGGTGTTCAGAAGCTAAAAATGTGATTTTTCTTACAATCAGGGGCCATAATCCATGAAGTTATCGTCCGATATATGCCAATATCGAAAGGAACCGAGATCTTTGAGAGACAGACCTATATTTTAAGTTTCATCGTAATCGGATAAAAATTGTGACCTGTTGAGTGTTCACAAACAAATTGTTGACGGATGGACAAACAGGGGCGACGGCATAATACGTCCACATGAAAATGTGGGTGTATAAAAATGTACAAAAAGCACTTTCAACCAACCTATGATCCACATTTATTAGGCTAAACATTCATGGCTGAGATACGGAGTGGAAGTGAATAATTTATAATTCTATACAGTACAGATATCTCGGAAATAGAATCACCTTTAAATTCCATAGATACTTTTGATTTGCTTGTAAGACACAAATTTGATTTTTTCATGGAAAAATTGGGAAATATTTTAAGTTTATATTGGTCTCTCTCAAACAAACATAGTAATAATAAACTGCCAGGTTTTTTCCCCCTAAAAATCAGTCATGGAGTATATCCTGTTTTGGGGAAGAGGTCTTGGATTCATACCAGAATAATGTGTCTATTTCTAATGAAATGCGTATATAATTCCTGATGATTTATTGCAAACATAATGAAAGTTACACATTAAAAATCAATTTCTTAAAGAGTCTAGATTGTATACTACTGGTACACTATTAATAACATTAAATTTAACATTTCTAAGACAATACTAAAGTAACATGTAAAAATTATAATACTTTATAAAATAAATTGTGGTTGTTAGACTTCTGATGATGATCCACCAATGGCTCCCCCTGTAGCCCCAGACATTAATTTATCTGTTTCATCATAATGACATTCAGCACTTGTATCAACATTAACATAAGTACTTTCAATATTTCGTTTCTGTGGACCTGTTTTGTGTTCTAGTTTTTGTATCATATTACTAATTTCATTCACAAGATCACTAAAAGCAGGTCGATCTTGTGGATTTGCATTCCAACATTGTCTCATGATCTCAAACCTGAAATAAAGTTAAAGACAGGAATTCTTTTTTTTATTTGTGCAAGCGTAAGATTGAGTCTACAGTAAATATGATAATTTTATTTTATTGTGCTAATGATTTAGTAATTATTAGAAGCAAGCCCAGATCTCTCAGGATATACTTTGATAAAGGTCGGTTTAAGTAAGAAAATCAAACACCAACGTGTGGAAAAAATAGCCCAATTACCAAGTCTTAAATTTTCAAACCAAAACCATTTGGAAATGATCACTACATTTTCTTAACAGGGCCATACATTTAAGAAATTTTACTGTTCAATTGTATAGGTGTCTTGCAATTTACAAACATGACAATCAGTTGCAACCTTAATTTTTGCAAAAATATAGCTATGATAATCAAGGCACTTCTATAATGTGCAATTTGGGGACTTGTTATAGTCTGGAAGTGGTAGAAGGGTGAAAGAATCCCTGTTACAGTACAAGTAAGTCTAGATCTCAGTGTTACAGTCGGGGAAGAGCAGGTAAAAATCCTGGTAAATAATCTAAATAAATTAATCTCTGTGTAACAAACTTGACAAGACTGTATAAAGTAAAGTGGTTTAATCCAGGACACATTTTGAGCTATAGTTGATGAACGACTGTAGCCAGAAACCTGTTTTGGATTAAAACGTACTTTACTTATTCAGATTTGTCAAGTTTGTTGCTCAGGGATTAATTTATTACTCTATTTCCAATCTAAATGATATAATACTAATATTATTTTCAGTCTCACTTCCTTGTGAACTCTTGGTCATGAATTGTGATGAAACTGTCTTTGAATTATCAATAGGTTCATAAATATAACAATAAATGTTACTTACAAAGGATCAGGACAGTATTGGGGTTGAGCCATTCTTCTTCCAGCCTTTAAATAACGTATAACATCCCAGTTATCTACCTCGGGATACGGATTAACTCCCCTTGTCATCAACTCCCATAAAACTACACCAAACGACCACTATAATAAAATACAAAATAGTTCACTTATTGTAATTAAATATAATCATATTGACATGCCCCTGTGCAGTCTATCTTGAATAATATCGCTTTTTTCTGGTCATTATGTCTAGTATGTTTATCTTTCAAATGCTTTAAATGGGATGTATTTAAGGCAGTCCTACAGAAAATGAGTAGTCAGTCACACAATCAATTAGGAGTGTGCATGTATTAATTCGAGTATATAATAAAACCACCATTATTTTACTAACAACCGGTGCTTTTAACATTTTTAGGCATGGTATGATTTCAATTATATTTAATCAAATGTATAGAAAATAATATATGATTTAATTTTCAAGCATAAACTCTCAAGTACGATATGCCTTTAATAATAATAATATCAATGGAAAAATTGTACTAATTTAATTCTAGTAGCCAAGGTTATAATTAATATTACAACAAGACTGCTAATTCTGAATCTTTATTAAGACAATAAATCCTGTTTGTCATTGATTTGTATTTAATACCAGCGGCTGCCAGGCAGGATACGCCCACATTTTCGAGAGATGGGTAGAGAACAAGCTAAAAAGAAAGTGATTTTTCCTACAATCAAGGGCCATAATTCAGGAAATTACAATTCGATATGCGCAAATATCGAAAGGAACTGAGATCTTTGGGTTATAAACTTACATTTCAAGTTTCAACAAAATCGGATAAAAATTGTGACCTCCATTGGATCCACAACATTGATCTATCTATCTATATATATATTTGTGACTGTCGTTTGTCTGTCTGTCTGTCTGTTCGGGGTTGGCGGCTACACTAGGTCTGCCCCGAGTCTGAAATTTGGGGTATAGGGGTAGCTCGGACCGGGGAGTAACATAGGCCAGGTGGCGTTACTCTACCACTTCCGGTTTCGGAGTTATGACCCCCGAGCGAAGTCCGTCTGTTCGGGGTTGGCGGCTACATCTGCCCTGAGTCTGAAATTTGGGGTATAGGGGTAGCTTGGACCGGGAGTAACATAGGCCAGGTGGCGTTAGTCTACAACTTCCGGTTTCGGAGTTATGACCCCTGAGCGAAGTCTGTTCGGGGTTGGCGGATACACTAGGTCTGCCCCTAGTCTGAAATTTGGGGTATAGGGGTAGCTCAGACCGGGAGTAATATAGGCCAGGTGGTGTTAGTCTACCACTTCCGGTTTCGGAGTTATGACCCCCGAGCGAAGCCGGTCTGTTCGGGGTTGGCGGCTACACTAGGTCTGCCCCGAGTCTGAAATTTGGGGTATAGGGGTAGCTCGGACCGGGGAGTAACATAGGCCAGGTGGCGTTAGTCTACCACTTCCGGTTTCGGAGTTATGACCCACGAGCGAAGCCGGGTATCCTGCTAGTATACCATATTTTTACACTATTTGAGAACGAAGGGCGGCCATTTTGTCTGTCAATTTTGGGCTAATTTTCACAAAATTCGCACTCAGCCGTCCTGAGGCTGTAACAGTGATATAATAATACGGTTTTTAAAATCGGATAAAAATTATGACCTCTATAGGGTCCACAAGCTAAAAATGCGATTTTTCGTACAATCAGGGGTCATAATTCAGGAAGTTACCGTCCGATATGCACGAACATCGATAGGAACCAAGATCTTTGGGTTATAAACTTACATTTCAAGTTTCAATAAAATCAGATTAAAATTGTGACCTCCATAGGGTCCACAACCTTGATATACCATTTTTACGCTATTTGAGAACGAAGGGCGGCCATTTTGTCTGTCAGTTTTGGGCTGATTTTCACGAAATTCGAACTCAGCCTTCCTTAGGGTGTAATGGTGATATAATGATACGTTTTTTTTAAATCGGATAAAAATTATGACCTCTATAGGGTCCACAAGCTAAAAACGCGATTTTTCGTACAATCAGGGGCCATAATTCAGGAAGTTACGATCCGATATGCGCGAATATCAAAAGGAATCGAGATCTGTGGGTTATAAACATACATTTCAAGTTTCAACAAAATCGGATAAAAATTGTGACCTCTATAGAGTCCACAAGCTAAAAATGTGATTTTTCGTACAAATAGGGGCCATAATCCATGAAGTTTTGATCCGATACATGCCAATATCGAAAGCAGCCAAGATCTTTTGGAGATAAACCTATATATCAAGTTTTGTCAAAATCGGATAAGAATTGTGACCTGTAGAGTGTCTACAAACAATTGTGGACGGACGGACAGGGGCGACGACAATATACGTCCACATGAAAATGTGAGCATATAATAAAATTATTTAACTCACCACATCTGATTTAGCACTGTACGTTCCTTTTTCCAAACTTTCCATTGCCATCCATTTTACTGGTAATTTCATTTTTTTATTGTCTGAACTGTAATAATCTTTTTCATAGATATCTCTTGCTAAACCAAAATCAGCCACCTTTGCTCGGAAATCTTGATCCAACCTTCGTAATGATAAGTTAAATCAAATAAAATAGACTACAAAAAGTTTATAGACAATGTTATAATCTTATACCAAGAAAACTAAGAGACCTTCAGAATTTTTGAGACACACGTGATCATACAGTCTATAGGAGAAATCACTCAAAATTATAATACAGGTTAGAGAATTTATCAATCTATTCAAATTGTATATCCACATTATATAGTAGTTCTCCATGTTGGCAATAAAAAATTTACTGAGCCATAGACGATATTTAGAAGTTTAAATCTGAATTGAATAGGAATTATGGTTAGTACTATAAAAAATATTTTAGTTTAATGTTTATATTTGTTTTGTTTTTTTGTGATACATTCATTGGCTTCTGAAATTAAGCCATCGCAAGCACGTCACTAAATTCGGCAATGCAACTTTAAATCTATTTTAAAAATGCAAATCCATTGTTTCTAAATTACCAGTGAAATATTATGTTTCCAAGACAAGTCTAAAACCAGCGGTTGCCAGGCAAGATACACCAATATTTTGCAAGAGATGGATAGAGAACAAGCTAAAAAAAAAAAAACCTGTGATTTTTCTACAATCAGGGACCATAATCCAGGAAGTTATGGTCTGAAATGTGCAAATATTGAAAGGAACCGAGATCTTTGGGATATAAACATAAGTTTCATCAAAATCGGACAAAAATTGTGACCTTTAGAGGGTCCACAACCTTCGTATTAATACTTTTACACAATATGCGCAAGGAGCAGCCATTTTGTGGGGCAGTTTCGTTTTGATTTTCCCCAAAATTTGAACTCAACCTTCATTATGGTGTAACGGTCATATATTTAACGGTTTTTAAAATCGGATAAAAAGTGTAACCTCTAGAGATTCCACAAGCTAAAAATGTGATTTCAGTAAGTTATGGTCAGATATGTGCGAATATCCAGAGGAACTGAAATCTTTGGGATATAAACATATATTTTAAGTTTCATCAAAATCAGACAAAAATTGTGACCTCTAGCGGGTCCACCACCTTTGCAATATATACCTTTACACAATTTGCGTTCAGGGAACGGCCATTTCGTCAGGCAGTTTTGGTTCGATTTTTATGAAATTGGAATTCAATCACCATCAGGTGTAACGATGATATATCCAAACGATTTTTAAAATCGGATAAAAATTGTGACCTCTAGTGGTTCCACAAGCTAAAATCGCAATTTTTTTCTTACAATCTGGGGACATAATCCAGGAATTTACGGTTCGATATGCGCAGATATCAAAAGAAACCGAGATCTTTGGGATATAAACACATGTTTTGAGTTTCATCAAAATCAGATAAAAATTGTTATCTCTAGAGGGTCCACAACCTTGATATTACATACTTTAACACTATTTGCATATAGGGAGTGACCATTTTGTCTGGCAGTTTCGGTCCGATTTTCACGAAATTCAATTTCGACCATCATTATGGTGTAACTCTGACAGATTCAAACGTTTTTTTTAAATCAGATAAAAATTGTGACCTCTAGAGGAACCACACGCTAAAAACGTGATTAACCGAGATAATTGGTTATAAACATATATTTCAAGTTTCATCAAAATTGGAAAAAAATTGACCTCTAGCAGAGTGTCCACAAGCTAAAAACGTGATTTTTCATACAATCAGGGACCATAATCCATGAAGATACGATCCGATACATGACAATATCAAAAGAAACCAAGATTTATCGGAGATAAACCTATATTTCATGTTTCGTCAAAATTGGATAAAAATTTTGACCTGTAGAGTGTCCACATGCAAATTGTGGACAGACAGGGGGGACGACAACATACATCCACATGAAAATGTGGGCGTATAACAATTAAAGGCCTTAAAGACTAGTATGTCATTTTGTAAACAAATACTTTTAGATAGGAAATTATGAAAGAAAAATTTATTTCTGTCATGAGTAAAAGATTTATTTATTTTATTTTTATACTCTTGGGGAAAACCATTAAAATAAACAATGGGTGTTATATTGTTAATAAACTTACATGCAGTTTCTGGCAGCTAAATCTCTATGAACAAACTTAAGGCCAGCTAAATATTCCATTCCCTTAGCTATATCTATACCGAACAGTATTAGATCTTTAATTGTGGGGTTCTGAAATAAAACACACCAATAACAAACCAAAAATAAAAATAAGCAAAACTTTAAAAAAAAGCAAATAAAACAAAATTATAAAAAATAAATAAACCCCAGTTAATTCTAGTAATAAAAATTAAAAGCAAATAAAACAAACAGCCAGACATTAAATACACTGTTACAAAGCTATATTTCTGTGAATACATGTAAAATATGTAACCTTAATGTGCTGGTTAAATTCAACACAAGATCACAGAATATGTATAATGACTACCACCAGAACTTTGTATGGGGGCTTTTTATAATTTGGGGGAGTCAGGAGCAACATTGGCATGTACCAAAAGTGATTAATGTTTGTGCACTGGCAAAGATATTAATAGCATAACGCTTCTAATTAAACCCAGAATTATGTTTTAATAGTAGAGGAACATTTTTGACCAATCAGAATGATCACAATTCCGGTGATTGCACTTCTCTCTTGGTTTTTTGTTGATGCATGTCAGTAAAAATAAATAATTTCTGTGGGTGCAATAATTATGTATAAATATAGTTTGCCAGGCAATGAAAACTATGCCCACAGCAGCTAAGTTATCCAAGCAGTCCAATAGGTTGTTGATTGTTTACTCATTTGTACTAACTTGTAGGTAATGGGAGCGTTTACAAGACACTGATCAAGAGTAACAAGTAATTATCAGAAAATGAAATGAAATGGGGTTTAACGTCCTACTGTTCTGCTCCAAACTGAGCTGATAAAGACGGGCATACGCCATACAGTGTGCTATGAGGAAATTTTGCCCGGACAGTGGCACTACAGCCTACTCTTATATTGAATTCCAACTGTCAGGGGATTTTTTTTTACGTTTACACCAATGTGTACACGGGACCTCGGTTTTCCGTCCCATCCGAATGACTAGACAGCTGTCCTTGCTTGTTAGGCCCTCCGTCCTGCATCATTGACAAGGGGGAACCACGCTGGAAAATCCTCTGCCAATGCAGGGATCAAACACCCGACCTCCAGGCTAGCGAGCCAGCATCTTACCCACTTAGCCACAGTGACCTCTAGTAATTATCAGATCTAATTCAAGATTGATTGGCTTGTAGTTGTTCCTAGAGCCAACATGTACTCGTAATCAGTTCTTTATTACTGATATTTTAACTAGAGTAAACTCCTTATCTGTATTAATGATGTCTTAACAAAATTTGTATTCTTAATCTTATAAATTCTTACATTAGTTTCATCTCTGATGTAGCTGAGTAAATCACCGTGTTCCATAAGCGGTAGAATAACAAGAGGCATGGCATCTAATCCAAGACATATCCCAATTAATTCTAGAACATTCTCATGATGAAAATCTTTCATTAATAGAGCCTCTTGGAGAAAAGCATTTAGCTCTATTTCACGAGGATTACTCTCTGAAAAACAAATTGTTGGAAAGTATGTTTTCAATATCCATACATCAATTCAAGTATTTACACATTCCACATGGCCAATACTTTGAAAGTTAATTAGAGCAAATGTTTGACAATACATTGGTCAGATTTGAACTTGTGAAATCAAGGACAATATAAAAACTGGTACAACAGATTAATTTGTTTGTCTACGATATCACCTTAGGTGGAAGTGGACGTAAAACACCAGAAACGAAAGAAAAAGATTAATTTGTCATGTGTGATCATACATATTTGAACCAACATCATCAAGTTTCTGTTAATTATAGAGTAAAAATGTAGCGTTTACTTACGATGTAAAGTTTTAACAGCAACCAATATATCTCCTTTTTGTTCAGACAATGTAAGAAACCCTTTATATACACAGCCAAAATTACCTACATAAAACACAATACAAATAATTCAAATACTGTACATATCAAAAACCATGTCCTGGATAGTCAATAAAATAGCAGAGAGATAACACAGGACTCTCACTACAACACCAGACTATTATTTTCACCTCATTGTTAAATCCATGCCATTTTTGGCCTATGACAGTTTTTCGAACATTTTGATGATCCTATCTTGATAATGACAAAGAGCTCAATGTGTCAAAAGCATCTGATAAAATATTATAGAAGGTAGTTGAGCATCTCATTTTCAATTTTATATCTACGCCAGGTTAAAGGCATCCATAGACTGTGACGTTATTTTCTTAATCGATTTCCCTAATTGTTCTTCTTATGCACTAATGGAAAATATAAGCAATATTTTTTAAAATTCCTCTATCGAATAATTTTGAAATTTAAATTCAATTATCTTTTTAGTGTGTTTAATCTTATAAAGGCAATAATTTAAAAAGACATTAAGGGTTGAGTGAATACTAGTGCTGGGTATTGCCACGGCAGTCATGATACAATACATATTGTAATTCAAGTACTATGATACGATTCGTATCATGATTCATAACCAGGTCAATATTTATCAAGAAAACAACAAGATAAATGAATAATTGATATTTTTAGTCCTGCCAATGTCGAAGAAATTAAACTGTTTTATATCCCGACATTGATGTAGATCAAAACAATGACCAAAACAATTTAAGAGTGTTTGTGTGGATAATGTGTGACGTAGATAATTAAGAGTGACAGGTTACTTACTGAAGCGACAAAAAAAAACATAATGCGAATAGTGGAGAGGTGAATCGCGATACATCAATTGAATGATATATTATGCCAACAATATATTGTGGTGCCAACAATATATCGTGCAAGCACTAGTCAATACTACATCCATAAGTGCTAGTTTTACCTTTGCCCAATATTTCAGTTTTAGTTAAATGTTCACTGTCTATAAGCAGATTTTCATTTGTTATTAAAGCTAACAGATCATCATCTATAAGGGTTGAAGGTGCAGCTGCAGCAATAGCATCTCTTTCTGTATAATCTGTAAACATAATATTTCTATATATGATTTTATGTTTAGTTTGTTAAAAGCAATGTTATAATGTAGCAAAGCGGAATTTTAATATGTTTATAGGTTTTATTATGTCAAGTAATATAGTGTATTGAGTGAGTGCACCTTTAAACTAACAAACTGACACTAATTTTAATTGCAACTGGTCTATAATAACATCTCTCCTTTAACTTGGCTTGTTAACCTGTACTGTTTTCTTAGAGCCCAAATCTTGGGGTGAGTACAATTCTACTCCCTTGGTTACAAGCAAGTTTTCTTTTTATCTGAACCTCACTTTAGACATCAGACATTAGATAGATTTCCAAGTGTAAGGACAATTTGATATCTTCAATCAAATTGTTTAACTTTATTTTCCAAATCTAGTTAGGTTATTTTTCAGAGAATTGTTCCAGTTATACTACTTCAGTATTACAGGTATGTGTGCTAATTCTCTTATTTTGGGTAATTGGGGTTTAGATGGAGCGGATGTAGGAATGATAGAAATTGTAATATTAAGCAACCATTTTATTTAAATAGATAGAAAATAACATGTACAGATCATTAGTTTTTCATATATACATATATATAGTAGATTATAAGGTACCGTTTTGAAAGTATATTGTATGTATAATCAGAATAATGTTATTTTCCAGAATATAGTTATCTGAAGATTTTGTTCACCATCTTGATAGTCTTATTTAAAAACCCCTTCTTTGGGTATGTTATCAATTACTTATATTATATTTAGTATAAACTTAAGGCCTGTTTAATATGTTTAATTTAATTAGTGATGTATTTTAGTGTATAAATTATTGATATATTTCATTGAGTACCAATATGCATGCCTTACTATTATTTTATTGTACTCAACTGTTACTGTGATATGTATATTAATTTTAACGTATATATATTTCAGGGTTTTTAATAAAGGTTTAAAAACTAACCACCTTAGTTTTTATTGAGAATTTACACCCCCCCGGTTACAATAAGAAAGCCACATAACATGGAAATATGCCCACTGTCGCCACATAGCAACAATGTCTCAACAGCAGCTTAATTGGATGTTGACCAAATTTGATATTTCAGAAAAGGAACTGATAGTCGCTGAATGCTGAATATCCTCCTCTCATGACCAAAATGCTTCACACCAAATTTGAAAAATATCTGTCAAAAACTGTAGCCACTGGCCAACTACGCACTCCCAAACTATGTGTGGGCATATAAAAATGCATTCTGCAGTTCTTTATAAGAAGATTTATGAAAACTATCAATTTTTAGCCATTTGTGTGTCCCTATACAAACAATCCACATTCCAACAAAATGAGAAATAAAAAAAAAAACTTACTGATTTGTCTGTTTTCTAGGTTAAAAGTATGTTCACCAGGTTGTGTTAAACTATCAATACCAATATGATCACCTTGTGTATATCTGATACTACGATCATCACGTGGGGGTTTAAAGAAACCAATACGTTTTTTCTTCATTATACATAATATAATGAAAACGGCTATACAGATTAAAGCTATTATTACACCCAGTATAACAAGTTTATATGTTGAAGCTGATGCTCCTGCTGTATATATGACAAATCCTATTTCATAATGAAGATTACCAACATGAACCTAAAATACACACAAATATCATACATAATTTCCTGACATAATAATCTCAAATTAAAAATCAATTGACCAGTTTGAATAATTTTTATTTTATCTGTTTCCATAATTAATTTTTTTTGGAAGAGATGTTAAAGGAGCACTCTTACATTTCATCTGATATGAAAACTTGAAATTTACGATTACAGTAAATGTAATAAAATAACCTTTTTACCCTGTCTGAACAGAGTTATTCAACTGTTTACATGTACTGAGAATTGTGATAAAGGCAACTCATCACTCCGGGAAGCTAACAGACATGGACTGTTATTCAGCCATTGTTGCAGCTGTCAGATTGGAACCTTGTCAATAATGATAATAAAAATGATTGTATTTTTTCAAAAGGTTCTCTCCGACAGCTGCATGGGATTATTCAGGGTTTTTTCACCAAAATATATCTGAGGCAGGTCATATTGTCATATCTATCATAACATCAAACTAACAGGGTTGATAATTAGTAGTTGCCAACTGGTCTGAGGCCATCATTTATATCTAAAGGAGGCAAAGGATTTTGAAATAGTATGCCGCTATCAATTGGAATTTGAGTATGGCTTATAAATAAGATATGGTGCTCACCACTTGATTAATATATAGAACAGCTGATACCACTTCACATTTGAGGCATTCAAATTTTTGAAATAAAATTTGGTATGGGTCAGTTGATAAATCAATAATTTGACCATTGCAATTTTAGGTTAATGAAACTGTACTAACCTCTACTTTTCTCTTGGGTTCATTTTCACTTATAGATGTTGGTTTATTACTCGGAATACATTTAATATTAGTTTCTTCTAAATCTTTTACTTTACACATATCATCTCCTACAATAACTTTTATATCTGTCTGTGTAAAACCTAATCCTATATTATCACCCTGTAAATAATTATATCCTTTATCTAAGTAAAACTGTAAATCTATATATAACAAATATAGTTTACTCCCAGGAAGTCTCTGTTAGGGTCCATAGAAGATTAAGAACAAATATTCTCTTGTTTACCCAATACATGTAACCCCCAACAGATAACTAACAACCCCCTCACAAAAGCTGCAAACCAAGTTATGCATTTGCCATTCTGAATGATATTACAAATTGAAAGATAGGTTGCCAGGCATGGAAACATTTACCTACAGCAGGTAAATCGACCAAGCAGTCCACAAAGGTTGTCACACTGTTGATCTTCAGGTAAATAGAAAGCAAATTCTTTAAACTGATAATATCATTTCAATGTTGACAAATTTTCTATGATATAATCAAGTGTAATAACTCTATAGGCAATTATCAAAATGTGTTGCAATATAATTCTTCTCATTGCACTAATCTGAACATAAATTTCAAGCAGACTGAATGTCAGCTATTGTTGCCAATAGACTGCTCACAACATTCCACAAAGTGATCAGAGATAATAACTCTAAAAGTTATCAGAAACTATTGCAATTCAGTCAGATGATCAATGTAATCTGTAAGAATAATGATGACTTGATAGACAAATGATACAGTGAGCGAACAAGTAAAAAAATAATTGAACACTTTTCTACAATATTAATTGGTAGTAGTGAATAAATTTTAGACGAATCAACAGAAGACAATAATTATCCTCATTGTAAAAACACTTTACACCAAAAGTAACAACACTTTTTTAAGCATTTAGGGAATATCACTGGAATTTTTCATAATCTATATGGGTTTTATATTCTACTCTATGATGCCGTTTCTATGTTGTATGATATAATCATATGGAAGTGGTTAACAGGCAACAATATTTAACACTAAGTTTCAACTTACTTCAATGAGAAGATTTGATTGTAAAATATCAAACTCTAAAACATTCCAGTCTCCACGAAATTTATCAAACACTGGATCTGGATAATATGTAAGACTGCTTAATTTTCCCTGTGTTTGATGAAAGTTGCGTAAATTTTCCACACCATCCATAATAAACCACAAATTGACTTCCACTGGATCTGTTTTCTCTGCATTGGTGATGACAGAACTAAAATCAAGAGCTGGACAAATCATAGCTTCTCCTCCTTCCGTAACATTACAAAGCTACAAATACAATACTAAAGTTACAATATAAACATAACATGTAGAATATAGCAGAGAAATAATGCATTGATGATTATAAAGGTCAAATTCTATATAAAATGTGTATTTATTCAGATAGTTTCATTACAAATACAGCACATACAATTAATTTTTAGGAAGAAAAACCACTAGTTTTAATTAAATGCATTTATATAATTGATCACTGTCATTTTCCTGTTGTGTCAATGGCAATTAAGTTCACCTTTATGTGGACCTATATTATTATAGTTTCCTTTTTAACATTAGGAGTACTGCACTACATGCAAAACAAAACCAACAAGACAAGACAGACATTACAAGAAATAAACAACAAATATCAAATCAAGTGAATGGATTGTTGTTTCTTTTTTATCTAATGTATGTATATTGTATCAGGATTATATTGTAATAAACTATAACACATACTTATGGAAGAACAATTACTGATTTATTTGGGCGACGTTTCGAAGAGTATTCTCTCAACGTTTTCAAGCAAGTCTTGAAAACGTTGAGAGAATACTCTTCGAAACGTCGCCCAAATAAATCAGTAATTGTTCTTCCATAAGTATGTGTTATAGTTTATTGCTCTATCCAGTTACTAAATGCCTCTAAAAGATGATTATATTGTAACTTTAAGTGCAGTTGAATTTTCGGCAGATTATCAAATAACTTAAATCATTATTTTTATTATATGAAAGGACTGTTGAGAGTCCTATAGACCCTTGACACTTAAAACAATATATGTAGTGACTCGTTAAGTCTGAGGATTTAAAAAATATTTTTTTAATATGTGAAAACAAGAAATCATGTTGGTGCCTCTGAAGAAAGTCAAAATTTTAAATTGTCCATTCCAGCAGATCAGACAGTCAGATGATAGCCTGAATTGATGACATAACTTGATAAATGGTTTGATAAAATAAAGTGTTACTACATTACCTCTTGTTGTGTTAAGTCTTTCCCATCTAACGAACCTCCTATATACGGTCTAGCTACTGAATCCAAGTTAGATCCTCTCACAGTTATTGGTATACCACCACTACATGTATAGAAAATATATAATAAAATCACTATCCAAATTCAATACACCCATTCCAAGTGTATTTGGTTACATATTGATGACGACAACATTTTATAGAATTACAGAGAAACTATCACTCTCGCCAAAAAAACAATTGAATAAATTTAGAATAGCATCATACAGTAGTCATTCACACAGAATTGACACTAGATTTTAAACACTTTTCCAGACTAAAATCTTACCTAACAAAAGATTGACGTGGTAAAATATGATCAATTGTCGGGTTTTCTAAGTAGAAAAAGTCAGTTCCTCCATTTTCATCAATACTTAAGGTAGCATTATCAATTTTTACCAATAGTGGACCATATCCTTTAGCTCTATTTATAAATCTTTTTCTTCTTGATGATATGGAACCAGATGTTTCTGGCCAAGGAACAGTTGTACAGTCAATCTGTGTACTAGTTAAACTAAATAAAACACAGAAAAATATTCTTCTTATTAAAGAGTTTTTACATTTAACTAATCAAAACATAATTACTGGTATGTTTTTATATAGGGTTGGTCATAAGTCCTTAACTGCACATTATCTAAGTGCTAGATAGTCATATCTATATATCTGCCAAGATTATAGTGGTAAATGATTGAACAACAATTTGTAAATGACTTGATTTAAAGCTTCCAAACAAGTTAATTGGACTATTTCTTCACATTTTGGTATTTGCTTTATTCATACCCATTTCTATGAACCAATACAATACAAAATCTGAGACGACTTCTATAAACAACTTTTCATTCTTGCACATAGAAATAACTACCAGACTATTTCATCCATTGTCAAGCTTACCCTCAGATAAACAGTTGGATAACCAATGTTAATACTCCATGTGTTTTAAGGTCTCTACCAGTGATGGGATTTTGCCCGTATATTCCGGACTTGTCCGAATCTTTTTTCCAAACGCCCCAAATTGTCCGACCGGGAATATGCCCAATCGGACATCAAGACATGGTGAATAATATTCAAAATTCCGAAATTAATATAGTTTACTGAGTGTATAAGTACCACTCAACCAGATTATCGTCGATAATACGCTGGATTGATTAGGTAATTAAGTGATCAACGTATTTATCGTGTTATACGGCCTATAAACCTACTCTGATTAACTACTTAATCTGCCTTGATTGACTGACTTAATCCTTTGTCGGACAATTCATCAATCTAATCTTAAACAGAAGCCATTGTTTCCCCTTTGTCGGACTATTCATCAATCCATTATAATTTTAATCTTCGTGTTGGAAGAGAGCGTTAAATAAAGCTATTTCACACACACACACACACACACACACACACATATCCGAAAAATACTAGACATCGCTAGCACGCGTTTACAGCACTCGGTAAACCTCGGCAGATTCCGTTACTTTACATCTAGCTTCGGCTGTATGACGGTAAGTGATATGTACCTACGAACTTGCCGGTTTTAGTAAGAAGTTATCAAAATTGCGTCGTTCGAAGCGTGTTCAGAATTTTCAAAGCAAAATTGCCGGTTTTAGTAAGAAGTTATCAAAATTGCGTTGTTCGAAGCGTGTTCAGAATTTTCAAAGCAAAGTTGTCCTTGTTTGAAGAAAATCTGATTAGGTACATATCACTTACCGTCATACAGCCTAGGTTTGCCGAGTGCTGAACCGGTATTATGAAATGAATACGTGACTAAATTTACGCTTCTAATGTCGAAGAAAAGATTCTATTTTGATGGCCCATTCTCGGATTTATGATCATATTTTGAATGGGGTTTATGTTTTTAAACAAAGAAATAAGTAATCTAGGCAATGTTGACGAATATGTCGATTGGAATAGTGTAAGTACTTAATTGTTTTAGACGATAGCGCGTGCTAGAGTAGAATGCGATTGTTTAGTGGATGGTGTCATTCCTCGTTGTGGTATAGTGAAGTTTATTGCCCCAAAAATTTCAGGATATCATATTCTCCTCTGCTGAAAAATGTAGCGACTTATGACCCGAAAATACGGTAATTTTGGAGGAATTTGAAACAGTACAGATCAGCAGTAGTCGGCACGCTTTCATTCTATCGTATTACGAATATTGTAGGAATATTACTGACATAAATTTGAATACCGTACGGGAATTAAATATGAAAAATAACGAGGTGCACCTATTTTTATATTACGGACAGATTTGAATATTTTGTTTACACGTGATTTTTGTGTGTGGTCTAATAACTGCCATCTTAAATAACGATAAGAGTTATGTCCCTTTATTTTTGGTAAACATGTCCGACAAGAAAAGTTTTGAAATCCCATCACTGGTCTCTACCACTAAATATCCAAATTATTGAGAAATTCAGCTATGACCATTTTAAAGTATAATTGGCTTACTGCACTCACTTGAAAATGATACAAATAAAATTATCAGCAACAGACACATTTGGCAATCCTCCTATATTCAAATTATCTCCCTTGATCCTTATGTTAGTCCCTCCTGCTACAGGCCCTCGTTTTGGTTGAAAAGACTCTATTTTTGGTTCCTGGAAAATAATGAACAATTAAAGTTTTGAGGAAAATTCAGAATGTGTATATCAAAAAATCATTATTGGGGAATTTGGGGCTTACAAATTATTAATAGTGGTATATCAAGAGATTAAGTCTTATTAAGCCAGACCTCTCGCAATCAAAACACTACTTCTTTCACTGCCTTGCCCACAAGTATTGGAATCATTGTAGTAATAGCAAGAGGTTACTGCATGGGTCATGGATCAATCACTGCAATTTAATGTTTAAACAAGAACATATTTGAATTTATTTTCAGCATTATATGATTTACAGTCAATGAAACAGTTATTTTGAAGGGTAAATGTTTTATTACCTGATAAGAGAAATATTGTTCAGAGTAATCAGTGCCTTCTACATGGTAGCTTCTACCAAACATGGTACTACCTGTAACTGTTATCTGTACTGGTCTCTGTTGTACAGGAGCAGGACCAGTTCGACATATTAACCTATTTAAAAATTTATATTATCAGTAAAAACACTTAAGTCTAAAAAGTCAAATGCTGAAAATAAAATACCAGAAGTTGCTCCAAAGAAAGAGCCTGTTATCATGTGATGTAAAACATAGACGGTGGATCCTCACGAAGGCTGGAAAAGTCATCACAGTATTCAGATTTAACAGTAAGTCAAAAGAGTAATAAATTTATTTAAAAAGGTTATTTAAGAAGTAAATCTCAAAAACTAACACTGATATGTTTACATTGACAGGGGCTATAAAATGTCAATAAAATAATATGCTAAACAATCTTAAAAATATAAGAAAACTCTGTGAATGGTTTACTAGATTTAGAAGACAGTGACAAAAGATTTATGTGTGACTGATTTGCATTAAGGAGTCTCCTCATGACTAGCCAAACACGCCAGTGATGCTAATGTGCCCCACCTTAATCCCAAAATAAATAAATGACACATTAATTAATTGCATATTTTTTTTTGTTTAGTTTTGAGCAATAAACTTAGATAAAGCAGAATGGTTTTGATGTAGTGAAACTATACCAAGTATCATCACTCTCCCTCAATTTGAATTTACGTTATTGTGTCTAGAAGCATCAACCAATCAAATTGCTCATGTTAATCATCAAGTCATGACATTACCTTAATGAACATCTACACAAACAGCCCGTTCAGACACTTATTTTTAAACCAGTTCATAATCACCGGGGTTTTTAGATAAGATAAGATAAGATAAGATTTTATTGCATCGAAACATCCATTTAGAACAGCATACAATATAAACGTGTACATAAAGATTATAACGATATGACAATTATTACACAAGACACACAATATTGCATCGGAACCTCCCTTGAGGACAACATACAATATACAAAATATACAGGTGCAAAAAAATGGACGGATACACAAATATGGACGGACATAAATTTAAAGCACTCATAAATAAACAGTATGAAACCTGCATATGGAACAAAATGTACAAAGTATTAAATCACATAACTCGACAGTATAAGACCCACATACAGGGTACATAATATATCAAAATACAAAACAAAGCGTGCGGCACATAAAAGAAAATAAAAATCATGCATATTTAACAGATGTCTCTCCTAAGAAAAGAGAAGTAGACAAAGGCTGCGACACTTGTGGCTATAATACTCGGTGGGTCGAATAGGTTTTCAAATGAAAAGGTTAGACCAGTATTGTCAAGGGTTTGATATATATATTGTTTTCTTAAATCTTCATAATTTTGGCATTCCATAAGAAAATGTTTTTCAGATTCAATTTTGCCTGCATTGCATTTTTTACAGAAACGATCCTGGAGTGGTATCTTAAGATACTACCCCTTTCAATGGCAAGCTGGTGAGTACTTAATCGTAGGGTAGACATCGCAATTTTGAACTTCTTATTATTAACAACCTCTAGATATTTTGGAGTGTTATTGAATTTCTTTTTGAATAATCCGAAGGTTCTGAGTTTATGGTTCGGCCCGCAAGATTCAGCAAGGAGATCGTTAAACTTACTTTCTATTGAACTTTTAATATTCTGTCTCGAAATTGTTGTTGGAGGAATGTCATATTTTTTGAAGATATTTTGGATAGCCGCATACCAGGAGAGTTTTGGGTTTGATTGCGAAATTTTTATGTCTTCCTGGTATGCAGAATTCAGTAATGAGTTACTTAAGTTATTGCTATTTTCGTTTAGTCTTTTATAGTACATAGCCATTCTTTGGAATATATCGATATTAACAGGAAAAATTCCTAATTCGGCCAAGCAGCCTATATTTGATGATTTTAATGGCTGTGTAAGAATAGATTTACATATTTTAATGGTCATTTTATTCGTATTTATTTTATCCCAATTTTCTATCTCAAAGTTCTTACTGAACACTAAATTATCCCCCCAAACCTCTGAACCATATAAAGCTATTTGTTTCACGACTGATTCATAAAGTTTTATCAGAACATGTGTTGGAAGGCGATTAGATGTACAGACTTTATGTCTTAAGCCAAACCGAGCTCTCCTAGCCTTCTTTTCAAAATTCACAATAGCTGATTTAAAAGATCCGTTATCATTTATGAAAATGCCTAGGTAAAGATAAGATTTTACAATATCTAAATTGACGTGGCCAAAGACAAATTTTTTTTTTTTTTTTTCTTATTGTTTTTAAAGATCATAACTTTGCTTTTATCTTTATTGAGGTCAAGTTTCCAGTCATCACAGAAACGTTTTAGATTATCAAGGTTGTTCTGTAAACCTATTTCGGTAGCTGACATCAGCACAAGATCGTCAGCAAAGAGCAGATGGGATAGACCAGTAGTATTTAATATAGGATAATTATCACTGTCTGTAGAATTGTCTAAGTATTGGTTTAAATCATTGATGTAAATATTAAAAAATGTAGGACTTAAAACACATCCTTGCTTAACTCCCATGGTAGAATCAATATTATTTGAAATGGAGTTGTTGTGTTTTACCACATAGGATGTATTTTTATACATAGATTTAATCAATTCAAATATTTTCCCGTTAATGTCATGTTTCAATAATTTAAGAAGGAGACCTTTGCGCCAAACTGAATCAAATGCTTTTGAGAAATCGACAAAGCATAAATATAGAGGTTTCTTAAGTTTCTTGTATTTGTTGATTAAAGTCTTAAGAATGAAAACATTATCCACCGTCCTACGGCCCGCTCGGAATCCGCTTTGTGCTTGGTCAAAAAGGTTATTATATTCAATATATTTAGATATACGGTTATTTAAAATGGATAAAAAGCATTTACTCAAGCAGCTGGCTAGCACAATTCCGCGATAGTTACAAGCGTCCTCTATGCTCCCCTTCTTATGTATTGGGACTATGAACGATTCGCGCCACTGTTCGGGAAAGCTCCCAGATTCAAGAATTAGATTGAAGAATTTTATATACACATCAATCATGTACTCACATGATGCAAGAAGCATCTCATTTAGTATTAAGTCGGGCCCACTAGACTTATTCCTCTTTAGTCCCGTAAAAGCTTTTCGAACTTCAATTGCAGTTATCTTTGAGTTTATTTCCTTATTAGTTTTGTTTGATTCTAGAAGTAAATTGATAGCATCATCTGTTTCTTCACATTGTTTGTTTGACATGGTTTTATCTTCGAAAAGAGTTTTAAAGTGTCTTTCCCAACTATCAATGGATATGCCCTCATTCTTATCATCCCCGGGGTTTTCTTTAATTAACGAGTTTATTAGTTTCCAGTATTCTTTCGGGTTTTGACTCTGAATTTCATTAAGTTTTTCTAAAATACTATTTTGGCTTGGCGACTTTTAAATTTGGTAATTCTCTTGTACAGTTTTTTCCTACTATAGTAAATCTTTCTTAATATATTGTCAGTTGGGTTATCGTTTAGTTTAATTTGTGCGGTCATCATATCATGTCTTAATCGTTCGCAATCACGGTCAAACCATTTATTTTTTTTTGCCGTTTCTTTATGGTTACTAATTTAACACAGGCCCTACTGGCATTACAGCATTGTGTTGCGTTCACACGTACTATAAGCCAAACCAGTTTAACTATTCTGACCTCTCCGGTCGGAGGTTAGAGTTAACTAGCATGGGTAGCTTCGTATTCTTTATTCAGCTCTAGCACGCTTTCGATAACATTGGCACTGTCTGACCCCAATATTTTCACAGGAATGTAACTTACTGCGTACAGCGCATGCTCAAAGCAAGCTGGAGCAGGTTTTTTTTAAGCCAACCCGTTCAAATGGCTAAGATGAACCAGTTTAAAATAAAAAGCCTTCTCGAAGACAGGTCATGAGCTGAAGATTTTAAACTGGTTTATTTGCCCCATATTTGCGTTCAGACGCTTAAGTTAAACTGGTTTAACGATCCCTGGGGTTTTTAAACTAGGGCCCTGTTTCTCGAAATCTTAACTGAAGATAAAATCCAAATTTAAGTAGATACTTCAATTTTGATTGGCTAAGCGCTAAAATCAATCTAATATTATCCAATCAAATTACTAAAATTTGGATTTTATCTTTGTTAAAATCTCGTGAAACAGGCCCCAGTTCAACTTAAGCGTCTGAACGGCATATAAGTGTGAAAATTCTACCTCAATTAAAAGCAGAGTTATTGTGTTCCAAAGTCTTAACCAATCAAATCAAAGCATTAGCAGAAAATTCCCACAATCAAACTTAGTCATAGTGAATGATATACTGGTAATATGGTATTTTATAAAGTGAAACTTCCTTACCATGTTGAATTCCAATTTTCAATGTCACATTTTATTTTAGAAATTTCAACAGTCAGACTGGCTTTATCTTTTAATATTGCGCTTCCAAAATTTTGACCAGTCAAAGTCAATAAAGTTCCACCTTGAGTTGGACCATTTAGAGGATTAATCTAGAAAATAAATGAAATGGTCTACAATCCTTGTCCTATAAAGTTTACACTGTACGTAGGCAATCATCTCAGGGTCAACACTTCTCTATCTTGTGTCTAGTCTGATAGGTTTATTTATGGGAACAATACACATAATCTGAATGCCAGTGTCCCTCTCCTTCGCTCTATTATCTATAGCACTAATGTATTTAGAAAGATGTGCATTCCCGTAATAAGAAAACAACTGTTTTAAATCTTTATCCTAGTCCTGTACAACTATGTAAAGCACTGTGAAGAAATTATTTAGTTCCCCAATATCATGTTGTGTAAGTGCCTGGATAACCATGTATATATATAGCCTATACTCGCGTAGTTATATTGTAAGTGATCGTCTTGATGATCAAGTCACTCGTAAATTGGAAGAATGAAATTCTTTAAATGGTTTACTAACCCCAAAAAGCTAACATTGTGAAAAGTTAAACATTTTAATTTCAAATTTGCATACAAATCTCGGATCACAGTTTTAAAGTGTTACTAATTTATGTGTCAAATACTTACAGAATGAAGAGAAGGTGGACATTGATTACGATTAAAATCATTAACACATTCATTGTATGTTGTACACTTTCCCCTACACCAGCCACATCTCAGAGGATCTGAACTTGATAAACATGAATCACAATCACTATGTACTCCACATGAATCTAAGGAAAACTTTATAACCTAAAACAAAAGATTAAAACAAGTTTAAAACATGAAAGTCATTCACTTGAAAAGAATCCATTAACCATTATATATTTGATCATACAGCATAAGATAACGGATCCTTGATCAAAGTAACAATTCTATTTATTTATACAGGGTTCATATTGGAAACTGTTGATGTCAAGGCGACTACAGTTCGGTTGATTTATTTGAAAAGATACTGCTATGAAACTATAAAAATTGGTCAATTTTTTCTTTGAAAATTCTGATAAATTGTTAGCTCTTTGGGAAGCATTAATCATATCGCTTACCCTGTTTGTGTATTGTACGTTTTTATAATAGCTAGCAGATAATTTATAATGTCTGAATACTTTCTGAAAGATCATGTAACTTGTTAGATGTTAGTTTTTAATAGGCCATTTTTTTTATGATAGTCGAATTATGATATCAATTTGAAGACAAACATATTGACAAGATACTGCAGTCAAGAAAATACAGAGGGCAATTTTGGTATAAAACACGACTTAGGGAAGTAAAAAGACCCCAATGGATAGTTCAGAATCTTTTGCCTCAAGATCTTGTACGAAATTTTCATGGCACAAAAACCCAAAAAGGACTGGTAAAGAAAATGGCAAAGAAAACGAGAAATAATTAATCTCTTCCCCATCCCCCCCCCCCCCCTCAAACTTCAAGTTACCCCTGATGATGTGGTGCCAAGAATTCGTCATCCGCAAGCTAAATTGTGAATCGTAAAAGGCGATTAAAATTTGCAATAAGGAAAGAGATCTGAGTTTTTTTTGTTATTTTTATTTTAACACATATCATATATTGGCTTACATAGAGGTATATAGAGTCAAATGGCCTAGCTAACCAAATGATTCAACATACAGAAATGCGTATATATCATTGGTGACGATCAGTGTTATATAAGTACTATAACAAAATTATTTTTTGTAAAACAACATTGATCTCATTCCTTCAAACAAACTGCCTATGGGCAAGTCCTTTCACTTTTAAAAATATATTTTTCTGTTTGTCTAAATAATGGATAAATATAATGCAAGTATAATAGCAGTTCTACTAAAGGAACACTGACCAATAAATGATGGCTCATATGAATTAATAAATTTGAACTAAACAAAATTTCCTCAGCTATTATTTATTTTAGAAACTCTCTCATATGTCAACAAGCTTGATAACTTTCTGTATTAATTATGAAGCCTAAAATACTTAAAAGCCTGTACATAGCAGATAAAGAATCATCTATAAAGTATGTACATATAATGTTCTGTTTCCTGAGCCAAGCAAACAAAGGTTTGAGAATTTTTGTAAAGATACATGTATGTGTAACTGAAGAAAGACCAAAAGGTAAACATGTAAACACATAAACTTGATCTCGCCATTTGAAACGTAGATATATTCGATGATCAAGACAAACAGGAATCGAAAAATAAGTCTCTTTAATATCAATGGATGTTAAAAAATCGTTCTGTTAAATAGCCTTAGGGCAATTGCAAGTGTTTCCTGCTTAAACAGTTTTTTTTGTTTTTTTTTTATTAATAATAATAATAATATAACTGTATGCTGATGATACAGAATCGATGGCTTTCTTAAATATCATTTAAATGACTTCCTCATCCATTAAAGACATCTGTTTATGATTAAAAGGCAGGCTATTTGGAAAAGCCTTCAGAATAAAATGAGTTGAATTAAAGTCAATCTTATAATCACTAACGATATTTACTGATCTGAGGTAATAGTGGCCCAGTAATATATAAATTTGTCCAGCATAAAATATTTATTACTTTCCAATGTCTAGTGGTAGTTTTGGCGAGGTAATCTGCCTCTCGCTCTGCTCCAGTTGGAGATGACAGCCCTTGAAGGGCCTGCCGGAACAATCCTGCCAGACAAAGTGTCAACAACAGGCCTTGTTGTTAAATATATTGGGTGCTACCTTTTGCTGCGATATTTCCAAAGAAATAATCTATGCTTCAGAGATAACTCTAAATGGGCCTTACCTAAGGTTATGATAGAATCTACAATAGAGGACTACCTCAGGGTCAATATTTTTATTAAAAAGAGGTATCAGAGGGCATAAACCCAGACATAACAGTTTTAGAACCTCCTGAAGATAACAATCCTGAGCCGCTTAGGGCAGGGCATGACAAATATCCTGGTCCAACAAAGGTGGCAACAATCTCTTGCATTTAACTGATAGAGGATAGTAGAATGTCAATTACTTTTTCTCGACCCTTTTTATTGGTACCTTGGTTGATCACAGAATCATTAAAGACATCATCACCCTAAAAGATTTGGGGGATGTCAAACTTAGTTTCTTGTCTTTACTCCATGAATTCATCATACAAACTTTGAGGATCCATGATATCTAAACCTGATCCATTATTAGTTACTGGTACTTAAAATGTTATTGTATACTTTTTATCTTCATGATGTACTGATACCGCATCTTCAAAATCATGTGATGCAGGTCTATTAGACGACCTAACAGACTGATGAACATCAATTACCATCAAGACTTTGATTTTAAGATGGATTGTTATATTAAATCAGTGAAGATTGGACATCAAGGAAACCTGGTTTTGAAGAAACTTAAATTCATTTTTATCTACTAAAATGCCACCACCTGGAAATATTACTTGCATTATGATTTAAGCCTATAGCAGTGGCCGTTACGGCTCATTTTGTCGTAACGACATTATTTGTTGCAGGCTTATTAATAACAACCTTTTTATTAGATCTACATATATACTTATTATTACTACTGGTATAAGGGTAACCCTCTTTACTATTGTTAATATTATGTTAATAATCAGTACCAGTAATAATGCAAAATAATATTACTTGCACTATGAATATGATTCAAGCCTATAGCAGGGGCCGTAACAGCTCATTTTGTAGTAACAACATTTTTTGTTGCAGGCTTCTTAATAACAACCTTTTTATTAGATCTACTTATATACTTATTATTACTAATAGTATAAGGGTAACCCTCCTTATTATTGTTAATATTATGTTAATAATCAGTACCGGTAATAATGCAAATTAATATTACTTTCACTATGATTCAAGCCTATACTATAGCAGGGGCCATAACGGCTCATTTTGTCGTAACGACATTATTTGTTGCAGGATTATTAATAACAACCTTTTTATTTGATCTACTTATATACTTATTATTACTACTAATATTACTACTAATATTTAATATTATGTTAATAATCAGTACCGGTAATATAATGTTAACATTACGATCATCATTAATTATTTTTTTTTTTCATTATGAACATGATCATATATCAATCAAATTATGTCAACACAACACAATTGAATTGGATAAAGTTACAAACCAACTATATTATTGGCGTTCAATTCTCGTTTAAGAGATTTAAAGGCCTTTACAGACCTTTTAGCGGAAAAAATCCCGTTATTACGCTCGTTTTTACCTATGGCATGTATCTATTTGAACTGAATTTGTTGATATATGGCATTGCTGATTCTTAATATTAAATTTGTATGCTGGTAAAATCTCTTTTGAGATTATTAATTATGATAAAACTGTCTTGTTCTACAAGGTTTTCATATAACTGATGAGTGTAAAATCTTGTCACCACAATGTTTTGGGCAATTTTTAACTTTTATATAAATCTACTTACCTCAACATAACTTCTGTTTGTCATAACAATTTCTATTTTGGGTTCAGATATAACATCTAAATTAGTTCCTGTTTCTGTAACTTTCGTACCACCACTGGATAAATAAATACTTCATTTAATCATAATATTTTTCAAAGTCTCAACCTATGTGGTAGTTATTTTTGAATAATGCGAAATGAAGTAAATGGTGAAGATTCAAACTAGAACTACTAATACAGAAACTTATTTAGAATTGAAGATTTCTACTGAATATTTTTTCAATTGTATGTTTGGTTTACGCATGTCTACAGGTAATCATTGGGTAGTTGTAATTGGTATCGAATATATTTC
This sequence comes from Patella vulgata, assembly GCF_932274485.2. Taxonomy (NCBI): domain Eukaryota; kingdom Metazoa; phylum Mollusca; class Gastropoda; family Patellidae; genus Patella; species Patella vulgata. The sequence goes on from NC_065885.2 coordinate 48,792,979, forward strand.
AAAAGATTTAGATAATTTTCTGTATCAAAGATTTTGATTGGTAGGTTGATCTAGAACCAACCAATCACAATAGTATCAATAATACAGTTAATCCTGAACTGGAAGAGAAATATAAAATACATATACATGATTAGACCATAAAATGATAATACCTTTTAATACTTCTTAACGAACCTAAATCAGTAATGGTTGGATCTTCCATGTAACAGAATTCTTCTTTTGTAGTTAGTGTACCACCATTAATAGTTATTTTTAGTTTACTACAAACAATATCTTCCCTTTTGTAACTTACATTATCCATCCTCTCAAATCTTCCTGTTTTACATAGTAGGCCTACCTTATTTTTCCTGTTAAAATAAAACAATCAATAATCTTTTAAAATATTGCAAAATGATATTGTAAGAATAAAACAAGCGGTTGCCACGTAAGATATGCCTACATTTTGCAAGAGATGGACAGAGAACAAGCTAAAAAAAAGTTACGGTGCGATAAGTGCAAGTCTTGAGAGGAACCTAAATTTCTGGGGCATAAACATATATTTCCAGTTTCATAAAGTTTGTGACCTTATATAAGAGGGTCCAAAACCTTTTACACTATTTGCTTACAAGGAGCGGCCATTTTATCAAACAGTTTGTGTACAATTTTCACAAAATTTTGACTCAACCATTATTATGTTGTAGTGGTGATATGTTTGAACGTGTTTTTAAATCAGATAAAAATTTTGATCTCTAGACGGTTCACAAGCTAAAATCAGGATTTTTTGTAGAACCAGGGGCCATAATCCAGGATGCTTTGGTCCGATATGTACTAATATTGAAAGGAACTGAGATCTTTGGGACATAACCATATATTTTAAGTTTCATCAAAATTAGATCAAAATTGTGACCTCTAGAGTGTCCACAGGCTAAAAATGTGACTTTTTGTGCAATCAGGGGCCATAATCATAAAGTTACGTTCCGAACATGCCAATTTCGAAAGGAACCAAGAGCTTTAGGCGACAAACCTACATTTCAAGTTTTGGCAAAATCAGATAAAAATTGTGACCTGTAGAATGTGCAAAAACAAATTGTGGCCGGACGGACAGGGCGACGACACTAGAAGTGACATCTTTTACAGCAACATTGAAATTTACTTAAAATCTTATAAATTTCATTAATGCATAAACTATAAATTAAAAGTCTCTAAGAATAACGATGAACCGGTACTAATATTTTGAGGTAGATTGTTCTAATCAGTCTGAAGAGTTCAATACGAATGAAACTAGTCACTGACACGTGGGGCGATAACCATGTCTTCACAGCCACTCTTATCTCTTATTTTGAGTGCCCAAATAATATTATATTATGATCTTAATGTGAAAGTTCTCTTGAGATCTCACTGCTGCAATCTCTGTGATTGTTAATCTTATTTTGTATATTTGATTACCAAGGCAGTATTTGTTGAATACATTTAGAGTGAGTCCACTAAATTAATGGTTTGATTTGCCTAATTTAGCATAGAATTATACTGATGTCATTCCATTGGCGGTCTCATTCCACTGGTGTTGGTCTAGTGTATCCAGTGTGCTTTGAACGCAGAGGCGCCATGTTTGTTAGCGAAGAAGAAGTTTTTCGTAGTGTGGTTAAAAGCGGTTGGAGGGCATAAAAAAACGGTATCATTATTTCTTTTGTTATATCTAATTCTATAAGCCATCAGTGGCACCAACTATTCTGATTATGTCAAAACATAGTGTAATTTGTATTCAATTCGTTTGTAAAGCTGGTATAGTTGTTTGTACATAAAACCTGCTCGCCGATTTCCAGACCTTGTTGAATTACATAGTATTTAAAGTTTAAAAACCTTACTACTTTATGGAATCAATGACAAATCTAAACCATTTTTACTTTTGTTGAACAGTAGCATGCATTAACCGCAGCTGAAATATTTGGTACTATTCCTTCAAAATAAACAATATTAAACCAATTCTTCTGTAAAAGATATTTGACAAACAGATAACAGAACCTTTATATATATGTATTTCCTATCTACACACAAATCTCTACATATCATATTTTTATAATATTCACTTACTGTAAAATATTACATGAGATATTATAAATTTCCACACTAATATCACTTTTATCATTTACTACCAGATCTAGTCCTGTAATAGTAATTTTTGTTCCACCTGATTCAGGACCATGAACAGGTTTAAAAGATGGTGTCACTTCCTGTAACATAATAATAATAATAAATCATTAATGATAACTATAGTAGCATTATCAGATTCCAGTCCACCAGAAGTTGTTCTGAAGTGTCCTCATAGGATCTCAACCAGGGCTTCCACTTCAAAATTTTTACTGGCGGTCATTTTTGATAATGCATGGAAAATATTTCATGTTTTTTATTTATGATACGTATCATGAATTCATGCGTCTATACCAATTTACAATGTAGAAGTTGGACTACGAAATAAAATATTAGTAAGGCCTATAATAATTATTTATTAACAAAATATTCCCTTTTGGCTATTAAATAGGTTTTATTATCAAAATAAAATCATTCCAACATAGCCAACAATTAGAAAGCACACTGAACTTGCTGATCATGATGGATCTGGCAAAGTCAATATACAACCACATTTCAATGTGGGTGTATAAAAACAAAACTCAAAACTACAAAATATTTAAAAGTCGGATTATACAACTAATACATGTATATTTACCACATATTCAAATTTTACTCGACTTTTGGAAGATCCACTGATTCTGTAATCTGATCTATGTTCAGAAACATTTACTTTTACAGTACAAGTATCATTTTTATTCACAGCGTTTAGTTTACACACTATAATGCTGAAATATATAACAATTTAAAAATTCACATATATCACAGAATTTTATCTACAATATTGAAATATATTGTTTAATGTATTAAAAGAGATAGTAAGATAAAAGCGTTAGTTCTGGGCCTGTATTAAAAGGAAGTCTTAAGACGAAGTTAGTCACTTAATTCACTGAGAACTGAGTAGAGGGTGATCTGTACGTGGATGCAATAGAAATCTGTCTAGGATGTTGTCTGTACATCTATTGAAAGAAAATTAATTTCCCGATTAGTACTAGGCATTACCACATTAAAATTGTAAATAAGGTGCATTAATTAACAAGGTGGAGAAATTGATTGAGAGGTGAGTTAATTAACACTAGGGGTGATATGTCTTTAGATAGCCGTGTGTGTTTGCTATATGATCGACGTTTCTCTCATGCGTCTCTTGTATTGCATACCATAGTCACGTTACTTATATATAAAGTTGCATTTATTGAAATAAAAGTATGGACCTTAATATATCGTAGGGAAAGGCGAATGTAATGTCGTCATTAATAAATACCCAGCAGTCAGAGCCCAATTTGTATATGCCCGGGTATATAGAGAGTAAATCCAGCAAAATCCAGAAATAATTTACTGCTACATAAATATAACTAAAGACTCGCATAAAATAGAAATTTCCATATTGATAAAAAATACGACACAACTAACCCAAAAGTGGTAATTCACACACAAATGATATATTTAACCTAAAATTACTATAGCCTTTCACTAAATTTAAGGCTTATTTTATATATAACGTTGTTTAGACCATGATGCGTTGTCCGCAATATCACCTTAAGAAATTTTAAGTAGATTCTTATACAGAATACCAGGTGCAATGATAGACATTTGAACCGATTTGAAAATGAGAATTACTTTTCTTATTGCGGCTTTTTAGGTGTGTATACATCTGTTAATTAATGGCCATAATCTTGGCCTTTTTTATATGATTACATTGTCACTTTGTAAGTGTCCCTGAACATGTTACATGAAAGGGCACACTAATATATTATATATAATAATAATAATAATAATAATGAAGTTTTATATAGCGTCTTCTCCATGTTGACACATGCTCAAAACGCTTTTTGTAATGGCTCTACTGGTAAAACTGTTGAAACAGGAAAGTCTTTAGTGTGGATTTAAATTGATTAAAAGTTTGTTGATTCTTGATCTGTTGTGGAAGTTCGTTCCATAATCTAGGACCAGCTGAACTGAAAGACCTATACCCATATGACTTTAAATTATATCTTGGAACAACTAGTGACTGTTTATTTTGAGAGTGAAGTGATCTAATAGGGTTGTAGTCATATAAGAGTTCAGATAAGTATTGAGGAGCTGCATTATTGTGACATTTATACACTAATGTTAGTATTTTGTATTTGACTCGCGCCTCAGCAGGTAACCAATGTAAAGAAGCCAGCATATTCTGGATGTGATCAAACTTATGTGTCCTCCTTGCTATTCGGGCTGCAGTATTAAGAACCTTTTGGATCTTGGCTAGAAGTGCTTGTGGGATTCCATAGAGTAAACTATTACAATAATCAATCCTTGATAAAATTAGTGATCGCACAAGTAGTTTACAAGCGTCAGCAGTGAGATAGTTTCTGATGTTGCATATACAGCGTAGATGATAGTAGCATGTACGGCATACCATATCAACCTGAGCGTCCATTGTCAGAGAAGGATCAAATATGACTCCAAGGTTTCGAACATTTTTGGAAAAATTTATTTCTGAATTACCAATGGTGATTTTAAGATCAGTTAGTAACTTGAGTTGTTATGATGAACCTACTAATATAGTGTATCAATATTCTTTTTTAAACTATAATGTATGAACATTAAGAAAATTTCAATTTATAGTATTATTATTATTACTTTGCCCCCTTTATTTGCAAAAATCTTCTCTGATGGTGATATTAGATTTGAATTACTTCTCCGTACCCGTTTGAAACGTAACTGTCTAAAGTCTGAGAAAGGTAATGAAATGTGAATTTTAATAAAATATCAAAATGGATTGGGGAACAGGAAAACGTATTCCTGTATAAAATTGCAATGCTGTTTGTTTCAAATCTACATTGCACTATTCATCTATTTAATGTGATTTATATTTGATATCATAATCCGACTATCATAAAAAAAATGGCCTATTAAAAACTAACATCTAACAAGTTACATGATCTTTCAGAAAGTATTCAGACATTATAAATTATCTGCTAGCTATTATAAAAACGTACAATACACAAACAGTGTAAGCGATATGATTAATGCTTCCCAAAGAGCTAACAATTTATCAGAATTTTCAAAGAAAAAATTGACCAATTTTTATAGTTTCATAGCAGTATCTTTTCAAATAAATCAACCGAACTGTAGTCGCCTTGACATCAACAGTTTTCCAATATGAACCCTGTATAAATAAATAGAATTGTTACTTTGATCAAGGATCCGTTACTGAAATTGTTGACCCCATGCTCTGCATGGACTATGCATGAAACTGTGCGACATGGAGTCTGAAATGGTCAGGTTGATTTTGAATTATATTTTTTTTTATCAGAAATCGGGTTATATTGTACAAATTTGAAGATACCAACAATAACTTGTCGGAAGACCAGAAAGTATATTTACATACTGCAAATTTGGCTTATTCGCTATAGAGCCGGGAATATTCAAATTGGGGCCTACTTGTTTGATATTTATAAATGCATTCACGATTTTGTATGATAGACTAAGGTCCATATATTTACTTTATTAAATGCACGTTTATTTATAAGTAGCCTGACTGTATGGTGCACAGTATAAACCGTGTACAGTCTCTGATAAAAATACAAAAGACTCATACGAGAAACATCAAGCATACAGCATATAGTTAATTTTACAAAGACCTGCGTAAAACACAGTCCAAAATTTTGATTTTACACATACATGTCAGATAAAGCCTGCTGGTCCTTGATTACACCCTTTCGGTGCAGTTATCGCAACTATAGAGAAAACACACCAATTAAACAATACACACCATTGACATTAGATTTTAACTTATCGGTTATGTAAAACATCTCTGCAAAAAAGGAACTGTCACACAGTTTTTCACCCCTAGCATTAATTAAATCACCTCTCAGTTAATTTCTCATGCTTGTTATTTAATGCACCTTATTTACAATTTCAACATGGTAATGCCAAGTAATAATCGGGATATTCTTTTAATAGGCGTACAAATAACACCCTAGACAGAGATTTCTATAGCCTACACATACAGATCAACCCTTACTTAGTTCTCAATGTAACTAGCTGTAAATTAAGGTTTAAGCAGTATTGAAAGGCAATGTTATGTATCAAAGTTTCTCTTAAAATAAGTTGCCCAAACTTTAAGTGTTTAGTCTTTTAGTGGTATTCAAAAGCCAGATTAAGTGAAAAATATTCATTTAACTTTAAGTGACCTATGGGAGGTACCTTAAAGTTAAGCAAGAGCTTAATCTGCCTATTGCATGTCTTAATAGGCTTTAAGATTAGAACAGTTCGTCCATTTAATGATTTAATTTAAATAGAGAATTGGTACCACTGCAATATACTTCCACATTCCTGCTTTGATTGATATTGTAGCGTTGGGTTTGTTTTGCCAAATTTACAAACTAAATATTAAGAAAAAAGTGGGTATGACACCACCCCAGGGGGTCGGGGCATGCACCAAAATAAATATAAGGAATAAATATGCAAAGTTCCAAGATGATCCATTCAAAATTGCCGCCTGTACACAATAAACACAAAAATTGGGCATGGCTCTGCCCCTGGTGGAGGAGATAGAACAATATAAATAGGTACAACCCTGTTATTGAAATGATTAATATGCTGAATTTTCACATATTTTGTTCATAATTGCAACCTGTATAGTATTTACAGACAATAAAAACAAGCCAACAGTGAGGCTGACGTCCCCCACCGAAATCCCAAAATAAATAGATGACAAATATTAATTAATCACACATTTATTTTTTTCAAAGGTATCGAGCAATCAAACTACACACTAAGTTTCATCACTCTCTATCAGATAGAATCAAGATTATCTTGTCCCAAAGCATCGGCCAATGAAATTGATTAGCTCTGCTTAGCTTTAGCTTGAAATGTTAATCATTGAAATCAGTCAAGACATTCACCTAATGAACATCTACATCAGGTTTAAACATTCTACCTCAATTAAAAGCAGAGTTTTTATATTCCAAAGTCTTGACCAATCAAATTGCTTATCGCTCCTTAGCCCAGGCAGAAAATTCGCACAATCGAACTTAGTCAAGGTAATGATATAATGAATCTATATTCAGAGTTTCATCGCTCTCCTTTCATTATAACCAAAGTTATTATGCCCCTAAAGCATCAACCAATCAGACTGCTTATCTCTGCCTACCGTAAGCAGACAATGTTCATCATTAAACTCCATCAGGGGATTCAGCTAATGAATGCCTACACCAAGTTTGAACATTCTACCACAATTAGAAGGAGAGTTAGTGTGTTCCAAAGTCTCAACCAATCAAATTGCTTATCGCTCTGCTTACCCTCAGCAGAAAATTTCATTATCGAACTTAGTCAAGGTATTGATGTAATAAAGCTATACACCAAGTGTCCTCACTCTCACTTAATTAGAACTAAAGTTGTCGTGTCCCAAAGCATTAACCAATCAAATTGCTTATCTCTGTTTACCCTAAGCAGAAAATGCTCATCTTCACACTCCATCAAGGCATTGACCCAATAAACACCTACACCAAGTTTGAACATTCTAGCTCAATTAGAAGGAGAGTTATTGTGTTCCAAAATCTTGGCAAATGAAATTGCTTATTGCTCTGCTTACCCTGAGCAGAAAATGCTCATTATCGAACTTAGTCAAGGTATTGATGTAATGAAACTATACACCAAGTTTCATCACTCTCACATAATTAGAACTAAAGTTATCGTGTCCCAAAGCATCAACCAATCAAATTGCTTAGGTCTGCTTACTCTAAGCAGAAAATGCTCATCTTCGAACTCCATCAAGGTATTGACCTAATAAACACCTACACCAAGTTTGAACATTCTAGCTCAATTAGAAAGAGAGTTATTGTGTCCCAAAAAGTGTGAAGGACAGACACAGATGGCGGGGGACACAAATGTGTCCAGTTTGTAGCTGACTGATTAACTTTGATAATGACTGTCCAATTTACAAGTATCTAATTTCCTGACCACAGTTCAAAAATTAATCATTATACATCAATAACCAATTGGGTTGTTTATTTTTTAACAGTGATCGAGAAATTAAAAACTTGCAAATTGGACACTCATTACAAATTAGATGAATTTTGGTGATTTTAAATGATTTTTACAAAGTTTTAAACAAATTACTAAACAAATATGAAAGAAATTAGTGCTAAATACACAAGATTAAATGATACCCAGATTACTTACTTTCTACTGACTTGGTCAAGTACTCTTTAATATGCATATCAATGTGTACATGAGTGGCCCCAAGTCATTTGAACAAATCAGCACACTTTTTATGTCAGTCTAGCCCACCCCTGGGCTTGCAAAATCCGGAAGGTTCTGTTAACCCCTGCTGCGATTCCAACCCAAGACAATCTAGTAATGAGTTTTGAATTAATGTGTTCAGTATTTACTGTACCTGTTATTGTTTGATAATTGTTCGTTTACATCACATCGCTTGTCACAAACTTCAACAATCACAGTAGCATTCTGACGTCCTAAATTACTGCCATGTAAAGTTAATTTAGTTCCACCAGAAATAGGACCGTATAGAGGTGTAATCTGTAATATACCAATATATACATAAGATAGCCATGCATAGTGTGAAAATATGCCATAGACAGCAGCTTAACAAAAAGGAAAACTTGGATGTTGACCAAATTTGATAGGATGCCTTCAAGATAAAGATTGTGTTTGTAATATATCTGTGGAACAGAAAGTCCTAGAATACTGAAAAATAACAGGATTCATCTACAGTATAAAGTCTGCAACCATACTGTGTAATACTGTATAATAAAAAATTTGATCGTTAAATCTATTGAAATTGTTTCAATGCTGTGTCTGCTCTAATTTGCAATGCCTATTTCACTGCCCCAAAAAACTCATTTCAACAGATAACTACAAACAGTAGATAAATTGACAAAACAGCCAAAATACAAATTACAAAAAAGTATATGGTGATTTAATTGAATGGTTGTGGTGATTTATAGTGAGAGATACTTTTAGATATCCGTGCTTGGCCGGTAGTAAGTCTTCTGTCTGATGAAAACACAGATCTTTTGTCTGAAAAACACTTGACTTTATAGTCTAATTATCTGAAGGAAGTGAATTTGTTTTTACAAAATTTGTTAAGTTGAAAGAGAGAGAAATGGGGCTAATGTCCAATCGACACAAACTAGGTCATTTTGGGACTAACATATGGTTCAATTTTATTTCAATAATTCGCTTGCGCATAGGGTCTTTAGCTGAGGGAGATACATTTTAGTAAATCAAACATTTTAATACTGTGTGGTGATCTCTTAAAAAAACTTTATTCTAATCCTGTACAATTATCCTGTTGCCTTAATCCATTTCTGTCATTTTCTTATATAAAGTCAGAAATAATGATACATGTTTTTATAGAAATATTACATTCCCATCATTATAATACATACCCCATCAATTAATGGTCGGCAAGAATTGTGATTGTGGCCCAAATTCGCTTGAGGTGCCACACATTTTGAATTAACCCAGATACATTCCAAGTCTTTACCCGTACCCACACACTGAGAACAATCTGTATAGTCATGACAAAAGTCCAAACTGAACTTCAGTACCTAAAATGAAAAACAAACAAAGCATTTGATGCATCTGAATACAAAATTTGACATACAAAATGAAGTGATGGTCAAAACAACTTGACAACACTTCAGGTGTATTTTTTTATAAACACCATTTCTATACATTGCCATTAAAGCTGTGCTCTCAAAACTCACTTACATGATTATTTTACAAATCATTATTTTATATAGACAACATAAAATATAATTGTTTTTATTTCTTATTTACATGAACTATATATATATATCAGTTTTATATTCTTTATTGATATTGTGATATTATTATATTTTATGGTAAAGTGCATCTGAACATGTTTATCATGAAAGGAGCGCTATATAAATACATGTAATAATAATTAATAATTATCTCAACTAAACAAGATATCTTAATAAGCTTAAAGTTATTTCACCAATGCAGAATAGAAAAGAAATTATTTATGTAATTCATTATATGTAGGTGTATATAAAGCACCACTTAAGAACAAGCACAGGAATCTGACCTTCTCAGGGGCGCTGGAACCCGGGTACCAGGGTATACAAATGCTACCCTGCCCTTTTCTGGGGTATAAATGTATACCCATGCCCTAATGATGAAAGTTTTCAACCTTTTTACTAGTCTATTCATTTGTAAATGATAGAATTGCTCATGATACGAAAATTGTGAATAATCAGGCTTTTGTCTCTTTCATTATCATGTATTTTAAACGGTTTTATGTTGGAATTTGGAATGCTAGAGGCGCTCTAAACAGCGTTCTCGGAATTGACAAATTTCAAAATTTTTTAGAGGTCGGGGGGAGAGAGCCCCCCCCCCCCCCCCCCCCGCCCAGGAACTCCCCTATCTTTTGGTACCCTGGCCCTCGTGCCGTTCCGGCGCCCTTGGACCTTCTAATCGTATATATATATACATACACCATACCAAACTAGACAATATATAATAAAAAAAGAACAGGAATGCAATGCCTGTTGAAGCCACGATTTTACCTGCTCTCGCTTCGGCTCGTTTTTTTTCAACAATTCGTAATGTCAGGCAATCAAACCTCTGTCGATTCACTCAGATATGTTTTTTCTTCAATCTAGCCATTTGATTTGCATAAATACTCCCCACAAAACGATATCATAGCCAATTGTTTCCAATATTTACATTATTTTCGTTCGTTGACGTTTGTCATTGAATCCATGCGCTGACTTCACACAAAAACCTAACTAAACTCTGAAGTCCTGTATACTTCCGCCTCAAAATCATGAATATTCACCAAATCCTCTTCTTCGATTCTACACCCAAAAGTCAACAAAAATCGCCATGCAAACGAGGGAAAATGGAAATGGAGAGAAAAACTAAAAATATCTTTGGCCCTTGTTTCAATGGTCTAGTCACTGCGGATTGATTTTGTGTGACTTCAGCGCATGGATTCAATGACAGGCATTGCATTCCTGTTCTTTTTTCATTATATATTGTCTAGTTCGGTATGGTGTATGCATATATACGGATAGAAGGTCAGATTCCTGTGGAACAAGATCCCTTGAGCTAACCCTACCCCTCCTTAAAAGGGATAGGTGAGTCCATTGAGTTTAAATTCTTAAAAGAAATTCTGAAGGTGCTAAAACTCTCTTCTACACTCAAAGCCATAAGAAAACACAATGCCAAATTCAAAGTTTATTTACTGCAACAACTTTTAACAAATCTACATAACAATTGACAAAATCGAGATAACAAGCATCTGTGGATAATTTTATGACCAGGTAGTATTTAATACAGCCATTCACCCAATACAGGGCTAGACTTACACCACAACTTGGCTCCCAAGATGGATTATCTATAGTAAGTTATCAATGGTCAGCTATGATAGAGATTAGAGACAATAGTAGTAATGAGATAATCCATCTATAAACATTAGGCAACTTAGTAAATGAATGAATGGATGTCACTTAAATACTACCCATTAACAACTATAAAATATTATTAAGTTTAAATATATATGTAGCGAAGCGGAATTTTAATGTTTATAGGTTTTATTATGTCAAGTAATATAGTGTATTGAGAGAGTGCACCTTTAAACTAACAAACTGACACTAATTTTAATTGCAACTGGTCTATAATAACATCTGTCCTTTAACTTGGCTTGTTAACCTGTACTGTTTTCTTAGAGCCCAAATCTTGGGGTGAGTACAATTCTACTCCCTTGGTTACAAGCAAGTTTTCTTTTTATCTGAACCTCACTTTAGACATCAGACATTAGATAGATTTCGAAGTGTAAGGACAATTTGATATCTTCAATTAAATTGTTTAACTTTATTTTCCAAATCTAGTTAGGTTATTTTCAGGGAATTGTTCCAGTTATACTACTTTAATATTACAGGTATGTGTGCTAATTCTCTTATTTTGGGTAATTGGGGTTTAGATGGAGCGGATGTAGGAATGATAGAAATTGTAATATCAAGCAGCCATTTTATTTAAATAGATAGAAAATAACATGTAAAGATCATTAGTTTTTCATATATAGATATATATAGTAGATTTTTATAAGGTACCGTTTTGAAAGTATATTGTATGTATAATCAGAATAATGTTATTTTCCAGAATATAGTTATCTGAAGATTTTGTTCACCATCTTGATAGTCTTATTTAAAAACCCCTTCTTTGGGTATGTTATCAATTACTTATATTATATTTAGTATAAACTTAAGGCCTGTTTAATATGTTTAATTTAATTAGTGATGTATTTTAGTGTATAAATTATTGATATATTTCATTGAGTACCAATATGCATGCCTTACTATTATTTTATTGTACTCAACTGTTACTGTGATATGTATATCAATTTTAACGTATATATATTTCAGGGTTTTTAATAAAGGTTTAAAAACTAACCACCTTAGTTTTTATTGAGAATTTACACCCCCCCGGTTACATTTTGGCGCCCAACGTTCTGAAGACAAGGTACCTACAGAGTTCCAGAGGCCTAAAGATTCGCGTTCGCGGGATACAGCTGCTGTTTCATCGGTGGATCTTTAGAGACATTATCAGTGTTAATCTCATACTTGTGTTTGTGAAATTCTTTTGGATTTGTTCGATAGGCCTTTACTTTAATTTACTATATTATTTAAAATACTGCAATTTTTGTTTTTCTATTTTCATAATCTAAAAGATTATATATTCATTATTTACATAGATTATTTCTGGTTAAAACTGGATTTGACCCACTGACATTTTTGTTGACTTCCTGTTTAGTATATAGGTCAGGTCACTGTGACCAGTAGGTCAAAGTCAACAACTTGGTATTTGGGCAAAGTTTGATTGTAACTATTCTTTATAGCAAATACACATATTAGAACTTCATATTCAGTATTAGGTTTTTCATTGATTAATTATTTCTTTTATTTTATATAGTTAACTTCTTCACAATTATATTTGTGAAATTATTTTTTTTCCTTTGACTTTTAATTTATTACATACTTGTTTATTATCCTACTTATGAAATATTGCATACATTTTCCACTTTTACTTTTAAACTTAATTATCATAGAGTGAAAGGGTGTGTACTTGTGTATTTGGGTTGGTTATATTAGGTGGGATCGCGAGCACACATACCCCTGGTGTAGATTATTTATTTTTCAGGTTTTGATTTTGAAATTGTGTTTTGGGTTGATATCTGATTTGGTTTTGTGTACATTTTTTTTTTTTACTTCTATTTGATTTTATATTGAGTTTGATTTTGTTTGCGCTCTTGTTTTTGTATTGAGTTTTGGTTTTGAGTTTAAGTTTGTCGCTTGTTGGGATTTTGACTTAGACATTGACTTTACATTAGACTTGACATTACATTAGACTTGACTCTGACTTGTGACTTGAATTCAACTGTTTACTTGGACTTATTTAATTTTTATTGGGATTTTGACCTTTTTCTTGGGTTGATGTTTCATTGTTTGACACTTGTACTGAATTGTGAATTTGATTATTTTCATTTTACGAGTTTTGGATTCAGGATTTGTTTTATCAACTTGTGATTTGGTGTTTGATTATTTTGGTCAAAAGTGTTTTTATTTCAGCTGTGCAATGGCAGAATCATTTTCCCCTGAAGAAGCTGATAACTTGTTAAAAACTTTTCTAGCCATGGGTGTTAAACCTAAAGCTTCCAGTAAAGAAGACCTTGAGAAATGGATGAAAGATTATTTTACAACAAAGGAAGAACTTCATCCCTCACAAGAACATCTACCCGCGTTAAGTCGAGATAAACCACGCGAAGACATTAAGATGCTGCCAGCTTTACCCAAGGTGTCATTTTTCTCTGGGGATCCAGTATCCAAGTCTGAAGTTTCTTTTGACGTTTGGAAGTTTGAAGTTGAGGAGTTGGTTCAGTCAAGTTACAACAAGGAACAGATTCGACAAGCCATCTTTAAGTCATTACGTGGTGAAGCAGGTAAGATAGTGATGAGGTTAGGACACAGGGTGGAGTTAGATCGTCTGTTAAAGAAGCTGAACAGTGTTTTTGGACGTGTTGAGGAGACACAAGATCTGTTAGCCGAGTTTTACTCTACGGTGCAGACTCCGAAGGAATCAGTTGCGGAATGGGGTTGCAGACTTGAAGATATTCTCCAGAAAGCTGTTGATCGTGGTGATGTTTCACAGGATGCTACCAACGACATGTTACGTACAAGATTTTGGAGTGGACTTACAGCCAGTATTAAACAGCAAACTGCGCATAAATACGATCGTATTAAAGATTATGAGGAATTGATGGTGGAAGTGAGAAAGATTGAATCTGAAGTTTATTTGTCATCATCGGAAAGAAAAAGACCATCTGCATCTCATCATATTAAAGCTGTAACAGAAGACAATGAAATGAAGAACTTAATAGCATCTTTAACACAGACTGTACAGGCACTTCAGAAAGATGTAAAAGATCTGAAGAATAATAGACCGGATCAGAGTAACAGTAGACAGGAACACGAGGAACCTACATGTTTTAGGTGCGGTCAAAAGGGACACATCCGTACAGGTTGTCGTGTTAGACTTAACAAGGATTTAAACTGCAAGAAGTCTTTGTCGAAGGGCAGACAATAGGCTTGGGAACTAAGAGCCCTGTTAGTTTATTAGGGAAGAGTAATGTAGCTCCAGTATTAATTGGTAATTTGGACTGTCAAGCATTGTTGGACAGTGGTTCCCAAGTATCAAAGATTTGTGAATCGTTTTTTAGAGATAACCTTGAAGGTGTTTGTGAGCTGCAAGGATTAGATACTTTGGTGAATTTAGAAGATGCTGGAGGAAATAAACTTCCATACTTAGGTATGATCGAAATCAACATTGAAGTTCCTAGGATGACATCAGCTGCAATACCATGTATATTTTTAGTAGTACCAGATACATCATACCATCAGATCACACCAATACTGCTTGGTACTAACATTTTACAACATCTTTTGGATACAGTTATCAAGAAACATGGACTTAACTTTCATCGACAACTTCAAGTGGAAACTGCCTGGTTGCTAACATTTAAATGTCTTAAAGTTCAGTGAAATGTGTACAAACAAGATAAGTGCGTGGGTATTGTGAAGTGTGCTGAACGAAATTCTATATTGTTACACAGCAATAGATCTACAGTTATAGCAGGAGTGGTTACTGCTAAATCAAGTGTTCACTGTAAAGCGATGTGTCAACGTTCTACACAGTCCAAGATACCAGACACTGTTGAAATTTCACCTGTTCTTGTCGATTTTCATCCAGACAATAACGATCTTGTCTACATCAGAATTTCAAATCTATCCACTCATCCAGTTTCAATTCAACCACAGTCCATTATATGCGAACTACAACCAGTAACCATTGTAAACAGTATCAACAAGAGTAGTACATGTTCTTCTGTTCAAGTTGGAAGTGATTGCAGTATTTTGGATAAAATTCATCTTGGATCAGCACTTACCGTTAGTCAGTTAGAAGGTGTTAAGGATTTAATCAGTGAATGGTCACACATTTTTTCTCACAGTGATACTGATATAGGCTGCACTCATATGGTTGAACATGCTATTAACCTTACAGATGAAGTACCATTCAAGCAAAAGAACAGAAGAATACCACCATCTATGTACAATGAAATAAGAGAGCACCTTAATGAATTGTTGACTGGAGGAATTATTCAGAAATCGCAGAGTCCTTGGGCATCAAATATTGTTATAGTGCGGAAAAAAGACAACTCCATTCGACTATGTGTTGATTATCGACAGCTGAATCAACGTACCATCAAAGATGCTTACGCACTTCCCAGAATTGAAGAAATGCTAGATAATATGGGTGGAGATAAATATTTTTCAGTCCTGGATATGAAAAGTGGATACCATCAGATTGCGATGAAAGAGTCGGACAAGGCAAAGACAGCATTTACAGTAGGTCCTCTTGGGTTTTATGAGTATACACGCATGGCCTTCGGATTGACCAACTCACCAGCCACCTACCAAAGACTGATGGAGGAGTGTTTAGGAGAGCTAAACTATAAGATCTGCATGATTTACCTTGACGACCTGATTATTTTTTCATCGACGTACGAAGAACATCTGGAGCAACTGCAACTGGTATTTAAAAGACTTGAAGAATGTGGATTGAAGCTTGCGCCGAAGAAATGCCATTTTTACCAACAGGAAGTTAAATATTTGGGCCACATAGTTTCCGCAGAAGGCATAAAGACTGATCCAGCAAAGATTGAAAAAGTCAGGGACTGGAAAACACCAACAACCCCAGATGGGGTAAGGTCATTTTTAGGTTTTGTAGGTTACTACAGGAGATTTGTAAAGAACTTCTCTACAATTGCCAGACCTTTGAATGAGCTTTTAGTAGGACCAACTTCCAAGAAGAGGGGGAGGAAGACGTCAGATGACAAGTCAACACCAAAATGGAAATGGGGACCAGAACAAGATAGCTCTTTTGAAGAACTGAAGACATTGTTACAGTCACCACCTATTCTGGCTTACCCAGATTTTTCTAAGCCATTTTTGTTACACACAGATGCGAGTGGACGAGGATTAGGCGCTGTTCTGTACCAATTGCAAGATCATAAAGAACGAGTAATTGCATATGCCAGCAGAGGATTATCGAAATCAGAGAAAAATTATCCTGCACACAAGTTGGAATTTTTGGCGTTGAAGTGGGCAGTGACTGATAAGTTCAAAGATTATCTCTACGGAAACACCTTTACCATCTATACAGATAATAATCCACTTACTTACGTTCTCACAACAGCAAAGCTTGATGCAACTGGTCACCGTTGGTTAGTGGATTTAGCAAACTACAACTTTAACATCAGGTACAAACCAGGAAAACGGAACATCGATGCTGACTGCCTTTCAAGAATACCCAATCCACCGGAGGATACTTACAAAGAGATGAGTCCCGATGTTTTCAGAGCACTCAGTGAATTCCGAAATGATAATGGCTATGTGGAGTGTTTAGCGACTCAGATCATCCCAGGTGTTACTAACACACAGATGTTTCCTGCTCATGAAATAGACTGGATGAAGAAACAACTAGAAGATCCTATCATTGGACCCCTTCATCGAGCAGTGAAGAACAATGAAAGACCACAGTCCCCACCCAGCAATCGGGAAGAAGCCATCTTTCTTCGGGAATTCGACCACCTCACTCTGTTTTGTACCGAAAATCTGTTGTAAGTGGACAAGAAGTTCTACAACTGGTGATTCCTTGATTGGATAGAAAGGTAGCTCTGCAAGGTTGTCATGATGATGTTGGACAACTAGGAAGAGACAGGACGGTTTCTTTACTGAAGGAACGTGTGTATTGGCCAAGAATGATGACAGATGTAGAAGATCACATCAAGACTTGCCAACGTTGCATAATGAGGAAGTCTCCAACCAATACAAGAGTTCCATTAGTTAACATCCATTCAACTCAACCAATGGAGATAGTTAGTGTAGACTACATGTGCTTGGAAGAGTCAAAAGGAGGTTACAGTTACATATTAGTCATAACCGACCACTTCACCAGATACGCCCAAGCCATAGCTACCAAGAATATGACTGCAAAAGTAACAGCTAAAGCTTTGTTTGAAAATTTTATAGTTCACTACGGGTTTCCAAGACGTCTGCATAGTGATAAAGGAGGAAGTTTCGAGAATAAGATCATCGAAGAAATGTGTTTACTAACAGGAATGCGGAAATCCCGTACAACACCTTATCACCCTAGCGGCAACGGAATGTGCGAGAGATTTAACAGAACCCTTTTGAATATGCTTGGAACTCTTGAGAACATCGAAAAAACAGATTGGAAGACGCATTTACCATCTTTAGTGCACGCCTATAATTGTACCATCCATGTGCTGCAGCGGGAAAATGGAACTGGTACAACACGTACATTACACAGGAACCATCTTCTTCCCATAGGGACTGTACCTATGGAATTATCCCAGCCGCCACCAGTACCAAAACCTAGAAGGAAAGTAACATCTATTCCTGAAATAATTCCAGAGGAACCAGGTACCTCAAGTGATGATGATCTGGAGATTGTTATTGTGGAAGGGAATGATGTAAGCGATTCCCCAGCTAGCTCCACAGTACCTCTCCGTGTTGAAGAAGAACTGGAATCTCTATCCAGCCCTTCATCTGAGGAACCAGATGTAGATGAGCCTTTACCAAGGAGATCCTCAAGGAATCGACAGCCACCAGCCCGTTATCAAGACTATGTATTAGCCCAGACTTCAACTTCTTCTGTTGTTCAGTGTACAGCTACAGTCTTTGCGTTGCTGCTGTCGGATGATTTTATAGGTTAATCGTTTGAACAACGTAAAATTCTAAGTAGTGTTTTAAAGTTGACTTTTGGTTTTTAGTGTTTTAATAGGATGTCGGTTATGGACAAAAGGACCCTATACTATGGCTAGATTCATTTGAAAGTTATTGTGTTCTTCAAAACTGGGAAGAGGACAAATATAAAGTAACAGGCCTTAGATTAGCTATGAAAGACAATGCCGCTGTATGGTTAAAATGTCTGCCAGAAGAAACAAGAAGTGATTATAAATCAGTGAAAAGTGCTTTTATAGAACAATACTGTACAGAAGTGGATGATGGTAAAGAAGTGTTTAGGCTAATTACACAGAGAAAACAACCAACCAGGAGAATCTGTGGATGATTACCTTACAGAAATGAAAAGACTTCTTTTAATGAGATCCAAATATTTTCCAGAGGATTGGACAGCAAAAATTATGAGAAATGGACTGCAACCAGAAATACAAAAATGGATTGCTTATAAAGACAAGTCTCATACAATAATGGGAGTCGAAAAATGTGCAAAATTTACAGAAAGTATATGTAATTATTATGCAAGGGAAGAAAACAGTGAAAAATTAGAACTTCATCAAAACGAACAATCAAAACTTGAGGAGGTCGTGAATAACTATCATGCACTGTCGAATCAAGGCAACAATGAATATGAACAAGTTTCAAGACATTACATGGAGTATGAACAAGGCCCAAACAATAGAATGGATTATAATGAATACAAATCAAGGCTAGCAGAAGGTAGGTGTGATTACAATTATCATAGTGGCTATTCATCATATCAGAACTATAGGTTTTCTCAAAATTCACATATGGATTTGTGTCCCATTTATGTATCAGATAGCACTAACCATGATAGTGCTAGGAAACGTCCTCAAAAATATAATAACAGACATAGAAATGTTACACATTATAACAAACTTCCATACAAAAGTCAAAATTATATCAACTATAAACAACCAAATAATAAAGAATTACAAAATAGTCTGTTAATTAGAAATAGGTATTGTGACAAAAACACTCAGTCCAAAAAGAAACAAAGTCACAAAAATATCATCGATTTATCAATTAATGTCGTAAATGCGGAGCAAAATAGTTCCATATCAGTAATGTTAGGGAAAATATGTATAAGAGCGTTAGTTGACTCAGGTGCCAGTGTGTCTATAATATCTAAAGATCAATACAATAATAGTGGACTGAAAGACATACATAAACAACAACCAACTGAGACTGGACATGTTAGAGGTGTTGGAGGTTCACTAACAAAGGTACATGGCATTGTGTCATTACCAATACGAATAGGGCGACTAACACTGCACCAAGAATTCCTTATTTTAGATAGCAATGTCCACTCCTTAATATTAGGTGTCGATTTCTTACAAAGACAAAAGGCAGTGACAGATTTTGATTTACAGACACTCAGTCTTGGAGACTGAGAAAAACAATCATCAGTTACAAGGTATTTGGTCAAATTAAAGGACAACTTAAAAATTCCAAAAAGAACAGAAGCCATAGTACCTGTTATCGAAAACGTTGCATTGAAAAATGGTATAGGCACCATTGAAGCAAATAAAACACTTATAAATAAATGTTATGTACTGGGTGCTAGATGTTTAGTAGATGTCATTAATGGTTTAGCTTCATACAAACTGCTAAACCCGACCAATGATGATGTGAGCCTAAACAGTAAACAAGTGTTGGGTATGCTGTCATGGGTGTGCAAAGATGAAATCCTACAGGAGCTAACTGATGAGCATCCACATGTCAATGTCATGCAAGAGTCACTGGACGTTGCTGACAAAAACAAAGCATTCATTGAAGAAGCTTAATCTCTGGGTGTGGATTTAAGTGAGGCAGATCTAAAGGAACATCAAAAGCAGCAGCTGCTGACATTAATTGGTCAGAATAGGGATGTCTTTGCAAAAGATATGTCAGAATTAGGCTCATGCAATGTAAAAGATTCCTATCATACCATTGACACAGGAGATGCCAAACCAATAAAACAAAGGTTTTATCGAGCAACACCAAAGATGAAAGAGGAAATGTCGAAAATGATTGATGAAATGCTAACAAATCAAGTAATTCAACCTTCTACATCTGAATTGGTATCGCCAGTGGTTCTTATCAGAAAGAAATCAGGTGATCTTCGGTTTGCCATTGATTACAGAGCCTTAAACACAGTTACCAAACCAATCCATTTCCCCTTGCCCAGAATGGAAGATGTGTTCGACTGCATTGGAGAGTCTCATGCTAACATTTTTTCAACGTTAGATATGTTTTCGGGGTATTGGCAAGTAAACTTGGACCCTGCCACAAAGCGTTCACATGTCACAGAGGTGTCTTTGAGTTCAATCGGCTACCCTTTGGCTTGTCGAATTCACCAAGTACTTTTTAACGTACTTTAAAAGAAGTCCTGAGAGATCTGACATGGAAGATAGCACTAGTGTACGTTGATGATATTATAGTTTGGTCCAGGTCATTCGAAGAACATTTGAACCATCTAACTATAATTTTTAGCAGGATTCGAGATGCAAACCTTAAGTTAAAACCTTCCAAGTGTCAAAAGGGGTTATACTTAGGTCACATCATCTCAAAAACTGGTATTGCTGTGGACAAAACAAAGACCGAAGCAGTACAGACATTTCCTCGACCAAAGAACGTCAGTGAAGTCAGAGCATTTATAGGACTGTGCAGCTACTACAGACGGTTTATTAAAAACTTTGCACAGAAAGCAGCGCCACTCAACCAATTGCTACGGAAAGATGTGGCATTTCAATGGACACCCGAAATAGATGAGGCATTCAAAATGTTAAAGAGGGCTTTAATGTCACCACCAATACTTCGATACCCAAGTTTTGAAAAGAAGTTCTTGTTGCATGCAGATGCAAGCTCCAATGCCATTGGATATATATTAGGACAACATGATGAAGATGGCAAGGAAGTTGTAATTCAGATATAGAAAAATATGTCCGGTCATGCGAAACCTGTCAAACGTCAAAACCGTACTACCATAAAAAAACAGCCACACTTCGTCCACTACCCATTGGCTCCACATTTAGCAGAATCCATATGGATATCTTGGGCCCACTAAAGACAACAAAAGAAGGATATCATTCAATTCTATTGATTGTATGTCCCTATTCAAAATGGGACGAAGCATTTCCCTTGAAGTCAACAGAGGCCTTAGTGATTGCAAGAATACTTTTTGCAGAAATAATATGCCGCTATGGGACACCAAAGGAAATTCTAACAGACAGAGGGCAGAATTTTATGAGCAAATTGATCAACGAAATATGTAAACTTCTGGGGGTTAAGAAACTTAATACATCAAGTTACCACCCACAAACGAATGCAGCATGTGAAAGGATGAACTCAACAATACTGACAGCAATCCAATCTTATTGCAGACCAGATCAATCAAATTGGCCAGATATTCTTCCAGGAGTCCTTATGGCTTACAGAGCTACACCAGCTACAGAATCTACCAATATGAGTCCCTTCCACATGTTATTCGGTCGCGAGCCCACACTCCCAATTGATGTTGAACTACTACAACCAGACATCCTTAAAAGAGACGCAAAACAATATTTTGAGCAGATGCAAACAAATCTAAAAACTGCGAACGATATTGCAAATAAAAACATTCAAAGGGCTCAAGAAAAGTATAGTAAGCAACACAACAAAAAAGCGGCACCACCAAATTTTAAAAAGGACCAAATGGTTTGGTTATACTGTACTAAAGTACAGGTAGGATTTTGTAGGAAACTTCAACGTAAATGGGTAGGACCATATTATATCTGTCATGACTTTGAAAACAACACCTATAAATTAAGAAGGAACGCTAATCACCAGCTCGTCAAGTCACCCATTCATGCAGACAGATTAAGGCCTTACATTGATCCTGCAAAGCGCCCTACCAATTTGCCTGAGATCCCAGAAGACCAGCAAACGGACCTGAATTCAGAGGAGATCAATCAAAATCTGTCACAAACTGCTGATGCACAACCGCACCCAAATGCAAATAATGATAACAGTAACACCTAACAACAATACTAATAATGACGAAACACAAAATGTACAAATTCAACAAACAAAATTTGAAGACAAACATATTGACAAGATACTGCAGTCAAGAAAATACAGAGGGCAATTTTGGTATAAAACACGACTTAGGGAAGTAAAAGGACCCCAATGGATAGTTCAGGATCTTTTGCCTCAAGATCTTGTACGAAATTTTCATGCCACAAAAACCCAAAAAGGACTGGTAAAGAAAATGGCAAAGAAAACAAGAAATAATTAATCTCTTCCCCATTCCCCCCCCCCCCCTCAAACTTCAAGTTACCCCTGATGATGTGGTGCCAAGAATTCGTCATCTGCAAGCTAAATTATGAATCGTAAAAGGCGATTAAAATCTGCAATAAGGAAAGAGATCTGAGTTTTTTTTGTTATTTTTATTTTAACACATATCATATATTGGCTTACATAGAGGTATATAGAGTCAAATGGCCTAGCTAACCAAATGATTCAACATACAGAAATGCGTATATATCATTGGTGACGATCAGTGTTATATAAGTACTATAACAAAATTATTTTTTGTAAAACAACATTGATCTTATTCCTTCAAACAAACTACCTATGGGCAAGTCCTTTCACTTCTAAAAATACACAAGAGTAGGAATCTAACTAGCAAAACCAAAAGAGTGTTCAGAAGATACATTAGATGAGAGCATGAATCCAAAATTATGAGAGGGCTATATTTGTCTGATAGTGAGACTATTGTGGTAATATACATCACACCTATTTTACTGGTGTTCAATGATGAATATTCATATTTTTTTTTGATTGTATATGTGTTCACAGTATTAGTGTTCATACTTTACTATATTATAATACCATGTATATAATCATAAAGTGTCATTCTATACTTTCAAGGCAGATTTTAATAGTGCATAGCAAGTGACTAATGATCAAATAGCAGCAGAAATTGGAAGAATAATCCTTGTCTGACATGCAAAACAAGATCAGGGTAGGGCTGAACCGAATAGAGATAGTAATTATATGCATTTATGAAGCATGGTACATTTTTTTAAAGGCAGATGGCTCATTTTTGGGAATCTGAAATATATGAAGTTCAATTTGAATGTTAATCGTGTATGCCTGCTTAATGCATTCTACACTATTTTGTTTAAATTATTATTTTGCCATTTGTGAATCAGCCTTTACTAACTACTGCCACTTTGTGTTGTAGGATATGTTTCTGTTGTGTTCATTATAAAATGACACCCAACATCATAAGGTACTTATTATAAAATGTTAATTATGTCTTAAATATTGGATATTAGGATCCTATAGTTTCACGGCAACATAACATCAACATTGATTGAAAGTGATCAGTATTGAATTCTGATTCGTCTTTGGGAATTCGAATATTATGAAAAATATTGAGTTACAGACTTAGCTCCTTTAATATAGGCCTACCAGAATGATGTCGGGAGAAGAGTTTAAAAACAACGTCTGAGTGTCGGGTCGACACTTAAATAGGGGGCGTCCATATATGACCAGGTAGTATTTAATACAGCCATTCACCCAATACAGGGCTAGACTTACACCACAACTTGGCTCCCAAGATGGATTATCTATAGTAAGTTATCAATGGTCAGCTATGATAGAGATTAGAGACAATAGTAGTAATGAGATAATCCATCTATAAACATTAGGCAACTTAGTAAATGAATGAATGGATGTCACTTAAATACTACCCATTAACAACTATAAAATATTATTAAGTTTAAATATATATAATTACTATGTATTGTTTATTGTTACCAAGTAACCTCTAGTATATTAGAGGAAAGATTGTAGATCATAGGTAGAACCACACAGGCAGGCAAGGGACATACTGAAGGGCAGGTCTCTGATAAGTTATTTCTTAGATGCTGTTCCTTATTAAGTTACTTAGCCTGTGGGTCAGTATTATGTATATATATTATCATTGTTAAATATTGTTACAAAATATAAGATTATACTAAGAGAAGTGAGTTATTGAATTATTGTATGTTCAATCGTACACCCCCAACTAGATTGAACATACAACCCACCGTCGCAGGTTGGACCATAAGCAGGTCCCCTAAACCCTGGATGATAATTTCATGAAAGAATTCACTACAAATGCACAAAACCGAAACGTCCGAGAACCATGAAACAAAGCATAGACTGGCACAGATGTCTCACTACACGCTGTGGGATTGTTTGCCAATGATTTTGGAGTGTCTGTGCCAACTCTGCAACAGTTCGTTGTGGCACGGCTTGAGTTCGAACCCGTCGTCCAAGTTCATCCCAAAGGTGTTCGATCGGGTTCATGTCGGGAGACATAACGGGCCAATCCATAACATGGACATGATGATTGTTCAGAAAGTCTCTTGTGAACCTGGCTGTGTGGGGACGGGCGTTGTCATGATGGAAAACCATCTGTCGACGGATGCCATGTTGAGCCAGCAATGGAAGCAACACCGGACGAAGGATGGCGTCAACATAATGTTGAGCGTTGAGATTGCCTTGGACCACCACCAACTGGGACCGGAAGTTGATGTTGATAGCGGCCCAAACCATGATGCCACCTCCCCCCGAAACGATCCCTTTCTAGCACGCAGTTACGAGCAAAGCGTCCATGTCGACGTCGGTAGATACGGTGACGTCCATCAGGAAAACTGAGGTTGAATTGGGATTCATCCGAGAAGATGACATTTCGCCATGGTGTGTTGTGCAGATACCCGATGGGTGGACATTAAAGTGTCTGGCGACGACTACCTGTGAAACCCCCTGATCCAGCATGCCAATAGCTCTGTTCCTGTTTTCTTGTGTAAGGCGTGGCATTTTTCCGAAGTGATGAATGTTGAAATTTTGATCTGTATTTAAAGGGCCAGAGTGCAGGGAATGTACATGCAAAACATGTGACATGGGACTGCTTAAAATCGTGAAAAAAGACAAGTGTTGTGTTTGCACAAACAAAGTTCATTACCAAGAACTGATATTGGGTTCAAACCCAGAACTCAACAAAAAGAGACCCATCACAAGTTTCACCTATGTGCCGTAAGATAGGAAAGCCCAAGAAAACGTTTACCAGAAATATTTCACGAATTAGGCATTGTGTTTTTAATGGCTTTGAGTATATATCTACAGATGAATGAGAAAGTATATCAATGAATTACAAAGACAAAGAGTTGAAACACTCCCTCCAATGTTCTATCATATTCCTGATATTCCAGCCAATGTTCTATCCTATTCTTGAAGCAATGGTTACAAGTGTTATCAACTCAATGCCAAGCATGGAATCCATGTACCACTACCAAAGGAGCAAAATCAGCAGGAAAGAAAAGACAGACAAAACTAGTAGGGGACCCCAGATATATGAACTCACACAGCGCATGACATATTAAGATCCCTGCTACAACAACACTGATAAAATAGAATTCTGTTGTTGTACCTTATTACTGTTTAGAGCATAGACATATTCACTGGTTGTATCTGATGCTGTATCAGGCTTTAGTCCACTTATTCCAACTAGTTTTCCATTTTTCTCCTCCCATGGTAAACCAGGTGTGGTCTTTTGCCAAAACTAGAACAAAGTAAAATAAATGTTATTTTAAGCCCCAACATGCCTTAACATCGGTTAAATATACACAAAAGGATCAATGATTTATATACATGTACCATATTTTTGATAAGTCTATCTAATTTCTCTACGACAAAAATTAATTACTGTGCCATTAAGTACAACAAATATATGTTAGCTTTTGTGAGAAGTGGTATCAGATAATATGTATCATACAAATGAAAACAATTCAACACACAGCATTAACATATTTTTACTAACTGACCATCATTTGTAGAAAACAGTGTAACTTAACTTGTACTAACTGACCATCATTTGTAGAAAACAGTGTAACTTACTTGTACTAACTGACCATCATTTGTAGAAAACAGTGTAACTTACTTGTACTAACTGACCATCATTTGTAAATAACAGTATTACTTACTTGTAGGAATTGACCATTATCAACAGATAACAGTATATGTAAATAATTATTAAATGTTGATGTTATTATTGATGTTATTAAACTTCTTTTTAACCTCTTTTTAAGGTTCTGATCATCATTTTGAAACTCAGAACTTTTACTTCGGATAGCTATACCATAAACGTTATCACAAATCTACAATATATATATATATATATATATACCAGTATGAATTATTTTAATAAAGTAAACTATTAAACTAAGCAAAACCATGTACTGTGGCATTGGGTGGGGTGGGAGGGAATAACTTCCGGACATGGTTACTGGTTTTCAGCATGGTTTTATATTATAACAATTTTCCGGTATTCGCTCCCCCTACTAAACTGTCATTGTGGCTGAGTATAGATATGCTTGCCTATGTCTCTATCAGCCAGTATAAATAGAAGATTTCTTTAACAAGAGTTCCTAAACAGCATGTCCTTGCCAAAGAAGAGACAAGAACATCTTTCGAAACTAGGGAACAAAATTAATCTAGCGGTACACTACATATTATTCTTGGATGAAAACTTCACTCCCTTTTTATGCGACAATATTGTGTATACAAGAATAACAGATAGCCACACAATTTTGCAAAGTCTGGAAATACGCCCGCACAGCAGCTATATCTTGACCGCAGCTTATTTTGAAAGGATAATCTCTTGCATGTTTACAAGCTTTTTCGCACATATAAACAGATGATAGCGGAATGCTGAATTTCAATAAGGTTTGTCCTTTCATGACCCAAATGCTGAATTTCAATAAGGTTTGTCCTTTCATGACCCAAATGCATCACATCAAATTTGAACAAGAGCATCGCTAACGCAGCAATATACGTCCACATTCCTGTTTTGTTTGATATGGTCCAGTTTGCATTGAGGGTCTGTGAAATAAAACTGGGTTGTAGGACTGCTATCAGTTTAACACTTCGTTCACATTAACAGAACACAATTTTTATTTTAAAACAATCGATGTCTTTATTCTAAAAGCATGACGTTTCGAATAGGTATGCAAAGTTTCAAAAGGATCTGTTAAGAATTGCGGTCTGTAGGCAAAACACAGGACACACAAACGTTAGGCGTGGCTCTGTCCCAAGGGGTCGAGCATGCACCAAAAATAATAATAGAGGTCGGCCTTAGGATTAAGGAATAAGTATAAAAAGTAGCCTTAGGCTATAAGGAATAAGTATAAAAAAGTTTTCAAGATGATCGATTAAGAAATGCGGTCTGCAAGTGACACACAGACATAAAAAAAGAAAATGGGCGTAGCTCTGCCCCTGGGTGTTGGGTATTCACCACTAATAATAGGGATGTTCCTTAGGATAGAAGGAATATGTATGCTAGGTTTCAAGGTGATACGATAAGAAATGCGATCTGTAGATGACAAACAAATAAATAAATATAAGGGATGGGCGTGGCTCTGCCCCTGGCGGTCGGGCATGCACCAAAAACAATAGGGATCATCGTTAGGGTATAAGCAATTCATATGAAATTTTTTCAAGACGATTGATTAAGAATTGTGGCCTGTAGGTGACACACAGACATAAAAAGAAAAGAAAATGGGCGTGGCTCTGCCCCTGGGGGTAAAAAAACAATAGGGATGATCGTTAGGGTATAAGCAATTCATATGAAAAAATTTCAAGACGATTGATTAAGAATTGTGGCCTGTAGGCGACACACAGACATAAAAAAGAAAATGGGCGTGGCTTTGCCCCTGGGGGTTGGGCATGCACCCAAAACGATAGGGATGTTCCTTAGGGTACAAAGAATAAGTATGCAAAGTTTCAAGATTATTAGTTAAGAAATGTGGCCTGTAGACGACAAACAAACAAATACTAGAAATGGGCGTGGCTCTGCCCCGGGGGGTCGGGCATGCACCAAAAACAATAGGGATCTTCCTTGGGGTATAAGGAATAAGTATACCAAGTTTGAAGAAAATCCATGAAGAATTGCGCCCTGTAGGCGAACCACAGACACACACACACACACACACACACACACACATACATACATACACACACACACACACACAGACAGGGGCGACGGCATAATACGTTCACATTATGAATGTGGACGTATAAAAACATCCGTCAAAAACTCTAACCTCAATCATAAATGACAGACGAATTGACGGGGCGAAGACCATAGAGTATACACTCAAAGTACATGTTGGAGTATAAAAACTTGAAATCATGCAGAAATGGCAAAACAGCTGATTAACAAGCCAACAGTGAGGCTGATGTCCCCCTGCCGAAATCCCAAAATAAATAGATGACACTTATTAATTAATTGCAAAATTATTTTTTTAAAAAGTATCAAGCAATCAAACTGAATATCAACTATACACTAAGTTTCATCACTCTCTATCAGATAGAATCAAAGTTATCTTGTCCCAAAGTCAAAGCATCAACCAAAGAAATTGTTTAACTCTGCTTAGCTTTAGCTCGAAATGTTAATCATTGAACTCTACATCAAGTTTAAACATTCAATCGCTCCTTATGTCAAATCTAGTTTAAAATATTTGATTATTTCGAGATCAAAACATAGCACACTTTAAAACTCTGAGTGAAGGGGTAATCATTAATCATTTTCTGAACAGACTGCCCCTTTAAAATGTAAGTAATCTTATCGTTGAAATCAATCAGCTGCTTGATCTCATGAACTTCTAACACTTCGCATAAAGTTCAAGTTGATCGAGTGTAACTTCAGTCTCTAGAACACACACAAATTTTTCAAATTGATCAAGGGTCATAACTCCCAAATTGCTGAAAATTAACAGACTTCGTTGTTTCATGAACATAATCAAGGGCAATAACTGTGACAGTGTTACTTATTGCAAATTGTTGAAATCAATAGGATTATTCATTCCGTGAACATAATCAAGGGCAATAACTCTGTTTGTAATTATAGGAAATTGTTGATAATTAATAGACTTCTTTGTCTCCGGAACATAAACACTGTGTACAAATCTAAAATCAATTAAATGATAACATCAGCCTCCAGAGTATCTACAAGCAATATTGGATGACTGACGGACAGATGGTCTGACAGGGTTGGCAAGAACAACATTTCAATGTGGGCACATAAAAAACACAATTTGGGTAAGTAATTAAAGCTGAGAGTATTAAGTAGATGTGAGAATCTTCAGTAATAGATACATCTTGGAAATCCTACAACAATGTTGAATGATGTACAAGTCAGTAATTCATATCAAATCTCAATACCCTCTTCTTCCACGACCATATCTATAAATGCTTACCTTATCTCCTGATGAATTTTTACACTGTTCAAACGGTCCAAACATCCACTCTGGAACAGATGCGATCTCTTCATTACAATTAGTCTTAATAAAATTAAATTCTTTATCAATATGTTGCAATCTAAATGAACAAACCCTTGTACCAGACCATGGATCAGGTTTATCTGATGTGTCATTGGATGCTTTACTGAACGCAATAATCAGTGCTGATTCCTTAACATTTTTGTTAGTAAAATGTCCAACTGCGGCTGAAGTTGCAATGGTATATTCTTTTCCACAATTCATAGGAATTTCTAAAAATGGATACACAGATTTAGTACCATTATTCAAACAAATCCGAAATATGGTGGTCTCAAAACCTTCAAATTTTGTCGCACTTTTCATTTTAACAGTTAAAAAATAAATAAACTTGTCACTTTTGAAAACTTTGATGAACCTTACTATCAGTTCTTTACGATATTTTGAAAAAACATTTAATCCATGGTGACCAATATACTTGATTCTGTTTTCATTATCCACAAACTTTCTGAATGTTATCATATTATTTGGACTGGGTTGGGAAATAGCAACTATAAATTCTTCTGTTTCTTCTGCTAAAAACAACACTAACACAGGACCTTTTCCACCAAAAGAACTTTCATTATTTTTTCCTTGTGATATCCACTGCCATGTTGAAATATTGTTTAAATCATGGTAGGAACACAAACCATCACAAACAGAACCACACACTAAAAGTTTCCGAGCAACATGATTTATCTCTAAAATATGTATTTGGTTATCACTGCCAGTAGAATTTCTTTCTAGTTTTGAAGTACACGGAAATGAGGAGGGATAAGGGCCAATCTGTAGTGAATTTTTGATCGTTAAGTTTGAAGAGAAGTGAAATAAATAATTAACACCTGAAACATAAACATCACCTGTATTACGATCAACAGTCACCTGGTTTGGGTTCACATAATCCTGGAATTTATATTCTTCTCCTCTACTAGAGTATATGACAAGAAGAATTAAAAGTATGTTAATCATGGTATCTGTACAATATCAACTTTTCATATTTCAAATATTCTTTCTTCGAACTTTCTCCTGAAAAGGACAAATTATTATATGATAATTATAGCTACATAATAATCGAGTTCATTAATAAAATCATAAAATAAGATACAGTCATGGCTAGATTCATTTCTAGTTGTGTGAATATTGGCCAAATTCACCATATTGTATGAATACTGCAAAAACACACATTTTTGATCTGAAACACGAATTTGGAACTTTTCTTTTCCACATATTTTATTGTAAAACATGTGGCGTAAATAGCCAAATATGAATAAGAAAACTATTCACATTTTCATAATGGATAATGATTGGTTTCAACCGTTTAACAATTTACAACCGTTTATTGAGACATCTTTAATCACTGTCATTATAGTATAATTTAATTTGTAACAAATTTAACAATAAACAATGGCTTAACAAATTAATGGTGTAATACTTTCAAATAAATGCATCAGATCAAAAATATTACAGATGAAAAGAAACACATATTATATTAATAAATTATCTACACTGCATTGAATAAATACCTTACAAATATTACTGTTTCTATAGGTCTATACTACGGAAGCGTAATACGGGCCACATATTTTTTTTTATTATTCTATTTTCAATTTTTCAAGATACTAACTTGAATTTTCAAGATACTAACTTGAATTTTCAAGATACTAACTTGAATTTTCAAGATAGTTACTAACTTGAATTTTCAAGTTACTAACTTGAATTTTCAAGATACTAACTTGAATTTTCAAGTAACTGGTTCAAAAAAGGCCTTATTCTCAGTTCTAAATGTATTAGTGTTCTGCCTTTAGTTTAAATCATCTCATTAAATTCTATTTTACGAGTCTAACAGTTTTGAGAGTTACTAACTTGAATTTTCAAGATACTAACTTGAATTTTCAAGATACTAACTTGAATTTTCAAGATACTAACTTGAATTTTCAAGATACTAACTTGTTACTAGTTAGGCCTACTTTTATCCGTTACATATCTGTTACATTTCTGGTTGCCTATATTTGTGTCAAGGCTGCTGTGTGGGCGTATTATCTTTCTTGTATGTCCTTTTATTACCCGGAATTTTCAAGTTATTGACTTACAGGCTTTAAAATTTAGAAAAGAATAAATTAATGGCCCTATTACGCTTCCGTAGAATTAACAGAGGGGGGGAAGAGTATTGCGTTTATACTAAGCTCTGATAAAAAAAACATGTCTCCTCTTCATAAACTGGCAGTATTGACCTAAATAAATGAATGAGTGAATGTTGTTTATAGCACGTAGACACCGTAAATCATGTCAATCTACGTGTTATCGCCAATAATCTGCTTATGTTTTGGGAGTACCCCTAAGTGATCGGATAGGCTGTTCCCACACCTTGTCACTAAGATAGCAGAGAATGGGACTCGAACCCTCGACACCATTGATGGCAGACCAAGGCGTAGCCTATCGGCCACCCGACCCTCTCCCCAAGAGTCGCCTTCTAGGACACGCTAGGAATGAGGCGATGGACACATTCTGCTATCTAACTCTGTACTATTGACCTGTAAAATAATGCACTGTAAAAAATTTATATTTATTTTACATTGTTTCTTGAATTACCTCGCAACGTCCAGGGTTCTAAAGGGTGTGAGGGGATGGCAGAGATGTCCTAGGGGGCAGATGTTCCAGAGGATTAATGTCGGGGGGGGGGGGGGGAAACTCTGGGGGTAGATGTCCTTAGGGGGGGTAGATGTCCCGGGGGGGGGGGGGGGGGGGGCAGATGTCCGGGGGGGGCCAAATGTTCGGTGAGTAAAAGTCTGGTGGTAGATGTCCTAGGAGGGAAGATGTTTTCAGGAGGAAATGTCCTGGGGGTAAAAGTCCTAAAAGGGGGGGAGGGTATCCGGGGGGAGATGTCCGGCTGGGGAGATACCCAGGTGGGGTGGGTGGGGGGGATGTCGTGTATTACGTCAATAAAGACTATTTTTAGAACTGGGACGTTTGATTCGTCATTATGCACCACATTTAATTTTGTTTTTTGGACTTCAAAAAGGTTTTCTATAAGGCTCAAAACTGTTAAAATGAATGAATGAATGAATGAATGAATGGTGTTTTATGGCACATCGACATCGTAATAACCTGGTCAATTTGCGCCAATCTATGTGCTATCGGAGATGATTTGCCTAATGTGCGGGGAGTAAATTCGCTGCAGGGGGAAACCGGAGTACCCGGAGGAAACCTGCGTGATTGAATAGGCTACTCCCGCACCTTGTCATTGAGGTAGGCGAGAACAGGATTCAAACCTCGAACCCATTGATGACAGACCGACCACCCGACCACCCTCAAAACTGTTAGACTCGTAAAATAGAATTTAATGAGATGATTTAAACTAAAGGCAGAACACTAACACATTTAGAACTTAGAATAAGGCCTTTTTTGAACCAGTTACTTGAAAATTCAAGTTAGTATCTTGAAAATTCAAGTTAGTATCTTGAAAATTCAAGTTAGTATCTTGAAAATTCATGTTAGTATCTTGAAAATTCATGTTAGTATCTTGAAAATTCAAGTTAGTATCTTGAAAATTCAAGTTAGTAACTTGAAAATTCAAGTTAGTAACTTGAAAATTCAAGTTAGTAACTTGAAAAATTGAAAATAGAATAATAAAAAAAATATGTGGCCCTATTATGCTTCCGTACTATACAGTGTCTGATCCAGTCTATTTATAGCAGTTTTTTCTCTTCCCCCTTTTGCATGAAATTTTTTGTCGAATTTTTGGTCTAGAATCAAAAAAGATATCACTGCCTACAGATTCTTTGACTTGACATACAACAAAATCAAGTGAAATAGTGTCCTCAAGAAGATAACTCCACAAAAAAAACACAGACAGGCGTTTGTCAGCCCCACTAATATGACTACCATTTTGATAGACCTCTTAAGTTTTTAAATTTTCATCAACAGCTTTTTCCTTTATCATATTTACAAACTTTTCATAACTTCGACTGTAAAAGGAGATGAAAACTTCCTAATTTACGATAGAATTTCAATAGGGACTTTTGTGCACAACTTAATATTTTGGAGAATAAAACTTCTTAATTTTGTGTTAAAATCCCTTAAAATCCTCTACCTTAGGGTCGGGCAACTAACTCAATATCTGTGATATATTTTCAAGCTGTATTATGCGGTGTCTGGATAAAACCAGGCTTTAATTTTATAAAAATTATGTGTAGGTGAAATTTACCTTTCGTTATCAAGTACAGCACATGGGTCATTCATTGTATAGACCTCTAAAGGAACGGGAATCAATTATCAGGTCATCCAACAAAAAAATTGACCCGAAATCTTAAAAGGGTTACGTGTTCGGATAAGCAGTTTTGACGTTCACGCCCAAACGACTTAATATTTTGAGCTGAAACTTTGAGACAAGGTAATTACACCATTCCTTTATATTTTGGCGCTGAAATAACATATGTACTCAGATTTTTATTTTTGAGACTCTGTTCAATTCGGGATAGTCCCTTTAATGATTCAATCAAGTTTTTAAAAATTTATAAGATAACTTTGTCCTTTATCGATGTTCACAAGCTTAAAAGTCAACAAAGGCAGTAACTTGTCAGGTCTCTATATGCCCACCAGAGGTAAAGTCATCTGTGCTAAATCTAAAATCATTGTCAACAATTCTCACAGAGCAAATTTTAAAAAAAATCTACTATGTAAAATGCATTTGAAATTTATGATCCCATTATTTTGAAATTTAGCATGATTCTAAATCCCATAAGTTTTAATAAAGTTAGGATTCACCATCACAAGATTTCACAGTCAACTTGGCAAAAATTTGATGAGATTTATAGGTCTTTCCTCTAAATTCAGATACCAATAACAACCAATCATTTCCTTGCCTACGATCTATCTTGATATCTTGATTGTACTTTGGCATGACAAAAGTGTATAGAGATGAAACTCACATGATAAAAAGACTATTCCAAACATACATTTATTTTCTGACTAGGCTTTTCTGAACATACATTTTTGTTTAAAAAGAGTTGTTTGTTCCACATCAAGCACACTGATTAAACAGTAGTTACGAACTGAAATTCGAGAGTGATTATCATTCACTGCCTGATAAGAAAGTTAACAAGCCAACAGTGAGACTGATGTCCCCCGCCGAAATCCCAAAATAAATAGCTAGATGACACATATTAATTAATCGCACATTTATTTTTTTCAAAAGTATCGGCCAATCAAACTGTACACTAAGTTTCATCCCTCTCTACCAGATAGAATCAAGATTATCTTCTCTCAAAGCATCGACCAATGAAATTATATATAAATTAGTTCTGCTTAGCTTTAGCTCGAAATGTAAATCATTGAACTCATTTAAGACATAATGAACATCTACATCAAGTTTAACCATTCTACTTCAATTAAAAGCAGAGTTGTTATGTTCCAAAGTCTTGACCAATCTAATTGTGTATCGCTCTGCTTACCCTGAGCAGAAAAAGATCATTATCGAACTTAGTCAAGGTATTGATGTACTGAAACTATAAACCTAATTAGAACTAAAGTTATTGTGTCCCAAAGCATCAACCTATCAAATTGCTTATCTCTGCTTAACCTAAGCAGAAAATGCTCATTTTCGAACTCCAGCAAGGCATTGGCCTAATAAACACCTACACCAAGTTTGAACATTCTAGCTCAATTAGAAAGACAGTTATTGTGTCCCAAAATGTGTGACGGACGGAGGGACGGACAGACAGACGGCAAACCCATTTTAATAGTCCCCTACTTTCTTCAAAAGGCTGGGGAACAAAAAAAGAAATTGGCCTGTGCATAATGGCATTTATACATGTACATAATAGTGATGGCGTTTATGACTCATGTGCCTTGTACAGGACACTGGAGCACTTGTGGTCATTTTCATGAACTCTGTACCCTTTTTATGTACCCAAGAGCCATACATGTATCAAGTTCACTTCTCAATAAATTTAGACAATCCAACCTGTTTTGTAGATCACACCTTTCAAATTTCTGGCTTTAAGCCTATAATAACATGTTGTGGATATCAGTGATAATTACACAATTCTATGTTGTACAACAGTGAATTATGAAACAGACTCTTTATATGGAAAGGTTAAACTCCACTAATAGTCTAGAAATATTACCATGCCATTTGCAAATATATTTTGTGTTCTAGTGAATTGTAAGATAGAAGATCTAATGATAAACTAATAATTATTGGAGAATAGCAGTGACCAAAGACCAGTATGAGGCCATAGGATACAAACGAAGTACATGTATGCAGGGGTGAGGCTATGGATGCAGCATCTCACCTACATGTACATATTGCATAGGTGTTATGCTGCACCTTATGCCAGGTAACACACGCCTGTTAGAAATAAATGGATCATAAATAAGTTCATTTCCTTAGAAAATCTGACCTTTTTTTTCAGAACATTAATACGAATTTGGTTGAAATCACTGAAGAAGTTGAAAACATACATTTTAAACCTGGATGAGAGAAATGACTTATTATTACTAGTTCAGTAAATTATGTATTTAATATGTATAAAATCGACTACAGTAATTTGTTTCTAACTGGTATTACGGATGAACAGGTTTCAAATTTTTAACAACTACAAAACCGTGCTGCTTACATTGTCACAAAAAATAAATGAAGATCACACATCACCCCAGTCTTAAACAAATTACATTGGCTCCGTGTTCGAGAAAGGATTAACTTAAAAATCGTATCGTTAACCTATCGACCGATAAGCAAATCCACTCCAGGCCACCTTCAAAATCTTGTATCACTAGATCAGCATAAAGGCTCATTATTGGATGTACCTACCTATAATTTGAGATCATCTGGATCCACAATTTTTCGATACAGTGCATCAATTGTGTGGAATACACTTCTAGAAAATATCAGACAATGTGGTTCTGTGTCAGATTTTAAATCCACTGTGAAAACTTGGTGATTTAGTAACTATCATTAACATTCCAAAGTGAGAACATTTTCTAGTGTCTATATATAGTGGATTGAATAGTTGCGAGATACAAATATGATAATATCATTATTATTATCTGTTTTTCTATACATATAATTCAGAAAATATTACTTTGAATTTAGGTAAACTATATATAAGTATATTAAAATTATCAAATATATAAGTTTATTAGTTCCTACTTTAAATATTGACATCAACCTATATTTACATCCTGTCATTGTAGTTCTTCCTGATATAGTTAAAATAATATCACGTATCATGATAAAATAGAGGAAGGGCAGAAATCAATTCTATGAGTAAACTAAATTTCTTGCAAAATAAAAATTAGGATAACTTGTTAAATTTTATAAATGAATAAAATACAATAATTTTAGATAAATGAGTGTTTAAGTCTTTCATAACACCCACTGTTCTGACCTAATAAACAGTGCCTCTCACCCTAACATACATTATGCAAGAGCTAAATCTGTCTATTGCAGGTCTTTGTTTAATTAGGCCTGAAATGTTATCTAAATTATTAACTAGACATTAATTAACTTATCCAGACCATAATCAACTCTCCATGTCATCACTAGCCTTCGATATTTACTGGATTTGAATCCGATCTCATTGATGATTAAATCCAACTTTAGAAATGCTGATGATCGAGGCTAGGCCTAAAATTCAAAAGCTTATATCTCGGTTCAGAGTGGATCAATTTGACTGAAATTTTCTGCAAATTCTCTTTACATTATCTAGTTTTTAACTACTATAGTGAGAACAGCCAGCTCTTTATCTAATTTCCCATAATGTATATTTAAGTAGAATAGTACACGGTATAGACCACTGCTTGGAAATTTTGGTAATCAGAAGAGTCTAGGGTTATTTTGAATCATTTACAATTATGTTATGGGTGAGAGTGATGAAATGAAATGAAATGGGGTTTAACGTCCTACTGTTCTGTTCCGACTGGGCTAATGAGGATGGGCATACACAATGCAGCGTGCTATAAGGGAAATCTTGCCTGGACAGTGGCGTTACAGCCTACTCTCATATCAAATTCCATCTGCCAAGGGATCTTTTACATTTTCTCCAATGTGTACATGGCACCTCATTTTTTTCATCCCATCCAAATGACTAGACAGCTGTCCTTGTCAGGCCCTCCATTCTGCACCAATGACAACAGGAAACCATGCTGGAAAATCTCGACGAACTTTCCCGATCAACATCGTGAGCAAACCCACATCCTCCAGGCTAGAGAGCCAGCGTCTGACTCACTTAGCCACCGTGGCTCCCTGGTGAGAGTTATAATGCCTCATTAAATCTAAGAATATTCTGCATGTCAGTTCTTTATATTTTTGTGACAGGGCATTTCTGACGGGAATGCTAGCCGCAATCCCAGGCATGGAATCCACACACCTCTACTAAGTGAGCCAAAGAGCATTCCCCTCAACCAGTTCAGTATATTTAACCTCAAAACAGCACAAGATAGAAAAATCTCACAGCACACCACATTTTTACATCCCTGGTACATAATGCTCATAGCTAAAGAGAAATGTGGCAAGAACAGTGTGAATTGTAGCAGTACAAAAGACATTATTAACATTGTTGTTCAGTACAATAATAATGCTCATGCCAACAATGAAGGAAATATTCTGCATCACCTGTCAAAATACATGAATATCAAGATGTAATAAAAATCTATTCAAAGAAATACAAAGTATATTATGCTGCCCTGGTAGACAACTAGTGTAACCACACCAATCGAGTTTAAAAAAAACTTTATTTAAAACTTGTTATGATGACATCTATCAAGGTTCGTGGTACACGTAACATTCATTGATACATTGATGTAATGGTAAATTACTGCAAATACAAAATATAAAGGAATAAGTAGGAGCTACATTAACAAACTTGTGTTAAAAAACAGATGCATTCTTGACTAGTTAAACTGATATCGTTTCAGATAAATGTTATTAAATGTTCGTAAATGTCTCTTGTAAGTTTCACTTGTTGATATTAAAGATAAACAAGTCGATTTAAAGTTCACTATTTTTAGACCGGAAGTTCATCTGTAATAAACACAAGTCAATAGAAAATGCTTTAATTTTAGTATAAACTTCTCTATAATGTGCCAAACGAATTTACATCCGGTATTTGTATTGTTATTTACACTTACATCGTGAGTCTGCTCAGTTTAGAAAGCTTTTAAATTCGTAATCACAATTTGTGGAGCACAAAATGTCCCGTGGGTTCCGCGTGGTCAATAACAATGGGTTCGAACAAAGGGAGACAACTAGCATCGACAGATTTTACACGTCTAAACTAACACGAGGTATCAACCACAGTGTAGGGGGAGTAACTCGCGCTACTCTGCCATCACACTCCCCGTCTGGTATGAATTTTATACCACTAATACTATAATATTATCAATATATTTCACTCGATCAGCAAAACCATTTCATTAATAGGATGTAAATATGTTGCACGTTTTCCATCCTTTATGATCCGAACATTTACTTTACGGACATTCTGATCCTCACTTTTGAAAGTTTCAACAATAATACAAACTGGCCAGTTATTTTGAGGTACACTTTTGTCTCTTAGTAAGACAACATCGCCAACCTTTAGATTATGTCGTTCTGAACTCCATTTGCGACGCGATTGAAGACTTTGAATGTAACCTTCTCTCCACTGTTTCCAGAAAAGGTCAGCGAGCACTTGTGCATGTTTCCAGACACTAACATATATGTCTTTGATATCCAGGGACTCTGCAATTACAGGGAGACCATCCACCTTCCCAGTAAGCAAACAAGAAGGTGTAAGAACCAACGGCGAATCAGGGTCAGATGCTAACGCAATCGGCCTGTTGTTCATTATTGAATATACTTCTGCTAAAAATGTTATTAATGTTTCATGTGTCAATGTTTTGCTGTTAGCATTTAGCAGAATCGAGTTCAAAATCCTCATCGACATACCAATCATGTGTTCCCACACTCCCCCCATGTGAGAGGAGTGTGGAGCATAAAATATCCAGGTAGCAGATGAATCGTAAAGAAATTTTGACACACAACTGTCTTCTACATTAATAGTGTTCATGTGCATGTCATCGGTTGCGCCAACGAAAATCGTATCTCTATCCGATCGGAATAGTTTTACTGGTCCTCTTAATGACATAAAACGATGTAATTACTTAGTTACAAGTAGGCCTAAATGTATATCTCAACATTATATATAAAAACTTGAAAGTTGAAAGATATTAATGTTGACA
Source organism: Patella vulgata (assembly GCF_932274485.2). Lineage (NCBI taxonomy): Eukaryota > Metazoa > Mollusca > Gastropoda > Patellidae > Patella > Patella vulgata. The sequence continues at coordinate 48,833,012 of NC_065885.2, forward strand.
AACAAATTAGCATATAACAAGTAATAAAATCAAACCTTAATATTTAAATCAAGCAAGTCAAGTCCTTCCTCATCCATCCTCTGACGTCATTCGAGTACTCATTTTTAAGTGGAATTTTTCTAGAACTTTTAAGTTCAACATTGTTCAAAATTATTTAACTTAAAGGGACTATCCCGATTTGAACAGAGTCTCAAAAATAAAAATCTGATTACGCATGAAATTTAAGTGCCAAAATATAGAGGAATGGTGTATTTACCTTGTCTCAAAATTTCAGCTTAAATATTGATTCGTTTGGACGTGAATGTCAAAATTGCTTATCCGGACCAGTAACCCTTTTAAGATTTCGGGTCAATTTTTTCGTTGGGTGACCTGATAATCGATCCCCATTCCTTTAGAGCTCTCTACAATGAATGACCGATGTGTTGTACTTGATAACGAAAGGTAAATTTCACCTACACATTATCTTTATAAAATAAAAGTCTGGTTTTATCCAGATACCGCATAATACAGCTTGGGACATCGGTCTCCATTTCCAGATAAAGACTGATAGGTTTAAGTTGTTTGAAAACGTATCACATATGTTGAGTTAGTTGCTTGGCCCTAAGGTAGACGATTTTAAGGGATATTAACACAAAATTAAGCAGTTTTATTCTCCAAAATATTATCGGGATTGGCCCTTTAATTTTGTATTTCATTAACAACTTACAACTAGGTGTCCCACATCAAAAGTCATTTGAACACAAATAATACAGACTAAAGATGGCTTAAAGGAGCCATCTAAGGTTAATTTAATGATAATTCTGTCTCACAGTCCTGCACGTGTACCTTAAGCCGTGTGATAAGCTTTGGAAAATAACAATGTTCAGTTGAATCTTACATTTTCACCAATTTCTAATTCTGTTGTTCAAAAGAATATTTTGTCTTTCCTGAAGTTTCTCTCTTTGTTGGTCTGATGTTTGGTTAGGTGAAATCTTCAAGTTGATCTGCTTTACTGGTAATATTCTACAGAATTGTCTGCCTGATAACAATTCATCGGGAGACAGTATGTCTTTAGATAAAGGCGTTGATCTGTAATTCAGCAAGGCTTGATTAGCATCTTGATAGGATTCTAGAGCTTTGGTGAGAAGTTTCTTAACTATATATACCAATACTTCTCTCGGCTTGACCATTACTGGCGAGATATCTCGAACTACTTGTATGATGTTGTAATTCTCACAGAAAGTTTGGTAGAGTTAACTGGTATACTGTGGACCATTATCAGACATAACTGTCTCTGAGATACCATACTCTGTGATGATAAACTTTGTGTGTGCAACTACACTATCTACTGACATAGAGTTTCTTAGAAACTTAGAGAAGTAGTCGACTATAATCAAGTAGTGCTTCTACTTGAAATCAAAAATACCTGTTTCAATCTTCTTGAATAAATACCAAGGTGTTTCATGTGGAAGTAGTGGCTCAGTCGATTGGAAAGGTTGATGAGTCTGACATGTTGAACATGATGATACCGTCTGTTTAATATGATTCCTGGCCAGACTACAGATTGACGTGCCCTAAGCCTAAGGATACATTTATCAATACCTAAATGACCTTGGTGAAGTATGGATAACAACTTGTCCCTTACTGATGACGGCATAACTAGTCGATCACATTTGTAGATTAAGCCATCTTCTACCGATAGATCTTCACAGATATTCCAGTATTCTAACATATCTAGTGGACATTCACCTCTGTCATCCGGCCATCCATCTATAATAGTTTTCTCAAGTGTTTGAAGAGTCTAATCTTCTTTAGTGAGTGTTCTGAGTTGATCTATCATTGTGGGAGATGTGTTCAATAAGCTGGTTATTTAATCCACGGTATATGAATTTCAGGCAAGCCGTCATCTTCATCTTTACTCTTACAGATTGTTTGATCTACACGACTAAGAGCATCCACAATGACGTTGAACTTTCCAAAGAGATATTCAACAGTTACATCATACTTTGTAGTTCTAAGTAAGAGTCTTTGAAGTCGTGGACTTACTATACCTCTGTTCAGCTTCTGAGTGACCTGATTTATAACAAATAGGCTTGTCTTCTAGAAGAAATGTTGCTCCAAGTCCTTGAGTGCTAGCGTCACATTGGATTACGTTGGGTTTTTTTTTTAGGATTGTAATATGCTATGGTTGATAAATCAGCTATTTCTTGATTGACAACTTTGAACAATGTTTGATGTTCTGGATACCATTTGAAAATAACATTCTTCTTGATGAGATTTAGGGGGTCACGGTGGCTAAGTGGTAAGATGCTGGCTCGCTAGTCTTGAGGTCAGGTGTACAATCCCTGCATTGGATGAGAAAGTTCATCCAGATTTTCTGTCGCGGTTCCCCCTTGTCAATGATGCAGGACGGAGGGTCTGACAAGGACAGTTGTCTAGTCATTCGGATGGGATAAAAAACCAAGGTCCTGTGCACGTAAAAGATCCCTTAACAGTTGGAATTGGGTGCTGATAAGTGTTGCTAACACAGGACTGCATCTGTTCAGATAATTGACCAAGGAATGATTGGAGATCTTCTTTACTAGTAAGAGAGTGCATGTTGATTATATCACTAACTTTGTTAGGATCTGGCTTCAGACCTTCTGTTGTCCGAATATGACCGAAAACCTTAGTCTCTTTGACCTTGAGTTGAACTGGATTAAATTACAATCATGTTCAGTCTCGGTCTTGCCGAACACGAAAATATCATCTGAAATATATCTTGACTTACGGTGAGACCGAAGGGAAGTCTTTCGAATTTGTAGCGGCCAAAGGGTGTTGAAAACGTAGTGAGCAGGGAGCTTTCTTCATCAAGCTTTAACATCCAGTATCCACCGCGAGCATAAAGAAGTGAAAAAATTTTGACATCTATGACCTCTTCGGGATGATATCATCAATCGTTCTAGTACAATAGTGTTCTCTCTAGATACACTTGTTAAGATCATGAGGATCTAGGCAGATATGTTAATCTTTACCATTGTCTTTTTCTACTATGACATAGGAATTAACCCATTTCGTTGGCTTCGAAACTTCAGAAATTACACCAATGTGCTCCATTCGTTGTAATTCACTCTTGAACTTATCTTGCAGATTAATGTTGACAGTGCATGGAGGATTTACCACTGGCTTTTCATCGTTTTTAAGATGAATATGATATGGTTCTCCTGGGAATAAACCAATACCAGTAAATGTTTCTTTATAATCTTCTAATAAAGAGTCTCTTGTGATTTTAGATCTGATCTTTTCCTTATTGCGTTTTGAAACAACTATGAAGACCTAGAATTGCAGGACCATTACCATTCGTAATGTTGAATATAACTGGATATGCTTTATTTTTGTGTTAAATATAGAGCATAGCTACCTAAGTTGTTAATTTTTGTTCCACCATATCTTGTAAGGAATGCTGTAGGAGGATCTAATTTGTGGTGTGATGGATATAACCGTCTATAGGTTGATAATGGAATGATATCTGTCTCAGCACCAGTGTCAAGTTGGAATATTACCGATTTATGATGTTGAAATCTTCTAGTAATTGATACAGAAAAGTTCTGTAAAACTTTAGAAGGTTTCTTCTGACCCTGATCATCGAGAGTGTTAATCCCTTTGGTTCTTCAGCACTTCCAACAGTGTGAATCTTACTTCAAGTTTGTGTAGATGATTTACAAACACTGGCGAAATGACCAAATTTTCTGCACTTTTGGCACTGTTTATTACTAGCTGGGCATTTCACTGTGGGATATGATGATGATGATGATTCACCACAATACTGGCATGGATGTGATGAAGAGTCTCGACTGTGTGATGATAATGGGTGATCATGAAATGATTTCAAACAGTTAACGAAAATATCAGATGACTGGCTTGTGTAGATGAGTGATGTTTGATACCAGTACCTTATTTCGCTGATAGCTAACCGACTGAATTTTGATGAAAACTATCTTTAACGAACAAACCTTTTCAATGAATGGTTGCAAATGTCCCTTTTAATGATTATCTCACTAATCCCAGTTCTGTCACCATGTTGTATTGTTTGTACAGGTTCAAAGGAACAAATGTGTTTCTAGAAAATAAGGTATGTTTTATTAGGCAGCCATGTTGCCACGGAAACTCCCCGTGCACAGTGATAGAATATAATATCAGCATGTGCTATAAATATTAACATAGGATATACCAAGGTATTGAGGTATTTACTGGAACCAAACAGATTTAAAGTGACTTTAGCCAATACTGTGACAATTATGTTGAAAGTAATTGACAGCTGATATATGTATATTGCATACAAATTCTGTTTTTTCTTGGAAAAGGTAACCCCTCGTGAAGGAATACAACATAGCCAATATCATAAACTCAGCGTGATGCTTTATCACTTATATAACCTCCGATTCATGAATTATCACACACCTTAGTATCATGTTTTATCACTCACATAACCTCAGAAGTTGATTCATGCTCAGATTCATGCTTTATATGCTTCCAGAATTGTGTTTTGTCTCTCTCATACCCACAGATTCATGTTTTATCTCTGTCATACCCTCAGGTCCCAGATTCATGTTTTATCTCTGTCATACCCTAAGATTAGTGCTTTATCCCTATCATAGCCTTGGCCTACATGAAGTAAAGTCAAATAACTGCTGTTATTTTCTATACAGTTATACCTAACCCCAACTGCTTGTTTGCTGCATGTGGTCGACAGATTCTGGTATCTAAACACAGTAACATTTAAATAATGGTTTTTGAGTCTTAGGGAATCAAATAAACAGGGGCATACATATGTTTTGGGGGGTGTTTAGCAAAAATGAGACCACCTGATGCACAAGCCCTCTTATACGAGTGACGCAACCACATGCCGAGCACCACAGGTGCGAGCTTTCTAGGGGGGTCTGATGTCATGCTACCTCTGAGAAAGTTTTGAATCTAGAGTCCTTGAAATGCCCTTCCTGGATTTTGCAGAATTTTTATAGTCAGAAAACACTTACAACATGGAGTACTACGCATGGGAATTCATTTTATTTATTAAGAATTTTGCAAGAATGTACAAATTATGTGAATCTGTGACAACTTATAAAAGTGATAATTACATCATTTACATGGACCTATATCTTTGATATATTGTTGTGGTGAATATATATCAATTAGCATTACTGAACATGTAACAGTTTTTACTGATTTGAGCTTTCAAAAACTAGGGGGTTGGATGGCCGAATGTTTAACACATGCGCGTTGTATCATAAGGCCTGTCATTGAGTCAACTGGCGTGGTTTGCGAATCCCCGGTCGACGTGACAAGGAGTAGGGTTGCCTGTCCAACCTCGTGGGTTTTCTCTGGGTCCACCGGTTTCCTCCCACTGCTAAAGACCCCTGCACAAGCGAATTATTGAAATAAAATTAAACCATATGTTAGTCCCGAAATGACCTAGTTTGTCTCGAGTGAACTTTAAACCCCATCTCTCTCTCTCTCTCTCTCTCTCTTTCTCTCTCTCTCTCTCTCTCATTTGAAAAACTGAAGTGTATTGTGATATCTACGAAGGCCCATTAGTGCCAAACCAAAAAAAATATTAATCCGTTTGAACGAGTTAGTATCAGGTGTGAACGAATTGGTATATGGTTTGAACGAATTAATTATCTCTTTTGAAAAAATTAATTATCTCGTTAGTATCTCGTTTAAACGAGTTAGTATCTGATTTAAATTAATTAGTATCTCATTTGAACAAATTAATTATCTCGTTTGAACGAATTAATCATCTTGTTTGAACGAATTAATCATCTCGTTTGAACGAATTAATTATCGCGTTTGAACGAATTAATCATCTTGTTTGAACGAATTAATCATCTCGTTTGAACGAATTAATCATCTCGTTTGAACGAATTAGTATCTCGTTTGAACAAATTAATTATCTCGTTTAAATGAGTTAGTATCTTGTTTAAACGAGTTAGTATCTTGTTTAAACGAGTTAGTATCTCGTTTGGGCGAATTAATTATCTCATTTGAACAAATTAATCATCTTGTTTGAACGAATTAAGATTTTCGATGTTACAGAAGCGTGGGAGGGACATGCAGAAATGGTGTTTTAAGTTTAGATAATGTTATTTAATACATAAGTTCTTAACTATTTCTAGCGTTACCGTCAGTAGAAGGAACTACATTTATGAGAATGAGAATTAGTATAGAATATGTTGAAAGTTATCCATGTTTTAAAAGCCGAATATGTTTAATGTTAGCGTGAATTAGCCACAACATCGTAGTGATGTCATTGTTTTAAGACATGTATATGCTTAAACAGGCATTATGCAATGAGCTAAATCTGCCTATTGCAGGTCTTTGTTTAGGCCTTAAATGTTATATAAACTATTCATTAGACATTTATTAACATATTCAAGAAGATTAGAATGGTTCGGCCATTTAATAATTTAATTGAAAAATGGTAAAGCAGGGCTAAACCTCGAACAACCAGTACGGTGGTTACATTCCGTGCACACATCTTGTCAAACCTTCAAAGGCTGATATCGTCGCTCAGAATAATTTAATGAAAATTTCAATATATTCTCTTTGCATTATCTATTTTTGAACTATTATAGCAAGAACGACCAGCTCTTTATCTAAATCTTACATAAAGTATCATTATTAATGTAGTTCTCTCTACTGACGCTAACGCTAGAATTAGTAAAGAACCTACGCGTATTAAATCATATTATCTTTATTTGAAACACAATTTCTGCATGTCCCTTCCATCCTTCTGTACAATCGAAATTTTAATTCGTTCAAACGAGATAATTTATTCATTCAAACAAGATACTAACTTGTTCAAACAAGATAATTAATTCGTTCAAACGAAATGAAATGTTGTTTAATGGCACGTCAGCTCCATCCGGGCTATATTGCGCCAAACATATGGTGAATTTAATGAGACAAATTAAAACAACAGGGATGAATTTATATATGTAAATAAAAACAAATATCACAGAAAATATAATTAAAAATAAATATATCAATTCCTTTACATATATAAATATTTAAAACGCAATATATGATAAATATATACAATTAAAATTTTGAATAAAAGTTTGTCTCTTTTAAAAATGCTAGCAATTTATCATAAAGCTCCAGCTGAGCAAACAAGATATTTATTCGTTAAATTGAGATAATTAAATTGTTCAAATGAGATACCAACTCATTCAAATGAGATAGTAACTCGGTCAAACGTGATAATTAATTCATTCAAACAAGATAATTAATTCGTTCAAACGAGATACTAACTTGTTCAAACGAGATAATTAATTTGTTCAAACGAGATACTAACTCGTTCAAACGAGATACTAACTCGTTCAAAGAAGATACTAACTCGTTCAAACGAGATAATTAATTTGTTCAAACGACATAATTAATTTGTTCAATCGAGATACCAATTCATTCAATCGAGAAACTAATCTGTACAAACGAGATACTAACTCGTTCAAACGGATTAATATTTTTGTTTGTTTGGTACTAATGGGCCTTCGTAAATATCTAATCAAACCAATGAAATGTATACATATATTAAGTATTTGGGATTTTTCCCTTCTATTTTGGCATTATTTGTTTAGCTCATTAATTCATTTAGTCGCTGATGCATAATTTTGAGATTGATCTTTTTTTTTCCTGACAAAAATATGCTACGATTTTAAATTAAAAATGACAATTTGGCATAAAGAATGGAATATTATCAAATATCTATATAACTTATTATGATGCATGTTGAAATAATGGTGGATTTGAGTGGGTTTAGGTAAATCGTACTACCCCAATAACATAACAAATATCCCAGACACTAGTATCAGTCCAGACAATAGGATATATAAATAGGCTATTATTAAAAGATTATTATGCATTTACTGTTAAAATCATGACAACCATAGACAATTCCATTAAAATAATGAAGCAGGCAGCATAAAAAAATAACAGAAAGTTAGACTATCTGGGATGCTAAGAAAGAAGTCTAGGTATGTCTATATAAACAGATTCATTATCTTGCGATTTTCGTTTTTAATTCGTATTAACTGATTGTTATTAGTTGTTACGGTCCACGATATACATCTTAAATATTCCTATAAAAATGTCTTTACATATTTATGGAAATGTGGTTACTAATTATTGACTTATAAAAGTTAAAAAAAAAACCCAACAATTTTTTGCATTAATCCACATTTCGGCATTGAAGTTCATAATATATATAGTCTGTTATAGCTTTAATCCGTAAAGCTTAATATCCCGACGGAGAAAGAAAGATGTGGTACTATGTATAAATACGTCAATAAACTATAGTAGATTACCTGTTTTATAATTGTCCAGGATATGTCTCCGTGGATGCCATGTAGAATTCCAGCAAGACTGAGAATCGCGGGAATACTGATTACTACAGGATCACATGACACATACCACGTGTTCTGATTTCATCAAAGTGCAATCCGTGCCAATCTTTCAATCATTCAATATAAACTAAATATCACAAACGTCAGGTAATCAAACCTTTTACTTTTTAGGTTGTTTTTGAAAGTAAAAATACTACTTGTGTTATGGTAACCTTTTCTCTGGTCAATCAAAGATAACCAAACTTATTTTCAGAAAGTAGACTAACCCATTAATGATTAACACACAGACCACCGAACATTATCGGTATGATGCCGCATAGTATACTGTTTCCTGCTTACTTGATATGCAGACAAATTAAAGTACGCATCGACCAAATAATACATCAAGGTCACTGTCTGGGTGTCGACCTGCCTTTTCTAGTGGCACATATATATACTATTCAAAAAAAGTAGGGGATATTTGATTTTGGGGGCATAATACTAAAATATGCAAATGACTACGAAAAAAAGTCACTATAGAACCTAACAGAAGAAACATTTCCAGTTACATGTGACGCCCAAACGCACCAATAGCTACCGCATGGAATGCAGGTGATGCTTGGGATCATCATGGGGGTCCAACCCAAGATTTGCACGACTCTGACTTTGAATGTTACAGTCATTGTGGCATTGAATTCCAGGGTGGAACCATCAGTTTAATTGTTTTAGTGACCAGAAAACAAATTTTGATATGCGTCGGCTCACCTAAAATGAAAGGTTACGTGCCCTTGGCATGCTACAGATCGGCACAACACAGGCGGTTGTGGCGCGGACGATGAATGTTTCTCAGTCTGTCATAAGCAGGCTATGGTCCAGATACCGTGATACACAATCTGTACAGGACAGACCACGCTCAGGTCGACCAAGGGCGACAACTCAAGCCCAGGATCGATTTATCCGTACCTTGGCCTTGAGAAATCGTGTCATCACAGCAAATCAGATCAGCGCTCGTTTTCAAACAGACACTGGTGTGAGAGTGAGTGGCCAGACGATTCGGAATCGACTGCATAGGGGTCACCTTCGCGCCCGACGTCCTCGCATGATCCCTTGTTTGAGAGATCATCACATTCAGGCAAGACGTCGTTGGTGTAAGGATCGTCAACACTGGGATAATCGACGCTGGAGCAATGTGATGTTTTCAGATGAGTCAAGGTTCACTGTTGATTTTTTGGACAGACGTAGGAGGGTGTGGCGTCGTCGAAACGAGCGCTTCCAAGACGTTAACGTCATCAGACATGATCGATTTGGGGGTGGTTCTGTTATGGTGTGGGGAGGCATCACTGTTGCTGGAAGAACGGCTTTACATGTTGTTGCAGGGCGTGTTACAGGCCAGTACTACCGGGACAACATCTTGGCAGTCCATGTTGTGCCGTTCGCACGACGTCATGGCCGCCGTTTCATCTTCCAGGATGACAACGCAAGATGTCACAGGGCCAGGATCGTTACAGGTTACCTTCAACAACAGAACATCACCACATTACCTTGGCCAGCACTGAGTCCCGACCTCTCCCCCATCGAGCATGTCTGGGACATGCTTGGACAGAGGTTACGTCAACGTCAACAACGTCCTGCCAATGTCCAAGAACTTGCTGCTGCGTTGCAACAGGAATGGGACAATCTGGACCAAAATGACCTTAGACGTCTCATTAGTAGTATGCCACGTCGGATCAATGCTTGTTTGGCAAACAGAGGAGGATTTACCCGTTACTGACTTGGTTGTGATGCTGTGGTAACTTTGCTGTTTGACCCCGGGTATCATTTTACCCTTATAATGGTCAGTCTGTGCCTTACTTAGTCTAACGATCATTTGGAATAAATCGATGAATGTGAACTTCATTTCATTTTGTCATTTGTTTCTTCGTCAGTTTCATTAGGTGACTTTAATAACACTTAAAAATCAAATATCCCCTACTTTTTTTGAATAGTATATTAACTTCCCTATCTCTAAATTATTCACTTTCTCTACAAATTCCCACGTTTTTTTTTTACTACAAGTCATAGAATAGTGTTATCCTGGCTGAGGAGAAATAACATTATTACCGTGTATCAAATCTCACTCTCCTTGGATTTATTCTATTCTAGATAAAACATTTGGTTCCCTGATACCAGAAAAGGGCTACTGACTATTGCTATCGATATGGCACGTGTCTAAGCATTACATCAAATCCTTTCAAAGTAAACGGTATACGTGCTGCCAACCCATCTGGTTCTGAAATAATCAAAGACTAACTGTATCTCAGCTAAAATTTTACACCATTTAGTACCCCACTACTCAATTTATTAATTGATATTTCTGTAAATTATTGATATATAGGAAAAACTTGTCTGTGATATCACCCATGGTGGAAGTGGACATTAAGCTTCAAGGAAGGAATGAACAAACTTACTTAATCAATGGGATGTCCTTGATATCTTAGTCCTGAAAACAATTTGTGGGTTCTCCTATGTCAGACATTTTATTTCCCCATTCTACACACAGGGAACTATCTACTCTACTCCAAGAATAGATCTCTGCCCTAAATGGCTGCCATATCCAACAATTGGTATACTGATTTGAAATATACTTAGTGTTTTCGACTAAAATCGTTGATTTAAAGGGACAATAACACTCTTGCTGGCTTGTCGACAGCTCCAGAAAATAAAAAATAGCCTTATTCTAAGTACTAGATGTGTTAGTGTCCTACCTGTTGTGTAAATTATCCATTAAATCCTATTTTACTTGTCGAAAGGGTTCAAAAATATTTTTAAATCCAAGTCACATTTGAAAAGCTTTACGTCAGGCTTTTCAAATCATTTAGTTGAATTTTTCCAATTTTTTGAATTAGATGTGTTAAGATGAAATTTGTATCCTTGTTTCGCAAATAGTGTAAATGTATGTAATGCCAAAGTTGTTGATACGCTAGAAGTCACAATTTTGATCTGATTTTGATGAAACCTGATATGTATGTTTATAATTCAAAGATCTTGGTTCCTGTCGATATTTGCACATATCGGACGGTAACTCCCTGAATTATGGCCCATGATTGTACGAAAAATCACGTTTTTAGCTAATTAAAATTATACTCTTCAAAAAAAGTAGGGGATATTTAGAAACAATACAAAACTGCGGAAATTCACTGCTGTTTTTATTAGAGGTAGCCAGTGTATGTTAATAACAGGGCAATTGCCTACACATGAACATAAACAGTTCATATGGGCGGTTTATCTGACGGCCCCATTTCACTGTCAAAAGTGAAAATGGACGTTTTGGATTTTTGTCTTAATAATGAGAAATTGCTCCACCAATCCTCAGACATTCAACAATTCGTCAAGGCATGCTCCTAATCAACTGTCCAATCACGATTTGGGGCAATCTGACCCACTCCTCTTGCAGTGCCACGGCCAATTCTTGCAGTGTTCCCGATCAAATTAAACGGCTGCCGAACACGTCTGCCGATCAAATTAAAAGTAACACACTAAAGCAAAGATACGCTAAACAGTAAATCTTATGCAAGAACCAATAGGAATTCAAACATGGATAGGATAAACCAGCAAGCGGCAGTTTTCATCAACCCTTCCTTGAAGTGCCAAATTTGACAATGAACCCCTTCCAATGTGTATGGCGCTATTGCGTGTTGCACATGCAGCTCAGTGGTTCTGTTGGGGCGATAAGTTCTTCATCTGTGAACATACTCTTAAAGCATGTCAAGTGTTCATGACTATTTATCATATCACAACCTTCATAGGTATTTGCATTTCAATATCCCCTACTTTTTTTGAAGAGTATATTATAGGCTGTCAACTAAAGTGGTTGATCTATTAAGTTTCTTCTAACTATTGTTTTAAATGCCTTAAGACTTAATTATATGTTTATGTCAACATAGTAACTAATTTATATAAAAAGATAAATGTATTTAAGATGATTCATTAGTTGGACTTGGAGAGACCTGCTTAGGGAACCTATAATATACTAGTTGGAGGTCTGATTTATAGGAAATTGCAAGTTGTTAAATTGTTGCTGTTAATTATTTGCTCCTGTAATAAAGTGTTGAAGATCCATTTCAAGAATCTGTACTCATTTCTGATACAGGGCTGGGGCCATTACATTGCCAATGTAATTAATTACATTACCATTATTTTTTAAATGTAATCCTTACAATTACTTTCTCATTTTTAGCAATGTAATTAATAACCATTACCCATTACATTGAAAGTAATTAATAACCATTACTTTATGACTATATAAATAAAACCAAAGTTCATAGAAATTAAAAAGACAACCTTATTTCCTGCGCCTACAAAATCAAATTCAAAATAATCCTTGATTCACTTTAATAGATATTTCTGTATGACTTGTTATTTCTATAAATTATAACATCAAGGCAAATTTTCAAGTGAGGGGCGGTGTTGACAAAAACTTGAGGTCTAAGTTTGATTATGAGAGCATTTTCAGCTCTGGGTAAGCAAAGCGATAAGCAATTCGATTGGTCGAGACTTTGGAGCTTGATTCTAATTGAGTGATAGTGGTGAAACTTTGTGTTTTATTACATCAGTATCTTAACAACGTTCAATGCTGAGCATTTTCTGCTTAGGCAAAGTAGAGACTTCAGTCTGATTGATTGAGACTTTGGAACACAATAACTCTCCTTCTAATTGAGGTAGAATGTTCAAACTTGGTGTAAGTGTCTATTAGGCGAATGCCTTGACATAGTTCGTTCATGTGCATTTTCCACTAAGGCTATAAGCAGAGATAAGCAATTTGATTGGTTGAGACTTTAGAACACGATAACTTAGGTTCCAATTGGGTGAGAGCGATGAATATCTGAGTATAGATTCATTATATCAATACATAAGCAATTTGATAGGTCAAGACTTTGGAACATAACAATCTGCTTTTAATTGAGGTATAGATGTTCATTAGGCAAATGTATTGACTGAGTTCAATGATTAATATATCCCATTAAAGCTAAGCAGAGCCTCGCAATTTCTTTGGTCAATGCTTTGGGACAAGATAACTTTGATTCTAACTGATAGAAATTGATGAAACTTAGTGTATAGTTTCACTCACTACCAAGCACTCCAAAACCTGAGTTTGATAGTGGGCATTTTATGCTTAGACTAATCATAGATAATGTGTTTGATTACTCGATACTTTTTAAAAAGATAAATGTGCAATTAATTAATATGTGTCATCTGTTTTGTTTTTTTTTATTTCAGCAGGGGACATCAGCCTGACTCTTGGCTTGTTATAATTTGCTAAAAATGATATAAATCTTTTTTTTATAATGAATTGGATTTTATGTCAGATACACTTAATTTACTTCTTTGGTACAATAAAACTTGAGGCCAGTTATATTGGAAATATTTATATGTAATTGAAATGTAATTGACCATTACATGATTTTTGGAAGGTAATTAATTATATTTCCATTCATCATTACTTTTATCATCTTCCATTACTCATTACATGCCCATTACTTATAAAATGTAATGATTACATTACATCACCATTACAATTACCCCAGCCCTGTTCTGATACTTAAGAGACCACACGTCGACAAACTACATTCCCTGAAAAGCTAACAGTGTTCTGTTTAGCAAATTTGATAAGGATCTAGGATTGAAATCTGTTGAAACCTATAGCCTCTATCCCATTCACATGGTTTTCGGAAACAGGGGTATAGAGAGAGGAGAGAAATGGGGTTTAACGTCCACCCGACACAAACCGGTCATTTCGGGACTAACATATGGTTCAGTTTTATTTCCATAATTTACTTGAGCGTAGGGGTCTTTAGCAGTGGGAGGAAACCGGAGGGCCCGGAGAAAACCACGAAGTTGGACAGGCGACTCTACTCCTTGTCACGCACAACCGGGGAATCGAAACCATGCCAGTTGACTCAATGACAGACTTTATGATACAGCGCGCACATGCTAACCATTCAGCCATCCAACCCCCCAAACGGGGGTATAACTCAGGAACAGAAGGCTGCAGATTATGAATATTGATAGGGATCGATGATCCCAATACTTCAAGCCGAATATGAAAAAGATCCATTAAAAAGATAAAATGAAGTTTAACGTCCTACTGTTCTGCTGCGACTTGGCTAATGAAGACGGGCATACGCCATTAAGTGTGCTATGAGGGAAATTTTGCCCTGACAGCGGTACTCTGGCCTACTCATCTATTGAATTCCAACTGCCAAAGGATCTTTTATGTGCACGTGTGTACATAGGACCTCAGTTTTTCATGCCATCTGAATGACTATGGTATACATTGTCCCTTGCTAGGCTTCTTGTCATGCACAGCTGACAAAGGGGAACCCCGCTTGAAAATTCAGATGAACTTTCAAGAAAGGCCAACACTGGGATCGCACACAGGACCTCCAGGTTAGTTAGCTAATGTTTAACGCACTGAGCCACCGCAGCTCCCATCCATATAGCCTTTATCGCATTCACAAGGTTTTTTAGAAACAGGGGCATAACTTGATCGTTGCTGAAGTTAAAAGATCTTTGAGAGACGGGTTTCGGAAATGAAATGGGGTTTAACGTCCTACTGTTCTGCTCCTATACTGGGCTAATGAAGATGGGCATACGTCATACAGTGTGATTTGAGGGAAATTTTGCCCGGGCAGCGGCACTATCGCCTACTCTTATATCAAATTCCAACTGCCAAGGGATCTTTTACGTGCATTCCAATGTATACACGGGACCTCGGTTTTCCGTCTCATCCGGAGGACTAGACAGCTGTCCTTGTCAGGCCCTCCGTTCTGCACCACTGACAAGGGGAAACCACGTCTGAAAATCAGGGACGGGTTTTGGAAAAACAGTCCAGCAATCGTTCGAACTTTGGAGGATGTGCCAGTTATTCCTGATGATCTTGCTGATGTGGACTGAAGTTGGATAATAGTCCGTTATGAAAACTGGACGTTTGTTATCCTTTGGTGTGGTTTTTGTGCTTAGGAGGCTTTTCCTCTGCATATTATCGGCTTTGTATCGAAACAGTATATATAGAACCCCACCAAGTGAGATAAATCGGTCTGAAGAGTTTGATACGGACGAAACTATAGTCACTGCTAAAAGGGATAACTGGCCAAATTGCCCATTTTATCTACCAACAATTTTTTCGAAACAATATATCAAAGTAATTTCTGAATACTGCTTACGAACAGGATGAATAACTTATATTGAGAATGCCTTTAATGTAACATGTAAACTCAAACTTCTAAAAAAAACACCTGTCTTAATACAGTTGAAGTGTGATACAAATAATAATTAGGAAATGAAAACACATCTTAAACAAAATGAATACTGATTTATTAAATGTAAGCTTAAGAAAATTATACAACATAAGTATATAATAACATGTAATTAATATTTATAAAATTGAGAATAACTTTCGGGTAATAATGGAGCAATGGTGGAGTCTGCCAAACTGGGGTTTAATGTCCTACTGTTCTGCTAATGAAGATGCGCATACACCATGCAGTGTACTATTTTGGGAAATTTTGTCAGGACAGTGGTGCACTCTTATATCGAATTCCATCTGCTACAGGATCTTTTACGTGCACGCCAATCTTTACACAGGACCTCGGTTTTTGCACCGCTGACAAGGGGAAACCAGGCCGGAAATCCCAATTAACTTTCTCGGCCAACACCGGAAGTGAACCCGCGACCTCCAGGCTAGCGAGTCAGCATCTTACTTACTTAGTCACTGTGGCTCCTCCTGAATAAACGATAAGTAGTATTGAGTTTAAGACTTTGCAAACACAATCAAATGCAAATGTAATTGGCACTATATTTTTTTAAAACCATGCAGTGAATAAAGAATATAAATATAAATATAAATTTAGTAGAAAGAGTATAATACTAATCACATTATATACAAGTATAATAAACCAGCAGAAGTTTCAGCAGATTAAAAGATTCTTTGCAAAAAATGCCTACAAGGGGAGATAACTTCAGTCCCTATTGTAAAATAGACTGCGCATTCCATAAAATGAACAAGGACCGATCTCGGTCATATATTAATTTAAATTTAACAACTTTCTTCATCTTACTAATGTTAACAACGTAACATTATGATAGTTAGCGCTCTGTTGCTAACTTCTTTTAAACAATTTAGACAGACAGATGAAACGAGTCACAAAATAATACCACATTAAAATGTCTGTCTCTTAAGACCATGGGTCTGATTACACCATATTTTACAATAGGAGCATCAGTGTAGAAATAATCATTTAATTAATTCAATAATTTGTAAAAGCCATTATGATTAGCACCATTTCATATTCAGAAATGTTAATATTTCAAATAATTTTTATCGACATCATGATATAAATGTACACTATAACATGTAAACTACATGTAATTATGAATACACAGGATATTCTGGAGACCATCAAAAGATTTGCTGAGTATTAAATGAATTAAAATGAATTACTATCATATTTTACCAAAACAGTGAATATAAATGAGGAACAGAAGTAGGAAAATTCGTATACACCTATATGAAAGTATGGAGGATAAATTGGGACTTTATTCTTAGATTTTACATACACAAAACATGTAGTTTTTCAACTCAAATCTATTCACCTATACTAACTTGTTACAACTCTTTATAATAAGAGAGTGTATGATGAAACATCTCAACTGAAAGATATCATGGTATTAAAATATAATCACATATTTTTAACTTTAAGAAATATGTGAACAATCTGGCGTGTTGAGACTTACAGAACTGAATATTTAAATCTGGTGATATGGTTCTATTTGCGAAATCCAATAAAAACTAGAATTAATATAATATATGTGGGTTTATTAAATGATTAAAATTAAAGCTAAAGCTAGTTGACTTAAACTTATATGTATAAGAGAATATAATAGACAATATAATATAATATAATATCGTATCGTAATATTAATTAAATAATAACATACAAAAGCAAATTAAATTAGCAAAATATATTTATATCATTTCCTTGTCATGTTTTTAAAATCATTATATTTGGTCAAATTTGAAATTGTTCAGGAAGAAAAGGGACTTTGTTTATGGGTCATCTTGGCATTTATTTCAGCTTTTTGAACCATGATTAGATCTCAAATGTTAAAATTCTATAGATTAAACATTTATGCTAGCTTACTATTTCTCTCTGCTAAACATACCAAAGGCATCCTGTGAGTGCCATAGGGGCAAGTAACACAAGGGGGGTTTTGGGGGATCTCCCCAATAAAATTGTGAAAATTTAAGTCAATTACCTGGCATTTGAGGTCATAGCTGAGAGCAAATTCTTATGAACGCAAGGATCAGAAATTGGACAGAATCTAGACATCTGCCTGTCAATTCTGCCTGTTTTGTGATAGTATAAGACTGCAGCAGAGTGAAAGAATGATGTCATAATGGAGCAAGCCCCATGCCCTGAAACAATTTTAGATATCGACGCATAATATTTAAAATACTGAGCACTAATTTTTTGGGACTGGGTCTGAGGGTTACTTCAAAATGTCATCTCCAAGTTTTCCCATTCAAAACTGCGAATCAACCAATGTGGTTAAGAATAATTCCAAGAGCATCGCTAACGCTGCAATATACGTCCACATTCCAGCTTTGATTGATATGGTACTTTTTAAAATGAAGAGAATGAAATATGAAATGGCCGTAATATGACAAGAGGCAAAGAAGGCTAGGCGTTGGGTTTGTTTTTCCAAATTTACAGACAAAAAAAAGTGGGTATTATACTGCTCCAGGAAGTCGGGGCATGTACCAAAATAAATAGTTGCTGTCTTTACGGTATAAGGGATAAATATGCAAAGTTCCAAGACGTTCCATTCAGAATTGCAGCCTGTAGATGATAAGTACAAAAATCGGATGTGGCTCTGCCCCTGGGGGTTGAATATGGAACAATATAAATAGGCACCACCCTGTTATTGAAATGACAACATCAATAGTTGCCGTCCTTAGGGTATAAGGAATAAGTATACCAAGTTCCAAGATAATCCATTCAGTATTGTGGCCTTCGCCCCTGGGGGTCAGGGCATTCACCAAAATCCATAATTGACGTCCTTAGGTTATAAGGAATACATATGCCAAGTACCAAGTTGATCCATTCAGAATTGCGGCCTGTAAACGATAAACACAAAAATATGGGCATGGTGGTTGGGACATGCAGTTGTCATGCTTAGGGTATAAGAAATAGGTATGCAAAGTTTCAAAAGGATCTGTTAAGAATTGTGGCCTGTAGGCGAAACACAAGACACACAAACATGGGCGTGGCTCTGTCCCTGGGGGTCGGGCAAGCACCAAAAATAATAGAGGTCAGCCTTAGGGTATAAGGAATAAGTATAAAACAGTTTTCAAGATGACTGATTAAGCATTGCATGCTGTAAGTGACACAATGACACACAAAAAGAAAATGTGCGTGCCTCTGCCCCTGGGGATTGGGCATTCACCAAAAAATATAGGGATGTTCCTTAGGATAGAAGGAATAAGTATGCAAAGTTTCAAGGTAATATGTTAAGAAATTTGGTCTGTAGATGACAAACAAATAAATACAAGAAATGGGTGTGGCTCTGCCACTGGGGGACGGGCATGCACCAAAAACAATAGGGGGTCATCCTTAGGGTATAAGGAATTCATACGCAATTTTTTTCAAGACGATTGATTAATAATTGTGGCCTGTAGGCGATACACAGACACACAAAAAGAAAATGGGCGTGGCTCTGCCCCTGGGAGTTGGGCGTGCACCCAAAACGATAGGGCTGTTCCTTAGGGTACAAAGAATAAGTATGCAAAATTTCAAGATGAGTGGTTAAGAAATGCAGCCTGTCGATGCCCAAAAAATACAAAATATTGGCGTGGCTCTGCCACTGGGGGTCGGGCATGCACCAAAATCAGTAGGGATCATCCTTAAGGTATATGGAATAAGTATGTAAAGTTTCAAGACGATAAGTCAAGCATTGCGCCCTGTAGGCAACATACAGACACCCAAAAAGAAAATGGGCGTGGCTCTGCCCCTGGGGGTTGGAGAGAGAGAGAGAAATGGGGTTTAACGTCCACTCGACTCAAACTAGGTCATTTCGGGACTAACATATGGTTTTTTGATTTTATTTCAATTATTCGCTTGCACATAGGGGTCTTTAGCAGTAGGAGGAAACCGAAGGACCCAGAGAAAACCCACAAGGTTGGACAGGCGACCCTACTCCTTGTCACGTACACCGTTGATTCGAAACCACGCCAGTCGACTCAATGACAGACTTTATGATACAGCGCGCGCACGCTAACCATTCAGCCATCCGCATGTACCAAAAACAATAGTGATGATCCTTAGGGTATAAGGAATAAATATGCAAAGTTTGAAGTGGATTCGATAAGAAATGCGACCTGTAGACGACAAACAAAGAAATACAAAAAAAAGGGTGTGGCTCTGCCCATGGGGGTTGGGCAATGGGCATGCACCAAAAAAAATAGGGAACATCCTTAGGGTATAAGGAGTAAGTATGTAAAGTTTCAAGACAATCAGTTAAGAATTGCGGTCTGTAGGCGACACACACATAAAGTACAAAAACCTTCACATGTAATGCAGAATGTCATATTTCTCAAGATAAATAAATATAAAAATATTTCTATAAAAAACCAGCGGCTGCCAGACAGGATAAGTCCACATTTTGCAAGAGATGGATAGAGAACAAGCTAAACAAAAAGTGATTTTTTCGTAAAATCAAGGGCCATAATTCAGGAAGTTATGGTACGATATGCACGCATACATACAAGAACCAAGATCTTTGGGTTATAAAGATATATTTCAAGTTTCATCAAAATCGGATCAACATTGTGACTTCTAGAGGGTCGACAACCTTGATATATTTACACTATTTGCGTAAGAGGGGTGGCCATTTTGTCCGGCAGTTTTGGTCCGATTTTCACGAAATTCTAACTTAGCCATCATTAGGGTGTAACGGTGAAATATTCAAATGTTTTTTTCAATCGGATAAAAATTGTGACCTCAAGAGGGACCACAAACTAAAAACACGATTTTTCGTATAATCAAGGGCCATAATTCAGGAAGTTATGATCCGATATGTGCAAATATTGAAAGGAACCAAGATCATTGGGTTATAAACATGCATTTTAAGTTTCATCAAAATCAGATGAAAATTGTGACCTCTAGAGTGTTCAGAAGCTAAAAATGTGATTTTTCTTACAATCAGGGGCCATAATCCATGAAGCTATCGTCCGATATATGCCAATATCGAAAGGAACCGAGATCTTTGAGAGACAGACCTATATTTTAAGTTTCGTCGTAATCAGATAAAAATTGTGACCTGTTGAGTGTTCACAAACAAATTATTGACGGATGGACAAACAGGGGCGACGGCATAATACGTCCACATGAAAATGTGGGTGTATAAAAATGTACAAAAAGCACTTTCAACCAACCTATGATCCACATTTATTAGGCTAAACATTCATGGCTGAGATAAGGAGTGGAAGTGAATAATTTATAATTCTATACAGTACAGATATCTCGGAAATAGAATCACCTTTAAATTCCATAGATACCTATGATTTGCTTGTAAGACACAAATTTGATTTTTTCATGGAAAAATTGGGAAATATTTTAAGTTTATATTGGTCTGACACTGCCATCTTTATCTCTCTCTCAAACAAACATAGTAATAATAAACTGCCAGATTTTTTTCCCCTAAAAATCAGTCATGGGGTATATCCTGTTTTGGGGAAGAGGTCTTGGATTCATACCAGAATAATGTGTCTATTTCTAATGAAATGCGTATATAATTCCTGATGATTTATTGCAAACATAATGAAAGTTACACATTAAAAATCAATTTCTTAAAGAGTCTAGATTGTATACTACTGGTACACTATTAATAACATTAAATTTAACATTTCTAAGACAATACTAAAGTAACATGTAAAAATTATAATACTTTATAAAATAAATTGTGGTTGTTAGACTTCTGATGATGATCCACCAATGGCTCCCCCTGTAGCCCCAGACATTAATTTATCTGTTTCATCATAATGACATTCAGCACTTGTATCAACATTAACATAAGTACTTTCAATATTTCGTTTCTGTGGACCTGTTTTGTGTTCTAGTTTTTGTATCATATTACTAATTTCATTCACAAGATCACTAAAAGCAGGTCGATCTTGTGGATTTGCATTCCAACATTGTCTCATGATCTCAAACCTGAAATAAAGTTAAAGACAGGAATTCTTTTTTTTATTTGTGCAAGCGTAAGATTGAGTCTACAGTAAATATGATAATTTTATTTTATTGTGCTAATGATTTAGTAATTATTAGAAGCAAGCCCAGATCTCTCAGGATATACTTTGATAAAGGTCGGTTTAAGTAAGAAAATCAAACACCAACGTGTGGAAAAAATAGCCCAATTACCAAGTCTTAAATTTTCAAACCAAAACCATTTGGAAATGATCACTACATTTTCTTAACAGGGCCATACATTTAAGAAATTTTACTGTTCAATTGTATAGGTGTCTTGCAATTTATAAACATGACAATCAGTTGCCACCTTAATTTCTGCAAAAATATAGCTATGATAATCAAGGCACTTCTATAATGTGCAATTTGGGGACTTGTTATAGTCTGGAAGTGGTAGAAGGGTGAAAGAATCCCTGTTACAGTACAAGTAAGTCTAGATCTCAGTGTTACAGTCGGGGAAGAGCAGGTAAAAATCCTGGTAAATAATCTAAATAAATTAATCTCTGTGTAACAAACTTGACAAGACTGTATAAAGTAAAGTGGTTTAATCCAGGACACATTTTGAGCTATAGTTGATGAAAGACTGTAGCCAGAAACCTGTTTTGGATTAAAACGTACTTTACTTTATTCAGATTTGTCAAGTTTGTTGCTCAGGGATTAATTTATTACTCTATTTCCAATCTAAATGATATAATACTAATATTATTATCAGTCTCCCTTCCTTGTGAACTCTTGGTCATGAATTGTGATGAAACTGTCTTTGAATTATCAATAGGTTCATAAATATAACAATAAATGTTACTTACAAAGGATCAGGACAGTATTGGGGTTGAGCCATTCTTCTTCCAGCCTTTAAATAACGTATAACATCCCAGTTATCTACCTCGGGATACGGATTAACTCCCCTTGTCATCAACTCCCATAAAACTACACCAAACGACCACTATAATAAAATACAAAATAGTTCACTTATTGTAATTAAGTATAATCATATTGACATGCCCCTGTGCAGTCTATCTTGAATAATATCGCTTTTTTCTGGTCATTATGTCTAGTATGTTTATCTTTCAAATGCCTTAAAATAAATGGGGTGTATTTAAGGCAGTCCTACAGAAAATGAGTAGTCAGTCACACAATCAATTAGGAGTGTGCATGTATTAATTCGAGTATATAATAAAACCACCATTATTTTACTAACAACCGGTGCTTTTAACATTTTTAGGCATGGTATGATTTCAATTACATTTAATCAAATTTATAGAAAATAATATATGATTTAATTTTCAAGCATAAACTCTCAAGTACGATATGCCTTTAATAATAATAATATCAATGGAAAAATTGTACTAATTTAATTCTAGTAGCCAAGGTTATAATTAATATTACAACAAGACTGCTAATTCTGAATCTTTATTAAGACAATAAATCCTGTTTGTCATTGATTTGTATTTAATACCAGCGGCTGCCAGGCAGGATACGCCCACATTTTCGAGAGATGGGTAGAGAACAAGCTAAAAAGAAAGTGATTTTTCCCACAATCAAGGGCCATAATTCAGGAAATTACAATTCGATATGCGCAAATATCAAAAGGAACCGAGATCTTTGGGTTATAAACTTACATTTCAAGTTTCAACAAAATCGGATAAAAATTGTGACCTCCATTGGATCCACAACATTGATCTATCTTCTATATATATATTTGTGACTGTCGTTTGTCTGTCTGTCTGTCTGTTCGGGGTTGGCGTCTAAACAAGGTCTGCCCCGAGTCTGAAATTTTGGGTATAGGGGTAGCTCGGACCGGGGAGTAACATAGGTCAGGTGGCGTTACTCTACCACTTCCGGTTTCGGAGTTATGACCCCCGAGCGAAGTCTGTCTGTTCGGGGTTGGCGGCTACATCTGCCCCGAGTCTGAAATTTGGGGTATAGGGGTAGCTCGGACCGGGAGTAACATAGGCCAGGTGGCGTTAGTCTACCACTTCCGGTTTCGGAGTTATGACCCCCAAGCGAAGTCTGTCTGTTAGGGGTTGGCGGCTACACTAGGTCTGCCCCGAGTCTGAAATTTGGGGTATAGGGGTAGCTCAGACCAAGAGTAATATAGGCCAGGTGGCGTTAGTCTACCACTTCCGGTTTCGGAGTTATGACCCCCGAGCGAAGCCGGTCTGTTCGGGGTTGGCGGCTACACTAGGTCTGCCCCGAGTCTGAAATTTGGGGTATAGGGGTAGCTCGGACCGGGGAGTAACATAGGCCAGGTGGCGTTAGTCTATTACTTCCGGTTTCGGAGTTATGACCCCCGAGCGAAGCCCGGTATCCTGCTAGTATACCATATTTTTACGCTATTTGAGAACGAAGGGCGGCCATTTCGTCTCAGTTTTGAGACGATTTTCACGAAATTCGAACTCAGCCGTCCTTATGGTGTAATGGTGATATAATAATACGTTTTTTTAAATCGGATAAAAAATTTGACCTCTACCGGGTCCACAAGCTAAAAACGCGATTTTCGTACAATCAGGGGCCATAATTCAGGAAGTTACAGTCCGATATGCGCGAATATCGACAGGAACCGAGATCTTTGGGTTATAAACTTACATTTCAAGTTTCAACAAAATCGGATAAAAATTGTGACCTCCATTGGATCCACAACATTGATCTATCTTCTATATATATATATATTTGTGACTGTCGTTTGTCTGTCTGTCTGTTCGGGGTTGGCGGCTACACAAGGTCTGCCCCGAGTCTGAAATTTGGGGTATAGGGGTAGCTCGGACCGGGGAGTAACATAGGTCAGGTGGCGTTACTCTACCACTTCCGGTCCACAACCTTGACATACCATATTTTTACGCTATTTGAAAACGAACGGCGGCCATTTTGTCTGTCAATTTTGGGCCAATTTTCACGAAAATCAAACTCAGCCGTCCTAAGGCTGTAACGGTGATATAATAATACGGTTTTTAAAATCGGATAAAAATTATGACCTCTATAGGGTCCACAAGCTAAAAATGCGATTTTTCGTACAATCAGGGGCCATAATTCAGGAAGTTACTGTCCGATATGCACGAACATCGAAAGGAACCAAGATCTTTGGGTTATAAACTTACATTTCAAGTTTAAATAAAATCGGATTAAAATTGTGACCTCCATAGGGTCCACAACCTTGATATACCATTTTAACGCTATTTGAGAACGAAGGGCGGCCATTTTGTCTGATTTTCACGAAATTCGAACTCAGCCGTGTATTGGTTATATAATAATACGTTTTTTTTAAATCGGATAAAAATGATGACCTCTATAGGGTCCACAAGCTAAAAACGCGATTTTTCGTACAATCAGGGGCCATAATTCAGGAAGTTACGATCCGATATGCGCGAATATCGAAAGGAACCGAGATCTGTGGGTTATAAACTT
This sequence comes from Patella vulgata, assembly GCF_932274485.2. Lineage (NCBI taxonomy): Eukaryota > Metazoa > Mollusca > Gastropoda > Patellidae > Patella > Patella vulgata. The sequence continues at coordinate 48,858,039 of NC_065885.2, forward strand.
ACATTTCAAGTTTCAACAAAATCGGATAAAAATTGTGACCTCTATAGAGTCCACAAGCTAAAAATGTGATTTTTCGTACAAATAGGGGCCATAATCCATGAAGTTTTGATCCGATACATGCCAATATCGAAAGCAGCCAAGATCTTTTGGAGATAAACCTATATATCAAGTTTTGTCAAAATCGGATAAGAATTGTGACATGTAGAGTGTCCACAAACAATTGTGGACGGACTGACAGGGGCGACGACAATATACGTCCACATGAAAATGTGAGCGTATAATAAAATTATTTAACTCACCACATCTGATTTAGCACTGTACGTTCCTTTTTCCAAACTTTCCATTGCCATCCATTTTACTGGTAATTTCGTTTTTTTATTGTCTGAACTGTAATAATCTTTTTCATAGATATCTCTCGCTAAGCCAAAATCAGCCACCTTTGCTCGGAAATCTTGATCCAACCTTCGTAATGATAAGTTAAATCAAATAAAATAGACTACAAAAAGTTTATAGACAATGTTATAATCTTATACCAAGACAACTAAGAGACCTTCAGAATTTTTGAGACACACGTGATCATACAGTCTATAGGAGAAATCACTCAAAATTATAATACAGGTTAGAGAATTTATCAATCTATTCAAATTGTATATCCACATTATATAGTAGTTCTCCATGTTGGCAATAAAAAATTTACTGAGCCATAGACAATATTTAGAAGTTTAAATCTGAATTGAATAGGAATTATGCCGGTTAGTACTATAAAAAATATTTTAGTTTAATGTTTATATTTGTTTTGTTTTTTTGTGATACATTCATTGGCTTCTGAAATTAAACCATCGCAAGCACATCACTAAATTCGGCAATGCAACTTTAAATCTATTTTAAAAATGCAAATCCATTGTTTCTAAATTACCAGTGAAATATTATGTTTCCAAGACAAGTCTAAAACCAGCGGTTGCCAAGCAAGATACACCAATATTTTGCAAGAGATGGATAGAGAACAAGCTAAAAAAAAAAAAACCCTGTGATTTTTCTACAATCAGGGACCATAATCCAGGAAGTTATGGTCCGAAATGTGCTAATATTGAAATGAACCGAGATCTTTGGGATATAAACATAAGTTTCATCAAAATCGGACAACCAGCGGCTGCCAGGCAGGAAACGCCCACATTTTCGAGAGATGGATAGAGAACAAGCTAACAAGAAAGTGATTTTTCCTACAATCAAGGGCCATAATTCAGGAAATTACAATTCGATATGCGAGAATATCGAAAGGAACTGAGATCTTTGTGTTATAAACTTACATTTCAAGTTTCAACAAAATCGGATAAAAACCGCGACCTCTATAGGGTCCACAACCTTGATATACCATATTTTTATGCTATTTGAGAACGAACGATGGCCATTTTGTCTGTCAATTTGGGCCGATTTTCCCGAAAATTGAACTCAGTTCTCCTTAGGGTGTAACAGTGATATAATAATACGTTTTTTTAAATCGGATAAAATTATGACCGCTAAAAACGCGATTTTTCGTACAATCAGGGGCCATAATTCAGGAAGTTACAGTCCGATATGCGCGAATATCGAAAGGAACCGAGATCTGTGGGTTATAAACTTACATTTCAAGTTTCAACAAAATCGGATAAAAATTGTGACCTCTATGGGGTCCACAACCTTGATATACCATATTTTTACGCTATTTGAGAACGAAGGGCGGCCATTTTGTCTGTCAATTTTAGGCCGATTTTCACAAAATTCGAACTCAGCAATTCTTAGGGTGTAACAGTGATATAATAATACGTTTTTTTAAATCGGATAAAAATTATGACCTCTACAGGGTCCACAAGCTAAAAACGCAATTTTTCATACAATCCGGGGCCATACTTCAGGAAGTTACGGTCTGATATGCGCGAATATCGAGAGGAACCGAGATCTTTGGGTTATAAACTTACATTTCAAGTTTCAACAAAATCGGATAAAAATTGTGACCTCTATAGGGTCCACAACCTTGATATACCATATTTTTACACTATTTGAGAACGAATGGCGGCCATTTTGTCTGTCAATTTTGGGCCGATTTTTACGAAATTCGAACTCAGTCGTCCTTAGGGTGTAACGGTGATATAATAATATGTTTTTTTAAATCGGATAAAAATTATGACCTCTATAGGGTCCACAAGCTAAAAACGCGATTTTTCGTACAATCAGGGGCCATAATTCAGGAAGTTATGGTCCAATATGCGCGAATATCGAAAGGAACCGAGATCTTTGGGTTATTAACTTATATTTCAAGTTTTAAAAAAATCGGATAAAAATTGTGACCTCTATAGGGTCCACAACCTTGATATACCATATTTTTACGCTATTTGAGAACGAACGGTGGCCATTTTGTCTGTCAATTTTGGGTCGATTTTCACGAAATTTGAACTCAGCCGTCCCTAGGGTGTATCGGTGATATAATAATACGTTTTTATTAAATCGGATAAAAATTATGACCTTTATAGGGTCCACAAGCTAAAAACGTGATTTTTCATACAATCAGGGGCCATAATTCAGGAAGGTACAGTCCGATATGCGCGAATATAGAGAGGAACTGAGATCTTTGGGTTATAAACTTACATTTCAAGTTTCAACAAAATCGGATAAAAATTGTGACCTCTATAGGGTCCACAAGCTAATAACGTGATTTTTCGTACAAACAGGGGCCATAATCCATGAAGTTTCGATCCGATACATGCCAATATCGAAAGCAGCCAAGATCTTTTGGGCATAAACCTATATTTCAAGTTTCGTCAAAATCGGACAAGAATTGTGACCTGTAGAGAGTCCACAAACAAATTGTGGACGGACGGACAGGGGCGACGACAATATACGTCCACATGAAAATGTGGGCGTATAAAAATTGTGACCTTTAGAGGGTCCACAACCTCCGTATTAATACTTTTACACAATATGCACAAGGAGCCGTTTTTATTTTCCCCAAAATTTGAACTCAACCTTCATTATGGTGTAACGGTGATATATTTAACGGCTTTAAAATCGGATAAAAAGTGTGACCTCTAGAGATTCCACAAGCTAAAAATGTGATTTTTTTGTACAATCAGGGGCCATAATTCAGTAAGTTATGGTCAGATATGTGCGAATATCCAGAGGAACTGAGATCTTTGGGATATAAACATATATTTTAAGTTTCATCAAAATCAGACAAAAATTGTGACCTCTAGCGGGTCCACCACCTTGGCAATATATACCTTTACACAATTTGCGTTCAAGGAATGGCCATTTCGTCAGGCAGTTTTGGTTCGATTTTTATGAAATTGGAATTCAATCACCATCAGGTGTAACGATGATATATCCAAACGATTTTTAAAATCGGATAAAAATTGTGACCTCTAGTGGTTCCACAAGCTAAAATCGCAATTTTTTTCTTACAATCTGGGGACATAATCCAGGAACTTACGGTTCGTTATGCGCAAATATCAAAAGAAACCGAGATCTTTGGGATATAAACACATGTTTTGAGTTTCATCAAAATCAGATAAAAATTGTTATCTCTAGAGGGTCCACAACCTTGATATTACATACTTTAACACTATTTGCATATAGGGAGTGACCATTTTGTCTGGCAGTTTCGGTCCGATTTTCACGAAATTCAATTTCGACCATCATTATGGTGTAACTCTGACAGATTCAAATGTTTTTTTTTTAAATCAGATAAAAATTGTGACCTCTAGAGGAACCACACGCTAAAAATGTGATTTTTTGAACCGATATGAGTCAATAACGAAATTAACCGAGATTATTAATTATAAACATATATTTCAAGTTTCAACAAAATTGGAAAAAAATTGACCTCTAGCAGAGTGTCCACAAGCTAAAAACGTGATTTTTCATACAATCAGGGACCATAATCCATGAAGATACGATCCGATACATGACAATATCGAAAGGAACCAAGATCTTTCGGAGATAAACCTATATTTCATGTTTCGTCAAAATTGGATAAAAATTTTGACCTGTAGAGTGTCCACATGCAAATTGTGGACAGACAGGGGTGACGACAATATACATCCACATGAAAATGTGGGCGTATAACAATTAAAAGCCTTAAAGACTAGTATGTCATTTTGTAAACAAATATTTTTAGATAGGAAATTATGAAAGAAAAATTTATTTCTGTCATGAGTAAAAGATTTATTTATTTTATTTTTATACTCTTTGGGGAAACCATTAAAATAAACAATGGGTGTTATATTGTTAATAATCTTACATGCAGTTTCTGGCAGCTAAATCTCTATGAACAAACTTAAGGCCAGCTAAATATTCCATTCCCTTAGCTATATCTATACCGAACAGTATTAGATCTTTAATTGTGGGGTTCTGAAATAAAACACACCAATAACAAACCAAAAATAAAAATAAGCAAAACTTTAAAAAAAAGCAAATAAAACAAAATTATAAAAAATAAATAAACCCCAGTTAATTCTAGTAATAAAAATGAAAAGCAAATAAAACAAACAGCCAGACATTAAATACACTGTTACAAAGCTATATTTCTGTGAATACATGTAAAATATGTAACCTTAATGTGCTGGTTAAATTCAACACAAGATCACGTAATATGTATAATGACTACCACCAGAACTTTGTATGGGGCCTTTTTATAATTTGGGGGAGTCAGGAGCAACATTGGCATGTACCAAAAGTGATTAATGTTTGTGCACTGGCAAAGATATTAATAGCATAACGCTTCTAATTAAACCCAGAATTATGTTTTATTAGTAGAGAAACATTTTTGGCCAATCAGAATGACCACAATTCCGGTGATTGCACTTCTCTCTTGGTTTTTTGTTGATGCATGTCAGTAAAAATAAATAATTTCTGTGGGTGCAATAATTATGTATAAATATAGTTTGCCAGGCAATGAAAACTATGCCCACAGCAGCTAAGTTATCCAATCAGTCCAATAGATTGTTGATTGTTTACTCATTTGTACTAACTTGTAGGTAATGGGAGGGTTTACAAGACACTGATCAAGAGTAACAAGTAATTATCAGAAAATGAAATGAAATAGGGTTTAACGTCCTACTGTTCTGCTCCAAACTGAGCTGATAAAGACGGGCATACGCCATACAGTGTGCTATGAGGAAATTTTGCCCGGACAGCGGCACTACAGCCTACTCTTATATTGAATTCCAACTGTCAGGGGATTTTTTTTTACGTGTACACCAATGTGTACACAGGACCTTGGTTTTCCGTCCCATCCGAATGACTAGACAGCTGTCCTTGCTTGTTACGCCCTCCGTCCTGCATCATTGACAAGGGGGAACCACGCTGGAAAATCCTCTGCCAATGCAGGGATCAAACACCCGACCTCCAGGCTAGCGAGCCAGCATCTTACCCACTTAGCCACAGTGACCCGGAGTAATTATCAGATCTAATTCAAGATTGATTGGCTTGTAGTTGTTCCTAGAGCCAACATGTACTGGTAATCAGTTAATAAATTTAGATGTTCAATTTATTGGATATTGTGTCTAATAAACATAAACACTATGTTTAAATTTAAAATTAATCTGATAATCACTTTAGCCATTAAAGGCTCTAGAAGACTTTTAATAGTGATCAAGGGCATTTTTTCAAAGTGGTCAAGGGCAATAACTCTTGAAGTACTTATCAGAAATTACTGATATTTTAACTTGAGAAAACCCCTGATCTGAATTTTGCTGATATCTTGAGAAAACTCCTGATCTGGATAACTGATGACTTAATTTGAGTAAAACTCTGATCTGGATTACCGATGGCTTAATTTTATTACACCCCTGTTCTGGATTACTGATATTTTAACTTGAGTAAACTCCTTATCTGTATCAGTGATGTCTTAACAAAATTTGTATTCTTAATCTTATAAATTCTTACATTATTTTCATCTCTGATGTAGCTGAGTAAATCACCGTGTTCCATAAACGGTAGAACAACAAGAGGCATGGCATCTAATCCAAGACATATCCCAATTAATTCTAGAACATTCTCATGATGAAAATCTTTCATTAATAGAGCCTCTTGAAGAAAAGCATTTAGCTCTATTTCACGAGGATTACTCTCTGAAAAACAAATTGTTGGAAAGTATGTTTTCAATATCCATACATCAATTCCAAGTATTAACACATTCCACATGGCCAATACTTTGAAAGTTAATTAGAGCAAATGTTTGACAATACATTGGTCAGATTTGAACCTGTGAAATCAAGGACAATATAAAAACCGGTACAACAGATTAATTTGTCATGTGTGATCATACATATTTGAACCAACATCATCAAGTTTCTGTTAATTATAGAGTAGAAATGTAGCGTTTACTTACGATGTAAAGTTTTAACAGCAACCAATATATCTCCTTTTTGTTCAGGCAATGTAAGAAACCCTTTATATACACAGCCAAAATTACCTACATAAAACACAATACAAATAACTCAAATACTGTACATATCAAAAACCATGTCCTGGATAGTCAATAAAATAGCAGAGAGATAACACAGGACTCTCACTACAACACCAGACTATTATTCTCACCTCATTGTTAAATCCATGCCATTTTTGGCCTATGACAGTTTTTCGAACATTTTGATGATCCTATCTTGATAATGACAAAGAGCTCAATGTGTCACAAGCATCTGATAAAATATTATAGAAGGTAGTTGAGCATCTCATTTTCAATTTTATATCTACGCCAGGTTAAAGGCATCCATAGACTGTGACGTTATTTTCTTAATCGATTTCCCTAATTGTTCTTCTTATGCACTAATGGAAAATATAAACAATTTTTTTAAAATTCCTCTATCGAATAATTTTGAAATTTAAATTCAATTATCTTTATAGTGTGTTTAATCTTATAAAGGCAATAATGTAAAAAGACATTAAGGGTTGAGTGAATACTAGTGCTGGGTATTGCCACGGCAGTCATGATACAATACATATTGTGATTCAAGTACTATGATACGATTCCTATCATGATTCATAACCAGGTCAATATTTATCAAGAAAACAACAAGATAAATGAATAATTGATATTTTTAGTCCTGCCAATGTCGAAGAAATTAAACTGTTTTATATCATGAAATTGATGTAGATCAAAACAATGACCAAAACAATTTAAGAGTGTTTGTGTGGATAATGTGTGACGTAGATAATTAAGAGTGACAGGTTACTTACTGAAGCGACAAAAAAAAACATAAAAAAAGAACCCTGATAAATCAATTCAGTTTCTCGCGATTCAATATGCGAATAGTGAAAAGGTGAATCGCGATACATCGATTGAATGATATATCATGCCAACAATATATTGTGGTGCCAACAATATATCGTGCAAGCACTAGTCAATACTACATCCATAAGTGCTAGTTTTACCTTTGCCCAATATTTCAGTTTTAGTTAAATGTTCACTGTCTATAAGCAGATTTTCATTTGTTATTAAAGCTAACAGATCATCATCTATAAGGGTTGAAGGTGCAGCTGCAGCAATAGCATCTCTTTCTGTATAATCTGTAAACATAATATTACTATATATGATTTTATGTTTAGTTTGTTAAAAGCAATGTTAAAGAAAGCCACATAACATGGAAATATTCCCACTTTCGCCCATTTAGCAACAATGTCTCAACAGCAGCTTAATTGGATGTTGACCAAATTTGATATTTCAGAAAAGGAACTGATAGTCGCTGAATGCTGAATATCGTCCTCTCATGACCACAATGCTTCACACCAAATTTGAAAAATATCTGTCAAAAACTGTAGCCACTAGCCAACTACGCACTCCCTATACAAACAATCCACATTCCAACAAAATGAGAAATAAAAAAAAAACCTTACTGTTTTGTCTGTTTTCTAGGTTAAAAGTATGTTCACCAGGTTGTGTTAAACTATCAATACCAATATGATCACCTTGTGTATATCTGATACTACGATCATCACGTGGGGGTTTAAAGAAACCAATACGTTTTTTCTTCATTATACATAATATAACGAAAACGGCTATACAGATTAAAGCTATTATTACACCCAGTATAACAAGTTGGTATGTTGCAGCTGATGCTCCTGCTGTATATATGACAAATCCTATTTCATAATGAAGATTACCAACATGAACCTAAAATACACACAAATATCATACATAATTTCCTGACATAATAATCTCAAATTAAAAATCAATCGACCAGTTTGAATAATTTTTATTTTATCTGTTTCCATAATTAATTTTTTTTTGGAAGAGATGTTAAAGGAGCACTCTTACATTTCATCTGATATGAAAACTTGAAATTTACGATTACAGTAAATGTAATAAAATAACCTTTTTACCCTGTCTGAACAGGGTTACGCAACTGTTTACATGTACTGAGAATTGTGATAAAGGCAACTCATCACTCCGGGAAGCTAACAGACATGGACTGTTATTCAGCCATTGTTGCAGCTGTCAGATTGGAACCTTGTCAATAATTATAATAAAAATGATTGTATTTTTTCAAAAAGTTCTCTCCGACAGCTGCATGGGATTATTCAGGGTTTTTTCACCAAAATATATCTGAGGCAGGTCATATTGTCATATCTATCATAACATCAAACTAACAGGGTTGATAATTAGTAGTTGCCAACTGGTCTGGGGCCATTATTTATATCTAAAGGAGGCAAAGGATTTTGAAATAGCATGCCACTATCAATTGGAATTTGAGTATGGCTTATAAATAAGATATGGTGCTCACCACTTGATTAATATATAGAACAGCTGATACCACTTCACATTTGAGGCATTCAAATTTTTGAAATAAAATTTGGTATGGGTCAGTTGATAAATCAATAATTTGACCATTGCAATTTTAGTTTGTTGAAACTGTACTAACCTCTACTTTTCTCTTGGGTTCATTTTCACTTATAGATGTTGGTTTATTACTCGGAATACATTTAATATTAGTTTCTTCTAAATCTTTTACTTTACATATATCATCTCCTACAATAACTTTTATATCTGTCTGTGTAAAACCTAATCCTATATTATCACCCTGTAAATAATTATATCCTTTATCTAAGTAAAACTGTAAATCTATATATAACAAATATAGTTTACTCCCAGGAAGTCTCTGTTAGGGTCCATAGAAGATTAAGAACAAATATTCTCTTGTTTACCCAATACATGTAACCCCAAACAGATAACTAACAACCCCCTCACAAAAGCTGCAAACCAAGTTATGCATTTGCCGATCTGAATGATATTACAAATTGAAAGATAGGTTGCCAGGCATGGAAACATTTACCCACAGCAGGTAAATCAACCAAGCAGTCCACAAAGGTTGTCACACTGTTGATCTTCAGGTAAATAGAAAGCAAATTCTTTAAACTGATAATATCATTTCAATGTTGACAAATTTTCTATGATATAATCAAGGGTAATAACTCTATAGGCATTGTGTTGCAATATAATTCTTCTCATTGCACTAATCTGAACATAAATTTCAAGCAGACTGAATGTCAGCTATTGCCAATAGACTGCTCACAACATTCCACAAAGTGATCAGAGATAATAACTCTAAAAGTTATCAGAAACTATTGCAATTCAGTCAGATGATCAATGTAATCTGTACGAATAATGATGACTTGATACGGACAAATGATACAGTGAGCGAACAAGCTAAAAAAATAATTGAACACTTTTCTACAATATTAATTGGTAGTAGTGAATAAATTTTAGACGAATCAACAGAAGACTATAATTATCCTCATTGTAAAAACACTTTACACCAAAAGTAACAACACTTTTTTTAAGCATCAACAATTGAAAATTTAGGGAATATCACCGGAATTTTTCATAATCTATATGGGTTTTATATTCTAGTCTATGATGCCGTTTCTATGTTGTATGATATAATCATATGGAAGTGGTTAACAGGCAACAATATTTAACACTAAGTTTCAACTTACTTCAATGACAAGATTTGATTGTGAAACATCAAACTCTAAAACATTCCCGTCTCCACGAAATTTATCAAACACTGGATCAGGATAATATGTAAAACTACTTAATTTCCCCTGTGTTTGATGAAAGTTGCGTAAATTTTCCACACCATCCATAATAAACCACAAATTGACTTCCTCTGGATCTGTTTTCTCTGCATTGGTGATGACAGAACTAAAATCAAGAGCTGGACAAATCATAGCTTCTCCTCCTTCCGTAACATTACAAAGCTACAAATACAATACTAAAGTTACAATATAAAAAAACATGTAGAATATAGCAGAGAAATAATGCATTGATGATTATAAAGGTCAAATTCTATATAAAATGTGTATTTATTCACATAGTTTCATTAGAAATACAGCACAAACAATTAATTTTTAGGAAGAAAGAGAGAGAAATGGGGTTTAACATCCACTCAACACAAACTAGGTCATTTCGGGACTAACATATGGTTTAATTTTATTTCAATAATTCGCTTGCGCGTAGGGGTCTTTAGCAGTGGGAGGAAACCGGAGGACCCGGAGAAAACCCACGAGGTTGGACAGGCGACCCTAATCCTTGTCGCGTACAACCGGGGATTCGAAACCACGCCAGTTGACTAAATGACAGGCCTTATGCTACAGCAAGCATGTGCTAACCATTCGGCCATCCAACCCCCTTTTAGGAAGAAAAACCACTAGTTTTAATTAAATGCATTTATATAATTGATCACTGTCATTTTCCTGTTGGGTCGATGGCAATTAAGTTCACCTTTATGTGGACCTATATTATTATAGTTTCCTTTTTAACATAAGGAGTACTGCACTACATGCAAAACAAAACCAACAAAACAAGACAGACATTACAAGAAATAAACAACAAATATCAAATCAAGTGAATGGATTGTTGTTTCTTTTTTTTCTAACTGGGGTATGCAATTAATGTATGTATATTGTATCAGGATTATATTGTAACTTTAAGTGCAGTTGAATTTTCGGCAGATTATCAAATAACTTAAATCATTATTTTTATTATATGAAAGGACTGTTGAGAGTCTTATGGACCCTTGACACTTAAAACAATATATGTAGTGACTCGTTAAGTCTGAGGATTTAAAAAATATTTTTTTAAGATATGTGAAAACAAGAAATCATGTTGGTGCCTCTGAAGAAAGTCAAAATTTTAAATTGTCCATTCCAGCAGATCAGACAGTCAAATGATAGCCTGAATTGATGACATAACTTGATAAATGGTTTGATAAAATAAAGTGTTACTACATTACCTCTTGTTGTGTTAAGTCTTTCCCATCTAACGAACCTCCTATATACGGTCTAGCTACTGAATCCAAGTTAGATCCTCTCACAGTTATTGGTATACCACCACTACATGTATAGAAAATATATAATAAAATCACTATCCAAATTCAATACACCCATTCCAAGTGTATTTGGTTACATATTGATGACGACAACATTTTATCGAATTACAGAGAAACTATCACTCCCGCCAAAAAAACAATTGAATAAATTTAGAATAGCATCATACAGTAGTCATTCACACAGAATTGACACTAGATTTTAAACACTTTTCCAGACTAAAATCTTACCTAACAAAAGATTGACGTGGTAAAATATGATCAATTGTCGGGTTTTCTAAGTAGAAAAAGTTAGTTTCTTCATTTTCATCAATACTTAAGGTAGCATCATCAATTTTAACAATGAGTGGACCATTTCCTTTAGCTCTATTTATAAATCTTTTTCTTCTTGATGATATGAAACCAGATGTTTCTGACCAAGGAACAGTTGTACAGTCAATCTGTGTACTAGTTAAACTAAATAAAACACAGAAAAATATTCTTCTTATTAAAGAGTTTTTACATTTAACTAATCAAAACATAATTACCGGTATGTTTTTATATAGGGTTGGCCATAATTCCTTAACTGCACATTATCTAAGTGCTGGATAGTCATATCTCTATATCTGCCAAGATTATAGAGGTAAATGATTGAACAACAATTTGTAAATGACTTGATTTAAAGCTTCCAAACAAGTTAATTGGACTATTTCTTCACATTTTGGTATTTGCTTTATTCATACCCATTTCTATGAACCAATACAATGCAAAATCTGAGACGACTTCTATAAACAACTTGTCATTCTTGCACATAGAAATAACTACCAGATTATTTCATCCATTGTCAAGCTTACCCTCAGATAAACAGTTCGATAATCAATGTTATTACTCCATGTGTTTTAAGGTCTCTACCACTAAATATCCAAATTATTGAGAAATTCAGCTATGACCATTTTAAAGTATAATTGGCTTACTGCACTCACTTGAAAATGATACAATTAAAATTATAAGCAACAGACACATTTGGCAATCCTCCTATGTTCAAATTATCTCCCTTGATCCTTATGTTAGTCCCTCCTGCTACAGGCCCTCGTTTTGGTTGAAAAGACTCTATTTTTGGTTCCTGGAAAATAATGAGGTAAATTCAGAATGTGTATATCAAAAGATCATTACTGGAGAATTTGGGGCTTACAAATTATTAATAGTGGAATATCAAGTCTTATTAAGCCAGACCTCTCGCAATCAAAACACTAATTCTTTCACTGCATGGGTCATGGGTCAATCACTGCAATTTGATGTTTAAACAAGAACATATTTAAATTCATTTTCAGCATTATATGATTTACAGTCAATGAAACAGTTATTTTGAAGGGTAAATGTTTTATTACCTGATAAGAGAAATATTGTTCAGAGTAATCAGTGCCTTCTACATGGTAGCTTCTACCAAACGTGGTACTACCTGTAACTGTTATCTGTACTGGTCTCTGTTGTACAGGAGCAGGACCAGTTCGACATATTAACCTATTTAAAAATTTATATTATCAGTAAAAACACTTAAGTCTAAAAAGTCAAATGCTGAAAATAAAATACCAGAAGTTGCTCCAAAGAAAAAGCCTGTTATCATGTGATGTAATACATAGACGGTGGCTCCTCACGAAGGCTGGAAAAGTCATCACAGTATTCAGATTTAACAGTAAGTCAAAAGAGTAATAAATTTATTTAAAAAGTTTAAAAAAGGTTATTTAAGAAGTAAATCTCAAAAACTAACACTGATATGTTTACATTGACAGGGGCTATAAAATGTCAATAAAATAATATGCTAAACAATCTTAAAAATATAAGAAAACTCTGTGAATGGTTTACTAGATTTAGAAGACAGTGACAAAAGATTTATGTGTGACTGATTTGCATTAAGGGGTCTCCTCATGACTAGCCAAACACGCCAGTCATGCTAATGTGCCCCACCTCAATCCCAAAATAAATAAATGACACATTAATTAATAACATATTTTTTTTTGTTTAGTTTTGAGCAATAAACTTAGATAAAGCAGAATGGTTTTGATGTAGTGAAACTATACCAAGTATCATCACTCTCCCTCAATTCAAATCAACATTATTGTGTCTAGAAGCATCAACCAATCAAATTGCTCATGTTAATCATCAAGTCATGACATTACCTTAATGAACATCTACACAAACAGCCCGTTCAGACACTTATTTTTAAACCAGTTCATAATCGCCGGGGTTTTTAAGACAGCATTGTGTTGCATTCACACGTACTATAAGCCAAACCAGTTTAACTATTCTGACCTCTCCGGTCGGAGGTTAGAGTTAACTACGCATGGGTAGCTTCGTATTCTTTATTCAGCTCTAGCACGCTTTCGATAACATTGGCACTGTCTGACCCCAATATTTTCACAGGAATGTAACTTACTGCGTACAGCGCATGCTCAAAGCAAGCTGGAGCAGGTTTTTTTTTTAAGCCAACCCGTTCAGATGGCTAAGATGAACCAGTTTAAAATAAAAAGCCTTCTCGAAGACAGGTCATGAGCTGGAGTTTTTAAACTGGTTTATTTGCCCCATATTTGCGTTCAGATGCTTAAGTTAAACTGGTTTAACGATCCCTGGGGTTTTTAAACCAGGGCCCTGTTTCTCAAAATCTTAACTGAAGATAAAATCCAAATTTAAGTAGATACTTCAATTTTGATTGGCTAAACGCTAAAATCAATCTAATATTATCCAATCAAATTACTAAAATTTGGATTTTATCTTTGTTAAAATCTCGTGAAACAGGCCCCAGTTCAACTTAAGCGTCTGAACGGCATATAAGTGTGAAAATTCTACCTCAATTAAAAGCAGAGTTATTGTGTTCCAAAGTCTTAACCAATCAAATCAAAGCATTAGCAGAAAATTTCCATCATCAAACTTAGTCATAGTGAATGATATACTGGTAATATGGTATTTTGTAAAATGAAACTTCCTTACCATGTTGAATTCCCATTTTTAATGTCACATTTTATTTTAGAAATTTCAACAGTCAGACTGGCTTTATCTTTTAATATTGCGCTTCCAAAATTTTGACCAGTCAAAGTCAATAAAGTTCCACCTTGAGTTGGACCATTTAGAGGATTAATCTAGAAAATAAATGAAATGGTCTACAATCCTTGTCCTATAAAGTTTACACTGTAGGCAATCATCTCAGGGTCAACACTTCTCTATCTTGTGTCTAGTCTGATAGGTTTATTTATGGTAACAAAACACACAATCTGAATGCCAGTGTCCCTCTCCTTCTCTCTATTATCTATAGCATTAATGTACATGTATTTATGGGAGCAATGCACATTATCTGAATGCCAGTGTCCCTCTCCTTCGCTCTATTATCTATACCACTAATGTATTTAGAAAGATGTGCATTCCCGTAATAAAAAAACAACTGTTCTAAATCTTTATCCTAGTCCTGTACAACTATGTAAAGCACTGTGAGGAAATTATTTAGTTCCCCAATATCATGTTGTGTAAATGCCTGGATAACCATGTTTATCTGTTAATTTGTACCTCGTGCATGGCGGCGAGCATCAATCGAATTGAATTTAAATCTCATCGGCATGGCTCAAAGCCGACAACGTGGAAAAAGGTTAGGCGCAGAGTATGTAAATCAGTTATTGGAGGATAGTGCCCATTTTGTGGACGAGCGTTTCCAGTCGACCCCAATGGCTTCGAGTTCGAGTGGTAGCGGAACTGCAGTCGGTGCTACGATTACAGCGGCAAACACAGGAAAAACTGGCAAGCGCACTGCCAGTCGCGGAACGGCCCCAACAACACCTTGTCCTAGTCATCTTCAGGCAGAAATTAGAGACTTACAGTCAAGATTACTTATTATGGAGCTTACTCGTGAGAAAACAGTACTCCAAAAGAGGTTGGAAAACATGGAGAATAGTGGTGGTGGTTGCCAAAATATGCAGACAAATGAATGTTTTGGAACGCCAGCCTCAAGTAGTAATAGCCAGGGACAAAGTTACACAGGTACGAATTCTATTCCGAATCATAGCACCAGCAAGGAATCTACGCGTTATGTTCACCATTATATATGGGATGACCCTCTTATAAACTTTGATGCTAGAGACGATGTGGTGACATTAAGTAATTCAGGTGTTAAATTAAACCGCAGAAGGGAGAGGGAGTGCCATAAACTTACTATAGAACAGTGGGGTTTTGGCGCAGTTGAAATTCTGCAGGAACTTATACGAAATGGTGAAATATCTACGTCGGGCATCCAGGATTATCTAGATTATACAAAAACTATTTTTCGGTTATTCAGTCGATATGTTATAGCCAGTGTTTTGCTGTACGATAGGAAATACCGAGAAGAGCAACAAAAGAACAAGTTTCGTTGGAATACGTCACGATCCAACATATTTGACTTTCAACTGATATCGAAGCCAACATTTAATCAGATGTCGCATCAGAAACAGTCTCAAGGACGTGTCAACAGGCGTAAAGGTCCCTTTACCCCGGAGGGCAAGGAGATATGTCGTAAATATAATTCTACAGATTCTTGCAATTTTTCTTATTGTAAACTTGCGCATTGCTGTACTAGTTGTTTTGGACCACATAGTGTTATTGATCATCCAAAAAACTAATTAAAAACTCTCTGTCCGCGACCCCACTATCAGGACTGGGAAAATGCCTCTCCGCCTGGGAAAGACAGCTTCCTACAGATTATAAGGACAGAGAGTTTACTATTAATGGAATTGAACAGGGGTTCTCGATCATTGATACATGCGACGACTCGCTTATCGATAAAGTAGAGGTAGACAATTGAAGATCCGTGCAAAACTTTAATAAACTAGTTGAAAAACAGATATTAGACGAAATTGCTGAAGGCAATTACATTAAAGCCGAGGAACAGCCAAAAATTGTGAGTGCTTTGGGTGCAATACCAAAATCTTCTGATAAAGTGCGTCTAATACACGATGCCAGCAGACCTCTTGGGTCTGCTATGAATGATTACGTAGATAGCGATTGCAGTTGTTCATATATGGACTTGCGCGAAGCAACAAAACATATCCATCGGAATGGATATCTAGCAAAAATCGATCTCAGTGCTGCCTACAGGTCGGTCCCGATCCACCCTGCCAACTACAAATATACGGGCTTAAAATGGCGTTTTGAAGGAGATTCCGATTATACGTATTTAAGTGATACCAAACTCCCGTTTGGATGTAAGAAAGCACCGCAAATTTTTCAGAAAGTTAGTCGAGCCGTGTGTGATATTCTCAAGTTGCGTTATGGTTTCACAGCCATTGCTTACTTAGACGATTTCTTAGTTTTTGACAAGTGTTGTGACAAGCTTATACATTTACTTTTTCTTCTTCGAGAATTGGGCTTTTCGATTAATTGGCGGAAGGTGGTTTGTCCAACTCAACAAATCACATTCCTAGGTATACTTATAGATACAGTTTGCATGACATATTCATTACCAAGTGACAAACTTGAAAGCTTTTATGAACTGCTAGTGGATTTTTCTAGCAGAAAACGTGCCAGCAAAAAGCAATTGGAACGCCTTCTGGGGAAGCTTAACTGGGCTGCCCAGGTTGTTTGTGGTGGGCGTACATTTCTTAGACGCATAATTGACATGAAGGATTCAATTACGTTATATAACCAAAAGGTTCTGTTATCTATGGAATTTTTTGAAGACCTACAATGGTGGCTAAGTTTTATGCACTCGTTTAATGGTACTTGTATCATACAAGATGTCCGTCCAATCACAACTGTCCAAACAGATGCTTGTACAGAAGGTGCAGGGGGATATTATAACGGGGATTATTTTTATGTTAATTGGAATCTTGATTGCCAGCTCTCCTACCTCTGCATATTAACGTTAAAGAACTAATAGCGATATTCTTAGCTATTTGTTTCTGAATAAACGTGTGATAATCTATTCGGACAATGTAAGTGCGGTCTCTTGGATAAATAAAGGATCATCTAAACATAGTGTTGCGAATATTGTGTGCCGCCTAATATGGTGGATTTGTTTATGCTGCAACTGTTCAATAAAAGCAATTCATTTATCAGGTACCAAAAATGTCATAGCAGACGCATGTTCAAGGTTACACAAACCTGACAAGTATGAGACATTATGTGCGTTGGTACCCTCGTTATTGTGCGAACCTTTTTCAATAGAGAGGCTTTTAGTACACATGTCCCCATCCTTCGTTTTTTCCAGGTGGATTAATTCAGCGGCTACTACAAAAGGGACTACAATACAAAGACCAGGCTTGGGCGAAATCTACGCGAGCAACATATGTGTCACAGATAAAGTGCTATATAGATTTTTGCGACTCAATAATGTCTTGCCCAGTGCCAGCCTCATCAGAAACAATCCAGTGTTATGTAGTGTACCTATCTGATTATAAACATTTTAAGTACTGCACAATACAACAATCTTTAAGCATTGTGTCTCATATTCATAAGATTTCGAAATATGAAGATCCTATTGTGAATGACTACTCCTTGAGTTTATTATTACAAGGTGTTAAACGTACACTTGGGGTAGCGCAGACACCGGTGGCGGCCATAACTCCGGATATTTTGTTAGCTATTAAATCAACACTAAACCTCGGCAATATTTCTGAGGTATCCTTTTGGTGTGCATGCATTGTTGCTATCTTGCCCCCTCCGGCGTTTTTAACCCGGAGTCAGATATTCGTCTAGCTGACCTAATTAAGTGCTCTTGGGGTTTTATTATTAAATTACGCAAAACAAAAACTATTCAATTCCGGGAAAGGGAACTGGAAATTATTTTGCCATATATAGGCAATTCCCTCTGTCCTGTTCTAGCATTACGTCAATTATTACTCTTGCGACAACATTCAAATGTTAATCAACCACTTTTTTTAATTAAGGATGGTTCTGCCCTCAATTACACTGTATTTCGCGCAATGTTGTCAGCAGCTCTCAATCGCATAGGCCTTACGAATTCAAATATAAAGGGCCATTCTTTCCGAAGGGGTTGAGCGACATGGTTAGGGAAATTAGGAATTCCCCTTGATACCATAAAATCCATAGGATATTGGGCAAGTAAATCGGTATATTGATCCACAATTTGCAAACAGATTGCATGTCATTCAAAAATTTGGACGGTCTTTAACTGTGCAGCTTTAGTTGGTAATTAGTCATTGGCAGGGCTTACATTTTTATAGTACCATTCCATTTCTCAACTTAATTGTATTATAAACAATACTGGGGTTGGGTTTTTTTTTTGTTACTTTATATGTTTGTAAAATGTTGATTATTATTTCTTTGATAATCTAACAATGGTTTTGTTAGGTTCTTATGTAGTGTATTACAATTTATTTAGTGTGGAATGTTATTAATAAACTGTGCCAATTTTAACACCTCGTCTGTCTCCTTTCATCCACTATCACAAGGAGGAGTTGGAGAAAGTCAAAATATAGCCTATACTTGTCGTAGTTATATTGTAAGTGATCGTCTTGATGATCAAGTCACTCGTAAATTGGAAGAATGAAATTCTTTAAATGGTTTACTAACCCCAAAAAGCTAACATTGTGAAAAGTTAAACATTTTAATTTCAAATTTGCAGACAATTAAATCTCGGATCACAGTTTTAAAGTGTTATTAATTTATGTACCAGATACTTACAGAATGAAGAGAAGGTGGACATTGATTACGATTAAAATCATTATCACATTCATTGTATGTTGTACACTTTCCCCTACACCAGCCACATCCCAGAGGATCTGAACTTGATAAACATGAATCACAATCACTATGTACTCCACATGAATCTAAGGAAAACTTTATAACCTAAAACAAAAGATTAAAACAAGTTTAAAACATGAAAGTCATTCACTTGAAAAGAATCCATTAACCATTATATATTTGATCATACAGCATAAGATAAATGAAATTACAATTTAATTTTTTTTTCAGATTTTCAATCTACATTGTAATCTGTGTTTTGCCCTTGTGACAATTCTATGTAAAACATCTCAACTGATCAAACTATATTAAAACATGATGAAAACGCACTACTTTTATAAATGGATGAATGTAAATCTTGTTTGAAAGATACACTTTAATCTTACGCTTCTGAATATAATAACATCAGATCAAATCTATGTTTTCAAGATAGCGTAAAGTTAAACACAAAAAATTGAAATGTAATGTTTGTGGTAAGTCATTTATCCACACATCCTTAGGTAAAATAATAAAAAAAATGGTTTAAAAATGCTGGTGTTCATTAAACCATTTTGATTTTGTATCTGATAGCAAACTTGTTTCAAATAAACCAGTTTTAAAATCACAGCTTATAAAAAAACTATCTTCGATAAGGCCTCTTCAAAAACTGTCTTATCTTGGCAGCTGGCTTTAAAATGCGAAGTGGACTCCAGACATACTCCTTGCAGTGTTTCGTTTGATTATACCTAATCCCACTAAACACTGCTTTATCGAGGGCAAATTTCTGTTCCAAATTATGACTGGTCAATGTCAATGGTCCGATTAACAACCAATGGCTAACTACGTCACAAAAGCATCACACTTAAAACAGAGCTCCAAATTGGACCAAATATGTTTACATAACGTTACGTCATGACTCACGATTTTAGTATTCCCAATTAACCAGTGCATATCAGAATATTGCAGAAAACTAATTGCATGACAAACGAGGCTATCAAATCGAAAACAATGTAAACAATACTGTTTGGAGACGAACATACTTTCACCATTTTTAATACCTTAAGCCTTAAATCACTGTCTAAAGTTTTAGGGAAGACCCAGATTAAACGAAGAGCTGTCACATTGCTGTACTTGGGATAGATTTGATTGAATGGGAAGAATAGACAAACTCCCACAAAAGCTCAAGTATCAGAAGCCAATCAAGCAAAGGCCATAGAGGGATTTCTCGGGCCATTGCTTCAGGAATATGGCTCCAGATATCTTCGGGCAGGCGCAGTAAGTTGTTTTTCTGGCCCTGTGCCCTTGAGTAATTATGTCAAATTATGTCAAATTAGTCAAACTGACTTGGCTTATGGTACGTGTGGTCCTCTGGCTTAAAATAAAGGAGCACTGGTGTTTTGAAACCAGTTTAAAAATATCATCGAGAAAGCATATTTTCTTTTACTTTACATGTGATTAAATCAAGGAGGGTGTCCTTTATTGACACCAATAATCAACAAGAAACTAATTACCTTATTACCAGTAAGTAGATATAATCTTTCTTTATCTTTATCAACATACATAGTAGATTCTATAGCTGTAGATTGTTGGGATGTAGTATTACCTAGATATAAACTCATATATTCTCGTCCTTTAGATTTATGTACCTGTAATAATATATTAAAAAATATACACTGTCAGTAAATATGGGTAACAGGGAACACAGGCTTGTTGTAAACAGCTTTAATCACTGACAGACCAAAACATAAGATCGCAATCAAAACATGGCGCTCGTTATTTATATATATATATTCTGCGCAGGCGCGTAAGTTACATGGTCCGATTCATTGGACGCAAGTGTATATAACAATGTTAACACTATACTAATATGCAGACCATTGTACTCGCATGACCACTTCTTCTTTTTTTCTTTCTCTTTTGTTTGGTGATACAGGGGGGAATAAAGAACTAACTTTAAAACGAAAATTAAAACAATTGTACACTACCAATAAGAAACAGTTCTACTCGAATAGTTGTGACGAGGTAGTAAACTAAACTAAGTCACATAATCTGAAAGAAATACTGGCTTGGTCTTTAGTCTAGTAGAATGACGACTTGAACACTGATAAGAGGAATCTTCATTATGTGAGGTGTATTGATGCATGACTTGTGGCTCAAGGTCCGTGTTAAGCAAAGTTTCGTCAGGTGTTGCTGGTAAGGATAGAACAGGAGGTATCTCACAAACAGGCATGTTGGTATCTCCTTGGGTGTGTGTATTACTAGTTATATCACCAACAAACTCGTTGGGGTCCTCTGGTTCTAGATCACATCTTGACCTTGGACTCTGAAATGTGAATGTTGAGTCAGGAACACGGTAACACTCAGTGACTTTAACCTGGTAGGGTGCTGATCGTAGTTGGGAACCAGAAAATTTACGAACAGTACACCCATTTCCGTCGGTTGAAATGACGATATATCTATCACGAGCAGCGAGTTTATTACCATCGCAAGTGATATATACAATGTCACCCGTTTCGACGGGTGGAGAAGAAGGCTTTTGTCGGCCAGGGGCTTTAGCTCTTTCACTGTGGGGATGATTAGTAAGACGCTGGTTATGCTGGTCCTGGATAAGCTTTACATCGGACATATGTATCTGGTCGTTTGAAAACTGATCACGTTGTGTCCACATTCTCACGCGGAAAGTCCTCTGTTGCGTATTCTGGAATTCATTCTAGCGGTGGTGATGGCAAGAGTTAAAGGAGTAATAAATCCACCACCTGGGTTAAACCGAAGTAATTCTTCGGTAAGTTCCAAAATTGCATGCTCAGCCACTGGATTTTTGTTGATATTCTTGGGTCTGCCGATATCTAATGTGATGCCATGTTCCTGAAGGAGTTGATCGTTGAGAAGACCCTTAAAGGCTGGTGCAGGGTCAACTCGGATACTTATGACGGCGTCAAGAGGTATCATCACAATGCATAATTGTATGAGTGCAGAACGAAGGGTAGACTTTTGTTCATCTTCTATAATGCACGAAGTAGTGTATGACGTGACTGTCTCTCAGAGAATAAGTACACATTGGCGATTTCGTTTCATAACATCAGCGGCAAATGTTAATCCTATTCGCTCAGGGGGTTCAGATGTTGACTGTTCCTGAAGAGTAACAGGGATTTTCTTCAAAGATGCACATAGATGACACCTAGTTGACGTTGAGTCGATGGCTGCATCGATATCTAAGGCATAAAAGTGTCTTTGAAATAGGAGCTTTAGCTGGTGCTTAGAAGGGTGGTTGAATTTTATATGTAATGCAACAAGTAGGCCATCCAAGACTTGACGTGGAACGATGGTGCATTCATGTGTACTAGATAGTGGATCATCGCGTTTCACTACTAGGAGGCCATTCCTTCCAATTGAAGCTGTTCGAAGATATCGCTTGATATCTTTGATATTGGTAAGTTTCTTCGATGGTCTTGTTCCCTGGGTCAGATGAGCGTGAACACGTCTAAGATCTGAACACTCGTGTTGCATCTGTTGCCATGTTGATGGGCTTGTGTATGGTATCTTGGAATTGCCAGATAAGACATCCTCTGTTAGCGTAGACCTGATGACACATGCTTCACAAGCAGTAATAAATGTACAAACTTGGCAACTGGGTTAAGAACATTCCGGGGCATTGCGGCTTGCAAAATCTGATGGTACATTGGCTGAACCGGCAAGATGCTGAATGTTGACATGCATGGTATCGGCTTTATGTAGAAAGGAAGGTTGTCACTCATGCACTGGCAGAAAATTCACCCCAACACAACTTTTGATAAGCTTTAACGCAAGGTTTGCTGTCAGTAAGAACTGATGCTTGATGTGTAGATTGTATGATATATGGTGAGAAATGCCTGATAGCAGCCGTTATGGACAAAGCTTCAATTTCGCAAGGCAACCATGTTACTTGGTGTTTCTTTAGTTTTGCGCTGAAAAAAACGGCCAGATGAAGTTTTCCATGTCGAGAGACATACAGGGTAGAGCCAAGAACAGTCATCTTTACAGATCCATCAGTAACAATCCATAAATGGTCATTAGGTCGAGGCAGGACGATCTGTTTATTGAACTGAAGTGCATTCTGGGCTTCTTTGAAAGATGAGGTAAGGGAGTCAGTCCAATTAATCAGTTCCTGAGAGTCTTTTCCTGCAATAACATTCTCGAGAGGACTAAGGAGAACGGAAGAATGTTGGATAACTCTTGACAATACTTTATACGCACCAATAAACGATCGAAGGCCTCTGACGAAGGGCGTGACGAAGTAGATAAAGCCGATATTCTGTGTTTTCCTGCTTTAATTGTTCCATCAGTCCAAATCCACCCAAGAATTGTGGTTGTTTTCGGACATATTAGAGTCTTCGATGCGGAGAGACGGAGGTTAGCTTTAACTAAACTACCTAATACGCGTTCCCATATGTCAAGCAGCTCTGCTGGCGTGTTACTACCACAGTAAAGGTCATCAGCTAATTTTACAACAACACCTTCGGTTAACAGGTCACCTAGAACTCTACTCATCAACTCCTCTAACGCAGTCACGGACCTAGGCATGCCCACAGCGGAACGACAATACACGAGGACTCCTTTAAAAGGGGTAGCTACGCCACAATACTTCATGGAAGAATGTGACAAGGGGATCTGATAGATTGCTTTAGTTAGATCTGATTTGATAATGAACTTCCATTTAGCTATTGTTCGGAGAGTTGATTCGACGTCAGGCATGAGGGAAGGCTGAGGCTTGCTATATTGTCTGACTTCTCCGAATGCTGTAACTAACCTGTTACCTCCATCGAGTTTCTTAATCAGGAATGATGGGTTAAGATACTCAACAATAACGCCAGCGTCTTCGGGCTGTGTTTATGCAAATTAACTGGTTGGGGGTTTGTGTTTTGAAGTCTGATTTTACCATTAATCGCCTAGATGACAGCTGGTTCGGGCCATAGTTGCTGGGTTGATTTCGCTACCAGAGAATCCATTCTTGGTTCAATGGCTAAGTAGTCATCTGTAGGGACATCGTGTGGTGTGTCGAGTTCAATAAAGTCACCAGGCCAGAGGGTAGTATTCACACTTGGGGCCCGTAAGATATGGGATATAGCGCACACAGAGTGGTGGTTAAGGCCTTTTGTGTTGTCACCATACTGTGTATATGTAGAATCTCCTATAACAATCTGATTTCTTGCTGGTCGAACCGAAATATCGTTGAAGGTCATGAAAGGCGGCCCCCCAAAATATCGACGTTGAGCTCTTCTACGACTAGTGCTTCAAGTTGTAAGTGTATACGCCCATGACTTAATGACAGGCGAGTCTCACCAACTACTGTCAATGGTGTAATGCCATCAGCTTGGAGAGCAATCTGTGAGCTTGGCGTTATTGTGGCATTTATGTAATGAGCAACAGAAGATCTAATCATGTTGGTTTCTGCACCCGTGTCGATGGTTAGGCGAAGAGGAAACTGGTTAAAAAAGGCATGGAGGTATGGTGATTGGCGTAGAGCAACGCGTCTTGATATTTGTCGAACTGTATTAATGCCGGGGTCGTCTTGAATGATATCTGTCTGGTAACTTGGGTTAGCTTCTGGATCATCCAAATTTAGAAACTCGTGGGACATGATATGATAAGGACGGTCTTTGTCGGGTAAGTATGGACATTGACTAAGGTAGTGTTGAAACTCTGGTCTACCAGATTGTCGACACAAGGGACAAATTTTGACCCTTGACTTGAAAGGATGTCGGCTAGGATATGGTTGAGTGGGTTTATTGTCACGTCGATTAGGTGTCCCTGCTGATCTCATAATGCGGACTTCTTCTGTTGTGGCTAGTTCGTCCAAAAGTGAAGGCAAAGCTTGAGATATCTCGCGTTTGATCGATGCAAGTGTTCTCTGGCGGAGTTCTGTGCCATAGCGCTGACGTACAAGACGTGGTAGACCTTCGTGTAGAAGACGAAGCCAGAAAAGTACGATGAGATTTTCGAGTGTCAGTGACATATCTTCATCAGTAAGAATGGGGTCTCCATGATGGGTGAGTCCACCCCCTTGTTTGAGCAGGTTGTCCTCAACAAATGACATAATCCGTTGAAATAAAGTTTCAGGTCTTTCCTCAGTCTTGGGCTTTATTTCTGTGAAATCAAGAAAATGCGCACCTGTGGTTTGAAATCCATAATGTAATGTTAAAGACTGCCAAATATTAGATAAAGAGTTTTTAATGATGGTATTTCTTGAGATTATAGGAGCGTAATTCGCTATTTGGCCGAGCATAAGCTCTAACATTTGGACTTTTTGTTGAGCGGTACGGCGTAAGTCTTCGGGAACTCGATTGTTATCATTAGCGAACCGCCAATTTGAATTTGCTGATGTTTTCTTTGTCCATGTAGCACCTTCAGTTAAAAATTCTGTAAAATTGGTGTCGAGTGTCAAAATATACAAAGTATTTGCCTGCCATGATTCGAACGATGGTAAAGTTTCATGTTCGGTCAACGACCATTGTTTTGGGGCCCTTGTGTTGGCCATTTTGTTCAGCGTCTGTTTAACTAATCACTGTAGAAATGAAGGCCTGTGTTGTCAATATGGCGTACGTATAGTCCACTGTCTACGTGACTTGTAGAAACACACAATGACAAACTTACTTTATTTGGTTTACTTAGAGCTTGTGAGGCGCCCGTCGGTTTGAAAACATTCACAGCCGATGCCACCACGTCAGTAAGTGAGAGAATATGGGTAACAGGGAACATAGGCTTGTTGTAAACAGCTTTAATCACTGACAGACCAAAACATAAGATCGCAATCAAAACATGGCGCTCGTTATTTATATATATATATTCCGCGCAGGCGCGTAAGTTACATAGTCCGATTCGCTGGACGCAAGTGTCTATAACAATGTTAACACTATACTAATATGCAGACTATTGTACTGGCGCACGTTCTATTGTGCTTATTACATTTTTTTATTTTGCTTTTTATTTTGATCTCCTGGGTATTCTTACACACTCTAACATCTTGCATCCCACTCTGTAAATCAAGCGAGAGAGAGAGAAATGGGGTTTAACGTCCACTCGACACAAACTAGGTCATTTTGGGACTAACACATGGTTCAATTTTATTTCAATAAATCGCTTGCGCTTAGGGGTCTTTAGCAGTGGGAGGAAACTGGAGGACCCGGAGAAAACCCACGAGGTTGGACAGGCGACCCTACTCCTTGTCTGTAAATCAAGCACTTTAAATGTGAATATAATGTTCTTGGGTATATTTGGAATACAAGTTAACTGTAATGGAATGAAATGAAATGGGGCTTAACTCCTACTTTTCTACTCCGACTGGGCTAATGAAGATGGGCATACACCATACATTGTGCTATAAGGGAAATTTTGCTTGGGCAGCAGCACTATGGCCTACTCTTATATCAAATTCCAACACCAATTTATACACAGGACCTTGGGTTTTCGTTCCATCTGAATGACTAGATAGGTGTCCTTGTCAGGCCCTTCATCCTGCACCACTGACAAGGGGAAACCACGTTGGCAAAGGGGGTGGATGACTCTAAAAACGGTGGGAGTGAACTTTTTATTTTGTCAAAGGATCAAGTCACTACTGTTGTTAATGAATTCTCACCAATTTATATCATTATGTTGTTTATAAGAATACGGTAAATGATTATCTAGTGTCATTTATGATTGTTAGTAATATTTATCAAGGTTTTGTTTCTTAACCAGCATAAAATATTTACATGAGCTCACAAATACGATTGTTTTTATTTTTTAAAATTAAAACAGGTCATGAGTCCCTTTTAAAGTGATGTGAGAGTGAGTATCGGAGAACCAGAATATTTTTTTGTATGGCCTAAAGATTAGATTTTAAAGGACAATATTGGTGTAAGAGGATACCTGACAATTCAATAAAGTAATTGAATGTCATTAGATAAGAGAACACGAGAAAAATAGAAATAGTCCGTACATTCCCTTGTTTATATTCATTCAATACCTTATAAAAACATGGTAATGCACGGATTTTTCTGTTTTTCTTTCGTGTTCTCTTATCTAGTGGCAGTCAATTCTTTTTATGAATTGTCAGATATTCTCTCACAGTCTCACACAACAACTCTTGGTCTTGGAAGGAATTATTAGTGAGCAGAAATCCGGCCGTGTATCTGTTATCACTCGTCACATCAGTCAGTTATATTGGGGTATGACTCGTGTTTTCCTTTGGCGTTCGTCACTTCCGATTCAGGAAACCTGTATTACTCAGCTATCGTAGCAATGATCTCTGTGTTAAAATTATATTTGGAACGTGTTTAATTAGTTCTATCACATATGTGTTAATGACTGACACCAATATTGTCCTTTAAGCTAACATATGAAATCAATTTTCGCCACTGATAAAAAAAATTCTGTTGCTGAAAAGGGGGTTCAACTTAATATAACAGCCTATTGAAATAAAAACAAACCTTCAACAAAAATCCATCCACTGTTCCTAATAGAACAATTGTTTGTTCATGTTGTTGTATAGAAGCTACTGCTTGGATTATCTTATCTGTGTCAAAAAATCCATTAGCTTCCATCTCTTTTTCTGATTGAATTCCACGTCTCTTTTTAATACTACAAATACTATCTGT
The DNA here is from genome assembly GCF_932274485.2 of Patella vulgata. Classification (NCBI taxonomy): domain Eukaryota; kingdom Metazoa; phylum Mollusca; class Gastropoda; family Patellidae; genus Patella; species Patella vulgata. The sequence goes on from NC_065885.2 coordinate 48,885,691, forward strand.
AGTCCCATCTTGAATTTTCTGTACCTGTAAAGAGGTTATCAAGCAATTAAAAACAAGTCTTTAATAATGTGATGCTACAGTAATCGGTTAAGACACTGGTCTCTCAACTTATGTGAGCCAGGAACAATCATTAGACTTTTTCTACTCTTGGTTACCTGTATCATGTAACACCTGCAGGACTAGTAAGGAGACCGAGAAAAAAACAGCGGCTGCCAGGCAGAATACGCCCACATTTTCGAGAGATGGATAGAGAACAAGCTAAAAAGAAAGTGACTTTTCTACAATCAAGGGCCATAATTCAGGAAATTACAATTCAATATGCGCAAATATCGAAAGGAACCGAAATCTTTGGGTTATAAACTTAAATTTCAAGTTTCAACAAAATCAGATAAAAATTGTGACCTCTATAGGGTCCACAACCTTGATATACCATATTTTTAAGCTATTTGAGAACGAGGGATGGCCATTTTGTCTGTCAGTTTTGGACCGATTTTCACGAAATTCGAACTCAGTCATCCTTAGGGTGTAACAGTGATATAATAGAACGGTTTTTTAAATCATATAAAAATTATGACTTCTATAGGGTCCACAAGCTAAAAACGTGATTTTTCGTACAATCAGGGGCCATAATTCAGGAAGTTACTGTCCGATATGTGCGAATATCGAAAGGAACTGAGATCTTTGGGTTATAAACTTACATTTCAAGTTTCAACAAAATCGAATCAAAATTGTGACCTCTATAGGGTCCACAAGCTAAAAACGTGATTTTTCGTACAAACAGGGGCGGACAGACAGACGGACAGGGGCGACGGCATAATACGTCCACATGAAAATGTGGGCGTATAAAACTTTTAGGGGGTGCTACTGTCTATCAAAGTTCTAACAAAATGTGACTTTTTGGCATTTTTTCTGAAAATTTTTTGGGAAAATATTTTTGGCATGAAAGGAAATGTTGTTTCCTGGTTAATTAGAATGTGAAAAAGACAAAAATAATATTTATAAAGCTACAGAAGTGATTCCAGTGTTTTATACAGAGGTTTGAATATTGGTGACCAGGTAATCTGTAATGTATACCTGGTCATAAAATCAAGATTTTTCTGGGAATTTGTGTCTTTTTCCTAGGCCGTTACATCTAGCCCTTCTGTTCTAGCTTCCAGTGTAACCCACAGTTTGGGGACAGCAACTTCAAAAGCCTTCTTGCTGAAACTGATAAGATTTGTCTACGATATCACCTTAGGTGGAAGTGGACGTAAAACTCCAGAAACGAACGAAAGAACGAACTGATAAGATTGGCATTTTTCTCAAGGTGCAAATTATCACTGAAAGACTGTAAATGTCCACGAGATTCATAAAAACATAAAAGATTACTAATGTTATTTGTACATTTAAAAACTAATAATAAAACCTTATATTCAGTTTCATATGATCCCTGTATATATTTTATATAAGGCGAGCAGCTTTTGTACCTTTTGTACAGGACAGAAATAAAAGAATTTTGAACCTCTGTATAACACACTGGAATCACTTCTGTAGTTTTATAAAAAATATCATTTTTGTCATGTTCCCATTCTAATTAACCAGGAAACAACATGTATAACTTTTTTCCACAAAAAAAAAATGCCAAAGAGTTACATTTTGTTTGAACTTTGACAGATGGTTGCACCCTCTAAAAAATTTCTTATCTATTTCGACATAAATTGAGGGTAGCCCCTTAACTTTTCAAAATTCAGCATAATAAGGACCACCTTATACTTTTGTCAAGGTTTGACTTGGTACATGGTTGGGCATGTTTCCTTGTATATGGGATTAAAATGAAACCGCATCAGTTATATTTGTTTTGAACAACTTAACAGTTTATTATTACTATATAAAAGTATATTGTTGATTTGATATAGGTCTATCTACCATTTTACTTGCAAACTGCTTTTTTGTAACCAAAAAAACTAAGGTACCTAGCCAAACTGTGTACCAAGTCAATCTGTGACAATCTGTGTTTATCTTTTTTTATACTTACTATTTTAATGTTTTGTTTACATTTCGTTTTAGCATTAAAGATCCAAAATGGCTCTATACCTGTACCAGCTTCGTAGCAATCTAGCAGAACTTCTTGAAAATGTGACTCAATATTAGAAAGAGGAAACAGACACACAGCAGATCCACCTTTAGGATCATATTCATAAGACTGCTTCAAATTCTTGCCGGCTGCCACATATAAATTTTCGTCTGCTATGTGGGCAGCTGTTGTTACATTAAACAAAAAGTTATTACGTGTACATGCCAATTTCGTTTCCAAATATGAATAATAATTTTGATCTTGTAAACAAACACGTCCAAGTTTTGTAACAACAATACCATCTTCTTCCTGAACTTTAAGAAAATATCCATATCCTTTATGGCTGAAAGCTATTATAGCTTTAATGTAAAAGTTTGGTTTTAAAATCGGATGTACATCAAGACCAGAAAACAAATCAAGCTCCGGCTCATCAACAAAATAAGAAATATTAAAACCATGATTAAACTGTTCAATTCTTCTTGTCGATAGCAGTAGTGGTGAAAGACTCAAGTTCCTTTTATCATAGGTCTGCATAACATATAAAAAATTGATATTATTAACCAAACCAAAAAATGCTGCACTAGAAGAACGACTTCCCACAAAATTTGTAATGGTGGTTCTGTCCATGGCTTGCAGATTAGTGATATTTATTAAACTGTGCATGTGACAAAGACCTTGTTGTCCACTACCACAAACTAACAATTTACGCTTTCTATGATCAATTTCAAGTATCTTAACGTCATTAGCCATTTTGATTCTTTGTTCATGGCAACTTTCAGGAAATGGTAAACAATTTTTGTTATCATTTGTTGGACCTATTGTCACCTGGTTTTTAATTTCAAGTGCTGGATTAAGCTGAACCAAGATGTTTTGCCCCCCAACATATATTTCTCCTGTTTCATTATCAGCTATTAGTTTCTGCAACCGAGTGGATTCTCCATCAATTTCTATAACTGTCATAAAGTTTGAACAATTCGATCCACAAATTAAATTGAATAATAAAATGAATACACAGATAACAACATAACTGGAGTTAATGTAACAGGTAGACATACTGAATCATTACCTCAGTATTCTTTTAAATATGTGTCAAAGGAATGGAAGTATATTTAATGTTTGAACTAGTTCCATTTACCCAACAATCTGAAAAATATAAATGAATAATATATTTGTACAATTTAGCGAAAAATAGCATCATTTTCCATATTAATCCATATGTGGCGCTTTACTACAAGGTTCGCCATTCAGGTGCATTATGTCGTCTTTTCTTGTATTCAGAAACTGATTCTTTTGACAGATGTTTATATCCGATGAATTCAAAAATGCCAGAAATGTTTTATATGCAAAACTATTCCAAAATTCTCACATAACCATGCAATTCCATAAAATTGAAAGTAGCTTATTTAACTACAATGTCTACTTTACTGATTGCGCCAAATAATTAACATCAAACTATCCAGAGCTTACATTTCAGCTATCTTTAAGACATATTATTAATAGTAGGCAATTTTATCCATTTTGCTGAAATAGAATAGGTCCATATTAATGTGATGCTGAAACAAGCAGTTGCCATGCAAGATACGCCCACAAGTTAAAAATAAAAAGCGATTTTTCGTACAATCCGGGGACTTAATCCGAAAAGTTATCGTCCGATATGCGCGAATATCTACAGGAATCGAAATCTCTGAAATATAAACATATATTTTAAATTTCATCAAAATCAGATAAAAATTCTGTCCCCTAGAGAGTCCACAACCTTGAATAACATACTTTTACACTATTTGCGTACAAGAAACGGCAATTTTGTTGGGCAGTTTTGGTCTGATTTTCATGAAATTTGAACTCAACCATCATTAAGTTGTAACATATTTTTACTTTTTTCGGTAATGAAACATTTATAATACATTAAAATCTGATTAAGAGTAACAACTCATTAAGTAATTATCAGAAAACCATTAGAATTTGTTTAGTTTTTATAAAGTTCTGCCCCATGCTAATGTTTAGTATACAAATCTTTTAACATCTTGGATTTAGCTGTTCAAGTCATAAAGATTCATTGAAAATCAATATACTTGTTCGTCTCAAGACCTTAAACAATGTGTATAAATTTAAAGTCAATCGGATATTTACTTAAGCCTCTAGAGCGTCCACAAGATTTTTCAAAGTGATCAAGGGCCATAAATCTGGAAAAAATTATCGGAAATAGCTGAAAATCAATAGGCTTCTTCGTCTCATGGTCTTCAACTCTGTATATAAATTTAAAGTCAATCGGATATTAACTTTAGCCTCTAGAGCGTCCACAAGAATCTTTAAAGTGATCAAGGGCCATAACTCTGGCAACAAGCCAACAGTGAGGCTGATGTCCCCCGCCGAAATTGCAAAATAAATAGATGACGCATATTAATTAATCGCACATTTATTTTTTTCACTAAGTTTCATCACTCTCTATCAGATAGAATCAAGATTATCTTGTCCCAAACCATCGACAAATGAAATTGATTAGCTCTGCTTAGCTTCAGCTCGAAATGTTAATTATTGAACTCAGTCAAGACATTCACCTAATCTACATATACATCAAGTTTAAACATTCACCTAATAGACACCTATGCCAAGTTTGAACATTCTACCTCAATTAGAAGGAGAGTTATTGTGTTCCAAAGTTTCGACCAATCAAATTGCTTATCACTCTGCTTACCCTCAGCAAAAAATGTTTATTATCGAACTTAGTTAAGGTATTCATATAATAAATCTATACACCAAGTGTCCTTACTTTCACTTAATTAGAACCAAAGTTATCGTGTCCCAAAGCATCAAACAATCAAACTGCTTATCTCTGCTTACCCTAAGCAGAAAATTCCCATCTTCAAACTCCATCAAGGCATTCACCTAATTGACACCTACGCCAAGTGTGAACATTCTAATTCAATTAAAATGAGAGTTATTGTGTTCCAAAGTCTCGACCAATCAAATTGCTTATCACTCTGCTTACCCTAAGCAGGAAATGCTCATTGTCGAACTCCATCAAGGCATTGACCTAATAAACACCTACACCAAGTTTGAACATTCTAGCTCAATTAGAAGGTGAGTTATTGTGTTCCAAAGTCTCGGGCAATCAAATTGCTTATCGCTCTGCTTACCCTAAGCAGAAAATGCTCATTGTCGAACTTAGTCAAGGTATTGATGTAATAAAACTGTACACCAAGTTTCATCTCTCTGACTTAATTAGATCTAAAGTCATCGTGTCCCAAAGCATCAACCAAATTGCTTATCTCTGCTTACCCTAAGCCGAAAATGCTCATCTTCGAACTCCATCAAGGCATTGACCTAATAAACACCTACACCAAGTTTGAACATTCTAGCTCAATTAGAAGGAGAGTTATTGTGTCCCAAAAAGTGTGACGGACAGACGGACGGACGGACAGGGGTGACGGCATAATACGTCCACATGAAAATGTGGGCGTATAAAAATTGTGACCTCTATAGGGTCCACAACCTTGATATACCATATTTTTACGCTATTTGAGAACAAACGGCGGCCATTTTGTCTGTCAAGTTTGAACATTTTCACGAACTTCGAACTCAGCCGTCCTTAGGGTGTAACGGTGATATAATAATACGTTTTTTTAAATCGGATAAAAATTACCTCTATAGGGTCCACAAGCTAAAAATGTGATTTTTCGTACAATCAGGGGCCATAATTCAGGAAGTTATAGAAAGGAGCCGAGATCTTTGGGTTATAAACTTACATTTCAAGTTCCAACAAAATCGGATAAAAATTGTGACCTCTATAGGGTCTACAAGTTAAAAAAGTGATTTTTCGTACAATCAGGGGCCATAATCCATGAAGTTTCGATCCGATACATGTCAATATCGAAAGCAGCCAAAATCTTTTGGGGATAAACCTATATTTCAAGTTTCGGCAAAATCGGATAAGAATTGTGACCTGTAGAGAGTCCACAAACAATTGTGGACAGACGGACAGGGGCGACGGCATAATACGTCCACATGAAAAAGTGGACGTAAAAACTGTGACCTCTATAGGGTCCACAACCTTGATATACCATATTTTTTACGCTATTTGAGAACGAACGGCGGCCATTTTGTTGGTCAATTTTGGGCCGATTTTCACGAAATTCGAACTCAGCCGTCCTTAGGGTGTAACGGTGATATAATAATACGTTTTTTTAAATCGGATAAAAAATATGACTTCTATAGGGGCCACAATCTAAAAACGCGATTTTTCGTACAATCAGGGGCCATAATTCAGGAAGTTACGGTCCGATATGCGCAAATATCGAAAGGAACCGAGATCTTTGGGTTATAAATTTACATTTAAAGTTTTAACAAGATCAGATAACCAGCGGCTGCCAGGCTGGATATGCCCACATTTTTGAGAGATGGATAGAGAACAAGCTAAAAAGAATGATTTTTCCTACAATCAAGGGCCATAATTCATCAAGTTACAATTCGATATGTGCAAATATCGAAAGGAACCAAGATCTTTGGGTTATAAACATGCATTTCAAGTTTCATCAAAATCGGATTAAAATTGTAACCTCTCCAGGGTCCACAACCTCAATATACCATATTTTTACACCTTTCGCGTACAAGCGGCGGCCACTTTGTCCGACAGTTTTGGTTTGATTTTCAGGAAATTTGAACTCAAACTTTATTATGGTGTTACGGTGATATATTCAAACGATTTTTAAAATCAGATAATAACTGTGACCTTCAGAGGGACCACAAGCTAAAAGAGGCGATTTTTCGTATAATCAGGTGCCATAATTCATGAAGTTACGATCCGATATGCGACAATATCGAAAGGAACCAAGATCTTTAGGTTATAAACATGCATTTCAAGTTTCATCAAAATCGAATTAAAATTGCGACCTCTACAGGGTCCACAACCTTGACATATACCATATTTTTACACTATTCGCATACAAGCGGCGGCCATTTTGTCCGGCAATTTTGGTCCTATTTTCACGAAATTCGAACTCAACCTTCATTACGGTGTAACGGTGATATAATCAACCGTTTTTTTAAATCGGATAATAATTGTGACCTCCAGAGGGACCACAAGCTAAAAAAGGCGATTTTGCGTACAATCAGGGGCCATAATTCAGGAAGTTACGATCCGATATGCGACAATAACGAAAGGAACCAAGATCTTTAGGTTATAAACATGCATTTCAAGTTTCATCAAAATCAAATTAAAATTGTGACCCATACAGGGTCCACAACCTTGATTTACTCTATTTTTACACTATTTGTGTACAAACGGAGGCCATTTTGTCCGGCAATTTTGGTCCGATTTTCCCCAAATTCGAACTCAACCTTCCTTAGGGTGTAACGGTGATATAATAATATGTTTTTATACGCCCACATTTTAATGTGGACGAATACTGTCGTCGCCCCTGTCCGTCCGGACATCCGTCCGTCCGTCCACAATTTGTTTGTGGACTCTCTACATGTCACAATTCTTGTCCGATTTTGACGAAACTTGAAATATAGCTTTATCCCAAAAAAATCTCGGCTGCTTTCGATATTGGCATGTATCGGATCGAAACTTCATGGATTATGGCCCCTGTTTGTACGAAAAATCACGTTTTTAGCTTGTGGACCCTATAGAGGTCACAATTTTTATCCGATTTTGTTGATACTTGAAATGTAAGTTTATCACCCAAGGATCTCAGTTCCTTTCGATATTTGCGCATATCGGACTGTAACTTCCTGAATTATGGCCCCTGTTTGTAAGAAAAATCGCGATTTTAGCTTGTGTACCCTGTAGAAGTCATAATTTTTATCCGATTTAAAAACCTGTATTATTGTATCATCGTTACACCCTAAGGACAACTGAGTTCGAATTTCGTGAAAATCGGCCCAAAATTGACAGACAAAATGCCCGCCGTTCGTTCTCAAATAGCGTAAAAATATGGTATATCAAGGTTGTGGACCCTATAGAGGTCACAATTTTTATCCGATTTTGTTGAAACTTGAAATGTAAGTTTATAACCCAAAGATCTTGGTTCCTTTCGATATTCGCGCATATCGGACCGTAACTTCCTGAATTATGGTCCCTGATTGTATGGAAAATTGCGTTTTTAGCTTGTGGACCCTATAGAGGTCATAATTTTTATCCGATATAAAAAAACGTATTATTATATCACCGTTACACCCTAGGGTCGACTGAGTTCGAATTTTGTGAAAATCGGCCCAAAATTGACAGACAAAATGCCCGCCGTTCGTTCTCAAATAGCGTAAAAATATGGTATATCAAGGTTGTGGACCCCATAGAGGTCACAATTTTTATCCGATTTTGTTGAAACTTGAAATGTAATTTTATAACCCAAAGATCTCGGTTCCTTTCGATATTCGCGCATATCGGACCTTAACTTCCTGAATTATGGCCCATGATTGTACGAAAAATCGCGTTTTTAGCTTGTGAACCCTATAGAGGTCATAATTTTTATCCGATTTCAAAAAACGTATTATTATATCACCGTTTCACCCTAAAAACAGCTGAGGTCGAATTTCATGAAAATCGTCCAAATATTGATAGACAAAATGCCCGCCGTTCGTTCTCAAATAACGTAAAAATATGGTATATCAAGGTTGTGGACCCTATAGAGGTCACAATTTTTATCCGATTTTGTTGAAACTTGAAATGTAATTTTATAACCCAAAGATCTCGGTGAACTCAGCCCTCCTTAGGGTGCAACGGTGATATAATAATACGGTTTTTAAATTGGATAAAAATTATGACCTCTATAGGGTCCACAACCTAAAAACGCGATTTTTCGTACAATCAGGGGCCATAATTCAGGAAGTTACGGTCCGATATGCGCGAATATCGAAAGGAACCGAGATCTTTGGGTTATAAACTTACATTTCAAGTTTCAACAAAATCGGATAAAAATTGTGACCTCTATAGGGTCCACAAGCTAAAAACGTGATTTTTCGTACAATCAGGGGCCATAATCCATGAAGTTTCGATCCGATACATGCCGAGATCTTTTGCGGATAAACCTATATTTTAAGTTTCGTCAAAATCGGATAAGAATTGTGTCCTGTAGAGAGTCCACAAACAATTGTGGACGTCCGGATGGACAGGGGCGACGGCATAATACGTCCAGATGAAAATGTGGGCGTATAAAAATTGTGACCTCTATAGGGTCCACAATCTTGATTTACCATATTTTTACGCAATTTGAGAACGAACAGCGGCCATTTTGTCTGTCAATTTTGGGCCCATTTTCACAAAATTCGAACTCAGCCGTCCTTAGGGTGTAACAGTAATATAATAATACGTTTTTTTAAATCGGATAAAAATTATGACCTCTATCGGGTCCACAAACAAAAAACATGATTTTTCGTACAATCAGGGGCCATAATTCAGGAAGTTATGGTCCGATATGCGGGAATATAGCAAAAGGAACCGAGATCTTTGGGTTTTAAACTTACATTTCAAGTTTCAACAAAATCGGATTAAAATTGTGACCTATATAGGGTCCACAACATTGATATACCATATTTTTACACTATTTGAGAACGAAGGGCGGCCATTTTGTCTGTCAGTTTTGGGTCGATTTTCACGAAATTCGAACTCAGCCATCCTTAGGGTGTAACGGTGACATAATAATACGGTTTTTTAAATCGGATAAAAATTATGACCTCTATAGGGCCCACAAGCTAAAAACGTGATTGTTCGTACAATCAGGGGCCATAATTCAGGAAGTTACGGTCCGATATGCGCGAATATCGAAAGGAACCGAGATCTTTGTGTTATCAACTTACATTTCAAGTTTCAACAAAATCGGATAAAAATTGTGACCTCTATAGTGTCCACAAGCTAAAAACGTGATTTTTCGTACAAACAGGGGCCATAATCCATGAAGTTTCGATTTGATACATGCCAATATCGAAAGCAGCCAAGATCTTTTGGGGATAAATCTATATTTCAAGTTTCGTCAAAATCGGATAAGAATTGTGACCTGTAGAGTGTCCACAAACAAATTGTGGACGTCCGGACGGACAGGGGCGACGACAATATATAGGTCCACATGAAAATGTGGGCGTATAAAAATTAAAGTTTACAATATCCATCATTATACTACCACTATTGATATGGAATTTTGAAAATAAAAGTCTACGAAAACAGCTGTTACGGCAAAGGATGCACACTACCATAATTTATGATAAATTATAATCATACTATTTCCATGTGTTACAATATAATATTTCGACAAACATTTTCCAAGTAATGTAAACTAAGAATTTAATAGAGTATAGTGATGCTCTTAAGGGGGCATAACTTGCTTACGATGTTAGAAATTTGTGATTTTTGGCAGTGAAGGGTATTCCATAAATTGAAAATTTATGCTATTTGGCGAATGTGCAGTTAAGTTTTTCACATAGCCCAGTATATGTAAAATATAACCTTTAAATACCGATTTAAGGTAATACAGTCAGTAAAGTGGAAAAATTAAGTATTTTTACTTAACTTTTAGAAAACCTTTGAATACAGACCCTGCTTTCAAAGAATAACTTGCTCCTGTTATTAGAATAGGTTTATTAATTTTTCCATATGGCTTGTTGCCATTATAACCTTTCCCTGTGACCTTTAAGTAATATTTCCTACTGCAAAACATAGTAGACTAGACCAGAATCAAGGGTATACATATTAATTTTGTTTGGGGGTGTTTAGCAAATATGTGACCGACTGATGCACAGGACACCTAATACAAGTGACGCAGCCGCGAGCCATGCACCATAGGTGCAAGGTTTCTAAGGGGGGGGCACCTGGAGAAATTTTTGAATCTAGAACCCCTGAAATGCCATTTCCTGGATTTGGCGGGATTCGGATGGCCAGAAAACACTTATAACATGATTAAAATTGAGTACTATGCATGGAAATTCATGTTATTTATTAAGAATTTTGCAAAAACGTACAAATTACTGTAAATCTATGACAACTTTTATATGAAAGTGATAATTTCATCATTTACCTGGCCCTATATCTTTGATATATTGTTGTGGTGAATATACATAAATTTGCAAAGATATGACTACATGTATGTCCTCATATTTTCATCAAGCGTCTACGCTTAGTCAAGTTTGACCACCGATCTGCGATTTTGTCAAGATAAATCGTGTCCGTCAGGTCAAGCTCATACGCAATAGTTCATTGAGGAGTTCCTGTTTCATTACTCAAGACATAACAGTTTTTACTAATTTGAGCATTACACAGATATCTTCATACATATATTAAGTGTTTGGGATTTTTCCCTTCTATTTTGGCATTGTTTGTTTACCATATTAATTCATTTCATCACAGATGCATAATTTTGAGACCGACTGCACTTATTTTGAGACTGAATATTTTTTTTGCTACCCACCCCCCACACTTACGCCCCTGACCAGAAGGAATTATCACTGACAGCAATAGCTTACAAAAGCATGCAGAAAAGAATTTTCACACCAGGTATGACACATGCCTTGTTTTCTTCTGTGTTGTGTAGAATAATGATTCACCTTTGATCTTCACCACATTTTGTTCATGAGGTGAAATAGCCTAATATCTTTGTGAGTTTTTGAAAATTTGCTTACAAACACAGTTACAATGAAAATGTGCTACCTGTTTGCTAGGGTTTCCATTGTGCAGATGCCACTGATTTTAATGTCTTGTTGATACTGTCACCACGGTCTGTCGAGGCCTTATATTTACCTTTCTATGGTTTAATTAATTATGGCTTACCATAATATTGATATGACATCTAATGGTTGTCTTAACATACCATGTTAATGTTATTGTTATATTCCTCATGTAGTTTAGTTCCTGTTTTATTTATGTTCCTGTTTTATATTCTTGTTCCTGGTGTAAGTAAATAAATTTTATATTTACAAAACTGATATTCCGTTATCACTAATAGTGTTACATTAACACTATGTAAAGATTTCGTTCCACTTGGTCTTGGAAACTTTAATGCTTGTTAACCAACATAATATCCAACAAGAAGGCGTCAAGTTGTACTGAAATTTTGGATACCAGCTAATATGTTCCAGTCGCATACAATCTCCAAATGCACCGTGACTTTGCATGCTCTTGGACATATGCTGAAGTCAAACACTTCCTATCGCCACTATTATGCGAACAATTAAATATAGAAGACCTGTTACTTCTGAAGGAGCTGCTATGAGAGATTCGGTGACTGACATTTTGACCAAATTGAAGAGACTCTTAATGGTAAAAATACTACACATTCCATGGCTACCGTTCTTTATCAACAGAATGATCTGGCCACCTCTAAAAGTAATATACCAAGATTTTTGTTCGAGCAAAACAAGTCCTTAATGTGTCCAGCCTCGTTCTTCATCAACGCTTTTCCATATGCTGACACCGAAATATTATGCCGGATGCTGCAATGGCAATATATCAAATGGTGATATTTAAAACCAATTTGTTGGTTAAATTTACTCATTTGAATATAATTGTAGCATTTAGAACATTTGGAATTTTGTAAAATAACATAAACACTATGATTTTAAGTTTCTTGGTGGACTCTTTATATGGAATAAATCATATTTTATTACTGTCTAAATATAATAACTATATTAATCTGTTGCAATGGATTATTCAAACTCAAAATCTGTGTTTTTAAAATAAGGATTCCGAAGTTAATTAACAAATTACCCTTTAATTTAAAAGTTTTGACCAAAAATATGACCTAGTCACCCATTACTCTTTCAGATGATAGTAATGATTTTCAAGTTTTGTTCAGCACCAAAGAACAAGAACCAAAAGTCTACCCCTACCCCCATCAAATCTATTATCGTTAAAGAAACCCCGACCATTCCAGGCCCGTAACTAGGGGGGAGTGCAAGTGGGGCCAAGCCCCCCCCCCCGCAAAAAGTTTCGCCCCTCCCCACCCCCATGTGACAAAATATTCGACCATAAGAAAATAGATATACCTTGTCCATCAATTTTACAGCACCCCTGAGAACACTTCTCGCCCCCATCGTTGCTCTGAGCTGGTTATGGCCCTGGACCATTCGTAAAAGTGCAAAAAAATATATTAAGCCATGTTGAAAATTTGCCAATTACACCACAATATCTATATATACACCAAGCCTTAAATCAGCTTCAAACATTTATAGTCACTAAATAAACGGTCATGCTGACCATTTAATCATCCATAAATAATACACTGAAAGATGGTTCCGAGTGTCAGCCATAACATCCGAGCACACATGAGTAAAAATTAGGTTACGTGCTCTGGTTTTGAAAGTTGTCTCGCTTAACCCGTCCACCGACCATTCTACGTTTGATTAACAGGCCGGGATAATCAAGACTACTATTTTACAAAACATAACAGAAAGCTGAAACAATAAATTGAATTTAGAAACACGCACGTTGGGCAACTCAACAATTGTTTTAAGAACCTTGTAAAAGTATAATGAAACTACTGCTAGTATCATGTTCTTGCCCAACGCAAGTATTTAATTTCAGAGATATTATTTATACTAAACCAAAAGATGCTGATCCTAATGATACAGTTAATGATAAAGCAATTTAAAAAATAAAACAAGCGTAATTTCTAAAGCTGCTATAATAACCAATAAGCTAAATATTACTGCTATTCAGAATTGTCAACAATAGATTTTTTACGGCTGTAATAGTTGATAGATGTGTAGCGAATTGCACGTGCGATGGCTATTTATAGTATCATAGACTCCTCCGCTGAGTGTTATCATAGTGCGTAGTGTATGCGAGAAATCACTTCAAGATAAGCCACTGAAGCGTGTACATTTGCCGTGTCGAGACCAACTTTCTGTACGGTGCACGGGTCACCCTATCAACAGCAAAAAGAACCTAAGCTGGTTACAATACTTTGCTTTGGTACTGTTTTTATAAGAAACAGTTTCATTTCAGTGTATAATTAATAGTTAGGCTACATCTAGCTAGACATTTTTTAAACCGTTGTATTATTAACTATATTAGCAGTAGGGCTTGACAATATAAATAATTATCAGATATCCACACACAACAAACTATGTATCTAATGAAATGATTGTCATTTAGTTAGATAATTATAGTAACAATTATAGACTCATATTATGCATACATGAACACATGGTTTAAAGGACAAATACCAGATATATTTGAGTGAATAAAAATGGTTATATTCAGCCTGTAAATCAAATGGAGTTTAATATCCTACTATTCTGCATCAACAGGGCTATTATTTTACCAAACTGATACATTGTTTCTGTGATATCAGGAAGTCAGATAGTATTTGAGTCACATGTTTAGGTAATAGCTATATACCTTGTTTTCAAGGTGTATGGGTTGATACACCGTCTCTTTTTTGAGTGGGGCTCCGAGGCGAAACCGAGGAGATCTCCACTCAAAAAAGAGACGGTGTATCAACCCATACACCGAGAAAACAAGGTATATAACTGACTTATACTAAATACTTTTTCGAGAAATAGAGATTTTTTCTATTTTTCCCAATTTCAAAAGCATTTTTCATTTCACAAATTTATCAAAGTTTCCCATTTAGAGCCCCCCAATTATCTCATCGCAAAAAGTGGCCGTGAAAAGTGGCCTGTATTGGTGTATACCCTCCCATTTTCTTCAAAGTGTCGAGAAAAAGTATGGGTATAATTACTATTATTACCAATATCTTTACATTTAGACATTTGATTCATATACTTCAACTCACTTATCTCAAAGATACCCTGTTGAAAAGCTGAGTTGGGATGACTTTGACTTTCACGTATAATGTAAAGAACCAGCGGTTGCCAGGCAAGATACACCCACATTTTGCAAGAGATGGACAGAGAACAAACTAAACAAAAACACGATTTTTTGTACAATCAGGCAGGGGCCATAATCAAGTTACGGTCTGATATGCAAGAATATCGAATGGAACCAAGATATATTTTAAGTTTCATCAAGATCGAATAAAAACTTTGACTTCTAGAGGGTCCATGACCTTGGTATAACATACTTTTACACTATTTGCATACAAGTAGCAGCCATTTCGTCAAACAGTTTTGATCTGATTTAAACAGTATTTTTAAATCTGATAAAAATTGTGATCCCTAGAGATTTTTCGTACAATTTAGGGGCCATAATCCAGGAAACTCTGGTCCGATATGCGCGATTATCGAAAGGAAACGAGATCGTTGGGTTATAAACAAAGATTTCAAGTTTCCTCAAAATTAAGTAAAAACTGTGACTTTGGTATTACATACTTTTAGACTATTCGGTACACCGAGTGGCCATTTTGTCAACAATTTCGGTCAATTTTTTACGAAATTTAAACTCAACCTTAAATGAGGTTTAACAGTGATATACTTAAACGTTTTTTAAAATTGATTACAAATTTTGATTTTTAGAGGGTTTACAAGCTAAAATCAGGGGCCGTAATGCAGAAAGTTACGTTCGATATGCGTGATTATTGAGAGTAACCATGATCTTTGTGATATAAACATACATTTCAAGTTTTATCAAAATAGAATAAAAATTGTGACTTCTAGAGGGTCCACAACCTTGGTATTACATATTTTTAGACTATTTGCGTACAAGGAGTGGCCATTTTGTCCAGCAGTTTCGGTCAGATTTTTATGAAATTCGAACTTAACCTTCATTGAGGTGTAACGGTGATATATTAAAATTGAATCCAAATTGGGACTTCTAGAGGAACCACAAGCTAAAAACGCGATCTTTAGAACAATCAGGGGCCATAATCCAGGAAGTTACATTCTGATATGCGTGGTTATCGACGGTTTTGTCATCAAGTTTATAATATAATTTAATACTAAGTTTATGGCAATTGTCAAAATCGAGACAAAGATCTAAGTAGGCAGCGAAATTGCCACTCTCAGTAGTCTTTTTAATTAACAAATTTTACTACTAAATTTCAAAATAACCTTACACACTCACCAGTTTATTGTAAATCTAAGTCACTGATTTACAACATGACAGCTAAATATGTATTTTTCTCTACTAAAACAATTTGAGTACAAACACAGCATCCGTAAATAGCAACAAGCATATGTACCGGTATCTCTCTTTAAACATAGAGATGATTAGTTTATAAACTACTTCCTTCTTGGTTGATGATATTACTCATACTGCACTTTATCAGTTATCAAGAGATATTTATTAGGAGACATACATTTGACCTAACTGACCTATTCCCATAATATGAAGGACTATACCCTACAGAACAAATGAACAGGCTACATAACCTTCAGGCAACAAAACATATCTTAACCTGTAGCTTTATTCTATGAACTTGATAAAATGAAATAAAATGGGGTTTAACTTTCTATTTGTCTGCACTAACTGGGCTAATGAAGATGGCTTTGATAAAAAAAATTGTCAGCGGGCAGTTTACCATTTTGTGAACCACAATAAATGTTATCAATATTGCCCTTGATGCTGAATATCAGTGCGTAAAGATGCATTATGTAAAATTTAGATAAAGAGCAGGACATTATAGCCAAAATAGTTCCAAAATAGATACTGAAAAATGAATATATTGAAAATTTCCTTCAGTGTTTGAAGTTTTGGATTAGTTCTTATAGTAGCAACGGTATTTGACAATCAAGACTAAATCTCGAAGGTGTGCTAATCCTGGTTTAGGGCAGGGGTACTGCATTATAAGTTTAGTCTATGGAGACAAGTCTGTCAGGAGAAAATTTTGAACAGTTAATATCCGCAAGCCCATGTTCCTGCTATTCCAGCAACTTCAATGTGGTCCAATATAACCTAACTTAGGTGGCTGACCCGAAGTGGGGGACACACTATCTGAATGATTTGGTTGAATCGGTCGGCCAAATCAATCGGCACTAAATTTCGCCTGGTGTGTCCACTGTCCACTGTGATTCAGCCGAATTTCTATTCGGCCAAATGATTCGCCTGAATCAAACATGTTTGATATATTAGCCTAGTGTGTCCGCTACTTGGAAAATGATTTGCACGATTGTAGAATTCATTAGCCAATCATCTCTCATATCAAGAAATCCTGTGATTGTTTGAAGAAATGGTCGCAATTTGGCTAGTCTGTCCACTGCTTGAATTCCAAATAAGCAATCAATCGTTTAGTCCATGGGGGATGGGGGCCTCATCCTTCCCAAGAAAATTTTTGAAAATTTAACCACCTCAGTTGCATTTTTCTGTTATTGTAGCCTGTGAGTTGTTCAATGGTTTTGCAACTGAAATCAATAATCATTGATGAATAATCAATGCTGCCTGAAAAATTGTCACGCTTCAAGTACAGTGACTAGTGTTTATTACATTTCAATTTATTAGTCAATTATAGAAATTACTAATTCCGAAAAATTAATGAAATAAATAATGACGATCTCTGAAAAATGTTGCAAAAATTCACCGTATAAATTAATAGAATGTAAAAGTGGTGTTTTATTATCACATAATAGTCATCAGATGTCAGGCACTTTAGTTTGCAGACTATAAGGCAAATTTTTTTTCTCCATTTAATTCACACATCTGAGTATTAAATTTTTACATGCTAAGTACATGTACCTAAGGTTTCTATATAAACTATAGCCTATATGCATGTTTGTTCATTGTCTTCCAGGGTCAGGTCGTATCTGTTGGTTTTTCTGATTGACAGAGACTCCTTATTGTGACTTTAATGGTAACAAAACTGTTATACTTTTATGAGTTGTCTTCAATCTAATAGTGGCACACATAAAATCGTTTTCTTCAAATAGGCTCCCACAGCATGTAACGTCTCAGATTGCCTGGTACAGCAGGCAACTTCCCAGATTGCCCTGTACAGCAGGCAATGTCTCAGATTGCACTGTACAGCAGGTGATTGTCCCAAACAGCAGGTAACATTTCAGATTGCCCAGTACTGAAGGCAAAAGAGACTTTTGGCAAGTGGAATTTTTCCCATCCGTATCACGTATCCGTATCGTATACGTGATACGTTGCGTCAATATAGTTTTAGAGTTTTGGCAGATTTTCGCGTCGCGTACGAATGCGTCGCTAAGCTGAGCTTAAGGCCCGGTCCCAGTGGCCGATGGACACAAAACGTATGCAAAAAGAACACAGCGGATGAGCAAACTTTCGGGGGTGGCTCCATCCGTTTTCATCCGCTCAAGAAATTGACAAAATCGACGAAAATTTGCGAAAACAGAATGGAAAAGAACGAACGTGGGAAGTATGTAGCGGGGAAGTTAAATGGATGTTCATTGGAAGCCTAGCGGATGGAAGTGGATGACAGTTCCGAAGGGTCTAGGTAAACTCCAGACATCCTTCAATATACCAGATACATCCCAGATACAAACGCTTTGTCCGTTTTGAAAACTTTATATACGAGATGCATACGCTTACATCCTTTCTATTTCCGTGCTACAAATGATGTATAGACGTTCCATGTACCTTATCTTTCCCCCCTCTTTCCGTTTTCAGCTGGAGCGGATGTGAGTTGCAAGGTTGCCCAGAGGATGCAGAGAGGATACAGTGGACGTTTAACGGATGATAACGTACATGGAACGTTTGGTGCTCGTATATGTCGCACATTTACATCGTACACGGCAGAAAGTTCATCTGTTATAAAAGTTTTGTGCAGCTCAAAACTTTTTGCGCGGATGCTCGATGGATAGAGCGTATGAAACACGTATGCAATGAGTACACAACGGATGCATGGCGTTTTCAAACGGAGGGCACGTTTTTTTCCCTGTTTTACATCCTCTATGCATCCGTAAGTGCAGTGGACCAGGCCTTTAGTTCTATTACTGCATGATGACAGAGCGAAGTCGCTCGACCATCGCTGAGCTTATAAAAAATTTAAATAATTTTGGTTTCACTAATGTATCATTTCAGAAAGTTCGCTACCATAGAATAAAATCATTTACAGATTTGCAAGGTCCAGCCCCCTAAATTTAGCACCTAGATCAACCAGCATGCAGACAGACAGGAAAAGTATGAAAATTCCGAGAAAAAAACATAAAAAAATAATGATTAAATTCCATTCCTTACCTTATCTTGGTTAAAATCACATCAAACATACACCTTCGTGTTTTAGAATAGGCCTACAAATGAAATGAAATGGGGTTTAACGTCCTACTGTTCTGCTCCTATACTGGGTTTTTCGTATCATCCGAAGGACTATACAGCTGTCCTTGTCAGGCCCTCCGTTCTGCACCACTGACAAGGGGAAACCACGTCGGAAAATCCGGATGAATTTTCTCGGCCAATGCAGGGATCGACAACCTGACCTCCTGGCTAGCGAGCCAGCGTCTTAACCACCTAGCCACGTTCTAGAATACACATATATTCATAAAAACGCTATGATATAACATTCCAGCGTCTAAAAGTAGCACAAAAGACGGTAAAAAGATGAAAATGTTATACGGACCTTTTCCGTATGAAAGTTGTTCGATACGCGCTGCCGTATCCGTGTGCCGTATCACGTATGAGAAATACACACACATTGATGACGTCACACACACAACACCCATATGGATACGTACGTGATACGGACCAGGAATTTACGCTTGCCAAAAGTCTCTATTGATTGTCTCAGATCGGCCCCCACAGCAGGTAACATATCAAATTTGCCTCCACAGCAGGTAACGTCTCAGTTATGCTCCAAGACAGGTTTTTTTTTTTCTTCCAAGAACCTCCACAGCAGGTTTTTTCTTCAGGGTGGCCCCCACAACAGATTTTTTTAATTTTAAACCCCATTATATTTTATGTTACATTTCCTTTTTCAATTCTTATGTAATCTGTATTGATACAATATTTCTTTTAAAGTCTATTATGGTATAATTTGGCTTGATATAAAAATAACTAATATTTTCATAGGAAACATTTTTGAATATGTGTATGTTTTAA
Source organism: Patella vulgata (assembly GCF_932274485.2). Lineage (NCBI taxonomy): Eukaryota > Metazoa > Mollusca > Gastropoda > Patellidae > Patella > Patella vulgata. The sequence goes on from NC_065885.2 coordinate 48,905,625, forward strand.
TAAAATATTGGTTTGTAAAGGAATTAAAATTAAACGCCAAGTATCTCGTTACCTCGTCAGGTAGTACGGAAGCGTATAGGGGTCACGCAAAATTTTGTAGAAGACCTCGAGATCCTGCGATCCTGTGATACTTTCTCGAGATCTCAACTTAATGTTCTCGAAATCCCCTAATAATTTTCTCAAGAATCTCCCATCCTGTGTTAACGATCTTGAGAATTTGAGTTAACTTTCTCGGGATCTTGCCATCCTATGTAAATTTTCTCGAGATCTCGGGTGTTTTTATGCGTGCACGTAGATTTAACGTATTCTCAGCGCCCCACAACCATTCGTTTCGTAGTTTACCCCCCCCCCACAACACTTTCCCCAAATCCTTAATAGCACGATAGAGCCTACAGATTCTAATGGATTTGTTTCAAATTTAGTGTAAAGTATTGGGGCCATGAGAGGGCACCTTGTCGTTCTGGAGTTGTCCACCCTTTCCGAAAAAATTAGAGGCTAAAGTTTTTAACTGATTTTGTTTTTCAAATGTGATGTGAAGCACTAGGACCTTTCGATTTTCAGTACTTCGCAAACTTCTGTTCGAGAGTTACCCTCTTTGTCCGTATTTTTTTCAATTGTGACGAGGAGAGGAAGAACCCTATCGATATACAGCATTCACCTTCTGTTCCGTAATATACCCCCCCCCACACACACACACACCCTTCACCTCCCTGGAAGCCTTGTTCACGTCATAGAGGCTTCGCTTTTACAATTTTGTGTGAAGCTTTGGGGTCATTCATATTCAATGGTTAGCGATCTTCCGTTCCGGATTTATACTCTCCATTCTTTGAAAACCTCGTTTTTAACGGATTTTCGATATTCAGTGTTCCGCGACAAAGATGACTGACCCCTGTTAATTTTCAGCAATATAAGGTTTTCTGTCCCAGAGATATAACAAGCACGTGAACCCGATAAAGATTAAATTTCTTGATGAATGCTAGATCCTTATTCAATTTATTAAACAACCAAGTTTTCCTTTCGAATAATTTGCTGTTGAGGCATAGATGCTGCGTGGGCGTATCTCCACACTTTGCGTGGCTATCGTTCAAATTCCTATTTTCCGGTAAACCTTTTGAACGCGTTAGAGCCCAGAGTTTTTCAAGATTTTTTATTTAAAATCTGCTCCGAAGCATTTGTGCCACAAGACAATAAACTCTATATCTAGCTTTATTCTAAAACAATATATGGTCTGAAAACCATGCAAAAAATGACATTTTCAATTAAACGTCGCCCACACATTAAATTGGAATAATTTAACAAGCATGTCTGTAATTCAAAGCTTCACACGTTAAAGCTAACGTGGCAGGGTTTTGAATTTCATATTTGGTGTGAAGTATATTGGGGCCATAAGAAGATGAACCCTATCGATTTTAATCATATTTCAAATTTAGTGTAAATCATGGGTACCCTATCGATTGTCCGTTTATTCTTTCATTAGTTGGCAGTTTTCCTTTGTAAAAAATGTTAGAGTACTTTTTTTTTATCAAATTTGATGCGAAGTATTGGGCGAATGGTGGCTTCACAACGTGGAGATACATGTAGTATCATGTAAAGTTTTATATTAACCCGGGATCTCGAGAAAATTTACATAAGATGTCAATATCTCGAGAACATTAACTCAAATTCTTGAGAAAATTTACACAGGATGTCAATATCTCAGGAAAATTATCAGGGGATTTCGAGAAGATTAAATTGAGATCTCGAGAAAATTAACAGGTGATCACGGGATTTCGAGAAAGTATCACAGGATCGCAGGATCTCGAGATGTTCTATAAAATTTTGCATGTTTGGCAGTTTATTAGAATTTCTTTACAGACTAATTATTTTATTATCTTTATAATATTTTCATAGGAAACATTTTTGAATATATGTATGTTTTAATAAAATATTGGTTTGTAAAGGAATTAAAATTAACAGCCAAGTATCTCGTTATCTCGTCAGGTAGCGCCTTTGTGCGTAGAATGTTTGGCAGTTAATTAGAATTTCTTTACAGACTAATCGTTATGTCCTCGGGTAGCGCAGTTTTGCGCTAAATTATTGGAAGTTAATTTGAATTTCATGAAAAACTATAGCGGGGACATCTGTAATAACGTTTTGTTATTGCAACCGCCTGACGATACCCATGGAGGGGTTGAAATAGTTATTCCACATTTGACGCCCATGTATAATTAAAACGAATTGCAACGAAAGCATACATTAATTTCATGTAAACAAAAAATCACATACACGAGTTATCTCCCTTCAGGCAAGTGAGCGTAAAACTCTGATTTGGGCTCAACGTTGCGAGGCTTTTAAATTCAACTAAATTGTTATTTTGTATTTCCAAAGTCGACAATTTGGTGTTATTGGGCAGTTATTGGGTGTTATTAATTTCTTGTCAACAAAAATCACATATACGAGTTATCTCCCTTCAGGCGAGTGAGCGTGAAACTCCGATTTGGACACAAAGCAGCGATGCTTCTTAAATTCAACTAAACTGTTATTTTGTGTTTCCAAAGTCAACATTTTGTAGTTATTGGTTGTTATTTTGGAGTTATTGGGTGTTATTTTGGAGTTATTGGGTGTTATTTGGAGTTATTGGGCAGTTATTGGGTGTTATTGGGTAATTTTGTTTTTCCAAAGTCAACATTTTGTAGTTATTGGTTGTTATTTTGGAGTTATTGGGTGTTATTTTGGAGTTATTGGGTGTTATTTGGAGTTATTGGGCAGTTATTGGGTATTATTGGGTAATTCGACGCGCCGGTACATACTGACCCACAGTTACATTTCTTTTAAGATTGAACCTTAGTAACTTTATGTAGATTGAGTATAGTGAAGCTGTATAAATGAATTCCAAAGTTTATTTGATCGAAGTTCAGATAATCTCACTCTCAAATAAAATAGATCCACCAACAAAATGAAATGAAATGGGGTTTAACATCCTACTCATCCACCAAATAGTATCAGACATCTAAAGGAAAGAGTTCCTAACTGGTCAAAGAGTGTCTTTCAGTTTCTAAAAGTCACAAATTTTGATGAATACTTTGGCTTGTATCTTGTTAAGAGTTAGACAAGATGCTTGTATCTTGTTAAGAGTTAGACAAGATGCATGGACAATTCCCTACAAAAAAGGTTGCTCCAGAGGAGAAAATAATCTTGTGCCCAAAGAAGAAAAAAGGTTTATCATAATACATGTATAGGCAAGAAAGAAGATTTTTTGATAGAGCATACACCTATAATCATGTCTAAAAGATTTATGAATCCAGTCATTGTTTTTTAAGGCGAGCGATTGCTCTCGAGCACGAGCGATTGCTCTCGAGCACCTGCTGCTCACCTGAATGTCGACCGAGGGGAGGTTTTTCTCCCTCTCCTTTAAACTGAACATCGCTCTCCTTTACAAAGTCGGGGGGGGGGGGGGAGGGTTATCAGGAATGACCACCTAACATGCAGTTATTGATCTTCAGAACCAATTCCCAATTTCCCATACACTCAACTAATCACTCTCCTTAATCAGATCACTCTCCTTAATTTCTAAATGAAAATCACTCTTCTTATCGAAAATGAGAGAAGTTTTTTAAGGGAGCGATTTTTTAATTTGTTGATTGAACATACATTATGCAAGAGGTAATTCTGCCTATTGCAGGTCTTTCTTTAGGCCTGAAATGTTTTCTAAAGTATTAATTAGACATTAATTAACTGATCCTGGCCTTAATCAACTCTCGATGGTATCAGATTTCTCTGGTATTAAATAGATTAGAATGGTTCAGCGATACTTTGATTTAATCAAATATGGAGGACCGAGACTTAGCTTCGATCAAACCTTCAAAGGCTAATATCTTCGCATGCAATAGAGTAATTTGAATGAAATTTTCAAATTATTCATTTTACATCATCTACTTTCGAACTATTATAGCACGAATGGCTAGTTCTTTATCTAAATCTTACATAATGTATCTTTAAGGGGAGTCTTTTTCAGCTCTCCTCTAAAATACAAACAATAACGACTGTGAATCTGTATTAATTCAAAAACAAATGTTTTAAAAATTTGCATGAAAGCTGTACTATCTTACTAACGCTACAAAAAGCGTAAAGGCTTGTTTAGTAGAGACTAAGGTGTGGTATGCTTCTTAATTTCTGCCTAATTTTACGTTAGTACATCTAAATATAAATATGACTTCAAACAATGGTATTCAAGATCAATACCCAAAGTTTTCGCATTCAGTACAGCAATTGGGCCATTGCTGCAGGAATGCTATTATACTGAATTTGATTCCCCATTATGATCCATGGTTAATTATTGGTCTGTTGTCAATGTTATGTCACACAGATCATGTACAGGATCAAAGTAATGTATGCCTACTGATATTCGTTCATTGTACATTAGGGGTGGCCAAACCTTTTCATTCTGTGGAAACTTTTCTTTCGGTAATTCGTGTTCATGCTAGAAGCCTACTTCTATTATACTGGTAATATTAAAAGTCATCCTTATTTGTTAAAGTAGCTAAGTCTCTAACTCTATATCATCCAAAGTCTTACACGTTGAAAACACGAATTATTTGTCAATTCAAATCAACATTGATGTTGTTATCTTACCGGGAACAGTCAGGCTTCTGATATCCAATATTTAAGACAAAATAAATATTTTACCATTGGTACACGAATCGTGTACCATAGTGCGTTGTTTCATCATCATTTGTAACAAGTGACCAGAAAGAGCGAGGTTAGACATATTCCACAACTCATGTCATGCGGCAACGCCGTAGAAATTTCTATTCGGTTGAGACTCATGCCGTATTTCGCTGGACATAACTGATTTGAAATTAGAGTCAAAACGGAAACAAATGAATGTAAATCAGTTCATATACAATCAGATTACATTATTAGCGATTTAGCTCCTTTAAGTTTAAAGATGGTCCCTGGTTCAATTAACACTAACAATAGCACATAACCATGTGTTATTTTACTTTGCCTATTCTGTTCTGAACATCAAATTTTTAAAATATTATTGTTGACAATTTTTTTTTTTTTTTTCAAATTTAACCCAATTGATTTTAGTGTGATTAGAGCGACATGAACAACTAAAGTATTGCTAAGATGAAAGACAGGTATGTTCATAAAGCACAAATCTTTGAGGCTGTGGACCACTCTTACTCTACCATTAACATGTAAACTCAAACTTCTAAACACCTGTCTTAATACAGTTGAAGTGTGATACAAATAATAATTAGGAAATGAAAACACATCTTAAACAAAATGAATACTGATTTATTAAATGTAAGCTTAAGAAAATTATACAACATAAGTAAATAATAACATGTAATTAATATTTATAAAATTGAGAATAACTTTCGGGTAATAATGGAGCAATGGTGGAGTCTGCCAAACTGGGGTTTAATGTCCTACTGTTCTGCTAATGAAGACGTGCATACACCATGCAGTGTACTATTTTGGGAAATTTTGTCAGGACAGTGGTGCACTCTTATATCGAATTCCATCTGCCGCAGGATCTTTTACGTGCACGCCAATCTTTACACAGGACCTCGGTTTTTGCACCACTGACAAGGGGAAACCACGCCGGAAATCCCAATTAACTTTCTTGGTCAACACCGGCAGTGAACCCGCGAACTCCAGGCTAGCAAGTCAGCATTTTACTTACTTAGTCACTGTGGCTCCTCCTGAATAAACGATAAGTAGTGTTGAGTTTAAGACTTTGCAAACACAATCAAATGCAAATGTAATTGGCACTATAATTTTTTTTAAAACCATACAGTGACATTTTATTGTTATATTTTGTCTGCATTCAACCTACTTTAAAATGCAATAATATTTTCTCAAAGTTTACAACATTTTAATGAAATCGACAAGTTATATTACAAATATGTATGAGCTCACTTCAAAATGTTTATTCATAATAGGTTTGACAGAGTTATAATCATGTAATTATAAAAAGAGATCAAAGAATAAAGAATATAAATATAAATTTAGTAGAAAGAGTATAATACTAATCACATTATATACAAGTATAATAAACCAGCAGAAGTTTCAGCAGATTAAAAGATTCTTTGCAAAAAATGCCTACAAGGGGAGATAACTTCAGTCCCTATTGTAAAATAGACTGCGCATTCCATAAAATGAACAAGGACCGATCTTGGTCATATATTAATTTAAATTTAACAACTTTCTTCATCTCACTAATGTTAACGTAACATTATGATAGTTAGCGCTCTGTTGCTAACTTCTTTTAAACAATTTAGACAAACAGATGAAATGAGTGACAAAATAATACCACATATCTTGCTCCGTTCACAGACCAGTAAATCTCTTTTTCTTCAAAAATGCAAAGCGGAATCCATGAAACGTACTTTTCATTATTCTGCATGTCTTTTATGGAACAATCTGCCTTTTGATATAAAGATGTGTAAAAATGTTGAACATTTTAAGATTGAACTGAAAACTCATTTATTTTGCACACTGAAGGAACCATAATATTCAACTGATGACATACTTATTATTTTTAACTTGCGACTGCATTCTATTTTATTTTCTGTGTAATTATAGTGTTCTTCCTATATCCTACTTGTATAATGTATACGTTTTGTAGTTTGGGAGTGACTTATCAAACTTCCCACTTTAAAATACTATTGCATTTCTAATGATTTTAAATTTATCCTGATATTACATGTATATATGTCTTTGTAGCTTAGGAGGGACCTATGGAAGATTAGTTTTTTGGGTTTTTTTGCAAACTAAATATGTTGCCTCATTAAATAAAGTTTTTATTATTATTATTATTATTATTATTAAAATGTCGGTCTCTTAAGACCATGGGTCTGATTACACCATATTTTACAATAGCAGTATCAGTGTAGAAATAATCATTTAATTAATTCAATAATTTGTAAAAGCCATTATGATTAGCACCATTTCATATTCAGAAATGTTAATATTTCAAATAATTTTTATCGACATCAAGATATAAATGTACACTATAACATGTAAAACTAATTATGAATACACAGGATATTCTGGAGACCATCAAAAGATCTGCTGAGTATTAATTGAATTTAAATGAATAACATTGTTATGACTATCATATTTTACCAAAACAGTGAGGAACAGAAGTAGGAAAATTCATATACACCTATATGAAAGTATGGAGGATAAATTGGGACTTTATTCTTAGATTTTACATACACAAAACATGTCATTTTTCAACTCAAATCTATTCACCTATACTAACTTGTTACAACTCTTTATAATAAGAGAGTGTATGATGAAACATCTCAACTGAAAGATATCATGGTATTAAAATATGATCACATATTTTTAACTTTAAGAAATATGTGAACAATCTGGCGTGTTGAGACTTACAGAACTGAATATTTAAATCTGGTGATATGGTTCTATTTGCGAAATCCAATAAAAACTAGAATTAATATAATATATGTGGGTTTATTAAATGATTAAAATTAAAGCTAAAGCTATATAATAGAATATAATATAATATCGTATCGTAATATTAATTAAATAATAACATACAAAAGCAAATTAAATTAGCAAAATATATTTATATCATTTCCTTGTCATGTTTTTAAAATCATTATATTTGGTCAAATTTGAAATTGTTCAGGAAGAAAAGGGACTTTGTTTATGGGTCATCTTGGCAATTATTTAAGCTTTTTGAACCATGATTAGATCTTAAATGTTAAAATTCTATAGATTAAACATTTATGCTAGCTTACTATTTCTCTCTGCTAAACATGCCAAAGGCATCCTGTGAGTGCCATAGGGGCAAGTAACACAAGGGGGGTTTTGGGGGATCTCCCCAATAAAATTGTGAAAATTTAAGTCAATTACCTGGCATTTGAGGTCATAGCTGAGAGCAAATTCTTATGAACGCAAGGATCAGAAATTGGACAGAATCTAGACATCTGCCTGTCAATTCTGCCTGTTTTGTGATAGTATAAGACTGCAGCTGAGTGAAAGAATGATGTCATACCATGCCCTGAAACAATTTTATATATCGACGCATAATATTTAAAATACTGAGCACTAATTTTTTGGGACTGGGCTGAGGGTTACTGCAGATTCAAAATGTCATCTCCAAGTTTTCCCATTCAAAACTGCGAATCAACCAATGTGGTTAAGAATAATTCCAAGAGCATCGCTAACGCTGCAATATACGTCCACATTCCAGCTTTGATTGATATGGTACTTTTTAAAATGAAGAGAATGAAATATGAGATGGCTGTAATATGACAATTATACTGCTCCAGGAAGTCGGGGCATGTACCAAAATAAATAGTTGCTGTCTTTCAGTATAAGGGATAAATATGCAAAGTTCCAAGATGATCCATTCAGAATTGCAGCCTATAGATGATAAATACAAAAATCGGATGTGGCTCTGCCCCTGGTGGTTGAATATGGAACAATATAAATAGGGTATAAGGAATAAGTATACCAAGTTCCAAGATAATCCATTCAGTATTGTGGCCTTCGCCCCTGGGGGTCAGGGCATTCACCAAAATCCATAATTGACGTCCTTAGGTTATAAGGAATACATATGCCAAGTACCAAGTTGATCCATTCAGAATTGCGGCCTGTAAACGATAAACACAAAAATATGGGCGTGGCTCTTCCCCTGGTGGTTGGGACATGCAGTTGTCATGCTTAGGGTATAAGAAATAGGTATGCAAAGTTTCAAAAGGATCTGTTAAGAATTGTGGCCTGTAGGCGAAACACAAACATTGGGCGTGGCTCTGTCCCTGGGGGTCGAGCAAGCACCAAAAATAATAGAGGTCAGCCTTAGGGTATAAGGAATAAGTATAAAACAGTTTTAAAGATGACTGATTAAGCATTGCAAGCTGTAAGTGACACAATAACACACAAAAAGAAAATGGGCGTGCCTCTGCCCCTGGGGATTGGGCATTCACCAAAAAATATAGGGATGTTCCTTAGGATAGAAGGAATAAGTATGCAAAGTTTCAAGGTAATATGTTAAGAAATTTGGTCTGTAGATGACAAACAAATAAATACAAGAAATGGGCGTGGCTCTGCCACTGGGGGACAGGCATGCACCAAAAACAATAGGGGTCATCCTTAGGGTATAAGGAATTCATACGCAATTTTTTCAAGACGATCGATTAATAATTGTGGCCTGTAGGCGATAAACAGACACACAAAAAGAAAATGGGCGTGGCTCTGCCCCTGGGAGTTGGGCGTGCACCCCAAACGATAGGGCTGTTCCTTAGGGTACAAAGAATAAGTATGCAAAGTTTCAAGATGATACGTTAAGAAATGCAGCCTGTCGATGCCAAAAAAATACAAAATATTGGCGTTGCTCTGCCACTGGGGGTCGGGCATGCACCAAAAACAATAGGGATCATCCTTAAGGTATATGGAATAAGTATGTAAAGTTTCAAGACGATAAGTCAAGCATTGCGCCCTGTAGGCAACATACAGACACCCAAAAAGAAAATGGGCGTGGCTCTGCGAGAGAGAGAGAGAAATGGGGTTTAACTCCACTCAACACAAACTAGGTCATTTCGGGACTAACATATGGTTTTTTGATTTTATTTCAATTATTCGCTTGCGCATAGGGGTCTTTAGCAGTGGGAGGAAACCGGAGGACCCAGAAAAAACCCACGAGGTTGGACAGGCGACCCTACTCCTTGTCACGTACAACCGGGGATTCGAAACCACGCCAGTCGACTCAATGACAGACTTTATGATACAGCGCGCGCACACTAACCATTCAGCCATCCAACCCCCCTCCCTTGGGGTTGGGCATGTACCAAAAACAATAGTGACGATCCTTAGGGTATAAGGAATAAATATGCAAAGTTTGAAGTGGATTCGATAAGAAATGCGACCTGTAGACGACAAAGAAAGAAATACAAAAAAAGGGTGTGGCTCTGCCCATGGGGGTTGGGCAATGGGCATGCACCAAAAAAAATAGGGAACATCCTTAGGGTATAAGGAGTAAGTATGTAAAGTTTCAAGACAATCAGTTAAGAATTGCGGTCTGTAGGCGACACACACGCGCACTCACCCACACAGGGGAGACGGCAATATACGTCCACATTATGAATGTGGACGTATAGTATAATAAAGTACAAAAACCTTCACATGTAATGCAGAATGTCATATTTCTCAAGATAAATAAATATAAAAATATTTCTATAAAAAAAAACAGCGGCTGCCAGACAGGATAAGTCCACATTTTGCAAGAGATGGATAGAGAACAAACTAAACAAAAAGTGATTTTTTCGTAAAATCAAGGGCCATAATTCAGGAAGTTATGGTACGATATGCACGCATACATACAAGAACCAAGATCTTTGGGTTATAAAGATATATTTCAAGTTTCATCAAAATCGGATCAACATTGTGACTTCTAGAGGGTCGACAAACTTGATATATTTACACTATTTGCGTACGAGGGGTGGCCATTTTGTCCGGCAGTTTTGGTCCGATTTTCACGAAATTCTAACTTAGCCATTATTAGGGTGTAACGGTGAAATATTCAAATGTTTTTTTCAATCGGATAAAAATTGTGACCTCAAGAGGGAACACAAACTAAAAACGCGATTTTTCGTATAATCAAGGGCCATAATTCAGGAAGTTATGATTCGATATGTGCAAATATTGAAAGGAACCAAGATCATTGGGTTATAAACATGCATTTTAAGTTTCATCAAAATCAGATGAACATTGTGACCTCTAGAGTGTTCAGAAGCTAAAAATGTGATTTTTCTTACAATCAGGGGCCATAATCCATGAAGTTATCGTCCGATATATGCCAATATCGAAAGGAACCGAGATCTTTGAGAGACAGACCTATATTTTAAGTTTCATCGTAATCGGATAAAAATTGTGACCTGTTGAGTGTTCACAAACAAATTGTTGACGGATGGACAAACAGGGGCGACGGCATAATACGTCCACATGAAAATGTGGGTGTATAAAAATGTACAAAAAGCACTTTCAACCAACCTGTGATCCACATTTATTAGGCTAAACATTCATGGCTGAGATACGGAGTGGAAGTGAATAATTTATAATTCTATACAGTACAGATATCTCGGAAATAGAATCACCTTTAAATTCCATAGATACTTTTGATTTGCTTGTAAGACACAAATTTGATTTTTTCATGGAAAAATTGGGAAATATTTTAAGTTTATATTGGTCTCTCTCAAACAAACATAGTAATAATAAACTGCCAGGTTTTTTCCCCCTAAAAATCAGTCATGGAGTATATCCTGTTTTGGGGAAGAGGTCTTGGATTCATACCAGAATAATGTGTCTATTTCTAATGAAATGCGTATATAATTCCTGATGATTTATTGCAAACATAATGAAAGTTACACATTAAAAATCAATTTCTTAAAGAGTCTAGATTGTATACTACTGGTACACTATTAATAACATTAAATTTAACATTTCTAAGACAATACTAAAGTAACATGTAAAAATTATAATACTTTATAAAATAAATTGTGGTTGTTAGACTTCTGATGATGATCCACCAATGGCTCCCCCTGTAGCCCCAGACATTAATTTATCTGTTTCATCATAATGACATTCAGCACTTGTATCAACATTAACATAAGTACTTTCAATATTTCGTTTCTGTGGACCTGTTTTGTGTTCTAGTTTTTGTATCATATTACTAATTTCATTCACAAGATCACTAAAAGCAGGTCGATCTTGTGGATTTGCATTCCAACATTGTCTCATGATCTCAAACCTGAAATAAAGTTAAAGACAGGAATTCTTTTTTTTATTTGTGCAAGTGTAAGATTGAGTCTACAGTAAATATGATAATTTTATTTTATTGTGCTAATGATTTAGTAATTATTAGAAGCAAGCCCAGATCTCTCAGGATATACTTTGATAAAGGTCGGTTTAAGTAAGAAAATCAAACACCAACGTGTGGAAAAAATAGCCCAATTACCAAGTCTTAAATTTTCAAACCAAAACCATTTGGAAATGATCACTACATTTTCTTAACAGGGCCATACATTTAAGAAATTTTACTGTTCAATTGTATAGGTGTCTTGCAATTTACAAACATGACAATCAGTTGCCACCTTAATTTTTGCAAAAATATAGCTATGATAATCAAGGCACTTCTATAATGTGCAATTTGGGGACTTGTTATAGTCTGGAAGTGGTAGAAGGGTGAAAGAATCCCTGTTACAGTACAAGTAAGTCTAGATCTCAGTGTTACAGTCGGGGAAGAGCAGGTAAAAATCCTGGTAAATAATCTAAATAAATTAATCTCTGTGTAACAAACTTGACAAGACTGTATAAAGTAAAGTGATTTAATCCAGGACACATTTTGAGCTATAGTTGATGAACGACTGTAGCCAGAAACCTGTTTTGGATTAAAACGTACTTTACTTATTCAGATTTGTCAAGTTTGTTGCTCAGGGATTAATTTATTACTCTATTTCCAATCTAAATGATATAATACTAATATTATTTTCAGTCTCACTTCCTTGTGAACTCTTGGTCATGAATTGTGATGAAACTGTCTTTGAATTATCAATAGGTTCATAAATATAACAATAAATGTTACTTACAAAGGATCAGGACAGTATTGGGGTTGAGCCATTCTTCTTCCAGCCTTTAAATAACGTATAACATCCCAGTTATCTACCTCGGGATACGGATTAACTCCCCTTGTCATCAACTCCCATAAAACTACACCAAACGACCACTATAATAAAATACAAAATAGTTAACTTATTGTAATTAAGTATAATCATATTGACATGCCCCTGTGCAGTCTATCTTGAATAATATCGCTTTTTTCTGGTCATTATGTCTAGTATGTTTATCTTTCAAATGCTTTAAATGGGATGTATTTAAGGCAGTCCTACAGAAAATGAGTAGTCAGTCACACAATCAATTAGGAGTGTGCATGTATTAATTCGAGTATATAATAAAACCACCATTATTTTACTAACAACCGGTGCTTTTAACATTTTTAGGCATGGTATGATTTCAATTATATTTAATCAAATGTATAGAAAATAATATATGATTTAATTTTCAAGCATAAACTCTCAAGTACGATATGCCTTTAATAATAATAATATCAATGGAAAAATTGTACTAATTTAATTCTAGTAGCCAAGGTTATAATTAATATTACAACAAGACTGCTAATTCTGAATCTTTATTAAGACAATAAATCCTGTTTGTCATTGATTTGTATTTAATACCAGCGGCTGCCAGGCAGGATACGCCCACATTTTCGAGAGATGGGTAGAGAACAAGCTAAAAAGAAAGTGATTTTTCCTACAATCAAGGGCCATAATTCAGGAAATTACAATTCGATATGCGCAAATATCGAAAGGAACTGAGATCTTTGGGTTATAAACTTACATTTCAAGTTTCAACAAAATCGGATAAAAATTGTGACCTCCATTGGATCCACAACATTGATCTATCTATCTATATATATATTTGTGACTGTCGTTTGTCTGTCTGTCTGTCTGTTCGGGGTTGGCGGCTACACTAGGTCTGCCCCGAGTCTGAAATTTGGGGTATAGGGGTAGCTCGGACCGGGGAGTAACATAGGCCAGGTGGCGTTACTCTACCACTTCCGGTTTCGGAGTTATGACCCCCGAGCGAAGTCCGTCTGTTCGGGGTTGGCGGCTACATCTGCCCCGAGTCTGAAATTTGGGGTATAGGGGTAGCTTGGACCGGGAGTAACATAGGCCAGGTGGCGTTAGTCTACAACTTCCGGTTTCGGAGTTATGACCCCTGAGCGAAGTCTGTTCGGGGTTGGCGGATACACTAGGTCTGCCCCTAGTCTGAAATTTGGGGTATAGGGGTAGCTCAGACCGGGAGTAATATAGGCCAGGTGGCGTTAGTCTACCACTTCCGGTTTCGGAGTTATGACCCCCGAGCGAAGCCGGTCTGTTTGGGGTTGGCGGCTACACTAGGTCTGCCCCGAGTCTGAAATTTGGGGTATAGGGGTAGCTCGGACCGGGGAGTAACATAGGCCAGGTGGCGTTAGTCTACCACTTCCGGTTTCGGAGTTATGACCCCCGAGCGAAGCCGGGTATCCTGCTAGTATACCATATTTTTACACTATTTGAGAACGAAGGGCGGCCATTTTGTCTGTCAATTTTGGGCTAATTTTCACAAAATTCGCACTCAGCCGTCCTGAGGCTGTAACGGTGATATAATAATACGGTTTTTAAAATCGGATAAAAATTATGACCTCTATAGGGTCCACAAGCTAAAAATGCGATTTTTCGTACAATCAGGGGTCATAATTCAGGAAGTTACCGTCCGATATGCACGAACATCGAAAGGAACCAAGATCTTTGGGTTATAAACTTATATTTCAAGTTTCAATAAAATCAGATTAAAATTGTGACCTCCATAGGGTCCACAACCTTGATATACCATTTTTACGCTATTTGAGAACGAAGGGCGGCCATTTTGTCTGTCAGTTTTGGGCTGATTTTCACGAAATTCGAACTCAGCCTTCCTTAGGGTGTAACGGTGATATAATGATACGTTTTTTTTAAATCGGATAAAAATTATGACCTCTATAGGGTCCACAAGCTAAAAACGCGATTTTTCGTACAATCAGGGGCCATAATTCAGGAAGTTACGATCCGATATGCGCGAATATCGAAAGGAATCGAGATCTGTGGGTTATAAACTTACATTTCAAGTTTCAACAAAATCGGATAAAAATTGTGACCTCTATAGAGTCCACAAGCTAAAAATGTGATTTTTCGTACAAATAGGGGCCATAATCCATGAAGTTTTGATCCGATACATGCCAATATCGAAAGCAGCCAAGATCTTTTGGAGATAAACCTATATATCAAGTTTTGTCAAAATCGGATAAGAATTGTGACCTGTAGAGTGTCTACAAACAATTGTGGACGGACGGACAGGGGCGACGACAATATACGTCCACATGAAAATGTGAGCATATAATAAAATTATTTAACTCACCACATCTGATTTAGCACTGTACGTTCCTTTTTCCAAACTTTCCATTGCCATCCATTTTACTGGTAATTTCATTTTTTTATTGTCTGAACTGTAATAATCTTTTTCATAGATATCTCTTGCTAAACCAAAATCAGCCACCTTTGCTCGGAAATCTTGATCCAACCTTCGTAATGATAAGTTAAATCAAATAAAATAGACTACAAAAAGTTTATAGACAATGTTATAATCTTATACCAAGAAAACTAAGAGACCTTCAGAATTTTTGAGACACACGTGATCATACAGTCTATAGGAGAAATCACTCAAAATTATAATACAGGTTAGAGAATTTATCAATCTATTCAAATTGTATATCCACATTATATAGTAGTTCTCCATGTTGGCAATAAAAAATTTACTGAGCCATAGACGATATTTAGAAGTTTAAATCTAAATTGAATAGGAATTATGGTTAGTACTATAAAAAATATTTTAGTTTAATGTTTATATTTGTTTTGTTTTTTTGTGATACATTCATTGGCTTCTGAAATTAAGCCATCGCAAGCACGTCACTAAATTCGGCAATGCAACTTTAAATCTATTTTATGTTTCCAAGACAAGTCTAAAACCAGCGGTTGCCAGGCAAGATACACCAATATTTTGCAAGAGATGGATAGAGAACAAGCTAAAAAAAAAAAAAACCTGTGATTTTTCTACAATCAGGGACCATAATCCAGGAAGTTATGGTCTGAAATGTGCAAATATTGAAAGGAACCGAGATCTTTGGGATATAAACATAAGTTTCATCAAAATCGGACAAAAATTGTGACCTTTAGAGGGTCCACAACCTTCGTATTAATACTTTTACACAATATGCGCAAGGAGCAGCCATTTTGTGGGGCAGTTTCGTTTTGATTTTCCCCAAAATTTGAACTCAACCTTCATTATGGTGTAACGGTCATATATTTAACGGTTTTTAAAATCGGATAAAAAGTGTAACCTCTAGAGATTCCACAAGCTAAAAATGTGATTTCAGTAAGTTATGGTCAGATATGTGCGAATATCCAGAGGAACTGAAATCTTTGGGATATAAACATATATTTTAAGTTTCATCAAAATCAGACAAAAATTGTGACCTCTAGCGGGTCCACCACCTTTGCAATATATACCTTTACACAATTTGCGTTCAGGGAACGGCCATTTCGTCAGGCAGTTTTGGTTCGATTTTTATGAAATTGGAATTCAATCACCATCAGGTGTAACGATGATATATCCAAACGATTTTTAAAATCGGATAAAAATTGTGACCTCTAGTGGTTCCACAAGCTAAAATCGCAATTTTTTTCTTACAATCTGGGGACATAATCCAGGAATTTACGGTTCGATATGCGCAGATATCAAAAGAAACCGAGATCTTTGGGATATAAACACATGTTTTGAGTTTCATCAAAATCAGATAAAAATTGTTATCTCTAGAGGGTCCACAACCTTGATATTACATACTTTAACACTATTTGCATATAGGGAGTGACCATTTTGTCTGGCAGTTTCGGTCCGATTTTCACGAAATTCAATTTTGACCATCATTATGGTGTAACTCTGACAGATTCAAACGTTTTTTTTAAATCAGATAAAAATTGTGACCTCTAGAAGAACCACACGCTAAAAACGTGATTTTTTTGAACCGATATGAGTCAATAACGAAATTAACCGAGATAATTGGTTATAAACATATATTTCAAGTTTCATCAAAATTGGAAAAAAATTGACCTCTAGCAGAGTGTCCACAAGCTAAAAACGTGATTTTTCATACAATCAGGGACCATAATCCATGAAGATACGATCCGATACATGACAATATCAAAAGAAACCAAGATTTATCGGAGATAAACCTATATTTCATGTTTCGTCAAAATTGGATAAAAATTTTGACCTGTAGAGTGTCCACATGCAAATTGTGGACAGACAGGGGGGACGACAACATACATCCACATGAAAATGTGGGCGTATAACAATTAAAGGCCTTAAAGACTAGTATGTCATTTTGTAAACAAATACTTTTAGATAGGAAATTATGAAAGAAAAATTTATTTCTGTCATGAGTAAAAGATTTATTTATTTTATTTTTATACTCTTGGGGAAAACCATTAAAATAAACAATGGGTGTTATATTGTTAATAAACTTACATGCAGTTTCTGGCAGCTAAATCTCTATGAACAAACTTAAGGCCAGCTAAATATTCCATTCCCTTAGCTATATCTATACCGAACAGTATTAGATCTTTAATTGTGGGGTTCTGAAATAAAACACACCAATAACAAACCAAAAATAAAAATAAGCAAAACTTTAAAAAAAAGCAAATAAAACAAAATTATAAAAAATAAATAAACCCCAGTTAATTCTAGTAATAAAAATTAAAAGCAAATAAAACAAACAGCCAGACATTAAATACACTGTTACAAAGCTATATTTCTGTGAATACAAGTAAAATATGTAACCTTAATGTGCTGGTTAAATTCAACACAAGATCACGGAATATGTATAATGACTACCACCAGAACTTTGTATGGGGGCTTTTTATAATTTGGGGGAGTCAGGAGCAACATTGGCATGTACCAAAAGTGATTAATGTTTGTGCACTGGCAAAGATATTAATAGCATAACGCTTCTAATTAAACCCAGAATTATGTTTTAATAGTAGAGGAACATTTTTGACCAATCAGAATGATCACAATTCCGGTGATTGCACTTCTCTCTTGGTTTTTTGTTGATGCATGTCAGTAAAAATAAATAATTTCTGTGGGTGCAATAATTATGTATAAATATAGTTTGCCAGGCAATGAAAACTATGCCCACAGCAGCTAAGTTATCCAAGCAGTCCAATAGGTTGTTGATTGTTTACTCATTTGTACTAACTTGTAGGTAATGGGAGCGTTTACAAGACACTGATCAAGAGTAACAAGTAATTATCAGAAAATGAAATGAAATGGGGTTTAACGTCCTACTGTTCTGCTCCAAACTGAGCTGATAAAGACGGGCATACGCCATACAGTGTGCTATGAGGAAATTTTGCCCGGACAGTGGCACTACAGCCTACTCTTATATTGAATTCCAACTGTCAGGGGATTTTTTTTTACGTTTACACCAATGTGTACACGGGACCTCGGTTTTCCGTCCCATCCGAATGACTAGACAGCTGTCCTTGCTTGTTAGGCCCTCCGTCCTGCATCATTGACAAGGGGGAACCACGCTGGAAAATCCTCTGCCAATGCAGGGATCAAACACCCGACCTCCAGGCTAGCGAGCCAGCATCTTACCCACTTAGCCACAGTGACCTCTAGTAATTATCAGATCTAATTCAAGATTGATTGGCTTGTAGTTGTTCCTAGAGCCAACATGTACTGGTAATCAGTTCTGGATTACTGATATTTTAACTAGAGTAAACTCCTTATCTGTATTAATGATGTCTTAACAAAATTTGTATTCTTAATCTTATAAATTCTTACATTAGTTTCATCTCTGATGTAGCTGAGTAAATCACCGTGTTCCATAAGCGGTAGAATAACAAGAGGCATGGCATCTAATCCAAGACATATCCCAATTAATTCTAGAACATTCTCATGATGAAAATCTTTCATTAATAGAGCCTCTTGGAGAAAAGCATTTAGCTCTATTTCACGAGGATTACTCTCTGAAAAACAAATTGTTGGAAAGTATGTTTTCAATATCCATACATCAATTCAAGTATTTACACATTCCACATGGCCAATACTTTGAAAGTTAATTAGAGCAAATGTTTGACAATACATTGGTCAGATTTGAACTTGTGAAATCAAGGACAATATAAAAACTGGTACAACAGATTAATTTGTTTGTCTACGATATCACCTTAGGTGGAAGTGGACGTAAAACACCAGAAACGAACGAAAAAGATTAATTTGTCATGTGTGATCATACATATTTGAACCAACATCATCAAGTTTCTGTTAATTATAGAGTAAAAATGTAGCGTTTACTTACGATGTAAAGTTTTAACAGCAACCAATATATCTCCTTTTTGTTCAGACAATGTAAGAAACCCTTTATATACACAGCCAAAATTACCTACATAAAACACAATACAAATAATTCAAATACTGTACATATCAAAAACCATGTCCTGGATAGTCAATAAAATAGCAGAGAGATAACACAGGACTCTCACTACAACACCAGACTATTATTCTCACCTCATTGTTAAATCCATGCCATTTTTGGCCTATGACAGTTTTTCGAACATTTTGATGATCCTATCTTGATAATGACAAAGAGCTCAATGTGTCAAAAGCAACTGATAAAATATTATAGAAGGTAGTTGAGCATCTCATTTTCAATTTTATATCTACGCCAGGTTAAAGGCATCCATAGACTGTGACGTTATTTTCTTAATCGATTTCCCTAATTGTTCTTCTTATGCACTAATGGAAAATATAAGCAATTTTTTTTAAAATTCCTCTATCGAATAATTTTGAAATTTAAATTCAATTATCTTTTTAGTGTGTTTAATCTTATAAAGGCAATAATTTAAAAAGACATTAAGGGTTGAGTGAATACTAGTGCTGGGTATTGCCACGGCAGTCATGATACAATACATATTGTAATTCAAGTACTATGATACGATTCGTATCATGATTCATAACCAGGTCAATATTTATCAAGAAAACAACAAGATAAATGAATAATTGATATTTTTAGTCCTGCCAATGTCGAAGAAATTAAACTGTTTTATATCCCGACATTGATGTAGATCAAAACAATGACCAAAATCATTTAAGAGTGTTTGTGTGGATAATGTGTGACATAGATAATTAAGAGTGACAGGTTACTTACTGAAGCGACAAAAAAAAACATAATGCGAATAGTGGAGAGGTGAATCGCGATACATCAATTGAATGATATATTATGCCAACAATATATTGTGGTGCCAACAATATATCGTGCAGGCACTAGTCAATACTACATCCATAAGTGCTAGTTTTACCTTTGCCCAATATTTCAGTTTTAGTTAAATGTTCACTGTCTATAAGCAGATTTTCATTTGTTATTAAAGCTAACAGATCATCATCTATAAGGGTTGAAGGTGCAGCTGCAGCAATAGCATCTCTTTCTGTATAATCTGTAAACATAATATTTCTATATATGATTTTATGTTTAGTTTGTTAAAAGCAATGTTATAATGTAGCAAAGCGGAATTTTAATATGTTTATAGGTTTTATTATGTCAAGTAATATAGTGTATTGAGTGAGTGCACCTTTAAACTAACAAACTGACACTAATTTTAATTGCAACTGGTCTATAATAACATCTCTCCTTTAACTTGGCTTGTTAACCTGTACTGTTTTCTTAGAGCCCAAATCTTGGGGTGAGTACAATTCTACTCCCTTGGTTACAAGCAAGTTTTCTTTTTATCTGAACCTCACTTTAGACATCAGACATTAGATAGATTTCCAAGTGTAAGGACAATTTGATATCTTCAATCAAATTGTTTAACTTTATTTTCCAAATCTAGTTAGGTTATTTTTCAGAGAATTGTTCCAGTTATACTACTTCAGTATTACAGGTATGTGTGCTAATTCTCTTATTTTGGGTAATTGGGGTTTAGATGGAGCGGATGTAGGAATGATAGAAATTGTAATATTAAGCAACCATTTTATTTAAATAGATAGAAAATAACATGTAAAGATCATTAGTTTTTCATATATACATATATATAGTAGATTATAAGGTACCGTTTTGAAAGTATATTGTATGTATAATCAGAATAATGTTATTTTCCAGAATATAGTTATCTGAAGATTTTGTTCACCATCTTGATAGTCTTATTTAAAAAACCCTTCTTTGGGTATGTTATCAATTACTTATATTATATTTAGTATAAACTTAAGGCCTGTTTAATATGTTTAATTTAATTAGTGATGTATTTTAGTGTATAAATTATTGATATATTTCATTGAGTACCAATATGCATGCCTTACTATTATTTTATTGTACTCAACTGTTACTGTGATATGTATATTAATTTTAACGTATATATATTTCAGGGTTTTTAATAAAGGTTTAAAAACTAACCACCTTAGTTTTTATTGAGAATTTACACCCCCCCGGTTACATTTTGGCGCCCAACGTTCTGAAGACAAGGTACCTACAGACAGAGTTCCAGAGGCCTAAAGATTCGCGTTCGCGGGATACAGCTGCTGTTTCATCGGTGGATCTTTAGAGACATTATCAGTGTTAATCTCATACTTGTGTTTGTGAAATTCTTTTGGATTTGTTCGGTAGGCCTTTACTTTAATTTACTATATTAATTATTATTTAAAATACTGCAATTTTTGTTTTTCTATTTTCATAATCTAAAAGATTATATATTCATTATTTACATAGATTATTTCTGGTTAAAATTGGATTTGACCCACTGACATTTTTGTTGACTTCCTGTTTAGTATATAAGTCAGGTCACTGTGACCAGTAGGTCAAAGTCAACAACTTGGTATTTGGGCAAAGTTTGATTGTAACTATTCTTTATAGCAAATACACATATTAGAACTTCATATTCAGTATTAGGTTTTTCATTGATTAATTACTTCTTTTATTTTATATAGTTAACTTCTTCACAATTATATTTGTGAAATTATTTTTTTTCCTTTGACTTTTAATTTATTACATACTTGTTTATTATCCTACTTATGAAATATTGCATACATTTTCCACTTTTGCTTTTAAACTTAATTATCATAGAGTGAAAGGGTGTGTATTTGGGTTGGTTATATTAGGTGGGATCGCGAGCACACATACCTGAACTTAGGGTTTTATATAGGATTTGTTTATTTAGTTTTTTTTTCAGGACAGACTTACTTCACTTTTCTTTCAGTCTTTCATTCCATTTTTTTTTCAGTTTCTCCCTCAAATAACATTGTCCATTATTGTAACACACACATATTCAGCACTAACATATTTTGCATTCACAACCCTTGTATATGGTATAAATATTTGTATATATTTATAAATTGTTTTATGATTGTCACTGATTGGAACTTTGTTTAATTCGTCTTCAGTGATACCCCTGGTGTAGATTATTTATTTTTCAGGTTTTGATTTTGAAATTGTGTTTTGGGTTGATATCTGATTTGGTTTTGTGTACAGTATTTTTTTTTTTACTTCTATTTGATTTTATATTGAGTTTGATTTTGTTTGCGCTCTTGTTTTTGTATTGAGTTTTGGTTTTGAGTTTAAGTTTGTCGCTTGTTGGGATTTTGACTTAGACATTGACTTTACATTAGACTTGACATTACATTAGACTTGACTCTGACTTGTGACTTGAATTCAACTGTTTACTTGGACTTATTTAATTTTTATTGGGATTTTGGCCCTTTTCTTGGGTTGATGTTTTATTGTTTGACACTTGTACTGAATTGTGAAATTGATTATTTTCATTTTACGAGTTTTGGATTCAGGATTTGTTTTATCAACTTGTGATTTGGTGTTTGATTATTTTGGTCAAAAGTGTTGTTTTTATTTCAGCTGTGCAATGGCAGAATCATTTTCCCCTGAAGAAGCTGATAACTTGTTAAAAACTTTTCTAGCCATGGGTGTTAAACCTAAAGCTTCCAGTAAAGAAGACCTTGAGAAATGGATGAAAGATTATTTTACAACAAAGGAAGAACTTCATCCCTCACAAGAACATCTACCAGCATTAAGTCGAGATAAACCACGCGAAGACATTAAGATGCTGCCAGCTTTACCCAAGGTGTCATTTTTCTCTGGGGATCCAGCATCCAAGTCTGAAGTTTCTTTTGACGTTTGGAAGTTTGAAGTTGAGGAGTTGGTTCAGTCAAGTTACAACAAGGGACAGATTCGACAAGCCATCTTTAAGTCATTACGTGGTGAAGCAGGTAAGATAGTGATGAGGTTAGGACACAGGGTGGAGTTAGATCGTCTGTTAAAGAAGCTGAACAGTGTTTTTGGACGTGTTGAGGAGACACAAGATCTGTTAGCCGAGTTTTACTCTACGGTGCAGACTCCGAAGGAATCAGTTGCAGAATGGGGTTGCAGACTTGAAGATATTCTCCAGAAAGCTGTTGATCGTGGTGATGTTTCACAGGATGCTACCAACGACATGTTACGTACAAGATTTTGGAGTGGACTTACAGCCAGTATTAAACAGCAAACTGCGCATAAATACGATCGTATTAAAGATTATGAGGAATTGATGGTGGAAGTGAGAAAGATTGAATCTGAAGTTTATTTGTCATCATCGGAGAAAAAAAGACCATCTGCATCTCATCATATTAAAGCTGTAACAGAAGACAATTAAATGAAGAACTTAATAGCATCTTTAACACAGACTGTACAGGCACTTCAGAAAGATGTAAAAGATCTGAAGAATAATAGACCGGATCAGAGTAACAGTAGACAGGAACACGAGGAACCTACATGTTTTAGGTGCGGTCAAAAGGGACACATCCGTACAGGTTGTCGTGTTAGACTTAACAAGGATTTAAACTGCAAGAAGTCTTTGTCGAAGGGCAGACAATAGGCTTGGGAACTAAGAGCCCTGTTAGTTTATTAGGGAAGAGTAATGTAGCTCTAGTATTAATTGGTAATTTGGACTGTCAAGCATTGTTGGACAGTGGTTCCCAAGTATCAACGATTTGTGAATCGTTTTTTAGAGATAACCTTGAAGGGGTTTGTGAGCTGCAAGGATTAGATACTTTGGTGAATTTAGAAGATGCTGGAGGAAATAAACTTCCATACTTAGGTATGATCGGAATCGACATTGAAGTTCCTAGGATGACATCAGCTGCAATACCATGTATATTTTTAGTAGTACCAGATACATCATACCATCAGATCACACCAATACTGCTTGGTACTAACATTTTACAACATCTTTTGGATACAGTTATCAAGAAACATGGACTTAACTTTCATCGACAACTTCAAGTGGAAACTCCCTGGTTGCTAACATTTAAATGTCTTAAAGTTCAGCGAAATGTGTACAAACAAGATAAGTGCGTGGGTATTGTGAAGTGTGCTGAACGAAATTCTATATTGTTACACAGCAATAGATCTACAGTTATAGCAGGAGTGGTTACTGCTAAATCAAGTGTTCACTGTAAAGCGATGTGTCAACGTTCTACACAGTCCAAGATACCAGACACTGTTGAAATTTCACCTGTTCTTGTCGATTTTCATCCAGACAATAACGATCTTGTCTACATCAGAATTTCAAATCTATCCACTCATCCAGTTTCAATTCAACCACAGTCCATTATATGCGAACTACAACCAGTAACCATTGTAAACAGTATCAACAAGAGTAGTACATGTTCTTCTGTTCAAGTTGGAAGTGATTGCAGTATTTTGGATAAAATTCATCTTGGATCAGCACTTACCGTTAGTCAGTTAGAAGGTGTTAAGGATTTTATCAGTGAATGGTCACGCATTTTTTCTCACAGTGATACTGATATAGGCTGCACTCATATGGTTGAACATGCTATTAACCTAACAGATGAAGTACCATTCAAGCAAAAGAACAGAAGAATACCACCATCTATGTACAATGAAATAAGAGAGCACCTTAATGAATTGTTGACTGGAGGAATTATTCAGAAATCGCAGAGTCCTTGGGCATCAAATATTGTTATAGTGCGGAAAAAAGACAACTCCATTCGACTATGTGTTGATTATCGACAGCTGAATCAACGTACCATCAAAGATGCTTACGCACTTCCCAGAATTGAAGAAATGCTAGATAATATGGTTGGAGCTAAATATTTTTCAGTCCTTGATATGAAAAGTGGATACCATCAGATTGCGATGAAAGAGTCGGACAAGGCAAAGACAGCATTTACAGTAGGTCCTCTTGGGTTTTATGAGTATACATACATGGCCTTCGGATTGACCAACTCACCAGCCACCTACCAAAGACTGATGGAGGAGTGTTTAGGAGAGCTAAACTATAAGATCTGCATGATTTACCTTGACGACCTGATTATTTTTTCATCGACGTACGATGAACATCTGGAGCAACTGCAACTGGTATTTAAAAGACTTGAAGAATGTGGATTGAAGCTTGCGCCGAAGAAATGCCATTTTTACCAACAGGAAGTTAAATATTTGGGCCACATAGTTTCCGCAGAAGGCATAAAGACTGATCCAGCAAAGATTGAAAAGGTCAGGGACTGGAAAACACCAACAACCCCAGATGAGGTAAGGTCATTTTTAGGTTTTGTAGGTTACTACAGGAGATTTGTAAAGAACTTCTCTACAATTGCCAGACCTTTGAATTAGCTTTTAGTTGGACCAACTTCCAAGAAGAGGGGGAGGAAGACGTCAGATGACAAGTCAACACCAAAATGGAAATGGGGACCAGAACAAGATAGCTCTTTTGAAGAACTGAAGACATTGTTACAGTCACCACCTATTCTGGCTTACCCAGATTTTTCTAAGCCATTTTTGTTACACACAGATGCGAGTGGACGAGGATTAGGCGCTGTTCTGTACCAATTGCAAGATCATAAAGAACGAGTAATTGCATATGCCAGCAGAGGATTATCAAAATCAGAGAAAAATTTTCCTGCACACAAGTTGGAATTTTTGGCGTTGAAGTGGGCAGTGACTGATAAGTTCAAAGATTATCTCTACGGGAACACCTTTACCATCTATACAGATAATAATCCACTTACTTACGTTCTCACAACAGCAAAGCTTGATGCAACTGGTCACCGTTGGTTAGCGGATTTAGCGAACTACAACTTTAACATCAGGTACAACCAGGAAAACGGAACATCGATGCTGACTGCCTTTCAAGAATACCCAATCCACCGGAGGATACTTACAAGGAGATGAGTCCCGATGTTTTCAGAGCACTCAGTGAATTCCGAAATGATAATGGCTATGTGGAGTGTTTAGCGACTCAGATCATCCCAGGTGTTACTAACACACAGATGTTTCCTGCTCATGAAATAGACTGGATGAAGAAACAACTAGAAGATCCTATGATTGGACCCCTTCATCGAGCAGTGAAGAACAATGAAAGACCACAGTCCCCACCCAGCAATCGGGAAGAAGCCATCTTTCTTCGGGAATTCGACCACCTCACTCTGAAGTCAGATGTTTTGTACCGAAAATCTGTTGTAAGTGGACAAGAAGTTCTACAACTGGTGATTCCTTGTTTGGATAGAAAGGTAGCTCTGCAAGGTTGTCATGATGATGTTGGACATCTAGGAAGAGACAGGACGGTTTCTTTACTGAAGGAACGTGTGTATTGGCCAAGAATGACAGATGTAGAAGATCACATCAAGACTTGCCAACGTTGCATAATGAAGAAGTCTCCAACCAATACAAGAGTTCCATTAGTTAACATCCATATTAGTCATAACCGACCACTTCACCAGATACGCCCAAGCCATAGCTACCAAGAATATGACTGCAAAAGTAACAGCTAAAGCTTTGTTTGAAAATTTTATAGTTCACTACGGGTTTCCAAGACGTCTGCATAGTGATAAAGGAGGAAGTTTCGAGAATAAGATCATCGAAGAAATGTGTTTACTAACAGGAATGCGGAAATCCCGTACAACACCTTATCACCCTAGCGGCAACGGAATGTGCGAGAGATTTAACAGAACCCTTTTGAATATGCTTGGAACTCTTGAGAACATCGAAAAAACAGATTGGAAGACGCATTTACCATCTTTAGTGCACGCCTATAATTGTACCATCCATGAAACTACCGGTTATTCACCTTTCTTTCTGATGTTTGGGAGGAAGCCTCATCTTGCTGTGGATGTTTTGCTTGGTTTAGTTAATCAAGAGTCTGCAAACAGCTACAGCAAGTATGTCGCTGATCTCAAAGATAGTTTGGAGATGGCTTATCTCAAGGCTTCTTCTGAGATTAGTAAGGCCCAGTCACATCAAAAGAAAGTTTATGACCGGAAGGCAAGGAATTCAATCTTGGAAAAGGGAGATCGCGTGCTTGTGAAAAGACTGTTTTTCAAAGAAGGTAGACACAAGATATCTGACAAATGGGAAGATTGTGTCTATATTATAAAGGAACAGCCCAATCAGGATGTACCGGTGTATGTGCTGCAGCGGGAAAATGGAACTGGTACAACACGTACATTACACAGGAACCATCTTCTTCCCATAGGGACTGTACCTATAGAATTATCCCAGCCGCCACCAGTACCAAAACCTAGAAGGAAAGTAACATCTATTCCTGAAATAATTCCAGAGGAACCAGGTACCTCAAGTGATGATGATCTGGAGATTGTTATTGTGGAAGGGAATGATGTAATCGATTCCCCAGCTAGCTCCACAGTACCTCTCCGTGTTGAAGAAGAACTGGAATCTCTATCCAGCCCTTCATCTGAGGAACCAGATGTAGATGAGCCTGTACCAAGGAGATCCTCAAGGAATCGACAGCCACCAGCCCGTTATCAAGACTATGTATTAGCCCAGACTTCAACTTCTTCTGTTGTTCAGTGTCCAGCTACAGTCTTGGCGTTGCTGCTGTCGGATGATTTTATAGGTTTACCGTTTGAACAACGTAAAAGTCTAAGTAGTGTTTTAAAGTTGACTTTTGGTTTTTAGTGTTTTAATAGGATGTCGGGACGACATTTTCTTATTGGGAGGGAGTATGTAGCAAAGCGGAATTTTAATATGTTTATAGGTTTTATTATGTCAAGTAATATAGTGTATTGAGTGAGTGCACCTTTAAACTAACAAACTGACACTAATTTTAATTGCAACTGGTCTATAATAACATCTCTCCTTTAACTTGGCTTGTTAACCTGTACTGTTTTCTTAGAGCCCAAATCTTGGGGTGAGTACAATTCTACTCCCTTGGTTACAAGCAAGTTTTCTTTTTATCTGAACCTCACTTTAGACATCAGACATTAGATAGATTTCCAAGTGTAAGGACAATTTGATATCTTCAATCAAATTGTTTAACTTTATTTTCCAAATCTAGTTAGGTTATTTTTCAGAGAATTGTTCCAGTTATACTACTTCAGTATTACAGGTATGTGTGCTAATTCTCTTATTTTGGGTAATTGGGGTTTAGATGGAGCGGATGTAGGAATGATAGAAATTGTAATATTAAGCAACCATTTTATTTAAATAGATAGAAAATAACATGTAAAGATCATTAGTTTTTCATATATACATATATATAGTAGATTATAAGGTACCGTTTTGAAAGTATATTGTATGTATAATCAGAATAATGTTATTTTCCAGAATATAGTTATCTGAAGATTTTGTTCACCATCTTGATAGTCTTATTTAAAAAACCCTTCTTTGGGTATGTTATCAATTACTTATATTATATTTAGTATAAACTTAAGGCCTGTTTAATATGTTTAATTTAATTAGTGATGTATTTTAGTGTATAAATTATTGATATATTTCATTGAGTACCAATATGCATGCCTTACTATTATTTTATTGTACTCAACTGTTACTGTGATATGTATATTAATTTTAACGTATATATATTTCAGGGTTTTTAATAAAGGTTTAAAAACTAACCACCTTAGTTTTTATTGAGAATTTACACCCCCCCGGTTACAATAAGAAAGCCACATAACATGGAAATATGCCCACTGTCGCCACATAGCAACAATGTCTCAACAGCAGCTTAATTGGATGTTGACCAAATTTGATATTTCAGAAAAGGAACTGATAGTCGCTGAATGCTGAATATCCTCCTCTCATGACCAAAATGCTTCACACCAAATTTGAAAAATATCTGTCAAAAACTGTAGCCACTGGCCAACTACGCACTCCCAAACTATGTGTGGGCATATAAAAATGCATTCTGCAGTTCTTTATAAGAAGATTTATGAAAACTATCAATTTTTAGCCATTTGTGTGTCCCTATACAAACAATCCACATTCCAACAAAATGAGAAATAAAAAAAAAACTTACTGATTTGTCTGTTTTCTAGGTTAAAAGTATGTTCACCAGGTTGTGTTAAACTATCAATACCAATATGATCACCTTGTGTATATCTGATACTACGATCATCACGTGGGGGTTTAAAGAAACCAATACGTTTTTTCTTCATTATACATAATATAACGAAAACGGCTATACAGATTAAAGCTATTATTACACCCAGTATAACAAGTTTATATGTTGAAGCTGATGCTCCTGCTGTATATATGACAAATCCTATTTCATAATGAAGATTACCAACATGAACCTAAAATACACACAAATATCATACATAATTTCCTGACATAATAATCTCAAATTAAAAATCAATTGACCAGTTTGAATAATTTTTATTTTATCTGTTTCCATAATTAATTTTTTTGGGAAGAGATGTTAAAGGAGCACTCTTACATTTCATCTGATATGAAAACTTGAAATTTACGATTACAGTAAATGTAATAAAATAACCTTTTTACCCTGTCTGAACAGAGTTATTCAACTGTTTACATGTACTGAGAATTGTGATAAAGGCAACTCATCACTCCGGGAAGCTAACAGACATGGACTGTTATTCAGCCATTGTTGCAGCTGTCAGATTGGAACCTTGTCAATAATGATAATAAAAATGATTGTATTTTTTCAAAAAGTTCTCTCCGACAGCTGCATGGGATTATTCAGGGTTTTTTCACCAAAATATATCTGAGGCAGGTCATATTGTCATATCTATCATAACATCAAACTAACAGGGTTGATAATTAGTAGTTGCCAACTGGTCTGAGGCCATCATTTATATCTAAAGGAGGCAAAGGATTTTGAAATAGTATGCCGCTATCAATTGGAATTTGAGTATGGCTTATAAATAAGATATGGTGCTCACCACTTGATTAATATATAGAACAGCTGATACCACTTCACATTTGAGGCATTCAAATTTTTGAAATAAAATTTGGTATGGGTCAGTTGATAAATCAATAATTTGACCATTGCAATTTTAGGTTAATGAAACTGTACTAACCTCTACTTTTCTCTTGGGTTCATTTTCACTTATAGATGTTGGTTTATTACTCGGAATACATTTAATATTAGTTTCTTCTAAATCTTTTACTTTACATATATCATCTCCTACAATAACTTTTATATCTGTCTGTGTAAAACCTAATCCTATATTATCACCCTGTAAATAATTATATCCTTTATCTAAGTAAAACTGTAAATCTATATATAACAAATATAGTTTACTCCCAGGAAGTCTCTGTTAGGGTCCATAGAAGATTAAGAACAAATATTCTCTTGTTTACCCAATACATGTAACCCCCAACAGATAACTAACAACCCCCTTACAAAAGCTGCAAACCAAGTTATGCATTTGCCATTCTGAATGATATTACAAATTGAAAGATAGGTTGCCAGGCATGGAAACATTTACCTACAGCAGGTAAATCGACCAAGCAGTCCACAAAGGTTGTCACACTGTTGATCTTCAGGTAAATAGAAAGCAAATTCTTTAAACTGATAATATCATTTCAATGTTGACAAATTTTCTATGATATAATCAAGTGTAATAACTCTATAGGCAATTATCAAAATGTGTTGCAATATAATTCTTCTCATTGCACTAATCTGAACATAAATTTCAAGCAGACTGAATGTCAGCTATTGTTGCCAATAGACTGCTCACAACATTCCACAAAGTGATCAGAGATAATAACTCTAAAAGTTATCAGAAACTATTGCAATTCAGTCAGATGATCAATGTAATCTGTAAGAATAATGATGACTTGATAGACAAATGATACAGTGAGCGAACAAGTAAAAAAATAATTGAACACTTTTCTACAATATTAATTGGTAGTAGTGAATAAATTTTAGACGAATCAACAGAAGACAATAATTATCCTCATTGTAAAAACACTTTACACCAAAAGTAACAACACTTTTTTAAGCATTTAGGGAATATCACTGGAATTTTTCATAATCTATATGGGTTTTATATTCTACTCTATGATGCCGTTTCTATGTTGTATGATATAATCATATGGAAGTGGTTAACAGGCAACAATATTTAACACTAAGTTTCAACTTACTTCAATGAGAAGATTTGATTGTAAAATATCAAACTCTAAAACATTCCAGTCTCCACGAAATTTATCAAACACTGGATCAGGATAATATGTAAAACTACTTAATTTTCCCTGTGTTTGATGAAAGTTGCGTAAATTTTCCACACCATCCATAATAAACCACAAATTGACTTCCACTGGATCTGTTTTCTCTGCATTGGTGATGACAGAACTAAAATCAAGAGCTGGACAAATCATAGCTTCTCCTCCTTCCGTAACATTACAAAGCTACAAATACAATACTAAAGTTACAATATAAACATAACATGTAGAATATAGCAGAGAAATAATGCATTGATAATTATAAAGGTCAAATTCTATATAAAATGTGTATTTATTCAGATAGTTTCATTACAAATACAGCACATACAATTAATTTTTAGGAAGAAAAACCACTAGTTTTAATTAAATGCATTTATATAATTGATCACTGTCATTTTCCTGTTGTGTCGATGGCAATTAAGTTCACCTTTATGTGGACCTATATTATTATAGTTTCCTTTTTAACATTAGGAGTACTGCACTACATGCAAAACAAAACCAACAAGACAAGACAGACATTACAAGAAATAAACAACAAATATCAAATCAAGTGAATGGATTGTTGTTTCTTTTTTATCTAATGTATGTATATTGTATCAGGATTATATTGTAATAAACTATAACACATACTTATGGAAGAACAATTACTGATTTATTTGGGCGACGTTTCGAAGAGTATTCTCTCAACGTTTTCAAGCAAGTCTTGAAAACGTTGAGAGAATACTCTTCGAAACGTCGCCCAAATAAATCAGTAATTGTTCTTCCATAAGTATGTGTTATAGTTTATTGCTCTATCCAGTTACTAAATGCCTCTAAAAGATGATTATATTGTAACTTTAAGTGCAGTTGAATTTTCGGCAGATTATCAAATAACTTAAATCATTATTTTTATTATATGAAAGGACTGTTGAGAGTCCTATGGACCCTTGACACTTAAAACAATATATGTAGTGACTCGTTAAGTCTGAGGATTTAAAAAATATTTTTTTAATATGTGAAAACAAGAAATCATGTTGGTGCCTCTGAAGAAAGTCAAAATTTTAAATTGTCCATTCCAGCAGATCAGACAGTCAGATGATAGCCTGAATTGATGACATAACTTGATAAATGGTTTGATAAAATAAAGTGTTACTACATTACCTCTTGTTGTGTTAAGTCTTTCCCATCTAACGAACCTCCTATATACGGTCTAGCTACTGAATCCAAGTTAGATCCTCTCACAGTTATTGGTATACCACCACTACATGTATAGAAAATATATAATAAAATCACTATCCAAATTCAATACACCCATTCCAAGTGTATTTGGTTACATATTGATGACGACAACATTTTATAGAATTACAGAGAAACTATCACTCCCGCCAAAAAACCATTGAATAAATTTAGAATAGCATCATACAGTAGTCATTCACACAGAATTGACACTAGATTTTAAACACTTTTCCAGACTAAAATCTTACCTAACAAAAGATTGACGTGGTAAAATATGATCAATTGTCGGGTTTTCTAAGTAGAAAAAGTCAGTTCCTCCATTTTCATCAATACTTAAGGTAGCATTATCAATTTTTACCAATAGTGGACCATATCCTTTAGCTCTATTTATAAATCTTTTTCTTCTTGATGATATGGAACCAGATGTTTCTGGCCAAGGAACAGTTGTACAGTCAATCTGTGTACTAGTTAAACTAAATAAAACACAGAAAAATATTCTTCTTCTTAAAGAGTTTTTACATTTAACTAATCAAAACATAATTACCGGTATGTTTTTATATAGGGTTGGTCATAAGTCCTTAACTGCACATTATCTAAGTGCTGGATAGTCATATCTATATATCTGCCAAGATTATGTGGTAAATGATTGAACAACAATTTGTAAATGACTTGATTTAAAGCTTCCAAACAAGTTAATTGGACTATTTCTTCACATTTTGGTATTTGCTTTATTCATACCCATTTCTATGAACCAATACAATGCAAAATCTGAGACGACTTCTATAAACAACTTGTCATTCTTGAACATAGAAATAACTACCAGACTATTTCATCCATTGTCAAGCTTACCCTCAGATAAACAGTTCGATAACCAATGTTAATACTCCATGTGTTTTAAGGTCTCTCTACCAGTGATGGGATTTTGCCCGTATATTCCGGACTTGTCCGAATCTTTTTTCCAAACGCCAAAAATTGTCCGACCGGGAATATGCCCAATCGGACATCAAGACATGGTGAATAATATTCAAAATTCCGAAATTAATATAGTTTACTGAGTGTATAACTACCACTCAACCAGATTATCGTCGATTATACGCTGGATTGATTAGGTAATTAAGTGATCAACGTATTTATCGTGTTATACGGCCTATAAACCTACTCTGATTAACTACTTAATCTGCCTTGATTGACTGACTTAATCCTTTGTCGGACAATTCATCAATCTAATCTTAAACAGAAGCCATTGTTTTCCCTTTGTCGAACTATTCATCAACCCATTATAATTTTAATCTTCGTGTTGGAAGAGAGCGTTAAATAAAGCTATTTCACACACACACACACACACACACACACACATATCCGAAAAATACTAGACATCGCTAGCACGCGTTTACAGCACTCGGTAAACCTCGGCAGATTTAGTTACTCTACATCTAGCTTCGGCTGTATGACGGTAAGTGATATGTACCTACGAACTTGCCGGTTTTAGTAAGAAGTTATCAAAATTGCGTCGTTCGAAGCGTGTTCAGAATTTTCAAAGCAAAATTGCCGGTTTTAGTAAGAAGTTATCAAAATTGCGTTGTTCGAAGCGTGTTCAGAATTTTCAAAGCAAAGTTGTCCTTGTTTGAAGAAAATCTGATTAGGTACATATCACTTACCGTCATACAGCCTAGGTTTGCCGAGTGCTGAACCGGTATTATGAAATGAATACGTGACTAAATTTACGCTTCTAATGTCGAAGAAAAGATTCTATTTTGATGGCCCATTCTCGGATTTATGATCATATTTTGAATGGGGTTTATGTTTTTAACCAAAGAAATAAGTAATCTAGGCAATGTTGACGAATATGTCGATTGGAATAGTGTAAGTACTTAATTGTTTTAGACGATAGCGCGTGCTAGAGTAGAATGCGATTGTTTAGTGGATGGTGTCATTCCTCGTTGTGGTATAGTGAAGTTTATTGCCCAAAAAATTTCGGGATATCATATTCTCCTCTGCTGAAAAATGTAGCGACTTATGACCCGAAAATACGGTAATTTTGGAGGAATTTGAAACAGTACAGATCAGCAGTAGTCGGCGCGCTTTCATTCTATCGTATTACAAATTTTGTAGGAATATTACTGACATAAATCTGAATACCGTACGGGAATTAAATATGAAAAATAACGAGGTGCACCTATTTTTATATTACGGACAGATTTGAATATTTTGTTTACACGTGATTTTTGTGTGTGGTCTAAAAATTGCCATCTTAAATAACGATAAGAGTTATGTCCCTTTATTTTGGGTAAACATGTCCGACAAGAAAAGTTTTTAAATCCCATCACTGGTCTCTACCACTAAATATCCAAATTATTGACAAATTCAGCTATGACCATTTTAAAGTATAATTGGCTTACTGCACTCACTTGAAAATGATACAAGTAAAATTATCAGCAACAGACACATTTGGCAATCCTCCTATATTCAAATTATCTCCCTTGATCCTTATGTTAGTCCCTCCTGCTACAGGCCCTCGTTTTGGTTGAAAAGACTCTATTTTTGGTTCCTGGAAAATAATGAATAATTAAAGTTTTGAGGAAAATTCAGAATGTGTATATCAAAAAATCATTACTGGGGAATTTGGGGCTTACAAATTATTAATAGTGGTATATCAAGAGATTAAGTCTTATTAAGCCAGACCTCTCGCAATCAAAACACTACTTCTTTCACTGCCTTGCCCACAAGTATTGGAATCATTGTAGTAATAGCAAGGTTACTGCATGGGTCATGGATCAATCACTGCAATTTAATGTTTAAACAAGAACATATTTGAATTTATTTTCAGCATTATATGATTTACAGTCAATGAAACAGTTATTTTGAAGGGTAAATGTTTTATTACCTGATAAGAGAAATATTGTTCAGAGTAATCAGTGCCTTCTACATGGTAGCTTCTACCAAACGTGGTACTACCTGTAACTGTTATCTGTACTGGTCTCTGTTGTACAGGAGCAGGACCAGTTCGACATATTAACCTATTTAAAAATTTATATTATCAGTAAAAACACTTAAGTCTAAAAAGTCAAATGCTGAAAATAAAATACCAGAAGTTGCTCCAAAGAAAGAGCCTGTTATCATGTGATGTAAAACATAGACGGTGGCTCCTCACAAGGCTGGAAAAGTCATCACAGTATTCAGATTTAACAGTAAGTCAAAAGAGTAATAAATTTATTCAAAAAGTTTAAAAAAGGTTATTTAAGAAGTAAATCTCAAAAACTAACACTGATATGTTTACATTGACAGGGGCTATAAAATGTCAATAAAATAATATGCTAAACAATCTTAAAAATATAAGAAAACTCTGTGAATGGTTTACTAGATTTAGAAGACAGTGACAAAAGATTTATGTGTGACTGATTTGCATTAAGGAGTCTCCTCATGACTAGCCAAACACGCCAGTCATGCTAATGTGCCCCA
Source organism: Patella vulgata (assembly GCF_932274485.2). Lineage (NCBI taxonomy): Eukaryota > Metazoa > Mollusca > Gastropoda > Patellidae > Patella > Patella vulgata. Next base: position 48,941,431 of record NC_065885.2, read on the forward strand.
CCTCAATCCCAAAATAAATAAATGACACATTAATTAATTACATATTTTTTTTTGTTTAGTTTTGAGCAATAAACTTAGATAAAGCAGAATGGTTTTGATGTAGTGAAACTATACCAAGTATCATCACTCTCCCTCAATTCAAATGAACATTATTGTGTCTAGAAGCATCAACCAATCAAATTGCTCATGTTAATCATCAAGTCATGACATTACCTTAATGAACATCTACACAAACAGCCCGTTCAGACACTTATTTTTAAACCAGTTCATAATCGCCGGGGTTTTTAAGACAGCATCGTGTTGCGTTCACACGTACTATAAGCCAAACCAGTTTAACTATTCTGACCTCTCCGGTCGGAGGTTAGAGTTAACTAGCATGGGTAGCTTCGTATTCTTTATTCAGCTCTAGCACGCTTTCGATAACATTGGCACTGTCTGACCCCAATATTTTCACAGGAATGTAACTTACTGCGTACAGCGCATGCTCAAAGCAAGCTGGAGCAGGTTTTTTTTTAAGCCAACCCGTTCAGATGGCTAAGATGAACCAGTTTAAAATAAAAAGCCTTCTCGAAGACAGGTCATGAGCTGAAGTTTTTAAACTGGTTTATTTGCCCCATATTTGCGTTCAGACGCTTAAGTTAAACTGGTTTAACGATCCCTGGGGTTTTTAAACCAGGGCCCTGTTTCTCAAAATCTTAACTGAAGATAAAATCCAAATTTAAGTAGATACTTCAATTTTGATTGGCTAAGCGTTAAAATCAATCTAATATTATCCAATCAAATTACTAAAATTTGGATTTTATCTTTGTTAAAATCTCGTGAAACAGGCCCCAGTTCAACTTAAGCGTCTGAACGGCATATAAGTGTGAAAATTCTACCTCAATTAAAAGCAGAGTTATTGTGTTCCAAAGTCTTAACCAATCAAATCAAAGCATTAGCAGAAAATTCCCACCATCAAACTTAGTCATAGTGAATGATATACTGGTAATATGGTATTTTATAAAGTGAAACTTCCTTACCATGTTGAATTCCAATTTTCAATGTCACATTTTATTTTAGAAATTTCAACAGTCAGACTGGCTTTATCTTTTAATATTGCGCTTCCAAAATTTTGACCAGTCAAAGTCAATAAAGTTCCACCTTGAGTTGGACCATTTAGAGGATTAATCTAGAAAATAAATGAAATGGTCTACAATCCTTGTCCTATAAAGTTTACACTGTAGGCAATCATCTCAGGGTCAACACTTCTCTATCTTGTGTCTAGTCTGATAGGTTTATTTATGGGAACAATGCACATAATCTGAATGCCAGTGTCCCTCTCCTTAAATTCGCTCTATTATCTATAGCACTAATGTATTTAGAAAGATGTGCATTCCCGTAATAAGAAAACAACTGTTCTAAATCTTTATCCTAGTCCTGTACAACTATGTAAAGCACTGTGAAGAAATTATTTAGTTCCCCAATATCATGTTGTGTAAGTGCCTGGATAACCATGTTTATATATAGCCTATACTTGTCGTAGTCCTTTCACTTTTCAAAATATATTTTTCTGTTTGTCTAAATAATGGATAAATATAATGCTCATATGAATTAATAAATTTGAACTAAACAAAATTTCCTCAGCTATTATTTATTTTAGAAACTCTCTCATATGTCAACAAGCTTGATAACTTTCTGTATTAATTATGAAGCCTAAAATACTTAAAAGCCTGTACATAGCAGATAAAGAATCATCTATAAAGTATGTACATATAATGTTCTGTTTCCTGAGCCAAGCAAACAAAGGTTTGAGAATTTTTGTAAAGATACATGTATGTGTAACTGAAGAAAGACCAAAAGGTAAACATGTAAACACATAAACTTGATCTCGCCATTTGAAACGTAGATATATTCGATGATCAAGACAAACAGGAATCGAAAAATAAGTCCCTTTAATATCAATGGATGTTAAAAAAAATCGTTCCGTTTAATAGCCTTAGGGCAATTGCCAGTGTTTCCTGCTTAAACAGTTTTTTTTTTTTTTAATAATAATAATAATAATATAACTGTATGCTGATGATACAGAATTGATGGCTTTCTTAAATATCATTTAAATGACTTCCTCATCCATTAAAGACATCTGTTTATGATTAAAAGGCAGGCTATTTGGAATAGCCTTCAGAATAAATGAGTTGAATTAAAGTCAATCTTATAACCACTAACAATATTCACTGATCTGAGGTAATAGTGGCCCAGTAATATATAATTTTGTCCAGCATAAAATATTTATTACTTTCCAATGTCTAGTGGTAGTTTTGGCGAGGTAATCTGCCTCTCGCCCTGTTCCAGTTGGAGATGACAGCCCTTGAAGGGCCTGCCGGAACAATCCAGCCGGACAAAGTGTCAACAACAGGCCTTGTTGTTAAATGTATTGGGTTCTACCTTTTGCTGCGATATTTCCCAAGAAATAATCTATGCTTTAGAGACAACTCTAAATGGGCCTTTCCTAAGGTTATGATAGAATCTACAATAGAGGACTACCTCAGGGTCAAAATTTTTATTTAAAAGAGGTATCAGAGGGCATAAACCCAGACATAACAGTTTTAGAACCTCCTGAAGATAACAATCCTGAGCCGCTTAGGGCAGGGTATGACAAATATCCTGGTCCAACAAAGGTGGCAACAATCTCTTGCATTTAACTGATAGAGGATAGTAGAATGTCAATTACTTTTTGTCAACCCTTTTTATTGGTATCTTGGTTGATCACAGAATCATTAAAGACATCATCACCCTAAAAGATTTTGGGGATGTCAAACTTAGTTTCTTGTGTTTACTCCATGAATTCATCATACAAACTTTGAGGATCCATGATATCTAAACCTGATTCATTATTAGTTACCGGTACTTAAAATGTTATTGTATACTTTTTATCTTCATGATGTACTGATACCGCATCTTCAAAACCATGTCATGCAGGTCTATTAGCCGACCTAACAGACTGATGAACATCAATTACCATCAAGACTTTGATTTTAAGATGGATTGTTATATTAAATTAGTGAAGATTGGACATCAAGGAAACCTGGTTTTGAAGAAACTCAAATTCATTTTTATCTACTAAAATGCCACCACCTGAAAATATTACTTGCATTATGATTTAAGCCTATAGCAGTGGCCGTTACGGCTCATTTTGTTGTAACGACATTATTTGTTGCAGGCTTATTAATAACAACCTTTTTATTAGATCTACTTATATACTTATTATTACTACTAGTATAAGGGTAACCCTCTTTACTATTGTTAATATTATGTTAATAATCAGTACCGGTAATAATGCAAAATAATATTACTTGCACTATGAATATGATTCAAGCCTATAGCAGGGGCCGTAACGGCTCATTTTGTCGTAACAACATTTTTTGTTACAGGCTTCTTAATAACAACCTTTTTATTAGATCTACTTATATACTTATTATTACTAATAGTATAAGGGTAACCCTCCTTATTATTGTTAATATTATGTTAATAATCAGTACCGGTAATAATGCAAATTAATATTACTTTCACTATGATTCAAGCCTATACTATAGCAGGGGCCGTAGCGGCTCATTTTGTCGTAATGACATTATTTGTTGCAGGCTTATTAATAACAACCTTTTTATTTGATCTACTTATATACTTATTATTACTACTATATAAGGGTAACCCTCTTTAATATTTTTAATATTATGTTAATAATCAGTACCGGTAATATAATGTTAACATTACGATCATCATTAATTTATTTTTTTTTTCATTATGAACATGATCATATATCAATCAAATTCTGTCAACTCAACACAATTGAATTGGATAAAGTTACAAACCAACTATATTATTGGCGTTCAATTCTCGTTTATGAGATTTAAAGGCCTTTACAGACCTTTTAGCGGAAAAAATCCTGTTATTACGCTCGTTTTTACCTATGGGGCATGTTAAAAATGTTATTATCGAGTTCGGAATCGGAAGTATACCTCCATCATCGGACTGCTGTTGTAAACATCCGGTTTATTCTCGATTGTCCCACTCATGGGGAATATATACTATTCAAAAAAAGTAGGGGATATTTGATTTTGGGGGCATAATACTAAAATATGCAAATGATAACGAAAAAAGTCACTATAGAACCTAACAGAAGAAACATTTCCAGTTACATGTGACGCCCAAACGCACCAATAGCTACCGCATGGAATGCAGGTGATGCTTGGGATCATCATGGGGGTCCAACCCAAGATTTGCACGACTCTGACTTTGAATGTTACAGTCATTGTGACATTGAATTCCAGGGTGGAAACATCAGTTTAATTGTTTTAGTGACCAGAAAACAAATTTTGATATGCGTCGCGGCTTACCCAAAATGAAAGGTTACGTGCCCTTGGCATGCTACAGATCGGCACAACACAGGCGGTTGTGGCGCGGACGATGAATGTTTCTCAGTCTGTCATAAGCAGGCTACATGGTCCAGATACCGTGATACACAATCTGTAAAGGACAGACCACGCTCAGGTCGACCAAGGGCGACAACTCAAGCCCAGGATCGATTTATCCGTACCTTGGCCTTGAGAAATCGTGTCATCACAGCAAATCAGATCAGCGCTCGTCTTCAAACAGACACTGGTGTGAGAGTGAGTGGCCAGACGATTCGGAATCGACTGCATAGGGGTCACCTTCGCGCCCGACGTCCTCGCGTGATACCTTGTTTGAGAGATCATCACATTCAGGCAAGACGTCGTTGGTGTAGGGATCGTCAACACTGGGATAATCGACGCTGGAGCAATGTCATGTTTTCAGATGAGTCAAGGTTCACTGTTGATTTTTTGGACAGACGTAGGAGGGTGTGGCGTCGTCGAAACGAGCGCTTCCAAGACGTTAACGTCATCAGACATGATCGATTTGGGGGTGGTTCTGTTATGGTGTGGGGAGGCATCACTGTTGCTGGAAGAACGGCTTTACATGTTGTTGCAGGGCGTGTTACAGGCCAGTACTACCGGGACAACATCTTGGCAGTCCATGTTGTGCCGTTCGCACGACGTCATGGCCGCCGTTTCATCTTCCAGGATGACAACGCAAGATGTCACAGGGCCAGGATCGTTACAGGTTACCTCCAACAACAGAACATCACCACATTACCTTGGCCAGCACTGAGTCCCGACCTCTCCCCCATCGAGCATGTCTGGGACATGCTTGGACAGAGGTTACGTCAACGTCAACAACGTCCTGCCAATTTCCAAGAACGTGCTGCTGCGTTGCAACAGGAATGGGACAATCTGGACCAAAATGACCTTAGACGTCTCATTAGGAGTATGCCACGTCGGATCAATGCTTGTTTGGCAAACAGAGGAGGATTTACCCGTTACTGACTTGGTTGTGATGCTGTGGTAACTTTGCTGTTTGACCCCGGGTATCATTTTACCCTTATAATGGTCAGTCTGTGCCTTACTTAGTCTAACGATCATTTGGAATAAATCGATGAATGTGAACTTCATTTCATTTTGTCATTTGTTTCTTCGTCAGTTTCATTAGGTGACTTTAATAACACTTAAAAATCAATTATCCCCTACTTTTTTTGAATAGTATATTATAATCTCTTGTCTAAAAAGGCCGTATAATAATTACGACATTTAAATCCAGCAAGTTTGCGGTTACATTATGATCATTTAAAAGATCTGCCTCGCAGAATCCCTAAAAATCGCTTTCCTCCATATAAAGAGTGAAATTTAAAGTCAACACTTCGTGATGACCGCGACTAAAAACAAACAAAAAACAGGTGAATTAGCGATTCTACCTCATACCTGTCGATGAAAACGAAGGTAGATAATATAAATGGACCTAAAAATACAGGTCCATGATAAAACATAAATGATCAACACACATTGAACACAATGGAAAGAAAATTTAAGAACATGATAACAGCGTTATCACGAACACACGAATGTGCACGGTCTAGATCAAAAGAGAAAAAGACAATACTGAAAGTGTTGTGATCGTTTATATAGAGCGTGGTCACGTGGTCACATGTTTATACACGCCGATTCGGTGAGCTATTTTTTAGCCTTTAAAGTTTGAGCGATTGTGCATGGTTTGAAAGAACAATGAGAAATATGCAATATAAATCCGAGATGCCCGAAGGGCATATATGGAATATAATCCCCCTCTCATCCTAGCGCCCGAAGGGCGTGATGGATGAGAAGGATTATATGAATATGTCAACAAGCTTGATAACTTTCTGTATTAATTATGAAGCCTAAAATACTTTCTGTATTAATTATGAAGCCAAAACTAAAAAAGCCTGTACATAGCAGATAAAGAATCATCTATAAAGTATGTACATACATATTTGTAATCATTTTTTCATACATGATTGTGATCTGTTTGCTTCCAGACTTAATAGACATTTAGAAAAATGTTTCTTGACATCCAGACTTTTTTTTTTCTAGCATGCAATGCTTTTTCTATATATGTATCAATGGTTCTGGAAAAGGTATTTCAAAACAGTAGATCAAGCAGCCATTATCATTCCAGGCTGGTCAACTCCTGTATGGTATCCAATTTTACTATCAATGCTCACAGCCGACCCAGTTCGGTTACCGGTTCGCAAGAACCTTTTTACGTTTTAAGCCACAATGGTGCTTTACATTCTCTTAGAGGGAAAAATCTATATCTAACAGGCAATCCTTCTATAATAGAGGAATATCAAAGCAATCTGCTAATATCATCCTTAATTCTTGGCGGCCATCTACTACGAACAGTATGCATTGGCCTGGCTGGAGAAGATGAAATTTTTGGTGTTGTGGACAACAAATTAATTCATTTCATCCATCTGTAGTTTTATAAATTTCTTAGGAGATATGTCTAACAATTTCCTTATAGGGTAAAAAACATTATTTGATTCTCTGTAACTCCATAAATATCTGTTTACTTGGAATGCTTCAATATTAGTAAATTATTTGGGTACGCTGTATCCATTGCAAAATTTATCTTTAAGAATACTGACATATAAAACCAGTTGGTTTGTTGGCTTTAGCTACAGCTTAGAGATGTCAAATTTTAACAGACTTTTGCCTTAATGCTTTATATGATTCAGGCTCTGTTATAACCTTGGGAGTAAATAAGGTTTCGAAAATTTCTCGACCTTTAACACCGTTATTCAGGGTTAAAATTCCAAGTTTTTAAGATGTCAGGGTCTGTCCTTGTTTTACTTCGAGACAGTTTATCCGTACAACAGCAGAATACCGTAAATCCAGTCAAGGATTTGTTTTCCTTTTATACGAAGAAGGCTGTAGCTCCAGGAACTTCTGTAAAGATACATGTATGTGTAACTGAAGAAAGACCAAAAGGTAAACATGTAAACACATAAACTTGATCTCGCCATTTGAAACGTAGATATATTCGATGATCAAGACAAACAGGAATCGAAAAATAAGTCTCTTTAATATCAATGGATGTTAAAAAATCGTTCTGTTTAATAGCCTTAGGGCAATTGCAAGTGTTTCCTGCTTAAACAGTTTTTTTATATTTTTTTTATTAATAATAATAATAATATAACTGTATGCTGATGATACAGAATCGATGGCTTTCTTAAATATCATTTAAATGACTTCCTCATCCATTAAAGACATCTGTTTATGATTAAAAGGCAGGCTATTTGGAATAGCCTTCAGAATAAATCAATTTAAATGAGTTGAATTAAAGTCAATCTTATAATCACTAACGATATTCACTGATCTGAGGTAATAGTGGCCCAGTAATATATAAATTTGTCCAGCATAAAATATTTATTACTTTTCAATGTCTAGTGGTAGTTTTGGCGAGGTAATCTGCCTCTCGCCCTGCTCCAGTTGGAGATGACAGCCCTTGAAGGGCCTGCCGGAACAATCCAGCCGGACAAAGTGTCAACAACAGGCCTTGCTGTTAAATATATTGGGTGCTACCTTTTGCTGCGATATTTCCCAAGAAATAATCTATGCTTCAGAGACAACTCTAAATGGGCCTTACCTAAGGTTATGATAGAATCTGCAATAGAGGACTACCTCAGGGTCAATATTTTTATTAAAAAGAGGTATCAGAGGGCATAAACCCAGACATAACAGTTTTAGAACCTCCTGAAGATAACAATCCTGAGCCGCTTAGGGCAGGGCATGACAAATATCCTGGTCCAACAAAGGTCGCAATAATCTCTTGCATTTAACTGATAGAGGATAGTAGAATGTCAATTACTTTTTCTCGACCCTTTTTATTGGTATCTTGGTTGATCACAGAATCATTAAAGACATCATCCCCCTAAAAGATTTTGGGGATGTCAAACTTAGTTTCTTGTGTTTACTCCATGAATTCATCATACAAACTTTGAGGATCCATGATATCTAAACCTGATCCATTATTAGTTACCGGTACTTAAAATGTTATTGTATACTTTTTATCTTCATGATGCACTGATACCGCATCTTCAAAATCATGTGATGCAGGTCTATTAGCCGACCTAACAGACTGATGAACATCAATTACCATCAAGACTTTGATTTTAAGATGGATTGTTATATTAAATTAGTGAAGATTGGACATCAAGGAAACCTGGTTTTGAAGAAACTCAAATTCATTTTTATCTACTAAAATGCCACCACCTGAAAATATTACTTGCATTATGATTTAAGCCTATAGCAGTGGCCGTTACGGCTCATTTTGTCGTAACGACATTATTTGTTGCAGGCTTATTAATAACAACCTTTTTATTAGATCTACTTATATACTTATTATTACTACTGGTATAAGGGTAACCCTCTTTACTATTGTTAATATTATGTTAATAATCAGTACCGGTAATAATGCAAAATAATATTACTTTCACTATGAATATGATTCAAGCCTATAGCAGGGGCCGTAACGGCTCATTTTGTCGTAACAACATTTTTTGTTGCAGGCTTCTTAATAACAACATTTTTATTAGATCTACTTATATACTTATTATTACTAATAGTATAAGGGTAACCCTCCTTATTATTGTTAATATTATGTTAATAATCAGTACCGATAATAATGCAAATTAATATTACTTTCACTATGATTCAAGCCTATACTATAGCACGGGCCATAACGGCTCATTTTGTCGTAACGACATTATTTGTTGCAGGCTTATTAATAACAACCTTTTTATCCCCATAAACATTGCCACATGGGGACCATATGGGGAAAAAATGGGCTGTGCGCCCAGGTGATACCACAAGGTCCCCATATAGGACCCATATTATCTTACCACATACAAATGTACGCAAATACAATTTATTTTCATATATATATTAATATCACAGAGACAAGCCAAATGGTATAATGGTTACTTCTTTTTTACATTGATAATCTGACCGTATAGTGTGTGTATCTGGGGCCAATATGGGTCCTATATGGGATTTCCCACATTAACAACTCTGTTTTTGTACACTTGGGGCCAATATGGTGTCCATATGGGATTACCCGTGTTTGTATCTGGGGATAATATGGTATCTGTATGGGATTACATATAACTTTTGCCTATCTGGGGCCAACATGGTATCTATATGGGATTATATAAAGTCAGAAATAATGATACATGTTTTTATAGAAATATTACATTCCCATCATTATAATACATACCCCATCAATTAATGGTGGGCAAGAATTGTGATTGTGGCCCAAATTCGGTTGAGGTGCCACACATTTTGAATTAACCCAGATACATTCCAAGTCTTTACCCTTAACCATACACTGAGAACAATCTGTATAGTCATGACAAAAGTCCAAACTGAACTTCAGTACCTAAAATGAAAAACAAACAAAGCATTTGATGCATCTGAATTATTTTATATAGACAACATAAAATATAATTGTTTTTATTTCTTATTTACATGAACTATATATATATATCAGTTTTATATTCTTTATTGATATTGTGATATTATTCATGTGTTATATTTTATGGTAAAGTGCATCTGAACATGTTTATCATGAAAGGAGCGCTATATAAATACATGTAATAATAATTAATAATTATCTCAACTAAACAAGATATTTTAATAAGCTCAAAGTTATTTCACCAATGCAGAATGGAAAAGAAATTATTTATGTAATTCATTATATGTAGGTGTATATAAAGCACCACTTAAGAACAAGCACAGGAATCTGACCTTCTCAGGGGCGCTGGAACCCGGGTACCAGGGTATACAAATGCTACCCTGCCCTTTTCTGGGGTATAAATGTATACCCATGCCCTAATGATGAAAGTTTTCAACCTTTTTACTAGTCTATTCATTTGTAAATGATAGAATTGCTCATGATACGAAAATTGTTAATAATCAGGCTTTTGTCTCTTTCATTATCATGTATTTTAAACGGTTTTATGTTGGAATTTGGAATGCTAGTAGAGGCGCTCTAAACAGCATTCTCGGAATTGACAAATTTCAAAATTTTTTAGAGGCCGGGGGGAGAGAGCCCCCCCCCCCCCCCAAGAACTCCCCTATCTTTTGGTACCCTGGCCCTCGTGCCGTTCCGGCGTCCCTGGACCTTCTAATCGTATATATATATATGCATACACCATACCAAACTAGACAATATATAATAAAAAAAGAACAGGAATGCAATGCCTGTTGAAGCCACGATTTTACCTGCTCTCGCTTCGGCTCGTTTTTTTTCAACAATTCGTAATGTCAGGCAATCAAACCTCTGTCGATTCACTCAGATATGTTTTTTCTTCAATCTAGCCATTTGATTTGCATAAATACTCCCCACAAAACGATATCATAGCCAATTGTTTCCAATATTTACATTATTTTCGTTCGTTGACGTTTGTCATTGAATCCATGCTCTGACTTCACACAAAAACCTAACTAAACTCTGAAGTCCTGTATACTTCCGCCTCAAAATCATGAATATTCACCAAAACCTGGCAGAAAAAGTATATTCAAATCCTCTTCTTCGATTCTACACCCAAAAGTCAACAAAAATCGCCATGCAAACGAGGGAAAATGGAAATGGAGAGAAAAACTAAAAATATCTTTGGCCCTTGTTTCAATGGTCTAGTCACTGCGGATTGATTTTGTGTGACTTCAGCGCATGGATTCAATGACAGGCATTGCATTCCTGTTCTTTTTTCATTATATATTGTCTAGTTCGGTATGGTGTATGCATATATACGGATAGAAGGTCAGATTCCTGTGGAACAAGATCCCTTGAGCTGACCCTACCCCTCCTTAAAAGGGATAGGTGAGTCCATTGAGTTTAAATTCTTACAAGAAATTCTGAAGGTGCTAAAACTCTCTTCTACACTCAAAGCCATAAGAAAACACAATGCCAAATTCAAAGTTTATTTCCTAGCTACTTCATTTAATTTTCAGATTTTGCTTTTCAGATAACAACTTACTTTCATTTTCAGCTTTATTTTTCCGTCTACATTTCCCCTTATCTCTTTTACATAATAACATTAACATTGTGTTGTACATATTGGACTTGTATTTGACATTGATTTTGATTTTGATTATTGGTTGGTAATTTGTAATTGGTGTTTTGATATGGAACTTTGGCTTTTGGATGTGATCAGTGAATTTTCATGTTGGTGTTGTTGAGCTATATTAGTATGGTGGTGTGTATATATACTGTAATTATATTATTTTGTGAATATTAATGGGTTTCATATATTGTTAGCTGCGTCAGTTGACAATAGTATTTGGAGATTGCGTTTAAGAATCGTGATATTGTTGTGGTGTTGTAATATTGCAATTTATGGATTGTGTTATTTCATTTGTTGTGATTTATTGTGATTATATTTTTCAAGATATACACTTTTGTGTTAATATTTTTCATATTAACACGTGTGTGTGTTTGGGTCTTGAAGGTGATATTCATGTGTGTATATTTTGCGAATCATACTCCTGTGCATTGATTGTTTTATTTGCGTATTATTTTTGTTGATTAATGCGATAATCATTTGTGATTTGATTTCCGATTGTAGTGTTGTGAATATTGTGTTTGCGTGTTTTACTATTATCAACTATGGATTGTGGTGACACATGTGAAGATGCTGAGGACAAGGAGTTGATGAAGGACATAGCAAGCTTGATATCATCTATTCAGGATTTACAGAATGAAATAAGCAGCTTTAAGGCAGATGCGTGTTCTAAACCTGTTTCGATGTATCCCACTCATCAATACAGTGTGTCCTGTTACAGATGTGGTGAACTTGGTCATGTTGCCAAAGGTTGTAGACAATGCACTTCGACTTGTAACGCACCACGGTTAAACTGTTGGGTGTCTCCGACGAGGGACAGTCTGGAGACACTGTTGATAGTAGTCCCCCACAGATTATTGGAAAGAGTAATATTACAGCTGTTCAAGTAAATGAAAATGACACATCAGCACTGTTAGACACAGGTTCTACAGTATCTACCATCACAGAATCTTTCTTCAAGTCATATTTGGAAACAGACGAATGCTGTATAACACCATTGGAAGAGATAATTCATATAGAGAGTGCTGGAGGTCATCGTTTACCATATTTAGGTGTTACATGTTTATCTCTAAGAGTTCCCAGCTTAAACTTGTCTGTAGTAAAGAATTTATTTCTTGTTGTGCCTGACACACCGTATGGAAAGACTGTTCCAGTCTTGATCGGAACCAACATTCTGCGACCTATCTTGAATCAGGTGTTAGCCAAGCATGGTCATGATTATTTAAATCAGACTGGGATGCCTGCTACCTGGAGTTGCACTTTTAGATGCATGAAGATTCAGGATAAGAAGACAGAAGGAAGAGTAGGCCTTGTTAAATGTGCAGAAACATCATCGTTAGTATTAGGCAGCAACAAATCTATGTGTTTAATAGGGAACATCAGTGATTGTCAACTTACAGGAAAACATCATGTTATATTCCAACCTACATCAGAATCTATGTTACCATCATCAATGGAAGTAACACCAGCATTCCTTGAGGTAGATTTTGACAAAGTGGAACCAGTTATAGTGAGAATTTCCAACTTATCTCTATCGCCAATTCGTGTTTTTCCTCATTCTGTGATGTGTGAGCTACAGATAGCTGATTTAGTTGATCAACCAAGTGCTACGGACATGAACATAACAGCTAGTTCCACAGCTACTGCAAAAGACTTCATGGATTCGATCGATTTTTCATCGTCGTCTGTTAGTGGAGATCGTTTAGCGGAGTTGAAGGAATTTCTTCGTAGCTGGTCATCAATCTTTTCGCAGCATGATACGGATATAGGATGTGTAAATTTAGTGGAACACAAGATCAAGCTTACAAATGAGACTCCGTTTAAGCAACCTCATCGAAGAATTCCACCATCAATGTACGATGAGGTGAAGAAACATCTGAAAGATTTACTAGAAGGTGGCATCATACGCAGGAGTCACAGTCCTTGGGCATCACCGATTGTACTTGTGCGGAAGAAAGATTCATCTCTTCGGATGTGCGTAGATTATAGGATGCTCAACCAGCGTACTGTTCGAGATGCCTATGCTCTACCAAGGATTGAAGAGATGTTAGATAATTTAGTTGGTGCCAAATATTTTTCTGTGTTGGATATGAAGAGCGGCTACCACCAAGTGTCTATCAAAGAAGAAGACAGAGCCAAGTCAGCATTTACTGTTGGACCTCTTGGGTTTTACGAGTTTGTTCGTCTCCCTTTTGGATTGTCAAATTCACCGGCCACGTACCAACGCGTAATGGAGGATTGTTTAGGTGATCTTAATCTTAAAATCTGTGCAATATTCATCGACGACCTGATAATATTTAGCAAGACTTACGAAGAACATCTTGAACGTATGTCTATGGTTTTTAACAGATTGCGACAACATGGTATTAAACTCGCTCCTAAAAAGTGCAAGTTCTTTCAAGAGCAAGTGAGGTATTTAGGACATATTGTGTCTGCTGAGGGGATACGTACAGATCCTCAGAAGACAGAGAAGGTGGAGTCTTGGCCTAGACCAACTAATGTGGAGGAGCTGAGGAGATTTCTTGGGTTTGTAGGATACTACAGGCGTTTTGTGAAAGATTTTTCAACTATAGCCAAACCCTTGAATGATCTGCTGATAGGAGTTGGAGGACCAACTAAGAAAAATGGGGGAAGAAAGGTGCAGAACAAGAACTCTGTGAGAGAATGGGCCTGGAAGCAACAACAAGAAGAAGCCTTTGTGAAACTGAAATGTTGCCTAGTAAATCCACCCATACTAGGATATGCAGATTTTACCAAACCATTTACAGTACACACTGATGCTAGTGGGCAAGAATTAGGCGCTGTGCTTTATCAGGAACAGGACGATAAGCAACGAGTCATCTGTTATGCCAGTAGAGGACTATCTAAAGCCGAGAGGAACTATCCTGCGCATAAACTGGAGTTTTTGGCTTTAAAGTGGGCTGTCACAGAAAAATTCCATCAGTATCTTTACAGCAACAGCTTTACTGTGTTTACAGATAACAACCCCTTAACTTACATTCTTACCACAGCTAAGTTAGAAGCCACAGGCCATCGCTGGTTAGCAGCACTTACCAACTACAATTTTTCCATCAAATACAGACCTGGCAAGAAAAGTGGAGATGTCGATGCCCTAAGTAGATTAGGAGATACCAACAGCGCGGAAAAAGATAGATTTATTGAGGTGAACGAAGAGATTATAGGAGCATTGAAAGATATCGAAACTGCCAGTGGGTACATTCATTCCATCAGTATGTCCCAACAAGTGATTCCGGATGCCATCAAGAATTCTTCGCCAATGGTTGACACCAAGACTTGGAGACAAAAGCAGCTTGAAGATCCTTTGCTAAAGTTTGTTTTAAATGACACAGAGAAGAATATGAGACCAAGCCGAAAGCCTACATGTCCTGAAGAAGCAGGTCTGCAGAGGGAATATGGACACTTCGTCCTTAGATCCGGAACTCTTTTTCGACGGACGGTATACAAAGATCAAGAGAGGCTGCAGCTTGTTCTTCCCAGAGCATACAGAGGTGAAGCACTCCAAGGAGTACACGATCATCTTGGACATCAAGGAAGAGATCGTACTGTTAGTTTGGCGAAAGACAGATTTTATTGGCCTAGAATGACAACCGACATTGAAGAATACATCCAACAGTGTCCAAGATGTCTTAGGAGAAAGGCAACAGCAACAACATGTCCTCTAGTGAACATCACATCCAGTCAACCATTAGAGTTAGTGTGCATGGACTATGTGTGTATTGAAGAGTCCAAAGGAGGATACGACAACATCTTAGTAGTTACAGATCATTTTACCAGATATGTTCAAGCCTTTCCTGTACGTAACACCACAGCAAAAACAACAGCGAAAGCGTTTTTTGATGGTTTTATTGTTCACTATGGCATTCCCCAAAGAATTCACAGTGATCAAGGTCAACAATTCGAAGGAAAGATCATCAAAGAATTGTGTCAACTAACAGGTATGGATAAATCAAGAACCACACCCTATCATCCCCAAGGCAATGGACAGTGTGAAAGATTCAACAGAACACTACTCAATATGCTAGGAACGCTGCAACCAGAACAAAAGAGAGATTGGAAGACCTATGTCGCACCACTTGTACATGCGTACAACTCCACTAGGCATTCAGCTACCGGATACTCTCCTTTTGAACTGATGTTTGGCCGTAAACCAACCCTAGCGATTGATGTCATACTTGGACTTGTCAATAATGACGATGAGGGTAAATCCTATAACACCTATGTGGATGACTTGAAAGATAAGCTTGAATATGCATACAAGACAGCTTCTGCAGAAGTTAACAAAGGCCAGGAACTCAACAGCGGCAGTATAACAACAGAGCCAGAAACATCAAGATAGAACCTGGTGATCGTGTGTTGGTACGACGATTAGCGTTCAAAGAGGGAAGACACAAGATTTCGGATAAATGGGAAGACATCGCCTACAAAGTGCTGAGCCAACCGAATCTGGATATTCCTGTTTACAAGGTTAAAAGTGAAGATGGTGGAAAGCGTGTACGTACTCTCCACAGGAACCATCTTTTACCAATTAGCGCCATACCAGAATGCATATCTCCAACAGCATCATTGAAACATCCAGTAGCTAAACCAAGGAAGACCAGAGGTAATGTTTCAATTAAAACCAACAATGAAGACGATAAAGGGAACAGTGACAGTGAAGAAGATGAAGAACCTGTGTATCTTGTGGTTGAGACAGACTTCCTGCCTCAGGCTAGCTCCACAGCTGATGACACAGGAAGGGAAGATGTTATCGTTCCGGAGCTTGAAGAAGTCCTTCAAGATGGTGTAGAAGAGGGCCAAGTGACACCAGTTTCCGGTGATGATCCATCAGTTGAAGAACCACTGCCACCGTTAGTTATACCATCTGTTCCTGAATCACGTAGGTCTACGAGACAACGAAAACCACCAAGTTGGCAGGCTGAATATGTGCTGGCGCATCAACAGCAGCTTGTTCCAGATTTTCAAAGACGTGCGGAGCTGGCAAGATCGTTACTTCCAGCTGACTTCATGTCTTTGCCACCAGACAGACTACGTATAGTTTTGGAGATGTTACCAACACTGTGCCAGAGAATTTTTCCAGAAATATTTCCGAAATAGTTATAAGTTTTATTTTGATTAATGTTGAGGACAACATTTTTAGTTAGCAGGGGAGTATGTGACAGAGTGATATTTTTAATATATACTATTCAAAAAAAGTAGGGGATATTTGATTTTGGGGGCATAATACTAAAATATGCAAATGACTACGAAAAAAGTCACTATAGAACCTAACAGAAGAAACATTTCCAGTTACATGTGACGCCCAAACGCACCAATAGCTACCGCATGGAATGCAGGTGATGCTTGGGATCATCGTGGGGGTCCAACCCAAGATTTGCACGACTCTAACTTTGAATGTTACAGTCATTGTGGCATTGAATTCCAGGGTGGAAACATCAGTTTAATTGTTTTAGTGACCAGAAAACAAATTTTGATATGCGTCGGCTTACCCAAAATGAAAGGTTACGTGCCCTTTGCATGCTACAGATCGGCACAACACAGGCGGTTGTGGCGCGGACGATGAATGTTTCTCAGTCTGTCATAAGCAGGCTATGGTCCAGATACCGTGATACACAATCTGTACAGGACAGACCACGCTCAGGTCGACCAAGGGCGACAACTCAAGCCCAGGATCGATTTATCCGTACCTTGGCCTTGAGAAATCGTGTCATCACAGCAAATCAGATCAGCGCTCGTCTTCAAACAGACACTGGTGTGAGAGTGAGTGGTCAGACGATTCGGAATCGACTGCATAGGGGTCACCTTCGCGCCCGACGTCCTCGCGTGATCCCTTGTTTGAGAGATCATCACATTCAGGCAAGACGTCGTTGGTGTAGGGATCGTCAACACTGGGATAATCGACGCTGGAGCAATGTGATGTTTTCAGATGAGTCAAGGTTCACTGTTGATTTTTTGGACAGACGTAGGAGGGTGTGGCGTCGTCGAAACGAGCGCTTCCAAGACGTTAACGTCATCAGACATGATCGATTTGGGGGTGGTTCTGTTATGGTGTGAGGAGGCATCACTGTTGCTGGAAGAACGGCTTTACATGTTGTTGCAGGGCGTGTTACAGGCCAGTACTACCGGGACAACATCTTGGCAGTCCATGTTGTGCCGTTCGCACGACGTCATGGCCGCCGTTTCATCTTCCAGGATGACAATGCAAGATGTCACAGGGCCAGGATCGTTACAGGTTACCTCCAACAACAGAACATCACCACATTACCTTGGCCAGCAATGAGTCCCGACCTCTCCCCCATCGAGCATGTCTGGGACATGCTTGGACAGAGGTTACGTCAACGTCAACAACGTCCTGCCAATGTCCAAGAACTTGCTGCTGCGTTGCAACAGGAATGGGACAATCTGGACCAAAATGACCTTAGACGTCTCATTAGGAGTATGCCACGTCGGATCAATGCTTGTTTGGCAAACAGAGGAGGATTTACCCGTTACTGACTTGGTTGTGATGCTGTGGTAACTTTGCTGTTTGACCCCGGGTATCATTTTACCCTTATAATGGTCAGTCTGTGCCTTACTTAGTCTAACGATCATTTGGAATAAATCGATGAATGTGAACTTCATTTCATTTTGTCATTTGTTTCTTCGTCAGTTTCATTAGGTGACTTTAATAACACTTAAAAATCAAATATCCCCTACTTTTTTTGAATAGTATATATAGTTGGTTTTTAGTCATTTTAATCTGCACTTAATATAAACTAATAGTGGTTGTACTATCCCTTTAAACCTATTCTATACTATCCACTCTGTACCTGGTCTGTAGTGAGTTCCACTCACCATATCTTCAACTTTAACCTTTCCTATTTGTCTAGTGAGTTGTTGTATGAAAGTTTCCTTGGAGACATTCGTCCTATAGTTTTTATATGCAAAGGAAGACACTTTTCCTCTCCTTAGTTATATAAAGGTTGTTAACTGGTATTGCGTATTTATTAGTATACAAGTGTTGCTAGATGTAAATATTGAAGCTTCTTCAGTAGTGGTTTGACAGTTTATTTATCAGGTATGTTTATAATTATATCTATGGAATTAGTCTTTGTTTTAAAGTGGCAGCCATGTTGAATTTCTTTAAAGTATAAGTTGATAGTTTGAAATGGGGAAAGATTACATCATTATATAGTTAAAACATTATTTAAAGTATTTCACTTTAGATATACACTTACAGTCATTTACATCACATTTATATTTCATTTACAGTGTTCCAACGTTTAAAGGTATTTCACCTTTATACCAATTGGTAGTAATTATAAAACCCCTCTTTAGGGTAAGCAATATTAGTTTTATTCTCAAGATCTAATTATTAGTATTAATAAGTATTATTATTATTTACGCTGCGATAATAAGTATATTTCATACTTTTACGAGTATATCTGTTTTTCATAGTTTAAGTCACTTAAGAGAAGAGTTACATGTATATTATACATATGATTTTATATTATCGTTATTATTACTTTTAAACCATGCTTTAATACTGTTTTTTATGCATTGTATTTATTATATTACTTGTATATTTGCAGGGTTTTCTTTTTATAGCTAATAAAGAATTTTCAAGGAATGAACCCTTGTGTGTGGTCATTTTAGCCCCGGCATTTGACCCCCTTCAACAATAACAATTGACAAAATCGAGATAACAAGCATCTGTGGATAATTTTATGACCAGGTAGTATTTAATACAGCCATTCACCCAATACAGGGCCAGACTTACACCACAACTTGGCTCCCAAGATGGATTATCTATAGTAAGTTATCAATGGTCAGCTATGATAGAGATTAGAGACAATAGTAGTAATGAGATAATCCATCTATAAACATTAGGCAACTTAGTAAATGAATGAATGGATGTCACTTAAATACTACCCATTAACAACTATAAAATATTATTAAGTTTAAATATATATAATTACTATGTATTGTTTATTGTTACCAAGTAACCTCTAGTATATTAGAGGAAAGATTGTAGATCATAGGTAGAACCACACAGGCAGGCAAGGGACATACTGAAGGGCAGGTCTCTGATAAGTTATTTCTTAGATGCTGTTCCTTATTAAGTTACTTAGCCTGTGGGTCAGTATTATGTATATATATTATCATTGTTAAATATTGTTACAAAGATTATACTAAGAGAAGTGAGTTATTGAATTATTGTATGTTCAATCGTACACCCCCAACTAGATTGAACATACAACCCATCGTCGCAGGTTGGACCATAAGCAGGTCCCCTAAACCCCGGATGATATATGGGGAGTGCCAATTGATCAACAGAATCTCACAAGCCAAGCGAGTGTTCTTCTTTGTGTCTACACCCTAGAAAAGAAAGCTGATATTTTACTGATTTTTCTTCTTTTCGACTAAACAAAGAATGATGGAGAGTTGTAACAACCATGCTACATATTTACAAAAATTCTCAGGTTATGGACAAAAGGACCCTATACTATGGCTAGATTCATTTGAAAGTTATTGTGTTCTTCAAAACTGGGAAGAGGACAAATATAAAGTAACAGGCCTTAGATTAGCTATGAAAGACAATGCCGCTGTATGGTTAAAATGTCTGCCAGAAGAAACAAGAAGTGACTATAAATCAGTGAAAAGTGCTTTTATAGAACAATACTGTACAGAAGTGGATGATGGTAAAGAAGTGTTTAGGCTAATTACACAGAGAAAACAACCAACCAGGAGAATCTGTGGATGATTACCTTACAGAAATGAAAAGACTTCTTTTAATGAGATCCAAATATTTTCCAGAGGATTGGACAGCAAAAATTATGAGAAATGGACTGCAACCAGAAATACAAAAATGGGTTGCTTATAAAGACAAGTCTCATACAATAATGGGAGTCGAAAAATGTGCAAAATTTACAGAAAGTATATGTAATTATTATGCAAGGGAAGAAAACAGTGAAAAATTAGAACTTCATCAAAACGAACAATCAAAACTTGAGGAGGTCGTGAATAACAATCATGCACTGTCGAATCAAGGCAACAATGAATATGAACAAGTTTCAAGACATTACATGGAGTATGAACAAGGCCCAAACAATAGAATGGATTATAATGAATACAAGTCAAGGCTAGCAGAAGGTAGGTGTCATTACAATTATCATAGTGGCTATTCATCATATCAGAACTATAGGTTTTCTCAAAATTCACATATGGATTTGTGTCCCATTTATGTATCAGATAACACTAACCATGATAGTGCTAGGAAACGTCCTCAAAAATATAATAACAGACATAGAAATGTTACACATTATAACAAACTTCCATACAAAAGTCAATATTATATCAACTATAAACAACCAAATAATAAAGAATTACAAAATAGTCTGTTAATTAGAAATAGGTATTGTGACAAACAGACTCAGCCCAAAAAGAAACAAAGTCACAAAAATATCATCGATTTATCAATTAATGTTGTAAATGCGGAGCAAAATAGTTCCATATCAGTAATGTTAGGGAAAATATGTATAAGAGCGTTAGTTGACTCAGGTGCCAGTGTGTCTATAATATCTAAAGATCAATACAATAATAGTGGACTGAAAGACATACATAAACAACAACCAACTGAGACTGGACATGTTAGAGGTGTTGGAGGTTCACTAACAAAGGTACATGGCATTGTGTCATTACCAATACGAATAGGGCGACTAACACTGCACCAAGAATTCCTTACTTTAGATAGCAATGTCCACTCCTTAATATTAGGTGTTGATTTCTTACAAAGACAAAAGGCAGTGACAGATTTTGATTTACAGACACTCAGTCTTCAGAATGGAATAACAGTTGTACCACTTGGAGAAAAACAATCATCAGTTACAAGGTATTTGGTCAAATTAAAGGACAACTTAAAAATTCCAAAAAGAACAGAAGCCATAGTACCTGTTGTTATCGAAAACGTTGGATTGAAAAATGGTATAGGCACCATTGAAGAAAATAAAACACTTATAAATAAATGTTATGTACTGGGTGCTAGATGTTTAGTAGATGTCATTAATGGTTTAGCTTCATACAAACTGCTAAATCCAACCAATGATGATGTGAGCCTAAACAGTAAACAAGTGTTGGGTATGCTGTCATGGGTGTGCGAAGATGAAATCCTACAGGAGCTAACTGATGAGCATCCACATGTCAATGTCATGCAAGAGTCATTGGACAATGCTGACAAAAACAAAGCATTCATTGAAGAAGCTTAATCTCTGGGTGTGGATTTAAGTGAGGCAGATCTAAAGGAACAACAAAAGCAGCGGCTGCTGACATTAATTGGTCAGAATAGGGATGTCTTTGCAAAAGATATGTCAGAATTAGGCTCATGCAATGTAAAAAATTCCTATCATACCATTGACACAGGAGATGCCAAACCAATAAAACAAAGGTTTTATCGAGCAACACCAAAGATGAAAGAGGAAATGTTGAAAATGATAGATGAAATGCTAACAAATCAAGTAATTCAACCTTCTACATCTGAATGGTTATCGCCAGTGGTTCTTATCAGAAAGAAATCAGGTGATCTTCGGTTTGCCATTGATTACAGAGCCTTAAACACAGTTACCAAACCAATCCATTTCCCCTTGCCCAGAATGGAAGATGTGTTCGACTGCATTGGAGAGTCTCATGCTAACATTTTTTCAACGTTAGATATGTTTTCGGGGTATTGGCAAGTAAACTTGGACCCTGCCACAAAGCATAAAACAGCGTTCACATGTCACAGAGATGTCTTTGAGTTCAATCGGCTACCCTTTGGCTTGTCGAATTCACCAAGTGCTTTTTAACGTACTTTAAAAGAAGTCCTGAGAGGGGGTTGGGATGGCCTAGTGGTCTAGAGTGTCACGCTTCGACCTCTAGTTGGCCGGTCACCTCTGGCTTGCGGCTGTGGTTTCGATCCCAGGTGTGAGCGTATGTGGCTTGGAGATAGGGGCGCCTTCTCAACCTCGTGGGTTTACTCCGGGTACTCCGGTTTCCTCCCACAGCAAAGACCCCTGCGCGTGCGCTAAGATCCCTGCGCGTGCGCTAAGATCATTAAAATGAACTTGTCTGCGATATCACCTTCGGTGGAAGCGGACGTTAAAAACGCTAAGAACAACAACAACGAAGTCCTGAGAGATCTGACATGGAAGATAGCACTAGTGTACGTTGATGATATTATAGTTTGGTCCAGGTCATTCGAAGAACATTTGAACCATCTAACTATAATTTTTAGCAGGATTCGAGATGCAAACCTTAAGTTAAAACCTTCCAAGTGTCAAAAGGGGTTATACTTAGGTCACATCATCTCAAAAACTGGTATTGCTGTGGACAAAACAAAGACCGAAGCAGTACAGACATTTCCTCGACCAAAGAACGTCGGTGAAGTCAGAGCATTTATAGGACTGTGCAGCTACTACAGACGGTTTATTAAAAACTTTGCACAGAAAGCAGCGCCACTCAACCAATTGCTACGGAAAGATGTGGCATTTCAATGGACACCCGAAATAGATGAGGCATTCAAAATGTTAAAGAGGGCTTTGATGTCACCACCATACTTCGATACCCAAATTTTGAAAAGAAGTTCTTGTTGCATGCAGATGCAAGCTCCAATGCCATTGGATATATATTAGGACAACATGATGAAGATGGCAAGGAAGTTGTAATTGCATATGGTGGACGAGCACTAAATGACAGAGAAAAGCAATGGCATATCACTGAACAGGAATGTTTAGCGATAATAGAAGGTGTCAAACAATTTCATGTTTATTTAGCCAACACAGAATTCATGATTTACACAGATCATGTAGCCCTTACGTATGTTAAGTCCATGAAATTTAAATCTGGTAGACTCTACAGATGGTCTCTTAAACTAAATGAGTACCAGTTCCAGATCATACACAAAAAGGGAAAGAACCACACGAATGCGGATGCATTATCACGTAGAACCTATGATGTAGCCGTTCAAGATGTAACTGTCCAAAGTGATGATGAAGACGTCAACAATCAGACAACTGTGAAGAAAGTGCAAGAGATATGTCAGGAAGCCATAACAGAGGATCAGTTGCAGCAGACACCAACGAATCATGTGGAAACTCAGTTTAAGAGCATGTCAACAGCTGAAATATTGGTAGCAGCGGAACAAGCTTATCTCCAACAAGCACCTTTAGAAAACATACAGGAAGTACTGACAATACTGCCAGAAGAGAGGCAGAAACTTCAGACAGAGGATGTTTTATTGCAACCCCTCATCAAATTTCTAAAAGATGACATTCTCCCAGAAGATGAAATAAAGGCCAGAAGAATCCTAATTGAACAAGGCTTTTACCAACTAACAAATGGCATACTGTATCACCTTCATTCACCACGAGGGAAAGGCACCAAAATAGAAAGAGAGGTCAAACAACTATGCATACCTCAAGATATGAGAGATGATATTCTAAAGAACTACCATGACTTCTTAGGTCACCAAGGCCAAGACAGAACACAAAAAGCCATACAATTAAAATACTTCTGGCCAAAAATGTATTCAGATATAGAAAAATATGTCCGGTCATGCGAAACCTGTCAAACGTCAAAACCGTACTACCATAAAAAATCAGCCACACTTCGTCCACTACCCATTGGCACCACATTTAGCAGAATCCATATGGATATCTTGGGCCCACTAAAGACAACAAAAGAAGGATATCATTCAATTCTATTGATTGTATGTCCCTATTCAATATAGGTCGAAGCATTTCCCTTGAAGTCAACAGAGGCCATAGTGATTGCAAGAATACTTTTTGCAGAAATAATATGCCGCTATGGGACACCAAAGGAAATTCTAACAGACAGAGGGCAGAATTTTATGAGCTAATTGATCAACAAAATATGTAAACTTCTGGGGGTTAAGGAACTTAATACATCAAGTTACCACCCACAAACGAATGCAGCATGTGAAAGGATGAACTCAACAATACTGACAGCAATCCAATCTTATTGCAGGCCAGATCAATCAGATTGGCCAGATATTCTTCCAGGAGTCATTATGGCTTACAGAGCTACACCAGCTACAGAATCTACCAATATGAGTCCCTTCCATATGTTATTCGGTCGCGAGCCCACACTCCCAATTGATGTTGAACTACTACAGCCAGACAACCTTAAAAGAGACGCAAAACAATATTTTGAGCAGATGCAAACAAATCTAAAAACTGCGAACGATATTGCAAATAAAAACATTCAAAGGGCTCAAGAAAAGTATAGTAAGCAACACAACAAAAAAGCAGCACCACCAAATTTTAAAAAGGACCAAATGTTTTGGTTAAACTGTACTAAAGTACAGGTAGGATTTTGTAGGAAACTTCAACGTAAATGGGTAGGACCATATTATATCTGTCATGACTTTGAAAACAACACCTATAAATTAAGAAGGAACGCTGATCACCAGCTCGTCAAGTCACCCATTCATGCAGACAGATTAAGGCCTTACATTGATCCTGCAAAGCGCCCTACCAATTTGCCTGAGATCCCAGAAGACCAGCAAACGGACCTGAATCCAGAGGAGATCAATCAAAATCTGTCACAAACTGCTGATGCACAACCGCACCCCAATGCAAATAATGATAACAGTAACAGTGAGCTAACTACACAACCTAACAACAATACTAATAATGACGAAACACAAAATGTACAAATTCAACAAACAAAATTTGAAGACAAACACATTGACAAGATACTGCAGTCAAGAAAATACAGAGAGCAATTTTGGTATAAAACACAACTTAGGGAAGTAAAAGGACCCCAATGGATAGTTCAGGATCTTTTGCCTCAAGATCTTGTACAAAGTTTTCATGCCACAAAAACCCAAAAAGGACTGGTAAAGAAAATGGCAAAGAAAACGAGAAATAATTAATCTCTTCCCCATTCCCCCCCCCCCCTCAAACTTCAAGTTACCCCTGATGATGTGGGGCCAAGAATTCGTCATCTGCAAGCTAAATTGTGAATCATAAAAGGCGATTAAAATTTGCAATAAGGAAAGAGATCTGAGTTTTTTTTGTTATTTTTATTTTAACACATATCATATATTGGCTTACATAGAGGTATATAGAGTCAAATGGCCTAGCTAACCAAATGATTCAACATACAGAAATGCGTATATATCATTGGTGACGATCAGTGTTATATAAGTACTATAACAAAATTATTTTTTGTAAAACAACATTGATCTCATTCCTTCAAACAAACTGCCTATGGGCAAGTCCTTTCACTTCTAAAAATACACAAGAGTAGGAATCTAACTAGCAAAACCAAAAGAGTGTTCAGAAGATACATTAGATGAGAGCATGAATCCAAAATTATGAGAGGGCTATATTTGTCTGATAGTGAGACTATTGTGGTAATATACATCACACCTATTTTACTGGTGTTCAATGATGAATATTCATATTTTTTTTTTTGATTGTATATGTGTTCACAGTATTAGTGTTCATACTTTACTATATTATAATACCATGTATATAATCATAAAGTGTCATTCTATACTTTCAAGGCAGATTTTAATAGTGCATAGCAAGTGACTAATGATCAAATAGCAGCAGAAATTGGAAGAATAATCCTTGTCTGACATGCAAAACAAGATCAGGGTAGGGCTGAACCGAATAGAGATAGTAATTATATGCATTTATGAAGCATGGTACATTTTTTTAAAGGCAGATGGCTCATTTTTGGGAACCTGAAATATATGAAGTTCAATTTGAATGTTAATCGTGTATGCCTGCTTAATGCATTCTACACTATTTTGTTTAAATTATTATTTTGCCAATTGTGAATCAGCCTTTACTAACTACTGCCACTTTGTGTTGTAGGATATGTTTCTGTTGTGTTCATTATAAAATGACACCCAACATCATAAGGTACTTATTATAAAATGTTAATTATGTCTTAAATATTGGATATTAGGATCCTATAGTTTCACGGCAACATAACATCAACATTGATTGAAAGTGATCAGTATTGAATTCTGATTCGTTTTTGGGAATTCAAATATTATGAAAAATATTGAGTTACAGACTTAGCTCCTTTTAATATAGGCCTACCAGAATGATGTCGGGAGAAGAGTTTAAGAACAACGTCTGGGTGTCGGGTCGACACTTAAACAGGGGGCGTCCATATATGACCAGGTAGTATTTAATACAGCCATTCACCCAATACAGGGCTAGACTTACACCACAACTTGGCTCCCAAGATGGATTATCTATAGTAAGTTATCAATGGTCAGCTATGATAGAGATTAGAGACAATAGTAGTAATGAGATAATCCATCTATAAACATTAGGCAACTTAGTAAATGAATGAATGGATGTCACTTAAATACTACCCATTAACAACTATAAAATATTATTAAGTTTAAATATATATAATTACTATGTATTGTTTATTGTTACCAAGTAACCTCTAGTATATTAGAGGAAAGATTGTAGATCATAGGTAGAACCACACAGGCAGGCAAGGGACATACTGAAGGGCAGGTCTCTGATAAGTTATTTCTTAGATGCTGTTCCTTATTAAGTTACTTAGTCTGTGGGTCAGTATTATGTATATATATTATCATTGTTAAATATTGTTACAGAATATAAGATTATACTAAGAGAAGTGAGTTATTGAATTATTGTATGTTCAATCGTACACCCCAACTAGATTGAACATACAACCCATCGTCGCAGGTTGGACCATAAGCAGGTCCCCTAAACCCCGGATGATAATTTCATGAAAGAATTCACTACAAATGCACAAAACCGAAACGTCCGAGAACCATGAATCAAAGCATAGACTGGCACAGATGTCTCACTACACGTTGTGGGATTGTTTGCCAATGATTTTGGAGTGTCTGTGCCAACTCTGCAACAGTTCGTTGTGGCACGGCTTGAGTTCGAACCTGTCCTCCAAGTTCATCCCAAAGGTGTTCGATCGGGTTCATGTCGGGAGACATAACGGGCCAATCCATAACATGGACATGATGATTGTTCAGAAAGTCTCTTGTGAATCTGGCAGTGTGGGGATGGGCGTTGTCATGATGGAAAACCATCTGTCGACGGATGCCATGTTGAGCCAGCAATGGAAGCAACACCAGACGAAGGATGGCGTCAACATAATGTTGACCACCACCAACTGGGACCGGAAGTTGATGTTGATAGCGGCCCAAACCATGATGCCACCTCCCCCGAAAAGATCCCTTTCTAGCACGCATTTACGAGCAAAGCGTCCATGCCGACGTCGGTAGATACGGTGACGTCCCTCAGGAAAACTGAGGTTGAATCGGGATTCATCCGAGAAGATGACATTTCGCCATGGTGTGTTGTGCAGATACCCGATGGGTGGACATTAAAGTGTCTGGCGACGGCTACCTGTGAAACCCCCTGATCCAGCATGCCAATAGCTCTGTTCCTGTTTTCTTGTGTAAGGCGTGGCATTTTTCCGAAGTGATGAATGTTGAAATTTTGATCTGTATTTAAAGGGCCAGAGTGCAGGGAATGCACATGCAAAACATGTGACATGGGACTGCTTAAAATCGTGAAAAAAGACAAGTGTTGTGTTTGCACAAACAAAGTTCATTACCAAGAACTGATATTGGGTTCAAACCCAGAACTCAACAAAAAGAGACCCATCACAAGTTTCACCTATGTGCCGTAAGATAGGAAAGCCCAAGAAAACGTTTACCAGAAATATTTCACGAATTAGGCATTGTGTTTTTAATGGCTTTGAGTATATATCTACAGATGAATGAGAAAGTATATCAATGAATTACAAAGACAAAGAGTTGAAACACTCCCTCCAATGTTCTATCATATTCCTGATATTCCAGCCAATGTTCTATCCTATTCTTGAAGCAATGGTTACAAGTGTTATCAACTCAATCCCAAGCATGGAATCCATGTACCACTACCAAAGGAGCAAAATCAGCAGGAAAGAAAAGACAGACAAAACTAGTAGGGGACCCCAGATATATGAACTCACACAGCGCATGACATATTAAGATCCCTGCTACAATAACACTGATAAAATAGAATTCTGTTGTTGTACCTTATTACTGTTTAGAGCATAGACATATTCACTGGTTGTATCTGATGCTGTATCAGGCTTTAGTCCACTTATACCAACTAGTGTTCCATTTTTCTCCTCCCATGGTAAACCAGGTGTGGTCTTTTGCCAAAACTAGAACAAAGTAAAATAAATGTTATTTTAAGCCCCAACATGCCTTAACATCGGTTAAATATACACAAAAGGATCAATGATTTATATACATGTACCATATTTTTGATAAGTCTATCTAATTTCTCTAAGACAAAAATTAACTACTGTGCCATTAAGTACAACAAATATATGTTAGCTTTTGTGAGAAGTGGTATCAGATAATATGTATCATACAAATGAAAACAATTCAACACACAGCATTAACATACTTTTACTAACTGACCATCATTTGTAGAAAACAGTGTAACTTAACTTGTACTAACTGACCATCATTTGTAGAAAACAGTGTAACTTACCTGTACTAACTGACCATCATTTGTAGAAAACAGTGTAACTTACTTGTACTAACTGACCATCATTTGTAAATAACAGTATTACTTACTTGTAGTAACTGACCATCATCAACAGATAACAGTATATGTAAATAATTATTAAATGTTGATGTTATTATTGATGTTATTAAACTTCTTTTTAAACTCTTTTTAAGGTTCTGATCATCCTTTTGAAAATCAGAACTTTTACTTTGGATAGCTATACCATAAACGTTATCACAAATCTACAATATATATATATATACCAGTATGAATTATTTTAATAAAGTAAACTATTAAACTAAGCAAAACCATGTACTGTGGCATTGGGTGGGGTGGGAGGGAATAACTTCCGGACATGGTTACTGGTTTTCAGCATGGTTTTATATTATAACAATTTTCCGGTATTCGCTCCCCCTACTAAACTGTCATTGTGGCTGAGTATAGATATGCTTGCCTATGTCTCTATCAGCCAGTATTAATAGAAGATTTCTTTAACAAGAGTTCCTAAACAGCATGTCCTTGCCAAAGAAGAGACAAGAACATCTTTCGAAACTAGGGAACAAAATTAATCTAGCGGTACACTACATATTATTCTTGGATGAAAACTTCACTCCCTTTTTATGCGACAATATTGTGTAAACAAGAATAACAGATAGCCACACAATTTTGCAAAGTCTGGAAATACGCCCGCACAGCAGCTATATTTTGACCGCAGCTTATTTTGAAAGGATAATCTCTTGCATGTTTACAAGCTTTTTCGCACATATAAACAGATGATAGCGGAATGCTGAATTTCAATAAGGTTTGTCCTTTCATGACCCAAATGCTGAATTTCAATAAGGTTTGTCCTTTCATGACCCAAATGCATCACATCAAATTTGAAAAACATCCGTCAAAAACTCTAACCTCAATCATAAATGACAGACGAATTGACGGGGCGAAGACCATAGAGTATACACTCAAAGTACATGTTGGAGTATAAAAACTTGAAATCATGCAGAAATGGCAAAACAGCTGATTAACAAGCCAACAGTGAGGCTGATGTCCCCCTGCCGAAATCCCAAAATAAATAGATGACACTTATTAATTAATTGCAAAATTATTTTTTTAAAAAGTATCAAGCAATCAAACTGAATATCAACTATACACTAAGTTTCATCACTCTCTATCAGATAGAATCAAAGTTATCTTGTCCCAAAGTCAAAGCATTAACCAAAGAAATTGTTTAACTCTGCTTAGCTTTAGCTCTAAATGTTAATCATTGAACTCTACATCAAGTTTAAACATTCTATCGCTCCTTATGTCAAATCTAGTTTAAAATATTTGATTATTTCGAGATCAAAACATAGCACACTTTAAAACTCTGAGTGAAGGGGTAATCATTAATCATTTTCTGAACAGACTGCCCCTTTAAAATGTAAGTAACCTTATCGTTGAAATCAATCAGCTGCTTGATCTCATGAACTTCTAACACTTCGCATAAAGTTCAAGTTGATCGAGTGTAACTTCAGTCTCTAGAACACACACAAATTTTTCAAATTGATCAAGGGTCATAACTCCCAAATTGCTGAAAATTAACAGACTTCGTTGTTTCATGAACATAATCAAGGGCAATAACTGTGACAGTGTTACTTATTGCAAATTGTTGAAATCAATAGGATTATTCATTCCGTGAACATAATCAAGGGCAATAACTCTGTTTGTAATTATAGGAAATTGTTGATAATTAATAGACTTCTTTGTCTCCGGAACATAAACACTGTGTACAAATCTAAAATCAATTAAATGATAACATCAGCCTCCAGAGTATCTACAAGCAATATTGGATGACTGACGGACAGATGGTCTGACAGGGTTGGCAAGAACAACATTTCAATGTGGGCACATAAAAAACACAATTTGGGTAAGTAATTAAAGCTGAGAGTATTAAGTAGATGTGAGAATCTTCAGTAATAGATACATCTTGGAAATCCTACAACAATGTTGAATGATGTACAAGTCAGTAATTCATATCAAATCTCAATACCCTCTTCTTCCACGACCATATCTATAAATGCTTACCTTATCTCCTGATGAATTTTTACACTGTTCATACGGTCCAAACATCCACTCTGGAACAGATGCGATCTCTTCATTACAATTAGTCTTAATAAAATCAAATTCTATATCAATACGTTCCAATCTAAATGAACAAACCTTTGTACCAGACCATGGATCAGGTTTATCTGATGTGTCATTGGATGCTTTACTAAACGCAATAATCAGTGCTGATTCCTTAAAATTGTTGTTAGTATAATGTCCAACTGCGGCTGAAGTTGCAATGGTATATTCTTTTCCACAATTCATAGGAATTTCTAAAAATGGATACACAGATTTAGTACCATTATTCAAACAAATCCGAAATATGGTGGTCTCAAAACCTTCAAATTTTGTCACACTTTTCATTTTAATAGTTAAAAAATAAATAAACTTGTCAATTTTGAAAACTTTGATGAACCTTACTATCAGTTCTTTACGATATTTTGAAAAAACGTTTAATCCATGGTCACCAATATACTTGATTCTGTTTTCATTATCCACAAACTTTCTGAATGTTATCATATTATTTGGACTGGGTTGGGAAATAGCAACTATAAATTCTTCTGTTTCTTCTGCTAAAAACAACACTAACACAGGACCTTTTCCACCAAAAGAACTTTCATTATTTTTTCCTTGTGATATCCACTGCCATGTTGAAATATTGTTTAAATCATGGTAGGAACACAAACCATCACAAACAGAACCACACACTAAAAGTTTCCGAGCAACATGATTTATCTCTAAAACATGTATTTGGTTATCACTGCCAGTAGAATTTCTTTCTAGTTTTGAAGTACATGGAAATGAGGAGGGATAAGGGCCAATCTGTAGTGAATTTTTGATCATTAAGTTTGAAGAGAAGTGAAATAAATAATTAACACCTGAAACATAAACATCACCTGTATTACGATCAACAGTCACCTGGTTTGGGTTCACATAATCCTGGAATTTATATTCTTCTCCTCTACTAGAGTATATGACAAGAAGAATTAAAAGTATGTTAATCATGGTATTTGTACAATATCAACTTTTCATATTTCAAATATTCTTTCTTCGAACTTTCTCCTGAAAAGGACAAATTATTATATGATAATTATAGCTACATAATAATCGAGTTCATTAATAAAATCATAAAATAAGATACAGTCATGGCTAGATTCATTTCTAGTTGTGTGAATATTGGCCAAATTCACCATATTGTATGAATACTGCAAAAACACACATTTTTGATCTGAAACACGAATTTGGAACTTTTCTTTTCCACATATTTTATTGTAAAACATGTGGCGTAAATAGCCAAATATGAATAAGAAAACTATTCACATTTTCATAATGGATAATGATTGGTTTCAACCGTTTAACAATTTACAACCGTTTATTGAGACATCTTTAATCACTGTCATTATAGTATAATTTAATTTGTAACAAATTTAACAATAAACAATGGCTTAACAAACTTGAATTTTCAAGATACTAACTTGAATTTTCAAGATACTAACTTGAATTTTCAAGATACTAACTTGTTACTAGTTAGGCCTACTTTTATCCGTTACATATCTGTTACATTTCTGGTAGCCTATATTTGTGTCAAGGCTGCTGTGTGGGCGTATTATCTTTCTTGTATGGCCTTTTACTACCCAGAATTTTCAAGTTATTGACTTACAGGCTTTAAAATTTAGAAAAGAATAAATTAATGGCCCTATTACGCTTCCGTAGAATTAACAGACGGGGAAAGAATATTGCGTTTATACTAAGCTCTGATAAAAAAAACATGTCTCCTCTTCATAAACTGGCAGTATTGACCTAAATAAATGAATGAGTGAATGTTGTTTATAGCACGTCGACACCGTAAATCATGTCAATCTACGTGTTATCGCCGATAATCTGCTTATGTTTTGGGAGTACCCCTAAGTGATCGGATAGGCTGTTCCTACACCTTGTCACTAAGATAGCAGAGAATGGGACTCGAACCCTCGACACCATTGATGGCAGACCAAGGCGTAGCCTATCGGCCACCCGACCCTCTCCCCAAGAGTCGCCTTCTAGGACACGCTAGGAATGAGGCGATGGACACATTCTGCTATCTAACTCTGTACTATTGACCTGTAAAATAATGCACTGTAAAAAATTTATATTTATTTTACATTGTTTCTTGAATTACCTCGCAACGTCCCGGGTTCTAAAGGGTGTGAGGGGATGGCAGAGATGTCCTAGGGGGCAGATGTTCCAGAGGAATAATGTCGGGGGGGGGGTAACTCCGGGGGTAGATGTCCGGGGGGGGGGGGCAGATGTCCGGGGGGGGGCCAAATGTTCGGTGAGTAAAAGTCCGGTGGTAAATGTCCTAGGAGGGAAGATGTTTTCAGGAGGAAATGTCCTGGGGGTAAAAGTCCTAAAAGGGGGGGAGGGTATCTGGGGGCAGATGTCCGGCGGGGGAAATACCCAGGTGGGGTGGGTGGGGGTGATGTCGTGTATTACGTCAATAAAGACTATTTTTAGAACTGGGACGTTTGATTCGTCATTATGCACCACATTTAATTTTGTTTTTTGGACTTCAAAAGGGTTTTCTATAAGGCTCAAAACTGTTAAAATGAATGAATGAATGAATGAATGGTGTTTTATGGCACATCGACATCGTAATAACCTGGTCAATTTGCGCCAATCTATGTGCTATCGGAGATGATTTGCCTAATGTGCGGGGAGTAAATTCGCTGCAGGGGGTAACCGGAGTACCCGGAGGAAACCTGCGTGATTGAATAGGCTACTCCCGCACCTTGTCATTGATGACATTGATGACAGACCGACCACCCGACCACCCTCAAAACTGTTAGACTCGTAAAATAGAATTTAATGAGATGATTTAAACTAAAGGCAGAACACTAACACATTTAGAACTTAGAATAAGGCCTTTTTTGAACCAGTTACTTGAAAATTCAAGTTAGTATCTTGAAAATTCAAGTTAGTATCTTGAAAATTCAAGTTAGTATCTTGAAAATTCAAGTTAGTAACTTGAAAATTCATGTTAGTATCTTGAAAATTCATGTTAGTATCTTGAAAATTCAAGTTAGTAACTTGAAAATTCAAGCAAGTTAGTAACTTGAAAATTCAAGTTAGTAACTTGAAAATTCAAGTTAGTATCTTGAAAATTCAAGATAGTAACTTGAAAATTCAAGTTAGTAACTTGAAAAATTGAAAATAGAATAATAAAAAAAATATGTGGCCCTATTACGCTTCCGTACTATACAGTGTCTGATCCAGTCTATTTATAGCAGTTTTTTCTCTTCCCCCTTTTGCATGAAAGTTTTTGTCGAATTTTTGGTCTAGAATCAAAAAAGATATCACTGCCTACAGATTCTTTGACTTGACATACAACAAAATCAAGTGAAATAGTGTCCTCAAGAAGATAACTCCACAAAAAAAACACAGACAGGCGTTTGTCAGCCCCACTAATATGACTACCATTTTGATAGACCTCTTAAGTTTTTAAATTTTCATCAACAGCTTTTTCCTTTATCATATTTACAAACTTTTCATAACTTCGACTGTAAAAGGAGATGAAAACTTCCTAATTTACGATAGAATTTCAATAGGGACTTTTGTGCACAACTTAATATTTTGGAGAATAAAACTTCTTAATTTTGTGTTAAAATCCCTTAAAATCCTCTACCTTAGGGTCGGGCAACTAACTCAATATACGTGATATATTTTCAAGCTGCATTATGCGGTGTCTGGATAAAACCAGGCTTTAATTTTATAAAAATTATGTGTAGGTGAAATTTACCTTTCGTTATCAAGTACAGCACATGGGTCATTCATTGTATAGACCTCTAAAGGAACGGGAATCAATTATCAGGTCATCCAACAAAAAAATTGACCCGAAATCTTAAAAGGGTTACGTGTTCGGATAAGCAGTTTTGACGTTCACGCCCAAACGACTTAATATTTTGAGCTGAAACTTTGAGACAAGGTAATTACACCATTCCTTTATATTTTGGCGCTGAAATATCATATGTACTCAGACTTTTATTTTAGAGACTCTGTTCAATTCGGGATAGTCCCTTTAATGATTCAATCAAGTTTTTAAAAATTGTCCTTTATCGATGTTCACAAGCTTAAAAGTCAACAAAGGCAGTAACTTGTCGGGTCTCTATATGCCCACCAGAGGTAAAGTCATCTGTGCTAAATCTAAAATCATTGTCAACAATTCTCACAGAGCAAATTTTAAAAAAATCTACTATGTAAAATGCATTTGAAATTTATGATCCCATTATTTTGAAATTTAGCATGATTCTAAATCCCATAAGTTTTAATAAAGTTAGGATTCACCATCACAAGATTTCACAGTCAACTTGGCAAAAATTTGATGAGATTTATAGGTCTTTCCTCTAAATTCAGATACCAATAACAACCAATCATTTCCTTGCCTACGATCTATCTTGATATCTTGATTGTACTTTGGCATGACAAAAGTGTATAGAGAGTGAAATTCGAGAGTGATTATCATTCACTGCCTGATAAGAAAGTTAACAAGCCAACAGTGAGACTGATGTCCCCCGCCGAAATCCCAAAATAAATAGCTAGATGACACATATTAATTAATTGCACATTTATTTTTTTCAAAAGTATCGGCCAATCAAACTGTACACTAAGTTTCATCCCTCTCTACCAGATAGAATCAAGATTATCTTCTCCCAAAGCATCGTCCAATGAAATTATATATAAATTAGTTCTGCTTAGCTTTAGCTCGAAATGTAAATCATTGAACTCATTTAAGACATAATGAACATCTACATCAAGTTTAACCATTCTACTTCAATTAAAAGCAGAGTTGTTATGTTCCAAAGTCTTGACCAATCTAATTGTGTATCGCTCTGCTTACCCTGAGCAGAAAAAGATCATTATCGAACTTAGTCAAGGTATTGATGTACTGAAACTATACACCAAGTTTCATCACTCTCGCTTAAGTAGAACTAAAGTTATCTTGTCCCAAAGCATCAACCAATTAAATTGCTTATCTCTGCTTATCCTAGACAGAAAATGCTCATCTTCGGACTCCATCGCGGCATTGACCTAATAAACACCTACACCAAGTTTGAACATTCTAGCTCAATTACAAGGAGAGTTCTTGTATTCCGAGTCTCGGCCAATCAAATTGTTTATTGCTCTGCTTACCCTGAGCAGAAAATGCTCATTATTAAACATAGTCAAGGTATTGATGTGATAAAACTATACACCAAGTTTCATCACTCTCATTAAATTAGGGGGATCACGTGGCTAAGTGGGTAAGACACTGGCTCGCTAGCCTGGAGGTCGGGTGTTCGATCTCTGCATTGGCCTAGAAAGTTCATCCAGATTTTCCGGCGTGGTTCCCCCTTGTCAGTGATGCAGGATGGAGGGCCTGACAAGTATAGCTGTCTAGTCCTTCGGATGAGACGAAAAACCGAGGTCCCGTGTATACATTGGAATGCACGTAAAAGACCCCTTGGCAGTTGGAATTCGATATAAGAGTAGGCGATAGTGCCGCTGCCCGGGGAAAATATCCCTCATAGCACACTGTATGGCGTATGCCCGTCTTCATTAGCCCAGTTTAGGAGCAGAACAGTAGGACGTTAAACCCCATTTCATTTCATTTCTCACTCAATTAGAACTAAAGTTATCGTGTCCCAAAGCATCAACCTATCAAATTGCTTATCTCTGCTTAACCTAAGCAGAAAATGCTCATTTTCGAACTCCAGCAAGGCATTGGCCTAATAAACACCTACACCAAGTTTGAACATTCTAGCTCAATTAGAAAGACAGTTATTGTGTCCCAAAATGTGTGACGGGCAGAGGGACGGACGGACGGACGGACGGACGGACAGACGGCGAACCCATTTTAATAGTCCCCTACTTTCTTCAAAAGGCTGGGGAACAAAAAAAGAAATTGGCCTGTGCATAATGGCATTTATACATGTACATAATAGTGATGGCGTTTATGACTCATGTGCCTTGTACAGGACACTGGAGCACTTGTGGTCATTTTCATGTACTCTGTACCCTTTTTATGTACCCAAGAGCCATACATGTATCAAGTTCACTTCTAAATAAATTTAGACAATCCAACCTGTTTTGTAGACCACACCGTTCAAATTTCTGGCTTTAAGCCTATAATAACATGTTGTGGATATCAGTGATAATTACACAATTCTATGTTGTACAACAGTGAATTATGAAACAGACTCTTTATATGGAAAGGTTAAACTCCACTAATAGTCCAAGAGCCAGTGACGAAAAAACTGCCTCATAAGTAATAGAAGGTTTGACTATATTAATTGGCAGCTATTGATAGGGCAAATTCAAAACACCCAGTCTTATGAGGTTTCAGTGGGGCATTTGGCTGGGGGGGCAGATAAAAAGGGCCAAAAAGGACTAAAATTTGCCTCATAAGTAATAGGATCAGAATTATTTCTAAAATGTTGCCATACAATGTATGAATATAAAAAATATAAATCTGACCAGAAAAAGTGGGGCCATGCCCTTTTCTGACTGCCTTAAAAAGTGCTGATGGGGGCCAAAATTTGCCTCATAAGTAATATAGTTGAAATTGGTGCCAAATGTTAGCTATGTACGAGCCGATTTTAAAAATATC
This sequence comes from Patella vulgata, assembly GCF_932274485.2. Classification (NCBI taxonomy): domain Eukaryota; kingdom Metazoa; phylum Mollusca; class Gastropoda; family Patellidae; genus Patella; species Patella vulgata. The sequence continues at coordinate 48,979,202 of NC_065885.2, forward strand.
AAATCTGACTGGTTTCAGTGGGGCATATCCCTAATCTGACCACTTAAAATCTGCCCGATCTGCCACGCCCACAAAAAAGGTCAAAATTTGCATCATAAGTAATACGATCAGAAATAGTTTTGAAATGTTGTGGTGCTATATCTGAATCTTAAAATGTAAAATCTGACCGGAAAAAATGGGGCCACGCCCCTTTCTGACTGCTCTAAAAATGTGGACGGGGGCCCAAAAATGCCTCATAAGTAATAAGACTGAAATTGGTGCCAAATGTTAGCTAATTATGAGACTATTCTAAAAATATCAAATCTGACTGGTTTCATTGGGGCAAACCCCTAATCTGACCACTTAAATGTGCCGAATCTGCCACGCCCACAAATGGGGTCAAAATTTGCCTCATAAGTAATATGACTGAAACTAGTGCCAAATGTTAACTATGTATTAGTCGGTTCTAAAAATATAAAATCTGATGGGTTTCTGTGGGGCAAACTCCTAATCTGACCACTTAATTGTCACCAACCACCCAAAGGTTGAATACTCATGCTTGATTTCAATTCAAATTTAAATCTATAATCTAACTAATTTGACACCCCACTATTAATTTACAGTTTTCAACAACATAGTAGAAATTCAATACAGCATGGCTGGCCTCCAAGTGACATGATTCTCCATTAAAGGAGTCAAGTCTTGAACTCAATATCATCCCAAATTTTCAACCAAGTGATACAATTCTCCATTAAAGGGACCAAGTCTTGAACTCAATATCATCCCCAATTTTCAACCAAGTGATACGATTCTCCATTAAAGGGGCAAAGTCTTGAAGTCAATATCATCCGTTTTCAAGGTTGCAAACACGACTTAAATGGTCAATTTAAATCAACATACATTGATGTTGTTATCTTACCATGAAAAGTTGAGCTTCTGGCATTTAAGACAAAATGAAAATGTTAAAATTGGCACACGAATCGTGTGTCAGAACATTTTTGAGCGCAATTTGTATGAAGCGACTTGATGAACGAGGCTAAACATATCCCATGTAGGAGAATACTACCAGTGTAGACTGGAATAACCAGATGCCAAAGACTACCATTCAATTCGGACTCGTTGCGTATTTCGCCGAACATTACTGATTAGAAATTACAATAATAACCGAAACGATTGAATGTAAACCAGTTTATATACATTCATATTACATTATTTTATGTGTTGTGACCCATTTGTGTCCATTTCCAGGTGCCAAAGAATAGCGATTATAATATTAAATTATTTCATGACAATATCTTTTATACAAGAATCTATTATTGAACAAGGAAACGTAAACATAACAAAAGAGCTGTATAGTCAGTACATTGCCAATCTGTTAGAAGTATACTATTCAAAAAAAGTAGGGGATATTTGATTTTAGGGGCATAATACTAAAATATGCAAATGACTACGAAAAAAGTCACTATAGAACCTAACAGAAGAAACATTTCCAGTTACATGTGACGCCCAAACGCACCAATAGCTACCGCATGGAATGCAGGTGATGCTTGGGATCATCATGGGGGTCCAACCCAAGATTTGCACGACTCTGACTTTGAATGTTACAGTCATTGTGGCATTGAATTCCAGGGTGGAAACATCAGTTTAATTGTTTTAGTGACCAGAAAACAAATTTTGATATGCGTCGGCTTACCCAAAATGAAAGGTTACGTGCCCTTGGCATGCTACAGATCGGCACAACACAGGCGGTTGTGGCGCGGACGATGAATGTTTCTCAGTCTGTCATAAGCAGGCTATGGTCCAGATACTGTGATACATAATCTGTACAGGACAGACCACGCTCAGGTCGACCAAGGGCGACAATTCAAGCCCAGGATCGATTTATCCGTACCTTGGCCTTGAGAAATCGTGTCATCACAGCAAATCAGATCAGCGCTCGTCTTCAAACAGACACTGGTGTGAGAGTGAGTGGCCAGACGATTCGGAATCGACTGCACAGGGGTCACCTTCGCGCCCGACGTCCTCGCGTGATCCCTTGTTTGAGAGATCATCACATTCAGGCAAGACGTCGTTGGTGTAGGGATCGTCAACACTGGGATAATCGACGCTGGAGCAATGTGATGTTTTCAGATGAGTCAAGGTTCACTGTTGATTTTTTGGACAGACGTAGGAGGGTGTGGCGTCGTCGAAACGAGCGCTTCCAAGACGTTAACGTCATCAGACATGATCGATTTGGGGGTGGTTCTGTTATGGTGTGGGGAGGCATCACTGTTGCTGGAAGAACGGCTTTACATGTTGTTGCAGGGCGTGTTACAGGCCAGTACTACCGGGACAACATCTTGGCAGTCCATGTTGTGCCGTTCGCACGACGTCATGGCCGCCGTTTCATCTTCCAGGATGACAACGCAAGATGTCACAGGGCCAGGATCGTTACAGGTTACCTCCAACAACAGAACATCACCACATTACCTTGGCCAGCACTGAGTCCCGACCTCTCCCCCATCGAGCATGTCTGGGACATGCTTGGACAGAGGTTACGTCAACGTCAACAACGTCCTGCCAATGTCCAAGAACTTGCTGCTGCGTTGCAACAGGAATGGGACAATCTGGACCAAAATGACCTTAGACGTCTCATTAGGAGTATGCCACGTCGGATCAATGCTTGTTTGGCAAACAGAGGAGGATTTACCCGTTACTGACTTGGTTGTGATGCTGTGGTAACTTTGCTGTTTGACCCCGGGTATCATTTTACCCTTATAATGGTCAGTCTGTGCCTTACTTAGTCTAACGATCATTTGGAATAAATCGATGAATGTGAACTTCATTTCATTTTGTCATTTGTTTCTTCGTCAGTTTCATTAGGTGACTTTAATAACACTTAAAAATCCAATATCCCCTACTTTTTTTGAATAGTATATATACCAGTTTTTCAGAGGATGGCAGCCAAGATAATAATATATTTGGTGATTTTACTATTTTCAATTTTGAAAGGAAGATAGTGGATTACTTTGGACCACAGAAATTGACATTATTATCATCAAATACTAAAGGAAATATCATTTATAACAATAGAATGAATGTTGAAGAGGCCATTAAAGAGTGTGTTCTTAGAAAATCATCGATAAAAGCAAAGATTCGTGACATGGCATACATATTACGGAAGGAAATACTAAATATATCAAAGTCCACTTTATCATCAAAATTATCAGTGCAGGATATAATTCAAGGAGAGGTTTCTGTACCAGATTTATTAATCGACTTTTTACTCATTTATTAGGCGGGCCTGGCCAGAGAGGTAGGAAAACAGAAAAAAATGTAAGAAAAATTTCCTCAATTTCTCAAGATGCCATGTACACTATTCGTGTGGCAAAATAAAAACTTCCAAACATTTGACTCTTGTAATGGCGATGAAGAGTATAACAGGAAGCCTAAGAAAAGTAATTGATATTTAAATCGTTAATTACAACGGCATTGATGAACTAGAGACGAATTAACATACAGTTTACAGGAAGAACAGAGTACGGTTCCACATGGAATACACGGCCTGGGACAATTACTACAAACTGTATCAGATACAAGTACCAGTAATGAAACAACTGACAATGATAACCAGCTTCCTGTTTGTCGGAAAAGATGGTCATTTACTCCAATCCTTTTAAATCTGGAACCATATAGGAAGAAGCTTAGAATGACTAACAGTGGATTTATCCCAGAAGATCTGTTATTCCTAGTAGCTGTGCAGATGGCAAGCTTTTGGATGTTATTTGGATGATATCACATGTATTAGAAACTACTTGTGGTAAAAGATAACCTTCCTCAACAACAAATATGTTATCTTCCTAAAATCAATCAATCGCCAACCTCGTTCAATTTTGTTTTGGAAACAATGAAGAGATCCCAGCAGATTGGTGAAGAGTGATAGTGACATATGACTTGGCTATTGCAAAGATGGCATATACAATTCAGGCTGCAGAAAGTCCTCTATTTGACAACCTATTCATAATGCCAGGACCTTTCCACATATCAATGGCATAATAATTATTTCAAAGCTGTTGGGAACCATATTGCAGAATCTGAAGGACCGTTCGTAATTGAGGGATGCTGGGATAATAGCTGATGGTTCTCTTACTTGGTTTTTAACAGGTACCCACTATAATCGATGTAAACGCATCCAAATTCTTCAGAAGCTACAATGTTTCCAAAGAACTGAATGAAATAATTGATTATACACAAAAGACACTGGCCAGTGAACATGGCAAAACAGCCAAATATTGGTACACGTATGTGAAAATAATTCGAATATTTCACCGTTTTTCATGAGGTATTCATGGTGGTGACAACTTATTTACATACTGCCTCTTTGAAATGTCAAGTTTATTCTTCAGTTTATATCAGCCAAACTATGCCAGATGGATTCTCTGGTTGAATGACAATATGATGAAAATAGATGAAACACATCCTGGAATATCTGACGAATTCCATAGAGGTGCCCTTCCCATACGCAGAACAGACATTTAATGCAGATACTGCTGATCGTTTTTCAGGTATTAATATCATCATAGAAATTCCATAGCAGCTAGACGGAAATGGTCCATGTCTCGTTATATGAGGGCAACTATAGTTGGACATGTGTTTGAACATTTAGGCATTTCCAGACCTGAAGATGAAACTTCTGAATTGAGACAAGCTAATATTCAGAAGAACACAGCACATCGCATCAAAATTACTGAAAGAATTGTAAACATGTCTAATCCATTCAAGAATAATACGGAACAAGATATATTAATTAACATTAATCAACAGATTTCCTTTTAAACCTTTATGAAAATGGTAACATGTCTCGTGACAAATGTATTTCAGAAGTTATTGCAAACCCCTCCTGGTTTGATAAACACATAAAACGGTCAAAACCAAGCACATTTGCTTTTGACGGTACCTAAAAGAAACGGAAAAAAACCCGGCAAGATCATAGGCTACAGTTGAAAATGGAGAAAGATATGATGAGTCGATTTCTTTATCAAAAATAAATTAAGACCTGGTGATTACCAGATCTTATCCGCTCACACAATGCCACTTGTGTTTAGTTATATAGATGAAACCATGATATCAACTCAAACATCTTTGCTTTTGAAGGCCCTTGAAAGCAGAATAGAGTCTTGTGAGCCTAAATGGATTTTTTCCATCTTCTTGGATACCCCCCAGCAACATTTGGTGCAATTGCTGGTTATATTTTGGTTAAAATATGTAATGTGTTGTGTCAAGATATCCATTCTGTATTTGACAGAAATGAAAAATCATCGATAAAGGACATAGAGAGAGATAGACGTGCTGGTTCCTATCGAGACCAAGAATACAGCATTTCAGGTCCAAACATGAGACTACCATCAAACTTTACATCAGCATTAAAAAATGACATGTTCAAAAAATCTCTGTGCAGTACATAGTTAGCAATTGAATGTGTACTGACTTTTTGCCAGTTATTAGATCTAAGAAATTGTATGTAACTCGGGATACGGACGGTTATGTTTTACAAATGAAGAGTCCTGGGGAAGAACGATCTAAGTCATTTTTTCAACGAACCCCATTTAATGGCGCCATCTGGTAGCAAATTGTGTAAGCTTTCTGTGGAACAATCAATTTCAGGTAAAAACGATCGGATTTTAAGTGGTCAGATTAGGGATATGCCCCACTGAAACCAGTCAGATTTGATATTTTTAAAATCGGCTCGTACATAGCTAACATTTGGCACCAATTTCAACTATATTACTTATGAGGCAAATTTTGGCCCCCATCAGCACTTTTTAAGGCAGTCAGAAAAGGGCATGGCCCCACTTTTTCTGGTCAGATTTATATTTTTTATATTCATACATTGTATGGCAACATTTTAGAAATAATTCTGATCCTATTACTTATGAGGCAAATTTTAGTCCTTTTTGGCCCTTTTTATCTGCCCCTCCCAGCCAAATGCCCCACTGAAACCTCGTAAGACTGGGTGTTTTGAATTTGCCCTATCAATAGCTGCCAATTGATATAGTCAAACCTTCTATTACTTATGAGGCAGTTTTTTCGTCACTGGCTCTTGGTCTATAATAGTCTAGAAATATTACCATGCCATTTGCAAATATATTTTGTGTTCTAGTGAATTGTAAGATAGAAGATCTAATGATAAACTAATAATTATTGGAGAATAGCAGTGACCAAAGACCAGTATGAGGCCATAGGATACAAACGAAGTACATGTATGCAGGGGTGAGGCTATGGATGCAGCATCTCACCTACATGTACATATTGCATAGGTGTTATGCTGCACCTTATGCCAGGTAACACACGCCTGTTAGAAATAAATGGATCATAAATAAGTTCATTTCCTTAGAAAATCTGACCTTTTTTTTTCAGAACATTAATACGAATTTGGTTGAAATCACTGAAGAAGTTGAAAACATACATTTTAAACCTGGATGAGAGAAATGACTTATTATTACTAGTTCAGTAAATTATGTATTTAATATGTATAAAATCGACTACAGTAATTTGTTTCTAACTGGTATTACGGATGAACAGGTTTCAAATTTTTAACAACTACAAAACCGTGCTGCTTACATTGTCACAAAAAATAAATGAAGATCACACATCACCCCAGTCTTAAACAAATTACATTGGCTCCGTGTTCGAGAAAGGATTAACTTTAAAATCGTATCGTTAACCTATCGACCGATAAGCAAATCCACTCCAAGCCACCTTCAAAATCTTGTATCACTAGATCAGCGTAAAGGCTCATTATTGGATGTACCTACCTATAATTTGAGATCATCTGGATCCACAATTTTTCGATACAGTGCATCAATTGTGTGGAATACACTTCTAGAAAATATCAGACAATGTGATTCTGTGTCGGATTTTAAATCCACTGTGAAAACTTGGTGATTTAGTAACTATCATTAACATTCCAAAGTGAAAACATTTTCTAGTGTCTATATATAGTGGATTGAATAGTTGCGAGATACAAATATGATAATATCTTCATTATTATCTGTTTTTCTATACATATAATTCAGAAAATATTACTTTGAATTTAGGTAAACTATATATAAGTATATTAAAATTATCAAATATATAAGTTTATTAGTTCCTACTTTAAATATTGACATCAACCTATATTTACATCCTGTCATTGTAGTTCTTCTTGATATAGTTAAAATAATATTACGTATCATGATAAAATAGAGGAAGGGCAGAAATCAATTCTATGAGTAAACTAAATTTCTTGCAAAATAACAATTAGGATAACTTGTTAAATTTTATAAATGAATAAAATACAATAATTTTAGATAAATGAGTGTTTAAGTCTTTCATAACACCCACTGTTCTGACCTAATAAACAGTGCCTCTCACCCTAACATACATTATGCAAGAGCTAAATCTGTCTATTGCAGGTCTTTGTTTAATTAGGCCTGAAATGTTATCTAAATTATTAATTAGACATTAATTAACTTATCCAGACCATAATCAACTCTCCATGTCATCACTAGCCTTCGATATTTACTGGATTTGAATCCGATCTGCTGCTCAACACTCATTGATGATTAAATCCAACTTTAGAAATGCTGATGATCCAGGCTAGGCCTAAAATTCAAAAGCTAATATTTCGGTTCAGAGTGAATCAATTTGACTGAAATTTTCTGCAAATTCTCTTTACATTATCTAGTTTTTAACTACTATAGTGAGAACAGCCAGCTCTTTATATAATTTCCCATAATGTATATTTAAGTAGAATAGTACACGGTATAGACCACTGCTTGGAAATTTTGGTAATCAGAAGAGTCTAGGGTTATTTTGAATCATTTACAATTATGTTATGGGTGAGAGTGATGAAATGAAATGAAATGGGGTTTAACGTCCTACTGTTCTGTTCCGACTGGGCTAATGAGGATGGGCATACACAATGCAGCGTGCTATAAGGGAAATCTTGCCTGGACAGTGGCGTTACAGCCTACTCTCATATCGAATTCCATCTGCCAAGGGATCTTTTACATTTTCTCCAATGTGTACATGGCACCTCATTTTTTCCATCCCATCCAAATGACTAGACAGCTGTCCTTGTCAGGCCCTCCATTCTGCACCAATGACAACAGGAAACCATGCTGGAAAATCTCGACGAACTTTCCCGATCAACATCGTGAGCGAACCCACATCCTCCAGGCTAGAGAGCCAGCGTCTGACCCACTTTGCCACCGTGGCTCCCTGGTGAGAGTTATAATGCCTCATTAAATCTAAGAATATTCTGCATGTCAGTTCTTTATATTTTTGTGACAGGGCGTTTCTGACGGGAATGCTAGCCGTAATCCCAGGCATGAAATCCACACACCTCTACTAAGTGAGCCAAAGAGCATTCCCCTCAACCAGTTCAGTATATTTAACCTCAAAACAGCACAAGATAGAAAAATCTCACAGCACACCACAATTTTACATCCCTGGTACATAATGCTCATAGCTAAAGAGAAATGTGGCAAGAACAGTGTGAATTATAACAGTACAAAAGACATTATTAACATTATTGTTGTTCAGTACAATAATAATGCTCATGCCAACAATGAAGGAAATATTCTGCATCACCTGTCAAAATACATGAATATCAAGATGTAATAAAAATCTATTCAACGAAATACAAAGTATATTTTGATAAACTCACAATGTGAACATTATCGCATAAGTAGATGTAGTAAAAACTTGAATCAGATTTGTATATTGTGTTGTTTCAATTATTTCACATCTGAAAGGAATTTTGTAAATTCTTTTATGATATAAACACTACAACTATTCAATCAATTTATAAACAGAAGCGAGTTTCTTGCACCTAACTCTAGTGTACTTTAGGTCGACAGGAACTCTTGTAAGATACAATAATCATGGCGTACAATATATGTTTATCATTCTGATGTAGACTTATTATTCTGTATTTCAATTCCCACATGTTTTTAATTCAATAATGTGTTTATAATGCAAGATAATTGGGGTATGTTGTGATTGCTTTGGGTGGTAACTCTCATCACATCTAGATGCTGTATTTTTATCATCTGTGTATAATGTATGGGTCAATATATATTTGTAAATAGAGTAAATTAAAGACATATGATGATATCAATTCCTATTGGTGTCATATCTATTGTAAAATGATTATAATTTTCAGATCACATGGATACCTTCCTTCGTTATACTTGGATTAAAGGCTTAATTATTCACCTTTCAGAAGATGTATCTTAGAACTATCTACACGTTTTGTATTTGGGTCGTGGTCTGTAGTCACATGAATCAATACTAAATTTTATGATACAAACGTTTATGACATTTGGATGAAGAACAAATTAACAATCTGTTGCTAAAATTAGACCTAATTTTTAGTCAAGATGAGTGATATAGAGTAAATTCGAGCCTCGTTGTACCCAAAACATTCCCACCTTGCAATAGCACATGTCGGTAAAATGGTTATATAGAAATGTTGTTAGTTTGAACATTCTACCTTAATTAGGAGAGTTATTATATTCCAAAGTCTTGACCAAATCAAATTGATGCAGAAAATGTTCATGATCAAACATAGTCATGATATTGATATAGTGAAACTACATGTATATACCAAGTTTCAATTAGAATAAAAGTTATTGAGGTCCAAAGTCTCGACCAATCAAATTACTTATAACTCTGCTTAACCTGAGCAGAAAATACTTATTATCGAACTTAGTCCAGGTATTGATGTTGTGTTAGTGTCGCCCAATGTGCATAGAGAATTTTAAACATGTCGCCCAAACTCATCAATTTGTCTACTTGCTTGGCGTATGCGAGCCAATCAACTATCGCACGCGTGCATGCTTCGACTATAAAACTGTGCGCGTATCATTCATCTGGGGAGTTTCAGTTAGCAACTCCCTAGGTAAGGTAACCTTATCAAACGTAAGACACAGACTGGTTGCCAGAGTCGATAATCGCCTCATATCAACCAGATGGTGTTGATTTTCATTTTTTTTTCATATATTTGGGCTAGATTGTTTGAGCGCATTTCTTACTCTTAGATAATAGTTCTAATTTGGCTTTGGGGAAAAATAGTATAATTTATATCTACTTCTCGCTTCCAATGGGGAGCACGGAATCGATCCACGTACTTAACCATATTGGAATTTGGTCACTTGATTTGTGAAGAAAAATTCGGTGATTTCGATTTTAATGGTGTTATAGCAGTTTAGACATTGCGTTCTACTCTGGGGATATAGGCATTGCGACCTCTTCACTTGATTCGTGAGGAAGAATTTGGTGATTTCGTTTTTAATGCTATTCTAGTAGTTTAGACTACTTCAGTGATTTCCTTTTTAATTGTAGGTTAATGTGCTGTACCGGATGGATGAATCGATTCACCACAGTGGGTTAATTCATTCCGTTTTCTGAGAAATAGATTTTGGCGTATAAATTTCATGATTTCTGTTTGGTATTTCGGGCAAATTAATCATTTGAGAAATTAAGGGCACATGTCACATTTCCAGAATCCATTGTTGTTTAATTTATAATAATAAGTATCAAATTATATCTTGTTTATTATTTGTTTCATGTCATTAGCTGCCACTGCATCCAGTATCCGAACCCTGTCCTACAACAATGTAATGAAACTATACATCAAGTAAATCAATCTCACTCAGTTACAATATAAGTTATTGTGTCACAAAGCATTGACCTATCTAATTGCTTAACTCTGTTTAGCCAAAGCAGAAATTGTCCATCATCAGATCAAAATAGCTATTTCTTTATTGATACAACTGACAAGAAATCTCTCTGTCATTAGGAATATAGTCTACCGATTAACTTGCTGGTGGTCCAAGTATTTATCATAGAAATCGTGTAGAAACTAATTTAGTAGTCATAACATTAGAAAGTAAGTGATTGGCAGACGTCAGTCTACAGAAGTAAAACTATCCTACTAGACCAATCTGACTGTATGCTATTGAAGTTGTAAACCTAATCCTCCTTTCCTTTTTTTATCCATTCTGCAAAATGTTTTGAGTTTTCAGGTTTCTTTACAGTTTAAGCTTTCAGAATTAATAAGCCAAATAAAATAATGACATTGTTACATACATGTATCTAATCGTGGATCAACACCAATTGACTCATTTCTGTAACTAATATACTGTACATCCGTTTCAACAGGAATTGATCTTTGATTCAACACTTTATCATGTGTGTCAAAACTCAAATATACTATTCAAAAAAAGTAGGGGATATTTGATTTTTAAGTGTTATTAAAGTCACCTAATGAAACTGACGAAGAAACAAATGACAAAATGAAATAAAGTTCACATTCATCGATTTATTCCAAATGATCGTTAGACTAAGTAAGGCACAGACTGACCATTATAAGGATAAAATGATACCCGGGGTCAAACAGCAAAGTTACCACAGCATCACAACCAAGTCAGTAACGGGTAAATCCTCCTCTGTTTGCCAAACAAGCATTGATCCGGCGTGGCATACTCCTAATGAGACGTCTAAGGTCATTTTGGTCCAGATTGTCCCATTCCTGTTGCAACGCAGCAGCAAGTTCTTGGACATTGGCAGGACGTTGTTGACGTTGACGTAACCTCTGTCCAAGCATGTCCCAGACATGCTCGATGGGGGAGAGGTCGGGACTCAGTGCTGGCCAAGGTAATGTGGTGATGTTCTGTTGTTGGAGGTAACCTGTAACGATCCTGGCCCTGTGACATCTTGCGTTGTCATCCTGGAAGATGAAACGGCGGCCATGACGTCGTGCGAACGGCACAACATGGACTGCCAAGATGTTGTCCCGGTAGTACTGGCCTGTAACACGCCCTGCAACAACATGTAAAGCCGTTCTTCCAGCAACAGTGATGCCTCCCCACACCATAACAGAACCACCCCCAAATTGATCATGTCTGATGACGTTAACGTCTTGGAAGCGCTCGTTTCGACGACGCCACACCCTCCTACGTCTGTCCAAAAAATCAACAGTGAACCTTGACTCATCTGAAAACATCACATTGCTCCAGCGTCGATTATCCCAGTGTTGACGATCCCTACACCAACGACGTCTTGCCTGAATGTGATGATCTCTCAAACAAGGGATCACGCGAGGACGTCGGGCGCGAAGGTGACCCCTATGCAGTCGATTCGGAATCGTCTGGCCACTCACTCTCACACCAGTGTCTGTTTGAAGACGAGCGCTGATCTGATTTGCTGTGATGACACGATTTCTCAAGGCCAAGGTACGGATAAATCGATCCTGGGCTTGAGTTGTCGCCCTTGGTCGACCTGAGCGTGGTCTGTCCTGTACAGATTGTGTATCACGGTATCTGGACCATAGCCTGCTTATGACAGACTGAGAAACATTCATCGTCCGCGCCACAACCGCCTGTGTTGTGCCGATCTGTAGCATGCCAAGGGCACGTAACCTTTCATTTTGGGTAAGCCGACGCATATCAAAATTTGTTTTCTGGTCACTAAAACAATTAAACTGATGTTTCCACCCTGGAATTCAATGCCACAATGACTGTAACATTCAAAGTCAGAGTCGTGCAAATCTTGGGTTGGACCCCCATGATGATCCCAAGCATCACCTGCATTCCATGCGGTAGCTATTGGTGCGTTTGGGCGTCACATGTAACTGGAAATGTTTCTTCTGTTAGGTTCTATAGTGACTTTTTTCGTAGTCATTTGCATATTTTAGTATTATGCCCCCAAAATCAAATATCCCCTACTTTTTTTGAATAGTATATAAATACTGTATATTTATAATGATTCATATCAATCAATTAGTCAACTGTTTTATATAATTCAAAGATAATATTATTCATTTTTAATCAAGTTTTATTAAAAAATAAGGAAACCATTGTCACATTTATAATACAATAAGATGCATAAATTCTGATTATAGGGGGAGGGTAGGACATATAAAGGACAGGCAGTAGAATCCAAGATAAATCTGGGAAAATAGTGCCTATAAATGTTTAGGGAATATGGAAAGGGAAATCTGGAAAAAGAGTGCCCATAAAGGTTTAAGGAATATGGAAATTTTGTTTTTTAAGATACTGTAGCCCTACCTTCACTGCACATAATGAAAAGATAGGTTGCCAGGCAACGAAACATATGGTTTGACGTGATCAAGGGCCATAACTCTGGCAGTAATTATCAGAAATCATTGAAAATGAATAGTCAATCGGATATTTACTTTATCCTCTAGAGCATCCATCAGATTTTTCAAAGTGATCAAGGGCCATATAACACCAGTAATAATTATCAGAAAGAAATGGGGTTTAATGTCCACTCGACGACTTAAATTTGAAGTCATCGGATAATCACCTTAGCCTCTTGAGCATCCACAAGCAATAGTGGACGACAGACCGTATTTCATCATATTTCAATGTGGCACTCGTCGGACCGGCAGTTTCTGCAGATATGAGTCACTTGAGCGACACAGCAAAGCACTGTAAAGTGGCAGAAATGCAGATTAGTGTTTTTAACAGATTCTGTCAAGAAATAGATGTAAGAAGAGAGAAAAGTAGAAAAAGTAAAGTAGCTTTTGTAAAATATAATAAAAAAAAAACATTCTGCTTCTCCATATCTTATTATGTGTGTGTATTGTAGCACAAAAGCAAAACATGGGTAAACTTAATCCCAATTTCAATCATGCCAAACAGACAGATAAGAGCAAATGAGTGGAAAACTCTTTGTGTTATTGTCTGGATGTTTTTCTTTCAAATCTTTTTATGGAAATACAGCAGAGGTTGAGTTACAAATAGTAAAAACAGAAATGGATGCCATCTACCACACCTCAAGATGTCAATCAAATAGAAATAAAGGCTTTTGAAGTATTATGTATTCTACACACACGAGGTGTAGTCACACATTTCTTTTCTTTTTTTGAAATAAAGATACCCTCATCCTTTGCTTCATCAATGCTTAGATTTAAACCAAGAAAATTAATTTGTCAATAATCAAGCCATTTCAGTTGTGCCTGCTGATCTAGTCATCATCATCAATGTTCGTATCTAAACCATGAAGATAAATTTGTCTATATAGGAGGCAGACCACCATTAAATTTCATCATCTCGGTACCCACGAATTGTAGTTCGTCTATTTATAGCAATTCTCTCTCTCTCTTTTCTCCCCTTTTGCATGCCCATTTTTGTTGACTTTTTGGTCTAGAATGGACGAAGAGGGTTTGAATTAACATTTTCTGCCAAGTTTTGGTAAATATTCATGATTTTGAGGCGGAAGGATAAGAGGGTTATCAGGTTAGCTACGGCGATGTGTACGGCAACTAGTTACATGTTTTTAGTATGCTTCTTCAAGTTTGTGTATCTCAAAATTTTGGTGGTCAACCTCATACAAATTTTAGTGCAAAGACATGACCATTTGTTCCTCTGTCTGTAGTGAAAAGCATTCAGCCCAACGAAAGTTTGGGGAAAAGTTGGAGGTGGGCAAAGAGGCCAGAATTAACATTGAAGTCAATGGGGAAATTAATGGTGGTCTGAATGGAATTTTTCTAGAAACACTTTTAAGTTCAACATTGTTCAAAATTATTTAACTTAAAGGGACTATCCCGATTTGAACAGAGTCTCAAAAATAAAAATCTGATTACGCATGAAATTTAAGCGCCAAAATATAGAGGAATGGTGTATTTACCTTGTCTCAAAATTTCAGCTTAAATATTGATTCGTTTGGACGTGAATGTCAAAATTGCTTATCCGGACCAGTAACCCTTTTAAGATTTTGGGTCAATTTTTACGTTGGGTGACCTGATAATCGACCCCCATTCCTTTAGAGGTCTCTACAATGAATGACCGATGTGTTGTACTTGATAACGAAAGGTAAATTTCACCTACACATTATCTTTATAAAATAAAAGTCTGGTTTTATCCAGACACTGCATAATACAGCTTGGGACACCGGTCTCCATTTCCAGATAAAGACTGATGCGTTTAAGTTGTTTGAAAACGTATGACATATGTTGAGTTAGTTGCTTGGCCCTAAGGTAGACGATTTTAAGGGATATTAACACAAAATTAAGCAGTTTTATTCTCCAAAATATTATCGGGATTGGCCCTTTAATTTTGTATTTCATTAACAACTTACAACTAGGTGTCAAACATCAAAAGTCATTTGAACACAAATAATACAGACTAAAGATGGCTTAAAGGAGCCATCTAAGGTTAATTTAATGATAATTCTGTCTCACAGTCATGCATGTGTACCTTAAGCCGTGTGATAAGCTTTGGAAAATAACAATGTTCAGTTGAAGTAGTCGACTATAATCAAGTAGTGCTTCTACTTGAAATCAAAAATACCTGTTTCAATCTTCTTGAATAAATACCGAGGTGTTTCATGTGGAAGTAGTGGCTCAGTCGATTGGAAAGGTTGATGAGTCTGACATGTTGAACATGATGATACCGTCTGTTTAATATGATTCCTGGCCAGACTACAGATTGACGTGCCCTAAGCCTAAGGATAATTTATCAATACCTAAATGACCTTGGTGAAGTATGGATAACAACTTGTCCCTTACTGATGAAGGCATAACTAGTCGATCACATTTGTAGATTAAGCCATCTTCTACTGATAGATCTTCACAGACATTCCAGTATTCTAACATATCTAGTGGACATTCACCTCTGTCATCCGGCCATCCATCTATAATAGTTTTCTCAAGTGTTTGAAGAGTCTAATCTTCTTTAGTGAGTGTTCTGAGTTGATCTATCATTGTGGGAGATGTGTTCAATAAGCTGGTTATTTAATCCACGGTATATGAATTTCAGGCAAGTCGTCATCTTCATCTTTACTCTTACAGATTGTTTGATCTACACGACTAAGAGCATCCACAATGACGTTGAACTTTCCAAAGAGATATTCAACAGTTACATCATACTTTGTAGTTCTAAGTAAGAGTCTTTGAAGTCGTGGACTTACTATACCTCTGTTCAGCTTCTGAGTGACCTGATTTATAACAAATAGGCTTGTCTTCTAGAAGAAATGTTGCTCCAAGTCCTTGAGTGCTAGCGTCACATTGGATTACGTTGGGTTTTTTTTTTAGGATTGTAATATGCTATGGTTGATAAATCAGCTATTTCTTGATTGACAACTTTGAACAATGTTTGATGTTCTGGATACCATTTGAAAATAACATTCTTCTTGATGAGATTTAGGGGGTCACGGTGGCTAAGCGGGTAAGATGCTGGCTCGCTAGTCTTGAGGTCAGGTGTTCGATCCCTGCATTGGATGAGAAAGTTCATCCAGATTTTCTGTCGCGGTTCCCCCTTGTCAATGATGCAGGACGGAGGGTCTGACAAGGACAGTTGTCTAGTCATTCGGATGGGATAAAAAACCAAGGTCCTGTGCACGTAAAAGATCCCTTAACAGTTGGAATTGGGTGCTGATAAGTGTTGCTAACACAGGACTGCATCTGTTCAGATAATTGACCAAGGAATGATTGGAGATCTTCTTTACTAGTAAGAGAGTGCATGTTGATTATATCACTAACTTTGTTAGGATCTGGCTTCAGACCTTCTGTTGTCCGAATATGACCGAAAACCTTAGTCTCTTTGACCTTGAGTTGAACTGGATTAAATTACAATCATGTTCAGTCTCGGTCTTGCCGAACACGAAAATATCATCTGAAATATATCTTGACTTACGGTGAGACCGAAGAGAAGTCTTTCGAATTTGTAGCGGCCAAAGGGTGTTGAAAACGTAGTGAGCAGGGAGCTTTCTTCATCAAGCTTTAACATCCAGTATCCACCGCGAGCATAAAGAAGTGAAAAAATTTTGACATCTATGACCTCTTCGGGATGATATCATCAATCGTTCTAGTACAATAGTTTTCTCTCTAGATACACTTGTTAAGATCATGAGGATCTAGGCAGATACGTTAATCTTTACCATTGTCTTTTTCTACTATGACATAGGAATTAACCCATTTCGTTGGCTTCGAAACTTCAGAAATTACACCAATGTGCTCCATTCGTTGTAATTCACTCTTGAACTTATCTTGCAGATTAATGTTGACAGTGCATGGAGGATTTACCACTGGCTTTTCATCGTTTTTAAGATGAATATGATATGGTTCTCCTGGAAATAAACCAATACCAGTAAATGTTTCTTTATAATCTTCTAATAAAGAGTCTCTTGTGATTTTAGATCTGATCTTTTCCTTATTGCGTTTTGAAACAACTATGAAGACCTAGAATTGCAGGACCATTACCATTCGTAATGTTGAATATAACTGGATATGCTTTATTTTTGTGTTGAATATAGAGCATAGCTACCTAAGTTGTTAATTTTTGTTCCACCATATCCTGTAAGGAATGCTGTAGGAGGATCTAATTTGTGGTGTGATGGATATAACCGTCTATAGGTTGATAATGGAATGATATCTGTCTCAGCACCAGTGTCAAGTTGGAATATTACCGATTTATGATGTTGAAATCTTCTAGTAATTGATACAGAAAAGTTCTGTAAAACTTTAGAAGGTTTCTTCTGACCCTGATCATCGAGAGTGTTAATCCCTTTGGTTATCAAGTTCTAGTTCTTCAGCACTTCCAACAGTGTGAATCTTACTTCAAGTTTGTGTAGATGATTTACAAACACTGGCGAAATGACCAAATTTTCTGCACTTTTGGCACTGTTTATTACTAGCTGGGCATTTCACTCTGGGATATGATGATGATGATGATTCACCACAATACTGGCATGGATGTGATGAAGAGTCTCGACTGTGTGATGATAATGGGCGATCATGAAATGATTTCAAACAGTTAACGAAAATATCAGATGACTGGCTTGTGTAGATGAGTGATGTTTGATACCAGTACCTTATTTCGCTGATAGCTAACCGACTGAATTTTGATGAAAACTATCTTTAACGAACAAACCTTTTCAATGAATGGTTGCAAATGTCCCTTTTAATGATTATCTCACTAATCCCAGTTCTGTCACCATGTTGTATTGTTTGTACAGGTTCAAAGGAACAAATGTGTTTCTAGAAAATAAGGTATGTTTTATTAGGCAGCCATGTTGCCACGGAAACTCCCCGTGCACAGTGATAGAATATAATATCAGAATGTGCTATAAATATTAACATAGGATATACCAAGGTATTGAGGTATTTACTGGAACCAAACAGATTTAAAGTGACTTTAGCCAATACTGTGACAATTATGTTGAAAATAATTGACAGCTGATATATGTATATTGCATACAAATTCTGTTTTTTCTTGGAAAAGGTAACCCCTCGTGAAGGAATCCAACATAGCCAATATCATAAACTCAGCGTGATGCTTTATCACTTATATAACCCCCGATTCATGAATTATCACACACCTTAGTATCATGTTTTATCACTCACATAACCTCAGAAGTTGATTCATGCTCAGATTCATGCTTTATATGCTTCCAGAATTGTGTTTTGTCTCTCTCATACCCACAGATTCATGTTTTATCTCTGTCATACCCTCAGGTCCCAGATTCATGTTTTATCTCTGTCATACCCTAAGATTAGTGCTTTATCCCTATCATAGCCTTGGCCTACATGAAGTAAAGTCAAATAACTGCTGTTATTTTCTATACAGTTATACCTAACCCCAACTGCTTGTTTGCTGCATGTGGTCGACAGATTCTGGTATCTAAACACAGTAACATTTAAATAATGTTTTTTGAGTCTTAGGGAATCAAATAAACAGGGGCATACATATGTTTTGGGGGGTGTTTAGCAAAAATGAGACCACCTGATGCACAAGCCCTCTAATACGAGTGACGCAACCACATGCCGAGCACCACAGGTGTGAGCTTTCTAGGGGGGTCTGGTGTCATGCTCCCTCTGAGAAAGTTTTGAATCTAGAGTCCTTGAAATGCCCTTCCTGGATTTTGCAGAATTTTTATAGTCAGAAAACACTTACAACATTGAGTACTACGCATGGGAATTCATTTTATTTATTAAGAATTTTGCAAAAATGTACAAATTATGTGAATCTGTGACAACTTATAAAAGTGATAATTACATCATTTACATGGACCTATATCTTTGATATATTGTTGTGGTGAATATATATCAATTAGCATTACTGAACATGTAACAGTTTTTACTGATTTGAGCTTTCAAAAACTAGGGGGTTGGATGGCCGAATGTTTAACACATGCGCGTTGTATCATAAGGCCTGTCATTGAGTCAACTGGCGTGGTTTGCGAATCCCCGGTCGACGTGACAAGGAGTAGGGTTGCCTGTCCAACCTCGTGGGTTTTCTCTGGGTCCACCGGTTTCCTCCCACTGCTAAAGACCCCTGCACAAGCGAATTATTGAAATAAAATTAAACCATATGTTAGTCCCGAAATGACCTAGTTTGTCTCGAGTGAACTTTAAACCCCATCTCTCTCTCTCTCTCTCTCTCTCTCTCTCTCTCTCTCTCTCCCATTTGAAAAACTGAAGTGTATTGTGATATCTACGAAGGCCCATTAGTGCCAAACCAAAAAAAATATTAATCCGTTTGAACGAGTTAGTATCAGGTTTGAACGAATTGGTATATGGTTTGAACGAATTAATTATCTCTTTTGAACAAATTAATTATCTCGTTAGTATCTCGTTTAAACGAGTTAGTATCTGATTTAAATTAATTAGTATCTCATTTGAACAAATTAATTATCTCGTTTGAACGAATTAATCATCTTGTTTGAACGAATTAATCATCTCGTTTGAACGAATTAATTATCGCGTTTGAACGAATTAATCATCTTGTTTGAACGAATTAATCATCTCGTTTGAACGAATTAATCATCTCGTTTGAACGAATTAGTATCTCGTTTGAACAAATTAATTATCTCGTTTAAATGAGTTAGTATCTTGTTTAAACGAGTTAGTATCTTGTTTAAACGAGTTAGTATCTTGTTTAAACGAGTTAGTATCTTGTTTAAACGAGTTAGTATCTCGTTTGGGCGAATTAATTATCTCATTTGAACAAATTAAGATTTTCGATGTTACAGAAGCGTGGGAGGGACATGCAGAAATGGTGTTTTAAGTTTAGATAATGTTATTTAATACATAAGTTCTTAACTATTTCTAGCGTTACCGTCAGTAGAAGGAACTACATTTATGAGAATGAGAATTAGTATAGAATATGTTGAAAGTTATCCATGTTTTAAAAGCCGAATATGTTTAATGTTAGCGTGAATTAGCCACAACATCGTAGTGATGTCATTGTTTTATGACATGTATATGCTTAAACAGACAGTATGCAATGAGCTAAATCTGCCTATTGCAGGTCTTTGTTTAGGCCTTAAATGTTATATAAACTATTCATTAGACATTTATTAACATATTCAAGAAGATTAGAATGGTTCGGCCATTTAATAATTTAATTGAAAAATGGTAAAGCAGGGCTAAACCTCGAACAACCAGTACGGTGGTTACATTCCGTGCACACATCTTGTCAAACCTTCAAAGGCTGATATCGTCGCTCAGAATAATTTAATGAAAATTTCAATATATTCTCTTTGCATTATCTATTTTTGAACTATTATAGCAAGAACGACCAGCTCTTTATCTAAATCTTACATAAAGTATCATTATTAATGTAGTTCTCTCTACTGACGCTAACGCTAGAATTAGTAAAGAACCTACGCGTATTAAATCATATTATCTTTATTTGAAACACAATTTCTGCATGTCCCTTCCATCCTTCTGTACAATCGAAATTTTAATTCGTTCAAACGAGATAATTAATTCATTCAAACAAGATACTAACTTGTTCAAACAAGATAATTAATTCGTTCAAACGAAATGAAATGAAATGTTGTTTAATGGCACGTCAGCTCCAACCGGGCTATATTGCGCCAAACATATGGTGAATTTAATGAGACAAATTAAAACAACAGGGATGAATTTATATATGTAAATAAAACAAATATCACAGAAAATATAATTAAAAATAAATATATCAATTCCTTTACATATATAAATATTCAAAACGCAATATATGATAAATATATACAATTAAAATTTTGAATAAAAGTTTGTCTCTTTTAAAAATGCTAGCAATTTATCATAAAGCTCCGGCTGAGCAAACAAGATATTTATTCGTTAAATTGAGATAATTAAATTGTTCAAATGAGATACCAACTCATTCAAATGAGATAGTAACTCGGTCAAACGTGATAATTAATTCATTCAAACAAGATAATTAATTCGTTCAAACGAGATACTAACTTGTTCAAACGAGATAATTAATTCGTTCAAACGAGATACTAACTCGTTCAAACGAGATACTAACTCGTTCAAACGAGATACTAACTCGTTCAAACGAGATAATTAATTTGTTCAATCGAGATACCAATTCATTCAATCGAGAAACTAATCTGTACAAACGAGATACTAACTCGTTCAAACGGATTAATATTTTTGTTTGTTTGGTACTAATGGGCCTTCGTAATTATCTAATCAAACCAATGAAATGTATACATATATTAAGTATTTGGGATTTTTCCCTTCTATTTTGGCATTATTTGTTTAGCTCATTAATTCATTTAGTCGCTGATGCATAATTTTGAGATTGATCTTTTTTTTCAATCATTCAATATAAACTAAATATCACAAACGTCAGGTAATCAAACCTTTTACTTTTTAGGTTGTTTTTGAAAGTAAAAATACTACTTGTGTTATGGTAACCTTTTCTCTGGTCAATCAAAGATAACCAAACTTAATTTCAGAAAGTAGACTAACCCAATGATTAACACACAGACCACCGAACATTATCGGTATGATGCCGCATAGTATACTGTTTCCTGCTTACTTGCTTTTTTTCCTGGCAAAAATATGCTACGATTTTAAATTAAAAATGACAATTTGGCATAAAGAATGGAATATTATCAAATATCTATATAACTTATTATGATGCATGTTGAAATAATGGTGGATTTGAGTGGGTTTAGGTAAATCGTACTACCCCAATAACATAACAAATATCCCAGACACTAGTATCAGTCCAGACAATAGGATATATAAATAGGCTATTATTAAAAGATTATTATGCATTTACTGTTAAAATCATAATAAAAATCTACCTTTTGAAAAACAAAAATACAAACAAACCATAGACAATTCCATTAAAATAATGAAGCAGGCAGCATAAAAAAATAACAGAAAGTTAGACTATCTGGGATGCTAAGAAAGAAGTCTAGGTATTATGTCTATATAAACAGATTCATTATCTTGCGATTTTCGTTTTTAATTCGTATCAAAATAAACAACTGATTGTTATTAGTTGTTACGGTCCACGATATACATCTAAAATATTCCTATAAAAATGTCTTTACATATTTATGGAAATGTGGTTACTAATTATTGACTTATAAAAGTTAAAAAAAAAACCCAACAATTTTTTGCATTAATCCACATTTCGGCATTGAAGTTCATAACTTAGTCTGTTATAGCTTTAATCCGTATAGCTTAATATCCCGACGGAGAAAGAAAGATGTGGTACTATGTATAAATACGTCAATAAACTATAGTAGATTACCTGTTTTATAATTGTCCAGGATATGTCTCCGTGGATGCCATGTAGAATTCCAGCAAGACTGAGAATCGCGGGAATACTGATTACTACAGGATCACATGACACATACCACGTGTTCTGATTTCATCAAAGTGCAATCCGTACCAATCTTTCAATCATTCAATATAAACTAAATATCACAAACGTCAGGTAATCAAACCTTTTACTTTTTAGGTTGTTTTTGAAAGTAAAAATACTACTTGTGTTATGGTAACCTTTTCTCTGGTCAATCAAAGATAACCAAACTTAATTTCAGAAAGTAGACTAACCCAATGATTAACACACAGACCACCGAACATTATCGGTATGATGCCGCATAGTATACTGTTTCCTGCTTACTTGATATGCAGACAAATTAAAGTACGCATCGACCAAATAATATATCAAGGTCACTGTCTGGGTGTCGACCTGCCTTTTCTAGTGGCACATATATATTAACTTCCCTATCTCTAAATTATTCACTTTCTCTACAAATTCCCACGTTTTTTTTTACTACAAGTCATAGAATAGTGTTATCCTGGCTGAGGAGAAATAACATTATTACTGTGTATCAAATCTCACTCTCCTTGGATTTATTCTATTCTAGATAAAACATTTGGTTCCCTGATACCAGAAAAGGGCTACTGACTATTGCTATCGATATGGCACGTGTCTAAGCATTACATCAAATCCTTTCAAAGTAAACGGTATACGTGCTGCCAACCCATCTGGTTCTGAAATAATCAAAGACTAACTGTATCTCAGCTAAAATTTTACACCATTTAGTACCCCACTACTCAATTTATTAATTGATATTTCTGTAAATTATTGATATATAGGAAAAACTTGGCTGTGATATCACCCATGGTGGAAGTGGACATTAAGCTTCAAGGAAGGAATGAACAAACTTACTTAATCAATGGGATGTCCTTGATATCTTAGTCCTGAAAACAATTTGTGGGTTCTCCTATGTCAGACATTTTATTTCCCCATTCTACACACAGGGAACTATCTACTCTACTTCAAGAATAGATCTCTGCCCTAAATGGCTGCCATATCCAACAATTGGTATACTGATTTGAAATATACTTAGTGTTTTCGACTAAAATCGTTGATTTAAAGGGACAATAACACTCTTGCTGGCTTGTCGACAGCTCCAGAAAATAAAAAAATAGCCTTATTCTAAGTACTAGATGTGTTAGTGTCCTACCTGTTGTGTAAATTATCCATTAAATCCTATTTTACTTGTCGAAAGGGTTCAAAAATATTTTTAAATCCAAGTCACATTTGAAAAGCTTTACGTCAGGCTTTTCAAATCATTTAGTTGAATTTTTCCAATTTTTTAAATTAGATGTGTTAAGATGAAATTTGTATCCTTGTTTCGCAAATAGTGTAAATGTATGTAATGCCAAAGTTGTGGATACGCTAGAAGTCACAATTTTGATCTGATTTTGATGAAACCTGATATGTATGTTTATAATTCAAAGATCTTGGTTCCTGTCGATATTTGCACATATCGGACGGTAACTTCCTGAATTATGGCCCATGATTGTACGAAAAATCACGTTTTTAGCTAATTAAAATTATACTCTTCAAAAAAAGTAGGGGATATTTAGAAACAATACAAAACTGCGGAAATTCACTGCTGTTTTTATTAGAGGTAGCCAGTGTATGTTAATAACAGGGCAATTGCCTACACATGAACATAAACAGTTCATATGGGCGGTTTATCTGACGGCCCCATTTCACTGTCAAAAGTGAAAATGGACGTTTTGGATTTTTGTCTTAATAATGTGAAATTGCTCCACCAATCCTCAGACATTCAACAATTCGTCAAGGCATGCTCCTAATCAACTGTCCAATCACGATTTGGGGCAATCTGACCCACTCCTATTGCAGTGCCACGGCCAATTCTTGCAGTGTTCCCGATCAAATTAAACGGCTGCCGAACACGTCTGCCGATCAAATTAAACGTAACACACTAAAGCAAAGATACGCTAAACGGTAAATCTTATGCAAGAACCAATAGGAATTCAAACATGGATAGGATAAACCAGCAAGCGGCAGTTTTCATCAACCCTTCCTTGAAGTGCCAAATTTGACAATGAACCCCTTCCAATGTGTATGGCGCTATTGCGTGTTGCACATGCAGCTCAGTGGTTCTGTTGGGGCGATAAGTTCTTCATCTGTGAACATACTCTTAAAGCATGTCAAGTGTTCATGACTATTTATCATATCACAACCTTCATAGGTATTTGCATTTCAATATCCCCTACTTTTTTTGAAGAGTATATTATAGGCTGTCAACTAAAGTGGTTGATCTATTAAGTTTCTTCTAACTATTGTTTTAAATGCCTTAAGACTTAATTTAATTATATGTTTATGTCAACATAGTAACTAATTTATATAAAAAGATAAATGTATTTAAGATGATTCATTAGTTGGACTTGGAGAGACCTGCTTAGGGAACCTATAATATACTAGTTGGAGGTCTGATTTATAGGAAATTGCAAGTTGTTAAATTGTTGCTGTTAATTATTTGCTCCTGTAATAAAGTGTTGAAGATCCATTCCAAGAATCTGTACTCATTTCTGATACAGGGCTGGGGCCATTACATTGCCAATGTAATTAATTACATTACCATTATTTTTTAAATGTAATCCTTACAATTACTTTCTCATTTTTAGCAATGTAATTAATAACCATTACCCATTACATTGAAAGTAATTAATAACCATTACTTTATGACTATATAAATAAAACCAAAGTTAATAGAAATTAAAAAGACAACCTTATTTCCTGCGCCTACAAAATCAAATTCAAAATAATCCTTGATTCACTTTAATAGATATTTCTGTATGACTTGTTATTTCTATAAATTATAACATCAAGGCAAATTTTCAAGTGAGGGGCGGTGTTGACAAAAACTTGAGGTCTAAGTTTGATTATGAGAGCATTTTCAGCTCTGGGTAAGCAAAGCGATAAGCAATTCGATTGGTCGAGACTTTGGAGCTTGATTCTAATTGAGTGATAGTGGTGAAACTTTGTGTATAGTTTTATTACATCAGTATCTTAACAACGTTCAATGCTGAGCATTTTCTGCTTAGGCAAAGTAGAGACTTCAGTCTGATTGATTGAGACTTTGGAACACAATAACTCTCCTTCTAATTGAGGTAGAATGTTCAAACTTGGTGTAAGTGTCTATTAGGCGAATGCCTTGACATAGTTCGTTCATGTGCATTTTCCACTAAGGCTATAAGCAGAGATAAGCAATTTGATTGGTTGAGACTTTAGAACACGATAACTTAGGTTCCAATTGGGTGAGAGCGATGAATATCTGAGTATAGATTCATTATATCAATACATAAGCAATTTGATAGGTCAAGACTTTGGAACATAACAATCTGCTTTTAATTGAGGTATAGATGTTCATTAGGCAAATGTATTGACTGAGTTCAATGATTAATATATCCCAATAAAGCTAAGCAGAGCCTCGCAATTTCTTTGGTCGATGCTTTGGGACAAGATAACTTTGATTCTAACTGATAGAAATTGATGAAACTTAGTGTATAGTTTCACTCACTACCAAGCACTCCAAAACCTGAGTTTGATAGTGGGCATTTTATGCTTAGACTAATCATAGATAATGTGTTTGATTACTCGATACTTTTTAAAAAGATAAATGTGCAATTAATTAATATGTGTCATCTGTTTTGTTTTTTTTTATTTCGGCAGGGGACATCAGCCTGACTCTTGGCTTGTTATAATTTGCTAAAAATGATATAAATCTTTTTTTTATAATGAATTGGATTTTATGTCAGATACACTTAATTTACTTCTTTGGTACAATAAAACTTGAGGCCAGTTATATTGGAAATATTTATATGTAATTGAAATGTAATTGACCATTACATGATTTTTGGAAGGTAATTAATTATATTTCCATTCATCATTACTTTTATCATCTTCCATTACTCATTACATGCCCATTACTTATAAAATGTAATGATTACATTCCATCACCATTACAATTACCCCAGCCCTGTTCTGATACTTAAGAGAACACACGTCGACAAACTACATTCCCTGAAAAGCTAACAGTGTTCTGTTTAGCAAATTTGATAAGGATCTAGGATTGAAATCTGTTGAAACCTATAGCCTCTATCCCATTCACATGGTTTTCGGAAACAGGGGTATAGAGAGAGGAGAGAAATGGGGTTTAATGTCCACTCGACACAAACCGGTCATTTCGGGACTAACATATGGTTCAGTTTTATTTCCATAATTTACTTGAGCGTAGGGGTCTTTAGCAGTGGGAGGAAACCGGAGGGCCCGGAGAAAACCACGAAGTTGGACAGGCGACTCTACTCCTTGTCACGCACAACCGGGGAATCGAAACCATGCCAGTTGACTCAATGACAGACTTTATGATACAGCGCGCACATGCTAACCATTCAGCCATCCAACCCCCCAAACGGGGGTATAACTCAGGAACAGAAGGCTGCAGATTATGAATATTGATAGGGATCGATGATCCCAATACTTCAAGCCGAATATGAAAAAGATCCATTAAAAAGATAAAATGAAGTTTAACGTCCTACTGTTCTGCTGCGACTTGGCTAATGAAGACGGGCATACGCCATTAAGTGTGCTATGAGGGAAATTTTCCCCCGACAGCGGTACTCTGGCCTACTCATCTATTGAATTCCAACTGCCAAAGGATCTTTTATGTGCACGTGTGTACATAGGACCTCAGTTTTTCATACCATCTGAATGACTATGGTATACATTGTCCCTTGCTAGGCTTCTTGTCATGCACAGATGACAAAGGGGAACCCCACTTGAAAATTCAGATGAACTTTCTAGAAAGGCCAACACTGGGATCGCACACAGGACCTCCAGGTTAGTGAGCTAATGTTTAACGCACTGAGCCACCGCAGCTCCCATCCATATAGCCTTTATCGCATTCACAAGGTTTTTTTAGAAACAGGGGCATAACTTGATCGTTGCTGAAGTTAAAAGATCTTTGAGAGACGGGTTTCGGAAATGAAATGGGGTTTAACGTCCTACTGTTCTGCTCCTATACTGGGCTAATGAAGATGGGCATACGCCATACAGTGTGATTTGAGGGAAATTTTGCCCGGGCAGCGGCACTATCGCCTACTCTTATATCAAATTCCAACTGCCAAGGGATCTTTTACGTCCATTCCAATGTATACACGGGACCTCGGTTTTTCGTCTCATCCGGAGGACTAGACAGCTGTCCTTGTCAGGCCCTCCGTTCTGCACCACTGACAAGGGGAAACCACGTCTGAAAATCAGGGACGGGTTTTGGAAAAACAGTCCAGCAATCGTTCGAACTGTGGAGGATGTGCCAGTTATTCCTGATGATCTTGCTGATGTGGACTGAAGTTGGATAATAGTCCGTTATGAAAACTAGACGCTTGTTATCCTTTGGTGTGGTTTTTGTGCTTAGGAGGGTTTTCCTCTGCATATTATCGGCTTTGTATCGAAACAGTATATATAGAACCCCACCAAGTGAGATAAATCGGTCTGAAGAGTTTGATACGGACGAAGCTATAGTCACTGCTAAAAGGGATAACTGGCCAAATTGCCCATTTTATCTACCAACAATTTTTTCGAAACAATATATCAAAGTAATTTCTGAATACTGCTTACGAACAGGATGAATAACTTATATTGAGAATGCCTTTAATGTAACATGTAAACTCAAACTTCTAAAAAAAACACCTGTCTTAATACAGTTGAAGTGTGATACAAATAATAATTAGGAAATGAAAACACATCTTAAACAAAATGAATACTGATTTATTAAATGTAAGCTTAAGAAAATTATACAAGATAAGTATATAATAACATGTAATTAATATTTATAAAATTGAAAATAACTTTCGGGTAATAATGGAGCAATGGTGGAGTCTGCCAAACTGGGGTTTAATGTCCTACTGTTCTGCTAATGAAGATGCGCATACACCATGCAGTGTACTATTTTGGGAAATTTTGTCAGGACAGTGGTGCACTCTTATATCGAATTCCATCTGCTACAGGATCTTTTACGTGCACGCCAATCTTTACACAGGACCTCGGTTTTTGCACCGCTGACAAGGGGAAACCAGGCCGGAAATCCCAATTAACTTTCTCGGCCAACACCGGAAGTGAACCCGCGACCTCCAGGCTAGCGAGTCAGCATCTTACTTACTTAGTCACTGTGGCTCCTCCTGAATAAACGATAAGTAGTATTGAGTTTAAGACTTTGCAAACACAATCAAATGCAAATGTAATTGGCACTATATTTTTTTTAAAACCATGCAGTGAATAAAGAATATAAATATAAATATAAATTTAGTAGAAAGAGTATAATACTAATCACATTATATACAAGTATAATAAACCAGCAGAAGTTTCAGCAGATTAAAAGATTCTTTGCAAAAAATGCCTACAAGGGGAGATAACTTCAGTCCCTATTGTAAAATAGACTGCGCATTCCATAAAATGAACAAGGACCGATCTTGGTCATATATTAATTTAAATTTAACAACTTTCTTCATCTCACTAATGTTAACAACGTAACATTATGATAGTTAGCGCTCTGTTGCTAACTTCTTTTAAACAATTTAGACAGACAGATGAAACGAGTCACAAAATAATACCACATTAAAATGTCTGTCTCTTAAGACCATGGGTCTGATTACACCATATTTTACAATAGGAGCATCAGTGTAGAAATAATCATTTAATTAATTCAATAATTTGTAAAAGCCATTATGATTAGCACCATTTCATATTCAGAAATGTTAATATTTCAAATAATTTTTATCGACATCATGATATAAATGTACACTATAACATGTAAACTACATGTAATTATGAATACACAGGATATTCTGGAGACCATCAAAAGATCTGCTGAGTATTAATTGAATTAAAATGAATTACTATCATATTTTACCAAAACAGTGAATATAAATGAGGAACAGAAGTAGGAAAATTCGTATACACCTATATGAAAGTATGGAGGATAAATTGGGACTTTATTCTTAGATTTTACATACACAAAACATGTAGTTTTTCAACTCAAATCTATTCACCTATACTAACTTGTTACAACTCTTTATAATAAGAGAGTGTATGATGAAACATCTCAACTGAAAGATATCATGGTATTAAAATATGATCACATATTTTTAACTTTAAGAAATATGTGAACAATCTGGCGTGTTGAGACTTACAGAACTGAATATTTAAATCTGGTGATATGGTTCTATTTGCGAAATCCAATAAAAACTATAATTAATATAATATATGTGGGTTTATTAAATGATTAAAATTAAAGCTAAAGCTAGTTGACTTAAACTTATATGTATAAGAGAATATAATAGACAATATAATATAATATAATATCGTATCGTAATATTAATTAAATAATAACATACAAAAGCAAATTAAATTAGCAAAATATATTTATATCATTTCCTTGTCATGTTTTTAAAATCATTATATTTGGTCAAATTTGAAATTGTTCAGGAAGAAAAGAGACTTTGTTTATGGGTCATCTTGGCAATTATTTAAGCTTTTTGAACCATGATTAGATCTCAAATGTTAAAATTCTATAGATTAAACATTTATGCTAGCTTACTATTTCTCTCTGCTAAACATACCAAAGGCATCCTGTGAGTGCCATAGGGGCAAGTAACACAAGGGGGGTTTTGGGGGATCTCCCCAATAAAATTGTGAAAATTTAAGTCAATTACCTGGCATTTGAGGTCATAGCTGACGGCAAATTCTTATGAACGCAAGGATCAGAAATTGGACAGAATCTAGACATCTGCCTGTCAATTCTGCCTGTTTTGTGATAGTATAAGACTGCAGCAGAGTGAAAGAATGATGTCATAATGGAGCAAGCCCCATGCCCTGAAACAATTTTAGATATCGACGCATAATATTTAAAATACTGAGCACTAATTTTTTGGGACTGGGTCTGAGGGTTACTGCAGATTCAAAATGTCATCTCCAAGTTTTCCCATTCAAAACTGCGAATCAACCAATGTGGTTAAGAATAATTCCAAGAGCATCGCTAACGCTGCAATATACGTCCACATTCCAGCTTTGATTGATATGGTACTTTTTAAAATGAAGAGAATGAAATATGAAATGGCCGTAATATGACAAGAGGCAAAGAAGGCTAGGCGTTGGGTTTGTTTTTCCAAATTTACAGACAATAAAAAGTGGGTATTATACTGCTCCAGGAAGTCGGGGCATGTACCAAAATAAATAGTTGCTGTCTTTACGGTATAAGGGATAAATATGCAAAGTTCCAAGACGATCCATTCAGAATTGCAGCCTGTAGATGATAAATACAAAAATCGGATGTGGCTCTGCCCCTGGGGGTTGAATATGGAACAATATAAATAGGCACCACCCTGTTATTGAAATGACAACATCAATAGTTGCCGTCCTTAGGGTATAAGGAATAAGTATACCAAGTTCCAAGATAATCCATTCAGTATTGTGGCCTTCGCCCCTGGGGGTCAGGGCATTCACCAAAATCCATAATTGACGTCCTTAGGTTATAAGGAATACATATGCCAAGTACCAAGTTGATCCATTCAGAATTGCTTCCTGTAAACGATAAACACAAAAATATGGGCGTGGCTCTTCCCCTGGTGGTTGGGACATGCAGTTGTCATGCTTAGGGTATAAGAAATAGGTATGCAAAGTTTCAAAAGGATCTGTTAAGAATTGTGGCCTGTAGGCGAAACACAAGACACACAAACATGGGCGTGGCTCTGTCCCTGGGGGTCGGGCAAGCACCAAAAATAATAGAGGTCAGCCTTAGGGTATAAGGAATAAGTATAAAACAGTTTTCAAGATGACTGATTAAGCATTGCAAGCTGTAAGTGACACAATGACACACAAAAAGAAAATGTGCGTGCCTCTGCCCCTGGGGATTGGGCATTCACCAAAAAATATAGGGATGTTCCTTAGGATAGAAGGAATAAGTATGCTAAGTTTCAAGGTAATATGTTAAGAAATTTGGTCTGTAGATGACAAACAAATAAATACAAGAAATGGGTGTGGCTCTGCCACTGGGGGACGGGCATGCACCAAAAACAATAGGGGTCATCCTTAGGGTATAAGGAATTCATACGCAATTTTTTCAAGACGATTGATTAATAATTGTGGCCTGTAGGCGATACACAGACACACAAAAAGAAAATGGGCGTGGCTCTGCCCCTGGGAGTTGGGCGTGCACCCAAAACGATAGGGCTGTTCCTTAGGGTACAAAGAATAAGTATGTAAAATTTCAAGATGAGTGGTTAAGAAATGCAGCCTGTCGATGCCCAAAAAATACAAAATATTGGCGTGGCTCTGCCACTGGGGGTCGGGCATGCACGAAAAACAGTAGGGATCATCCTTAAGGTATATGGAATAAGTATGTAAAGTTTCAAGACGATAAGGCAAGCATTGCGCCCTGTAGGCAACATACAGACACCCAAAAAGAAAATGGGCGTGGCTCTGCCCCTGGGGGTTGGAGAGAGAGAGAGAAATGGGGTTTAACGTCCACTCGACACAACCTAGGTCATTTCGGGACTAACATATGTTTTTTTGATTTTATTTCAATTATTCGCTTGCGCATAGGGGTCTTTAGCAGTAGGAGGAAACCGAAGGACCCGGAGAAAACCCACGAGGTTGGACAGGCGACCGTACTCCTTGTCACGTACACCGTTGATTCGAAACCACGCCAGTCGACTCAATGACAGACTTTATGATACAGCGCGCGCACGCTAACCATTCAGCCATCCAACCCCCCTCCCTGGGGGTTGGGCATGTACCAAAAACAATAGTGATGATCCTTAGGGTATAAGGAATAAATATGCAAAGTTTGAAGTGGATTCGATAAGAAATGCGACCTGTAGACGACAAACAAAGAAATACAAAAAAAAGGGTGTGGCTCTGCCCATGGGGGTTGGGCAATGGGCATGCACCAAAAAAAATAGGGAACATCCTTAGGGTATAAGGAGTAAGTATGTAAAGTTTCAAGACAATCAGTTAAGAATTGCGTTCTGTAGGCGACACACACACACACACGCGCACTCACCCAGACAGGGGAGACGGCAATATACGTCCACATTATGAATGTGGACGTCCACATTATGAATGTGGACGTATAGTATAATAAAGTACAAAAACCTTCACATGTAATGCAGAATGTCATATTTCTCAAGATAAATAAATATAAAAATATTTCTATAAAAAACCAGCGGCTGCCAGACAGGATAAGTCCACATTTTGCAAGAGATGGATAGAGAACAAGCTAAACAAAAAGTGATTTTTTCGTAAAATCAAGGGCCATAATTCAGGAAGTTATGGTACGATATGCACGCATACATACAAGAACCAAGATCTTTGGGTTATAAAGATATATTTCAAGTTTCATAAAAATCGGATCAACATTGTGACTTCTAGAGGGTCGACAACCTTGATATATTTACAATATTTGCGTACGAGGGGTGGCCATTTTGTCCGGCAGTTTTGGTCCGATTTTCACGAAATTCTAACTTAGCCATCATTAGGGTGTAACGGTGAAATATTCAAATGTTTTTTTCAATCGGATAAAAATTGTGACCTCAAGAGGGACCACAAACTAAAAACACGATTTTTCGTATAATCAAGGGCCATAATTCAGGAAGTTATGATCCGATATGTGCAAATATTGAAAGGAACCAAGATCATTGGGTTATAAACATGCATTTTAAGTTTCATCAAAATCAGATGAAAATTGTGACCTCTAGAGTGTTCAGAAGCTAAAAATGTGATTTTTCTTACAATCAGGGGCCATAATCCATGAAGTTATCGTCCAATATATGCCAATATCGAAAGGAATCGAGATCTTTGAGAGACAGACCTATATTTTAAGTTTCATCGTAATCGGATAAAAATTGTGACCTGTTGAGTGTTCACAAACAAATTGTTGACGGATGGACAAACAGGGGCGACGGCATAATACGTCCACATGAAAATGTGGGTGTATAAAAATGTACAAAAAGCACTTTCAACCAACCTATGATCCACATTTATTAGGCTAAACATTCATGGCTGAGATAAGGAGTGGAAGTGAATAATTTATAATTCTATACAGTACAGATATCTCGGAAATAGAATCACCTTTAAATTCCATAGATACTTTTGATTTGCTTGTAAGACACAAATTTGATTTTTTCATGGAAAAATTGGGAAATATTTTAAGTTTATATTGGTCTGACACTGCCATCTTTATCTCTCTCTCAAACAAACAGTAATAATAAACTGCCAGGTTTTTTTCCCCTAAAAATCAGTCATGGGGTATATCCTGTTTTGGGGAAGAGGTCTTGGATTCATACCAGAATAATGTGTCTATTTCTAATGAAATGCGTATATAATACCTGATGATTTATTGCAAACATAATGAAAGTTACACATTAAAAATCAATTTCTTAAAGAGTCTAGATTGTATACTACTGGTACACTATTAATAACATTAAATTTAACATTTCTAAGACAATACTAAAGTAACATGTAAAAATTATAATACTTTATAAAATAAATTGTGGTTGTTAGACTTCTGATGATGATCCACCAATGGCTCCCCCTGTAGCCCCAGACATTAATTTATCTGTTTCATCATAATGACATTCAGCACTTGTATCAACATTAACATAAGTACTTTCAATATTTCGTTTCTGTGGACCTGTTTTGTGTTCTAGTTTTTGTATCATATTACTAATTTCATTCACAAGATCACTAAAAGCAGGTCGATCTTGTGGATTTGCATTCCAACATTGTCTCATGATCTCAAACCTGAAATAAAGTTAAAGACAGGAATTCTTTTTTTTATTTGTGCAAGTGTAAGATTGAGTCTACAGTAAATATGATAATTTTATTTTATTGTGCTAATGATTTAGTAATTATTAGAAGCAAGCCCAGATCTCTCAGGATATACTTTGATAAAGGTCGGTTTAAGTAAGAAAATCAAACACCGTGTGGAAAAAATAGCCCAATTACCAAGTCTTAAATTTTCAAACCAAAACCATTTGGAAATGATCACTACATTTTCTTAACAGGGCCATACATTTAAGAAATTTTACTGTTCAATTGTATAGGTGTCTTGCAATTTATAAACATGACAATCAGTTGCCACCTTAATTTCTGCAAAAATATAGCTATGATAATCAAGGCACTTCTATAATGTGCAATTTGGGGACTTGTTATAGTCTGGAAGTGGTAGAAGGGTGAAAGAATCCCTGTTACAGTACAAGTAAGTCTAGATCTCAGTGTTACAGTCGGGGAAGAGCAGGTAAAAATCCTGGTAAATAATCTAAATAAATTAATCTCTGTGTAACAAACTTGACAAGACTGTATAAAGTAAAGTGGTTTAATCCAGGACACATTTTGAGCTATAGTTGATGAACGACTGTAGCCAGAAACCTGTTTTGGATTAAAACGTACTTTACTTTATTCAGATTTGTCAAGTTTGTTGCGCAGGGATTAATTTATTACTCTATTTCCAATCTAAATGATATAATACTAATATTATTTTCAGTCTCCCTTCCTTGTGAACTCTTGGTCATGAATTGTGATGAAACTGTCTTTGAATTATCAATAGGTTCATAAATATAACAATAAATGTTACTTACAAAGGATCAGGACAGTATTGGGGTTGAGCCATTCTTCTTCCAGCCTTTAAATAACGTATAACATCCCAGTTATCTACCTCGGGATACGGATTAACTCCCCTTGTCATCAATTCCCATAAAACTACACCAAACGACCACTATAATAAAATACAAAATAGTTCACTTATTGTAATTAAGTATAATCATATTGACATGCCCCTGTGCAGTCTAACTTGAATAATATCGCTTTTTTCTGGTCATTATGTCTAGTATGTTTATCTTTCGAATGCCTTAAATGGGGTGTATTTAAGGCAGTCCTACAGAAAATGAGTAGTCAGTCACACAATCAATTAGGAGTGTGCATGTATTAATTCGAGGCATGGTATGATTTCAATTATATTTTATCAAATTTATAGAAAATAATATATGATTTAATTTTCAAGCATAAACTCTCAAGTACGATATGCCTTTAATAATAATAATATCAATGGAAAAATTGTACTAATTTAATTCTAGTAGCCAAGGTTATAATTAATATTACAACAAGACTGCTAATTCTGAATCTTTATTAAGACAATAAATCCTGTTTGTCATTGATTTGTATTTAATACCAGCGGCTGCCAGGCAGGATACGCCCACATTTTCGAGAGATGGGTAGAGAACAAGCTAAAAAGAAAGTGATTTTTCCTACAATCAAGGGCCATAATTCAGGAAATTACAATTCGATATGCGCAAATATCAAAAGGAACCGAGATCTTTGGGTTATAAACTTACATTTCATGTTTCAACAAAATCGGATAAAAATTGTGACCTCCATTGGATCCACAACATTGATCTATCTTCTATATATATATTTGTGACTGTCGTTTGTCTGTCTGTCTGTCTGTCTGTTCGGGGTTGGCGTCTAAACAAGGTCTGCCCCGAGTCTGAAATTTTGGGTATAGGGGTAGCTCGGACCGGGGAGTAACATAGGTCAGGTGGCGTTACTCTACCACTTCCGGTTTCGGAGTTATGACCCCCGAGCGAAGTCTGTCTGTTCGGGGTTGGCGGCTACATCTGCCCCGAGTCTGAAATTTGGGGTATAGGGGTAGCTCGGACCGGGAGTAACATAGGCCAGGTGGCGTTAGTCTACCACTTCTGGTTTTGGAGTTATGACCCCCAAGCGAAGTCTGTCTGTTCGGGGTTGGCGGCTACACTAGGTCTGCCCCGAGTCTGAAATTTGGGGTATAGGGGTAGCTCAGACCAAGAGTAATATAGGCCAGGTGGCGTTAGTCTACCACTTCCGGTTTCGGAGTTATGACCCCCGAGCGAAGCCGGTCTGTTCGGGGTTGGCGGCTACACTAGGTCTGCCCCGAGTCTGAAATTTGGGGTATAGGGGTAGCTCGGACCGGGGAGTAACATAGGCCAGGTGGCGTCAGTCTACTACTTCCGGTTTCGGAGTTATGACCCCCGAGCGAAGCCCTGTATCCTGCTAGTATACCATATTTTTACGCTATTTGAGAACGAAATTCGAACTCAGCCGTCCTTAGGGTGTATTGGTTATATAATAATACGTTTTTTTTAAATCGGATAAAAATGATGACCTCTATAGGGTCCACAAGCTAAAAACGCGATTTTTCGTACAATCAGGGGCCATAATTCAGGAAGTTACGATCCGATATGCGCGAATATCGAAAGGAACCGAGATCTGTGGGTTATAAACTTACATTTCAAGTTTCAACAAAATCGGATAAAAATTGTGACCTCTATAGAGTCCACAAGCTAAAAATGTGATTTTTCGTACAAATAGGGGCCATAATCCATGAAGTTTTGATCCGATACATGCCAATATCGAAAGCAGCCGAGATCTTTTGGAGATAAACCTATATATCAAGTTTTGTCAAAATCGGATAAGAATTGTGACATGTAGAGTGTCCACAAACAATTGTGGACGGACGAACAGGGGCGACGACAATATACGTCCACATGAAAATGTGGGCGTATAATAAAATTATTTAACTCACCACATCTGATTTAGCACTGTACGTTCCTTTTTCCAAACTTTCCATTGCCATCCATTTTACTGGTAATTTCGTTTTTTTATTGTCTGAACTGTAATAATCTTTTTCATAGATATCTCTCGCTAAACCAAAATCAGCCACCTTTGCTCGGAAATCTTGATCCAACCTTCGTAATGATAAGTTAAATCAAATAAAATAGACTACAAAAAGTTTATAGACAATGTTATAATCTTATACCAAGACAACTAAGAGACCTTCAGAATTTTTGAGACACACGTGATCATACAGTCTATAGGAGAAATCACTCAAAATTATAATACAGGTTAGAGAATTTATCAATCTATTCAAATTGTATATCCACATTATATAGTAGTTCTCCATGTTGCCAATAAAAAATTTACTGAGCCATAGACGATATTTAGAATAGGAATTATGCCAATGGTTAGTACTATAAAAAATATTTTAGTTTAATGTTTATATTTGTTTTGTTTTTTTGTGATACATTCATTGGCTTCTGAAATTAAACCATCGCAAGCACATCACTAAATTCGGCAATGCAACTTTAAATCTATTTTAAAAATGCAAATCCATTGTTTCTAAATTACCAGTGAAATATTATGTTTCCAAGACAAGTCTAAAACCAGCGGTTGCCAAGCAAGATACACCAATATTTTGCAAGAGATGGATAGAGAACAAGCTAAAAAAAAAAAAACCCTGTGATTTTTCTACAATCAGGGACCATAATCCAGGAAGTTATGGTCTGAAATGTGCAAATCTTGAAAGGAAACGAGATCTTTGGGATATAAACATAAGTTTCATCAAAATCGGACAACCAGCGGCTGCCAGGCAGGATACGCCCACATTTTCGAGAGATGGATAGAGAACAAGCTAACAAGAAAGTGATTTTTCCTACAATCAAGGGCCATAATTCAGGAAATTACAATTCGATATGCGAGAATATCGAAAGGAACTGAGATCTTTGTGTTATAAACTTACATTTCAAGTTTCAACAAAATTGGATAAAAACCGCGACCTCTATAGGGTCCACAACCTTGATATACCATATTTTTATGCTATTTGAGAACGAACGGCAGCCATTTTGTCTGTCAATTTGGGCCGATTTTCCCGAAATTTGAACTCAGTTCTCCTTAGGGTGTAACAGTGATATAATAATACGTTTTTTTAAATCAGATAAAATTATGACCTCTAAAAACGCGATTTTTCGTACAATCAGGGGCCATAATTCAGGAAGTTACAGTCCGATATGCGCGAATATCGAAAGGAACCGAGATCTGTGGGTTATAAACTTACATTTCAAGTTTCAACAAAATCGGATAAAAATTGTGACCTCTATGGGGTCCACAACCTTGATATACCATATTTTTACGCTATTTGAGAACGAAGGGCGGCCATTTTGTCTGTCAATTTTAGGCCGATTTTCAAAAAATTCGAACTCAGCAATTCTTAGGGTGTAACAGTGATATAATAATACGTTTTTTTAAATCGGATAAAAATTATGACCTCTACAGGGTCCACAAGCTAAAAACGCAATTTTTCATACAATCCGGGGCCATAATTCAGGAAGTTATGGTCCGATATGCGCGAATATCGAAAGGAACCGAGATCTTTGGGTTATTAACTTACATTTCAAGTTTAAACAAAATCGGATAAAAATTGTGACCTCTATAGGGTCCACAACCTTGATATACCATATTTTTACACTATTTGAGAACGAACGGCGGCCATTTTGTCTGTCAATTTTGGGCCGATTTTTACGAAATTCGAACTCAGTCGTCCTTAGGGTGTAACGGTGATATAATAATATGTTTTTTTAAATTGGATAAAAATTATGACCTCTATAGGGTCCACAAGCTAAAAACGCGATTTTTCGTACAATCAGGGGCCATAATTCAGGAAGTTATGGTCCGATATGCGCGAATATCGAAAGGAACCGAGATCTTTGGGTTATTAACTTACATTTCAAGTTTAAAAAAAATCGGATAAAAATTGTGACCTCTATAGGGTCCACAACCTTGATATACCATATTTTTACGCTATTTGAGAACGAACAGCGGCCATTTTGTCTGTCAATTTTGGGTCGATTTTCACGAAATTTGAACTCAGCCGTCCCTAGGGTGTATCGGTGATATAATAACACGTTTTTTTAAATCGGATAAAAATTATGACCTTTATAGGGTCCACAAGCTAAAAACGTGATTTTTCATACAATCAGGGGCCATAATTCAGGAAGTTACAGTCCGATATGCGCGAATATAGAGAGGAACCGAGATCTTTGGGTTATAAACTTACATTTCAAGTTTCAACAAAATCGGATAAAAATTGTGACCTCTATAGGGTCCACAAGAAAATAACGTGATTTTTCGTACAAACAGGGGCCATAATCCATGAAGTTTCGATCCGATACATGCCAATATCGAAAGCAGCCGAGATCTTTTGGGGATAAACCTATATTTCAAGTTTCGTCAAAATCGGACAAGAATTGTGACCTGTAGAGAGTCCACAAACAAATTGTGGACGGACGGACAGGGGCGACGACAATATACGTCCACATGAAAATGTGGGCGTATAAAAATTGTGACCTTTAGAGGGTCCACAACCTCCGTATTAATACTTTTACACAATATGCACAAGGAGCGACCATTTTGTGGGGCAGTTTCGTTTTGATTTTCCCCAAATTTGAACTCAACCTTCATTATGGTGTAACGGTGATATATTTAACAGGTTTAAAATCGGATAAAAAGTGTGACCTCTAGAGATTCCACAAGCTAAAAATGTGATTTTTTTGTACAATCAGGGGCCATAATTCAGTAAGTTATGGTCAGATATGTGCGAATATCCAGAGGAACTGAGATCTTTGGGATATAAACATATATTTTAAGTTTCATCAAAATCAGACAAAAATTGTGACCTCTAGCGGGTCCACCACCTTGGCAATATATACCTTTACACAATTTGCGTTCAAGGAATGGCCATTTCGTCAGGCAGTTTTGGTTCGATTTTTATGAAATTGGAATTCAATCACCATCAGGTGTAACGATGATATATCCAAACGATTTTTAAAATCGGATAAAAATTGTGACCTCTAGTGGTTCCACAAGCTAAAATCGCAATTTTTTTCTTACAATCTGGGGACATAATCCAGGAACTTACGGTTCGATATGCGCAAATATCAAAAGAAACCGAGATCTTTGGGATATAAACACATGTTTTGAGTTTCATCAAAATCAGATAAAAATTGTTATCTCTAGAGGGTCCACAACCTTGATATTACATACTTTAACACTATTTGCATATAGGGAGTGACCATTTTGTCTGGCAGTTTCGGTCCGATTTTCACGAAATTCAATTTCGACCATCATTATGGTGTAACTCTGACAGATTCAAACGTTTTTTTTTTAAATCAGATAAAAATTGTGACCTCTAGAGGAATCACACGCTAAAAGCGTGATTTTTTGAACCGATATGCGTGAATAACGAAATTAACCGAGATTATTAATTATAAACATATATTTCAAGTTTCAACAAAATTGGAAAAAAATTGACCTCTAGCAGAGTGTCCACAAGCTAAAAACGTGATTTTTCATACAATCAGGGACCATAATCCATGAAGATACGATCCGATACATGACAATATCGAAAGGAACCAAGATCTTTCTGAGATAAACCTATATTTCATGTTTCGTCAAAATTGGATAAAAATTTTGACCTGTAGAGTGTCCACATGCAAATTGTGGACAGACAGGGGTGACGACAATATACATCCACATGAAAATGTGGGCGTATAACAATTAAAAGCCTTAAAGACTAGTATGTCATTTTGTAAACAAATATTTTTAGATAGGAAATTATGAAAGAAAAATTTATTTCTGTCATGAGTAAAAGATTTATTTATTTTATTTTTATACTCTTGGGGAAAACCATTAAAATAAACAATGGGTGTTATATTGTTAATAATCTTACATGCAGTTTCTGGCAGCTAAATCTCTATGAACAAACTTAAGGCCAGCTAAATATTCCATTCCCTTAGCTATATCTATACCGAACAGTATTAGATCTTTAATTGTGGGGTTCTGAAATAAAACACACCAATAACAAACCAAAAATAAAAATAAGCAAAACTTTAAAAAAAAGCAAATAAAACAAAATTATAAAAAATAAATAAACCCCAGTTAATTCTAGTAATAAAAATTAAAAGCAAATAAAACAAACAGCCAGACATTAAATACACTGTTACAAAGCTATATTTCTGTGAATACATGTAAAATATGTAACCTTAATGTGCTGGTTAAATTCAACACAAGATCACAGAATATGTATAATGACTACCACCAGAACTTTGTATGGGGCCTTTTTATAATTTGGGGGAGTCGGGAGCAACATTGGCATGTACCAAAAGTGATTAATGTTTGTGCACTGGCAAATATATTAATAGCATAACGCTTCTAATTAAACCCAGAATTATGTTTTATTAGTAGAGGAACATTTTTGGCCAATCAGAATGACCACAATTCCGGTGATTGCACTTCTCTCTTGGTTTTTTGTTGATGTATGTCAGTAAAAATAAATAATTTCTGTGGGTGCAATAATTATGTATATATATAGTTTGCCAGGCAATGAAAACTATGCCCACAGCAGCTAAGTTATCCAAGCAGTCCAATAGATTGTTGATTGTTTACTCATTTGTACTAACTTGTAGGTAATGGGAGGGTTTACAAGACACTGATCAAGAGTAACAAGTAATTATCAGAAAATGAAATGAAATAGGGTTTAACGTCCTACTGTTCTGCTCCAAACTGAGCTGATAAAGACGGGCATACGCCATACAGTGTGCTATGAGGAAATTTTGCCCGGACAGCGGCACTACAGCCTACTCTTATATTGAATTCCAACTGTCAGGGGATTTTTTTTTACGTGTACACCAATGTGTACACAGGACCTCGGTTTTCCGTACCATCCGAATGACTAGACAGCTGTCCTTGCTTGTTACGCCCTCCGTCCTGCATCATTGACAAGGGGGAACCACGCTGGAAAATCCTCTGCCAATGCAGGGATCAAACACCCGACCTCCAGGCTAGCGAGCCAGCATCTTACCCACTTAGCCACAGTGACCCCGAGTAATTATCAGATCTAATTCAAGATTGATTGGCTTGTAGTTGTTCCTAGATCCAACATGTACTGGTAATCAGTTAATAAATTTAGATGTTCAATTTATTGGATATTGTGTCTAATAAACATAAACACTATGTTTAAATTTAAAATTAATCTGATAATCACTTTAGCCATTAAAGGCTCTAGAAGACTTTTAATAGTGATCAAGGGCATTTTTTTCAAAGTGGTCAAGGGCAATAACTCTTGAAGTACTTATCAGAAATTACTGATATTTTAACTTGAGAAAACCCCTGATCTGAATTTTGCTGATATCTTGAGAAAACTCCTGATCTGGATAACTGATGACTTAATTTGAGTAAAACTCTGATCTGGATTACCGATGGCTTAATTTTATTACACCCCTGTTCTGGATTACTGATATTTTAACTTGAGTAAACTCCTTATCTGTATCAGTGATGTCTTAACAAAATTTGTATTCTTAATCTTATAAATTCTTACATTATTTTCATCTCTGATGTAGCTGAGTAAATCACCGTGTTCCATAAACGGTAGAACAACAAGAGGCATGGCATCTAATCCAAGACATATCCCAATTAATTCTAGAACATTCTCATGATGAAAATCTTTCATTAATAGAGCCTCTTGAAGAAAAGCATTTAGCTCTATTTCACGAGGATTACTCTCTGAAAAACAAATTGTTGGAAAGTATGTTTTCAATATCCATACATCAATTCCAAGTATTTACACATTCCACATGGCCAATACTTTGAAAGTTAATTAGAGCAAATGTTTGACAATACATTGGTCAGATTTGAACCTGTGAAATCAAGGACAATATAAAAACCGGTACAACAGATTAATTTGTCATGTGTGATCATACATATTTGAACCAACATCATCAAGTTTCTGTTAATTATAGAGTAGAAATGTAGCGTTTACTTACGATGTAAAGTTTTAACAGCAACCAATATATCTCCTTTTTGTTCAGGCAATGTAAGAAACCCTTTATATACACAGCCAAAATTACCTACATAAAACACAATACAAATAACTCAAATACTGTACATATCAAAAACCATGTCCTGGATAGTCAATAAAATAGCAGAGAGATAACACAGGACTCTCACTACAACACCAGACTATTATTCTCACCTCATTGTTAAATCCATGCCATTTTTGGCCTATGACAGTTTTTCGAACATTTTGATGATCCTATCTTGATAATGACAAAGAGCTCAATGTGTCACAAGCATCTGATAAAATATTATAGAAGGTAGTTGAGCATCTCATTTTCAATTTTATATCTACGCCAGGTTAAAGGCATCCATAGACTGTGACGTTATTTTCTTAATCGATTTCCCTAATTGTTCTTCTTATGCACTAATGGAAAATATAAACAATTTTTTTAAAATTCCTCTATCGAATAATTTTGAAATTTAAATTCAATTATCTTTATAGTGTGTTTAATCTTATAAAGGCAATAATTTAAAAAGACATTAAGGGTTGAGTGAATACTAGTGCTGGGTATTGCCACGGCAGTCATGATACAATACATATTGTGATTCAAGTACTATGATACGATTCGTATCATGATTCATAACCAGGTCAATATTTATCAAGAAAACAACAAGATAAATGAATAATTGATATTTTTAGTCCTGCCAATGTCGAAGAAATTAAACTGTTTTATATCATGAAATTGATGTAGATCAAAACAATGACCAAAATCATTTAAGAGTGTTTGTGTGGATAATGTGTGACGTAGATAATTAAGAGTGACAGGTTACTTACTGAAGCGACAAAAAAAAACATAAAAAAAGAACCCTGATAAATCAATTCAGTTTCTCGCGATTCAATATGCGAATAGTGAAAAGGTGAATCGCGATACATCGATTGAATGATATATCATGCCAACAATATATTGTGGTGCCAACAATATATCGTGCAAGCACTAGTCAATACTACATCCATAAGTGCTAGTTTTACCTTTGCCCAATATTTCAGTTTTAGTTAAATGTTCACTGTCTATAAGCAGATT
Organism: Patella vulgata; assembly: GCF_932274485.2. Lineage (NCBI taxonomy): Eukaryota > Metazoa > Mollusca > Gastropoda > Patellidae > Patella > Patella vulgata. The sequence continues at coordinate 49,023,591 of NC_065885.2, forward strand.
TTCATTTGTTATTAAAGCTAACAGATCATCATCTATAAGGGTTGAAGGTGCAGCTGCAGCAATAGCATCTCTTTCTGTATAATCTGTAAACATAATATTACTATATATGATTTTATGTTTAGTTTGTTAAAAGCAATGTTATAAGAAAGCCACATAACATGGAAATATTCCCACTTTCGCCCATTTAGCAACAATGTCTCAACAGCAGCTTAATTGGATGTTGACCAAATTTGATATTTCAGAAAAGGAACTGATAGTCGCTGAATGCTGAATATCGTCCTCTCATGACCACAATGCTTCACACCAAATTTGAAAAATATCTGTCAAAAACTGTAGCCACTAGCCAACTACGCACTCCCTATACAAACAATCCACATTCCAACAAAATGAGAAATAAAAAAAAACCTTACTGTTTTGTCTGTTTTCTAGGTTAAAAGTATGTTCACCAGGTTGTGTTAAACTATCAATACCAATATGATCACCTTGTGTATATCTGATACTACGATCATCACATGGGGGTTTAAAGAAACCAATACGTTTTTTCTTCATTATACATAATATAACGAAAACGGCTATACAGATTAAAGCTATTATTACACCCAGTATAACAAGTTGGTATGTTGAAGCTGATGCTCCTGCTGTATATATGACAAATCCTATTTCATAATGAAGATTACCAACATGAACCTAAAATACACACAAATATCATACATAATTTCCTGACATAATAATCTCAAATTAAAAATCAATCGACCAGTTTGAATAATTTTTATTTTATCTGTTTCCATAATTAATTTTTTTTTGGAAGAGATGTTAAAGGAGCACTCTTACATTTCATCTGATATGAAAACTTGAAATTTACGATTACAGTAAATGTAATAAAATAACCTTTTTACCCTGTCTGAACAGGGTTACGAACTGTTTACATGTACTGAGAATTGTGATAAAGGCAACTCATCACTCCGGGAAGCTAACAGACATGGACTGTTATTCAGCCATTGTTGCAGCTGTCAGATTGGAACCTTGTCAATAATTATAATAAAAATGATTGTATTTTTTCAAAAAGTTCTCTCCGACAGCTGCATGGGATTATTCAGGGTTTTTTCACCAAAATATATCTGAGGCAGGTCATATTGTCATATCTATCATAACATCAAACTAACAGGGTTGATAATTAGTAGTTGCCAACTGGTCTGGGGCCATTATTTATATCTAAAGGAGGCAAAGGATTTTGAAATAGCATGCCACTATCAATTGGAATTTGAGTATGGCTTATAAATAAGATATGGTGCTCACCACTTGATTAATATATAGAACAGCTGATACCACTTCACATTTGAGGCATTCAAATTTTTGAAATAAAATTTGGTATGGGTCAGTTGATAAATCAATAATTTGACCATTGCAATTTTAGTTTGTTGAAACTGTACTAACCTCTACTTTTCTCTTGGGTTCATTTTCACTTATAGATGTTGGTTTATTACTCGGAATACATTTAATATTAGTTTCTTCTAAATCTTTTACTTTACATATATCATCTCCTACAATAACTTTTATATCTGTCTGTGTAAAACCTAATCCTATATTATCACCCTGTAAATAATTATATCCTTTATCTAAGTAAAACTGTAAATCTATATATAACAAATATAGTTTACTCCCAGGAAGTCTCTGTTAGGGTCCATAGAAGATTAAGAACAAATATTCTCTTGTTTACCCAATACATGTAACCCCAAACAGATAACTAACAACCCCCTCACAAAAGCTGCAAACCAAGTTATGCATTTGCCGATCTGAATGATATTACAAATTGAAAGATAGGTTGCCAGGCATGGAAACATTTACCCACAGCAGGTAAATCAACCAAGCAGTCCACAAAGGTTGTCACACTGTTGATCTTCAGGTAAATAGAAAGCAAATTCTTTAAACTGATAATATCATTTCAATGTTGACAAATTTTCTATGATATAATCAAGGGTAATAACTCTATAGGCATTGTGTTGCAATATAATTCTTCTCATTGCACTAATCTGAACATAAATTTCAAGCAGACTGAATGTCAGCTATTGCCAATAGACTGCTCACAACATTCCACAAAGTGATCAGAGATAATAACTCTAAAAGTTATCAGAAACTATTGCAATTCAGTCAGATGATCAATGTAATCTGTATGAATAATGATGACTTGATACGGACAAATGATACAGTGAGCGAACAAGCTAAAAAAATAACTGAACACTTTTCTACAATATTAATTGGTAGTAGTGAATAAATTTTAGACGAATCAACAGAAGACTATAATTATCCTCATTGTAAAAACACTTTACACCAAAAGTAACAACACTTTTTTTAAGCATCAACAATTGAAAATTTAGGGAATATCACCGGAATTTTTCATAATCTATATGGGTTTTATATTCTAGTCTATGATGCCGTTTCTATGTTGTATGATATAATCATATGGAAGTGGTTAACAGGCAACAATATTTAACACTAAGTTTCAACTTACTTCAATGACAAGATTTGATTGTGAAACATCAAACTCTAAAACATTCCCGTCTCCACGAAATTTATCAAACACTGGATCAGGATAATATGTAAAACTACTTAATTTCCCCTGTGTTTGATGAAAGTTGCGTAAATTTTCCACACCATCCATAATAAACCACAAATTGACTTCCTCTGGATCTGTTTTCTCTGCATTGGTGATGACAGAACTAAAATCAAGAGCTGGACAAATCATAGCTTCTCCTCCTTCCGTAACATTACAAAGCTACAAATACAATACTAAAGTTACAATATAAAAAAACATGTAGAATATAGCAGAGAAATAATGCATTGATGATTATAAAGGTCAAATTCTATATAAAATGTGTATTTATTCACATAGTTTCATTAGAAATACAGCACAAACAATTAATTTTTAGGAAGAAAGAGAGAGAAATGGGGTTTAACATCCACTCAACACAAACTAGGTCATTTCGGGACTAACATATGGTTTAATTTTATTTCAATAATTCGCTTGCGCGTAGGGGTCTTTAGCAGCGGGAGGAAACCGGAGGACCCGGGGAAAACCCACGCGGTTGGACAGGCGACCCTAATCCTTGTCGCGTACAACCGGGGATTCGAAACCACGCCAGTTGACTAAATGACAGGCCTTATGATACAGCAAGCATGTGCTAACCATTCGGCCATCCAACCCCCTTTTAGGAAGAAAAACCACTAGTTTTAATTAAATGCATTTATATAATTGATCACTGTCATTTTCCTGTTGGGTCGATGGCAATTAAGTTCACCTTTATGTGGACCTATATTATTATAGTTTCCTTTTTAACATAAGGAGTACTGCACTACATGCAAAACAAAACCAACAAAACAAGACAGACATTACAAGAAATAAACAACAAATATCAAATCAAGTGAATGGATTGTTGTTTCTTTTTTTTCTAACTGGGGTATGCAATTAATGTATGTATATTGTATCAGGATTATATTGTAACTTTAAGTGCAGTTGAATTTTCGGCAGATTATCAAATAACTTAAATCGTTATTTTTATTATATGAAAGGACTGTTGAGAGTCTTATGGACCCTTGACACTTAAAACAATATATGTAGTGACTCGTTAAGTCTGAGGATTTAAAAAATATTTTTTTAAGATATGTGAAAACAAGAAATCATGTTGGTGCCTCTGAAGAAAGTCAAAATTTTAAATTGTCCATTCCAGCAGATCAGACAGTCAAATGATAGCCTGAATTGATGACATAACTTGATAAATGGTTTGATAAAATAAAGTGTTACTACATTACCTCTTGTTGTGTTAAGTCTTTCGCATCTAACGAACCTCCTATATACGGTCTAGCTACTGAATCCAAGTTAGATCCTCTCACAGTTATTGGTATACCACCACTACATGTATAGAAAATATATAATAAAATCACTATCCAAATTCAATACACCCATTCCAAGTGTATTTGGTTACATATTGATGACGACAACGTTTTATCGAATTAAAGAGAAACTTTCACTCCTGCCAAAAAAACAATTGAATAAATTTATAATAGCATTATACAGTAGTCATTCACACAGAATTGACACTAGATTTAAACACTTTTCCAGACTAAAATCTTACCTAACAAAAGATTGACGTGGTAAAATATGATCAATTGTCGGGTTTTCTAAGTAGAAAAAGTTAGTTTCTTCATTTTCATCAATACTTAAGGTAGCATCATCAATTTTAACAATGAGTGGACCATATCCTTTAGCTCTATTTATAAATCTTTTTCTTCTTGATGATATGAAACCAGATGTTTCTGACCAAGGAACAGTTGTACAGTCAATCTGTGTACTAGTTAAACTAAATAAAACACAGAAAAATATTCTTCTTCTTAAAGAGTTTTTACATTTAACTAACTAAAACATAATTACCGATAAGTACAACAATTTGTAAATGACTTGATTTAAAGCTTCCAAACAAGTTAATTGAACTATTTCTTCACATTTTGGTATTTGCTTTATTCATACCCATTTCTATGAACCAATGGAATGCAAAATCTGAGACGACTTCTATAAACAACTTTTCATTCTTGCACATAGAAATAACTACCAGACTATTTCATCCATTGTCAAGCTTACCCTCAGATAAACAGTTCGATAATCAATGTTATTACTCCATGTGTTTTAAAGGGCCAATCCCGATAATATTTTGGAGAATAAAACTGGTTAATTTTGAGTTAAAATCCCTTAAAATCCTCTACCTTAGGGCCGAGCAACTAACTCAATATATTTGATACGTTTTCAAACAACTTAATCCCATCAGTCTTAATCTGGAAGTGGGGACTGGTGCCCCGAGCTGTATTATGCAGTGTCTGGATAAAACCAGACTTTTATTTTATATAAATAATGTGTAGGTGAAATTTACCTTTCCTTATCAGGTACAGCACATGGGTCACTCACTATATAAACCTCTAAAGGAACGGGAATCGATTATCAGGTCACCGATCGAAAGAACTGACCCAAAATCTTAAAAGGGGGTTACGTGTCCGGATAAGCAGTTTTGAAGTTCACGTCCAAATGACTCAATATTTTGAGCTGAAATTTTAAGACAGTGTAAATACACCATTCCTCTATATTTTGGCGCTTAAATTTCATATGTACTCGGACTTTTATTTTTGAGACTCTGTTCAATTCGGGATAGTCCCTTTAAGGTCTCTACCACTAAATATCCAAATTATTGTGAAATTCAGCTATGACCATTTTAAAGTATAATTGGCTTACTGCACTCACTTGAAAATGATACAAGTAAAATTATAAGCAACAGACACATTTGGCAATCCTCCTATATTCAAATTATATCCCTTGATCCTTATGTTAGTCCCTCCTGCTACAGGCCCTTGTTTTGGTTGAAAAGACTCTATTTTTGGTTCCTGGAAAATAATAAACATTTAAAGTTTTGAGGTAAATTCAGAATGTGTATATCAAAAGATCATTACTGGGAATTTGGGGCTTACAAATTATTAATAGTGGTATATCAAGAGATTAAGTCTTATTAAGCCAGACCTCTCGCAATCAAAACACTACTTCTTTCACTGCCTTGCCCACAAGTATAGTCATTGTAGTAATAGCAAGAGGTTACTGCACGGGTCATGGGTCAATCACTGCAATTTAATATTTAAACAAGAACATATTTGAATTTATTTTCAGCATTATATAATTATATACAGTCAATGAAACAGTTATTTTGAAGGATAAATGTTTTGTTACCTGATAAGAGAAATATTGTTCCGAGTAATCAGTGCCTTCTACATGGTAGCTTCTACCAAACATGATACTATCTGTAACTGTTATCTGTACTGGTCTCTGTTGTACAGGAGCAGGACCAGTTCGACATATTAACCTATTTAAAAATTTATATTATCAGTAAAAACACTTAAGTCTAAGAGTCAAATGCTGAAAATAAAATACCAAAAGTTGATCCAAAGAAAGAGCCTGTTATCATGTGATGTAAAACATAGACGGTGGCTCGTCATGAAGGGTGGAAAAGTCATCACAGTATTCAGATTTAACAGTAAGTCAAAGAGCAATAAATTTATTTAAAAAGTTTAACCAGCGGCTGCCACGCAGGATACGCCCACATTTTCGAGAGATGGATAGAGAACAAGCTAAAAAGAAAGTGATTTTTCCGACAATCAAGGTCCATATTTCAGGAAATTACAATTTGATATGCGCAAATATCGAAAGGAACCAAGATCTTTGTGTTATAAACTTACATTTCAAGTTTCAACAAAATTGGATAAAAACTGTAACCTCCATTGACCATTGGATCCACAAACTTGATATACCATATTTTTACGCTATTTGAGAACGAAGGGCGGCCATTTTGTCTGTCAGTTTTGGGTCGATTTTCACGAAATTCGAACTCAGCCGTCCTTATGGTGTAACGGTGATATAATAATAGGTTTTTTTAAAAATCGGATAACAATTATGACCATCACATAGGGTCCACAAGCTAAAAACGTGATTTTTCGTACAATCAGGGGCCATAATTCAGGAATCTACGGTCTGATATGCGCGAATATCGAAAGGAACCAAGATCTTTCGGTTATAAACTTACATTTCAAGTTTCAACAAAATCGGATAAAAATTGTGACCTCTATTGGGTCCACAACCTTGATATACCATATTTTTACGCTATTTGAGAACGAACGGCGGCCATTTTGTCTGTCAATTTGGGACCGATGTTTACGAAATTCGAACTCAGTTGTACTTAGGGTGTACCGGTGACATAATAATATGGTTTTTAAAATCGGATAAAAATTATGATCTCTATAGGGTCCACAAGCTAAAAACGCGATTTTTCGTACAATCAGGGGACTTAATTCAGGCAGTTACGGTCCGATATGCGCGAATATCGAAAGGAACCGAGATCTTTGGGTTATAAACTTACATTTCAAGTTTCAACAAAATCGGATAAAAATTGTGACCTCTATAGGGTCCACAACCTTGATATACCATATTTTTACGCTATTTGAGAACGAACGGCAGCCATTTTGTCTGTCAATTTTGGGCCGATTTTCACGAAATTCTAACTCAGTCGTCCTTAGGGTGTAACGGTGATATAATAATACGCTTTTTTAAATTGGATAAAAATTATGACCTCTATAGGGTCCACAAGCTAAAAATGCGATTTTTCGTACAATCAGGGACCATAATTTAGGAAGTTAGCGTCCGATATGCGCGAATATTGAAAGGAACAAGATCTTTAGGTTATAAACTTACATTTAAAGTTTCAACAAAATCGGATAAAAATTGTGACCTCTATAGGGTCCACAAGCTAAAAACGTGATTTTTCGTACAATCAGGGGCCATAATCCATGAAGTTTCGATCCGATACATGCCAATATCGAAAGATGCCGAGATCTTTTGGGGTTAACCTATATTTCAAGTTTCGTCAAAACCGGATAAGAATTGTGACCTGTAGAGAGTTCACAAACAATTGTGGACGGACGGACGGACGGACGGACGGACGGACAGACGGACGGACAGGGGCGACGGCATAATATGTCCACATGAAAATGTGGGCGTATAAAAATGGTTATTTAAGAAGTAAATCTCAAAAACTAACACTGACATGTTTACATTGACAGGGGCTATAAAATGTCAATAAAATAATATGCTAAACAATCTTAAAAATATAAGAAAACTCTGTGAATGGTTTACTAGATTTAGAAGACAGTGACAAAAGATTTATGTGTGACTGATTTGCATTAAGGGGTCTCCTCATGACTAGCCAAACACGCCAGTGATGCTAATGTGCCCCACCTCAATCCCAAAATAAATAAATGACACATTAATTAATAACATATTTTTTTTTGTTTAGTTTTGAGCAATAAACTTAGATAAAGCAGAATGGTTTTGATGTAGTGAAACTATACCAAGTATCATCACTCTCCCTCAATTCAAATCAACATTATTGTGTCTAGAAGCATCAACCAATCAAATTGCTCATCTCTGCTTAGCCTTGGCGAAAAATGTTAATCATCAAGTCATGACATTACCTTAAGGAACATCTACACAAATAGCCAGGGTTTTTATGACAGCATCGTGTTGCGTTAAAAGGTACTATAAGCCAAACCAGTTTAACTATTCTGACCTCTTCAGTCGGAGGTTAGAGTTAACTATGCATGGGTAGCTTTGTATTCTTTATTCGGTTCTAGCACGCTTTTGATAACATTGGCACTGTCTGACCCCGATATTTTCACAGGAATGTAACTTACTGCATACTGCGCATGCTCAAAGCAAGCTGGAGCAGGTTTTTTTTAAGCCAACCCGTTCAGACGGCTAAGATGAACCAGTTTAAAATAAAAAGCCTTCTCGAAGATAGGTCGCGAGCTGGGGTTTTTAAACTGGTTTATTTGCCCCATATTTGCATTCAGATGCTTAACTTAAACTGGTTTAACGATCCCTGGGGTTTTTAAACCTGGGCCCTGTTTCTCGAAATCTTAACTAAAGATAAAATCCAAATTTTAGAAGATACTTCAATTTTGATTGGCTAAGCGCTAAAATCAATCTAATAGTATCCAATCAAATTACTAAAATTTGGATTTTATCTTAGTTAAAAATTCGTGAAACAGGCCCCAGTTCAACTTAAGAGTCTGAACGGCATATAAGTGTGAACATTCTATCTCAATTAAAGGAACTAAATTGCTAATATTTGGGACCTAGAAATTGACCCAAATGTGTTGCAACTCATATAATAATGTAATCTGATTGTATATAAACTGATTTACATTCAATTGTTTCCGGTTTGACTCTAATTTCAAATCAGTTACGTTCAGCGAAATACGGCATGAGTCTCAACCGATTTGCAATTTCCAGCGTCTGGTTATTACAGTCTATTGCGCATGCTCTCCAGATAAGATATGGCGTGACCGTTTGAAATGAGATGTGGAATATGTATAGCCTCGTTCTTTCTAGTCACTTGTTAGAAACCCACTGTGGTACACGATTCGTGTACCAATGGTAAAATATTTATTTTATCTTAAATATTGGATATCAGAGGCCTACCTTTTCCCCGGTAAGATCACAACATAATGTTGATTTGAATTGACAAATAATTCGCGTTTTCATCGTGTAAGACTTTGGATGACATTGAGTTAGAGACTTAGCTACTTTAAAAGCAGAGTTATTGTGTTCCAAAGTCTTAAACAATCAAATCAAAGCATTAGCAGAAAACTCCCATCATCGAACTTAGTCATAGTGAATGATATACTGGTAATATGGTATTTTATAAAATGAAACTTTCTTACCATGTTGAATTCGAATTTTTAATGTCACATTTTATCTTAGAAATTTCAACAGTCAGACTGGCTTTATCTTTTAATATTGCGCTTCCAAAATTTTGACCAGTCAAAGTCAATAAAGTTCCACCTTGAGTTGGACCATTTAGAGGATTAATCTAGAAAATAAATGAAAATGGTCTACAATCCCTGTCTTATAAAGAATACACTGTAGGCAATCATCTCAGGGTCAACACTTCTCTATCTTGTGTCTAGTCTGATAGGTTTATTTATGGGAACAATACACATAATCTGAATGCCAGTGTCCCTCTCCTTCGCTCTATTATCTATAGCATTAATGTATTTATGGGAGCCATGCACATTATCTGAATAACAGTGTCCCTCTCCTTCGCTCTATTATCTATAGCACTAATGTATTTAGAAAGGTGTGCATTCCCGTAATAAGAAAACAACTGTTCTAAATCTTTATCCTAGTCCTGTACAACTATGTAAAGCACTGTGAAGAAATTATTTAGTTCCCCAATATCATGTTGTGTAAGTGCCTGGATAACCATGTTTATAAATAGCCTATACTTGTCGTAGTTATATTGTAAGTGACCGTCTTGATTATCAAGTCACTCGTAAATTGGAAGAAAGAAATTCTTTAAATGGTTTACTAACCCCAAAATGCTAATATTGTGAAAAGTTGAACATTTTAATTTCAAATTTGCAGACAAATCTCAAACCACAGTTTTAAAGTGTTATTAATTTATGTACCAGATACTTACAGAATGAAGAGAAGGTGGACATTGATTACGATTAAAATCATTATCACATTCATTGTATGTTGTACACTTTCCCCTACACCAGCCACATCCCAGAGGATCTGAACTTGATAAACATGAATCACAATCACTATGTACTCCACATGAATCTAAGGAAAACTTTATAACCTAAAACAAAAGATTAAAACAAGTTTAAAACATGAAAGTCATTCACTTGAAAAGAATCCATTAACCATTATATATTTGATCATACAGCATAAGATAAATGAAATTACAATTTAATTTTTTTTTCTTCAGATTTTCAATCTACATTGTAATCTGTGTTTTGCCCTTGTGACAATTCTATGTAAAACATCTCAACTGATCAAACTATATTAAAACATGATGAAAACGCACTACTTTTATACATGGATGAATGTAAATCTTGTTTGAAAGATACACTTTTATATTACGCTTCTGAATATCAGATCAAATCTATAACATGAACGAATGATGTTTTCAAGATAGCGTAAAGTTAAACACTAACCAGCGGCTGCCAGGCAGGATACACCCACATTTTCGAGAGATGGATAGAGAACAAGCTAACAAGAAAGTGATTTTTCCTATAATCAAGGGCCATAATTCAGGAAATTACAATTCGATATGCGCAAATATCGAAAGGAACTGAGATCTTTGTGTTATAAACTTACATTTCAGGTTTCAACAAAATCGGATAACCAGCAGCTGCCATGCAGGATACGCCCACATTTTCGAGAGATGGATAGAGAACAAGCTAACAAGAAAGTGATTTTTCCTACAATCAAGGGCCATAATTCAGGAAATTACAATTTGATATGCGCAAATATAGAAAGGAACTGAGATCTTTGTGTTATAAACTTACATTTCAAGTTTCAACAAAATCGGATCAAAAATTGTGACCTCTATAGGGTCCACAACCTTGATATACCATATTTTTACGCTATTTGAGAACGAACGGCAGCCATTTTGTCGGTCAATTTTAGGCCGATTTTCACGAAATTCTACCTCAGTCGTCCTTAGGGTGTAACGGTGATATAATAATACGGTTTTTTAAATTGGATAAAAATTATGACCTCTATAGGGTCCACAAGCTAAAAATGTGATTTTTCGTACAATCAGGGGCCATAATTTAGGAAGTTAGGGTCCGATATGCGCGAATATTGAAAGGAACAAGATCTTTGGGTTATAAACTTACATTTCAAGTTTCAACAAAATCGGATAAAAATTGTGACCTCTATAGGGTCCACAACCTTGATATACCATATTCTTACGCTATTTGAGAACGAACAGGCGCCATTTTGTCTGTCAATTTTTGGCCGATTTTCACGAAATTCGAACTCAGTCGTCCTTAGGGTGTAACGGTGATATAATAATAGGTTTTTTTAAATCAGATAAAAATTATGACCTCTATAGGGTCCACAAGCTAAAAACGAGATTTTTCGTACAATCAAGAGCCATAATTCAGGAAGTTACGGTCCGATATGCGCGAATATCAAAAGGAATCGAGATCTTTGGGTTAAAAACTTACATTTCAATTTTCAACAAAATCAGATAACCAGTGGCTGCCAGGCAGGATAGGCCCACATTTTCGAGAGATGGATAGAGAACAAGCTAAAAAAGTGATTTTTCGTACAATCAGGGGCCATAATTTAGGAAGTTACGGTCCGATAAGCACGAATATCAAAAGAAACCGAGATCTCTGGGTTACAAACTTACAGTTCAAGTTTCAACAAAATCCGATAAAATTGTGACCTCTATAGGGTCCACAACCTTGATATACCATATTTTTACGCTATTTGAGAACGAAGGACAGCAATTTTGTCAGTCAGTTTTGGGCCGATTTTCACGAAATTCGAACTCAACCTACCTTAGGATGTAACGGTGATATAATAATACGTTTTTTTTAAATCGGATAAAAATTATGACCTCTATGGGCTCCACAAGCTAAAATCGTGATTTTTCGTACAATCAGGGGCCATTATTCAGGAAGTTACGTTCCGATATGCGCGAATAACAAAAGACACCGAGATCTTTGGGTTATAAACTTACATTTCAAGTTTCAACAAAATCGGATAAAAATTGTGACCTCTATAGGGTCCACAACCTTGATATACCATATTTTTACGCTATTTGAGAACGAAAGGCGGCCATTTTGTCTCTCAGTTTTGGGCCGATTTTCACGAAATTCGAACTCAGTTGTCCTTAGGGTTTAACGGTGATATAATAATACGTTTTTCTAAATCGGATAAAAATTATGACCTCTATAGGCTCCACAAGCTAAAATTGTGATTTTTCGTACAATCAGGGGCCATAATTCAGGAAGTTACGTACCGATATGTGCGAATATCGAAAGGAACCGAGATCTTTGGGTTATAAACTTACATTTCAAGTTTCATCAAAATAGGATTAAAATTGTGACCTCTATAGGGTCCACAAGCTTGATATACCATATTTTTAAGCTATTTGGGAGCGAACGGCGGCCATTTTGTCTGTCAGTTTTGGGCCGATTTTCACAAAATTTGATCTCAGCCGTCCTTAGGGTTTAACGGTAATATAATAATAGTTTTTTTTAAATTGGACAAAAATTATGACCTCTATGGGCTCCACAAGCTAAAATCGTGATTTTTCGTACAATCAGGGGCCATAATTCTGAAAGTTACGGTCCGATATGCGCGAATATCGAAATGAACCGAGATCTTTGGGTTTTAAACTTACATTTCAAGTTTCAACAAAATCAGATAAAAATTGTGACCTCTATAGGGTCCACAACCTTGATATACCATATTTTTACGCTATTTGAGAACGAACGGCGGCCATTTTGTCTGTCAATTTTGGGCCGATTTTTATGAAATTTGAACTCATTCATCCTTAGGGTGTAACGGTGATATAATAATACGGTTTTTTAAATCGGATAAAAATTATTACCTCTATAGGGTCCACAAGCTAAAAACACGATTTTTCGTACAATCAGGGGCCATAATTCAGGAAGTTACGGTCCAATATTCGCGAATATTGAAAGGAACTGAGATCTTTGGGTTATAAACTTACATTTCAAGTTTCAACAAAATCGGATAAAAATTGTGACCTCTATAGGGTCCACAACCTTGATATACCATATTTTTACGCTATTTGAGAACGAACGGCGGCCATTTTGTAAGTCAATTTTGGGTCAATTTTCACAAGATTCGAACTCAGCCGTCCTTAGGGTGTAACGGTGATATAATAATACATTTTTTTAAATCGGATAAAAATTATGACCTCTATAGGGTCCACAAGCTAAAAACGCGATTTTTCGTACAATCAGGGACCATAATTCTGGAAGTTACGGTCTGATATGCGTGAATATCGAAAGGATCCGAGATCTTTGGGTTATAAACTTACATTTCAAGTTTCAACAAAATCGGAAAAAAATTGTGACCTCTATAGTGTCCACAACCTTGATATACCATACTTTTACGCTATTTGAGAACGAACGGCGGCCATTTTGTCTGTCAATTTTGGGCCGATTTTCACGAAATTCGAACTCCGCCATCCTTAGGGTGTAACGGTGATATAATTGAACGTTTTTTTTAAATCGGATAAAAATTATGACCTCTATAGGGTCCACAAGCTAAAAACACGATTTTTAGTACAATCAGGGGCCGTAATTCAGGAAGTTACGGTCCGATATGCACGAATATCGAAAGGAACCAAGATCTTTGGATTATCAACTCAGATTTCAAGTTTCAACAAAATCTGATAAAAATTGTGACCTCTATAGTGTCCACAAGCTAAAAACGTGATTTTTCGTACAAACAGGGGCCATAATCCATGAAGTTACAGTCCGATACATGCCAATATTAAAAGGAACCGAGATCTTCGGGTGATAAACCTATATTTCAAGTTTCGTTGAAATCTGATAAAAATTGTGACCTGTAGACTGTTCACAAAAAATTGTGGACAGACGGACGGACGGACGGACAGACAGGGGCGACGACAATATATGTCCACATGAAAATGTGGGCGTATAAAAATTGAAATGTAATGTTTGTGGTAACTTATTTATCCACACATATACCGGTAATAAAAAAAATGGTTTAAAAATGCCGGTGTTCGTTCAACCATTTTGATTTTGTATCTGATAGCAAACTTGTTATAAATAAACCAGTTTTAAAAACACAGCTTATTAAAAAAACTATCTTCGATAAGGCTTCTTATCTTGGCAGCTGGCTTTAAAATGCGAAGTGGGCTCCAGACATACTTCTTGCAGTGTTTCGTTTGATTATACCTAATCCCACTAAACACTGCTTTAACGAAGGCAAATTTCTGTTCCAAATTATGACTGGTCAATGGTCCGATTAACAACCAATAGCTTACTGCGTTACAAGAGCATTACGCTTAAAACAGAGCTCCAAATTGGACCAAATATGTTTACATAACGTTACGTCATGACTCATGATTTTATTATGCCCAATTAACCAGTGCATAGCAGAATATTGCCGAAAACTAATTGCATGACAACTGAGGCTATCAAATCGAAAACAATGTAAACAATACTGTTTGGAGACGAACATACTTTCACCATTTTTAATACCTTAAATCACTGTCTAAAGTTTTAGGGAAGACCCAGATTAAACGAAGAGCTGTCACATTGCTGTACTTGGGATAGATTTGATTGAATGGGAAGAAAAGACAAACTCCCTCAAAAGCTCAAGTATCAGAAGCCAATCCAGCAATGGCCAGAGAGGGATTTCTCGGGCCATTGCTTTAGGAATATGGCTCCAGATAGCTTCGGGCAGGCGCAGTAAGTTGTTTTTCTGGCCCTGTGCCCTTGAGTAATTATGTCAAATTATGTCAAATTAGTCAAACTGGCTTGGCTTATGGTACGTGTGGTCCTCTGGCTTAAAATTAAAAAGCACTGGTGTTTTGAAACCAGTTTAAAAATATCATCGAGAAAGCATATTTTCTTTTACTTTACATGTGATTAAATCAAGGAGAATGTCATTTATTGACACCAATAATCAACAAGAAACAAATTACCTTATTACCAGTAAGTAGATATAATCTTTCTTTATCAACATACATAGTAGATTCTATAGCTGTAGATTGTTGGGATGTAGTATTACCTAGATATAAACTCATATATTCTCGTTCTTCAGATTTATGTACCTGTAATAACATATTAAAAAATATACACGTTCTATTGTGCTTATTACATTTTTTTTATTTTGCTTTTTATTTTGATCTCCTGGGTATTCTTACACACTTTAACATCTTGCATCCCACTCTGTAAATCAAGCGAGAGAGAGCGAGAAATGGGGTTTAACGTCCACTCGACACCAACTAGGTCATTTCGGGACTAATACATGGCTCAATTTTATTTCAATAAATCGCTTGCGCGTAGAGGTTTTTAGCAGTGGGAGGAAACTGGAGGACCCGGAGAAAACCCACGAGGTTGGACAGGCGACCCTACTCCTTGTCTGTAAATCAAGCACTTTAAATGTGAATATAATGTTCTTGGGTATATTTGGAATACAAGTTAACTGTAATGGAATGAAATGAAATGGGGTTTAACTCCTACTTTTCTGCTCCGACTGGGCTAATAAAGATGGGCATACGCCATACATTGTGCTATAAGGGAAATTTTGCTTGGGCAGCGGCACTATGGCCTACTCTTATATCGAATTCCAACAATTTATACACAGGACCTTGGGTTTTCATCCCATCCGAATTACTAGATAGGTGTCCTTGTCAGGCCCTTCGTCCTGCACCACTGACAAGGGGAAACCACGTCGGCAAAGGGGATGGATGACTCTAAAAACGGTGGGAGTGAACTTTTTATTTTGTCAAAGGATCAAGTCACTACTGTTGTTAATGAATTCTCCCCAATTTATATCATTATGTTGTTTATAAGAATACGGTAAATGATTATCTAGTGTCATTTATGATTGTTAGTAATATTTATCAAGGTTTTGTTTCTTAACCAGCATAAAATATTTACATGAGCTCACAAATACGATTGTTTTTATTTTTTAAAATCAAAACAGGTCATGACTCCCTTTTAAAGTGACGTGAGAGTGAGTATCTGAAAACCAGAATATTTTTTTGTATGGCCTAAAGATTAGATTTTAAGCTAACATATGAAATCAATTTTCGCCACTGATAAAAAAAATTCTGTTGCTGAAAAGGGGGTTCAACTTAATATAACAGCCTATTGAAATAAAAACAAACCTTCAACAAAAATCCATCCACTGTTCCTAATAGAACAATTGTTTGTTCATGTTGTTGTATAGAAGCTACTGCCTGGATTATCTTATCTGTGTCAAAAAATCCATTAGCTTCCATCACTTTTTCTGATTGAATTCCACGTCTCTTTTTAATACTACAAATACTATCTGTAGTCCCATCTTGAATTTTCTGTACCTGTAAAGAGGTTATTAAGCAATTAAAAACAAGTCTTTAATAATGTGATGCTACAGTAATCGGTTAAAGCACTGGTCTCTCAACTTATGTGAGCCAGGAACAATCATTAGACTTTTTCTACTCTTGGTTACCTGTATCATGTAACACCTGCAGGACTAGTAAGGAGACCGAGAAATAACCAGCAGCTGTCAGGTAGAATACGCCCAGATTTTCGAGAGATGGATAGAGAACAAGCTAAAAAGAAAGTGATTTTTCCTACAATCAAGGGCCATAATTCAGGAAATTACAATTCGATATGCGCAAATATCGAAAGGAACCGAAATCTTTGGGTTATAAACTTACATTTCAAGTTATAACAAAATCGGATAAAAATTGTGACCTCTATAGGGTCCACAACCTTGATATACCATATTTTTAAGCTATTTGAGAACGAGGGGCGGCCATTTTGTCTGTCAATTTTGCGCCGATTTTCACGAAATTTGAACTCAGTCGTCCTTAGGGTGTAACGGTGATATAATAATACGTTTTTTTAAATCGGATAAAAATTATGACCTGTATAAGGTCCACAAGTTAAAAACGCGATTTTTCGTACAATCAGGGGCCATAATTCAGGAAGTTACGGTCGAATATGCGTGAATATCGAAAGGAACCGAAATCTTTGGGTTATAAACTTACATTTCAAGTTTCAACAAAATCGGATAACCAGCGGCTGCCAGGCTGAGGCAGGATACGCCCACATTTTCGAGAGATGGATAGAGAACAAGCTAACAAGAAAGTGATTTTTCCTCGATCAACGGCCATAATTCAGGAAATTACAATTCGATATGCTCAAATATCGAAAGGCACTGAGATCTTTGTGTTATAAACTTACATTTCAAGTTTCAAGAAAATCGGATAAAAATTGTGACCTCTATAGGGTCCACAACCTTGATATACCATATTTTTACGCTATTTGAGAACGAACGGCAGCCATTTTGTCTGTCAATTTCCGGCCGATTTTCACGAAATTCGATCTCAGCCATCCTTAGGGGGTAACGGTGATATAATTGAACGTTTTTTTAAATCGGATAAAAATTATGACCTCTATAGGGTCCACAAGCTAAAAACGTGATTTTTCGTACAATCAGGGGCCATAATTCAGGAAGTTACGGTCCGATATGTGCGAATATCGAAAGGAACCAAGATCTTTGGGTTATAAACTTACATTTCAAGTTTCAAGAAAATCGGATAAAAATTGTGACCTCTATAGGGTCCACAAGCTAAAAACGTGATTTTTCATACAAACAGGGGCCATAATCCATGAAGTTTCGATCCGATACATGCCAATATCTTTTGGAGATAAACCTATATTTCAAGTTTCGTCAAAATCGGATAAGAATTGTGACCTGTAGAGTGTCCACAAACAAATTGTGGACGGACGGACAGGGGCGACGGCATAATACATCCACATGAAAATGTGGGCGTATAAAAATGAATATACTTGTTCGTCTCAAGATCTTAAACTCTGTATCAATCTGAAGTCAATCGGATGATAACTTAAGGGCCATAACTTTGGCAGTAATTATCGGAAATCGTTGAAAATCAATAGGAATCTGTGTATAAATTTAAACTCAATCGGATATTAACTTGAGCCTCAAGAGCATCCACAAGATTTTTTGAAGTGATCAAGGGCCATAACTCTGGCAGTAATTATCGGAAATCGCTGAAAATCAGTAGGCTTCTTTGTCTCATGACCTCAAACACTGTGTATAAATTGAAAGTCAATCGGATATTAACTTTGGCCTCTAGAGCATCCACAAGATTTTTTCAAAGTGATCAAGGGCCATAACTCTGGCATCAAGTATAGGAAATCGCTGAAAATCAATAGGCTTCTTCGTCTCATGACCTTAAACACTGTGTATAAATTTAAAGTCAATCGGATATTAACTTTGGCCTTTAGAGCATCCACAAGATTTTTTGAAGTGATCAAGGGCCATAACTCTGGCAGTAATTATCGGAAATCGCTGAAAATCAGTAGGCTTCTTCGTCTCATGACCTTAAACACTGTGTATAAATTGAAAGTCAATCGGATATTAACTTTGGCCTCTAGAGCATCCACAAGATTTTTTCAAAGTGATCAAGGGCCATAACTCTGGCAGCAAATATTGGAAATCGCTGAAAATCAATAGGCTTCTTCGTCTCATGACCTTAAACACTGTGTATAAATTTAAAGTCAATCGGATATTAACTTTGGCCTTTAGAGCGTCCACAAGATTTTTCAGAGTGATCAAGGGCCATAACTCTGGCAGTAATTATCAGAAATCGCTGAAAACCAATATGCTTCATCATCTTATGACCTTAAACACTGTGTATAAATTTAATGTCAATCGGATATTAACTTTAGCCTCTAGAGCATCCACAAGATTTTTGAAGTGATCAAGGGCCATAACTCTGGCAGTAATTATCGGAAATCGTTGAAAATCAATAGGTTTCTTCGTCTCATGACCTTAAACATTGTGTATAAATTTAACGTCAATCGGATATTAACTTTAGCCTCTAGAGCATCCACAAGATTTTTGAAGTGATCAAGGGCCATAACTCTGGCAGTAATTATCGGAAATCGTTGAAAATCAATAGGTTTCTTCGTCTCATGACCTTAAACATTGTGTATCAATTTAACGTCAATCGGATATTAACTTTGGCCATTAGAGCATCCACAAGATTTTTTGAAGTGATCAAGGGCCATAACTCTGGCAGTAATTATCGGAAATCGCTGAAAATCAATAGGCTTCTTCGTCTCATGACCTTAAACACTGTGTATAAATTTAAAGTCAATCGGATATTAACTTTGGCCTTTAGAGCATCCACAAGATTTTTTGAAGTGATCAAGGGCCATAACTCTGGCAGTAATTATCGGAAATCGCTGAAAATCAGTAGGCTTCTTCGTCTCATGACCTTAAACACTGTGTAAAAATTGAAAGTCAATCGGATATTAACTTTGGCCTCTAGAGCATCCACAAGATTTTTTCAAAGTGATCAAGGGCCATAACTCTGGCAGCAAATATTGGAAATCGCTGAAAATCAATAGGCTTCTTCGTCTCATGACCTTAAACACTGTGTATAAATTTAAAGTCAATCGGATATTAACTTTGGCCTTTAGAGCGTCCACAAGATTTTTCAGAGTGATCAAGGGCCATAACTCTGGCAGTAATTATCAGAAATCGCTGAAAACCAATATGCTTCATCATCTTATGACCTTAAACACTGTGTATAAATTTAATGTCAATCGGATATTAACTTTAGCCTCTAGAGCATCCACAAGATTTTTGAAGTGATCAAGGGCCATAACTCTGGCAGTAATTATCGGAAATCGTTGAAAATCAATAGGTTTCTTCGTCTCATGACCTTAAACATTGTGTATAAATTTAACGTCAATCGGATATTAACTTTAGCCTCTAGAGCATCCACAAGATTTTTGAAGTGATCAAGGGCCATAACTCTGGCAGTAATTATCGGAAATCGTTGAAAATCAATAGGTTTCTTCGTCTCATGACCTTAAACATTGTGTATCAATTTAACGTCAATCGGATATTAACTTTGGCCATTAGAGCATCCACAAGATTTTTTGAAGTGATCAAGGGCCATAACTCTGGCAGTAATTATCGGAAATCGCTGAAAATCAATAGGCTTCTTCGTCTCATGACCTTAAACACTGTGTATAAATTTAAACTCAATCGGATATTAACTTTGGCCTTTAGAGCCTCCACAAGCAATTGTGGACGCTGGACCGCCGGACGGGGGCGACGACAATATACGACCACATTTCAATGTAGGCGTATAAAAATCTGTAAATAGACGAATAGCCTTCCCAGATTTCTCTCAGCTACTAGTTTCGTTCTTATTCAAACTTTTCAGGCTTAAATGAGGATGTGCGGTGGCCCTCTATATATAGTGTCGGTGGGCACCGGAGCACATGTGATGTCACAGATGGACCGGAGTCGATCATTGGCACCGGAGTCGATTATTCCGAAAAGTGTGCAAAGATATTCGGCTAAGAATTTGCCGTCATGATTATGCTTGTTTGCATTGACTCAAGGCTCCGAACCCTTTTGATCTCTAAGTTTAAAGTTTCCTAAACTAACGAGGGCTTAAAAATAACTCTATTAGGTTATGGGCGTGTACGCACTAATTTTTAGCTTATGCCGTAGGGGTACCTTGGCTAAATTAATTGGGAACTCGTCCTTGTGTTTCATATTCGGCCTTGATTTAGGCTAAGGATTATGCTACTATTTCGCATACTTTGAAAAGTGGGTCTAGGAAAATATTTCTTGAATTCAACAAGGAGCTCACAAAGTTGTTTTTGCGTTTCTCGATTGAAACGTTGTAAAAATACCCAGTCTTCTTTACTGATGTTTGATTCTGCCAAATCATCGGGATTCGATGTGCGACAAACTGGCCAGGCCTCTAGTTCGAGACATAGATCAACTCCTTCACAAAAAGCCTCCCAGTTACTCATGGTTGGAAAGATACAGGCCAAGGCGATATGCCATATTTTACCTCCGTTGTTTCGGAGACATTGTCCGCAAATTTCCACAGATGTGCTTCATTTTCGAAAGTAGAAATATTAGTGGACGTCCCTATTGTGACGTCACGGGGTACCTCTAAGGCTAAGTGATGGCTATGTGCCAGGTATTTTGAGCGGAGTCGATGATACGAGTTCCAAAAATGGGGATGCACACGAGAGAAAAAAATGTGACTTTTTGGCATTATTTCCTGGTTAATTAGAATGTGAAAAAGACAAAAATAATATTTATAAAGCTACAGAAGTGATTCCAGTGTTTTATACAGAGGTTTGAATATTGATGACCAGGTAATCTGCAATGTTTACCTGGTCATAAAATCATGATTTTTCTGGGAAATTGTGTCTTTTTCCTAGGCCGTTACATCTAGCCCTTCTGTTCTAGCTTCCAGTGTAAACCACAGTTTGGGGGCAGCAACTTCAAAAGCCTTCTTGTTGAAACTGACAAGATTGGCATTTTTCTCAAGGTGCAAATTATCACTGAAAGACTGTAATTGTCAACTAGATTCATAAAAACATAAATTGTACATTTAAAAACTAATAATAAAACCTTAAATAGAGTGTCATATGATCCCTGTATAATGTTCTAGAAATAAGGCGAGCAGCTTTTGTACCTTTTGTACAGGACAGAAATAAAAGAATTTATGTGAGAAGTGCCTAATGAATTTTTAAGTGACAAATAATTACATATTTTACCTATGTTTCTTAAATTAAAATAACTCATTTTACAGATATTGTTTATGTGATTTTCCAAAGAAAAATTTGAATTAAAAATGACACCAATATTTCTGGCTGACTGTGAAGTGACATGCAACTATATCCTGCTTGTATCGATGGATCAAAGTTTAATCTTTGTATCAATAGATCAAAGTTTAACTTTTTCCTGCTTAAATGAGACCCAATAACCAAATATTCTGTCTTATATGCATTAAGTTTAACAAAAATTGTTTTTCATCCAAACATTTATGTCTGCAATATAAGTTTAAATATTTAGCTTGGAAAGTCACTTTTAATAGGTTTGAAGGAAATGTATGGTTATGTATCATCCGCATAGATGAAATAATAATCCATTATGTCTTACTATGAGGTCAAGTGATTAGTGTTGAAGCTAAACAAAAATGGTCCAGGGATGGACCCTTTGGGGTATACCGGAACCCAAAGCAAAAGAAATGAAATGAAATGAAATGGGGTTTAATGTCCTACTGTTCTGCTCCTATACTGGGCTAATGAAGATGGGCATACGCCATACAGTGTGCTATGAGGGAAATTTTGGCCCGGGCAGCGGCACTATCGCCTACTCTTATATCGAATTCCAACTGCCAGAGGATCTTTTACGTGCATTCCAATACATACACGGGACCTCGGTTTTTCGTCTCATCCGAAGGACTAGACAGCTGTCCTTGTCAGGCCCTCCGTCCTGCATCACTGACAAGGGGGAACCACGCCGGAAAATCTGGATGAACTTTCTCGGCCAATACAGGGATCGAACACCCAACCTCCAGGCTAGCGAGCCAGCGCCTTACCCACTTAGCCACGTGACCCCCCCAAAGCAAAAGGGCTAGATGGACATGCAGTTCTAGGAAAAAGACACGATTATCCGTGAAAATCTTGATTTTGCCAAAATTTTGAACCCCTGTATAAAACACTGGAATCACTTCTGTGGCTTTATAAATATCATTTTTGTCTTGTTCACATTCTAATTAACCAGGAAATAACATGTATAACTTTTTTCCATAAAAAAAAAAAAATGCCAAAGAGTTACATTTTGTTTGAACTTTGACAGATGGTTGCACCCTCTAAAAAAATTTCTTATCTATTTCGACATAAATTGAGGGTAGCCCCTTAACTTTTCAAAATTCTGCAAAATAAGGACCACCCTATTCTATACTTTTGTCAAGGTTTGACTTGGTACATGGTTGGGCATGTTTCCTTGTATATGGGATTAAAATGAAACCGCATCAGTTATAGACGTTTTGAACAACTTAACAGTTTATTATTACTACATAAAAGTACATGTATATGATGTTGATTTGGTATAGGTCTATCTACCATTTTACTTGCAAACTGCTTTTTTGTAACCAAAACCAGCGGCTGCCAGGCAGGATACGCCCACATTTTCGAGAGATGGATAGAAAACAAGCTAAAACGAAAGTGATTTTTCCTACAATCAAGGGCCATAATTCAGGAAATTACAATTCGATATGCGCAAATATCGAAAGGAACCAAGATCTTTGAGTTATAGACTTACATTTCAAGTCTCAACAAAATCGGATAAAAATTGTGACCTCTATAGGGTCCACAACCTTGATATACCATATTTTTAAGCAATTTGAGAACGAGGGGCAGCCATTTTGTCTGTCAGTTTTGGGCCGATTTTCACGAAATTTGAACTCAGTCTACCTTAAGGTGTAACGGTGAACTAATTATAATACGTTTTTTTTAAATCGGATAAAAATTATGACCTCTATAGGGTCCACAAGCTAAAAACGTGATTTTTCGTACAATCAGGGGCCATAAATCAGTAAGTTGCGGTCCGATATGCGCGAATATCGAAAGGAACCAAGATCTTTGGGTTATAAACTTACATTTCAAGTTTCAACAAAATCGGATAAAAATTGTAACCTCTGATATACCATATTTTTACGCTATTTGAGAACGAAGGGCGGCCATTTTATCTGTCAGTTTTTGGCCGATTTTCACGAAATTCGAACTCAGTCGTCCTTAGGGTGTAACGGTGATATAATAATATGATTTTTTAAATCGGATAATAATTATGACCTCTATAGGGTCCACAAGCTAAAGAAACGTGATTTTTCATACAATCAGGGGCCATAATTCAGGAAGTTACGGTCCTATATGCGCGAATATCGAAAGGAACCGAGATCTTTGGGTTATAAACTTACATTTCAAGTTTCAACAAAATCGGATAAAAATTGTGACCTCTATAGGGTCCACAACCTTGATATACCATATTTTTACGCTATTTGAGAACGAACGGCGGACATTTTGTCTGTCAGTTTTGGGCCGATTTTCACGAAATTCGAACTCAGCAGTCCTTATGGTGTAACGATGATATATTAACACGTTTTTTTAAATCGGATAAAAATTATGACCTCTATAGGGTCCACAAGCCAAAAAACGCGTTTTTACGTACAATCAGGGGCCATAATTCAGGAAGTTACGATCCGATGTGCGCAAATATCGAAAGGAACCAAGATCTTTGGGTTATAAACTTACATTTCAAGTTTCAACAAAATCGGATAAAAATTGTGACCTCTACAGTGTTCACAAGCCAAAAACGTGATTTTTAGTACAATCAGGGGCCATAATCCATGAAGTTACGGTCTGATAGATGCCAATATCTAAAGGAACCGAGATCTTAGGGTGATAAACCTATATTTCATGTTTCATTGAAATCGGATATAAATTGTGACCTGTAGACTGTTCACAAACAATTGTGGACGGACGGACAGGGGCGACGACAATATACGTCCACATGAAAATGTGGGCGTATAAAAACTAAGGTACCTAGCCAAACTGTGCACCAAGTCAATCTGTGACAATCTGTGTTTATCTTTATGTATACTTACTATGTCAATGTTTTGTTTACATTTCGTTTTAGCATTAAAGATCCAAAATGGCTCTATACCTGTACCAGCTTCGTAGCAATCTCGCAGAACTTCTTGAAAATGTGACTCAATATTAGAAAGAGGAAACAGACACACAGCAGATCCACCTTTAGGATCATATTCATAAGACTGCTTCAAATTCTTGCCGGCTGCCACATATAAGTTTTCGTCTGCTATGTGGGCAGCTGTTGCTACATTAAACAAAAAGTTATTACGTGTACATGCCAGTTTCGTTTCCAAATATGAATAATAATTTTCATCTTGTAAACAAACACGTCCAAGTTTTGTAACAACAATACCATCTTCTTCCTGAACTTTAAGAAAATATCCATATCCTTTATGGCTGAAAGCTATTATAGCTTTAATGTAAAAGTTTGGTTTTAAAATCGGATGTACATCAAGACCAGAAAACAAATCAAGCTCCGGCTCATCAACAAAATAAGAAATATTAAAACCATGATTAAACTGTTCAATTCTTCTTGTCGATAGCAGTAGTGGTGAAAGACTTAAGTTCCTTTTATCATACGTCTGCATAACATATAAAAAATTGTTATTATTAACCAAACCAAAAAATGCTGCACTAGAAGAACGACTTCCCACAAAATTTGTAATGGTGGTTCTGTCCATGGCTTGCAGATTAGTGATATTTATTAAACTGTGCATGTAACAAAGACCTTGTTGTCCACTACCACAAACTAACAATTTACGCTTTCTATGATCAATTTCAAGTATCTTAACGTCATTAGCCATTTTGATTCTTTGTTCATGACAACTTTCAGGAAATGGTAAACAATTTTTGTTATCATTTGTTGGACCTATTGTCACCTGGTTTTTAATTTCAAGTGCTGGATTAAGCTGAACCAAGGTGTTTTGCCCCCCAACATATATTTCTCCTGTTTCATTATCAGCTATTAGTTTCTGCAACCGAGTGGATTCTCCATCAATTTCTATAACTGTCATAAAGTTTGAACAATTCGATCCACAAATTAAATTGAATAATAAAATGAATACACAGATAACAACATAACTGGAGTTAATGTAACAGGTAGACATATTGAATCATTGCCTCAGTATTCTTTTAAATATGTGTCAAAGGAATGGAAGTATATTTAATGTTTGAACTAGTTCCATTTACACAACAATCTGAAAAATATAAATGAATAATATATTTGTACAATTAAGCGACAAATAGCATCATTTTCCATATTAATCCATATGTGGCGCTTTAATATCGAAACTGAGAGAAGTTTTTTAAGGGAGCGATTTTTTAATTTGTTGATTAAGGGGAGTCTTTTTCAGCTCTCCTCTAAAATACAAACAAAAACGACTGTGAATCTGTATTAATTCAAAAACAAATGTTTTAAAAATTTGCATGAAAGCTGTATAGTATCTTAATAACGCTACAAAAAGCGTAAAGGCTTGATTAGTAGAGACTAAGGTGTGGTATGCTTCTTAATTTCTGCCTAATTTTACGTTAGTACATCTAATAAATATAACTTCAAACAATGGTATTCAAGATCAATACCCAAAGTTTTCGCATTCAGTACAGCAATTGGGCCATTGCTGCAGGAATGCTATTATACTGAATTTGATTCCCCATTATGATCCATGTTTATTTGTTAAAGTAGCTAAGTCTTTAACTCAATATCATCGAAAGTCTTACACGTTGACAACACGAATTATTTGTCAATTCAAATCAACATTGATGTTGTTATCTTACTGGGAAAAGGTAGGCTTCTGATATCCAATATTTAAGACAAAATAAATATTTTACCATTGGTACACGAATCGTGTACCATAGTGCATTTCATCATCATTTGTAACAAGTGACCAGAAAGAGCGAGGCTAGACATATTCCACAATTCATGTCATACGGCGACGCCATAACTTATCTGGAGAGCATGCGTAATAGACTGGAATAACCAGACGCTAGAAATTTCTATTCGGTTGAGACTCATGCCGTATTTCGCTGGACATAACTGATTTGAAATTAAAGTCAAAATGGAAACAAATGAATGTAAATCAGTTCATATACAATCAGATTACATTATTAGATGTGTTGCGACCCATTTGGGTCAATTTCTAGGTCCAAAATATTAGCGATTTAGCTCCTTTAAGTTTAAAGATGGTCCCTGGTTCAATTAACACTAACAATAGCACATAACCATGTGTTATTTTACTTTGCCTATTCTGTTCTGAACATCAAATTTTTAAAATATTATTGTTGACAATTCTTTTTTCAAATTTAACCCAAATGATTTTAGTGTGATTAGAGCGACATGAACAACTGAAGTATTGCTAAGATGAATTTTAGTGTGATTAGAAAGGCAACAGGCTGAAAGACAGGTATGTTCATAAAGCACAAATCTTTGAGGCTGTGGACCACTCTTACTCTACCATTCATTAAGTAGATCTAATATAGTAGATCTAATCATAGATAATACGGTATTATCTATGATCTAATGGATGAATGATTGCAAGTGACAAGTGTAATGTGAAGTACGCATGTAGTCTTCAGTGACCGAAAACAATGTGGTAGCTACCATTCCTGGTTTTTGAAGGTCAGATATGATATAAAAACGAAAATCCATTAGTAATTTTTGGAACCGATTCCCCTCACTATTAAAATGTAGGGATTTAGTGAAGTGGAACATTTTTTTTCTAATGTTTTATTGTTTAAATGGGGACACCGTGGGATTAAAGTCATTAACACTTAACCTAATATAATATTAAATATAAAAGAATAAAGTTAGTCAAGTTATTTCTTTAAAAAAATACATTCACTGCAAGTGGAAATGAATAATAGCACCATTTAAATCTGGATAAATCATGAAAACAGCGCACCCATTTTATGTAGGCTAACCAATTGCAGCTTAATACTTAATGATCATCTGGCGTAACCAAAGAAAATGGTTACGCACAGCATAAACTGATAAACCCGCAACCATTTTTCTGGTTACGCCAAAATTTGAAATTTCGTGGCCTGAGATTAAAAGTCCCACCTTGATTTGGCAAACGGGTCTCCCAAACTTAAGAATGCTAAATAAGACTTCCCTACCTTCCGTGTGTGACACTGTCGGTATTCCAAGATAGTCGGTTGGCGTAGCCTCTAATATCAAGTAACCAAAATAATATCAATGTTGGCGTGTGTGTATGGGTAAACGATAGATCTTATAAAGCGAGTACAATATAGAGCGAGGAACATGTCAGTCAATTTGATTGACAGTTCGATGTACGGCCTTGACATTATGTATAGTAGAGACTAAAATCAGACCTTGGATCTACTTAAATTAAAAGATTTTGGAATATTTTTTCAATTAATTTCCATAAAAAACACGAAATTTGAGTGATTTTATTATTTTAAATTAAGAATATTATCGTATATGTCCTAGAAATAGAGAAAATCATCGCATTATACGACACATAAATCGGTTTCGCTTTATATAGTGAGTCTTTTTCTTATATTTGAAAGAAATTTGGAGTATTTCTTTCAATTAATTTCCATAAAATAAAGATATTAGAGTGATTTTATTATATAAATTAAGAATATTATCCTATATAGGCTATCCTATGACCACATATACAACCCAATCGGCCTCGCTTTATAGTGAGTCTTTTTCTTATGTTTAAAAGATTTTGATATTTCTTTCAATTAATCTCCATAAAATAATTATATTAGAGTAATTTTTTTATTATAAATTAAGAATATTATCCTAGAAATGGAGAAAATCATCACACTATTACATAGAATCCAAGGATTGTGGAGTATTTTCTTAAATTAATTTCCATAAAAAAAAACAATAGTAGTTTTATTTGATTATATAAATTAAAAATATTACCCTATATGTCCTAGAAATAGAGAAAATCGTTGCCTTATACCACACATTGAACCCAACCGTCCTCGCTTTATAGTGAGTCTTTTTCTTATGTTAAAATTATATTGGATTATTTTTTTCAATTAATTTCCATAAAAAAAAAGATATTACGGTGATTTTATTATATAAATTAGGAATATTATCCTATATATCCTGGAAATAGAGAAAATCATTGCCTTATACCAAACACAGAGCCGAATCGGCCTCGCTCTATAGTGAGTCTTTTTCTTGTGTTTAAAGGATTGTGTAGTATTTTTTTCAATTAATCTCCATAAAAAAAACATATTTGCAGTGATTTTATTATATAAATTAAGAATGTTATCCTATATATCCAAGAAATAGAGAAAATCATTGTCTTATACCACATATTGAACACAATCGGCCTCGCTTTATAGTGAATCTTTTGGTGTATTTTTTAAATTAATTTCCATTTGAAAAAAAAACGATATTTTAGTGAGTTCTTATATAAATTAAGAATATTATCCTATATATCCAAGAAATTGAGAAAATCGTTGCCTTATGCCACTTATAGAACCCATTCGGCCTCGCTTTATAGTGAGTCTTTTTCTTATGTTTAAAAGATTTTGGAGTATTTTCTTCAATTAATTTCCATAAAAAAACATATTTGCAAAGATTTTATTATATAAATTAAGAATATTACGCTATATATCCTAGAAATAGAGAAAATCATTGCCTTATACCAAACACAGAGCCGAATCGGCCTCGCTCTATAGTGAGTCTTTTTCTTGTGTTTAAAGGATTGTGTAGTATTTTTTTCAATTAATCTCCATAAAAAAAACATATTTGCAGTGATTTTATTATATAAATTAAGAATGTTATCCTATATATCCAAGAAATAGAGAAAATCATTGTCTTATACCACACATTGAACACAATCGGCCTCGCTTTATAGTGAATCTTTTGGTGTATTTTTTAAATTAATTTCCATTTGAAAAAAAAACCGATATTTTAGTGAGTTCTTATATAAATTAAGAATATTATCCTATATATCCAAGAAATTGAGAAAATCGTTGCCTTATGCCACTTATAGAACCCATTCGGCCTCGCTTTATAGTGAGTCTTTTTCTTATGTTTAAAAGATTTTGGAGTATTTTCTTCAATTAATTTCCATAAAAAAACATATTTGCAAAGATTTTATTATATAAATTAAGAATATTACGCTATATATCCTAGAAATAGAGAAAATCATTGCCTTATACCACACATTGAACACCATCGGCATCGCTCTATAGTGAATCTTTTTCTTAATTTTGAAAGATTTTGGTGTATTTTTTAAATTAATTTCCATTAAAAAAAACGGTATTTTAGTGAGTTCTTTTATAAATTAAGAATATTATCCTATATATCCAAGAAATTGAGAAAATCGTTGCCTTATGCCACTTATAGAACCCAATCGGCCTCGCTTTATAGTGAGTCTTTTTCTTATGTTTAAAAGATTTTGGAGTATTTTCTTCAATTAATTTCCATAAAAAAACATATTTGCAAAGATTTTATTATATAAATTAAGAATATTACGCTATATATCCTAGAAATAGAGAAAATCATTGCCTTATACCACACATTGAACACCATCGGCATCGCTCTATAGTGAATCTTTTTCTTAATTTTGAAAGATTCTGGTGTATTTTTTAAATTAATTTCCATTAAAAAAAACCAATATTTTAGTGAGTTCTTATATAAATTAAGAATATTATCCTATATATCCAAGAAATTGAGAAAATCGTTGCCTTATGCCACTTATAGAACTCAATCGGCCTCGCTTTATAGAGAGTCTTTTTCTTATGTTTAAAAGATTTTGGAGTATTTTCTTCAATTAATTACCATAAAAAACATATTTGCAGTGATTTTATTATATAAATTAAGAATATTACCCTATATATCCTAGAAATAGAAAAAATCATTGCCTTATACCACACATTGAACACAATCGGCCTCGCTTTATAGTGAATATTTTTCTTAATTTTCAAAGATTTTGGTGTATTTTATCAATTAATTTCCATTAAAAAAACCGATATTTGAGTGATTTATGATATAAATTAAGAATATTATCCTATATATCAAATTGAGAAAATCGTTGCCTTATACCATTTATAGAACCCAATCGGCCTCGCTTTATAGTGAGTCTTTTTCTTATGTTTAAAAGATATTGGAGTATTTTTTTAAATTAATTTCCATGAAAAAAAGATATTTGAATGATTTTATTATATAAATTAAGAATAATATCCTATATATCCCAGAAATAGAGAAAATCATTGCCTTATACCACACATTGAACCCAATCGTCCTCGCTTTATAGTGAGTCTTTTCTTATGTTTGAAAGATTTTGAAGTATATTTTCAATTAATTTCCATAAAAAAAATAACAATATCAGAGTCTGTTTATTATATAAATTAAGAATACTATTCAAAAAACGATATTAGGGTGATTAGATTATATAAATTAAGAATATTATCCTATGTATCCTAGATATAGAGAAAATCATTGCCTTATATCACATATAGAACCCAATCGGCCTCGCTTTATAGTGAATCTTTTTCTGAAGTTTTAAAGATTTTGGTGTATTTTTTAAATTAATTTCCATTTTAAAAAAAAAGATATTTGAGTGATTTCTCATATCAATTAAGAATATTATCCTATATATCCAAGAAATTGAGAAAATCATTGCCTTATAAAACCCAATCGGCCTCGTTTTATAGTGAGTCTTTTTCTTATGTTTAAAAGATTTTGGAGTATTTTTTTCAATTAATTTCCATGAAAAAAAGATATTTGAATGATTTTATTATATAAATTAAGAATAATATCCAATATATCCTAGAAATAGAGAAAATCGTTGCCTTATACCACACATTGAACCCAATCGTCCTCGCTTTATAGTGAGTCTTTTTCTTATGTTTGAAAGATTTTGAAGTATATTTTCAATTAATTTCCACAAAAACAAATAACAATAGAGTCTGTTTATTAAATAAATTAAGAATACTATTCAAAAAACGATGTTAGAGTGATTAGATTATATAAATTAAGAATATTATCCTAGATATAGAGAAAATCATTGCCTTATACCACATATAGAACCCAATCGGCCTCGCTTTATAGTGAATCTTTTTCTTAAGTTTTAAAGATTTTGGTGTATTTTTTTAAAATTAATTTCAATTTTAAAAAAACCCCGATATTTGAGTGATTTATTATATAATTAAGAATATTATCCTATATATCCAAGAAATAGAGAAAATCATTGCCTTATACCTCATATAGAACACAATCGGCCTCGCTCTATAGTGAATCTTTTTCTTATGTTTGAAAGATTTTGGAGTATTTTTTTCAATTAATTTCCATAAAAAAACATATTTGCAGTGATTTTATTATATAAATTAAGAATATTACCCTATATATCCTAGAAATAGAGAAAATCATTGCCTTATACCACATATTGAACACAATCGGCCTCGCTTTATAGTTAATCTTTTTCTTAATTTTGAAAGGTTTTGGTGTATTTTTTAAATTAATTTCCATTTAAAAAAAACGGTATATTAGTGAGTTCTTTTATAAATTAAGAATATTATCCTATATATCCAAGAAATTGAGAAAATCGTTGCCTTATGCCACTTATAGAACCCAATCGGCCTCGCTTTATAGTGAGTCTTTTTCTTATGTTTAAAAGATTTTGGAGTACTTTCTTCGATTAATTTCCATAAAAAACATATTTGCAGTGATTTTATTATATAAATTAAGAATATTACCCTATATATCCTAGAAATAGAGAAAATCATTGCCTTATACCACACATTGAACACAATCGGCCTCGCTCTATAGTGAATCTTTTTCTTAATTTTGAAAGATTTTGGTGTATTTTTTAAATTAATTTCCATTTTAAAAAACCCCCGATATTTGAGTGATTTATTATATAAATTAAGAATATTATCCTATATATCCAAGAAATTGAGAAAATCGTTGCCTTATACCACTTATAGAACCCAATCGGCCTCGCTTTATAGTGAGTCTTTTTCTTATGTTTAAAAGATTTTGGAGTATTTTTTTTCAATTAATTTCCATGAAAAAAAGATATTTGAATGATTTTATTATATAAATTAAGAATAATATTCTATATATCCTAGAAATAGATAAAATCGCTGCCTTGTACCACACATTGAACCCAATCGTCCTCGCTTTATAGTGAGTCTTTTTCTTATTTTTGAAAGATTTTGAAGTATATTTTCAATTAATTTCCATAAAAAAAAATAACAATAGAGTCTGTTTATTATATAAATTAAGAATACTATTTTTTATGTATCCTAGAAAAAGGGAAATTCATGGCCCTTCTTATGTATGAAAGGTCTTGGCGTATTTTTTTCAATTAATTTACATAGAAAAATGATATTTGAGTGATTGTCTTATAAAAGTTAAGAATATTATCTTATATATATTCTAGAAATAGAGAAAATCAGCATCCTATACCACATACAGGACCCAATTGACCTCGCTGTAAAGTGAGTCATTTTCTTATGATTGATTGGGTTGAGCGTGGACCCTCCTACAGAAAATTTTGAAAATTGCAGCCCTTTCCTGTCGGGTTAGATACAAAGTGGAACCAATGATTACATTGCCCAAATCTGACGAAATACGGAGTTATCAGCATTTTTGCGCGAAAAGAGTTGTTTCGATACAGATCGAAAATTCTAATTAGACAGTGATTCTGCAATGGATAAATCACCCACTCCTTGGAAACAAAGTTGACAAGAGAAAAATAACCCACGAAATGTCGCATAGATGCTTTAACATATAACATATATTTTACATAATAAGTTTCTTTCTAGCTTTGTGACTTGCGAACATGTTAACTGCAACAACTCTATACACAGCGAGGGGAGCGCTTTCATGCGTCCTTTACCCATGGTGGAACGCAGGTGGTGATTCTTGATTCGTGCAAGAGAGCAGTATACATTTTTTTTAGGGGGGGGGGGGACTAAAGAATATCCCAACACCAAATTCAGCTCGTTGCGTGCATCCAATACTATCAGTTCAAAAAAGAGAAGAAAGCAAATGAGAATTCTAACATCGCATTCGACTTTTAGGAATAAAATGAAGATGGGTATATACTATGATGTGTGCTATGAGGGCGTTTCCGCCTACTCTGCCGAATCTAACATGTACGCGGGCATCCCAACCGGACAACACGGGAAAGCCACGCTGGACAAAATCCCGTCGAACTTTCTCTGCCAACACCGGGATCCATCTCGGGACCTCCTGTCAGTGAGCCAGCGCATTACTCACCTAGACACCGTGGCTCATCGCCATTTGTCGAATATAATTGGCCTGGCTCATGACTCATGTACCTTAGCACTGAACACAGGCAAGGGGCCTTTTTTCTGTACTGGGGGCCCTTCCACTAGACATAGGGGCTCTGTTATAGGGGGTCCATATTATGTTTTCTCCCCGGAATTGGCGTTTTTTCCGTTTTATTTTTAAACATTTTCCATTATTTTCGGGTCGGAGGCTGGCGCCACCGCTATAATCCGCTTCTGACAATAACCCACCTTTATTTGAGGTAGAATGTTTAAACTTCGTTTAGATGTTCAATGGGTGAATGTCTTGACTGTGTTCGATGATTAACATTTTGCGCTAAGGCTAGGCAGAGATAAACAATTGGTTGGTTGATGTTTTGGGACACGATAATTAAGTGCAATTGTGTTGGTACTAGAGATGCTTTGTTTCGTCTTTTAAAGCGATTTGTACTTCTTTCCTCATCTAATTAGATGATGATGATGATGATAATAATAATTATTTTATTAAAGTGTCACAAATCAGTAGAATATTTACACATTTTATACAACATAATACACATGATTTCTGGCCAACAAAGGCCTTTGAGACACTGGTTAAAACATTAAAATACTATAAGACAATAAATACAGATATATATCTAAAATACTATAAGGCAATAAATACAAATATATATCTAAAATACAGATAATAAATACAGATAAAACAATTATGTAAACACCTGTTTCTAAAATACCTATTCTAATCATAAAATTTCATATACTATATGTTTAAATAAAAACCAGTCATAAAATTTCTAAACATTTTCGAATACTATAAGGCAATAAATACAGATAACCCAATTAATTAAGTAAACACATGTTTCTAAACTACCTATTATAATCATAAAATTTCATACTATGTTTAAAGCTATGTAACCATATATATAAGAGTAAACATTTTGAGCCTGTCACAGAATTTCAAACTATACAACGTTTTTCAGGATGTTTCGTCTATTATTTCATTTGTGTAAGAATGGTGCAAGTTGACATTCAGTGGAATTTGATAACATATTATATTGAAACTGGTCATATGTGGCTAAAGATTGGAATCTTGATTTTTTTAAACTTAATTAAAAATTCTGATTTTATACATGAACATAAACACTGTGTCAATTGGATGATAACTGTAGCCCCTAGAGCGTATACAAGATTTTTCAAAGTGATCAAGGGCCATAACTCTAGCA
Source organism: Patella vulgata (assembly GCF_932274485.2). NCBI lineage: Eukaryota > Metazoa > Mollusca > Gastropoda > Patellidae > Patella > Patella vulgata. The sequence goes on from NC_065885.2 coordinate 49,058,657, forward strand.
GTAATTATTGGCAATCAATAAGATTCTTCATCTCATGACCATAAACACTGTGTATCTATTTCAAGTCAATCGGATGATAACTTTAGTAGAGCGTCCAAAAGCATTTTCAAAGTGATCACTGAAAATCGCTGAAAAATTCAATATGCTTCTCTGTTTCACTAATTTAAATACTGCATATAAATTTCATACAGATCGGATGATAAATGTAGTCTGTTTGACTGTTCGCGACAAATAATTGTGGACGACGGATCGACGTACTGACAGACAGACCGACCATGTGGGCGTATAAAAACTGTATCCTCTATTGCGCTGACAGAAATTGTGGACGGACCGACGAATGGAAAGGGTGATTACATAAAAAAATAAAAATACGCACACGGCTCCGAACGCAACTGAGGAGTTATACTGTACCTGTTAAATTAAAGTTTCTGTTATATGACACGACAAAACGTGTTGTGGAATTAACTTCAAAATTTTCAACAAACTTATTAAAATTTTCATCAGATTGAAATACTTCTGTAGACATATTAGGTGGTATTGGAAATCGTCCTGCCTCAGAGAAAGATCCAACGATAGTTTTCTCAACTTCAGGGAGAATAAGTTTTATGTTCATCATTAGGCCTAACAATAAACGGCCCCTTGCAACCTTAACCTTCAAAAAAGTGGGAAGGGCCTAAACAACAAAAGGGCGGGGCTTAAATTATACTCGCTTTATAGAATCTATCAAAATCGGCGCTGCTTCATAATATCTAACACTTACCGTGTGTATGACGCATTTTCCGGAATCGATTAATCAGAGAAAAGGAGGGACCCATAGAGTTATATATATATATATATATAATATATATATATATATCTATCTATGGAGGGACCCTAACTTGTGTCACCTATGGAGGGACCCTAACTTATGTCACTACCACAGAGTATCTGTGTCACTACCATCTACATATTAAATAGACCTACATGTATATATCTCGTTCCAAACTTAGTAATTGTCATAATTACGATATATAATAATAATAATAACAGTTTATTCACAACTACATGTACAGGCATGAGTATGGAAGTTACAACAAACGTTTCACATTGTGAAGCATAACAATATCTATCTACATGTCTTACAAAATAACATTAATTTTCAAGATGGTGTATGGTAGAAAACCCCCCAACATAGTCTTGGTTACCAAGACGTCTAAATAAACCAGGTTTAGTTGTCCGAGACTACAAATCATAACACTTTTAATTCTTTACTTTCAATGAAAACTGATATATATTCATTGTTTTTTTTATGGGGGGGGGGGGGGGGTTGTACATAAATCATTGGGTAATATATTAGAAAATAATTATAGTTGCATTTAGGTACCAAAACGTGTAATATTTATGTAAATATATAGTCGATAAACATTGTCACTATGAAACACATGCTTTGTTCACCTTAAAGACTGGTGTTGAAAGAAAAATTGCCATGGTCCGTAAGAACACCCCTATTTTGGCTTAAGAAAATAACATTTTATAACTAATGGCAGTATTTGACAGCAATTAAAAAGTCCAACGAACATACGTTTTCAATCATTTTCCGTAACTTTTTAAGATGCTTTTTTTTAAATCTGTTAATTTCATAACGAAAAACTATTTTGATCTCACCACAGGCCTGATGAAGGCGCTGTAATTGTAACAAGTATTACACATTGTGATGCATAACAATATCTATCTACATATCTTACGAATTAACATTTAGCTTTCAAGACGAGTGGTACATATGAATCTAATAATCGGCAATATTTAATGTTACAAATCAAAGTAGTTAGGGAGCCTGTTCAGCCATTTTTTTTGCGCGTGCGTGGGCGCATGCGCGTGCATGGATGTGCGTGCACGTGACCTTGCACGTGCATGACCCCGTGACCTTGCAGGTGCGTGACCTTGCACTGAATGACCCCGTGACCTAATTCGTCATGACCTTGCACTGAGTGACCCGTTGCACGTGCAGTGACCTAGTTTGAGAAAGAGAGGGCGCGCGCGCGCGGGAAGAGAGAGAGAGAGAGAGAGAGAGAGAGAGAGAGAGCAGAAGAAGAGAGCAGAAGGGAGAAGAAGAAGAAGGGGAAGGAAGACCAAAAGAAGGGGAGACAACTCTTTTACATTGATTAAGTTGGCCCTGAAAAGGGCCGTTGGCCTCACTAGAACGTGAGGGTTCCTTAACAGGAACACTTCGGCTTTTCCGCCAAATACCTTGGCCGCTTCTGGCATTTGAGATGATGTTTCGACCTCTTATGATAGGTATTGGAAACATCTACGCCACACCAGTAGCAGACAAGGTAATCGACATCCGGCCGATTACCCCTAAACATTGGGTAATACCCCCCACAAGTCTTACAAAAGCGATGATCGTTTGAAATTCGATCCATTTTGCTAATGACATCTCTGGCTTTGACACTCCTATTTATAGCTCGGGAGGGGACGAGTCTAAGGTGTTGGGACGATACCATTTTTCACCAATCAGAATAGCATGACGTCACAAAAAACCATGACGTCACGAAAAAAAAACAGACACGTGATATGTTGTCGACATTTTATTGAACAAAACTTTTTATCATGACAAATCAAACTTACAAAAAACATATTTACAGAGCAAAAAAGCATCGACATCGTTGACCCTTCTTCTGTTCCTGTTGCAAGTTGGGAAAATGATCCCTAGCCCATTGTTCGACGAGTATATCGTTTACACGATACACGCGACCGAAAACGGAAAGGGGATATGGGGAAGGAACGTGAAATCGATGACACAGAAAATACAAGCAATAATGTCCGCACACGACACTGTCGAGTCCTTGAATCCATCTGGGTTGGTAGTCGAGTCGTTGATCTTGAACGAAACGTCGAAAGGCGTCTCCATAGATATCAGGGGGGCAACCATAGGAATCAAAGAAGGTGACGTGATTTGGCCCTTCACACACAAACACGGTCCAATGTTTGCCCGGTTGGTCTTCGTCGTCCGTGTTGATGACGTAGGCTTTGGGGTACGAGGTCGGGTGCAGTATATCCAGGTGATTACGAGCCCACACGCCTCCGAAAATGGGAGCGGGGAGATGTTTTTTTAAAGCTCGTGTCAGTTGTCGGTTGGAGAGAGCCTCACCAATCGGTGATGATTTTCCGTAAGTGGTCGATTTCCAAGACATTGTCGTATTCGGCAAACAGAACAAGACTGAGGTGATTTGTCGGGGCCGCACCGAACTTGAGTTCCAAATTCAGTGCACCTGTCTCTTTCACATGAAAGTAGTTACCGTCGGCTCCGTGGTCGTTGGTCAAATCAAAACAATACAGGTTGTACCCATTAATATAGTCGTGGAAAGGGAGGTCCAGGTCTTCTCTGGTGTTTAAGACGGCCACCCTTTTCATCAAATCCAGGTAGGGTGCGATGGCTTGTCGCTGGGGAAAGTACACGTCGTATTCGCTCACGATTTCCCCGTGCTTGGTCAGCTTGATATTTTCCAATTGATTGTGTTCGAAATGGAACGGATTTCTGTTTTTTCTTCCGTCATAGGCCGTATTGCGCACCAACCCCACGATCAGTCTCTTCGGCAAGATTTCCTTGTCGAACAGATTACCTAGGATGTGATGAGTGCGGTTGTCGGGAATGACCATGTCTCGGACCACCACGCGATTCACCGGATACTTGGCATTGGACGATAGAAGTTGCTGTTCGATGCGTGTCTGGGTACTGGGATTCAGTGTGACGAACGGGATATTCAGGTAGGCTTTGGTGAATTCGACTTTGTAGTCTTCTGCATCGTTGCCTTCGCCGTACATCAGAAAAAATTTCGGGGATTGTTTTTCCAATTTCAATCGCACGTCCACACCGCTAAGCAGATACCGATCTTGTAGACACATGTCCAAGTGTAGACGTGACTGCAGTTCAAAGGTGCGACTGCCAACGATGACTTTCTGACGTTGTTCCAATCCTTTGTTACTCGGCGCCTGTCGTACACCGTCCACCGTGGTGGCGACGGATCTCGTGGAATCGAACTGACCGGCTGTGTCTTTTTCCCACATGACTTGTTTCGACAGGTGATCGTTCTTGGCTCCCTTACCGAAACTCAACAAATTCTCCAAGTAAGCCCGGTAGGCATAGTTTGGCAGAGAAGTGGTGACCAAGGTTTCGGCAGCTGTTCCCAAGCGTAATTTGACGTCTTTGAACAACGAATGAAACAGGTTGTTAACGGGTGCGACTTGACTGTCCGCATCCAGGTCACTCCCGTCGTTCTTGGTCACCTTCAGGGCCAGGTGCAGCGTCATGTTGGCCAAATCCATGTAATCTTTGGTGTGATTGGAAATATGAAATTCGATGGGTCCGTCGTGGTTCAAGTCGGGTGTCAACGGATACTTTCTGATATTGGTCACTTTGTGTATGGCCGTCTGCGTGTCGGGTACGCTGAACAAATTCTGCAATTCGTCTCGCGCACAGGGACAGGAATCATTGCGCATTACCTGCGTAGCCATGATCGAAGATATCTAATTTGCGTCGTTTGTGAGAAGTGACCTGTGTCTTCTTCTTCCTCTTTGGACGATGTGAAGTGGACGGGGATTGCGAGGGGTCTTTTATAGGTTCCAGGTGGGCGACCACGTTCTTGAGTGTGTCGGACATCGTGTTGGACACCGCGGGCCGAAGCGTGTCCTGAGCGACTTTCTTCCAGTTCCATTTTTCCCGACCGCTGACGGCGTCGAGCACGCTCTGTCCCACTTTGGGTAACACTTGGGCCACATTCTTTTTCACGGCCGCTTTGCCGGCCGACCACAGAGTCTTTCCCACGGATTTGACGGCATTCAACAATCCCGACCATCGCCCGGCACCCCGTTGTCGCAGAATTCCCCCTCTGTACACTACCAGTCCGGCCCCTCGCTGTCTGAGCACTCCACTTTTGTACACTTGAATCATCGTCGGCGACGGAAATGAAGTTGGACCACCACCTTACCGTCGAGAAATGGCACGGCGTTTCCCATTCCGTTCCTTATATAGAGACCAATGGAGTTTAGTCGACTGTACTTCAGTGGTAAGTATTGAATCCTGGCGGGACGATGATACAATCGTCGACTGGGAATCACGTCCAACAGGGGAGCCTGCATGTCGCCCACAATCTGAGGTGCAATAATGTCCGTGTACACGTAAAACAGATCGTAATGGATTTGAAGATTTGGGGTGTGGTGAGCGTAGTAAGGCAGGAGACTTTGGCCATCGTCGCCGGTCATTATTATGGACTGCAGGGGAATCATCATTTCGTTTCCCGACCATCCCAACATGGACACAATGGGTCCCCGCAGACGAACTTCGATTCTCGGCAATACGTCCAAGTAGAAAAGCGTCTGCACGTGATTGATTTTCAGATACACTTTATCGTTGGTGTGGTCTTTCTTGAAAGAAACGAAGGAACCTCTTTGCACGGCCCCTTGACGCATTATCTCTCGAGTTTCGTAATCGCTCTGCTGTTTCTTCTCGTGGTCGGTCATTTCCTTGTTGTTGGGATCCAAGCGGACGGGTTGATTGGCCAAATGATTGTAGATGGGAGCCAGATTCCACAAATCATCCAGTCTAGTGTTCAGGACATCCAGGATATGTCTGAGCGACTCGTAGTTGTCACTCTTGATGTGTGTTTCCATTTCGATCGATCCCTTGGCCTCTTCGCCCTGGACACCCTTGAAACAATACGAGGGATCGATGCTGTGGTGTTCCCGGCATACCTTTACTTCGGGTTCTTCGCTCGAGGGCGACCAAGAATGAACGCGTAAGCCGATCGTATTGTGTCGGTGATCGATGTTGTTCCATTGGTCAGGTAACGTGATCATGGACAGTCCCACTTCCCATTCCCGATGATCGACGAGAAGGGGCGGATCCAGGTGTGTTTGAAACGTGGACACGGTGTTGTCGGGATACCACGACATGGAACTGTCACTAGGGAGCGTGAGGTAAAAGGGTCGATCGTTGTTCATTGTGTTTGGTTTTCAAGGTCGGAGAAGGTAACAGGTAACCCAGGGTACTGGAGAGCAAGGCCGTCCACAACGTGGTCTGTGATCCGTCGGGTTTGAAAGCCAATTGGGACAAGGAAACACCTGCCACGACGTACACTAAAATCACTTGACAGAAAAAGACGATTTCCGCTTGGGGCACACGTTTTCCCAAGAGTGACCAATTGTGGGAGGTCGCGGATGTGGACGTGATTTCGTCTTGCATGTTGACTGAAGTGAGCGTCTCTCACTCCTATTTATACGTTTTGGAGACTGGTCCTGTCGATCCACGAATTAAAACTCGCCGGATAACCCAACCATTTCACCAACACTTTGTCTTTTTTTCTTTCGAGTACTCTTTCGATGGAAAAGATCTCGTCGTCGTTGACTTGAACCGCTTGCAATTCTTCGGGATAGAAGGTACCTTGTATGGGTTCGCCTCTTTCGTCCAACAGCTTGTAACCGGGACCAACGTTGGGTGCGACGTTAAACGTTTCCAGAGTCCAGTTCGGCCAGTAACCTTTGTCGAAGGCACCGTGTTTCGGTAAAGCCAAACGTACGGTCGTACCGACGTCCATGGCTCTCTTTTTCTTTTTGCGGGGGCGTGGAGGTGTTGTCAACATCCATTCGTGTTCGGGACGAACGTCTTGGGGTGCCATACCGATGGTCCGATGTCGTCTGGCGTTGTAAGCCCGAACCAATTCATCTAACACGTCAATGTACCGTTGTGTTTGTCGATGAGTAAAGTATCGCCACATGCGCTCTTTCAGTGTCCGCTGAAATCGTTCCACCACACTGGCCTTGGTTTCGACGTTGTGTGTCACGAAAAAATGAATTTTTTTCTTTTTCAGGTAAGCTTGCATTTTTCGATTGAGGAATTCGGTGCCTTTGTCCGTCTGAAGTCGCTGGGGTTGTCGACTTTGAAAGATGCGACGAAAGGCGTCCACCAAACTATCTCCCGTCTTGTTTTTGAGGGGCAACACCCAAGCGTACTTGGAAAACACGTCGATGACACACAGCAAGTACCTGTATCCCTCATTCTGTTTGGCCAAGGCCGACATATCGCTCAAATCGGCTTGCCACTGATGATCTATGCCGGCCACCACGGTGGGAGTCCGAGAAAATTTCTTTTTCAGTGGTTTGTGCAAGGTGTACGGCCTTTGTTGTTTCAACCATGTTTTGACTTTGTCCAAGGGCACACCGGTAGCTTTGTGGAGACCCAGGGCTCCACCAAAAGCGGCCGGGTGTTTCGGGTCGTAATAGACTTTCTTCAGCTTTCGTTCCATGTTTCTGTCGGGTTCCATGTGATCAGGCTATTTATAGTTTTTGCAAGGGGAGCCATCGGGCTCGCTTGGTAGATGTAGATCTGACTCGCCCAGTAGGTGTACTCGTAGTCGGGGTATCGGTACTTGAGATTTTCTTCTTTCTCGGGCGTCGCGGCGGAACGGGAGTCCGTGTGGGTGGCGTGGACAACACGTTCCATCGTTCTTGATTGCCAATGGCTTCGCGCGGTACGTTCGTGACTTTCAAACTTTGCATCACGCCAAACCATCCCAGTGGAGCCTGAGTATTCTTTCGCCGACGAACCAAATCGTTCACGATGTCGATGGCATTGGTGCCGGGTACGGGTACGCCATTCCGAACCAATTCCAAGTTCTCGTTCCACGACCAAGGTGTTTTCTCCTTCAGGTGTTTCAACAAAAGGCGAGCTCGATGTTGAAAGACCCGGGGGACCGACTCCAGGATGGGGGCCTCCGAGACCACGGTTGCTTCTTCTTCGTTTTGTTCGGGTATGTTCTCGTCCGACAAGGGAATGACCTGCTTTCTTTTCCTTTGCATCGTTTGAAAACGTTGTAACAATTGTCCGTATCGTTGCATTTTATTTTCGTCGGTTAGTGTGGGATCGTTTAGCACGTGTTGCATGTCTTGGTAAACATTTTCGACGACCTGTTCCAGTGGATCTCGATCGTATGCGGGTTCCACTTGTCTGACTTCGATGGGTTTGACGTCGGTGGGACCGTCGAAGGGCACCAGTTTCATTTTCTTGGCGAATTTCATCTTTCGGAAAGGACCGGGCCAACCGCTTGAAAAATCCCCCTTTTTGTTGCTTCAGAAGTCGCCGACGGGTCTTCCAAGGTGTTTTAGACGTGCCCAAACGTCGTAACAAGGGGGCGTCCTTTTTCAAACGTTTGACCACGTTCTTGGTCACAGGAACGTTGCCGCGAATCAGGTTTCCAATACACTCACACACACCGTCGACGATGGGTTGAGCCTCGAGCAGAAGTGGTCGGTCTTTGGGTGCAGTGTTCAACAGGTACCGCAGTGTGTCCATGACTGAGCTCGGGGCCGTTCACCGGTTCCCTTTTTATACCTTTTCCCTTATCCCCCAAATAATCTAGATAACTCGGCGGCCATAGCGTTCGCTCTTTCGCCCCTTCTTATGAAGGGATGTTTACCACCTTATTGTCCTCCCAATAGTTTAGATACCAAAGGGGCTAAAGCTGGGAGGGCCATAGCGAGCAATGCACCGATGGCACCACCTTGTTGATTGAGAAGTCGCTGTTTGACGACGGGTGATGTTCGTGGATTAGTCAATTTGCGAAGCAATGCTTGATATTGTTTCAACTCCTCGGGACTCAGACCCCTTCCGCGCTGAACGTTCCGTCGAACGAATTTATTTCGTTTCTTGTTTCTTTCCTCTTGCAGTCTTTCCTTCCATCGCAGCAAGATACGAATCAACACCCCCCCGAAGAACCCACGTCCTCCAGGTTTCATGATCAGAGAGAGTTTTTCGGCCGTCGGCATGTTTCTCTCGGTCAGTTGGCTCAACACTTGTCGATTTCGTTCCACCCATTTCTTGTGCTGGGCATGCAGTGGTTGAATGTTACCATTCAACAAATGGTTGGCCGCCAACTTGAACCACTGCAACAATCCAAGACGTGCCCTACCCGTATTCTTGACCAACTGTCCATAAGCCATATCGGGAGTCAGATGTTGTAACTTGCGAATAAAGGACTTCAACCCTTTCATAGAACTCTTCTTTTCTCTTCGGGGTCGACGAATGATCGGCGAGGGAGACCGAGAAGGGGATCTTGTGTGGCGTGGAGGTGTGACCGGTAAGGTGAGACGTGGTGGCGTGGCCGGTAAGGGAGACATGGGGCTCCCAGGTGGTGTCAACGAGGGCAGCCATTGTCTTGTGGGTGCCCTCATTCTCGGACGAGTCTGCCTTCGTACCGTGGGATCACGAAGGTCCGGTGCCAGGGTCGGGAACGTCGCTCTGGGAAGGGTCGGAGGCGGATGTTTCCGCTGCGTATTCTTCGTACGAGCCATCGTGACTAACAGAATCAAGTCGAGTGACAGGTCCCCCTTTTATACCTTTTGAACGTAGGCGATGGGTGGTTCCTCTTGGGGTAAAATATTGGATCTCAAACGCAAAGCTTCGGGCGTATCGGGTTTCAAATCAATGAGTAAGTAACTGCGAGGGGTACTCGTCGCATCGGCATAAGCTTCCTGCATATACTTGGAGTGGGAGGGGTACATCTGACGGGCCAACACGCCAATTTGTGAGGCGTCTCGGGGATTCTTGAACAAGACCAAGTAATGGGCATTCAGGCTGATGGTACGCTGTTGCTTGTCGAACAAGTTTTGCACAATGTAAATGACACTCGTGTCGTGGTGATGACTCTTTTTCGTGAACCACTTTTGCAATATCTCCGTGTCTTCTCCCATCAAATCGTCCACGACCAAGACTTGTGGACCCTTGACTTGCTCCATCACGTCGTCAATGTCTGTCAAACCTTTGACGTAAGTGTAAGGAAAGCGATCGTAACTCCCTTGCCATTCCCCATAGGCCCACACGATGCGCTGGGGAGGGATGTCGAACAGGGACGCTTGGAGAAATTTCTGTACAAAGACCGTCTTTCCAACACCCGTTGGACCGCTGACTAACATGGTAAAGGGGTGTTTGAACGCCACATCCATCTTGCACTGTTTCCCCCCTACCTTTTTCCCCTGCCTTTTATACCTTCGCGCCCACCACAGAACAACAGACATGGAGTGAAACAAGAACAGAATTTATTTTACAAAAAATACAAACATAGCATGGCATTCAATACAAATACAAAAAACATGGCCTATAGTACAAAGGAAAAGAAAAAATGTTAGTTATCACGTTGTCTCTTCAGGATCTCTTGTCGCAGCCAGGGTACGTTTCGCAGGACGCGAGGAATCCAATACACATGTCCCAAAAACTTCTGCATCGAATCGTGTGGGTGCCAGTCTTCCAATTCGGCAAACGTGACGACGACGGGTACCCATTCGCTCATATCGAAACAGGGGGGATAGGACAAGACTTCGGTCATATCTCTCGGACCCGCATATTGGATAAGTGCTCGGGAAAAACTGTCTGTTTCCTTCTCCGCCAACAAGAGAACGGTCGGCTTCGGGGTTTCACTGGTTTCACTGGTTTCACTGGTAGTCGGGGAAATAACTGGTGGACTGGAAAGCTTCGTCGGCTGTTTTCTTTTTCTCTTTGTAGCGTCTGTAGAGTTCGAACGCTTCTCCACACCAGTACCAGTATCGCTGACTGCGGGTGTTGTCTCTGGGCACATCGATGTTGTTGTCGAACATGCAACCGGTGACGGCTTCGAAGTTGTTTTCTGTTTGGATTTCTTCTTGGCACTCGAGCAGGCCGTGGCCGAGCTGTCCACAGTTGAGGCACTTGTGATTGTCGTCGGTGGGTCTCTTGACTCCGTAACACTTTCTTTTGACAGTGTCTTTTCTTTCTTCGTCACTCTTCGCTTTTTGGGCTTCGGTTCGTTTTCCACACTGGGGTGCCCAGTGTCCTGGTTCTCCACAGAGGTAACAACTTCCATAGGAGCCATAAGCTGGTCTGTCTTGTCTTGGTTTTCGTTGCTGTTGTTGGGAACGAGTAGGGCAGTCTCTATACCAGTGTCCGACATTGTTACAAGAGAAACAAGCTTGACTAGCCATCGAGAGCAGAATGAAATTTGATTCTGACACTTCGCTTCTTATAGTCTTGGCCGTGACGTCACTCTCTTTTGATTGGTTCTTTCTTTTCCTTTGTTTCTATTGGTTCGTGTCTAGTCTATGATTTCCAGGCTTTCCACGTACTTTTGCACTTCTTCCCAATCGATGACGGCTTCACTCACGTGACAGGCCTCCAACAACGTCACCAGGTCGGCTCGATTACCGTGTCTTTGTCGCCAATGATTAAAGACGGTGAAAATCTGCATGCGCGCGTTGTTAGGATGACTCATCTTGGCTTGACTGATCCGCGCTTCTCTGATTCCTAGATGTCTGCCAATACATTCCCAACCTTCTCCCAGCTTGCCGGACATGACGTTGATATCCATTTGATCCAGGGACCATCGTTTCTTTTTCTCCGGTAACTCGTCTATCCACCGTCGTATGGGATTCTCTTCGTCTTTGGGTTCGAGAAACTCGTCTTTGCGTTTGATCAACCCCGTCTTAAATCCCGGAACCACACGCCAAAACTTTTTCAAGGCTTCGTCGACGTCTTCTCGCCATCGTTGTTCATCCTCCCACTTCTTGACTCGGTCCCGTGGATCGTCCATCATACTGCCGAGCACGCTATCGATGTCTTCTGGTTTCGGCTCGTCCACCCAGAGGTAGTGATTGTAATCGTCGACGGGATGTGAGGGTACGCCCGTTATGGAACACACGCCCAATCCCAGACACGAATGGTATCTCTGACTGGGATGCTCGTACTTGCAGCCGATACACTCCTCGCGTTGCTTTTCCTCTATGATGGGTAAGTAACAGTTGCAGACCCGAAAGTTGAGCCATCGTCGTCTTAGTTTCTCGATCAAATCTGTATTTTCCGCTGGTTCGTCATCTTCCCTGTTTGGTCGCCATCGCCCTGACACACGAAAGTCAGTATCCATAGGGGTAAGTGTTGATCGGTTGGCCATCGTCGTTAAATTGAACAAAACGTTTGTCGTACACGATTTTATATCTTTTGTTCTCGGGGCGTGTCCAGAGACGTCGGTCACGTGATCTGAAAATCTTGAACGGATTGGCGATGACAAGCGGTTCGTTTTGATTGACGTGCCGTACATTCTCTTTCATGATGTTGTAATTGAGTTGTTGGGAGGCACGATAATTCAGGGTGAATCCCCGGACTTTGCAGACAGTTTTTCCATCACTTTGCCTGTACGCGTAATTCTTTGGCCCTCCGCTGACAAATTCCTTAATGGTAACATTCTCGGGCAACTCGTTCTTCCATTGACCCAAACTCGAACCTTCCGGGGGATTCCATGAGGTGGAGTGATATTGGTAGATGACGCTGTCCGTGTCAAAATAACAAACACGTTCTCCCAACTTTTCCAAGACGGAATAGAGTTTCAAGCGGGCCTGGGCGGTGACAAAGGCCGCGATCACTACGTTGGTGATGGGACAGGGTGCGACGTGTTCATCTTTTTTCAGTGTTTCCACCAATACCATATTGTCGTTGACCAACTGGACATCTCGCACGGTCTGGGTCACGTCCAACATTTTCTCGAAATAGTCGCTGGGCTCCGTGATGTATTCGGTCTTGGGAAAGTTGTCTCTCTGTCCGAATTTCCCCCACGCTGTGTTCAATTGGAGCTTACTAAACGCCCGCATACCTTTGTTGGGTTTTATGGAGGCGGGATCCAGGCGAATACCTTCGGTGTCGTACACGTCGTTCACGAAGCGGGTCTTATCTTCTTCGGTGTGACAAGTGTCGGGATAACCGCTACTTTCCATCTTCTTCTTTAGGTAGTGATTGATGTACCCAGTAAATAAACCTCCTGTTTTGGCCTCGGGATCGTAGGTGCTGAATTCATTCCAGTGCCAGACTTCGTACACTTTCAATACTTGGTATCCCAGGGCCACCGCTTTCTTCAGTTCTAGGGTGACAAACGTACCCACCCAGGCTCGCTGTTCATCGGTGTGATCACAAGGTTTGTATTCGGCAATCTCTCCTTGTTGCATGTGTTCGTCGACGCAGCTTCGACACAGGGCAAACACCAATTTCTGTTTGCGTCGAAAAGGAAGCACCGGGTGGTACAGGCCACGAGGCGGCAAAACCGAACACTGGATCAACCCTTCGTACTGCTGCCACTGGTCTTGATCGGGTTGTGTGACGATCGTGGGTTCCTTGATGGGAAACGTACCGTACTTGCAAATGTAGGGGTAGAGAGACACTACGTCGATGTAGCGCATGTCTTCGGCCGACTCGTTGACCATCAGTTGAATGGCATTGGTTCTCCCGCCGAAGAAAGCGTTACGGGGCAACAAAGGTTCGGGGGCCGGCCATTGCTGATCTTCCAATCCGCTCAGAAATTCGTTCATCTCGGGATCTTGGCGTCGTTCTTCCTCCATCCCACACTCCCACATGACACGGATGGTCTGCATACCGTACTGTTCCTGGAGTCGGCGGTGACGTTCTTGGGTCTTCTGGTACAAGTCTCTCATACTACGAGAGGGGTCGTAGGGATGTTTGTGTTGAACGTCTTGGACGGGGCCCGGAAAACATTTGGGACAACCGTGAAAGGCACACCCGTGAAATTCGTACACTGTACCGGTGGTCGTGTCCATACCATCCAAACTGTAAGGGCCGACTCGGCATTCACTACCGTTGCGGGCGTGTCGAATGTTGGGTAGTGGGGTCTGGTTTCGGAAAGCGGCCATGGTCTGTCGATGTTGTTCCCATTCCAACCATCGAAGGGCTTTGTTGGACTGTTGTCGAGGCTGGAAGCGATGCCAGTCTTTACCCGGTTTCGGTTCTTGCATCAGGGCTCGAGGAATGACGACGAGGGTGTCTTTCTTCAGGTAGTGTGTGCGTAGTACGCGACTGCAGGCAGAGGCCAGGGTCAGGCTTTTTTCGAAGGGATCGATGCCCGTGTCCATGAGGAATATCTCGCGAAATACACCACAACATCGGCGCAAGACATCTACATCGCTGCGGCAGTAAGCCAAAATTTCCTGACGAAAATCAAAGACGTCGTGACTGTGTTGTTCCTACCACTCGTGAAACTTCTCTCGTTCCGATACACTCATACCATCTGGATCGTAATCGGTGTCGGGAGGATAGGCGCCCACGTAATCTTCATTCTCCGGTCTGTTAAAGTGGTGAGGGAAGTAACCTTTCTTGAGTTCTTGCAGGCCAAAAGTCTTGGGCATGTCCCGTAAAGCCATCGGTAAAAAGTTGAGGGAATCGATGAATTTGACCGTACCGACAGTGATCGTCATCGCTTTACCCCCGTTCATAATTACTTCGGGTTGCGCCACGGAATGTTTGTGCAGCGTCTGTAAAATCAGCAGTCCGTCGTAACCTTTGAAATTGTGCGCCACGGCGATCACGGGACTCGATTCGTGACTGTCATGTTTCCGACCATCTACCACCGTACCGTGAGCAGCGAGTTGCAAAAACCATTTTCCCACATCGTCCAGCGTGTCTTGACCTTTAAACACAATTTCTCGTTGGTGATTCCAGTACATGTCGCAGTGCTCGCAGGGTTCTTGATTATCGAGGCAAAAGTGACAACAGGTTTGCAGGACACATAAGTTGGGTATGTGCTCACCGGAATCTTGCTGGCATTCAAAGTCAAAGAAGACAAAGCGGGTCAGCGTTGCTTTCTGCTGTTTGTCGATTTGGGTCTTTCTGTCTTCATTCATGTCGATGGGTGATTTCAGCGGTTGAATGTAGCAAAACTGTTTTGCGGCCGTGTGCCACTCTCGGCAGATGGAGCACTGGTATTCTCCGCATCGATGTTCTTCCAAATTTCGCTTGGCTTTGATGACGTCCCACTCCTTTTGACATTTTTCACATTTCTTCCACCGGTGACATATACTGCACTTGGCTCTGGAACGGGTAGCGAGATGGTTGTCGAAACACTGCCGGCTCATAAACACACGATGACATCGGTAACACGTCTTTGTGTTGGGATCGGGTGGACAGGGTGGACCCACTTTCTTACAACCTTGACACATGACGTGACACGAATGTTTCTCGGCACTATAGTATCCCACCTGACAGGTCTCACAAAAATACGACCTTTCCACAAAGGCGGGCATGGAGGTAATGACGTCATAATGTCTACTGTGTAAATACAGGTTCAGATGTTTTGGTGTTCCGTTGACGTGTTTTGTTCCGCGATAGATCGCCTTACCAAAGATGACTTGAGAGAAAACGTTGAGTTGGTATCCTTGTTGGCCCAAATACTTGGCATACAGTTCCCACGTTTCCATCCCCGTGCAAGCTTCCCTGGTGCCACCCACGGCCTCGATGAGAGCTTCCGTTTTCTTCGTCTGCCATGTTCGGGGTCCTGTGTTGTTGACTAATCTCTTCCTTTCTCTTTCCCATTCAGGCGTGTCCTGTTTGTTGGCATAGTGACGAGCGACGACAATAGCTCGCTGCAAACATAATTCGTCGGCATTTTTAATGGTGACGAGGCATTTCTTTTTCTTCAAATACTCGTCGAAATTAGCACTGTGTCTCTTCTTCACGTTTGTTCCGCTACCTCTGCCATCCGGAAGGGTCACGTGACATATATTCATAGACATGCGCTGATCCAGTCGAAATTCTTCATTACTCTGTAATACGGCAGCCACTTTCTGTAAAAGGTCTTCGGCTTTTAACAAACGATGCTCACGAAACGGTAACCAAATAGGTGATTTGAGCCCTGGGTGACTAATGGCTATTCTAACGTAGTCACTTTCTCTAGCGTCCAAGGTTCGGCGAATTTCCTCAATGATGGCCTCAAAGGTGTCGTGTAATTGCTGTGGTACATCTATGGTCGGAACGTGGGACCAATCCTCCAAAAAGTCTATGTCCACACATAACGATTCGGTTCGGAACAATCTACTGTATCTTCTATCGACGGGTCGTAATGAAAAACTCATCTTGCGCGGTTCGGTGATAGCATGAAAGTGTTCAAACCTATCGCGTCTCTCCCTTTTATCCCCCATATGCCGTGACGTCATCAAACGTTCGATATCGTACACCCCACGTGATATAACGTTGCACATGCGTTGTATAACGTTACATCACGTCTATATTTAGCCTCCAACGTACACCCTACGATGTATAACGTTGCATCACGTTATGCTAAGCGCTGTGACGTCACTCCATGCATGGACTCGTCTGTGACGCCATACCCTCAAATGGATTCGTCCTATGACGTCACTCCAAGAATGGACTCGTCCGTCAAATGGATTCGTCCTAACGGTAATAAAACGACGGACCATCCCTCTCTCAGTATCAGAATGGCTAACGGCGCTCCCATCATTCGCCTCGAGGAAAACCTCAACGTAGATACGCTCTTGTATCTCAGAGGGAATACTCTGGCCGTGATTACCCCTGACGATATCTTTGTCTTACCTGACGAGGTATTAAAAACACCTCCCAGGAAAAGACCCCCTCCCGAATTAGTGGAGACCATCAGACGCAACCGACATAAAGTGCGTCGCACCCTCACGTTCTAGTGAGGCCAACGGCCCTTTTCAGGGCCAACTTAATCAATGTAAAAGAGTTGTCTCCCCTTCTTTTGGTCTTCCTTCCCCTTCTTCTTCTTCTTCTCCCTTCTGCTCTCTTCTTCTGCTCTCTCTCTCTCTCTCTCTCTCTCTTCCCGCGCGCGCGCGCCCTCTCTTTCTCAAACTAGGTCACTGCACGTGCAACGGGTCACTCAGTGCAAGGTCATGACGAATTAGGTCACGGGGTCATTCAGTGCAAGGTCACGCACCTGCAAGGTCACGGGGTCATGCACGTGCAAGGTCACGTGCACGCACATCCATGCACGCGCATGCGCCCACGCACGCGCAAAAAAAATGGCTGAACAGGCTCCCTAACTACTATCAATTAACAAAGATATATTTATATTCCTCTTTTCATAAAGGCATTTAATACAAAACTTCCAACATTTTCTATACACTCTTCATTATTCATTAATATATTAAGTTGAATTGAATCAGTTATATGAGGATTGATGAAGGGTGAGAGATATTGTTGTCTCAAATTATCATAAAATGGACAATACAATAGAAATGTTTTTCATCTTCTACTAATTGAAGGTTGCAGTTTTTACACAGTCTCTCATTATGAGGAGTAAAGGGTTTACTGTATCTTCCCTTATGTCACACCATTTTCCGTTTACAGAAGACGTTTGAGCGGTACCCGGACCACTCGGACCAAGTCCACTCGGACCAAAACGGAGACCACTCGGACCAAAACGGAGACCACTCGGACCAACCCAAAAGACCACTCGGACCAACCCAAAAGACCACTCGGACCAACCCAAAAGACCACTCGGACCAATTCAATTTGTGTTGGAAGACCACTCGGACCAATATTTGTTGCCTCTCGGACCATTCAATTTACGTTGGAAGACTCGGACCAATATTTGTTGCCTCTCGGACTATTCAATTTACGTTGGAAGACCACTCGGACCAATATTTGTTGCCTCTCGGACCATTCAATTTAAGAAATAAAATACAAATTTTAAGTTAAAAATAACACACTAATATGGATATACTATATACTTCTGAATTTTATTAACATAATTTTTTAAATTTTTTGATGTCTCTGATCAACTGGCTCGTACTTTTTCTTTCTTCGGTGTACGACTTCCAAAGCGCAAACAATTTTCCTTGTATCGATCTGGTCTGTTTCTTTTGATACCGCTTTAGCTTCCCCTCCGTTACCATTTTAATCTGTTGCGGTAGAAGACTGGCTTCTTTGTACAGCAAGCTGATGAGTAAGTAAAATTGCAGGTTTCCTTTTTTTGCCTTCTGGTTAATCCGGTTGTGCCATCCTTCTACATCGTTATTCGTCCTGATGCTGAGGCCGAATACACACCATGATGAAATGGGCCACACTCTACTCTCTATCCATGTATCCCTTACATAATCCAACACGAATCTGACTTGCCCGTTGTCTGTCTTCTCACATAATTTGGTAAATGCTGGCAAGATGTGCTCTGACCCTTTTCCTGCACCTTTCGCCATACGGCCTGTCCCCAGTGAAAGGCACAACCTTGAATCGAAGGATCTTCGAAGACGGTTCTTAGCGCCTGCCATATCCCCGCCTCGAAGTCGACGACAAACGATTTTACAGCGGGTGCTGTTGGTAGCAGCTCTATGACTGCCTGGAAAACCCACAAAAGGTGAAAATACAAAAATGATATGAATTATATAAAAATACCCGATGACATTAAATGAATGTAATGTCTTCAACTACGATTACATTGACTAAATTTGTAAGCAATTAATTGTACATACCAGTATTACAGGTTCTACAGAACAGAGTAGAGTAGTCTATTAATTAGTACTACTGACTAGAGTAGGCCTAGTACTGCTACTTACATGGACTGTGGGTGTTATTTTGTATTGATAAAATAAAATAGTTTAAATAGACCCACCCATCTTAAAGAGCAATCCGATTTAAAGTCAAATATAAAACAACAAAAAGGTGTACCGGTAGCCTCCGCATGCTGGACCCTAAAAATAAGGTCCATGTATGTTACTTGTAACGAAGACCCCTAGTGCCCTCTCTACTTCGTTACTAAATAAACTAGTCCATATGGTGTACGGCTGGAAAATATTTGAAATTTTCTTTTTTATACGCCCACATTGATAGGTGGTGGGTATATTGTCATCGACCCCATCTGTTCGTCCGGCGTCCACAAGTTATGAGAATGAAGAATTCTATTTATTTTCAATGATTTCCGATAATTACTGCCATAATGGTTCTGAACACATTAAAAAATCTTGTGGATGCTCTATATTTAAAGGCTAAAGTTAATATCTGATTGACTTTAAATTTATACACAGTGTTTAAGGTCATGAGACGACGAAGCCTATTAATTTTCAACGATTTTCTTTAATTACTGCCAGAGTTATGGCACTTATCACTTTGAAAAATCTTGTGGACACTCTATAGGCTAAATTTATACACTCTGTTTAAGGCCGAGATGAAGAAGCCTGTTGATTTACAATAATTACTGCCAGAGTTATGGCCCTTAATCTCTTTGAACAAGCGGTTGCCATGTAAGATACACCCACATTTTTCAAGAGAAAGTTAAAAAAAAATGAAATTTTTTGTACAATCAGGGGCTATATCCAGGATGTTAAATTCCGATATCTGCAAGGATATAAACATATATTCCGATACATGCCAATATCGAAAGGGATCTAGATCTTTGGGAAATAAACCTATATTTCAAGTTTCGCCAAAATTGGATAAAAACTGTGACCTGTAGACTGTACACCAACAAATTGTGGACGGACGGACAGGGGCAACGACAATAGACGTCTACATGAACATGTGTGTGTATAAAGATCTTGTGGCCGCTCTAGAGGCTAAAGTTGATATCTGATTGACTAAGGAAGTGTTTTACGGATGGGACAAAAAATAATTTCAGATTGCCCATATCTCAGTTATATCTCATTGGATCTTCGTCGGGTTCATTTTTGGATTCTTTGGACAAATCCGATATGGATTTTGACTGACGTTTTCTTTCGAAATTTGGAAGTCCGTTCGATTAGTTTTAGCATCAAAGATTTGAGAAAGTTTTCTTCAGCATTATTTTGACATTCAAGATGGCATATATCCCTTACTATAATTGAGTTATCAAGTTGAAACAGATTGATGCCTTCAAAATAGCATCTTATATATGTTAACTTGGATTAATGTTGAGTTATGAGTGTGTTAACGAGCGCAATGGCAGCTACAGTTTTTAATGTTTTTTAAATTCAAATTTGGTGTGAAGTATTCACCCTAACGATATGTTAATGCATTAAGAGTACAAATTTTTATTCGATTTTGACGAAACTTGAAATATTAGCATTTATCGGACTGTAACAGCATGGATTATGACCCTTGATTGTATGAAAAATCACATATTAGCTTGTGGACACTCTAGAGGTCACAATTTTTATCTGATTTTGATGGAACTTTAAAAGCGATATTCATGCATATCAAACAGTAATTTTTTTGGATTATGTCCCTTGAAAGTATGAAAAATCGTGATTTTTGCTTGTTGTTCCTCTAGAGGTCCCAATTTTTATCTGATTTAAAAAAAACATTTGTATTCATCACCATTACATTATAATGATGATTGAGTTCGAATTTTATAAAAATCGGACCGAAACTACCTGACAAAAATGCCACTCCTCGTACGCAAACCCTGTAGAGGTCACATATTTTATATCCGAATTGAATGAAACTTAAAATATATGTTTATATCCCAAAGATCTGGGTTCCTCTTGATACTTGCGCGTATCGAATCGTTACTTCCTGGATTATGGCCCCTGATTTTACGAAAAATCACGTTTTAGTTTTTTGGTTTTTTCTCTGTTCATTTCTTACAAAATGTGGGCATATATGACAAAGTGTAATGTCTAAGTCTGTTACTACCATGTGGTCTGAATCCGATTACTAATTCAAGGGCAAATAACTCGCCTGAAACCGATTCTCTTTCAGTCGATTTAAAAGGTGAAAAAAGGTTGGAATTAAAAAATTGGGGTCAAAGTTCACTACTCTAGATTCTGTCAACCAGTGGCAATACTCACTAATTTTCGCTATTTAGACAATCGAGTCTACGATGACATTTAAAAATTGTACATGTGACTATTATATGATAGTTCAAAAATAGATAATATATTGAAAATTTCCTTCAAATTACTTTATTCTGAGGGAAAATATTAACCTTTGAAGGTTTGAAAAGATGTGTGCACTGATTATAACCACAGTACTGGTTGTTAGGAGTTAAGCGACCCCCCCACTTCACCATTGACCATTCTAATGGTAAATCATTAAATGGCTGAACCATTCTAATGTTCTTTAAACCGGACACATATCTGATGGCATCAAGAATTGATTATGGTCTAGTCATGTTAATAAATGTCTAATTAATAGTTTATATAACATTTAAGGCCCAAAGAATGGCCTGCAATAGGCAGATTTAGCTCTTGCATAATGCCTGTTTAATAGTTCCTTCACGTAAGCTAACGCCATAATAACGATACATGTACATCATATTTTTATTAAGTTTGATAATTATTATCATTATAAATCAGTTTTTATTTTTCGTTGTTTTAGGTTTGTAAATAAGTGAATAAGAATGTCTAAATGTGGTTTTAATAGTACAACAATTCATAATCCTGAAACTCAACTATCTCACCAAGTTCTTCTAGCATGTGAAAGAGGAAAATTTGAACATTTTGAGGAGTATTTGGAGGTAAAAATATTCATTTAACAGTAAATGGAAAAATATCAATCTTGGTGTTCACGGAAAATAAACCCCAAATTGGTATTTGGAGGTAGGTCATTGAAGACAGTCAATAGATTATTCTTTGCATTAATCTAAAGATCCACTATCCGATAATCATTGTGGATGTTTCCGACGACTTAGCTGCTGTTGGTGTATGTTTTTTTTTGCCTGGCAACCTATCTCTGTTTTAAATTTTAACATTAATTTATTACTCATTATGTTTTCACAGAAAAATAAGGAGATAAATATAAATGAACAGGATTCAAATGGTTCTACTGCTCTTCATTTTGCTGTAGCTCAGAGTAATGTAAGTTTTGATAATACTGAGTCGGTGGTCAGTCAGATCTCCTATTGTAGTTAATATATACTATTCAAAAAAAGTAGGGGATATTTGATTTTTAAGTGTTATTAAAGTCACCTAATGAAACTGACGAAGAAACAAAT
This sequence comes from Patella vulgata, assembly GCF_932274485.2. NCBI lineage: Eukaryota > Metazoa > Mollusca > Gastropoda > Patellidae > Patella > Patella vulgata. The sequence goes on from NC_065885.2 coordinate 49,080,373, forward strand.
GACAAAATGAAATGAAGTTCACATTCATCGATTTATTCCAAATGATCGTTAGACTAAGCAAGGCACAGACTGACCATTATAAGGGTAAAATGATACCCGGGGTCAAACAGCAAAGTTACCACAGCATCACAACCAAGTCAGTAACGGGTAAATCCTCCTCTGTTTGCCAAACAAGCATTGATCCGACGTGGCATACTCCTAATGAGACGTCTAAGGTCATTTTGGTCCAGATTGTCCCATTCCTGTTGCAACGCAGCAGCAAGTTCTTGGACATTGGCAGGACGTTGTTGACGTTGACGTAACCTCTGTCCAAGCATGTCCCAGACATGCTCGATGGGGGAGAGGTCGGGACTCAGTGCTGGCCAAGGTAATGTGGTGATGTTCTGTTGTTGGAGGTAACCTGTAACGATCCTGGCCCTGTGACATCTTGCGTTGTCATCCTGGAAGATGAAACGGCGGCCATGACGTCGTGCGAACGGCACAACATGGACTGCCAAGATGTTGTCCCGGTAGTACTGGCCTGTAACACGCCCTGCAACAACATGTAAAGCCGTTCTTCCAGCAACAGTGATGCCTCCCCACACCATAACAGAACCACCCCCAAATCGATCATGTCTGATGACGTTAACGTCTTGGAAGCGCTCGTTTCGACGACGCCACACCCTCCTACGTCTGTCCAAAAAATCAACAGTGAACCTTGACTCATCTGAAAACATCACATTGCTCCAGCGTCGATTATCCCAGTGTTGACGATCCCTACACCAACGACGTCTTGCCTGAATTTGATGATCTCTCAAACAAGGGATCACGCGAGGACGTCGGGCGCGAAGGTGACCCCTATGCAGTCGATTCCGAATCGTCTGGCCACTCACTCTCACACCAGTGTCTGTTTGAAGACGAGCGTTGATCTGATTTGCTGTGATGACACGATTTCTCAAGGCCAAGGTACGGATAAATCGATCCTGGGCTTGAGTTGTCGCCCTTGGTCGACCTGAGCGTGGTCTGTCCTGTACAGATTGTTTATCACGGTATCTGGACCATAGCCTGCTTATGACAGACTGAGAAACATTCATCGTCCGCGCCACAACCGCCTGTGTTGTGCCGATCTGTAGCATGCCAAGGGCACGTAACCTTTCATTTTGGGTAAGCCGACGCATATCAAAATTTGTTTTCTGGTCACTAAAACAATTAAACTGATGTTTCCACCCTGGAATTCAATGCCACAATGACTGTAACATTCAAAGTCAGAGTCGTGCAAATCTTGGGTTGGACCCCCATGATGATCCCAAGCATCACCTGCATTCCATGCGGTAGCTATTGGTGCGTTTGGGCGTCACATGTAACTGGAAATGTTTCTTCTGTTAGGTTCTATAGTGACTTTTTTCGTAGTCATTTGCATATTTTAGTATTATGCCCCCAAAATCAAATATCCCCTACTTTTTTTGAATAGTATATATAAATTTTTGTTTTCTCTCAATTAAAACACTATTTCCAGTTCATTAGACACTATAAAATTGTCTGAATCTAATAAAGTATCATGAAATTGAGGAGTTCAACACTGTAAGAAGTTAGTTATTAAATTCACCATTGCTGCTTTCAGTAGAAAGAAGTGGGGTTTTCTGGCAGACTTACTTGTGGTTCTTATGATCTTAATGACTTGGCAGAATTCTTTTGACAGTAGAGTGAAAGTTCTCACATGATATCCGTGTTCGGATGGCACGAAAAACCGAGGTCCCGTGTACACATTGGCGTGCATGAAAAAAATCCCTTGGCAGTTGGAATTCAATATAAGAGTAGGCCGTAGACGTAGAGCCACTGTCCAGGCAAAATTTCCCTCATAGCACACTGTATGGCGTATACCCGTCTTCATTAGCCCAGTTTAGGAGCAAAACAGTAGGATGTTAAACCCCATTTCATTTCATTTCTCACATGATATCTTTCAATATATATACATCGTTGATTTATATCAAAAGGGTATCAGGTCAAAGATTTATTATCTCTGATGGTCATTTGAGGGATATTTTAATACCTAGCAAACTGCATTATTATAATAGTTGAGTCTCTGAAATGAATATCAGTCCATAAATGATTCAATTTTTTGTTATATTTACAAAGATGTAAGCATTCTTCAACATCTGCTAATAATAAAAACGGAGCATAAAAATAAGCCAAGGCCACCTATAAACTTAGCTAAAATCTTTGATGAACTTTTTATTGATATGATTGATTCACCTTTAAAGGCAAAATATTATCTACCATAGTTTTTTTTATTTTGTTTTCTAAAGTAAGTGTTAAATGCGATTTAGGTATATTATAAATTAAAATGGTAATATTTTTTAACATTGATATTATTAGCCGATTATTTCTGTTACTGTTGAAAAGTATAACTGTTTCTACAAGTTAACAGGACATCAGTTATTGTTAGTGCTGTGTGATGGTTGAAGTTTAAACCGATTTATAAAGAAAATTAAGGTGCTTTCATTGACTGAATGAGCAAGTAAGCCTCCACGAAATGTTCTACAATGTTGTAATTCAGAGATGCTCATGCAAGGAAGCATAGTTACCTCCCCTGTCACCAAAACTTTGTAATGCTTTACTACACATCAAAGTTTTCAGATTTTCAATTGTCAACCAGTTTTGTGCATAGTTATTGTGTCTGAAATCTTGAGAGCCTTTCTTACCTTAACTGATTATTTTGTATTGTTTAATGGTCTCGAGCTGAGACATTAAGTAATATATTGTAACAACAAGAGGACCGTCAGGTCCGAGTGTTTTTACAATATATTACGCAATGTCTCAGCTCGAGACCATTAAACATCTTAAAATACAGACACTCCGCACGTGCGTTTACAGTGAAATACGTCACTCGAGTCTAATATTTGACAAGGTACGATTGGCAAGTTGCCTGTACGATTATTTGAAATAATGGTACGCTAACATCAAAGGGTGACGTCACATCTGTATTTTAATACCCATTATTGTTCTTTTTAGGTAAAATGCTTGGGCATTTTGTTAAAATATAATGCCAATACAAACATAAAAGATGAAAATGGATTTACACCTTTAGCTTTAGCAGCAGGTAATTTTTATACTTATTGTTTTGTAGAAACCGCGGCTATTATACTTACTATATATAGTATTAGACACAAAATGATACATATTAGTCTGGTCGCCAAACCCAATTTTTCGAGTGAACCTGGAAATTATATACAAAGTTTTTTTTATGATTGATTTTAGTAGCCTATGGTGTCCTCTTTCAGAATCTGCCGGGTGAACCTCGGTCACCCTTGAGCGTTTTGAGAAATTCAAGATGGCGTCCAAGACGGCCGCCACATCAAATAATCCCTTATAGCTCCCATAGTATTTATTCTAGGATGATAATTTTGGTGTCTAACCGTATGTTTTTGGGGTCGAGTATTATGTTGTGGGGTGATTATATGATATTAAAACCAAACATGCCAGACAATATGGCCCTTTCACTAGTTAGCGGCGGTTGGGGGCAAATATTTCACCGAACCAAACTATATCAGTAGATAAACTAATATTTCTGGACATAAGAGCGTATGAGTGATAGGATAACACCACATACATCCCTATCAGGGCATTCAGGGCCACATGGGTAGGTCCTGAAAAGGGAGGCACAAGCTGATTGTTGAAAATTTAAAAAAACAAATTCTACCCGCAAAACAGGAACATAACTTCCACAAAACTAGATAATATCCAGTTTAATACTTTAGTCGTGTTTCTGGCTGCCACCTGTGACAGCACAAGCGCAAAATATTGTATATTCTAAGCCATTCCTAGTGCAGCTACAAGCACACGTACTACATGAGCTATCACTCTTGCATCCACATCTGATGAGCCACATGGCAGACTCCGGACCAAGTTTACCGGTTGTGATGTTTTCAATTTAGTGTCCTCCCAGCAATACAGTTCCGGATCAAGTTCCGACAGATTCCGATCTTTCAGTGAATGCCACTCAATAGCTTAGCGATGTCGTATTTTTATGTTCACTGCAAATGCATCATTCGTTGGAGCTAGACTACATGGTTTAGGTGGGGATGATGTCGATACATTTTCAGTTTTAGATGCCTGATACCTTCCAGCGTGTTTTAAGTCATCGATTTGCAAGAGCTCGGTCCAAAATCACCAATCCAGGAAAGAACAACCGTTGACAATGGTTAAACTACGGAGAAACACATGTCAATTATCGTTGAAATCCTGCCAGCTCATTCTCTTACTGGATGTGACACAGGTACATGCGGCTACGTCGTGTGGAAATCAACAGTTTTGAAAGTATTAGAGCTTGATTGTATTCTCTCTCACCCCACTCGTCGGAGTAATAGACACTCCAATAGAGTCATTGCTCACACAGTTACACAGGCCACTGTATTTATGTCAGCTTTTTTATGAACAGAGTTCTAAAAATCTATGTCTGAAACACGCTGGAGGGTGTGGACATCTAAAACTGGAAATGTATCGTCATTATTCTCCACCCAAACCATGTAACCTTGCTCAAGAATGATACATTTGCAGAGAACGTAAAAAGAGCTCATCACCAAGCTATTGTGTGGCGTTCACTGGAAGATCGGAATCCATCGGAACTTGATCTGGAACAGTATTACTGGGAGAAAGATACCATATTGAAAACATTACAACCGGTAAACTTGCTCCGGAGTCTGCCATGTGGCTCATCAGATGTGGATGTAGTAGTGACAGCTCATGTAGTACGTGTGCTTGTAGCGGCACTAGGGATGGCTTAGAATATACAACATTTTGCGCCTGTGCTGTCACAGGTTGCAGTCAGAAACACGACTAAAATATTAAACTGGATATTACCTAGTTTTGTGGAATTTATGTTCCTGTTTTGCGGTTAGAAATAATTTTTTTAAACGTTCAACACTCAGCTTGTGTCTCCATTTTCAGGACCAACCCATGTGGCCCCGGAGCCCCTAATAGGGCTGTATTTGGTGTTATCCTATCACTCATACGCTCCTATGTCCAGAAATATACTATTCAAAAAAAGTAGGGGATATTTGATTTTGGGGGCATAATACTAAAATATGCAAATGACTACGAAAAAAGTCACTATAGAACCTAACAGAAGAAACATTTCCAGTTACATGTGACGCCCAAACGCACCAATAGCTACCGCATGGAATGCAGGTGATGCTTGGGATCATCATGGGGGTCCAACCCAAGATTTGTACAACTCTGACTTTGAATGTTACAGTCATTGTGGCATTGAATTCCAGGGTGGAAACATCAGTTTAATTGTTTTAGTGACCAGAAAACAAATTTTGATATGCGTCGGCTTACCCAAAATGAAAGGTTACGTGCCCTTGGCATGCTACAGATCGGCACAACACAGGCGGTTGTGGCGCGGACGATGAATGTTTCTCAGTCTGTCATAAGCAGGCTATGGTCCAGATACCGTGATACACAATCTGTACAGGACAGACCACGCTCAGGTCGACCAAGGGCAACAACTCAAGCCCAGGATCGATTTATCCGTACCTTGGCCTTGAGAAATCGTGTCATCACAGCAAATCAGATCAGCGCTCGTCTTAAAACAGACACTGGTGTGAGAGTGAGTGGCCAGACGATTCGGAATCGACTGCATAGGGGTCACCTTCGCTCCCGACGTCCTCGCGTGATCCCTTGTTTGAGAGGTCATCACATTCAGGCAAGACGTCGTTGGTGTAGGGATCGTCAACACTGGGATAATCGACGCTGGAGCAATGTGATGTTTTCAGATGAGTCAAGGTTCACTGTTGATTTTTTGGACAGACGTAGGAGGGTGTGTCGTCGTCGAAACGAGCACTTCCAAGACGTTAACGTCATCAGACATGATCGATTTGGGGGTGGTTCTGTTATGGTGTGGGGAGGCATCACTGTTGCTGGAAGAACGGCTTTACATGTTGATGCAGGGCGTGTTACAGGCCAGTACTACCGGGACAACATCTTGGCAGTCCATGTTGTGCCGTTCGCACGACGTCATGGCCGCCGTTTCATCTTCCAGGATGACAACGCAAGATGTCACAGGGCCAGGATCGTTACAGGTTACCTCCAACAACAGAACATCACCACATTACCTTGGCCAGCACTGAGTCCCGACCTCTCCCCCATCGAGCATGTCTGGGACATGCTTGGACAGAGGTTACGTCAACGTCAACAACGTCCTGCCAATGTCGAAGAATTTGCTGCTGCGTTGCAACAGGAATGGGACAATCTGGACGAAAATGACCTTAGACGTCTCATTAGGAGTATGCCACGTCGGATCAATGCTTGTTTGGCAAACAGAGGAGGATTTACCCGTTACTGACTTGGTTGTGATGCTGTGGTAAGTTTGCTGTTTGACCCCGGGTATCATTTTACCCTTATAATGGTCAGTCTGTGCCTTACTTAGTCTAACGATCATTTGGAATAAATCGATGAATGTGAACTTCATTTCATTTTGTCATTTGTTTCTTCGTCAGTTTCATTAGGTGACTTTAATAACACTTAAAAATCAAATATCCCCTACTTTTTTTGAATAGTATATATAGTTTGTCTCTAGATTTAGTTTGGTTCGGTGAAATAATCTCCCCAAACCGCCGATAACGAGTTAAAGGGTCATATTGTCTGGCATGTTTGATTTTAATATCATCTAATCACCCCACAACATAATAAATGATTTCAGTGTATTCCTTGACCCCAGAAACATACAGTTAGACACCAAAATTATCATCCTAGAATAAATACTATGGGAGCTATAGGGGATTATTTGATGTGGTGGCCATCTTGGACGCCATCTTGAATTTCTCAAAACACTCAAGGGGGACCGAGGTTCACCCGGCAGATTCTGAACGAGGACACCCTAGGCTACTAAAATCAATCATAAAAAAAACTTTGTATACAATTTCCAGGTTCAGTCATAGGTCTGCCGGACTATATCACTATTTTGGAGCAACGGTGGCTAAGTGCGTAAGACGCTGTGTACACGGGACCTTGGTTTTTTGTACCAATGGTGAAAGCATGTAAAAGATCCCTTGACAGTTGGAATTAGATATAAGTGTAGGCCATAGTGCCGCTGTCCGTGCAAAATTTCCCTCATAGCAGAACAGTAGGATGTTAATCCCTATTTCATTTACTTTATATCACGATTTAGGTGTTGCTGTATGAATAGTATGATTCAAATCAAATCACAAATTTAAGAAGACATAAAAATAAGATACTGAATAAATGAATAAGCAGTAGATTTGTCCTATTTGTCATAGTTTTGTTTTCAGAGAATATGTCAGTTACGGCTGAGATAATTTCATGAAACTTTGTACCCACATCAAATCTGAACTGATATTATGCGTTTTCCTAATTACAGAATTACTAATAAAGCTATATGCAAAGATGTAGGTGAGATGTGGTCACTTCAACACGTTTATCAATCTGATTAAAACACAGATCCAATTTCGTTTCGTTTTTATAGTTCAAAATTTCGATTTTACTTGTCTTTACTACACTTGGATCTGGAAACATTGTTATTTAACTCGTGTTCTGCTTGAAATGAGGGGTCAGCCAATCAAATGGTCTGTCGAATCAAGTGTTTAAAAATACATGGCGGTCGCTAATTGGTTAATCGAATGACTGACGTAATCGGGTCAAATGTCGCTTGCTTGGTACCTGACGTCATAGAACGAGAACTCCCACTATAACTTGTTAGATCTACATGTAGTGTAGGTCATCGAAAGTATTAAAAACGAAACGAAATATAGATCTATATTTTAATTAGATTGCACTTTTATTGTTGTTACTTACATTTTGTAGGCCGCTATGCCAATTCATCTGTATCAGAAACTTTGTTAAATAAAGGAGCTGAAGTGAACAGTGTCAATAAATATGGGAACTCTTCGTTACATACTGCAGTTTATGCTGGAGATATACGTATGTAATTATTTTATTATCAAGAAATCCATGACTCTGTATATTGTTTTATCGAAAGATTTATTTCAAAATCCAACAATGCCAACAAGAAGATTTCTACTGCCAATGGACTGAATTCGCCTGTTCTAAACTATACCCAGATTTATGTACATTTCTGGATTTATAATATGAACTCTCACCACCTGATAAAAAATTGATATCCGAAAATGAATGAACATGCTGCTGCAACAAACTTTTACCACACTTGAACTTTTCCATTCTTAAATATTTACCAATTTTAATTAGAAAATTGGAGGGGAAATGGCAACACTCCCTTAAAAAAGTAGCAGAGACTAAACAGGTTGGTACATCTGTGTAGCTTCTGGATCAAACGATGATGCTGGCAGAGAGAGTAGACATAAATAGAAATATAAAAATCCCCGCTCAGGAATAGTACAAACATATTTTAAGTAGAATTAGAGTAATCAGAGTCATATCACCCGAAACGTTATGACCTCTTATTTCTTGTTCAAATCTGTTTGTACTACTGTTGAGTGGAGATTTTTATACTACCATATATTCATGTGGACGTATATTGTCGTTGCCCCTGTCCATCCACAATTTGTTTGTGGACACTACAGGTCACAATTCTTATCCGATTTTGACGAAACTTGAAATAGAGGTTTATCTTTAAAAGATCTCCGTTCCTTTTGATATTGGCATGTATCAGACTGTTACTTCATGGATTATGACCCCGGAGTGTACAAAAAATGGCATTTTTAGCTTGTGGACACTGTAGAGGTCACCATTTTCATCCGATTTTGATGAAACTTGAAATGTATGTTTATATATAACCCAAAGATCCTGGTTCCTTTCGATGTTCGCACATATCGGAACGTAACTTCCTGGATTATGGCACCAGATTGGTTGAAAAATCACGTTTTTAGCTTATAGACCCTCTTGAAGTTACAATTTATATTCAAATTTACACATATCCCCGTTACACCCCAATGAGTTCGAAATATCGAATCGAAACTGCCGAAGAAAATGGCCATGGTTGTGGACCCTCTAGAAGTCACTGATTTTATCAGATCTTGATGAAACTTAAAATGTATGTTTATGACCCAATAATCTTGGCTCCTGTTGATATTCGAGCATATCGAACCGTAACTTCCTGGATTATGGCCCCTGATCATACGAAAAATCACATTTTTTTTTTTTTCTTGTTCTTTATTCTCTGTCAATCTCTTGGAAAATGTGGGCATATCTTGCGTGGCAACCACTGGTGTTATTTCAGATTGTGTACAAATTTTGATGAAACATGGAGCTGATGTAACAATTCAAAATAAAAAAGGAAAAACACCTTTAGACCTGGCGAAGAAGTTAGATAATGAAGATATAATTGCTGTTATTAGGAGTAAGTAGTTGCAGTGTTTTATCACTGTCTGGTTAAACTAAGATGGTTTCATATGTCATTTTTGATATTTTACTGGACTAAGTTTTATTAAACATCTGACAAGTAGTATCATTATGTTGTGTTCTTAGTTGTTTGTTGTAAACAACCAATTAAAATGCTAATCTATTAATCAATTCATTTGAAGTCTCTATTTTTCACAGTAATCTCTTTTTAATTTTTGCATTGCTAGCCTGGAGGTCGGGTGTTCGATCCCTGCATTGGCCGAGAAAGTTCATCCAGATTTTCCGGCGTGGTTTCCCCTTGTCAGTGATGCAGGACGGAGGGCCTGACAAGGACAGCTTTCTAGTCGTTCGGATGGGACGAAAAACCGAGGTCCCGTGTACACATTGGAGTGCACGTAAAAGATCCTTGGCAGTTGGAATTCGATATAAGAGTAGGCCGTAGTGCCGCTGTCCGGGCAAAATTTCATCATAGCACACTGTATTGCTGGTGTTTGTATTAACTTAGTTGCATAGGTATAGCTACAAATATGTAAGAAAAATATAGACAAGCAGTAAAACCGGTTGTACTTGTTTGCATATTGCAACAAACCAACAAAAAAATGATTTGTGAATTTGGTTTTCAATGGATAGTGGATACACATTAATATAAATGTGAACCCCAAATTTTAACGTTGTTTTCAATGTTTTAGCTTCTACAAATTTAATGTGTGCACATTGTAGTCAGAAACCTAAAACCGGGCTGAAAAAATGTACCGGTTGTAAAGCAGCCCAGTATTGTAGTAAAATCTGTCAAAAATTAGACTGGAAATATGGTCATAAACAGATATGCTCTGGTAAAACATTTATTTTTTTTTCACAACTTACAAATTAGCTTGTGCTTAAAAAAAAATTTTTTTTTCAAAACACCAGTTGTACACCTAGCTCAACTACTTTATCTTTCCCTTTATTATCTTATCTATGACATCAATTTACGTTGACATTGGGAGTAGATTGTGTGATAAATAACTCTTCTAACAGGGATTGGTGTGTATTTTCTGGTGTATTATTCTGGTGTGTTGACTGAGAAAGTTTTCCAGTGTGCTTTCCCCCCGTGTTTGTGGTGCACAATAGAGGTTATGGCAAGGAAGAGCATCTAGTCATTTGGATGAGATGTGTACGTTGGTGTGCATTTAAAATAACCCTTGACAGTTGGAATTCAATTGCTGTGTGGGCAAAATTTTTCTCTTAGCACACTGCATGGTGTATGCCGGTCTTATTCGGTGCAGAAAATTGGGACATTAAACCCCATTTCATTATAATATATGCTTAGCAAAAGGAGGTTATTCTAAACTTTAGAAATTGGTTGTCTTTGGTTATGGTGTTATGCATTATTTTATTTTATGTTTCTTTCTCCCACAAATGATATTATTTTGTAAATAAAAATCTTATGTGTGCTCAACATAATATTGGATATTTTATAGGTTATGTATTAACAACACTTGTTGTCAAACAGGCAGATCCTACTGAAATATTACGCTTATCTAAAAATAAATTTATTGTTAAAGTTCAGATTGAATTGGCATGGCGTGGTAAGTAGATGTTATATACAATGTATGTATAAAGTAAAATAAAGATACGAAATATACTGACCACAAAGGGTGAAACCGTACTTGTATACATCTCGTTCTCTACAATATGTTACATTTATGCATGCTTTAAAGATGCCTTCCCAGCTAAAAACATAGTCAAACTAATTTATCCATCAAAAGTTTGCTTCAAATCTATATGAAAATATTTTAATCGCAAGGAAAGTACCTCAATCTTTTTTAAGCAATCTTGTTTATCAAGTGACTCGTCATGTTGCAGAATATCCGTTTAGAGCTTGTATTAGTCATTAGTCGCTGACCATTTACCATAAATATCAAGCGTATGTAAATTCTTGGATTATATTCTGCCAACTTCTTTTTCCGTCATTGAATTGCAAAGCCTACTAGACGTTTAAATCCCTCAATGTTCTCACAACGGCTAGCCATGTCAAAAGTTGCCTCATACTTCCTCCGCCAAGATCTATTCCATCTGATGTCGGCACATCCCAACGTTGAGAGTGTCCCTGTAAACTTGAATGATATTTTATGTTTAAGGTAATACACAAGTATCAGCAACAGAGAACATGATGGTCTATAATAAAGATAAAAAGTTTATACACTTTATATTTTCAAATAGTCAAGAGAAGGGTAAGTTAACCTTAACATTTGATTGATATTTATAAAACGGGTGATTTGTAAGAAAATAATATCTTTTGAGTAATATTTCAAAACTTTCTAATAATAGTACAGTTTCTTAATGTGATTAATAATCCTACAAGCCAAGATGTTGTCCATTCACCAATTTGTATATCAACTTTTTAATACCCTTATATAATTTCTTCATTCAGTTTGTAAATTGCTGGTGGAAAAAATCCAAAATGAAGGATTTATGGGTGTTAAGGCCTTCTTTTGGGCAGAATTTGATGCCACCCTAAACAACCGAGTAAAAATATTCTACAGAGAGATGGCACCTTTTCAAGACTGGTAGTGTCAAGATAAACATATGGATGGACTATTCCTATATAAATACTAGAAAGTGACAGTAACATGGAGAATGTTTTATATGGCATATTTTTATATGATGTTAAAAGAGATTGATGAACTGCATGATACATTTAGGTCTATTTCTTATGTTTCTTTAGAAAATGGTATTGCAGGTTATTCATATTTTATTTATAAGTATTAATCATTTTGTCTTTAACTTACAAATTAAGTTGCGGGTAACTGTCAAACACTTTACATAAACAAAGTACATATGCTTTAAACACATGCTATTAAATGTAAAAACTATCTGATTCACTTACAGTCAGTTGTATGAAGAGTAGCTATTATAGCAAACAATGATTGACAGTTACCCTCATAACATCACAGCCATTGTTGTATGTAGAGGAGACATGATGTGTACCTCATTGTCTGAATTAATGAAACTACTGCCATTTTCAAACTCTGAAAGTGGACAATATTTGTTGGCGAGTACACAATTTAATTACATATTCTTAAATGAATGGTTATGTATGGATGTTTGGTATATGGTTTTGTGGTAGGATTAAACTGTAATTGTGGGAATGAATATGATTTAAACTGCCAGTTTAGATAAAATGGTAAATGTTTTCTTTGTTTATGTGTAAGTATTGTTCTTATCTCTTTTTGTAAAAATATTTTTGGGATCAGCTAATTTATTATTTGTCACATGGTGTGTATATTTATTATTAAAGTAAAAATTGAGCTAATATTACCTGGGAAACTAAAATATCAATTCTTATATTTATATTACACATATTAGAAACATTCATCTGATGGAAATTTAATATACGTCCACATTCCTGCTTTCATTGATATGGTACTTTTTAAATTGAAGAGAATAAAATAGCTGCAATGACTGTAATATGACAAGAGGCAAAGCAGGCTAGGTGTTGGGTTTGTTTTGCCAAATTTACAAACTAATTATTAACAAAAAAAGTGGGTGTGACACTGCCCCAGGCGGTCGGGGCATGCATCAAAATAAATAGTTGCTGTCTTTACGGTACAAGGTATAAATATGCAAGATTCCAAGATGATCCATACAGAATTGAGGCCTGTAGATGATAAATACAAAAATTGGGCGTTGCTCTGCCCCTGGGGGTTGGATTTGAACAATATCTGTTAATTATAGCAACCTGTAGAGTATTTACAGACAAAAAAGTGGGTTTAGTACCACACCCCTGGGGGTCAGGACATGTACTAAAATAAATAGTTACTATCCTTACTGGAAAAAATATGCCAAGTTCCAAGGTGATCCATTCTGTACTCCAGCCTGTAGACAAAAAACACAAAAATTGGGCGTGGCTTTACACCCCTGGGGGTTGGACATAGACCAATATAAATAGGTACAACCCTATGATGGATCATACTGAATTGGATCCAAATCTGTTAATAATTGCAGTCCATATATCATTTACAGACTAAATATTAACAAAACTTGGGTGTGGCATCACCCAAAGAGGAAGTGGGTGGGGGGATCATGCACCAAAATCAATAGTTGCCGTCCTTAGGGTATAAGGAATGAGTATACCAAGTTCCAAGATAATCCATTCAGAATTGTGGCCGTCTGACACTAAACACATAAATTGGGCGTGGTTCTGCCCTGGGTCAGGACATGCACCAAAAGTAATAGTTGCCACCCTTAGGCTATAAGGAATACATATGCCAAGTTCCAAGCTGATCCATTCAGAATTAAGGCCTGTATACGATAAACACAAAAATTGGGCGTGACTCGGGCCATGTAGGGCATATCGAATAAGTATGAAAAGTTTTCAAGACAATTGATTAAGAATTGCGGGCCTGTAGACAACACACATACACACAAAAAGGAAATGGGTGTGCCTCTGCCCCTGGGGGTTGGGCATGCACCACAAACAATAGGGATGTTCCTTAGGGTATAAGAAATGTGGGCTGTAGACGACAAACAAATACAAGAAATGGGCATGGCTCTTTATAATCATTTGGATTCACATTTTCATGTGGACGTTTGTTGTCGTCGCCCCTGTCCATCCGGATGTCCACATTTTGTTTGTGGACAGGTCACAATATTTATCCGATTTTGACGAAATTGGAAATATAGGTTTATATCCCCAAAATCTGTGTTCCTTACAATATTGGCATGTATCAGACCATATAATTCAGGAATTATGGCTCGGTTTATTTCCCAAAGATCTCGGCTACTTTCGATATTGGCATGTATCGGATCGAAACTTCATGGATTATGGCCCCTGTTTGTACAAAAAATCACGTTTTTAGCTTCTGGAAAATCTATAGGGGTCACAATTTTTATTCGATTTGGTTTAAACTTGAAATGCATGTTTATGACCCACAGATCTCGGTTCCTGTCGATATTCGCGCATATCAGACCATAACTTCCTGAATTATGGCCCCTGATTGTACGAAAAATCTTGTTTTTAGCTTGTGGACCCCATAGAGGTCACAATTTTTATCCAATTTACAAAACCGTTTAAATATATATATCACCATTACACCCTAAGGATGGTTGAGTTCGAATTTCGTAAAAATCGGACTGAAACTGACGGACAAAATGACCGATCCTCGTTCGCAAATAGTGTCAAAATATTGTGTATCGCTGTTGTGGACCCTCTGGAGGTCACAATTTTCATCTGATTTTGATGGAACTTGAAATGCATGTTTATAACCCACAGATCTCGGTTCCTGTCGATATTGGCACATATCGGACCATAACTTCCTGAATTATGGCCCTTGATTGTACGAAAAATCACGTTTTTAGCTTGTCCGATTTAAAAAAACGTTTGAATATATCACCATTACACCCTAAGGATGGTTGAGTTCGAATTTCGTAAAAATTGGACCAAAACTGACATACAAAACTAAAGTAAGTGTTAAATGCCATTTAGGTATATTATAAAATTACCAGCGGCTGCCAGGCAGGATACACCCACATTTTACAACAGATGGATAGAGAACAAGCTAAAAACAAAAGCGATTTTTTGTACAATCAGGGGCAGTAACATCCTGGATTATGGCCCCTGATTGTACAAACAAGCCAACAGTGAGGCTGATGTCCCCCGCTGAAATCCCGAAATAAATAGATGACATATATTAATTAATTGCATGTTTATCTTTTTCAAAAGTATCCAGCAATCAAACTGATTATTAAGTATACATTAAGTTTCATCACTCTCTATCAGATAGAATCAAAATAAACAAGGCATTGACCTAATAAACACATACACCAAGTTTGAACATTCTAGCTCAATTAAAAGTTATCGTGTCCCAAAGCATCAACCATGCAATCAAATTGCTTATCTCTGCTTACCCTAAGCGGAAAATGCTCATCTTCGACCTCCATCAAGGCATTGACCTAATCAACACATACACCAAGTTTGAACATTCTAGCCCAATTAGGAAGAGAGTTATCGTGTCCCAAAGCATCAACCAATCAAATTGCTTATCTCTGCTTACCCTAAGCGGAAAATGCTCATCTTCGAACTCCATCAAGGCATTGACCTAATAAACACATACACCAAGTTTGAACATTCTAGCTCAATTAGGAAGAGAGTTATTGTGTCCCAAAAAGTGTGACGGACAGACAGACGGACAGACAGACAGACGGACGAACCCATTTTAATAGTCCCCTGTTTTCTTCGAAAGGCGGGGGACAAAAATCTCCTTTTTAGATTCTTCTCTGTCCATCACTTGCAGAATCTGGGCATATCCTGCATGGCAACTGCTTGTTATATAAACTTAATCATGGATGTATACTCTTCAAAAAAAGTAGGGGATATTGAAATGCAAATACCTATGCAGGCTGTGATATGATAAATAGTCATGGACACTTGACATGCTTTGAGAGCATGTTTACAGATGAAGAACTTATCGTCCCAACAGAACCACTGAGCTGCATGTGTGACACACAATAGCGCCATACACCTGGGAGGGGTTCATTGTTAAATTTGACACTTCAAGGAAGGGTTGATGAAAACTGCCGCTTGCTAGTTTATCCTATCCATGTTTGCTTTCCTATCGGTTCTTACATAAGATTTACTGTTTAGCGTATCTTTGCTTTAGTGTGTTACGTTTAATTTGATCGAGAAACGTGTTCGTCGACATCAACTTCAGCTGACAACATTGGTGGAGCAATTACTCATTATTAAAACAAAAATCAAAAACGTCCATTGACAGTGTATCTCTTTGCGAGTGAAATGGGTCCGTCAGATAAGCCACCCATATGAACTGTTTATGTTTATGTGTAGGCAATTGGCCTGTTATTAACATACACTGGTTATCTCTAATAAAAACAGCAGTGCATTTTTGAAGAGTATATATTGCTGTGTGTCTCGCGACTGCTGTCTGTCGACAGGTCAGAATTTGTGACCGATTTCTTCAAATCTGAAGCAATTGTTCATTGGGCCATATGTAAGGACCCCATCAAAATTCTGAATTTGTCGATCGAAAAGTTATCTCTCTTGTACGTTCAAACATGTGAGTTCTTGTGAATGTGAAACAGGATGCGACATATGGGTAGAGCATAATGCTAAAGTAAATAAGACTATAAGAAATTTAATGCAAAACTAACAGGGTATTAAATTTAATCAGAACAAAGTAAAAAACATCTATAAAATTATTTTCATTTGAAGGAAACATATATTAAATTGCATAAATTAACATAGCGTTGTCACTAGTTGTCAGGCTTAAACCCACCAGCATCTTTCAGAAGGAAGGCAGCAAGAACCACATGTGAGCAATAAATTTACCTGAAACTTGAGATTTGGAATGTGTGCAGAGTTTTGGTGACAGGAGTATAAGTCAATGCATGACTGAAGTAAGATACTGTTCCACTCCTTATAACCGATATGTCAAATGTTATAACTGACCTGTAGAGAATTGTAAACAGACAGGATTGATGACAATCTATTGAAACATAAAATGTAACTGTATATAATTTAATCAATTTTTGAACACAACCAGGTTAAATTAATAATTTAAAAATAGATTATCTATTTTTCTAATTTGTCTATAAAAAGGTAAAATGTCTTGAGAACATTAACAGGATCTTCCCAATGTGGGTAATGACCAATATGCTTTTCTAATTCTACTATTTCATGTTGTGGTACAGTTTCTCTGAAAATAGATTAATGCAAGCCGTTAAACTACCGGTAATATCTATCTTAATTCATTATATCAACCACTTCAGAGACATTGTTGCTGACCTGACCAAAGACTAGTTTCGTATAAATTTGGTTTGTGGTCTAAGGGGAGACAACAGGTAATTGGATGAGTCATTTCCCCTGAATAACGTTTGAAACCAGAATTTAAGGAATTTTAACAGATTCATGTTGTTCAGTACTGCACACTCGAGTTCTTGGGTAAAGTCTTGATTTGAGATTATTTTTATACGTCCACATTGTCATCGCCCCTATCCTAGGGGAAACTTCAGAGGGAACCAGCTAATCGAAAAAATTAAATGTTCCCGCCGTCATGTTGAAATATTAATAACTTGCATAATGGCTTTAGTAATTTAATTTTTATACGCCAACATTTTCATGTGGACATATATTGTTGTCACCCCTGTCCATCCATCCTTTCTTCCGTCCACAATTTGATTGTATGGTGTCCACAATCAAATTTTTATCCGATTTTGACGAAACTTGAAATATAGGTTATCTCCAAAAGATCTTGGTTCATTTCAATATTGGCATGTATGATGTATCAGACCGTAACTTCATGGATTATGGTCCCTGATTGTAAGAAAATTCACGTTTTTAGCATGTGAACCCTCTGGAGGTCACAATTTTTATTCAATTTTAAAAAAACATTTAAATATATCACTGTTACACCATAATAAAGGTTGAGTATGAAATACGGGAAAATCAAAACGAAACTACCTGACTAAATGGCTGCTCCTTGTACTTAAATAGTGTAAAAGTGTGTAATACGAAGCTTGTCGACCTTCTAGGGGTCACAGTTTTTGTCCGATTTTGATCAAACTTAAAATATATGTTTATATCCCAAAGACATAACATCCTGGATTCTGGTACATGATTGTACAAAAAATTTTTTTTTTTAGCTTGTTCTCTATCCATCTCTGGCAAAAATGTGGGCGTATCTTGCATGGCAACTGCTGGTTAAGAGATATATGTAAAATCAGATTAATATTAAAAGTACCTTCCTGTGATGATATATTTGGACTAAACACATATACAAACTAATCAATTTATCAAAAATTTGCTTCAAATCCCTCTCAAAACATTGTATTCGAGAGGAAATACTCCCAAGGTATAAAAAATCTATTAAATATTATAAATATCGAAGCCTTAGCAAATTCTCAGATTATCCCATGCCCACGTCTTTTTCCTTAGTTTTTATCTCAGAGAATATCACTTTATCCACATCCGCTCAAAATTAAGTTTATCAACAATTACATCAATCACTCCCTAACACCAAGAGGTCGGACAATCTACGTGTGCAACCTTTGACGTCACTCGAGCAGACAGCCCTTAATCGTCAGACTGCTAATTAGTGACACCCTCTCATTTTTGTCCTCTGCGCGCTCCATGGGTGTTTTTCAAGGAATCCAGTATTTTTCTAGTAAGATTGTATGTCTCTACTTTCCATATATACCAAAATTGCCATACTTTTATTGGAAATAATCACCCGATAAATATTTTTGTGTGGAAGTATCTGTAAGATAAAGGTAAACTCAAAGATTCCAAATGAACGACATGCCTTCAATTGACTACCTCGATACCAGTGCTGCTATTTCAAATTTTTCTTGTCAGACATTTTTACCAAAAATAAAGGGGCATAACTCTGTTATTTAAGCAGACAGTTTCAGACCATAATTAAAAATAGGTGCACCTCGTTATTTTTCATATTTAATTCCCGTACGGAATTCACAATTATGTCAGTAATATTCATAAAAAATTATGTGTTTTCGTAATATGATAGAATGAGTCGACACCATGAATAATTTGATCCTACCTGTAATGTTGTATAAATTTAGGTGGATTAACAGGATCTGCTGGACCATATATCATTTGAACTGAAACATATACAGTCTTATATATTATACAGAGAGTTCAGGATGGCCAGTAATAGTACAGTACAGTACATTTTCTTAACTTAAACAGGCATCATGCAAAAGCTAAATCTGCCTATTGTAGGTTTTTCTTAAGGGCTGAAATGTTATATAAATTATTAATTAGACATTAATTAACTTACCAAAACCATAATCAACTCTTGATGCCATTGGATGGTTATGATATTAGAAGATTTAAATACGTTTTGTGGTGGTAAAAATGGATAAGTGAGACTTTATTTTTATTATCGTAACAACAGTAGTAATGACAACTGAGGCTAGGTTATAATTGTATTGCCATTATCTAGGTTCAAAGTGAAGTAATTTGACTGAAATTTTCAGTATATTCTCTTTTCATTATCTCTCTTATAACTATTATAGCCGAGAAGTGTCATTTCTTTATCTAATTTTTATGGACCCTGCCTGAATTTCATGGCAGCTGACTGCCAGCTTTATATAGTATAGACACTATACTTTAATCACACAGTCGATTAAATATACATGTATATTGTATTTGACAACAAGTGAATGTGTGGGGAAAGTAATATGACCTGAAGGAGGTCAACATAATTATACATATTGAAATTAATATGAGGTACTGACATCACTGTTTATCAATGACTCTGACTAGTCTAGCATCAAGTGATGGTCCGATAAGAATACCATTTGTGTGCATGTGCAAACAGATATAAACGTACAACAGTCCACCGGATAAAACATGTGACAGGAATATGGAATAAGCCCATTGCATGATAATCAAATGAAAGAATTAGAGAACGCAGTAGTAAGTCACGGAGGGCTCTCTTCGATCCAATTTCAATGTGTGCTGACATCGTACGTCATCACTCAGTGGAGTTATTCCAGAAATATGAGATTGCAAACTCAAACAATAATACCTATTTATGCTTTTGAATTTTTATTTAAATTTTATAAACTATGAAATAAACAATGGTCCTCCATTGATCACTGTGTTGATGTGAAATAGTTCCAAATCTTACTGTTTCGCAGCATTTTATGGTACTGGTATTTTCACCACACTTGTCATAATACAGGGGGTTGAATGGTCGAATGGTTAGCGCATGCGCATTGTATCATAAGGTCTGTCATTGAGTCAACTGGCGTGGTTTCAATTCCCCAGTTGTACGTGACAAGGAATAGGGTCACCTGTCCCACCTTGAGGGTTTTCTCTGGGTCCTATGGTTTCCTCTTACTGCTAAAGACCCCTACGTGCAAGCAATTTATTGAAATAAAATTGAACCATATATTAGTCCCGAAATGACCTAGTTTGTGTCGTGTGGACGTTAAACCCCATTTCTCTCTCTCTCTCTGTCATAATACATAGAAGTTTGAGAAAAGGTGAGAAAATGGCATTCATACAGCAATACTTTTAGTTCACAATAGATGGTGTGTATTTTTGACTGCAGAAGAAGTGTGACCCAATTATATTTTCCTTAAAATAACATCTCGTTCCTGTTTAATTCCCAAGGTAAAATAGTACCAGGCATTTCCCGACTAACAATGCCATGTATCTACATTGATTATCATGAAATTCAAGACATTGTAATGTGTAATAGTTTTATATCCACCACTATCGGTAAATGTATCTCTATCGGCCAAATTTATCGCTGTCAATATCTGATATCGGTAAAATCGATAGTAGCCATATCGGGCCATGATTTCCATCTAATAAATCACTGTTAAGTAATCTATTATTTTGAGGGGTGATGTGTTTGACAAACACCCTTGTTTTAGGCAGGGTAATAACAGCATAACAATATACTTTGTTTTATTATATTCAATTTAATGTGATCTGCTTCTGCTGTATACTACTCTTTTCTAAAATAAGTGTAATAGGTTAGAAGAGTAAGTACTTCATTTAATGTCATAGAACAAAAATGAGTATTCACATTAATGCAACTGGCAATCTAAGGCACTTTCAGAATTATTCTGCAAATTGAAGAAAAAAACATCTCACTAAAGATGTGTGGTAGAATGATACTTACCTGGTAATTGTGTATTTTTCAAAGCTCCTACCCATCTCTCATTATATTCTTTCCTCTCTGGTAAAAACTCTATTATACTAAAGAGAAAAATATTACATTCATACAAACAATAATAACTAATCATATGTTCATACAAACAATAATAACTAAATATACATTCAAATAATAATAACTAATTATACATTCATACAATAATAACTAATTATACATTCATACAAACAATAATAACTAATTATAATTCATACAAACCATAATAACTAATTATGCATTCAAACAAACTTCAAACACATGGTCAGCCAACAACATGCTTGTGAATTACATTATGCATTCATACAAACAATAATAACTAATTATACGCTCATACAAACAATAATAACTAAATATACATTCAAATAATAATAACTAATTATACATTGATACAATAATAACTAATTATACATTCATATGTATAATTGGTAAAGTATTACATTTTGAATTGAAATATCTGCTGATTTTTATATATGGACAATAAAGTATATCAAAAGTGTCTAACCAAGTGTATCTCCTAAATTTAATGCCAGAAATCATTGAAAATCATTAGAATTCTACCTCTCAACTAGATTAACAGAGACATGTATGGGTGACAAACTTTTAGTTTTACTTAAAGATGGGTTCCCAGAAAAGTATTTATCGGGTGGTTATTTCCAATAAAAGTATGGCAATTTTGGTATATATGGAAAGTAGGGATATCCTATCTTACCAGAAAAATACTGGATTCACCGAAAAACACTCATGGAGCGTATACAGGACAAAACTGTAAGGGTTCCCCTAATCAACAGCCCGACGATTAAGAATTT
Organism: Patella vulgata; assembly: GCF_932274485.2. Classification (NCBI taxonomy): domain Eukaryota; kingdom Metazoa; phylum Mollusca; class Gastropoda; family Patellidae; genus Patella; species Patella vulgata. The sequence goes on from NC_065885.2 coordinate 49,102,181, forward strand.
CTGCACGCGTGATTTCAAAGGTCACATGCGAACATTGAGGGCTTGATGTACAAGTTGATAAACTTTATGAAGAGTTAGACGTATAACACTTTCTGAGATAAAAATGACGGAAAAAGACGCGGGTAGTGGATAATCCGAGAATTTAATTAGGATTCGATATTTGTAATAAATAGTAAGTGATTAAAGACAACATTGTCTTATGTATGCAATGAATTCTCCTCTGATTTCCAAGACGTGACGTAAACATGACCTGGTTAGATCGAATTTTAATAGCAGGGCATTCCTTCGCAATTACAATGTTTGAGAAGGATTTGAAGCATAATTATGACAAATTAATTAGTTTGAATATGTTTTTAGTCCATATATACCATTAAATCACCCAGTTTGTACGCGGGAACCCATCTTTAAATGTCACTGTCTATGAGTATGTCCCCCTGTATGTATAAATGCAGCAGAGTCATCCACACAAACTACAAAATGTGGGCGTATAAAAAGTTTATCCCAAATCCCTACCCTTGAATTATGGAAAGACAAAGATGATAGTATGCTCCCACATTTAATGTGAGCATATATAAAACTACTGATTATTAAAAGTTCCTGATATATATGAATAAAGTACTGCTCACAACAATTACTGGAAGCGATCTACCTTGAAAGAGCTGCATTACCATTATCATATCGTAAAACAGTCCAAAAGTCCCACATTTCTTCGGCATTTGGTTGATTACTTCCAAATATTTCACCAAACCTGAAAATTGTCATAATAAATTTTTTGAAGAATTAATTTTATGTTAACTCCGCAATATTTTATAGGAACATGAGTTGATAGTTGGAAGTCAAATGGTAATCTGGAAAAATGCTTAAATTAATAAGGCAATTTTGATCTATAAACAAATGGAAGCTATAAAATTATTTCTTGAGATTGGAATTTTCTAAATAACAAGCGGTTGCCATGCAAGATACACTCACATTTTGCAAGAGATGGACAGAGAACAAGCTAAAAAAAAAGTGATTTTTTTCTACAATCAGGGGCCATAATAATGGAAGTTACGGTCTGATATGTGTGGACATCTACAGGAACGAGATCTTCAGGATATAAACATATATTGTAAGTTTCATCAAAATCGGAAGTAGATACTTTTACACTATTTGCGCACAAGGAGCGGCCATTTTGCCGGGCAGTTTCGTTACGATTTTTACGAAATTCAAACTCAACCATCATTATGGTGTCACGTTGATGTATTTAAACAGTTTTTAAAATTGGATAAATATTGTGACCTCTAGTCGAGGGTTCACAAGCTAAAAACGTGATTTTTCGTACAATCTGGGGCCATAATCGAGGAAGTTACAGTCTGACATGTGCGAATATCTAAAGGGACCGTGATCATTGGGACATAAACATTTATTTTAAGTTTTATCAAAATCTGATAAAAATTGTAACTTCTAGAGGGTCCACAACCTTGGTATTACATACTTCTACACTATTTGCATACCAGGGGCATCCATTTTGAAAGGCACTTTGGTCCGATTTTCACTAAATTTGAACTCAACCATCATTACGGTGTAACAATGATATATTTAAATGTTTTCTAAAATTGGATAACAATTATGACCTCCAGAGGATCCACAAGCTAAAAACGTGATTTTTCGTATAATCAGGGGCCATAATTCAGGAAGTTACGGTCCGATACATGCCAATATCGAAAGCAACCGAGATCTTTTGGAGATAAACCTATATTTCAAGTTTCGTCAAAATTGGATAAGAATTGTGACCTGTAGAGTGTCCACAAACAATTGTGGATGGACGGACGGACAGGGGCTAGGACAATATACGTCCACATGAAAATGTGGGCATATAAAAGAAAACCAAGATCATTTTGGAGATAGACCTATATTTCAATTTTCATCAAAAATAGTGACCTGTAGAATGTCCACAAACAAATTGGATGGATGGACAGGTGTGACGACAATATACATCCACATGAAAATGTTGGCGTATAAAAATTAAATTACTAAAGGCATTATGCAAGTTATTAATATTTCAACATGATGGCGGGAACATTTTATTTTTTCAATTAGCTGGTTCCCTCTGAAGTTTCCCCTAGGATAGGGGCGATGACAATGTGGACGTATAAAAATAATCTCAAATCAAGACTTTACCCAAGAACTCGAGTGTGCAGTACTGAACAACATGAATCTGTTAAAATTCCTTAAATTCTGGTTTCAATTAGCTGGTTCCCTCCGAAGTTTTCCCTAGGATTGCTGGTGTTCGCCGAGACAGTTTCGTCCGGTAAAGCGAATGATTAGAGGAGTCCATGCCGAAATGGCGTGGAGCTATTGTCAAATTCAACATTCAGATTAAATAGTAATAATAAACAAACATGGCCATATTAAAGGATGATAAGATGACCTGTCCTCTCCTAACGCCGTGTTTTAAAGTTAATTATATCAACCTGTCCATAATATCATATTACAATACATTGGACATTAAATTTGTAATAAACAACAACGATAAGCCTCCTTACCCTTTATTAAATAGTTGATAAAATATAACACTAGCTCCTATTGGTCCTATTACTGGATACTGTAATATCTACAAATAATCAAAAACCAGTGCCATACAAAGGTAAACATTAAAATTCAGCAAATAAAATCAAGAATATTTTCACATTCACATATAATAAAGATATATTGTCTTTTATATTAATTTTGGAAGTCCATTTCTGCATAACATAATGTATAGTTAATTTTCTTTACACAACCATGCCGTTGGTAGAACCAAAACTTACTCACCTTTTGTAAAATTCTGGGATGATGTGTTTCTAAAAATATAGCTTCAATAAAATAAAAAGAAAATAGGTTTATACATTATAACACAATAAACATGTTTAAAACCAGTCAGAACAATAGTTGATTTGCTCATATTCTATTAAGAGAAGTTTTTTCTTTGTGATTTTATGTCATATGAGAAAAATCTCATATATCTTTCAGTGAATAAAACTGTTAGTCCCTAGCAACTGTTGGAAACTTTAAGATACATTTCAAAGAAATATCAACATGTTGAAGGCAGGCTTTTTACTAGTAGTAGCAATCACTGGGAGCATGGATAAAATGGTCTATAACTCAAATGTGTGTACAGTGACTACTTTCTGCTATACTTGATTTTTGTTTTAATTTTCCAGTGAGCACTACATTTGTAAGTTAATGCTGCATTTTAATTACCAGTTTATTCAGTGAAAAACTTGAGGCAAGTATTCTAAGAGTTGAGTACCGATATTCCCTAAAAATTTGAGATGTAATATTCAGACAAACTAAATAGGCTATTTGTACACATATTTTCTTACCTTTAGATTAATGAAAGCAACAATGCTGTTAATAATAACTTAAAATATAAATAAACTCATAACATACTTAAACATACATTATGCAAGAGCAAAATCTGATTATTGCAAGTCTTGATTTAGGCTTCAGATGTTATAGAAATTATAAATTAGATCTTTATTTAAACAACAAGCCCAAAATCAACTCTGTAGACCCACAGATGGCTCGGCTACAGCGCGGATTTAAATAGGATTTCACTTACTGATAAATTCAAATATGGCGCACCCTGATGAGAATACGTCAGTTAGATCGAGGCTAAATGATAGAGTGTACTTAGCGAGGCAGCTGTAGAGCGTTTCCGCATGCCATTGAAAACTTTACTTGATAATCGAGATATGTAGGTGGAGTTAACGCCTGTCAATCAAACGTACGGCCAAGGTGAAGGCGCATTTCAATACCATTTCTAGTCAAATATTACAACGATGATAACTATGTTCAGAATAAAGTAATTTGACTGAAATTTTCAATATATTCTTCTTTCATCATCTACTTTTGAACTGTTATAGCAAGAATGGCCAACTCTCTATAAAAATCTCCCATAATGTATCTTTAAAATTCTAAACTAATGTTCAAAAAACAATAAACAGGAAATGTTACTGTGCTAGGTGCCTCAAAGAGAGAGAAAGAATTGGGATTTAACTTCCACTTGACATATTGTTCAGTCTTATTTCAATAATTCGCTTGCGTGTAGGGGTCTTTAGCAGTGGGAGGAAACTGGAGGGCACGGAGGAAAATTACGAGGTTGGACAGGTGACCCTACTCCTTATGATCTAACACACACACACACACACATTGAACCATTTAGCCACCCATGAGTAATTATTTAGATAAAAAAGATTAAATGATTTAGAAACACAAACCTCCATTTAACATACTGAGAGATTTTAACTGAATATTTTCTCCAACTCTGCCATCTTTGTTATATCTGTAATTACCAGTATTAAAGAAACAAGATATAAAAATATTTTATACAGCCTACATAGAGTTATCTCCCTTGACACATCATTTTATATACTGGTTTACTTCTATTTGAGAGAAAATTATCATTGTTGTAATTTTATAAAACAAAGTACTATAATAAGAAAAAAGTATATTATTCTCAAGTATAAAATGGCCTTGCTGCTTTTAGATTGACCTGTCATCAAATCTTTGACTTTTGGGTTATAAATATTGTGGGGGCATGTTACAAGGGTAATACAAAGAGTTGTTTCCCTTGACACAGCAACACCTAGAGGACTTATTTATGATTGCGTTAAATAAGTTGTCATAGTATCCTCATATTCCTAGTACATCATTCTTTAAATTCTATTACAAAATTTATACTGATGCTACCTTGCTAATAATTCGAGAGCAACAGTATCACCATAGTCATGGGATAAAATATGAACTTCTGTAACTTGTAGATATGACAAAAGAGATAATGTTATGTCTGCTTGCTCTGCTATCTTGTATTTATGAGTTATCTAAATAAAAATCAGACATATAATTTAATACAGATTTCATGGATAAATATAGGGTGCCAGGGAACATAACATACGATACTCAGCAACTTTTTTGTAAATACCAAAATGTTAAACTGTCATAATAGTACTGTTTTTTGTTATGACATATTAATACATAAAAAAAGATCAGGTGATAATCATAATAGCATAGATAGAGTTAACAAGATTTAGATTTAATGGAGCATAACATTTGTATTAACTTTTATAAATACTGAATTATAAGTTTGATTACCGGTTTTTCACTGAACCCAAATCCTAAGAAATCTAAAACTATAACACGACTGAATTTCTGTTCCAGTCCATCCATAACCTGCGAAAAAAGGATGTATTCCTATTAATTTCATTTCCATTATACACTCAAGTTGAGGCTTCGTTCTTGAAAAATGCCATCTTTTAAATGGTTACTTGTAAACAAAAATCGAACCAACAGAATTACATAAAGTATAAAGGTTATGTTTGTTTCTGCCATGATATAGTATACACCATCAAAACTATATATATCATACTGAAAACTAAATCTTCTACTGTTCTAATGAAAGCAAAAATAATCTTAGATGATTTATCTAGCCAATTCACTCATCCCATAAATCATTTCATTATTTCAATAGAACACAGATCCAGTGACCAAATTAAAAGGCAGTTTAACTAATGGAATTTATGAATAAGAAGAACACAAAATCACTGCCCAGCAACTATCCCCCACATTCAAACCAACTGATTGACAATAGAAAATTGTAATACTAGAAATTACTTTTTTCCAATCATAACTTGAAGAAGGAAAACCATGAAGACAGATGAGTGTACTGGCTTGACCATTACCCTTAGAATCTAACAGATAAAAAGAAAAAAATAATTAGACAGAATACCAATTTTCATAGCACTATTTTAAGCACAAATTATACATGTGAAATCAATTGTTCTTTTATAACAAATTGCCATTTTTATTAGATTTTATATGTTTAGTTGTTTTGTGGGATGACAATCTGTCTTCCTTGAAGTCTTATAGATAAGGCCAGTGTTCAGATATAACTGATTTTGTGTTTTTCTATCAACACAGTAAGCTAACCATGAAACCCAAAATAGTCAAAACATGGATTTAATCATATAGAGTTTGCCCCATCACCTATCGTAGTAAGACCTCATATCAAGCCTATCCAATACTTTACTTTTTACCTAGTTCAAAGAGGTTTAGCTCCTTGCAAAAGTCTATCTTTAGGTGTATGTCATTAATAATGCCTATAATACCTATATAGAAAATCTTGTTGTCTTGAAAGTTTATAAAATCTCCTTTGTTGAGCCACTCTTTTAAATCAGATGAAAGTGTTGGAGGGGGATAATAGAAATATATACTGAGTAGTACAGAAAACAGCACAAACAGTGTTGGTATATAAGACATCTTTTAATTCTGAATTACATTTAAAAGAAAAATAATTATATGTGAATCTCATCTTATTTTGTTACAATAATCTTTATACAAAATAAATAAAATTGGCAGATTTTTAATATTTTAATCTAAAATAACATGTCAAACATTGGGGGGGGGGGGGATATTTAGGAATCATAATCATGAAAGTATCAAACTTGTGTACAATTGAAGACATCTGACCAGGTGTAAGACCACTCCTCTAGGGCCCGTTAGACCTCCATCGCACCACTTGTGAAATAAGAATATGGATGCGCTTAGATTTGAATGAACGCTGGTATAGGCCGAGGGAACATTTTGCACTTCATATCATATCTAATTTTCATGGCTTAATCAATGCTGAAATATATTCAAATTGATTATATATTCAACATCTAAATAAGAAAACCAAAATGTCATAAGAAATGTTTAATCATTAAATATATAACGGGTATACATTTTCTCCCAAAACAATCTGTGGGGAAGGTTTTGACTAGAGTAGAAACTATTTGTTGACAACAGGAATAAATAATGATTAAATTGTTAAATCTGCTTCTGGCTACAGCATGTTCACACCATGCAGGTTGCAGGATATCTAGCTTGTCTGACAAACATCAATATTTGATTTGCTTTGAATCAAAATATTTGCGCTCTGAGACTGTTGGTTTTCTTTTAATTTGTAATATGGTTTATTAAAACTTTTAATGTAATGGAATACTCTAGCTTGTTGATTAGCAGAGCATTAAGTTTGAAGTCATGATGAGTGCCAATAACATTACACGGAAGCCTATATAAATCCCTAACAACAGTAATTCAAAATGAGCTTAGTCTACTAATTGCTGTAACTAGTTCATTATAATTAATTGAATTACTCTCGTTAAAACAATTGTCCCATTCATTAATAGATCTATAATCCCATTCAAGCTTCTTTCAACTTGAACAAAGTTGAGTTGATTCTCTAAGTGTCACATGTCATAACTGGTATATATAACGGGAGATAACTGTTGTTCGTAAAGTAGGAAGCGTGGATCCCGATACTCAGACTGGACTAAACCTGCGCACAGTAAGGTTGCGAATGAAAACAAAAAAAATGTCTTCAGTGAGCACTTCTAGAGCGAAAAAGATTGATGTAAGTTTATTATTTGATGGTTTAATGATAGTTGTGGAATATATACTTGTTTGAGCGAATGCGGTAATGAAAGTGTAATTTTCTTGTAAATTTTAGCCTTTGACCAAGAAAGTACCTGTGAATCCGAAATATAAAGATGTAAAACCAACAGTCGATACAGGTAAGAAGAATGATAGCCTACTAATAGGCCTGTACTATATTGATAGGCCTAGTGATCATCGAGACTAAAAAAAAATATAACAAATAAGACTTACAGGCATTACACAATGCAAATTCGTTCGTATTATTCCTAATCAACGAATTAAACTGAATTCGATACTACCCATACCAGAATTTAAACCCAACAGAAAAAAAGTTAGGCCTACATTAGTAGCCTACATATCGAAACATCACTAGCCAATAACCCGAGAAGGAATGTATGCTAAAGAACATTTGTTATACATGTTGGAATGATGAATATGATGCATGGATCGAAATCACAAAAGTCAGGCATAACGTACATGTATGTATATTGTATTATACATATATATATGCATGCTACTTTTACTACTTCCTATAGTGACATCATAAAGGTACTAAAATTTCGGTACTATTTCAGTAACGTACCTCTACCAGTTCCTGTGATCGTAGAGACTTGAAATTTTCAGGGGGTGTTCACAGGGACTAGCCATGACCTCACACGTAATTTCAGCCGAATCGGTCAATAACTGTTTATTTTACCGTAGTTTAGCTTCTATAAGAGATAAATTTATCCGATTTTGACGCCATTTTGTTTGTTGACTATTTAGGCTCGAATGACGTCATATGTGGATTGTGGGTTAGGATAAGGGTTAGGGTAAGGGCTAGGACCTGTAGATTTCGTCATAGTCTCAAGATGTAGACAGGGCTAGCCCTAACCCTAACCCTGTCTTGTTATTCGAGTCTAAATAGCCAACAAACAAAATGGCGTCAAAATCGGATAAACTTTCTCGTTATAAGCTAAACTACGGTAAAATAAAAAGTTATTGACAGATTCGGCTGAAATTTGGTGTGAGGTCATGGCTAGGACCCATGAATACCCCCTGAAAATTTCAAGTCTCTACGATCACAGGAACTGGTAGAGGTACGTTACTGAAATAGTACCAAAATTTCTAGTAGGTCTATAGACTATATATGTTATAGAAAATACTACACCTGTGCACTGAGAAAAATTACCTGGCTCTTTAGGTTAGAGGCAAAAAAAGTTGTGCACAACTGGCAAGAATTATGTAGTTTTAGCTGATATTAATTTAGTTTAGCTTGTTACACTTGTCCGTACCTTGTACGTTCAGGGACAGGCCTATTGACTCCTTGTCGAAAAATTTTGAGTCCCCAGTAAATTTTACTGGACAACCTTTTACTGCTAAACGGTCATGTGTCAGTCCCTGTGAACGTCTTTACAATGTAAAGGAACATTTTAGTGAGAAAATAAGACCTTTCTTACCTTGCTAGAGTCAGTACCGATACAGCATGCTGTTAAAAATATGTCCCCTCCTTTTAAATAGCTTGGCAGCAGCCATTAAAGTCTAAATATAGGGCAGCGCACAAATTTAAGAACCTCGGCAATATGAAGACAGACAAAATGTAGCAGGGGGAAAAATTAGATTCTATCTAAAGGCAAAGCAATAAATGACTGAAGATTCTAATTTTTTCAAGGGAGAAGAAATTGGAATCTTTGAAAAAGTTAGAATAATATACTGAAGCTTATTATAGTACCGTAGTATATGTTAAACCAGGGCCAGTTACGTACATCTCATTAAAATAATTATGTATAATAGGCCTATAACTAATGTATCTGATTTTGGATTGTCTTCCAGTATATATGTATGTGGTTTGGCAATGCTCTGAGTTGCCAATTAAGCTGTAGCTTACTGTTGTTAAAAAAGCAAACTGGTCAAGTCTGCAGTAATATTGTCAAAAACACAATCATGGTTTGGTTCCTTGATCAGTCATTGAAGTTACTTTTTAATCTATACATTCGGATCAACATTAACTTTTTAATATCACCCAACTTGATTAATCTATTGACAAGCTTGATTTATTTGAGTAAAATTCTAATTATTATAATGAAATTTATATTTTTAAAAGTCCATGTTTACATCTTCAGGTTTCAGCCAGACAAAATATTTAGCAAAGTTAGAGGAATTAAAGAGAGGTAAGTGTATGAATAATTTTTTTTTATAATTTGGAAATGAAATGAAATGAAATGGAGTTTAACGTCCTACTGTTCTGCTCCTAACCAGGGCTAATGAAGACGGGCATACGCCATACAGTGTGCTATGAGGGAAATTTTGCCCGGACAGCGGCACTACGGCCTACTCTTATATCGAATTCCAACTGCCAAGGGATCTTTTACGTGCACGCCAATGTGTACACGGGACCTCGGTTTTTCGTACCATCCGAACGACTAGACAGCTTTCCTTGTCAGCCCCTCCGTCCATAATTTGGATGCAAGACTGTCTATATGAGTTTCATCGGGATGCAAATCCATATCCTAATGGAAAGTTTGTTGCTAAATTTGTTAGAGAGGTATTATGTAGTTTAGATAAAGAGCTAGCTGTTCTCGCTATAATATTTCAAAAATACATAATGCAAAATGAATATATTGAAAATTTCATTCAAATTAATTTATTTTGTGAGCGAAGTTATCAATGGTTGTAGTTTTGACAAGATGTGTGTATTGATCATAACCACTATACTGGTCATTGGAGTCTTAGCCTTGCTTCTCTATTTTTAAATTAAATCATTAAATGGCTGAATGCTGCTGAACCGCTCTAATTTACTTAAATTCGAGTTGATGATGGTCTTGTCATGTTAATAAATGTCTAATTAATAATTTATGTAACATTTAAGGCCAATAGAAAGGCCTGCAATAGGCAGATTTAGCTCTTACATAATGCCCGTTTAAGTTGTTTTCACATATTTTTCACATTCTAAAATACTTGGAAAATAAGCGTATACAGTTATACCTTTTTGTCCATGGTATGAAGGGGGGGTTGGCTGGCTGAATGGTTAGCATGTGCGCGCTGTACCATAAAGTCTGTCATTGAGTCAACTGGCAAGGTTTCGAATCCCCGGTTGTACGTGGCAAGGCGTAGGGTCGCCTGTCCAACCTCATGGGTTTTCCCTGGGTCCTCCGGTTTCCTCCCACTGCTAAAGACCCCTACGCGCAAGCGAATTATTGAAATAAAATTAAACCATGTGTTAGTCCCGAAATGACCTAGTTTGTGTCGAGTGGACGTCAAACCCCATTTCTCTCTCTCTCTCCATGGTATGAATGATTAAAAGCATTTATTTTAGTTTGAAAATTACTGGTGGTTGACATACTTCAATTCCACTGATGGTGGATGATAGTAAAATAATCAATAGTATTCTAGTTGTATAGCAACTGTTTTGAACATGAATAGAAAATAATATCATTTCTTTTAAAAGATAAAATCAATATCAAATTATACATAAGCTTATACATGTATAACTGACAGTTATAAATCATGAGACTGTGACATGTAATCTTCTAATTAAGACCTGGAAATACCAAAGTTTAACTGCATGAGATCCAGGATTTATAAATTCATTTATTAAATGAAATACAATATAATTTTTGGTGTGTTGGTATTGTAACCTAAGCAACACAACTATTCGCTGAGTTACCATTAAATAATATTCTTGAAAATCAATTCTTGTGACTGCAAATGAAATGCTGGAAATTTATTTCGCCTAACTTAAAGCAAGAAATAAAATGTTTGTGTGCATAAAACATGATATTTTCATTTTCATAGTTACCGCTTTATTGCTTTTATATTACATATTATTGTGTGATATATGCTATTTTCAGATTATAAATTCAGAAAAGATGAAATTTACAAAAGAATGAAAGTTTCCACATATGTACAGTTGGTAAGCACAGTCATATAGACCATTTCATTTACAAAGTTTTTCTGTTATATCTGACAGGGAAAATGTTCAATTTGACCTGATAATAAACTTTTTCCTACAATGTGTAGAGCAGATGTTATTCTGCTGCACTGGTAAAATGTCTTTTTAAAGATATGTTCCCTTGAGGATAAGAAGTTCATCTTTATTTTCATCTGAAAGTATGATATTTCTAATAACCAGTAAAAAGCAAATTTAAAGCTAAGATTATGTAACAAATCTACAAAAACTTAAATAATTGAATTATTATTATGATCAGCTTCTGTTGTCTCCTATAGCAGAGTGACATGCTCATCCACCCCTTGTCTTACAATTAGAATGACATTTTACTCATTCTTACTCCTGTATTAAAATTTGTATTATTTAGAATGTAATTGGCTTGAAATATCTTGCAAGAAATAATATTTTTTTTTGGTAAAAAATATATTTTTCTTGGTAGTTTGAATATATTTTCCAATCACTGGCTATAGTATATGATCCAGAAAATAAGTATGTGTACGGTACCGTATACGTAACTTATGCAACATTACATTAACCGTATAGTCATGATAGAACATTAAATCCATTTAAAATGTAGATGTGACGTCATCCTTTGATGTTCGCGTACCATTATTTCAAATAATCGTACGGGCAATGTGCCAAGTGTAACTAGTTAAAATATTGAACCTGAGTGACATATTTCATTGCAAAGTACATGCAAGTGTCTGTATTTTAACTTGTTTAATGGTCTCGAGCTTAAGACATTGCGTAATATATTGTAAAAACACTTGGGCCTCACGGCCCTCTTGTTGTTACAATATATTACTTAATGTCTCGCTCTCGACCATTAAACAATACATATTTCATAGAGAGCTAGGATACTGTACCAGTATTAATGTCAACTGGCTTTATACTGGTATCCACCCACAAAAATTAATAGCAATAATTTCATATTTTAGAAGAAAGCCAGAACATAATGATTTCTATATCTATTGCTTAAAAGGTTGTCAAATTACTATTATACAATGAACTGAATCATTCTAGCACTTAAAATAATACTAATTTGGGAAATAATAGCAAAATTAACTCCCTGTTGTTTTTTGTCAAATTGGAAAAGTTGAATGTTGATGCTTCAACTTGAAAATGATATATTTGCCAATTTCTCAAATAAACTAAATAGTGAGTTATATGATTATTCTTTAACAAGGGAGGACTGTGTATAGATTCTATGTGATTTGGGGCTTTATTTTAAAATATTTTAAACAAATGACTAAAAAAACGCTTTAAAAGAAACAAAAAGTCAGCTATCCTAAACAAGACTTAAAAAAGATTCAACATATTCCTTCATTCTGATTGTATTTATGTTTCTACATTGTTACCTAAATAAAACATTTGAAACAAATATATTTTTTTCAGCTTATACAAGTTGCAGATTTTGAGTCTTTCATACATGACACACCTACTGGTAAATAATATATTGTTTTCTTTTATTGTTCATATTGAGGATATTTATAATAATTTGTTAAAGCCATAATTTATCTTTTCTCAATAAGTTTTTAGTGAAATGTTTTAAATATGGTTTTGTTTGTTTATTTTATTAGGAAATGGTGACGGTACAGATAGAACATTCACAGGAGACAGTGAATTAGAGAAATTAACATCTAATCAAAATGATAACACCTCAGAGACACCAGTACCATCTAATAGCTCTGTACTGGATACAAGTCGATCTAGGCTTGAACAGTAAGTACTTGCAATATACATCAAAGTATTGCTCCAAGATCACCTTTCTCCAGACAGAGACAGAGAATTATAATTTGGACATGAGTAACCTAATCATTCTGGTTGTATCTATTTTTATGCCTAGATATTAGAATAGTCACTGTGATCAGTAGAAGCAAGCACAATATAAGGGTAGCTTTTGATTAAAATGTTTAAAACCTTAGAGCACTCATAGATATAGGTCATTTCTAACCATTGCATCAATGTATCTACAGTATTTGATTCTGAAAAGTCTTTTTAGTTTGATTATTCTGGTAAATAAAGAGATTTTTTTTTTAAATTCAATTAATTATTTGCTGAAACCAAGGAAATTATTAAAATCATATTATTAGCTGTGTTTTTGTTAGACTGTTCACCCATCTAGTTTGGTCTATTTGTATTGAAATCTTAAAGAACTCAGTGTTAATAATCAGGAATAGGAATAACTATGAATTTTTGATATTGTCTAAATTTTGACCGATCCAGTAGTAAATGCATGAGAACAGTTCAACACATAAATAAATAGAAACACATAAATATTGCAGCACATTGACGAAAAAGCTAAATCCTGTTAGGAGAAGTGTCTGTGTTGTCCTCTTTGGGTCTGCATGAAATTAGATCAGACTTTTGACAACAACAGAATTTAGTATCATAATTAATCATAGTCAATACCATCATCAAAGCTCCTACATCTATTTAGCTTAATTTACATCTTTAATAATTGTTTTTATTATTTATTTTGTCAGAGTTATAAAGGGTGTTGGTGAAATAGATGTGGATGCTCCACCCCAGCCACCTAAAACTGTATTTGTAGATGATTCCACTCCATATCTATTATTAGATGTTCGAGATATGGACGCCTTTAATGCTTGTCATATTATATCAGGTTAATATTTAATTAAAATTCTTATTTCAATCGTCTTTTTCTATGTAGCTTGTAGTAAGTATTTTGGTAACAGGCTTTTTTGTATTTTTTATGTTTCGTAAGAAGTGAGTTTATTTCTATAATTATTTTTTTAGCAGAATTTTGAAAATTCTTTGGCCGTCATAATTTGCTATATATCGCCGTTTACATCATTCTTCCATTTTGAATCAGTTCTGATTTTGAAAAATGGAATAATGATGTTAATGGCAATATATTTGAATCAGTTTTAATTTTGAAAAATGGAATCAGAATGACATATATTTTTTTTAATGAATTTTATTGAAATTGTTTTTTTCAGCTAAAAATTATCCTACAGCAATGTTAGCTAGATCAGTTAATTATGAAAGTAAAGATATGTTAACATATGTATCCTTTTTATAAAATCTTAAAAAACTGAGAATGAGATGTAACGTTACTTGATTCCTTACTTTGTGATTTTAACATCATTGGAAGATTATTATAAATGTTTTAAAAGCCTTAATTAACACCTAGAAAAATCAAGAAGGTAAAATAATTATAATATATGATGAAGATGAGAAGATAGCACCTCGAGCCGTTACAACATTAGTACAGAGAGGATATGATAATATATTTATGTTATCAGGGGGTAAGTCTTGTGTAATTATCTGTAAAGGGTGTAAACTCTTAATATTTAATGGATGACATTCTCTACAAGATAAACATCTAAACCTGGTTTTAGTCCTTTATGTACACTGGTAGACTTTTTGATACTTAAAAAATTTATGGAAATATTTAAGAACACAGGAGGCCTTTTTGATGTTTAAAAAATTTACAGAAATATTTATTAAATACATGGTGGTTTCAAAGTTGCAAATATTGGAAACTTTATAGTTCAGCCAATGCAAAAACATGTCCCAATGGTGAAACTAAACCTTGAAATTTGTACAGATCCGATATGCCGTTCATATCCGCAAAGTTTTTCGGAATCAGTTTAAATTGCTGAAAAGACACCTTCAATAGAAGGCTTGATCTTGCTTTAACTACGTACATCTTATCAAGGCCTTCAAGTAATACCCTGCATATTGCGGCACTAATTTCGATTGGGTGCAAGCCCAACTTGTGAGCCTATCAGAATACCAAGTCTCGCGCTTTCAAGCTAAAATGTCTACCCGTGATAATCGAGTTGCAGAGTTCAAGGTTCATTCAATGTCAAGGTTTCCGTGGAGGTCGTGATGTCGCAACCTCTGATTGGATGCTACTGCTCACATGTCTGTAGATAACATAGCTATAAGTTTGGGAATTGGGAAGTCCGATCAAGCATCAAAGCGATATTATTTTATTAAATTTATGTATTTTTCAGGGTTAAAAGTGGCGTATAAATATTTCCCAGAAGGTCTTATTACTGGAACACCACCAGTTACTGTCACAGAAAAAAAGGCTCCAAAGCAAATACTTCCAGCTAGCCAAGCTCATTTTACACAAGATGATTTAGACAATCTATCTATATATTTAGACTCTCCTCCAACTGATAGTGGTGAGTAGACTAATAATCAACCTGGAATTAAATTTCTCTTACAACAGGATATTATTGCAACTAATCCATCACTCTTATGGATTTAAGAAAGAATTCAAGATAAGAATTATAGCAGTTCTAATTTAACTTTGTCAAACTGAGTGTTCAAAATGTAATTTGATAGCTACCTATGATAATGCTTACTTGTAGCCAGAGGTCGATATTCAAGACTGCAGACAGGTTATATATGTCAATGTTTTCATGTATATTTTGATTGTGATCGCATGGCTAGCTTTATAATATATCTGGTTTTATTTGTTGTCTCTACCAACATATAAATGCATGAGCTAAGATGTGTAATTGTTACTGGTTGTTCTGTTTAGCTTCCCATATATATATATTCCTTACTTAATAAAGTTAATCTAATATATCATACAGGAAGTAGTTCTGAGTATCAAGTTAATGCATGTGTTTCGATTTGAAAATTTGTAATTTAAGTGATTTGCATGATGTAGGAATTATTTTAAACTGAAGCCTTAGTTAATTCTAACGGAAAATTATGTTTTGAAGAATGGCAACGCACTATGATTTCCAATGGTAACTGAGTTCTGGCTTTTAGAATAAAATTAAGGGTTAAAAGTATTCTTTATTGTATATTTTACTTTAGACAATTACAAAAAAAAAATAGTGTGAATTTTAGATGACCATAAACATTGATCCGGTCTTAATATTTTGGGGAATTTTTTTTTTTCATTTATTGTGTAAAGTTTATATTTGTCATTCACTCCCTGATATTGATCATTTAGGTTAAAATAGATTTCAAGAGATTTATGGCTTGCTTATTTGTATTGTATGGCTTATCAATGCTCTTCGCATTTCATATACCATAGACATTGAAAGTATGGTTTTAACACAATATAGTTTGGAAATTTTGTATTGCTTGACCTCTTAAAAAGCATAACCAAATAACTTTGATAAAGCAGAAAAAAACAAATTATTTACACATATCTCAAATTTAAAAAATGTGTATTATTTTAATATATGTAATTGTTCACGTCTAAGCACATTCAAGTATAATAAAACATTGATGAAGAATTTTTGAACCACAATATCAGTCACATTTGTCTGCCTCAGAGCTTTTGTGGAGTATTCAACCCAACTGTAAAATTCATTTCATTTGATACTGATTAAAAATATAAATATTGTATAGAAATAATGCTTCTGTATCCTGTGTTATATAATTAATGTGTTGTTATGTATATTTTAGGTCGATCATCTAAAGCAAGTACAAGCAGTAGAATGAGTAGTACATCGTTAATGTCCAGTAGATCTATAAATAGTGTACGCAGTGAATCTAGTATACATCCTAAGCCATTTAAAGTAAGAATTTGCATTTTTATACGCCCACATTTTCATGTGGACGTATATTGTCGTCGCCCCTGTCCATCCATCCACAATTTATTTGTGGACAATCTACAGCCAAGGTCGCAATTCTTATCTGATTTCGACGAAGCTTAAAATATAGGTTTATCTCCAAAAGATCTTGTTTCCTTTCGTTATTAGCATGTATCGGATTAAAACTTCATGGATTATGGCCCCTGGTTAGTGTAAAAATATGTAATACCAGGTTTGTGGTCTCTCTAGAAGTCACAATTTTTTTCCGATTTTGATGAAACTTCAAATATATCTTTATCAGTGATGGGATTTCAAAAAAATTATTGTCGGACATTTTTTCCCGAAAATAAAGGGGCATAACTCTTATCGTAATTTAAGCAGACGTTTTCAAAACACAATAAAGAATCACGTGTCAACAAAATATATTCAAATTCATATGTAAAAAAAAATAGGTGCACCTCGTTATATTTCATGTTTAAAACCCATACGGTATTCAAATTTATGTCAATAATATTCCTACAAAATTACATGACATCAATACTATAGAATGGCAGCGTGCCGACTGCTGCCGATCTGTTTCAAACTCCCCAAAATTACCGTATTTTTATGGTCATACGTTGGTACATTTTTCAGCAAAGTCTGACATTCGTCTGATACTCCGTTTCGATTTATATACGGAAGGTAAAAAAATGACATCCCGAAATTTATTTGGCCGTAAACCGTAGTTAACGATGCTCTAATACAACGAGCGTGCGACACCAACTGCTAAATAATTGCATTCGACTGTAGCACGCGCTATCGTCTAAAACAATTACCTACTTACGTCATTCCAATCGAAATATTCGTCAACATTTCTTAGCATGTTTATTTATTTATTTATTTATTTAAAGACATAAACCCCATTCAAAATATGATCAAAAATCCGACAATATACCATCAAAATAGAATCTTTTCCCGGACATCAGTCATATTGGATTCGGCACGTATACACTTCTTAATTTCACGTGTCTCGCAAGATTTGTGCTTTCATTTTAATTACTGAACTATAGCGCCATATGCGTGTGTGTGAAATATCTTTATTTAACTTCGGCTTCCACCGAAAATATATCACAGACAAGTTATCGGATACAATGTATGTTGATTTGAGGTGTTATATACTATCAGGATATGTGACATATATGACTAATTTCTACGTGTTATTGTCCGACACAAAGGAGATTAAAACGTAAGACAATGGACACAGGTTAATCAGATTAAGTTTATAATCACTCTTATTGGATTGATATATCGTCCGACAACAGAGAAGCAATGACATCTGTTCAGGATTGATTTAATGAATTGTCCGACAAAGGATTAAGTCAGCCAATCAAGGCAGAATAGTAGTTAATCAAGGAAGGTGTGTAGACTACATAACACGATAAATAGTCGATCACTTAATTACCTAATCAATCCAGCCTATTATCAACGATAATCGGGTTGCACGGTAGTTATACACTCAGAACACTATATTAATTTTGGAATTTGAATATTATTCACCATGTCTTGATGTCCGATTGGGCATATTCCCGGTCGGATTCTTTATATCCCAAATATCTCCGTCCATTTTGATATTCATGCATTTCAAAACATAACTTCATGGATTATGGCCCCTGATTGTATGAAAAATCGCTTTTATCTTTTTAGCTTGTTCTTAATCCATTTCTGCAAAATGTGGGCGTATCTTGGCTTTCAACCGCTGGTTTAAAGATATCTAAAATGTTTGATAATAATTGCATGTAACATGGAATAGGTTATAATGTGATTATAATGCACCTACGTTAAAATACAACACATCTTTGACATACACCTTTAAAGGTTATATTATAGTGATCATTTTCTCTCAAACAGACATTAATGTACACTGTGATATACAAATTGTTGACATATAGAATAATTAATAATATAATAATTAATGCCAAAAGAAACATAACATATATTATTTATAGCAATCAAATCTGATTTGAGCTGATGCAAGCTCTTTAAAATCTGTTTCTTGTAGTCATGATCCGTAAATCAATGATCTGAGAACAGATGCAGCCTGCATTGCGTATTAGAAATGTTGAACTTGACGATTTAGTGTACATAATAATACAAAGTGACTAGAATAAGAATAGCGTGTTTTCCTCATTTGAATTTTCGTTTTGATTAACTGACCGGAGACTCAATCTCTTGTTGGATGAATTACAGTCACAGCATAAAATGTCATAGTAATTTTCACATTTAACATTTCACAATGTAAAGATATTCATTACAATTATTCAAGTTTTGTACAGTGTGTGTACACAAGGGGAGATAATTCATTTTATGTTTTCTCCTCCACCCAACAAAATGTTCTTGTACACCAATATACGTTGAGTTATAATGGATGATTTTAAATTTAATTATATCAGGTTTAGCTATGTGTAATTAATATAAAAGACAGGTAGGCCTAGCTGTAACATCACATTTAGTAATATTATTAGTAGATTATCGCATAATAGTGCATGTAACTGTACTTTGCAGAGGCACTTGCCCATTAGTGGCACTTTTCCGTTTACATAGCTGGCAGTATGCCTAGTGCTCTGTGCACCCAAATGTAGTATTTAGTGGCAGTATGCCTAGTGCTCTGTGCACCCTTAGCCAGTTATATCAATCTTTATTTAAGCTTATATGACATTATATTCCCTGTATACATAGAGGGTTTTTTAATCATCAGTTATGCCTTTCTGTTAATCTGCCTTTTGTTTTTCATAACAAACATAGTATATATTTATAGTTTTCTTTTAGTATTGCTTTATCACTCTTCAGTCTTGCTTTAAATTAATTATTTTACTTATTTATTTAACAGTGTGTTCTATAGTTTAAACAAAATTTACTACATTTTATTTGTACAGGGTGCAGTTTTATGCATACTTCTTATTCAACTTCCTTGTCTTAATATTAATATATCTAGATATAACATTACTATGCTTATTATTTCCCCTTTCTATTTAAACAATTTTAACTACTTCAAGTGTTACACTTAAACTTAAAGGAGGTAAACCTCTTTGATGTGAGTTAAAAAAATACTTAATTAGTTGTCCTAACTAATGTGATACGATCTATATGATTAAAGTTGTATTTCGTAAGATTAAGTTGAGGTTGGATTGTATACTAAGTTTCATTTTTGACTTACTGTGCAATCCGATGAAATTGACAATTTTATGTTTGACCCAAATCAAAGAGGTTTAGCCATTATAAATTAACAATTTGCTGCTACAAATGCTGTCTTGGCAAAAGTTTTAATATTATGTAACTATACATTTAAATTTGAAAGTAATATTGTAATTAATAGATAGTAGTTTCCAAAATGTCATGTGTACAAACAGTAGTATCCCGTTTACTCTATTTTGTTTTCTGGAGATCCTACAAGCATGTAATAGAATTCTCAAAATGTAATAGAATTGTTTTTCTACACATAGAATATTTAGAAATGAAATTAGCGACTGTATGTAAGTAATAATATTTGATATTTTGTTATTTCAGTGATGTGCTAGAAGAAGATATCATCATAATGATCATAGCAATGACAAAACATCCCTCCAGCAAAATTAACATCATTATTTATTATTTATTACTCTGTTAAAATAATTGGTGATCACCGTTTTAGGCATTTCACTGTGTAAATATATTCATAGTAAATTGTACATTATTGTATAGTCTCTCTCTCTCTCTATATATATAGGTCACTCATAACATGTATATAATACTTTAATATATAAACGTTTTTATATATATATAATATTAGTTTTAGTTTTTGCAACTGAAGTCCATGAAACCATATCTTTAATTAGTTTGAAATGTATGTCTCTCCCCTGATTAGACAATCTGTATAAGATGACTGACCTTTATAAGTTCATGCACATTATAGGTCTAAGTTTGACGTCACATCATACGACGTTGATCACACGTGCATTGTTTACATCTGACATAGTAACACAAACTGATCCAGACAGAATGGTGCCTTTTACCCAATTTACGCCTTCGTGTACTATTTTATGTACTAAATAGGAAATATTTTTAATACAGATATACTTCCAACACATTTGTTTTATAATTTAATTTGCAGAAGAAATGAAATGAAATGAAATGGGGTTTAACGTCCTACTGTTCTGCTCCTATACTGGGCTAATGAAGACGGGCATACGCCATACAGTGTGCTATGAGGGAAATTTTGCCCGGGCAGCGGCACTATCGCCTACTCTTATATCGAATTCCAACTGCCAAGGGATCTTTTACGTGCATTCCAATGTATACACGGGGCCTCGGTTTTTCGTATCTTCCAAAGGACTAGACGGCTGTTCTTGACAGGCCCTCCTTTCTGCACCACTGACAAGTGGAAACCACGTCGGAAAATCCAGATGAACTTTCTCGGCCAATGCAGGGATCGAACACCCGACTTCCAGGCTAGCGAGCCAGCATCCTAGCCACCGTGGCTCCAATTTGCAGAAGATAAGAAGTTAATATTCTGAGCTTAATTAACTCACCCCAATGTTATTCCTTTCTGATTCAAATAGGATTCAAGTTATCAAGCCCTATTCCCAACCAATCAAATTGCTTATAACTATGCATGGTCCGATTAGTTAATGCTCCTTAATAACTTAGTCCAGGTATTAATGTAATGAAACATGGCCAAGTTCCATCACTGTAACTTAATTAGAATAAAGTTATCGTGCCCCAAGGCATCAACCAATCAAATTGCTTATCCTAAGCAGAAATTGCTCATTATCAAATCAGTCAAGGCATTCACCTAAAAAAACATCTACGGGTACATCGATTTTGAACATTTTCTGCCATGTTTTGGTCAATGGTCATGATTTGGGGTTGGATGGATCAGGAAGTAAATGTATCATAAAGGCCAAGAAATGACATGGATTTAACAGTGAAGTCAATATGCAGTAAATTAATAGTCTGAGTCCAGATTATGAAATAGATTAATCTCCCCTTAAACCGTATCATGGCAACTTACTGCACGTTGACGCGAGGATGTTCCGGCTCAATCTTTTCCACCCGATTATCAATTGTATACTTTCTAAAGTAAATATACCAACGCAAAGTTTTATGTAGTAGCATGAGTTTACACTAAACTTATACCATAAAAAGCAACGGGCAAAGGGGAAATTATGTTCAAATATGGCCTACAGTTTTTAAAGAACAGTGTGTCCGCCAATATTAGATTATATGATAGCAATTTGTTTCACAGAGTACTACGAAAGTCGTAGCGACCGAGTAAATATTCACTGTTGATCAGTGTTATGCATAGGCGTACGATTCAGGGGGACAGGGATTCCGTGCACTGTAAACGTTTGATTCGTTGATTGGAATTCGAGTCAGCCACCTAAATTATAGGCTATATTAGACCATAACAGAACACAATTTTTATGGGAAACAATCACTGGTTTTATTCTAATAGCACGACGTTTCGACAAGTATCCTCTTATCGTTATCAAGCACAATTAGACCACTTTGAAGTTGCTGTATTCACGGGCTGGAATAGCAGGAAAACGCGTTTGCGACCTTCAAATTTTCCAAATTATCTTGGGGGATGCCTACACGGTAACAGTGGCGGATTAAGCTCCACCAAGGCCTGAGGCGGCAGTTGCTGGAGGGCCTATTTAGTTTTTAAATAAGGCCTATTTAAAATGGCGTGGGCCTAATTAATTTCGGGTCAGGGCCTATGTTGATTCCCGTTGGGCCTAAACCCAACCCCCCTAACATTTATTGTCTATGCGTTTTTAATCGTATCAGACAAGTCTAAAAAAATTTTTTTTACAAAATCTTTGGGCCTGAGGCTGCAGCCTCATCAGCCTCACTGATAATCCGCTACTGCACGGTAAGCTCCACTCCCTCGCCTCCCGCAAAAGACTGACGCCTCCTTCTGTAACCACAAATGTTTTCGGGCATTTCGGGTTCTGCCCGCCTAGCATCGACACCCGTGAACTGGTTAAACACATTCCAAATATAATTTTAGCGCAGAGATCATTGCTAGGGTAGATGCGTAATGATGATTTGAAGAAACGGGATGTGACGCAAACACGAGTTTTCCTTATACATGTATATAACTGATTGAAGCAGCGAGGAGCGATAATAGATATACAGTCGATTTTCAGCTCACTGATAATTCCTTTAAAGACGAAACGTTGTTATATGAGACTGTGAGAGGATATCTGTTCGAATCTGAAAATTCATAAAAAGAATTGACTGTCAATAAATAAGAGAAAGCGAAAAAAATAGATGATAGTCTGTGGATTACCTTGTTTTTATTAATTCTTTTCTTACAAATTAAAGCGATAATTATAATTTATTCCGGTAGCCCTATAAATAAACTAGTCATATCGTTATTTTTTTACAATTACTGCTAACAGTAATGGTTTCGAAATCCAATAAATAATAGGGTGCCAGCCTTCAGTTGGACAAGTGACAGAGCTTGAGATATTCTAGTTATGGAAGTAATTTGTTGGGAAGCCAGAATTAGAATGAATTCGTGGTATTTATCATACTTTCCAGAAGACATATAATATATATTGCTTTGGTCTTCGGTGACTTTTAATTCAGGAATTGCATTTTATTTTTAATTTTTTACCGGGGTTAATGAATATTTGACTTGTTCTTTATTCTAGCCGTGGCCCATGTTTTATTGAACTATAGCTATGGTTAATATATTCTACCATAAATATATGTGATATAAAATGCGGCTATGGTATATTATAGTAACACCTGTCACATTCTAATATGGTGAAGTATTGATATTTTACTTGGTGAAATAAAAGACAACAAAGACGTGAGACCAGCTGTTTCTTTACTTACTGGCAACAGAATGACTTAAGACCACTTTCTTTATTAACATAATATAGATTAGAAGCTGTAATATCTGCTCAACACTTCAATACCACTTTTCTCCAAAATAATTTGCCATTTTACCTATGCCACGTGTCTAGCATATTTTAACCATTATTCACTAGATATATATATATACACACCCTTGATCTACCTTAATACATTGATTGATAGTAGAATGTATACAAATTAATCAATAATGATTAAACTGTATGTTTACCGGAATTATCCTAATAACATTTCTTTTAGAATTTAAAAAAGAAAAGCGTTGTTTAAACAGATACTTATATAAGAAAACCGAATGGTATTTATTTTTTTTCTATTGTGATCCGGGTATTGGTGCAGGCTTGGACCCTGGCAAGGAATAGCGTTTAGTTGTTCGGGTACGACAAAAACAGATACCACATGTACATTTTGGCGTGCTGGTAAACGGAATGAAATTAATGGGGTTTAACGTCCTACTGTTCTGTTTACGTCGAACAGTGTGCTAAGAGGGAAATTTTGGAGGCGCTATACGGCCTACTCTTATTTCGAATACGTTGGCCCTTGCCACGCCCTCCACCCCGTGCCACTGACAAGGGGGAACCATGCCGGAAAATCTCAATGAACGCGGAACCTCCAGATTAGCCAGCCAAGCTAACTCAACGAGACACCGTGGCTCCCCTGGTCAAAGAACCAAAGGTATATAGAGGAAGTGTAGGTGGAAACTCCGCTGTTCGGGCAAAATTTCCTCGTACTCATAACCCGGTTGGTTCATAAGAGAAGGCCGGTAAACATCATTTCATTTCATTTTTCTGACTAACTGATATCAATATAGGACGAGGTTTGGATTAGAATTTATAGCTATTTACCAGCTTGAACAATAGTAAATTAAAGATTTTATATGTATGGAAAACTTTTTGGGGCATGGACAAATCAAAATGATTCAAAGGTTAACAGGATGGCCCAGAAATAAACTTTCAACGCACAGACAATTTAAAAGAGTATCGAAAACTAGGTACTATGTCTAACCAGTGGTTGCCAGGCAAGGTACGCCTACATTTTGCAAGAGATGGACAGAAAACAAGATAAAAATAAAAACCCGATTTTTCGTAAAATCAGGGGCAATAATCAAAGAAGTTATGATCTGAAATGCGCGAATATCGAAAGGGACTGAGATCTCTTTGGGATATAAAGATATATTTTAAGTTTTATCAAAATCGGACAAAAATTGTGACATCTAGAAGGTCTACAACCTTCGTATTACACACTTGTATACAATTTACGTACAAGGAGCGGCCATTATGTCGAACGGTTTTTTTTTAAATCTGATAAAAACTGTGTCTTCTAGCAGGTCCACAACATTGGTAGTACATCTTTTACACAATTTGAGTTCAAGGAGCGGCCGTTTTGACGGGCGGTTACGGTCTGATTTTTACGAAATGACCTTCAGGGTGTAACGATATTTAAACGATTTAGAGGGCCAACAAGCTAAAATCGCGGTTTTTTCATAAAATCAGAGGCCATAATCCAAGAAGTTACGGTCCGTTATACGCCAATATCCAAAGGAACTGAGATCTTTGATATATAAAATGGACTAAGAAATTTGGGTTATAAAGATATATTTTAAGTTTCATCAAAATTGGATAAAAATGGTGACTTCTAGATGGTCCACAACCTTGATATTACATACTTTAACACTATTTGCGTACAGGGAACGTCCATCTTGTCCGGCAGTTTGGGTCCGATTTTCACGAAATTCGAATTCAACCATCATAATGGTGTAACGGTGATATATTTAAACGGTTTTTTAAATCGGATAAAAATTGTAACCTCTAGAGGGTCCACAAACTTTGTATTACATACTTTTACACTATTTGCGTACAAGGAGCGAGATAAAAATTGTGGATGGACGGACAGGGCCACGACAATATACGTCCACATAAAAATGAGGGCGTATAAAAATCATTATAGTGCACACATTTATTGCGCACGATTTCCACGACCATGTTGTCCACATAAAAAATTAAAACCATGAAACTATGATTTAAAAAAATACAAATAAGATTTACATGTGAAATTGACTATAAAATCTTATATACAGTGTAATTAAAAAATACTGAAAACCAGCATTACTAATCAATAATAAATCCTTTTGAAATTTATTGCTTTGTATTATATGTGGTTTACACATAAAATAATCATGTGCATTTTCAAAGGTTTGTTGAATAAAATGAGTGACGAAGAGTGTTGTCGCAAAGAAAAGGGGGAATTGTAGGATTACTAAATTGACTTTGTTCGGAGAATGTGCCATGGGTCTGCTGAAGATCTGACATAACCTTTTGGGACACAAACTTGAAGGAGTCCAGAATAAATATTACTGACAAAGGTTGTTTAAGCATTTACAAGAATACTCTTCAAACAAAGTAGGGGATATTGACATGCAAATACCTATGCAGGTTGTGATATGATAAATGAAAACTTGACATGCTTTGAGAGTATGTTCACAGATGAAGAACTTATCGCCAGAACAGAAGGGTTGATGAAAACTGCCGCGTGCTGGTTTATCTATCCATGTTTGCTTTCCTATCGGTTCTTGCATAAGATTTACTGTTTAGCGTATCTCTGCGTTAGTGTGTTGTGTTTAATTTTTTCGTCAACGTCAACCGACAACACTGCAAGAATTGGCCGTGGCACTGCAAGAGGAATGGGTCAGATTGCCCCAAATCGTGATTGGACGGTTGATTAGGTGCATGCCACGCGCGAATTGCTGAATGTCTGAGGATTGGTGGAGCAAATTACTCATTATTAAGACAAAAATAAAAAAAATCCATTTTCAATTTTGACGGTGTATCACTTTGCGAGTGAAATTGGGCCGTCCGATAAGCCGCCCATATGAACTGTTTATGTTTATGTGTAGGCAACTGGCCTGTTATTAACATACACTGGTTACCTCTAATAAAAACAGCAGTGCATTTCCGAAGTTTTGTATTGTTTCTGAATATCCCCTACTTTTTTTGAATAGTATATAAGAAGGAGTATTTAATTTGATTCGGGTTACTAACCTAGTTAGGGAATTTTGCATCATTTGTTATATATGAATTAATACACATGGTACAATTTGATGGAATACAAAGCCTCTTTATTCATAAACAACATTTCAACTCATGGGGCCTGTCTTTGCGTGTATCTAGCAATCGTTGAATTTTGTTTTTAATGTTCTGTGAACCAGAATGGTTGATAAGTCTACACTGTAAAAAATGGATGTAAACTTGACACCTCATCTTGAGCTTTGAAAATGTAATACCTCCATAATTAAAACCAACTGTAAGATATGGTGACTGATTGGGATCATGTCGTGATGTCGTGGTGTCACCCTTCATAAGGCGACAACCCGACAACTCGACAACCCGACATGACGACATTTTAACTCGACACTACGACAACCCGACATCACGACATTTTAACAAAGGATCCGGCAAAGAACAAAGAACAATGTTTAGTATTGTAGATGGGACAAAAAACAAAAAAAAAACCCAACCTCCTGTGTACACATTGGCGTGCACATAAAAGAATCCTTCACAGTTGAAATTCGATGAAGAAATGCCACGGTCCAATGAAAATATCCGTCATATCACCCTGCATAGCGTATGCCTATCTTCAATAGCCCGATTGGTTCGGAAAAATAGGAAAATGAAATGAAATTAAATGGGGTCTAACGTCCAACTGTTCTGCTCCTGGAGCCTAAGTAGATAAGACGCTGGCTTGCTAGCTTGGAGGTCGCGGGTTCGCCTCCGGTGTTGGCCGAGAAAGTTAATCAATTTTTTCCGTCGTGGTTTCCCCTTGTCAGTGGTGCAGGAAGGAGGGACTGACAAGGACAGCAGTCTAGTCGTTCGGATGGGACAAACAACCGATGTCCCGTGTATACATTGTCGTGCACGTAAAAAATGCCTTGGCAATTGGAATTCGATATAAGAGTAGGCCGTAGCGCCGCTGTCTAGCCGAACAGTAGGACGTTAATCTCCATTTCATTTCACTTTGTTCTGCTCTGACTTGGAAACTTTACCCGTAGGGGCGCTACGGGCTACTCTTATATTGAATTCCAACTGTCAGTTGGTCTTTTACGAGCACGCCAATATGTATATGGGGCCTCGGTGTTTCGTCCCATCCGAGCGACTATATTATCCCTTGCCAGGCCCCTGCCCTGCACCACTGTCAAAGAGGAATCACTCCGGAAATGAGGTTTAATGTTCTACTTTTCTGGTAGTCACGGTGACTCAGTGAGTAAGACGTTGGCTCGCCAACGTTGAGGTCTGGTGTTCGTTCACTGCGTTGGCCGAGAAAATTCATCGGGAATTTTCCGGCGTGATTCCTCTTTATAGTTGTACAGGATGGAGGGCCTGGTAGGGGATAACGTATAGTCTTTTGAATGGAACGAAAAATCCAGGTTGTGTGTACATATCACGTAAAAGACCCACTGATATTGGAATTCAATATAAGAGTAGGCGGTAGCGCCGTTATCCGGGCAAAGTTTCCCTCACACTACACTGTATAGCGTATGCCCGTCTTCATTAGCCCAGTCAGAGCACGTTAAACACAATTTTATTTCATTCAATTTTCCTACTTTTCTGCCTTATTATTTTTAACTGTGTAGTATAAACTTCGTTCAGTATTAAACAGTGTTTTCCATAGAATTATGTTTTAATTGCATCATTTGTGAATTTCACATTTACAGACATTACTAATCGAAGCTTCCATACTCATATTTTCATCGAATAAAAACCCATGTTCCTGGTTGTCACATATTTAAAAAAAGATGTCATGCATGATTTAAGTTCCGATATATACAGTTTTCAACCATTTTAAAAGAACAACATGACTGAATAGACTGTGCGTAAATGTTGTTGTGGTGACATAACTTATATGTTTATGTTTTAATATGTTATTGTCTTTATTATTTTTTCTTTACATATATTACGATATTTTTCTATATACTAATACAATATTTTTAGTTCAAAACCGCCCTGACTACTATATTTAATAATGATTCATATAGTGCAATGTATGCTTGGACTATGGTATTCAATATAGATATATACAGCTGTAGATACATTGATTATTTCTAAAAGCAGCCCTGTGCGACCATAGAAATTATTCTCTATTCAAATATTTCACATTTCAGTCATTTATAAAAAAAAAAAGCCAGATGTTTTTGAGTCGATCGTTTGAGTAATCAGGTAACATATTGTTTTATTAGCGAATGGCCAAATAGTACAATACTGAGAACACATATTCATTATTAACCAATTATATATAAGTCGTATAGATTCAAAATACATTGATATTGCAAACTATCTTCTAAAATGGAAAATAAATATTAATAAAATCCGTTAATTCACTGAAACGAAACGTCTGGACATTGTCATTTTGATTAAGACCGTCTGATACCAGTAGGCTACATGTGTTTCTAGATTTTCAATAATCTTCTGACATCCTTTAATTCTAAAGTCTATTAGCGACCAAGGCTTTAGTTGATATTCTTTTTCGAAAGAAGATGAATAAATTTTAGGGTTAAAAAGACATAAATTTGACACGTGGACATTTAACATACGCTGTTGTCACGTGGCCAGCTGCTGTCACCATCCATTATGGTAGAATGTGTGGCAATTCTGTTACTGCTAAATTCTCTGAAATAGGTATGACTATTGCATTTGTTTGTCAGGATAATAAACAAGCTGACATATATATTAAATTATACAAATTTAAGTAATCAATAATGTTAAGCTTCTGTATTGATTTCGGAGGCCAAAAATGTACTTGGATTTGGACGCACGTGTTTCAGCAAAATATTTTTTAACGACATTTTTCTTTGGTTACAAAATATGAAACATTCTCATTTAGATATATATATGTATACACAGTTATTTTATTAATAAATTGTATGGAAATACAAGAGGTGGATGGGCTCCCAAGATGTTTATTGAAAATGTGAATAAAAATACAAAATGGATGCAGGGCCGTATCTAGCGGGGCTGCAGGGGGTACCCCCAGAAAAATTGCGCCCCCATCCCATCCAAAAAAACAAAAATTATTTGACAATCTTTCAATTATAAAATTATACACTTGATTGTGATCACACAGTGATGCCCTTAAGGCACTGATCAGTCCATCGGTTTTAAGGGCGCCCACACCCCAATGGGTTCGTTTCCCCTGATCCAAATTTTCTTATATCACATACGTAGAGGCTATGGCGTCCCACCACTCTCTGCCGCACCCCCACTTTTAAAATCCTACATACGGCCCTGAATGGATGACAAAACGAAAATATTTTATGAAGCTGATAATTTGAGTTCGGGTTTATTAGGGTTAGATAGGATCCCACATTGATTCTTCAACAGATTAAAAGATTTGTGTTCCCAACATTCCGAATATAGTAAAGCTTTGTTATTTTGATTATGATAATTGTGTATAACTATTGTTGTACAAAGAGCGGTCTCTCCTCGCTTTCGCTGTGTCATAAGGTCTATCATTGAGTCAACTGCGTGGTTTCGATTCCCCGGTTGTACGTGGCAAGGAGTGTGGGTTTTCTCCGGGTCCTCCGGTTTCCACCCACTGCTAAAGACCCCTTCTCGCAAGCGAATTATTGAAATAAAATTTGAACCATGTGTTAGTCCCGAAATGACCTAGTTTGTGTCGAGTGGACGTTAAACCCCATTTCTCCGCCTCTCCTCGCTTTCATATAATAATTTAAGATGCGGTCATTACAATGGAGGGTAGGTTATCTTTCCTCTCATTCTCACATTTACCGAGTATAGACAATATTAAAATGAAATTACTTTTTATGCGCAAATTTCTTATTGCTTATATAGGTTTTATAATGGAAGTCAATATAATCTTTCTGGATAACAAAATGAACGTAGGTCTACTTTTCGATAATGAAAGTCTACCTAAAAAGAAACATCGCCATGGGTCATGGTATGTCTTTTAGTGAGCAGTTTCAGAATTTAAAACGTTATAGCTCCTGCTTACCTCTCAGATCTTTTAGAACTTTATACACCTGACCGAACATTACGTACATCAGATAAACTACTTTTAAAGCCCAAAACTGTTCAACTAGTCTCTTATGGTCAGCGCTCTTTTAGTTATAAAGCACCTGTTTTAAGGAATAATCTACCATTTAGTTTAAAAAGTTGTACATCTCTATATTCTTTTAAAAACAACTTAAACCACATTTATTTAATCAGGCTTTTAACTGACCCTGTATGCAATCGTTAACATGTCCATAATCTTGTTGTTTATTTCTGATTACATTGTAAATTTGTAAAGTGCCCCTGAACATGTTATATGAAAGGGCGCACTATAAATATGCTGTAATAATAATAATAATAAAATCAAAAACGCTTTATTTAAAACAAAAATTTTGTCCAAATAGTATTCAAGTCGGCACCATGGCGCGTTGTCTCTATAAACACAATATAAACTAGACGTATGACTGCAGCTACTGGATATTACCGAAAACTAAAATTTTACTTATTTCGTTTAACGCTATCGCTTAACAATGTTCCAAGATATTGTTAATCTTCCTTCATCTTCCTCTATATATCCTTGTATTTATCTTCAGTGAAGTTGAATGGAAAGTTCTAGAAATAGGAATGGCTTTAATTAATCTGTATTGAATTTATTCTGATCAATGGTTATAATCGATTAAGCTTAAGTTTATTTTATAATCCAATATTATAATTTTCAAATTCCCTAACATGTTTTTAATTTGAATAACAAAATTATCCCACTTATATTGGAGTACAGGTAAGGAAAGAAAAGCAATAGAGACTTTTGGCAAGCGGAATTTTTTCCATCCGTATCACGTATCCGAAACGTCACGTGATACCTTGCGTCAATGTAGTTTTAGAGTTTTGGCAGATTTTCGCGAGTAACTGAGCTGAACTTAGTTCTATTACAAGTGCCTGGCCTACAAATTTCTGAAGGGAGCAATGTCGCTCAACAGTCGCTGAGATATTTAAAAAAATTTAAAAATTTTTATTGTCGAATCTTCGACTTCAACTACAATTTTTGGTTTCACTTATGTATCATTTCAGAAAGTATATACCCTTTTTACAGATTGCAGGGTCCCACCTCCCTAAATTTAGCACGTAGATCAACCAACATGCAGACAGACAGCAAAAATATGAAAATTCCGCGAAACGCTCATGAAAAATAATGATTAAATTCCAATCTTTATCATGGTTAGAATCACATCATCATTCATCATACACCTTTGTGTTCTTGGATACACATATATTCATAAAAACGCTACGGCACAACTTTTCAGCGTCTAAAAGTAGCACAAAATACGGTAAAAAAAAAGACGACGACGTTATACGTGGGCACATAAAACATTTCTGGGATAGAAAATCCAAGAATTCTGAAAACCAACAGGGTTCATCCTCTTTGATCCAAATGCTACACACCAAATTGTAAAAGCTATAGAGCTAATTCAATCACAATCCTAATTCTTGAAACTAAATTTGAAATAAATCCGTTAAAACTGTAACCTGTATCGCGTTAACAAGGTTTTCTACAAAGGTGGATAACTCTGGACCAGAAAGAAATGAAGTGGGCTTTAACGTCCTATACTATTCTGCTCCGACTAGGTTAATGAAGACAGGCATACACCATAACGTGTGCTACTAGGGAAAATTTGGCTAGACAGCGGCGCTATGGCTTACTCTTATATCGGATTACAACTGCCAAGGATTCTTTTACGTGCACGCCAATGTGTATACACGGGACCTTGGTTTATCGTCCCATCCGAACGACTATACTTTGTCCCTTGCCTGACCCCTACGTCCTGCACCAGTGACAAGGGGGGCCGATGAATTTTCTCGGTAAACACAGGGATCGAAAACGGAACCTCTATGTTAGCGAACCAACGTTTTACTTCTTGAGCTACCGTGGTTCCCCTGGACCAGAAAGTCGCGGAACGCTTTACAACAATAGGGTACATTATCTCACGAATCGAATCCTTCTGAGACTGTAGCCTTTGTCGCGCTAACCATGTTATTGGTTTGTTGGAAAAGAGGAAGTAGATCCGGAATAGGTAGCCAAAAACTAAGCTAGACTAGCCCATTTACTAAATGCATGAAACTTGGTGTAAACTGTTCAATATATTCACATGTATCGAGAATCACCGATACCAGACGGCCCTAATTGCCCCACCCCAAAATCTAAGCTAGACCAGCTCATTTACCCCACCACTGAAAATGTCTGACATCGGTGATTTTCTATATACATGTGAATATGTTGAACAGTTTGCAACAAGTTTCATGCGGTTAGTAAATGGGCTAGTCTAGCTTAGTTTTTGACTACCTGTTTTTTTTAAGTCTGGCGGACACGCCCCACCGCCTAAAATGTCTGGCAGTGGTCATTCGATATGCTTAACATTTTGCAACAAGTTTTACATGGTTAATAAACGAGCTAATCTAGCTTAGTTTTTGGTTCCAGTTCTTTTGCCCCTCTTGACCACACCCACCACGTTCATATCCTGTGACAGTGACCCATAGGGAACCTAGTGACACATATAGACATTGGTTAGCTTTTCAGCTAGGTTGAATCACCTGGGCCCCTGGTCTACAAAATGAATATATTAAAAATTTCATTCAAATTACTTTATTCTGTACCAAGTTGTCACTGTTTGTAATTTTGAAGTTTTGACATGATATGTGTGCATTGAGTGTTTATTATCGTAACCATGGTACTGGTATATTCAAGTCTTAGCCTTGCGTCTCCATTTTTATATTAAATCATTAAATGGCCGAACTAATCTAGTGAAATTCTTGAGCATCCGATGCCACCGAGAGTTGATTATGGTCTTGTCTTGTTAATAAATGTCTAATTAATAATTTATAACATTTAAGGCATAAAGAAAGACCTACAATAGGCAAATCTAGCTCTTGAAAAATACTGTATATCTTCAACCGGTCTTGTTAATAAATGTCTAATTAATAATTTATAACATTTAAGGCATAAAGAAAGACCTACAATAGGCAAATCTAGCTCTTGAAAAATACTGTATATCTTCAACCGGTGGTTAGAAAACTCAAAATTAGGTTTCTTCTGAACTCTAACATAAAGCATTAAATTCTTTGTTTAACAAAGTCCCGATTTTAACAAAAAGATTACGCAAAATTATGTTAATTATTAATGTTGATTTGTATAACACTAATTCTGTTTATTTTAGACATTGGTTCAGTGAGCAACAATTCGTATATTCACAATAATCCGTCTATCTAATATAAATAAATGTTCGTATATAAAATACTTGTATATCACAAGAGTTGAGATATTCAGTGGACTTTTAATGTCAATATGTCTATTCAATTACCGTACAATATATATGTATACACATCTTCAAGGCTTGACAAAATATTGTTCGTGGCTCAGCTTAAAAAGTAAAACTGATTTGAATGACATATGAGCAAATAAAATCCACGGTTGTTTGAACGCTGGCATGCGGTGATTTGTTTGGTAAGGGGCATAAAATTAGTTGAGGTGCGAAAGTCGCCACGCCAGCCGTTATTTCAATAGCCTTGGATTAATTCTATTCGCAATGTTTCTTCAACGCGTTATTATCGATTTAAGAGTATTGAAAGCCGCTGTTTAGAATAGTCCGCCAAAGAATCTGAATAGGCAAGCCTCATTATTATTCAAGCTGAAGTATAGGACGTTTGTTACAAGCTGTGACTTACTATGCATGGAGCGGGTTGGGTAGAAAGACGGGACCAAGTGTATAAAACACGACCCTTTCTTTAAGTGACCAGATCTTACCAGCAGTCTGGTCAAAGGAGGATGTTAGACACTTTCCTGTTTAACTTATCACAGGTCCGCTGCTTCACTTTTGAAAACCCCGCTGATGAAGCCGAAGGTGGTATAATGATACCTGTCAATTTTTTGACTGTGAACAACATAAACACGGTTTTGGTACATGTTTTCAGGAAACACATGACACAGGTAAGAAAAATCTTGAATAAGGGGGCACTGATATTTTTAGATATATGCTTATTAGAAATACATTTGAATGATAGGAATATGTGATGTAGTATTTTATAACCAATGGTCCATCGTGGTATTAGCTCGGTCAAACATTAGAATATAGTCCGTTTGAATTTGAATTTAGCGATCATGATTTTAAATATTATAGCGGATATATTTATCTTTAAAAATGGATTCATACTTATTTAGTATATCACCGAAATCTAATTTTGTATTTTCTAATTATTTCAAAAGTTTATTATTGACCTTTCCGTAGCTAGGGATTATACACAATTGTATAGGCACAGTTCAAAGAATAATTTGAAAGAAAGGCGTACACACATCTGACTCATTGTGTTATATAATATCTAAATGTTATGATTAAATTTGATTTTAAACAATACTTGTTTTGGAATTAAGACAAATATTCTAAAGATTATTTATTGATATAATGAGGCTTATAAACATAAAGAAATAATTATAAATATAAACTCTAGTTTAAATCAAAATCGCCAATTTAATATTTGGTCGGCAATCTTGGCGTTATTCTCCCAGTACAAGTAGGGCGTTAATCCCCATTTCATCTCATTTTTATATTTTTATATCTAAATACTCTACATAGAAAAACGTGCGATCGCTAAAAGTTAATCCATTTTTCATAGATGTGAATATATGTCTATAGATTTATTATTCAGTGTTGAATAGATAGCTAGTTTTAATATGGATTTATTGTGAAGTGTCGTATATTATATATTTATATTATTTGTATAATGTAAAGGTTTCAACAACGTCATCTCTCTAAAGTATCATGTTCAGTGGTGAGGTTTAATAAAATTTTATATGAATGGATAAAGTACGTGAGACGAAAAGTGTGGATGGATACACGTATAGTAATATTACAAAAGGGTACAGTTTAAAGATTATGCTCACATGTTTTTTCGAAAATATTTTATTTGATATTCAAAAAATTAGTATGGGCTAAGTGGAAGTCTAATTGCCTCATAAACGAAAGAAATGGCGCCATATAAATCCCAATTAAAACGATTTAAGTTTAATACGTTTTTTTCCAGAAAATATTCTGGGAAATTTGTTTCATTTTATGTTGCTGTTTATTTTTATTTTTTTTATTTTTTGAAATGGTATTACTATGTAGTTTCGTATTGCATGTTGCTATTTTCTCAGTCGAATATTGTTACAGTGAATAAGATGGCTAAAATCTCACACCCTTGTCTTACCCCACGTGTTTTAATTCTCACGTTTATATAAAGTTAACTAAATATTATATTCTAAAAACCACCTATCATTAATGCCAGCTATATATCTTTATCGTGGATATGTCACTCACGAGAACGTGGACAGTGAATAGAAAAAAATATGGTCCGAGCATTTGAAACACAAAACAAACAGAGAAATGTATTATTTTATGTCAAGAATAAACAGTTTATTATCATTAAACCATCTATTTATTTTAAAAGCAACATGTATATTTAAAAAGAACCGCGTGTAGATTAATTTTCGCATGGTCGACTTGAGAATTAGGCACTGAATTTCAAGTGAAGATTTTATACGTACACATATGGTTGACTCTCTTCTTTATATCGAGTTCATATCTCGGGAGACTGTATTTTTAAAATTGTGTGTTTGGTTTAAATTTGGAAAAATTAAGGAAACTGTATTTCTAAAATTGTATTTCTTTCTTCGTGGGGTTTTCTTATTACACTAATTCAGACAAAGACCTATGTCTAATTTTCAACGCGTTCAGTTAACAGCATTGTAGGCCCTTTCTGCTAAGGGTTTAGTTTATTCTAATCATTAATAAAAGGTATAAAGGGGGCTTCTGTCATCTTGAATATTTAGTCTTGCGAAAGGATCGTTTACAATGAGAAGGGACCATAGAACTGTGAATGGTATCGAAGGGAACGGGTTAATGTCTTTCAAACATTGTGAAGAGCTTTCTGTACTAATCGCTATGTTTGAATTAGCTAAATTCAAGAGTCCTCGTTTCTGCTTTTAAAAACGATACAGCCTATGTGGATTTATAACGCTATTTATGTCAGTTCGGTTGTTAGCCATGCCGCATATCTCCCACAGCTAAAACTCTTTATATATGTATACTAGTAGTCATCTTTGTAAATTCGTGTTCAATAAATAATCAAAATTAAAGTCTGTGATTTTAATAAATGATTATTAATATGATATTTGTGTTAACACAATTCAGATCATAATAAATAAAATATATTATAATCGGTTTGCTTTCATATTATAAAATTAATTATTGGTGCATACACGTATTTATAGCTTTTCAGAACCAACACACCATGGCTGAATTTTGATATTAGCTATAATCTACACTGTCCATGAAATACCGTTAGGGAAATTTTTTCAGATTTAGAAATGCTTAATAATTTATTTATTGTTTAACAGAATATGCACAAATGGTAATTGGGTTAAAAGTAATGTAGTTTATTCGTATTACTAGAAAGGCACTTGTAATATAAAATTCTCTCGGTGTTGATCAATATATTTAGAATTGTTTGGAAATAAACGATTCTATTAATATTATAATGATTAGCTTATCACATTCAATAGTTTTAACAACACTAATTGTTACTATCATCCCATCAAATTTATTATCAGTTGTCTACTCAGTTAAACAGAAAGCCTAAACAGATAATGCTCATATTACATTATTTCTTAGCTGATGCAGGGATTCACATTTAATTAAATATTTATATACATGTATAATACTAGTAGTTAAGAAGAATTTTATAGCGGTCAACATTTTAAATACTTGTTATATTAAGTAGTATATAATTTTATAACAGCTATCATTATACAGTGTCATACAATTACAAAAAAATGTTTTCTTAACGTGTTCTTTATCCTTATTATAACGCTATTCTTCGTTGATACGGGATAGATCTGTTCTGTTATAAAAAAAAATATATTAATCGAATACTTAATTAATATTTAGCAAATACACTATAGAATCACAAATAATATTCGAACGGAATAGAATATTTTTACTTTGAAAGATATTTAAAAAATATCCATCACGTTGAAATATATTTACTTTAACATAATACCGGTGTGGCCCACGTATAGAAAACAATTTAAGTATAGGACATATTAAATATACAC
This sequence comes from Patella vulgata, assembly GCF_932274485.2. Taxonomy (NCBI): domain Eukaryota; kingdom Metazoa; phylum Mollusca; class Gastropoda; family Patellidae; genus Patella; species Patella vulgata. The sequence goes on from NC_065885.2 coordinate 49,140,122, forward strand.
ACAAATATTTAAAATAACCTATATCGATTTAATATTAGTGAAATGTACATCTGGACACGTGGCATGCGTCAGCAAAGAAACAAACCAATTTCGTGAAACCTGCTACTATGCTGTGTTTGTCTATATTGGATCGATGGTTTGAACGGGAAAAGGGGCGGAGACTTGCATTGCTTATGAGCGACATATGGCTCGAAATAGAAATCTATCAATAAAGTTTTCTTGAATTCTGTCTACCAAGAGGGAGGGAGGTATAAATGCTCCATGTATAGTCTATAGACATCGATAAAGACAACCTGGAAGTACATTAAAACACCTATTTCCAGGTAAGAGATAAGAACACTTATTTTGAAAGCTCTGGGCGGGGTTTTAATGTAATATTCGTACGAACGGGTGGTGGGGTATCGTACGCAGATCAGAGTGTGCATATTTGGAGTTAATATCTTGCGAACATTATTCACACGTGTCATCATCCAAGGTTATTCTTTGCAAAAAATAGCTTGGTCAGGAGATTTTAAAAAGATTAAATATACAATAAGTGAGACATGTTCTGTGTAGATCACCATGTATTGTAACATCTTTGATATAAATACAATGTGTAGGTAAAGAGTGTAGGTAAATAAGGACGCCCCCTAAATAAGCAACTTGACAATCAGTCCCCATGATGCATTATTATATAATATACCCCAGTGCTTTATATTCCATACAATAAATGTAAAGCAACATAGGTCTGATGTAGTGGGTTATCTTTATTAAATGAAATGAAATGAAGTTTAAGGTCCTACGTTTTTGCACCAAGCGGGATAATGAAGAAGGGCATACTTTTCATCGAATGTACTTTTAAATAAGCGCCAAAGTATATACAGGAGTTGGGTTTTTCGTCCCTTGTTAGGCAAGAGGGAACACACGCTGAAAAATCTCGAGGATCAAACCTAGGAGATTTCTGCATGCTTAGCGAGCGAGCACGCCGTGGCTATTTTAATGCCCCAAAGTCGCTAAAAACTGAATAACTATCTTCTTTAATTAGATTTAACAAGAATTAAAAAGTGTTCTTTCGATTCTTTCGAAAGTAATCTAGACAATATTAAAAAAAAAAAAAACCTTAAAAACGTTGGCTCGTCGATGAAAATGAATTACGCGGATGTACGCGGAATAAGATAGAAGTGTGACTTCAATAAAAAGTTATGAACACTTTGTAGATGGCGAAAATATGAGATAACGATTTGAATAATTTTGAACCAATATGCTATATACAACATTTTAGGGTGGAACAATCTAAAAAAAATTCAAAATAACTCGGAAATTTGTGACAGACTATTTATTTCAGACTTATGTCTGTTACCCTGACCACCCAGCTATAAAAAAAATCCAGTATTAATTCATTTTTATTGGACCGGGTTATTTCTATTCATTAATATTACAATAAAACGCATACTAATGATGACATTAACCAATAGCTTGATTATTGATTGTTTATTGAATTGTGGAAGAGAAGAAAGGTATCCGTGTCATTTAATCTTTACTTAATCTAGCAACCAAGACAACAAGAAGTACATTAAACTACAAACTTTGTTTTTCTTGGGCGACTCAACTAATGTTTTGTAAATTCTATGATTTTGTTGTAATGAGCAATTCGAACTTTACTTTCTCGATCATAATGGTTCTCAATATCTCTTTAATCCAGAAAAAAATGGCCCAACATTGGCTTATTTTTTTTTGGTCTAAATGTAACTTTCTCACAAAGCGGTTTAAAACATCACCCATGTGATTTTTTAGAGTGTATTGCTCATCGGCGCCATTATGGGATACTAAAATCAATATGGAATCTCAATTGTTGTTTCCTCTGGATTATTCTTGACAAATTATATTCTGGAGTTTGTAAAATCGGTATAGTGAGAGAAGCAATACAATTTACTCAATCTAGTATAGATGTTTTCTTTTCAATTTAGTTGATCAATTTAACAGATATGAACATGTACTGTCATATAATATAGTTAAGTCTACAATTATATTGTGACACATGTTGTGGTAACAGATGGATTTTATCTTTCTATCTATATACAAGTAATAATAAAATGATATTATATTCAACACATACAGCTCGTTTCCTGTTAGAAGTTTCCTTTGTTTGTGACTCTTGTTCATGGTTTGCTACTAGACAAAGTTTTGGCTGTCCGGTATAATGAATACTATTGTGGCATTCTCCTCTGGTAGTCGCTAGGGTGTTTTTATAGTAGTATACGGATAGAGAACAATTCTTTTAGTTTAATAATTATGTTTAAAACTTGGTCGTCTTGGTCATCTACTCTACCAGCTGTGAGTACACATAGAACACATATCCAGCATGCTGAAGATTTGGGTGGATTTGGATACTAAAAAACTGAACCGAACATGTAGAGCTGAACAACAAGACAGACGATGGAGAGATACATGACTATGTGATCCTACAAGTAGAAGTTGCATCCTTCATCTTCAAGAACAGTGATGAACGATTAATTATCTTCTCAAATTTTGATTGTTGCTCAGAAAGCCGTTATAAAGAACACTGGCGCTCGAGCAGCAATCAAATACTGATGAAGGTAAGCTTTCAACATGCGACAAGTCCTGGAAGAATGGGAACAATTTCATTGTTTCAAACTATTTCTAGTTGATTTGGTGTATCAAAACACAAGAACTTATGATTTCATTCGGCTTACGGTTAGGAGTAAGAATTTGGTTTTATTATATTGATTTCGAATAGAGATATTTATCCACATTTGAATTATTATTATGACCGATACGTCAATTTAGAGATAACAAAATGGTCTTTTAAGAAATTTACGAACTGTTAACAAATGGTTAATAAGGTTTTCCCAATGATGAACGTACTTGTTTTAGATAACATATATGCATGTAGCATGTATCAGAGGCATTCTAATTGCACACAGTTATCCAGGACCTTACACCTTACGTTTATGTATAGGATAAACTGATATTTCAATTAAGAAAGCGTTAAAGTTATTAATAAGTTGTTAATTATATTCAAATCTAGTTTTAACATATCCATATCGTTGGCATACATTTTGAAACGACGTGACCAATAGTAATGGAAATTGGTTGAATGGTTGGCCTAGCAACCAGCTTCATGAATATTTGTTGATAAAGGACAGGAAGCTAGTGGTATGAAATATGGGCGATTTAGTCAGCTAGTCTTTTGTTGCTAAACGTCTATTAATAACAATAATGCTAGAGCCATTATGAGCCGCTAAATATAGGTGCTTAATAACCAAGTACAAGCGATTCGTAGACGTCGCCACATATATCACCATCGCCAAATACATTCAAACCATAACGATCCATTTATGATGTGGTGTAGGCTATTGTTAACATGCCTTGTAGAGCATAGTTTCATGACAATGTGAAAACTTTTTCTAAATATCTGATAATGACCATGGCTTAAACATGTTCAAATCCAAATTTTATATTAAACAATAAACACCTTAGTTTCAAACCCAGCTGGCCTTCATGACTCTAATATACACAAAGTCTTTTTAAAGTGTATCGGTACCACTTTATTAACGTCTTTCGCCAGGATGTTGACGTTCTTCAAGTATTGCATGCCACTTATTAATATGGTATAAACACGAACTAAACATAAATTTGAATTTAACACCGTCCTATCTCTGAAACTGACACAAAATTAATTCCTATATGTCCGATATAACTATTAATGGAACTAATGTCTTTGATATAGGTCAAATTATTGTATTAGTGTGATCAGTTGTGTTTTTTCGATTACTAATCATGGGGTGATCTCTGTACGATTAAATTTTTGTTTCAAAATATTAAGCGCCAGTCAGGACCGTATTAAAGGAGTGGGCTGGTGACTGCTGCGCCGCCGTTCCGGCACATGTCTCCTGGGAGCTACGAAAACTCCACCGTAACATATGAAATATTTATTTATGGTGCCAAATTATTTTTTAGAACTAATTAGGGGCCCCATTTAATTAGCTCTTAATACTTCTTTAAATATTGTATTTAAATAATACAGATTTCTAAAAGTATACATTGAAAGTATACAAACATTCCTACATGACCTAATTTTCGGATGTCCTCCTTTCCCTTATCAAATTACTACACAAAAAAATTGTTTAAATATGTCCCAAGTCAATGAAAGATGTGCTTGAATTATCTTTCCAGTTTTCGGTCTGTACACCTCCCCACTTGGAGACACAGTACGGAAACATGTGTCTTAAGTCAATGAAAGATGTGCTTGAACCATTTTTTCAGTCTTTACACCTCCCCACTTGGAGACGCAGTACAGAAACGTAGCGGATCATTTCATATTTAACATCTCCTTCAAAACTTTTGGAAACCAGATCCCAACTAAACATACATTAGAACTGTGTATCAACGAAATTAGATCACGGATGACTAAAAACTTCCTGAAGATCAACCCCGCCGTGTCATCATACATTCTTTAATCTCTGCACAACATGCTTCAAAGCTTCTAACGGTATCCAAAGATTCGTTGACAGTAAAAACAGTGTAGAGTTGAATATCATCGGTGCATTAGTGTTGACTGATGTTACACTTCGCGCAGCTATTCCACTGAGTACAGTGAGTAGGCTCGGGTATAATAGAGTGGGTAGGATCATGTTCCTGAAGCAACGACCGCGAGTTTTACAACGTCTAGCTGATAGTTAAGGCGAGATCAAGCCTTCTATTGAAGATGGGGTAGGATTGGACCAATAGTCCGGACGTCAGTGCCGAGAACCCACCTTTGTTTGATATAATGTTTCTCGGTGGATTATTGTTGGGTAGGGTACCCTTGATTTTTCCAGGGTGGGTGTGGTCGTGTCACTTGGGGAAAATTAATTATTCAAAATGGCGGCCGAAAATGGCGAGAAAAATACAAAAAATCATTTTTCATCTTCCTAGGTCGTGTTATATATTGTTTGATAGGTTTTCGGGGTTGCTGAACACACATTCGGGCATATTTTTTAACATCCGACCTATTCCGATAAAGATATTCAAAATGGCGGCGGAAGTACAAGAATTTTATATTTCGCCATACTAAGTCGTGTAATATATCGTTTTATGTTTTGGGGGTCGCTTAACACGAATTCGGGCATCTTTTCAACATAAGACCTATCATGATGGCGGAAAAAACCCCAAAGTTCATACAGCTGGATTTATGATAAATCAAGTAGTGGCTCCTAAACTTGAGACATTAACTCCAACAGACGAAGCTGGTAAGATGAGCCTGAAACGAGCCACTTTTAATTAAAAGTATGCTTTTCAGCCCTGGACGAAACCGATCCACCAGACTTAAGTCCACTAGACTGGAGTGAGGACTCTTCTAGTCCCCCAAAATTCACTAGTGCCCAGAATGGTACCAGATGGTACTAAGATGGTACCGTCTCATTTGAGACTGGAACCGAAGATAGTGATGATGTAGACAATGAAGATGACACAATATGATACACTAATATTAATATTGCTTTGGTCATATGTTTTACATATCGTATTTATCATAAATCCAGCTGTGTGAACTTTGTTGGGTTTTTTTTATTTTCCGCCTTCATGATGGGTCTTATGTTGACAAGATGTCTGAATTCGCGTTAAGCGACCCCCAAAACATATAAAACGATATATTACACGACCTAGTATGGCGAAATATAAAATTCTTGTACGTCCGCCGCCATTTTGAATATCTTTGTCGGAATAGGTCGAATGTAAAATATGTGCCCGAATGCGTGTTCAGCGACCCCGAAAACCTACCAAACGATATAAAACACGACCTAAGAAGGTGAAAAATGATTTTTTGCATTTTTCTCGCCATTTTCGGCCGCCATCTTGAATAATTAATTTTCCCCAAGGCTGACACGTCCACACACACACTGGAAAAATTAAGGGGACCCTATCCAACAATAATCCACCGAGAAACATTATATATCAAACAAAAGTGGGTTCAGTGATAATTTGGGAGACTTTTATTGGTTAACTGTGATAATATGTTCCCGATGATGTAGGTAAGATAGGAGCCCGAATGTTGTTTCGTTAATACCAAGTTACTGCTGTAGATTCCTGGTAAAGATGTTGTGATCGCTGGTATCGACTGCATCGGACACAGGTCACAGTTACAATTACTGTTTATTACATTACTGAGCTTCTCTGATTATTGTGACCTACGTATTTCCAGTTCATTTACTAAATTAAATAATGAGCTTGCTAATCACGTATAATCTCTATAGAAATATGACGGTTTAGTTACATGCATTCCGGTAGTTGACCTAATTCACTTCGAGGGATTATTTAAAATAACCAATCCCTAATATTGCAACATAGAAGAGCTACCGATCTAAATTATTCAGCTGGGAAAATATTTAAAATAGTTAAAGTATTTTAACCGACTGAAACGCAGAAGAAAACACGGTATTTACGGCAAGACAATTTACCTAATACTACCCAATATTAATTAAATACTACTAAATGCCACCACAAATTATCACAGTTGTTGAATTATACAAAACAAAATTGAGTTAATTTGTAGAATTAGCAACATTTTTACGATAAACTGGAAGAATCTATTTATGGTATAGTACCCAGTAGGTCAAGCATCTGAAAGACTAGCCAAGTATTACCAAATATCTCCCAATTCTAACCCAAATACACATGTATATACAAAATACAACCGCATACTACATTATTATTATTATCCATAACTGACAGAATTCTCCAATTACTTAAATAACAATAAGTTAATTCATATAAAATGTGCAAACATTTGAAATATCAAGCCTGAAGACATCGTGGGATTTTTGTTATCAATACGCCAAGGGAGGAAATTTAAAATGTTTTCTTCTTAATTTTGGAAAAGTGAAAATCGTTAAATTGATCAAAGTTTTATCTTTGCAACTTTTCTGAAAATTTGTGCCCACCGTGGTTTGTATTTTTTCAAATGTTAGTCTGGGCAATATTGACCGTATTTTGATGGTACTATAATGCAAATTATGCAATGTCTCAGCTAAACAACATTTTATATTTAACAGGCATTATGTAAGAGCTAAATCTGCCTAATGTAGGTCTTTCTTTAAGCCTTAAATGTTATATTATTTATTAATTAATTCGACATTTATTAACATGACAAGACCATAATCAACCGTCAATGACATCGGGTGGCTCCGATTTTAAGTAGATTAGAACGATTCGGCCATTCAAGAATATAGTTTAAAAATGGAGAAGCGAGGCTACGACTCGAATGACCAGTACGGTGATTACGTTCAATGAACACATCTTGACAAAACTACAACCATTGATAACTTCGCTCAAAATAAAGTTATTTGAATAAAATTTTCCATAATATATTCATTTGCATTATCTATTTTTGAAATAGTTAAGCGAGAACGGTCAGTTCTTTATCTAAATTTTACATAATGCCCCTTTAAACTAATCAAACACGAATGTCTAAAAATCTCAATTCTTTAAAAAGTTGTAACTAACGCTATATATGACAAACACCGTCATATTCTTCAAAATAGTGAAAAAATGAGCCAACTTATTAATAAAACCACAATAATTACAAGTCTTAAACAACCACATAGTTTACGAACAATGTTGACATCTTCTAAATTTGATTCCATAGTAATAAGGGCGAAAATCGGGATATAATTTCGGAAAACGCTATAAATTCATGAATAAAGTGTAGTGGGCTAACAGAATAATGTTAAAGCTGCGCCATTCTTCGTAGAAAGAGGTCTGCCTCATACAATTAGGAGATAAGCACTTCCTGTTTCGCATTTAGAGGGGTGTTATTGTCCAATAGACATGTCCTGAGATCATTAGGACCCAAGACGCGAAACAGGAAGTGTTTATCGACATTGTAACATGATATTTTAGCATTTTAAAAGAAATTACTAAAACAGAGGGGTGTTATTATGAAATCGACAGTGGCTAATTGACCAATCAAAACGCAAGATTCACCCTTAAGCATATTACAATAGGGACTATTGGCAAGCGTAAATTCCTGGCCCGTATCGCATATCCGTATCGATTTTGCGTGTGATGTCATCAATGCGTGTGTAAGTTATACGGCACACAGATACGACAGCACGTATTGAACAGCCTTTATACGGAAAAGGTCCGTATAACATCGTTGTCTTTTTACCGTATTTTTTGCTATTTTAAGACGCTCAATTATTGTGCATAGCGTTTTTACGAATCTATGTGTATCCTAGAACACAAAGGTGTATATTTGATGTGATTTTACCCTTGATAAAAAATGGGATTTAATTATTATTTTTGATGGGCTTTTCGCGAAATTTTCATATTTTTCCTGTCTGTCTGTCTGCATGCTGGTTGATCTACGTGCTAAATTTGGAGGTGGGACCTTGAAAATCTGTAAAAGGGGTATATACTTTCTGAAATGATACATTAGTGAAACGAAAAATTACAGTCAAGTCGAAGATTTTTTTATAAGATTCGACGCTAATTTTTTTTTAAACTTTAAATAGCTCAGCGACTGTCGGGCGACTTTACTCCCTGTAGGCTAGGCACTTGACTAGTACTGATGTTGATCTTGGTAGATGACTGCCATCATGCTGTAATAGAACTAAGTTCAGCTCAGCTACCCATTACGTACGCGGCGCGAAAATCTGCCAAAACTCTAAAACTACCTTGACGAAACGTATCCCGTGATACGGATGGGAAAAGTTCCACTTTCCAAAAATTTCTAATATGTCCTGGATATCAGCTAACAAATACTCTGGCATTCAAATGCTGCTTCGTTCTGCAACTAATATATGACATTCGTGTAGGTGTTTTCGGGGCATTATTTGACCATTGTGAGTTACTTTCACAGTCGAAACACTTTAAGATTATATTTCAGTGAAATCTCCATGGCTTTGAACCAGAGAATTTACGACAGTCAAACTGGATAAATATTATTAAGTACAATTTTCACTGATCCTACATGTCGATGGATTTGACGAATTGTTGTTCGTCTATTGTAATTCTCTCTCTCTCTTTTCTCCCCTTTTGCATGCCCATTTTTGTTGATTTTTTGGTCTAGAATGGACGAAGAGGGTTTGAATTAACATTTTCTGCCAGGTTTTGGTAAATATTCATGATTTTGAGGTGGAAGGATAACAGGGTTATTAGGTTGGCTACGGCGATATGTACGGCAACTAGTTACATGTTTTTAGTATGCTTCTTCAAGTTTGTGTATCTCAAAATTTTGGTGGTCAACCTCATACAAATTCTAGTGCAAAGACATTTGTTCCTCTGTAGTGAAAAGCATTCAGCCCAACGAAAATTTGGGGAAAAGTTGGAGGTGGGCAAAGAGGCCAGAATTAACATTGAAGTCAATGGGGAAATTAATGGTGGTCTGCCTCCTAATGTGAGACGGTAGCTTTTTGACTGGATTTATTTTTTCTTTATAAAATTACGATGCATAGGCAGCTTCGTCCCAGCTTACGTTTAAGCACTTTTTGGGGTTCCTATTCATTTGGGATACAGTAAAACTCATGATCGCTTACGTTATTCAACACAAATTTTCCAGATTGCAAAACATATAGGCAAATCCATTGGGTTCTTCCAGGGTCATCTCAACGCATATGCACGTTGTACAGTTCTCCGGGCACCCCGCGAGCATAGTGGCTCCATGCTAATCTATAATATGTTGTGACTTGCTGTTTAATTATGGAACGCCGTTACTGTATTGTATGGCTATATTTTAGATGATTATGTAGTTTGGTCATTACATGGGGTGATTCTATCTGTCATTACGTGATGTGGTTATGGCATTACGTGATGTGATTATGTCATTATGTGATGTAGTTATTTCATTATGTGATGTGGTTATGCCATTATGTGACGTGGTTATGTCAATACGTGATGTGCATATTACATTATGTGATGTACTTCTGTCATTACGTGATGTGTTTTTGACATTATGTGATGTGATTTTGTCATTACGTGATGTGCATATTTTTATCACGTGTGTAGGAAATTGAGTTATAGCCCCTTTGTCAACCTGGAGTCTGTATTACGAAAGATGGATTTGGAAATTCATTTTCTATCATTAACATGAGAAAAATCACCCCGATATGGTTTGTAAACTCTCGATATATAATATGAGATGCTTAGGGTTTATATATAGTCCAGACATGATGAAATTGAGAACTGAATGTTTAAAATATGCTGCACCTAGAATAGAAAGTCACATAAATGAGAAGTTTGAAATAAATAGAACGATCTTGATCGAATTGATCGAAATTTCAAAATTATTATCGGTTTAGGATGTAGTAATATGGATGGGGGATTTGCGCTAAAGAACACATAATATGTATAATAATATTATGGCCTTGATTAATTATTCTCCGTTGTGAAATTAAGATGGGACCGACTGTTTCAAGGTCAGTTTAAAAGAGTTAAATCGCTAATATTTGGGACCTAGAAATTGACACAAATGGGTCGCAACGCATCTAATAATGTAACATGGATGTATAGAAAACTGATTTACAATCAATCGTTTCTGTTTTCACTCTGATTTCAAATCAGTTATGTTCGACGAGATACGCCAGAAGTCTCAATTGAATGACAATCTCTAGCATCTGGTTATTCCAGTCAACACCGATAGAATTTATTGCGCGTGCTCTCCAGATAAGAATATGGTGTCATCGTTTGACGTGACTTGTCTAACCTCGTTCTTCGAGTCCCTTGTTACAAATGGCGCTGAAACGCATTATGGTACACGATTCGTGTACCAATGGTAAAATGTTTATTTTGTCTTAAATATTGAGTTAGAGACTTAGCTACTTTAATTCATTTATAATATCCACCGTTACTCCGTTTTTCTTACAATGCAGTAGACTAAGATAGTTAATCCAGCTCTGACACAATGCAGTCTACAATTAAACAGTCTCTTCTCTATCATATATATTTTCTGGGATTTTATTTTGCTGATGTGTAAAATATTTTTCAGATTACAAGAAGTAGGTTAAGAAAGATTTTGCATGAAATTGACAGTGATGGAATAAAAGAGCAAAGAAGGGGGCAACTTCACACGCGGGTTTATAGCGTACACTGTAAAAAATATCCATTTTTATGTGGCCAGTGTAAGTCGGTTTGTCTCTATGGCAGGGTCTACATACCTGCGAATTGATAATACCGCAAACTTACATCTGAAAGCATCCAACCACTGACGAGTAGCGGTTTGTGATACCTTGCTCTCGATTCTTATATTAGCGAAAAGAGGTTACGTTTAAAGATTATCTGCGATATCACTTCGGTGGAAGCGGACGTTAAATAAAGCTATTTAACGCACGCGTATAAAGTCAATGGTTAATTCAATGAAATTTTTATCACCTATATGGCCAGGAAACGAAATTTACCAGGATTTTTTTTTTCTGTATTTGAAAATGGAATTTATGTTAATTGAGGGAATTTCTGTAAATTACAGGAAAAACAAATACGGAAAAAATTTTCCTGGTAATTTTTGTTTCCGGAATTTTTTACGTTTTTTCACGGAAATTTTTGTTACAGTGTACAAGCACTCATGCACCCGTGGCACTTAGACACGAATCACATGTTGTTTCCATGGCATTTTGTTATTGCCGGAGGGGTAGATGGATTCAGTCTTTTTGTGGCGATACTCAATTGCATTGTACCAATATAATAAATATGCTTAATGTTATCGACATTTTTGTTCCGGGGGGGGGGGGGGGGTATTGGCCCCAGTCTTCTGCTTTTTCCGGAGGCCTATAGTGTGGTGTTTGGACGGTCATGGGCACGTATGCATAAAACATCGTAAGTACAAGAAATTCCTTAAAGTTAAGAATTTCCAATTAAACCACCCTTAAGTAAATTTCTTATTCCAAGTCATATGCTGGTAACAACTTAAGGGAAGGAAAATCCTCAAACTCTTCCTTACAGAAGTATTGGTGTACGTACATGTAATACATATTGTCTGGTTATGACTGGATTAATCGATCGCATTGAATCGGTTGTTTCAGCGAATTTTACGTAGAGAAAGAGTTTTCATGGACAAGTAAAATCTTATTGTAGATGTAGCCTGCAGAGAAAGGACAGAGGGGGAGATGGCCCCTGGCATCTATTTCTTGGGGCAATCTGATTAAAATACAGATCTATATTTCGTTTTGTTTTTTTACAATTTCGATGACCTACACTACATGAAGATCTGGCAAGTTGTATTCGAAGGTCGTGTCAGGGGTCGTGCGAGCTGCTTTTGATCCTATGATGTCAGTCATTGACTAATCAATCAGCGTTTACGTTTCTAGTGATTTACTCACAGTTCCAAGCATGGCACGCCAAGAAGTCGCCGTAACAGACCGTTTCATTAGCTTATCCTTCACTTCAACCAAAACGCCGGTAATATAACAACTCGTCCAGGTCCTAGTGTAGTAAAGACAAGTAAAACTAAATTTGGAACTATAAAAAACGAAACGAAATAGGATCTGTGTTTTAATCAGATTGTTTCATGGGGGTATCCAATCAAAGAGTGAAATTAAAATTACTTTTTTTTTTTGTATTTTTTCAAATCATTGCTGTTAACATTGGTGCACAGACTGCCCTACTTTGTTTCTCACATTTCTCTGTACAAGGTCCTATACTGGTAGCTTTTTTAATGGAGGCATACAATCAAGGGCATCACCAAACCTCTGTAAGCCACTGCTTTGAGGCATTGACTGGTATTAGAGAAGGAATTCTGTTTTTCACCGATTTGATTAAAAATGACCCCCTTCGAAGAACTGACAGAAACCATCTGCAAGTATTTTTGGCTTTAAGGTTTAATCTTTGCTGTGTAGTTTCCAGCAAGTGAATGCAAATACAGCGTACTCTTGGAATGACAGTCCCCATGCCTCTGCGGTCATATATTTGAAGATCCCGATCAACAATCCTGCAGTGCTCTTTACATTTAAATACACGAAAGGAAACCCTAGACAAACTACAATACGGTTTTAAAAACAGAAACTGTCTCCTGTTCAGCTCCACAACCCACAGTCTAGATGTAAACAATAATATTTTTAATCAAACCCTGCCTACACATGAACATAAACAGTTCATATGGGCAGAACTATCGGTGCCAGGATGTGGTAGTACATACCAGTGACCCTTCCTTGAAAAATATGCAAGTCCGTTCTGCCAGTCATGGTGATTCCTCCCCACACCATAACAGACCCACGCCCGAATCTGTCATGCTGTCTGACGTTAACGTTAGTATGACGCTCATTTACACGCCTCCAAACGCGAGCACGCCTATCGGTGAAACCCAGAGTAAATCTGGACTCATCTGAGAACATTACACGCGCCCATCGACGATTACCCCAATTTCTACGCTGCCTACACCATTGACGCCTTTTTGCCATGTGCTGGCGAGTTAATGGAGGCACAACACGCTGTCGTTTGGGGTGTAACTCGAATTCCTGTAACTTGGTAAAAGTTTACAGAAAGCTGATTGGCCGTTTATCCTCGATTTCGCAGGACCTGTGTACGAATGTATCGATCCTGGGCTTGTGTAGTGGCTCTAGGACGAACTGAACGAGGTCTGTTATCAGCATTGTGTGTTTGTTGGTACCGGTTCCACAGTCTGCTGATCACAGACTGTGATACATTAAGTATGTTGGCTACTGTTCGCTGTGTAGAACCCATTTGAAGCATGCCAATAGCATGTAGACGTTCATCATGTTGAAGACGTCTCATTGAAAATTAAACGTAACACACTAAAGCAAAGATACGCTAAACAGTAAATCTTATGCAAGAACCGATAGGAAAGCAAACATGGATAAGATAAACCAGCACGCGGCAGTTTTCATCAACCCTTCCTTGAAGTGTCAAATTTGACAATGAACCCCTCCCACGTGTATGGCGCTATTGCGTGTCGCACGTGCAGCTCAGTGGTTCTCTTGGGGCGATAAATTCTTTATCTGTGAGCATACTCTCAAAGCATGTCAAATGTCCATGACTATTTATCATATCACAACCTGCATAGGTATTTGCATTTCAATATCCACTACTTTTTTTGAAGAGTATATATATGTATGTGTTTGTCATTTTAACAATGTATATACCCCCCCCCCTCTTTGTTCTTTTGTATTAACATTATGCATATATATTATGTTTTACATAGGCTAAGCCTGTTCCCCAATCCCATTCAGATATCCTGAATAAAAATATTGTTTAATAACAAAACTCTTGGAATCCACCAGAGCACAGCTTGTAGAATTGTACATCGTGTAACAGATGTACTTATGGAGAGGATAAAAAAAAAACACTTGATCACTTTCGCTAGAGAAGAATAAGCATGTTGAGCACAATAATATTTCTATGAAATAGCTGCGTTTCCAAATGTGGATGACGATGGTTATAATGGATAGCACCAATGTGAATATTCTGGCACCTCGAGAAAATGGGCCTAATTTTATCAATAGGAAGAAATGGATTTTTCTCAAATTTGGTGTGAAGTATTATGGTCATAAGAGGAGGGATCCAATCGAAATTCAACGTTCCGCATCCTTCCGGTCCAGTGTTACCATTCTTTACCGAAAACCTTTTGAGCATGATAGAGGCTACTGCAGTCTTTAATGGGGTTGTTTCATATCTGGTGTGAAGCATTTGGGCCATGGTATGACTAACACTTTAAGTATCCAGGGTATCACGAACTTCCATTTTGCACTTACACCGTCCCACTGCCTTTTTACGAAAAAGCTACGGTTTTTAACAGATTATTGTTGTTTATCTTTCAATAACAAAATCGCGAGATTTGTGGAATAATTCATAAAAGGTCATTTAATTTCAAGTTTATATGAGGTGTATTAAAAACCAATTATCTTTCATACACAAATTACCTTTGACAACCCAATTGTAGTCAACTTACCAGTGTCTATAGATTTGGGGGTAATCATAGCTAGTATGGAAATGTACTGTTTCTTTTTCTCTATTGTCAAAAACGGAAAGGACATTATACATATGAAATGTAATCAAAATTGGTAAGAAATTCAAATTATATTGATCATGTAATTTACACCTGTGAAAATGATTGGCAGCTCACAATGTTCACCTGTCATTATTTGTAATTAGAATTATTGATCTGTAATCAAGGCGCGGAGAAATCGATACCTTTGACTATATAAGTCAATAATGTCTGCTGAATAAAAATGAGCAAAGTAAAATAAAATAAAGTGTAAGTTTGTAATATATTATAGTCCTATATATAGTTAGGATACCGCAGATATTATTCTGTAGAACATTAATTTATATTATTGTATTCCTTTCAAACATACAGGTGCAGCTCGATATAGCTTTAAACTTTAGCTCTATCCTTTTATTTTCATAAAACACCATTATTAATTACCAATAAACAATTACACGAAGTAATTTAATACTCGGCCATAAAAGTTCAAATTTGTCTGAAGTCCGAATATACCATTAAAAGGGTTAAATATAGTGTTTTGATACTAATCACAATCATAAGTAGCCTACTTTTATTAGAAAGCAATTTGGTCCAAAGTCGAACTATCTTATGTTTATTTTCAGTTTACATTGATTTCTATTATTTGCATATACTGCCATATTTAAATTTTCTTAGACAAATTTAATGTAATGATAATTATGTGCTACTTTTGTCGTATACAAGTCGGTCCACATGATGGGGGGTTGGATGGCTGAATGGTTAGCGTGCGCGCGCTGTATCATAAAGTCTGTCATTGAGTCGACTGGCGTGGTTTCGAATACCCGGTTGTACGTGACAAGGATTAGGGTCACCTGTCCAACCTCGTGGGTTTTCTCCGGGTCCTCCGGTTTCCCCCCACTGCTAAAAAACCCTATGCGCAAGCGAATTATTGAAATAAAATTTTAAAAAACCATATGTTAGTCCCGAAATGACCTAGTTTGTGTCGAGTGGACGTTAAACCCCATTTCTCTCTCTCTCTCTCTCGGTCCACATGATAATGAGCCTAATTACATAACGACATCCGCCATAACATTATAGATGCATTATGTAAGCTTTAGATCAAGAGCTGACCGTTCTTGCTATAATAGTTCCATTATAGATAATTCAAAATTAATATATTGAAAATTTCATTCAAATTACTTTATTCTGAGCGACGTTACCACTGTTTAAAGTTTTGATATAGATTGTTTATTATCGTAGCAATGTTATTTGATAATCGAGACTCAGTCACACCTTTCCATTTTTAAATCGAAACATTAAATGGCGATCGTATTTTAATCCGTTTACATTTGAAGCCAAAATTAAAACCTGTAATAGGCGGATTTAGCACTTACATAATGCATCTTTAAAATGGTGCATATAATATCATTATCAAGAGTAAGGTAATAATGATCGATTTGGGTTCATATGGTGCCACTACCATTAAACCACGCATGAAAAGGGTTTTAATTTATGTTTTCTGTCAGGTTTTCTTCAATATTTATGGTTTTGGGAAGGATTGGTCATGTTTAAAGGAACATAGCTATCTGTATGGCTGTATCCCGATATTCTGATGGTCATGACCATACATGACTGTGATAAAGTCTTGTGAATATAGTCGCCTACGTTTAAAAGCAAACCGTAGTAACAGAGCTGGTCGAAATTGGCAGATTAAAAGTTAACCGCGTCAATTAAAAACATAATTGTGGTCTACTAGGGATGTGATTCGTCTATTTATACCAATGCTCTCTCCCTTCCCTGTGCTTACGAGGGCTGGTTGAAAAGTTCTAAGCCTGAAAAGGATAGATCATTTGGGTTGAAACAAACTTTTGCCACCAACAAGTACAATCATCGAATGAATCATAGTACACCGGAACAGTAACTGTATATGTTATTATTGTCTCTCGTACCAGACCATCTTGTGAACCTATCCATTGAAATCACCAGAAATGGACAAAACTGGCTACAGGGCAGTCATCAAGTACCCGCAACTGAAAGGACTATTCCCAACACGATACATGCCGACATAGTCCCAACTTTAGGGGATGATGTCCGGGGTGATGCCCCTTTCTTCTCCACATTAAAGAAGGGGGGATACAAAATTTAAGCATTGTAGTGAGAGCATTGGCGGTCACCCGCATCCTGGAAGGCTATGAACAGCAGCAGAAAACATCACCCGGGTGCATGACATGGTGATGGCCGGTCGACGATTGACCACTCGACATATTGCCAGTGTTGTGGACATCTCGCATGAGAGGCTTGAGCACATTATCGCCAGCGAGTTAGGAATGACAAAAGTTTCTGCAAGATTTGTCCCAAAGCGGATCAGAAATGTGTCAGATTCCTGACGTCCTGTGACAATCTGCGCCGTCAGACTTCCACCTGTTTCAAAAAATGAAAAAGGAACTAGCCGTTATATTCCTATTAATGATGACGTCATGTCAGCTATGAACGACTAGTTTAGGGTGGCTGAAGAAAATTACATGTTGGTCAACCCAAAACACAATCTGGATCAAAGTCATGGTCACTTTTACTCTCTTATGAAAAGCGTTTGGCCCAACGGGAATTTGAGGAAAAGTAAGACCCGTAGAAAGTGGTCATTGATGTCAAAGGGGAAATTAATGGTGGTCTGCTTACACAAAATATTTACACTATGTAATTTCAAGGATACCTCTGATTGTTAAAGTATTTTAAATACTGAAATATTCCCATTTTTTAAAAAAAAGTGCTTTGTGACCCTTTTATTAGAGTGGCTGGTTATCACCTAAATACAGCATTTGTTTTACATTTATCAATCCATATTTTAATAAATAATTGATACTTCTTATAACAAACTGTGTTTATATGTATGTATATAAGTCAGGGATAGAAGAACATGGCTATTAGCCACATTCCATCAACAGTAGTACTTATGTGGACACCAGTTGGATTTGTTACCACAGCAACATTTTTCGGGGGTGGGCTTACAAGTTTCACTATAGTTCCTTACAGTTCATTTCAATGCAACCAATTTGCAGCTTGTCTTCTTGTATACTGGCCAAGATTTCTAGAAATAAAGGCCTTTCATCTCAGACTTTCCAAGAAATAGGGAAATGGATTGGTATTTTGAGGCATACAAAGTGTCAAAAATGGACCATTTTGTAGAAAATGGTAAAGGAAAGTCAATTTTTTTAAAAATATTCCAATAATTTGAATATTTTTGATGTGAATTATTTGAAACTCTTTAAATCTTTTCGCAGAACTCACATTTTGACAAAATTAAGAAAGAATCTTCAATTCTAGAACAAAAGGCCCACGAACCAGAGCTGCCATCCGGTATACAAAAAGTACATAACTTTAAAGGATCACCGTTTCTGCAATAATTACTTTATTGTGATTCTGTATTATAATAATGTTGCAAAAATAAATGTGAAGCTATAAAGAAAAGAATGTTGATGATATGTGAACTTATAAAACCATATAGGAGGCAGACCACCATTAGTTCTTCTTTTTATAGCAATTCCCTCTCTGTCTCTTTTCTTCCCTTTTGCATGCCCATTTTTGTTGATTTTTTGGTCTAGAATGGGTGAATAGGATTTGAAGTAACATTTTCTGCCAGGTTTTGGTAAATATTCATGATTTTGAGGCGGAAGGATAACGGGGTAATCAGGTTGGCTACGGTGATATGTACGGCAACTAGTTACATGTTTTTAGTATGCTTTTTCAAGTTTGTGTTTCTCAAAATTTTGGTGGTCAACCTCATACAAATTTTAGTGCAAAGGCAAAGGGGAAAAGTTGGAGGTGGGCAAAGAGGTCAGAATTAACATTGAAGTCAATGGGGAAATTAATGGTGGTCTGCATCCATAAAGGTGGCTAATTTACACGGCGTTACCTCCCTTTAATCACATTTGTAATAACCATTGTGGGTGCACGTTGTGGCAATCACATAGCAAGTAGGCCCTATCATGGGGTCCATATATGGACCAGAGATATAATTCGATCTTTTTACGTACACATGTATTTGAATTCAAAGGCAGCAGTGTGTTTTTTTTATTTGCATTCATATGTGACATCTGAAAAAAACAATTAATTTGTTATCCAGAAACATTTTAGTGACATATGGAAAAGATTTAATAATTCTCACAAATGTGATAAAGAGGTTAAATGAAAATTCACGTTTGATACAAAAACCACTGAATATTTGGAATTCATCATTTAATTCTTGGTGTTTGTAACAAGCAGATGCTAAATAGAGAATACTCTGGCATACGCAATATGGTATCAAACTACAAACACATTAGCAAAATCCCTACTGTGAGTTATCAGTTAGGGGTCCAATCCCCCATGTTCCTATGAAGCTGTGGGCCTGATTTGCATGTAACATAACTCTACATGTGGAAAGCAGATGCAGACCGATCTATTCGCTACGTTTAAAAATGAATAGGGGACAGTCACTTAATTTCAGAAAGCACAGCCCAGAGTAGATATTACAAAACACTTTAAAACATGTGCATGCGGTCCGCGGAAACCTCACTTGCACTGACAAGGATTTAACTTGCATGTTCGATCAATTTAATATTATGTGCATCTTGACAGTTGAATGTTATATGTATACCAGTCATGAAAACGGTGAATAAGCACCAATAAAACTATTAATTCGTAGGTACAGCAAATGATATCGATGTTGTAATTAAGCTTATAGGAACCGCCAATGACGATCATTTTTATCCTCCGGAAAATAGGGAATCGGCACGGAAGTGAGAATTAATGGGTTGTGAAACAACATTGAACATAATTGCCGTCGACGCCCAATAAAGGTCTAACATGTCTTTAAAAGAAAACGTGGTCCTATTTTATTGCATGCGGTACCAATATCACATAAAATAAAGTTACCCAATTATAGTTCGGAAGTAAATTAAAGATACATTATGGGAGATTAGATAAAGAGCTGGCAGTTCTCACTATAATAGTTAAAAACTAGATCATGCAAAGGGAATTCGCTGAAAATTTCAATCCAGTTGATCCACTCTGAACCGAGATTTTAGCGATTAAATTTTCGGCCTAGCCTCTATCATCATTATTAAAGTCAGTACGAAAAAAAACATAGTCCCGATTATTCATTTCATGATTAATTCATGAATGAAAGTTTAGCAGCAAATCGGAACCTAATCCAATAAATATCGCAGGCAGCGTTGACATCGAGAGTTGATTATGGTCTGAATAAGTTAATTAATGTCTAATTAATAATTAAGATAACATTTCGGGCCTAAAAAAACACAACCTGCAATAGGCAGATTTAGCTCTTGCATAATGTATTCACAGATTTATTACAGGTTTCATTTTTACCACGTAAAGAGAATACTAAGAAAATGCATTAAAATATTATTTGTCTATTAACTTAGGCTATACATATTATCACACCGACACGAGCTATAGAATAGCTTCAGGGAATACATGATCCCAAAATGTTGTTGGATTTTTTTGGGGATGTTGTAGTAGTTTATTTGTTTATTCTGTGGATCTATATTATTGTTTTCGACTTTGTGATATAAGAATTAGTTCACGCCAACCGCGAGCTAGAAAAGGGTTTCATTAAATGTACTTTCAACGCGAACGCATGGTGGAAATCCATCACTAATCAATATTTGAACGGTCTCTGATCGGTGGTCAGTTGTCTACAAACGCAAAACTGATGTTCGGTTCCAACTTGACAGTAAGCACCGAATAATGTTGGAAGAACTGGACATAAAAGTCCAGATAGTCAAAGCCAGCAGCCAGCGGTATAACCTATGTAGTCTACAGGGAGATTCCGCCGGAAATGAAATGAACTGGGGATTAACTTCCTACCTTTATTCCACAAAGACTGCGCTATAAAGAAGATGGGATACGCTCAGTGTGTTACGAGGGTAATTTTGTCCAGACAGCGGCGCTTTGGCCCATAACCAGGCTATCCGTCCTGCATCACCGACTTGGGGGAATTCCAAGGATCTTTCTGGGCCAAGATTCCGCAGTAACCACGGACAGTTTCGCGTCTGGCTAGGTATACTGGCTTGTTTCGATTGTATGTAGGACTCGAGTGAAATTGCACAATTTATATGTGGCCTATTTGGATTGCCAGTTTTCATTTTAAAGCAACTCTTTTTATCGATCATTAAGCACCTGTTCATGATAATACAAAGCTAATATATATTATGTTAATTATAAAAACAGGTATTGAGGTTAACATGTATTTAAGGCGGTACAAACAACAATTGGTTCGTCTTAAAATTGTTCCTTCGCCCAAAGGCAGCTGACTTTTCGGGCCGACGGGTAAAGTGAAAAAAAATTTATTTTACCTACTTGGCAAAATAAAGTGCCCGAAATCTAATGAAACACTAATTTTACGGGCTGGAATAGCAGTAAAACGCGTTTGCGGCCGTCAAATATTCCAAAATTTTCTGGGGGGGGGGGGGGGGGGTCCATACAAGGTCAGCTCCGCCTCTCGAAGAAAACCGGCGCCGATGTCTGTAAACCTGAAATTTTTTCGGGCATTTCTAGTTTTGCTCCCCTATCTATCATCGAGCCCTAATAAAACACTAATTTTACGGAGTTGACTATGGATTAAAACATTTTGTCTTGAGCCACTCTACTTTGTGCGACATTTTTCAGGCATCGATTATTATTGTGAATGCAGCGGCAACAGTCTGATTGGAGTGTTGGAATTCAGAATGGGATTTCGGTTACAAAACCATTGGATATACTTTTGGAGTTCCTTACACGGGCTAGAATAGCAGAAAACGCATTTGCGGTGTTTAAATTTTTAAAATTGCTCCGGGAGGGTGCGGCCCCCATACCCCGCGACGATTGATTGGTTGCATGTTTGGACTGTAAACGATCGATCTTTTGATTGGAATTCGAGCCAGCCATCTTAATTAGCCTATATTACTATAAGACCACTTTGAAGTTGCTTTGTTCACGGGCTGAAATAGCAGGAAAACGTGTTTGCAACCGTCAGATATTCCAAAATGTTCTTGGGGGGGGGGGGGGAATCCACACAAGGTAAGCTCCGATTCTTCGCCTCTCGAGGAAGACCGCGCCGCTGTCTGTAAACCCGAAATTTTTTCGGGCATTTCGGGTTCCTGCCCCCCTATAGAGCCCGTACGCCTATGCCTTCGCCGTATTACATTTTATTTGCTAGGGTGTTTTCCAACAATAAATCGGCGCAATTGCGATCGTTATGGGCCTAGGAGTAGGCTAGGTGTGTGTGAGAGAAAGAAAGAGAGAGAGAGAGAGAGAGGGGGGGGGGGCTAATATATGATTACTAGTCTACCCAGTACAGACTTTATTAAAGGTAAACTTAAAAAAAAAGAAAATTACGTAATATAATAAGAAAAATAACACCAAAACATTGATATAGTCGCATGACATAATACAAGAGTTATTAAATTCTAAACCGTATGAAATGATTGAATAAATATCAATAAATAAAAAAATTAGAGCATTTATCTATTTTTCAAATTTTGTTTTAAAAAACTGAATAACTGGGGCTGGTAAAGTGACAATTGGCTGTCTACTACTCCATGAGGGAATCATAACTATTGTCGTACGTAGTATTGATCATTTCCCTTTCTTTTCACTCAGCCACTCCCAATGCCACTTTCTTATTTTGATCTATCGACCTATAGGCTTATATTTGAGTCGCAGTATGGTAAAATAAATAATAACGTATACTTTGAAACATTTGACAATTTGGGGGCAATTTTCATTAATCTTTTGTTGTCATTCCTACTATTCTGAGACATAATTATGTCTTACTAAATTCGATGTCAACCAACAAAGGGCAGTGAGAAATCACGTGATCGGAAGCCGACGGAAAAAAAGATGGCGGTTCATAATGACTGAAAAATTTAGAAGGTTTGTACACTTTCGCTTCGTTTACGGGTAAAATCCATTAGCAGAACAATAGATTATGTTATTTATGTTTGAAATAACCACTTATGGAATCGCTGTGTAAATTATTTTAGTATTTATTCATGTCTGAAGCGTGAAGGTAACCAGTTCCGATTTGGTCTTGGAATGACCTGTGTTTCGCCCTGGCCATTAGCAGTGGCATCACATCACTCAATTTGCCCTGTCTAAGTTCCTTATAATACCCCAGAGTTTCCAAGATGCTAATGCAGACTTGGGATTGGCAAACATAATCTTCACAAACTGCTTAGTTCTCTTTGGTCAATGATAAGATAATAAACTAATAGAAGGTTCAGTATGGAGATCGGAGATAGCTTATTCACATTGCATACCCAACCCGGTACATTTAGTGCATTTACTAGAAACTAGAAGTACTAAAAGTAGGGACTGCCCCTGTAGACTGTAGGGCTAGGATCAAGAAATTAATTTATTGTAAAGTTAGGCCTTAAATGTTGCCCATTTCAGGAGACATTTTCTTCACTTTAGAAGCAAATAAATAATAAAATACATATATCATATCTTGGATGGAACATGACTTTTGCAAACTTATAAGACATGGTACGGTTATGGTACCAGTACTCGGTAGGCCTACCGGTCGCCGGTCGGCTACCGATACTTAACATTTAAGCCATGACTTTACCACTACCAGACCAAGTTCACAAAGCATTCTCAGACTTAAGTTGAGAATTTACTCAAAATTGTTCTCCTTATTTTAATTTTAACTAAAATATAGACCTTTATAAAACCTTTGTTGTTTTAATGTATCAAATACATCAATAAGAAACTATGTGCAAAGTTTTGTGTTTCTGGATAAAAGATATTTTTCATAAACAGTGATTAAAAGTTGAGTAAATTCTCAACTTAAGTCTGAGAATGCTTTGTGAACTCGGGGCTGATATATTCAGTGCTGTCTTAACAGAATTATAGGTCCCCAGACAAAGCAGGGCAGTGCGGCAATTACCTACACAAATAGTATGCAGAGAAATATAAATGTAAATGGTCAATAAAATTAAACTAGCTTAATTATTGTATTGATATGTATATATAGTAATTATAGTATTTATTTATTTATTGACAGCAAATCACAACATGCATAGATTAACATGGGCGACTGCTCAGTGCACCCAGACGTTAAGTCAGTCCTGGATTTATTACCTGATTCTTTATTCTCAGCTTGTTTTAAAGCTTGCCTTTGATTTTAAGATGTTACATACATGTACAGCCTAGAATATTTATATTTTTTTTATTGGTCCATAATGAATGTGCACAACATTGGTTTCTAGATGTCAACATGTATTTCAGCCTATCAGCATCATTCTATTTATGTTCAAATGGTGTCTAGTTTGTATCTTTTTCACATATTTACAAACTGTGGGAAAAAATTATATTTTGAATGAGGAACTGGTATATTTGTTCCATTTTAAACATGAAACATGCATTATGATATTTAATGAGAGGGAACATCGTTTTATTTTATAGGTACTATATATGATGTAGTTGTCTGTTGACAATGAGGCGTTTCTTAAAGATATTAGCCTTGTTGGGTAAGTAAATCAAAAATAATAAAACTTTCAGCGTAACACTAATAAACCTACATGGATCAATAAACTTATAATTCAGATATAAAATACTAGAATAGGAGAAAGTATAGGGATTTATGAAAAACGCTTACGTGTGTTGAATCAAAAATTTATCGATTCTGGAAAGGAAATTTTGCATGTACACATGTGACAGCATTATATTCTCAAATGGTATTACTTTGAAATAGATATGGATGGCGTCCTCCTCCCACCCAGAAATGAGAAAAGTGTTTCCTCATCGCCCCAATTCACCCCTTGATTATAATTAATATTATTGCCGCTTTCAATAACACAGACACTGCATGATGCCAACATTTTCCCAGGAATGCAACGTACTGCAGAAGTCCAAAGCGAGCTGGGGTCGGGGTTTTTAAGCCAACCCGTTCAGATGAACCAGTTTAAAATAAAAAGCCTTCTCGAAGACAGGTCGCGGGCTGGGATTTTTAAACTGGTTTATTTGCCCCATTCAGGCGACAAAGTTAAACTGGTTTAACGATCACCGGGCTTTTTAAACCAGTGCAACTTAAGTGTCTGAACTGCCTATTAGATACCAGTACTTTATAGATTGTATTTTATAGATCTGTATTCTGACGAAATTATTTATATCCAAGTCTGGAAATAACCTTCCTGTCACAAACAGGCACAAATTCAGGCTTTATCAGACCCAATCCCTCTAGTATATGTCATTACAATGTATATCTGGCACTGATTTGTCTTTTTTCTGTATTTGTATTTTACCATAACTTAGGTGTGGACCAAGACATTGCCTTTCGTCCATTTCGCGAAACTGTTCTTTTTCCATTTCGTGTAGATCTCAGAAACTGTAAGAAGTGATAGAGAGATACATGTCTGACAGAAAGTTCAAAATGTCAGATATTAGTTCAGTAGTGTCAGGTACAATTAGGATTGTTATTTCCAGGATATTGTAAGGTAGCTATTTCTTATAGAAGTAGGCCTATGGCGTACCTGTAATAGAGGCACCTAATTTTATCTTACTAGACAAATATTGGATGCCTGAAAAACACCGGCAGAGCAAACATGGGCAAAAAATATAACATCTATCACTAACTAGCACATTTTCTCAGGGAGGCTATGACGTCTGTAAACAGGAATGGTTTTAGGGCATTTCAGTTCTGCCCCTCCCCCCACCCCCAACATTCATCGGGACCGTACGCCTTTGATATTTCATGATCGTACTACAGTCCATTGTGGAATGTTGAATTTGAAAAATGGATACATTACAAAAGAAGCTTCTGAACAATTAAATTTTGGGCTGGGAACTTGTAAAAATTCTAAAAATGTCTTTATGAAGAATTCAAGACAAGAAGAGAAACATTTTGTAATGCTACTCTAACATTGATCTTAATGATAATATTAATAGATATAACTTGACTAGCCACTACTGTATCAATGATCTGATGTCCTGGGGAGTACTGGTTTTAGATTACGTTGATAAGGAATTTGTCAGAAACTACATTATATTACTGTTTAGTATCACCAGATAAATTTAACATTTCAAAATTGTACCAATTTCAGAAAAATATCATTTATTAGTTTTTATATTACTACATGTATGTATAAATAGACCCTATACAAGTGGTGGGCAAACTCTGGCCCGCGGAGCCTTGTCATCCGACTCACCAGACCCTTCCACTACATCTGAAAATTTATGAGTAATTTTATCTCTAAATGAAATAAAAAATCAAAATTGCTTATTGTTGGGCCCAAACTCAAAACAGGCATTACTCTCTATAGGATCAATAATCTTTGTAGATCTATTTATAGCTTGCAGCATCACTCAATGAGTAGTTGCCTAATTGACGTCACTTGACTTTGGCCCACTTTCATTTTATGTTATTGTTTGATTTGTTGACATGCTTTGATTTTTCTCTGCGACAAATCCCAGTAACATTGTTCCCACTAACTTCATTTTTCAATGTGCCTGATAAGGATAATGTTAAAAATAAAGTGCTTTGTTCCATATTACTTTATTCAATAAAATGACATTTCATAATCCTTGTTTGGCCCTGGCATTGTTTCAAAACTTTGTGTTTAGCCCTTCACCTATAAAGTTTGCCCATGCCTTTTTACTTGAAGATTCTTGGAAAGAAACCAGGTGAACAATATAGATTAATCTACTAGATATTGTTATTAATGTATAAGTGTGTGATTGTGTTGTATAAAAAACTATCAGAGTTGTTTCTAGGACAACCCTAGTTTAAATTATTTCTGTTTGAGCCATGTACTGATACCATATTTTCACAGTAAGATATCAACTATGCAAGATTAACGTCTTTAAGTACATGTAGACTACCGCCCCCTTCTACTGACACGGTCGATCGCATAAATTATTAGTTTCCTTCCTAGTCTGGACTTTTTTCTGAATGCAAATGAGCTTTGTCATGGATCCATATATGGTATATGTTCTAATATGCTAAGATCTATTTCCGGTATGCATTTGTCTAATGCAAAATGCAGAATGGAGAAATGTAATGTGCAAAATAACTATTATACAGTATATTGTATTATTGAAAATTGTATTATATATTTTAACACTGTGACATTGGTATTGTGGATCAATGGAAATTACAAATTGTAAAACTATAATACCTATTTTGAACTGCTGACATATGTAGTTTGTACAGTGAACATTGAAATAATATTGGCAACGTTATCCTTCCATAATCGACATTGATCAGTATTGATTAAAATGGACCAACATTGAATTATATAATTCATGTTTGTAATTTTGATATTTGAATATTATGAATAATATTTATTTAGAGGTTTAGTCCCTTTAAAATCAATTTTTAACAGGCACAAATATATTCAGTTAGAGATGGGGGTTATTAATAATGAAATCAAAATATGTGTATACAGCAACACTTAGAATAATGTTTGGAACTATTAATTATATGTGTGAATACATGTATAAGATTTATTCATAAGCCTTATCAAAAAAAAACCTGAAAAAACATAGATAACTAGAGTTGTCCTAGAAACTAATAATTTACGCAATCGAACGTGTCAGTAGAAGGGGGCGGTAGTCTACATGTACTTAAAGACGTTAATCTTGCATAGTTGATATCTTACTGTGAAAATATGGTATCAGTACATGGCTCAAACTGAAATAATTTAAACTAGAGTTGTCTTAGAAACAACTCTGATAGTTTTTTATACAACTCAATCACATACTTATACATTAATAACAATATCTAGAAGATTAATCTATATTGTTCACCTGGTTTTGTTGAGGATCTTAAAAAGAAAAGAATTATTAAAATCAGCCCAAAAATTAGTTATTACAAGAAACATTTCAACCGGGTAAAATTACAATCAGTAGATATTATGGATTTTGTCAAGAATCTGAAAGAAAAAAATGAATTATTAAAATCGAGCAAAAAGTCGCCATATATAACGAAAAACATTTCAACTGGGCAAAATTTTCTGGATTTTTTAAAGGTGAACAGAACCTTTGTTTACAAACCAATTTTGATAAAACTTTCAAAATAAGCACTATATGATATATGGCCGACTTGCTTGTTTGGCATCAACATTTGACCCGATTTCAAAGATTTGCACTTAATAAAAAGATTCAGTTTTATGACGTCACTTTAGGAAATATCAAATATCAAAATTCTAATTGCAGCGACCGATTGTAAATTGTTTCCAAAAATATTAAGATGGGCAAAATTTCTTTTTTTTTTTTTACAATTTGCTCAGAATCAGAACCTTTGTTTACAAACTGATTTTGATGAAATTTTCAAATTAAAGCACCAAATGGGTTACTTAATAGTTTGTCACCTGATTTATTATTGACTTGAAGTATTTTTAATGGAAATTCATAAAAAACATTTAGTAGCATTATGTTGTACCAAATCAGTGGTGATTTTTTCACATCTTAGTATCAAATCATGTTAGAACTAGAAGCCTATCAAATTTTGTTTATTTCTGATAATGACTTGATTGGTTGTTGCCCTTTGCCAGTGTATTGTACATGTAAGTACATGTAAGTGCTCCCATAACCTATAAAAGCATAAAAATATGAGGGCCTTTATGGACTGCTTGGACAACTTTTCTGCATGCATGTTATAAATAAAGTTTTAGATAATATTGTGTATGTGTAGTTCCAAAAAATATATTTTTATTTTAGCGAAAGTCACTGAAAGTGAAAGATATTAAAATCAACTTGTTTTGTTTTTCAGCTGTATCTGTACAGTTAACTATTGCTGTTGATAAGACAGTTGGTACCAATGTTACCATGCCATGTTCACAAATCCGTGGAGAAGAAAAAGTGAGTGGAACTATGTGGTACAAGAATGGCTCTATTTATGCCTCCTTAAGTCAAAACAAAGATCTCACCTTTAAGAACGATTCTCTGGAGAAAAAGATCAGGATAGATATTGAAAATCGAAGTTTAACAATCTTTAATTTAACAACAGAAGATTCAGCAAATTATACATGTAAAGTGTATGTTGAGAAACCTAGTAAGCTTACAGAAGAAAGGACTGTTACACATGAAGTTTTTGTTACAGGTAATTTTTTTTTTTTGAGGGATGACCAAATGGCCATTACATATAGTTTGAAATATGTACTTTCTTTACTGAAATAAAACTCTCCAAGCTCCTAAAAACCTGAACTGGAAACATTCCAGAATTATTGTTATATTGTAAAGATATATAAAAATGGAGGCACATGTACATGTATGTGACAGTATATCAAAAACCGTAATACTGCCAAGAGGTTATCTGATAATTCAATACATGTATTCAAAGACAAATCTTAGTAATAAACTTAAAGAAGCTAAATCCCTGTTCTTTGGCATCTAGAAATGGACACAAATGGGTCGCAATGAATATAATAGTAATATGAATGTATATAAACTGATTTACATTCAATCGTTTCTGTTTTTAATGTAATTTCTAATCAGTTTTATTTGGCGAAGAGTCCATATTGAATGGCTGTCATTGGCATCAGGTAATTCCAGTCTACACTAGTAGTATTCTCTTCTGGGATGTGTTTAGCCTTGTTCATCGAAGCATTCTGGTACACGATTCGTGTGCCAATTTTAAAATGTTAATTTTGTTTTAAATATTGGATATCAAAAGCCCATTTTTTCACATATTTATCATGCTATACCGTCTATACACCTACCTTGATTAGCTACTTAATCTGCCTTGATTGGCTGACTTAAACATACATTATGCAAGAGCTACATCTGCCTATTGCAGGTCTTTCTTTAGGCCTGAAATGTTTTTTAAATTATTAATTAGACATTAATAACTTATCCAGGCCATAATCAACTCTCGATGGCATCGGATTTCTCCGATATTAAATAGATTAGAACAGTTCAGCCATATTTTGATTTAAGCTAAAAATGGAGGAGCGAGACTTGGCTTCGAACAACCAGTACGGTGGTTGAAATTATTGCACACGTCTTATCAAACCTTCAAAGGCTAATATCTTCGTTAACAATAGAGTAATTTGAATGAAATTTTCAAATTATTCATTTTACATTATCTATTTTCGAACTATTATAGCAAGAATGGCTAGCTCCTTATCTAAATCTAACATAAAGTATCTGTATTCCTTTGTCATACAATTCATCAATCCAATCCTGAACATACATGTAAGTCATTGCTTCTCCTTTGTCGGACTATATATCAATCCAATAAGAGTGATTATAAACTTAATCCGCATGATTACCTTGTGGTTTCTCCTTTGTCGGACAATTCAGTCTCCTGTATGTGACCCGACAACATGTAGAAACTAGTCATTTATATCACATGTATATAACACCCCTTAGAATGTTCAAAATTGGTGTAGGTGAATGAATGCCTTGACAGAGTTCAATCATGCGCATTTTCCACTATGGATAAGCAGAGATAATCAATTTGATTGGTTGAGGCTTTGAAACATAACTGTTCTTTTAATTAAGGTATAGATGTTCATTGGGCAAATGTCTTGACTGAGTTAATCATTAATATTATCTGTTAAAGCTAAGCAGAGCTAAGCAATTTCATTGGTCGATGCTTTGGGACAAGATAACTTTGATTTTAACTGATGGAGAGTAGTGAAACTTAGTGTATAGTTTCACTACCAGGTACTGAGTTTGATAGTGAACATTTTATGCTTAGGCAAAGCATAGATAATCAGTTTGATTACTCGATACTTTTCAAAAAGATAAATGTGCAATTAATTAATATGTATCGTCTGTTTATTTTGGGATTTTGGTGGTGGACATCAGCCTCACTGTTGGCTTGTTTTTATTCAGATGTACCAAGTGCACCAGGTATACCAATTGTAGAAGATATAGAAGCTGATCAAGCTACAGTCAAATGGACACCTAGTCTATTAGATAATAACAGACCTATAACAGCTTATATATTACACATCAGGTACAAATTATAATTATACTATAGTTGAAATAAAAAAGTTAGATATATATATATTTTTACGTTCTACGGTTTTTTACCGTTGAAAGGTTCTAAGCATAGTCAACATCACATTTTCTAAACTCTTTGATTTGGATAAAAAATTTAATTTCATTGAATTTACTTTGTTGATTCATTTGATGAAGTGAGTATCTGTCCATATTCAATATTTTAGGTTTAGAGTAATAGAGATAGACAACTCTATATGCTACAGTTTATATTTTTTGAAGCCAAAAAACAAAAGTAAACCCAATTTAATGAAAGAGGTATTTTTGGCCAAAAATAAGATATTATGATTCAATAGATCATATGGAAATACATTATATAATTATTGAATGTCAATTATTATAATATCATTGAATGTAAAATATTATATAATCATTAAATGTAAAATATTATATAATCATTAAATGTAAAATATTATATAATCATTAAATGTAAAATATTATAATAGAAAAGTACATGTTTTAAAATTTGATATGACTCAGTCATGGTGAGTTAAAATTGAGAAAAACAAAATTCAGTATCATCACTAAACAATATATGACTGGTAAAGTAAGATAGATGACGCCCAATGTGGTAAATTTATGTGAAACCTCTGATAAATTTAAACGTTCAGCGTATATAATGTAAATTATAGTGACTTTCTTAATATAATTTCTTAATTGACTTAAATAATAGAAATACTTCAACTTCTTCCAAAGTAGAGCTGTAAAACACAATGCTATATTGCAGTATAAAATTGTGCTGCAATACACCTGCGAACCCTAAAAGGTACACCAAACTTTATGATTAATTTCTGTCATATTTATATTTCAGTAAATGTGATCGTAATGATAAATCAGAAAGAGATATAATTGTAAGTAGTGCTGTAGTAACATATACCATACGGGAACTTAAGCCATATACATGTTATCATGTACAAGTTGCCTCCAAAAACAGTGTTGGACGTAGTGTTTTTAGTGCCACCAGTGATGATTTTACAACTTTAGCAGCAGGTATTTTATTTATAACATTTTTTTTAAATATACCCCACTTAACTTTTATTCCTACTACTCACCTTCCTTGTGTTCTGTTACAACATAGTTGTCAGTTTCATTGAAACAATTTTGAAAAGTTAAGTTTTTCTAAATAGAGAAATCAGTTGGCATTTCTGATTAGTCATGATGAATTTAGTAATATATAGAGTATTTTTATGCCTTTCAGCACCTTATTTGCTTACCTTTTAATAACCCAGAATACAAAATTTGTCATACTTGCCTGTATTTCTTTTCATAGCACCATCAGCAGCACCAAATAATTTTACAGCTACTAGTCCTAATAGTTCTGAGATCAGACTACAGTGGGATCATCCTGATAAAGAAGATATGAATGGTCAACTGAAGGGATATATATTGGAGTACAATATAGATAACTCAGCTGAACAAACACTTCGACTTGAAGATCCAACTAAAACTGTAAGAAAATATTTAAAAAATAGTACTGTGGTTGTCCCAGTACGAAGTCTGTCCACAATAATGTTTTGCTGAGTTACTGTTACTGAAAGCTTGTAAACTTTCAGTGATAAGGGTCAATCTGTGATGTTAACGTGCATAGATTATGCCCCCTTATTGTACGGAAATCGCTGGGTTTTTTTTAGCTTGTTCTCTGTTCATCTCTTGCAAACTGTGGCCATATATAGCATGGCAACCACTTGTTCTGAAAGGGGGGGTGTGTCAGGGTGGCTAAGTGGGTAAGACGTGGGCTCGCTAGCCTGGAGGTTGGGTGTTTGATCCCTGCATTGGCCGAGAAAGTTCATCAGATTTCCCGGCGTGGTTCCCCCTTGTCAGTGATGCAGAACAGAGGGCCTGACAAGGACATCTATCTGCGTGCACGTAAAAGATCCCTTGACAGTTGGAATTTGATATAAGAGTAGGCCATAGTGCCGCTGTCCGGGGGAAAATGTCCCTCATAGCACACTGTATGGCGTATGCCCGTCTTCATTAGCCCCTTTCAAAGCAGAACAGTAGGACGTTAAACTCCATTTCATTTCATTTCATTTGTTCTGAAAGGCCATGAACTTAGAAAAATGTCCAAAGTTTGAGACTAAAGTGATTTCTCAGTGAGATTTTAACTAATTAAAGAAAGCTATATATTCCAGTACTAGTATAGCTATATCAATGTTCTGTAAGTATCAAGTAGATGACCCCAAAAAGTCGTTGCCTTTTCAAAGCAATGTGTGTCATTCTGAGCGCAAGGATACATGAATATAGTACTCATTAGTTGTTTTGTTTTGACAAAGTGCCTGTAGAATGCATAGTAAGGCCATTATTACAGCTGCCTGCCTATTTTGCCTACAGATCTAGTTTCTATTAAATTTATTTTATTATAGAAAATGGTATTACAAGGACTAAAGCCGTTTACATTTTATGAAATATCTATAAAAGCATATAATGAGATATCCGAAGGACCTAGTCAATCAACAGTTGCAAGAACAGCTGAAGGCGGTAAGTTTTCGAACATGTTAATAAAAAATGTCAAGCCGGATCAGAGATGAAGTGTTTTATTGAAGAGTAACATGTTTCGATTCAGACTGTTAGATATATATAGATGTGCTATTCAGATAGAATTCTGCTAATTAAATTCAAAAACTGATTTTGAACATTATTTTCCACTAATGGGGCATTTTCTACTAAGATTAAAATGTCTGGCTTATATTAACCATGAATTTTTTTTGCAGTGCCTTCAGCACCAAGAATAACACATCTTACAGGCAGAATGTCGGATTCCTTTCACGTTCATTGGGAACCACCTAAAGAAAAGAATGGTAATTTAATCAAATATGAACTTCAGTGGCGTCACAATTCAACATTACGTACCCGTATCATTCAAGGACACCTAGCTAACCCAATGACAGCCTTTGTAACAAATTTAGGTAAGTTATTTAAATAATTGTGCATGTGATAAATGAGATTAATTGACTTTAATGTTCAGACATTTTTTGTAGAGTAAACAATATTTTTACTAAGGTTTTTACTAGTCGGGAATACTTCTGAGATCTTTTCTTGGCAGTGAACAGACATTTTTCGATTTGCTTTGGTTTGACTATAGTTCATCAAATAAGAATGTATGAAAAATTTGACACACATCTTTCAACCCACACTAAGAGGGGTTTAATATAGGCTATGCCTGTTCCCCAATCCCTATTCAGATACAAATCTAAATAAAATATTGCTTATAAACCCACACTAATACACAATGTATAAACATTTTAAGATTCATTAATTCATTCATTTAGCTAAATAAATTTAAAATCAAAATATACTTGGTTGCTCTTTTTAGAAGCTTTTTGTTCCAGTTATTTAAATTTTGAAATGTTAAAGAAAAATCATACTGGTGACTTGAGTAACTATTTATTTATCAATACCACTAAGAACTAAATATTAAATTGGTTTGGTCTAACTATGTCTGGTACATAAGCCAGAAAACTCTATCTGCTGTCTTATGAAAAGTATATGTGAAACTTCAAATGGTCATAAAAAGTAGCCATTACTGCATACTCCTCGGGCAGTGTTTCGTTTGATTAGAACTGATCCCAATTACACTGAGCACTGTAATGGAAGCAAATTTCTGTTCCAAATTATGAATCGTTAATAGTCCGATTAACAACCAATAGCTAACTGCGTAACAAAATCATTATGCTTTAAACAGAGCTCACAATTTTATTATACCCAATTAACCAGTGCATAGCAGAATATTGCAGAAAAACTAATTGCGTGACAAACGAGGCTATCATCAACATGTATACAATGTAAACAATACTGTTTGGAGACGAACAATACTTTCACCGTTTTTAATACCTTAAATCACTGTCCAAAATTTTAGGAACAACCCCAGATTAAATGAAGGGCTGTCATGTTGCTGTACAATGGCCAGAGAGGGATTTTTCGGGCCATTGCTTCAGGAATATGCCATTACTGCTGTCATACATACTGTTGCTTGCTGTACATACTGTTTGCACCATGGACTGTCTTTCATCATATCAGGTGTCTAAAATTGTGTAGACTGGTTTGATCCTGACAATTGTTCAGAACTAAAGAACCATTTTTCAGATGTAAATGAATTTTGTGTTGTCAAGAAAAATTTGACGGAGTATATTTTGACTTATTAAAGAATGTGTATGTTTTATATAGATCCTTACACAGAATATAAATTACGCGTAGCTGCTTTTACTGGCGGCGGTAAAGGACCTTTTAGTGAAGAATATCCAGCTTTAACTGATCTTCGAGGTAAATGTTTGTTATAGAATTTGACACAAATGGCTCAAAGTATATATCTGTTTAAATTGAAAGTATAATGATGACAGTCTATCTATTATTTGTGATAAAAGGTAAATTGAAATCTGTGCAAATCTTAAAGTGGAGTGAGATGGAATATATTCTAATTATTCTTTGATCAAAAATCGGCTAGGATCTTTTAGTAGTATTTATGTAATCTTCACCCATGTCTGTCCAGCCACCACTGTTGGTCCAGCGGTCAGTTGTTCTTGTAATGTATGTGGCCGGTTCTTAAGATATTTTTAAAAACACGGTGAGTTATTGCCCCATCACTCTATTGACTGATTCATCTATTTTCGAAAATCCAAATAAAGATGTTTTGCCATATTTCAGGGCCATCAAAGCCTATAATACGTAATTTGACAGTTTTATCACCAAATACCCTATATTTAGCCTGGGATAAACCCAAAATTTACTATAAAAAGATTGATAATTATATACTGCGCTGGAGTGAGATTAATGGTGAAAACGTACCAGAAGATAAGTTATTAGATGGTGCTGTACAGGAAGTAAGTATTTACTTATGTAATATGTTTTACAGTGATTTCATGACAGATTCCTTAAAGGTTTGATTTCATCAAGAGAATAGAAATTGTATGAAATATTTGTAAAATAAAACTTTTTGTTTCAGACAATTTTAAAACTGCCAGAAAATAAGATGTATAAAATCAATATGGCTGGTATTACACAGGGTATCTTCTCTAAAAGCCATTTTATTGGTGAATTCACTACACCACGAGAATTTGTAATGGGAGGTAAGTGACTCACAATTTAGTTATTTCCTTTTTATGATTGTGTAACCAGTTATTTTGTCATTTGCCATGGATTGATATATGATTTCAGCTAATGTCAGTAATAACATTATTAAATGTGAGCTGTTAGCTTAAACTAGACAATAGAGATATATATCATTAAAGGTAAGGTCATATGAAAATAATCTTCTGGTTCTCAGATGCTGATCATTCGAGGCGGTTTTTATTTTGTTGAATTCTTGGCGTTCATTTCCAACGTTAAAGGGAGGTAACTCTATTAAATGATTCCGTTGGAAATTTGTAGTGTTTAGTTACATTGATAATCAGAAATTCCGACTATAGATTCAAGTTTTAAATATCTGGATCTAGTTATAAAAAAGAAATTACTGAAATTATACTACTGGAAACAGTAGCAATAGGTTAAAACTACAAAATCTGTACTTTCATCTGCTTGTAAATAAAATTTTGGCTATAATAACGAAGTTTAGATATAGTATTACAAGTCAATCAGTAATTTCTATAAACAGCATGATGCTGAAGTAAATGTAGAACCTTGAAATGTGATGTTTGTGATAAGTCAATTAGTCCCACAATCCTTTGTAAAAATAAAAAAAAAATAAAAAAAAATAAATACTTCTCTTTCGGATCAAATTTTTTTGATGTATGGCCAGAAAACAATCTATTGTTTTGAAATGGTCTAACAATGATTGTTTATTTTTGAAAAATGCTAGTATGAAAGCAGGGAAATATTTATATATTGTGTTACTGTTAGTTTATGTGTATTGAATATTACAAAATACACTGTATGTGTATGACTAAATATGCACTTAATTTTCTTTAGGGTAAGTTATTCAGAAATTTTGATTATACTTTTAAAGTATGGACAACATAAATTCTGGTAATGGTTGCTTTCTAGAAAATTAATCGACTTTAAGGGAACTGATATAGAAACGGCAAAACTTAAAAAATGTTATGAGAATCTTTAGGAAGATTAAACCTTCATATTAAGTTTTAAATGATGCAAAACTGTAATTCACTTTCATTTCAGACCCCAATGCACCATTTAATGCAGACAATGATGTGGCATCTGCTGGTATTATAGCAGGCGTAATAACAGCCATTATTGTTATTCTTGTTATTGTTCTTATAATTGTTAGCTACAGGTTAGTAGAAAGTGTTGGGTTTTTGTTCTTCAGAATATTTATTATTAGAATTTTATTAGTCTTTTGATAAAACTAAACATTATTGATTTAGATGTCATCAAACTCTGACAAAATGTCCCAATTTTTGGAGAGGAAGCTTATTAATGATAAAATACAAAGGTAAACATTTTTTTTTTGACAAATTGCCTTTAAGATCTGGATTAAAAAAAAGTTCCGTTAAATTTTTGATGTATTTTATTATGTTTATTTAAACTTTATTTAAATTTCAGATCATTTCAGTGTAGAAAATGCTATCAAGCAGCATATTATTATTTAGCTGTTCCCAGTAATTCTAGTTCAGCTCCACCTACAGTTATAACAGTAGCAGAAACCTCAGGTACAAACTGTTCTTTTAACATCTTGAATATCACATAAAGAATCAAATATATTGCTTTGATATTTACAGTTACAGAGTAAATACCTCAAACCTTATTTTTATTCCGTTCCAAACCAAATGTGAATGATTTTGAAGTGATCTATTACAGTACAGATGTTTGTAATTTGTAAAGTGTAATGTGATTTGATTTTTTTTACATCTGTATTTTGTGAGTGTAATGTGATTTGATTTTTTTTTACAGATGCAAAAGATTATCCTGATATTCTAACAGAAGATTTTATATCACATGTGGAAAATCTTCATGCTGATAGTGATTTTGGTTTCTCTCAAGAATTTGATGTAAGTGATTCTTACACATAGTGGTTCTTCTCACACATTTTCATTCTTCTTACACATGTAGCATAAATTGGAAAACTGGCGTTGAATTAATATACAATTTTTTGTTTGCTTGGTTAATATCACTGTGACGT
Source organism: Patella vulgata (assembly GCF_932274485.2). Taxonomy (NCBI): domain Eukaryota; kingdom Metazoa; phylum Mollusca; class Gastropoda; family Patellidae; genus Patella; species Patella vulgata. The sequence goes on from NC_065885.2 coordinate 49,178,068, forward strand.
GTATTTTGTTAAAAGTTGTACTATTACAAGTCTAGAAATGATACAGATGTAATTATTACTTCATGTAATGTTTTCAGGATGTGAACAGAAATACCAAAACTGATTTTAAATCGGACAGTTCATCCCAACCAGAAAATAAAGGAAAGAATCGTTATATTAATATAGCTGCTTGTAAGTATTTTTACACAATAACATCTGTTAGTATAATTTATTGGTATAAAGTTTACTTCTGAAGTTATAAGCTTTCTTAAATGCTTAAAGATACATTATGGGAGATTTTAATAGAGAGTTGGCCATTCTTGCTATAACAGTTCAAAAATAGATGATGAAAGAAGAATATATTGAAAATTTCAGTCAAATTACTTTATTCTGAACAAAGTTATCACCATTGTAATTTTTGACTAGAAATAGGAGTCAACCCTCTCTTCACCGTCTCCGAGTATGACCGATTGTTTGATTGACAGACATTAACTCCACCTACATAATCTCGATACAGGGCGCACATGCTAACCATTCGGCCATCCACCCCCAGACAAATAGGAAACAGTGATCCAATGTGGCTGCAATTCAACTGGGGTGATGTTAGCTGCGATGTTTATCAATTTCCATAATTTTTCTGTAAACGCAAGTGACAAAAGAGCGTATAATACCGACATCCAAACTTTCATTTTAACCACAACTAAACATAATATCAAGGCCGTATATATCGAACTTTCAATCAAATTGACTGACATGCAGCCTTGCTCAACAGCGGCCTCGCTTCGTACACTCTATCATTTAGCCTCGATCTAAAATTTCCGGGAGTATGACGTCAACGTAACAGTTAATCTTCGCTTACGACGCCATTTAAAAATTTAATCAATCAATGAAATCCTGTTTAAATCCAAGCCGAATCCAAGCCATCCGTGGGTCTACAGAGTTGATTTTGTGCTTGTTGTGTAAATAAAGATCTAATTCATAATTTCTATGACATCTGGAGCCTAAATAAAGACTTGCAATAATCAGATTTAGCTCTTGCATAATGTATGTTTAAACCTTGTTAATTAAAAACTAGATAGTTTTGTCCAGATGGTTCATATTTCTTTATTATACACCTTTTGCATATAAGGTATATTTATAGTGGTTTGAAGTGGGTTTGGGAGGTCAGTCTAACTTGTGGTGTGGTTTCCAGCTAACACTTGTATGTGACAAGGAGTATGGTCGCCTGCCTAACCTTGTGGGTTTTCTCTGAGTCCTCCAATTTCCTCCTACAGCTAAAGACAACTATGCACAAGTGAATTATTGAAATAAAATTGAGCTGATTATTAGTCCCGAAATGAATGACCTACTTTTATGAGTGGTCATTAAACCTCCCTCTCTCTCTCTCTCTCTCTCTCTTTCTAATGGTTTGAACAATCCACAGAGAAGTTTGGTCATGCGTTATTCACACAAACCTTGTTTTTCTTGAAGTTAGATGTAACAAGAATTAACTGTGTGACACAAAAAAAGATTAGTTTCTGTAAAAATTTGAAATAAAAATGTATCAAGTATTTTATGCATGATTCAGAGTTTTAATAAACATATAAATAATTTTTTTTCTCTTAAATTCCAGTTGATCATTCAAGAGTTATATTGAAAACTGAATTAGGACGTATACGGCAGTCAGATTATATCAATGCTAATTATATAGATGTAAGTCATTAATTTCTTTTATATTAATTTCATTTTTACAGCCAATATCTTAAATTGTTTTTCTTCTTATCAAAATCGTTTGTTAAAGTTGTAATATCTAAATTATGGTAATTTTATTTAGGTTAATTTGCTGATTCTCATAACAGCAAATATACTGTGGTGTTCTCAATTACCTCCTAATCAAGAAGCCTACTGTTTGCTTTAAAAAAAAAAACAATTGATGCCCATCCTTAACACAATCTAATAAAAAAAATTAAAGGTTACAGTTTTGTTTTGTTCACGATTTTAGATTGTTACTTAACATTGTCAGGCATTGTCGGGGGAGGGGGTAATACATGTCGACCAAGTCTTGAGAGGGAGAATAGTTTTAAGTTCATTAAAAACTCAGGCCTTCTCTTCGAACCTGTTGTTAAAAGTAAACACAGTTTGCTTCATTATCAAGTCTCTTATCTGTTATTACCGTATAATTAAACAATCAGACCTACACAATGAAGACTACAAAAAGATTGTAATCAGCGGGGAAATTGTCCTGTAGAGTGGTTTCATATCTAGCCAGGTCTGTGTGGGTCGATTTGTTGTGTTAATAATAATAATCATGTCACGCTTGTTCGGAACGGGATATTCACATTTTCTGTACGATTTAATTATTAAACTAATATCAAAACTGATAATCTTGCCGTCCAAGCCACCTGCAGATATTAAAATTGAATTTGAAACCTTTTGAAATGAAACCCGTAATACGAATCTGTCTACAAATGAATACTAGGAGACGAAATGTCTCATTTCCCGGCTGTGAAATAAAATGGCGGCAATACATGATATCTATGATATTAAGAGCATTGACAACGTAGAGAATCTATGGAAATGGAGTTAGTTAGAGAGGGAGGTGGGCGGGAAAGCAGTGGGCCTTTTGATTAGGTGATTACGTCAACCGGAAAAAGGCTACGGCAATGTTTGTTTTAGGAAAGTAACTACGGAAGTCCGGGGTGGAAAGTTTTTCTTGTTTTGTTGCTTTTTTTCTTTGACTTCGCTGGCATTTGATGTACCACTTGAGTATACTGCGACTCCAAATTTGACCAAAAGGTGGCCCTAGAATGCACCATTGCAAGTTTAATTGTACGATAATTTTCCGGGGAGCATGCCCCCAGCCCTCCTAGTAAGACGGCATGCCTATGGCGTGTTGCAGTTGCACGGCTACAGCGTGATGATTTTTTTCAGTTATTTTTGGGAAGAGACAAATTCATGCCTGCATTGTAGTCTAACATAACTGTCTATTGGAACACCCATATTCTGCCAGTCATCTAATCTATAACAATGTCAATGTAGATGATAATTCGGTGATTATGATTAGGCCAGTCACATGTTAATTGGACCGTCAATAGACACTTGTCAACTGGTGGTGTGTATAGACAGTGATATATTGTACAGACAGTGATATATTGTATAGAGAATGTATATACTATGTGTAGTCCCTGTGATGTCACCAGCCATTCAACCGGATTAAGGTCGTAATTGAAAAATTGAAAAGCGTTTTGGGGTGTCGGATACTTAAACGTTAATAGTCGAATTAATTTTAATCAGATTGGTGTGAACTTGCCGTAAAGTGGATATAGTAAGCATTGGCAAAACGTACAAAAAAGTTTTTTTTCGCCCATCTTGTGTACACTTTAAACGTTTTTATTTGATACCCATCTTCATTAGCCCAGTTATGGCAGAACAGTAGGACGTTAAACCCCATTTCATTTTTTTGTGACAAAACAGCCATTTTAGAATTAACATATTTTAAAGAAAGTATTTTATTTTGTAGGGCTATAAGAAGCCTAAGGCATATATTGCCACACAAGGTCCTTTACCGCAATCATTTGGTGATTTCTGGAGAATGATATGGGAACAGAATACATCAGTTATTGTAATGATAACTAATCTAATGGAGAGAGGAAGAGTAAGTATTTTATGTATTTTATTTACTTCACTGCAATTTGATTATAACTCACTTGGCGCCAGTTTCTTGTTCAATCTTAAACAGGTTTGTGTGGGGCTCTTATTTGATCTGAAGTTCTGAAGTCGTTCTCTAGTGATTTTGAATTTTTCAATTTTACTGCTTCGTGATTGTTTGTTTATATTGATATTTCAGAACAGAATTAAAATATTTGAAATTCAACTATCAGGCATTTCTTAATTTTTATATGCCCACCTGTTATTGTGGTTGACTGTATAGTGTCATTTCCCCTGTCAACACTTGCTTGTACTCACTCTGTTACTCTACAGAGTTAAATTCTCATGAATTATGAGATTTTTCGCAAAAGTATTTACAGCATTTGGTTCCTACTCTTGATAACTTACAATATATACTTGTACTCACTCTACAGAGTTCAATTCATTTTTATACGCCCACATTGAAATGTTGTATATTGTTGTCGCCCTCGTCCGTCCGCCGGTCCGACATCCACAGTTGCTTCTACATGCTCCAGAGGCTAAAGTTAATATCCGATTGACTTTAAATTTATACACAGTGTTTGAGGTCATGATACAAAGAATCATATTGATTTTCAACAATTTCCGATTATTACTGCCAAAGTTATGGCCCTTGATCACTTTGAAAAATCTTGTGACGTTCTAGATTGACTTCAGATTGATACACAGAGTTTAAGGTCTTGAGACGAACAAGTATATCGATTTTCTATGAATTTTTATGACTTGAACAGCTAAATCCATGATGTTAAAAGTTTCGTATACTAAATGTTAGCATGGGGCAGAACTTTATAAAAAACAAACAAATTCTAATGGTTTTCTGATAATTACTTAAACATGCATTATGCAAGAGCAAAATCTGCTTATTAAAAGTCTTTCTTTAGGCCTGAAATGTTATCTAAATTATCAATTAGACATTAATTAACTTATCCAGACCATAATAAACTCTCGATGTCAAGGCTAGCCTTCGATGTTGGCTGGATTAGATTCCTATATGCCACTTAACGGCCATTGATAATTAAATCAAAACAGTGGATAATCGAGACTATGCTGTTTAAATTAATGATTTTAGTAATGATGACCGAGACTATGCGAAAATTTCACCCTCTTCGTTCTCCGCTCATAGTGGATCAATTTGACGGAAATTTTCAGCAAATTACCTTTACACTATCTAGTTTTTAACTATTATAGCGAGAACTGCCATCTCTTTATCTTATCTACCATAATGTATCTTTAATGAGTTGTTACTCTTAATCAGATTTTAATGTATTTTAAATGTTTCATTACCGAAAATAGTAAAAATATGCGACAACTCTTGTTGACTGCCCGGACGATTTAGCTGCTGTGGGCATATGTTTCGTTGCCTGGCAACCTATCTTTGATTTTCTTCAAGTTTGAGGAACAAGATATATTAAGGTAAAGATATATGGTCCTTGATTTGAAGAGTTTTGGCAAAAGCAATTTAAAAGTTATTGCCTCTGAATTACTCACTCTACTCTGTTTAGACTGTAAAGTTGCCTTCAAACTATTGTGAAGGTGGAATGTGTAAAGGAATGTCAATCCATAAATGGTTCAAATCTGTTTAGTATTTAAAAAAATATGATGAATTGGAAAATTTGTCGACAATCAACAGACAATATAAAAGGGATTGGTCAAAATATGAGCACCACCTTGAATTGTCTCTACTATCTTTAAGAATTTTAATTTTTATGTTATTTTCCAGAGAAAATGTGATCAGTATTGGCCAAATGATGGATTAGAATTATATGGCAATATGTCAGTAAAGATTTTAAATACAGTCCCACGAGCTCATTATACTATTAGAATCTTCTCTTTACGTAATATGAAGGTAAAGAAGGTATGCATGCTGTGCCATTGTTGGGCACTTTTTTGTTGTTTTATTTCAGTTCATAGTATATTTACTATAGCCTCTTCAATTTTACTATTATTTTAGTTCATTTATTTATATAGTTTTCAACAGAAACTTGTGTTTTATTTTTAGTATTAGTAGCAGACTGCACCAGAATTTACTTTCCGTGTAAATTTCATTTTGTTGATTTATAGGGACTTGGATTATTAGTCTTGTTTTTTTCAGCTTACCATCACTTATAAAGAAAGGAAATGGATGAAACAAAGTTCTGTCCAAAAATCGCATTAATATTTATGATATTTGACGGTATGTAGGAGGTATTTAGTCATATTTTGAACAGAATTTGGATTCACCCCTTTCTTTTCTTTATATTATAAATGATGGTAAACTGAACAACCAAGATTATGAAATCAAGTTCCTGTTATTAATACTTATTGAAATCATTTATTTTGTAGAGCATGTTCTGTACAAAAATTAATTCTGTTTGCCTTTTAATGTTGTGTATTTCTATGTAATTACATAGGATAGATTTTAACATTTTCTTACGTTTAAAAATCAATGTTTGGCCTGCATTTGCATGTATTTTTTAATTACAAACAAATACAAAAGTTGTTATAATTTTTACATACCTGTATTTGCACATCATTATTTGATCTATTGTAGCATTTTGTTTTTATTTATCACCAAATATTTTAGTAAAGTTTTATGGAATTCTTACTGGATTTTGAGAATAATATTGAATTTTCGAAAAATGAACAAACTGTACTTTAATTTGTGTGCCAAATAATTGAGCAGACATTATTTTAGACCTCAGAAAAAAATCTTTTCTTTGACAATGAATTACTTGAATTAATAGGGTTCAAGCCAGTTTTCAGTTTATCAGTTCAATTCTAACTATATGAAAGATTTCTTGATGTTTGAAATATAAGGAAAGCTGAAAGAAGTGCTGTTTTTAAGACAAAATCCTACAGTCTGTACAATAGTATATAAAAATAACCATATATTGGTCTCAAAATGACCCTTAAGCTCTATTCCTTCCAATAATATTGCTAATTGCTAAACAGTGCCATCAAAATTTTAACTTCACAGATCAAGACAATGTTAGAAAATCAACACATATACAGCGCCAAATCCTTCCAATGTGTTATCAGAGTCAAAAGTGAAACTAAAATTAGTAAACAGAAATGATGTATGCTTTGGCAATGAAAATGTTATTGTACAGGGCTTGTCCCATATCAAATCAAAAGAACACATCAGATCAACGTAATTCGACATTTTATATTGATAGATTTTAGCTTCTAGTTTAAATAAATGTTGTATTTGTGTTACTTACAGAAGCACTCTGTAAAAGGTGTAGGAGAAAGATTAGTATATCAGTATCATTATACAGAATGGCCTGATCATGGTGTACCTGATTATACACTACCACCTTTAACCTTTATACAGAAATCAGCTGAAGCTAACAGAGAAGGTGGTGGGCCTATTGTTGTACACTGCAGGTAAGAGATATTATCTGAACACATTGCTGCATCTCATTTTTATACGCCCACATTGAAATGTGGTCGTATATTGTCGTCGCCCCCGTCCGTCCGGAGTCCACAATTGCTTGTGGACGCTCTAGAGACTAAAGTTAATATCCGATTGACTCTAAATTTATATACAGTGTTTAAGGCCATGAGACGAAGAAGCCTATTGATTTTCAGCTATTTCCGTTAATTGCAGCTAGAGTTATGGCCCTTGATCACTTCGAATAATCTTGTGGACGCTCTAGAGGGTAAAGTTAAAACCCGATTTACTTTAGATTTATACACAGTGTTTAAGGTCATGAGACGAAGAATCCTATTGATTTTCAGCAATTTCCAATAATTTTTGCCAGAGTTATGGCCCTTGATCACTTTGAAAAATCTTGAGGACGCTCTAGAGGCTAAAGTTAATATCCGATTGATTTTAAATTTATACACAGTGTTTAAGGTCTTGAGACGAACAAGTATATTGATTTTCAATGAAGCTTTATGGCTTGAACAGCTAAATCCATGATGTTAAAAGTTTCGTATACTAAACGTTAGCATGGGGCAGAACTTTATAAAAACCGAACAAATTCTAATGGTTTTCTGATAATTACTTAATGAGTTGTTACTCTTAATCAGATTTTAATGTATTATAAATGTTTCATTACTGAAAAAAGTAAAAATATGCGACAACTCTTGTTGATTGCCCGGACGATATAGCTGCTGTGGGCGTATGTTTCGTTGTGTGGCAACCTATCTTTTAAGAATATAGTAGTCTGATTCTACTGTGAAACACATCCCCACAAAATATTAGGTTGATTTAGTTGATACCAACCTAGCAAATTGGAAAAATATTTTTTTAATAGAAAAATACTAAAAAAATGGGCTAATTTGGAACTAAATGTGTATGGTCTGTTTTTCAGACAATAATTGAATTGGACAGACGAAATTTTGGACATTAGTAGCACCACCCAGGCTCCTCGTACACACAGAGTATTATGTTTCTACTGCTAATGATATCTTGGTACTGGCCAGATACTCAACTGGCTCTGAAAATTGAATTTAATGAAAATCAAAGACTGAGAGGCTATAGTTCATTCTTGGCAATGACTAGGACCAAAGTTGAATGTTAACCACAACTAGCAACCTTCCTACTAACAAAATAAAAATTAAAAATGACCAGCACGTGGCATAATAAAAAAAGCAGAAATAAATTAAAAACACCAAAAATTGGGATAAATTGTCCCATTTATCAATACCCCAGATGAAGACTATGTATGGAAATCTTTACAAATTTAATATATTCCATTTAATTATTAGCAAGGATGATTTAGACTTATGAGGGAGAAAAAGAACTGGGTTTAACGTCCACTGGACACAAACTAGGTCATATGTTTGGTCGTCTTTACAAAGTTTATATATTCCAGTCAGTCATCATCAAGGATGATTTTGACTTGAGAGAGAAATGATGTTTAATGTCCACTCGACACAAACGAGGTAATTTTGGGACTAACATATGTTACAGTTTTATTTCAATAATTCGCGTGCACGCAAAGAGAGAATCCGTGAGATTGGACAGACAACACTAGACCATGTTACCTACAAGCATGTAATGGAAACCACGCCACTTAATTCTATGACACTATGATTTAAAGTGCATGTGTTAGACCACTTTTGACTTAACCAAGGGACAAGTTTCACGAATATCAAAGGAAATATACACAAAATAAATCTTATAGCACACTAGTGGGTTTAGTGCCGGTCAATTTGTTTCTTCTGACATATACTTGGACGAATGCCCTTCATAACCACACCTAGCAGTTCTAGGTCAGTCCCGCCAAGAAGCAGCTACATACAAGTAGGAGCGTTTTGAAATTTGTTAAAAAAAAATGGTTGAAATATGGCAAATTTTGACCAAAAACAACAATTTTCAGTTATACCGGAAGTTGTCATTTAAAATTTTAACAGTGCATCGCGTGACTGTCGTCTAAGGGGCGGGGTTGGATGGCCGGTTATGTGTGACAAGAAGTAGGGTCCCCTGTCCAACCTCGTTGGTTTTCTCTGGGTCCTCTGGTTTCCTCCCACTGCTAAAGACCCCTACGTACAAGTGAATTATTGAAATAAAAATTAAACCATGTTAGTCCCGAAATGCCCTAGTTTGTGTTGAGTGGACGTTAAACCCCATCTCTCTCTCTCTCTCTCTCTCTCTCTCTCTCTGTCGCCTAAGGGTCCCCATAGACCAAGTATGATTGAAAATTGCTGACCCCCAGGGTTGTCGTTTTTTTTCAATTTTTGCATGGTCCTCTCGCGGATGCGTCCTTAACGAAAACGGGCATACACCATGCAGTGTTCTATAAAAGAAATTTTTCTGTGATTATCAATTACGAGGGCTGGCGGAAAAGATGAAAGCCTGAAAAGGATAGATCAATTGGGTTGAAACAAACTTTTGCCGTGAACAAGTACAATCATTGAATGAATTATAGACATAAGAAGTGCAACTGTAGTGTTATTATTGTCTTCGTACCAGACCATCTTGTGAACCTACCCATTGAAATCACCAGAAATGGACAAAACTGGCTATAGGGCAGTCATCAAGTACCTGCGACTGAAAGGACTAATCCAAACAAAGATAAATGCTGACATGGTCTCCACATTAAGGAATGATGCCCCTTCCTTTTACATAGTAAAGAAGTGGGCTGCAGAATTTAATCATGGCAGAGAGAGCCTTGACGATGACCTGCGTCTTAGAAGGCGATTCCCCTTCCTTTTCCACATTAAAGAGTGCAAGACATGGTGATGACTGATCGACGATTGACCACTCAACATATTGCCAGTGTTGTGCGCATCTCTCATGACAGTTAGGAATGACAAAAGTTTCTGCAAGATGGGTGCCAAAGCTCTTGACTGCAGATCAGAAACGTGTCAGATTCCTGACGTCCCATATGACAATCTGTACTGTTTTGAAGCGTATCCCAAATTGGAGGACAGTAATCAATATATGTCTAAATATGAGCATTATAAAAAAGAGTACGGTAGGAGAAGGGGGGGATATTGTTTAATTTTACGGAGAAGGAATAACAAACTACAATATCATTCTGTGTTAATTGGCAAACCTAGTTATAATATAATTAATAATAATGATTTGTTTTTTGTGATTGGACCTTCCCTTATATTTATATTAAAACATTTGTACATTTCAGTGCTGGTATTGGTAGAACTGGTACATATATAGTTATAGATAGTATGATCGCTCAACTTAAAGATAAAGGAACTATGAATATTCCTAGTTTTCTCCTTCACATACGCAAACAACGAAATTTCCTTGTTCAGACAGAGGTATGTTACCTTCCATTGGAATATTTATATTTTTCTAGGATCAGTTTTATATTTATTATAATACTCGATGTATTGAAATTTTTTCTAGAATCAGTATATGTTTATATACGATACATTGGTATATTTTCTAGGATTAGTATATGTTTATATATGATACATTAATATATTTTCTAGGATCAGTATATGTTTATACATGATGTATTGGTAGAGTATTTATTAGGAGGAGGAGAATATACAGAAGTACAGGAGAATAATTTAAGTAATTATATCAGTAAACTAACACAAGATCAGGAGACTAGTAATGGAACAACGACAAGTCTAGAATCTCAACTATCAAAACAATATCGGGTATGTACTCTAGTTCATATTCTATTTTAAACAGCCCTTCCATGTCAAAAGATAACTAAGATTGAATAATTAAATATTATTTAATTCTCTTCATCCATGTAAATGATTATTTCTTTATATTGTTTTACTCACTAATATTTTTGTTTGTTTACATTTTGAAACATGCAGTCTTTAACTCCACCGAAAAAAGGTTTTTTTTAAATTTAAAAACAAAATCTTTGTTTTTTTCAGCTGACTACATCCCATATTCCATCAGATGAGGATAAATCACAGTGTGTAAAGCCATACAACTTGGATAAGAATCGTAATCTAGACTTGGTACCTGTGAATTTAAAGAGAGTGACATTACCAGTACGACCTGGTATCGAGGGTTCAGATTATATTAATGCTACTTATCTACAGGTAAATTGGTGTATAAGATCTTCTTAACAAAATAATTTATTCATCACCAAAGTCAATAATGATTTTTTTAAAATGGGTCATCTCCTAATTTTTATTCTTTCATTATAATGCTTTTAACTGAAACCTGTATAATTCTAGGATTATAATTTTAGAATTATAATATTTGATTTAACTGCTTTTATACGCCCACTGGCGTCCACAATTGCTTGTGGACGCTCTAGAGGCTAAAGTTAATATCCGATTGACTTTAAATTTATATACAGTGTTTAAAGCTATGAGACGAAGAAGCCTATTGATTTTCAGCGATATCCGATAATTACTGCCAGAGTTATGGCCCTTGATCATTTTGAAAAATCTTGTGGACACTCTAGAGTCTAAAGTTAATATCCGATTGACTTTAAATTTATATACAGTGTTTAAAGCTATGAGACGAAGAAGCCTATTGATTTTCAGCGATATCCGATAATTACTGCCAGAGTTATGGCCCTTGATCATTTTGAAAAATCTTGTGGACGCTCTAGAGTCTAAAGTTAATATCCGATTGACTTTAAAAAATCTTGTGGACGCTCTAGAGGCCAAAGTTAATATCCAATTGACTTTAAATTAATACACAGTGTTTAAGGTCATGAGACGAAGAAGCCTATTGATTTTTAGCAATTTCCGATAATTACTGCCATAGTTATGGCCCTTGATCACTTCAAAAAATCTTGTGGACGCTCTAGAGTCTAAAGTTAATATCCAATTGACTTTAAATTTTATACACAGTGTTTAAGGTCATGAGACGAAGAAGTCTATTCATTTTCAGTGATTTTCGATAATTACTGCCAGAGTTATGGCCCTTGATCACTTCAAAAAACTTTGTGGATGCTCTAAAAGCTAAAGTTAATATCTGATTGACTTTAAATTTATACACAGTGTTTGAGGTCACAAGGTGAATAATCCTATTGATTTTCAAAGATTTCTGATAATTAATGCCAAAGTTATGGCCCTTGATCACTTTGAAAAATCTTGTGGATGCTCTAGAGGCCAAAGTTAATATCCGATTGACTTCAGATTGATACACAGAGTTTAAGATCTTGAGACGAACAAGTATATTGATTTTCAATGAATTTTTATGACTTGGAACAGCTAAATCCATGATACAGTATTAAAAGTTTTGTATACAAAACGTTAGCATGGGGCAGAACTTTATAAAAACCAAACAAATTCTAATGGTTTTCTGAGTTGTTGCTCTTAATCAGATTTTAGTGTATTATAAATGTTTCATTACCGAAAAAAGTAAAAATATGCGACAACTCTTGTTGACTGCCCGGACGATTTAGCTGCTGTGGGTGTATGTTTCGTTGCCTGGCAACCTATCTTTTTTGTTTTTAAAGAATCTATTATTTTAGATGATATTTTGTGAATTAACTGTTAACTTTTCTACACTTCTGTATAATTTTAGGGCTATTATAAATCGAATGAGTTCATTATAACACAACATCCATTAGAATCGACGGTAGAAGATTTTTGGCGTATGGTATGGGATAGGAGTAGTCCGGTTATAGTTGTTTTATCACAAGTTGATAATGAGGTGAGATATATTGCAACTTAATTAACAAAATATTAGCTTATTAAAGAGCATATTTACTCAATAGATTATTTGGGGTTTACAATTTTATTTATATGCCGATATTGGTACCATTACATAGGCTACCCCAGTCGTTCATCTGACAAATAAATAAGAAGCAAGCCATCGAAACAGGGAATTTTTATTAGTTAAGTAAGCCACTGTCAAATGTATACAGTTTATTATAGTATAAGAAATTAAGGGAAACTAGAATGTACAGACAAATACATGAACCTAGAAATGGCCAGCAATTTTTGTTGAGTATTTCAAACTGCAGATTGGCTAGCAGAATTAAAATACAAGAATTAAGCTGAGTAATAATTGAAAATGTATCTGTGTTTATAGTTGGAGAGCTTTCAAAAACACCAAAAAATTGGCTTCAAGCTTAATAAACCTTGATGCTGTTAGTGTTGTCGACTTCCAAAACCATTTCCATCAAAATGTATTTTTGCAATTGAAGTTCTTTTTTTCTACATTTTAACTCATATTTTAATTGCAATTGAAGAATTTTAAAGAGTTCTGGCCAGAGAGAGATAATTCATTTGAGGTGACAAATGTTTTTAAACTAGCTTTACGAGAAGAGGACCAAGAATATCAAGATAATACCCGTGATTTTATACTAGAATCCACACAGGTAATTTTAAATATTGACCAATAGCAGTAGGGTATTAAAGTAAAGCACTAATACAGTAAGGCTTCCATAAAACTAAAGTTGCCAATGTATTGTAGAAAAAGAGAGTTTATGTGAGCAGATGTCATGTGTTATAAATAATTCGAAACATTTAGTATTATGTTTGACTGGATTTACAACTACAATACTCTGGTTTTGAATCTTGGTAGTGTCTAGGAAGATACTTTAAGATATTTCAAGCTATTTTTCCAGTTGTCAAGGGCAACAGGATGACTGGGTGACCAAATGCAGAACCCTATATAGGGAAAGTTATGACAACTCATTTCAAGGCGTCATAAAGCTCTACTTAACAAAACGTTTTATTTTTTTCTTGCATAGAGTGTCCCTTGCTTGTGAAAACTGTACTAGCAATCACAAGAGCCTGGCGTGAAATGAATAACAGACAGAAATGAATCCGTGGTAACTATCTGTCTTGATGCTACCAGGGTTGGACCAGTAGTCGAGGGTCTCTAAACATGATGTACCCTGTAGTTCAGATAGAGTCTCTCTAAACCATGATGTACCCTGTAGTCTCTAAATACGATGTACTTGGTAGTTCAGATACTATAAACCATGTTTACATTGTAGTTCAGATTCGGATAACCCATAGTTTTGTAAATAGGAGGTCGATTGTCAAATAAATATGAATTTTACGATATGTTAGTCCCGAAATGACATAGTTTCTCTTAAATGAATATATTGTTAACACGCTGGATGGATATATCTGGATGCAGTAGACTTGGTGTAGAAAATTCTAGGTACATTAAAATGTTGGCAATAGGAGGGATTTCTTGCTATGGCTTGTTTGTGGTATAGGATGGGATTCAGTGTCTTGATTATAATCACAATGTTACACTACACAATCTTAAGAATAAACGAGGTAACTAAACATACCTTCTTTTTTTAAAAAGTAGCCAAATTGAGGAAAATATGCTTTTAAAAAAAATTGTTTATGGAATATTCACATATTTTTAACAAAATTATTAATCATTACGGGAAATTTCATATTTCCAACTGGTGACAGATAAAAGCTGACAAAAAATTTTATTTCTGTAAAATTGTTTTAAATTTATTCAGAACTGCCACTTTGAACTATACTTTTTCAAATAGATATCAAAAATAAACAATTAACCATATTTGAAATTTGGTCATTTGTGATTAGCAATTTCTACCAATTTTGATAATGATCCACATAACAATTAAGTGCGCTTTTTGTTGTATAATGATAATCATAGTGTGGTCAGCTATACTTTTCGTTTAAGAAATGTATGTTTTATCGCCTATAGACTTGTCTGCGCCCTGTCTGTCAGGGACAGCCAACTGCGACAAAACAATATAATAGGGCATATTTAATTGTGAGTAGGCACAGTTACTAGGGTCCCAAGTTGGCGTCTTTGTACACTTGACGTCATATTTTCATGACATCATATGGAATTTCTGGCTTCACAGTTGTCGCAACTTTATCTATATACGGCTTTGGCTGAATGGTTTAACACATGTGCTTTAGATCATTCAGTCAAGTGGCTTGGTTACTATTCCCCGTTTGTGCGTGACAAGTAAAGTTGCCTGTCCAACTTCGTGGGTTTGCTCTGGGTCCTTCTGTTCCTCCCAGTTATTGAAATAAAGTTTACCATATGTTAGTCAAAAAAAACCCTAAAACCTAATTTGTGTCAAGTGGCCGGTAAATCCCATTTCTCTCTCATGCCTTATTATTAAGGACAACCAAGATACTGTATAAAAATTGGTAGGGTATTGAAGCTGGAAATCTTTACATGTGAAAATAAAAAGAAAATACCATGGTAGTCTCAAAATATCCAAAGTATCATTTTACACACAATTTCTTTACTTTAGATGACTTTATGATCATGCACATAATTTTGCTACATATCTATTTTCAGTATGATTATACATTTATGACAAAATTGTTAACAACCCAAGATGCTGTGTGGCCAGATTCATGCACATCATTACATAATGTGTTTGATCTGATACAAACAGCTCAGAAACTACAACAAGACAATGATATAGGTCCAGTTATAGTTTTAGATGGGTAAGATGTTTTACTTTTCAGGGGTTATTCCTTATTCTTTTATCTGAATACTTTTGAAATTGCTCTTTGTCCACATTGAAAAGAAACTTTTGCTAATTCTTGCATTAACAGTAGAAGGTACATTGACATTATTTTGCATTGGTTATGAAACAGAATTTGATAATTTACATATTAGAATTTACTAGTTGGTAAAAAGTAATTTGGGATTTGACGCAATTTAACTAGACATTTATATCAGGAATATTCATTTGGGATTGTACATCAATTTGAGACAATTTCTGCAAAGCTATTCCTGGGATATGGGTGTTTTGACTGTCAATTTATTAGTCATGCAATTATTATAGTGGTTTTCAAAGATTTTAATGAATGTTTTACACTGGATTTCTGAAACTGCAGTGATTAGTGGACTCATCAACTACAGCATAACAATCTACTGGTTGTTAAAAAATGTTTTGATTTGCCGGTCAGTTATATATGATGGCAAGCTTTTAAATTATAGACATCTGTGCATTGCAGCTTTTTTCATTAAAATTATATATCTGATGCAATTATGATATTAATTTAAAGATACATTATGGGAGATTAGATAAAGAGCTGACAGTTCTCACTATAATAGTTTAAAGAGAATTTGCTGAAAATTTCAGTCAATTTGATCCACTCTGAACCAAGAATTTAGCGATTGAATTTTAGGCCTAGCCTAGGTCATCATTACTAAAGTCGGTACGATAGAAAACATAGTCTCGATTATCCATTTTTGATTTAATCATCAATGAGCGTTGAGCAGCAGATAGTATTCAAATCCAATAAATTACGCAGGCTAGCGATGACATCAAGAGGTGATTATGTTCTGGATAAGTTAATTAAAGTCTAGTTAATAATTTAGATAACATTATCAGGCCTAAAGAAAGACCTGCAATAGGCCGATTTAGCTCTTGCATAATGTATGTTTATTGTTTAAACAATTTGTTCAAAAGGACTTTTCATATGCCTCATTTTTAATTATATTGACTATATATTTAATGTTTATTACTAGTAATGGTGGTGTACAAGCCAGTAAATTCTGTGCTCTATGGACATTATTTAATCAGCTTACTAATGATCATGTTATTGATGTTTACCAACTTGCCAAACTTTATCATCTTAAACGACCAGGAATTATTGGCTCTCAGGTAAACTCAAGTGATTGATGTATTTATTTATTATAGTTTCTTCTTGTCTTTAAAATTTATTTCTAATCCATAAAATGTTTCAATGTAAAGTGAGTTATACAGTGTTTTTAAAAGACAGGACAAACCTTGTCATTTATGAAACATGTATCAAGAGAACCGTGTAAATAGTGGCCATCAATTGTCGTACCTAAAGTCTGTATTATTGTTCTCAAATTTATGAACTGAAACAAAAAATAGTTTCAATGAACTGGCTTTTAAATTCGTTTTTCCATTTCTTCTATGCAGTCTGAAATATTGGCTTAATCGCTTTGTTATGGCTTCTGTGGCTATGCCAATGCCAAATGAACTTACCATAGTTGAGAAAAATTATGCTGAGCTTAAACCTGTAATTTGTTTTCTATTGTGTAATTTTAAGAATATAATACTTCAGGATAAACACTGACATCGTTAATATTTTGTAATTTGAATTTTATATCATTGTCAGAACGATAACTCATTTCTATCTAATAATATCTTAACCCTTTAATTTTTGTTTTAATCATTTACCGGTACATCTAAAGAACGATTTCCAATCCTTCTTTGATAAATTTGAATAAGGAAAATGTTTATTGGATCTTTGTGTGTTTAAGACTGCAAGAATATGACATGATGGATTGTAGTCAAATACAATTTTATTTACTTATGACCTTTTAAAGAATTTTATTCTAGTAGCATAATAGTTTTACTTTTGTGTATTTCAGGAAGATTATGTTTTCCTGTATAAAGCTATAGAGAGTTTGTCTCTACATTATTTAGAAGAAAAGGAATCTGTTTCCTCTTCACCGCGACATCATAACTCACATTATGGTTCAATGAGAAAAAATGGAACATTACCACATAACAATACCAATAACACACTAAATAAAAATGAGACGGTTATTTGAGTACTGGAACAATTTTTATATACCGGTACAAGTTATAGTTACCCGCTTCCTATTATGGTGAAATGGACCGAAATATTCCAGTTTTTACGCTGATAGTTGATCATATCTTCAGCATTTTTTTAAATTGTAATTGATTTTTCTGTAATGTAAAATTCGTACTGCTACTGATCGTCTTATTCCAGAAGGATTGATCAAAATACACAAAAAGTGGCTTCCTGTTTTCACCAATAATTTTGGACTATGTTTTGTACAGTTGCTATTTATTAACATTTATACTAAGTGGTAATTTGCTTGTTGTGTGACATAGGAATATACTCCAGGATTGAGTCCATTTTGGTTCTTTGCTAGTGCAACTTTTTTCCTTATGCTGAGATGGACAAATACAGAATATGCCCTATTGGAAATGGATGTAGACATCGTTCGATTATCAAAGAGACAATGATTATGTGGTTTCAAAGGATGTCGTTTATGATTTAATTACACACGCACACCATTGAGTGTGTATTTTTCCGCTTAAACTACATGGATGTTTTTTCTTATACTTAGCTTTTATATATCATACAAAGGTGCTGACATTTCTTCTTGTATTTTGCTGACTAGCATTCAAGTTTTTTTTAAAATTTTGCCTGTTTGTTTTTTATGTAACAAATGAGATAATCAAAGTGATGTTTTAATTGTAGAATCTGTTGTATAGTGTAATTTATAAACTAGATGACCTGTATATTATGTTGTGTGTCGTGAATCTCTTGATTTAAATAGCATAATAAACAATTCAGAAGATAGTTCTTTAATACCTGGATGTATATATTCAATATCTTCAATTTCTAATTCTTTTTCAAAGCTTTTTCACATTACAAATGCCTTTTATAAAAACAGGATTTTGTACTTTTCATGGTGATACTTTGATGAAGCCTTAACTGATTTGATATTGTGTTATGCTAAGAAATTAGTAGCATTTATTCTATTATAAATTCATTCATTTGTACATTAATATCTTTTCTACTTGAATATATGAAACAGTTTTCTAATTAACTTACATTTTTCACCCAAAAATTTTATTGCATTGCTCTTTTCTCCAAAAATATTTAAAGACTTTATTCAACTATATAATGTATTAATGTTCCTGACAATGACTGATAAGTAAGTAAACAAAAATAATGTATATTCTTCTAATAAATGTTTAATATAGGTATCAGCTACATGTCTTTGGTAATCTACATTACCCTTTTCGAATTTCAATTTGAGTTTAAAATCTGTTATTCAAAACCAGAGATACATACATACATTGATAAAAAAATAAGATGACCTAATACAGAATCTTCAATAATATACATGTAGAACCAAAATCTGATCATATACGTTGCATGCAGAACATCTTGGATTTCTATGGTATAATTTTAAATAAATGATATTTAAATGTGCGCTGCCTTTCTCTACTACCTTTTTATTTTTCCAGCATTCTACTATTCTTTTGGTATTGAAAAAGGTATATAATTTGTTTTATACATGAATGGCTGGTCCAAAAATGAAAATAGTAATCATTAATTGTTATGATATTTATGTTTATTATTTTATTAGTAATAATCTTATTTGCTAGCCCACAAGAAATCCGCTTTTACTTAGAAACTATTTTATATTGGCAATTTGAAATGATTTGAATATGTATGTATTATATAGACTTCCAGATGATACTGACCAATGACTTATGTATATTATATATATTTTGTAGTATTGTTTAGTTTGTAATATTTAAAACAGGTTGTGTATTATTTTTGTTTATGTTATTTTGGTATAATTCTATTTTATCTAACAATAACCTGCTTTACTTTATTATTTGAAGTTAATCTTAAATCTTTGAAAACATTTCAGAATTATATACTCTTGTCTTGTGTATATAATTATCACAGTTATCAAATATGCATTAATTTTAAAAGTTTTGAAATCAATTAATAGCCTTTATTGACAGTGAATAATTTTTATAAGTAAGTTGTATGTAGAAGTAAAGTTTAAGTGAGTGTTAGATGAATAGGTTATAATCTATATATAACAAGCTGTTGATGACATCACTTGTTATGTTTACGTTGTTTTAAAACCCGTACATCATTTTGTTTATAAATATTATCATTATACCAAGTACGTATTATTGTCATTGATATATTTATCAACATATTTCTCTACTTATCAATTATGATACCTATGCCTTTCAATACATCTTTTTCTACATCATTGGAAGATTTATTGAAATTGTGAAATTCTATACACTTTTTGGTTTAGTACATAAAATACTGTAAAGCAAGAAATGAATGTAAGCAAGAAATTAATGTGTTAAATGTAAGCTACACCTTATTGTTCTAAACTAAAAGTGTGGAGGATGGTTATCATGTTATCGGCAATAAATTATCAGATAATGGGTGTCTTACTTATTTGATTAACTTTCAAGCAGCCACCAAATTGTAATGTTAGAAAATAGGATATAGCTGGTCACATTGATTTCATTGAGACATTGGTGTCTGGTTTTATAGTACTTCTAGAAATTATCAAAAATCTTTTGAAAAAAAAAAAGAACACCATTATTTGTCTTCACAGAAATAAAATTGTATATTTTTGTTGACTTTTAGGAAGGATGGTGATATTGTTGATCTGATTGTAAAAGATAGGTTGATAAATATATCTAGTGATAAACAGTGAAATAAGTTAGAAGTATGTATAAAAATCATAAGTTTTCAGGGCTCAGCTTTATTTACTATTGTTGTATATGTGTATCTAGTCGTAACTTGTATATAAATTACTCATATTGTACAATTACTGCTTTAACATCATTTTAAATCAACCCTTTTCTTATTATTTGTACATATTTTGTTGTTCTCTTTTTTTCTTTTTGTATTTTAATGAAATATTTGTCATTTGTGTAGTCAATGTTATTGTGGTGTTTTTTGATATTTTACAAGTTTTCATAATCGTTTGGTTGTTCTTCTCTCTTAATTCAATATAAAGGTTGTAATATTTTAATTTCTTGTACTATAACTTTATAAAAGTTTCAATACGTAAAAGATTATTTTCAATCTAAATTTTCATAAAGTAACACATACTTATGGAAAACAGCTACTGATTTATTTAGGCAACGTTTCGAAGAGTATTCTTTCAACATTATCAAGAATACTCTTTGAAATGTCGCATAAATACATCAGTAGCTGTTTTCTATAAGTATTTGTTATAATTTATTTATCTATCCAGTTGCTAAATGCCCCTAAAAGAATACTAAATTTTCATGTATTGTTACAGTACGTATCATCTTCTGTTGGTAGTGAACAATGCTTCTATGTTTTTCTCAGCAAGATTACATAATGAAATGAGAAATTGATTTAAGAAAGTAAATATAAATACATGATGTACATGATTTGATTAATACAAATAGGATCACCTGGATTTAAAGAGGTTTTATCAATCTCTTACCAAGACAGAAATTTAATAGACTTCACGCTGCTAATGCATCTTTAAGATTAAGAGCACTCATCAACTATTCATTTGTAAACTTGCTGACAGAGACTGGTATAAGAATTGTGTAGGAACTAAGTAAGTTGAACCAAAGTGTCGAGTTTATAACTTTAAGAATATATACTACACTTTTTTTATATTCTTAGTTGCCAAATATATTTATTACAGGGTTATGTCAAATTTTAGAAGTAATACTATGTAATTTATCTTCCTAGGTTCATTCTTAAAACTTTTATCCCCCAAATTTTAATGTGCTCATGATAAGCCATATTTTGGCTTTTTATATGTACTAATAGTGAGATGACATTTGTTGCTTTCTGTTTGCTCAAAAGAATAACTTATATCCAAACCATTTTTATGTGTATGTTTTCTATTTTTGTGAATGTCAATTATTATGTATGCTTTATAAACTGTACATGGAAATCATCATAATATCATCTTTGTTATTATCATTCATACTTTTTACTTTGTTCACTTTACATAATGTGCTTCATATTAATGTCTTTATCATATTAACAAGAATATTCAGCTTTCCATAGTAAACTCAATCATTTTGAATATGCTTAGAGACAAAGCTCAAAAGTTTGATTATTGATCAATTGTCTATAGGGCAACATATTGGTATATAGCTATACACATGTATACATACTTAATCTGTGTTACATGTAAAACTACAGTAGTAGTGTCAGTCCTCTTTACATCCGTCTTAAATGTTATTATGCCAGCTAGACAATCTTTTTATTTTATATTTAAAGAGCACATTAAGACTGTGAGGAGCAATGTTTAATTATATTTGGCACCATCTAGCCCATAGTAAAACCATTCGATTTATAATAGATGTGATCTAAACAAATAATTTTTTTCCGGTACAGAACCTGTAATTGATCATTTATACCCCAATACCTTACCATAGTTAAATAGCAAGAGTTGGGTAATCAGCAGTTAACTTTAAAATGACACTCTTCTCATTGGCTGTATTAGTTTGTTTTGTTGGATGACAATTTGACCTAATCTTTCAAAAGGGAATTTTAATTCAACACTTTATTTGACCAAAATCAAAGAGGTTTAGCATCAGGGAGAGCATTTGCACTTTTAAAACTTGTTTTAGAGACTGGTTATTGATCAAATTTCAGGAATATTGAGTTACCACCTACGGTTTAAAAGATATGTAAATGTGGTATAGAAATAGCTAGTTCGCTTTTGATTGAAAAGATTGCAAACAAGTTGGCCAACAAGTTGGCCAGCAAGGTTACAGATGAACCTTTTCAAGTTGTGCATCAGTTAAACATATATTTAGAATGAACAAATAAAAAAAATATAGAGCTATTGCCCCCCACCTCGAAATCCTAGGAGAGGCATTTTACAAGAATATTAACTTAAGCAGGAATTGTACATTTGTGAAGTTAAATGGTTGGGTGTAAGTTAGATTAGATGATTAATAAAATATTCATGAATCAATATGGTGTTAACATCAAACTCTTGTTGGTAAGTTCCAGTTAATTTAATATTATTTATTTAGTAATCAACTATATTGCAGACCTGTCATCAATAATATATAAAGTTATCTAATTGTGCTAAATTTTAAAAATAAAAAAAGAACTTTCATATTCATAATTTGAACATTGATTAGAGTATTATAGTTCTATTTTAAATGATAAATGAAAGAATGTGTAGATATATAATGAGATACTGTGTACTCTTAATTCTAACATATCAGATTGCTCATAGTACTAATGTAACCATCCTGTCCCGTTATTATCTATTATATATATATATCAGTATTGTTATATATTATCAGTATATATACACATATTATATAGTATACATGTTTCTACCACATGCATGAAATTATATCTTGTGTATATTTTACATACATTGCCAAGTCTTGAATGTAATTGTGTAATAAAGCATTGTCTGTCTTGCCTATGTGGGCTCAGAAAGATTCTTTTATTTTCATACACCCACATTCCAGTGTGGGCGCATTATGCCGCCACCCTTTTGGTCCGTCGACAAATGGCTTGTGAACGCGATACTGTCCATATTTTTGACAGATTTGTTGTGAAGCATTAGGAGCATGAAGGGACGAACCCTAATGATGTTCAAGCTGCGACCTTCTGAACAGCCGTTTCTTTGCTGAATTAATTAGTTTCTAATTTGTTGTTATTATTGATGACTTCAACATATTTATTTTATTTTTTTAAGCACAAAATCAACTAGCTGAAGAGTGGTGTCGATTTCTATTGGCCGTGGATTATTCGGGGCATTCATTTATGAAAATGAATCTGGGGCATAGATTGCATACCTTTAAGCAGTTTTGGGATGTGAACGCTTTGTGTTACATTACAACACTGATCAGCAGTGAATTTTCGCTAGAAGACTTTCGTAATCCTCTGTGAAACAGATTGACATTACAAGTGTGATGTTTACCCAGATATGCTACTTTCCATACTTCAAATACATGTAGTATCAAAAGCACTTTATATGGTTCCTTTAGGAACTGTCTCTGATCGGACGATGTCCGATGAAATGGGTACTGTCTCTGTCAGCAGACATCGTCGGTTCAGAGACAGTTCCTAAAGGAACTGCTAAAGCACATGCTGGTATGGAAATGGTTCACTACTGATGCCTTGCTCTAGGAGTATCACCGGTACATATTGCCATCGCAGCTGCGTTGGTATTATGGCGGTATATTAGATTTAAAATTCTAACGTGCTATCGCCTAATTTCATCTTATTTCTATTAGGCTATTTAGACGAAAGCGCCATCTTCATTGACGCTTGCAGAACAGTAGGACGTTAAACCCCATTTCATTTTCATTTCATTGACGCTTTACACGTTTAGCAGGCCCGGCGGAGTGAGGAGGCTAGGGGGGGGGGGGTGGAAGTACCGCAAGTACTCTTTTCTCCAGGATATTGCGGCCAGTGGACCCACGCCTATAAGGACCTAGGATGGAAGCCCACCCCCCCAATCAAGAAATGCTTCCGCCGACCCTGTTTAGCATAAACATCAATTTTAGAATTTTTACACTTCTGCCCAGCAACCAACATTATGAAGTCGTCTGGTGTCGCCACTGCGTGCTCATTTGGTGATTGAGCTTCTGGTCGGGACCATTATATTGATATAAACGACTCGCTTTTCGTCTGGTTGAATTGTTGGACGGAGTGATGAAATTGAGAGAGGGGGATAAATGGGGTTTAACGTCCACTTGACACAAACTAGGTCACTTCGGGATTAACATAAGGCTCAATTGTATTTCAATAATTTGCATGCGCGTAGGGGTCTTTAGCAGTGGGAGTAAACCGGAGAAAACCCACGAGGTTGGGCAGGCGACCCTACTCCTTGTCACGTACAACGGGGGAATCGATGCTGAAATTGAAAACAACATCGAATGTGATATGGTTGGCAAATACTATTTTAAGCTAGCTCCTAACCTATAGTAGTAGTACTAGTACTAGTAATCTAGAATGCTTAGCCTACTTTATGCCTGTAACTTCTTACTTACACATGTTAAATTTTCTATTTACACATGTAAAAATGCTAATTTATATGACTTATTTTTAAATATTTCAGAATGCTTAGCCTACTTTATGTATAATGTAACTTCTTACTTACACATATGTTAAATTTTCTATTTACACATGTAAAAATGCTAATTTATATGACTTATTTTTAAATATTTCAGTTAGAATTTGTATTTTGTTCAATTTGTAGTTAGTTAAGTTTTGTTAACGTTTTGACATTTCACAAATTTAATGTTACGCGGTCAAGGCGGCATAATTAAATTCTAACGCTCATTTTGGTAACAGATGGCGCTGTTTACACTTATATGGGGACATGTAAAATCTCGCCTTCTTCAACCCCCCACCCCCCATATCTTGTTGTTTGATTTCTGATTTAATGGAAAACAAACCGCAACATTTCTATTTTGGCCAATTCCCGGTGATTAACACAGCTGCCCCTTGATGTAATGTCGTCTCGTTTAGTAGATCCGAAAGCCCCCTCCCCACCCAGTCTTGAGCAACAAAATATAGAATATACACACAAACCAGAAACCGGGACAACAGGCGATACGGTATATCTATGGTCTAACTATATACCCGAGGCTTGGCGTAAAGAAACGTTGACAATTTATTTTCCTATAGCATTGGACCTATCTATTACTTTGGTCGCCGGTTTTCATATCTTATTATGTGCAACCATTTCTTTTAGTTTTAAATACATATTGTAGCAGAGATCAGATTATAGTTAGGCGAATAACCGTGTAAAAATATTACAGTGTACGTTTTATACGACCACATTTTCACGTCCGTTAACATTAATTGTTTATGGATACTCTGCGGGTCACAATTTTTATCCGATTTTGACTAAACGTGAAATATAGGTCTATCTCCCAAAGACCTCGGTTCCTTTCGATATTGGCATGTATCAGAACGTAACTTCGTGTATTATGGCCCCTGATTGTACGAAAAAATCACGTTTTAGAGGTCACAATTTTCATCTGTATTTAATGAAACTTGAAATGTATGTTTAGAATCCACCGATCTTGGTTCCTTTCGATATTCGCACATATCGGATCGTAATTTCCTGGGCCCTGTTTCACAAAAATTTAAGCTAAAATCACTAAAATATATTTTGACTAAAATCAAAATGAAATTAAAAATTTTATGCCTTTCACGAAGATCGATTTTTACTTAAAATGCAACTGTTGCCAGGTTGAACTAATTAACCGTTACAATAACAACGAGGAGAGTTTCATACGTTGTAACAATGTCTGCACATGATCAGACTGTCGTAGAGAGATGCAATAAATTGCGTATTATTCGTTTTGAAATGTATCAGTTGGTTTGCATATCGCTTTCGTGACCTTGGCATTTGATTTACTGGCAGGCTTCAATAGAAATAATGCGTATCGATAAACTAAATCGCTTGAATTTCGTAGTTTTATGGTATTTTGGATAACAGAAACTATTGAGAATTGTCACAAACATGTGATATTTCTGAATCAAACGATTAATCTAGACTAAAGTATTGTCGAATTTTAAAAGTATTTAACAACTTTTAAACTGATACACGAAATAGCCAATGTTCTGATGCCTAGATTTGAAATGTCAGTCCCATGGACACTTTTAATAATACTTTGAGAATGCCAAAGTGCCACACTCCTTATTGGATAATGCCTATCTATCTTACTAAATCAAAAGATTTTTTTCCCAGAACAAATACCCTTGTAGACTGGAGGCTCAGCGCGGGGGGGGGGGGGGGCATCAAATGGGCACTAAACCAGACCCAACTTTTCTAGAGTAAAATTTTGCGTAGAATACGATGCCGAGTGGTAATCAGTCCGCCGTTGGGGCGTTTACGAGATATTCGGGGTCAAAGGTCAAATGAGTTCATTTGCACTGAAAGTGAATGCGCAGTCATTCTTGTATTATGAAAAGAAGCTGAAAATGATCGAAAGTAATCACACTTTCAATAAAAATGTAAACTTGCTAAATCCACCTTTAGTCTTAGTGACTTTGGAGGTCAAAAGGTGAAATTTACCGTTTTTGCACGAGGAAGATTTAAAGCAATAAAAACCCCTACGCGCAAGCGAATTATTCAAATAAAATTGAACCATGTGTTAGTCCCGAAATGACCTACTTTGTGTCTAGTGGACGTTAAACCCCATATCTCTCTCTGTTTACCAGGGTTTGGAGGGTTTTTTTGTTCTTGAGGTTTTAATTTGGAGCGTCATCTAATTGCTTATATTGCCTTACAATAAAATAAACGGGTAGGCCGCAGCCATATTTCCCATTATTTTTGTGAATGATAGTACGTTTAAATTATATAACCCGGGCCGCAAGACAAGTCGAAATAATTGTGACTTGTCGACTTGTCGGGTTGTGAATAAGTTGACGCGACAATTTGACAAGTCGACAGAATTGACCCGACAAGTCGACGAAATGAAGGCGACGATCGTCAGGTTATTTTGTCGTGTTGGCGGGTTGATTTCGTCGACTTGTCGCCTTCTTCATAAGGCGACGATTTAGATGGCATTTGAATGGCCGCTAACAGCCACCATAGTATACCTAATTGTACGAAAAATGGCTTTTGTTTTTTGCTTATCCATCTCTTGCAAAATGTGGGCGTATCTTGCCAGGTAACCGCTGGTTCATTTTTGTGCTCAATGATCTTCCTCAACTCAAATCTTTATTTACAAATATCTTCAAGGAATTCTGCACATCACACTATTTTCAAACTTCATCGTATATCCAAAGACATCCCTCAAATATACTCTTCCAAAAAAGTAGGGGATATTGAAATGCAAATACCTATGCAGGTTGTGATATGATAAATAGTCATGGACACTAGACATGCTTTGAGAGTATGTTCACAGATGAAGAACTTATCGCCCCAACAGAACCACTGAGCTGCACATGCGACACGCAATAGCGCCATACACGTGGGGATGGGTTCATTGTCAAATTTGACACTTCAAGGGAGGGTTGATGAAAACTGCCGCGTGCCGGTTTATCCTATCCATGTTTGCTTTCCTATCCTGTCAATCGACAATATTGCAAGAATTGGCCGTGGTACTGCACGAGGAGTGGGTCAGATTGCCCCAAATCCTGATTGGACGGTTGATTAGGAGCATGCCACGACGAATTGCTGAATGTCTGAGGTTTGGTGGAGCAATTACTCATTATTAAGACAAAAATCAAAAACGTCCATTTTCACTTTTGACAGTGTATCTCTTTGCGAGTGAAATGACGCCGTCAGATAAGCCACCCATATGAACTGTTTATGTTCATGTGTAGGCAATTGGCCTGTTATTATCATACACTGGTTACCTCTAATAAAAAAATCAGTGCATTTCCGCAGTTTTGTATTGTTTCTGAATACCCCCTACATTTTTTGAAGAGTATACATAAAAGAGCAGAAAATCGGCCATAAATTAAATGAAACTGTCTTCAGCTATTGGTCAGTGCGATTTTATTATCTGCTTGAATGTTTTAAATTGTTTTGAAAACTAATCTTTAAAATTATAAAATGAAGTTTTAAATTCTAAATTAAAAATAGACCCCCTCCCCCGATTTTGTCCAGATCAGAGGCATAGCCGTGAAATATATATTGGGGGGTCCGCAAATGAAATTATATAAAATATTGACAATCTGTGCCGCCGGACGCACGAGGCTGTGCAGCAGCCGATGTAGCGCGATATTATAATATAACGCCTATTCAACCGGATGGAACTGAATCATACAGGCTTATTGAATAGGGTATACCTCAGTTGCATCGGGTGAGTGTGGGAGGGTCACCCTCCCACGGGGGGGGGGGGGGCAACCCCATAAAATATTTTTAAAGTTTCAGTCTTCTGTAAACTCTGTTTTGGCATATTTTACGGGGTTAAACTTAAACATCACACCAATACAATGTTTAGCATGTTTAAGCCAGGGCGTGCCGTATTCATATTTTTTTCATGACTTTTACATATTGAATGTTACGCTTGAGTTAGTGGATTTTTTTATGAGGAGGATCCAAATGAAACAAAACTGGATCACCACCCGATCCGCCTATTATTAGCCTGCGGATCACATAATTTTAGTTTATGAGGATGCATATTTGACAATCACCATAATTAACTACAAGAAAATTGTATAGATATTTAAAATATTCTGTACATTTTGTGTATTATAAATGGATTTCAAAAAGTTAACATAAGTGTTTGTGTTTTCATTTGTACATTGTTTTATACAGATAGAATCTTAACTAATCCTAATAATTGTTGTAAATAAATAGGAGTTATAGGGCCTATGTAAAACAAAAAAAAATTCTTGGGGGGGGGGGCAAGTATATTCAGACCCCCGGACCCCCCCCCCCCCCCCCTGTGTGACGACCATAGTCGAGATCGATCGAGGCGTTACTGTTTCATTACTGAACGCATAACAGGTTTTGCTAATTTGAGCTTTGAAATACTGGCGCGTATTATGATATCGAATCAAAGCAATCATACGTATACACAGATATATTCATAATTATATTAAGTATTTGGGATTTTCCCTTATATTTTGGCATTTTTTACCTCATTAATTCATTCAGTCGCCGATACATAATAATCCCCCCCCCCCCGCACACACACACACCCACCCACCCACACTCACATTTACACTGTTTATCTTCATAAACATAGTGTTCCAAAAATGAACACATAAAATGGCCTTTCAGAACACACAAATGTAACAGATAATGAACACGTCATATGTGTTCTCAAGGCTTGCAGAACACCCGTGATCTGTCAGAGAACATAGTGTTCTGTATTGTAAACGGTATGTGTTCTAGTAGAAAACATTACTGTTCTACTCTCAGAACGCCTTGCGTGTGTTCTAAAGACCCCCACTGAGAACACTTTGGACACATTGGACGGATGTAACAGATTTAGAACACCACAATAGTGTTCTGGTGGATATTGTGAACACGACCTGTTCTGAAATCAAAGAAACGGTCTTCTTGGCTAAATTTAAATAAAAACAATTAGAAATATAGATAAATGTATTTAATAATACATATACATGTATACATGTTACTCTTGATAATTTGGGTATTTGTTATATATACTTCTCAGTGATTTTATAAATGTTTTATATTTTTTACTGGTTTCCTTTTTGTACGGCTCCTCCATTACAAAGGTTTGCATTATCCCCAGTACCATCGAAAAGGGTATGGGATACTCTAAATCAAACATATAATATGTTGCCAATAATTTTAATACCGCAGCCATTACACCTCCCGCTTTTGCTATTGACGAAAACACGGAATCAAAAGCAATAAATATTCCTTTGTATTTAATACTGCGGCTATATCACTCTCCAATACATCCTGAAATAATACACAAATAATACAACTTTAAATTCATAAAGGACACATAGGTACTTCACATTTCCTATTTTAAAGTGAGAATTATATTTTCTTATATTGTAAACTCGATTAATAAGCCTATTACAATATTAAGATTTAACCTCAAACATCAAAATATAAATTCTCGTAACCCATCGGTTTTCTATCCTAAGGATATATGAAACCGATGGGTATGAGAATGGAAATATATTACAAAAATAGTCCATATTCGTAGACAAATAGCTGTACACCGTTCATTGATTTCTGTGACGGGGGGGGGGGGGGTAACATTTTTCCCGACAAATTACTTCTTCCCGACAATTTTGATAACTTTTCTTAGTTTATGTGTATACTAACACAATGCATTCTGAGTTAGAACACTTAGTGTTCTTTGACACTTCGCCGCGTCACGTGACTTCCTGTCATGTCTACCGCTCATCAAATTTTCTCAAACCCAGCGCCTACCCAAAAAATGTTAACCCTTGCCGTGAGCATATATTTTTGAAAAAAAAATTATTCCATTTCTTATCTCTAGCATATACACGATAAACGTTACGCTATACGTTACATATTGGGGTAAAGTTACCTGATAATTTAAACACAAAATAATATACTCAAACGGTACAATGTCTGAAGGCAAACTTGAAACAAAGCGCGGGATTCAATGCGCATGCTCTAAAGGGTAGGTAACTCTAAATACATAAAAACCAGAACACATTGTGTTCTCCCAAAGAACACCAGATGAACACTAGTGTGCTATTTTAATCCGACAAGAAAACAGTTTATTTTTTGATAACTGTTTTCATTGATAAATAAAAAAAAACAAATTGTTTATATAAAAATAACATTGTGTAAGTTAACTACAGCAACTAACAGTGAATATACTTTCATTTAATGTGAAGGCTACACATATTTTATGAGTGTAGTCGATGAGAAAATGAGACGCGGTGTAGTGTGTGTTGTATGTTACTTTTCTAATTTGTGATATTCAAAACGTAACATTAAACAATTTTCATTCATTTTTACACGAATAAAACACGATTTGATATTATATAGCATATCCATCATGATCAGAACACATCGCTAGAACACTAGGTGATCTCGTTGAGAACCACTGAGATCTCACATAGACCTATGTGTTCAATATTAGAACATACATGACGCGTCATGTGTTCAGCTATGTTTAGAGTGTACGCAGCTGTTGGAGAAAAAATGAAATATTGTCCAAAACAAAAAAATTAATAAAGCTTGCTTAACAACTGATCTTTCTGTTAAAATCAGAGTGTATAGTATATACAAATATTATCCATATCCGTGCGGTATTTATTAAGAACAAATGTTATCGACCCAAATATTTACTCTCAATGATTATCTGTATTGTATGGAAGGGATAGTCGAGCTGTCAAACACAGGCCATTGAGGAGAACACAGATTTGTTAAGAGGTCAAAGTTTGTTTTAAACTTCCATATTTAATTTACGATACTACGACACTATTACGGTTCTTATGAGCTTATTTAGCAATAGGCTAACATAGATAACAATAATATCAACTAGGTGAACTAGGTCCTATATTTGATTTGGTTGACACACCAATAAATTGGTATCGTCTGGTTGTGTGACGTATCAAAGTATCCACGCACTTCTCGTATGGAATTAATACATACAACATGTAGATAACTAGGCCAGTGCAAATTATAGGTCACGTGATTTCCTCAGGGATGCGAGGCAGCGATGACTTGCTGAGAGTTGAAGGTTGAAAACACGCGATGTCTACTTGAAACTTCATAACTTTGATAATATGTGCTTTGAAATGTGGGTTTCTGTAACGTGTAAGGCTAAGAAATGGAAATATTAACGTACAATTGTTGGAATATGAGAAGAAACATTTGAAGAAGAAGTTTCTGAAATTATTCTAGATAAGCCATGCGTCGGCTTCACTCATTTATAGCCATTGTTGGCTTGGGAGTGTTGGTTCCATTGGCGATTACTTACTATATTTGGAACGGAGCTAAAGGTAAGTTCTGACCGACAGTAACACTAATGGTTAAATTAAATTCCATTTGTCACTCGTAGAAAGTATATGCAGTTAAAATAAGTTTCAGACATAGACCGATGCTGATAGAAAATGCATGAAATAACACAAAATAAGCAACTTTTAAGTGTTTGTTGACAATACTCTGTTTGGAATTTGCTGACAATTAAAAGGTAACGTATTGACATTTTGTTTTTATCGCTGATATAGACTTATAGTCTTAAATAACTTTATATATAGATAACCCAGAAAAATTATTATATATTATAGGCCTAGTATGGAGATGAATTACAATACAGTGTGCAAAGAATCGTATTTAGTAAAATAACTTCCATTTAAAAATAAAACCCCCAAACCAAATAAAAATCAGAATTACGTATTATTATCGCATAATGTACAATAGATTACCATACCAACATCTTCATTTCATTATGTGTTAAGCTGGTGCTGGAATATCAATTTATCCGAAAGACACAAAAAAGATTCCCCTGTTCATGAAATGAGATCACCGTGCACTTGATGCCGTAATAAATATTATGCAAGAGTAGTCATTTAATACATCAGTGCAGGTGGACATGTGTATTTTCCAATGACCGCATTTTTATGTTAAGGATATTCAGGCTCTACTAAGCACTTTAAAGATTCTGATTCCCCCATAATATATGTAATTCTAAATAAACATAAAAAATTCATTTTTCGAAATGAAACAAAACTTACATTACTTTGGAAAATAATGGTTTTTAGGTCATACTTCCACTTTATTAATTAACAAGTTTATCCTCCCTTTTTTTTAAGAAGGACGTTAAACCCCATTTCATTTCATTTCCTTTTTATACGCCCACATTGAAATGTGGTCGTATATTGTCGTCGCCCCCTCCGTCAGCACCGTCCGTCCGTGGACGCTCTAGAGACTAAAGCTAGTATCCGATTTACTTTAGCTTTAGATTTATACACAAAGAAGCCTAGTGATTTTCAACGATTTCCGATAATTACTGCCAGAGTTATGGCCCTTGTTCACTTTGAAACATATTGTGGACTTTAAAGTTATAGGCTACACAGTGTTCGAGGTCAAAGACAAAGAGGCCTATTGATTTTCGAGGTTTTCGGATAATTACTGCTAGTGTTATGGCCCTTGATCACTTTGAAATACCTTGTGGACGCCCTAAGAGGCTAAAGTTAATATCCGATTTACTTTAGGTAGAAGACACCTATATTTTCAAGGATTTCGGATAATTACTGCCCGAGTTACTGCCATTGGGAACTGATCTATTAATTTTGGTCGCCGGTTTTCATCTCTTAGTATGTGCAATCATTTCTTTTAGTTTTAAATACATATTGTAGCACAGATCAGATTGATCGAAAGTGTGATCGAATGGACAATAAACCCCCTCTATTGTAGTAAGGCGAATAACCGTGTATAAATATTAGTGTACTTTTTTTCATTTCTCACATCAAATCTTTATTTGCAAATATCTTCAAGGAATTCTGCAAAAATGACCATCACACTATTTTCAAACTACATCTTAGTTTTTATCTTCGTTAATTTTTCCTTCCAATTTAGTCTTTCACATTGTTCCTTAATGGCCCCAAGATATACACCCAAAATCTTTGTGGAATTCTTATTTATAGGAATATCATTGATCGTAATTAAATCAGACTGAATATTTCCAATACCAAGAATGGCTGTCTTTTCTATATTGACCTTTCCACCCGATGCTCTACTATAGCGCGAAATGGAATTGAAGCACTGGATAACCGAATCTTCGTCGCCGACCGTAACATAACATTGGTATCGTCTGCATGTTGATAGATAAGTGATATTGAATCCTGAACTTTTACACATGTCAATGTAATTAATTTATTGTCTTTTATAGACATATTAAAGGCTCAATACCACTCTTGTTGTAACTGTATAACATGCCCCAATCTTTATTCTGGTCAACAAATTGTACTACTTTACAATATTCCAATTAATTGATGATACAAATTTCATCTTAACACACCTAATTTAAAAAATTGGAAAAATTCAACTAAATGATTTGAAAAGCCTGACGTAAAGCTTTTCAAATGTGACTTGGATTTAAAAATATTTCTGAACCCTCTGGACAAGTAAAATAGGATTTAATGGATAATTTACACAACAGGTAGGACACTAACACATCTGGTACTTAAAATAAGGCTATTTTTTTATTTTCTGGAGCTGTCAAGCCAGCAAGAGTCTTATTGTCCCTTTAAGGGTTTCCGATATTATAACGAATAGTAGAGCCGACACCGGACAGCCCTGTCGCAGAGATCTTTTAACATCAAAAAAGTTTGAAATATTATGTCCATTGCACTTAATGCAACTTTTTATATTTGAATACAATATCTTAATATTATTGACGAATTTTGCACCGAAGCCAAAACTATTTAATATTTTCGTTAAGTAGTCGTGGTCCACCAGATCGAAGGCTTTCATCTGGTCAATCTCGACAATATATGCAGAAGACATGTCGTGAATTACAAGATCAATGATGTCTCGGTTTGACATAATATTATCGGCGATATCTCTTCCGGGAATTGAACTGGTTTGCTGAACTGAAATAATAGATTTCACCGCCACTCTGAACCGAGAATTTAGAGACTGAATGGACAATTACGTGTTATATAATTGAGTATCATCGGCATACAAATGAAAGCTAAGACCATGTTTTCTGAAAGTATTACCTAATGGTGACGTATAAAGGGTAAACAAACAGAACAGAATCTTGAGGAACCCCAGATGACAAAACAGATTCAGACGACGATTTACAATTAACTAAAATACACTACTTTCTTACCCACAAGATAGCTTTCTGAAAGATTTAACGCAGAGCCACAAATACCGAATTTAAAATGTCGAAAGCAGCAGATAAATCTAATAAAATTAAAAATGTAGCCTACATTGTAGTGTGGATGGAATGAACACAATACTGTTTGGAAGATTACGATGGATTTTATTCATCATTCTTGACCAACCATACAACATGGTTGATACACGCCATAAAACTTTCTCACTCGGCAAACCTCAGCAGATTCCACTACCCTACATCTAGCCTCGGTTGTATGACGAAGTCCGCCATTGGAACTACTTCCAAGTTCCAGGGCCCTATACGCCATACATATCACATGATCAATATACATTTAGAATGGAGTTATCTCCCATTGTACGGTAATATGAATATTAACGTGACAGCTAGACACCACATTTCCCCTCTCCTGGAAGAAATACAAAACTAGCAATTCGATTTCATTTTGTACTGACAATGTCATTTTTAAACCATACTGGTTTTGTTTTTACCCTAGAATGAAAATTATTTGGATGGACAACGTTAAGTTCATTATTATTATAATCATATCGTTATTTGTATTTGAGAACATATATAATTATCATTTTCCCCCTCTCTTTGAAAATAATTACCATAAAATGGAGATAAATAACGTACATTCCATTTCTGACCATTATCAAGTATAACAGTACTTTGAACAACTTTAAACGTAATTCGAAATCGGTATGTGTATTTACTATGGCCCTTAGGCACATACCAACGCGTTTTAATTCTTACAAGATCACCTGGGTTAAAAGTTCGAATAGTTGCTCCTTTACGAGTATGGGGGTCACGGTGGCTAAGTGGGTAAGACGCTGGCTCGCTAGCCTGGAGGTCTGGTGTTCGATCCCTTCATTGGCCTAGAAAGTTCATCCAGATTCCCCCTTGTCAGTGATGCAGAACGGAGGGCCTGGCAAGGACAGCTGTCTAGTTGTTCGAATGGGACGTGTACACATTGGTGTGCACGTAAAAGATCCCTTGACAGTTGGAATTAGGTATTAGAGTAGGCCGTAGTGCCGCTGTCCAGGCAAAATTTCCCTCATAGCAGACTGTATGGCGTACGCTCGCCTTCATTAGCCCAGTTCGGAGCAGAATAGTAGGACGTTAAACTCAAATTCATTCATTTCATTTTCCTTTACGAATATCTGTGCAAGATTAACTTGAATTTTGTTTGATCTGAACACGCTGATCTATATCAGAATTGGACAGTGGAGTTGGATGTTGTGTAATCCCAATTATGTCTAGTAAAATACGCATATATGTCGTCCGTGTAATACGTTAGATGGGGATTCACCGGTTGTGATATCTCGCGTTGCTCTATAATAAGTACCAAGAAATTCGGTTACAGCAGTAGTAACGTTTTTGTTTTCAAACTGAACTGACAACTTCACTCAAAATTCGGTTAAATCTTTCGTTTCACTGTTACCTTGGGGTGTGATAATTATATGAAAATCTATGTGTTATATCACTTTTACGCAGACATTCACTAAATTCGCGAGATTTAAATTGAGGACAGTTGTCGGTTACAATTTCTTTGGGATATCCCACGCAGCTAAATATACGAACGAGGAAGGCAATTGTGGTAGACGTAGTAATAATATTACGGGTAAAAGCAACTTCTGGCCATTTACTTCGGTAATCAATTAATGTAATCATGAATCTTTCGTGTTCAGGTGCAGAATAGTCTGGACCCACAAAATCAAGGCCAAGTTTCACCCAAGCAGTTTCTGGAGGTTTAACGGGTTGCATAGGCGCTATACGCGTAGTAGCAGACTTTCGTTATACTGACAAGTGACGCAATTTTTAATCCTTTCGTTCACATGATAATCCATTTTAGGCCACCAATAGAGATCTCATAATCTCTGCTTAGTTTTAACAATACCCTGATGGTCCGTGTGCTACATGCTCTTCATTTTAAAAAGTACCTTATCATTCAAAGCAGTAATGTAGACGTATATTGTTACTCTTAATATGCGACAACCCTTGTTGACTGCCAGACGACTAAGCTGCTGTGGGTGTATCTTTCCTTGTCTGGTAGCCTATCTTGCAATCTGGTTAAAACACAGATCCTATTTCGATTCGTTTTTATAGTTCAAAATTTCGTTTTACTTGTCTTTACTACACTTGGATCTGGAAGAGTTGTTATTTAACTCGTGTTCTGAATGGTGTCAGGGATAAGCCAATG
This sequence comes from Patella vulgata, assembly GCF_932274485.2. NCBI lineage: Eukaryota > Metazoa > Mollusca > Gastropoda > Patellidae > Patella > Patella vulgata. Next base: position 49,215,028 of record NC_065885.2, read on the forward strand.
AAACGGTCTGTTACGGCGAGCTTTAGGCGTGTTTTGCACGGAACTGTGGGTAATCCACTAGTAACATCAATGCTGATTGGTTGATCAAATGTTTGACATCATAGGGTCATAAGTCGGTCTTTTGACCCCTGACGTGACCTATCGCTATAACTTGTCAATTCTTAATGTAGTGTAGGTAATCGAAAGTATAAAAAAACGAAACGAAATATAGATCTATATTTTAATCAGATTGCCTATCTTGTAACAAATTTCAACAGAAAAATGACAGTTCAGAGTGGTCGTTTGTGAACCAGGCCATTTGTAATTACATAATGTATTGTATTATTGTATTTATCAGTCAATCATAATAAACATGCAGCATCAAAATATTAAAATCCAATATTGAACAAGCGCGTGTTATAGTGTAATCAGTAGACTGGGGAAGCCTTAGCCTCTGTAATTCGACAAATAAAAAAACCAACAGTAAGGGTAACCCATTTTGAAGGTGATGTCTTATACTACCAGAGGATTATAAGACAATTCAAAAGTGTGACTCTGTCGAACTGTGACTGCATACTAAGCTGCTGTTGGCGTATCTTGCGTTGCCTGGGAACCTATCTTTTAATATATTTCAAGAGAAAAAATGATAACTCAGAGGGGCTTTTTGTAAACCAGGTCATTTGTAATTTTGCGGCTTATGGTGGGTGGTCAGTGACGTCTGCGGGAAATAGCGCCCAATCGCAAGCAGCACTGGAATTGCAGCGCTGTTTAATCATCGTATCCCCATGCTTTAAAAGATAACTTAACCATAATATCATCTCAAAAATATAATTCAATTTTGTTAATCTTTTAAAAATTATGGCATTACGTGAAAATTACAATTGTACCCCCCTTGCTTTCACTGTGGTCAAAGTCATTTTTTTGTTCAGTTTCACAGATTTTGTACAAAATTCTAGGTCTAATTCCCTAGCTTACGCAGGAGAATGGTCATACTGCCAACACCTCTCAGTGGCTGCCCCTTCAAATGACACCCAGGCACATGCCCTACCTGCCATACCATAGATACGCCTCTGGGGCTGCACTGTCCATGGTAGATCCGGCAATGGTAAATACATGGTGTCCCCTCTTCACTTAATGCCCTAAGAACGGGCTTTTTTGTTTACTGAAAAATCCAGTTCTGGGGATGTTCGACATAGAAACTTTAACGTATGCTACTAGTAGTAGATCCTGTTGGGTAGTGATATGTATGACAATAGGTATGATATACTTCCGGTGTCCATTTATAGTTCAGGATAAACTGGCCGCATTTTTTCACACGAATTCAGAACACGAATCGCGTGCCAGAATGCTCTCGAGTGCCATTTGTAATGAACGAGGCTAAACATATCCGAGGGAGAATACTACCGATGTAGGCTGGAATAACCAGACGCCAAAGACTGCCATTCAATTTAGACTCTTCGCGTATTTCGCCGACCATAACCGATTAGAAATCAATCACAGTAAAAACAGAAACGATGGAATGTAAATCAGTTGATGCCATTCATATTACATTATTATGCGTTGCAAGTTGCGATCCATTTGTGTCCATTTCTAAGTGCCAAAGAATAGAGATTTAACTCCTTTAACTCATAGCGAATCAAAACTATGTCGGAGGGAGAGTTCTTGTCATCTTGTCTTCGCCTTCCGGTTAAAGACTAATAGCGTAACTTATAAAAGCTGGCTCTTAATATGTATTTCTTATGATTTCTTTCTAAAGACCAATAGCGCAACTTATAAAATCTGGCTCATACTATATATTTCGTATGATTACTTTTAAGAGGAAAATCCTTCATTACATGGTAGGGGGGGGGGGGTCATTCATGTTAGCGCTTCAGGAAAACTCAAATGTGTACGGGATACTGAAAACGAACAGTCTATAGACTAAATACTCTTGGGCTTTCTGAAATACAATTTAATATAACACCGTAACAGTGAAAGGGCAGATCAGTATCCGGCTATGTAAGTCAAAGGTTGCTAATATGTTAAGCCATTAGCCTAAATTAAGGTCACCCGGAAAACTATCATTTTAATATTATCAACACGTATCCACCCCAATAGTATTAGAGATCTGAAGTGGAGGGACGGGCCAGATAATTATGTAAGGAAGGGTATCGCTGCCAATATTAAATGCTCTGCTACAATGTCTTTTCTATTGATTATATGTAAAAGGTACAATGTACAAAGTCATAATACCGGTAATGATAAAGTCAAAATAACTCTAAGGCAAGAGTTAAATGTAAAACGTCAAATATTAAGTGTTAAATGACAAATGTTTTGTGGGAAAATGCTTTTTTTGACGTGTCTACATTTTACATTTCTCTCATTACATTTTACAGTTGCTCTCTGCCACATCCCATTTGTCCTTCACGCATTCAACATAGCATGTTTCGCACAGCATCAACTTGCATATGCAAATGAAGGATATCACGTGACTTATTAACATACACGGAAACCTGGCACACTATAAGCCAGAACAAGGATATTCACGACACTATAACAGGAAATCAGCCTAGCACACAATAAAAATTTACTCACCTTGACACTTTGGATGGCACTTTATGATGATTACGGGGGGGAGGGGGGGCTGTGCAATGTCCAAATACGAAATTTCAGGTATCATGTTACATATTAGTGAAAATCACATTCATTTCTGTTTGTAAATATGTACAATCGTATTTTCATAATTTAAATCCAATAAATATCACACTATTAAAATACTGGTCTAAATACGAAATTCCAGATACCATGTTAAGTATCGCTGATTGCTCTTTTCAAATATGCAAATAATTTTCTGGCACATTCATATTTGCTTAACTTTACAAAATAAGATTAAAGTTGAAGTGAAGGAAGGGGGGGGGGGGGCTAAACTAAACTAAAATAAAGATACAGTGCTTAATCAAAAATTCTCTATGTCCATACATACAACATTTATAGTCATTCCTCTCTTTAAATATATTATTTATTTGTTGGGCACAATGCTTATATATTGTTGTTTTTTTAATGGATCGAAGTAGGCTACTCAACTCTTTATAGAGAAACCGGAAAGAGTGGGGGTGTTTAAAATATAAAAATACGGGTATTAGTACGAAATTCCAGTTATTGTGTTATAAATTACTGGAAAGTATGTTTCTTTGGCTGCTTGAATCTATCAATTATTCCCTGGCACATTCAAAATTACGCACGGTCGTCTAGATAGTTTCTTATGGTGTGCCAGCTTGATTTCTTTTGTCGTGTGGTGAATATCCTTATAGTGTGCTTGTGCCCGGTTTCCATATATGTTAATAAGTCACGTGATATCCTACATTTGCATATGCAAGTTGATGCTGTGCGAAAGTTGCTTTGTAGAAAGCGTGAAGGACAAATGGGATGTGGCAGAGCTCAACTGTAAAATGTAATGAGAGAAATGTAAAATGTAGACACGTCAAAAAAAGCATTTTCCCACACAACATTTGTCATTGAACACTTAACATTTGATGTTTTACATTTAACTCTTGTCTTAGAGGTATTTTGACTTTATCAATATCGATATTAGGACTTTGTACATTGTACTTTTTACATATAATCAATGGAAACGACATTGTCGCAGAGCATTTAATATTGGCAGCGATACTCTTCCATAATTATGAAGATGGCCACATACTATTGTGCTATGATGGAAATTCTTTCCGGACATCGGCGTTCCCGCCTGCTAATGATCGAGTCTATACTTCATGGCGTTTTATTTACGTGCATATCAACGGAACCTCGACTTTTCGTCTCAAGAGTTGGGGTTCACCGGAAAGAAACAGAGGAGAGGATACATTTCTATAGAAAACGGACAAGAACTAGATCGACAAATCTTTCGCGTATTTTGGTGAATATTCATAACGAAAAAATCCGAAACACAACCGTATCTAATGTATTTACATATTATTGTTATAACAATATTTTTTTTTCTTTCAGAGCATGGAATCAAAGAAAGAAGTAAGAAATATCCAGTAGAGTTTATGACAGGATTTTCAGAGGTTCAGTCAATTCTTTATTCCTTTAAGTCTACTGATCCACACAGGGTACACGTGCAATCCCAGCCTTTACATACAACTCGGGAAGACATGAAAAATTGAATAAATGGGGGTTTTGTTGGTGTTTTTCTCTGCAATTTCTGAATAATTAAATTAATTTCAAAATTCATGTAGATAGGTGTCTGTGGTGCGTTGAATTTGGGAGAACCAGTAAAATTGTCTATGAAGTGCAGGCGAAAATGTGACTGTCCGGACAAAATTCACCTCTCTTGCATAGCAATCGACACAATTCCATTACCCATTAAATTTAAGTTTTTTATTTTTTTTTATTAAAGATGCATTATGTAAGAGTTAAGTCTTCCTACTGCAGGTCTTTGTTTTGTTCTCAAATGTTATATAAATTATTAATTACACATTTATTCACATACCAAGCCAATATTCAGCTCTAAAGACCATCGGGTGGTCGCAATTGTTTGTGGATTGAAACACGTTTGCCAATTAATAATTTAATTTAATTTAAAAGTGGCTAATCGAGACTTGTTTATTATTGTAACAATAATAGCAATGACAATCGAGACTACATCCTAAATATTCAATATATCCCCTTTTCATTATCTATTTTAAACCATTATTGCGAGAATTGTCAGCTCTTTATCTACATCTTACACAATGCAATCTTTAATGCAAACATTTCCAACATAAAAGTGAAAGTTATGTAAATCATTGTTTTTGGGTTTTTTTCTCATTTGTTTCACAGACGAACAAGAAGACGAATAGTCGACCATCAGAAGCGGACATTAGAACATTTCACATGGAGAAATATTGTTACAAGTTACGTAAACAGTTACAGGAGGAACGCGCAAAGATTTCACAGTTTAGAAACATTTTATATGATGACAGATATAAAACATTGTTTTGTCAAATACCTAAAGTCGCCTCAACTAACTGGAGACGTATGTTTCTAATTCTGTCAGGGAAAATGAACACAACAGATCCCGGCCAGTTAAAATCATTCGACGTTCACAAAACATACGGCAAACATATAAAGCTGCTGAGTGACTTAAATCCTGAACAAATTCGCTACAGACTGAAAAATTACTTTAAGTTTGTAATAGTTCGTGAACCTTTTGAGCGGTTATTATCGGCCTACAGGAATAAATTTGGAAATCTCAGCAAAAGCAATCTGTATTTTCATAAGCGATTCGGAAGACGCATAGTGAAAAAATATCGCCCAAACGCAAAAGAGCAATCCCTTATAACAGGCAGTGACGTGACATTCAGTGAATTTGTCCAGTATATTTTAGATCCCAGTCGACAAGAGCCGTTAAACGAACATTGGACTGAATATCATAAACTATGTCTACCATGTATTGTACACTATGATTACATAGGCAAATATGAAACTCTTACAGAAGACTCAGCAGCCATTATAGATAGAATGCGAGCCTCTGACGTCATCGAATTCCCTGAACGCTCTTCTACATACCATCATAAAAAGACTGAGAATTATTTATATGACTATTTTAAACATTTATCACCCAAAACAATGTTAAAATTGTGGAAATTTTACTACCCCGACTTTTTATTGTTTAATTACACATTACCTAAATCACTGCACAATCTAACCAACCTAGTTAACTATCTGTGATGTTAGTATTTCCATAATAACTGTACTTTTACTGCAGTAATTTTCTAATAATTTTCTAATATTGACTAATAAAAATTAATGTCTTTCGAGAGGTCAGTTTTGTTGGAATGGGTACCATTTATTTTATCACGTGGACGTATAATGTCTCCCCTGTCCGTCCGTTCACATTTTGTCAGTGATGCAGGACGGGGGCCTGTCAAGGACAGCTGTCTAGTCATTCGGATGAGACGAAAAACCGAGGTACCGTGTACAAATTGACAGTTGGTATTCGATATAAGAGTAGACCGCAGTGCCGCTGTCCGGCTTTTTCTTTTAGCTTGTTCTCTACCCATCTCTTTCAAAATGTGGGCGTATCTTGCCTGGCAAACGTTGTTAAAGTGTGTACCTGTTTACTAAAATATTTGTTCGTTTGGAAGATATGCATAAAAATAAATCATAATCGTGGTTTTCTGTGGTAATCATAATAGAAATGTGGCCTTGTATTCTGTTAATAAATAAGTTGAATTTATTTAGCTTTTCATTTTTGATAGGAACCCACATGTTGGAAACTGGATGTCGGTTTAGTTACAAAACTCCAAAACACTAGTGCCTTTTAAAAGGAACAGCATGCTAAAAATTAATTCACACCAATATATTTTAAGATCACGGGAGGATATAGGAGTATTGAAAAATGAAAAGTTATATAATTTGCACACTTGGTCCATTGGAGATTAAATTAATAGTGACATTTTGGCATTTTCTTGCATTAAAAACTAGTGGTTTTAAGTTTCATATTTGTGTTCTCTAATACATTTAAATCTCGTGAAGTAATCCGGATTTGTGTAGATGACGGTTGATGAAAATGAAGTATCCGGCGTACGAGCGAGAAAAGATCTGGGAATTATCTAAGCCAGGGTTCCACTTGTTTAGAGGAACGTCTGTCAGGTCGACAAGAAAACTGTCTATGCGAAAACCCGATCAGTATCCAGTGCAGGATTTCGATTCAGAGAGGCCCTAGGATATTCCACTTTTGTGAGTCACCCCCCCCCCCTCTTTCGCCCCATCACAGGTGTATGCAGTCTTCGTTATGCCAGTTGGTGCAGAAAAGTAGGGCGTTAATCATACGGGTTGAATATTCAACAAAGTCAACATGATAACTAAGGACTTCACATGATTGTCATGGATACATTTACATAAAGTTTAAATAAAAATAAAAAAAATGCACTTACAAATATTTATTTATCTACAAGATAGGCAATTTATACGTACTACAGGAACATTTACTACACGAGGGTTTGTTACATGAACACTTACACATACACACATCGTCACATGCACAGTTGCGTTTTGTGTTGCACGTACATTGGTCGTTAAGGGTATAACTTGTGCTAAAAAAACAACTATACATTGACATAACCATAGTGAGAAATATCAAGAAGCCAAAAACTGCCATTGCCACCCATAGTTGTTTCTTGGTAACATAGCCCGAGATCAAATTATCTTCTAAATTCAGATGTTTTCTATTGGTTTCCATTGGTAAATCATTTTCCATGTCCATTGTGTCCGAAATAATCAGGATCTTAGATTTAGTGAAGAAAATTTTTTCTGAAAAATAAAATCAACTTTAAGTGAAACCATGGATCATAAGCCATCCAAAATTCACGTTCAACCAGATGAGGCAAATTTATATATTTTTATTGGAAATGTCTTGTGGTTTCGTCAAATGTTTTCTATAAGTTCATTGCAAAAAAAACTTTATTTGGTTCTTAAACTTTAATTGAAAACGGCATTTTTTAAAAAAAATCATTATTTACCGTTTTCATCGTATGATCTACGACGTCGTTCATTAGTACAGGAATTCTACAAAGAAAAAAAAAAAAAAATTAAATTATAGTTAAGTTCGGTCGAACGTTTGTTTCCCGAGTAACTGCTCGCCATTCTTGATGCAACCATTGACAGCCGGATAAGTCATAAAGTAATAGAATTACTAAAAGTAAAAGAGTCAATGCGTATATCTTTATTTCGTGTTGGTTTGGCTTTGATAATTTCGTTGGCCCACACCTGTTTCTATCAACTAGACTGCATAATCAGTCCCTTTAAATTCTTTAATGTAGAACACAAAGGTTTCAAGCAAAAAATAAAATTGAAACGAAAGTCAAATCTTATTATAATAAGAATGTAAAAGAGTGCATGTACCTACCCCATCACAGTTTTGGGCACATAATGTCAAGTTACATTCAAAATCTATAGAAGTATCTTTATTAAGCTGAAAGGCCATAAAGTAGGGACTGAATGATTTTAATCCCTTTGTAACAAAACCAGTCCCAACTTTAAATATAGAACCATCACCACACCTAAAATAAATTGTAAATAATATTGATCATTATGAATCAGATCATATAGGAGGGACATACGCTTTGTCATTTAATGCGATCTGAACCAAGCTTCGCTAAAAATCAGTTTTACGTGTTTTAAATCTGATTAAATATTTCTTGTTTTTATGGTTTTGATTCTTTTCACTACATGATATGTAACATAATCAGAACGGCTGCAGTTTAAATGTCTTATGTACCTGATTGTAGTAAATAACTAGATCAGTGCAGGCAAGCTATTGGCATGATAAAACTTAATAGATCCAAAATGGACCTCTGAATTCTGTGAAAATAAAGAATTGATTGTTCTGAGGTGTTTAGATTTGTGATTTAGGTTTTGAAAGATTAAGTTTAAGTGGGGGCTTGTTTATTAATTTTAGTTATCAAAATATAAAATCATAATGACGTACATCAAAGAAATCTAGTCATTTTGAATATAAAATACGGAACATAAGAAAAGGAAGCGAAAAAAATGAACCGAATAACATCTAATTAAGATCAGAATTCAGAATGTTAAACACATACCCTGCTCTAATAATGGCATGTCTAAATCTGGATGGCATTCCAACAGCATCACAGCTTACTGGTTTAATACCTAACTCATTATTCTTCCCTGCAAATAAGAAAACCCCACCAAAAATAAAAATGGATTTCATATAAATTTGTAATTTCGTGAAAAATGAATAAATTTGTCTGTTATATAGGCATGGAGTATGAGGATATAATTATTTTTGTCAATCCAAACGAATAGATTTAATGAACTGATCAGTCCAAATGGAGTTATCCATGACAATCAAAGACAAGTTTTCCCCTCCATACGAGACTTTTAGTGGTATGCTAAGATGACATTTAATGCAAGTTACCAAGATCTGTGCTCACAATTCTGAGTGGTCATTTTGGGACTAACACATGGCGAACAATTTTTTGTCCCATATATTCTCGCGGGAAAGGAGAACAAAAATACTTAAAAATGGTAGTGATATCCATCGTAAGTCGGCGGTCCTGTCGTGTCCTTGTTTCATTATGCGCCCTTTTATGCCTACAAAGCATCTTCCGACTATCCGCCCACCGAGGGCCGGGCTTCGCACTCCCAAGTGGGGGCAGCACGCCCCCCCCCCCCACTTCTGAAAATCCTGGATCCGCCCCTGAGTGGAGAATCGAAACCACGTCATTTGACAGTGGGGAATCGAATGACAGACGTTATCATCTAAACCGCACGTGTTAAACCAATCGCCCCACCATCATTTACTTACCATCGCTTGTAGCCATGAGTCTCACGTGACGACCTTTTTGTACTGATTTCGTTATTACTTTATGTCGTACATCCACAACATCTAGCGTTAAGACAGAAGTTGTTTTTCCACCCACATGATAGGCAATATCTTTGGGAGCAAGCAATCTGAAATTTTTATATAAGTTTGTACTTTTATCATGACAAAATACACATTTTGCTATAGTTAGATTTCAGTTCCTGTTCTATATTGACACTCATCGGTCCAGGAGCCCACACACGGGGGTAGTTAATTGGGGTTTCCGTTATCCTTAAGAAAGATGCTATTTTTATACGCCCACATTTTCATGTGGACGTATTATGCCGTCGCCCCTGTCCGTCCGAACGTCCGTCCGTATGTCCGTCCACAATTGTTTGTGGACTCTCTACAGGTCACAATTCTTATCCGATTTTGACGAAACTTGAAATATAGGTTTATCCCCAAAAGATCTCGGCTGCTTTCGATATTGGCATGTATCGGATCGAAACTTCATGGATTATGGCCCCTGATTGTACGAAAAATCCCGTTTTTAGCTTGTGGACCCTATAGAGGTCACAATTTTTATCCAATTTTTTTGAAACTTGAAATGTAAGTTTATAACCCAAAGATCTCAGTTCCTTTCGATATTCGCGCATATCGGACCGTAACTTCCTGAATTATGGCCCCTGATTGTACGAAAAATCCCGTTTTTAGCTTGTGGACCCTATAGAGGTCACAATTTTTATCCAATTTTTTTGAAACTTGAAATGTAAGTTTATAACCCAAAGATCTCAGTTCCTTTCGATATTCGCGCATATCGGACCGTAACTTCCTGAATTATGGCCCCTGATTGTACGAAAAATCGCGTTTTTAGCTTGTGGACCCTATAGAGGTCATAATTTTTATCCGATTTAAAAAACCGTATTATTATATCACCGTTACACCCTAAGGAAGGTTGAGTTCGAATTTCGTGGAAATCGGCCCAAAATTGACAGCAAAATGGCCGCCGTTCGTTCTCAAATAACGTAAAAATATGGTATATCAAGGTTGTGGACCCTATAGAGGTCACAATTTTTATCCGATTTTGTTGAAAATTGAAATGTAAGTTTATAACCCAAAGATCTCGGTTCCTTTCGATATTCGCGCATATCGGACTGTAACTTCCTGAATTATGGCCCCTGATTGTACGAAAAATCACGTTTTTAGCTTGTGGACCCTATAGGTCATAATTTTTATCCGATTTAAAAAAACGTATTATTATATCACCGTTACATCCTAAGGTAGGTTGAGTTCGAATTTTGTGAAAATCGGCCCAAAATTTACAGACAAAATGGCCGCAGTTCGTTCTCAAATAGCGTAAAAATATGGTATAACTAGGTTGTGGACCCTATAAAAAATCACAATTTTTATCCGATTTTTTTGAAACTTGAAATGTAAGTTTATAACCCAAAGATCTCGGTTCCTTTCGATCTTCGCGCATATCGGACAGTAACTTCCTGAATTATGGCTGATTGTACGAAAAATCGCGTTTTTAGCTTGTGGACCCTATAGAGGTCATAATTTTTATCCGATTTAAAAAAACTTATTATTATATCACCGTTACACCCTAAGGACGACTGAGTTCGAATTTCGTGAAAATCGGCCCAAAATTGACAGACAAAATGGCTGCCGTTCGTTCTCAAATAGCGTAAAAATATGGTATATCAAGGTTGTGGACCCTATAGAGGTCACAATTTTTATCCGATTTTGTTGAAACTTGAAATGTAAGTTTATAACACAAAGATCTCAGTTCCTTTCGATATTTGCATATATCGAATTGTAATTTCCTGAATTATGGCCCTTGATTGTAGGAAAAATCACTTTCTTGTTAGCTTGTTCTCTATCCATCTCTCGAAAATGTGGGCGTATCCTGCCTGGCAGCCGCTGGTTTTTGTCAGGAATGAATTATACCTCGCCACGAGAATCAATTCCTGAACCAAAGATCATGGGAGTAACACACAATCAGATATTTCATACGCCGAATTAATGTTCACTCTTATAGGGGAGTATATTTGTAATTATAGCCGGAAGTTATTATACCATTGCCTAATGTCGTAGCTCCGAAAGTATGCTTTTACTATAAGCAAGGGAATAACTACCTGTATAGATCATATAAATTGATACTTACGGTTCTTTCAACTTGGTAAAATTTGTTTTTTGTTCAACTTTATCATCGAATGTACAGGTAATAATGTGTTCTTGACTAGGTGTATGAATCGGTCCACCAATCTCCCCCCAATAAATCTCTACCCTAATAGTGTAAATTTGGGCGTTCGGTACTTTCTACAACACAAAATACACTTTAAGCAATATGTTTAGTTAAATATCAGATTTATGTTCACGCGAGACTTACCCTTGTCTTTTAAGACGGGACTTGGAAGGTTAGACAGTCGAATATAGTTTTAAATAGCATACCGCCTAGACCCGGTTCATATAGAAATGTGCTGGTTTCTAAGTCAGGGTACAATGTGAAAAACTAATGGAACTATAAATTGTATTCTAAGAAGCAGTTTTAACATTAAAATATTTTAAAGCTACAATTTCATATTTTTAAGTTATATTTTTAAAATTTATTAAAATAAAGCCTTAAAATAGATGGTATCCATAAACCGCCCTACCGTGTGAAAGAATAATCCTATTAATCCTATAATTCACTATTGCCAGCTGAGAAATTGGTAAAAATATCATTTTCAACTTCAAATTCCAACGTTTGAACTTTGAAGGTAGCTAATGCATGGAGGCAATAGGAAAACAAGGGAGGTAATTGTGTTATTATTTCTTGTGTCAATGATTTTTAAGGTTGGGAAATAATGCCCATGGTCGTATAATAGTGAGTTGATAACCTATTGAGCAAAAGACATAGAAATAACTATGTTTTGACTTTCTTAGAAAATATGAAATTATCGCTTTAAGAAATATGGTCTGAAAACGTAACTATGGTAATGATGTACGTTTATTAAAAATCAATAGTCAGGATCAGTACCAGTGGAAACACTTCATCCTTCATAACTAAAGAGTGAGTATACTATGATATGCTTATCAACAAGAAAGAATATAGCAAAATAGCATAAAAATCCATATTTAGTTAGGAATTGATGCAGTTTGAAACTACTTTTAACTGAGAGCATATTTACCCCAATACTAACCACTCGGGAAAACGTTATCAATATTGGCCAAGATCTGAATTCTGGAGAGTGTGTACAAGAAAATGTGCACGGACAGACCCGGTGCTGACAGTATTATACGACCATATTATTTGTCATAAAAAAAAGACACCAAGCGTAATCAAAACCATAACTTTGCAAGACTATGAAATAATTTCTAAAATTTTAGATCGATACCAGTCAACTTAAACCCGCGTCATTTTCGAACAGACTGGTAAAACCATGTCCAAGAATTTCAAATACATGTACAATCAAATCTTCCGATTTCGATTCGGCCCTCGGCTTTAACAGTTCAAATGAACGGAATGATAAGACATTTTAACGTCTTTCTAAACTACAGTTATTTTGAGATTAATATACAGTTATTTATTTAGATTATGTACAGTTATTTATTGAGAATGTATAGTTATTTATTGAGACTAGATACGATTAGTTATTGAGACATATGTGACACTATCCTGTGTCTCGGACTTTCTTCAACTTCACGTTGTGGGATCAATTATTTTAGTCATCAATTAACTGACTCTGGAACACCTTTTATGTTGTTACTAAGTTTATATTACAAATACAGCAAAATACAAAGGTTAAATAAATGAAAACTACAACATCAATTATGGATACTTTAGGAGTTACAAAAATATCCACGGTCTGAGTTTAACATCCTTTATAACCCTGATCTAACGGCTTAAACATCACATTTTGTCTCTATCCGAGGCGGCTGTGGGTATGACGTTCCCCTAGGAACTCACGGATTATGTCCTCTCTACGGTCTCATCATGATGTCTGTATCCCTGGCTTCTTAGCCTATAAACCCTGTAGTATTACATATACAGTTATTTATTGAGACTTATATACGGTTATTTATTGAGACTTATATACGGTTACTAATCTACTTTTAAAATGTGTGCAAAACGACGGAAACATTTGTTCTAATGTTTTCGGGTTTGAAGTTCAGGTATATTTTAAATGTTTTCCTATGTATAGTGTATATACGAGCTGACCTCAGTTTTTCACCAAAGACACGTTTCTGTCGCGCCAGTTCCAGAGATTGGACTTTACGCCCACTCGAGAGAAACTGGGTATTTCGGGACTGTAGAACTCAGTGATAGTCTTACCTTAAACGTACACATTGAAGAACTGTCCTGGAACGTTGCGTTCAGATCATGACTACTGGGATCAACAGAGGTAAAGTTAAATACACCATTTTTACAGTACGCCTTCGTCAGTATGTGTAAATCAGTACGAATATGAACAATTGGTTTATTCAGTTTCGCAGTATTACCACATTCATGATCAACTGAAATTTTTCAAAGAAAACATTTCATTTAGCACTATCAAGCTGTTGATTCCACAGACAGAACGCAGGATTTGAAAAATAGATAAAGGGTTTCTTTGGTAATGGTTCATAATAAGACGTCTTTATTAGTTAAGCGCGGAAGAACCGCGCCACACACAAACAAAATGTGTTCCGACCCCCCAATATGAATTTCGATCTGAGAGAGAGAGAGAGAGAGAAATGGGGTTTAACGTCCACTCGACACAAACTAGGTCATTTCGGGACTAACATATGGTTTAACTTTATTTCAATAATTCGCTTTCGCATAGGGGTCTTTAGCAGTGGGAGGAAACCGGAGGACCCGGAGAAAACCCACGAGGTTGGACAGGCGACCCTACTCCTTGTCACGTACAACTGGGGACTCGAAACCACGCCAGTCGACTCAATGACAGACTTTATGATACAGCGCGCGCACGCTAACCATTCAGCCATCCATCCCCCCGAATTGCGATCTGACGGGCACGATTTATAAAAAAACATGGCTTGGTTTTGGCTTTGAATATTTCAATCATTTCTCTGTCTGTTTTATACACATTTTCTTCAAAATGCGTCTAAAGTATAGTGATGCCCAGTCATTATGGAACTGGCGAAATTCATCTGAACCAATATAAACAGGCACAATCCAACAATTCTATCAAGCGGTTCCGAAGAATGCGAAAATATGAAACTGACGAAAAGGTGGAAGAATGGTAGGGCATGTGACTATTGGCCATTTGAATAAAACAAACAGGCACATATAACTTAAAATATCTTTCAAAAGTAACATTAAGCTGGGGCCAGATATGCATAAAATCTATTAAGTTCATATTCAAATACGCGAGATAATCAAATTCGGGGGTACATAAGCCGTCTGAAACTGCTTCTCTATAAGAAATACTGCAGTTTACCATTTATCAAGCAGCATCCCCATGATAAGAAAACATTCCGAATTTATACCGAGTCACAGCTGTGGACCAATGATATTCTAGTGTTAGAGTTATGAAAATGATCAGAGGGGAGGGGCTAAATTGGGGAGTTGCACCTAACAGATTTAAGCGATTGGAAGACGTTATAAGCATACTTACCAAGTAAGAGATGTCCCTTGGGTATATCCAAAGCTCCACCTGAACCCTAAAATATCATTGGGATATAAATGTGTGCGTGTGTGTGGGTGTGTGTGTGAGCAAGAGAGGGAGAGAGAATGGTGGAGTGTGTGTGGGTGCGTGTGTGTGTGTGTGTGTGTGTGTGTGGGGGGGGGGGGTAACGTCCACTCGACACAAACTGTCATTTCGGGACTAACATATTGTTTTAGCAGTGGGAGGAAATTTGATATTTGAAATCAGCGAAACATAAATATAAAGGAATTAGAAATATATACATTATTTACATAAATCATTCAGTAAATGGACATGAATATGTTTATCTACCCTTATAAAAACGAAGGGCATATAATTTGAAATCGTGGAACCCTATGGATTAACCCAGGGTATAGTGGAGTAGAAGGGAATGAGAACACTAGGGATATCGAGGATGCACACACAAAATATACAATGTGTTAATTATTATAGATCATCAATTTCCAGTTCAAACGTCAGTGCGTGCTTTTGCCGGCCGTTGCAAAGCGTGATTAACGTCCGATTCACGTGACATTGATTAGAGAGAAATGGGGTTTAACGTACACGGACACAAACTAGATCATTTCGGGACTAACAAAATTCTATTTCAATAATATGTTTGCGCTTAGGGTTCATTAGCCGTGGGGGTTTGGGGGTGCGGAGGACCCGGAGAAAACCCACGAGGTTGGAGACAGGCGACCCTTACTTCTTGTCACGTACAAGCGGGGAATCGAAACCACGCCACTTGACTCAATGGCAGACTTTATGATTTCACGCCTATGCGTTAAACCACTAGGACACCCAACCCTCCGTGACATTGATAAAGCTTGAAGTATCTCGCAAAAAATATTTCTAGTCTAAAACATTAGCTCGGAATGTGTGTAGTTGAATACGAATAAATATCTAAAAAGAATAAATAACAAATTTCCTACCAACAAAACACTCGCCACAAACCAAAGCAATCCTGTGATTAACTGTGCCATTTCTAAAAATATACATACATTATAATATAAAGGCTAGTATAAGCACATGTAATTACTATTTCAAGCTTTGGAAATTCCTGTCGTCCATTTTCATATTAAATCCATAAAGTTATAGGTTTCCCTCACGAAAATATCCCTTTTAAATAAAAATTTCCTATTTTACTTATGATTTTCTGCTGGTAACTATAGATTGTATTATGAACTGGATACCCCTTTATAGACTGACGAAACCATTTTAAGGGCAAGGTAAAGTGATACCATTTTTTTTGCAAACTAGTCTCGACACCAACAAGGCTGGACATATTATTTTCCAACACAATACACTATTTCACTGTCAAAATCCCTTTAAATCGTACATCGAAAATTGTCAATTTCGTCACTTTCTTGCCCAATCGCGGTTACACCTATAGATAAAACGATAAAAGTTGAGGGCAGCTATTACCTTACTATTGATAGTACAGTAGTGTAGTCTAAGAATTTCGATTTGCTTTCCCGTTTCCATGTAATGAAATTTCCGCGTCCTTGGTTTTGGTCCGCCATTTTTTTCAGTTTTGAAAATGAACTTTCATATCTTTAGACGAGTGATGCGAATAATCGTACTGACAACGTTAACCGGTGTAGCACCATAGGTCTTTTGTCTGACGTGGAGGGCGCCACATGCTACGTATGACCCATGCACCTTTTCTTACTACATATTTCTGTAGCCTTGTGATCGTCTAGGATTTGTCTCTAGCTGTCTTTACTTCTGCTTCACGTTGTGTATTTACTTCTTCCAGTTTCTTAAGACGTTTGTCTTACCAGGAATAATAATGCATAGTTTGCTTCTACATTTTATATAGCTTATAACTGAATACAGGTATACAAGCATAGCACAAATTACAATACTATATAGCTAAAACCACTTCTCCACCCTATCCAGCCTCTCGGCTGTCTAGGAACTCAGATGTACCCTCGATCTCTGGAATCTAATGCAAGTCTGACTTACAGGGTTCCCCGGTTTCTTTTAAAGGTAAATGAATATCATGCACAATAACGCGTGATCATGGCCCTGAACTTGTGTAATTAACAAAATGATTGGTTACTTTAAATCAAATGATGCAATTAGAATAATTCCACTCACGTGTAATTCTGGTGGTAAATAATTGACATATGTTTTCGATAAAGAGCTCTTTTTTATATGTCAACTGTCAATTACAGATACGTTCTGTAACGTATCTTCTCCACAAGCTTATGCCAATGAGCAAAGTATTAATTTTGAATACAAATTTTGTACATATTTAAGTTAAACTACGGAATATGATTAATTTATATCAATACAATTGGTGTGTCGTTTACGTCATTTGATAATATTCAAAAAAAAAATCTTTCATGAACTTATTGATGTAAGCAGCTATGGAATGGGGTTTAACGTCCTACTGTTCTGCTCCGAACTGGGCTAATGAAGATGGACATACGCCATACAGTGTGCTATGCGGGTATATATATTTTGTGGTGTAATTATCGAGCTATTTCGAGATATTTATTTATGGTTGGGCACCCTACCATATATATACCCTAAATATTTAATCCAGGTGTTTGGGATGGTACTCCATACAAAAAGTCTGAAAGTAGTCACTTGAAAGAATGGGGGATATTAGAAAAAGAAATAGTATGATTATATGGCATATTTTCCAAAGTTACAAATTTCAAAGTCATTAATGACCGATATTAGAAAAAAAAATAGATTGACTTTATGGACTTAAGTACTAAACTATAGTTTTCAACATTTTTGTGGAGTTTATATATTCAGACATCCCTGTAAGCGGTTTGAGTGGCATTATTTAGTAATTCTGTGAGAGTTTGTTATTCCCCCTGTTGTATTGTTTACCGTACAGAGCTGATTGATATATTTTCACCAAGTTACAATTTTTATATCATTATTTTGTGTGTGTGTGTTAGTTGTATTTTACGTCACGTCCGCTTCCACCGAGGTAATATTCATTTTTATAGTTCAGTGTCACCTCAATGTCGAAGCATATTTAGATACCAAAACAGTATATAGTGGTCTTTGAAATGTATCACCTTGTCTTGTTTGCGTGAATCGCAATCCCCGACTACCCAAATAATACAAAAGTACTATCTATGAATTATAACATGAAGATAATTTAAAATACACATTCGATGAATAGTAGCTAAATTGTTACCTTAAGACTTTATTATAATTCTCTGTCGTCTTGTTTCGAGTCTTTCTCCACCTCGCATTCCTAGTAAATGCACGTGCATTGACGTCACAAGCTGAGCAATAATACAAAATCACCATGATGGGACTATTTGTTTTAACTAGCTAGGGTAGGCTTAATGATACATTATGGGAGATTTGATAAAGGAAATAAAATCAAATGGGAGTATTTGTTTTAACTAGCTAGGGTAGGCTTAATGATACATTATGGGAGATTTGATAAAGGAAATGAAATCAAATGGGGTTTAACATAAACTGGGCTAATGAAGACGGGCATATGTCATACAGTGTGCTATGAGGGGAATTTTGCCCGGGCAGCGGCACTACGGCCTACTCTTATATCGAATTCCAACTGCCAAGGGATCTTTTACGTGCACGCCAATGTGTACACAGGCCACGTTTTTTCGCCCCATCCGAACGACTAGACAGCTGTCCTTGTCAGGCCCTCCGCCCTGCATCACCGACAAGGGGAATTAGATAAAGGGCTGCCAGTTCTCACTATAATAGTTAAAAACTAGATAATGTAAAGCGAATTTGCTAATAATTTCAGTCAAATTGATCCACTTAGAACCGAGAATTTAGCGATTGAATTTTCGGCCTAGCCTCGATCATCTTTACTAAAGTCGGTACGATAAAAACCATAGTCTCGATTATCCACTTCATGATTAAATCATGAATGAAAGTTGAGCAGCAAATCGGATACTAATCCAGTAAATATCTCAGGCTAGCAATGACATCGAGAGTTGATTATGGTCTGGATAAGTTAATTAAAGTCTAATTTTGCTAGGAGAGACTGACATTTCCTCATATCTAGAAGCTCAGGTCTGATCCAAGGTTATTTATTTTATATGTAGGAACTGACCATTGCCTAATTTACCCTGGCTCAACTGGCGCGATCGTACCGTGCTTCTACGTACATTTAATCCCCGCGCCCTACAGGCTGCAATTCTTAATCGATCATCTTGTGTGTGTTTCTCCTACAGGGCGCAATTCTTAACAGATCCTTTTGAAGCTTTGCATACCTATTCCTTATACCCTAAGGATGACCCCTATTGTTTGTTAGTGATTGCCTGGCCCCAGGATCAGCGCCACACCCATTCTTTCTTTGTGTATCTGTGTGTTGCCTACAGGCCAGGATTCTTAATGGATCGTCTTGGAACTTGGCATATGTATTCCTTATAGCCCAAAGACAACTGCGTGTCCCGAACCCCAGGGGCAGAGCCACGCACAATTTTTGTGTTTACCGTAATACAGGCCGCAATTCTGAATTGATCAGCGTGGAACTTGGCATATTATTATGTATTCCATATGGTATAAGGGCGGCAACTATTGATTTTGGGCGCGGGGGTGGGGTGGGGGTGGGTGTGAATGTAGAAGCCCGACACGATCGCCCCACTTGCGCCAGGGTAAATTAGGCAATGAACAGTTCCTACATATGAAATAAATAACCTTGGATCAGACCTGAGCTTCTAGATAAGAGGAAATGTCATTCTCTCCTAGCAAAACTCTGTAACCTCTCGATATATACAATTATTGATTCGTATAATAATATACCCCCCACTTGGAAGGTGATGAGCATGGAATGAGCATGGAATGGAGTGAGTGTGTGTGTGTGTGGGGGGGGGGGCGCTCCGTCACTGCAGCTTTGGGTGGGCTGTAAAAACGAACAAATGAATATCTTTATTCTGCAAGTTTATCATTAAATAATGCACAAAATTATACAGCTTAAAACATCGGTTGAGACGTGTTCGATTGTATTATCTCGAGCGCTCGACTTACTATCTCGAGTGCTCGACTTCACTATCTCGAGCGCTCGACTTAATATCTCGAGATATTTTTTTTTTGCGTGTCCTAAATCAGCCACCATATAAAAATGTCGTATTGTCGGGTTAAAATGTCGTGATGTCGGGTTGTGGTATGGCATATTCAGTTAAGCCTACGGTTGTCACGTGATCGTGCCCGCTGGGAACAGAATAAATGATAGATTGAAGGGAAAGAGTTTGAACAAATTTCGATAACTTTATATAATACTTTTCTCCGGTGATTAGAGATACAAGGACGCCGCTGGGATCATCTGGGACCGGTTGTTTAAAGCTCTGTTAACTTTTAACGACTCGTTAAACATACATTATGCAAGTCTTTATTTAGGCTTCAGATGTTATAGAAATTATTAATTAGACCTTTATTTACACGACAAGGTCAAAATCTACTCTGTAGACCCACGGATGGCTTAGATACAGTTTGGATTTAAACAGTCGTCCATTTAAAATTAAATCAATAAATGGCAGACCAAGCTAACTAAACCGTTGGTTGCTGATGCCACTACCGGAAACTGGCGATGCAAAGCAGGGCAACCATAGTCAATCACTCGGCAAACCTAAGCAGATTCCTTACCCTACATCTAGCCTGGGCTGTATGACGAAGTCTGTCATTGGAACTACTTTCAAGTTCCCGGATTTACCAACGGAGTTGCCCTTGACGACGCATTTGAAGAGTGTTTTTCATACAAATATTTCAAAGTCTGAAGTCTTTTAAGTTTATCCGATTTTCTTCAAACAAGGACAACCTTGCACTGAAAAATTCTAAACACGCTTCGAACGACGCAATTTTTTTCAAAAGCGGCAAGTTTTCCTAATAAGTAAACCGGTGCCGCATCGCAATTGTATAGGTGTAAGTACATATCACTTACCGTCATACAGGGGGTCACGGTGGCTAAGTGGGTAAGACGCTGGTTCGCTAGTCTGGAGGTCCAGATTTTCCGGTGGTCCCCCCTTGTCAGTGATGCAGGATAGAGGGCCTGACAAGTACAGCTGTCTAGTCATTTGGATGATACGAAAAACTGAGGTCCCGTGTACACATTGGCGTGCACGTGAAAGATCCCGTGACAGTTGGAATTCGATATAAGAGTAGGCCGTAGTGCCGCTGTCCGGGCAAAATTTCATCATAGCACACTGTATGGCGTATGCCCGTCTTCATTAGCCCAGTCCGGAGCAAAACAGTAGGACGTTAAACCCCATTTCATTTCATTTCTTACCGTCATACAGCCGAGGCTAGATGTAGAGTAATGGAATTTCCGAGGTTTGCTGAGTGCATAGCCAATGCGCATGTTACTTGATAATCGAGAATATATGGGTGGAGTTATCGTCTGTCAATCAAACGATCGCCAATTCTCATAGACGGTGCAGACACAATTGATGCCTATTTCTAGTCCAAACTTCCAACAGTGACAATTCCGTTCAGAACAAAGTAATTTGACTGAAATTTTTAACATTTTCTTTTTTTTATCATCTATTTTTGAATTATTATAGCAAGAATGGTCAACTCTTTATTAAACTCTTAACTAATGTATCTTTAACATGGAGTTAATGGATCGTTATCTTTAACGGAGAGAAAGTCTGTTGCTGGAAGCGCCGTTAAGTTTAACATGTCGTTAACTCACTGTTTGTGTATCTTTGTATAATTATGTCCATGTATGTATCCTTCGTTTGTTTCATGTATATTTCTGTTATTTTTGTTTGTATATGCACAAAACCTTGTAAGGTTTTTTATACAATAAAGTTCCTCCTTAATGGAGATGTTGGGCATGAAATTTGGGTCTCGGGCGAATTTGGGCCTCGGGCGAATTCGCGCCCTTGAAGAATTTGGGCCTCGGTCGAAGCCGTGTATCCTGCTAGTCAAGAAATATAGAAGATCCATAGGGTCATATATACCGACCAAAAGAAGCAATTCGTTGCTCTTTCTACGCTTATACGGAAATGCGGAAACGATACCGTCTCTTCAGATGTTCAGAAGCTAGTGACAGATTTTTATAACAGAGATGACAATTGCAGAATGACACCTGGTAAAAAAGATACCATAACTCGCCACAAAGAGAAGGTACAGAAGCGGCTACTTTCCGAAACCTTTCAGATTTTGTATGAAAATCCGTAAACCCTAATTTCTTATTCAAAATTTTCAAAATTACGACCCTTTTGGGTTGTCATTCTACCCATTTCAGTTAGGGACACGTGTATCTGCAAACAGCACAGCAACTTTCTAAAGAACAGATGATGGTGTGTGACATTTATTTATTTATTTATTTATTCTTCAAGTAAAGGTTACAACATGACAATAAATTAATGTATTATAATAAGAACTAGTGTCGCATTACACGACTGGGAAAGTGACAACAATAATTACAGATATGTATATGAAAATAAGAACTATGTGTTACATTGTAATGTGGGATGCCATATGAGACAAGCATAGAGAAATATGATAGCTATGGTGTCATGAAGAGACCTTTACTTAGGATAGCCCATAAAGCCTGACGTATATAACATCCGTTGCTTATTTCCAATGGGGTCCAAAGTTGCCAAGGTCGCGTCAGGTCATCATTGGGAGGCAAAATTTAATAAACATGCCATCACAGCACTGTATCACAAATAATAAAATATATACAGAATAAAGCTTGTGTGTATCTATAGGGATTTGAAACTTGTAAAGACCAGTGGTTAGAACGTATGCCAAGAGAAACCGTGGAACAACGGATCAAGACTATGAAGAATGGCGACGAAATGTTTGAGGTAAAAATAGCAGTAAAAGATTTGAATCGTCATTTTAGGACCTAAAAGAGAATTTTGAAAAAAATATGAATGAACGGTTCGCTGTACACGTATAATATACAGCACCAATATAAAGTTCTTCGTGAATTGAGATCAGCACTCCGTGATGACGAAGCCATGGTGCACTTCGATTTATCCGGGATCTATGCGTGCACGTATAGTGAAGAAGTTCAGAGCGTTCACTTTGGGCCATCCAGAGATCGGGTCACTCTTTATATTGGTTTGTGGGCACCAATCAAACTCATCCCTTCTGCAGTATTTCGGCGTCAATGCAACGTGATCCAGTTGCCATTAAATTGGGCACATTTGTATTAATATTGCTAGAATTTTTGCTCTTACAATTAAGGGTGGCATTATATTTCATTAATTAATGTCCTTGGCCAATTGTACTAAATATAAGTGACAGGTTGACACATAAAAACAGTTATATAGCCAAAACATACCTGGTTCTACGTGTCTACAAAATACATGTGATTGGAAATTTACCTATTGCATCATTTGGTTTGAGGGACCAATCATATCAGTAATTGCACAGGTTCAGTGTCATGAATACACTAGTTTTGTGCGTGTTGTTCATAGGTCCTATAAAAGAAATCATGGCGAACTTTTAAGTCAGATTTCATTAGATTCCGGAGAGATTACCATCTGAGTGCCTAGACAGCAGCTTGGTTCCTTTAGGGAAAATATGTAGCAATTTCTATCAGCAAACTCGCCCATCGAGTCTGGCTGGCTAGTGTTTGAGAATGACTTTAGTATTGTAATCTATACTATCCTTGTATCCATGTATCCGTCTGTGATATATAAAATGTAAAAACGAACTGTTACATTGTTATTCCTGGAATAACAAACGTCTTAAGAAAACAGTAAGAAGTAAATACACAACGTGAAGGGGAAGCAAAGACAACCAGAGACAAATTCTAGACGATCACAAGGCTGCTAAAATATGTAGTAATAAATGATGCATGTGTCGTACGTAGGATGTGGCGACCGGTTTTCCAACACCCGCTCTTCACGTCTGACAGAAGGCCCATGGTGCTACACATTTGGTACCAGTACTTGAGAAGTTAGCACTACCGACAACAGTTTCCACTCGTCAGCGATGGCCCGACCACGCAATACCAAAATATAATGAATTTTCATTTAACATCAACAGATCCATTCCAATTAGGATACAAACATGTTACATGGAATCTGTTTGAGGCAGGCCATGGTAAAGGGCGATGAGGGGAGTCGGTACTTCAATTAAAAGGCCTGCAGATTGACATGGTCTCAAACGGTACCGATATCAGAGATGCTAACGACATCTCTAAACATCTGAAACCTTCCACATCGATAGAGTTATTCCTGATTGATAGGGAGCAGTCGGGGCCCGCGACAGATACAAGCAACTGGGCGTGGGGGTCTAGTGGGGTTCTCTCCTTCAGGGTTTTAAATTTTTTTAAAGGTACATGATCATTTTGACGTATATCTGGGGTAACTAGAGGTCATTTTACTAAATCACAGAAACTGTACAGGGCCTAACTTTAAATAGCGTCACAGAGTTATGATTAGATAGTGCAACAAGACGGGCATGACATCATAGTCATTTATTCTGTTACATAATAGATTAAACATACATTATGCAAGAGCTAAATCTGCCCATTACAGGTCTTTCTTTAGGCCTGAAATGTTATCTAAATTATTAATTAGAAATTAATTAACTTATCCAGACCATAAGCAACTCTCGATGTCATCTCTAGCCTGAAATGTTTATTGGATTAGGTTCGGATTTGCTGTTCGACTTCCATTCATGATTTAATCATGAAATGGATAATCGAGGCTATGTTTTTGATCGTACCAACTTTAGTAATGATGGTCGAGGCTAGACTGAAAATTAAATTGTTAAAATCTCGGTTCAGAGTGGATCAATTTGACTGAAATGTTTCAGCAAATTCCCTTTACATTATCTAGTTTTAGCTATTATAGTGAGAACTGCCAGCTCTTTATCTAATCTCCCATAAAGTATCTTTAATATACATTCGATTTATTTTCAGGTGCAATCGATGAGACGGCTACTTAAGAAACTATCCTACTCCAGCCCATTGTCTATGACGGACAACCGTATCCAAGAAGCATCAAGGATTTTGATGACACTTCTGTGGAAGTAAACTGCATGAGCAGAATAGGCAAAACCCGAATCTTCTGGCCTACGATCGTTGACATAATATGCTGTATTGTCTCTTATTCCTGAATCAACATATTGGGACGCCATAACGCAAAGACTCGACCTAGATTAACAAAATAAAATATTACAAAATTTAAGCTGTGTTTTATTTCATCCCGTTGCTTTCGTTACATCCGTAACGAATTTGTCATATCCAACACGGAAAGTCATCTCCGTCACTCACCATATTCAGCCCAATTCAGTACAATAATAGCGCGTCGTATTTCTCTTGGTGTTTATAAATAAACTAGTGTTTGTACATTATCCATGATAAATTTCAATTTTCTGCTGTTGATATTTCGTTCTAAAAAGGGGTTAACAATATGACCGGGAAATCATTTTCGTGTGTGTTAAATTTTTTTTACGAAAAAAATGCTTTAGATAAGCAAATCATTGTGGATTTTATTTGAAAGTGAATGCGTTTTTCTGTCTAGTCATGATGAAGCGTAAAGATAAAAACGTATTATATACCTACATCCGTGACGGAAATGACACCCACGTTCTATGGGCATTGAATAACCCGGGAAAAGAAAAAAAATACGCGTTGCTGTTCTCTTTACTCGGTGGTTCGTCCTGTTTAACAAAGGTATATCGATACAAAAAAGGGAAAAAAGGCAGAAATAAACACTTTCTTAATCTCGGAATTGCTTTCGTTCGACAGGTAGATTCTCTCTCTCTCCATTTTCTTGTCTCCAATTTCATTCTTTTTCGAAGGCTGTTTAATTTGGTTGTTGTTAAACGCTGCGCCTTTGTCCAATTGCGATTTGTGTCCTTTTCTAGATATTTCTTGTACTTACGGCTGTCTGATTTTAATCTTTCCTTTCGCAATCTCGGTGTCTCTGCAGCTGTCTTTGCAATCTCAAACTACCACTATATAACCTGAAAATAATATGAGAAATGCCATTTTATTACGATTTCAATTGAATTTTAGGTTCTATCACCATCTCATATTAATACCGCCTTTCAAAATACGTGTTGGCAAGATTAGTGTGATTCCGTTACGAGATTCCGTCAGGCTATTCGGTACTAATCTATTAATTTTGTATTACATCTGACGTGGTATCAAATTAACCTGCTTAATCGTGTGAATGTTTTAGGCTATCGAATTTGGGCTTCGGGAGAATTTGGGCCCCGTGCGCATTTTGGTCCCGGACGAAGCCGGGTATCCTGCAAATAATTTATGTAACATTTGAGGCCAAAAGAAAGACCTGCAATTGGATTGTCTCGCTCTAAATATGTTTTTGTTTATGGAAGAATGTATTTACGTATAGAGACGGTATGTAGGTAGGGATAATATCTATGGGTGTGCCCCCACTGTGCCCACTTTTGAAAAATTAGGGATAAAGTCCAATTAAGAATTAAGTGGATTAGTGTATTAAGCGGATTAGGATTAGTTGATAGTGGGTACTTGGAAGGAAAAAAATATAGATATTACTGTATAAAGGTTTTTTTTAATTATTTTTCTCTGATATATCATACATCACATTTTACAATTCAATAAAATATAATATACAAATAATAATGGGATAAACATAGTTACAATAAGATAAACAATGAATTGATTAAAATTAAAAATATCATAATAGTAAAACATAAACAATAAAAAATCAAATCTATAATCATTCATGTCATTTACAAAGCAGTTAAATGGGCCACGCCATCGGCATACTCGAATAAAGTCTTTATACCGTTCTGAAGATCAGTTTTTTAGAGTTTGAGGTCGGGTTTCAAGTTGCCGGTACTTCCTTCTCTTAGGCCGTAATTTTTAGAGTTTGAGGTCGGGTTTCAAGTTGCCGGTACTTCCTTCTCTTAGGCCGTAATTTGCCGTTGGCACCCAACTGCAGTATGTGCTAAGTACTGACCACACTAATTAATCCCTTGTTAATCTCTCTATTGTTCCCTCGTTAACGCATGTTAATCCCTCTATTGTTCCTCGCCTGGGTGAAACTTGTTTTTATTACAAAAGTGGGAACAATGGCATGCGGCCAAATATCTGTTGTTATAAGCTATAGCACAGATTCCTGGACAGAAAAATATCATCGCGAATATCAAGTCTCGCGCTTTTCAAATGAAATGCCAACCTATGATAATCGAGTTGCAATTTTGAATAATGTCAAAAGTTTGCCTTTTTGGGGGGTTTTCCGTGAGATTCTCTACTATAAAGAAAATCTTTCAACGGCTGTAATCGTAACTATTCCCTTAAGTGTTCTGTATCACGCCCCCTGATTTGACAACGTTAATGTTCACGTTTCTGCGGTAAAAGTTTGGGAATTTTAGACTAAGCTGGCAACAGCTAGATGTTAAACTCGCGGTTGTTGCTTCAGTAACATGAAGCTATAGTCGTATTGGGGTATAGTTGAAAAGGGGAAAGCGGGTGGGGTGTGCGGGATACCCGCTAACGTAGCGAAAAAGAACACAAGTTTTTGATAGTGAACTCAGTGGATTGAATTGTCGTGCCATATTTTTTTTATTCATTCTGTGTTAACATATTTTATACGATAAGTTGGGAATAAGTAATGATTAGTTTATAGAGGGAAGCCATCGTGTCAATTGAACCGTGGTGTGAATAAACTTAGCCAGATGTTTATGTGTATCGTATTGGATAATTGAAATCAGATTGATGTAGGTTGAATTAGTATAGCGTATACCCAATCTAACTTGATGTACATTATTGTGTTCGCTTCAAGTACTCTTTCAGGATATTTTATCATTATGCAACTATTTGTCCAAAGTATGCTTATATTTCCCGGCATGCTAGCTTTTCTTTAAATTATACACTATGATGCTCAGGACCTCGACTGAATAAATATATCACCCACCTAATCCAATACAATATCAGGCAACAATTCATCTTTTGGATATTATTAAAACGACGGATAGCATTTTCAAATGCACCATAGAATATTATGTTCCAGACGTGAAAACCAAACAGGTTCTTAATGTAGACATGTGGTGTTTTCTATCTTTTAAAATTTGAAAACTCATTGAATTACGCGTAATCAGAGGCGTAGCCGTGAAATATATATTGGGGGGGGGGGGGTCGCAACCCTAACCCCTAACCCTAACCCTAACAAACACCATGTGGCCATGCTGTCTACCAAGACACCGCGTGCAAAAGCATTATGGTTACGTTGCTGGCTGAGCGGGCGATAAATATTTGGTTTAAGCGGTAATGTTTTTGGGTACCTACATGCGATTCACTCTGACAAGTGGCAGAAAAAAATTAACAAAATATTACTGACAGGCTAACTAAACACAATTTTATGGAACACGGGTACTTTTCACTTCACACATGTTTCCAGGATGATTCTCTCTGTGTTTTATTTTAGCAATGTAAACCATATTGGGATATGTATAGGTTTTATACAGATATAGAATCTTAACTAATCCAAATAATTATTATTATTATTATTATTGTTCGATTTATATAGCGCTTCATTACACATGAAGTGTTTCTAAGCACATATCACAAACATTTACTTTGTTGTAAATAAATAGGAGTTTGGGCCTACTATGTAAATTTTTTTTTTTTGGGGGGGGGGGGGTATATTCAGGCCCCCGAAATACAATTGGGGGGGGGGGGGGTCGAATCCCCCCCCCCCATGTGTGACGCCCATGCGCCTAATGGGTGTTAAAAATCTGTTACATTTGAGAGCTCAAGTTATACGAAGCGACACATTATGCAAATAAAATGAAATGAAATGGGGTTTAACGCCCTACTGTTCTACTCCTATTATGGGCTAATGAGAGAAAGAGAGGGAAATGGGGTTTAACGTCCACTCGACACATATCAGGTCATTTCGGGACTAACATACGGTTTTAATTTTATTTCAATAATTCGCTTGCGCGTAGGGGTCTTTAGCAGTGGGAGGAAACCGGATGACCCGGGGAAAACCCATGAGGTTCGACAGGCGACCCTACTCCTTGTCACGTATAACGGGGGATTCGAAACCACGTCAGTTGACTCAATGACAGGCCGTTTGCTACAGCACGCACGTGCTAACCATTCGGCCACCCCCACCCCCCATTGTGCTATGAGGGAAATTTTGGCCGGACAAGGGCACTACGACCTACTCTTATATCGAATTCCAACTGTCAAGGGATCTTTTACGTGCAAGCCGATGTGTACACGGGACTCGGTTTTTTGTCCCATCCGAACGACTAGACAGCGTTTCTTGTCAGGCCCTCCGTCCTGCATTTACTGTTTATTTGTGAATGCCATGAATATTATTAACGAATGTTTTCCTTATTGAACACCGAAATAGGCTATGTGTTCAAGATCTGTTTCATTTATTCGTTGAGAAAAGACGTCCTTGGGCGTTAGGTGATTTAGATGTCATTACCGTTCAGTATTAACACCAAGTGACATTCTTACTGATGGACTATGTTTGCTGTCTGGTAACGCTATATATTGCAGGACTGGATTAATATCTGCAGTTATGACAAACGAGCTGTATGTGCAACCGAAAAAAACGGTTGGTGATAAAATTACCCATCTCGAACGTCTCTCGGGGTGTCATGCTTTGTCCCTGGGTTTGGACCCGTGGGGCTGGAAAGGAAAGTCGTGCGGGCGAGACAGAAAATGAGATTCACTTGCGCTGGGATATATTCCTTTGAGAATGGCCGTAATTACGCTATTGGGGACCCATAGTCAACGCCCGAATCTGATCACGGTCGATAAAATGCACGCGGCGTTCATCGGCTCCACTCTGTCCGCTGTGAATTGTGTCTGGGATTGTCTCAGAATAATGGTGCCGATCGATATTGTAGCTTTTATTTATGCAAATTTATGAAATGCAAAATACGACAGAAAAACATAAACAAAGACAAGTTGTAATAATTTAAACGAAACTATATTTTACTATAATATATGAAATTGTAGACCCATTTCATGTTGTCATAATTATTGAAAACAAGAAACATAATAGTTATTTTGAAATACTCCCTTGATGAAGTCGGAGCAAATGACAGCATAGTCAACAGATCATGAGAACAGAACGTTCAAATATGGAGGAAAGGGTTAATCTGTGCAGTGTTATGGGTATGCTTTAAAACTTTGAAATAACAGCGGATGTGGTGTGGCGTACAAGAACATCAGGTATGCATCGGTCTACTTTAATACCCGATCTCTTATTTCTCAAATTTCCAACAATTTTTAACATTTAGGCCTATTTCTGGAACAGCTGTGCCGTAATGCACCGTTTGAATTTAAAAAAGTGAGTATGGGGAATCTAAATTTGTTTCTTCTTTGAAGTGCTTTAAACGCTCATGAAAACAATACACCCGTCCTTTAGTTAAACCAAAATATGGATCCACGGTATATTTATTATGGTAACCTTCGGGCGTTACGCATGTCGACAGAATTACAAACGATAACATCTGCTAAGCAGAAACGAAATGAAAGGTAAGACGCTGGCTCGCTAGCCTGGAGGTCGGGTGTTCGATCCCTGCATTGGCCGAGAAAGTTCATCCAGATTTTCCGGCGTGGTTTCCCCTTGTCAGTGATGCAGGACGAAGGGCCTGACAAGGACAGCTGTCTAGTCGTTCGGATGGGACGAAAAACCGAGGTCCCGTGTACACATTGGCGTGCACGTAAAAGATCCCTTGGCAGTTGGAATTCGATATAAGAGTAGGCCGTAGAGCCGCTGCCCGTGCAAAATTTCCCTCATAGCACACTGTATGGCGTATGCCCGTCTTCATTAGCCCAGGTTAGGAGCAGAACAGTAGGACGTTAAACCCCATTTCATTTCATTTTCCCACTGTTCTGCTCCGACTGGGATAATGTGGGCTGTTAATGTTGGTAAGGCATGTAAAGGATATTATTTTATGTATTCATTTTTCAGAATGGGTTTCAGGTGGTCACAGCTAAAATTTGCGTGCTTTCTTGTCGTCTTGATTGTTTGTGAATATTTCGCCGTAGCCGCAATTTTTAACAACGAACACCACACGGCTGAAGTACAGTATATGGAAAAACGTCAAGAGGTGAATCAACATGAAGGCAAAACAAAAGAAGAGAATAAACAAATTAAAAAGACTGGGAAACTTTACAATATTTTATTGTCTCAATATAATAAGCAGTCATTATGACGACACGTCTAAATGCAATGTTATTAACTAGTTGAGTGACAATAACCCCACACGCCTTCATTATTATAATACCCTGTTTTATATACTGTTATTATTGTTAATACTACAGTTTTTGCACTAGTCATAATAAATATATTTTTGACTAGTTTGGTTTATTTTCGCCATCTGTTGTATAAATATATATATAAATCAATATATTAAAGAAGGCCAGACGTTAGACCATAGTCTGTTCGATATTCAGTGAATATGAGCCAGTGTCCCTGGCCCCGTCTGTCTTCATTATCGCGATTGGAGAGAGAGAGAGAGAGAGAGAGAGAGAGAGATGGGGTTTAACGTCCACTCGACACAAACTAGGTCATTTCGGGACTAACATATGGTTTAATTTTTTTATTTCAATAATTCGCTTTAGCAGTGGGAGGAAACCGGAGGACCCGGAGAAAACCCACGAGGTTGGACAGGCGATCCTACTCCTTGTCACGCACAACCGGGGAATCGAAACTCCGCCAGTTGACTCAATGACAGACCGTATGATACAGCGCGCGCGTACTAACCATTCGCCCCCCCCCCCTATCGCGATCCACGGCGGCTCAGTGCGTATGGCACTGGCTCACTAATTTGGAGGTCCTGTTATGTTACTGATAGAAATTGCTACATCTTTTCCCTTCTGGAGTCAAGCTTTTGTCTGGCGATTGCTCACATGATAGTTTTGTAGCTTGGGTTTTGGACCTTCAATCATCCAATTGGTCAAATATGAGGCAAATAATCAAAGAGATTGGTCAATTTAGGCTAATGACGTCGAAACCCACCTTTATATGGAAATGGAAATTTACCGGAGAAACTTCCCACAAGATATATGTTATCAACCTAGAGTTGAATGTTTAGCACATTATGACTCTTTTTTATGTAACCATCTGTCTAGAATGGACGAAGAGGGTTTGAATTAACATTTTCTGACAGGTTTTGGTAAATATTCATGATTTTCAGGCGGAAGGGTTATCAGGTTGGCCACGGCGATATGTACGGCAACTAGTTACATGTTTTTAGCATGATTCTTCAAATTTGTGTATCTCAAAATTTTGGTGGTCAACCTCATACAAATTTTAATGCAAAGACATGACCAAGCATTCAGCATTCAGTTGGAGGTGGGCAAAGAGGCCAGAATTAACATTGAAGTCAATGGGGAAATTAATGGTGGTCTGCCTCCTTATGGTAGGAGGTCTGGGTCGTTTCATCCCTAAACCGTTTCATACGAGGTTGTTTCATATAATGATAAAATTTATTTTAGAAATCAAAAACTTATATTTATATTTCATCAGAAACGTATAACGAAAAACAAATCTCAAACCTATACGATAACCCTAGAAATATTTCTATAATAATAACAATAGGAGTTGTCTTTGTTGCTAACTTTGATCTTTAATTTATTTGCTTTTTTTCAGAATTATTAAAACCAGCGACTGCCAGGCAGGATACACACACATTTTGCAAGAGATGGATAGAGAACAAGCTAAAAACAAAAACGATTTTTTGTACACTCAGGGGCCATAATCCAGAAAGTTATGGTCTGAAATGCACAAATATTAAAAGGGACTGAAATTTTTGGAATATAAAGATATGTTTTAAGTTTCATCAAAATCGGATAAAAATAGTGACATCTAGAGGGTCCATATCCTTTGTATTACATACTTATACACAATTCACCTACAAAGAGCGGCCATTTTGTCAGGCTCTTTCATTTCGATTTTCCCGAAATTCCAATTCAACCTTCATTATGGTGGAATGGTGATATATTGAAACGGTGTTTAAAATCGGAAAATAAATTGTGACCTCTAGAGAATCTACAAGCTAAAAATACGATTTTTCGTACAATCAGGTGCCGTAATCCAGGCAGTTACGGTCCGAAATGTACGAATATTGAAAGGAACTGAGATATTTGGGATATTAACATGTATTGTAAGTTTTATCAAAATCGGATAAAATTGTGACCACCAGGATCCACATGCTTTTACACTATTTGCGTACGGAGAGCGGCCATTTTATCAGGCAGTTTCGGTTCGATTTTAACGAAATTCGAAATCAACCGTCATTATGGTATAACGGTGATATATTTAAATGGTATTTAAAATCGGATAAAAATTGTGACCCCTTGAGGGTCCACAAGCTAGAAACGTGATTTTTCGTACAATTAGGGGCCATAATCCAGGAAGTTAGTTAAGAAACTAAAACCGTAATAAATGTAGCAGTATCGACCAAATATGTAGCGATTTTTTTTATAGAATGCATTGATTTACTTTCCCCACAGTTGGTAAAAATATGTAAAACTGGGTCTATGATAGTGGGTGCTATCCTAAATGTTGGCACGATTGCTTACTAATACCCGTTCCAAAAGATAGGTTGCCAGGCAACGAAACATACGCCCACAACAGCTAAATCGTCCGAGCAGTCAAAAATCATTGAAAAACAATATACATGTACTTGTTCGTCTCATGACTTTAAACTCTGTGTATCAATCTAAAGTCAATCGAAACAATTATATATAGGCGTAAACACGATTTATAAAAATAAGATAGGTTGCCAGGCAACGAAACATACACCCACAGCAGCTAAATCGTCCGAGCGGTCGACAAGGGTTGTTTCATATTTATTCCTTTGTAGGTAATTGGGGGCCTTTACAAGACAGTTCCATAAAGATCAGATTATAATTTTTATCGTTTGAGGATTCACACGGTTCTACAAACTGAAACAAGAATCTCAACTCTGGAACTAATATACAGAAATTGTTAAAATTTGACAGGCTTTTTCGTTTTACTAATTTAAATAAAGCATATAAATTCCATACAAATCAAATGATCACTTTTGTCATTCAAAATCGCCATAACTCTAGAAATTATTTACGGAAATTGCTGAAATTCAATAGACCTCTGTTTCACAAATTTAAATGATGTATATAAATTTCATACATATCGGATGATAATTTTCATCAATCGAGCATTAACATAGTTGAACAAATTGAAACAAGTACCATAACTTTAGAAGTAATTATTGTAAATTGCCGAAATTCAATAGGCTTCGTGCTTTCACTAATTTAAATAAGGCATATAAATTTTACAAAGATCGGATAGCTTTCGGTGTTAGAGCGTTCACAAGGTTCAATAAAGTGAAACGAACCATAATTCTAGACGTAATAAACGAAAGTTGCTGAAATTTCATACAGATCGGCAAATAACTTTAGAGGTTAGAGCGTTCCCAAAGTGAAACAAGGACCATAACTCTAGAAGTAATAAACGGAAGTTGCTGAAATTCAATAGGACTGTTCTTTTTACTAACTTAAATGGCATATATAAATTTCATACAGATCGGCAGATAACTTAAGAGGTTAGAGCGTTCACAAAGTGCAACAAAGTGAAGCAAGGGCCATAACTCTAGAAGTAATTGACGGAAATTGCTGAAATTCAATAGGATTCTTTTGCTTACTAATTTAAATGACGCATGTAAATTTCATACAGATCGGCAGATAACTTGTGATGTTACAGCGTTCCCAAGGTGTACAAAGTGAAAGAAGGACCATAACTCTAGAAGTAATTGACGGAAATTGCTGAAATTCAATAGGATTCTTCGTGTCACTAATTTAAATCATGCATATGAATTTCACAAAGATCATGTGATAACTTTTGGCGTTAGAGCGTTCACAATGTTCAATAAAGTAAAACAAGGGCCATAACTCTAGACGTAATAAACGGAAATTGCTGAAATTCAGTAGGCTTCTTCGCTTCACTAATTCAAATAATGCATATAAATTTCAGAAAGATTGGATAACTTTTGGCGTTAGAGCGTTCACAAGGTTCAATAAAGTAAAACAATGGCCATAACTCTAGACGTAATAAACGGAAATTGCTGAAATTCAATAGGTGTCTTCGTTTAACTAATTTAAATAATGCATATAAATTTCACTAAGATCGGATGATAACTTTTGGCGTAATAGCGTTTACAAGGTTCAA
Organism: Patella vulgata; assembly: GCF_932274485.2. Taxonomy (NCBI): domain Eukaryota; kingdom Metazoa; phylum Mollusca; class Gastropoda; family Patellidae; genus Patella; species Patella vulgata. Next base: position 49,250,022 of record NC_065885.2, read on the forward strand.
CAAAGTGAAACAAGGGCCATACCTAATGGACAGAAATTATTGAAATTAAATAGACTTCTTCATCTCACGAATATAAACCACATATATCAATTTTAAAACAATCGGATAACAACTTTTGGAGTTAGAATGTTCACAAGGAATTATGGACGACGGACGGACGGACGGGGGCGACGGCAATATACGTCCACATCTCTAAAGCATCCCGGTTTCCTCCCACTGCGAAAGACCCCTACGCGCAAGCGAATTATTGAAATAAAATTAAACCATATGTTAGTCCCGAAATGACCTAGTTTGTGTCGAGTGGACGTTAAACCCCATTTCTCTCTCTCTCTCTAAAGCATCCATAAGATTTTAAAAAGTGATCAAGGGCCATAACTCTGGCAGTAATCGTTGAAAACAATAGGTTTCTTTGTCTCATTGCCTTAAACACTGTATGAATTTAAAATGAATCGGATATTAACTTTGGCCTCAAGCTCGACAAGATATTTCAATGTGATCATGGTCATAACTCATGCAGTAATTATCGGAAATCGCTGAAAATCAATAAGGTTCTTCGCCTCATGGCCTTAAACACTGTGTATAAATTTAAAGTCAATCGCATATTAACTTTAACCTCTAGAGCGCCCACAAGATTTTTCAAAGTGTTCAAGGACCATAACTCTGGCAGTAATTATCGGAACTCGTTGAAAATTAATAGGCTTTTGCATCTCATGACTTAAAATACTACGTATGAATTTAAAGTCAATCGGATATTAACTTTAGCCTCTAGAGCGGCCACAAGATTTTTTAAAGTGATCAATGGCCATAACTTTACGCTGGCAGTAATTATCAGAAATCGCTGCAAATCAATAGGATTCTTCGTCTCATGACCTTAAACACTGTATAAATTTAAAATCAATCGGGTATTAACTTTAGCCTCTAGAGCGTCCACAAGCAATTGTGGACGCCGGACCGACGACAATATACGACCACATTTCAATGTATGCGTATAAAAAGGGTGAGTTGAACTCACCCAAAAATATTAGAGGCATATCCATGTCTACATTTTCAAAATTATTTTCCACTATTCTAAATCATAGGGTATACAATTGCTGCGAAACTGTTGTAATACTAGATAAGACTCAAGTTGGCTTTAGAGAGGGTAAGGGTATACTGTCGATGCTCTTTTTTATCCTCTGTGGCCTTATACATCATTCTTCAGAAATTATTCTGTGCTTTTATCGATTTACGTAAGGCGTTTGATAAAGTCCATAGATTGTTACCTGATTCAATAGGTGTTAGCTCTAAGTTCATCAAAATAATATTTGTTGTATATAACCAAGTCAGTAGTTTAGTCAGATTCAAAACAGGCGTTAAGCAAGGTGAGCCCTTATCCCCCGTACTTTTCCTATTATTCATTAACGATTTAAGAGTTTATCTCCTTGATAACGATGGAAACTTTTTCCACATCGTTGATTTTATATTGTATTCTCTTCTTTTTGCCGATGCCATCGCATTATTTTCACTAAGTTCCCAATCCCTAAATTTGGGAGATTCTGTTCAAAATGGAAACTGGAGAACACCGACAAATCCAAAATAGTAATTTTTCAGAGGTAAACTTAGCTCTAATTACATGTACAACCTGACGTTAAACGGCAATCCACTCGAAGTTGTTAACGAATATGTTTTCTTAGGTTTATTATTGTGTATATGATAACGGTTAATTCACAAAAATCAGTAACAAGAATAGAAACACAAGGCAGGAAATCTCTGGATGCCATGTAATTAGGGCTAAGTTTACCTCTGAAAAATTACTATTTTGGATTTGTCGGTGTTCTCCAGTTTCCAGTTCTCCAAATTCATTAAATTTTCAAATTTACAGTATAATGTGTGCTGATAATGAGAATGGAAAAAAATAATTGGGTGGGGGGGATTAGACACTTATTGAATAACCTTGGATTTCCTGAATTTTGGCATAAGCCTTCTTCCATAAACCAAATGCGTCAATCTTTAACTAAAACCTGCATCCAAGACCAATTTAAACAAGTATGGTTATCTTTCTTGGAAAATCTGAGTAAGTTTTGTTTTTTTAATTGTTCAAAACTGTACATGAAAATGAAATTTACCTAAATTCATCTATTGATAATAAATATCAAAATATAATATGTCAGTTTCGATGTGGTATGCTTAAATCGAATGTTGAAACTGGGCGTTATACAAGAACCAATCTAAAAATAGAATTTGTACATGCTGCACAACGAACCCCATTGAAAACGAATACCACTTTCTCTTCTATTGCCCAGCATATATGAATCTATGTCGCAAGTTCTTTCATCATAGTAACAAATTTAATATAGTAACAAATGGCAAACGTAAATGTATAATCAATTTAGGAAAATATCTATACCAAAGTATGAAATTACATAAGCAATTATTAAACACCCAAAAATGAAACTAAACACCTTTTTGGAACTTTTTTTGTATATACCTGTGTATTATCTTTGTGACATTGAAACTACTTATATTTACATATATATTTTATTTTTTATTCTTTTTTCTTTCTATTATAATTATGTTCCTTATATTCCTTATCTGTTGTGCAATAATCACCAAATATATTCTAACTACCTATGTTGGCTATAGCAAGTGATTTGCTTTGCCTTGTAATAAAGTAAAGTAAAGTAAAGTCTGATATACGTAAATATTGAAAGGAACCAAGATCTTTGGGTTATAAACATACATTTTAAGTTTCATCAAAATTGGATCAAAATTGTGACCTCCAATGTGTCCACAAGCTAAAAACAAGATTTTTCGTGTCGAAAAGTCTGCATGACAACTGTTAACATTGCATTTGACAGATATTTATTTAAAATTACATTTGACAGATTTCTATTTAATATTGCATTCGACATATATTTATTTAACATTACATTTGACAGATTTCTATTTAACATTGCATTTGACAGATATTTATTTAACATTACATTTGACAGATTTCTATTTAACATTGCATTTGACAGATATTTATTTAACATTACATTTGACAGATTTCTATTTAACATTGCATTCGACAGATATTTATTTAACATTACATTTGACAGATTTCTATTTAACATTGCATTTGACAGATATTTATTTAAAATTACATTTCTTTTAAAAAGTTTGTACAGTACTGATTGAGATAACTTGCAAAACATATTTCAAATTTAAAATCTGAAAATTTCTTGCACCACAATGAGCAAATATATAGAAATTTTAAACATTCAGTCTTGAATTCTGATTTTTCTCGCATCCACAAGATTTCATAAATTTGAACAGGATAAATGGGCAATTTGTAATAAAAAGAATTTAACAGGCACAAATGACCAATACCGCCAAGTTTTATAAAATCCTATCGCTTACATTTTCATATGGTTCTGTATTCAACCCAACTGAACTTTAATACTGAGTTTTTAGACATCATCCTGTCATTATCCTTCCCAACGACTTAATGAGTATTCACAAGAAAAGTTGGAAGGACCGGCCGATGCAGATGACAAAAAATATACTTCCACAACAGGGCTTGGGCCATTACATTGCCAATGTAATTAATTATATTACCATTTGATCATTACAATTACTTTCTCATCTTTAGCAATGTGATCAATAACCATTACCCCAGGCCTGGTCTATGTCACCTTATCAAAGCTACTACAATCTGCTCCAATTTTTGATCAAATGTTTCTTTACAAATTACTATGTTATAAGGTCTCTGGGTTTTGGTATAGGCTTGGTGTTTGGGCTTTGGGGATATGCCATCTAAGAGACCTATGCCCATTGGTACTGTTCAGATAAATGAAGGTGATCTCAGAAAATTTATGATGTATGTGAAGAAATAATTTTTCCAAGCATTTATCACGTTGATAAATATTTGTCTGTTGAAACTAATGTCTTTTTCTTTATACATGACCACAACCAGTTGACTTTTACAACTTTTGCTTTACTTTTTCCATTAACCTGAAAAATATGTTGAATTGATAATAAACACAATGTTCAATATTATAAGACAGGTGTATGTAAGTAGAAATTACGACTATAGAGACCCATTTCACTACATTGTGTAAGTATATCTGCATCTAATACTAGGATGGATAATGATAACAGCTACTCTGTACGACAATAAATTATTTATTTAACTCTAATTACTGATTTAATAACACTACTTATGTTGATTTATAATTTAAAACCTTACCGTTTCATTATTATTTAATATTATATGAGTTGCTATGTGTTTCTCATACACTGGTAATATATCACCATCATATCTATTGATTTTAGTTAAAGGAGCATATTGATAAACTAAATCATTTGGGAGTTTTCCTGTATATAAATACAAATTGTTGGGAAAAATATTCATTTATCTGACAAATAAATAATAAAAATAATAGAAACAATGCATTGAAGATGTGAATTCGAATTAAAAGCGACACCTTTTATTAGTACAAACATAACACATGACATTGTAAGTAATAAATAACAAGCCAACATTGAGGCTGATGTCCCCCGTCGAAATCCCCAAATAAATAGATGACACATATTAATTAATCGCATATCTATTTTTTTCCAAAGTATCAAGCAATCAAACTGATTATCAACTATACACTAAGTTTCATCACTCTCTATTAGATAGAATCTTGTTCCAAAGCAGGAAATTGCTTATCTCTGCTTAGCTTTAGCTTGATATGTTAATCATTGAACTCAGTCAAGACGAACATCTACATCAAGTTTAATCATTCTATCTCAATTAGAAGAAGAGTTGTTATGTTCCAAAGTCTTGACCAATCAAAATGCTTATTGCTCGTTAGCCTAAGCAGAAAATTCTCATCATCGAACTTAGTCAAGGTATTGATGTAATGAAACTATACACAAATTTTCATCACTCTCACTTAATTAGAACTAAAGTTATCGTGTTCCAAAGCATCAACCAATCAAATTGCTTATCTCTGCTTACCCTAAGCAGAAAATGCTGATCTTCGCAGTTCATCTAGGCATTGACCTCATAAACCCCTACACTAAGTTTGAACATTCAAGCTTAATTAGAAGGAGAGCTATTGTGTTCCAAAGTCTCGGCCAATCAAATTGCTTATCGCTCTGCTTACCCTGAGCAGAAAATGCTCATCATCGAACTTAGTCAAGATATTGATTTAATGAAACTATACACCAAGTTTCATCACTCTCATTTAATTGGAACTAAAGTTATCGTGTCCCAAAGCATCAACCAATCAAATTGCTTATTTTTGCTTACCCTAAGCAGAAAATGCTTATCTTCACACTCCATCAAGGCATTGACCTAATAGAAACCTACACCAAGTTTGAACATTCTAGCTCAATTAGAAGGAGGGTTATTGTGTTCCAAAGTCTCGACCAATCAAATTGCTTATCGCTCTACTTACCCTGAGCAAAAATGCTCATCATCGAACTTAGTCAAGGTATTTATGTAATGAAACTATACACCAAGTTTCGTCTCTCTCACTTAATTAGAACTAAAGTTATCGTGTCCCAAAGCATCAACCAATCAAATTGCTTATCTCTGCTTACCCTAAGCCGAAAATGCTCATCTTCGAACTCCATCAAGGCATTGAAATTGACCTAATAAACACCTACACCAAGTTTGAACATTCTAGGTTAATTAGAAAGAGAGTTATTGTGTCCCAAAAAGTGTACGGACGGACGGACGGACGGACGGACGGACGGACGGACGGACGGACAGACAGACAGACAGACAGACAGATTTTAATAGTCCCCTGCTTTCTTCGAAAGGCGGGGGACAATAAAAGTGTCCAATGTGCATCAGATTGCAGTAATACAAACTTTACTCAAACTGTAACACTGTATTATTCTAGCATGTATCTTTAAACACAAAAAAAAATGTTTGCATGTATATAACCTGCTGAAATGTGGCAAAATGCAAAGTCCAAGCTAAGGTAGTTATCGATAGTATTTAAAAGACAAAATATGGTAGCTATAAATGCATTAAATACAAAGTTTGGAAATAAGTCCTATTTCATCAATATAGTTTCTAATATTTAAAATATTCAATACATTTGTGTATTTGCAAACCTATAACATTACTATTCTTATAAGTAAAGGATACGCTATAATAAAACGTCTCAGTTCTTTATATTTACTAATTTCTGGGGGTAGAATAATCTTACATCCTTTAAAAACATCTGGTAATTTCTGAAAGAAAACAAAAATAAAATTCTGAAAATGACTCAGTAATCAATTAGGTATAAAACAATGGGTCATTTTAAATTTAGATAAGTTGAGTATGTGTGGTGTTGACTTGATACATTATACATTATTACCATAACCTGTTGTATATGTGGTGATCACATTACTTGTTGTATATGTGGTGATCAGATATATCATACTATTACTACCATTACTTGTTGTATATGTGGTGATCAGATATATCATACTATTAATACCATTGTAGTAGTGGTGGTGATCAGATATATCATACTATTAATACCATTGTAGTAGTGGTGGAGATTAGAGATACTTACACTATTACTACCATTACTTGTGGTAGGCTTGGTGGAACTTTTATGATCATAATTAGCTTTATGAGATGGACTTGTCTGATAGCAACTGGCACCATACATACATTCCGCTTTGATCTATATTAATATACATGAATTGCAATTTATTCATATTGTACACAAAACTTTAACTTTATTAACAAAACCAATTAAAAACTCTTTTCACCATATTAAAGAGACATAATGATGAACTCAATGATGATGAGTTTTCCCCTTTTATAAAAGTCAATATTGATGTCATTACAAAGCATGCCAAATAAATATCAACAGAAAACCACTTATTACTTTGTATGTTTTAAGTATCAATGATTCTAATGTGTGGGCAAAATGTCCCTTCCCTGTCGATGTCTTTAAGTAACAACTTGAGTAACTCACATAACTTTTTGAAAACCTGTGTACAGGGCCCCTGGTTTAGTTCATTTCAGTTTTAAAATTCATCAAAAAATTAGATATGAACAAGATTATATCAAAATAAACTTATATATGGTCAAAAAACAAACGTGTCTTTATCTTTCTGTCAACAAAAATATGAGTGTTTAATTTTCACCTTTTTAGCTGGTGTAACAACTGACTCAGAGCTATCAATTCGACGTTTACTTGGTGTTTTAACTGGTGTTGATAGTGTGATATTACTGTGGTTAGAATCTTCATCATCTATCTCAATCTTTATATTACTACCATTACTACTAGTACTAGCATTCTGTTTCATTAATTTACCTGTACCACCTATGTCTGTCTTCTCTTTAGATTTATCAAATAGTTTCTACAAAACAGTACATAATTATATATTTAATGTCTTTTCTTTACATTTTTCTATGAAATGATGAGTAGGAGCGTCATTGCAATTCCACACTGAATTTGTTTAAATAAAATAGATTTTATGGTACTAACTTCTTTAAAGATACATTATATAAGATTTAGATAAAGAGCTAGCCATGATTCTTGCTACAATAGTATCATGTGAAATGAATAATTTAAAAATATCATTCAAATTACTCTATTACGAGCTAAGATATTAGCCTTTGAAGGTTTGACAAGACGTGTGCAATAATTTCAACCACTGTACTGGTTGTTCGAAGCTAAGTCTCGCTCCTCGATTTTTAGATTAAATCAAAATATGTCTGAACCGTTCTAATCTATTTAATCTATTTAAAAATGCCTGTTTCAGTTTTCATACAAAGACTGTTCTTTAGTGAAATAATGCATTGTGTTATCTATTACCGGTATATGTATTCTGCAATTTGCTATAATCCACTGTACACATAATAATGATATTTTGTGTCACCCATTATAATGTATGTGCAATCGGTTATAACAGATTGAGTCATTCTGCAACAGCTATAAATATACAATATAAGGGATTGCCATTATATTACCTTGAGCAATATTCCCCTGCACTGAGCATATAGTTTCTGTACAACCAAAATGTGTTAGCTACCGTTATGTGAAAACAATACATATTAAAATCTTCAAGTCACCTTTAACCTAGGTAAATCAGTTGCATTCTCCCAATTTTTGTCATCTCGTATTTTTTGTACCCTTGGAAATCTGATAGAGATTCCATCAGCTGTATGGATTTCAGCTTTACTAAATTCTGCACCAATAATTTCCCACACAGGGGCAGTCTTCGGATCGGCCACAACAAAATCTGGTACAACAGTTTTCTTTATATTTAACCAACCAGGAACACGTGCCACATCTTTACTAATTTTAACCATATCTAATTCTGTTTGTAATCTTTCCAAAGTTTTATCATCTAGACCATTTCCTATTTTAGTTACAGTACACCATTTTTTACTCTTTGGGTCATAAACACCCAGTAGAAATATAGACATTAAACCACCTGGAAATAACAGTAGTAATATAAACATTAAAGATGCATTAGGTAAGATTTAGATATAAAACTAACAGTTCATTCTATAATAGTTTAAAAATAGATAATGAAAAATGAATATATTGAAAGTTTCAGTCAAATTACTTCACTCTGAGCAAAGTTTTTGCTGTTTGGAGAACAGCAAAGTCTTGATTGTCATTGCCACGATAATAAACGACGATTAGTCCATTGAAAATCGCGAGCATCCAATAATCTAGAGAGTTTATTATAGTTTTGTCAAGCTAATAAATGTCTAATAATTTACATAACATTTGAGACCAAAGGAAAGACCTGCAATAGGTATATTTAGACCTTATATAATGCATCTTTAAACCACATGGAAATAATGTTCACATTTATAACAATACATCTATGTCTATTTAAACATACATTATGCAAGAGCTAAATCTGTCTACTGCAGGTCTTTCTTTAGGCCTGAAATGTTATCTAAATTATTAATTAGACATTAATTAACCTATCCAGACCATAATCAACTCTAGATGGCATCGATAGCCTGCGATCTGAAGTGGATTATGAGCCGATTTACTGCATAACTTTCCTTCTCGATTAAACGATTAAATAGATAATTGAGACTATGCTGTTTATCGTACTGACTTTAGTAATGATGACCGAGGCTAGGCAGAAATTTCATTCGCTTAGTTTTCGGTTTATAGTGGATCAATTTGAAAGAAATTTTGAGCAAATTGCCTTTACGTTATCTAGTTTTTAACTATTACTATTATAGTGAGAACTGCCAACTCGTTATCGAATCTCCCATAATGTATCTTTAAATGTAGATACCGATTTTGTCTGCAGCACATTTTTTGTTATCAGCCCTTTATAAACATTCTACAGCCAAAAGAAAATATGATATTTATTTTTTAATATAATTGTTGACTAATCAAATAGCATATTGGCAAATAATTATTAAAATGATCAATCGTAATGTAGTTTATGTCTGTCTAAAGTTTAAGACCTAAACGGCGTCTAATCTAAAAAAATTATTTTAATCTTTAAATTGACTATAAATTACCATTCCAGGTCTTATTTTTGTTCACTTGAAATACAGAAAATGTTTATATAAAATGATGTTTTAACTGACCTTTATTGCCTGTACCATAATAAGCACCTAATACAACCAGATCAGCTGAATCTGCCATACTACCTTCATGTAAATAATCTTTCTTCACTTTTAACCAATGTCTTTTACCAGGTTCATATAAACTCTGTTGACAATAGATAATATTCAAAAAAAACATTTAAACACTTCTGACTGATCCTATGATGCTTGTACCCCGGGTGGTTTCTGTGATGTCCACAGTACATTGTGAGTCACACAAGGTCATTATGTTTATAGTTCATATTTGACAATGGAGGAATATGAAAGTCTGAATGATCAGCTCGCAGCCATACACATTCATCATAAAATGGTCATGTATGTATGATCGTGGTGATTAGCTAAACAGATTTCCTTTAACTGTATGCTCTTTACTCCTTGGAGTGTTCCATTTTAATTTATCCCAAGCTATACAACTGGGCCAGGCCATTGTGCTAGTGTCTATCTGATGTTACTTCCCGCTGCCGCGGGGTAAAATAAGTATTTCTAACTTACATTGACATCTTTAAGTACTAATCCTTCTAATCCCTCTTGAAATACTTTATCCATTAATTCCTGCAGATGTACCACTTTCTGTAAAACATTACAATAATCTTTTAAGACATATCAAACATAGATGGGGGCTTGTCTGGCCCTTTTATATGTCCCTCAAGCAGAAAAATTGTCTATGCTGAAGATAAATCTCAAGTTTAAAAACAAAATTGTGTGGCAAATATAAAACATATAAATTAACAGTTGACAGATTATAATACATATATATATCAACAAGCCAACAGTGAGGCGGATGTTCCCCCGCCAAAAACTCAAAATAAATAGATGACACATATTAATTAATTGAATATTTATCTTTTTCAAAAGTATAAAGCAATCAAACTGATTATCAACTATACACTAAGTTTCGTCACTCTCCATCAGTTAGAATCAAAGTTATCTTGTCCCAAAGCATCGACTAATGGAATTGCTTAGCTCTGCTTTGCCATTGCGGGAATTGTTAATGATTTAACTCAGTCAAGACATTCATCTAATGAATGTCTACACCAAGTTTGAACATTCTACCTCAATTAGAAAGAGAGTTATTATATGTTCCAAAGTCTCAACAAATCAAATTGCTTATCGCTCTGCTTACCCTGAGCAAAAAATGCTCATCATCAAACTTAATCAAGGTATTGATGTGATAAAACTATACACCAAGTTTCATCACTCTCACTTAATTAGAACCAAAGTTATGGTGTCCCAAAGCATGAACCAATCAAATAGCTTATCTCTAGGCAGAAAATGAACGCCTACACCAGGTTTGAACACTCTACCTCAATTTGAAGGAGAGTTATTGTGTTCCAAAGTCTCAACCAATCAAATTGCTTATCGCTCTGTTTGCATTGAACAGAAAATGATCATTATCGAACTTTGTCAAGGCACTGATGTAATGAAACTATACACCAAGTTTCATCATTCTCACTTGATTAGAACTAAAGTTATCGTGTCCCAAAGCATCAATCAAACTGCTTATTTCTGCTTACCCTAAGCAGAAAATGCTCATCTTCGAACTCCATCAAGGCATTGACCTAATAAACATCTACACCAAGTTTGAACATTCTAGCTCAATCAGAAGGAGAGTTATTGTGTCCCAAAAAGTGTGACAGACAGACGGACGGATGGACGGACAGACATATTTAAATATCCCCTGCTGAGAAGTGGTATCAGATGTTCTAACCTTGTCATTGCTGATAGATTGTTTTGGTATTAAATATAACAACATAAACATGTCATTCTATTTGCCAAAGTTTGATCATGTACAATACTCACAGTTATATGTTGATATTCTGAAAATTTTACTCGATTTTTAACTTCTGTCATATTTTCTTGTAATACTCTTCTTCTTTCCTTAAGAGTTCTAAAGAGAAATAGTTGCCATATAATTTTAGGGTCCACTAAATGTTATTACCAGTATATAAAAGCCAACACTAATAAAAACAAATTGAAATATAAGAAAATCACAAATGAGGACCAAACAAATGTTTGTTTGTCATTTTTCGAAGACCAATTATTCACCTATATTTTCGTTGTGCAACAGCTGTCCATATTAGTGATGGTTGTAAAAGTTGTCTTTTTGAACAGTATTATAATTAATTGAACTACTATTTAAACTGTATATATAGTACCAGTTGTGAAGCCTATATAATTGTATGCTCTATGAGTGGAGTTAGGCACCATATAAGTAGACATTTTTATTATTTGCAAAATCATATTCTAATATACAGGAGCAAGTTTCTGCTTTGCATAGAATTTGTCTGCGATATCACTATTGTGAAAGTGACATTACATAACCAACATACTACATTATTATTATTTACACAAATAGACCATAGTTTTTTATATCCCACAACAAATGTTTCTGAAATATGCCCATTCAATATTCTAGTCAAAGAGTCTAATTTCCTGACTGCTCAACTGCCACAGTGCCCTATATTGTGTTTGTTGTGTAGAATACAAAACAAGTGGTTGCCATGTAAGATACGCCCACATTTTGCAAGAGATGGACAGAGAACAAGCTAAATAAAAGAAGCCATTTTTCGTACAATCAGGGGCCTTATTCCGGGAAGTTAAGGTCCGATATGTGTGAATATACGGGAACTGAGATCTTCGCGATATAAAAGTATATTTTAAGTTTCATCATCAAAATCGGATAAAAATTGTGACCATTAGCGGGTCCAGAACCTTGGTATTACATACTTTTACACTATTGCGTACAAGGATGGCCATTTTGTCAGGCAGTTTCGTTCCGATTATTACAAAATTTGAACTCAACCTTTACCATGGTGTAATGGTGATATATATAAATGGTTTTTAAAATCGGATAAAAATTGTGACTTCTAGAAATCCACAAGCTAAAAACTTTTTTTTTCGTACAATCAGGAGCTACAATCCAGGAAGATAGACTCTGATATACGCGAATAGCGAAAGGAACAAAGATCTTTGGGTTATACATTTCAAGTTTCATCTAAATCGGATAAATACTGTGACCTCCAGAGTGTCCACAAGCTAAAAATGTGATTTTTGTACAACATGAGGTTTTGATCCAATACATGCTAATATTGAAAGGAATAAAATCTTTTTGAGATAAACCTATATTTCAAGTTTCATCAGAATCGGATAAGAACTGTGACCTGTAGAGTGTCCACAAACAAACTGTGGACGGATGTCCGGAGGGATGGACAGAGGCGACGACAATATACGTTCACATGAAAATGTGGGCATATAAAAACTTACTTTTCCATTAAGTTTTCACCATTAATATGTAAACAATCAAAAACAAACAAACAAACAGTAGCATCTTGAAAAGCAGCTTTCTGAAATACAACCAAATTGTAACTTTAAATTAACATCTCTCAAAAACACTGATCAATTTCTGCAACAGTCAGTAAAATTTTTCTAATGACCATCTGCAAAAATTGACCATCTGATTCAAAACATGTTTTTTTTTTATAGTGAGCAAACTTTCAAGTTTTATTTTTTATTGCAATAAAGAGAGTTTAGTTCATGAAAATCGACATGGTTTAATACTCATAATGTTGGCAAATATTTTGCACGAGTCCTCAAGGATTTGCTTTAGGTCTGTCAAAATCTCACAAATAAATAAGTCTTGTTTAGTCGATATGGAAATATGTATATGGCTTTATTAAACTTTGAGATACAAAACCACTTTACAGTTATCTTACATAATCAAAATTACTGGTCCATTATTCGTCAAAAATTGAAGGTATATTGATGTCGAGACAAAAAAGACATTCATAGTAGGTACCCAAAAAACCATATACTTTACTAGAAAATGTATACTTCTGAAGAATATAACTTTTAATGCAGGAGCAATTACTTTAACTATGGAAGGAGTGGCTGAACATGCTAGCAAAAACACACCAAGCTGTCGAACAGTGAATATATTATGCTATATACGTCAATTACTTTTTTTTGTCATTAGAAATAGCATATATTCAGATGAATATAACTTCTTTGGGTCAAATAGATGACCAATAATATACTTAATGATAATGGCTTTGCAATGCAAAGCTGAATTATAGATAAAATGTGTCCTACCTTATGTACTCCCAGTGTACCAAATGGTAAAGGATTTCCCGTGTTAGTATCAACCAATAAAACTTCAGCATCTAATATCAGATCATTACCTGTTGGAAATGCTTTAGGAATAAAATCCTTAAAATGAGCAACCTGAAATCATAATATATTTGAAAGAATATTTTTTTACAGAATGATGGCACAAGAATCTTTATGATTGGCAATGTAATATATTAAGAGTTTGATGTTTCAAATGCATTATTGCCAACACTCATTTTAGGTCATTTTGAAAGTAAGATCTTTTATTTACACTCAACCCTGCTGTATAAATTATGTCTGTAGTGTTCTGACCAATTCTATTTAAACACCAGTAACTATTTAGTTTCATTTGTCACTCACTTTGTGTGTGTGTTTTCTACTTTTTGTTGAAATAAACTTGGTGACATATTTAGTTCTGGTCGTCACTCAGACTTTCTATTATATAAAAATATTTAGGACTCTTGTTAATCCTGTTCTAATTTGTTACGTGGTAATTGATTGGTTGTTAAAGCTTTGTTACCCAATTGTAATTTGGCACAGAAAATGTTGTTCAGTCCGCAAGAAAAGTGTTGATATGTCAAAGAAAAAGTAATCCATGACTTGCTCAGTAAGACAGCTCTGCAGTTGTGAATGCAACAAGTGAGAATGGATATTGAAAATAAATCCTCAAGATTCTCACTGAAATACAATGATTGAAATCCAGAAGAATCTAGTTATTATTCCAGATAATGAGACTGCTAATATCATCGGAGGGTACCAAAAATAATCTTATTATCAACCTCAAATTTGTCTCTTTTTTTTACGTTTTGACAGCCTGTTCTTAAATATTTGTTTACTAAAGTACATACTTTGTGTGCTAACACTGGTTTTAAACTACGACTAAAATAACGGAATTCATCTCCTTTTTTGTGAACCTGCACTCTTTCTCCATCATACTTGATTTCAGCATAAAAACCATTGGGACATTTCCTCATAGCTTGTTCTACTGATCGACATGCTTCAGCCTAAATAATAAAACAAAGAAATATCAAATCTATTATCAACCACATGGAACTGAGTAAACTTCAGTTATTAGCACTTTGAAAATCTACACTAGTATTAAGAAGCATGGAATTTTAGCATTATATTGTATTCAAAAGTCAAAAGAGAGACCTACTAATTCATCGCTGAGATAAAGATGTTTAAGAATTATTACAAAAGTCATTTTCGCACATATTACACCTGAGCCTTACCCTATAATATAGGTGTAATATGTGTGAAAATATTATACACAGTTCCAAATCTGAAACAGTTTCAGAGCAACATATGCATTTCGATCTTTATACTTTGTGGTTTTCAAGAGTTCAGTAAACTCCAGTTAAAATGCTGGAGTTTTGATAATTAGATGATTCTAGCTGTAGGTTCGTGAATATGTGTCTATTGGCTACAAACATGTGCAATAATAATCAACTACATTTATATTGTTAAAATTGACAATTCTCTGTAAGAAAAATATCCACAACAGAAAGCAACAAGCAGAGGAATGTGAATCAGTAGATGCCAGCAATTAGGTGATAAAACCTATGAAAAATATACTTACCAACATAGGTAAAACAGGTGTCATTAAACAGGCCTTTATACTTAATTTCTTCACAATACCTGGTTTACCATTCTCTTCAGCTTCTTTATGATTTGTTAAAACCCGATCTACTACATCACGTAGATTACGAGATGCTTGAAAAGCCTCATAAGCATTAGGATCCAAACCATCTAATCTAAAATCAACAAGTACCCATTACTCTATTTCCTATATTTGCGATACAAGATTTGTTGATAATAGTTGGGATACATTATTTTCTATTAATACATTCACTTAATTCTCACTCAACCACAAGGCTGTGATCCCTGGGTTTTTTTTCTTCTTTTTTGTTGAAGTAAAGATATTTTTATTATTGCTATTATAAATGCTTGTATTTAAACCAAGAACATAAATTTGTCAATAATCACACAGTCACTTTGATCTTAGTATAAACTACTATAAACAATACCAAGTTTACCGACTGCTTAAATTTGGCTATCTGCTAATATTATTTGTTGGACAAAGCATGGCAGTAAGTGCCAAAAGTACCATAATGCCTCCTTTCCTTATTCTATTAAAAATTATCCCCTTTTATATTACCATTTTCATGACATTAACACATTCACCTTCTTTATCATATTTTCCATATGTATGAACACTATGTATATGTCTATTAAATAGTATATAAACTTATGTCTACCATTTTACTTGCAAAAATGTCCAGACTAAGGCCACTTTTTTGTCATTAAATAAAAGAAGGTGCAAAGTCAAACTGGGTACCAAGTGAAGCCGTGGAATGGCAGTTGGTTAGAAATGCATACTTACATATGTTTAGCACCTGAATTAATTCGTAAGTCATGTTTTATAAGTCGAACTACCATTTTTAAATCATTTGAAGTACATCTGGAAATGAAAATAAAATCCTATGACTTTAAAGAATTAATGCATCATTTAGTGCTACAGAAATCCCTTGCCAACTGCAATATTATGAAAGTTTAATCTCTAATAGGAATATCAGGCCAAAAATGGTTCAATTGTGTTTAGTATTTAAAAAGTTAGGATAAATTGAAATTTCATCGAACTATGCTGCTTGCATGTAACAAGAAGTGGTGGAGAAATCTGATGGACCTAGTATAAATCTCATTGAATCCAAGCCGGGAAATTATCTACCATTGATATTTTCATTTATTCATTGAATGTTAAAAAATCATTCTCAGTACATATTTAGTGTAGATTTAGCCGTAAGAAATTTGATATTTTAGCGAAAATGCAAATGAAGCATCAAGCCTTTAAACATTAAATAGAAAGATGGAACTTATTTATTACTAGCACATCTAACTTTTTATAAATTACTTTTCATCCTGCTTAATCTGAGTAGAAAATGTTCATTAACGAACAAAGTCAAACATCATCGACAAATCAAATTGCTTATCTCGGCTTACCCTCATTATCTATACATACACCAAGTTTGAACATTCTACATTCTATCGTGTTCCAAAAAACGGGCACCAGACAGACATGAAATAAAGTATGCTTACTCTTCCTTCAACTTCTCATTTATTTGGGAAGTTGATATAGATAAAAGTAGTTGCTGTAAATGTATGTTTGTATTTAAAACATCTTTATTCAAAAAGGTAATGTTCTTTCACACATATAACGGGAAAAAACAAATATACCTTTTAGCTATTTTTGTTAATATTTTTTGTTGTTCATCTTCTTTCGTCACTTTTGACAATTCTTCTAAAACTGAATCAACCTTCAAGTAAAATACAGTTAATCCTTACATAGCATAGTTATAACATTACAGTGGAATTAGCTAATTGGAGGTCTTCACTAGTGGATAAAAATACAATTGTAAAATTTGATGTCAATGTGTCAAGTCTTCACTGAGATACATACATTTTAATTCTCAATTTCTAGTTGTTTATGCTAAGTAATTCAGTCCTTGGGTCTAAAGTTATTTGAATTTGTTACTACTCAGAATAAAATACATTTCTGAAAGTGATAATTCCTCTTTAAATAACACCAGAAGGAAGATGAAAAATTAAAGACAGACAGCATTCCTATCAGACTAGACTAGAATATTGTAATAGTCTTCTCACCGGCCTACCCTAAAATCAAATAAATTGCCTTCAGCAAATCCAAAATCTCACAGCAAGAATGGTCACAAGATCTCCATATCATTGTCACATAACCCCAGTTCTCCAAAACGGTCAGTGGTTACCAGTCAGTGTCCGGCTAGACTTTAATGTACTTTGCCTAACACATCAGTGTGTCAGTGGAGAGGCTCCTGATTACCTCTGCAAATTAATTCAACGGTATATTCCAAAAAGACAGTTGCGTTCAGAAAATCTCAATCAGCTAGTGGTACCAAAGTGGAAACTTGCTACCGTTGGACAAAGAGCGTTTGCTATTGCTGCCGCTGAAAGATGGAATGCACTTCCAGTTGAACCCCGTTTTGTGACTTCTTTATCAATCTTCAAATCTCGATTAAAAACTCATCTTTTCAAAACTCACTACAGAAATTGACCAAAAAACCCCCAAACATAAGAGCCAAAAGACTTTTGTATAGTTGTATGCGCTATGAGCACGATTTGTGGATTTGGTGCTATATAAATGGACATATTATTATTATTTTATTATTATTTATCATTTAAAATTGTCATCTTAAATCATACATTTGTTTTACCTGTTGTAATGAAAGAGAACTTTTCTTCAGTGGAATTAGGACAGAACTCTGTTCAAAATAATCTTTTATAGTTTCAGCTACATCTCCCTTTGAAATAAAATAATTGTTCCCACAGTTAAACATACATTATGCACTAGCTAAATCTGCCTATTGCAGGTCTTTCTTTAGGCCTGAAATGTTATCTAAATTATTAATTAGACACTAATTAACTGGTCCAGGCCATAATCAACTCTCGATGTCATCGCTAGCCTGCGATATTTACTGGATTTGAATACATTTTATAATGTATGATTTGATGTCAAAATGGATAATCGAGACTTTGGTTTTTTTTATCGTACCAACTCTAGTAATGGTGATCGAGGTTAGGCCGAAAATTCAATCGCTAATATCTCGGTTCAGTGTGGAGCAATTTGACTGAAATTTTCAGCATATCGGTATTCTATTCACGTTATCTATTTGTAAACTATTATAGCGAGAAATGTAGCTCTTTATCTAATCTCCCATAATGCCCCTTTAATGTATTGTATATAAAAGCTGAAAAGTGAACAAAAAGAATTAACACAAATGATATAAGAAATAATATCAGTATGTTCATGAATTCACCAATTATTGAAAGACAATCTTTAAAAACTTACCTTGTCTAGGTCTTCAACCATTTCTGTTAAAGGACTTCCAAAAATCTTAAATAAAAGGAATTAAATTTTTTCTTTATGTGGGAATTAATTATAATGCACAATGATATTTGTTTTTGTCTTAAAATATTACTGACAGACCTTCAACAGGTATATATAATCCTTGTCTAATAATAACAGATATATGATCTGCATCATTCTGTATTTAACTGAAGTCATACTTTAGTAATTTTAAGTATTACAAATTTAAAACTTCATGGCAACATAAATGTCATTATTTTAGAATCATGAGAGTATTTTTAGTTCATTTTCTGTAGACTTTGTGCCAAGGTAAGTGTGGTGTATGCAATCCATTAGTTTATTTACCTGACTGAATAATTTAACAAGTTGTTTATTGTTGAGATTATAAACAGATTTAACAACACCAGGTAATAACAACTTTATCAACAAATATAAACTTCCTTTAAAACCATCTAAAAATAACAAAACACAAACTATTCATTTCAAAATATTTATAGAAATATTTACCACATTGCTTTTGTTAATCAGTTTACCAAATATAATACATCATAAGCATCTGTTTTCAATTTAATCTGTGTGTATAGTACACACTGTGTACCATGGGACAGTCCTATAACATTTCCACAAGGTCTGTGTGTGATTAATGTGCATCATCGGTGTTAAATAGTCTTTCAACAGACAATTAAGCTAAAATTCAAAGATTATAACCTGCAGTCGTTTCCCTTTAATTGCTGAAATGGAAGATCTATGTTTTTTTCATAAATAATAATATATGCCTATCCTGCCATCACATAAATCAAATTCTGAGAATGAAATGTTAATGAGATGATATATAATACCTCCACTGTTTCCTTTACAAATATAATCCGACACAATCTTTGTTTTACCAAGATAACTGTTTTCCTCAGCTATTTCAGCACATAATCTTCGAAATTGTCGAAATGAATTGTCTTTCTCTGCTTCCGGTGAATCATCAGGATTATCATCAATTTCATCTTTTATTTTACTAGTTGATGGCTTTGCTGTAAGTAAGAAAACAAGCCAACAGTGAAGATGATGTCCCCTGCCGAAATCCCAAAATAAATAGATGACACATATTAAAGGACAATATTGGTGTCAGTCATTATAAAATATGTGATAAAGCTCGTTAAATACATCCCAAATATAATTTTAACACAGAGATCATTGCTACGAGAGATGTGTAACAAGCATGTGAAGAAACGGGAAGTGACGTCAAACATGAGTGGTCCTTCTATATAACTGACTGAAGTAATGAGCGGTAACATACAAACGATCGAATTTCATTTCACTGATAATTCCGTTGAAGATGAAAAGTTGTTATATGAGACGATGAGAGGATATCTGACAATTCAAAAAAAGAATTGGCTGTCAGTAGATAAAAGATAACGAACAAATTAGAAAAAGTCCGTGCATTACCATGTTTTATTAAGAACAGAATGAATAAAAACGGGGGAATGCACAGGATTTTTCTACTTTTTCTCGTGTCCCTTATCTAGTGACAGCCAATTCTAATTTTGAATTGTGAGATACCCTCTTACCGTCCCATATAATAACTTTTCAACTTCAACGGAATTATCAGTGAAATGAAATTGGATCGTTTGTCTGTTACCGCTCGTTAGTTCAGTCAGTTATATAGAAGGACAACTCGTGTTTGTCATGTTTGGCGTCTCTTCCCGTGCTTGTTACACATCTCCTGTAGCAATGATCTCTGTGTCAAAATTATATTTGGAATGTATTTAACCAGTTCTATCACATATGTAATAATGACTGACACCAATATTGTCCTTTAATTAATCGCATATCTATTTTTTTCAAAAGTATCGAGCCACCAAATTGATTATCACCTATACGTGAAGTTTCATCACTCTCCATAAGATAGAATTGAAGTTATCTTGTCCCAAAGAATCGACCAATGAAATTTCTGAGATCTGATTGGCTTAAAGTTAATCATTGGAGTCAGTCACCTAATGAATTAGAAGGAGAGTTATTGTGTTCCAAAGTCTCAACCAATCAGATTCAAGTCTCTACTTTGCGTAAGCAGATAATTCTCATCATCAAACTTTGTTAAGGTATTGATCGATGTAATGTAACTATACACAAAGTTTCACCACTATCACTCAATTAGAATCAAAGTTGTCGAGCTCCAACCAAAGTCTTGACCAATCAAATTGCTTATCGCTCTGCTACTGAAAGCCAAAAATGCTCATTATCGAACTTAGTCAAGGTATTGATGTAATGAAACTACACCAAGTTTCATCACTCTCACTTAATTAGAACCAATTTTTAGTGCCCCAAAGCACCAACCAATCAAATTGCTTATCTCTGCTAAGCCTAACTTCGAACTCCATCAAGGCATTCACCTAATAAACACCTATACCAAGTTTGAACATTCTACCTCAATTAGATTTAATAGTCCCCTGCTTTCTTCAAATGTTGGGGGACAAAAATGGTCTGTGAGTAAAGTATTTTATTTTTGACTTTTGTATCCAAGGGCCAGTGTTGTGACAAAATCATGTCCCTTTACCTTGCCCGTAGTAGTTGACAAATCAGGATTGAAATAATTTATAAAAGCAACCCACTCTTTCTGTAATACTTCATACATGGTAAATTTATGGAAAAAGGAGCAATTGGGTAAAGTGTTTATAATACTGGCTTCAAGTACATATGATTCTGATTTGACCATTTTATGTACTCTTTAAATTAAGTGTAAGCCAGCTTGTTTCATTTGCTTACTGTGTTGACAGCAGAACACACAATCGATTGTATCTGTACACTTGCTTTTATGAAGTAACATTTTCAATTAAAGTTAGATTGTCGTCCCACAAAGTGTGACAGACGGATGGACAGACCCATTTTAATAGTCCCCTGCTTTATCGAAAGGCGGGGGACAAAAATATGGTTTATTAGTGAAAAGAATTTGCCCTGATGATTGAGATAGCACAATGTGATGTGTGTTTCAATAAAAGAAAGAACAAAAAGAAACATTAAAAATAATGTTAGTGAACAGTAAATAAATTCAACTAAGTAACGCCCGACACATAAATTCATTCAGTTTTAACAATTTAGTAAATAGTTATGTTAAATTTGATCCAAATCATTTCTTATTACACTTAAAATGTTAAATTTTATTTCAAGACAATTTTGAGACTGTCAAAAGTATAGATAATGGAATACATACCTGTATGATCAGTTGATGTTGTTGCTTTAGATGTGGTGTTTGTTTTAGTTGGTGAAAAGGGCAGTTTACCTTGAGCTGGTGGTTTTCTTTTCACCGGGGTCTTAGCTTTTGTGCCAGCTTTAGCTTGAAAGTCTGAAAATATTAACGAAATAATAAGCTATCTATAGCTATCATTTAGAAGGCTGATCTGCAGCAAATTAGACCAATATCATTACTTTATTGGTACAATCTGACAAGAAATCTCCCTGTCATAATATTTTACATTACCAGGCTAGAAATATATAAGAAAGAAGGGGGGTTGGATGGCCGAATGGTTAGCATGTGGGCGCTGTATCATGCGGTCTGTCATTGAGTCAACTGGTGGGGTTTTGATTCCCTGGTTGTACGTGACAAGGGGTAGGGTTGCCTGTTGTTGGTTTTCTCCGGGTCCTCCGGTTTCCTCCCACTGCTAAAGACCCCTACGCACAAGCAAATTATTGAAATAAAATTGAACCATGTGTTAGTCCCGAAATGACCTAGTTTGTGTTGAGTGGACGTTAAACCCCATTTCTCTCGCCCTTACTCTTATAAGAAAGAACAAGCCAACAGTGAGGCTGATGTCCCCCGCCGAAATCCCAAAATAAATAGATGACACATATTAATTAATCGCACTTTTATTTTTTTCAAAACTATATAGCAATGAAACTATACACTAAGTTTAATCGCTCTCTATCAGATAGAATCAAAGTTATCTTGTCCCAAAGCACCGACCAATGAAATTGCTTAGCTTTAGCTTGAAATGTTAATCATTGAACTCAGTCAAGACATTCACCTAATGAACATCTACATCAAGTTTAAACATTCTACCTCAATTAAAAGCAGAGTTGTTATATTCCAAAGTCTTGACCAATCAAATTGCTTATCCCTCCTTAGTCTAAACAGAAAATTCTCATCATTGAACTTAGTCAAGGCAATGATATAATGAATCTATACTCGGCGTTTCATCATTCTCACTTAAAAAAAATAAAGTTATCGTGCCCCAAAGCATCATCCAATCAGATTGCTTATCTCTGCTTACCGTAAGCAGACAATGTTCATCATTGAACTCCATCAAGGCATTCACCTAATGAATGCCTACACGTGAATGCCTACACCAAGTTTGAACATTCTAGCTCAATAAGGAGAGTTATTGTGTTCTAAAGTCTTCACCAATCAAATTACTTACTTTTGAGCAGCAGAAAATGCTCATCATCAAACTTAGTCAAGGTATTGATGTAATAAAGCTAAACACCATGTGTCCTCACTCTCACTTAATTAGAACTAAAGTTATCATGTCCCAAAGCATCAACCCATCAAATTGCTTATCTCTGCTTACCCTAAGCAGAAAATTTTCATCTTCGAACTCCATCAAGTCATTCACCTAATAGACACCTACGCCAAGTGTGAACATTCTAACTCAAATAGAATGAGAGTAGGTGTGTTACAAAGTCTTGACCAATCAAATTGCTTATCTCTCTGTTTACTCTGAGCAGAAAATGCTTATTATCAAACTTAGTCAAGGTATTGATGTAATAAAACTATACACCAAGTTTCATCACTCTCACTTAATTAGAACTAAAGTTATTGTGTCCCAAAGCATCAACCAATCAAATTGCTTATCTCTGCTTATCCTAAGCAGACAATGCTCATACTCGAATTCCATCAAGGTATTGACCTAATAAACACCTACACCAAGTTTCAACATTCTAGCTCAATTAGAAGGAGAGTTATTGTGTTCCAAAGTCTTGGCTAATCAAATTGCTTATCACTCTGCTTACCCTGGGCAGAAAATGCTCATTATTGAACTTAGTCAAGGTATTGATGTAATGAAACTATTCACCAAGTTTCATCACTCTCACTTAATTAGAATTAAAGTTATCTTGTCCCAAAGCATCAACCAATCAAATCGCTTATCTCTGCTTACCCTAATCTGACAATGCTCATCTTCAAACTCCATCAAGACATTGACCTAATAAACACTTATACCAAGTTTGAACATTCTAGCTCAATTAGAAAGTGAGTTATTGTGTCCGAAAAAGTGTAACGCACAGACAGACAGACGGACGAACCCATTTTAATAGTCCCCTGCTTTCTTCGAAAGGCGGGGGACAAAAAATCTGTCCTACAAGTGAAACTATTCATTGTCAACAAAGTTTATCAGTCACTTGTGATATTTGTGGTGTAGGTTAACTGTAATTAATGCTTGACCTTTTAAATCTAAAAAGTGAATGTATAGGAACACATAAGTAAAATAAATATCTGTGTAAATTTAATTATTGATTTAAAAAAAATGCTGTTTCTATTTAATAATAGTAATACCTTTAATAATCTGTTTAATCATGTCTTTATCTTCATCTTTCAGATCTTTAAAATCTTCCAAATCATCAGGATCTTCAATCTTTTTTGTGGTAGCTCTAGCTCGTACAAATGTTTCAAAAATACATGCTGGGTGAAACCACTGTTTCATGTCCCCTCCATCTTCACTAAATGGATTGGACACAACTTTACCAATTCTCATGGCTCCCTTTTCTATCTTCTGTTTACATTTCTTGCAACTTGATGTTCCCAATTTGGCATAGCCAACTATATAACGGTTTTCAGCCATCTAAACATAATTTGATTTAGGTTTTTAAAATAATTGGATAAAAAAGACCCAAAAACAGAACAAAAATACAGGAGGACCCCAAAAGTTGACACAACAGACTTCAAAGGAGAACAAGATAATTTGAAGGATTATGGAGAACCACTTTCTTCATTCTACCTCCTTGTTCAGCTCTGAACTCGTGTAATGAGAACTTACATTCAGAGCTGAACGGGTAACAAGAACTTATATTCAGAGCTGAACAATCTACCTCACTGCATTGACCAGGAAAATTCTCATTACCAGTGTGTGCATACATGTATGAAATGGGGTTTAATGTCCTACTGTTCTGCTCTGAAAGGGCTAATGAAGACCGATGTGGGCATACAGGTACATTATTATACAAGCGAATTTATTTCCATCCACAAACTAAACAAAATTACAACTATTAACACATGCAAGTAAAGTGCTAAAAGATGGTTTAAAAAAACCTTTATAATAGAACTGTTTAGACAGTTTAATTAGTGCATTGGGCAAAACTGTGTTTATAATTCATCTGACTGGGGCAATTTGTAGGATCACCTGCAGGAACGAAGGTAGGGGTATCAAAAATAAAAGAAATTGTGTTTAAACGTAATCTTATTCTAACTACAACATACAACTGTACATTAGCTGCAATACTGCAGCAGGCATACTTCTCTTGTACGCCGCTACACTTGATACACTATTCGAGGCTTTGTGCAAGTAAAAATAGCTTCAAATGAAAAATTCTCAACACATATCATCAAAGTTTGCATGGAAATAAGGAATTATGTTACAAATAGTGAAAAGTGGAACACTGAAATTTTAATCTTATCTTACAGAACAGTTATTCTTATTTTTGAAGCGTAGTGGATTGCCGAATGGTAAGTGCATGGCTGCGTGCGTGCTGTATAATAAGGTCTGTCATTGAGTCAACTGGCGTGGTTTCGATTCCTCGTCCAGTTGTACATGACAAAGACTAAGGTTGTCTGTCCAACTTCGTAGGTTTAGTCCGGGTCCTCTGGTTTACTCCCACTGCTAAAGACCCCTATGCACAAGCTAATAATTGAAATAAAATTGAACCATATGTTAGTCCCAAAATGACCTAGTTTGTTTTGAGTGGAGTTAAACCCCATCTTTCTGTTGAGTGGAGTTAAACCCCATCTTTCTCTCTCTCTCTCTCTCTCTCTCTCACTCTCTAGCTTAACATATAACAAACCAATTCCCATTGAAATAAAGGTGAAGCCTTACAACATAATTATGTGATTTGATAAAACTTAACTGCTACGCGACATTTCTCTCCTATCCAACTTAAAATGTCCGTCCAGCCAGAAGTAGGGTGCGCACTCCGTCTGACGTGATTATATGTCACTTTCCATATATGGATTTCATGTCCATATAAACTTTTAGTATCTTGTTTGCTACTTAATGATTTATCACAGTTACAGCATTCATCTATTTTGGACAAAGTCTAATTCTAGTTTCGATTTCAAAGACTAAAGACACATGATTCCTGTCATTGACATCTCAGTGAATTCCAATATATTCTCTCGTAGTAGTCTAGCGTAGTAACACTTCCTTATAAGGGAAGTGATAGGCGGAGTTAAACGCAGCGCGATACTTGGGGAGCTTTCAGTCTGGGTGGTGTCAAGACATCTTGTACATTATAAGAAATATTGCTTCAAAAATGTGAAATGCATTACCACAAAGAAAAACTGTTCGGTTACAGTAACTATTTTTTTAGTGGTCCAGTCTTCACTATTTGTGATAAAATGAATTATTTTAATACAAACTGTAATTAGGGCTGGCAATTGATACCTATTTTGAATATCGATATCAGCAACCATTTCGGCAATATCGATATCAATATATCGGAAAATTTGAAGTTGAAAGAAATAACTGTTTGTATGCTAATAATGCATTTAAATGTGTTATTGATCAAATAAAAAAAACTATAATCCTCAAACTATGTTTTCTTAATGTTTGTTTCATTGACAGCTTATCTTATAGTATTATGAACAAAATAGTAATAGCAGCTTTGCGCTCGCCATCAATTGCTGTTAACAATATTCCTCGGCCGCTTATAACAAAAGTTTTACCCACAATCCATCGTTTTTACTGCTTCAATTTGTACGTGTGACATGTAAATTGAAAACATAGCCCTAACCCTAACCCTAGAAAGATATTTTCCAGATCGGTCAAGACTCAAGATCTATTCTACTCTATAGTAGAAGTATTGTGCGTGGAAATGTGATTTTTTTTAAACCATAATAATGTGAATCCACCCTTTCAGTCCTTGACATTTGCTGATTCCAAATCAAAATATATTACTTATACCTATCCAGATGATTTTATGTCTAAAGTACTTCTATCATAAAAGAATACATGGAAATTTCAAGATATCACCCAATATCAATCACTGAATGTTGATATTTTGTTATTTCAGCGTTTTATCTTCCTTTCTTTGTTCAAGAACTACCAAGGGATATAACTCCCCTTGTACAGTACTCAGTAGTCTTCATTGTTTCTCTCTATTTTATATTAGCCAACTGTAATGATCTAATTATGCAATTTTATGCTGCTCTCCTTGCCGTGGGCGTTTTTAAGCTATAAATTTAGTTTATCCTACTATTTTTTATGTTCAGAAAGTGTTTAAATAAATTTTGGTCCGAAATTTACCAGAGATGCAGATGAATTAGGCAGGCAATATTTGACATCTTGTGTACTTTATACATAGCCTACCCATGACTAGTAGACGTTTTCAACCTATAATTTTGGGTTTCATTGTAGCTGTAGGGCAAAAACTGTTCTGTAAATTTTATTCCTCAATCCCAACTTTGGATTAAGCTTATATGATCAGGACCGTACGTAACTAGCTGGAGCCACGGTGGCTAGGTGGGTAAGGCGCTGGCTCGCTAGCCTGGAGGTCGGGTGTTCGATCCCTGCATTGGCCGAGAAAGTTCATCCCGATTTTCCGACGTGGTTTCCCCTTGTCAGTGATGCAGGACGGAGGGCCTGACAAGGACAGCTGTCTAGTCCTTCGGATGAGACGAAAAACCGAGGTCCCGTGTAAACATTGGAATGCACGTAAAAGATCCCTTGGCAGTTGGAATTCGATATTAGCGTAGGCGATAGTGCCGCTGCCCGGGCAAAATTTCCCTCATAGCCCACTGTATGGCGTATGCCCGTCTTCATTAGCCCAGTATAGGAGCAGAACAGTAGGACGTTAAACCCCATTTCATTTCATTTCAATTCACGTAACTAGCTCAGAGCAACGAGGGGCGGGAAGTGTTCTCAGGCGTGCTGTAAAATTAACGGAGACTGTATATCTAGTTTTTTTATGGTCACCAAATTTTTCACGGGGGGGGGGGGGCAGTTACGGGCCTGCTTATGATTAACATTATTTTTGGACACACTTTCTGGGGTGGATGATCATGTTTATGCTGTATCCATGAAGTTAAAGATCCCATGGTAGACCTACTCAACTTGTTTGAACAGTGGGCTATAAGCTGTAACAAAATATTCCCTGCACACCTTCCAAGCATTTCCATGTCTTTTTAAGAAGAGATTTTCCAAAATTTGATTAACACCATACCATTTTTTTTACAGTAAAAACAGACAGTTTTATTTTTGAATAGCAAAGACAAAATAATAAAATTATAGGCTTTTTTATCGACTTGCCAAATCGATTTGAATTTATTGGAGATGTCATGTGACATTATAGTTGATTTCAAAGTACTTTGGCGAGTTCTTGTGGCTGGACATAGTTGAAACCAGCGGCTGTCAGGCAGGATACGCCCACATTTTGCAATAGATGGATAGAGAACAAGCTAAAAACAAAAACGTTTTTTTGTACAATCAGGGGTCATAATCCAGAAAGTTATGGTCTGAAATGCGAAAATATCAAAAGGGAAATGAAATGAAATAAGATGGGGTTTAACGTCCTACTGTTCTGCTCCAAACTGGGCTAATGAAGACTGGCATACGCCATACAGTGTGCTATGAGGGAAATTTTGCCCGGACAGCGACACTACTGCCTACTTTTATATCGAATTCTAACTGTCAAGGGATCTTTTTCGTGCACGCCAATGTGTACACGGGACCTCGGTTTTTCGTCACATCCGAACGACTAGACATCTGTCCTTGTCAGGCCCTCCGTCCCGCATCACTGACAACGGAGAACCACGCCGTAAAAATATCAAAAGGGACTGAGATTTTTAAAATATAAAAATATGTTTTAAGTTTCATCAAAATCGGATAAAAACCTTGACCTCTAGAGGGTCCATAACCTTTGTATTACATGCTTATCAAGGGCGGATCTAGTATTTTTAGAAAGGGGGGGGGGTGCGAAGCCCGGCCCTCGGTGGGCGGACTGACGGGCAATCAAGCAAGTCACCAACCGGCTCGTTTCGGAGTAAATTACGACGGGGATCACTATCAGTTTTAAGTAATATTGTTCTCCTTTCCCGCAAATTGTTTGCCACCGCAAAAAATAGGTGGGGGGGGGGGGCGTGCACCGTGTGCTCCCTCCCCCCCCCCCTTGGATCCGCGCCTGACTTATACACAGATTGCGTACAAAGAGCCGCCATTTTGTCGGGCAGTTTCATTTCGATTTTCCCGAAATTCCAATTCAACCTTTATTATGGTGGAATGGTGATAATTTATTTTATGATCAGTAGTGGAATACTTCCTTTTATCAGTGAAATAAAAGTGTTATTCCACTGGCTAGTTGTTTTTACCTAAAATGATTGTAAAATCATAAAATAAATAGAACATTTGTCGTTTTGTCGTGAATAACATATTTTATTTCATCTCTAAGCAAGAAAACGTTTATATTTTCACTCATGCTACGCATTCGTGGAGATATAAGTTTTCTTGCTTCTCGATGAAATAAAATATATTATTCACTCTAAAACGACAAATATCCTCTATATATCTAAATGGTTTTTAAAATCGGAAAAAAACCCCTGTGACCTCTACAGAATGCACAAGCTAAAAATGCGATTTTTCGACCAATCAGGGGCCATAATCCAGGAAG
The DNA here is from genome assembly GCF_932274485.2 of Patella vulgata. NCBI lineage: Eukaryota > Metazoa > Mollusca > Gastropoda > Patellidae > Patella > Patella vulgata. Next base: position 49,279,442 of record NC_065885.2, read on the forward strand.
TTACGTTCGGATGTGTGTGATGATCAAAAGGAATACCAAGATCTTTTTGATAAAAACATTTATTTTATGATCAGTAGTGGAATACCGCGTTTTATCAGTGAAATAAAAGTGTTATTCCACTGGCTAAAGTAGTCCATGTTGTTTTTACCTAAAATGATTGTAAAATCATAAAATAAATAGAACATTTGTCGTTTTGTCGTGAATAACATATTTTATTTCATCTCTAAGCAAGAAAACGTTTATATTTTCACTCATGCTACGCATTCGTGAAAATATAAGTTTTCTTGCTTCTCGATGAAATAAAATATGTTATTCACTCTAAAACGACAAATATCCTCTATATATTTAGGGTTTCATCCAATTCGGATAACAAGCGGTTGTCATGTTACGATCCGATATGTCCGAATATCGAAAGGAACCAAGATCTTTGGGTTATAAACATGCATTTCAAGGTTCATTAAAATCGGGTGAAAATTGTGACCTCTAGCGAGAGAGTCCACAACAGTGATATACCATATTTTTACACTATTTGCGTACAAGGGGCGGCCATTTTGTCCGGCAGTTTTGGTCCGATTTTCACGAAATTTGAACTCAACCATCATTAGGGTGTACGGTGATCTATTCAAACGGCTTTTTAAATTGGATGAAAATTGTTACCTCTAGAGGGACCACATGCTTAAAACGCGATTTTTCATACAATCAAGGGCCATAATTCAAGACGTTTCGATCCGATATGTGCGAATATCGAAATGAACCAAGATCTTTGGGTTATAAATCGGATTAAAATTGTGAAATCTAGAGGGTCCACAACCTTGATATAACATATTTTTACACTATTAGCGCACGAGCGACAGCCATTTTGTCCGGCAGTTTTGGTTCGATTTTCGTCGGTCTTGTCGATTTGTCCGGTTGAATGGCAGGGCGGCGCAACTCTTCCTTGGGGCTTGTTGGTGAGTGTATGGCCTGGTCCATTCTTCCTTCCATTTGGTTTTGTTGTCCGGTATGGTGGTTGATGTCGTCTTTATTTTGTTATTCGTTCCTTTCGTTTATTGGTGCTCTGAAGGAAGAATCCCGTACCTGAAAAGAAAGAAAGAAGAAAGAGAGTATCTGGTCTTATAATGGTTATGTTTCGTCTAGTAAGGCTTCGGTAAGTGATTAAAATTGTGAAATCTAGAGGGTCCACAACCTTGATATAACATATTTTTACACTATTAGCGCACGAGCGACAGCCATTTTGTCCGGCAGTTTTGGTTCGATTTTCGTCGGTCTTGTCGATTTTTCCGGTTGAATGGCAGGGCGGACTTACGGTTATCATTATAATATTTGTTTTGTTAAAGTTTGATTAGTAGTGTAGGGCGGTTGGCCTTACCCTCGTGGGGACCTTTTTTGCGCTCCGCCCTACTGAATGTATTTTAATTGATTATAGTTATAGTTTTATCATTAGGGCCTATGTCTTTGGTCATACGTATTTCCTCAATGAAATCCCAGACAAGCTGAGATGTCTCTAGTATCTATCATCTGGCGGGGGAGAAAGGAGAGAATTGAGACAAAGTGTTCTTCCCCTTTCTGTCAATTTGTCAATCATTGATTGGCGTTCTTTCTTTAGTTGATTGCAGTCGATTAATAGATGTGAAGTGGTTGCAATATGTCCACACGGACATTTGATTCATTGGTGTATAGGTGTAGTCTCTGACTATGTATCTATTGTATTAAGCCTCGTGATGAGTTTGCATATTTTGATAGAAGAATGATTAATGTAAACCTTGTCTACAAGATTGCTATCTATTTGATAGCGATGGGTGTATTCTTGTTTTAGACGGGATTTCCATGCATTTTCAATCTTCTCTTTAGCTATGCTTGCAAATTCCTGACTGCTATTCTAAATTGTCTATTTCATTTAGTTACAAACCCTCCTTCGCCAGCTTGTCGGCTTGCTCGTTGCCGAAGATATTGACATAAGAAGGGATCCATGTAAGGATCACCTCCCTCCCACTGTTTTTAATTTTTTGAATGTGGTCCCTGACTTGGTGGATTATGATCTGCCTGTTTTTTAGGAGTTTGATTCTATAGATTTGATGCTACTCAGGGAGTCAGACAGGATTACGGCTTTTTGGTGTGTTTGCGTAGCTAATCATTCCAGTGAAGATTTGATGGCCATCAGTTCTGTGCCAGACAGACAGGGGCAACGACAATATATAAGTCCACATGAAAATGTGTGCGTATAAAAAGATGTGATCACCCGATGAAATCACACCTACATGTATAGGTGATTTGAATATTTGAGGTAATCGCTTCGGAAATCTGTGTCGATAAATTCGTTGATTAGGGTAATCGATTTGAATTAGATGGACGCTAAAGATGAAAATTTGATTGAATGCAAATCACTTGGGCTAATCAGTGGTCGATAAAAACGCCAATGGTTGGCATTTTGGAAAAGAGCTCTTCATATAAAAATATTGAAATACCTCTTAGACCTAGGGAGTTGCTTTTCTAAGGCCTGCCACAAAAATAATATTGAAAATAACCTTCAAAATATACTGAGCGCCATGGAAAACGCATCACATAGTTTTTCGTATAACAAAATGATCCTGTAAACATATCTTATTTATTTTGCTTCTTATTGTGAACAATATTCAAATGGGAACACATCAATAACAACACATTTGTACACTTATGGATGTTTAATCTGTAATCAACGGTACAAAGTCAGAGGGGTCAAAACCAAAAGTACGACACAGATGTCAGTAGCGCGTGTGTCCTCCACGTGCCATCGTCACGGTAGGCTACAGCATTAACGTGACCCCTGCAAATGTGTAGGGCGGTCCGGTGATGAAATGTGAAGCCTCCCCACGCTCAGTATATGTGCATGCTATCATTATGTGGGTTACTAATAAAAATCATGAATTCCTTGTGTAGCATTTACATTTATTGCAGTCAAAGGTGGATACATCTTACTGTTCACATGGCAGATATGAATTTTTTCAATCACATGACTTGTATCTTTATATTTATATATATATATATAATATATATAATGTCTTTGTTCATTTGACTAAAAGTTCCTCATGATCATACTGTTTTCCTTTCAAAGCTCATTGTTAATTTCATGATTAAAACCTTTACAATAGTACATTAAACAAAACCATTAATGGGACATACTGGCTAAAACTAGTTATTATGGGTTTAATCTTTTTGAGATGTGTCCACTGCCTGGTACTTTCCAGTTGAGCATAACAGTGGCACATATTTGCATAAAAATGTCCTTTTCTGCAACAACTAAATCAATTTACTTTGACTTTATAACAAAGACATTCACATTATTATTTCCTTTTAAGATCTAGTTGTGTAACAGTTTTATAATAATATGGGTAACTTTTTATGCCTTTAAGACCTCATGTTGGTATAAACACTGTGATGCCATCTTCCATGACATGAAAATTAAAAGGAACAGTGGGTATCAGCTTGGCATATTTTATTACAGAAAAATTAAATTATTCATGTACATGTAAAGAGTGTCATAGATGAAGACGGTCTTCAAAATGAAACTCAGTAATAGTGTATTACCCACAACACTGACAGTCAACTGCACACATACATTATTGTTACAAATCTATATACAATTCATTCACAGGGTGCCCATTTTACAAAGCACCATAAATAAAACACACTGTGTTCTAATATTACAACATACTAGGTTTAAACAAAAGATAAATGCAATGTATGCTAATATCATTTTATCTTAAGATAACTATGTACTCAATCTAGCTGAAATTAAATGATGTATTCTGTAATTCTACCATGGGGTTATAAGTACACCCTACTTCTTATTCATTTTTTAAAATGGTCACTTAAAATCAATAGAAATTAAAATACAGACCATTTTGTATGTGTATTAAAATAATAAATAGATAAAACAAAGATAGAGGTAAAACCTATTCAAATAATTTTTAAAACTGTTATTCAACAGCAATAATCTCCTTGTTTAACTATTGCTGATTATGGCGAGCCTTTTAAACCACACACATTTGCTACTTCAATTTAATGATGATGGAGAATAAAATAGTAACACAACACATAAGCTTAAAATAGATATATTGTACAAGTAAGTTGAATTAAATGTGTTATATCCACAAGAGTATTTAATGGATTACATTTGGATTAATTCAACATCAGCTGTATATTTTTAAAATTTGTCACAGATGTTTAAAAATTTATTTTTAAAATTGTATCAATTCCTGCTAAAAGAAATACTAAAATATCCACCTCTAAGTAATATACAGTATAAAATAGACAAAGAATCTCACTTTGTCACTAGAGACAGGTACCCAGGGTTAGTCTAAGTGTTTCAAGGCACTCAACCAGTCTAGAACTACAATAAATAATACTAATTACATATAGTACATGTAAAACTACCATAAATAATACATAGAACATTTACATTGTACTTCTAGCTTTTTTTTTTTTTTTTCTCAAAAAGAAAACTAAACCAAAAGGGTAATTTCATACAAAATTTTAAATTATAACATTAAATCTCATTAAAATTAATTAACTTCATAAATCAGGTAAAATATGAGAGAGATATATCATCCTGCAGTGTATTCTGGTATAACTTTTTAATTCTTCAGACTTAAAATCTGCTAGGTTCAATCTTCCAAATGTATACTAAGTTTTAGACATTTATCTTTCATAATTTGTTAGAATTCAGTCATGGACTGAAATTATGAGCTTTAGAATTCAACAAATGTTCTGTATGCACCATCTTCAATAGAAGGCTTGATTTCACTTTAACAACGCACATCTTATCAAGGCCTTCACGCAATACCCTGCATTTTCGGCACTAATTTAGATTGGGTACAAGCCCAGCTTGTGAGCCTATCAGATTCCTCGGTCGTCGTGAATACCAAGTCTGGCGCTTTCAAGCTAAAATATCTACCCGTGATAATCGAGTTGAAAAGTTCAAGGTTCGTTCAATGTCAAGGTTTCCGTGGAGGTCGCTATTGTGAAGTAATCTAGCAACGCCCGGATGTTGTAAAACTCGCAGTCATTGCTTCAAGAACATGTGTATGCACAAACATCATTAATGAGTTCAAAGAAATGTCCACCATCAAGAAAGATCAAATGAAAATTATTTTAAGAAATTAATTACTTTAAACTTATTGGGTATACAGTAGATAAAAAAAACACTTGTCATTAAGAAAAGTATTTTCTATACATAGAAATGAAAAGTAACATAATAAAACAAGACATTTCAGCTTAATAAATATCTATTCATAAGCATTAAATCAATAAATATATATCCAGGATAACAATCCTCAATATTCTTGGTCCATATTTGAAGTCAGAATTTAGTTGATATTGGTCTAAAATGGAACAATATAATGGAATACAATAGGTTTCCATGAATGAATACATGTGTGGACAGATTCTGTTAATCAGAAAATTGTCAATTACAAGTGGTTGAATGATACAGGGTTATTTTTAGTCACTACTTCTAACTTTAAAGAAATTAATACTTTATGAAGTCATATTGAACCCAAAACCATGTATTATCACTAACTTGGGTTAGCTGTAATTTGTATATTGGCCACTACAGGAATTTAAGACAGTATTCCATATCATATGGCAAACTGAGTTCAATTTCAACTATTCAAATCATACACCCACTTGTATTTAACAAAGATTTAAATATGTATGTAATGTATTCTAGTTGAATCTACACAACCATGACTAATTATACATGTAGCACTGGCTGGATTAAGGGCTAATCCACAAAATAAATTAAGATTAAATAAATACTAAGACATCAACTTGTATCCCCTGGACAAAAGGTAAGTCTTAACTACAATAAATACAAAATTTCTACAAAGCCAACATTCAACAGACATGGATGATTTATATGCTATCAGACACTTAATAATATAATAATCAATATAGTACAAATTGTATACAATTACAAACATATAGGCACAAAACTACACTGACAAGTACATTGTACTTTAGGCAATTTCTGTCCAGAATACAAGGGAGCCATACAATCTTCATTTCATTATGTTCAATATTGCACACATCCTTCTTAAAACAGTGTTATATTTGGAGATTTTGGGAATTCAAAACAAATACATCTACATGTCTCAATTGTATTTGGATAATTTTTAATATATAAAAAAAGAGATCCACTTAATAAATGAACAACTGCGTTATCAATTTTAGTCAATGTAGTGAATGTACTAATAGAGAATATTAAATTATCTCTGATGAAAACTTAAATGAGCATGAACTGGTTTGTAACGTATTGATAATTAAAAGTGATAAGTTATGATATTTATGTACAAACTTCACATTAAAAAATAGACCATTGAGTTTCACTACATAATAGCAGCACTGTGGTCTTGACTAGGTAGCTGGAGTCCATGTCATATGGAAAATAGAAGCACAGATCTAATAAATTTAATCAACTTTATGTTAAAATCCAGTTTCATTTAGAATGATGTCATTTTCCTGAATACAAACATCTCCACGATGACCATCAGTTTTTTTCACTCTACATGTAGTTGTTAAAACTTGACTTTTTTTCAAATCTGTGCTCTTATTTAACAACATATATTTTTTACTCAACAGATCATAAAGTTACATGAACATTATATTTGTACTGGCAGCAGGGCTTCATTTTTTGCAAGCATTTAAGCGATCGTAAAAAAAGCACTCGTCAAAATATGATCAAAATCTACAATTTTTCAAGGCAAAAATATTGTCATATACACTTTGAATCCATTACAATACAGTACCCGATGACAACGACCATGTCGCCATGATGTTTGTTTATAGCAGACTCTTGATTATTTAGTTGCTAAAATATCATTGAAAAAATATACATTTGTTTTGAGAAAAGGTTTCAAAAATCCAAATTAGCTGGAAAGAATAATCCCTTTGTAGTTAATGATAATCTACATATTTTTGCACAATGACTTTTATCTTCAAGAATTTGTTGATCGATGAAATTCACGCGATAGGTTACCGAGTATAATTCTAGACAAATTTTTGATTGGCTGAAACACCAGATGTATTTGGCAGAACGGTGAGGTCAATCTTCTCGGCACGCAGTAATGAAAGATTTTTTAGTTTTGTGTTTATTTTTATAGCTTGGTGAATTAATAGCAAAAATCTTGATCCGGTGCAGCAGAATGAATCGATAGCTCTAGCAAAAAATTTTGCGAGTGTGCTTGAAAGCAGATTTTTATATATTGTACTTCAACTAGGTGTTTTATTATACAAGAGATACATGTAATGCTAATAATAGTGCAGTTTACAAGTAGCATTATCATGGGGAGATAAAGAAATGGGTACCCATGCAGACAAATAGTCGTATGCTAGGATTAGTTGCAAGTTTCAACACTAAATGATACATATACATATTTTGAAAGTGTAATGAATCTTGGTTCTAGAAACTGCACATTAAAATATAATTTAACTGAGAAAAGCATCCCATACCAATATTATTTTCATGTAACTTTATAATACTATTCAATCTTTTTCAGGTTCATTATAAATTAAGAATGTTCCGATATAGACATGAAAAGGCTAAGATTGATATAATAAATAACTTTTAAGTGAGTTTGGTAATGGTAGTTTATGTATATCAGGCAGTCTGTTTTTCCCTAATGTACTTCGTATTGACCGTCTACAGATGTCCATCAGAGGCAGGGGTTCAGCTGAAAAATACATTCAAATAATTCTGTTAAAATCATTAAATAGAGAAGAAATCCATTAAATATAGCACTCAAATTTAATTAGAACTGTAACATGAACTCAGAAATTCAGAGGTGTTTTAACAAGTTATTATGCCGTTTTGATAAGGCCTGTGTCTTGAACTTGAAGATGAGTGTACATGGTTGTACTTGAACAACAGGATTATGTTGTGTCTATGATAAATATCAATGGTTGGGAGTGATCTCAAACTGGAGATTTACGATGACAAGACAAGCCGTTGTACACGCAAGCATGTCAATATGTATCACATAACCACCGATATAAAACTGCTGATTTGTTGTCATTTTTAAGTTTTAACAACCGTAACTAACTGAAGGCCTATTAATCGACCTAGAAATAAGATGAAAATACTTACGATCAAGACCTCCTATATATTTCATTTGTATTTCACAATGTCCCCACACTGCACTAACAATTGGATAGAGTTTTTTGCCTTTTAATCCCCTAAAAGCCACACCTAAAAATTGACCATCTACAACAAAACTTAGTGTTCCTTCATCCATATCAAGAACTACAAGGAAACCATCTGGCACAACAAAATTTTCATCTGAATTTAAAAGTTTGGGATAAGTGAGACCAGGGTTTGTTTTAACATCGTGGTATAGTTTATTTCGGCCTAGATCCCATCCCCATGACTCCTTACTACTTCCTATCAATGACTGATAACCAACACAGTGTAGGGGAGCATCTATTGTAGAAACACCGACTACTGCATGTGTTCCTCTCTGTTTAGTGCTCCAAATAATTTCCCACACATGTAGCCCTCTTGTGTAGCCAACGCGTCCTCTAATACAATCTGTACTTTGAGCAACCGGGTGACGGTGAAATGTTGTTGTATCATCTTCTTTCACAAATATATTTAATGATCTGTCATCCTTATTCCAAGCATGCTGTAGCTGAACTTCCCGCTGGGCAGGCGGCATGTCGAGGAGGGCATCTAGTCGACTAGGTTTTTGAAAATCAGGATTGTAAGCAGGTTCTCTATTAATAGCTTTGTATGTTGGTTCACGTGTATTTGAAATAGTTTTTATTCCGCCCGATACTTTTTGCCCCATGTTCATTTCTTAGAATCCAATTCTAAGGATAATAAAGTTCTTATTAATAAGAAATGGAGACAATGTTTGATATTGCGCTAGTGAGCTTCTCACACAAATGGACTGCCTGGAACACTGCCTGCAAACTGTCTTCATAAGATCTGCAACAGAAAACAAATTATAAAATAGAAACAAATATTAAATAACAAAATGTAAATGGAGGCCTTTATTTGTATGTGTACATGTACCTGCATGCAAGGTAAAGGTAGTACGGTATTTGGTACATGTAGGCCAATCTGATTAAAATACAGATCTATATTTCGTTTCGTTTTTTTTATACTTTCGATGGCCTACACTACATTTGTACATGTACATGAAGATCTGACAAGTTGTACTATAGGGTCGTGTCAGGGGTCGTACATGTATGAGCAGCTTTTGACCCTATGACGTCAGACATGGATTAATCAATATCAGCGCTGATGTTTCTAGTGGTTTACCCACAGTTCTGTCCATTTCATTGACTTATCCCTCACTTCAACCAAAACGCCGGAAATATAACAACTTTTCCAGATCCTAGAGTAGTGAAGACAAGTAAAACGAAATTTTGAACAATAAAAAACGAAACGAAATAGGATCTGTGTTTTAATCAGATTGTGTGTAGGCCTACTTACATAGCAATAACAACAGATTTTCTTGTGTGCACAACCCAAAATTGAAAATGTAAGCCCTTAAACTTACATAAGCATAGAGCAAACTAATTAATAACCTACATTGTATATGTATGATAATTAACCTTATGTCAGGTGTGTACATGTACAATGTACCTAATTATACTAATAAACACGTAAAGCAGACATATATTTCTGATAATTTCATCAATATCATTTTTCATTACAACAATGTACAAATAATAAGTCTGTACAATAGCATTTTCCAAATACAATTTTAAATTGAACAACCATAATATGGCACAATATTATTGTTTTAACCACCCATAGTTAGCGAGAATACCTATACATGTATTACAATTATAATGCAAATAAATACATGTACAGGCAATTCACAGAGTTTGTTATTAAACTATACAGTAATATGTCATGGTATGCAAAAAGCAAGCCCTACAACAAGTACAAATGATGACAACCCTGTTAGTTACTGTGTCAACTTGAATCCCTTGTACTCAAATGAATTATTTTTAAATTATCATTAGTACCAAATGAAATTAAATGGAGTTTAAGGTTCTACTATTCTGCACCGACTGGGCTAACAAAAACGGGTATTAAGTAGTATCATTAATTAATACATGAAACTGAAACTAGAGTATATACACATGTTTAATCCATACAATTAGCTTGCAGTTTTAAATATTTTTATAAATTACTGATAGGCATGATATTAACTACTTACTTATGAAATGAAATGGGGTTTAACGTTGTTTTTCTGCAATGACTGGGCAAATGAAAACGAGCAGGCATCATACCTTGTACTATGAGTTAAATTTTGTCCGGGCAGCGGCACTATGACCTACTCTTATATCAAATTCCAACTGCCAAGGGATTTTTTATGTTCACGCCAATGGATACACGGGACCTCGGTTTTTCATATCATTCGAATGACTAGACAGCTGTCCTTGTCAAACTCTCCATCCTGCATCACTGACAAGGGGAAACCATGTCAGAAAATCCTGATGAACTTTCTCGGCCGATGCAGGGATCAAACATGCGACCTCCAGGCTAGTGAGCCAGTGTCTTACCCACTTAGCCTACTTATGAAATAACATGAAATGAAATAGGGTTAAACCTCCTACTGTTCTGCTCCGAACTGGGCTAATGAAGACAGACATTCGCCATACAGAGTTCTATGAGGGAAATTTTACCCGGACAACAGCACAACGTCCTACTCTTATTTATATCGAATTTCAACTGTCAAGGGATCTTTTATGTGCTCGCCAATGTGTACACGGGACCTCAGTTTTTCGTTCCATCCAAACCACTAGACAGCTATTCTTGTCAGGCCCTCCGTCCTGCATCACTGACAAGGGGAAACCACACCGGAAAATTTGGATGAACTTTCTCGACCAGCCTACTTATGACCTGTGTTGAACAACTAATTGTTACAGTAACAACCCAACTTTATAATGTAGGTTTAATATTGTTAAGACCCCAATTCTCGGATGAATTAAATCTATATTATTATCTGCTCATCCTATAAAACCTTTCTCTATTAAAAATTGTGGGCCTGTAGCCAATATTAACTACATGTTGGCCTACATATATTAAAATGGAATGATTTTAGTTCACAAAAGCCATTTCAAAGGAACAGATTGAGGCAAATTTTATCCATGTATGTGCATATTATCTAACAGGAGTGCATGTAACAGTAACAGCAATCAAATTAACATGGAAGATCAATTTAAATCTACACATTATTTTGAAATGAAAAAAGTCCAAATCCTTTCAGCCTTCGCCTACCCTACACTAGTGGGTGGTAACTAACTATCAGAAGTTTGTGACTATTAGTATTGTGTTATCAGAAAATAAAAAGTGATAATTATGGCAACACACAAATACAAGTGATTTTCATAAATTAACATATCTGTTCTTCATCACAGTAGTACATAATCAAAAAACTAATTTTAGGATACAAATTACAATATGAAATAATGTTTCATTTATCAATTTACCTAATTATTATAAGTTATATCTACATCAATACATGTACCCTACATGTAATTATACTGCAAGTCAGATTTATTGAAGTCGTCCTAATGTGCATGCAAAAAACAAGCTAAAACTAATCCCATCACAAGTACATTTATAAACACTCTTGTTTCAATTTTAAAAGGATATTCTTATCCATTGTGTCAGCACAAATAAAAGCTCTCTTTCAAATAGCAAGTTTTTAAGAAACATGAATAATAAAATGTTTTATACCACATGTACTAATTTTTTATGCATTATTAAGGTAACTATCTATTATTAAGCTATTTACTGTATGCCTTTGTTCCATAATGAGTCAGAATTATTATGCTCGGCTGTATTAATAATAACCCTAAGTCTAAGTTAATCTCTTTGTTATTAAAACATTTGTCAATCTATTATTTACACTTACCACCGGTAGTAATAATAAATCTAGGGTTACTAGTAGAACTGCAATACTATCAAGGAAACGAAAATTAGTTTGAAAGAAAACTGCATTTAAACTAAAACTAAATATAGTACAGAAATAAAGAACTGGAATATGTAAAAATCCCCCCTCCTCTTTTTTTCTTTTGTTGATAAAAATAAATGTCAGCTGAGCCTCTCTGCCCAAGCATGTTGAAATTATGAACCCAACGAAGCTTCACCAAATTAAAATGAAAAAAAATGATGTAAATACAAAACTGTGCTTCATTTGACATGTATTTCACAAGGCGGCTGTATTCCTAAAACATTAACGCGTTGAAGAAAACAATGCAAACAGCACAACAAATACCATATGTGGTTTCTTTTGTCAAACCAAGCAAAATACACAATGGATTCTTTTTTTGGTGTCAAATTTAGAGCCCTACCATACTTACCCGTAATCCAAAATATCTGTACATCTGTAGTGAAATGTGTGTTCTTCAAAGTGAGTCCTAAACTACGAAATTCGTATAAATATTATGGGCCCAAATATTAATTTTTATTCATGACTCACTTCCTCACCGACACTCGCCTTTCGGGGCCATTACAGAAAATTAATATGGCGTCTGCATATCTGTGTATCACGTGGTCAATATTATGTGACGTCACACAAGAGTTTCCCGGAGGTTCCCATCTTTGTCTTTGTTAAGAACACTTTCATGAAACTGTCTTTTTATGAAAGACTAATAAGATTGGGTTGTTTTGTTGGGGTTTTTTTTTCGTTTTTTTTTTGTGTGAAAAGAGAAGAGAAAAATAAATCAGAAATCTCTTCTTTTAAAAATAATTATATTTACTTATTTAGCCTATAATAATACCCGGAAAAATATTTATTTTCAGCAGGCCACCGCGCACAAAATTACTAGGCCTACCGTAACGGGACGTGCCTCCCTTCCCAGTGGTCATAGCAATTATCATTAGGAAGAAAGAAATAAATGACTATAAATTAATAATTTTGATCGAAAAGAGTTGTACGTGAGGCCACCTACATTAAAAAGGGTTATCTCCCCTGTATCGTATCAGATGTTAACAGTGCACGTTTGCTATCCATCGGGAGGGCTGATTAATAATCGCACAGTGGTGTAAGATCCAGAGATTGTGCGCCCATATTGGTCTTTCCGTTTAGACCACCCTCTACCCATGCCTATATAAACTGTCAGCAGTTGGCCTAAATACTCGCTCGACCGATTTTCGCATGTTTGACTTGGGACATACTGCAGTGTTATAGAGTAATGTTTTAATACTCTTGACAGTTTATAGATTATTTGACTGTGTCAATATTATATAGGTAATGGTATGTAATAACCTTTTATACTGGTAGGCCATGTCTTATCTCCAGTATCACATATATAAACATTGACGGGTGTTATACACGGGGTGAGGTAATTTTGTACCTTTCCGCACAGTAATATCAAACATGTCATGAGAAATTATGGAAAATGAGCTCTCTTCCTTGGGAAGTATATCTAAGGAAACGACACAATACTTCTGAATTCAGAAATAGATAGTTAGTTAGTTAGTTCTTGGTGTTTAACGTCTGCTTCCACATATTCCTAAAAAAAGTGGCGTGCAGGGGTTAGTATGCCGCCAAGACGCAGGGGTGGAGGTGTGGGAATCCAGCGGCAGGGCCTAACTGTGTACCGAATCAAACTATGACCACCAAAAGATACCCTATTACTGTATATTTATTTATTTATCCAAGCTTATATAATTAATTTACGGTATAATAAATCTAACAGATTTTCCGACACTCATTTACAATAAAATATAGCGAATGTCAAATGTCAAAATATATTAATTGTCAAAATCAAAGAGTTGGATAGTTGGTGTAATAAACAACGTCATTTTGTATTCCCCATAACTTGACAGAAAATGTAATTCAAAACATCCTTTTTGTATTCAGGACATGCAATCAGTTGAAACACAGCGTTATATTTTCATAACCAATAACATCACGATATTTCAACCCGACAATACGACATTTTTACGCGACATTACGACATTTTTAATGTCATGGTGTCGGTGGAAATGTCGTGATGTGGGGTTGTCGCCTCATGAAGGGCGACATTACGACAAGATACCAATCAGCCACCATACACTGATTCTGATGTTGGTCAAGAAAGTTCCCCAGGATTTTGCAGGCTGGTTTCTCCCTGTCGGTAGTGCAGGACGAAGGGCCTGGCAAAGAACAGTTGTGTAGATGGAAAATTTGCATTCTGCATAGTGTAGGCCTATCTTCAATATTCCGATTGGTGCAGAAAAGCAGGCAAATGAAAAAAATGAATTGGGGTTTAACGTCCTACTGTTCTGCTCCGACTGGGCTAATGAAGACGGGCATACGGTATACAGTGTACCGAGGGAAACTTTTTCCAGATAGCGGCGCTACGGCCAACTGCCAGGGGGTCTTTTACGTGCACGCCAATATGATATGGGACCTCGGTTTTTCGTCCCATCGGAATGGCTATACACTAGGATCAGTGTACATAATCATACTATATATTGAGAGGAACATGACCGACAACCCGGCATTTTAACCCGACAATACGACATTTTTACGCGGCATTATGACATTTTTAATGTCATGGCGTCGGGTGAAAATGTCGAATTGTCGGGTTAAAATGTCTTGATGTCGGGTTATCGTGATATCGGGTTAAAATGTCGTGATGTCGACTTGTCACTACATCACGACATGATACCAATCAGCCACCATAATTTAGGGATTTCTCATCCATTGCAAACTAGGCTATGTAATGTGTGCAGCCATCTTGAATCAATAAAATTTGTGTACTTCAGGGTAACTAGACTTGCAAGTGTTGGTGACCTGCTATACAACACCTGTCAGATATCACAATTCCTATTTACTGATTAGTCATTAAATTTCTGAAAATGTTAACTGCTAAATCAGTTTAGTTCCAATAAATCGTTGGTTTGATAAATACTTAATCCGTTGTAAGATATAGCTCCCCAATGTGGTTATTTTACGTCGTTTTATAAAAATTACAATTATAGAATACTTTGGGCGCTACTGACAAAAGTAAGGCTCTTGTCGGTTATTGTCGGATGATTAGAACCATATAATCAATCAATAGCACATATTGAATCGTGAAAAATTAGATGTCCGAAAAATGAAAATGGCGATCAGCGACTTTTGACCTTATATCTACAAATATTTTTATATTTGGTAAGCTCGCGATTCAGGCAAGCGAATTATACTCAAGACTGCGAAATTTACTTTTATTTAATCATATGTTTAGGTGACTTACTTTCTTTGGATATTTAGAAGTTAGATTTCTGCTAGCCACAAGGACTTGCCAAACAAGTTGGTGTATCGGGTGTGTTTGTGTTTGGCCCCATGCAGTCTTTATTATCCCGGTTGGTGCAGAATTTGAAGTGGTTGAAAATGTATTGTTTGACTCCAAAATCTACCAAATAAGACAATCTGGTGGGGGGTATCACACAAAATGATATATTCGATGTAACTTTGTTCGACGTAACGATGTTATGATTGGAGTTTAATCGACATTTTGTTCAACTGATTTTCTCGAAACACGTAGGCCTACTGAGAGATTATATATTCGATTGAGGCCACTGAGAATCGGGTTTAAACTGTTAAAACCTGCAAATGTAGAATATCACATGTAGTTAAAACCAAATAAAGTGGTAACGTTGATTTTACCACTAAAAGGCCTTCCCTATTTTAACTGTGGTCTAGTAACGTGCCACTGACAATAGAGACTATCAATAGATATTGTGAAATCTGTAGTTGACCTCGTTCCTGTTTCATACTTTATGACCTAGATATTATCGCACATTCAATTTAATCTTTCATTATAGGACTGCAGTTAGGATGGCCACACCATAGATGACGAGATAATATAAAAGGCCTATTGGTTAATTGCACTTTAGATCTAGGATAAAAAGATCTAGGATACTGGGGTTATAATTAACAGGTAAACCAAATTTAGCCATAATTTATGTAGATTTATAACGATAACCAGTTAGTGCTTCAGTGAACATGTAAACATAAACAGATTGTAGCATATATTTTTATGTAAATACACGAAATATAATTCTGATAGATCGAACTTTTAATACATGCTATTTCAAAATCAAATCTGTTATGACGCAATCTGTGAATTTCACTAATGGCCATTTTATTGTTACAAAACATCACAGCAGACACAACTTGCTAATCGAGACTACAATAGTAAATATTGCGAAACACTATATATATATATGTATATTATTGCAGCAATGACGAGGTTATTATTTCTTGCGATTGTGGTGCTCAGACATAGTTAACAGGTAATGCCCATTGTTTACCCCCCTTTTACCCCACTTACTGTAAACAAACATCATTTTGGCACCGTAACCTACCAATTTATAGTTAGAGTTGTCACTTGTCAAACGTTGTTTTTGAGAAATTTGTAGGTAATTTGTATAAGATTCAATAAATTTATAGATCATAAACTACAGGCAAAGACTGGGCGTGGTTCGTTTTTATAAATTAATAACGAAATCTTTACCAATAATTAAATGTAATAAGTGTCATATAGCACTGTCAAATTAGTTTTATAATTAAATCAAAGGTGAAGTCAAATGTAATAATATGTCTTATATCAAATGTAATAATGTCTTATATCAAATCTTTTATTGCCTTATGTTATTTTTTGTTTATTATCGAGACTGTTTACTTTATACACAAGTAAAGTTTCTTCAGCCATCCTAAACAACAAGTCGTTCACAGTGGACATGACACACGCATCATTAATAGGAAAATGATGACCGGCTAGTTTTTTTTTCATTTTTGGAAACAAGTCTCACCCATGGTTACAAATCTGGCAAACAAATTATCAGGATCTGCTTCAAAACGGCGCAGATTGTCACGGGATGTCAAGAATCTGACGTACACGTTTCTGATCCGCAATCAAGAGCTTTGGCACTCATCTTGCATAAACTATTGTCATTCGTTACTCGTTGGCTCAACCCTATCCCGAGAGATACCAAAAACACCTGCAATACCATGTCATGCACCCGGGTAATGTTTTCTGTTGCTGTTGTTGACCTTCCAGGACGCGGGTCAACGTCAATGGCTCTTTCTGCCACGCTTAAATTCCACAGCCCATTTCGTTACTCTGAAAAAGGAAGGGACACTATCCTCTGAAGTCGACACTATGTCGGCATGTATCTGTGTTGGGGTTAGTTCTTTCAGTTTCAGGTACCCGATAGCTGCCCTATACCCATTTCTGTGGTGATTTCAATGGGTAGGTTCACAAGATGGTCTGGTACGAAGACAATAATAACAACACAGTTGCAGTTCTTATGTCTATAATTCATTCAATGATTGTACTTGTTGGTGGCAAAAGTATGTTTCAACACAATTGATCTATCATTTTCAGGCTTAGAACTTTTCATCCAGCCCTCGTAGGTTTATGTCATATAGTCATCAAAAACATAATAATACTATTCAATAGTTTGATTTAAAATACAGATGTGACGTCACCCTTTGATGTTGGCGTACCATTATTTCAAATAATCGTACGGGCAACTTGCCAATAGTACTTTATTCAAACCAGTGAGATATTGGACTAATGTGACGTAAAAGCTCGTGCTGAGTGTCAGTATTTTAAGATGTTTAATGGTCTCGAGCTTACGACATTGCGTAATATATTGTAAAAACATTCGGGCCTACGGCCCTCATGTTGTTACAATATATTACTTAATGTCTCGCTCTCGACCATTAAACAATACATATAGCCAACTTTCTTATTTCTGTATTAATTTCAGTTTGTATGATGGAAAACAAATCTGAGATGGGTGGTAGACCAAGCGACGACACACAACAGCTACCAAATGCGCCACCGCCACAATACCCGGGTATCCCAGACTATAATTACCAAGGTTAGCTTATAATTAGTATTAAACAATTTGCTTCAGATCATGACGTCCGCTAAAGCAGTCTCGGAATTACACGAATGCCGTAAATACCTTGGCATGGTGAATATGGATTGTTTCACACCCCCTTTGTATAAGTCACGAGGTTGGTATATGTAATACTATTCTAGATCACCATAAAAATTGACGTCAAACGGGGTGTTGGATTTCTCTCTATAAAAAGCTCAGTGTGTATGTTTATTGTTTGCCTACGTAATTTGGAGACGATGATGGAGCTATGCATTGTCAACCGTTAAATTTCCTTAACAATAACCTGGCAAACCCCCCTCCTGCAAAAATTCCCGGATCCGCCCCTAACAAGGTCAAAATAAAGCATAGAAATCTGTTGTGTTATTTTGATTACTGATAGTACAGAAGCAATATGATAACATTTTCGTTTCGTTGCTTGCATTTATAGGAAAGAAAGAAACCGATTTTATGGGCATGATCTCGAAAAACCAGATTATTTTCTTTTGAAAGATTTGGTATACTGACACCTTTCGTTCATTAGAGGTCATTAAATAAGTTGCATTTTAGATTAGTTTGAATGCACTGGTGAATGTTAGTAACATCAATGTTCAGTACACGGGTGCGTCTTCCAAAAGTTTCCTACCTCAGCCGAAATTCATCTGGCCATGTTGCTAGAAAAGAATCTCAGTATGTGCTTGACATGCAAAACATGAATTCCACGTGCTATAATTTCCTATATATGTATATAGCTGTCAAACAGCATGGCCCGCTCATTTGCTCTCAAATGGAGAAAGCCGAATGCAGAGTCGTGATTTAGTATCTTCATTTCAAATTTTTTAAGCTAAAGCAAAGTCATGACAACAAGGCACAAACATTAGATGACAATGTTCCTTTGTTTAGTACAAACAGTGGTTAATTTACATGCGGCACTATCGGCACTGAAGACGAACCACGGTCTCGTTGCCCTTTTGAAGTGACCACCCAAGATAAAGTTGATGCTGTTCTCGACACAATAACGCGGGACAGACCAGTAACTGTTAGACAGTTAGCTACTGCACATGACACTGGAAAAATATCAGTGGAACGAATAATGGATGAACATTTGTAAAAGAACAAGGTGTCTGCTTCACTGAAGAACCAAAACATCATAGTGCAAGGGTTAGTCAACAGCACCCGGGGACTATTGGAGAGATTCACATGCTTTCTTAGGTCTTATTGTTACGTGACGTCATCAACGCTCTAAAATTTAAAAATAACTTCCTCCACTTTTTGGGATCCCGAGGGCGTAATCATGATAGATGATATAAGACGGCTTCCAACAAAAATGGTGCATATTACGTAGATGAACTGCGCCAGTTGCGAGATGTCTGGCTGCTTTAGGACAATGACACATCTCTCCCCGCTCCCTCACACACCCATGTACGCGTAGAGCATTTTTATTCTCCAGCATTCCTTGAATTAACTTCAACAAACAAACGTGCGAAGCATTGCCGCCGTTTTGGGATCACTCCACTCTAATTCTATACATGTATGCATCTATATGAGCAGATATATTGTCTCAGAGCTTCTCACCAAACTTGACTTGGACTCCACCCCGCCCCCGCCCCTCCCCTCCCCGAGCACGCATCTGTGATGAGAATCACGTGAAGGTGGGGACGACTATTTTGCTTGAATGCAAACGGACAGAAATCATTTTGTCTAGTGACATATTTTATTGTACTATATTTTATTCTTTCCATTTCAAAAATGTGGGTTTTCTTTTATGTGAAGCTCAAGCTGTACAGGCTTTGCAACAACCTCCAATAATGATGCAGCCAGGACAACAACAAATGATGCAGCAGCAAATGTTTCAAATGCAACAAATGCAAATGCAACAACAGATGATGGGAGGAGCCGCAATGAATCTATTTAACAACCATTTGAATAATTTAATGGAAGGGTCCAATAAACATTCAGGTGATAACATATAGGCCTATATTTTCCAAATGATATTGGTACCATTTTTTTTTTTTCAAACTCAGAGAACATCTGATTCAGATCTTGAATTCCCAGTGTAGGCCTACCTTTACAAAACCAATTGATTATCCTCAAATGTCAAATTATTAGCTACAAAAATACAAAAATAAGTTCAAAATAAATATTCTTTCTTTAAGGCGACCCACTGCCTATTGTATTAGTTAGATTTAAGGTTGTCTCCTGCAATTTAATGTTCCGTATATTTAACGTACAGTAAGAGCGACAACTCATAACTATTATATAATCAGTATAGAAAGATGAACTATTCATTCATTCCGACATTATTTCATGGGTTTTTTTTTAAACACAAGTGTTATCAATCCTTGTATATGTTGAGTTGTCTTACTTTATGGAAGGACATACATGTGATAAATTCCCTAAGCCATAGAACATAATAATAATATACATTGACGGTATGTGTTTCCATATTTAAATATTAAATTCATCAACACCCTTAACAACAAACTAAATGAATTGTTTAATTTGGTAGGATTACTGAATGTTGCACCTGACGTGTGGATGACCAAACCAGATGGCGGACCCGTGACATCTCCCGGACTTGAATATCTTAATGTCTTGGATAAAGTTCTAATTTATCAACAAATTAACATTGTTGGAGGTAAAGTATATCTGAAATTATTTATTTACTTGATAATAATAATAATATCCGTGATTAAATATACCGACACTTGAATTATTTGTATATTATTTTTATTTTGATATATTTTGCTTTTAGTAATGAATCGTTCTACAAGTTCAACGTACAAAATATTGAATGATGCAGAACAGATGATTTATAAAGCAAGTAAACGTAAGTAAATTATATATTTGGCCATAATTTTGAAAATTGTATTTTAGTCCGACTCCGCAGATTACCGTGTACGATTATTTATGACTTTGGAACTTCGCATAATCAACTCACTGTATTTGTGAAAGCTTAAATAAACATCGTCATAGCAATATCGGCGATCGGGAATTCTCGTCGACCGCATAATCGTCGACGGGTAATCGGGCTATTGGCGGCAAATAGTCTTGGTGTCCTCTACAGGTTCCCACTGTCTTGCGATGCGTTACGGTAGGATTGTCCCTATTAGAGACTTTTGGCAAGTGAAATTTTTCACATCCGTGTCACGTATCCGTATCGTCAAGTGATACGTTGTTGTTGCGTCAATGTAGTTTAACGAGTTTTTGGCAGATTTTGTACGTATAAGCTCAGCTGAGCTTAGTTCTATTTAGTATTACAGCATGATGGCAGTTATCTACCAAGATCAACATCAGTCTAATCAAGTGCCTAGCCTACAAATACCCGAAGAGAGTAAAAAGTGGCTCTACAGTCGCTGAGCTATTTAAAAATTTTAGTGTCGAATCTTATTAAAATCTTCGACTTCAACGACAGCAATATTTGGTTTTACTTATAATGTATCATTTCAGAAAGTATATACCCCTTTTACGGATTTGCTAGGTCCCATCTCATCAAATTTAGCACGTAGACAGACAGGACAAATATGAAAATTCCGCGAAAAGCTATTCAAAGTAATGATTAAATTCCAGTCTTTATCATAGTTAAAATCACATCAAATATACACCTTCGTGTTCTAGGATACAAATGAAATGAAATGGGGTTTAACGTCCTACTGTTCTGCTCTGGGCTAATGAAGACGGGCATACGCCATACAGTGTGCTATGAGGGAAATTTTGCCCGGGCAGCGGCACTATCGCCTACTCTTATATCGAATTCCAACTGCCAAGGGATCTTTTACGTGCATTCCAATGTATACACGGGACCTCGGTTTTTCGTCTCATCCGAAGGACTAGACAGCTGTCCTTGTCAGGCCCTCTGTCCTGCATCACTGACAAGGGGGAACCACGCCTGAAAATCTGGATGAACTTTCTCGGCCAATGCAGGGATCGAACACCCGACCTCCAGGCCAGTGAGCCAGCGCCTTACCCACTTAGCCACGTGATCCCCATTCTAGGATACACATAGATTCATAAAAAAACGCTACAACACATTTCAGCGTGTAAAAGTAGCAAAAGATATGGTAAAAGGACGACGATTTTATACGGACCTTTTCCGTATGTAAGCTGATCGATACGTGCTGTCGTATCCGTGTGCCGTATCACGTATGAGAAATACACACTCATTGATGACGTCACACGCAAAAACGATACGGATACGCGATACGGACCAGGGTCCGGTTTCACGAAATTTTAACGGAGATAAAATCCAAATTTTAGTAATTTGATTGGATAATATTACATTGATTTTAGTCCTTACCCAATCAAAATTGAAGTATCTACTAAAATTTGGATTTTATCTTTAGTTAAGATTTCGTGAAACAGGCCTGAGGTACTTACGTTTGCCAAAAGTCTCTAATAAGTCCATGATCTGGTACGTGTAAATATGTTCGGCTACGTTAGTTACGATTGCTACAACTGACCACACTACATGATAAGACCTGATAGGATCACCACGATTAAAACCAGAATTTCAATCGTAGCTCGAATCGTGATAGTGGGAATCTAGCATAAGCGAATCTCTAAACTCATATAGATACCCAAGATACACACAAGAGCAGCTTTAAAATTAGTAAAATTCCACTAAGGTTTTTTTTCAGTTTTCAAAATCAGTAATAAACTGTGTTCTGTATCATGTTTACAACTAAAAATATATTCTTTATTACTCCACGGTTGGCAATCGAAAACTTTAAAATTTCGAAACTGTTCTTACTTTTTGCCTGAATTGTAGTTAATAATTACATAAAAGACGAAGTTCTGTATCAAGTTGAATCTCCGTACGATCCAAATGTGACTTTCACAAGATTTAACTGTTAAAATGTGAACGGGGATTTGACAGGTTTAAAATCCAAAATATCAACGAAAAGATAACTCTGCGAAACTCGTTCGATATTGACTATTCAAAATTTTGAAATTCGATATAGAAGTCTCCTTTTGATGACCAGTTTCATGGACGTAATATGATGTTATTTCCAATTTTAGAATCAACTGCGCGGATTGACACTCCGATGGCCACTGCTGCCGGATTTCACCTGGGAATCACAGATAAAAATGGACAGGTATGACTTGGCAGTAAAAATACTATAGTTTGTATCAATGATACTTCAAGGGATTATCATGTCCATGGCTGACCAATAACCATTACTTCGCGGCAAATTATACAACGAGGCAGATTGGTGTGATGTCTCGTCCGCAATAAGTAAATCATTTATTTACAAGTGTACACATTTATAACAGAGATTGTTTTAGCCATTGATACAGGTTAACATGTTTAGCTTTATATAAACCAATTAAGCATTGTATAAATTGATCATGAAGGCGATAGTAAATTCTCGTGTTCGACATTATCGCGCTTTATCTTCCGAAAGTTAAAGCGATTTGTTGAAATAAAAACCTACCAGGTATGTTCTGAAATGACCTAGTTTGTTTGTTTAGATATTGATAATTATCTTTTCAAATTATTTACCGTAAAAGATATGAATATTATATTTTTGTGGAATTTCAAAACTTTTCTTTCCTGTCATTGTATGCATACACCGACAGTCAGCGCCTTCATTCAACACAGGTATAATCTTTGGTAGGTTAGCATAAGTTAGTTTCAGGGGGACGCCGATATTTCTCATTACTATACTACACATTGAAATTTGCTTTACCTATGTTAGTCTCAAAATATGTTGACGAGACGCTAAACCATATCTTTTTTCTTTCCTTTTAGGAAATTATTCGAACTGGAAGAAGTGAGAAATGTTGCAGTGGAGCACCATGCTGTTCTTGTATTTCTTTGAACGAATTTACAATTCAAACCCCACCTGGTCAAGTTGCTGGAGCGGTCAGTCAAGGGTAAGTTCAGTAAATCTGGGAATATACATAAAAAAAAGAATATATCTTAAAAGACATTAATAAATTTGAAAACGTTGAAATAATTAACTATTCATTTTAGCATTACAAATTCAATGAAGATAACAAAATTCAGGTCATTAAATCGTTATGAAATCGAAATAGTTTATCTTTATTTTCCAGACCAAGTTTGATGTCAACAATTTATAATATTGAGAGTGGTGATGGACAATTATTATATAAAATTACAAACAACAATTGTTTACTTTGTGGCAACGCTTGTGCCGAGAGAATTCCTTTCACGGTAAGGTTTATTTCCTAGTAACATACTATCCAATCTGATTAAAACACAGATCCTATTTCGTTTCGTTTTTATAGTTCAAAATTTCGTTTTACTTGTTTTTACTACACTTGGATCTGGAAGAGTTGTTATTTAACTCGTGTTCTAAATGGTGTCAGGGATAAGGCAATGAAAAGGTCTGTTACGGCGAGCTTTAGGCGTGTTTTGCACTGAACTGTGGGTAATCCACTAGTAACATCAATGATGATTGGTTAATCAAACGTCTGACATCATAGGGTCATAAGTCGGTCTTTTGACCCCTGATGTGACCTATCGCTATAATTTGTCAGATCTTCATGTAGTGTAGACCATCAAAAGTATAAAAAACGAAACGAAATATAGATCTGTATTTTAATCAGATTGCATACTATCTGACAACTTATTATTGCTGTTCGCGTTTTAAATAGTATTATGACAAGACGAAGATCCCTAATCCTTTTCCGCATAGGGAATATTTTTAGAGTTATGGCCCCTTGATTTTACATAAAATGAATAAAAACTATCTGGGTTTGTGTCTAAATTTCACGAAACTTGTCTGAAAAACTCGTGTTCGTGATAGTGGCTATAGTTTTTAACGGTTTTATTTCAAATTTGGCGTGGAATATTGTGTTGAAAGAGGACGAACCCTATCGATATTTAGCGTTCCGTGATCCCCCTTTCTGGAATCCCCACCCCACGCCCCCGTTTGCGAATACTTTGTGTACTAGATAGAATTAAGCTACTGTTTCTAACGGATTCTTTTTGCATTTTTTGGGAAGCATTAGAGTCACGCAGCGACTAACTCTATCGATATTCCACGTTCCGGGGGCCGTCCGTTGTTGTTATTCTTAGTGTTTAACGTCCGCTTCCACCGACGGTGATATCGCAGTAAACCCATGAGGTCGAGAAGGCGCCCCTATCTCCATGCCACATACGCTCAAATGAGGGATCGAAACCACAGCCGCAAGCTAGAGGTCGAAGCTCGGCACTGTAGACCACTAGGCCATCCAAATGATTATAATGTGTAGCCTATATTATAATGGTAGATACTGATTATATAGCGACACGGTTTGTGTATTATTATAATGGTAGATAATAACTATTAGCAAGTTTGGTGTATATTATCATTGTAAATTGTATCACTAAATAGCAGCACATTTTGTGTATATTATAATTTTAAATAGTGACTATATATTGCAATGACTTTTGTGTATAATGTAATTGTAGATAACCAGCTATTACCAATACGGTTAGTGTATATTATAATTAAAAATAATGACTATATAGCAATGGCTTTCGTGTATATTCAAATTGTAGATAACTTGCTATTATCAATACGTTTAGTGTATTTCTACTTTTTGCGTATATTATAATGGTAGATAATGCCTTTTGTGTATATTATGTGGATAATAATTATTAGCAATAAGTTTTATGTATATTATATTTCTAGATAAAATCAGCTGATAGTGGTGTACAAGTTGGGACAATACAAGCGATGCAACAAGATATTTTTCAAAAAATGTTAACAAATAGTGCTGGATTTATTGTAACATGTATGTTATTATAGCTTACTTATACATTGTTGTAAACGTTCTTGTATTGGAATAAGAAATCGGCAACAATTCATTATAGACGAAAGAAAAACATGTACAGGCTATATAGCGAATAAGATATTTTAAGTATGAAAAGTTGTTACTCTCATTTATGAACGTTGATAGCCCAAATATATTTATAATGTACCATGTATAAAATCTTAATTAGTCCAGAATTATATTGCTTTTAAAATGGGCGACGCCATACTATTTAAAGGGGCCATATCAGCTCTACAGACCCATATATTTCATATGTAATACTTTGACTGTTTTCTAGTTGATGGTACTCTTGATGCGAGGGAAAAGGCTATATTAATGGCTTGTGGTTTCTTTGTGGTAAGTAGGAGCAATGTATTATAGGGCGAGTGGAAATATGTAATAATGTTGGGAAATATTGCATAAGTAACTTAATAGTTTCGGAAAATGCTTTTCCGGGTAATACTACAATAACGCAAAACTTTGCACTGAATGCTAATAGATTGCGATATGTTTAATGACCGTGGCCGCCGCTTGAATGTGGTAAATTATGCCAACTTGTTTGAATGTGGTAAATTTAGCTTAGTTAATTATACTAAAGACGGGTGGGAATATTTAAATTAATATTTTAATGCTCAAAGTACTTTTACTCATGTTTCAAAATAATATACTATTATTATTTGGTTTCCTTGATTGTTTTCTGTTTGATTAATGGTCCGTAAATTTTATGCATTTTTTATCGATCATGACACACTATTGACGATAAATATGAAAGTAACATGAAAATATAGAATGAGACATCATCGTGAAAATAATAAATGAGCCGTTTACAATATTATAACATCATTACTGTGAATACGTTTTTCTAAGCAGTTATTTGCTGAGATACATTATTTTATAGAGATGTTATATAATAATAAACGATACCCCCCTCCCCCCCGCGTCCTTTTGTCCATCTGGTTGATACATTTACTCCATGAGCCTTTAATGGTTGGATCTGTTCTGTTCATGGAATGCAGTAGACTTGTTAATATTATGGTGTTCAAACCACATTCTATATTTGTCCCCCGCCTTTCGAAGTAAGAATGTGCCTATTAAAATGGGTTCGTCCGTCTGTCTGTCCGTCCGTCCGTCCGTCCGTCTGTCTGTATGTCCGTCCGTCACACTTTTTGGTACACCATAACTCTCTTTCTAATTGAGCTAGAATGTTCAAACTTGGTGTAGGTGTTTATTAGGTCAGTGCCTTGACGGAGTTCGAAGATCAACATTTTCTGCTTAGGATAAGCAGAGATAAGCAATTTGATTGGTTGATGTTTTGGGACACAGTGACTTCAGTTCTAATTAAGTGAGAGTGATGACACTTGATTTATAGTTTCATTACATCATTACCTTGACTAAGTTCAATAATGAGCATTTTCTTCTCAGGGTAAGCAGAGCGATAAGCAATTTGATTGGCCGAGACTTTGGAACACAATAACTCTCCTTCTAGTTGAGGTAGAATGTTCAAACCTGTTGTAGGCGTTCATTAGGTGAATGCCTTGATGGAGTTCGATGATAAACATCGTCTGCTTACGGTAAGCAGAGATAAGCAATCTGATTGGTTGATGCGTTGGGGCCAATAACTTTAGTTTTAATTAAGTGAGAGTGATGAAACTCCGAGTATAGATTCACTATATCATTACCTTGAGGTTAAGGATCGATAATCAGTTTGATTGGTCAATACTTTGGAACACAACAACTCTGCTTTCAATTGAGGTAGAATGTTTAAACTTGACGTAGATGTTCATTACGATTAGGTGAATGTCTTGACGGAGTTCAATGATTAACATTTCGAGCTAAAGCTAAACAGTGCTAAGCAATTTTATTGGTCGATGCTTTGGGACCAGGGGCCTGTTTCACGAAAATTTAGCTAAGATAAAATCCAAATTTTAGTAATTTGATTGGATAATATTAGATTGATTTTAGTGCTTCGCCAATCAAAATTTAGGTATCTACTAAAATTGGATTTTATCTTTAGTTAAAATTTCGAGAAACAGGGCCCAGATAACTTTGATTCTATCTGATATAGGGTGATGAAACTTGGTGTATAGTTGATAATCGGCTTGATTGCTTGGTACTTTTGAAAAAAATAAATGTGCGATAAATTAATATGTGTCATCTATTTATTTTGGGATATCAGCCTCACTGTTGGCTTGGTTTTTTTTTACAGGAAGCCAATTTCTACGCACAGTATCATCGTGGTGGCAGAAGACGTCGACGTTGAAACCGGAAAATGTGAAAACAGTTACCATTACCAAAGCATGTTATTGACGCTCTCGGCAGCAACGCTTAATTTGTATTAATTTTTATACTAAGTAGCTTACTGAGTGTTGATTAATATATTTATATTTCGATACTTTTATCAGACCCGGAACTTTATGCTGCACAAGTGGGATTATTTATAGGATTTATTTACGTTATGTTATTTTTTTCGCATAGTCTGCATATTATGACAATAACAATTTGTTCCGGTTATTTATTTCGTATATTCACACATAGGCTTATAAAATCTGCTGTTTCAAATGGCAATACAATAAATGTGCATCTTCTTTGTGCTGTCTACCTGTTCTTTGGAGAGAAAAACGTCAGCGCTCATGCCTATTCAAGCTTTAAAAAGATTCAAAAGATTGTTCATATCCAAGAAACGGCATCCTATACAGCTAATAAAATAAACATATTATAGATCTGAATATAGGGATAAAGTATAAGTGTTTATCAGTATTAAACCACAGTAGCGGATATTTATTAGATTTTTATTCCTTTTAGTTATCTTTATAAATCGCTTTCGACTATTTGTTTATATCTTTTACACTGATTTAATGTTATATTTTTTGTTATCATAAATTGTAATGTTGTTACGATTACTATCTATGTTTTATTTTATATAATGTCTATGTTTTATACTCTTTTTCAAGTTGTTTTGATTAAATGAATATTTACAAACTATTGCAATAAAATAAAGTGGAAATGAAATGGAGATTAAAGTCTTATTTATCTGTAACATCTGGGCTAAGACTGGAAGTAAGTGATGATTCAGCTATTGGTTATTTTTTCCATGTTCATTATAATATAGAAAATCAGACTCTTGAAGAAATATAATGGCACCAATTACAATTTGTTGTAATAAGTAAGAATAGTCCCGGGACGATAACAATGAGTATTAGAATTAAATGAAGAAGAGCCCTAAATATTTTGTTTGTTAGTTCTGACCAAGCTTACTCGAAGAAATTCAGCTAGGAGTTGATAGATCTATAGGCTCAAATTTCTGTTCAAATAATTACAATAAACAAAACGTTTATTTTGGAATAATGAAGCTAAAGTACATGTATACATTTACATTTGGGGTGGCATTGAAAAATCAAGATGTTGTGATTTTCACTATGGCAATACAATTCCATGAAAGAACATGCTTTCTATAATAACAACATTGCTAGATTACTTACTTGCTAAAAAGACGATTAAAAGGAATAAGAGCTTATTGTTTTGACATTATTTTGTGCTGTAATTAAATTATGCGAACGACAAATATTCCCGCTATTGTGACCGATGGTTAAATAAACGTCCGGTTATATAAAAGTCGTAAAATGTTTATTATACTTTATAGGTAATACGATATTGAATTTTTAAAATCATATCTTTTAATACCCGACCGCTGCGGCCCCCACCATACTAGGAAAAGTATATTCACGCAGCATGGTTTGGCCGTGGACTTGGCCCGCTCTTATTGTCTAGGTTATTAAATGCAGCCAAGTGTGGTGTGTTTTAGAACAATTTTTTTTTTGTTGGGGGGGGGGGGATTGGAACCAAAAGTGTGCTTTGTAATAACACTGCAAACAGTTCTTCCGATAACGTTGTCTGGAATTTTAAAATCTTACTTGAAAAGACTAAAGAAGCGTATAGTCGAATCGTCAATCAGTAAGTAATAAACTATAATTGTATTCCACAGAATTGTGACCTGTGTATAAATTTCATAGGGTTCTTCCTGTCAATATGATATTTCAGATATATCGAATCTTTCACCTTTCGAAATGTTAACACGAATCGGTGTTGAAAGTATAAAAAGAAAAGGTTTTAAAATTCTATACAACATTGTGTCTATGATTCAAATAAAACAAAAATGTGAACAAAGTGACAAAATTGAAATTGTTAGCCAGTGACAAGTGGTATCTGGAGTTTCAAATTATATTATAGACCCCACAGTCATTCGCTGTTATGTGTTATTAATTTTGTATTCACGGGGCGACGGAATGCAACTCATGTCGCGATTGTAGTTACATTTAGTTACGGTTAGTTCTAAGTTCTTGTATTGTAGGGCGTCAAGATGAAATGTGATATGAATATAGATGTACGTTGTGAAGTTTTAAAATGTTTTATTACATATGGAAGACCAAATGGGACAATATTCATGATTCTTGCTTCTACATTCCAGTTTGAGCATTTTAGACACGAACGCAACATTCTAAACTAATGATGCTTGTTTCTACATTCTTATGTCAACATTTCATGCACAAAATCCTCTGGTGTAATAATGTTGATAATTCATTATATTTTTCTGGACATTTTCATTTCAAGATTTTAACTTCAAACTTTTTGAAACGTAGAAAATATTTTCATAAGAGTTCAAATTCAGATTTTTTTTTAGATTCTTTCAGAAACCAATGAATTGATTTCTTTGTCGTGTAAAATTAAGAAATTATTTTTTAATTTTAATATTTAATGATATATAAAAGTTACCGATAAAACGCCGAAAATGAAACATAAAGTCAATTTTTTGTTTAAAATGTTGATTTTGTGCATGAAATGTTGACATAAGAATGTAGAAACAAGAATCATTAGTTTAGAATGTTGCGTTCGTGTTTAAAATGTTCAAACTGGAATGTAGAACTAAGAATCATGAATATTGTCCCATTTGGTCTTCCATAATAACACACTATATACAGTCTTATATAGATTATAAGAATTGATAAGACTATAGTCAGTCTTTATAATAATAGGTAATAGTATATTTAACCTTTTATACTGATATGCCTTATCTCCAATATCACATAATATAAACATTGACGGGCGTATACACGAGGTGGGGTGAATTCTGGTTATCAATAAGTTCTAATTTTGCACCTTTCTTTTAATACTCCTTGATTAAAATATCTAAGAACCAAATGGTTTTTTTCTTGCTGAAGTTAATTACGCGGACTTTATTTACATGTAGCTGTTTTATCAAGATTTTATTTTCTCGGGCGACTTGAAACAAGAAGGGGTCTTTTAAATGTGCATTTTTGGATCCTATTATAGAACTAGTATACCTGGTGTTAATTCTGAAAACAAATTAGCCCCAATGGTTCTGTGGTAATATTTGGGTCTAAAACCATAGATTAAATATGGGACTGCCCTCCACGGTTGAATTTATGGCTCCGTATCGACTGTAATCTATAAGACGAGTGTGTTGTTGAGTTGTTAATATACCTCTTACAAATCACCATACATATGAAATGTTCTAGCTCGGAATATTAGGAATGTAATTGTTATACTTGATGTGCATTTAAAGTGAGATGAATATAGCAACGTGTTTAGTTTCCTGATTTAAATGGTGGACAAATGTAACAAAGACACTAAAACAAAATCTCGATCTCTGTAATGTATTCTGTTCATCTATTTGTGTAGATTTCTTGAAAGAAAGGTGAAAAAAAATGCGACGTGTGTAAAAGAATCATAATTTACGGATATTTTAAACCATAACAGTCGTTTAAAAGTGCTTCTCGACCTATCAGTTGTTTTTTTATAGCTGATGTGGCGTTAACCTTTCTTGGGTATTCTGTTTTTAAATCTTCAATCCGGAAATTTGTCTTTAAAGACAACGAATTACAAACGTCTTATCGAGGGATATATTAAAAACTTAGAATACACATAGATTTATTTTGTCTACCATTCTGACGATTCGTGTAATCTAGAATATTGCTAAGAAATATCAGCTCTTTGAATCGTTTAACTATCAATGATTCTGATTTTCGGGGTATTTGATTACAGATATTCTTACTAACATACTGTTTATGATATTTTGTTCTTAAATATACATATAAATCCAAGCAGTATATTTTGGAATAACAAGAAATGGACATGGACTACTGTTACAAATTGTATGTCTATTGATTTCTTTAAGCCAATAATAGTCAACAAGTATTAGAATCAATACAGAAATCAGTGCTATTGTTGACTCGACATTGTGTTTGAGTAATTACTTAATGCTAATAATGTTTACGTATTGTAATGTAATTACTATAAGGAACAGTATCTTAGAAATATTGACAGAGTACATGGACATTGTATTATGCTCAAACTTTGGCCTGCTACACAAAGGTTTTCAGAAATAAGGATGACCACTTCATCTTCGAATAAAGGTAATATCTTAATTTTGTTCAATATATATCAGTTTAGCAAAAAGAATATTAAGATAAAACAAATAAGCAAACACGCTTTTTATATAATGATAGCCTTTCAAAATATCAATAATAAAGATAGCCACGCAAAGCGTGGAATACGCCAACACAGTAGCTTGTCTCAACTGTCTCCTTATCCGGAAGGAAAACTTGGATGTTGAGCAAATTTGCTAAGGATCTAGGATCCTTGAAGAAATCTAATCTCTAAGGGATCGATGACCCCAATGCCAAATATGAAAAATTATCACGTTCACAAGGCGGCATCCGGACCGGAACGGTCGCAGAACGCTGGATATCAAACGGAAAGTTATGGAAAGCCGAAATGCGATAAGATTCAAGAACGGAAAGTCGAGAAACGCTGAAGATAGATAGGATTCGTTCTCTCGATCAATTTGAAAAGAATCCATCAAAAACTGTAGCCTCTACCGCGTTCACAAGCTAATTGTTGACGGAACGACGGTAAGGGTGACAACATAATACGCCCACACTGATATGTGAGCATATGAAAATTAAGTACAATTTATCCTAAACAGTAGTCAAAATACAATGCCCAATATGCAAAATTGAGTAATCGTGTATAAGGAATCATTGTGGAAGCTGGATAATGTAATATACCACTAAGTTGTCAATGAATTACAACTAATCAAATTAAAAAAAATTTTGTTCGTAGTATACCAGGAAAAATGACACGGATATAAGGCTTCAATGATCGACGCACATAAATGATAATTAACTGTCCTATTACAAGTCAGGGGGGGGGGGAGAGAAATGGAGTTTGACGTCCATTCGACACAAACTAGGTCATTTCCGGACTAACATATGGTTCAATTTAAGTTCAATAATTCGATTGTGCGTAGGGGTCTTTAGCAGTGGGAGGAAATCGGAGGACCCAGAGAAAGCCACGAGGTTGGACAGGCGACCCGACTCCTTGTAGCGTACATTTGGCGAATCGAAACCCCGCCAGTTGACTAAATGACAGACCTTATGATACAGCGCGCACATGCTAACCATTCGGCCATCAAACTCCTCTATACATAATGAAACTAGTCATCAGGTCTATTTGGGACACAACATCTGTTTAACGTTTAATCATACATTGTACCGAAACTAAGAAAATTATTAATCCAATTTACCCCATTCAGTATTTTATTTTGACAAAAAATAAAGAAAGTTTAGCCCCTTTAACTTTTTGTGAATTGGCTGGAGATAAGTCATTGATGTAAAAGTTTTTATTTAAAGGTGGGAATAAATTACTTGCTGTAAATTACAATATATTATATTATAGATACCAGTCATCGTGGCAGAAACAACAGATCTACTGTTATACATAACTGGTCTGACCAGGATACCATATACACTCAACAATTATACCTTCACAGACTGAACAAACTTAAAGACGATCTATACAGGGGAGACAAATATTCTAGAAGAGAAGTAAACGAACGTGTTCATCCATTATATCGAAATCCAAGATTCCGGACTGAAACAAGTAATAGTAAACCAAACCTTCATTTGCAGACTTTAAATAACCAAAAGAACCACCTTCCTTCCACGAAGCCTCTGTTCTTCAACTTATGTCATTCATACGCGTACAAAGAAAAAAAGGATTTATTAAAATTTGAACAAGG
This sequence comes from Patella vulgata, assembly GCF_932274485.2. Lineage (NCBI taxonomy): Eukaryota > Metazoa > Mollusca > Gastropoda > Patellidae > Patella > Patella vulgata. The sequence goes on from NC_065885.2 coordinate 49,313,167, forward strand.
TGGCCGTTTCAAAAACAATTTTGGTAAGACCAAGTCTTATCGCTTAAAACCACTCGAGTCAAATTTGTACAAGGATGGGTATGTTGACACAGTTAAATCTATCGGTGCTAAAACCCAAAGCAGCCATCCTTTCGTATTAAAACATGAAACCAAAGAGCACCACAAGGAACCACACAGATTAAATCGACATTACCAACAACCTAAAACAAGTCACACAATTAAAGGAAAGGTGCCAAAAATAATCAAAACGTCTCCCCCTGATATAGACTTTTCAGAAAGGTCATTAAATAATAATGAACACATTACACGTCATCGTCTTTCACCCTTCCACTTGATGTCTTCACAAAGAGATAATTTTGTATATCCCCTTAGACCGATGTTAGAAAGAGAGAAAACTGATTATGAACCAATTGAATCAATCAGTGCTAGAAACAAGCTGGACTTTGAACATTACTTCAATGATTCAGTGTCGAACGAGACAGAAATTAAGTCCACTGGTTCATCGCAACTAAATATACAACTACCAGTTCTGCAATAAGAGATCTATAAGCATTGAATTTTTGAAGAAAAGTGATTATTTGTACTTAATAAAATTGTTTGCCGTACAGATTATTGAATATTCGGGACGACTGGGTAAATGGTAGCTGGTTGTGGTTAGAGTTGATTGACTGCGACTAGGGTTAGGTATGGTTTGAGTTGATTGTCAGTAAGGCAGTATATGGGTTAGGGTTGATTAGCAGTAACCTGGGTTAACTTAAGGTTGTTTTTCAGTTAACATTAACAGCCAACTGTCTGGCTTGATTAGGATTTGTCTGGTTTAGATTAGGGTACATTGGGGGAAACCGGTACATTCGCAACAATCTGGATAAGATATGGCATGGGTTAATTGGTAATAATCTCGATACGGTATGGTATGGGTTGATTGGTAACCATCTCGATTAGAAAAGGTATGAGTTGATTAATAATAATCTCGATTAGATGATTGGTTAGACATGGTATGGGTTGATTGGCAAGAATCTCAGTTAGAACTGAGGTTGTGATTATGCAATCTGTTGTACTGTGAAACCATGGCTCACTCGCTAATTGCATACCATTCGTGGTACATTGTTTTATGGCTCTTGCACCAACGACTACCATTATTACGCATCACTTCCTATTTTTAGTGAAAAGTCCAGTCCTTGCAGATGCTTTACATTTTATTCATTTCGTATTTAAATAACAAATTAGGAAATGAAATGAAAAGAGGTTTAACGTCCTACTTTTCTGCTCCGACTGGGCTATTGAAGACGGGTATACGCTATACAATGTGCCATGAGACAAATTTTGCCCGGACAGCGGCGCAACGGCCTACTCTTATATTGAATTCCAACTGCCAAGGGATATTTACGTGCACGCCAAACGAACGACTATAGGTTTCCCTTGCCAGGCTCTCTGTCCTGCAGCACTAAAAAGGAGGAACCACGCCGGAAACTCCCGACAAACTTTCTTGGCCCACACAGGGATCGAACACGAGACCTCTAGCATAGCGAGCCAGCGTCTTACTCAGTGATCCACCGTGGCTTCAAATTAACAATCTAACAATTCATAATAATAATCTATACAGGTTTCAAATTCATAATCGCGATAGATTACACCATCCTCCCCCCCCCCCCCACACACACACCGGTTTTCTGATAACTAATATATACAATATTATAGACATAACCATACCTAATCTCTGAAACTATATATAGAAAAAATATTTATCGTCATTATACACAGGTTTTATTCTGATATGTTAGGATGTGTCCGCAAAAAGTTCTCCCCTTTCGAACATTTCGGTCTGGCAATTACGAAAACGTTTATCTTGGGCGACATATTCCCGGTGGTTGGGATATCAGGTGGTCTTATGCACCTTGTAGACCAATGGGGGAAGTTGGGTGGGGGTGGGGTTACGCTGCAGTTGTGAACGTGCCAAGGATCGCCCAGTTTTCCCTACATCCGAACGCTCATAATGCGAAATTAAATATACATATATATTTTTTTTATAAATGACTAAAAGAAAAGAAAAGAGGGGCCAACCTGTCGTATACGGCATACATTCACTAAAATGGGCGTGTGAAAGAGCATGCCCCATGCAATGTGTTACGAGGGAAACTTTGCGGCGCTACAAACTACTCTTATTTCGTACACAGGGCCTCAGTCTTTCGTACGACCGGAACGACAAGACGTTGTTCCTTGCATCACTGACAAAGAGGAACCATGCCGGAAAATTCCAAGGAACTTTCTCGGTCTACACGGTTAGCGAGCCAGCGCATTACTCACTGAGTCACCGTGGCTTCCACATGTGCATCGAATCGAATTGGTTTTATTAATCAACGCACAAACAGGCGTCTGTTACAGTAATAAATTTCCAGCCAATTATCATTAATGTGCTTAATCTAAGCCAACGAGGAGAAATATAGTATTTAGAAAATAATAAGGATAACTTCAGTTTTATTAGACATGCGTAATCAAAATGATAAACGATGTTTAGCCTACTTAAATGAAAATAAATATAATTTTAACGAATAGTATTCTATGTCGACCTAAACCTTTCCTGGTAAGGCTATCCAAATTAATACAATATTTGTTGCGTTTTTATTTTGTAGCCTATTTTCACCACTGATTTAAACTAAAGTTTAAAGATAGGATAGGAATGGGATTTAACGTCTCGTCCACATAATGATATGAGTTATTATTACATTTTAATTTCCTCGCTACACTTTCATTTATTTTTAAAGGAAATACTCAGATAACAACGTATTTTCATGAAACAAAATCTATTTGCAAGCTGTTCCATGATGACACCTGGAAGTGACGCATGCGTCGTGTTGTGAAATTAAACGGATCGATAAATATTCTACGTCTCCTCTATGGCGATATTTCTCTGACAGTCGTTTAATTGTTTTGGTCAAATCAAACATCGTAGTCGCGTGGCCGCCAAGCTCCATTTTCAAGCTGAAATCCGACAGGTGTGACCCGATTTTTTTGGTCACCGTAGCCGAAATGTTGTGACTGAATGACAGCTGAATAGTTTAAAAAAAACAACCAAGAACGCGTGTTGAATTGTAACCAATATAGGAGTTGGATATAACACGGTAAATCTATAATACGTCTCTGTCTTGAGAAATAACTAACTATACGATGAATATAATAAATAAGCCGGTTACTGTTTGTTTGTGTGTGAGTTAGTTTTATTTAACGTCCGCTTCCACCGAGGTGATATCGCAGACAAAACTGTTTGTTTGGTTGACTATTGTTTATAAGGATGCTAGGCTATTCTTCATCACCATTGAAGGTAGGTCTGCTCTTTTATTATTTTCATTGTAACTCATTCTAATATTAAAAGGCGTTTTTATGAATGGTGATTAAGATATCATCACAACAATAACTATGTCATTTTGAGACTGACATATCGTTCTTTTTTATTAGTAACGTGTATAATGCCCGGACAGTGTCAATGTTTAGGCTATCTTGAATGTAATTTAACTTAAACCTAACTTATATTCTTATATTATATTCGACCATGATTTAACTTAAACCTAACTTATATTCTTATATTATATTCGACCATGATTTAACTACATACAAACAGTTGTGAATATTTTACAATGCAATGATTACTAACACATAAAAATACTTGAAACATCAGTGTTTTTGAGGCATGTCAACTGTATATACATATATGTCTTATATTAATGCTTTAAATGCATATCAATCAATAATGTACAAATACATAAACGCATTGACATGTCGTTTAAACTATAGATTTACTATATCTATTGTATTATTTACATTATTAAACCTGAATATCAGTATTCTACACGTTATATATATATAGGTATTCGATATTTCTTTGGTAATAATAATTGAATGTGGATCTAATTTTCATTACCCATGCACCGTCACATTTACAGTCCAGTAAGCATGGAACAATTAGAGAAATTTGATCTATAATGACTAAATGAATATTGTTTTTTAAAACGTGATTATACATGTAATATAGACCTAATATAGTACGTCTTACACAGCAGATGTTAACAATTAAATAAAATAAAAACGTAATGGTTCTTTTTAATATAAATGTGTTGCATGCTGTTATGCAATATGCATTACGTTACACCATCTTCGCATTGTCTGTGAAATTGGCATACGTGGGATGATGTCGACGAGGAGACCTATTGACTTGATACACGTGATAATCCATTCCATTTGGAAATTACTGAGTTTATCAGATATTAGACTACGAGTAAATATGTAACTATAGAAACATTTCTGTTCTATATACGAATTTATTGTTCCAGAGTTGACGTTTATCCGCCATATTTAGAATGGATGATTTCATCAAAATGTAAACACGTATATATAAACATACACATTCATTATTGGTCAATTAATAAGTCCATCATTATTATACTATTATCATCACAGATAAACAAAATGCAAACATGTTCATGGGAAACTGGGACCTTTAAATGACTAACCTAAATAACAAGGACGCTTTAAAACACATAAAATCTATTATAAGGTCCAAGGTCAGATTAACCCAACCCCATCCTGTATTTTGATCTTAATTAAAGAGACGTAGCTCCTTTAATGGAAGAAATTGCACAGTTTCCACCTGTGTCCTGTTTAACACAGTTTGCATGCGATTTTAATTATATTGTACTGGTAATTCATTTTTAATATATATATTCTCTCTTTTGTAATAATTCTTAGTCGAATCTTATCATTTGCTTTGTCTCTAATTAATTAATGGCGATTGTATGTTGGCCGTAGATAAGGTTGTTTATATTTGAGATAAACAACTAAGATGTATAATCGATCGTCCCCGTCTTATTAGCCCAGTTGGTGTAGAAAAGTAGGACGTTAAACCCCACTTCATTAATTCATAATCGATGTAGGCCTACTGATGAAGTCGTACTAAAAGGTGATCCACTTCGAGATTCTAAGACATATACAGATCGGCTAATTCCAAATTCCGCCTTTCAATGACGTAACTTTCCGAATATCCATACTCTGTTGAAGATGTTTTTTTTTTTTGCTGAACGTAAATCACATTGTGCATTAAAATATCGTAATTATTAGTAAGGTCATGACAATGTACATGTTATTAGTATTACTAACATTAGTTATTTTAATTAGTCATGGCGATTAATAGCAAGGATATTATTTTCTTTTAGCACCAACATCCTTATTTATAGTACTAAAAATAACTGCAATTAATTCTTTTCCTTTGTAATTTATTGTGTTTTCTGGTAAGAAGATTGACCTATATCATGTTAGGTCTGAAGCAGATTAATACAAGTACACGTAATTTTCATATAAATGTTTTACGTGTATATCACAATTTAAGTATTGTTTACAGGGATTAAGGGATTAGTATGTAATTAAGTCTTGTCCATAATCAAAGACTTATACGTGTGTGTTTGAACTGGTTCGTATTACTCGATATAATAGAACTCATTTCTCCATAGGTGGTTCGTATATTGCTGTCCAGTTTAACCATTCTCTGTGAAATTCTAATCAGTAGTAAGAACGAAAGGATATCACCACACCCTCACATGATTCAGTTCTTATTTCCAACATCTGTAGTCATGGGCAAGGTATCGGTTCTTTTCTGATCAAGGATTATTAACCTACTGAGGGCAGTATGTTGAGTATAGTAAGTTAATGTATGTTTCTGTCAGTTTTAATTACGAACAAATAACTAGTATTAATATTCCTATTTGATATAATTTTATCGTCGTACAGAGTTAATCAATATAACGTAGTACACTTGTAGAATATAGTTTACTTTAATATGTCAATATTTGAAAAACTAATTTCTACAAAAAAAGATGTTAAAACATGTGCCATTATTTTACAGGTGGTCTTTACTTAGACTGTATAGGCAAGTGGGGTTAAAACATGTTCGAGTAGAAGGGGGTTCATTTTATTTTCCTGAAGCAGTGGATACGAGCAATGGTCAGCTAATTAATTATTGTTAAATGCAGTGTTTCGGATTATTTATCTTACCTCCCGTCGGTTCCTATACGTCGACTTGCGGGTATGCTAAAATGTAAACATTTTTTTCTCTTGTTAACCATTGTCGACTCGAGATTTCAACTTTCAATTTCTCTGCCAGAGCTACTCGGATTAAAATAAACTATACATTTCCGAAACTCATGATCGATCCTGGTTGGAGGGTTGTACATCAGTTATAGATTTAATACAAGCACGCAGTGAAACACCCTTGGTTGCACCAACTATTTTGATTGGCCAATAGCGAACCCAGTAAACAATTTGTATAGATATGCATTCAAAGCGTAGCGGTGTCTTTCATGTAGTACATGTAAGTGTAGCAATAATTGATGAGCTGACCATTGATTGTAACCCCTATTTCAGGACCTAATGTTTTGGACCAATGTAGTTTCAATGTAATATATTCAGCAATTCGTTTTACTCTGATTGGTTATTATTCAGTCTTTATATGAAGCTGTAGTTGGATCGTATTTGAATAAAATTATGCATCCAAAATCCTTGTTGCCGACAATGTTTTTCGCACAACGTGTCCGCACAAGGGTTAAATGTATTTAATGTTCTTAATCGAACTGCAAAATTTCATTGACCACCCATCTTTAAATTCAATGAATCGATATGCGAACCCATGTTCGATTACTTCTATTTTAATCCAGATATTCTTATTCTTCACCACTGATTAGGATTCGTTGATCGTCTTTTAGAAATAGAGAGTACAATATTAGCCACAATATGCAGTTAAAATTATACTAGCGAGGAAAGAGGAAATCTGTGTTGGCAGATGATATCAATAATTCAAATATATCTGTATAAATTCTGTACATAATTACCTCGGTTAATTAAAAATCATCGGTAGGGCCTATGTGTTTCATTGATTTTTGCTATATAGCTATGATTGTCGTACTTTTCTGGCTCAGAATAGCGCAATCGTCGTCACATTACGGTATATGTTGCCATATCCTTGTGTAATTGGATAATTGTATAATAAGAGCGGAAAACGGAATCTAGATTAACTTCTATTGTGGTAATAAAATCTAAAAGTCCTCCTTTCATTAGGTAAATTTCAAAGGACAGGGCAAATTTGATCAGATCTGATGTACCGATTTTACCGAATGTTGAGATATTGCCGGTAGTCGTTGTTCCCGATTTCGACTGACAAAACCACAACCTAAAATAACAGTAGTAAAGAGACCTCCCCAAAAATACCACACCAGATGTAACAAAAGTTCTTTATTGGCATTTATCGATTGAACACAATAAAAACACAGCCAAATTTATACGGAAAACAATCACTGGTTTGCACATGCACATATAGCACGATGTTTCGACAAGTGTTCTTAAATCGTTATCTGATTAAAACACAGATCTATATTTCGTTTCGTTTTTTGTTATACTTTCGCCGTCCTACACTACACGAAGATATGACCAGTTGTACTGCAAGGTTACGCCAGGGGTCGTATGAGCGGCTTTTGACCCTATGCCATCAACATTGATTAATCAATCGGCGTTGACGTTTAGACTAGTGGTTTACCCACAGTTCCGTGCATAGCACGCCAAGAAGTCGCTGTAACAGATGGTTTCATTGGCTAATTCCACACGCCATCCAGAACGCAAGTTATATAACAACTCTTTCAGATCCTATTGTAGCACAGACAAATAAAACAAAATTTTGAACCATAGGATCTGTGTTTTTATCAGATTGGATTTTTTGTAACTAAAGCTACACTTGACACACATGGAATGATTATATTAAAGATATTGTTTTAGTTATTTTTAGAAATGTATAATGGGTTATCCTTAACGGTAACGTTGCAAGACAAATTCACACCGGATTAACCCTTGTTTATAAATTAGTCTATATATGACTGATAATATACTTTGAAAAGAAATATAGTTTGGATTGATTTCAGGTTTTTGGACTTATGTGTGTGAAATAAACATATATTTGTATAAGTCAATAATAGCATTAACATGATTGTATTCAGCATGTCATGGGTTCGCTCTACAATCTGTTATATTCTGAACTACAATGACGCAGAACAGAAAAACGTTTTTATGGATTTGGTATTAATTTATGTTAATGTTAAAAAGGAATATATACCTCATATTAATAATCAGAAACGTTAAAAAGCATAGGTAGTTGTATTTCAGCAAGAGATTGGTGATTATGCAAGGTGATCGCATGTCAGCTATATTGTTTTTCAAACTTTATAGGAGGTTGGATGACCCAATGGTTAGTGCGTATGCGCTGTATCATACGGTCTGTCATTGAGTCAAATTACGTGGTTTAGATTCTACGGTTGTACGTGACAAGGAGTAGGGTCGCCTGTCCAGCCTCGTGGGTTTTTTCCGGGTCCTCCGGTTTCCTCCCACTGTTAAAGACCCCTACGCACAAACGAATTATTGAAATAAAATTGAACCATATGTTAGTCCTTGAAATTACCTAATTTATGTCGAGTGGACATTAACCCCCACCCCTCTCTCTCTTTCTCTCCCCCTCTCTCTTTATACACAATCGAACAATTTCCATATTGCATAATATTTAATAAAATTGTAATCTATCAATTTATTTAAGGAATAAATCAATTAAATTTATTGCAATTAAAGTAGAAAATGTTTAATGTCTAGTCTGTAGGATCCTTGCACATAATTATATAAATCAGTCGTGTCGGGCGTGCTAGAAAAATTTGACACACTCGTCTTCAGCAGTTTTCTATTTGCATATGAAGTTAATTAACATAATAATGTACAATCAATATAACAATCTATAGGGCTAACATTCAAACAAGGAGAAGACAAAACCTCTTATGGACCGAGACTTCTTTAACGAGTGCCATTTCAGGAAACGGAAACCATTTGACTAGGAATTTATTAAAGGCTTACATGCTGTCATGATTGTAATTATATCCAATAATAACACCAACTGACTTGTGGTGAATGGTTTAGATTCTTGATAATAAACAATAAAAACTATATTTGATGTAGAAAAAGATGCCTCGGGGATAGATATTTATCACATCCCTTGTTGGTCGACCTCACACAGGAAAATGTGCAAATTGTATTAACACTTTTGTTATAACGAGATTTGAGCTTAAAATATAATCTATTCTTATTTAATCATTCCACTTCGTTTTATATTACAGGTCAAGACGTGGGAAAGAGAATAATTGCCACCGTTTAGTATTGCTCATTTCTACGACTTAAAGGCCAAGCGAAAGGAAGAGAACAAGATTCTTGATTGGTAACGTGATTCAGAAATAAACATTTATTGCTCATCTAGGCGAGGCGGGGAATATTTAGGATTTATTGTGAAATAGTATATTTGTTAAAGAATGTACCATTGTGCTGGATTACATATAAATACCAGTTTGTACCAATGGATTGTTTCGTATTGGAATTTTAGAAAATGATTAAAGGGTGGATAAAGGGAACAAGGTGTGAACTATTAAAATGTTTTAACAGAGTGACAATGAAGATGCCTTTCGACTAATATGGTGAACAATACAAAAGACTTTTGCAGAAACCGTGACCAATTTTGCCTGATCGCCTGCTTTTCAAAGTGGCGTGAAATTTGACAATCATAATGCCTAGTGTTGCTCAGCTAATAATCTGGATTGTTTTATCACCTATTGCTTTAATCACGTGCATAGCATGCATCGTCATCATAGCCCATTATAAGCCATATTATCATGGTACTGATATATCACTTTTTTCTATTTTCATTGCCATGAGTTTAAGAGTCGTGATAGTCATTCTACTACCATCTATTATGGAACTGGCAAATCTGGGCTGGACACTGCACCTCTGTAATTTTTATGTCTGGGCATTCATAGCATTGCATATTGCGGAATTGTTAAGTTTCGTGACAGCTAGTATTCACTGGATGAGCATACCGCGATCCTCGACGAAGAAAAAGATTTATAATTCCTCTAAATATGTCAAGATTGTGATATCGTTGGTGTGGTTTTTCGCCATTGTGATAGGAATAGTTCCTGTTATTGAGTGGTCTGAGAACTTCCAGGGCTTTGGCGAGTGTCGATTCCTTCCTTATAATCTCGGTACAGGGTTTTCCGTATTTTTCATCATCATCAATGTGTTTTCTTTTACTATGTCCCTGATATGTACATGTGACACTATGGTGCTATTTAGCTCTATGAAACGTGTGGCTACGAACAAATACCAGGCTGGCCGTTTCTATTTGCCTAGTTCGGCTAGTGTGGCCAAAACAGCCAGTCAAACAGTCCACGCCAAATACAACGAGCTGAACTTTTCATCTGATCTGTGTCGTCTAGTCGTCATATTAATTATTTGTGCTTTCACCATTATTCACATTCCTTTTACGGTAAGTAAATCAGCCATTATATACTTTAAAGTGACTAGATTTCATAGATTTGGGGAAAAAAAGATTTAATGTGTTGATTTACGTTGACAAATGGCCATTTGTTTCATACAGCTAATAACTGATTTTGAGATCCAATGCCTACAGTTAAAAACAATAACGATACAAAATTGGTAACATGATTTCTGCTGAATATTTTAAACGTATAGCTTTTGTTCCACACTCATCGAAACAAGACACAATTTAACACTGTATTTTGACTTAAAGATATTTAGTTCCTTTAAATAACCACAAAAACATCAAATACAAAAATAAACAAATTCAGACCATTTACAGTTATATCCCTTTGGCAATATTCAACAACTACAATGAAGATATCATCTCTAAAATCTTAAGCCACAAAACATTTTATCTTCAAATGATCCCACCCAGTTGCCCCGAGCTTAAAACGTAATCGTTTATAGGACTATGTGAGCCCTATATCGGCGGAGATCACGTCGACGTTTTGAATGTAATGTAAAGTCAATAGGTATGGACAATAAATGACATACGCATGATTAGTCTTATACTAGAACCATGCAGGATTTCCGAAAAGGGGGTGGGTTGTCGGGTAGAATATGCATGTTTTCATGTATGGAGTGGAGAGTGAGTATTTTGATTATTAATGAATAATAATTTTCATGGTCCAAATAAGCCAGTCAATTGACGAAAACCCTACCTTTACGAATAAATAAATAACTAAATAAATAAATAAGTAATATGTATTTTGAAGATTTAAGAACACATTTTAGCCAGTCTGAAGTCATTACTCATTACAGTAGTAATTTGAGATTGCTTTATAATAGTCTTCAGCAAAATGGGATCGGAAGGAACGAACCAACGCAGATTCTAATTGAATTATTAATAATTAATGAACTTCAGGGTTGAGACAGTTGCCCACATTGATCAGTGGCGTTACTGTGAGTCAGTATTGCGTCTAGAAATTTATGAACGAATTATGACGGGTTACCTTTAACATAAGTATTCAAAGAATTGGCATATATCATTATAGATGTAGGCTTATTGTTATGTATATATTCTAATTTGTTATTGATTAATAGTTTATAGTTATTGTTTATTGTTATGGTTTATTTCTTTGATTTATGTTCTTATTTACCAGTGCTACTAATTTCTACTAAATCGTTAAAGTCATAAACAGGTGCTTGACCTTAATAGATTTTGATTACATTTGGCCACATTTAGTCGTTAAAAGCCGCCAATGTCAAATATTTTGTGAGGATTGATTTTTATTTAGGATAATGTGTTACTTGTTTAGGTATTGATGATAAAATTAGTGTCTATAGTAATGTTGACAACAAGCCTTTATTTAACTATCCATGGTCTGGTAACATCTGTGTATAAGTTTCTCAATATCAAAAGCTTAAATAGTAGAAATTTGGTCTTTAAAAAAAAGAAAGTAGAAATGCTATTGTATTGATTATATATTGTAAGGTAGGTAAGTATTATAATTAGGTCTAGTGTACTATTTCTACTACTTCTGTGATCGGATTCTAGTTAAATATAACTTTGCAGTAATGCTCTGATCTGACGAAAGCAAGTACCTGGCTAAATTAACAGTTTGACGCTAAAGAAGCTGGAAATATTTCATGACTTATATTATTGGAAACGTCTTTCAAATCACTTTGAGCTGATTAAACTACTCTGAATTATTTGAACGTAGTGGACACCGTTATGTTTCCTTACTAAGATAAAGGTGACAATAACTAGGGATTTCTTAATTTTGGTAAAAAAAACCGGTATTTTTATTTCAAAACCACGAAATACAAACTATTTTGAAAGAACGTATAATATTAGTTTTAATTAATCACGACTGTTTGGGTTTGGATGTACCGGTTATAACAAAATCGGTTTCCAGTCGCCCTAGTTTAAGAGTGGTCGATCGTATCGAACCCAGCTGATAAATTCAGATTATTGATAACACAATCCACGGTTGTTTCTCTACCGTGTTTAGATCTGTGCGCATATTGAAATTCGTACAATAGACTACTTCTCCTTGACATGAGCATCTAAAATGGTATTTACATTTTGTCGGAAATGAATGTGGTTAGTAATAATTCATCAATTAAATTCTAACCCTAATCATAATTGTGGATAGTTTGGTGTCCCCCAAGGCCCTGCCCTCGGTCCTTTCCTATTCCTTTTTTAAATCAATTAAATTGACTTATGTCAGATTATTTGCCGATGATACCTCCCTCTTCCTCAAAATCGATGACCCGAATGCAAAAGCGCCAGCCCTCCCAATGCTGACCCCCAAACTATTAATGTCTGGGGTAAAGCACGCCTGAGTACCTTTTCTCCCCTTAAAACTTTGACTATCAGCACTACAACATAAGCCACCACTGTGTTTTAAACACACTTTCATCAATTGGAATAGCAATTTACCTAAACCCGACACTGCTTGCCTTAATATTTAAGGTTACCTTTTACCCAGTAGCCCGAGGCTTCTGAAATCTGGATTCAAACCTTTACTCCATAAAGCTATAAGTAGTGAAAGATGTCGCGCATGAGGTAGGGTATGCTTAATATATCTAGAGCATCCGCTACCACTTCTCCTTTATTATATACTTGTATAAGTAGGCTGAATCGGGAAGCCATGTGCCTTGTTTTAGTATCATGAGTATTGAAATATGAACTTTCTTATTTATATATGTATGGAATGAATAGCGTTTAAAAATTGGTAGATTATCTGCATAAGTAGGCGAATGCAAAATTATTCGGTTTGAAACGCGGGTTTTGGTCTTCCCGTCTCGATATAAAATCTAATACCAGAAAGAATGTATACCAGCATCAAACTGAACACGCAACACGAAGGATGATTAATAGCATATTGTCAGCAAGATAATAGGTATTAGGCACACCTCTAGACAGCAGCACAGGTCACGTGCGAAACAACATGTTTCCGTTGATAAGTCTACATTCTATATAATAAAAAAACATGAAGAATTGATCCTATTGATCTGGTTATTATATTGTAGGAGTTATTGAACAATGTCTGTCTGTATAATGTTATAGCATCTTCATCATAAAACATCATAAACAAACCGGTTGCTAGGATATAGGAACACGTGGATGAAGTACATGCTTATTTATTGATATGGTTATAATAATTTTCGTAATAGTGTATTATTGATATTCTTAGAATTGCTGTGTTAACAATAATTTGATTTTACGTTCAGATTAAGAAGAATAATATGCATCATTTGAATGCACACAGTCCTTACGTGAGCGGTTACGATCAGTTGTTCAACAAAATAGATAAAAAAGGAAGCGAAAGTCTTTTGGTGGTGGTCATGGTTTCTAAGTCACGACAGCCATAAAGTGGAATAAACTACCTTCAGACACCCACAGAAGTCGAACACTCAATTATATTAATATTACACATTCTGTGGATTTACTGTCCAGACAGGTTAATGATACATTACCCCGTTGCTGCTGCAAGTTGAGGCCAATAAGGACCAAAGCCTATTTTCACTGGCTTGATAAGTGACGCTTTTGGAATGTCGACCTGTCAAATACTTCATATTATATCTCAAATTGGAAAGCTTAAATGACACCAGATTAATCAAACATCATAATAACAATTTCTGCTTTCCAAATATTGACAAATATCTTCAAAATTAAACTTTTATAATAAAAACATAAAGATTCATGTCGTATAATGTATGCTTGTTTACTGTTTTCTCATTAGCAACGTTTGTTTTTACTATCGTCATATTTACATTCGACTCGGTCAATAATAGGTCCTTATATCCATTCGAATAAAGAAATTTCATAGAAGATAAAGTGTCTGTTTATTCGTTAAGCATCATTGACAATTCAACCTTGTAATATAAAGTATCAACTAAATGCGACTAATAAGTTAATCGAAGGCTGGTTCCAAGCCCACTTCGATTTATTTATATCCTTCAGTATTGCAAAAGTCCTGGAAATACGGGTTAATTTCTTACAATATATTTCTAAATATGCCCTGGGACCAACCAACCATAAATGCGAATTTATTATTATGGGTTTCTTACCATTATCATATTTAGATTGGCATCCTCAGGTATATAATAGTGTGGATGTTCAGATAAATCTTTGCAGATGGGGTTTCTAATGTGTATTTCGTTAGCGCCCTCTTGGCTTGGGGGCACTTATGATCGCGTCTAATTCCTCTGGTTGACCCTTTTAAACAATCTGATTAGTTTTATTGATTACTATATATACTACAAATACATTAAATGTTTGACCTTAAATATTCACGCCATTTAATGGCGATAAAATAGTTCCCCTTCGGGCATTTCCACACCGTTGAATTTAGCTACTTAATAGATGACACTATTATTAGAATTACTAATGAAATATTTTGTTTCTGTCAATTTGACAAAATGAACAATTAAGTTACTGATAATTCATTAGTTAATTCTATCCCTAATATCAATATTTGTGTGAATTGGGGATAATTAAAATGAATATATATAACGAAGTAAAAAATGAGGTCATCAACAACAGAACCAACATCTGGTAATTATACAATGGAATAGATCGCCTGCGCACAGTGTATGTCTGGCAAAGCAGGGATCCAACAAACAAGGTTAAAAATGAAATGTAATGGGGTTTAATGTCCTACTTTTCTACACCAACATGGCTAATGAAGAGTGGAATTGTGCACGCCCAGTGGCATTTCCACCAACTCTTCATCGGATTTTAAGAGTAAAGGTCTTTTTTACGTACACACCTACGTGTCGGCCTACGCGGGACCTCGGTTTTTCGTCCCAACCGAATGACTAGACACTGTTTCTCCTGGAATTTAGTCGTAAGCCGATTACTCATTAGCCATAACGGTGAGCGATTCTGCGAACATTTAAGAAAATAACGCAGGTCTAATTATTAGAGCATTGTTTATGTCGAAGTTTAAATCTAGAGCTTAGTGTCTGCAGAATGGTCTATTTTACTAAATGACACTTTGTTAATCCCGGGTTCACACCCTTAGGCATCCACTTTTACATGCGTTTTCCTGTTTGAAAGACAGGGACGGGCTACAGTTTCCCTGAAATCTTGGGGTAAGTATAGTTTGTTCTCGCCGTCTGTGGGAAATGAAATGAAATGGTGTTTAACGTCCTACTGCTCTGCTCCTAACCTGGGCTAATGAAGACGGGGTCGTCTGTGGGAGTGTCTGAACACACCATTTGTTGTATTTATCTTTAACTATTTCTAGGAATCTCACAGAATATCTTACCACATCTTAGTTACCATGTAGATTCTTATAAGACAAATTTGGCTGTCAGCCATTATGTTAGGATTTTATTGTTACAGAGGATATCGCATAGATTAGAAGCATACATAGTTATACGTGAAGTACTATACGGCTATCAACTGAACAGTGGTATCACCATTCGTCATCATCATCATCATCATCATCAATGAGGCCTTAAGGTAGGTCAGCGACCTTTTGGCCTATCAGCACATCT
The DNA here is from genome assembly GCF_932274485.2 of Patella vulgata. Lineage (NCBI taxonomy): Eukaryota > Metazoa > Mollusca > Gastropoda > Patellidae > Patella > Patella vulgata. The sequence continues at coordinate 49,329,058 of NC_065885.2, forward strand.
ATCACATCGATTCCCGTGGCCTCTGGTGCGGCTGTGAGTCTCTGTCGTAAAAGGTATTTGCCCTTCATGTATTTCCAGATTTCAATGACATCTCGGGACAAGTCTTTGTGCTCTGCGAAGTACTTCTTCTATCTGTCGCCTTTCTTGCAGTAATGGTGGTTGCGGACGGCATGGCAATATTCAAGGTGGGGTTGGATAATTGCGGCAAATAATTGTTTCATTGATCCTTCGTCAATGTGCGTATACGTTCTGCGAATCATACATAAGATCTTGTTGGCTGTGTCTACTTTCTGTTTCGCATGTACGCTGAAGGTCAGGTTAGGGTCTATATAGATGCACAGATCCTTCTCTAGCTCTGTCGTTGCCGGTCTAGTCCCTTCCATGTCATACTGTGTGTATCCTGGGATGTTCTTGCCGGTGCTGAGGGCGAGTCCCAGTCAATATCGGGGAGATTAAAATCGCCCACTATGATTATATGTTTCGCTGAAGGGTTGGTGCAGATTTCAGAATTTTCTTCATTGTCAATTTAACTTTGTGTTCAGGGTAGTTATTGTAAGGACACTTTTGATGTGCTGTAATTCATCGTCGAGTAGTTTATCGTCACATAATAAGTTAGCGCGTCTCGTTAAAGTACTTATGATTCCTGTTTTTACTTTGGTTGGATAGTTTGAACTGTTATGTATCTATTGGTAAACAGTGGCTTTTTGGTGATCTGCAGAGTTGTTCACTAATACGTCTAGAAAAGGTAATTGGTTGTCTTTTTCTAGTTCTACTGTAAATTTCATGCGAGGGTGGGCGCCGTGAAGATGATAAAGAAGATGCTGAAGATTCTTACTTGGTTCCATGATGACAAATATATCATCGACTTTTCTCATCCATTGCATTGGTTTGAAAGGTGCAGACAAGAGGGCATTTTCTTTAAAATACGTCATGTACACTTCCGTTATGGACCTGTTCATAAATATTGGCTTGCCATGAAAAATAAATAGAGGTAATGCAATCCCCTATGAGATGAATTATAGACAATTCATGGTAAACAGATTCAACTCGTTGTCGTAAAAGAAATACTGCTTCATCTGTAGGTATATTGGTGAACAAATCAACTACATTATAACTAACTAATTTCACAGAATTATGCCGAGTCTTTAATATAGGAATTAGCGCTGGTTGCTATAGGCGATAACAATTTAAAAATATACTGTGCTGTGTTGTAGTACACTGATCCACGAGCGTGTGTTAACAGTCTAATTGTGTTTGGGGTTTTGTGAATTTTAACCTGTACTCTGACATAAGGTGGCGTTGGAAGGGATATATTTAGTTTCTCATAAAGTTGTCTGTCTATTTCATTATTGTCGCGAAGAGTTTTTAATGTTGATTTAAGTTGTCTGAGGAGTTTAGCCGTAGTTTCCTTTTTTAGTAGTTCGCAGGTTGAACTGTCTGATAGTTCATTGAGCTTACAGGTATCTATTATTACTGTGGCTTTACCTTTATCAGTTGCTACTATTGATAAATCTTCATTTTCCTTTAATTCTTTGATTGCCCTGGTTTCAGCTTTTGTTAGGTTAGGTTTGGTAACTGTTGGTTTTTCTAGAATCTTCTTGATTTGGTGTGTTATATAATCTAATTTACCATTTGGAGCTAGTTGCTGAAGACCTTTCTCTATATTGGTAAAGAAAGTTTCAATTGGTAGTTTGTTGTTGGATGGTATAAATTTAGGTCCTTTCGATAGGAGGTTTATCTGGTCATCTGTAAGCGTGTGGGGGAGAGGTTGACAACTGTTTTCATTAAGTAATCTTTCTTGCTTTGATCTGAAGTTTTAGATTTAAATGCTTTGTCATCTTCTGCATGGAGATGGCTGAACTTCTTGGATTGTCTGAGCTTCGTTTCTAATTTAAGTTTATCTGTTGCTTTGTTATTTAAATTGATAGAGTTTGTATAATCCGAAGATGTTAGAGTGTTCAATAGTTTATTTTATAAACCAGTTTCAGTAATTTGAAGAGAATGTTTTACTTTCCTATGATGCAATATTCGTTCTTTTACTAATCGTTTGCTTGCACATTTGAGTATTTGGTTGGCTTTATAAGAATTATCAGGTGGCTGCTGTAAGAGTATCTTCATCGGCTGTTCCTTTTCCCCTTGTTTTCCGGAGCGTTTTCTGCTAGCCGACGCAGATGCTGTATCACTGGTGTCCATGGTTGCGAATTTCGTAGACTTTGACGTAGCTATTCAAGTGACGTTTTGTGAGTATTTCGAGAATGTGGAAAGCTGGGAGGATGGTCAACGAAAGCAGTCAAGGATAGATGCAGCCAGGGATTATGTTATTGTTTCTGTGAGTAGACTATGGTAACATGAGGCTATGTAAACAAACGATCAAAATGACGTCTTTCAAAGAACACTATTCTCGCCGATTTTTGAGTCGTGTAACGCGTCTTGTGAATGTGGCAAGTAGGGCGAATGATTACCGAGGGTAGTCGAGGATAGGTACAGTCAAAGATTTTGTTGTTGTTCTTGTCAATGGACTATGGTTACATGAAACTATGTAAACAAACAGTCAATATGGCGCCTGACATGGTATGTATCGGTATCGGTATGTGAAACTACGTCGTCAAAACAAATTCAGGGGCGCATAGGAGATAACTCCCCTACAAAATAGGTCTATATTACTTCAGAATGATCTACTACCTATTCTGTAACTTAAATTCAAGCAGTAACCAGAAATGTTTGACAGCCGCGAGCAAAGTCAACCATCTTCACGCATGCGCACCACCAATGTCCATTAACTGAGTTACGTAACTTTTTAAAGTAACTCTGGCAACGGTTTCCGAACGGTTCATTATTTTGATTTAAAGGCAGTTTCTGGACAGTTTGGCATTTGATTTACATACCCATCGATACCACGTGACCGCAATACACATAAGAAATAAGCCATGCGCACACTTCTAAAACTAAAGCTTGGACTTATGTGTACTTCGGAAAATATCCCGCTTAGTGGGCAACATATGATTCATATTAGTTATTATCACATAACGCAACTTCCATCCTATTTGACTATGAAACTGGTTGAATCACAACTTATATATCTCATCTTTATAGTCTGAGATTTGCTACGTACACTATTGATTTTAGTCTTAATTCATTAATTTTCAATGACAAGAGTGTGTGTCTAATTGATTAAAGACTAGCGCGTCTTGGTGATTGAACAAAAAAAAAAATGTTAAAATGGTTCACTATTATAATAATTGACCTCACTTCTTTATGATTTTACCTTTTACACGCCGTCGTTCAATGTGCTCATTAATAATTGACACCCCTGCCGATCCGCAATTACTTTAAAACATACCCCCTCCCGCACCGTGACAGTCATTGACAGGATTCCACCTAATCAGGGTACTGGTCTACAGTATCTAGAAGTATTTTATCGTTCTGTTTTTCATAATTGAAATAATTAAAGTGGAAAATAAAGCAAAAAAAAAACCAAAAAAAAAAACCATCTTGTTGTGCCATTTTGAACATATTATAGTTTAAGATAGGTACTTCTTTGTCTCTGCGTAGGATATAGTAAAGCTCTGCCCTTTTCTGCCTTGTTCGAGACGTCGGCGTTGGTTGATCGACCATGCGTGCGAATTTGACCTTATGTATTAACCCCACGTGGTACCATACAATCTGTGGACTTGAATCAGTTAACATTATTGACTTGTTATTGATACATGTATTAAATAATAGTTTATTATTTAAATAAATAGAATGAAATTCGCATCTAATTGGTTAAAGTACAGTGTGTATTGGTATTGGTAATCAATGGTAATTTGTATACATGCCCATTATATCAATGATAATTTGCATACTGAGAAAATAATTGAATAAGTAAAATAATGTATACAATAAGAAAATGATAATCAGGTATGAATCATGTGGTGACCTAGTTTTAACTCGGATTTTAAAGTAGGTTGATGTCTTAAAATCGAGCAACGGTTGTAAAATTCCCGATTGTAATGCAATAATATTTGGTCGGGTATTTTTGATTTTTGCCAGTTTGTCGTTACTCTACTTCGCCATTTCTGAGCCGTTCTCTTCCATTTCATTTCATAGCACAGACCTTTTTCCCGAACATTAGTCTGTCTAAGTAGTTAAAACAAATCAGCCTCTACATACACTCTGAATGTTTTTATTCTTCTGATGCCCATTTTTAAACGTGTCCAGACAAGGGTAAATGACGTTTCAGAACATTGTTTATAATTTTAAATGGGTGAAAAATCTTTAAAGAGGCCTCGTTCATTATATTTCACGTTAGAAATCATACAGATTCAGCCAATGGGAAAACATCACCTGAATGTTGACACTAAAATCCACCTTTACTAGTCTCAATTTAAAATAGTTGAAGTGAGAAATTAAAACAAAACAAAATATTAATAATAGAAGTATTCATTCTAGACAAATATAGAGAAACACCATTTTGAATTTGTAAGCCTAGATTATGAATTCGCCAACAAGAAATCGGCCTGTAGAGTATATAATATGACAATAGTGTTATCTGATGGTCAGATATTGAGTATATAGCTGTCTTGTCAATATTTGATGAAAGTAATCAAGAAAGTTCACGTGACATCAGATCATAAAACACTATTCTTGACAAATCTTCTTATCTGGAGGTAGTGGAAGAATGAGATTATACTAAACAAATGTCTATCATTATCACGGTCTTCTTAATACTCGTACTAGTAATACGCATTGATTAATCTAACAAAAAGATTATATGCGTTAATGACAGGGCAGTAGTGGTCATCGTACATGATAAATATATGGTATTGGCATATGAGAGGGGCGTGGCGAATAATTGTGACCAGCTCTGGATAAATGAGTCCCATGCATGTTACAGCCACCCTTATGAGATACGGCACAAAATATTTTAATTTTCAGAATTATATTTATCTTTAAAGATGATTTACATTTTATTTCCTCAACACTCAAAAACAAATACTTCCCGGAAATGTACGAAAGTTACTGTTTTGAGTTGCTGTGAAACCTTGCTTTATTGGTTTCTCTAATGTTCAATCCCCTTTCTTAAACGTAAATTTATACTGTATAAAAACCTCAAATTTTAATATCTAGGCCATTTTCTAAGATAAATGCGTATGTTTCACACACAAAGTCATGTCCTTAAAATCTGAATCTATAACATTGAATAGTTGTGTTTGGATTTGTTACCCTCAAATTTCCTTTAGACAGAGACGTCCACAATTAATTCAATTCTCAGCCCCCTCCCAGAGAAGGAGAAGTGTGGAAATGAATGTTAATTTGGGGGTTGTATCATCGTAACCTAAACAAATTAAGCTTTAGATCAATATTATGACGTAAGGGTGTCTGAGACGGAATCCATTTGAAATTCTTCTAAAACCTTGAAAACTTTGATTGTTCGGAAAAATTGACAAATCCTGAACGTAATCAGACTCTTCTCATGCCGTTAAAGAGACATTAGAACTTTGGAGATTCGCCGTGATTTTACCATACAGTGATATCGGAGGTGTTCAAATTAGATTACACGAATACATTTGATACAGATCTGCGAATCGATCGTTTAGATATAGAAGTTTAAAATTCCGTACAGCAGTCATATTGTTTTTTAAAGTTCAATGAATTTTCGATATTGACTGAGTTTATTTAGTATTATTTTAAAATTGATGTTAGGTATAATTATTTAAATATACTTCAAAGGTGAAAGTTTTAATTCTCTGTAAAATGTAAAATTAGTGTGTTATCTGCAATAAAATCATTGTACACTGTAACAAAAATTTCCGTGAAAAAACGTAAAAAATTCCGGAAACAAAAATTACCAGGAAACTTTTATCCGTATTTGTTTTTCCTGTAATTTACAGAAATTCCTTCAATTAACATAAATTCTATTTTCAAATTCAGAAAAAAAAATCCTGGTAAATTTTCTTTCCTGAGCATGAAGATGATAAAAATTTCATTGAATTAACCATTGCGTCAAATAGTTTTATCTAACGTCCGCTTCCACCGAAGTGATATCGCAGATAATCTTTAAACATAACCTCTTTTCGCTAATATATGAATCGAGAGCAAGGTATCACAACCCGCCACTCGTCAGTGGTTGGAGGCTTTCAGTGGTAGACTCTGCTATAGAGACAAACTGACTTACACTGGCCAACGGGTTGTACTATTTGGATTTAAGCCTGCTTGATTACCAGATATTACAACATTACCACACGAGGCATTAAAACATATTTTTACATATTTATGAAAATACTTACAATCTGATTTCCGTATGATGAATAACAATACACTTTATAGATCTTATAAATAATGGAAATTAGATATACATTTCAATTAATATACCAAACGTTACAAAATATGATTCTTCATATTATGGTTAATCCATTGAAATGAATACTATAACATGATCATTATTATAAATGATTATATATGTATACGATTACTTATCGTTGTACCGCTTATCCCATAAAATAACAGAATTAAGTCCATTACAGAACGGAATAAAACATTTTATCCCTAAATTTCACGGAACTTCTTTGTCATTCCACCGTATATTCCGTAAAATAACAGGATTAAGTCCATTATAGAAGGGAATAAAACATTTTATCCCTAAATTTCACGGAAAGTTCCTGTTAAATACTGAATATTCCACAGAAATATATAAAACACGTAATTTGAAGAAATAATTCATGCTTTTAACACAATTATACCAAAAAATCCTTCGATTAACATAAAAAAGGTGTTAAACTACGGAATTCGGCCACATCAAAAATGGATATTTTTTACAGTGTAGACAGAAGACCTACTGTGTGACAGATGTACATGTATTTATTATCGCGTCACATCCGTAATAAGATACAAGATGACGCAAACACACCCACTTTAAAATGATTAAATGCAATATATATCTCTCCTCATGTCATATTCGTCACAAACAGTCTAGAAATCAATAATGTTGAATTTTATTCTATTTCAATCGTGTTATAAAGGCAGTTTTTGATGATGTTGAATCGCTGGCACACTTAAGAGTAGGATATTTTAGCGAGCGCTCGTTAAACTCCTTGTGATTGTCTGCGATATCACCTCGGTGGAAGCGGACGTAAAATAAAACTAACACTAACTAACTAAACTCCTTGTAAGTTAAAACATATATATCCCAGCAAAGATTTCGTCTATTCTACTCAAATTTTGCATACATTTAATCTGAACATCACAGATGTAACTATATAGTCAAGAAATTACTCAAATTTTGCATACATTTAATTTGAACATCACAGATGTAACTATATAGTCAAGAAATCTTTAACTTGAAATTATTGTTTTAAAAAACTACCAAGACCCCATTGTTAATTGCGTGTGAATTGTACAAAATTTCATTGTTTATATCGGTTTCTTCAGAATCCTTGTGTACGTTTTCAGACTTTTGCAAAGCTTTCGTCCCTTATGTGGTAAGAAACCACGATTAAATGAAAAAAATATAGCAAAATATAATAAAACCGTGGACATTTATTGAACTAAATTTGAAATGGTTAGAGTAACAAGAACATCTATGTACAAGTAGTTCTAACAAACATCCAGTCGCATTGCGAATTGTTTGTAAATTCCATTCCTTTCGAACTTGTTTAAGTTTTTTTCCTTATCGTTGTATACTGCTTTTAATGAACTTGTGATTCAAATTTTCCTGATTTCTGGGGAATAATACATTAGTAATGCCCAGAGATTCTTTGAAGTCGAGTATTCAACTAAAGCGACCCTTTTTCCCTCACAAATGTTTGAAAGAAACCAGGCAACATAACACCACACAAAGACACTAAATAACATTATTGAAAAGTCATGAACTCTCACTGGACAACTTTTTCAATTATTCATGTACTTCTTTTATTGACTAATTTTCTTGAAAATGGTGATATGTTGACTTATATTGTTGAACAACCACTGGGAATAATTCATGGGTACCCTTAATGAACAAAGAACAGAAGATTACATTTATTGACAGACAATCCTATCTTAACGGTCAAGTGGTTATTGCAGTGACCAACCGTTTATTGGCAATTATTACTAGTTACGCTAGACAATAGAAATCAATAATGCCCAGTTAGCACAAAATATGCGGATTAATAATTATCTGTACACATATGATATTCATTTATGGTTAATATTCAGACCTATATAAGCTGGTAATAGTTTTATTGAATTTTGCCTTTTCGTGGTTTCATATCGTGGCAGACCATTAATCCTACGTTAATATGAGCTCAACTACACGTGCATGGTAATGACACTAATATGTTTAAATAAAGAGCATTTAAATTTCAACAATTAGCACATTGTAACATGTTAGTTGCCAGTGACTGGCTGTAAATACTGGTTTTGTTTTTCACTTTACACTTTGCAATATGATAAGATTGGATGAAGCGAAGCTTTTGTATGTGTGTGTGTGGGGGGGGGGGTAACACGCACTCCAGCATGAATAAAATATTCTTGGTCAACGGATTTGTTGAGGAAGCGTACGTAAAACAAAATATACAACAAACTCTCTCTCTAACACACACACACGGATTTGTTGCTACAATTTGTAACCCAGGAAAGGGACAAATTGGTACTTTTTATAACTTCACATTTTCTCCCAATTATATTATATTTAAAATTATATTTAAATTTTGTCTATGGAATGAATGTCTCGACGAATAATAGAGACAACGTACCTTATCTTAGAGTACAGAAAAAAAAATGCCACGCCCAGTTCCCATTGATTATAATTCTATATACTTAGATTGATCTTATTCTGTTTTTGATTAGGGTTTTATTATATACAATGCATGTCGTGCTCACTTGTAATCCATGTAATACAAACAGCAACCTTTCAATCTGTTGAATTATATATAAGTACAATAGAAACTCAAGGCTATATACTGAAATTTAATTGAATTTACAGTCTCAGTTTATGTTAATAATTTAAACTCTACAGACACGTGTCATAACATAGTATTGGAATCATAGGGTGCGAAATGAAACACAAGACTTTGTTAACCAGGCAGGTTACTGGCTAACTTCATTAATATATAAATAAGAATCTCAAAAGTATCAAAAAGAATTTTCGATGTTCTCAGCCTTTGAATCACACGATAAAATCATGTAATTTATAAATTAAATATGTAATTGTCTAAATCATATCAGATATATTATAATAGTAAATTGGTTACAAAATGACACTTTGATACTTGTTAATGGATGGAAAATATGCATCCATTGCATGCTACATGAATCAAACAGATGTTTCTGTGACTGCCGTTGACGATTACCTTAATATTCATTGTATTATTGTTTGACAGACCGTTAATCTATCTGTAATATTAAATGATTTACACAACTTAATAAAACCGTTCAGCCGATTTTGAAAGGACATTTGACCAAGGGATTTCAGTCCAGGTGCAGTACTGGTGACAATAATTTTCGAGGACAATTCAATATTTGCCGAGTTTCTCTGTACGGTCATTAATAATGCAAATGGATGATTGACAACTTAAACAATGTCCTTTTCGTAGATTTAAATATTTTATGGCTATTTATCCAACCATTTACATGTAATGAATTTTAAAGAAAACAACATTTGAATATTACTTTATTTAGAGTAATTGCTATAAAGGGCAATTTTGTTTTGTGGAATAAATTGTAAAACAACAAGGTATAATTATTATTTACTTGGCTTATTGACCTTCTGATGGATTTTAGCTTTAATTTTTAGGGTTATTAGGTGTTGTACACGGGGAATGACTGATCTGTAACTTAAAGGTGTATCATGCTATATCAGTTCCAAAATAGATAATAATAAATTAATATTTTGAAATTTCAGTCTGAGCGAAATTATGGTGTTTGAATTGTTGACAATATAGTTTCGATTGCCACGTACCATTGCTACGATAATAAACAAGTCTCGATTATCCATTTTATCCTTAAAGTGTTCAGTCCATTCCGTTCCATTCAATATCTAAGCCACCCGATGGCATAGAGAGTGGGTTATGGACGTGTCATTCATGTAAATAAACGTCTAAATAATAATTTATTTAACATTTGAAGGTAGAAAAAAGAAGTGCAATAGGTCGATTGAGCTCTTACACAATGCAGCGTTAAAGGAGCTGGGGATACCGAGGATGGGTTGGCCGATACTCACAACACACCAATAAATCAACACACCAATCTGACTACATTTAAAATTTAATTGTCCCCCGCCTTTTGAAAAAAGCAGGGGACTATTAAAATGGGTTCGTCCGTCTGTCTGTTTGTCCGTCCGTCTGTCCGTCACACTTTTTGGGACACAATAGCTCTCTTTCTATAATTGAGCTAGAATGTTCAAACTTGGTGTAGGTATTTAGGTAGGTCAATGCCTTGATGGAGTCCGAAGATGATCATTTTTTGCTTAGGGTAAGGAGAGAAAAGCGATTTGATTGGTTGATGCTTATGGATACGTTAACTTTAGTTCTAATTAAGTTAGAGTGATGAAACTTGGTGTATAGTTTCATTACATCAATCAATACCTTAACTAAGTTGGATAATGAACATTTTCTGCTGAGGGTAAACAGAGCGATAAACAATTTGATTGGTCGAGACTTTGAAACACAATAACTCTCATTCTAATTGAGTTTCCAACCTCGTGGGTTTCTCCGGGTCCTCCGGCTTCCTCCCACAGCTAAAGACCCCTACGCGCAAGCGAAGTATTGAAATGAAATTAAACCATATGTTAGTCCCGAAATGACCCGGTCTGTTTCGAGTGGACGCTACCCCCACCTCTCACTTAAGTGAGAGTGAGGGCACTTGGTGTATAGCTCTATTACATCAATACCTTGACTAAGTTGGATAATAAATATTTTCTGCTGAGGGTAAGCAGAGCGATAAGCAATTTGATTGTTCGAGACTTTGGAACACAATAACTCTCCTTCTAATTGAGGTAGAATGTCCAAACTAATGTAGGCGTTCATTAGTTGAATGCCTTGATGGAGTTCGATAATGAACATTGTCTGCTTACGGTAAGCAGAGATAAGCAATCTGATTGGTTGTTGCTTTGGGGCACAATAACTTTGGTTATAATGAAGTGAAATTGATGAAACTCTGGATATAGATTCATTATATCATTACATTATATCACTGACTAAGTTCGATGGTGATAATTTTCTGCTTAAGCTAAGGACCGATAAGCAATTTGATTGGCCAAGACTTTGGAACACAACAACTCTGAGGTAGAATGTTTAAACTTGATGTAGATGTTCATTAGGTGAATGTCTTGACTGAGTTCAATGATTAACATTTCAAGCTGAAGCTAAGCAGAGCTACTCAATTTGATTGGTCGATGCTTTGGGACAAGATAATCTTGGTTCTGTCTGATAGAGAGTGATGTAACTTAGTGTATAGTTTGATTGCTCGATACTTTTGAAAAAAATAAATGTGCGATTAATTAATATGTGTCATCTATTTATTTTGGGATTTCGGCGGGGGACATCAGCCTCACTGTTGGCTTTGTTTATTTTCAAATCAAAGCGATTTTGTCATTTTAAAAATGGCTAATACCTCCGTCAGACCGGATTGGCGTCCTTACTGCGCTGCTGCGGCCGTACGGCGACCAGAAAATGCACAAGGTCGCCGGAAAATGTTCCAAAATATTACAAACTTTAAACAGCTCTCTAGTTCAGATCACAGAACATTGACGTTTATTTTGAACTGGCGGCCATGGAGACCACAGCACGATAGCTGGCGTTTCAACCACGCGTTTACCACGCTTATGATGATCTTGACGCTCTCAGAGACCATTTTCCGTCGCCGTAACAGCGCAGTAAGGACGCCACCCCGGCCTGACGTGGGTATAAGGTAGTATTTACAACGTCAACAGTGTTTCAGTTTTAAATGGCGTACTGTCGTGCTAGATGGTTGAGATAATTGATCAACAGACCTCCACAAGGCGTCCATTACACTATATTATAAAGATCAAATTTCTTTTGTCTGTGATTAGGGTGAGATAATTATGAATCACCACACTATAATTATATTTCATTATTTCGGAACAGATGGAGAAAGCAATTCCTGTTATTAAGTTCTAACTCGTTTAGTGAACTCATTTCTATCTTGAGGGATTATGCATAATCCCTATAGTAAAGTTGTGATTTGATTAAGGGCTCATGGCAAAGTATGGAAATGAACTTAAAATTCCATAATTGTTTGTAGTAAAGCATGCTGGCTGGTGTTGGGGAATAGCTGATGACCAGAAATGACCAAACACTTATTGATATTAGGACGACGTGCTATTAAAATGGCCATAAATCATCTACCAGCAAAGCAGCATCACGTGTCTGTTAATTGAAGTAGAGCACAAACGTCATGCTATTGGGAACATTTATGACATGTGACATTCCGATATTTAGATTATTCCATGAATATCAATCTTTGTCAATGAGCTGGTTATTCTCCACGATTCCATGAACAAATTTAGATTATTATATGCTACAATTTGATACTTTTTATTAAAAATATTACTCGAATCATTATGTCACAAACAGTGTTGATTAAAATTGATACTAAATCAGAAAATGTATTAGGTATGCATCTCTAAAGCATTCACACGGCCAATTCTTAAAAAAGTCACGATTAGCCAGAGTTCTAAAGTGGTTCTAAAAAGCGGTTTGAAAAATAGATATACATGCATTTAAATTGAAGATCACCATTGAGGAATCCCAAAGGTTCATCTCGGGATATTCTTGTCGCGATTGCAGTGTCTTGACCGTTCAGCTACTACGACACCCGCATTATTACAAAGTCTGGAATTGAAGCTCATCCGAACCAACCTTTGTCTCGACCATAATCAGTTTTCAAATCAAACATCGGGCCGGAAGTCAATCAAACTTGGCATTATAATCTCGTCTGGAATATTCTGAATTGGAGTAACCACCTTTTAAATGAATGTGTTACAGTAATTGGGAATATTGCATCAGTTGTTTCTGATTGTTGCTATTCGCGACGGCTAAACATATCAGTTGTCAAAGCAGATTAAGTTGTGAAGTTCTTTGTCACACTCGGAATTGTTTTTGTTGTGGATATAACATCGAATCACCACACGCACACAGTCAGTATGCCTTTCTCAGTGTAGACAATAGTCAAGTTTTTGAACAATTAAACCTAAATAGAAACTGTGCAAGCATGTCTTAACCGGGTGGACATACTGCGTGCAAACTCTATTCTAAATGGAATCATGAACTATTTAGAAATGGCAAGGAGTAGGTTGGGTTAGACCAAACATGTGATTCTGGAAACTGGGGAGAATCCATGAGGTCAAACAGACTCGTACATACCATCGTGGGATCCATCGTGTAACTTAATTTGTGAAGTGGGCAAAAATAGGCTACTGTAGGCTAATCACCCACAATCCCAAATGTGAAAAGGGTCTATATTATGACCATCTTTTGTAGCACCTGACACCACATCTTTTATTTTTAGTTCACAGTAATGGCTTGGGGCGTTTGGAAAAGTTGAACCATAAACTATTTATAAAACATTTTCTATTTATTTTGCTGGTTGGACCATAAACAATTTATGAAACATTTTCTATTTATTTTGCTGGAACATTAATAGCTTATCATATCATCTTGTAAGATGTGGTGAAAGTATATTCTATAGAATTTTATTCCGTGGTGTTTTTCATCACAAGAGTTCCACAAGATATTGGGCAGATCCATGTTTTTCAAAAATTTCATCTCAGACCCCTTATCCCCCCGTGTGGTACTACATTCTACAAGATTTTCGACTTTTGGTCTGTGATGTTTTTACCACAAGCGTTCCACATAATATTTGACAAAATTGTTTCAAAAATTGCTTCTCAGACCCCTTATCATCTTGTGTTGTACCAAATTCAACAAGATATTCAATTAATGATTTGCCGTCTACGTAAAAACAATTCTAATACTCAGGTTCTACTGCACTAGGTTGGTAACAAGAAATAGGATGTTAAACACAATTTTCATTTATATTGCACTAGAGTTTCAACTAAGACTATACAGACTAGAATACAAAAAAAAACGCCAAAAACATCCTGAATCAGATAACAGATTTTGATGTAATGAAGGTTGTCTAGCTGTTTACACCCTTCTCCTGTGCGATGAAAACAGTCTAAAGTTTTACGAAGCTATAGTCTGCTTCTCTTTGGTTTTTTTGCTTTAAAACAACAACAAAAAAAAAAAACCCAACAAAAAAAAAAGTTGGTGAAATCAGGACATTCTACTTTTGGTCACCCGCTAGAATGAAAACCTATTGTTGAAACTGCAATATTAGAACACGTACGATATTTACGCACAGTTAGCAGGTAGTTTAGCTACTCTGTCTTGAGAAATACTAATATACAACACAGTCCTATACATTGAAAAGGCTAATAAAATATTCGTTTACATATGCACGCAAATTTCTCCCCTTTCTTTCTAGCCCAGATAATTTGTGTCAAAGATTGGCCTTTGACAATGACCTTGTGGCATCAAAAACTGGACTCCATCAACATGCAACAGATCTATAGTTACCTGATAATTTCATTTATACAATAAAATATTCATTAAAATATTTCTTTTAGAAGGTTTTCTGTTGTTTTAGCCTGTTTTATTTTTATTTTTTTCAGGTGATAGAATTTTATCAACTTGTAGATAATCCGGATAGAGAAATTCTAGAAATAATTATTTTATGGTTAATACTTATAGAAGCTTTAATCTTGCCACATTTATTATGGTTAGTAAGTAAACGATATCGCCATGCATTGGTATATACGTGGAAAGTACATATACTCCGAGATATAACTGCTCAAGAAGAAGGTAATATATCCATTTCATTCCATTCGATTTGTTTTCCTCTTCACAATATGGCATTTCGACCACATTTCGTATATATTTAGGATAGTTGGTGGGGAAACATTTCTGCAGAGAAGTGACACCAAAACCTAGCAAGTAAAAGTTTAATTTGAACATACATCAATATCCATCACATTATAGTAATTCAGATTTGTTTATAAGAAAGGGCTAGTGGTTCGGGGCTTCGGGGTTCAAATAGGGTAATAGGGACATATATTTAATATTGTACGCGTTGCGGCATAGCGTCCTACATTTCTACACCCACCGGCTACGTGTGAACGACTCATGCCTCTAACCAGCATATACTCTTTAAAAAAAAGTAGGGGATATTGAAATGCAAATACCTATGCAGGTTGTGATATGATAAATAGTCATGGACACTTGACATGCTTTGAGAGTATGTTCACAGATGAAGAACTTATCGCCCCAACAGAACCACTGAGCTGCATGTGCGACACGCAATAGCGCCATACACCTGGGAGGGGTTCATTGTCAAATTTGACACTTCAAGGAAGGGTTGATGAAAACTGTCGTTTGCCGTCAGATAAGTCGCCCATATGAACTGTTTATGTTCATGTGTAGGCAATTGGCCTGTTATTAACATACACTGTTTACCTCTAATAAAAACAGCAGTGCATTTCCGCAGTTTTGTATTTTTTCTTAATATCCCCTACTTTTTTTGAAGAGTATATTTACACGGCTTGGTTAACCTAAAAGGCAGGAAAGGTTGTTTTATTGAAAAGAAGTTATAACACGACGATATGCATTTATTTCCCGGCTCTTGCTGTACTTCATTTCTGGCGAATTATTCATGAACAAAGAGGTGGCATCGGTAGATGTTTCAATATTGTATAACTTGGCTTCTGAACATTGTCTTGACTATAATTACCATTCGCTGCTTAATTTAAGTTTAAAATATTAAATACATAGCCCGTTGGCTAGTTAGAATTAGCAAGATTTCAGAGAAATATTTCGCTTTGGTAAATTATTTAGACTTTGTATTTCTCCAGTAAATGGATAATTTACTTTATGGGCGTTAGATAATTGTAAAGATACTTTGTAAAAACTTTGCTTAATGTTCATATAATTTTCTCTTTCCATTTCAGACCCTTCAGCATGTACGTTACAGTCATATACCAGAAAAATTCGAGATGTTGATGGTAAAACTGTTCGCATTACGACTAAAACGAATGACCGCAACACCATATTACCACATAAAGATCACGTTTATACAAACGGCGATACGACCAAAATGAACGGTTATAACACTAATGCCGTTAGAAATAGCGAATCGACTGTGAATCGCAACGGAAGACCGTCCAATATTGTTATAACGGACATAGATGACGGAATGACTGTGGCGACAAATAACGGCAATGCTAACGCTGTGGTCAATTTAACGATGGTTAAAAACAGTAATGGGACTCCACAGAAAGATCCAACGAGTCCCACAATGTCAACCCTTAGTACGCCGTCTCATGCCGACCTTGAACGTAGTGCTTCCTCCAATTCACGTAAAGAATGGAAAGAACAAATGCGACGTAAACACCTTCCCGCCATCTTCGTGAACGAGGCGTTTGACGATGATCAAACAGCATTGCCGCGAGATGAAAAGAATGAATTCTATATGTCTAGTGATTATCATCCGGATTATTTAACTAATAGTTTACCGCGCAGTGTTGTTAAAACCCACGAAAGTGAGAGTGAAGGTGCTAGTAATCAGTATGACGACGATGATATAGATCATATATTAGAACTGGACAAAGATAAAAGTAGTACGTCAGAACAATGTATGATATTGGATATTTCTGATGACGAAAGTTCAATACGAGAGCCCAGCATTCAGGGCGATAACAAAGACCCTTTAAAAGAGGCTATGGTCGCTGATCTTAATGACATATTTTTAGAAGATAAAGACAACCTAAATCCTTCGATATGTTCTGAGAGTCCAAAGTTTTTAAAACCGGAGGATATGGCGTTCGAATCAAGTGATAAATCAGTGACTATTGAACCTTACACGGCTGTCAGACGTCCACCGTGGATGGACGTGGAGGAGGAAACGACGTCATTCCAGTCGTCTCAACCTTCATCAGTTAAACATGTAACCACAGATCCATATGACAATGATATAGATCGTGGTTTTGAGGAGGCTTTAGCGGCTGGCTATGCTTCCTCAATGGCAGGATATTCGACAATGGCACTGGGTTTTGATTCTATTAAAGAAGAATCAGAAGAAACTAACAGTCAAGAAAATCTTTATTCTCCATTTAAAACCCAGGCTGTGAACGGTTTTAATTCGCGTTCATCGTCACAGACCTCTTCTGAGAATCCTTTCGATAGTGTACCGATGTCGCTCCCTCCCAGTACAACCAAAAGCTTTGATTCAAAAGACCTCGATGAACATTATTTACCACCATTAACAAACGGTTATGGCGACTCTGTGTCCTCGTTTAAACCATCGTCACCACCAGAAGTAAAGACTCAGTTGTCAAGGGATAGACACTCTTTGGATTCCCAAAGTTCTGTTACATCTCAAGAAGTAGCAAACATATCTAAAGCTGCTTTAATTAAACAGGAACAAATTAATGGCAGCGCCACTGATACAACAGCATACTTTTGAGGCAAGAATCGGGACTGAAATCTTTACCGATTTTATACTGTGCTTCTTTTATAAATAAAACCAGGCATTAATATTTAAGAGAGAGAGAGAGAGAGAGAGAGAGCGAGAGAGAGAGAGAGAGATTTACTTTCATATATTATTAAATTCAAATGCTTGTCCTCACAGCATTTGTCAAATCTTTATAATCTGTTATGTATAATTATTTTGTTTTTGGTGACAGACATGATTGCCAAAATATTTCAATCATCCTAAACCAGCTATAAGCCAGCTGACAAAAGATAAGTAATGATTCCTCTCCTTATAACATTTCTTCTTGCACCAGTGTATCATAAAATTTGTAAATTTATAAATTATCTTATATATTTGTATTATATTGTGTACAAATTATAAATTAACACATGTAGAGAAATATATCTTTCATATATATTTAAAGATTTATTTATTTATACATATATTATAAATTTAAGTCATGTGCAATTTTTGTTGATACAGATCTTATGAACTGTATTTATGTATGTCATTTAATTTTTCTTTTTGTTTGTTTGTTTAATGTTTAAATCTCACTCATTTAAAGATATCTTGTTTTATGTTTTTATTTCTTTAATGTTATACAAAAGTTTGAAATCCAGCAATAATGGATACTACCATTGGCTGTTTTATTTTATTCCACTTCCTTGTTTGTTTACTTCCGTGGCAGAAAAACAACAAATTCGGCCCATTCTAAGCCCAAATTAGATAGATAGACATTTTGAAAAGCAATCGATAAGTTAAGGCACGATATTATGAAAAGTATCGTTTTTACTAGACTTTTGAATTACCCTGCAGGTGGAATCGCGATTATCTGAGATTGAAGGGAAGTAACTAATATGGATAAACACTTCTATCAATTATCCATTGAAACCCATTCAAATTTGGGTTGAATCACATATTTAAATCACGTTTACTATGGCCACGTGGCTTAGTTTTCACAGACGTTTTGTATGGTCATAACCATAATACCAGAGTCACCCAGATTATAATCACTTTGAGCTCTCCGGTGCTACTAAAGTTATGTCGACATGATGAATATTAAGCATAACCAGGCGGAAAATATAAATTTAACCCCTTTTCATTGATTCAGTACCGAATAGCCAATATTATACATTTGGCATGAAAAAATCAGAGGTAACCGGGAGAATAAGGATTTACTAGGAATAACAAGAAGAGTGAGCGATTTTAACGCCTGACCAACAACCCGAAGACATCCCAAATTCAATCGATCATGCTCAGCTATTTATGTTTACGGTAGATATATTCATAAATAAATAAAAAAAATTACGCCTTGTTAAAAAATAACCACTTTTGTTTCATTCTGGTATACATTGAACCATACGTTCTCTTTCTCGAGTATCTTAAGATATAAAGATATATATATATATATATTCTTCCCGGTATAATCAATCTGACAATAGTACAATCAAATAAAAGCTCATAAAAATTATATACAATACATTTGTGTGTATATCTTATATTATACTTTATCTATCATTAAGTACTTTAGAGTGATCATGAACCATTTGGAAATAAAATTACTTTAAAATTTACACATTTTTGTCTCCTAGGCAACTTAAAGATACATTCCCGGGTACAAACTGGCTGATTTGATGATATATATATTTGAACTAAAAACATTCAAACTAATTAATTTATCATAATTTTGCTTCAAATCCTTCTCAAAACATTGCAATTGTCGAGGAATACCTTGGCTATAAAAAAATCGACCAAAAGAGGTCATGTTTGTGTCACGTGACTTACCTCTTTCAGTACATAGCAACGCAAGCGAAGTCGGAGGAGAATTCATTGCATACACAAGACGATGCTGTCTTTAATCGCTGACTATTTATTATAAATATCGAAGCCTAATTAAATTTTCGGATTATCAACTGCTCGCGTCTTTTTACGTGATTTTTTTTTATCTCAGAAAGTGTTGTACGTCTAATTCTTCATAAAATTTATCAAAATGTACATCATGCGCTCAATCTCCGCGTGCAACCCTCGACGTCACGCGTGCAGACACTTCTAATCGTCGGGCTATCGATTAGGGAAACCCTTATATTTTAGTCATGTATGCGCTCCATGAGTGTTTTTCAGGGAATCCAGTATTTTTCTAGTAAGATTGGATATTTCTACTTTGCATATATACCAAAATTGCCATACTTTTATTGCAAATAACCACCCGATAAATACCTTTTCTGGGAACGTAGCTTTAATACTCTTACGTTGCACAATGCAATGAATTATGTTAAATTAATTTTCAACCATAAAAAATATAGAAGTATTCCGATGTCAACTGAATGAGAAATTACAGCAGTTAAAGAAGCAATAACACCCCAAGGCCGTCATTTCGCCAACGATGATTGTCAAGATCAATTTCCGACCCTTTTTGGCCTCCCATCTTCCTGGAGTTATATAGACCGTAGATTTCAGAGGTAGCAAACTACATAATTATATCTTTACTAGGGTCTCATCTATCAAACCTTGTTCCCGGAGAAATGGTCACGAACCTGTGGTTGAGACCCGACTATAAGCTAACATGTTCCGTTCAGTCATATCGGACACTGTTTTCTTAATTTATCGTGCGTGACGGGTGTACACGTCTTACTCCAATGCTTTTAAAGAATCGGAACTTTTTTACATGTTGATACCCAATTCATTAAAATTGGATAAGTGAAAATATTATATATAGCCTACAGGCCACATGCACAAAATATTTGCATTAATCTATTTGTAACCAAAACACATAACGTCAAGGGAGTACAAGTATAAAAGATGTTGTAAAAGAGGTACCATGTGTAACGTATTGTCCATATTGAATTCTACGATAAACATTGTCCATTTTATTCAACACTGTTCATTGTTTTAATGATATTTGGAATTAGACGTGCACTTAGCGCATGCATTATTGTATTTTCCAAGTATGGTGTTTTCATGTCAATAGCCATTTTGTTTCTATAGTGATGTAGCATCGCGTCTTTGTGGTTCACCTTACATGTTTGTGATTCCTTACTGTAGTATTTTACGATTGAGTGAATGTATAAAAAGTAGATTAATTCTGGTTTAACCAACTGCTTTGACCGATCCCCATTAGAATGTACTTTGGTGTGGGTAGTTTTTAAGAAAAATGTCATATTATATTTTATTGCATCCGCCATGCCACTACAGTTTTTGTTCGTTGATTTAAATGCAATCGGAAAAAAGGCATTCTGAAATTGTAGCGAGGCACAGTTGGGTTTTAAACAATTGTTTGTTAGGTCAAGCCACGTTTTAAAAACAGGAGAGATGACTACTTCGTCTACATCAGCAAACAAAACATATGTTGATTGGTGCATAGATCTGTACAAACAATCGTGCATATTTGCTATCTGCCCGTAGTAATGAATATCATTAGTCTTGATAGGTAAATCCCATTTATATAGTTCAAGCACCCCTTTACGTTGATAAAACTCCAGAACACCATCCACCATTGACTGATTGTGATTATTATAATACATAATAAAATGTTCCATACCAAACAGTATATCAGTTTCCAACATTTGAATCAACGCCATTTTGTCATGGAAATCGTATAGGACCGGAATGCAACGAGTGAAATTTCGTTGAAGCTTGTTATTTTTTGTTACATTCAAATAATTTGTAGGCCTCAAAGTTATATTACTCCTTAGCACCGATTTCTCTACAACCGATACTGTTTCTGTATTCTGCGAAGAATTGGTCAGCTTACAAATTATCATGACTGACTGATATCTGAAGAAGAGGAAAATTATATTACACACATTAAAGATTAAAGATAATCCAATATATTGCATGAACCTACCCCCCTTTCCCTAATAATATTCACTGAAAGATTATTGTAAGCCTGACCGTAAAATGATTCAAGAGCCAGGATATCTAAGTGAGTAAGGAGTTGGCTCGCTAACCTGGAGGTTCCGCGAAAATCCGGATTTTCCGCCCCTCTCCCCTTTTGTTAGTGGTGCAGGACAACGTATATTGTGTAACAATATTATGGTTCAAAATCATAAACAAGTTAGACGTCACGTAATCCAACGGAAATAAGAGATATATTGCTATCTTAAAATGGCCTGTCTTTTTTGGTTGTCATAAACACATCATATTTGTTTATGTTTCAAACGCATATTGTGCACTTTAAATGGAAATTTACCAGATATTCTCTCAAGGCCAATGTCCATATTTGGCTAATGATTACGTCATTGGGGGTAACCAATAATGAATGCGAGAAATCGGGGAATATAAAAGGTCAAACTTATGCTTAGCAAATAAGACGACCATTTGAATTTGAGAGATTAAATGTAGTGTTTTCCAGAAGTCTAGACTTTGCAGGAGTGAGTCGAGAGAATGAAGGACGTTATTTTTAAGTATTATGTAGTCTATTGCTTAAATCTGTGTAACCTGTTTAAATATAATATATTATGCTGTTTTAATATAAACACCTATTTTCGAAGAACTTTATATCGATCATATATATCTGATTTGGGTAGCGGAAGTTATACAATAACCCGAAGTCCACGAGTTGAGAACTACGATAGTATCCACGCCAGTCAAACCTAGACGACAAGGCTAAAACAAAGGATGTGTAGTATGTAGTGCTACAATTAACGTACACGTTAAAGAAACCTCATATTCCTGAAGCAATGGCCGAGAAAACCCTCTCTAGCTATTGCTGTACTCAGGCTGAAATTCTATAAACACCATTACATTTCATTTACAATGATTAAAATTTACTTTCTTCTCAGATAAATTAATTTTAGTGTTTTACCGCCTCGTTTCGAGTCTCTTTGCTGGAAGCAATATACTATTTAAATACTGGCAATATGTTGTGGATATTTGTATCGTTATCGAAATAATGAAAATTTCAAATATCGTCCAGTGGAGCCCAATCTGGACTTTAATATATCACCACCTGTGCCATTTTAAGAGTAACACGGTTTCTGTTTAAAAAAAAACTATGGCGTAACCATACAATAACCACGCCAATCTGGAGCTGTTCCGTATTCACAACTAGATGATGTAATAAATTGTTGATTTTTGAAAGGTATGTTAGTCAATTGATGATGTAACCATTATCATGATTTCTAAGCTAGTATTTTCTTTTATTTAAACCTTGGGTTTATAAACGCAAAGGGTATGGCTAACATAGGGTTACGGACACACATGTAACCCGGAAATAGACAATTTCGTAACTTGAGTGTTAATTTGGGCCTTTTGGGTGGCCCCTTAGAACCTTTTATAGCAAAGTTGACGGACGACATCGAATAGATACCTTCAACCGGGGCCGGTTGTTCAAAGCTCCGTTTAGAATTTAGAGGACTGTTATTGCCCATTTGATACCGCTTAAATCATTAGTGATCTGGGCCTCTAATGAAATATTTAAGCGGTATCAAATGGACAATAACAGTACGATAAATTCTAAACAGGGGGTGTTTTTCGATATCGTAGCCCAAAATATTTAACATTTTTCTTTGAATTCTTTCTTTCGCGATAGTTGACTGCCGTTTTTTTTGCAAAGTCGTGTATAGATATATTGTCCTGATGTTTCTAGCTTAGGCAAAATTTGATGTGTGATAACCCTTTTTGAAATTAAATTTTGAACCCATTATTGAATTCAGTAACCGTAAAAACCTTATTACAAGCAATATCCACAAGGACAGGCATCGCCATTTTGTCGTTTTATATTTACACCATCTGGACCATTCATAATTTTTTTTTTTTTAACAGAACCCAACAACCACCAAACCCATATATACGACATATTACAAACCATACCCAACGGAAAACAATGACGATTAATTAAACTTCCACCATTTAAATTTCACTTTGCCCTCTATTTCGAATTTCTATCATTAATAATTCTTTAAATTAATTTTTTTTAGATTATCGCTGCTCTTTTATTACCTGGGTAATGTTGTTATTTGTTTTTTTGTTCGTTTTATTTTTGGCGGTTGTGTGTGTGTGTGTGTGTGTGTGGGGGGGGGGGGGGGGCGGGGGTTAAATGGTATTACATTACTAAATTTGACAGTCATTTTGAAAGAAATGTCCATCACCAAATGAAAAATTAATTTTTTTAATTGATGTTTGTCAAATTCAATTTTTCGGCACATTTCGCTCGCATAACCACTCTGTGTTTCGGGAATTTAAAAAGAAAGTATTTATGCTCCCACTAATGAAAGACACTTGTTACGAGACATCGCTCTCCGATAATTTCTGAAGAACCTCAAATTGAATTTTATCATTGAACCAAACTGCATTGGTTTCTTTCACAATTTGTTTAGGATAAGTAGCTCAGCCAAAAAAGTATATTTGTTCATCAAGCTACGAACGGTTACGACTTTAATTCGTAAACATGTCGTAATCTTTTCTTATCGTCCGTAATTCGTTGTAGTCCTGGTAGATGTTGTCACTTTGGCTCCGAAAACAGTTATGTTATTTTGCCCTGCTTTCACGCGGGCTACGAATGCAACGTATCGTTCCGAATTCAAACATTTTCCGATTCGTAGATAAAGCGTAGATAAGTCGTAGATAAATCGCAGAAGTTCGTAAATGATTCTTATTTGGTTCTTACACATTCGTATTGTCCGTAGCAGTTCGTAGCTCACTGCGAACGCTACGAATTTGATTCGCAAACATGTCGTAATCATTTCTTATCGTCCTTCACAGATTCCTGCTCTATTCTGTGAAATTCGTGGTCATTCGAAGCTGCCTACGTCTTCGAATAAATATGTGATTCGTATAATTTATTATTTATAAATTTGGATCATGAGGTGACTTTTACATTTTTTAATAACCAAAGCCATCGAAAATATAACAAAACGAAACAAAATATAGATCTGTATTTTAATCAGATTGGATAAATCTAGAGATATCAGATAAATTTATACATAAAGTGGTCATCTGAGTTCCAACCAACCAATGAGACAGCTGCAGCTGCATTCACAAATAATAATCGATGCCAGAAAAATGTGGCACAAATTAGTGTGGCTTCAGACAAAATGTTTTAATCTATAGTCAATTCAATACAAATTCGTGGTATTCAATTATAAAAGTAAAATTAATATTCTATTAGACGCTTGAGTTTGCCAACTAGATGACATAATAATTTTTGTTTGCACTTTACCCGCCTTCTCGAAAAGTTAGATTACCCGAAAGTTAGGAGGGCAGCTGCCCCTCCCACGCCCCTGGCTCGTACGCCTATGAATTAAAACTGTCCTTCCAGCAATAGAAATTTAACGGACCGTTAAGATAACTGAGTTTTGAGCAACCGGCCTTTGGCTACTTCATACAAACAAACAAATGGCGTTACAAGTACATGAATAACGACCGGGATTTTTATAAATACATATGTCCATAATTGTCTTTCATGAATCGCCATGTAGGACGTGGTGAGATGAAGAACCATATTATCAGATGAATATAAATATGAAGGTTATAATACTTACGCATATCCCCAGTGTGGTTCGGGTATAAATTCTAATTGAGTTTCGTGAATGGTGAGGTTTTTAGTTTCTGTCTGTGAAACACAGATGAATGTATCCAATGGCGAATAAGTTCTTACTAATGCTATTATTCTTATTACTGGGAAACTTCTGTCGTCGTAATAAGCTGAATATACGTATGTTTTGTTTAAATCACCGACCGGTTGAAACCCTGTGATCTTTGCTTCCCTTTGCTGGAAAGCTCTTTCTATTTCTATGCTAACAGCGACATTCTTAAAAGCAATGTGAATATAAGGCATTTTCCAGTATGATTTCACAAAAAGTATGAACATCATCACAGACGTAAACAGTGTTCCATAAAATAACATTGAGATATATATTCTTATTCTCATGGTCGCTTCTTCTTGTAACTGACTGCCATAAGCTACAACTATTTACACCAAATACGGCTTTTTCATAAAATATTTTTTGACAAAAGAGTAGCCACCCAGGACACGACTGACTGGGTCTATCACAATAAGCGGAGCGGTATATCTTTCTAGATTTTAAGAGTTCATCTTATAATGCGGCAACACACCAGTGATTTTGAGGGGGTTGTGTCGTCTGTTATTTCTAGCAATTATTTAGTTCGAAATAATTATTTTGTTTTATAGACTAGCTTAAAAGTTTTGGATTTTTATCGAATATTTAGGAGAATTGTGACCCTCCTTTTGAATGGCTCATGTATTTTGCACAAGCTGTTTGATCAAGTCATATTATCATCTATGCATAGTTTTTAAACATTTATGGTCCAGAGGGGCATTTTCCTTGTTTTCTGTGCAGAAGAAACATATTTCAGATGATTACGCATGTCCGTCTTTCTATTTCAAAATGTCCCGGATTTGACTGAGATCTGACGTTGCTACATATCCAATTGTATGTTATAAGAGGAATGAAAGTTTAAAATCACGATCACTTTAATCTGTTGCCAGAAAACGCTATCCGCTTAATATGATTAGACCAATTGGACACTAGAAATTTATGGTATATATACTGTGAGTCTAACATGTATGTGCCTGTCAGGTATTGTTTACATAGCATTGTTGAAAAAGATTGGTTTCCAGTCAACTTTTGACAGCCATAGATGTGACAGTTCTTATTTTTATTAGGCCATCGATGCTCTATCCCACCCTGACATTCCTTTATTTGAGTAAATTCAACCCATGCTGTAGTTGGAAACCGTAGTACCCGGTGTAAACCCACGAGGTTCAGAAGAAACACATATCTCCAAGGCACATACGCTCACACGAGGGATCGAAACCACAACACACAAACCCGAGACCACCTCACCCCCGTAGGGACAGTCTAGAGTCCCTCTATTTATCGGAACTCACATGTTAAACATCCCCATTTTAACGACAAATCCAAGAGATATTAAACTTTTTATCAATCTTGATTAGTTTTTTGATTTATCTTTAAGCATTAAGACCAGTATTTATTTCTGCGATTTCGTGAGACTAGTTCGTCTATTTATAGAAATGCTCTCTTTTATGAATCATTTGCATGACAATATTTGTTGATTTTTCGGTATGATCGAAGAAGAATGTACATTCATGTTGAATATTCATAATTTGTATGCGGGGAGACCAGAAGCTACGTAAATAGACATGTAATAGAGATATCACCTACGAAAAAGACGATACACAAAAGTGAAGATCGTCTAAAGTCTTCAAGATATTGAACATATAATTATGCTGGGTTGGTATCTTGTGGTTATAAAGATTACGATCATAGGCCCAGGTCAATTGGGAGAAACCAAGCCGTTTGAGATCAGCGTAATTAGGCTACCGCATCGCATCAGAAGACGATACTATTATAAAATCAGGTTGTAATATTTCTATCAGCATATTATACTAGATTCAAACAAAAACATTTTCTGTTATCATAACCAAAAATTTATAATTTTTTTTAAATGGAAAAAGTATAGGCCTACATTATGCTTCTTTAGGTATAGAAAACTAGGGATCCGCGGTGTTTCACTAAGGTACGGGGTATTTTCCGGCGTGGTTTTCCCTTGTCGCAGTATTCAATTAACAGAAAAGTAAAATAAGTGGTTTATTAGATTTCAGGCACTTTATTTGGCCAACCAGATGATATATTAAACGTCGGAGTTCCCGGATAAACTAATGTTATGTGCATGTGTACATGTTGTTCATCACACCAGTTATTTGAGGGCTAAGATTAGAAAGAAGGGAGGCCACGACGATGAAGGGCAAACGCGA
Organism: Patella vulgata; assembly: GCF_932274485.2. Classification (NCBI taxonomy): domain Eukaryota; kingdom Metazoa; phylum Mollusca; class Gastropoda; family Patellidae; genus Patella; species Patella vulgata. The sequence goes on from NC_065885.2 coordinate 49,356,305, forward strand.
TTGAAGGCGCTAACCATTATGACTACAATGACGAGACTAAAATTACAGTATAACATAGACCATATATACAAGTTAAGGATTAAAATAATTATATAATAATGTTTGATAAGAAATGTTAAATTACACATTACTACTTTAACTAAATTTAAATAATAATATATTACATATATACAAAGATACATTATAACAAAATGTTCCGGAATCAATTATTGATTCCAAATTCATATCAAGAAATATATCAAGTAATGCAGGTTACTTTCAAACATTAAATGATCTATAGGTTATTAAACATGTTGGTCATTTACTTTTTCATGGTTATAAACATATCATATTATTTTTGTTGACCAAATTAGGTAATAATCCCTACCGGTGCATGTCCATTCCATATTTCGTATTTAGCATAAACCTGATTGGATAACCCCTGAAGTGTTCCATTATATTCATGAACGTGATTTTCATAAGAAAAAAGGCAGTACTCTGCAATTTAAACATTTTCAAAATAAAGTTAAATCTCTTATTCGTAGTAATAAAAGGAAATGTCTTGAATTATTAGTCACTGATCGCAAAAACAGTAAACAAATTTGGAAAGCCATCAATACTACTAATTCTGAGGGTAAATCTCATGATTGTTCTTCCATTCCTGTTGCCCCTGATATTTTTAATGCTCATTTTGTTAATGTTACAAAGTCCATTATACCTAGTCCATCAAATCATTGAGATCGTTCTACCTCTAATGTGATATCTACATTTGTATCTAATCATCTTGAAAACAATATCTTGTGTCATATTCCCTACATATCAAAATTTGATGTATTCCAATATCTTCATTCTCTTGATACTTCCAAATCAATAGGATTAGATCAAGTTGGTCCTCATTTTCTTAAACTTGGTGCTCCAATTCTTTGTGATTCATTGACATTTATTTATAATCTTTGTATAGATAAGAACATTTTTCCGTCCACCCTTAAACAGCCTAAAGTTCTTCCATTATATAAATCAGGTCTAAAATCCAAGCCCAATAATTATCGCCCAATATCTATACTTCAAACTATTTCTAAACCCTTGGAAAAGCATATTTGTAAACACATTAATAACTTTCTCCTGGATCACGAATTACTTTATTCTCATCAGTCTGGTTTTAGGTCCAAATTTTCTTGTCATACTGCCCTTACAAATATTGCAGAAAATGTTTATTCTGCCATTAATAAAGGTCAATACACTGGTTTAGTTTTCTTTGATTTCCGTAAAGCCTTTGATATGGTCAATCACTCCCTGTTACTTGAGAAACTAAAATTATACCAAATTTCTACCAAATTATGCACATTATTAGAATCGTACTTATCTGAGCGTTATCAATGCACTCAAATTGGTGAAACCAAGTCCTCTCTTGATCTCATAACTCATGGTGTTCCTCAAGGCTCCATTCTCGGACCACTACTATTTAACCTGTTACTTAATGACCTTCCTCTAAATTTGACAGCTCAGTGTGATCTTTTCGCTGATGATACCACAGTATATTCTTCTTCTACCAATTTTTATTCTCTTAACTCTACACTTCAGTCAGAAACTGATAAAATTATACAATGGTGCAACTCCAATGACACGATAATCAATAAATCTAAAACTAAATGTATGATTATTGCTTCAAAACCTAAAATAAATCTACGCATTTGTCCATTTCTATTAATTCTTCCTTCATTGAACATGTTTCCGACTTTAAACTCTGAGGAGTATATTTTGAAACTTATCTTTCTTGGGACACTCATGAATGTAAACCATTTATGTACTATTTTAAAACAGAACAACTTTCAACTTAGGAAAATCAAATCATTACTTCCAACTGATGTATTAAAATTATTTCATAACGCTCACTTTCAATCACATCTTGACTACTGCTCTACCATTTGGGACTCCTGTCAAATTTCTTCTCTTCATAAACTTAAAATTATCCAAAAATTATCATTTAAAATTATATTCAACAAACCTATTATTAAAAATAATTCTTCTGATTCTTCATATTCCATTCTTTCAAAATCTTTAAAACTGCCTACCATTCAACAACGTCATTTAATGAATAAATATATATTTCTGTTCGAAATATTAAACTACAAAAGTCCAAATTACTTGTGTTCTTTATTTCAATTTAAAAATACTCCTTACAACTCTATAAATCTTAAATTACAAATTCCACATCCAAATTGTACTAAATTTAAACATAGTCTTAGTTATAATGGACCAGTTTTATGGAATTCACTTCCAAATAATTTAAACTCATTACATGTTCTCTCAACTTTTAAAAAATCACTGCATAATTATATCCAAAATGTTATATAACTATTCTGTATATTTAAATTTAAACCATTATCGTTTTCTGCATTTGATGTTATTTGGAATGTAAAGAATACATTTTCATTATTCAGTTTCCTTGTATGTATAATATATGTGTATGTTTGTTTTGTCTATTGTCATTTAAGGGCAGAATTGTAAACAGGTTGCAAAGCCTAATTTTTCACCCTTTTGAAAATAAAGAATTTATTATTATTATTAGTCTATGACGTAAGCAATTAGAGGTTTGGGACCTATAAAAATACAAAATCAGGGCTTGAATAAGGAGATACTGTTTGAATTCTTAGGAAGGACCACGGTGCTACATCATCACCTAGCTCGCTCTGCGAGATGAGTGGGGTTGGGAGAAAGACATTAGTTTTAAGTATTGTAATATAGACTATTATTTAACGTGTACCAAAACTATTGTTGTTCCTGTTACATATTTGATTTGGGTATCATGAGAAAACACAACTTTGAAGTCCAAGTGAAGCCCAAAAGTACGTTACAATAATATCCACGCCAGAGCCAAACCGTTAGATGATCAGAGGTCAAAAATCTAAAGATATGTAACAGAACTCAGTTTTTATGGGATACAATCACAAGTTTTATTCCGGCGTGGTTCCTTCTTGTCAGTATAATCGTTCGGATGGGACGAAAACATTTGCGTACACGTAAAAGATCCCCTGGCAGCTGGAATTCGATATAAGAGTAGGTCACAACGCAGCTGTCCGGGCAAAATTTCCTTCATGAGCACACTGTATGGCGTAAGTTCTAGTCTTAATTAGCCCAGTCGGAGTTAAACTCCATTTTATTTCATTTCATGTTACAATTCGATGATTTTGTGCTCGTGGCTTGTCTCTGTTGAAAAGAAACCGCAATTCTGGGCATCTAATAGTACACTGCATGACGTATGTCCGTCTGCATTATCCCGGTTGTTGGAGAAAGTAGGACACTAAACCCCAATTCACTTCGTTTCGGATATATACCCTTAGTTCCAAGATTATCTCCCTTATTCTGAGTTTGTTTTCATTTTGAATAGAGAGAGAGAGAGATGGAGTTTAACGTCCACTCGACACAAACTAGGTCATTTCAGGACTAACATATGGTTTAATTTTATTTCAATAATTCGCTTGCGCGTAGGGGTCTTAAGCAGTGGGAGGAAACCGGAGGACCCGGAGAAAACCCACGAGGTTGGACAGGCAACCCTACTCCTTGTCACGTACTACCGGGGATTCGAAACCACGCCAGTTGACTCAATGACAGACTTTATGATACAGCGCGCGCGTGCTAACCATTCAGCCATCCAACCCCCCTCATTTTGAATAACATTCCTACCGAGATAAGAATATGTAATTGGACTACTTCCATCTATTGATATAAATTTCTAATTGACTTTAATATTAGTTTTTATCTCTTTGCCCAACTCTAGTTTTCGTTAAGATTATCCTGGTGATGAAGGTTATTTACCACAGATGTAGCAACATCTTGCCGAAATGGGTGTTGAACAAAGAAATCTTGAGATACACAAACAGAAAGCATAATAGACCGGGAGCCCAGGGGGTCAACCTAGCTGAAAAGTGTACCAATTTTCTCCTATATGGTATCAATGTATGTACATCTGGTATCATCAGAATGTAAGTCTGCCGGGTTTCTGGTGGTGGGTGTGGTATTTCACGCCCTAAATGGCATGATCCCCAACTAGGCTAGATTAGCTCAAAAGTGTACCACATGAAAATCTTACTGCAGTGTACCGTACATCTTCAGGTTTTACAAAAACACTCTGACAGACATTTCTAGTGGTGGGGTACCTCTGACAGAGCTATGTAATTGCCAGACATTTGTAGTGGTGGAGTTATCTTATATTTAGACCAAAGCTAGGCTAGATTAGCTGAAATCTGTACCACCTAAAACAGCTTTGGAGTTGTTCCGTACCACCACAGGAGTCATGAATGACCACTGCCAGACAGTTTATGCAGTGGGTTACCCCTAACAGACACGCCCCAAAATGCCACGCCCCCAACTAGGCTAGCTTCGCCGGCACTGTTCCCGTGTTCTAAAAAATTTGATTTTTAGCAAGGATGCGTAGGATACTAATACCTAGCACGTATGGAAGAGGCGATAAACTGCGATTGCAAGAAATTGATTTTTGGGCCAAAAACATTTTATGGGGCTAAAAATACGTTTTTGAAAAATAAAATTGTTCCTACAACCGCAGTTTATCGCCTCTTCCATATGTGCTAGGTACTCGTATTCTACGCATCCTGGCACAATTTTTAATTTTTTGGACCGAAGGAACAGTGCCGACTAATCTATCCTAGTTGGGGGTCGTGTTATTTTAGGCGTGTCTGTTAGGGGCAACCCACCGCACAAACTGTCTGGCAGTGGTCATTCATGATGCCTGTGGTGGTACTAAACAACTCCAAAGCATGTTTAGGGGGTACAGGTTTGAGCTAATCTAGCCTAGCTTTGGTCTGGAAATTAGATAACTCTTGTCAGAGATACTCCATCACTACAAATGTCTGGCAATTACATAGCTCTGTCAGGGGTACCCCACCACTAGAAATGTCTGTCAGAGTGTTTTTGTAATACCTGAAGATGTACGGTACATTGCTGTGCGATTTTCATGTGGTACACTTTTGGGCTAATCTAGACTAGTTGGGGGGCATGGCATTTTGGCCGTGGAATACCGCACCCACCACCAGAAACCCGGCAGACTTACATTCTGATGATACCAGATATACATACATTGATACCATATAGGAGAAAATTGGTACACTTTTCCGCTAGGTTAACCCCCTGGGCTCCTGCTCTATAAGGTTGGTGAGCCACAACGTGGCTCTAGAAACCATCCGGACAGGTAATAACAACAACCGTCGCTATTTTAATAAAATCTTACATTTGCAAAAACATTAAATTTTGTAAAAACACTCAAATAATGTCATTGTATCAAGATGGACAGTTTAGTGTATTTATACCTATTCATATAGTAACACGGTGGTTTTAATTGGCTATAGTTACCATTGTCTATGATTACATAGTATATCGTAACACACACGTGTGTTAATCTGTTGTAGATAGATTTAAGAAAATTAATGAAGTTAATGGCCAATTGTTACTTATTGACTATTAAGTCGAGGAACGTATTTTTTAATAAAATGGTTTTCCATTAATTTTCTTTTCGTGAAGTCATCGGCTTTCATTTTATAAAACGGGAAAATTTAGAATTTTACTTGTAGGTGTTGTGCACATCTAAAGATATGTTTATTTACAAATAAGGGCCCATTTTCAATATTACAATCCCGTCGATGGTTGCGTACTCTATCCCGTAGTTGTGTACCCGTCTCCCCATGTAGAAATTTTGACACCATTGTTTCAAGACATATATGAGATTTTTTGTGTCGCAGTTCATATTGTCGTTGACACTAATAATTATGAAAATTGTATGTGTTATTTGGCGTAATATGGTTGCAACATTTACATCGTAGATCCAGGCATTTAGATACATAAAAACTGGTCCTTGTGATAGATGAATTGAATTTTGCTTTGTTTAGGATGCGTTTCAGATTAGGTGGCTGTCTTTGTGATTTAATGAATTGAACATTATCAAATTTCTTTCTGAGGTTGTCGTTTGATTCTAGGGGTGTCATGCTCTCGTGCATTGTTTTAAAGAAGTTGGGATGTTGGGGGTTATGAGTAGCGAAAAAGGTAATGATATTATCCGAATTCTTTTTTGCATTAGTAGCCCTCAGTATTTGGATATCAATTGCCAAAGTCTTATTTATCCCAACTTCTATTACCTCGAGGGGGTAAACCTGTTTCACGATGGTGCATATTTTTCTAGCTAAAGAAAAGGGTATATTATTTTTGGTACGACGTGGGTGACATGATTTATAAGACAGATAGTTTTTGGTATCTGTTTCTTTAGAATGCATATCCGTTATAAGGACTTCTTCCCCTTCGTTTCACCAGAACGTCCAAAATGCCATTTGCAAATTGTGAATTTGATATTTAGATCTAAATTATTCATTATTTGTTGTATATTTTTGTTATTAAACCAGTGTTGAAATCAGTTTGTGTCGGCATACCTTTTATCTTTTCATCGTTAACCGTGAAACAAAGTAGTGCGGCTTTACGGTTGTGCTAATATTTCTAATATATATAATATTGAACGATGTAATAAAACGCGTAAATGCTTTATAGGATGCTGGTTAATCTATACCATGTACCATAACTGCTTTAAACAACATTTATGTTGGCATTACACTTTAAACATAAAACATATTTTATGCTTGGCCCTGAAAATACAATAGTTGTCATTCTTTATGTGTTCATAACCAATAATTCTATTGGATATCTTACAATTTTACATTCCAGTATTACATAATATATAATCATATTTCAAACACATGTAAAATATTCTCAAAGTCACCTATTAAATGATGTAGAAAATAATTAGCTTACCCATTTGTGGAAAAGAGCCGATTTGTGACCTTTGCTGACAATCTGTAACATGTGTGCATGTAATTTAGTTTTATCCCAACAATACTTACATATAACCAACCAGGACAAAAGATCACAGATCACCTGATAAAAAAAACCTTTCAGAAAGAGACCACCTTTCAACTATACCAGAAATATTAAAAACTAAACCCATATAAAAAAAAAACTAAAACATTTCAAAACACCATAATCCGGACAATTTCCAGACCAATACAATAGAAAATCCACCACCCAAAACAATTAAACTAATTTATATTAGCTCAAACCGAAAATACCTTACTAATTCAAAGCTTCAAACAATAAAGACACTAATCAGGACATGCATAACCAACTTTAATTGACAAAGTCCCAAATTACAATCCTGTTACATCTTATGTCCATGTATGTAATGTCTTTTATTTATTTTTTTGTATGTTACATCAAATGTGGCGTTTCGTTTGAAACAAAATCCTACTTGTCGGTCCATTTTTTTCACGGACCCCTTTCCCCATGCCCCTTTCAACTTTGCCCCATGTATATTTTCACGGATATTTAGGTTGTGATACACTACAATGTCAATAGAGTACCCTATTGAGGGGAAATAACTCTGGAACCACTTTACGCTGACAGACTACCTAATATTCGCCCATATTCTTTTTTCTTGCACCAGCTCCAACTTTTCCCGAAAAGTTTTTGTTTCACTAAAAACTCCTCTCTACAGAGGGAACATGATCTGGCATTGTTTTGGAAATTGAATGTACAAAGAAAACATTTTACCACCACCGTACCCAACCTCTTAGCTCTGCTATCCTTCTAAATCTAAAGCATTAATATTCACCAAAACTTAACAGAAAATGTCCGTTCAACTCACCCTTTTGATTATAGGTCACATAGCCAACAGAAATGAACATGGTTAACGCGTGTGGGTTGCATCGTAGGGTCTGCCATTGAGTCAAGTAGCGTAATTTCGAGTCCCCGCTTGTATACGACCAGGAGTAAGGTCACCTGTCCAACCTCGTGGGTATTCTCCGGTTTCCTCCCACTGCTAAAGACCCCTACGCGCAAGCGAATTATTGAAATAAAATTAAAACCATATGTTAGTCCCGAAATGACCTAGTTTGTGTCGAGTGGACGTTAAACCCCATATCTCTCTCTCTCTCTCTCTCTCTTTGATTCATAACACATGTTTTAAGTTTCATCGAAATCGGACAAAGAAATATGTCCTCCAGGAGGTCAATGTTTTATATGCTTTGCCACCGTGATTATGGTGTAGCAAAGATATATTTGAACGGTTTCTAAAATCAAATAAAAATTGTAACTCAATGAGGGGAATTTTTTAAACTTTCATTCTTCTTATTACATGCATTTGAATAGCTAGCACCCTTCAAATTTACAGTAAAAGGTTGCAAAATCATCGCAAATATACACCGAAACACTCCTTCTAAACTGCTAGACTTAGACATATGTTAATTGACCGTTGATATTGAAACCTATCAAGGACTGAATGTAGTCCTCTGATCAGTCTGTACAACGTAAGCAGACAAACTATATATATAATATATATTCATAAACAGATCTTCGTGTCTGATTTGTAATCATGCGTGGTTCGATACAAATGTTCATCTTCAATGGATTTATTCATAAAATATTTATTCATTGTCAGACCAGAATCCATAGAGAAGGCAATTCTGCAATAGTGCTTTAAAATAGTTATTCTGATTGAATATAACATGACTGATTATTTACAACTATCACTTTGAGGCTAGAATTAAGATAGACAAATATTTTCGTTCATTTTTAAAATGTATCACGCTTTTCATACAATTTAGAAGAGTAAATCATATTCTGGTTGTATTATGCGCACAGCCCCTTGGTGGAATTTGACTCTTTTTGTGATTGTTTTTATTCAAGAAATAATGTTGTATTCCTATCAGATTCTTAAGCGACACAAATGTTTGATCCAAGTCCTACTACTTGACAACGTGTAGCTTTGTAATTTTGTTCTAGGGCAGATCATTTTATGTTGTTCGGGGGCCGGTTGCTCAAAACTAAGTTATTTTAACGATCCGTTAAACTCTAACGGATCGTTATCTTGGTAACTTGTCGTTTGTTAAGGTCCGTTAAATTTCTGTTGCTGGAAAGTCAATTTCATTATCCGTTAGCTAACGGATTCATTAAAGTTAATCCAAGGGAATACTGTTTGTTCATTGGCTGAATTTTAAATTTTTGAATTCAATGTACATGTATAACAACTTCATAGAAGTTAGTATTAACAAGAAACTGAAGACAGCGAGACAACTAACTGTGCAGTCTGTTCACAAAACTTGATTAAAGACAAAAAGATAACTAGAATTTACTACAGAAAACACCATAGAATACTTTATTTTTTCCTTTAGAAATTTTAGCATAAATCTGTAGGAAAAATTACCTAAACACTTTTTAAAGCCTAGCAGTGCTGCTTTTTATGTTAAATATAATGGTCCTTGCGACCATAAATGTATCTTTAACTAATTATTGTTCACACTTTCTATAGAGTCAAAGTGAATGATATATTTATATATAAAAACAGTGATATTTTGGCAAAATCCATTGTTTATGACATGTGTTTGATAGACCAAATAAGGTAATGTTCTCCCCCACCCCCACCCCCCGGTCTTTTGAGAATGGGTATGGTTATTCCATATTTGGGAAGGAAATTAACGCCAAGGTCAGTCTTACAGAAATTAGCGGGTTATAAAAGAGGGTGTTGAGCAAAATTCATCAGAGCTGACCCAAATATTCCGAGCAGCTATCATCTATACTTTATTGAGAACGAGGAACATAGAAGCCTTGGAAGTAGTTTAATAGTAAAGTTGTAGAAATGAGCTAACCTGTGGTTTTATTTACGATCACAAAGGAAACACAACAAGGAAGTCCGATATTGCTACAATAGATCTTTCGCGCATATACAACTATCGAATAAAATGTTCACCTTACTATCAAAAACCCATCGACACTTAAATGTGCTGAATACCATCTGCCTTCTTCATTAACCCGGTTGGTGCAGATAAAAATGGACGCATTCATTTACTACCATCTGTGAACATATAATATGTTCATTGTGTGCTGCCATATCGGATCCATTCAAAATTATATTATTCAACGTCTTCATTAGTCCAAACGCTTAAAAGTAGGACAATAAACACCATTTCATTCCATACTATTCAGTAGAAGCAATATTTTAGGAATAGAGGCCTTCTGTGCGGTTGTTTTGGAATATACAACCAAATCTGCTTATTGTGTTATACTTTTCCATTCTGTTCAAGATGGTTTTCGGTAAGTGATAGCGCTTCAAGTTTGATTTGTAATTAATAACGCTGTGAAATGACCAATTTAATTGCTTCGGAAGCTGAATAATGATCAAATAAGGTCTCGTTGGCAATAAAAACGACGGGAAGTGTTAGAACTAGTGAGTATTGTGAGTATACTATAATATATAGTCAAGCAGTAGTAAGAAATTTTATTTTAATCCCTTCAAGTGTCTTTGAGTATTTCTTTCTCTATTTGTTCTAAGGGAATAGTGTCCCCTTCTTTCTGTTACGGGTTTTGTTTGTAGAATTATCACGGGAAGAACTGGAATGCTTCTTTGAATGATCCAAAAATTATGGGTTTTATAATTGTGCAATAATAATAATATGTTTTTTCAGTTCACAAACATTATAATTATAATGTGAACGTCCACTCGACATAAACTAGGTCATTTCGGAACTACCATGTGATTCAATTTTTATTTCAATAATTCGCTTGCGCGTCGGGGTCTTTAGCAGTGAGAGGAAACCGGAGGACCCGGAGAAAACCCACGAGGTTGGATAGGCGACCCTACTCCTTGTCCCTTGTCACGTACAACCGGGGAATAAAAACCACGCCAGTTGACTCAATGACAGACCTTACGATACAACGCACACGCGCTAACCCTCCGGTCCAGTTGTAGCTCGAGCATCAAATAACATTACGTTCGGACAAGGTAGGGTATAAAATATGGGCTGTTTCCTAAATTGAGTGCACATCTCCCCAAGATTTTCAACATTTTTTAACATTATCATAGAGCCTTTAATATCTTGAATATTGGTTCCATGCAACTTCTGTTGGAAGCAGGGCAAGTGTACAATGAAATGATTAAAATGTGAGAGGAGAATAGCCCTGGGACGTTATCATCAGCTGATGAAGAGTCCTTCTGCAACGTCTTGAGAATCATCTCACCCATGTTCGACGAACTTCTTGACCGCATCACCTTCCTGGAACCAGGAATGGAGCTTGCCATCACACTATGTCATCTGGCAACAGTCGATTCCTTTGTCGCCATGCAATGTGAATTCCTGGTAACAACAAACACAATGTGCTTGTTGGTGAACGAAGTCTGTGGTGCCTTGGTAATAGAACTCAAGAATAAAGTCACCATCTGCCCCGTTGACAGAGACACTTGGATTGAAGCTGTTAGGGAGTTTATGATGCGCTGGAATGTCCCACGTGCCTGTGGTGCCTCTAATGGGAAACATATAGCCATCAGAAAGCATCCCAAAACTGGAACCATGCACCACAGCTACGTCGGCTTATGCTCAGTAGTGTTAATGGCCTCACAAACTCATGTAGATAAGTGTCGTTGGTTGTGGAAGCCATTCTGATGCCCATATCTACAAATCAGAATTAAAGATTTGCTTAGAAGATGACTCCATTGAAGCCCTTCCAGATTAAATTATAGAAATAAATAAACACACCAATAATATATTCAAATATGAGAGGTTTTATAATTGCATGCAGATACACTAAAAGGTAATTAAGTATAAATTATGCGTTTTTAAATTAAGCAAAAACGGCTAAATAACCATGGTTTCAATTTCCAACAAATGAATAAGTAACACGACCCTACAAATTTAATACTAGTAAAAATATATGATACACAATAAGAAAAACTAGTACGTCAATTCAGGTTTAAGTGCGTTCACTCGTTTTAAGTACGTTGCCCCTCCGTCTAATTGCAGGACGGGGAACATTTTCAACATCAGACTCAAATTTCTGGGGCATCCGAGCCCGTCCACAAAGTTCGTAAACAGACCGTAAACAATTGCTACCACGTTCATTCCGTTCATGCACATCTTGCGTCTGTTTGGTAACATTTTCCAGAACGTAGTCAGAACTAGTTTGGTGTCATGGGAGCGTTGAACGGGAAGAACGCGATGAACGGGGAAGAACGCGATGAACGGGAAGAACGCGATGGATTTGTACAGCCCTCAAGCCAGGAGAGGATTGCACACACAATAGGAATGCATTCGAACGCACTAAGAACGAGACAGAGACCAGTTGAACTGTCTCTGAACTGGGTGATTGGGTTACAAACTAGTTAGAGGGATAGAGAGAAATGGGGTTTAACGTCCAATCGAAACTAACTAGATCATTTCGGGACTAACATATGGTTCAATTTTATTTCAACAATTCGCTTGTATGTAGGGGTCTTTAGAAGTGGGAAGAAACCGGCGGACCCGGAGAAAACCCACGAGTCGGACAGGCGACCCTACTCCTTGTCACGTACAACCGGGGAATCGAAACCACGCTAGCTGACTCAATGACAGACCTTATGATACAGCGCGCACGTGCTAACCATTCGGCCATCCAACCCCACCAAACTAGTTAGACCTAGATAAAACCAATTACGGACTTATTGGGAACATGGTATAACTAGTTACGAACTGGTTTAAACTTACTATGGACGGGCTTGGACTGCTTGGAAATGGCAAATTTACTCGATCTGAACTTGATATGAACTGACTGTGGAGGGGGTGCAGACGAGATATCGAAGATTGTTTATGGACCACCTAGGATCGTAGTTTAGACATTATTTTCAAATTTCTCCCTGACCACAACCCGTTTTACGATTTTCTAGGACGGGGTAGGGCGTTTTTAAAAACTTATTTGGTGTGATGGGGGCTTTAAAGACAGGTATTGAATATCACAATATTAATGGTTGGTTTGGTTGATGATAATGATGGGAAAAGCGGTTATGATAAATATGATAATAAAAACAGCAAATAACAAACGAAATATTCAACAAAACAAAAAATTGAAATAAATATTAAAACTGGAAATTGCTGCGTTAGAGATCCTCTTAAAATATAGTATCACCAAGGGTTTCTACTCGGTCAGCTATCCTTGGTAAGGACCCCTCCCCGATTGTACATTCATTTTTAGGTCAAATATGTCACTGTCTCATTAAAACTATTTCCATCCTTACTAAGGTTATCTAAATTCCAGATGATTGACAATCATAATCTCGTAGATTCTAAAATTTCTGATGACACTGTAGGATATGATAGTGCGGAAATAGGGTTCTTAGTCGAATGATTTATTTGGAGTGATTTAAATTTCCTTCTACAGATGAATTGGTTTAGTTTATTCTGCCACGTTCTTCGAAAACGCGTTCCACTGCACGTGAATATGATGAAATTAACACACTTATTTGAATAGAGCATATAAAATGTTGCCGAGAACACAAAGCCATTGATCGATTGTTGATTAGGATTACAAGTTAACTCCACCATTTTATCAGCTATGGCAATATGCACAGAGAATGGAAAAGTAAGCAAAAGTTGCACACACGAACTGCAAAGGAGCATCACAGCTATTTGACGTAATTGAGCACTTCGGGGAGATATTCGTATGTTTTTACTTCCTTTTCGGTATTTTTTACTTCCTGTTGGATATTCTTTTATCGTTGAATTTCGACCATTCACTATTGATTTATTCCTTGATGATTTCTTTACACTAAATATAATAACAATATTACTCACGAAAATCACCACAAAACAACAACCAATAAACGTAATATGAATCCAGGGCCAGATATCTTCATAGAAATAGCGATAGCTGCTAGTTAGTTTCAGAACTGGCACTTCGCACAATCGTTCATCTCTCCCTAATGGTACAATATCCGACACGAACCAGAAGTGAACATCTTTAGCAACTACAACCAAAACCAGTAAAGCAATTTCTATCTTGAGTCGTCTTGGTGTTCGTTTGGTGTGACATTTCAGAGGATAGAGGATGGCATAACTTCTATCTGCAGTCATTGCCGCTACAAGTATTATAGCAAAATCACAATTTCCCCAGCCGTAAGAATCGAAAAAACGACACATAATGTGGGAGTATTGTGTACGTACAATTGTTTCGGGAAAATTCACATGTAACCAATGAGCTGTCAAAGAAATGCACAGACTCATGGCATCATTAACAGCTAATGTGATCATAAAATATGAAGTTGATATTGTTTTAAATGTTGGACTATTCATAACGAATATAATACACACATTAAATAAAACACCAACAGTTATTAAAATCGGTGGTATGTACAGATTTATCACTAGTGTGACGCCATGCCAGTGACTAAAATCGCTATTGTTCATCGTTTCACTCGCTGCACAATTTACATTCGTGCTTTCCGACAATAACTTTCTACCATTCAAAACCGTTCCATTAAATTCCATTTCTTTTTCATGCCCCTCTAAAAAATATATATATGATAAAAATATGAAATTACATTTGTAACACAAATGCTGTATAGCGTTAGTATTGTATTTTATCTACACCACGACGTGAACCTGAGGAAGTAAAAAAAAGGGCAACCGAGTCGTCTGGGTTGTTCATAAAAATCTACGAGGGTTGGCTGAAAAGTTCTAAGCCTGAAAAGGATAGATCAATTGGGTTAAATGTTGAAACAGACTTTTGCCACCAACAATTACAATCATCGAATGAATCACGGACATAAGAACTACAGCTGTAGTGTTATTGTCTTCGTAGCAGACCATCTTGTGACCCTACCCATTGAAATTATCAGAACCGGATAAAACTGGCTATAGGGCCGTCATCAAGTAGCTGCATCTGAAAGGCCTAACCGACATGGTCCTTCCTTTTCCACAGTAAAGAAGTGGGCTGTGGGATTTACGTGTGGCAGAGAGAGCCTTCACGGTGGCCTGCCCCCTGGAAGGCCATCAACAACAACCATTCAAGAAAACATTATCCGCGTACATGGCATGGTGATGGCTGATATCAACGACTGACCACTCGACATATTACCAGTGTTGTGGGCATCTCTCATGAGAGGGTTGAGCACATTATCGCTAATGAGTTTCTGCAAGATTGGTGCCAAAGCTCTTAAATGTGGATCAGAAACGTGTCAAGATTCCTGACGTCCCGTGACAATCAGCGCCGTTTTGAAGCAGGTACTATCATTTTGGCCAGATTTGACCCTGTCAGACCTGTTTCCAAAAATGAAAAAGGAACTAGCCGGTGGTCATTTTCCTAGTAATGAACGACTTTCTTTTAGGGTGGCTGAAGAAAATCTCTTCCTGGTCGACACCTCGAAGGGGGCTATGTAGACAAATAAATGGAAACCATTGACTTTGTACAGGTCTTTCACAGATAGGCTTAGAACTTTTCAGCCAGCCCTCGTTTATATGTGTTTGGAAAGACAATGCAACGCCCCTTGGGGCTTTTGTATAAACACTTTGTATTAACATTCTGCTTGGGTGAGCTGCAGTTCCTATACACCCTCTATTAAAGTCATTAATATCTTACAATGTTTAAAGAAAGTAGCTTTATTGTGTTTATTCAGTTAAGACATAATATTTCAGAATAATTTGTACTTACTGTTTTCAGAAATTAATAAGACTTTTCTTAGTATCAATATATTTTGTTACGTTAGGGACTTTTGATGACAAGACTTATACAATACTCTTTGCTCCTGGTAGGCCATAAACCGATAATAAACTATCTTATATACTAAACATAACAAAAATGTATTTCTTATTATCGGTAACAAGACATCATTGTATACCAACAAAAACATTTCTCGTGTCATCAAGACCTGGCTATAGTCAAAATTAGACACAATGGATATTGTCAAAACAGGTAAAAGAAGGCGGATATAAATTTCCACTGAACGGGAATCATCGCTGAATGAATAACCGTGCACGCTTAACCAACCCGCCCACAACAACTGATTGATAAAACTTGCATTTGCACAGATGACCGGTTATTTAAAATGTCCGTCTTCGATAAGAAATCCATGTGCACGTAAAAGACCCCTTGACCTTTGGACTTCGATGGAAAATATGCGAAAACACCGCTGTCAGCACAAAATTTCTTTCATCACTGCTTGAGCTGTATTCTTCTTCATCAACCCGGTTGGTGCAGACAATTACTGAGAGTGATACAAGTAGATTTTAAATTTGTTAACCAAAAAAAAAATAAATAAATAAATAACACAAAAAAACAGCAAAAAAAACCCCAAAACAAATGTCTAATCATTGACAGTTTTAAGAATCGGAGTATTCTTTGTAAAAAAAGTAACATCCCTTATTATGAGATAAACCAATTTGTACGGATAAATTATGTTACAAAACTCTCTGGTCCTCATTTGAGAGATATTTAATCCTTGTCAACTACAATATTGTAAATACTGACTCACTAAAAGTAATAGCAGTCCAAAAATTGTTTACTTTTTACAAAGATATCATGCAATGAAAATGTGTCAATATTTAGTCATCCAATGATGGTTATTGCTGAAATCTTTTGATGAGCATCTTTTTTCCATTAGAATCCAAGCCGAGGCATTATCTCCCGTTTATATTTTTTGGTTTTGATTTGTTAAATGGTAAATAAGGAATTCGAGTACATTTTAAAGTTGATTAGCACCACAGAGTAGAAATGCAAAAGAGGATCAACGACTTAATTTGTATAATTCTGTTAATTCGCAGAAAAGTTTCCATAAAAACTGTTGCAATGAGATTTCTGTTAATATTATATGAACTACAGTGGCGGATTAAGCTCCACCAAGGCCTGAGGCGGCAGTTGCTGGAGGGCCTATTTAGTTTTTAAAGTTAGAGCCAAGGTAGTTGCTAACATTAAAAACGTAATGTAACTTTATATCTCCAAACAATAGGGCCTATTTAAAATGGCGTGGGCCTAATTAATTTCGGGTCATTGCCTATGTTGATTCCCGTTGGGCCTAAACCCACCCCTAACATTCATTGTCTATGCGTTTTTAATCGTATCAGACAAGTCTAAAAAAATTTTTTTTACAAAATCTTTGGGCCTGAGGCTGCAGCCTCATCAGCCTCACTGATAATCCGCTACTGATGAACTATAGTGACAGAAATATCGATTGCGCTAGATAACTGTAATACTACTACTGTCTCAGTAATTGTAGAACTACAGTGTTTTCGTTCCACATGAAAGAACTACTTACTTATGCCATGGTTATTACCAATATACCGGAAACCAAATCTGGTAAAATGAAATCGATTGTACAACTAAATATTCTAAAGTATAAAAAGGTTCTCTTCTCTCTTGAAATCGGCCATATTATATGAGTACGTATCAGCAGTAATGCATGGTAAAATTAGCACCTGGTAAAAACCGGTCACACTAATCACCGACAAGATTTACAACATTCCCTTGAAAGAATAATAATAGATATTTAATTTTAAAGATGTTTCATTGAACATGTGGAACTTCGGTGGTTCGTAAACATTTTATTTTCAATTTGGCATGTGACGTACATACATCCACACCGGGGATTTTCAAATCAGATGTATGTAAAATTATAAAATACATTCTAATTGTCAGTGTTCGAGTCGTGTTGGTTATTTTTAATGAAGTTAACGAACTCTTGAATAAAATACTAACAATACGTAGGTCACTGCCTATACTTTCGTGGTGAGTTGAGGCGTACGGTTTCCTTAGTAGGCTCATGTATCATTTTTGCTCAAAAATACCTACAAATACTCAAAATAACCGCAGTAAAATCTCGCAAAATAACGATAAGTAGCGCCTAGCTGAGTGAATTTTCTGGAACTGCAGTTCGAGTTTGAGAACTAGACACCCTGAATCAAAATTAGAATTGTGTGATCTTCTGCAACTGTGAACCCAGATTGGGGATTGCATAACACCACTCAATGTTCAGTAAGAGTCCAGATTTCGGACTCTTTATTTTGCGGGAAGGAATAATTTTCATATTTATCCTATTAATTATATCCACTAAAACTTTATTTTTTTCATCATTTGGCCACTGCCTGAAAAATTTGATGATCGCCCGTACCCTTATGGTCTAAGATTATTTTAAATTTGATGGTGTTCAATATTGCATTTATTTTCTTGGTAAAAGTGGTAATGCTTCTTTAAAGATTATGGATATTTTTTAGTAGTAAGCTAGATACAGGCTACATACTTTAGTTACCAATATATTTACCCTTAATATACAAGTTTTGTAATTCGAGATCACCCGTTTAACTGGCTAGTTCAGTTTCTAATGATAACATTACCATGTACTGTGGTTGGTCAGGGAAATATTTAAAAGGTGATTGTTTTAACCATATCAAGTTTATATCGTCTGCAGAATATGTCGAATTTTCAATTCATCACAACTTTTTTCTTTACGGAATTGAATCACTCTTCACCTTTAATATTGTAGAAATCCCCCAAATGATGACCAGGCACTTTAAAATAACATATTCCCTTTTATTAGAAAAATGTTCACTTACTTTTATACACAAAATATTGTACTGTTTTATGCACCAGAACAAACACTCGTCAGTGACTGGATTTCACACAGAAAGTACATTGCTCGATCATTATCGTACGTAACCATCCCTTATGGGAGTCTTTTAGATCGTAAATCATAAAATTTAATAGCATAACATCTCACATACACACCATGACACCGCGCGTTTTAAAATATTGACTGACCTACCCTTCTGGTTTAAAACATTATCCATTCAAAGTTATCAGAGCGATAAAAATGGCGAAATCTTACCTCATAATAGTTTGTTCCATTGTACAATATACCGGAACTGTATAATAAAACAGTCGGGTTTCGAACAATTACAAGGCAACATCTTTTTTCACAACAGTATATAATTACTGTATGTATAAAATCTTTAATTCATATTATTAAATCCTTAAAGAGACACTATTAAGTTTGCCAAGACATTGAAAAGTTTTCATCTTGTATTTATAATATCAAACTAGTGTGTGTGAGTGGGTGTGTGTGTGTGTGTGTGGCAGGGGGGTGGGGTCTTTATCTCAAACTGAAATCTTAGGCGGCTTGGAAATTAACCATGTACCGATCAGCACATCACGTCATCACCCCGTATAGCAGATATACCATTAGGCCTTATATCTGCATTGGGTTTACATGCTCACCTCCAAGTGGAATTAGGAACCTAATGATATTTCGAATCGCGAATTAAAATATCAGAGATAAATAATACCCCTGCCATCAATAACTTGTAGTCATGTATATAGCTTTTTTTTCTTTTCTTCTTTTTTTTTTTTTTTTTTTTTTTTTGATTTTACATTGTAATTTGCCGGTATTCTTCGGTTAGTAATAAAGGTAAATACTGTCGACAAAGCAATGATCGAGACATTCATCGAAACATCAGCCGGCCAAACTATTTGATCTTAACCACTATAAAATCTTATTTATTCATAATACACTTAACCTACCTTGTAAGACGTGTAATATTGTCCCCGAAATAACGGTAAAACGCTAATATTGTCATATAACAATCCCATTATGTTACATATTTTATTCTCATTAGTTCTATACAATCTCAGAAAACAGCTCCAATTCATATAAAGGCATTATATATATCCACGCATGTAAAGGGACATCAGTCTACTGAAGTCTGGGATTATCAGTGTTATGTATTAGATTGTTTATCTGTGTTTTATTTACACAATAAACAAGAAAACTGATATCGTCACTATAATATCAAACCAGGTAACAAAAACCAAATCTTATCGACAGACAAATTTACTTCTACCACGCGGAAATTCGATAAAGATAAGTGGGTTCTTTAACTCAGTATGGGGTTTTAGATTCACTACCGTGTCGCGGTTTAGCTCTGTTCCTTATTTTCTTGGTGCCATTTTTGAAAAATAACGAAAGACTTGTAGCATAGTATATGGCATACAGTAAACCTAGGTAGGCCTAATATTGATAAGTTAAAAAGATAAAATTCCAAATTAAAGGTCTATACTAATAATATACATGTACAATGTGGAAACGGACAGTCAAGTAGGCTAATTTGCTGATCGACGACTATCGTCAAAGTGCAATTACCCCTTTAAAACTAAGATATTCTAAATAGCCCAAGTATGTGCTATGAACGCGGCTATGTGGTGGTTGGGATTCTATTTCGAGCGCAATGTGGTGACAATGACACATTGACATGAAATGAGGTTTAAAGTCACACTATGCTATGGGGAAAATTTTGCGAAGGGACCTCGGTTTTATCGCCCTGCACCAGAAAACCACGATGAAAAGTCTCGGCCAACACCGGAATCGCACCCGGAACAACCAGGTTAGTGAGCCAGCACCGTACACGTGGGGCCACCATGGCTCACTATGGCATACATGATGACATACATATTAACAAACAAATCTTAATCAATATTAAACAGCTGATAGTATTTACCTTTCCAGATTAACTTATTTGGCTCGTCCTTTTTACATGTTATAAAACAAACAATTCGTGTTTACATTTGATAATATAGATCTCTTAGATATGATATTAAACGCATAAATTACGGACATTTATATTACAGTAAATAGTAAATGTCTTTACGCAATGGTAGTATTCGCGGGGTTGTTGTTTTCAACAGAGACAATAATATTGTTTGATACAAAAAGATTACGGCACCAAATCCAATCTTTCCTTCCTATAAATCATCATTTACGACTTTTCTTGATAACAAAAATAAAAGGTTACCCAATTGCTATAAGCAAAATCAACACAGTGTAAGAGACCTTTGCTGTACGTGTATATGGTCATGTAAGACATGTAAGACTGCCAAAATCAAATGCTCCGCTGTTGTGTCTCTTGTCGTGATTAGATTTAATGGTAAATCTGAATGTATTGAATGAAAATTAAAAGGTCGAGATTCTCGAAATATAGTTAAGTCGGTCGTCAACTGGGAAGTTTCCCGTCGACATTTGCTCTCGGCGGTATATCTTCTCAGTAACGTTTCAAATTATGTGATATTGCGGAAGTTATTACATGCGTTGATACCTAAATAATTAAACTGTTGTCTCTCAAGTATTAATGGTACTGACATAAACTTTGAAAAATATGTCCGATATTCTGTGCCACACTCGAGATTTAAGGCATTAAACCTATTAAAACAAGCACCAAGCATGGGTTTACTCCTAAATGCGGTAATATTTCAGAAATGTCAGACAGTGCCTGATTTACCTATAGATTTAGCATGTTGAAGCCCAGCTGACCTCCAGCCAAAATGTAAAGTTTTTTTGACTATTGTAAGCCTTTCTCAGACGCATGCCTATGTTTTAGGAGTTTCGTATAATTAACTTATATTACCTCGTTATCGTTAAAATTTTATTAACCAGTTAACGAGATTTTTAATTTGCTCTCACTCTGTAACATAGCTTTTGTTCTACTGTTGAATTCCTAGATTAACAAAATAATATCAAGAATAATATAACTTTATTGCTAAAATATATCATTATTTAGGAAAAAAAAAGAAATGTTACAATAATCTATATTGTTCCTAAATCATTATAGTTGACGTTCTTGCAATAATAGACTACCACTAAAATAGGCCGCCGAGAGAAAATATCGACAGAAAACTTCCTAGTCAACGACCAAGTTAATGCTACTTATATAATATATCGAAAATCTCGACTTTTTAGATTATATAGAAAGAAACCTGCCTATAAAGGGCGTGATGGCACAGGTTGTGCATAGGCTGAATCGGTGATGACGCTAAAACAGTGACGCAGCCTAATATCGACGCAACATGTAGCTCAGGTGACAAGCATATCATCACCTGCACGTGATTTTTAACCTGCAGTTGCAGTATCCACAAAAGGCTACGCGAATGAGGCAGTGTATGCGCCACTTCTAACAACTATAATTTCTATGGCGTTAGTATTTGCGTCACCTTTGCAGTAACACGGATTTCGGCCAAAATTTGAACATTTTCAAAAAACGACACAGCTTTTGCAACAAGCATGTGGTATCTTTGTACGTGATCCTACAACCGAAACCCGTTTTGCGCTGTGGTTATCACGCAACGCACAATATTTCATAAATGCCTATTAGGGGGCGCAAGGGGCTACGCAAAATAGTGACGCACTTGTGTGAGCCCACGGCGTTACAACAATCATGCGATAACATCTTTGTAGTTTGAGCTAATCACAGTCATGGATTTTGTTTTTGTTTCTAGGGAATCTGGGGCACTGGGACATATGGGGATCTGGGGCGGGGGGGGGGGAGGCATTTCCCCCGGGTGCGAGTTACCTTACATTAAATCTAGCTGGAGTAGAATTGAAATCAATTTCGAAGTTTCACTATAATCTACAATAAGACACCAGAGACACGGGATTTAAAAAGATTTATGGCCAACGCAGTGCATAGAAAATGACAAATTTGTTACCACCAAATCTTTCACAATCTTGATTCAAGAGTATTATCTTGCCGCAGACTGTATAAAATTATCCTCAACCCCCAATGCCATAATTCAACATAAACAATATATGCCCCTTCTCATTCTAATTCTACTTTTGGAATGTGAACGCCTTGCGCTTTTTTGTAATTTTGATGTCTATGTAAATATGCTACTTTTTAATAGTACCAAAAGGCGAGTGATTTTCACTTGGCATTACATACAATCACTCTAATAAAACTTCGAAGAGAATGAATGACTTATAAAATCTTCATTTTAATAGTTTGGGGCAATAGACTCCTTGGTTGAAACACGAGAAAGTGTTTTAAATAAGTATATATAATCAACAAATAACATATTATACAGTTTTACATATATTGTACAGAAATGTAATAAAATGTGTAATACCATAATCTGCCATACCATTTACTATAAAACCATTAAACACAAATTATGATGACATTACTCATAGCTACAAACACAAAAACGTATTTTATGCTTGGCCCTGAAGATATATACAACAGTTGCGATTATTCATGTGTACATATTTCTATTGACTATACGACGTAAATATCACATTACAGTATTACATATATAGGTACATAATCACATTTCAAACACACGGTCTCATTCTTCACGTTCAAAGTCACCAAATCAAATACATGTAATTAAATGAAATATTTATAAAATAATTAGCTTACCCGTTTGTACGACCTTGCTGAAAATCTGTAACATGGTAAAGATGCATGTATGTAATTTAGTTTTATCCCAGCTACGCTTAAGAATAACCAACCAAGACGAAAAAAAACCCCCAAGACTATGGCCAGGACATTCATTACCAAAAACAATTGACGGAGTCTCAAAACACAACCGTGCTACGTCAGAACAAAAAGTTAATGCTAGTGTTTGAATTTGAGTCCCTCAATCTGATGTTCAGGTAAACAATAGTATGACACTGGAAAATATTTTAAGATTGAAACCCATGTACATTTTCAATAATTAATTATTTCGTTCTATTTACCTATAATCAAATTATTATGATTCAGGTGAGACATGCAGATTAAACTTACTTTTTACTAAATCATTTACCTCATCACTATTTTTTACCTCAACCAAATTTGTAACATTCTCTTAGCTTTTAATTACTCAAATAAAGTGAACCCAATTCTAGTGTTTCCCTAATCTCAGTTCATGGAAGGTTTCCCATTTTTAACACGGGCTGCAATAGGACAGTACCTTTAAACCCCAGGGACTCACATTTTATCGATGCCAAATGTAAGATGTAAAGTGTTAACTAATTTTCATGAAATGATGTTATTTTATCGCCTGATATAATTCAAGATTAAACGCCCTTCAAGATTTATACCAAACACAAAATCTGAGATTTCATTGCGCCAATTCTTCAGATTAAGTCAAGAAATTATGGAAGCAGGATAAGCGGAAGGCATATATGAATTCATTTCAAATGTTGTCTGGAGACTATCTTGTTATTTTATCCATATATGAATGGAAATCAAGCTTTAATTATCTCCCGTTTTGCTTAACAATTTATTTGATATCAAAAGTTAGGAAAGGGATTATACTATAGTATTACATTACGACCAAAATATTTACATCAACACTACTTTTGACCTCATCCATTGTGTTTCCCCGGTTTCTACTACTCCATGTTAGTCCCGAAATGACATAGTTTGTATCGAGTGAACGTTAAACCCGATTTGTCTCTCTGGTTGTGTTTCTTCTCATGTAACATTATAGGGTATATTTTAGTTCTATGAACGGTGCTCTGTATAAAATATTGAAGTGATAAAACAAATGGGTGACAACGACAAATAGGCTAAGTAGGTATTTTACAAGATTCAAGTTTCTTAGACTAACTCACAGACGATTCCTGTCGCCATCAATTGCTGGGGTTGAATTTCCCTGTCAGACATCATCCTGCGTTCCTAGCCACACGATAAGCCGCCTCAGCTTAGAGGCCTGGAAACAGACAGCCTCCTCGGCTTAGAGTTCTAATAGAACGCACTTTCAGCCTCTGGTTCGCGGCCGGGATAGAGACAATATGTAGTGTTTCAGCTGTTAGGTCTGAGTTCTAGGTTTGTTAAACTCAGACTGTGGATGTTATAATAACCCCCAATGTACTATCAGATATGATGTAGTTTCCGGTATTTGATATATAAACATAGTTAAACCAACAAAGTGTTCAAGAGTCAATTTATATTTGAAGTTTTATACACAACGTAAAGTCAAACTCAGTTCATATAATTGACTGTAGTGTCACAGTCCTCTCTTTTCGGGACCGTGGCGAAGGATAGTCACGTCTGTCCCCGTACTGTCAAACTAAAAGGACTATTTTTCACTAACGATAGATATCATATCGAGACGTGTTTACAAACAATAAAATGTTTAATCAATTCGTATGTCACGTCAAGACTAGATTTTAATTTTTTGCTCTCTGGTCTTCCTAACGCATTAATTTATAAATGAGAAAAGTGCAAAACTCTGCAGCTAGGTTAACAACTCAAACCAAATATTAATTGCATATTACCCAAATATTGTATAATCTACATTGGTTACTTATCTCCTACTTCTTCTTACTTATAAATGCTTAAATAACTGCTGTCCGTCTGTTAATCGTTGGCGTTATTTAAGAAAAATTCGAAAAGGCGCTTATTGTTGGAGGTTTTCCATCGGGGTAATACATCATTTTAATTTATGCACAGTAATGATAGTTTTATGCATTACCACGACTTCGTGCTCTACAGAAGTTAAATATACAAATGAAATAAATACACCAAAATACAAATAAGACATACATGTAAACATTGCAATCAATTTAAAATCATATAAATGTTATTAAAATAATGTAAACAACGTACGTGTCAACGAGGTCGTGTGATGTGACATGAAACTTAGACCTACAACAATGCACGTGAACTTAAAGGTTAACCATCTTCTACAGTTTTAAAAGAACGATTTTTCCATTACCTTTGTGAAACAAGAGTGATAAAGAAGGAAGAGAAAATATGGTTATATGTATAGGCCCGTAGCGGGGGTCAAGAGGGCCACGTTTGTCGTTGGCTTCGTATTGGGTCCAATGGAAAGGGCGCCTTTGGCGCCCATTGGGTGCGCAGGTTTGTACCAGGGGAGGCAGCTGTCCCCCTTGCCCCCCTCCCGCCCCCCGCTAGCTAGGGGCCCCCGATGACACTTCGTTATAAGAAAGCTATGACATGACAATCAAAACGCCCAGTTGCCACACATTCTTTTGCGATTGATTTTAGTGAAGTTGTTTGGAATGTTCATGACAATACGAGATATATTGAAATATATGTTATTGACAAAATTATGTAGATATAAGAAATGAAATGAAATGAAATGGGGTTAACGTCCTACTGTTTGTTATGAGAGAAAATTTTCACGGTCAGCGGCACTATGGCCAACTGCGAAGGGATCTTTTCCGTGCATGCCAATGTAAACACGGGACTTGAGTTTTTCGTCCCATCCGAACGACTAGACAGCTATCCTTGTCAGACCCTCCGTCCTGTATCACTGACAAGGGGAAACCACGTCGGAAAATCCCGGTGAACTTTCTCGGCCAATGCAGGGATCGAACACACGACCTCCAGACTAGTGAGCCAGCGTCTGACCCACCTAGCCACTGTGGCTCCCTGTGTAGGTATAAGACAGAAATATATTGTTTAATCACTCCGGCACGTTATGATATGGCATACCAGACATCCTATAAATTAATCTAGTAACTTGTACCATGCGTAGCGGACATTTTAATTAATGGCATCTGATAAATATAAAATATGTTCTCCTTGTTGATTGAGTGTAATTAAGATACGATATGTATCCTTAAAATATGACCATTAAAATCGAGGAAGGGAGACGGGCGACATCTGCTTAAGGAGTAGACCGTCTGGTCTAGCCTGGTAACTATACGCACCTGTGTGGCAATGTATATTATTCTGTATGCTTCCTGATAATACATATTATTACACCCAACGTGTATCCTGTTTCCTGTAAATAGAGTTTCCAGTTCAGAAATGAACTATATTAAGAAACTTATGAACTGCATGCTTTGGGACGAAAACCTGAGGTCCGCCAGTCTGTACACAGTTCGCATATGGAATTGGGTGAATGGAAGGTATAAAAACCGCTATTTGGATAAAGGTCTTCCATATATCGTTGATAAACCACCAGAATGTCTTTGGATATCGTTTACATCCGTCACTTAATAAGCATAATACTACCAAAAGAAGCCCTTAACGTCCACATACTATAGTTCACGGTAAATTGCTACGTTAAAATAAACATTTAAAATAGTGATTGGTTTATATTAAAGGGATGTTATATACATGTATCCCCCAAGGTATTTAATGAATCAACATTTGATTCATACCACTGCGAAAAAAAACAAACCTATCACAATATTTCTAAGGCCTCTGGTCCGGATACGCGAGTCCGTCTGCTCACACTGATCAGCACGTGTTAATGCAGTCATCTTTGACAGAGATATTACTAGACTCGTAATTCTCTGTGAAACAGATTGCCGTCTGCTGTGTCCAGAGTGCGGGGTGGTTACAGCCCACTGAACACAAATTTGTGATACTTTTTTTTCCATTAATCCGCCTCCACGTAGGGGATCATTAGCGGCGAGAGAAAACTCACGCGGTTAGACAGACGATCCTGCTTCTTGGCATGTACAAACCTTCCTTGAATGACACGCTTTAAAGCACCCGAACGTATTCATATTGAAGCATAATTATTTATTATTTTATTTTGTCAAACCAGATTTCCATAAGTGTGATCTTTAGATTAAGATATAAAGCCATTTTCAAACCAAATACTTGGCGTTAAAAATAATGTCGACATGTTATCTACAGACCACGGGTTTTAGTGAATCCTTGACCTCTTGTTAACTAACATAAATATGAAAGAAACAGATAAAGCCCAATAAATAATGATATGGCAGATCACTTCCTAGCAATGATAAGTGAAAAAAATCCACAATCACTTTCAAAGTAACTAAACTAGAACGAATGACATTTTCAGAAGTTTTGGCCATATTGATGGACTTTTCAATGTATAATTGGAGGTATGTTGTTAATATTTATGGATTGCATTAACAGTAGTCTACCGTTGACTCTAACGTGTATTTGTCGGTAGTGTCATTTACCCAAGTGACTTCTTGGATTATCCCTTGCTAAATTCTTTTTCCGACGTTTAATCGTGTATGACGTTTAGGTCTATTAATCTTATCCAAACAGTTAGCCAATAGATCATCATAAGAAACGCTCCTTTACGTCACTCAGTATATAGTATCGATGTAAGCGCTATACGGCTTTGGCATCGACAGGCTGCCAGTTTGTCCTGTTGGGTCCACGTGGGTAATCTGGTATTTTTCTAGTAAGATTGAAGGTTTCTACTTTCCATATAATATACCAAATATGTAATACCTTTATTGGAAATAACTACCCTATGAATACTTTCTTCGGAATTTATCTTTAAATAAACTTATCCGAAGTTTTAATATCGCTCCATTAAAGTAAAAATAAAAAAGTACATTTAAATTTAATAAATATTATATTATTTGAAAAACTCTCTAGTAGAATGTTTTATAAACACAAGGAAAAAAATAATGATAAATCAATACTTGGCTGCATAAAGTAGGTTCCATTGAAAACAAACAACCAAATAGTGCAGTTTTACTTGAGACCCAATCACATGAAACTGAGCCCGTGTAAAATCGCAACATAGAAGAAGGGGGTGGATTAACGCTCATTTTGGTCGATCGAAGGAAACTTATGGTGGGTTCTTACCTGTAAATTTTGACGTCTTAAAAGGGAGTTGCTTCCCTTTTATTAATTTATTTTGCTATTCTTTTAATTTGACAGAATAAAATATCGCCAGTGTTCAAATTGAAACCAAATTACATTTGATATTAATTTTATTGTTGATATATTCCTATCAATTATTAGTTTTTGTTCTGTAAGCTGGAAGTTCGAAACTCGCATAACTAACTCTGTACTGTGGAAGGAAACTTCCGGTACAAATGTTGTGTTTCTGATTCAGCCTTGTGTATATTTTCACGTAGTTTGACTAAATAATAAAATTTTTGTAAATGGATGGCTTGCATGTGTCATTATAATATCTGCAACGGTCGTATTAAAACTGTGAAATGGCCGAAGCGAGAGACACCGGGGAAGCACTACCCCCAAAGGGAACAGTAGAGCAAGGTAAGTTACATTGTTGATGAATGGTCGAAAGTTCTGCTAGTGCTACGTCGTTGAGAGTCGAATGAATTTGACATGTAACATGTAAGTTTTCTCTGATTTTATCATAAATTAATGATCGAGTATATATCAATTTTTTAAAATTGCTAGCACTAAACAACAAAGTGTCAAAGAAAAGGTCAAAGAAATTTGTACCTAATTAGTTTAATTGAATGTGTATGAGAATTGACCACTCATCCCACAATGTTTGTGGTTTATTACAGATTTAACTTCCAATACAATAAATATGATATTATTTACACTTAAACTTTTGTGGCATTGTTGGCTGATCTGACACCCAAACCCTAACCCATAATCCACATACAAACCTATGAAAAAAGTAGTCAGATCAACCAACTTTTGTTGAAAAATTGTTAAAAACACAAAAATAAAAAGTATAGAAGACCACTCATCCCACAATAGTTGTGTTTGTTTTAATACATGGTCCGAGATAGAAGACCACTCGGACCTAATTAACACCTTAGTATTTCAAGGAAAAAAAATGTATTAAAATATTAAAACAAACAAAACTATCAATTTATCAAAACATCAATATCAATTTGCTAAAACATCACTTTTTTATTTCAAAATCAAATTGATCCAAGTCGTCTTCTAATCTTGGTGAGAGTGATCTTCAAAGAAAACAATTGTATTAAAACAAATACAACTATCACTTTATTTGTTGGTCCAAGTGGTCCTATATCTCGGCCCACGTATTAAAACAAACACAACTATTGTGGGATGAGTGGTCTTCTAAACTTAGTTCTAGTGGTCATCTATCTTGATCCGAGTGTTCTTCTATTGGTCCGAGTGGTCTTTGACTGAGTAGTCTTTGGGATGAATTTTTGGGATAACGTTTAATTTAATAGTGTTGCAGAGTTTTGTTATGAATGAATTCATTTCTTGATGATTCCAAAATCATGTTCTTTAAAAGAGATGTGTCAGATTAGATTTGATATTGTATATATCTTTTTAAATACCAAAATGTTCAGATTTATGTCCTGTTATAATTAAACACTGTCTATTATCTACATGTACTTTATGTTAGAGTTTTATCTCATTTTTGCAATTGTTTTTGTGACAAGCGTGAATATCACAATTCAGAAAGTTTATGACATCAAGCTTGAGTTCAATAACCAAAATATATATGATGATTGTTTGGTGCGTTTTTAAAATATTTGAATTAAAAATCCAGACAGCCCAAATTAAAATGAAATGAGAGGTAAACGTGACATCACGATTCTTTGAGAATAATGGAAGGAGCATTTAAAAAAATTAGACCACCAATTCTGTCATATATCACTTGTCACTAACGGAACTTGAAATTGCCACAACTACTTTCATATATCTTGGAATGATCAATATGAATGATTTTTGATACGGTACTGATACATGTACATATCTGCCTCATCATATACTATTCAAAAAAAGTAGGGGATATTTGATTTTTAAGTGTTATTAAAGTCACCTAATGAAACTGACGAAGAAACAAATGACAAAATGAAATGAAGTTCACATTCATCGATTTATTCCAAATGATCGTTAGACTAAGTAAGGCACAGACTGACCATTATAAGGGTAAAATGATACCCGGAAGATGAAACGGCGGCCATGACGTCGTGCGAACGGCACAACATGGACTGCCAAGATGTTGTCCCGGTAGTACTGGCCTGTAACACGCCCTGCAACAACATGTAAAGCCGTTCTTCCAGCAACAGTGATGCCTCCCCACACCATAACAGAACCACCCCCAAATCGATCATGTCTGATGACGTTAACGTCTTGGAAGCGCTCGTTTCGACGACGCCACACCCTCCTACGTCTGTCCAAAAAATCAACAGTGAACCTTGACTCATCTGAAAACATCACATTGCTCCAGCGTCAATTATCCCAGTGTTGACGATCTCTACACCAACGACGTCTTGCCTGAATGTGATGATCTCTCAAACAAGGGATCACGCGAGGACGTCGGGCGCGAAGGTGACCCCTATGCAGTCGATTCCGAATCGTCAGGCCACTCACTCTCACACCAGTGTCTGTTTGAAGACGAGCGCTGATCTGATTTGCTGTGAAGACACGATTTCTCAAGGCCAAGGTACGGATAAATCGATCCTGGGCTTGAGTTGTCGCCCTTGGTCGACCTTAGCGTGGTCTGTCCTGTACAGATTGTGTATCACGGTATCTGGACCATAGCCTGCTTATGACAGACTGAGAAACATTCATCGTCCGCGCCACAACCGCCTGTGTTGTGCTGATCTGTAGCATGCCAAGGGCACGTAACCTTTCATTTTGGGTAAGCCGACGCATATCAAAATTTGTTTTCTGGTCACTAAAACAATTAAACTGATGTTTCCACCCTGGAATTCAATGCCACAATGACTGTAACATTCAAAGTCAGAGTCGTGCAAATCTTGGGTTGGACCCCCATGATGATCCCAAGCATCACCTGCATTCCATGCGGTAGCTATTGGTGCGTTTGGGCGTCACATGTAACTGGAAATGTTTCTTCTGTTAGGTTCTATAGTGACTTTTTTCGTAGTCATTTGCATATTTTAGTATTATGCCCCCAAAATCAAATATCCCCTACTTTTTTTGAATAGTATATATTACATGACATTTTGGTTCCATGACATTTCGGACTCAAAACAAATATGGCCTTGACATTTCAGACTCCGGTAGGTAGGTGATTTTTCGGACTCGGGAATGAATTGAAAGAAAAGGTTGAACACAAAAATCAAATCAGTTTATAATAAGCCAAAAACGATTTTATAAAAGGAACATTGTCCGAAACTGAATCCGAAACCTCATTATTATGAAGTCCGAACAGTCGTTAAGTAAGTCTGAAAAGTCGTCAGACTAAAGGGCCAATACACGTTCAAATACATAGCATTGATGTGCAATTACCCATACACGATTCAATGATTTTCCATCAAAAATCAGTCTCGTTTTGAACTCCGACGAAAGGCCACGAAGGAAATGGTCAAAAGACTGTTTTTTGAAGCGACAAGAGTATGGTCACGTCATCCTTCTCTGAGAGTTATGGGCCAACGAACCAGAGGACTTTCATAACTTCTTCAATAACATGTCGTACGCAGCGTCATTCTTGTCCCGATTACTGTAGTCAGGCGACTTAATTTTCCACAGGGCTGGCAAGGTCTTGTAGACATTTAGCACTTCAATCAGAAACTTTTTTATATGCCCACATTTTCATGTGGACGTACATGTATATTGTCATCGCCCCTGTCCGTCCGTCCACAATTGTTTGTGAACAGTCTACAGGTCACAATTTTTATCCGATTTCAATGAAACTTGAAATATAGGTTTATCACCCTAAGAGTTTGGTTCCTTTCGATATTGGCATCTATCGAACCATAACTTCATGGATTATGGCCCCTGATTGTACGAAAAATCACGTTTTTGGCTTGTGAACACTGTAGAGGTCACAATTTTTATCCGATTTTGTTGAAACTTGAAATGTAAGTTTATACCCCAAGGATCTCGGTTCCTTTCGATATTCGCGCATATCGGACCGTAACTTCCTGAATTATGGCCCCTGATTGTACGCAAAAACGTGTTTTTTGGCTTGTGGACCCTATAGAGGCCATAATTTTTATCCGATTTAAAAAAACGTATTATTATATCACCGTTAAACCCTAAGGACGGTTGAGTTCGAATTTCGTGAAAATCCGCTTAAAACTGACAGACAAAATGGCCACCGTTTGTTCTCAAATAGTGTAAAAATATGGTATATCAAGGTTGTGGACCCTATAGAGGTCACAATTTTTATCCGATTTTGTTGAAACTTGAAATGTAAGTTTATAACCCAAAGATCTCGGTTCCTTTCTATATTTGCGCATATCGGAATGTAAGTTCATGAATTATGGCCCCTGATTGTACGAAAAATCACGTTTTTAGCTTGTGTACCCTATAGAGGTCATAATTTTTATCTGATTTAAAAAATCATATTATTATATCACCGTTACACCCTAAGGACGACTGAGTTCGAATTTCGTGAAAATCGGCCAAAAACTGACAGATAAAATGGACGCCCTTCGTTCTCAAATAGCGTAAAAATATGGTATATCAAGGTTGTGGACCCTATAGAGGTTACAATTTTTATCCGATTTTGTTGAAACTTGAAATGTTAGTTTATAACACAAAGATCTTGGTTCCTGTCGATATTTGCGCATATCGGACTGTAACTTACTGAATTATGGCCCCTGATTGTACGAAAAATCGCGTTTTTAGCTTGTGGACCCTATAGAGGTCATAATTTTTATCCGATTTAAAAAAACGTATTATTATATCACCGTTACACCCTAAGGACGACTGAGTTCGAATTTCGTGAAAATCGGCCCAAAACTGACAGACAAAATGGCCGCCCCTCGTTCTCAAATTGCGTAAAAATATGGTATATCAAGGTTGTGGACCCTATAGAGGTCACAATTTTTGTTCGATTTTGTTGAAACTTGAAATGTAAGTTTATAACTCAAAGATCTTGGTTCCTGTAGATATTTGTGCATATCGAATTGTAATTTCCTGAATTATGGCCCTTGATTGTAGGAAAAATCATTTTCGTTTTAGCTTGTTTTCTATCCATCTCTCGAAAATGTGGGCGTATCCTGCCTGGCAGCTGCTGGTTTCTGTCGCTTTCAATGAAATATTGTTCAAAGCATTGAACGGAGCCCACACATGCTTCAACATATTGACGACCAGCAATAAATATCAATGGTGGTTTGAATCGTCAATATTTTGAGTCAATGGTTCTTTTGACATCAAAAGGCCCAATACACGGTAAAAAATTTTGATTTTGACTTTCTTTTTTTTTTTATGCGTATGCCCCCTTTAGTCCAAAAAGTCGTTTGTGTGGAGTTCAAAAGGTCGTACTACCTCTTCATAAGCTTAAAATCATAAAACATGCCAGTTTCTATGTACATGTATTAAAAGGTTGGTTTCTTTCAATAATATATTGCTCATTCATAATCTTATATTTATTTTTAAATTTTTAAGCAATATTCAAGCCATTCTTTACGAAATGACTCCCTTTAAGTGATGCCTGTATCACGTTCCCTGTGGGGTTGTCCTCTACTGTGGGTAGCTATTTGGTTGTGTGGCTGGTTCCCCTGCACTTAAATGTAACTATCTCTAGTATCAAAAACAGTTATAATATTTCTGCTATCTTTGTAGTACCAGCCTATTCTTCAACCAAAATGTTGTACCAGACAAACCAAAATGGCCTAAATATTTGGAATATTTCCTTGGAAATACTGAACATAATTGGACCATTTTTGGACTGACATCCTTGTAGAGATTTAACTTTCACAATATTGTACACACCTAGTATTAGTACATGGAAATTTAGTAATGATAAATTATTGTAGGTTCTTTTTTCAGACTTCTAATATATGGTGCTGCAAAATGCTAACAAATCCATAGCTTCAAATTGAATAACCAGCTTTGAAGAATTTAGCTCAAACCGTGTGACGTGATCTGGAATGTTGGATAAGTTTGTAATATTGTTTAGGCCTTTAATACAGTGTCCGAAATGTTATGATGTCATTGTAGAGAATGTACAGTAATTTGAAATCATGTACAGTTTTTGAGTCCGAAAGTGCTGTACAATTAAAACCATAAGGTCAATAGTGAAAGATTATATCCTTTATCCTTTATGGTATCAATATGTATTGGGACTAATGCCTATTTGTAACCGTTCAATTTTAATTTTACAAGATCTCTATTCAACTCAATGTTTCTACATGTTAGGATGTACATGTGGTTAAACAAGTACATAATGTGCCATTTATGTAGTTCAAAGTTACTCTGATTTGTGAATCATGACTGTAATGAAGTGTTAACACTTAAAATTTCTAATTAGTTGATTTAATGAGATTAGTTAGTTAGGTGGCTTTATGATGGTAATTTACTGCAGTTGAGTGGGAATGGAATGACAATTATGACAGAGTGGATATGTTGAATAATTGCTTGTCGAGCTGGCTCCTCAACTAGATATGAGATTATTATGCAATCTAGTACACTATTGTAGTCTGTCTCATGGTGATGAAACTTCACATTTGTCCAACTAATGTACACCAAAGAACATCTGAGTCGTCTGTCAATTATTTGCAGTGTTTTTGTAAATGTTTTTGAAACCTTGTAAACACACCACATATTACATGTCACATTTTTGGGGATATCTTTATGAAACTTGCCCTGATTGCTCAAGTTACACATGTAGAACCCAGTTAAAATTCATTTTGTTTGAAAATCATGTAAATATTTAAAAAAGGTCGAAGTTGAAATGTGCTAATCGAAATACTAAGTTTTAAAGCTGTTGAACATGAATATCAGGGTATCCATTATACTCTATGACTTGGCGGGTGGTGAACATATAATTAAATAGGTATATTTTGTAGCCTGGCAATCGAGCATCTGCAGATCTGTTGAAAACCTATTGCGGACTATAATGTGCACAACTCATGCAAAATCTTAAACCATCGATGAATTGGCAGATCTGTTTAATTTAGTTTGCTCTCTTATTTGAAAACAGATGTCTTGCATACATTTTGGAGAGTTCTGCATTAAAATTGTGCCTAAAAAGTTTTGGGTTGGAAAAAAGTGTACTCATGTGAGTACACTGCATTATGGATGCTACGTCTATGGGATGAAATTACAATGTACATATATGTACTTAAAAGTCTCATTTTTTTTTTACTTTATCAAGTTGTGTTGATATTTTTTGTTATCAAAAAAGACTTGTAGGAGATTCTCTATGTATTATACCGTACATGTACATACTGTACATGTAACTGTCATAGTCAAATCACGTAAAGCTGAAAATGATATTTTTACCGACCAGCAAAGATCATCAAAGTGTTAATGTTTTACAAACTTTTGTCACATTACACTGTATAGACTAATGTTTTCTATCAGGAAATATGTGTTACATACATACATATTAAAGCAATTAAACTGCATGTACAAGTATAATATCTGTAAGGGTATATACGGTTATTCATTTGTATCGTCTGTGTATTTTATACTGTTACAAGTCGAATTCAAATAATATTAATTTACGACAGCTTTACATGTATGTTTCTATTTGTTTCCCAACCTCGAAAAAAAATATGTTTTTAGTTGAATGCTCATCAATGTATTTTATCTTATCAATGATGTAAGTTTAGATTTCAATTTGGAAAAACCCTAATGTTTACTACTGGTAGTTATATGTAGAAAAGATCCCTGGAGTGTCACGTGTCAAGGTAAAGTGAATCACTTTGTGATGTAAACTAATATTTATAACAATTACGTCATGCTATGTAAATTTAACTATTATAAGATATTTTTCAGTATTTGATGTCAGTCTGATTGCCATTCTGTAGTTTATTAGGCATGTATAGGAATCCATAAAATAATATTCAATGTAAATACATGCACTAAGCCACTAAATCCTGTTTATAGTTACTGATAAACACCAGTTAAAATGTTGTACTTATATGCAAGGGTTCATTGCCAAGAATGAGTGTATTGGACAATATTTGTTAAGTTGTGTTTTCTGTCAACACCAGCTCCCTGTAATGATATAGCATTTTAGATCCTTTTGTTTACTTTTATTTGAATATAGAAAATCCAGGGTAGCAAGACTTACGTGTGCATGTACTACAGAGTAACTAGATTCATACCAAAATATAGAAGGCATGGAATGGCTTTTATGAATTGATCACTGTTACAGGTTTATAAGCATTTTTGTGCAGAAAGGGTCTTTTCGATCCATATCTAGGATTCTGATCGGATACTGGTTTTTCCATGATAAAGCAAACTGTCATTAAAAACAAATTTTTGAAATGGATTCACCTGAAACCTGCATGCACTGTTATTCAGGGGAATATAGAACATGTATCTACCATAGCTACCGTTAAGAGAATTTCAAATACCAAATTCAGTATGCTGCACATGCAGTCGATACATTCTGTTCACATTCTGTGAATATATTTTACCTTTGCATAACAATACTAATGACTGATGTGCAGGTGGGCTTGTGACCTTTACTACTTTACACAGAAATCAGGGCTTCCTTTTCTTAGATTATGGGATCATTTTCACTAACTTGGGGTCCATTTTGTGAACTAGGGAGACCTTCCATTGGACTCATGAGCTCAGCGTCTTAAGGGTCCATATCAAGTTTTTGGCATCTTCATTCTGTTTAATTATATGTCCACATTAATAATGCGAATGTCCCTGTGTATGTGTCTGTGGGCAGCCTACAGGGTGCAATTCTTAATGGATTGTCTTGAAACCCTAAGGGGACAATTCCTATTGTTTTTGGTGTGTTTTCCAACCTCCGGGGGCAGAGCCATGTCATCTTTTTGTATTTTGTATTTCTTAACGGATCATCTTGATACTTTGCATACTTATTTCTTATATACTAAGGATTACCCCTATAGATTTTTAATAGATCATCTTGGAACTTTGTATACGTATTCCTTATAGCCTAAGGACGACAACTATTGGTTTTGGTGCATGCCCTGACTCCCAGGGGCTGAGCCACACCCAATTTTTGTGTTTATCGTATACTGGCCACAATTCTGAATGGATGATCTTGAAACTTGGCATATTTATTCCTTATAGCCGAAGTGGGGCAACTATTGCTTTTGGTCAATGTCCAGACCCCAGGGGCAGAGCCACGCCCAAATCTTGTGTTTAGCGTCAGAAGGCCACACTTCTGAATGGATTATCTTGGAACTTGGTATACTTATTATACCCTAAGGATGGCAACTATTGATTTTGATGCATGATTACCCCTCCCCCCGGCGGTTCCACGCCCACTTTTTGTTAATATTTTTTCTGTAAATATTACTAAATAATCTACAGGTTGCAATTATTGACAGATTTGGATCCAATTCAGCATGATCCATCATAGGGTTCTACCATTTATATTGGTCCATGTCCAACAGTCCAACCCCCATGGGGGCAAAGCCATGCCCAATTTTTGTGTTAAACGTCGACAGGCTGCAATTCTGAATTGATCATCTTGGAACCTATTCCTTATACCATAAGGTGGCAACTATTTGTTTTGGTGCATGTCCCAACCCCCAGGTGTGTCCTACCACTAACCACACCCATATTTTTGTCTGTAAATACTCGACAGGTTGCAATTATTAACAGACTTTGTTCAAATTCAGCATATCAATCATTTCAATAACAGGGTTGTACCGATTTGCGTATAGATATATTGTTCCATATCCAACCCCCAGGAGCAGAGCCACGCCCAATTTTTGTGTTTATCGTCTACAGGCAGCAATTCTGAATGGATCATCTTCGAACTTGGCATATTTATTCCTTATATCACAAAGACAGCAACTATTTATTTTGGTGCATTCCCCAAACCTCTGGGACGGTGTCACACCTACTTTTTTGTTAATATTTAGTCTGTAAATTAGGCAAAACAAACCCCAACGCCTAGCCTTACATGTACAGTCGTTGCAGCCATTTCATATTTCATGCCCTTCATTTTAAAAAGTACCTTATCAATCAAAGCAGGAATGTGGACATATATTGCAACGATAGCAATGCTCTTGTTTTTCTGTCTTCCATGATCTTGAGCACATGCCTTGAGTTGTGAAATCTTTCCTTAAATTATTAAAGTTTAATTTAATTACTGCACTATCAAGTGTAGCTTTCTGATGTCTGTGGTTATACTCCCATCATTATTAATTTATTCTTTGTGGTTGATTAAATGTCGACAATCAAGGGAATTGGGAAGTTAGGTCAAATATTGATCAATAAAGAAGATGGATTATATATTGATTATATATAAGTAGGTTTTCATGTTTCTTCATTAGGACATGAACATATATAGTCCAAAGTCATGATTACAGGCAGCAATTTAAGGAGAGTGGGGTCTATTACTGTCTTCAGGCCTCAAGCAATTGCTTGAGAAACTGTAATGAAAGTATATGTACATGTAGAACTTGAAGAAATGTAATTTTATCTGGGGATTTCTTTCCAGCAGTTGCTTTGAAATTAATTTGAAAAAATATTTGCTACATGTACACTGTATTTGATCTTGAGCCTGAAATGGAATTGGATGTTTATGAACAAATTTTAGATTTTATTTTGAAATGGAATAGGTGAGCAGAACCACCCCCTATGTCAGAGTGTACAGTTATGTACCAGTAGTCATTGACTTTTGTCTTTTCACATGTATGACTCATGAGACAAGTGAATGGTTTATATAGGGAGTGGGTAGACATGTGATGAAATGTGTTCACATTTATATTAGATGACACAGTCTATCATTGAGTCAAATGTTGTGGTTTCAATCACAGGTTTGTATGTGTTAAAAACTTGGGTTACCTTCCTAAACTTGTAGGTTTCTCTTGGCTCTATAGTTTCCTTCTATTCCTAGAAAAGAACCATCATTGCAAGCTGATTATTGAAATACACATGTATTGATAAATTTTAGTCCCTAAATGACCTAGTTTCTGTTACATATATTTCATTGTTTCTTTGATCTTCTTTCATGGCTAGAGCTGACTTTATCATTACTAAACTTTTATTTCTAATCTATTGTAAATTGGCCAAGAATTTTCTATTCTCAATCATACATGTATATAGATCCATGATATTTGTGAGGATGTCTTAATTTTATAATTAGTAGGACAATAATCAAACATAAAACAATGGCCCACACTTTGTGTTCAATAAGATTATTTACTCTTTTTTTCTCCTCTTACATTTAATGTCAACATGAAACATTTTTTCATTCCGGTCAAAAGTAAATATAGTTATTGTCATCTTGCCAATAAATCTGTCTCCTTTTACACACAGAATAAGTCCATCTTCTTCAGGTCATTGTGATTGTACATGTTAGAGATTCTTCATCTTAACACGTATTTAGACAATGTTCTCGGACTTCACTATCAGTAATTATCCCATTTGGTACACAAAAGTAGGACTTTGTAGGCTCATTTCAGATAATGGTGAAAACAGTTCAAATTAAATCGTAAAAATATCTAGGGGCAAAGCCGAGATAAGCAATTTGATTGGGGAAGAGTTTGGAACACAATAATCCTGCTTGTAATTGAGTAGGTGTAGGATGTTACACCCCATTTCATTTCAATTCATTTTCCAAGTGATGAAACTTGGTTGGTGTGTAATTTCATTACATCAGTATCTTGTCTGATTATAAAATATATAATGAACATTTTCTGCTTAGCTTAAGCAGAGTGATAAAACAATTTGATTGCTAGTTGCTTTATAAAAAGATAAATGTGCAAGTAATTAACAAGATTTGGAATTGAGACAGGAGACATTAAATATTGCCAATTCTATGCCTAAATGCCTAAAAATGAGATCAGAGCCCATCAAGTAGAATTGCTTCCAGGGGTTGAAAAAATTTACTGGTTGCTCTGGAAAAGATCTGACATATGTACATTGGTTCTCATGATATAAAATGGCCAGTAGTTAAGTCTGTTGCCAATCAATGTAAAATATGTTTATAGAAAGGTAGAACATACTTGTCAATATTAACACAGTCCACCCTGAATAACTCAACCAAAGTGGACATAAGCTTTACTGCGTTTGCTCTCCCATGGTTAATACTATCTATTTCTAGGCAAATCTTTTTGCTAGGATCAAAGAAATATTTAGTTGGATTGATGGTTGACAGGTTGGCACATGAGTAAGATTTTCGTAACTAATTTTGTTTACCTCTAATTTAGGGTTGATGCCAGTTTTTTTAATGTGAGTAATTTTGAAACACTTGTACAATTATTGTAATCTAGTTATTTTGTGTGAAGAGTATTTTACAGTATTGTATTCATCCTTGGTTTTCTGCAACAAAATCATCAGTCAATTGTATCAATGATGACTGTGCATGGTATTACATTAACCAACACTACATATTCATGACACAATACATAAGTATATCTTTAGATTTTCATCTAGTCTTACAAAATTTATGTTTTTAAAAAAAAAAAAAAACAGATTCTGAGCAATGTACCAGTAACAGACATGTGCCTGTATATATGTGTTCATAGAAAGAAGTAAACAGACAAGATAATGGAGATTTGTTTAAACTTTAAAGATCAAGTCAATTTCTGGCAGGGCTCAATCAATCCAGAAAATCCAAAGAAGCATCATAAAAGATTTCAATTGATTTCTAGTGTATTAGTATTCCACTACAGGTGCTGTCCTGAAAAGGGCAAGGCTCAAGCATTGTTTAAGAGGAAACTTTTAGGCTCAACAGTTACAGCATTGAAATTTGGAAGTTTGAAGTCTGTGGTCGAAGTTTGGTCTCCATTTAG
This sequence comes from Patella vulgata, assembly GCF_932274485.2. NCBI lineage: Eukaryota > Metazoa > Mollusca > Gastropoda > Patellidae > Patella > Patella vulgata. The sequence goes on from NC_065885.2 coordinate 49,397,193, forward strand.
TCAACGTGCCTCCAATCAGTCAATTTCCTAGAAACCATAATTTTTTATTATTTTATTTACAGTACGTAAAGAATGGTCGGTTCATGAAGATGGTGCTATGGCACATTGTCTACAGAATGAAGAAAGTAAGTTTTAACACACAAAACATTTAATTACCTTTCTTCATCTATCATCATTGTACTATCTACATGTAGATAATGATTTTCACACTATTAAAATGTGACGGAAATTTTGGGCGTAAGAAATTCCAGCTGAAATATGTGAAGGCAACAGAAACTTGGAATTAGTCATGATAAATTTTGACAATAAACTTGAAAGTATTGATTATGTTTATTTTATGATGGACTATTAGAATAGCCATGGATGTTCCTTCGACATTGAATTCAAGTACATGTATACCTGTCTTGCATTTAGATTCTAACTATATATCGTCGGTGGGGAGTCAAAAGGTCGTATTTCGATTTTGCGAAATTGCCCAGAGGTTAAGAATCAAAATGTCTGATAAAACCGTCACGTCAAAATGTCGTATGTAAAATGACGTATTTCTGAAGCTTTTCTCAAATATTTATTTACAAAATATATGTGTAGCCATTTAAACAGTATGTAACTATCCGCACATATCAAGCCCAACATCTAGTGCTGAAATAAGGAGTGAAAGCTACTTATTTGCAATTTTATACAGCAAAGACGTATCTCGGGAAAATATTCAGCTTTAACTGCTTCAATTTCATAGATTTCACGCAGTAGAACCTCAACAATAATTTCAATAATACGTATTTAACCATAAAATAATACTGGCTATATTTCGTTTGATTGTAATGCTTTGGTTAGACACAAAGTAGATTTTTTCAAGAAAATACGACCTTTTCACTCTTAATAATTTTTAAGATTTTTTTGGGGAACACCCCATATACGACATTTTGAAACAATGTCGATAAAACCTCTTTTTATTGGCTTAGAAATACGACTACCAGATGAAAAGATGCACACGAAAATTCTCATTCTGAAGAAGCAAAAAAGTAAATTTCGCAAAATATGCCAGATACGACCTTTTGACTCCCCACCGACGATATGTGAATGCTTCATGATATTGATAACATATTCTTAATATTTTTATGGATGTCCCCATTGCTTGGAACTAGGTCATATGCTATTAACGAATCGATTGACAATTGAATTCATTTAACTTTCTTTAGAAGATTTGCAATATTACAGGAGTTCTTATTGGTGAAGAATACATATGCATGCATTTCTATTGAATAATTTTTCAGTAAAGTTTTTATGTCAAATATTTTACAGATAATCGACATTATGGTTTTAACAGGAATCAGAGACGTACGGTACGTAGTGACATTCCAGTTGCAAAGTTAGTTCAATCAGAAGAGGAAAAAAGATTACAAGAAGAAAGATTAAGACAATTACAGGAATTAAATGCACTGTAAGTGTTTGAAATATTTTTAGATGAAAAGGAATGGTGTTTAATAGCATGTCAACACAATACTCAAACTAACCTACAGTTCAGTTATGTCTATGTAACATGTGCAATGATGGTGGGGGAAGGGGGGAGATTCTGCCCAGATAACCATATTTCTACCTTTTTCATATCAAATGCCAACTGTCAAGGGTTGTTTTATATACACAGATGGACATCAGTTTTTTGTCCATGTGAATGACTAATAAACCCAACAACCTTCTTTTTTGCATAAAAGAAGGTTCTTGAACTAAACTCACGTAAGTTAAGGGTACTAAACCTCCTTGATTTATTTATGAATAAAGTTGATCTTCTATATACATGTATTTTGTTTTGAAAGATAAAACAGTAGTTGATTTGTACAATAATAGTTGATTACATCTCAGTGTTGACTTTATTTGAGTAAAGGACACATTGTTATTTGACAATAATTATTTAGAAACTAAATCAAATAGGTCAAGCCATAGTTTCAATAATACTCGTGCTCAACAAAATCGATGTCAATGCATATTGAAATAACAATCTAGAATAATTTCATTTGCATACTGTATGTACTTGCAACTTTAAGTTTGACTGTTTTTACAAGGGCTGAAAGGGATGCTGAAATAGCCAAGAGAGTTGCAGAGAAGGAGAAAGAACAAATATGGCGAAAAAATTCAATTGAACAAGATGATGAGGTAAAACTATATCACTGAAATACGCTGATATTTATAATGCATGGGTTTCATCTAGCAGTCATTAAAATACAATATAGTATAATTTTGTAATTTATGTAAAAAGGCATGATTAAGCTTTTGATTATATATACTCTTCAAATAAAAGTAGGGGATATTCAGAAACAATACAAAACTGCGGAAATGCACTGCTGTTTTTATTAGAGGTAACCAGTGTATGTTAATAACAGGCCAATTGCCTACACGTGAACATAAACAGTTCATATGGGCGACTAATCTCACGGCTCCATTTCACTTGCAAAGAGATACACTATCAAAAGTGAAAATGGACGTTTTTGATTTTTGTCTTAATAATGAGTAATTGCTCCACCAACCCTCAGACATTCAGCAATTCGTCGTGGCATGCTCCTAATCAACCGTCCAATCACGATTTGGGGCAATCTGACCCACTCCTCTAGCAGTGCCACGGCCAATTCTTGCAGTGTTGTTGGTTGACGTTGAAGTCGACGAACATGTCTCCCAATCAAATTAAACGTAACACACTAAAGCAAAGATACGCTAAACAGTAAATCTTATGCAAGAACCGATAAGAAAGCAAACATGGATAGGATAAACCAACAAACGGCAGTTTTCATCAACCCTTCCTTAAGGTGTCAAAATTGACAATGAACCCCTCCCACGCGTATGGTGCTATTGCGTGTCGCACGTGCAACTCAGTGGTTCTGTTGGGGCGATAAGTTCTTCATCTGTGAACATACTCTCAAAGCATGTCAAGTGTCCATGACTATTTATCATATTACAACCTGGATAGGTATTTGCATTTCAATATCCCCTACTTTTTTTGAAGAGTATATATGAATTTTGAAGTCATAGGAGACAATTTTACTGTCAAATAAGGCACATTATTTTTAAAACAAAGTGAATTGTTTGTAGATATCTTCTACAATTTTATACTTTGGTGTGGTTTTTGCAGGCCATTGCCAAACAAATGCAAGAAAAAGAAAAGAAGAAATATGAGAGATACCTTGAGAAAAAGAAAGAAAAAGAATTAAAAAAGAAAAGGGAACGATTAGAAAAGGAATTAGCAGAGCAGTCTGAACAAGCCAGAATGACTCAAAGTCATGATGTTGAAGATCAAGGTCAGTTTCGTACTGAAAAAAACAGAAGTATATAAAGATAATACTATACAATCTCAATTTTATTTCTGTTTGCCAGAAATATATGCTGGAGAATGACCAGAGTTTAAAGAATTTGTTTTTTTAGTTGAAGATTCCTTGTAATATTTAAATTATCTGTTGGCTTTAACACTGAAACATTTTTTAAAACTTTTCCATCTAGTCATAAGTAAATAGTCTATCTTAATTTGAAAGTATTTTATTACGTTATTTATATCTTACAATTCATGTCTTATCAGGTTAAAGTAATCCTTTCTGTTTTAACAGATTATCAAACCTGAAGATAATTACCAGATATTTCAGCGGACAATGATAATATAATGTGTAATGTATTTTTCTTTCTAGGTACAGACAGATTAAATGGTAGTGTAGACAGATTAAGTTTAGAAGATACAGCTAATGGTCATACTAGGTATACACAAAGGTAGTTAGTTTCTAACACCTTACTAACATATACTCCTTGAAATAAAACTCATACTATTTCAACCCAAATGTCATACATATTACCCAGAAACTCATTTAACTCCAGTTTATAAAAATAAATACAAATTCAGTGATATATTCAGAATAAGTATTTAGTTAAGCAAGTAGGGGAGAGTGGGGCACAGTGGGTATGATTTCTTTTTTTTTTTTTAGTGAATTGACGAGAAGCGAAATACTACAGAGAATCAGACTATGTACTCAGTTGAAGTCAGTCATATGTTCAGTTTAACAGTGCTGTTAAGGAGTTAATAAATTGAAACCATTTCTGTGTAGATCATTGCAAAACAGAAATTTTTTTGACCCAATGTGCTCAGTGCATTGCCCCTTTGAAATGTGACCCAATGTGCCCCATCAGCAACAACGGCAGAAACTCAAAAATGGCAGGGAGACAAGTGACAGTATTATGAAACAAAATATTTCTGATGAGAGTCAATTACTATCTCCTTCACCTGAAATTTAAAGTTCGTAGGTTCTGACAAAATCTGGAGTATCCAAGCAGTTTATCCGGTCCACTAAAAATTTACTTTTGCATCAGAAAAACGGTTAATGCGTGATAAATTTTAATCAGCTTTCAAGAATTTATTGAATTTATGAGGACAAATGGGGGCAATAAAGGGGAATTCCCCAATGATGTCACAATTGAATTTTCCAAAAACAGTTAAAAATTAAAAAGTTGGCTTACTGTGCCCCACTCGCCACCACAGAAATACATGGAAAACACAGAGCAATTTAAATCATGATGTAGTTTCTAGATTGGGAAAACATGCTACAGCCCACCAAAATTTTTAAAAAGAAATTGGTTTAATATTTGAACATCATCAAATGAACCTTACACACTTTCGTATATTTCGCTGTTGTATGGTATATATGTAATCCTGAGGTATACTCCCTGGTTCATATTTTAAATACACTGATTTTGTTTAAACATATTTGTTTTGTTAATTTATTGTTTATTAGTATCTTACATGGATATACATTAACTAAACAGCAGTTGCATTGTATTGGAGAGGACTCCCTTTTAAGTTTTAGTAACTTTTGTCTGATCAGTTGACTTAAAATAATAAAATATGTTTAAATCAATCAGTGATATATTCTAATAACATTAGGCAAGTTATGTATTGCAAAATAAGGCATAATTTTTGTGTTGAAAAAATCACATTTTTGGCTTTAAAAACAAAACAATATTTTAATTGTTAAGTTCAGATTGAGCATCACACTGCTTATCTGTCTTTAAGATAATTTAACAAGAATATTAAAGATAAAATTTAGCTGGTACAGCACCCACATTGCTGTAATTGTTAATTATTGTCTTTCACAATTAAGAATGTAGCACTGAAATGTTTTTACGATGATTCATTGCTTGTGTATAAACAAGGAAGGAAACAGGAAAATTATTCTATACATGTATTGTCCTATTTCTATAAAACATTATAAAATGATCATAATACATTCTAATACTAGTATATCTATCAGTAATAAGTTTATTTTATTTATTCAGTCATTTAGTACATGTAATATATTGTAATTGTTTGGAATAGTTAAAACATGGATTTATTGTGGCAGTACAAAAATTAAATGATGTAAATAAATAATGTAAAATTACAAATGATATAGATAATAAGACAGTTGACTGTCCTCATTGTATTATGTCAACTTTGTTGATAAACAGTTATACTTATTTCACTTTCTTCAATTTGTAAACTATTTCTTTCCCACAAAATGAAATCTTAATCTTTAAAAAAATTAATAAATATGAAACTCGCAAAGATATAATAGGTCTTATTATAGTTAGATGAATGAATTCAAAATGTGTCATCACGGATATATCCAGCTACCAGAAGCTCTATGATACTTTATTGAAGAAATACAAAAATTCAGTTTCTGTGCTGAGTTGGCCATAAGTCCCCTAAGTTCATATAGTTATGTACCTTGTCCGTAAATACTTAAAAAACAAAGTAATCATTATTATTATCAGGTCATTCATAAAACTGAAGAATGAAATTAATAATGAATTGTGGCGTTGATTTAGAAGACCCCCTTCTTTGGGACTTCCCCTTTAAAAGGAACTGTTTTAAAGTACTTTGAATTTGAGCAAATTATTTCAAGGAGAAAAGATTTAGATATGTATTTTATAATTACAGTGAGCTGTTGATGTATGTTATGTTGTTTTCTGTATTTATCTAATACTTATTGTCTTCTATAAATTCTTTAACTTTAACATATATTCTTGTTTCAGTTGACTAATGATAACTATTTCTTACTAGTCTGATAACTACATGTATTTCCACTTGGTGTATCTGGTATCTAAACTAATGCAATACAGGAATTCATTAAATAATTGAAAGATTTTATGTGATATGAATGAAAAATAGAAATATTAAACTAGAATAATGATTGCTCTTTCAATATTTATGTGTGGTTGAATGGTCGACATTAAATAATACTTAAGCAATGTCTTAAGCTCAAGACATTAAACAGCTTAAATACAGACACTTGTATGTGTTTTGCAATGAAATATGTCTCACAGATCCCAAATTTCATCTAGTATAAATAATGTACGCTTGGCACATTGTCCCTACCATTATTTCGGCCAACATCAAAGGATGACATCACATTTGTATTTTGAAGAGTGCGATGTAGTTGTCCCAGGTCTTTTTATTGTAGGCCTTTTTATTGGTTTACATATGATAGGATCTTAGAAAATAGATGATTATATTAATTCTACATACTTTACCTGTTTTGCTATTGCTACACTTACATGTATAGAGCTGTTTTCTATAATTTGGGTTTTAATGCTGCACTTATATTGCTGTTTTCTGAAGTCAGGTGTCAATACTAAACTTATTCAGGTTTGCTATAAGATAAGTCAAGTCCAATAATACGGGGTTACTTTATGACTCACGGCAGTGTTATGGTGACATCTGTTGTATAATGAGGTAGTCCCCCAAAATCGGTGTTATAATGAAGTCCTAATGATAAACTCTGTTCATTTTGTTCCAATTTATTTTATTTTTAATTTTTAACTCAACTGGATAAATATGGAGAATCACATATGCAGAACATGATTTTCATTAAGTATTTCCATAGATGTTAATGGAAGTGACTGTCATGTTATTGGAACAAACATTTCATCTGCTTTTAACTTGTTAAAATTAAAAGCCTTGGTTATTCACAAATTTGTAAACATAGTCTTCAGTTATGATTTATTGTAAACACATTACATAAAAGTTGTTTTTTAGTTGTTTTTTTTTATTATTGAAAATGTAGATCAAAATAACTGTATTTATCTCATATCTAATTATTTGAATCAGTTACAGTACAGCATACAGTACCAAAATACAAATGTTTGTGTATTATAGTATAGGATGAAATCGTTACTTGTACATGGCTAGTTAACAATGTAAAGGATCTAAACTACTTTGATTTATAGGTCACAATAATCAGGTTGATCTGTGATGGGGCAATCAGTTTGTTTACTGATATTAGTTTAAATTTTGACAGTCGGTTATAGCCCAAATCAAATAGGTCTAGCTATTTTACAGTTGAGTAATGGTTGAGTTATGTCCACTATGTATATTTATGTAGACCTTTCATTAAAATTCCTACCAATTCTTTGATGTAACCTATAATCTAGATTTAGTTCAAGCCCTGACAAATGACTGTGTTATACTGATCACAGATTAAAGCATTCTGGAGAATATTAAGGGTTGTGTAATAATATGTTTTTATATTCATCCAGTGTAATATAATTACTGTTTTAGAGTGACACCTGCTGGTCAGATTGAAGATGATGGAGATTTTAGTGATTTCTATGCACTGCCACCTGGTGATGATAATGATCCCATCAGACGCCATATGCAAGAAACACAGGATGAGGTAAAAAGATTGATGGCATAGATTTTTTGACAGATTTTTAAAGGGGTTATGAAAAAACAAAATGCAGCCCTGATCACACTTGATATGATTTTTGTATTAGTGATAAAAAGAACCAATTTAATGTATTATTAGCCCCAGCAAGAATTTTTCAGTTTGACTGCAATGAATAATAATCTGGATTAAATACTGCCAATTGTGTACCTATATTATTATGGTAACTGGTTGTAGTTGTTTACATAGTTTATGCAATAACATGTGGGAAATTTCTGAATCCATGGAAAAGACCAGAGCATTTTGTCCTTAATTCCTTTCAGCCTATCATAAGACATACAGAAGTCACTGTGTGATCTTTGACACTGTACGCAATCAAAACTATTTTGACCAGACTAATGCAGTGACAGTTTGGGCTGGATTGATTGAGACTACCTTTCCATCATCAATAGAAGGCCTGATCTCACTTTAACTCTGTACATCTTACTATGCCCTTCAAGTAATATGTTTCTTCACTAATTTTGATTGGCTACTGACCCAGTTTGGGACCTCTCAGATTCCTTGATAGAAAAATACCATCGTGAATACCAAGTGGATAATCCTAGAATTTAATTAGGCTTTGATATTTATGGTAAATGGACAGCGATTAAAGACAACATTGTCTTGTATATGCAATGAATTCTCCTCCGGCTTCACACCCATTGCTAGGTAGCGGTCAGCCAAGTCACGTGACACAAACGTGACCTCTTTTTAATAGATTTCTTATAGCAGGGGTATTCCCTCTTGAATACAATGGTTTCAGAAGGATTTGAAGCAAAATTTTGATAGACTAATTAGTTTGAATATGTTTTTAGTCCAAATATATCATCAAATCACCCAGTTTGTTTGTGGGAATGTATCTTTAATGTTTTGCTAAATTTTATATTTTAGGAATTGGCGAGGTTATTACAAGAACAAGAACATAAGGTATTCCTTAAATCTTCATTCTTATTTTAATTATCTATATTAAGTGAACTTCATGTACACAGCAATGCTAGTTTGTGTGAAATTATTGAATGGGTTTGGTTTGAGCCTTACAAACTTTCTTCCTATTCAGTCAGAGCTGATTAATTCAATGGTTGAAGTTGTAAAAAGCAATACCTTTTCTTCTACACATATTCTTCCCATTGATAGAGCCCAAGACAAGGAGATTGGAGAAATCATAAAAAATTAAACATAAATCTGTAAACCACTTCCTTAAAACCCTTCTCCCATGTAAGATGAACCGTTTGTCTACAATATCACCCTCGGGGGAAGTGGACGTAAAACTCTAGAAACGAACGAATAAGATGAACCAACTACTTAAAAACATGTTTGAATGAATATGTACCATATATACTTTATATCAATATTTACATTTTTAGATAAATATTATACACCCAAAACACAAATAACATGTCGCAGATTGAAATATCTATTTGGTTTCTCTAAACTTTAAATGACAACAAAGCAGACGATCTTGATTATTTTATTTTTAAAAATGTGTATTGTTGTACTTTCAACTACAAGTCTGTTATTACTATCTTACTATGCAAATTTTTAAATGGGCATTATTTAAGCTTAGACTGAATACTCTAGGGTTCTATATATGAATGTAATTCAGGTATTTTGCTACTTGCCATTTCAAATATTCAGTTACATATACATTGTAATAGGTAATACAAGAGTTACTAAATATAGATCAAGAGTAAGAAATTTAATGTCAACTACCTTTTCATGTCCTGATTTATTTTCACAAAAGTTGTACAATTTGTTAAATTTATGTTGAAATCAAATACGTTCCGCTGTCTGTCTTCATTATCCCAGTCGGATGAGTAGGATGTTAAACCCCATTTCATTTTATTTGGTTTTTTGGTTGCAAATCTGTATTTATTTTCTGGGAAATAATGACATCACAAGTTATTTATCATTACACTTTTTGTAACTGATTTATCTTATATTGAAACCGCATATTTAAAATCTTTAAATATTAATATTTGACGGGTTTCTTTTCATGGCGGGGGAGGGGGGGGGGGGGGAGTCTTGTTGAATATTTTTGTGATGTCAAAAGTTAAAAACCCCTGTTACACTACTTTTGTTTGGCTGATATTATCTAAGAGGCAAATGAACATACTCTTGTTATGGACAAAGTCAAACAAAAGGAATGAACAGTAGAAATGGGATAGTTCTTGAGTCAGATTATTTTCTTTAATTAGTATGTTTACTTATATAACAGAGAAATAAGGCAGAAGTTGATAAAGATAAATTAAAAGCTATAGAAGTACAAGATGAAGAATTAGCCAGAGTTATACAAGAACAAGAAAAATTAAAAGCAAGAAAAGCGAAAATAAAACGTCAACAATTAAAAGAACAGCAGAGGTTACAGCAGGTTAGTATGGCATTTCTCTGGTCAGACCATTAGCCTTTGTTCTCACTATTTTTGGATTTCATTTGATCCAACTGAGATGTTCAATTCCAAGATTCTTCATTGCATATCCTTTGACGTCTTTACATTTCACAGATAATTCATCAAATCAAGGGGGATAAATCTCTTATTTAAAATTTCTATAATGTTTCATCCAAGAATAAATACGTGGATGACAGCATAATTATTGATGATTATTGGTAAAAAAACAATATTTACTATTTATTAAACATTTACAAAACTGAGTCAAGGCAACATGACATGGCCTCGTTTGGATATACATAGGTAGTAATGGATGGTCTGCTTTTTTTTTTTTCGTGGAAAAATTGCTACACTTCCATTCAAGAATTAATATTTTTCCCGATGTTCTTAGATTGATTGCAAAATAAATTCCATTTGCAGCAGCATCAACAACTTCCATCAACAGAACCATCAAGGAAAGCCACAGAACCTCCTTTGCGTACACCTGATGGTTCAGAACAACCACCTTATCAACATCGTTATAGGCGTGATAGTTATACCAGATCAATATCCAATAATTCAGGACCTGTCCAGAAATCACCTGCTGCCTTTAATGACACAACTCAACATTTATCTGATGAGGAACAATGGTATAATATTCCTGATGATAATATCACTAGTGCTAGGGAATTGACACGTGCTCAAGAGCTCTCTAGTGGTCGAATACCACAAGAAAATTACTCGCATAAAGTTGTCCAGAGAGGACAGAATGGGGTGTCAAAAAGTACATCTCGTCCACAGGAACAGAGACATAATACCGCACACTTACCGCCAGCCGATAGTTTGCCTGATCCAGCAGTTGAACGATGGCTAGCCGAATCAGTACCCAGTAGGGTTGGTGCTCGGGGTCAAAGTGGAGCTGTTTTACCTCCATCCCCTTCTCCCCCAGGCAGTTATCACAGTGAAGAAGAATCTCCAGAAAGGTAAGAAGTTGTCACAAATCATAATTCTCATCAAAAAAATGATAATCCTCTTGTAGAATCCAGTATAGTATCTGTAACTACGCATGTTTAAATATTGTACATAGTTTGTTATAACTGGTGAACTTTTATCATCAACTTCTATCAAATTTTCAAAATTGAAGGGAAGAAATATATATAGCTATCCTTAATACATTCTTATCACAATAAAATATTTAAACTATGATTTAAATAATTTATCAGAAATATAACTTTTAAAGACAGATCATTTCATTAGAACTATATCAAACCTAAAAACTTTATTTTAAATGTAATGGTATTCATATTATTAGACTATTACATGGTGATCCTAGATCTAAAATATTTTTATTTTGTATCCACTTACATCAACATCAACTTTTATTACCCCCACATTCTGTTATAATACTTCTTCCAGCTGTTGGAAACACTTTTATTTTTTTACCCCACAATGCAGAACCAAAAAACAACTTGATTTTAATAAATTAAGACATCAGTGTAATTGTTATTTGTGCTATATATGAACATGTGCCCATGCTATAATAGCTGCTGTGTGTACTCGGTAAACACATGGTTTTGACTGAATACAGTAAGAAAGTGACTGATTGAAGACTATTGTGAACATGACGATTACGGTACCCTAATAACGCCACAGTCGGTGTGTTAATTAAAGACTAACCATTTAATTGAGTTGAGCTTGGTTAAAACTACTTTTCTATTGTATCTAAATAATGAAAAGACTTCTAAAGAATTGGCATTGATTGTAGTATAGTTTAATTACTTTAACCTATAGTAAAACTTAGAGACTGGAAATTTCTATTGGGTCTCTATTTTGTTCCCAATTAAATAGTTAAATTTAAAGTTATATTCTGCTAAACAACCCATTGTTTCCTAACATTTGAATTTATAAGCACTTACAATTTTTTTTTTTTGTCATTTAATTTATTTAGTTTTGAACACGTGCAGCGAAGTCGTTTAAATCATGCAGTTAATAATGCAGGTAGTCAGTCATTTAATATAGCTGCTGCAATAGATCCTACATATAAACGAAGACAACATGAAATAGATGATAATACAGAACAAACACATCAGAAATCTCTAGCTTTTTCTCGCTCTTTACCTGTACCAGATGGTAAGACATCATATATTACTCTAAAATTAATTACAAGTACATTTAGTAGATAAATTGCTTCACTGCAACCAAATGGGGATTCCCTCAATATGCCATATTGTAGCCCTGATTAACAAATGGACTAGAGTAGGTCATTTCGTTGAGCAGAAGATTTGTTGACAAGAAAAAAAGACTCAGTATTCCCTGCCTCCTGATTAACACTGATGGCAGGTATACATTTGTATTCAAGACAATGCACATGTATTTCATTTTAATGTATGAAGTGAACTTGTTAATTTCAGAAACATGTCAATATCAAAAAAATTTGTTTGTCTATGTTCATCTTCCTGTTGATTTTTATATTAATAATTGTATGATTTGACTTGTGTTCTACAGATACTGAAGTAGAATGGGATCCTGCTGGTTTAAGAGGTAGTTTAAGGCGTCCTAAAGGTCAATGGAACCCCACTGCTACAAATTATCAAGGTATTATATTACTGAAATAATATTCTTAAAGTTCACTTAAACATACTCCATGACAAGCTACCATGCCTATTTATTAGCAGTTGTGTAGGCTTTACCTAATATGAAAGCATGGTTTGAATTTTGGAGATTTATCAATTTAATTATATAGTCTTTTTCATGTTTTCTTTCAATGCCAATGGAATCTGTACCTCTTTTAATTATCTGTCATCATAGTGTAAAATTTCAAAATAATGAAACGTATCATTGTGAGACTTGCAATTAAAATATATTAACACAGATAATATTGTGTTCAAGATACAGACTTCTGCCATGGCAAATTCTCCACCCTTTTTAAGAGCAGCATATTACAGAACAACATTTATTGTCTTTTAGTCTCAAAGTTGTTGATAAATAGTTGTCACCAATGATTATTCTTAAACCAAACAAAGTTAGGGAAGAATATTAAAATGGGTTTTGTCCATCTTTCAGTCATAACCTGTTTCAAAGTTGCTTTGTTCATCCGAACCGTGCATATATTAATCTTTAAGTCTTTTGATAATTTGATATTGAAGTACTAAAAGAAAAAGCCAGTGTTGGTAGTTTATAAGGTAGTAGTTGCTGGACATATTATAATATCTACACTACCAGTATTTGGTTATTGATTACAAATAATACAGAGATTGATAATCCCTGTACCTTCCAAAACATCTCCATGTTGATGACTGAGTCTTCTTGCTATTTTATCTTACAGAATCCAGTACTTTAAGTTCACTACGCTCAGACCTGGAATCACCATCTGATGGTGGACCAGTCATGAATCCATTTCAACCGGTTCAAGGCCAGAGAAGGTCAACATTAGACAACAGAAGGAAGGCTTCGAATACAGGCAAGCCAAGTAAGGGCGGGAGCTGTAAACAACAATAGTAAAAAACATATATATAATTATCTATAATCAGCACAAATTTATCTACACATCAACACAAGAATAGTTAGTTTTTTTAATTTCTAGGTTATTTCAGTGATCATAATCTACATACTCAAATTTTCACACAAACTTAAGTCACAGGTGTGATCTAGACCTCAAATAGTATTATTGTAGATGTGTAGAATAGGATAACCTATTCATAAAGGTATAAAGAATGACAGGACACCCCTATTATAAGTTAAGAGATGTCTGTTGTCAATGTTTTTACATCAGAAATTACTACCTGTGACACTAAAAATAGCAAGCCAATATGGAGCTGTGTTAGAAAAAAATAACAGCAACTGTATAAATTGCAGTATAACTTATTCCGAGTCATCAACATATGAAAAGTAAGAATGTAATGGCTGAGTCAACTATATAAGGAAAGTACAGAATATAGACAATGATATTACTAGAATATAAACACAAATCATGTACATTGAGATTACTTCCGTGAAACAGAAAACCCTAGTAGCAACTGAGTCAAGTTCTTAGAAAAATGTTGTAATTTCTTATGGGCATATTGAAGACCATAAAGAGTTGTTTAAATTGTTTTGTATTATACATAAACTTCTGGAGTCTTGGCCTTGAAGTAAATTGTCAATAGATAGTGGCATCGACTCCTGTCTAACCCAGTGTCTTACTGAATTAAATACTCAGCTAAATGTAGATAGAGATATGTTTGAGATTTAAAAGTAGTTGATGTACAGTATACAAAGATTAAACTAATCACATATGTATATAAACTGTTTGCTGAAAAACTTACATAATCTACTTAAACCTAATATCTGAATCATCCGAATTTTGAAAACTGAAGCTTTGTGAGTGCTTTGAATTACAGAGAGATCTGACTTTATATGTTTTTCTGATTAGAGTTTTGTTTCAAATCCTTTATCTATGGAAAGATTATTTTAGCTTTTAGCTTCAATTTTCTATAATCTGATTGAAACACAGAAGGATCTTGAAGGCTATTTGGACTGGAAGCCGTCGATAATGTAAAAAACAACCAGAAATTTAGATCTATATTTTAATCAGATTGAATTTTTAGCGTTGTGTTAATTTATTTTGTCTCAACTACATATATAATGATATATATATTGATAAGGAAACAGACCAATTAAATGTACACGACAGTACATATGTATATTTTTATATTTATCACTCCTCTAACCTACTAACATATATTTATTAATTAAGGATTCCAGTTGCAATAAGGTTAAGGGTCATATTGAATAATTTGTTGATATTTGTATATCGTTGCTATTTATTTACTATTAATATTGATTAATATAACAACCACAAAAGACCAAATTCTCTTTGATTTCTGAAACACAAAGCTAGGATTTCATCGAATTACTGGGCTTATATAACATGTATATGTAACAAAGAGAACTTGTTGATTTAAAGAGAAATTTAAATATTCTGGTTCTATGTACATGAAGTGTATTGTTACTATACTTATTATAGATTTCCTCATATGAGATATTTAATGAAGAGCTCTTTTTCTGTCCAGACATCTTTTCTTTTAAATATTATTGATTTGTAAAAGGAAATCAATATTGTTTGGAAATCATTGATATATATACTGTTTTTGGTAATTTTAAAGACAACTGCCTATTTTTACCCCTTTTTGGAAAACAGTTCTTCAAATAGAACTTCTACATGTATCAGTTATAAAATTTGAATTGACTAATTAGATTAAAGGAATATGTAAAATAGTAGGCCATTTTATTAGAATAGAGACAATAAATTATATTATTGCTTATACATGCAAGTAAATTGTAGTTGAATACAGGGTTTATTTCAAGTTTACATCTATCATCAGATAATTTCCACATTATTGATTTAGTAGGATGTATTTATTATACTAGTACCCAAGGGTTGGCTTGGTACCCTAATCTAGCGCTGTATTTCATAAATAAAAGTGAAGCAACATGATAAATCAATTCTGAGTCAAGGTACTGAGTCAAACTAGGCCACTAGTTCCAAATCTATATTTCTTGGGAAGTATTCCCATTGAGCGCCATTTACTATTCCATCAGAAGATGGAGTGTGAATTACATTGCTATGAACGAAAGTAGGGCAATATTTTAGTTTGGTTGTGAAAGTGAGTGCAATTCTGTTTACAAGTTATTTATAGTAAATTATAGAACTCGACACAACAAGTACATGGTTCATTGCATAATACATTAAAAATAATTGGTTCTGCATACATCCAAAATAAATTAAAATTTTATGATAATCTTTCAGTAAAATACCCAACTCTGTCTTACTGATGGATTCAGTCATCGTATTTACATGACTGAATATAAGTAAATTTTATGTAAAAAAACAAGTTTATTGTTTTGTAAACGATATGCACATTTTATCTATTAAGATATTGATATTCAATCTGATTAAACCGCAGGTCTAATATAGTTACATTTTGTTATAGTTCAAATTCCATTTATGTCTTCACTGACAGTGGGATTGGGAATTTTAAAAAAATAAACTAATTCTATCTGATGTGGAGGATAAGCGAATGGAATGGTCTGTACAGAATTATTTTAATATAAATAGTCTGTCAGTTTAATTGACCAACCATTCAGGTCTCTATGGAGTTGAGACCATGGGAAGGTATAAAAAATCGAAATGGAATTTAGATCTGTATTTTAATCAGATTGATTGTTTTGGAAAATTTTGTATCATTTGTTTATTTAAAGGTATTTTTGATACATGAACATGTATATTATATTTGACGTTCCAGCATGAGGATGAATTTTCATTATTTAAATGATGAAGAGAATTTATTTTATTTTTACATATTATATTTGTTATCTCGTGTTTTTATATACTTTCCAGTAGAAATAAAACAAATAGCTCAGTTTTTTCAATATTTATTGCTATTTTATTATATTTATAATAGTTCTCTAATTGCTCACCTGTATTTAGCTTAAACTTGAGAAAAATAGTATATCGATTTATTAATGTCAAATCATCTTCATATAAGTTCTACAGTATGCCAATCAGTCTAATTAAAATTTGATATTTATTTCATTACAATCTTTATATGGGTTGGCCTACATTACCTAGATTTGGGTTGGCCTACACTACCTAAATTTGGGTCGGCCTACACTACCTAGATTTGGGTTGGTCTACACTTCTTAGATTTGGGTTGGCCTACTCTACCTAGATTTGGGTTGCCCTACACTAGCTAGATTTGGGTTGACCTACACTACATAGATTTTTGTTGACCTACATTAGCTAGATTTGAGTTGACTGATGGTCTCTGTTGTCAGTGCATGATTGCCAGGGTATCAAATTCAAAAGAATGTTTCTACATAATCTAGATCAGAAGAAAAATCATTGTAACATATTTCAATCTGTTTAACCTTTACATATGTTTCCTTTTTGATTTAGTTTTGTATAATTTTGACAAGATGATCTAGTTTAAGATATTTTTGTAGTAGAGATCTACCATACTGTATTTATTGGCACATGTACAGATATTGTTTTATTTATTTTATCCACTTGTTTGAATATCTGTATATCTTGATCTGTAAAATAAAATTATCACTGGAAGCTATGATGAACAAATATGGGAGTAGCCATGTTGATCTGAAAATAACCTAGTAAAACATCATTCCTTTTATTTGATATTTGATTAAAAGTTGTTAGATTTAAAATGAGCCAAAATCTTGCCTGAAGTGTGGAAGTGATCAGCAGTAGCATAGTTAGAGAACTAGTGTTGTTTTGTCAGAACAGTAGAAGGATTACAAGACATGAAAACACTGCATACGATGTTTGATGTACAGGCTATTATGTTGGGTTTATGGAGGGGGAAGACGCCAATACTAAACTCGAAGAGTGCTCTGTGTGGCATAAAATCTAGCTACGCCACTGGTGATCAGTTAAAATTGATTTTTGTAACACTTTATTCACACTTAAGATGTCTGCACAATATCATGGTATTGATACGTTTCATCCCTTCACACTATTAACCAGCGTGGTTCAAAGATGTAAATAAAGTTTTGCCAAGTTTTAAGATATATCAGAATTAAGTTAAAATCAAATAAAGTTGGGTCATTAATCATCCAGATACATTATGTATCAAGTGATTTGATTGTTTTAATTAGTCAGCTTGGCATATCTAAAATATGTTTTTATGACACTAACTACTGTAATCTCAAAGTGTGAGACAAATAACATGTAAAAGTTTCATCTACTTTGGGCTACTAATTGATAAATGTATGATTACACAAATTAAGGCATATTTCCATTGTTGACCACATACCATTCATTTGTATCTTGTATAAATTTACTAACTTGTTATATGTGAGGGACCATATAGAAGAAATATTACTAGAGAATATAGATTAAAGCTTATTGAGAAGACAGGGCATTGTATAGGCTGTTTTATTTATTAATTCAGTTTAATTAACATAATGTAAAAGATTAACTTGTTTAGTTAGTGAATATTGTATGCTTGTTTAATCTAGTGCAATTACGATAACTTTATGTAACAATATTGTAAATAAAATCCTTTTACACACACACTCTATACATGTATTTGAATTGGAGGCAGACCGCCATTAATGATTAAATTTCACCATCTCGATACCTAGTTCGTCTAATTTATAACAATTCTCTCTCTGTCTCTTTTCCCCTTCTTTTGCATGTCCATTATTGTTGATTTTTTGGTCTAGAATGGACGAAGAGGGGTTGAATTAACATTTTCTGCCAGGTTTTTGTAAATATTCCTGATTTAGAGGCGGAAGGATAACAGAGTTATCAGGTTGGTTATGGTGATATGTACGGCGAATAGTTATTTGTTTCTCTGTTTGTAGTGAAAAGCATTCAGCCCAACGAAAATTTTGGGAAAAGTTGAAGCCAGGTAAAGAGGCCAGAATTAATATTAAAGTCAAAAACACACTTTTATGGATAACAATTACTATGGTTTATTTCACTGCGACGTTTCAACAAGGTTTCACAAGTCGTTATCAAGCATATACACAAATAGATAAAAAATGAGAAAAATATGAATATATATACAAACATCAGTGCGAACTATCCAATGGAATGCAAGGTGAGTGAGCATGATTAGCTATAACAAGCTATTGATGTAACAAAGGTGCATAATCATATATATTAGAGTTGGCTTATTGTACAATTAAAAGATGAAAGAGGGGATTAACCGAGATTAACAAATATTGAAACCATACACATTGTACCATAACTGAAACCAGTATATAATATTTGTTAATCTCGGTTATAATATTTATTTCGCAGTGAAATAAACCATAGTAATTGTTATCCATAAAAGTGTGTTTTTGATTATGTTCCAATTACTAAATGCCATTCAAAGAATATAATATTGAAGTCAATGGGGAAATTAATGGTGGTCTGCCTCCAATTAGGTTGTCTTAAATGTGATTATCTCCCTTGGCGTTATTTTAGCTGCTAACGTTATGGAAAGGTTACAGTATAATTATGGCGGTATATTAGATTCAAAATTCTAAAATGCTTTCGTCTAACTTCTGTTCATGTATTTTTTAACTTCTATTCATGTAATTTCTAACTTCTATTCATGTAACTTTTAAATTAAGACAATGTATAATCCAACTTCTTTATTTGTTCAGTGTAAATTTCAGTTCTATTTCATCTTATTTCTATTATTTAGACGAAAAACGTCTTCTACATTGATGCTTTACACGTTTAGCATCAACATCAACGAATTTAGAATTTTTACATTCTACCTAGCAACCATCATTATGAAGTCGTTTGGTGTCGCCACTGCGTGCTCATTTGGTGATTGCGCACCTGGTCGGGACCATTATGTTGATATAAACGACTCGTCCTTCGTCGGGTTGAAGGTTGGACAGAGTGCTGAAATTTGCTGAGTGCACTTGCTTTAAATAAAAATTAGCAAATGCTGTTTAGCTTATATTTGAAATAGTATTGGTAAACCATATCACGTTCGATGTTGTTTGGGGGGTTGGATGGCCGAATGGTTAGCACGTGCGCGCTGTATCATAAGGTCTGTTATCGAGTCAACTGGTGTGGTTTCGATTTCCCGGTTGTACGTGCCAAGGAGTATGTTCGCCTGTCCAACCTTATGGGTTTTCTCTGAGGCCTCCAGGTTCCTCCCACTGCTAAAGACCCTACGCGCAAGCGAATTATTGAAATAAAATGTTAGTCCCGAAATGACTTAGCTTGTGTCGCGTGGACGTTAAACACCATTTCTCTCTCTCTCTCTCTCTCTCGATGTATGGGGATCACGTGGCTAAGTGGGTAAGACGCTGGCTCGCTAGCCTGGAGGTCGGGTGTTCGATCCCTGCAAGCGAATTATTGAAATAAAATGTTAGTCCCGAAATGACTTAGCTTGTGTCGCGTGGACGTTAAACACCATTTCTCTCTCTCTCTCGATGTATGGGGATCACGTGGCTAAGTGGGTAAGACGCTGGCTCGCTAGCCTGGAGGTCGGGTGTAAAGCGACAATAAAGTAGACATTTTTCGTCTTAATAATAGAAATAAGATGAAACAGAATTAAAATTTACATTGAACAAATAAAGAAGTTGGATTATACATTGTCTTAATTTAGAAATTACATGAATGGAAGTTAGAAATTACATGAATGGAAATAAGAAATTAGACGATAGCATGTTAGAATTTTGAATCTAATATACCGCCATATATAATGTCATCCGATTTTCTGAAGTCAGGAGTCTAACCGACGCCTATCAGGAAGACATGGTCTCGTTTTTGTCATTTATTTTTCTTCAGAATCTTCAACGGCTCTGGGTTTGGTTTTTGTTTGGGAATTTTCACTTAAATTCAGACTCTAGTTTTGATTCTCCGACTTTACTGAGTATACCATCTATTTAAAGTTTCGAACAAGATCTACAACGTATCAATACCGATAGGTAGTATTGTTTGGCCATAGCTTTCAACATTGCATGTACTATAAAGATATGGATACGATGTTAGAAGACAGTTAATTAAGCTTTGAATTATTGTGAATAATAAACTGCAAAGTTTCGAAAACGGACTAAAAACAATCCTTATCGTTGTGACTCCCCTGCATCCGCATTCACATATCAATAAATAGGACCAGCAAAAATAAGTATACAAACATTAGTTTTAACGTAATTCATAAACATACGGGCGAAAGTAAAATAAAATGCAATAAACGTCCCACTTTTCTGCACCAATCGGGCTAATGATGACTGTGGGTCAAATAAGTGAAGAAGCGTAACTGATATGTTGAAAACTGCCCCCATTGACCATATTAAAAGATTGCAGCCTAACCTATAACCTGTCTTACATAATCTTGTCAAGATGTACTTGATATAGGCCGAGGTGTCAATCTTGTAAACTTTGGGTGATTCACCTTATTATTATACTTCTCTGTAATAGCCAACAATTTTAGTCGAAGCAATAAAACAGTGCTAAAAGCGAGCCCGCTGGATACTCAAACCTATGTAAAATATAATGTCATTCACATAATAAACCTAACGTTATAAGGTTACCGGGAAGTTTTGAAGGGAAATGGTTATAGAGTATTAGATTACACCGATATCCAATAATTGCTCACTAGACCTACATACTTTAATCACTTTAATTGGACTTAAAGAAAATGACCACATTTGAAATTATTTGCACAATAGGGTTGAGTCTTTGATGAAGAAATAAAGGATGTCCTTCATGCATCAGCAACATTATTCATATATATGAAAAATTGATAATGTGCAGTGGGGGGGGGGGGCAGAAAGCCATTATAGGTTCACGTAAGAAGATAAAACACATCGGCAATAATCGAGACTACACACAAATACGATAAGTTGGCATTTCAAAACGATATGGATCTGTAAATGAGCAGAACGTTATTTCCAAGTTGATTAAACTTCTTGCCACGCTGTTTTGAAATTTTAGCGAAGTGTTGCCGATATCAAACAAGCCCATTGTCCATAAAACCGGTATCTACACCATCGGTCAGACACTTAGGATATCGACTCTTTTTGTTCCAGGACTTCGTATTCTTCCTATATAAATATTTTATTTGAACAATAATGGAAAGGACATTTATGAAGATTGTGGTAAATAGAAATAAACCCATTTGTCCATATTGTTGAAAAATATATGTTCATGGCAATATTAGCTTGTTCCGCTAACAAGGAGGGGTCTTCCGTTCGCTTCGACCCAGACTTTTATCGCAGTAAGTGGATTGTTTTTCAAGAAATGTAGTTTCATATAATCTGCTGAAAGGAGAAGTCCCAGGTGTATTTAGTGAATAAAACTGGTTAATTCAGAGAAAGAGACCTTGTCAGTCCCACAGGCGTCACCCCTGACATTTTTTATGAAGGGTATTGTTTTTGATACCCAGATGATTATAGAGGATATAGGTTTATATCCGACATATACAACGCCATTTCACCCTTAAATTTAATGGGCTCTTCCATTAAAAGGCAACAACGATTGGATAATTGCTCGATAGTTTCCGCCAAATAGCGAAAATTACCGAAGTAATCACGTGCAATTACGTGCATGTTTTTGTTTATACGTCGCCATTTTGGACTATTGAATTGAAAGCAAAAACAAAATGGATAGTAATAATACGAAGTCAGACGAATAATCAATCCTTTTTAGCCAACATATTGACGATGGAATAGATGTGAATGCAAATATCGACGAGAATCTATCCAAAGCCTGCAGAAAATTTGGATCAAAAGGCATTCTTTTCCAAGAATTCTGACAATGAACCATGATTGAAGGTTTTCGGTATGTTCAGAGAAGGATTTGACCGACTGTTTTAAGTGGACTGTACCCAAAAATAATTTACAAAGGAACTCTTGGGCGATAAACACTTTCAAGTCTTGTAGTGTGTGGAGAAATAATCGCAATGTGGACGAAAAGAAAATTCTGAAAGATGTGTTAGACATGGATAACCGATCTAAATACATGTATGTCGATAAGTACGCCGTCTATTTCGGTCCTGAATGTTAGAAACTGTACCATAACAAATTTTAATTGTCAAAAGAATAAAAATTATTTCTGTGTTTTTTTGTATTATTTCGATCAACTACGTCATTAGCGGTTGATATGAGCCGAATATATTGACCTGAGATGACGTCATTAGCGGTTGATATGAAAATATCAACCTGTCATGACGTCATAAGCGGTTGATATGAACGAATATATCAACCTATGATGATGTCATGACAGGTTGTTATGAGATATAACTGCTATGGACATCAGAGTAAAAACTACCGCCAGTTGTATATATTAAAATACTTGATACGTTAACGACCTATAGCTTGTTGTGCAAGGGCGGATTGGGACCGGGAACCGGCCCGGGCTCCCATGTCGGAGCGGCCCCTTTTACTGAACCCCAAATATGCGATTTGGTGGCATATCTGATTATAATCTCTGTCAAATAATATTTCTCATAAATCGATTAATTTAGGCTAAAACCCGACCTGCAAGTAATTTACAACCATCAAGCTGTGAAATTATCATATCGTCACATTATTAATTAACGTATTATCATTGTATCGTCAAGCGTCAAGGGAATTTAATGGTTAAAAAATGGGACTAGTTGAGAAAATTTTGACCATCTGAATAACCAGTTAGGAATATTGAATAAGTAGGAATATTTTCATTGAAAAATGTCCCATTTTTGTTGCCGGGAGCGCTTGTTGATTCCTCCTGTGATGGAAGGCCACGAGACACATTGGTACAGAGTGACGAAAGTGAAATTCATGAAAGCTGCTTTTTGAATTTTAGATTTGTTGTTCCAGGTAAATCATTTTACCTTGACTCCGAACTTGAACATTTGACACATTACATATTGATTAATGAACATAGCATTAGTTCAGATAATGAATATTCGAGTATAAGGCCACACAAATTTAATTATGAGAATTGCGTTACCCTCGACATTTTTGTCAGGAGCGGCGGGCGGAAATAAAAATAAAAATAAAATTTGATCTTGGACGCAAAATATAGCGACCACGACATCACAACATGGATTTTGGTACCCACATCAAGTGAAAACACGATTACTTATATTGTAACTATCATTCATGTTTCAGACTTTAGAGTCCGCTGTTGAACTAGAATGGTCAGGCCCAGTAGGCGATTCATCGCGGTATGGATTTTCTGTATTGCCGTCCTCGCAGAATAAAGTTGGTGCCGTATTCGGCAAGAATATGCCAGACTTTTACATTTTTTGAGGGGAAATCATACCAGTTTTATTTTTATTTAACACCAGCTTCAGGAAATCGTTTACTCGTATTCAGCCAGCAGACCAGCTGTCATCAAATTTTGCTGAGGCCTTAAAATTGAATTTTGTTTGGATTTACGAACCATCGGCAGACGTTTCTGGCGTATCCCCACAAACAGGGTGCAAGTGACTTAATAATTAGTAAATTTGCGGGCGACAGTGTCTGGTAAATCCGATGAAATTTTCGGATGAAATTCGGAATTCCCATTGCAGGATTCCGAATTTCGGCCCACACCCAGCACACCCTGCACACCCGACCCAGAAAGTCTATTATACCAGCCCATTCCAGACTCCGGTGATGGCGTGGCGACCCGTTAAAGCTACCGGCCACATACAACATGATAATCATCGCTCCATGGCCGGTCCAATACCCCCCGCCCCCATATAATGTTCAGCAGAAAAAGGTTTTTTGTTTTTTTAGATGAATTGGACAAAATTATTTTTTTCATTTTTTGTCCGACCGGGCCCGATGGCCCAATCCGCCCCTGTTGTTGTGCCTATGTAGTTTGCTTTAACTAATATTTACACTATGAACAAACTCTCGGATTAAAATCTGAAGGGAATTGTCCGATAATGAAAATTTCACAAGTCTATTTAAACAAGATATTTTCTCATTTTTGTATAAAGAGAATGTCAGAATTTCTGATTTTAATTTTAGATTATTAATCAATTTTAACTGTAGATTGAAGCTTTAGCGCAACTAACAAAAATGTGATTAACTAGTCTTGTTGGGTTTGGATGGGCGGTTATGGTGTAAATGTGTTTATGTTGCGATAATAAAACTGTAGTATAAATAGCAGGAAAACCACAATAATCATATACGGTAAATAACTTGTCCTGTCACGTTCCGGACTCTCTTTACGAGGACATAGTTTATCACTTTATCTATAAGGTCACCTAGTTCACAAATGTTAAAGTTGGTGTTTTTATGAAGGGTTTGGTCAGATCTCTCAGTAATAAAAGTGATAACACAGTCGATAAGATTGGCTGCGTATGATCATCGCAGCTTTAAGC
Source organism: Patella vulgata (assembly GCF_932274485.2). NCBI lineage: Eukaryota > Metazoa > Mollusca > Gastropoda > Patellidae > Patella > Patella vulgata. The sequence goes on from NC_065885.2 coordinate 49,422,080, forward strand.
ATTTTATTCTTAACGGGTAGCTCTTTATCTTGGATACAAATGACGATGTCGTGACGTATTTTAATGGGACCGGACTACCACCTTTTACTTCTAAAATTAGTTTAGGATAGCCGCAGCCGTTCCCAGAGCTTTACTTGCTTACATCATGATTTTGTAATCATCATTAGTAAATTTGGGATGAACTTACTTTGCACAATTACATTAAATTACGTTACTGTATTCTTGATCAGATATGTCGGAAGATCTATACATAAATGCAAGAAAAATAATCCCCTCCTTTGTTTTAACATAACATAACTGGCAATAATAATGTCCCAACTCTTGATAATTGTCAAATTTCCCACCTACTATTTGCAGACGATCTTATACTATTATCCACTTCGGAATCAGGATTGCAAAATCAGTTAAATTCTGTGTTGACTGGAAATTAGATGTGAACCCACATAAATCATTAACAATAAAAGAAAGATTAACTTGAATTATTACTTTGGCAAGCAACGTTTAGAAATAGTTAAGCAGTATACATATCTAGGAATATGCTTTTCCAATAACTCCAGTTTTATAACAGCTGTCTCTGATTTGGGGAAAAAAAGCAAGAAGGGCGTGGTTTTGTATTCGGAATAAAATTTGCACTATTGATTCTTTACCAACTAATACTTTATTAAAATTATACAACGCCATAGTTAAACAGATAGCCTTGTATGGGGTGCACAATTGACATTGAACAAAATGCATTTATTGGAAAAGTGGGACCAAGTAAATTTGAACAAGGTGTCCATAAAAATCTGTAAATCCATACTGGCCCAATCCTCCAAGACATCTAACATTGGTTGTCTTGCAGAATTGGGAATATTTCCGTTACACTTTGAAGCCTACCAACAAATGCTCACCTAAGCAATCTTTAGAAAATATATTCAATAATCACTATAACCAGTTGTGTAGTTTAAAATCAAAAATTAAGAACCTATTTTAAATCCAAACCAACCATTGATGGTGTGCCGGATTATCTAAATGTAGTTCGAAAGAAGGACCACAAAATTGCTCTAACAAAACTTCGACTTAGCACCCATAACCTAGAAATAGAGAGAGGTCGGTACAAAACATTCCAGTAGAGCATCGCCTTTGCCAAATGTGTTCATCGCAAGTCATAGAAGACGAGGAGCATTTTCTAATGAAATGTGATAAATATCTCCGCCTTCGCAACTCCTATTTATTCCCAGCCTTTAATAATACCCCAGCAATCCCAATGACGTTTTTAACCGTATTTAATCCTCCCCCACCACTTGCAAAAGCTGTTGCAGCCTTTGTTTATCTCACATTTAAGGACAGAATTGAATAATTTCATAATCGTGTTCTTTTATTCGCCCACATTGAGATGTAGTTTTTAAAGACATGTGACAAATAATCATATTGATTTTCAATGATTTCCGATAATTACTGCCATAGTTATGGACCTTGATCACTGTGAAATATTCTGTGGACGCTCTAAAGGATAAAGTTAATATCCAATTGACTTTAAATTTCTACACTGTGTTTCCATTCATGAGACAGAGAAGCCTATTGATTTAAATCATTTCAGATAGTTGCGGTCAGAGTAATGACCTCGATTACTTTGAAATATGTGTGGACGCTCTTGAGGTTAAAGTTAATATCCGATTGACTTTGAATTTGTGCACAGTGTAAAAACCCTATTGATTTTCAACGTTTTCCAATAATTATTAATAGACATATCGCCCTTGATTACTTTGCAATATCTTGTGGACGCGCTAGAAATATCCGATTGACTTTAGATTTATACACAGTGATTAAGGTCATGAGACCAAGAAGCCTAGCAATTTTCAATTACGATTTTCGAAACATGATTTCCGATAATTCTGCCAGAGTTATGACCCCTGATTACCCCAAAAATATTGCGGATGCTCTACGGACCAAAGTAATCATTCAGTTGACATGGGATTGATAAACAGCTGTTAAGGTCTTGAGACGAACAAGTTATAATTTTTGACAACTTGGAACAGGTAAATCCATGATATTTAGTGTTTTGGCTTTGTAAGCTAAACATTACCATGGGGCATAACCAGAAGCCAAACAATTCTAAAGATTTTCCATTTGTTAATTGATGGGCTGTTGCTCTTGTCAGATTTAAGTGTATTGTAAATGCTCCATTGCCGACAAACGGAGAAATATGCGACAACTCTTGTTGACTGCCCGGACGACATAGCTGCTGTGGGGGTATGTTTCGTTGCCTGAAAATCTATCTTTATAATATGTAAACATTTGCATGCTATGTTTTTGTTTTTAATTTTAATTTTAATTATTAGCCTGTCATAAATGTTGTTGATGCATTTTATTTTCTTTGTAAAATGTTATGTGGATATTTGTATGCTGCCTCTTATGGGGTGTTTAGATACAATAAAGATAGGTTGCCAGGCAACGAAACATACGCCCACAGCAGCTTAATCGTCCGGGCAGTCAACAAGTGTTGTCGCATATTTTTACTTCTTTCGGTAATGAAACATTTATAATACACTTAAATCTGATTAAGAGTAACAACTCATGAAGTAATTATCAGAAAACCATTAGAATTTGTTTGGTTTTTATAAAGTTCTGCCCAATGCTAACGTTTAGTATACAAAACTTTTAATATCATGGATTTTGCTGTTCAAGTCATAAAAATTCATTGAAAATCAATATACTTGTTAGTCTCAAGCTCTTAAACTTTGTGTATCAATCTGAAGTCAACTCTGGCAGTAATTATCGGAAATCGCTGAAAATCAATAGGATTCTTCGTCTCATGACCTTAAACACTGTGTATAAATTTAAAGTCAATTGGATATTAACTTTAGCCTCAAGAGCGTCCACAAGATTTTTTGAAGTGATCAAGGGCCATAACTCTGGCAGTAATTATCGGAAATCGCTGAAAATCAATAGGATTCTTCGTTTCATGGCCTTAAACACTGTATATAAATTTAAAGTCAATCGGATATTAACTTTAGCCTCTAGAGCGTCCACAAGCAATTGTGGACGCCGGACCGACGGACGGGGCGACAACAATATACGACCACATTTCAATGTGGGCGTATAAAAATCTATCTATCTATACGTGCAACGTGGGAAATATAGAACATTTTGATTTGTCAAGTTTAGTGCAGTTTAATACTTATAAATTATCAATGTATTATAGGCTATATTAATTAAAATAAACGTATACTCTTCTAGTTAGAGTAAGTTATTGTGCATATGTTAAACTAGGATAAAATCCAAATTTTAGTAATTTGATTGGATAATATTAGACTGATTGTAGTGCTTAGCCAATCAAAATTGAAGTATCTACTAAAATTTGGATTTTTAACTTTAGTTAAAATTTTGTGAAACAGGACCCAGTTTGTATATGTTGTTATTTTCGGACATCAAACCAAGCTATCATTGCCCGTGCTAATGTAATAACTGTGAAATAACAAAAGCTGCTTCTTATTGCCACAACTCCCACGGGAAAGACGTATACTCTTCCATGCAAACATGGTTGGTCAAAAATCTGTATTCGCTAAATTTCCCTCTTGAATAAAGAATTGATATGGGATTCTGCTTATAACAAAACCACTCGCCTGGAATTGGAATAATTTTGATTATTGTTTCTAATCCAATTGGGTTAACTTTTGGAATATACAAGGCAAAATAAGACTTTTTACCACACAGGTTCTGAGAAATTTTAATTTCAAATACATTACGTAATATAAAGCTCGAATGGCTCAAAACTGGCGCTTATATTTTACCCTTGAATAAAGAAAAACTGCACCGGAGCCGCCACCGTACCAATAATACAGGCTGTATTTAAACTCATGTGGATGAACAATCCAACATAAAACACCCAAACTTCCGATGTAATACACAGTCGAGTTCATAATATAAGATCTAGATTTGCAGTGGAATGCAATTATCGTGCTTCGTAATTCATAATGGTCGGACAGTAAATTACAGTTACTGCATCACAAACTCTCTGGCGATAGCCCCACCTCCATTTTCTATGGCTGTGGTTATACATATTTTGGGAGCCATGGCGGGACGATGAGCATGGCGACGGTTCAATGACCAGGAGGTCCCGGGTTCGATGCCGGTTTTTGGCCGGAAAAATATATCGGAATTCCAAGTCTGGGTTCTCTTTGTCAATTGTGTAGGACCGATGTCCGCTTGGTAAGGAAACACGTCTAGTCCATCGGATTTGACCAGAAACCACAGTTACATATAGACCATTTGCATCACGTTAAGATCCCCTGGTAGGCCGTAGTGCATTAGCCAGACTGGTGCAGAACAGTAAGAAATGAAATGGGGTTTAACTTATCCTGCTATTCTGCTCCGAGCTGGCTAATGAAGACGGACATACACCAGTGAAATTTTGCCCGTACAGCGGCACTACGGCCTACTCGTATGTCAAGGGATCTTTTACATGCACACCAATGTGTACACGAGACCTTGTTTTTTCGTACTATCCGGACGACTAGACAGCTGTCCTTGTCAGGACCTCCGTCCTGCATTGTCAGGACCTCCGTTCTGCATCACTGACAAGGGGAAACCACGCCGGAAAATCTTAATGAAATTTCTCGGCCAATGCAGGGATCAAACAACCGACCTCCAGGCTAGCGAGCCAGCGTCTTACCCACTTAGCCACCGTGCCCTCCCAGAGAAGTTAAACCCCATTTCACCGATATAACCTTACTGTCTGGGGCTTTGCGCACACGGCTCACTTTTCATACGCCTACATTGAAATGTGGTCGTATATTGTCGTCGCCCCGTCCGTACGTCCTTCGGGCTATCGGTCCGTCGGTTCTGGCGTCCACAATTGCTTATTGACGCTCTAGAGGCTAAGGTTAAAATCCTATTGACTTTAAATTTATACACAGTGTTGAAGGTCATGAGACGTAGAAGCCTATTGATTTTCACCGATTTCTGATAATTACTGCCAGAGTTATGGCTCTTGATCTCTTTGAAAAATCTTGTAGACACTCTAGAGGTTAAAGTTAAAGATACATTATGGGAGATAAGATAAAGAGATGGCAGTTCTCGCTATAATAGTTAAAAACTAGATAGTGTAAAGGTAATTTGCTGAAAATTTCAGTCAAATTGATCCACTATGAGCCGAGAACGAAGCGGGTGAAATTTTCGCATAGTCTCGGTCATCATTACTAAAATCATTAATATAAACAGCATAGTCTCGATTATCCACTGTTTTGATTTAATTATCAATGGCCGTTAAGCGGCATATAGGAATCTAATCCAGCCAACATCGAAGGCTAGCCTTGACATCGAGAGTTTATTATGGTCTGGATAAATTAATTAATGTCTAATTGATAAATTAAATAACATTTCAGGCCTAAAGAAAGACTTGTAATAAGCAGATTTAGCTCTTGCATAATTCATGTTTAATATCCGATTGACTTTAAATTTATACACCGTGTTTACGCCTATATATAATCGTTTCGATTGACTTAAGACTGATACACAGAGTTTAAGGTCTTGAGACGAACAATTAGATTGATTTTCAATGATTTTTGATACTTGAATAGCTAAATCCATGATGTTAAATGTTTGCGGGGGCAAAACAAATTCTAATGATTTTCTGTGTAATTACTTAATGAGTTGTTACTCTTAATCAGATTTTAGTGTATTATAAATGTTTCATTGCCGACAAAAGTAAAAATATGCGACAACTCTTGACTTTAAATTTATACACTGTGTTTACGCCTATATATAATCGTTTCAATTGACTTTAGATTGATACACAGAGTTTAAGGTCTTGAGACGAACAAGTATATTGATTTTCAATGATTTTTGATACTTGAATAGCTAAATCCATGTTAAATGTTTTGCATACTAAACGTTAGCGGGGGCCAAACAAATTTTAATGGTTTTCTGTGTAATTACTTAATGAGTTGTTACTCTTAATCAGATTTTAATGTATTATAAATGTTTTCATTACCGACAAAAGTAAAAATATGCGACAACTCTTGTTGACTGCCCGGACTATATAGCTGCTGTGGGCTTATGGTTCGTTGCCTGGCAACCTCTCTTTTCGCTTATTAAAGCAACACACAGTTTTCAGGAAACCAGCGATGGTGTCGAAATCACGTATCGAAATCATTTCTATGTCCGTACGAGCAATTTGCATGTGACGTTTTCGGTGAAAATGGTTGCGCCTACGGATAAAAATCTATAGTTAAGGAAGGCCACTATTTTGTAAGATCACAAAAATCATATTTTAGCTTGCAATCACCCAAAAAATTTGCTCGCCTATAAATTGCTTGCCGTCGCATACAGAGATTTATGTACCATTTCCGAGCTATAAACATTGCCGTCGTAGTGACGCGCACACAGGTACCTTTTTTCTAGTATTTAATGGGCAATTAAAAATCGCTTACATATTGCCTATGAAAATTGCTCGTGTGTGCCGGGATTTGGCTTTGATCGGGGATGTCACTGTTGCGATTCTGGGTTTACTGTATTTGACTGGACGCAATAGTTGTGATACCATATGCTCTTATGTTATTGTCATGAGATAGACACATCGACATTTTAGATGCCCTTTAGACTAGAATTACGTGGCAAATTATTGCTAATAGCTCCCAAAACTTCTCTTTTAGGTAAAGTAAATCGTTTTGAGAGCAAATTTGAGACGCTACAGGAGTAATGGTCCGATATAATAGTAACAATTATTCATCTAAAATTACACGTTAATTAGAATTTCTTATAGACAATTTATATTGATTCTCCTTCCACAATCCTTTTATCTAAATTAGGAATTTAATTTAACCCTTTTAGTATCCCCTGGAGTTGGCTGTGGCTGTAAGATTAACCATATCGGTATATCGACTCAGAAAGTTGCTGTTATTATCAGGGGGGTTGGATGACCGAATGATTAGCACGTGCGTGCTGTATCATAAGGCCTGTCATTGAGTCAACTGGCGTGATTTCGAATCACAGGTTGTACGTGACAAGGATTAGGGTCGCCTGTCCAACCTCGTGGGTTTTCTCTGGGTCCTCCGGTTTCCTCCCACTGCTAAAGACCCCTTCGCGCTAACGAATTATTGAAATAAAATTAAACCATATGTTAGTCTCGAAATGACGTAGTTTGTGTCGAGGGGACGTTAAACCCCATCTCTCTCTCTCTCTCTTGAATGTTCAAAAACTGTTACAACAGTCCATATGTATTCTTTTAAAAAAAAAAAATATTTTGGCGGAAACTCAAGGGACCCCCCACCACACCCTTTTCTGACAACACTGAAAGATATTGGGCGCCGATTTATAAAAATAGTACTATCTTTATTTCCGTCCAGTTCGGTTTCAACAAAGTAAAAACATTTCGGTTCTCTTTCGGTGTTATTGAGGGGGTGGGGGGAGGGGTACCGTAAACTACGAGCACCATTTTCACTAAAGAAGAATTTTGTTCGCCAGACTTGAAACAAATCAGTCTTCTACTAGTTCTACCGGGATTTTGTGATGTGTTCAGCTTGGAACCCGTTCTGGAGTGGGAACCCAGGGGATTATTTGTTCTGAAGTTGTGTTTTATTTACTTTGGGGCCATACCCTATCAGGTTTGAAATAAACCTACATACTCGGGTCACTAGGGGGCGGGCGTTCTGAAGCCAGAAGCCAGGGGATTTTTTGTTCTGAAGTGCACTTTTCAAGTTTGCCTTAGCAACCTGAACATTATGTAGCAAAGATTAACTTCGTCCGCAAAAGTTTGAATTAAATCAAACTTTTCCGCGATTTCGGGGGCGTACAGCCCCTAACCCCAGGGGATGTGCAACTTAAGAATTCCCATTCTGATCATCGGCCATGATGGTGCCTCCGTTAAAGGCATAGTGCCAATTTTGTCCGCGAGTTTAGGAACAACGTTCAGCTAGCTCCCCTACTAGTAATACATCTATATATATTATATATATATATTTGTGACTGTCGTTTGTCTGTCTGTCTGTCTGTCTGTTCGGGGTTGGCGGCTACACAAGGTCTGCCCCGAGTCTGAAATTTGGGGTATAGGGGTAGCTCGGACCGGGGAGTAACATAGGCCAGGTGGCGTTAGTCTACCACTTCCGGTCTCGGAGTTATGACCCCCGAGCGAAGCCGGTCTGTTTGGGGTTGGCGGCTACACAAGGTCTGCCCCGAGTCTGAAATTTGGGGTATAAGGGTAGCTCGGACCGGGGAGTAACATAGGCCAGGTGGCGTTAGTCTACCACTTCCGGTTTCGGAGTTATGACCCCCGAGCGAAGTCTGTATGTTCGGGGTTGACGGTTACACTAGGTCTGCCCCGAGTCTGAAATTTGGGGTATAGGGGTAGCTCGGACCGGGGAGTAATATAGGCCAGGTGGCGTTAGTGTACCACTTCCGGTTTCGGAGTTATGACCCCCGAGCGAAGCCGGTCTGTTCGGGGTTGGCGGCTACACTAGGTCTGCCCCGAGTCTGAAATTTGGGGTATAGGGGTAGCTCGGACCGGGGAGTGACATAGGCCAGGTGGCGTTAGTCTACCACTTCCGATTTCGGAGTTATGACCCCCGAGCGAAGCCGGGTATCCTGCTAGTAGTACATAGTAATACTAGATTGCAGTTCTCATCCACGTGTGCTAGGGAGAAAACGGGACCTACACGTGTAGTAGTTTGTTCATTTTTGTATATTTTTAAAGTAAATCGAGGTTGATCGGGGGAATAGACAATGTCAGTGAAGCGATCGTGTGTGTTTGTGCTTGTTTATCATGAGATCACCTAGTTTCCGTTTCTGGGCTGTTTTCTTGATACCCTGTTTCCAAGCGCCTCCCCCCTCCTTATAGACTGCATCTCGACGAACTTGCAATTCTGTATGCTGACACTAGCTGGAGATCTTAGCTCAGTACCTTATTTACCAATTATTTCCGTCTTAGTGGCTTTCTGCAGAATTTCCTCCCTTTTGATTCACAAACTGGCCCCAGTCACAATATAACGAGCTTTCTATTGGATGGCGCCGAGTTCGCTTAAGACGTTTGGCTCAAATGCATGGCAACTAAATACAATGTAGACGTAGTTATTACAGATCGTAGGAGAACGGTAGACCATCATTGGTCCGTTATTCTTGGTGCATCTGTCTCGGCCATGCGGATGTGAGTTCTCCAGGTCAGACACCGATCAAAGATAAGTAGATTACTCCAAGGAACTTGGTTTGGTCTTTCAAAAAGATGCACTTCGCCTCACTTTCAAGACTGTAAAAGTGATGCAGGGGAGTGGACACACTACAAGAAATGAAATGAAATGAAATAATGAAGACGCGCATATGCCATACAGTGTGCTATGAGGGCAATTTTGCCCGGACAGCGACTCTACGGCCTACTCTTATATCGAATTCCAACTGTCAAGGGATCTTTTACGTGCACGCCAATGTGTACACGGGACCTCGGGTTTTCGTCCCATCCGAACGACTAGACAGCTGTCCTTGTCACGTCCTCCGTCCTGTATCAATAACAAGGGGGAAACCACGCCGGAAAATCAGGATGAACTTTCTCGGCTAATGCAGGGATCGAACACCCGACCTCCAGGCTAGCGAGCCAGCGTCTTACCCACTTAGCCATCGTGACCCCCCCCCCCCATCACACTACAAGCAAACACAGCCGATATTACAAAACTTCGTTCAAGACACACACACAAAAAAAACCCCAACAATATTATAAGCGTTTTTAAAAATGGGACAACTCCACGAGTGCAGCCGACTAAAAGCGCAACGCTTAAAGAATGTTTTGGATGAGCTACACTCCTACGAGTGTGTACTGCATTTACACCAAAAGGTGTAATTTTAATTAATAATGACATGTTCTCAGAATAATAGTGGGTGATCGGTTGGAAAAGTATTTGTTTCGCAAAATGGGTGTTATTAACGTACCGTTAGTCGTATTAACACCTCAAGTAATAACTTATTTTATACGTGTAAATGTTCCAAAATCTTATCGTGTAATTATTATCGTGTATTATATCTAAATTAATTACTCTTCACAGTATAACTTATTATTAGCCTTAGTGTAAATATTCCCAAATCGTCTATTATATCTATATTTTTAATTTTGAATTCAACTTACGTATATAAATGAACAAACAACATTATACGAGACGTATACATGTCTACATGTATAGACTGTACTTCAAGATTTATATTCATTGTATTTACATATTGATCATAATGATCTTGAACATATTAATCGGTCTATTTGGTGAGTATAGCGTTGATGTTTAGTATAAATCTATTAGTATAGTCAGACATTACTTATACTTGTCCTTTTCTATGGGTGATATAGTGTCTAACGATATTGCTATTGATTATTGCAGGCCCTACTTCTGTATTTGTTGTGAATAGCAATAGACCTACAAAAACCTCGGGATTTAGGATTAAGATATTCCAAGTAAACCAAGCTAAGACATTTACTTGCCTGTGGCCATGCAAGATCTGTCAACATTTTTTTTTTTTTTTTTTTTTTTTTTTGTTAAAACCTTTAGCCTGTAACACGTTTATAAGGTTTGCGGCAAACGGGGGTAACTCCGGTAGTGTTTGCTCTTCCATTGAACGTGTAAACAAGGTTTTCGGATAAAGCGGGATAACTCTAGCACGAACGTTGGCGGAGCACTGAAAACTAACGAACTAAGTAGTTGAAATCTGGTTTTACTCAGATTATAAATTTCATTGATTTTAATTTTCTTTTGGTTATTAATTCATCGCTGAATGAAATCCTTTGGAAATCACCACACCCACCAAACAATTTCGATCTTCAAGTAGACCGATCTTATTTTCCCATTGAGTACACCGTGTGAAATTATTCTTGTATTATTCCTTTGCCTTACGGTGCCTAAGATAGACAAAATATTTCAATTACACAGTAGAAGAGTTTTTTCTTTAAATGTCAAGATAATTTTCTTTTCATCTACGAAAGGTAACTAGTGTATAACCCGGGGCTATCTCATTTCATTTTAATACCTATATGTATACGAAACCCAATATTTTATCTTCTAGATTTACGATAAAGGTACACCATGCCAGAATAAACGCACAGCAAATGTATAGTTTATAGTCAATCATAAATAATATCACGAATATTGTATATAAGATAATATATTTTATTTGGTTTGTTCTAGAAAATCTCTGGCATCGTTCATCTTTATCAATAGTTTATAACATAGACCACTTAGTTTTAGACTACCGGCTTTTTTTATTATATACATTTCACCGATATGGTTACTTGTATAGGTAATTTATTACTTCAGTATGCTTACATTATATATTTCATGCATCATATAGCAGATCATGACTGGTACTAGTATTACAATATGTTTTTTCTCTGGGTTATATTCCTGATTGTTAGTTTTCATTTTTGAGTGAGGTATGTATCACTACAGGCCCGGGACCGAACATTGCAGTGGACGCTTACGGCTAGCTCCCGGATCCATTCACTTGGTCTGATATGTACGTTTGTTTGTGATTTCTGCGTATTGTGACTTGTCCGCAGATTTGTTTTGTGTAATTATGTGGGATGCAATCCACCTGTACTTACTATTAGATCCATATTGCATAATACAAAATACGTTTATCACTTGTTAATTCAAAATTAATTAAATAATGCCCAGTAATGTGCAAGTTCGGTCTCAATTCTGCAGACGATATAAACGGCAAAGCAAGCCATCGCCACCTATAATCTTCGCGAAAATCTTTGCTGTACTTTTTAATTCGACTCAATCTAAACCGGATGGTTACCGTTGATGATTTAATTTTTTTTGTTTTTTAAATTAAGCTGTGAAAAATTAGATAATTTCTGAAAAAATGCAATTGACAATAAGTGGCATTCGCCAAAACCATCTGCAACAACACCCCTAAAAAACATCAATCAATTTAACAACTTCTCGCTGAAATATACTATTCCAAAAATTAGCAGGTGCCGCGACTCGACTCGGAATTCGGTTTCATTTAGTTCTTTGTTCATGGGGCTTGGGTGAAATTGCAATACGTTGTTGTGCCGATGATTTTGTCGTTACCAGGAGTAACATATTGCATCAATCTCACCCTGCTATCCTTTACGAAGGACTACACGGAACTGATTGTGTACTCTTTTGGTCGTTAGTTTAATAAAACAAAAGTTGAGATTTTATAAGAGTTGCAGAGATGACTTTATGAACTTCAAATAACAAAGATCTATCAAATCACCAATCGGGATACTCGTCTAACCTAACCGAATTAATAGGTAAATAATTAATTGAATCAAAAGGGTATGGGACTTCAAAATTTAATAACTATATTTGCTGATTATATTATTGAAAGTTAAATATACAAAGTATTGTACTGTCTAGAATCAGCTAGTGCGTTCTTCGAAATACTTGAGATATCTCAGCATAACAACTGGTTACTTCTATTTTTGATCAGCCTTATTCGCACGGAATTTATCGCAGTCGAGAATTGATTATCACGTTACTTTATATTTTATTTCGCTGTCTTTACTTAACTTTAGGGTGCTTTTTAACGATTCCATTTGTATACTTTTCTCTTTCACTTAAAAATCCTTATTTAGAGTGCTGAGTACTGCATTGCACTCCAATATGCAAATGTACAGGGTACTGCATTGCACTCCAAAATGCAAATGTACAGGGTAAGGACGTTTGGTTTGCAAATAGATTACTACAAGGAAATAAAGTACTTCGACAAACCACCACGGCACCAGTAGATCCTTTATGTTTTTGTTGAGTGAGTTGTGAAATGAAATTCTGTTTTCGTTAAAGAGCCAATGGGTCGTTGTTTTATAAATCTGAACTTTATGATCATACTGATACTAATCAATCGGTCACTTGAATGAAAAATCTTGGGTGAAAATATTGAAATATATTCTTGGAAATAATCCCACCACATGTCTTTGAGAGTTAGGGCACTATCCACATCAAAGAACCGTTATAAAGATCACACTGGCAGTATAATTGACAGTAGCAATTCATTATATGAAATAAATAAATCAAAGATGAACTACGTGGTATGGAATAAATATATGTAGAACTTGGATGTATAATTCGACATTCCGTTTTTGTTTTTATCTGCGTTATAAATACATAGAGAAGAACCCTTTCGGAATCGGAATTACGTGAAGTACATGTAATTGCACATATCGTCCAAATTTTGCAAACGTCAGGGCAGAATTCTTTCGATTTTAAAAAAAAAAACTGTGTTGGGATCGATATTACGCAATGTGTGATTGGGCCGGGTCATCTAAACCTTGCTGTGATTATCCAGTTATTCACCAGCATAACGAAACCGGAAATTCAGACCAGAGTTAAAAAAAAAAGAATTGCTAGGATTGTTCGACTGTTATAGGACTGAAATTGAACCGAAATATTTAGACTCATTTTGTCTTCAAAAAGGCAAATGTTAAATTTCGCAATTGAAATAGAACATAAAATCAGACTCAGGATAAATCTGTAACTACGTGTGTATTATATCACCCACAAATCACATGTCGTGGTTTATTTATGCTGCTAGCAACTGATAGGATATTAAATTATACAGTACAGTAACCATTTCCGGTGTTGAGTGTTACCATTATTGCCGTTTTGGTGGGATTTTATGATAACAGAATAAAGATACCCAGAGGGTAGTAATGTACTTTCACATGGATTTCTAATGGAATCACTGTTGCGTGATTAACGGAAGAGTATGAGTTCCGTCTGTATAATTATTTATTTCCCGCTGGTTTACAAAAAGATATTTACTTTAAAAGGTCACGATGACTGAATGAAGCCTTTAACACGCTTATAATGAGTTTGATTTTTAACTCTGAAAGAGAATGGGGAAACAACAGACTTTGACAGATATGGATGCCAGATAAACCCTAGAAAATTATAGAACCTTCAGAGTGCATTATAGAAGCGCAGATGGTAAGGGAAGCAATTTTTGTCTCTGGCCAAAAATATAATAGCCTTAATTCAGCACTCAATATTAAAATTTATTAACTAATTTAAATCGACAATGACAAAACCATTTAATAAATAAATTGATAGTTTTCCCTTTCGTTTCATTAAGTCTGTTTGGTAGTATTACATTTGAAAGCAAACTAAAACAGTCGGCCGGCAATAAATGACATCCGGTGAATTCTAATCATCAAGCCACATTTTCCCACTATTGGCAACGCTCCATAAACTAATGCTAGGCTATGAATTTAGATGAACTAGACAAACGATGCCAACTACTTTGAAAAACAATATAAAAATGTAGATTTTGGTCGGGCCAGTATCCTCGACCCGGTCGTTTATGTTCGGCCAAGTTTCGTCCACAGTATGTTTATAAATTATATGTGACATAGTGACATAGTCAATAATACACGTCATAAGGCCATTCTAAATTTAATTAAATTAATGCGAAAGTAATTTGACTGTCATCTATCTTCCTGGTTTTAGATCAACCGGAAACATTCGACACCGACATATTGAACTGTACATCTTTTGACGTCAGTTTCTCTATAGCGGTAAATGAACAGTTACTATTATAAGTCCATTATAATTCTGAATAAATCTAAATTGCCCCCAGAAACGAACCTAATTTCCGTCTGATTTCCTTCTCAATTTCTGCTTTACAGATCAGATCATAATACACCTGTCCCTTCACTCATAATAATAGACTTAAAGCGGCTTAAAGACAACGGGAATATTTTTCGCATTCTTCAAGAAAATTCGTTCGGCTAATAAACAAGACTGTGTATCAGCTATTATTTTGGCGGAGAAAGTTTACGTTACGATATTGTTTAAAAAGTAGTAGGTGTTGATCCTGTATTGATGTTTTTCACTGAGCTATACTAAGTCTTCAAATCGGTCTAGTACACGAAGATAGTCATGTTGACCAAATTACATAGAAAGTCCCAGAATGATGAAAATCAACAGGGTCGTCCCCTCCGATCACAATGATTCCCATGTAATTTCAAATAAATCCATTAAAAACTGCAGCCTCTATCACGTTTTCGGAGAAGTGGGAGTAGTTCGTGAACGGAAGGTTGCGGGGCGGTGAATAGAATATCGATTGACTTCTGAACAGAACATCGCGGGTCACTGAATATCGATAGTGTTCTACCTCTCATGCCCCCAATGCTTCATTGAATAATTCTGGGACGTGCAAACAAGGCTTTCGGGTAAAACGGGATAAATCTGGAACGAAAGGTCGCGGAACACTGAAAATCAACAATTTCGTCCTCTCGACTCGTGACCCAGAGCAAGAAAGACGTTGGATCGCTAACCTTGAGGTCCCGTGTTCGATCCCGGTGGTTGCCGAGAAAGTTCAGCGGGATTTTCCGGCGTGGTTCCCCTTGTCAGTTGTTCAGGACAGAGGATCTGGCAATCGACAACGTATAGTAGTTCGGATGGGAGGAACAACCGGGGTCCCGTGTACACATTGGCGTACACATAAAAGAACCCTTGGATGTTGAAATTCAATATAGGAGTACCCTGTAGTGCCAATGTCCGGGCAAAATTTCCCTCATATGACCGTCTTCATTAGTGGGTGCAGAACAATTCGAATAGGACGAAAAACCTGGGGCACGTGTACACATACGCATGCACGTAAAAGCCCTTTACAGTTGGAATTCAATGTAACAGTAGGCCGTAGTGCCGCTGTCCGGGCGTATGCTCGTCTTCATTAGTCCAGTCGTGGCAGACCAGTAGAACGTTAAAAAGTCTTGTAGAACCCTATACTATCAGCAGAAATCTCCGTTCTCAGAAAAACAAACATCTTCTCAAATCTCCAACTATCAACTTACAAATTGAAAAAAGTGGGTTTTCCCATGCCTGACCTTTTATATGGAATAAAGTCAAAGTCAATGAAACAATTAAAATTTGTAAATAATCAATGAATTACAAATATAACCCGAGACAATACGAGACGATCGCAAGGCTAATAACAATGTGTAGCAGGAAGAGAGCATGTGTCACACGTCGGTTGTGGGGAGTTTTTGGGGTTGTGCTTTCCACATCTAACCATCGACGCATACAGCTATATATCTAAGCATTCCCAAAATGAACGTAGCGTACAGAGTTGATAATCAAATTTGACAGGCCCTGAGAGTTTCTCGCATAAAAAAATCAGCTGGCGTTACCGTTTGTCGCATAAACCGTTTTGCAGACATAGAAGTAGTACAATCATGTTATTTTTCACGACGTCAGTTCGTTAAAGCGAATGCGAATCTCAATGTCGATGTATGTGCTGCTTCGATTCCCTTGATATCACTTTATCGTGTGATCGATATTCGTCAACAGGTAAACCGATATGCGCTTTACCTAACTTTTTGGACAAAATATCGAAATAGTGAAACTACAAGTATAGGCTATAGCAGAATGTGATGCTATCCCAAGAGTAATTAATTCCGTTATTGGAAACGTCGTTATGCTTACCTTTCTTTTACAGAATTCTTAAATTTCTTAACGTAAGCTTGAATGTTCAATCTGGCTTCCTCCCACTGCTAAAGACCCCTACGCGCAAGCGAATTATTGAAATAAAATTAAACCATATGTTAGTCCCGAAATGACGTAGTTTGTGTCGAGTGGACGTTAAACCCCATTTCTCTCTCTCTTGAATGTTCAAAAACTGTTACAACAGTCCATATGTATTCTTTAAAAAAAAAAAATATTTTGGCGGAAACTCAAGGGACCCCCCACCACACCCTTTTCTGACAACACTGAAAGAGCTGCAATCATTTTTAGAACTGTTCATTCATATTTCGAATTTATAGAACTGTCCATTCGTAATTCGAACTCACCGTAAGGTACCTGGGCCAACAAAAAGTAGGGGATATTGAAATGCAAATACCTATGCAGATTGTAATATGATAAATAGTCATGGACACTTGACATGCTTTGAGAGTATGTTCACAGATAGAGAACTTATCACCCCAACAGAACCACTGAGCTGCACATGCGACACGCAATAGCCCCATACACGTGGGAGGGGTTCATTGGCATATTTGACACTTCAAGGAAGGGTTGATGAAAACTGCCGCTTGCTGGTTTATCTATCCATGTTTGCTTTCCTATCGGTTCTTACATAAGATTTACTGTGTAGCGTATCTTTGCTTTAGTGTGTTACGTTTAATTTGATCGTGTGTAGGCGCACTATATACAAATTTCCGATAATTATGTTATATTTAAGTCAAATATTATACAAAAGAAATAAACTGAAACATACCTTAAGTTACACGCTATGAAATTTAGCGTAATGAAATTGAAAAAGCCTATGGTTTTGAAATTATACATTTTTGTTTTATATCTGGACACTGATTTCTCTAGAATGCCACAGGACGCACCTAGGCATCTTCTATAGGACACACCACTGTGCCCGCACGCATACTTTGAGAACCACTGGGATAGATCAATTGGGCTGAAACAAACTTTTGCCACCAACAAGTACAATCATTGAACGAAACATAGACTAACTTCAACACAAATACATGCCGATGGGCTCCACTTTAGGGGATGATGCCTCTTCCAAGTCCACAGTAAAGAAGGGGGCTACGGAATTTAAGCGTGGCAGGAAGAGTCCATCAACAGCAACCATTCAAGAAAACATTACCCGAGTGCGTGGTACCATGATGGCTGATCGAGGATTGACCCATTGACATATTGCAGTGTTGTGGGCATCTCTCATGAGAGGGTTGAGCAAGATGGGTGCCAAAGCTCTTTACTGCGGATCCGAAACGTGTCAAATCCTGATACTTTTTTGGCCAAATTTGTAACCATGGATGAGACCAATTTCCTAAATTTCTTCCTAACCAGCACCAATGCCATGCAATATCGATGGCAAACGTGTGCACACCTCGAAGGGGACTATGTAGAACAAGCCAACAGTGAGGCTGATGTCCCCCGCCGAAATAGGAAAATAATTAGAGGACACATATAAATTTATCACAAATTATCTTTTACAAAGTATTGAACAATCAAACAGTATATCTTTACTTATAGTCTAAGCATACAATGTTTTTGATGGAATAATTATAGCATATTAAGGGGAAAACATGCTCTATGCCTACAGATCTAGAGTTTGGTTGTATCAACGGGTCTATTTTCCATCTTGCTGCAAGTTGTGCAAAGTTCACTGTTTTCTTTCTGTCATTAAATGTCAATTCATTATTGTATACTACATATTTAATTAATTTATAATAGTTTCTTTTTCAATTTGTTTTTTCCATTTATTTGTTTATTTACCTTGCCTATATTCATTGTATTGGATTGTATTGGAATTGCTCAATTGATGCTTTTATCAATACCTGGTTATAATATTATGACATGTAATGTGGCAAGTTGAGTCGGGACATGTAGGCTATAATGTAACCTAAATGTATACATAAGTGGATTTCGTTTCATTTTTTTCGAAAATATTGTACAGATAAAAGAGGAGGAATTACAGGGGTAATACATTGGAAAGCTTCTTCAAGAACTAAAGCATAAACTATATAAACGAGCTTATAAAAAGGAAAAGTTTGTATAAAGACGTTTCGTTTGCACAACTGGGTGCTCATTATCAAACTTAGTCAAGGTATTACTGTAATGAAACTATACACCAAATTTCATCAATCTCACTTAATTAGAACTAAAGTTATCGTGTCCCAAAGCATCAACCAATCAAATTGCTTATCTCTGCTTACCCTAAGCGGAAAATGCTCATCTTCGAACTCCATCAAGGCATTGACCTAATCAACACATACACCAAGTTTGAACATTCTAGCTCAATTAGGAAGAGAGTTATCGTGCCCCAAAGTATCAACCAATCAAATTGCTTATCTCTGCTTACCCTAAGCGGAAAATGCTCATCTTCGAACTCCATCAAGGCATTGACCTAATAAACACATACACCAAGTTTGAACATTCTAGCTCAATTAAAAGTTATCGTGTCCCAAAGCATCAACCAATCAAATTGCTTATCTCTGCTTACCCTAAGCGGAAAATGCTCATCTTCGAACTCCATCAAGGCATTGACCTAATCAACACATACACCAAGTTTGAACATTCTAGCCCAATTAGGAAGAGAGTTATCGTGTCCCAAAGCATCAACCAATCAAATATCTCTGCTTACCCTAAGCGGAAAATGCTCATCTTCGAACTCCATCAAGGCATTGACCTAATCAACACATACACCAAGTTTGAACATTCTAGCCCAATTAGGAAGAGAGTTATCGTGTCCCAAAGCATCAACCAATCAAATTGCTTATCTCTGCTTACCCTAAGCGGAAAATGCTCATCTTCGAACTCCATCAAGGCATTGACCTAATAAACACATACACCAAGTTTGAACATTCTAGCTCAATTAGGAAGATAGTTATTGTGTCCCAAAAAGTGTCGACAGACAGACGGACAGACAGACGGACAGACCCATTTTAATAGTCCCCTGCTTTCTTCGAAAGGCGGGGGACAAAAATATATGGAAACCATCGACTCTGTACATTTCTTTTACAGATAGGCTTAGAACCTTTCAGCCAGCAATCGTATTGTCCATTCATAAAATGTACATACATGTCTAATATAGGCTATGTCTGCTCTCCAAACCCTAATCGGATACAAATTTAAATAAAATATTGTTTTAAAAAAGGCTCGTCGACACTTTGCACATGTCATTTTGAGACTGGCAAACGGTAATTTTTATTTTATTGCTACGGTAAGAATTTTGCCCAGACAGCGCCATTTCCGCCTACTCTTCTTCCAGATACAATTTGTACATAAGACCTCGGATATTCATCTCGTCCGAAAGAAAAACACACTTTTCCTGTTATCCCCAGCCCTTTAACCTACAACAGTGTCTTATTTTGAAGACGGGACATTTGATGGTATTATAATGATGAAATAAATTGGTTGTTTTATATTCAGATGAAGTATCTGAGATGATGTAAGAATTTTATTCTCTGTTTTGTCACGTCCGGGGCGTCACATTTGCACCGCGAATCTACTTATAGTTCCAATAGAAAACGCCAGAAAGAACGTGATTTGATTACTAATGGTGATAATTCTTTCCAATATATCTGTTGTCAGATTTCCTTTTATAGACTTATATAAATAACCTGTCTATACATATTACATTTTCTGTCCATTATAACATTATTATTTCTGCTATTGTTATGTTAAAGAAATACACGGACTACCCTACATTTTGCAACATAATAATGTTAGAAAATTTTGAAAACAAGGGTCATATAATAATGATTATAAAATATCAATTTCTGGTAATGAAATGCGATTTTTAATTTCATCACAGACATTAAGTTTTAAAACGATGACCCATTAGTAGGCAATTTGTCCGAACTAGGCACTACAAATTTGATGCTTGCAGTTTGTTTGATCTTTCACAAAACTCCAGTTTAAGGTGCATTATCTAATCTACTTAAAATGGGAGACATCCGATGGCCTAGAGTTGATTAAACGTTTAAATAATCATTTATATAACATTTGAACCCAAAATAAAGACCTCTAAATAGACAGATTTTACATAATCCATCTTTAAGCTCATAAATTCGATACAAATCGATATCAAGGATACTCGACGCATATTCAAAGGATTCTGATCCAACAGATCCAGATAAAGGATAGTTAGCTGTAAAAAAAACATTGGATTCCTTTCATTTCCTGGATATTACCCGTTCTTGTTATCTGTTTAAGATCAAAAAGTGTTTATTTTGAGTAAATAGTTCGATCGAAATCGATGAATATCTTGAACATTTTGGTCTTGCTCCCTCGGCCAAGCTTAAAGTCGATAAGTGACAGGTTTATCAAAACTAAATGCCACTTTCTCTAGAGGTGATATCAGACGGGATTAATGGTCACAAGGACCTGATGCCAGATATTTGATTTGATATATATAGGAATATTTGCTATACATATTTTCTTATTCCATGATTGTAATAAATTTTGCTCGGCTTGATACAACAATCTGTCTACCACGCACCAACTGGCTTGTAACGAGGACAAACGCCATGAGAGAAATTTTACCCGGGCAGAGGCGTTTCCTCTGGTTCAAAAATTCTTTTACGTGCAGGCCCAGAAGTACTCAGATGGATCTCGGTTTTGGTGCCATCCGAGCGACTAGGGGCTTCTGTACCATGCACCTGACATGGCTGTAAAGGTATCATTTTCATCACATTTACGGGGGACTACATGTATTTTTCCGGGTGCTTGGAGCGGTAGGTCTATAATCTGTATCAGCCAACAACTAAAGGATTTTCTTAAGATTCACTGCCATAATATAATATAAACATAACAGAGGCTTCTTTTAAAATGGACATGCCCCATAACCTCCAATTCAATCTAACCACATGTAGTTGTAATCAAATAATACAGTTGACGAACTGTTAGTTCCTTTAGGAACGGTGTCTAATCGGACTATGTCCTCTCACCTTTCCTGTTCGTCCCTATTAAAGATACATTATGGGAGATTAGATAAAGAGCTGACAGTTCTCGCTATAATAGTTAAAAACTAGATAATGTAAAGGTAATTTGTTGAAAATTTCAGTCAAATTGGTCCACTATGAACCGAGATATCAGCTTTGAAAATTTCCGCCTAGCCTCGTTCATCATTACTAAAGTTAGTACATTAAAAAGCATAGTCTTGATTATCCAAGGTTTTGATATAATTATCAATGAGCGTTTGCAGCATATAGGATTCTAATCCAGTCGATATCGAAGGCTAGCCTTGACATCGAGAGTTGATTATGGTCTGGATAAGTTAATTAATGTCTAATTAATAATTTAGATAAGATTTCAGGCCTAAAGAAAGACCTACGATAGGCAGATTTAGCTCTTGCATAATGCATGTTTAAGCTGCAATATAAAAATACCGCTCTACCCCTACCTCTGTGATTCTTCTTTGTTAGCCAAAAGAAATCATTTCTCGCCACATCTGACACAGTCAACACTATAATAAGCCAACACTATTTTCAAGTAGAATTTTGCGATTCAAAAACATCATCAAAATGCGTTTGAACCGGTCCGCCAATATGAAACTCGCGCTTGCGCGGAAAACGTATTTTAACAGTATTGATGATAGTCTAGTCCAAGCTGTAGCTTCGATAGGTTTAACGAACCAGCGTTTTTTGTACGCAAATAATAGCAATCTGTTTCACAGAGAATAACGAGTCTCGTATAATATCTCTGTCATAGATGACTGCCTTAACACGTGCTGTCACAGCACGCGGTGTGAATCATTGGCTGAATGGCGCGTGCATTGTTTACATCAGACATAACTGCTTCGGAGAGAATGCTGCATTTTAGTCATTTTAATACCCATTTACACTAAATCGGAAATAATTTTTAACTACAATTACGTCAAACGCCTTTATTTATTTTTCCAATATATACAAAAAATGTTTTAGAATTTAATTTGTCGCAGGAAAAAAGTTAATATTTCTAGCTCATTAAGCCGCATCAATGTCATCCTTATCAGTGATTGTCGCGGCCAAGCAAATATTCACTGCGGATCAGTGTGAAATAATAGATGGTCTGTTCGTTTAGATTGTGATTGACAATTGTAAAAATCACATACGCGTTAAGCTTCGGGAAAGGGCATCTATTGTAAAAAGCACATACGCGTTAGGCCTCGGAAAAGTGCATTGACGTGTTTCGGTATGTCACGTCACGTCACGTCACGTCACGCCCTGTCACGTCAACATTCGAGTTACACTATGAATTATTGAGTATAGTAACATCCAATACCTATTAAAGTTTTAAAAAAAAGTCATTTTGAACTCTTAATAAAACCGGAAGTTATACTTCATGACCGAACTTTTTTATATTAATTGTTAGTAGACACCAGGGTCATCATACATACAAAGGTCATGGAAAGGTTAGGTCACCATCTTTATGGTGAAAAGTCGAACAAACTTCAGAGTGAAACCGGAAGTAAACAAAATCGAAATTCAAAAATCGGCTCCCGACGGATTGTTGCCATTTGGAGTAGGTTCAATACAAAAAAGGTTTTCGAAAATCGGAATTAAAATGGCGGCTGAATATCGATTTGAATGGGGTTTTTTTTTTGCAAAATCAAATACGGCGGCAAAGCGGTTGAAAATGTTATGGAACAATTTCTTTGAAAATGAAAGATAAATATCTGGGGCTAACACCACAATATGTCATTATTTGTCTATTTTTAAAATGGAGAGAACTATTCATGTTCGGGAAAAATCGGAAGGCCTCGGTAAATACCGAACATTTCCGGAAGCTGTCACAAATATTTTTAATTTTTAATAAGCCATTGCAGAGGAATCGTGTTCCTTATTCCTACCAAGTTTCAACTTGATACCTCAAATAGTGACGGAGATATGCCACCTTGAATGTCCCCTATATACTTTTGCCGAATATCACCAGACACTCATTTAGCGGAATATACCATAGAGTGACTTTTTGATAAAAAAAAAAAAAAATACTGAGAGAGGGGTGCTATAGGCCTAGAGAGCTCGACTTAATTATCTCAAGCGGTCGACTTAGTATCTCGAGCGGTCGACTTGCATGTCCTAAATCAGCCACCGTAGCTACCATACACACTTGCTGGTTGAAAATGATAATTTATGTCAGCGAGTTCACAGTTCTTACGTAGAACTAATGTTTGAGTAAAGTTATCGTGGTAATTTTTGTATTACCTTGGGAGGGGTTCTGATAGCATCCAGCCAATGCAAATACAGCTGCCTATATTGCCTGTCTAAATGCGCACCATACTAAATTAGGCTGCCTGATCCGCTTGAGAACAGACACTAAGCTAGTTGACCGACATTTTAAGACCTAAATCGACGATTTTAGTCGAAAACACGAATTGAATATGTTTATTTAGTCTTTGTGTGTATGCAAGATGTGAAACGGAGTAGAACCGCATTATAAAACAATATACTAATTTTTGGATATGGCGGCCATTCAAGACAAAGATTTTTTTCTCGACGTATGAAGTAGATTGGATCTCTGTGTGCAGAATGAATGCGCGCTATAAGTATTTGCCGTGACGTTGGCGTATACAGTAAGGTTGTTTAATATTAACGCAACGATTGTTAAATGGATATGGATATTAATTCACTTTTTATTGTAAATTTACAACTAGAATCTATGCGATGAAGTAAAAGTTAACATTACAGTAAAAGTTATATCAGAATGTCCAGTCTGGATTACCAAACGGATCACTTTTTATTAAGGCTATTTATTTCGATGTTTAAGCGATGTGTAAATGTACATATATAAACACTTCCTGGTGTTATCCCCCACGATAGAAAACTGGACGAATTTCGCCGAAGCTGTACAAATATATGGTTCGTCATTTTGTCAAAATAATAAGCTTCAGAGAAAACTCGACAATAACCATACCAAAAATCTATCTTGAGAATATAATTATAACCATTACATTTTGCTGCTATCTGAGAAATAAGAGATACGAGGGTTCAACTTGAACTTCTATTAAATGTTTTTGTATGAATGATCGGTCTAATAAACTTTAGTGCCAAGACCGACTGATTGATCTGGCTGTAATTGAATAAACACTGCCAGACGGATAGAGATGGGCGCAAAATAAACTTGTCAAATAGCCACTCTTTTTATCCTTTAACTAGATATTTATCCGGAACGGTCTAGAATAACAAACTCTAATAATATATGGGTAACGATACTAGTCCATATCAACTAGACTCATTTATCATGGCACAAAGTCGGCTTAATTACGTATATTATTCAATGAGCTTTCATTTTCATGTCAATTTCATGTCTCAGGAATATTGTTAATGACACTATCAATCGTGTTAATTGACGGTTGACCCCTAATATGGACATGGTATATATCTATGAGGTAAAGTGGTCGCTTTAACTTGATTGATTGATCATTTTATACTGATCAGATTTTCAATGATCTCTCTAGCCCCAGCCCTCTCCTATCACCCAGGTCCAGTGTGTTACTGGGCTAAGCAATATGACTATTATATTGACAGAATTATTTTCTGGAAATTGGTGTTTTAACTTTTCCCAATAATGGCTAAATCTAATTCCAGGGTTTTTCAATAATTCGATTCAGTCAAGATTTTAGAGAAAATATAACTTTGATTTTTACATTTGCCTGTAGATTGATAGTTCAACCTTTAAGAAGACGGTGTAAATTCAATGATTTCAATAATTTAGCTAATAGTTACTTGAATCTCTTATAAACGCAGTCCTGTGTTCGTTAATATTATTACGGAATGAATTAGCTACGTTGGAGGCTATTTTGAGAAATTTGTGACTACTTATATCACTTGTGATCATTTTGTAAAAATCCTAAACCATTTCATGTTGTGTATTCGTTTACACAATTATAGATTCATAATAATTATGTAATTGCTAAATAAATTTCGGTTCATTTGCGATTTCATATTTATAGTAGTCTATACTCTATAAAATATTATCTTGTATGCATCAATAGATTATATTATACATGCGGTATAGAGTAAGGTTCTCTGGATAACTATGAAATGGAACACCACTTCATACACTTGCACTAACCAATATATTGTTTCCTATCATATTCTGCCGGTCTACAAGCATTACTCTTTTTGAAAAATGGAACAAAATCATTTCGGATTCGTTTACAGAATCCAATTCTATGAGAACCTACACTTTTTGTATAGCATAACACCATCTCTCGTATCACTATCATCCGCAAACAGTTGTCTACAACAACCACGTGTTTCAATTAATAATCCTTATCATTTCGAAATTCCCAATCGTATTCAGTTATAGAACCGATTTTTTCAAGAATTCCTTCTTTTCATCAGCAATACATAATTGGAATTGCTAAATTCATAATCTGTAAGTCAGCTTAAAAAGTCCTGGCCGTCATTATATTTTGGGACAATATCTATTTTTGACGATTTAATCCACGCTAAAATCTAATAAGTTGATTATCGAACATTAAGAAAATAAAATTCAACTATTAACTGCAAACAAACTCCTGGGTTGGATTCAATCGGATTAAAAAGAAGCCCACCCAAAGGCTTTAGTAAAGATTATTAGGTGGGGCATCTATCACCATTCAGGGAATGCCAAATATTTTTGATTCATGATATCTTTGTAAATACTGAACGGAACAGAACCATTCTTGGATTGATATTGCTTTTACCGATCCAACTTTACGAATAGTGTAGTTTGTGTGTTAAATAGCTTCATTTAACGTCCGAATTGATACCGCCGATAACAAATTTGTAGTTTGTAAGTGACCCCTTAAATAACGATCAAAAACCGAAGAATGAATGACCAGCGGTTGCCAGGCAAGATACGCCCACATTTTGCAAGAGATGGATAGACAACAAGCTATAAAAATGCGATTTTTCGTACAATCAGGGGCCACAATCCCGGAAGTTATATTTGGGACATAAAGATATATTTCAAGTTTCATCAAAATCGGATAAAAAGTTTGATTTCTAGAGAATCAACAAGCTTAGTATTACATACTTTTAGACTATTTGCATGTAAAGGGCGGTCATTTTGTCCGGCAGTTTTGGTCCCATTTTCATGAAATTTGAACTTAATCATCATTAGGGTGTAACGGTGATGTATTCAAACGTTTTTTTTTTAAATCCGATAAAAAATTGTGACCTCTAGTGGGACCACAAGGTCCATACCATCATTCAGCAGTAATATTCGATATGCGCGAATATCGAAAGGAACCAAGATCTTTGGGTTATAAAGATGTATTTCAAGTTTCATTGAAATCGGATCAAAATTGTGGGATCTAGAGGGTCCACAACCTTGATATATCATATATTTACACGATTTGCGAACGAGGTTCGGCAATTTTGTCTGGCAGTTTTGGTCCGATTGTCACGAAATTCGAACTCAACCATTATTCCGGTGTAACGGTGATATATTCGGACGTTCTTTTAAATCGAATAAAAATTGTTCCCTCTAGAAGGACCACACGCTAAATAAGCGATTTTTCGTACAATCAAGGGCCATAATTCAGGAAGTTACGATCCGATATGTGCAAATATCGACAAGAATCAAGATCTTTGGGTTATAAACATGCATTTCAAGTTTTATCAACATCATATGAAAATTGTGACCTCTAGAGTGTCCACAAGTTAAAATCATGATTTTTCGTACAATCAGGGAGTATAATCCATGAAGTTTTGATCCGATACATGTCAATATGGACAGGAACCGAGTTCTTTTGGAGAAAAACCTATATTTCAAGTTCGTCAAAATCGGATAAGAATTGTGACCTGTGGAATGTCCACAAACAAATTTGGAGGAACAGACGGACGGGCGTTCGGACGGGCAGGGAGAACGACAATATACGTCCACATAAAAATGTGGGCGTATAAAAATAAAAGTTACTTCCATTATGGGAATATAAATTTTAAAATAAACTGCTGTAAACGACAAAATGATACAAACAATCTTAATTTCCAATTGTGTGGACGACGTTTAGTTGGTTGTGACCATTTTAAAAAATTTAAACATTATTTAGATAAAAGTTTAACAATATTCAAACATTCTTATTGATTTTCAACGATTTCTGATAATTACTGCCAAAGTTATGGCCCATGATCACTTTGAAAAACCTTGTGGGCGCTCTAGAGGTTATATACTCATGTCCAAAAGAAAGTATACACTGTACATTTCGTCCTGCTTCAAACAAAGTCGTTTTTCTGTTGTATGCGGTATTTGGGTACAATGTCCATTTGTTTTGCCATTTATTTGCTTAGAAATATTGAGTTTGGACGCACAAGACATGTTCAGTGTAGTTTTATCACATTTGATTGATTCAAATAAACCTTAGTCCTATTTTTAGTGTGTATACTTTCTTTTGGACATGAGTATAGTTAGAATCCGATTCACTTTAAATTTATACACAGCGTTTAAGGTCATGAGACAAGGAATCGTATTAATTTTCAACTATTTCTGATAATTACTGCCAGAGTTATGGCCCTTGATCACTTTGAAAAATCTTGTGGATGCTTTAGAGACCATAGTTATCATCTGATTGATTTTATATTTATACACCGTGTCTATGCCTCTATATAATCGTTTCGATTGACTTTAGATTGATACAGAGACGAACAAGTATATTGATTTTCAATGATTTTTGGTAACTTGAACAGCTAAATCCATGGTATTTTAATGTTTTGTATACTAAACGTTAGCATGGACCAAACAATTTCTAATGATTTTCTGATAATTACTCAATGAGTTGTTACTCTTAATCAGATTTTAGTGCATTAAAAATGTTTCATTACCAACAAAAGTAAAAATATGCGACAACTCATGTTGACTGCACGGACGATTTTGCTGCTGTGGGCGTATGTTTCGTTGCCTGAGCCTATCTTTAAATATACTCTTCAAAAAAAGTAGGGGATATTCAGAAACAATACAAAACTGCGGAAATGCACTGCTGTTTTTATTAGAGGTAACCAGTGTATGGTAATAACAGGGTAATTGCTTACGCGTGAACATAAACATTTCATATGGGCGGAGTATCTGACGGCCCCATTTCACTCACAAAGAGATACACCGTCAAAAGTGAAAATGGACGTTTTTGATTTTTGTCTTAATAATGAGTAATTGCTCCACCAATCCTCAGAGATTCAGCAATTCGTCGTGGCATGCTCCTAATCAACCGTCCAATCACGATTTGGGGCAATCTGACCCACTCCTCTTGCAGTGCCGCGGCCAATTCTTGCAGTGTTGTCGGTTGACGTTGACGTCGACGAACACGTCTCCCGATCAAATTAAACGTAACACACTAAAGCAAAGATCCGCTAAACAGTAAATCTTATGCAAGAACCGATAGGAAAGCAAACATGGATAAATAAACCAGCACGCGGCAGTTTTCATCAATCCTTCCTTGAAGTGTCAAATTTGACAATGAACCCCCTCCCACGTGTATGGTGCTATTGCGTGTCGCATGTGCAGCTCAGTGGCTCTGTTGTATGGCGGTATATTAGATTCAAAATTCTAACATGCTATCGTCTAATTTCTTACTTCTACTCATGTAATTTCTAACTTCCATACATATAATTTCTAAATTAAGACAATGTATAATCCAACTTCTTTATTTGTTCAGTGTAAATTTTAATTCTGTTTCATCTTATTTCTATTATTAAGGCGAAAAATGTCTACTTCATTGTCGCTTTACATGGTTAGCGTGCGCGCGCTGTATCATAAAGTCTGTCATTGAGTCGACTGGCGTGGTTTCGAATCCCCGGTTGTACGTGACAAGGAGTAGGGTCGCCTGTCCAACCTCGTGGGTTTTCTCCGGGTCCCCCGGTTTCCTCCCACTGCTAAAGACCCCTATGCGCAAGCGAATGATTGAAATAAAATTAAACCATATGTTAGTCCCGAAATGACCTAGTTTGTGTCGAGTGGACGTTAAACCCCATTTCTATCTCTCTCGTGTCGCCACCATGTGCACAATTTGGCGATTGAGCACCTGATCGGGACCATTCTGTTGATATAAACGACTCGCTCTTCGTCCGGTTGAATGGTTTGGCGGAGTGTTAAAATTGAAAACAACACCGAGAGAGAGAGAGAGAGAGAGAGAGAGAGAGAGAGAGAGAGGGGGGGGATGGGGTTTAACGTCCACTCGACAGAAACTAGGCCATTTCTATCTCTCTCGTGTCGCCACCATGTGCACAATTTGGCGATTGAGCACCTGATCGGGACCATTCTGTTGATATAAACGACTCGCTCTTCGTCCGGTTGAATGGTTTGGCGGAGTGTTAAAATTGAAAACAACACCGAGAGAGAGAGAGAGAGAGAGAGAGAGAGAGGGGGATGGGGTTTAACGTCCACTCGACAGAAACTAGGCCATTTCGGTTCAATTTTATTTCAATAATTCGCTTGCGCATAGGGGTGTTTATCAGTGGGAGGAAACCGGAGGACCCGGAGAAAACCCACGAGGTTGGACAGGCGATCCTACTCCTTGTCACGTACAACCGGGGAATCGAAACCACACCGGTTGACTCAATGACAGACCTTATGATACAGCGCGCACGTGCTAACCATTCGGCCATCCAACCCCCCAAACAACATTGAACGTGATATATATGTATGGTTTGCAAATACTATTTCAAATACGGTGGGTAAGACGCTGGCTCACTAGCCTGGAGGTCGGGTGTTCGATTCCTGCATTGGCCAAGAAAGTTCATCCAGATTTTCCGGCGTGGTTCCCCGTTGTCAGTGAAGCAGGATGGAGGACCTGGCAAGGACAGCTGTTTAGTCGTTCGGATGGAACGAAAAACCGAGGTCCTGTGTACACACTGGCGTGCATGTAAAAGATCCCTGGACAGTTGGAATTCGATATAAGAGAAGGCCGTAGTGCCGCTGTCCGGGCAAAATTTCTCTCATAGCGCACTGTATGGTGTATGCCCGTCTTCATTAGCTCAGTTCGGAGCAGAACAGTGGGACATAAACCTCATTTCATTCATTTTCTATTTTAAATATAAGCTAAACAGCAATTGTTCATTTTTTTTAAGACAAGTGCAGGATTTGGGGAATTTTATTTGATTTTTTTTTACAGTTGAGCCAATTAATATTCATATACTGTTAGTCTATATTAACACAGGGAACAATTTTATGGATACACAGTTACTGAGTTTAAAGTAGCTAAGTCTCTAACTCAATACCATCCAAAATCTTCGACATTGAAAACATGATTTATTTGTCGGTTTATTAAATCAACATTGATGTTGTTATCTTACCGGGAAAAGATGGCCTTCTGATATCCAATATTTAAGACAAAATAAACATTACCATAATACGTTTCAGCCCTATTTGTAATAAGGGACTCGAAAAACGAGGCTAGGCATATTCCACAAGTCATGTCAAACGGTGACGCTATATTCTCTCGGCGTAGGCTGGAATAACCAGTCGCCAGAGATTGAAATTCTGGCGTATTTCGCCGAACCTAACTGATTAGAAATTACAGTAAAAACAGAAACGATTGAATGTAAATCAATTTATATAGATTCATATTACATTATTGTATGCGTTGCGACCCATTTGTGTCAATTTCTAGGTCCCAAATATTAGCGACTTAGCTCCTTTAATACTAAGCGACGTTTCGACGAGGATACTTTCGTCTTTATCAAGCCCATCTCTCTCTCTCTCTCCAAATTTCAGCACTCCTTCCAACCTTCACCCAGACGAAGAATGAGTCGTTTATATCAACTTAAAATACAGATGTGACGTCATCCTTTGATGTTGGAGTACCATTATTTCAAATAATCGTACGGGCAATGTGCCAAGCGTAACTTGGTAAAATATTGAACTCGAGTGACGTATTTCATATTGCAAAGCACGTGCAAGTGTCTGTATTTTAAGTTGTTTAATGGTCTCGAGCTTAAGACATTGCGTAATATATTGTAAAAACATTCGGGCCTCACGGCCCTCATGTTGTTACAATATATTACTTAATGTCTCGCTCTCGACCATTAAACAATACATAATGGTCCCGACCAGGTGCGCAATCACCAAATGAGCACGCAGTGGCGACACCAAACGACTTCATAATGATGGTCGCTAGGCAGAAGTGTAAAAATTAAGAAGACGTTTTTCGTTTAAATAATAGAAATAAGATGGAATAGAATTAAAATTTACACTGAACAAATAAAGAATTGGATTATACATTGACTTAATTTAAAAATTACCTGCATAGAAGTTAGAAATTACATAAATAGAAGTTAAAAATTACATGAACAGAAGTTAGAAGTTAGACGAAAGCACGTTAGAATTTTGTATCTAATATACCGCCATACTGTTGGGCCGATAAGTTCTTCATCTGTGAACATACTCTCAAAGCATGTCAAGTGTCCATGACTATTTAT
The DNA here is from genome assembly GCF_932274485.2 of Patella vulgata. Classification (NCBI taxonomy): domain Eukaryota; kingdom Metazoa; phylum Mollusca; class Gastropoda; family Patellidae; genus Patella; species Patella vulgata. The sequence goes on from NC_065885.2 coordinate 49,453,902, forward strand.
CATATCACAACCTGCATACTTTTTTTGAAGAGTATATAATGGGCGATTACATTGAAACAACGCTCTGCCCTCCTTGTCCTTCATCTCCATTTCCACATGATAATGGACACCGTTAAGTTAATACATTTCCTTATATCTATATGTACCTGTACATGTTAAATAATATTCATCCTATAGTAAATATTTAAATCTTGTATCATTCATTGCAAAACATATTATATAAGTTATTATATAAGGTTTTGGGTTGCTATCTGATCACCGAACAAATTATTATGTACTGAATGCTTACTTGGATGAATAAATATTGTTAGACCAAACTGTTAACATACAAAATCGTCATCACTATTTAGTTCATCGCAGCCATCATTAATGAGAAAGCTTTGTTGCTATGACAATGAAATACACGCTTCCGTTTTTCTTTACTGCGATTTCGAAGGGTATTAATCATAGATTAATTTGGTGTCATTTGCAGATAATATTCCCATTGCACTCATTAGAATTCTCTCTCTTATTTCATTATTACGTCATACTCATACGACGAACAGACAAGTCATTCCTATTTAGAGACATCGCCTATTTACACGCGTTCATTAGAACATAACAAATGCTTTAATTCAATATAGGCCTACATATCTTAAGAAACGCATACTGTGTGATAATTCATTCCCCGTCAGCGATTATCCTTTATTATTATGACCCGGGTATCTCATATAGTCTATCCAGTGTCACAGCAGGCCGGTCTGTGGGGGATGGAGGAAAGGGGCGGGGGCAATCCGCCCCTAACACCGATGTGATGAGACGCAAAGTTTCCTTCCGGGCGCCGAGAACCTTTGCTGTGAGACTGGATCTATCGTATTATCATTAAGAAGAACAGCAGTTTCACCTAAAGAATCTGGCTAAATATACGACAAATACACAGGATACAATTCTATACCTGCTGCTCACATTAAAGCTAATATTGTGTTGTGTGGCTCCCAGTGATGGCTGGATTAACCATTAAAGTAGCTAAGTCTCTAACTCAATATCATCAAAAATCTTCGACATTGAAAACACGAATTATTTGTCAATTCAAATCAACATTGGTCTTGTTATCTTACAGGGAAAAGGTGGGCTTCTGATATCCAATATTCAAGACAAAATAAACATTTTACCATTGGTACACGAATGTGTACCATAAAGCGTTTCAGCGCCATTTTGAACAGGAGACTCAAAGAACAGGGCTAGACATATTCCACAAGTCATGTCAAATGGTGAAGCTATATTCTTATCTGGGGAGCATGCGCATTAGACTTCTGGCGTATTTCGCCGAACATAACTGATTAGAAATTACAGTAAAAACAGAAACGATTGAATGTAAATCAGTTTATATACATTCATATTACATTATTATATGCGTTGCGACCCATTTTTGTCAATTTCTAGGTCCCAAATATTAGCGATTTAGCTCCTTTAAGTTAAAATACACGTGATTAGGGTATCATGGTAATGAGTGCCCCATAGAATGTCTGCTTTGTTAGACGCCAAATTTAAAATATTTAATTTAAAAATTAATTCCGAACTTTTTCACTGTATCTGTTTTGTCGCAATTAATAATACGTGTATAAAATCTCAGAAAACTCTAACCACCAAATGAGAATATTACAATATTCGATTGTGGTTGTATTAGACCGGAGGCTCAGCGTGGGGGGGGGGGGGTCCACCAAATGGACACAAAACCAGACCCAACTTTTTTAAAGTAAAATTTTGCGTAGAATACATTGCCGAGTGGTAATCAGTCCGCCGTTGGGGCGTTTTCGAGATATTCGGGGCCAAAGGTCAAATGAGCTCATTTGCATTGAAAGTGAATGCGCAGTCATTCGTGTATTATGAAAAGAAGCTGTAAATGATCGAAAGTAATCACACTTTCAATAAAAATGTAAACTTGCTAAATTCACCTTTATATTAGTGACCCTGGAGGTCAAAAGGTGAAATTTACGATTTTTGCACTAGGAAGATTTAAAGCAATAAAATGTCAACGTAAAATATAAAAACTAAAGCGAAACCTGAGCCCTTATTCAAGAAAACTTAAACTAAGTTACAATCGAAATTTTAAGAAATACTGCAATTCGATTGGCTGACCAGTAAAATTAATTTGCATATATCCAATGAAGTTGCAGTATTTCTTAAAATTTCGGTTGTAACTTAGTTTAAGTTTTCGTGAATAAGGGCCCAGTTCTAATTAATAATAGGAACCGAACGTTTACTTTGGAACGTCGAAAATGATCTCGTATAACAGAACCAATACACTTTGAAACCTGTTTCAAAAATACGTAAAAACTGTCAAATCTAAATCTCTCCGATTTATTTTCACAATGATTGTTATACATAATGATACTAGTTATCTGAAAAACAATTGAATAGTTTCAGTGTTGGACTCCAGCCTGCAGGCAGCGTGAATTTCCGAGAATCCCAGTCTAGGAAAACCGACGTTAATCTGTGACGGGAAAACACGTATCTGAGCTAGGTCCAGGTCGTGCATAAGTCGACCAACTTCAGATGTCGCCAAAAACACTGCTTAGGAAGACACCCGACCCTCCCTTCCTCCCTCCCTTAAGAACACCCCCTTTGCCCTCTCAGAGATGAGTAAATTCGACTTCTGCGTACATTAAAAGTCCACTATTGGACCGCTAGAACATAACACTAACTTAAGAACGTGAAATCCCCTTTTATCCCGAATAAGAACGACTCAAAGGGGGACCCCATGAGTGAAATGACCAAAATGACGATTTAATTTGACTTTAGCGTACAACAATCAACTTTTGTGTATACGTCGAACAACCTTGGATGTCATCAAAAACACTGCTTAAGAAGACCCACAACCCTTCCTTCCCTTACGAACATCCCTTTACCTCACTGAGAGATTGTAACACGATACCTAGTGCTATGCGTCGCTAGTTAGATGTGGAAAGGCACTGTTACAAAACTCTCCACATCCAACGTGTGACACATACTCTTTTCACTGCTACATATAATAATAGTATTGTCTCTGGTTATTTTTGTAACTCTTTACTATAAGACTCCACTTTAAACATTGTGTATATCTTTGTTGGTTAAAACTATGTCTTATATCTTTATAACATCCATAATACAACGGTTATATACACAGGAAACTACACACACAGCTATATGACATTAAATTTAAGGTAAATATAGGTTCTCTATCCTCTAGCTTGTGTTTTGCGGTGGTGTTTCCCAGCCTCTCAGCCTAGGAGGCTGTTGCAACGCCCTTCTGAGAATACGAAATGATGCATAATGAAACTTAAACCCCGCACGTTCTTTATAAAGAGGATACGTGCATGAGTCATGCATTGACCAGGTACTTCCTTCATCTGATTGGTCAGCTGCACAGAAGCTACCCTGAATTTCAACACAGTGTACACAGATTACCAGACTATGATGTCATTACCCGATTTTAATCTACCAGACATATCCTTGTTAGCCTAGTTCTCGTTGTCACTGGTTCTGGCTAACGACATCAATACATTAACCAGAGCATCTTTACAGAACTTAAATAACCTCTACAGTATATTTGCCCTATAGTATTACAAGATGAGTTAATTCGACTTCCGCGTACAACATTAAATTTTTTCATTAAACGTTTCACTATTGGTCCGCTAGAACATAACACTAACTTAAGAACGCCTGTCCAACCTCGTGGGTTTTCTCCGGGTCCTCCGGTTTCCTCCCACTGCTAAAGACCACTACGCGCAAGCGCATTAATGAAATAAAATTGAACAGTTAGTCCCGAAATGACAGAGATCTATTTTCGAAGTCAAAACAATGGAAAGGGCAATATATAATGTCGCTTTCGCTAGCCTGGTCACCTGTTTAAACTCTTATCTTCATTAACTGAATAAGACGTTGGATCTGAGCCGTTTTTAATCTATTCCTTTCCTGGTGTGGCGTCTGATCCAAATTGTCAAGATTGGTGGGTCCCTCGGACCGATTTTTGGCCCAAGAATGGTCAATTTGAGTCAGGCCAGGGCTTTTGGCTCGTCAAGGTAGTGTTTCCCGGCGCATGGTGTGGTCTACCGTTTTCGCCCATAAAGACCGTGTTGGAAGAGGGTAATTGTCAGAGTGGGGCATTACGGCTCTGTCCAAGATCTCTCGTTGGTAACTTCGACCATTGAGATTACATCGAACGGTTACCAGTGGAAGCTAACAGTCATATGAAATGATATGATGATAGAGCCACAGTCGGTATGCGTAGATTCAGAATACGGATGATGCCACCTAGCACCCTTGGGGAAAATTAAATATCCAAGATGGCCGTCCTGGGACATTTTCTGGTTATTTAGTGGGGTAAAATATGCGACAGAAGGTGGTTTCTATCAGAATTTGACCCGCTGAATCCAATGAGCTTGGGTAATCGTCCAAAAAGTGAGGAACATGTTTTTATGTTTATATCTGAAGTAATTGATACCGAAAACCTATAGTTTAATATATTGCACACTTATTGAGGGGGGGGGGGCTTTATGAGTTTCTCTCCAAAGTGAGCCTCCATTTTGAATTTGGCCCTCTCTAGCGGAATTAGCCATCACCAAGGTCCGAGAGAATCTGCCCGAATTTTACCTCACTAAATTAAAGTAAATAGCCAGAAAATGCCTCATGTCGGCCATTTTGAATATTTAAATTTCCCCAAGTGTGCCAGAGTGGCATCATCCAGTTTCTGAATCTACACATATTAAAGATATATAATCCACCCAAACCTACATTTCAGTATATTACACACCCTTTTAGTGAACTTCATGCGTTTCCCTCCAAAATTAATATAAAACGGTCTAAAATGTCAATCGCTATCCTTTGAATGTTTCAAGGTGGCACCATAAATGCCAAGTAGAAATTAAGACATATTATTATGAGCCCTTGATAATATCTGTAAAACAAACACTATAAATCTAGTTTTATATATAATTTCTAATTTCACACCCAATCGGGATCTGTTTTCTCAAATACCATAAGTCCAATAGCTAAGATAGTTAAACACCATTTTCGGCATTTGAATAACGATGACTTTAAAATACCATCACAAACGTAGCTAAAGCAAATTTGTAAGACAGCAGCGCTTGACGCACAACACTGCTGGAGGCTACGAAGGAAGCGTCTACTCAATTTAGTGATGACATGCAAAAAAAAACACCCAAAAACTGAATGTCAAGTATATACTGGGTATTCGCGCTTTACGTGGAGGGTTTCAACCAAATTCTACAAGGTGTACAACAAGACAAAAGTTGCCACCAAACAGGCAGTTACAATCTATAACGATAATTATTATGTTCCAGCGAAAACGCAAAGTTTCCCGAAAACTTGGACCAGTTGAGACCAGACTAGCATTCACAATCTAGCATTGAAATGAAATGGGATTTAACGTCTTACAGTTCTGCTCCGGCTGGGCTAATGAAGAAAGGCATTATGCCATACAGTGTACCATGAGGGAAAGTGTGCTCAGGAAGCGGCGCTACAGCGTACTCTTATTCAAATTCCAATTCTTACTGCCAGGGGATCTTTTACGTGACACCAGTGTGTACATGGGGTCGTCCAATCCGAACGACTAGACAGCTGTCCTTGTCAGGCCGTCCGTCCTGCACCTCTGACAAGGGGAAATCACGCCGGAAAATCTCGATGAACTTTCTCGGCCAACACTGGAATCGTATTCAACCAATCACAAATGAACACCTCAATGGTTGAGTAGCATCAGGTATTTCGGAAAGAGTAAACCAACTTTGCCGTTCGCGCACAACCTTCTGTACTTATACCGGGTTAACGAAGATACGCATTAACCATACAAAAAGTTCCCTAAGACTAAGTAATCCAAACATTCTGGAAAACCCGAGAGTCGCTACTCAATTTAAAGATACACTAGTTAAGAGTTTAATAATGAGTTGGTCATTCTTGCTATAATAATTCAAAAATAGATGATAAACAAAGAAAATATTGAAAATTTCATTCAAATTACTTCATTCTCAGCCAAGTTATCATTGTTTGTAGTTTTGACAAGATGTGTGCACAGTGGTAACCAGGGCCCTGGTATAATCGGGACTTAGCCACGCTTTCCCATTTTTAAATTAAATTTTTAAATGGCGAACCGTTTTAATCTAGTTAAAATCTCGAGTATCCGATGCCATCGATTATGGTCTTGTTTTGTTAATAAATGTCGAATTAATAGAGTTTATATAACATTTCAGGCCTAAAGAAAGACCTGCAATAGGCAGATTTAGCTCTTGCACAATGTATGTTTAAGCAAAGGGCTTAATGTGGAGTAAACTTTCACATCAAACAGAATATAGCTTAAACGAGCCTATACACTAGATGGGTGTTCAATATGCGCTTTGCAAATGTATTAAAGGAGCTTAATCTTCTATACTAATATGTGTGACTGACGTTTGTCTGTCTGTCTGTTTGTCTGACTGTTCGGGGTTGGCGGCTACACTAGGTCTGCCCCCGGTCTGAAATTTGGGGTATAGGGGTAGCTCGGACCGGGGAGTAACATAGGCCAGGTGGCGTTAGTCTACCACTTCCGGTTTCGGAGTTATGACCCCCGAGCGAAGCCGGGCATTCTTATAGTCTCTAATATTTGGGACTAGAATTTCACTCAAATGGGTCGCAACGCATAAAATAATGTATTATGAATGTATATAAACTGATTTACATTCAATAGTTCCTGTTTTTACTGTCATTTCTAATACCGGTAAGTTATGTTCGTTGAAATACGCCAGAAGTCTCAATCGAATGGCAGTCTCTAGCGTCTGGTTATTCCAGTCTACACCGAGAGTATTTATTGCGCATGATGTCCAGATAAAAATTACGATATCACCTTAGGTGGAAGTGGACGTAAAACTCCAGAAACGAACGAACGAACGAACAGATAAAAATTGTCTACGATATCACCCTAGGTGGAAGTGGACGTAAAACTCTAGAAACGAACGAACAGATAAGAATATGGCGTCACAGTTTGATATAGCTTGTGGAATATGTCTAGCCTCGTTCTTCGAGTCCCTGTGTGACAAGGAATAGGGTTGTCTGGCCATCCTCGTGGGTTTCCCCGGGTGCTGTGGTTTCCTCCCATTGCTAAAGACCCCTACGCGCAAGCGAATTATTGAAATAAAATCAAACCATATGTTAGTCCCGAAATGACCTAGTCTGTATCAGTGGATGTTAAACTCTCTCTCTCTCTCTCTCTCTCTCTCTCTCCCATTGGGTGATACTACAGGCTATGCCATGTGCTCGATTTTCGTTAGACTAGATTTTCGACACTATAGCCAAATTACAAGAACGTGATGAATTGTAAAAGGAACGGAAAATGTGGCGACACTATGTACATATTCATTAAAAAGATAAACCTAACAACAACAAAAATCAACACAATTAGCTACTTAGTGACTATTCTTTGATCCAGGACGCGAATAATGTGACCGGATAAACGAGAAAATAATTGCACAGAAGATCTAGGAGTAAAGAAATGTAATGCAAGTTATAATGTCATGTCATTGAGAAGGACATAAGACTCGGGTTCGTTTTCTGTAACCACAGAAACTGACTTTTTCCGATCTCACCTCATATTTAAAACTATTGATTGGAGATTCGTGGTCGATTAGTGTGCAGCTCGAAAAAATCAGGAGTTAATTTATATTAAAACGACAGAATCGATTTTACATGTCATTTAACGTGATTCAGATATCCGGTCTGTTGACACACGATTACCTCCAAAGCTTTCATCAGAAAAAAAAAATATGAGGGTAAATTTGCAACAGAGATAAAGATGAAAAGTCTTTCTCTATTGAAAGAAATGTCGGTGGAGCATATAATAGGTTAAAAGTACTTCATTCTCATAAAGTCATAGTAGCATAAACAATGTTTTAAAAGTCACTCAGAGTAGTTTCTCAAGGGCAAACTAAAATAGCAAATTATTTTTATGTTCTTTCGCATATAACTTTATCATGGATTAATATAATAAAAGAACTGGATCGGTGTAATATGTTATGTAATAGAATGAATACACTTACGATCACCCAAGAATCGAATTTAACAGAACTGGTCAGCATACCCCTTCTTGTGCAAGACACTCGTCACTTGAAATGGCAAAATAAAGTATTGGTTCGGATCTGAATTTCAGTTGTCAAATTACTTGGCTTTTGGCGTCCACTCACGAGTAATCCTGTTTTTTACTAGCTTTTGTTTACCTGAATACTAAAGGAAACAAGAGCAATAAAATGAAATATATTTAATAACTGTATACAATAAGATATAAATGTTCTAACAAGCATAATTTCTATCTTTAATATTAATGCAGAAATGGGGGGCATGATTATAAATTAACGGGTATTATAGGCCAGACCCGGGATGAAAATTTGCACCCCCTACCCCTCGTTCATGACTAATATCATGAATTCCAGTTCCAGCTTTGCAAAGATTGAGAGCAATTACCAGTCTTAAATGTTGCACATGTGCATTTTGTTGACTCTTAAACATGCCTATACTCATTTCAAAATATATTTCATTCAATAAAACTAGTTCATTCTATGTGAAACATTCTTTTCTAATTTTTCGAAAAATACAAAGCGACGGGTAGATAGTAAAGTCCATTTATGTATCAACGGGTATCCCGTGAATTCGGCGTTTGCTTTGGAATGGTACAATCTGTGAGAATTTCAATCCATTAGCAACGTTTCTAGCATCTTAAAGGGGGGGGGGGGTAGGATTGGCTGTACCAAGTACGCCAGTTGGCAACATGGTTGCAAACTATGGATCATTGAGGGATTGCTTTTCTTCTTAAATAAAAAATATAATATTCTCACTTATTTGGAACCCAGGGGTGGGATGGGGTGGCCTGAGTGGTTTAACGCGTGCGTGTAAAATCATAAGGTCTGTTGATGTGTCAAGGTGCGTAGTTTAGATTCCCCGCTTGTGTACGTGACAAGGAGTAGGGTCACCTGTGCAAACTCGTGGGTTTTCTCCATTTTCCCCGGTTTCCTCCTACAGCTAAAGATCCATATGCACAAACGAATTATAGAAATAAAATTGAACCATATGTTAGTCCCGAAATAACCTAGTTTGTGTCGAGTGTATAACGTTAATCTCCATTTTTCTCCCTTTCTCTATTTGGAACGCCTTATCCAGCTGTGGCGTTTTGTGCTATTTCAACACTTTCATAAACAGTCTTTACTTATTTTGTATTTCTTTCCCCGACTATATAATATTCTTTAGCCATTTAATATTGTTATACTTCATGCAGGAACCATCATGAGAATCTCGTCTGTAAGGAAATAGGATAAAATTACAAGATGATTGAACCCTGCATAGATAAAAGGATATCAAATAGATCGATAAAAGTAGTGATCAAGACCTGGTAGGGTTGCAGCATTCTTCACACATAGAAATACATACATGTATCTACTCTTCGAGAACAGATCTCTGCCCTAAATGGCCGCTATATCCAACAATAATTAGTTATACACAAACAGACTAATTATACCATTTCAATTTTATTAAAGATGCATTATGTAAGATTTAGGTAAAAAGCTGAAAATTCACGCCATAATAGTTAAAAAATAGATAATCAAAAGGGAATTTCTTGAAAATTTTAAATTACTTCATTACGTTAGCTGTTCGGAGAATTGCGGATTCTCGATCGTCATTTCTACCGTTGTTACCATAGTAAACAAAGTTTCGATTATCCATTTTTTAAATCAAATTATATTAACCGTACATCCAGGCCCATGCACCCCCACCCCCCTGCAAAAATTTGTTGTGGATTAAATTTACATTACACAAGAGTACGTAATTATTATACATGTATAATACATGTATAATCTGAATACAAGAGATTTTTTTGCTGATTAAATGATCATGACACAATAATAAATGATTGATATAATTGACAAATATTGATCTTTTTCCATAACCGCCTATCTATTTACGTATTAAATCTTCCCAGAAGAACTGATATTGGTAAAATGTTACAATAAACAATATATTACATAACAATAAATTAACTGAGGTACAAAAAACCAGAGCAACAAGCCAACAGTGAGGCTGATGTCCCACGCCGAAATCCGGAAATAAATAGATGACACATATAAATTAATTGCACGTTTATCTTTTTCAAAAGTATCGAGCAATCAAACTGATTATCAACCATACACTAAGTTTTATCACTTTGTATCAGATAGAATAAAAATGTCAAAGAAATTGCTTGGCTCCGCTTAGCTTTAGCAGGAAGTGTTAATCATTGAACTCAGTCAAGACATTCACCTAATCAACATTTTACCCCAATTAAAAGCAGAGTTTCTATTAGTCTCGATTATCCATTTATTGATTTAATGATGAATGAGCGTTGAGCAGCAGATCGGATTATAATCCAGTAAATAGATTTAGCTCTTGCATAATATATGTTTAAGCAAAGGGCTTTAATGTATGTTTAATTATAACCAAAGTTATCGTGCCGTAAGTAGACAATGTTCATCATCAAACTCCGTCAAGGCATTCACCCAATAAACGCCTACACCAAGTTTGAACATTCCACCTCAATTAGAGTTATTGTGTTTCAAAGTCTCGACCAATCAAACTGTTTATCGCTCTGCTTACCCTCAGCAGAAAGTGTTCATTATCGAACTCAGTCAAGGTATTGATGCAATGAAACTATACACCAAGTTCCGTCACTCCCATTTAATTATAACTAAAGTTATCGTGTCTCAAAGCATCAACCAATTTAATTGTTTATCTCTGCTTACCCTAAGCAGAAAATGTTCATCTTCGAACTCCATCAAGGCATCGACCTATTAAACACCTACACCAAGTTTAAATTTTTAGCTCAATTAGATGGAGAGTTATCGTGTCCAAAAAAGTGTGACGGACGGACGGACAGACAGACTGACGAACTCATTTTAATAGTCCCCTGCTTTCTTCGAAAGGCGGGGAACAATAATATACTCTTCAAAAAAGTAGGGGATATTCAAAAATAATACAAAACTGCGGAAATGCACTGCTGTTTTTATTAGAGGTGACCAGTGTATGTTATTAACAGGCCAATTGCCTACACATGAACATAAACAGTTCATATGGGCGGTTTATCTGACGACCCCATTTCACTCGCAAAGAGATACACTATCAAAAGTGAAAATGGACGTTTTTGATATTTGTTTTAATAATGAGTAATTGCTCCACCAATCCTCAGACATTCAGCAATCTGACCCACTTGCAGTGCCACGGTCAATTCTTGCAGTGTTGTCGGTTGACGTTGACGTCGACGAACACGTCTCCCGATCATGTCCCAGACATGCTCTATAGGGGAAAGGTCAGGACTCGTGGCTGGCCAAGGCATATGGACAATATGGTGACGCTGGAGGTAGTCATTCACGACACGAGCGCGTTGGGCACGGGCATTATCATCTTGAAAGATGAAACGTCGACCTGCACGTTGAGCAAAGGGCAGGACTATCGGTGCCAGGAAGTGGTCACGGTAGTACACACAAGTGACCCTTCCTTGAACAATATGCAAGTCCGTTCTGCCAGTCATGCTGATTCCTCCTCACACCATAACGTTAACGTTAGCATGACGCTTATTTACATGCCTCCAAACGCGAGCACGCCTATCGGTGAAATAAAGAGTAAATCTTGACACATCTCAGAACATTACAAACGCGCCTATCGACGATTACCCCAATTTCTACGCTGCCTACAGCATTGACGCCTGTTTGCCATTTTCTGGCGAGTTAATGCAGGCACAACACGCGGTCGTCGCGCATGCAAATGGGCTGCATGTAGCCGATTTCTAATCGTTCGGGGTGTAACTCGAATTCCTGTAATTTGGTACAAGATTACAGAAATCTGATTGGCCGTTTTTCCTCGATTTCGCAGGTCCTGTGTACGAATGTATCGATCCTGGGCTACCGTAGTGGCTTAAGCACGACCTGAACGAGGTCTATCATCAACATTGTGTGTTTGTTTGTACCGGTTCCACAGTCTGCTGATCACAGACTATGACACATTAAGCATGTTGGCTACTGCTCGCTGTGTAGAACCCATCTGAGGCATGCCAATAGCACGTAGACGTTCATCATGTTGAAGACGTCTCATTGCAAATTAAACGTTACACACTAAAGCAAAGATACGCTAAACAGTAAATCTATATGCGGTGATCACGAATAGTATCTTTCATATAAACTCGTTTGTTTTGTATTTAATATCTTGTTATAACAGAGTAGATACTAGATACGTCTGTTTTTATTACTGTTTCCATACATTTCTTATCTTTTTAGATATATGATTCTGGAAAATATGTACAATGACGTCAAATACCGTATATAATTTATCAACTCGCGTTGAACTTATAGCCATGGCAAAGTGGAATACCAACACTGATTACTTTCGGCAAGACTTTCCAAATAGGAAGATCAGGTACCCAATTTATTGTTATTCTCGACCCAACTAATAACGCGTATTTGGGAGAAGTTCGAAAATTTCGTGTCTGTTCTTCGGAATCAGATTGGGGACACTAAGGTCGTTGGCGTATTTCAGTTTGTCCTTGAGAGCTTTCTTTTCGGCCAAGGGGTTATCGCTGTCCTAGGATATGTTTATGGGGAACGTTCATGCCTCAGTTGCGCCTTATAGAGACTTCGACTTTAATGTTCTAAGTTTCTCTTTTACCTTCAGAATGATTAACAAACAGATAATCCTTGTCTGATCTAAACCTGTATGGGTTGAGCTTCTCGTGCTCGCCCTAGATAAGAAATCTCACCTCTCAACCCTTCGTGTTCCGATATAAGAGATGGTGCTATAGATCCAACTGGCAAACCCCAATGCTAATCGCAACGGGATTCAAATGAGCAAAACTGACAATTTCTTTCTCCAAAACAACGATTGGTTTTTGTTATTTATGACATTTGCCACACCCAACTTCAATTAATCCTTGAGTGGCATTTAGCGATTGAACACATTAAAAACACAACACAGTTTATATGAAAATACAAATCACTGGTTTATAAGTATAGCACGACGTTTCGACAAGTATTCTCTTATCGTTATCAAGCACAAATGATATTTAGTTAACTTACTTAGTTAAACTAAAAGGTGATATTTATAGTAAAACAAAAAAGAAGCAATAGACAAATGCTGCTATAATACAAGATAATAGTTAAATTGATGAAAGGATTATTAAAACTTAAATAATAGTTAATTGATAGGGGTTAACAATAATCAGGGAGCAACAAAGCCATATATTTAATATAGACAGAATAAACACAATTGTGAAGCCCTATTAATAAGAAATGTATAATAATAGATGTATACTGTATAACACCTTAATTGTGTAATTACAAATTATGGGCTATATAACAGATAATTATAAAGTTGTGGAGGTGGTGAATGTTGTTCCAATATTCACTTTCTTCACGCAACATTTGTGATCCTGGTTACCTTCATGCAGAGCTTGACCATCTTCGACGCGCCTTATGTACCCTAAACAGCTACCCGATTAAATTTGTCAACTATGTTATTGAATCCACCCTAAATCCCACCCACCAGAAAGATAAACCTGAAAAACCAGACATTAAAGTTATGTTGCCATTCTATGGGAAAATATCTTACCAAGTAAGCAGAATCTTGAAGAAAGTGAATATTGGAACAACATTCACCACCTCCACAACTTTAAAACGGATCCTAAAGGCAAATGGGAAACATCTACCAACCAACCCAATTCAACCAAAAGGAGTATTATACAAAATAGACTGTTCCTGCGACAAGGCATACATAGGTGAAACGAAAAGACCACTTGACAAGCGGGTTGCAGAACATAAGTCTAGAGCCAAAACTAACGTATCCGCAATAGCAGAACATATCAGCACGAACCAGGGCCACAAACCAGACTGGACGAATGTCCAAACCTTAGCCATGCATAAACACCAAAAGAAAAACAGGAAAATCATAGAAGCTATCCAAATCAAACGCCACAGCCCAGAACTGCATAGAGATACAGGTTTATACATACCAAAGGCCTATGATGAACTAATTAAGATGGAGAAATAATTGTTAATTGGCCCATAGTTTTCCTATTTTGTTTCTTTTGGACATTTCTAGCTATTATATAACCTAACTTCAATCATATTGTTTTCTTCTTTTGTTTGTTTCTTTTGGACATTTCTAGTTATTATACAACCTAACTTCAATCATATTGCTTTCTTCTCCCCCCCCCTCCCCCAGCAAATTAGTTTAGAGATATATAATTATCTGTTATATAGCTCATAATTTGTAATTACACAATTAAGGTGTTATACTGTATACATCTATTTTTATACATTTCTTATTAATAGGGCTTCACAATTGTGTTTATTCTGTCTATATTAAATTTATGGCTTTGTTGCTCCCTGATTATTGTTAACCCCTATCAATTATCTATTATTTAAGTTTTAATTATCCTTTCATCAATTTAACTATTATCTTGTATTATAACAGCATTTGTCTATGGCTTCTTTTTTGTTTTACTATAAATATCACCTTTTAGTTTAACTAAATATCATTTGTGCTTGATAACGATAAGAGAATACTTGTCGAAACGTCGTGCTATACTTATAAACCAGTGATTGTATTTCCATATAAAATGTGTTGTGTTTTCAACTTCAATTAAACATATCTACCTGACACGAGTACGAATCATCTTTTTTAAACCGAAGCGATAATAGCTGGCTTTGACCCGGCATTTTAAATTTGACATCTTTCCGTCATGTGGCGGGGCTAAAAAATATGTCATGTACAACAGCCAATCAAAATACGCGAAAAGTAAGATAACCCTTATAGGTTGCAAGAATGACCTTGTCAATTCTGTTAGAAACACCGTTTTAAAAAATTTACTGACAATATTTACAGATGTAACGAAAGTTGTTCCAGTACATTAGGGTGGGTATGTTTAACTAGTCCTACTAGTATAAATTTGTCAGGTGAAACTAAAGGCATCAAATCGTATGGGGCGCCGTGTGTAAAATAATTATTTAATTTTTTTATAGCAAAAAACATTAGATTTAACGCCGAATATATATATTTAGATAAATATTAGAACAAAAATGGCATATATGTAAATATCAAAAAATATTGTAGCTAAAAGTCGAGTTTTTGGTCTATGAAAAACTTTAAATGTTATATCTTGATTTCACATCGCTTAGTTAAATATATAGCTAAAAGTGCTGTTTTTCGTAGGTATAAATGCTAAATACTAAATCACTGAAAAATCTAAAGTTAAATATTTAGCTAAATATATAAACATTTAGCTAAACATATAAACATTTAGCTAAACATATAAACATTTAACTAAATATATAAACAGTTAACTAAATATATAAATATCATGCTAAATATATATGTTTAGCTAAATGTATAAATATTTAACTAAATATATATTTGTGGTCCCGCCAATATTTCTATTATCGTAAGCGACACAAAAAACTGCGCATAAAATGATGACGTGTACCCGACACGTGAGCCTTGGCACAATAGGCCTACCAGCAATTAGAAATGGAAGCTGACCACGAACTGCAGTCAATGGAAAGTTGTACACTACGTCCTACTGTTCTGCTCCTATACTGGGCTATGAAGACGGGCATACGCCATACAGTGTGCTATGAGGGAAATTTTGTCCAGGCAGCGGCACTATCGCCTACTCTTATATCGAATTCCAACTGCCAAGGGATCTTTTACGTGCATTCCAATGTTTACACGGGACCTCGGTTTTTCGTCTCATCCGAAGGACTAGACGGCTGTCCTTGTCAAGCCCTCCGTCCTGCATCACTGACAAGGGGAAACCACGTCGGACAATCGGGATGAACTTTCTCGGCCAATGCAGGGATCGGACACCCGACCTCCAGGCTAGCGAGCCAGCGCCTTACCAACTTAGCCACCGTGGCTCCCTTACAACAATAATTATTTTACAAACGGCGTGGTACGGTTGCGCTTTGTAAATTTAACTATATGTTTAGTTAAATATATAATTATTTAGCTAAATATATAATTATTTAGTTACATATATAAATATTTAGCTAAATATATATTATATATAAATGTTTAACTAAATATTTTAACATTTAACTAAATATATCCTTAGCTAAATGTCTAAACATTTAACTAAATATTTAGCTAAATATTTATATATCATCAAATCTCTTGTTTTGGTCTTAATATTCAATGCTAAATGTTAAATATGAAAATAGAGACAAATCAAGAAATATTTATATATATTATGTTAAATATTGAGTTTTTGTTGTATTTTTAGTTTAAATATTAAAAGTGAAAAATTTGCACAAAAGTCGAGATTTAACTATATATATATAAATTAAATTAAATCTAGTGTTTTTTGCTATATAAAAAGCTAAATAATTAATTTACAAACGGCGCCCCATACAAATCGTAGCTAAAACAAGCACATCAGCATATCTCAATGTTTTTATCTACGTTCTCGTAGCTAGTACCCCCCATCCCCCCACCCCCATTAAATTCAAATAGGTGCCCTAATAATTGTATCGCTGTATCCAATGTCATAATATGCAGAGATAAAGGGATCATTAAACCATTTATCGGTCTATTTACCTTCCTGAAAGATACCGATGACAGTAGGAAAGATGCTGCACGCAGGCCTTCGTATTGGAATGACGTCATGCTTGACTTACACCTATGCTTTGATTGACTGGTGACGTAGATAAAGGAGCTAACGTATTTAGTTAGGAATGTTACACACATTACATTCATTTTCTGTGTTTTACATATTTGTCAAAACCACATTGCCCTTCGGCTATGCTATACTTCTTTCTCACGTACGCGCTAAAATCACAAATTGTGCCAAGCCTTTATCGTTTACAATGGGAATATATCCCAAGCCAGGATGTCGATAAATTATAGGCCCTACACGCCCCACTGATTTCAAGTTTAGCCATTCTTCATCCAAAGAGGAGTAGAACAACTTTTAAGACAAAATGTTAAATATATGGCAGGCCTACATACGAGTAGTACTAATCTTGTCGGTGTTTTTAACAGAAGTATTGGAGCATAGATCGCGAATAAGCCACTTTTAAAGGACGTATGGCTATTTTGTTTGGAACCTTAAAATAGACGGAAATGGGCCTAGAAGCATATGTAATATGAATGTATATAGTGATTTATATTCAATTCGGGAACAGTTCAAATTGAACGGCAGTCGTTTACGCCTGGACATTCTACACGTTTTTTTTTAAATTATTATTTTGTCGTTTGTGAATCAGCCATTACTTCCGCATTATCTTGTAGGATATGTTTGTCTTTGCTCATTACAAATGGCACTCGAAACCATAGAGTATACGACGCATGTACTGTGTCTAAAATATTTGATATTTTCACATTAAAGATACATTAGAAGAGTTTAATAAAGAGTTGGTCATTCTTGCTATAATAATTCAAAAATAGATAATATAAAAAGAAAATATTGAAAATTTCATTCAAATTACTTCATTCTCAGCCAAGTTATCATTGATTGTAGTTTTGACAAGATGTGTGCACAGTGGTAACCAGGGCACTGGTATAATCGGGACTTAGCCTCGCTTTCCCATTTTTAAATAAATTTTTAAATGGTGAACTGTTTTAATCTAGTTAAAATCTCGAGTATCCGATGCCATCGAGAGTCGATTATGGTCTTGTTTTGTTAATAAATGTCTAATTAATAGTTTATATAACATTTCTGTCCTAAAGAAAGATCTGCAATAGGCCGATTTAGCTCTTGCATAATGTATTTTTAAGATAACATCGATATTGATTGAAATGGATTAAATGCGCCCCACCCCATCCCACTAGTTACGGGCCTGATTGGGTTACAGTTATTAGCCCTTTTAACGCATGGCATTCTCGTACTAGTAACATTACAATCCTTTCGGGGGTCACGGTGGCTAAGCGGGTAAGACGCTTGCTCTCTAGCCTGGAGATCGGGTGTTCGATGTATGATCCCTGCATTGGCCGAGAAAGTTCATCCAGATTTTCCGGCATGATTCCCCCTTGTCAGTTATGCAGGACAAGGACAGCTGTCTAGTCGTTCGGATGGGACGAAAAACCGAGGTCCCGTCTACATATATGCATGCACGTACAAGATCCCTTGACAGTTAAATTTGATATAAGAGTAGGCCGTAGTGCCACTGTCTGGGCAAAATTTCCCTCATAGCACACTGTATGGCGTATGCCCATTTTAATTAGCCCGGTAGGAGCAGAACAGTAGGACGTTAAACCCAATTTCATTTCATTTCATTTAAAATCCTTTCGGGGCCATTTAGTAATTACGGAGGAACAATCTTGGGCCTACTGATATTTTTTTTTCAGAAATAAATTAATAATTATTTTCCCATAAATGTTTTAAATAGACTAATAGAACACATGCTATTAACCTAAATTTATTTTAGTTACCTACTTTCGTTTTCAAGATATTAGTGCCATTTCATAATGTTCAATAAAACAATTCTCTAAAACAAAAATACGTTCTCTTTTTAAAAAACAATTAAAACAGTGATTGTTTGGCATATATTTTTCATAGCATGCCCTATGTCTACAGATTATGAAATTTTTCCATGGTTTGTGACAGATGCACCATCAATTTTAACACTCGGTGTATCAAAGGAGTCTGCATTTGTTGCGGAGGCTAACAATGTGTAGCTGCAAAATAGTCTTAATCTACAACATATATCATATTTTAAACAAATCCTAGAAATCGTTACCTGCCACGTTGCCTACAAAATTTTCTAATACTTTAATAATCATGCGAATTACTATTAATCGAACAGATAACAAACTGACCAAGAACGCAGTGCGACATTCGCCTCTCTCTCTGCTTAAAAGTCTAGCAGACGGCGATCTGTCAACATCGGGGTCACGTGAATATGTTTCGTGGCTCGGCTGGATTGTTATTATGCTCATTCGACTGAATTCGTCTTCTGCTGTTGTGTCTTTTTCTTAACCGGTATCAATTATTTGATAAATATCTAATATTCTAAGCGATTGGCGAGAGAACTTCGAGATGTAAGTGAGGTTTTATAGTCAGAAAATCGTTGCCAAGGTAGGCAGCTATTCCCGCACGAACTTCCTTCAATAGCCGACTGTGAATGTGGAAGGTGCACACAGCAAATTGTGAGTAACTGAATGTAATAGGATGTACGGCTGAACTTTGTGTTTTTCACATGGAATTTTGTCATGACACTATATGAGTTTAGAATATAATGTGTAGGATGGCAACAAAAATTGTATATTTTGAAGTCAGTGGCAGACACGAGCAAGCGGAATTTAGCTGTTGTGATGACGCTGAAGACTTGAGAGGTAAGCATGTGTAGCCTAATGATTGATAAGCTGTGAGGATTAACCCTCAGTCAAACCTCACGGTAAATTTGATGTGCGAATCCCTGTAAAAACTATTTATAACGGTGTAGAATTGGCACGCGACCGACAACAAAATTGTTACCTTTAGTTACCTTTGACATGATGGTAAAAAAAACCTTCGGATACGGCTTTTTGACGTTCGGTTATATATAGCAAATATTCCACGATTTTTCCGTATTTATGGCACGGGAAATAAAATAGAAAACCGTTGGTTAACTGCGAATAGCTCATACCAAAAACTTTACTTAAAAACTTAGTTTCAACCAGACTCTATATTTTTTGAAGACAAGTTTTTGAATACAATTTTTTTCTTCAAACTAAGAATTGGTGTTGTTTTTTTTTCGTGACCCATTGATTATAGTAATATTCAAGAAAGTGCTAACTCAATGTTATATAATATCTGGATAATATTTCAGTTATCCCAGTATTCCACTTAAGCCTGATAGTAATGAAAAAAGTACATGTAGCTGTTCATTGATATTAACACTCACATTTGATTGTTTATATGATAAGGGTATCAGTGTTTTAACAAAAGATTCATGGTACTGCAGTACTGCACATACATGTAGATGTCTAGAATCATATTTTCTATACCAACCAGGAGTCTTAAATGATACTACACTACTACAGTCTAATCATATGCATGTGACGGTATCTGAAGACACATACAGAGTATATACCAGTTTACTGATATTTGTGAACTGTATAATTCCTTACAAAATTTTTATTGTGGTTTTCTGAACATTAAAGGGTGTATAGCTCTATTTTCTGTACTGTAATTAAAATAGACGAAAATGGGTCTAAAAGCACATATTTATGTAATATGATTACATTTGAAGTGACTTACACCCTTATTTAAAAAAAATTGTTATGTCTAATCATTTCATCATTTTGTCGTTAGTGAATTAGCCATAATTACTTCAGCAGTGTCTTCTGGGATATGTTTTGCTTTGTTCATTACAAATTGTGCTCAAGACCATTATATCCATAGAGTAGATGACTCATGTACTGATTTTAAAATGTTCACTGCACGTGTCTTAAATAGTTGATATTATAGGTTCCCATATTTTCACGGTAAGATAACAATATCAATATTGATTGAAAGGGACCAATATTGAATTCCAATTCATGTTTTTAATTTATTCAATATTATAGATAATGATAATATTGATTTAGAGGTTTATTTTTGATATCAAAACATCTGTTGGTGAATTGGATACCTAAGTCCAGGGGGGGGTGGCTGCACTACATAATTACACAAAACAAATCAATGGACAAGACACAATGCGTAGAAATCACAAACAAACGTACATATCAGATTAAATGAATGGATCCGAGAGCTAGCCGTAAGTGTCCACTGTGCTGTACAGTCCCGTAGTAATACAGACTTCACTTAAAATTGAAAAACAAACAATCAGGAATATAACCCAGAGAAAAGCTTTGTGTAATATCAGCATGATCTGTTATATGCCACATGAAATATGAAAGTAAGCATATTGAATTTAAACATTTTTTTTACCAATACAACTAACCATATCGGTGAAATGTATAAAAAAGCCAGGTTCATGTAGTCTAAAACTAAATGGTCTATGTTATAGTGAGAAACATTAAAAGTGTTCAAAAGAATTGAGGCATATTGAGTATAAAGTTAAGGCATATGTTCCATTTACCATAAAAAACAAACACGACTGAATACAAAGAAGCAAACAGAGAAGGTGCAAACCGATTCAAAGACAGCCGTCTACTGACTGAATGACGTGATGTAAAAGGCGGTAGGTTGCCCATCAACTGTTAAAATGTAATAAAAACCACAATAAAAAGGGCGATAATCCAGATAAGACAATGCCAAAAGGTTAATAAACTATCAATTTAGGAACTTATCGAAATTATAACTATGTGCTTGCACAGAATATAATACGTAATACACCTATTGTTAAAAATCGTAATGCCTGTGAATGGATAACATTATATAGCGCGACATCTGGTATGTTGCTAGTAATTGACGGGTATTTTACCACTTCAAAGCCAATTTTGTCTGTTTTGTCGAAAAAACGGACATTCAATTTACTGTTAATTATATTAATATCCAAGATAAAATTTATGCCCTTGTATAGCGAAAGAGAGGGGGAATAGAGTACAGTAAAGGGGTTTAGCATCACACAAATGGTATACTTAAGTTGGTATGTACATGTATACTGTAAATTGAAAACATTTGTATTGATTAGAAATAGGAATAAATAAAAATATTTTGATCTGTGTTTTCAAACAATAAAAATAAATAATTAATATTAAAGTACGGCACATGTAACTGAATGATTTGCATTTTTTGGAAAATATCAGATTGAATATTTAACAGTTAATTAAGAAAACAAAATCGAAAACTCAAAGTAGGAGTAGAGTCGCCTGTCCAACCTTGTGGGTTTTCTTCGGAAACTCTGTTTTCCTCCCACTGCTAAAGACCCTATGTGCAAGAAAATTATTGGAATAAAATTGAACCATGTCACAACCCCTTATAAAAAACATCACTTGACCCGAATCGCAACACAAACTATATGTATAAACCAGTGTTGAACCAAATCGGTCTTGAAAATGTATTGCAGAACAATTAAAACATAATTACTGCAATGAAAATAATCTCAAAGAAAAATTTCGAAGTATTATTGTACAAAAAACTGCCTTGTTAGGAGCTAAAAAAAAATGAATGATTAAGTTTGATAATGAGCATATTCTGCATAGTATAGATAAGTTGTTTGATTGCTCGATGCTTTACGAACAGATACTTGTGCAATTAATAATTAAGTACATTTGTATCATCTAGTTATTTTGGATTTTGGATCTGGAACACCAGCCTCACTAACTGTTAACTTGATTGTTTTGTATTTATGGCTTTAGTACTGATAGATGTTTAGAGAAAAGAAAAAAGTGGATTTATATGTTAGAAATTTAAGACTATTTTATACTGTTCAGTTTAATTCCATAATAAGTTGCAAGCCAGCTGAAAGTCTGTGTAATGCAAAATTATTGCATTGTAACAAACCAAGGGCAATCTGTGATTTAACATAGAGATCAAAGTTACTTATTTTATTATTAGAAATAGAAAAGCACCCAGTAAAACTGCCAAACCTGGGAAAAATAAGAAACTAGTAAACATGAGAGCCCTGTATATTTGAAAAAATTAATTTAGATATTACAAGACAATATGGAAGCTGATTAACAAACAACAAAATAATACTAAAAAAACGTATAGAATGGACTGATCACCAGTTTGACACCCCAAAATTTATTATAAGATGAAAATATATCGGTAATAAACATAAACAATAAAGTCATAGCCAACAATAATGCAGCTGTTGAAAACATACATGTACATCTTAAATGGAAATATTCTGAATTTATGTGAAGGTTTTAAGTACTATAGATGTCAAATATTTATGGAAGACCAAATGGGACAATATTCATGATTCTTGTTTCTACATTCCAGTTTGAACATTTTAGACACGAACACAACATTCTAAACTAATGATTCTTGTTTCTACATTCTTATGTCAACATTTCATGCACAAAATCAACATTTTAAACAAAAAATTGACTTTATGTTTCATTTTGGCGTTTTATCGGTAACTTTTATACATCATTAAATATTAAAATTAAAAAATAATATCTTAATTTTACACGACAAAGAAATCAATTCATTGGTTTCTGAAAGTATCTAAAAAAAATCTGGAATTTGAACTCTTATGAAAATATTTTCTACGTTTCAAAAAGTCTTGATGTTAAAATCTTGAAATGAAAATGTCCAGAAAAATATAATGAATTATCAACATTATTACACCAGAGGGCGTTAGCATATGTGTACAACTTTGATACAGACTATAATTAGAAATGAAAAGTAGACTTTTCTACTAGTGGAAGTGAGCCCCTGTTGTGTTGAGAGTAATTAGTTGCATGAAACAGAAATTAAGCTCGAGATCAATACAAATAACTTCTATAATTTAAACAACTAGAAAAATTAGGGCAAAGGCCTTTCTTACATATTCGCTGTTATTTGTTTACTTTTTCATGTTTACAAATTAGACCTACACGTGTTTCGAATATGGCAAAAATGGATGATAATGCTGTGTTTTAAATGGAATCTATTCACTGTTATTGGTTTACTTTTTCATATTAACTATAACTATAACTACGCGTGTTTCGAATGTGGCAAAAATGGATGATAAATCTATAGTTTGTATCAAAGTTGTACACATACGCTAACGCCCTCTGGGGTAATAATGTTGATAATTCATTATAATATTTTTCTGAACATTTTCATTTCAAGATTTTAACTTCAAGACTTTTTGAAACGTAGAAAATATTTTCATAAGAGTTCAAATTCCAGATTTTTTTTAGATACTTTCAGAATCATTAGTTTAGAATGTTGCATTCGTGTCTAAAATGCTCAAACTGGAATGTAGAAACAAGAATCATGAATATTGTTCCATTTGGTCTTCCATAAATATTAAGGTGTACATGTATTATCAATTTCTTATTACGTAAACCTGATCATATTGTCAATCAGATTAATTAGTGTTACGTGTATTTAGAGAATCAATGATTGAGTGATTATTGTAATTATTATGCAATTCCTAATCTTACACCTTTTCTAATTAAATATTAAGCAGTGAACACTCTCCATGATTTAGTGATTGAAATCTGTTTTTGTCACATTAAAGAGTTGTATACATGTAGCTCAATATTATCCTTAACATTCAAAATAAAAACAAAATTACAATTCAATATTGGTCCATTTTCAATCAATATTGATTTTGTTATCTTATTATGAAAATACATGTATGGGCCCCTGATATCCAATATTTAAGTCATAATAAACATTTTAAAGTCAGTTCCTGACATCAGGTTTTCTATTATCCCGATCAAGGCAAAACCACATGTAAATGTGGCAGTAATTGCAGGTATAATTGGGTGATCCACACCCGACACAAAAAAAAAGGATAAACCTGGAATAATCAGGCACAAAGAACTGCCATTCAATTTGGGCTGCAGTTAAAATAAAATGAATACGAGCCCTCGCAATATATAGAAATTAACGATAAAATGGACAATCGAGACTTAGTCCTGATTGTCAAGTACCATTGCTATGATAAAAAACAATTTACGCTACATGTACATCTTGTCAAAACTTAAAACACTTACATGTATAACTGCGCTCATATTCAAGAAATTTGAATGAAATTTTTAATATACATGTATTACAAGAACACCCAGCTCTTAATTTAAATTGTACATAATCATAATGCATCTTTAAAAAACCAACATAGGCAATAGGCATCCATGTTTATTTTTTTTCATTTACTTTTTCGTATATGCCTGCAATTGTCGGAACAACAAAAATAGCATGTTCACAATTATTTTGATGCAATGGTATAGAATATTATATTTTACTATTATCTAATTACACTGAAGATAATACAAGCACCATTTACTTGATTTACCCAAGATGCAGATAGATGTGGGTGTTTTCAAAATTAATAAATAATGTAAACATATCTTTCTTTGAAATCAGTCTTCACCTTTTTGCCTTTGATAACCCCTAAGGTATTATATATGTTATTTGTTTTTCCCAACTCAGTTTCATGTGAGGTGTCTAAATAACCAAGTACACGTACATGTATTTCGAAGTGTGAAAGACATGTTTAGAAAGTCTGTCCTGCATACATGTAACTTTAAATGAATGGGCTTCTTATTGTTACCATTTTCTTAATGAATATTAGTATTCATTTCCAGTGATATGTTTGAATAACATCAATGAAATTGACAGTTTTAAAAACACATTAGTAAAGAATGTGTGGGACCTAATGCCTTCCTAGCAACTATGAATGTGTTATTTCTATAGAATACATGTAGATGTGCTAAATAGATTTCAACATAAGTATACTGAGATCAATCATATAATCTGTGTAAACATTTTTCAATAGGACAATAAGCTTATTTACACTTACCGTATACGATATTATAGAGTGAAATATTTCTAAAAATGACAAATTCTCTCTTTCTGTAAATTATAACTAACTGTGTCTTTTATTAATTATTAGATTTTGTACATACACATGTATATACTACACTAACAAATTTAAATCATGAAAAATATTTAAGTGTATAAAACTAGAAGAAAGTACAGGTATTTTTTGCCATTAATTACACTTATTTTAGTTCAGTTGAATAAAAGTTGGGTTCAGAAATTGGTGTATTTATTAATATTATGTTATATGGACAGCTAATAAATCAGCCATCTTCAGATGCTTCTCCAGTAGACATACATGTAATGAATAGTTAACTGTACTTCTAGATGTCATTTAAAGAATTGCTATGGATATGGAATAAAAAGGGTGGAACTGGTGCAAGAAAAGATGTACCGGTACATGGTTGTTGATCAGTTATGAAACAAAAGTTTAATCATACTTTACAAATTAATGTTATGTGAAAACATGACATCACAATCTACTTGATGTCACACCTCACTAGTAACTTGTTTATCGCCTATTAAATCCTAGACTAGTTTCAAAGCTACAGATGAAAGTACCAGAACTTGGAACAAGTCTAGCATTTAATGGATCTGGTTCCGCACTAGGACAGACATAAGAGAAAAACGCTATCTGTATTGGCAAGCCAAATATCCTAATAAAGAAAAAATTATTCATTTGACTATACAATATAGATATAACAACATATAAAATTACCTGAATTTGGACGCTGTCCGAGGACATTAATCTTATCAGAACTATGCATTTGGAGATGAACTTAAAGGGTCAATCCCGATAATATTTTGGAGAATAAAACAGCTTTATTTTGCATTAAAATCCCTTAAACTCCTCTACCTTAGTGCCGAGTAACTAACTCAATATATGTGATACGTTTTCAAATAACTTAAACCCGTCAGTCGTCATCTGGAAATGGAGACTGGTGTCCCAAGATGTATTATGCGGTGTCCGGATAAAACCAGACTTTTATTTTATAAAAATAATGTGTAGGTGAAATTTACCTTTCGTTATAAAGTACAGCACATGGGTCATTCACTGTATAGACCACTAAAAGAACGGGAATCGATTATCAGGTTACCTAACGAAAAAATTGGCCCGAAATCTTAAAAGGGTTACGTCCAAACGACTCAATATTTTGAGCTGGAATTTTGAGACAGGGTAAATACACCATTCCCTATATTTTGGCGTCTAAATTTCATATGTACTCGAACTTTCAGACACTGTTCAAATCGGGATAGTCCCTTTAAAGGTGTAATGAAAGATTATGTAAAAACTGCAACCTTCAATTAGTTGAAGATGAAAAACATTTCTTATTGTATTGTCCATTTTATGATAATTTGAGACAACAATATCTTTCACCATTTATCAAACCTCATATAACTGATTCAATTCAACTTAATATACTATTAATGAATCATGAAAAGTGCAGTATAGAGAATGTTCGAAGTTTTGTATTGAATGCCTTTAAGAAAAGAATAAGATGAATATTTATATAGTTTTGTTAAGTGATATGTAACATTTAATATTGATGATTACATCAACATTAATATGTACTAAACGTCAGGAAAATTAATGTTATTTTGTAAGATATTAGTTAGATATTGTTATGCATCACAATGTGAAATGTTTGTTGTAATTATTGTTGTTATTAGGGTTTCACACTGTGTGTTAATTATTTATTGTCTGATATGCATAAAACAAATTTCATAATTTATGTTTCATGATGCAAATTCCCAACTTTTTTGTTACCGATTTCTGTTGACACCGGAAGTGATGTAATTTTGTCAGAATTTACAATTTTGACCTGTCTTTTCAGAAGAAAATATTAATTTTTACAAATCTGATAGATCAAGAAGAATGACCCAATGACAAGTGCAAAAAATGTTAAACTCAATTTTGTTACTTTGAGTTTTATGTTTGCGCCATTTCGATTTAAAGGTGAAAAGGGATGTAAATTTAAGCAATTTACAAACCATTCAGGCTTTTCATATTTTAAAATATTTCTATGTAATGTTTATAAACTTGTAGCATCAATCTATACGAAGACAATCTATGTCGAAATTAGTTTGTAATATGATCAGTTGCAGAGAAATAGGCAATTTTGCATGCGTCACTTTTGCCGTTATTTTGCCTGTAAAAGAGTCAATTATCATTTGAGTTTCAATTTTTTTTTTTACTATTTTATGCGTAATGCCAATTTTGAATAGGTCAAACCATTTTAACGTTTTAAACTGTCACCGGAAGTGACGTCATTTGGGCAAAAAATGTATTTTAACAGATATTTTATTCAAATAATTCTTATTTGTAATGTTTTTAAAATTATGATATTTGATTCAAATCAACAAATAGAATAAACCCATATGATCATACAGATACCACAAAATGGTTTCAAACTTGTACGGTTGTAGCGAAATAGACGATTTTCTACATGCATTCTTTTAATTTAA
The DNA here is from genome assembly GCF_932274485.2 of Patella vulgata. Lineage (NCBI taxonomy): Eukaryota > Metazoa > Mollusca > Gastropoda > Patellidae > Patella > Patella vulgata. The sequence goes on from NC_065885.2 coordinate 49,481,791, forward strand.
AATGATAATCTTAGTCAAGGTCGAAATGATAACCCTAAATGAGTTATTATAATTGACCTGATTTATTAATCAAACTTGGTTGACATGTCAGTTACATATATACTGTTGGTAACTTTTCAATATTGATTTTGTGGTTGTGAGTTTGTTAAATTATTGATTTTTAAAAAGGTAGATAAATAATGAGAGCTTTTTCATTTCTTCATTGCCTTGGTTTCACTATTTTATTGAGTGCTATATCATAACAGACAAAAGATACCAAAATGTTGAACGCTTGCAGTACAGGTATTGTGAAATATGAATTTGTGTACCGATGGTAAAATGTTTATTTTGTATTGAAGCCCATCTTTTCCTGGTAAGATCACAACATCAATGTTGATTTAAATTGACAAATAATTTGTGTTTTCAAGACCCTGGATGATATTTTATTACGTTAGCTACTTTTAACTGTTATATGATTGTATCAGTGCCACTTAGAAACTTCAAAGTCTCTGATTGTCATTTGGGAGATTTTTAATCCCTGGCAAACTACAATTTTGTTAAAATTGAATATCAGTCCTGAATATTTGAATTCTGTACTTACATGTACAAAGATATGATCCTCTGCAGATGAAATAAATGTGATATGGTCAAAATAAGCCAGTGTAACCTGAATTTAGGTTGTGGTCCCTCTAGAGGTCACAATTATTATCCGATTTAAAAAAACGTTGAATATAACACAGTTTTACCGTAATGTCAGTTGAGTTCAAATTTTGTGAAAGTCGTAACTTCCTGAATTATAGCTCTTGATTGTACGAAAAACCGCATTTTTGGCCTGTGGTCCCTCTAGAGGTCACAAGTTTTATCCGATTTAAAAAAAAAAATGTTTAAATATATCACTGTTACACCTCAATGATGACTGAGTTTGAATTTCGTGAAAATCGGACGAAAACTGTCCGACAAAATAGCAGCCCCTCGTATGCAAAAAATGTAAATATATGGCATATTGTATATCAAGGTTGTGAACCCTCTAGAGGCCACAATTTTGATCCAGTTTTGATGAAACTTTAAATTTATGTTTATATCACAAAGATCTTGGTTCCTTTCGATAATCGCGCATATCCAAACTTAACTTCCTGGGATGTGGACCCACTAGAAGTGATGTAATTTTGTCAGAATTTACAATTTTGACCTGTCTTTTCAGAAGAAAATATTAATTTTTACAAATCTGATAGATCAAGAAGAATGACCCAATGACAAGTGCAAAAAATGTTAAACTCAATTTTGTTACTTTGAGTTTTATGTTTGCGCCATTTCGATTTAAAGGTGAAAAGGGATGTAAATTTAAGCAATTTACAAACCATTCAGGCTTTTCATATTTTAAAATATTTCTATGTAATGTTTATAAACTTGTAGCATCAATCTATACGAAGACAATCTATGTCGAAATTAGTTTGTAATATGATCAGTTGCAGAGAAATAGGCAATTTTGCATGCGTCACTTTTGCCGTTATTTTGCCTGTAAAAGAGTCAATTATCATTTGAGTTTCAATTTTTTTTTTTACTATTTTATGCGTAATGCCAATTTTGAATAGGTCAAACCATTTTAACGTTTTAAACTGTCACCGGAAGTGACGTCATTTGGGCAAAAAATGTATTTTAACAGATATTTTATTCAAATAATTCTTATTTGTAATGTTTTTAAAATTATGATATTTGATTCAAATCAACAAATAGAATAAACCCATATGATCATACAGATACCACAAAATGGTTTCAAACTTGTACGGTTGTAGCGAAATAGACGATTTTCTACATGCATTCTTTTAATTTAAAATGATAATCTTAGTCAAGGTCGAAATGATAACCCTAAATGAGTTATTATAATTGACCTGATTTATTAATCAAACTTGGTTGACATGTCAGTTACATATATACTGTTGGTAACTTTTCAATATTGATTTTGTGGTTGTGAGTTTGTTAAATTATTGATTTTTAAAAAGGTAGATAAATAATGAGAGCTTTTTCATTTCTTCATTGCCTTGGTTTCACTATTTTATTGAGTGCTATATCATAACAGACAAAAGATACCAAAATGTTGAACGCTTGCAGTACAGGTATTGTGAAATATGAATTTGTGTACCGATGGTAAAATGTTTATTTTGTATTGAAGCCCATCTTTTCCTGGTAAGATCACAACATCAATGTTGATTTAAATTGACAAATAATTTGTGTTTTCAAGACCCTGGATGATATTTTATTACGTTAGCTACTTTTAACTGTTATATGATTGTATCAGTGCCACTTAGAAACTTCAAAGTCTCTGATTGTCATTTGGGAGATTTTTAATCCCTGGCAAACTACAATTTTGTTAAAATTGAATATCAGTCCTGAATATTTGAATTCTGTACTTACATGTACAAAGATATGATCCTCTGCAGATGAAATAAATGTGATATGGTCAAAATAAGCCAGTGTAACCTGAATTTAGGTTGTGGTCCCTCTAGAGGTCACAATTATTATCCGATTTAAAAAAACGTTGAATATAACACAGTTTTACCGTAATGTCAGTTGAGTTCAAATTTTGTGAAAGTCGTAACTTCCTGAATTATAGCTCTTGATTGTACGAAAAACCGCATTTTTGGCCTGTGGTCCCTCTAGAGGTCACAAGTTTTATCCGATTTAAAAAAAAAAATGTTTAAATATATCACTGTTACACCTCAATGATGACTGAGTTTGAATTTCGTGAAAATCGGACGAAAACTGTCCGACAAAATAGCAGCCCCTCGTATGCAAAAAATGTAAATATATGGCATATTGTATATCAAGGTTGTGAACCCTCTAGAGGCCACAATTTTGATCCAGTTTTGATGAAACTTTAAATTTATGTTTATATCACAAAGATCTTGGTTCCTTTCGATAATCGCGCATATCCAAACTTAACTTCCTGGGATGTGGACCCACTAGAAGTCACTGTGTATTCAACTTTAAAAAACCTTTAAATATATCACTTACACATCAGTGAAGGTTGAGTCCGAATTTCGTAAAAATCTGACCCAAATCTTCGGAGAAAATGGCTGCTCCTTGTTCGCAAATAGTGTAAAAGTATATATATGTAATACCAAGATTTTGGACACTCTAGAAGTCACATTTTTATTCAATTTTGATGAAACTTTAAATGTATGATTATTATCCAAAGATCTTGGTTCCTTTCAATATTTGCGCATATCTGACCGTAATTACCTGAATTATAGCCCCTGATTGTACGAAAATCATGTTTTTAGCTTGTGGATCCTCTAGAGGTCCCAATTTTTATCTGATTTTAAAAAACGTTTAAATGTATCACCGTTCCCTAATGACGGTTGAGTTCGAATTTCATGAAAATCGAACGAAACTTCCTAAAAAAATGGCCGCTCCTTGTAAGCAAATAGTGTAAAAGTATGTACATGTAATAGCAAGATTGTGGACCCTCTAGAAGTCAGAATTTTTATCCGATTTTGATGAAACTTAAAATATATCTTTATATCCCAAATACCACTGTCCTTTTCCATATTCATGCATTTCAGGCCATAACTTCCTGGATTATGGCCCCTGATAGTACAGAAAATCCCTTTTTATACGCCCACATTGAAATGTGGTCGTATATTGTCGTCGCCCCTGTCCGTCCATAATTGCTTGTGGATGCTCTACAGGCTTAATTTATACACAGTGTTTAAGGTTATGAGACGAAGAATCCTATTGATTTTCAACTATTTCTGATTATTACTGCCAGAGATATGGCCCTTGATCATGATCACTTTGAAAAATCTTGTGGACGCTCCAGATACTGAAATTAATATCCGATTGACTTTAAATTTATACACAGTGTTTAAGGTCATCAGATGAAGAAGCCTTTGATTTTCAACGATTTCCAATAATTACTGCCAGAGTTATGGCCCTTGATCACTTTGAAAAACTTGTGGATGCTTTAGAGACCATAGTTATCATCTGATTGATTTTATATTTATAAACCATGTTTATGCCTATATACAATGTATAATCGTTTCGATTGACTTTAGATTGATGCACAGAGTTTAAGGTCTTGAAATAAACAGTATATTGATTTTCAATGATTTTTGATAACTTGAACAGCTAAATCCATGATATTAAATGTTTTGTATACTAAACGTTAACATGGGCCAAACAAATTCTAAGGATTTTCTGATAATTATTTAATGAGTTGTTACTCTTAATCAGATTTTAGTGTATTATAAACGTTTCATTACCGACAAAAGTAAAAATATGCGACGACTCTTGTTTTTAGATTGTTCCCTATCCATCTCTTGCAAAATGTGAGTGTATCTTGCCTGGCAACCAGTGCCGGATTAAGGCTCTGCTGGCCCTAAGGCACATTTTGATAGGTGGCCTGAAAATACAGATATGTTGGGCTCATTGACAAAAGGAATTAAGTTAAATTTAGCAACAGAAAATTTATTACAAACAAATTCAGAACATTGACAGTACTGTATTTACTATAAGTAGCCTACATATTCCCATTCACTGCCCAGCTAGATTACGACTTTGCTTGCTTTTGTGACTGCAAATTCGTCAGTTAGTTTTTTAAAGTCAATTTTATGAAGTAAATTACTTTCAATGCAGAGAAGTGCCAGTATACCAAGATTTTTTTGACCCATCGTTGATCGTTTAACATCTTTAATTCTTTTTAGTTGCGAAAAAAAGAGCGTTCCCCTGAGCAGTTCGTAGCCATTAAAGATAAATAAATTCTGATGAAATTACTTACGAGATTCTTTCCCACAACAAATGTAAACAAACCTCACGTCAACCCTTTGCCAGCTAGAGTATGGAAAAATGCATAGATGAAAAAGGATGCAATTTATTTACATAAAAATAAAGGCAAGCATTTTTGTCACCACCTGATAATTATCAAAAAAGTTTTACTTTATTATTTTGTGGCCTGGATTTTTGGCTAGCCCTAAGGCACGTGCCTTATTTGCCTTATGGTTAATCCAGCACTGCTGGCAACCGCTGGTTCTGGTCAGGTTTGTGAACCCAATGCAGGAAATAGTTCTCATTGGATTTTTTTTGTGGGAATGTTCATTTAGGGCACAAAGGGGAAAACTGTAAAAATTCAAAAGGTTTCATCCATCGTAAATAAGAGAGATCTCAAATGGTAAGTTTTGAATTTGACGTACATGTACATGTAACTTGTTAAATACCTTTACTATTACTTTATCAACAGGAAGATCCCCATTTATAACATTTTTATAAAGGTTTTGAAACTTTATTGACAGGATGATTAAATGCTTTCTTCATAAAAGAGTTGATAGATAAAGTTATTACATATACTGGTACTTTGTAGACAAAGTTTAGAATAATATTAAAGATACATTATGGGAGATTAGATAAAGAGCTGGCAGTTGTCACTATAATAGTTAAAAACTAGATAATGTGAAGAGAATTTGTTGAAACATTTAGTCAAATTGATCCACTCTAAACCGAGAATTTAGCGATAGAATTTTAAGGCTAGCCTCGATCATCATTACTAAAGTCAGTACAATAAAAACATAGTGTCGATTATTCATTTTTTGATTTATTAATCATCAATGAGCATTGAGCAGTAGATCAGATTCTAATCCAGTAAATATTGGAGGCTAGCGATCACATCGAGAGTTGATTATGGTCTGGGTAAGTTAATTAATGTCTAATTAATAATTTAGATAACATTTCAGGCCTAAAGAAAGACCTGCAATTAGCAGATTTAGCTCTTGCATAATGTATGTTTAATGTTGTTCTCAAGTAGTTCTAGTTAGTAATTCAGGATAATTTTATCTTAAACTAATATTGAGATACTGCATGATAATCTTAATACTATACTGATATCATAAACCACACACATTATAACTATATAGGTTAATAACTAAACCATAGCATTTTCTGAAATGACCTTTAGAACTTAGTTGTAAAGTTTAAAGGAAGTGGTTGTTAATTAATAATAAGTAATAGTGTTCCTAATAATTTGCTAAAGATATGTAGTTTGAGTGATAATGATGTAGAAATTGAAGTAGCTGCTTAGACGGTAACAGGTCTCTGGTAAAGGTGATTGCCAATTAATTTTATTGAACACTGTTGATAATTAATGTGTCTTTAGTTTTGACAATATCATGTAATTGTTGTTAAATATTGGTGAGATTGATGCCATGTGAGGAAATAAATCTGAAAAAAATGATATCTTTTATCACATAAGGTTTTGGCATAAGAAAAATATTGTGCCAATGACTGACAATAAATTGATGAATTAACTGGGTTATTGTCATTAGCAATGGTTAAAATCTTTCCGTAGATAATCATCACTGGATATACATTAAACCACATTGATTTATTTCCTTTCTGGCAGATGGCTTTCTTTCTCAGACGCTATAAATGAGATTGCCAACAGAAATGTAATGTAGTTAGAATGCCAGATGAGTTCATTTTAGTAGGTATAGACAAAATTACTTTATTTCACATTATGCTAATACAACTTGGGATCAAATGAATTGGTAAGAGGAAGCAACCCAGTAAAAAGTCAAAACTGTGTAAATAACGTACATTACAGAAATTGTTGATTCGTGAACAGTTACGTTTTGGCCCATCGGACCATCAGCCCAAATGACTTGACATCAATTCTGTCCGTCCTGGGCTTAAAGCAATTGGTCACTTTTGACATCTTCTCATAAAGCAATTCGTGGATTTCAACAAAGTTTGGTAGGTAGGGCATATATGGTGTTTGTTCAGATGTATTCAAACAATGTTGCTTGCCTCTGGGGCTGGGCAGGGACACCTTTAAGGGGCAGATTATGGTTATATTTTTAAACAACTTTTTTTTCAATATGGCAGAGCCGCATAGAACTTAGAAGAAATTTGGTAGCAGTTCTATATCCTTAGATGATAAAGGTATACGTTTGTTCAAATGAAATGACCCGATAAGTTTATTGAAGAGTAACTATTCTGTTCAGGACGGCATTAACTGGTTAACTAGATTTATATTCCCCAACATTGCAGCACTGTTGGTAAGATATAATTTGCATATTTCAGACAATATCTTATTTTAAAGATGTACATGTATATGCCGTCAGCAGCTAAATCGTCTGACTGATTGACAAGGGTTGTCGCATATTTATTCTTTTGTAGGTAATTGGAGGTGCATTTACAAGACTATTTCATACAGATTAGATTATAACTTTCGTCGTTTGAGGGTTCACAAGATTCTACAAACTGAAACAAGGGCCTTAACTTGGGAAGTAATTTACAGAAATTGGTGAAATTCAACAGACTTTTTTGTTTTACTAATTTAAATAATGCATATAAATTTCATACAGATTGGATGATATCTTTCATCACTTAATTAAAAGTTCACGAGGTTCAACAAAGTAAAACAAGGACCATAACTCTAGAAGTAATTGGCAAAAATGGCTGAAATTCAATAGTCTTCTTCGTTTCACCATTTTAAATGATTCATATAAATTTCATACATATCGGATGATAACTTCATCATTCACCCTTTCAAAAAGTTAAGCAAAGTGTAACAAGGGCCATAACTCTAGAAATAATTATTGGAAATTGCTGAAATTCAAAAGGAGTCTTCATTTCACTAATTTAAATGATTCATTTAAATTTCATACAGATCGGATGATAATTTTCGTCAATCGACTGTTCACAAGGTTCAACAAAGTTAAACAAGAGCGATAACTCTGGAAGTAAGTATTGGGAATTGTTGAAATTCAATAGACTTCTTCATTTCACTAATTTACATGATGTGTATCAAGTTCATATAGATCGGATGATAACGTTAGTCGTTGTAGCGTTCACAAGGTGCAACAAATTGAAACAAGGGCCATAACTTCATGCAGATCAGATGATAAATTAAATAGGCCTCTTCATCTCACTGATGTAAACAACATATACATCTATCAATTTCAAAACAATCAGCTGATAAATGTAATCTGTAGAGTGTTCACAAATAATTGTGGACGATGTGCGAACAGGAGCAATGGCAATGTTAGTGTTGGCAACTGATACTGCTTTCTAGTATCGATAATTGCCGACCATCCGCTGATCAATAATCGATTATATCGCCAAATTATTTTTAGTTATGCATGTACATGTATGATTTATTTCATTGATTTGACAATTGAATAATAGTATTCCATACCAAAACCAAGGTGTCGAAACTCAATCAACTTCGTCAGAACCGTCACCGATCAACTTATCTTTGTTGCTTATGATCAGGACAATAATAATTAGTAAAATGTAGTTATTTTCCTTTGAAACAGTAACTGTTTGTTTCTCGTAGTGATTTCTCTTACAACTTACAAGTAGTGGCTTAATTCATGTTTTTAACTCTTGATCACTATGATATTTATATAATTTCGATATTCGACAATACATTACATCACGAGGAACTGTTTGTTCTCACCATTATGTGGTCATAGGTAGTCACTTGTGAGAAGAAATCTATAAGATAATCCTTATCACAGCATTCTTTGCATCATGTTCTTGGGCTAGCTTGGTAACAGTAATTAAACAAAAAAGTCATTCAACACACATGTTTTGATTTTCATCACAGGCCAGTGCAACAAAGTAAAAATGCCAGCACTAACCATATTTATACCTCAAAGATTATATTAGGTCTATCTCATTATGAACAAAAACGAACCAATTTTCAGTTTATACTGATATCTGATTGTATATCCATTTTAGAGATTCAAATTTCACAATATTGTAGTTAGCAAGCAAGATTAAAATTCTATCATAATATGATCATGGACTAAAATATTTTTCACATATATTTATACATGTAGGATAATTTAGATATTACGGAAACAAAAATGTATGATACATTATCTATAATGTTTCTATATTATAGTCTTGATAAACTAGGTCTGTCAATCAGCCGTCTAATTGTCATTATACTCGTGACTAATTTCAAATTAAGGACAAAGAATAATAGCACTGGAAATGGGGAGCTAATAGGTGGTCACATGTAATTGCAGATATCTTATGTGGTGGGACACACTAACTTGTCGTTTTTTTTGCAGGACTCTCGCAAGCCTATGTGGCACCCTTGGGCAAAAGTTTCAGTGACAGTTTCCCCCACCCCCACCACTACCCCTGCATACCGAATCTGCTTTGTTCAGTGTGCCTGCACTCAGTTGACTTTTTATGATTACAGAAATTTTAAAATACAATTTTTTTTTTATACTTTTAACACTTTATCTAAATAAGTATTTATTAAATCAACCAATCTGATTAAAACACAGATCCTATTTCTTTTCATTTTATACTCTTCAAAAAAAGTAGAGGAAATTCAGAAACAATACAAAACTGCGGAAATGCACTGCTGTTTTTACTAGAGGTAACCAGTGTATATTAATAACAGGTCAATTGCCTACACATGAAAATAAACAGTTCATATGGGCGGCTTTTCTGACAGCCCCATTTCCCTCGCAAAGAGATACACCGTCAAAAGTAAAAATGGACATTTTTGATTTTTGTCTTAATAATGAGTAATTGCGCCACCAATCCTCAGACATTCATCAATTCGTCATGGCATGCTCCTAATCAACCGTCAAATCACAATTTGGGGCAATCTGACCCACTCCTCTTGCAGTGCCACAGCTAATTCTTGCAGTGTTTTCGGTTAACGTTGACGTCGACGAACACGTCTCTAGATCAAATTAAACGTAAACACACTAAAGCAAGGATACGCTAAACAGTAAATCTTATGCAAGAACCAATAGGAAAGCAAACATGGATAGATCAACCAGTACGCGGCAGTTTTCATCAACCCTTCCTTGAAGTGTCAAATTCGACAATGAACCCCTCCCACATGTACAATGTATGACGCTATTGTGTGTCGCTTTTGCAGCTCAGTGGTTCTGTTGGGGCGATAAGTTCTTCATCTGTGAACATACTCTCAAAGCATGTCAAGTGTCCATGACTATTTATCATATCACAAGCTGCATAGGTATTTGCATTTCAATATCCCCTACTTTTTTTGAAGAGTATATGTATATATTGTTCAAAATTTTGTTTTACTTGTCTTTACTACACTAGGATCTGGAAGAGTTGTTTTATAACCCGCGTTCAGGATTATGTGAGGGATTAGCCAATGAAACACTCTGTTACGGTGAGTAGGTAATCCACAAGAAACATCAACGCTGATTGGTTAATAAAATTTCATAGGGTCAAAAGCTACATGTATGACCTCTGACACAACCTCCCACTACAACTGGTCAGATCTTCATGTACATGTAGTAGAGGCTATCGAAAGTATAAAAAACCGAAATATAGATCTGTATTTTAATCAAATTGTTAAATAACTTATTTAGATTTTTATGTTTACTTCCACTTCAACCCTCCATTTGATCGAAAAACCCTATAATATAGCTTGGAAAAATCATAATTCTACCCTCTATTTGTTGAAATATGAACTGGTTTACACAGGTTTAGGGGAAGCGAAGGCCAGTGATTTGTTATATCAGTCTCCAAGGAGGCTAGTTCACAAATATTCCAAGGGGATTTCTGGTATGCACTTAGATAATTTGCTGCCGTACAAGAAGTGTCACCCCCAGGCATATGCCCCCCCCCCCTCAGCCTCCCGCTATGTTAATTGATGTTAGAACATTAAAACACATTTCATTCATTTGTTCATTCATTTCTAGATGTTTTATTTTGGATGCAATATACATGTATTGTGCATGTTGTATGCATTATGAAATTTATTTTTATGCATGATTTCAATATAAATAAAAACATAATATAGATTTCCAATAAATTCATTTTGTGTATCGATTTAAATCATTTGCGCAAAGTTGCTGTGTTTTTCTTCTCAAATTTCATTTTGTTAGAACTGTTCGAGCTTAGTCATAGCCATTGTTCCTGCGAAGTCAATAAATTTGCCAAGTCCAATAAATCCTCCAATTAATTTGCATTTTACAATAATGGTTAAAAGCCGACAATCAATAAGAAAATAGATTAGAGAAGATTTGTGTTCAAAGTGATTTGTTGCTACTAATGTTCAGTAGAACTGAACAGAAATTATCAGCTCTTGTTGATTTTTATACGCCCACATGGAAATATGGTCATATATTGCTGTCACCCCTGTCCGTCGGTTGTCCACAATTTCTTTTGAACACTCTACAGACAACATTAACATGTATCTTCCGATTGTTTTGAAATTGATATACATGTATGTTGTTTATATTTGTGAGATGAAGAATCCTGTTTATTTTCAATCATTTCTGTTTATTTCTTCTTGCGTTAGGGCCCTTGTTTCACTTTGTTGCACTATGTGAACGCTCTTATGACTATAGTTATCACCCGATCTGTATGACATTTATATGCGTCATTTAAATTTGTGAAACAGAGACGCCTGTTTAATTTCCATTTATTTCTTCTTGAGTTATGGCCCTTGTTCCACCTTGTGAACGCTTAACGACAGAAATTATCATCCGACCTACATGAAATTTATATGGACCATTGTAGCAACATTGCTAGAATTAATGATGGCATTATATTGTATTAATTAATATCTTTGGCAAGTTATTAGATTCACATACATGTATATGTACTTAAATCAAGTTAGCGAATGAATGGCATATTGTTACATAAAAAAGAGTCATAATGTGGTAAACATTAAATTCTAGGTTAATAACAGATATCTTGTGGCAAATTTATCCAGTAAATTTCCACTAACTATATAAGAGTGTGTTTCAATGTCATTTGGCATGATTAACCAATCTCTATACTTGTTTACATCATATTTGACCAATTAGATAATTGAAGGTCCAAAACCCAAAGCTACAAAACTATCATATTGGTGAGCAATCGTCAGACAGCAGTCTGGAAGGGAAAAGATGTAACAATTTCTATCAGCAGACTCGCCCCAGTGAGTCTGGCTGGATGGGGTTTGAGAGAATGACTTTATTCTATTATGCATTGTACCATATGTAAGCAGCTATGATACATGTATATAAAATGTAAAAACGTACTGTTGCATTGTTATTTCATGAAAGACAAACTTCTTAACTAACTCTGATAGATAAAAAGAAGAAATTACACAACGTGAAGGGGAAGCAAAGACGATCACAAGGCTACTAAGATATGTAGTAAGAAAAGATGCATGGGTCATACGGAGGATGTGGCGACCGGAATCAATGGCCCGCTTTCCACGTCTGACAGAAAGGCCCATGGTGCTACACCATTTAAATTAGTGAAATGAAAATCATATTGAATTTCAGAATTATGTCTGGAGTTATGACCCTTATCTCAACCATTTTCAGTTGCATTAATTCACTTGATGCAAGCCGCTCCCAGTTGCTGAAATGCCAGTTGCTCTCAGTTGTATAAAGAATAGAAGTTTCAATGGTATTAACACAATATATTGTCATAAATAAAGAATACTTGCTTTAATGGATTTGAGGACAATTTATTTAAGCCCCCAGTCTGCTACCATCAGTTGTACACATGGGCGTGGATTTAGAGGGGGATGGGGGGGGGGGGGACACGTCCTCCCCTTAGAATCTGAAGGGAAGGACGAATAGGTCTCGGTTCCCTTCAAAGCTCTTCTCATCTCACACTGCTGAACCCTGCTAGTTCCTGCTCAGCCGAGCAATCCTTCAGCACTCTGCGCCGCATCAAAACTTGGCTGCGCAATTCCATGAAGCAAAACCGACTGAACCACTTGAGGGCGTGTGCGGTGCATAATGACCCCCTTCATGTCGCCAAGATATTTAAAGAGAACAGTCCTGACTGTAGAACGATTCACTTAACTTCATATATTTATGCAGCTTTGATGTAGGTAGTCAATTTTTCCATATTGTCATCATATTACCCTCTAGTTACAGCCTTCATCGAAATAACACTGGTACAGTAAACTGTTCGTAATTATTTGTTTCGTTTGGTAATGAAATGTTCCAGGTTCCAGAGTTTGTCTGTCCCCCCCAAAAGTTATGACAAATCCACGCCCTTGGTTGTACGTATCATGATTGTCCAAGGGTATAGTAACGGTTTATTTATTATAATGTTCATTTTACAAGCACATAATACAACTAAATGAAATATCACAAATCACTGTTAAATTTATATATAGATAACAATGTTTTGTATAATGATATCAATTCACTTTAGTTGGTTGTTTTAGATTACAATCTGCCAAGACTACATGTACATTAATATTTGATTTATGTATGATAAACGTTAAAAGTAGGTAATGACTTGTATTCTTGTGTTTGATGTGCGAGTTTGTTTATGAAGTATTTTATGATCTTGCTGAACTAAAAGAGCCATGTCGTTAAGTAGACATCGAACATTAAACTACCGTTAGGGCACTTGACTAGCACAGTGTACATTTAATATCATAAGTGGAAAACTCTCAATCATCTAGATTCATATACCTGTATAATATTGATAACTTGATATCTTTGTGAATGAATATTATCAACAATAAATTTATTATTAATGCTATTAAAGTCAAGGTAAGACAGTCATACTTCTTGACAATGTCCAATACAGATTACAGCTGAAAAAATGAAATTAAATATAGTCAAATACAAGGAGGCAACCCTCTTTAATCAGGTTCACTTGTTCAGCCCATTTCACCTATCTCAACCATGATGCCTTTATTTAGTTACTGTTCTTAAATGACATTTAGAAGTAGAGGTGTAACATTGATGATAACACAACTCTATGGATTTACTAGTTCTTGGTTTATTGCATATAACATTTTAATACTCTTACAGATATCTTTATCAAGCAATGATCAAAAATGAAAACAGTCATGCATAATACACCTTTATAGTACATGCCTTTAAGAGTATTGAAACATCGCATGTACATGTATTAAACCAAGAAGTAGTAAATCCATTAAGTTGTGTTATTATGAATATATACTGTTCATCAAAGTAACTGCTTGAAAGTGATTTGTGGAATACCCCTCATATTTAATGAAGATCAAATCAATCCAGATGTTTGTGAGTGTTTGAAATAGCTGATAAAAGAGATGAGAATGATAATAAGGAAGACATTAACTCTTCCCCAGTCCCTGGCTTGATTCTGCTTAATATCCTTCAAAATGGATTCTGTAATGATCACAGAAATCACATCTAACTACTCTAACACTAGCACATTTACTTATTACCTGATAACAATACAAATCGAAAACATTAATATCTGCTAAAATTGCTAAACACTGTGTTCCTTTTAACTTTTAAAATTCACATCCTATATACTTACATAGATTGTTTTTACAAATTAAGGGTCTACATGTATATTATCTGAAAAGTAAGTATTCTTGTCTACAAAGGCTAAGTAAATGGTTATTGTCTAGTTTGAAGAAAGATAGATGAAATGTCATAAAAATGGTAGATAAATGTACATGTATGTTGTTTGGGTTGTCTTTATTTACTAAAGCACACACTAGTAGTAGTATCCTGGTGTTTTACGTCTGCTTCCACATAAGTGATATCGCAGACAAGAAATAGGAGAGCCGAAGCTGCTTCCTGTTTTTAGAATATGATTTTGCCATGGATTGGGTTTTGTGGGAAGTTCTTCCCTTTATTTAGTAAAAAACATATCGTTTGGTAGATGTTTTCTTCTGCTTCTGGATTGGTAGATGTCTTCGTTGTGGGATTAGTGTTTAGGTGCCAGGCCCGTCTTATCGTGACCTCCCCTTACTCCACAATCCCACTCTATGGGTTTGGTATCTGTTTCTTTTGCGGAATAGTGTTTAGGTCCAGAGTCCATCTGACCGTAACTCCCCTTACTCCACTATCCTGCTAGTTTGGTAGATGTCATCTTTGTGGGATTTGTGTTTAGGTGCCAGGCCCGTCTTATCCTGACCTCCCCTTACTCCCCTATCCCACTCTGTAGGTTTGATGTCTATTTTTTGCCGGAATAGTGTTTAGATGCCGAGTCAATCTGAACGAGACTCTCCCTTACTCCACTATCCTGCCAGTTTGGTATAAATCCCCTATGTAGTTTAGTGTTTAGATGCCGAGCCTGTCTAACCTAGCCCCCTCTTACTTCACTATTCTACTTAGTCCAACTGTGTCCATTAGGGTGTGGATTTGTTCGAAGATTTGCAGTTCACTTTAACTCTTTGCTTTTTATACTTCTCTTATTACTTATAAAGTGTGTGTGTTGTATGTGTTTTTTGTTTTTTGTCTCTTCTCCATGTTTGTCTTCAAGGTACCCGCTACTATTAAATAACAGACTTCTAAATTGAAAATGATGTCAATTTGTGAAGTTGCTTTGCCATGCGACGTCGCAATTCATAATATATTTTTAAGGTCACATACTAAACTGTTTAAATATTGTATATAAAATGTTATATGACGAACATGATTCTCACTCTTAAATTCACTGTACATTTTGTGCAAAAGCTTTAAGCAATGTAGGCCTACTAAAGCTATGCATGTAGTTCAACATTACTGTCTGGCTGGTTCCCTGGATCAATTTGAAAAATCTGTAACTACAGTCAGAGTTATCCTCCTTGAGGAATTTGAAAAATCTTGTGGAAACTCTACTGTCAGAGTTATCCTCTTTGAGGAATTTAAAAAATCTTGTGGAAACTCTAGAGGCTAAAGTTGTCATCTGATTGATGTGATGATTTATACACAACTAATTTTCAATGATTTCCGATAAATTGCTAAAGTTATCGTCTTATAACTAGGAAGTTCTAGTAGCTAATAATTTTAATTATTTCTGATAATTACTGAATGGATTAATCAGTTTTTAGTATCTTGTAAATGCTATCATTACCCACAAAAGAATAATTATGAGACAACGTTTGTGAATGACTTAAAGGCAAAGACCAATGATTTTCAACAAGGTTTTCATAAACCTTTAATATATATTCAGAAACAATCCTCTCCGTAACACATGCTAAAAAGTTTTTGTATGCGAGAAATTAATTGTCGTTTGGACGAAAATCAGATGAAAGATACTGTTTATTGTGATATTATAAATATGAAATTATATTTTTGTTAAAGTTTAATACACAAATTTGATGCATAAATTCACTCATACTGAACAGTACGCTGTGGCCCAATTCAAACCACATGACTATAATAATTGTTTACATCACATGGTTTGTTTGACACACAACAGATATTTCGTCTGCTTAAATGTTTCTATGAGTCTACAGTAATGCCATATACAGATACAAGCCCAGCCATTCTTAAGAGGAAATGGAAGGAAAAAAAGAAAAAGTCGGTCACATCGACATATATGTGCCAAAATGCACTATATTGTATGTCTCACATGCCCATAATTGTGGTCTGTTTATGTTGAAAACACTGTCAGCAAGCACAAATACATCCGACCAGACAAAGTAGCTGTCACTTGCAAGCTGTCAAACAAACCATGTGATCTAAACAATCAGCCATGTGGTCATGTGGTGTGTATTGTGTCACAGCGTACTGTTCAGTATGAGTGAATTTACACCACGCTTTGTGTACTAAATGTTAAACAAACCTCATTTCGTTTTTATAATATCCTAATAAACAACCCTTTTGATCAGATTTTTGGCCAAATGACAGTGACTCAACAAAATACAGCGGTAAACTTATGCCAATTCTGTAAGCTTACTATAGAGACCAGCGAGCATGCTGAACAAATTACATCACTTTCGGTTTTAAAAAAAATTATCTTCTCGCTTTCAAAAACTTTTTTGCTTGTAATACAGAGGGGATTAAATCTGAATATATATTTAAGATTTCGGGAAACCTTGTTGAAAATCATTGGTTTTCCCCTTTAACTACTATGGGCATATGTATTGTTGCCTGGCAAGCTGTCTTTCAATTTTAAACAAGAATTATTGTTCACGTGATACTGAATGACAAATATGTTATTTATTATTTTCAGATTGTCAGTTCTGAACTTGAATTACCAAAATTGAATATGAATTGGAGGGTGATCTTTCAAATTACATTATGATATATATCAGCAAAAAAAAAAAAATACATGCTGTAGATATTTTTCCTCATTCAGCATTTTTTCTGTTTTAGATGTCTATGTTCTGCTGATCAGTTTGTTGTGGATACCCCCTCATATATAACTGGAAACTTTCGGGGCTCAATCATTTTCGTATATGCAGCAACCTTAAAATACAACAAACTTTAACTTCATTCAACTTGAAAACAGGATCAGGCCAAGAGCTGATCCTTGAGGCACTCCACATGACAAGAAGACCGATGTTTGTTTAACATTAGTATTCATCAATCACAGCTAACTGTGAAAGACACAAATTCAGCACATTTGAACCAATACATGTACCATAGTCATCATGTAGTGTAGACCGTCTGTCACCTGATGTGTTTGATTGTGTCGAATGCTGCGGATAGATGGAGCAGCACAAGAACAGACACATCACCATTGTGGGCTGCTCTGTTGTGATCTTGCAACTTTTTAAACAGAAAGGGTAAATTTGAGAGAGGGCTGTAATTCTTAAACACCTCTGTATCCAGGAGTGGTTTGATAATTGCATGCTTAAAGTGGCCATCCCGATTTTAACAGAGTCTCAGAAATAAAAGTCTGTGTACGTATGAAATTTAAACGGCAAAATATAGAGGAATGGTGTATTTACCTTGTCTCAAATTTTCAGCTCAAAACCGCATATCCAGACACGTAACCCTTTTAAGATTTTGTTGGGTGACCTGATAATCTATTGCCATTTTTTTAGAGGTCTATACAGTGCATGACCCTCGTGCTGTACTTGATAGCGAATGGTAAATTTCACCCACACATTATCTTTATAAAATAAAAGTCTGCTTTTATCCAGATATCGTCTAATACAGATTGGGACATCGGTCTCCATTCCCTGATGAAGACTAACAGGTTTTATTCGTTTCAAAACTTATCACGTATATTGAGTAAGCTGCTTGGCCCTAAGGTAGAGGATTTTAAGGGCTTTTAACACAAAATTAAGCAGTTTGATTCTCCAAAATATATTCGAGATTGGCCTTTTAAAGTACTGAAGGACAGTCCCACACTCAAGACTAATGTAGGAAGTACAACATCCAGAATCTGAAGTAGTTTGTAGGAATTGATCGAGGTTGCATGATATCAGTTTTGACGTAAGGATTAATTTCTTGAGTTCATATCCCGGAATTGCAGCAAAGTATTTAAGCTTCTGGTCAGTATTTGATTCAGTATGCTTGGGCGGTCGAATATAGTTGGAATTTAAGTTTGAATGTACGTTAGCTATTTTGTCACAGAGTTGTTGACTTTATTGGCAACAAGAACATCATCACCTTGTGATCTGTGTACTGGCTGGGTTTTCTGGAATCTTTTCCTAGAATAGTTCTTGAGGTGTCAAGTGGCCGGAATCTTTATCTAGAATAGTCCACAGGGTGTCAAGAGATTGTAGTAATCTTTATCTTGATCACTCCAATCAGTGTCAGGCAGGTGAAAGTGGAATCTCTTGCAAGAGTAGTACCCTGGGTGTCAAGTGGCATAAATCTTTAACTAGAATAGTCCGCTGGGTGTCAAGCAGACTTAATCTGGAAGTAGAGTTGCCAACAGGGTGTCAAGCAGCTAAAACTTGAACTACAACAATCCACACAGGGTGTCAAGCAGATAAAATCTTTAAATAGAGACAAAACGAACGAATCAAGCTGGTTTTTGGTGTGTCAGTTAAGCGGTTGAGAGCCACAGTAGCTCAGTGACTGAGTAAAGCATAGGCTCACTAACCATGTTCCAGGAGATCCTTCCCGTACTGATATGGTGGAATCACATATTCAGTATGTGCTTACATTGCTCTAACCTTGTTCCAAGAGATCGTTCCTGATAGAAAATCGGTTTCAGTTAATTTATTCGCCCCTGAATTTGACAGTCTCGGTTATGAGGTTGAATGTACAGCCTTAATGTTATTTTCGAAAGAAATTTTCCATAATAATAGTATTTAATATTCATTGTTTTAAGACCATTCGGAGCCACAGTGGCTAGGTGGGTAAGGTGCTGGCTCGCTAGCCTGGAGGTCGGGTGTTCGATCCCTGCATTGGCCGAGAAAGTTCATCCCGATTTTCCGACGTGGTTTCCCCTTGTCAGTGATACAGGACGGAGGGCCTGACAAGGACAGCTGTCTAGTCCTTCGGTCCCGTGTAAACATTGGAATGCACGTAAAAGATCCCTTGGCAGTTGGAATTCGATATAAGAGTAGGCGATAGTGCCGCTGCCCGGGCAAAATTTCCCTCATAGCACACTGTATGGCGTATGCCCGTCTTCATTAGCCTAGTATAGGAGCAGAACAGTAGGACGTTAAACCCCATTTCATTTCATTTAAGACCATTACACATTTGTCTCAATAATTTGTTCATATAAAATCCAGTATTTTTTACTTCTTATTTGCAACTTTGAACTGTATTTTGTTTTGTTATATTTTTCGTCAAGCAAGTACATAATTTTAGTTTATTGGCCGGTCAAACGGGTGTCAAGTATCATGTTTTTTATACAGTCCTGTAGATTTTAACTGAAATATTTTCAATAAACTATGGTAGGTTGTGGTTATGATGCATTTTTAAATATTTATCATTACCTGTAGCACACGAGGCCATCTCCTTATTGAATTGACAGTAGATAAGTGATTTTTATTTCGCGCAAAAACTTTTGGTACCTTTATACTTATGTAATGAATGACTTTTCCGAAGGTTAGATTATATCCACTTAAGTGGGGTATCTCATAAATATATACTGCTATCTATTGCATGTTTGTTTACAATTTTACATGAGAGATGCTTTTCTTTGTATTATGTTTATTTTAACAAATGTATATGCTCGAGGTACATGTACATGTGCAAACACAGATTCATCCATTTTTATCTATTAGAATCTAACATGTTTTTCTCTACACTTGACTGCAATTTCTGTCTGATAAACATCTACACGTACATGTAACTTATTCACATAGATTGTATAGATTGTTATCAGTTTTTATTATACGCCCATGCATTGAAATGTGGTTGTATATTGTTATTGCCACCGTCCGCCGCTCCGTCCCTCCGGCGTCCACAATTGCTTGTGGATGCTCTAGAGGCTAAAGTTAATATCCGATCAACTTTAAATTGAAACACAGTGTTTATGGTCATGGGACAAAGAAGTCTATTGATTCTCAACAATTTTTGATAATTACTGCCAGAGTTATGGCCTTTAATTACTTTGAAATAGCTTGTCGACGCTCTACATGTACGTGCTAAAGTTAATATCCGATTGACTTTAAATTTATACACAGTGTTTAATGTTATGAGAAGAAGAAGTCTATTGATTTTAAACAATTTCTGATAATTACTGCCAGAGTTATGGCCCATGATCACTTTGAAATATCTTGTAGAAGCGTTTGAGGCTAAAGTTTATATCTGATTGACTTTAAACTTATACACAGTGTTTAAGGCCATGAGGCTAAAGTGAATATCCGATTGATACACAGTGTTTAAAGTCATGAGATGAAGAAGCATATTGATTTTTCATTGGTTTCCGATAATTACTTCCAAAGTTTCCGATAATTACTCCCAATGTTATGGCCTATCATTTTTCAACGATGTCCAATGATTATGGCAATTGATATTAAATGTTTTGTTTACTAAATATTAGAATAAGGCAGAACTAGAAGCCAAATGGGTTGTTACTCTTAATCAGGTTTTATTGTGTTGTAAATGTTTTCATTTCTGACAAAATAAAAAATATATGACAACTCCCCGGATGACTTAGCTGCTGTGGGCTTATGTTTCATTGCCTGGCAACCTATCTTTAACCTTTTTTGTGATCTTAAATCTAGTTATCTAGCCATTTAATGAACTAGCATATGTGTACTGACGAAATTTCAGAGCAAATTTTCATTCAAATACTTAGTTATTCATGAAAGTAGAATTTGGTCTTAGTTTTTGGCTATTTCAACTTACAACAGGGCCACAGGCAATCATGTAATTTTAAAGATACCTTAGTTTGCTATTCAAAATCATATACATACATTACCATTAATTGAGGATCGTCTACAAATTGCACCGGATACTGTATTTGTAGTTGAATTCACCATATCTTTCTAGTTACGATCAGGGAATCTAATTCTATTTCTGATCTAAAAATAGCATTTACAAGTATTGTTCCACATTGTGACAGGTGAATAATGTAGAAGTCTATACATGTAGCTGCACAACACTATAATTCTATCTCTATATTTTCATTATCACCGAAAGTAATAACATTTTGGCAAAAACTGTATTTTTAGCCTCTAAAACAATTTTTTTTTTTGAAGTGAGTGATATTCATTATTTGTTTTAAATTATATTTGATTTCAATGAACAACTAGAATGAAACAATATGATCATATAGATATAAAAAAAAACAATAGCCAAGAAATAACTGATTTTGTCAGGATCACTTTTTAAGATTTTTCGCAGTTTAAAGATACATTATGGGAGATTTTTATAAGAAGTTAGCCATTCTTGCTATAACAGTTCAAAAATAGATTATGAAAGAAGAATATATTGAAAATTTCAGTCAAATTACTTTATTCTGAACATAGTTATCACCAGTGTAATTTTTGACTAGAAATGGGATTGAATTCCATCTTCACCGATTCTTAGTATGGCTGATTGTTTGATTGTGAGGTGTTAACTCCACCTAGATAATCTCTGCTGTCTTTTGTCTGCTGTCATCATATCCGAATTTGTGTTTTACCTTTTTGGATTTTTATAACAATTGGACAAAATGAGTGAGAGGGTAAATTTTCACTTTTACTTGTATTTTGGGTATGCATTAAATCAATTGAATATAGGACATAATATTATGATACAATTATGATAAATCTATAGGTATATATAATATACACCAGTGGCGTCGTCCCTATTGGGGAAATAAAAATATTTTTATTGATATTATTAAGACAGAAGACCTGTCCGTCTGTATTAGTCATCACACGGTCTCCAGGAATTGTATAATTTGTCATTATCTGTGTTTAGTTTATTGCACTTTAACGTAACGGTTAATCTCCGAGCACGACGCCATTTAAAATTAAATCAGTCAACGAAATCCTGTTTAAAACCAAGCTGAATCCAAGTCATTCATGGGTCTACAGAGTTGATTTTGTGCTTGTTGTGTAAATAAAGATCTAATTTATAATTTCTATGACATCTGAAGCCTAAATAAAGACTTGCAATAATCAGATTTAGCTCTTGCATAATGTATGTTTAATAAGGCTTTATAAACAGTCAGTTTTCTCCAATGTTTAATCAATTTTCTGTAATGCAAAGGATAATCGAAGTCGTTATTTCTGTAATCCAATTTAAATATTTTGTTCATAATGGAAGTGCTGTCATCATGTTGAGAGTGAAAAATGTATAAATGGAACTGACATTGCTGAATTTATTGACTAGTTCTGTGTCAATTTTATAACATGTATGCTATGCTCATGTTGTAATCTGTTTAACGAATCTATTGGTACGAGAAGTAACATCAGTTCAAGGGTAACGTAGCACCTGTGAAACCCGTCAGTACTGCATCGCAGTTCTAGTTTATATGAAATTGGAAGCCAGAAAGATGTCCAGCAATAGATAAATAAGCATAATTCCTTTTTTTATAGACCATAATTGGATAATTATTTAGAGAAAAAAATAGTGATTTGTAATGATTACCCCATAGTAATGTACATATTATATGATTTAGTCACCAAGTGTAACTCAGTTTAATTTTAGACAAACAACTCTTTGCCTTATATGTCAGTCAAGGATGAATGTTAGGAGACACCCTGGCAATCACAGCTTCCTCTCTCCATCCCCAATCCACATCCCCAAGTTTTGGAACCAGTATTATGCCAGAGCTATTCAAGCTTTTATATAGGTTATTATAAACTCAAAGACAAGATTTTATCTTTTATTGATTATTATGGGGTGAGCATATAGTTGACCACACCAATCATTTCAATAAAATTTATATAATGGAGTCATTAAGTAAGGAAAGTACATAGAAACATAAAAATGTCTTTGAGTTGTCTTAATTTGGTTTTTAAAACAAACATGTGCTTAAAGTGACATTTTTCTTATTTTACCCACTAAGACAAATAACTTGAATAAACCTTTAACATTTAGAGTTTCAGTCAGGGTAAAACCAGTTGGGTGCATGACATGTAAAGTCTTTCTTCTTCCCTTTTAATTTGTACGTAAGTGAGTGGTCTAATGACGTAAATAAGTTGACTAGTTATTGTTGAGAGTTGTCTCTGTCTAATATATTCATCTGAACAGCCTTTTAAAGACAACCTACCTGTATCTAAAGTAAGTATTTTTGAATCGATGTGATGTGGGGAAAAAAAACTAAAAGGGAGTGGTGTCACTTATGTGTTAAAGTGACTTATGGAAATTGATACAGCATGAATATTAATTCTTCTTGATGACATATATATATATTCATGTTGATAGTATGATAGACATATATTCATACACTATTTTGATACCTTCATTTAGCTACTGTGTACTAGCACCTTAGTTCCCTCATATTCATTGTTTTGTCACAGATATAATAAACTTACTGTATTTATTTAGTGTAAGGCTTTGTACTAGTTACAAGAACAATATGAAAATGCTGTTATACACTATATACTAGTGTTTGATATATATTCCAGCTAGCCACACATTAGAAATTTTCAAAACTAGTAAATTAAAACCATGAATATAAAGGAGAAGTGTTGCTACATGTACATGTATTACTTGTTACAATAAATTATGAGAATCTAATTCAATTATTTCAGCATTTATAACTTATAGGCATTTTGTTGTTTACAGTGTAAACGAAGTATTAAAGGGTTTAAAGCCTGCCTTCGTTTTTTTATTAATCCTATGTCAAAGGAAGTTAAGGAAGGATATTGATATGGATATTGACTCCACCCCCTTTCCGAAGCATTGCTAATAAACCATTCAAGATATCTTTATAAAACTTGTACACAAACACTGTATCAACATTTATAATAAGCTTTACTTAATTTTTGTATACATTTTTTATTATGGAGCATAACTCATAAACCATTCAAGATATCTCTATGATAGTTTGTACACATAACATTAGCATTCTGCTAATTAGAAATTTCTGAGATTTAATGATTTTTAATTTGTGTTTCCTTTGAAACACATTTGATTTAGATTTTGATATACAATTTTTATTCCAGAACACATCTCATAAACTATTCAAGATATCTTGAAACTTTCTAAACACATCATCAGTGTTTTGCTGCTTAGAAGTTTAGAAGTTAATTTTTGGTTTTTAAAAGTGGATCTTAAGATTAAATATAATTATTGGCTTTTACATTTGTAAGACATATTTAATTACATGCATTTGACATGTATAGGTCCACCATAATTCACATAAACATAGTGCCCAGATGCACTTTACTCATATAAAAACATCAGAAACATCATTATAAAAGTACCCCAGTAAAAATAGTAATACTTTAATTTTATATCCATTTCACATTGGTGAAAAAATACCTATCAAATGTCAACAATTTTATTTATTAATGTCCGATTAATATGTTTTGTTCAGAATGCTGTAACTGCAGAATTATTACACTGATAATTTTGACTTGAACATTATCAGAGCACATATTGGAAGAGAATTGTATCTTGGAACAGCCATATATACATACATGTGATTACAGGGTGTTGCCAACAAATGCCATTATTATCATTTCACTTGTGGTTATATAGAGTAATTCAGATATGTCTGGTTTTATGTTGTAAACAGTCTTGCCCACCAGTTATTTTAAGAATTGGGCCAAATTTAAATGCAAGTGCAACTAAATGGTAATTTAGATGAATTTATGTTCCAACATTATATACAAGCTGTCTGATAGTCTGATGTAAAATGATATCTTTGAAGAGTCTATGAAGTATCACAGTGGTGTAATTATACAGAACAAGATAGAGCAATTAGAAGTACAGATAAATATATACTTTCTGGTGTAAAACATTATTTTTTCAAGTTGTGTGATAGCAAAAAATCATCAAGCATTAAAAAGAGAAATCCCAGATATAATTCAGTAAATAAAACTGGTGGAAGGGTATTGGAACCCTTTATTCTATCCTCAAGCAGTTATCTGAAACACCATTGGCCAGTAGGAGACATGCTTTGTGATTAGCAAACAATTAACTTTGAAAAAGCTGATGTTATGCACAGGGAGATCTTCTCGCTATACATGTACATGTACTTCTAGTTTTGTTTGTGGATTTCAACTAGATAAGGTTTGCGGTTTTGTTACATTTCAAATATCACTCACATTGAATAGTCTTGTTAATGAAGTCACTCAATGAAAAATGGGGAGGTGAGTGCTATAAAAGGAGTTGCATAATCCCAATAAACATTTTTGGCAATCATTTTTAACACACTTAATATCTTAAGACATACTTCATTTCATTGAACCTAATTCCACTTAATGCTACAGAGGTATTTCTCAGAGCATTGCTTCAGGAATATGCATAAGATTGGACTTTCAGACAGAGTAAATAGACTTTTTCTGGACATTTTGGGATTTCTCCTTTAAAATGGTATGATGTAATTTTGAATTTTATTTGTTGTAAATTATATTTATGGTTTTATCATTGATGTTGTTTATGACATATGGTACTTGCATGTATATACCGGGTAATAGTTAATGAATATAGTAAAGGAAATACTACCATAGAATGTAATAATATATCTGGCAGCCTTCCAGGGCTGTTGGTAATTTTTCACAGTTGATTAGCAGCACTGCTAATCAAAAAGTCCAATTTTGCCAAATTTGATTAGCAAATTTAAAAATTGATTAGCGGTTTTTTAGTTTCAACGTAAAACACCTAAATAACAAGATATTACTTTAATTCATAACAAATATGATTAGATTCCATTCTGACTATTCTTAGATTTTTTAGCACTGCCACAAGTACTTGTGACAGTTTGTGAATGTGATGTAGACATTTAGTTAGGTCTTATGTCTGAAGCCAATTCTTGACAGTGACTTCCGAAGCCCCTCTCATTTTAATTGATATTTTTTTGTTACGTTAGAAATCTTCGTTAGAAAACAATTTCGTCTGCTTTTTATCGTGTATTTCTATTTTTGTTCAATCGGACGCACCTCGATTAACTAGACACACGCGATATAAACAATAATATTTTACGTGAATTTTTACTTTGATTTATCATTTTACAATACATTAACATGTATTTATTTTTTTATATTTTATTTACAATACGTGGGGAATACACTGGATTTATTTCTTTCAAAATGAATATGATATAATTACTTGATGTCTCGCAACGTGAGTGGTACTAATTGATTCCCTATTTCCGGTTTAATAGTCCCTATTCATAGAGTTATGTCCCTGTGTTATATAGTATTGTGTCTGGGAAGTTCGAGAAGAAAATGTCACACTGACACGGGGAATTCAGTTTTGTTTATAAAATTTTATTCAACATTTTTTACACGTTGAAAGTGTTGAGTAAGCCTTCTAGTCTTCAAAATGTGGATTATTCTTGTGTCAATATCCAAAATGACAGGCATATTAATGATTCGCAGTAACTGCGAATCAAAAACGTTAGATTTTAATTCTTTGTTAGCAACGGACAAAATATGTATCGCAAATTGTGCTGCGATACTGGTTGTCGGCAGCCCTGCAGCCTTCCATTTAAACTCCTTTTTAGATAGAAAGGAAATTTATCAATGAAACACAACTTCTCTCTTCCTGTCAACACCTACACTTTTCAACTTTATGGAGTAGGTCTGGTGAATTGCAAAGAAAAATAAGGAGAACTTTGTCTATAATAACTATTACTAAACTATAGGGAAAACTGTCTTAATCCAAGAGTTCACACCACATTTTCATACCAATACACTGTACTTCAAACACAAGATAAGGGCCATTTTCATCTCAACTTAAATCGAAGGATGTGGATAATTTTCGTGTGACCATTGACTGGATACACAAATATTCATTGCTGTTGAACAGACGGATTTGGGTTAGAACAATTGAGACTATCATCCTGAAAGATAGGTGTTACTAATTTTATTTAATTCAAAAAGACATGTACTTGTCTCAGTCTCAAAAGCAATCAAGAATAAAAGAACAAATTCAAAGTCTCAGTCTTAGTAGCAATCAAGACTAAAAGAACAATCAAATTCAAAATCCATAAATACACTTCGAGGAGTCTTCCATTGTGTGCAGAATTTGCTTTTTGATTTGGATGCAACTCAAAAGATGGTTTCTATGAAAATTTATTAGTATTCAAAGACAATTTATAAATTTGTTTGCAGTATTTTGAAATTGTATTATTTAACTTCATTTAAAGCAATCCTGATGATATAGAAGACATGTAAACCCTGAAGATTTTTTTTTAAACTAAGACTGTGTGTTCAGTACATATGGGAGTATTCAGTTTTTCTACTACATGTATATGTACTTACATCAGTTTTATCTTGGGCTTGTTTCCTGTAGTAGCATATACATAATATACATCCTGTTTATGTTTCTCATACATTATACAGGTACATAATATATTTATGTTTTACATTCTGATATAAAGAAGTGGCAAATTTTATTTTTCTTCTAGCTTGAGGTCTCAACTGTTTGATTTTTTAGTCTAAATGCTCTTTACTCTAAATGCACATTATATGTTTCCTTCAGATGTATTGGACAAATCTGGAACCATATCAATGAAAATATAAACATGTTTATAAGGAAACTTCAGTTTCATGGGCTGAGAAATACAGCCGTGTTAAGATTTTAACCCCTATTTCAAAAAGTATTTTTATAATGTTTATTCATATTTTAACTTGATGTATACTGATCAGTATGTACATATACAAGGAGTCTTGACACCAAGAGGCCATTTTAGGATTTTAAATGATAGGTTACCAGCTAAGAATAGATTTTTTACAAGTACTATATAGTTCCTTCTGGAAAATGCCAATGTGATTCATGTCCGAATTCAATAAGCAAACTGTACATTTTTCTAGCTTCATTCTCGTAGCTAAGCTACTACTAGTGTTGACTATATCTGAAGACTTTTAAGTTTTGAAAAACTTGAGATACATACAATTTGTGTACTCCACTGTCGAGGTAGTAAGTGAAATATTAGTAAACAAGCTGACTTCTACTTACTCTTTCGAAACAAAGATTTAATCATACATGTATATCAGAATAACACATCAGATCAGCCCAATTCAATACTTTACTTTGGCGTAGCTAATTTGATTACCGTAAGTGTAGATTCTGTATTCCGGTACTCTTTTGTAAGTTATTTATACTTATTATTATTCTTGGAGGATGAGTAGATAGTGAGTCAACATTAATGGTCAAATATCTTTCTTTTATTGAAAGACATTACAATGAATGATTTATATTGCAGGTATTCATATTTTTAACGATTCGTTCAATATGAACTGAACTCATTGTTGATTAAAACCCTTAGGTGTCTTGTTTAATTGAAAGCTATATTTTGAGCCAAATACTACATTTGACTAACCTTTGAGGCTTTATGTTGTGGTAGATCAAACACAATAAAGATATTTTCACAGATAGATATGGATACTAGATACTGATAATAGAAATTGCCCCAGGACTTTGTGTCATTAACTTTTTATACCTATGGACATAGCAAACATTTAGGTGAAGCTTTAAATGGGTCTCTTAAACAACTTTATTAACTCTAATGCTGTTCATTGAAATGCAGTAGGCATGGATTTAGTTTTGAGAGGGGATATTCATTCTCTGTGTGATACCAATAACGTTTGTATCAAAACACTATCAGCTAATTTATATTTACCTAGTGTTCACATGAGAAACAGTATTCAAGAGTTCTATAAAGGGAGAACCGACATGTACCTGCCTGAAAACTCTAGATACTACTAATATAAATAGAGCAACAGTTTGCGATCGAAATGATATTCCGTTAATATCGAAGTTCTAATATAACGTACACCTACTTTAGAGATATTGATGGACCTATAGACTTGTTTTGGGTGTTTTATTATGCCTTTTTTCTTTTTCAGAAACATTTCGTGCCGCAGCTGAAGCCAGTTCTAACGATATATTAAAACTTTACAATCCTAAAGGCAACCTCATCAATATTTCTACAAACCTAACTTCTAATTCACCTGAAACACGCTATAAACTAGAAGTTGTTGCTGCACACTGTGATGGTAAGTACATCCTATTACATCTTGTGGCTAAAATCCTATATTGGTGAATATTATAAAATAATTTGCATAGTAAAGTTACTGTGTGAGCTATTGGCTTTATAAATCAGACCTTCAAATTCACTGGACCATAAACAATTCCATAATCTTCCCCAATAACCTTGGTGTGTGTACTCTGTGTGTGTGTGTGTGTGTGTGAAATAGCTTTATTTAACATCTGCTTCCACGAAAGTGATATCACTGACAATACATTATTAGGTGATATTTATTTAAATATGTGATTAAAAGATATATCTGATTGGTGAAAATTGTTTATACAAGGACTGGCTGAATAGTTAAAAGCCTATCTGTGAAAAACCTGTACAAAGTCGATGGTTTCCATTTATTAAAAGTGGTCTGTCTGTCCGTCCATCCATCTGTCTGTCTGTCACACTTTTTGGGACACAATAACTCTCCTTCTAATTGAGCTAAAATGTTCAAACTCGGTGCAGGTGTTTTTTAGGCAATTGCTTTAATGCAGTTTGAAGATGAGCATAGGCTAAGCCTAGAGATTAAGCAATTTGATTGGTTGAAACTTTGGAACACAATAACTTTGGTTCTAATTGGGTTTTTAGCATGTGCACCCTCTAGAGGTCACAATTTGATTTTTAAAACCATTCAAAAATTTCACTGTTAAATCATAATTATGGCTGAGTTCGAATTTTGTGAAAATCAAACCGAGACAGTCTAACAAAATGGCTGATCCCCTTTATGCAAATATTATAATAAGCATGTAATAGATCACAATTTTAATGAAACTTAAAATATATATTTATATCCCAAAGATCTAGGTTCCTTTTGATATTGACACATGTCGGACTGTAACATCCTGAATTATGGCCCCTGATTGTACGAAAAATTGCTTTTTATATGCCCACATTGAAATGTGTTGTATATTGTAGTTGCCTCCGTACAGCCTTACAGACTTCCACGAAAACTTCTGTTTATCTCCCAAAGATCTTGGTTTCTTTCCAAATTGGCATGTATCGGACTGCAACTTCATGGATTGTTGAGGATTTTTCAACCCTTGTCACCACTTCTAAGAGGTATAGTGCCTATGGGGCCGACAAGGAAAATGTTGCCTAGTCGTTGTGGTTACAAAAAATAGAAAAACGTTAGGCTTACCGGTGTGTTCACTAGATTGCACGTAAAATATCCTTTGGCATTTGGAATTTGATGAAGAATAGTGGGAAATATTGGTTTTCTGGCAAATTGTCCTCCCCATTACGCGCGACCGTAGCGCAAAAACATTTTGACAAAAGCTTTGTATTGATAAGAAGTTAAATTCTAACACACAAGACTATTTTTTGATGCAATGGTGCATGTACAGCACATGGTTAATTGTGTTTGGAAACATTGCGAATCCCACCTGAAAACTGAACACTTGTATTTCATCGAAAAATTATCACTGAGCTTTGGCAGTTAGTTGCAGGAGTAAACCAGATTTATTAATACATACATGTATATTGATCTAAGATATCATTTTTTAGACATGCATTAATGTCAATTTCTTTCAGACCTAAAGGCAAATAAAAACCTTCAAACCATACACAATTAAATCTAGTCTTGTCATAAAGTTTAATTGTCCAAAAATCAATCAGTCAAATAATATATAAAGTTGATTCAAATTTGTACTTTCTATAGATTTCACTTCACCTTTTTTGTATACTCGCTAGTTAATAATGGAAGGATAATTCCTATTCATAAATATGTCAAAGATGACATCTAACCTACTTTTTTATATTTAATTGTTGTAATTAGTATCTAAAGAACACATTTCCGACCGTACATGTAAATATAAACAAGGAAAATGTTTATTAGCCTTTGACGCATCACATTTGTAGAAGTTATCTATATTAGAAAACAGATAACTGGTCCAGTTTAATCATTGTTCATTTTGTACAGATTTAGTTTGTTAATGTTCACTATGGAATTATTTAGTATTGATTTTGATCAGCTTATTGTTTAAGACTAATTGTTTTCTAATTTCTCACACCTGTTTGGAATTGATAACAAAGGCTCAAAGATTTTTTTTTTTGCAAAAGCTCATTTATGTACACAATTTCCTTTATATATTCTTGGTGAATAGAATTCACCTGAATACTGGTTATTATAAATATCTGTATAACGTCTACAGTGAAGGACATGTTACGAATAATAAAACTCTATAAATACACTATTGATAGTCTGTATAATATAAAATATTGATGTTTTCGAAATTACTTCTAACGACCTGGTCAATTGTGTCTTGGAAACACAGTCCTTCAAAGTTACTAAGAAACACAGTTATATTTACAAAGCAACTACATAGTGTTGAATGGTCAAGAATAAAACATTGTGCCTTCTTTTGTATGTACAGTAGTGGTAAATGAATGATTAACGTCCACTTGACACAAACTAGGTCATTTTGGATCAAACATGGTTCAATTTTATTTCAAAAATTAGCTTGAGCTTAGGGCTATGTAGTAGTGGGAGGAATCGAAATCACGCCTTTTGACTCATTGGCAGACCTCATTATCTAACATACTCACATTAAACCAGTCA
This sequence comes from Patella vulgata, assembly GCF_932274485.2. Lineage (NCBI taxonomy): Eukaryota > Metazoa > Mollusca > Gastropoda > Patellidae > Patella > Patella vulgata. Next base: position 49,513,541 of record NC_065885.2, read on the forward strand.
GAATCGTCAGCCTTCAATATTTTAGGGCTTTGTTATTGGACAGATTTGTTAGCAATTTGTTGTTGTTTATTACAAATTTACCGTCCTGTCATGTATAATATATTGGATGTTAAAATTGTAATAAACAGCAGCATCTTTTGGTTCATAATTGCTATTCTATTAACATTTCACATGGTAGGCATGACTAGTTTTATTTTCCTTTTGCTTTTACAAGTTATATAGCTGTTGAGAGTTGAATTATATAATAATTGTTTAAGCTGAAAGGACCATCAAATTGGTCGACATCAAATTTTGTATGTATATGTTTACTTTTATGAAAAATTATTAGATACAACCTTTCTCTTTTTTTTTGAAAATTTTAAATATTTCTTAGATATGCTACAATAGGTGTAAACATGCAATGATATTTGATAATTAATTATTTCTAAAATAAAATTATGCTGGACTGCTTCTGCGAAAAGGCATGCTTCAAAATGTTAACAGTTTGTACAGACTGTATGTTTTGAAATCATAGGGGTGTCCATCATAGTTGCTGAGGTAGAGAGTTCTTATGTCTGAATTGAGAGAGGTCAATCAGTTTATTGGAGGATCTCAAATATTACAATAAGTAACTATAACTCAGTGTGCCATTTATACCTTTAAAAGAGCCTCATATATTTGTACCGTACATTAAAAATAATCCCCTGGAAAGAAATGGGATTTACAGTCCTGCGGATATTTAATTTCCTATTTCTAAAATCAATTTGTTTAGCCAATATTTTATCAGACAGAAAGCTCTTAGCATCAATATTGTCTGTTAGATGAGATAGTGCTGACATTCACCTAACTGCTATACAAACAATAAAGGCAGACTAATTTACCATAAAAATTTGTTGCTTTAGTACTTTACTTACTTCTATTTAAAAGTTTCGCTTTATGATTTACATACCTATAATTGTGAGAATATAACCAGTCCCAGATTTAAAAGTGTATAGGCTATCCATTGATAAGTCGTTGGGTTAGATATATTTCCATAAGGGTGCAAATCAAATCTGGAGAAATAGCCAAATTGCCTGTCTTAAATTTTTATACCCCCACATTTTCATGTGGACGTATTATGCCGTCGTCCTTGTCCGTCTGTCCACAATTTGTTTGTGGACACTCTACAGTTCACATTTTTTATCAGATTTGACGAAACTTGAAATATAGGTCCATCTTCCAAAGATTTCGATTCCTTTCGATATTGGCATGTATCGGACCATAACTTCATGGATTGTGGCCCCTGATTTTTTGAAAACTCACATTTTTAGCTTGTGGACAGTCTAGAGGTGACAATTTTCTTCTGATTTTAATGAAACTTGATATGCCTGTTTATAAGCCAAAGATCTTGGTTCCTTTTGATATTCGAATTTCGTGAAAATCGGACCAAAACTGCCGTACAAAATGGCCGCCCCTTGTACGCAAATAATGTAAACATATGGTATAACAAGGTTCTGGACCCTCTAGAGGCAAAGGCAACAATTTTGATCTGATTTTGATGAAACTTAAAATGTATGTTTATAACCCAAAGATTTTGGTTCCTTTCTATATTCGCGCATATCAGAATGTAACTTCCTAGATTATGCCCCAGATTGTACAAAAAATCATATTTTTTAGCTTCTGGATTCTCGAAAGTTCACAATTTTTATCTGATTTTTAAAACCGTTTAAATGTATCACCATTCCACCATAATGAAGGTTCAATTCGAATTTCGCAAAAATCGGAACTAAACTGCGCGACAAAATGGTTGCTCTTTGTGCACAAATTGTATAAAAGTATGTAATACAAAGTTTGTGGACTCTCTAGAGGTCATAATTTTATATCTGATTTTGATGAAACTTAAGATATATCTTTATATCCCAAAGATCTCGGTCCGTTTTGGTATTTGCGCATTTCAGACCATAACTTTCTGGATTATGGCTCCTGATTGTACAAAAAAACGCTTTTGTTTTTAGTTGTTCTCTATCTCTAGCAAAATGTGGGCGCATCTTGCCTGGTTAAATGAAAATATCGTGCTGGTTGATATGTAACCAATTGATGGAATTTCATTGTTCAATTACAATTTTGGAAATATAGACATGGTTATCCAATCACTAGAGTGGAAATGTTGAACCTTACATAGAACAATCTCACATGGAGTTTGTATTTCTTTGACAAAGTATCAGAGATCTTGAGGTACATGTAGTTGCACAGGAGTAGGGTAGTGTTTCTAATCAAGTTTTATTCACTAAAATATAACTGGAATGGCTCCTTGAAGTTGGTGGTTATTAAAGTAATATTAGCAACAAAAAAAAAAGATTTTAGATATGCACATACTAAATGTAATGATAGCCATCCAAATCCTGATTGTGCAAATATATTCTGTTTTTAGGGCAGCCTTTAGAACCTTGTCTATTTTCATCAAATCATATATGGAGGAGGTTGCAGTATAGGCTGTCCAAACTGACTTGAAAGCATGCTGTCTTTAACATCATTACAGACTCTTGATGAAGTGCCAGAGGCTTTCTAAAGCTCCAAATTCTCCTTATGAAAACCAATTAGTAATTTCATTGATGATACATGAGGCAGCAAAAAGCAGCATGTACAGATAGATACATTATATTGAGCAGATTGTAGTAGAATCTATTCTATTAATGGCTATTTTAATAAATTAACATAGATAATCAATCATTAGAAACCTGGTATATTGTATTTTGTTAGTTAATATTGGCCAACATTTCATATTGTAAGAACATGTAGCTCTCACTACGTGTAAATGAAATGAAATGGGGTTTAACATTCTACTTTCTGCTCACTTGCAGTATTTGTAAATGTTAGCTGGTGTGATTGAATTCCCTTCAATTAGTTCTTTATGGTCTCCGAAAGCTGATTTCTAATTAATACCAGGAATGTAAATCCATTAAGTTGATTTAATCTTAAGAAGTTCCGTTTCTTACTAATTAATACTCCTGTTATCTGTTTTGTCTCTTGGAGACAGCTGGATGGATGGCCGAATTGTTAGGGCGTGCACGTTGTATTGTCCGTCATTGAGTCAACTGGTGTGGTTTCGATTCCCCGGTTGTACATGACAAGGAGTAGGGTCACCTGTCCAACCTCGTAGGTTTTCTCCAGGTCCTCCGTTTTCCTTTCCACTGCTAAAGACCTCTACACACAAGCGAACTATTGAAATAAAATTGAACCATATGTTAGGCCCGAAATGACCTAGTTTGTGTCGAGTGGACATTAAACCCCATTTCTCTTTCTCTCTCTTTCTTGGAGACATTCTGGACTTTTTTGCAAAAAGGTATCAAGAAGGTATAAATGAATGTTTATTTATCTAATTTGTCTATTCTAGATAAAGTGGACACAGCCGCATTTGCAGCAAGATTAGGATTTGACATGAGTGCAATAGAAAACAGGTATGTAACCACCTTCCACTCTAGTCCAGACATTTCATACTCCATTCTGCATCATCTCAGGCAGTTACTGCAATAGAAATGCCAACCAAGATGGTCAGTCTAGACCTATTATATTAATCCCAGAAAAATGTCCCATTCTGAAATCTGTGTCCAAATAGGTTAAAATCCAAAATGGCCACCAATTTTGACTGGAAAATGTCAATTTTAATGCAATTAATAATATATGGTAGAGTTTGGTATCAAAAAAAATCCTTTCAGTGTCACTGAATCCTTTTCCATACAAATTTTGGTGATAAGTTATAGCGCAGAGTAAATATTGGGAATAATTCAAGATGGCAGTCAGTTTTGGCTGGAAAATTCGAATTATACAAATTGATCATATTTTTAAGGTAGCGGATTCCATTTTCGACACATTTTCTCATTTTGGTGATTGATTGGTTCCACTAGGTCAATATACATGTAGGAGGAAATCCCATTAGAGATTATAGGGGATTAAGGATACTTGAGTCTGCCTCAGTTCTAATAGGATGGCATTATCAAGTATTGACTTTTTTTCATTTGGACTCTGGCCTACCACACTGATCTCAATTACAGCTAATTGTTGTGGGCACAGCGTCGTGTGGGTGTGTCTGATTTTGGTCACCAACCTTGAAAGCTGAGCCAAGATGTCCAAACCAATTGAAGCACACAGCGCATGATTTATTTCACAAAATGATTCAAATGATGAGACACAGATGGATCCCGATATGAAGTGAACCATTTGATAATGAACTGCCCACTGTCATTCCGAAAATAATGGATGCCTTAATAAGGCGGCTAAACTGGGAAATGATGGTCGTGTTTTCGAGCTTGGTGATGATTAACATGTGGAATGTCGCAAATTACTGCCATGGAACTAATATTGAAAAAGTTTGTAAAGCTATGGAAGAGGATGGGCTGAGTCCTAGATGGTCCCTGGTGCAGAAGTTCGTATTTGTGGAGTATTGTTTTTTTTTTACATGGCATGTTTTCATAGAATAATGCAGACACTTTTGGTTCAAATAACATTAATACATGTAGCTATGTAATATATACGGTGGGGAGCCACGATTGCTAAGTGGGTAAGATGCTGGCTTGCTAGCCTGGAAGTTGCATGTTCGATCCCTGCATTGGCCGAGAAAGTTCATCAGGATTTCCAACTTGCTTTCCCCTTGACCGAGGTCCTGAGTATACATTGGCAGTGATCAGTGTTAAAACAAAATGAGCCTTTAGCAACTATATTTTTAAGTATTTATTTGCATTTGTGCACCTTTTTTTTTAATTCTCTTATTGTACCCCGCCATCCGCCCTTTTATCTTGAATGTTCAAACTTGGTCCAGTTGTTTATTAGGTAAATGTGTTGACTAGGTTCAAAGATGAGTAGAGCTAATCAGAGATAAGTAATTTCAATGGCTGAGAATTTAGGACAGAACAACTCTTGGTTTGCAGTTTCATTACATCAATATCTTACCTAAGTTTAAACTTGGTCCAGTTGTTTATTAGGTAAATGTTTTGACTAGGTTCAAAGATGAGTAATTTCAATGGCTGAGAATTTAGGACAGAACAACTCTTGGTTTGCAGTTTCATTACATCAATATCTTACCTAAGTTTAAAGGAGCTAAATCGCTAACATTTGGGACCTAGAAATGGACAGAAGTGGGTCGCAACGCATATAATACTGTAATATGAATGTATGTAAACTGATTTACATTCAATGGTTTCCGTTTTTACTCTAATTTCAAATCAGTTATGTTCCACGAAATAAGCCAGCAGTCTCAAATTGAATTCAAATTTCTAGCGTCTGGTTATTCCAATCTACATACGCCGTTTGATTTGGTGCAATGTGTCTAGCCTTGTTCCCCGAGTCTCTTGCTAGAAGTGGGGCTGAAACGCATTATGGTACACGATTCGTGTACCAATGGTAAAATGTTTATTTTGTCTTAAATATTGGATATCAGAAGCCCATCAGACTTAGCTACTTTAACAATTAGCATTTTTTCGCTTACATGTAGGTTACACAGAGGGATGAATAATTTCATTGCTAAATGCTTTATAAAAATGTTAGATGACTGTCATCTATTTAGGCACACCAGCCTCGCTGTTGATTGGTTAAATACAGCTAGATTAAAGAATTATTGACATCTATTTGTCCTGTCATGGAATGCCGACAAAATAGTTTCTGTGAGTTCTACTCAGTATCAGTATAATTTGACACCAAGCTTGATCCATCTGTAAGATTTGAATTTTACCGCCCAAACTGGCCGAAACCATGCCAGTTGACTCAAAGACAGACCTTATCTTATGATGCAATGCGCAGGCGCTAACCATTTGGTCATCCAGCCCCTGTATGAAAATGGATTTGGCTACCCTGAAAACACATATTTTGATACCAAACTCCATCACATTATGATAATTGGGTGAAAATTGTAATTGACAATCCAAAACTGGTGGCCATTTTGGATTTTGGCCAATTTGATGCATTTGGACATGGATTTCGGACTGGGACTTTTTTGGGTGATAATATAGGTCTAGAGCGACCATAAACCGTGGTCGGCATTTCTATTGCAGCAACTGCCCGCACTTATATTGTCTTGCCTGGACTACTTATCTCATGTTCCTCAATAGATGATCAGCCCAAAATTGCAGATGATGAGATGATCTTTCTTGTCCAAATTCACAATTATATATTTGATATGCACTGGCCATGCACAGAATGTTATTCATGTGGAATGCAGTCACACTGTAAGAAAAAGTTAAAAGTCCCATTTTTACAGCAGTTCTTTAAAATCCTAGAAATCATAGTCATAACAGTAATGGAATTTCTTAGTCGATTCCATACTAATGCAATTATGTTGCTATTGTTAGATAAATTTATGAACAAATGGGACATGTTCATGAAGATGCAAATGGGAAAGATGTGCTCTCTATGTGTACAGTGTAGGTTTTTGTCAGGCTCTGAATGTATTGAGTTAAAGATACATTATGGGAGATTTTTATAGAGAGTTGACCATTCTTGCTATAACAGTTCAAAAGTAGATAATGAAAGAAGAATATATTGAAAATTTCAGTCAAATTACTTTATTCTGAACATAGGTATCATCGTTGTAATATTTGACTAGAAATGGTAGTGAAATGTGCCTTCACCTTGGTCGATCGTTTGATTGACAGGCGTTAACTCCACCTACATATCTCGATTATCAAGTAAAGTTTTCAATGGCATGCAGAAACGCTCTACAGCGGCCTCGCTAAGTACACTCTATCATTTAGCCTCGATCTAACTGACGTATTCTCATCAGGGTGCGCCATATTTGAATTTATCAATGAGTGAAATCCTATTTAAATCCGAGCTGTAGCCGAGCCATCCGTGGGTCTACAGAGTTGATTTTGGGCTTGTTGTTTAAATAAAGATCTAATTTATGATTTCTATAACATCTGAAGCCTAAATGAAGACTTGCAATAATCAGATTTTGCTCTTGCATAATGTATGTTTAATTGATTCAGTCATTTTACTACCCTTTACACAGAGTCCTGTTTCACCTAGAATTACTGTAAAGTGCTTGAATTTGATGACATTGTTTATATCAGTGTAGTATTGAGTTTGTTGACATCACATTTATCTTGCAGTATATGGATATGACAAGACCGTTTTTATATGCCCACATTTTCATGTGGACGTATATTGTTGTCGCCCCTGTCCGGATGTTTGTGGACACACTGCAGGTCACAATTTTTATTTGATTTTGACGAAACTTAAAATATAGGTCTATCTCCCAAAGATCTCGGTTCCTTTCGATATTGGCATATATCGGACCATAACTTCATGGATTATGGCCCCTGATTGATGAAACTTGAAATGCATGTTTATGACCCAAAGATCTTGGTTCCTTTAGATATTATGGCCTAAAATCACGTTTTTAGCTTGTGGTCCCTCTAGAGGTCACAATTATTATCCGATTTAAACAAACGATTGAATATATCACTGTTACACTGAAATGACACTTCAGTTCGAATTTCATGAAAATCGGACCAAAACTGCCGGACAAAATGGCCACCTCTCGTATGCAAATAGTGTAAAAAATATGGTATATCAAGGTTGTGAACCCTCTAGAGGTCAGAATTTTGATCCGATTTTGATGAAACTTAAAATACATGTTTATAACCCAAAGATCTTGGTTTCTTTTGATATTCGTTCATATCAGATTGTAACTTCCTGAATTATGGCCCATGATTGTACGAAAAATTATGATTTTAGCTTGTGGTCTCTGTAGAGGTCAAAATTTTTATCCGATTGAAAAAAACATTGAATATTTCACCCTAATGACGGCTGAGTTCGAATTTTATGAAAATCAGACCAAAACTGCCGGACAAAATGGCCGCCTCTCAAAGGCAAATAGTGTAAATATATGGTATATCAAGGTTGTGGACCCTCTAGAAGTCACAATTTTGATCCGATTTTGATGAAACTTGAAATATATCTTTATAACCCAAAGATCTTGGTTCCTGTCAATATTTGCGCATATCGATCGTAACTTCCTGAATTATGGCCCTTGATTGCACGAAAAATCACTTTTTGTTTTAGCTTGTTTTCTATCCATCTCTTGCAAAATGTGGGCGTATCCTGCCTGGCAGCCACTAGTTTTTGACAATATTGCCCACAGTATTGCAACAAGGAAAGATATTTTATGGATTTGCATATTCTACACATCATATCCAAAGTTTAAATAATTTTTAAAAACATGGAAAAAATTATGGATAAGTGAAAATGACCAAAAAACATGCTTGTCAGTGATTAGCATTTTTTGTTTAATATTTCAACCATCCATATCTTTCCTTTTTGGTCACTTCTTGCAGTACTCTTTGCGCTATTGACAAAAGAAATGCCCTTATTGGTCGTTAGTAGGACTGGCAGTACAGAGACGGGTGTGTGAGACGGGTGTATAAAAGGAATCACAGTCTTCAATCTGTACTTTAGGATTTATCCCATGAATATCAAAACCGTGGTTCTCAGACTGGACCCCAACCACACTTAATTAGTGAAACATTATTATGTATTGACATTTCTTGGCATTATATCCTTCTAAAGTTACTTTATTTTCAGATTACAAGCCTTGGAACAAAAGGTATTTACTGATGGGGGTGATTTACCTGCTGATGTTAATGAAATGAGGGAAAAAATAGATAACTTTAAAACCAAATTAGAGGTAGAATTTTTGTTCTGTTTGTTATTTACAGTTGACATCCAGATATTAGAAAATTAAATGTTGAAGGGACATAGTCTGAAAGCAAAATGCCAATTCTATTTGATTATACCGTGTGTTTTATTCTGTTTATTCAATCCCTATCTTCCAAATGATTATTTGTCAAAATTTGATGTTTAGATTAATTAGTTGTCAAGATATTACCATTTAAAAAGATATTTAGCATTTTATAATTGCTAAAACACATCCACAAATGCCAAAATACTCCTAGAAATCTTCATCCTTAAGCAAATCACTTGTAAATTAACTTACAAGTACCTAAAACATGACACAGCTTCTCAGCATTCCTTTTAGAGGCATTTACTAACTTGAACTATAACATATAACATATACTTATGGAAGAATGATTACTGATATACATGTATTTGGGTTACGTTTCGAAGAGTATTCTTTCAAAGTTTTCTTCAATGGTGATTTCATGAAAACATTGAAAGAATAGTCTACGAAACGTCGCCCAAATATATCAGTAATTGTTCTTCCATAAGTATGTGTTATAGTTTAGTTTAAGTCAACAGGAGGAAGATTATGAAGCCTTCGGGAATATGAAATTTAACCTTATGGTCTTTTAAATACTTTCTAGTGCCGTATTTAATGGCCCTGTAGAATCATTAACCAAATATAAAAGGCTATTTATTAAGGTATATTATGGATAATATTTTTGGAGCTTGCCATTCATCTACATTGTACTATCATCAACTAAAGCTACTAAATTGATAAGGACATCTGAATTGCTTTAGGGGCAGTTGTAGCCTGTCCATTTCATCAAGAACCAAGAACCGGGATATTTTTCTTTGCCTGACCTCTTAATAAATCATTTATAAATGTGTGACTGACAAATAAACAGAGCTGTGAGGTATATTTATAAAGAGTGATATAAACTTACATAATTTTATTGTATCTACATCAAGCTTCCGCTATCTAACAAATGCAGACAAATGCCTGATTATTACCTTGTTTCTTAATTTCAGGGTGTTGAACACCTGAGTTGGTTAGGATTATTTAAAGATATATCAAGTGGTACTTCATTACAACCATTTTGGGACAGGCAGAAGTCACTCAAGAAAAGTGAAGAACACAATAGACGGGTATTTGATAAATTTATGAAAATGAGGTATGTTGTAGTTAAACACTATAGTTGATAATCGCACTGCGTATTGTTCAAACATTTATAGTCTGCCGAATAAACACAGATTGATGTGTTTTCATGGAAAAAAGTCCCATCAAAGTAAACTTGGTCTCAAATGACCTATCATGATCGCTTGGGGAAACTTTTTGGGTCGACCAATCAGAAAAAAAACCAGTCAATATCTCAAAAACTATAAATGTTAGATCAATATCGCGTACAAAATTTCTACTATGCTAGATGAGTGGACAGCGGTGTTCAAAACTCTGAACCTTGATTCTTAAGTTGCGGGTCCCCTTCCCAAGGGGGTGGGGGACCTGACAAAACATCGTAATTTCGAGTTTAAATTTGACTTTTGCGTAAAAGAATCAACTTTCATGCATAAGTCGACTAACTTCAGATGTCGCCAAAAACACTGCTTAAGAAGACCCCCAATCCTTCCTTCCTCCCTTAAGTACACCCCCTTAAGAGAGGAGTTAATTCGACTTCTGCGTACAACATTCATTTTTTCGTTAAAAGTTATTGGGTGAAATGAACAAAATGACGATTTATTTGACTTTTGCGTACAACGATCAGCTTTCGTGCATATGTTGACCAACCTCAGATACCATCAAAAACACTGCTTAAGAAGACCCAAGACCCTTCCTTCCTCCCTTAAGAATACCCCCTTTACATCCGGAGATGAGTTAATTTGAATTCCGTGTCCGACTTTAATTTTTTCATTAAAAGTTTCACTATTGGTTCACTAGAACTCAAGAACAAGAAATCCCGGATAAGGACGGTGGGTGATGGGCAGGGTGAAATGGCCAAAACTGACGATTTAAGTCAACTCCAGCCTACAAATATCATCCTTCCTGCCGATGTAAACTTACCTCAGATAACATCAAAACTCTGCTTTAGTAGATCCTCGACCCATTCTTCTGCGTACAACATTCATTTTTTCGTTAAAAGTTATTGGGTGAAATGAACAAAATGACGATTTATTTGACTTTTGCGTACAACGATCAGCTTTCGTGCATATGTTGACCAACCTCAGATACCATCAAAAACACTGCTTAAGAAGACCCAAGACCCTTCCTTCCTCCCTTAAGAATACCCCCTTTACATCCGGAGATGAGTTAATTTGAATTCCGTGTCCGACTTTAATTTTTTCGTTAAAAGTTTCACTATTGGTTCACTAGAACTTAAGAACAAGAAATCCCGGATAAGGACGGTGGGTGATGGGCAGGGTGAAATGGCCAAAACTGACGATTTAAGTCAACTCCAGCCTACAAATATCATCCTTCCTGCCGATGTAAACTTACCTCAGATAACATCAAAACTCTGCTTTAGTAGATCCTCGACCCATTCTTCACCCCTTAACTTCCGCATTCAACATTAATTTAGTTAACTATTAGTCCATGGGTTAGGACAGGTTTTATATAGCTCGGCTCTCGGAGAAGGGAGCTGATGTAGTTTCAACTAAGTACAATCTGTAGGATTTATTATACTCATGATAATCCTAGATCTTCCAGACATAGTGATATTTTCATTAAGGACTCCAATGAATTGCTCTCGTACAGTGTGCCAAGAGAAGAAGCCTTGATTTCAGAGTTTTTGAAACCCATATTTGATAACTTTCTACACCACTGGATACATCACTACAAGTTGATACCATTATCAAGTTGATGACTTGAATCCACATATTTCACATGTGGAAAAAACTATTATGGACAGATCCATAGTTTACCTATGGGAAATCCTTTATCCCCGCTGATGTCACCAGAAGAAGGCACTCTTTCCGCTCCTTTTCAATCATTTTCTGGTTCAGAAAGATGGATGTTACAAAAAGAAGATGATAATTTCGTTCCCCTGAATCACTTGAACAAACAACATCCAAGAATGAAGTTCAAAATGGAAAATGAAACCAACAGCAGCCTCCCATTTCTTAAATAGGCAGAAATTCGCCCTTGTATCTGTTATCACCTGTCACTTCAGTCAGTTATATAGAGGGATAACTCGTGTTTTCCTTTTGTGTTCGTCACTTCCGATTGTTCAAGCATTGATTACGCATCTATCATAGCAATGATCTCTGTGATAAAATAATGTTTGGAACGTGTTTAACCAGTTCTATCACATATGTGATAATGACTGGCACCAATATTGTCCTTTAATGTAATGGTAAGAAGAGAGAACTCCAATATCACCACCTCAGTGTACAGAAAACTAAAACACATGGACCAATATATCTACTACAAATCTAATCACCAAAATGCATAAAAAGCATCCATTATCACCACGTTTACTAAAAAGGCCAAAACCATTTGTGACCCCGAATCCCTCAATCTGGGAGTAAAACACCTAAAAGACGTCTTCACCCAACACAACGACTATTCAGATCATATGGTGAACAAGTTCACCAAAGCCACATTATCCAACCTCTCAAAACTTGATAAACCAAAATATCATACAACCCCAACCAATTTAGAAGGTCATCTTAAACAGAAGCAGGCATAGAAACCACATTCCCCAAAGGCGCAACAACTAAGGAGTTAGTAAATGTTAATGGAAAGTCAAACCTCACAAAGCCTACCTTCCCGAAAAGCTGTGTCTACTAAATTAACTGTAGATGTGGAGAATATTACATTGGTGAATTAAGGAGCATGTGTCCAAAGCCCCCAACAATGTCTTTCCTGGCTCCCTTACTATAATCTTACCTAATGGTCCTTTAAATTTTTAAAAATAAAATAGAATTAAGTTAAACGTTTCGTCAACACATTACCTCGGTCATTTTAGGACAACCCCATAGGTTATTTTTTCAGTGGTGGAACTTTGCCTAGGCACTGGCATTTAAGTCCATTAAATTATTCGACTTGGAGATATAGAGTTCCTATATCTTGATGATGCGCATATAGGGTCTAACATTGATAGTTTTTGAGATATTGACTGCTGTTTTCTGATTAGTCGACCTTGACCTTTGACCCCGCCCCCCTAATTTTCCCCAAGCGATCATACGGACCCCACCTTTCATTTGAGACCAAGTTTGCTTTGATGGGACTTTTTTCCAGAAAATAATCTATTATTATTTAGTGAATCGAATCAGTCAATGATTTAATATTGGTGGATTTACATTTGTACCATAGGATATAATTGCTAATCGAACCATTTGTCGTCAAGATATAGTTTTCTCTAAACCATTTCAAATATTGCCCCATCATTCTCTGCTACTTTAAATATTTTGAATGACTCAAGACAGTAATCAACTAGGGATTTCTATTTAATATATGTTTAAGTACATGTTTACACAGTATTAATAGAACACAATTTTTATGGGAAACAATCACTGGTTTATTCTAAAAGCACGACGTTTCGACAAGTATCCTCTTATCGTTATCAATATTGTGCTTGATAACGATAAGAGGATACTTGTCGAAACGTCGTGCTTTTAGAATAAACCAGTGATTGTTTCCCATAAAAATTGTGTTCTATTAATGTGTTTTCCAATCGCTAAATGCCACTTAAAGATTATATACACAGTATTCTTGCAGTGTAATCACTTGTTTCATTTAATGATTATTAGTTGACAGGAGAACAATAGAATTTATATATTACCACACATGAGAATCTATTTTTATTGTTATTATTAAGGATGTTTATTGAATGACAAAGTATTATTGTTCTCTTTTTATTTGGCCTAGATGTTAGTATGTATTATACACACATCCGAAGAATGTTCCTTTAAATTATTAGTCTCATATAAGTTGGGTTATGAAATTTCAGTTCTGGGTCTTTACTCTTAAATCAATAATTCAAATTATATTTCATGGTTTCATATCACAAATAATACATAAGCAGCAAGTCTAACCATAATGGTATAACTGGTGAACTTTTTGTGTTTTTCATTTTGCTTAAATTTTTATTTGAGGTAAAACAAAGTATTAGTTATCCTTATTTCACAATGACAGAAATACCCAAAAAGCAATCTGCTCACACTCACTATCAGAAATTGTGTTATGAAGAAATCATGCATATATCCTTCCCTCAAGAACAACTGAAAATGGGCTTGGCTAGAAATTTTAATAAGAAAGCATTGAGCTCCGAGCCTTGCCTACATGTGTACTTGTCTCCTACTTTGTATTGCAATATTTAATTCATTCATGAATATGGACTTGTGTACAGTTTTTCCATTCTACTAGATCTAAAAAAAATAAAAGAGCTCAAATATTTAAAACTCCCAAGGAAACCCTAACTGATCCCCTCTCCTTTCTGTCTGTTTGTACTCTCATCTTTGATAATTTTAACTGTAACTAGAGCAAAATGAAGTGTATACAATATTTTATTGATGTTGGAAGTCTTTTAACCCGACTTATCTGAACATGAGAAATGACATTTTCTTTTGCTAATAATCTTTGTAAAAAAATTTATGTATGCATGAAGAAAGTGTTACATGACATTTCAATAAATTTCTCCTTATTGTTAGATTTAGTTACAGGGCTTCGTGCAGTTTTACATCATATCCGTACTGTTCGCTTAGTAAAAGTTTATGAATCCTTATGTATGACTGTATAAAGAATAAATGCATGATGTTGACAGTAATTTAAGTGGTGTATGGCTATATATTTTCCTATTTCATTAGCACCAGTCTTAGAGATTCCTGCTGGGTAATTCATATACTGCTGAATAATTGGAATTGGTTTAATCTAGAAGACAGAAGCCCTTCTGTCAGGTTTAGATCTTTAAGGGAGCATATGTCAACCTTAGTGAACATTGAATCTAGTTAATTGGACCTGGCGGCTATACTCTCAACTAACAGTGTCTGTGTATTTCAATAAGGGACCAGATATCAGCTCTCTAAGAGTCAATTTAGCTACCTCTTTACTTGGTAATTAATTCATCAAGAGTCTAATGATTCCAGTTAAGGTAGCTAGGAGACACATGTTTATTGACCGGTCTGTCTAATAACTTGAAGATCCTGTTTATTAAATATAATCTACAGTTTCAAGTCAATCTATACTGACAGATTAAGCAGCTACCATACTATATATATGTAAGATATGGATAGATATATATGTTTGATTAGTACAGAAAAACAAAGAACATTATCTGATGACCTGAAAGGTTTAAAGATATAAAAAAAAAGAAAATGCAGTCTATTATAACAACAGTTGTTAACTAGGAGAACCTCCCAAATTAATAGGAAGTAGTATCCAGTGTTCTAGCCCACTTGGTGTAAAAAATTAGGATGTTAAACTACATTTCAAAGTGTGCATGGTCTACCCTGCTTAGTTTATGCTTAACATTATTCTTGTTATAAAACAATCCTTCCAAAAAATCTGATGTTTTAGCCAAATGATCAAGTCACTACTGGTCTAATTGGAATCTCGCATCACATTTAAGGGTACTACATTTATTTCATCATGTAGTTTATAGGAAAGTATGAATATTTAGTGTCATTTATGATTGCCAGTAACATTAGTCAGTGTTGCTACATTTCAAATTTTTCCTTCCTGTACCTCAGGGAAAATATTTACACAAGGTAATTAATGAGATTGTTTTTATTTTTTATTTTTTGAAATAAATAGAAACAGGTCATGCAGAGCTTTTGAAGTGAGGCAGGAATGTCCGAGAACCAGATTATTTTTTTATATGCCCACATTTTCATGTAGACGTATTATGCCCTCGCCCCTGTCCGTCCGTCCACAATTTGTTTGTGGACACCGTACAGGTGACAATTTTGGTTGAGTTTGAATTTCGTGAAAATAGGACCAAAACTGCCGGACAAAATAGTGTAAACATCTGGTATATCTAGGTTGTGGACCCTCCACAGAGGTCACAATTTTTATCCGATTTTGATGAAACTTGAAATACATGTTTATATCCCAACGATCTTGGTTCTTTTCGATATTCGCGCATATCGGATCATAACTTCCTTAACTATGGCCCCTGATTGTACGAAAAATCGTGTTTTTAGCTTGTGGTCCCTCTAGAGGTCACAATTATTATCCGATTCAAAAAACCATTTGAATATATCGCCATTAAACCGTCATTTTGGTTGAGTTTGAATTTTGTGAAAATCGGACCAAAATTAGTACAAAATGGCCGCCCCACGTATGCAAATAGTCACAATTTTTATCCAAGTTTGATGAAACTTGAAATGCATGTTTATAACCCACAGATCCTGGCTCCTGTCGATATTTGCGCATATCGGATAGTAACTTCCTGAATTATGGCCCCTGAATGTACAAAAAATCACGTGTTCAGCTTGTGGTCCCTCTAAAGGTCACAATTATTATCCAGTTTAAGAAAACGTTCGAATATATCACTGTTACACCGTAATGTTGGTTGAGTTTGAATTTCATGAAAATCAAGCCAAAACTGCCAGACAAAATGGCCGCCCCTCGTATGCAAATAGTGTAAACATCTGGTCAACAAGGTTGTGGAGCCTCTAGAGGTCACAATTTTGATCTGATTTTGATGAAACCTGCAAACTGGATTTAGAGACAATTCAAGATGCTTTTTCTCAATTTTTAAACCTAGATATTGACCCATTTGAATGAAGGTCATTCAGCAATAAGTTTTATTTTTTTAATGATGTAATTATGTCTTTCACAATGAGAATGGAAGGAATTGAATGATTCAACAAGTAGTTGAACACTCACAGTGCTAAACTAAACATCTATATTGCCAAATTGTCTTAACTGAAAAGGGTGAACTGTAATGTGATTTAACTGCAACGACACAAACAGATTCATAATTTGGCTGACTATAATGTTAAATCCCATTGTTGGATTGCCTTGATAGTTTATTTCTGTACTAGCTAGGACACTACTGATGCACACACATAATATGGAGTGTCAGGATCGAACCGAAAGTGCCAGTGAAAAATCCCTATTATTTTTGTGATATTTAACCTACAGACATGGGAGTTACATTTTCTGAATCCTTGAAGGGATGCCTAAAAAAACGTTTAAAGCAGGATTTTGATTTCGTTCAACTGCTGGTGACCATTTTGAATTGAATATGGGGTTGAAAATAAACAGAATAGGCCATAGTTTGAAGAATTTGTCTCCTATTTACAAAATGAATAAATTTCTTGATAGCTGTGATCAGTGTTTGATTTTTGGTATTTCAAAATTTCAAATTTCGTCTTTGACCTTTTTTGTGCTGACAAAGTTGTTTACAGAACAATTTATTTCCTTAATTTTTAAAATTTACAAATTTTTCCTACATATTCGAATAGCCGAGGTTAGTCTGATTCCTAAAATATAAGTTCCATTCCAAATTATCTAATTTAATCTTTGGATGCTTTCCTGCCATTTTTGAGTTCTTTCCGTCCATTTTCATTTCTTTTTCTGATCCATCCCATTTCTAAATGGCTTGATCCATTTTTGTGGAACGGGAAGTCTAATGAGTAGTCTGTTGTGTGAAACTATGTACAACTTTTGAAATATCAGGGTTAGCAGAAACAAAGAGATCGAAAATTGAAAACGGCGTATGTTTACGATTTGGAACATGTTTAGTTGTCTTTTTCTCGAAAATAAAGCTTTTTTTTTTTTTTTTTCAAAGTGGCAGTATTTGAACTATGAGTGTTTTACTGTTAACCAAAATATGGGATTAGTGCTTCTAGAGTGAAAATAAGTTATTTTAGTAAATAACATTTTGTCGGCGAATTAATGTGACAGTTCCTTTGTATACATAATGTAATTTCTTAATATCAGTGAAAATAAAGCTCTCCAGTGGAGCTATTTATAAGTAAAATGCCTTATTTATATATTTGTCTGCGATATCACCTCGGTGGAACTAACTACTACTACTTTATATAGTAAAGGAAAACAGGTCTTTTTCAATATGCTGCAGGATTTGCAAGCATTGGTAAATTTGAAATGCTTTATGACCCTTTCGTGAAACTGATCTTAGAAACTGTAAGAGATAAAGTTTTTAATATTCATTTATTGGTAACAGTTAGTTCTTATAAATATTGCAAAAGTTGTGAGCAGACCGGAAGTGATGTAAATCTTTAATGTTCACAAAATTTGAAAATTGACCATAATTCTGTCAATTCCCAACCAATTTTCTTTTTGTAGAGCTGGGAATATTGCAGATTAGATATCTACTGAATTTAGATACCATGTCATTCTCATTTATTCTTTAAAATTTTCAAAATTTAAAAAAATGGTTATTTCTTGAAATTTTGAGTTTTCAATTACATAGCTGGATTGCCGATGTCTTTCTGATTCCAGCGATCTAAGATTAATACCATGTTGTGAATTGTTAAACTTTATTTTTCCTTTTCATTCTATCCTAATGCACATACGAAAAACATGAGAATATCTTAGTTATGTATATGTGTGTGAGAGTGGGGATGGGTGTGGGGTTAGACTTTGTCTTGCATTATTCGGTCACCGTGTAATGTTTGGGTATTGTGCAAGCCTCCAGCATTGCACGCAATTCTAGTTGGAATTCTTTTCTCATCCATTATCAGGTTTAGTTTAGATTTTATACAGTCCTTTGGTCTATATCAATTCTTTGTTTCATTTTATTTTCCTTTCATTTAAAGTTCACACAAAACCATGCCATGCCAGGGACTGTAACATTTGAGCATCGATGGGTTTTTACTGTAAAGATCTGATCGAAATTATTCAGTTAGGTTGATACGGAAAGTGACACACATGCCTGTCAACCAATTATAGGAAGCTCCGACCAGGAATTGATTTCTACTGCTCTGATCAAGTCTAAGAAAAACTCTGACAAAACACGACCATGAAAAACAAAAAAAGACAAACTAATTCCTAATACACTGGAGAACAGTCTAGGCTTAGCTCTACAAATATATTATTACTGTAACCAAAATCTTGATTAACAAATAGGATGATTTTCATTTACTATTAAATTATAATTTTTAGGTACAGAGTGATAATTTTGTGTGGGTGTTGTTTTTGCCATTATATTTATGAATCTGCCATTCAGTGGACCCCTTTAAAGGATGTATCAGTTGTTGCCCTCACCATGTACATACAGCAAAATACATGTACCTGATTATATACAAATTATCTTTCTAATAATATTCTTGTAACATAATTTCAAAGTGAATTGCAAAATAGGATTGATTCTTATTTTATATCTTTTAGAACATTCTTGAGCTGAAAATAAGGAATTATTTTTAACAAATTAATATACCTTTTCTAATGGAACTGAATTAGATTGCTGTCTGCAATGCAATTTTCTGACTGACAGTAATGTCATTCAAATGTGAACCTTGGGTTTTCCTTTATTAAATTTGGACTTGGAAATCTCATTTTTTCATGTTAAGGACCTGTTAAGTGGTAGACAGCTCTAGACCTGGAATTTGACATAAAATGTTGTAATGGCAATGACATGCTACATCTACTCAACCTCATAGAATAAAGTAGATTGGACAGATGTTAGAATTATTAATATAATAGTAATGAACTTTAAGTACTTTTTAGGACCACCATGATGAGCAATGTGTAAATATATTATAACATCACCATCACATTAATATAAATACAGTTGTTTAGAATGACAGCAACTAATATGATTGTCCCTTGCCGTTCGAAGAAAGCTGGAACTATTAAGATGGGTTTGTCCATCTCACTTTTTGGAACACAATAGCTCTGCTTCTAACTGCGCTAGTATTTTTCAAATTTGGAGTAGTTGTTCATTATGTGATTGCCTTTCCAGACAGAGTTCAATGATGAGCATTGTCTGCTTAGGCTAAGCAGAGATAAGCAATTTCATTGGTCACTCAATGAGATAAGTTTTGTAGATGTTCAGTGGATTTATAAAATAAGTCTGTGAAACGAGGTCAAACTAAAAATTTCCATCAAGAGAATTTCAAGGTTTTATGGATTCCTCCTTTGAGAACTTTTGCCTGTACCACATTCTTAAAGAGCACATAAAATGAAAATATAAAAATTGTGTGGTTTCCCCTTGTTGGTAGTGCAGAACAGCAATGGATTGTTAAACAGATGCGTAAACAACATTAATATATTTCAGTCAAGTTCAAGTTACAGATGAAGTAAGGGATTATTTACGGAAACCTACTTTTGATAATTGGCAATGGGATGATCCTGAAATGCTGATATTATTGCGCCAAATGTACATAGATTTAGGATTTCTAACAAAATTTAACATTGAAGTAAGTGTTTATGCTAATAAATTCTTGGATTCATTACACATTGGCAATTACCATGGGTAATTTTCTTTTAAGAGAAAAATTCTTTGTTAGGCTGACCTTAAAAATATCTTTGTTTCACCAAACCCGACCCACAATCGAGGAGAGGGGTCGGTAGGTCGGGTTTTTTTTCAGATTTTTTTTTAAGAGCTAATTTGACAGCTTGATAATTTTCCGGGTGCAAACATTCGTCTTCTTTTATTGGCAAACAAATCAATGACATCGGGATTTTTCGTGATGCACGACTCGCACACGAATTGCCACAAACTGACGTTTGAAACTCCCTCAACACGTTTTATAACGATCGTGCGGGTTGTGCCTTCATTTTTCTCGAAAACGGATATTGAAAATATCCGTTTTTGAGAAAAATAGAGGCAGAATCATTTCGTGGGAATGGACGTGCTTTCGTCTGCAACCATTTTGTTGAGAAGCGACACCTATGATGATTTCGTCTTGATCAACCAGTTTCAATAATGAATCAAACCATAGCCATAGTAAAGGGAAATAACTCTCGTGATATATTTCAGGTTGACACACAAAATAAAATAAAAAGATCGCGGAAAAGTGCAATAAAATAATTTAAGTCGGGGGTGGTTTTAGTTAGTCGGTCGCGTTAGGCGAAACAAAGATATTTTTAAGGTCAGCCTTACATCTATTTTTTCAAATTTTTGTTCTGTTTTCTCTTTTGATTTCTATGTATATAACTGCCCATACATTTGAAAGATTTTGCTCACAAAAAATAGTAGAGCTTATAAAATTTATGAACATAAGTCAACTGGGCAAACAATAAGAAAGATACCAATACTACAATAACCTGTACTGTATGGTTATTGTACGGAGTAGCTTCTATACTTTTTTATTAAATTTTAATAATCATCTGTGTGATTAATTAATTCTTAACACATTGTTACATTTCAGTTACCAGTATTACATCAATGGCTATATGAAATATACAAAAATTATAATGGAGTGCCTTTTCACAATTTTAAACATTGTTTTATGGTGGCACAAATGGTATGTAAATTTAAGTTAATATAATTTTTAAAAAGTTCATAAGATTTAATCATGAGATATTTGTTATATTTCAACAGAACAGTTATGCAGCTTTGAAATATGAAGTTAGAAGTAGGAAAAATCTGTAAAAATAAACTGTTAGTTATTATGATCCTGGAATTATTTTTAAGGTTTTTTTCTGGGCATTTAATTGATAATAGAATATTTAAAACACCTGCGTTGTGATTTTCATCCTGCAGACTTTTTGTTACAAAACAGAATGTAGTGTTTTTGTTTCAAAACAGAATGTAGTGTTATGGCCCTTGATCTCTTTGAAATATCTTCTTGACATTCTAGAGGCTAAAGTTAATATCGATTGACTTTATACACAGTGTATATGATCATGAGATGAAGAATCCTATTGATTTTCAGTGATTACGGATAGTTATTTCCGGAATTATGGCCCTTGATCTCCTTGAAATATCTTGTTGATGCTCTAGAGACTAAAGTTAATATCCGATTGACTTTAAATTTGTTATACACAAAAACACATACTTATGGAAAAACAGCTACTTAATTTAGTAGCTGTTTTTCCATAAGTATGTGTTTTTGTGTATTGCTCTATACAGTTACTAAATGCCTCTGAAAGATTATTTAAATTTGTACACAGTGAGATGCAGAAACCTATTGATTTTCAAAGATTTCCAATAATTACTGTCAGAGTTATGGCTCTTGATCACTTTGATATACCTTATGTGGACACTCTAGAGGCTACAGTTAATATCTGATTGACTTTAAATTTATACGCACTGTTTAAATTCATGAGACAAAGAATTCTATTGATTCTTAACTAAATCCGGTAATTACTGCCAGAGTTTTTGCCCTTGACCTCTTTAGAAAATTTTGTAGAAGCTCTTGATGCTATAGTTAATATCTGATTGACTTTATGAGACATAGAATCAATCCTATTTATTTTCAACGATTTCTGATAATTACTGCCAGAGTTTAGGACCTTGATCACTTTGAAAAATCTTGTGGACGCTCTGGAGGCTAAAACTCCATTTCATTCATGAGACAAGCAATCGAAACAAATTCTAATGTTTTCTCATAATTACTTCATGGGTTATTACTCATAATCAGATTTTCATGTGTTGTAAATGTTCTCATTACTGACAAAAGAAAAAATATATGACAACACTTGTTGACTGCCCGAACGACTTAGCTGTTGTGGGGGTATGTTTTCTTGCCTGGCTACCTATATTTGTTACAAAACAGAATCTAGTATTTTTGTTGCAAAACAGAATGTAATGTTTTTGCTAAAGTAGTTAGGTTTTAGAACGTTAAATACTGTGTAATTCAACATGGCGCCCAAGGGGTTTAATATGATATAGGTACGAAATAGTACCAAGTGGTTTATTTGTAAGAGAGTCAAGGTTTGGACTAAAATGCCTTGGAAATTGAAAATAGGAGGCGACTAGTATGTGTCTATCTTTTCTGGGCCGATGTGAGATTGTCCGTTGTATTAACTGGACGGGTATGCCTATTCACCTTCGGTTATGTGAAATCCCACAATTTTTAGATGGGTACATAATATATGGTCATTTAATGGGACGTAACTCGATTATTGATGTCTTTTATTTGGAAAACCACTTTCACCAATCTTTGCAGCCTAGCATGTTGGTTTATTGCATATAAAGTGTGCTGTCATTTGTTGGTCTTGCAAAATCCCACAAACATCTAGTGAACTTCGAGACAGCCGGAACACAATAGTCTACCATTGAAAATGGCTTTTGTAGTCAGTCATTGAGTAATTTGAACATTCTTATTGTGTAGGCCTAATGATTGATAGGATTTAATAGCAGCTTTTGTTTCTGTTAGAAACTTGAGAAACGAAGCTGTTCATGGCTGTAGTTGACATTCTACACTAGATAGATAAATAGATAGATAGAACTCGCGGAATACTTGCAAAGAGATACACCCTCTTGAACCATTGAATAACCCGAGTGGTATTCAATGGTCATTGAGTTCTGTTTTCTATTCTATAACTACATACAAATCTCAAAATACATTGTTCTATCCAGATTATCAAAAACCAAAAATCATCACCAATAACGTCAAAATTCATCATAGATTCCGCCCTTTTTTCTTTCTTTTTTACAAAAATTGTGGTTGCCTAATGGTGACGTCAGTGCAGTTTAACGTAATTCTGGAAATGACATCATTCTGGACAAAAGTAGTATGTGTCCAAGCAATTGAATACAACCATAGGTTATTCAATTGCTGTATTCAATGACATTTGCTTGTATTTGCATGTAGTTATAGAATAAATTTTTGGAATGGGTTGCCAAATTATTTCAATATTTTTTTCAGCAAAAAAGGTTTTATGAACATGTTGCTCTTGTAGGATATCACTTTGTTTCCACCTGTGGACAGTAAAGTAACTTATTGTTTATTGCAATGTATATCTGTATTTATAGATGTATGGTCTAACTTGGTTAATTGATCTGCCATCGATATTAGATGATCTGGATGTTCTTATTTTAATTACCTCAGCTATTTGTCATGATCTTGATCATCCTGGCTACAATAATGCTTATCAGGTAGATGTTGTAAATGAAATATTACTTAATTTTACATTATTGTTTTAATAAAGTAAATAAATGAAGAGCTTGAATTTCATGAAGGTCATGTATTTTAATGCACAGAAAAAATTCATCAAATTCAATGCATAATTGAGATAATATTCACTCAATGTATATAGCCAATGTCGCCCTAACCAAAATCAATTTTGCCAATGACCTAAAGCAATTCACCATAAACAAGACAGAGGCATCGACAGTATACTCTTTTTTAAAACTCCTGATGGCAGTTACTTGGCCCCTTTCCCCAAAAATATTAATATACTTTTACACTACTTGTCACTTTGTATTTAAAGACATTGAATTTGAATACCCTTTAGGATCAATGATACATTTTATTCTTGTGTACTGTTGTTCAGAATAAATATGTATATCGGGTGCACATTGTCTAGTGCTTGTGATGTCACATGGCTATCCCCTCTGTTACTACTGGGACTCCTTAACTGTCATTATGCCATATAATTCACTTCTTGAAGCATAAAAATATATCATATGAATTATTATTGTTTCAGATAAATGCTCGAACAGATCTCGCCTTAAGATATAATGACATATCACCATTAGAAAATCACCATTGTTCAGTAGCTTTTGAAATTTTAGAGAAGAAACACTGTAACATTTTCCGTAATCTTACATTAGATCAATTTAAACGAGTTAGAGAGGGTATGATCAGGTAAATGATTACAAACCAGTGGCTAGGTAGTTTGGATTTGTCATTCTATTTTTTTTTCTCAGAAAAATTGCTGGGGAAAATATATGAATTGGTGTTATTTCCCCGTTGGCTTTTGTTTAGAATAGACTGAAATGACATTGTAAAGATAAAATTCTCATTTGAAATATGGAATTACACAATATTGAACAAAATTAGTTTACAAATTTGTAAAGGATGAAAGTGATTGTTATACCTCCACTCTATAAGTCATTGTATATGATACTCATCCCCACCAATCAGAAATGAAATGGTGTTTAACATCCAACTTTTCTGCACCAACTGAGCTAATGAAGACAGCTCACAATCAGTCATCAACAGTAAGAAGTTTGTGATTGAATTCATTGACAATTGCAGACGTTTACTTGCTTTGCTGTGTTAGGTCATAAAGATATGCCCATTGTATTAAATGTTTTAGAATTTTGGGGATTGAGTTATTGCCTTTAATGGAAAAAACTCTAGACGCACAAACAGGAAGAGTGTTGGGTTAATCAGTAATCTAATGTTATAAAAACTTAGTTCATCTTTTTGGGCTTGACATTGGCATCCAACACTTAGTTGTTTAATGCTAAAACTATAACTAAAATTGATTATTGTATGTTATATTTGCTTTCTGATGTAAGCAATTGAAATGGTTTTGATACTCTTTTGGTTTTTCAGAACAAAACTTTTTATACGCCCACATTTTCATGTAGACGTATATTGTCGTCTCCCCTGTCTGTCTGTCCGTCCACAATTGTTTGTGAACAGTCTACAGGTCACAATATTTATCCGATTTCAATAAAACTTGAAATATAGGTTTATCACCCTAAGATCTCGGTTCCTTTAGATATTGGCATGTATCGGACTGTAACTTCATGGATTATGGCCCCTGATTGTACGAAAAATCGCGTTTTTAGCTTGTGAACACTGTAAAGTCACAATTTTTATCCGATTTGGTTTAAACTTGAAATGTATGTTTATAATCCACAGATCTCGGTTACTTTCGATATTTGCGCATATCGGACCATAACTTCCTGAATTATGGCCCCTGATTGTACAAAAAATCGCGTTTTTAGTTTGTGGACCCCATAGAGGTCACAATTTTTATCCAATTTTAAAAAAACGTTACAATATGTCACCGTTACACCCTAAGGATGGTTGAGTTCAAATTTCGGAAAAATCGGACCGAAACTGACGGACGAAATGGCTGCCTCTCGTTCGCTAATATTGTGTATTAGGGTTGTGGATCCTCTGGAGGTCACAATTTTCATCTCATTTTGATGAAACATGAAATGCATGTTTATAAACCACAGATCTCGGTTACTTTCGATATTCACAGATATCGGACCATAACTTCCTGAATTATGGTCCCTGATTGTACGAAAAATCGCGATTTTAGCTTGTGGACCCCATAGAGGTCACAATTTTTATCCGATTTAAAAAAACATTACAATATATCACTGTTACACCCTAAGGATGGTTGAATTCAAATTTCATAAAAATCGGACCGAAACTGACAAAATGGCCGCCCCTCGTTCGCAAATAGTGTCAAAATATTTTGTATCAGGGTTGTGGACCCCCTGGAGGTCACAATATTCATCTAATTTTGATGAAACTTTAAATGCATGTTTATAACCCACAGATCTCGGTTAATTTTGATATTCGCGCATATCTAATTGTAACTTCCTGAATTAAGACCCCTGATTGTACAGAAAAATCGCGTTTTTAGCTTGTGGACCCCATATAGGTCACAATTTTTATCCAATTTAAAAAAACGTTACAATATGTCACCGTTACACCCTAAGGATGGTTGAGTTCAAATTTCGGAAAAATCGGACCGAAACTGACGGACGAAATGGCCGCCTCTCGTTCGCTAATATTGTGTATTAGGGTTGTGGATCCTCTGGAGGTCACAATTTTCATCTCATTTTGATGAAACATGAAATGCATGTTTATAAACCACAGATCTCGGTTACTTTCGATATTCACAGATATCGGACCATAACTTCCTGAATTATGGTCCCTGATTGTAAGAAAAATCGCGATTTTAGCTTGTGGACCCCATAGAGGTCACAATTTTTATCCGATTTAAAAAAACATTACAATATATCACTGTTACACCCTAAGGATGGTTGAATTCAAATTTCATAAAAATCGGACCGAAACTGACAAAATGGCCGCCCCTCGTTCGCAAATAGTGTCAAAATATTTTGTATCAGGGTTGTGGACCCCCTGAAGGTCACAATATTCATCTAATTTTGATGAAACTTTAAATGCATGTTTATAACCCACAGATCTCGGTTAATTTTGATATTCGCGCATATCTAATCGTAACTTCCTGAATTAAGACCCCTGATTGTACAGAAAAATCGCGTTTTTAGCTTGTGGACCCCATATAGGTCACAATTTTTATCCAATTTAAAAAAACGTTACAATATGTCACCGTTACACCCTAAGGATGGTTGAGTTCAAATTTCGGAAAAATCGGACCGAAACTGACGGACGAAATGGCCGCCTCTCGTTCGCTAATATTGTGTATTAGGGTTGTGGATCCTCTGGAGGTCACAATTTTCATCTCATTTTGATGAAACATGAAATGCATGTTTATAAACCACAGATCTCGGTTACTTTCGATATTCACAGATATCGGACCATAACTTCCTGAATTATGGTCCCTGATTGTACGAAAAATCGCGATTTTAGCTTGTGGACCCCATAGAGGTCACAATTTTTATCCGATTTAAAAAAACATTACAATATATCACTGTTACACCCTAAGGATGGTTGAATTCAAATTTCATAAAAATCGGACCGAAACTGACAAAATGGCCGCCCCTCGTTCGCAAATAGTGTCAAAATATTTTGTATCAGGGTTGTGGACCCCCTGGAGGTCACAATATTCATCTAATTTTGATGAAACTTTAAATGCATGTTTATAACCCACAGATCTCGGTTAATTTTGATATTCGCGCATATCTAATCGTAACTTCCTGAATTAAGACCCCTGATTGTACAGAAAAATCGCGTTTTTAGCTTGTGGACCCCATATAGGTCACAATTTTTATCCAATTTAAAAAAACGTTACAATATGTCACCGTTACACCCTAAGGATGGTTGAGTTCAAATTTCGGAAAAATCGGACCGAAACTGACGGACGAAATGGCCGCCTCTCGTTCGCTAATATTGTGTATTAGGGTTGTGGATCCTCTGGAGGTCACAATTTTCATCTCATTTTGATGAAACATGAAATGCATGTTTATAAACCACAGATCTCGGTTACTTTCGATATTCACAGATATCGGACCATAACTTCCTGAATTATGGTCCCTGATTGTACGAAAAATCGCGATTTTAGCTTGTGGACCCCATAGAGGTCACAATTTTTATCCGATTTAAAAAAACATTACAATATATCACTGTTACACCCTAAGGATGGTTGAATTCAAATTTCATAAAAATCGGACCGAAACTGACAAAATGGCCGCCCCTCATTCGCAAATAGTGTCAAAATATTTTGTATCAGGGTTGTGGACCCCCTGGAGGTCACAATATTCATCTAATTTTGATGAAACTTTAAATGCATGTTTATAACCCACAGATCTCGGTTAATGTTGATATTCGCGCATATCTAATCGTAACTTCCTGAATTAAGACCCCTGATTGTACAGAAAAATCGCGTTTTTAGCTTGTGGACCCCATATAGGTCACAATTTTTATCCAATTTAAAAAAACGTTACAATATGTCACCGTTACACCCTAAGGATGGTTGAGTTCAAATTTTGGAAAAATCGGACCGAAACTGACGGACGAAATGGCCGCCTCTCGTTCGCTAATATTGTGTATTAGGGTTGTGGATCCTCTGGAGGTCACAATTTTCATCTCATTTTGATGAAACATGAAATGCATGTTTATAAACCACAGATCTCGGTTACTTTCGATATTCACAGATATCGGACCATAACTTCCTGAATTATGGTCCCTGATTGTACGAAAAATCGCGATTTTAGCTTGTGGACCCCATAGAGGTCACAATTTTTATCCGATTTAAAAAAACATTACAATATATCACTGTTACACCCTAAGGATGGTTGAATTCAAATTTCATAAAAATCGGACCGAAACTGACAAAATGGCCGCCCCTCGTTCGCAAATAGTGTCAAAATATTTTGTATCAGGGTTGTGGATCCCCTGGAGGTCACAATATTCATCTAATTTTGATGAAACTTTAAATGCATGTTTATACCCACAGATCTCGGTTAATTTTGATATTCGCGCATATCTAATCGTAACTTCCTGAATTAAGACCCCTGATTGTACAGAAAAATCGCGTTTTTAGCTTGTGGACCCCATATAGGTCACAATTTTTATCCAATTTAAAAAAACGTTACAATATGTCACCGTTACACCCTAAGGATGGTTGAGTTCAAATTTCGGAAAAATCGGACCGAAACTGACGGACGAAATGGCCGCCTCTCGTTCGCTAATATTGTGTATTAGGGTTGTGGATCCTCTGGAGGTCACAATTTTCATCTCATTTTGATGAAACATGAAATGCATGTTTATAAACCACAGATCTCGGTTACTTTCGATATTCACAGATATCGGACCATAACTTCCTGAATTATGGTCCCTGATTGTACGAAAAATCGTGATTTTAGCTTGTGGACCCCATAGAGGTCACAATTTTTATCCGATTTAAAAAAACATTACAATATATCACTGTTACACCCTAAGGATGGTTGAATTCAAATTTCATAAAAATCGGACCGAAACTGACAAAATGGCCGCCCCTCGTTCGCAAATAGTGTCAAAATATTTTGTATCAGGGTTGTGGACCCCCTGGAGGTCACAATATTCATCTAATTTTGATGAAACTTTAAATGCATGTTTATAACCCACAGATCTCGGTTAATTTTGATATTCGCGCATATCTAATCGTAACTTCCTGAATTAAGACCCCTGATTGTACAGAAAAATCGCGTTTTTAGCTTGTGGACCCCATATAGGTCACAATTTTTATCCGATTTAAAAAATCGGTTGAATATATCACCATTACACACTAAGATCTTGGTTCCTTTTGATAATCGTGGATACCCAAACTTAACTTCCTGGATTATGGCCCCTGATTGTTCGAAAAATCGCATTTTTAGCTTGCAGATTCTCTGAAGGTCACATTTTTTTTCCGATTTTAAAAAATGTTTAAACACATCACCATTCCACCTAATGAAGGTTGAATTCGTATTTCGTGAAAATTGAAATGAAACTGCCCGACAAAATGGTAGAAGTGTGTAATACGAAGGCTGTGGACCCTCTAGAGGTTACAATTTTTATCTGATTTTGATAAAACTTAAAACATATCTTTATATCCCAAAGATTTCTATCCCTTTTGATATTTTCACATTTCAGGCCATAACTTTCTGGATTATTGCCCCTGAATGTACAAAAAATCACGTTTGTTTTTAGCTTCTTCTCTATCCATCTCTTGCAAAATGTGGGCAGCTGCTGGTTATTCCATGAAATTCTTTTCAGGTGCATTTTGGCCACAGATATGGCAAAACATAATGAAATATTGCATTCATTTAAAGGTGTTTTACCTAACTTTAATCCTCAGGACAAGGAACAACGCTCAGTGGTATGTTACATTATGTTTTGAAATATCATAAATCATACATCATATTTCAATCAGACCTTTTATAATGTGGATATATTTTCATTAAATCATCTGTTCATCCAACTTGTTGGAAATTTCAGGGATTGTTTGTTTGATCAATGGAAGAAACCCATTGAAATTCAAACTTCTCATTAGCAAACTGCAGTTTTTTTATGCAGATACATTTATTCTTGTTAACATGATACAGGAAATAATATTTGATAGTATCTTTAAAAAGAACCCTGTCAAATTTCAAAACTTTTGGATGGTTCTAGTCACAAATAGGTTTACTTTTTATACGCCCACGTGGAAATGTGTTCGTATATTGCCGTCGCCCCTGTCTGTCCATCTGTCAAACACACTTTCTTGTAAACCCTCTACAGACAACATTTATCAATTTTGAAATTGATATATGTTGTTAACATTACTGAGATGAAGAAGCCTCTTTAATTTCAATAATTTCCGTTAATTTCTTCTGGAGTTATGGCGTTTGTTTCACTTTATGTATGAAAAGTTGTCATCCGATCTGTATGAAATTTATATGCATTATTTGAATTAGTACAACGAAAAAAACCTGTCAAATTTAAAACATTTCTGTAAATTACTTCCAAGAGTTAAGGCCCTTGTTTCAGTTTGTAGAACCTTGCGAACCCTCAAACGACAAAAATTATAATCTGATCTGTATAAAATTGCTCTCAATTACCTACAAAAGATAATTATGTGACAACACATGTCGACCACTCGGACGATTTAGCTGCTGTGGGCATGTTTTGTTACCTGGTAACCTATCTTTACTTTTAGAGCTTCAAAAATTCAAAACTTGCTCTTTTTTGGGATTCGTTGACAATGATTTAAGAGGTAGCAAAGATGACTTGGTAGGTGGTGGGCAGATGCTTGACAAGTTCTTGTCTTTTTTCGTTGAACATCCATGACCAAAAGCAGAATGTAAAGACGTAAACATGTAATTACTATCATAGGAATATTTTTATTAATATAATCCTCTTTCTGGTATGCTGCATAGTTGGAAATGATTCTCATGAAAGTTTCTGATATATCTAACGAGGCCCGTCCTTTAGATGTAGCAGCACCTTGGGTAGACTGCCTTCTACAGGAATTCTTTAATCAGGTTTGTCATATCCAAGTGTTGCTGTGCATGGTAACTTTTCAGATCTTTTATTTGTAAAGTGCTTTCTTTTGTTACCCCGATGTTGTCATATATATCTATAATTACTCATATATATACCTTAGTGTTGTCACTTACGCACATTTGTTTATTAATGGTTTTTTTATCTGTGGTTCAAATGATAGGAAATATATTCTATTGAAATTCAACATAAACATTAAATGTTATTCACTAATTTAAGTCTCTCAATTTCATTTGAAGTATTGTTAATCTATTGTAAACTACAATATTGTACAAGTTTTATCTCTAAAAGAAAAACAGTCCAACAATGTTCAATGTATATGATCAAAACAGCAAAAATTCACCCATGTTAAACGAACGAAAACGTCATAGTGGGGCGGTTAAGGAAGACTTTTTGGTAGAATCGTGCATTTTGGGTTAAAAGCATGAAACTTGGCACATAGATGGCATCAACCCTACTGAATATTTTGGGATGTGGATCCACCCCAGCAGCTCCCCCTGGTGGTCGTTATGGCGATTTTTCTCAAAATGGCCGCCAATTTATTGAAATACATATATATCTTTAGAAGTATACAGTGTAGAACCATGACCTAGGTGTCTTAATGTATTGCTCGAAGGTCAACCAAGCCAGCGGGCACAAAAACATAAGATATAATCAATTACATCTAACAGCACATTCAAAATGAATTAAACACATATTTTGTTTAAACTTAAAAATAAATAAATATTGGAAATAAATTTTCAAGCTCATTTCACTCTTTGATATGGTTTATAATATGTAATTTAAAGTGTTTTCAGTGTCACTGAACTTAAAATTAATCTAAATATATAGAGTTTCCAAAATCCAAGATGGCGGAAATTCAAAATGGCGACCAGAATTTCCCTAAAATGGTTGATTTTTCAAATAATCGTCATTTTTAAGTTTGATATGGCTAGTGATATGCGATTTAAAGGGTTTTCTGTGTAACTGAACTTAAATACAACCTCAAAAGAAGAGTTTCAAAAATCCAAGATGGTTGAAAATCCAAAATGGCGGCTAGAATTTCCCTGAAATGAAAGATTTTTCAGATAATTGTCATTTTTTCGGTTTTGTATGGCTTGTAATAATGTCCTTTATTAGGTTTTCAAAGTCAATGAACTTGAAAATAACCTCAGAAATGAATTTTGAAAATGAATATTACCTCAAAAATTAATTTTGAAAATGAATATTACATCAAAAATTAATTTTGAAGATGGTAGATGATTGTGAATTTTCCTCTTGGATTGGCTTGTAATAGCAAGGAGTAGTGGTTATTTTGATGGTAACTGGAATTGTTAGACTGGATCTTACACAAACAAGGTTTCATATTATTCCAGCAAAACAGTGGGACATATATCCAGTTGTTACGAATTCACCTATTGTTTATTCAGAAATGGTTCGAAGCAATGGTAAGAGTAAGACTCGCCAAGAACGAGGTCAGGGGTTCGATCCCTTTGTTTGCTGAGAAAGTACTTCAGGATTTTCCAGGATGCAGCACGGGGTCTTCTCAAGAAACAAGGTTTATATGTACATGTTGACGTGCACATAAAAGAACCCTAACAGTTGGAATTCGAAATAAGAGTAGGCCATAGCACCACTGTCTGGACCAATTTTCCTCATAGCACACTGCTTGACAAATAACAATATTTATTAACTTTGTTAGTACAGAGCAGTAGGACATTAAACCCCATTGCATCATTTCTGGTTCAGAAGACTTATGTCCGGAAACCGTTTGTGGTATGATCTAGACATATGGATTCATATTTTCATATTTGTCAATCATGTATTTCACAAATTAAAAAGTGTAAAATGAATCATCAAAGTCTCTATGTCCAGCAACTTTTGTGGTATAGTCTAAATATGGTATCCACAGATTATTTTCGTCTGTAATGTATTGCACACCAATTTCTAAGTTTAAAAATAATCATCACAAAAATGATTTGAAATGCATTTAGGACTAGTATAGGTATCCCAAAAGTCATGCCTGACGATTTACACTTTTCTAATGTGTTGTTCTTACATGTAGAACTTGTTGTGAAATACGTCACTGACGAAAATGACCTGTGGATACGACATCTAGACTCTACCACAAACCTTACTGGACACAGTGTCTTCGATGCAAAAACAGATCACATCACTATTTCTGAACGAATAGGAGAACTTAAATTCTTAACTGCATATACCAAAAATGATTCTCACTCCGGTAAAATGGTGCAAAGACAAAGGAGATGAAATTAAAAATGCCTCAGGTGGCCCCATTGTATTGTTATGGGGTGGGGGTGGAGGGTCGGAATAACCAGATATTTTCTCCAAAAAATGTGTCAATTCTTAACATTATCATTAGCATCATATGTTTTTAGGCATAAAACAATTAAACTACATTTATTGTGTCTTAAGGTTAAATTCTTTGAAATTCTAATTAGCTTACTGGTAAGTTGACAGGTAGATTCCTGAGTCCGGTCAATTTCAGTTGCCCTCAAACAACTATTACACTTTGCTATTATAAACCAATCCTATAGAAAGATTGATGATTGTCCCTTTTTTCTGAAATAATCATCTATAATTATCAAATTAAGTGACTCTGAAAACTTAATAGAGGACATATTACAAGCCACATCAAACAGAAAATTGACGATTATCTTAAAATTTGATGTTTTTAGGGAAATTCTGGCCGCCATTTTGAATTTCTGCCATAATGGATATTGGAAACCTTTTTTTTTTTAGGTTGATTTTAAGTTCAATGACTTTGAAAACCCTTTATATTACATATTACAAACCATATCAAAGAGTGAAATGACTTTTATCTGACAAATCGGCCATTTAAGATAAATGTTGGCTGCCATTTTGAATTTCCGCCATCTTGGATTTTGGAAACTATTTTTTTCTTTAGATTAATTTTAAGTTCAGTGACACTGTAAACCCTTTAAATTATATATTACAAACCTAATCAAACAGTGAAATGACTTTAATCTGACCAATCGGCCATTTTGGGTATATTTTGGCCGCCATTTTGGATTTGGGGAAACTAGCTTTAGAGATTTTTTTTCAGTTCAATTACAACAAAAACCTTATATTTGATATATTACAAGCCATACCTTGCGTGATAATCACCTATCATATCTGGAAATTCATTTTACTTCAAATTTTGGCGGCCATTTTTGAAATCAGACAAACCCCAACCGAAAATGACATCATAGATAAATCTTTTTTTCAAAAATCATGTTCAGCTAGCAATTTTGCCTCTGGAAATTGCTGGTCTGAAATGATTTGTAAAAAAATGTCTTATTGTGACACACCTAGTTATATGTATTTCAATGAATAGGCGGCCATTTTGGAAAAGATGGCCGTAACGACCTCCAGGGGGAGCTGCTGGGGTGGATCCACATCCCAAAATAATCAGTAGGGTTGATGCCATCTATGTGCCAAGTTTCATGCTTTTAACCCAAAGTGCACAATTTTTTGCTTAACTGCCCCACTATCAGTCTAAATATTTAATTGATCGTTTTAATTTTTTATGGCTGTTATGATCAATCTATTGTTGTTTTGACTAAAAATTGCCTCGGATTAGACCAAATTTGTTATCCATTTTGACTGAAAGCAGTTTTGTCTATAACTCTTGTAGACAAGCTGATACTATAATTAATTTTGCTGAGCTTTTATGGGTGGATCCCTTTTCTTAATCAAATGTTAAATAATCAATTTGTGTACAATTTAGTGTTGAATAACGGAATATATCATATTTTCCCTAATATATAAATGACGAGCAGCTTTAATTAATAGAGATACAATGACAGACCAGTCCCCATTGTTGTTGCTATTATTTTTGATAGAGGCAAATCTGTATTGTTGGCTTATGATATGCATCCCTGAACTCTACCATGACAAATACCAACACGAAAATTTATAACAGGGAATAGAGATTTTTCATCCAAAATATGTACTGATAAATTCTGCAAAATATATATATATATATATGAAATGAAGCCCCAAATTTCAATAATAAAAGGCCCGGTTAGCTTATAACGATTTCAATTGATGATACTTCAAAATTTGATGGTGAAGACAGTTTGATAATACCATTAATTGGTAATGTGCTCATATTTGTGATGTCATTGATATTTTGTAATTCATGCATGATGTACCATTGTAATGTGCTTCTTTATCTAGGTATTTTTATATCTTTTCTTATATTTTTTCTTTTGTTTATATTTTTTTATATGTTAGTTTCTGATGATTTTAATCAAAGTAGCTGATATATCAAACGAAGTACGTCCAATGGAAGTAGCCGAACCATGGCTAGAATGTTTACTTCAAGAATTTTTTAATCAGGTAGAAGATATAGAATTTAGAGACAGAAATAAAAAGATGAATTAAAACAAAAACTGGGATTATTTCTGCCCTAACACCATTATTCAACAGTTACAATATCTTTGAAAAGATTGTGTTTAAGAATATATACATTTGTATATTGCTGTCATCCCTGTCCATTGACAATATCTAGGGAGGTTGGGTGGCCGAATGGTTAACATGTGCGGGTTTGATCAGGTCTGTCATAGAGTCAAGTGGCCTGGTTTCGATTCCCCACTTGTACGTGACAAGGAATTGGGGCACCTGTCCAACCTCGTGGGTTTTCTCCAGGTCCTCCGGTTTCCTCCCACTGCTAAAGACCCCTATTGAACCTTATCTGATCTTTGTAAATTAATATATCATTGTCATCTAGTCAGCAGGTTTTATCAAGGTTTTGCCTGATTAATCATTATTATCTTAATCTATTAAAGAAGATTGGAATGATTAAAGGATTTTTATTACCAGTCCATGGACCGTACATGACATATATAGTCTACTCTTAACCAATGGTGATTATGGCCTTTTGTTAATCTAAAGGTTCAGGATATAATAAACTTTCATGGACTGCTTGAACCACTTAGTTTCTATGGGCATATATTTTTTCCCTGATAACCTATCTTTCCTTGCATGTCTGTTCAATGTTGTTTGGCTTTTATACGCCCACATTTTCATGTGGACGTATATTGTCGTCTCTACTGTCTGTCCAGAATTGTTTGTGGCATTCTACAGGTCACAATTCTTATCCGATTTTGACGAAACCCATGTATCGGATCGAAACTTCATGGATTATGCTCCTGATTGTACGAAAAATCATGTTTTTAGCTTGTAGACACACTAGAGGTCAGGATTTTTATCTGGTTTTGATGAAACTTGAAATGCATGTTTATAACCCAAAGATCTTGGTTCCTTTCGTTATTTGCGCTTATCGGATCACAACTTCCTTAATAATGGCCCCTGATTGTATGAAAAATCACGTTTTTAGCTTGTGGTTCCTCTAGAGGTCACAATTTGTATTTGATTTTAAAAAGAACGTTTAAATGTATCATCGTTACACCCAAATGACGGTCAACCCGATTGTACAAAAAATTACTTTTTTTTTTTAACTTGTTCTCTATCCATCTCTTGCAAAATATGGGCGTATCCTGTTTGGCAACCGTTGGTATGTCAGTGCAAAAACATTGGTACATTAATGGGAAGCAGAGAATAACCCAATGATCATATTATATTATACTCTAAACTAAAAGCAATTTGATCTGTGTAATCTTCCTGGTGTTGATATATTATTGGTGATTAAAAAAGATTAAAAATTAAATCATTAATTTATAGTAATATTATATCAAATATCTGTTAATAAAGATAATCTGTTAATTAATGGTGGAATGATAGGAATATACCATTTTAATTTAAGATAATGTGTTTCTAATTGAATGTATAATTATGTTTTGAACAGAGTGACTTAGAGAAGTTAGAAGGGTTACCAGTAGCACCATTCATGGATCGTGATAAAGTGACTAAACCTACATCACAGATAGGTTTTATAAAGTTTGTTTTACTGCCATTGTTTGAAACACTAGGACAACTGTTCCCTATAGTAGAGGTAATTGTTATAGATCTTTTATTACCGTATCCTGCACAGAATTCAGGAGGCACCTGTTGGCTGTCTGTCTGTCTTTCCATTCACACATCCTTCCTTACTGATTTTCTTTCCAGAGTATATCTCATAAACTGTTCAAGATACAGTACCTTTATGTAACTTTTTACCCACATCAAAATATACTATTCAAAAAAGTAGGGGATATTTGATTTTTAAGTGTTATTAAAGTCACCTAATGAAACTGAAGAAGAAACAAATGACAAAATGAAATGAAGTTCACATTCATCGATTTATTCAAAATGATCGTTAGACTAAGTAAGGCACAGACTGACCATTATAAGGGTAAAATGATACCCGGGGTCAAACAGCAAAGTTACCACAGCATCACAACCAAGTCAGTAACGGGTAAATCCTCCTCTGTTTGCCAAACAAGCATTGATCCGACGTGGCATACTCCTAATGAGACGTCTAAGGTCATTTTGGTCCAGATTGTCCCATTCCTGTTGCAACTCAGCAGCAAGTTCTTGGACATTGGCAGGACGTTGTTGACGTTGACGTAACCTCTGTCCAAGCATGTCCCAGACATGCTCGATGGGGAGAGGTCGGGACTCAGTGCTGGCCAAGGTAATGTGGTGATGTTCTGTTGTTGGAGGTAACCTGTAACGATCCTGGCCCTGTGACATCTTGCGTTGTCATCCTGAAAGATGAAACGGCGGCCATGACGTCGTGCGAATGGCACAACATGGACTGCCAAGATGTTGTCCCGGTAGTACTGGCCTGTAACACGCCCTGCAACAACATGTAAAGCCGTTCTTCCAGCAACAGTGATGCCTCCCCACACCATAATAGAACCACCCCCAAATCGATCATGTCTGATGAAGTTAACGTCTTGGAAGCGCTCGTTTCGACGACGCCACACCCTCCTACGCCTGTCCAAAAAATCAACAGTGAACCTTGACTCATCTGAAAACATCACATTGCTCCAGCGTCGATTATCCCAGTGTTGACGATCCCTACACCAACGACGTCTTGCCTGAATGTGATGATCTCTCAAACAAGGGATCACGCGAGGACGTCGGGCGCGAAGGTGACCCCTATGCAGTCGATTCCGAAACGTCTGGCCACTCACTCTCACACCAGTGTCTGCTTGAAGACGAGCGCTGATCTGATTTGCTGTGATGACACGATTTCTCAAGGCCAAGGTACGGATAAATCGATCCTGGGCTTGAGTTGTCGCCCTGAGCGTGGTCTGTCCTGTACAGATTGTGTATCACGGTATCTGGACCATAGCCTGCTTATGACAGACTGAGAAACATTCATCGTCCGCGCCACAACCGCCTGTGTTGTGCCGATCTGTAGCATGCCAAGGGCACGTAACCTTTCATTTTGGGTAAGCCGACGCATATCAAAATTTGTTTTCTGGTCACTAAAACAATTAAACTGATGTTTCCACCCTGGAATTCAATGCCACAATGACTGTAACATTCAAAGTCAGAGTCGTGCAAATCTTGGGTTGGACCCCCATGATGATCCCAAGCATCACCTGCATTCCATGCGGTAGCTATTGGTGCGTTTGGGCGTCACATGTAACTGGAAATGTTTCTTCTGTTAGGTTCTATAGTGACTTTTTTCGTAGTCATTTGCATATTTTAGTATTATGCCCCCAAAATCAAATATCCCCTACTTTTTTTGAATAGTATATTATAATAGTTGTGCCTTTTTGCTAATTAGCAATTCCTCCATTGAAGAATTTTTTTCAAAGGGTGGATTATTAAACTAGGTTTATCCGCCCGCCTGTCTGATTCTAATTGAGCTAGAATGGTCCACTTGGTGTAAATGTTTATTAGTAGAATGCCTTGATAATGTTTATTAGTAGAATGCCTTGATGTGGAGCTAAGAAATTTGACTGGCTGATGCTTTTTGACTCCATACCTTTGTTTCTAATTGAATATATTTTAGTATATATTTTCATTATATCAATACCTTGACTAAGTACGATAATGAGCATTTTTGCTCAGTTTTTTTGTCCCATCCAAATGACTAGACACTGTTTCTTGCCAGGCTCTCCGCCCTGCACCGTGGACAAGGACCACACTGGAACTTTCTCTGCCAACAGTCCACCACCCACTGAGCCCACTGTTTTTTTAGATCACAATAAATCTACTTCTATTTGAGGTACAAATGTGCAGATGTTCATAAGGTTGATGTCTTAACCGAGTTTTATGATAAGCATTTTCTGCTCAGGCTAAGCAGAAATAAGCAATATTATTGGTTGATGCTTTGGGACACTATAACTTTTATTCTAATTGAGTGATTGTGATGGAACGTGGTGTATAGTTTCACTATATAAAAAAATGACTAAGTTCAATCATGAGCATTTTCTGCTCAAGCCAAGTTTGCTTGTTCGATGT
Source organism: Patella vulgata (assembly GCF_932274485.2). Classification (NCBI taxonomy): domain Eukaryota; kingdom Metazoa; phylum Mollusca; class Gastropoda; family Patellidae; genus Patella; species Patella vulgata. The sequence goes on from NC_065885.2 coordinate 49,553,018, forward strand.
GTTGCAAAAAGATAAATGTAAATTATTTAATGTGTCATCTTTTAATTTTGTCATTGAGGTGGGGGATATCAGTCTCATTGTTGGCTGTACATACATATTATTTTAATATTTCAGAATGACATTATAAAACCAGTAAGAACAGCACTTCAGTACTATACAGACATGCAAAAAGCATTAGATGAGGAAAAAAAGAAAAAAGAAGGAACAAATGATAAGTCGAAACAAAATGGTATTACTAACAATAATCAAACAAAGCTCAGTGTTTAGTAGATAGATAATACTGATATATAATTTCATGATATATACTTCTGTGTTACGGTGTTCCCAATAATTGACAGAAGTCTTATATATGACTATTATGTATGTATGTGCTTGCTGAAAGTTTATTTAACATAATACAGACATCACACATAGACAAATAGTGATTCTTTAAAGGAGCTTGAAACTTTAAAAAAAAAAATGACTCTGATGTATTTAGTTACACAGTGCTGTTAGTGATTAAAAATGAATCATGTTCTATATGTACAGTTGTGGACAGCTAGAAGACATTGGATGGGTGTTAATGCTATAATAAAGTTTGTGTGATAACTTCATGCTGCAAGATCTATGTGGGCATAAAAAGAACAGTTGTTTCCAGGTGACGACATAATTCTCAAAATCATATTCAGTGATTTATAGATTCAAATCCCTTTCAGCTATTCTCGTTGTTATGTCATAGGAAAACACTTCTATTATTACCATGTTTTGATATAAAATTTGTTAAGTGTAACTTCAATTTTGAGTATTTTGAAGTGATTCATGATTTTTAATGGTGTTTTTTTCCAGTGCTACTGACAACAATATAACTTTTTAGAAGAGTGCTTGAATTATGCATATCTATATATATGGTTCCCTTTAATGCATGTTTAAATAAGATTATTTATTGGTCTTTGTGATTAAATTTCATACCCTTAGAATACACTTTGTTCATGATGAGATGATATCAAACCATCTCTAATAAGCATTTAACATGTTGATATTTCTATATACTGTAACCAAAGAAATATTTATTGCTCAATCCTTAATCTGTTCTCAAATCAGATCTTATATAATTACCTAAACTAATCTAGTGGTAAATTACAATTAAAATCATATAAATAAGGTATAAGAAAACATTAGAAATAAGACAGTGAACATTTAGATACTAAACACTGAAAACAAAATGAAAACTACAAAATATTTTTTTAAATTTTCATAAAACAATATTAATATGAATGGTAAAAGAAATTACTTTTAGATGTATGAGATTGTTTCTTTTGGTCTGTGTTTGTTTGTTGTTTTATAAATTGTATATGTGATCTGTTTATGTGAAACACCTAAAAAAAATATTTTGATTATAAGGAAATATACTATTTTTAAAAATTGATAAAGAAAAAACAAATTGATTTGTTAGTGGCTGTTTTCTGTTTTTCCCGTTTTAATTTATTTAAAGGTATGGATGTATGTTACAAATTTGAGCTGTTATGCATATTAAAGTAACAAGGATTCACTGTAAATTTTTATAAATTCACAAAATATATTATTTTTTTGTAAAATGTTTAAATGTATTAGAATACAACATCGTTAACCTCTAAAGTTGTCCCAGATGGGAGGAATTTTCACATTAAATTTGTATAATCTGAAATTTGATGTGACTGAATATCAGGTCTTTAAAAAATGTTATGTTATTGTTTGACCTCGCAGGGTTTAGAGTTAACCTTGATAGTAAAAAGTTAATTTCATTGTGTTCTGTGCCATTTCACGAGATTCATACAAAGATATTTCTGTATATAATCCTTTCAATTTTGGTGAAAAGATGAATGACATTAGCATGGCATGGTTTTGTTAAATATATTTGGCAAGTTCTGCTAAAACCTGTAGACTTTTTAGTCCCACTAACAGTATTCAACAACGCAAATTGTATATATTATTATAAGTTTAGTTATTTTATTTTTAATATGATGATGATAATCAATAATTTGTATATTTATGGTTGTGTGAAATTGGAAAAAAATCATAAGATTTATATATATATAAGGGTAGATCATAATAACATGTATCCATAGGTGAATAATATAAGTATTTTTTGTCATAGAAGAATTTATTCATAATTTTTCACTAGAAATAATTTATATATATTATAAATATATGTGGACGGAGACCACAAGAGAAGCAAATGGCTGTGTATTTTAGTATAATAATAGATGTAAATAATATTTAGAACGAAAATCATAATTGTATTGTTTAAAAAAAAAAAAGATTAATTAGTTTATCATATTTTACTTTTTATTGTCTCAGACACAATTTTTCAATTTGTGCACAAAATGCAATTTGTTTTTTACTCTAACCTATTTTATACTATAAATTATTAGACATATTTTAGTAGAGATAATACCTCATGATAGAGAGCACTCATTTTCATGATTTTGTAAAATATGTTATCAGTAATTTTTAAATTGTATTTTGAATAATTTAAAAATGAGCATCACTTTCCTTCATTTCTACCCAAGCTTAAATAAATTGCATTTGATTTTAAGTCATCAAGATCAGATCTAGATCTGTACTTGGTGTTCAATGTTCAGGTTATCTACACAGAATAAAAATACATGTACACAAATAAGGTAAATGTGAAAAGTATACTCAGGAACTGTACATTACCATTACATACATACTAGATAAAGGTACATGTAAATGGAACTTGATTAGATATTCATCAACATACTGGTTTCTTTACAGCTAGTTCTTTTTATTTTTTAGCCGTGAAATATATATTGGGGGGTCGGGGGGTCTTCAACCCTAACCCTAACACTATTTTAAAACCCCTAAAAAATATAAACAAACACCATGTGGCCATGCTGTCTACACAACTGTTTGCTGATTGACCCACCGCGTGCAAAGTATTATGGCTACGTGGCTGGCTGAGCGGGCGATAAATATTTGGTTTAGGCGAAAATGTTTTTGGGTACCTACATGCGTTTCAAGGATGATTCTCTCTGTGTTTTATTTTAGCAATGTAAACCATATTGGGATATGTACAGGTTTTATACAGATAGAATCTTAACTAACCCTAATAATTGTTGTAAATAAATAGGAGTCAGGGTCTACTATGTAAAAAAAAATTTTTTGGGGGGGGGTTCCAAGTATATTCTGAACAATTATTTTTACAAATAAGTAGATAATCATATTAAATAGATTTTTTAGGCAAAATATTTTAGGAATCTAGGCTGAAAATCATGGGTGTAATCATGCAAAGCATGAAGACAATCTTCTCTTTATAAACAAAATATTCTAAGATTATATGATCAGGCATAGAGGCATTTTCAGGAAAAAATAGTAACTTAGCTTATACCCAATATAAAATATAAAGAAGTTGTGATGTACATTTGAATCTCATTTAAATGTTCTATATTTTCTGAATATGAAAATCATTTAATGTATAAAATCATTTGACAAAAAGAAAAATAATCTGTTATTTTATTATTTGTTTTTTTTGACTGGATATCCTTTTCGAATCTGCAAAAAAGTCTCAAACTTCAACATTTAGTTTCAGGAAATGGCCTGGTCTCCAATTCCAAAAAGGGGATCACGTGGCTAAGTGGGTAAGACGCTGGCTCGCTAGCCTGGAGGTCGGGTGTTCGATCCCTGCATTGGCCGAGAAAGTACATCTAGATTTTCTGGCGTGGTTTCCCCTTGTCAGTGATGCAGGACGGAGGGCCTGACAAGGACAGCTGTCTAGTCGTTCGGATGGGACGAAAAATCGAGGTCCCGTGTACATATTGGCGTGCATGCAAAAGATCCCTTGGCAGTTGGAATTCGATATAAGAGTAGGCTGTAGCACCGCTGCCTGGGCAAAATTTCCCTCATGGCAAACTGTATGGTGTATGCCCGTCTTCATTAGCCCAGTTTAGGAGCAGAACAGTAGGACGTTAAACCCCATTCCATTTCATTTCATTTCCAATTCCAAAATATATAGTTGACACCTATTGATTAAACGCATATTTATATTTTTGTTAAACATAGAAACCCAATTTCGCATTTTGGATCTCGCAACTAAAACTATACATTTTGGGAAAGCTAAAAACAAACTGCTACAGGAATTCACATAGTTGGTGATAATTGTCAAGTTAATGCTATAGTTACACTAACAAGTTGACATAAAATCAAATATTGGCGAAAATATATAATGCCTTCATACTTGACCCAGAATAGTGTATTGGGGGCATTCCACGTCAATGTACACACTTTTATGACACCGTGTCTTCGATTTTGACCTAAATTTTGGGAAAGCTAAAAACAAACTGCTACAGGAATTCACATAGTTGGTGATAATTGTCAAGTTAATGCTATAGTTACACTAACAAGTTGACATAAAATCAAATATTGGCGAAAATATATAATGCCTTCATACTTGACCCAGAATAGTGTATTGGGGGCATTCCACGTCAATGTACACACTTTTATGACACTGTGTCTTCGATTTTGACCTAACTTGCAGGGATTGATGTCCACCCTGAAAGAAAACACTATCCCATGTTTTGGTTCATTTGGCCTAATGGGACCCATTTTATGGGTCACCAAGGATTCGGGCCATTCAACTGACTTCGAAGCTTCTATCAGCCATAACTCAACACACAGATGTGCCATCTCAATGTTATTGGTATCAAAATACGCAGCAGAATGAGTCCTTTCATTTGATGTAAGGCACGATGTTCTGCGATGATTTTGTCAGAAAAACATCTTTTTGTGTGACCTTTGACCTTGAACCTCTACCTATAATGACATATCCTATAATCGTCATACACATGGGATCTCCATGGGAACACGGTCAAAATGATCACCAAAGATGGGTACCCCTACATGCTATCCAGTTCAGCTGTCACATAGGTGCCAACTAGTCATACTAATGCATTCGACAATAGTCCCACTGTAACGTCCCACCTATGACAACTTTCTAGGCCCATCGATCCCACTCTGAGTTCCCATCATACCAGTCCCGTGAACTCCCAGTCTCGTGCTTTCCAATGCTACAAAATATACGTTCTCATAGTGCTTACGGTAGGCAGGCAGGACTATTGGCATTATCCACACCATCATAGCTTTCGACAGCTGATCCCCTCACGCAAATGAAGCGATGACCCATATATGAAGTGTGGATGACACTTAACCGAGATGTGCTCGAAGTGAAAAATTTAATAAGAGGTATTCATTTCTATCACACTTCCGTAACAACACTTCAAATTTTCAATGAAATAAAGAAGGCAGAAATGAAGTGAGGAAGAAGCCATGCCAAATGTGCAAATTAGGCTTCCTCGAAGTGTTCACTTCATTAAGTGTTTTGCTTAATTCAACCCAGTGTTTATCGGGTGTTTTCCGTTTGCGTTTGCACCATTCACCAAAACGTGAAGCTGATGATGACTGGATCGAAGTTGAATGAAATAGCGAAACTGGAAACGTACAGAGATGTCATCGCTAAAGTACTCTGTGATCTCCCGTTACATTTGTGCAACTTCCGGAAGTGCCAAGTCTGTCGTGATGTGTCTAGCCTGTAAACAGAACTAATAGAAGTCTACGATGACCACGCTGTTGATGAAGTACAATTCCAGCAGTGGACAACGACGGATAGGTCGCAACTTCACACGGTGACTATGCATTTGTCGAAAGCGTTTCTGAAAAAGTCACCAGACTAATTAGACATGATTTCATTGCAAAATCGCAGGCAGCTTTCTTGAAGCAGAAAAAAGTCTTAGTCGACGGGGAATTTGTGGTTATCGGAGACCTTTCAGAAAACTTTTCTTTTGTAGTGCAGGACACAGCCCAATGCTACAATCCACCCGTGGGTATATTACTACTAGAGGCGTAGTCGTGAAATATATATTGGGGGGGGGGCAAATGAAATTATATAATATGTTGACAATCCGTGACGCCGGAGGTACGAGGCTGCGCAGTTTAGCATATTTTACGGGGTTAAACTAAAACATCACACCAATACAATTGGCGTTTTTGTGAGTCGATTAGATTAGGTTTTGATTTGCTAGTACGATTTGGTATGATTTCGATTTGATTAGCTATGGTCCACAAATGTGAAATTTGATAAGTACGATTTGGTAAGATGGCTGCGATCACGGACACCGATCAGAAAAAAAAATTGTCTCTGCTAATTATTGATGACTTGTTAAAGACAAATGAAGGTTATCTACGCAAAAAAGGAAAAATGGTTGCCGTTAGAAACAATCTCCTATGTCCAACAAGTTCAAGTATTTTTTTGAAAAAACATGTAAAAAGTTTACTGAGAAAACCTAGGATCGAGGAATATATTGAAAAAACTGTAAATGAATAAAATTGCTTAGAGGTGATCTAACATTCTTGTGGACTATAAAGTTAACATTAAACACGTCAAATGCGTTTTAAAAAAAACATTTTTTATGGAGAAAAACAACAATAAGCATTAAAAATTACTTACGACGTCGAACATTCAGCCATTTTGAAAAAGTCAAATCTAATCGCCTAAACACCTCCTGGGACGATTAGGTCGATTTGCCTAATCAGTTGAGTTAAATCGTCTCACAAATGTAACGATTAGCATAATCAACTTGGTTCACAAATGCGTATAATAGCTAATCGGTCTAATCTAATCGGTTCACAAAAACGCCTAATGTTTATCATGTTTAATATGGAAGGGTATCGCTGCCAATATTAAATGCTCTGCTACAATGTCTTTTACATTGATTAAAAAGTACAATGTACAAAGTCCTATACCGGTAATGATAAAGTCAAAATACCCCTAAGGCAAGAGTTAAAGGTAAAACGTCAAATCTTAAGTGTTAAATGACAAATGTTTTGTGTAATGTCCAAATACGAAAATCCAGGCATCATGTTACATATTAATGAACAGCCCGTTCATTTCTGTTTGTAAATATGTTAATAGTTTCCTGGTACAATATCGTATTTTCATAATTCAAATCCAATAGATATCACATTATTAAAGGGGTATTCAAGTAAAAATCCATGGTCGAAATACGAAATTCCAGATACCTGATTGCTCTTTTCAAATATACAAATAACTTTCTGGCAAATTCATATTTGCTTAACTTTACAAAATAAGATTAAAGTTGAAGTGAAGGAAGGGTGGGGAGGGGTCTAAACGAAAATAAAGATACGGGGCTTAACAGGGGCGGATCTAGGAATTTTGTAAAGGGGGGAGGCGCAGCAAAATGATGGCACTGACCCTGGAGACGGGGCACGCCGTTACGAGGGGATTTTTTTTTTTTTTGGGGGGGGGGGGGTCCCCCAAGAAAATTATCCGTCATTTCCTTGCATCTGTAGCCATTCCAAGAGCTATTTGACTGATATTTTCGTCTAAGTACACGTTCGGAAATCGTTGAAAGAGAGCATTAAAATCGAGCAAAAAAGCCAGTTGAACATGCGACTCGAAAATTGTCAAGGCGAGCGAGGCATTATGATGGGAAAAAAGACCAATCTATTCCCTAGCCACTTCACTATTTAAGCCTTGTAACTTATACTTTGTACTGTCCACACATGAAACAATGCTACATCAAGTTGCACTCATGCGCGTCGGTGATGGACATGAGTGTATACGCCGCCGATTCCACAAGATGTCTGTCTATAGTCACTCTATAGGATAAGGGCACCGTCAGCTAAACAACAAGAATTCGTTTGAAAGTGGAAGCATTAATTAGACTAGACTGGTGTGTTTGAATCGATGGTTTGAGTCATTCGGCACAATGCTTATATATTGTTGGGGTTTTTTAATGGATGAAAGTTAATTAGGCTGTACTCTGTTTATAGAGACACCGGAAAGAGGGGGGGGGTGCTTAAAATATCAAAATACGGGTATTAATACGAAATTCCAGTTATTGTGTTATAAATTACTGGAAAGTATGTTCTTTGGCTCTTTGAATCGATCAATTATTTCCTGGCACATTCATGACTACGCACCGTCGTCTAGATAGTTTCTTATAGTGTGCCAGCTTGATTTACTGTTATCGTGCGGTGAATATCCTTATAGTGTGCTGGTTTATAGTGTGCCGGGTTTCCGTATATGTTAATAAGTCACGTGATATCCTATATTTGCATATGAAAGTTGGTGCAATGCGAAAGATGATATGCAGAAAGCGCGAAGGACAAATTTAAAAATCAGTAAAAAAAATTCCGAAAGTTGATTTCCCTCATGCTATGGTGTGGATCACAGGTCAGTCGTCTATGTTCTAATAGAGTAGCCCCTGTCACCTGTGGGCACGCTGATTCAGGAAATACGGGTTAGTCCTCAAATTAAATTTTCGAAATGAAATGAAATGGAGTGTAACGTCCTAACTTTCTGCACTGACTGAGCTTATGAAGACCTTTTTTATCTGGGCACTACAGTCTACGCTCAATTCGAATTCCAACTGTCAAGAGTTATTTTACGACGTGCACGCCAATGTATACACGGGACCTCGCATTTTCGTCCCATCCGAACGACTAGACACTATTCCTTGTTCGCCCCCAGCCCTGCATCGCTGATAGGGGGAAACCACGCCAACACCGGGGGCGAACATATGATCCTCAGATTAGCAAGCAGCGTCTTACTCACTGAGCCATAGCGGCCCTGGAACAGCATCAGTCGTTTGTGTGTTCCACAGTTCCACATCCAATGTGTTAAAACAAACGGAGATTTCACTAAATATATTTAAAAACATTATGAAGCATAGTGCTCATTATATAAGATAAATATAGAGATAATCTAAAAAGGCTTGTACATGATTTAATAACATCCAGAAAACCTCATAAAGAAGCTACATTTATGTTCAGAATTCAGCTGCCAGATTACTCACTGAGAAAGGACGATTTGACAGCATCTATGCCACGTTATCATCATTACATTGTCTACCAGTTAAACAGCGAATTCATTTCAAGATAGTACTTTATACTAAAAGCCGAAATTTAAGTTCACCTGATAAACACTTATTAAAGATCCCTCGTGTAACACTTGAGACTGGAAAACGTGCATTTTCATACTCAGCGCCGTTTCTTTGGAATCAGCTCCCATCGTATACGTCTAGTCATCTCTTTCTGTTTTTAAGAACAAACTGAAAACTTTCCTTTTTGAAGGTCCTTTTGATATTGACATCGAGAACAAATCTAGTGAACCCGAAGCGCATTAGAAACTGTGAAAACAGTGTTTATGCACTATACTATGGCGCAATATTAGATTCAAAATTCTAACATGCTATCGACTAATTTCTTACTTCCATTCATGTAATTTCTAACTTCCATTCATGTAATTTCTAAATTAAGACAATGTATAATCCAACTTCTTTATTTGTTCAATGTAAATTTTAATTCTGTTTCATCTTATTTCTATTATTAAGACGAAAAATGTCTACTTTATTGTCGCTTTACATGTTAGAATTTTGATACTTCTACCTAGCAACCGTCATTATGACGTCGTTTGGTGTCGCCACCGTGTGCTCAATTTGGCGATTGAGCACCACTCGGCAAACCTCAACAGATTCCAGTACCCTACATCTAATCTCGGCTGTATGACCAAGTCCGCCATTAGAAACTAAATGAAATGAAATGAAATGGGGTTTAACGTCCTACTGTTTTGCTCCGAACTGGGTTAATGAAGACGGGCATACGCCATACAGTGTGCTATGAGGGAAATTTTGCCCGGACAGCGGCATTACGGCCTACTCTTATATCGAATTCCAACTGCCAAGGGATCTTTTACGTGCACGCCAATGTGTACACGGGACCTCGGTTTTTCGTCTCATCCGAATGACTAGACAGCTGTCCTTGTCAGGCCCTCCGTCCTGCATCACTGACAAAGGGAAACCACGCCGGAAAATCTGGATGAACTTTCTCGGCCAATGCAGGGATCGAACACCCGACCTCCAGGCTAGCGAGCCAGCGCCTTACCCACTTAGCCACCGTGATCCCCCCCCATTAGAACTACTTTCAAGTTCCCGGATTACAATGGCGTTGTCCATGACGACTAATGACGTCATTGATGACGACGTATTTGAAAAATGTTTTATCATACAAAATTTGCAAAGTTTGAAGCTGTTTTTCTTTCAAGTTTATCCGATTTTCTTTAAACAAGGACAAATTTGCACTGAAAATTCTACACACTCTTCGAACGACGCAATTTTGAGAACTTCTTTCTAAACGCGGGCAAGTTTCCCTTATAAGTAAACCGGTGCCGCATCGCAAATGTATAGGCGTAGGTGCATATCACTTACTGTCATACAGCCGAGGCTTGATGTAAGGTTCCGGAATCTGCCAAGGTTTGCCGAGTGGATTGAGCACCCGATCGGGACCATTCTGTTGATACAAACGACTCGCTCTTCGTCTGGTTGAATGGGTTGGCGGAGTGTTAAAATTGAATACATGGAGAGAAATTAAATGGGGTTTAACGCCCTACTGTTCTGCTCCTATGCTGGGCTAATGAAGACGGGCATACGCCATACAGTGTGCTATGAGGGAAATTTTGCCCTGGCAGCGGCACTATCGCCTACTCTTATATCGAATTCCAACTGCCAAGGGATCTTTTACGTGCATTCCAATGTATACATGGGACCTCGGTTTTTCGTCTCATCCGAAGGACTTGACAGCTGTCCTTGTCAGGCCCTCCGTCCTGCATCACTGACAAGGGGGAACCACGCCGGAAAATCTGGATGAACTTTCTCTGCCAGTGCAGGGATCGAAAACCCGACCTCCAGGCTAGCGAGCCAGCGTCTTACCCACTTAGCCACGTGATCCCCATACATCGAGAGAGAGAGAGAGATGGGGTTTAGCGTCCACGCGACACAAGCTAAGTCATTTCGGGACTAACATATGGCTCAATTTTATTTCAATAATTCGCTTGCGCGTAGGGTCTTTAGCAGTGGGTGGAACCTGAAGGACTCGGAGAAAACCAATGAGATGGACAGGCGAACATACTCCTTGGCACGTACAACCGGGAAATCGAAACCACACCAGTTGACTCGATAACAGACCTTATGATACAGCGCGCACGTGCTAACCATTCGGCCATCCAACCCCCCAAACAGCATCGAACGTGATATGGTTTACAAATATAAGCTAAACAGCATTTTCTAATTTTTATTTAAAGCAAGTGCAGGATTTGGAGAATTTTATTTGATTTTTTTTTTTTTTACAATTGAGCCAATTAATATTTATATATACTGTACGGTCTATATTAACACAGGGTACAATTTTATGGATACACAATTACTGAGTTTAATACTAAGCGACGTTTCGACGAGGATACACTCGTCATTATCTAGCCCGTCTCTCACTCTCACTCTCTCTCTCAGCAAATTTCAGCACTCTGTCCAACCTTCAAAACGACGAAGGACGAGTCGTTTATGTATTGTTTAATGGTCGAGAGCGAGACATTAAAGGAGCTAAGTCTCTAACTCAATATCATCCAAAATCTTCAACATTTAAAACACGAATTATTTGTCAATTTAAAACAACATTGATGCTGTGATCTTACCGGAAAAGGGTGGGCTTCTGATATCCAATATTTAAGACAAAATAAATATTTTACCATTGGTACACGAATCGTGTACCATAATGCGTTTCAGCCCCAGTTCTAGCAAGAGGCTAGAGGAACGAGGCTAGACATATTGCACCAAACCAAACGGCTTATGTAGACTGGAATAACCAGACGCTAGGAATTTGCACTCGATTGAGACTGCTGGCTTATTTCACGGAACATAACTGATTTAAAATTAGAGTAAAAACGGAAACGATTGAATGTAAATCAGTTTATATACATTCATATTACGGTATTATATGAGTTGCGACCCAATATTTGCCATTTAGCTCCTTTAAGTAATATATTGTAACAACATGAGGGCCGTGAGGCCCGAATGTTTTTATAATATATTACGCAATGTCTTAAGCTCGAGACCATTAAACAACTTAAAATACAGACACTTGCACGTGCTTTGCAATGAAATACGTCACTCGAGTTCAATATTTTACCAAGTTACGCTTGGCACATTGCCCGTACGATTATTTGAAATAATGGTACGCCAACATCAAAGGATGACGTCACACCTGTATTTTAAATCAACTTAAAATACAGATGTGACGTCACCCTTTGATGTTGGCGTACCATTATTTCAAATAATCGTACGGGCAACTTGCCAATCGTACCTTTTTTAATTGTCACATATTAGACTCGAGTGACGTATTTCACTGTAAACGCACGTGCGGAGTGTCTGTATTTTAAGATGTTTAATGGTCTCGAGCTGAGACATTGCGTAATATATTGTAAAAACACTCGGACCTGACGGTCCTCTTGTTGTTACAATATATTACTTAATGTCTCGCTCTCGACCATTAAACAATACATAATGGTCCCGACCAGGTGCGCAATCACCAAATGAGCACGCAGTGGCGACACCAAACGACTTTATAATGATGGTTGCTAGGTAGAATGTAAAAATTCTAAATTCGTTGATGTTGATGCTAAACGTGTAAAGCATCAATGAAGAAGACGTTTTTCGTCTAAATAATAGAAATAGGATGAAATAGAATTAAAATTTACACTGAACAAATAAAGAAGTTGGATTATACATTGTCTTAATTTAAAAGTTACATGAATAGAAGTTAGAAATTACATGAATAGAAGTTAAAAAATACATGAACAGAAGTTAGAAGTTAGACGAAAGCATTTTAGAATTTTGAATCTAATATACCGCCATACTATACAAATACTGATATTATTATTATTATATATATATATATATATATATATATATATATATATATATATATATACATGTATACACACACACACCCATACAAGCGCGCGTCTAGTCATCTGTTTTAAGAACAAACTGAAAACTTTGCTTTTTGAAGGTCCTTTGTGATATTGACATCGAGAACAAATCTAGTGAACCCGAAGCGCATAAAGAAACTGTCAAAACAGTGTTAATGCACTATACAAATACTGATACACATACACACACTAGTTCTCCTTCGTTTTATATTCCGTCAAAAATAAAACTGTTGATTTCATACATTTAAAAGTGACACAACAGCTTAATCCAATTCAATATGTATACTATATTTTGACATAATTCAGAGACTGAACTTCTTAAACATCAGACACGATTTAACATTGCTTCGTGTTATTACTTATAGTCCTACAGTCAACGAAAACGAAGCTCGTCCCCTGATCTAAAGAATAACGAAGCCGACTGAACGGCGGCCGTTCTTAATATATGTTACATTATGCCTAGGCCCCACTGGGCATTGTTTGCCTTGGTGATGTACTTGCGATGGAAATTGGCGAGCCTGTTTTCTCGACAATGCAAGCTTTGAAATTTTTCGCAGTTCTCGCTGGGACTGTCGATGGCTCCAGGTGACTCGCGATGCCCCCGGAGTTTGCCTTGGACACCGTGGAACTTGTTCCCGATGCCATCCGAGGCTCATAAATTTCCAAGGTAAGAAATATGCCCAGTGGGACCTAAGCATAACATTATGTGGCGTAGAAAATCAGAACCATAAAGACGAAGCAAAATTTTAAATGATCATGATAGTTTCTGAGATTTAGTCAAGTGTCTACTCCAGTGCAGAGGCGTAGCCGTGAAATATATATTGGGGGGGGGGGGGTGCGCAAATGAAATTATATAAAATGTTGACAATCTGTGACGCCGATGTAGCACGATAGAAAGAGTGGGGGCGGGGGGGGGGGGGGGGAGGTGAGTTTCAGTCTTCTGTAAACACTGTTTTAGCATATTTTACGGGGTTAAACTAAAACATCTCACTAATACAATGTTGATCATGTTTAAATCAGGGGGATCCAAATGAAACAAAACTTGATCACATAACTTTAAGTAATGAGGATGCATGACAATCACCTTGTTAACTACAATACTGTATACATCATACACATTGACATTTACAAGAAACGTGTATAGATATTTAAAATATTTTGTACATTTTGTGTATTATAAATGGATTTCAAAAAGTAACCATAAGTGTTTGTGTTTTAATTTGTACATTGTTTTATACCAATAGAATCTTAACTAATCCTAATAATTGTTGTAAATATGTAAATTTTTGGGGAGTCCAAGTATATTCAGACCCCCCCCCCCCCCCGAAAAACAATTGAGGGGGACGGACCCAACCACCCCCACCCCCTCCCCATGTGTGACGCCCATGCTCCAGTGTTATACATTGATTTATAACCGTAAAGACCGTTATATTATTCACTGTTCTCTCCAACCAAAAAAGATTCATCATTTCCAGTCCAGACAATGCAGACTATAGTGTGTACTGGGTATTGGTCTCAGATCCTGATCAGGTGTTTCATCAAAGCCATATGATTTTCGTGTTCCATTACAACAGATGAACATAAGACATTAAATAAGATAAAGTAATCAGCAACAAACTTGACTTCACTATTCCACCATCTAAAATGTAATAAAACATACCATGGTTTTAATTATTAGAGAATTAGAAGAGAGAAAAAAGAAAATGTAAACCAAAAGTAAAAGAAAAAAAAGAACTAGTATTTAGGGAAAACATGTTTCGTGGAATGTAATAATGAATCATGGTTAGCACATTTGAATATAAGCAACAGCTTTTTTAGTCCGATATCCTGTCATATCCCCTGTTCGTTAATGTGTTTACAATTTCGACCTATTTTTCAGAACAAAGCCTTGTAGGTATGGTACTTGAATAGTGCTTATTCATTCTGTTAAAATCAAGTTGGTGAGAAGGAGCACCTTGAAAGGTGAAATTTAGATTTTTTCACCATTTAGACCTATTCCCCAAGTCCACTTGGTATGTTGCTCTCTAATAGGGACATATACATCTACATAATGGCGCCACTTACAAAAATGTATAATTTGCCACCAATTCAAAAATGACCACAAGTTGATCGCCAGACATTCGTAAGAGCCCGTGAGCATCCGCGGTCGTAAATGGGGTGTTGCTTCTATTTATAAGTCTCGGTTAAGTCCACGGGACTTTGTTTTTCACGAACAGCTAGTCTTATTTTAACTATATAAGTTTGGAATTACCACACTTGACGCCGAAGTTTTCCAGGATATCATTTAATTTTCGATCGATATATTCAATATCACAACCATTTTCTTCCAGACATTTTCTAGCGATTGAAAGACTCCTGTAAAAAAAAATAACATATCGGTAAACTATGAAGTAAACGGCCATCATGACTGTCATATTTCAGAGTACTGCAATGTCGTATGTTCCGAAGATGACAGAACAATTTCTGAACTAATTCTAGAAAGCGTTAGCTGCCGTAGACCATAATATGCTGTAAAATATTTGCATCTCTCTCTCAATACCGTATTTATCAGATACCAATAACGATTGTTGTGCCAGCAAAACAGAAATGTCGGGAACCAATGTGATACAATTTATTTTAAATTAGGAGATATTTTCCCTGTCGCAAACACAAAACAATGGCCAAATTGAAAAGTTAACTCACTGGCAAACAGTATCTCTATTAAGGTTAGGCACATTGGGTATACATTTCAGATTGCTGAAGAAGCCACACTCGTCTGCTGTGGTGAAATATAACTGAAAAACTAAAAAATAAAACGAGTACCGGCAGTGGCGAACAGGCCAGGTTGTCGGCTTTCCCAATGGCAAGTGGGCCGCTGAGGAAGTGGGTCCCCTTAGACATTAGACAATATATTTAAAATATAAATTATCAAAAAATATAAAGAAACCAAAATCGGAAAAAATTCTAATTACATCTTTTTGTTTGCACTGACATATTTTTTGACAATTTTATTAATTTTATTCATTTTAAAAATTAAATGATAGAATTGTATTGGTGGGCGGGCCCAGTATGGTTCACCGGCAATATTAAGATATAAGGAAAAAACCGGTAAAATAAATTAACAAATAAATGTTTTCAAAATTAAAATCAACAAAAGAAGAGTTAAAACGAATGGAGGTGAAGACGGAGTCAGGTCATAGGGGGTACGCTATGAAATTGCGTAGCAAAAGGTTAGCCAAACTTCATCTTAAAGTTGCTTCATAATGGCGTATCGGGAAGATTGGGCCAAGCCTCCTGGTCTCTAAAACATGCTGCCTTTTATATTGGTGGTGGCGTTGGTTGGGTGTATTGATTTGTTTTTAGTTGTGGATGTGCGGGGGGGGGGGGTACAAGAAGCGCACAATTGCTGACTAATACTATAAAAACTTTCTGCACAAGTCACGGTATCAATCTGTTTCACAGTGGATGTATCGCCGTTGACCATATAACTGGACGCCATAACAAAATTGGTGAGTACGTCATATTCACCGATTTCACTTTTATATTCAACCTTATTCTATTTGTAGGTGAACAAAGTTTTGAAGAAACTTCCATCACTTGGTGACATTATAAGTTTGATTTACTTACCTAAGAATATTAGTAAACTAACTGTCTTCATTTTGACTTCTGTATTTAATTGATTAATTAAATCAAATAGGAAGAGCGAGCGAAAATGTACTCAAATGAGAAAACTGTTATTGTAGATCAATTTTATATTGTCCAGTTGTTTTCTTATGCAGGATATTAAATCACGTCTCTTGTTAGTGAACTCGTTCCAGTGATGCTCTTTATGTGCGTTTAATATCTACTGTACAATGATCTAGTTATCTGATGTATAATGTTGATACTGTTATGTGACGATGGTATGGGAAGGAAATAAAGAAACCCGTCATCATCCGGTAAGATACAGCCTAAACGAGTTCATAAATTGTTATAGTACTGAAATTATACTTAGCACAGTTGTATATAATTTACTATAAAATGAGATTATCATACGCCCTGGGGAGGAATAACCCTTGATCTCTTTTTAGAACTGGTCTATGTCTTCGTCGTATACGGATGGCTCTGTGTAATAGCCCGTAATACTCCTCGATAGCGCTTTAACATCTATTATGACCATTGGACCTTGTGACTGGGATTGGACTTTAAGTGTTCAGCTACAACCGAGTTGTTTGTCATTGTTTTCGACCTGTGGCCGTATATCTTTTGTTTAAAGGAGCTAAATCTCAAACTAAATATATCCATAACATACAAAATTAAAAACACGAATTAGAATTCATATTGGTCCATATGAATCAATACTGGTGTTGTTTGTTGCCCTGAAAACATGGGATCCTAATATCCAATATTAATACCGCAATAACCATTTTTAAAAACACTAAACGACGTCGTGTACTCTGTACTGTATAAAATATCCATTTTAAATGTAGTTTAACTCTTTTTTTTCTGTTAATCGATGTTATTGGGGTTTTTTTTTTTGTTGGTTTTTTTTGTTGTTTATTTCTTTGGATTTTTTTGTGGGGGGGGGGGGGGAGAAAATGTGTTAAAAATGTGAATTATTTTCTCAAATTACGTGTTTTACGTATTTCTATTGAAAATTCATTATTAAACAGGAAATCTCCGTGAAGTCTAGGGATAAAATGTTTTATTCCATTCTATAATGGACTAATGGGCCTAGACAACTTACTCCGACGTAAGAAATAATTATCCAACACGCTGAAGCTGAATTTTAAAATCAAGAGGACAGCATATGACAGCGTGTGCCCAACGAATTTTTTTAGCGTTCTTTACTTATGCGGAAATCATGCACAACGTTAGTCTAACTTATGCCTAACTTATGCATAGCGTGTTGGAGCGTATTTCGAGGACCACGTGACGTCAGATATAAAAGCGGAGTAAAGCCGTATATATAGATATGCCCGGCGCCATACATATGAAAAATACATTTTTTGAATTTTTGTCAAATTCGATTTTTGGCACATTTCGCCTCTATAACAAGTTCGTGTTTGAAAAATTTAAAAAGAAATTATTTATTCCCTCACCACTAAAATACACTGATTACGAAATATCGCTCTCCGAAACTTCTTGGTTTCTTTTGCAATTTGCTTGGGGTAAGACGTTATCACTCCCCGTCTATGTATAAATAAAATCAATCTGTCTAATATATAATACAAACCACACAAATTTAACAGATACAAATGCATGTTATTCCACAGGTAGACAGACAGGGCCCCCTTTGAATATTTGCGCCCCATCTCCAATGAAAACAATCATGTTGTTCTGATACTGTTCTTAACCAGTATCAAACATATATCGTACCTGAGATTTGTTACAAATCGCCTCTAGCATGTTCCACACAACCCAACATTTATCGGCACCGGGATTAAGTGTATATATCTTTGTTTCTAACGCTTATTGGGAATATGTCACGGAAACTACAATAAAAAACTTGTTTACAAAAACATTCTAAAGAGTGAAAACTGACATATTTCAAGCTTTACTGTATTTAAAGAAATAATTTAGATCAGCCGGCTGAAACTCCATCTCCGTTATTTGTTCATTTTTCAGGTATAGTGCCCGTTTCCACCGAAAATGATATCGCAAACAAGTGTTCAATCTATGAATGCATAGATTCCTACAAAATGTTTCTTTAGTCAAGTGAAACAAGAAATTCATAACTATGCGAGGGCGGGGTGAGTAAATTCGTGGTAACAAGTCTGAATAGGCTAATGGGACAATAGAAAAAGTTCGCCTTGATGTTGACAAATACGTTAGACGATATGAACACCAACTAAAAAGATATATAATGTGATTCAGCTGCTATGTCAGAAGTACGTTGCCTATAGGTTAGAAATAAGTTACGTGTACGCTGCTCAATTGCCCTGCTGGTAGCCGACGTATGCCAACTTATGAGTAACTTGCATGTAACGTGCGTGAATGCGATTATTAGATGTGACACTATCCTGTGTCGCGGTACCAAAAAGGAATTAGATGTGACACTATGGGGACAGATGATCGTCTAGGACCTGCTTGGACTTCACGTTGTTGGATGAATTATTTCAATCATCAATTAATTGACCCTGGAACACCGTTTATGTTGTTACTAAGTTTATCTAACTAATACAGCAAACTACAAAGGTTACATACACGAAACTACAATATCTATGATAGTTACTTTTTGAGTTATTAAATTATCCACGGTCTGAGTTTAATATCCTTTCCAACTCAGACCTAACGGCTTAAACGTGGCAAGAGGCACATACTTCTTGATAGTTCTACATACCGTTCGCGCTAGGATGATGTGTTCATCCTAGCCTCTAAGCTGAGGAGGCTATTGGTATGTTCCCCTTGAGCTCCGAATGATTGTCTGAGGTAAATCAAACCCGCTCTATAATACATAAAAGTATTATGCATCAGCTTTTTAGGGCGGGACAATTACAATTTTTGGTTAAGTGTTTCATGTAGGCACCGTTTAACGTCAACATTATTCTAGTTAATTGTACTAATCTGTGCCCGAGATGACTGGACGATAGTACCCTACTTTCCAGAAATGGGTATTGACATAGAATTTAATCTGCCCCATTAATAAAAATTAGCAGTACACTGAAAAAAAACTTGTGTTGGATCTCAACACAAGTACTTGTGTGAAAATTATTCTACACAAGTTATGTGTTGTTTTGCATTGCATTAACACAAACTTGTGTTCTTTTTAATGCATTAACACAAATCTTGTGTTTTTTCCATATAATTAACACAAGTAATGTGTACCGTCAACAAATATTTTTTTTTTAAATTTGAACTCCATACAAAGTCTTAATCCGGGGGTCCACAAGTAAGAGAAAAGTATTTTTTACTCAGACAATATAGCCAGACAGACTTGAATGCTAATTGGTGTTAAGATGTCTGTAGTTAAAATAAAGTTGGGCCCAATAAACTGGTAGATCAAAGGCCTGTTGAGCGCTCATGCCCGGTGTGATTTTAACAATTGACTCCAAATGCGTTGACAAGAAAATAAGTAAAACTATCATTGAATGTGATTGGTTGATAAAATCAACGTACTATAGGCTACATTTTGTCTGCGATATCATGTTGGTGGAAGCGGACATTAAATGAAGTGATTTCACACAATTCATTTAACAACGTGCTGAAATGATTTTAGAGCAGTGATATGTTTGACAAATGTAAGCTAATGGTCACATAGAATACAAGACCGCAGGTTTGTGAATATTTATATATAAAAAAAATAATACCATGTATGTAATTTAGCATCGATATTGTTTCTCTGTATAATATTAGTATTTCGTTTCCTTAAAAAAACTCCAACAATTTAAACCGGAAGTTCATGTTTATAAGATGGCGCGGTCAGGAAAAAAATTTCGGCATGTTATTATCAAATCTGTTCAATTTTTCTGAAATCATGCTTAATTAACATTAGTTGTTCGGCGCTACGATGTTGTTCAAATACTTACATTACAGAATCACATTATGACTAAGGCAGAAACGGCTCGACTTGAACCAGCAGGTAAGAATCTGTTTTGAAATTATATCTTGGGAGGTTGGATTGGCGTTGGAGACCCGATTGGCGGCCATTTTGATTCTTGTTTCATGATTTTTTATATTATAACGATTTTGCCAAGAGTAGACATAAACGCGGGCACAGACTAGAAAAAAAATCTTTTTACACTTTTGTGTTAGTTGAATTGTAATCTAATTTATGTTTAAAAAAAACAACCTTAAATCTAATAAGCAGATATTTTCCCCACACCCTCCGTTGTTCAACCTCAGTGAGTCTGTGTAATATTTAATATTAGGCCCCATTTTTGCCTGATTGTCACAGTTAATAAATAATGGAACTAGAATCAGCCTGTGGAAGTTTCTCTATAGTTTTATTATTTTTTCCAGTCAGTGATGATATGTGACTCTTTCCACCTTCCAGCAATAATTATTGAGAATTTACCAAGGACTCCATTGGCAATGAATCGAAGAAAAACAGGTAAAAATTTCAATTAATTTTTATATTTTCTATTTTATTTTTTTTACCAACGTCCTACAATGATTAGTTTATGTGAACATACAATCCAAAATAAAGTATTTATATGGCACTTACATGCAACAGAGAGAGAGAGAGAGAGAAATGACATCCTTACATACTGTACATGTACTTGTATTTGAAGAATCAAGTAGTCCATGCTGTGCCTATATGCATACCGGTAATCAACTACGACGAGGATTAGCCTACTTCCGTTTTCACCCTTTCCCTGCACACTGTCTCATTCTACATGTATTAAAAATTGGTATGTTACTGTTATATTAATTCTGCACGAACCTACATGTAGAGTTGTTGTAGGATGGGTCCTTATATCTACTTAGCCTACAGACGCTAGGTCGTTTCGGGAAAAAGGACAGGTAAGGTTAAATTTAATATGAATAATTCGCTTGCGGGTATGGGTATTTAGCTCCGACTGGTCTAATGCATTGTGCTAAGTGAAAATGTTTGTCTGGGCAGCGACACTATGGCCTACTCTCATACCGAATTCAACCCAAAGAGATAACCTGTGGCCTCCATGCTAGTGTGCCAGCACCTAATTCACTCAGTCACCATGGCCGTCTTCTAATTACTATGACAGTGAAACCATGTGACAAACAAGGATTATTAAAATAGACTTTTACGGCTTAGGTATTTTGATACATATAGATACATTAGTTTCAATTTCATATCACACAGTTTGTATATATGGTAAGGTAGCTTTAATCGTAAATTACATATCATGTATTTATTTTTTCAGTTTCAATATTGGATGTATATGCAAATCACCCCGAAAAAGATCATGTAATAACAAAAGAAATTATAAAAGAAAAAAATGGAAGAAGAAATGGCTGGAAAAAATGATGATAGAGCAGCTTTTTCTTGGTGGGTAACTATTCAATTCTAATAGAAAAGATTGTTATGCTATTTTGAAATCTAAAATTCAGTTTATTATAGTAAAACTGTACACGTCATGTATGAGCAAAGACAGAATCTTAGTTATATGTAGATATCACTGTCTCATCTGTGGCAAAGCAAACCAACACATGAAACAAAACAAATGTAATTAAATTAACATTTTTTGACTTAATCAAAACTGTCTAGTCAATTTAAGCCAACTAATACATTGTCATTTTTTTTTTTTCAGTTACCCACCTCGGACGATCAAGTTGGAAAGGGCTATTGATATTGTGGAGACGTTTTCTCACAGAGCTTGCTTATCAGACAAAGACTATGTAAGTACCATGCATATTTGCTTTTTAAATCAGGAACTGGTTCTATACACTTGGTGGTGGGGTTGGATGGTCGAATGGTTAGCACGGCCTGCCATTGAGTCAACTGGCGTGGTTTCGAATCCCTGGTTGTATGTGACAAGGATTCAGGTCGCCTGTTCAACCTCGTGGGTTTTCTCCGGGTCCTCCGGTTTCCTCCCACTGCTAAAGACCGCTATGTGCAAGCGAATTAATGAAATAAAATTAAACCATATGTTAGTCCCAAAATGACCTAGTTTGTGTCGAGTGGACGTTGAACCCCATTTCTCTCTCTCTCTATACACTTGGTAATCTAGTTCTTCTTTTTGTGGCATAGTCTAGGGCTATGCCATTTGAAATACGATCAACATGAAAGTCAGCAGGCTTATTTGGTTGATTTTCTTACAGTTTTGATATATTACTTCAAAACTATAAGATGGATGCAATGTTACACCCTTTCATAACCATTAAAATAAAGCGTTCAAATGCATGAATTTGTAAAATATAATTAATATCATATTGTAATAATGTTTGCAATACTGTATTCACAATTGCCTTAGAGGAGATACACGTAATTGGTAAATCAAATGATTATTTTTTCATTATTGTCTTTTTTTCAAGACTTTTGTTCTGGCTTCTGACCCATTGAGGCATAATAATCTAACTGGGTCTGTAACTTGAAAAGGCACAATAAGTATTATGCAAAGTTGAAACTCACCGTGTGGAATAATAAGTTGTTTATTTAAACATTCTGAACCGTAGAAAGTGTATTTATTGCCAACTCAACCATATACCTTCAGGCCTTCACGTTTAAGGGGAGCTTTCGCTCCTGCTCCTCTCGACGCACGTCGGCTTTCCTTGGAAAGACTCCTGCAAATTAGCTAAATCGCTCTCCTAAATATTGAGATTTTTGTTTACTTTTAAACTGCATATATTCAAGGTATCAGGAGCTTTTTATGGCTCCCGTACAATTTTATAAACATGAAGGACTGTACCTTTTGAATATTAAGCCATCAAATTATTTTATAATTTTGAAAATGAAATGAAATGGGGTTTAACATCCTACTGTTTTGCTCATAAATTGGGCTACTGAAGACGGGCATACGCCATACAGTGTGCTATGAAGGGAATTTTGCCCGGGCATCGGCGCTACAGCCTACTCTTATATCGAATTCCGATTGCCAAGGGATCTTTTACGTGCGCGCCAGTGTGTACACAGGACCTCGGTTTTTCGTCCCATCCGAACAACTAGACAGCTGTCCTTGTCAGGTCCTCCGTCCTGTTCTGGATGAACTTTCTCAACCAATGCAGGGATTGAACACCCGACCTCCAGGCTAGCGAGCCAGCGTCGTACCCACGTGATCTCCTTATAATTTTGAAAAAGAATGCAGTGATTGTAAAAGCTATCTGTTGCATTTGGCCTGTTATTTAAATATTTTATTTTTGTTTTTAATGTTAAATATCCCTCTCAAACACAATTATATTTTAATTCTCTCCAGAAATTTGTGTAAAATATAGACTGTAAATTAAAACTTTCATCTTTTAACTGTTGAGTCAATTTAAGTGATCTAATACATAGTATGTTTTTTTCTCTCAGTTAACTACATCAGAAAGATAAAGACAGTTGGAATGGCTATTCATATTGTGGAAACTTTTCTCACGGAGCTCGATAATCAGGCAAAATGTAAGTAACATATATATTTGTATTTTTAATCAGGAAGTACTTCTATACACTTGCTTGGTAATCTAGTTATTCTTCTTGGGGCAATGCCTAGGACTCTGCTATTTCAAGTACTTGGCATGCTTGATTTTTGCCAATCACATCCATTGATTTCCTTCAAGTTGCGATAGGCCCTACATGTATGTGTATTTTTACAGTAAATAGCAGTAAAATAATGATGGACAGTACTTTACTTTCAAATAGATTTCAATAGATTTTAAAGGGTAATATCCAATTTGTTGTCAAAAATTTGTTGTCAATGGAAATAAAATAAGAACGGGTCCAAAAATAATTAGACATTGCCAAGTAAATAGGTGCTGCCATGATGTAGTAGGGAATCTGGATTTGCAGACAATACATGTATGAAAGGGTGAATACCGTAGTTGACCTATTATGAGACTTCAGTCCCAAATCTCAAGACTTTTTTCTGACTTCTAACTCATTTGATTTGAGCATAATAATCTGCCTGGGTCTGTAACTGGACAAGACACAATAAGCGTTACGCAAAGTTGAAACCAAATAGAGACTCGGTCTCGATGTGGCAAAATAAATTGTTTATTTAGACGTTGTGAACCATAGAAAGTATTCTTATTGCCTACTTTTTATTTTTTAGGCTGGAACACCATTGAAAGAGTATTTGCTGTATGATAACAACAAGAAAACCCAAGCATCAATTTATTTTATACTTCTGGGAAAGAATGCATTTGACCCAATTTTTAAATATTTATTTTTTGTTATTAATGTTAAATTTTCTTCCAAAACACAATTAGATTTTAATTCTCTTCAGAAATGTATGTATAATATAGCAAGTAAAGTGACATATAAATCATAAAGTATTTAATAGGCATTACTAGAAACCAAATGTAGATCAAATACACCCAGAATTACAAAAAACCTTGACCTACATAAAGGTGACTTTCCCTTGCTTATGAAATGAAATACGGTTTAGTATCCTACTTTTCTGTGTTCTTAGAGTGATTCTGCCCTACACCCTACTCTTATATCAAATATTTCAACTGTCAAGGGTTCTTTAACGGGAACCCGGGGGGGCAATGATTAACACGCACACATTTGATCAGAAAGTCTGTCATTGAGTCAAATAATTCAATTGTCAAGGGTTCTTCTAAGTGACCGCAGTGGGGGTGGTTTCGATTCCGGGGTTGGGGGAGGGGGTGGTGGATGGCCGAATGGTAAGCACGTGCGTGCTGTATCATACGGCCTGTCATTGAGTCAACTGGCGTGGTTTTGAATCCCCGGTTGTACGTGACAAGGAGTAGGGTCGCCTGCCCAATCTTGTGGGTTTTCTCCGGGACCTCCGGTTTCCTCCCACTGCTAAAGACCCCTATGCGCAACGAATTATTGAAATAAAATTAAACCATATGTTAATCCCGAAATGACCTAGTTTGTGTCAAGTGGACGTTAAACCCCATTTCTCTCTCTCTTGCTTTCGATTCCGGGTTTGTACCCAATTATCCCTTGCCATATCCAACACTACTGACAAGTGGGAACTATGCCGGAAAATCCAGTTGAACTTTCTCGGCCAACACCTTATACTCACTGAACCACTGTGGCTTATGACTTGTGATTGTATATAAATTTTTTGTACATAAGATATTTTTTTATTTCAATCCTGTAATCTTGATGCTTTGCTTCTTTTATTTACAAAATATTCATTTTGTTTGGGTTTTTTTTAATGAGGAAAAGGTTTTACATCATTTTATTACTCCTGCAAAATAGTGCATTTTTCTTTTGTTAGTTTTCTGTGTATATTAGTTATTTCTAGATGTCTCACAAATCACTTGTAGTGTGATTTTGTGGCACTTTTCAGTTTTTGAAATTGTTTCAATTTAGTGCATAATTAATCTTAGTGCTTGGTTTCGATGTTATTAAATTTAGATATATTTGAATTATATATTTTGGAGTATGGGGTAGGGATACTGTGTACATATCTTTATATTCTCAGTTCTTGTTTTGTGGTGAAGAACAATTTATATAGCTATTTTATATTTTGTGATAGGTAACGTGTGTGGGGTTAAGAACAATTTAAATAGCTATGTTATATTTTGTGATGGGTAAAGAGGGGTGTGTGTGTGTGTGTGTGTGGGGGGGGGGGGGGGGGTCATTATATATAACACAATATAATTAGTATTAGAATTTTCTGTTTTTCTGTTAACATTTCAAATATCTATTTAGTTTTGATGTATTAATTTATTTTTTCCTATGATTTTATGAATAAATAATAATCTTACAAAAACAAAAACAAATTTTGTTTCCTTCTTTTATCAAACTTTACAGGTCTAACAGAGCAAAGAGAGGGGTCCTGCATAATACGGTTGCTATACTGGATATAAATTGGGGAAAAACACAACACATGTTTTTGTTGATGGTTATACACAAGTCTGTATGAAATCACACAAGTTTCAGAAATTTCAACACAAGTTTCAGAAATTTCAACACAAGTTTCAGAAATTTTAACACAAGTTTCAGAAATTTCAACACAAGTTTCAAAAATGTCAACACAAGTTTCAAAAATTTCAACACAAGTATTGTGTAGATTTTCACACAAGTTTCAACACAAGTTTGTGTTGTTTGATAAATTTTAACACAAGTTTTGTGTTGTTTCAACATTTAACACAAGTTTTGTGTTGTTTCAACACAAGTTTGTGTTGTTAAATAGAGACACCTTACTTGTGTCAACCAATGCAGTGATTAGCTTTACCGTTTCAATTTTAGGATCTTTCGTTTCATTACTTTCATTATTTATTTCCTACGTTTATAGAAAGTTACCCATGTTTAAACCTAAACCAAACCTTATTTTTTTTCCTATTTACTTAGATTTTCTTAATTTAATTATTTTAACCTTTTTATCGTCCTTTTTAGCCATTATTTTTTTAACAAATCCCTAACCTCTAAAATTCCATTAAATCTACCCTTTGGTCTTTTTGGCTTTCCAGTGATTATCAGTGAGGCTGCAGCCTCAGGCCCAAAGATTTTGTAAAAAAATTTTTTTTAGACTTGTCTGATACGATTAAAAACGCATAGACAATGAATGTTAGGGGGGTGGGGTTTAGGCCCAACGGGAATCAACATAGGCACTGACCCGAAATTAATTAGGCCCACGCCATTTTGGCTTTCCAGTGATTATCAGTGAGGCTGCAGCCTCAGGCCCAAAGATTTTGTAAAAAAATTTTTTTTAGACTTGTCTGATACGATTAAAAACGCATAGACAATGAATGTTAGGGGGGTGGGGTTTAGGCCCAACGGGAATCAACATAGGCACTGACCCGAAATTAATTAGGCCCACGCCATTTTAAATAGGCCCTATTTAAAAACTAAATAGGCCCTCCAGCAACTGCCGCCTCAGGCCTTGGTGGAGCTTAATCCGCCACTGACGCTACTTCATTACCCTAGTTTTCGTCACACATCATGTAGGTAAAGATTTCTATATTAAACAGAACACTTTTCTTAGACCTAAAATAACCCTATAGTGTTATATGTACGGGTTAAACGTACGGGTTAACCAGATTGTAAGCATTGTCATAAATCTATAAAAATATGTTTTGATGTTCCGACTGTTGGTTGTATCATCACGTAATCATGCTGGCTTGAAGGCGGTTATTAATACCGATTTGCTAGTATAAGCTGGACCTGTCTGTTTCTTTATCAGGGTCCCTATGCCTGTAAATTGATAGTACCGCAAGCTTACACCTGAAAGCCCAGAGCCGGTCCAATAACTGACGAGTAGCAGTTTCACTTTCAGCCTGTGTTACCTTTGGCTGACACCTCGCCCTCGTCTACCGGTAAGGATATCCTGTATTCTTATGTTAGCGGTAAGGGGTTGTGCATTAAATTGGCAAGCCCTTAGGTACGCTACAACAGCCTCTTTTTCAGTAGAGATTTTATTTCTGTTATACTTTGAACAAGCCAACATTGAGACTCATGTCTACCGCCGAAATCCCCCCAAAAAACAGATGACACATATTGATTAATTGCACATTTATTTATTTTTTCAAAAAGATCGGGTAATCAAACTGATTGTCTATGCTTAGTCTAAGCATAAAATGTTCACTATCAAACTCAGGTTTTGAAGTACCTGGTATTGAGTGAAACTATAGACTAAGTTTCATCACTCTCCATCAGTTAGAATCAAAGTTATCTTGCCCCAAAGCATCGACCAAAGACATTGCGTATCTTTGCTTAGCTTTAATGAGAAATATTAATCATTGAACTCAGTCAAAACATTCGCCTAATGAACATCTATACCTCATTTAAAAGCAGAATTGTTTTCGTGTTTCAAAGTCTCAAACGATCAAATTATTCATCTCTGCTTAGCCTTAGTGGAAAATGCACGTGAACGAACTATGTCATGGCATTCACGTAATAGATACCTACACCAATTTTGAACATTATACTTCAATTAGAAGAAGGGTTATTGTGTTGCAATGTCTCGACCAATCAGATTAAAGTCTCTACTTTGCCCAAGCAAAAAATGATCGGTATCGAACCTTGTTAAGGTACTGATGTAATAAAACTATACACCAAGTTTCACCACTTTCTCTCAATTAGAATCAAAGTTGTCGGGCTCCAAAGTCTCGACCAATCAAATTACTTATCGCTTTGCTTACCCTGAGCCGAAAATGCTCTCACAATCAAACTTAGTCAAGGTATAGATGTGATGAAACTATACACCAAGTTTCATCACTTTCATTTAATTAGAACCAAACTTATCGTGTCCCAAAGCATCAACCAATCAATTTGCTTATCTCTGCTTACCCTAAGCAGAAAATGCCTATCTTTGAACTCCATCAAGACATTCAACCAATCAACGCCCACACCAAGTTTGAACATTCTACCTCAATTCGAAGGAGAGTTATTGTGTTCCAAAGTCTTGACCTATCAAATTGCTTATCGCTCTGTTTACCCTGGGCAGAAAATGCTCATTATCGAACTTAGTCAAGGTATTGATGCAATTAAAACCAAGCACGAGCAATACAAACCATTAGAAAAAAAATCGAAGTCCTAAACAAAACGGTATAGGCAAAATAGTGTAATAAGGCAAAATAGTGTAATCAGCATACGGACTGTTCACCGTGTACAAAATACACGACAAACAGTAGTAACAGGTGTCCGGAAGAGTAATGATTACCCTGCCTGGCGCCAAACCCGCCATAGCTGCATCCAAATTATTAGACGAAATCTCGGTAAAATAGCGTGATTGGCCAATCAACTATCGGTATGCAAAATGCACAGGATGAACAGTGTTAACGATGTAGTAGACAGACATTATCAGGAAGATAGTATACGCGTCAATTAAATATATCTAGAATAATAGCCGAGAAAGACGTGTTATATTTACCAGTCAAGTCAATATGCGGCCATAAAACTTTTTATAGGGTTTAATAAGTTTAGTTCGCTAGTAACCCTGTACCCAGTT
Source organism: Patella vulgata (assembly GCF_932274485.2). NCBI lineage: Eukaryota > Metazoa > Mollusca > Gastropoda > Patellidae > Patella > Patella vulgata. The sequence goes on from NC_065885.2 coordinate 49,582,280, forward strand.
AACATTGATGGTTAGATTTACGTAAAGTTTAAGTCATTATGGTTAGATTTTGGTTAGCGTCCAATAATGGTAAAATTCTTTGGTTAAATTTACGTTACTTTTACGTCATAATGGTTATGGTTACTTTTACGTCAGAAAATGACGTAAATGTAACGTAAACTTTATGACGGATTACTAACCAATTTTTTTCCCTTTGAATACTTCTTGATTAAATAACATTACAAGTGTGTGCACATTCTAACAATTGATATATAGTCGGAATTCAGACATAATAATTATATATGTATTATTGGTTATAATTCTAACGTTAATCTAACGTAAATTTTACATCAGGTTTCTAACCGTTAGTTTATGGTTAGTTTTCTGACGTAAATCTAACGTTAGTTTTCTGACGTAAATCTAACGTTAGTTTTCTGACGTAAATCTAACGTTAGTGTTAGTTTTATGTCATAATTTTAACCGTTAATTTAACGTTAGTTTTCTAACGTAAATCTAATGTTAATTTTATAACATAAATCTAACTTTAGTTTTCTAACATAAATCTAACGTTAGTTTTCTAACATAAACCTGATATTAGTTGTAAAACGTAAAACAAATGTCAGTTTAATGTCATGATACTAACAATTAAGGGCCTGACAAGACAGCTGTGTAGTCATTAAAATGGGTAAGACCCTGGCTCGCTAGCCTGGAGGTCGGGTGTTCGATCCCTGCATTGGCCGAGAAAGTTCATCCAGATTTCCGGCGTGGTTTCCCCTTGTCAGTGATGCAGGACGGAGAGTCTGACAAGGACAGCTGTCTAGTTGTTCAGATGGGATAAAAAACCGAGGTCCCGTGTACACATTGGCATGCATGTAAAAGATCCCTTGACAGTTGGAATTCGATATAAGAGTAGGCCGTAGTGCCACTGTCAGGGCAAAATTTCCCTCATAACACACTGTATGGTGTATGGCCATCTTCATTAGCCCAGTTCGGAGCAGAACAGTTGGACGTTAAACCCCATTTCATTTCATTACATTTTGTATCCATTTCTAAGTGCCCAAGAATAGAGATCTAGCTCCTTTAGTAGTTGCGGTCTGTAGGTGACACACAAAGAGAAACTGAATGAATGAATGATCTACTCTCTTTTCAAATTCCAAATGTCAAGGGTTCTTTTACGTGCACACCCACGTGATGGACTAGACACTGTTTTTTTGAGGTCCTCTGTCCTACACCACTACTAACAAAGGGAACTTTCTCGACCAACATGGGGATCACTTTGGCTAAGTGGGTAAGACGCTGACTCGCTAGCCTGGGGGTCGGGTGTTCGATCCCTGCATTGGCTGAGAAAGTTCATCCAGATTTTCCTGTGTGTTTTCCCCTTGTCAGTGATACAGGACGGTGGGCCTGACAAGAACAGCTGTCTAGTCAGGGATGAAAAACTGAGGTCACGTGTACACACAGGAGTGCACATGAAAGATCCCTTGGTAGTTGGAACTTGATAAAAGAGTAGGCCATAGCGCCGCTGCCTGGGCAAAATTTCCTTCATAGCATACTGTATGGCGTATGCTCGTCTTCATTAGCTCAGTTTAGGAGCAGAACAGTAGGACGTTAAACCCGATTTCATTTCATTTTTCTCGACCAACACGGAAATTGAACCCCTCATTTGCTAGCCAGTGTGTTACTAATTACTAGAGAGAGAGAGAGAGAAATGGGGTTTAACGTCTACTCGACACAAACTAGGTCATTTCGGGACTAACATATGGTTTAATTTTTATTTACATAATTCGCTTGCGCGTAGGGGTCTTTAGCAGTGGGAGAAAACCGGAGGTTGGACAGGCGACCCTACTCCTTGTCACGTACAACCGGGGATCCGAAACCACGCCAGTCAACTCAATGACAGACTTTATGATACAGCGCCCGCACACTAACCATTCAGCCATCCAACCCCCCCCCCCCCCGTTACTAATTACTAAGTTTGTGAAATGTAGGTTTTTCCTCATGTAGGTTTGTCCTGATGAAGACAGGTACATACCATACAATGTGCTATGAGGGAAATTTTGCCCCAGCAGCGGCACTATGGCCTACTAATATCGAATCCAACTGCCAAGGGATCTTTTCGTGCAAGACAATGTATACATGGTACCTCGGTTTTTTGTCCCATCTGAGTGACTAGACTACTGTCCTTGTTCCTGCACCTCTGACAAGGGGAAACCATGTCGGAAAATCCTGATGAACTTTCTCCACCAATGCAGGCATCGAACACGTGCCCTCCGGATTACCGAGCCAGCATCTTACGTACTTAGCCACCGTGGCTTTATCAAAATTAGTAATGAAGATGTGCTATGACAGAAATTTTGCCTGGACAGCAGCATTACCGCACTTACTAATGACGATGTGCTAGGAAAGACATTTTGCCTGGAGAGCAGCATTTCCGCATATAGTCATTACCAATAGTTCTAAGTGCACGCCAACCTGTAAAACAGGTCTTTACACACTTTTCCATCATTACCAATTACTAGTCTGTGGGTTCACTAGTCCGTGGGTGCACTAATCCGTGCATTCACTAGTCCACTAGTCTGACTCTATAAAATACTATAAATATGAGTATTAAAGAAACCCAGTAGATATGGTGACTGATATCACCCTTCGTAAACCGATAACCCAACATCACGGCATTTTAACCCGAAATCACAACATTTTAATCATTATAGCATATGCCCTTCTTCATTAGCCCACTTGGAACAAAATAGTAGGATTTTCAAACCCCATTTAAAATTCATTTTCATACTTTTCTGCACCAATCGGACTATTGAAGATAGTCATACGCAATGCAGAGTGCTATGACGAAAATTTTCTATGGACTGTGGCAGGGCGGAGGATCTGGCAAGGGATAAGGTATAGGTGTTTGGGTCATACAAAAAATCAAGTCCTCATGTACATATTGGCATGCACGTAAAAGACACTCCGACAGTTGTAATTCAATATCAGAGTAGGCCATAGTGCCGCTATCCGTGCAAAGTTTCCGTCATAGTACACTGTATATAGTGTATGCCTGTCTTCATTAGCTTACTCAGAGCAAAACAGTAGGATGTTTAATCTCATTTAATTTTATTTAATTTTCCTACTTTTCTGCACCAATGGGACTATAAAAGATAGGCTGGCAAGCGGACGACCATATATTTATCGTCTCTCGATAAAAGACCTATCTCTGAAAATTAAAATTCCCCGATTTGATTATTCTTTTAATATGACGTAATTATGTAACCTCATATAAAATATAGTAGAGCGTATACAAACAAATTATATGAATAGATTCATTATCAGAAATATTACGCCATTTTTAGAGATAGATGTACAAATATATTTTTATCGTCTCGGGCAAGGTCAAGGTCACGATCTGTTCACGGTTGATGATTGTGTTTAAATCGGTTTATATCATATTATTTCTATTCACATTACAATATTTTTTTATAGGTTACGGTTATTGTTGTTATTTATCTAAATTGCTTTTATTATTTATTAAATATTTTTTGTTTGTTCGTTTGACCGGAACGTACGGAATTCTGGGATTTAAAATGGCGGCATAGGTTATTATTTTTCCCAAAGAAGAAATGATGCCGCGATTTAAAGTTAAATAAAGCTATTCCACACATACACAGACGATTTTGGATTCAGCAAAGTAAAGTTGAAGGTAAGTGCACTTTTTATGCGAACTTCCGTTGACAGTATACCGATAGATCTAATGTTGATAAAAAAATAATCTGGCCGTGGAAAAAGTTTGCACGCAACTTTGTATATCAGACAGTCAGTATTTGTTTTTAACACGATGCAGTTACATTGTCCGTAAACCATACTATTCATAAACAAAATCAACATTGCTTTAAGTTATCGAAAGTAATACTGGTTCCAAAATTGTTTTTAAAAAATCTGGATTAAAAAATTATCAAACACATAACGAATTTATTAATGATGTAGACTGTTAAAATTCAGGCTGTGCTAATTATAATATAAGTACATGTAGTATTTTCTAAACATTTTTATGGGTGTTTCAGGTTGGGTTTTTTTGTTATTGTACTGATATTTTTGCAAATTTAATAATGCATAATGCAAGATCTAAATCTATATATTGTACGTAGGTTAAGTAGGTATTTCTTGAGACTGTAAATGTTAAATTTTTTTATAAGACATTTTAATGTATTAACTTGCTAAGTCTATAATCAAGTCTCAATGCCATCGGGTGCTCGAGATGTTCACATATTCAAACACTGGCGGTTAATGTTAATGATTTAATTTAATTGAAAAATGGATAATCAAGACTTTAAGCTTATATACATAGGCCTATTTAAATGATATAACATTAAATAACAAGTTTGCCCGTACATACTTGTACATAAAGGTTTCAGTCCTACTCCCCAGCTTATTTTTTCTTGTGGTGGCCAAGAAAGTTCATCAGGATTTTCTGGCATGGTTCCTCTTTTAACTGGTGCAAGACAGGGGGGCTGGTAAGGGCTAATGTACAGTTGTTCGGATAGGACAAAAAAACAAGCTCTTTTGTACACACGGCCAGTCAAAATTTCCATCACAGCACACTTTCAAGCATTTGTCCAACTTCTTTAGCCCTGTTTGAGCAGCACAGTATGATGTTGAACCCCATTTCATTACAGATCCACAGTAGGTTGGCTGTCAGCCCAGTTGGAGCTGAACAGTAGGCCGTTTAACCGAATTACGTTTTTTTTTGGGAGTATAAAGTTGCTTTTTATTTATTTATTTTTTTTTACAGATCCTACATGTATATTTGAGCACCCTTGGTGGCAGTAATGACAAAGAAGTTCTAAAAAGATTTATATGGGCTTTATAATGAAAGTTAGACAACACTACTACTTGCCAAACACTACTACTTGTCACATAATGTAATGATATAAATATATATGTATCTATGGTAGCACAAATATCATCAGAGTGTAGGCCAAAGCTTTACAAGCATTGTAGGCCTAAAATACTTTCTGTCTGAACTTTTGACAGTCAATTCTTTGATGACTAGTTAGTTTAGAGCAGATATCCTGTCACAGTATTATATAACAGCTCTTTGGCTTAAATTCTAAACTGAGTTGTATCAGTGAGTTGAAAATCATCTGTGTTCCTGTTATTGCTCCCTGCTGCAGCCAGTAAACAATAAACTTTTGCGTTCCTTACAAATCTTCCAATTTTTATTGATAGATCAACCATAGCAAAGATCTCTATTAAGATTATATTTGTAATGTGTGTAACAAATTCTATGACATAGGTATAATATTGGTGTAGTTAAGTATATACCATATTTATGCACACATTTCAATGTTGGCATATTATTAGTCTCTATCATCTAGAAAAAAATATTCTATATTCTACGAATATTAGTGTGGTTGCGTTGTCAACATTTGAGAATAATCGGTCATAGGCTAGATTATCCGGTCTTTTACATTATCATAAACAAAGTCTAAGGGAGGTAACTAGTCCTAAAACAAGATGTTGACGCCCATGAAATTTATATAAGAATGCCATTTCCGAAAATCCATTTGATTGCATTGTCAGTTCAATATCCAACACTCTTAATTTTTTTTATTGTAAAATTTATCTTTTCATGGGCCATATCTATGTTGTTTTTTTTATTGAATCCTAATTCGTCATCACGATTCATGTTTGTTTATAAATGCAAGTGTTATTGACAACTGTCCCAGACCCTCATTATTTATATGGCCCAACTTTTCTTCGGCGTACACCGGCACAGTATTAGACTAGGATAACAGTCCTGAAACTCATGGAGTTGAAAAACATTAGTCTTATATACCGCCTCTACTTAATTATGGAAGTAGGTTGGAAAAATGTAAAATTTGGCAATTTGACTTATACTCAACATCGACTTATACCCTGTATGGTAATGTGATGATGCCCCCTCTTCCAGACAAGACATAGGCTATAACTGTTTCAAATGACAAGTGCTAAATGAAGTATTTATGTGGTCTTTGGTGAAAGAAATGAAATGAAATGAAATGTGGTGAAAGAAATGAAATGAAATGAAATGGGGTTTAACGTCCTACTGTTCTGCTCCTAACCTGGGCTAATGAAGACGAGCATATGCCATACAGTGTACTATGAGGGAAATTTTGCCTGGGCAGCGGGGCTACGGCCTACTCTTATATCGAATTCCAACTGCCAAGGGATCTTTTACGTGCATGCCAATGTCTACACGGGACCTCGGTTTTTCGTCCCATAACGACTAGACAGCTGTCCGTCTGTCAGTTCCTCCGTCCTGCATCACTGACAAGGGAAACCACGCCGGAAAATCAGGATGAACTTTCTCGGCCAATACAGGGATCGAACACCCGATCTCCAGCGTCTTACCCACTTAGCCACTTGATCCCCCCCTTTGGTGAAAGGGAGAGAGAGAGAAATGGGGACTAACATATGGTTTAATTTTTTATTTACATAATTCGCTTGCGCGTAGGGGTCTTTAGCAGTGGGAGGAAACCGAAGGACCCGGAGAAAACCCACGAGGTTGGACAGGCGACCCTACTCCTTGCCACGTACAACCGGGGTTTCGAAACCACGCCATTCGACTCAATGACAGACTTTATGATACAGCGCGCGCACGCTAACCATTCAGCCATCCACCCCCCCCCCTTTGTTGAAAGAAAACAGAGCTGTGGCTAGTGAAATGAAAGTTTAACGTCCTACTGTTTTGCTCTGAACTGGGCTAATGAAGATGGGCATACGCCATACAGTGTGCTATGTGGGAAATTTTGCCCGGACAGTGGCACTACGGCCTTCTCTTATATCGAATTCTAACTTCAAGGGCTCTTGTACGTGCACGCCAATGTGTACATGGGACCTCATTTTTTTGTCCCATTTTAATGACTAGACAGCTGTCTTGTCTAGCCCTCTGTCCTGCATCACTGACAAGGGAGAACCACGCCCGAAAATCTGGAGTAACTTTCTCGGCCAATGCAGGGATCGAACACCCGACCTCCAGACTAGATAGCCAGTGTCTTACCGACTTAACCAACGTGATCCCCGTTGTGGCTACAATTCCTGGATTTGAAGGTCAGGTATGATATGAAACGAATATTTTGAACCGGTTCACCAATGCAACCAATCCGTGACGGGTTAACTGATAGAGGGTTACATCCTTGATATAAATATACTTGTCGCGGGTTTTAAAAATAGAAATATATATATAAAGGTAGCTCAAAATTCATCTCTACATGTACAGAGGCCAAGGGGGGGATCATGTGGCTAAGTGGGTAAGACGCTGACTCGCTAGCCTTGAGGTCGGGTGTTCGATCCCTGCATTGGCCGAGAAAGTTCATCCTGATTTTCCGGTGTGGTTTCCCATTGTCAGTGATGCAGGACGGAGGGCCTGACGAAGACAGCTGTCTAGTCGTTTGGATGGGACAAAAAAAAACCAAGGTCCAGTGTACACATTGGCGTGCACATAAAAGATCCCCTGGCAGTTGGAATTCGATACAAGAGTAGGCCATAGCGCTGCTGCCCGGGCAAAATTTCCCTCATAGCACACTGTATGGCGTAACCTTTTGCGTCTCTTCAAAATATTTCAAATCTTTTGTCATGGATCAACCATTGCAAATATCCGTGTTACAATTATATTTGAAATGTGTTAAACCAATTCTGCAACACATGTAATATTGGTGTAGTATATATCTTTGTTTATACACCCACATATCAATTTTGGCCCTGTTTGTCCGTACACTGGGTGTGAAATGTGAATCATTCCGATTGTGAGAGGACAAGCATTATCAATATACAGCTTTTCAGGACTTTGCTTTCCTTGGTTAATTCTCCCTAGTCTAGTCGTTTGGATGGTACGAATGATCGAGGTCCTGTGCACACATTGGTGTGCACGTGAAAGATCCCTTGGCAGTTTGAATTCGATATAAGAGTAGGCTTTAGCGCCACTGTCTGGATAAAATTCCATAATAGGACACTGTATAGCATATTTCCATGTCATTAGCCCTGTCGGAATAGGACATTAAACCCATTTCATTTCACTCATTCCAAAGTTAACTTCTATTCCATCAATACCTTGAGCAAATAAGATAGAGGCTATAGGTTTTGGCCCAATTTGGTCAATATCCCAGTTTTTTCTTTCTTATATGCATATCAACACTTTCATAGCGCTAATGTAGACCTTTTTCTTGAACATTTTCCCGTGTCAGTGATGCCGGACAGAGGACCTGACATGGATGGCTGATTAGTCATACGGAAGGGACAAAAAAACCAAGGTACAGTGTAAACTCAAGTGTGTGTGTGTGTGAAAGATCCCTTGGCAGTTGGAATTTTATATAAGAGTACGCCATAGCTCTGCACACTGTGTGGCATATGCCCGTCTTCATTTCTCAAACAGCTGTGGATAAAAACTGTTAATATTTAAATGTGTATTTTGTATTTTATAACATTATATTTTTGTCTTTTAAATAAAGTATATGTATACATACTTGTAGTATATTTTGTCATATAATTCTGCTAGATTTTTAACTTTTCTGTGCAATACATTTAGAATTCTGACTGGTTATGGGTAGATAGAGAGCAATGGGGTAAAACATCCAATAGACATAAACTGTCCTTTGGGACTAAGTGATTCAATTCAAGTTGAATAATTCATCCGCACCAGGAATCTTTAGTAGTAGGAGGACCCAGAGAAAACCCATGTTCAAGTTGGGTGTGGAAACAAACCACTTGACTCAATGACAGACCTTATGATCTAAAGCGCACACGTTGGACCACTCAACTTTTAGCCTCACCCACGGGTCAGGAAAATTTGATTATTGGTTGAATGTACTTCCCATTTACTGCCGCAAATAATGAATAATTTTGAAGGTTTTAATGCTCATCAAAATTTGACTTTAGAATTGCATCCGTAAATGATGTTAATTTAATGTTAGATTTACGGTATAATGATCGGTTAGATATCCATCATTTTGCTCATCCTTTTAACGACAATTTAACGTCAGGAAATGACGTTAATCTAGCGTAAAGTTTACGTCATTTTTACGTTATATTTGCATCATTTTCTGACGTAAATCTAACGTAAAGTTTACGTCATTTTCTGACGTAAATCTAACGAAAATGACGTAAACTTTACGCAAATTTTACGTTAGATTTACGTCAGAAAATGACGTAAAGTTTACGTTAGATTTACGTCAGAAAATGACGTAAATATAACGTAAAAATGACGTAAAGTTTACGTTAGATTAACGTCATTTCCTGACGTAAAATTATCGTTAAAAAGATGAGCAAAATGATGGTAAACTGACTGACCATTGTTACGTAAATGTAACGTAAAATTAACATCATATTGTTATGTGGGTAGTTGAAGCTTAGATGACAAATGCCTCGATCTACTTAAAAAATCAGAATAAAAGGAACAGGCTCTCGCATAACGAATTAGCTGAGACACAAACACTCCATAAGCTGGTGATATTGGAATGTTGCTACTAATAAATGGAAAGTTAACAATCGGAAAGCCAAAGTCATCACGTTTATCGTACAATTTAACACTAAGTTTATGGCAATTGTCAAAATCGAGACGCAGATCCAAGTAGAAAGCGTAATTGTCACTGTCAGTAGTGTTTTTATACGCCCAAATTTTCATGTGGACGTATATTGTCGTCGCCCGTTCACAATTGTTTGTGAACAGTCTACAGGTCACAATTTTTATCCGATTTCAATGAAACTTGAAATATAGGTTTATCGGTTCCTTTCGATATTGGCATGTATCGGACCGTAACTTCATGGATTATGGCCCCTGAATGTACGAAAAATCACGTTTTTAGCTTGTGAACACTGTAGAAGTCACAATTGTTATCCGATTTGGTTTAAACTTGAAATGTATGCTTATAACCCAAAGATCTCGGTTCATTTCGATATTCGTGCATATCGGAACGTAACTTCCTGAATTATGGCCCCTGATTGTACGAAAAAAAATGCGTTTTTAGCTTGTGGACCCTATAGAGGTCGTAATTTTTATCCGATTTAAAAAGCCGTTTTATTGTTTAACCCTAATAACGGCTGAGTTCGAATTTCGTGAAAATCGGCCAAAACTGACAGACAAAATGGCCGCCGTTCGTTCTCAAATAGCGTAAAAATATGGTATATCAAGGTTGTGGACCCTATAGAGCTCACAATTTTTATCCGATTTTGTTGAAACTTGAAATGTAAGTTTATAACCCAAAGATTTCGGTCCCTTTCAAAATGCGCGCATATCGGACCGTAACTTACTGACAGATAAAATGGCCGCCTTTCGTTCTCAAATAGCATAAAAAATATGGTATATCAAGGTTGTGGACCCTATAGAGGTCACAATTTTTATCCGATTTCGTTGACACTTGAAATGTAAGTTTATAACCCAAAGATCTCGGCTCCTTTCGATATTCGCGTATATCGGACCGTAACTTCCTGAATTATGGCCCCTGATTGTATGAAAAATCGCGTTTTTAGCTTGTGGACCCTATAGAGGTCATAATTTTTATCCGATTTAAAAAAAAAAAACGTAGTATTATATCACCGTTACAACCTAAGGACGGCAGAGTTCGAATGTCGTGAAAATCGGCCCAAAACTGACAGACAAAATGGCCGCCCCTCGTTCTCAAATTGCGTAAAAATATGGTATATCAAGGTTGTGGACCCTGTAGAGGTCACCGTTTTTATCCGATTTTGTTGAAACTTGAAATGTAAGTTTATAACCCAAAGATCTTGGTTCTTTTCGATATTTGCGCATATCGAATTGTAATTTCCTGAATTATGGCCCTTGATTGTAGGAAAAATCACTTTCGTTTTAGCTTGTTTTCTATCCATCTCTCGAAAATGTGGGCGTATCCTGCGTGGCAGCCGCTGGTTAATTTCGAGCTCATCGGGATATATGAATTCTACATAATCACTAAATTTGGGATTATTCAGTGATAGAACATCATCGATATATCGATAAGTGAAATTAAAATGTCTGACTAATCGTTTATTTGATTTTACGAGTGCCTGTATGTAATAGAGAAACAAATCAGCAAGCAAAGGTGCACAGTTGGTGCCCCATGGGGATACCTACCACTTGCTGATATATTTCCAGTCCAAATTCAACAAAGATATTATCAATTAAAAAATATAACATCTGAATTATCTTGTTGGCGGTGAATTTATTTATGGAATCACTATGGTTATTAACAAAATATGTGGAATTGTAATTAACAACTAAATATTGATATCTAACATTTCCCGATTTAGATGAAAAGACACTGTGAATAATGTCTTTCAACCGAGCTTTTAATTTACTATGGGGAATTTTAGTGCAGTACAAAGTAGAAAAGTCAAACGTTTGTATAGATGAGACTGAAGCAAGTGATCTAGATTGCAAACCATCAAGTAATTCTTTGGAATTTTTTAATATCCAAATTTGATTTAAACCACTACGAGAGTATATTTTGTCAAAGTATTTTTGAATACCCTCTTTCACTGCCGTTAGTATAGATATCAATACTTTTGAAAGTGGTTTTGTGGAACAACGGGATGAACCTGCTATAAAACGGCATCCATAATAAGTTGGAAATTTTGATCGAATGAAAATGGTTGCGGTTCCCGGTATTTGAGTCCTTTAGACAAAATCTCACTTAACTTATTATTCTGGACTATGTTCAAGTGGAATCGAATATAATTTAGAACGGATATGGTGTGGCCCTAGTGGTTCTTGGATAATTTCCAAAAAGGGCATCAAGTGAAATAGTGCTGAGCTTAGGTGGTGTGTAGCGACGATGTCCATGACTGCGTTTTCGACAAAGAAACTTTGGGAATACCGTCATGACAATAACTTTGCTAAACGCAGGGCTAGACAAATTTCCTATACTAGCTACATTGTCATTGCACCCGTTAGGGGTGGCAGTACATAATGTACGTATCCAATATTCCTCTCGGCTTCTGCGAAAGGGAGTACTCAAAGTAGGGCTGTTGGTATGGTGGTAAATTTTCTCTAATATAGACACCCTTATTGATAGTATAGAGTGGCCAGGTTGTTTAAAATGTCTATAAAGAATCTGGTTACTACCCTTATTAATATTAATGCGTAAATGTAAAGGCCTTTTAGTTTCGCTAACATAAACCAGTCCGCAGAGTGCACAACTGCACATTCTATACCGTAGATAATATTGGAGGTTTTACAATTTAGTTTCTCAAACCCACGTGTAAAATATGTTTTCTTAGTTAATGAACTTGTACAAGAATTATAACTATTCAAAATAGGACAGGTTTTACAATTATTAGACATACATTTAGAAATATAACAATTATATTGATCTGGTGAAAAATGCAAAATATCAGTTATGTTAATTTGACAGAACACGGTTGGGTTGAGATTAATGAAGTATCCGAGGAATTTAAAACATTACAGGCACCTGAAAGAAGAATATCTCCCATACTATTACTACTAGTATCTTGGGATATATCACCGATAAACCCCGTGCCCTTGGGGGGTATCATAGCATTTTTTTTTTACCTTGAAACTGCCTCCAAGCCGTATATTTTGGTTATTTGTAACCTCGGGGACATAAAATATCCACCAGCAGAGTAACCCACCCAGTGGTAGAAATAAAATAAAACCAAGCACGAACAATCCAAACCATTAGACAAAATTCTAAGTCCTAAAAGAAACGGTATAGGCAAAATAGTGTAATAAGGCAAAAGAGTGTAATCAGCATATGGACTGTTCACTGTGTACAAAATACACGACAAACAGTGGTAACAGGTGTCCGGAAGAGTAAGCTTACCCTGTCTGGCGCCACACCCGCCATAGCTGCATCCAAACTATTAGACGAAACCTCTGTAAAATAGCGCGATTGGCCAATGAACTATCGGTATGCAAAATGCACGTGATGAACAGTGTTAACGATGTAGTAGACAGACATTATCAGGAAGATAGTATACGCGTCAATTAAATATATCTAGAATAATAGCCGAGAGAGAGAGAGAGAGAGAGAGAGCGAGAGAGATGGGATTTAACGTCCACTCGACACAAACTAGGTCATTTCGGGACTAACATATAGTTTAATTTTATTTCAATAATTCGCTTGCGCATAGGAGTCTTTAGCAGTGGGAGGAAACCGGAGGACCCGGAGAAAACCCACGAGGTTGGACAGGCGACCCTACTCCTTGTCACGTACAACCGGGGATTCGAAACCACGCCAGTCGACTCAATGACAGACTTTATGATGCAACGCGCGCACGCTAACCATTCAGCCATTCAGCCATCCAACCCCCCAATAGCCGAGAAGACATGTTATATTTACCAATCAAGTCAATACGACGGCCATAAAACTTTTTAAAGGGTTTAATAAGTTTAGTTCGCAAGTAACCCTGTAGTTGAAGCTTAGATGACAAATGCCTCGATCTACTTAAAAAAAATCAGAATAAAAGGAACAAGCTCTCGCGTAACGGATTAGTTGAGACACAAACACTCCATAAGCTGGTGATATTGATAACTAACTTAACAAATGATGAATTTAAATTTTTGGGTGAAATCATTTGGCAGATTAATTGGGTATCTCGTCCTGATTTGTGCTATGATGTACTAGATCTTACAACCACATATAGGGGACATTCTAAAAACAAACAAGACAAAATAAGGGCGAGGAATGTAAACCTAACTACCCACAAATAAGTTCATTACAAAATCTCAAAATTGTCACATTCACGGATGCCTCTTACGCTAACATGAGCATTGAGCAGTGGCGGCGGTCTGCCCTCTGTTTGCCCCCCCCCCCCCCAAATAATTAATACAATTTTAAAAAATAAGAAAAAATATTTGTAATATTAAATTAAAGATTAAATCCAACATAGACTTACATGTTGTAGAGTCTGAGTGAGATTTCTTATCGAACCCAGCCTGCTGTAAAACTACTATAAGTAATAACACGTAAATCACGTTGATTTGATTCACCCACACCGTTCGTTAGACATCTCCCTCTCTATTCGTATAAGTTAGTGATTTCGCGACAGACTGCATTTCCGGCAGTCTATTTCTCTAAATATCGTGGCGAAAATATTCACTCACTTTGATTCACTCACTCCGTTCGATTGTTTGACACTTTCCTCTCTGGTCGGATAAACTAGTGATTTTGCAATAGGCGGTGTCTGGAAAGCTCTATTTATCTCGACGATCAGTGACCAGTGGTCAGGTGACTCGTGGTATCTGGTTAGATCTATTTAACTTCAATGCATTTCCGGCAGTCTTTTATTTAAATGTCTCGGGTGGGGGTGGGGGGCATACTCCTGGTCGAAGCTCGCGCCTTTGCCCCCTTAACCTTGAACTTTGCCCCAGCTTTGCCACCTCTAGGAGGTCCACAACCTTGATATACCAGATTTTTTACACTATTTGCGTACAAGTAGCGGCCATCTTGTCCGACAGTTTTGGTCCGATTTTCACGAAATTCGAACTCAACCATCATTACGGTATAATGGTGATATGGAAGTGTGGGCGTATAAAAATGAAGCCAATGTGGCTCAGTGAGTAGGACGTTAGCCCGCTAATCTGGAGGTCCGGTGTTCCATCCCTGCGGTTAGCCGAGAAAGTTCATCGGATGTCCGTGATGGATCTATAGATTTTTTGTTCCCCACCCATATTCTAAGCAACATTTTACATGTCATCCCCTGACAGGTGGAAATTAATAGTACTACTATTTTTCCCGATTAATGCGGGAATTTCTGATCTTTGGTCGACCCACCTAGCGTACAAGCACCTGACATAATATAACAATTATTGTTCATTTGAGTAAAAATATATATTAACATCTTTAAAAACTTTATAAATTATATCGAAAACAGATATTTCGTTGTTGTTTCAGTTTTCATTTTGTAGAATTATATTTCTAGCTATGATAAGGTCCATCATAGGCATACGTTGGTTTGGTCGGGTTCATCTGGTTGGAGTAAACTACTTCAGGGTTAATGTTATGTGGAGTAGATGCCGATCCCAGGGGATGACCATCAACTGTAGATATGCGTGGTTGTATATCACTTCTAGGCAAGGTGTGGGCCCTGTAATAAAATGGGATGTTTTTAAATGCAATGTAATGCTCAAACGGCTTCTTCGATTGATTCTTAATATGTCGACATAATTCATGTTTAAAATGGAATAAAATATAATATTCACTTACATTTTATGTCTGCTCTCTTTACAACAACAGCAATAGCAAATGATTACAGTTATAAATAACAAAGCAATCCCAGATGTTACGCCGATAATCACCTAAAATAGAAAAAAAAAATAATGTTCAGAGGTGTTTTCATTGAATATTATGTACATTTTGAAATATAACTGCAATTCTTGCAATTCATGCAATAGCAATTTACAATTGAATATAGTCTCCATTAATTATAGGAGTATATAGAAAGGTATAATGTATTCTTTTTCGCAAGACACCGCGCAACAGGGTATTTATTGTCGTAGCTGATCGTGGTGACGAAAGCGGGCAGACAATAAAAGCTAACGTGATGACGTCTATAATCAAGTGTTTAGATGACATCTAGAAGTGCGGTTAACTGTTCAGAACAAAACACAACGCACGATCAAATCAGTTTCACATCATGCAATAGACAGTCGATATCTAGTCCTCAAATTCGATGGGAAATAACCTCTCCTACTTTTGGGATTAACCCTTCACCCCGAGATAATTCAAACATATCGGAAACTGATCTCAATGTATGGTGGAATT
Organism: Patella vulgata; assembly: GCF_932274485.2. Classification (NCBI taxonomy): domain Eukaryota; kingdom Metazoa; phylum Mollusca; class Gastropoda; family Patellidae; genus Patella; species Patella vulgata. Next base: position 49,598,005 of record NC_065885.2, read on the forward strand.
TCGATTTCTAGACGAGTTTAATCTGTGTCCTCCTGAACATACATGTAGCCGTGGGATTGAATCACACGAACACTTCAGTTGTAGTTTATTTGGCCCACCTGAACAAATATATATGATGCGGTTTGGATCTCTAAATTTGTAGTCATGCAAGAATATTTCATCCACGTTTGCCCCTTGGATACAACCTCAAACTATTAACTATGGTTTGCAAGTAGCCTTAAGAACACAATTGAAGAACTTCTAGGATTTAATCATACTTACCCATAACTGTGTGTCTTGTACGGGTGTCAGATTTTGAATAATTATCGTCAATTTTTCAAAGGTAGAATCATCATCAATCCTTACATGATATGTATAGTCAAGTCCTGTAGATAAATCCTTCTTCACAGTGACCGCACCACCTAAAATATGTCATCAAGAGACCAAAAGACTTTACGATTAACTTGTTCCTGAATCGTAGACCTTGATAAATAAAATCCATATTTTGCCACAGTCGCGTAATGTTAAAATCTTTTATTTTATTATGGAAATTTTGTAAAAAGAATATAAGCTTATAATTATTAAGTATCACACTAAGTTTGTACAGATATGAGTGTTTGAACTTTTGACAACACGTAGCCTAGATTATTTGTTGATTTAAACAATATTCTATTCAAATAAGATGGATATTGTATACATACACTGTCAAAAGGTATAAGGATTCAAAAACAAGCCAAGATTATTTGTTATTGTAACAACGGTACTAGGCAATCGTGACATAATTCTCGATTATCTATTTTGTCGTTAAATTCCTAAATGGCTGCGGTGTTGGGTATAGGCCGACATTGTTAATAAATGTTTAAATAATGATTTATATAATATACAAAGCCAGAAAAAGACCTACAATATGCAGTTTTGGCTCTTACATAATGCGCCTTGAACTATAGTGGCGTAGGGGACATCGACAGTTTAAAAAATGAATCGAAAATTAGATCTGTCATGTTTCTGATTGAAGTCCCACAACCTCAGTTGCAGACTTAATGATATTGGCAAATTGATCAAAATGCCACTTCACCAGAGTCGAACCATACCTATTCAAACCCAGGACATATTATTATAAAGAAAAGATATCATACTTACTAATTTTATCCAGAGAAAATGGAGTTGAAGTGTAAAATGTATCTCCTTCCCAGCTGTAAAAACCCACAGCATCACCATTAGGATCAACAGCGGATACTGTAAATATCTCGTCACCTATTTCGGTGTTTTCAGGAACGGTAACTGTTGCTGGTAAATTAGTGAAGAAAGGTTTGGTTCGGATGTTAAATGTTGCTGTCGTTGATTGAAACCCTGGTTCATTCCCGATTACTGTCAGAGATAACTCACCGGGGATATCTGAAGATTGTGTACCAGAAACAAATTTCACCATTCCAGACTCTATAAGAAACTTAGCTGTGTATTGTCCATCTTGAATGTGAAATGTAATATTATCTGGTTTGTTGTCCATATACTCAGCTAAGCTTTGTATTATAAGGTATCCTCCCTGGAATATAATAATTGATTTATAACAATTTATCATACCAGACTACACAGTATGTCGATGCACATGGAAAGATCCAGCATATTTTACAACACCGTGAAATACTTAGCAAATTTGCTATCAGAATAAGGAAAGACAGCTATTTTTAACATCAAAGAGACGACAACCATGAAATCCATTACTTGTGATGGAGATCTTTTTTACTAATGTATCAATAGAAGAGGCACAACACTGTCAAGATGAAGATTGAGGAACGGGCAGTCAACTTAAACACCACGATTAGAGGACATTCCATCACGAAATTGTTAGAATTATGTGGTAATCAACAAGGTCTATGAACAGAGTCATGGTGTGCCGATGGGTTAACCTATAAGTCCACTTATAAGAGAAATGATTATGACCAATTGTGAATAAAACGCCTTAAAACATCATCAATAAAATCATCAATATGGCTAAAAAAGTGGGTTATATCGTTGCAGTGAGGAACAAACAGGAAGTCCATACACAACTATTAAACGACCTAAACTAAATTTACCCTGGAATTCAGTTTACATTTGAAGTAGAAAACATTTTTAAAAAATCTGTCATTCCTGGGCATCTCAATTCACCGTGGCAATAACGAGATGATATGAAGGTATAAAGAAAACCAACGCACACAAACCAACATATTTACTTTCCATCAGAACATCAAAGAACTACTATAACAGAGATCGTATCTACATTAACCATGAGAGGCTACAATATATGCCAGGAAGACGATTTCGGGGAAGAACTAAAGCATATCAGCGACACGTTAACACACTCAACAGATACCACCAGGACTACGTCACCAAGATCATAATAAATACCATGGACAAATTAGAGAAAAGATAATAACATGAAAACTGATGAGAAAGCCCCAGTACTGATTTGTATACCATTTATAGCACCCACAAGGTATAAAATCAAAAGACTGATATCAATGTTGAAAATACATGTGATATTGAGCAGTGGGATGGAATGGGAGAAAACGAAAATATTAGCGAAAAACATAACAAGAATCCCCAGATAGTTTTGTGGGACGTCATAGAAATCAAGACACAAACTAACACTGAATAAAGACAATGGTCGACATTATTCTAGTGTATGGAGAAACTGTGTATTTGTAACCATTTTTGATCATTGACTGATAAAGATACCTGTAAGAGTAATGAAACGTTTCATGATGGAAGAATACTAGGAGTAGCAAATCCATGTTAATATCAACATGTCATATTGACAACGATTATTCAAATAATATTGCACTACGAACGCGCCTTAGTCGTAAAACACCTGAGACCATAACTAATTTACTTAAACATGCATTATGCAAGAGCTAAATCTGCCTATTGCAGGTCTTTCTTTAGGCCTGAAATGTTATCTAAATTATTAATTAGACATTAATTAACTGGTCCAGGCCTTAATCAACTCTCGATGGCATCAGATTTCTCCGATATTAAATAGATTAGAATGGTTCAGCGATACGTGGATTTAATCAAATATGGAGGACCGAGACTTAGCTTCGATCAACCAGTACGGTGGTTGAAATTATTGCACACGTCTATCAAACCTTCAAAGGCCAATATCTTCGCTTGCAATAGAGTAATTTGAATGAAATTTTCAAATTATTCATTTTACATCTTCTACTTTCGAACTATTATAGCAAGAATGGCTAGTTCTTTATCTAAATCTTACATAATGTATCTTTAAGAACTCTTTCCTATTCCATTGTAAGAAAATCTAACTTTCTGTTCAGTCTGACGCACCTCTTGTTTTGAATATAGTTTAAATAAACGATTATTGCATATGTTTAAAGCAGGGTATTTGATGCAAATAATGCAGCTGTAGGTATGGTTGAATACATAAATTTTAAAAATGATCCCGAAAAATGCTGTGGAAAACCACATTATAAGAATTTTGAAAAAAATAATTTTGTTTCCTTTAATTTATAGCAGTACGCAAACAGGAAATAAACGAAATTAAATTAAATTGTGACTGGGGTTGTTAATTTATAATACTTATAAAAACTAATAAAAGTAAATATATAGTATATGGTTCTTCACTTACCGTTATATCTTTTTTATTAATTAAGATCGTGAATGTTGAGTTTCTAAACACATTAGGTACCCCATCAAAGCTAATCCTCAACATTGTCGGTGCAGATGTGAAATATCCATCAGTAACTGTAAATACCCACTCGAAAGTTTTCACGCCAAGTGTTTGAAAGTCTATTTTATAACCTGGTTTTACATACAGTTCGCCAGCTGAAATTGTATCAAATATTTACTGATTAAAGATATAAAAACCAATGGGTAGCATGGTCCATTCTTTCCGGTCTCCACTGGGTCTATAGGCATATAAACTAAATATATATGAATATAAAATAATATTTTGTGAAATGTTGTAAATGTAATGAAAATGCGATAAAATGTACTAACACGAACTGTTAAAGATGAAAAACTGCCAAAAAGGCCCGGAAGGTGTTGCTGTAAAATTCAAATTATCATCGGAATTTTCATCTGTGGCTGCTACCTTAAATACTAAACCGGAAGCCCCATCTCGAGTCTTTATACTGTCTGGTAAATTCTTTATTACAGGCGCAACCTGCAATTCTAAAAATATTTAGTATTTTAATAACAGTGCCGGACATATGCTTTACAAAACGTAAAGAAAACATTCTATTATTTCAAACCTTTTCCAAATTAAAACAGAACTTATAACATTTTTATTAAACCCTACAACGTAAACTTAAGTCTGTGTACGATCATTCCCCAAAGTTTCAGTTATCTTGGTGGCTTTGCATAAAAGTCGTGTTCTTTCCAAAATATGCTCCAAATGGACTCCGCGGCGTTGGAAGCAAACTTGCATACGTCGCGCAAAATTGTCAATTACTCGAACACATTCCTTTTTGGAGATTTCCCTGATTATCTCAAGGATAATGTGTACCAAAACAAACCTCAAACAATTAGTGAATTGAAGGCAGCAATCGCAGCCAAAATTAGGGAAATACCCAACGAAAAAACGACTATCAATTCAAACCTTTTATAAATTAAAACAGACCCCCCCCCCCCCCAACCATCCCAATTTAATAACTTTCCCACGACGTTTTTCTGTATCAAATACCAGAATGATTTCTTTATTTATTACTTAAGTATATAAGTAGAACAAGAAATAATATGCAGGATTAAAGTAATTGGACAAGACTCAGTAAATGTGGTAATCTGAATCCATAAAAAGGAATTACATTTCATTTGGTCTATTTGGTCTACATTTAATAGACTAGGTTAATAATTCACCACAGTAATTATAGTATAGTAAGGTTACATTGGTCGGCAAACTATGCTCACCAGCCAATAAGCAAGTCAAACAAAGCACTGGCTTATGAATCTAAATTTTTCATAACAAAACACAACACAAGGTATATTTCGTAACACGTAAAGTTACCGGATAATAAAAATCAATTCAAAACAAACTTTATAAGACAGTGGGCATAAAAATTAAAAAATACGTACTCGGTATACACACTCCTTTAATACACCACTGAAATTATACAATAAGATTTTACATATTTATAACACTGCTCACTTTTACTATTAAAAAATTGTTATTAATTGTCATTATTTCCCTTTTCAAAGAAGGATGCTTCCCCTTTATTTCATTTTCATAATAAATAACTTGTTCCATACACATAAAATACTGATATGAGATTGCATTACATTAGATGAAATTGGATCACTCATGCTGTTAACTTACCTACAACTTTGTACTGTAGTTGTTTTCAATATGCGTATCACCATAAGAAACCCCCTCCCCCAAATCATGAATATTCACCACAATTTGGTAGAACATTTGTATTCAAGTCCCCTTCTTTAATTCTAGATCAAACAAACGGAAGTGTGTGTGTGTGAGGGGGGGGGATAAATAGATGGAACTTCAATTGAGGTGTGTTTTTGAGGTCTTGATCTAGAGTCATCTCCATATATTGGAGACGCCATATTTCCCATTAGTCATTAAATGTAAATACTTCTAATAAAATGAAGCATTTACGATGTCACAAATGTGAATAATATATACTAAACAGCAAAAGAAAAGCGTAGGTACGATTTCAAACCAGAGAGGCACTTAATCAAATCATTCTAGAAAACAACTTACTAAATGGATCAAAGCAATTTTTTGTGAACAGTATGTTGACACATTAGTGATTAATTCAGTTCTGGTGTTGTTATGCAAACTGTAGACGTTCACGTCGATGGCGAGGAGTGAGAATCGGTCCACGGTAAAATGTTCTCTCTGGTGTGACGTCGGCGCACTGTATCGGTACTGATGGGTCTTCCGTGTGTTCCCACTGTCTGACGTGCTGTCTCACAACATGGCGATCTTGTCGCCTTGTGGTGGCCCGAAAGCGTTGCTGATGGCTGGAGATGGTCCGAAATTTGACCTGAAAATGTGATTGGCAACGGCTTGGGCAGTGTGGCCAGCGTCGAGTATTCCAGGCGTTTGGTTCCTCTGAGCTGTCGTGAGTGGTGGCATGCTGCTGACGTTGTAGTGTGAATGAGTCAAGCAGGTATGTGGGTGCATTTTATAGGACTCGTCCCGGTGAACAGCACGTGCAGCATGAGTTACATGAAAATCATGGAGAACACATTATCATCTCAGAAGTCGGGTTGCGTTTTTGAGAACATTTCCTGGGTTCAATTCTGTGTTTGGGAAGGAGCCTTATTGCTCAGGTAAAGTTGGAGATGTGGTCACAAATATACAATAAAATCATTTGGCAAGTTTTATGCATGCGTCTATTCAGAGTAACATACCAACCTGACGTTTCTTTTGCTGCTTAGTATACAAACTCAACAGGCACGTTTTTAAAAATGGCACTCCCTAAAGATAAGTAAACGTAATACCTGATTCAATCCACATTCTGTATGTTCCTGGGGCATAATCTCGTGACATTCTTCGTCGTTATCTGGATCTGAGCATAACATCGTGTAGCACTTTGAATACTGTTTGAAAAATTTTAAAAAAATCGCACAATTATACACCAACAGTAGTTCTTCCACGATAGTAATTAGATTATTTTTTAATCAACAGAAGAAAGAGTAATTGGGTTCAGCGATCGCTCACTACGATTGTTTCTGTTTCATATTGATATTAACTGAAGAAAATTACTGGAACCTAACAGGTTCAGATCCACGATATAAATTAATCCGTATGATGGCGCTACAATGTTTCACGTGAAGTAACACTGGCGAAAATCAGTGCGCTCGCCGACATGAATTAAAGTAGTGTAGCGTTGTCATTGTTTTTCTGTTTGAACTTTTGGATCAATATCTTACCATCTAGCTTCCACACATCTACCTTTAGCAGTGGATGCGGCTGGGAAACCCGCAGAAAACCAAGGATGAAAAAGCGTACCCATGAACTACGTGATAAAAGCACAACATGTTTGAAAGAATACTATATTAATCCCGTTCAGAATTCCTTTATTTTTTACCCAAATGAAAACAAGCTAGCCAAAATACACCGTATTTAAGACAAACCTTTAAAGCCCATGTACAATAAGAAGAATTTTTTGTAAAAGCTAGCTGACATTGACCATCATAACTGTAATACTCTCCACCTTTAGAGACGGGAGATAATTCTGTGTAGTTATATGGTTGCCCAACACAGGAGACACTGAAATATATATTATATATCTTTAATATGTTTATGCTGGAAGGCAGATTAAACAAAAATCGCTTTTCGAATTCACGACAATAGCTGATTACGTAATTAAAGAAACCGGATATGACCTAAGTTGTCACAGCTTATGTAAACAAAAGTATGTCGTTATTTTGTCTGCGGGAAAAGGCTACAACAAGCAGTTTTGTTCAGGCAGACATATTTTAAAAAACGAAATGACTAATTGAAAGTAAATGTGTCGGTATGGTCTGGGTTTGTAACAGACTATTTTTTCAAATTGCTGTTTTGGGGAAAAAGGTAAAAGTAGACAAACCCGTGGGTAGTTTCAGATTATAACAATACATTAAAATGTACTTTTGTTTACGCTTGAATACCTTTCTAAGATTTTCTTTAATTTGGTAATTGAACAAGGCGAGAATCTCCAATGGTTGCGACCTATTGTATCAGTAGTTGCATAACCCTCAGCCGTATTCATCACGTAAGCAAGTTCATCTGAACAACCCTCTATAGAGTCGTGTTCTAAACCAATACTGAAAAACATATAACGCGGAATTATATAGGTGTCCGTGTTAAGATTGAAAACTGATGTAAATCATAACTTAGGCAACATAATGTAGGAATAATCAAAAAGTTAATAAGCCATACATGTACAGACAAATCCATGCAAGAAATACTACACGCCACGCACTATGACTGAAGATAATAAGTCTTCCATGGGACGCGAATTTTGGGATTGCATGTTTTTCAATTTCGCAAACATGTTTTTTTAGACAACCAAATGAATGTTTTATCTATAATAAATTCATAGAAAGTTATTGAAGCAGTTTTATACTCTCTGACTGACGTGTTGCCTAAGATGATAATAGTAAAATATGTTCAATGTCGTTTAGTTCTCAAGGTGTGAACAGATAAAGTCCACGTAGCTGCCCAAACTATTCCATACACCCAATGGATTATTATAAATCATTTCAAATTATTATGCCTACTGTCGAGTTGGCTTAAAATTAAATATAATCTAACCCTTCGGAGTTTCGATGGGGCGTTGTTCATCGTGTTTCTCCTGGCCAATCCATAAATTGGGCAATGTGCATGTTTTAATGATCTGTATTTATTAACCTTTACTACTTGTGTTCACTTACCTATGACCTAACTCATGGGCAGCCACGTTACCAACCCGTGATTGGTGATCATCAAACACCATAGAAACAGACGCAGTTGTAGCGTTGCATAAGTCACCAATTGCTCCCGCATAACCTGCCAATATGGATAGTAAATCGACTTTAGAAAAATAAAGAACCATGGAAATTCATATATCTGCCAATGGGATACCAAAGTTTATATAAAGATCCTACAGCACAGCAGCTTTGTCTCCAAAACGATTGCCATAGACAGCAGCTTATCCAAAAGGAAAACTTGGATGTTGTCCAAATTTGATAACGACCCGTCCTCTATACTTTCAGGAAATCTGATCGTTGTCGTGTTATCTGGCTTGAAAAAAAATCCGTTAAAAACTGTAGCCTCTATCGTTTCACAGATTTTTCAGAACACTGTAACTGCCTAACGAAATTTCGCGGTACGCTGAATAAAATGCTCTGATGACCCCAATGCTTCACAATAAATTTGAAATAAACATTCTATACCAATTGTTGACGGACCGAATGAATGACCGACGGACAGGGTGACGACGTAATACGCGAACACTGATATACATGCGTATAAAATATCATAAATAAAATAATTAGTATAACCCCTTTATTCTTGGTGGTTGTGCATGCGCTGGAAATGAATGTAAATTTGCAACTAACCAAACCTACCTAATAGACCGTCATCTATTGTGTATCTGCAATAAAGGAACAAATTTTAAGACCGTATACGCCTAAGTTGTAATAAATAGAGGATATTTGTCGTTTTGTCGTGAATAACATATTTTATTTCATCGAGAAGCAAGAAAACTTATATTTTCACGAATGCGTAGCATTCGTAAAAATATAAACGTTTTCTTGCTTAGAAATGAAATAAAATATGTTATTCACGACAAAACGACAAATGTTCTATTTATTTTATGATTTTACAATCATTTTAGGTAAAAACAACTAGCCAGTGGAATAACACTTTTAGTTCACTGATAAAACGCGGTATTCGACTACTGATCATAAAATAAAGCGAAATATTACTCCAAGTATAAAATGGTAATTATTGCTTCAAATGAAACTTGTTATGTAAATGAAACTCGTAGGTTTCGAGAGCTACACCGTATCTATGCAGTCATAGAGATATATAAAAGTATTTTGATTTGTCCAAAAATGTGACGTTGTTTTAGACAGTTTACAGGATTCCGCACAATGAAATATACCCTAGGGCCTCTTAATTTATATTTGATAATGCAGACTGCAGTATGGTGACATAGGGGAATTATAATTTTCAACGATTGTGTGATAGCTTGGACATGCACATGGTCGTAAAATGAAGAACGTATGATCGCAGTGATCAGCTCGTGAGACGTTTGTAAACCCAGCTCTTTAAATCAGTTGCCTTAAACAGTATCTAAAACTAGGAATTAAGAACTGAAATGTTTTCCATAATTCGGTGAAACATTTTATAAAAAAAAACAAATCCTGCTTTATTGCACATTTTTAACAAAGATTCGTCCATTACCAACCGGTATTCTTTAAACAACCACAATTACATAACGGAATACTGACCCGGTGAAAAACATGTAATGGTCGCTTTTGGGTATGTTGATTCCAGTAGGGGGGTCATCTACCCAATAAGCTGACTGGAGTACGTAATCATCTGAATCTACACGAGTATCATCGGCGATAGGATTAGCGAACTCCGAGTCTTTACTTTGCTGCAAATACAGTTGGGATATGTTAAATTTTAAATGACATTTAGAAATTGAAATTTGACTAAAAGACGTTCTATGGTATTAACTTGTTTACTTTGAAAATACGCAGTTTCGTTTGCAAATAAACATCCTTTGTATTTTCAAATTTAAAAAGTTAGATTTGAAGGTCCTTGTCTAATTAGGCATAAAGAAAGCCGGCCCCTGTGCTATAGAATAGATGCCGTAATGATGAACATGAAATGGTAATACTCAATACTATATTGGTACATATTGCGAGATTATTGTAAGTGGTGCAGAGTGAAGGGCCTGGCAAAGGGGAGTGTCTGTCCTTCGGATGGGACAAACAATCAGTAAGAATTTGATATTAGAGTAGGTCGTAGCGTGACATTTCCCTCCAATAGTAGCAGCCTTACGCTCGTTTTCATTAGCCAACTATGCAAGAAAGCATTCAAACATTAAAGAATCTCCTACCATGTACAATGTATGGTTTATCAATCAAATAGACCCATCCCTCCCCTATATTGTATATAATCTAGTTTAATTCAAATGGAAACCAATCATTTATAGTAACAATCAAATAGAAACACCCACCCAGATTCAAAATGAAATAAGTCACCAAATCAAATAGAAAGTGCCCACGAACCGGGTATCGATCAAATTGAAACCATCGAGTATGTATCAGAGAAAAACATCCACTCAGAAGCAATGAAAGCCACTGCCAGAAACATTTTGAAAAAAGCCAATCTGATGTCCTTCTCTAGACTAAAATAAAATCCAGATTTTAGTAATTTGATTGGATAATATTAGATTGATTTTAGTGCCTTGTCAATCAAAATTGAAGTATCTACTAAAATTGGATTTTATCTTTAGTTAAGACTTCGAGAAACAGGGCCCTGTCCGATTATCTTGGGGATCACGCCAGCGCTAATATAGAATTATTCTGTATTCAGCACTGAGAATGAGGAAAAAAGGACGAAAAATACCTCTATAATTATAAGATTGTGAACAACAATCTCAATATTTAACAAATTGTTGGTTTCAATAATGGTTTCATATCGTATTTTAATCTGAAAATGAAATAATTCAATTAATCAGCCCATTAAAATGTATTTCTAATAATCATGTATAATAAATTTAACAATAAGGTAATAATATATCCCTTCAAAGAAATGACATGTTTTGAAGCACCAAAGTTGCAAACACCTAATGTTGGTGAATCAGTATCTCTCTACTTGGCGTAGTGTTCATGTTCATGAGTTAAATACTGAATGTAAAGGCCTGTACACACCAAGTATTATTTACCATGGGCAATCAGTCCCACAGTTTGTTACACCGTATAGTCGATTACTATGTCCTCTACCAACAGACAATCCATAGCCGACAAACCATCTGGATTAATAAAATGCAATCTCCTATAAAGAAGGTCGAGATCACTATGTATAGTTTGTATAGACCAATTAGTGCATCGTTACTGGACACGATGGGGAATACCTGCGCATGAATTGTGGTACGAGAATTGGTGTTCGCAGAGTCAAAATGATCAGTTGTAACTAATCTTTCGTGTGCGAAGGCCTCTTTGATATGGTTTGATAATAAAATTGTTGATTTTTGTGTTGATTTGTTTTGTGAAATGACCATTTATCTTTGTTTAAAATTCTAAGCCAATGTGGCGATATAATCTGAACACAAGAAGCCAACAATGAAAACGACCTTTGTTTATCCTCTCAAAACAAAAATCAATCATATAGCCTACAACTTGTTCCATAATAACAAATAAGATCAACCCAATTCAATAAATCATTTTGATCTGAATCAAAGAGGTTTGGCTGCTTTAGGCTGTAATAAAGACTTACTTGTTCTGCTATAAAAGCGAAGTAAACAGACATTTCAGCAAGTGTTAATATTCGGTCGTTGTTGTGTCTACTCATAAACCTGTATAATAAACATAACCAGGATCAGGGCTGGATTAACCATTAGACAAGATAAGCACGTGCTTAAGGCATCATGGCTATGGGGGCACCACAGAATGTCTGCTTTGTTAGATGTCAAATTTAAAATATTTACTTTAAAAATTCATTAAAAACGTTCAATTAGTTTTCATTGTTTTTGTCTTTTCATACTGTTACCTTTTTTGTCGCAATTAATAATGACGTGTATAAAATCCCAGACAAACTCTAATCACGTGCTTGGTGGTTGTTTGTGGTTTATTATTGTTTTTAATTTGAATTACATATATCGGAGTACCAAACTCTTATTCCGGTATTTTCGGCTATCATCTTAAAGTTTTCAATTGCAAAATTCAGGGTATTAAAGGGCATTTAAAAGGATGTGTAATACAAGAGAGAGAGAGAGAGAGAGAGAGAGAGAGATAGAGAGAGAGATGGGGTTTAACGTCCACTTGACACAAACTAGGTCATTTCGGGACTAACATATGGTTTAAATTTATTTCAATAATTCGTTTGCGCGTAGGGGTCTTTAGCAGTGGGAGGAAACCGGAGGACCCGGAGAAAACCCACGAGGTTGGACAGGCGACCCTACTCCTTGTCACGTACAACCGGGGATTCGAAACTACGCCAGTTGACTCAATGACAGATGTGTAATACCTTGCAAGCTACAATACTGTGAAAGTTGAATTTCTAAAAGAAAAACCAATCTATAATGATTCTATTCTGTTCTGTATTTACACAGATATGAGGAACTGATATTCTATCTACATTAGGCATTTTCTGCAGACGATATAAACTGGAAATGGTGAAATAAAGCCAGTACAATCTTCGCGAGAATCCTTGACTCCATTTGGGGAGAATATCTATATTGATATTTTGAATGTATTTTCTTAATAAAATGTTAAAGAATCAATTTTAACGTGGATTAAGTCTTGAAAATTAAATATTTTCCAGAAAGTTGCTATTGACGACCAGCGTTTTTAAGAAACATGGTTTGATTGGTATAATTACAGACAGCATTGCCAGGAATTAATTTGTTGTAAAGGCTAGCCGTATACAGTTCAGATATTCTCTGTAAGTTACCTTTTCATATAGTTTACGCCCCCCCCCCTCCACAATTTTATTGAAATATATTTCAATAAATGATCAAGAAGCCCACAGGTATGCATGAATATTTTATTTCAAAGAAACGTAAACTTACACTTCAAAATCTTTAGCATCTGCTACAAAGCAAACTTCTATGATAAAATGTTGAAGAATGGACCGTTTCTTACGGTGAGCTGAATCATATGATAAAACATTAATATAACTAGTTTGATAACTGGCGGCAAAGAATCGCCCACCACTACTATCATTCTACTACTACTACCACTACTACTACTACTATTGATATAGCCGACAATTAATTTATGTTTCCTAAGAAACTTGAAAGACGGGCTAGTCATACTTGGGAGATAATTCCAGCATTTATTATTATTATTATTATTATTATTTATTATTATTATTTACATTGCTTATATAGCGCTTATCTAAAACATTAGTCTAAGCGCTTTACAATGCATAAAATCACATAAAATCCACAACAAAAAATGCATATATATATATATATATATATATATATATATATACATATATATATATATAAAAATTCATATATAAGAATTGTGAAAAAAAAAAAAAATATTCATTAAAAATAATTTAAAATTATTAAAAGATTAATAAATAAATATGATAAATAAAAATATACACAAATAGCGTTCATTTATTGACTATTTGAAAAAGCCTGTCTGAATAAAAAAGTCTTAAGGTTTTTCTTGAAAGCATTCACAGATTTAATGTTTCGTAGTGTGTTTGGTAAGTCATTCCACAAAATGGCGGCCGCTCTATCAAACCGTCTCTCTCCGTATGTTTTTGTTCTAACTGCTGGTTTGACTAGAAGCATGTTGTTTTCTGATCGAAGAGTTCTTGTTGGCTTGTAAATGTTAACAAGTTATAGAGGAAATGAAATTGGGTTTAACGTCCTACCTTTCTGTGCCAACCGGGCTAATGAAGAAGGACATACGCCATGTGGTGTGCTTTGAACGACTAGACTCTTTTCTTTACTACGCCTCTGTCCTGCACCACAGGGAAACCCACGCTGTAAAATCACGAGGTTCTTTCTCGGCAAACACCGGAATCGAACCTGGAACCTCTTGGCATGTGAGCCAGGGCCTTACATAATGGGCCACCCTGGATCGATCACAACAGAAGATAGGATAGGGCGGACGAAAAAGAATTCGCGACCCCAATACCTCGCTATTTATGCAGCATCAAGCAATTAATCGCGGAGCAAACTACTTACAAATTGGAGGTCCGTCTTAACTGGAATTTTCAGTCACAGAGACCAATATTTACTATGAGGGTGTACTCAAGGGCTGGATTAACATATTAGTAAAAATAGCATATTATGCACAAGTGCCCCTGGCAAATGTTTGCAGTTGGGTTTAGTATTTTAGCACAGTATTTAATAGAAGTGTAGAAGTTGTTGTGTGAGAAGTATGTTAGAGGGGGGGGGGGGGGGTGCTACTATATAATATTATTAGAATACGTTTTCGAAATCTTTCCAGGGGCAAAATGGAGTTTACACTAACTTAATCCAACCTGTATGCACTCCTCTGCACCAATATTACATTTCATTATTGAAACTAGTCGACATAAATGAGTTCTAATCCACTTCACAATCAAATAAATCAATTATGTACGAAATAATTTATGTTTTAGACAACGTAGTACAGTTGTGTTTTAGATTCTATTTCGAATTTGTAATAAATATATAATAAACAAAACAGTCAGTGTGTTCATATTCCCATGCCCTCTTGATCAGAATAAATTCTAGTAAGCCACCTACAATAATAGTGTGGGTGTGAAATTGTTATGAATGAATGACACCACATAAATATCAATGAAGCTACTAAAATTTATTATGCCATCTTTTAAGGAAACGAAATATATAGAAATATATCAAAAACATCGTTACACACAGATAAAGTTGACTTTCTACGTTCGGGAACTATTCCTACGTCTTACCGCTTGATTTTTTATTTTCTCCAAGATGGTCAATAATAACAGGTTCTTCATGTTCAATAATATGATTAATGAATTTGCCAGTTTTGTTCTGATTCCCTTCATCTGGTTTTATGTGAATTACTCGATAATTTAATTCTAAATTACCCACCTTTAAAAATAAAATAAAATACAATCATTCCATTATAAATACATCGGCAATACCCCCTTGTTTGTTGGTCTGTAATTTCGACCTTTTCTTTACGGAAAATGTCTGCTGTGATGAAAGGTCACGGGTAAGAAGCAATGCAGACAGTGACGATTCCCTCATATTCTTCATTAAACTTCGACTGCCAATGGGTTTTTACGTCTAATCCAGACTGTCTACGTGGAATCTATGTATATTGTTTGTACCATCAAACGGATTAGATCAACACTTCACATTAAAATTTATACATGGAATAACAATTATTGGTTTCTAAACATGCAACGTTTGGGTTGTATACTGTCTTCTTTATCAGTCACGCAACTCGAAAGACTTAAACCATGCGTAATTTCTATTTTAAACGTTTATATAAGTTGTCTTTTGAAATTATAGTCATATACTTAAAGCGAGAATTTCATATTTTCTAAGAAAGTCAAAACATAATTATTTCATGTTTTTGGCTCAATAGGTTATCAACTCACTATTATACGACCATGGGCATTATTTCCCACCCTTAAAAATCATTGACACAGGAAATAATAACACAATTACCTCCCCTGTTTTCCTATTGCCTCCATGCATTAGCCATCTTCAAACGTTGGAATTTGAAGTTGAAAATGATATTTTTGCCAAATTCTCAGCTGGCAATAGTGAATTATAGGATTAATAGGATTATTCTTTAACAAGGTAGAACTGTTTATGGATACCATCTATTTTAAGCTTTATTTTTAAAAAATTTAAAAATATAACTTAATAATTTGAAATTGCAACTTTAAAATTAATATCATTTTACCAGTTTGTATTTATCGCCCACTTTCTCTACAATAAATGCTGCTTTTCGACTTCTATCTGTATAAACTGCCTTGTTCTATAAAATATACATTAATAGATATATAAACTGCCTTTTCTATAAAATATACATTATATATAGTTATATAAACTGACTTATATAAAATATAAATTACAAATAGTTATGATTTGATCTATAAAATATAAATTACAAATGATGATAAATTGACTGGTTCTATAAAATATGTTCTATAACATAATCTATAAGTAGTTTTATGTCCTGTTCTATAAAATATAAATGGTTATGGACTTTTTTTTATTTCAAACCCAAAAATAAGCTTATACGCATTCTGGGTGCCACCCACTATATAGTCAAATTTGATATTTGTTTATTTTTTGCAATGTCTATATTCTGTCTTGTCCACAGGTTTATCCTGTAGATTTTTGTTTTGCGTGTAGTGTGGCCCTCCTACACTTACTATTAGATACCCATAGCGGTTTAATGCTTGAACACGACAATAAGAAACATAATTACCTCATGTTCGCCATACACTGCATTTGTGGCACCATTATGTATGGTATACGTATTCAGCTGTGGAATTTTTGTCAATCGTAGTATTCCAGTTTCGAATCCGGTCTCTAATTGAAACACTAATATTTCTGGCCAAAAAGACGACCCACTTTTAACTTGTTTATGATCTTTGCTCCCATGATGATTTTCCAACAAATTTGTTAATTTCACGCTTTCTAAAATTACAGAAATGGCAAATTCAGCACTTACAATGTTAACTAATGACAAAAAAAAAATCTCATTTTTGAACCCTTCCTTACCTCTAAAAGTACATTGTTAAATATTTTCCTCATATCTGTATTGCTGTTCAGAGAATACTCTTCGAAACGTCGCCTTAAAATATACTAGTAGCTGTTTTCCATAGGTATGTGTTTTTGTTTTTACTCTATCCAGTTACTAAATGCCATTTAAAGATTGTTAAATTTCTTGTGTTCGTTTTGCTTCTTTGCTAAGAAATAAATATTTTTTCATGGAACTGCATTTTTAGGCCTGTAGCCAAAATTTCTAGCTTGCTTGGCAACACAATTCCGCTACAAGGTCCTCCCTATCAAATAAACTGTACATTTCTAGAAGCTTATAACACAAATCCAGAGATTTCCAAGCAAAATGTTTGCAATAACTCGATTCACGGCCAGATGAAAATTGTGATAATTGTCAAGTAATTGCTATAATTATACTAACAATTGTGAAGTTTAAATAAAATTAAATATTGTCGAAACACTCAATACCCCATCATCCTCGGCAAAGAGTATGGTATTGGTTAAATTTTGATGAGCATACGCGATACATTTTACATCGTTATATGTGTGTGTGTGGGGGGGGGGGGGCATTGTATATGTGCAGCTAGTATTCCTGCTTTCCATGCAAGTGTCATGCAGCCGCGGTGATCCCCAGTAAGGGGCTGGCTCACTTACCTGCCGGTCCAATCTTTGATCCTGGTCCGACGTGGTTTCCCCTTGTCCGTAACTCACTAATCAGGAGGTCCGGGGTTTGATCCCTGTGTTGACCTAGACAGTTCCCCAAACTTTCCAGCGTTGTTTCCCGTTGTCAGTGGTACATACGGGGGGGGGGGGGCGAGGGCTGTCTAGTTATTCGGATGGAATATATAAAACTGAGGTCCCATGCACACGTTGGCGTGCACGTAAATGAACTCGAAATTCGAAATAAAAAGTAGACCGTAATGTCGCTGTTTGGTCCAAATCCTCCCTATAGCCTAATGTATGGCGTATGTGGTTTAAACATATTTTATTGCAAAAAACTTACAAAGGGATTAGGACAATTTATAAAAATTATGAACCTTCTCCCGGGGAATAGAATAATATAATATTATATAATATATGATGGCATAACAAACATTTAACATACACTAAATACAGCTATATACACATATTTATAATTATCCATCATCTATTTATTGTTTTGATATAGATAAGATCATTATCATTTTACTAAATTAAGCATCTAATATAAACTATAATCATAAATGTGTGTTTATCTAAATAAGTGATAAATATGAGTGTGTGATTGTGAGGATGTACATTAATCAATAAAGAATTAAAACCAAGTTTATAATTTACTATTAAAACGTTTTGTGCTGGAAATATAACGTTGAACGGCAAGAAATATTTTCTTGTTTAAAATGTTGGGTAAAACAGGGCTACCAGAGGGAAGAATATTAAGATAATTAGTATCGGACATTAGCATATCTCTTTGAGCGGTATAAATAGGACATTTAAAAAAGTAATGGTATATATTTTCCACTGACATTTTACAAGGACATAGAGGAGTTTCAGTAATGTTAGGTGAATGACGAAGTCGGTTATGAAGAATTGTTAGTTTACGTATGCCAGTGTTTCTATAATGAGGTGTAGGAAATTTAATTGAAATAGACTTTTTGAAATTGAGATATGAATTTGCATTCTTTTTATCAGTTAATAGTCTATTATATTCAGAAATAGTTTTAGGAAAAAAGGATTGTTTTTTAAGACTTAGTCTACAAAAAGGAATCGGTATATTATCTTGCTTTCTTAGATTATATGGTATATTATTGATAGGAGGAACTAAATCCGATAAGTATGAGGGACAATGGCCATTTATTATTTTCCAGAGTAAACAAAGTCTGCGGATTTTCCTGCGATCTGATAGTTTGGGCCACGCAGTTTCGAAATATAAAGCAGACCTCGGTGTGTAAATTGTGCATCCGATGACAATAAATTCTTGCTGCCTTAAGTTGAAATAATTCTAATTTATAAATATTGAAATTTGCACAGGAATCCCAAACTTTAGATGCATATTCTAAAATGGGTCTAATAAAGCATTTATACAACTTATTTAAGGAGGATTGTGATAAAATATATTTCACTTTTCTTAAATGAAATAATTCTAAAGAGGCTCGTTTTAGCATGTTATCGATATGAAAATTCCACTTTGCATCACTTTGAAAAAGTACCCCTAAATGTTTATGAGAATATGAATTAACTAGAAAAGTTTTATGAAATTTAATATTTAATGGATAGTAGATGCCTTTGTTTGTAAATTTAAGTAAGGATGTTTTTTCAGGATTAAAATTAATCAACCATTTCTTTGACCATGTATACAAGATATCTAGATCTGAATTTAAGTTTTTTTCAATGTTGTTGATAGATATATCAGTTGGAATTAGAGATGTGTCTTCTGCAAATAATCTAGACGTGCTCATTAGACCTTCATATATGTCATTTATATAGATAAGAAAAAGTAGCGGACCAAGTACAGAACCTTGTGGGGGCCCGGCATTGGGAAATCTAATACACGATTGACAGTTTTCAAGTATGACTTGTTGTTTTCTATTTGTTATGTAATTGGAAACTAGCTCAAGTAATTCACCTTTTATTCCATAATTAGACATTTTATGCAGTAAACCGTTATGTGAGACTTTGTCAAAGGCTTTCGAAATATCACAAAATATTATTGCTGTAATTTGTTTAAATTTAAATATTTATTAGGAATTTAGCCTCAAATCTAATCTGAACTAAAGGTTTACAGATATATTAGCAGAAATACTGTTGTGGGAGAACTCTGAATAGACGCATTGCACAAGACTTGCCAAATGTGTTTATTGTATATTTGTGACCACATCTCCAACTTTACCTGAGCAATAAGGCTCCTTCCCAAACACAGAATTGAACCCAGGAAATGTTCTCAAAAACGCAACCTGACTTCTGAAATGGTAATGTGTTCTCCATGATTTTTATGTAACTCATGCTGCACCCCCACACCTGGGCCCCATTCCTAGAAAATTCTTAAGCACGTTCTTATGCTTAGATTTTAAGTAGACTTTGCATTTAAGTAAACTTAATTTATTTTCTGTTCCCAGAAAATACATAAGAACGTTCTTGTGTTTAGATTTTATGTAGACTTCAGTGTAAGCACAAGCACGTTATTGTGTGTTCCAAGAAAAAACCTAAGCACAACTTCGTTCTTAAACATTGTCAATCTAAGCACAAGTCCCAAGCAAGGTATACGGCTTGCTTACCAACCTTAAGCCTGTTCCTGCTTCAAACAAGATGGCATTTCCTATATCTTTTGATACCAAAGAGACAATTGAAAGACAGAGAAAATACTTTAGAAACATATTGTTATATATAAGGGGGGGGGGGTAGATTTAATTATTGTTATTATTTCATTATCACTGATCACTGGTAATGCCGTGTACCATATGTTAAGAATCAATAGTTACATCTTCACATTGTTTTATTATTGCATTTGTTAAGTATTTATCGTTGGTATTATTACGATATTAGTGTTGCCATTGTTGAAAGGTTTAATTGTTACTATAAATAGAACGAGCCGTACGCTCTCATTGTTTACAATTTTGTTTTGCCTAATGTAGCCTACTTACGTTGACGACAGCAAGTCGTATCTTAGATTATAGAACATCGGTACTTAGAGCCGGATTTGTAAGGCATGTCATGATGTATTACTATGCGACTGGATATAAGGGGACGATAGCAATTCAAATAATATCCACATATGAATGTATTGTTAGCGTGGGATGCTGTGTGCATTCGAGTCAGACGAGACGGGCGTAGTAATATGGTTGCTAGGGATAGTTAGTGATAGTAACATGATCATTCTCACGTTAATTTAATGGTGTATTATAATAAATTCATGACCTTACAATGCTTGTTACTTTTGTTACTTACTTTGTACATCTCATTATTATATTAGATCCATTAAGTATTTTGAAGTAGGCCTACTTGCTGTTCTTAGGTAGTTCCAATTCTTTAGGACCTCGTCGCTGTAAGCTAAGACTTACGCACGATTCATGGTCTAGGTGTTTCTTCATTAATGTATTTGCGCTGGTCTAATTGTACATTACTTTGATTTTAGATTCAGAATAGGTTACTTACATGTAATGCAATGATTAATTATGAACATCTTTTATTAATTTTCATATTATTGTAAAACGTTAACTTGTCAGGAAAACGTAGTCCTTGTCAGGCAGAATGCGAGCCTGTGGTTGGTCAATAGCTCTGCCTGCAGCCTATAAAAGGACGTCATGTCGTCGATGTCGGCAGCCTAGGGTAAGGACCTCTTAAAGCTGGCCTGACAAAAGGAATTATGACGGCGCTACCGACCATCCTGGTAGAACCGTCTCCCCTTGACGTTTTTGTATGATCATAACGTAGTTGAGCCTAAGCAATCCGTCAGGCATGGCGGGTTTTCAGGTTGTCAGGGCGAACTTGTCAGGACTTACAGCGTCAATTGTCAGGCTGAACATTGTCAGGCATGACACTGGACATTAGAATAATTAATGACGTTATGGCTATCTCCCACCCCCTACAAGACCCTTCTTATAACCAACACTAAGGTTACCTGATTAATGTAAATAATGGTCGTGTATTTATCTCATGGTTGTATTGAATAAATCGTATAAAAATGGTGAATATGGTGTTACTTCTAAACAGCGCAGGCCAAACTGCTACAATGGTGTCAGAAGTGGGATGTCGAAGATATAATGGCATCCAGTGATACGAACCAACGCCGGCTTTTGTCAGTGGTGGTGATGTAAATAAAATTTTGTGTAAATATGTTACAATATGTTACAGGGGAGAAGAATAATAACTAAATAATACAAAGTATATTAAACGATGGCTGAGACGCCCGATGAAGAGATAGTTTTTAAAACTCAACCAAATTTACCAGACGCTCCTGGGTTAGGTCAGGGTGATGTGTCCGTTGAAGAAGATGATCTAGATGTTTATTCTGATGCAAGCGATGATGGACAAATTATGGAAACGACTGGTGTCCATCGTGTAAATGAAACCGGGGAACGCAGAACTTCGAAAACTGTTCAGATGAGACCAGAAACCTTCTCTGGATCTGAAGATTGGGAGGCGTATATTAGTCATTTCGAGATGTGTGCAGAGCTTGGCAGTTGGGGGGAGAGATGTAGAATGTTAACTTTAGCTGCAAGCTTGAGGGGATCCGCGAGAGGGTTCTATCTTAACTTATCATCGCGTGAGAAGAGAACGTATGCTTCGTTGGTTAAGGAGTTAAGTCACCGATTTGGAAGTACTCGACAACATGGTAGGTGGATGACTAAACTAGAAGGCAGGAGACGAAAGACAGACGAATCGATCGCTGAGCTGGGAGACGACCTGCGTCAGATGGCACAGCGAGCTTACCCTGAATTTGATGCAAAAGCACAGGAGGCACTTGCTTTGAACCAGCTTTACAAAATTATAGGATTGGAGATGAAGTGTAGATGTTTAGATCGCGATTGCCGAACTGTTGCACAGGCGG
Source organism: Patella vulgata (assembly GCF_932274485.2). Classification (NCBI taxonomy): domain Eukaryota; kingdom Metazoa; phylum Mollusca; class Gastropoda; family Patellidae; genus Patella; species Patella vulgata. The sequence continues at coordinate 49,620,406 of NC_065885.2, forward strand.
TAGACGTCATTGAGAGATACGAAACCATGCTAAGTGACGGAATGGAGAAGAAACGATCAGTTAGAATGGTGAACATACAATCAGGCTATGGTCATGAGGAAACGAGGAAGACGGATGGGATAGATAAGGTTCTGAAGGATGTTATTGATAGACTAGAAAGAATTGAGAAACGGAACGGTGACGACAGACGAACGAGTGTGCGTTGTTACGAATGTAATAGGACAGGACACTATGCACGACATTGCCCGGAAAGACAAAGGCAGAACAGGGAAGCAAAGTATCCTAGGAATCAGAATCAGGGAAACTCCAAACCGCCATCTCAGTAGGCCGAGAGGTGACCGGGGACACAAGGCCTGTAACTGACCAAACATCATCCAAAAACTATGACAGGCTAGGCACATGTGGTGAGACAAGCTGTAAATTTGATAATGGATTTTATGCAGCTGGAAGAATCAATGATGTTCCCACACACTTTTTAATTGACAGCGGATCCACTAATACGATTATGTCCTACGAGTATTTTTTGAAAATAAAACAAGAACTAGTTCCTTCTTTAAGAAACTCAGAATTGACCCTGAAAGACGTTAACGGTAAAAATTTACGCCCTTTGGCATTGTTGAGATGAGTATTTCTTTAGGTGAAGGGACTTACTCGCAACCAGTTCTCGTTTGCGATATTCTCGCACCAGCCATTCTTGGTCAAGATTTTCTCTTGGAGCATGTCAACAAATTGGACTACGATAAAATGAGAATGGAAACGAAGAAGGGTCACGTGCCATGTTGGATTGGTGGAGAAGCAGAAATGGTATGCACAGTTTACGCCACTCAGACAACACATATTCCAGCAAAGAGCAGTATGCTGATTGATGTAAGGACGCCTACTTGTGGAATTACCAGTGAACTGGGACTAGTCGAAACACTACCAGGATCAAGTCTTGTCGTTACGACTGGTATCCTCGATATGAAGGCAGAAACCAGAACCATTAAAATTACAAATTTCCAAGACGTGCCGGTGACTGTCTATCCAAATGCGAGATTGGGCAAATGTGAATCTATATACTTAGAAGAGGGCGAACATCCAGGGTTATGCAGAAGTGTTACAGCAGAATCAGGAACAGAAGAAAATCCGAAAATTCCAACGCATTTAGAAGATCTATATAATCGGAGTAAAGATCATCTGGGATTAGATGAACAGAAAAGATTAGCTTTCCTGTTAGCAAAGTATGGGGATGTGTTTTCGAAATCGTCTGCCGATCTCGGAAGGACGGACAGAGTACTACATCGAATTAATACTGGAGTCGCTGCCCCCATTCGACAATCAACTCGAAGGTTACCAATTGGAAAGAGAGAAGTAGAAGCTGGAGAGGTTAAGAAGATGCTAGATCGAGGTGTTATCGAACCCTCAAACAGTCCATGGAGTTCGAATGTTGTTTTGGTAACAAACAAAGATAATACCCACCGTTTCTGTGTTGACTACAGGTTGTTAAATGATGTAACAACAAAAGATGCCTATCCGCTGCCCCGTATAGACGAATGTCTTGATTCACTTTTTGGTATGGAATGGTTTTGTTGTCTTGAAATGAACTCTGGATTTTGGCAGATAGGAATGGATCCATCCGATAAGGAAAAGACTGCATTCTCAACAAGTCAAGGCCTCTACCAGTTCCGAGTTATGCCCTTTGGGTTGACCAATTCTCCCCCCTCCACATTTGAACGGTTCATGGAAGATATTTTACGTGGTCTGCAGTGGGAGGAATGTCTGTTATACACGGATACCATTATTGTTCCGGGGAAATCATTTGAACAGACACTTTTGAGACTTGAACACGTGTTCAAGCGATTACAAGATGCAAACCTAAAGTTAAAACCAAGCAAGTGTACTTTATTCCAGAAAAGTGTTAAATTCTTAGGGCATGTTGTGTCCAAGGATGGGATAAAGACTGATCCTGACAAAATTTCAGCAATTAAAAATTGGAATGTTCCTAAAACCTCGAAACAAGTAAAGAGCTTCTTGGGACTAGCTTCATATTACAGACGATTTGTAAACGGGTTTGCCACAATAGCACGACCTCTTCATAAATTAACCGACAAGAATTCTAGGTTCGAATGGACGCCCGAATGTCATCGTTCTTTAGAAAGCCTACGACAGGCTCTTATATCTTCACCAATCTTATCTTATCCAGTACCAGGCTTGGAATTCATCTTAGACACCGATGCGAGCAGTTTTACTGTTGGTGCTGTCCTATCACAACTTAATAACGGGAAGGAGCAGGTGATCGCCTATATGAGTAAATCTTTAAACAAGCACGAGTTATCGTACTGCGTAACGAGGAAAGAACTCTTAGCAGTAGTTACAGCGCTGAAAAACTTTCACTCGTATCTATATGGGCATAATGTACTTCTTCGTACTGACAATGCCGCAGTAAGCTGGATGAAGAATTTGAAGTCGCCTACTGGTCAGGTTGCGCGGTGGTTAGAACAAATACAGACCTACAACCTAGTGGTTACCCACAGAGCAGGACATCTACATCAGAATGCTGATGCTCTTAGTAGAAACCCGTGTAAATCTTGTAAAAGGCAAGAAGATCTCAATGTTGACAACGATGATACAGAACAAGAACTACGAGATAGTGATCTCACATGTGAGCCACAAACAGATTACACATCAGACGAAAATAACAGAAAAGTGAGAGCAGTAACCCGCCAACAGGAAAAAGAATTCAAAGACCATAGTGAGTTATTGACTGGGTGGAGTCTTGAAGAGCTACGGATACAGCAGATTGCGGACCCCGATATTTGTCGAATAATGACGGCTTTAGAAGCTGGTGAAGATCGTCCAACCTGGGAAGAGATATCGAGCGCCACCAAGCATCTGAAAACCTTATGGGCCCAGTGGGAAAGTTTGGTGCTGAAGGGAGGATTACTTTATCGGAATCGGGAGTCAGAAAATAGAGGGGGGGCTGCAATTAGTGGTTCCCACAACGAAACAACAATTGGTTCTTCGATATTCGCACGACATACCGTCATCAGGTCATCTTGGGACCCAGAAGACGCTTGAGAGGATAAAGATGGGATTTTACTGGCCGGGTATGAATGAATCTGTGAAGAATTATTGCAGGTCCTGCGACAAATGTGCCTCGAGGAAAGTTAAACCTACTGGAAAACGCGCTCCTCTTCGAAGTTACTTGGTTGGAGAACCGTTTGAACGGGTTGAGATCGATATATTCGGACCACTGCCTAAAACATCAAGCGGAAACCGGTATGTTTTGACGATGTGTGATTGCTTTACCAAATGGACCGAGGCCGTACCACTACCGAACCAGGAAGCCATAACAGTAACGAGGGCATTCGTAGACAACTTTGTGTGTCGGTTTGGTACACCACTGCAACTCCATTCAGACCGTGGCACTAATTTCGAATCAAAAGTATTCCAACAGATGTGTTCGCTTTTGCAAATTGACAAAACCAGAACAACAGCACTAAGGCCACAATCCAATGGAAATATCGAACGATTTCACAGAACACTGTCTGCGATGCTGACCATGTATAGTGAGAGTGACCAACGCAGATGGGACGAGTTTCTTCCACAAGTAATGATGGCTTATAGGTCATCAGTACACGCCACTACATCTCAAACTCCGAACATGATGACACTGGGGAGAGAAATCACGATGCCACTCCAAGCTGTTGTAAATGTACCCGAAGAGAACGATCCTGTGTTGAGAAATAGTGAAGATTATATCGAAGCTCTCAAAAAGAAGCTTTCTGTGAGTCACGACGTAGCGAGAAGATGCTTAAAACGGGGCTCGGAATACCAGAAGAAGCATTATGACATTCGTGCCCAGAGAAGACATCTAGCTATTGGTCAACCGGTGTGGATTTACGAACCGATTCGAAAAGTTGGAGTCTGTTCGAAGCTTACATCACCTTGGAAGGGTCCTTTCTTGGTCACAAAACGAATAAACGACGTCATTTATAAGGTTAAGAGAAGTAGAACGCAGTCGCCGAAAGTATATCACATAGACAAACTGGCTTTGTATCATGGAAGGAATATACCAAACTGGATACAGCGATTCACGAGATGCGATAAAGAGGAACGAAATGTAGTGAACAGTGAACTTATGGTATCAACCCTCTTAACCTTTCTTTGAGTAACCAATTTATATTTTATTATTTAGGGCGGAAGGCCCATGGGAGGCGTGAATGTGGTACCACGGGATTTTGGGAGTAACTGGCTTGATCACCCAGAGGAAACCAACCGTAGCTGTTGAAGAACAGTGGAATTTTAATTTAGCTGACGGTAGCAACTTTAATTTAGCTGATGGTAGCAACTTTAATTTTGCTGATGGTAGCAACTTTAATTTACCCGATGGTTACGAGGTCTTGGGCTGAACATCTATTGAGTTCCTGGTGTTGTCAAAATCACTATTTACAAGTTATGTCATCTTAGTGTTGGTTCCTTCCGTGACAGTTATCCTTGACGACTGACTGATTGCCTGTTTATTTTTGTTAAACTACTCTCCTACGGAAGCTTTATGTAATTATTTGTTACAGAATGAGTACCATGTTAAAATTCAATTGTTGGAAGTGCACGATGGTCTTTAAGACGAACCGGGAGAGGAAGAACCACATGGCCAACAGAGAGCACGGGGCGTTAAGAGTGGTATGCCCATCTTGTCCGAGAGAAAGATTGTTTCGGAGGTCAGTTCCCGAATTGAGAGACCATTACCAAAGGGACCATCCAAAGGTTTTCACCACACTCTCCAAAGAGTTCTTTTCCGAGAGCAACGGATTCTGGCTGTCCATAAACCCCGCCGACTATTTACGGATTGTCTCTAATACAGCAAGGTCGTCAGATGAGAAATGGTGCGAGGATGGTTTGACTTCGTCAGAGGGAATAGCACCAAGTTGAAAGATTTCGAAAGAGGATGGGATTCAGCTTCGAACAAACGAGACAGAGCACCTACCATACCCTGTGAGAGCAGTTTTGTCCCTGATTACGAAGGGACCCCGCCTCCAAAGAAAGTTCACTATGATCCCGAGAACCCATCAATAGAGGAGACGTCGCTGTCCATACACAGCATTGTCATGAAACCCGTTGGTTTTGAGGCCTTCCTACTTAACGAAGAACGCTCAGTGTGGTACAAGTGCTCCATTTCGCCAAACCTATCCACCAAGGCCATGACCAGTTTGTTCAGAAGAGTACCTGCTGCGGGGGAGAATATAACATCACCTCCAGAAATCATGACAACTATGGCAAGACCGGATCCGAAACTTGAATCACAGATATCTGGCACGCTGGGTATTCCGGTTGAATTCCTCATGCACATTAGTAGGGCATTGGCGATGCCTGTTTCCAGTACTCCAGTTGCAGAAACAGATTCTATCCCCAGCACAGCACATGCAGATGAGGCGGACGATCCAGCAAATCTTTCCGCAGACACCACAGATTTAGGTCATCATGAACTCCCGGGTGAGAACACTGTGATGGATATAAACAACAACAACCGACAAGATTTACAAGAATTACCCATTGTAGAACGTGATCTGATTCCTGATGCCTCTTCTAGCGCCAATAACCTAGTAACTAACATCGATGCTGTTTTTGACACGCCAGCAGGTAGTCTTTCACCGGCGTTGTCACTCAATGTATCTGAGTATAACCCACGAAAGGTAAACAGTGATAAGGAAGGAGTCTTGACGTTATTCAAGAGAGGTATCATGCCCATCCTACCACCTGCTAAAAGAGACTGGAGAGGTGTTACCAGATTCCAACGAAACTCAGAAGCTTCGCAACAGCCATTATTCTGGCCACCTCAAGGATGGGAGCAGTTTAGTCCCGATCAAAAGCTGTTTGCACTTGAAACGATGGCCTTCCAGCTTAACAGCCAACGAGCCCAAACACAAAATTGGGACCGTGCCTACCTCATCGCCAAGTACCAAATGCTGTCATTACCTGGCTCCGCTAGACCACCATTAACCAGCAGTTCAAAACAAGTATGCCAGATGCGCCATTGCAACGAAGAGTTGATTAAGAAGATTGTAAATGGAAACGTTACCCAACATCAAGATGTCACATTCATAAAAATGATGGAAGCAGCAGCTATTCATAGGGAGAATGATACTGATTGGATATCGGACCAGTTGAATCAACAACAAATCCGTTGTCGCTTCCTTGCGAAATTATAGAACTTGTGTAAAAAAAAAAAACCCAAACATTGTGCGCGTTTCACAGAAGAATTATGGTATATTTTAACAAGAAATCTACAGAACTGATAAGTGTTTTTGCGCTCACCGCGTTCTACGTCGGGATTTGCTATCAGTGGACATTCATCGTTGCTTCGATTATAGAAAGAACTGTTTAATTAAATTGTGTTTCGAACTGATTATTCTAACGTGCAGCTACCTGGTATAGATAAGAAGAATAAAAGCATGCTTACGTTTGTGCTAGTGATATTAAACATTTATTACATCGTGGAATAATTTCAAATAATACCCATTTATCAGTATGACGTTAAAATAACATTTTTTGGACGTTGTGTTAGTCGTATCGCGAGATTCGATGTTTATTAATTGGTACGTAATTCAGGAGAATTGTGTATATTTAAGGTGGGGAGAGTGTTATATATAAGGGGGGGGGGTAGATTTAATTATTGTTATTATTTCATTATCACTGATCACTGGTAATGCCGTGTACCATATGTTAAGAATCAATAGTTACATCTTCACATTGTTTTATTATTGCATTTGTTAAGTATTTATCGTTGGTATTATTACGATATTAGTGTTGCCTTTGCCATTGTTGAAAGGTTTAATTGTTAATATAAATAGAACGAGCCGTACGCTCTCATTGTTTACAATTTTGTTTTGCCTAATGTAGCCTACTTACGTTGACGACAGCAAGTCGTATCTTAGATTATAGAACATCGGTACTTAGAGCCGGATTTGTAAGGCATGTCATGATGTATTACTATGCGACCGGATATAAGGGGACGATAGCAATTCAAATAATATCCACATATGAATGTATTGTTAGCGTGGGATGCTGTGTGCATTCGAGTCAGACGAGACGGGCGTAGTAATATGGTTGCTAGGGATAGTTAGTGATAGTAACATGATCATTCTCACGTTAATTTAATGGTGTATTATAATAAATTCATGACCTTACAATGCTTGTTACTTTTGTTTCTTACTTTGTTCATCTCATTATTATATTAGATCCATTAAGTATTTTGAAGTAGGCCTACTTGCTGTTCTTAGGTAGTTCCAATTCTTTAGGACCTCGTCGCTGTAAGCTAAGACTTACGCACGATTCATGGGCTAGGTGTTTCTTCATTAATGTATTTGCGCTGGTCTAATTGTACATTACTTTGATTTTAGATTCAGAATAGGTTACTTACATGTAATGCAATGATTAATTATGAACATCTTTATTAATTTTCATATTATTGTAAAACGTTAACTTGTCAGGAAAACGTAGTCCTTGTCAGGTAGAATGCGAGCCTGTGGTTGGTCAATAGCTCTGCCTGCAGCCTATAAAAGGACGTCATGTCGTCGATGTCGGCAGATAGCTCTACGGCAGCCTAGGGTAAGGACCTCTTAAAGCTGGCTTGACAAAAGGAATTATGACGGCGCTACCGACCATCCTGGTAGAACCGTCTCCCCTTGACGTTTTTGTATGATCATAACGTAGTTGAGCCTAAGCAATCCGTCAGGCATGGCGGGTTGTCAGGTTGTCAGGGCGAACTTGTCAGGACTTACAGCGTCAATTGTCAGGCTGAACATTGTCAGGCATGACACTGGACATTAGAATAAATGACGTTATGGCTATCTCCCACCCCCCACAAGACCCTTCTTATAACCAACACTAAGGTTACCTGATTAATGTAAATAATGGTCGTGTATTTATCTCATGCTTGTATTGAATAAATCGTATAAAAATGGTGAATATGGTGTTACTTCTAAACAGCGCAGGCCAAACTGTTACAATATTCTTGAGAAGAATGCTATTAGGCCTACTATAGAAAATTTCGCTTCTGCCCTGAAACCATTTTATTTATTTACAAACACGGACTACTTTAAGATCAGGCGTTCTTACGTTTGCATGTGCTTGCGTCTTTTTAGTGTACGGCACATTTTATATGTGTATGGGGGACATGTCAAATGCATCTAAATCGACCATTTGCCGGGAAGTTAATGTCATTGATCTATTTATAACTCTATGCAGCCGACCAAAGCCGTATAAAGTTGCGACAACACTGAACCCAGAAATTTCATTTGACGTCATGAAACTATGACGTCAACTGTACAAAGACGCCATCTTGAGTCCCAAGTTTGTACCTAGGCCTACTCACTATTTTATGTCCTATCATACTGTTGTGTCGAAGTTGGCAACCCCCGACAGGGATGTAGATAGATATGTCAAAGAATTCCGTGAAAAAGAGATTAAACATACATTTTTTTGAACGAAAAGTATAGCTGAACAAACTATTATTATTATTATATTATTATTATTATTACTATTAATATTATACAAAAACGGCTAAAACGCACATTATTGTTATAAGAATATAGTCTAATTCATAAGAAAGTGAAATAAAAGATACACTATAGATAAAAGCGCTATTAAATATATTTAACTTGCATACGCTTTTAAACATCAGATTTTTTGTGCAGACGGATAAAGTGAAAAATGAAAATTTAAATAGTAATTTGGGAGATAAAACCTTTTTGCCTTCTAACCGGCAAGATAAATGCCTGAAATTCCATGATTTTTTGGTCTGGAGCCATTCCGGATTGTGTGTCAGTTTTCGGTCATCGTTCATTTATTGTATCAGTGTAAAATCGGTGTAATTTAAATAAAAGGTGTCTAGCGTGACATGTGTTTCGGGCATATTTTATCAGTGACATGTGATACGAGATATCGCTCTCCGAAACTTTCTGGTTTCTTTTGCAATTTGTTTGGGGTAAGACGTTATCACTCCCCGCCCATGTGTAAATAATAAACTTTAATCTAATATATAAACGCACAAATTTAACAAATACAAATAATGTACATGTTATTCCACAGGTAGACAGGCATTGAAGGGGCCCAGTGAAGGAGACGCAGTTGGTTTAGTGTTTGTCCGACTCTTTTGGGTATTATCGCCCCATTTCCAATGAACTAATCATGTATCAAATATATATCGTGTCTGAGATTTGTTACAAATCGCCTCGAGCATGTTCCACACATCTCAACATTAATCAGCTTTTTGTTCAATATATAAAAGCCTACATTCCTAGAAAATGTTTTGTTTAGTCAAGTGAAACAAGAAAATGCATAGGCTAAATGGAACAATAGAACAAGTACACCTTAATGTCGACAAATATGTAAAACTATGAAATAAGATACTTCTATATGATTCAACCGAAAGGTCCTATATATGCAAGACAGATATATAATATCTACATTTAAGTTAAAGTAGCTAAGTCCGTAACTCAATATCATCCAAAATCTTCGACATTGAAAACACGAATTTTTTGGCAATTTAAATCAGCATTGGTGTTGTGATCTTAGCAGGAAAAGGTGGGCTTCTGATATCCAATATTTAAGACAAAATAAACGTTTTACAATTGGTACACAAATCGTGTACCATAATGCGTTTCAGCGCCATTTGTAACAAGGTGCTCTAAGAATGAGGCTAGACATATTCCACAAGTCATGTCAAACGGTGATATCATATTCTTATTTGGAGAGCATGCGCATTAAATAATATTGGTGTTGACTGGAATAACCAGACGCTAGAAACTGACTTGCCGTTGAGACCTCTGGCGTATTTCTGCGAACATAATTGATGACAATTCACAGTAAAACGGACACGATTGAATGTAAAACTGTTTATATAAATTCATATTACATTATTATATGTGTTGCGATTCATTTGTGCCAATTTCTAGGTCCAAAATATTAGCGATTTAGCTCCTTTAAACGAACTGCATCTATTCATTTTATGTATTGCGTCGAGCTGAATAAAGTATATGATTTATTGTCATTAAAACATCTATGGGTGGTAACAGTGTGTAACTAAAAACTATGATTGGATCTTTATTGCCAACATTTCAATGTATATGTACCTAGAATTTTCTACACCAAGTCTATTGCATCTAGATGTTTAAAGCGCGTTAACAATATATTCATTTAAGAGCAACTATGTCATTTCGGGATTAATATACCACATATTACAAGTCATACCCAACGGAAAGAAATGACGATTGATTAAAATTCCACCACTTTGGATTTCATTTTGCTGGCCATTTTGAATTTCTACCATCAAGATTTCTCAAAATTAAATTTTTGAGATTATCGCTGCCCCTTTATTACCAAATTAATGTTGTTTTTTTTTTCATTTTTATTTTTTTTTTTAAATGGTATTATATTACCAAATTTGGCAGTCATATTGAAAGAAATGCCCACCACCAAATGACAAATACATTTTTTTAATTGATGTTTGTCAAATTCGATTTTTCGACACATTTCGCTTGCATAACCAATCTGTATTTGAGGAATTTAAAAAGAAATTATTTATCCTCCCACCACTGAAAGACACTGATTACGACATATCTCTCTCCGATAATTCCTGAATTGAATTCTGTTAATCATGTCATTTTGCCTTGGCCGATTTTGAGTATGATTTTGTCTGACATATTTATCATTGAGCCAAACTGCCTTGGTTTCTTTAGCAATTTATTTAGGATAAATTGTAGCCCGTAAAACGTTATACCAAGAAAAAACATAAAACGTTTTGGTAAAGCTATATGACGTCATGACGTCATAGATTTTATGGCGTCATAGTTGGGATCCAAAATGGCGCCTGTAAAAGAGTTGTCGTAACTTTCCCTATACAGGGCACTGATCTATATATAGATCAGTGATACAGGGCTTTGCAACCGACCAATTTATGACGTAATTCGCATACGTTAGAGAGAGCATCGTAGTCTCAATTTACCAGTCACAATGTGCTTAGACTATACTTGACTAATACAGAATTTTCTAGAGACGGTACTATATAAAGTGAAGCATAACTTTGTGCTTACTTTTAAGAATTTTCTAGGAACCGGACCCTTGTTGAATCATTCACACTGCAACGTCTGCAACATGCCAGGACTCACGACAGCTCAGAAAAACCAGGCGCTCGGAAGACTCGATGCTGGTCACATTGACCAAGCCGTTGCCAATCACTTCCAGGTCAATGTTCAGACCATCTACAGGCCCCAGCAACGCTTTCGGGCCACAAACACCACGGATGATCGCCCCCGAACTGGTAGACCAAGGGTTACCAGAAGGTGACAAGACCGCCATTTTGTGAGACAGCACGTGCAGAATCCCTTCACACAGACATCTGAGACAGCACGTCAGACAGTGGGAACGCACGGAAGACCCATCAGTACCGATACAGTGCGCCGACGTCTCACCCGAGAGAACATCTTACAGTGGACCAATCCTCACCCCTCGCCATCGACGTAAACGTCTACAATTTGCCCAACAACACCAGACGACACAGGCAATGGAGAACTGTTCTTTTCACAGATGAGAGTGGGTATTGCGTATCAACTGCAGATGGCAGGACCAGAATATGGCGTCGACGTGGCCAGCGTTATTCTGACCAATGTGTCATGGAACGAGACTCACGGGGAGGTCCAAGCATAATGGTTTGGCGTGGAATCGGCCTGAACCAGAGAGTGGGTCCTGTGGTGTTCCAAAATGTTAGTCCAGAGAGAGGAGGCGGCATCACAGCAGTGCGCTACATCGATCAAGCTCTCAGACCCCACGTCATACCACATGTCGCACGTCATCACAACAACGTTTTCCAGCATGACAACGACGTGCCCACACCGCCAGAGTTACTGGGGATTTTCTACAGCAGAACGATGTCAACGTTATGCACTGGCCAGCTCTTAGTCTGGACTTAAACCCGATTGAACATCTTTGGGATGAAATTCAGGGGAGACTTAATAACGTCGTACCGACACCAAAACAGCCGATAGATTGTGCCAGGCTTTTCTGAGAGTTTGGTTCCAGGTGTCAATGGTATTCATCAATCGTCTGGTCCACTCCATGTGCAGACGCTGCGCTGCTGTTATTGACACCTGCTGTTGACACACCAGATACTGATGTAAAGACTGTGTACAGACTCTAAACCTTCTCGTAATGTCTTGGAATTGTGATGAATTAATCACTAATGTGTCAACATATTGTTCGCAAAAAATGGCTTTGACCCATTTAGTAAGTCGTTTTCTAGAATGATTTGACTGAAGTGCCTCTCTGATTTTGAAATCGTACTGACGGGGTTTTTTTTGGGTTTTTTTGTGCTGTTTAGTATATTTCAGTTTTTCGGGCACAAACATCAGAGAATGGAGAATGCGACCATATATCATGGAAATATAATTGTATAGTTGTCTAATTAATTAAAAATAAACAACCATCACAGCCTTTTGGGAAATTCGTTTTAGTTAATGATTGATTCATTCGGGAGACAAAGAAAGTTTTCGGGAAAATAGGCTCCGACGCCCCCCCCCCCCTACGCCCATGTAGTCCCTTACCTGTTGCTCAGCCCGTTTCAGTTTGTTGAATCTATTGTTTTCCCTTCCATCCGAACGACTGGGCATTGTCCTTCCAGCCCCCTCCCATCCGTACCACTGACAGGGGATTACCGCACCGGGGTTGTCTTATATATGTACATCTTTAATTTTTTGTAAGTGTAGTAAATGTCTGACGTGCCAGAGGGAATCATCCACTAGCACTAGCTACACAACCATCATTGCTTGAATCCTGAGTGGTAAGTTATTCCTCAACAGTCCATGTAGGACATATTCCTGAAGCAATGGCCAGAGAAATCCCTCTATGGCCATTGCTGGATTGGCTTCTGATACTTGAGCTTTTGACGGAGTGTGTCTATTCTTCCCATTCAATCAAATCTATCCCAAGTACAGCAACATGACAGCCCTTCGTTTAATCTGGGGTCTTTTCTAAAACTTTGGACAGTGATTTAAGGTATTAAAAACGGTGAAAGTATTGTTCATCGTCAAACAGTATTGTTTACATTGTATTCGTTTTGATAGCTTCGTTTGTCACGCAATTAGTTTTTCTGCAATATTCTGCTATGCACTGGTTAATTGGGCATAATAAAATCGTGAGTCATGGCATAACGTTATGTAAACAAATTTGGTCCATCTTGTGTTAATATTTGGTCCAATTAAAGAGTAATAATATTGTTACGCAGTTAGCTGTTGGTTGTTAATCGGACTATTGACCAGTCATAATTTGGAACAGAAATTTGTTCCCTTCACAGCAGTGTTAAGTGGGATTAGGTATAATCAAACCAAACACTGTGAGGAGTATTATGTAGGACAGGCGTTCGTGAACGCCGTGAGACGTCAATACGTTGCGACTGACACCTCTATCTGTTTTCTTCAATCCCCTTTCTTCTTTACAATCAATAAAAATACGTATATATTGAGGATGTCGAGAAGTAAAATGCGAACATATTTAATTACACTAAAAGGATTGGTCGAACAAAGGAAAGAAAGAAATTTCATGTACACACGTGTATTTATTAAAGATACATTATGGGAGATTTTAATAGAGAGTTGGCCAATATTGCTATAACTGTTCAAAAATAGATGATGAAAGAAGAATATATTGAAAATTTCAGTCAAATTACTTTATTCTGAACAAAGTTATCACCATTGTAATTTTTGACTAAAAATAGGAGTCAACCCACTCTTCACCGTCTCCGAGAATGGCCGATCGTTTGATTGACAGGCGTTAACTCCACCTACATAATCTCGATTATCAAGTAACGTTTTCAATGGCTGTGGTGCCGTTAGCATATTCGGTTTGAGACGGGGTTGCAATTCAATTCGTATCACATTTGTTTTTTACTACAAATTAAAAATAAGACTTTTAATATATAGATCAGAAGCGAAAGTTTGAAAGGAATGGACCAAATCAATGAGGCATAATTATAGCCGACTTCTTGTTAGCCTGCGTGTACTCTTCTACTGTAACAGGTCGGCCTACGTAACTCCCGAAGCAGACAAATAGGAAACAGTGATCCAATGGGGTGATGTTAGCTGTGATGTTTATCAATTTCCATAATTTTTCTGTAAACGCAAGTGACAAAGAGAGTATAATACCGACATCCAAACTCTCATTTTAACCACGACTAAACATAATATCAAGGCCGTATTATATATCGAACTTTCAATCAAATTGACTGACATGCGGCCTCGCTCAACAGCGGCCTCGCTTTGTACACTCTATCATTTAGCCTCGATCTAAAATTTCCGGGAGTATTAATCAATCAATGAAATCTCGTTTAAATCCAAGCCGAATCCCAGCCATCCGTGGGTCTCCAGAGTTAATTTTGTGCTTGTTGTGTGAATAAAGATCTAATTTATAATTTCTATGACATCTGAAGCCTAAATAAAAACTTGCGATAATCAGATCCTGCATAATGTATGTTTAATGTATTGTTGTGTGTGTCTTTGTGGTGAATAAATTTCTAAATTTCTAAATAATTTGGTCGAACGAAGGAAAGAAAGAAATTTCATGTACACACGTGTATATATTAATGTATTGTTGTGTGTGTATTTGTGGTGAATACATTTCTAAATTTAAAATTAAATATAAAAGGAAAGGTGTGTCTCATAATAGCCTTTTTAGGGCAGGTGAACACATTGTTAAAGAGAACATTTTATGTCAACAAATCGTTCACCTACTTTCGATTTATTCAAGTCGAGATTTGTTGAAAATTTGAGGAAGGGGAACTCCCCACCAGCATATTCCCCCTATTTTTAAACAATGAGCGAAAGAAAAATTGTTAATTTGTTTTTAGACAATAATTAGTTCTCCTCAATACCCCATAATCCTGTGCCTCGTTTTTCGGACTTCGTTTAATACACTTAAACGATAGAAATACTTATCTATCAGTCAAATGCGGCAAATCAGACGCAATTGTCAATTGTCAATATACGCCTTTTGTTAGGGTTCCGGCTTGGGTGAATGTTATTCATGTCAAATTTGCCCCCCCCCCCCAAAAAAAAAAAAAATAGATTCCCAATGAAAAATTCTGTTCATGGTAATCTCGGAATACGTTTTTGATTTTGGTGAAAATAAAGAGCGGGTCTGTGATTTCCATCCTGGATTCATCTTGTCAGATAGAATCGTTCGGACGTTACGAAAAACCGAGGCGTACATGTTGGCGTACATGTATCAGCACTAGTGACAGTTGAAATTCTTTCAAAACTTGGAGAAAACGCTGCTCGCCGAGCAAAGTTGCCGATATTAAGCCATTTGGGACAGAAAGTAAGACATTAGACCCCATATCATCTCAGCATTGGCTTTACCTACAGATGCGAAATTTTCAATGAAGACAAAATCAATCCTCATTACAAATCATCAAATCTAATAAATCTAATAAAAATTTCATTTTTGACCCAAGTCTAAAGGTTTGGTCATTTTGAAGAACGTCAAAAAAAAAAACGACGTTATTTTTGCCAGTCAATAACTATCGTAAGTGAAAATAGTGTCGTCTAGCCAAATGGAAACACATAATAAAAAGAACAACAGGAGCACATTGACCTCAAAATTGCACAATAGACTAAAAGATACGACGTCAATTTTATGTCATGACTCAGGTTTTCTTTTGAATTACGAGAGGGAATATGACAAACCATAATCATCTATGAACATTTAATACTAATGGCGACGTTCCTTTATTGTATTGTTATTCGTAAAGATTAGCAAATCAATAAGTTATGTGACCTATATTTAATATGTATACTATAGTGTTCATCTCTATGCAATGACATTATTTATGAATAGCCCCAAGAATGTTAAAATGTTATCAAACCAGTGTTTGTGAATCGATTTTATTCAGTTTATCGAAAACTCATTAATAGTTTTATGTACGACTAAATATACAACTTTTAATATCTGCTAAAATGTACACCTATTTCTATTATTTTTATTTGCATTTTACTTCGTTTCAGCATATTTATATCTTCCCTCGGATTTGCTTAATTTAATTTTTCTGGGTTGTTTATGTCCTGCTTTGTTTAATATAAATAAAATTTAATCTAGAAGAATGGTCAAATCTCTGATGTTAGACTGACATAAGACTAATAATATGTACTACTAAATCTAATATAGAAGAAGAAACTTAAACACACATTATGCAAGAGCTAAATATGCCTATTTCAGGTCTTTCTTACAGTTCAGTTCAGTTCTTTATTAACTTTGAGTATAAAACTCATCAGTAAACATATAAATACAATATTTACATAATCTACAGTATGTACAATATTATAACAAAGTATATAAGTTGGGAGTGGAAATTTAAATTATATATCTACTATAATGTCATCAAAAATAGTAATTTGTTATTGCAGTTAATTATACTAAACATCATTTAAGTTATAATCATTTAGGCTTTCTATATCCCTTTTAATTACATTATATTTTTTTTTAACAATTCTGATCGACGCTTATCGGCATATGACAAATATTTACCTAGTTTATACAAGTCTTTTATATTACAGGTACTTAGTAACTGAAAGAATTTAAAAACGTTAGGTCTAGTGTGAAATTCACTTTCTATATATAATTTATGGGCTGTTAAGCGTAGACGAGTTAAGTGTTTTAATAATATTGGCTTTATAGGCTTTAAAAGATAGGGTTGGAGAGTAAAACTTAAAACAACATGTTGATAATAGATTCCTTTAGCAGACTGGCAGATATTGCTATAACAAGACTGTTTAAAGATATCAGATATTCTCTGTTTAAAAATGAAGCCTGAAATGTTATCTAAATTATTAATTAAATATAAATTAATTTATCCAGATCATAATCAACTCTCGGTGGCATCTCTAGCCTGTGATGTTTATTGGATTAGGTTCCGATTTGCTGTTCGACTTCCATTCATAATTTAATCATGAAATGGATAATCGCGACTATGTTTTCTACCCTACCGACTTTAGTAATGATGATCGAGGCTAGGCCGAAAATTCAATCACTAAAATCTCGGTTCAGAGTGGATCAATTCGACTGAAATTTTCAGCAAATTAAAATGAAGCCATACATTAAAATTCCTTTCATATTGACCAACGGAATTTAAATAAAATTAATATCTCAAAAATAAATACATACGACTGGAAGAAACAATATGATATCCACACACAAAAATCAATATAAAAAACAGGTTCTTATCCATTTTAAAATCTGTTTTATGTTATATTTGTTCTCTACTTTGAGTCATTGCTATCCAACTGTTACCCAGTAATCTATATTGAAATAGTAATAGCTCGGTTTTCATTCAACTATTTTATATTGTATATCCGATTTAAATAATAATACATGCTTCACTGAGATTTATATAAAGAGTGTCGTATTGGGGGAAAACGAAAATATAATTGTTCACTCTGGCAAAAGCCAGATTAAAGTGTGAATAAAACTCGGCAGTCACATATTACTACTTTTAATAAGAAACTAAATTAAATTAGTTTTATATAAATCATATTCAAGAAGTCAACTTATTATCAAAATATAAGGCCTGACCTACTTAGAACAAAGCACGAGATAAGTCGATAGGTATTAAAATCAATCCGGGTTAAAGAGAGTTTAAAGTAGGGGTATGGTAACAGGGGTAGTAACGCTGAATTTCGGAATAGAGTTTCTCCTTATGAGTAGCCGAACAATTACAACACATTTGACAGTCAAAGTGGCAAATAATCCAATCCCATATTAAAATTTAAACTTTTTACGTACAGATATATTTGAATTGAAAGGCAACAGTGTGGTTTTTATTTGCATCCATATTTGACATCTGAGAAACAACTAAATTGTTATGCAAAACATTTTAGTGAATATGAAAAAGATTTAACAATTCTCACAAAATTGCTACTATGCCTACTATGTGATAAAGAGGTTAAATTGCAATTAACGCTTGAATATTTGGAATTCATCATTTAATTTTTGGTATTTGTAACATGCAGATGGCAAAAAAGAGAATACTCTGGCATATGCAATATAGTATCAGACAGCAAACACGTTAGCAAAATCTCTAGTGTAAGTTATTAGTTTCGGGTCCGATTGGACCCCATGTTCCTGTCCAGCGTTAGGCCTGATTTTCATGTAACATAACTCTGCATGTGGGAAGCCAATGAATACTGATCTCTTCGCTACGTGTAAAAATGTATACGAGACAAAGTCACTTAATTTCGGAAAACAGTCCACGGAGACCCTACATGCACCGACAACGGTTAAAAAATAAAATCTCAAAACCACTGATCATGAAGTACTGCTTTACATTACAGATAAAAGCGTATTTAAAGCGCAATTCAAAGGAAATCATCTTGACCAATTGATATTTATATATGGCATGTAATAATAATCTGATGTGCACGATTTTGACAGGACATTTTAAGCAAGCAAACAAAAGGAAAAACAAAAACCCTGACCATCAGAGGCCAAAATATCAAAATGAAAATGTTTTCATCACATAAGCTATCCGGATTTTTTCAATATCCAAAATCATTTTGCTGGATTCAAACGGAAGAGACGAGGGTGGATGGGACCCCACGGCACGAAGGCCCGGGCAGGTGGCTTATAGTTGATTTGATTTATTTACTTATTCAAAATCACTTATCTACTTATTTGTACCATAACTAAACTAATGTAATTAGTTTCAGTCTGTATCATATGTATACACCCAAACCAGAAGAAAGCAAATGAATATAAGCCTACTTGGCTTGTTTTCGTATCCTATTATTTCTGCCTTTATATTGTATAATATTCTCGAAATAAATACTGTTTAAAACAAAGGTTAGGAAAGCGGACTTGCGACGAAAATGGCCCAGGTTGGAATCCGGTTGTGAGACTGGGAAGATGGGAAGAGAAGTACCTTCGGAGTTCTTCCAAGTCTGGTGTTCACTTGTCGGGGGTAGCGCCTTCAAGGTTGGCAAGAGAAGCGTACGAAGTCGTTCGAGTCGGACGAAACCCCGATGTTCACAGGTGTACACACGGGCGTACACGTGGAAGATCCTTGACAGCTGGAATTCAAAGCAGACTAGAAATAAATGCTGATGAAAAATGGTCAGCCAGTACGACAAATACAAACTGATACTGGTCTCTCTCTCTCTCTCTCTCTCTCTCTCTCTCTCTCTCTCTCTCTCTCAGTTAATTCACGAGATCAAAATGTTCTGAGCGGGGTTTTGATGGATAAACTAGTTTTAATATGTTTTTAGTCCAAATATATCAGCAAATCACACATTTTTTACCACTCGGCAAACCTCAGCAGATTCCAGTACCCTACATCTAGCCTCGGCTGTATGACGAAGTCCGCCATTGGAACTACTTTCAAGTTCCTGGATTACCAACGGCGATTCCCATGAAGACGCCTTGAAGAATGTTTATCATACAAATATTTCAAAGTTTGAAGCTTCTATTTTTCTTTCATCAAACAAGGACAACTCTGCACTGAAAATAATTCTAAACCCGCTTCGAACGACGCAATTTCGATAACTTCTTTTTAAAAGCGGCAAGTTTTTCTAACAAGTAAACCGGTGCATACACTGGTATGACTTACCGTCATACAGCCGAGGCTAGATGTAGGGTACTGGAATCTGGTGAGGTTTGTCGAGTGAGTTTGTACATGGGAAGACATCTTTAAGGGCTGTGAGTAGCCTAAGATACGCACCCACTTTTCAACACCAATCTTATTAAGACTTTGCACATTTGTTGCATGTTTAAAATAACGCAGAAGACACAATCATAACAGTCCGAATACTTACATTTTGAATGTATAAAATGATTTTGAGAGCGGCGGAGTAGTGCACGGAAGTAAATATTTACATCCGAAATGTTGTATTTTAAAACTTGTTGCGTACGTATTAAAAGAATTTACTGGAAATCACAAAGTCTCGTTTGAAGCTAAATAATGAACATGGACAAAGATTTTAAAATACTTTGAGTGATATTTAATAACGTTTTTTGTGTCGAAATGTGGCTTATATCCTCCACTTTCGACCCAAGAAGGGGATAATCGATATCTCTTTTTAGCATTTACTAACAGAATTTCAAAGAAAACTAATCGGGTTTTTTTTTTGCGTGTCCATGGATACCAGACAAACCACAGCATATAGCCAAAAATTGTTCCGTGGCTTTTTGGAATTGCAATTAGCATTGTTCATTCCAAATTTGATGCAGATCCATGCAGCGCATAACTGAGAAAATTCGACTTTTTTTGTCGTCAGCACCCTTTATTATCATACTTTTGGGCTAAGTTTGGAAAATAGTTGGTAAATAAAATTGGTATTTTGGGGGGTGATTAATATGTAGTTTACCACCCCAAATAACAAGATATGTCATATCTTAGGAACAAAAACTGTAGTACTAGTTTTTAAATGTGCTCAATGGGTGACCATAAACTGTTGATATATGTGGTTGTATATCACTTCTCGGTGGGGTATGGGTCCTGTAATAAAATTGAATGCTTTTAAAATGCAAGTTCACAAACTGTTGGACCATTTTCATTGTATCTTCAGATCAAACAAGACACTCGGCGTATATACACAGTGATTTACACTGGTTGTAGATTTTATGTCGCCATTTTAAAAGGTCTGATTGAAACATTCACAATATTCCCGAAAGAGGTAAAAAAATACATGCACTACATGTTTTAAAATGTAACACCTGTTTTAAATATAATATTTACTCACATGCATGTCTGCTCTCTTTACAACAACAGCAATAGCAAATGATTACAGTTATAATAAACAAAGCAATCCCAGATGTAACGCCGATAATTACCTAAAACGGAAAAAAAAGAATTAAGGTGTTTTTATTTAATACTATTTCCAAATGTATTATAATTCTTACACAGCAGTATACAAAATGATTCATATTTTAGTACCAAAGCGACCTAGTTCGTTCGAGTGGACGTTAAACCCCATTTCTCTTAATATATTTTCTGTTTAAATAAAGGGACAGGTCCACGTAGTAGGGCATATTATTTTATTATTTTTAGCGAAATGTGTATTTATGCTGGCGAAAGGGTCAAGACAGTAAATCGGTTGTCGTGTCGACTTTGGTGGACTTTAACAGACACTCTATAAAATATTCAGACAATCATACCTCAATATCCAAATGTGATTCGTCATATTGAACTGGCTATAAAATGAAATAGCCTTGACCATTAATGCAAAAATTATAGCTTTTCTTGTTCCTTGATTTCAAGCAATCTAGAGTTTTTCAGCCCTTAACCTATACTACTTTTGGGGTTAAACCTTCTGCCCGAGATAACCCCAACATACTGTTAATTGGATGAGACGATTTACCCAATACTACAAAAAACCATCAAAATATAACCACATACTACCGAATACTACAACATAATAATGCAAAATGGGCATATTGCTTGATTGTTTTTTTAAAAATAGTGCGTTATATCGCGGAAAATGTACTTCAAATGCGATAACCGATTTCTGGCTGTTCCATTTCAAATAGCAGCTCATCAGTAAAATTACATAACAAGGCTTAACAAATACTACCAAATACTACCCAATGTTTCAAATACAAACCTAATATCGTCAAATAGCAGCACATAAATATAATAATTGCAACGAATATTCGATAATTTGCAGAAAAATTTGAAATATTTACGCAGTTATCTCCCTTTACAACCGATCCGGTCTCAGACTAGCAATTGTTTGCCCATTAACTTCAATGTTAAATAGCTGTAACATCCCAGGCTGTAGCTTTTTGCTCAACATTCCGTTGGTTCCAATCTTTATATAGGCACATAGGAGACCTCATTTGCCAATCTTCTCATCATAATTTTTTTTTAGGGGGTTGAACGTTTACATCTTTTGCTACGGGGATTTGATACTGATGACTAGAATCAAAATCTTACTTCCGACACAATGATTGCTCTGCAGACAAACCTTTACACCGCCTATCCCTCCGCTGTAATATCATCAGTATTACCCAAAACTGCTATGAAATTTGAAATTCGATCCTTCTTCTCCAATTCTAGACCAAAAAGTTAACCAAAAAATGCAGGAAAGGGGGAGAAAAAAATAACCACATTCGTGAAATAACAGGGAAAAATTACCTGTTCCAATCCATGTTATATAGATTTTAGATTAATCATCTTGTTGGGCTTTGCAGTTGGTTTCCAAGACGACGAAGTTAAAATAAGGAAAACAGGTTATTATAGATGCCCCGATATAGTTTATTCGGGGCCATTTCGGAACTAACATATGGTTCAATCTTATTTCAATAATTCACTTCCGCGTAGGGGTCTTTAGCAGTGGGAGGAAACCGGAGGACCCGGAGAAAACACATGAGGTTGGACAGGCGGCCATACTCCTTGTCACATACAACCGGGGAATCGCAACCACGCCAGTTGACTCAATGACAGACCTTATGATACAGCGCGCACGGGCTAACCATTCGGCCATCCAACTCCGCGTTTGAAGTGTAATATTGTATAATGTGGCTTCAAGTTAAAGAAAAACTATAGCGAGAACATCTGTAATAACTTATTGTTATTACCACTGCCTGACGATACCCATGGAGTGGTTCGTTCGTTCGTTTCTAACGCTTTACGTTCACTTCCTCTTAGGGCAGTGATTCTCAGCCAGTGTGCCACGGCACACAAGTGTGCCACGAGATCTTCCGAGGTGTGCCGCGAAATTTTGAATGGCACACTAAGAAAATGTAAAAAGACATGTGATCCTAATTGCGTATTCACTGATGTCGACTGATAAGTTCTTAGACATTGTGTTTTTCTTTATTTATTTTAAGACATTCTATGTTTCTATGACTAGTCTCTGTCTATGGTTGTATGCCGTCTGACTTTCAATGTTTTTATTTTGCAAAATTCAGATATTTTTCATATATATTTAGCCGGGTGTGCCGCTATTTGTTCATGTGTTCCAAAGTGTGCCATTGGCAAAAAAAGGTTGAGAACCACTGACCTAGGGTGATATCGTAGACAACATGGAGTGGTAAAAAAGGAGTTATTTATAGAGTGATAGTAGTTAATGATAGATAATGATTAAAATATACACAAAATACTTGTGTTTCTTATTTTAACTTCGTCGTCTTGGAAACCAACTGCAAAGCCCAACAAGGTGATTAATCTGAGCAGTAATCTAAGATAATTGCGAAAATATTTTAATT
Organism: Patella vulgata; assembly: GCF_932274485.2. NCBI lineage: Eukaryota > Metazoa > Mollusca > Gastropoda > Patellidae > Patella > Patella vulgata. The sequence continues at coordinate 49,643,629 of NC_065885.2, forward strand.
TCTGCAAACTTTCGAACATTCGTTGCTGATGAGCTGCTATGTGACGATATTAGATTGTTATTTGATGATACTGGGTGGTATTTGATAAGTATTTGGTAGTAATGGGTTATTTTTTGCTTGTTTTGGGTAATCGGTAATCGCATTTGAAGTATATTGGCCGAGATATATCTCCCTTTTTTTTTTAAAGAAATCACGTAATATGCTTATTTTGCACCATTATGTTGTAGTATTGGGTTGTTAATTACGTGTAATGCTACTGCGATCTACTGGACTAAGACTAGTAATTATTTCCCTTTATCTAGTGCGAGTTATATATAGATAATTTTTTCCCTTAATTTTTTTCTCCCCTGTTCCTGCATTGGAGAAAAGGGAGCAAATTTTAATATGCAATTTCATAGCAGTTTTGAGTAATACTGATGATATTACAGCTGGGGATAGGGGGTGTAAAGTGTCTTTCTGCAGAGCAATCATTGTGTCGGGAGTGAGATTTTGACCCCAGTCAACATCAAATCCCCGTAGCAAAAATGCTAAACGGTTAACCCCCTACAAAATTATGACGAGGGGATTGCCATATGCGGCCCCCTGTGTGCCTATAAAGAGTGGAACCAACGGAATCTTGGGCAAAAAGCTACAGCCTGAAGTCAACTGGCAAATAATTGCTAGCCTACTTGCGAAGAGCATTATATCCATGGTTGGTCGATCAATACAACCATTGACTATAAACAAAGTTGCCGTAATTTAAGGATTTCATTTTTACCCGTAGATCTAACTGTTTGTTATGTACAGCTGTCAGACTTTCTGTGTCTTGTACAGATGTAGGACTTACTGTGTCTTGTACAGGTGTAGTACTTACTGTGTGTACAGGTGTAGGACTTGCCGTGTCTTGTACGGGTGTCGGATTTGATGTGTATTGTACAGGCTTCTGTATTTTTAACGCCAATGTTTCAAAGCTAGAATCATCACCAATCTTTACACGATATGTATAGTCCAGTCCTTCAGATAAATCTTTGTTCACGGTGATCGCACCAGCTTAAATATAACAAAAAAGCTATCAATAACCAATAGTCCTAATAATAAGGGCTTTATGTCAAAGACACCGTCCCTTAACCCTACAAATAAGTGTATATTTTAATGACATTTTCCGAAAAGAATATTCTAGGCCTATTATAATTTTAGGATTATCTTAAGTTTGTGTCAGACAAAAATCTAGAGCCATCACGTTTTCCGTTTCTTTTTTTCAACTCAGTAAGTAATTGACACGGGAAAACTGTATCGACGGAATTTGTATAATAAAACATTTTCAAAACTTTTAGTTTTTATAATTCAAATTTGGTTTTATCTATCTTCAAAACAGTGGAGCCGGTATAATTTTTTTTTTAATCAGACTGAAGTTCCACAACATCAACTGCAGAATAAACGTTATTGGCAAATTAATTAAAATACCACGCTTTAAACCAAGGATTACTACAAAGAAACCACATTCTATTTACTTATTTTATCCAGGGAAAATGGAGTTGAAGTGTAAAATGTATCTCCTTTCCAGCTGTAAAAACCCACAGCATCACCATTGGGATCAACAGCGGATACTGTAAATATCTCGTCACCTATTTCGGTGTTTTCAGGAACGGTAACTGTTGCTGGTAAATTAGTAAAGAAAGGTTTGGTTCGGATGTTAAATGTTGCTGTTGTTGATTGAAACCCTGGTTCATTCCCGATCACTATAAGAGATACCTCACCGGGGATATCTGAAGATTGTGTACCAGAAACAAATTTCACCATTCCAGACTCTATGAGAAACTTAGCTGTGTATTGTCCATCTTGAATGTGAAATGTTATATTATCTGGTTTGATGTCCATATACTCAGCTAAACTTTGTATTATAACGTATCCTCCCTGGAATATAGTAATTGATTTAAAGATACAATAGTTTACACCAATAGATATACAAACAGTATAGTTCAACCAAAAACATTTGTCCTAATGTCTAATATTTTTTAAAATCAACGAATCCTAACGTAAGTATATAAGACAATCTAATGTTTACATTATTTACTATCATTTTCACGTCAATGTCTTCAATCGTCAGTCAATTGTTTGAAGTAGCTAAGTCTCTAATTCAATACCATCCAAAATCGTGTACCAGAATGCGTTTCAATGCCATTTGTAACAAGGGACTCGAAGAACGAGGCTAGACATATTCCACAAGTCTTGTTAAACTGTGACGCCATATATTCTTATCTGGAGAGTATGCGCAATAAATACTATCGGTGTAGACTGGAATAACCAGACGCTGGAGAGTGCAATTCGATTGAGACTTCTGACGTATTTCGCCGAACTTAGCTGATTAGAAATTACGGTAAAAACAGAAACCATTGAATGTAAACCAGTTTATATATATTCGTATTACATTATTGTATGCGTTTCTACCCATTTGTGTCATTTCTAGGTCCCAAATATTAGCGATTTAGCTCCTTTAAGTATAATTTATTTCACCACGGTGTATGAACATCGGCTCAGTATAGTATCCTACCTAGGTTTTAAATAACAGGGGTGTGGTGGCGGTGGCGGTGGCGGAGGTAGTGGAGGGGGTTTGGGTAAATTTAAATATGGAATATAATTATAATTATTAGAATTATTTACCGTTACATCCTTTTTATCAATTAAGATCGTGAATGTTGAGTTTCTAAACACACTGGAGACTTCGACACTCAACACTGCCGGTACAGATGTGAAATATCCATCAGTAACTGTAAATACCCACTCGAAAGTTTTCACGCCAAGTGTTTGAAAGTCTAATTTATAACTTGGTTTTACATACAGTTCGCCACCTAAATTGTATCAAAGATTTACTGATTTGAGATACAAAACCCCCAGATGATGAAAAACGCCAACACATCAGCTTAGTCTAAAAAAATCTGTAGCCATAGACAGAGCTTATCCAAACGAAGTACTTGGACCGAATTGGATAAGGATCCTTTATGCCTTTATGAAATGTAATCTCTATCGTGTTTACAACCTTTTCAGCACACATAATATATCTCCGGAACTGAATGTCGCAGAATATTCAATGTCGATAATGTTCGTCCTCTCATGAACCCAATGGGTCGTTCTAGCGGGACCTCAATGCTTCACACCACATTTGAAAGAAGACCCTCAACACTATTGCGTTAACGAGTCAATTGTTGATGGACGGGTGGATGTACGGACCAATCGATCGATTGGTTACGACATAATACCACAGTTAAATGTGAGCGTATATTAATAAAAAAATTCCAACTACGTAGCATGATCCAACATAGCTGTTATAGAATCTGATGTTATTTTCATTCCATTTTTTCGGTTGATCACTCCATTCAAATCATGCTTATCAACATCGGTTTCAAGACATATGACCTTTCTTAATGATTGGACAGCCAATCAAATCTCTGAATAACCATATGCTTTTAAAAGATTTCGCGGTATTTTTTGTAGTGTCGACCAATCATAGCCTGTACATTATTGAACGCCCCTTAAAACCGTGTTTAATAGGGAATTGCAGTATAAATGGATATAAAATACTATAAGTTTATTGAAATGTTGTAAATGTAATGAAAATGTGATAAAATGTACTAACACGATCTGTTAAAGATGAAAAATTGCCAAAGACGTCCTACAGTTGTTGCTGTAAAATTCAAATTATCATTAGAATTTTCATCTGTGGCTGCTACCTTATATACTAAACCGGAATTCTCCTGTTCTGCCTTTATGTTGGCTGGTAAATTCTTTATTACAGGCGCAACCTGAGATTCTAAAAATATTTAATATCTTAATAACATTGCTGGACAGATGCTTTATAAAACCTAGGGAGAACAAACAGTATATTAATTCAAAACCTAATACAAATTAAAATGCAACAAACACAACAAGAACACAGATGATTGCTATAAAGCCGTCGTATTTGCAACAGGAGCTATAAGTATAACTACCACCCCTTCAATGTGATAACCTTCCCTTGGCCATTAAACATTACAACCATTCAGAAATACCAAAGCAAAAAATATTGGTCCATGAATGCAAGGGTTCAATTGCAGGAGATCGACTGAACTATAGATTGGAAAGATGCAAGTTTACTGGATAATGGAGAACCAAAGAACATTTCAAAACAAACTGTTTAGACGGTCGCTGGAAACTACACAATAAAATATGTAATGATTAATCCCCAATCACAGCTTATAAAAATTGTCGGTAGTTCTCGCACGTTGATTATGATTGTGCAGATAGGCAACTGGCTATAAAAATAAAAATACGTACTCGGTATACACACTCCTTTAATACACCACTGAAATTATACAATAAGATTTTACATATAATAACGCGTTATAAAACTGCTCACTTGTTAACAGGTGACAGTGAACATATTCATCAGTTCCCCTTTCGAAGACGGCGCTTCCCTTTTAATTTCAATTTCTCAAGCAAATAAACTTATTAATTACCTAACACAAAATAATGATTTAATATTATATTATATCAGATTTATTAATTTTAAATTTTATGACAAATGAATTTTGATCACTCATAATTACCATTTAATACCTGATTCACTCCACATTCTGTATATTCCTGGGGGATAATTTCGAAGCAATATTCGATATCATCTGGAAGTGTGCATAACATCGAGTAACACTTTGAATACTATTTGAACAAATAAAAAAAAATCACACCAACAATAGTATTTCCATCATAGTAGTTAGATCGTTTCATATTCGACAAACGGAATAATTTGGCTCAGGATCACTTAATACCGTTGTTTCTGCGTTTATATTATTATTATTATTTCACATTTCTATAGCACACAACTGCCACATAAATGTGCCCATGTGCGTTTTACAAAGACATGTCATAGAGCAAAAGAACATTACATTAACATAAGCATACTTGATAACATAATATATCAATAAAAATTGTCATTTAGATAAAATTACATGTAATTAGAAATTAAAATAGCTCTGAATAATCTACATATTAAAGGGGATCCATGGGTAAAAGCATTTTTAAATAAATACATTAAGACGACCTGAAGCAAATTAACAAAAAATATAGGTTCAGATCAGCGTTTGGGTTCACCATGGAAGGATTAGAATTTGCGTAAGCAGAAGAAAAGGATTACCCCCCTTGGTGACGCTACAGTAGGTCACGTGAACTAAAACTGACGGTCTCCAACATGGCTTGGTAGCCCGAAGAAATGACACAATACCTCTTACATTCACCCTCTTCACCCCTAGCCAATGTAGATCTTACCCTACCCAAAATAGATCTTATTTAAGACAAACCTTTGGAGCCCATGTACAATAAGAAGAATTTTTTGTAAAAGCTAGCTGACATTGACCATCATAACTGTAATACTCTCCACCTTTAGAGGTAGGTGACACTTCTTTATAGCTACTGCGTTGTCCAACACATGGGGCACTAAATATATAATTGTATATTTTTGATACGTTTATGTAGGAAGGTAGAATAAACAAGAAAACGTCAAACAACTTTTCGATAATATCAATAGTTGCTTTAAATATCACCCCTATATACAACCGGGTATGGCCTACGTTATCTAAACTAAACAGCAAAACTAAACATCATGCTTATGTCAGTTAAGATTTAATCGCTTTTATTGTTCACGCTACGTGTGTTATCAGCAAATTGGTGTTTTCTTTAGTATGGGCGCATACCCGTAACTAACGATAGATAGACCACTGTAGATTGTTAAAAAAAAAAAAAAATAATGACAAATTCAAATTAAATATGACGGTACTTGACTTACAATGATCTGAACTGTCGGTTCATGCGCGTGAAACAGTGATACATGACTTTGGTACATGACTTACAATGATCTGAACTGTCAGTTCATATGCGTGAAACAGTGATTAAGATTGGTTAAACCCACTGGGGCAGTGTAACAATTTCATATAAATATAACAGTAAACATGCTGGTTGGTTCTGGTTAAAATAACACACTAACACGTACTTTAGTTTACTAATGAATACCTTTTCAATATTTCCGTTAAATCCTTAATAGAACAAGGTGAGAATCTCCAATGGTTGCGACCTATTGAAGCATTAGTTGCATAATCCTCCGCTGTATTCATTACGTATGCAAGTTCATCTGAACAATCCACAAGAGCATCATGTTGTAAACCAATACTGAAAACAAATAAAGGGCGATGAAAACATGGATGAATTAATATTATGCGGAGTTATTCCGTCCACCAAAGTCAAAACACTATTATAACTCAACTGAGTTGTCCGAAATATTCTGCATAGAAAATAGATTATTTTAAATCAGTATGCCTACTTTGGAGTCGATTTCAACTTTAATTTAGTCTGGCCTGTTGAAATTTAGTCGGGGTATTTTAGTGTGTTGTCTCCTGTTTAGTTTGATTGATCATAAATGGCATACTTTATAGGTCTTTATTTGTTAGCTGTTACAATTTGCGTTGCTTACCTATGACCTAACTCATGTGCAGCCACGTTACCAACCCTTGATTGGTGATCGTCAAGCACCATAGAAACAGACGGAATTGCAGCGTTGCATAAACCACCTAAATACGCAATACCTATCAAAATATAGTACATCAATGTATAAATAGATGAAATAATTAAAATCTATATAACTAGTCATGGGATATCGCAATTTATACAAAACTATCATAAACGATAGCCATGCAAAACATGGAAATGCCGCAACACACCAGCTATGTCGGATGTGCCCAAGGAAGCCATCACGATATCTGATCTCTGTGGTGTTTACAGGCTTCAAAAATTGCGTTAAAAACTGTTGGCCCTATCAACAAAAGAAAGATATCAAAGAAATGGAAGCTCGTGGAATGGTGAATGTCCAATTATTTACATGAACTTTTAAAGAATACTGTTAAAAACTGTAGCCTCGATCACGTTTCGGGTTTTGGGCAAGGGGGTTCTGGAGGTGGTTGCGGTGGTGGGTGAGGGGGATAACTCCGGAGCGGAAGGTCGCAGTACGTTAAAAAATAAACAATAGGAGTCATCCCCTTATGACTACAATGCTTCACATCACATGTTCACAAGGTTTTCGGCTACGGGGGCATTACTCTGGAAAGAAAAGTCCGGGAACCTCGTATATTGATAGCGTTGGTCCACTCACGACAATGCTTCACAACAAACTCGAGAAGAATCCGTTGAAAACTGTAACCTCTGTCGTATTCAAAATTTTCAGCTGATTATCGATAGGCCCCCCCCCCTCATCTTCAATGATTCACACCAAATCTAAAAAAAAGACCCGATAAAAACTATAGCCTCTATCGGGTTTACGATGTTTTAGGCAAGGGGAAGATAACTCCGAACCCCAATCATTCACACCAAGTTTGAAAAAGATCCGTTAATAACTCTAGCCTATCGCATTTACAGTTTTAGCAGGAAGCTTGCGGAATGCTGAATATCGATAGAGTTCGTGCACTCATGACCACAGTTTGTAACGTTTCCTTGAGGGGATAACCATGTTTGGCGTATGATGAGCCACTGGTGATCAATTCCTGCCTTTCACGAGTCACTGGTGAACGGAAGCTCGGAAGGGTGCGTAAGGACAAGCTACAAAAGGGGGTCAACTACGGATTTATTGCTAAAACTAAGATAAGCTTCACCAAAGTAATAGCAAAAGATTCGTTCAGCTTTCAAATCTTTATATAACAAAAACTCTCAAATTGCATAATAAGTATGGACAGCCTCAACACGAGTTCCAATTCCAGCCAGTAAACTGTATATATAAGAGACATTTATACCCACTGGCAGTTTGCAAATATTGAATTTACAAATTCAAATCATAATAATAGAAAGGCAACTAATACTCTGTATCATATTGATTGTAACAGTACAATATTTTATAATTATAGATATCATTTTAAGAGGTAGGAGTTATCTTTTCTTCAATTTTAAAGTAAGTACCATGGTTAGAAAGGTATGGACAATTAAGGTATTTAAAGAACAATTACGAACGAAAATAATATATCTTATACATGTATGGTATAGATCAGTCTGATTCCTTAGCTAAATTTGCCTCTCCATGGCGTTCACGCGGGTTCCGTAATTGTACCTCTCTGTAGACTGGCTCTGTTAATTTTCTAGCTAGACCTTCTGGTGTCCATCCTTTTAACTTAATACACGTAGGGGGTGCTTCCATCAAATCTTGACGCCACCAAAATTGACTTTTTATAAACTGATTATCTCAATGGTCAATTACGTACCATTCTCTCAGCTTTAGCATTTGCTAAATATATGACTAAGTCGAAAGTCGACAAGACGGTATACAAGCCAAAATGCAAGTCGAAAAGTAGAAATTAAGAAAAAACGGGGGGCGCTATTATCGCGGTGTGTTATTTCTTATTTTCCTATTTTCGAGTTGATTTTGGCTTGTATACCGTCTTGTCGCCTCACATTTTGTCGTAACTTCTACTTTTCGACTTTTCGACTTTCGTGTTCTGAAGAGGCGAAAAGTAGAAATTATGAATGGTAGTTATAGGCTTCCATAGTTATTGCTAAAACTAAAAACATAAGGAAAGACTCGTACAGTTTTCAAAACTTTATATAACAAAGCCTCTCAAAAAGCATATACAAGTCTTTACAGCTTGAACACGATTATTTCCGTCAACTGTGGACGTATATTTTCGTCGCCACTGTCCATCCGTCCATCCGTGTATCCATTCACATTCTGTTTGTGGACACTTTACAGGTCACAATTTTTATCCGATTTTAAAGAAACGTAAAACGTGTTTATATCCCAAAGATCTGTTACGTTCGACATTCGTGCATATCGTACCATAACTTCTGGCATGAAAAAAACAACGTACATAATGGACCTTAACTTCATTACTCGTCGCCCTTATCTTTTTTTAGGTCGTGGCTACTGTACTAGAGGTCACAATTTTTATTCAATTTAAAAAAAAACGTTTAAAAATATCACCGTTACATCCTAATGACGTTTGAGTTCGGAATTCGAGAAAATCGGACCGAAGCTGCCGGTCAAAATGGCCGCTCCCTGTACGCAAATAGTGTTAAAGTACGTAATATCAAGGTTGTGGACCCTCTAAAGGTCACAATTTTTATCCGATTTTAAAGAAACTTAAAACGTGTTTATATCCCAAAGATCTCGGTTCCGTTCGACATTCGTGCATATCGGACCATAACGTCTTGGATGATGGCCGCTAATTGCATAAAAAAAACCGCGACTTTAACTCGTGGACCCTCTAGAGGTAACAATTTTTATTCAATTATTCAAACCGTTTACATATATCACCGTTACATCCTTAATGACGGTTGTTCTCTATTTATCTTCTGCAAAATGTAGGTGTATCTTGCTTGGCAACCGCTGGGTTTTTATTTAGCTTAACTGACCATTTCTTGAAAAATGTGGACGTATCTTGCTTGGCAAACGCTGATTTGACTAGGCAAGTGCTTTTACTTTTTCGGGCGAATAGCATTCGCCGTACTTGGTCTTGAATCAGCAAACTGGTCTTTTTCCAGCAATCACACATTCTATGTAATTTCTGATATTAAAAGGACAGAGTCCTCTTTCGTTTGAGGAGGTTCTGTGCCTTCGGAACGTAGTTTGCAAATATCAGCGGATATACGTTGATAATTAACTGCACTCCCGAAGACCAACCCGCATAGAAAATTCCAGTCAGCATAATGTATCTTTACGAGACACGGATCTGAGGCTATTTGCCCGAAAATTTTATTTGTCGCCCGAATTTTCAGAATGAATCAATCATTAACTAAAACGAATTTTCCGCAATTACACACCAATATAAATTTACAATATGTTAAGTAAAAAACAACTTAATGTTCCCCATTCTCTGATGTTTGTGCCCGAAAAACAGAAATAATCATAATAATAATAATAGTGCACTTTTAACACGCTAAACCCCATACACTAAGTATATGCTCATAGCGCTACAAACAAAAATTCTGATGACATTATAGTTTATGTGCTATAACAATTTTATGTCTCATAGTATTCTTTAAACAGGTGTGTTTTTAATAAACTCTTGAATTACAATAAGGTCGGTGCATCTTTAACTTCTGGTGGTAGTTTATTCCAAAATGTTGCTGAGTTCTACTGGAAAGATCGCTGTCAAAATAATCTTAATTTGACTTTTGGGATACAAAACCAAAGTTTTGGTTAGCCGATCGTAGTGTTCGACTAGGATGATATTTTGAGACAAGTTCCGATAGATAACTTGGTGCGGTTTGGTGTAAACACTGATATGTGAGTGAGAGGATTTTAAATTTCACACGAGCCTCCACTGGGAGCCAGTGAAGTTCTTTAAGTACTGGATTTATATGTGCAGACATTCTCTTTTTCGTCACAGTTCTCGCTGCCGTTTTCATAATCCGTTGCAGTCTGTTGATTTGTTCTTTGGGCAAATTACTCAACAAACTGTTACAATAATCTAATCTTGAGAGCGCAAGGGATCGCACAATGTGGTGAGCAGCATCTCTTGAGATCAGATTTCTTATGGATCCTATGTTACGGAGGTGAAAGTGACAAGTGCGATTAATGTTGGTGATACGTTGTTCCATTGATAAATTTGAATCCAGGTGGACCCCGCGATTTTTCACTTTTTTTGAGCAATCGATCTGTGATTCTCAAATACGGATGGATGAATGTTGAACATTCGCCATTTTACTGGTGTACAGAGTGAATAACATGAATAGATTGCACACGATCAGTCAGATAAGATGTAAACCATGATGATGCAATACCTCTAATGCCAAAGTCATGTGATAGAGACTGTATTAGTTGGCAATATGGTCGATTGTATCGAACGCAGCCGATAAATCGAGTAGGATGAGCAAACTGACCTCACCATTGTCGGCAGATATTTGAAGTTCGTTACAGGCACGTAAAAGTGCAGATTCGGTGCTATGACCAGGCCTATAAGCGGACTGGAATCTATCCAGTAATGAGTGCCTTGAGAGGTGTGATGACAGACGGACTTTTACTGCCTTTTCCAACACTTTCGACAAAAAGGAAAGACTTAAAACGGGTCGATAATAACTGAATAGGTTGGCATCAAGATTGGACGTTTTGATAAGGGGCTTCACAACTGCTTCCTTCCAGATTCTAGGAAATGTGCCAGATTCCAAGCTTAGATTTATAATCCGTTTAATAACAGGTAATAGTGTTTCTAAATGAAACAGCAGAATTTTGGTGGGCACAGGGTCCAACACACATGTTGTTGGTTTGCTTCCCGAGATGAATTCCTTGATCTCTTCTTCAGTTGAAGAATTGTCTATGATTTGACTATTCATAGCAGAATGTTCGGTGTCAAGAACTTGTCTAATATTTTCAATTTTCTCGACAAAGAAAGAGTTGAAAGTATTGGCCAATATTTCATCATCGTCATGTTCTGGCAGGATGTTTGTTTTTTCTTTTCCCATAAGAGAAAAAACAACATCAAACATAAATTTGGGTGAATTTGAGTTTTCTGTAATTTTTGAAATACAGTATTCTGATTTAGCTTTATGAATAAATGATGTGGTATTGGATTTAGCATTGCCTGAATCTGGGTGGGGGGTGGGGTCTAATAGTAAGTGCAGGGGGGCTGCACCACATAATTTACACAAAAACAAATATACGGACAAGATACCACACGCAGAAATCACAAACAAACGAACAATTTAAAATAAGTGAATGGATCCGTCCACTGTGCTGTACAGTCCCGGGCCTGTAGTGATACACACTTCACTCAAATTTGAAAACAATCAGGAATGAAATATAAATATATATAAAAACAAAGTAGTCGCGAAAATCCTGGCTCTTAACATCAAATTTCAAATAAATCCATTAATAAACTGTAGCCTCCATCGGGTTGACAAGCCAAGTGTTAATGTTGACGGACGAACAGACTGGGTGACGAAATAATACACCCACACTGAATTGTGGCTATAAAATAAAATGATTGGTACAAGTCGTTTCTACGAGATGATTTTGCATACTTTAAAAATTAATATAACTTTGAAAGTAACTAAACTTACCCAAAGTATCCATGTCGTATCTGCGAAAAGGAAAGAAAAACAACCTATTTTAAAACTGCACTATATAAAGTAACCCCTAGTTTAAAATGATATTCATTGCAAACAATGAATGGGCTGGGGTATAATATGTCTACACGTGACTTCGGTCTTTTTCATACGCCCATATTTTCACGTGGACGTATTATGCCGCCACCCCTGTTTGCCCGTCCGTCCACAATTTTTTACTGTGGATACTCAACAGGTCACAATTTTTATCCGATTTCAACGAAACTTGAAATATGGGTTTATCTCCCTAAGATCTCGGTTCCTTTCGGACCATAACTTCATGGAATATTGCCCCTGATTGTACCAAAAATTGCGTTTCTAGATTGTGGACTTTTTGTGCCGATTTTAATGAAACTTGAAATGCATGTTTATAACACAAAGATCTCGTTTTCTGTCGATATTCACGCATATTGGATCGAAACTTCATGAATTATGGCCCCTGATTGTACGAAAAATCGCATTTTTAGCTTGTGAAAATCGAACCAAAACTGATGGACAAAATGTCCGCCGCTTGTACGCGAATAGTGTAAATATGGTATATCAAGGTTGTGGATCCTATAGATGTCACGATTTTGATCCGATTTAGTTATTCGCGCATATCGGATCGTAACTTCCTGGATTATTGTCCTTGATTGGTCAAAAAATCACATTTTTAGCTTGTGGATTCTCTAGAGGTCACAATTTTTTTTTCGATTTTAAAAACCGTTTAGATCACTATTCCACCATAATGAAGGTTGAATTGGAATTTTGGGAAAATCGAAATGAAACTGCCGACAAAATGGCCGCTCTTTGTATGCAAATTGTATATAAGTATGTAATTCAAAGGTGTTGGACCCTCTAGAGGTCACAATTTTATCCAATTTTGATGAAACTTAAAACATATCTTTATATATGCCAAAAATCTCAGTCCCTTTTGATATTTGCACATTTCAGGCCATAACTTTCTGGATTATTGCCCCTGATTGTACAAAAAATCACGTTTGTTTTTAGCTTGTTCCCTATCCATCTCAAGAAAAATGTGGGCGTATCTTGCCTGGCAGCCGCTGGTTATTCCATGAAATTCTTTTTAGGTGCATTTTGGCCACAGATATGGCAAAACATAATGAAATATTGCATTCATTTAAAGGTGTTTTACCTAACTTTAATCCTCAGGACAAGGAACAACGCTCAGTGGTATGTTACATTATGATTTGAAATATCATAAATCATACATAATATTTCAATCAGACCTTTTATAATGTGGATATATTTTCATTAAATCGTCCATAACTTTCTGGATTATGGCTCCTGATTGTACAAAAAAATCGTTTTTGTTTTTAGCTTGTTCTCTATCCATCTGTTGCAAAATGTGGGCGTATCCTGCCTGGCAGCCGCTGATCAGGTAAACATACAATTAATTTGCTTTCTCTATCTTTACATTTCTAATTCTCTGGTTAACTTTGCTCGGATTCATCGAGTTCCAAATGCCAATGCGTACACGTTTGGAAACTTTGGGTGTTTGAAACTCTTGTAATACATATTATGGCGGAATGGGGGAATCGCCATTTTGATAGGACAGAGATGCTCATCGTGGTAAAATGACGAACGTATGATTGCAGTAATCAGCTAGCGTAGCGTTGTTTACACGTATGAGCCGTTTGTAAATCCAGTCAGTAGTTTAAAACAATATCAAAAACAAAGAACTAAATGTTTTCCACAATTCGGCGCTACATTTCATTTTATGAAATATAACTAAATCACCTCATTTCCAAGCGGTAATCTTTAAACGAACAAGACTATGTAAAGGAATACCCACCCTGTGAAAACCATGTAATGATCGCTTTTGGTTATGTTGATTTTGTGATTATCTATCCAGTTAGCTGCCTGTTCAATGTATTCGTATGAATCATTGGTGATAGGTTTAAAGAAGTTCTTTCTTTCCTTTAAAGACAATTAATACCATTGAAATGCTATATCTTTTGAATTACATTTGGATAAAAACCGTTTTATGGAAATAAACTATGGTAATAAACATTTTAACTTTAAAAAAACATACCATTCTCATGTTAAATAATGAATCAATAGTATGATGTGTAAAGTGTGTGTTGTTGGGGGATCACGTGACTAAGTGGGTAAGACGCTGGCTCGCTTCCTGGAGGTCGGGTGTTCGATCCCTGCATTAGCCGAGAAAGTTCATTCCGATTTTCCGGCGTGGTTTCCCCTTGTCAGTGATGCAGGACGGAGGGCCTGACAAGGACAGCTGGCTAGTCGTTCGGATGGGACAAAAAACCGAGGTCCCGTGTACACATTGACGTGCACGTAAAAGATCCCATGGCAGTTGGAATTCGATATAAGAGTAGGCCGTAGCGCCGCTGCCCGGGCAAAATGTCCCTCATAGCACACTGTATGGCGTATGCCCGTCTTCATTAGCCCAGGTTAGGAGCAGAACAGGACGTTAAACCCCATTTCATTTCATTTGTAAAGTATCAACAATTGACAAGATAAACCTACCGATGACTAATTAGAAAGAATATAACAAACTCGTTTGTTGATAAATGATTTGGATTGTTTTGTTGATAAATCGTTCGGTGGTGAAATTGAAAAAAGACAGAAACTTGATGGGCATTAACTCGCATGAGACAACAAAACCTCAGAACACCGATACTGTTACTTCGACTAACTTACCGTCAATGGACAAAGGTAATGGGACTTATAGAAATGAAATGAAATGGTGTTTAACGTCCTACTGTTCTGCTCCTATACTGGGCTAATGAATACGGGCATATGTCATACAGTGTGCTATGAGGGAAATTTTGCCCGGGCAGCCGCACTATGGTCTACTCTTATATTGAGTTCTAACTGCCAAGGGATCTTTTACGTTCACGGGGCCACGGTTCTTCGTCCCATCCGAACGGCTGTCATTGTCAGGCCCGCCGTCCTGTACCACTGACAAGGGGAAACCACGTCGGAAAATCCGATGAATTTTCTCGGCCAATGCTGGGGTCGAACACGCGACCTCCAGACTAGCGAGTTAGGGTCTTACCCACTTAGCCACCATGGCTCCGACTTCTAGAAATGAAATCTATTTCACCGAACTAGTACTAAATAAACCAAAAAATGGTACGATACTTTCTTCTGTTCTTTACTTAGATATACATTTTCGACAAAATGGACAAATTCATCTTTGAAGTTGTCCAGTGGCAATATGTAACAATAAAGAACTATTTATTTCTAGAATAGGATCTCTCTTAGGCAAGGTCTTTGCTGAATATGAAATGAAGAAATGTGAGTTTCAAACTATATTCTATCAATTTACAAAATTAATTAAGCGAAGAAAAATTCAAACATCTATGAGAATCACCTACCATGTATGATGTATGTTGCATCAGTCAAATAGACCCCCTCCATCCCCCCTGAATTATATAAATCTGACACCCTGTTCAATTAAATTGGCAACCAGCCACCTAACAACAATTAAACAGCCCTAGTAGTGTGGAGGCTCAGTGCGGGGGGGGGGGGGGGTCCATCAAATGGGCACAAAACCAGACTCAACTTTTCTAGAGTAGAATTTTGCGTAGAATACGACGCCGAGTGGTAATCAGTCCACCGAACTAAATCTTAACGTACTTTTGAATTAGGTTTCGAAGTGTTTTGTTTCTGGGTATGCAAGATCTTTTTCGACGTTCCAAAGTAAATACACGGTGCTAAGACCACCTAAAGATAAGTTTTAAATGTGCCTTTTATTAATTAGAACAGGTTTTGCTTAGTTTTTATATTTTACGCTGACATTTTATTGCTTTAAATCTTCCTAGTGCAAAAACTGAAGATTTGACCTTTTGACCTCCGGGGTTACAAAGAACAAAGGTAAATTTAGCAAGTTAACATTTTTATTGAAAGGCTGGTTACTTTCGATCATTTTTAGCATACAAGATACAAGAATGGCTGCGCATTCACTTTCAGTGCAAATGACCTCATTTACCCTTTGACCCCGAATATCTCGAAAACGCCACAACTGATTACCACTCGGAATCGTATTCTACGCAAAATTGTACTCTAGAAAAATTGGGCCTGATTTTGTGCCCTTTTGATGGACCCCCCCCCCCCCCACACACACACACACCCACACACCCACCAACACCCCCCCCCACACACACACACACACACACACACACACACACACACCAGCACTAATAGCTACATTTAGATGAAGCACCCATCCACTTTAAAAACGTAATCAGCCAGTCATAATAATTTAAATGGAAACTGCATTGAGTCAAATTTAAACCATAAATCAAAAAAGAAAACGCCCACTCGGTTTAAAGCCACTGTCATCCTATTTAAAGATGTAATATATATAAAATGGGTAATAAAAAAATGAATATAATATTGAAAATTTCAATCAAATTATTTAATTCTAAGTGAAGTTATAAATATTTATGTTTTGACAAGATTTGGCCTTAATAGTTTCGATTGTCAAGAACCATTGCTACGGTAATAAACAATGATTCGATTATCTATATTAATATTAAATAATTAAATAATACGAGTGTCCCAAACCATTTAATATTTCGGTCACCGGATGGTCTAGGGTGTTGATTATGGACTTTTCATGTATATAAATGTCCAAATAATAATTTTTATATTTATGACGCACGAAAAAGACCTGCACTAGGCATATATAGCTCTTAGATATTGCATATTTATGTTTTAAAAATCGCCAATTTGATGTACTTAACTAGATCTGACCAATTTTTGCACTCTTAAAAAAGTGTTAGAAAAATACCTCAATAATGAGAAGATCATGTACAACAATCTCAATATTCAACAAATTGTCGGTTTCAGTAATGGTTTCATATCGTATTTTAATCTGAAAAATAAAAATTAATTCGATTAATTATTCCTTCGAAATATTTTTCTAATAATCATTTATAATATATTTAACAATGGGGAAAATAGGACACTCCTTTAAGAAAATGAAAACTTTTGAATCACCAAGAATAAATTGCAATGTATGTGAATTAAACATACATTCAAGAGCTAAATCTGCCAATTGCAGGTCTTTCTTTAGACCTGAAATGTTATCTAAATTATTAATTAGACATTAATTAACTTATCCAGACCATAATCAACTCCGTCTTTATTAGCCCAATATAGGAGCAGAACAGTAAGACGTTAAACCCTATTTCATTTCCATAATCAACTCTCGATGGCATCGCTAGCCTGCGATATTTACTGGATTATAACCCGGTCTTCTGCTTATGATTAAATCAAAAAATGGATAATCGAGACTATGTTTTTTATCGTACGGGGACTTTAGTAATGACCAAAATTCCATCGCTAAAATCTCGGTTCAGAGTAGATCAATTTGACTGAAATTTTCAGCAAATTCCCTTTACATTATCTAGTTTTAACTATTATAATGAGAACTACAAACTTTTGATCTAATCTTCCATAATGTATTCCTATCTTTAATTTTGCTTTATAGTTACTATAGTTGATTTGTTTTGTGGGATAACAATCTGTTTTTGTACGCCAATTTTCGGATATAATCGATTTTGTGTTCAAATGCCAACACAAAAGCGACAAGTCAAACTTGAATTAGCATAAAATAAAACGGGTAATCTTATACAGCGTGTCCCGTCGCTAATCAATTTAATACATTACTTTGATCTGAATCAAAGTGGTTTCGTTGTTTAGGCTGTAATAAAGACTTACCTGTTCTGCTATAAAAGCGAAGTAAACTGACATTTCAGTAAGTGTTAATATCCGGTCGTTGTTGTGTCTACTCATAAAACTGTAAATGAAAATTCATGCTATTAAATATTCCGTTGCATACCATTTTTGTAATAAAAAATCCTTTTTGCAATAATTTCTTATTTTATCATTTTCATCACCACCGTGATCATTTTGTTTCACAGTGCTGACTGTCAGAATTATCAATAATGTTTTCACGCAAGTTATCATCAAAAAATTCATTTTCATACCAATTTTTTCATTATCAAAATTTTATGTAAAAATGGTTTGTATGAAAAAACAGAGATCCGAGTAAACTATTTTTGCAATAATAAAAAAAACACCATTTTTACAGTGATTTCTTCTTTTTCATTTTCATCGCCGCTGTCATAAAACAAGTGGATATGAAAATGCTTTGTATGGCAAAAGCAGAATAATATCTTCTTATGTGATATAGGGCATACCAGCATGAAGAAAGAGCCATTCCTGCAACACAGGTATGCGCATAAATGTATTTTAAACATTTGTATACTTACACTTCAAAATCTACAACATCTGCTATGAAACCAACTTCTATTATATAATATTGAAGAATGGATCGTTTCTTACGTTGAGCTGAATCTTGAAAGAAAACATTGATATTTCTAGTATTTTTGTGTTAAGAAGCAGTGACCAAAATATCCCACATTGGCAATACCGCTGTAGTTTAATGTATGACATGTTCATTTGTTTAGGTTACTCCCGGCTAGTACCAGACATTATGGTATGAATCTCTGGTTGAGGTTGTGTGAAATCGAATCATAATACAAAACATGAAACGTTGATATTGGCAATGGTATCAAACGTTTATATTGGCAATGGTCAATTTAAGACTGGTATCGTCGTTACCGATCTGTTAAAAGTGTGTCTTGTCCAGAAATGTACCTTAAGATTAACAAGGTCTACTTCTTACCGCTAGATGTTTTATCTTCTCCAAGATGATCAATAATAACAGGTTCTTCATCTTCAATAATATGATTAATAAAACTGTCATTTGTGTTCTGATTCCCTTCATCTGGTTTGATATGAATAACTCGATAATTTAATTCGAAATTTCCAACCTTTAAAAGAAAATAATTTTTTTATGGCCAAATTCATGGCAGTCCAGGCGCTTCTCTAAAATGAAACTAGCGAAGAGCCTTCGTTTTACATTGCTTAAAAATAGAGTGTCGGGACTCTTACTTCAGAGAATAAAGAAGGCCGATAGCTACCGCACTATAAGCTGCGTGTTCCCGGTGTATCTTCAACGTCGGATTAACCATGGTGGGGGCCCTGGGGCCTGGAACATGTGGGGGGCCCCTGATCACCGACTGCGGAGCCACCGCGAGCGCCGAAGGAGCCCCACCCCCCGAAAATTTTCAGAAATTGGAGGCCGGAAACGTGATTTCCTGGCATTTCAGGCACTTGTGTGGAACCATTTAGAAGTACCTCCCCCAGAAAAAAATTAAATTCTGCCACAAAATTAGCGCATTCTGGCGTTATTTCAGTGGACCAATCCATGCGAGTGCGATGAAATGATGGCATTTCTAGAGGAGGGGGCTGGACGCAACTGAGATTTTTATGGGGGGCCCTCTAATGTGGGGGGCCTGGGGCCTGTGCCCCATGGTTAATCCGGCCCTGTGTATCTTGGGTCAAATCAGGCTTAGTATTTGATGTGTTTTTGTGACACTATTCTGGTCACAAATCTCCAGAAAACTAAAAGATGTAAAATTTTCCAGTGCCTCGGTAGGACTGTATAGCATATTTTGGGTTAACAGAAATAAAAGATGATCTGGATTCAACATTTTATTCTAACATATACAATGGTATAGTAAATATATGAGAAACCCTTCTCTGTGAGCCACCAAAGCTCGTCTGATTTATATCCAATGATACTGAACAAAAGAACTTAAGATTGTCTTACGATAATCACGTTACAGAACAATTGATGTGTGACAACTGAGCACATTGTAGTAAACGCTGCGTGTTTTCTAACTTGTCCACTATAGTTATGCAAGCCGCTGGATAAATTAAACAATAGTATGGTCAATTGAAGGACATCAGAGATTGTATCACACAAGATGTCATATGGTGATTCTAATATTTTACCTTTCACTGTCGCTCTTATTATGTAACAACTGTGTGCTTTGCAACTCAATAGATCAATTAACTGTGGTATTATAACTATGTTTATATATCTGTATAACATTCATAATACAAGGGGGTTGGATGGCTGAATGGTTAGCGTGCGCGCGCTGTATCATAAAGTCTGTCATTGAGTCGACTGGCGTGGTTTCAAATTCCCGGTTGTATGTGACAAGGATTAGGGTCGCCTGTCCAACCTCGTGGGTTTTCTCCGGGTCCTTCGGTTTCCTTCCACTGCTAAAGACCCCTATGCGCAAGCGAATTATTGAAATAAAATTAAACCGTTAGTCCCGAAATGACCTAGTTGTGTCGAGTGGACGTTAAACCCCATTTCTCTCTCTCTCTCTCTCTCATAGTACAAAGGTTATATACAGAAAACTGCACACACAACTATAACATTAGATATAAGCTAAGTATAAGTTCCCTGTCATCTAGCGTGTTTGAAGCCGACTAAAGGTGTGTCTCTCTAGGAGTACTGCGTGTCCTCCCTAGGAATACTGAATGCTGTCTGAAGCAAATTTAATCGCGCTCTTTAACTTACATAAAACGTCATCTATTAGGACGGACAATTATATATTTCGGTAAGTGTTTCGTTTGGGAGCCCTTGTTCTTTTTAGTTGGACTAATCTTTGCACCAGATGACTGGACAACAGTAACACACTTTCAGGAATGGATAGTGGAAAAACTGTCAGTGAGTCAGTCGAAGAAAGTTGTACAATAATGTAAGGTACCTCATTAGCGTAAATTATCTGCCCGTCACCTATTTGTTTAACAACTTCAATATATTTTAATAACAGAGCACATTTTATAAAACTAAAATAACCCCTATAGTATATATAGTATTACACCTTTTTCTTCTTTGTGTTAGAATATAACAAATAGTTCAATAAAAGATAAAACTGAAGACGGTAACTATTTACCCCACCCACACACACACAAACACCCCCCCCCCCCCCCACACACACACACTCGCATCGCATAATTTCCAAAATTATGTAATCGGTGTGTCTGCACTGGAAGAAGGGTCGGATATCTTAAATTTTCATATCAGCCCACAGTCATAAAACAGATAAAATATTTTTAAGCAAGCCAACAGCGAGGCTGATATCCCCGCCACAATTCCAGCATAAACACATGACTCATATTAATTAATTGCATATTTAACTTTATGAAAAGCATCCATCAATCAAACTGGTTTTTTTTAATAAATAGTAACTATTTACCCCACCCACACACACACACCCACACACACACACACTCACTTTAAAAAATAACAAACAACAAATTCCACTGTTCTTGCAGTCAAGAATCAATTGGGTAACCCACGATAACGCTAGAGATTGCAAGTTTATAACCAAGAGCCGTCGTATTCAAGACCTCTAAATAGAAACGAAATAATTTGCCGCGGCTGATATCATATTCAAAATACACTTACACATATCTAAATCGAAGAGTGTTTAACGTCTCGTCGACACAAGACTTATATGTTTATTTTTTTTACAATGCTGATTTAGACCATTAGCCCAGGGGATCAACCTAGCTGAAAAGTGTACCAATTTTCTCCTATATGGTATCAATGCATGTATATCTGGTATCATCAGAATGTAAGTCTGTCGGGTTTCTGGTGGTGGGTGTGGTATTCCACGCCCAAAATGTCATGCCCCCCAACTAGGCTAGATTAGCTCAAAAGTGTACCACATGAAAATCGCACAGTAGTGTACCGTACATCTTCAGGTATTACATTAACACTCTGACAGACATTTCTAGTGGCGGGGAACCCCTGACAGAGCTATGTAATTGTCAGACATTTGTAGTGGTGGAGTCTCTCTGACAAGAGTTATCTAATTCCCAGTCCATAGCTAGGCTAGATTAGCTGAAGTCTGTACCACCTAAAACAGCTTTAGAGTTGTTTGTACCACCACAGGAATCATTAATGACCACTGCCAGACAGTTTGTGCGGTGGGTTACCCCAACCAGACACGCCCCAAAATGCCACGCCCACGACTAGGCTAGATTAGCGGGTACTGATCTCGTGTTTTAAAAAAATAAATTATTATCAATCTAATTAAAATATAAATCTATATTTCGTTTCGTTTTTTATACTTTCGATGGCCTACACTACATGTAGATCTAACAAGTTATAGTGGGAGTTCACGTTCTATGACGTCAGGTACCAAGCAAGCGACATTTGACCCGATTACGTCAGTCATTCGATTAACCAATTAGCGGCCGCCATGTATATTTTATCTACTTTTGCTTTGTTTTGATTTCTATTGCCGCTAATGTCTACCCAAAGTTCCGCGCAAAAAGGGTCAAACGCTCGATTCGACAGACCATTTGATTGGCTTCCAAGCAGAACACGAGTTAAATAACAACGCTTCCACATCCAAGTGTAGTAAAGACAAGTAAAATCGAAATTTTGAACTATAAAAACGAAACGTAATTGGATCTGTGTTTTAATCAGATTGAATTATTAGCCAAGATGCGTAGAATACTAATACTTAGCACATATGGAAGAGGCGATAAACTGCGGTTGCAAGAAATTGATTTTTGTGCAACCTCAGTTTATCGCCTCTTCCATACGTGCTAGGTATTAGTATTCTACGCATCCTGTCACAATTTTTATACGCCCACATTTTCATGTGGACGTATTATGCCGTCGCCCCTGTCCGTCCGTCCACAATTTGTTTGTGGACACTCTAGAGGTCACAATTCTTATCCGATTTTGACGAAACTTGAAATATAGGTTTATCTCCAAAAGATCTCGGCTGCTTTCGATATTGGCATGTATCGGATCGAAACTTCATGGATTATGGCCCCTGTTTGTACGAAAAATCACGATCGCGCATATCGGACCATAACTTCCTGAATTATGGCTCCTGATTGTACGAAAAATCGCGTTTTTAGCTTGTGGACCCTATAGAAGACATAATTTTTATCCGATTTACAAACCCGTATTATTATATCACCGTTACACCCTAAGGACGACTGAGTTCGAATTTCGTGAAAATCGGCCCAAAATTGACAGACAAAATGGCCGCCGTTCGTTCTCAAATAGCGTAAGAATATGGTATATCAAGGTTGTGGACCCTATAGAGGTCACAATTTTTATCCGATTTTGTTGAAACTTGAAATGTAAGTTTATAACCCAAAGATTTCGGTTCCTTTCGATATTCGCGCATATCGGATCATAACTTCCTGAATTATGGCTCCTGATTGTCCGAAAAATCGCGTTTTTAGTTTGTGGACCCTATAGAGGTCATAATTTTTATCCGATTTAAAAAAACGTATTATTATATCACCGTTACGCCCTAAGGACAGCTGAGGTCGAATTTCTTGACAATCGGCTCAAAATTGACAGACAAAATGGCCGCCGATCGTTTTCAAATAGCGTAAAAATATGGTATATCAAGGTTGTGGACCCTATAGAGGTCACAATTTTTATCCGATTTTGTTGAAACTCGAAATGTATGTTTATAACCCAAAGATCTTGGTTCCTTTCGATATTCGCGCAAATCGGACCATAACTTCCTGAATTGTGGCCCCTGATTGTACGAAAAATCCCGTTTTTAGCTTGTGGACCCTATAGGGTAAAAATATGGTATATCAAGGTTGTGGATCCTATAGAGGTCACAATTTTTATCCGATTTTGTTGAAACTTGAAATGTAAGTTTATAACCCGAAGATCTCGGTTCCTTTCGATATTCGCGCATATCGGACCGTAACTTCCTGAATTATGGCCCCTGATTGTACGAAAAATCGCGTTTTCAGCTTGTGGACCCTATAGAGGTCATAATTTTTACCCGATTTAAATATTATTATATCACCGTTACACCCTAAGGTTGTCTGAGTTCGAATTTTGTGAAAATCGGCCCAAAATTGACAGACAAAATGGCCGCCGTTCGTTCTCAAATAGCGTAAAAATATGGTATATCAAGGTCGTGGACCCTATAGACGTCACAATTTTTATCCGATTTTAGTGAAACTTGAAATGTAAGTTTATAACCCAAAGATCTCAGATCCTTTCCATATTTGCGCATATCGGACCGTAACTTCCTGAATTATGGCCCCTGATTGTACGAAAAATATCGTTTTTAGCTTGTGGACCCTATAGAGGTCATAATTTTTATCCAGTTTAAAAAACTGTATTATTATATCACTGTTACACCCTAAGGACGACTGAATTCGAATTTCGTTAAAATCAACCCAAAATTGACAGACAAAATGGCCGCCGTTTGTTCTCAAATAGCGTAAAAATATGGTATATCAAGGTTGTGGACCCTATAGAGGTCACAATTTTTATTCGATTTTGTTGAAACTTGAAATGTAAGTTTATAACACAAAGATCTCAGTTCCTTTCGATATTCGTGCATATTGAATTGTAATTTCCTGAATTATGGCCCTTGATAGTAGGAAAAATACAGATTTCAGCTAATCTAGCCTAGCTGTGGTCTGGAAATTAGATACTCCACCACAACAAATGTCTGGCAATTACATAGCTCTAGCAGGGGCACCCCACCACTAGAAATGTCTGTCAGGGTGTTTTTGTAATACCCGAAGATGTACGGTACACTTTTTAGCTAATCTAGCCTAGTAGCCTAGTTGGGGGGTGGGGGGCATGGCATTTTAGGCTTGGAATACCATACCCACCACCAGAAACCCGTCAGACTTACATTCTGATGATACTAGATATACATGCATTGATACCATATAGGAGAAAATTGGTACATTTTTCAGCTAGGTTGACCCCCTGGGCTCATGGTCTAATTATCGATGGGGGGTCGCTCTCTCGGCCACCTGCTTCACACCAAATGTGGAAAGAATCCGTTAAAAACTGTACCCTCTATCGCATTTACAAGCCAATTCTTGACGAGTGGTCCGACGGACTGGGTGACGGCTATATTATACCCCAAACTACATGAGGACTTATATAAATATGTGTATTAAAATGTTAAACATTGCAAACTACATATATATGGTTAGTTATTGTTCTTTTAAAGATGCATTCCCGGCAAAACACCCATGGGCGAGCACAATATTAAAATGTAAGGGTGCGATACTGATAAACTGGCAGGCTGTTCGAGTGAAGTAGTGCACGCTGGGAGTGCTTTGTATACGTTAATCGAATGGCTAGCGCTAATGAGAACAGTGAAAGACTTAAGCGCACAACAAACTCTGCGATTGACCCGCAGAAAAAGAAGGGGACAGGGCATCTCGGAATTTACTTAAATGGACAGCGAGCAACAACAATTACAATCTGAGAAGCACCCCCCCCCCTCAGTTAAGTCACCAATCTGATTAAAACGAAGATCATTTCGGGTTTTTTATAGGTATACTTGTCTTTACTACAATAGGATCTGGAAGAGTTATATAATCAGCGTTCTGTTTGATGCGAGGGAATAGCCAATGAAACGGTCTGTCTTATTTTGTTTCGTTTTTTATAGTTCAAAATTTCGTTTTACTTGTCTTTACTACACTAGGGTCTGGAAGAGTTGTTATATAACCAGCGTTCTGGATGATGTGAGAGATTAGCCAATGAAATGATCTGTTGCAGCGAGTTCTTGGCGTGCGATGCACGGAACTGTGGGTATCCTACTAGAAACATCACCGCTGACGTCATAGGTCACTCGTAGACTACAAAATGGTCAAATCTTCTTGTAGTAGAGGTCATCGAAAGTATAAAAAAACGAAACAAAATATATATCTGTATTTTAATCAGATTGTTAAGTCGCGTAACAATCAAGGCGGCTTAAAATAGATTCATGTATTTTATAGCTATCATATAATGTTCTGATGGGGGTTTGAAGCAAACTTTTTATGGATTAATTCGTTTGAATATGTTTTCGTTCAAATATATCATTAAATCGGGGAGTTTGAACATGGAAAGGTATCTTAAAGCAAATACATGTCAACATGTTACACGATATAAATCATATGATAAGTAATTATTTCGTTGTAAATTATTAAGTAACAAGCGGTTGTCATGCAAGATATATACGCCCCACATTTTACAAGGGGTGGGCAGTGAACAAGCTAAAAACGTGATCAGGGGCGGCCATAAACCAGGAAGGAGCAGAGATCTTTGGGGTATAATACATATTTCAAGTTTCGTCAAAATCAGATAAAAAATTGTTACCAATAGAGAATTCATAACCTTGGCATTACGTCGTTTACACTATTTGCGTAAATGGAAGTGGCCGTTTTCACGTGCCGGTCCCAGTGGATGGCCATAAACTGTTGATATATGTGAATGTATATCACTTCTCGGTGGGGTATGGGTCCTGTAATAAAATTGATTTTTATTTTAAATGCAAGTTCACAAACTGTTGAACCATTTTCATTATATCTTCATATCAAACAAGACACTCGGCCTACATTTATAGTGATTTACACTGGTTGTGGATTTTATGTCGCCATTTTAAAAGCTCTGGAAGGGGTAAAAACATTAATGCACATAAATGTTTAAATTGTGGCAAATGTTTTAAATATAAAATTCACATACAGACCAGCAAAGGAATACAGTTATAATAAATGAATCAATCCCATGAAGATATAAAGCCGATAATCCACTAAAACAGAATAAAACAAAGTTAAGATGTGTGTTCTATTTTTTTTTTTTTAAGTGCCGGTATCTTTTTGTGTAAATATTTGTAATTAATAGAACCATGTACGTAACATGTGCGTAACTGCCAGTTCAAAATCAAAAAAGGATGGTCAGATAGACGTTGTCCGGCTAAATTCTTCTTCCTTGCATTTTACAAACAGTCATAGAATTTAGATTACCGAATGTGATCCTAATGTGGAAAGCGAGCCACGCACTAAAACCGGTCGCCACATCCTACGTACAACCCATGCGTCTTTTCTTACTACATATCTTCATAGCCTTCACGTTGTGTATTCTCTTCTTCTTATCTAAGTAGTTACGACGTTTGTCTTCTCAGTAGTTAAGACGTTTGTCTTACCAGGAATAACAATGCAACAGTTTGTTTTTACATTTTATATGTCAAGCTGCTTACATATTGCACAATGCATAACATATTACAATAAAGTCATTCTCCATTCAGCCAGACTCACTGGTTCGATTCTGTTGATAGAGATTTCTACATCTTCTCCGTCTGGAAATCAAGCGGCTGTCTAACGAATGCCCAAAGATATGATGGTCCTGTAGCTTTAGGTTTTGGACCTTCAATTATCTAACTGGTCAAATATGGCGTAATTAATTATAACGATTGGTTAATTAGCCTAATGACGTCGACAACCACCCTTATATGGATTGTGGAAACTTACACCAGAAATTTCAAGCGTGATATCTGTTATCAACCTAGAATTGAATGTTTACCATATTATAACTCTGTTTATGTATCACTTATCAATCATTCACTTATTTTGATTTAAGTGCATATGAGACAATTTGACTTCTATACAATGTGTGAATCTAATAATTAGCCGAAGATATTAATTAATACAATGTAATGCTATTATTAATTGCTACAACTAAAGAAGACAGGCATGCGCTATACAATGTGCTATGAGGGAAATGTTCCCTGGACAGTGGCATTTCATTATCGAAAACCAATTTTGAAGGGTTCTTCTATGTGCAAATGAAATGTGTATACAGTTGTGTTTTTGTCCCATTTACACAACTAGACAATGTTCTTTGCCAGGCCCCTTGTCTTGCAATACTGATAGGAAGGAAACACACTGCAAACCCCCGGGGACCTTTCTTGAACAACACCAGAATGAGTGTACATAATCCTAATATTGAGATGAACATGTTCGCTTCTATTATTGTTCTGGAAAGGCGACAACCCGATATCACGACAAATAATAATAATAATAATGTTTTATTCAGTAAACAGGTCATCGACCCAAAGTTACAAGGTTGTAAATATATAAATAATAAATATATACATGTATACAAATATATCAAACAGGTCATTAAATAAATAAATTAGCTACTATTATGAACATTTTAAAAAGTGTTAATTTATTTACAATAAACAGTTTAATTCATAATTTGATGATTTCTAATCTTTATGGCTGCATTTATAAAATTTGACAAAGATAATAAAAATTCTCTATCTTTATATGTACACAATTTATAAAAATAATTAATATCGGAAGAGTCTACAAAATCTAAATATTTAACACGAGTGTCTTGTAATAATTTACATTTACATATGAAATGAAAAGAATCTTCTGGTTCTAATTCACATAATGGACACAAATTTGTTTTACTTAATTTTCTTCTAAACATATTTACATATAATGGCAATAAGTTTAAACGTAACAGAGTGATATTTCTTTTGGCTACTTTTGGAATATGTACAGACAAGTATTGTTCTGGAATTAAATTAAGCTTGAAACATTTATATTCTGATAGACTACTGCTCTCGTTTAGTTTCGATGACCATTCCTGTGCGTTAATATCAGTTAATCGTTGTTTTAATAATGTCATAAATATTCGTTTGTCTCCAACATTTTGGTTAAACCATACATAGCCGAATCCCAAAGAACAAAGCACATGTTTTACTTTGGTCGCCCATGTTTCCCTTCCAGCACTATCTAAATTACACAACATTATATATACTTGCTTAGGGTATCTATCTGAGGTCATATTTAATAATTTGACCCAATATTTAATACAATTTGAAATATAAGATACCGATAAACCATAGCGGCCACATTCTCCCAGTGATCCTACGGTTGTGCCAGATTTGTGTACGCCTAAAATGTATTTACAATATGCACTATGAACTTTCTCAATATCTTCTCTGTATTCGAAGCCCCATACTTGTGACCCATACAACAATACCGGCTTGATAATTACATCAAATATTTTGAAAGCATGATCTAGGGATATACAGTCGACAGTTCTAAGAAGACATTTTACGGGTGTAAGAGCTTTATCAGCTTTGACACTTAAACTATACAAAGGTTTACTCCAACATAATCGCGACGAAAATAATATACCTAAATAATTGTAATAAGAAACAACTTCTAATTTTACATTATTATAATAAAACACTTCGATATTCTTAGTAATACCACCATTTCTAAAAATTACAATCTTTGTCTTTGAAAGGTTTACATTTAAATTAAAATTAGTACAAAATTTATACAAAATATTTAGTTTTCTTTGTAAATCACCAACCGAGTCTGATAATATGCTAAGATCATCTGCATATAATAACATAATTATATCGTTTGCTTCTTGCGTAGTGAACAACCCTCTTACATCACTAGCTTCCATCATTTCTACGAGTTGATTGACATAAAAACAAAATAGAAGAGGACTTAATATGCATCCTTGTTTAACGCCTGATAAACAGTCAAAATAGGGGGTTATGTTGGATGCTACTTTTACGCTTGATAATACATTGGAGTACATGCTTTTTAATGCTAAATACATCTTACCATTCACACCTTTTGTTAGCATTAATGCTAATAGTTTCTTTCGATTCAATGAGTCAAAAGCACGAGAAAAGTCTACAAATAAAGAATACATTCTCCCCTTTGATTTTGTGAGATATTTTTGAATAAGACCATGTAAAGTAAAAATATTATCGACAGTAGAGTACCCTTTCCTAAAGCCTGCTTGTGCTTCACAATACTTATTTTCGACACAACACCAATTTTGTAATCTATTATTGAGCACACCACAGTATATTTTACCGATACAATCAGTCAGAGATATGCCTCTGTAGTTTGATGGGTCATGTTTTGTTCCTTTCTTGTGCAGAGGTGTGATTAGGCTCCTTGACCACGAGTTTGGAAATCTGCCTTCATCAAATAGGGTATTATACAAAGTTGTGAGAACTGGGCCTATTAGTTCTACACATGACTTATAGAAATCAATTCCTAGACCGTCTGGACCAGGTGAAGTACCTGCTTTCATATTGTCTATACATTTCTTAATTTCATAATATGTTATAGATTCATTTAAAATATTACTAGACTCACTAATTGTAATATTAATATTAATATTATCTACTCTCTGTGAATCAGTTATTGGATTTAGCAGTGTTTCAAAGTAGTTCACCCATTGACTTGGGGTTATTCTGTCAGATACCGAAACCTTTTGACGAAAACCTTTTACAGTCTGCCAAAACTTACTTGGATCATTTAAATTTTGAAGTAACTGATTACAGACATGTCGATTATATTCTATTTTTTTAAAACTACACAATTCTTTGAATTTATTTTTGCATGTATTAAATAGTTTCAAATCAATAACAGAATTACTAAGTCTAAATTTATCTAATGCGCAGTACTTACTATTCTTGCTATTTACACAGTCGGAGTCAAACCATGGCGGTTGCTCCTCTGTTTTAAAATGATATGACCTTTTCCTGCTGTTCATTGATTTTGCACAAGATTTAATAAAGTTCGTTACACATTCTATAGCCAGGTCCACCTCCGTTAACAGTAAATGTTTGAATTCAAAATTAAAATTATCAAAGTTCGTATTTATCTCCATAGCGAATTCGTCCTTTTTACTGGGCTTCCATACATATTTGTTGTAGGGGGTTGTCTGTATATTTGTGCTTTCGGTTAAGAAACCTTCTACATGGCATTGAATATGGAATTCTAAGGGCAGATGATCCGATTCGTCTTTACATTGAACATAAAAATAGTCAATAAGATTGAACATTTCAGTGGAAGTAATGACATAGTCTACAACACTAGAACCATTATGTTTTATACAAGTCATTGCACCAAACTTATCACGATCACTCCTCCCATTTAGCATATGAACATTGAATACAGCACACATGCGTATTAATTTAAGTCCAAATTTGTTAACTTCATTATCCTGCGAATTTCTTGGAATGTCAAAACCGTCAGTATTGTATTCAGCATCTTCGAGACCCGGTAAATATTCAATGTTATCATCAAATATATAATCTTTCAGCTGGCCACATCTGGAATTGAAGTCCCCAGCCAATATAAAATTTACATCAGGATATTCACTTTCAACTTCAACTAAGTTTTCTTCAAATTGTTCAAACAGGCAGCCATTCGTGTGTACTTTACTCCCTTCAGGTGCAATATAAACAAAACAGAACACTGCATCCTTTTCCCAACCAAAGTAGGCAGCATTCAATTTCAAAAGTATAGTTTCTGTATAACAACTCTTTATTCTAACAATACCAGCTGCTATAGTTTCTCGGAAGTACACGACTAACCCACCCCTTTCTTTACCATTTCCTCGAATACATACTTCATATTTATAATCTGTAAGAACTTCATCATATTTAAAGTCATCTCCACACCATGTCTCTATTAAACATATAACATCAAATTGGCTCAAATAATGTTTAAAATCGCCAAATTTACATTTACTCTTTAGTCCATTTACGTTCCAACAGACACATTTTAGTTTTTTAACACTCGAATAAAATTCAGAAACTTCCGGATGTGATGTGATTTGCTATTTGTTGTTTTCACTTAGAACTATTATCTTTTCGGCTTCAAGGTCGAACGTATACACATCTTGATTAACTATTAACTTGTCGAATTTCAAATACGCTCTCGCATTTTGATCATTCTTCTTAACTTCATTCAACTTAGGTATGAGCGCTCTTCTGATTTTTCGAACTCGTTCACTGAAATCTTCTCCGACTCTCAAATTAGAGTCAAATGATTTGAGGTGTAGTCTACAACTTCGTAAAATCGTGTCTCGGTCTTTTAATCTATTTAACACTATTAACATAGGTCTTGGTCTTGTTGCGTTTGGCGTTCTTTTTCCAATTCGGTGAGCTCGTTCAATCCCAATATCTTTGTCACTCTTACAACCTTCAATATTAAATTCCTCAGACAAAATTTTCCTTACCAGTTCTTCTCCATTTTCATTCCTATCGCCTGTTTCTGCTATTCCATAGATAATAATATTTTTCTCTTTGCCTTTATTTTCCAGTGAATCCAGTTTTGAGCCGAAGTTAACAAAATTAGTTTTCATGTCATGCACATCCGATTTTAGTTTAAGAAACTCTTCTTTAATATTCATATCTCGCATTTCTTGTCTCATATCGGCTATATCACCTTTTAATGATTGAAGCACAGTCATAAGGTCTAAATCCTTATCTTTGTCCTGTGGATAAACAATATCTCCGGTCCTTGAGATCTGACCTTGACGGGTAGAAGGGCCTGGATTACTCTCGATATCACCCGATAACAGCAATACCAGCGTGGAGATTATCAAAAGTGTCATAATCCTATTATTCTGTCGAATAATTCCAACATATGTCTTCAAAGATGCACTTTTGTATCGACAACAGCTAATTTGCATCCTCCAAATAGCAATTTCAGGCCCCATTTCAACAAAAATTGAAAACCTAAAAACGGTTACGGATGGGTGAATCTCACTGTGTTAAAAGTGCGACCGTGATATTCTCACATATTGTTTGCTCAACAGCAGCTTATCACGACAAACCGACATCACGACAATCCGACATCACGACATTTTTACGCGACATTAGGACATTTTTACGCGACATTAGAACATTTTTACGCGACATTACGACAATTTCTACTGGGTTAGAATGTCGTAGCGTCTGGTTATCGAGTTGTCGTGGTGTCGGGTTAAAATGTCGTGATGTCGTGTTGTCGGGTTGCCGCCTTATGATGGTCGACATCACGACACCTCGGGATTTGGCGCAATGGTTAGAGAGTAGGATTTGTGACCGAATGGTTGCAGGTTCGAGACCCGAATTGTGCGCCGAGTTCTTGTGTCCTTGACACTTTATCCCTGTATTCCAGTCTACCCAGCTGTAAATGGGTACCGGTAGGATGGTGAATGTATTATACAAAAAACTGTTGCGCTTCCTTGAAGCAGCATATGTTGGGGCTCTTTCTAAGAGTTCAGGGGTAAAGGGAGGTAATCAGGCTTTACCTGTATCCTAGAGACCGGGATAATAATTGTGTAGCGCTTTGAGCATAAACTTGGTTTATGGATATAGCGCATTATAAATATACTCATTATTATTATTATTACCAATCAGCCTTCATAATTAACCCCTTCGCGTGAAGGCAAATAAGTGCAAATTATGCATATTATTTCATACTCTTATAACATTCCAGCGATATTCCTGATCCGATATCCTGGCATTTGACGTCATTGCTGGGAGCAAATTCCTGTGAATGAGGGGTTTGAAAACGGGAATCGATGGGACAGAATCTTGCGATTCTACCTGTCAATTCCGTCTGTTTTGTAAGAGTTGGCAGAACATGTGTACAGTTTGTCGCCCCACGACCTACACACTAGTAGTACTACTAACTGGGTTGTTTACTATAACCGTGAATATCATAGTGATGAGACCACAGAGGAGTGAAAGAATGATGCCATAATGTAATCGAGCGCCGAGGCGCGAAACAATTTCAGATTGCAACGTATAATATGTAACTGTGCTTTTAATTTTTAGGGACTGGACCTGAAAATTTTAGTCAATTTCCTGGCATTTTAGTGCATTGGTGGGAGCAAATTCTTGTGAATGAGAGGATAAGCAATGGGACAGAATCTGGAGGCCTGCCTGTCAATTCCGCCTGTTTTGTAAGAGTTGACAGAACATCAGCTGTTCAGTCTGTGGCCACACGACCCACTCACTACCGGTACTACCAACTGTGCGATTCGCTATAACCGTGAATCTAATAGTGATGAGATAATAGTATAAAACCGCAGAGGAGTGGAAGACATATTGGAACCGAGCGCCGTAGCCGCCAAAAAAGATACATGGTCTCCAGCGTCATTTTGGCGTATATCTGGGACAACTGGAGGTTACTTTGCTAAAGGTTTACCAGAACAACACACCAAATACCTGTACTACGTTTTAGTTTACTGGTGTAATAATAATGAGATGTACATGATTTGACAGGGAGTCTTGAACAGGCATTATTTAAAAGTTAAATCTGCCTATTGCTGGTCTTTCTTAGGCCTTAAATGTTATATAAATTATTAATTAGACATTTATTAACATGACAAAACCATAATTAACTCTATATGGCATCGGATGCCTAAAATTTTAAGTAAATTAGAATGGTTCGGTCATTTAAAGATTTAATTTAAAAATGGAGAAGCGAGACTAAGACTCGAATGGCCAGTACAGTAGTTAAGATCAATGCACACATCTTGCCAAAACTACAATTATTGATAACTTTGCTCAAAATAAAGTAATTTGGTCATCAAAGTTAACAGTAGTGCCAAGTAATTTTCAATGCTTAAAATTGCCAGACTTACTTGTCACTCCCGGCATGCACTATTCTTCAAGTGGCTCTTTATATGAGCCAATTTGCTACTGTTACTGATATAGTTAAAACAAATTTGAGAGCTATGATAACATTAGGAAAAAGGGTATTTTTTTTTACTAATTTATACCAATTTTTTTTTTAAATTGCTCGACATACATCCGGACTTCTCTAGGCTCCGGGCCCCTGGACAACGTCTCAGCTGACCCTCCCTCTCACGAGACCTGGACAGAGGCTTCAGAGTCTTAAAGCATTGGGGCTTAAGAGGACGCCTGTCTTCATTAATCTAGTTGTTGCAGAACAGTAGGACGCTAAACCCCATTTGATATCATATATAAGAGGACGATCACTATCGATATTCAATAGAGGCTATATTTTCTAATGGATGTTTTTCAAATTTGGTAGGAAGCATTTGGGTTATGAGAGGACGACGCCTATCGATTTAAAAGTACCAGTTAACGCAGTAAAGGCTACAGATTTTAGCACTGTGGTAATGAGAGGATGATCCCCGTCGTTAGTTCAGACTGTAGTCGCAACGATAGTCTACATCCGAAACTCGCCCAGAGGATTGACCCCGCAAGTTTTGACGCATTATCAAATTTTGTTAACGTCCCAGTTTTTCATTCGGATAAGACTGTTGCTGAGTGGGCGTATTTCCGCCCTAAATTGCGTGGCTATCTTTCATGAACTTTTCTATGGATTTGTTACATTCTTCTGTATTTTCCCCAGATTGAGGCCTAATTAAGTAGTTTATTAGTTTAACTTTTGGATTACTGCCTGTCAAGGGATCTTTTACGTGTACGCCAATGTGTACACAGGAGCTCGGTTTTTTGTCCCATCCGAATGACTAGACAGCTGTCCTTGTCAGGCCCTCCATCCTGTATCACTGACAAGGGGGAGCCACACCGGAAAATCTGGATGACCTTTCTCAGCCAATGCAGGGATCGAACACCATATCTCCAGGCTAGTGTGCCAGCGTCTTACCCACTTAGCCACTGTGACCCCCAAAATATAGATAGACTGAAAGATGAATGGACCAATATTAAATATACCACAGAATATCTTAACACTTTAATACATTATCATATACAAAATAGGGACAAAAAAAAAAATAATAATTTCTGTATTATTTATTTTTCTGTCTTTGTCCTTTTGATGTAGTTGTTGCTTTCTTATTCTTTTTATCGCCTTCAAATACCTTTTTATTGCCAGAATCATGACGATTTTCTTTAAAATGTTTGTCACCAACATGTTTTTTAAAGTTTTGTGCAGAATTTTTCAAATTCCTTGGTATTTTTTTCTTCTTCATTTTAT
Source organism: Patella vulgata (assembly GCF_932274485.2). NCBI lineage: Eukaryota > Metazoa > Mollusca > Gastropoda > Patellidae > Patella > Patella vulgata. The sequence goes on from NC_065885.2 coordinate 49,679,146, forward strand.
CTTTGAGACTCTTCTTGGCCTTCATGCCCTGAAAACTACTTTTGTTAACAGTATTTGATGATTTGTTATAACCTCCGACCTGTTTAGATTTTTTCCATGGTTGATCATGCTGTGATTTTTCTGAGTAAAATTTGTCAAGGATATCTAAAGAATTGAACAAAAGCTACAAAGGATAAAATGTTCAAAATTTTTAACGACACCCCACTCTTGTCAAGTAACGTCTGACCTGAAGTCCCCACTGCTGAAATTCAAACCTGGAACATTCTAGTTGATAGTCGAGAGTCTCGATCTGTCGGCTACTGCGGTCCTAAGACATAATAAAGAAAAGTATGCAAGGTTTTATGGCCATTTCTACGCCAGGAAAAAGCAGCTGCAACGTAGGTCTATTATTGTTGTTTTGAACTTTGAGAATCATTTTCTAGATTTTTTGCCATTCTCGATGTAATATATAAGTATGAAAAGGATATTTTGTGTTTTTCTGGTCTCTCTCTCATACATCTTTTTACTCTTAACTCCCTTTTATTTAATACATTTCCATCAAGTTTTAATGCCAATTCTACACAATCTTTAGTCTGTAAAATAAATATTGAAGGTATGAATAAATTGCTGAATATATTGGGTAGATATAGTATACAATGGAAGCTAAATGTAAACATAAATGAAACTAAGGTAGTGATTTTCTGATCAAGAGGTCAGTCAAATGAAACTTTTTCTTTATTAAATCACGATTTAGAAACAAGTGATTTATATAACTATCTAGGCGGTATTAAGCTTCTCGCAAGCGAAACAAAAAATTAAAAACCAGGCATCTAAAGCACTGTACTGATTCTAGGGTCCGAAGATAAATTAAAAAAAACAGTCACATCTACTACCACGCTTAACTGTTTTACAGGAAGTAGCTCTATTAAAAAAATAGAAATGAATCCAGAAATACAGTGTAGACTCATTTGTCAAGTATGCAACCCTATAAAACAATATAAAAATTATTTCATCTCACCTTAAATACAACATAGCAGAAACCTTTTCCAAACCCAGTTTTATTATCACGAATTATTCGAATATTTTCTATATCTCCACACACTTGAAACATTTTTCTGATATCTTCTTCGTTAACATCTTTAAATAAAGAAAAAAGTGGTCTCACATGTTGTTGAAAGAGTAAGTAAACTTTGTCAATACTTATTGCCATATCAGTTGTATTAATCATATGTTTCCTTAAGGTTGGATACAATACATACCAAGACAAAAATCAACATCATCATTCTGTTATCCGAAAACGGTTAATTGATTCATAATTATGTCACAATGAATAACGCCACTTCATTATAAAGAATACTGGCACTTACCAAATGGAAGGTTTCCTACAAAAACAGATTTATTGTGATTTGACTGAAAAAACAACAAAGATTTATATTAAAGATAAGTCTTAAAGATAAGAATTTCCAGGAAAAAAATTATAGCATCAATAAACTCATAACAAATTAAATGACTACTAAAATACTGACCACCAACCAGTGTTTCTGACACCAATAGTTGAGCAGTGCAGTGCTCAGGTGTTTAAATACATTGATAGCACTCACAATGCATAAAACATGTGGCAGATATCCAATAATATATACTGTATTAGGCAACAATTGTCTTTTACCCATTAGTTTCATTATGTTTTCCATGGATGGATAAATGAGATAACCCCCACCCCCTCCATCACAAAGTTTTTAAACGATCATTCGTCAGAACACCAAACATAACAAATTCTCCAATTAGGTGACATGGTGGAGGAGTTGTTATGGGGCACCCATGAAGAATACTTTCTAGAGAAAAAATATGTACCTTTGAATTATTTGTGGATATATCCACTCGTAGATGGTATCCATCAACCTCTTTACCATTCCTTCAAAATAAAATATTACAATAGCTTATCTCTCGACAATATAATTAGGTTTTATTTTATAAAGATGTGCCATCTTGCGTGTTTGGTTAGGACACCGGACCAAAACATCCATGCTTGTGTGGTTAGGACACTGGACCAGAACGAACATGCTTGTGTGGTTAGGACACCAAGCAAAAACGTCCATGCTTGTGTGGTTAGAACACTGGACCAGAACGTCTATGCTTCAAATCCTGTTGTCAAGAAAACATTTATGGAAGTCATAAATTGAGTACAAGGAAACACTGCTTTTCAGGTAACCTTTTCCCCCTTGTACGCTACACTATATGTTTAATCCCAAACAGACTGGGAATACGTTGTATGATGATTAGCAATGAATTAGCGCCATCCAAAATTCATGCTCACTTCCAGCTTGTGAAGACTAAAGTGGTAATAGTTCCAGATTACAGGTTAAATATAGACTTTAAGCAAAAACGATTTAAATATTATTCAAATCAATGAAACCTAAGAAAAGTCATGGCCATTTCATGTTCAACTTACATTTGTAATGCCTTTTCAGCTGAAAATTCTTCTTTATAACACACAAAAGCAATCATATTTTTCTTCTCAGGATGAAACTCTTTCCTGAATAAATAAAATTCAAAATGTTATAGTAAACAATGCAATCTGTCTACAATTTTCATCTTCTACATTTATAAATTTTAATTTCAACTAAACAACCTCGAATTAACAGTTTATAGGAATATAATAAATGCAACAATAAGAACAGTGTGTATATGAGTCAACTTTTTTCTTTAAATATTCCAGACCAAAAGGCAATAGACAATATACAATAAAAATCAATTTAACCAAAAAGCAGATTCGTCAAAAAACAATTCAGATCTGTCAATTGTAATGTAAATCATGGCTACGTGAAATTCACATTACTTTCTATTGATTTTACCAGGACATCTTCATTGTCTTAAAACGTCATCTGAAGCCTGAAGGATAACTCATTTATATCCATTGAGAATAAGATGGTATCAGAGCTAGGTTTTATTGTTTTAAGCATCTAAATGTTTGCACAATTTATTTTCAGGCCTTATTTTTGTTAAATGACACAGATGTGAAGTGATAATAGGATATTTACAAATAGTTACTAACTTTATCATAGCTACTCTTTTAGATGTTGTCATGTCTTTAGTTGGCTGAAAGAGTAAAAATATACATTTATTAATATGTCAATGTAGAAAGATGAGCAATTGGCAAAAGAAATTACAATCTGGTGATAATGGACTGATATAGGTCTTAAATGTCTAATCAAGACAATACTTCAGTAACCCAAACAGTGGACTCTGTCACTTCCGACATCTGAATACTAAGGCATTATGTGAAATCTGTCATCATTTTCATGTCCTGATTTATTTCCTTATTACTTCAAACAAAAAAGTTTTGAGTAGTCTGGATTCTGAATATTCGGCGGTCCAGTCACATGTGTCGGTATTTGTTGATTACCTTGATCATTTTATAATCTCTTGTAAGAGAGCGCTTGGCATTTGGTTTGAGTTTCTCGTGTCAAATACAGCGACATTATAATATTGTGTTTATAATGTGTGATCGTACAGAAAGCGTTACCATATGTTAAGTTCTGGGTATTCGAGAGTGCATTATAATAATACTTCTGGTATTCGAAGGTACAATAATACTTCCGATATAATACTTCCAGTATTGAGGCAACTGAGTATTCTGACATGCTGTGTAATCCAGTATATTGTATAGATCCTGCACTACATGTATGTCGGAATTGACATCCACTGTGTTCCTATGTTTACCTGGGCAATGTTTACCTGGGAGAGGGCGGAAATTAGCCCAGAGTGTTTCTGCATTCTCTATCAAGGGTTAACAACTGGAACTCAGATTTTTGTCCCGTAATTAACTAGATACCCTCCCTTGTGATTCATATTTGTTAAAAGAAACCGATTTGGAGTATTATTTAAAATTCAGTCAAGTAATTACTCATTTACAATTATCGTTTGCTTGACTACAGGCAAAATAACTCTAGCCTGTTGTTTTGTTTATCACATTGTTCAGAGGGATGGATGCTTCAATGTAAACTAATTGTTCAAGTAAAATAGTTAAGACAACATACTGGACATCTGAATCGCAAATTTTCAATAGCACCATATTTACTGAACAGTTTCTTTAATTTCTGAAAATAAAAAAATTAAAATTGTGTCTCATACAATTGAACCAACGGCTGCCAGGCAGGATACGCCAACGTTTTCGAGAGATGGATAGAGAACAAGCTAACAAGAAAGTGATTTTTCCTACTATCAAGGGCAATAATTCAGGAAATTACAATTCAATATGCGCGAATATCGAAAGGAACTGAGATCTTTGTGTTATAAACTTACATTTCAAGTTTCAACAAAATCGGATAAAAATTTGTGACCTCTATAGGGTCCACAACCTTGATATACCATATTTTTACGCTATTTGAGAACGAATAGCGGCCATTTTGTCTGTCAATTTTGGGCCGATTTTCCGAAATTCGAACTCGGTCATCCCCTTAGGATGTAACGGTGATATAATAATACGTTTTTTTAAATCGGATAAAAATTATGACTTCTATAGGGTCCACAAGCTAAAAACGTGATTTTTCGTACAATCAGGAGCCATAATTCAGGAAGTTACGGTACGATATGCGCGAATATCGAAAGGAACCGAGATCTTTGGGTTTCAACAAAATCGGATAAAAATTGTGACCTCTATAGGGTCCACAAGCTAAAAACGTGATTTTTCGTACAAACAGGGGCCATAATCCATGAAGTTTCGATCCGATACATGCCAATATCGAAAGCAGCCGAGATCTTTTGGAGATAAACCTATATTTCAAGTTTCGTCAAAATCGGATAAGAATTGTGACCTCTAGAGTGTCCACAAACAAATTGTGGACGGACGGACAGGGGCGACGGCATAATACGTCCACATGAAAATGTGGGCGTATAAAAATATTTGAATAAAACTAATTAGGAAGATTATTGACCAAATAATATAGTGATCATGACTGTTAAACTGACAGAAAACTGACAGAGATTGCCAAGCAGTCAAAAACAGCTGTATTTTATTTATCACAAAGAGAAACATTATTTATAATGGTCAGTAATCATTATTAACATTATTAACAATCTACCAAGTAAATGTGTTTACTCGTCTCATAGTTTACAGAGATAACTCAAGATTATCACAAGTAGTAAGATATGCACCATTGCCATTATTACATATATCAATAATGTGAATAAAACAAAATAAAGTATATACATGTATATATCATCCTGTATCAAATAGCTATTTATACTTGTAAAAGTAAGTTAAATGGTATTTTTTATCACAGAAGCATGAAATTAAGCACAGAGACAGTTTGTATCATGGAAACCATTTTCAGACACAAAGCAATTTTGACCGACACAATAATAAGAAGAAACCAGCTGCTGCCAGGCAGTATACGCCCACATTTTCGAGAGATGGATAGAAAACAAGCTAAAAAGAAAGTGATTTTTCCTACAATCAAGGGCCATAATTCAGGAAATTACTATTTGATATGCGCAAATATCGAAAGAAACCAAGATCTTTGTGTTATAAACTTACATTTCAAGTTTCAACAAAATCGGATAAAAATTGTGACCTCCATAGAATCCACAACCTTGATATACCATATTTTTACACTATTTGAGAACGAAGGGCGGCCATTTTGTCTGTCAGTTTTGGGCCGATTTTCATGAAATTCGAACTCAGACAACCTTAGGGTGTAACGGTGATATAATAATATTTAAATCGGGTAAAAATTATGACCTCTATAGGGTCCACAAGCTAAAAACGCGATTTTTCGTACAATCAGGGGCCATAATTCAGGAAGTTACGGTCCGATATGCGCGAATATCGAAAGGAACCTAGATCTTCGGGTTATAAACTTACATTTCAAGTTTCAACAAAATCGGATAAAAATTGTGACCTCTATAGGATCCACAACCTTGATATACCATATTTTTACCCTATAGGGTCCACAAGATAAAAACGCGATTTTTCGTACAATCAGGGGCCACAATTCAGGAAGTTAAGGTCCGATATGCGCGAATATCAACAGTAACCGAGATCTTTGGGTTATAAACTTACATTTCAAGTTTCAACAAAATCGGATCAAAATTGTGACCTCTATAGAGTCCACAACTTTGATATACCATATTTTTACGCTATTTGAGAATGAACGGCGGCCATTTTGTCTGTCAATTTTGGGCCGATTTTCACGAAATTCGAACTCAGCTGTCCTTAGGGTGTAACGATGATATAATAATACGTTTTTTTAAATCGGATAAAAATTATGACCTCTATAGGGTCCACAAGCTAAAAACACGATTTTTCGTACAATCAGGGGCCATAATTCAGGAAGTTATGATCCGATATGCGTGAATATCGAAAGAAACAGAGATCTTTGGGTTATAAACTTACATTTCAAGTTTCATTAAAATTGGATAAAAATTGTGACCTCTATAGGGTCCAGAACCTTGATATACCATATTTTTATGCTATTTGAGAACGAAGGGCGGCCATTTTGTCTGTCAGTTTTGGGCCGATTTTCACGAAATTCGAACTCAACCATCCTTAGGGTGTAACGATGATATAATAATACGTTTTTTTAAATCGGATAAAAAATATGACTTCTATAGGGTCCACAAGCTAAAAACGCGATTTTTCGTACAATCAGGGGACATAATTCAGGAAGTTACGATCCAATATGCACAAATATCGAAAGGAACCGAGATCTTTGGGTTATAAATTTACATTTAAAGTTTCAACAAGATCGGATAAAAATTGTGACCTCTATAGGGTCCACAAGCTAAAAAGTGATTTTTCGTACAATCAGGGGCCATAATCCATGAAGTTTCGATCCGATACATGCCAATATCGAAAGCAGCCAAGATCTTATAGGGATAAATCTATATTTCAAGTTTCGTCAAAATCGGATAAGAATTGTGACCTGTAGATAGTCCACAAACAATTGTGGACGTCCGGACGGACAGGGGCGACGGCATAATACGTCCACATGAAAATGTGGGCGTATAAAAATTGTATATCTTACCATTTTATCAGCTAATCGTATAGGTAAATTACCTATAAATATTGTTCGATGATCTTTACTAGTGTTGTGTTTCGGTTTTTGTGTTTTCAATGCTACACGTCGAGCAGCACCAGTTAATTTACTCCAATGTACAGTTTCAGTTGCCTCTTCATCAATACCTTGACTATAAAAAACATAAGTCATTTTTTACAACAAACTAATTTTATATAAACAAGAAATTATCTGATTGTCCAACAGCCAAATCTTACCAAAAATCTTTTATACTTTTATACAGATTCTTGACATTTTATTCATTTCCACAATGCAGAGCTTGAATGCCAAACATTCTTGCCTTAAAACATTAAAATACCAGCCAAAATGTAACACAAAAAACTTTCAAGACACTGTTTATGAACATGACCATTTAGGTGTGCTATAATATCCCACATACATCACAATGAGCATGTCATTTTGTTTTATCAAAGTTGAAGCGATTCCTATATCAGGTTAAGAAAGGTTGAAATTATTTCAATAATATATCTCAAAATCTCAAAACCATTTACTGGTAATATGATTATATATTTAAATTTTTTTAATGAGACAAAAGACACCTAAAATGCACAAATCTCAAAACTTCACTACTGGGTATGCTTATGTACATACCATAACTTTAACTTACATATTTTCAGTGGTCTTATTTTTTTTAAAACTTTCTGGTTCACCTGCTTTGTTATTGTTTTTCCTTGCATTGGTGTCTGTCTTTAAACTAGAATCATTTTTCTTATCTTTTTTCTTTTTTAAGGGTGGATCTGGCACCTGTAAGACATACACGTACAAAATGGTCTCCACAATAATGTATGTCATTAAAATAATATCATTTTAAAAATAGGACAAATTTGTACCTAAAATAATAAGTTCTGAGGTCAATGTGCCTCAGTATATTAGTGATGATGTCGCATGAGTACAATGTAAGTGACGGGTTGAAGAGAATAATGACAACATTTGGGTGGAAAAGAATATGTATAAGAAGGTAAATAAGGTATACAATGGCAGAAGGTCAATAAAAAATTTCTTCTTTAAATTTAAACAAAAAGACTTCAAAAATTGTTCTAGATATCGTCTAAGCCTTGATGTTGGGCCATAGAGGTGAGTTGATTACAGTATAAAGGTATAAGAGGAATAACAATGTGCATGAAATCAAAAGAAAGTAATGTGAACTTTAGATGTCCATAACTTCTAGTAGGTCTGATCGATCTGAATAATTTTGGTACCAATATGTTTTTTAACAAAACTACTTATTACTGTGAACGATCTGAAAATCTATATCTGCCATTTTCGGAATATATGTCTTACACACTGATGACATATTATTGAAATCAACACATTCATAGGATGAATATTAAAAAATAAAAACCTCTAAAGACTCCTCTAATAATTTCTTCTTCGGTTTTGGTTTAACTGTAAAGAGAGCATTTAATTTAGAGTCTATTTGGGTTTTTTCTCCAGACTTGGATAACACTGCTGCCACTTGTCCAACAACATAACCTTCCATTTCTTCTACTTAATCTGTAACATATTTTGAACAAAATCTAAACATGTGATTAAAATTACATGTAGATTAGGCAGTAAGCGTGTATTACAAGATTTATCTCCCTTTACTAACTTTAACCAGATTTGGGTCCTTTCCTAATATATACCATAGTCATTGAAATGCAATGAAAATGCACCACTGATTTGACTTGACTTGCTGGAGAGTCATAATGCAGCAGAAATTTACCAACACAGTAAAATCAACAACCCACAGGCTCTGAGACATGAACAACTTTACTTTTACAGTAAAATGTTGGCACAAGAAGGTCAAAACCAAAAGTTAGTAAAGTGTGTGTCCATCTCACCATGCAACGTCACCACATAGCCTATGGAGGAGATTGTCTCCGAATGCCATAATTATAGTGTAGGTGCACTAAGTTTACAAATGAGATGCAATGGGGTTTAATGTTGCACTGCCACTGGGCTAATAAAGATGGCATATGCCAACCAGTTTTCTATGCATAAAACTAAATTTGTCACCCGAGTTTCTGACAACTATTCTTGAAATTCTAAATCAGGCAAATGTAAATGTCAAGGGGTCTTTCTATTTACGGTACATGACATGCCAATGTTGAATGTGTTTTATCCTATCCCCTATCCAACAACTAGATGTCATTCATTGCCACCACCTCAATGCCCCCCCCCCCCCCAAACACATTCTTGCACCAATGAAAACATAACCTGGAAACCAGACTGGAAAATCTCGAGAAACTTTCTAGGAAAAATCGTCTGTCCCTTGCATGATTGTAATGTTTACAATAAATAAGACACGTGTGGTGAATTCTTTTGACAACTGTAATCGAAGTCATTAGGAGTAAGGTAGTATATTTACTTACATTTGTTGAATTTGATTAAATCAACTGTATCTTGTACAAATTGTATGTGTTGTTATAAATCACAAGGCAACACCAAATAAGCTGTTGTCCGTAGAATTAGAAATTAAAATTATTAAATTGTCCTAATGCTCTTCGTTTCAATACTGTCTGTCAACATCCGGTTGTTTCAGCCAATCAATTCTGCTAATTCTCCGGACGCTATCGTCAGTCTCCGGTCTACTTTCATTTTTCTAGGTAAAACTCGACACGTGGTTTGACGCGGTTGGGATTTATTGTGTTTTGACCGGGTATTTCGGTGGGTTGATTAAGATGATAAGATATATAAACCATAGTCTATGGTAGGATGACCCGTGCACTTTACAGAAAGTTGGTCTCGACACGGCTAAATGTGCACGCTTCAGTTGCGTGTCTCGAACTGATTTCTGACTACCCCGCACTCGCTTTGAGTCGATAAATAGCCATGGCACGTGCAATTCTCTACAAATATATCAACTATTACAGCCGTAAAAAATCTATTGTTGACGATTTTGAATAGCAGTAAAATTTAGCTTCTTGGTTATTACAGCAGCTTTAGTAATTACGTTTGTTTTATTTTTTAAATTGCTTTATCATTAACTGTACCGTTAAGAGCGGCATCTTTTGGTTTAGTACAAATACTATCTCTGAATCACTTTCTTTAGCAGGAACATGATACTAGCAGTAGTTTCATTTTACTTTTACAAGTTTCTTTAAACAATTGTTGAGTTGTCTAAAGTACTTATTTCTAAATTCAATTTCTTGTTCTAGCTTTCTGTTATGTTTCGTAAAAAAGTAGTCTTGATTATCCCGACCTGTCAATCAGACGTAGAATGGTCGATAGACTGGTTAAGCGAGACTAATTTCAAAACAAGGGCACGTAACCTATCTTTTACTCAAAAGTGTCTGGATGTTATGGACGCAACTTGGAACCAGTTTTCAGTCTATTATTTATAGATGATTAATGGTCATAGCTTATTAAGTACAACATGATCGTTTATTTAGTGACTATAATTGTGTGAAACTGATTTGAGGCTTGGCATATATATAAATATTATGGCGTAATTGTCAAGATATTTGGAGATATTTATTTATTGAAAGCATGGCATCGTTACAGAGAGTAGACCGCGCATCACCGGAAACAACATATTCATACATAGTACACGTGCGTATAATTTGCAGTTATAAAACTACGGAAGATAATTGTTGACATATGATTAGTGAAGGCACCACAGGATTAACACTTGTTTACATGTTATCATTTCATTATATCCTCATCAATTTATTTCTCAGTTCTGTATCAATATCCAATATATTATTCAATATCAGAATCGTTGTATCTTAGGTGGGGGGTGGGGGGTAAATAAGATCCAAAAGAGGCCCGGGGACGTGCACCGATTAATTTGAAAATAGATAATATTATATTTGGCCAGTTATACATATGCACAAAAAATGCACCCATTCAAGTTTCAACAATTACTGTTGCATGTTCGTACCACCGAAGTTATAATGAAATAAGCAGTTATACTCAGCATTCACCTTTATAAGTTTATAATATAAAAATAGAAAAGGTATATTTGTAGATTTATCAAACTCTAGCGAGCTAACAGAGCTCCGCTCGGCTTTCGTTTCTTGCTTTCGTAAATATTAGAGGTGTTTTCACTCATCAACGAGACCATGGACTGACGCCAGTCCGACAAGGCCTTATATTGAGCAAACATATCAAAAAGGAAATAAGAATGGTGCATACTGTTTTGTGGTAACAAATAAAAGTTTTTAGTTGACGTTGCTCATGGTTTCATTCCTCGGACATTTCACTAGAAAAGACCCAAGACTCTCATTAGCAAAGAGGAAGGACTTCCCTAACTAACATCAGACAGGTAACCGGCTGGTAAGCTATGATCATTATTTTTTTCTTGTTTTTTGAGGAGGTTTTTTTTTTAGTAGAAAGGCTATTTTGTGTTTATTCCATTTCGGTCTGCGAAAAGTATAGATGATTTTATATTATTATAAGTTGTTTATGGTGATTTAATCATGGAATAAACAAATTATCCAGATTTTTTTTTTTTTTTTTTTTGTGGAGCGGGGTGGGGGGGGGGGGGGGTATCTATTTGATTGCCTTACCCTACTATCCAATAATTTTTCTCATCTCAGTTTCCCCATCTAATAAAATTAATCCTAAAAATACTCTTTTAGAACGGTGTCAACATCAAGGAATTTGTTATGACAAAAAATAATTATTTGCAACCCCATTATAGGAGCTAATAAATCTATATTCTTTGGCACCTAGAAATGGACACAAATGGGTCTAAACGCATATAATATTGTAATATGAATCTATATAAACTGATTTACATTCAAACGTTTCTGGTTTTACTGTAATTTCTAATCAATTATGTTTGGCGAAATATGCGAAGAGTCCAAATTGATTGACAGTCTTTGGCGTCTGGTTTATCCAGTCTACACCGGTAGTGTTCTCCTGTGGGTATGTTTAGCCTCGTTAATCGAGTCGCTTCATTATAAATGGCGCTCGAAAGAATTCTGGCTCGCGATTAGCGTGGCAATGTTAAAATTTTCCCTTTGTCTTAAATATTGAATATCAGAAGCCTATCTTTTCACCCTAAGATAACAACATCAATGTTGATTTAAACTGACCAATAAGTCATGTTTGCAATGTCGAAGACTGTGGGTGATATTGAGTTAAATGCTTACCCCCTTTAACATAATAAGCAACGAAATTGGATAATTAGATCACAGAGCAGACGGAAATCGGCTAGATACGATTGATAGAAAAAGCTAGATGTTGGTGGTCAGTAATAAATCTGTGACAATCGCTTCATTTCCACCAGCGGTTAATGACTGGGACAGCTCTTTCTGAACCGCATATGCGGGGACTAGGAGCCCCGCTCCGAACCTTCCGAAAACGCGCCTTCTGAAAAAGTGCCCTCATATCTGAAAAAGTACCCTCGGATTTCGAAAGAGTTACCTCAAATACTTATGGAAATGCCCGTGTCATGTTCCCACTGCCCTAATCACAATGGTGTGCCCTCAGTGTCATTGATCGATGCTTTGGGACAAGATAACTTTGATTCTAAATGATGGAAAATGACAATGAATCTTAGTGTATAGTTTCACTACCATGTACTTTAAAACCTTGACTGAGTTCGATCGTGAACATTTTCTGCTTAGACTAAGTATGGATGATCAGCTTGATTGCTCGATACTTTTCAAAAAGATAAATTTAATATGCAATTAATTAATATGTGTCATCTATTTAGACTAAGTATCGGTAATTGGCTTGATTGCTCGAGACTTTTGAAAAAGATAAATTATGAGCAATTAATTAATATTATCATTGTTTTATTATTGGTCTGTTTTATTAATGTCGCTGAATAGATTTAGGAAAATGAAAACAAAATCGGAAATTTCAACACGAGCGAAGGGAACATCTTTTAGTTCTGACATTCACTCTGTTACCAGCATACTTCCTTGGCCAGGCTTAAAGTAAACTTTTTACGTCGATGCCGCCACGGGCGGTGACTATATCATTTTCATTTCTTCGGGATTTATTCATAATCCCTCAGCGCAGTATCAATGTATGGTATGTCATGGCTCAGATTTATGTCAAATCGATTCTGTACCACAGAAGCACACAAATTTCCCGGCGCTGCCCCCTCCCCCACTGAAGTGCCCTAAGTTTGGCCAGCACGCCTCTGATAGTGTTGTATATGGAATAGATGGGCTCTTTAGGATGTTGTTTGTGATGAGCATTTTATGGAACGAGTATGGTGGATGGTGATGAGACTGTGATCCTTGAATAGTTTATTTGTGTAGTAACGGGTCCTGTTCCCGAGGCACGTGCTTACAGATTCTGGAACAAATGATCGTGGTGACACTATAGCCAATAACCAGTCAAAGATATCTTGCCTTCGCTGTGAGTTATCGGCCATTTGTCCCGGATTCTTGGCTTTGCCTTCGCAAAGAGAGTACTTACTGATTTGTCAATGAAAGATTGTGCTGTTTTCTAACAACTGATTTACATGTCTAATTGGTCGTTTTATGGGCTAATGAAGAACACAATGTGATACGAGGGACATCAATGTAAGCCCTTAAGACAATGATGTGAGATGACCTTTGTCAGCTTCAACTGACACTGTACCGCCCCCGCGGAAATTGTTCGTCGTGCGTAAATGCGGAATGTGACCCCCCCCCCCCCACACACACACATAAACATATACCCACCCACAAAGGGTGGGACGATTTACCCAATACTACACAATACCACCCCAATATCACCTCAATATCACCACATACTACCCAATACTACAACATAATGATGCAAAAGAGACAATCTAATTAAAATATAGATCTATATTTTGTTTCGTTTTTTATACTTTCGATGGCCTCCACTACATGTAGATCTAACAAGTTATAGTGGAAGTTCACGTACTACGACGTCAGGTAGCAAGCAAGCGACATTTGACCCGATTACGTCAGTCATTCGATTAACCAATTATTTTTTATCTACTTTAGCTTTGTTTTGATTTCTATTGCCGTTAATGTCTACCCACAGTTCCGCGCAAAAAGGTCAAACACTCGATTCGACAGACTATTTGATTGGTTGACCCCTCATTTCAAGCAGAACACGAGTTAAATAACAACGCTTCCAGATCCAAGTGTAGTAAAGACAAGTAAAATCGAAATTTTGAACTATAAAAACGAAACGAAATTGGATCTGTGTTTTAATCAGATTTCAAAAGAGACATATCATTTGATTTTTTTTTCAAAAATAGAGAGTTATATCGCGGGATATGTACTTCAAATGCGATACCGATGTCTGCTGTTGCATCTGCCTCCCTATACCACACCAAACAAGTCAATAATAACCCAATACTACCAAATACTCATCAAATACTACCCAATATTATCAAATAACAACCTAATATTGTCAAATAACAGCACATTGGTATAATTACTGCAACGAATATTCGATATTTTGCAGAAAATTGAAATGCTTACTCAGTTATCTCCCTTTACAACCGGTAAATAGATTTTAGATTGCTACTCGGTTTAATCATCTTCTTTGGCTTTGTAGTTGGTTTCCAAGACGACAAACTTAAAATAAGAAAAACAAGTATGACGATATACCATATTTTATTCCCAAAATCACCCATCTGTCTCTTATCACTTGATAGGGCCGTCAGTCAAACAAGTTGTGTTTTCTCTGGTCCCCTGGTTTCATCTCACTGTTAAACACCTCTTCGCGCAAGTAAGTTAATGAAATAATATTGAACTTAGTGTCGACTGTTTGTATTTATTTTAAAATTAATGCTTTAACAAAACAATTGCATAATGTTTATATTCATTTTTTCGTGTCAACTATTAAGTGATTGCGTATTTACTTACTGCACGATATTTTATTTTAAAATTAACGAAATTGCACATGTTTCTTTCCAGTGTGTAATTCTCGACGCGACACTTCTCAGTTCATCAAAACTATCATTTGTGGCCTGTTACAACTCTGTCGGTTTCTTTGATAATATAAATAAACCAGAACTTGATTACCCAATCAACAATCTTAACCCCGTTGATTAATTAAGTCAGTTGGAATGTATACACGAGTAGAGCATTACACATTTGTAATAAACATGAGCATTGTAATAAACATGTACAATTTCGTTAATTTTAAACTAAAACATCGTCCATTAAGTATATATGCAATAACTTAATCGTTGACATGAAAAAATAAACATATGCATATGTGGGAGGAAACTGGTGACCGTCTATTCATTTAGGTGGTAACGACATCGCCGCGACATCGTCACCTGTGGATATATACCGTAATACTTAGAATTTGTTCAATATTGACAATATTCGAAGAATCGGTGAAATTTTGACAAGAGGGGATTTTTCAAAGGCGCCTGGTTTGGAACTGAAAGACAAAGAAGTCGCGTTAATAAGTCATTAAAAGACAGATATAAAGATAAATTCGCGTGCTTTCCTGACATACCCAAATGATTTTTTACAGGACCGCGTGCACTTGTAGACAGCGTGTTATCTTACTAAAATCACCAAAATGAAGAAATAATTATAGTATAAGAAAACTTTTGAGTAGGCACCGAGACCGTTATTTGAACCTCTAATACTCTTTTATTTGGATGTTTGGCTGTTTATTTTATAAACTGATTTTATTTTAATGCATTTTTAAATCTTTGTTAACTTCTTTTAAGTATAAGAAGACTTTTGAGTAGGCCACGCGACCGTTAAATGAACATTTTTAAATCAACCTCTAAAATAATCTTTTATCCGGATGTTTGGCTCTTTATTTTATAAACTAATTTTATTTTAACTTCTTTTAAAACTCTTTTTATTTTATGTTATGTTATATATTGATATGCATTGAACGTGTAATATTGTATGAATACACTATAGCGGAGGCATCTATAATAACCTGTTTTCCTTATTTTAACTTCGTCGTCTTGGAAATGAACTGCAAAGCCCAACAAGATGATTAATCTGAGTAGCAATCTAAAATCTATGTGTAGGTTATAAAGGGAGATAACTGCGTAAAAATTTCAATTTCTGTAAATCATCGAATATTCGTTGCAATTATTATACTGATGTGCTGTTAATTGACGATATTAGGTTTGTATTTTATAATATTTGGTAGTATTTGATAAATATTTGGTAGTATTGGGTTACTATTTGCTTGATTTGGGTGATATAGGGAGGCAAATGAAACAGCCAGACATCGGTAATCACATTTTAAGTACATTTCTCACGATATATCTCACTATTTTTGAAAAAAAAACCCAAGTAATATGCCCATTTGGCACCATTATGTTGTAGTATTGGGTAGTATGTGGTGATATTGGAGTGGTATTGTGGAAGTATTGGGTAGTATTGGGTAAATCGTCCCCCCCCCCCACACATACATACACACATAATATACAGAAGGTCCGAGGCCCAAGGACACCCACCTGGTTAGTCCGGCCCTAGTTAATGTAGCAGTAACTCTGTAAATGACAGGTTTTGAATTTGGATAAGCTGCCTCCTAATTTTTTAGCCGAAGAAATCCAGTAAGTTTAGAACGAAAATCCCGAACAGGCATATTTTGAATACGCAGAGTTGAATTTCTCCCGTAAAGCCCCAAAATAAGGGAATAGAGGTTAAATATGACCTTTAAAACAATACACAATTACCTTTATTTTTAAAAAAATATTTTGATCCATTCAAATCAGACACAATCCTTCAATATTTATATGCAACTTCGCTTTGGTTAGAATAGTAATTATATTCTATATGTTATTTAGTTTAATTCATATTTAATTAGACAAATAAAATACACGTACTAATAATCTTTTCTTACAAGTCAATTCATTATGAAGGTTTCTTTTTTTAAATAATACATATAGATATACATGTATGTGAACGATATGCTCGTTGTGCGTTTACATTTTGTAAAGTAATTAATTATGTATATTGTATATATATATATAACGATATGCTCGTTGTGCGTTTACGTTTTGTAAAGTAATTTATTATGTATATATATATATATATATATATATATATATATATATATAATGGAACTGGCTTTAACGTCTTGTCGACACTTTAATCGCGTCATCATGCGACGGAGAGAATATTACCCGGATATTCGTTTTCTATTGGGGAAGTTTTCCACGGCAAGCTTCGCTACAGCGTACCCTTATTTCGATTTCCAACTGTCAGATGATCATTGACCTGCTGACATTTTGTCTCATGAAAGGGACCGCCAGGCATGCAAATCGCGAAGAAATGTCTTGGCTTAAATCGGATTTAAAATGAAATGAAATGAAATGGTGTTTATCATTCTACTGTTCTGCTCCGGATTTAAAGTAAAATTATATACATAATATATTTGAAATATGGTACTCACTAGGCCGAATTGAAAGGAGTAGAGAAGGAAGCGATGTAAATAAACAAGAAATGCCACACTCGCTAGAATTAATAATAATGTATGAAGAAGAAGAGGAAAATTATAAATAGATAAACAAAATACAACCCTAAATCAAATATTTATATTAATAAGAAAAGTCTCCAGCCGAGTATTTCCTAAAGACAATAAATCTTAGCTGTTTTTTCAACCGAGTCCAATACACAAGGATTAAATTCAAGCTAAGTTCCTATATGCAGACCTTGACATCTGATGTCTGTAGATACACTTTCCTATTCGGATCTTGCCGGAATACGGACATTCAACATCCTAATTTGTAAATAGCAACATAAAGTATTCTTAAGGTTTGAATGCTTGAATGATATTTTGTGACGATAATCTTCACTGCCACGTTAAATAATGAAAATAAAATGTGCTTTAAATAATACATTAGTGTCTTTGGACATAGCCCCACCCCATTGCATAATGGCCCCATTTTATTAATCTTCAGGTTGTTCTGCCACATTGTTCACATTGCCCCCCATTTCATAATCTGATTGTCTATGTTTTGTTTCCGAATTATATAAAGTTTCCATCGAAATATGTCTTTGTATCTGTTTGTTTATATGTCGTCGTAATAATGAAATCAGGAAAATTATGGTATGGAGAACTGGCACTGCTACTAGGACACTGGTAACTCCTATTATTATTGCTAAAGTAGGCTTGTTTTTCCAGTCCAATACCGGATATATGTACGGTTGGCCTTTCGCATTGGTTCCACCGAGGCTTTGATATACAGCATTAAATACTACATACACCAATCCGTATAACATTGGTTGATAAAAATGATAAAGTCTAGTTGGTAAACGGGTAACTACTAAATTTAAAGCTACGTTAATTGAATTGACTGCGTGGACATTAAACGTCGTAGCGCTTAATTTGTTGATAGCTGAAAAAAATAAATAAAAACGCATTACCAAAGTAATATATTTTTATAAATTTAGTGATTTTCACAAATTGTATTTTGAATTCTAGTAAGTACAATCACAGTTTTATTTGTTATTTCTGCACAGAAAGTTACAATGTTAAGACGCAGAATTCGTAGGGAGAGACATCGTAAAGTTTACTGTCCATTTAATAGAAACTAGGTCATGTCATAACCAACACTGTACATGTACATCGTTATTTCAAATGTTCGCTTGCGCTCGGGCTTGTAGGAGTTGGGTGGGGGGGGGGGGTAAAAAACCCCAACGGGGTTAAACAGCCAACCAAACACGTTGTCAAGCATGAATCGATATAATTCCTGATGACCGATAGTACCCGTGTTAGACCACATGGCCACACACCCCTTCACCCGGACCTTGTTAAATAGAATTCATGGCAAAACCGAAGAGACTGAATTTTATGATTTAATTTTTGAGAAAAAAATCGTTGTTCGTTAAACAATATTACGTAATAGATAAAAGGGCAATGTTGAAATATATTGTGCTCAGCTAAAATTCGATTTTACTGTACGTGTAAACAGAATATAACATTTGGTCGTCGTATACATTCAAGTAATGAAACAATGGGTTTTAGATTATTCACCAAAATATGATCACGGACCTGGTGTCAGAAAACATTTTAGTGTTTAAAGAATTAATTTGTTTCATTCTATCTATACTCAAACTGCTGTATTACGACTAAACCATTTAAGATACGAGAAAGTGTAAAATTTATTTCAAGAAGAGAACCACTATCTTTGGCTAACTTGAATATAGTTTTATCAAATATGAGACGTGAATTATAAAGAAGAAATATATTATGCCCACCTGGAAATAATAAACTCCAGAAAAGAATTGTAACAACAAGACAACCAGTTGCTGATATATTAAATAGAACCCACATCAACTTCATATACCATGGCATTTCACCAACACCTACAAACAATCAGAACAGCTGTTCATTTACAAATACTGTTAAACTGTTCCAGTGACATTTAGTAACTGGACTGGAAATACACAGGGCACAATTTCATGGGATCTATTCACTGGTAATTACGGAGCAACAGAAATAAACAGTAGTTAAAATTAGTAAACAAATTACTTCTGCTTAATATTTTGAAACTGCAATTTAATTGTCGAGCTCATCACTTATTGAGAAAAAAATAACCACATCGGAAATGAAGTGAATTGGGGTTTAACATCCTACTTAAACACATCAGATCGGCCCGATTTAACGCTTGATTTTGATCGAAATTAATCAGGTTTTGTCCCCTGAAGATTTGGTTCCAGTTTGATCAATTATATAGGATACAAAACAGTATCGGCATGCATTTCTGCCTATTCTTCCTGGAATTCCACCTCTCAATGTATCTAGTATGTGTGGCGTGTGTTGGTGCCCGGGTGCCGCAGGGTTGAGATCCCATCTTATAAACCAGGTAACAACAAATGTGACAAAGTGCTCTATAACTTTCGGCATAGAACTAATTGACCCCCAGTTGGCTTTTGATAATATATGATATTGACTTTTCAATTCTCTATATATGTCTGTTAGACACTGTTTGTGTTATAATTAAACATTAATTAATCCTATATGTTCTTTACAAGCTAGCCTACATATATATGATCTGCAGGCGCGGATCCAGGGGGCCGTGCCCCCCCCCTCCTCAGCCCCAGTGAGACTGGTCATCACTGTTCAGACCAGCACCAGCAGCCAGCAATGGGATTCCCAGATTTGCGTTTTTGTTTAATGAGGCTGCGACGAAGACTCTGGGGACTACACCAAACCACTAATGCATGCGACACTCTGATGATTACCCATTGCTCCAATGTATGCCCCCCCGTCCCCCGACAAAATCCTGGATCCGGGCCTGATCTGTGTACAACCTCGGCTTTACCTCAATCTGACTTTTCGGACAGACGAGTAAAGTGAACACAAGAATTATTATTTCATAGCAGAAAAACGCATTAATTTGTGGCGGTTAAATTTTCAAATTTTTCTCGGGGAGCGCTAGGTCCCCGTACCCAGCGACGTTTGATTGGTTATTTGGGATTTGGGATTAAGGTAGGCTGTATTGGACCACATTGAAGTTGCTGTATTCACAAGCTGGAATAGCAAGAAAACATATTTGCGGCAGATAAATATTAACATTCATCGGCGTACGCCTATACTTCACGAAACCATTTTATGTATAAATTCATCTGATATTTCTAGATTTATCTTGGTAAGAAGACACCTATGAAAGACCCCTCACAAAAGGCTTCTGGTTATTAAAAAATTTAAAAGTCACGTCATGATCCAAATGTTTAAATAATGAATTACACCAACCATATATTTATCGTATACAATTTCACACCGTCTTCTTTATATTATATATTATTATTGGCATACTTATTCGACAAGGAAGTTACTCAAATATCTATTTTATTTTTACACATGTGACCGCGTTAGGGGCATACAAGGTCTGACTATTCATTTTAATCGTGCAAACCAGTCAGGTGTTACGATATAAAAAGATGTTAATACAATCGTCTTAATGCTAGGTTCCTGTTATCACGGTTCGCGCCAGGAAAACACGTTTGCGGCCGTCAAATTTGCCAAATTTCCTCTTTTTTTTCTCTGGGGAGGGGGGAAGGACGGGTTCCTACACGATAAGCTCCGCTCCTTCGCCTCTCTCAGGCTACCAGGTCCCGTCGACTGTAACCCGAAATTTAGGTCTATAATTTTATTTGACCCCAATCAAGGGTCGAATAGATGACTATTAACATGTTTATATTTAATTACCTTTGAGTATATCCTTTCTACGAGTATGAACATAAATAACTGTGAAGAGCTGAACGAGGTTATCCAACGTTAACACAAGATACGTCCAGTTGGTTAAATACACAAACCATTTAATACGGTTGGCTTCTGAACTGGCCTGCTGGTAATTTAGACTTCCATTAGCAACTATCCAACAAGTATGGTACAAAGCCCAGAATATACGCCAGCCAAAATAAAAGGCATCATTGCCCCACTGTAAAAATACAACAAATACATACATGTATCAATTTATATTATTTGCCATCCCAGTTTCATTGTGGGCTTTCATTGACTACGCAGATCAAACAAAATTATTGTTTTATAAATGCAAGGGTTTAAATAAGCAACTTTAATTGAACATTGTCTTTGGAATACTGCTTTACAAAGGTCATGTAGATTGTGGGAGCATTGATTATCAAACTGTGTAGGCCTATGGGGGAGGGGGGGGGGGGGCGCAAGCAAAATCCTGTTCAGGTATTTCTTTCAATGTCACTTTATACTTTCAAAACTATTTAATGTCTAGCAACAAATCATCTTTAAACGTTCAAACCAGAACCAATTTCGTGATAGATTAAAAACTATAAATACAAATTCAGCTGTTATTCTTCAACAATAAATACCAAAACTGACACAGTTATATGGGACAACAATCACTGGTTTATTATACACAAGCACAACGTTTCGATAAGTATTCTCTTATCGTTATAACTGTGTCAGTTTTGTTATGTTTCCGATTGCTAAATGCCACTAAATGATTACAACAATAAATACGCTGTGTAGATTATGTGTAATTGGGCATTATGAATACCATACACGAAGCCGTGAAGGAAACCTATTTTATGACATCTGCATAACGACAAACTATTATTTTACATTTTCTCGTTTTATAAATATGTCAATATTGCTACCATGACCAAACACATTCCTCCCTGAATCGAGAAAAATAGTCGTTTGTCTGACAAGAATAGGATTATAATTAGTAGCGCATGCGCATTTGTAGATCCAACGAAATCGTGTCCCTTTTAGAAACACAATGTAGGACGGGTTGCCTTTTTTAGATTTCAGTCATATCCGGAGTTTGGGTGTGCTCATACAAGACGATTGCGCAAAAACTGCCAACCCAAAACAATGGTGCAGATTAACGTAGTCGATTACATTAAGTGGATTAATGAATTAACATGTTAGGTTTAATTATCCAAATACAATTTCAAAATTTTTGGGTAATTCATAAACATTAAACATGAAAATATAATAAAACTATCGCCATTTTCTCTACTCACCTGCGGCTTGACAAAAACACGTGGCTCGGGATGATTCAAGTCGAAATTTTTTAAACGTAATTCCTCTGGCATAGCCATACTGAACACCTCGTAACGTGTGGTAAGATATGGTGTGAAACAATAGGTAGGTAAACGTCTTGGACAGATTAAGATGTCTAGAAAGTTAGATAACGAAACAATCTTATCGTAAATACATCGATTACTACAGTCCACGAGTAAATTACTACTTGTCTCACAGATATAGTCGTCACTGATTATATCAATCAAAAAAAACAACAGTTTATCATCAGCTCTAGAAGTGCTTTAATATCTTCATAGTAGTTTTATCTTGTTTTGTTGTGAAATAATCGCCTGATGAATTTCGTCTAATAAAAAGAAGGCGGACCACATCTGCCTTTGGATTAAAGGGCCAATCCCGATTATATTTTGGGGAATAAAACTGCTTAATTTTGTGTTAAAATCCTCTACCTTAGGGCCGAGCAACGAACTTAATACGTGAAACGTTTTCAAACAACCTAAACCCACCAGTTTTCATCTGGAAATGGAAACCGGTGTCCCAAGGGATATTATAACGTGTAGGTGAAATTTAACTTTCGTTATCAAGTACAGTTCGCGGGTCATGCACTGTATAGACCTATAAAGGAGCGGCAATAGATTACCAGGTCACCCAACGAAAAAATTGACCCAAGATCTTAAAAGGGTGACGTGTCCGGATAAGCGGTGTTGAAGTTCACGTCCAAACGACTCAATAGTTTGAGCTGAAATTTTGAGACAAGGTAAATACCCCACTCCTCTGTATTTTGTCGCTTAAATTTCATACGTACACGGACTTTTATATCTGAGACCCTGTTAATATCGGGATGGTCCCTTTAACAAAGACCCGGCCAGTAGAGTTTATTATATTTATGGGCAAATGTGTCACCCCTTTAATATTTAGGATTAATGAAGAGATGATCAGCTTAGTCACCACACTACTGAATATACCACTCCTGTTTTAGGTCTACGGATATTCATGTTTACTTTAAAAATACTTTCCCACAAAACTATTTATCGGGTATGGGGTTTTTTCCAATAAAAGTGTGGCAATTTTGGTATATATGAAAGTAGAAACATCCAATCTTTTTAGAAAAATACTATATTCGCTGAAAAACACCCATGGGGCGCATACGGGACAAGAACAAAAACCCGACGATTAGGGATGTCTGCTGGAGTGTCGTCAAGGTTTGCACGCGACGATTGTCTGAACCCTCAGCATTAGTGAGCGCTTGATGTATATGTTGATAAACGTGATCTTGAGCTTAAGCGTACACCAGTATTTGAGATAAAAAAAAAACCCACGGAAAAAGACGTGAGCAGTGGATAATCCCAGAATTTAAATAGGAGAGAGAGAAATGGGGTTTAACGTCCACTCGACACAAACTAGGTCTCTTCGGGATAAAAATATGGTTGGACAGGTGACCCTACTGCTTGTCACGTACAACCCGAGAATCGAAACGACGCCAGTTGACTCAAAATTTAATTAGGCTTTGATATGTATGATAAATAGACAGAGATTAAAGACAGCATCGTCTTCTATATTATGCAATGAATTCTCCGGCTTTGCACCCGTTGCTAAGTAGCGCGTCAGCCAAGTCTCGTGACACAAACATGATCTCTTTTTAATAGATTTTTTATAGCAGGGATATTCCCTCTCGAATACAATGTTTTGAGAAGGATTTGAAGCAAAATTTTGATAAATTAATTAGTTTGAATATGTTTTAGGCCCAATATATCATCAAATCACCCAGTTTGTACGCGGGAATGAATCTTTAAAGTTGCCTCCCCGTGTACAAACTGGGTGATTTGATGATATATTTAGACTACATATATTTTATCAAAAATTGTCTCTACCTTCCATATATTCCAAAATTGCCACGACGACTTATCGTATGCCACCTTGATCTCAGACCCTTCCACTGAACTTGACCTTGTAGATTGATCGCGTAAATCATTCATTTCCGTCCTATAGTCAGGATTTTTTTTCGTATGCAAATGAGGTTCGTCATAGATTCCATATAAAGTATTTGTGCTATTAGGGAAATTTTGCCCTTACAGCGGCACCACGGTCTGCTCTTATATCGAATTCCAACTGTCAAGGGATCTTTTACGTGTACGCCAATGTATACACAGAACCTCGGTTTTTCGCCCCGTCCGAACGACTAGACAACTGTCCTTGCCACTGACAAGGGGGGGGGGGGCACGCCGGAAAATCTGGATGAACTTTCTCGGCCAATGCAGGGATCAAACACCCGACCTCCAGGCTAGCGAGCCAGCGTCTTACCCACTTAGCCACCGTGCCCCCCCCCCCATGCTAAGTTCTAATATACCTCTGTCTATGCTGCAAAATGCAGAATGGAGAATTGTAATGTGCAAAATAACTATTATACTCTATTTGTATTATCGGAAAGTGTATTCTGTATTTTAACACTGACATTGGTTTTGTGGAGCAATGAAAATTGAAAATTGTAAAACTACGTATTTTGAACTGCTGACATATTATGCTTTTTGCACCGTGAACATAGGAGTAATATTGGCAACGTTATTCTTCCATACTATGCAAGTAGTCTTGTTCCGCGTGTTTACACCCCACTTTTAGCCACCCCCATTCGATGTAAAATTGACTTGCTTATACTATCCATACGATTACTAAAGGAGGGTGGGGAGACAGCTTGGACAATTAGATTTACAATCGCTAAGTAACGACGATGTCAAAGTTACTTTAGATAGCGAAGAGGTCCCAGTTTTCACTGTGTCACCGAAACATAAAGGTTCGTTTAAGTTTGCAAATCATTGTACATAAAATTCTAGTACTCCCTTGAAAGCAGCAACGTTGTTAGGGTGCCCCATGCAGCCAAAATTTTCCCCACTGAAAGTTGAACTCGACACGGCGAATATGCACGCTTCAGTGGCGTGTCTCGAAGTGATTTCTGGCTAGTCACGCGGTGCGATAACACTCAACACAAGAATCTGTGAGTCTATAAATAGTCATGGCACGTGAAATTCTCTACACATCTATCAACTATTACAGTCATAAAAAATCTGTTGTTGACGATTCTGAATAGCCGTAATATTTAGTTTTTTGGTTATTACAGCAGCTTTATAAATAACGTTCGTTTTATTATTTTAAATTGCTTTATCATTAACTATACCGTTAGTAGCGGCATATTTAGCGGTGGTTGAGGGCGATTATTTCACCAAACCAAACTATATTTAGATACAAACAATATCTGTTCAGACATGGGGGGGGGGGGGGGTATTTTTTTGGTTTTCGAAAACAAATTATCGAATTCTACCCACAAAACACGAAATTAACCCCCATAAAAAAACTAGGTAATATTCAGTTTAATTCTTTAGTCGTGTTTCTGGCTGCACAGGCACAAAATACTGTACATTCTAAGCCATCCGTAGTGCAGCTACCACATGGTAGGGTGGCCCATGTACTCTACAGAAATAAAGTCCACTGCTGATCGTTCGAGACTACCACTGAAGCGTACACATTCGCCGTGCCGAGACCAACTTTCTGACAGTATGATACTATAAATAGCCATGGCACGTGCAATTCTCTACAAATCTATCAACTATTACAGCCGTAAAAAATTTATTGTTGACGATTTTGAATAGCAGTGAAATTAAGCTTCTTGGTTATTACAGCAGATTTAGAAATTACGTTCGTTTCATTTTTTAAATCGCTTTATCATTAACTGTACCGTTAAGAGCGGCATCTTTTGGTTTAGTACAAATAATATCTCTGAATCACTCGGGTTAGACAGGAACATGATACTAGCAGTAGTTTCATTTTACTTTTACAAGGTTCTTAAAACGATTGTTGAGCTACCTAACGTGCTTATTTCTAAATTCAATTTCTTGTTCTAGCTTTCTGTTATGTTTCGTAAAAAAGTAGTCTTGATTATCCCGACCTGTCAATCAGACGTAGAATGGTCGATAGACTGGTTAAGCGAGACTGATTTCAAAACAAGGGCACGTAACCTATCTTTTACTCAAAAGTGTCTGGATGTTATGGACGACAATTGGAACCAGTTTTCAGTCTATAATTTGTAGATGATTAATGGTCATAGCTTATTAAGTACAACATGATCGTTTATTTAGTGACTATAATTGTGTGAAACTGATTTGAGGCTTGGCATATATATCAATAATGTGGCGTAATTGTCGAGATATATGGAGATATATGGAGATATTTATTTATGGTGGGTCACCCTACACATGGGGTGTCACTCTTGCATCCGCATCAGTCTGATGAGCCGCATGACAGACTCCGGAGTCAGTTAATCGGCTTTAACGTTCTCAACTTAATGTCCTTCATCCAGCAATAGAGTTCTGGGGAAAGTTTTGGCGGATTACGATCTTCCAGTGAACGCCACACAATAGCTTGGGGATGAAATATTTTTACGTTCCTTGCAAATGCATTATTCGTTGGAGCAAGTCTACATGGTTTAGATGGGGATGATGAAGATACATTTCCAGTTTTGGATCCCCATACCCTCCAGCGTGTTTCAGACATCGATTTGCAAAAGCTCTGTTTGGTTATAATTTTGATAAAAATAAATATATCACATAACAAAAGACCGATACCCGAGTTTAAAAAACAATAGCTATTGGTGAAGCGAAATTGTGCACCGTATTTATGAAGCATTTAAAATACCCCGCTTAACACGTCGACACATTTCTATACCGCAGAACTTTAATCTGATAAAAGGCCAAATAAAGATTGGCTTATGAATGGGGCATGGATCGAGTATAAAGTTATAGATATAAGTGATAACCACATGGATGTAAGAAATGTAACGAATTAATTAAAGGGAAGCAGGCTGTTCCACGGAAAAATGGTACATACTCTTTACCATTGGGCGTAACTCCAAGACAAGTAATAATAATATTAGTTACCGATTGTTCGCGTACACTTGCTGTTTGAATCACCATACTTTTTCAATATTATTTTATTATCATCAACATGAGATGTATATACAGCGTAGATGTGTTTAAGAAAGAAAAATTATATTTTGAATTATTTATAAAATCAAATATCGTTAACTTCTAAACGAAATATTGATACTTAGCCTATGTCTCATTCAAGTGTGTTTTCAGAAGTTTATTTCTTTCATCATCTAGTTCAACGGAACAATGTGCACTCCTAAAATTTAATTCAATTGGTGGCATACATGTACCTTAATGTGGAATGGAAGTCTTGATAAAACAAGGTGCTGTGTGAAATAAATTTGACACAATTGTGTGTAATTTCGCAATGCTTTAATAAAAAATTGTGTACAATTGACACAATCTTGGGTTGGTTTTTTTTAAACACACTGGTCAAAAAGCACACTTTAAGGGTAATGAGCCATAATTTGTATAAGAAAATTAATTAAGGAATAAACTAATTGATTAATTTATTCAAGAATAAACAAAATGTTTAATTTATTCAGGAATTAATTAAATATTTAATTTATTCTGGAATTAATTAAATATTTAATTTATTCAGGAATTAATTAAATATTTAATTTATTCAGGAATTAATTAAATATTTAATTTATTCAGGAATTAACTGAATATTTAATTTATTCAAGAATTAACTGAATATTTAATATATTTAGAAATTAATTAAATAGCTAAATATCTCATTCATTTAGGAATGGCTAAAACTTTTTAATTTATTAGTTTGTTTACTAATGAACCATAAATAATTGATTTATTAGGTAACTATAAACAATTATTTTACTGAGGAACTATACACAATTTGTTTATTCTGGGATTAATTATGTATGTTGCTTATTATTAAACGTGCATTCTGCAAGAGCAAAATCTGCTTATTACAAGTCTTTCTTTAGGCCTGAAATGTTATCTAAATTATCAATTAGACATTAATTAACTTATCCAGACCATAATAAACTCTCGATGTCAAGGCTAGCCTTCGGTGTAGGCTGGATTAGATTCCTATATGCCGCTAACGGCCAAAGATAATTAAATCAGAAAAAGTGGATAATCGAGACTATGCTGTTTGTATTAATGATTTTAGTAATGATGACCGAGACTATGCAAAAATTTCACCCGCTTCTTTTTCGGCTCATAGTGGATCAATTTGACTGAAATTTTCAGCAAATTACCTTTACACTATCTAGTTTTCAACTATTATAGCGAGAAATGCCATCTCTTTATCTTATTTCCCATAATGTATCTTTAATTATTTATAGAATTATTTAAATGATTGATTTTTTTTTCTGGAACTAATTAATTAAATAAAATTTTTTCTGGAATTAATTAATTAAATAATTACCCTTTTCTGCAATTAAATAATTACCTTTTCTGGAATTAATTAATTTAATAATAATAAATTTATTCTGGAATCAATCAAATAATTAATTTATTCTGGAATTAATTAAATAAGTAATTTAATCTGGAATTAATTAAATAATTAATTTATTCTGGAATTAGTTAAATATTAATTTATTCTTGAATTAATTAGATATTAGTTTATTCTGGAATTAATTAGATATTAATTTATTCTGGAATTAATTAGATATTAATTTATTCTGGAATTAATTAGATATTAATTTATTCTGGAATTAATTAGATATTAATTTATTCTGGAATTAAATAGATATTAATTTATTCTGGAATTAATTAAATAATATATTTATTCTGGAACCATAAATAATTGATTTATTAAGGAACTATAACTAACTGATTTATTAAGGAACCATAAATAATTAATTTATTTAGTAAAACAAATCCTAGTAAACTATGAGTTAGCACAGACACCCAGAGAAGACACCGTTGAATATAGACTATAAAAGAAATATATTTCTTACAATACAGATCAAGAACCCTTTACACAAACCACACTATGACTAAGAAAAACAATGGGTTGTATATTGGGTTTTTAATCCTCGTAATTCATTATGATGCAGTAAAATACTTCCCAAATCTTTATGTACCTTTAAAATCTGTTAAAAGTGTGCCAATGCTTTTAAAATATTTAGTAGTGATAAAATACAAATCTACTCATCACAATTCAAGTTTCAAGTTATGTACGCTATATGAAACAATCGACATTATGATGAAAGCAGTAGTCACAGGCAAAAAAATTCGGCTACAATCCAAGATTTTTTCACAAACCAATTATCAGTGCAGGTTCAAGAGTCTCATTTCCTTGTTACGGGTTTTTTCCCCCTTTTTTTATCGAATTAAAAGTCTAAAGGACGTGTCCTCGGCTTATCTATGTATACTATTCAAAAAAAGTAGGGGATATTTGATTTTTAAGTGTTATTAAAGTCACCTTATGAAACTGACGAAGAAACAAATGACAAAATGAAATGAAGTTCACATTCATCGATTTATTCCAAATGATCGTTAGACTAAGTAAGGCACAGAAGGCCATTATAAGGGTAAAATGATACCCGGGGTCAAACAGCAAAGTTACCACAGCATCACAACCAAGTCAGTAACGGGTAAATCCTCCTCTGTTTGCCAAACAAGCATTGATCCGACGTGGCATACTCCTAATGAGACGTCTAAGGTCATTTTGGTCCAGATTGTCCCATTCCTGTTGCAACGCAGCAGCAAGTTCTTGGACATTGGCAGGACGTTGTTGACGTTGACGTAACCTCTGTCCAAGCATGTCCCAGACATGCTCGATGGGGGAGAGGTCGGGACTCAGTGCTGGCCAAGGTAATGTGGTGATGTTCTGTTGTTGGAGGTAACTTGTAACTATCCTGGCCCTGTGACATCTTGCGTTGTCATCCTGGAAGATGAAACGGCGGCCATGACGTCGTGCGAACGGCACAACATGGACTGCCAAGATGTTGTCCCGGTAGTACTGGCCTGTAACACGCCCTGCAACAACATGTAAAGCCGTTCTTCCAGCAACAGTGATGCCTCCCCACACCATAACAGAACCACCCCCAAATCGATCATGTCTGATGACGTTAACGTCTTGGAAGCGCTCGTTTCGACGACGCCAAACCGTCCTACGTCTGTCCAAAAAATCAACAGTGAACCTTGAATCATCTGAAAACATCACATTGCTCCAGCGTCGATTATCCCAGTGTTGACGATCCCTACACCAACGACGTCTTGCCTGAATGTGATGATCTCTCAAACAAGGGATCACGCGAGGACGTCGGGCGCGAAGGTGACCCCTATGCAGTCGATTCCGAATCGTCTGGCCACTCACTCTCACACCAGTGTCTGTTTGAAGACGAGCGCTGATCTGATTTGCTGTGATGACACGATTTCTCAAGGCCAAGGTACGGATAAATCGACCCTGGGCTTGAGTTGTCGCCCTTGGTCGACCTGAGCGTGGTCTGTCCTGTACAGATTGTGTATCACGGTATCTGGACCATAGCCTGCTTATGACAGACTGAGAAACATTCATCGTCCGCGCCACAACCGCCTGTGTTGTGCCGATCTGTAGCATGCCAAGGGCACGTAACCTTTCATTTTGGGTAAGCCGACGCATATCAAAATTTGTTTTCTGGTCACTAAAACAATTAAACTGATGTTTCCACCCTGGAATTCAATGCCACAATGACTGTAACATTCAAAGTCAGAGTCGTGCAAATCTTGGGTTGGACCCCCATGATGATCCCAAGCATCACCTGCATTCCATGCGGTAGCTATTGGTGCGTTTGGGCGTCACATGTAACTGGAAATGTTTCTTCTGTTAGGTTCTATAGTGACTTTTTTCGTAGTCATTTGCATATTTTAGTATTATGCCCCCAAAATCAAATATCCCCTACTTTTTTTGAATAGTATATAAAACATAAAAGTGTTGGATTGATTGACTTTTATCTGGGTTTAGTTTAGGTGAAAACTCTTCAGCGTTTAACATTTTATGACTGTAGTTAAAAACGGGTTAGATAACAGCTGATGCATGTTAGTTCAAATATGCTTATGTATGTATAAATACGCACAATAATATTTATTCTATCAAAATATAATCCAGTTTAAAAGACTGTTACACCAGGACACAAAATCTGGATCTCAAAATTGAGTTATTAACACATGATCAGTTAATTTTTAATATTGTGGTCAAAACCATTTTGCTACAGGATCAACTCAGACCTTCGTGTTTTGTCGCCGCCAAGGTCCTCCATTTTTATCGTCCATAAGTGACGGTGTCTTTCCAGGGGATATCAGATTAACATTCCCGAGTTCATTCCTAGCATCCCGCACCCGCGACTTTTGATGAGATTTACCAGAAACCTTGTTAGCCGCTGTCTCTATGACAACCAGACGATAAATAAGTAGTACTATCACTAAGGTGTTTTTAGAAGTAAAGAACATATTGGTGTAACTGACAACTTTGTATCTGAATATTAAGAGCATCCTGATTACTAGAAAAGGTAGGTCCTGCAATAAGATTGATATTACAATCCCGTATATTTCCGGGTTACAGCATTCGGTGCCCTCCGACTCTCGACCTACGTTTGCAGATGGCACCCCAGATTGGTCTCGCCTAGCCCTTGTTGCTGTTAACACAAGGGAAAATTGAAGTAAACTTGTTGTCCATATTCCCAAAATGATGTAACACAAAAAACGATTGTACTTCACCTGTAAACAATAAATTGAAAAATTAAAGAACAATTAAAATGGTATGTCATTCCCCAATATAGTATGGAATTGAAATGAAACAAAATTGGCTTTAAAATCTAATCTTTCTGCACCAAGCTTAATAATGAAGACGGGCATACGCAGTGCAATGTGCTATGAGGGTAAATTTGCCCGGACAACGATCGTTGAATTCCCACATTCAGGGGTTCTTTTATGTGCACACTAACGGGTAACCTTGGTTTCGTGCAGCCCGAATGACTTGACCAGAGGAACTTTATAGGCCAACATCGGGAACGAACCCCGGACCCTCTGGTTCGTGAATCAAAAAACAAAGCGTTACTCTAAGAATTCAGAATAAGGCAACTTTAATGGGGTCTATTTTAAACACCGAAAGGTCGGACCATAAACGAGAACTACTTCACAGCACATTAATAAGTGAATTAGATGAAAATGAGATGAAAATAACACCTCGGTTGGTAGTCAAATGGATATTTGGGAAATTCGCTGTTTTGTTTTTTTCAGGTCAATTTGTTATTATTTCTAATCCAATTTAGAAATGTGACGTGTTGACGGAACGTTTTGTTATGATATCATAAATCTGAACAGCCATACGTATTTTGGCTTTCCTGAATATCGACGAAAAGCTGTTACCTGTTCTTCACTAAAGGCTTCGTAAAATTCAACAATATCAGCAGCTGTACCAACATAGACCAATAATAACTGCGATAACTGATCATGTGACAGAGGGCCTTTTGGTAACATCCATCGTCCAACAATCAACATCAGTAGCAGAAACTGTTCTATGACACGTAACCATAAATCAGATGATAATGTCAGTGGAATATTTATTTCAAGCTGCAGTGATATAATAAAGATTATATACAAAACAACAAAAAATATGAACACTGTAGCATTTAAAATATTCCATGCAATAATATAATTTAAAGGGCAGCGATGAGTACAGTAACATGCTCCTTTAGTGGCATTTAGCGATTGCAAACATAACAAAACTGACACAATTATATGGGACAACAATCACTGGTTTATTACACAAGCACGATAACGATAGGAGGATACTTATCGAAACGTCGTGTTTATGAATAATAAACCAGTGACTGTTGTCCCATATAACTGTGTCAGTTTTGTTACAGTAACATGCGTTTTTAAGCCGCTGACTGATCGTTATTGGAGGGATGATGAATGTCTTGCAAATAACACTATTGTTTGTGAATGTTCAGTTCAAGTTCTGGTCCTGTTATTAGTGAATGATTTTGTAATCTTTCCATTTGAGGCATATGGCCATGGATTGGATTGGCTGGGATTTCTTGCTTAAATTTAGAAAACATAATGGGATCTACAGAGAGAGAGGGTGGGGGAGAAAATGGGGTTTAACGTCCCACTCGACACAAACCTGGTCATTTCGGGACTAGGTTCAATTTTATTTACATAATTCGCTTGCCTGCGATGTTGGACAGGAGGCCTTCTCCTTGTCACGTACAACCGGGAATCGAAACCACGCCAGATGACTCAACGACAGACCTTATCATACAACGCGTACGCGCTAAAAATTCGCCCCCCACCCTCTAATGGGTCTGCAGCTACCCTGATTGATAGTGGTTGTATGAATGCTGTCTGCATTTTTTGGTTGTATTTTGGTTGAAGCATTAGGTCTATAGGTCTGCAGATCCTTTTCTATGATTTAGTGGAAATAGACGATAGTACAAAGCCAATGCCACCAAAATGTTGGATAATAATCTTTTGACGGGCCTCTTTTTAATCCGAGTGTTTTCTTATATTTTTTTAATTAAATTTTAATGATAAATAATCAATCTGAGGACCTTTGATCATCTGCAAGAGCGATTTCATCGCATCCCAGTGTCAAAACTACTCCTTGCAGATGTTATTAGACTGCACTGTAGTGTATATGTCTTAACAGCATAAAAACTTTCAAAGAAACAACAGAACTGATCATACGGCTGATAAATTTGTTTAAATCTTT
The DNA here is from genome assembly GCF_932274485.2 of Patella vulgata. NCBI lineage: Eukaryota > Metazoa > Mollusca > Gastropoda > Patellidae > Patella > Patella vulgata. Next base: position 49,713,156 of record NC_065885.2, read on the forward strand.
GATAATATGCAATACCCTCAAGAAGCGCTGAATGTTTCTGTTATATTGCTATCCGCTACATTAGTACATATGAAATGCAAAGATGTAGGAGAATAATGTGAAGAACACCCTCTAGGGATGCGCTATGGAGTGGTTAAAGTTTGCGTTCCAGCAAATAAGCAAACAAGAAGTAATAAAATAACCCTTTTTAAAAAAAATGAACGCTGTTCTGGATGGAATTGAACAATACACTGCAATTAGAAAGAGACAATCATTCAGTCTGGAAAAAACTGTATTATTGCATTTAATTTCACATCATACCTTTTGTTGATGAAATTGGTAAACTTTTGAGTTTCGCTTTTCGATAATGAGTTATAACAATTATGGCGCTATATTGCCAATTGAAGGTGAACGAACAAATACTTTTTATTGATCCAACGTTGTTGCTAGATCATTCAAATAAAAACAGACTGATGATATATTGTCAGCTTGATTCAGTGTCAAATATTTCTGAAAGGACGTCAAGGGAAATATCATTTATTATTTTCCGTCAAACTTTGAGTGCTGCACCATAACACAATTGTTTTGGGTTAAAGGGAAAAATATCTCTTTTCGGTTACTCGTGTATAGATGAATGCACAAGTTTAATATACTAATAGTAATAACCCTATATATAGCCGATTTTGACATTACCTTCAATTGTGTCTCATGATTGGTGGAAATATTGTCATTTGTCATGCAAATAGCGGGAACAAAGTTTAGTATAATCTTTGAATGACATTTAGCGATTGAACATGAAATTTAATGAAATGAAATGACGTTAACGTCCGACTGTTCTGCACCGACTGGGCTAATAAAGACGGGCATACGCCATGCAGTATGCTATGAGGGAAATTTTGCCCGGACAGCGGCGCTAATTCCAACTCTTATATCGAATTACAACTGCCAAGGTATCTTTTACGTGCACGCTAATGTGTACACGGGACTTCGGTTTTTCGTCCCATCCGAGCGACTAGACAGCTGTCCCTGTCAGGCCCTCCGTCCTGCACCACTGAAACCGCACCGAGCGATTTATAACACAACACAGTTCTATGGACACAATCACTATGTTATATAACACACGACGTTTCGACGATATTTCACTGGTCCTTATTAAACATACAAATTTACTATATTATAGTGAATGGTATCCATAGAACTATGTTGTGTTATAAAGTTCAGATATATATTTATTCAGAATCTGCCCCGAAAAGTTTCTTGTCGGTTGTAGTATGAAATATACGACTCTTTAACTTGCTTTTATTGACAGTTATTTTGATTGTTGGCAGACATAGCTTTTTTGTCATGTATTTTCTTGCTTTTTAGAATTTCCACATGGTTTGATCGAACGCTTAGATGTGTACTTTTCCGAAGATGCATCGTTGGTCTCTGAATGGCTTGAATGTTTAACGGTGTCGAAAACAATATTTAGAATGGTTGCTGTAGGTGTATTGTACACAACATTATTTTTAAACAACGTCCACGATGCATATGGTAATTGTATAGTGTAATGTATATATGATGTAAATTGTGTGTAAATTGTATAATATAAGATATACCTGTGATGTAAATGTAAATTTGGAACATGTATAATATAAGACATATCTGTGTTGTTATCTGTGTGGAAATTGTATAATACGAGAAAGGGGCATAGTCCAAGAAGTTACGGCCCGATATGCGCGAATCTACAGGAACCAAGATCTTTGGGATATAAACATATTTTAAGTTTTATTAAAACAGATAAAAATTGTGACCTCTAGAGGGTCCACAACCTTGGTATTACATAATTTTACACTATTTGCGTACAAGAAGCGAGCAGCCATTCTGTCGGGCAGTTTCCATCCGATTTTTACGAAATTCAAACTCAAGCATCATTATGCATTATAGCGTAACGGTGATATATTTAAACGGTTTTTAAAATCGGATAGAAGTTGACGGTCTATCCGTATTTCGAATAAAAACTGCCAAGGGTTCCTTTTGATGCACGGGACCGCAATTGTTGCCCCATCTGAACATTGTACATTGCCAGGCCTTTCATGAGGAAACCATGGGAAATACCGGTAGCGAACCTTCTGTTTAGCGAGGCAGCGTCTTACTGAGCCCCCACGGCTCTTTTGAAAAAAATTAAAGTAAGATTAGATTTTCAAAAAGGCTCAAATGGTCTTAACGACACTTGCAAATCTTCTAGGTATGATACAGTCGTTTTTCTTTATAACAGTACCACAGAAGAGCTTTCAGGTTAAACATGCATTATGCAAGAGCAAAATCAGCTTATTACAAGTCTTTCTTTAGGCCTGAAATGTTATCTAAATTATTAATTAGACATTAATTAACTTATCCAGACCATAATAAACTCTCGATGTCAAGGCTAACCTTCGATGTTGGCTGGATTAGATACCTATATGCCGCTAACGGCCATTGATAATTAAATCAAAAAAGTGGATAATCGAGACTATACTGTTTATATTAATGATTTTAGTAATGATGACCAAGATTATGAAAAAATTTCACCCGCTTCGTTCTCGGCTCATAGTGGATCAATTTGATTGAAATTTTCAGCAAATTACCTTTACACTATCTAGTTTTTAACTATTATAGCGAGAACTGCCATCTCTTTATCTTATCTCACATAATGTATCTTTAATCTTCTTTTTTTTTAAAGTTGCACAGAACCTTTGTTTATAAACTGATTTTGATAAAAAAATTTTAGAATATGCACCAAATGACTCATTGACATTTTACCTGATTTCAAAGTCTTACACTTTTTTGAAAAAACTTGAATTTTATGACATCACTTTAAATAAATCTAGGTCAAATATCAAATTCCTATTGCGACAATCGATTGCGAATAGTGAATGCTTTCCAAAAATATCATGCTATTCACATTCGGATAAAAATTGTAGCGCGGGTAGGATTTTGAAGATTGACTTACATTTTCAAAATAGTGGCACTTCCGGTGAATTTTAACTTTAATGAGATTACTCTAAAACGTTGATAGACGACTCTTATTAACAAATATTGTTAAATAAGGCAAAACTAAAGAAGTTTAAAATTTGACTTCATCTTTAAAGGGCAGATAATTGGAAATTTTTTATTGACATTTTTGGCTTAATCCACGCATGTTTAATGTATTCTGAAAGTTTCAAGTCGAAATATTCAAAAATAAAAAAGTTACGCTCAGAATGTTCACTCTTTTCACTTTTGACCTTAAAATTGGGCCATAGGCATGCTTCGTAGAGGCCACAATGCCCGAATATAAAAGTTGAGAAATACAAACAGCTACAAATTGGTGAAAACCGCATTCAAATTGCTTGAAAAAAAAAGGTGTCCTTTGATGTCTAATATTGGTCTATTTTTGTCGATGACGTCACTTCCTGTTATGATTTTTAAAGTTTTGGGTATTCATCTACCTTTTGAAATAAATACCTTTTGGATAGTATAGAGTTTTATTCTGTAGAACATGTACTTTTTCCAAAAACGCGAGGAAAAAAAAAATAATAATCCGAACAAAGAGAATAGTTTTTATACTACAGGAATATCAAAGTAGTGAAAAGAAGAAAGCAAGGGAAGATACTTTAGCAATTCTTCTATCTATATTATGTAGCACTACAGATAACAGAAGATCAGCATAAGAACATGAAATAGATATAAGTCGGGAGGAGCTCTATTCCAAGCCTGGCTTACTGTCAGTAAACTCTTGGTTATATAGCGTCCGACAATGTATAAGGGTCATCATCATGTATGGTATTGTTTATTTATCAGATTATGGTATATGTAATTTCACTGCGTATTTCCTTTGAAGTCATTATCAGGTCATGGTATGATGCACTGACCACTGCATTTTCCTTTTAGGTCATGCCGAGTGCTGTACACATATCATATATAGCTTGTAATGGTCATATAAGATTAATAACATGTTTAATTAGAAGACAGATAGACCGGGCGCCTGCTTCAGTTAATCATACTAAGAGAGGGAAATTGTCTGATAGGGCATAATTGTTTGTCAATGCCTACTAGTCAAACATCTGGATTGCGGCCGGGAATTAACCTGCCCATTTAGATGGTGTGGGGGCCTAAAGGGAGCCCATTTTCACTTTTAATCATACTTTGGTAGGGATGGACAATTTTGATAATATTTGATATATAGGTAATACTGAGTCGAAAAACACCATTGACAGCAACTTTTTGTTGACAGTGACCTTGGACAGCAAAGGTCAAGTGCTGTCCAAAATTCATTTATTCATACTAAGTGAGGGATGGCTAAAACTTTTTGAATATGATTCATTAGACGGTTCCAAACATTCCTACATCATTGCCAGCAATTTCACACTGACCGGAAGTGGCGACAGTGACAGTTAAATACCACAACATGGCATCGGGTATGAGGCATCAGATATAATCATACATTGAGAGGGATGGCTGATTTATTTACACAATGTTAAAATATGTATATACACTACAAAAATGGTATATATAGAAGAGTAACACTTTGGTTTAGATAATATAGCTACCCTGCCATTTATGCCCTGCCATCGTAATTTTGCAGTAGGAGATACTTTAACATTTTGTGAATTTATAGCCTTATCAGGCACCCAATTTCATGAGGATGGAGCCTATTACGTAATCATCACTGGCGACACTTCCGGTCAGTGTAAAATTGCTGTCATTTGTATTTTTGTAGTGTATATACATAATTTAACATTGTGTAAAAAATTCAGCCATCCCTCTCAATGTATGATTATATATGAGGGTGGGGCCTATTACATAATTATCACTGGCGACACTTCCGGTCAGTGTAAAATTGCTGTCATTTGTGTTTTTGTAGTGTATATACATACTTAAACATTGTGTAAAAAAATCAGCCATCCCTCTCAATGTATGATTATATCTGAGGATGGGGCCTATTACGTAATCATCACTGGCGACACTTCCGGTCAGTGTAAAATTGCTGTCATTTGTATTTTTGTAGTGTATATACATATTTTAACATTGTGTAAAAAAATCAGCCATCCCTCTCAATGTATGATTATATCTGATGCCTCATACCCGATGCCATGTTGTGGTATTTAACTGTCACTGTCGCCACTTCCGGTCATTGTGAAATTGCTGGCAATGATGTAGGAATGTTTGGAACCGTCTAATGAATCATATTCAAAAAGTTTTAGCCATCCCTCACTTAGTATGAATAAATGAATTTTGGACAGCACTTGAGCTTTGCTGTCCAAGGTCACTGTCAACAAAAAGTTGCTGTCAATGGTGTTTTTCGACTCAGTATTACCTATATATTAAATATTATCAAAATTTTCCATCCCTACCAAAGTATGATTAAAAGTGAAAATGGGCTCCCTTTAGGCCCCCACACCATCTAAATGGGCAGGTTAATTCCCGGCAGCAATCCAGATGTTTGACTAGTAGGCATTGACAAACAATTATGCCCTATCAGACAATTTCCCTCTCTTAGTATGATTAACTGAAGCAGGCACCCGGTCTAAGACAGTCATGAAAAGTCAATATCATATATATTATCAAAAACCAACGGGGGGTTCAATTTGATGAAAGTTATAGAGCACTTTGTCAAAATCATTTACATGCCAATAAGAGCTACTCCGTTGGGTTGATTACATTATTCGTAATTAGTGTACTATAGTTCATTGACCAATCACAAAGCTGAACATTATAAATGCAAAAATAATGACAATCAAAAAACACATGGTATTAACCGCTTTTTACTAAAATAACAAAATGGTGTAAAATATTTACCCCTAATTCTTCTATATTCATTCTCAGGTCTTGTATGGTAGTGTTATTAGCAACTAACGCTGATTCGTTTCTGCCATGACGCAATGCTATCCTTGTTTCCATTTCATGAAGTTCCAAAAACCAAATAGCAGGAACCACACTGGCCAAGTATAGAAATACACTGGGACAAAACCTGAATTTTAATAAAAGAAAGAACTTTCTAAAAAAAATTCCAGAAAAATAAAGGAGTGATCTTAGTTGAATTTTGATGCTTCTAAGGTGTTGGGGGTGGGTCATATTTAAATGATGAACATTTTCGACTAATAAGTAAATAATGGAAAAAATGCTAAGTAGTCTATTCTCTACAGTCTTTGTCAACCTTTTATAGAAAATTATTACAGAGAGTCATAATGTTTTAAATTTCATAACTTCTTTTCGTAAAGTTTGAGGCTGGTAGCGAAATTTGGCGATATTTTATAACGTTATTAACTTGATGCCGATGTTAAATCATATAATTTCTGTTTGTATGACACCGGTCAATATCATTCATATATTAATGTTGACGTAAAATGTTATAGTTAATGCCTTTATTTTTAAGAAACCTAGATAATTACATTTTTTGCGTTCGACTGTACTCTGGTCCGGTAGAACCTGTACCGTAATACTTTAGAGCTCTCATCGTTCTTTTTCATATCAGCGGCATGATTCGAAAGAGGTACAGTTTGATGCATTATTATGTTTTTACACAGTATCCCGTTCCGTCTATTAGTCTAATGATGAAAATCTTTTGAGTTTGAATGTTCGAATAATCAATAAATGTACTTTATTAATTGTTACTGTTTAAACAGGAATTTGTATAATAACCACATCCTCGTTACAATATATCCTTTAATTGAAATCATTTTTCTCGTGTTGTCATTAATAAGATTGTGCTTGATTATATCTAAATAATGTTTTGCTAACTGATTGCGTTTTAATGACACTTTAACTAATTCCTATGGGTATGGACAGACCAGCACACAGTAGTTTGAAACTATAAATTTTATTTTGATATCATTTCGTATAAGAATTATAATATTACAGGAAACATATCATGAAAGGTTCTTCCAGCGACATTTATTTTAATTGACGATTTAAGTTTCGATTACACTTCATGACTTCATTTAAGATGTATTTACATAGTTACAAGTCATTTAATGTTAGCTGAAGAGGATTCATAAAGAGGTTCCTTTTAATCATGATTACACACACGGACGATTCTCTAAAACACCACGAAGTGTACACAGAATATTCTACAAATATGTTTGCAAGATATAATCACTCATTATTATCAAGCGATTTTTACGTGTATTGGAATGAGTTTGGCTTTTCAATTTATATCTGTACTTTGTTGCGCAATTTTCATCAAGGTTTATACAAGAAAAAATACTATTCATAATTGATAAGTATACAGATTAAATACTCCATTTCGTTAATCCTTGTACGCAGATATCTAATAATATACGGATGGCACATATCACGTAACACACGATTCTAATTATTGTTTCTATTAAAGGGTCCAGTTTATAAAATGATATTGTAGTCGTTTTTAGTTGTTTTAAAGTGATAATATTATTGATTTAATGAAAGTGAATATATCAAAGATGCCTTCCCGGGTAAAAAAATGTGTGATTTGATGATATATTTGGACTGAAAACATATTCAAACTGATTTATCAAAAGTTTGCTTCAAATTACTCTCTATTTTAAGTATGTAACTTGGGGGGGGGGGGGGGTCCATTTACAGCTTGTATTTATCATTACTCTCAATTAACTGACCATAAATAACGAAGCCTACGTAAATTCTTGGATTATCCTCTGTAAACTTCGTTTTCCTGCGAATAATCGCAGAATCTGCTTTACGTTTAATCCCTCGCACTTCTCATAACCGTTAGCCATTTGGCCAACACACCCGTGACGCTCCTTACGACAACCCAGCAGACAGCTAAACTGACATTATATTACAAGCAGATCTAGATTTTCACATCATAAATAATGTTGTTAAAAATCACATTAATTTATTGAAATTTATCAATTCTAAAGGAAGTTATGGCCATCTAAAGGTCCCACTGCTTTCTTTTAATTACATGCCGCCATCTTGTTTTCTCAGAGATTGTTAACCAACGCATGGACAATATTTCGGTATCAAACCTACGTGTCTGTTCTTTAAGTGGGGGATTCGGTGGCAAAATGGTTATGGTCTGTCATTGAATGAAGTGGCGTGGTTTCAATTGCCCGCTGTGTACGTGTCGCCTGTCTAACCTCTTGTGTTTTCTCCGGGTTCTCCAGTTTCCTTCCACTGCCAAAGACCCCTACGCGCAAGCGAATTGTTGAAATAAAATTGAACCATATGTTAGTCCCGAAATGACCTAGTTTGTGTCGAGTGGGCGTTAAACCCCATTCCTATCTCAATGTGTGCTCTTTAAGTCGTTGAGATTACTGTTTGAAGGCTCTTTGGGTAAAGGAAAATTTTTATTGGTCGTCTGATGTATTATGATTTTAATGATAGGTATTATACTTTCTTTCCACAGGGGGGGGGGGGGGGGCGAATGGTTAGCACGTGCGCACTGTATCATAAATTCTGACATTGAGTCAACTGGCGTGGTTTCGAATCCCCGGTTGTACGTGACAAGAAGTAGGGTCGCCTGCTGTCTAACCTCGTGGGTTTTCTCCGGGTCCTTCGGTTTCCTCCTACTGCTAAAGACCTCTACGCACAGGCGAATTATTGAAATAAAATTGAACCATGTGTTAGTCCAGAAATGACCTAGCTTGTGTCGAGTGGACGTTAAACCCCATTTCTCACTTTCTTTCCACAAGATGTCGGTCATTTTGAGACTAAAATTTCTACGGTTATGTCTGTAATGCGAGAGATAATTTTTCACAAAAATATGATAAGGGGTTGTTTGGGTGAACGCCAATGTGTACACAGCCGGACCTCGGTTTTCGTCCCACTCGCACGGCTAGAGGCACACATTCTTTGTCGTCCCAACTGACGCATCCATAACAAGTGAAGGACGCCTTTGACGGTGGTGGATTAAGGCGTGTAATATGTGAGGGACCTTCTTTGATGCTACAATGTGCGATGGTTTGCGTGGATGTCTGAAAATCGGTATGTATGGTATTTTCTTAAGTTCTTCTTATTACTAGTACCCTTAAGGCATAAAAGTTCTAATTTTACTGTAGATTTTAAGTCGCAAAACTTGGGCTTGAAAACTGGTGAAGGTTGTTCTCGGCGAAGGACATTACTGTCGAGACTTCAATGTCCTGGCCACTGAACTACCACAATCACCAGTTTGAACCATATAGTTCTTGTTGACAGTTTGGTTTGTGTAAATATCCAATTCATAACTTGTTTTTAACGATTCCACTATTTGCTAAACGTCAATACGGGGTTAATAAGTGCTACGATTAGATGAGATTGGTTTCGTAGAAACAGTCACATTTTCTGATGTAGCTTACCAAAAATAATCACTAGGGACATTACAAGGTAAATACTACCTTTCGTTTGGTAATTGTTCTGTTATTTTGAACGTTTACAGTGATGAAAATAAAATGAGAACTTTGATGAAAAGTTACTAGACTATTCGTACAGCAATCACTTAATTGTTTCATATTGATGACAAGTTTGGCCAGGTAAACATCTCAGATAAATATATAATTATATTTTATATCACAATATAGAAATTAACAAACATCTCGGGTCCACAGTCAAAATGAAGTGGTCATTATCTATTCGTGGATTGAGTAGGAAATGTCGGTACACTGTCCAATTTTATGTGAAATCGTTTCTATCAGAATAAAATAATTTCTAATAACACGGCCTTGCAAAAACGTGGACGGCAAGGGTGCACTACAACATCCGCGGTGTTTTTTTCGACAAGGATGCTCTAATGACGAGCCATAATCAAGGTTAAAAAATCAGGGTGAGTAATTGTAGTGTCAGGGCGTTCGATCAATGGCAACATTTATTTAATGCATCGCCACGTATGAACACATAACATGTAGCATCGTAATCAGGCGGATCAGGTACATCGGTGGACTTTATGAGAGCTCTCTGGAAGTTACCCTGATCCACCAGTGTATGATGCTAAAGGTTATTGGTGGAGACGTTGTTGCAAGTGATCCAGCCCTCTGATACTGCACTTGTTTCGGTGAGGTTCTGACGTTGATAAGATGCGGCTTCATCAGACTAGCCTTGTCGAAACACACAGTACGGATACTTCTGTAGTGCCCACTTGTTATGCATGTTTTTTTGTGCCAGGGAATATGGGGACTGCAATTATAATGAATACACAGATAAGATTACGGCCACTAAATTGAGGAAGATTAATAGTGATTCATGTAAGTCTTGTTGAAATACATATTCAGTAAAATTCATATTCAAAATTTAACTTGTTCCCCCTGGCTTGTTATATAAATCACCTATAGGCTTATATATACAAAATATTTTAGTTTTGGCGACGAGATACTATAACATACGTCTGATCGATTATGGCGCAATTTATGTAATTTGTATATTTAGTTTGTTGAGAGTCATATCCAAAATATATTTAAAAGGTGGGGAGATCCTGATTACCTATATATGTATTGGCTTTTTTTATTATCTCTTATTCTATGTAAGATATTGCCCAAGAATAGAAATTTCGTAATGACAGTACCTAATTTGAATATTCAGTACGTTATGTTTCACATGAACACATCTGTAATGGGCTGATTGGTTCGCAGACCATGGACACGTGGACATAGACACCAATGTGGTAATTTTATCGTGTATATGAACTGAGCTATAGTCAATAAACTTAATTTCGGTAATGGCGGACTTAACTTGCATATTCTGAAAAAGGCTCATTGCTGTCAGGATGGCATCGCGTAGTTTCTCAAAGATATAGAAACTGCGAAAATCATTGTAGGTTCAACCCTTTCACTTCCGGGCTATATGCCAACGCGATATCTAGACACCTGGAGATATTTAGTTTACATTTGAATATAGAGTTAATAATAATCAGAAGTACCAGTATGTGTTGGTTAATTGACTGGTAAACACTGGCCAATAATAGCCACCTTTTGACACATAATGGTAATGGACTAATGGTATAATTATTCTAGCAACTTGTTAAAGTCAGGCTTTATGTGAAAAGGTTGAACTAAAGTCAATATATTTTTATCTCGAAATAAACGTTGTGTCAATTTGAAGTATTTAAATGATTTTTGACCAATTAGGGTGTTGTTTTTTCTCATATATAATATTTCTGGCACCAGTCCCTCGGAGGCATGCAGTCGCCTGCACCGCCCTCATAAATATAAAAACAAAAGAAGCGGGAATGTTTAATAAAGCTCGAATCCGATAACATTTCCAACCAAGGTAAAGGGAGTGTCCTTTAATACTCCACGAAATGTCCGCGTCAATATCATCATATTCCTATTGCTCTAATGACAATATTGTGCCTTCTCTTTTCCTGCTGACCTTTCATAGTTCTAACCGGATCCAGTGATACTAAAACTCAATCACGCTCAATGGACGTTTATGTACATGCACCATCGATCACTCCTTACAACTAGTAGGCTCTCAGCCTTAGTGGAACAGACAACGCTACTGGTGATCGACTGATTGTGGCTGGTATCCAATTTTCTTTGATTTCGGGTTCGTTTTTAAAACGTTCGCAGTTTTATTTCATTTCGAGATCCAACATCTAATCCAATCCTACTGGCGGCTTTCAGATTAGATTTCACAGCTCGGTTAATATTTTCATAATATTCAAAATCAATTAATGTGTCTTTGTTTTAAGTCCTTCGCTTAATGAATTTAGGAAATGAAAACAATCTGGAACGGCGACGGGGACGTTTTAAGCCACTGGCATACTATAGGTCAATACATACGACAACCATTACCAGGAACCATATTGCCACTCATGTCATTCTCGTCATCAGTTACTTCAATGGCCAGGCTTACAGTAAACTTTTGCTTTACGGACACACCAGAGCTGCGTTAATTGCTTATTTACTGAACTGGTATGTGCCTACAGATGTCAATCGTCCATACAAGGTATCAGTAATAAAATATCATGATAAAAATGATTCTGTGTGTTTTATTCAATCTATTATTTGCCCTTCCTTTGTAAGGAATAACAGTTTTTGTTTACTCGTAGGTCGTTGAGTTAATGGTTGTTCCTCACTATGTTCAAATCTTCAGGACTTAATTATAATCCTCAGCCATGTAGGGTATGCCATGGTTCAGCCAAATCGACCTGAACATGTGCCATAATTCTCAGCGCCCGAAGTTGGGTCGGCCTACCCTCCTTCGACGGCAACAACACGCCTCTACATTTCCTTGTTTTCGCCCAGCAACGCCAATAACGCCATATAATCGACAAGCTCTGTAGTATGTGACCCTACCGTGTTGTTAAATAGATGAAGTAACCCTGACTTCCACGTTGCGTATATGATTAATTAACTCAGGGACACTGCGTTTTTATTTTTATATTTCAAATACTGGAAACTACAACATTTATGATAGTTATTATAATATATACAGTCTGAGTTTAACAACCCTAGAACTCAGACCTAACGGCTGAAACACTCCATGCTTCGAACCCGAGGCTGAGGGTGCGGTCTTCTAAGAATACTAAATGATCTCTGTGGGAACGTCCTTCTGAGAATACTAAACCCCGCTCGTTCTTATAAAGAGGATACGTGCATGAGTCATAGACTGGCCCCAGGGAACTTGGCCAGGCATTTCCTTTATCTGATTAGTCAGCTACTCAGAACCAACCCTGGATTTAAATAGAATGTACTAATATGGGCACAAAGGATGACAGGTGTTCCTGTTTCTAAAGCATGGGATTATCATATTTGGATTACCAGACTATTGCATGTTCTAAGCGCATAGAAGATAATAACCAATCCTGACAATAAATAACAAACAAATGAGTTGAGAAGTCTGTATCTCCAATGGTAAGTTATTCCACAAACGTGGTCCACAGACACTGAAGGCTTTATCCCCATAGGATTTCAGTTTAGCTAGCGGCACAACTGATGAGGGCTTATTTTGTGAGCGAAGTGGTCGATTTGGTTGATATGATTGAATGAGATCCGTGGGGTAAGATGGGGGAAGATCATGTTGACACATATAAACCAATGTTAAAATCTTGAAAGTTATCTGGGCTTCTATGCGTAACCAATGTAGTGATTTAAGATGGAAGTTATGTGAGAGTACTTTTGTTTTCTTTTTATTATTTTTATTATTCTGGCGGCGGTGTTTTGATTGTTTTGGAGTTTTGCACACAGGTTTTGGGGAATTCCAATCAAAGCACTGTGGCAGTAATCGAGTCGAGAATACCAAGAAACGCACGAGCAGCTTATAGGCCTCGGGTGTCGAATATTGCCAATACATCGGAGATGGTAATACTACGTACGACAAAGTTGTTCGACCTGTTTCTCCGCGGTTAACGAGTAATCCAGTAGCACACCAAGGTTCTTCACACATGATGAAAACTGAATGTTTGTTTCACAGATTACTACAAATGAATTTGGAGTAGACCTAATTCGTTTAGGTGTCATTGCCTGATTTTAATTTACAAGGTACATCTCATTAGCTCGGTTCTCATTGTCAACTTGTACTAACTAACGACTTGAATGTATTAAACAGAGCATCATTTAGAGAACTTAAATAGCCGCTACTGTAAATGTAGTATTACATGTATAGTAGATATTAATAAGACTACAAGCACAAACAACCTCGGATTTTCCGATCAAATATTGTGTCCGTCCACACTTCCGTATACTCAGATATTAAAAAGACTACAAGCACAAACAACCTCGGATTTTCCGATCAAATATTGTGTCCGTCCACACTTCCGTATACTCAGAGGACACGAGATTTTCTGGAATTTTCTGGAAGTGTTGGGGTAAAGTTTGAGAATGCATCTCTATAGTTGTTTATCGTGATTAATGCGACCGTTTTATAAACTTTAAGTTGTACTCGTACTCACTCTACAGAGTTTCTTATCATTCAGAAGAAAGATTTTGGCATAGTTAGTATTCGGATTATACCGATTTCTATCGATTATGAATTGTGGCCCCTGACTTAAGATTGTTGATTAAATGATATTATCATATTTCATACAATTTTAACAAAATTTGGATCATGACCATTATCTACAGTACAGATACTTAATTTAATGTGTAAATTAATTCTTTTTTAAAAGAATGGCAAGTTATGTTTAAAATTTAAAATAAAGGAAATGAAGACTTTCGGGGAAGATAAAAGGTTTATGACCTTAAGTCATGAAACTAAAATGGCCTATTAATGAGATTGTAACGTACGATTCATTCTGATTTATTTTAGAAAATGGTGAGGATGTTGAGAACTTTAAACCCTTATATCGTACCATAGATTCTAATAAAACCTAATCATCTGTATAATATAAATGGAATGTGTAGTTCCTAGGTGCAGTTAATATCCTCTAATTGATATATTACGTGTCAGTTTCAATACGAATGAAAACCAGACGCCTATATTATTATTCAGTATATTGTGCCCACTACAAGCAGACCACACTATACTAAAATTATGTCAGTGCTCTATTTAAAGACCATGTGTGAATTTAATTGCAAGATCAATAAATTATCCCGGTAAAATGTATGATATAACCTGCATGCAATGTGAATGCATTATATTGTTAGCACCCCTGTTTGTTCGTCCCTTGTCAGTGGTGCAGGGAGGAGGGTCTGGCAAGGGATAACGTATAGTCGTTCGGAAGGGGGGTCGAAAACCCGAGGTCTCGTGTACAGATTGGCAAGCAAGTAAAATAACCATTGACCAAACACCTTTGTATTTGAAATAAGAGTAGGCCGTACATATAGTGTCGCCGTCCAGGTAAAATTTACCACATAGCATGGTGTATGCCTATCTTCGTTAGCACAGTCAAAGCAGAACCGTAGGATGTTAAACCCATTTCATTTCATTTCATTCCTTTTTGTCTGTTTGTCTGTCAATCCCCAATTTCTTTTAAACGCTATGCAGATCCGACTTTTTTAGTTATCTCCTCCTTCACGTCCAAACTTGCGACTTCTTGTAAACGCTCTGGAACAACCCTTTCGAATTTTAACATTTTCGGATTATAAATATCGTTACCGTTATGTCCCATGGGACCAGACAGGGTAACCCTAACCAATTTCAGAAATTTCGACGTAAATTTCTGAGTTTATCTCGCGGCTTACGTTCCGGAGAGGAAAAACTCGGATTGTAAATTTTGAAGTTATGTTTCTTTAAGTGGAACTGTGTAAAAATTGGTGGAGTTGTTCATCGGGGCAGAATGTGGAACCCTATTAAATTAAGAATATGTCAAGTGAAAATCACGAGTTATCGCCCCGTAGGCCTACGTATAAAACACATTTCATTTAATATTTTGACTTTTAAAGATTGTGAAAACGATACGGGGATTAGTTGGATTTATCAAACTTGCTCAATGGGATTTATTGATATTGATTTTAGAGCTAGAACTATGGAGGCGACGAATTACCTCCCATTCCCAACCACTCAAACACCAATGGCAAGTTTGCCATGAAATCTTTTTCTGCGATATAACCCTCGGTAGAAGCGGACGTTAAGCCCCATGAACGAACGGCGAGAGGTAGCACAGACGACTTTCCTGTTGACCGGCCTGACCAGTCCCCGACCATTTTTCAATTTCTTATGCTACTCATAACGTCATTTTTGGCAAATCGATATTAATAATTGGAAACTAAAAAGTGGTCCCAAAACTATGAAATACCAGGGGCGTGTCCAGAGAGGGATTCTGGGGGACTCCGGTAATCCCTCATAATGGTAATTCCCAAGAGCGTACGCTCAAATCCCCGAAAACGCCCCTGGATACTTAATTTTCTAAACATCAACAAATGAAGCGTTGGTTGATATATTATTCTGAAATATGACTAGCCAGTAATTTGTACAATTTTAATTTTACGTAAGCGGGGCCATTCATAATTAAATTATGTTTACAAGAATAAGCCGACTTTTAGTTAAAAAATCTCTCGGAATTTATACACTTAATTAATCATGGAATGACGTTTTCATACAGGATTAATGAAAATTTATTAGTCTATGTTTAACGAAACGCAGATGATTCTCACGGGTCGTTAAAGTACAGACAGTTCCAGTTTCTATATTGAATATCTATTTTCATGTTATTAATTGTAACACTGACTCTAGAAATTTTTCAACATCTTGCCACAAATAAGACACGTGATTAATATAAATACCGAATCGTATACATCATCCAGTTAACAACATACAGAAAAGTTCTAAATAATATTGAATATTCCAAACCTTAATCTTAAGAAATTCATACAGAAAATACAAATTATGCATGGGCGTAAAAGAGGGGGTGATCAAGGTTCGGTCAGTAATTACATTTCTAACAGATGTTTTCGGATATGGAAACCTTTAATTGACAACATGTAATTGACGCCAACTAAATGCTACTGCATTGCCACACCGGCAAAGGAATCTTCATTATTACATTTTAAAATAATGTTTTGAAAATTCTGTAATAGATTTTCAGTAGAACGGACAGCGATTTTTAATGCACTTTCTCTGTTGCCGTGTAGTAAAATACCTAGCTCCAGCGGATATATGTACCACAGCTTGTGTAATGTGATAGACTTATGAAGGACTGTTTTAAAATTGCACTAGACAAGAATATTTACCAATTTGGGTTCATATTGCAAACATTTTACGGTCGTTATCGTGATTTTGTCGATGAATATAAAAAGCCCGTATTTCAGATCTTATTAAACTACAACCTAATGTTCCACTTTGTATTTTACTCGTTTTGATGAATCCCAATAAGACTGGCGGGAAAAACTTTATCGGACACATGATACCCAAGTAATAGTAATTAACCATTCTTGCATTGGTGCAACATTTTAAACTAAAATCTACACTGAACCCGTGTGATAACTGGAAACTTTTCTTGAAAATGTGTGTCTTAAGCAAAGTTTGGAAATTCTGTACAATCTTAGCTGATTTAATATCATTCTCGGTTAGATTGTTCCACAAGATCAGCGTTATAAGCAAAGGACCGTTTATCAAAATTAATGTTGATGTATTTACACGAAGAAGTTTATATACTCAGTATCTAGTTTTCAGATCTCAAAAATTCTGGATGATATTTTTTATGTAACATTTTACAAATGTAACTTGGAGCCAGTTTTGTATTCCTTTCTGGATTTTATGGGAAGTCAGTGAAATTTATGTAGTAATTGGGTAATATGATCAAATTTACGAACCTGATAATGATGCGGGGAATTGTAGTCTGTTCAGTTGTTCTTGTAAAGTATTTGTGAGGATGCTGTTGCAGTAATTAATATGCGGTAGGAAAGTACAAGCATGGTTCCTGCTGATACGGGTGAGGAAAGGAGTACGAAGATGCATATTTGCAGCCTCTCCTTGGTCACATGCTGATCCATTTTGAGCTGCTTATCAAGCCAAACGCCAAGATTCTTTACAACACAAGATGGCTTTAGTTAAAATTCTGCAATGGTAGGGGTTTTATTTTATTAGTTCGCTGGATTTTTATTTTGTCGACCTGTAGGACAGTTTGCGCTTCTCCTACTGCCATGCACTTGGCACTCTTCTGTTAAGAAGATTCTAATGATTAAAATTAATTACATTTGTTTTTCTTGGTGAACCTGGCAGTGTTTCTTTATATAGTAATCATGTATCTTAAAGCATTCTACATTAGTTTGAACGGTGAGTGTGTTTTGGGAATGTGTTACTACGATCAATAAATGAAAGTGTAGTTCACTCGAAGATAAAGAAAACAAGAACAGAACCAGGACAATGATAAGAGTTCAACCACGCAATAATACTATCAATCACCCTGGAAGAATAAAACACAATATACAGATGGTATTTCCTAATAACCAACAATATGCAAACTTCTCAAACAATCTGGTCTCACTACAATCACAGCAATTTACAGATAATAATGGAATATAGGTCATTGTGTATTATTAAATCCTTTAGATAATAATAACATACAAGAAACATACATTATCATCTGGGTCAGAAAAGGGGACCACAAAATCACCCTTTTATTATACGTATCAAAAAAAGGCTGGACTATAAAGAAAATGAAATGAAATGAAATGGGGTTTAACGTCCTAATGTTCTTCTCCTACTGGGCTAATAAATACGGGCATACACCATGCAGTGTGCTATGAAGAAAATTTTGCCCGGACGGCGGTGCTACGGATTACTCTTATATCGAATTCCATCTGCCAAGGGATCTTTTACGTGCACGCCAATGTGTACACGGGACCTCGGTTTTTCGTCCCATCTGAACGACTAGACAGCTTCCCTCGTCAGTCCCTCCGTCCTGCACCACTGACAGGCGAAACCACGCCGGAAAATCCCGATGAACGGGCTATAAAGAATTTATAACCTAAAACATACATTATGCAAGGGCTAACTCTGCCTATAGCAGGTATTTCATTAGGCCTGAAATGTTATATAAACTATTAATTAGACATTTATTAACATAACAAGACCATAATCAACTATCGATGGCATCGGATACTCGAGATTTTAACTAGATGAGAACGGTTACCCATTTAAAAATGTAATTTAAATGGGAAAGCGATACTAAGTCTCGAATATACCAGTGCCCTGGTTACCACAATGCACAGATCTTGTCAAAACTACAAAGTGATAACTTGGCTCAGAATGAAGTAATTTGAATGAATTTTTTTCGATAGTTTTATTTTACATTATTTATTTTTGAGCTATTATAGTAAGAATGGTCAGCTCTTTATCTAAATCTTACATAATGTATCTTTAACAAGAATGTAGAATGTATAACTTTAACAAGGATAATACCCAAAGGGGCATAATTCCAACAGTTAGCCTCGGACATCGATGAAAAGCCTGGTCACCTACACAAAAACCAATAAGATAAGAATATGACTGGGGTGTTGAAATACGTGGACATGTAGAAATTAAAATATCCGCTTTCCTTTTTCTAATTCCACTGGTAGGTCTATATTTGTGAAATCCACACAGCTAATAATTTCTGTATTAGTAACATACATTTTAACTGTTGGCGTAAGTATTTGTGACGTAATGTAACACTTCTGTAACTCTTATTATAACTTCTGACCTCAAATAAAGTGTTAAGCAATAAGGGAGATAATTCCAGCTTCAATCTCATTTAACTGTGGAAATAATTACAAGATAAAGTCTCCAGACAACACTAGTTTTATCCGAAACAAATTCAAACATGACTTTTTTGATTATTTCTACAGAACTGACCTCATGAAATCTCATATTTGCGTGTTTTGTATAAACCTTGCGGACTTTTAATCCCGAATAATGATATTAGGCGAAAAATTAACAAAACGGTGAAAATTGGATTATGCTTTACATCTTACTTTTGACCTCACCCGTACGCAACTGAAGTGTGCACTTCCTTTGAAGTGTTCATTTCTGACACATTTCTAGGAACGCTTCAAACAAAGTGTTCACTTTAGAACCACTTCAAAGACACTTTCATTGAAGTATTTAAAAATCTCCACCGAGGTGTTCATTTCTAACAGACTTCTAGGATCATTTTCTACCCGAATAAATACTACCAATTAAAACGCAATAGGTAACACAAGAAATAAATTGTAAATCATTGGTGACACGCTTTGGTCGGCAGTCATCATCACAGACAAGACAAGAACATCAAAACTTCAAAACTAAACCATGCCTTGCTTCTCGCTGAAATCTACAATGGAATGTCATCACAATGTCAAATATTACAAATGAATTTAACGCATCAAACTATATTATATGACAGTCGTGGAAAACATGATTAAGCAATACGAACATCATAAATGATCGGGAAACCTTTTACACTATTATGGCACTACAAAATCAATCTGATGATGAAAAAAAGGTTTGAGGCCAGATACACTCGGCAACAATATCTTTGTTTCAATTTCAACCCCCTAACTTTTAAAATCGCCATTACGGGTCAGCTACTACCTTGTGTACTCCGGTTAAAAGAAGTCATTATAATCTTACTTAACTATAAGGTATCTACTGGCCTTTGAATACCGCCAAAAGACTAACCACTTATAAGTTAAGGCAGCTTAACTTTAGGGGGAAATTTGATACCTAACATTGTCTTTGAATACCACTTACCCTTAACTTACAGGAAGTTACGTATACTTATGAGAAATCTAGTAGTTAAGTGACTATCTTAGACTTAAGATATCCTTTGAATACGGACCCAGGTGTTCAGTAAAATTGAGTTCGAGAAAACATAAAATTAGGAATAGAAAATGAATCTAAAAACGTCTAAATCTGATTAGATTGTAAAATTACAAAGCAAAATACTGACAAACTGTTGTCTACCTCTCTTGCTTACATAACTTTGGTCTGTATATAAATGTTACTAATAATATGAGTTTACTGATTTTAACATGACGTGAAATATACAGACCAAACTCCAATCACAAAGTTACTTGAGAGAAGCTATAAAGATAGTAAATACGGAAGTATATGTAATCGTGAAGATATTACAGACCTATACATCATTTTTATGTTCGTGCCGCTATAACATCAGTGGAAAAACAATTTTATAGTACCTCACTCTTCGTCTACACCCAGATTTTATGTTGGTGAATTTGGGTACTAAAGAATACAACAATTTTTTTTAGCTACGTGTAGTCATCGATTGAGAAGAGATCTCAGGTCTATTAGAAAGAGTAGGCATACCCTGCATGGAATACCCGCTTCACTTCATATTTTATCGTCTAGTTCACAATTATTATAATTACAAAAACACGGTATATTTGACCCTGTATGCACTGCACTAGGCACTGCCTGATATACTATCCTAATTATTCGATTTATATGAAGAGTCAGTTATGGATATTCATATGATATCGTATTACAATAGTTTAACCGAAGAAAAAACTTTTCGGACATTCAGATTATCGGAATCCCTTTGATATTAGTATATTATGTACGCTCTTTTTCTCAAAGATCTGGCACCTCAAAGCTAGTGTGTTTGGGCTAGAAATGGCAGGCAGGTAATTGAATCTATGCCAGTCTGATTAAACTTCGAGATTTCATTTTT
Organism: Patella vulgata; assembly: GCF_932274485.2. Lineage (NCBI taxonomy): Eukaryota > Metazoa > Mollusca > Gastropoda > Patellidae > Patella > Patella vulgata. The sequence continues at coordinate 49,734,079 of NC_065885.2, forward strand.
CATATTTGTGACAAGTTAATATCTGTATTAGATTAAACCAAGTCAAGATACGTTTTGTATATATTGTCGTATACATTTGCCTGTTTATATAATAAAATAACAGTAAAAAGAGAGATCAGAAAAGGGTTAAAATGTTTTACTTAACTTTTCCAAGTCGTGTGCCAAAATCTTTACTATGTTGCGTTTATGCTTGTTATTCTATTTTCGTTGCATCGTTTAGTGTAATTAATGGATTGGCCTGTTTTAGATATGTCATTGCTTCAGTTTTTATTCTTAGCATGTTGGTGCTTCATGTATTTAAATAAATAAATTGCGGGTGTTATACACAGAAGAACTAGAAAGCTAGTGGTACCTTAAACCCCATTTAATTTCTATGCACGATGACAATCGCCGTTTCAAATGTTAGATTCTAACGTAACTTAATGGTGACGCCGTTCGAGTGATGAGGCAGATTTTTTTCCCGACAAACACCACGGAGCGTCTGCCTTAAAGGACAATATTGGTGTCAGTCATTATAAAATATGTGATAGAACTGGTTAAATACATCCCAAATATAATTGTAACACAGAGATCATTGCTACGGGAGATGAGTAACAAGCACGGGGAGAAACGGGAAGTGACGCCAAACATGACAAACACGAGTTATCCTTCTATATAACTGATTGAAGTAACGAGCGATAACAGACAAACGATCGAATTTCATTTCACTGATAATTCCGTTGAAGATGAAAAGTTATTATATGAGACGGCGAGAGGATATCTGACAATTCAAAACTAGAATTGACTGTCAGTAGATAAAAGATAAAGCCCGTGCATTACCATGTTTTTATTAAAGAGCAGAATGAATAAAAACGGGGGAATGCACGGGATTTTTCTATTTTTCTCGTTTTCCCTAAAGCGGTGGACACACTAGCCGAATGATTCAGCCGAATCGTTTGGCCGAATCAATCGGCGCCGAATTTTATTCGGCCGAATGGGTGGACACACTAGCCGAATGCTTCGCCCGATTCAACCTGTCGATTGCATCACCTTTCACGTCACATGATTAAACATGGCGGCGTCTATGTCTTCAATCTATCACGTGACTTCTCGATATGAGTGGTGATTGGCTAATGACTTCTATATTCGGCCGAATGCTTCGGCGAAGCGGACACACCAGGCGAATATATCAAACCTGTTTGATTCGGGCGAATCATTCGGCCGAATGACAGTGGACATACTAGGCGAATTTCGACGCCGATTCGGCTAGTGTGTCCACCGCTTTATATAGTGACAGCCAATTCTATTTTTGAATTGTGAGATACTGTCCTTTAAGACCCACATGTCAAAGTAAATGTGAATAAAGCTGTAAATCACTTGTACTTTTAACGCTAGCATGTTATCTCAAAGTGGCTGGGGGTGGGGGGAGTACTTTTTGTAGTTGTTAGTCAAACGTACTAAATGTCGATTAATTACAGACGTTTATAAACAGCGGGTAATTTGTCTACAAAGTTTATACTTCTCCCAATGTATATATTTCTCTTCCAGTAAAAACAATATTTGGAATGTTATGGTATATGCCTAAATTTATAAATATGATTCTAGGGTAACAAAATAATTAGCGATACGGTTTCATCCAGAAAAATAACACGTGTTTATAATGAAATATACAGAAATTGATTTTGAGGAAATCTTCCTGAAATGTTTCTATTATAAGAATATATAGGTATATAGTAAATTTATGTCTGATGGCATTATTATACTTTTGTTTACGATATGTGAAGTGACGAAACCGATGGGCTGAGGTAACAAAATTGTCCATGTGATTGCATTTTATGTTTTGAATTGATTCGTGAGAAATGTATATTTCGGCATTTAGTAAAACATTTATTACCAATGGCAACCAAAATACTGAATGAATGAATGAATAGGATTTGGCGTCCTACCTCCCTGCATACGCCATACAGTGTGCTATTAAAGCAATTTTGCCTGGACAACAACTGAATTCCAACAGTCAATGGTTCTTTTATGTGCACGCCAACTCGTACATGGCACCTTGGTTTTACGTCACATCCGCAACTAATATTCCAACCAACAATAAAGTCAATTTTTGCCGCCTATAAATCTGAGAGAAGATAGTGGACACCAGTTTAACAATCTAAAAAACCTATTTTAACATTTCAAAAATTTGACCGCTAAAGTGTTCTATAAACAGCGTTCCTTAAACCAATTTGTAATTGTTGTGAATGGTGAACAGGTTTTTTTTCCGTGGAATCAGCTAAAAACTCTGTTAAATTGAAATAACTCAAGAGAGTAACTCTGTGATGAATAATTAGAAATCGTTTAAAATCAATAGGAATCTTCCCATCAATAATCGAAAATATCTTTGTTAAATATCTATAAAAACGCCCAGGATAATTAGTGACCAATGCCATGGATCAATGATCGGTATGGCCACAAAATACAGTGACATTAAAATATGGGAAGTATAAAAACTAAATGTAGTTAACGCGTCGACCTTCCCTTTGGATTTAAATAAACAAAATGTTATTTAAGGAAATAACAAAATGATTTCTAAATATTCATATACAAGCCTCCATAATAACATTCTAATTAATCGATTTTCTCTTTGGGCTGGTTTTTTTTTTCATTTTTTCTGCTATTTGGAGGGGTCATTGAAGGATAAAATTTAAAGTTGATTTCATTTAATCTCTGACTTTAAAAATTAATCATTTGTCGGCGATTGATTAGGTATTATCAATTAGATGGTGGATGATTTACACCAAAAGAAATACAAACGAGTCATTTTTTTATTATTATTAGGAGAGAGATGGAGACGAGGGGACAGCGGACCCGAACGTTAGGAAATTGGCCGTGCTTTTACTGTGCGGTAAAAACAACAGCGTCAAAGACATTTAACAGTACATAAGCTTCCAATACCACGCCCAACTTAAGCGTAGCTCTACTAGTTTATAGCAGGTGTTATCGTGTATTCTGGAAAGCGAAAGTAGACCTCTACCCACCCTCAAGCAAGACATCTGCCTTAAGATAAGGCAGAAGTTTTCTGAACATCAATATGAAATCTAAATACAGGCTCGGTTAAATGTTTTTTTTAGATCAAAACTGATGGTACCAATGATTAACACACCACATCTTGTTTGCAATGAAGAAGCTATATAAAGATGAGCATTTAATAATGATCAACAAACGGCAACAATTGACGTTTCTTTAGATCAGTCAGCTGTGGATTTACCTTGATTACGCCCAGGTACAGAAACTGCAGGTGGCGATATAAATACACAATATGTCCTATGGCCATTGATATGATTTCCTCAAGACAACGCCCCCCTTTAAATCTTCGCAAACTACAATGTTCATATATTTTCATCGTGTTTTGTGTTTAGGTCGCGTACGGGTGTTCAACAGTGTGGGGAAACCGTGGGAAAGTCGTGGGGAAACCGTGGGGAGGGAATGGGGGTTAAGAAAACCCACGCGCGATCACGCCATTCTTCTCAGTGACAGACCTTATGATGTAAACCGAACACATTAGAAAACTCGACTGACCCTCCTCACCGCCCTTATCTGGAAGAAGTAGTGGGTTTTGTAAAAAGAATAATGATTTCTCTGGTAAAATATTTATAACACAAATTAAAAACGTTAAAAAAGTCCAGTGTTATTATTAAAATAAATTTCAGATACAGTGTAAAGAGAAAAAAGGCGTGATTCCCCATTGTCTGTGGTTCAGGACAGAGGGCCTGGAAAGGGATGATGTATAGTCGTTCGGGTGGGACGAAAAAATCGGTTCCTTGTACACATTGGTGTGCAAGTAAAGAACCCTTGACAGTTGAAATTCGAAATAAGAGTAGTGACGCTGTCCGATCAAAATTACCCTCAAAGCGCACTGTAAGGCGCATGTCCATCTTCATTAGCCCAGTCGTAGCAGAGTTGTAGGCCGTTAAACCCGGTTTCATTTCATTTTGTATGACATCTGCAGTTATCAGTGCTGAATTTAGATAACGAGAGGCCCTAGGCTATTCCACTTATGAGGCCCCACCCAATCCCCAACCCTTACGACTAGATGAAGATGAAAATGCTTTAAACCCAATTGAGCAAAGCCTAATATGATAAATGACGGATGTTTAGGAAAGTCTTAGAACAGTATCAAAAATATTATACAGCTTAACTGAGGCCCCCCTAGATCTTGGTACCCTAGCCTTCATTCTGCTCAACCTATAATAGGTAAAAACGGCACAGGATTACCAGGGCTTTTTTTTAGAATAATGTAAAACTTCGATTGGACCTGATAATAATACTGTATTTCCCCGGCAGTTACTTTAACCTCTGCCCCAGTTCTTAATTACTTATATCAAAATATGGTTCTTTTTATTATGGATGAAAAAAAAAACTACAGGCTTAATAGATTTAATTAACGTTAATGACAGAAGTATTCCATACACAACCATGATCAAACATAACACACGCGACTGACGTTGGAAGAGAAAATATTTTGTAAGGTGCGTCCTCTGAATCGATTCATCCAAACATTCAATGTTTTGACAATAATAATTACATTTTTCTCATAAATGGTTAAACAGCGCAACGGAGAGTTATTGCCGGTTTGTCGTAGACTTACGCTCTAATTGTGCACCTTACATGTTTGTTTTTCATACTTTGCCAGGCAACCCATAAACGGTCTTTTATTGAGTTTTTTTTTATACTTTTCTGTGCATTGATACTTTGACCTATTCAAGCAAAAGTTTTACGGATGTTTACATATTACATAGTACTCCAACTTTGTCATCGCGACCATTTCGATGTCAGTGGTCAAATCGTATATTTTTAGCGTATACGACCGTTCTCGCGCAAAATGTATCTCTTCTTATGATTTTCTACTGAAATGGCCTAACAATCGATAGGAAATCGATTTTTTTTAATTTCTCAGTGGCATAGCCCCGTATATTTTGGAGGTTTCAGTTGCCGTTATTCAACTGTTTCGAACCAAACTTTACAGGATATAACAGACGTTTGTGGAAGAAATTTACGATCAGGTTCAAATATTGAATTATTGTGATTTTCGTAAAAAAAAAAAAACAACCCAAAAAACGAAATTTTATGTTACTCAGGTTTAGGGTTTGTGGTGGCAGATCGCTTTTTAACCATTTCAACCCGTGGGCTAGATTAAATATTTCTCCAACTGAATAGTGGCATAAGTTTAGTCTGTGTGCAATCCTTATTATTGATACTTCATTCCCATTTTACCGTCCAGATCTGGTCTAAATAATGCTGAAAAATAATCCGGAATCGTTTGGCCTTGTTTTACTTAAGTCAAGCATATTTTCCCAGAACACTTATTGAACATGCACTCTTTTAAAATCTGTGGTTACTAGTATATAATATCGGTTAATAAGTCTTAAACAACCCAATAGACAATTATTTCAGTCTCACGCATAACACACTTCATTATAAGAAAGATCTGGGTTAATTTTATATGGTTTAACATAAAAAATACATTTTGGAATTAGACAAATGGTTAATTGTAGGTAATTAAAGTAATTAGAATTGATAATCGTGTGACACGGAAAGAATTTTTATTTGGTGGGCGAACTAGTTCCTGAAACTATGATTTATCTATACCAACATGTATTTCATTATATCATGCGTTGTTTTTGATCAATGTGCGGTTTCGACAAAAGTTTTAATATCCGTAAAATGTATTCAGTTCATAATTATTAATAAAGAAATAAATAATAATAATAATTCAATTATGTCTACTTTACAATTTTTCTACAGTGAAGGTTTTTTTATAAACAAAAGATTATTCAAAATGCACAAAATGTCAGTTAAAATTGTGAACTATTTCAATAATCTTTATGAATACTGGGCTGGCCTGTACGAAACATATTGCAGAATTAATATTACTATTACTTAACACATTAACATGACGATGTAAACCAACGGAAACAAATGTAATCTTATAATGACAATAAACGATTTACGTCCAAAATGTTTTTTAAATAAACGTGCCCTATATTTAACATTTATTTTGGCATTTAGCGGCTTTAATACGCGTGATTTATTTTGGAAAGAAAAAGAAATAAAAAATGAGTAAATTGACATACCATTTCCATTCTTTGCCTTTTTTGACACACAAAGTAACAACTGTTTCCAGAAGAAGAGCCCCAAGTGCTGCAGTTAAATACCAACACCAAGATTCACCTATAACCATAAACATTCGCCATATTGCAATTAAACCGTGAGCTGCAAAAAGTGCACGCACGAGCAGTGCGCGGAAGATGGTAAACAGGCGCATAGTCCGAATAAAACTAAGTTTCTGGCTTTCGGTTAAACAGACTATAAGCTTCTAGCACTACTAATACTAGCCATGCGCACCACGCTGTAATATAGAAGGGTTTTGATGAATGTTTGCGTGGTGCCTTGTATCACATAAATTGATTAATGTCTGTTGGTGGAAATGATAGGTAATTGTTCGAATGAGCTTCTCTGTAGATTGTTTTGTTACAATTAGAAGTCTGGTTAAAGTACAAAAGAGAATTCACACAACAGAATGTTTTCTTCGCTAAAACAAAGCGAATTGAAAATAATTTATTTCTGCATAAACCTGTGGTATTTATCCATTAAACTACATGTATTGAAAAGGAAAAGTTGTCAAGGAATGTTATTATGAAACATACAGCAACAAAAACGTCAGTACGATTTGAAAATCAGAGAGGCACTTTAATCAAATCATTCTAAAAAAAACGACTTGCTAAATGGATCAAAGCAAATTTTTTGTGAACAGTATGTTGACACATTAGTGATTAATTCATCACAATTCCAAGACATTACGAGGAGGTTTAGAGTCTGTACACAGTCTATACATCAGTATCTGGTGTGTCCACCGCGAGTGTCAATAACAGCAACGCAGCGTCTGTGCATTGAGTGGACCAGACCATTGACGAACGCCATTGGCACCTGGAACCACACTCCATCCATGGGCTGCGTTTGGTCTCGGCACGACGTTATTAATTCTCCTCTGAATTTCATCCCGAAGATGTTCAATCGGGTTTAAGTCCGGACTAATGGTGGTGTGGGCACGGGCATTGTCATGCTGGAAAACGTTGTTTCAATGTCGTGCGAAATATGGTATGCCGTGGGGTCTGAGAGCTTGATCGATATAGCACACTGCTGGGATGCCGCCTCTTCTCCCGGGACCAAGATTTTGGAACTCTCTGGTTCAGGCCGATTCCACCCCAAACCATTATGCTTGGATCTCCCTATGAGTCTCGTTCCATGACACATTGGTCAGAATAACACTGGCCACGTCGACGACATATTCTGGTCCTGCCGTCTGCAGTTGATACGCAATATCGCCTCTCATCTGTAAACAGAACAGTTCTCCATCGCCTGTGTCGTCTGGTGTTGTTTTGCAAATTGTAGACATTCACGTCGATGCCGAGGGGTGAGGATCGGTCCACGGTAAGGTTTACGGCAATGGATGTTCTCTCTGGTGAGACGTCGGCACACTGTATCGGTACTGATGGGTCTTCCGTGTGTTCCCACTGTCTGACGTGCTGTCTCAGATGTCTGTGTGAAGGGATTCTGCACAACTGCGGTCTTGTCGCCTTGTGGTAACCCTTGGTCTACCAGTTCGGGGGCGATCATCCGTGGTGTTGGTGGCCCGAAAGCGTTGCTGAAGTCTGTAGATGGTCCGAACATTGACCTGGAAGTGATTGGCAACGGCTTGAACAGTGTGGCCAGCGTCGGGTCTTCCAAGCGCCTGGTTCCTCTGAGCTGTCGTGAGTCGTGGCATGCTGCTGACGTTGTAGTGTGAATGATTCATGGGGGTGCATTTTATAGGGCTGGTCCCGGTGAACCACACGTGCAGCATGAGTTACATGAACATCACGGAGAACACATTACCATCTCAGAAGTCACGTTGCGTTTCCTGGGTTCATTTGTGTGTTTGGGAAGGAGCTTTATTGCCCAGGTAAAGTTGGAGATGTGGTCACAAATATAAAATAAAAACATTTGGCAAGTTTTATGCAATGCGTCTATTCAGAGTAACATACCAACGTGACGTTTCTTTTGCTGCTTAGTATATAAGGTGGTGGAATCAAAGCTGATGCAGATTGTGGAGTGGCGGCTAAGGTATTTTGTATGGGTAATTATATGTGCAGCAGGAATTGAATTTTTCGGATATCCAAAATGGCCCTTTCTTTTTTGAATGATCAATATCTCGTTATAACTTGATTTTACATACAGTTCGAATGTGTGCAAACTATACCAAGCCATCGCAGGGGCGTGTGCAGAAAAATGAAAAATGAGAATGGGGGGGGGGGGCTGTTCCGGCGTCACTGACCGCGGAGTCTCGATGGGGTATGGGGTTCACCCCTTTCCCATAAAATTGTACGTAGGGGTCCTTAGCAGTGGGAGGAAACCGGAGGACCCGGAGAAAACCCACGAGGTTGGACAGACGTCCCTACTCCTTGTCACGTAAAACCGGGGAATCGAAACCACGCCAGTTGACTCAATGACAGACCTTATGATAAACGTGCTAACCATACGGCCACCCCCACCCCCTCCAGCGACTGCAGAATTACGACCATTTGTGAGGCTAACACCTCTTGGCTTCGCACTAAATTAACGTGAAGGTACGAAGGAACAAGAGGGTTCTTATCGGTTTCCATGAATTAGCCCCAGCAGAAAATACTTATCGTCGAAAGTGGTTAATATGGAACTTAGGAAGTAATGAAACTGTAATCAAAGTTGTCGTGCTCCAAAGTATCGACCTCTCCTATTCGCCCCGCTTAACCTAGGCAGAATGCTTATTATCCAACTCAGTCAAGGTTTTGATATACGCCTATTTGATCACGCTTACTCAAAAGTCATCGTGCCCCAAATCATCAACCAATCAAATAGCGTATCTGTGTTTAGCCTAATCGGAAACTACTCACCATTCATCAGTCAGGGCATTGGTCTGCAATACATACATACACCAAACCTCAACATTCTAGGTCAAAGTTATTGTGTCAGACTGTCTTGTGAACGTGAAAGAGGCGAGGGAATGTAGTCCCGCCAACTTGTGGATATACGCGGAAAATTGTAACATAAATGACTCTAATTATATCATATTCGAACAGGTCTAAAATGTTCCAGGAAAAGGGTGTACTCAAGTATAAAGAAAGTCCGACTTTTGCCGTTAACTTTCTCAAATGGACAAATGCGGGGTCTGCGCCCACATTTGTAGGAGGTTACCATACCAGGAAAATTGCAAATAATCGTAACATTATAACAATGGCGTTTAATCGGCATAAATAATAGTTTGAGGCATGGTAACTAGAAAAATCTAGCTGAATATTCGTACCTTATGGACACTTTATTCATCGTGATGTGGATCAACCTTAGGTTTCGCCGTGTTCAGGCCACTGATGTCTTTGCATTGTCTATACGCCGAGTTGCAGTCAAGTCATTACAGGCAACATGTACAACTCCTGGTTCCGCAGCTCCTTTTACAGTTGCAATGAATAACTTCTAATGACTCTCTGGGAGCCAGTTCTTTATCAGTCCTGATTGGAAGCAACATGGCGTTGGGAGGTTTCCTTCAATATTCCAGGGGATCCAAGTCCTAGTCACCCTTCATTTCTCAAATTTGGTAAATCGTATACGAAAACTGAAAGTCTGTTTGTGACTGCCGTAGCTGGTACTTCCGACAACCTACTTGTGGAACCGTCACTATCGTAAGCTGTCGAATCCTTACCCCACCCAACCCCACTGAGCCATTCTATACTTCCACCATCGCTTTCCCTCCCTACTTCACGACCTCTTTTTGAGAAAGACCAGATTGCCATAGCTTGTCGACAAGATTTGCCCCAGATCTGACGAAATGCAAAAATTACATCTATGGAGTAGGGGGGGGGGGGGCATGCAGCAAATATTTTACATAATAAGTTTTTTTCCCATTATTCTGGCTTGTGACAATGTTGAAAACTGCTTCGGGGTCTTAGCGTCGAAGAAGCAATGACCTCGCCCTTGGTGAACCGCAGGTGATTCTTGATTCACGCAAGAGCGGAGGAGGAACCCTAACCGCTATAGTTAGTCACCATGATAGATAAATAAATCAAGAGAGCAATAAACATTGGGGAATGTATGGATATCAGCATGCGCCCATTATAACGACCGCTAAGAAATATCCAGACACCGAATTCGGCTCGGTGTACGAGAAGAAATGGGCCACACGGGGTCAGGGGTTTTCGGGCCCTTCAAACGACTAAATGTTGTTCCTTGCCAGGTTATCCGTCCTGATAAGCTGCAAAATTAACAATTCATCCGAGAGGAGAATTTATGAAACTAAGTATTTTTCTACAACAGTTTTTTTGCGTCTATTTCTATTCTGGGGGTCATCTGGTGTTTGAGTGGGCTTTTCCGAGATTGGGTTTGGGTTGGTTCAATGTCTAAAACTGTGTGGAAATGGGATGATGGATCTTTACATCTCTAAATAAGTATATGATCCTGTTGTTTTGCGTCGGGGCTAGGGGGTGGGGGTGTAGACAGGCGGTCCGATACCTAAAAATGGCGGGGAATCTCACAGATTACAAAAATATTAATTTATAGCACTGTACATCCCTACAGAAGTGTAGACAACCGCCTTGCTTTGTGGGGAGGGGGAGGGGCAATACCTAAACGGGGACCAGAACCACGTGGTTCGATATTGGTCTTGATGGATCACTCGATAATTTGGTAAAACATTAATTCCTAACACTGTGAATCACTAACATAATATATAGGATGCAAAATGAAATAAAATGGGGTTTGACGTCCTACTGTCCTGCTCCGAGCTGGGCTAATGAAGACGGGCATACGCCATACAGGGAAATTCTGCCCGGACAGCGGCACTACGGCCTACTCTTATATCGAATTCCAACTGTCAAGGGATCTTTTACGTGCACGCCAATGTGTACACGGGATCTCGGTTTTTTGTCCCACCCTAACGACTAGACAGCTGTCCTTGTCAGGCCCCCTTTCCTGCATCACTAACAAGGGGGAACCACGCCGGAAAATCTGGATGAACTTTCTCGGCCAATCCAGGGATCAAACACCCGACCTCCAGGCTAGCGTGCCAGCGTCTTACCCACGTAGCCACCGTGATCTCCCTATATAGGATGCCCTTGGACAACTGGTTTGTTTGGGGGGGGGGGGGGGCAATGACTAAAATTTGCGGGAAATGTGACAATGTTGCTATCAATACTGATCATATTATATAGATTGGTAAAACATTGCTTTATAAAGTATAAAATTTATAACGCTTTACAGCTTTAATTAAGTGTATATGATGCCACTTGGACAACTAGTGTATGTTTGGTGACAAAAACATCGTTAACAACTTTTCCTAAACATGATTGTATTGAATCCTCTTAAAGGGATTCCTTTAAATTATCGAATTTTATAACTTCTTTTGAATTCAAATAAACCTTCAAATTGGCCCTTGAGTAGACCCACCCACACCCTCACAGTACCCTCACCTCCCTAGCAAACCAGTTGACCATATCTGCCCTGTACACTTATTTAGAGCTGCACAGTGCTATAAACTATATGCTTTACGAATCTATACAAATGTTCATCATGTACATCAACATTATCCCATTTCCTATCCATTTTTAGAACAGTCCTTTACTCACATGGTTGTATAGTGTATTCTACACACTTATTTAGCTATATACAGTGTTAGGTGATCATCATTGACATCAACATTATCACATTTTCCGCCAATTTGGGCATTGAACCCATTTCCTGCCGATTTTAGCCCCCCCCCCCCCCTTCACGCATACCACCCCACAAAGCAAATCAGATGTCCAAGGGCAACCTTTATACCATATTGCTAGAAATTAATGTTTTACTAATCTATAAGATTATCATTAAGACCAATCACGCCATTCTTCGGTATTGCACCTACCCACAAAGCGTAAAAGGTTTAACATACACTACTGCCTCCCACCAACCCCTCACAAAAATGAAATGAAATGGGGTTTAACGTCCTACTGCTCTGCTCCTATACTGGGCTAATGAAGACGGGCATACGCCATACAGTGTGCTATGAGGGAAATTTTGCCCGGGCAGCGGCACTATCGCCTACTCTTATATCGAATTCCAACTGCCAAGGGATCTTTTACGTACACGGGACCTCGGTTTTTCGTCTCATCCGAAGGACTAGACAGCTGTCCTTGTCAGGCCCTCCGTCCTGCATCACTGACAAGGGGAAACCACGTTGGAAAATCCAGATGAACTTTCTCGGCCAATGCAGGGATCGAACACCCGACCTCCAGGCTAGCGAGCCAGCGTCTTAACCACCTAGCCACCGTGGCTCCCAAACAACCCCTCACAAAGCAAAACACTTCTTTACATTATATACACTTCTTTACAGATGTGCAGAGCTATAAATTTATATGACATTATCATATTTCCCGCCATTTTAGCACCGGACCGTCTGTCTACAGTCCCTCCCCTCCCCGGGCCCCAGCACAAAACAAAAAGGTTATCCAAGAGGATACTTTATACTTATTAACAGATGCTCTGCTCTACTAAAACTTGGTTTCATAAATTCTCCTCTCGCATGCCCAGGTACGGTAGGATATAAAGGGAGACAACAAAGCCTTACTTATTTTAAGCTGAACAGGTGTTTAAATTATCTAAATTACAGACAAATAACGACTAAATAATATTATGTAGAAGTAATTTAGAAATCAAACCAAACAATGTAGGTTCGTTAATCTCTTGACCTCAATTAGATTGCTTTCCAGTCGTCTCAATATTGATTTAAGTAATTATATTGGAAAAAACTGCTAATTAAGCTGACCCGGGGTACTCTAGACATCAATACCTGGATAAAATACATTAATAATATAATGTAATATGTGGTGGCGCCATTAAATTTTGTTGAACAGACAGGGGTCAGGTAAAAAAAAAACCAAACGTATTTTAACTTAAAATATGTAAAGCCTACTTAATAAGATTGTTTGGCTAGTTCTAAAGCGGACCTTTATAAATTATATACTCAGCCAAATTAAAAACTTGACACTAATGAATTTCAACAAAAAAGAAATTTCTGGTAAGTCAAATAAATTTTAAAGTGTTTCTAACGATAGTAAGTAGTAAGAAGCCCTTAATTCATAAAATTGTAAAGTCACGTGGATCACGTGACTTTTGAGCATATAAAGATGAAAAACCTGAAAAACACGTGCAAACACAAACTCGTGAGGTCAATCGATGCAAGTTTGCTTAAACTGAACACGCACACGTAACTTGAACTGGAAAAACAAATTAAAATGGTTATTTTCATCTTTGTTAGAAAATGCCGCGCCTTTCAAATGTAGAACGTCTACGTGCTATAGGTAGGCTCTATGCTGGTCAGTCTGTGGTCACTGTTGCAAGAGCCTTTAATTGTTCACGCCAGACAATAATTAATCTTAGAATGAGAGTGCTTCAAACTGGAACTATTGCCGACCGCCCAAGGACGGGAGCGCCACGTGTGACGTCACTCCAGGAAGATCAAGCAATACGATTACGTCATCTTAGAAACAGATTTGTCACTGCAACCTCCACAAGTAGAGAGGTGTTTGGTGAAAGGGTAACTGCACAAACTGTTCGAAATCGCTTGCAGGCTGCTGGTTTTCGAGCTCGGAGGCCCTATAAGGGACCAATATTGACACCTCTTCATCGCCGTAACCGACTTGTGTGGGCCACAAGACACATAAGATTTACTCAAAGACTGTGGAATTCGGTTGTCTTTAGTGACGAATCTCGATTCACTTTGAGATTTGCCGATGGCAGGGTCCGAGTGTACCATTAACTTATATCAGTTAATCTTAAACAACAAACATCTATAAGTATATACCGTATTTTATTATTATATATAATACATATCATCAATATCACATGAAAAATAATTACTTTGCAGCAAAATATCAGACCATTTCTACCAGTACAATCAATATACATTATGAAATTAAGCCCAGGTTCGATCTATTATAAATTTCTTCATTTAGACAAAAGCTCAGTCTCATGATATATTGTTACACTAAGACTTGCGCTGGTTCAAACATAGATTGATTGGTTGGCCGAGCACAATATTGCCGGTTAACAAGTCCCTATGGCTCATACCTCAGAATCTATCGTATTGTAAGCTAGAAACTTTGTCTGCAGGGTTTGATTTGAGACTTTAATACCCTCATCTGGTATTAACCGTTATCTTTTAACATGCACCTAGATTATGTTAAAGCTAGCAACATAAGCGACTAGATTACTAAATGATTAGAAATTACATTTTGGCTAGAGTCCATTACTGCCTACAGTATTCATTTAAAACATTTTTTAAAAACTAAATACGTTAATGACTAGTCTTTATATTATACAAATATTTAAATATCTTGTTCTGTTATTTTAACTAAATCCTAAAAGCCAGAATCAAATTCATCCAATTACATGACTAAATTAACACGATTTACATTAATGGCATTGCTAATCTTGTTAAAATTATGGTCAAACTTTAGAAGAGACTATAAACCCAAGCAATCCACTATACATCAACAATTCAGATACGTTTCAACACGAATGGCGTATAATTGGGTGGTTGGTACAAAATACCATAAAACGTCTTCTAGAACCCCTCGAAGAACCTAACCCTTACACTCGAATTCTTTGGTCCACACAACCAGTTAACTCTAGCCCTGGAATACCATAAATGCAGTTCACAGCATCGGTTAACCCTAACCTTTGAACTTCATTGGTCGACAAGATTAGTTGCCTACTTCTTTTGACGGCAAACCACATTTTACCAACCCATACTTTTGAGCACTGCTCGGATCAAATCGGCAAACCACCAGATCCTAACAAAATGTCTTTTTTGATTTAGAAATATATTAATTAATTTCTCTCATTTCAGTATCGTCATTGAGGTCTTCAATCATCGAAAGCCTCGTGTCGTCTGGTCTCTTTTCTGGTTTCTTTCTACAACAGACGAGATCCAAATAACTTTCTCTAACCAATGGATATATTAACCATAGTACTGGAGTTACTCCTGAATTCAAATACCCAAGCCATATTGATAGTTCTAGCATTCTACCGGATATCCCCTCGTCGACATCCACAGCTTGGAGCATCATCAAAACAAAAAATGGTAACCACATCACAACAAAAACAAGGCTGACTAAAGCAACGGTTAAAATTTGACGAGCTGGTCGTTTGGCTGTTGGGACATATCTCTCTTGCCACCTTCTTCTCAGGACACATAGCATTAGTAGAACCGAGAAGTTCAAGCAGATCGCAAAGAAGGCGGGGACAAAGAAGCTAACGAAGCAGGATACTATTTTAAAATCACGGTTTAAGATGACAAGACAATCATTTTCTTGGTGTAACGATTGTCCATTTAGCCACAAAGGGAGAACGAGTCCAAGTCCAACAACCCAGGGAATAAGGATCATCACAGATCCTAATATATACTGCTTCCAACCGGAAGTATAAAACTTCGGCCAGACAAGGTATATAAACCGATCATAACTGACCATAACGATAGCAATGATAGACACGGTACACATGAGAATATCAGTGATGACCCAGAATTGGCAGGCTTCGGCGCCTAATTTCCATGAACCAGCCAACAAATAATCAGCCAAGATTGGAAGCACCAATATTCCTACAAAAATGTCTGCCACCGCAATATTGATAATGTGCAACATGAAGTTGTTATTTCTTCTTTCTTTGCTGGAAAGAACACCAATAATAAGGGCTCCATTGACAAAGATTATCCAGATAGCTAAAATGATTCCGAATGCGGCCATTCCTACAGAATAGTGAACATGGTCGGTAGGTTCCAAAGTGCTATTGGTAAAGCGGATATTTCCGGTTCCGTTTGCCATGTTTACTTTTTACCAGTCTTCGATCTGAAAAGAAAAAGTTTTAGTTTATTAAAGTAATTTGTTATTTTAGTCGTTTAAGGTTTATGTATGAATAGTTGAATGTCTTTAAATTATCATTATGCTTCTCAACAGCCAATCCACCCGCCCCTTTCACCCTCCCAGCCCCACTCCTTCAGAACAAAAGAATATTCTCGGAGCAGGGGTAACGAGTACTAACCGCACATTAACCAGAGGCGGATTTAAAGGGGGTGCGAGGGGCGCCCCCCCCCCCTAATTTTCGACAGTGCCCTTTTTTACTGCTGAAAGTGCCCTTTCTCAGACCCAAATATGTCCGTTCCCAACCCGTTGCAGGGATCCCAAATGACTCAAACCATCGATTCAAACACACCAGTCTGGTTTAATTAATGCTTCCACTTGCAAACGAATTCTTGTTGTTTAGCTGACGGTGCATCCTATAGAGTGACTATAGACAGACTTCTTGTGGGATCGGCGGCGTATACACTCATGCCCATCACCGACGCGCATGAGTGCAACTTGATGTAGCATTGTTTCATGTGTGGACAGTACAAAGTACAAGTTACAAGGCTTAAATAGTGAAGCGGCTAGGGAATAGATTCGTCTTTTTTCCCATCATAATGCCTCGCTCGCCATGACAATTTTCGAGTCGCATGTTCAACTGGCTTTAGTGCTCGATTTTAAGGCTCTTTTTCAACGATTTCCGAACGTTTACTTAGACGAAAATATCAGCCAAATAGCTCTTGGAATGGCTACAGATGCAAGGAAATGACGGATAATTTTCTTGCCCCCCCCCCCCTCCTAAAAAAAAAAATCCCCTCTCAGCGGCATGCCCCGTCTCCGCGGTCAGTGCCCTCATTTTGCGGCGCCCCCCCCTTTTCAAAATTCCTAGATCCGCCCCTGTTAACCAATGCCACACTTATTTTTGATATTATTTGCTTTCATTGGTGTTTTACCTATAACTTATATTTAACTTTATACACCTTTAAAATGGGCATAAGCTTTAGGAAATGCATAGTTTATACCCACCCAAGTCCTACAAATAATGAGATGGGGTCACAGGGAGAACTGTATGTAGTAGTAAGTGTACATGGAGGCGGATTACTTTTCCCTAGCCGACGTTGGGGACGATAACTAATCAGAAACACCACTATACCACAGTAAGTATAGCAATGGTTAATGGGAGGAGGGGGTGGGGGACAGAGTGGATGTGGATGGGTATTTATTAAACTATAATAAGATAGCATCGCAAATGTTCATGAAGACTGTCAATAAAGTGTCCGTAAAGATATCACCTCGGTGGAAGCGGACGTAAAATACAACTAACTCACACACACACTAACTACTCAACGAAGATCACAGATAATTTCAATTTCATAGTATTTGGCGGCTGAATTTATACTGTATATTATTCATCTAAAGGCCTATTTCCAGATTTCATAGAATATGGTTAACAAACATGGTTTAAAGTAGGCTAAACGAATCAAAAACCAAAGTGTTTACCTTGGCGGGAAATTTCAAATTAAAATATTGGGCCGTTTGGAAATGATTATATTTGTGATGAGTACTGGTGACCACTGACCACCACACACTTTTTGGTTATCCAAACACTCATATACATGTAGTTTTTAACACAGAACTAAAAGGTTGAAATCCACTAAAACATATCCGAGACTCCTCCCTTTGGAGTTGCTTTGGTGAATAATTGTAAAGAGGGCCGTTAGTGAATAATCTCTCTCTCCATCCTCGTTGGACCGCTTCTAATTGTCACCATGGAGAGTCTAAATTCGAGTCTTATTAACAAGATATAGCTCTACATAATACCACATCCATGAATGCTACTCGTGTTTTTTATATTAAAAAAATGCAAGGTTGCGGATTGTATTATCAAGTGATGTCGTGACGAACCCATTGCTAAACCACTCTAGACAGAATATTGAAAATCAATATGGCGGCTACTGAAGGTAAACATTTCCACGTATTTTGTTAATACGTTTTAAGGTCTTTGATCTGAAGAAAATATGGGCCTTACATCCGAGAATCAATCTTAAGCATTACAGCTATAGCTTTTTTTACGATCAGATCATATTAATATGTAAATCGAACTAACATTTTTGTTTGTCTTTGGGTAGCTTGAACTTAATGCTTGTTAAAGTTGGTAGTCATGACGATTAACTGGCATGCTCAGGGCTTATTCCTGACAGAATTATTTCAAATTTGGCGTAAAGCCTTGGAGCCATGAGAGAACGAACCACATCGATATTCAATGTTCCGCGACATTTTGCTCCGAAGTTACGATAGCGGCTACAGAAGGCAAGTCAATATCATCCACATTCTTCTACATTGCAAACACGACATATTGGTCAATATAAAACAACATTGATGTTGTTGTCTTACCGTGAAAAGGTGGGCTTCTGATATCCAACATTTGAGACAAAATGAAAATGTTAAAACTGGCACACTAATCGCTTGCCAGAATACTTTCGAGCCCCATGTGTAATGAATCGATTTGATGAACGAGGCTAAACATACCCCACAGGAGAATATTACTGGTGTAGATTGCAATAACCAGACGCCAAAGGCTGCCATTCAATTTCGCCGAACATAACCGATTAGTAATTAAAGTAAAAAAAAGGTAAAGACGATTGAATGTAAATCAGTTTATATATATTCATAATACATTATTACATGCGTTGCGACCCATTTGTGTCCATTTCCATGTTTCAAAGAATAGAGATTTAGATCCTTTAATGAATTCTTTTAGAATTTGGTGTGAAGCATTGTGGTCATGAGAGGGTGAAGCCTATTGATATTCAGCGTTCCGCGATCCCCCGTACAGTTATGCCCCTCTTTTTCGAAAACCTTGGGTTTGGGACATCAGCGTTCCACGATCCTCCTACCTTGTGTTTGTGACAAAGGCTGCTGTATTATACAGATTGTTGTGAAGCATTGGGGATTCGAAAGGACTAACCCCTGGCTGAGTGGGTAGCCTGGAGGTCGGGTGTTCGATCCCTGCATTGGCCGAGAAAGTTCATCCAGATTTTCCGGCGTGGTTTCCCCTCGTCAGTGATGCAGGACGGAGGGCCTGACAAGGACAGCTGTCTAGTCATTCGGATGAGACGAAAAACCGAGGTCCCGTGTACACATTGGCGTGCACGTAAAAGATCCCTTGGCAGTTTGAATTCGATATAAGAGTAGGCCGTAGCGCCGCTGCCCGGGCAAAATTTTCCTCATAGCACACTGTATGGCGTATGCCCGTCTTCATTAGCCCAGTTTAGGAGCAGAACAGTAGGACGTTAAACCCCATTTCATTTCATTTCATTTCTGTTTATATTCTGCATTCCGAAACTTTCTGTTCCGGAGTTATATCCCCTTGCTCGAAAACTGCTGTGTGGGCATATTTCTATGGTTATCTTTGCATTACATAATTACCGAATTTGTATTATCATTTCTGGGGCCTCGAAAGATTTTTTAAAGGCTTTATAATTCAAAGTTATATAACACTTCAAATCAATTGATTTATGAAGGTTGGTAATGTTTTTGTTTTTAATTTTACCAAAATGAAAACGTCTGCGTTTTATAGTTTTAAGCCGTATCGTGCCTTGGTGAAGCATTGTTATAACTATTGCTTATTATAAATATTCCGTATTTATTTAACTGGTTGAGCTGGATGACGTGTATCCGGTTACATTGTTTTATGTAGCAGCTCTAAATTGGGATTAAGAATTTATGTCTTAGTTTTATTGATGTAATGGTATCCACATCTCTATATATATAGTTTGGATTACGACACTAAAATGATATATCGATTTGCTATAAATAATATATGAAAAGTTATATGATCGATATCTTAAAGTATTTTATATTCAAGGTATATTAAAGTATTGCCAGGATATATTCAAGTCGTCCTTGGTTATCTATATGTCAATGTACCTTGTACTTTGACATCTCAATATTAAAACTTCTAAACAAACAGGTAGAATTATTATACCAATGAAATAGCATTTAGTTTTATTCCCCGTGTTTTTACAATATCAAAGGCATGTAATTCCCAAGCCTAATTATGGTGGGATTTTCCGTCGCATGTCAATATTTATATACTTGGTTTGAAAAACAAAATGACGGGAAAATGAACTAAATACACCCAAACGTATCGTATGAACTAAAGTACACTGTGACCTAGGCTAGTGCATGTAATTTCATTAGCTAATGTGCTAAATTCGTGGTCTTATGGTTTTTTAGCACATCATCCTTGAGATCGAACGATTTGCATTTTTAACCAGCGGTTGTCATGCAAGATACGCCCAAATTTTGCAAGAGGTGAACAGAGAACAAGCCCCAAAATATGCGATTTTTTGTACAATCAGGGGCCATAATCCAGGAAGTTACGGTCCGATATGCATGAATATAGAAAGAAACTGTGATCTTTTGAATATAAATATATATTTTAAGTCTCATCAAAATCGGATAAAAAATTTGACTTCTAGAGGGTCCACAACCTTGGTATTACATACTTTTACACTATTTGCGTACAAGGAGCAGACATTTTGTCGGGCAGTTTCGGTCCGATGTTCACAAATATCGAGGTGATATATTTAAACGTTTTTAAATAGAATAAAAAAAATGTGACTTCTAAAGGGACCACTAGCTAAAAGCAATCAGTTATCATAATTCAGAAGGTTACGGTCCGATATGCGAAAGGAACCGAGATCTTTGTGTTATAAACATTCATTTCAAGTTTCATCAAAATCGGATAAAAATTGTGACGTCTAGAGGGTCCACAACCTTGGTATTACATACTTTTACACTATCTGCGTACGAGGAGAGGAAATTTTGTTCGACAGTTTCGGTCCGATTTTCACGAAATTCGAACTCATTAAGATCTAACGGTGACGAATCTTTTTTTTTTTTAAATTTGGTGTTAAATATGGTCTGCGGCCTTCCGTGCCAGAGTTATACCCCATTTCCCGAAAACCTTGTGAACGCGGTCTACGCCATTTAATGGATTTCTTTCAAATTTGGTGGGAAGGGGGGGGGGAGAGAAAATGAACTCTATTGATATTCAGCATTCCACGACTTTCCGTTCCGGAATTATCCTCCGTTTGATAAGAGGTTGGATTCTTTTGATCAATTTGTTCCAAATCCGGTGAAAGTATTGGGGTCAGGTGAGAATAAGCACTCTACATATTCAAAGTTCCGCGGCCTTACGTTCCGGAGTTACCCAGATAGAGGTTTTTGTCGTTTTTAACGGATTTTTTCAAGTTTGTGAACACGATCGAGATCAGATCTCTAGAAAATCGCCTTATCAAATTTGATCGATATCCAAGTTTTCCTTTTCGGATAATCTGCTGTAGAGGCATAGCTTTTGTGTGGACGTATTTCCACGCTTTGCGTGGCTATCCTAATATTTAAATCTGATTTTAGCGAAATAAAGAAAGAAATCAAGAAATCAACGTTATTATGTGATAGTTTGATGACGTCCTAGTAACTCGAAACCAAGAATTATTACGCTTCTTATCAATATACCATTACAGAACAGATACGGTATATCATGTCAAGTAGTCAATACAGGATATAAGATAATCTATATTTATAGGTTTATAATGCATGATCATCTAGTTCCCTATCGCTGCAAATAGTGAATTATTTGTTGATATGCTATGACTGGGTGTGTCCTGTGGAGGGAGGGGGGGGGCTTTTTTTAGTTCGTGTTATATTTTATTTTTGCTTGTGGGTCAATACTTATGGCAATCGATCAGTGAGTACGTCGGTGTTTTCTTCAGAGTTTAGAGACATAATATGTTGATATAATCTATAGAGGCGGTGACATTTGATTTGTATCGATTCTTTGTTGTAATGCACATATTTAGAGATTTAACTCGTATCAGCCAGTCTAATGTTATTGCTTATGTCATTAATAATACCCCCCTTATATCATAATTAACATTTACATAACAAACAGGTTCATATTTACGCCTTGCGGTAGGTTTACTATAGGTCTAAATATACACCTGCAATACAAGCTTACACAAGTTAATAAAAACAACATGGCCAGCATATTGACTCAGTCAACTGACAAAATCTGTACACACAAGCCCACCACACGAATTTAAAAGACTGGTAAAAGATTTCAGACTAGCCCCAACAGTTTCAAATTTTGAACCAATGAAGAAAACCTGCCAGTACGACATTACGTGTTCTCTTACAATAAGTCCTCCAAAATAAGACGCGTATTTACAATTCCACATTCCATTAAATGTTGGAATTTCATTGTCGTTGTTAGTGATATTTTGAATATTGTCAGCGTCGTTCTGTAGTTTGGTTGAAAGGGCAGACCTAATGTTTAATGACGATTCGATACCAGCCATGGCAATGCCAACCCAAATACGGTTTTTATTGCCTATACCTGTCCGTAATATTCTGACCTAGAATTTTTTCAAAAATATCAGTGTGGGTCACTTTGATCGGACTAAATATAGAGATATATTTACCCCGGCAAAGTCATCAGCCTACCACATTTCGTAAAGCAACAACCTATATGTGTGCAATTTGTACAAGAAACTTGCAAGCCCCGTAGGGATCGGTTTTCTATATTTTAATATCGTTTTCAACCTGTGCCTGATTTCCATGTTTATTTATGATGTTTATTTTTGACAGTAACTCGAATACAATTTGTTGTTTACAATATCAAATATGTATATAGAATTTAGCTCAGTGTATATACCGCATACGCCTTGGGGCCTGAATCGAATTGCTTTGGATTATGCAGTAATATCCGCATCAAAAGCTAATTAATGACTTTCGTGTGGTGCAGTAACACGACAAACATATTTAATATATATTTAGAATTATCCTTGGTGGTATATAATTATAGGCTATATAAACTTGTGAATTTTATAGATATGACATATGTCTCTGACCGGTAAACGTGACTATAAGATATTTCGCGTATAGTGTACAATTTTAAAAAAAACATACGCACATACTTGCAACTTTTTTTTAAAAATTCATATAACTCTAGCTCAAACCATCGCTTAAATTGAGCAAATGTATAATAATGTAATATAGGTTACGTGTTAAAGACTATATATTCTACTTGCTAGGAATTTATTAATGCAGATTTCTGTATATCAGACATAGGCCTACTCGTTTTCCACAACTCTTAGCGGGGTTAACTTCCTTACAAAACAAGAAACAGAGGGACAATCCAAAATGTCAAAGTTTTAACATTTAAAATGACAACGACCATTATTACAACGATATAACAATATAAGTGTCCACTAGTAGTAGTGGCCTACCAGGTGTGTTCAAAACAGTAAGAACTGGCTTATGTAACACCCCTTAAAATTAGCAATGGGGCCAAAATAGGTTAATTTTATGGAGGCAACAATGACCCAAAGAAATTTAAATTAGAATCCATTGTAACATGAAGAAGTTTATGGAGGCAACAATGACCCAAAGAAATTTAGAATCCATTGTAACATGAAGAAGTTAGTCTATGCATTCAAAGTGAAAAAGTCAGTAGCAAGTTAGTCAACAACGATTCAACATTCTATAGCCTATTCTTGTTGTTATACTCTTGTAATGGTAATTACCTCTATAGGCCTATATTACATAACGTTTCGCACACAAGAATCGATAGCTGATTAAGCAACCATACAAATCATAACTATTGTATTAGAGCTATAAATTGATGTAGTCTCATGATCGAATTACTTGGTTGTTTCATTATACACCAAACTATGCACTAACCAAACCCAACCCAACTAAGTAAACTTAATATAACACCAAGTCCTACAACTCTACCTAATTCAGTTCAGAAAGCTTGGTTATACTTACTTATAAGTTATAGTTTTTCAAACCCGTTATTCTCGTCTCAGAAGTAAACACACATGCTCCACCCCGACTCTAACATGGATTTACAGTGTTGTAGTTTGATATTAAGGTCATACTTCAATATCAAGTTCATCCGAATTGGGATATATTCTACAAACCATGCACTGCTGCGACACGTTCACATTTTACACGCAACCACTTGAACCAGCCAAAAATACGACAAAGCCCACAGGTGAGACAACAACACTTTCCAAATTCACATGTTATTCTCTCTGCACAGGCCGTTATAACACCAGGTTTATAACCACAAACTTAGACTGTGATTAAATACAAATGACCTCAACTTGTAAATTCTCTAGGTTCACCATTCTCTTCTAGCTGTCACATTTTGTTATTGATGGGAGGGCGTTTGGTCACGTGATCACCCGAGGCTTCAGTGTTTGGTCGATCTTATATAGCAGTATTAGCTCCGGGGGTTTTGGTCCCGGATATATAGATAGATTACAGGGTGTATATTATAAAAGAATAAAACTGCTTTATCAATACTTATTTTCTGTGTGTAAACAACAGCATTCGTAAAATCTATTTCTTTTCTCAGTTTAATAATCAGAGAAGTTATTTTATTAGCAATTTGCGGGGTCTACACATGGACAATTTGTGAGACAACAGATCCCTTGCGATCACAAAATGAACTTTCGTTCCTGCACAGCTTACCCCCCTCCCATCCCTCAACCCCTCCCAAAAGATGTTCCCACCCCACCCCTTTATAAATGGATTTAACCCTTTACTGTTCTAAATCGACGTGGCTAATGAAGACTCCACGGTGTGTGCTATGAGGGTTAAGTTTTTCCCCAACAGTCTACGCGGGACTTCATTTTTTGGTCTCATCCGAATGACCTAGACTCGGTGCCTTGCCAGGCCCTCCGTCCTGCACCACTGACAAGGGGAAACCACGCTGTAATATCCCGAGGTACTTTGTCGGCCAACACGGGGATCGACCCCGGGAACTCTTGGGTTGTAAGCCAGTGCTATAAAACCAACAGATTAAGTCATTTCCTTTGGAGGAGCCACGGTGGCTAAGTGGGTAAAACGCTTGGTCGCTAGCCTGGAAGTCGGGTGTTCGATCCCTATATTGGGCGAGAAAGTTCATCGGGATTTTCAGGGGTGGTTCCCCCTTGTCAGTGGTGCAGGACGGAGAGCCTGGCATGGACAACTTCGGATGGGACGAAACACCGAGGTCCCCTGTATACATTGGTGCGCACGTAAAAGATCCCTTGGCAGTTAGAATTCGATATAATTACCCTCATAGCGCACTGTATGGCGTATGCCCGTCTTCATTAGTCCATTTGGACTTTCGTATTTATGGATTGCCTCACTTCCGCAAATTGAATATTTAACATTGAGCTTCCTTGTTGTAAATGCTCCATCTATGATGTTGTGGTTTGTCACCGTTTTTTTGTGGTTTGTCTCCCTTGTGAATTTGTTTTCATTTAATGCGAAACCTATATATTAATACAGGCACTGTGCGCTTAGTTCCTACGTCCGGGTACACATTTGATTTGACAGTACTTGTATTATTTGTTATTACTTGCTAAAACCTCTCCGATTTATTTGATTCGATATAATTTTGTTGTTTATTACTGGCAATGTCGTTGAATATTGTGTGTCTTGTCTACAGGTTTGTCTTAAGGGTGTTTGTTAATGTGTGATGTGGTCCTCCTGCACTTACTAATACAATGTAAGTGTGTTGTTTGTATGATATGTTTCATCCGCGGATTAACGGTTTTATGCATTAAATAAATCAATGCTTTTCTATTCATTCTTTTTTATACATTTGTCTCTTTTGACAACAAAGATTTATTATTCATCAGGAGAGTTGCAGATAATATAACAAATGACCCCATATAAATGAAAATCTGTTCATTTCTAGGGCCTGTGAACTTTTTAAATTTTCTATAAATTGTTTTCAAGATGTATGGATTTTTTATATTTATTTGATTTATTTGTAAGAAGTTTTAGTGTGATATGGTTATCAATGCAAGTTATCTTTAAACCAAAGTCAGTCAGCCTCGGGATAATTTTACGCCAGTGTAAATAGGGAAGTTACTATATGGCTATGCTACTGATAATATACATGTATGAACAAATCAGATCCTATTAGGTAAGTATGAGTAATAATACCAAATGATATTTTTTTTAAAAAACAAAAACAAAAACAATATTCTGTTCTCAACAATATGAATAGTACAATTTTGTAAATATTAGCAAAATACGGGATACATACTGTAGTAGGGTAAATTTGGACTCAATAGTAAATGATTAATACATCGTGCTAATCCACACAGTATTTTAATGGATCTTAATCCACCTTGCTTATATCTATTTCATATTGTCTTAAATATTTGCTTAAATCACCTGTCTCCAGTATTCTTTGTTTTACACTTATTGATCTTATGAATTGTAATTAACGTCTACGGGTTACAGGGTTTTAGTTATACCATGGTATATTGTTGTTTGGACGATAGATTTATAGGATTAATGTCCTCGGCAATGCATGATAATATATAGACCCAAATTAATGAGTTAGAGGGACGGTTCTACAAACCTGTCAGGAGATCAACTTAGATCACATTCCTAAGGACAGGCCTTATTTACCCGTATTTGGATATTTGGAGACACATGTTTATGTCAATTCCCATATCCATATTGATGAAAAACTGTGTCTTTCAAGAGTTTTTTTATATGAGAAATGTGGTTTAACGTCCACTCGACACAAACTAGGTTATTTCGGGACTAACACAGGGTTCAATTTCATTTCAATAATTCGCTTGCTCGTAGGGGTCTTTAGCAGTGGGAGGACCCGGAGAAAACCCACGAGGTTGGAAGGCGACCCTACTCCTTGTCACGTACAACCGGGGATTCGAAACCACGCCAGTTGACTCAATGACAGGCCTTATGATACAGCGCGCAATTGCTAACCATTCGGCCATCCAACCCCCCTGTTTTTTATATGAATTTGTGAATGGTTTATAACAGATATATATAGGCCTATATAGGTTTAATGAAAATACGAAGCAAAAACACAAGAAGATA
The DNA here is from genome assembly GCF_932274485.2 of Patella vulgata. Classification (NCBI taxonomy): domain Eukaryota; kingdom Metazoa; phylum Mollusca; class Gastropoda; family Patellidae; genus Patella; species Patella vulgata. Next base: position 49,760,910 of record NC_065885.2, read on the forward strand.
TATTGACTATTTTGATTAGTCGCAAGCCAACTTCATCTTAGTAGAAATGGAAATTATTTTATCCGATCCAAGCCACTAAGCACATTTTCCAAGTCGGACCCTAATAGATTAGCCACGGTGGCTAAGCGGGTGAGACGCTGGCTCGCTAGCCTGAAGGTCACGTGTTCGATCCCTGCATTGGTCGAGAAAGTATATCGAGATTTTCCGGCGTGGTTTCCCCTTGTTAGTGGTGCAGCTAACAAGGACAGCTGTCTAGCCGTTCGGATGGAACGAAAAACTGAGGTCCCATGTATACATTGGTGTGCACGTAAAAGATCCCTTGGCAGTTGGAATTTGATAGCACACTGTATCGTGTATGCCCGTCTTCGTAAGTCCAGTGGGAGCAGAACAGCAGAACAGTATAGGACGTTAAACTCCATTTCATTTCAATTTGATAAATGACAACCGGGCTTGATAAATCTCAAAGGTGCAACACAGCCCACGCCGGGATTTCGGAAGCCAGTCCCTTACCACTCAACCACCACAGCCTAATAGTACACAAATGAAATATTCTCATATTTAATTCCTGTTGACTTGGCACTGGCAAATGAACCAAAATGAAATGAAATGAAATGGGGTTTAACGTCCTACTGTTTTGCTCCGAACTGGGCTAATGAAGACGGGCATACGCCATACAGTGTGCTATGAGGGAAATTTTGCCCGGACAGCGGCACTACGGCCTACTCTTGGCAAATGAACCAAGTAATAATACAGATACATGGCTTCGAAGACCAAAAGTTGTTTTATGAATTGTCAGATATCCTTTCACAGTCTTACACAACAACTTTTGGTCTTCGAAGAAATTATTAGTGATCAGAAATTCGCCCACGTATCTGTTTTCCTTTTGCGTTCGTCACTTCCGATTGTTTCAACATTGATTACGCATCTATCGTAGCAATGATCTCTGTAATAAAATAATATATGGAACATGTTTAAACAGTCCTATCACATATGACTGACACCAATATTATCCTTTAAGGATCAAAAGATCTTGGGTGAGTTCGATTTTGGTGCGCCCCTGCTTTTTACGCAAAGTGTGAAATATGCTCAAAGTTTGTAGGTCCTCTAGTGTGATTAATTTGGAGCATGAGCATGGTAGCTAAAAAGAACCCTCTTCTCTCGACACCGCGGGTCTCCAGATAAGAGATAGTATTATACTATAAATTTCTTTCTGGAAGATCCATTCAGATCACGTCGGATTTTACAACGTAAAATTGTCAATATTTTCTTCAAAATAACAACTGATCAAGTTATTTATTACATTACTGGCATACGCAAATACAATTATGCATATAATCCTGACACGGGTACAAATCATCTCTTTCAAATCGGAACGTTAAAAGCTTTTGCTACGCCCGACATTGTAAAACGGGAGAGGTCTGGCGTTTAAACAGGTATGGGCCGGGATTTGTTTAAGTAGTCCTATAGTATAAAATGACCTTACGTTTGCCAGGTGAAACTAAAAGGATCCAATCGTAGCTAAAAACAAACACAAGTATATATCTCAATGTTTTTAGTTACGAGCATGAGAGTATGAAACCTATCAATAATTTTCATCGTTCTCTCTTGGGCCATCAGTGCGCGAGCGACGATTAACCCTATCGATAATCTGCATTCCGCGACTTTCTGTTCGCAAAACCTTTTGAAAGCGATACAGGCTACGTACAGTTTTAACAGACTTTATTCAAAGTAATAGGGACATGTGAGCCCTGTCGATTTCCCACACTTCTACGTCCATCTATTGCAAAATGTGGGCGTACCTTGCATGGAACCGCTCGTTTAAAGGAGCTAAATCGCTAATATTTTGGATCTAGAAATTGACACAAATGGGTCGCAACGCATATAATAATGTAATGTGAATGTATATAAACTGATTTACATTCAATCGTTTCTGTTTTTACTGCAATTTCTAATCAGTTATGTTCGGCGAAATACGCCAGAAGTCTCAATCGAATGGCAATCTCTAGCGTCTGGTTATTCCACTCTATACCGATAGTATTTATTGCGCATGCTCTCCAGATAAGAATATGGCGTCACCGTTTGACATGACTTGTGGAATATATCTAGCCTCTTTCTACGAGTCCCTTGTTAAAAATGGCGCTGAAATGCACCATGGTACACGATTCGTGTACCAACGGTAACATGTTTATTTGTCTTAATTATTGGATATCAGAAGCCCATCTTTTCCCCGTAAGGTCACAGCATCAATGTTGATTTAAATTGACAAATAATTCGTGTTTTCAATGTCGAAGATTTTGGATGATATTGAGTTAGAGACTTAGCTACTTTAAATAAAAGCAAAAACCTCCCATATTTTCTTAAGGCATTCTGATCAGCTGGAACAAAATGTTTAATTTTGCAATTATACTTAAAATGCCTTACACTTGCAGACACTCTCGTCTAATTAACATTCACTTTTTTTAACTGTCTGTCTGTTTGTGTTTTCCTGAGTATGATGTCTTGTCCGTGTATTTTTTTTTGTGCAAATTTTGTGTGGTCCGCAGTCCCCCTGCACATACTATTAGCATGCGGCCGGGTATAGGGCCTATACTTTTAAAGGACAATATTGGTGCCAGTCATTATCACATATGTGATAGAGCTGGTTAAACACGTTCCAAATATAATTTTAACACAGAGATCATTGCTACGATAGCTGAGTAATACAGGTTTCCTGAAAAGGAAGTGACGATCGAACGCCAAAGGAAAACACGCGTGATCATCTCTCTATATAACTGACTGATGTGACGTGTGATAACAGATACACGGCCGAATTTCTGCTCACTAATAATTCCTTCGAAGACCAAAAGTTGTCATATGGGACTGTAAGAGGATACCTGACAATTCAATAAAGTAATTGAATGTCATTAGATAAGGGAACACGAGAAAAATAGAAATAGTCCGTACATTCCCTTGTTTATATCCATTCTATACCTTATAAAAACATGGTAATGCACGGACTTTTTCTGTTTTTCTTTCGTGTTTACTTATCTAGTGGCAGTCAATTCTTTTTGTGAATTGTCAGATATCCTATCACAATCTCACACAACAAGTTTTGGTCTTCGAAGGAATTATTAGTGAGCAGAAATTCGCCCGTATATCCGTTATCACTCGTCACATCAGTCGGTATAGAGAGATGACTCGTGTTTTCCTTTGGCGTTTGTCACTTTCGATTCAGGAAACCTATATTACTCAGCTATCGTAGCAATGATCTCTGTGTTAAAATTATATTTAGAATGTGTTCAACCAGCTCTATCATATATGTGATAATGACTGGCACCAATATTGTCCTTTAACGGGCGTTTATAAATAAACACCTTGGACATACTGCAGTGGGGAATGTAAAAAATGTAATAAGTTAACGTTTTGGCTAGATTCGTTTTTAGCAACTTGCGAAGATCTACAATGTTATCGGGAATTTGGTAAGCTTTTGGAAATATTTTTTAGCGACGGATGTAAGCCTGCGGTGGACCTTAAAATTATAATTAATAAATAGTCGCCTAGTATTATTATTAGGCCTAATAGATTTATAATAGCCTGTCCTAAAATGAATGACAAAACCCTACTCGAGCAAGTCGACTAAAATAATTTAACTGCTTTGTATCCTACTGCATTGCAGCTATTTCGTTCTAGAAGTTTCCTTGTTGTAGGCCTAATGTATATTTAGTTATGACAGCATGTGTAAAATTACATGTGAATATACATGACATCATTACTTATTCTTAGAGATACATCCCATAAGGCGCTGCTTTTACAGGGAATAACTATTTCGCTGTTAACCAGGCGATAAAATGCCATGACCAGTCGTTATAAACATTTATCCCGTCTGGTATGTTCAGATAGAAAGAAACCGGAAATACATAGTCTCGATTAATCAAGCCAGTGGCAAGAATTTGTGTTTGTATAATAACAACGAGTTTAGATGATTGAGACTACTGAAAGACGGCTCAGTGAATCGACGGAAAACACCGTCAACAAAGAATTTACATCGAATACTAAAACAATATCAGTTTAAATTTGTATTTCTTTGTGTTCGTTATTTTGGATATTTTTTCAACTTATTCCGGAATTTGGAAAGTATTGTAATTTTGAAGTCTTTCCAATTTTAAAAAAACAGTAAAGCGGCCGTAGAGATCGGCAAATGGTTTATGCCATTTGGTAAGTGAAGTAGGGAGAATTCCGTACCGTGCGCATCGAAGCGGCGCGTTGCTTTCCAGTAAGAGAACGGGGTACAGTCTTATTAGTGGATTCCTTAGTGCTTTATTAATTGGTCAAGAAACAATGGATATTGATATGAGATAGTGAATTATTTATTTATTAGTTACAGATAATGTAATATCATATTATTATCAGACACTTGTTTAAAAAGCTCGCGATCTTCGCACGTGTCGAGAATCCGTTTGCACATCCGCCATTTTTGTTTGGCATTTTAGAAAGTTCGTTGTACAGTTTGCTGATAATTAATCTTCAGGTGTCCATGATGCTATTATTATTGTATTTGTACATAATGTATCATATCCGACCACACACCGCTTTTCTGGAAATGCTATTTATAAGTTCAACAATGTGTGATTCGGCCTTTTATCAGATTTTGTCTGATGATTGATTTGATCATTACGAAACAGGGGGAATTCATATCCTTTTCTTTGTCTGGATTTGTTACAATAAATATTAATTTAGGCGTCTAAAATAATGACATTTTGCTTGAATCAGAAATGAAATCTTTCAGTTTATTCACAAGTCAAGTCACAGGCAGAAACTTCAAAACAAACAATATCAATGCCCAATGTATTTCAATATGAATATTTGGAGCTCAGCTTATCTTTAAGTTTAATAACATAAAATCTTGCATCAAAATCATAATGATAATGCATGCTAAAACTTAAAAAAGGTTAGCCTATGAAACTATTTCATTATAGGCTAGCACAGTATGTGATTGTGAATACAAATAAGCCTCCTTGTTACGGAAATGGTTTTATTTTGGGAAAGAATGAGGATAAGCGGTCATTATTTTAGGGCAGCATTATTTTAGAACATGATGATATTTAAATGCTTAGTGGAGCTTCAGTCTTCAGATGTAGATAACAAGGTACACTAAGTTTCAAAATTAAGAGACATTAATGCCTATGACCCACCTGTTACATACATTATCAACATGTATTAAATTTTGTATTTACAGATGTCCAGTAGCGCCGATTCTCCACCGGCAAAGAAAGCACGCACTGAGCCTCTTACAAGTGCCAATAATATTAGTAATTCAGTAAATAACACCATTAACATGGTAAGTCTTCTACTATGGACTGACTGTCCGCGCCATGCTAAAATATACACTTCAAAAAAAAGTAGGGGATATTCAGAAACAATACAAAACGGCGGAAATGCACTGCTGTTTTTATTAGAGGTAACCAGTGTATGTTAATAATAGGCCAATTGCCTACACATGAACATAAACAGTTCATATGGGCAGCTTATCTGACAGCCCCATCTCACTCGCAAAGTGATACACTGTCAAAAGTGAAAATGGACGTTTTTGATTTTTGTCTTAAGAATGAGTAAATTGCTCCACCAATCCTCAGACATTCAGCAATTCGTCGTGGCATGCTCCTAATCAACCGTCCAATCACGATTTTGCTGTGTTGTCTGTTGACGTCGACGAACATGTCTCCCGATCATGTCCCAGACATGCTTTATAGGGGAAAGGTCAGGACTCATGGCTGGCCAAGGGATATGGACAATATGGTGACGCTGGAGGTAGTCATTCACGACACGGGCGCGGTCGGCACCGGCATTATCATCTTGAAAGATGAAACGTCGACCTGCACATTGAGCAAAGAACAAAACTTTTGGTGCCAGGATGTGGTCACGGTAGTACTCACCAGTGACCCTTCCTTGAACAATATGCAAGTCCGTTCTGCCAGTCATGGCGATTCCTCCCCACACCATAACAGACCCACGCCTGAATTTGTCATGCTGTCTGACGTTAACGTTAGCATGACGCTCATTTACACGCCTCCAAGCGCGAGCACGCCTATCAGTGAAATCCAGAGTAAATCTGGACTCATCTGAGAACATTACACGCGCCCATCGACGATTACCCCAATTTCTACGCTGCCTACACCATTGACACTTGTTTGCCATGTGCTGGCAAGTTAATGAAGGCACAACACACGGTCTTCGAGCATGCAAATGGGCTGCATGTATCTCGAATTCCTGTAACTTGGTACAAGTTTACAGAAAGCTGATTGGCCATTTGTCCTCGATTTCGTAGGACCTGTGTACGAATGTATCATTAGTATCAATCCTGGACTGGTGTAGTGGCTCTAGGACGACCCGAACGAGGTCTATCATCAACATTGTGTGTTTGTTGGTACCGGTTCCACAGTCTGCTGATCAGCATGTTGGCTAATGTTCGCTGTGTAGAACCCATTTGAAGCATGCCAATAGCACGTTGACGTTTCATCATGTTGAAGACGTCTCATTGCAAATTATACATAACACACTAAGCAAAGATATGCTAAACAGAACCCCTCCCACGTGTATGGTGCTATTGTGTGTCGCACGTGCAGCTCAGTGGTTCTATTGGGGCGATAAGTTCTTAATCTGTGAACATACTCTCAAAGCATGTCAAGTGTCCATGACTATTTATCATATCACAACCTGCATAGGTATTTGCATTTCAATATCCCCTACTTTTTTTTTAAGAGTATAATAAAGTGTTTTCATCATATAAAGAGGTAACAAGATGCTATATCTATTGAATTATGACAAATCAGTTGGGTTAAACTCATGATGAAAACTTTTCGGCATTTGAAAAGTTTGTTACCACTCACCCTTGATATCACCAGTGATATCGTTCTGTTCTAGATACTCCTGTAGTCCTCTACGCCCTTGATACTTCTGCTATTTTTATCGACCAGTCGAGTGAGCGAACGTAAGTAACTGAAGTAGAACGGAACAATACCACTGGGGATACCGTGGATGGTTACCACTAGGAAATCTTGGTATATGCTCAACTAGACAATATAATATTGTTGTTTCTAGCGGATTTTAATTTAAAAACCGTTAAAAACATCAAGTTATTAATTTCTTGTTTTATTTATAGACTAACACCACTAAAAATGGATCCTCAAACGATATTGATGAAAGTCTGTATTCAAGACAACTGTAAGTATTACTATGATGTGATCAAATATAAAGTACTGAACATAGGAAAGGATAAAAATAACACTTAAATTCCCTTGAAATTTGTTGCTAAAATATCAAATTTCGTATGATGTTATGTATTCAGATTTTTAATCAACATTTAATGAAGGTTTCTCTGCTACCAGTAAAAGATGGTGGTGCCTTCTTGATAGCGAGTACCATAGATCGATGAAATTTAAATTCCACATATCTTTGTAAATACGTATACTGAACGGAATTTAGCCATTTGTGTGACTGATATTTCTGTGAGAGATTCATCTCTCATTATATTGCAAATGATTCCTATTGCTTAAAGTGGTGCATCAGGACTTTTTAAGAGGGCTTAAATAATTGAGAGAGAGAAAGAAATGGGGTTTAACATCCACTCGACACAAACTAATTTTATTTCAATAATAAAAAGATGTACATATTTTTACCATAATAAAATTACACAATTACATGTTGCCATATATAAATAAAATATTTCAATACTCGGCTGCAATACTCAGCCCTAATTTTATTATCTTTCAGTTATGTGCTGGGACACGAGGCTATGCGACGAATGGCCCACTCTAACATTCTTATTTGTGGCATGAAAGGGCTAGGAATTGAAATAGCTAAGAATATTGTATTAGGCGGTGTTAAGTCTGTTACTGTACAAGATCAAGAGAATGTTGACTGGATGGATTTATCCTCTCAGTTTTTCTTGAGAGAAGAAGATGTGGGTAAGAATCGAGCTGACGTCTCGACACCTCGATTAGCTGAATTAAATACTTACGTTCCTGTCACATCTTATACTGGCGAACTTAATGAGGAATTACTTAAGTCATATCAGGTAAAAAAATTTTTGACTAATTGATGGCTTGTGAAGCTTTATTGTATTTATTTTATATAGAAAAGAAAATCATACTTTTTATACGTCCACATTCTTATGTGGGTGTATTATGCCGTCGCCACTGGATTATGGCCCCATGATTGTACAAAAAATCACATTTTAGCTTGTGGACACTCTAGAGGTCACAATTTTCATCTGATTTTGATGAAACTTGTAATGCATGTTTATAATCCAACGATCTTGGTACCTTTCGATATTTGCGCATACCAGATCATAACTTCCTGAATTATGGCCCTTGATTGTACAAAAAATCCCATACTGTTTAAACAGCTTTCAGAAATATTTGTGAATCTTTAGAAATTCGTCATTTTGCGTATAGCATTTTGGCGTGACATTTTTGTACGATTTCATGATTGTTTTCTGGCTGGACCAGACAGTTTGGAAAACCCCAGATAAGACTTTGACTTCCCACCCACGACATGTTCTATCATAATTGAAATTGGGGTTTCCATGGGATCCCACTATGAGGTATAATATTTGGTAGGCTATGACCTACTGTAGATTTTGTTTTAATTGGTTCATGAAGATTTTGTCTTTATGTTTGCTGTATAATAGTAGAACTTCTTGTTTATATTCAGGTTGTAGTGTTGACTAATTCTTCTCTAGAAGAACAACTTGCAGTTAGTAATATTTGTAGAAAAAATGATATTAAGTATGTAATAGCTGATACTAAAGGACTGTTTGGGTAAGATGTTTTACTCTATATTAGGGTGATGTTGGGTGATATTAGGAGGTCAATTCCAATTATATACGGTATGTTTTAATGTTTAATTGCCCTGCAACCTATCTTTCCATTTCATTCAGTATGAGTTTTTTTTTTTTATAACACATTGTTTGATAATAATAATATAGTAATTTTGTTGGGCTATTAGTAATTGTAATTTAGCTTGTATTACAATCCTAACCATTTATTTTTGGTCATCAACATCAGATTCTATATTTAACATTGTTGACATATTTGTCATACCAGGAGGTGCTGTATATGAACAAATTTAAGAGAGTGTTGATACTAAATGAAATACTTTTATTTCAGTGAAATATTTTGTGATTTTGGTGCTAGTTTTGTGGTATCAGATACAGACGGTGAACAAGCTATTAGTAATATGGTTGCCGCAATAACTAAAGAGACATCTAGTGTGGTTACATGTATTGATGAAACTCGACATGGTTATGAAGATGGTGATTATGTCACATTTCAAGAGGTACAGGGCATGACTGAACTAAATAACTGCAAACCAATTAAAATCAAAGTTCTAGGTAAATCCATTTTACTTTTACTTTATTTTTTGGTCTTTTGGTCACTGATATATTTTTTTAATTGTGATTCCAGTTTCGGAAATTATGATTGGAATTGTTTTATATCTTAGGTCCATACACCTTTAGTATTGGAGATACTAGTGGCTTTTCTGATTATGTTCGTGGTGGAATTGTAACAAAAGTTAAAATGCCTAAAACAATCAGTTTTGTAAGTACTTTTGATTATTCAGCTCTGATTGAAGTTAGGGAGAGATATTGCCATGGGCTCCGTCTGTCTCTCAGTCCCGATTTCATATCTGAAGAACATCACTTAACTCCCATTACCTACAAAAGGATAGATATGCCTAACCCTTGTTGACTATCCAGACTATTTAGCTGCTGTAGGTCTCATTACCTGGCAACCTATTTTTTTGTGGTTGCAAATTCGATTTGAAATAGTTTTGTCGTAATCATGAAGCAGTGTGTAGTGATTTTCCAGATTTAGAATTTTTCTACGACTGTTTATTTTTTTTCTTCGGCAGTGGCACAGACTGTTCTATTGTGGTTTAGTATTTTGTAGATCATTTCTCTTATATAATGAATCGTGATACTGATAGTTTTTATTTTTTATGTTTTCAGAAACCACTAGCTCAAGCTTTACAAGAACCTGAATTTTTATTGACAGATTTTGCTAAATTTGATCGTCCAGGTATTTTACATATTGCTTTTCAAGCACTGAGTGAATATAGAAAAGAGAATGGTTGTTTACCACAATCCTGGTGTAGGGTTAGTATTGTTGTATTATTATAACATCATTTATATTTGTTTATACCTGTATTATAGGTTTAATTTGACTATGGTAGGACAGTTGGCTGTTTGTTTGAAGACTTTGTGTCATGTCGTCTTATTTTAGGTTTCATCTTGGCTTTGTAAGGTTTTAATCTGCTAACATAAATTTGTGACAATTACAGATATATTCTTACCATAAAATACTTCACAATTGTTAAAGCGGATAGCTTTTAGATGATAATTTGATTTCATAAACTTGATATTCTTTAATATAGTTTATATGAAACTTAATCTGTGAAATCTATACTACAACATTTATGACACTTGAGCAAATTTACATAAAATATCATGTAGTCAAATTTAATTCTGTTCTATTTATCAGGATGATGCGGATGCTTTCCTCAAAGTATTTAAAGCTGTAAATGAGAAATCAACAGCTAAATTAGATGAATATGATGAAAAATTAGTAAGAATGTTTTCCTATGTAGCTAGAGGTGATATATGTCCAATGCAAGCTGTGATAGGTGGTATAACTGCACAAGAAGTTATGAAGGTAAGACTCATTTTTTTATGCGTCCACATTTAAATGTAGGTGTATATTGCTGTCATTCTTTTCTCTCTGTCCATCGTCCATGTTTCTTAGGGTATTACAGAATTCAATTATAATCCATTTGAAATTTGATGAGTTGTCCAACTCATTCGTAATAAGACAATTTTTTTATAATCACCTTCAGAGTTATGCCCCTTTGTTCCAAAATCTTGTTACATTTTCAATTATTATCTATTGACTTTGCTACAAGTCGCAATTTGAAAAAGAGTTTACTGTTAATAATAATATACTGAGCCAATAACTGCTGTGACAGGCGTATATAGTTTATATCCTGGGAAAATATGTTTTACATTGGTATTAGTTTTAGTTCCTTGAAGGAGTGCTTTACTCTCAGATTTCCTATACTTATTATATGTCCTTGCTAGAATTATGTTTTCTCATTTATTTCAAATGAAGTAAGCATAAAAATGAGCTTGATTTTTTTTTTTTTTTTTACAAGTCTTTGCATAGAAAAAGTGACATACATATATATTTTGTGTTGCAGGCATGTAGTGGAAAGTTTATGCCAATCCTACAGTTTTTATATTTTGATGCGTTAGAATGTTTACCAGTAGATGCAGAAACAGTTATAACGCAAGATTCTTGTAAACCTGTAAGTTATATTTTATTAAGCATCTCATTTTCTTATGATATAGGTAACTTTCATAAAGGCAAAGAGTCCAAAGTATCACAATTATGGATTTATCTATAAATAACTGGCACTACCAAAGCTCACTATCGTTCGCCAAAGTTGCAATTTTCGATTGAAAAAAATGAAAGTGGCGATTAATATTTGATTATGGCGAAAACATTTTGGGGTACTTGCACTTCCTTTTTAAAAGTGCAGAAAAAAAGATCTTAAAATTCTAATCGGATATATATCCTAGTTCAACCATTACATTGAGTGTCAATCACAATCATGTGGTGGTATACTAGAAATTAATCAACTCGCTGATAATCCAGAGTAATACTAATCAGTTGTCTTGGATTAATGATTAGTTGATTGATAATTGCCAATAATGTATATAAAGCCTATCTCAAGTCATTATTTGATGTTTCGTTTCATCTTAAAAAGATAAGGCAGGACACTACCTAAGAATTTTACATTGATAACAGAAACTTGCCATTTAGTATAATATTAGTATATGATGCCCCAAATCAGATTTGATAATTTGAGCGCAAAATGTTTGTTTGTTTCCGTGGAAATGGTGGCCATATTTGATTTTTTTATATATTCACGGTGGCTATGTTAGGAAATCAAAATCTTCACCAATTTTATTGAAACAAACTATTTGTGATTTGGAATAACATATATAGGCATTAAAGAGTGCAACAAGGCATACATTTTACTATTTCAATGTTAATAAAGAACATTATGCATCCCACATAAAACAAGTGGGTGCGACCGAACACACCACTAAAAAGATTTTGTACAAGGCTGACCTTAAAAATATCTTTGTTTCACCAAACCCGACCCACAATCGAGGAGATGCGTGTCAGAGAAATCAATACAGAAAACTTATTAGCTCTGTAAACTACAGATTCATTAATTTTGTTTAAAGCGGAAATTGCAAATTTTCTAAGAAAGTCAAAACGTAATTATTTCTATGTCTTTTGCTCAATAGGTTGTCAACTCACAATTTTACGATCATAGGTGTCATTCTCACACTTAAGATTCATTTAGACAGGAAATAATAACACAATTTCCTCCCAATTACCTCCCTTCATTTTTCTCGAAAACGGATATTGAAAATATCGTCATGTTTAAAACGACGCACCACAGACATTGAGGCAGATTCATTTCGTGGGAATGGACGTGCTTTCGTCTGCAACCATTTTGTTGAGAAGCGACACCTATGACGCTTTCGTCTTGATCAACCAGTTAATGAATCAAACCATAGCAATAGTAAAGGGAAATAACTCTCGTGATATATTTCAGGTTGACACACAAAATAAAATAAAAAGATCGTGGAAAAGTGCAATAAAATAATTTAAGTCGGGGGTGGTTTTAGTAAGTCTGTCGCGTTAGGCGAAACAAAGATATTTTTAAGGTCAGCCCAATAAAATGTCCAAATGTATAACAAACACTTTGAAAATCACCTTATTGCACACAGTAGCTATAGCACTAATCGTATTCCAAAGATGAGACCATTATCTCTCATAGATTTTGAGAATTCAATTTTCTAAGACCTGATATGGGTGAAAAATTGAGTACGGAAAAAAGCAAGTTAAAAGTTAAAAATTTGATTTACCTATATAAATGACTAAATATTTAACACTATATAATATTAAGGCTGGACACGACTTGAAAAATCAACAAATTTTAACTATTTTGGGCAATTTTAGCTGTTATCAAAATTTGACAGATCAATCTATACAGAGTGTTTTATAAGGTAGTGTCCTGCCTTAATTAAATTAAAAAGATAAATTGAAAGAATCATATGGTCGACATTTCTTTTCGAAGAGAATTTAATAGTTTGATAGTTGAATTTCGTTTACTGTCGCTTCATACAGCATGAAAAATATACAAGCATGCCTAATTGGATATTATTTCAAATTGTACTATTACCATGGGTCGGATTGGAAGTATCTCTTACAAATTTTGTAATTTCTATAAGGGATTTAGATTCTGATACCGCTCGGCTTATTGTATGTGCAAAACATAAATTTAAAGAAAACTTGAAAATTGGCATTCCTTAGATGAGATTAGATGAGTAAATACTAAAAATATTTTGTTCAGTATGGTGTGCGAAAAGACTGGTCTTCAAAAATCTGATTTGTGATAATGTATTATATAGACAGGTTTTTTAAGTTGTTGCATATTGTATATAACGATAAATGTTTTATAATAGGCCTACCCAAGAAATAAAATTGTTACATGTTGTCTTTTTTTATCCATTTTTTTTGGCAGAAGAAATATGAATATAAAATTGTCAATTTTGGCGGGAAAAAATTGAAAGCCAGTGTGAACCCTAGGCACAAAATTCATGTATGATGAACTAGCATGGTAAGATACAAGAGTATAATATAATCATCTTATTGTTGTTTTTATTTCAGAAAAACTGTAGATACGATGGTCAAATAGCAGTGTTTGGAGAAGAATTTCAGAAAAAGATAGAAAATATCAATTATTTCTTGGTAGGTTAATTCTTGATATAGGGCAATAATTAATAAAAATGGTCAGAAGTTTAAGATGTGGCTTATAATTCCTGTTGACAGATATTTCATTTTTATTATCTGCCTACATTATCTGTTTTATTTTCGCCATTCATAACCCATGAATGGTGTTCAGTATAATTTGAATCAATGTTTATATACTATGTATTATAGGTTGGAGCTGGTGCTATAGGATGTGAAATGTTAAAGAATTGGGCTTTGATGGGAGTAGGATGTGGAGAGAAGGGTCACGTTACTGTCACAGATATGGACACCATTGAAAAATCTAACCTGAATAGACAATTTCTCTTCAGACCATGGGATGTTCAGGTATTAGAAATATTGATAATTTTATAATGTTTACCTTTTAAAATAATTGGGGATCACGTGGCTAAGTGGGTAAGACGCTGGCTCGCAAGCCTGGAGGTCGGGTGTTCGATCCCTGCATTGGCCGAGAAAGTTCATCCAGATTTTTCGGCGTGGTTCCCCCTTGTCAGTGATACAGGACGGAGGGCCTGACAAGGACAGCTGTCTAGTCCTTCGGATGAGACAAAAAACGAGGTCCCGTGTATACATTGGAATGCACGTAAAAGATCCCTTGGCAGTTGGAATTCGATATAAGAGTAGGCGATAGTGCCACTGCCCAGACAAAATTTCCCTCGTAGCACACTGTATGACGTATGCCCATCTTCATTAGCCCAGCCTAGGAACAGAACAGTAGGACGTTAAACCCCATTTCATTTCATTTTTTAAAATAATTATGCCAAAGTGCTAAATAAAGAAAGTAAACAAGGTGTGTGTAATATTATATATATTTTTCATCAGAAAACGAAATCATCTACCGCAGCAGCAGCAGTCAAACAGATGAATCCAGCTGTTAAAATAACAGCAAAAGAAGACAGAGTTGGACCTGATACAGAAAATGTTTATACTGACAGTTTTTTTGAGACATTAGATGGTGTAGCTAATGCTCTGGATAATGTAGATGCAAGTAAGTTACCTTTGGAACTTGAAATTATAAATTAGGTCACCGTTTAATCAATTATTGCTAATAATCCTTTAACTGAAAATTGATTCTGAGGTTAATGAGCTGATTGACACAGCTTCATCACAAGTTTGTTATGATGCCTCTCTGAATAATGGAGTAAAAAATTGGACATGCTAGGTACACATTAACTAATGTATGAATGATTAATTACGATACTGTCCATATGTCTTTTGATATGGATGTAGCTATGTAATATATCCTGATTATGGTTTGTTTTTTTATGATACTATAGGAATGTATATGGATAGAAGATGTGTATATTATCGTAAACCGTTATTAGAGTCTGGTACACTAGGTACTAAAGCTAATGTTCAGGTAATTATAATCATGTACCATACACCTTGATGAGTTTAGTAACCAAATTAGTTTCTAATCTGGATCTTTATGTAGAATTGTGTACCCCTCATAAGTTAATTGATGACTTATTTTGAAATGATTTATATACTACTTTGAACCAGTTTTGTCTGGTAAGGAAACTGTATTTTGAATAATAATGTCTTTTGTTAAGATATTTGTTTGGGCCAGGAAATACCTTTGGTACTTCTGCCAACCATATATCACACAAAGGTGTACACTGCAGGAATTCATTTGCGGCCTTTACAGAATTCTACAATGTTTTGCAAATTAGAGTACATTAGAATTATATCAAATGTTTGGCTGAAACCATAAACTTACTATAATTTACTATGTCATGGATATTTAATTATATTATTTTAAGGTGGTAGTTCCTCATGTAACAGAATCTTATTCCTCATCACAAGATCCACCAGAAAAATCTATACCAATCTGTACATTGAAAAATTTCCCTAATGCTATAGAACATACATTACAGGTAATAATTTTACTCATATAAGTATGTAGTTAGTCATTGGAACCATGACTTGAATATGGTACTCAAATTTACTTTTGACCCAAAGCACAGACATTAATTTTCACAGAAAAATGGAAAGACATAAGCAGATCTGGATCTGAATATGGTACTCAAATTTCCACTTTTTACCTAAAGTGCAGACAGTAATTTTTGCAGCAAAATGGAAAGATAAGCAGATCTGGAGGATTGTTGCTATTTATGGCTGCTATTATGAGTTATTTGATAATCTTGGTAATTGTACAGTACAATTAGATGAATGTTTTCTGTTTTTTAGTGGGCTCGAGATGAATTTGAAGGATTATTCCGTCAACCAGTTGAAAGTGCTATACAGTATATAAATGATCCGAAATTTATTGAAAGAACACTTAAATTACAAGGAACACAACCTGTAAGTAACTTTTCCAATCATTCATCTTTTACTGAACAAATAGCTCTAAATAAAATGCTAAAGCCATGCTTCCAGATTGAAGATAAATTTTAATGTTATCAAATTTCTCTTTAGTTTATATTTAAAATGAAACATTTATTATTTCGTCTTTATTGAAGGGTGAAACTTTTGAAGTAGTGAAGAGAGTTTTAGTTGATGAAAAACCTAAAGATTTCCAGGATTGTGTAGCCTTTATGCGACACCATTGGGAAAAAAATTATAACAATGTTATTAGACAACTTTTATTTAATTTCCCTCCAGAACAGGTAAATAGATATAAATTTTCATTTCCACCAGTACATATGTATTGCAACTAGAGCTGTGTATTTCGGCAAAAAATCTTATTGCAATATATTGTGATACTTGACAAAAAGTATTGCAATATATTGTAGTATTGCAATACTTCGATAAAGTCAGTTTATCACAAAGCACAGTTATATTTGAATAGTTTTATTGTTTTTACAACTTTGGTTTTGTCTTTGGACACTTATTGTTTACTGCATAGCCTAAATAATATGACTGATTATGTGAATACACATTTCAGTTTATTTGAATGGATTCTGATGCATAGACCTGTGGCATATGTCAAAGTCTTCATGGCTATTAGATCTATGTTTGAACCAGCTCATTAAGTTTTGTTTGTAAATTCTGTACTGTATTTATGCTAAAAACTTTTAATAATATGACTAGAAAGTGTCAAGTGAATACTCCAAGGGAATTTCCAACTTTTTATGCATGTTTATTAACATTTAAAAGGTGATAAACTGAAATTATTGACCAGCTCTAGTTTAATGGACATTATTGTATTTCCTGTACACAAATAGTATGTAATCCAAAGGTTTTTGACCCTGTAGAGGTCTCAATGTTTATCCGTTTTTGATGAAACTTAAAATATAAGTTTATATCCCAAAGGTCTGGGCCTATCTTGCATGGCAATGGCTTGTTCTTTTTTACCTTTGCTCTGTTTTTCTTGGTCTGTTTGTAAAACCAAGGATCATATATTATGTAAGATTATCTTTTACAATAGTTATCAATTATTCATAATTCTTATCACTTGTTATATCTTGTAGACAACCAGTTCTGGGGCACCATTTTGGTCTGGTCCAAAAAGATGTCCACATGCATTAGTGTTTGATCCAAATAATGTAAGTAGATTTAACTGGATATAATCTGTATTCAGCAGCCATTCAAGGGAATTTTCATAACTGAACGCTTAACAGTGTTTCTAAGTACCGATGTCAAGTAAAATTTTATGCTTGGGTGCATCGGCAGCAAACATCGATACTTGCATTGGTAAATTTGACCTTGGCTTAATCTTACTATTGGAACAAAAATATTGTTTGCACCAACATTAATTACTGCCTACCTTTGTCATATTTATAAATAATATTTATCCATTTTTGTGAAGAAAATCCATGATTTTTATTTAATCAAAAAAACTATTGCTGAATTTTTCACCGATTTTCAGCAGGTGTAACGCTGTGCGTAATATAGTTGGCACTAAAACTTCTGTTAAGCAACAGTGCGGCAATGATCGTGACAAAACTTGTCTTTAACGGTACATTTAGTTTATTCAATCAGTATTGGTCTATTGTTATTTTCAAAGTATGGCCGTTGAATGGGCGATGTTTTGTTAAATTTATAGCTAAAACAGTGACCGTTTATGAAAGAGATGAAACTAAAGAATTTATACTGGGGATTTATTGAGACCGATTACAAGGAGAGGTGCTGAAAAAGAGTGGCTGCTCCAACAAATTCTACTGTAATGGATATCTTAAAGAAAGAATTGAGAAGAATTATTTAGTGGCCATTCTATAATATAACACAAGAAGTGAATAATAATAATCACAGGATTACATTAATGTTTTTGAACTATTTTAGGAAACTCATTTAGATTATGTATTTGCTGGTGCCAATCTACGAGCACAGATGTATGGTTTAAAACAGAATAATGATAGAGCTGCTGTTAAAGCAATGTTAGCTAAAATTAAAGTACCAGAATTTACACCTCGATCAGGTGTTAAAATAGATGTCACAGATGCAGAAGCTGCGTCTCGAAACAATGATGGATTTATTGGTTGGTGTGACTACATTTATCTGATCAATTTGAAATTTATATATAATTACATTAGTGAGACGCTCTATGAACCTTGTGAACGCTCTATCTACAAAAGTTATCCGATCTGTATGAAATTTATGTGCATTTACTAAGATCACTAAATCAAAGAAACCTATTGAATTTCAACAGATTCCATTAATTACTTCTAGAGTTATTGCCCTTGTTTCACTTTATTGAACTGTGTGAACACTGAATCAACAAAAGTTATTATCCGATATGTATGAAATTTATATGCATTATTTAGATCACTAAAACGAAGAAGACTATTGAATTCCAACAATTTCCATAAATTACTTCTAGTCTTATAAATTTACCATCTAAACTGTTTGAAATTTATATGCATTATTTAGATTACTAAAACAAAGAAGCCTAACTAGGATGGAAAATGCCAATGAACCTTCTCAAACAATATTGGGAATGAAATCGGACTTCCTGGTTGACCAAGTGCCCTTGCTTAGCCTCCCTGGTTGACCTAGTGCCCTTACTTAGCCACCCTGGTTGAATTAGCACCATTACATAGCCACCCTGGTTGACCTAGTGACCTTACTTAGCCACCCTGGTTGACCTAGTGACCTTACTTAGCCACCCTGGTTGACCTAGTGCCCTTATTTAGCCACCCTGTTTCCCACCTTCTTGGTGTTTTAGCTTATTTATGATAGTAACGTTGACCTCAACATTATAATTAGTTGCTAATAAATAAAATTCATATACACAATTCAATATTTCAACCGATTTTATTGAGTTCATATTTATTTTCAGATGAAAGTCAGTTAGATGTTTTACAGAAGTCCATTCCACCACCAGCAGACTTTAAATCGTTAAAATTAATTCCTATTGAATTTGAAAAAGATGATGACACAAATTTCCATTTAGATTTCATTGTTGCTGCTTCAAATCTTAGAGCAGAAAACTATGATATACCACAAGCTGATAGACATAAAGTAAGATACAATATACAGTATTCATCTATATTTTATCAAGGTTGCAAGTAGTTACCCAGTTTAACATAATCACCCTATTAACAAATAGTGCAAAGAAATTGTGTATTAACTCCTTTCAACTTGTCACATATCGGAGAGGAGTTGTAGACTATGTTGCCCAAAATGGTGCAAGCTAGTCACTAGAATGTGTCATAGATTACATTGTGACATCACACAATATAATGTTCTGGCTTTCCTGATTATTTCTAATAGGTCTAGTGTTACCTGTCATTTTGAAATGAACCAGCCACTGGGTAACCGATAGTCATCTTTTCAATGACAGACATGTTTGTTTATGCCATACTCTATTCACGTTATTAATTGCATAACATATTCAGAATGATGATACCTAAGACAATACCTTCGCAATTGCATACATGTATTCATACATCGATATAATATCAACATTCATAGTCAAATTTCATCAACTTCCATAATGCATATCCTACTTTTGCTTTTATCCTACCAAACAGAAATTATCATATATTAAAAAGCAAAACTACAAGTAAATACATATTTTATTCATAAGTACATGTCAATTTATAAAATTATATTCATAAGCATAAACTAATTAGTTTGCGTGTATCATCAGAAATATGTCACATGGCTGATTTTTTTTTAGATTTGTTTACTTTTGATATATGAATGATACCATACTGGCTGGTTCATTGTTTTACCAATCGGCTAGATTAAATATCAATCGGCTAAAGCCGACAAAAAACAGTCAATTAAGAACAGTGGTGTCAGGTTTACTTCATGTAATTTACAACTATTATTAGTTAGTCCCTAACAGAGTCAAGTTGTGTTGAATGATGATTTCTACATGTAGTGTGTTTAATTATATTGTAGAATTATTGATATATAATAACATATTATTTCTATTTATAGAGTAAATTAATAGCTGGTAAAATTATACCTGCTATAGCTACAACAACAGCTCTAGTAACTGGTCTGGTTACATTAGAACTATATAAGGTAAGGTTAATATAAATACACTCATATTAATCCAGTAATGTACACCATTCTGGTTCTAAGATATCTCCATGTCATCAAAAATGGGCCATGTCTCATCTTTTCCGCATGTTCTTACTTCCCCGTGATCAAGTGAACTCTATTATGTGTTTCTTGAAAAAAGGAACTAAACACTAGACTCAGCTGTCAAGTGCGTAACCATGGGGAAACACTATTGACAATCACGAACGGCATTGGATAATCAATTGTCAATTTGTTATTCCACAATGATAGCGACATTTTGCGTCAATCTGTCATTTTTTACGATCAAAATGCCTTAGTATCATTCCTGAGAACTACTGATAACTGTGAGAGAGATGACCGAAAGTATTCTACGTGGGGAGATTGAGGACGCAGACTTCAATTAAATAGGCAGAAAAATCCATGCTTTAACAATGGTCGCCAATACAAAAACCGGTGGATTTGAAAACGATTTCACAGGAGTTAATCTAGATGAAGTCACAGAATTATTCGGACGTTATTTCAAAATCTTACTTATTTTTTGTTTGTCTTATTGAGAGGAAAAAAAAATAATAAATTTTTTATTTTTGGGTGTTTCTTAAAAATGAAAAACTATTTTCTTTTTTCTGGAACACCAGATACCAATACCCTTTAAATTCTCAACAATTTGTGTTGTAATGTTGTATATTAGAAGACAGTAGCCTGTAATTTAATATGTAAATATGTTCTTTGTAGTTGACTCAGGGTCACACTAAGGTTGAACATTTCAAGAATGGGTTTGTAAATTTAGCACTCCCATTCTTTGCCTTCTCCGAACCAATAGAGGCCCCAAAAAGCGAGGTGAGTTTGTTTTGTTTGTTTTTTTTCCTCTATATATCTTACTAAATTAAATAGTTTGTTGTAATTTATTCTGGGTATGAAATTCGCAATGGCTCATTGAGTAAGACGTTGGCTCACTAATATGAGATCCCATGTACGATCCCGGTATTGGCCGAGAAATTTTCCAGCATGGTCTCCCCTTGTCATTGGTGCAGGTCAGAGGACAACGAAAAACCAAGCTCCTGTTTACACATTGATATGAACATCAAAGATCCTTTGGCAGTTGGAATTTGATATAAGAGTAGTAGGCTGTAGCACCGCTGGCCAAGCAAAATTTTCCTCATAGCACAATGTATGACTTCATTAGCTCAGTCGGAGCAGAAAAGTGGGACGATAAACCCCATTTCATTTCCATTTTGCCAAGTTAACAGAAAGCATGGAAGGCAGATAACCAGGCTGTATTATTTCCTAGAAACCAAGGGAATAATGGGCAGCACTTTAAAGAAATACTGTCGGATGCATTTTAAATGAGATTATAATGACTTAAACAACTTGTATATCTTAAAATATGTAATATTTGAAAGCAATTCATGGTATATTATTATTTTTCAGTATAATGGGAACAAATTCACTCTATGGGATAGATTTGAAGTACAAGGTGAAATGACCCTAAAAGAATTTATGAATTACTTTCAGGTAAATATTTAGTATTGAACTAACATAATCCATGGATTTTTGTGTTGATCTTGATAAAATAGATAAATCTTGTAAAATTCTGTTCTACTTACATGTAATTAGAAGTTATTGACAATCTGTTTATTATTGTACTTTATTTTTTACAGGAAAAACATAATTTAGAGATTACAATGTTATCCCAGGGTGTGTGTATGTTATATTCATTCTTCATGCAGGCCTCAAAACGAGATGAACGAATGAATTTACCGTAAGTTGATTAATTATCTAACGTGTGGAGTGCACTTTAGAACATAAGGTCTGTTGTTGAGTCAAGTTGTGGTTTCTACAGGACCAAAAATATGGTTGCCTGCCGAACCTCTTTAGTTTCCTCTGCGTCCATCTTTTTCCACTATGTCTGTCTGTTTCCTTGAACTGTTAAAGACCCCTATAATCAAGCAAATTATTGAAATAAAATTGTACCATATAGTACATGCGAAATAACCTAGTTTTTGTTGAGTGGATCTTAACCTTCATTTTTCTCCCACTATCTGAATCTGCCTATTTTACCCAGAAATACTAACATTTAGCTGTTAGATTGAACTGTAATCAGATTCTCCCCAAACACAAAGGAAGTAATTATTGAGAAATATTATTGACATGAAATGATGAAATGGGGTTTAACGTCCTACTGGCATACACCATACAGTGTCCTATGCGGGAAATTTTGGTAGGACAGCGGCACTACGGCCTACTCTTATATCGAATTCCCACTGTCATGGGATCTTTTACATGCACACCAATGTGTACACGCGACTTATTTTTCGTCCCATCCAAACAACTAGACATTTGTCCTTGTCAGGCCCTCCGTCCTGCATCACTGACAAGGGGGTCCACATCGGAAAATTTGGATGAACTTTCTCGGCCAATTCAGGGATCGAACACCCGAACTCCAGGCTAGTGAGTCCGCATCCTACCCACTGTTACCTCCCTAATTGACATGAACTTAGAAGTCGGTACCGCAAGTAAAGTATTTTTAATATAAAAGAAACATAATAATATTAATGCAGTGTTTTATTCTTCAAATAAAAAGCATTATATGTGATTGCACATGTCATCTTCTGTCCGCAATTCCAGGATAGGGATTTTCAATTTTTTTCCAATCCCAGGAGAGCTTTTTTCAGCTCTCCATAATATTTTTAGAGGTGAAGGCCTGCACTATAATATATATCCCAGAAATAATAAGAAATAAAACATTAGATTACCATACATTGTTTGTTGAATTGAATTGAATTGATGACCTAATTAAACTCAAGGAAACATCTTTAAGTTATTAATTTTATTTTCTTAACAGTATGTCTGAAGTGGTGAAGAAAGTATCAAAGAAGAAGATACCAGCTCACGTACGAGCTTTAGTGTTAGAAATATGCTGTAATGATAAAGATGGGGAAGATTGTGAAGTTCCTTATGTTCAATACATTCTCCCTCAGTAATTGTATTCATTCTTCTCCTCAAAACTATACAAGTGCTTATCATTGTGTCAGTTGTATTTGTAGTGATGTTACTGGACACTAAAATGATTACAGACTCAAATACTTCATTTTGTGCTTAACGTTTATTTCATGCCTTCAGCTGGATTAATTTATGTAAAAACGACTTGTACTAAAATATTAGATTGATATTCTGGTATTCCTGAAGTCTCTCCTTATGACAGTCTCACTTATGATATGGCAAGCTGGTTCCACAAGGTTCACAGAGTACTCAGTTTGACACTTGATGTTGTAATGAAATATTGTTCTAAAAATTTTATTGCACTTATCAAAATACATAGATATTTTTATCAACCATTCTTGTGAAATGCTAAATTGTTTTAGCTGTACAATACCTGTTATATTTAAATGTATGGTGCAATGTCTGCAATTAAATAGTCCTTAATTACATGCTATTTTTTTTTTTTCATGCCGAGTCACCAACGAATATGCTGACAAGAATTAACTCTTGTAATCTTAAAATGTCGCCTATTTGTAAAGTTATTAAAACAATCCATCACACATTTGTAGTATTGTTCTAAATTTAAGTATACCAACCTTATAAATTTTCAAGGAAAATTGAGCCGGGAAAACAAGGAATTTGTGCTTGATAGTGCCGGAGACATCACATGTCTGAATACACAACATACTTAAAAGAGGATAGCAACATCTTATCTGTATGGATTTTAAATGCGTCCTTTAAATTAGTGACACGAAGAAGCCTTTTGAATTCCCGTTAATTACATCGAGTTATGGCCCTTGTTTCACTTTGCCAAGCGCTTGAATGACAAGTTATTTGATGTGTATGAAATTTATATGCATTATGGTTTAACGTCCTACTGGGCTAATGAAGACGCTATACAGTGTACTATGAGAAATCTTTCCTGGACTGTGGGGCTATAGCCTACTCTTAATAAGGGATCTTTTGCGTTCACACCAATGTGTACATTGGACATTCAGTTTTTTGTCCCATCCATACAACTAGACAGATTTTCTTGTCAGACCCTCAGTCCTGCACCACTGACAATGAGATTCTCCAACTTTTTCGGCCAACAACGGAAGTAAACCTGCAGTCTAGCAAGCCAGCCTCTTACCCACCGTGAAACCTATTGAATTTCAGCAATTTCCATTAATTATGTCCAAAGTTATGGCCCTTTTACTTTGTTGAACCTTTTGAATTCCCTATAGACAAACATTATCATCCGATCTGTATGAAATGTATATGCATTATTTAGATCACTAAAACCAAGACTATTGAATTCCAGCAATTACTTCTAGAGTTATGGCCCTTGTTTCACTTTGTTGAGCCTTGCAAAATTTATATGCATCATTTAAATTAGTGTAACAAAGAAGCCTATTGAATTTCAGCAATGAGTGCCCCATGCAGCGAAAAAATTTCCCTACTGAAAGTTGAACTGGACACAGCGAATGTGCACACTTCAGTGGCTTGTCTCGAAGTCATTTCTAGCTAAGTCAAACGGTACAATAATACTCAACGCAAGTCTATAAATAGCCATTGCACGTGAAATTTTCTACACATCTATCAACTTTTACAGTTGTAAATAATCTATTGTTGACTATTCTGAATAGCAGTAATATTTAGCTTTTTGGTTATTACTGCAGCTTTAGAAATTACGCTTTTAAATTGCTTTAAAATTAATTAACTAGACCATTAGGAGCGGCATCTTTTGGTTTAATACAAATAATATCTGAAATACTCGGGTTAGACAAAAACAAGATACTAGCAGTAGTTTCATTTTACTTTTACAAGGTTCTTAAAACAATTGTTGAATTGCCTAACGAGCATGTTGCTAAATTCAATTTCTTGTTCCAGCTTTCTGTTTCGTAAAAAGGTAGTTTTGATTATCCCGGCCTGTCAATCAGATGGAGAATGGTCGGTAGACTGGTTATGTGTAACTAATTTCAAAACAAGGGTACATAACCTATTTTATACTCAAAAGTGCCCGGGTGTTATGGCCGACACTCGTACCCATTTTTCAGTCTATTATTTATTGATGGTTAAATGGTCACAAGTTATTAAGTATAACATGACCGTTTATTTAGTGACTATAAACGTGCAAAACTGATTTAAGACTTGTGGTGTAGTTGTCAAGATATTTATTTATGGTGGTGCACCCTAGATCTGTATGAAATTAAAGTCTTATCGGATAGTAATTTTAGCTTCTAGAGCGTCCACAAGCATTGTGGATGCCAGACCGACGACAATATATGACCACATTTCAATGTGGGCGTATAAAAACAAAGAAAATTCTATTTTTCAACAGTTTAAATATCATATTTTGGCAATTTTTGTCTTAAAATTTATCTATTTTTAATTAAAGATACATTATGGGAGATTTTGATAAGGAGTTACCCATTCTTGCTATAACAGTTCAAAAATAGATGATGAAAGAAGAATATATTGAAAATTTCAGTCAAATTACTTTATTCTGAACATAGTTATCACCAGTGTAATTTTTGACTAGAAATGGGATTGAATTCCCTCTTCACTGATTCTTAGTATGGCCGATCGTTTGATTGACAGGCCTACGTAATCTCTGCTGTCTTTTGTCTGCTGTCATCATATCCGAATTTGTGTTTTACCTTTTTGGATTTTTATAACAATTGGACAAAATGAGTGAGAGGGTAAATTTTCATTCTTACTTGTATTTTGGGCATGCATTAAATCAATTGAATATAGAACATAATATTATAATACAATTATGATAAATCTATAGGTATACACCAGTGGCGTCGTGCCTATTGCAAGTATTGGGGAAATAAAAATATTTTTATTGATATTATTAAGACAGAAGACCTGTCCGTCTGTATTAGTCATCACACAGTCTCCAGGAATTGTATAATTTGTCATTATCTGTGCTTAGTTTATAGCACTTTAAATAATTTAGATATCATTTGTTAAGGTATCGCTCAACAGCGGCCACGCTTCGTGCACTCTATCATTTAGCCTCGATCCGGGAGTATGACGTCAACGTAACGGTTAATCTCCGCTCACAACGCCATTTAAAATTAAATCAGTCAACGAAATCTTGTTTAAATCCAATCTGAATCCAAGCCATCCGTGGGTCTACAGAGTTGATTTTGTGCTTGTTGTGTAAATAAAGATCTAATTTATAATTTCTATGACATCTGATGCCTAAATAAAGACTTGCAATAATCAGATTTAGCTCTTGCATAATGTATGTTTAACAAATATGAATCAAAATCAATCAGATATTAACTTAAGCCTCCAGACTCCAGAGTGTCCACAAGATTTTTCAAAGTGATCAAGGGCCATAATATAACTCTGGCAGTAATTATTGTAATTTCTTTGTCACATGACCGTAAACACTGTAGCCTATAAATTTAAAGTCAATCCGATATTAACTTTAGCCTTGCTTGTGGACATCGGACAGGGACGACAACAACATTTCAATGTGGGCGTATAAAAATGAATAACAAACACCTTTTAAATTCTATTTTCATACAAAAGGTTTAATATAACAATGGCTCTACTACAACACACTTCTGCATCAATCGAATTGAGAAATTGAATTCCCAAAAGAATAAAAGTAACAAGACATAAGTTAGTCACATTATGTACAGTCTAATGTCTTGGCTGATCTAAAATAGATAAAATAAACAGACCTAAAATCACACAAAATGGCCAACAATTATTTAACATGGTTGAAGACATAATATCACTCTAGTTTATTTACTGTGATTTTTTTTTTCCATTTTTATTTATATTTTTTTTTGAGGGGCTAAGTAATAAAACAGGACTCAGTTTTACTTAGGAAACGGGAATTGTTACTTTTGAAAATGTTAAAAGTAAATAAATAGATATATATATATATATATATACGCTTGAGGTATGTAGCATTCAAAAAAATCAAAATGCAATAGATATCTATGTTATGTAGTATGAACAAAGCAAATAAACACTCCATAACTAAAATGGCCACTGTGAATTATATTATAAGAGAAAAATATTTCCTTATTCTTAGTAAATTATCATTATACCTTATCATAGAATAGTTCACTCAAAAAAATTTAGATTTAATCTACATGTTCCTCTAGAACATATACATGTTTTTATCCATTGAATTTTTTTATCATATAACATAAAATTTCTGATGTGCTGTACAGGTCCTCATAGTCTTAAATTCATATAATACAAAAATAATCAATTCAATATAATGGATATTTTTTAAATACTTAGTATCTAAATTTTAATATTCTTCACAAAATTTACTGCAAGTGTCATAGTAATAAATAGTAAGTTACATTTTGAACCTTTTTTTCAATAATGAGTTACCCCAATAAAATATCTGGATTTCTTGCCTTTGCAGGCCAGTAATTGTATCTACACACAGAAATCATCAGTATATAGTCAACACATTATTTAACAAGAACTAAAAATTACCTCTCAATAGAAGTCAAAACTTTGTGTAACCAGTCATCAATAACTGGATTTGAAATAACTGAGCATATCATTGTCAATGAAATGTGTGAACACTGAACACAGACAACAAGAATTCTGGTTATGAAAAGGTAGGTAACCGAATTACAGTGGGATGAAATATTAGCATTACATTATATTGTGATGTAGATCATACATAGCAATACAACGTTTAATAATATAACAGAAAATATAAAAACAAAGAAAATTCTATTTTTCAACAGTTTGAATAACATATTTTGGCAATTTTTGTGTTAAAATTTATCTGTTTTTAATTAAAAAATATGAATCAAAAATAATCTTTTGTAGACATGTCTATAAAAGTACATGTATTAAAAATTTGGGGGGTGGGGGTGTGGAATTCTGTTATAAGTAGCCCTAACTAGTGCATAATAAACATTTCAGCATATAAACTACACATAGCATAAATACATGTAGATTTAAAAAGACAATTATGGCATGTAAAGGGGTTTTATCTTCTAACCGAATAAATTAATAATATAAGCTTTAACATGATATTTAAAAATTGTTCTTATGATATATATACATACATTATTAATATGTACATTGTACATGTATGCAAGTATAAGATACCCACATATACCCTGGGCTCAAACACACTAAGAAAGGTACATGTATTTCTATAAAAAAAAAACATGTTACACATATTCTAATATATGGGGAAAAAAAGAAATTAAACATCAATGTACAATCAAGTTATGTTTAATATAAATAAAATGAATGATAAAGGGAGGGTTAAATATTCCAAAGATATTATTAAAAGTTGATATAAATTGATGAGTACAACCCACATATATATAAATTAACCAATGTAATATTTACTGTACATACTTTCTGTGTACTTATATACATGTATGATGGTAATAAATGTGAGCTGTTTGGTAGGGGGTGTGGAGTGGGCATATTTACTGCATATATATTAATGCTTTTTATAAACTAGTTGTAAATAAAAATATAATAGGAATTTACACACACAACATTATTAATGCTAATATATTTTCTTAATACTAAATGTTGAGAATTTTAACATACCATAGTTTTACACTTTTAAAACTGATCTACAAAGATTTCATAAACTACAAGATGTACACATAATAATAATAAAAAAAAAAACTAATAAGATCTTTGATTAAATTTCTAGGAAGTTCTATCAAAGAAGAAACATTCTTCTTACATTTTCTATGAGGTATAATATTAGAAATAAAATTCTTCATGTCACCATTTTCTTTTCTCGCCATCTTTAATCATTTATCATCACTATGGTTACACAATGGTGGTTATCACATCATAATGCTGTTGTACTGCCTTTTGTCTTAAGTCATTCCTTTTATATTCTCATATATTATTAAATTTAAAAACACAAAATGTCACACTTCATTTCTTTTTTTGATAATTACTCTTCTGAGCAGTGCTTTGGCAAAATGATGTTTTAAACATTTCTAATATTTTTTTTATATATGCTAAAGCATGAAGGATAAGGGAAGGAGCTGATCTAAATTGCGTATTAAAATAAAATTGTGAATGCTAACCCCCTAAAAAATAATAGTAAGGGGCTAAAAGCTTTTGAAGGTATTTCCCAGGAATGGTGCCTGGCTTTGTGGCAAATCTGAGCAAATGTATGGAAATCAAATGACTTTTAAAATACCGGTATGTAATCGAATAAAACCTGGCTACTCTATATAATAAAAAAATTGGTTGGAAAGCAATGAAAGACATGGGGATGACAATAAAATAAAACGTACAGCATAAAAATGTTGTGTGTTGAACATTTCAAACACATGCAAACTTAGGAGAGAAACTTAAAAATAAAATATCTGTGAACATAAAAACTATTTGTGGACATGGTGGCCATAAAAAGCGGAACTTAATGTGTAGTTTGTGAACATTTTTCTAGTGGCTTTTACAAATTAATAACTAAAATTGTGTACATGTAAAACTTACTAAAACATTCATTTCACTCATAATTAAACATTTCTAATAAAAATAATACTTTTAATACTTACTTTACTTAGCAAATTCCTTGTATAATGTCATTATAATCAACAATTACAATGTTTGACTGTTTCCAACACAACAGATATAACATCTTTCAGAAAATCGGATTTCCAGAATTTTATCTTATTATTGTTCCAACTAACAGTTGTAAAGGATTTATCATGGTAAAGATTTGGATATTTTATGTACACAACTGTCTGTTGCATGGGGCAAATAATAATCCCAAACTAAGATATTTCAAATATTTAGCACAGGATGAAACAAAGAGTAATGGCCACCATGAAACAAAATGCCCTTTGTATTCCATTAGTATATACGTATTTTTTGCTGTTCTTTTTAATCAAGTTCCAAATTGAAAATCATTTATTTGATAATAAATAAAGACTTACATACATGTATATGGGTGCCAATAAATAGTGTTCACAAAATCATTGGTCCCTGAGATAAAGTTTACACCAATGTTTGCGAACATGAAGGCCGACTTTTTACAGCTTCTGTATATATATATATAAACTATATAATAAATATTATTAGGGTATGTATTTGCCAAAACCTAACATTCTATACTTATATCAATTTTTATAAATTAATGAGGACTGAGATCTTGTTGTGTATGATTTGGCATGCTTTTACAGTAGTTTATAGCATCTGTTTAAATAATAACCTAATCAAATTAAATCTGTGGTTGTTTTTTTTTTATTGTTATTAAATAGACTATATTATGATGTTATCTATTAACAGTTTATTACAATAAATATACAAGTAAAATGGCCAATATTACATACATTTAAATGGTTTTCTAACATTCAACTTGGAACTTAAATGATATGACCTCAAGAATAAAACATAAAGTAAAAATAAAAGTTTAAATTTCTATCAGCAGTCTTGCGACTAAATTCTAGATCATTCGTGCCGCTGCTTTTTATATTCTATAACATTAATAATACGACACGCAAATTTTAACACTGGGATGACAAGAATGTTTACAGAAAACAAAAGAAAATCCCATCTTTTTATAAATAAAGGACCCAGACAATATAGATGTGTTGAAATAACGTATGAAAAGTTAGCTACTCTAACACACCCACTTGTCTTTTATAACATATATATGGGAATTTCAATTTTGGAAAGTGCTAAGTGCATGTTTTTCATTATTCATCCGCATATGGGATGCTCTCACTTCGTCCAAACCATGGGGAGGAGGGGGATTCATCCACTTCAGGAGAACTGGCTAGAATGGGTTTTTTTGCGATGCCCGACCGTTGAGCCTGCAGCGATTGTAGACTAATAACGGAAGGTCGACTACGCTTGTCATAGCTGTCCATATGAGTGGAATCTAAATCCATTTGGAAAGCATTTACAACACGGATCTGAAAACAAAAAGAAAAGCCAAAAATTAAAAAGGAGCCAATGGCGTGTAAAGGCAGTGTAAAAATGTGAATATATGAAAAATAAAAAAGTAAGCATGCAAATAAAAAAAAATGAAAAAAAAAAATAAGTAAACCAATTTATTAATAAAGCAACATGCAGTCTAAGTGATAGAAAAAGCCATGCACACTAAAAGCAGCACTCAAGTTTGTTAGTAGCCATTTATTTCAATCTGAAACATAAACTAATTAATAATTAGATTTAGTTAAAATTGGAATATTCTAGTAGATTAATAATCATCTGCTCAGACTTATACCATAAATATATTTAATATGGTACAATAAGAATAGTAATAATACATAAAAACCGAGTTCAATTAACCCAGTTTAATCATTGAGTTTACATTTATTTGAATAAAGTAAAAAAAAAATATTTGTGAAGTCATATGAAAGTACGAATACAAAATATTCATTTGAACAGGTCTGATTTCACTCCCTAGATATATAATTAGCTATCCAGGTATATGCAGTAAAAGCCTTTATGAATTCCTTTCATTTGCTTAAGGTAAACCAACACCAGAAAAAATAGATTTTATACTCACAAACTGACTTTCAGTCACATATTTGTTTAGAATATTAAATTTACAAGGCAATTGGATATATAAAAGTACATTCAAGAAGCCTATGAATAATGAAGCTTTCTTGTTGACATTAGGAGAACAAGGCACTAAGCATCTCTTCCTTAATAAATTGCATTTGAAGTCACGACTTAGTTTAGCAGTTGCCATTAGCTTCCTAATCCTACTTGCTTATCATTCATTATAGGTTGGAAACAAGAAATAAAGCAATAAGCATTACTCTTCTATTTAAGTTATTGAAATCGCAGATAAAGAATAAAGAACATCACAATAACTGTCATTCCATAGAAGAGTTCTCTAATAATTCCAATTTTTATGATTTGACCCGGTCATTTATCAAATGATGAATGCACATATCAAACTCTTTTTCTAGATCTGGTATAACTTGTCATAAAGTCTTCATTTGACAGAAATACAGATCACTCATGCAATATTGACGATATCTTACATCCCACGCCCCTTCCCTCCCATCCAGCTCTTCTGACTTGGAAAAAAAACAAACAACTCAAGATGACAGATTCTCTGCATTTATTCATAAAAACCATACTGGCAAAACACAGATTCATTTAAATGAACAAAATCAAAGACTGTTGAACGTGAAAAAAAAAAGTTAAAATATCAAAATCTGATGAAAAAAAATCTGATTTAATCATAATGGCTGACTTCTACTTATATGGAGTATAAAATAACCTGTCGATCGAGTTCGATTACTATATTCATTAACCTTAGCTATTTCTAAAACATCAGATTTTCTTCTGAAACTTAAAACAAAGTTTCTCATAGATTTTGTTGAAAAAATATGATTATAGTGTCTAATTGATTTTTTTGGAGTGTAATGTAAAATACGCTATACTTAGTATCTACAGGAAAAAGCAGTTTAACCGAATAACAATGACAGTAATATTTGCAAAATAAGATGAAAAAAAATAAAATTCATTAAAATACTAAGAAGAATGAGCAAATGTGACTATAGGTATTGAAGTGATCTTATGAACAATGTGTGGAAAAAAGCTAAAAGCTGTAAAAACTATAGTACAAATCTACCTCTACATGAATATCACTTAATCATCTACATGTCATAGTAAAATACATTATTAGTAATCATTAACAATAATTTATATTTTGTCATTATATAATTCATATTTCATCATTATATAATTCATATTTCATCATTATATAATTCATATTTCATCATTATATAATTCATATTTCATCATTATATAATTCAATTTACTACAAAATCATACACATTACATAATCATAGGCCTGTCTAATATAATGCACCTCCCTCCATTAAAAAATATTTTATTACATTAAACAATTTATTTTCATAATATGGTGTTTTCTGAAAAATATTTTTCGTAATTCATAAAGTTATTCGATTTTCTACTTTAACTTTGATTTTAATGCATGTATATTTTGTATATATTCAAACTTCGATACACGTGTGTTAAAATTTGATTTTGATAAAACACTTAAGTAAAAATTTAGATGTGCATGATTATAGATTCCCAAAACACTAGATACGATTATTTCTTTCTTAAAACTACTGGATAATAACTTTTTTTCAAGAGTCATAATTTTTTATATTTAGGAAACAATTATACGCTATTTAACAAACATGTATTTACAAACTCTTATTCAAATAATTTAACCATATTGATGGCTGGATTGTCATAACATAATCTCGAAAACAGCTGACCCTCTTACTTTTCTGGTCTTAGTTTCAAAACTCTTAAAAGTGGCCCACAGGGACAGTCACCGTGGAACTAAGAAGCAGACAACGTCTCAAGTGACAGACTGAGCATAATAATAAGAGCACAATTTAACATAGACATGTCATCTTTTCTAAAACAATAAATGTTTACACTGTTGAACTGACACAAACCCTTTATCCTTGAAGATTTATATATCCAATTAAACCTGAAGTACGAATCTTTATTTAGTATGAAAGAGACTATATGCTTGATTACAAAAAGAACATTTTCTATAAAATGCGATTCTAGTAAATACTAGAAAATGAAATTATATAGAAACAATAACTGATAAAAGTTAGTATTGTACATGGATACTGATTATTGTACTTGAGTATTAATCAATTCACAGCACACTAGTTCTCATTGTCATAATTTTTTTTTTTTAAAAATCCTAAAAGTAATGATTTTTGATTTTTTCTTCTAGATTAATATTAATTTAAATAAAACATTTACATAAATGCAAAATTCATATTAATTTCATATTCAATAATTTTCAATTATGTTCATCCTTTTCAAGGAAAATTTTCAATTTGAAACATACCAACGCCTGTTTGACATGAATATTGTAAGTTTGACGAGAGGTGTTATTTTTACGACAAGGATGAAATAAATAGCATGGAATGATAAGTCTGTGGAATATATATCTTGATGTAAAAAGGAATGCCTCTGGGTTAATGTTACATTAGACTACTTTTACTTACAGTAAACAAAAATACAAGAATGAAGTGTTAGAAAAACTGTACTAGATTGCTTCAACAGATTGCTTTTCACAATATAAATTACACCATTCAACATTTAATAGGAATTTATAGAGGATCTTTTATATTTTCTGGTTTTCTCTATGAATATTTCTCTAGTTGTGTTACATTTTCTACTGCCATTTGTTTTGTCTATGTTTTCATGTGCAGTTCTCCTGCAGTGAGTATTCCAAAATAATTTTGTAAAATAATGTTTGATTATCATTTCATGAAGATCTGCATAGAATTTGTAATCTATACCCCCAACCCAAACACTTAAAGTGATTAATATGTGGAGTGTATGAGCGTTATAAAAGTAATCTACCATGTGAAGTAATTACAGCAGTACCATGTGAAATCATCATAATGAATTGATAGCATGCAGTGTATTGAATACAACCACTTCATCAAAAGAAAAAGGCAGCAATCTGTTGAAGCAAGCTAGTGATAACAGCCATATATTTAAAACTAGACCTATTTCACACTATATAAATGTACATTAAAGGGGGTTAAAAACAACAGTCTTAGTCCATGTCACAAGATAATCCTATAAACCAATGAAAATCACTGATACATGGTCATGCATTATCGTAAGTCATGCACTTATTGGCTTATCATGAAAAAAGTTACATCGTTTGGCTAATCAGAGATTATTTAATTTAAATAAATTAGAGAGGTGTTTCTGAGTTTTCTTTGTTTATATGAACAGCACCATCATTGGAATCTTGAACAAAGGAAGATGAAACTGCATATTTTTTAGCTCGATAGCTTTGCAGAGAGTGAAGGCTATGGACTGAAGATAAACTACGACTGTCATAACGGGAATCTATGCTCATGCGGAAAGCGTTTACTACACGTATCTGAAAACAAACAGAAAAGAAAAAAATATTGAGAAAAAATTAATTAGCACAATCAGACATGTATTAGGTTTCTGGCTTTGGTTAGATTTCTAAAAAAAAAAAAGAATAAAAAAAACAAAACAAAACTAAAAGATAAAATAAAAGAACACAAAAACTCAATAAAAAGGAACAACAATAAAACATGAACAAAATGGACGTAAATTTGGTTGATCTTGATTACAAAATCTAATAGTCTTTCATTAAATGATTTTTACTTTTTAGCACTGGGTAAAATATACACATTAATTTATATACACATAACTAACAGAATACAAAACACGTAGACAGATGTGGAAAATGTCTTTTCAAGTTTGGTATCCAGATTTCTATTTATCATTTAGTACGGTCCATTCAGTTAAACGGTGGTGAAGATCAACCAGAAACCACAGGTAGTAGTTGGTTGGTTCAGGTGTTTATATACATCATATATATCTCCTTTATCAAATGACAAAGGTTACATCTGCTGATCATCATTTACAATTTTCAGATAATATCTAATTTTTCGAAGCTTAATCCACATTAAACGTACTCAAATTGTTTATTCAACATTTGTTTAAAGATACATTATGTAAGATTTAGATAAAGAACTAGCCATTCTTGCTATAATAGTTCGAAAGTAGATGATGTAAAATGAATAATTTGAAAATTTCATTCAGATTACTCTATTGCAAGCGAAGATATTAGCCTTTGAAGGTTTGACAGACGTGTGCAATAATTTCAATCACCGTACTGGTTGATTGAAGCTAAGTCTCGGTCCTCCATATTTGATTAAATCAAAGTATCGCTGAACCATTCTAATCTATTTAATATCGGAGAAATCTGATGCCATCGAGAGTTGATTAAGGCCTGGATCAGTTAATTAATGCTTTAGAAAACATTTCAGGCCTAAAGAAAGACCTGCAATAGGCAGATTTAGCTCTTGCATAATGCATGTTTAAGAAAACAAAATCAAAATATCAATGATAGATAATCTCTCAGCTTGGATTCAATCAGATTACATGGAGGTCCATCGAAAAAATATAACAGCAAAGATTATAGGTGGCACTGGCTGGTTTTCAACAGATTATCCTTTTCACATTGTTTGTCTATGAAGCCGAGTGTTAACAAGTTTTCAATTCACCATATCTTTGTAATTACTGAATGGACTAATATTCATTTCAGAGATTCACCTTTCAGAATATTATAATTTGCATGGGATTAAAAAAAAAACTCAAATGACCATACTGTAATTATCAGATCTACAGCAGATCTCATGATACAAATGTGTCGCAGGATTTTTCTTAATTTTTGATGGTACCATTTTTAAATTCTACTTTAAAATTTAAAAGATGTTTTGGCCATTTACCACACCCTTAAAATAAATATACTGGACATGATCATTCCAAACGTAATATTACCACTAACAAAAAAAAAAAAAAAAAAATGTGATACACTATTTACATATATATATATATTTAACTATGTGATGACATCATTGAGATGCACGAGGAAGCCACAATAAAGGAAGCATATGTGACTGTTCTTGTGGGGATCGTATTGACTATCTAATCAACAACAATCCTAAGGGGGGAGTAACCAGGAAAAGCATGTTATACTCTTAATTAAAGCCCAATGGATCGATATTACCCTAAACGTATGTGGTATATGTAGATCTAATAATTTATTTAAATCCTTTCGAATATCCTGATCAGTAAACGTCTACTTCAAATTAAATTTCAACAGTTTTGACAAATTGACTTTAAACTACACAGAATGGTCAAATTTAGGATTTTTAAAGCAGCTGCCGCACAAAATAATCTTAATTTACAAAAACTATACAGAATTCGATTCTCAATTACATTCAGTGAATTCTATTCACTTAATCACTTGTGATACTTCATATTCAGGCTGTCTAAAGTTAATTATTCTTGTCACCTAGGTACTCTTTGTAATAATAAGCGGAACCCTATAAACATATGGTTTTGCCTGTTCTTCAATCAATAATTTGGTCAATGTAGGTGCAAAAATGACCCCCATAATATCAGAATTTTGGGTTCAAAGGATTTAGAAAGTAAGACACAAACTTTTGACAACTATCACAAAGTGATTGTTTTCCTAACCAGAAACACTATATTTCATAGGATATTTTAATAAGTTTTTACCCAATATTTAGCACCCGAACTATGAAATTTAACCCATTATTATCTAAAAAGTTTCTTACAAAATGATTTTATATAAGTGCTACTATTTATGTACATGTATGAAACTACATGTAGAAACTATATTTTCTCCTTGCATATATTGAACACTATCTAGTATATAATTAACACACTCATTTTATATATAAATACAAACATTATTAACCTACATTTACACACACTCATTACATGGTATCATACACACATATACTTACTTACTATACAAAACATCACAGATTATCAATTAACCTAGAATTGTTGATACTTAACATTTAATTCCATTCCCCCTTTTTCAATATCTTTTTCCAAATCTTAAGATACATAATTTCTTAGCTAATTATTCTGCTCAAAATGTTCACATATATAAATGTTGTTTAAATTTTTGATTCTTTAAAATGCTTGGGGATGGGAGATGGCAACAATTACTATTTAACCTAATTTGATGTTCAGAATCAGGGATTCCCAACCTTTTCTGTCCTGTTAGCAAGTTTTTGAAAATAAATTTTCCTTCCTGCATCTTTTGTTAACCATATTAAAATAACAGACTAAGGGCAAATTTTAAAATACTAGTTTTTTTTTTAAACAATATTATTTCAAGTCATAACAATAACACATTTTTTCTTTCTTTTTTTTTCTTTAGTAAATTTACCCCCTGGGTTATTAAAATTTACCCCTGGTTGGGAACCCTTGTTGAAAATCATAAAGTATCTACTACCAATGTTCATAAAGACATCTATTCAGTTTAATCAAAAATACCACTTGGGAAACAATTCAAAAACTATAACAACATTGTCCATATATTCGTCCTCAGGAACGTCAATGAAATATTCGACAATTCTATATTATAATATATACATATTATATAGATATAAAACACTTTCTCTTTAAACCCTTCAACATATAATATAGAGCTTTTATTCCACTCATGTACTGGGAAGATATCAATTTCACAATAACAAGTTTATAACAATAAAAACAGTTAATAAAGAAAAGGTTTTAAATGGCAGTTTCCGTGTGACTAGATGACGATATATCAGAGTGACTAAGAGTTTTTTGTGGAGATGACTTGTGAGCCTTATTTGTTTGAGCCATGACAGGGGATGGCTGTTTGGTGACAAGGGGAACATTTTCATACGACTGACTTTTAATTCTAAATACAATGTCTGTTGGTGCTATATGATATTCTGGAGAATGAGGTGAAGTTTGTTCCGAAACTGAGGTACGCAAAAATCTATCATGGTTGGAGAAGGCATTTCCGTCCTCCCCGATATTCCGCGGACCATGGTGACTCCGCGAACTCCGGATACTGTGTAAACTGTGAAAACTGTGAACACTTCTCTTGTCTTCTAAATCTTCCAATGTACTTTTAAAAGCCCTTACCACCCGCAGCTGAAGATGGAAGATATATATATTGTATGGCATTATAAACGCCCAATCTAATAACCTAATACAGTTTACAATGAACAAACGTGGACATTGATTTCTGAAAGAAACTCATAACAAATATTTAAAGTGAAGACTTTGTCTGAAATACAATACATGTTCATTTTCTATGACATTTTTTTAAAGGATATAACTTTTGAATGAAAGTAGCAAAATGTTAGTGTTCTATATAATACGGCTTCATCTACATTTTCACACACAGAAAATAAACACAAAGAAGAAGAAAAATAATTCATTTGGACATCTACTGGATTAGTTAATATAATGATCACACAGTTTAGCCAAAAAAGAGAAAATATTATTTTGTAGATGATATTCATGCCGTAAACGTTTTCTTTGTAAAATTTTTGTTGTAATTTATTTAAACTACCATGCTTAACTACTGTAACATAAATTAAGTTATACAAAATGTCACTGGTCAAATATTGCAAATAAATGTACATTCATTTAAAGTGTCAGTCTCCGGAATTGAAAATCAAAAATTCAAAATCCTTCAACTTTAAACAACATTTAATCAAATGCATCTCTGAATTCAACTGACAAAAATATTTCCTCGATGACTAAATCAAGGAATTGTTTTGTTTAGAGAGAGTGTCACTTTAAGCACAAAGCTATGAAAACTGAACAATTTACCAGTAACATTATGTTAACCAATTTATGACAGTCTAATCTATTGAAAATTAGAATTAAAAACTGGAAAAGAGTCACTTCTGTATGTTTTATGAATCATAATAATTATATGAACTTGTCATGCCAGCAGTAATATTTGAAATATTGAACCCAATCTGCAAATAAACTTCAGAAATAAAACCAAAACAAAACAGCGAAGGAAGCACATACTAAATAAGTTTCTACAAATCAAGTTGATAGTGGAAGTCTATAGACCATCAACAGAAATTGGAATATTTTTTTTTTAATCACCGAAAAAAAGGCCCAAAAATAAAATCGAATATATATGATATAGAAACAACATCTATAGATATATTTTTATATATATATTATACATAATATAAGACATGTAGAAAATATAAGCCGCAATATGTAATCTGACATAATACACTTAACTTACTAGTTCCCTTTAGTCATAAACAATTGCGCTCTTTCAAAGACAAGATCTGCCAAATCAACTAAATAGACATAATGTTTTTAATATATTTGCCAAGAAAACATCTTTGTTTTGTTTCTGACTGAAGACAAGGAGAAAACAAAGGGGAGAAAAGCTTACCTGCTGTTGCAGACGTGTCAGACCTCTAACCCATAATATTTGTCCACGGCGATCATCATTAGCAATATCTCCATCTATCAAATCTTCATGATGATGTTCTTCTTCATCTTTCATACATGGACATTTAATAACAGGCAGTCTATGTGTTGGTATACATGTTACTATCTGTAATCATTTAATATTGACTATAATTCTTACCATGTTATACTTCATCTTTTATTTTTAGCTCATCTCTTTTTAAATTTATCAATGTCCATCAAAATTTTTACCATAGTTTTAACACTGAAGGGGAGCACTAAAGCTCAGCTCAATTACAGACTATTCAATGTGTTTACATGAATGTGTTTTTAGCCAATCACATTAGTCAATAATAGTTTGTTCCAATAAGAAATGAAAACTAATAAGAATGAAGAATTATACTGTAGTTAAGTTAAATTACTGGTGACATTTTTAATCTCTTCAAATTTTCTTCATTAGTTTCAAAACATATTTCTGTTTCATATGACGACATAATGAAATTACGATATTATCCTTGTAGTTGTCATAACTGGCTGCCATTGAGAACATTAACTTGAAAATGTCATTGTTGCGCTTATTGGACATCATCCTTTACGGTAAACACAAATACTTTTGGGTAACATTTACAGTACATCATATATATATATATCGCGGTGAAAACGTTAGCATCAAAATGTAGTTTAATTTTGCCATCTTTAATTCCAATTATATATATATTATATATATATAAAACAAAATTCATTTCACCCATCTCATTCTATCCTTCATTTTTTACCCCGATAGAAGAAAATCAATCCTACCTGAGCCCACAGCAGTGTTCCTACACCTAAGAATATACACCAAAACCATTGTTCTAATGTTAATCCTTTAGTATGGAAGGCAATACCACCAAACTGTACTATAATAATCTACAAGAAATATAAACAGAGAAATCAGTGTCATAGCAA
The DNA here is from genome assembly GCF_932274485.2 of Patella vulgata. Taxonomy (NCBI): domain Eukaryota; kingdom Metazoa; phylum Mollusca; class Gastropoda; family Patellidae; genus Patella; species Patella vulgata. The sequence continues at coordinate 49,801,916 of NC_065885.2, forward strand.
ATTCTCCATACTAAATATCTTCAGCATTATTTGACAAGTATGTTTATCACTGATTATATAATGCTATAGGCCAAGAGTTATACATTGTTCCTTAATATATAAATAGATCACAGGGAACAATGCTTACATCAAGCATAGATCCTTTCTATATTACAAATACTGTCATTTCATTGTTTCTGTCAGTTCCATAACAAATAGTGATATCAATGAATCCTATTGCACTTAGTTTATGTCCATTACTGTAACAAACCTGAGATATCATTGTTCCTATCCATATTACAACAAATACTGGATTACGTTGTAGTCCTATTACAACATTACGTTGACCATGTATTTTTCTTGCATTAACTTCATTAAATAATGTCATCATAACAAAAGAGTTAAAAATAATGGTAAAATGTTGTGTTGATGGAGCATGAACAGATGTGTTGATTTTTCCATCATCAATTTGAAATAATTCAGGACCTAAATAAAATATAAATAACACATTGTTTACATTTTATTTCAAGAACTAGATCTGATAGAAGCAAATAATGAAAATATTGAAATTTTCAGAAACATTAAATGATTTTACTTAACAATTCACCAGTTAATTGCCAGACAACTTAAAGTATGGCTACAAAATTGATGGTAGAGTAGCAAATATGGCTTTTCAAATAACTATATATTTGACTGTGACTAAATTAGACTCTTTTTTGAGATACAGGTTAAAATATGTAGTTATGCAAGAGCTAAATCTGCCTATTGCAGTTCTTTCTTTAGGCCTGAAATGTTATCTAAATTATTACTTAGACATTAATTAACTTATCCAGCCCATAATCAACTTTTGATGCCATCGCTAGCCTGCGATATATTTAGCGGACTAGAATACATTTTTTGAAAAAAAAATAAAAATAAAAATAGATAATCGAGAATTTAGTAACAATGATCGAGGCTAGCCTAAAATTCAAAATCTAATATCTCGGTTCAGAGTGGAGCAATTTGAAATTTTCAGCATATTTTATTTACGTTATCTAATTTTTAACTATTATAGTGAGAACAGCCAGCTCTTTATCTAATCTCCCATTATGCCCATTTAATAAAATAAATAAATATATTGGAGATTCAAGCATATCTATCTTCAGATGACTTTATATTTATTTCCCACCCAAAGGCTTCGGTAAAAGAACACTGTTTTTGTCTTCTATAATATGGAGCTTTGTTCTGTTAATTTTTCTGGATTCTATGTTCTGGCCAATCCAAGGGTCAAGTTAGAAAGACAAAAGATTTCTTTTTATTTTACTTACCAGCAAACAACAAAACAAAGATAACAACAAGTTGATATATGGCACCACCTAAAATATTTTTCCACATTGTACTAGATATGAGAGCTGTGGTACGACCATATGGTTTTCTTTCCAACAGTTCTGCACTTGGGAGTTCAGTAGCCAGGGCAAGAGAAGCTAGGGTATCCATAATTAAGTTTACCCATAACATCTGAATAGCTTTCAGAGGGCTGTCCTGTTAAAATTAAAACATTTCTTTCATTACTTATTACACACTTCCCTTCAAACTACCAATTACCAGATTCATTAACCCAAGTTGTAAATATTTGATTGTGCAACCATTTTATGGTCAATCTTTGAATTCATATTTAAGTTACAGGTGGTTTTATAAAGGCTTGCAAACAGCAAGGATTATTTGTCCCAAACAGTCTAATTTCTTATCAGTAGCAATCTGTTGGATAAACTATACAGATATCTAGTCATTAACAGTATTGTCAGGAATTATTGTGCACATTTATTCTTCATCATCTTCCTTCATGGTTACACGGCGATGTTTATTTAAAACTAAAAATAGTGGCCCCCCATTAAAGACAAAAAGAAACAGACTGTGATATAAAATACATGAGTATGATTAAAATCTAGACTTACATTAATAATACAAGCACCGAAGAATGCAACCAATACAGCTACTACATTGACCGTTAACTGAAACTGTAAGAATTTAGCAATACTGTCGTAGACATTTCTTCCCCACATTACAGCTTTAACAATACTAGTAAAGTTATCATCAGTTAAAATAATATCCGATGCTTCTTTAGCCACATCTGTTCCAGATATACCCTGTTAAAATACAAACCAAAATAATAACAGAATATCTAAATAAATATATGAAATGAAATGAAATGGGGTTTAATGTCCAACTGTTTTGCTCCGAAGAATGGCATATGCCATACAGTGTGCTATGAGGGAAATTTTGCCCGAACAGTGGCACTACGGCCTACTCTTATATCGAATTCCAACTGTCAAGGGATCTTTTACGTGCATGCCAATGTGTACACAGGGCCTCGTTTTTTTTGTCCCATCTGAACGACTAGAAAGCTGTCCTTGTCAGGCCCTCCGTCCTGCATCACTGACAAGGGAGAACAAAAATAAATATATATGGATTCTCTTTTCACAATAAAATTACACATTGACTTTATATAATAAAAAATTGTCACAGAACAAAAATTAGAATCTTGATAGCATGACTTATTTTGATATGTTCTCATTTAATATTTTGGGATGTTTCCACAGCCGAAGATTATGTGATTATGTGATCTATTGAAAGAAACATTTTCCAGCTGAGAGTGATTCTTTCACCAGTGAGAAGTGAGAATAACCTTTAGCAATCAAACAGATTGAACAAACAGGTGGATTTTAAAGACCATAATCCGGATCAATCCAAAATATACACAGATAATCAAAGTTTCAACAAATACATACCATAGCAAATCCAACATCAGCTTTTTTCAGAGCAGGTCCATCATTAGTACCATCACCAGTAACAGCAACTACCTCTCTATTAGATGTTATTTTACTGTCAATAATTCCTTTTACTAGTATGTATTTATCCTGGGGAGATGATCGGGCTAATACACGTAATCTGGGCCATACATCATCTAATAACTCTTGTCGTACCTACAAATTCAATAAAACATTAATATTAGTGTATTTCAGTTGTGTACTATCAACAGTTGTTTATCATTCTAGCCCTATTCTACTGTCACTGGCAACAATTAAAACTCTTCTCACCTATCAACAGGTGTACAATTTTTAAAATAATTCTTTCTAAATGTCTTATGTTGCCTTTTCAAACTCAATATGTAATATATAAATTCATTTTTGTACAATTTATGTTGATGTTCCCTATTGATTTTTATATTTTACAGGCATTAATGTCATTGTAAAACCACCGAGTAGTTACACGAGCTCGAGTGTGTGTGCTTTACAAATGTATTAAATTATTATTATAATTCCATATAGCCATACTTCGCCTGATGATGGATCTCGGATCAAACGGTTAAATTCTTTTCCTTCTAAAACCAAGAAATCTTCACCAGGTTTTAATATACCACATTTGGTAGCAATAGACCTAGCTGTGTTTACATTATCACCTGTTACCATTCGTACACAAATACCAGCTGCCTTACATTTCTTAATAGCTTGTGGTACCTTTAATAAGAAACGAAATATGCCAAGATGATAATGATTTTCAAATCAACAGGTGTACCTACTTACTATAATTAACTCAGATCTGTAGGTTAGTACTTTTCTCAGTATTTATTTCAAGCATAGATAATACAGTCATCCGAGTCATTCTTATATTTTGAAGAGTTGCCTCCCCTTAGACCACAAGCCACTGTTATGATTCAAACATTGCAGAATTACATGTCTAACTAAAAATGTGTGAATTAATTAATAAAAATTAATAAAAAGTACCTGAAGCCCAATGTGTAAAACACAAAATTTCAGTTATTTTGGGAATAAAATAATTGTTGGGAATTTTGCCAGGCTACAGCTTTAACAGTGTTATACATGTATTGTGTATCATAACAGTTGCATTTCTAAGTAAAATGTGTCATGCCACTAAGTGTAAGTGTCCATAACACTGGAAAAACTTATCAATGTAACAGAAAGCATCTGAAGAGTACTACCATTTTAAATCAAAAATGGGGTTTAATGTTCTACTGCTCTGCTCCGACTGGGCTAATGAAGACGGGCATACGCCATATAGTGTGCTATGAGGGAAATTTTGCCCAGACAGTGGCGCTAAAGCCTATTCTTCTATCAAATTCCATTTGCCAATGGATCTTTTACGTGCACGCCAATGTGTACATGGGACCTTTCATCCCATCCAAATGACTAGACAGCTGTCCTTGTCAGGCCCTCTGTTCTGCACCACGCCAAAAAATCCCAATTAACCAGCATCTTATCCACTTAAACATTAAATCAAATAAAATTCCTACTGAAAAACAAGTATTACCTCATCTCTTACTGGATCTTCAATACCAATAACACAAAGACAGGTTAATCCTGCTATAATATGATTCTCATCTTCCCAATCTGGATCAGCATCATAATTAACTTCATTCATTTCAGCATTTCCTATAGAATAAAATCAGTAGAAACTATTATATACAATAATCACTATTAGTTGTATGTGAAGGATTATCAGGTAGATCTACACAAGCTTCTATTACATACAACATATCAATGTTACAACAAAATCTGTGTCATAGATAGGCTAGAAAACACAGAGAGAGAAATAGGGTCTAACATTCACTCAATATCAACATGGTCATTTTGGAACCAAAATGGTGCATCTTGATTAAATAAATTGAGGTCTGTAAAAGACGGATGCAAGCAAAGTACGTCCCCCCCCACCCCCGAACACAAAGTCTGGGTTGCGACTCCTCTCCTTGACACTTACAAACCCTGGATAGAAACCTAAGACTTGAATAGACAACAGTCCTTATGATCTGTTCCAATAATCATTCATTCGAAAACAAATCCAAGAACTATGTTTATAGGCTTGTAATAAATAATAGCCAGATAATCATTATCAATATTATAAAATACCTTTAACATAATCTTTATAAGCTATACAAATGGTTCGTAGACCATCACTAGCCATTGGTTCAATGACCTCTTGCACCATCTTTTCTTGTTCTCGTACATTAAAAGATTTTGGTTTTCCCTCTGCAGTCATGATGAAGTCACACCTATTGACAGAATAAAGTAGATTATTATAAGCTATATATGGTTAAAACAAGACATCTATACTTACCTTTTATATCTGGCTTAATGCTAATCTAATCTCAGGTCACATACAGATTTATATCAAACAAGCATTTGCTTCAATCCCAAAATAAATAAACGACACATATCAATTAACCGTACATTTCTTTGAAAGGCGAGGGACAATAAAATGACACAGGTAGCATTACCGGAGGTAGGTAATATATATTAACAACCTCCATTACATAAATCAGTGACGGGATGCTCAATTTGTAAATCCATTTTAAGGGTATGCTCAATTTGTTTATATTCATTTTTGCTTAAAATGTGGACTATTGAATCAAAAATTAACATATTTTTACATGACACAATCTTCTGACATTAAATATCAATTCTAGGCAGACACTCACTTTGCAAACTAAATGAATACATCAAATCAATCAAACCAACAATTTTCATTTCTACTTGAATATATGAGGCTTTGTCCTTCCAAGCTTACTAAAGTTATTCTAATTTATGAAATTTTGTGTAAGCGCAAAACAATGAAATACAGTTGTGTAAAACATGAATGAACTTACTTCTTGAGAATAATTTCTGAAGCTCCTTTACTGAAGACTCGATAGCCATTTTCTATATTAACTACTGTACTCATGGATTTACGACTGGAGTTAAAGGTGTACACCTTGACTAACACTTCTTCTGGTACTTCACTACGAATACTATCATAACTCTGTCCCATCTCCGTAACAAAACCTAATAACGCACATTCTGTTTTATTACCCACTTGTTTAGGTAGTCCTCCTTCTTGATCGGGTGGCTAAAACATATCAAAATAAAACTGATATAAACAACTGACACATTTCCACAATCAAAACACCGAAACACATTGGGTACACCTGCATAGTTTTGTTTTGATTTTTTTAAAATAGGTCAATTTAGAGAATAATTCTCATTTACAACACGAAATGAATCACATAAAATGTAGTGCAAGTGATTAACTTCAACACAAGAGTCATGGAGCATACTTGATTAGATTGAATGATCAGTGTAAATCTGTTACACAGAACCACGTACTCAACCTACTGAGGTAGTGGAGAGGGGGCAGGGCTATTTATCAAGATGCTGAATGTCAAAAACTTATATCAGTGTTTCTTTTTTTTTTATCAGTTTTAATAAAATTATCGCTTTATAATTTGTACCAGAATATATTTACCATATTTTTCGATGTATAACCACTGTTGATAGCAATAGACCTTATAATCAACTGGCCTAGTTTACTTTCAAGCTCATTAAACCTTGGTGCTGGTGTACTAAATTTGCCTGAAGAACAAGTGTGGATTACTTTATATAATAAATTGATCAGATATAAGTATAGATACTAGTGCTGGGTATACAGACTAATGTAATGATTCAATATACAAGTTTTAATAAGATATATATTCAGGTTATAAACGTCACAAGAAAACCTATATTTCAGTGTAAAGAAAACTTAATTATTCTACTGAAATGTGTCATGAGAGAGTTCAGTGCTGTATGGGTCGATCTGTGCCCAAAATCTTTCATATTTATAGAATAATTCATAACCAAGTATAAGTTAATTATTGTGATTTGCACAGTCTATAGTGAATATTCAGACCAAGAGAAAATTGTCAACATGTTAAGTGCGATATGTTATATAAATGATATGAAATGTTATTTACTGAATCTTACCTCCAATATAGCTTTTCACAGATGTCATTCTGTTAGTTGTTAATGTACCAGTTTTATCTGAACAAATAGCTGTAGCATTACCCATAGTTTCACAAGCATCTAAATGTCGTACCAAATTATTGTCTTTCATCATTTTCTAAATGTACATAAAACAAAAAGTTTTATTATAAAGCCAGTTATTTTCAATACAGAAACTGTGAGCAAGAGATCGAGACATTTCCTATGTTTTAATTATAAAAGTAGCAACCATATTCTTGATTGTATATTCAAATAACTAAAAAATATTACTCTCTTGCTTTATATGGTTCAATTTTATTTCAATAATTTGCTTGTGCGTAGGGGTCTTTAGCAGTGGGAGGAAACCAGAGGACCTGGAGAAAAGCCACGAGGTTGGACGTACAACCCAGATATCAAAACCATGCCAATTGACTTAATGACAGACCTTATGATACAGCGTGCATGTGCTAACCATTCTGCCACCCCACCCCAACCCCCCACAGTGTTTGAATGAAAATTTTTATCTATAAACCTTACCTTAACGGAATAGGCAAGAGCTAGTGTGACAGCCAATGGTAGACCTTCTGGCACAGCTACGACCAATACAGTTACACCAATAATAAAATATTTTACAAATAATTCTAAATATCTTCCAGTCTTCTCCGCCGTCCACTCTTCCTTCTTTATTACAAACTCAGTAACAGAGAATTTGACAATAAGTATAATAACAGTTAAAACAGCAATGGCAGTACCTGAAAATCAATAAAATAAATTTCATTATCTGATTTATATATTCGATTCATCAAATGTGAACTATAAGACATTTCATGGACTGTTTAAGACAGCTGTAGTCTGTCACAGTTTACAACCTCAAACACCTGCAAAATTACAACCTAAATGGTTTGAAACATACATATCTTAGATAGACTTAATTTTTAGGACTGTACTAAAATTCAATGCAAGTAAGGGCCCTTAAACATACATTATGCAAGAGCTAAATGTGCCTATTTCAGGTCTTTCTTTAGACCTGAAATGTTACCTAAATTATTAATTAGAAATTAATTAACTTATCCAGACCATAATTAACTGTCGATGCCATTGCTAGCCTGCGATATTTACTGGATTAGGATCCGATTTGCTGCTCAACTTTCATTCATGATTTAAACATGAAATGGATAATCGAGACTATATATTTTATCGAACCGACTTTAGTAATGATGATCGAGGCTAGGCCGAAAAGTCAATCGCTAAATTCTTATTTCGGAGTCGATCAATTTGACTGAAATTTTCAGCGAATTCCCTTTACATTATCTAGTTTTTAACTATTACAGTGGGAACTGCCAGCTCTTTATCTAATCTCCCATAATGTATCTTTAATTACTTCAAATAAAACATTTAACATATCACTATAGTTTGGAGATTTATGTACCTGCATATCCAATTTGAATAGCTAAGCGAGTAAGTTTCGATTGAAGAACAGATTTTTCTTTCCTACTACTACTCTTCTTTTCTTCTTCCTCCTCCTTGGCACTAGCTTCTACTTCTTCAGGTATAGTAGGTGTATTCTTATTCAAATCATGTTTGTTGATATTTGCATGAGAGTTGCCTGTGTTGGTTTTAGATACAACACTATCAATATCTGCAAAAAATTACCATATTACACATCATGAAGTTGTCTAAAAGTATACAGCAAACTTTTCTCTTTTTTTTTATCTGGCTTTTTTTTTTAAAAAACAAATTAATAATGACAATCAAATCATGCAGAACTAACAGAAAAACTGGATTCTACTTTCTTCAAACAGAATATTATATAACAACTGCATAACTGTAATACCACACAACCGAGACATTACGTAAAATATTATCTCAGGTTTGTTGCATAATCCGATACATAATTCAAATTAAATACATGTAATTAAAGCAATAATCATCAACGAATGATCTAAAACGTTATTAAACAAAATACATTAAAATTATTTGAGAACTTTCAGTTAAAATATAGACAACACAGCACCTTGTTGGCTTCGTAATTGTATTAAAATTTAAAGGGTAAATTGACTAAATTCATTTACAAATTAAAAGCCAACAAAATTATGTGCTCTAATTGAATCAATTACACAAACATTCAAGGACGTAGAAACAACAACTACCAAGATAGCAATGAACGAAAGAAAATGAAAGTTTTAGAAAATGACATGAAGATGTATAAAGGAGAGTTGAATGGGAGTGCTGTAAATCTGTGCTAAAAATATAATTTAAAACAAGATGGATTCCTAAATCCATTCTAGGGTAAACTGTAAATTGTAAAAATACAAGAATTTTCTCTGTCAAATTTCAGTGTTTATTTTAGATTAGAGTCAAGTTGATTGTAAAGCTTATTCTCTTTGCTGAAAAGTGATTAAAATATATCCTACTGAATTTCTATTTTTAAGTGTAGAAGGCAACCTTATTCTATTACCCAATGTAATATTCAAGCAAGAATAGATTTCATACATAACCCCAATTTGAAGCCATCAAGTGTCATCAAAATCAGATCAAAAGTGTGGACTCAATGAGTTCATAAAATTAGTAATTATTAGTATGGACAAGCAGACAAATGGACAGGTAAGACAAAATATGCTTACATTTACGTTATATGGATTCACATACATGTACATGAAAGTAAACATCTTATATTGTCATGCCATTTCAATACGAAACTACTATGTTAAAAAATGACAGGACAAAAATAAGTTTGTCAATGAATACCCACATGAAAAACAAAATCAAAGAGAAAAGCTGAGTTTGAAGAGGGAGTTGACAGAAGAAAACGGAACAAGAAATAAGAGAAGAATTTTCAAGGGTGGTTGTTTTTTTTTTTGAATAACCCAACAGAAGTTTATCAGGTAAAAAGATATAACTCTGTATATAATTTCAGGAATTTCACATACCCACTTTAGTTTCAGCTTCATTTGATAGCACTAATAAAAACAAAAAATAAAATTCAAAATAACATTCAAATTAAATGTGTAGATAGCATTCAAATTACCTCCCTTGTTACCTGTAGTCATTTCCAAAATGGCTAATGTCTTTAAGACTTGTCTAGAAAACATGTTAAATTCAAGCAGAAGAAAACACTGGTAATGAGTAAATTAAAAGCTCATGGAAAATAAGATAATTTTTTTTTTTCTTCAGACAAGAATTGATGTTGGTTTAAACAAATATTTTGATGAGATTTGGAGGCAGACATCATTTACTTCAGGTAACAAGTATATCAGTAATTATATAACAAAGTTGAGAACCAGGCATGCCAAAGGGTTGATTCTATATAAAAGGGAAAACCTTAACAAAATTCAACTACAAGTACAGACTACGGTACTAAAAAGTTAACTCCAGAGAAATGCCAGAAATAGAATAGCAATATAATTTGTATACATGTATGACTAGTCGAGACAATCAGTGGCGTATCAATGAAGGGAATAGGTTGGACTAACCACAGGTGTATTGTCAATTTTGAAGTTGTACTGCATTTTAAAATAGAGTTTATTAAAATGAAAATTGATTTCATGGTATTGAGAAACATTTTTTTTGTTTAATATGGATTTTGAATATTCCTTGTAAATTTTTTCACGGCATTCAATATATTACTATTTCATATCATTTGCGTCAAGGGGGGAGGGTCTATATTCTATACACTAAAGTAGAACCCTGGGAGTATCTCGATGCACCACTGAATACATTCTTTTCTAAATGTAATGTTAAATCCTTTAGCAAATTATAACTCAATGGGTGTTTTTTTTAGTAAATATAAATTTCATATTCTAATCCTTAAGACATCATAGATATAGCCTGATTTTCTATGGAGAACTTAGATAAATAAATAAACATGCAATCATTCCCATATCAATGACCTAAGTTTTTATATATTTAATACTATTTATTTTAGTATTAATGATCAACCCAATACGTGCCAGTTTCCCTGCTAAGATATTTCCTTACATTAGTAAACAAGATGATTGCCAACAATATGTTGCTAGATTATATTAATGAATAAAACATATGAAATTTTGATATTTCATTTTCTAACAAGCACATTTGATGGACTCATGAAATTATTAATTACAGCACTGTTGAAAATATGAATGCGTATTACAGTACATACATTACACAATAATCATAATATTCAATACAAGTACAGACACACTGTACGATTTCCCATTACCCAATCTTATATACCGGTAATATATACAAGACAGTCATACACTTGGAGAGTGGTATGAATAAACTTACATGGTGTATTCTGTCCTAGGGTGTTTGGTCTGGGACCTGACGGGTTAGAGATAGAAAAAAAAATATAGGATGATTAGTATATGAAAGCCAGAGTGGATACAACCATCACAGGGTAACCACTTTGTGTGAAACAAACTATTAATATTATATACAACATACTTATAGTTATAGTCAGAGTACTTTTAGCACCATGGACCTTTTCAGTACTTATTTTAATCCAGTACAGTATAGCAGGTTCGACTATTCTAAATTTGGCTACAATTAAGAGTGAAACGATGAAACGCTGTGAATTATACTGAAAGCGAGTAGAGTGTATTTAGATAAAAGGAAAGATTAAAAGGAATTTTAGGATATTCAACTTAATTCATTTACACATTTATGTGATGCATTATCACTATTTTACCCAATTTGACTACACAGCTGAACTAGGCACATTTTGATTACCATAAAAGAAAAACAAAACCAAACAACAAAAGATCAAATGATTTGTGCAGATCTTATGTCTAATCAATGTATCTTTTCTACTAAAAAGATAGTGCTGTGGGAACTATGTGTTTCCATGGTGCTATAGTTGAAGAACTAAGATAATAAGATGGGGGAATATGATGTTTACAGACTTCAGATATATATATGTACACAAGAACTTCACAAGGTACGACTAGACACATACAACTGAGAAAATATTCTGAGCAGCGCATAGTTTGACTACCGGTACTTTACCTTTCACAGCTAGAAGTTGAACACTCTTCCGATCTTTGTGAGTGACAAGATAAAAACAAAATATTCCTTCAAGTTAGATGACAGTAAAAGACATCTATTCGTCTTAAAGTGACAATAAAATAATTGAAGTTTTATTGTGCAGAATGAATGATGCACTTTCTCAAATTTAATGAGCTTTTTGGGTAATATAATAAACAATCAGTTTGTTTCACACAAAAGTGTTTTAGATATGACACACTCTTGACTTCCCAGTGTACCCACAACACACGGAAAACACTTGTTTCATAGGTTATTTTACACTAAAACACATCATTTACCATGCATAACATAATAATCATATAGTTATTCTCAATAATATCTTTAAATGACATTTCTTGTGCATACTTCCATATCATCATCTGAATATTCAATTGAGATTGGTTATAAATATAAATATATAGTACATAATTATTTTGAAAATCTTCATTAAATTATTGTTAAAATAAACAAAGTTAACCTAACACCAAAATATGTCATTAGCTTACTTAGATATAGATATTCCTGCAAAATTTCTATTCTGACAAATATCTCAAAACTTTGATGTAAAGTAAAACCATGCAGTTAATATTCATTTATATGAAATTCTATCACACACAGCAAATCATCATGCAATTTTCACCAATAACCCATAGTATGAATATTGTAAGCCTATTTCATGTGACAGTTTGTATTATTTCTATCTAATTGTATATTAAATGATGTAAAATTTGATTATGATATTAATCAGTGCATCTGGCTTGTATGCAAGGCATGCAGTCAAGCTGCTTCTTATTCTTAGTTTTGCATTATGAGTCCAGTTCACTTCATATTATATGCAAATTTCATTTAAATATGAAGCCATCAAAATGAAAAACCTGTGTATCATGAATTATATTATATTCTTGATAATATAATAGCATACCTTCAAATGACTATATAATGAACACAGTTCAAAAAATGAAATCATTTGCTGCATAAGATTATAACTGTAAGCCTACTCCTACTGCGTGTTTATAAAAGCGTGTGTGCGTGTAGAAATGTTTAACTTTGTCACGGTAATCTGGAAACTTACCAGTATCTGAAGCACTATTATTAGGACCCTTTTCCTTCTTCTTCTTCTTTTCTTTTTCTTCTTCTTCATGTGAGGCACCAAGTAAAGCGAAGATGATACCAGTTTGAGAATTAGGACCGACAGCAGTAACCAACATTTTTCCACTACCCTCCATAACATGAGTACCTGTAAAAGAAAAATAAGAAATCTTACATTTTCAACAAACTCAGATGTTCAACTTCTGGAACTCTACAGCAGTCTACATGTTGAATTTTATTCAGTCCCTCATAGTACAAGATCGTCTTTATATTTAAAATAGACCTGAAAAACTACTCTTATGTAACAGCCTTCTATATACGTAATTCACCATCACTCACTGGTATATTGAAGCAATTACACAATTGACTTAACTAAGCCCCCCAATTCTAAACTATATAATCTGGCCTTTCTGGACATATCTTAACTTAATTTTGTAAGTTTAATTTCTGTGTTTTGTTCTATACATGTGTTGTACTTAAACACTTTAACTCAGTATCGCCCACAGTCTTCGACATTGAAAACCTGAATTATTTGTCAATTTAAATCAACATTTGTGTTGTGATCTTACCGGGAAAAGATGGGCTTCTGAAATCCACTTTTTAAGACAAAATAACCATTTTACCATTGGTACATGAATTGTGTACCAGAATGCGTTTCAGCACCATTTGTAAGAAGGGACTTGAAGAATGAGGCTAGACAAATCCTACATGTCAGGTCAAACAGTGACATCATATTCCTATCTGGAGATGGGCGAGAGCTAGCCACCAAGTAATTTTAGAAATAATATCTATCCATTCTGAATACTATTAGTACTACATATTCAAACTCTGAGTGTGATTTTAGCAAGGTAATGTAAAAGCTGCCAGGGTTTTTGCCAAGAAATGCAAAAAGAATTGGCCAAATTACGAATAAAAGCTCCACATAAACGGGCATGGTGGATCAAAAGTAGAATTTTGGTCATTTTGAGACTAACATGTGGTAAATTTCATTTTTATTGTAACTTGTGTAGGGTGAGCATTTACCCTCAGTCTACACACAAAGATCAATCTACTTCATACTTGGAGAATAGATCTCTGCCTCAAATGGCAGCCATATATTGTTTTGTAATGCATTCCTACTCCTGTTCACATCTGTTATACACAAAAAGGCGAATTAAACCTTTTCAATTTTATTAAATGAAAACAGAAAATATACTTCTCAAAATTCTTGAAATATACTTTGTGTTTTTGACTGACATCGTCGATTTAGGACTTAAATTGTCAGTCAACTAGCTTAGTGTCTGTTCTCAAGCGGAGCTTATTGTAGACAGACAGCATAAGTTTAGTATGCATTTACACCCCTCCTCTTCAAATTCTAACAGCCCGGGTTCACATTTGTGCACAGTAAAAATATTTTTTTGCCCACACCTGGTGCATTCTAGTCAAGAGGCCATTGCCCTACTGTTCAATTAACACTGCCCCCTTGATTGATTGGATCAGGGGTAAAAAGGTCAATGTAAGAATTGAGTATTCAGTTAACATTTTATTTATCATAGGACACCAATTGACACAACCACTCAAAAACCAAGGCTAGTTTGAAAAAAACCATTTCACTAGCTTGTAAGTAATATGGCTCTTAAAGTAGTAAAAAACTAAATCAATTGTAAGATGGGACATACAACTACCATAGTGACAGACCAAAAAATACTCATAAGATCAGACCACTCTATCAACCAACATTTCTCGATTAATTAGCTAAGATTTGGTAATATTCTTAAGCAAGACCATTGCTAGTCAGACTGATCTATCAGAAGTGTTGGGTGAGTCATTGCATACTGTCGACATTTGTGATTAGTTGCTAAAATTGTCTACAAGAAGAAAATATATAGCCGTCTGCTTGTTGGCCAATCAAAGTTGTACAGAATCAATACAGAACATGTAGTTAGAACATGGCAGAAAAATATCAAATCATTTTCAGGTCATATTATGTTTTATAAGCATGTTATTGACTTTCTTCAGCCTAGCAATTCTGGTAATAAAATGGAAATGAACAACAAAATTGATACCAAAAAATTATATTATTCACAGCCTAGCCTAGCTATTATTGATTAATTTTTTGCCATGTTAGGCACCATACTATATAACGAAATGAAATGGGGTTTAACGTCCTACTGTTATGCTCCGACTGAGCTAATGAAGATGGGCACACACCATGCAGTGTGCTATGAGGGACATTTTGTCCAGACAGCAGCACTACAGCCTATTCTTATTTTGAATTCCGTCAAGGGATATCTTATGTGCACGCCAATGTGTACACAAGACTTTGGTTTTTCGTCCCATCAGTACGCCTATACTTTATCCCTTGCCAGTCCCTTCGTCCTACATCAGTGATAAGGGGGAACCACACCTGAATATCCCGATGAACTTGCGGGGATCGAACACAGGATCTACAGATTAGTGAGCAAACGTCCTACCCATCATACTATATAAATCTGTTCTGTTAGGTTTTATTCTTTTATTAGTAGTATGGGTATTTTGTATTCATGTAAATTTATCTACTGCTCACAAGGCAATTTGGATTGCAATATCTACAACAATGAAATCATTGAATGACCACTTTATAAATAAAATTAGAGAAGACAGTATTCTCATTGATGTGTGGGTGCAGCTATCTGTAATCTATGTTAATAATGACAATGACAAATCAAGATATTTTATCCAGTGTTCTGCTATTGCAATTTTACTTCTGTTATAGTTAAATACTTTATATCCAATATAACCAGATGATTTGTGCAATGATGGTAACACAGTAACTATAAAGACAGGATGATGACATGATTTTATACTTATCCTTATCTCATTATTATTATGTAAATTATTATATATTTTATGCAATGGAAACGGATTAATATAAGTTTTATAGAGGGTTTCTAAATCCACATAATTTATCACGATATTGTATATTGTATATAATTATATGTTAAACATGCATTATACAAGAGCTAAATCTGATTATTGCAAGTCTTAATTTAGGCTTCAGATGTTATAGAAATTATAAATTAGATCTTTATTTAAACAACAAGACCAAAATCAACTCTGTAGACCCACGGATGGCTCGGCTACAGCTCGGATTTAAATAGGATTTCACTAATTGATTAAATCAGATAAGGGGTAACCTGATGAAAATACGTCTGTTAGATCGAGGCTAAATGATAGAGTGTACTTAGCGAGGCCGCTGTAAAGCGTTTCCGTATGCCATTGAAAACTTTACTTGATAATCGAGATATGTAGATGGAGTTAACGCCTGTCAATCAAACGATCAGCGACGGTGAAGACACAATTCGCTACCATTTCTAGGCAAATATTACAACGATGATAACTATGTTCAGAATAAAGTAATTTGACTGAATTTTTCAATATATTCTTCTTTCATCATCTACTTTTGAACTGTTATAGCAAGAATGGCCAACTCTCTATAAAAATCTCCCATAATGTATCTTTAATAAATACTGTTTAAATCAAACACAAATCTTAGTGTTAACACAGAGTAAGATAATGACACGCATACATTGAGGCATAAACTTGTATAGTTAAAGAATGCTTCTAAAATCTTTAAAATATATTTAAATGCCAATTACTTTCAGTTTTTCTTAGATAAAAAGATATTAAGTTTAATTAGTTAGAAGAACATGGTTAGTGGGAATTTTAATTTGAATATATTGTGTGTTTCATGACCTTTTCAATCCCTTGGTGCTCATCTTAAGTAAATAGAACAAGTAGTTTGTCTATGTTCTAGCTCCCAGCTCAAACACAATTGGGGGGTTTTCTGTTGGAGAAATTTTATAAATGTCAAGCATAGAAATCAATAATAAGCTGATCCAACATTCAGCTCACAACCGTTAACATATTAACACTAGGCTAAAAATAAACTAACTTGCCAATCAATGTAAATAACTTTGTTTTAGTGGAGTAATTGATTTTTTATTAAACATCTATTTACAGGCAAATTCCCTATTATGTTACACTCGTAAAAATGTCAGAATAAAAGAGATGTTGGCTTAAGATCTATTCAATTTTAGGCCACACAAAAAATAATATTCTGGTTTTCAGATATCGCCGTTTCATCAAACACGGGCTGCGTCAAATGTTTTAAATTTAAAAAAAAAAAAAAGTTATCCATTTCCACATGTTCGTATTTCCCGCGATCAAGGGAAGTAAATCTATTAAGCATTTCTTGAAAATAGGGAGTTAACCCTAGACACAGCTATCAAGTACGTAACCATGGGAAACACTATTGACAACCACGGAGGGCACTGGAAAATCGATTGACAATTTGTTATTCCACAATGATAGCGACATTTTGCTTTGTGTCAATCTGTTATTTTTTACGATCAGAATGCCTAACTATTTTCTCCGCGATCAAGGAAGGTAAATCTATTAAGCATTTCTTGAAAATAGGGAGTTAACCCTAGACACGGCTATCAAGTATGTAACCATGGGAAACACTATTGACAACCACAGACGGCACTGGATAATCGATTGACAATTTGTTATTCCACAATGATAGCAACATTTTGCTTTGCGTCAATCTGTTATTTTTACGATCAGAATACCTAACTATTTTTCCTGAGAAGTGTAAGAGAGATGATCGAAAGTATTCTACGTGGGGGGATTGAGGGCGCTGACTTCAATTTAAATCGCCAGCAAAATCTATGTGTTAATGAAAATGGTTAAATCAGATGATCAGAGGTCGCAGTCACACAAAAATCAGCGTTTTTCACACATTTTCTTCAAAATGGACACAAATATTGACAGACGCTGGGTAATTTACACGCAGAAAATTTCCCCGACGTGAGAATATTTAGATTATTCTATGTTGTAGTTTGTACACTACGTCATCACTTTCTGTGTTTCACATGGCATTTACACACCACTACTGTACGTAGTCTCTGTAGGTTTTTTATATTTCCTCTTATTTCGTTTATAATCTTTTAAGTTCATGACAGTAAGCCTTCTATATGCAGCTATTCTGAGACACCCCCTATTTTGCCGCACTGGAAACGATAAAGCTCATTTCATACAAGACTTTGGATTGGCTAGAACACGATAAACTGTTTACATTCAGCTAATCAAATATTGGCTTTCATAGCAATAGTTTGCTCTTGATTTCCTGTCGAAATGAAAGATTGAAATGACTATGCCGTCAACCATACCCATGCCCTCAACCTACTGTCGTCATTAGATTAAATACAGTATTAATCAAATAAGGACGCTTAAAATAGGGTTGTTCACATAACGATTTTACTTGCTTATATTGAGTATTTTGAGAGGCTCTAAATCACGCAGATGTAGAGGGGTAGAAACGCAAAATTTTTGAATGTCTGCATATTTTTACGCAACTCCAAATTGATCCACTGCGACCTCTGCAGCTGATCAAAAGATTTTATTTTCACTGGATTTTTTAAAATACAGAATAATCACTTTATGTGAGGATTAACATACCTGAGAGTAAGAGAGGATCAGTGGCCTCGCCTTTTTTAACATGGTCTGACTCTCCTGTAAGTGAACTCTCGTCCACTTTAAGATCATTACTTTGTATCACAACACCATCAGCTGGTAAGAGATCACCTAGAAATACAAGATATCACATTATAATTACACTCAAATATACCGCCAACAATCAAAATTATTTTCATGCAAGAAAAAAATAAAAAAACGAAAACACACATTATGAATTTGACAAACTCCTCCGCATTGTTGACATTTTAAACAGTTTCATTACTGCGCTACAAGACAGGGTTGATCCTACACGTCTATCATATAGTGTATACAGTACAAATTATATCAATGTTCATCTAGACAGAAATGAATCATCCTTCGGGTGTTCACTTACAATAAAGATTGTGATGTGAAATCAATTGACTATGTACCGTAATATAAACTTTAGATTTCTAATTTTAAACTTTAGATGGCTTTAACTTATGTTAAAACTGATCAATTTTAACTATTTTTGGATCAATATGCTTTTTAGCAAGACTAATTTTTATTGTATATGACCTGAAAGTCAATATTTGCCTTTTGAAAAGGAATATATTCTGTCTTTAGTCTTATATCAAATATTTCAGATGTTTGTAAGCTTAGAGTCTTTCTTTGATTGCAAATGGACAAGATTGAATGATCATCATTGTGATTGACATATATATTAATCTAGAAATCAACTGTAAAGAAGTGATAAAGCTAGTTCATTAGGCAGACATTGGTAAATTAAGGTGTAAACATCTATCAAAATTAATGAGTATTTTCATGCTGGTTATAAGAGTATTTGACAGTCATCAACACCCAGACTGTCATATTATCAATATTAGTCTTCAAAACTCACTTAGCTGGTAATGTATAAAGATTGTCGTCTACGTAAAATTGAAATTATGAATGAATCTGGACAGATAATGAGGAATATCCTATTCATATTTATCAAATTGACGACCTTTTATCTTGTATAGTATTTTTCACTGTATCGGACACTGGATATTTACAATAAATCAAACTATGAATATATTTCATTCAGTATATTTCTGTTTAAGGCCATCAAAAGTGTATTGCTCAAGCTAACGGCATATATTAATATAATAGGTCATTGAACCTTCATTTGGCATTTATGATATCCACAAACTAATAGTTTTCATAATGAGAAATGAAATAGAATCATTAATATGGCTTTTCAAATCAAAGTTCAGACTGCTGTTGATAAATGATGTAAAAGGAGGGAAGAGGGAGAAGGTGATTGAGAGAGAGAGAATGTTATTGTAGTAGTTTTGTATTAACTAACTACTGCAGGTTATACTGTTCTCAATTCATTGGCACCAAATTTATAACCTATTTCATTTGCTAGAGAAACAAATTGTAAATCATGCTTCAATGATCCATCAGGCCATTTACAATGTACTAAAATGTATGCCTATGTCTCTTTTTACTTTAACAAAGTTTACAAGATTTTATTTACATACATCAACATTAAGATTGATTCATTTACTACAAAAATATGTTGATAGAAAGATTGTATTAAGAGACAGCCAATACACATTTCAAAGCCTACCAGTATTACAATCCATTCTAGCTACAAACAAGATTTCTTGGAAATTTTTATCAAACATCAGATATTCGAATAAAATCATGGGTTGCATCAAAAGAAAGACAAGTGGTTAAATAATGACCATAGAACACTCAATATCTGGATTTATCAGAATTAATTCTACTGGATGCATTATTTCTGATGCACGACATCCGAACTGCTAATGTACCTTCTGCATACTAATATTTACTTTATTGATAAACTGTGTATTAGGAAATTCCAAACACGCAGAAATGAAAGGAAATGGACGTTTCTGCAACAACTGGGCTAATGAAGACGGGAAAAACAGAAAGTGTGGTCTATGAAAATCTGAGCTTGAAAATAATTTGGGTATTCCATTTATCAATGAATATTACTTATATAGAAGACTACATTTGAAATGTGACTATAAAAGAAGGATTAGAAGCCAATTGTCACTTTGTATGCAATATCACCATCATAGACGCAGACAGACTTAAACTCCAAGAAGCAAGAGACTGTTGTCGCAATGTTGACTCCATACCTGAGGCCTTCACGTCTAAAAAATCATGAGGAACTGAAAAAAGCTCTCCAGGGATTCGGATGGGTATACTGTACTGTTGGTGTGTAAGGTATATTAAGTTGCCCAGTGAATATTTCTTTGGGTTGGAAAATTATTAAAATAGCGTGATCGCGACCATGTACGTGACCGATTCTTGCAAAGGAAAGTGATAACAGATTAAAATATTGTGTGATCGTGATTGAGATCAGTACAGACGAACAGTCACACACAAAAAATATTCTGGTTCTCAGATAACTGGGCCACGTCACAAGTTTTTATTTAAAAGAAATAATAATAAAAACAAAGTTATCCATTTCCACATGTTCATATTTCCCGCGATCAAGGAAAGTAACTCATTAAGCGTTTCTTGAAAACAGGAACTGAACACTAGACTCAGCTATCAAGTACGTAACCATGTGAAACACTATTGATGAACACGAACGGTACTGGATAATCGATTGTTAATTCACAATGATGGAGACATTTTGCTGTCAATGTGTCATTTGTTTTACGATCAAAATGCCCAAGTAGCTTTCCCTAGAACTATAACTGATAACTGTGAGAGAGATGACCGAAACTATTCTCCGTGGGAAGATTGAGGGTGCAGACTTTAACAATTAGTATGGTATCGATACCACGTAATGGTCGCCAAAACAAAAACTAGCGAACTTGAAAATAATTTTCCCAGGAGTTTATTTAGATTAAGGCACAGAATTATTCGGCCGTTATTTCAAAATTTTACTTATTTTTTCTTATTAAGAGTAAAATAAATATTAAATTTATAATTTTGTGTGTTTCTTAAAAATGAAAAACTAACTAGATTTTGATAAAATAAAATCAAAATCACAAAAAACACTCTTCCGCATCAATTTTTTTTACAAAGGATTGTTCGAGAACCAGACAGAATATTTTCTTTGTGTGGCCTTATTAATGTGAAGTAAATAAGAAATAAACATGAATAACACGTGCCAAGACTGAGCAATATATCTTCTGACATAGTTTGGGAGAGGGATTACAGAGGACCGAGGAGAGCAATAAAATACGCATTTGACCAAGGTTATATGTGACAATCCTACTTTAACTACAGTTATACTTTTTTGAAACATTAAAAGTCAAATTTAAGTACAAGTTTCATAACTGGGGAAATACGTAATTATGATTAAATGTGTAAGCCATATGTATATTAACCATTTAACCTAATACAGACTAATTCATATTAATATGTATTTTCGTTACATTGACTTAGAACAATTACATCCATTTTAGTAACTCATTAACTTTCGCCTTTATTAACAGATTTCATCATTTCACCATCTGATTTTACATCAAAATCAATAATTACATTTCTATTCCTAGCTCTTTATTAAATAATTGAAGAGAAAAAGTAATATTGATAAATGGACTATATAATGTAACAGAGATATATATCAATATTATAGACCTAAGTGTAGAACAGACAGTGTAATGGTATTTCTATGTGAGGACTAGTTCTTAATAAATCAGTCTATTTATTCTCTCTTGGTATCAAGATTAAGACCCCATTTTCATAAGAGTCTGGTGGGAAGATATCAATTTTTTTGCAGGCATCATTTTTTTTTTCCTTTTTCTTTTTTTTTTTTTGATTAGAAAATAAAACTTATTGGTCAAGCAAAGTCCAGCTTTTTAGTAATTGATCTATAGATTACAATAACCATGTTAAATTTGTGAACCGGTAGGTAGCCAAGCTATATAAAATTCTACTTTCCCCGTTACAATCTTTTTTTAAGACTCAACATGTACCAGGAGTTAAAACTTTAACCATTAGCCAATTCACCCTGCCTACATGTATTACACAAATACTTTATTAGGAATAAATTGTCCTAGTAAAGATATTACATATGTACATAATAACAAAATGAAATGCTGTTCTAAAATACATCAAGAAGGATCGTTTTCACTGAACTCTGCCATTGTAATATGCTGACATAAAAGAACAATCAATTATCAGGGGAGATAATTAAATTATGTAAGAGTCAATATTTTTTGTATTGAGTGGTGTATAATAACAGATATTGATTGTCTTTTCCCTATATACATTTTTCTATTATAGCTAGATATTATTGTTACTGCTAATAAAAAATATGTTCTAATTTTATGATCAACAAATTCACTATGGCTTACTGATTAATAACTTATATTGATGTAGATTGTATATTTAGTGCTTGAAAAAGCAATCAGCATAATCAAATATATCTAACATCGTTTACTGTGTGAGTTTATTAATCGAATATGGAACTGTTCCAAGTATATTTTGTTATAAGTTGTTACGTCAACAGTTTATATTATTCACTTGACTCATCTGTCAAGTGGCCTGCAATTAGTGTTCTCATAATTATTCTAATTTGAATAGTTTTGCTAGGTTATACAAACTGATATTTTAGTAGTATGTTATTAAATGTCAAAGTTTACTAATATTAATTCCATGAAATCAACAAATAAATGAAAATATAAAACTTGACAAATTTGCTATTTCTGGATCTGAAAATGCACCATGTATTTGAATAGCATCAAAATAATGACTAAGAATATTAAACTGGTTTTATCAGTATTTGATGTGACTACTACCCCTGCTACACCAGCTAAGTTTTGAGTGGAAGTAACAAAAACAATATTTTCACAAATTCCTCACACATTTCTGGAGTCCATTTTGAGACTTACCATATTTAACTTGACAAATATCACCAACTACTAAATCTCCTACAGATATCTGTAATACTTCACCTCCACGAATTGTTAGAAATTTGTGTTCACATTCAATTTTATTTTGAAGTCCTCTAAATTGTTTTTCTTTACTCCAATCATTAAAAGCAGTCACTAAAACAACTACTGCTACAGCCACTAAAATAGCCAGACCATCAATCCAGCCTGCAGCTTCTTCCACACTGGAGTCACCATCCGCTCCCTCATAATACTCTGGTTCATTATCACCTGAAACATACACAAAAAATGTACACTTATTAGAACACACCAACTTATTTAAATCTTTATTTCTCTTTAAAGATACATTATGTAAGATTTAGATAAAGATCTGACCATTCTTGCTATAATAGCTCAAAAATAGATCATGTAAAATTTAGAAATTTTCATTCCAATTACTTCATACTGAGCCAAGTTATCACTTGTTTGTAGTTTTGACAAGATGTGTGCATTGTGGTAATCAGGGCACAAGTATATTCGAGGCTTAGCCTCGCCTTACCATTTTTAAATTAAATTTTTAAATGGGGAACCCTTCTAATCTAGTTAAAATCTAGAGTATCCGATGCCATCGAGAGTTAATTATGGTCTTGTTTTGTTAATAAACGTCTAATTAATAATTTATATAACATTTCAGGCCTAAAGAAAGACCTGTAATAGGCAGATTTAGCTCTTGCATAATGCATGTTTAAGTGAAGGAAACCAGAGAACACAGAAAGAAAAACTAATTTAATGTTAACTTCAAAGAATACATGTACTGGAATAAATGAGTAGATAATATGTGACACCTGTCTATACTATGTTCTATTTTAGATAAAGTGTTAAGTTACAAGAAACCATACTACATACAACCTGGTTTTATCTAAATAGTTTTACATTAAATGTTTGATAGCAGGTTCATGTTTCTAACCAAGACTAACACTCATTCTAATCAAGGCAAACAAATTTAATCATAGCAGATTTCAATCGGATTGGAAAATAATCTATATATGTGCAAGGCCACAGTACTGGTACACAGGTTACGACACTGAGCAAACAAACCCCTTATAAAATTTATAAATTTAGTATTACCTGGGGTTTTTTTTTATTTGTATACCCGGTACTTAGAAAACACCCAGCAGAGATAACATATGCTAGATTTAAGTGTTTCTTTAAAAGTCTAAATGAAAAATTGTCTATATCATCACTAATTTCCCACATTTTGTAAAAAGTATTTTGCAATTCTCAATGCATCACTCACAGATTATCAAATTAGACTTAACTTTTAATCTAAAAAATAGTGTTTTTGATTATGTCAGTAGTATTAAAAGGCTTTCCACGGGCAATAGCCACAATTTCATTTCATTTATTTTTTTTTTGTAAATTTGAGCAAAATACATGTGGGCATCCCATTTTGTAACTGAAATTCCGGTGATGAAAATATTCATTAGCAGTTACTTCTGTGTGCCAACCCATGTGTACTTGACTTTGTGTCCAATAACAAGTTACATAGGGCAAAATTCACCGAAGCTTTCCAGGTACATGGCTTGATATTTACGACAATTCAAGACATCAATAAACAATATTGCGACTATTAGATCAATTTATGGCAAAATGTACACTAACAACCAAACATGCGAGTGATTTCAGTTTTTTAGGACCGATGATGCTGAAATGTTACGTGTGTACTACCAAAATAGGTCTTGTTACGTACATTTTTAGATACATTAAATACAAATAAGTTTTTAATTATCAAAGTGGATTTCCAAGCGCAAAGACATATTCTCAAAAAAATTCAGCTGATGGAATGACGTGCAAATAGCTGTAGGCTATTACTTTTTTTTGGCGAAATTCCCAGAGTAATTCCGTCCACGTATTATGTGCTTTGAATCAAAATTATTAAAAGTTTTACATTGTTATTTATTGCCGGTATGGTAAGATTTAAACAAAAAGCTGGTTGTTCTACATGACTTATATGTCTTTACTAATATTATGCTGGTTGGTACAGAAAAGTGTGAACTGTTATCTAAATTTTTAATTGGACATTAATTAACTTATCCAGACCATAATCATCGTTAGCCTGCGATATTTACTGGATTTGAAATTTGAATACATTTTGTGATTGGTAATTTAACGTCAAAATGGATACCGTATTTTTCGGTGTATAAGGCGCATGCGTAGATAAGGCGCAGGGCGACTTTGGCAGAGGTGTTTCAGGGAAAAAAAATATGCGTGGTTTAGGCGCACCCTTTCCCAGCGTGTGTGAAACTCGTGCCATAGCATATGTGACTCAAATCCACCTGCGATCTCCAGTAACTAGGTCAAACTCTATTGTTTACAGTTATAATAATTACCGATATTTAGCCGTATCAAGCTTTATATAATTATATTTCTTTATGAAATAAATTGCTTTTGTTACATTTGTTTATATTAATTATAACACGCAATTGCATTATTGCATAACTTTCAGCTGTAATTCTGTTGCTCGTACGGTAGTGAAATTGTCATTCAAGTCCCGCCCACAACAAACATGGCCGTCTATTACATCGTGTTAAATTCGTGAGTAATTGTCTGTGATAAATGAATCGGTTTTGATGATAAACAAATTAAATAATACCTGTAGAAATAATATATCATGATCAGCTACTCACAACTTAAATCCTGACTACCGGTAAAAGAGAAACAACAATTCCAGTTTACTCCAAGTTATGCAAACAACTGACAATCAAACGATAGCGTCTGTTGCCCACTCCACGCGTCATGACAATACCTAGATTGTAGCCATTTAGATCTATCAGTAAAATAATACAATAGCATTTTAATACCAATCAAAAAAACAATGATTTTGTCAACTACAAACAACTTCATAAAGAAAACGGTAACAACTCACTGGTAGATAATTAACTATACCGGTAAAATAATACAATAGCATTTTTAATACCAATCAAAGAAACAATGATTTTGTCAACTACAAACGACTTCATAAAGAAAACGATAACAACTCACTGGTAGATAATTAACTATACCGGTAAATTATAACAATGGGCCAATCACTGAATCCATGTTGAATGAAAACCGTCGGTAACTTAAAACTGTTACTAAAAGACAGTCTTGCTCAAAGAAAACACCCCGATGTATATAAAACACCAGTGAACATTCCATCATTCTTAAAAATTATTTATTCAGAATGGCTACGAGACGAACCGCTTATACCGCTAAGGAGAAGTTGAGGGTAATTAGTTACGCTGAAGCACACGGTAATAGGGCCGCGGGTCGTGAATTTAGTTTGGGGGAGTCAAACGTG
The DNA here is from genome assembly GCF_932274485.2 of Patella vulgata. NCBI lineage: Eukaryota > Metazoa > Mollusca > Gastropoda > Patellidae > Patella > Patella vulgata. Next base: position 49,828,405 of record NC_065885.2, read on the forward strand.
AGACGTTGGAGGGCGATGAAGGGGAAACTTACCGACATGAAACCTAGTAAAGAAGCGAATAGGTGGAGCGCCGCATGTTATCCTCAAATTGAGAGAGAATTGGTAGACTATGTGAATGAGAGGCGTCAAGAAGGTTTGCCCGTTTCGACAACAGAAGTCAGACTAAAGGCAATATTGTTGGCAAAGGGCAAAGCCGAATATGCAAGTTTCAAGGCAACATCAAGTTGGGTGTACAGATTTCTGAACCGACACGACCTATCAATTCGTAGAAGAACACATATATCACAGAAACTACCACAAGATTTTGATGACAAACTAACCAGTTTTCAAAAATTCATCATTAATCTAAGATCCAAGCATGATTACACCCTGGATCAGATAGGAAATGCAGACCAGACCCCACTGACATTTGATTTACCAAGTAACACAACAATCCACAAAACAGGAGAGAAGACAGTCAACATTAAAACAACCGGCAACGAAAAGAACAGATTCACAGTGATGTTGGCCTGTACAGCAGATGGCGGAAAATTACCACCTTGCGTCATATTTAAAAGAAAGACCCTACCTAAGAGCATGATATTTCCAAAGGGCATTATAGTAAAGACACAGGAAAAGGGTTGGATGGACGATAATTTAACAGCTGATTGGCTTGAAAATGTATGGGGGAAGAGACCTGGAGCTTTGAGAAAAAAGAAGGGCCTTCTTGTATTGGATGCCTTTAGATGTCATCGATCTGATTCGGTGAAGACAGACCTCAAGAGGAAGTACTCTACCGACTTAGTCATCATTCCTGGGGGTATGACCAGTATGCTTCAACCATTAGATGTATCAATAAATAAACCAATGAAAATAAAACTTAGACAGATGTGGTCCGACTGGATGGCAGGCGATGAACATTCGTATACGAAAGGGGGCGCCAGACGAAAACCCGAATTAAACGTTATATGCACTTGGATACTAGAGGCGTGGAAGTCGATCAATCCAGAAATCATTATTAAATCCTTTAAGAAATGCTGCATATCAAATGCTATGGATGGGACAGAAGATGACATGTTATGGGATGAAATGGTAGAAAAGGAGCCAGCAAATAAAAGAAGAAAGGTGGTGGAAGAAGATGACGAAAATACTCAAGATGTAATCAAGATTTTGTTATCGTCAGTAATGACAACCGAGGCTAGCTTAAAATTCAATCGCTAATATTTTGGTTTAGTGTGAAGCAATTTGATTTGAATGAAATTTTCAGCATATTTTGTTATAATTATCTAATTTTTTTTTAACTATTACAGTGAGAATTGTTAGCTCTTCATCTAATCTTACCTAATGTCCCTTTAAATGGAAACACTCATGTACATTTTACATACATCCCCACATTCAAATTCTTCAGTGAGAAAAGAAATTGCCTTTAGATTGGAAGACTGATTTCCTGACTTCTTTGGTGAAATTTTTTCTATAAATAAGCAGTTTTCATACTCTTTTTCCACTTTTTTTATAAAATGTCCATGTTACATGCTGTTTTATCATTTCTCATTTCCTACTGTCTTGCTGAGGTGGTTTGATTTTGATGTTAAAAATTATTTACCATTAATAACTTTTAGATTTCTTATATTGATAATCATTAAGATAATACTGTTAACTATATAGGAGAGATGATGAAAGTAAAAATTGTGTCCTGGTTATATACAGTTCCTTGTGCAGTTAACAATATACTCAAATAAATAAAAAAGAGTTGTTTTACAGCTTTTAACCTGAACAAGACCACTCTATTTCGAACTTAAATGTACCAGTAATCTATATTTTAAAGGGAATGTAAGGCTAACTGGCATGAAACTTTAGTCCATGTTACCTACAACATTGTAGATAAAATCATTCAATAACTGATTTTCCTCTTAAAAATTATCACAATACTATAGCCAGGTTGTGACAAAAATCATTTTGTAGAAATCCAGACAATATTCATTTGAAAAAAATGATTTCTAATTTCTGTTTCACTGACAAAATTCTTGTACCAGTACTGTGGCCTTACCAACACTTCAAGTAATCAAATTAACAGTGGTGTAGGACGGAGGGCCCAGCAAGGAACAACGTCTAGTCATTAGGAAGGGCTTAGAAACAGGTCCCATATATTTCTTGGTATGCACGTAAAAGATCCCTTGACAGTTTGAATTCAAAACAAGAGTTTACCTCATAGCACAATGTATGGCGTATGCCGGTCTTCATTTACCCAGTCGGAAATGAAATGAAATGGGGTTTAACGTCCTAACCCAGTCAGAGCAGAACAGTAGAACGTTTAATCCATTTCATTTAAAGGCGTTTTTCTTATAATATCATGAACAACCTAAATTAGTACAGTAGGTCTGAAAAATGTGTTTTTATGCCAAGATGTCCTACACAAAGTTATACTAAAGGATCCCCATTTAACTCTTGTCTTAGTCTAATAAACGTATTCATAAGAGCTTGAAAGTTGTTCTTTAATACATGTATTTTATGTACTGTACATGTACTGGTTATACCAGTAGGTGTCTCGTCAAGTCAGCTTATAAACCATCCATCACTAAGACAACTTAACCATTACTCAAATTTGTAGGTTTGACTATATTGAGAAAACACCTGGTCTGGAAAAAATTAACACACACTCTAAGAATAGTCACAGACACAAACCAATATGACAAATTTTGGCAATAAGTCAAATGCTTTCTTTGGGTCAAATTAATAGTTATATGAACTTTACACCACTCTCTAGTTGAATTACATCATCAAGATCTGATGTGGACAATCATCTTTACAGAAACAAAACTTGGTTATTTTATGGTAATGTGTAAAATATTACTTTAACATCATTTATACGGAGACCCAATAAAACATACCAGTACCAGATCTGGCTTGGATAAAATTCAAGACACATTTGCCCTGTCAGTGTCAGAACTCTTCTTGGTATGGTTCTGTATTAAACTCTTAACAGAAAATTAATTTAAGCTAAAGTCAAGGTCATGTGGGAATTTAATGTCTAGTCAACACAATAGTACTTCACTCAGAGAAGTTTTGCACGGACATCAAATTTCAACTGTCAAGTGTTTTTTTTTAAAAAAGTGCATGACAACATGTACATCTGGATATGCAAAGTTGAAATATCAAGCTTTTCCTCTCAGCCCACGCTAATATTCGATGCTAGGACATTCTAGACCATAAGAGAAATATAACAATAATAGGTGGGTGTTTTCCTAAAATTTCATGATTTTTCTTTGTTTGACAGTTATTTGGTTGAATCGTCTGTTATGCATTACAATATTTAGATGAGGCAAACATTAACCGTGATGACTCAGCTCTACTATCTTTATTGCCAGGATCTTGAGACCAGCTTGCAAAATAACACCAATAAGAAAAGTGTTATTTGTACTGTGATAAACGTGTTTTTGTACTACTGTTGTTGTTGTCAAACTAAATGCTTCTAATTTGTTCTGCTTCATAAAACAGCAAGACTGGTAGAGGTTATTTCTAGCGAACTAGAAGTCTGATTTCTACCCACAGATAAATATTTTCCCAGTCCTACTTAAACTACCTACCTTACTGACAATCATATTATACTTGGCCAACGACCAGACATCACCATGTTCAATTATATGCATGTCTGGAGCCAAATTTGAAAAATGCAGAGCTAGTCTTCATTTCACATTAGACATAAATTATATTTTCTCCAGCTGAATGTGGTGCGTAATATCAATTTGTACTATAATACTTAAAGTACCAATTAAGGCAGTATTTTAAAGCTTGAAAAACTGTACACATACCTTGACCAGGATCTGGAGGTGGTTTATAAAAAGATAATCCTAATGAAATTATTGCAGCAACCATTAAGATTATCAAAGTTACATCTTGCAAAGCTTCCCACACTAGTTGTAAAAATGACTTTGGCGCTTTAGGAGGTATAACATTAGAACCAAATATTAATCTCCTGTGTTCTAAATCAGCTGGATTTCCTGATAAACCTGTAATAGATAAAATTGTGTATTATATCAACCAGTAGCTTGCATTATCAATATCTAGGGGTGATCATTTTCCATTTCAGAAAATGGCAAATTACATATTAAAGATACATTATGTAAGATTTAGATAAAGAACTAGCCATTCTTGCTATGTTCGAAAGTAGATGATGTAAAATGAATAATTTGAAACTTCCATTCAAATTACTCTATTGCAAGCGAAGATATTAGCCTTTGAAGGTTTGACAGACGTGTGCAATAATTTCAACCACCGTACTGGTTGATCGAAGCTAAGTCTCTGTCCTCCATATTTGATTAAATCAAAGTATCGCTGAACCATTCTAATCTATTTAATATCAGAGAAATCTGATGCCATCAAGAGTTGATTAAGGCCTGGATCAGTTAATTAATGTCTAATTAATACTTTAGAAAACATTTCAGGCGTAAAGAAAGACCTGCAATAGGCAGATTTAGCTCTTGCATAATGCATGTTTAAGTATTTTGAATTCCATTATTTTCCATTTCGGAGCTGACAATATTCCGTTTTTTCCACATAAGATGCTATTTTATGAATATATGAATAAAACTTTGTAAAATGCCTTTTATTACAAAACTGATCATTTTAAACCAATAACAGATATTAAATTATGAATAACTAGTTATTCTTCAAACTGGTTTTCCGAATTAAATAACAGAAAATTACACCTTGTGAGCTCGTTTCATTTTTTAGCAGACAAAGACCTTTTTCTCGGTTGCTGGTTGTGATCGCAATTTATCCAGAAAAACTCTGTAGTTACTACTGTTTCTATGGGAAAAAAGGCTGGATTCACAAGACTACGGCATATTTGTGATGTCACAGGGTGAAAGCGGATAAACTAGAGTCCAGTAGTAAAAAAAGAAGTAAATGAAACGATTTTTACTTTTATAAAATAACTAAAGCTTTTAAGACATATATTATACAGTACATTATTAAATTTAACTACAGAGTAATTGTATTATTAGGGATAAATGGAAGACAAGTTTTTGTTTCGAGTACAATTATGATATCGTTTAATATTTTCGATTTTTATGAATAAAAAATGAAATACTTGGATAAATACAAAATTGTTTTTAGTTTTTGTTTAATATCAGCAAATATTGGCTTTTCCGTCTTTTTCCGTGTGAGATTTCAAATTCTGTTTTGGTTGCCGGATTCCACGATTTCCACGACCCCAGAAAAAGATCACCCATAAATATCTCATTATAAATAATTGATTTATAAGGGAAAAAAGCTAGTCATAGAAAGCTGAAGGGTGCATTAACACACACCTACATCTTAATGCTGCATATTTTTATGTCAATGAGATTTTAAGTGTCAATTCTCCAGTGTTTTAAGAAATAATAACTAAGATCTGATCGTCCTAAGTGCATTGTCACAGAACAAACTACATCTAAACTGTTTTTCACATTCTATATGATCCTTTAATAATCAAATTTTATAGGGTTCCTTGTCCAGCAGAACAATCATTTCAAATTTAAAAAAAAAAAAAAAATCTTTTGAAGCCTCACATCTGCAGAATTATCAACAGATATTGTATACTAAAATTAAAACCCCCAAACCATGATCAAATTGATTAATTGAAAAATGTGATTTAATTTCTAGCTCTGGTTATACAGATTTTATAATAACAGTCATCAAGAACAAATAAATGTGCTATGCATGAATATCTGATAACAGCAGACATCCTAAGAATAACATAAATATTGATGCACAAGATAATCAAATTATACGGTCATAACATAATTTGATTAATACCATGAAAACTGGTGTAGTTTACCACAGAGAGGAAATGATCTGTTTAGTATTTTACAATACCAGAAGGCACACTGGTCTGTAAATTAAATTACACAAAATATACAATTCCATTATCCCTAGGCACAAACAATCACAGATTCCACATATTTTATCATCACAAATATAACCTCATTTAGAAACATTTATCATGAAAAACGTACACAAGTTTTGACAGAAAATTAATTCTTTTCCTATTCCTCATATAATTATTCAAGATGGAAAAAGGAAAATGGAATAAATAATTATAATCCTTACAATGAGAAATAAAGGAGCATATTGACAAACTAAATCATTTGGGGGTTTTCCTGTACGGTATATAAATATGACAATATTGTTAAAATTACAAATCACAGGCATTTTTATAATTGGTAACCATATTCATTTATCTGACAAATAAATAATAATAGAGAAATAAGCTATTCAATAAGGGGATTCTAAGTAAGCGCTGGATTCTAAGTAAGTAAGCTAATATGCATCTTAAGAAAAGACCCATGTTCCACCTTGAATAGAAGTTATCAGGCTTTCCTATATGCCATCAGACACGTTTCGCAGTGTGCCAAGTTCTACAGAACATACTTTCTAAAAAGTCGAGATGACTTATGTAAATACCAAAATTCATTAGACAAAAAGTCATCTAATCTCTTTCAACAGATCCCAAGAAAACAACATTTTCATGTCCCTTTAAGTAATGAATATACCAAGATTTGATCTGGATTTTAATGTATCACTGTGAATAAAACCTGATTCATACATACCTACCAATAATTAACAGATCTATTTATTATTCTTATATTTCCTACATACATTTCTTGGTAACTAAAACCATTTAATAGAAATGTGAAAATTGACACAAAAACAAAATATGAAATAGCTTATGAGTTATTTTCTTACCTTCATTAGGAGAAGTATATAATTTTTTACACATATCTAAAACCCCATTATATTTTGTTTGTATGAGCTGTAAACCCTCTGCTCCTCTATGTTCCATCAGCTCCCGCAGCTCTTTAAGGGTAAGGCCATATTCAGCGGGCCTCCCATCAACCATATCTGGTGTTGCTGCTGCCATGTTTTTGTCAGTTGCCATCAAATGGAACTATGGCAACCTGAAATATACAAAGAGGTAAAAATTAAAATTTCATTCATTTCTGATACAACATAACTCAAGTTCCAGCCAAATACCAAACTACACAAAAAATCAAAGATCTTGAAACATATTATATTATGTATCTTTAACAGATCTGCTCTTTTGTCTCTTCCAAAAAAGGAATCCTTCCGTAACTAAACAATAATTTGGTGAGACCCTGGATATGGAATAATATATATCTATCACAAAGAAATTGATATTTATAGAAGAAACCAACATTTGAAATTATCACATTTTTGAAGTAATGTTATTGTGTAATTATTCTTATTTATAGGCTTCTTTGCCAAGAAACGGATAATAAACGAATTAAAAACACATTTACATTAAGTTGACCAAAAATATAAATCATCTCCTGGAGATGAGAGTAAGATTTGCAAAAATGCCAGAAATTATAAACTTTAATTCAACATCCTTATACAATTAACATATTTTCTGTATTCACAAGAACTTAGAAACATTCAAAAATAATTGTAGAAATCTGTTCATATAGAATTATTAGCATGCATATTATATGCGTAAAAATTATAATGTATGAATTCACAATCAAGAAACCGGTATTTGTATTACAATATATCTTTGTGTATATTATTGTACTAGAGCATATAATCTATATTACAGAGTGTATTACAATTGGGAGTTTATTTTTTGTATATTGCTTGTTATTGTATTTCCTTGGAGGAAATATTGCTACAATACAAAAGAAATGGCACTCAGACTTTAAACTCATAAAACATTTATGGAATTTTCAACAATTAAATCATTATCAATATAGTATAAAACAAACTGTTAGTTTAGCACCTGCCAATATAATCAAAACCTACACTAGATAATACACCTTGATTTAATAAATTTAACAACATATTAACCACTTCCTTACCTATATAATTACAACAAGGTCTAGTTTATATGTCTACTTGTCTACATGTTCAACACAATCTTCTTACTAAATTAAATTCAACATTCCTGTTGACATGAACCACCCTAGCACTTCAACGTCACAACTAGAAATTCATCATTCAAAGCTAAACTTCACAACTAGAAATTTATCATTCAAAGCTAAACTAAGTGGCCATGAATTTAATTTCCATAAGACCAAGCTCCTGTAGAATAAATCAATGGTCAAGCTTTGAAGGGTCATAACCCCTAAATTAAGGTCAATGACTTTACAGCTGAGGAATTCCTTTTGAGAACATTCTTGTAATCCATGTGCAGCATGCTACTGTTAAAGTAACAATAATCAAATACTATCTTAATCCATGTACATCAAAACAATATCAAAATAAATTTAAGTTGTCATAATTTCTTTGTGAACTGTTTTCTTCTTCAAATTGAAATTTATGCAAGATCACTTTAAGATACATAGTGAGAAAAGGTCAGATCTAAACCTAAACAATGCCTGTCTTACAATTGTGACAGTTGATATATAAATGACTTCTAGTCCTATCCCCTTAAAACATCATTAATAACATGTGTTACCATTACACAAGTCATCATAATACAATAAATATCAACATAATACCCCACAAACATTACATAAAAGTCTCTAATATATGCTGGCATATCGACTTTAGACATTAGAAATAAATACATGTATGTACACAACACATAAAAGAAACAGTACATCATAATTAAGGTTTCTACTACTGTCACCAAGTATGTCATGTAAATATTGCACTCTAATCTTTCTCTGTTAATGTCAATTTTTTTCATACTGTTTCTTTTTTGAGGAACTTTGACTTCTCCAAGATCTGCTTACTAAGCTAGTTTAATTATATACATAGGTCTAAGTGTTCATAACAAAATCATGATAAACTTAGCAATCCATTGGCTCCAGACCAAAAGTTTGATGTAAGAATTGGCAATATAATGACTTTCGACTCATTTGGATCATAGTAAACTAGGGAAGTTAACTGAACCATATGGAAGGTTAATAAGATATTTCAGTTTACTGGTATAATGTAATTCCAGAATATGCATAAATTACATTATTAACATATCCACTAGTGTTAAAACATACCAGGATGTAGAAAGTTTGAAAATATGTAATAAATAATGCCAAATGCAATGCACTATATCTGACAATTATTTTATTACACAATTTTCTCACATGTTAGTCTATTTATTACACAATTTTTTTACATGTTAGTCTATTTTTCACACATTTAATGTATCTATTTTTCACACATATCCCTTTATTATGTCATCATCTGCCTTGGTAATATTTCTCTTACAACAATTATCAATAGGACAATATTCCACAAGCCAACAGTGAGGCTGATGTCCCCCGCCGAAATCCCAAAATAAATAGATGACACATATTCATTAATCGCACATTTATTTTTTTTCAAAAGTATCAAGCAATCAAACAAATTATCACCTATACACTAAGTTTGATCACTCTCTATCATATAGAATCAAAGTTATCGATCCTTAGCCTAAGCAGAAAATTCTCATTAACAAACTTAGTCAAGGTATTGATATAACGAATCTATACTCAGAGTTTCATCACTCTCACTTAATTAAAACCAAAGTTATCAACCAATCAGATTGCTTATCTCTGCTGACCGTAAGCAGACAAGCTTTATCATCGAACTCCATCAAGACATTCACCTAATGAATGCCTACACCAAGTATGAACATTCTTCCTCAATTAGAAGGAGAGTTGTGTTCCAAAGTCTCGACCAATCAAATTGCTTATCGCTCTGCTTACCCATAAGCAGAAAATGCTTATTTAATGGAACTTACTCAAGGTATTGATGAGATAAACCTATACACTAAGTGTCCCCACTCTCACTTAATTAGAACTAAAGTTATCGTGTCCCAAAGCATCGACCAATCAAATTGCTTATCTCTGCTTACCCTTAGCAGAAAATGCTCATCTTCGAACTCTATCAAGGCATTCACCTAATAAACACCTACACCAAGTTTGAACATTCTAGCTCAATTAGAAGGAGAGTTAATGTGTTCCAAAGTCTCACCCAATCAAATTGCTTATCGCTCTGCTTACCCATAAGCAGAAAATGCTTATTATCGAACTTAGTCAAGGTATTGATGTAATAAAACTATACACCAAGTTTCATCACTCTCACTTAATTAGAACTCAAGTTATCGTGTCCCAAAGCATCAACCAATCAAATTGCTTATCGCTGCTTACCCTAAGCAGAAAATGCTCATCTTCGAACTCCATCAAGGCATTGACCTAATAAACACCTACACCAAGTTTGAACATTCTAGCCCAATTAGAACAAGGCATTGACCTAATCAACACATACACCAAGTTTGAACATTCTAGCCCAATTAGGAAGAGAGTTATCGTGTCCCAAAGCATCAACCAATCAAATTGCTTATCTCTGCTTACCCTAAGCGGAAAATGCTCATCTTCGAACTCCATCAAGGCATTGACCTAATAAACACATACACCAAGTTTGAACATTCTAGCTCAATTAGGAAGAGAGTTATTGTGTCCCAAAAAGTGTGACGGACAGACAGACAGACGGACGAACCCATTTTAATAGTCCCCTGCTTTCTTCGAAAGGCGGGGGACAAAAATACACAGCAAAGACCATCCACAATCAAAAGTACTCTCAACAAACAACATATTGGTCAATAAAATATCAATTTTACAATTTTTTTTATAACAAAATGTAACCTACAATTTCTATGTTTTAATCTTCAAATAAATTGCTATCTAAATAACACTTTTCAGTCTCAATTTTTTCTTTATGTAAATACTGACCTATTTACTGAAGATAGAGATATATATATATTACATTTAATAAAAGGTAATTTTACTGATTCTGTTAGTTATGAATTATTTATATAGACCCCCCCCAAAAAAATAATTAAATTTAATAAATTGTGTCTGCATTACTGTAGCTGTGATTAACATATAAATCCTGAACCAATTTTTGCTTCCTTATACATATATATTTTTTTTTGTATGAATATGAAATTTGATTTTAATATTGCTGATTAACCTTTCATTTTCGGCATAGTAATAGTGCATTTTAAAGTGATAGTCCACTGAAGAGAACATGAAAATAAATACAAACATGATAAAAAATTTCCATTACATTTGAAAATAATCAGAACTAAATCATCTGACAACAAGAAAGCGAAACAGAAATAAGTTCAACAAGCCACATATTTGGAAATACAGGTACACAAACTGACAAACTTAAATAAAGTAAAGGTTATTATATAATATCTATTTCAATAATTCATTAATTGCAGCGAGTTGAGACACAAGCAGGCTAGATTGTATTTTCCCTAATTAGTTGACATCATTCGTGCATGCTGACATCACTATACAGACACTGTTTGGAAAAAAAAAACATTAGAAAAAATCTTGTGAAGATGAATCAAAATATAACCAGGTTTTTTTTTTAAGTTTAATAATACAAAAGCAATTTACATGTAAATCAATATCTGAACAATGTCTCAAACTACGGTATCTAATAACATTTATTAAAGGCTAATGATCAATTGATATGCCTTACAAACACAAAAATTCGTTTAAATGTAGTGAAATATGCTTTTTATTCATAAAAATGAATCATTAAAATGTATCTTAAGCAATGAAATTAATACAAAATGAATATTACTAATACTGTACGAAAATTCAAACTCCTATCCATACAAAAAATGTCAAATTGCGCAATTGTGTAAATCTTTTAGCATATTAGAACAAAAAACAAGATTTGTATTTACCTTAAAAAATCTCAAATACTACTATTAAATTTCTTGCATCGTTGGATTAAAGAAGTTAATCCCATTTAATTATATCTTTTTAAAAAAATATTAATACTGAACTAGTACGAATGTACACATGCCACACTCACAAAAAAACTTTGTTTAAATCAATCCTTGTGCACTACCAGATGTTTCTCCATTTACACTGGCTATGTAGAATACAATTACAGGAATAGATGAACTCTTAGATCCAATAAAATGACTTGTGGTCATTTAAAGGAGAGGCCAAAAATAATAAACCAAACTTTCAATGAAACAAATCAATAGGAAAATGTAACATTGCTTGAGTTGAGGAAATTTGTTACATCCTTTAATTAAATAAGAAAAAGTTAGGAAACCTGCGTTACTTTTTAGAAAAATATAAATTCATATCAGAACAAGCGGTTGCCATGCAAGATATGCCCACATTTTGCATGAGATGGACAGAGAACAAGCTCAAAAAAAGAAGCGATTTTTCGTAAAATCAAGGGCCATAATTCAGGATCCGATATCATGCGTGCATAAGGAACCAAGATCTTTGGGTAATAACCATGAATTTCATGTTTCATCAAAATCGGATCAAAATTGTGTCCTCTAGAGGGTCTACAACCTTGATATACCATATATTTACAATATTTGCATACAAGGGGCCATAATTCAGGAAGTTACGATCCGATATGCGTGATTATCGAAAAGAACCAAGATTTTTGGGTTATAAAGATGCATTTCAAGTTTCATCAAAATCAGATGAAAATTGTGACCTCTAGAGTGTCAACAAGCTAAAAACGTGATTTTTCGAACAATCAGGGGCCATAATCCATGAAGTTATCATCCGATATATGCCAATATCGAAAGGAACCAAGATTTTTGGGCGATTGACGTATATTTTAAGTTTCGTCAAAATTGGATAAAAATTGGGACCTGTAAAGTGTCCACAAACAAATTGTGGACGGACAGAGGCGACGACAATATACATCCACATGAAAATGTGGGCATATAAAAATGTCTTCTTAAAAGGCTTTTCCCTTTAAGGTCAATATCTTCTGTTACATATTGAGTGTATAAATGTAACAGTTGTTGTAAGGTTGACATCTTATGATATGAGTAAGAGGATGTTAAGTGTACAAGCATCTCTTCAAATGACAATCAATCTGACTTATAAACACCCCTTCAAACAAAATGCAATCTCATCACAATCACCAAATTCTAGAATACAGACTGAAAACATCCTTTATTATTGGAATCAAAACAGTGGCGTACCCAGGAATTTGAGTCGTAGGGGGGGTTCAAGGTGGAGACATCGTCAAGTTTGGCGATAGTTTGGGGGTTACTACCCTTGAATTGATAAAATCAGAAGCTTTGAGACAATATTTCTGTTCATTTAGGTGCATACATGTATAAGATATTTACAGTGGAGTGAGCCAAAACAGCATTATTTCCATGAAAGTAGGAGAGAAAAAATATGCTTTGCACCCGCAGGGGGAGCTCTGCGCCCTCTGGACACGTGCCTACAAATGTACCAGATATCAGTAATAACCTTCCCAAGTCATGAATACAATAATGAACAATTTCTTGTCATTTCATTCTAATTTCTTCTATTTGCTCTTAATAAACTGTAATACCGTATCAATATTCACTATGCAATTTTCTTGGTTTATTCAAGCAAAATGAATTCCTAAGGTATGTTCAACTCTGGCTCATATTGTAATCTTCACAATAATTTATACCCTTACTGATCAATATTATAGTTATAACTTGCTTTAATATACATAAATTTAGTACAAAGCAATTAATATATAACTAACCTACATTTCCATAAATACTAGGGTCAATATTTTTAAATGGATTTAATCCAGTTATTATTAAAAGATCTAAATGGGTTATATTATGACATGCAATCAATACTTAAAAAGATAACTACATATGGAACAGTACTGAAGATAACTGAATATGGAACATTAATGAAGAAATAGTATCTCATTTTAGGACTACAATGGTTTACTTGACTCAATCATTCAGTCTACAGTGTATTTTCTATAACAATCTGTGTAGTCTCGTAGGTCATCTTTCAAATTTGTTAAAGAGCAGTTATCTCTGATAGTACAAAATGGTCATTGCTGCCTTCAATGACGGAAATAACTTATTTTCACAGTATCTTTCCTATCATGTGGTAAATTAAGGTACCGGTCACTGATTAAAATTTGTTGGCGAGACGCCGATATTTTGATAAAAATTACTACTTTAAACATCAAGTAAGTATATCACAGCAATCTGAGAAAAAAAGAAATAAACAGTAATAAAAAAAAAGCTACTCTATAAATTAAGGTTTTCATACAGGACATTATCTTTCAGTAAAACTTGTTTTTCTCTTGGCTAATCAAAGAATAATCAACAAACTTCAAAGGCAACTGGTTGAATTAATATGACAGCTATCTAATGAGAAGTGATTTATAATGTAATACTAGGCCTATATTTGTTAGCAAGCAGACAATATCCTATATTCTTGCAACTCCAAGTAAGGGGAAAAAAATGAAACAAGCCATCAATCAGGGAAGGAATTATCATTGTGATGTAAAATCAATAGAAAAACTATACTGTGAGTAACCCTAATCCCACTAGATGTGCTAAAAGACGATCGCTTTCCTTCTATCATTGGGTATTAAAGACAAAAATCGGCATTAGTTTGGCACTTATCACATTTATCTGTATAATCGTAAGAGGAAGAAAAACAGAGAACCATAAAATTCTACAAGATCAAAGTAATAATCTTCTGGATAACAATTTAACAAAATCTGTAAAAGCATGTCTATATTACAACACCACAATCTTTCAGCAATCATAAATTATTAACACACAGTTCGCTTTTTGAAACCCACTCGATATATCAACCCAAATTCATAGTCAATTATTAAAAATAAAGGTTTCCAATATTAATGTTTTCCCTAATTTTAGAAATGGGATGGGGTTTAACATCCTTCTTCTCTACACCAACTGGTCTAATGAAGACAAGCATGTGCCATCCAGTGTGAAATTTTGCCCAGATAGCAGAACTACTTCCTCCCTTAATTCCAACAGTCAAGGGTTCTTTTATGTGCACGCCTGAACTACAGATTCAATTTATTCAACCTCTTTGATGATCCATCATTACACTCACATAAATCTAGTAAAATAAAGACTGAATATACATGCAGTAATAAATAATATACAATAACACTTTCAGTTAACTTGTTAATTATTCTATTAGAATAATTAACAAGTGAACTGGTGTTCATATCTTAATTATATAAATGGTCCAAATATAACCAAATGACTCCTACCTGCTCACATTAAAATAACCATAAATGATTTTTGATTAATCCACCACAACCACATCATGAAAAACTGTGAACAATCCTTTATAATCCCATCACATGATAAGACAATCCCTAACAAAAATTCATATTTTATGTTTTATAAACCCCATTATTTGTATAGTATTTTATTTCTTTGATTTTAAATTACGTTCTAAGTTTTATTGGAAAAACGGATAAGTTTCTTTGAAAGATGCAACTTCCTAATTTTGGGATGAACTTATTTTTCTCTTAAAAAAAATAATAAGACAATATCCCATCAATTTCTATTTTATAAGGAACAATACATTTTGCGATCTAAAACTTCATAGTTTCTTACTCCTCCAATATCTAGAACTGATTTCTAATGTCATGTATCTTACATTTCCTCTATTAAAATACGATTATTTCCCAAATTGCAAACATGCACATGTTATCAGTATTCCTAAGTGTATATATATAGTACACATAGTTTAGTTGTAGCTATAAATACCATGCAATGATATATTTTCAGACTGACAGATGGTACAGGTTTAACATTTTTTTTATTTTCACACTAACATTTGCCTGACATATGTAATAATGTATTACCCACCAGTATTCCAAACATCAACTTCAGATTCCCACAAGAATTCCACAGAGGTCATTAGTTTTCCTTATCCATCACTTAGTAGCAGTGTTCTCTACTGGTTTGCATGCAAGAACTGATTCCCAGGGGCAGTAATAAATTCCTACCACTGGCCTATTGTATTACTGATAATGGCAACAATTTGCATCAATATCCAGTGACTAGCCTTACAACACAGCAGTCAATAAACTAAAAGACCTGGTCATAGTACAACACTAGCAAGTTATGCTAATCACTCAACTATTAGTCAACTTTATTCAATACTCTTTAACACATATGTTCATGTTCAACCTTTCCAAACCATTAATCACATCATAAGAATCTAGAATGAAACCACAAATGTCCTAAACACTTGCATTAAAAAAAACCAAAAAAAAACCTTTATTGCACAATTAATTCAAACATGTTTTAAATTTTCTTAGTCATTCATCTATGGACACGAATTGTCACATCGACAGGCCATTTAAACATAATGTTTTATAGTCAATCAGCGTATATACGAGAGTTCAGAATCATATACACATGGAAGGATTCATCCATGAAATGGCAGAGATTCTTTCTAAACAATGAATGCAAACTGTTTAAAATCTGTTATTTGTTTACTATAATTGTTAATTGTATTGAGTACCTAAGTACATCACATATTCTTTGCTATGTGAACAAGCCAACAGTGAGGCTGCAAATAGGTTGCGCATTTATCATTTGTAAAAAGCCTCACCAATCAAATAGCTTATTGCACCGATAACTGAGGCTCTCTCGATAACTGAGGCTCTCTATAACGGTACCAGTCACAATATCATGTCTCAATACTTTCTAGTACTAATATACTGGCTACAAGAGAGAGAGAGAGAGAGAGAGATGGAGTTTAACATCCACTCGACACAAACTAGGTCATTTTGGGACTAACATATGGTTTAATTTTATTTCAATAATTCGCTTGCGCGTAGGGGTCTTTAGCAGTGGGAAGAAACCGGAGGACCCGGAGAAAACCCACGAGGTTGGACAGGCGACCCTACTCCTTGCCACGTACAACCGGGGATTCGAAACCACGCCAGTTGACTCAATGACAGACTTTATGATACAGCGTGCACACGTACTGGCTACAAAAATAAAATGTTGCATTTCGCATCTCATTCTGCTACCCTTTAATCTCCATGACAGAAATCTGGCAAAAAAATATGCTCTCATCCTGGTTCTGAGATCACCCCAGTCTCCTTCCTGGTAGTGATTTATAACCTTATTTTGGGTGACCAACCATAATTCACATGGAGTGGAAAACAAGAGAGAGAGATAAATGGGGTTTTAACTCCACTCGGCACAAACTAGGTCATTTCGGAACGGACATATAGTTTAATTTTATTTCAATAATTCGCTTGAGCGTATGGGTCTTTAGTAGTGGGAGGTAACCAGAGGACCTGGAGAAAACCCATGAGGTTGGACAGGTGACCCTACTCCTTGTCACATACAACCGGGGAATCCAAACCACGCCAGCTGACTCAATGACAGACCTTATGATACAACGTGCATGCGCTAACCATCACACATATGGATACAATGTCGGCGCCGACTAACAATTTGTATCTTCATATTAAATCATGATTGAGTGTATTATCATTTTTTTCAAAAGGATCGAGCAATCAAACTATGCACTAAGTTTCATCACTCTCTATCAGATAGAATCAAGATTATCTGGTCCTAATGCTTCAACCAATGAAATTGATTTGCTCTGCTTAACTTCAGCTCAAAATGTTAATCATTGAACTCAGTCAAGAGATTCACCTAATGAACATCAAGTTTAAACATTCTACCTCAATTTAACACAGAGTTGTTATGTTCATAAGTCTTAACCAATCAAATTGCTCCTTAGCCTAAGTAGAAAATTCTCACCATCGAACTTAGTCAAGGCAATGATATAATGAATCTATATTCAGAGTTTCATCGTTCTGACTTCATTATAACCAAAGTTATCGTGCCCCGAAGCATCAACCAATCAGATTTCTTATCTCTGCTTACCGTAAGCAGACAATGTTCATCATCGAACTCCATCAAGACATTCACCTAATGAACACCTACACCAAGTTTGAACATTCTACCTCAATTAGAAAGAAAGTTATTGTGTTCCAAGGACTCAATCAATCAAATTGCTTATCGCTCTGCTTACCCTGAGCAGAAAATGTTCATTATCAAACTTAGTCAAGGTATTGATGTAATAAAGCTATACACCAAGTTTCCTCACTCTCACTTAATTAGAACTAAAGTTATCGTTTCCCAAAGCATCAACCAATCAAATTGCTTATCTCTGCTTACCCTAAGCAGAAAATGCTCATCTTCGCACTCCATCAAGGCATTGACCTAATAAACACCTACACCAAGTTTGAACATTCTAGCTCAATTAGAAGGAGAGTTATTGTGTCCCAAAAAGTGTGCCGGACAGACGGCCGAATCCATTTTAATAGTCCTCTGCTTTTGTCAAAAGGCGGGGGACAATCAGAAATTGTTGAAAAACAATAGACTTTGTCTTATGGACATATATGTCAATCAGATGATAACTTTAAGGTCTAGAACATCCACACGGCCACAGTCTAAGTTCACGAAGACCTGAATAAACATTATGCAAGGATATTATTTGTTGCTATTATTCATATGATTATAATACTTCATCATTAAGTCATTTAATATCAATTATAAGCTTAAGAGGTAATATTCCTATATTTTTCTCTTCAGACAACAAACATGTTAGGATAAATGTGCATACCATAGATGTTGCAAGTGTTAATATCTTTCATACAAATTGAAATTATGTAATCAAGTTTTATTTATAATTTTCATTTATAGTAAGTACCCTGAGTTGTTGTTCTTCTTCCGAAAGTGATATCGCAGACAATTCTTATTTTTATTATTTTAGAGCATGCAAAGGGGTCTTTCCTGTTGGAGGAAACCGGAGTACCCGGAGTAAACCCAGGAGGTTGGGAAGGCACCCCTTTCTCCTAGCCACAGACAGCAAGCCAAAGGTGACCGGCCAGCTAGAGCTTGAGGCGCGACACTCTAGACCACTAGATCATCCCAATCCCCTGGGTGGTTCTCATCGTGCTTTATCAGGTTCTCAAGCCAGAAATGTATTTTCCTCAAAAAAAGAAATGACGATGAGAGAAGATTATGTGAGCAGCGATTAGATCCTGTTATAGTGCCCACAACCCCCTACTTTTTTTTTTTTTAACTGAAGGCCTACATTGTTGTAGATTACACTAAATGTTACACTAAGAGAAACTACACTGGTCAAAAATTCATGAATTTTCGACAATGTTTATGTGGCCAACCATAGTCATGAAAATATGAAAAATCGCATTTTTAGCTTGTGGACCCTCTAGAAGTAGAAGTCACAATTTGTATTCAATTTTAAAAACCTTTCAAATATATCACCGTTACACCCTAATGATGAGTTCAAATTTTGTGAAAATCCAACCTAAACTGCCCTACAAAATGGTCACTCCTTGTACGCAAATAGTGTAAACATCTGGTATATCAAGGTTGTTTTATGGCCCCTAATTGTTTGAAAAATCGTGTTTTTACCTTGTGGTCCCTCTAGAGGTCACAATTATCATCCGATGTTAAAAAAAAACTCATTAAAATATATCACCGGTTCAGTTTAAATTTCGTGAAAATAGTACACCTATTTGCATACCAGGAGTGGCCATTTTGTCCTGCAGATTTTGTCCAGTAGAGTTCGAATTTCGTGAAAATAGTACCAAATCTGCTGGACAAAATGTCCACTCCTGGCACGCAAATAGTGTAAACATCTAAGTCACAATTTTGACCCGATTTTGATGAAACTTGAAATGTATGTATAAAATCCATAAATCTTGGTTCTTTTCGATATTCACGCAAATCGAACTGTAACAACCTGGATTATGGCCCCTGATTGTACGAAAATCCACGGTTTTAGCTTGCGGTCCCTCTCGAGTTCACAATTTTTATCAAATTTAAAACCAGCCGTTGCCAGGCAAGATACGCCCATATTTTGCAAGAGAGGGATAGAGAACAAGCTAAAAACAAAAGTGATTTTTCGTAGCAATCAGGGGCCATAATCCAGAAAATTATGGTCTGAAGTGTGCAAATATTAAAAGGGACTGAGATCTTTAGGATATAAAGATAAAAATTGTGACCTCTAGAGGGTCCACAACCTACGTATTACATACTTTTACAAAATTTGCCTACAAAGAGTTTCATTTCGATTTTCCCATTCGACATTCGAATTAAACCTTCATTATGGTAGAATGGTTTTTAAAATCAGATAAAAAATTTGGGACCTCTAGAGTCTCCACAAGCTAAAAATGTGATTTTTCGAGGTCATAATTCAGGAAGTTACCCTCAGATATGCGGAAATATTGAAAGGAATCAAGATCTTTAGCTTATAAACATGCATTTCAAGTTTCATCAAAATCGGATCAAAATTGTGACCTCTAGAGGCCCCACAACCTTGATATACCAGATGTTTACACTATTTGCATACCAGGAGCAGCCATTTTGTCCAGCAGATTTTGTACAATTTTCACGAAATTCAAACTCAACGATTTTTTTTTTTAAAAATCGGATAGTAATTGTGACCTCTAGAGTGACCACAAGCCAAAAAGGAGACTTTTTGTACAATCAGGGGGCATAAAACAACCTTGATATACCAGATGTTTACACTATTTCGTACGAGGGGCGGCCATTTTGTCCAGCAGTTTTGATATTATTTTCACGAAAATCGAACTCAACCAACATTATGGTGTAACGGTGATATATTTTAAGGTTTTTTTTTTTAAATCAGATAATAATTGTGACCTCTAGAGGGACCACAAGCTAAAAACGTGGTTTTTCGTACAATCAGGGCCTATAATTCAGGAAGTTACGATCCAATATGCGCAAGTATTGAAAGGAACCAAGATCTTTGGGTTATTAACATACATTTCAATTTCACATTTTATCAAAATCGGGTGAAAATTGTTACTTCTAGAGTGTCCATAATCCATGAAGTTATGGTACGATACATGCCAATATCGAAAGGAACCGAGATCTTGGAGAGATAGACCTATATTTCAAGTTTCGTAAAAATTGGATAAAAATTGTGACCTGAAGAGTGTCCACAAACACATTGTGGACGAACGGACAGGGGCGAGGGCATAATACGTCCATATGAAAATGTGGGCATATAAAAACATTGAAGTATATCAATGTTACACCCTAATAACGGTCGAGTCTAATTTCGTGAAAAGCGGACTGAAACTGTCTGACAAAATGGCTGTTCCATTTTATCGTAGATAAAAAGTAATTATTAATATAATCACTTTTATGTAACTAATAACTATTTCCTGAAATATAAGACAAAATAATAGCTGAAACATTTTTTTTTAAAAATATATTTTGTACCAAATGGCAATCCTACACTAGCAAATGGTGGTTGACCACATTAGCGTCATCCTATTGTGATGATTTTTTTTAGGTTTTTTTGTTACGCCTAAAGGAACACTAACACCAATCTACAATCAACTCTGAATATACAAGGGAGGCATGGGAACCCTATCCTGTATGATGGAAAAAAAGTCTGCTGTATAACTATAAAGTTATTCAGATTAGTGAAAATCAATGACTTTTCTTTGTCTGACAACCTATCCTTATAGCATAGAAGTATAGATGTATTCGACAGCAGACAAATAACCAAAAAAAAAAAAAAAATGTATTATAAATCAATTAATTTTCTTGGCACATACTACGGTATATCCACAGATGGTAACTTTTTGATACAATATTATTACATGTAGGAACAGATTGTAGACAACCGTACATGTATTATTCATATTTTGTTGTGTTTTATTTTATCCTGTTGTGAAGTTCACACTGTATCTTTTGCATAGAGTAGGCCTACTATCAGATTTAGTTTAATGATCACAAAAAATAGTGACAGTCGTCAGTTTTGAAAGCAGTATAAAATATTAAACAATGGTTGCTTTTGATGTGTACTGAAAAAACAGACATTACCTTCCACTTCTGAAATGATTGATGTCTACAAGACTTGATATGAATTATAAGCAATACTGTCCATCTCCGGTTCAGTTTTGAGAATGGGCATTGAAATAAAAATCTTTGTCTGTTCCTTCTAAGTAGGTCTAACTAAATAGGTCTTTGTGAATTTTATTTAAAATAATTTAATTTTTTTTCCATTTAAATGCGGATTCTAATTTATTTATATGGATTAATCTTCACAAGGAAAAAAAACCTGCTAATCCACTTGTGTGGGCTTGGGTTTTTTCATCAAGGAACGAAAGTTAGAACTGATAGATTTTAAAAGATAAATTGGTTCATAAAAAAATGGATAATATTAACAACAATCAATCTTCTCTTCCACTTAAGAAAACTTTAACAAGCTTTTCCAAGCCATCTAATTGTCCATTCAGTTTTATACAAAATAAACAAAACATATCATATGACATCACAATGTCACATACATATACAGTAAAGCAGTAATTTGACATTCTTTGCGATTTAAGTAACTAAAAGGGTTAATCAGAAATTGAAAAGTCAACACACCAGGAGCTTTTTTATTTCTGGGAACATCCCTGTATCTGTCGATATCTAACTAACATGATAAACCAATCTACAATCAACAAACATGGTTGCAATCTGATAAAATTACACTAAGTGTAGAGTAACCAGTTATGTCAGCAACCTCTGTTTCACTGCAGTAATGCGAAAGCCTTCTTTTAACTCTGTACAAGATGACCAACCTTTAAGAGCACAGCCATTATAGTTATACGTGTGACTGTCACATCACATCATAAGACATTACTAACGTGCATTGTTTACATCAGACATAGACATACAAACTGGTACAGGCCTCTGTGTCCTATTTTATGTCCCCATTTACACTACATTTTTAGCGAGATATACTTCAACACCTTTATTTATTTTTTTAATAATTAAAAAAAAAATGGTTTAAGAATTTAATTTGCAGAAGAAAAAACGTTGATATTGAGAACCAAGTAACTCGGCCTGATGTCATCCCTCTCACAGGCGCCTGTAACATTGAAAATATTTCAAAAATAACTTTGGCCTAAGCCATATGACGTTATTTCACATATCGACTGAGGGTATTAGGGTAATATTTGTCTTACACACCGACATCAATGTTAAATCTACCCTAATTGATTTCACCTATAAGACAATGGTTTAGCCCATATCGGCCCTGCGACTGATATGACAAAATTAAGAAAACAAGTCGTAAGTTGCACATGCATTACATTTTAGTAACAACGTGTTCACAAACTGGCATTCATTTTGTGCAATGTTGTCAAAAGATTCGGACAACGAACTGATGCGCGCAAGTCAGTTTGTAGAAAATATGGATGAAAAAGAAAACGTAGATTCTGACAAAGAATTATTTAAAGCTTGTCAAAGTGCAGAATTTATGCAGAAATTATTTAACAAGGATTTAATGTACTCGGATATTTCGGATTGTGAGGAAGATACAAATAATAAACGTTTTTCAATTTCGAGTGACAAGACGTCAGTGATTGTGCCAACAATGCCGTGCCCATAAATACCTTATGCAGAATTCTGTGGGCTGTGAACTTTTTTAACAGTGGACAGTGTGATGGAATAATAAACACGACAGTGAGTGAAAAATTCTGTGTGCGCTGGATGATACGAGTATATAAGATCTTATTTTTGGGATGTCTAGATTCGTCTTAGAAGTAAGCAAATGAAATGAATATTACCCACCGAATTCCGTATTTAGTTATGGTAAAAGTTTCACATTTACAGATTACGAATAAAATTGATGTGGATATACTACACAATTCAGACAAGTTCTTGATGTTCATATAAAGAAAGAAAGTAACATGGGCCTGGCATAGTTCGTTGTCCGATTCATTTGACAACATTGTACAATAAGTGAATAAAATGTTAACAGAAAGAATTTGTGTCCCTTTTCATTGCAGAGTCTGTAAACCTGTTGTGACGTCATGAGAACGTGATATTTGATATCGTCCCTAGGGTCGATATCAGACATCAACCTCTGACGATGTCAAAACAGAGTGATACGTTTCACAAAATGCATGGGAGATCAAAGGAAATAACATCCCAAGGTGTGTAAAGTCTTTTACGACCATGTGATCTGAATCCGATTTCTAATTCAAGGGCAAATAACTCGCCTGAAACCGATTCTCTTTCAGTTGATATAATAATACCAAGGTGAGAAACAGTTTGAATTAAATAATTGGGGTCAAAGTTCACTAATTCTAGATTCCGTCAGCCAGTGGCAATATTCACCAATTTTTGCTAGGTAGACAATCGAGTCTTCGATGACAGTTATAAATTGACTTAAAGAATCTGTTTCATGCAAGTTATTTGCCCTTGAATTAGAAATCGGATTCAGACCAGATGGTCGTAACAGACTTTACACACCTTAGTCATATATAGCTTAGACCTAATGTTATTTTTGAAATATTTTCCAGATTACAGACGCCTGTGATCCCTCTCAGTGATATTGGCAGCCAAGCAAATATTTATTGCTGATGAGTTTGGTAAAACATAGGTTGGAAGCAATTTAAGACAAAGAGTTAGATGCTACTTAATTGGTAAAGAGCTCACCATAACTAAAGAGCTCACCATAACAGTCATCAAACAGCCATGTATCTGTTTTGAGTCCAGGGATTTACTTGATCAGAAAGCCAGATGGGATGGGTCAATCAAATATGTGATTAACCCATGCACAGGTTTAATAAGGGAGCTTCAGATTCACATTAATTATTCAGTGTAATCATTAAGTCTTACTTAGAGGCATATTATTACTCATTCAATCAATGGTTAAGCTTTAAATAAATAATAACGACCTGAATAAACCCCAACACCTGTATATATACATGCCTTATATTCAAATTCCTGATCAAGTAAAAATATACATAAACATGTATTGTGAACTCATTGAACACTGACGAATATCTCAATGTTCTGAATGCTTCAGAAACTTTCAGTAAACAAATTGTCAATTAAAATTAGTTTGCACGTGAATGTGGAAATGTCAACCAACACAAAAAATCTTGTCGGCCGTGATGCATAACAGTTAATTATCAGAGATGTGTGTTTTAATTACATGACGATATTGAGAACTCAAACCAGAAATATAAAAGATGGTTGAAAGATTATTGACTTTCAGATTAACGAGACTCATTATTAATAATAATATATTGTCAGTGTTTTCTACATTCTGAATCATTGATGTGATTGCCAAGGTCAGTCATAAATTAACATAAAAATACATTAAAAAAACCCAGAAAAAACACACACTAGTTAATGTCAGAAATCAATATCAGCACAAGACCTGACATTTCATCACTTGAAATTTTCTTATTATCGGAATATTAGATTCCATTTACTCATAGCTTTGCGTGATTTATCAATTAAAAATCAATAGAAAACCAACCAAAATTTATTCCAAAAATAATCCTACCTTTGATTTTTAAAGAAGTTCCAACAGTATCAGGAACAGTAAGGTATACTGAACCAGTACTGATTGTCTTCTGTACTCCCACTGAAACCCTCCTGCTACATATAGCAATGATCCATACTCCAAATAATAATATATCCTATCTAATCAGACCCAAGAAAATACTTGCACTCATCAGCAGACACACTGATTTTCCTACCATATTGGAATTACATCTGCTACCATTTTCTCATTTCTACAGGCTTCCATTATCAAAGCCATAAAAAAATTCCTTCAGATCTAATCCAGCTAAAAAATGTTACTTTTAACTCCTAAAATTCATGACAAGGACAGGGAAAGTCCGGTGTTCACTCTGTGTGTTCAAAATCCATGAGACTGCATAGTAATTGTATGAAATTGATTGCTGTCCTCCAATCAATTAAAGTGGCAGCCATTGTGATATCGTCATGGCAACCAACGGAGGCTGCTAGAGTAATGGGAAAGTGAGAGAAAGAGTGGCCAAGGGCTGCAGTGCCGATTCAATCAGCCAACATTAAAGTCTATTTCTTCATACAGATGTCTGGGTTGAATACATTGTGTTTAATCATGACATCAATATCCTCAAGTATACATTTATATACCCATTTTCCATTGCTCTGCATGTACTTCTAATTATAGATGAATTACAGGTTTTTTTATTTATTCAAAATGAAGCATTCTGTAGGATATAATATGCAGGCTTACTGTCTGTTTTGATCATAAACTACCAGCCTTCTACAGACAATTTGCTAATCTGTGGCTATTTGTCAGAAATAGTTCTAGCTTCTTGTTTCAGTCACTGGTCACACAGTATTTCTATATTTCATGAACTTAATTAGATCCTGAGGGAATTTAAAGTAACATCATAAAGATTATAAAGTGAGAAAAACTACATCCTCGTTTATTTCTTTCAATGATCGTGGATGGCGTCCTCGATTTGGAACCGTGCCCCCCACCCATTCACAGCGTCTAGATCTGCTACTGGGTTATGGCAGAAACTACACAAAATGAAATGAAATGGGGTTTAACGTCTTACTGTTCTGCTCCTATGCTGGGCTAATGAAGACGGGCATACGCCATACAGTGTGCTATGAGGGAAATTTTGCCCGGGCAGTGGCACTATTGCCTACTTTTATATCGAATTCCAACTGCCAAGGGATCTTTTACATGCATCAAAAAGATAATGACAGTTGTGAATATTATCAAAGATAACCAACAACCAGTGACTCGAGTCAATCCTATCAAAATATAGAAAACAACCACAAACTCCACCCTAACAACTTAAATGTGAATGTCCCACCTCAGATGTAACTACTGTACCAATCTTAAAAGTATCTGTTTTCTATGCACTGTGTTATGTTACCAAATTGATATGAAGCAAAGCTGTGGGGTAGAGGAGAACTTTTTGCATTCGCTTTGTCTTTGAATAATATTTTTTTTCTCCTGTATTTTCAAGGTTCAAAGGTTTTTATTGGAAAAGATATAATATCAACAGTTCCTGCCTGACCTGGTGTTATAATTTCGATAAATTTAGCTGAATTTTGTTAGCTGTAAGTGACTTCACATCTTTAAATACTCCTTTTTTCATAATTGGTTCTGAATCTCATCTCATTTATTATTAAACTACATCATAACTAGTCCGTTAAGAAAATGATTTATTTTCCATTTGATTACCGTGTCTATTAAGTATGTTTTCAGAGAAAGGTTTATTTTGATCACTATGTTTGATGTCATAAATAATGCTTAAAATATTGTAATTTAAGTTATCCTACAGCTATCAGTTTTTCAGTGAACAAAATTTCCAAAAATGATTTTTTCTTATCCAAAAGATATGATTTATCAAGATTATTTCCATTTTTTTTTTTTAACTCAAATTGTTTGCAGGCATTGCAGGGAAGCATTTAACACTGTATGCACCAAGACAAGTGCCAATGAAAGCTGTATTTAGACCCTATCTCACCACACGGGCACTTAAAAATAACATTTGCTTAAACTTTTCAAGTCAATTGGTTAATAACTTTATCCTCTAGAGCATCCATAAACTAATTTGGACACCTGACCAACAACATTATTAGAAATGTGGTTGTATAAAAAATGGATTGTGTTTGTGACAACTGTTGCAACCCTGCTCATGATTTAGATAATCAAACATATACCAGTAATCTTGTTAGATAAGTTTTACAATTCCAAATATGGACATTGTGAGTTTTTTTCATAATACACATCCATTGATGTAAATTTTAATTTATGAAATGGTTGCTGGCTGGATGGATCAATAAAATAAATATGAGAGTTTACAATCGATAAATGTGGATATTTTAAAAGACAGTTGGCTTTTATTTCGTAAATATATTTCAATACCAGCATACAATGTAACAACCATAAAACTGAAACTGTCTATGAATTTTTCAAATATTTCTTCACTTAAATCAAATTAGTCCAGCTGACTATTATATCATAATATTTTTTTTTATGAAGACGATTTACCTCAGTAAATGCTCGAGATAAATTTTAAGCAATCTCAATTTATTGCTAGAACCAAATCTATAAAATCAATGCAAATCAGAAGTTTGAATCATATGCATGGAGATGGATGCAAAATCATTACTATTGAAAGAAAGAATGACAGCTACATTAATTTAGACTTATTGCATACAGTATCTTATCTCTGAAGAAGTGTAGGTTAAACCATTCTGTTTTATAAGCTTATATCTTTCTCAAGGTTCTACAAGTCCCTGCTGGGCATACATGTTTCATCTAGGGTGACGTGATAGCTAATGAAAACGGTTCAGATGTCTTAATGAATACCTTCCTCGACTTGTTAGAAATAATGTGTATTTCATAAATCTAGCTTTGGCAATTTAAGATTTGATGTTTTATAGTAGTGCTGGCAGGATATATCGTTGAATCGATGTATCGCGATTCACCGTCTCACGATACCTGTATTGAATCGCGGGATGCCGAATCGATTTTTCACGATTCTTTTTTGCGTTCTCAAATATATTATGAACTTTAAATTATACACTAAATTTTATTTGAAACAATGACACTTCGCAAATGATGTCCAGTAGTCTTGACATGTGTGTTACTATAAATAGCGCACGACCGTAATTACCGTTAGTTTCGTAGGTTTAGATTAACAACATTTTAACGCCTTTTCGTTTTGTTTCCGAATTTTAAAGTTTGTTATAAGGCTTAGTTAATAAAACATACATATTTAAATACATAAAACAACATTTTACGCTAGAATTTTATAAATTTAGAATGTAAATATAATAGATAGTAGCTCTTGTAAAAATCAAAATGGCGGAAAACACAGTCGCAATAACAAATCCTCCCGCGAAATATAAATCTAAAGTTTGGGAAAACTTTGGGTTTTTAAAAGGTGATACAACGAAAGTTGTTTGTTGAATATGCAAAACTATTCTAAAATATTGTTGTTATACAACCAAATGCAATCTCAGCACTCACTTGACAAGACACCATAGTGGCGAATGTCTATTAGTTCATCTGCTAAGATTAAGAAGATGGCCAGTTCAACCTGCGGTGAA
Organism: Patella vulgata; assembly: GCF_932274485.2. Lineage (NCBI taxonomy): Eukaryota > Metazoa > Mollusca > Gastropoda > Patellidae > Patella > Patella vulgata. Next base: position 49,857,104 of record NC_065885.2, read on the forward strand.
GTTCGAGCTTCATTAAAAACACAATCACATATTTAATTTGTTGTTTTATTGATAAATCTATGACCTAGTTATGAATCGCGATACGCATCGTATCGTGGCACATGAATCTCAATACGTATCGTATCGTGACTGCAGTCGCAATACCCAGCACTATTTTATAGTCCCAGAGAATCCCACTTGCACTCATCAAGTACGCTCACAAGTCTTCTTCAAGACTTGTTAAATGAACACTTAAAATTTTCATAAATATCATAAGACGAATTAAGAAGATTTAAGTCTCTTCGACAATACTCCACGATACATGGTACACATGTTCATCTATTTGCGGAATTGTTTTTTAAAGTCTAGCTTACTTCTAGTTGACAAGTTAAAGCTTTCCCAAAGACTTGTTGTATTTAAGTGCATAGAAGTGTTCAGGAGGTTTACTATACTTGTAACACAATAGACTCTTAATAACCAGCATCCCTTCAATCTTATTCTCTTCTGGCCCAGATCACAAAAATCAATATGGTCACATCGATTTAACCTTCCTATGTACATTTGCCAGTCTGAAGCTTACCATTTGGTCAGTCAGTAGTCTCATACAAATGGAATATTATCCAATAAATCTTATTCTTGACAACATTCAGTTCATTGAACTAGGATTTTCTTGTTTCAAAAATATAGACACTGACTAACATCAACTTATATCTTCCATAGTCTGACATATGAACAAATTTAAAAGGCCTACTAGTACTATATGAACATGAATTCATGCTCTTTAAAAAAAAATCTATTAAAATCTAATCCAGAGCTAGTCAATTTGAAAGTAACTTCAAGGTAATAAGGCAATACATGTCAGTGTAACAATACATTTATATATCTATTCATATCCATATAAATGGACATCTAATGAAAGGATAAATCCAGTTGGGGAAAGGAAAGATTGTAACATTTACACGGTCAATGATTAATTTGACTGAGCAGGTTTTTACTTTTAGACATGTCAAATGTGTTAAGAAAATTTCTTCTTTTGGAATCGTTACTTAAGACTAGATTAAAAGACACCGAGAGACCAGTCTATATCAACAATAACCAACCAGATTAATAATCAATTTAATCCCACTCAAAGCTCCAAACCTACAAATTAATTTTGGCTCTGAAGTAGACAAGATGAGAGAAATACAAGTCGATTAGTTGACCTCTGAAAATGATTTATCATGACCACAAATTTATGAACATGCCATGTGGTTAGGATCCAATGTGAAAATATCATAGTTCAAATTATATCCATGTTATCACATCATGATCAAACTTTACTGTAAACATGTTTAATTTCTTATATCCATTCTCGTAAGCAACTGCTACAATTTGATTACATTTCTCACACATGTACACTACCCCTTGATTCACTGATGACATGTCAAGCAATTCAATCATAAATAAAAGTAAACATCTAATACAAATTGAAAACACAGAACACTATGTTTCGCTGTATGATTGATGTTTTATATTTGTTAAATAATGTGGTCAATATTTCAGCATAACTAAGAAATTTGTATCAAAAAATCTGTAATGGAAATTGATTAAATAATTTTTCTACCTGTCCGGCTAAATTTAACCATTTATTGCCATTACAATTATCTTGCAGCAACAGCCTATCAGTTGCAGTACAGCTGTTATCTATTGCGCAACTTCTCTTTGTTCTGTAAACTCACTTTGCAGATCAGATCAAAATCCTTTTACTGGACATCCCTTGTACACTGTGTTTTATGTGATTTATTTTTGCTAATAATGAAAAGGTTAACTGCAACTAACCATATGTTTCTTCCTGAATAATGTACAGATTTTGTAAAAGCCTATATAAAGTTGAAAGATAAACATACAAAAGAAGATGGTGTAAATCTGTTTTAATGATTTTTTTTTCTTTTGAACTGTAAAGATCTCATTTTTCACAGTATAAAACTGAACTTTAACTTTTACAATCAACTTGCTAGTGGGTTTACTCAGGTATATTTTCTAATATCGTCAACAATCTCTTCACAAAGAAATAATGAAACCTATTAACATCTGCAACATTAGCAATTCCTTGGGGGCACAATTCTAGATAGAATTTATCGGGATTCTCAAGTTAGAGAAGAAAACTTTTATGAAAATGGCATACTGATCCAAAAATAAAATCATAAGTGTCTGTAAACTTTTGTAAAGAAAGTTAAGTTGCGTACCAATCTATAGTTGCACAAAAATAGTTTTCAATAGTTTGTTCAGTATTGATTTTGTTTCATTCAGATGGAAAATGGCGTATGTGACTCACTTGCAGACCTACATCAGAAAATAATGGTAACTGGTGAAATCTGTCAATAAAAATAGTGGCTGTAAATGTCAGAGGCAAGCTGTCAATTCTTTCAACCTATGTTTGCCATCTCAAGACTGTTCATCTTGTCAATATAATTTCCAATTGAAGAGTTAAAGAGATACTAAAGGCTGCTGTCTCTCAATCTATTTCAGACACTGTTAGAGTTGGCAATGTTTCCACCACTTACCATCAAACTGCTCTAAGTTTTACTATGTCTGTCTTAAAATATATACTGTCACCACCATACTAACAGCACTCTAATCATTTTAAAATGTCATCAAGATAAATCAAAGAGGATTGACTCTCATACATGCCTTTTCTAATTAAATGAACTTTACAATTTCCATGTGGCTATTTTCAGCCTTAAAGTAAAATAAATTAAATATGTTCTTGTGTGGATCTATTATGATGGCCACCAGCTACATATTGATATCTTATCATACATGAGTATCTAATTATCATGACAAATTTTGTTGTTTCTAATCTCAAATCTTAATATAATGTACATTTTCTAAAGCAATGATTTAAAGGATTAGTGTGAAACAATACTCTACTGACAGAATAAGGAAGTGGGTGCATTTAATCTGTTAACATGCTGTATGTGTTTCCTCTATAAAAGTATTCACACCTACTGTGTTACTACTAGACATTGTTAGGACATCATGAAACCTAATAATGCCACTCGGCATTATCATCTTACAAAGTTTTCATTTGAGAACATGCAAAATCAACATAACTGACCTGACGTTAGTTCTGAAAATTACATGTTAATGTCACTTAATGTATGAAATTTACATTCATTACCACATTTGCTAAAAGTCAAAGTATAGTATTTGCATAGTAAACATTAATAGTAATTCATAATATCATTTTTTAATGAATTATTTATAAATCTTGTTTTTGCAAAGAAATTTCAAATGGAACCTTGGAATAAGAGAATGAACTGTTTTAAATTATTTTGAAACCACCATTTTCATGTACCGGTATTGATAATCTTAAGATCAATGAGGTTCCAGGGTTTGTTTACGGAATATCATTAAGCTACTTTATAACCAGGAGGGCATCTTATTTCTAAAATTAAAAACACGTGATCAACCATTTTTGAAAATGGCTACATATTCTTATTACTCTAAATGTAATTAATATCTGTTCCTTCTGAGAATAACAAATATGCTTGGCTTAAGACTATTATACATAGATAGACCAATCATACAGACAGTTCTTTACAACCACAGATCTGACAAGAATATGCAAGAACCCAGTTTAATTTATAAACTTAAATGAACTTGAATGAGCTGCACTACAAATTAACAATTAATACTGAAGATAATGAATTTTATAACAAACTACTAGTTAAAAACATACAATAATTATAAGATGAAGTTTTTGAGTTCAAATCAATGTGCAGGCAGGCACATCATCAAGTACTGGGCAAGTTAAACAATTATCATTGATTAAAACTATTGCTTTTAGATTTCATGTTTAAATTGTTCAAAAATCAATAGCATTTCTGACTAGATAATATCAGTTACCATATTTTCAATTTATATTTCTTTATTTCCCATTAAATTAATTTGCACACTATTCACAATTCATAAATTCTGCAACAATCATCTGAAGTTCTAAGATGAATAAAACAAACTTTCCTTTAATAGAGAAAAATCTAATTTAATACAGGCATTTAAATTTGGCCAAAAATAGCAGTCAACTCTGGAAATTAAACTCAAGAGATGCTTCTATTCCAGTATTATCAGAGATAGAATATTAAAGAACTGAAAGCTAACATTAGTTCTTTTGACCGTAGTTTGGTGGTAGCGGCGTCAGTTACATACGATCACAGTCAACATAAACCCTCTGAGATTCCAGTTGCAAGTAGTTCCATATACTTGCAACTAAATTTCCCCATCGTCAGCATTAACTAAGCATTGTTGTGTACATGTATATATTGTCCTGTCATATTTTCATTTTTTATCATAGCTTGATAATGACTAGAGAAGCCTAGTCGAAACGTCGCTCAGTAAAAAGCAGTAATTGTATTCCATAGAATGGTGACCTGTATACTCTAGTTCAATTACTAAATGCCATTGAAACAGTTTAAATTTCCCCGTCAACATAAGTGGTCAGCATTTCCAGTTGCATGTAGGTGACATACAATGTACGTGTCAAACCTGCTTTAAGTTGGGAATGAAAATAAGGAAAGTTCAATCGCTAAACTCACATTTATTCCCTTTTAATTATTTCAAAAGATAACAATTTCAGTTCAAACCACTACTAAATTTATAATTTTAAGTTCACAGCTCTTGGACAAAATGAAAAAGCTCCTTGATTAGTGTGACATTATAGTTGTGATTTATATAACAATGGTTGGGTCGACTGAAAAAGAAATCAATATGATCATCAAGATAATTAGGCAAACCAGTAATTCCTCCTAAGTTGTAGGCAAAAGTATCAATCAACATTTATTGGTAGGCAAAATGACAGCTCTTGGAGATGGAAAAAAATCCCTCATTCAATGTCCTCTGCTTCGATAATACTTGGACTAGTACTTGATTAGTTGCTTCTAAATATGACTGATTAAACTGTCTTCTAGGAACTATTTAAGTACAAATAAAAGGCTTGGGAATATAAGACCTGCAACTAAACAGAATTATTGAAGCCTTTTTCCCTGTATATTGACACCTTAACGGATTATTCCACTTTGGAATCCTCCTCATTAAGTCCTATTCAGCAGGACATTGGAATGAACACATAAAATCCAGTGTATTTGCTAATCACTGTCAACCACAAGTAGCCAATAAATAGCTACATAGGCAGGCCCCATTTGCTTTTTTACGTTCAGTGGGTAAACATATACGGTATGAGGGATTACTTCACTAGCTAAATTGCAAGCTATGTTCCACATTTTGTGATTCTTTAAATATGTCCACAACAGGTATTAAAATACAACAATTAGGGATGTAAAAAGTAAATATCTACTTTAGCGTACTACTCCGCTGCATTCAAAAATGGTAGTATTCGACCATCAAAAAAAGAAATTCAGCGATGTTCCAGTCGTGATAGAAGGTAGACCTGGATAACCGCGTTATAAGGGGAATTCTTTCTTTTCTGGTCATGTGACTTAATTGGGATATGTCGTCCAGTGTAAATATGTTGCTGGAGGGAGCCATGATTGTTTACTGTGGATCACGTGATCGATGGGTATGACGTCATAATTTATTCAACAACTGATCTTAGGTTGGGGAAACCATCTTGTTTGCTATAAATATTTTTTTCTTCCCGCTTGTATCTCCATTATTACACAACAAACAGTTGGACTGTTATGTGTCCCCTAGGTTATTTTACACATGGAACAAGTATGCAAAGTATTAGTGCTGAAAATTTAGTGCATATCGTAGACTACTCAACAGCCTTAATTAATGAAAATAGAAAATCTAACGGAAAATGGGTCACCAAAGAGGTTATTTAGTTCAAAAAAATAAAGTTCATTATAATCTTGAATCTTATTACTATTAGCACAAGTTTAAGTATAGATTAGAAAATACCAAATCAATTTAAATGCACCTATGGTATTTATTATCATACATGGACAAGATTACAAAATAGATGGAATAACAGATATGAAACATAATATATTGGTTGTTTGATTACAAATTACTCAAGTTCTAATTATGCCTTGCCATTTACAATACACATTTATTTCTGATGAAAAATATTCATATCAACAACTTTTGATTAAAGGGGAAATCAAGCATATTTAATAATATATTTAATAATAAATTTAAAATCCAATTTATATCTCAATTTTCATTTTAAATAGTCAGACATTATCAATAGGGAGAGATGAATAAATAAACTGTCCTTTCATATTTATTTTAAAAGTAGCAGAGGGTGTGATCAAGTGAAGATATTATTAAAGTAATGCCATTGATGAATCACACAAAGTATATTTTGGTAAGTTTACTTCACCAGACAAGTTTCTGATGTTGGCTAAGTTAGCTTATCATACTGGTGTTCGAGAAGATTCCTCTATCTTTAACAGCTTACTACACAATAAGTTATCTCAATTACTATCAGTAACACTATAACTTCTACTTGATGAATTGTCTTCCTAATATAATTGTAAGTGTACATGGTAAATCTGTAGGATTGTGTAACACTTTCAGGCATCATCTCCACATGTACACAGCATCTGCCATGTCCACTATAATACTTTAATGAGCTCATTTACTTATCACTAATTAACAGTACAATAATTGGAAGACCAAACAATTAGTACTAAACATTTGTATGGATAATATTACATCATGGCTTCAATATTTACAAACTGGAACATTAAAATGGAACAAATGTTTGCACAGGTTCTTGGTGTGTATTCAATAGATGGTCTTTAATAACCTGTACACGCACATACACATTTGTGTGCACATGAAAGAACCATGACACGACAGTTGGAATTCCTTCATAGCATATTGAATGGTGTATGCCAACCTTTATTTTAATGATATCCAAATAAAGTTCCACCATAGGCACCAATGACTATTTAAAACAAGTGATGAAGTGCAACAAATATTTTGATTGAAATTAATAACCATTTTCTTTTGACCATGGAAAATTATCTGCTTTGAAAGTATTATATTCATGGCGGTACCATATTCTTAGTCACAAAGGAAGACTGATCATTCAATGGTCAATCTGGGTTTAAATATTTTTGAACCCAAGTTCTTTTCCACACAGAAAAACTTAAAATTACAAAGGATTAGAATCACTTTTGAAAGCTTTGTATGTGTAATTTTCTATATAGATACAAAAATGAGAACTCTTTGAGTGGCACAGAATTTTGTGTTTACTAACTTCTGTCATTCGAGTTTTAACAATATTTCACCAAGTGAATAAGCTATTATCAAAAATCGCTGAAATAGAATAGGCTTTTTGGTTTCACTGATGTACACAACAGATCCAATGTAGACAAAGGACAGACCAAGTTGACGGTAACATACGACAAAATGTCCATGTCGGCCTATAAAAATTACCCATGATATTCGTGACAAAAATTTTAAACATTTCCGTACCCATCTAAGGCAGTTTTTACTGTTCGGCACAAAATTAATAAACATATTCCTACCATAGTTCACTATAAAGGGCCTGCCAGTCAAACAGGATGATAAAGGATTGAAAAGATTGGTGTGGTTGCTTGTCTACGATATCACCTTAGGTGGAAGTGGACGTAAAACTCCAGAAACGAACGAATGACAGTGTGGTTGAATGAGGGTTGATGCAACCGATTCTCATTATGTTTTATGAATTGTGGGTAATAAGAAAATTTGTTGAACCCCCTCTCTTCAAAAATTTATCATGTAAAAGGTGGCAAAAAATAGAATCTTATGTCATATATCACCCTGTACTATTTTATCTGTCTGAATATGCCAAGTTTATTGTACATCCAAAAACAACTATATTGAAGAGCTGTACATGAAACTTCAAATCTTGACAATAAAAGGGGATAAGAAAAACATAAATATTTGTTGAACTGCCAACTAAAAAACACTATCTAAAAAATCTGTCAATTCCAAGGGAAACATGAACACAGATTGTGTTTACTGCCTCCAAAAAAGCCTATTACACTGCAAATATTTGTTAATGTACCAATCAAAAACTCAGTCAAATATTTTATACTCATGTCAACACTAGGTACAGATATGTAGTAAAACCTTGACTTAAAACATATGTATATTCCATTACAGTAAAATATACTTTCATGTTTTATAGGATGGGCTATATTCAATGCCAGATTTACTTATGTATGGGCTTGGCAGGTTAAGGTGTAAAATATTTTTGACACTGTCATAAGCCCTTGTTACATGTACTGTAGTCTTAACAATCTATCAACATCCTCAGCTTACTCAAATTTGTTTAAAACACACTTTCATCTTTCGTGGAGCATTGAGAGGGGCTTCATAAGCAAAATAGCACAAGGCCTATATTCATCTAAATTCATTTAATGCCATTAAAAACTAATTTTCATTTTTCCTCCAAAATCATTTCATTTTTCCACCTATCTAGTGTATTTTGAAATATAAAATGACATGTGATTGCACATAGCAGGTTAACTCACAAAAACCCCAGTAAACTTTGTAATATTATACAGAAAATACTATCTTTGGTTACTGTGGTAACCAAATAGAATACATACCTCCTAAAATTCCAAACAAAAGCACATGGATTCCATAACAAATGAATCCCTTACTGTCTTGACCTAGCAATGTCAATAAAAACTGTTATCCACTTGGTGAAAACTGGTACAATTTAATTCCCCTGTTTCTGTTGTAAAAATCAGTCAGTCAGTTACCTGATCATAACCTTGAAACACTACAGGTTTAACCTTGCAAGATTTTAAAATCCAACTTCTGATTTATTATAGAATAGTATATTAACCAATAAGATATACTGTCTGCCTACTAAATCCTGGACTATAGTGCATTCTACAGTCTATTTAAGATATCAATATGTCTAACTCAGAAACCAGCAATATAAAAATTGAGTTGTTGGAAGAATGGCAGCATCTAAAAGTATGACTAGCTTCACTGGATCTATATCAGGCAGTGAGTGTAGCCTGTTGCTTCTATTGCTACCAACTAACCAGGTATGCAGATGGCAAAGCCAGCCAGCAGCCATAGAGTGCTACCGAAACATTAACCCACATGGTTTTCATTGCTATTTGATCTTTCAGCCATTTTGAGAACTGTTAATGACTGCACTAAACACAAAGAATTATATAAATACTTGCTTAATAAAATAATATAGCAATATGGCAGCATGTCAGTAATTTGTACAGATCTTTGTTTTATCAGACCTATAATAATAGTAGAGGAGAAAACAACAAGCTTTACTCAACTGTCAACTGTAAATTTATATAGAGACAACTCAACAATAAACCTGACACATATTCAACACTGTAATTAATCAAAAACCTGATTCTAAAAAGGAGGCCAGGAGTACGGTATGTATGCATTGAAGGCTTTACTTAGTGAGAATAGGCATAAATTTACCCAATAAAGGTGCTCCTGTTCTATCCCTATGGGATCGAGCAACCTTGTTCGAAAAAATCTGAATAAGCACCACTATTAAGAAAATTTTGGTGTTAATCCATAGATTTGGTTAGGAAAAAAACTCAACCTCCAAATCAAAAAGCAATTTAGTAGAAGTTGAGAACAAAAAATTACTCAATCAATGTGAACCTGAAACGCCTCATGGGGTCAAACAACTTTTTTCATGAAACATCCATACATTAAATCTACTTCATTGAGTATTCCCTCAACCCAGTCCCATACGTCATGTTTATGTTATTGCTTTGTGGTATATATTCTGAATTGTGAGGTCCATCATTTAAAACATAGTTTTTAATAAACCAATTCATTTTATCAACACATTATATGTATGTTATATGAATTGTGAGTAATATGAAAATTTGTTGAATCCCTCTCTCCACAGATTTCTCATGGAATCTCGGGAGGTTTGGAAAACTGAAAAACAAACAGGACCTTATCCACCAGACATCAAACTATGCTTGACATAAAAAAAAAAGAAAAACCATTTAGGGACGGAATCAGTTGCTTTAGTCTAGTCCAAAGCTAACCTGCTATTTTAAGCCAAATAGCTCTATTTGATATTAATCAGTCTAAATAATTAATAAACCCTTTCAAGATATAGTAAGCTGCCAAATTCAAGTAAGTATATTTGCCCTACCTCTGTGCTCCAATGAGAAATTTAAACCTGTTTAAACAGTGTTCAGCTGTGCACACTGCCTTCTTAATTGTCTTCTAATTTTCATTTGGGACATAGATTGGTATTTGATGTTAAATCATTTTTCAGACAATTATATTAATTGCATGGAAGGACATAAGACTACCATTTTGCATACAACAAGATAACTATCTAAACCAAATAAACACATATTAAAATGAATAATTCTAAATCTGCCATTTGTAACAAATTTACTATAGAAAGATAACCACCTTTGTAACAAATTAAAAATCTGCCTTTAAACAATTAACACCTTGTCATGAGTTGACAATGAACAGTTCTGTTAATCTGATTAAAATCGGATGTTAAATTACATTAATTTATTTCTGATGTTGTTCTCTACTGACATCTAATATTTTCTTTGAAACCCGTGTTCAGAGCACATGAATGTACTGACATAACCGAGCAAATTGTCTTTATTCATACACAGGATTTCTTACTTATGTGGCAGCTATCACTAATTTCAAACTAGAGCTGTTTCCAGCTTTAAAGGAATAAAACCTTTAACTAAGAATAATTACAGATTGGATTGCATATTTTGCCTTTTTAGGTATAATGACCCAAATACAAGCCCTGGTGAAAACAAGACAAATATTCTACTCTTCTGATAATTAATATACTTGCATAAACCCATCCATTATTACATAAGATTCAAAATCAAATCAATGAACTTTGTGAACTGCCATACATATTTAATTAGATACCACTTAATGCCAAAAACTTATTAGATATTTTATAATGTTAAGATATTAAAGATGGGTTCCCAGAAAAGTATTTATTGGGTGGTTATTTCCAATAAAAGTATGGCAATTTTGGTATATATGGAAAGTAGAGATATCCAATCTTGCTAGAAAAATACTGGATTCCCAAAAAAACACTCATGGAACGTATACAGGACAAAAATGTAAGGGTTCCCCTAATCAACAGCCCGACGATTATGACTTTCTGTACGCACGATGTCAAAGGTCACAAGCGAACATTGAGCGCTTGATGTACAAGTTGATAAACTTTATGAAGAGTTAGACGTACAATACTTTCTGAGATAAAAATGACGGAAAAAGACGCGGGTAGTGGATAATCCGAGAATTTAATTAGGATTCGATATTTGTAATAAATAGTAAGCGATTAAAGACAACATCGTCTTATGTATGCAATGATTTCTCCTCTGACTCCCAAGACGTGACGTAAACATGACCTGGTTTGATCAAATTTTAATAGCAGGGCATTCCTTCGCAATTACAATGTTTGAGAAGGATTTGAAGCATAATTATGACAAATTAATTAGTTTGAATATGTTTTTGGTCCATATATACCATTAAATCACCCAGTTTGTACGCGGGAACCCATCTTTAACTAAAACATGTTTAAACAAAGAACTTACACCCACTACTTTTATGTATGTAATAAACATTTGTTTTATTTCCCGTCTTCATTAGCCCAGCATTGGAGCAGAACAGTAGGAAGTTAAACCCCAATTCATTTCATTTCATTTTTGCTTTATTTCAACAAGAAAGATATGGGTACTATAGGGGATGTTCACATTAGAGGAATTCATTAATTTTGAACTGTTACTATTCTATTCTAGTTGGTACATAGATTAGGGACATGAGTTTTCGATGTACCCAGTTCAAAACTGATGTGTAAAAGAATGTAGAAAGTTGGAAGGCTTTAGTCCAAACATTCTGCCTTTGGGAAAATATCCTGCAAACTGAAAGTAAAGATGGTTTACTTAGTGATGTAATATGTAATAAGAACATATATGTTACAGTTGTTTCAATTTATTATATAAATCATATTAACTACTGTGATGTACCCAAGCTTCAAATGATATGAATATAGAATATGCTAAATAATGTGATAAAAATAGCATATGCTAGGTTTAATTCTGTTCCATTGTAGCAGAAAAAGTTTCCATTTTTTTAAGAACTGAAAAATAAAATCAATGACTAATGCAATGAAGAAGATAACATCATTAATTAGATTCCATCTTGAAAGTAAAGCCATTCACTGATTGTAGAAACTGATAATCTAATTACAATAGTGAAGCCTTCAAAATATCTTCTTTAACATGATTAGAAAATGTTGAAGTCTTTAAACTAAATGCCAAAGTATTATTAAGTACACATGTTGAATATATATATGTACATAGTTATACATACAGGTTGAACACCAGGTAGAATACCCATCTAATTAAATATTCACCAAAAAATCACAAGGTATATATGGATGGATATAACAACTTCTCTTATTACTCAATAAGGTCGTTTCATTTCGTAATACATACATGTACAGGTCACATTTACGTGGAAATCATATGCAGTAGTGCGAAAAACACAACAGAAACTGGGTTTCAAAACACATAACGTTCTAGCATGTCATGCTATAATACTATCTAGTTTGAGGGTGGTGTACTTTTTACCTACAATCTTAAAGATACATTATGGATAATTAGATCAAGAGCTGGCAGTTCTCACTATAATTGTTTTAAACACTAGATAATGTAAAGGGAATTTGCTGAAAATTTCATTTTTATAAGGGTAGATAACCATATTCATGTCCATTTACTGAATGATTTATGTTCTTTGTCTAAAATGATTCATTCTGTTATGTTTATTATCACTGAACTTATACTTGGCAATTTGATTCACAATAACTTGTCTGGATATCACGTGGACGTAATATTCTGAGAATGAACGATTCTCAATAAAACTCTTGAACCTACATTAATATAATATTATATAATTTGTTCTTAATGAATACGCATTTAGAATAATTTGGACTGCTCTCATTTAGGCTAACTCCTAACCTTGTCTGATGAGAGTTACTTCTCGTTGCCGACTTCCTTTGCAATTAACGATTTATGAGATTGGTGTGATAAAAATAGCACAATCATCAAGGACGGATAACTTGAAAATGTGTCCCCCACCATAGATTAACCCTGGGGTTAGTGGAGTAGAATGGAATGAAACCACTGGGGATACCGAGGATGGTCTCCACTAAACTAGGTTTTGGAAGAGTTTTTAAATAACCTGAGATCTGCTGGATCTGAGGGATTAGCCAATCATGTGGTCTGTTCAGTAGAGTCCTTGTCGTCTACCACAGGGATCTGTGGGTAGACATCTGCAGTCATAGAAAACAAAATCAAAGCAAAAATTTGTTTAAATCAATGCCTAAAACGAAATAAAGATCTGTATTTTAATCAGATTGTTAGTAAACCTAGAGACAGCTGTGCCAAGTGAGATCTAAAAATGTTTAATAAAACACTGAAAAATCACCTCAAATATCAACATAATCTAACAACAACTATACACAGAGCCTTTTCAAGAATTAATATGTAGGCGTATCAAACCCATCACAATTAAGTAAATAATTCATGATTTATTGTAAGTTTCTACATTTAATCTATTCAACATTTAAGAATCATTAAAAAAGACATTAATTATCAATCTTTCGGCCTACAAATTATAAAATGTTAGAATTCACCATCTACATCAGCAGACAATGGTTTTTATTTGGCCATTTAATAAGAAATCATTAACATTGATAGATGTATAGAGGTTAGGTTTAAACACCGATTACTATTTCTACAGATTCTAATCAATAAATAAATAAAATTTAATGATTACAACTTCACTTTTGAACACAACAATGGCAACAAGGATGTCCCACATAAAACCACGTAGGAGGAATAGATTCAATATTCCACTTGGTAACATTGCGTTTTCTAGACAAAAATATAAATGACGTCAAAGATGAGTATTATTTGACGATGTGGAAAACGCAAGAGTATATGGAAATGAGATGGCAATTTATGACGTCTTTCATTATGTTATAAATTTGAAAGCAACATTTAAATAAAGAACTCCTTTGTATTTGCTCACAAAAAAAATACCGAACACCAAGTATATAAATATTGTGACATAATTCTTTTCAGTCTACAGCATAATTATATAATTTATTTCTATATAGTTTTACTTTAACACATATATATTTCTAAAAAAAAAAAACATTTCAATATTGCCAATATGATAAAAATAGATGATTAGAAATAAGAAGACACAATATATATAAAAATAAAAATAGAAGATTATTAATTATTTGAAGTCAATACAGTGCAATAGAACAATGAAGTTAATCCCTTAAAAATGTGAAACACAAAAAAACGTGCTTGCCAATAGTAGGTGTTCCTTTGTCCTACCGCAATAACTCTGTATACATTACAAAATTTAAGTGTGCCAGGAACAGTGCCGAGAACAGAACAGTTAATTATCTTGTAGTGTAAACAGGTCAAATATAACCGTTCTGTGCTGAGAACCGTGCCAATCTGGACAATTGAAATGAGGTGGTATCACTAGTATCAGCATCGTTCACAGTACGGCACAGTTAAATTTTCCTAATGCAAGTGCTATTCAGTTCTCAGTACGGATTTCTGGGCATGGATTAGTTTTAACTTTTGACCCTTTGACAAACCCCCTCCCCAACTTCTTCATGACTGAAAATAACTTCTCTGTGAAGAGTTCCACATTTAGCAATCCTGGCACGGTTCCGAGAACATTGTATAGTAATCTAAACAGTGCAATTTCTTGAATTTGATCTCACCTGGATTGGTTGCAAGTACAGTACGCTTATCGCGACCAAGTGTAAATGTAGCTATAGACACTACGACAGTAAAGCCGGTTTTAAAAATTTTAATTAATAAATCACAGTGACAAGCAATTGCTATATATACACCCACAACCAATTTGGAATAACAACAATTTACAATAGAATTTAGAGGTGGATGTATAAATTAAAACTAATGCCATTCATTTTGATTCATAATAAAAGAAATGCAAAAGGAATCTTTTGATTTTACTGACAGTGTTATTTATTATCTATATTAATTACATTTATATGAACCTAAGAGCAGTATTAATAACCTTTACGCCTATTATATTTCAAATTTGAAGGACACTTACATGACAATGTTTATTGTTTTACACTAAGGCCTAATCACAAAAATGCTACAACAGTAGCATATTATGTAGGATTTTCAAAAAGAAAGGGATCTCAAAATTTCAAAGTTACTTTAAAGAATTAGGGAGTTAAATATGACGAGAGCATCGCTAACACTGCAATATACATCCACATTCCAGCTTTGATTGATATGGTACTTTTTAAAATGAAAAGAATGAAATATGAAATGGCTGTAATATGATCAGAGGCAAAGAAGGCTAGGCGTTGGGTTTGTTTTGCCAAATTTACAGACAAAATACTAACAAAACAGTGGGTGTGACACTGCCCCAGGAGGTCGGGGCAAACATCAAAATAAATAGTTGCTGTCTTTACGGTATAAGGAATAAATATGCAAAGTTCCAAGATGATCCATTCAGAATTGCAGGGTTGGATATGGAACAATATAAATAGGTACCACCCTGTTATTGAAATGACAACATCAATAGTTGCCGTCCTTAGGGTATAAGGAATAAGTATACCAAGTTCCAAGATAATCTATTCAGAATTGTGGCCTTCTGGCGCTAAAGGCAAAAATTGGGCGTGGCTCTGCCCCTGGGGATCGGGGCATTCACCAAAATCAATAGTTGATGCCCTTAGGCTATAAGGCATACATATGCCAAGTACCAAGTTGATCCATTCAGAATTTTAAATGCCGGCCATTTGCTATCATGTGTATTCTCGGAGTAGTAACACATGATGTAATCGTATGGAAAAAAGGGAGAAATTATGAAAATTAGGAATGATTTTCATAAATGCAGAGATGTCCTTGACCTTTAGATAATTTGAGTGCATGGGCTTCACCATTCCCGGAATTCCCATTCCTGTACTGTAGGCACTCAACACAAGCGCTGACGGAGCGAAGGAGTGTCTGGGTGGTTCTCCTACCGATAAAATGTGTAAAATTAGGATTGATTTCTGTGCAACTGAGGCCATTACAGCAGCGATTTTCTTCAGATGAAATATATTGCGCTTAATCCAACGGATTCATTGACACTTTTCAGAGGTCCATGGATTGATAAATTAGGTAAGTTAGTAAAAATTAGGGGCACACCAATCCATGGATCGCCGAAAATCCTTTGGACCACATCTTTTTTGGGGGGGCCCTAATCCCTTCTCCAGCTCGGAGCTCTGCAGGCTGGTGGGACAAAGACCCAAATTTTTTTAGGGGGACCCAAATAGTGAAGGCCTGGGACATTTGTCCCACTTTGCTCTACCTAGATCCGGTACTGGAATTGGGAGTGAATCTTTACCCTAATATTGAGCAAAATACCATCAAGGGTGAATGCTTGGGGTAGGTAGTTCAAGATGACTATTGCGTGAATCTTGAACTAATGTTTAATTTTGGACTTGCGTTAGAAAGTGAATCTTCAGTGAATGTGTCTTGGCTTCAAGTGCATTGCGGGGTGAATCTTGACCCTTAAATATTGAGCTAAATGACAATCCGGGGTGAACGCTTGAGGGGGTGTAGTTCAAGATTCCTATTGACCGGTGCATAAATATGAAGGAAACCACTAGTCTGGCTAGATTATCTGGTCTTTAATGTTACCATTCGTTAGGTTCATACTTATAGCTAAAATGTTCCATCTTATCTAAAGGCTGAACAAAATCTGTAAGAAAGTTATGTGTAAATAGGGAAATCCAGCCATTAATGCCAGGCTAGAAAAGCGATAATTACAGCGTTGACAAATTCAACAAAGTCATCTTCAACACTGTGGCATTCAGTAAAAGTGATTAGATGTGGTAAAGAATTATCTCTATCAATCTGCTAGAGAATGTAACTAATAGCAGGAGAAATAATTGGTCTCCAATGTTACCATGGTAAAATGGAAGTACTGCCAATGATAACCACAGATATCAATATACCTGAGTAATGTCTGCTGTAACAACCTGAATTATAAGAATCCAGTTGTTTATTACAACTACAAGTGAGAAAACATGAATTTTTATAGATTTGATTCCAGATAGCTAAAACAGCCATACTGTTCCCAGCATTAAATAGATCAATAGATTCATGAAGATTTCCACTGGTATCATGATGCCTTATACTATCAATGTCTACATAAAAGATTATCTATGTTTGTGTCAATTGTAACTGTAGCAAAAACTTAACATCTAAAATTAGCCATGACTATCAACAACTTAAGACCGACAACATTATTTCTGTGACATTAATTTACATCTAAGAGGGAAGGTAGAGATGAGTAGCTATTATTTAATTAAACACTAGATTTTCAAGAAAAAAGACACTAAATATGTCTCTTCCAGGTGCCCTTGCCCTGCCAATTTGGGGCCATGTAGCTTTATCTCAATAAATTTGACAAGAATCCCTATGGACCCTATAATAGAGCATCCACAGAATCACCCATTAACATACCTACCAAATTTGGTAGAAATCGTATGAAGTCAATAATAGCGGTACTGAAATTTTCTCAGTAAACATTTAAAATCTCTGGGGAAAGAATCAGATATTTTAGGCTAGTCCAAAGCTAACCTGCAATTTTAAACCAAAAAGTTCTATTCATATAAAGTTAATCAGCCTGGTCAGAATTTACAAACATATGTCTATAGCAACATTATTAACACCTCCCTGGCAACATATCTATCAAATTTGGTTGCAAACGATTTACTAGGGTAGTGATTTGAAAAAAAAAAAAAAAGTTGAAAATATCTAAATCTGTCCCTTCAATTCGGCCAAATCAATTGCTGCCAAAATTCGCCTAGCGTGTCCAGGATCGCGATTGTGTCTGCTGCTTTTGAAGAGAAGTAACTTGATTTGAACAATTCTTAAAAACCGTCACCAAATCAACAAAACTAACAAATTTGCTTGAAATTCCTATTGGGTCATATGAGTAAATCTATAAACACCAGCCTGTCGACATTTATATGAAATCTATCAATTGCTTCAGAAGAAGAAGTCTATTTGTTTACGCCAGACAGTTGATACAAAGTAAACTTGAAAGTCCAAATCCACAGGTCATCCAATCTAATTTGTTTCATGATCATGATACAACATCCAACCAATTTCCTTTTAAGACTAATATATCCTTTTTGTTTTATCACTTAATCAACTGGTAGTTACATAAATGAATTTATAGAAATACAAGTTATATAATAGGGAAGAGGAAGTACAAGTAATTCTTTGGATGTTCCACTCACATATATATATTTTCATTCCCAAAATAGAACCAATCACAATTCTCTGATTCCCAAGTTGACTTTTATCAAATGTCCACTTAAACATGTCAGAGAATCAATACCAGTAAAAATGAGGAAATGTGATTAAGCCAAGTTTTAGTCTTTTAAAAGGCAAGTCAATCAGGCGATTACCCAACCTCAATGCATATTGTGAAGTGGGATGAGAAAGAAAAAAATTATTTGAAGTGCTTCAGTAATTTTCATTATTGTGTAAAGCTAAATCAGACAATTATTCATTATTTGCCACTATGTTCCTGTGCTATATAGTATTTCAACTTGCAAAAATTAATCTAAAAATTGGTGTAATAACCTCATTACCAAAACCCATGGAAATCAACTGTGATTGTGCAGGATAAAAGCCTACAGGAGTTTACATGAGAAGGGTTCACTAGTCCGCCGCTATAAAAAAATTCTATAAATATGGGTATCAAAAAAAAAAAAACAGTAGGTATGGTGGCTGATTGGTATCATGTCGTGATGTTGTGGAAGCGGACGTTAAATAATACTGTTTCACACACATCACAACATTTTAACCCAACACCACTACAACCCGACATTTTAACCCTACAATACAACATTTTTACCAAGACAGTAAACATGTTGTATTGTCCTGTTAAAATGTTATGATGTCGTCTATCTTCCTCTCAATACTATGATTATGTACACTGATCATGGTGTTGGTCAAGTAAGTTCCTCAGAATTTTGCAGTGTGGTTTCTCCATTTCAGTAGTGCAGGACGAAGGGCCTGGCAATGAAATGAAATGAAATGGAGTTTAACGTCCTACTGTTCTGCTCCTAACCTGGGCTAATGAAGACGGGCATACGCCATACAGTGTGCTATGAGGGAAATTTTGCCCGGGCAGCGGCACTACGGCCTACTCTTATATCGAATTCCAACTGCCAAGGGATCTTTTACGTGCACGCCAATGTGTACACGGGACCTCGGTTTTTCGTCCCATCCGAACGACTAGACAGCTTTCCTTGTCAGCCCCTCCGTCCTGCATCACTGACAAGGGAGAACCACGCCGGAAAATCTGGATGAACTTTCTCGGCCAATGCAGGGATCGAACACCCGACCTCCAGCCTAGCGAGCTAGAGTCTTACCCACTTAGCCACGTGATCCCCAGGGCCTGGCAAAGAACAGTGTCTAGTTATATATGCTGTATGTAGATGGGACAAAAACACAAGTCCCTGTGTACACATTGACATGTACATAAAAGAACCCTTCACAGTTGGAATTCCATACAGAAATGCCAATGTCCCTAGAAAACTTACGTCATAGCACTCTACATAGAGTATGCCTATCTTCAATAGTCTGATTGGCACAAAAGTAAATTGAACACTCATTATCCAAATTGAATGGTCAGCTTTAAACTGAACACAAGTACATATTAGATGATTTTGGGTGATTTTAAACGATTTTTTCGAGTTTTTAAACAACGATTTGATATTGAATGAATGTGAAAGAAATTAGTGCTAAATACACAAGATTAAATGATACCTGGGTTACTGTGTATACAGTGTACTATGAGGGAAACTTTGCCCAGATAGCGACGCTACCGGCCTACTATTAGATTGAATTTAATCAATTCTTGGAAAAATGGTTACATACCATTAGATGCATTGCGTACATACCATTGTCAGTGTTGGTGCATTACATTGCATTGTTGGGGTCCGTGTATTATATTTCATTGGCAGTCAGGGTTGGTGCTTTACATTTCATTGTCAGCAAGGGTAAGTTACATTTCATTGTCAGGATGGACGTGTTAGTATTATTGTCAGGAGTTCGTTATGGGTCTGCATTTACATGTAATCATCAATCGTAAAAATGGCAATAATAGATATCGGCGGACTAGTGAGCATTCCCTGTTTACATAAATTAATTTTTGACTTTTTTCTCTTTAAAAATATTTGACTTTAAGTTTGGTGGAAATATGTATATTGAAAAAGCAAGCAGTGAGGCTGATTTCCCCTGCCTAAATTCCAAAATAAATAGATGAAACTTATTAATTACTTGCAGATTTATCTTTTTGTAAGGCACTGTGTAATCAAACTGCTTATCTCTACTTAGCCTAAGCAAAAAATAAATAAACATACAAGAGTAAGACTAAGAGGAGGGTAAATCTTTTGATAACAGAACCCTATTGGAGACCTTGACATACAACAATAAAGGTCCTGTTGCTTTAAATTGCTACTCTACAGAAGTCATTGGAAGCGATAAAATATTGTAAACTATTCTAGCTCAATCTACCCAATTTACATTGGTTACATAACTAATCTTTACCACCAGATAAATGAGGAAAAAGAAGGGTATCATATTAATATATTCCCAATATAGACCAGTCATCAGTCTTTATATCAATCAAGATTAAGGCTTCATGAAATAGTCAATTAATATTTTCTATCATAATGGCAGTATAACAGTGAATCTAAATCATTTAAAGAAATCAATACCCAGTATAAAGCATTATAAAGATAATTTGACACTAACCCTAAATTGTCTTGATTATCCTATATATAACAGTACTTTCCAAAGGAGTGTCTTACCTTTTCTTATGTAGGCTACTGGTATACATGTGTGCACTATGTGCTTTTCAAATATGTAAAAGCATGAAATTATTAATCTTTCAATTGTTCACTATTTAACTGATAATCATTTGTAACATTCAGTGTATTATCACAAGCATTCAATTTCCTTTACTAGATTTGTCTCAATAAGAATGAGAGCTCTAGAGATTGTACATCTATCATTTTACTACTACAATCAATTTGGATGAAAAATGCTTTATTTCTGTTACAATCCGTGTTCCATCACTATAAATGTATTAAACAAAGCATCAAATATAAATAAGATGTCTGTATTAATATAGTGAAAG
Source organism: Patella vulgata (assembly GCF_932274485.2). NCBI lineage: Eukaryota > Metazoa > Mollusca > Gastropoda > Patellidae > Patella > Patella vulgata. The sequence continues at coordinate 49,878,305 of NC_065885.2, forward strand.
ATTATGCAGACAATAAGCCTAAACAAAAGTCATCCCATCATTGCCTGAAAACTAGACACAATTTCCTAACAAATATATTTCATACAAAGTAAAAGCTATGCAATTTTGAAGCATCATCAAATACCAAGATACCAAGCTTTAACTTTGTGATTACCATAAAAAAAATACTTCCATGCATTTATAATTGATGTAAAAGTATATAAAGGGAAATAACTCTATTGTATTTAATTTCAGTTCTCCAAAAACTAAACAATTAACCGACACGAAAGTTGAATATCATGAGTTGGAAATCAATTCATTCAAATTACACATCTGATGTAAATATCACAAAATAGGTTAACATGCTTATTTTTATAACTCTTGAAGGTATTCCGATTTATTTGTCAAATTCATAATATAAAATTTAAAAAACACAGGTGGCCATCAATACACTCAGTTTACCTCCACAAAGTGCATGCTTTATATGTGAAAAAGTTTACACATCTTATATATTTTTACAGTCATTTACCATAGGTGTTTTAAGATAACTCTTAAAGATACATTATGGGAGATTCGATAACGAGTTGGCAGTTCTCACTATAATAGTTAAAAACTAGATAATGTAAAGGCAATTTGCTGAAAATTTCATTCAAATTGATCCACTATGAACCAAGAACTAAGCGACTGAAATTCCCGCCTAGCCTCGATCATCATTACTAATGTCAGTAGGATAAACAACATAGTCTCGATTATCCATTTAATCGATAAATCGTGAAGGACAGTTATGCAGTAAATCGGCTCATAATCCACTATAGATCGCAGGCTAGCGATGCCATCTAGAGTTGATTATGGTCTGGATAGGTTAATTAATGTCTAATTAATAATTCATATAACATTTCAGGCTCAAACAAAGACCTGGCTCCAAGTTCACAAAGCATTCTCACACTTAATTTAAGAATTTACTCAACTTTCAATCACTGTTTATGAGAAATATCTTTGCTCCAGAAACACAAAACTTTGAACATAGTTTCTTATCGGTGTATTTGATACATTAAAACAACAAAAGTTTTATAAAGGGCTATATTTTAGTTAAAATAAGGTGAACAATTTTGAGTAAATTCTTAACTTAAGTCTGAGAATGCTTTGTGAACTCGGGGCCTGCAAATACACCGATTTAGCTCTTGCATAATGTATGTTTAAATAAACCATATACCAGTATTTATTGATTCGAAATGGTAAAATTCTCTAGAGGACTTCTTTCTTAACTGGAAATATATGAGTTAAGAGGGAATTATCTTCACAACTTTATTGATTTTAACAAAAATCTAGCTTTAAAACAACCCCATAAAATTCTGATATTTGTGTGCCATTCCTTACACCTTTCTTGATAACTTCTGTTTTTGTTGAATCAGAAAAAAAGGCTCTTTATCCTTACATATTATTAGCACATCTGTATTACACTATTTTTTCACACTCAAATCTCTTAGAAAATATTTTCTGCCCGTTATAGTATTTTTCTACATTAAAAGCAAATAATTAATTGAGAAACAACCAATTTGAGAAATAAGGTAATTTTTTTACCAAAATCATCATTTCCTTAAAAATTTCGAATTGTTTCAGCTATCGCTATAGAAAGTTATCAAATTTTAAGTAATTTGAGAATCAAATTTCCTGCTCAAAATCATGCATGAAAAAACATTAAACAAATGTGATTTACCGTTGAACATTGATGAAAGGGGCACAACTCTTCCATTATTATAGATAGTCATGATTGACTATTTTAACTTTTTTTGTACAACATTAGTAGTGATTATTTATAACTGGATGATTGTAAATCTCTGGATTCATGCTGTTGATGGTGTCAATCGAAAGATTACATATAGGTGTAAACACGGTGTATAACTATAAAATCATGACCTGATGAACTTAAACACTGTATATAAATTTAAAGTCAATTGGATTAAATTTAGCCTCTCGATCGTCCAAAAGATTTCTCAAAGTGATCAAGGGCCATAACTCTGGCAGTAATTGTCGGAAATCGTTGAAAATCAAAAGGCTGCCTCATCTGATACCTAAAAAACTGTGTATAAATTTTAAAGTGATCAAGGACCTTAACTCTGGCAGTAATTATTGGAAATCAGTGAAAATGAATAAGATTCCTTGTCTCATGACTTTTAACACCGTGTAGAAATTTAAAGTCAATCGGATATTCGACCGGACAATATGACCCCACATTTCAATGTGGGCGAATAAAAATTGGGAAGTGAAACTAAACGTTGACTATACCAGTATCATGGTTATGATATTATTTAATCAATGCACACATCTTGTCAAAACTACATTGATATAACTTGGCTCAGAAAAAAAATAATCTAAATGAAATTTTCAATATATTCATTTTGCATTATCTATTTTTGAACTATTATAGCAAGAACCGCCAGTTCTTTATCTAATTCTTACAAATTGTATCTTTAAGAGGTAGTAATTGCAGAATCATTGCATTAACCTTTCAATAGTTTTGTCCAAAACATCTGAATCTCTTGCAAAGTCTCGAACTGGAAATTGAACTTATTCCACGCCATTAAGCGAGACTAGAAGTAGAAAATTAAAAGTAGAAGCAAAAAATTAAATGGTTGAATGATTTTGCCAGGCGAATATGAGATGTATGTATTCATCATATGGTATCTTATTTGATGTACATGTGTGTACATTAATTGCTGTCTTAATGAAGCTGTACATCATTTTGCTGAAGTTCATATACATGTATCGTAATAAAAGTGTAGAAAATATCTCTTAACATTGTTGAATAAATCATAGAAAGAATATTTCTGTTTTTAAGAGAAATACATTCCTCATTAATAAACTGTGATATTGCACAATTTAAATAGTATTCTCGATTTCAAATTTTGGATAAAATGAGCTTTTGATTTGAGATCAACTGAGAATAAATTGTCTTTAAATCATGATCAATAACGCTTAAGTCGATCTGAATGTTTGCAGTTAGATCTAAATTCTATGCTTAACACATGATTGCCTGGTGTTATTTGAAAAAGCCAGTCATTGACTACAATCAATAATTTATTCTAATAATTTATTCTCATAATATTGTTTTTGTTATGCACAATGTTCCACACACACAGCATAAATTTGTTCCTTCTTTTATATGTAAGTATAAATATATGTGCCTACTCTTTAGGAGAAACAAATATATCTGAAAAAGCCAAACTGGGAGCATATTATGTAATGTAAAATGTTTAAAAATTATAGTCTAAAAAAACAACATAAAAGTTTTTTTTTGATTTAATAATGTTCATATATTCCCCCCCCCCCCCCAAAAAAAAACAAATTATGGCTGTTATATATCATATAATATGTAGAAATTCATTCTCTTTGAACTTCAGCATTTATGGCTTTACCACAGTGTGTGAATGTTGATTTTACTGCGACTAGAAAAGCTATCTGGCATATTATATAATGTATTCTGAATTCCATATTCTGAAAAGATCTTATCTATACCGTTGTTATTTCTGAACTTGTTACTTTGGATTGAAGACTTACACTATATAAATAAATGCTGTATGTTTTGGAGTGACATCATTTAAAAATATAAGATGCAAAGCAACAAAACAAACACCCACTGCAGTGAAGTCATTTGAGTCTTCCACAAATCTTGCTGCATATTTTGTCCTATTATGAGAGCACTAACAATTGATCAACAAGGGTATCAAATATGAAATAATTATCAGAAATAATCAAAATTGGCTTGTACTTATTTCTAGTGACAACATGTATTATACAAAACATGTACCGGAAATCAGATGATAACTTTCCAAGCTATCAGCAACTGTTAAAATTCAGTAGGTTTCTTCGTATCATCAAAACGTATATTAAAACTGGTTTATTGACCTAATTCCGACCAATGTCACGTGTCATTGGAGATTCTGTTGGAAAAATTCACAAACTATGCTGAGATTGTCTTCATTCACCACGTGGCTTATCACAATAGCAGCTTACTGGACCTATTACGATTAATCAGCAAGCTAGTTTTAATTTTTTACACGATTATCAAAATTACCGTTACGTGTGCTAATTACTCGGATTATGAACCACACATTGTTGTAGAGTAGCCGACAAGCAAGTTTATTGACTTCGTAATTAATCGGCTAGATTAAACACCAATCGTCTAAAGCCCACAAAAAATGGACAACAACACAAAACATTTGAATGTGGGTGTATAAAAAAATAACATTGCAAACTGGACATTTTCAATCTTTTGTTAATTCTATGAGTAAATTTATTTCTTGTTATCCTTACCGTACCATTTTTATTTGGCTATAGTTAAAACTATTAAAATTTATAGACAGGTGTATTCCACTGGCCAGGCATTTTTGCATGAAAAGAGAGAGAGAGTGAGAGAGAAATGGGGTTTAACGTCCACTCGACACAAACTAGGTCATTTCAGGACTAACATATGGTTTACTTTTATTTCAATAATTTGCTTGCGCGTAGGGGTCTTTAGCAGTGGGAGGAAACCGGAGGACCCGGAGAAAACCCATGAGGTTGGACAGGCGACCCTACTCCTTGTCACGTACAACCGGGGAATCAAAACCACGCCAGTTGACTCAATGACAGGCTTTATGATACAGCGCGCACATGCTAACCATTCGGCCATCCAACCCCCCTTGCATGAAAAGAAAATTAAATTAAAGCTCACCTGTTCAGCACATTACTTATGTGCTCTTCTTGAGAAAAATCAACTCTCTATGCTGTAAAGAAAAAAAGACATTACATTTAAAATATTAACTTTGTTCACAGTTCTTTATAAGTCAACTGAAAATTCAAGTCCAAGAGTCATTTGATTGTCAGACTTTCCCTCACTGTATATAATAAAATCATGCATATTGCCATTTGCTTCATTCTACAGTGATGTTAGTTTTTCCATGATGAAGAAATGCATTGGAGAAGTGTTTATTAAATAATTGTATATGAACATGCCCAAGTGATGATGGAGAAATGTAAATGTTTTAAAAATCGAAATTGGATGGGCATGACTTGTATTTGTGTTGTTAAAGAAATGTTTATGAAGATTTAGGTGTCTTTTCATGGAAACACTGTAGATATTAGAAAATGTAAAGAATCGGAGCTTAAAATCATTTGACAAAATGTATAAATATCATTTGACAAAATGTATAAATATCATTTGACAAATACAAAAACAAGCCAACAGTGGGGCTGATGTCCCCCAAGAAAATTCCAAAATAAATAGATGACACATATTAATTAATAGCATATTTATCTTTCTTCAAAAGTATTGAGCAAGCAAACTGATTATCTTATACTTGGACTAAGCATAAAAAGCTCACTATCAAACTCAGTCAAGGTTTTGAAAAGGTTTTGAAGTACTTGGTAGTGAAACTATACACTAAGTTTCATCACTCTCCATCAGTTAGAATTAAAGTTAATGATTGAACTCAGTCAAGACATTCAAAGGGTGTAAAAAAAAATTTGAATCCACTAGCCCAGGGCTAGTAGTCTACTGTCAGACACTAACCTGGCATTAATTTCCACTAGTCCTTAGTTGGATAAGATTTAAGCCTTAATATTAGTCTACATGTAAATAGAACTTGATAAATGGAATAATTGAAGAAGAGTAGGTGTGAATTATGAAGTCTGCACAAAATTCTCCTCCCTTATACACAGCCATAGTACATGAACATCAGGGATGTTATAATTTAGCCCGTCAGACATTTTTATTTGGGGTTAATATAGGCAAAATTAGGTCGCAAGAAGTCGTTTGTCAGCTTCAGGAAATAACGACAATAAGCTTCCATTCCCTCTAATCAACTTCAACTACAAATATTTTTATGTTATGTTGCATGTGTTCTGAATACAAAAAAAAATATATGCACCTCGCTATTTTTCATATTTATTTGACAAACGATATTCAAATTTATGTTAACAATATTTCGTTTTTTTGTAACACGGTAGAATGAAAGTGACCGACCCGTACCTGCTTCAAATCGACGTCAGTAATATTACTCCAAAATTGTGTGTATTTGTTTATACATCAGAAAATGAAAGCATAGTTCGTGATGTCGAAATATTGTTTGTTTATACAGCAGAAAAGGAAAGCATAGTTTGTGATGTCGAAACATTGTCTTCTTTATAAAACGGTATTTTAATATTACAGTGACACCTGTATGCAATACAGGTATGGTCTCCATGTTAGTGTTATTTGCCCACGTGACACATTTATTCCTGCCCCAAAAAACTTCTAATAGCGATGTAGAAAGCAACGAGAACTAGCGTGCAAGTGCAATTTCAGCCACGAAACTGTCAAACTGGTGTGTATTAGCTTGAATTGGAGTAGATAAAAGCAGGATATTTTAGTTTATTTATCAAAATAACTAGTTTAATTTACAAACTATAAAAAATTAGCAGTGAAAAGACACTAGTCCAGGACTAGCACGGCTAAATAGGTCACTAGCCCATAAGGTATTTTTGGTAGCCCTGGGCATCAGGCTAGTGGATTTTTACACCCCTGAATGAACATCTACATCAAGTTTAACCATTCTACCTCAATTAAAAGCAGAGTTGTTATGTTTCAAAGTCTTGACCAATCAAATAGCTTATCACTACTTAGCCTAAGCAGAAAATTCTCATCATCAAACTTAGTCAAAATATTGATATAATAAATCTATACCCAGAGTTTCATCACTCTCACTCAATTAGAACCAAAGTTACCGTGTTCCAAAATCTCAACCAATCAAATTGCTTACCTCTGCTTAGCCCTAGTGAAAAATGTGCATGATCGAACTCACCTAAAAAGCACCTACACCTACAATTAGAAGGAGAGTTATTGTGTTTTAAAATCTCAACCAATCCGATTGAAGTCTCTACTTTGCCTAAGCAGAAAATGTTCAGCATCGACCATTAAGGTATTAATGTAATGAAACTATACACAAGGTTTTACCACTTTCATTCAATTAGAATCAAGGTTTTCTTCGAAAGACGGGGGACAAAAAGAGTCAATTTTAGTGCACAAATTTAGATATTTAGTTGTACTGAATAAGTAAGAAATTGCAAATATGAACTAAGAATTCTTAATAAAGGTCAGAAATATCTTCCAGATAATAATACTGAAACAAGAATTAAATTTACTATACAGTTAATATGAATAGTTAAGTGTGTAAAAATATGTTAATAATAACACAAGCTGTCACACCATTAAATACTAACATTTGTTATCAATATTATCTAACCAGACCAGAACAAAGAACATTTCTTTATAGGTTTTTCACTTGAATTTGCTTTATTTTACACAAACAATTCTCAGATAGTCTGATATTTTATAAGTGTTCTGTCCACAGACAGTAGTCTGACCGATCAGCTGAACACTTAGTATTGATCACTCTGCATTATAACTAGCTTTTATTCTTATAACCTTTCTTATACTACCATATTCATTTACTAATTGGCTCGTCCAGACTTAAGGTTTAAGCGAACACTATCAACTTGGTGCCATCAACTTGGCTATTTATGTAGTTCTCTGAGAGTATTTACTTTCTCAGATGAACTATTTTGGTACGACAAGTTTAATCTGAATATTCTCACATATCGAAAGAAACAATGTTTACAGAATATCAAATTATTCATTTAGATAACAATTGCTTAGTTTAACCTTAAGACAGTGTGCCAAGTTTTAATTCTGAGATAAAATTTGGTCAGAGGACATACACGTAAGTCAGACCTATTACAGCCCCCAATTTAACCCAGGGTTCTCAATCCATTTTGAAACAAACCGGAGAGAATTGGGTCAAATCAGGTCCCGGTAAGGAAAAGGGATAATTATAAGCTTCCATTCCCTTTAATATAACCAGACTTTAACAAAGAAATTTTTGGTAATTTGTTATGGAGAATGTTGTATGTGATTACCACAAAAATAACGACAAACAGGTACAACTTTTGAAAATTTTCTATATTTAATTCACGTACCAGCTTGAAGTTCACGTCAGTAATATTCCTGAATAAATTACTGTCTTACTTATTTGATGAAACATTCGTATTTCATCAGTGGATGGTCTTAAATATTAGCATTTAATGCCGGTATCAGAAAATCAGGGGACATACCAGGATGTTATGGTCGGATATGCACGAATATCAAAAGGAATTGAAATCTCTGGGATATAAAGATATAATTTAAGTTTCATCAAACCAGATAAAAAAACCTGACCTCAAGAGGGTGCACAACCATGATATTACATACTTTTACACTATTTGCATACAAGGAGCGGCCATTTTGTCGAGCAGTTTTGTTCTGATATATTTAAACAATTTTTAAAATCGGATAAAAATTGTCAGATATAGCTATAGCTAAAATCGCGATTTTTTCATACAATCAAGGGTCATAATACAGGAACTTACGGTCCAATATGCGCAAATATCGAAATAAGTCGAGATCTTTGGGACATACATGTACACACGTTTAAGTTTTATCAAAATCAGATAAAAATTGTGACCTTTAGAGGTTCCACAACATAGGTATTACATACTTTTACACTATTTGTGTACAGGGAACAGCCATTCACGAAATTCAAATTATTTAATCATCGTTACAGTGTAACAGTGATATATGAGAAGGGTTTTTTTTTTAATCCAATAAAAAATTATGACCTCTAGGGATACCACAATCAAATTGGATAAAAATTGTGACCTCTAGACTGTCCACAAGCTAAAAACATGATTTTTTCGTACAATCAGGGGTCATAATCCATGAAGTTACAGTTCAATACATGTCAATATCGAAAGGAACTGAGATCTGTTAGAGATAAACCTATATATCAAGTGTCGACAAAATCGGATAATAATTGCGACGTGTAGAGCGTCCACAAACAAATTGTGGACATCCGGATGTCGTAACGGACAGGGGCGACGACAATATACATATTTAGTTCAGCATCGAAGAAGCTAGTATTTTTACTAACAAAACGTTGGATGAAATGATGTTTTTTTTTATATTGTATTCTATTAATTATTGTATATCAACTTATCTGAATATGAATTGCATCATTTTAAACTTAGTTAAAATTGATCACATCAAACCGTCTGTAATTGGTTTGTGTTACTGGTTTCTATTAATTAGAAGTTTCTCACATGAAAATGTGGGCATATAATTACACAGTAACTTTTAGCCACTTGTCAATGTGGAAATTATGGCAGGTTGTTTTTAAATGCAAGCTGAGTGATAAAAAATTTTCCCTGGTCCGATTTTGGGCTTGATCGAGCGCCTTAAAAAACAATGACTGCATACACATACATCATCAAACCTTGCGGACAATTTTGTTATTTCTAACTAAATGCTATTCCTGGAAGGTGGCCAAATTCTATGTGCCTTATCTTATGTAAATTTTACAACACTACTGTTTGATTATACAGTTTGTTACACCTGGCAACACAAGATGATAAAAAAAATTATAGTATTATTTACATCTACATTAACAGGGCTTGCAATGAGACACGAGTAATTATAGGCACACGCTACACAAGTAATTCAGTACTCGCACAAATATAAACAAACCAACAGTGAGGCTGAGCCCCCCACCCCCACCCCGATATCCCAAAATAAACAGATGACACATACTAATTAATTACAAATTTATCTTTTTGAAAAGTATTGAGCAATCAAGCTGATTATCTAATCTTAGTCTAAGCAGAAAATGTTCACGATCAAACTCAGTCAAGGTCCATCACTCTCCAATTTCCATCAGTTAGAATCAAAGTTATCTTGTTCCAAAGCATCAACCAATGAAATTGCTTAGCTCTGCTTAGCTTTAGCGGAAAATGTTAATCATTGAACATCTACCGCAATTAAACATTCTACCGCAATTAAACATTCTACCGCAATTAAAATCAAAGTTATGTTTCAAAGTCTTTACCAATCAAATTGCTTATCGCTACTTAGCCTGAGCAAAAAATTCTGATCATCCAACTTATTCAAAATATTGATATAATGAATCTATACTCAAGAGTTTAATCCCTCTCACCAATTAGAACCAAAGTTATTGTATTCCAAAGTCTCAACCAATCAAATTGCTTACCTCTTCTTAGCCTTAATGAAAAATGTGCGTGATTGAACTCACCTAATAGACACCTACACCAAGTTGGAACATTCTATCTCATCATCAAATTTAGTCAAGGTATTGATGTAATGAAACTGTACACAAAGTTTCACTTCTCTCGCTCAATTGGAATCAAAGTTATCGAGCTTCTAAGTCTTACCAAAACAAAGTACTTATCGCTCTGCTTACTCTCAGCAGAAACTGCACATTATCGAACCTAGTCAAGGTATTGATGTAGTGAAATTATACACCAAATTTTATCACTCCGCTTAATCAGAACCCAAGTTATTGTGTCCCAAAGTATCAACCAATCCAATTGCTTATCTCTGTTACCCTAAGCAGACAATGCTCATTTTCAAACTTCAAGGCATTCCCCTAATAAAGACCTACACCAAGTTTGAACATTATACCTCAATTAGAAAGAGAGTTATTATGTCCCAAAGTCTCAACCAATCAGATTTGAGTATCTACTTAGCCTATGGCAGAAAATGCTCATCGAACTTATTCAAGGTATTGATGTAATGAAACCATACACAAAGTTTCACCACTATCACTCAATTAATGTTACCGAGCTCCAAAGCCTCAACCAATCAAATCGCTTATTGCTCAGTTTACCCCAGTAGTAGTAGTTGCCATCAAATACAAGAACAATATTACTTGAAACCAGTAATCATATACTTGAGTGCTTTACCTGTTACAAGAATTTTATACAATAACTTTACAAGATGTGATCTTCATACTCTAATAAGTACTACTAGTAGTAATCTACATATATATGTGCTTTACCAGTTTACAAGATTTTTATACACCAGCATATTACCTTTAACTATACTATATGTGTGAAACCTGTCTATTCAATATTGGGTAAACTATAATTTACATTTTCTTTATACAGAATAATAATAGAAATATATTAGTTGGTCATCGGTAGCTACGACACTACCTTTCATTAATTCTGGTATTTTATTATGCTTGATATCACAAATTGACATACATGGAAATCTAGGTATGTTCTATACTGAACATGAAAATAAAAAGTTATGACCTCACATTAAAGAAGAATGAACTATAATCTAAGAAAGATATTGTGAAATATAAAAGATATAGATTAACCTATTTACATTACAAATACATAATTTACAGTAATTTTATAAATGTTTTCATATGAATATCTGTACATGTGCATACAAACATAGTTTGCCAGGTAACTACCCCAGGCCCTATTACACCATACAGTGATAACAAATTCTCATAATAAATCTTATGGTTGTGAGTTCAGTCCTCAATATCATCCTATGTGGAAGCAGACGTTAAGCGGGGCCTGCTTGTGTCAACCTTACAACTGAGAGCAACTGGCAATAGGCAACTGGGAGAAGCAGGATTCAAGTGAATGCAACTGAAAAAGGTCAACCTGGGCGCCTCTTACAACTTAAAGCAACTAGTTCAGTGTTTCCGCTAGCTTCAAAATTTGCCGGTACGGCATACCGGTAGGGATTAGAAATACCGATCATTCGTAATTTTACCGGTCTGATGAAAACAACATTTAATCAATCTTATAAATTTATTGAAATAAACACTCCATTGAAACAAATTGAACACACTTTAAACACAAATGTTATTATAAACGTCTGTCTTTAGAACTCTTAAATATTTGTCAGGCCTTTCCAAAATTAAACGGACGAGCTTCAGAATTGTGTGCATGCATGTTCAGGGTCATTAGGTTATTCATACGGTGCTGCGATAAACGATTACGCAGAGACGTGTGTATTAAATTTTGCAGACTAAAACCCCTCTCTGCTGGTACACTACTGACAGGAACTACCAAGGCTATAACAGCTGATGTTCCAAAGTCTGGAAATAGATCGGAAAAATCCGAAATGATAGTTTGACAGATGTCTTCAAGCGATTTTGTCCCCAGACCGAATAACACTCGCTTGAAATGGATGAAATCACGGGTTGCGCGCGCACGATCAATTATTACATCACCGTCATGAATATCTTTACAGAAAAAGTCCAATAATATATGAAGGGAATCCCCGCCAAACACATCAAGGTCGTTGTGGGCGTTAGGGTATCTTGCGGGATTTAAAACAATGTCCAGAGAATTCAATACGTTAAGGGAATCTTCGGGACAGCGGGTTTTTAGCGACTTCACCAAATCTAAGATAAAATTACTGCGGACTGTTTCAAATGCAGTTTGCGAACGGTCATCAGCGTGTGTCAGTATAACACCACGAAAACCCTCTGTATTTAGTGCCGTTTCATCGAAAATTCTCTTGAATTCCGATTCATTCTCTCCCTTTGCGGTTAGAAGTGCCTCTAATGTTTCTATAGTTGAATTGACCATGGGTCGTATCATGGAGAGATTGAGAGTTTCTCTTTGAAAAACTGTTACTAATTTTTCCATGCATGGAAGAACATCCGAAAGCATGTATGTCGTGGCTTTAAAAGAATACGTTTTTAAGATTTTCTGTAAACCAACAGCCACAGCATTTTTGCGGTCAGCGGCCTCTTCTTCGATCACCATAACCAAAGCATCCTGTGACGCAAGAGCCACGCGGTGAGCAATACAGTGAATGTGTATCAAAAACGAAGTGTCAGTTAGCAGTTTAACTCCTACACCATTCCGAATTCCTGTCATCACACTAGCTCCGTCACTACCCAAACCAATTACTTTATTTAAAGGAATTCCCCATTCTTTAAAAACTTCCTTTATTTTCTCAACGATACATTCGGCCATGCCACTATGAACTGAATAATTTCCTATAAATATTGTCTCGGCTTTCGCAGTGTTATTTAAAATTCGCAAAAATTTTATTAGTTTTTTTTCTGTGACTACTGCTAGCTATTTTATCTTTCAATTCGTCAACCGTTGTTTGAACCAAGGCCGTTTCCATATCTTCAAAACTATCGGAATGGGTGTAAATGACACCAGTTAACGCAGGGCATCCATTTTGTTTCTGCAATTGCATAAGTCCATTAAATTTACTAGTACAAATGTTCTCTTTGGCCATAAACAAAACCGTTCTCATCATTGCCGTTAAATTGTCATCATTTTTTTCTCGTGCTTGTGCCATGTGAGTTTGCATGTTAGATTTTTGGGAACGGATGAATAAGGCCTCCCGGTGACCGGCGCTATTTTTATGATCTTTTAATGCCGATTTCTGAATATTAGATCCACCCTTAGTAAAGCCATTTTGTTTTCCAGCTGCCTCGCAGTATACGCAAAACATCAATCCACGATCGCCTTCTTCAAAACGAAGCCATTTGAATTCTTCAAGCCACTGTTGTTGGAACTGCCTTGCTTTAGGTGCTTGCACAGGGGCAGTTTTACAAGCTTTCGATGTGCTGGGGCAGGGAGCATCATTATTATCAGCGACGACAGATGCATCGTCGCCGATATTTCTTTTGCATTTGTTATCACCGCCTCCGTTGAAAAAAGACGAAAGATTCGTCTGCTTTGACGCCATATTGTTCAGGTCAGGGCGACATTGAGCAGCGATTATCCAGACGGAAAAAAACGCATACTCAAGTTACTATAAATAGCACCGCTGTTTGACAGCTATTGCCACAAAGCTTTTGACACGAGAGATGAATGGAGAGATAAAGTAGAGCAGTTAATTTGTCGACGTTTATGTTTACCGGTCCCACGGACCGATGGAAAGATTATTTACTGGTACATGTTAAAATTTACCGGTATAAAACCGGAAAATACCTGTTATCGGAAACTCTGTAGTTCCAGAATTGAAACCAGTTGCCCATGTTCAACTAGCTGCCGTCGACATGAGAAGTCTTACAACTGGTGTCAACTCATTTCCATGGAAATAACATCACATGACAATAGATAAGTATCGTGTGACTTAATAAACAGGCAAATTGGAAGTGAACGAAAGCATCCACTTTTCAAATGTCGATGACATCGATAATAAATAGTAATAGTATTGTGGCAAGACCAACCCTGCCTTTGGACGGATTCTTCAAAGGTATTTGCCATTTTGATGATTACATGATTAATAAATTAACAGTCACATGTTAATTGTAATCGTTATCAGTTCTGAGTTGACATGAGCGCTCTCAACTCCGTTAAATTCAGTTGCTGATTTGATCAACATAAACACACTTGCATCTGGTTGAAAGCAATTGCTCCCAGTTGCAAAGTCAACATAATGCAGTGGACACATTAGCCGAATTATTCGACCGAATCGTTCGGCCGAATCAATCGGCGCCGAATTTTATTCGGCCGAATGGGTGGACACACTAGCCGAATGCTTCGCCCGATTCACCAGTCGATTGCATCACCTTTCCCGTCACATGATTAAACATGGCGGCGTCGATGTCTTCAAACTATCACGTGACTTCTCTGTATGAGTGGTGATTGGCTAATGAATTCTACATTCGGCCGAATGCTTCGGCGAAGCGGACACACCAGGCGAATATAATTCGGCCGAATATATCGGTGACGGTGGACACACTAGGCGAATTTCGACGCCGATTGATTCGGCCGAATCATTCGGCTAGTGTGTCCACCGCTTAAGCCCTGCCTAAAGCTCTACACCAGTGGTTCTCAACTTTTTTTTGCCAACGGCACACCTTGAAACACATGAAAAAATAGCGGCACACCTGGCTAAATATATTATGAAAAATATTTGAAGTTTGCAAAATAAATACATGGCAAGTCATAGACGGAATACAACCAAAGACAGACTAGTCAGACACATAGAATGAATCAAACTAAATAGAGAAAAGCACAGTCAACTAGCTGGCTTCTTTAGTAAGAAATTTATTTAGTGTGCCATTGAAAATTTTGTGGCACACTTAGGTAGATCTCGTGGCACACCTGCGTGCCGCGGCACACTGGTTAATAATCACTGCCCTACACACACAAACAAATTCTCAATAGTGTACAGCGACTTACAACGCCTGTGTCTATTTCTTCTATCATTAAATAATTCCATGAAAGCTATTATTGTGATTTCATAATTTGTATCGTTTAACCTCTTATAGTCAAAACCATTATACAGCTGTCTATGATATGGGGTTTAACGTCCTACTGTTCTGCTCGCGGAATTCGGCACTCAAATCGGAATTTGAAATCTCACACGGAAAAAGAAGGAAAAGCCGATATTTGCTGATATTAAACAAAAAACTCAAAACAATTTTATATTCATTCAAGTATTTCATCTTTTTATTCATAAAAATCAAATATATTGAACGATACAGCATGGTTTTATTACTATTTTAGTATCTTGCTACTTTCATTTCATCCCTAAATACAATTACTCTGTAGTTGAATTTAATAATGTACTCTATATCTAGGGCCTATATGTCTTAAAAAAGCTCTAGTCATTTTATAAAAGAAAAAAATAGTTTCATTTACTTTTTCTTTTACTGCCGGATTTGTGACCCGTGTTTAGCCGCTTTAACCATGTGACATCACAAATATTCTCGAAGTTTGTCAGGATAACTTGTGACTACAACCAGCAGGCAAGAAAAATTGCTTTTTCTGCTAAAAAGATGAAATGAGCACAGAAGGTGAACTTTCCTGTTTTTTAATTTGGGAAACTGGTTTGAAAAATAACTAGTCATTGCACATTAAAAGTTATTCACAATTTAATATTTGTTATCATTGATTTAAAAAATCAAACACAGATCCTATTTCATTCTTCATAGTTCAAAATTTTGTTTTACTTCACTAGGATCTGGAAGAGTTGTTATATTACCGGCATTCTAGTTGAAGTGAGGGATTAGCTTCATTGATTAAACAATGTCTGATGTCATAGGTCAAAAGCCGTTCGTACGACCGTTTGTTCTTCAGATCATAAATCAATTGCAAAAAAATTCTACAATTATTTTTGCTTTTATGATTAAGTATTTCCAATTCAAGACAAAAATTGTTTTTACCTCACTTTTTACCAATTTCAAATAATGAATATTAAACTATGTAATATAAAAGTAATAAAATAATATTGTAGTGATCAGCATACTAATTAAATGTAGGATTTTTCCTTTTCTCTCTGGCAAATGTAAATTTTTCATTTTAAGACTCATTTGCTAAACTTTCAGAATAAATCACCAACACAAGCATGTTGCAATATTCTTTAGTCATTTATATACTACCACCCACATGTACTATAAATAGCCAATATTGCCAATACATAATGAACATGTAAAGGCTTACATCTAACCATGTGTAATCTAAAATAAAACTGCTATCTTATGATGAAAACGTATGAATAAATTATAAAGTTCTATGTTCATATTTGGATTTAAAAGAGCTAAATCGCTAATATTTTGGACCTAGAAATTGACACAAATGGGTCGCAAAGCCTATAATAATTTAATATGAATGTCTATAAACTGATTTACATTCAATCGTTCCGGTTTTCACTCTAATTCCAAATCATTTATGTTGGGTGAAATACGCCAGAAATCTCAATCAAGTGGCAATCTCTTGTGTCTGGTTATTCCAGTCGACACTGATAGTATTTATTGCACATGCCCTCCAGGATAAAAATCAGGCCTTCACGTGAATAAATTTCTGGAGAGTCAAAAAAAGCTTTCCTGAAATTGGAAAAAGAGGAAATCGCTCTACTGAATCTCTTGAGGAGAGCTTTGTTAGCATTTTTGATAAAGTCCAGAGATTTTAATCCATTTCGAAACCAACCGGCCAGAATTGGGTCAAATGAGGTCCCGGTAAGAAACAGGGTAATTCGCAGTGGTTGTTTTTTGTATTTTAGAGGAGAGCCGAAAAAAGCTCCCCTTAATGAGCAAATTGAAAAAATCGCTCCCCTAAAAAAAGCTCTCCCAGTTTTGATAAGAAGAGTGATTTAGAAATTAAGGAGAATGATCTGATATTAAGGAGAGGGATTAGTTGTTTGTATGGGAAATAGTTCTGAAGATCAATAACTGCGTGTAAGGGGGTCATTCTTGGTTACATATAAATGATAATAAACATCGTTTCTGCTAAATAATAGCACTCGTAGTCGTACGGTAAAGTCAAACTTCTACTGTCGTCCATAACTACAGTACATACGGTTTTCCAATAGAAATACTTGTCGACATTTCTAAATATATATAGCTTGTATAAATTTTGTTTAAAAACATAACCCCTATTCAAAATATAATCATAAACGACTGAAAATTCCATCAAAATATACATTCTCCACGCAAGTCTCGCTATCCAGCATTCGACTCTGCCGTCGGCTCGCGTACTATACTATTCAAAAAAAGTAGGGGATATTTGATTTTGGGGGCATAATACTAAAATATGCAAATGACTACGAAAAAAGTCACTATAGAACCTAACAGAAGAAACATATCCAGTTACATGTGACGCCCAAACGCACCAATAGCTACCGCATGAAATGAAGGTGATGCTTGGGATCATCATGGGGGTCCAACCCAAGATTTGCACGACTCTGACTTTGAATGTTACAGTCATTGTGGCATTGAATTCCAGGGTGGAAACATCAGTTTAATTGTTTTAGTGACCAGAAAACAAATTTTGATATGCGTCGGCTTACCCAAAATGAAAGGTTACGTGCCCTTGGCATGCTACAGATCGGCACAACACAGGCAGTTGTGGCGCGGACGATGAATGTTTCTCAGTCTGTCATAAGCAGGCTATGGTCCAGATACCGTGATACACAATCTGTACAGGACAGACCACGCTCAGGTCGACCAAGGGCGACAACTAAAGGCCAGGATCGATTTATCCGTACCTTGGCCTTGAGAAATCGTGTCATCACAGCAAATCAGATCAGCGCTCGTCTTCAAACAGACACTGGTGTGAGAGTGAGTGGCCAGACGATTCGGAATCGACTGCATAGGGGTCACCTTCGCGCCCGACGTCCTCGCGTGATCCCTTGTTTGAGAGATCATCACATTCAGGCAAGACGTCGTTGGTGTAGGGATCGTCAACACTGGGATAATCGACGCTGGAGCAATGTGATGTTTTCAGATGAGTCAAGGTTCACTGTTGATTTTTTGGACAGACGTAGGAGGGTGTGGCGTCGTCGAAACGAGCGCTTCCAAGACGTTAACGTCATCAGACATGATCGATTTGGGGGTGGTTCTGTTATGGTGTGGGGAGGCATCACTGTTGCTGGAAGAACGGCTTTACATGTTGTTGCAGGGCGTGTTACAGGCCAGTACTACCGGGACAACATCTTGGCAGTCCATGTTGTGCCGTTCGCACGACGTCATGGCCGCCGTTTCATCTTCCAGGATGACAACGCAAGATGTCACAGGGCCAAGATCGTTACAGGTTACCTCCAACATCAGAACATCACCACATTACCTTGGCCAGCACTGAGTCCCGACCTCTCCCCCATCGAGCATGTCTGGGACATGCTTGGACAGAGGTTACGTCAACGTCAACAACGTCCTGCCAATGTCCAAGAACTTGCTGCTGCGTTGCAACAGGAATGGGACAATCTGGACCAAAATGACCTTAGACGTCTCATTAGGAGTATGCCACGTCGGATCAATGCTTGTTTGGCAAACAGAGGAGGATTTACCCGTTACTGACTTGGTTGTGATGCTGTGGTAACTTTGCTGTTTGACCCCGGGTATCATTTTACCCTTATAATGGTCAGTCTGTGCCTTACTTAGTCTAACGATCATTTGGAATAAATCGATGAATGTGAACTTCATTTCATTTTGTCATTTGTTTCTTCGTCAGTTTCATTAGGTGACTTTAATAACACTTAAAAATCAAATATCCCCTACTTTTTTTGAATAGTATATAAAGGTTTGACCCGGAGGTCATCGATCACGTGATTTACTACTTGATCAAAAATGGCGCCTGCTAGCGAAATGTTCTTGGCGTTATAAACACTTTATGATTTTAGTCAATTCGAAATGTTTATCCCGCAAAGTGATTTTTCTATCATATTTCAAACATGTCGAGAATTCTTTGATTTGGATTAACCACAGACATTTCTAAATTAATTGTTGGGCCTGTCGATCGCTTAGTAGGCCTACAGATAAACAAACCCACGTGTATTAATCTATGTCATTGAGTCTTATATTCTAAAATTTGCACGGCGACATGCGCAGTTCGTATTTCCGACCATTATACCCCGTAATCTTACGCAAAAGAGTTCCCTGTAATATTTGTAAATACATTGTTACTTTGCAATTGTGACACCATTTCTATTTCAATATTGTAATAGTATTAAATATATTATCATTTATTTGTTTTAAATCGTAATGTTTATCATGAGCCGTTAGCAGAGGCTAGTGTGGACTGCAAGGGAAGACAACTCTGTTTGGGAGATTGCAAAATATAATCTATTTCTTCCAGAATTATTCTCATTAGAAATTTTCACGTGCCATCTCTCGTAATTTCTCACATCTTGCGAGAGTCCTACTTTTCATTTCAGTTAAATTAACCAATGGTGCACAGGCGCCATCTATTTTTAGCAACATATTCATCGGAATTTTATTAACTTGTGCGATCACATTATACTAATCAAATACACCAAATAAATCTTCACAATGACAGCATGGTGGCACTCGGAATGTAAGTCTTTCACACTCTTTTGAAAAAAAAAAACCAAATACATGTCCATGATTTACAGATATGGAGAGCGATTTTCAATTTTAAGGCGAGGGAGAAAAACCTCCCCTCGGTCGACATTCGGGTGCGCGACAGGCGCTCGAGAGCGATCGCGCGCCTCAAAAAACAATGACTGAATTCGAAGCTCCCGTTAACTTTAATATCTGACTTCAACAAGTTCAAGTCAGTAATATTCCTGAATAGACTACTGTCTTCGTTTATCATCAGTCGATCGAAATTAGGATTTATCAACTACGGCGAAAATAAGCTGATGCGACAGCATGACATTTCTTCATATTTAAAACACAAATTAATGTTTTTGTCTATCACGTAACTTACAATATTTTTTTCATTCGTGGATGAAAGACAAGCCACACAATGATCACGTGACTCCCATGATTGAAATTGCTTTATATAAAATAAAATTCCGTACGACTATGCCATGGCCTTAAATAAAAAGGGCAATATTTTTAAGAATAAATCCCTGTCAGCATGTGTAAAAAATAAAATTGAATAAAACTATAACACTATTTAAAAATAAATCTTGCAATGCTGGTTTATTGACCTAATTCCAGCCAATGCATGTCACGTGTTATCGGGAATCTGAAAGCATTGAAGATCTTGACGGAAAAATATATTAGTTATTAATATTTGTTTCTCGGGATATCCGGTGTTCTATCAGGGATTATTCAATGAATATTTAAATTTAACTAACAACAGGTCAGTGAAACCATAAAATGCATTATCCAATTATTATTTTCAAATCTACCTAGAATTCGTACGGATCGAGAGTCGAAAACGGGGCGCGAAGCACGAGATTCACAATCCATGCGGAGCGAGATGTCTTCCTTCGCCACGTGGTTTATTATTACAAAGGAAACTTAGTGGACCTGTTATGAATAACCAGCAGGCTTGTTGGGTTTTTTTTTGCCGAATTATCAAAATTGCCGTTAAATGTGCTAATTACTTGGATTATGAAACGGATGGCGGATTCTCACTAAGGTATGCTGTTATTGTAGCCGGCAAGCAAGTTGATTGTCAATATGATATTGACAGTATTTTTCGTTACCAGTATATTTTTCCTGGTTATTTTCTTTGAGGGGAGTCAAATTAGACATTGAGGAGAGCTATAAAAAGTGCACCTCGACTGACATCCAGGCGCGTCCAGGAGAGCGAGAAAGATCGCGCTCCTTTTACGTGAAGGCCTGAAAAATACGGCGTTACCGTTTGTTGACATGACTTGAGGAATATGTCTAGCCTCGTTCTTTAAGTCCCTTGTTACAAATGGCGCTGAAATGCATTACTGTACCAATGGTAAAATGTTTATTTTGTCTTAAATATTGGACATCAGGCGCCCATCTTTTCTCGGTAAGATCACAACATGAATGTTGATTTAAATTGATAAATAATTTGTGTTTTCAATGTTGAAGATTTTGGATGATATTGAGTTAGAGACTTTAACCGAGACTACACAGGGATAACTGTTGGCAAATGTGGGCATATAAAAAGTAATGGGTAATGGTAATTAATTACATTGCTACAAATGAGAAAGTAATTGTCATGTGACCCAATACACCACGTGACCCAGAGAAGCATTCTCATTGGTTCAAGGCCTTGAACACTGTCCTACCATGTTCAAATTAATGTGCATGCTCAAACACCATCCAACCTGTTCAAGCTTGTCCAAGTTTGTTCACAGTTGTTCAAATTCCCATACACACGATAGGACATTTTCCTGCGAACATCATCCTACAAATGTTGGATGATGTTCTTGAACAAAAGTAGGATCGTGTAAAATGGCCTTTAGGAATTCCTTATGTTCAAGTAACATAGTTTAATGCAGCAACAAAAAGATACCATGTTGATGGCCAGAAAATGGAATCTAGTAACATCATGCATTGGCATTTCCAAAGCACCAAGATTGTTGAACATCAAAGGTATGCCAATTGCCAACATCAAGTATTATGGATGGAGTTCTGCTAACATTTGACATTATAATTTTCGTGATTTGAGTGTTCACAAGGTACTACAAACTGAAACAAGTGCCTTAACTCTGGAAGTAATTTACAGAATGGTTGAAATCAACAGGCTTTTTCATTTTACTAATCATGATCAAAAACTGTTTAAAGATTTTTGGCAAAGCAGAGGTTACTCTGGAATGGAAGATCGTAGAATGCCTCGAGATCTAAAAATCACGCTGGAGTGATCAAATGTATTTCGCCACATATTTTGCGGGAACTATTTAACACTGCCAAATTTCTATCCGAGACAATGCCATGTTGAAGGCTTACGATCTGACAAAAGCATTATTTTGAAAATGTTTTTGGTTTTATATTCTTTTTAATTATTTTAAACATACATGTAACTGTCAATGTTTTTAAAAAGTTCTGGCAAAATTCTCAAATAAAAATGTAGAAATGTGCATCTAGGTATTCTTTAAATTGATAATTCCATGTCTCAAGGATAATTTTGGACCTGAATAAATGAACAGTGATGTGATGGTGACATCGAAAATCAACCTGGGCTTTGTGGGGAGAATTCATCTTATTGGGAACGATGTCGCATACATGTACTATTTTGAAAACAAAGATCAATGTTAATAAAATTAAGCTTTAATTTGTGGGTGCGCTGCAAGCGCGGCGCAGCGCCAATCCATCAACTTTCAAGGCGCGGCTTGTGTTTACATTTAACAGGTGATTTCCTCTTATTTGAACCATGCTCACTTATCAATAGCAAAATTTCCCTATAGAATTTTGGAATATCTATTGTATTATTGATGTTACTGAACCTAACAACTTGAATACGACTCCTTTCTTAACCGGTTTTAAGTGGTCAAATTTCATCTTCCACAAATCAGCTGATATAGATGTTACAATGTTGATGTTTTCTAGACTATTTGCACATTTATGTCAAAAAAGATTATTTTATGATAAAAATTCCACTGACTCACCTTCGATCTTGTGGTTTAATAAATAAACTACAATCATAAATTTCTGGTCAAATTATTGAATTGATAAAAAGGAAATGGACACCACGTCCTACAAGATGATCTGAAGTCTAGTATTCCCTCATAATTTTCTAGATCTGAAAATAAATCATAAAAATTTGAAAGGATAGTTAGTTTAAACAATATTTTATTTCTGAGTGAGTCAAAGATATATTTAACATACTATATATAGATACAATAACAAGCTTTGCTGCTTATGTAAAATCGCTTCCTCCATAAATAATGATCATTACTGAGTGCTTCTGGCTATAAGTTTTTGAATATTTGGAGATCCATGTACCCAGTTAGTGTTATAGAAACACCATTAACAGTGTTAGTCACCATCCTGAGACAAGGGTTAAAGTTGCCACACTAACCCTTGACACCACTTCTGATTAGTTACTGGGAAATAAAGTCTAATTTTCTTCGTAGAATATCTTTAATGCAAGGGTAATACAAATGATGATCCTGGTCTCAGTAATCAAGAGGAATAACTATAAGAACAGCAATAATTGTCAGGTGTCTTCTTTTCAAAAAGCTTATCAATAAAAAGTGCAATGATGATTGTGCCTGAAAGAATGTTACAGGGTTAGGTAAATCAAGGGAAGATCTGTGGGAGTACTTGTCAGAAACGATTTAAAATCAATAAGCATATTTCATTTAATAAACTGAATAACCTTATAATTTTGCACAAAAATCCATTTAAAAATGGCAACTTCAAGTGTTAATGAAGTTACACAAATCAAGCGGGAGTAACTTGGGCAGCCAATAACGGTCAAGATAAAATCAGAATTAATACAGGTAGGCATTTCCACCAATCAGAGCGTAAATCTCTGATCTATGATGACAGGGAAGCCCTATAACATACAGAAATGCTTTGGACAGATCAGTTTTTTATCTCAATTCTCAGTAAGAACTATAATAAACCATACACAATTTTAATTATAATAGAAATGAAATGGGGTTGAACGACCTACATGTACATGTA
This sequence comes from Patella vulgata, assembly GCF_932274485.2. Classification (NCBI taxonomy): domain Eukaryota; kingdom Metazoa; phylum Mollusca; class Gastropoda; family Patellidae; genus Patella; species Patella vulgata. The sequence goes on from NC_065885.2 coordinate 49,901,938, forward strand.
CTGTTCCGCACCGATTGGGCTAATGAAGAGGGAATTATAAAAGATTCATTACCAACTGCAAAGTGATTTGTTTACTATCTATCATGGACAAGAAGGCAAAAAATGCCTTGGCAAAAACAATGCTAGTTTACATATTGCAATAAAAGTCTTAAACATCAAAAAAATTAAATCATTATACTTTGTCACTGAGAACAGATATGTACCTAATACCTTTCTGTACAAAATGGCCATGTACAGTAAGTAATTTAATCAGAAACACATGTTCTGGTGTCTAAGTCTTTCATTCACAATACTCTATTACGTCTATATCTTATCTTATCACTTGGTTAAACACACTGTGTAAATATTTGAATAAAATGTTGGGCAATATAACGTAAGCCTAAAATAGATCTACATGTGGGATAAAAATAGACATTTGACGTCATAGGTGTAGAGCCTTGACACTGTTGTCAACCCCAACGTCACACATCAGTACTAGCAACACACACGACAAAAGATAAAGCAGTAATTTACATCCACATTAATTCATATTTACATAAAAAACAAATTAAAAGTTAATATAACTATATTCATGTCAAGTATTGTGCATTGTTTGATTATTAATGAAGCGAATTGTGGATATTTCAGGGATTTCTATGGTGTATGGTATGACAGGGTATTGGGTTTAAAATGTGATCTGTGGTAGAAAATCAAAAGTAAAAGAGAAAATTATTATCTAAGGCAACACTAATTTGAATTTTTGCTCATTGGGAATCCCCATTACCGGTAAAAATTCTAACTCCACTTTCTTCTGGAAGAAACTTATTTAAAAACAAAAAGTACTTCGTGTTGTTCTCAAAAGCTTTTACTTTCAAAAAGCTAAATTTTGAAATTTTAACAAACCATAAATTAAATACACATGTATTTATATAGCACACGTGAAGTCATAGATGAAGACCCCTGAAGAACTAAAAATTAAAGTGGTTTGGCCTAAAAGGTATATTTCACTGGAGGAAACTTTATGGATTCATTCTGAAAAAATTGACACCTGTTTAACTTTATATCGTCCTACATGTAATTCTACTTTCATCAAATGAATTTCTACTTTCTACTCAAGATTTTGTTCCGCAGATTTTCTCCAAAATAATTTCTTTTACCAACTGGCATATTACATCATGTAAAACAGGATCATAATTTTATTTCAATATTTTGCATGTAAGTAGGAGTTCCTATGCAATGGAAAGAAACTGAAGTTGTTGCATGGACAAAGAAAATCCATTGGGAGAAAATCTGCAGTAAAACCTTGGCAGTAGAAAATCTGACGTAGACGGTCTATTAAAGTTAAAAGTTTACATCAAAAGGAGAAATTTAGTCGATGAAAGTAGAATTCTGTCGATTTAAAGTTAAAAAGGTGGAAGTTTTCAGGTTTTCTCTTTTGCTTATAATTTTTTCTAATTTCTACTCTAGATTGCATTTTGAACCAGATACACTGCCATTGTAACTATCTAGGATGATGATTTTCCATTTCAAATAACTTTATAATTTATTTTGGATAGATTGCATTTTGAACCAGATACACTGCCATGGTAGGGTACACATACATTGTAACTATCTAGGATGATGATTTTCCATTTCAAATAACTTTATAATTTATTTTGGATAGAAACTTAATTTCTGACTATTTCTATTATACAAGATTTATTTAAAAGCTTGGTATCTAGTATCTCCCAATTTAAAGTCAACAAGCCAACAGTGATGTTGATGTCCCCCGCCGAAATCCCAAAATAAATAGATGACACATAATAATTAATCACACATTTATTTTTTTCAAAAATATCGAGCAATCAAACTATACACTAAGTTTCATCACTCTCTATCAGATAGAATCAAGATTATCTGGTCCTAAAGCATCGACCAATGAAATTGATTAGCTTTGCTTAGCTTTAGCTCGAAATGTTAATCATTGAACTCAGTCAAGACATTCACCTAATGAACATCTACATCATTTTCATCATCAAACTCTATCAAGGCATTCACCTAATGAACGCCTACACCAAGTTTGAACATTCTACCCCAATTAGAAGGAGAGTTATTGTTCCAAAGTCTCGACCAATCAAATTGCTTATCGCTCTGCTTACCCTTTGCAGAAAATGTTCATTATCGAACTTAGTCAAGGTATTGATGTAATAATGCTATACACCAAGTGTCGTCACTCTCACTTAATTAGAACCAAAGTTATCGTGTCCCAAAGCATCAACTAATCAAATTGCTTATCTCCGCTTACCCTAAGCAGAAAATTCTCATCTTCGAACTCCATCAAAGCATTCACCTAATAGACACCTACGCCAAGTGTGAACATTCTAACTCAATTAGAACTAAATAATTGTGTCCCAAAGCATCAACCAATCAAATTGCTTATCTCTGCTTACCCTAAGCAGAAAATGTTCAATTAGAACTAAAGTTATTGTGTCCCAAAGCATCAACCATTCAAATTGCTTATCTCTGCTTACCCTAAGCAGAAAATGTTCATCTTCAAACTCTCATCAAGGTATTGACCTAATAAACACCTACACCAAGTGTGACGGACAGACAGACGGATGGACAGACAGATGGACAAACCCATTTTAATAGGGGACAATTATTTTTGGATACTAGTGACCTCTATGATATGACTTTCATCAGTGGGGGACTGGAGAATGAGTAAAGAGAAAGTTGCTATTTTATTTCATAGTTTACAATGTGCTAAAATTACAAAACACAAGGTACTTCTGCGAAACCGCCAACCAGAATGTTTTATGTGTAATCATAGTCACTAAGAATACATGGCAGATAAAAATAATTTCAAACACAAGACAGACCATGATGAGAAACAATTAATTTTAATTACTCCAAACTGTCTGTAAGTTTACATCTTTTTAAGGTCTAAGGTTTTATCCAGTATTTTTGACAGTTAATATAATGAATTCAACACTTTTATACAGGTATATGTGTTACGGTACACAAATTCAAGCTGAGCAACAAGCAGACAGTGACGTCATGTTTAGCGTGAAAATGACTGCACTCATCAACATCATAATTCAATTCTTTAATATCTGTTTGTAATTATCAAGCTCAAGCAGTATAATTTGCTCTAGAAAAGCACAATATCATCTGTTGAATATCATTAGTATGTCCGTTGGTTTTTTTTAACAAATCAATTTGTGATGGTAAAATGAACATGGAATTAAACAAGAGTTATCCATATAATTGGAAAAATGGTTTGTGACGAGATTCTAGTGTTGTATGAAATATATTCAGAACTTTAAAACACATGAGGCTCATAAATGAAATTACCCTCTCAAATGTTTGGATCCAAACTTATTCTTTAATTTTATACAGCTATAATTTTCCTAAAGGAGACATTGTACATCTTTGATTTTCAGTAGTATAGGTTACAATTCACAATGTATCTAAATGTATTCACAATTAACAATGTATGATTGTATACATGTATATTGACAATTCACAATGTATCTATTGAAAATACAAATAGAAGGAATTCATTTGGAAATTAGACTAAATTAAGACTTGTCTTGGAAAGTGTGTTAGATAGCATAGGAATGGAGTTTAAAATTTTGTCCACACAAGACCTGACATTTTGAGACTAACATTAGGTTCTCTTTTTCTATAGGCGGTAAATTATACCACAAATTATGGTACATGTACTGGAACTGGAATTAAAGGAGGCAAATCTTTAACTCTATATCATCCACAGTCTTCGACATTGCAAACACGACTTATTGGTCAGTTTAAATCAACACTGATATTGTTATCTTACCGTGAAAAGATGGGCTTCTGACGTCCAATATTCAAGACACAATGAAAATTTTTAAATTGGCACACAAATCGCGTGCCAGAATGCATTTGACCTCCATTTGTAATAAAGCGACACGAGGAACAAGGCTTAAAACATCCCGCAGAAGAATACTACCGGTTGAGACTGGAATAGCCAGCCGCCAAAGACTGCCAATCAATTTGTACTCTTTGACTATTTCGTTGAACATAACTGATTAGAAATTACAGTAAAAACAAAAACGACTGAATTTAAATCAGTTTACATGTATATACATGCATATTACATTATATGCATTACGACCCATTTGTGTCCATTTCTAGGTGCCAAAGACTAGCGATTTAGCTCCTTTAGTGACCGTTACATGTGTAGTCTACACATTTTTCTTTTACTATTACAAAACAATCTACCCAACTACTTATCTTACATTAATATATGTAATATCAATCTCTATTTTAATATAAGTCAAATGAAATGTACAGTTATATCATTTTTAGCCAATAGAAGAAATTGTAAGAATCTTTTGTGACATTTTCACTAAATATTTGAGGTAGTAATATCTTTTATTTCATATCATTATTGAAGAATTGTGCCTCCAGCCCTTTTTACATCACATGCTAAGAACTGCAGTAGCTACTAAGCTAGGTGAACAGTTTTTATTAAATCGTAAGGGAATATTTTTGGCTAAATTTGACAGAAATGATCGTAAAGCCATATCATTCTTACATCAAGGCAATGTCAATTTAACAAATTTATTCAGACTTATATTCAATGAATAGCATCAGTGAGTAGACTCAGTTAGCATTATGTTCAGCATAGTATTATTGATGCGCGAGTGTTTACAAAAAATCAATGATTATTTTCCTGGGATTACTAATTCTTGAAAAGATTATATTAATTTTGTACAAATTACACAGGGTACATATCTGTGGAAAGGAAGAAACTCTGTAATAATTGTATTGAATACCAATTACCCATTGCTAGATATATGATGACCACCAGATCTGATTTATTTTGGCACGATCCTGACAGATCTAGCGCTGGGAGTATAGCGGCATACATTAACCGCCACACCGATATTATTAAATACCAAACGGGGATTTTACAGGCACAATCATTCCATTCATTTGTAAGCGTAAGCATAAGTTGTTTATGTGTATTATTTTTACATGCATTAGCATTATAACCAGACTACTTAGTCTACCTCATTAACAAGAACAAGAAAAGAAAACGCCTGAACAGGTGCTTGTCAAACATGTTTCGTAGGAAAAGGCAGCAGCCATGATTGAAAATGGTGCCTACCATCTTAGCCGGTAACCTCTTAGCTTCAGCTCGTCAACACCCCTACCTTTTCAAAATATGAACAGAAAAAAATGCAAGTTGTAGTTTAGTTTGTATGGTACTCCAAATCAATGGAAAACTATCGAAGATTAGCAAATAACTCACCTAGAAGGTCTACACTGTTTGAGATACCCCTCTTGTACTGTGTCACGTGACCAAGTCGAGGCTTTCCAGTGATTGGCTTTATATTTATTATTCATTCAGAGGCATGTCTCTCCAGTAACTCTGACGTCAAAGGATTTCCCGCGACACTCAAAAGTAATGATAAAGTTATGAATAGTGTATTCGTCGTAATTAATGTACGTCGTGTCTATATTACTGTTTCGTCATTTTAGAAATCAAATGAACCCATCTCCAGATATCGCTATACGTAGGCAACATAATTTGCCATTATCCCGTCAAATCATTTTGTGACTGAATTTTCGCCCATTGAGGTACATATATCACTCAGAGCGGCGAAAGCATGGACTTATGATATTATCATTTCATATGTCCATGCCTTCGCCGCTCTGACAGAACCAGGAACATGACGAGTAGGCTATAGCAACAAAAAGTATTCAATAAAGTATAAAGGTCACAAAGGTGTAAAAAGTTTTAACTTTGCGTCTCGAGGACACCAGCTAGCTTTCTTAAAACTATCTTCAGTTAGGCTTCTCAAAATTGTAATGCTTGTTCGAATATAAATTATAACCCATCCCCGCGATTGAAATATTCGCATCCGTCCTCTGTGGGGAAACAACAGACGACAAATTACTGTCGACACGCAACTCGACAACACTATGCATGCACTCATTCTATGACGTATTGACAGGTGCTTGTATGACGTCACAATAGATATATTCTATCCACGGAGGTAATCTACATGATAATATTATACACCTCAATCTTCCTATCGCACTAATGGGGAACATCTTATAATTCTATGTTGCTGTATTAGTTATTCTTTCCTTCGTTTATTTATTTCTTTATAGGGCCTACCCGTTTATTAATTCATTCGACTCATAACGGCCCCAAACCAAAACGGCCAAAGAATTTTGGTTATAACGGCCAAAATATTTGGTCATAACGGCCAAACATTTTAGTCACAACGGCCGAATAAAAATGTTATATTATGTATTAAATAATATTTATTAACATAAATATGGCACAATATAAATACCTACATTTCATAATAGATAATATTTAAATAGACATTTATTTAATACATAATTTACATAGAAATGAAATGAAATGGGGTTTAACATCCTACTGTTCTCCTCCGACTGTGCTAATGAAGACGGGCATACGCCATGCAGTGTTCTATGCCGGATATTTTCCCGGACAGCGGCCTACTCTTATGTCGATATCCAACTGTCAAGGGATCTTTTACATGCATGCCAATGTGTACACGGGACTTCGGTTTTTCGTCCTATCCAAACGACTAGGCAGCTGTCTCGTGTCCTTGCCCTGCACCACTGACAAGTGTAAACCACGACGGTAAATCCCGATGAACTTTCTCGGCCAACAACGGGAACGAACCAGCGACCTCCGGGGTGGCGAGCCAGCGTCTTACTCACTTAGCCAACGTGGCTCCTAATTTACATAGACATCTAAGACATCTATACATAATACACTAACATACATAATTTACATAGACATCTATTTAATACATATCTAACATAGATATATTATTTCAATACATAAATACATGTAATTTTTTGGTGGTAGCAAACGTCAAATGTTTTTCTCCTTCCACTTTTACATCAGGAATTCATCAGGAATAGCATCTTCATTCGCCTATATATACAAATTTATATTTACAAATTTATTTTATAAAATAAATTTGTAAATATAAATATGTATTTGTAAATATAAATATGTATTTGTAAATATAAATATGTATTTGTAAATATAAATATGTATTTGTAAATATAAATTTGTTTGTATTTGTAAGTATAAATTTGTTTGTATTTGTAAATATGTTTTTAATTTTAAGTATGTTTGTGTTTGTAAATAATATGTTTGTATTTGTAAATATAAATTTGTAAATATTTATATTTACAAATACAAACATATTATTTACAAACACAAACTAAACATACTTACAAATACAAGCTTGGTTGCCGGGAGACATTCCTCACGCGGTCAATCACTTTGAATTGCACATGACGTCAGAATTTTTGGACCAACCCTAACCCTAACCCTAGCACGCGGTGCCTGTCAATGTCGCTAAAAATAAACCATCATCTCGTTTTAAAATGAACGCGAGATTTCGTCAATTCACCATGGCCGGTGTTGTGGGTAATGTCTCCTTTGTGCAAAATTTGGGCTCTTTCGGTTTTGTTTTTTACCTTATTTGGTTAGAAACACTGATCAAGTTTTCTGGGTTTCCTCCGCTGTAAAGTGGTTGATCTTCTGCTAATACAATAAATAATGATATTATGGACAGGTTGATTTAATTAAATTATTTACACTTAAAGGGTTGAAAATTGGTAAAAACACAAAAATAAAAATATCCTTGTTAATCAAAAAGTCACCTTAAAACACACATATAAAATCGCCGTCGTATGAGGGCGGGTCATAACAAGAGGTCCAGCTGGGGAAAAAGAACCCGCTTGCTTTATGTGGAAAAGCGAAATGAAATGAAATGAAACGGGGTTTAACGTCCTACTGTTCTGCTCCTAACCTGGGCTAATGAAGACGGGCATACGCCATACAGTGTGCTATGAGGGAAATTTTGCCCGGACAGCGGCACTACTGCCTACTCTTATATCGAATTCCAACTGTCAAGGGATCTTTTACGTGCACGCCAATGTGTACACGGGACCTCGGTTTTTCGTCCCATCCGAACGACTAGACAGTTTTCCTTGTCAGCCCCTCCGTCCTGCATCACTGACAAGGGAGAAGCACGCCGGAAAATCTGGGTGAACTTTCTCGGCCAATGCAGGGATCGAACACCCGACCTCCAGACTAGCGAGCTAGCGTCTTACCCACTTAGCCACGTGAAAAGCGAAGTGCTCGGAGTAAAAACCACAAAGTTGAACCCGTGGATTATTTACATATTAAAAACTGTTCTTCCACATAGTTAAAAGTTAGTTAAAAGTTCTTCGAATATAACTCTGGGTGGTCTAAATGGATTTAGTTAGTGCCGTTTCTTTTATCTTGGGTAGAAAAAAATAACAAAATCTGGATTAACGTTCATGTTACCTAATCAGATTAGAGGGATGTGAAGTACTTAATTAGGGATTATCCAATCAGTGACTAATTAGTACTCACCTCTTTTAACAAAGGTAAGTTATAGTGTTTTGCAAAATATATTGTTTTTATGACCAAAGTATGGATGGATCGATGGTGCATGGACGTACACTGAGCGCGATTGGTTTTAAGTATCACTGGATCTGGTTGGAACAAGCTGCCTGAACTCCTGCCCAACAAAGGCGTGTGTCCGGAGGGGGGGGGGACCAGGGGGTCACTGCTCTTGAGGGTATACAAAAGTGACCCCAGATAGTGCTTATACATTTAAAAGAGTAAATTTCCCACGGAAATGGCCAATGGCCTCAGATGCAAGAAAATCGTATTCAAACTTTAACATTTTCTTGGGGGAGAACCCCATACCCACCCCCTCCCAAGACTGCGCTGTCTGCCCCCCCCTTCCCTGCTCATTTTTGTGCACACGCCCCAGCAACAGACCAGAAAATAAACACCTATCGTGCAAATGTGTCAAAGAAGTGAACTAAAATCGTATTCAAACTTTAAAATTTTCTTGGGGGAGAACCCCATACCCACCCCACTCCCAAGGCTGCGCTGTCTGCCCCCCCCCCACACACACACTTCCCTGCTCATTTTTGTGCACACGCCCCAGCAACAGACCAGAAAATAAACACCTATCGTGCAAATGTGTCAAAGAAGTGAACTAAAAGAGTGGGGGTGGGTGGCAGTGCCATATTGCTCAGTTAGTAAGGCGCTGGAGATTTTCCCTTCCCAGGTGTGTAGGCAAGGGTCTGGCAAGAAGTAACGTCTAGTCGTTCGCTACTCTATTTATTCTGATATATGAGACCTAACTCTAAAGTGGAAACTAAATCTGATAATAATCTTGGTAGTTCCATATTTGCTGGTTGGGACAATCGGGGCTACAAAAGTTACCAATAATGGATTATGTGCCCAAACAGAAAAGGTTAAGTGGGCTGTAAAACTAAAAGTGACTTGCTTGTTGTATTGGAATTCATTTATTATAGCAGATAATAAAACGCATCTGCCAGGGGGGGGGGGGGCTGGATTCAAAGGGGACTAAGCAAACCACTGGCACTGCTTGAGAGCGACCACAGCTACACGGTTGTTTGCGGCAGGAGTATATGATCAGCTCATTGTGGAAAAAACTGGCCATCGTTCAAGTGCGGTTCGTGCATATAAATGGACATCGGACATCCAACTATCGGAATTAAGTAATATTTTAGTAGCTGAGAAGTGCCCAAAATTTTGTCAACCACCAAGTCCAAAACAAAATAACTCAAAAAGGATCGAAACCACGCCACTTGACTCAATATCAGGCCTTATGATCTAAAGCGTACAAGTTACCTTTTGTCGCATCTAAACTAAATTATTTAGTGTATATTCTCCATAGATCAGTTTAGCTTAACTTGACGGCATTCCGAATTCCCAACAAAATAAAATTACTGAAATTTTGAAGAGTATAAATTATCGGTGAACAGAAAAATTATGTCATTTTGATAACAGTACATTAACAAAATGCCTTAAAGAGTAGGGTGATTTGTCGGTCGATGGTACTCAACGAATGAAGTGTCTTCGTGTTTTAATCATACGAAAAACATAGCGAAGTTTTTCTGTAGCCAGAGGGGCAACATCCCTGGTGATCGGTCAGGCATACAGACATTTAATTAAACCGATGTTAAGTACTACCACTTTCACTATATAAGAAAGGGATGTTTCCTTGTCATAATATCATGTTTAAAAAAAAAAAAAAAAAAAAACACCGCCCCTAGTGCCGTACAGTTTTCGTCGGTACGCACAAGCCAATTATAAAAGGTTCATAATATGTAAATTTGTACTGAGGGAGCATTAAAGAACAATATTGGTGCCAGTCATTATCACATATGTGATAGAGCTGGTTAAACACATTCCAAATATAATTTTAACACAGAGATCATTGCTACGGTAGCTGAGTAATACAGGTTTCCTGAGTCGGAAGTGACGAACGCCAAAGGAAAACACGAGTCATCTCTCTATATAACTGACTGATGTGACGAGTGATAACGGATATACGGCCGAATTTCTGCTCACTATCGTAGCAATGATCTCTGTGTTAAAATTATATTTGGAATGTGTTTAACCAGCTCTATCACATATGTGATAATGACTGGCACCAATATTGTCCTTAAAACCGCATTTTACTGCCAGCCTGATAGCAGAAGATAAAACCAAGTAGTACAATGTAAGCAATTAGTTTTTTTTTCTCCAAAATCCCTGTTGCACGGTAGTCGAGGAGTAGAGGGCATTGGCCTCTGGTTTAGAACAGACAGGGTTCGAATCTGGGCGTGGTAAGAACCACCAGGATATTTCAAACCGACTTCTCACAGGGAGCAGGCTGACAGGGAGAGTATATCTAGTCGTTTCGGTGGATTTAAAAATTCAAAAACGAGTATACATTCGTGTTCCCATAAATAACACCTGGAATTCGGAAAGCGAAAAAGAATGCCCCCCCCCCCCTTTTGTTGGACATGTAACTATTGATATGAAAATTGCCATCAGCCTGACCGATAGGCAGATCAAGATGGCCATAATGTCTAGATCACAAATTTAAAAAACCCCACAAAAAAACTCGGTAGTTTTTGTTTATTATCGTTTAAATAATGTGATATCATCTGTTTTAGATAAATGCCTCGTGTGGTTGAGATAATTATTTAAAGAGTTTTAAATGGTATCACATTTCCTCTCATCGTGACTATTCACGTCATACATATTTTGTTTATTTTAGGCACACTACACTTGATAATGTTTCCTGTTTGATAACGTATTGAGAATCGTTGATTCATTATCATATTTGTACAAAGGCACACGAATAGAGTAATTTAGATTTGGTCAAAAATAATCGGCCACTCAAGGTCAAGGGTTAAATGATGATGGACTGGTCATGCGACGGTCCCCGGACGTGGAACTCTTGCAGCACTATATTGATTTCATATACTTAAAGGCCCGCATCCAGTTTCTCTTAATTCAGTAATCTCACTGTTTCCCTTATACTTTCAAGAAATAAATGCATACACAAGTGCAAAATATCTAATCCGTCAGAAACACAAGTGAACAGTATGCCTAATGATGATTTTGAACTGATCCGTGATTGAATTTGGTGTAGAATCAAAAATAAGGGGTTAATGTTAAAATAGGGCCGACGGAAGCAATGTTTGATGGGGGGGGGGGGGGGGCTACCATCCTATAGTATAGGATAATACTATTTTTATTCGAAATTGACGAGACTTGAAATATAGGTCTATCACACAAAGATCTCGGTTTCTTTTGGAATTTGCATGTATTGGACCGTAACGTCATGGATTATGACCTCAGATTGTACGAAAAATGACATTTTTAGCTTATGGACACGCTAGAGGTCACAATTTTCATCCAATTTTGATGAAACTTGAAATGTATGTTTGGTTCCTTTCCATATTCGCGCATATCTGATTGTAACTTTCTGGATTATAGCCCCTGATTGTACGAAAAATCGCGTTTTTAGCTTGTGGTCCCCCTAGGGGTTACATTCGAATATATCACCGTTACACCATAATTACGGATGAGTTCACATTTCCTGAAAATGAGACTGAGCTGCCCGACAAAATGGCCGCTTCTCTAAAAGCATATAATATTCAGTTTAGATCTAAATATTAAGGCCACCTGCACATTTCGCCAATGACACGAGATGTAAACAGGGCTAGCGCAAACCCTTACCCTAACTCACAATCCTCTGCAACAATCACTTGCAAAACCCTGTTTACATGGGACCTTGACGAAATCTACCAGTAGCTTTAACATTAGGATCTGATCGTAATACCAAGGTTGTAGACCATCCAGCGGTTCGAATTTCTTATCCAATTTTGATGAAATTTAAAATATTATTTATATCCCAAAGATCTGGATTTCTTCGATATTGGCTCGTATTAATATTGGACCGCAACTTTCTGGATTTTGATCCCCTGATTGTAGGAAATATCACGTTTTTAGCTTACGGGCCCTCTAGAGGTCATAATTTGTATCTTATTTTCAAAACTGTTCAAATATATCACCGTTACACAATAATTATTTCCGCAAAATCGGACCGAAACTTCCCCGTCAAATAGCCACTCCCCTTTTCGAAAATATTATAATAAAATCATGTAATACCCAGGTTGTGGACCATCTAGAGGTCACAATTTTATCCGATTTAGATGAAACTTAAAAAGAGTATCACTAGTCCATGGGTGGGTTCCATTTGCTTGCGCATCTGCCCCTGCCTTTTACACAAAATGTTAAATATGAATGAAGTTTGTGTACCTTTAACTATGAACTTCAACTGTGTGTTAGGGATCAAAAGTTCTTGGATCAGTTCAGTGCCCCTTACATTCTAGAGCTATAGCCCCTGCTTTTCACGCAAAATCTGAAATATATACGGATTTTGTAGGCACTCCAGGTGGGGGTAGGGGGGTCTACCATTGTTGTCCCATTCTGATGAACCTTAAATATGTCAAGGATCAAATGATCTTGAATGATAGGATAGCCCTTTTGATTTTACCTATTCCCGTCCATTTGTTACAAAATGTGGACATATCTTGCATGGCAACCGCCTGTTTCAACTGGCCATAGCAGTGAATTATTTGATGGATAAGGGGCACAAGGAAAGAGTATAAATAAAACTCTATCCCGTCATTTTTTCTAATTACCTAATATGTCATAGATATAGCGACATGAGGTGGACTTGAAATAAAGATCGACCGTTCAGTTATCTAATCGCGACCCTCGCAACCGCGGGTCTCTTAACCCTGGGAACAGTATAGAGCATAGCAGGGGTTTCTTCTCCTGAAAGTCTACGTTCTAGAAGTCTCACTTCTACCCACTTCTATGTTAAATTCAAGCCTGTAAACTGACATTTTTCTGCAAGGTTTTGGAGAATATTCATGCTTATGTAGTGCGAATAGTTTCTCTTAATTCAGTAATCTCACTGTTTCCCTTATACTTTCAAGAAATAAATGCATATCTAATCCGTCAGAAACACAAGTGAACAATATGCCTAATGATGATTTTGAACTGATCCGTTAACGCGTGATTGAATTTGGTGTAGAATCAAAAATAAGGGGTTAATGTTAAACTGACATTTTTCTGCAAGGTTTTGGAGAATATTCATGCTTATGTAGTGTGAATAGTTACATATTATTATCAGACTTCCAGTTTGTGTATCTCATGATTTCAATGATGAATCCATATAAATGGTTTTGAGCAAGACGTTATCCTGCCACGTTGCTCAATCTGTGGTAAAAAGCCTTCGACTTAACGGAAATTTGTGGAAAGTTAAAGCCAGACAAAGACACGATATTTAACATTAATGCCATGGAAAATTAATATGTTGATAGGTTGTCATTATTTGTTAGCTTCGGTTCAGTTACAGGTGCAAGATTCTGATCATTATTTATAAGTCTTGCTCTTTGTTGATATAAAGATTAAATATTAAATTACACGGAATGCCACACACAAGACGTTTTTGAAACAGTCAAAATGATAAGAACGAAGCATTCAATTTACAAGGAGGAAAAATAGTGGTCTGAATCCTTTAACGTAAATCACTAGAGTTGTCTCCCCTGATTCCGCCATCTTAAACGAAACTCGTGCGAAAGATGCGAAATTAGTATACAATAATAATGCAAAACATGTTGTAACTGCCACGCGATCATATAATTTACACAATGTCGTTGTCGAGGAGAGAGACAGAAGACTTTAGATATATGTTAGATAAATCCGTAAAGAAATTTATTGGATTTAGTGAACCGACTTTGGCTTCAGCTGCCTTTGATTGCATTGATCGGGGCTACGATAGAAAGAAAACTGTTGATAAATTGACGGCAATATTGGACACTAGTCAAGCTGTACGATTGACAGATATTGTCTATGGTTTGTGGGATGAATTCAGATTAGGAAACCGAAGTCGAACTAAATCCAAAAGAAAAGAAGATGACAGAGAAGAGCGTGACGACTCCAAACGTCGCAGACGATTTCAGGTAGAAATAGAAATTTATAGCAACAATACTCATACTCATACTGCCAACAGAAACACATCACCCTTTTATGCCTGTACTCTGTTGGTGGAGTTTTTGTTATTTTTTGTCCCCCGCCTTTCGAAGAAAGCAGGGGACTATTAAAATGGGTTCGTCCGTCTGTCTGTCCGTCTGTCTGTCCGTCACACTTTTTGGGACACAATAACTCTCTTCCTAATTGAGCTAGAATGTTCAAACTTGGTGTATGTGTTTATTAGGTCAATGCATGTGTTGATTAGGTCAATGCCTTGATGGAGTTCGAAGATGAGCATTTTCCGCTTAGGGTAAGCAGAGATAAGCAATTTGATTGGTTGATGCTTTGGGACACGATAACTTTTAATTGAGCTAGAATGTTCAAACTTGGTGTATGTGTTTATTAGGTCAATGCCTTGATGGAGTTCGAAGATGAGCATTTTCCGCTTAGGGTAAGCAGAGATAAGCAATTTGATTGGTTGATACTTTGGGGCACGATAACTCTCTTCCTAATTGAGCTAGAATGTTCAAACTTGGTGTATGTGTTGATTAGGTCAATGCCTTGATGGAGTTCGAAGATGAGCATTTTCCGCTTAGGGTAAGCAGAGATAAGCAATTTGATTGGTTGATGCTTTGGGACACGATAACTTTAGTTCTAATTAAGTGAGATTGATGAAACTTGGTGTATAGTTTCATTACAGTAATACCTTGACTAAGTTTGATAATGAGCATTTTCTGCTCAGGGTAAGCAGAGCGATACGCAATTTGATTGGTCGAGACTTTGGAAAACAATAACTCTCCTACTTTGATTGTCCCCCGCCTTTCGAAGAAAGCAGGGAACTATTAAAATGGGTTCGTCCGTCTGTCTGTTTGTCTGTCTGTCCGTTCCGCTTATGGTAAGCAGAAAAAACAAATTGAAAAAGAAACTATTATAAATTAATTAAATATGTAGTATGCAATAATGAATTGACATTTAATGACAGAAAGAAAACAGTGAACTTTGCACAACTTGCAGCAAGATGGAAAATAGACCCGTTGATACAACCAAACTCTAGATCTGTAGGCATAGAGCATGTTTTCCCCTTAATATGCAATAATTATTCCATCAAAAACATTGTATGCTTAGACTATAAGTAAAGATATACTGTTTGATTGTTCAATACTTTGTAAAAGATAATTTGTGATAAATTTATATGTGTCCTCTAATTATTTTCCTATTTCGGCGGGGGACATCAGCCTCACTGTTGGCTTGTATGATCAGTGTCTGGTGTTTTCAGAACAATGTTTCCACTTTTAACCAGAGCAGAAAGTCTGAAGACTGTCTTTAAAAATACGACTATAATCAGGTACAATACATGTGTAGGCCTACTGTATGTCGTGGCTTGATACATGTATGTAATGCTGAAACTACAAATCAAACTATGTAGACAGTTCCAATATTTATATAAGCGTGTTTCTGAATTTGTTGAAAATTGGCCTCAAATGATCCCGCATTTATTCTCTGTGGTGCAGGCTCTTTTGTAGTCTGTCTGTTTTGTATTTAGTTCCTTTGTACATGTACCTCACTTCGTACCTCAAATTGATGCGTACATTTTCCTATATTTTGTTGAAATAAATTGAAATAAGTTGAAATAAATTGAAAGAAATTGTAATAAGTTGAAATAAATTGAAAGAAATTGAAATAAAGGTGAAACATCGTAAATGCAACACCGGTATCCAGAGAGATGTAGGAAAGCTGTCGGGACCGAAATGACATGTAATTGTCAAGATCAATTCCGACATCGCCTGGCGATGCTCCATTTGCGTTGATGTTGACCAGTCCCTGAGTTCACAAAGCATTCTCAGACTTAAGTTAAGAATTTACTCAACTTTCAATCATTGTTTTGAGAAATATCTTTGATCCAGAAACACAAAACTTTGCACATAATTTCTTATTGCTGCATTTGATACATTAAAACAAATTTTTTTTATAAAGGGCTATATTTTAGTTAAAATAAGGCAAACAATTTTGAGTAAATTCTTAACTTTAGTCTGGGCATGCTTTATGAACTTGGAGCCAGCACTCAGCTGTAGGACCCCTTCCAGAGAAGTACCAGAAGTTTGTAGTCGATTTCGAAAAAGGTCTATTATATGGAAAGCCCTACAACAACCTTTTCCACAGCTTCATATACAAGGTTGTGCGAAAGGAGGAGGATTAAGCTTAAGTACCTGTAAAAGTTCTCTTGTTCTCTTGAAATTAACCAAGGTACGAAACGGCTCATGTGAGCTACAAATGATTAACTAAGTACGAAACAGTCAGGTTACGAAATAGCTCGCATTCCTTCTCAGTCCAGTCCAGATTAGAGGCTAATATCAGAAAAGATTATGTTTTTCCAGATGTTCCAAGGCTACTTGATTAAGAAATATATTTAATACAAGATATCCTATTGGAAGTGAATAATGTATACCAGTTACAGTGTACATTAAATTAGCTAACGTAACTGTACGCTGTAAGGCAATTGTATCTAGAATGTAAGTTTACCATTCTGGTTGTCTCTTACTTTGTTTTCATGTATGATATGGCTTGCTAGTAGATACACTGTATTTCTTACAAAGGTGTTTTTTATTTTTTTAAGGATGAGGATGCTCCTGTTGTGCAAGTATCAACACCTGGGAATCCAAGTCCGGGACAGCTTACTGCGGATAAAATTAAAGAAATGATGGCAAATGCTCAAAAATTAATTCAGGAGCGAAAAACACAAATACAAGCTACACTTCCTACCAAATCATTGGCCACAGTTCAACCAGATAACACAAAGGTGTTTATGAATGATTCAATGACTAAAGCCAAGAGAGCAGCAGATCTACAGGCTAAGATTCAGGCTCGGCTAACAGGAATGCCAGGTTTCAATCCAGCTAAGCAAATGTCTCAGAACATGTCACAAGATTCTAAGCCAACATTAATTTTAAATGATGAAGGTCAAACTATTGATGCAATGACAGGTCAGGCTATACAGTTGTCACTGCATACACCGACACTGAAGGCCAACATTCAAGCCAAACGGCGTGAACAGTTTAAAGGTTTGATAGATAAACCACCAGAAGAAATCAGTGACAGTAAATTTTTTGATCCTCGAGTTGCTGGTAAAGGTGCAATCAGACAGAAGAGAGCATTCAAATTTAATGAAAAAGGCAAATTCGAACAGTTAGCCAATAGATTGCGTACTAAGGCACAACTGGATAGGCTACAAACTGAGATCGCACAAGCCGCCAAGAAAACTGGCATTGCATCTGCTGCTAAATTGGCCACAATTGCACCAAAGAAAGATATGCAGGAAGGCGAAGTACCAGATATAGAATGGTGGGATTCTTTTATAATAAATACCGATTCTTATGATTCAGTTGATACAAATGAACACTTAGAAGGCGAGATTTTACAAGGAGTTACCAATTTAGTTGAACATCCAATTCAGATGAAACCTCCAGCAGAGCCAACCAAAGAAATTAGTATTCCAGTCTACCTCACCAAAAAAGAGAGAGAAAAATTAAGAAGACAGAATAGGACTGAAGGTCAGAAGGAAATAACAGAGAAAATAAGATTAGGGTTAATGCCACCACCAGAACCCAAGGTTAGAATGGCTAATTTAATGAGAGTACTTGGACAAGAGGCTGTTCAGGATCCTACAAAAATTGAAGCCCATGTGCGTGCCCAGATGGCAAAGCGAGAAAAAGCCCATGAAGAAGCAAATGCTGCAAGAAAATTAACAGCCGAACAACGACGTGAGAAAAAAATGAAGAAAATTAAAGAAGATACATCTTTAGGTGTTCATGTTGCGGTGTATCGGGTGAGAGATTTAAAAAATCCAGCAATCAAATTTAAAGTGGAAACCAATGCGAATCAGTTGTTTATGACTGGAATTGTCATTTTATATAGAGACTGTAATGCTATAGTTATAGAAGGCGGACCTAAGCAACAGAGAAAGTTTAAACGTTTAATGTTACATCGAATCAAATGGCAGGATGATAAAAAACGTTCTAAAGATAATGATGACAATGATCAAGAGGATGAGGAAGATAAAGTCAACAAGTGTGTCTTAGTTTGGGAAGGTACTACAAAATCTAGAAATTTCAGTGAGATTAAGTTTAAGGCATGTCCTACCGAAACATTTGCTCGAGAACAATTTAAAAAGTTAGGTGTTGAACATTACTGGGACTTGGCCTATAGTGGTGCTGTGTTAGAATCCACTGGTGAAGACAGTTGTATATGATTTAAACTGTAAAAGATGTATACATATTTGTTTTATTAATGGATGTAAAAATATTCAAATTATTTGAGGTTAAAATAGGAGGATATTAGATGAAGAATTTTTGTATTAATAAAACTATTAATACCTAGTTCACACAGGTTGATTTTACTTGCCTTGGATGGGTGTGTCCCAGACTAAAAAGATCTAAATTATCACTGAAAACGAAGGATTGTGGTCCTCAATAACTTAAAAACTAGTTAGATTTGCCTATATACAATGTACATACATGTATCTACATATCCTAAAAACTGTCTGGTGTTACTGTTTTTGTGTTTCACCTAGCACCTCAAACATTTTCCGGTAAGATAATATGTTCAAGAAATTATTTGTTATCAATAACCGTTAATAATTTAAATGACTGTTAATTTTAAAGCGAGAATTTCAAATTTTCTAAGAAAGTCAAAACATAATTATTTCTACATGTGTATGTCTTTTGCTCAATAGGTTATCAAATCACTATTATACGATCATGGGCATTATTTCCCACCCTTAAAAATCTATGACACAGGAAATAACAACACAATTACATCCCCTGTTTTGCTATTGACAACATGGGGCAGCCATTTTCCAACGTTGGAATTTGAATTTAAAAATGATATTTTTGCCAATTTCTCAGCTGGCAATAGCGAATTATAGGATTAATAGGATTATTCTTTAACAATGTAGGACTGTTTATGGATACCATCTATTTTAAGGCTTTATTTTAATACATTTTAAAAATATAACTTGAAAATTTGAAATTGCAACTTTAACAATTCATTATGTGAATTAGTGAAATAAAATTTCCACATTATGCATGGGAAGATTAAAATGAACTTATATTGTCAAATAAATAAATGGGTTGCGATTGACCCATCTGATGACCTATACAGTATGTACTTTCTGCTTTCAATTCTAGTTTTCTTTGTCTATTGATCATAAGGGTGTACCAGAAATTTGGAAATAAAGAATAATTTCTTACAAAGTATGAATTTAGAATATCTTCTGAACTGATAGAAAATATCTTCAAGTTTGCTATTATCATTTTAGATCAGGTTAAGTCAAGTGTAGAATAACCATTTATTATTATAAACATGGACCTTTATTTTTTTAAAATACAAATCCATGATGTTAAGAACCTTCTAATTGGTTTCCAATAGTGTCTAATTCATAAAGATATTAGTGAGGTTGTCCATTACAATTACAAAATAAAGAAAGCATACTTAATAATGTAATTCTGAATAGGAAAGAAGTCAAATTGAAGTGCAGTGCTTTCACTTGGTAAACTGTTCAGACTTGTGCATTGTTTACCAGTGAATTTTTTTGATGATATCATGAGTATACCATAATTTTCTGTAATCATCCCTTCCCCCCTACTGTGCTGCATCATGGGTAATTCTTGTTGTACTCTAATTGTGCCGATACTTAAGAAGCACTCAAGATTTGCATTCATTGTATCCCTCTGTCTGGGAATAGTATACAGGTTCCCGCGGTCCTTGAAAATCGTTGAATATCCTTAAATTTAAAATTTCATTTTCAAGGTCTTGAATATCCTTGAATTTCGCAGAAATAGGAAAATATCCGGGATTTCAGTTGAGATCCTTAATTTTGTTTCAAATGTTTTGAATTCCTTTTAAATATGAGATTATAACGATAGTTGGTAATGTTTTGGTTATTTTTAAGATGAAAAATTGTAACTTTAGGCTAAAAAATGTCCTTGAAAATCCTTGAATTTGACGTATATTTATCCTTGAATATCCTTGAAAAAATGTTTGATGAAACCGCGGGAACCCTGAGTATAGTAGCCAGTCCTCTCTGTCCAGACGTAAAAGGGTATGTTCAAAGCTCTCCTAAGAACTGCACCAACATTGGCCCCACCGTCTGAAATTGGCACTAAATAAACCCAATATATCAAAATTATTCTCCCCAATCCCCTTATAGTAAAGCCTGGTTACTAGTACTCAGAATCACAACACTTGCATATTAGTCAGCATGAAATGGGAGTAGATGTGGACTGGGCATGTCCAAGAACCTCTCTGGCATACTTTGAGCTTGCTCCCTACTCATTGGTCATTCAATCTCTATAAGGCACCATCCATACCAGGTTAGGAACATCTGGTAGTGTGTACTAGTGTAGGCATTACCTACTGATACGTTTTACTTAATTAGTAGTCTGAAATACCACTGCTCTAGAAAAATTATTTAGCCCAGGTTGGCAAGCCAAACATTTTTCCTCGCCCATCCTTTTCATTGCTGTGGTCGCTGTCCGTACATCCATTGTCCGCAGTTTCTTGTAGACTAGAGTTATTGCCCTTGTTTCACTTTGTAGTTTGTAGAACCTTATGAATGCTCTAACAACTAAAGTTATCATCCGGTTTGTATGAAACTGATATGCATTATTTAGATTAGGAAAATGAAGAAGCCTATTGAATTTCATCAATTTTCATATATACCAGTAACTTCAAAAGTTATGGCCTTTGTTTCACTTTGTTGAACCTTGTGAATGCTTGAACAACAAAAATTGTCTCCCTCAATCGAGTCACTTAAAGCAAACTTTTAAAAATCAGCTTAAATATGCTTTCAAAATATATCATCAAATCACACAGTCTGTACAGGGGAAGGCATCAGGGTGGAGATGTTGATATTGTATTTTAATAGATAAAAACGACAAATCATTCTATTCTACATGTTTATTATCTAGAAACAAAACATACACATTTAAATTAAAATATTGGAAAGATAGATATATTAGACATTGCAATAGAATTGTTTTTTAACCACCATTATACTTAATACTTTAGCACTTGGAATGCCTGAAGCTACCGGTAACTAGGGCTCCTTAGAAATGAAATGTGGTTTAATCTCCCGCTAGGGCTCCTTTGACCCAGTCACATGAATAGTTGTGGCACCCCAAGTACTAGTATATGTACTACAACACGGGACAGCAACTCGCATATCTCAAGCTGTGTAAAGAACAGTAATTTTGGGGTGTTCAGGGATATACCGGTATGGAATAGATCACTTTTCTCTAATTTTCTTGCGGGAACTGGTGTAGTCAATATTTGTGTACCAAGTGCTAAAGGAATAAGTGTATAGTATCAAATAGTTACCCTAGTGGATTTCATTATCAAATTTTGAAATATCTGAAAACTTTTTTGAAACTATGGAAAACCACTTTAATCGAGAGACATATAAAAAAAA
Source organism: Patella vulgata (assembly GCF_932274485.2). Lineage (NCBI taxonomy): Eukaryota > Metazoa > Mollusca > Gastropoda > Patellidae > Patella > Patella vulgata. Next base: position 49,923,801 of record NC_065885.2, read on the forward strand.
AAAGCTTGTAATACAGATTATTATACTCAATAAAATTAAGCATTTTAATCTATAAATATCAATTTACGGTTGTACATTTATACATGTGTAACCATATTCAAGTTTAGAGCTATAACTATTTATGAGAGAACCAGCCAATAGTGATGTCCGTCACCTCAATTCCAAATTTAAATGGATGACACTCAAATTACTTGCACATTTATCTTTTATTTAAAGCATCCTGCAATCAAAATGCTTATCACTCTCCTGAAACGGGGGGGGGGGGGGGGGAGGGAGATGGCCGAATGGTTAGCACATGCACGCTGTATCATAAGGTCTGTCATTGAGTCAACTGGCATGGTTTCGATTCCCCGGTTGCATGTGACACGGAGTAGGGTCGCCTGTCAAACCTTGTGGGTTTTCTCAGGGTCTTCCGGTTTCCTCCCAAGATCATGTGTTAGTTCCGATATGACCTAGTTTGTTTCGATTGGACCTTAAACCCCATTTCTCTCTCTCTCCTGAGACAGGTTTGATGTAATAAAAAAATATACACCGAGGTTCACCACCATGCCACAATAAGAAGCATGGGTAACTTGTTCCAAAGCATCCACCAACGAAATTGATTATCTTTGCTTAATCTCCACATCCAACCCAGTCAGACATTTAAATAATGAACATATTCCTCAGAAGTTAATGAGTTATTTCTGCATGGCCTAAGCAGAAAATGTTAATCATTGACAATGACATTGAATTCAGTCAAGACATAACCTAATGAACATCCACACATTCTATCTCAATTAGAAGCAGAGTTATGTGCCCCAAAATGTTGACGACAGACGAACCCAATTTAATAGTCCCACCGCCCTTTGGAGTATACACAGGGGCGTAAATGTGGGGGTGGTACACCCCCCCAGGAAAAAAAATAGTCGGTCGCAAAATCAGTGCAGTCGGTCGCAAAATCAGTGCAGTCGGTCGCAAAATAAGAGCAGTCGGTATGAAAATAAGTACTCACTGCACACGCTACTCACGCAAAACTTTAGTATAAAATAACCTTGTCAACTTATCATGTTTGAAAAAATGATGTGTTTCACTCTTATTCTGTTGTGAGTATGTAGGTCTAACAACAAAATTTCCCCCAGGGAGAAAAATAGTCGGTCTCAAAATAAGTACAGTCACTGCAGTCGGTCTCAAAATTATGCATTGCCGTCTTAATGAATTAATGAGGTAAAAAAATAATGCCAGAATAGATCCCAAATACTAGTCGGTCGCAAGATCAGTGCAGTCGGTCGTAAGATATGAGCAGTCGGTATCAAAATAAGTGCTCACAGCACACGTCACTCTACTCCCGCAAAAGTTTAGTATAAAATAACCTTGTCGACTTATCATGTTTGAAAAAAATGTTTTTCACCCAATGGCAAAAAAATAGTCGGTCTCAAAAAAAAAGTGCTCACCGCAGTCGGTTCCAGACTAAATGAATTAATGGGGTGTTTTCTGACCATCAGAATTCTGCAAAATCCCTCCCCACAGTCCAGGGCATTTCAGAGACCAAGTAAGCGCCCCATTGAGGTAAAGTGCCCTCAGGCCCAGTCCTCAAAAATTAAAAGCTCAGTTACATATCGGCGCTCAGTTTCATTATGCCATCATTCTTCAACTCCTTCTCTGTCTTATACTATCTCATCACTATCATATTCACAGTTACAGTGAATCGCCCAGTTAGTAGTACCACTAGTGAGTGAGTCGTGGGTCAAAAGACTGTAGAAATGTTAGTTCTACTCTCACAAAACAGACGACATTGACAAATAGGCCTCAAGATTCTGTCCCATTTCTTATCCCCTCGTTAACGAGAATTTGGATCCATTTGCCATGACATTGACTAAAATTGTCAGGCCCAGTCCCAAAATTTTAAAGCTCGGTTACACATCTGAAATTTGTTCGCGCCTGCGGCGCTCAATTTCATTTTAACATCATTCTTCCACTCCCCTGTTGTCTTATAGTGTCTCAGCACTATCATATTCACGGTTATACTAAACTGCCTAGTTATGTTAGTAGTACCACTAGCACTGGGTCGTGGGGCGTCAGACTATACAAAAGTTCTGTCAGCTCTTGCAAAACAGGCGGAATTGACAGAGACGGATCTTGAGATTTTGTCTAATTGACTTACATTTCTGGTCCTCTCGTCCACAAGAATTTCTCCCAGCAATGACCTCAAATGCCAAGATATTGACTCAATTTTTCAAAATTTTCTCAGGTTGCTCAATGTTATAGGCTCAATCATATATGACATTATATAATTATAAAATACCATCTATGTTCTACCGGGGCGCTTAATGTTATAGCCTGCAGTATTTTGTTGACATTCATTGTGGGGTGGGATTGTGGCTGGGGTGGCGCCCTAGATTTGGATTCCCCCTCCCACCCCTATCTAGATCCACCACTGCACATGGCCCCTACAAAACTCGCACCTGTGGTGCTCGGCTCCTGACTGCGTCACTCGTACTAGGGGTATGGACATCAGTCAGCGCCTTTTGACTAAACACCTCCCCAAACAAAATCGTTATGTACGCCCCTGAGTATACATAAGTATTTTTCAAGGTACAAAATTCCAGAATAAAATATGGGGTTTAAGACAATTTCTAATGAAAAGTACTCTTACCAAAATACATACTGGTCCAAAAATCATTCAAACAATTATTTTGAGTAAACTGAATGTTGACAATCAAACAAAATATGTCTGATGTTAATGTATAAAATAAACATAGCCCCAGTTTTGTAATAAAGAGACAATAATAAAATATACATGTACTTATGTGCAAGTGTTAAAATATAATAATACCTATGGTAGTAAGGAATGTAGTTATTGTTATTATATAATATAAAGATAATATGCATTTAAAGTTACAAAAAATATCTATTTCACAACCTTAGTGTGGGTGGACTATATGCTTTGGTGTATTTAAGTTTTGTGGTTGAATTGAGGTACTAACTAGACTTTTCACTTATTTGATACAAGTTGAAAACCAGTCTGCTTGAAATTTGACCTTTTCACAGTTCCTGACTCTACAGTGAAATAATGTTAAATTAGTCATGCCGCCATTGTTATTTCAATGGATTTTAACATCGTATTTATATATACCCCAGTAAATCTTCCTTCCTTAGCCAATTTACTCTACACTTCAACAATATTTTATGTAAACTGTCTTATTTTCTTGCTTTATTCTTGATTTACAGATATTTTTTTGTTGAAAATTGACATTTTGCATGAAGCCTGTAAAACACTTATGACTCATAAATTTTTGTCATATGTCAACAGAGTTAAAGGGGAAGTATGAGCAGAACTGCTTTGTTTTATTTATCTGTGATTCAAAAGATAGTAAATATATTCTAATGATGATAACCATTTACAAATACCACAATAGGGAAAAGGTGAATATTTCTTGCAGTAGTGATCCACAGTAAAATGTCTAGAATACTCATTCACAACCATAATGTAAATATTTCTCATAAAATATTTGTGTACAATCTAGAGGCAATATTACCATCACTGCTTCCCCACAAAAACAGATTTGATTTTGATTTCAGATATTACTCAAAATAACCTTATTTCATTATCACACAGAAAGAGTTATCCATATCAAAATATCTTGCATGAATGCTTTGGTTTCTTTGACAATATTATTACAGGTTCTGTATGGCCAGGGGTAACAATTTTCTACTATATAGAACTGTGTAATAAAAATTGGGTATACCCAACATTTATCATACAACTGATTATCAATATGACTGATCTAACTCTGTAGCCAAATACTTGTGTCTTTTTCTTTTAAGCAATGGCATGAAATGAGCACTAAACAGAGTCCATACTTATGAAGTAGTAATTATAACAGTAGTAACAGTAGTATTGCCTCTTTAAACTTGTTATAATATAGAATAAATATTTTGTTCACAACCAGTATTAGGTATTTTATCAGATGTATTATTACAATTAAATATTAGCAAATATAGAATCTATGTAGGACCCTGGCTAACTGCCTGTATATAATATGTATATTTCATTTAAAGGGGCATTATGGAAGATTAGATAAAGAGCTGGCAGTTCACACTATAAAAGTTGAAAACTAGATAATATAAGGGGAATATGCTGAAAATTTCAGTCAAATTGCTCCACTGAACAGATATATTAGCATTTGAATTTTAGGCCTAGTCTCGATCATCCATTTTTGGATGAAATCATCAATGAGCGTTGAGCAGCAAATCCAGTGAAAATCTGACACACAAAATGGCATCGAGAGTTGATTAAGATCTTTTCATGTTAATAAATGTCTAATTAATAGTTTATACAACATTTGAGGCCTAAAGAAAGACCTGCAATAAACAGATTTAGCTCCTGCATAATGTATGTTTAAACAAAGCATCATTTTACTGTTTTTAAATTTTCTTCTTTTAATTCAGTTCCTGAAATGATACAAGTATTGAGTTTCTGATCCATTAAAGATGTACTATTCAATTTAATGAAACATTTACCAAATATCAGTTCAGAAAATGGAGAAATTGAACTGAATCTCACTCAAAACTATCAGTTAGAGAACCAGGGTCTTAATCATTTATTTTATATGAGTAGTTTCAATTGCGACTGTGTGTTTGTGTGGAATAAATAGTTAATAATCTTACATCAAAAATATACACCCATTATACTATAATATTAGTACTTACAAATATTTAAAACATTATTATTTGTGCTAGATAAAATATTATATTCTAATTATTATAAATATTTAAAACATTATAATTTGTGCTAGATAAAATATTATATTCTAATTATTATAAATAAATTCATAATCAATACAAACATTAGACAAAATATTTTATTTACATTTCACAACCTTTTTGAGGAATTGAGGACATGGAATAAGGATTATAACCTATTAATCCATACATACACATAGATAAATATTATAAAATATCAATATCAAATCATTATTATTAATATGTAATCCTATATTCATATAAACATTAAATCAATATTATTGCCACAAATATCATACTGACCTTTGTAATAGTGATGTTTTATAGTATTACATTTGATCTAAATTTATATATATTTTTGAAATACAAATGTTCAATGTATTTATTAAAACATGAATACATTCAATAACATTGGATTTCTTTCCATATTTAAATAAATATTTGTATAAAATATTGGGACAATGGGACTTCTTTGAATAAGTAAATAACAATATGTAGTATTCAATATATGGAATGAAATAAACAATGAAAAGAAACAAGTTTACAACAAGTACTTATAAAATGTACCATAAAAAAGCCTAAAAAAAAAAATTAAATAAAATAAAACAATAGTAGAAAATAAACAAATATATATTTATTATGCACATTTCTAGAGAAATATGGAATTAAAGCCATTGATTGTCATTGGGAGATTTTTAATCACTAGCAAACTACAATATTATAAAAATTGGATTTCTAAATTGAATATCAGTCCAAAAATAGTTCAATTCTGTTTGTTCAGTATGAAATGAACATTTATAAACATACAGCATCTCTTGCTGATGATATACACAGTATATTGTCAAAATGAGCCAGCTTCATCCATAATCTTCCCTGAAATCTATTGATGAACCTTTTTTTTACTTCGATTGAATCCAGATTATTTACCATTGATATTTTGATTTTGGTTTTACCCCTTAAATGCTAAATAATGAATCTGAGTATATTTTAGCATGGATTAAACTGTGTATTTCTTTAAAATACAAATGACAACCAGCAGCTTTAAATAACTCCTTGGATGGGAATTTGAATAAGAATAGCTTTTATCTGACCATATTATTTTAGTGTATAAATTCAGGCCATCCAAGTCTTAATAAATTTTGAATTAATGATTTGCACTGAATAATGTTCTATGAAATATGATTTGCCCCAAACTCGGACAACAAATCTTTAACAAAAAAATAAATTTAAAACCAAAAATTAACAAAGTAAAACTTGTTAAAATTAGGACATATAAAAAATATATTCTGGTTCTCAGAAAATCCTGTGTCACTTCAAAAGCTCTGCATGACCTGTTTCTATTTCAAAAAATAAAAACAGAGTCATTAATTACTGCACGTAAATATTTTATCCTGGTTACAGGACGTAAATCTATAAAGAAATTTGAATGAATCCATAGCCTCATTTATCAAGTACACCACCCTGATAAATGTTAATGACAATCATAAATGATACTGGATAATCATACACTCCTATAAACAACAATTTGATGTGTACAGAACTCATTTAGCCAAGTAGTGATTTTTTGTCAAGATAAAAACCTCCCTCCCACATAAGATTTTGTTAAGAATTGTCTGAGAACCAGAATATTGTTTTTGTATGGCCTTAGCTTTAATATTAAGGTAATCAAGAAAATCTTAACTTTTACAAACAAAAGTCTTCATTCACATAATATAACAACATAAAATGTTTTGAAATCAATACTAGCACCTTCTTTGTATTTGTAGACAGGAATGATATGTAATAATAACACTATAATTATTCTTAATTCTTAAAGGGAAAATTTTTAAAATCCTTACAAGACATAGAAATAGATTTCACAAAATAAAACACTTGTATGGATTTACTACTTCTGAATTTTAATAACATGCATATTGTTAAAATTCAGAAGTAGTAAATCCATACAAGTGTTTTATTTTGTGAAATCTAGTTCTATATGTCTTGTAAGAAATATAAAAATTTTCCATTTTGGAAAATGTTTAAGTTATCTGTTAGCAATTTCAAGGATTGAGAATATCTAGGTAATAGCACACATAAGTGCTAAAAAGTGGAAGAAATAACTTTGTTTCACAAAACTTGTCTGCAGCAGAGAGACTGTTATACAGTCCGGTACCCAGCTGGTTGGTATATTGGTTCTTTTTTCTCCCAGAGATATGTCAGCTGCAATATATTTCAAGGGAGAGAACTCATACTTTGTTTTTTATAATTTGTATCTAAAACTTGAAAAAGGGCAAGGTTTAACTTTTACTCAGTTTGCTCATCTTTTCCTTGGAATGTTTAGCTCCTTCCCAATCTCCAACACTCTCTTGACAATATCTTAAATAATCCCAAAATGGGTGCATGTTTGGCTGCAATTCGCATCCCTGCAAAAGTCAAGAAAAGAGAACATAAAACAAATGATTGAATGAGGCTTAACATTTTACCTAAAGTCATTTTAAAAGTAAATGCCAATAACCACCAGAATTATGACATTATCTGTAATGTTGTCACGTTTTAGTGAATGTACATGTTGGTCTAAAAGCTGTGAAGTGGTCGTTGCAATTTTTCGGTAATTGGACATTGGGCTTAATTTGAATTTCCAATGTTGATGTGTGAATTGTGGGGGGTGAATTTTCACCTACTCTTCTTTGAAATTGAACTGTCTAAATGATCTTTTATGGGTAGGCTACTGTCAATTTGTGCACATATATTTTAGTTTCATCCAAACAAGGGTCATAATGACAGAAAGAGATTGCAAAGAAATTATGCAAACTAAGGCAGAATTAGTATAAATATTGTTCGAAACCAGATTGTTTAGCTTTATATTCTATGTTTTAATACCTTTTTAAAGATCAACAGTGCTTCTTGAAATTTCTGTAGTTCTATCAAAAATGATCCATACGCAGCATAACTATCCCACATATTAGGATTCATCTTTATTACCTTCCGAAACATGGTATCTGCAACATCCTTTTCATTCAACTGAAATGTAATAAAAAATGTTCATGTCAAATAAATCTATTTAGCATTCTAAAGAAATTTTTTAAGGTCAATTTCCCCTTTAAAGTTGTCCTTGCCCAGATGCTACGAGGGCAATTCAACATCATTTGAAAAGGTTTGTTGAAATCCATAAATGACTATAATCATTCATGCCTGATGGATGGACAGAAGCAATGACAGTTCTTTGGGGCGATGGGCTAAAAAGATTTCAGGTAAGTATAGGAAGTCTTTACCAAAACATGAACTAAAAGACTGCAGGGGAGCATCTACTCCAACTATCCTTTACTTACTTTAGATTTAACTCGAGCCATATTTAAAATAGCAACCAGAAAAAACGGATCAATATCAATGGCTTGTTGATAATATTTCTCAGCTGTTTTGATATCTGATAAATCTTCATATACGGATCCCAACTTTAGGTGGACTTCAGCATTTTCTGTAATTGATAAAATTAATAAATAAAATACATTATTAAAGGTAACTATGTTCATTTGGGCATATTAAGAACATCTGTTTTGACCCACAAAATTTAATTGAAAGTATATTTCTTATGATTATGAATAGGGAAAATAAAATTACAGATTGAAACTGTCTAATAAGCCCAGAAAAATTAAATACATGTAACTATTTCATTACAGACAGTTAACCCCTGTTCTGCCATGGCATATGAGCAATAGTAATAACATAAAACCAAAACTATTTATATATTCTGAAAGTCAATTTAGGTAGAACTATTTTTTTTATTAAGAACAACAATATTTTTGAATAAGAAAAGTGTACATGGTTCTTTTGCATAATATGGTTCAACTACCAAGAATCAGTCTGTGATAAATTTGGGTACATCATGGAAATTTATGTGTTAACGATATATTTAATAGTATACAATTGATAGTACACAAAGTACCTGGAATAGGTAATAGCTAATTGTACAATGTACCTGGAATAAGTTGATACAGCTTTTTCAAAATAGACAATCTTTCCACGATTAATCCTTGTCTTTCTAGTTTGTTATCTACAAATAAAATACATAATACAATTAACAATATAAATGTATTATCAAAATCATGCTTGAATAATTCCTATGTTAGTGAATAAAATAAGATGGGTAATATTTTATAAATGTAAATTACATGCATGTGATTGATAAGCAAGCATTTCAATATTTATATAGTTTTTATTTTATTAACACGTCATGTGATATTATAAGTAATAGTACTGTTATGAAAAGAAAAGGAATGGGAATTAAACTTTCATCAGTGCCATTGTGAGGCTAACATATGTTAATTTTTATTTTCATGGTTACGTGTGAAGGTTTAAATTGGCAATGTGAGAAAATTTTGTCCAAATATCAGCATTTGTAAATACTCGTACCCCTCACAGAATTCCTGATGATTTTTAAATGCACTACTGATGTGCACAAACACATGTTAATGTAATTATTACAGAGTAAACTAACCTTTATAGAATAATTTTTCTATCTGTGACACAGCTTGTATTTTTTGTATACCTATAGCTACTGTATGTCCAAGGTTTATAGTAGAATGATACATACTCTCTGGCTGCAAAAAATATATAGTTTCATCTATATAATCACAATTCAAAATAATTCTATATAAACAGACCGGAATTAACTATTATTCTTCTGCAGTTTGTTGGGATTCTTTACAGTGTTCAGATTCCATAGGTTTATTACTTATATGATATAACAGACATATGTATATCCAGCATATATTTATTACTAATTAGATATAGTCTGCAGCATGTTTTTATTATTTAGCCTTAACCTAGTAGGTACAACAAATCTCTAGCTTGTTTTTATTACTTACTAGATATAACATACCACTAGAATATTTTTATTACTTACTAGATATAACATATCACTAGAATTTTTTTATTACTTACTAGATATAACATAATATCACCAGCTTATCTTTATCAATTACTAGATATAACACAATATCACCAGCATGTTTTATTACTTACTAGATATAACATATCTCTAGCTAGCTTATCTTTATTACTTACTAGATAGAACTTATCACCAGCATGTTTTTATTACTTACAAGATATAACTATCACGTTTTATTACTTACTAGATATTACATATCACTAGCATTTTTTTTATTACTTACTAGATATATTATATCTCTAGCATGTTTTATTACTTGCTAGATATAACATATCTCTAGCATGTTTTATTACTTACTTGATATAACTATCATGTTTTATTACTTACTAGATATTACATATCACTAGCATTTTTTTATTACTTAATAGATATAATATATCTCTAGCATGTTTTATTACTTACTAGATATAACATATCACTAGCATTTTTTTATTACTTACTAGATATAATATATCTCTAGCATGTTTTATTACTTATTAGATATAACTATCACTTGCATTTTTTTATTACTTACTAGATATAATATATCTCTAGCATGTTTGTATTACTTACTAGATATAACATAATATCACTAGCATGTTTTTTTTAATTACTAGATATAACCTATAACAAGCATGTTTTATTACTTAATAGACATAACATATCTCTGGCATGTTTTATTATTAAATACAACATATTACCAGCATGATTTTTTTTCTTACTACATGTTTTTATTACTTACTAGATATAACATATCTCCAGCACGTTGAATACATTCTACAGGTTTATTTGACTCGTCTAACTTTGGGTAAACCTCGTGAAACCAATCCAGTTGAGAATAACCTGGATACATACCTTTTAAAAAAGAGATTTTGTAAAAGATGATGTATATTAAAACTTTCAGTCTATAATTTCATATTTCTAAGTAGTAACTAGTATCATAATTCTAGTTTTTAGGTTGAACTAAGTAATCTTGAGGAAACATATCTTACCAATATTGATATATCTATGAACCAGTGGTTGCCAGGCAAGATACACCCACATTTTGCAAGAGATGGATAGCGAACAAGCTGAAAACAAAAGCGATTTTTTGTACAATCAGGGGCCATATTCCAGAAAGTTATGGTCTGAAATCCGCAAACATCAAAAGGGACTGAGATCTTTGAAATATAAAGATATATTTTACATTTCATCAAAATCGGATAAAAACTGTGACCTCTAGAGGCTCCACAACCTCCGTATTACATACTTTTACACAATTTGTGTACAGAGAGCGGCCATTTTGCCGGGCAGTTTCATTTCGATTTTCCCAAAATACGAACTCAGAATTCATCATGGTGGAATGGTGATATATTTCTAAATGGGTTTTAAAATCGGATAAAAAATTGTGACCTCTAGAGAATCCACAAACTAAAAATGCGATTTTTCGAACAATCTGCGGCCATAATCCAGGAAGTTACATTCGGATATGCGCGATTATCAAAAGGAACAAAGATCTTTGTGATATAAACATAAATTTAAAGTTTCATCAAAATCGGATAAAAATTGTGGCCCCTAGAGGATCCACAACCTCGATATACCATATTTTTTACACTATTTGCGTACGATGAGCGGCCATTTTGTCTGGCAGTTTTGGTACGATTTTCACGAAATTCAAGCTCCACCAACATTGCGGTGTACCGGTGATATATTCGAACATTTTTTTTAAATCGGATAATAATTCTGACCTCTAGACGGACCACAAGCTAAAAACGGGATTTTTCGTATAATCAGTGGCCATGATTCAGGAAGTTACGATCGAAGGGAACAAAGATCTTTGGCTTATAAACATGCATTTCAAGTTTCATCAAAATCGGGTGAAAATTGTGACCTCTAGAGTGTCCACAAGCTAAAAACGTGATTTTTCGTACAATCAGGGGCCATACTCCATGAAGTTATGGTTCAATATATGCCAGTATCGAAAGGAAACAGGATCTTTGGGAGATAGACCTATATTTCAAGTTTCGTCAAAATAGGATAAAAATTGTGACCTGTAGAGAGGCCACAAACAAATTGTGGCTGGACTGACAGGGGCGACGGCATAATACGTCCACAAGAAAATGTGGGCGTATAAAAAGGAAAAAAAAAATTATATTAATCTAGTTTCTATCTAGAGCCTTTAACTACTGAAAATATTCTGGAATTTTGATTAAAAAGGTTTGATGCAAAAAGGTTGTTAAAAATCAAAATTGTCAAGTGATAAATATATTTTCTAACCACCAGGTGGAGTTTTCTCTTTAGGATAAAGGAACCATCGTTTCTGACCAAATATAACGGCATTCCAACCTTCAGCATGCTTATGGAAGCTAACACCACTTGTAGAAGCTCCCAAAAAAAACATACTATCATCAACACCATCCTGAAATATCAGATTTACACATCAATACACTCATTATATTATAGACAGACTTTAATCAAAGAAAGTGAGAGAGAGAGAGAGAAATGGGGTTTAATGTCCACTCGACACAAACTAGGTCATTTCAACAATTCGCTTGCGCGTAGGGATTTTTAGCAGTGAGAGGAAACTGGAGGACCCGGAGAAAACCCACGAGGTTGGACAGGCGACCCTACTCCTTGTCATGACAACCGGGGAATTGAAACCCCGCCAATTGACTCAATGACAGACCGTATGATACAGCTACGGCGTGCAAGTGCTAACCATTCGGCCATCCACCCCCCAACCCCCCGTAGAAAGTGAAGAGCACACATTAACTTCAAAGGGGATAATAATGGTGTCTTGTTTCAGACTGCACAAAATTCCAAAATGTTACCAAGAGAAATAATTTTATATGAAATTCACATAAACTGACCATTTTCTTTTCGACAATTACAATTTGGAAATTCATATTTGCTATCTCTATTTATACAATTAGTAGCTATGTATCCACCTTCCAAAAATACCAAATACAGCACTACTTCATGATATAAAAAAAAAACCCACTATACACTGTTAAATTAAATCAAAGGTCACACAGCATTCAGGCATCTCAAAATGAGTCTGAATACAAACTTGAGAATGATTTAATGCAGGAAAGAGGTGGATTTTTAGTTTAAGTAACGCTTTTGCGAAATCCCCTTTAAAAGCGGAAGGAAACTAGAATGCCCAGAGAAAAGCCATAAGGTTAGTCAGACAACACTACTTCTTATCACCTCCAACCTTGAAATCAAACAGATGAACTGCATAGATAAAAGGTCTTATGACCTAGAACACAGGCATTAGATCACTTAGCCACACACCCCTCTTTAGATTTAATTTTTCCTCTCTCTGTTTTTTTTTCCAGCCAGTGTATAGATCTAGATTATAATGTAAGTTAACCTTACTTGCTGTTCAAGATATGGTGGTGCTTTGATATAAAGGTTGGACTCTTTGAAAAAATAACGATCGAAAACATACCTGTAATAGGAAAAAAAACTGTTATCAATCAAAAGGCTACATCTAAAAAGTTTAAGTCATTTGAAGGATTGTTAATCTTATGCAAACTACAATATTGTGAAAGTACATGTAGTATCTCTAAAAGGAATATCAAACTAAATTACGTTAAGTATTTACTATGATTCGATCAACTGAATATTTTGCAACTCTCAACATCCTACTGCAGATAATATTAACTGGATATGATCAAAATGGACGTAAACCAAAATAGCCAAAACTGACCTTAGATAAAACAACTAAAATCTGGTGAAACTTTATCTAAATAGGCTATATAGCAATGGATTTTTATTAGATAAAAAAAAAATTAAATGGATCGTTTTTTACGGTCTTTATGACCAAATCTATATGGTCAGTTTTGATCAAATTTAGGGGACAATTCGATATCAGGTCGTTTCATCTATAACACTTTTAAACAAGACATCGCCATCTATAAGATTCGCTGAACATCTTTTGCATGCCACATATTTGACGGCTCATAATGCCAACTACCAGTAGTCTTTTATGTTGGATTTATAATGCTGTAACCTAAAAAAAGTATCTATCATGAACATATACTTACAAATCTGTTTTATTTGAAGCATTATAAGAGGAAGTCATTAATTCATTGATAAAATAATCCAATCTTGTTTCTGTATCACCATTTCCACCATGTCGGACTATTTCTCTTGGTTTACCAGAATATAAAACATGTGAGCCATATTTCTCTATCAACTGAAACGGTATCCATTGGTTGACGTCTGTCCAGTCGGAAGCTCCTTGTGTAAACTGGATAATTAACGGTTTCTTGTGTTTGTATTCGGTTTCAAATTTTTCATGGCTGATATCATGTACAGAAACTCTCTCAATTGAGCAAATGTCTGTTGAATATTTGTTCAAGGTAAAGTCGTCTGCTTTATGCCAACCAGTTTCATCTTCATGTGTAGAGTAAGTTTCTTGTTTTTGGAATGTAGATTTTAGGGAATGTGAAATAAATGTAAACCCCAGGTCATTAATTATAACTAGGGGACCTATAATAGCCAGTATAACTAAAATGACAGCTTTATATGGAACATGGTTGTTTTCTATTGGAATGTCATTGTTATTGATATTTTTGGTGGTTTGTCTCTTGTCTTTATCTGTGTTGTCACCATGATAGGTTCCATGGGGTTTCTTCATACCAACAGAACTGAAATAATCAAAAAAATTACTTTTGTTTGGTAGAAATGACATGACCATTTTGAATTACCGTAAGTAAAAAATAGAATCATCCATTTCAATGAAAAACATTGGCATGCTCATAAAAATACCTTTGACAGTTGAAATTTGATGCAGAGGAGCTCACTGCATGCCATATTTTGTGTTCATTAGTCAAGATGGTGCAGAAAAGTATTTCATCTATTGATTGTAAGCACTTTTGATACAGTAAGCCGAAAATTAATCTTAAATGGTAAACAAGTACTTTATTTTGACCTAAATCAATGTTCACTAAGCTTAAAATTTGAAAGTGCAAAGTCTAAATATTCAGTGCCAAGAGCTGAATCTGCCATTTATAGGTCTTTAGTTTGGGTTCAAATGTTATATAAAGTATTATTTAGACATCTATTCACATGACAAGCCTATATAATCAACTCTCTAGATCATCAGATGGCAGAGATTTAAGATTGAAACTCGGTCCACATTTAATGATTTAATTTAGGCTTAGTCTCGATTAACAAGTACCACTGCTACAATAATAAACAATCTAAGCCACATCTTGTCAAATCTTCAAACAGTGATAACTTCACACTGGATAAAGTAATGCATCTTTAAAAAGTAAACACTAAGTATATTTATTCATTGTTTTGCCCATATTTGTGCTAAATTTACTATCTGTGCTGTTAATGCAATGCTTGTAATTTTATTTATACAAGATAATATCAGTACTGAAATGAACTGATAAAAATATATATTTGCTGTTCAGTATACTATAACTTAGTGCTTGATCGATTTTTATACCCTGTCTCCTAATTAGTTTATTGATTTGGGGGCCTCGGGCTATCACTGGTCTGCCTAAATCAAACTGAAAGTCATGTTAAAATAGAAATGGCTGAAACCGATAAGGTTTCTACATTTAAACAAAACAAACAATGGCTACATTTCATAAGATTTTGTACACATGTAACTCTAACCTCATCCTCAAAATTCTATGTGGCCAAAGATGGCACTAAATCGGCTTGTGTTTTTAAATAAAGTACTGAAATTCAATAGGATTTTCGACTACCAGTATATGTTGTAAACAATGCATCTAAACAATGAAAACCAGAGCATTCTCAGAACCGGATTACAATAAACATTTTCTAATCGCCAAGATAATAAAATATGTTTTGTGTATAAAAGCAAGACATAAAATAACTGGGTATTATACAGTGTAAAAAGTATTTAAAGAAGAGATTAGAGAGTGGAAAGCTATGTAAAAATCTTCAAGTTAATAGGGATCTAACTAGCAAATTTCATTGGCAATTATGATTACTTATTTCATTGGTAGTTAATAATGTCTTTTACCAAACTTACCCTTTTTGATCACACAATAAATACTCATCGCCATTCCTTTTCATATAATTATTACTTTTCCTGATTGACATTCCTTTAAATTTAATCAAATGTCTGTATTGACCATATTTTCTTTGCATATAGCAATCACAACATATTGTTAATCCATTTTTAGGCAAAAATTCTTTCACATTTTTAGATGAATGCTGACATCTGTAACAAGTTTTCGGTTCTTGTAAAGAATGGGGACGTCGAATTATCCTGCCGAAAGGCATTATTACAGCACCATGTACGACCAAATATCAAATTAAAACCTTCATAGACATGCCACATGTACAACTAGTTTAGTACTAAAACATTTTCCTTGTTTTTCATATTGAAAACAAAACAAAAGCTGTAAACACTTAAGAAAAAGTTGACTTTAATAGCCTTCACTCAACACCGATAGAAGGCTATAGCTAAGTTATTTCACCTGTAAATTCTTCCTTAATAGAAATCTTACAATCATATTAAAGTAGCGTCTGGTGTTAATAATAAGCTGTATTGTTTAACCTACATGGAAAAGTAAAATTTCAAATAAATCATATACTTCAGTAAATAAACAGTGTTCTTCTTTCGACCAAAGATAATTTGCCACTTTTCAAAATAAAATTATAAATATTTCTTAAAATGAACATATTATTCATCTACACGCAAAGATGAATACACCCATTATAAAAAGAGTTTTTGTAATATTTTTCATATGGATCCAATTCAAGTTACAAAAAACAATTAAAGAATCATAATGATAAACTAAATTACTTTGAATTTTTCATATAATATGCCAATATTGGTACTATTACATCTTCATGGTTTGTCTGACCTCTAAAGAAGTTAATTCTAGTTATATTAGATACTATCAAATATAAGGTGGTTGAGTAAGCTATCCATGTTTCCACATTCTGAAATAACCTGAGTCCAAACTGAGTAGTAGTTGAAAGGTGTTTGATTACAGAACAGCTACTTTTCTATAAATAATCTTATCTCACGTGATTTTTACCGGACAGGACTCAAATAAATTTTAAAATTCATTAGAATTTAAGAGCACGCAAACTACCAATAGATAAATCCAAAAAATCAACAGTTTCATGTCCAGTTTTTACTTAATTGTGACGAAGATTATAATTAATAATTCATACCAGAAACATAACTGTTCAAACACAATAAAGAGTTATTACTTTTTTTTATCTCATTATATTACACACACAATATAATTGTTCCGTTTACTGACTGTTTCACAATACATTCAACTGCAGATTCTATTCAAGCCAATTCTGCCTGATACACCAGAGGAATCTAAAGTATAGACTCCATGTCTAAACTTATTATTTTAGAGATGAAACTCCAAAACCAGATAATACTTTAATTAATCCATACTAATTAGAAAAATACCACAAATTTGCATTATTGCTAGTTTCTAAATATTTTATGCTTCTTTTCTGCACATGTTCGGACGTCATAATCCAAGATAAAACACTTGCTACTTTTAAAGAAATTTATAGCAGAAATTGTACAAGTAAAAGAAACATCATAAACAAACTGCAGTATTTTTGTGATGACTTTTTGCTGTGTACACTGGTGCAGTATTATATATTGCACTAATATTAATAATTATTTACACTGGGTTGCTCATAGACTGACACACCATTTGTTATTGATGGTATAGATTATCACATAAAATCAATGAAGATCTTTAGTAATTAGGTGGACATATTAATAAAATAATGTAATCAATAGTATTAATATGTCACGCAAGATAAAAACCAAACAAGTAGTATTAAAGTAGCTAAGTCTTTAACTCAATATCATCAACCAGCGGCTGCCAGGCAGGATACGCCCACATTTTCGAGAGATGGATAGAGAACAAGCTAACAAGAAAGTGATTTTTCCTACAATCAAGGGCCATAATTCAGGAAATTACAATTCGATATGCGTGAATATCGAAATGAACCTAGATCTTTGGGTTATAAACTTACATTTCAAGTTTCAACAAAATCGGATAAAAATTGTGACCTCTATAGGGTCCACAACCTTGATATACCATATTTTTACGCTATTTGAGAAAGAACGGCAGCCATTTTGTCTGTCATTTTTGGGCCAATCTTCACGAAATTCGAACTCAGTCGTCCTTAGGGTGTAACGGTGATATAATAAAACGTTTTTTTAAATCTGATAAAAATTATAACCTCTATAGGGTCCACAAGCTAAAAACGCGATTTTTCGTACAATCAGGGGCCATAATTCAGGAAGTTAAGGTCCGGTATGCGCAAATATCGAAAGGAACCGAAATCTTTGGGTTATAAACTTACATTTCAAGTTTCAACAAAATCGGATAAAAATTGTGACCTCTATAGTGTCCACAACCTTGATATACCATATTTTTACGCTATTTGAGAATGAACGGCGGCCATTTTGTCTGTCAATTTTGGGTCGATTTTCACGAAATTCGAACTCAGCCGTCCTTAGGGTGTAGCGGTGATATAATAATACGTTTTTTTTAAATCGGATAAAAATTATGACCTCTATAGGGTGCACAAGCTAAAAACGCGATTTTTCGTACAATCAGGAGCCATAATTCAGGAAGTTACGGCCCGATATGCGCAAATATCGAAAGGAACCAAGATCTTTGGTTTGTAAACTTACATTTCAATTTTTAGAAAATCGGATAAAAATTGTGACCTCTATAGTGTCCACAACCTTGATATACCATACTTTTACGCTATTTGAGAACGAACGGCGGCCATTTTGTCTGTCAATTTTGGGCCGATTTTCACGAAATTCGAACTCAGCCATCCTTAGTGTGTAACGGTGATACAAAAATACATTTTTTTAAATTGGACAAAAAATTATGACCTCTATAGGGTCCAAAAGCTAAAAACGCGATTTTTGGTACAATCAGGGGCCATAATTCAGGAAGTTACGGTCCGATATGCGCGAATATCGAAAGGAACCAAGATCTTTGGGTTATAAACTTACATTTCAAGTTTCAACAAAATCGGATAAAAATTGTGACCTCTATATTGTCCACAACCTTGATATACCATACTTTTACGCTATTTGAGAACGAACGGCGGCCATTTTGTCTGTCAATTTTGGGTCGATTTTCACGAAATTCGAACTCAGCCGTCCTTAGGGTGTAGCGGTGATATAATAATACGTTTTTTTTAAATCGGATAAAAATTATGACCTCTATAGGGTGCACAAGCTAAAAACGCGATTTTTCGTACAATCAGGAGCCATAATTCAGGAAGTTACGGCCCGATATGCGCAAATATCGAAAGGAACCAAGATCTTTGGTTTGTAAACTTACATTTCAATTTTTAGAAAATCGGATAAAAATTGTGACCTCTATAGTGTCCACAACCTTGATATACCATACTTTTACGCTATTTGAGAACGAACGGCGGCCATTTTGTCTGTCAATTTTGGGCCGATTTTCACGAAATTCGAACTCAGCCATCCTTAGTGTGTAACGGTGATACAATAATACATTTTTTTAAATTGGACAAAAAATTATGACCTCTATAGGGTCCAAAAGCTAAAAACGCGATTTTTGGTACAATCATGGGCCATAATTCAGGAAGTTACGGTCCGATATGCGCGAATATCGAAAGGAACCAAGATCTTTGGGTTATAAACTTACATTTCAAGTTTCAACAAAATCGGATAAAAATTGATATACCATACTTTTACGCTATTTGAGAACGAACGGCGGCCATTTTGTCTGTCAATTTTGGGCCGATTTTCACGAATTTTTAACTCTGCCATCCTTAGGGTGTAACGGTGATATAATTGAACGGTTTTTTAAATCGGATAAAAATTATGACCTCTATAGGGTCCACAAGCTAAAAACACGATTTTTGGTACAATCAGGGGCCATAATTCAGGAAGTTACGGGCCGATATGCGCAAATATCGAAAGGAACCGAGATCTTTGGATTATCAACTTAGATTTCAAGTTTCAACAAAATCGGATAAAAATTGTGACCTCTATTGTGTCCACAACCTTGATATACCATATTTTTACGCTATTTGAGAACGAACGACGGCCATTTTGTCTGTCAATTTCGGGCCGATTTTCACAAAATTCGAACTCAGCCATCCTTAGGGTGTAAAGGAAGCACATCTGAGTATAATCCGTGTGTATAGAAAGATGTTTATTTACAGTGGGCTTGTTTCATAAAGATGGCAGTTTGAAAATGGTAGACACCAATGTAAACTTTAAAAGAAAACAAACTTAAGTACATTGGAGAGCAGTTGAAAGAACCTGTGGTAGTTGAAATTTTAAGAAGAGCAAGTATAAATGCAGTTGTCTGGCCAGAATTCACCTATCACACTGCATGTATGTAAACATTGAAATGAAAATAACCATATGTTATTCTTGAAACCTGGTCGTCAAATAGTTAGGGACTGGACTCTCACCTAGTCCTGGTTCGCATCACAGCATGACCCAAAAAGAACCTGCAGGAAATTTTTCAAGGGCGGCTTTCACGTTTCAGGAGGGGTGGCACATGCAAGACTAAGAAAAGTGTGCCTAGTTGTTTGGATGGTACCAAAAGCTGAGGTCCACCACTGTACACACTGGTGTACACATAAAATAAATCAGAGATCAGTAGGTGGAAAAAACACTTTCAGGGGATAATTGGCCCATTTTGCATTGCACATGTAACCATAGAAATAAAATTGACTAATTGCTCGACAAAAATATTGTATAGACGAGACATTAAAACTCCATTCAATTCCATTCTTTAAACTCTATATATAACATGGGTTCGGTCATGTTGGGGCTTTAAGTCTACTATATATACATACCCTGCTTTTGTATAGCTTCTGTGACAGAGACATGCTTGAGAGTGGATGACAGGTATTGTGATGTCAAGATTTTCCCATATAACAAGCCCACTGCCATTTTTGTTTCGCGACATCTAATTGATAGGCATATATTTAATCCGATTGAATCCAAGCCGGAAGATTTTAATCTTGAGTTGATATTTTGATTTCTTTTTCATAATTATATGTTTAATAATCAATCTGAGCACATATTAGCATTGACTAAGCTGTGAGAAATTTGATGTTTTTGTAAAAAATGCAAATCGTGCAGTAACTTTAAATTTTCTCAATTTTAAACAGATAACATTTAAGTCTGAATGTATTATACAGGAAATGTTTGATTAAAGAATCGTCTGTTTTATTTGTATCTTCATAATAACACAGAATTCAAAGATTATTTCTACAGCTGGATTAAGAATACCTGGTATGTTATTATATAAATCATAACAATTCTAAGCTTGGGAAGTAAAGTTTATATAACTACTTCTATTAAAGTTTCAATAATCAATTCCATATGTTGCTAATTTAGATTAGATTAATTGCAAGATAAGAATATATGTATATTGCATATGTAACTAAATCTTTTAGCGGGTCACTTGTAGAAGTTGTAAAGTGGTATTGAAGTTTTAAGTGTTTAGTTTTAATTATTGGTTTAGGATCAAATCCAAAAACAAGAGACTTTATCATCTATCGCTTAAGAACACATGGAAGAGCCATAATAAAACCAAATTCGGTGGTTTTCAAAACAGATTCAAAAACAGTCTTCAAGTCAAAAAATTCTATCTTTATAATTTATAGCCAAGTTCTGTAATTACATTCAACAGCTTAATTCTGTGATTTATATTAGAAATATTCAGTTCTTCCTTATCATAAGTTATGTCCCAACAGAGTGACAGTGTGTGTAATTTGAGGGATTGAGGAATCCTACAAAACTACAATATTTTGGAAGTTGAATCTCCAAATTCAAAAGTAGTCCAAAAATGATTCAATTCCTATATTTACAAAGCTATAATAAATTGAAAATCTGCCAACATTCGGCATTCTTCCTTGCAGGTGATAAAAACGGAATGGTGAAAAGCCAACACCATCTGGATTCTTTGCTAAAATCTTTCGATGAACCTCTTCTAAATCTGATGTCAACCCGGGAAATTATCTACTGATATTTTGATTTTTTTTTCTGAATTAAATGTTAAATAGTCAATTTGACAACATTTTAACAAGGATTAAGCTATTGAAAATTTGACACAGTGACTTTAAGCATACAGTATTTTAGATGACTTACAGTTTAATTAATTTGATCTGTGTCAACATCAAGCTGAAATTAATATCCTAATAATCCTTAATATTTAATCCAACTAAGTACAAGAAGTGAACTTGTCTCACAATATAAAATCTAGACATAGTCTACATGTAATAAGTATTTCCTACCATCAAGTATATATATTCATGTATCAAACACAGTGACAGGATGTTAGTTATACAGTTGTTACAATATATTAAACACAGGATGTTACAACAGTTATACAAATTATTTCCTTTACAATAATTCATATAACCTAATAACAAAGAGGAAAATTACTTGAAGTTTTTTAAATACAGCAGGTTCAGTTGAACTTTAGATGGAAGTTGCAGATGAGTAAGTGGACAATTATGACCATAGCAGCACCATGAATGAATCACAGACTTTTTATGTAAATCGCTTATATTCTGGACCTAGAAATTGACACAAATGTGTCGCAAAGGATATAATAATGTAATATGAATGTATATATGATTTACATTCAATCGTTTCTGTTATTATTGTAATTTCTAAACAGTTATGTTTGGCAAAATACGCCAGAAGTCTCAATCGAATGCCAACATCTAGCGTCTGGTTATTCCAGTCTACACAGATAGTATTTATTGCGCATGCTCTCCAGATAAGAATATGAAGTCACCATTTGACATGACTTGTGGAATATGTCTAGCCTTGTTCTTCGAGTCCCTTGTTACAAATGACACTGAAACACATTTCCTTCTTTTTTCCCGTCTTCATTAGCCCAGTTCGGAGCAGAACAAAAGGACGGTAAAATCCATTTCATTTCATTTTTTTAAACCAATATTTTATTCGAAATTGGAAGGGATTACGAAACAGGCATGGCCAAATTGACCTCTCCTCTGAAATTTCCTTGAATCTAATAGGTTGAAAATTGTGGTTGAAAGAGAATTAAGTATCGGTAAGATAAGTCTACCAGAGAGGGCCTCCTACAAACCCTTGTGGGTTTCCTCCAGATGTACTGTAAATCATAAGGCCTGTTATCTATGCAAGTGATGGGTTCAATCCCAGCTTCATACGTGAAAAAGAGTAGGGCTGGCTATCTAACCATTTTGGATTTCCATTGTTCTCTGATTTCCTCTCTCTCTTTTATAGACCCTTCTGCATCCCATGTTACCAATAGCAAATTTCGCTCATGCCTTTCAACTTTCAACCTCACACCAGCTAACATGATTCAAGTGAAAATGTATGATTTATTGAAACCAATGGCTTAAACAAAAAATGTTGTATTAATGTAAAACTATAATAGTAACTAAAACATATATACCAAGTAGGCTATAATAAAATCTGTAAAATAATAAAAATATGGATCGAATGAACTCAAACTTTTATTTTGAATACAGGAAATGAAAATAATGGACACAGATAGAATCACTGTACACACAGATACTGATCATTCATCTGACCAGACATACATGTTTAGTCACTCTCACACTCTTCGCTCTGGTCTGGTGAACATCTGGGTATAGACCATGGTTAGTTCAAACCAAAATCAATTGTGCGATGATAAACTATCAACTGGGCAACTGATAATAATATTTTGATAAGCTTATCACTGTCAGTCTGTTAAATCTCTAACTCAATATCTTCCATAATATTCAGAATCAAAAACACGAATTAGAATTCAATATTGGTCAATTTCAATCAATATTGATTTTATATTCAGTACACAAGTTGTGTATTCTATGGTTTCAAGTGCCAAATTAACAAATAAAAACATATCCTACAAGAAAATGTGGAAGTAATGAGTAAAGGCTGATTCACAAACGACAAAATAATAATTAAAAAAAACCGTGTAGAATGGGCTAAGCATGCGTAATCCTCTGCTGTTCAATTTGAACTGTTCGGTACTTCACCGAACATAATTGATCAGAAATTACAATATATTTTCAAAAATTAAATATAAATCACTTCACATACATTCATATTACATTAATATGTGCTTTTAGAATCATTTTCTCCTATTTCGAGGTTCCATATATTATACTCACACTACTGTCTATATTATAATTATAGGGATACTATAGGCTGTTTCTGGTTGGGGGAAGTTTAAACAATCATTTTTGTTTCCTCGTTTTTCGACAATCACCCCACCCTACACTATGCAAATAGAAATTCTGCATTATTTTGTAAATACCTCAGAAGTTTTAATGACACACTGTGACTGTCACCAAAAAGCCACTGACAGTGACAGCTCACTGAAGTTTTCTTCAGTGGTTTTCAATACTCATTCTATATGAGTGTCAACAGTAATATATGACTGTCAACAGTAATATAATAATAATAATTCAGCAAGTTTAACCCCATATGCACCAACAATTTGAATACTTACTAAGACAATGAAACCACCCAAAATTACAGCTACATCATTTGACTCTGGCTTCTTGTCATTTTAAGTCAATTTATTATTTTTTCCCCCATGTTCTTAAGCTACCCAAGGGAAACAACTCTAACGTAACAGATGCTGGATAGCTTTGAATATCCATAACTATATTGAGATCCACTGATCATTATTCTGGATAACCTGGCACAAACTAAAGTTAAGAATTTACTCAAAATTGTTTGCCTTATTTTAAATAAAATATAGCCCATTATAAAACTTTTGTCGTTTTAATATATCAAATTAATGCAGCATAAGAAACTATCTGCAAAGTTTTGTGTGTCTGGATCAATTCAATAATATTTCTCAAAACAGTGATTGAAAGTTGAGTAAATTCTTAATAAGTGCCGTATATGAGAATGCTTTGTGAACTTGGGGCCTGTTCTGGGTTATAAACATACATTTCAAGATTAATCAAAATCGGATAAAAATTGTAATCTCTAACGTATCCACAAGCTAAAAACGTGATTTTTCGTACAATCAGGGTTCATATCCATGAAGTTATAATACGGTCCAATACATGCCAATTTCGAAAGGAACCCAGATCTTTGGGAGATACACCCATATTTCAAGTTTCGTTAAAATCAGATAGAAATTGTGATCTGTGGAGTGTCCACAAACAAAATGTGAACGGACGGACGGACGGGCACTGCACAGACGGACGGACAGTAGCGACGACAATATACGTCCACATGAAAATGTAGGTGTATATATAAAAAAAAACCACGACAAAGTGCAATTTGTTACATTTAAACAGTTTGTGACATTCTTGTTTTCGTTTCAGTTGTTTGCGCAATGCTGATCGTAGCGTAGTTTTTATTTCTTACCGATAAGATAAGATTTTTATGGTATCGAAACATCCATTGAGGACGGGGGTCACGGTGGCTAAGTGGGTAAGACGCTGGCTCGCTAGCCTGGATCCCTGCATTGACCGAGAAAGTTCATCCAGATTTTCCAGCATGGTTCCCCGCTTGTCAGTTGATGCAGGACGGAGGGTCTGACAAGGACAGCTGTCTATTTGTTCGGATGGTACGAAAAACCGAGGTCCCGTGTACACATTGGCGTGCACGTAAAAGATCTCTTGACCGTTGGAATTCGATATAAGAGTAGGCTGCAGTGCCGCTGTCCGGGCAAAATTTCCCTCATAGCACACTGTATAATGGCATGTGCCCGTCTTCATAAGCCCAGTTCGGAGCAGAACAGTAGGACGTTAAACCCCGTTTCATTTCCATTGAGGACATGTACATAAATTTATAACAATATGACAAATAATATATATTTTATTTGAAATGAAATGAAATGGGGTTTAACGTCCTACTGTTTTGCTCCGAACTGGGCTAGCACAAATAAGACAAATGGTAATTTTAATCTAGCTTACATATACATTTACTAACAGGACAAACAATATGTACATCATTTACCTCGATATGTTGAAAAATGGGGGTTGGATGGCCGAATGGTTAGCACGTGCTCGCTGTATCATAAGGTCTGTCATTGAGTCAACTGGCGGGGTTTCGATTCCCCGGTTGTACGTGACAAGGAGTAGGGTCGCCTGTCCAACTTTGTGGGTTTTCTCCGGGTCCTCCGTTTTCCTCCCACTGCTAAAGACCCTTAAGCGCAAGCGAATTATTGACATAAAATTGAACCATTAGTCCCCTATGTTGATACACCTATCATTCCAGGCAAAGAGATATAAGAAAGGAACCCAGAACGGAGCCATTCGTCATTAGTAGTAAATTTTAATTAAAATTGCATAGGTGGTGGAAAGGTAAGATATAAAAGCACAATTATATTATACATCTTTGAAGGTCGTCATGTGCATTTTATGTTTAAATTTATGAACGGCCAGCCAAGCGGAGCGATGAAAACAATGTTATTAAAATAATAGTTACTTAAAATGACCCAAACCCCAAACAACACTGTATTAGAGTATTATTTCGAAAACCCTAATACTCGATGGTTAAATAAATGAAGAATAGGGATATTGCAAGTTTACAGAGAATTGACAAATAAATTGTTGAGGACAATATTGTAAACAGCGTTAAATCCCAAAGCAATTGCCAATAGAAAGAGTGTAGGGGGAGGGGGTCACTTAGCTCCGTAAATGAAATGAAAATGAAATGAAATGGAGTTTAACGTCCTACTTTTCTGCTCCTAACCTGGGCTAATGAAGACGGGCATACGCCATACAGTGTGCTATGAGGGAAATTTTGCCCGGACAGCGGCACTACGGCCTACTCTTATATCGAATTCCAACTGCCAAGGGATCTTTTACGTGCACGCCAATGTGTACACGGGACCTCGGTTTTTCGTCCCATCCGAACGACTAGACAGCTTTCCTTGTCAGCCCCTCCGTCCTGCATCACTGACAAGGGAGAACCACGCCGGAAACTTAGCTCCGTATCCGTGCATGTAATGCCAATAGTTACATTGCAATAGATACTGAACTTTGATTCACACCAAATTTAAAAACAATCTGCTAATAGCTGTAAAACGTTTTCGGCACAGATGGGGTAACTCCGGAAAGGAACGGATTGTCGCAGAGCGACTCTGAGCGTTGAATATCTCATGACCCAAATGATTCACACGATATTAGAAAAAAACATATAGGCTAATATACAGGGGTTCCGGAAATCGTTACAAAATGTAGCATCTATCGAGTATACATGCCAGTTATTGACGGACGGACGATGGGTGGACAGTGTGGCGACATAACACGCACATGATGTTCAGGCTCTATTTATTATCGAAATTGCTTCTGTGCCAGCGACCATTTCTGCTAAATAAACGTTCAATGAAAACCGAATTCCTGGTCCAGATGACAATCATTCTGATCAAGTATAAATTCATCATGAACAAGGACCAAAGTGTCCGAACCTTCCATAAAACAAGTGACGTTTCGATAAGAAAATCTTTCATTTATCTAAATTAAAACCATAAAATATTTACCGGACAGACGTTAAAGTTTACTCCAAATACGCGCCAAAGATAAAGTTCAGAAAAAAATTGAAATAATGTTTTGCATAAAAATAAACACAATTTTTTAAATATTGTGTAACAAATGTCCTTTGATGTGCACAATTTTCGCAGAAATTATTAATTTCTAAAAGAATGACCTTTTTCATACGAACCAGTGTGTTAGCCCCGATGAAGATTTTCGGTATATAAAATAAGTACAAAAAGTAATGTATACAATATCATATACGGGAAAAAGCCATGCGCTATAAAAGTTACTACTGCTGTGTAAATGAACCAAAATATTGTCATTGCAACTCTACCGGGTGACCACATTATTTGGAACCCATCATCACCCTCTCCAGGCTGAACCTGATTAGCTTGATCATGGTTAACGTCTTCGTGGTCGAGATCATCAAAATTTTCCCAGTCCGAATCAATTTCATTTTCTGTACTATCTTGTTGAGTTTCTGAACAGGTGCTGTAGGTTTTAATATTTAGGCCTTCTTCGATGGATTCTTCAGATTCGGTAACCCGTAGAGCCTTGGATATATATTCGTCGTCAGGAATCAGTCGTTCATGCATTTCATCTCTGCTCACCAAGCTTTTTATTTTATAGCTTGGCCATTTTGTATCGTTGGTTGGTGTTTGGGACGAAACTGATCTTAAAGACACACATCCATTTGTAGAAAACTGTAAAGATAAGTAAGCATAATTTTTCAATGTATATCCAAGAAACTGCAATGTGTGCTCGATGTCGGTCTCATTCTTGCTTCCTACTCCGCCTAATTAATCTCACAATATTCCACTGGAAAGCATCTCAAAAATAAACTCATTCCGACAGGATAGGGTTATCTGTGATACCAGTAGTAGGCAGTACCGTGGAAACAGACATTAAACATCAAATATAAGAAGGCGAAACGGGTAAGACACTGCGTTTCCAGCTGGAATAGGCCTATAAAATCTTTTCAATTCTGCCCATAAAACATTTCTCGGTTACCAAAATCACTAAGTTGTCATCTTACCCGTTCTTTCTCTTTTTTCCAACCATCGACAATATCTCTTAATGCAAATGATACTGAAATATCCTCTTTTATGATGGGTTTTGCCAGAGAATCCTGTCGACACGTAGGACAGTGCAGCTTCACTTTGTGTAATGACATGGTTTGGTTATGGTTTCGAGCAGACTGAGCCAGTCTTTTCAGACAACTGAAACAATGAAACGATTAAAATATGATAATAAAATAAACCCAATTTAAAACTGATTAACAATAATATCCCCCCCCCCCCCCAAAAAAAAAAAAAGATTCAGATTTCCTGTATGCAAAGAATAGATAAAAAAGATGGAGATTAATCCCTCTCTTCGTTCCATTAAGAGCTAAAATAGTTTTGTTAAGTTGGGGTAAGAGAACAATATTCAGCACCGAACACGACCATGCTCATCCCATCCTGAACATCAGGTTCTGGAACAGAGCATTCATTCAACAAAAATCTCTGCCAGGTCGCGTTATCTTGGCCTTCATGTCCTTCAACTGTACTGGATAGTTTAATATTTAAAACGCGCCCTCTTAAATCTTAATAAAGGGGGAACACGACAGAAGGCCGAAGAGTGTTATTTTAGATAGGCCTACACTTACAGTCACTTTAATGTAAAAAAAGAGAGCAAATTTACCATGTACAAAATGAATGTCCACACGGAAGAGTGTGCGGTTCCTTGAACAAATCGAAACAAACATCACACTTCAGTGAAGTACTCCAGTGACAGGAATCAACAAAAGATGTTTTCGTCTCTTCCATACTTTTCACGATGACGTCAACTCCAAATTTACGTCATTATAGAAATAAATGATATGAACTAAAACCTATAGCAACCAAAGGAGTAAATGAGACTCTTGGGAGTTTCTTTTGAGCTGCAGAATTTATTAAATCGCCTTTACACACTTTATTCTTCGTCCAAATCTAAATCATCTTGAGCACCCCCACCCGTCACCATTCCTCTATAATTATTTTCTAGTTTTAGCGGACGGAGGGCAAAGCTGATATCTGATTGATCATAATTATGTTTTGGATTGGTGTAAAAATCATGTAATGCACCTATTATTTTATTACAATAATATACAGTAAAGGTCTGATTCTTTCAGTGGCATATAAAATATTCTTTATAAAATGTATTTCATATTTGATTTTCTCTCTCTCTCTCTCTATATATATATATACAACAATATATAAACTGATATCAAAAATAAACATGATATAAGTGTACAAAATGATTTAAAAGTTGGAAAATGTAAAGATATGCATTCCTAAAAAGTTAATAAAAAATACTCATGTACTCTATTATAGACAACTGCTGTAATATTCAATTTCAGTTAGATTTTTATAAGATTTTGTTTAAAATTTGTGCAAAAGTTCTTCAATCAATGGACATATTCCTTAATCCAAATCCAAATCTAGCCATAAAACCCGCGTAAACTGTGTCAGTGTTAAGCGTGCTTTTTAATAAATTGAAGGATTTTCTGGTTGGGATACATTAAAACCAGACCCACCCATGGAGTATGATACGATAGCAGGGTCAAATCCAACGTCAGCTTGGGGCAATTTGGACTGAAAATTCGACATAAAAAACAAATTGTCCTTGTTCTCGCGCTTCCCGGTTGCGCATGAAATATTGGCGACATATTGAGATAATTTGTTCTTGGCATCAGGATTAGTTTTTACGTTGTTCTTCCCGATTTTATCCGATTCTAAGTAATCATTGCGGATTTTTTCAATGCTGAAAAACGCATCACTGATAATAGAGCTGCCATGTAGAGCAACTGCGAATCTATCGATTTCCTTTGTGATCTTCTCAAATTCCAGATTTGAAATCGGTGGTATTGGTGGATTTCGCTCTTTTTTATTAACCTGATGAACAGGTTCTGGTTCAGGATCCGTATTTGTAGACGCATCAAACTGGAATTCAAATACAGTAAACTGTTATTAATAATACAAGAGAATAATATATCATCTATACAAATCACTAATTCTTTATGCCGTATTTTCCACCAATTTCAGGGAGATCTACGTTTTGTGTCATTTTCATAAACATTAGAGCGGGAGAGTACCAGTTGGATCTGTCACAGAATGCACACTCTATGATCGCTGTGTCCAACCGGCGGGCACAGATTTCCTTGTATGATGAGGAGTTCCATATAACTGCCGTGGAAGAATTTATAAGGCCACTTGTGTGCTGACAATAGATGTGCACTAGTATTGCCAGAATATATAGAATTGGTGATGTATACCTATGCTATTTGATTATTGCGGATGGTTTACGCAAACGAGTTCATATTCTGAATGTTCGCACCTCTCCAGACCAAAGCCGTAAGGGCTTTGCTCCAGACCAGACCACGCCCCTGCAATGCATCTATCTAAGACTTATAAATCTGCCTATTGCTGGTATTTCTTTGGGCCTGAAATGTTATGTTAACTATTAATTAGACATTTATTAACATGAATCCGATTTGCTGCTCAACGCTCATTGATGATTTAATCCAAAACTGGATAATCGAGACTATGTTTTTTTTTAACGTACTGACTTTTGTATTATAGTAATGATGATCGAGGCTAGGCCTAAAATTCAAACGCTATCTCGGTTCAGAGTGCTGCAATTTGACTGAAATTTTCAGCATATTCCCTTTACATTATCTAGTTTTTACATATTATAGTGAAAACTGCCAGCTTTTTATCTAATCTTCAAAAATGCCACATAAGCTATATTTTCTTACCTTTTTAGGTTTAACATCGGGTCGAGCCTTCAAGCCATCGATTAAAGATTGGATAGGGTAGTTGAGCGTAACGTCACGTTTTAATAGAGCGATGACAAAAATAGGACATCTACAGTTTGGACAGCCAATTGTTAGATCATGTACTGGTACGAAGTTCTTATTCCGATTGGCATGTTTTCCCATTTGTAATAAGCAACTGTTAAGTAAAGAAAAATATTAATCGTTTAAAATCATTTTTCGAAACACTTTAGCCTATAGTTGTTGGTTTGCTTCAATATTAAAATACAGGCCTATAATACCAATAAAGGAAAAACACAACTTCCAGGTCCGAATTAACTTTTGTTTGTTTGTGTGAGAGTGGGTGGGTGTGGGAGCGGGCGTGGTAAGTCATTATATCATCTGAGTATGGGGGGGCTGAATTAAGAAGAAAAGCGGGGGTTCCAGCGACCCCCCCCCCCCCCCGCCCCCCGAAAATTATCCTTGGCGAATAAAAGGAATATTGTAAAAAAAAAAAAAAGTTTTAGGCTACAACATAAGCTTCAAACTTCAATCAAGTTACGAATACAGCCAGTACTTTGTAAGGACAGTCACTGACTAATGTGTGAGAGTGGTCTTACATTTAATGACGAAATGACGGCACAATAAATAAATAAACATATTGATCACTAGATATGTTTACCAGCAGAGTCGGGCCAAAGTCAGAATTACCCGCGGAGCCCTTTTTGGTGTAAAAGTAGTTCCTTTAGGAACTGTCTTTGATCGGGTCAGATATTTTGAATTCACTACTGGTATAATGTACTTACTTGTAACAAAATGTATGACCGCATGGTAAAACAACCGGGTTTTCATAAAATTCGAGACAAATTCCACACTTTAAAACCTGTAACACATCTTCACCGAGTACTTCATGAAATGCATTGGAATATAATACACTGTCCGCACTATTTTCACTCATTATAATTGAAAAAATCGCTGTAACGATATAGACGTCGTAACGCGCGGGGGTGTCAAATAAAATTAATGTTCAAATGATTTTACAGTTGCTACACGACTCTGTATGTTGACGTCACAAACTCAACGCGTCACCTCCAAATCAATGTCTGGCAAGAGCGAATTAAGAATAATATTATCATTATGAGAGAGAGAGAGAGAGAAATGGGGTTTAACGTCCATTCGACACAAACTAGGTCATTTCGAGACTAACATATGGTTCAATTTTATTTCCATAATTCGCTTGCACGTAGGGGTCTTTCAGTGGGAGGAAACCGGAGGACCCGGAGGAAACCCAGGAGGTTGGACAGGCGACCCTACTCCTTGTCACGTACAACCGGGGATTCGAAACCACGCCAGTTGACTCAATGACAGACTTAATGATACAGCGCGCACGTGCTAACCACTAAGCCATCCAACCCCCCATTATCATATGAGTTCGGGGTGTGTGTGTGTGTGCGTGCTATATATTTTGGCTCAATAGGGGTAGGAGTGGGAAGGAGTGGGTAGGGGTGGGGGGCAAATCTAGACCGAAATCCACAATCTCACCATGCAATGAATGTCAATAAAATACTGGCTATAACACTGATAGTTGTTCGCCGATCGTTATTTCGCCAGAAAGCAGTAACGTTTTATTCTAGTTGACATAAAGTTCGTGTTATATTATGATTGTTATTGATTTTGTTATTAAATTTTTGTGAACCCTAGGGACGGTGGCTATAACAATGAGCAACCTGGAGGGGGTCTCCCCCTGAGAGAATTTTGAAAAATTGAGTCATTATCCTGGCATTTGAGGTCATTGCTGGCAGCAAATTCTTGCGAACGATAGGACCAGAAATGGGAGTCAATGGAACAGAATCTCGAGATCAGCTTGTCAATTCCGCCTGTTTTGAAAGAGTTGTCAGAACATTTTAAATGTTTTATTTATTACCTTGAAGAAGAAAAGGGTACCTCTTCGAAACGTTGGTGTAACAATATCTGACGATGAAAACAGTGTTAGTGTCTCTTTTATTTATCAACTTTAATAGTATAAGATTACAGAGGAGTGCAACAATGATGGAATCGAGCGCCGTATAGGCGCGAAAAAAAAAATCAGATGGCAACGTATAACTGAGCTTATAATTGTTTGAGACTAGGCCTGAAACTTTTAATCTATGTCATGGGAAATGGGAGCAAATTCTCGTGAACGAGAGGATAATAAGAAATGGGACAGAACCTTGAGGCCTCTGTCAATTCCGCACGATTTGAGAGTGTTGACATAACTTTTGTACAGTCTGTCGCCCCACGATTAACTCACTCACCATAGGGTCTATATACTGTAGAGGTTACCTAAGTTCTGTAAGAGATGCCCTGGTTAATGTATTGCAGCCGTTATAGACCAAGAGCCAGTGACGAAAAAACTGCCTCATAAGTAATAGAAGGTTTGACTATATCAATTGGCAGCTATTGATAGGGCAAATTCAAAACACCCAATCTTACGAGGTTTCAGTGGGGCATTTGGCTGGGAGGGGCAGATAAAAAGGGCCAAAAAGGACTAAAATTTGCCTCATAAGTAATAGGATCAGAATTATTTCTAAAATGTTGCCATACAATGTATGAATATAAAAAATATAAATCTGACCAGAAAAAGTGGGGCCATGCCCTTTTCTGACTGCCTTAAAAAGTGCTGACGGGGGCCAAAATTTGCCTCATAAGTAATATAATTGAAATTGGTGCCAAATGTTAGCTATGTACAAGCCGATTTTAAAAATATCAAATCTGACTGGTTTCAGTGGGGCATATCCCTAATCTGACCACTTAAAATCTGCCCGATCTGCCACGCCCACAAAAAAGGTCAAAATTTGCATCATAAGTAATACGATCAGAAATAGTTTTGAAATGTTGTGGTGCTATATCTGAATCTTAAAATGTAAAATCTGACCGGAAAAAATGGGGCCACACCCCTTTCTGACTGCCCTAAAAAGTGTGTCCGGGGGCCCAACAATGCCTCATAAGTAATAAGATTGAAATTGGTGTCAAATGTTAGCTAATTATGAGACGGTTCTAAAAATATCAAATCTGACTGGTTTCATTGGGGCAAACCCCTAATCTGACCACTTAAATGTGATACATCTGCCACGCCCACAAAAGGGGTCAAATTTTGCCTCATAAGTAATATGACTGAAACTGGTGTCAAATGTTAGCTGTGTATTAGTTGGTTCTAAAAATATAAAATCTGACTGGTATCTGTGGGGCATATCCCTAATCTGACTACTTAAATATCACAACCCACCACACCAGCAAGGTGAATACACATTTTGTTTTCACTTAAAAGTTAAATCTACAAACAGAAATATGATTCAAATTTGTGCCAAATTTCTGTGAGTAGGTTCTGTTTGGTTTATAAACCTTTCAGAACTTTCTATATCTGGCCTAATTTACACTTGTTACATGACATAATCCATATATGCGACAAACCTTTCTATTGTAGGTGATCTTCGTCATTCATATCTTGGTGGCATCCTAAGTTCGAAAATTATTCTTGGGACTCTGTGAATTGCCCTAAGGACCTTTGTTGGGAAACTTTCCCATTCTGAAGAATGCAACAGTATAGTCACAGTCAGTGAACCCATGAAAAGCTGTCAAAGCACTGCATAATGATAAAACTAATTGTCTCAATATATCTCAAATTATTTTGCGACTGTATTCCAAGCTCTATCCACACATTTCCAACACAAGGAATTTTCAAGTAGAATGATCAAAACATCTGTAGCTATGGAACGGACAATATTATGTTTGGACAGGTTTGTCGCAATTATATGGAAAAGCATTCTTGAATCTGCTTCTTCGAGCATACATCTCAATGTAGAATCTTTGTTACACTGAAGGGACCCATTTACATTTGAAGAGTCCAGGGGAAGAACGATCTAAGTCACATTTTTGTCTTTCCGCATAAAACGCAAAACAGACATTTGGACGAGAATGTTTGACGCGAACAGAACAACGAGTGGGTTTAATTACAACTTCAAAATGATGTCACGAACCTTAATTATCAGTACAACAGACTTCAAATTTTCAGGCAAATTAAGGTTAAATAAAGGGTCCCATGGACTTGTATTTGTCCGGCAGGCCATTTCAGAAGGGCCTTGGTCCGATGTGACTCCGATCGTTTTTACCTGAAATTGATTGTTCCACAGAAAGCTTACACAATTTGCTACCAGATGGCGCCATTAAATGGGGTTCGTTGAAAAAATGACTTAGATCGTTCTTCCCCAGGACTCTTCATTTGTAAAACATAACCGTCCGTATCCCGAGTTACATACAATGTCTTAGATCTAATAACTGGCAAAAAGTCAGTACACATTCAATTGCTAACTATGTACTGCACAGAGATTTTTTGAACATGTCATTTTTTAATGCTGATGTAAAGTTTGATGGTAGTCTCATGTTTGGACCTGAAATGCTGTATTCTTGGTCTCGATAGGAACCAGCACGTCTATCTCTCTCTATGTCCTTTATCGATGATTTTTCATTTCTGTCAAATACAGAATGGATATCTTGACACAACACATTACATATTTTAACCAAAATATAACCAGCAATTGCACCAAATGTTGCTGGGGGGTATCCAAGAAGATGGAAAAAATCCATTTAGGCTCACAAGACTCTATTCTGCTTTCAAGGGCCTTCAAAAGCAAAGATGTTTGAGTTGATATCATGGTTTCATCTATATAACTAAACACAAGTGGCATTGTGTGAGCGGATAAGATCTGGTAATCACCAGGTCTTAATTTATTTTTGATAAAGAAATCGACTCATCATATCTTCCTCCATTTTCAACTGTAGCCTATGATCTTGCCGGGTTTTTTTTCGTTTCTTTTAGGTACCGTCAAAAGCAAATGTGCTTGGTTTTGACCGTTTTATGTGTTTATCAAACCAGGAGGGGTTTGCAATAACTTCTGAAATACATTTGTCACGAGACATGTTACCATTTTCATAAACGTTTAAAAGGAAATCTGTTGATTAATGTTAATTAATATATCTTGTTCCGCATTATTCTTGAATGGATTAGACATGTTTACAATTCTTTCAGTAATTTTGATGCGATGTGCTGTGTTCTTCTGAATATTAGCTTGTCTCAATTCAGAAGTTTCATCTTCAGGTCTGGAAATGCCTAAATGTTCAAACACATGTCCAACTATAGTTGCCCTCATATAACGAGACATGGACCATTTCCGTCTAGCTGCTATGGAATTTCTATGATGATACTAATACCTGAAAAACGATCAGCAGTATCTGCATTAAATGTCTGTTCTGCGTATGGGAAGGGCACCTCTATGGAATTCGTCAGATATTTTCATCATATTGTCATTCAACCAGAGAATCCATCTGGCATAGTTTGGCTGATATAAACTGAAGAATAAACTTGACATTTCAAAGAGGCAGTATGTAAATAAGTTGTCACCACCATGAATACCTCATGAAAAACGGTGAAATATTCGAATTATTTTCACATACGTGTACCAATATTTGGCTGTTTTGCCATGTTCACTGGCCAGTGTCTTTTGTGTATAATAAATTATTTCATTCAGTTCTTTGGAAACATTGTAGCTTCTGAAGAATTTTGATGCGTTTACATCGATTATAGTGGGTACCTGTTAAAAACCAAGTAAGAGAACCATCAGCTATTATCCCAGCATCCCTCAATTACAAACGGTCCTTCAGATTCTGCAATATGGTTCCCAACAGCTTTGAAATAATTATTATGCCATTGATATGTGAAAAGGTCCTGGCATTATGAATAGGTTGTCAAATAGAGGACTTTCTGCAGCCTGAATTGTATATGCCATCTTTGCAATAGCCAAGTCATATGTCACTATCACTCTTCACCAATCTGCTGGGATCTCTTCATTGTTTCCAAAACAAAATTGAACGAGGTTGGCGATTGATTGATTTTTAGGAAGATATCATATTTGTTGTTGAGGAAGGTTATCTTTTACCACAAGTAGTTTCTAATACATGTGATATCATCCAAATAACATCCAAAAGCTTGCCATCTGCACAGCTACTAGGAATAACAGATCTTCTGGGATAAATCCACTGTTAGTCATTCTAAGCTTCTTCCTATATGGTTCCAGATTTAAAAGGATTGGAGTAAATGACCATCTTTTCCGACAAACAGGAAGCTGGTTATCATTGTCAGTTGTTTCATTACTGGTACTTGTATCTGATACAGTTTGTAGTAATTGTCCCAGGCCGTGTACTCCATGTGGAACCGTACTCTGTTCTTCCTGTAAACTGTATGTTAATTCGTCTCTAGTTCATCAATGCCGTTGTAATTAACGATTTAAATATCAATTACTTTTCTTAGGCTTCCTGTTATACTCTTCATCGCCATTACAAGAGTCAAATGTTTGGAAGTTTTAATTTTGCCACACGAATAGTGTACATGGCATCTTGAGAAATTGAGGAAATTTTTCTTACATTTTTTTCTGTTTTCCTACCTCTCTGGCCAGGCCCGCCTAATAAATGAGTAAAAAGTCGATTAATAAATCTGGTACAGAAACCTCTCCTTGAATTATATCCTGCACTGATAATTTTGATGATAAAGTGGACTTTGATATATTTAGTATTTCCTTACGTAATATGTATGCCATGTCACGAATCTTTGCTTTTATCGATGATTTTCTAAGAACACACTCTTTAATGGCCTCTTCAACATTCATTCTATTGTTATAAATGATATTTCCTTTAGTATTTGATGATAATAATGTCAATTTCTGTGGTCCAAAGTAATTCACTATCTTCCTTTCAAAATTGAAAATAGTAAAATCACCAAATATATTATTATCTTGGCTGCCATCCTCTGAAAAACTGGTATATACTTCTAACAGATTGGCAATGTACTGACTATACAGCTCTTTTGTTATGTTTACGTTTTCTTGTTCAATAATAGATTCTTGTATAAAAGATATTGTCATGAAATAATTTAATATTACAATCGCTATTCTTTGGCACCTGGAAATGGACACAAATGGGTCACAACACATAAAATAATGTAATATGAATGTATATAAACTGGTTTACATTCAATCGTTTCGGTTATTATTGTAATTTCTAATCAGTAATGTTCGGCGAAATACGCAACGAGTCCGAATTGAATGGTAGTCTTTGGCATCTGGTTATTCCAGTCTACACTGGTAGTATTCTCCTACATGGGATATGTTTAGCCTCGTTCATCAAGTCGCTTCATACAAATTGCGCTCAAAAATGTTCTGACACACGATTCGTGTGCCAATTTTAACATTTTCATTTTGTCTTAAATGCCAGAAGCTCAACTTTTCATGGTAAGATAACAACATCAATGTATGTTGATTTAAATTGACCATTTAAGTCGTGTTTGCAACCTTGAAAACGGATGATATTGACTTCAAGACTTTGCCCCTTTAATGGAGAATCGTATCACTTGGTTGAAAATTGGGGATGATATTGAGTTCAAGACTTGGCCCCTTTAATGGAGAATTGTATCACTTGGTTGAAAATTTGGGATGATATTGAGTTCAAGACTTGACTCCTTTAATGGAGAATCATGTCACTTGGAGGCCAGCCATGCTGTATTGAATTTCTACTATGTTGTTGAAAACTGTAAATTAATAGTGGGGTGTCAAATTAGTTAGATTATAGATTTAAATTTGAATTGAAATCAAGCATGAGTATTCAACCTTTGGGTGGTTGGTGACAATTAAGTGGTCAGATTAGGAGTTTGCCCCACAGAAACCCATCAGATTTTATATTTTTAGAACCGACTAATACATAGTTAACATTTGGCACTAGTTTCAGTCATATTACTTATGAGGCAAATTTTGACCCCATTTGTGGGCGTGGCAGATTCGGCACATTTAAGTGGTCAGATTAGGGGTTTGCCCCAATGAAACTAGTCAGATTTGATATTTTTAGAATAGTCTCATAATTAGCTAACATTTGGCACCAATTTCAGTCTTATTACTTATGAGGCATTTTTGGGCCCCCGTCCACATTTTTTAGAGCAGTCAGAAAGGGGCGTGGCCCCATTTTTTCCGGTCAGATTTTACATTTTAAGATTCAGATATAGCACCACAACATTTCAAAACTATTTCTGATCGTATTACTTATGATGCAAATTTTGACCTTTTTTGTGGGCGTGGCAGATCGGGCAGATTTTAAGTGGTCAGATTAGGGATATGCCCCACTGAAACCAGTCAGATTTGATATTTTTAAAATCGGCTCGTACATAGCTAACATTTGGCACCAATTTCAACTATATTACTAATGAGGCAAATTTTGGCCCCCGTCAGCACTTTTTAAGGCAGTCAGAAAAGGGCATGGCCCCACTTTTTCTGGTCAGATTTATATTTTTTATATTCATACATTGTATGGCAACATTTTAGAAATAATTCTGATCCTATTACTTATGAGGCAAATTTTAGTCCTTTTTGGCCCTTTTTATCTGCCCCTCCCAGCCAAATGCCCCACTGAAACCTCGTAAGACTGGGTGTTTTGAATTTGCCCTATCAAAGCTGCCAATTAATATAGTCAAACCTTCTATTACTTATGAGGCAGTTTTTTCGTCACTGGCTCTTGGACTATTAGCTACTATAGCTAGTACTGCAGTGAGAACTAGGTTAACAATGATATGTCTGGTAGATTAAAATGGGGCAATGACATTATACAAATATGTTAATCCCATGCATTAGAAAACCCGGAGACTGGCACCCTAAATAGGTAACCGGGATCCTGGTCCTCTGTGTGCCTGGGTTAGGGTTAGTTTCCGGTTTACAGTATAGCCCTTCTCCGGGTTACCTATTTAGGGTGGTTTCCGGTATTAAGTGTGTTTTCCGGTATTTAGTGTTTTTCCGGTGTTTTCCGGTATTCAATATAACATGGTGTTTTCCGGTAGTTTTCCGGTGTTTTTCGGATCATTACGTCCCCCACACTTAACCCCACACTGATCCGCAGTGAATATTTGCTTGGCCGCCACAATCACTGATAAGGATGACATTGATGCGGCTTAATGAGCTAGAAATATTAACTTTTTTTCTGCGACAAATTAAATTCTAAAACATTTTTTGTATATATTGGAAAAATAAATAAAGGCGTTTGACGTATTTGTAGTTAAAAATTATTTCCGATTTAGTGTAAATGGGTATTAAAATGATTAAAATGCAGCATTCTCTCCGAAGCAGTTATGTCTTATGTAAACAATGCACGCGCCATTCAGCCAATGATTCACACCGCGTGCTGTGACAGCACGTGTTAAGGCAGTCATCTATGACAGAGATATTGTATTCTCTATGTAACAGATTGACTTTAAACCCCTTTAACCGACCTTAAAAGTTGATATGTAGCAATCGAACTAAGTAACACATGAAGTGGTGTGGCTAAATTTGGCAGCATTTCCTTCTGCTCCAAAGCCTTCAATAGTAGATGTATAAGCCCATTTTTTTAAGTTTATCTGTAATACATTATTCATTATTCCTATAGTTCCATATGCCGATGGAGAATTGCAGCTGGGTTTAAATTCCAACGACATTGTTTAATTTATAAATGTCTCAAAAATAAATGTATGCCTGGGAAGTTATAAATCTTCGACTTTTACTGATCGTTATTATAAAGTGACATATTTGGGAGCAGGGGTATTCTAATAAAAAGAGTTCGTGTAAATCAATGATATTGGAGTTAAAAAATCAAATCAACAAGATACAAATTACAATATAATTACTGTTTATTTCTGAGCGTTGTTATGACTTAGTTCGATCCCTGCATTGGCCGAGAAAGTTCATCGGGATTTTCCGACCTGGTTTCCCCTTTTCATTGGTGCAGGACGGTGGACCAGACAAGATCGGCTTTCTAGTCGTTCGTATGGGACAAAAAATCGAGGTCCTGTGTATACATTGGCGTGCACGTAAAACTCGCTTGGCATATGGAAGTCGACATAAGAGTAGGCGATTGTGCCGTTGCCCGGGCAAAATGTCCTTCATAGCACACTGCATGACGTCTGCCCGTCTTCATTATCCCAATCGGAGCAGAACAGTAGGACGCTAAACTAAACCCCATTTCATTTCATTTCATTTCATTTGTTTTGACTTAGATTCACAAGACTTTATTATTACAAAAGGAGGATTATCCCAGTATCGAAACATCGCCCAGAATATAACAATAATTATATTCTATGGATCGCCGCACTACCCTTGAATTACTAACTAAATGCTATTGATACTTTTTTCCATTTAAAGGAGCTAGTCGCTAATATTTGGGACCTACAAATTGACACAAATGGGTTGCAACATATATAATAATGTAATATGAATGTAAATAAACTGATTTACATTCATCCTTTCCGTTTTTACTCTAATTTCAAAGCAGTTATGTTCGGCGAAATACGCCAGAAGTCTCAATCGAATGTCAATCTCTAGCGCCTTGTTATTCCAGTCTACACTGATAGTATTTATTGGACATGCTCTCCAGATAAGAATATGGGGTCACCGTTTGACATGACTTGTGGAATATGTCTCACCTCCTTCTTCCGAGTCGTTTGTTACAAATTGCGCTGAAACGCATCATGGTACACGATTCGTGTACCAATCGTAAAATGTTTATTTTGTCATAAATATTGAATATCAGAAGCCCATCTTTTCCCGGTAAGATCACAACACCAATGTTGATCAAAATTGACAAATAGTTCATGTTTTCATTGTCGAAGGTTTTGGATGATACTGAGTTAGAGACTTAGCTACTTTAATGTAACCCAATGCGCCAATTACTGGCAAATTACGACAGAGGCAACATAAGAATCTCACCCTAGCTTTGTCAGCGAATGTGTCCTGGTCATTTCTGATATTTCAAAATGAATCTTCATCTTCGTTTATAGGTGCTACACCATACTGACATTTATGCACCGTCCATGCGTCAAGTGTCTAATAAAAAGTTATTCGTATCTTTGTGATCTGATAAGGTCTGACAAATATGGACAGCTTTTTGGAGTTTGATGATTTCTCTAGTATACTGGGGTTTAAAGGGACAATAACACTCTTGCTGGCTTGACAGCTCCAGAAAAAAAATAGCCTTATTCTAAGTACTAGATGTGTTAGTGTCCTACCTGTTGTGTAAATTATCCATTAAATCCTATTTTACTTGCCCAGAGGGTTCAAAAATATTTTAAAATCCAAGTAACATTTGAAAAGCTTTACGTAGGGCTTTTCAAATCATTTAGTTGAATTTTTCCAATTTTTTAAATTGGTGTGTTAAGATGAAATTTGTATCATCAATTAATTGGAATATTGTATAATAGTACAATTTGTTGACCAGAATAAAGATTGGGACATATTATTCAGTTACTACAAAAGTGGTATTGAGCCTTTAAATTAGTCCAATCTCTAATCGTGTTTGTTATGAAGATGTGCTTGTAGGCATTGAATGTGAAACAATGAGATTTCATCCTCGAATTAGTCCAATGTGTTGAACAATCAGACATTTCTGATTATCCTTATATATGCTGAGCTTCGGCACACAAGAATAAGCTTTACATCCCCAACTCTGACGTCAAGAAACATGGCAGTGCATGTTGTCAGAGATATATCTTCAATTAACTTGAGGCTGGAAGATCAAAACTATCCCGTCGAGGTCAGGGGTTAAATCGGTATTATGATCACGTGATAACAACAATGACAGAACTGCTTGTTCTGCATTCTTTCAAACTCTATTCAATAACTTACAGTATTGTCATGTTAATGACTTTTCTATCTGTCAAATTGTAACATAGGAATTAATGGCACTGATTTGTTCTCATATTTACAAACGAATTTTGGTAAACAAATGCAAAAATTTTAAGAAATGGAGAAATCCGAACTGTCTTTCCAAATTGCCCTTAACTTCAACAGCAGCAATTCTAGTTTGTTCATCAACATCAAGATCAAGATCTTTGAGTACTACTAGCAATGAATGTGCCTCTCGTAGGGTATGGGAGGTTCCAGATCACCATGAAGGTATGAAAAATTGCAAAGTTTCACAGGTACCGTTTTGGGTAGCACGATTTACCCAAACTAACACAAATCTAGCCAACTCATGAGACAAAAATTTAAATCGATATTTGTATTTATACCGTTCTTTATGCCAAATTGTCATTTTATTTACAATCTTAACGTTTTTGTGTCAAAATGCCCCTCAAAATTTAATTTCCAAGCAAGTTTTGAAGTTGTAACCAAATCCACCGTTATTTTAGCTCACATCACAATGATTTATATCGATATTTGATAATATACTAGCTGTTCTTAAAATTATACTAAATTGTTGTTTTTAATTTAAAATCGTAACATTTTTGTGTCGCACTCACAATTCCCCCTCAAAATGCAATTTCCAAGCAAGTTTGGAAGTTGTAACCAAGGGACATATCTCATGTATTGCACGAAATCGCTTGCTTGGAAATTACAGTTTGAAGGACATTTTTTAAACGAATTCATTACGATTTTATATTAAAAATGACAATTTGGCATAAAGAACAGTATACTATCAAATATAGATATAAATTATTATTATGAGTTGAAATAATGGTGGATTTGAGTAGATTTAGGTGGTTATGGGTAAATCGTGCTACCAGTATTCAATAGACCTTATATAGACCTAGTGATAATAGTAGGTAAAAATGAAAATATACTATTCAAAAAAAGTAGGGGATATTTGATTTTGGGGGCATAATACTAAAATATGCAAATGACTACGAAAAAAGTCACTATAGAACCTAACAGAAGAAACATTTCCAGTTACATGTGATGCCCAAACGCACCAATAGCTACCGCATGGAATGCAGGTGATGCTTGGGATCATCATGGGGGTCCAACCCAAGATTTGCACGACTCTGACTTTGAATGTTACAGTCATTGTGGCATTGAATTCCAGGGTGGAAACATCAGTTTAATTGTTTTAGTGACCAGAAAACAAATTTTGATATGCGTCGGCTTACCCAAAATGAAAGGTTACGTGCCCTTGACATGCTACAGATCGGCACAACACAGGCAGTTGTGGCGCGGACGATGAATGTTTCTCAGTCTGTCATAAGCAGGCTATGGTCCAGATACCGTGATACACAATCTGTACAGGACAGACCACGCTCAGGTCGACCAAGGGCGACAACTCAAGGCCAGGATCGATTTATCCGTACCTTGGCCTTGAGAAATCGTGTCATCACAGCAAATCAGATCAGCGCTCGTCTTCAAACAGACACTGGTGTGAGAGTGAGTGGCCAGACGATTCGGAATCGACTGCATAGGGGTCACCTTCGCGCCCGACGTCCTCGCGTGATCCCTTGTTTGAGAGATCATCACATTCAGGCAAGACGTCGTTGGTGTAGGGATCGTCAACACTGGGATAATCGACGCTGGAGCAATGTGATGTGTTCAGATGAGTCAAGGTTCACTGTTGATTTTTTGGACAGACGTAGGAGGGTGTGGCGTCGTCGAAA
This sequence comes from Patella vulgata, assembly GCF_932274485.2. Taxonomy (NCBI): domain Eukaryota; kingdom Metazoa; phylum Mollusca; class Gastropoda; family Patellidae; genus Patella; species Patella vulgata. The sequence goes on from NC_065885.2 coordinate 49,968,156, forward strand.
CGAGCGCTTCCAAGACGTTAACGTCATCAGACATGATCGATTTGGGGGTGGTTCTGTTATGGTGTGGGGAGGCATCACTGTTGCTGGAATAACGGCTTTACATGTTGTTGCAGGGAGTGTTACAGGCCAGTACTACCGGGACAACATCTTGGCAGTCCATGTTGTGCCGTTCGCACGACGTCATGGCCGCCGTTTCATCTTCCAGGATGACAACACAAGATGTCACAGGGCCAGGATCGTTACAGGTTACCTCCAACAACAGAACATCACCACATTACCTTGGCCAGCACTGAGTCCCGACCTCTCCCCCATCGAGCATGTCTGGGACATGCTTGGACAGAGGATACGTCAATGTCAACTACGTCCTGCCAATGTCCAAGAACTTGCTGCTGCGTTGCAACAGGAATGGGACAATCTGGACCAAAATGAACTTAGACGTCTCATTAGGAGTATGCCACGTCGGATCAATGCTTGTTTGGCAAACAGAGGAGGATTTACCTGTTACTGACTTGGTTGTGATGCTGTGGTAACTTTGCTGTTTGACCCCGGGTATCATTTTACCCTTATAATGGTCAGTCTGTGCCTTACTTAGTCTAACGATCATTTGGAATAAATCGATGAATGTGAACTTCATTTCATTTTGTCATTTGTTTCTTCGTCAGTTTCATTAGGTGACTTTAATAACACTTAAAAATCAAATATCCCCTACTTTTTTTGAATAGTATATAATAAATAAGAAATTCAACACCCAAGTCAGAGCCAAACCAAGTACCGGGTCAAAACGCAACAACAGTTTACTGCGGTAAAGTTGGAGTGGAAGTTAAATGTCTCAAATATTTGACATTCCTGAGTAGATTTGACAGGTGTCATCTGTGGAGGGTCAGAAACTTTAGTCACATTTTTTTTAATAGTAAAACATTCTGCATCTTCAACCAAGTTCAGGGTACTGTAACTAAAGGATATGAGTTAATTTAAAGGAGCTAAATCTCTTTGATAAGGTCAAAATAAAGAGCTGAATTGGGTTTTATTTGATGTATCTTATGACAGTTTTACTTTGGGCATGCGTTCATCATTCAACTTGATTTTCGGCTATACCTGAGTTAAAGAACGATGTACGCACTGTATAATACTCCATTATATAACATTTGGAAAGGTATTTAGATACACGTATCAAAAGTAATATGATGGTTTTGGAAACATTCAACATTGATTTGTAGTGATGTCAAATTTCAATAACTTGTTCAAATTTCCATTACAGTTTCCAAGTTGAAAGCTATTTATCAGGACCCCAAAAGCTTAGTGAATCAGTTACTCGGTCCTATGGTCAAATCAGGAGATACAGTTGAGCCAATTCTTGTATTCAACCCTAAACTAAATGGTCATATGTGGAGGGCTCGATTAGAACTATATTGGCCACACAATATAAACATAACAGGTGTACACTGTTCAGTTCATCAAGCAGAAGAAAATGCCTATCTTATGGCCTGTGATCTGTTTCGAGTAAGTATAAAGCCAACAGTATTGACTGTAGTTGAATTATCAGCTGGTGTAAAATTTTAATCTATACTAACGTCCAAAAGAAAGTATACACTATGCATTTTGTGCTGCATCAATCAAAGTCGTTTTTCCATGGTATACGGTATTAGGGTAGAATGTCAATTTGTTTCACATTTTTATTTTGCTTAGAAACGTTGAGTTTGGACGCAAGAGACAAACTCAGTAATGCTTTATCAAATGTTTTTAATCTAAACAAAACTTAGTCATACTTTTAGTGTGTATACTTTCTTTTGGACGTCAATATAGTAAATCTAGTTTATCACATACAAAGATAATAAACCAGAATGAGGCATACAGGTCACTATTCTATGGAATACAATTACTGCTTATCAATGAGCGACGTTTCAACTAGGCTTTTCTAGTCATTATCAAGCAATGATGAATATGAAAATATGATAAGTTAATGCTGACCAACCAGAGATACTCCTTAATTACATGTACTTAATCTAATTTAATTAAGGATGACTGGGGATTTGATATTTAGGCACTTAGGTACTATCCCGGCATCCCAGCATCGCATTAAGAAAGTAAGATTATTACGTCGTTCAGTAATTAGCAGTAATTGTATTCCATAGAATTGTGACCAGTACAATCTAGTTCAATTACTAAATGCCATTGAAACAATTTATCAGAATGAGGCATTAGTAAATTTTTTTATAGTTTACTACAGCATATAGGGTAGGAATGATATTTGTTATATCTAAGAAGGGGGGTTGGATGGCTGAATGGTTAGCATGTGCGCTCTGTGCCATAAAGTCTGTCATTGAGTCAACTGGTGTGGTTTTGATTCCCCGGTTGTACGTGACAAGGAGCAGGGTCGCTTGTCCAACCTCGTGGGTTCTCTTCGGTTTCCTCCCACTGCTAAACGCGCAAGCTAATTATGAAAATAAAATTGAACCATATGTTAGTCCCGAAATGACCTAGTTTGTGTTGAGTGGACGTTAAACCCCATTTCTCTCTCTCTCTATGTATCTAAGAATGATATTTGTTATATTTTGTAACATCAGGAATGTTATTTGTTACATACTCTTCAAAAAAAGTAGGGGATATTCAGAAACAATACAAAACTGCGGAAATGCACTTCTGTTTTTATTAGAGGTAACCAGTGCATGTTAATAACAGGCCAATTGCCTACACATGAACATAAACAGTTCATATGGGCGGCTTATCTGACGGCCCCATTTCACTCGCAAAGAGATACACCGTCAAAAGTGAAAATGGACGTTTTTGATTTTTGTCTTAATAATGAGTAATTGCTCACCAATCCTCAGACATTCAGCAATTCGTGGTGGCATGCTCCTAATCAACCGTCCAGTCACGATTTGGGGCAATCTGACCCACTCCTCTTGCAGTGCCACTGCCAATTCTTGCAGTGTTTTGTAGGTTGACGTTGACGTCGACGAACACATTTCCCGATCAAATTAAAAGTAACACACTAAAGCAAAGATACGCTAAACAGTAAATCTTATGCAAGAACCGATAGGAAAGCAAACATGGATAGATAAACCAGCATGCGGCAGTTTTCATCAACCCTTCCTTGAAGTGTCAAATTTGACAATGAACCCCTCCCACGTGTATGGCGCTCTTGCGTGTCATATGTGCAGCTCAGTGGTTCTGTTGGGGTGACAAGTTCTTCATCTGTGAACATACTCTCAAAGCATGTCAAATGTCCATGACTATTTATTATATCACAACCTGCATAGGTATTTGCATTTCAATATCCCCTACTTTTTTTGAAGAGTATATTTTATAATACGAAGGAATGATATTTATTATATTTTATAACACAAAAGAATAATATTTGTTATGTTTTGCAACATCTATCTATGAATGGTATTTGTTATATTTTATAACATCTTGGAATGATATTTGTTGTATTTTATAACATCTAGGAATGATATTTGTTATGTCCAAGAATTTGTTATATCTAGAAATGACATTTGTTATACCTAACAACATCTAGTAATGTTATGATATTTGTTATATTTTACAGCATCTAGGTAGGATATTTTTTATATTTAACAGTATATAGGAATGATATTTGTTATATTTTACAGCATCTAGGAATGTTATTTGAGAAGGATGGAAAGATGATGGCAGTAGATGAAAATTATGTCTTTCTAGTTTTACAAATGTTATATGAGAAAGGAACATACACAGGTTTAAATACACACAGTCAATATAACTTTAACCTTTCCACAACTAAAGTGAAAGAAGAGGATTCACCAGTTTGGCAGTCTGAATTACGAGTTCCGTGGCCATATTCTTTTAGTGTAACAACCTCTGGTTCATCTCTCCATTCTACACAATATATGACATGTTTATTGACATCAATGCGTCTAAAGGTAAGGTAATAAGAGGATGTAATAGGTTAAACCATAGTGAAAATTTCCCATTATTGGCAGGGTATGCTTACTTTTTCTAGAGGACTGTATACCACTTCCCATTTGATGCCTCTGATACCATCTTATTCGCTATAATCCATAACCTGTTATCAAAAATCAAGACTGTTAATTTTAAAATACTGCAACCTGAATCATCAGTTCATCACCTCAGGAAATCTCGCATAGTTACATTACATGAGCACTCAAATCCAGAATAGACTTTAAGCTCGCTCTTTAAGAGTTTAAATGGAAAACGGCCTTATCATTATATTCTCCTGGATGTGTACTCTGTTCTCAAAACCATATGTTCACACAGTGCCTGTTTTTTTGAATTCATTATTCCCGAATATTAAACTAGCATCGAGTCTAGAAAACACATCTGAGTCTAGACTTTGTACGGCCTTGAGCAAAGAACTATTTGCGACTTAAATGTGCATATTTTTATTGTCTCCCGCCTTTCGAAGAAAGCAGGGAATATTAAAAGAGGTTCGTCCGTCTGTCTGTCTGTCACACTTTTTGGGACACAATAACTCTCTTTCTAATTGAGCTACAATGTTCAAACTTGGTGTAGGTGTTTATTAGGTCAATGCCTTGATAGTGTTCGAAGATGATCATTTTCGGCTTAGGGTAAGCAGAGATAAGCAGTTTGATTGGTTGATGCTTTGGGACACCATAACTTTAGTTCGAAGAAAGCAGGGGACTATTAAAAGGGGTTCGTCCGTCTGTCTGTCTGTCACACTTTTTGGGACACAATAACTCTCCTTCTAATTGAGCTAGAATCTTCAAACTTGGTGTAGGTGTTTATTCGGTCAATGCATTGATGGAGTTCGAAGATGAGCATTTTCTGCTTAGGACAAGCAGAGATAAGCAATTTGATTGGTTGATGCTTTTGGACACGATAACTTTAGTTCTAATTAAGCGAGAGTGATGAAACTTGGTGTATAGTTTCATTACATCAATACCTTGACTAAGTTTGATAATGAGCATTTTCTGCTCAGGGTAAGCAGAGCGATAATCAATTTGATTGGTCGAGACCTTGGAACACAATAACCCTCATTCTAATTGAGTTAGAATGTTCACACTTGGCGTAGGTGTCTATTAGGTGAATGCCTTGATGGAGTTTGAAGATGAGAATTTTCGGCTTACGGTAAGCAGAGATAAGCAATTTGCTTGGTTGAAATACATGAGACACAAGAACTCCAGTTCTAATTAAGTGAGAGTGAGGACACTTGGTGTATAGTTTTATTACATCAATACCTTGACTAAGTTCGATTATGAATATTTTCTGCTGAGGGTAAGCAGAGCGATAAGCAATTTGATTGGTCGAGACTTTGGAACACAATAACTTTCCTTCTAATTGAGGCAGAATGTTTAAACTTGGTATAGTCATTCTTTAGGCGAATGCCTTTATTGATTTCTATGATGAACATTGTCTGCTTACAGTAAGGAGAAATAAGCAATCTGATTGGTTGATGCTTTGAGGCACGATAACTTTGGTTATAATGAAGTGAGAGCGATGGAACTCCGAATATAGATTCATTATATCATTACCATGACTAACAACTCTGCTTTTAATTGAGGTAGAATGTTTAGACTTGATGTAGATGTTCATTAGGTGAATGTCTTGACTGAGTTCAATGGTTAACATTTTGAGTCGAAGCTAAGCAGAGCTAATCAATTTCATTGGTCAATGCTTTGGGACAAGATAATCTTGATTCTATCTGATAGAGAGTGACGAAACTTAAGGCATTTTTACGAGAAACCGATTAGGGCTAATTGATTTGCATTTCCTTTCCAAACACATTTACGGCAAAAATTAGCCTAATCGGTTTCACCTTATAGTCGTATTTATCACGACGATTTGCCAAATCGATTATGCAAATCTTCCAACTTGCTCGCCTGCCGGATTGACGATTCGATTTCCAAGATGGCGTCCCCAACAAGGGACACGACGTGCCCGACGTTAGATCATCTTCTTTTGAATTTCACGTTAAAATATGAATATTATGGACATTCCTAATAAAGATACAGTGCATTTGGGGACAGTCAACTTGTACAACTTTTCGTTTTTATTTTTGGGCGGTGTCGCCAAGAACATAATAAAGAAAAGTGAATTTTTTTAAAATTTTTCCTCAATTCTTCAGTTTTCAGCCATCTTGCGAGGCAACTCATCGTGTTTACGAGAACCAATTCGAATACCAACTCGAGACCTATGTCTTTGTACAAAACGAGATAGGTAATCGAAACCGATTTGTTTTCTCGTAAAAACGCCTAATGTGTATAGTTTGATTGCTTGATACTCTTGAAAAAAAAATAAATGTGCGATTAATTAATGTATGTCATCTATTTATTTTGGTATTTCGGCAGGGGACATCAGCCTCACTGTTGGCTTGTTATTCATAGGTTTCCTTTATATCCAAGCAAAATATTAATTGTTAGTCTCAGTTCATCCAAAATTTGTATCGAATATGTGTAGCCTACATAGAAACTTGTCTCATCCAAACTTAACTCATATGGTTTTTTTCTTTTTGTTTTTGAAGACAATAGGTTTATTGAATAAAAGAAATTGCTTGGCTATGGAAAAGATACCCAAAATAAGTAGAAAATTTCAGTTGTCTTCGTTGAGCCAGAAGAAACCATTAACAAGGGAAGAATTTTCTCCTCATTTTGAAATTTATGTGGATGCTTCTCAGTCTGGTTTTGGTGCTTACCTACTTACTAAAGATGAGGGAAAAATCAACTGGATATCTGAACCATGGGCAAAACATTTTCCCCATATTGATTTAAAACAGAAGGGTGCAAGGATTAATAATACATTTTACGAGTATTATGCCTTAGTTTCAGCATGCTACACATGGAAACATAAATTTGTTGATAAGCGAGTGTTATGTTGGTCAGACAATATGAGTGCTGTACAATATACTAATGAAGGACCTCGTTGCTGTGATAAAAATCAACTACAGACGTATGGAAAACTTTATATGATAATGATACAGATGTGTGCCAAATATAATATACGTTTAAAAGCGTTGCATGTTCGTAGGATGGAGAATCATGCAGCGGACTTATTATCCAAATTAAATGTAGGTGAATTTAAAAAATTTGTACCAGATGCTAAATTAATGCCGAAAAAAACAAAGAAACTGCTCTTCTGGAGACCACTTATTGAAATTGATAAACCTAAAGATGACTCAAAATCTTGACGCATAAGTTTATGTATGTGTTATATGTTAGGATAATTTTATTTTTTATTAAATATATTATAAATTATTTGTACTTGTTGATTGTTCCCATTAATTGACACTGTTTTTTAGGTAAAGATTATTTCCACCACATACATTCATTGACTACAAAATATATTGAAATTATCAAGTACTGTCACATAGTTTATAGCTAGATGAATTTCCGAAGCATAGTTTACACTTCTATAAATTTTCAGCATTATTGCTTACATTAGAAGAAGTCAAATTTTCACTGGGTCTCAAAAATTAAAATCTATTTAAGAGAACAAATACAACCAATATGTAAAGAAACAGCCTGCCCTATTCTTGACTGAAAATTTCACCTCGAATATGGATTGACCTAATAAACAGGACTATTCAATTCTGTTTGTAAACGGAAAAATAAAAAAGACAGCTGGTCACTATGCATGAAACTGAGTTGATTGATATATCCAGGCACATGAACATCTTTACTCCATTTGGCAACTGAGCTTCAGACCAACAGAATTAACCAGTTTTACTCACTTAAATATCATGGATTTCTCCTTTAAAAAAAGATCTGATAAATGACTGTCATTGTCCGTCATATAAAAATATCTATTGTTTTAGTATTGTTATAATGGATTGTTATGTTACAGTACCGGTAAATAAAAATATTTTTGAAAAAAATTCTTTGTTCCACATTAATATGCTTGCTAATGTTCACACCAATATTCAAATAGTTTTTCAAAGCTATTGTAACAGATTTATTAGTATTGGTTATTCTATGCCCATTAAAACTAATGGAATTTGACCAGTTTCTGTCTCCTATTGAAAATATGCTTACTTTGATTTTAATGAAGCAATGTGACATGTTAAGTGAAAACATTTATTACAGTATCTATTGAAATGAAATGAAATGAAATGGGGTTTAACGTCCCACTGTTCTGTTCCGACTAGGCTAATGAAGACGAGCATATGCTATGAGGGTAATGGCACAATAACGTGCACACCAAAGTATACATGGGACCTCAGTCAAGGGGAAACCAGGTCGGAAAATCCTGATCAACTTTCTCGGCCAATGCAGGGATCGAACATGCGACTTCCAGGCTAGCAAGCCAGCGTCTTACCCACTTAGCCATCATGGCTCCCCACAGTATATATTATGTAGCTAGGTGTATTAATGTTATTTTAACCAAAAGTGTATGCATTATTCTATGTAAACATGCCAGAACATTCTTATTTAGATCTGTAAGGTAAAATGGTCCGTCCAATATTCTATGGATACAAAGAACATAATTATTTCAGTCCTGCTTTTCAAGACCATTATTCTGTCTATTACTCTTCTCTGAATTCTGGGGGGTTGGATGGCTGAATGGTTAGCGTGCGAATTATTGAAATAAAATTAAACCATGTTAGTCCCGAAATGACCTAGTTTGTGTCGAGTGGACGTTAAACCCCATTTCTCTCTCTATCTGAATTCTAACAGCCAATGGACTAGATGCTGTGCCTTGCCAAAGCCATCGGTCCTGCACCCCTGAGAAGGGGAAGCCATGCTGAAAAGTCGGGAGAAACTTTCTCAGCCAACACCAGGATCGAACACAGGACCTTGTGGTTATAGAACCGAAGCCACAGTTTATCACCTCTTCCATATGTACTAGGTATTAGTATTCTACGCATCCTGGCAAAGAAGTTAATGTTTTAGAACACAGGAACAGTGCCCGCTAATCTAGTCTAGTTGGGGGCGTGTCTGTTAGGGGTAGCCCACCGTACAAACTGTCTGGCAGTGGTCATTCATGATTCCTGTGGTGGTATTGAACAACTTCAAAGCTGTTTTAGGTGGTACAGATTTCAGCTAATCTAGCCTAGCTGTGGTCTGGAAATTAGATAATTCTTGTCAGGGACATTCCACCACTACAAATGTCCTGCAATTACATAGCTCTCTCAGGGGTACCCACCACTAGAAATGTCTGTCAAAGTGTTTTTGTAATACCTAAAGATGTAAGGTACACTGCTGTACGATTTTCATGTGGTACACTTTTGAGCTTATCTAGCCGAAGAATTCACGCCCAGAATCCCAACCCTCACAGCCACACCCACCATCAGATACCCGGCAGACTTACATTCTGATGATACCAGATATACATGCATTGACAAAGTGTACCGATTTTCTCCTATATGGTATAAATTTGATACCATACAGGAGGAAATTGGTGCACTTGTCAACTAGCCTGACCCCTGGTCTATTAGTAAGCCAGCAACTTACTTACTGTGGCTCCCATATTGTTCTGAAGGGTTTGTGTTATGTTCTATCATCTAGCAAAATATATATAGTTAATTAAACTGGACAATTTTAGAACAACTAAATGACACATTTGTTTAAACTTGTAATACAAATACAAGTTTTTCTCAAATTCTGTATTATCATACAGCCATAGTATTTAATAACTTTAATGCAATAAATTTCTCACAGATGATAGTTTTTTCATCCCAGTTGAAGCAGAGCATAAAAAGATAACATTGTTTTTGGTAAAATTGACGACTTTATTTCTCTAAATTCCTATAATAAATTAGCAATCAGCAAACCAGTATATAAAAAAATATAGCTGCAGAATTCTTTTCTAAGGTGGTATTATGGGGAAAAACTATCAATTTTCTTTAAAATTAACAAATTCAAAATTATTCAAATTAAATAGTGATGTTATAAATGTTTTGTGGGAAAGGTAAAGCATCATTTTGGAAAAGACTTCTACAGTTGATACAGGTAAATAGAAAGAAATCTAGCAGCAATTATATGATAAAACAGTTTTTGAGCTGCTGTTGTACTGTTATGGAAGTTTCGTTGTCAAACATTCTGGTATAATAAACTTTGACAAATTTTCCTTATATTTCCAAAAACTGCTGTACACTTTCATAATTTATCTCTTAAGACTGGTAAATTCTAAAAAGAAATTAATTTACATCCGCAGATAATTATGAATGGGTATATTTTCAATATTTATACTCAAAATATTTGTATTCACTAATCAGTTAACAAAAAAGAATCCCTAAAAGTTCACTACTCTAATGCTATATTTTTATTTAGGTCAGTCTTAACAAGACAAAAAAAAGTGATTTTAGAAATCAAACAAAATGTAGCACTAATTATAAGGCAACCCAGAATATTTATTTTCATATCTATTACCCTGAGGCTACAACCACTTTTTAAGAAACGTCCGAGTAAAAGGTACAAACAAAAACAGTTACAGTATTCTGTATATCATTTATTTATTCTATCACATCACTTTTCTTAAACTAAATTATTTACAATTATACAATTTTAAGACACTAAAATATTTATAAACTAATATCATGATTAATGGTCAGTCTAATTAGAATTAAATCATTCTTTTGTTTCTTATTTCATGCTAACATTTAAACTACCGCACAGTGAAATTTGTGTTCAATTGAATAGATGCTTTTCCTTCGATAGTAACAGTTTTAGCCAATCATGATGGCTTAAGTAAGATTCCAACGAGAACAAGCACCTAATAGAGAAGTAGACAAATCTTAATATAGTGTCGACTAACAAATATTTAAAATGAAACAAACAAAAAAAGATCTAATTTTAATTAGATTGCATTGGATGGAAAAGACTTAAAAACTTACATTATTATATACTATTCAAAAAAAGTAGGGGATATTTGATTTTGGGGGCATAATACTAAAATATGCAAATGACTACGAAAAAAGTCACTATAGAACCTAACAGAAGAAACATTTCCAGTTACATGTGACGCCCAAACGCACCAATAGCTACTGCATGGAATGCAGGTGATGCTTGGGATCATCATGGGGGTCCAACCCAAGATTTGCACGACTCTGACTTGTGGCGCGGACGATGAATGTTTCTCAGTCTGTCATAAGCAGGCTATGGTCCAGATACCGTGATACACAATCTGTACAGGACAGACCACGCTCAGGTCGACCAAGGGCGACAACTCAAGCCCAGGATCGATTTATCCGTACCTTGGCCTTGAGAAATCATGTCATCACAGCAAATCAGATCAGCGCTCGTCTTCAAACAGACACTGGTGTGAGAGTGAGTGGCCAGACGATTCGGAATTGACTACATAGGGGTCACCTTCGCGCCCGACGTCCTCGCGTGATCCCTTGTTTGAGAGATCATCACATTCAGGCAAGACGTCGTTGGTGTAGGGATCGTCAACACTGGAGCAATGTGATGTTTTCAGATGAGTCGAGGTTCACTGTTGATTTTTTGGACAGACGTAGGAGGGTTTGGCGTCGTCGAAACGAGCGCTTCCAAGACGTTAACGTCATCAGACATGATCGATTTGGGGGTGGTTCTGTTATGGTGTGGGGAGGCATCACTAGCTGGAAGAACAGCTTTACATGTTGTTGCAGGGCGTGTTACAGGCCAGTACTACCGGGACAACATCTTGGCAGTCCATGTTGTGCCGTTCGCACGACGTCATGGCCGCCGTTTCATCATCCAGGATGACAATGCAAGATGTCACAGGGCCAGGATCGTTACAGGTTACCTCCAACAACAGAACATCACCACATTACCTTGGCCAGCACTGAGTCCCGACCTCTCCCCCATCGAGCATGTCTGGGACATGCTTGGACAGAGGTTACGTCAACGTCAACAACGTCCTGCCAATGTCCAAGAACTTGCTGCTGCGTTGCAACAGGAATGGGACAATACACTAACAATACTTGATAATTAGAAACCAAGCTTTTCAAACCTCTGTATAATCTTTGCTTTGAGTGGACGGATTTGAAAATTATTTTCGAGTAAATATTTAAAGACAATGTTTCAGAAGTTATACAAAAGTTAACATTTGTAACCAGTAATCAATGTGTTTCTTTGAAAATTTTAAAGTCCTTTTCATAAACGCCATGTTTTGGAGATAGGTATCATCAAGTTTTGTTCACCCTACAGGTAGGTTTCAGAACAAATCTATCATACAGCACATACATCTGTGCACCTGTCCTCAACATGACCTGGTCAATTTGACCCCTGTTGTCATCAAGAAAAACAAAATACACTAATCTTAAATAGGAATTCTCTTAACAGTAAATTTATCATATATCAAAACATTTAATGAATTTCACCGGAAAATTGAGAGACAATTTGTAATAAGTTAAATTGATATCTAGAATTGGATATGATTTTCTCACTGTAAGAATGATGGTACATGTTATTTAAGAGAGGAAAATGTTTTTCTTTAAGTGACAACAGGGAATTAACCTCAGCAACCCGCTACAGCCGTATCACCCCCACTTCTCTTTGTTATATTCATTGTGGTAAATATCTGAAATAAATAATCAACAATATAGTGAGGTATTGTAAATACTACTTTTGAACATGAAATTGTCTGGTATCCTTTATACTGTTTTCAGATAGACTGTTCCTCCAAAATAGTACAAGTGAAGTTAACAAAAATGCTGAAATCGGATAGAATAACGACAAACTGTCAGCAAAATCCACTCTTCATATTTGATCAAAACACAGAAAGTATGTTTCTCTAATGAGCCATATTTATTGTTATTACTGGAAATTCAATTTCAACTTACCTCTGAGCAAGTGGGATGAATACCAATTGTCATATCAAAGTCTTCTTTGGTTGCTCCTTTTCTCATAGCAATAGAATATCCTTGAGTTATTTCTCCAGCATTTGGCCCAAGCACATGGAATCCAACTACACGCTCCTAAACAGATAACATACAGATTTCAAGTATATATTATAATTCAAGAAAAAAAAACCACACAAACATAAACTAACTTTGACAATGAATATTTTGAAAGTTTAAAATTCCATTCTCCAGCTTGTTTTGGAAGCAATGTGTAAAACTCTATCCACTATAATTGAACAAATTGTTACATATTCAAGACGGAAAATTAGCATGGCACTGACATCATCCTAAAACAGAATAGGGCAATAACCAATACTTGGTTCGAAATTAGATGGGGCACATAATGATATAACAAATATTCATGTCATTAAATTTTTTATCAAAACCAGATAACTCCACCCTCTCCACAAGGGGGGTGCTCGATTGTCAGTCCAGAAAGTCCTGAATTAACAGAATTGCAATCGAGCGGCGCGGAATTCATTCCTGTCACAGTTCTGTCAGTGCCGACAATGGAGGTGGTGTGAGTAGAATTGAGACGTAATTAAACACAAGGAATATGTTTCTGCTGCTTGAGATATTTTCTTATTCAGTCGATGCATGTGTTGTAACCCAAAATACCCCTTTTCACTCGATTGTCACTATTTTTGGGATTGAGAGAATTTTATTCCGGAACGACCAATCGAGTACCCCCATAATTTAAAAAGCAAAGGCAGGAACTCTGAAAACATGATTGATTTTGGGGTGCCAATTTTATCTTTCAAATATGGGCACATAAAAAGGATTTATAGACATTTATCTCTTTGTATTTACCTTTTCTGGTATAAGGCATATCAGTTTAGCATAACAAACATTTTCTTCTCTATGTGGTACTGTCCATTCTAAAGGATAATAATTAGAATGGTATATCTGAAATTAATATCAAATTAAATCACTGTCAAATTTCTTTACAATTCCTAAATTTTAATAATAACCCATAAATCTGATAGATTTTGAGTAAACTTTATAGATGAAGCATGTTATTAGTGATGTTTTCTGATAGCGGGATGTGATATATAGCAGATGATTTAAATATGAATGAGTAAATAGCCACAGTTCAAGCTTCTATACTGTAAACTAATGTATTCAGTTCAATAACAAACTTTCAAATGACGAAATGTTAAAACTTGAATTGTGAAAATTTGTCAGACGGCAATTTCTACCCAATGATCCAATCCCAAATTAACTCGTTAAGCGTGACGTTTTTAAAATATTAACTACCCCCTATTGTGTAATTAATTTGACAAAGTGACATAGAACTATGTACTATGCTCTAAGAATAGGTTGGAGGAAAATACCTCCAAGGCGTTATATTACGCCCTACACACAGTGAGTGGCAGTTGTCCAGGACGTAATATAACGTCCTACACATGCTGCGATCGTGGGGGAATCAAGTGATGAACTATGTTCTAAGAATAGGTTGGGGGAAAATACCTCCAAGGTGTTATTATTATGCCCTACACACAGTGAGTGGCAGTTGTCCAGGACGTTATATAACGACCTACGCACTTAACGGGTTAATAAAAGTAAATAGAAATAAAAATGCTACAACAAAACACCTAAAGTTTTCTTCCTACAGTAATAAAGATATGGTTAAAATCAAATCTACAGCTAAGAACATCTAAATTAAGGGTAAAATACCTAAAACAGATGTTTCAACCATATTTTATACTCTTTCAATTGTCTCTGAATATATTTCATGAAATATCTCATAAGAGATAAATTTACCTCTATATTTTCTTCTCCAAATTTTTCCAGGGCAGCTTCTTCTGAATAACCAATACAACCATATTCAATTGGAGTAAATACCGTTGTAGCTACAGACTGATAATCACACTAAAATAAATTAAAATTACCAACACTATAAATATCTGTTATATCTATGATAAGAAGGAATGGAATGGTGTTTAATAATGTGTTGTTGACACTTTACTTAGGCCATATCTGAGACTAACAAATAGTACTTCTATGGTCACGTATGCATAGGGAAAGTGATAATTTTGTGTTTTAGCCTCCTTTTCTTCATATTTCAAAATCAAGGTTTTTTTTATATTAATTAGGGGTGAGGCTACCCAAAAAATGCTTTCTGAAATTCTAAAGCTAGTGAATTGAAGATGGCACAAGTAGTTAGGAAGTGTAATAAACATGGGAAAACTAACATTAAAAATAAAGAAAAAAAAGTTGTTGCCAGGGTAACACATTTTTTTGGAAAAAGTATGAAAATGTAGGTACACCATATCTCTGGCACTATTAAAGATAAATGTTTCATTTTCGGGATGCCTATTCTTTAATGATAACCCCAAAACCAGACAGAGTTTTTCTCTATAATTTTTATAGTTTCTTGGAAAATAATGTTTAAAACATTTGTCTCGCCACAATATTTTGTTTTTGGAGAAATATTTTGATAAATTTTGAAATATTAATAATTCAAATTGCTTTCTGTCTGATTCTGTGGTACATATTAGTTTACCCTGGCAACAACTTTTTTTTAATGCTAGTTTTCCCTTGTTTATTACATTTCCTAACTACTTGTACTATTTTCAATTCAATAGCTTTAATATTTCAGAATAAAAATTTCTGGATAGCCTTCCCCCATAACTACCAATTTGTACACAGGACCTGTTTTGGGGTTTGTTTTTTTTTTAACTATTACTATTAGAATAAAACTGGAAAAGTCTGTTTGCTATGCTACGAAAAATACATCCACCAGCAACAAGTTCACCGGAGGTCTTTTTTTTTCTTTTACAAAGGTCTATTTTCAAAAGAAAAAAATAATCTCAAAAACCCTAATCTGTAAATTGATCACAAGAAGTTAGATGGACTGAGAACCACATTGTGCATAAAATTCTTTGTAGTTTGTTAATAGGTAAAACTGCTTGTTAACGCTCACAAAATGTTTTATTTCTTTTGAACAGAAGGCCCAAGAGAAATCTGGTACATATACAAAAGATCTGGTGTGTCATAGTAAAGTTTATACTTACAAGGGTGTTGGAATTATCATATAATCTGTTGACTAATAATCTACCAGCTTGTATTGCTACTGGTGTTAATTCTGGTACACCTTGAACTATATCACCTATACCATATATATAATCTATATTCGTTTGATCCTTTTCATTACATAATAATTTACCATTCCTATAATATACAATATACATTTCAAAAATATATTCCTGATATTCTAGTTCTCACATAACAAGACAAAATTACTGTTAAAATTCTACATGCATTCTGTATTTTCATAAAGAACTTATTCATCAATGACAATTCATGCCAGTGCCTTATTACTATAATGTGAAGTTGATGTCATTATATGGAAAGAAATGGAATGGTGTTTAATGTCTCATCAACACAACACTTAGGTGTGCAATGCAAGCTAGGATGATTTTGTCTGGACAACAGCATTTCCATCTGTCAAGGTTTTTTTTTTAATACTTGCACACCAATGGACCTTGTTTTTTTTGTCTAATAAGCACTTCAAGGCACACTTGTCTTGTCAGCCGTTGGGCTTGAAAAATCCTGAAGATATTTCCTGAGGATTCAAACTTAAAAAATTCCAGTCAGAGAGTTCAATGCCCTAACCACTTGTATGCCAGTTGGTGATATTGCTACAATACTCATTTGATGATGTGTAAGTAGAAATATAGCATACTTAGGATTTAGTTGAACACCAACTGCTTCTAATCCTATACCACTTGTACATGGATCTCTACCAATAGCTAATAATATCTACAAATAAATTGTAACAATAATTAGTTTCACTGTATATCTAATACATAATTGGGAATCTATAGTTTCATTATTCAAATTGATCAGCATAAATATCGAACTTGTTAGTCTACCCAAAGAATTATTTCCACCAACTTCATATCTTCAAAAATTCAATCTTTGATGCTTTAGAGTACAGTCAGTGAAAATGTAGTGGGTACACCAGAAAGGGCAGACAAATCCATATTACTACTGGTAACATTAACAAGATACAGATAAGGAATCAATGTGTGGTTCTGTTTTTCAACAGATTTCCTTTTCATAAATGGCCTAGCAAATCTAAACTAAGGTACTGATTTTACATGTCTTCAAAGAGATGACATCAATACAAGGTGATCACATTAACATGTTGATATAACTTACTGTATTATATTCTTCTTCTATAATATCATCAGTTGTTGTTGATTTAGCTGTTACTTTATATTTACCCGGTTGTCCATCTTCTAATTTCTCTATCTAGAAAATCATAATTTCAATTTTATTGTTTTGCACAGTTGCCTTCTAAAAGACGGAGGTAAGGTTTTAATCTTTTAAGGTAATTTTTGGTGATACAATAAAAAAGACTATAAAAGACAAATTGTCATCGGTAAATTTATTCATTGTTTATATAATTAAACTAATTAAACTCCATAATGAAATCCTTTTTTTGCAATTAGTTTCAGTAAATCTTATTCTTTCAACACACACAACATAATACTAGGTGACATTTTCATGAAAACAATATTAAAGACACAGTGTGTAATAATTAGATAAAGAAATGGCTATTCTTGTTATGTTCATAGATAGACAATGAAATATGAAAATATTAAAATTTTAGTCAAATTACTTTATTCTGTGCTAATAAGTTATGAATGTTTGAAGTTTTGAAAAAATGCAGTGTAGATTGTTTATTATAGTAGCAAGAGTTGACTAAGTCTTGATTTTCTATTTCATTGTTAAACTTTTAAATGGCAACAGTGTTCTAATCTACTTAATATCTGGGTCATTCATGGTCGAGAGAGTTGTAACATGTAACATTTGAAGCCAGAATAAAGACCTGCAATTGGCAGATTAAGCTCTTACATAATGCATCTTTAAGCGGTGAATTATTAGAAAATATTTACCTTAACAGGAACATAACCTCTGTGGAAAAATATTTTGTGTTCAGACATATATTCGCCTATATATTCTGCTATCTGTTGATCAAAACCACGTAATAATATTGATCGTACCATAACTGTTACATCTAAACCTAATCCGGCTAAAAATCCAGCACATTCTAATGATACATATGAAGCACCAATACATAGTGTTTTACCGGGACAGTATGGTAGAGAAAATAAATCATCACTGAAACAAAACAATAATTAAATCATTTCTACATTTTATTTTCCAAACAAATATTGAAATGACTTGAAACCATCCTAACATCCATCTTCATTAGCCTATTCACATCCTAACTTACAAAATAAAGTGTAGTTAAAAAGTAATTTGAACAAAAATGGACATCAGTAGATCAGAGAGAAGCTATAAGAAAAATCTGCATTTAAAGAAACACAATCTTTTTTAAATGACCACTGTCAATCATGTAGGTTTTTGAACACAGGTAGCAACATGACCATTACTTAGACCATTATTATGTTATAGTGGACAACCATTTTATCAGTCAAGTTGTTGATATTTGTTTTTGGGGGATGCTTGACAATACTGCCATTTCACAGAAATGTATCAGGAAAATCACTGGGTTGCATTTATTAATTTGATTTGCTGCTCACATTAATTCCTTGTTTTAGAATAATACACTATATTTTACCTGGTTATTGTATATTCTTTAGCACCAGGTATATCTGGATATCTGGGACGTTCACCTGTAGCTATTATAAATGTTTCACCGGTTATTTCTTCTACTTTATTATTCTTTTTGGTTGTCTGAAATGTATTACCTCCTAAAATATATCATCGACTCTTTACAGTAAAATCTATCAACACAAGAAGAAATAATGACCTCAAAACCAGGCCTAAATTTGATCTTCAAATTTTTATTAATCACCTATGACAAGTGAACATATTTGAAAAGCATGATTACCTTTAATCTGTGCGGTCCTATAAATTCTCCATAAGCATTTAAATATGTCACTGATTTTTCACGGAGTTGAACTCTGTAATTCCAATTTAATGAACCAATATGATCCTGTTAAAAAAGAAAGATAACAAAATGCTAAACTAAGTGGGTTAAGTTCAATAATTTCTTTGTCTATGAAACATGTCTACACTTTCCCATTCTTGTGGCCAAGCAAATTTTTTTTAACACATATGCAGCATAGGTACTTAAAAGTAAACACTCCTCAAACATGTTGTTCGGGTGCTACCATATCAAAGAAAACCTACAAATTTGCTTCTTTAAAAAATAACTGTGTAACATCCCACACACTATGTGGCTGATTAACTTCTGTTGAACAAATTCAGGAAATTACAATTCGATATGCGCAAATATCAAAAGGAACTTACATTTCAAGTTTCAACAAAATCGGATAAAAATTGTGACCTCTATAGGGTCCACAACCTTGATATAACATATTTTTTACGCAATTTGAGAACGAGGGGCGACCATTTTGTCTGTCAGTTTTGGGCCGTTTTTCACGAAATTCGAACTCAGCGGTCCTTAGGGTTTAACGGTGATATAATAATATGGTTTTTTTAAATGGGATAAAAATTATGGCCTCTATAGGGTCCACATCAGGGGCCATAATTCAGGAAGTTATGTTCCGATATGCGGAATATCGAAAGGAACCAAGATCTTTGGGTTATAAGCATACATTTCAAGTTTAAACCAAATTGGATAAAATTTGTGACCTCTACAGTGTTCACAACCAAAAAACATGATTTTTCGTACAATCAGGGGCCATAATCCATGAAGTTACAGTCCGATACATGGCAATATCGAAAGGAACCAAGATCTGGGGGTGATAAACCTATATTTCAAGTTTCATTGAAATCGGATAAAAATTGTGACCTGTAGACTGTTCACAAACAATTGTGGACGGACGGACAGGGGCGACAACAATATACATCCACATGAAAATGTGGGCGTATAAAAATAATGACAGGCAGATGGGCCAAAAAAGATTTGATTGGCTTTCCATAATCATTTATAGCCAATAAGATGTAAATCCTAGAAAGCTGTTCTTTGGGTATGTCTTGAGCTAGAGTGTAGCAGAGTTAATCTTTATCTCATCATAAACAAAACCAACATTTTATAGTCAATTATTGATAAATAAACCATAACCAAATATTACCTGAATTGCATCTCTCATTTTGTCCCAACTGTGTTTGGCTAAAAATATACATGATCATTTAGTACAGGGACAGTGATGGATAATATCAATTAATTTAAAACTGCATTAGATGACAGATGTTGCATTATCAGAAATTACAAGTTTCTCACTTGAAAAGTTTGCAAATTTTCTAGTTGTGAACACGAAAGTCACTTCACCACTCCTTTTACAAAATGGCGAAATTAATGTATTTTAAGCTGAATAACGTGAAATTCATGATGAAAAGAAGAATTTGACATGTCTGGTGAGTAATTTAAAGTAAAATTGACAACTACTTGTATTCTTCTTCTACACATAATATTATTATCATCTTATATAAACAATAAACTTACCATCTGTTTTAACATCCCAACCAAAACTTTGGGCATCACTTAATTCTTCACCTGTAATTCATCCAAATTCTCAATTTTACTTAAAATATATTTATACATTAAATATTGATTAGACTGTTCTTCAGCAATGATGTAATTTAGTGTATGTTTTCATATGGAACGTAGCCAAGAATTGATTTATCAGGTTTCTTCACTTCTTTATTTATTGTCTTTATGAAACACATTGGTATAGAGCTTTAGCAAGAAGACTGATTGCTCTGTTATAAACAAAGTAAAGTTAAGAAAGAAATTATAAAATAATCTCACCTAAAATAGCAGATCTGTGCATTAATTTTTTTGGTATACAACCAACATTTACACATGTACCACCTAAACCCCATGATGTACCTTGTGGAGTGGGTTTAACAAAATCTAATAAAGCTACCTTTTTACCTAGTTCAGCAGCTGCCTATAAGATAAACATATTAATCAATTAAGCCTTGATAAATTTCGCATAAATGATAATGAAAAATCCCCCAAAAATCAAATCAATATGAGTCATAAATCTCTCTATACTAATATTTGTGACTGTTCGGCCCCTGACGAATTGGTCTCCAGTCGAAATTGAGCCCCGGGCGAAGCCGGGTATCCTTCTAGTATATATATAAAAGAGAAAGTTAGCTGTTTGTTAGCTATAGGAAACCAAATAGTTCAACTTGTATATTTCAAAATAACTTCATAATAACCATTTTTTACAACAAATTTAATGGTGCTGTTTATTTTGTACTAGGTGCAGTATATTTAATAATGAAATTGAAAATTACTTATTATTGCATTAATCGCTGTTAGAAAAATAGAGATTTTTCACCTGTTCCAACACCGGTTGACTAGGCTAGTACTAAATTAAAAACCAGCGGCTGCCAGGCAGGATACGCCCACATTTTCGAGAGATGGATAGAAAACAAGCTAAAACGAAAGTGATTTTTCCTACAATCAAGGGCCATAATTCAGGAAATTACAATTCGATATGCGCAAATATCGAAAGGAACCAAGATCTTTGATAAATAAACTTACAATTCAAGTTTCAACAAAATCGGATAAAAATTGTGACCTCTATAGGGTCCACAACATTGATATACCATATTTTTACGCAATTTGAGAACGAGGGGCGGCCATTTTGTCTGTCAGTTTTGGGCCGATTTTCACGAAATTTGAACTCAGTCGTCCTCAGGGTGTAACGGTGATATAATAATATGTTTTTTTAAATCAGATAAAAATTATGACCTCTATAGGGTCCACAAGTTAACCAGCGGCTGCCAGGCAGGATACGCCCACATTTTCGAGAGATGGATAGAGAACAAGCTAACAAGAAAGTGATTTTTCCTACAATCAAGGGCCATAATTCAGGAAATTACAATTCGATATGCGCATATATCGAAAGGAACTGAGATCTTTGTGTTATAAACTTACATTTCAAGTTTCAACAAAATCGGATAAAAATTGTGACCTCTATAGGGTCCCAACCTTGATATACCATATTTTTACGCTAATTGAGAATGAACGGCAGCCATTTTGTCTGTCAATTTTGGGGCGATTTTCACAAAATTCGAACTCAACTGTCCTTAGGGTGGAACGGTAATATAATAATACGGTTTTTTAAATCGGATAAAAATTATGACCTCTAATGGGTCCACAAGCTAAAAACATGATTACAATTCGGTATGCGCATATATCGAAAGGAAGTGAGATCTTTGTGTTATAAACTTACATTTCAAGTTTCAACAAAATCGGATAAAAATTGTGACCTCTATAGGATCCACAACCTTGATATACCATATTTTTACGCTATTTGAGATTGAACGGCGGCCATTTTGTCTGTCAATTTTGGGCCGATTTTCACGAAATTTGAACTCAGTCGTCCTCAGGGTGTAACGGTGATATAATAATATGTTTTTTTAAATCAGATAAAAATTATGACCTCTATAGGGTCCACAAGTTAACCAGCGGCTGCCAGGCAGGATACGCCCACATTTTCGAGAGATGGATAGAGAACAAGCTAACAAGAAAGTGATTTTTCCTACAATCAAGGGCCATAATTCAGGAAATTACAATTCGATATGCGCATATATCGAAAGGAACTGAGATCTTTGTGTTATAAACTTACATTTCAAGTTTCAACAAAATCGGATAAAAATTGTGACCTCTATAGGGTCCCAACCTTGATATACCATATTTTTACGCTAATTGAGAATGAACGGCAGCCATTTTGTCTGTCAATTTTGGGGCGATTTTCACAAAATTCGAACTCAACTGTCCTTAGGGTGGAACGGTAATATAATAATACGGTTTTTTAAATTGGATAAAAATTATGACCTCTAATGGGTCCACAAGCTAAAAACATGATTACAATTCGGTATGCACATATATCGAAAGGAAGTGAGATCTTTGTGTTATAAACTTACATTTCAAGTTTCAACAAAATCGGATAAAAATTGTGACCTCTATAGGATCCACAACCTTGATATACCATATTTTTACGCTATTTGAGATTGAACGGCGGCCATTTTGTCTGTCAATTTTGGGCCGATTTTCATGAAATTCAAACTCAGTCGTCCTTAGGGTGTAACGGTGATATAATAATACGTTTTTTTAAATCGGATAAAAATTATGACCTCTATAGGGTCCACAAGCTAAAAACGCGATTTTACGTACAATCAGGGGCCATAATTCAGGAAATTACGGTCCGATATGCGCGAATATCAAAAGGAACCGAGATCTTTGGGTTATAGACTTACATTTCAAGTTTCAACAAAATCGGATAAAAATTGTGACCTCTATAGGGTCCACAACCTTGATATACCATTTTCTTACGCTATTTGAGAACGAACGGCGGCCATTTTGTCTGTCAATTTTGGGCCAATTTTCACGAAATTTGAGACTGAACGGCGGCCATTTTGTCTGTCAATTTTGGGCCGATTTTCATGAAATTCAAACTCAGTCGTCCCTATGGTGTAATGGTGATATAATAATACGTTTTTTTTTAAATCGGGTAAAAATTATGACTTCTATAGGGTCCACAAGCTAAAAACGTGATTTTTCGTACAATCAGGGGTCATAATTCAGGAAGTTACGGTCCGTTATGCACGAATATCGAAAGGAACTGAGATCTTTGGGTTATAAACTTACATTTCAAGTTTCAACAAAATCGGATAAAAATTGTGACCCCTATAGGGTCCACAACCTTGATATACCATATTCTTACGCTATTTGGGAACGAATGGCGGCCATTTTGTCTGTCAATTTTGGGCTGATTTTAACAAAATTCGAACTCAAGTCATCCTTAGGGTGTAACGGTGATATAATAGAACGTTTTTTTAAATCAGATAAAAATTATGACTTCTATAGGGTCCACAAGCTAAAAACGTGATTTTTCGTACAATCAGGGGCCATAATTCAGGAAGTTACGGTCCGATATGCACGAATATCGAAAGGAACTGAGATCTTTGGGTTATAAACTTACATTTCAAGTTTCAACAAAATCGGATAAAAATTGTAACCACTATAGGGTCCACAAGCTTGATATACCATATTCTTACGCTAGTATTTGGGAACGAACGGCGGCCATTTTGTCTGTCAATTTTGGGCCAATTTTCACGAAATTCGATACTCAGTCATCCTTAGGGTGTAACGGTGATATAATAGAACGGTTTTTTAAATCAGATAAAAATTATGACTTCTAAAGGGTCCACAAGCTAAAAACGTGATTTTTCGTACAATCAGGGGCCATAATTCAGGAAGTTACTGTCCGATATGCGCAAATATCGAAAAGAACTGAGATCTTTGGGTTATAAACTTACATTTCAAGTTTCAACAAAATCGGATAAAAATTGTGACCTCTATAGGGTCCACAAGCTAAAAACGTGATTTTTCGTACAAACAGGGGCCATAATCCATGAAGTTTCGATCCGATACATGCCAATATCGAAAGCAGCCGAGATCTTTTGGGGATAAACCTATATTTCAAGTTTCGTCGAAATCAGATAAGAATTGTGACTTGTAGAGAGTCCACAAACAATTGTGGACGGACGGACGGACAGGGGCGACGGCATAATACGTCCACATGAAAATATCGAAAGCAGCCGAGATCTTTTGGGGAAAAGAATTGTGACCTGTAGAGAGTCCACAAACAATTGTGGACGGACGGACAGGGGCGTATAAAAACGCGATTTTTCGTACAATCAGGGGCCATAATTCAAGAAGTTACGGTCCGATATGCGCGAATATCGAAAGGAACCAAGATCTTTGGGTTATAAACTTACATTTCAAGTTTCAACAAAATTGGATAAAAATTGTGACCTCTATAGGGTCCACAACCTTGATATACCATATTTTTACGCTATTTGAGAATGAATGGCGCCCATTTTGTCTGTCAGTTTTCGGCCGATTTTCACGAAATTTGAACTCAGCCGTCCTTATGGTTTAACGGTGATATATTAACACAGTTTTTTAAATCGGATAAAAATTATGACCTCTATAGGGTCCACAAGCCAAAAAACACGTTTTTGCGTACAATCAGGGGCCATAATTCATGAAGTTACGGTCCGATATGCGCGAATATCGAAAGGAACCAAGATCTTTGTGGTATAAACTTACATTTCAAGTTTCAACAAAATCGGATAAAAATTGTGACCTCTATAGGGTCCACAACCTTGATATTCCATATTTTTACGCTATTTGAGAACGAACGGCGGCCATTTTGTCTGTCAGTTTTGGGCCAATTTTCACGAAATTCGAACTCAACCGTCCTTAGGGTTTAACGGTGACATATTAACACGTTTTTTTAAATCGGATAAAAATTATGACCTCTATAGGGTCCACAAGCCAAAAAACACGTTTTTGCGTACAATCAGGGGCCATAATTCATGAAGTTACGGTCTGATATGCGCGAATATCGAAAGGAACCGAGATCTTTGATTATAAACTTACATTTCAAGTTTCAACAAAATCAGATAAAAATTGTGACCTCTACAGTGTTAACAAGCCAAAAACGTGATTTTTCGTACAATCAGGGGCTATAATCCATGAAGTTACGGTCAGATAGATGCCAATATCGAAAGGAACCGAGATCTTAGTGTGATAAACCTATATTTCAAGTTTCATTGAAATCGGATAAAAATTGTGACCTGTAGACTGTTCACAAACAATTGTGGACGGACGGACGGACAGGGGCGACGACAATATACGTCCACATGAAAATGTGGGCGTATAAAAATATAATTACCTTGGCAGCAGACAAACCACCTGATCCTCCACCAATGACAATTAGATCATAATCATATTTCTCATTAGGTGCATTTATCATCTGTAACAACTTATTATCACTATGTGCTTTTAATGTGGAATCACAACCACCTAATAAAACAATAGTTTCAATTAAATTATATCTTACTTCATATTGAGTAACTTAATCAATAGTTTCATTATTGAATCTTATTTTGGATTGAAATTATTGTAAAGCCAGAAATCTTGTATAAAAGGAATGTATCTATTAGCAATATTAACATGGCACATTTTACTTCATAAAACCTGAAAACTGTCAATATAAAGAGGTAATTCCCTTGCGGTTATATAAATATGAAAATATCAATTGAAATAATTTCATGCCTCAAAGATGCTGACACAAGGTCAACCATCATTATTTGAATGCTATTTAAGTTTAATAAATAATTAGTGATTACCTATCTAGAGATAGATAGCACCTGATAGATAGTATCCGTTTGGATAGTCTTGAAATATTATATTTATATGAGCATTACAGGATTGAATAATCTAATAAGAATTATTACCTAAATGTGTGCCATTGATATACACATTGGGTACAGTCTTTTGACCTGATATTTCTAATAATGTGTTTTGTAGATCTGCCATATTATCTGAAATAATTAATTAAATTATACAGTACATTACAAATTAATACTGGTACATGATGTAGTTGAAGTAAAAACCCCACTCAATTTAATGAAGTACATGTATATACATTGCTTCAAAACATACATGTATGAAAGGATTATAAGTCCTAGTTTACATAAGTTTATACCTGTGACATATTTTTGTGTATCATTAAAAGATGGATGAACATTTGGACACAAATTTTACTTACTTTCTTTATCCATTTCCAAGGAAAAATATTCAACATTTAAGCTTTTAAATAAATCTTTCACCTGTGAAATAGACCAAAATTTTGTCTTACAATGAAATTAATTACACACTTGGCTTTTTACTACATTTCACGACAGTGGTTATTTATAAAAGTTTTTTTTTCAATGTGCTGACATGTATGGAGATTTCTTGTAGCACATAACTATCATGACACCATTAGAATACTGTATATACGTTTGGAAAATATTTTTTTCTTGGATTGATTCCCTTACTGCTAGTTTGTTTTTATTTATGAGTGAAGCATTATTGGGACTGTGCATGGCAGTGGACGCTTACGACCAGACCTCAGGATCCATTCACTTGATTTATTGTTGGAAATGCCTGTATATTGTGTCCTGTAGGTGGGTTTGTCTTGTATAATTGTATATGTGTGGATGTTTGGTGCTGGGGGCCTGCACTTACTACTAATAGAACCGTTTCCTAGTATTAATGTGTAATACAAAATTCAAAAATCTACCTATATGAAGGTATCAGAATGTTTTATCATACATGTACCATTAAGCTTAATTATCAAATTCTTACCTTGGCACAGAAGGGACATGTTGTTTTACTGAATATCATAACTTTATTTTTATCTATATAACCTTGTATTAAGGTTTTCAAATCACCCTGTACCGGCGGCATCTTGCCACGCAAACCCTCTAGAGGTGACCCTGCACGTTAAATCTTGAAAAGTTGTACCTGGAAACAAACAGATGAAAATATTCTATTTCATATATAATGTAAAGCTTATGTCGCAAGATATCAATACAAGTTATTTCACCCTATGTCCCTCGGCTCTAATAAGCCAACTCTAAAAGTCAATAGACCTGTGTAACTTATACTAGCTTGTTCTAGGCTTCACAAGTGTATCTACTATAGTGATTTAGTATTTTTTTTTGCTCACTTGACAATAGCCCTTAACTGACCTACTAACTTACACATGATAACACACTCTCCCTTGATGTTTTGTAAGATATCATAGTAAATGGCTGTTATCAGCAGTAGATATAGAAAATCTGCAGAGTAGGTTGGTCATTAATAGAACACAATTTTTATAGGAAACAATGACTGGTTTTATTGTAAAAACATGATCTTTCGACATATATCCTCTTATCGTTATCAAGCACAATGATAATGAAAAGAGGATACTTGTCGAAACGTTGTGCTTTTAGAATAAATTCAGTGATTTTCCCATAAAAACTGTGTATAACTATAATATGTTTCAAAATCGCTAAAAATGCCACTTAATTAAAGATTAGGTTAGTCATGAACTGAAGGGGGAAGACTTGAAAGCAACTCACCGATGAATTTACATTTAAAATATTTTAAATACCGGTACTGATATATTTATGTAACAATGCAACATCTGGAGAATTCTAGCTATGTCAACCATCATGTCACTCCTTGATTAATGCAAGATTTGTTGAGAACATGACACAGCAGATCTCTAATTGTAACTATAGATAGTAAAGCAAACACAACTGATAGACAATCTAACATTGACATTTCAATTTCATCTGACATTACCTTTTGGATAAGTCTAATGATCTACCATTTGATATAGGCCTAATGATAGGTAATAAAAAGTCCTGTGCATATTTTTTTTGACAGTTGGCTGACTAACTCTTCTCTAAGTTCTTAGTGCATGTACCGGTTCCGGCGGTTGTTATGTTATAGTCACATTTTGTAATTTAGACACAAAACATAGGCCTAATGAATGTGGTTTCCGAACGAACAAATATTATGATCTTACGAGCGACAAGAGCTTCGTCTTTTTAGACGTACTCAGATATTTCTCAACTCCGGTTCTGTGACAACGTGAAAATGTGGGTGTTCATTTACATTGCCTGTAACCTAATTAGAACCAGCTGGATTAATACTCGATCCCCACATTTGGATAAAATAAGTTACGTACACCGAATACTTACGTGTTTAATTTATATCAACAAACCCCTACTCATTCCCTCAACAATATACTTTACTATCCTCCTATCTTGTCAATGTAATGTGCATGGCATGGTTTAGAAATACCACGTGACAATGACGTCAGTAGAAAACGCGCTAAATCATTACTGTTAAATTGAAAGTAGAGTATTACTTGACACATTCGTTTTTTTATCATTCACGGATCCAGGATATTGCTATTCGTAATCTCACGGGTTTGTCAAGCAAAATGGGGGTAAGGTTGAAGTGCTCTTTACGACACCATAGATTCATACGTATAGTAATAGTATATAGGCCTCTAGGGCCATTTCATTTATCATATATTATTATATATGACATGACAATTGACATGTTCTTTCAATCTTTGTTAATTTTGGGTTTTCTGACCTATAGATGATGATACAATTATTAATGAATTAAAATCGATTCACCACTACCAGATAGTTGTTATTGTTTGGTTTGTGGGTTCCGTTAAAGGGACTATCCCGATATCAAGAGAGTCTCAAAAATAAAAGTCTGAGTACGTATGAAATTTAAGCGCCAAAATATAGAGGAATGAGGTATTTACCTTCTCTCAAAATTCCAGCTCAAAATATTGAGTCGTTTGGACGTGAATGTCAAAATTGCTTATCCGGGCACGTAACCATTTTAAGATTTCGGGTCAGTTTTTTCGTTGGGTGACCTGATAATCGATTCCCATTCCTTGAGAGGTCTATGTAGTGAATGACCCATGTGCTGTACTTGATAACGAAAGGTAAATTTCAACTACACGTTATTTTTATAAAATAAAAGTCTGGTTTTATCCAGACACCGCATAATACAGCTTGGGACACCGGTCTCCATTTCCAGACGGAGACTGACGGGTTTAAGTGGGTTGAAAACTTATCACAAATATTGAGTTAGTTGCTCGGCCCTCAGCTAGGGGATTTTAAGGGATTTTAACACAAAATTAAGCAGTTTTATTCTCCAAAAAATATCGGGATTAGCCCTTTAAGTAACACAGTTGTTTAGTTCAATACATTTATTCTTGAAGACATCTCACATTGCCATCATTACACGCCATGTACGAACTCCAAAACGAGGGTGCTCAGAACCTATGTATTACGTCGCGTGATCCAAACGTACTTGATAATACAACATCCCATTTTCTTAGACGTTTGCTGACTACTCTTTACAATGTATCACGTATAATAATACTTCATGAACAAACATAATTTTACAGAAACAAGAATGATAAGATGGACCACGATGATCTAACTTCATTTAAATGTTTCAACATACGGTATCAATTAGGCCTACATATTTTACATTTCTGTGATAAGCCTTCTTATAGGTCTTATACGTAGACATCAAGATCTTCGAGGCGCTTATGGCCATATATGTACCTTTTATTTAGGCAATGCTCTTTGATCAGGCGGATCATTATAATAGTCATTCAATTTATCAATATCTCCAAAATCACAGTCAATGATTTTGGGCTGATCAAACAAGTACGATTGCGTCTTAAATGACCGTTAGTAGTCTACAATATAAGACCTGGGATTAGAGGTTTTCTTTATGGCAGTGCCATGCTTTTTTCTGTCATATAAAGACATTGGTTTGCGGTTTCAACTCTTTGAGTGAGGTTGTCTTATGACGTTTATCGAAGTTTAGCTTAGTAAAGGCAAATAAGGCCACTGTGGATTTAACTTCTCAGAAGAAGGAATTTGACATCTAATTTTTCTACCCAATAGGAGTTCGGAAGGACTAAAACTGTTGTGCAATCTGCACTGGACTCGATCTGTAAGCCAATAATGCCTTATAAGGATCGGGTGACTTTTTAATTAAGTTTTTAACTGTTTTAACCGCCTTTTCCGCTGCCCCATTACTTTATGGGTACAGGTGACTACTTGTAATATGTTCAAATTCGTATTCACGTGCAAATTTAGAAAATTCAAAAGCTGAATACTGTGAGCCATTATTTAATAGATCTAAACATTTGCGGAATGCCGTGTCTCGCAAAAATGATTTCAAGTGTGTAATAACTTCACTAGTTGAAGTAACTTGAAGATTGGCGATTTCAACATGTCTGGAAAAATAATCTACTACCAATAAATATGTTTTTCCGCGAAGGTAATATAAATCGCTTCCTACAATCTGCCATGGACAGTCTGGAAATTTACTAGGAATTAATGGTTCGAATTGTTTTTCGCGATGTTCTGCACACTGTGTGCATTTATAAACTAAGTCTGCGATTTGAGGGGGGGGGGGATGGCCGAATGGTTAGCACGTGCGCGCTGCGCTGTATCATACGGTCTGTCATTGAGTCAACTGGCGGGGTTTCGAATCCCCGGTGTACGTGACAAGGAGTAGGGTCGCCTGTCCAACCTCGTGGGTTTTCTCCGGGTCCTCCGGTTTCCTCCCACTGCTAAAGACCGCTACGCGCAAGCGAATTATTGACATAAAATTGAACCATGTGTTAGTCCAGAAATGACCTAGTTTGTGTGATTGTGTTGAATAGACGTTAAACCCCATCTCTCTCTCTCTCTCTCTCTCTCTCTCTCTCTCTCTGCGATTTGAGAGCTCAAATTTGGCCACCATACGCTTTGTATGGCTCGTTGGCGTCATTATTGGCGATTCCCATGTGTCCTTCATGTATTCTGTCCAAGATTTTAAGTCTCATTGAAATAGGAATAACAATACGAGATCCTCGTAAAAGGATATTATCATAGACAGTAAAATCATGACGAACTGGCCAATATGGTTTTTTTTATCCGGTCAAATGAAAATATGAAACGGAAATAAAAAATGTCACAATGTCGAGTTTACCCTTTTTTGTCTTGGAAAATGCCCCAAAATATTACCTTTCTAGATATGCTCGGCATCCCTTCCCGTTTTGAAAAATCCTGTATTCATCCAGAGGCGGATTGGCAATGAGGGAATTTGGGCTGGGGCCGCTGAGTAAACATGGTCGCTGGACTGTGAAAGAAATACCCTCGTATAGGTGAATATGCCGGGCTGTTTTTACCAACTAATCCGCTACTTTGTGTATCAGGGAGTTAAAAGTCTCACAAGTCTCCTTTCCCATCCTCACCTAAAAATAGATATTTCATATAAATATCTATAAAGTGAGGTAATTTTGAAACGAGGAGACCCATCTTAACAATGAAAATAAAGGTAGAACACATCAAGTACGTAAACCATGGTAAATATACTAAGCAGCAAAAGAAACGCCAGGTTGGTATGTTACTCTGAATAGACGCATTGCATAAAACTTGCCAAATATTTTTATTGTATATTAAATTGTGACCACATCTCCAACTTTACCTCAGCAATAAGACTCCTTCCCAAACACCAGCCCTATAAAATGCACCCCCCATACCTGGTTGAATCATTCACACTACAACATCAGCAGCAAGGTAAACGCCTCACGATAGCTCAGAGGAACCGGGCGTATGGGAGACTCACACTGTCCAAGCCGTTGCCAATCACTTCCAGGTCAATGTTTGAACCAGCTTCAGCAACGCTTTCGGGTCACCAACACCACGGATGATCGACCCAGAACTAGTAGACCAAGGGTTACCACAAGGCGATAAGACTGCCAAGTTGTGCGACAGCACGTGCGGAATCCCTTCACACAGGCATCTGAGATAGCGCGTCAGACAGTGGGAACACACGTAAGACCCATCAGTACCGATACAGTGCGCCAACGTCTCACCAGAGAGAACATCCACTGCCATAGACCTTACTGTGGACCGATCCTCACCCTTCGTCATCGACGTGAACGTCTACAGTTTACCCAATAACACCAGAACTGGCGACACAGGCAATGAAGAACTGTTCTGTTCACAGATGAGGGTCGGTATTGCGTATCAACTGCAGATGGCATGACCAGAATATGGCGTCGACGTGACCAGCGTTATTCTGACCAATGTGTCATTGAACGCGACCCATGGGGAGGTCCAAGCATAATGGTTTGGAGTGGAATCGGCCTGAACCAGAGAGTGGGTCATGTGGTGTTCCAAAATCCTGGTCCAGCGAGAGGGGCCGCATCACAGCAGTGCGCTACATCGATCAAGCTCTCAGACCCCACGTCATACCACATTTCGCACGTCATCGAAACAACGCCCTTGCCCACACCGCCAGAGTTTCTCGGTCAGCCCTTAGTCCGGAAGAAATTCAGACGAGACCAACCACAGCCGATGGATTGCCCCAGGCTTTTCTGAGAGTGTGGTTCCAGGTGCCAATGGCATTCATCAATCGTCTGGTCCACTCCATGTACAGACGCTGCGCTGCTGTTATTGACACTCGCGGTGAACACACCAGATACTGATGTATAGACTGTGTACAGACTCTAAACCTTCTCGTAATGTCTTGGAATTGTGACGAATTAATCACTAATGTGTCAACATACTGTTCACAAAAAATTGCTTTGATCCATTTATTAAGTCGTTTTCTAGAATGATTTGATTAAAGTGCCTCTCTGATTTTGAAATCGTACTAACGTTTATTTTGCTGTTTATTATAGCTGTTTTGTAATGAACTGTACTTATTTATCTACGTGTATAAATTATGTGTAATTGTTAAATATTTACCTGGTATTTTTCCTTTAGAAAATTGTAGTGCACGAACCTGACAATACGGAAACGCATAGTTTAATATGTGATACAAGGTGACCTGTTATTATACTTATTTGAAAGTGAATTGAATGACATTACTTAATCCAAAATGTTCACGGGTTCGCTCCCGCGGTGTTGGCCGAGAAAGTTCTTCTGGATTTTCCGGGTTGGTTTCCCCATGTCAGTGGTACAGGATGGAGTGCCTGATAAGGACAGCTGTCTAGTCGTACGGATGGTACGAGAGAGAGAGAGAAATGGGGTTTAACCTCCACTCGACACAAACTAGGTCATTTCGGGACTAACACTTGGTTCCATTTTTATTTCAATCATTCGCTTGCGCGTATGGGTCTTTAGCAGTGGGAGGAAACCGGAGGACCCGGAGAAAACCCACGAGGTTGGACAGGAGACCCTACTCCTTGTCACGTACAACCGGGGAATCGAAAGCCCGCCAGTTGACTCAATGACAGACCGTATGATACAGCGTGCGCGTGCTAACTATTCGGCCATCCAACCCCCCACGGATGGTACGAAAAACCGAGGTCCCATGTACACATGGCGTGCACGTACAGATCCCTTGCAGGCTGGAATTCGATAATAAGAGTAGGCGTGGCGCTGCTGTCAGGGCAGAACATGACTTTAAACCCCATTTCATTTCATTTTCCAAAACACATTTTAACTACGCCGAACAATTAATACATCCAAACAGGTAAAATAAAAATCTAAATAATAATTAAACAGGTAGGCCTCTGGCCTTCATATTTAGATCGGACCGTAAGACCCAGGGGCCTGTTTCACCAAATTTTAACTAAGATAAAATCCAAATTTTAGTAATTTGATTGGATAATATTAGATTGATTTTGTGCTTAGCCAATCAAAATTGAAGTATCTACTAAAATTTGGATTTTATCTTCAGTTAAAATTTCGTGAAACAGGCCCCTGGTTGTGGTGTGGACCATCCAGAGGTTCGAATTTTTATTCAGTTTTGATGAAACTTAAAATATATATTTATATCCCAAAGATCTAATTTCGATATTGGCGCGTATTGGACCGTAACTTTCTGGATTATTTCCCCCGATTGTAGAAATGAAATGAAATGGGGTTTAACGTCCTACTGTTTTGCTCCGAACTGGGCTAATGAAGACGGGCATACGCCATACAGTGTGCTATGAGGGAAATTTTGCCCGGACAGCGGCACTACGGCCTACTCTTATATCACATTTTTAGATTATGGGCCCTCTAGAGGTCACAATTTTTTTTTATCTTATTTTCAAAACTGTTCAAATATATCACCGTACTGTTACAGCACAATTATGGTTGAGTCCGAATTTCCTAAAAATCGGACCGAATCTTCCCGTTAAATAGCCGCTCCCTGTTACACAAATAATAAAAGCATATAATACCCAGGTTGTAGACCATCTAGAGGTCACAATTTTATCCGATTTAATTTAGATGAAACTTAAAACGAGTTTAATTTTCATGCGGAACTGCCCCTGCCTTTTACACAAAATGTGAAATATGAATGAAGTGTGTGGACTTTTCACGATGAAACTTAAACTATGTGTTATGGAGCAAACGTTCTTGGATGAGTTCGACTTTCGTACACACCAGACCTTACATTCTAGAGCTATAGCTCCCTTTTTTCACACAAAATTTGAAATATGTATAGATTTTGTAGGACCTCCAGATGGGCTACTATTGTTGTCCCATTCTGATGAAACTTAACAAATATGTTAAGGATCAAAAGATCTTGAATGAGAGAATGAGCTTTATCTCTTCCCCGTATTTTTCATACAAAATGTGGGCGTACCTTGGTTGGCACCGCTCGTTTTAACGGGTCACACCACAACTGACAGCAGTGGATTATTTGATGGATAAGGGACACCAGGAAAGAGTATAAAGAAAACTCGTATCCCAGGGTTCTCTTTTCTGAAAGTCTGTATACGCTCTAGGCACTCTGGTGTTTAATCTTGCGTTCAATAACCGGGAGAAAGAAAGAAGTACTTGCAACCAAATTAAAGCCCCCCAACCCCAACCCCAACCCCAACCTGATAAATTATACCATGCAATTGTTTGACAACTATGACGATTTTCATTAGGCTCTTAACCAAGTTATTGCAAACATTTTGCTTGGAACTCTTGCGATTTGTGTTCATATCGTTATATGGTTTCCAAAAATGTATAGTTTATTTAGCAGGGAGGATCTTGTAGCGGAAACCCACGCTGGAAATTTTGGCTGCAGGCCCGTTGCGTGTTTTATATAGCGGTGTCCTACGTGGGTGTTTAGGTTAAGTCAGTGAAGCTCAGAGAGCTTACAATTTCTCAGTACATATAAGAAACATAATAATTAGTATTTAAAATAGTGCTAGGTATTTAAAGAAACATTATGAGCGATTCTCACTCTAATAGTTAAAAACTAGATAATGTAAAGGCAATTTGCTGAAAATTTCATTCGAATTGATCCACTATGAACCGAGAACAAAGCGATTGAATTTCCGCCTAGCCTTGATCATCATTACTGAAGTCAGTACGATAAACAGCATAGTCTCAATTATCCACTTAATCGTTAAATCGTGAAGGAAAGTTATGCGGTAAATCGGCTCACAATCCATTAAAGATGGTCTGGATAGGTTAATTAATGTCTATTTAATAATTTTGATAACATTTCAGGCCTAAAGAAAGACCTGCAATAGACAGATTTAGCTCTTGCATAATGTATGTTTAATAACAGAAACAATTAATGTATTGGGTTTATTGTGGTTTTATTTTTTTAAAAAGCACAAAATAACAATGTGAAAATATGAACAATATGGGAATCAAAAACAACAAATTCTTAAAATACATATCAGCAACAATTACGGTACAAAACAGTAATGTTGCCCAATGAAGAAAGATAGTTGATATATGTGATGATTTTTATTGATTCATTCATTTTGATATCGACAAATATGTTAACATACCTGTTATCTATTCTCTGTTTGTCAGGTTATTACCACATTTATGTATATAATAGATCACCCAGTGCACAATAACAAAACAAAATCAATAAGCTCTCATAACATGGTTAGTTTGATGGAAACTCTGGCTAAATGAGACAGTGCCTAGAAACATGTGTTGACATTAAGTCGGGGTTGGTCAAATACATATATGATGCCTTAGAAACATTTACATATTTTTAACATTCAACGTTAATGAGTCAGATTCTATAGATTAATTTAAATATAAACATTTGAAACATTTAGTAATGTTTAGAAATTTGAAAATTATCTGTTCCTACAACAGACGTACATAGAGCAAGGTATATTTTACACTCTTAAATTGAAAGTTAAAATGCCTGTATCTCTCAAAAGCTGGAAAACTTCAAAGCAATACCTTTATAAAGTGAAGATTTCCAAAATGATGCCCCTTTATTGTTTTAATTTATTGATTTAATATGACATAAGATAAGATTTTGTTGTTTCACAATGCCCTTTTCAGACCACACACAATTAATATACATGACATATTACAGAACATAAAATAAATAGTAATATACATATATAAAGATTATTTATACATAAGAATACGAAACATAAAATACAAGTTCATGTTAAAAGTGAAAATATACAGAAAACAATATTTGAAAATGTATACATGAAAAGAATATGTGAATTTTGACTTGTACTGTTAGTATGGTAAGGAGATGCCTTATATATATATAAAGACACACACTCATAGAAACTGAAGGGGGAGAGTTAAATATATTTTCAAACCTTATGGTCAGATTGTTACCACTGAAAGTAGCAGAAAGAAGATTTAACCGGAGAGATTGATAGTGTGGACATTCAGTTAAAAAGTGAAATTGGTTTTCTCCTTTAAAAGGGAACTATACATTAACAAACAAAGCTGCCAATGTTCAATTAACTTGGTTAACTTGGGACTAGATATTGAGTGGATTAGACAATGCCTGCCATATCCGTGTTAAACGATAATACAGACGCCACTCATGGAGACTGTCGATAGAGGGACTGAAAATGGTAATGATACTTGACAATCTAGAATACGAACTGTCAATTGGCAAATACAATTTAGGCTATTTCTTGTCAAAACTTTGAACATTCATAATTTTGCTCAAAATAAACTAATTTGACAGAAATTTTCAATTTAATCATTTTCATTATCTATTGTTGATCTATAATAGCAAGAATGGCTAGCTCTAAATCTATTGTTGATCTATAATAGCAAGAATGGCTAGCTCTTTCTCTAAATCTTGAATAATTCTTCTTTAAAGGTGTAAAAGAATTGGAATGTACATAGTAAATTTAATAATAAAGACATTCTAAACGTTCATTCAATTAAATTCTTGTTTTCATTTATACTACACCTGAATATCAGAGTAATAATAAACAAAAATAAACAGTATACAATAAAACATAAATGCCTAAATAGGTTCATTTCATAAATAAATAAATAATGTAGGACAAAACAATGAGAATTCTACTTCAATATACTATATTTTTAATAAAGCTAATGGATATTCCATTACTATAGCCGATTGTTATTAGTTTATAACATTTTCTCTTGCAAGATAGCTTACCCCCAAGTATGTTTAAATTATGTTTTTGAAGAAATAGTCTTCTCTGAATAAGGTATTTTCAATAATTGAATTAAACTGTTTCATTATTTGTAGATTTTATAGATTCTTTTTTATGAATTTTTGCAGCTTTAAAGCAGGATATGGTGCCAATAATTGATAAAATTATCATAAAATAAAACATTCCAGACCACCCATAGTATGTAGATATAAAACCTATAATAGGTCCTTCCATAAAAGTTCCTACACTGCCAAATCCTAGAAAGAGAAAAATACCAAATTATATAATTGCCTAATGCTTTGTAATTTAACAACAGAGTAATTCTCTAGCTTCAAACACTTCATCTATGATGTACGATTCAAAAACATACAGTGTGTGCCCACATGGCTGCCTAATTTTGTGTGTATGACAAAGGCAAACAAATAATGGTAGCTAAGTTGTATTCATACAGAACGTTTTTTTTTCGGTATCACATTCACAAACTTTAACAGCACAAATATAACTCAGCAAAAAGCTTTCAAAAATTATGATCCTAAAATTTTTGAAAATTAATAATACGAGTAGGCCGTTTCAATTCAGCGGCCACATGAACTTAAATTTTACATCAAGTGGGCCAGAGATATACAAAAATATCAAGATAAAGTCAAATGTCCTTGAACTTTACTGTATTCTAAAAACAAAGCCAAACGTCTTTGACACAGGCAATTTTTTAGACTGTTTTCCAAATTGTCAAGATATAATATTGAACGCAACGTTCTCTTGTATTACACACAACTTAGATATCTATGACATACAGTATGGTACAGAAGTAAGAGTTTTACTGAAACCGGAAAACAATAATAAATCATGATTTCCATTGCTAGTTTCTAAGAATTCTCGACACTCACTTTGTTGAAATTTGTTCCACAGGCCACATTTAAACCCTTGGCGGGTCTGATCTGGCCGACAGGCCGCATGTTTGACATGGTAAATCCCCACCACCCATACTACCCAACATATGAAATTATATAAAATGCCATTCTAAGGCTAAAGAAAAAGAAGAACATAAGTAACAACAAAACCATTAAACTCAATTATGGTCTAAATGGTCACACTCATAGTTTAAATTCTTATAAAGTTCTTACCATTAATTAATCCAACTGTAGCTACAGCAGCATTTCTGTTTCCCTTTTCTCCTAATTCAGCTGCTATAGAACCACCTAAAATTAAGGAATTATTCAGAGGTCACTCAAGATTTTCTCTTTATTTGGATTTCATTCATGAGCCAATCACATGTCCAGGAATTTGAGCAGAATAAGCAGGGGGGATCTGGGGGGAGACATCGTCAAGTTAGGCATGAAGTGTGGGAGATGACCTCACAATTTTATCAAATCAGAAGCTCTGAGATAATATTTCTGCACATTTAGGTGCATACAGGATTACATTGGAATGAGGCCAAAACTGTGTGAATGCTTTGCACGTTTGTTTGTTGGTTTCACTTATGTTATTTTGATGAAAGTAGAAGAAAAAATATGCTGTGCATGAGGAAGCGACTGTCTGAGCATCAGTTCAGAAGAAAGAGTTTGTTTAAAGTTACAAATTTTCTATATATTTCTAGACCTGGCAGTCGGGTGTCTGATTTTGGTTGGAATCAAATATTTATTATCTTGCAAACTGTATTTCATTATCTTGAAAGAATAAAAATTTGGGATAGAGATTTTCTGTTTTGGAGATAAATAGGCCAAAATGATCAAATGCGGAATAACTATGTTAAACAAACTAAATTTAGTTTACATCTTATTTGTGTGTTAACACAGTTTTCTTCTAATAAAATTTAATTTATTTGAAGCGTTCGGGAAAACATTAGAAGTGAAATAAAGGATGCTAGATAATTTTTTCTTAATCTACAGAACTTATTGCTAATTTCGTCACACCTTAAAGCCTTACCTAATAGGGTATCTGGACCTGAACTAAATGCTCCAGCTAAAAACATGAATACAGCATTAAATGTCATGCCCCACGTACATGTTAAATTAAAACATATTAAAAATATTGTAGACAGAGCAACTGAGACAGCATTTCCGAATATAGATCGACCTGCATAAAATCTGTAAAGAGAAGAAATAAGGGTATTTGTAACCAAGTTAACAGTTATTCCATTTTAATATTAGTACTGGTACTAATTACTGAAAGATTTCCCAGACAACCCCAATTAATGAACTTTACTCCTGCTTCATTCTACCTAAGTCTGATGTAATCCAGCAGCTATCTTCATAGTGATATAGTGGTTCACATTATTAGTAATATTCATGATTAAAATATACGCATACTAATCTTCAGTACGCCAACATTATACACTCAGCAGAGAAAACAGTTATACATCACTTATATGGGCATTAATAAAGTTTACAGAAAAATACTGTTCATTTCAATCTGAGTGATATTAGCAGAGCAATTATGTGTTGGAATGTTAGAGCAATTGTATCAAGTCGTAAAACACATAGGGTAATATACACCTGGTATTTTATGTTTAACCTTGGAGGTGAATATGGATCAGGAGCAAGGAGAAGACAACTAATCAGAAACATCACTTTATCATATAGAAATGAAATGGGGTTTAACTCCTACTGTTCTGCTCCTAAACTGGGCTAATGAAGACGGGCATACGCCATACAGTGTGCTATGAGGGAAATTTTGCCCGGGCAGCGGCACTATCGCCTACTCTTATATCGAATTTCAACTGCAAAGGGATCTTTTACATGCATTCCAATGTATACACGGTTTTTCGTCTCATCCGAAGGACTAGACAGCTGTCCTTGTCAGACCCTCCGTTCTGCACCGCTGACAAGGGGAAACCACGTCGGAAAATCGGGATGAACTTTCTCGGCCAATGCAGGGATCGAACACCCGACCTCCAGGCTAGCGAGCCAGCGCCTTAACCACCCAGCCACCGTGGCTCCCACTTTATCATATAAGTGTTACAAATTACAATATTCAATGAGCTGAAAATTCACCAGGAATATTCATGTTCTCTGTCTTAATAACCATCATCAGATTATAAAATCAAAAACAGATTTCTATAAATCTTACAAGTTAATTTAACAATCGCACAGGCAATCATAATTTCCTTCAAAATGACACTCATATATTTAAAGTTGGACAAAATGTCTAAAATTGGTGGATTAAAAATTAATCATGTGCAGAAAATGGTGAATATAGAATAAAGTTCTGTATCATGTCCCATATGTCAATCAAAACACAATAACCTACCTGTCGATTAAAATACCAATTAAAGCACTACCCGCGACACCTCCTATGTCAAAAACTGTAGAAAATATTCCTGAGAGACTTTTAGAATAATTTAACTGAAAGAAGAACAAGTGGTTACAATGGAAAATTCTGGAAGACAAAACTATGGTGCAAACAGAAGTATATGACAACAACTCATATAGCACTGCCAGGCAACAAATCTATGCTCAACAGCAGCATTTTAGCAGGTAACTTCAAGTTTTTTGGGTCAGGGTCAATAACTATGCATGAAATTGTACAATTCTAAATTCTGAAAATGACATTTTGAAAAAATCTAAAAAACTCTGACCTGTAAAGTGTTAATAAGACTTGTGTGACCAAATGCAGATTTTAAATACCGTTTTTGTACGCCCACACTGAAATGT
This sequence comes from Patella vulgata, assembly GCF_932274485.2. Classification (NCBI taxonomy): domain Eukaryota; kingdom Metazoa; phylum Mollusca; class Gastropoda; family Patellidae; genus Patella; species Patella vulgata. The sequence continues at coordinate 50,009,333 of NC_065885.2, forward strand.
GGTCGTACATTGTCGTTGCCCCTGTCCGTCCAGCGTCCACAATTGCTTGCTGGCGCTCTACAGGCAAAGTTAAAGATGCATTATGTAAGATTTAGATAAAGAACTGACCGTTCTTGCTAAAATAGCAACGGTGCTGGACAATTTGAAACCAGAATAAAGACCTGCAATAGGTAGATTAAGTTCTTACATGATGCATCCCTAAATCAAAGGGAGTATACTTTAACAGTTTAACTAAATCAGGAGTATTAGATAATCCTTTAAAAATGGGTATTGTTTATAGATCTGCTTGTATGAAATTACAAACCAAAGATCAATACATAGAAATGGGTCTACAGGTAAAACATTTTTACACTCTATTACCTGGTACATCAATTTTTACAATCTACTACAAAATATAGAATGACTGACAAGTGTAACATCAATATACTTTTGCATAAAATGTGGGAATAAAAAATGTCATTATACAAATTTTTACTTACTTGTCTTAATAAATATAACGGTAACCACATATACATACAATAACGAACAACTTTTAAACAAAAAACACTTATAGCCACCTCAGCTACCATTCTGAAAACAAAGATCAATACATGATTTTTACAATGGCAATGTCATCGCATTTGTCCTTTGTAGATCTTCAGAAATATGGGGAGCCACGGTGGCTCAGTGAGTAGGATGTTGGTTTGCTAACTTGGAGGTCCAGTGTTCGATCCCTCTGTTGGCCAAGAAAGTTCATCAGGATTTTCCAGCGTGATTCCCTCTTGTCAGTGGTATAGGACGGAGGGCCTGCCCAGAGACAACGTAGTCATTTGGATGGGACAAAAAACTGAGGTCCCGTGTACACAGACATGCACGTAAAAGATCCATTGACAGTTGGAATTCAAAATAAGAGTAGGCCGTGCCGCCGCTGTCCGGGCAAAATTTCCCTAATAGCACACTGCATGGTGTATGCCCAAGTCTGAGCAAATTAGTAGGACATTAAACACAATTTCATTTTCAGTAATATGACAAAATAATATCAGGGAAGATATATAATCTGCACACTAAAATGTGTACACAATCGGATCCATTTAACACACTAACTTCACTTACTTTGGCGATCACATGGATTATTTACTTACGGAATTTTCCAAATCTCATATAAAGAGGATGATCTTGTATCTATTTTTGCTTGACTAGCACTCACTTCTATAAAGAAATAAACCAGTTATATAATATAAAATGTAAATAGTACGCAAGCAAGGCATAACTGAAATAAACCAGAAGATCCAAACAATGTGTTATTTATTACCTTGCATCGAATGAAAAGAGTGGGAGAGATAACAAAATGGATTCCATCTGACTCAGTTTTGTTTCCTGATCATATGTCAGGAACCACTCTAGATCTCTTTATGAAACTTTGTACACACATACACAGATTATAGTAATTGAGGGGGTGGGGGGGTGGATGGCCGAATGGTTAGCATGTGCACGCTGTATCATAAGGCCTGTTATTGAGTCAACTGGCATGGTTTCGAATCCCCGGTTGTACCAGACAAGGAGTAGGGTCGCCTGTCCAACCTTGTGGGTTTTCTCTGGGTCCCCCGGTTTCTTCCCACTGCTAAAGACCCCTACGCGCATGCGCATTATTGAAATAAAAAAATGAAACCATATGTTAGTCCCGAAATGACCTAGTTTGTGTCGAGTGGAGGTTAAACCCATTTCTCTCTCACACTATAGTAATGGAATCATTTTCAAATTAGCACTTTGAGTGATTTTTGTGTAATTATTAGGCAAGTTTGCAGGAATGTTGTCATCTTGTTCTATTTTCCATATAATTTGTGTATGGTAATATTCTAAGATTTATTGTACAGGAAAGCCCTGTGATAAAGCTATGACTACTAACCTCTACCAGGGATGTCAACACCAGCTTCTGATGATTGACGATAAAATATTAACACCAATGTACCAAGGAATATCTACAAATAAATTACAGTATTCTGTTCACCAGGGCTTTTGTTTCTGTCAGCCAGTGAAATTGGCAGTGAAATTGACCGGCAGGAAAACTTAACATGTCAATCAATTTTTATAATGGGAAATTAAAATTAGAGAGAATTTAGCCGTAAAACACAATAGATGGAAAATATCTTTGAAAAAAAATATGTTCCTAATCTGAGTAAATATGTCAAAATCTATGCACAATCGGCTGAATGTTGGAAGAATATTGGCCAGTGTACATTAGAAATTAATTTTACTTACTGCAATCAATGAAGGTGGTACATACACAGCTCTCCAGCCATAATTAGTTTGCAAAATCACCTAAAAATTTAATAAACTAATTTAGATTATTTTACTACAAGGAGACTTCCATATTTTTAAGCATAGAATATAGGCCAATTATGAACAAATAAGTGCTCATACCAGATTGAGCAAACACTCATTTAGATACAAATAACTGCTGTATGTTGGATTTAGAAAACACACTTAATTTGGCCTTGTTTTCGTATTAATTTATTTGTGCCACCTGTAATAGTACTTACAGCCAAAAAAGTTCCTATTATCCCTCCTCCAAAGGCACATGTTCCAAACATTCCAAAAACACTATTTCTCACCCTGTCTGCAAACCAGGACAATAAAATCTTACTGCAGTTTGGCCAGCATTGTGACTAAAAGTAGAAGAATTTCATTATTAAAACAAAATATTTAAAGTATCATCTCACAAGATCAGCAATAATAACCTGGGTTTTTGTTTGGTTTCAAAAAACACAATTTATTTATCTCTGGAATGTTCTTCCATGTTACAATTTCCATTTGAATATTTGTCTGGATGGGTTGTCAACACTTGGGAATAAATAGTTCATTGGCTACATTTTATCCAGTGTTTTACATTATCATGGAGTATGGACAAAGTCTAACTCTAAGGGATGTAACCAGCCGTAAAACAAAATGTCAATGCCCATGAAATTAATTTAAGAATTGCCATTTCAGAAAATCCATTCGCATTGCCAGTTCAATATCCAACACTCTTATTTTTTTATTTGAAATTTCTCTCTTCATGGACCATATCTATAGTTTTTTTTTAATTAATACTATTTCGGTGTATCGATTCTTGTTTGTTTGTTTATAATAATGCATGAACTATGGAATATTACTTGACATGGCGACAAAATCCTGGTTACCCATGGGCAATGGAACTTTTTGTCAAATGTTGACAAGAGACCCAGAACCCCTGGATGACCGGGACTAACTATATCAAGGCATTCACCTAATAAACACTTAAACCAAGTTTGAACATTCTAGTTTAATCAGAACGAGAGTTATTGTGTCCTAAAAAGTGCGAAGGACAGACACACCCATTTTAATAGTCCTCTGCTTTCTTCGAAGGGCGGGGGACATAAACAGATGATGAGATAAATGTCATTTAGCAACACGATTCTTTGACAAATAATTTTATACATTATATTTTACCTGAGCTGATCCATTTATAAACAGTAATAAACCAAGTACAGGTGTAGTGTTCCAATATCCAAATGAAATCTACAATAAAATACATCATAATTATAATGTTATGCCCACAGACATCAATCACATGTGCCATCAATATGATTAAATTATAGATCTAAACTATACGAATGCTTGTTGTGGTTCAGTGAGCAGTCCACTAAAGGATATCAACTATTAAAATAAAATTTAAACTATAAAATACAAAAAGAAATAGGATCTGTACTTTAATCTGATTTGTTTACCATTGATAGTCCAGCTAATATTAAACTCATTCCCAGTGTTAATCTTGCACCAATTCTATCACCAACCTGACCTAAACACATCTGAAAAAGAAACAATTTTCTCATCTATTATTGCTTTTCACTTATTCATCTTGTTGCCTTGTTTCAGATTAATAACACCTGCTATAGTTTAATTAAGTCAATAGCAGACTGGGTCTTAAAACTGGCTCGAACATCCTGATTTACTGTGTCAGCCCATTAAACATTAATTGATTTTTTGCAGTATTTGTAGCCTATCCAGCCAACCAGACATTGTCATTCTGTCCCTGAGTTAATTTGAGAAAAGGGCAGGATAAAAGAACTGTAACTGATGGGGACAGGTCCCACATTTTGCATGCTTTAAATGTTTCAAAGCAGCCTTGCTTCGGTGTGCTATATCAGTTTACCTTTGGTGCTAGGAATATATGAGTGAGCAGAAGTTGAGGATTTATAATTATTCACATAGCATGCAACAGTCTCATTTATTATAGCACATAAAAGGTTTCTTCAAGATTTTTTTTTATCACTTTAGACAAAGATAGGTTGCCAGGCAACAAAACATACGCCCTCAGCAGCTATATCATCCGGGCAGTCAACAAGAGTTGTCGCATATTTATACTTTTTTCAGTAATGAAACATTTATCATACATTAAAATCTGATTAAGAGTAACAACTCATTAAGTAATTATCAGAAAACCATTAGAATTTGTTTGGTTTTTATAAAGTTCTGCCCCATGCTAACATTTAGTATATGAAACTTTTTACATCATGGATTTAGCTGTTCAAGTCATAAAGATTCATTGAAAATCAATATACTTGTTCGTCTCAAGACCTTAAACTCTGTGTATCAATCTGAAGTCAATCGGATGATAACTTTAGCCTCTAGAGCGTCCACAACATTTTAAAAAGTGATCAAGGGCCATAACTCTGGCAGTAGTTATCGGAAATCAGTGAAAATCAATAGGCTTCTTCGTCTCATGACCTTAAACACTGTGTATAGATTTAAAGTCAATCGGATATTAACTTTAGCCTCTAGAGCGTCCACAAGATTTTTCAAAGTGATCAAGGGCCATAACTTACTCTGGCAGTAATTATCGGAAATCGCTGAAAAGCAATAGGCTTCTTCGTCTCATGACCTTAAACACTGTGTATAAATTTAAAGTCAATCGGATATTAACTTTAGCCTCTAGAGCATCCACAATATTTTTCAAAGTGATCAAGGGCCATAACTCTGGCAAAAATCATCGGAAATCGCTGAAAATCAATAGGCTTCTTCGTCTCATGACCTTAACCACTGTGTATCAATTTAAAGTCAATCGGATATTAACTTTAGCATATAGAGCGTCCACAAGCAATTGTGGACGCCGGCTGGCTGGAAGGGCGGGCGGGCGCAACAGCAATTTACAATCACATTTCAATGTGGGCGTATAAAAATCCTGGGCCATCCCTTTCACTTCGAATATTACCATTAAATATTATCTATAAAGTGGTAAAAGTTTATACTGATACAATGTACCTGCATTAAAGCATAGGGTAGTAGAAGAGCTGTATCTAACCATCCTAATTCTGTCTTACTTATAGACAGACTCACTTCTAAATCAGCTTTAATCTGAAATATATTTGAAGATATGTTGAAATATGATATAAAATTATAGACTGTTAACAGCAAGTTTGGGAGACCATTGTCTGTGCAGGTCAAAGGTCACAGTTGAAGGGATCAACTATTATGCTACTTTGTCATTTAGTGATGTGTTACTCATAATGGTGGTAGTTTAGGTTTGGAAATCCCCAATAAATAACTCTATATTGTCTCCATAGTTTTGATAGTCTCCAATTTATTGTTATGCAAATACGATGTCGAACATCAAAGGAATAAAGCTTTAATTAGATTAGTCCTAGTCAGCTTAAATAATTATATTTTCTTTATAAATGATGGCAGCGAATGCCCTTGTAGTAGTTGCAAATAGATAGAGTCTGAGCATGTGCTATCAACTGTCACCCAAGACAAATAGGTTGCAATGTTAGGTTTAGAATGCATGGATTGTTTGCAAAATTCAGATGTATGGAAACCTGTCTAATCTTTAATAAATACATTAGCAATTCAAAAATACAACAAAATACTCAAAGCAAAAAGTAACTGCACGCTCAACTCTCATTGACAAAATAAACGAAATGTAATTTTAATCAGATTTGATTAATACATACCACTCCAAGAGGTTTTCTAAGCAAGTATGTTGATGCATAGGCTAACCATCCCAATATGAAGATTAATATTTGTCTAGCTTTTAAATTCATGACTTTTGTCTGAAATATAAAAAAAACCCAAAGTGTTAGTGTTATGGGAGTAATTGAAAACCGCATTCCTTCTCACAAACCCTTTATAACCCTAATATCAAAGTCGATCCCCCTTTGATTTGGGTCAAAAATCAAAATCTTGATTTGATCACATTTCTTTGTTAGATTTTGGGTGCGTAGACTACAGTAGACTATGTCTAGTGAATCAAGCTTGTTAATTCTGTGTGGAAATCTTAGGAGCCTTTATCCTTCTGCATAGGCTACAGGCCCAATGGATGTTAGGGGGGCAGACCTGAAATGCCAGAAAAAATTCCTGTTTACAGATGACAACACCTGTCATCAGTGAGTACCGAAGTGTCAGAGTTTACTGTGTAGGGGCCTCCCCAAGAAAAGTATTTCCTGCTATTCCAGCATGTGAATACAGCCACTTCAATGTGGTCCAATATAGCCTAACTTATGTGGCTGACCCAAATTCCATACATCCAATCAATCGTTTAGTCCAAGCAGCTGTCGCCAGTCATCGCAGGATACTGGGAACCTGCCTTCCCCCAAATTTTTTTGAAAATATAACATGCGTTTTTCTGCTATTCTAGCTCGTGGTTTTTGCAACCTAAATCCCACTCTATGCCAACCTGAATTCCAATTATCCCATCAGACTGTTGGAGCTGCATTCACAAATAATAATCAATGCATGAAAAATGTTGCACAAAACAGTGTGGCTCCAGACAAAATGTCTTAATACATAGTCAATTCAGTACAAATTTGTGGTGTTTAATTAAAAGAAAAGTGACATTAGTGTTCATTAGATTTCGGGCACTTTATTTTGCCAACTAGATGATATTTTGCCAAGCAGAGTGGCTCCAGACAATAGTTTTAATCCATACACTCGTACAATATTGAAATATTGGAACTCCTTATGACCTTACCCTAGCAAATTTGACGATCACTTCCCAACTGCTTAACATTTTGATCTTCATATTTCAGAAGAGCATTTGGAGCTATTTCAATTTCGTCACATGTTTTAGCACTTAATTTGAAGTCAAGGTTGAGATAAATCTGATCATATGTTCAACAGTTTAAAATAAAAAATAAAACGGAAATTAATGAACCTCGTGGGTTTTCTCTGGGTACTCCGGTTCCCCCCACCCCCCACTGCTAAAGACCCCTATGCGCAAGCGAATTATTGAAATAAAATTAAACCATATGTTAGTCCCAAAATGACCTAGTTTGTGTTGAGTGGACGTTAAACCCCATTTCTCTCTATCTCTTTGAAATTAATGAACAAAGAATTTAAATGATACACAGCTTGTTCCATCGACAATATTATTAACACATCAGATCAACCCAAATCAATAATTCATTTGGCCTACATTAAACAGATCTTATCTTACCTTTCATAATGATGCCTCTGCATGTAAAAAGATTAAATTTACAATTTTCCTTCTGAAAATAATTGAACTAATAGTCCAGAGTACCAATACTTAAATTACCTGTCAACTGATGAGAACAGACATGAACACTATATTTGTCAAGTAATCCTAAACCCCTATCTACCCTTCTATAATACAGATTTATCACATGTAAAGTAAACAATTAGCCTGCCTTTAGTCGAGTGCTATCTATATTCAGTAGTATATTTGGTTGATTTACAGAAAGGGGTGTGGTTTAATGTTCACTATAAGTATAACAAGATGTTACCAATATATAACATGATCAAACTATTTTTCTTTCAAAACACAACCTGCTTATGCAAGTCCTTAGAAACCTAACATGTGTGAACATATTGATTCTTAGGGTATAAGTATTCAACCAAAGAACAATGGTGAACCGTGACCACATTCAATAGAATCTCTTACAAAATCTCACAGGTAGAACAAGCCAACAGTGAGGCTGATGTCCCCCGGCGAAATCCAAAAATAAATAGATGACACATATTTATTAATCGCACATTTATTTTTTTCAAAAGTATCGAGCAATCAAACTATACACTAAGTTTCAGCACTCTCCATCAGATAGAATCAAAGTTATCTTGTCCCAAAGCATCGACTAATGTAAATCATTGAACTCAGCCATGACATGACAGCAGAGAATATTCATTATCGAACTAAGTCAAGGTATTGATGTAATAAAGCTATACACCAAGTGTCCTCACTCTCACTTAATTCGAACTAAAGTTATCGTGTCCCAAAGCATCAACCAATCAAATTGCTTATCCCTGCTTACCCTAAGCAGAAAATTCTCATCTTCAATCTCCATCAAGGCATTCACCTATCAGACACCTACGCCAAGTGTGAACATTCTAACTCAACTAGAATGAGAGTTATTGTGTTCCAAAATCTTGACCAATCAAATTGCTTATCTCTGCTTAACCTAAGCACAAAATGCTCATGTTCGAACTCCATCAAGACATTGACCTAATTAACACCTACACCAAGTTTGAACATTCTACCTCACTTAGAAGGGGAGTTATTGTGTTCCAAAGTCTCGGCCAATCAAATTGCTTATCGCTCTGCTTACCCTTAGCAGAAAATGCTCATTATCGAACTTAGTCAAGGTATTGATGTAATGAAGCTATACACCAAGTTTCATCACTCTCACTTAATTAGAACTAAAGTTATCGTGTCCCAAAGCATCAACCAATCAAATTGCTTATCTCTGCTTACACTAAGCAGAAAATGCTCATCTTTGAACTCCATCAAGGCATTGACCTAATAAACACCTACACCAAGTTTGAACATTCTGGCTCAGTTAGAGAGAGTTATTGTGTCCCAAAAAGTGTGACGGACGGACAGACACACCGATTTTAATAGTCCCCTGCTTTCTTCGAAAGGCGGGGGACAAAAATACAAATATTATATAATAAAGAAGTTAAATAACATTTGCAGGAAAACGGAATATGAAAATCGATTCCCTCCTTCCACTACTTATTTATGAGGGCTATCCAGTTATATATCAGCTAAATTGCGATAAAATAATATTTTATATCAATAATTATTATAGCTTGTGCCATCTGTATTCTATGCCGTTGATTGTGTGTCAACCGAATAATTATTATCTAGTTTATATGCTAAAAACTGTATCACCAAAGGGGGATAATTTAGATAACAAGGTATTACTGTAATGAAACTATACACCAAGTTTCATCAATCTCACTTAATTAGAACTAAAGTTATCGTGTCCCAAAGCATCAACCAATCAAATTGTTTATCTCTGCTTACCCTAAGCGGAAAATGCTCATCTTCGAACTCCATCAAGGCATTGACCTAATCAACACATACACCAAGTTTGAACATTCTAGCTCAATTAGGAAGAGAGTTATCGTGCCCCAAAGTATCAACCAATCAAATTGCTTATCTCTGCTTACCCTAAGCGGAAAATGCTCATCTTCGAACTCCATCAAGGCATTGACCTAATAAACACATACACCAAGTTTGAACATTCTAGCTCAATTAAAAGTTATCGTGTCCCAAAGCATCAACCAATCAAACTGCTTATCTCTGCTTACCCTAAGCGGAAAATGCTCATCTTCGAACTCCATCAAGGCATTGACCTAATCAACACATACACCAAGTTTGAACATTCTAGCCCAATTAGGAAGAGAGTTATCGTGTCCCAAAGCATCAACCAATCAAATTGCTTATCTCTGCTTACCCTAAGCGGAAAATGCTCATCTTCGAACTCCATCAAGGCATTGACCGAATAAACACATACACCAAGTTTGAACATTCTAGCTCAATTAGGAAGAGAGTTATTGTGTCCCAAAAAGTGTGACGGACAGACAGACGGACAGACAGACGGACGAACCCATTTTAATAGTCCCCTGCTTTCTTCGAAAGGGGGGGGACAATTAATCTATGAAGACATAACACAAACACTGTAAAACTTCCAAAATACAATAGGATGGCTTAATGGTCACTGTCAAGTCATTTTATATGTTAATATTTTCATTTTACTTTTTTAACAGCTTTAATGGCTGCAGCATATAAGCTTATATTTTACAGTATAACTGAAATTTCTATTGCAAATTGAAGCATATTATTGACGCAAAACATTGGAGTTTATCAGTAAATTGTAGCACAGAGTACACCAGCTGTGTATTGTAACCTGAAAATCGCATATTGCAATAGATTGCACAATACAGCCACTCATTTTGCTACATATTACGAAATCTGTTTTGAACAGATAGGTCTTAAGAACAATTTTGCATTTCTTCATAAACATTTTCTGATTTGAATGTCTGATTATTGTGGAGAAATACCTGTCTCAGTACAGTAAAATCTTTTGTTTAGATCAATTCAATGATAGAAGGTGTGTTTTGATAAATTAAGACAACCATGGGTGAAATTATAGATAACCATGTGCTGAATTTTGTATTATGGAAGATCCTGTATTGCAATACGTGTATTTTGATTTGAGTCAAGACAACATCAACATGGTATTACAAATCATTCATAACACTTTCCAAACTGCAAGTCGACGCACAACCTTAATATGAATTGGTCCTCTCTAGATCGGAGCTAGAGTGACAACACGGGCCAGGCGGTACTTGCATGCCATCTACCTGGCAGTCCTAATTAGGCTTTATTTAACCCACTTCACCTCAGGAGCAATGCCTGGGAGTGGTTTATGAATGGTCTCTAACAACACCATTGGATACTGTATCTCAAAAGGCAGAGTTGCGCCTTTAATCAAAGAAATGGCAGTAAACCTTGTGCTAAACTAGAATGGTATTTACGACTGGCTCTTGCAAGTTTCCTAGGCAACACTTGTCTGCGATATTACCTATGGTGGGAGCGGCCATTAAATCCCAATGAAAGAACAGATATTGCATGAACAGTGCTTGAAGTTTCTCCAGAAAGATAGATGGTGATTTCTTCTACCCAGTACACGCCAACATAATATTCGATTTGTGGCTTAGAATTGGTTATGTTCAAAATGATAGTAAATCACTTTGCAATAACCATCTAAACATTCAAAATGAATAGTAGCCTATGATGGGTACCGGGATAGCCTACAAAACTACAGCTTTCAAAATTCATTTGATGTCAAAATACTATAGGCCTACAATACAAGACTGAAGACAAGTCATCTTCTGAACTCCAAGAAACACAACACATTTATTTGATTGTGTTTTTATTAACTTTTTAAAAAATTATTTGTGTCTTATGTGTGTGATGTGTCTTGCTCAGGAGTTAGTTTTCTGTGTGGCTACTGCATAAGACTGTTCTATGTGAATGTCTACTTTCATTTTTTTTTTTTGTTCTAGATATGAACACCAAACTTTTTGAATTAGAGATAACATAGCCCGTTCTTAGACTTTAAATTTTAAGTTATATAAAGAATGAGACAGGTCACCAAAGCTTACAAAGGATTATATGCCAGATCTACCTGATTTTCGGTGTTTGCTACCCAAATCACCAAATCACTACCCGGTTTGCCTCATCGTGGTTGACGTTTACGCTCTGTCTGGATAAGGGAGACTAAGGGCGGAAGTAAAGGTGAAGATCTAATGTCATTTCCTGTGACCTTGAAGAGTATAAAGTGAAAGTATTGTAATTATGAATGAAAGGATTTGTATGAAATAATTATCTTTTATAAGAACATTGAATTAAAGCTGTCTTATAGTTATATTATAATTTCGGAAAGGGTAATTTACGTCTTGGCACGATTGTCTCATTTAAACTGTAACCAGCTAGCCTATCATTGAATGAATAGGCCTATATAAAATCACGTAGACATCCATTCTGAACATCAGAGAGAGACACGCTACCTGCGGAGAAGCCAGCTACCATTTAATTTTCGTACATTAGTTACGTACGGTAGACATCATGATCATTATCAGACATCATCATTCATTATTCATTCATGTGTTACCAATCTGATCAGATAGTATTTTGTTTCGTTTTTTATAGTTCAAAATTTCGTTTTACTTGTCTTTACTACACTAGGATCTGGAAGAGTTGTTATATTATAACCTGCGTTCTGGTTGATGTGAACAATTAGCCAATGAAACGTTCTGTCGCAGCAAGTTCTTGGTGTACAATGCACACAGAACTGTGGGTATCCTACTAGAAACATCAATTCTGATTGGTTGATCAAATATCTGATGCAACCTCCCACTACAACTGGTCAGATCTTCATGTGCATGTAAAAAAAACAAAACGGTAGATCTGTATTTTAATCAGATTGATGATGTGTAACCTAGTTTAGCTCTAAACGTAGGCCTCATTATACTCGCCCGGCACATACTGACTCTAGTGGGGTAGGCAAGGTCTTGTTTTCTCACTAAAATGTTCTTTTACATTGTACAGGCGTTCACAGGAGCTGACAAGTGACCGTTTAGCAGTATAAAGTTGCCCAGTAAAATTTACTGGGAGCTAAAAGACTTCCGACAAGGACTAGTCAATAATAGCTTGCATAGGCTGGTTCCTGAACGCAGGCCTACAGGGCAAGTGTAACGAGAACTTACGTTCAGAGCTGTGCAGGGCGAGTGTAACAAGAGCTTAAGTTCAGAGCTGAATTATGCATAAATTTAAACCGATAGAGATACTGTACTGCCACCGGAATGATAATTTCTGGTGCTAATGCACTTTCGTACACAATTCATACTTTTAGACTCTCACAGCAAACAAGTAGCGGTTAGTCCAGCCAGTTGAAGGACAAATTATTAAGGGAACCAAAGTCAGTACGATTAAAAACATAGTCTCGATTATCCATTTTTTGATTTAATCATCAATGAGGATTGAGCAGCAGATCAGATTCCAATCCAGTAAATATTGCAGGCTAGCGATGACATCAAGAGTTGATTATGGTCAGGATAAGTTAATTAATGTCTAATTAATAATTAAGATAATATTTCAGGCCTAAAGAAAGACATGCAATAGGCAGATTTAGTTCTTGCATAATGTATGTTTGAAATATATGATTATATCCTAAAGATCTCGGTTCCCGTCAATATTCGCATATATAGGACTATAATGTCTGAATTATGACCCATGATTGTACGAAAAAATCGCGATTGATTTAAGCTTAGAGGTCACAATTTTTATCTGATTTTAAAAACCATTTAAATATATCAATGTGACATCCTATTGATGGTTGAGTTCGAATTTCCTGATAATCAGACCGAAACTGCCTGACAAAATGACCGCTCCTTGTATGAAAGTATGTAATACCAAGGTTGTGTGGACCCTCTAGAGGTAACAATTTTTATATGATTTTGATGAAACTTAAAATATATGTTTATGTCCGAAAGATCTTGGTTCCTTTCGATCTTTGCGCATATCGAATTGTAACTTCCTGGATTATGGCCCCTGATTTTACGAAAAATCACGTTTTTAGCTAGAGGACACTTTTTATAAACTTAAACTATATTTTTATATCCCACAGATCTTGGTTCCTTTGGAAATTCACACATATTAGATTGTAACTTCCTGGATTATGGCCCCTGATTGTATGATAAATTGCTTTTTTTTAGCTTGTTCTCTGTCCATCTCTTGCATATTTCTGAGTGGGAGTCACGGTGGGTAAGACGCTAGCTCGCTAGTCTGGAGGATGGGTGTATTATCCATGCATTGGCCGAGAAAGTTCATCTTGATTTTCCAGCATGGTTCCCCCCTTGTCAGTGGTGCAGGACGGAGGGCCTGACAAGGACAGCTGTCTAGTCATTCGGATTGGACAAAAAACCAAGGTCCTGTGTATACATTGACGTGCATGTAAAAGATCCCCCTTGGCATTTCGAATTTGATATAAGAGTAGGCCATAGTGCCACTGTCCGGGCAAAATTTCCCTCTTAGCACCTTGTACTATGGCATATGCCTGTCTTCATTATCCCGGTTGGAGCAGAATGGTAAAACGTTAAACCCTATTTCATTTCATTTCATTTATTTCTGATCATTGTAGATATATCATGTTATTAGATAAAAATAAGTTCAGAAGGTGGAACAGATTCTCGATACGGTACACCATACCTTTAAATCCAAACAGCAGTGATACCTTTATTACATGTATATAGATTTATCCGCACTGTTTAAAGCTACATTCCCAGAAAAGTAATTATCGGGTGGTTATTTATATAAAAAGTATGGCAATTTTGGTATATGTATATGGAAAGTAGAAATATCCAATCTAACTAGAAAAATACTGGATTCCCTGAAAAACACTCATGGAGCGCATACAGGGCAAAATTGTACGTGTTTCCCTAATCGACAGATCGACGATTAGGACTGTCTGCATGCGTGACGTCGAAGGTTGCATGCGGATACTGAGCGCTTGTTGATAAACTTGTACATGTTGATAAACTTTGTGAAGAGTTAGACATACAACACTTTCTGAGATAAAAATCACGGAAAAAGACGCGGACAGTGGATAATCCGAGAATTTAATTAGGCTTCGATATTTGTAATAAATAGTCAGTGATAAAGGCAACATCGTCTTGTGTATGCAATGAATTCTCCTCCGTCATCGCACCCGTTGTGTCACGTGACACAAACATGACCTATTTTGATCGATTTTTTATAGTCTGGTATTCCCTGACAATTGCAATGTTTTGAGAAGGATTTGAAGCAAAATTATGATAAAATAATTAGTTTGAATATGTTTTTGGTCCAAATATATGATCAAATCACCCAGTTTGTACCCGGGAATGTATCTTTAAAATATAACATGTATTAGCTTACATGAAGGTCATGTAATGTTTTAATATATTTCAGAGAATGATGATTGAACTTCTTCAGAGATGACATCCATCAGAGACAGTTGAATGAATTGATTTATTATAGTAAAATTTAAAAATGGAAACAATGAGAAACTTTATTGAAAGACAAATTTTCAAAAACTGTGCCTCTGAGAATTCAGAAATTGTTATCCCTCAATATTCAATTAATAATCCAGGAAGGTTTAAAAAGGGATCCAGTTTAAATGTATTCTCTATGTTTAAAGTGTATGCTGACTCCTTTCCTACACCGATAGTTACACCCACAGCTACAGATAGAATGGAAAGGAATGGGACAAATACAGAGATATCTTCTGCTATAGTAACGGAGATGGAAGTTAATGATTACATAAGTAACGAAACTGGAAAAGATAGACTTAGAAATGTGTTTACAAAAGAGTAAGTCTACTTATGCACAGATCCGCATGAGTTGTTTGATAGTCTGAAATATTGTACCTTTCTAGGGTATCTGTGTCAAATAAATTAGGATCTGTTATGATGATTTGCTGAATTTTGTGGAACCACTGTCTGCAATTCTTTGGTTGATGTTTTGCTAGTGTCACCGTGACAACACAGTATTTGATAATGTTAAAATTAAAATGGTTGTTGAATTAAATTGAGTATCAACAAGATGATGAATTACTCATACATTTTGTTGTGTGTGGTAATTTTTGAAATACTAAATATATTATTGTGGAAATTTGTGAAACTCATGCATGTTTGACCTTGTTGAGTACAAAAAAGATATATTATTAGACCACATTATGTATTATGTATGTTGTGCTTAGTAATACAACCCCAATAGAACCTCATTATGATAAAAAAACCAAGTTACTTCCAAGTAACAAGTTACTTCCAAGGAAAATTTGCAAGAATTGTATAATACACTGTAATGTCTATTTATTCCACAAATTATTATTATTCAAATAATTGTATGATGTGTCATTACTTACTAGTACTGAAGGGCGTGGATTTGTCATAACTTTTGTGGGGGCCGGACGAACCCTTGAACATTTCATTACTAAACCAAAATAATAATTACGTACAGTTTTCTGTACCAGTGTTATTTCGATGAAAGCTGTAACTAGGGGTAATATGATGTCGATATGGAAAAATTGACTACCTACATGAAAGCTGCACAAATATTAATTGTTCATGAAGTTAAGTGAATCGTCGAAAGACGTTCATTCTACGATCATGACTGTTCTCTATGAATATCTTGGCGAAATGCTTTGGGTCCTGATCATGAAGGATCGCTCGGCTGAGCAGGAACCAGCAAGGTTCAGCAGTGTGAGGCGGAGAAGAGCTTAGACAGAAGGGAACATCTCCCTCACTTCAAGTGACATACTGAGGAACACAGCGTTTTTTGATTGATTGATTTATTATTTTGATTGACAGCTGCGATTGGTCAATTAAGGAGGAAGATATTGTGAAGATCAGTAACTGTGGCGAGACTCAAGGCAGTGGTTAGATAGCCTTCCGAACAGGTCATTCATGTGGATATAAACCTGAAAATCTATCCTTGCAATCAAAATCGTGGGGGGGACAGAAACCTATTCGTCCCCCCTAAATCCACGCCCATGCAAGTTCTGGGTCATTATTTTGTAGCAGTCAAGAAAATTAAGGGTGTAATTAATGCTCAACGTCAAATCTTTTGGAATAATAGGGTCAGCTCAAGCCCCCAGACTTGTCCTCCTTTGACAACTCGACGGAAAAAAGGCCATTAGATTTAATGTTCATTAGTTCAATTATCAATATAATTTTGTTTGCCATAAGTGATAACTAATTGATTAGACAGTATAAAATGTGTTCAATATTTTCTTTTCTTTAAAGTTTGTATGGTGAATATCCCTTTGAGTTCAAATTGGTTACTTACGCTACGATTCAGGCTGGTGTCGTGAGTTTTATTCTGGCGAGTTACCTGGCTTCAAAAAATTATAAAGAGGAATTTGCTCGTAAACATCAAGCAACTGTTTTTTCTTCAAGGTTTCAAGCAATGGTATGGATCCTTCATTTTTATACGCCTACATTTCAGTCATGGATAAAATAACAAGATAGAGGCTTATAACAACTCTATTTCAATACATCCCAAAGTAATGTTAATAATACACATCAACTAATTGATCACTTCCACACTTGATAGTAATTGTTGGTCTACCAGGTTAGCTGGCAGACTGATCAAAATAATTGATATTAAACATCAAAACCTATTATACATCACTTAAATGTGCATCAATTTAACATTTCAGAGAAATTGCGAGATGAAATCTCAGGGTGAATATGGGAGTTTATTGTGGTCACCTATGCCCATTGTGATTTTTTTCCAAACTTGTTTGGATTGTTTGTCTAGAAGCCCTATAGAAATTCAGAGTTATTGCCTCTGTCACTAAATAAACAGTCTACCAGTCATAGTTTATGAGAATTATTTTTTCAAATTCCTTAGGTTTGCTAAGGTTTGTAAAATTGTTGCCAAAGCAAAAAGCAATTGTTATAAAACAAATAAAAAATCACTTTTCTATTTGCTTTTTTATACACCCACATTTTTATGTCGACATATTACGCCGTCGGCCCTCTTTGTGGACACTCTACAGGTCACAATTTTTATCCGATTTTGATGAAAGATCTCGGTTCCTTTTAGTATCTGGCCACAACTGCATGGATTATGGCCCCTGAATGTTCAAAAATCACATTTTTAGCTTCACAGTTTCTACCTATTTTTGATGAAACTTGAAATGCATGTTTATAACCCAAAGATCTTGGTTCCTTTTGATATTCGCTTGTATCAGATCATAACTTCCTGAATTTTGAACTATTTTTGAACTATTTAGATTTATTACCTTTAATAATGAGTGGGAATGTTACCTTTACCTTTTCTAGAAAACTAATGCCAGCCCACTTTGGCTTGTGTTAAGTGTAATAATTTTGAATTAAACTGTTCATTTGATATGACATATATTTATAGAGAAGATTTAATGATGCTATAATGGTTGAAGGTATAAGAGAAGGATCAAGAATTGCACTTCGATCGACAGTATTTACTGGTTTATTTATGTAAGTACCATAACCCTTTGGACACCAACGCCCAGAACGACATTAGGTCTATATACTAGCCTCTCAAGGAAAAAATGGACCCCCAATTTTTTTGGGGGGGGTCATATTATGAATCCTTAGGACCCGAGCAGCCGAAAAACCAGTTGGAATAGCTTGGCCAGAATACCGAGCAACTGGTATAGCTGCCACCACGGGTACCTGTTCGTTACAGATTGGTCGAACAGGTACCCGTGGCGGCCAGAGCTCGGTACTCCAGTCAAGAGCCATCCGCAGCCGGTCTTTCAGAAGCTAGGGTCCTAAGGGTTAAATTCAGACAAAATGGCCCCTCTTGGTACGCAAATAGTATAAAAGTATGTAATACCAAGGTTGTGGACCCTCTAGAAGTCACAATTTTTATTTGATTTTGATGAAATTCGTGTTCATAACCCAAAGATCTCAGTTTCTTTTGATGTTCGCGCATATCGGACCTTAGAGGTCACATTTTTTCTGATTTAAAAAGCTGTTTAAATATATAACCGTTGCACACTAATGATGGTTAAGTTCGAATCTCGTGAAAATTGGCCCAAAACTGCTTGACAAAATGGCAGCTACTTGTACACAAATATTGTAAAAGTATGTAATACCAAGGTTGTGGACCCTCTAGAAGTCACAGTTTTTATCCGATCTTGATGAAACTTAAAATGTATGGTTATATCCAAAAGATCTCAGTTCCTTTCGATATTAGTGCATATCGACCGTAACTTCTTGGATTATGGCCCCTGATTGTACAAAAAATCACATTTTTTTTAGGTTGTTCTCTATCCATCTCTTGCAAAATGTGTGTGTTTCATGCCTGGCAACTGCTGGTTATTCCTACACGTTATTAATTACTATATCATTTTATTACAGAGGAACTTCACAAGCTATAGCTGTATATAGAAACAAATCATCCCCTTTAGAATATATAATTGGCTGTGGTTAGTTACTATTTTAACTCTTCATTCAGTATTATATTGAGCAATGAAAGTCACTTTAGCTTGTATAATGAATATTGTTTCAAACCACCAGTCTGAAATTAAACAATATAATCCAAATTTACTATTACGTTTAGAAAGGGAGAGTCAAATGACAATCCAAATCTACTATTTAGAGGTTAAACTATTTGTGAGTCCCTTGTCTTTACGGAAAGCTATAATAAGTATTAGTGTATTATTCTGTCATGTGTTATGTCATTAACAATATTTTCGTCTATTTTTTATATTATTATCAGTTAAGTACTCATTATATTCTTTTAGTTGTGACTTGTGGGATTTTAAGGGCGTCCATGGGTCTTAAAGGTATGGTTGCTGGTGGTGCGTTTGGTGCAGTTGTTGGGTAAGGATCTTTACTATTTTCACAAATTTGATTATAAAATGTTAGCATGGAATTTTTATATTGTTTCAAAATGGAACTATTATCACAATTTTCATCCGGCTCTAAATCAAGTTATTGCAGACATTTTGCTTGGAACTCTCAGGATTTGTGTTCCTAGTGTTATAAGCTTTCCAAAAATGTATAGTTTGTTTATTAGGGAGGACCTTGTAGCAGAACTTCGTGCTAGAAATTTTGACTGCAGGCCTATTTGACAACATTATAAATTACAGTGATGACTACTTTGTAATTCATTTTGTTATTTTACAGAACATAAATGCATTTAAAAAGTAAAGTGACCTTTGATATGTTGCAGTTAACACATTATTTTATTTTATATACTTACAATATTTTATTTAATATCACATTATTTTGTTTAATATCACATTATTTTAATTGCTTACAATAATATTTATTTTATCAGATCTGTGGCAGGTTGTGCATTATATGGAATTCTTTATGCTTTGAATGAAACACAAGAAAATAGACATCACTGGCAAGTGCATAAACTTCTAACAGAAGAAAAGTAAGTAATTTGTGTGTTAATAATTTAAATGTGATTGTAAATACATGTACATGTATTGTTGTCTTAGTCTTCATGTATATTTATACTTATACCCATACTTTTTCTCGACTCTTTGATGAAAATGGGAGGGTATACACCGATACACGGACACTTTTCACGGTCACTTTTGAAAAGTGACCGTGTATCAGTTGAAAAGTGGCCGTGTATCAGTTGAAAAGGGACAAAATCATGATTTACATATTTATTTGAACATCTACAACCCGTTTTGAACATGTTATGGTAAAAGAGTCATCATTTTCAACTGTCTCAGCACTTTTTGAATGTGCGTCACTCTCAGTCATATTCTTACATTTTCACTCACATGTCTTTGCATTTTGATATCTGGTCGCACTTTCACATTTTGTCACGGCTTATGCTCATCCGCAGCACATAATCCAAATATTTTACTATTATAAATTAATCTCTTGGCATTTTCAACACTAAAAAATTTCACATTTTGTCGCAGTTTATGCTCATCCGCAGCACGTAATCCAAATATATTACTAGTATAAATTAATCCATTGGCATTTTCTACACTACAAACTTGAGAACTCTACAATTCCAACTCGTCTTCATTTAATGGCTGTTCTTGTTTTTGTCTGTCAGTGCATGTCAATACCTCGCGAAGTTAATGAATTGATCTGTGCGGAAATTAGCAAATGTACCTTGCTTATCAAAAAAGTTAAAATCCAATCTTTTGTACTGATCTGGAAGTGTCACCATATTCCTATGCAATTGGTATTAATCCTTGTGTTTGTCGGAATTCGACTCATCTGCATGGCTTTAATTTTTGTTCTGTGAAGGATCGGGCTTCTAAATCTTCGCGACCATTGACATCTCTTGCAGAACTGATATTCTCGGTCTTAGAAATATATATCTGTGACATTATAAAGTAGGATTCTTCGACGAATTCCCGCATTCATTTCTGCCATCCACTACAATCGACGCAGCCAGGATGTTGGCAAAACAACAAGAAATGGCTATTGTACAAAATGATTGGATGACGTTTGCTTATCTCAACCAATCAATATCCCTGTTATGAACATTTTCCCTGACCTGATTTAAACCGTGAAATGCACGTGCGGTGTACTGACATCATTTACCTGAGTAGAAATAAGCGTTTGCGATGAGATAATTGGGGGGCTCTGAATGGGAAACTTTGATAAATTTGTGAAATGAAAAATGCTTTTGAAATTGGGAAAAATAGAAAAAAATCTCTATTTCTCGAAAAAGTATTTAGTATAAGTCAGTTATATACCTTGTTTTCTCGGTGTATGGGTTGATACACTCAAAAAAGAGACGGTGTATCAACCCATACACCTTGAAAACAAGGTATATAACTATTACTTATTTTGTGGGATAACAGTTTTTCTTCTTTGATAAGATATGAAAACTTCTTGTTTAAATTTTCTGAAACATGCATGGTTTTATCTTGGCATCAAAACAGGGGTTATTTCCCTTGTCTTTTCCTGAATTAAATAGGAAATCTTCCATGTGAATATAAAATAGAAATCCAGCTTTGGATACAGATCTATCAAACTTGTCTTAATAGGTAATGCACGTTAAAATGTGAAGACAACTGCACAAAACTCAATTATCTCTGTGTACAAAATATTAGAAAAAATACAAAGAACAGGTTGTGAAAAAAGCTCTCAGTATATTACAATGAGCAATTCTATGCAAAATTTAAACATTAAGCAAAAAATAAAATATCTTTGGTTACATTACCATCTTCAAAATAATTTAATTATAAAGTGTTTTGAAATAAAAAGTTAAAATTTGAAGCATAAATGTATATTTTAATGACATATTATATCTTATGTTTTAGGGAGAATAAAGGATTGCTACCAGCTGAACATTTGTATCAGAACTGAACTAGATATATGACATTTATGTGGATGTTTAGAGTGAATTATGAAATTAGACAGATGTTAATTTAAACTCTATTTCGATATATACTGTTAGTATGACAAATGTTAATACAAGAAGATTTATAAGCTAAAAGATATTACACCTATGAAGAATAATTCATTCAGAATTATGTGAAAATAAAAGGGCTCCATTTAGAAACTGGTGTGCTGTAGGTGATTTCAAACTTCAGAAATATAAATCATTAATAATGAAATAAACTTTACATACTGTAATTCAGTTTCAGTTCTCTAATTTTTCGTATGCAAACATGAATTTTTTGGTGGATGGAGGAGAGATAACATCTGCCGGTCAAATAGCTGATAAAAGCCGACTAGAAATAGTATATAACTTAGATTTTTTGATCAAGATGTATTAACAAATATTTTGTGAAGAAGATACACTATCACATACCTGCATTTCAATGAAATCGACATGTGAGTCCAATATTTCAGTAATGTACCATTGACAAGTTGCCCGTAGTATTATTTGATATAATGGTATGCTAACATCAAAGGATGGCGTCGCATCTATATTTTAATTTGAGATAAAGTACATGTATGTGCTGTATAAATTATGTATTTTTACTTAGGCTTTTTCACACATATCTGTTTTCAAATATAGAACTGTATTGAATAGTAATAAATTCAATAATTTTGTATCCATAAAATTGTACCCAGTGTTAATATGTTCAATTACTAAATGCTCATGAAAGAAGTTGAACGAATTAAAACAGTTTATTGTAAATTGAATGCGGTCTGTATCCGCCATAGTACGGTTAATATAGAGTTACTTCCCTTGAATTGCAAGTCTTTTACGAATTCGCGATATCGTTGTTCTGACAATTATTTCCACTGCCACACAATAAACTAAAATACATATATGCTTTGAAACAAAGCTTTGACTTTTGTGTACTGCCGACGCTATAACTCTGTTTTATTGTATCTTCCAGTTTCGATGAGGCAAATTTTATTTTCATATTTAATTATAATTACGCACGGTAGTTAAATTTTTACAAACAAATTGTATTTGCACACACCTTTAAATAAATTGAAATTGCTCTAGATGAGTCTAAACGGCGGTTATCTGGTCTTCCACGGATCTTCCGGAAGGTTCTCCACGCAGACATTACCCGCAGGCCAAACAACACACTTATCCCTCATATACCCAAGCATACAATTAATCTAAAATTCAAAATCTCCCCATTCATATCATTGTCTTTATCAGAAATTGGTGCTAAATATTTGAATTTTTGTTCTTGCTCTTTTAGGGCATATGTTTGTTTGATCAGTATACAATACTACATAGGAGTCTGGCGGAGTCGAATGTGTCCAGAGATACTATTTGCAAGGCAATAAAGGGTATCTTTGGATGGAAACAATCGGTTAAAAGTACTATTTTTGTTCAATTTTCACTTTCCCACTATAACATAACGCGAATCTGCATACATTCATTATAACCAATAATTTGCTCTTTAGAGTGTTCGATATTTGCATCTATAGGAATTCATCTTAATATACACATTCATTCATTTATAACGTTAATATAGCTCTCTGTAATAGAGCAAGCTACCGACAGCAAAGTTTTGTGTATGCAATCAGAAAACCAGAAACAATTTAGGGCATTACGGACTCATTGTATCATAACGACCAAGTTAGATACACAGCGAATCGGGTTTCACTATTTAGATGTAGAATCTAATAATACAAAACAGAAACAAAATGTAACATTTTATCTTGCCCTAAACCCTTTTCACTTTTCTTCCTTTTTTGTAAGCATAACCTAGTTTCATGTTTGATTAATTTTTTCTTCTCGCTTTATTTGTCACGACGATAAGTGTTTGTCAAATATAATAAATGTGAACTGGTGCTTAGTATATATCACTAAATAAAAGTCCTATGTCGTTGTACCGACTATCCATTTTTTTTTATTAAGGATTCTTTTACTGCGTATCTTTGTGTGTTTTATTATGGGAATGTTAAACCGAGAGAGAGAGAAATTCCTGACGTATTTATTGTATTAATCTCACCATTAGTGTTAAACTCCTTCAGGCTAAAGCGCAATGATCTAAAACCATTTAAAGGAGATTAAAGGGACCATCCTTTATTTCTTTATATATTAACGGCAATGTGCATGTAGGCCCAAAATATTTTGAAACAATAAGAGGTAATAATTTATTACCAATCAAGAACATCAATCAGAACTAGATACTAGATCAAAAGTGCCCGGGACAAGAAAGAATTGAAGGATAACTTTGGGTTGAAAAAAAAAACAATTTAGCGTCGGTTCGTGAACACTTTCTTGTGCATTATTTCCGATTTTAATGAAACTTGTTATACTTTTTATTCATGAGTTCTCGGGTGGATTAGTATTTGCCGAGATCAGTCAAAATGCGTAACAAATAACACGAGACCTCGGGTTTTCGATGATAACTGACGGAGTCGTGGTTTTTTAAAAATAATTTACGCCGGGCTAAATTTAAGTCAAAACTCTGTACATCATCGCCCACCGTCGACTTTTCTTTAATACAAACTCTATAAGAACAAGGTGGGTTTACAGTCGAGGGCAATCATGGACTAGCAACCTGAAACATAAATTTGCATCTCTATATTGATATATGGAAGGGAAGCGGGGTCATATAATACAGGCTGTTAGTCTAGGAAGTAAACATAGTCAAAACTGACCCCCCTTTACGCTGTATTTTAAATCCGAATATTGTCCTTGTAAAATCAAACACATATAATAAGAAACGCCCACTCAGGACTTTTGGAGGTTATGCGACTATTTATATTTTACATATTCAATATACAGGTTAACATTTAAATTATGTAAGATGGAAAGTGAGTAACTCAAGAACTGGGTATAGTTGAAGATCCATTATTCATTTTACAGGCCTACGGTAATTGGCTCGACTTAGCGAGTCTTATTGAGTGCAGAAACGATTGAGACAACTAATTAGCCGGGTGATGGTAACTCCCCGGTGAGAAGCGGTCTGATATCACAATTACACTCTTACCATTCTGATTAGTGTGCCAAATGGGACTGGCACTATACTATCTGACAAAGTTTCAACAGATTCAGCCAATTGCCCTGAGATGAAACAAAGAAAAAATGTCTTCAAAGAATACTAAATTTTATGTAGGAAAATAAAAACATTTTAAAAGCATTCCAAGACGAAATAGTTCTATTTTTTAAATATATTTCCTACAAAATTAGAACAAAGAGAGAGAGAAATGGGGTTTAACGTCCACTCGACACAAACTAGGTCATTTCGGGACTAACATATGGTTTAATTTTATTTCAATAATTCGCTTGCGCGTAGGGGTATTTAGCAGTGGGAGGAAACCGGAGGACCCGGAGAAAAACCACGAGGTTGGACAGGCGACCCTACTCCTTGTCACGTACAACCGGGGATTCGAAACCAAAAATTAGAACAAACAAAAAACAATTTTACGTAACAATGTACAAATAAATCCAAAGAGAATCAGGCGATATAATAAAACTTTGTTAACACTACACATAAAACTAGAATTATTCCCACTTCTGTAAGATTTACTATCGAATCAACTCATATTAACTTATATTTTTACACTGTTCAGAAGTGAACTACATGTAGCTTGTCGTTTGATACAAATAAATAATACAACTTGAAGAGGCATTATGGGAGATTAGATAAACAGTTGACTGTTCACGCTATAATAGTTAAAAAATAGATAACGTAAATTGAATATGTTGAAAATTTCAGTCAAATTGCTCCACTCTGAATCGAGATATTAGCTTTTGAATTTTAAGCCTAGCCTCGATCATCATTACTAAAGTCGTTCTCGATACGATAAAAAAAACAGTCTCAATTATGCACTTTTGGATTTAATGAGTGTTAAGCAGCAGATCGGATTCAAATCCAGTGAAAATCCGACACATAAGATGACACCAAGAGTTGATTGTGGTTTGGATATGTTAATTAATGTCCAATTAATAATTTAGATAACATTTCAGACCTACAGAAAGATCTGCGATAGGAAGGTAATGTCAAACTAGTTATTTTCTTTATCACTTGATTTAACATAATGCAGCACTATTAGGAAAAACTGAGATGACGATTTTTTTAACACTTGTTTTAGCTTCAAAAAAAAAGTCTAATCGTTGCCTATGATTGACCACTAAAGAGGAATCCTTACTTTGGCGATCGGCATGCAAATATAATCTTTGATTTGTCATGAAGTGTTTGAATATACCATTGGCATAATCCAATCGCACATGATCTGCAGGGACGGTGGGACCTAATGGCACGCGTGCAAGGTCAAGATTAGTCTGTATTGCCCTAATATTATATGCCGGGTCGTTAAGTCCCCCGCCCCCGGTCAGAAAAAACTTTTTTTCTAGATTTTGAATTCCTTACTCGCCGCCAAATAATTTTCTGACAAGTGGTCTGAAATCTGAATCTTTTTTATCAGTTAGTCTATAATCGTTTAATTACAAAATCTGGAATACATGTCAGTTTAACGTTCTGGGGGCGTAGAAGGATAAAGCCCCACAACAGTAGCCTATTTTTCCAGTAAAACCTTTGAGGAATAGTCGATAGACAGTCAGAATACTTTAAAGTAATTGTTATTTCCACCAGCTGAATCCCAGTGATACGTATTGTCACATACGATTAATAGTTTCGTTTCCGTTATTCTGCATCATACATTCAAAATAGGTATTTCCGGAATCGTTGAATATAAGAATTTATCAACTATTAAACCAAACTGTTTACTTCTGTTAATGAGATTGTGACTGCCAAAGGTTATCATGACACGTGCATATATTATATATCCGACTGTTCGGTGCAGCAGGAGAAGCTTTGTAAATGATCGGATGTTAGTGCGGGGTTAATCTGCCAAACCCAAACCCTGTTTATGTGCCCCTCTTCATTCTGTGGGCTAAAGATATTTAATTACTTGGTGAAAATCCCCGCCCCCCCCCACCTTTAAAACCCTCAAAGGCGGGAAATCCCCCCGCCTTCCTTTAAAACTCTCAAAGGCGGGAAACTCAAGTAATCTTTCTTGTTTAATTTTCATTTCGTTCAAATCAACGACTTGCTGCCATGTATTGCGTAAGCACGTTCGCGTCTAGATTTCCATTTTAACACGAGAAGAGAGTAAACATTTAGAAATAATATTCCTTCTTCCTATCATAATACAAATACAAGACGGGCGACTATAGGAGAATGTTTGCATTGAAAATACTCCTATACTGATGCACATCTTCATTTTATTTCTATACCTTGTTAAATTACACTGAAAGATACCGTTATTGATATACCATTAACGTTACTTATATTCTATTGTTTTAACAACGTTATTTTAAAGCTGCAGGACAGATTGAGCTTTCATCACAATATACATAATATCTGTACATGAAACCCGAAAACCGGGTTTTTAATGGTATTTTTCACAACTTACACCTATCACCTATAAGTATAGTCGTAATCATTTAAGTGTTCATCGTTATTAAACTCTACAATTTTTATAAACCCCCCAAAAATATGTACCGATCAATCAGTCTTGTTCTTGTGATTTTGGGTGGCATCGCTGTCTTCATGTAATCTGGTTCTAATAAATTAGATTCCCATGCGATAAAGTCTCATATACCGTCATGAGAGAGAGAGAGAGAGAGAGAGAGAGAGAGAGAGGGGGGGGGTTAACGTCCACTCGACACAAACTAGGTCATTTCGGGACTAACATATGGTTTAATTTTATTTCAATAATTTGCTTGCGCATAGGAGTCTTTAGCAGTGGGAGGAAACCGGAGGACCCGGAGAAAACCCACGAGGTTGGACAGGCGACCCTACTCCTTGTCACGTACAACCGGGGATTCGAAACTACGCCAGTCGACTCAAATACAGCGCGCGCACGCTAGCCATTCAGCACCCCCCCCCCCCATATAACGTCATATAGATGTAACAAAATGGCTGAGCGGTCTAACATGCGTCCTCTGCAGATCTGTAGCAATGCATGGATTCGTGGAGGAAGAGGCCCTGGAAGCCCCCCCTCCCCAATTCTAAAGACGCTGTGCACTAACACTATAATAACTTCAAAATGGCTTATTACACAGAAAGAAGAGAATAAACTGCTCTGATATTTGAAGACCGTGTCCTTATGCCGTTCTAGCTATTATAATCGTCAAGGTGTCATCTATGTCTTCTACCCATGCAGTATAGCTACTAATATCTTCTTAGAAGATGTGTTTAAATTAATATTCATTTGACCGAAATTAACAAATCGATAAAGTAGATCTTCGTTTCGTACTGCAGTTGTCTTGTAGTTGTATCCGATATCACATATTATATGAATTAATCAAAGCGGGAGAAAATAAAATACCCATTGTCAGTAAAATCACTTTAATATGAATTTCTCATGCTCTGGTTTTGTTTGTTGTACAATTTCTGTAACGAATGGGATCATATGAAATAGACACTTAATCACTCGTATTCTTTACTAGAAAATAATTTTTAAAACACAAGTACCCTATTTACACATTAAAAGACATAAAATGGGTAAGGCAATTTAAGTTTTTTTCAATAGCGTCAATTACTTTATTATAGCTGTGAAGTAAATACAAGTACCAATTGAAACCCTTTCAACCGATTTTACATTTCCTCAAATGGTCGTGGTTAATCACTGACACCTTTCACCAGTTTTTACATAACCAACTAGATTCTAAACAAAAACCAATACGGCATCCTTTTACTCAGTATAATCCTACTTGAAAGTTTCGTATTTTTCAATTGTGATGGATGACCGGTGAAGGATAAAACGGTGTAAATTAACAATAGTAACCAAAATATCAATTCCTACTTAACTAAACCTATTGATATTTGCACATCTGTAGTGTTCAATTAATTGTTGATGACTTAATAGCTGTTCTGTAACCGACCTCTCCGATATTGTTTCGTAAATTCTCGTACCTCATTCAATAACAAAGCAACGATGGATATAATATATTTTAAACAGGAAGTATTATACAAGATAATGACGCTTGGTCATCGAGGTTTTAAATTGTCAACTAAGAATGTGCAGGATGGGGCGATGACGGTGAGAAATCAAATACCACACCCTGTTTATGCTGCATTAAAAAGGCTTTCAATGTAATTTGAAAAATAATAATAATGAATTTATAGCGCCTCTCATCTAGAACTGCTCTACTCGATGGCGCTGATATGGTAAAAGTTTAATCCCCAAAACGAGAGAGGGAGAGAAATTGGGTGTTACGTCCACTCAACCTAAACCATGTCATTTCGGGACTAATATTTTCAATTTTATTTCTATAATTCGCTTGCTTGTAGGAGTCTTTAGCAGTGAGTGAAAACCGGAGGACCCGGAAAAACACACGATTGGCATCTCTCGAATCTAAGACTGGTATTATCTACCGCTTATATTTTGATATGGGTTTCTGAACCAAATGTTATATAATCATTTTAAGTACCTTTAAATCGTGTAAAATTTGACAGTCCGAAAAATGCAAACAACGCACAGAGAATTTAAATAAAGTCGACGTTGACCGTTTTCAACAATTAAAATCGCTAATCGAAATAACACATCAAATGGATTCATATTTTCAAAATACTTCATTTTCCCCCAAATCAAAGACGTTTAACTCCTTTTATCCAACATGGGAGTCTTTAAATCGTTCTCCATATTCTAGGCAAGAACGAATAAATCAATTGGAAACGAATTGTGAAGAAAAGGTCAAAATATTAAATTTTTATGACCACAGTTTCAGTAGTATGGCGACTGAACACGAGCACTGTTCAGTTCCCATAATTTGCACCTACTTACACTGCCACTGGTGTTTTCGAAGCCAAAAATATTTTATGCAAATAAAACATTGGCTTCTTTCAACGAGTTTGAAATTTCCAGTGGAGTGCCATGATTTATTTATTCTATGGGTATACTTACTTATTCCACCTGTATAAGTGTACTAATTAAATTGAAAAATGGGGATTTTTGCCAAAGCTCTAACGACCATGATCATTAGACAAGTGGAAAAGTATTAATAGGGGGTATTTAATATCTACTATTTAAATAACAAATCATCATATGCAGCCCCGAATAAAGCATACCATCCATGTTTATTTTCATAGGTTTGAAGGAGATTTGAGTTTTGCCTTCGTGAGAGTTTAAGGATCTGGGAAAATGGCGTTTTAAAAAAACTTAAACCAAGTTTTAAGAAGTACTTGTATGTGTCACATTTAAACGCTGTCACGATCTCAAGTCTCCCTCTTTGACCTTCTTGGACCCCGATTTAAAATGACGATGGGCTGCATTAAGATTTCTACTATTTGTTAGTACCACTCGTTCGACAGTTCATGCGTGTAGTAAATGTCATTGAAATTTCGTGAGAGGAATAGGTAATCCCCACAAATTGTTTTCGTATTAAGACACCTGCATCTATGTAAAGGGACGAGTAAGCTACACACGTCTTAATCAATCAAAATGATCCACAGCGAATTTTCGACCGAGCGCTACAATCACTCAGATGGATGAAATAATTCTAAGTTTTCCCCGTGACTAATTGATTTAAGCAACTCTAGTTCAAGTTTGATTATAAACTTTTGTTTTAAACAAGGTAAAATTGATAACTACAATATTCCCGCTCTCGAGAATACCAACTAACTCTCTGAATTTAATCGAGGTAGCCTACTGCCCAGCCGGAGCGAGTTCTGGTCTTTTGTATCCCTGATATCCCTGGACAACAAGGTATTAATTAACTGATTGGTTAAATATGCCAAAACATGAAAAGAATTGTCCAATTATAGAGTAGGTAAACAAGAATTGAACACTGCGTCTAAAATATTTTATGTTTCGACAACCGGCCTGGAATCTAGTTTTATTTACGCCATCTGTTTGTGACAGATGCGTCTGCGAAACATCCTTATTGTGAAATAAGAATCATAATTTAAAAACAAATTAATTACGATTTAAAAAAAACCCAACCCAAAACATGTAACCTAACAATAGACTAATTCTAACCCTAATCTGTTACACATTTACTGTAAATGGTAAATCAAATTAATACGCGTATGCATAAAATGAGTGGAAAGTGACAATGTTAACCTGGTCAGTAATTAATATTGATCCACCAATATAAAAAAACCCTATAGAATTTCAGCAGGTTGTTTGACTTTGTTTATACTTGTTTTATAACTTACTCATAGCGTGTTCAGTAAAGTGTAACTAGACTGGCCCCGAATTTATGATGCATGTCTTATTTCACAGTATTGAACGCAGGCTTTCGTGTCGTTAGTGTGGAACAATTTGCTGATCCATAATACTTTCCACTATTAGAACAACCTTTCAAGTAATAAGACATTTAAATATTAATTGTTTTTCACTTTTGCGCGAATATTTGACGCCTTGATACCTCTCAATGGAAATCTAATCGATAATGCTAGTTAATATCTACACGACAGTTAATGTTGTATTTTAGCGGGTCATCAATGATTATTAAAATGGGAGAGAAAGATATACAATTACCATTTAAGGTGTAGGGGAATCATTCTGGAATCGAAAATAAACCACAAATTTAATGCCTTCTTATATTTTACCTCCCTTCCCATCACTGTTTAAACAACAACGGCCTTTCCAAGTGTAGAAAAATCAGCAACAGTCGGCCAAAACTTCAAAAGTTAAAGTCTTTTGCACTGAAAGCTTCTGCAAAAATAAAATTAAACAGAAGCGTTCCACCGCTTACTGGAACAGTTGACTACATGACAGAAAGCTTCAAGCTATACTTAGTTCGTTTCCTTATGTTGGCGTCACCCTGTCCCGAAATTGACACACGATGGCCATACGAATATGGAATTTTGAGTTTCGCGCCAATATGGCCCCGAAATTGGTAAAAAAAACTAATTAACAACCGAAGCAAGTGCGGTGCCTACAGAATGTCACACGAAGGTAATACGAAGATGGCTCCGTTGAGGTGCTTGGGACAGACGCAGAAAGATGCTTTGGCGAGCGTCACAATGTCTCCAAATTGATACCAGATGGTCACATACACGATAAAGTAAATGGTGTTAAAATAAAATTCGTAACGTCCACTCGATACAAACTATAGATCATTTCGGGACTAACATGGTTTCAATTTTATTTTAATAATTCGCATGCGCGTAGGGGTCTTTAGCAGTGGGAGGAAACCGGAGGTCCCGGAGAAAACCCACGAGGTTGGACAGGCGCCCCTACTCATTGTCACGTACAACCGGGGAATCGAAACCACGCCAGTTGATTCAAAAACAGAACTTATGATACACCGCACACGCGCTAACCATTCGTAACAGCATTCGGGCGGGCATCTAAAGGGACCATCCCGATTTTAACAGAATCTCGGAGATAAAAGTCCGTGTATAGAGTAATGGTGTACGTCTCAAAATTTCAGCTGAAAATATTGAATCGTTTGGACACGTACGTAACCTTTTAAGATTTCGGGTCAATTTTTTCGTTGGGTGACCTGATAATCTATTGCCGTTCCTTTAGAGGTCTATACAGTACATGACCCATGTGATGTACTTGAGAAAGAAAGGTAATTTCACCTACACTTTATTTTTATAAAATAAAAGACTGGTTTTACCCAGACACCGTATAATACAGCTTGGGACACCGGTCTCCATTTTCAGGTGGAAACTGACGGGTTTAAGTTGTTTGAAAACATATGCACGTATATAGACACGCAAATTTAACACGAAAATGAACATTCGCTAGGTCTTTCGGCAATTTTTTGGCTTGCCAAAGTTTTTTGCCAGTACTCACGAAGCTGCTGCAGGAGCTTGCGAAACTCCACAGGCGTCATACGATGGCTTAAGATGCCCTCACGTATGACCCAATGTTTTTACGATCAGAGCCGAATTTGAACATTTACTTTATCATTGTGTCTATTACGGGACAGTGTGACGCCCGCATTACGAAATTAGGAGAGTTGCATTGACTTGGTTTCTAAATTGACTACCGGACGTCCTGACTATAAACTCCTGGGCAATTTTAAGCAAGGACAACAAGGCGTTCACACGGACGGTAAGCCAAGCTAACTGAACTATGACCAATGATTCTAACCTCATCGTTCATATATATTATGATACTAGCAGGATACCCGGCTTCGCTCGGGGGTCATAACTCCGAAACCGGAAGTAGTAGACTAACGCCACCTGGCCTATGTTACTCCCCTGTCCGAGATACCCCATTACCCCAAATTTCAGACTCGGGGCAGACCTAGTGTAGCTGTCAACGCTTGGAGGTCATAACTCCGAAACCGGAAGTGGTAGACTAACGCCACCTGGCCAATGTTACTCCCCGATCCGAGCTACCCCTATACCCCAAATTTCAGACTCGGGGCAGACCTAGCGTAGCCGCCAACCCCGAACAGACAGACTTCGCTCGGGGGTCATAACTCCGAAACCGGAAGTGGTAGACTAACGCCACCTGGCCTATGTTACTCCCCGGTCCGAGCTACCCCTATACCCCAAATTTCAGACTCGGGGCAGACCTAGTGTAGCCGCCAACCCCGAACAGACAGACCTGCTCGGGGGTCATAACTCCGAAACCGGAAGTGGTAGACTAACGCCACCTGGCCTATGTTACCCCCCGGTCCGAGCTACCCCTATACCCCAAATTTCAGACTCGGGGCAGACCTAGTGTAGCCGCCAACCCCGAACAGACCGGCTTCGCTCGGGGGTCATAACTCCGAAACCGGAAGTGGTAGACTAACGCCACCTGGCCTATGTTACCCCCCGGTCCGAGCTACCCCTATACCCCAAATTTCAGACTCGGGGCAAGTGTAGCCGCCAACCCCGAACAGACAGACTTCGCTCGGGGGTCATAACTCCGAAACCGGAAGTGGTAGACTAACACCACCTGGCCTATGTTACTCCCCGGTCCGAGCTACCCCTATACCCCAGATTTCAGACTCGGGGCAGACCGAGTGTAGCCGCCGACCCCGAACAGACCGGCTTCGCTCGGGGGTCATAACTCCGAAACCGGAAGTGGTAGACTAACGCCACCTGGCCTATGTTACTCCCCGGTCCGAGCTACCCCTATACCCCAAATTTCAGACTCGGGGCAGACCTAGTGTAGCCGCCAACCCCGAACAGACAGACAGACAGACAGACAAACGACAGTCACAAATATCAGTATATAGATAGATAGATAGATAGATAGATAGATAGGCTACATAGTATATTATGCACGCGCACATTAGTGGAAAGCGCATACGAGAAGGCAGATAAGCCCGCGACGTTAAGGCGCCCCGGGGGCGTTCAGACGGTAAAATTAAGCTAGTAAAGCTACGTGGAGAGCAGGCGAATTTTGACTTCAGTGCTTTTGTCTGAACGTGTTTTAATCTAGCTGAATTATATCTGAGCGGGAAGTCAGATCATATAAATATTTCGATATTGTAATTAATAATAATATATTCTAAGGATGAGCCTCTATCTAAACACCACAGGGATATTTACCAGAAATTATATAGACTATGATCGGATTAAAAGTATTTTAACATACACGTTTTTTAAAAAAAAGTTAAAGTAGTTCCGGCAGTAACAGCTGTATAAACCAATAAAGTAGAGGAGGAAAATGTACCTATATTATCATATTGACATAACGCACGTGCACACTCGGTTTATTTCTTTAACTAAGAGTCGATGATCATTAATGTTTCTCATTTTCCAAATATATCCTTGATAGTGCTCAAATCCAACTTATTTCTCGACTGTACATGTCAAAACATACACAGATGGTTTGGTTCTCTCTTAATACCAGTCAAATACAACCATTTTTATTACTTTGATTCAAAGTCTATATATTACATATTCGCATATCGTATTTCGGCGAAGAACATTTTGCACTTTTAGTCCTTATCCTATAAACTGGGACTGTAATTTAATAGAATAAACTAAATTTTCCGCGTCGGATTCATATTGTTTCGATACACCCTGATGACGGATGAATTCGAATTTCGTGAAAATTAGACCAAAACTGTCCGACAAAAAGACCGCAACTGGTACGCAAATATTGTAAATTAATGTTATACTAAGGTTGTGGACCGTCTAAAGGTCACAATCTGTATCCGATTTTGATGAAACTTAAATTGTATGTTTATATCCAAAGGATCTCGGTTCCTTTAGATATTCGCGCATATTGGACAGTAACTTCATGGATTTAGACCCCTGATTGTACGCAATATCCTGTATTTAGCTTGCGGGCCCTCTAGAGGTCACAATTCTATCCGATTTTGATGGAACTTAAAATATTTGTTTATATCCTAAAGACCCTACTTCCTTTTTTAGCCTGTTCTCTACCCATCTTTTGCAAAACATTGGCATATCTTGCATGGCAACAGCTTGTTTTAAACACCTGCAAGTGATTTCAAATGTTATTTTCAAATCTAATCTGTTGAAAAAATATCAACTGGTGAGTATTTTGAATAGATAAGGGGTCGATGATACTGAACTTTGGTCTTATTATATTTGGCTCTACCAAGAATTCGACCTACGACAATTTCGACCAACAGGATATCGTCTGTTGTTAGAGTCCAATAGACTGGTACCAATCAAGAACTTCTGATATGATACACACGACAAAATATCATAACAATATTATCATACGTCATTCTTTCTAGACGATTTTGTATGCCTTAATTTACACAAATATCCGATGAATTATAAATAATGAAAACTACTTCAGTGCGTTTCCATGCATTTATTTGTTGACATTGGTTCGGTGGTTTTCTTGCAAAAAAATAAAACTGGATGTTGGCTTTGTATAGATACCATTTTAAACACAACCATGGTGTTCATTCTTATTGAATACAAACTGATTTTATAATAAAGTTGCAAATTAATGCAAATCCCGAAGAACTTCTATTGACTATTTATTTTTATACGCCCACATTTTCATGTGGACGTATATTGTCGTTGCCCGCTGTCCATTGTTTATGGACACTCTACAGATCACAATTTTTATCCGAAGATCTCGGTTCCTTTCGATATTGGCATGTATCGGACCATAACTTCATGGATTATGGCCCCTGATTGTACGAAAAATCAAGTTTTTAGCTTGTGGTCACTCTAGAGGTCACAATTTTGATGAAACTTGAAATGCATGTTTATAACCCAAATATCTGGTTTCCTTGTTTCAAGCATATTTTGTTTCACGCATATCGGATCGTAACTTCCTTGTGTATAAGTATGTAATACAAAGGATATGAACCTTCTAGAGGTCACAATTTGTATCCGATTTTGAAGAAACTTAAAACATATCTTTATATTCCCAAAATCTCAGTCCCTTTTGATATTTGCGCATTTCAGACCATAAATTTCTAGATTATGGCCCCTGATTGTACAAAAAATCGTTTTTGTTTTTAGCCTGTTCTCTATTCGTCTCTTACAAAATGTGGACGTATTCTGTCTGGTAGCCGCTGGTCTTTCTTTTGGTCAATCTTTATTTTCATGTTTCTATCAATGCACTTTAATAAAGAAACCATCATATAATGTCCCGTCTGTACGTCTGGTATTTTATTTATTAATAAGTGTCAGTGTGACATTATACCGTCATATTCCAAACGTTGTTATTATTTTATGCATCGCTTAATATTTCCAGTTTTTCTCCGATTTTTTTTATCTAATCAAAGTATGTACAGAAAACAACATTGGCTGTTTATTCCCGATCTTATTACAGGTTTGTCAACATATGTTTTGTGGACCTCCGCGGCGCCTTGAAAACAGATGGCATTGAGGAAACTTATATAAATACAAATGTTATGCGATCCTTTCTGTGTGAAAATATCTGCAATTTACGGTGTAAGTTTCTATCATGTTGTTTGTTCTATAACAGAAGTGTTGCATGAAAACCATATAAAGGCCGAGATCAATTAAAGCTTAACATCTTCATCAAGATTCTAAGAACAAACAGACGTTAGTAACTATATATTACACAATTCCAAGATGTATCCTCAGATTCTTTTATATTGTCGCTTTATCTTTTACAGTTGTCTAATTTATATTTACATTTGATAGGTGCTGGGTACAGCGAGTCAAATATTTGTATGTAATACACCTTCAAAAGCTTGCCGGAAATGAGCATCAACCCCTAACCACCCCACTCAGAGGCGTGCTGGGGCCTCCGAAGGAACCTACGACACTCTTAAGGTGTGGTGGGGGGGGGCACTTTTTCGAAAGGGATGACACATAGCCACACTCACCCCTATAACCTATTAGGAAATCTCATTGGATTCGAGCGTTGTCAATCACTTCCGGTTTCTTTTTTTTTCATTCATGAAAATGGGAAGGGGGGGGGGGGGCAGCGCCGTAAAGACTTTGGAGGCCGTGCTAGAATCGATTTGACGTATATTGGAGCCATGACATACATTGACACTTGGTAGGGTAGGCGGATGCCTACACGCCCAGCACGCGTCTGCACCCCGTCTGTTTCTATCATACTGGACAAGTTGACCATACAGTTTAAAAGGAATTTAAGATGTATTCTTCTCTAGCCATCTAAGTTGTATGGCGGGCTCGTGTCTGACCATTTGAAGTATCTTTGACATACAATATTCCGTAAATTGCTTTTTTTAGATTTTGTATTAGGAAATAGGGTTTATTTTAAGCACCACAAAGTAATACATCCCAATCCTGATCAGTATAACAATAAAATCAATATCTATCAACTTTAAAATATTTCTTTATTCGTTAATCTAACCAACAATTGTAAGTTTTCTCGGAATCTGGGGTCAAAGCACCCAATTTGAACGAGATGGTATATCTGTATGTTTAAATGTAGAAAGATGTAAATCTAGTGTCTTAGAGAGTGATTATCTACACTCCCCCACTATTCACGACATGTCTAAATCCTTCTGACATTTCACGTTTTATCAACACGTTCACTATCTTTGAAAAACGCGCGGAAAGTAGCATGCAGACGTTGATAATTTGACTAATGGCGGACGACTGTCAAACTTTGATCATACACAGCTGTATCTTTTACTTGCTTGTTTACGAACTGTTTTATGTCCATCCGCTTAATCCTCATGTAAATTCAGATACGACAGAACAGAATAAAAGATGTTTGTTAACCAGAAGTGTCGATAGGTAGTAAGGCTTAGGCACGTAACAGTATTAAAACCGCTTAAAATCGTACGTTATTAATGATTGGAAATAAAATCAAATAAATATTCTGATTCAAGGTCAATAACTTAAGGTGAAATGTACATTTTATAATCTCTTACATTTCACAAATATATATATACAAAAATATGCAGCAAATAAAACACTTTTGACAATGAATCGTATATTTTCAGTTTGGGATGATGTCATTCTGAGGACCAATACTGGGGTAGGATTATCAGGGGGCAGAGGGCACGCGAGGTCCATTTTACATCATCAGCTCGATAATCCACTACTTCCGCGTCTATTGTCAAACTCCGCAAACTTTGCGATGATTTGATTGAAGTTCGTGGTAGAATGAATGAATGAATTGGGGTTTAACGTCCTATTTTTCTGCATCAACCGGGATAATAAAGACGGAGTACGTGATAAAGTTATTAGCCAAATGGACTGAGGGCCGAATGAACCACTGCGCCAGGGGTTAAGGATAGGGGGCATTTCTTTATAACACAAAGCAGCCATAGCCTATATCCAACCATAAATTCTGGTTTATAAATTCTTTCTCAAAGCACCCTTCGGGGACACAACACATTTTCATTACGACGCGAACTTTAGACGGCAATAACTTATCGTGTATGAAATGAAAATCTATATTTGCCTTTAGTCTTGGATTATTCCTGTATTAGGGTTTAAAGTACATATTATACGAAACAATTTCAGGGGCATGCCTTTTTGAAATGTCATTTTTGTAGATAGTGTCAGTGTTTGTGTTTTCGGTTATTAACCATGAGAATATGTTATATTAATTTCTTTTTCAACATACCTTCAATGATTTGTAACGACTTCAACATATTTTACAATTTGCCTCTTTCCTAATTAACCATAGCCATCGCAGCCATAGTCTAGTAGCTTCCAAAAAACAGGCGCCTTGTTGCAAAAACGTTGAGAGGTTACGCCATATTGTAAAATGATTTACGTCTGCAGATCTTGAAATCTGCGAAGCAAAAAGACCGGAGGGGGTATCCTCAAAACGACTTCCCCATCCTCCCTATAATATGCAGCATTTTATCTCCCGTCACTTATTATAGTCAGCATGTAGATTATATAATGCTTATGTTCAAATTTAGACCTGAAATGACGCAGAACGTTGGCACGTGGTTAACTTTTCCAGTGCACCCCGAGTAGAAATATCCAGAACTCTACAAGCCTACAGTATGCGATCATGCATATTTCTCACCCTAAGATGCTAGCATGCTCCTGATATTCGTCGCAAACAAGCGAATTTGATATAACTTTGATGTGGCTACAAAAACAGTCAGTCTTTAATGAGGTAGAAAATATAACTGGTGTTTGTTATTTAATCTCCGCCAACTTTTGACACTTGGCTTAACATCTGATTTAATCGGTGGAGAACACGGGGTTATATTGAAAACCAGACGGCAATATTATGCGTATAAATTGGATTAGTTGCCTGTTTCTTAAGGACTGCAGGTACATCCATGGGGTCTGTTGTGGCGTGATGGGCGTCTGTAAGACATTAGCAAAGCCACGATATGCTCATAATGTGTTTTGATTTTTTTCTTAACAATATTGACTCGCATATGGGGTTGGGCTTTTTTTTAGAAAATGGATGATCGAACTTTGTCACATGCCAACACCATTTCACGCAAAAGCGTAAATATGGCTTACACGGTGTAT
Organism: Patella vulgata; assembly: GCF_932274485.2. Classification (NCBI taxonomy): domain Eukaryota; kingdom Metazoa; phylum Mollusca; class Gastropoda; family Patellidae; genus Patella; species Patella vulgata. The sequence continues at coordinate 50,048,824 of NC_065885.2, forward strand.
GTATACATATTATGTACACGTAGTCCTACAAAATAATCCATTTTTCTTGTGTGTTAATATCTTATAATAATCAACCATGGACCAAATACAAAACTCTGGAACATGAATTAACTTAGCATGTGTGTACGCCATTGGTCCAACATATGTATAACATATTTCTTTGTTCTCGTCAAATATCGCGTTACCTCATACCGGAAATTGGAGACGTACTAGGTAACTCACCGTTGCCATAACGAAGTAACACTGTTCCCTTCATTTAGCTTTTTTGTTGTCGTTTATGATATAAATCGTATGAGGTTATAAAAAGTAGGATTGTTTGATAACAAAATAAGCTCATTTTTGTTAACATAAATTATGAATGAAACGATAGTCAGACTTGAGTAGAAGTCAAATTTATTACTCAAATAGCCCTAACTAAAATGACTGATTACTAAACCTTTGAGTAGGCTAGTCTTGATTTTTCTTAACAAAATGAAATTATTTATGATAACAGTTCAGATTCTGGTTATTGGGACACGAACGTAGAATTCATTGTGGCCAAATACCTACCAGTTGTTAGTCAACCTCATCAAAGTTTGGGGGGTTGGATGGCTGAATGGTTAGCGTGCGCGCGCTGTATCATAAAGTCTGTCATTGAGTCGACTGGCGTGATTTCGAATCCCCGGTTGTACGTGACAAGGAGTAGGGTCGCCTGTCCAACCTCGTGGGTTTTCTCCGGGTCCTCCGGTTTCCTCCCACTGCTAAAGACCCATATGCGCAAGCGAATTATTGAAATAAAATTAAACCATATGTTAGTCCCGAAAGGACCTAGTTTGTGTCGAGTGGACGTTAAACCCCATTTCTCTCTCTCTCTCTCTCTCTCTCTCTCATCAAAGTTTACAATTTATTCGTTGGTTTATCAACAACAGGCACGGCACTAAGCCGTGTGTCTCTTTACTTATCGGAACACGCCAATATGGTCATCAAACGTTACACCTAATAATAATGAGACATATTGCTATCTGGTGTTTTCCAGGGTTACATCATGTGCCATACAATTTTTATCTTCTATATAAATACTACCATCGACTATAAATAACATTGGTCACCGTGCTTTTAAACCAGCTAACACCATTCCTTCGTCGTCAATAGATAACAATATCTAAATTGTTCAACTGATAGAACTAATCGTTTTTGGGATAGTTTTTTTCATTATTATCTTTTAAACTTCCAATACACCAAAGCAAGTCTGAAACCCGTCTTCCTTTTGTTTAAACGCAACGGAAAGAAAGGTTTACCATGGCCTAGTGGTAACTTTGCAGACAAATAGGAAGGTTGGGCGCCCTGCTCTTCCCCGTGATCTGCCTCTGGCTATAGAAAAAAACCCGTATCATATGTATCTAACTTGGCAATGGCATCAGTCAAATAAGGACTAGTTTGAGGTGTTGGTTTTTCAAGGTTAAACCTACATACACTAAAGAGCACAAATTTAATAAACTGAGATATAGTCTAGTTCATTTAAAAACGAATGAAAAATACAGACTCAAATGCAATAAAATATTTAATATATTTCCAGAGTGCCATGACAGTTACCGTCGCGAATAATTGTTGGCGAATCTCATTCATGTTTGGTCACACAGCAAAATCAGATGAAAAATGTAGACTGATGTTTTGACGAACAAGGGTGACAACAACTTTACAACAGCAAAAAATGTACCTTTATATTATATTGTATATTACGAATATAGTTAAAATCATGTATACAACTTTGCAAATGCTGGACAATAACTTGACAATTAGTTTTTAAAATGTAATATTTATTTTTAGTCAAAACAAAAACAAAAACAAAAATCAATATTTGTAACTTATTAGTGAGCTTTTGTTAGGTCATTTTTTCATTGCCTCCGGTTATATTTGTGTTAGTGTTTGGTGTTGTGGAGTCACCAATATTTACCATTTGTACCATGTCCAGAGGGAGGTGGTGGGTTGCTCTAGCAACAGCCAAAACAGCTTCAGTGGCCTTCTTTAGTTTCCGTTTTGCATTAAATGTCTTTATTTGTACTACTGCTTCTTCCATATGAACATTTTTGGTTGCCAAGCCCATAACCCAAGGATGCTTCAGAGCATGTTCAGCTGTTATTCTTTTATTTGGTTCGAGCATCAACATTTTCCTGATCAAATCTTTAGCATTTTCACTGATTGCGTCCCAATATGGTGAGTCAAATTCGTAATCACATTTGATAATTTTTTTGAACATTTCCCGATCAGTAGAAGCAATAAATGGTTCATATCCTGACAGGAGAATATAAGTTACAACACCAAGACTCCACATGTCTACCGATTGGGTATATTTTTTACCCAAGAAGATTTCCGGAGCACAATAGGTGGGTGTCCCACATACAGTATGCATAGTAGCGTCGGTTCCTAGAATTTTTGAAAGACCGAAATCGGTTATTTTTAATCTCGCATGTTCTGATAAATCTTCGTAAAGCATATTCTCGGGCTTCAGATCTCTATGCACCACTCCATTTCTATGTAAATAAGCTACAGCCGTGACCATATCCTTGACAGCACAGGCAGCATCTTTCTCTGAATAATGTCCTCGAGTGATAATCCTTTCGAACAGCTCCCCACCTGTTACCAGTTCTAAAACCATGTGCACTTCCTCAGCCGATTCGAACACTTCTTTCAAACGAACTACATTCGGGTGTTTCAGTTTTAAAAGAATGCCTATTTCAGTGGCAGCCACCTTTCGGTATTTTTTTTTGTTCAGCAGCTTGACTGACCAGAAATTACTCGTCCCCTTTTGTTGACATTTGTATACACTGGCAAAAGCTCCCCTTCCAAGCTCCTTGCCTAATATGTAATAATCCCCAAACGCTTTGTCACAGATAACGCCCTTAAACATGCAGCTCATTTTCACGTATAGAACTATTTGAGACAATCACAAATAATATAAAATAGGTATACTTTGCCTGCATTGAACTAGCTAAGCTAACTAGACGCCATATTGATCTCCGTTGCTACAATAAATAATCAATATGGCGTTAGCAGTTGTTGTCGTGCTGTTACATGTTCACTTAAATAATAGCTTCGAACAATCTACCTGCATATACTCAACTGGACAAACGAGGACAATATTTGTTATCGATGCATTTCAACGGCTGGACAATATAGATAAATTAAACACTTATTATGTGATTATTATACTTTTATTATTAAAATTTATAGTAATTCATAATGTATCAAGTAATTTGTGATTGTCTTAAGAAAGACGATTTACCCCCTAATGAGCATTTTTGGTTACATGCTTTTGTGCTTTTTATATGCGGGTGAAATCTGTCTACTGGTAAGTCCATTGATCACGTGCTTAACGAAGGGTTAAGACTAACTATGTACATGTATTGTCATGAATTTATCTAAATAATGCATTCCAATGTAGAAATATTATTTTAGTCAAGAAATGTAAATTCATGGACTCACCTAAGTACATGATTAAATTGACTTTTAAATACAAAAATTGGGTTCAACGTCCGCTCGACACAAACTATATCATTTCGGGACTAACACGTGGTTTATCTATTTCAATAATTCGCTTGCGCGTAGGGATCTTTAGCAGTGGAAGGAAACCGGAGAATTCACCTAATTACACGATTAAATTTTTCTTTCTTCTACACAATTGATCTTTTTCGAATCCCACATTGATCGACATATATGATCTCATGCTTTACAAAACCCAACGTGAATCGTCAAATCACCCTGATTCAGAATTCTATCGATGAATATACGTGGCCATAGTAAAGAGTGTCTCCTGAATATCTTTTTCTCGAAGAGTGTGCTGGAGAGTTATTATTTTTCCTACGCGTATGTTAAATCATAATGTTCTAGTAGAGTTTATAATTTAGCTAATATTTCTGGTATTAGAGGGCATCAACTATACTATGGTGGTATAATACACATGGTTTAGCAAGAACTTCTGTCTGTAATAATGACCTTGTGCATTGGCCAATAAAATATTAGGCTACACATAATATTCTAATAGAGGGGTTTTAAATTTGTAATAGAAGTATTTCATTGAGAAATATGAGAAAAGGTGGAAATGCAAGACCTTATTGAGAGAGAGAGAGAGAGAGAGAGAGAGAGAGAGAGGGGAAGGGGGGGGGGGTAACGTCCACTCGACACAAACTAGATCATTTCGGGACTAACATATGGTTCAATTTTATTTTAATAATTCGCTTGCGCGTAGGGGTCTTTAGCAGTGGAAGGAAATCGGAGGACCCGGAGAAAGCCCATGAGATTGGACAGGCAACCCTATTGCTTGACACGTACAACCAGGTAATTGAAACCACGCCAGTTGACTCATTGACATTCGACCATCCAACCCCTAACCGCTCACACACCCACCGAGGAAAGAACATTGTGATGTGAATCAACTATTCGATATTATTTAAAACATAAGACAGCAAACCCCATCCCATTCTATTTGCAACCTCAAGGATATTTTTTCATGCGATTGAAACGCGAGCCATATGGAGAGTACACTTTGACTGGCCCTAAAGCATTGAACTGCACGACTGGAAAATAAGAGTACCAAACAAATACACAACTTTAATGGGTTGGGGTAAGGTTATTCACGCGGTTGAACCACCGTCTTGATGATGACTTTATTTAACAGGCTGGAGAAATACATGGCTTTAATGGGATTATTCATAATGACTTGTTTACAGAACTTGTAAATAAGATCACGGGCAATAACCTCGTCAAAAACAATCTAAATCTTTATATATTAAAAATGACAATAATCCCCGTATCAAATTCACCCAAAACTCGTTCTTGCTAATTTGTTCGCCAAAATTTTGAAGGAACTGAGTAAGGTGACAATAATGTATGTCCACTTTAAAATAGGCGTATAATTATTCCGTTTGGATATAATCTTTTAGCGATAGCAACCAAAGATCCAGTGCCAAAATATCAAAAATTATACAACGTTCTATTGCATAGAGGTGATTATCTAATTGTATAAAAAATTAGCGAATAAAGAAATTTACAGATTTTAGAGATACCGATTTCAGCCAATTAGGACACATAACACCCATGAAGCTTTTAAAACAACCAATTGTATTCAGAATTGTAAATAATTGAAATAATTATTGACTATCACACGTTTTCAACACACGTGCAGCAATTTCTTACAGTCTGGGTGGCGCACTTCTTCCAGAAGAGGGCGTTACTAGTTTCGTCTGCTACGGTGGTAAAATATGATGCGGCGACACCCAGTCTGTTTGGAGATTTGGGGATTCGTCTTTGGTTTTAAATTAACTGGTTAGTTGTAAATTTATTGTTAATTAGGAATGAAATGTAAAAAAAGCCCCTATGGTCACCGTCTCGATACAGACATCATTAATTTTCATTGTCCTTTTGAGCAAATGAATGATTCGCTGCTGTCGTTTGTGTTTAGCACTTGACTTGAGCTCAAGTTTCTATCATTCCATTCCAAACTTCTACCACTATAATCTGTTCGTACTCTATAGGCACCAAGGACATCAAGTTCAGTTTAATAATACGGGAAGTGAAAATAGTTAGAGCCGACGGGTAATCTGTTCATAGTGTCGTTTTCTGATCGCATAAAAAATATAAAATCGTCGCTCACCGTTGGATAAGAATAATTTGATGGAAATGAAATGAAATGGGGTTTAACGTCCTACTATCTGCTTCGACTGGGTTAATGAAGACGGGCATACGCCATGCAGTGTGCTATGAGGGAAATTTCGCCCGGGCAGCGGCACTACGGCCTATTCTTATATCGAATTCCAACTGCCAAGGGATCTTTTACTTGCACGCCAAAGTATACACGAGACCTCGGTTTTTCGTCTCATCCGAATGACTAGACAGCTTTCCTTGTCAGGCCCTCCGTCCTGCACCACTGACAAGGGAAAACCACATCAGAAAATCCCGATGAACTTTCTCGGCCAATGCAGGGATCGAACACGCGACTTCCAGGCTAGCGAGCCAGCGTCTACCCACTTAGCCTCCGGAACTCCATAATTTGATGGCAAGGTACAAGAACCCATATACACTTTAAAGGCAGAACAATCTAGAGCATTGTCATTAAAATTAGTGTCATGTAATTAGGCACATCCAAAACAAAAAAGAACCAGTAACTTCCACGGAGAATGGACTGGTTTGTTTGAAAAAGGTGCAAAATTATTATTATTATACATGTATTTGTTTTAGAGAGATAAACATCAGTAAACTAAAGTCAAAACGATCTAAATTAAGTTTGAATTGATCGATTGAATAACATTAGGACGAAAATGTTTTGGGGTATTTTTTTAAATATAAATACTTCGGTCTTAAACTTTACATAATAACGCGTATTCTGCCATTATGGGACTTTAAGTTAATTTGTAAAAGTGATTCCGAAATCGTCCCAAAAAGTCGCAAATTTTATCAGCAAAATGTAATTCGGTTATTTCAAGAGGTATTAAAATAAAAAAAAAATTAAACAAAAACAAACGTTCGTACTATCGTTCCGTCTTAACCAAAAGTCCAAATTAAATTTTAAAAATCCCATTTACATGTATCACAAAGAGACATTGTGAGGTTTCCGTTTGTGTGTACATGTATTTATAATTTGAAAGAAGGGGATTTTCAAAATTTAATAATTTTTTTAAGCTGTTAGGAGAGAGGGGGCATTAGTCTCTGCTAATTAGCAGGAGATCTACTTATTTAGATAATTTTGATCCACTAAGTAAATATTTACTGTGATATCTGAAGAACTTGGCAATCAAATAGGAAATGCATCGAGGACTGACGAAAAACTAAACAACTTTCTGCTGTGAAAGACACCTGCTTAAAACATCTATAGCAAAGATGGAAAACTTAGAGACCCCATTTCATCAACGATCTGTTTGGCGGGTGCGGGTTGTAGAAATTAATTAATGTGTACTATTATATATAGTAAATGTTACGTTGATCCAAGCCATATGTACGATTTCAATGTTATTTCATTAAAGTACATTATAAACATTTCCGACACGAGTATTATGCTTTACACATATTTTATTCCTTGTGACTGCAGTGGCTATACACGGTAATCCCGACCCATTTTAAAAAAATTCACTCTGATATGCAAACGGGACCCAGAGAATATTTTGTTGGGGGAAATAAATTCAACGGTTACCATTTTCTTACGCTGATTGGAGCGAATCAAAAATATTTTGGACTTGGTCTAACAAAATGTCACTAGAAAAAAATTATTTCGCCTTCTTATGGTAATGATAGAATTTAAGTAAATATTTCGCTATTTCTTTATTCACTTTTATTTTTAACACTATAATGGATAATAAAGGACGGTTACAATGATAGAATTTAAGTAAATATTTCGCTATTTCTTTTTTATTCTCCTTTATTTTAAGACTATGGATAATAAAGGACAGTTACATTTTTAGAGACGATTCTTTGGTTAGGGGACATGGGAAGTGGAGGGTTTTTAGCAACTATTATAGCCTTGTTCACGTGATTGGTTTGCATTTGGGATGGAGGATTAACAGGTTTTATCATTTTACATGTAGATTTCGCAGATTTTTGACAAGTACATTTGAATATAATAATAATAAGCTCTATACTTTACTAAATTTTATTAATTGTTCTCAACATTGAAATACAGTCTATACATGTTGTGTGTATAGACTTGTATCTATTTACTCATGGGATATACATGGTGCATGGATGTGTGTATTTTACAATCGAGAGGAGGGTGACATTTCACCGAACAACTATAAAATATGACTTTTAATTACATTTCCCACATATTCCTCCTAAAACATTCAGGTCGTGTAAAATTTTAACAAACACTTTTCATTTTTCTCAAAAAACTGCTACACGCCCAGGTGTTTAAACAAGAAGACTTCTTCAACGGGCGACAACTGTCTAGCTCTTGTTTTCCTAGAGAGAAAAATAGGTTAGATTTCTTTGGTTTTTAACATCTCAAGTGAATCGTTCTTCTTTAAAAGTGTCGAATGAATTGCTAAGTAAGCAAGTGATATTGTTTGTTATAATGTTGAATCAGTGTGAATGTATCTACTAGATGATGGATCACAACTCCGGTGTAAATAGCTCAAGAGAAAGAGAAATCTTAACTAAATATTTGACATATATATGTCCAAAACCATCCACAGATAATACACAATAAGCCTGTGCCATTTGTTCTCTATAAACTGGTGAAAGAGTAAAGAGATTTATCTCAAGTGTGTTGGCTATAGAAAGTAAATTAATGACAATATGTAACGTTCACGTGAAATTAATTCGTGAGTAAATGAAAGCAAATACGCTTTTTTTCATATCCCATCGTTTTATTAACAAACTAACGTTTGAAGGGCAGTCTATAAAGAAATTCGAGCGAGTAATAAAGACGAAGGGAAATGATTTCGTATGATATCATTGTATGCGATCTTCCCTCTTATTCACATTTCATCAATATTCGTTATTTGACTACGTTACTCAGTTTAAGTATAAACCACACCTTAATGAAGACAATGACACGACTTAATTGCAACGTTTGAAAATGGTTTAATGAAAGATAAGTTTTCGCATGACGTGAGTTTAAGATTTTAATATAACAGAGTTCCAAGGAAACGTTATCATCAGGTGAACATACAAATATTATTATTGTGTACATAATTATTTACTTCTGCTAGTAGACTGCATTAAAGATAAGATAAATTTTACTGTATAAAAAGAATTGAAAAGTCATATTAATCCACAAATGCACACACACACGTATGCCCCCCCCCCTTCCCCATGCCCATTCTACGTATTACTATCTTATACTTCCGTCAGTATTCAGTGGTTTACTTGGCGTTCATTCTCGCAGAATCAGGACTTTCCTATATTTGTTGCACTGGTATAAACTATGTATTAGTCTATCGAAATCACACAGTTTTCGATAGTCTCTTTAAATTACAGGTATGTTGGGCATAATTAATCTTCTTAAAATGATAATTACATTTTAAGCATCCCAATGATCGGCCCACGTCCCGAATCCCACAAACCTACAAACCAACCACTGTTCCGATAGTCCGAAATAGTTTTGGAACGTCAATAGTATTATGAGGACCCTAAAGGTGGTTAAATAAATGAATAATATATGGGGATATTACAAAATTAACAAATAAATTGGCGAGGACAACATAATGATGATACCTAGATACGGTCCTATTGTGGTGAAGACCAACATGAAAACAAAACCAACAGAAAAGCCGGGAGGTTGTCCAGACAAATGTCCGTCCTTTAATGGCTACCTTTGGTAATAACCAGGCTATATTCATTGGCTCCAACCGTCAACAGTACTAGGCATATAGGGGGAGATTGTTACGAAACTCTTGAGATTGTTGTTTAGCCTCAATCATCCAGTTTCACGAGTTTAATACCACTTCTGAAACAGTCATCGCTCAAAATATAACGAATATAAATTAGATGTAGAAATAAAATAATAAACATGCAATTATAGAAGAGTAAGCAAAGATGCATTCTGCAAGAAACCTGTTTCAAACTGCTGTGCTATCATTGAACATGCGACTTGATCTTCACATGTTCCAAAATCTAATGAAAATATTTGGACATTTTGAGGAACGCTGAAATAATATTCCACCTATATTTGAAAAGCTATTAAATCGTATATAAACGAGATAAAATATCAACAACTTGGCGAGCTGTCTATACCAATTTTATATTGAAGAAATTTTTCTTTTCTAAAACAAACACACCTATATAGGATAGACCTTTACAAGACGTATGCACCTGTGTAATTTCACTGAATAATATACTTCCCAAAACGATTAAAACTCCCAAATCCTTTTTCAATATCGTCTACACGTGTTCAGTATAAAGAATAGAGTCAATAATATTCTTAGATAACTTCGACCATTTCTATAAAAATATTGATCTTCAATCAAATTTTGTACTGACTTCATCACTTTTGAAGTAGCTATTTTGTTTTGATATAATTTGCACATTATTGCATACTTATAACATCAATATGTTTTTGTCACGTTCGTGTATCTCACAAATGATTTTATTTTCACTTTTGAAGCCAAAAAGGATAATAATTATTATTTCTAAAAACACACTTTCTGATAACCGAAGAATTAAATCTTACTATTAAAGATATTGGGTACCTTCCGTCAGATTTCTTGTCGTAAGTTTAACCATAATCGGATCGTGTGCCTTTAAGTTTACCTGGCGGAGGTTGAAAGATTGTCACACATTAATTTAATCCCCTTTTTCCTAAAAAGTCCGTTGGGTTTCCCCACAGAAACAAACCATTATCACGGGATACATGGATTTTGAAAAGGATTTGGGCCAATAGGAAAGGGTTTATTTTGTGACTGACATACAGTTATCGTTACTATATGGGTGGACTTGAACGAGTTATTGCCCTGAGAATCAAGGTATGTTCTTTTCGGAATTGATAGCTGACACATATTGATATTAAAGTGGTATATTATGTTGAAATTGGGGAATGTGTATCATGTATCTCCCCTGTGTATCACCCCGTGTATCTCCCTTTCGTAATATGCGCATTTTTAGTTTTGTTTCAGATCAAATATTCAGAAATCGAGAATGTGCCGCGAAACATTCAGCAAGATAAATCAACGCTTTACTGAACTTTTTTCATTGAGATTAAATTGTGAAATTATTATTTATTGCGTATATAAATATGTTCAATCACTGGTGCCCGGTAGTGCATAATAAACAAAGCTGCTTGAAATCATTAGATATATTGGCCCACGTGTACGTACCATGGTTGTTAAAAAAAAAGTCTGTTTATGCACGTGCATAGAGGAGAAGTTTTTAAAGGTTGGTGTGCGAAGAATTGCAGCCGTGTGATAGTTTATTCTGGCCGACTGTATATTAATGTGTATATATTAGAAATAACGAGGCTAGCACCAAATGATACAACAAGTCACGTTGAACTATTTCATTGGTGGAAGGTAAGACACCAGCTTCCGGTGACTCATCACTACGACCATCTGTATTTATCAATACGCCAGCATCAGCCACACGTTTGAAAACAATCGGAAATATCATCTAGAAACAATAGAACATATTATATTCTGTATTTCCCATTGCAATGTATTATATTGTCCAGCTACTCTTTGTAGTCAAAAATATCCCGTTAATTAACAGATCAAAACAAATGTGTTCATTGATAATGTATCTCGGATCATTGACTTCCGTCTGATTGCATCCAACAAACGCAGTCCACAAAGCCTAACACTTTTCGGAATCCAAATTTCTTGTTAGAGCCGATTTCTTTAGCTCTAAATTTTAGGGAGACAAATTTTCGTTTTGGTGGGAATAAATTAAATTACATCAGAAAAAAAACGTTCCATGATGACAATACTAATTATAATGACATAAAGAAGAGTAGCTGGTAAATCAATAAGACAAAACTCTCAACATAGCTTTTCCTTAGACACATGTCATAAACCGAATGTCAAAATATTTATATTCTTTCACAATGTTAATTCAGTGAGCGGTGGCCTCATCATTACTTTCAGCAGAACTGCACTTGAAAACAATCTTTGAACATGTTTTGCATGAATTTGATTTTTCTGCCAATTAATTTGAATACGGATGGTAATTACTGTAGCTTGCTTTCTTCGTGTGAGGGGGGATTGGGTAAAAGAAAACATACTTGTGAGCAATGGTGAATATATAAACCTAATCAGAATTCACCTGTTTTTCCCTTCACATATAAGATATACATGGAGAACGTCATTACTTATATGATCTCAATCGCTACATATTTATTAGTCCACCTTGTAGAGAGAAATAGTCTAGCGTTATTCTGTTTCTAAAGTTCAAAGCAATCTTCGCTATGTCCAGGTGCGACTTGGTTTACACAGGTGACAAAAATATTGCCGTAAAGAGTTCTCTTATAAAAGAAGACCTGTTAGATGGCCGTCGGTTTATCTTTTAATAGAATTGAAGCGTTTCGTCCAGAGTAAAACATTTATTTATATTAACTAGTGTATAGCAATTAAAATATATTGTCAACATTTCTGTCGCAAAAAAGGGTCATCACTTCTTTTGTACGTCTGGCCATTAAATAATGAAAGTTAACGGAATTCAGATTCAAATGAACGGCGAATTTCTGTAACATCAAAACCTGGCCGTTGTTCTAGAGTCCCGTAACCCCAATTTTCGATAGTACCAGACGCGGCATTCTTATAAGCCCATTGGATATTAGGTTTTAGTCTTCGGACTATCTTGATCTAACTTCCTGTTGTTTTAGGTCAATTGTCAATCGTAAATTCGAACGTAAATTGGAATAGAATTTCAAGTTGATTATGTTGGTTGTATTATTTTGATGGAAATTCTGCTTCCCTGACGCATCAGCAGCCACCAGTTCATGGTTTGACTCGGTATCTAGCTTGGTTTTGGTCCTTGCGCATCATTTGGAGTTTTGTAATTTATTAATACTTCTTTGCCTTTTTACTCATTATTATTATGCCCATTGGGCTTGGTATTGTGTGTTAAGTAGGTCTGTAAGAATACTTGTATATTAGGCAAAACTTCGACCAATAAGGTACCGAGCTAAACTGCCTCCCGGGTTATACTGCGCTTAGCATAATACAAGTCGCACCCGTTGTTTTTATTGCCCAGTTAAGTTATGTATAGTCTTTCTGAAACACCTAAGTTATTGAGAAATATTATAAATATTTTGCTCAGTGGTGAGAAGCGAAACGATTGGATGGCCGAATGTCAATGAGTCAACTGGCGTGGTTTCGATTACCCGGGTGTACGTGTCAAGGAATAGGGTTGCCTGTCCAATCTCATGGGCTTTCTCCGGGTCTTCCGATTTCCTTCCACTGCTAAAGACCCCTACGCGCAAGCGAATTATTAAAATAAAATTGAACCATGTGTTAGTCCCGAAATTACCTAGTTTGTGTCGAGTGGACGTTAAACCCCATTTCTCTCTCTCTCTCTCTCTCTGCGATATCACCTTAGGTGGAGGTAGGCGTTAAACCCCAGACACGAACGAACGAGCCACATATTATCCTTTACGCCTTTAAATGTAAATAATTAAATCAACCTATTGGACGTTAAATGTGTATTAACAACAACACATACAGAGATATAAGGCTTTCACAGTCCGTCTGTGAAACAGATTGGGGTTTTTCGTTTCCAGTTCTTCGTTGTCTACTCATATACTATTCAAAAAAAGTAGGGGATATTTGATTTTTAAGTGTTATTAAAGTCACCTAATGAAACTGACGAAGAAACAAATGACAAAATGAAATGAAGTTCACATTCATCGATTTATTCCAAATGATCGTTAGACTAAGTAAGGCACAGACTGACCATTATAAGGGTAAAATGATACCCGGGGTCAAACAGCAAAGTTACAACAGCATCACAACCAAGTCAGTAACGGGTAAATCCTCCTCTGTTTGCCAAACAAGCATTGATCCGACGTGGCATACTAATAATGAGACGTCTAAGGTCATTTTGGTCCAGATTGTCCCATTCCTGTTGCAACGCAGCAGCAAGTTCTTGGACATTGGCAGGACGTTGTTGACGTTGACGTAACCTCTGTCCAAGCATGTCCCAGACATGCTCGATGGGGGGGAGGTCGGGACTCAGTGCTGGCCAAGGTAATGTGGTGATGTTCTGTTGTTGGAGGTAACCTGTAACGATCCTGGCCCTGTGACATCTTGCGTTGTCATCCTGGAAGATGAAACGGCGGCCATGACGTCGTGCGAACGGCACAACATGGACTGCCAAGATGTTGTCCCGGTAGTACTGGCCTGTAACACGCCCTGCAACAACATGTAAAGCCGTTCTTCCAGCAACAGTGATGCCTCCCCACACCATAACAGAACCACCCCCAAATCGATCATGTCTGATGACGTTAACGTCTTGGAAGCGCTCGTTTCGACGACGCCACACCCTCCTACGTCTGTCCAAAAAATCAACAGTGAACCTTGACTCATCTGAAAACATCACATTGCTCCAGCGTCGAGTATCCCAGTGTTGACGATCCCTACACCAACGACGTCTTGCCTGAATGTGATGATCTCTCAAACAAGGGATCACGCGAGGACGTCGGGCGCGAAGGTGACCCCTATGCAGTCGATTCCGAATCGTCTGGCCACTCACTCTCACACCAGTGTCTGTTTGAAGACGAGCGCTGATCTGATTTGCTGTGATGACACGATTTCTCAAGGCCAAGGTACGGATAAATCGATCCTGGGCTTGAGTTGTCGCCCTTGGTCGACCTGAGCGTGGTCTGTCCTGTACAGATTGTGTATCACGGTATCTGGACCATAGCCTGCTTATGACAGACTGAGAAACATTCATCATCCGCGCCACAACCGCCTGTGTTGTGCCGATCTGTAGCATGCCAAGGGCACGTAACCTTTCATTTTGGGTAAGCCGACGCATATCAAAATTTGTTTTCTGGTCACTAAAACAATTAAACTGATGTTTCCACCCTGGAATTCAATGCCACAATGACTGTAACATTCAAAGTCAGAGTCGTGCAAATCTTGGGTTGGACCCCCATGATGATCCCAAGCATCACCTGCATTCCATGCGGTAGCTATTGGTGCGTTTGGGCGTCACATGTAACTGGAAATGTGTCTTCTGTTAGGTTCTATAGTGACTTTTTTCGTAGTCATTTGCATATTTTAGTATTATGCCCCCAAAATCAAATATCCCCTACTTTTTTTGAATAGTATAATATGCATATGAAAAGAAAGCCGCCCCTATATGTTTGCTAATTATATTTTAAATACTTTGGCAGGCAGGTTTAAGTACATTGATTGATACTGAATAGATAATAAAAAAGAGTGTTCGGTGGGGAGTGTGTGTGTGGGGGGGGTATATATTTATGTAAACACCAATAAAATATTTTATATTTTTATTTCTGAGAAAGATCACCATGATACAGTTATTTATAGTTAGCTTTAAACCCCGGTTTAAAAGAAATATACCAGTTAAATACAAGTGATGAGAGAATCATTCAATAAGTTTAAATTGGTTGAAATGTTTTAGTTGATTGTTTGGTAAGTGACGAAGTGTCCTGTTTTTATATAATCATGGCGCCAACAGGACCATAATGAAGATGCTTTCTATGTCTGCACATAAAAGATATTGTAGACATGCCCCAGGCGAAATGTCACTGATGTATACAAATATACACAAATACACACCAAGATTATCAAAGCCGACAAAAATTTAAAACATTGATATAAAGGATTAGATTTTTTTTTTATCTATCCATCATTTTTTCTTTATTCATATGTAGTTTTATTGCCTTTTACCTCATTTTATTTTTTTACAAAGTCATTGTTTATCTCACTATTTCTTGACAAGACCTGCAGATAAATAAACACAGAGATTCGCCAAACTGCTTTGATTGCAGTTAAATTGTCTAAATTTCCATTGTAAGCTGCACCCGTAAAGTACATCCATCGTTTTGGAAGTTGCCATGGCTAATTAACCAGGCGATCCCGGGGTCCACCCTTTTATTGGCCGAGACAGTTCTTTTGGATTTTCTAACCTGCTTTCACGAAAAACCCAGGTCCAATTGTAACGAACCCTTAACAGTTGGAAGTACGCGGGAAAGCTGCTGTTCGGGAAAAATTACCCCATAGTACACTACATGACATATGGTCGTCTTCACTAGCCCCTTTCGTCACATCCCATCTTGTTCTAAGTACATGTCCACCCGCCCGAGCTCCCGGTGTGACAGTGTGAGATGGTCCCTGGTGTGTGGTTACCGTTTAGCGCATGCGCAGTTAGGTAAGTCAACTTACACCGTTATAGGCGCGGTTTGCATTGACTCCCCGTGATAGGATTTCTCCTAAGATTTTCTAACGGTCAAATCGGATTTCTATTCCATTGTTTGTTTTTTTTTCGATAAAAAAGTAAAACTACAAATTGACGATCTTTATTATTATTCAGTATATTCCCGTCCACAATGCGAAAATTTAATACAAAATAGTCCCTTGTATAAATGCCATGTATGCATAATGAGAAAGATTAGAATAGTTTTCAATAAGGAGCAGATTGTCACTGGACATAAAAACATAAAAGATTACTAAGATCAGTAGGTGCAATGTTATTTATACATTTACAAACTCGCCAAATAATAAAATTTTATATTCAATTCTAAAAATCCCAGGAAGCCAGTGTAGTTCATATAGAATGGATGTGATATGATCGGCTGTATAATGTTCTAGAAATAAGGCGAGCAGCTGAGTTTTGTTTTTCGAGTTGTACAGGCCAGAATTAGTTCGTTCATTTCTGGAGTTTTACGTCCACTTCCACCAAGGCTGATATCGTAGACAAAGGCCAGAATTTAAAAGAATTCACTCTTTTATAATATACTTGTGATAAATGAAGCCACGAGAATATCAAAGGCCTTAATCTGCTTCTGGAGGTGAATTTAATTGACAAATTCTGGCCAATCATCAATTAGTATAGTTGATCGTACGTGTAACGACTATCATTAACAAAAAAAAAAACAACGGCAACAAATCACGAGCGATAGAAGTATCAATTTTAAGCCAATCAACTTAGATCCGTTGATCGTGTAACTACTGATCACTAAAACAACAGCTAATCACGATAACAAGTATTTTTATTAATGACAAAACTTCAACCAAATAGGCTTTGGAATACTTTTTCCATCTCACACCACCGGAAGTAGATATAGCTTCGTTGTTATCGCAAACAACAGTTTCGGACATGCGCAAGTGCCCAGGAGCAAACACACATTGAGAGTCAATTCAAACTGTCACACCGGATCAAATAGTCCGGTTCGTAAATTAAGCCACTTTAACGTCCATATTATACAATGTTGGCTGTTTCTTTAAAAATAAAAATCAGTAGCTCACAGCTTGAATGTCAAAAGGTGTATTCGTAAAAACTGACTATTCAAAGCATTATATTTTTTAAACTTTCAATTAAATCATCGCATTCCGCTGTGTTTACATAGAAAAACATTTCTATTCAAACAGTGTAAAGGGTGAATCCTACATTCACTTTTCAAAATAACTTTTCATATTTATTCTTCATCTTTTGTATAATACAATAATGCATATCAAAAACCTGCATGAATAATGTATCATTGGTGATTTTCCATCCCTATTTTTATTTCTTGGAAAACATTTTTTATTATTACATATTTGACGAGCTTTCGATAATTGGCACGTCATCTGTTCAAAAATGCGAGTGAAAAAATATTGACATAAGAAGCGTGTAGACGCATACCTGTTAATATCTAAATAATAAATTGAATCTCCCTTTTCAAAAGGATGATAAACATCATAAGAGAGGTGCGATTCAGTAATGTTTCGAATATGTTCACCAAATTTGAAGAGACTTGTAATCGTTGAATCGGTAACAGACGGCATCTTGACCTGGGAAAATTGTGTCATCGTTTGGCAAATATTGACTAGACCTCGTTAAGAATAATAATCAGATACGAAGACGAGCATTGGGACATCTTCAGCTCTGATTTTTAATTCACACGTGTCATTTAAAGCCTGATACAGGATTAGCACTGTATGTCTATAAACTATATGCTTTTTTTTATTCCACCTTATCAGATTCAAAATGGCGGCTTTAATGTCACGAACCTTCGAAGGGTAAAGTCTAAAAGTTAAGACCCACTGCAGATTTCGTCATAGGTAAAGATGTAAATAGGGTTAGAGCATGTGATTGTTGACGAGATTGTGGGTTATGACTAGGGTTAAGACTACATCTCCTGACCTATGACCCATTCTACAGTTGGCTCTAACGTTTAGACCTTAACCCATTCGAAGGTTTTATTTTCGAAAAAAAAAAATATATATATACTTAACTTTCCAGCAGATTTTGGATAGATATAGTAAAATTGAAAGACTTATTTTTGGGTGTGATTTCAGAATATGTCCACCATTTTTATCTAACACGGCTTCTTGGTTGACAGATTCCGACATTAAGCTATTGCATTTGATATTAAACATGATAAACTTAAATGATTTCCAACAATTTTGATATTAGCCGATGACCTAAACGAACCCCCTCTTCCTAATTCCGATGAAACATATCTGACTCATATAGATAGCGTTAAAAAAAACTTGTCTTTTAAAGGAGCTAAATCGCTATTTTTTGGGACATAGAAATTAACACAAATGGATCGCAACGCATATAATAATGTAATATGAATGTATATAAACCGATTTACATTCAATCAGTTATGTTCGGTGAAATACGCCAGAATTCTCAATCGAATGGCAATCTCTAGCATCTGGTTATTCCAGTCTACACCGACAGTATTCATTGCGCATGCTCTCCAGATAAGAATATGTCGTCACCTATAGACTGGAATATGTCTAGCCGCTTTTTTCGAGTCCCTTGTTACAAATGGCGCTGTAAAGCGTGTAAAATGTTTATTTTGTCTTAAATATTGGATATCAGAAGCCCACCTTTTCCTGGTAAGATTGATTTAAATTGAATTAACAAATAATTCATGTTTTCAATGTCGAAGATTTTGGATGATATTGAGTTAGAGACTTGGCTACTTTAAGGGAAGCAACAAATTCACATGTTTGTCCTCCTCTGACCGGTTCATCTAAAATAGTACCGCCCACATGGGGTTAACGTCAAGAGGAACTTTATACACCAACCGGTCCTTTATCTGGTTGCTATCAGATTTATGGTATTGTCCTAATCCTGTGACTTTTCGTATAGTTTGTGTATTTTTGGTTTGGGGTATACATGAAGTTTAATTGGTAACAATTTGTTATCACTGTGAAGAATTTCTAGTGATCATCTCTAATCTTTCTTGATCTTTATCTCGTACTTGACACGTTTCTACTGTCGTCAGCTACATGATCAACACCTGAGATAAAATGGCGGAGGTGATTTACACCTTTTAATACCAGTAGAATGAAAAAAGTGTTAAGACAGGTCTGACATGTTAGTGTGATAAAAATCACCTGGTTATCGTAAACTAACCTACCAAGCCTTTTAAAACATTCCATACCTCTACTCTATATACCTGTATCGAATTCTTCCTCTACATAATTAACGATATCTAAATTATATTATCACATCCATAAAGACTTTTATTGGGCCCTATTATAATTATTATTCAATTGAAGTCAACAATATACTTGTGTCATTTTGAGACTAACATTCGGTTAATTTATGTCTAAGGTCATGTGTGTAACGTAGGGAGAAGAATCGTATATATTTATGGCTTTGGGAATAAGTGGGCTGTCGACTAGTAAGGACACCGGACTCTCTCCGAGAAGCTCTCAAGTTTGAATCTTCGAGATTTTTTTTTCAAACTGTAAAGGGTTCTTTGACGACTGTGCCTCTGTTTCCTTTCCACCTGAACAATTTGGCAACACTTTCCTCGTTCCTGGACTATCAAATTAAATTATGGAGAGAATAGACAGTCAAATAATAGACATTTCTACCGTTAATAAACGACACAGGAACATTACTGAACAATTATACTGTAAAAAATTGATAAACGAACACTTAAAGGTAGATTATGTTTTCAATGTAGATAAAAATGGAAACAAGAAAAAAAATAATGGAATAACCCAATGCCATGAGCCCAAATCTTCACAGTTTGTCATTTAAGAGCTAAAAAGGTTTGGTATAAAATACTATCTACCATCCAGGGCTGGATTAACCGGTGGGGGACCCATCACATTCCACATTTACGGATCCAGCCCGTCCCTTAAACAGTCATGGAGGGAATTATAAGAAATGTTTTAATCGATTGAGTAAGGTGGCGTACTGTGATTAAGCCTGATTGGGAGAGCCCCTCCCGACACCCATTAGCCTGTTACAAGGGGGAAACGTGATGTGGACTCAACGGCTCCATGCCTACATTCACTGCATGTTACACTCCTGACATTTGTTGCAGTTGCCCCGATGTGGATGGCCCTATGACCCGTACCCAACAAGGCCCCATTATCGCATTTGTACGTATGGTGCAAGGCTGTCGACCAAAGTTCAATCTTTACTGACTCGAGGACAGGAGTCTCTTTTTTTCCAGGAACCGGGCTAAACATCGAAAAAACAGTTGCCACATACAATGCATATAAATACTCTCCTATTGCTGATACAAAAACTAAGAATGTTTCATCAGATACGACGGATCGACAAAGTAAAATCTGGCGAACTATCCCTGACTGACTGATGCAGTTGAAATGTATTCTCCATTTCCGGATCGAATTTGAATCTATTGTGAACCCCACGCCCCGATTCCAGTCACCCTCAAAATGACTTACGTGCAGCGACGATCAGTTTTACTTTTACAAACAAAAGTTTCCTATGGGTAATTTGATGACGATTCCCAATATTCCAATACGATTGTCAACACTGATTTTGATTCTCCCTGGAAGTTATCTCCCCTTTTTTGTACTGCGACATTTTGTTCTTGTCACCCGGGCTTTAATTTGCTTTCATTGAGACCCAACGACAGGCTTAAATTATTCTTTATTTATTTAGACACTACACCTACAGTTTTTACTGAGTAGGTGCAGATTTGGGGAGATTATTGTTGTCAAAAAGTCTTTACAGATACCCTTCAAGCAAAGAATTAGTTTACGATGTGAAACCGGTAGATCTAATAACTTCTTGAAACAATTTCAAAATAGGCGTTACGTCGATATCTATGTTATATCAAGAAGTTGATTATCTTTCAAAGTGAAGTGTTTTGTGCTAACTTGATTTTATATAAAAAGGGGCACATAATAATGATAAGTCACGACGTAGGCGATTAATTTGACACCAAGAAACTTCATGTTAAACATGTTCATGTAATAAATATGTCATGGAGAGACAAGCTACGATTTATACCGTGTATCTTAAAAGCACATATTCACAAAGTCATTTTTTTCTCTCTCTCAGTTTGTGTATTGATATAATATTGATTAAACAGATATTTATATATATTCAACAGAAAAAATAGATTTATATTTAAAGAACTGTTTTTGATGAATATATACGAAATACATGTATATATGATGATACAAATTTTCTTTCAGCTCAAATGGAATAAAGAGGAAGTTAATCTTTTTATGTAAAATATTTACACAAATATTGTTTCCCATAACCACCATATTTTCGGAACAACCGGACAATTTAATTATCGACATATACCTAATAATATATTCATCAAAACTGTACATTAAAAGTGTAGTTAAAAGAGGTGCCGGGTTTTTTTTTTAGTATGGAATGATAATTTCCAGTTTCAATTACCATTTTTGCTGTTTGTTAAGAGAAAGAAATTACACCACGGAAATTTGATCAATCGACCGAATTAACAAATTTGCTTTTTGAAGTGTATTCGTTTCGGTTTTTACAGACCGGCTTGGCCTTCTACTCCTCGCAGTGTTTCGTTTGATTAGAGCTATCCCACTTAACACCGCTGTAGTGGAAGCAAATTTCTGTTCCAAATTAGGACTGGTCAAGAGTCCGATTAACAACCAATAGCTAACTGCGTAACAATATCAAATTGGACCAAATGTTTACATAATGTTAGTCATGACTCACGATTTTATTTTTCCCAATTAACCAGTGCATAGCAGAATATTGCAGAAAAACTAATTGCGTGACAAACGAGACTATCAAAACGGTTACAATGTAAACAATACTGTTTGTAGACGAACAATACTATTTTAATACCTTAAATCACTGTCCAAAGTTTTAGGGAAGACCCCAGATTAAACGAAAGGCTGTCGTGTTGCTGTACTTGGGATAGATTTGATTGAAGGGAAGAATAGACACACTCCCTCAAAAGCTCAAGTATCAGAAGCCAATCCAGCAATGGCCAGATAGAGATTTCTCGGACCATTGGTTCAGAAATATGGCTTGGCCTGGGCTTAACCATATACCACTAGTCCACGATTCACACTTCATCTCGAATACATGTCACGATCTGTTCAACAGCGAACGGATTTCATTTTTCAAAATTGCATAATGTTTGTTTTGTCTTATAAACATCGTAAACTCTGCTCCGTAAAATGTGTGACAATAAAGAATTTGGAATGAAAATCTGGGTCGATTCTTCATTTCTCTATGAGAGAAGCATATCAAAGTGTTAATATTTGTCTCTAACGAAAATTTGGAAAGTTAATCAGAATTTGTTGATTCAATCATATAAAACCTTTGAAATTTAGAACTCTGTTAATTCAGTTAGAACTTGCGGGACTTAAAATGACAATCGGGACTTAAAAATCCCGACGATTTTTCTCTAGCCATGTCGGGAATCGTAACCCGGACATTTTTATCGAGAGACCAGTTCTCAATAAGCCAGAAATGAACGGAATTTATCGAGTTTTGCCGATTGCTACTCTGACGATAACCGTAAAAACTGTTCTGCTTCTAGTGTCGATTTCATTCCCGATCCGCCCTGCATGATGGCGATATTATTACGACGATCCTGTTCCTTTCAATATAGTATCGGTTGACAGCGTCCAATAAAATTGATTAGCTTGATGAATACGGATGAAAGTATTAGAATGTGTTGTAGATTTCAGATAGATGACTAAAAAGTCTGTATTCATGTTTGTGTACGCACACGCAACTTTGTATGGTTTCTGCATCAGCTCCAATTATATAGAGATTGGTGTTTCCAATATAGAGATTGTGCAATAAAAATAAACGCGTATTGGGATAAAATGATTATAACAAGCCACGTGTTTATGCCATATTATGATATAAATAATCAATTAGTCTATATTATACTGAATAGTGGTTAGCTTGAACTTTATTTAGTCGTGGGAAAATAACCTATTGAAATTATGCAGTGCAAAACATCCTTTTACATCTGCAAGTTATAGTTTGCCAAGCTTTGCAGGAAATGTGTACACGAAACGAATATTATAATAGACAGATGTGAATTGGGTATTACTCCATTATAAAAATAAAACAATCAAAACGATTTACTCTACCATTGTTTATGTCCACCCTTTATTCTTTTTAACCTCTACTAAAAGCAAATGATTGACATTCAAATGATAGTGATGGTGTGATTTCTTCTCGCAACCGGAAATTGAACATCTATTTAGCAACGTAAATAACAACGAACTATAAACCATAAACCCTTTTCTATCACTGATTTTTGTCACATGTTTTCAATCCTAACTGAACAATCATGAGTTCTCTTTTAGTACCTGTAAGGCTAACTATCAAGTTTATTACATAACCAATCCCTCTACGGATTTATCTTATTGGGTGGTGATTTCTTAAACTGAAATCCAATAAATTGACACTATGATGCTGTGCATCATTGGCAGTTTTGACTTAACGTTCGCATCCAAAATAGCTACAGGCTCATTAAAGTTACAATTTCATATTTTTAAGTTATATTTTTAAAATGTATTAAAATAAAGCCCTAAAATAGATGATATCTATAAACAGTCCTACCTTGTTAAAGAATAATTCTATTAATCCTATAATATAATTCACTATTGCCAGTTGAGAAATTGGCAAAAATATCATTTTCAACTTCAAATTCAAACGTTTGAAGATAGCTATTCCATGGTGGGGAATAGGAAAACAAGGGAGGCAATTGTGTTATTATTTCCGGTGTGAAGATTTTTAAGTGTGAGAAAGATAAGCTATGATCGTATAATAGTGAGTTGACAACCTATTGAGCAAAAGACATAGAAATAATTATGTTTTGACTTTCTTAGAAAATATGAAATTGTAACTTTAAGGTTAGTGATTTGCTAAAAAAGAAACTTAGACAACTCAGATGTTCTTTTTTTTTATTTAATTTGACGAAATCCTTAATAAAACACAACTAATAATATAAAGAATTTTACTGTATTTAGATCCACATATTTTATTTGATTATGTATGAATGTTGTCTAGAAATAAATGAATTTCAATAATCTAGGAGGACCTATATAAGTGTGAAGTAGCACTTGAATGGCGATATTGGCTTATATAAGCAGAGATAAAGCAGACCTTTTCCCAACAAATAAGACTGATAATCAGATGTTCTTCTGTTTAACTAAGAAATATCATAAAAGGTGACGAATTGCCCATCAAGGTCAAGCTTCAATATTTTATACGGTAACAACTACTGTTGTTCAATGTATTTGAGATGAAAACCACGTGCGGTGTTATATTGACTATCGGACACCTCACAATAGACGAACACCTGAGCTAAGATAACGGTTTAAAAATAACCCTTTCTTTATTTAGTACGGTTAAAAGTTGTCTATATGGTTGACAGCTCATTACATGCGATAATTTGATAATTAATAATAAAAAAGTGTACTAGTTTCTTTACATATCACGATTAATAGTAGGTCTATATTTATGCTCAAATTATACTATTCATTTATAAACTATAACAATAGAATAGGGAACAAAGCTCCAACCTGTGCCATTAAATCCTTTATAATAACACATAAATTTATTCGTGAAAAGTCATCAACAAAACTTTCCCATGTAAGATACTCAATGATGTACATAATGATTGATAATGTCTTTTAATTGGTATATGTCCGTGTGAATACTGTTTATTTCTTTTCCTACTGTAATTTTAAGCTTAGAAAGGATAGCCCCTAATGAATATAGTTGGGAACAGATATTGAGTTCTAATGTTCAATAAAATAATTCTTGAATTTTCGTTGAAAGAAATTTAAGGATGGTGCAGACATGGTCGGGTTTGCTTATTTATATACTGTTGTAAAATAAATTATAGTAAAATTCTTATGTCAACCTAAATATTCTGCAAAAGAAACCTTTGAAAAATTAGTGATTGGGGATGATGATTCGTTTCCCAAGACACTATATCATTGAGTAAATCGATTTATAGCTTTTTTTTCTTTTCTTTTTTTTTTATCAAATTAAGTCAGATATTAAGATGCGTATGTTTGTGGTGAATAGGCCGCCATTGTATCTAAATGGGGTGCTGCATTATAAAAGTAACTCAGCAGACAAAAGGCGGAAGAGCACCTGTAAGGCACATAATTGTATTCTGTTCCGAAATCAAATTCTGATAAAATCCCATTACTACAGCCGGTATCTTTAAACCCTTCTTTTTTGCTTATAAAACTTTCTATGGCTGTAGATCGTTATTAATAAAATGCAGTATAAAAAAACGATAACCATACACCCAGTGACTAATACTGAGCTCAAATATTAACACCTGATAATTTCATATCATATTCATCTGTCAATCAACTAGCACGTGAGATCACACTCATTTACCCCAGCAAACTTTAATCCCGTTCTAATTAGAAATATGGTCTATTATGAAAGAAAAAAGTTACTCATATAACTTCCGTCTGTATGATCTACCAATTGGTAATTTCCAATAAGTAATAGGTCTTTATAAAGTCGAAATTAAAGATTATATTTTCCAGGTAACTTTTACCTTGAATTCCGAAAATCTAAATGAATTTTGTTTTGGTTTTAAAGGAGTTCGCTTCATGTTATGTCTTTCAATAGTTGAACGAGCTGCCGTCACCCAGCAGATAGAGTCACATTGAGGTTTCAAAAATGGCTGAAAAACTGACAATGAACGCAACTATTTGAATATCGAGAGTGGGCCTTCATAAATTTCACAAAGGGCAATAACTCGGCGGGTATTTGATAAATCATGTTCAGCTGAACTCATAGAAATTTGACGAAAAAAATGGATTCTCTCGCGTTCAAACGCTATTTTGGACTATTTCGGCTAATGGCTATGTTATACCTCTTGCAATAACCTGGTTTAAATTCAAACGTATTAAAATCGGAGATATGTAAACTTTATCGTTTTGACTTTGTCACTTGATTCGAAAGATATTTGCAAGTCGTAATTACCATAAATCAATAGCAATAAGATAATGGAAATTGAATAATCTATAGTTCAAGTTCGAGCGCATCCGTGATCTACGCGATACAAGGCTTGGTCATATGCTCTTTTGGACATTGAACGCGATACATCACATGGACAGAAATTAAATGGGGTGTAACATCACGCCAATGAGTGACATTTTGCCGGACAGCGGTACTACGGCCTACTCTTATATCGAATTCCAACCATTATAGCCTACTTGCAATAAACTCATTTTTGAACTCGGACATACCATAGTTGACGAAGCGTGACCTTGGATACGAACTGATTAGAAATTTTGTGGTACGAACCGGTTGAGACTCGGAATACGCTGTGTTCTAATTGGTTGTTATGTGCATACTTTTGAATATTTTATGAATTGTAATTACTTGATTAAATTCAGATTGTCCATCGAAGTTATTGCAGTTTGTTGTTTCTCTCTCACAGACTACCTATCGCATCGAAAGTTTGTGTTCACTACAATGCAAGCCATGTTATGGTGAGCTACTAGATTTTTTTATGGACATAGTCTTTGCATCGTCACCAAATGGAGTCCAGAACAGTATATAATACAGCACAGACAATCCAAGATATCAAATGTGGTTAACTATACCTGAACCAACCACAGGGCAACATGCCCAATGTTCTTGTATTTATACAGTTGCTAGATTAACCAGTAGACCTAAACACTTCTCAGTACAAAAAGTAACAGTTGACTGCGCGACTGACTTTTATCGCCAGTTACCAGAATCAAACCTTGGTCACATTTATTGTCATTCAACTTCACTAGATATGTCCATATTGGCTAGTCGATCAGAAAAACAATATTTTATCCAGTATTTTTTACCTGGGTGGGGACATATTTGCTTGGATCCGAGAGAAGCGATGCGAATTTTATTGGGTGCTGTGCTCAAAACAATTCTACTTAATGGACCCTTGACACACCAACATACGCGCTATCATGTCAGTAAACCGTATGGAAGGAATCAACCGTTGACCATTACAAACTCACTGGAAATGGGTCATTTGGCCTTCTCCCTAACAGAATATAGGGTGTGTATATATTTTGGGTTGGTAGGTTTGGTGTTGTTGTTTGCTTTTTTTGTGGGGGGGGGGGGTAAATCTTTTTTTGTCAACAGTTGGATAAAAAAAACCGAGCCTTTTTGTTCTGAACCACCCTTGTTACTTGATACTGTCCTGTATCCCCCGTTGTCCAGTACAACTCTGGCTACTGATAGTAAGGCTGGGAAGACGAATACATGTTTAACTGTCGTATTGAAATAGTAGGCAATCCGGTACTGGTAATTAAATGCGTTTAGTCCCTTCTTTAACACTTAGCTGACATGAAGGCATGGCCGTGGACCAGATTAATTCCAGACAGGTAGGTAGGGACGCCTTTTAGTAGTAAAAACTTTTACACCAACCTCTACCGTAGTAGTTATCCAAGGTGGAAGGCCAGAATGGGGATGACCTATGTTTCAATAAGCGAAATATTTCTTAAGTCAATTCTTCCACACCCTTTCATCCTTTACCTTGTTTAATATTAAATTCCCTCGTCTCTGTGGTCGACTTTTTCAATAATGCATTAATAAGAACAATATGAATACTCCATACCAGAGCAGTTTGCCATTCTAAAGACATATGTCCACCATTGACCATACTTTGATTTCTCTATAGTATAACTCAATATCTGTGGGATAATATGGTCATCAGTCACCATATGTATGTTACACAGATGACCAGCTGTCTAGTTGACTGTAGAAATTAAGCACTGCGAAGATGCTGGTCAGTTCATTTTTCTTTTAAACGTATTCAACTGCATATAACGTATTACGATTGTCGTAATCTTGACATATTGAAGGTGATAGAAAACCAATTGAGACCAATTAAGAGTTGGGAACCAAAATGGAACCGGCATCCACCACGGGCCCAGTTGAGGTAAAAACATCGAAAATCTGTGCAATTTGTGTGTCTTTTCCCCAGGTTTGTCTTATGGGTTTTTTTGTGTGGTGCTGTCCTCCTGCACTTACTATACATGTTAAAAGCTGGTTGTGTTGTTAACAAAGATTTTGTAGAAAAATGTACACGAAAGGTGTTCACCTGTGCTCACACAGATTTCCTCTAGTTTATCAGATTTCCTTCCAGTGCCAAACACCCCCGTTATTAAATTTAAAGCGGACGTCACTGCCCATAATTAGCATTTCAATAAACTCATTACGTGATATTTTTATTTGAAATTTCCGCCACGAAAGAAAAAGCAATAAAGATATTCATTTAATGATTGGTTATCAAAAATAATACACACATCCCTTCCTCTATATTATAGAAAACATTAAACAATAAAAAAAAACCATGTATGTTGTATGCGTGGTATGCACTAATGAGCTGCTATGATATAATATACATTATGTCCACCTCAGTCTTCTGTTCCACCATATTGTTAAATATATATATATAACTTTAACCATATCCATTTTTACACTGACTGAACCATTCATTTCTGGTGAAAACAATATGTGTCCTAAACAACTAAAAAAAAAAAAATCTGAAAATATGTAGCACGTGCACAAGATTAGCATAAACTGCAATATGGTATTGATAATATTCTCTCTGTATATTGATATACAAACCGACGAGCCACGTATGGTACACATATTGCACTGGCACCAACTTTCAGGATGATTTTCCCATATCTACGGCATTATACACCAAACACGTGTTTTGCAAATGGCGCCTAATTAATTCGGCGAGAACAGAAATAAACACGTAGAGCGGGAAACAGACAGCGTGTTATCTGCTTCAAGAAAATCTACACCATCCCTCGTTTTTGATTTATGGCAAATTCATGAATGTTTTTCTATTCGTTTGGGGGACGTATAGATTATATTTGGTTATAATGTGAAAATCGTCTGTGGGTCCATCTGGTTTTTTTTAGTAGTGAGGGTAGAAATATTGCATGATATAAAGTCTACCTAAGATTGAAGCCGATATGCGGAGGTTTTTATGTTATAATTATCGTTATACTCTATCGGCATGTCTGCATTAAAACTCAAAAGACAATAACAAATTTACCCCCCTCCCCCCGCCCCATCCCCTCCCCCCTCCATTGCTATGGTACCAACACAAGAAATATGGGCGTTGTGGGATTTTAATTCTATTTTGGTATTGACGACGCCTTCTCCCCCCGCAAATAAAAGGAAAAACATAAATAAGCGAAGACTACTGTTAATCTAATAATGGCATAAGTCTAAGGCTCAATGGATTAAAAAGACCGGAAGTTCTAGTTGACGTCATAATTATAGCAAACATAATGTTTTACTGTCTGGAATAAAGCTGTCAAAGTCCAGTATTTTAATGTGTATGTGTTTTTGACTGGAATTCTTTATGAGTAATGCATTAAATTTTCTTTAAATCGCCTATTGTATAATACGAATACAAGTTGTTATAGTACGGGAGTAGCCTACCCGTACTAAACCCACGAGGTTGAGAAGGCGACTCAATCTCCAAACCACGTACGCTTACACCAGGGATCGAAAGCACATGCGAGCCCCAGGTGATCGGCCAGTTAGAGGTCGAAGCGCTACACTCTAGACCACTAGGCCATCCCAACACCTGCCGAATGATACCCCCAAACTCTCTTTTATAGTGCCCACACCCCAATTTAGTTTACGTCATAGACTGACCACAGTCCTAAATTACAAATATAGAATAGACATACCCCATACCTTGCACACTGGGAGGGACTTATTACTAAATTTGGTCAACAGACACACTGTATTCCTGACCATGAAGATGACATATGACAAATGTGTTTATTAACCTTTACTTCAATTCATGTAGATTTCTGTTGTTTCAGGTGTTATTTTGCTTGACTATGAATATAATAACTATTATTATTCAATACCATAATATTAATAAAATATATTCAAATGTCGTATATTCACATCATATTTATTAGAGAATCCTGGCCGACACGTTGCTAAGTAATAAACAGTAAATATATTTCATAGCATTGTGTGATATGTATGGATTTGAAATGGGGATTAAACGTCCTTTTTTCAGTAATAAAATTGAATAATAAATATAGTCAATATGTAGATGCTAACACTAGATAATGATTATAGTGATGGTGTGGAGATTTGATGTAGATAATATAGATATTAAAACTAGATTGTGACTTTCTTCGTGATGGTATATATTTTTCTAGTGAAAATGTATAATATAATAAAATATTACAACGTGGCTATAGTGATGATATAGATATTGTAATTAGATGGCGACTGCAATGATGGTGTAGATATTAGAACTGCCTGGTGGCTATAGTTATGTTGCAAGATATAAAATTAGATGGTGGCTGTGTTGATAATGTAGTTGGTAGCTATAGATGATGTAGATATTAAAACAAGATGGTGATTATATGGATGATGCAGATATTAAAACTAGATATTGATTATATGGATGATGCATATATTATAAGATATTGACTATATGGATGATGTGGATATTATAATGATCCAGGAGTTTGAACTAGTTGATGATTATCATGATGATGTACATATTTGAACTAGATATTGACTATAATGATGTTGTAGATATTAGAACTAACACGCGACTGTATTGATGATTTATATATTATAAATTGGTCGAAATGGGGTTTAACGACTTACTTTTCTGAACGAACTGGGCTAATAAAGACGGGCACTGTGCTACGAGAGAAATTTTGCCTGGACAGCGGCACTTCCGTTTTCTCTTCGTCGAATTCTAACTGCCATGGGTAGTGTTTACACGGGACCCCAACCTTTCGTCAATGGTAATACACTTCATTAGAAAACAACACACGGGAAACCATGCTGAAAAATACCTAGGAACTTTCTCAGTCAACACGGGGATAGAACCCAGGACCTTCTGTTTAATGAGCCATTGCCTTACTCACTGAGTCACTGTAAATAGATGGTGACTATGGTGATGGTGTAGATATTACGATCTGGATGTTCACAGTATCAATGATGTAGATATTAGAACTAGATGGTGACTATACTGATACAGGACTTGCTATTAGAAATAATGACTATGGTGATGGTGTAGATATTACGATCTGGATGTTGACAGTATTAATAATACAGATGTTAGAACTAGATTGTGACTATATTGATGCAAGTCTTGCTATTAGAAATAGTAACTATGGGGATGTTGTACATATTACGATCTGGATGTTGACAGTATTAATGATATAGATATTAGAACTATATGGGGACTATAATGATGCAAGACCTGCTATTAGAAATAGTGACTGTGGGTGGTGGTGTAGAAATTACATATTGATGTTTGCAGTATTGATGACGTCGATATTAGAACTATATGGTGATTATTGTAATAACGTAGATTTTAATACTAGATGATGATGGTTTTGATGATGTGGATAATACATCCATATGTCGACAGTAGTGGCGACGTAGATATTAGAACTATATGGTGACTATGGTGATAACGTAGATATTAGACCGATGTGGTGATTATGGTGAAACGTAGATATTAGAACTATATTGTGACTATGGTCATACAGATGTTGAAAGTAGTGACGACGTAGATATAATAACTATTTATTGGTGACTTAGGTTATAACGTAGATATTAGAAATATATGGTGACTATGGTGATGGTGTCGATATTACATCTAGATGTTGACAGTAGTGATGCCTTAGAGACTATGGTGAAAATGTAGATATTACATCCAGATGTTGACAGTAGTGGCGATGTTGACAGTACTGTAGATATAAGAACCATATGGTGATTATGGTAATAACGTAGATATTGGAACTACATGTACATGTACATTATGACGGTGGTGATGATGTAGAAATTACATCTAGATGTTGAGAGTAGTGACGACGACGTAGATATTGGAACCATATGGTGTTTATGGCAATAACGTAGATTTTAGAACTGCATGGTGACTATGATCTTGGTGTCGATATTACATCTAGTCTTGGTGTCGATATTACATCTAGATGTTGAGAGTAGTTTCGACGTAGATATTATAACCATACGGTGATTCGGGTAATAACGTAGATATTAGAACTATATGGTGATTATGGTAATAACGTAGATTTTAGAACTATATTGTAACTATGGTGATGGTGTCTATATTACATCTAGATGTTGAAAGTAGTGACGACGTAGATATTATAACCATACGGTGATTCTGGTAATAACGTAGATATTAGAATTACATGTATATGGTGATTATGGTAATAACGTAGATTTGAGAACTATATTGTAACTATGGTGATGGTGTCGATATTACATCTAGATGTTGAGAGTAGTGACGACGTAGATATTATAACCATACGGGGATTCTGATAATAACGTAGATATTAGAACTATATGGTGATTATGGTAATAATGTGGGTTTTAGAACTATATTGTAACTATGGTGATGGTGTCGATATTACATCTAGATGTTGAGAGTAGTTTCGACGTATATATTTTAACTATTTGGTGACTTTGGTGATAAGGTAGATATTAGATCTAGATGGTACAGATATTAGAGCTAGATGGGGCTAGTAGGGGATTGAAACAACCTGGTAGTTGGGTGTAAATATAGGAATCGGGTATAGTGATCATAAGGTGACTAATTATTGTAATAGGTTTAGGGATAGTTAAGTCTTGTGGTTCCGCGACTGGGGAATTTTGGTAAACAAGTTCTGTAAACACAATCGTCTTGAAACAACATAGTTTGGGTAAACGCAATTTTAACATTGTAAAAATACACATAAAACTTTTACACTATGACGATTTAAGTATATGGATTCCGACAAGAGAAAGACAATATATCGTATTTCGTTTCGTTTTTTATCCCTCTCTTCTATTATAACAAAACGGTTGTCTGTATAAAAATGGAGTATATTCCTACACCTGTCGATGGTAATGTACTTCACTAGAAAACAACACATGTTGTCTTTGGGTGAAAAATAACAGGAGAGTCGACTATTAAAGCTAGTGATATATAATGGTTTATTTTTCTTGTAGAATGTCAAATAACCCCACAAGTTATGAAATGGGTGTATAATTTGAACATGTGTGTGATAATTGCATGCCCTTTAAATAATCACCCTCCGTTCTAATCAAGTGTTAATAGACTGTGTTTAGCTCTCAGCTCATGCAGATGTGTTTAATACCATTTCACCCTCTTTAACAATTCATTTTTTTTTTTTTTCTGCCACTTTTTTTTTGTGAAATAAAACCATTTAAGCTTTTGACATCAAAATATTTTTTTGTTTCTCGGCTTTTTCCTTTAAATGTCATAAATAAAGTTGTTTATAGGCATGGAGAGATAACACGCGTCTTTTAGAAATTCAACATTGTTTTATGACACCCAGCGTCATCTTTGAGAGTTCTGGAGAGAATTTTACCAGGCAGCGAGTGACTTCTCGTGGTGGTGATCTAGACCGATAATGTCCCGATGGACCCAAATCAAGTAAATATACGAGTTCTTACTCGTATATTTGTCATACCTATGTATTAGTCATAGAGCCTCGGATCTGTGGGGAGCGCATCGCATTCCCAGCTGCACGTTTGCACTACAACATAAAATCTCCGCAATTATGCAACTATTATCGGGGTGGAGGGGGGCTTGTCGGTACTGCATGTTAAACCATGTTGATGTTTAAATTATCTTCTAGGTTGGGTATTTTGTGTTAGCACCAAATGGTCACGGTCCGATATGAACGAATATCGACAAGAAACGATATCTATTGTATATAAACATACTTTTTAAGTTTCATCAAAATCGGATAAAAACTGTGACTTCTAGAGGGTCCACAACCTTGGTATTACATACTTTTATACTATTTGCCTACACGTAGCAGCCATTTTGTGGGCAGTTTCGGTCCGATTTTCACGAAATTCGAACTCAGCTATCATTAGGGTGTAACGGTGATATGTTGAAACGTTTTGTCAAATCGGATAAAAATTGTGACCTCTAGAGGTTCCACAACCTAAACAAAAACCCCACGATTTTGCGTACAATTAGGGGCTATAATCCAGGTATTTACGGTCCGATATGTCCGAATATCGACAGGAACCGAGATCTTTGCGTTATAAACATATATTTCAAGCTTCATCAAAATCAAATAAAACGTGTGACTTCTAGAGGGTTCCACAACCTTGGTGTTACAGTGGACTCCGTCAATTCCGACATCTTACGGGATCGATACAACATGCCGGAGTATACAGCATGTCGGAATACTCAATTGCCTTAATACTGGAAGTATTATACCGGAAGTATTCTTATACCTTCAAATACCGGGAGTATTCTTATAATGCACTCTCGAATACCCAGAATTTAAAATATGATAACGTCGGAGTCCCATATTTGCGTACATGAAGCGGCCATTTTGTCCGGCAGTTTCGGTCGGATTTTTACGACCTTCAATGGGGTGTAACGGTGATATATTTAAACGGTTTTGAAAATTGAATTCAAATTGTGACTACTAAAGGGTCTACAAGCTAACAACGTGATTTTTCGAACAATCAGGGGTCATAATCCAGGACGTTATGGCCCGATATGCGCGATTATCAAAAGAACCGAGATCTTTGTGCTATAAACATAAATTTAAAGTTTCATCAAAATCGGATAAAAATTGTGACTCTAGATAGTCCACACCCTTGATATACCATACATTTACAATATTTGCGTACAATTTGTCCGACAGTTTCGATCCGATTTTCACGAAATTCGAATTCAACTGTCATTATGGTGTAACGGTGATGCATTCCAACGGTTTTTTAAAATCGGATAAAAATAGTGTCCTCTAGATGGACCACAAGCTAAAACGCGATTTTCGTACAATCAGGGGCCACAATCCAGGAAGTTACGATCCGAAATGCGCGAATATCAAAAAGAACCAAGATCTTTGGGTTATAAACATACATTTCCAGTTGCATCAAAATCGGATGAAAATTGTGACCTCTAGAGTGTCCACAAGCCAACAACGTGATATTTCGTACAATCAGGGGCTATAATCCATGAAGTTACCGTCCACTTCCACCTGTCTTTGAGATATAAAGATTATAGGGTGTCCACAAACAAATTGTGGACGGACGGATAGCGGCGACGACAATATACACCCGCATGAAAATGTTGGCGTATAAAAAGCGACGATAATCTTGCAGTGGTTCTAAAATGCAAATTTCTGTTCTTTTTCTTAAATGATTTATCCATGGAACCTGGACTAAACCTGTCATAGCTTTGTTTATGTTTAGGATCACCATAGTAACTGAAAACATGTTGAGGACTTACGACGAATAGTAATGTAAAGAGAGGGGACCGGATTTATATTAAGAAAAGTAAATATGAAAGAAATAGAACAATACTACTGTAACACGTGTGAAGACGATACCGATCATTAATAAATAGTATTTCTATGAATAATAGTGACATATGAAATGAATCAAGGTATTATTAATAGTTATAAAGGTAAACTTTAGGTGCAAGAGTCAAAGATCAAACGTTTATTGATGATAAAGTAATTGATCGCAAATTCAATAACGTTCTATTGTGCTTTCAAAAATACTCTTATTTATACCCAATTCAGCGTTTTATTTCAATAGTTTGAATAGAGGGGTACCGGGGGTGATTTTATGGGTTGACCCCAAGTTCACATTGCTATTGATATGTTATTTTTCGATCAACAATATAGTTTCCTTTCTCTTGTTAACAAATTGTTAAACACTGTTATATTTTTAATATCAGAATAAATTAATCACAGGCGCACCTATTTTAACTTGCCGCATTAAAAACGTTTAAATAATTGTATTTCCGCCATGAATATGTCCGGTAGGAATATTGTCCTTGGCGACAGTTCTTTTGTAATATTCCATGAATTGGTCGACGGAAAGTTTTTAAATTTGTGAATAGATCGACGGAAAGTTTTTAAAATTTATCAGCATGCACTTTTAATGTTGTTACTCGAATGCACTACTAATCCTTTAAAGGGATAGTCTTATGTCGGTACGTCCAATAAATCTTTAATGTATAGTTTTTAATAAAACAACATGTTAGATATTGAGGATTTATACGGTACGTTCAATAAATCTTTAATGTATAGTTTTTAATAAAACAACATGTTAGATATTGAGGATTTATACGGTACGTTCAATAAATCTTCAATGTATAGTTTTTAATAAAACAACATGTCAGATATTGGGGATTTATACTGAACAGTGCAGTTCATTAAATCTTCAATGATTATGTTAATTCACTGATAAGTGAGTTATAAACCGATATATTAGAAGAAAGGAATAGGACAGTGGTTTATACGACATAAAATTAAGCTTGTCAGTTCAAATACTTCAAAACATAAGACGGGGTTTGTAGGGCTCTTTTTCTCCAACAAGCTGCAAAACCACCTAAGAAAACTATTAAACCAATGCTTATGAATCTCATCTAGCAAGGTTTAAAACCAATCCTCGGACTTTTACCAAATTTCAGTTAAGTCTATAATCTGCACGTCCATTGCTTTTATAAGTTTTAAGTCAGAACGTCAAACGGGATTTCGATAGGTGTATTATTCCGCAAGATTCAATGAACAATAATGCTAGAAGAACAATCCCGCCGTTTGAAAAGTCCAAACGCAAAAGTAATTTCAGAATGTTGATTACCTTGTATGAACAATTCCTGTAAAACAGGCATTTTGCAAGAGCTAAATCTGCCTATTGCAGGTCATTCTTTATGCATTATGGAAGATTAGATAAAGCGCTGATACTTCTCACTAGTTAAAAGATAAATAATGTAAAGAGAATGTGCTGAAAATTTCAGTCAAATTACGTCACCCTGAGCCGAGAAATTCTCATTTCATTAACACTGTAGCATCGATTATCATTGTTACCGTTGTTACGATAATAAATGAAGTCTCGATTATCCAATTTTACGGTTAATAATCAACTATCGTTGAACCGCAGATCGGATTTAAATCTCTTGAACATCGGACTCATCAGAGTTGATTATGGTCTTGTTATGTTATGTCAAATTAATGGTTTATATAATATTTAAGGCCTAAATAAAGACCTGTCTGTTTACATGTTATATAAATTATTAATTAGACATTAATTAACTTCCCAAAACCATAATCAACTCTCGATTCCACCGGATGCTCGAGATTTTAAACAGATTTAAATACGATTTGCGGTTGGTGATTTAACGTAGAAATGGATAATCGATACTTCGTTTATTATCGTAACAACGGTAGCGATGGCAATCGAGGCTACTGTGTTATTGAAATTTGACAACGGGAAACGCGTTTTGCAAGCACTTCTGGGAGAATTCTAGGTATCATATTTTCCAAATTTATGCTGCTATTTTGACTATAAGACATACTACTGTACTACACAAGACACTCATGACAGGTCTGCTTAATATAATGCTAATACAATGTATTTCTATCCAAATAATAAATTGTATCTTATACATATCGAGGCATGAATACATGTATCAAAGACCATTTCACCTTAAGGTGCCAGACATTTGCACGTCAGCATAATATATTTTACTAATCGTTGTGTATGTATGATTTTTCGCGTGCGCACTCTCAATTTTTTGAGGGGATTCCGCGTGAAAATTAGAGCTCTCAAGGGGGGCCCGCTTATACGGGTGGACTTATTGTTTAATGGGGGCCTGGGAGGACACCGTCCTCCTAAGTTCCCTGCCAGCACGCCCCTGCTTTCAGATTGTGGGTTTTAATGAGGATTGGTTATGACGATTTCAGAATTGGTACACAGATGCTGTGTCCATGTCATATTTCGAATCATGTCGTACTTATGGTAATTGCGAGTTCCCCCACTTGAAAATGACTCCTTAACAAGCTCTAAAGTTATTTCGAAACTCAAGTTTGTAAGTAATATGAACTGTAACGTCGGAAGATCTCAATTACCTAAATACGCCATGATTCGAACTCAGCATTAACCATCCAGGCGTTCAGCAGATCATGCAGATATTACAAATATTGAATAGCCCTGTTTTGCGAAGATGTCCTTAAATCTGAAAATCACAGCATGAGTATAAAATAATGGTCCTTTAAAAGAAATGTTTTATATAACATGTTATTTATTTTTAGACAATGTTGTCTTTGAGTTTTGAAACTCTTTTGAAATTCAGGTTGATCCGTGACAAAACCCACGTAATATTTTCACGGATTATAGAAATGGAGTCATTGTGCCGACTAGTATTTTATTATGATGGTAATTATAAACGACCCATATATTGGTCAATTCCATCAATAATACCACATTTATAGAATGTCAATATGTATTACTTATAAATATGTATTAGCTATGTCACTAATTTATTCAGAAACAATTTATTCTGGTATTCTTTCTCTTATAAACGACGCATTTGATCTTTGTGAATGAAAAAAAATAATCTCAGAGAACGTTATGCAACGAAAAGTTCTATATTTGTTCCCCTGCATTCCTATTTTCTTTTTTTTAAATAAAACAAGAGTGCCAGGTTCATAGCGTGTGTATGGTGTGTTTGCCGGTGTGTCTCTATATCAAAAGGTCTTCATTGAGGCAAGTGGCGTGGTTTCGATACCCCGCTTATGTGACAATGTGTAGAGCCGCCTGTCCAACCTCGTGACTTTTCTCCGTGTCCCCCGGTTTCCTCCCACAAGACACAGTTAGCGTTTTTAGTTCGTACTGAACATCTTCAGGTCATTTTTGTTGGAGCGATTCTAATATTTTACACCCGGATAAGTTTTCGTGTAGAATAGAATTATAAGATAAAGACGTTAGACATTCTCTTGGTGACAATTCCTTAATGGTACTAAATCTTTGCATAACAATCAGATTAAATTATAATAAAAAAATATACATAATAATATAATGTTCCATTATAATACTTTATATCGGTTTACCCTGCAGGTGTGTTAAATAGGTTATTACCACCAGTTTACAATGAAATGTCACCAAACTTATATGTAAATATTCCTATAAATACATTAACAAAAAATAAACAAAATATATGAAGATTTATTGTGCATAAATAATAGTAACGCTAAAGTTAGACTATAGAATTCTGTTGTTTTACCCTATAGACTTATCAGGTGTGGACAGAAAAATAAAATTCGATTTGACGTTTCTTGTGAATAGGATTACCGACTTGTTGTAAATGGAAGCCCCGCTACCAACACCTTTAATTAATCTGACCACCACACACTTAAGACAAAAAAGATTAATAGTGTTATTGTATCACCCTTGGTTTTAACACCTAGATCAGGTTGGACAATTGATTAGGGATAATACCTTTCTATATACCCCAGTGAATGCATATACCGTTAAGTATAGCCTTTTAAGCTTTAAGACATTATATACACAGGTAAAACAGGTGTATATAATCCATTTAAGTACCCGGGGTTGGCTAAAAATCATTGAAAGCTGTTTATTACCAACATAAAACTACATAAGTTAAAACGAATAACGGTTCAATTATTTGGAATCATAATGTTTCAG
The DNA here is from genome assembly GCF_932274485.2 of Patella vulgata. Taxonomy (NCBI): domain Eukaryota; kingdom Metazoa; phylum Mollusca; class Gastropoda; family Patellidae; genus Patella; species Patella vulgata. The sequence goes on from NC_065885.2 coordinate 50,088,172, forward strand.
TTAACATTGTTTACTTTTTAAAAAATTTAAAATTAATATTATCGAAATTTTGTTTCTAGACCAAAGTTGTCTTTATGTTGTCTTGTATATAAACCTAATATGTATAATTATATTAAAATACATTATACTCTTCATTTGACGCGCGGGAAGAACCAATTTATGCTTTCAGTACAGGAACAGTTTGTTAGTTCAACAATATAAAATGACATCAGATGTTCTTAAATGATTAAGCATACACTATCCATGCAAGACTCCGGTCACGCCTTATTTTAGCTTAATCTATTTTAACGAGCCAGGGTTAATGGGTTTTATATGAAGGTACCTCGGGGCCAAGTGCCACCGCAGAATTACCAGCTAATACCATGTCACAATTTTATAACTGCGACACACTTCCATCGGAGACGTCTCTCAAATTTAACTACGAGGCACACAAGATTCCGTTACGATATCAAATTGTTTGTGTTTAAAATAACACGATGATTACTATGCAGATAACTCGCTTAAAGTCTAATTTCACAATAAAATTAACTGAAAGATTTTAGAAATAGATGTGTGGCTAATTACTTAGGATTTCTATCATTCGAATGCGATCATGTGTGAAATTGTTTTAGGTTGAATTAAAAGGAAATGCCAGCAGAATGATTCACACTGAATGACTATTGAACACGTAAGTAGATGTTCTGATATTGGTTAGGTAAAGTTTTTATTTTTATTCAAATCTTTCCATTTTCAGAATTAAAATGTTTATGACTGAGAACTTTGGAACTGCTTGATATTAAATAAAAGATCTTGGTAATACAGTATCAATAATTTCGAAGAGGAAATTTTTAAATTGCACTTTCCGTTGTCCCGAACTTAAAACATAAAAACAACCGAGCTAAATATATTTCTAAATCCAAGAATGTCTAAGGGATATAAAGAAAATAAGAAAATAATGTCTATACCTTGTCAGAAAGAAAAGTTCACTGTCAAGTACTAACAGTTACAGATCAATCGGATGTCACCGACAATTAAAGATCGATTATGGCACGTTCGTGTTGCAAATTAATTACAGCCCGTTAATCAGTTTTCCTAAACTCGCGATGTACTACGTCGTCTGAAGTGTTTATTTGTAACAAACACAATTCAGCCTTCAATTATTTGGGTGTAAGCAAATTGTGATTAAGGGACAGTAATTAACATGAACTGTGTTCGTGTAGGCAATACGTGATGACATATAATTATAGATAATATTGACACGTTTGTTGTTCATAGTCCAAGGTTGATTGACAATTTTATCACATGCAAATAACTTAAATAATACCATTATCAGAGCGTTAAAAAGAAACCATTTTGAAAAAAGTTACGTATTTCTGACGTTGAAATATTAAAAATATACACGTCCTAACAATCGTTCATCTATTCATTGCTAGATTAATATTTTATAATTATTTTGTGTGCGAACATAATTACTAGTTTTGTCCTACCACATGCTTCGTACGTTTATCAATTTATCAAAAAAAGTGTGCTCCTGATAAGACCTCCCGCACCCACCCAATTTGTTTTGAATACCTCTCTGTTCCTTGTGTAAAAAGCAACTAACGGATAACCCGGCGCTGCTCGGGTTATTCCATTAACTCCGATACCGAAAGTGGTAGGCCAACGCCAACTAGCCTATGTTACTCCCCCGTCCTTTCTACCCCTATACACCAAACCCCGGGACAGCCCTAGTGCAGCCGCCAACCCCGAAATTACAGACCAACGACATCACAAATAATAGTATAGATTCTTTAAACGTTGTACTTCTTATATATATTTCTTAATTATGATATGGAATTAAATGATATAAATTATAGAAAATGCATAACAAACCTTAAAAAATAATAATAATTGTAAATAGCATGAGAATACTATCTATTTCTGAAGTAATCCATTCGGTAGTGATTGATAAATATGACAATCTTCTTATAGTAAGTGCAGAGGGACCACGCCACACATAAAACATAAACAAATACACAAGACAAACCCATGGACAAGACACATCATACACATACATTTCAAACAACAAACGCATAATCAAATTAAGTGATTTTTTTATTAGTTCGGGCATGGACCTTATAATATTATAAGGTCCATGGTTCGGGAAATAACGGTAAAACAAAAACAGTGATTTAATATCATGCACTGGATAACCGATCCCTTCCGAATAAATATTTTACCCTTTTAAAGACCTCATAGAGATATCTTTAATTTTCTGGGCATGCATCAACCCGAAAATAAAAACTAACGGTAAATAGTTTGATGAAAGAACGTTTCAACATATCCCATAAGTTATTGGTCTATAATGCCCGTATCTCGAGGATTAACGGTAACTTAAAAAAAAAAACAATGTTACAATACGTTCACACTGTAAAAGTAAAATTTTGATTATTTTAGCAGTATGTTATCTTTTTGATTATTCGTTCGGTGAGGTAATTTCTTAATTAATTTAGCGAGATAATTAATAGCTTTATTAAGAACATATAAATTACTACTGATAAGGCAGGTCGACATGTTTCTTTGAAGATATATATATATATTAACAGATTTATCCGTCTGATTTGTTTATGTGGATGAGAAACTTACAGCAGTACCATATTTTATCGCGCTAATAAGTATTTTCACACCAAAGTAACTGTTTCTTTTGTTGATCATATCATGCTATCTAAATTGCCCGATAATTATCGTGTTAGCTAATGTGGTCTTCTTTGGGCTTTTTACCGTTCTTCCAAAAAGTATGATCGACATGGCATGAGGAGGGACAAGAAGTTTGAAAGACATACAGTTACGCCTTCCAAATATAAAAGTAGCTATAGTAAATAAGAAGATTTTCACGATCAAATAAACGTTATCAAATCAGCATTCCTCGTGTTTAGCGTTCAATTTGTCGCATGTGATCATCTGTTTTGCATTTCAAACCTAGGGTGTTAATTTATGCTCCACGTGACTTGGATTATCCTATCAGCGGCGAGTATTTTCCTTTGAGGAATGTATTCACCCCAAACGTGGGAGGTGAGTCTCATATTACATGAACCAAGTGAGTGAACAACGTCACTTTATCTGTGTTGAAGATTTAATGATAAGTACAACAGTTATATGATTTATATTTGGATTATAGGACTAACAATGGTATCGAAACATTCGAAAGGTTCAAGGAAGAGGTGATAAATATCGGCTACAAACCTTCAAGGTGCCGCGCTCGGGCCTCGAAGCCCCTAACCAACATGGCGGCGTTTATATACGTCTGCCTGGCTTTTGTTGTTTGGGATGTATACCTTGTTCATCGAACGTTTGCTAATTCAATCGCATGTCCTTTAGCGTGTGCATGTTTAGGACAAATGGTGGACTGTAGCAGACGAGGGCTGATTGAAGTGCCAAAAGATATACCTAGCTGGGTCGAGATTTTGTAAGTATAAAAACTTTACTCATAAAATATAAGGGGGTCAAATCAGTTGTAAATAGAGGCCTGCATGTCAGTCGTGATAAGCAACTCAAAATTGAAGAAATATATGTCTTTGCTGCAGATAAATATTCAGTATAATGAAAAAAATGTAAAATACATGACAGATATTGGTATTTCCTCGAATGTGAGGCCAAACTTTCACTGAAAAATATGTGTTTGTTGCTGTACCTTTAACCGGAAATGGATAATGTTTTGGTTGGGTTCATGTTTGCCATTATTATGACCCCGATGGTCGAACATGGCTTGTGTGAAGGTATATGTGAAGGAACTAAGAAAAGAGGGTAAACACTGTATACAAATTAAAAATGAAGAATCATTACAAATTCAGCACCGCATATACAGTCTAAATTCATGTAGATACCACACATAAATCACACCAGGAATACAAAAATTAAGAACATTCACAATTGTAGAAAACAGTGATGTAAAATTCGAACGCACATAATGAACAATTACCGGTATGTAGAATGACCATAATATATGTAGAATAAACGGGAACCTGTGACAATATAAATGACGTTTCGCAAAATAGTTTATTGACATAAAATGAACAACAGCAACATACATATTGTACTTGCATATTTCTGTGTTATCAATTTATGGCATTATAAAACATATACTGACATTGACAGTAGGGTATTCCATTGGTATCTGTTCATTTCATGTATATGCAAACAGTAGGATAAATTTTTTAATGTGTATGTATCTCAAAGTGGTTCCAGTTTATTAAGTAATATAAGAAACTGTTGGTTCTTATTGGAAACAAAATAATATGTGTTGAACCTGTTATTTTGTGCAGTTTGGGATACACTGTTTTAACGGGTATGGTGTCATTTGAAAGTATATTCCATGGTTTCTCAGCTTAAGGCCAATAATCTTTAAGTAAGAAATAAATGTACATGTAAACAACACTCAAATGATGGAAGTGGTTGATTAATTGGAAGATGTAATTAACCAAGTTACATGTAGTGTTTAATTGTTAATTTGATTAATATAAATTATGTATATTCTTCACTTATGTAATTTGTGAATCACATACATGTATTGATATAAACTAGACAAATATGGTATCACATTGTCACCAAGAAATGTCATCTCTACATTTTACGATATTCGAAACAATGTAGAAAATAAAGTTGTTTTTTAGAGGCATTTAGGAATGATTCTATCCTGCATTGGGATTATTAATATTCATTTGTATGTTTTCGTTGTTTTGCCCAGTTAAAAAACATATCAGGAACGCTCTTCACCATACTCTATTGTTTATTCCAAAAAGTCTTGATTCTTTCCCAGTCCATCTTGTTGGCTGCATGTATTTTGAGGATTGACAACCAAGCAATGTCAGAATTAAGACCTTGCTTTTTGTTTGTTGTTTCCATCACTAGCACCTCAAAAATATATATTGAACAAAAGGTTAATGATTTTCCTTTCGAAAGATACATTTTAACATTCATACAATTTGTGTGTCCTAAACAATGCTACCAACTGAAGTTGTATGTTGACAAAACAGAAATATTCATACATGTTAGACATATTGGCAGGTACATGTACATGTATCTAAAGTTATGTTTGTACAGAATCTGTATTAAAATTATCAAAAATTGTTCAGCTTTTGGCAAGAATAAAATGTGACTCTCACTTGCCTTTACAATGATGAATATATCCATCAAAAATTCCTGAACACAGTCAGGGCATTTTAAAATATGAAATTGTATTGGTGTGAAAACTGTTAGTAACATTTCTTAGAACTATTTTATTGAACATGTCTAGTAGATTTACATTACACACATGTACATGTATGTTTTCATAACAGCTTATTGGGGAGTTTGGGTGGCCGAATGGGTTAACGCGTGCAACTTATATAAATGTACATGTAATGAGGTCTGTCATTGAGTCAAGTGACATGTTTTGAATCTCCGCTTGTATGTGACAAGGAGTGGGGTCACCTATCCAACCTCATGGGTTTTCCCTGGGACCTTTAGTTGCCTCCCACTGCTAAAGACCATGCACAGGCAAATTATTGCAATATAATTGAACCACATGTTAGTCTCAAAATTAACTAGTTTAGTTAAGTGAATGTTAAATCGCATTTCTCTGTCTCTCTCATAATGCCGCTGTCCAGACAAAATTTCTCCCATAGCACACTGTAAAGTGTATGTCTGACTTCATTAACCCAGTCGGAGCAGAGCAGTAGGACGTTAAACCCCATTTCATTTTTCTCGTATACTGGTCAGCTTACATTATACATACATCATTGTATGGTTCCTACTGAAAGCCAGTTAAACCAAGTTTTCTAATATATTATGTACTGCGAAGAAAATATCAAGCAAGTATCAGATGAAAAAAAATGTAAACAGATATAGGGTATCTGTTAGTTATTTAAGTTGTTTTCCACGTTTAATTTTGAAAAGATAATGCAAGTACCATTCATGGCCCATGTGGTTTAGTAGTTATGACTCTGTTTGGTTTCTTAGCCTGAATAAGTTAACACAGGAGCAAGCATTGAAGGAACACACATTCACAGAGTGTATTTAGTTTTCGGATGAAACACTAATGTGGCCTCAGAACACATATGTTTAATATCTTGACTTCCTACAGGTTTATACAGAATAACTCCATACACCCTGGAGAAAGATGTTTAATATATTCAAACTGTCAAATGTAATGAAAATTTAGTTTAAGCTGTGATTTTTTTTCCTCCTGAATTTATCAAGAAACCTACACACAAAGCTTTACTATCATCATCATTAACATCTGTGAAAATAGAACGATGGGGATGATGATGCTAATTTGTTATTAATTTCTTGCAAGCAACACTAATCAAAAGAACAGAAAGCCCAACACATCTGTTTGACTAGAAAATAATTTCACCATAAGGGACGGTGCCAATTTTTGTTTTTAATTCTGGAAATCTGACATTCGTGTGTATTAAAGTTTATATGCATTGACTAGTTGTGTATTTGAATAATTTCCAATGCTAAATTATCTGGTGCAAAGTGAACTTACTTAAGTAAATACAAGTTGGATTTCTTTAAGGCATGTTAATAAATAATTTGATTCAGTTTGGGCGATTCTTGCATATATACATTATTATAGCTAATGGTTTGACCTAATAGTGTCATTCGTCAAGACTAATCTCATCATTTGTGTTAGTGCATGTGTCTGTTTACATATATATACTTAGTGTAATTTATTTATTTGTTTTACCTTAAGAAACAGTATATTGAAGTACATTCATTCCAACACTACAACTTATTTCATATTTTTTCAAACAATTAAAAGTGTTTATGACCCCAGTATGCATGTATAGGTATATGTAGCCCTGTTTGCTATGGCCATTGTAAATTGTAAGCACTGCATCATAACGGTGCATGTGCACATACAGTGTATATCCAAGTAGTGCATGGTTATACATGTACATCATGTGTGTATAAAGGTACTTTTATTAAAAGCTGAAATTAGCAGTTTCTTGTATCTGATTTAAACCCCAAAACTCTTATGCATTAAAAAAAAAAAATGATACCATTATAATATGGCGAAGTTAACCAAATGATCTGACTTGCTTGAAATGAAAGAGATGTTAAAAAACCCCACAAAAAGCTGTGAATTAAATTGAAAGAGCCTGAGCACAGGTTGAGTAAATACATGTAGAGTTGGTTTCACACAGACGAGAGAAGAAGTGTAGATTAACTAGTTGGTATTAGAAGTGACTCGAACTCGTACACAGTTCCTTCTTCAAATAAAGGCCCTCACACTCCCTGTATAGTTCTTGATGTGTGTTTAAAAGGTGGAAGGTGTCACGCCAACCCGATGTGTCTGACAAGAGAATCCAAAAAAGATTACATTCAAGTGTAACTTTTGGTATCTTGTGTGAATATATTAATCAATTGCAAGCCAAGGTTATTTAGTTCACAAAGGAAAATAAGCCTGAAAATGTCACATCAAATAATTTCAATTTTAAGTGTGCATATTTACATAAATTGAACTTGTACATGTATTTGTATGATAAGTATTTGATTTTTGTATTGATAATACAATGTATGATTAAAATGCAAACATTAGCAGTCATTGTATAATGTGATTAAATTATATAGTTCTTTGACAGAAAATCATATTTGAATAAATAACAGTACAGCTTGTACGATATCACCTTAGGGGAAGTGGACGTAAAACTCTAGAAACTAACGAAAGTACGTACAGTACCATTCTCAAATTGTGTTCATGAAAGGTGCCCCAGTCTACAAGGCTTTAATATGCCATGTTTCTATAAATAATGGGTGATACATGTACATTAAACTTATTATATATTTACAATTGTTGGAGTCAAATTTTATTTATACATGTACTTGTTTTATCTTTGCAGAGAACTTCAGAACAATGGAATTACGGTTTTAAATCCTGGAGATTTTAAAGGATTACCCAATTTAAAATTGCTGTAAGTAATATTTTAATTCTGGATACTGTACATGCATTTGACTAAGTATGACTGATATTTCTGAATACATGTAATAGACAATATAATCACCATGAAGATTAGTTGGGCGTTAAGCCTTCCTTGAAGGGACATCAGCATAATACAATTCCAAACAGGATCAGCTCTTTTACATATACTGTCTTGGTATTAGATCAGTTGTCATTGCTTACAGACATACATTTACACATGTTCCTTTTGAGAGGAAAAACTTGATAGGTTTACATATTCATGTACAATTCATTGTCAAACTCTGAAGAACAAAATAATGGGAAATGATTTAGGTGAAGTAGGGTCTAGATTACAACAACTGTGTAGGGTACATTAACTCCATCAATTCATTTTTAAATGGTTATTAACCCTTTACCACCACCGAACAATGGTAATTCTTTAACTTCTGGAAATCAACGTTCTTTGTATTTACATGTACCTACCAAGTCTATACTGGGGACCTTGAGTTTTTGTTACATCTAAATGACTACATATAGATACATATAGATGTCATCACATCTGGCCATCGGAGACCACTTAAAACCCAGAATATTAGAATATGAATAAACTATGTCAGATTTCATATCTGTTGATGCACTGTTACTTACATTCAGACTCTTTATAACTACATGTATGCTAGATATTTTCGAAATTGTGATGACAGTGAATTGCATCAAAACAAATAGGAAAATTGTGTCTAGATTGAACAAGTTGCTGATATTATCATGTGACTTGTTCAACTTGAAATAGTTCTACAATAGATTGTGAATAAATTTCTTGTGTACATGATTGTACACCAATGTCTGAATTTTGAAGTACCAGCTTTCTTTTAAAATCAGCCATATGATTAAAAACTTGCTTTGGTATGAATGAATTGTTACAATGACATTGGTGAATTCTCTATGAAAACAAGCTCATTAAAATACTGCTATTGAGAATGAAGTGAAGGCTATGGTCTAAAGAGAACAAAGGCTCAGATCAAAGTTTATATGGAAAATGGGTGCACATCTGGGTTAGAGGAGAAGAAAGATTTGGCTGAGTGAAAAGCTAGCAAGAATAATAGAAACCTCTTGAGGAGAGGAAATGTATTGACATTGGTTTCAATCCCAGGTGCCAGGCTGAAAACTGACAAAACTCTATTTTGTCCCACCACTATCTTATAAAATAGCCATATGATTACACCGTTTCATAAAATCAATTGCAAAGACAGATACCCGAGATCAGGGGCGGTATAATAAATGATATTATTGGCCTCTTTGGTTTGAAATTGAATTCCTTCTTATAAACCCTGAAATGTGTTGGTGAATTAATAGGGTTATGAATATGTGTTGACATGATATTTTCCTTTATTTGTATCAGATAGCTAATTCTTTCACACAATTTCTATGCTTATCATTGCTTGTGTAAATACAGATTTACAAGAATGTCTTACTTTGAATTGTAAGCAAAGACCAAATCACATCTTCTTTACTTTAAGCTTCTAGTTGCATCTTGTCGTTTACCATAGTGGGTCCATATAAAAGTTTATACCTGAACAGAAAGATATGTTGCACATGTTTGCCTTTAATAATCAAAGAAAATTTATTACCTGCAAATTATTATCTTGATTATTTGGTATGTGATGTATTTGATATTGCTTTTATTTTTCTAGGGGTTAATTAGCAGTATATATTCATAAGTTTGCGTTTGTATGCACATTTACCTGTCTGAATGGGTAATTGTTGTGTCCTACATGCTTATATACAAAATTTGTCCATTATTTATTTTGGCTTGTCCATTCCATTTAGCAAATCTCTGTATTGATTTAAAATGGACCTCTGAAATTAGATTGTCTATTTAAAGACCGTTTATTTTACCTTGTGTGTCTAAAGTTCAAATAAACTATGACCAATTTAGTTGCATTGCACTCGCTTTCTCTCTTAATGTTTAGATAAGGCTGGCTGGCATGGTAGCGTCCAGTATTGGTTTGTTTAGGTTGATTGACTTACATAATTTGTGTTGATTCAAAGCTCTTTCATGTCTCTTAAAGGTGCTAGTAAGGTAGTGAATGGAGATTCATTGTTACAATATTACTCTACTGTTTGGTGGTTAAAAATTAGGTCATTGCAGTTTACTTTTGGATTTGTTGAATACATTTTTTATTATAAATATTACATTTGCTAATATTCATTCAAATACAAATACATGTAAGAGTTGTTCATGTTCATTAAAATTACAAATAGTAGTCATTAGTGTTTATTAAAAGTACAAATAGTAATCATTAATGTTCATTAAAAGTATAAATACATGTAAGAGTTGTTCATGTTCATTATTAATTATGTTCCCATGCAAATCATTGTTAGGAAATTTATTTAGAATGAATAAAGCTTCACAAGAATAAAGCTTTGATGAAGTTAAGAACAAAATTTTAAGGTGAATCAAGTATGTAAGATTTCTTGATCACAGGTGTTCGTATCTTAAATGAGATAAATAAGTATAGCATATACCTACAGTAGTACTAACTGTATACTGTAGTCAATGATATTGTACTCTTGATAAAAATCCAACTAATTGTGATAGGTAAAATCTATTGAATAGCTTTGACCTAAAAAGCTTTTGAAGTACCCTTTGCTTTTATCAAATATTTTCATTATCGTAGTGAGCGCAGAACTATAAAAACTATCACAGTGTTATGGTAGAAATAATGAAAACATTCACTAAGGGGAAAGTAAAAAACAGCTTTTGAATCATAATGGTTTTACCAAATGAATTCAATGATGTGTGGAGAAGTGGTTGGATTGGATAATATTAAAAAAATATTTTCGCTCCACCCAATTTCACAATTATAAATGGTGGGACAATAAACTTCAAAGTTTTGGACATAATATTACTCTACTGCATCACTCTAATCCTATGCTGAGAATCTAGTATGGCATGATTAAAATATGATGTATTAAATGTTTTTGAATGACTGATCAAATGTGGACTGATATTAAAATAAGTATTACATGTAGATTTCAAACACCTGTCAATATAATATGTATATTTCTTTTTGCATGGTTTAGGGTAATTAGCAAAATGTAAATTAAGATTTGATTCACTGAACCGTTTGATTTTTAAATTACCCATAATGAAAATGATAACTAATGAAATAAAGACACCAATTAAACATAATTAATAGTATATTTAATTGTCCTATTTATGTTCAAAGGATTTCACTTATTTGCATGTATGATATGATAATGAGGTATTGCAACTACATGTACATGTAACTGTAAACGTGTGGAGGAATAGTTAGACTTCCTCTAAGTTTTGTGAAGTGGGTGCGTTGCAACACAAGTTGTCAAAGATGTGCACTGTGGATGATTAAAGGTCTGTGATAATACGTGTGATGGGTTTGATCCCAGGTTTATATGTAACCAGGAGTTGCATGGCCTGCATAATCTTTCAAGTTTTCTTCGGATACTCCGGCTTCCTCTCACTGTTTAAGAACCCTACAAGCATGAAAAGTATTGAAATAAGAATATAAATGTTTCATCCTGAACTGAATGTTACATGTACATGTACCTACATGAAGCTCATTTTAAGCTTTAGAACAGCCTATGCATGTAATGTACATTACTACAAATATACATGTATTATACCAATACATTTCTACAAATATACATGTAATATACCAATACTTTCCTACAAATATACATGTAATATACCTATAGATTCCTACAAATATACATGTAATATACCTATAGATTCCTACAAATATACATGTAATATACCTATAGATTCCTACAAATATACATGTAATGTACCTATACATTCTTACAAATGTACATGTAATATACATTTACATTCCTACAAATATACATTCCTACAAATATACATTCCTACAAATATACATTCCTACAAATATACATGTAATATACATTTACATTCCTACAAATGTAATATACATTTACATTCCTACAAATATAATATACATTCCCACTGTATGGGGGTCATTCAAAACCATACATGTACATGTAGATAGATCTTGATAACCTTGCCCATCATTATGATCCCTTATATTTATTATTTCTATTTTACAGAGATTTAAGCAGTAATGATATAGAATTTATTAACAATACAGTTTTCAATGATTTACAACATCTAATTACATTGTAAGTATTTTTTTTTTGGAAATTTTATGAACTATTTTGTATATTGTAAACATTTTGATTTTATGGGACAATGAAAAGTATTGACTGTGTCAGAATTAAGATGAATGATTATTAATCTATGGCTGGTGTTGTATTCCACAAGGATTTGTAGAAATATCAAAATTGATAAATACATGTATCTAAACATAGAAAATTTGCTTATTGATTAAGTAGCAGATAAAATCAAGTTATAAATAGCAACTTGTGATAATGTGTTTTTTTTTCTTCTGATTTAAATGTAAGCTATTGAATAGAACTTTCCAGTGGATGACTAATTATTGATTTTACACTAAATTTCCCATCAACAAATTTCTCCCTTTCTGATCAGATCATTGGTGTTTACAACGCTCGCTTAGATTTTATCACACAAGAAAAACGAGATCTACTCAAAACTAAAGTTCTTTTCTAATAGTGTTATGATGACGAGTGATTTATTTGCCTATTGCCTAAGATATATTATGTTCGGAAAGACAGACTTCTATCAATCAAAATTATCTCTTCAAATTCTTTGATTCATTTATTTATTTCAGAAAAATGAATTATAATAAATTAACAGAGCTTCCTGTTTTTCCCAAAAATTCAAGTATGCAAACTATAAATGTGTAAGTATTACAAATTCACCTTTTTGCCTTATATCTTTTAACTGAATAACAATTTCTTTTTTGTGCTATCCCCCCAGACAGAATTTGAAGGGTTTGGGATAAGCAGAGATTAAGATAAACTAAATCTGCTTAGATTGTTTCGAGTATTCAGTATATACATATGCAAATATCACCCAGTCTTTAAGTCTCCAGTGTTGTTCTTAATCTAAGTATTGCAGTAAGAATTTATAAATGAGTTTGGCCCATTGACCCTAGTTTTCCAAACAAAGTCATGCGCTACTACTTTACATTCAGACTTTTAAAAGTTTTTTAATGCTGTCATATTAATCAAAGTTAACATCATGTACATGATCCAAACTTTCTTATCGGGAGGATTATCACCTTTTCAAAATGGTCTTATCAAAATATAATTTATATCGACAGATAGCATGAAATATAGTCCCCTTTGACAAATTGCATTTTTTTATTTATTTGAAAGCTACAACAAAACTATTTTATAATATTGCTTTGTGCTTCAAGGTGTCGTTCTCGATTAATAATAAAAAAAAGAACCAACATGATGTAGGCCATTAATCTGTTTTCTAACATTTTATATAATAGTTGGATATTCTTTTGGTTATTTTGGATTTTGGACAGAAAACTTATGAATCATTGATTGTCTGTTTCAGTAACCATAATGGTATCATTTCCATCAAACCCGAGGCCATGGCAAGTCTACCCAATTTAAAAACTTTGGATTTGAATTACAACCAAATCATGGACATCCCTGTTGAAACTTTCCCTAAAGGATGCAAGATACAACAGCTGTAAGTATGGTGTTTGAATATTCTTTAACAATTCATAATTTGTCTTATTGAAGACATAATGATACTTATTGGTAAACTGTATTGATACAAGTGATTTTATTAATGTAATATTTGGGATGATGTTATTTCCAATCTAAACACAGCTTCCATAGACTGTAATAGTGTTCATCAATACATCTCACTTGTGATGGAACTTGTCATATGAATGGAAATATTGATTGATACACGACTAAGTTTGTGAAGTGCTCATTTGAAACCTATACCAATTTCAACAAGATCTCCACTGTCTTGATAAAGAACCTCCTCCAGCCATATCAAAAACCTGAACCGGACAAAAATTGGATTTTAATCAATGATCATTCACCATGGATGAAATTCATATCACTTGTCAAAACAGGCATGCATAGATTGAAAGTGTTTTGATCACGGTTTGGTTTTCATTCCAGGTTCATGAATAACAATCGCATCATTAGTTTAGAAAACGGTTGCCTTGACAACTTAACATCGATAGAATGGTTGAAAATGAACAAAAACAAGTTGATGGAGCTAAATAAGAGTGTTTTCGGCAATTTAACTACTCTCAAGAACTTGTAAGTTTCTTTTTCTCTCTTATTCTCTTATGGCCTATTTCAGCTTGTAATTGAAGTGATTGATTGATTTCGTTACAAAGCTGCTCGATTAGCATTTGCCAATTACCAAGAGAGTCAATTTTGCCTTGTTAATGACTGGGCATGGAGCATTCCATTTTATTAAGTCTAAGATTAATATTTATCAAAGGAAATTGTAAAATTGACTGAATGTTAAATGATTTCATGTTTGATTGGATTGGGGAATGAAATTGTGTTGAAGTTGTCTGATAATTTAATCGCTCATCTTATTTAATGTGATTACACAGTCGTAAAAAATACTCATGACTGATCTGAAAGATTAGATATCTTAAAAACACTTTTCTTTCCAAATAAAATTGTTTTCTTATATTCACGGAAAAAATAATTCTGTTGGAACTAAAGAGGGAAAGAAATGATTTCTGTAATGTTTTATTGAAGTCACAGTATAACTATTTGTTCACTGATTACATTCACTTCACTTAAAAAAAATACCTATATTTATGAGGATTAGGCTTTTAAATTGATTCCCCAAAACGATCCAATAGTAAAAAGTAGTAATTAAAAACAATGCTCAATTAGTAATTCTTGGGTATTATGGTTTCTTCTACTTGAACACCTTATATCACTTCCTGATCTTCAATTATCCTACACATTTCTTTCTCGGTAGACTATTAATAGCAGATAATTAGAATGGAGGGAGTCGATACCTTAGTTCCTTCATATACTGTTATTTTGTTCAATTGGTTTAAAAATATTTTATTTGAAACCTAAAAAGAGAATGGAATAAGACATTCAAATTGTAATCCGAGCTTCTACTACCTTCATTTATACTCCCAGATTGATAAACATTCTGTTGTTATTGTTGATATAAATACCAAAACATTATTCATCTTTACATGTAAATTTCTCTCCCCCAGGGAATTGATGAAGAATCAAATCAAAGTTATAGATGGATTAACATTTCAAGACTTGAGTAACCTTCAAGTTCTTAAACTCAAAAGAAATTCTATATCATCATTATGTGATGGTGCCTTCTGGGGTTTACAAAAAATACAAAACCTGTAAGTATATTTATAAATATCAAAAAGTTAACTCATGACCTAGTTGTTTTTTTTACTTGTCTAGCTTTTTTTTTTTGCTCTTTAGACCCAATATTAAACTACTACATTGTTAGCCAAGTTTTTGTAGTGCTGTGATAAGACAAGTCACTGTGGGCCCAATTAGTGTCGTTGTGGGCTTTTCTGCTGGTTCCAATTGAAGACAATTACATCCAGAATTGTCCAGAAAGCAGCCATTGTACTGGTTCACATTCAGTTTCAATTATAATGCCCTAAACCACATTGTAAATACAATTTTCAAAATGTATGGAATCCCATGCACACTAACACAAGGTTTTTGACGGTCTAATACCTAGCACCTTCATTTATGTCAAGAATTTCAATTTTCATAAGAAGACAATTTGGTTTTAATGGTTGTATTTAGTGGAGCCTTTTTACCACTGAGTTGTTGTAACCTAGATCAGTGCAGTCCAACTATTTTTTTAATCATTACAACATACATGTAGTTTTATTCACTCAGTTCATTTCACTTTGAAGGTTATAAAAATTATTTTGGCAGGAAAGTTTGTGTTTTTGCTTGAAAGAATGATTATAAGATAGAAATTGTTTTTTTTACAGACAATTGGATCATAATAAGATAACCAATGTTACTAAAGGCTGGCTGTATGGTCTAGGATCGTTAAAACAATTGTAAGTTTATTTTGTATTTTTTTTGTTCATAATTCAGAAACATTGAAAACATTCGTTTTTCATCAGTTTGATCTATATAAATATTGCTATTAATACTAATATGTATATTTGTGATAGTTGTATGTTTTGAGGTAATAAGTGTACTTATCCTATTTGAAATGTTCACATTACTTATGTTGTATTTTTGGTATTGAAAGTACAATAAATGCCTGTTTATGTTTGTATGTAGTTAAAGATTAAAGTATATGTTATAGTATATTAAAGCTAGGTTATATATACTGTGAATCTATGTTCCGTTTGAGTGATTATAATTTGTCAGGTATTTACCCGTGAAAGAATAGATAGATGATATCTGTTTATAATATCAGAATGTTAACAGATTATATAGCCAGCTAGGATTGGATTTCTTTAACTACAAATTACTTGTCCCCCTATATCCCCGAACTCTATAACTTTAGAATGATTACCAGTAGTATACGAAACCTACAAACATGTGCACATACTTAAAGGATATAACTATAGGTCTAATTTATCAACTATACAAGTTATATTTTCTCTCTCGGCAAAATCAGTTTTTGTTCAAGTCTGTTCCATTTATAAATATGTAAAGGGCCTGATTTTAATAATTGCAGTGATACATTCATATTATTTTAAAATGTAATTGCAATTTGTGTTAATTTGAATAATTGTGGTGATAAATTCATATTATTTTAAAATTTAATTGCAATTTATTACCTATTATAAACAAATGACTTTATACTTGTGTTTCATTACAATTCTAAAATGTACGTCATATCTGAGAACAATACATTTAAAGTTGTTTAGTTCTATAGATTCTGTTCAATGGTGTGAATCTGATTTGACCATCCTAAAATCTCTCATTTATTAAATAGCCAGATTGTTAAAACCTTAAACATACTTTCACTAAATTAAATTGAGGGAGGAAACCTGAAATATAAGTAGGTTTTCCTTGGTTACTGACCACCAATTAAACTTTTTAACATGAGTGAGAATATCCCCCCTTCAGGCTATTTCACCACTTATTGAAATAAACCTGTTCCTTTATGAGTACAATCTATTGAACTCGTCTTAACACCTTTTACCCTGTTTTATTGAATGCTTGACATGCTTAATTAAGCAGTAAAAGTTGGCATCACCTGTTTTAGACTAGGGACAGGCTAGGTACTTGAATTTAGTGTGAACTGTCTGCCAGTGATAGTATAAAAGACAATTACCTATTGTTTGTAAAAAATGTCTGAGGTTTTATTCCACTTTCTGAGGTTTTCTTAATCTACATTAAAAAATTTATTATTCAATCTGTGTCTTGATGATGTTGTTGTCATGGTTACTTTACAAAGCAGGTATTTTATATTTCCTAATTTATGTCTTTTTTTTTAAATCCAGATCATTGGCTAATAACTTAATTCAATCCCTGGAACAAGATGGCTGGGGATCCTGTAAAGGTCTACAAAAACTGTAAGTTTAACTTTTGATATCTGATATTATCAAACAAGAAATTAAGGCCATACAATAAAAAATACTCTGGTTCTCAGACAATTGTTAAAAAAAATTGATATTAGAGGAAAGGTTTTATTTTTTGTTTATTTTATTTTGTCAAAGGATCACTGTGAATAATTGTCTTCTTACAAACTTGGCATTTCAACATTGTACATTTATTGAATCATCTGTTTAATTAGTCATCCATTTTAAATGATCCATTGGTATCTTGAGAACCAGAATATTATTTTATATGGTCTAATGTGAGCATGATATTAATGCAGTCAATGTTGCTTATAATTAATTAGAAGATGACAAAACATAACAATGATATAATTATCTGATAAATATGGTCTCACATACATGTATTGGCTAAAATTACTATAAATCACACAACTGAAGACAAGGATAGGATACATCAGGGATTTATTTTCATTTTAGTCAACCCGCTTTAAATCACATTATTTACATGACATGTTAATTTTATACAGTCTATTATTGTTTACTGTATTAAACATCAATATAATTTTACACTTATAACATGGACATGTAATTTTAAACAATACATAGCTCTTTACATGTAATTTATTTGATACATCTCATAAATATTTGTAAACAAGGTGAGAAACTCAACACATTAATAAATCGTAGTAAATTTTTAAATATGTTGCTTTAAAGTTATTGTTAAATTTATCACAAAACACCTAGGTTATTTATTATGTGGGTTGAATTATAGTTCTAGCTTCTTTTTTTTTTTTTAAAAAAGGTGTGTTTATTTATTGAGAGCTTTTATCTTTTAAAATGGTTGATAATAACAACAATCTTTTATCTATTCATTTATTGTCTACTGTCAACATCCAATATCTTATGGCCTACTGAACATTAAATCATAAAATTAAAAAAACACTCTTACAAGGTCTTCTTAATTCTTTATTATAAGGCCACCTGCCAAGATAAATGCATATTGGTAATCTGACAATGAATCGCCTCAAATATTCTCCTGTCATCAAAAGCTTTCATACCGTTGAAGCATTTTACTGTAGCAATATTTTGTATGAGAAGTAATTCTTTTTTGCTTATATGTAAATGAATGGAGTTATATTGAGTTTGGCAATATACGACCACCCTTTTTGTTAATGAATACTGTGTGTGTGTTGAAGAAATTGTTGAGGCCTTGTTATCACTTGTTATGATGGCTATTGTGTTTGACATTATTATTTTTTTATTGCGGTCTCTGTTGACTGATTCTGGACACAGCAGGCGATATTTTGGTTAACATTTCCTCCTCAGAAAGTCTATTTCCTATATGCATTATTAGTCCGCCATGTTATTATATTTTTCCTTCACTAACAAGGGTAAATGACATGCTCTACATGCTTGATTGGTAAATGACATACTTTATTGCATAAAACCTACCATCTTTAATTTTAATTTATATCTTTAAAGATGTGTTGCCTTGGGCATAAATAGGTCATCTACCGGTATTCAACCTTCAAATCTAAATTTTCAACTAAAAGTTTTTTTCTAAAGATTAGGAAAACTGGAATTATAGACTGAAATTGTATAATAGACCCACAAAAAATTGAATGACTTAATTTGAATGTCAGCATGTGCTAATGTCCCCTGTGCTAAGCTTAACAATTAAGCAGGGTTTTTTTTTTTCGATAGTATGAATATATTTTCGTATCAGCGGTTATTTGATTAGGCTTATGACTCTCAATTAAAAATATATTTATTTCTCATTTAAAAATTTGACTTTCCCAATCCGATAGTTTCATTGCTTATACAACATTTTATAAATGATTTAAAATTAAGTGGAATATATTATTCTCCAAATTATAATTTTTATATCTTAATTTCTGAAACATTTAATCTGATTTAAGATAGAATTAACATATCTAGATTTTCAGCTTTGTTAGAAATTGTTAGTTATTATTAAGTTAGTATTGTTTTTTTTTAAAAGTAATATGTAAAAAGTCTTATATTTTGAGTTAATTTGTTTTGTGAGAGAAGATAAATGGTGCAGAGTTTTTGTTACAATAAATATACTTTAAATAAATCCACGGAGCCTAAGATGAAATGCACACACAGAATTTCTAATAAAACACAATCTCTTACTCGTATTCTGCCAAAAGCAACGACTTGTCTACCATTGAACAAGTCACAATTGCTAGTTGCTTGGTTCACATTGTATCAAAAGACGAGTAGGCCAAGTATTGAATTGCTAGCTATAGTGTTGAATTAAGTTTATTGTATGGAGGCGCCAAACCCGAGACTGGTGTGTCAAGAAGGGGGCCCAGCTTTAAACTAATATTGAATAGAAGAATGAAGGTCCTCGCTTTGACCTCTTGACAAGGGTAGAAAAGAGAATGTCTTCAGGGATTAAGAGTGTAAAAAAGCTCTTTATCACATATATTATGTACAGTAGTATTAATTATTAATACAGGTTTATTTATATACATGCAGGTTGACTATAATTATTTGAATATTTTTTTTCCCTCCTTTCACATATGTAGATTTATGATTAGTTTGATTTTTTAATGTCATGCTTAGTATATTGAAGGCTGTGTTTTGAGTCATATTTTTTGCCACGTTATTGCAAGAACTTCTGATAAAAAACAGTTGAAACTGAGAATAGTAGATTGTATAAGCTTTCAATTGAAATAGACCAGGATTTTCACGGTCCCTTGATTTTAGAATTTGAATGTTAAGATTGATTGAAGATATTTGAATATAGTTACATACTTGACTGTAATATAAGTATTGAATAGATGTCTGATATTGTAACTAGTATTATTAAAGATGTATGATTCACCTGTTCAGGTTTATTTTTAAAATCTACTTAGAGAGATTTATTTACAAATATAGAAACTGTCACTGATTTCTAAAGTTGATATTCAAAAATATATACCATTTTAATGTAAAGATGGTTGTTATTATGAAAGGCACATCTAAGTATAAAAATCATGATCAAGAATGAGCTGGCTTTTACAAAAGTTATTATAACTATATTTGACTAAGAGAAGAAAAGATGGTAGTGTGAAACCAATAGAAACCAATGTAAACTTAAAGTTAGAAAGGATTGATTTGAATAATTATGGGGCCCTAATGTTTTATAATAAAAGGACTTACAATGTATGATTATGTTTGACCTTAAACTCTATATTTAAGCTTTATTCTGGCTTGTTGGAGCTTTAAATAGTTAATGCATATATTCGTCAAAGTCAAATTAATGACTTTCAACGATAGGAAAGGGTTTTTCTGCATCTCTTAATTCCTTCTTTCAATTACAGTACTGTTCTGATTTTGTCAATTATAGTGTAAGGATATGTAGGTGAAAATGTTGATGGGGTGTTTTTACCATAGCAGCTGTTAGTCGTGATTTTATAAAATACCCACTCATAAAATTGAGCCCAATGTTTATTCTCACTGTTTTCAGTTTGGCTTTGAAAGTAGAGCTGGGTAATTACAAAATGAAAATGTGATTATTGGACAAGCATAGGAAGTTTATTTGGCAACTTTAGGGCTAGAATTTTACCAAATGATGGAACGGCTGGCTCATTTAGCAACTTGATCTGGCCAACAGACATGTTGATCGGTCAGGTTTATTTATGTAGTTGGCCAACTAGCTGAATCAAAGTTGTGCTGGCATGTGGAGCCAATCAGAGGATGTGTTATATAGGCAGGGAATGTAGGATGGCAGGACGTGAAATTTTTATACTTACTAGCATCTGTCGATTTTAACCATAACTAATCAAAGAAAGCACAAAAAATGAGTGTCGAGGTTATATGATTGACCTTTGATGAAGTATTTAATTTACGTTTTTACTTATCCAATATTTTATCCCCATTTAATATTTCATAATATATTTAATTTCGCAATATCATATAAAATTTCATGGTAATTTGTACAAAAAACTAAATTTTATGGTTGCTGTTTTAACATAAATGATTGATTTACGATTATTAAACATACATTTCCTAATACAGTTGTGAAACATCACCAACAGATTTACATTTTTCCCTTGTTTTATTGCATATTATACACTCGTACACAAATATACATTTTTTGCAATATTTTATTAATTAATCATTATTGATATTTATAGTTATATAGCTTTTTGTGAAATCTTCTTTAGATTAGCCACTGAATATTTATTTTTACTTTTCAGAGACCTGACTCACAACAAAATTACCACCATTGCTGAAAAAACATTTTCTCGGTTGTATGGATTACAAGATCTATACTTAGACCATAATATGGTATCAAGAATTGATGATGGTGCCTTTAAAGATCTTTCAGCTCTTAATTCATTGTAAGTATTTTCAAATATTTTTTAAAAATACAGATCTTCAATCGATTGGACAGGAAATGTAGTTTTTATGATGCACATTATTGACATTGGTTTGAAAGATGTGCCCGTGTGTAAGTGTGATATATAAACAAGAAAAGAGGAAGAACAATTGAAACGTATTGTATGCAAGTTGTGTAAGATTGGTTTAAATTTCAACAAACTCATATCATTGATAACAATATCATGAATGTTCTACTGATACGCACGTGTTAAGCCCATCACATCTCAGTGATGAAAACCTGAAGGAGTGAAAATATTCACGACAATCTGCCATAGAGAGAAAGCCTCAGACAATCATGTCTTTAAGTTTACAGCACCGTTCACATTTTACAAGAATTGTTTTAAGAATTTTACAATTTAAATATTTGTTTTGAAGTACTCATCCAAACTGAATTTTTGAGGATCAAATTAAAGATATAGAAACCCTAGACCATAAATTTAGGTATTGCTGTTGGTATATAGTTATGATAATAATGAAGCTTTATTCCACAATATTTTGGTAAATACATGGATATGGTGTGATACATGTATGTAGTTATGTAATATGGAGTAATAAATGTTGACCTGAAACTTTTCATACCACATTACCTTTAATACATGTTTCTTGTCTGCATATATATTGATATTCAATAGATACTGTACCATGAAGAAACTATTTTAATCCCTTTATAGTCTGGATTAAGGTACAGAAATTGTGGTTCAATTTGGGCTTAGATACAATCAATGTATCCAATGACTTTGGTCCAATATCAAATTGAATTTTCATTTACATCTTTTCGACATGCAATATGTTTTAGGTTTTTTGTCAATACTCTCTATAAAAGTCTTAGTATAGTTTCTTTGGGGAATCACTATATTTTAAAAATGATGTAATAATATTGTAGAGTAAAATTTGATCAAAGAAATGTGTGAAAGTATGAAATGTATCTTGGTAGTGTCCTAGTTGTAGAATTGGTGTCATACCTTTTCACAAGTTTCTTTCTTTGTATTTGTGAAGTTGGCCATCTCTTGGCATACCATATTGTTGAGTAAACTAATATTTGAACATCTTGGCAAATACAAATTTTTTTCACAGTGATAGTGGTTGGCATTTCTTTCTAATTGGTTACCATTGACCCCATGAATATGAAGTAGGGAGATTTTGTAAAGACAAAGTTTAGAAAGAATTAGATTTACTTCTGTTACATGAAGAATTGTAAGCTCTTATCCAAATATTGGCTAGATGCTAAATGAAAGTGTCAAATATTTTACCATAGGTCAAAGTTGAAATGTGAATCGTATGTGTAGTAGAGTGAAGTAACTTGTTGTTTACATTTTACACATGGCAACAGTTGCTTTAGGTTAGATGTAAACCCAACCTAATTCATTAATTATAAAGTTTGAACCAGACTCATTATGTATAATACTGTTTGTTTATATAAAAAATTGCTGCTTATTTTCAGGGAAATAAATCATAATCTGATATCATGGACTATTGAAGATGTAAGTGGAGCTTTCATTGGTTTAGATAACCTGGGGAAACTAGGCCTGAAGACCAATCAGATTAAAACAATTGTTGGTGAAGCCTTTCATGGATTAAAGAAATTACGAACAATCCACCTAGAAGACAATCCTATTACATCCGTTCAAGAAAATTCATTTCAGCCTCTGGAAGAATTACAAGAACTGTAAGTAATTTATATTTTCGTTTGCCATGTGTAAAATGAATTGAATTGAATAAGTAAATTATTAAACTTTACTCAGATATCTTGAGCGTCATAATAAAATCTTGCTTCATTAAATTAAAAAAAATCAGGCATTGTTTGAAGCTTTGAATTGATTTTTGTCCCTTAAATTTCAGACATTTTAATTCAACCAATCTTCTGTGTGATTGTCAGTTGGCATGGTTACCAGTATGGCTGACAAGTTCTGGGTTTCGTTCATCTATCAATGCTATATGTGGTCACCCAGCAAATTTAAAGGGAAGGAGTATCTTTGATCTTGCACAAGAAGACTTTCTATGTAGTAAGTATTATATTAAAATTCCATGTACAATTATTCATAACTACAAATATTACAAGTAACCTATGGTGTGATCTCTAAATTTGTCAACTTTGCTGACAACCTGGATTAAAAACTCAACTAAACATTGTGAACTGGGTATAATTATTGGTATATTTTTGTTTCAGATGATATGGAGTTTCCTAAACCAATAATGCGAGAACATCCACAGAGTCAAATAGCTCTAAAATCTGATAATGTTACATTGAATTGTTCTGCTACTGTTACTGGTGATAAAGATCCTATTGTTATGTGGAGAAAAGATAAATCTGTAAGTTTTAGTCTAATTCTATTAATAAAGTTTATTATTTAATCTGAAAATATATCAGCTGAAATTAACCATTTCTCCAACCCATTAAACTTGTTATAAAACCAAATATGATAAAATACACAATGATTATGTTGTATTTTAAATTAATGATTTTTGTGTTTTATATTTGTAGCCATTAATTAATGTTGATCAAGAGTTATTTGCTACTGTAAATAATGGAGATGTGAAGACCTATACATCAGTATTAAAGTTATATAATGTACAAGATTCAGCTGTAGGCAAATATCATTGTGTTATGTCTAATAAGTTTGGATCAGCTTATTCTAAACGAGCTGAGATAAGTGTACATGGTAAGTAGGTCTAATTAATCATTTTCCTTTTATACAGTGATTATTTCCTTATTGTAGTCTTAATATGAATATCTTATTACACACTATTACTGCTCTTAATCCTTTTGGTTCAAGTTGGAATGATGAAACAGATGATAGGATTTAATGAATCTCACTCTTTTTATGTGCCCACATACAATTGGGGTCATATTTTGTAGTCATCTTTGTCGGTAATAAAAACAATCAAAATCTTGGCGTGATTATTTGACTAGTCACAAAAACAAACTTTTAGAAATTCAGAAGTTATGCATTTAAGATTATTGCCCTTGTCATCAAAACTTGTAATCGCTCTAATAAGGTTAGTTGTTACAAATATGTCATCCTGTATTGTTATTACCTTCCAGTCTTCCCTGTCTTCGATAAAAAACCAAAAGATGTAACTGTGAAATCAGGTCGTACTGCCAAATTAGAATGTTCAGCTAAAGGTCAGCCTATGCCAGAGATAGCATGGCAGAAGGATGGTGGTGATGATTTTCCTGCTGCTAGAGAAAGAAGAATGCATGTGATGCCAAAAGATGACACATTCTTTATTGTGAATGTTAAACGGGTTGATGAAGGCATCTACAGTTGTACAGCTAAAAATGATGCTGGTACTATTGTGGCTAATGTCAGTCTTACTGTTCTAGGTAAGTTTATAATTAGTGGTGTGTCACGATATTGCACTCTCCAGAATGTTGTAGATGACAAAGTTATACTTCAATCCCCCTGAAAAATTCAATATAAACATTATTTATCTTTAAAAATTCTAACAAAAATATTTGAATGTGATTTAAACTAACATTGAGATTATGAACCAATTTAATGAACTTTTTTATTTTCATAGAAACACCTTCCTTCATACGAAAAATGGAAGATAAGAAGTTCACCCATGAAGGCGACACAACTGTGTTAGAATGTATGGCATCTGGTAGTCCCAAACCAAGACTAACATGGATGAAAGACAATAAACCATTGGAACTATCTGAACGACATTTCTTTACTGCTGATGATCAACTGTTGATCATTGTAGAAACAAAGAAGTCAGATGCTGGAGGATATACATGTGAAATGTCTAATACATTAGGTACACAGCGTGGTAATTCTATATTAAAGGTACAATCTGCTGAAGGAATGACAGCTAGTAATTTTGAGTTAGATGATGAATCAACTACTACTGGTATTATTATAATAGCTGTAGTATGCTGTGTTGTAGGAACATCTTTAGTATGGGTTATTATCATATATCAGACACGTAAACGACCAGAGATGTATAGTGCCACACCTACTGGTAAGTCTTTTATTATTGATAACTTAAATAGCTATTCACTTAAAATGGCAACTCCCTCTTTGATGTGCTTCAAAATATATAATTTGAGTTTAATTGCTTTTGATGTATTCATGTGTTCAGTTAGTCGGCAAGTTGTCTTCTTTTGGAACTTTAGGTGCATAGATAAAACCATATTTAGATATGGGGTTCAGAAGTTCAGCCATCGACTGACATTAGTAATCAAGACATCTTTTTTGCCTTGTCTTTCAAAACAAAAATTTAATCTTGTAGATATTTGTGCCATCATCAAACAACACATCATGCCAATCGATTCAATGCTTTATTTTGGCTTAAATCAATTAGGTTTAGCTCCTTTAAAGATAAAAATAAATAAAACATGATTTGATCATAATACAATAATCCATATATATGAACTTTTTCAGATGAAACAACATTACCTGCTGAATTACCTAGTTCTGGTTATGCATCTTCAGAGAAAGATGTATCTTATACACCATTACCTATACATGCTTACTCTTATCAAGGTAAACTAACAGTTTTTATACCTACTTAATAATATATGAAGAGAAAAAAATTATCAACCTACTATTTGACATCTTTCTCATAGACAAGCCAAATGGCAAATGGTATTGGGTGTTCCAGATACATTTTATGGCCATTTAACTTGAAGAGAGTAAAAATGTGAATCTGCCATATGATATCATTCTCATAGATCGGCCAAGTGATAAATGGTAGTGGGTGTTCCAGAAGATGCCTATGCTGCCTTGTGTACAAGTTGTAGCCAACAGTCCAATGTTATTTGCTAGCAATCATAACATTCATGTAAGAGGCATTAGAAATAAATAGCCAAGTTTGTTTGATTATAATAAATATATTTGTATTTTATAACAGATTATCAGTTAAAAGAAGGTAATTATGAGAGATTTCGTGGTTGTGGTAGACAGCCAGCTATATTTCCTAGTGATGTTGATGAAGATGATATTGATCCAAGTAGATTACTAGGTGAACTACGAACTGGTAGAATATCAGGAGGTAAATAATTTAACTCATACTGTGAAAAAATACAAAAGTTAACTTAAAGTGTTTTACAATAAGTATACATACTCTGACATCACTTACCACAACTTGACATCTGACAGACATACAACACACCTCGTCATATATATATTCAATTAGGGTTAACTTGGTATTACATCTACATGATTAGTTGGAAGTAGATAGTTTCAACCTCTTTCTGGTTTAAATGTCTGTCTATTGAATTCAAGTCATTCTGAAATAACCAGAATTATTCTGAAAATGACAAAGACTATATGAAGCGACTTGATACTAGTTACAGACATAGTATTTAAGAGTGAAGCTGTGTGATTATCTGTTTTATAAATTGCATATATATTAATTGATTTATATTTTTATTTTACAGATAATAGTTTAGGTAGTGGTAATTACCCTAATAGTGAAACAGACACTATCAGTAGTACACAGAGTACTCAAAGTACAACTAGTGTACCTCATTCACTACAGACATTCCATCCTATATTAAATACTGACAATACACATACTAGTGATAATAATTGTGTACATTGTGTTTATAATAATAAGACTAACAGTGTATCATCTATACCTAGTGTAACAGATATATCTCCATCTTGTGAAAACAATCAACTACATACACCAAAACATCCACCAGGTAATTATATACTTATTATATTACCGGAATTCGTTTTAAAAGTTCAATTTCTGCTAATGAAAGTGGGAATACACTGTGCAGTGTTCTACAAGGACAGCAGTGTTTCTACCTACACTTGTTCCAGCTGTCAAGGGTTATTTTATATGTATTCAAACAAGAACATCCGTTCACTCACTTTTTCATCTCGTCCTGTACCACTGATCTGTAAAGCCAAACTGGAAAATCCTAAGGAAATTTCTCAACCAACGTTGGGATCCACCCAGTTAGCACTAGACTCATCAATCGAAAAACATGTCTTACAGTGAATCTAGAAGTGAATATTTTGTGTATAAATTATAATAATTGTATATTTGTAGATTGTGAATGTAGAAGGCAATTAACATCTATAGCATGTGGTATACCTACAGTACCAGCTAATAATACATGTGATCAAATTACCCCTCCTTCTTATACAGGTAAATATAGAATACTTTAAAGGATCTAAATCTCTTTGAAAAAGGTTAAAATAAAGTATAGAATTGGGTTTATCTGGTAGGTTATTTTTGATTTGGTCATAGGACAAAATCAATATGAATAAATTTTTGTTTGGAAATATTAAGAAGTCGGTTTTAATTATTAATGGGTTTTTCTCTTACACTGTATTCTGTTGAACACAAAATCAGCTATATCTGCAGACTTAATATTTTGAAATGTGGACAGATATCCACTTCATAACAAAAATCAACACATCAAATTTAATTAAATCAACTCTTTGTATAATTTTGTTTATTTATAATGAAAATTAATTATGTATATTTAATGTAAAATAAATTTTCTATATATTTTCAGATTGTGTTATTGATAGTGGTGTACAGAAGCCATTATTAAATGGACATACCGGTAGTTCATATTGTAATACACCGTCTTTACAACAACTTTCTTCATCCAATCATATAAATAATCTACCCACCCACATAAGCATTCCAATACCGACGGGACATAGGACAGAAAATACATCTATCAGTGTTTAGCAGCAAGTCCACAAACTCGTGTTGTAATTAACAAATCCAAATCTATCTGTGATGTGTGTTTATAAATTGTCCCATGTACCCCGACTTTTATCTTTTAAATGAGATAAAATACAACTCAGGAGAAAGTGATTGTGAAATTTGTCTGACATCCGCTTTGAAGTTTATCACAAGATGGATGCACGAGGATGCTGTTCAGTGAATTAAGAACCTGTTTCTTGCCAAAATAATAAGAGAAAGTGACTCTGTGAGACGGTGTTGAAATCCAGAAAGTTTTATTCAGTGACTTGAAACTTTCAGCCAATAAAGGAACTATATTACAGTATAGACGGGTATTTTTATATTAAAAATAAAAAATTGTCATTCTAGGATGGAAATGGCAATTATTTTAGTGCAAGTGCTACTTTGAACATGTATGTAACACAAACCAGTTAATTGTGTTAACTGGTTTCAGTTTTCATAGTTACAGGTTATAGTGTAAAAACCCCAACCCCCACCCCCACCCCATATAAAACCAATTACCTCATTTCATTAAATAAACTCTTATTCCATCTAAACAAACCCCAGATTAGCATTATATAAATCTTTCTTATCCCTTGCCCTCATCTCTAAAAGTGCTATTTTTATTTACATAATCTTATTGTTTTAAATGGGAACAATAGTTATCATAATGAAACAATCATTATAAATTATCATTTTGTATTAAATGGGGTGTAATTCCAGATGAACAAATTGGACTAGAAAAGTTTTTTCATTTCTTGTTTTCATACTTTTTATTACTCTATCATGAAATAAGTGCTTTCTGTTTGTATATAATGTGAAATATTTGTGAGAATGAGTGGAAAGAGAAATGGCAGTTTGTTAGCATATATATGTTAAACTCACTAGAATATAAAAATCTTTTATTTGCTTCCATTTTACAAATACGACAATGGCAGTTTTCTGTGGCATTCATTAGAGTTAAATTGATAGGGCATCTTATTTCTGATGGTGATCATTGAAATCCATGTACAATGTATTGTAAAAATAGATTTATTTATATCAAAAATAATGAAATCCATTTCATATTGCGTTACATGGCACTCTGTAATTTTGAAAACGAATACTGCACAAGTCTACTTATTATGCAGTTACCAAAAATGTTCTGTTTTCATTACTAGATACACATTGGATTTATAGATATGGCATACTGTTACAATATCTTCCAACTAGCTTTTATAAATATTAATCATTGCAAATGGATTTTTTTATCAAAATTTTGTATAGATACATTAACTTGATAGTAGTACTTATTTTTGTATTCTCAGGAATTTAAATTAGCTGTGGACCAAATATATCTATGCAAGAATTTATTTTAGCAGCCTTGTCGTATGAAATCTCTGTTGCATCAAATTGTTTATTGGACAGTTTGCAAATTGTTTATCGACAGTATGCCAGTAGTAAATATCATTTCTTTAGTCTAAATTATTTTAATAATCCAATGTTTGTGTTTATGATACAAGAATGAGTTTTCTGTCTGCCAGGACTGCGATATAAGTAGGGCATTATTATAGACAAGAGCCTGTATAAAGTGTTTTTGTTAAAGATTTATTAAATAGAGTATATTTTATTATAATCAAGTTCTATCTTACTGTTTGAATGTATTGAATGAATGATTTTATACTGAATGTATGTAGAAACCTTATTGAATCGTTTTTATAAGTTATTTAATATGA
Organism: Patella vulgata; assembly: GCF_932274485.2. Taxonomy (NCBI): domain Eukaryota; kingdom Metazoa; phylum Mollusca; class Gastropoda; family Patellidae; genus Patella; species Patella vulgata. The sequence goes on from NC_065885.2 coordinate 50,118,282, forward strand.
AGGTTGTTTCAGAAAAAAAATCCACACCAAATTCTGTATTTATTTTATTTAGCAGTGTCTATAAAGATTTTAAAATTGTCAAAACCAGGTTTTCCGTTTCAAGTGTAAATAGAAACCTTTTGAATCTGTTTTTTAAATTTTTTGATATAAAATTGTTTTTAAAATTCTACATTTTTATTTAGCAATGGCTACAAAGAAATATTTGATTTTTTGATTAATGTAAAGAATAATTGTATATAAGTTTGTGAGAAGAATGTTGTTAAATGAATGACGAATGGTATAATTGTTTTATAATGTTTTAGTAAATTTGAACTTGATTATAATAAATAAGAAGAATACTTTGTATATAATTGTTGTCCTACATGGGTCTGCATTTCAATCGAAGTTTTAATGTAGAGCTAATTTATTGTACAAACATGTTTGTGTGTAAAATATGGAAATATATCATTTATACTGTCATAATACAATACAGTATATTAAAACATTTAAAAACAATGAATAAAAAAAACTATAAATATGAAAACTTACATTCTTGGTTTATTATTAGTAAGATACAATCCTCCAGATGTTGAACTACCATAGCAAATGTTAGAATACAATGACATGTGGGTTTAGATATGCAACTGAAAACCAAACCAATATAGAAACAAGCTGTCTAAAAGTTTCAACTAAAAATACTGACAGCCGCAATAGTGTAATGAAATTGGCCTCCATTGTGTGATCTTTAAAAGTGAATGTGTATAGTACCCCTTGTATTGTCCGCAAGTTTATACAGTAATTATCTGATGCATGTGTAAATACTGATGTAAACCATTCATTTGTTCAGTATTACATAGAGTTTCATTAGACCAGCATAAACGTGTCTTGTTCACTTGTTGAACTTCTTAAAAGCTTAGATTTGTAACAGGAGCAAGGAAATTACTGTAATTTTCCGAACCTGCATATCTTTGGTCTGTCATCACTGCAACTGTGAATGGACTTAAATCTATGACATTAAAAGCAATAATTCTAGAAGTAATCAGATAACTGATAAGACTTGTATGTCATAAAGAAATGGCATGGGGTTTAACATCCTACTTTTCTGCACCAGCTGGGCTTATGATGATGGACTATACACCATGCAGTTTTTTGTCACCACTGAATCTCTAGACAGTCCTCCGCCACTGATGCACTAAGCCTGGGATTAACCCCTGCACAACTTACTCACCAAGCCACCTCATGATAATTAAAATGAAATGGGGTTTAACATCCTATGCTATGCAATGTACTAGCCGCGCTACAGCCTACCCTTATATCGAATCCCAATCTGTACATGGGACCTCGATTTTCCATACCATCCAAAAGACTATACCTGGTTTCTTGCCAGGCCCTCTGTCCTGTACCACTGACAAGGTGGAACTATGTCAAAAAATCTTGGTGAACTTTCTCAGCCGATGCAGGGATCAAAAAAGGGACATCCAGATGATAAAGGTAGTCCACAAGATAGTGTGGACGACAAGAGACAGGGACGATGGCAATAACATTTCAATGTGGGTGTGTCTGATTTACTACAATCTGCTATTTGGAACCTCCCAGAGTCAAGTTGGTAATGTTCTATACCTTGACTGCATTAGTACATATGGCTGTACTACCATGCAGGATAAATGATAATTTTTTTTATGGTATCTTACTTCTCAAATTCTTTATCAATTATATATTTACTGTGGTGTACGAGTCTGCAAATGCAATAAAGGTACCTTATCAAAACTATTGAAAATATGCCTTGCGCGATGTTTTGAATTATAGCCCAACAGAAAAAAGAATGATAATCATAAAAGCTCCATTTTTATTTCATTAAAAGCAGATAAATGTAAAAGATAATAAATAAGTAGTACATTATGTAAGCTTGGTGAATGATATCTGTACAGTTTAAACTGGTCAGTTTTAGCACCAAGATTTTATCTCAATTACTGGCGGGGGTGGGGGGATTATTATTACTGAAAATTATGGCTTAAGGAGAGGTAACTGTATAATTCTTCATTGCACAAAATTATATTACAACATAGTCATATATAATGGTAAGAAAAATCAACAATATCATTAGTTTTGACCAGAAAAAATATTTGTGAAAATCAGCAGATTCAAATGAAAAAATTCATACAAAAAATAAGAGAATAATTCCTGACAATACCGGTGCCATAGGGTGCCATAGGGATCGGTTGACAAGAATTTTAAATTTTGATACAATCAATTCATATGAATATAGCATTAACCCCCTTCTGTAGAATCATGAATAAGTTTGATTTACAAATGAAACAAATATTCCAAAAATATCTTACTAATAATTACATTGTTAAAAGCAGTACAACTGCTATTTATAAAATTGAAAACAATTGTTTGGTATTAAAAAGTAAGTTGTTTAAAATATAAAACATAAGTACTGGTTGATGAGTCATGTTTAAAAACAATGAAATCTGCAGGATGAACTTCAAAGCAACACATACAACAGTTTATTATGCATATATTAAGTATAAAGGTTTATCACAAATTCTAATATAATAAAAAATGACACAATATAATACAGTTTTACACAATAAACTACTCACTATAGTTGATATATAAACATCACAATTATAACACAACATTCTTATAATATTTATAATTATTGAGCAAAATATTATCTACAAGTACATTATACACTGTCCATTGCAAAAATAACTTTCAGCAAACAATTTCATTAAGTTAACTTCCGAAACTAATTCTCTCAGTTACTCTGATTAAAACAAAGGTTCTGATCAAAAATTAACTTTATATAATCAACTGACTTGCTTCTAAAACTCTATGTAATTTGCTTTATGCAAAATCCATGCAATAATGGAGCCTTATATTAAGTCACTTTTACATTACCTGCAACAGATATGCTCTGTACTCTATTTACATGTAATACATACCCCTTCAAATAGTCTACATTACTACATTCAATTTTAAATCTTACAATGCTTAATCCAAATGATGTATCAATTGTATGTACTAAAAATGTTTAAAAATTTAAAGATATCTAATTCGATTGGACAAATTCAGATTTTAAAAAATGACAACAAAATTATGGACGGAGGTATGGCAAGTTCCAGTAAGCATTACAATATAAGTATTCTAAATCATTGCTGAAATGAATATAAAACTAATAGGTATAAAAGTAGACAAGTCGGACATAAAAACTATCTTAGATAAGAAATTAAAGTTTACCAATTTGATCATCTATACTTTGGATTGTAGTCCAGTGAGAATGTAGACAGATCTAAGAGGGAATATGCAGCACTTTCCCTTTAGATGCATAAAAAATAATATAAAGATGACAATATGTAACAAACATTAAACTTATGCTGATAAAGTTATACAATTATTTACATGGTATACTTACAATGTTATTATTATGGCACAAATATCAATACTATACAAAAAACTTAAAGTGACAGTTTCATACAATGTCTTTAATCAGCATGTCAAATACACAATACAAGAAAAGTGTGATGTGGTATCAGGTGTTCTAGAAATATCAAGCACACCCTTACAATATTGCTCTACAACTGCTTTTGTTTTAAAAGCAATTGTGGGGGTGGAAGCATGTTATCTTAAACATAGATTCAAATCCCGCAACCTTCAAATCTAAAGTTATAAAATTACTATGATCTGTCACTTAAATGAGATTCTGCATTGCTGAATGTCATAATGTAAAAATAAGAGTTCATCGGAACTATCCGACTTTTACTACAGACATATTCCTTTGATTATTGTAACAACAATCACGAGCACATCAAATGGAGGGTATAAACTGAACACCAATTTAAAATATCAGAAAACATGACATATGATGAGAAAAAAAAAAAAAAAATGAAAGAAACAAAGAGGTAGCAATCTAAATCTAATAGAAACAAATAAACTATAAAATCAGATCTAAATGTATAAAACAAAATAAAATAAATCCTAAATTATATAAAAAGTTCTAAAAAATAAAACCATTTAAAGCACCAATACACTGTTCACTGTGATCATACAAATGTTTATATATTTGGCAATAACCACTGTATTCTAACTTGGATATATAGCATCTGACACATCTAGCCCATTTCATTCTAATCAGTGTAACACATCAGTAAAAATAAAATGTAACACATCAGTAAAAATAAAATGTAACACATCAGTAAAAACAAAATATAACACATCAGTCAAAATATATTGGTTGATTTTTAAATGTATGTAAATCGTCTTGAACATTTATAATCTACTATCATTACACATCTCAATCCTGATCAATTTCTTTTTAAATTTTGAAAATCAGTTTAAATCATCAACATTAATTTCCAAGTACATCAACATGATGGAAAGGACGTACTGTATAAAAGCCAATGTTCAACTTGCATAGCAATCTATGCTAACAACTCTCTAAACAGCTTCTAAATAAGTTCTTATAGTTTAAAGGGTCTTTTATAAAATAAGCTAATATTAATTACTAAAGACCTTTTAGCCAATAACTTCTAAGTATTCTGTAGATCCACCAATATCAACAGCGTTTAATAGTGGTTTATTCTCTGTGTCGTCTGTTGATTTGTCATCACTAGTAATTAATATTTGTAGTTGTGTGTCTAATGTAGAAAAGTTTGGTCTATCATCTGGTGACTCACACCAACATTTCTCTATCAATTCAAATCTGTAATAATTAAACATTACAATTAATATAGCATAAAAAAATCAGAAATAATTTTGAAGAAGGAAAAAGGACTTATAGTTGGTATATGTATTGTCAACCAAGAATCTTAAATATGACAATAAAATTGTTACTGGTAGTCAGCATGTTAGACAACTTGATTCAGATCTAGTCAACTAAATAAAACCGAGATTTCTGACAACATACCCAGCAATATTAAAGGGAAGCAATCCTATTTAGTTGAGCAGTCCCTCAAATGTGGACAGAATTATCATGGGGCGAACCAACAGCATGAGGTTGGATGCAATACCTATCGGCAAAAATAAGCCATGTTTTGGATAAATTTCATCCATAAATCTAGGTACACTTTTCCAGAACCCTAATGTGAACAATCTACAACAAGGACAGTGTATGTTGTAATTCAACACAATTTCAATGTGGGCTTGTACATTTTATAGTCAATGATTTTGTCAGCAAGCTAAAAGTGAACAAGAGTCTGCACAATCAGTTAACATAACATTACTTACATAGGTTGTGTACATTGTTTAGGTTTCTTCATTCTCTTTCCACTCTGTAAATACTGAACTAAATCAGAATTTACCACATCAGGATAGGGAGTTACTCCCCTTGTTAACAATTCCCATAATACAACACCATACGACCACTGAAATGACAGAGTTAAAGTTAAATAAGAGGAATACTGTCATATCTGAGTCAAAATATAAACAACATAGTTTGCCAGGCAACATAATAACCCACCACTAACAGTAGGTAAAAGTACATATAAAAGAACTTGTTCAACATGTATCTTAATATTTCATTCTAAAGGTTTTCCCGGGTGCTGGTCCCCAAAGGAATGATCGATCAGTTAAACTAAATACACCTTTCCGATATCTCCGTTAGGATTCACAGATTTTGATGCATTCAACGCATTCGTAAATGACTGAGTAGCGAGTACTCACAGGACCAGCATTTACCATTCTAGAATGTTAAACAGTCATACATACTCGCTAAAATCTAAATTAAATTCTCGAAAATTCAATATTTCTCCATAAATTGCATTTGTATACTTGTATATTTGTATCCTCATTTTTCAAGCACAGGTCACATATCATTATCTCATTAATACAAGAACCTGGAGGGAAGACACACTAATCTTTGTTACTACAATAACCAGAACTAAAACATGAGTAAACAATAAAGTGGGGGACCCCTTGGGACTACATCTTATCGTTAATGCCATCCGGTGCGAATGTTCTTAAAGTATGAATCCATTTGAATTCATTGGCTTTCCTTACGGCATCGTTTTTGTCGTTATCTGGGTCAGTCTTAAAAAGCTCTATAATTTTAATCATAACATTTCTACTCGTATGTCTATCTAAGTTGAAGTGTAGTGCGACCGGCTTTGGCCTGTTAAGTCTAATATCTGCATAGTGTTCCTGAAACATGGTTAAAATGAAATAATGTTTGATCTTCTTACCACATCTGATTTATTAGAGAATGTAAAGTTTTCTATACTTTCTGGTGCCATCCATTTTATAAGAGATGTTGTCTGTCCATCAATTAGATAATCTTTATCAAACAGACTTTTAGTTATACCACAATCTGTTATCTGTATCTTCATATCTTCTGTTACACTATAACATATAAAATATAACACTCTGTAATAATATAATATAACATAAACCACCTGTGAATACCATGGGTGGACCTAGAGGAAGTGGTTTAGTAGTAAACTGGTGTGAAATATATCCCTTATCTCTAGTAAGTATTGACATTCAGGAATGTGGTAATCATATATAAATATATCTCTCACATTCATTTTAAAAACAATGTGACTGAATATAAGCATAATCCGGAGATCACAAAAGTACTATATAGAAATGATCTGAGACAATTAATAAATCAAATCATAAGAAAATTATCTTTCTAACAGAAAAAAAAACTTCACAGTTTTATAGTCATAACTTACATGCAATTTCTGGCAGCTAAGTTTCTGTGAACAACTTGTACTACTTCTAAATACACCATACCTTTTACTATCTGTACTCCAAAATCTAATAACTCCAATACTGTCAATTTCTATATGAAATATAAAATTATAAATATTAGCCTCATTATCCTATTTTATACCGATAGTGGAAAAAAGACCTGATAAACCTAACTGACGTGTTTTATTTCTGAACGTAAGACATTCAATTAACCATTAGTCTCTGTAACCAAGACTACATATTCTGCAAATTTCGAACCTTAAAAAATTAAGAGGACTTCCACTTCAGCCAAGCTTGATCATGATCTCACTTGATTCAGAAAAAATGGTTCATGGAATCATGAGCCATCTTGTTAGGCAATCCAAGCTGCTAAATTCCTAGGACATGGCTTATAGCTAGCTTCAAGCAAGCCTTTTTTTCTCTGTACACTTGCAACAATTAATAATAATACAACAAATACCGCTATATCAACTTACCTTAGAAGGTTCTCTGATGAAACTTTTAAGATCTTCTGTTGCCATAAATGGCATAATTAATATAGGATCATCACTAGCCGTTATACATACACCAACTAATGTCAGTATATTAGGATGTTGTAAATCTTTTAATATAACACAATCTTGTAGAAAATTCTCTAATCTTTCATTTTCTGTACCTTTACCTATAGATAGAAAATAAACTTTATCCATATATGAAATAATCTGAATGCAAGTAACTTTATAACAAATCCTTTTTGTTTGCTTATTTATTCAATGTTATCAATATACAGATCTAAATTTTGTTTTCCATAATTTTGTTCATTTCTGAATATCTTTTAGACTAAGAAATCACATTACTTCCAAAATATTACAAAATACATCAATATATCACAATACTCTAAAATATCACAATACTCCAATATATCATTATACTCCAATACAATACTCCTATATATCACAATACGCCAATATATCACAATACGGTTTTCAGTTGCAATACTGCCAGCATATGCCACCTTTTGTAATGGAAATGATCTTGTCTAAATATTTATACATATTTCTCATTCTAGGCCGTAAAATGATATTAATATATTGATTATAAGTAATCCAAACAGTCAATGGAATGATATAATGTTAAAAGCAGTATATTAATATATTATTTACCTTGTAATGTTTTAACAGCAACTTGTACCTGTTTTTCTTCTGTAGTTCTCTGATATTGTGCTTTATATACAGCACCAAAATTACCTGATAGTAAAAATATATTTATACATAGTATTACATTCTGAAGAACAATACATTATAGTTGAATATTCAAACTAAAACAGATATAACTCTTTAAATAAACACATACACCCCCATAAAATCTAATGAATTAACCGTAAACTGATCTAATTCATGAAAACCTAAACACTGACCTATTTCGAGTATTGTAGATCATTGTTTGTAAAACGCCTTGGAAACCACCCAAAATTCAATACAACTCATAAATAGAATTTAGCTAATTATCTTGGATATAACTGTATAACTAAATTTAAATACCTTTGCCAATAAGTTCACCAATATCTAATTTGCTACGTGGTACAAGTAATGAAGATATATTCTGACGAACTGCATTATCTTCAAATTTACTCAATAACTCAGCAATATGTGGTGCACAATCTGAATATAAAAAACACATAAAATAAAAAAAATAAAACAGTAATTGTCCTTATAACCAAATCAACAATCCTTACAAATATGAAAATCTTCTGTGAAGATCTCATGAGTATTCATAAGAAATTGTGGATAGATGATGGAACCAATAATTAATATCCACATTATTCATTTATGTAAGAAGAATTTAGAAATTTTCTTCAATAAATTGTAAATACCTTTCTCATCAGTAAGTCCATTCATATCAGCTTTAACAGAAACATGATTTAAACCAATTTCTACATCTTCTTTCTGTCCTTCATAATCCTTTAATACATCTGGTATATAGTTCTCACTAGGACCATGTTTACGATGTTTTTTAATAACACAGAATGCTAGTAATGCTATAATAGCTATAATAGGTAGAACAACACCTAATATAATACCTAATGCTATAGGTTTCTCTGTATTATCTACTTCATAATACTGTAAATATCCTACATCAGACTTCAAATTACCAATACGTAACTAGAAAAATACAATAAAAATATCAAAATACCAATACGTAACTAGAAAATACAATAAAAATATCAACTTACCTATACGTAACTAGAAAATACAATAAAAATATCAACTTATCTATGTAATTACAATAAAAAATTAAATTATGTGATTACAATGAAAAATAAAAAAGATCAAATTATTTATGTAATTACAATAAACAATATACATCATTGTAATAGAATAGAAAAGATATTAATACGCATCATAATAATACAAGCTATGGGTCCATAGACCTAATTACAGCAATTTTGATAATGAGATGTCACCCGCTTAAGGCTCTGAGGCCATACAATAAATAAAAAAAATGTGTAAAGTATAGTTATGCAGATTTAGAGCACTTTAAAACCCGATACCATGTAACATGTATAGTGCAAATGTTGACCATTTTTCTATAACACTGTAGTTGGTATTTATTTACCTCTGAATGTGGTAGCATGTATTTTCTAAACAGGGAATGGGTAAAAATAAGACCATATTTTATAATGTCTGAATGAAAGGGTTTAATAAATGTTATCTCCCTTGATTTACTAGAGAATTAAAATCTGTACAGAGAATGACCACAGATTTAGAGTGATAAATTGATAATTTTACCTCCACTACAGCTTTTCCATTACTATTAATACCAGAAGGTTTCTCTGGTGGTTCACATGTTATAGCTGAATCAGTTGATGCTGCATTCTCACATTTATCAGATCCTACATACACTATTACATTGGACATCAGAGGGTTAACACTACGGAACTTGCCCTGTAATATAACAACATATAGTATACAGAACCAGAATGATCAAACATTATTTATACATTAAACTATCCAACCAATAGACTGATCATAACTACTGACACTTCTCCTTGCACCCTGTTCACATTCTTTATAGTCTCGCATCCTAGGCACAATCTCAGCACACATCAGGATAACTATAAAAACAGGACTACAGATTTAGCTATATGTCTTGTTCCCAAACCACATAAATATCACAAGCCCAAATAATAAAAATAAAGTGAATCTACATTGGAAAATCCTTTTTTTTTTTAGAAATATCTTCTTACCGGTATAGCTAACAAATCATCTTGGATATATTTCTTGGTGGCATCCTCTCCTCCAAATTTATAAATACTTGGATCAGGAAAATATAACATTGGTCCAAAAGCAAAATTATGAGAGATATTTCGTAAAGATTTAACATTATCCATATCAAAACCATAATGTACTTCTAGTGGATTAGTATCAGTTACATTAACACCTGCAGCATTTATACCTGGTACACTACAATATAACATATACTCATTCTGTTGAAGACATGCCTGAAAATAACAAAAAACATTATTAAGGTGTGGTAACAGGTGTTCTAGGAAGAAATTAAATAACTTTAATGTTCTACATCTCTGTGCTACCTACTCTTAGTTGAATTTCAACTGTAGAGGGTATACACAGGACATTGGCTTTTCATCAGATCCAAGCGACTAGACACTGTTCCTTCCCAGGCTGTTTGTCTGTTACCGAGACACAATGATTGCCCATTAAATCAGACACACACTTGGGATTTGAATCTTGTTAATTCTAGATGTGGAACTAGTTCCAACCACTCAGCTAATAGACAATGATATAAATAACTTACACTAGAATAAATAAGACCACCATATGTTGTAAAAAACTTGGGCTCTTGAATTAAATTCAAATTTGTTCCCATTACAGTAATTGTTGTTCCTCCACTACAAATAAAGAAAATTAAACAAAATACATAATACTAGAATGTAACAATAAAAATTAAACATCATCAAAAAAAGTTATTACAAACAATTAATCACTAGGTTTGTAACATGAACTCATGTCAGAACCAATGCACGTAACTGATTAGTGAAAAAAGACAATGGGTTTTTATGTGCAAAATAAATGAACTTTTTTCCAATAAATGATATAAAGTTATTAATTACTATGTTTTATTTTTTATTGAATACAGGTATTTTTCGGGTAGCCATCATCAAGTTTCTGATGACAATAATGACTAATTTAACAAGAATCCTATAAGAAGAAATCACCGCAACATTTCAATAAATTAAAGTGATTAATTCTGTTTGGAAGGTTAAAATTCTTGTCCTAATTTTACTCTATAACTTTTGTCTATGCTATACTATTTTTTTTCTTTCTTGTTTTACAGCAAGTTATATAAGTTTTGGGGTTATTGTTGTAATTTATTTACCACTTTGCAAACTCAGAGCATTCAAGGAAAAAAAGGAGATAAGCCCCATAGAAGAGTTATGTAACCTCTCTCTACTGGATCTACTGTATAGATATATAACCTACCTTAATATACTGCGTTTAGGTTCTATCATAGTTATAGCTGGATCTAGTGTATATGTAAACTTATTATCAACTCTTTTTCTATAACCACCAAAATCTACTTCAACATTAGCTTTTTCACCAGAACTTGATTTCATTGGTGTTTTAAATTCTAAAGCTGTCATATTCGACCTGTAACCAAACAATATCATAAATAATGCTTATAAATATTAAAGATGTCAACATCATTTTATAAGTATTCATCATTTGCATATATTCAATTAGAATATTACTGCCCATCCAACAAACCATTTTGTTTGAATTTGTCCAGTCAAAGCTTTTACTACAGGAGATTGCAATGATGACAATTCATAATTAAGGGACTCATAATCAAACATTCCCTTACAGGTGGTAATCCTCTTTGATCTTGGTCAAAATAAGGTACTGAATTAGGTTGATTACTTCCATATAAACTTTTATATATTTATTTTGAAAGTATTTGAATGTTGGTTTATTCACTAATTTATTTCTTTGAAGACATAGGCTCCATCTAAAATTTTGAATAAAGATCGATTTTAATTTTGACTGCTATCTGAGAACTGTAATTGTTGTTCTTGGTGTTTAATGTCTGCTACCACCGATGATTTTATGGCAGACAAGTTGGCATATTTTCCTTTTCTATTATCTTAGTGCACTCGCAGGGGTCTTTCCTGCAGGAGGAAACCGGAGTACCCGGAGTAAACCCACAAGGTTGAGAAAGCACCCCATTTCCAAGCCACATACACTCACACCAGGGATTGAAACCAAGACTGCAAGCCAGAGGTGACTAGCCAGCTAGAGCTGGAAGTGCAACACTGTAGACCACTAGCTTATTTAAACCTTCCGGAACTGTAATGAATGATGTATATATACCTTATAACTGGTACTGTAGCCCCACCTACTATAACTTCTGTTCTACTACCAGTATCTAGATTTAAACCTGTTATAATAACTTTAGTACCACCAGACATTGGTCCTAATACTGGCGTAAAACCATCTACTTGAGGATCCTACAAATAAAATAATTTGTATACATTTTATAATATTCTAATCATTAACCTCTTACTTTTTCAATAGCAATTAGGCTAATGAAAAGCAGTAATTTATGAGGGAAATCTTGCCTTGACAGTTGTACTACTGCTTACTCTTATTTCAATTTTCAACTGTAATACAGCCAATAGATTACACAGGACCTTGGTTTCTGATCCCATCTGACCGACTATATACTTTTCCTAAATGAAATATAAACTCTTATATTTTGAGACAGAATGAAAATTTATAAATAGAAAATGGAATGGTAGAATAAAAGACTGATGTAACTAATTCCACTTACCACAAATTCAAACATGGTATCAGATACTGCTGTATATTTTTTATCTACTCTAACTTTAATATTTCCTGATTTCACCGTATTTACAGCTTTAGTTTCACATTTAAACCTATAAACATAAATTATAACATTAACTGCTTGACCTCTCCAAAACTAGAAGGTTTATCATAAGGTCTGTTGTCTAGGCAAGTCATGTGTTTGATCCCATGCTTGTACATGACAAACTAACACCAGTTTCCTGCAACTTTTAAAACCCTTACATACAGACGAATTATTGAAATATTAACACATATGTTAGTCATTAAATACCTATTAACAAAATTTGTATTTTTTCTTTATCAACCGCTAAGTATATTAATGCCACAATACATGAAATGAATACAACTAATGGTCATTAACTTTACTCGACATTAAATGAAAATTACATGATTTTATAATTACCCAGAAGAAGGTTCATAATGATCCTGCATGACGACACATTCTACACCTGCTACAGTTACATCTGATATTATATCTGATAATTGTTTACCCAGATTTAAACCATTAACTTCTATCTGTGTTACACCTTGTATAGGTCCAGTACTAGGACTAAACTATAAATATAAACAATACCATGTATAGGTCCAGTACTAGGACTAAACTATAAATATAAATAATATCTAAGTTACACTTTGTATAGGTCCAGTACTAAGAATAAACTACAAATTTTAATACAAACAATAATTAGGTCAAACTGTTTCCAATGAAAACAAAAAATATTAAATCTGACAAATTTCTAATTAGCAAAGGGCACAAACATCTTGAACAGTTTAATGAGATATTATTTCGAAGCAAAGCAGAATCGGGAAAAGGTCAATTTTGACATCATTCCCTTAACTTCATTTGGCGTGAGATGATAATATTATTATGATGCTTAAGAATGACTGGAAGAACTGACCCGTAAAATCTGGGGGTTAGGACAAGTTTCTGATTGATCTAACCATGATCTAGAACAGTTTTTCTGTAGAGTACATGTATTCTCACACCATCCACAATCATATTCTACATCTAGACTTAAACATTTACCACAATTAGTTACCATAGACGGACATTTATAAATACGAACTGAAACAAACAATAAATATAATTCATTAAATGATGTTTTAACCAACAGCATCTGTAATTGATTCAATATGATGTAAAATGTCAATGTCATTTCAGGGATTCTGATTCCTTTGAAACAATAATATTGTGGAAGATGAATACTTAAAAGGAATATCCGTCCAAAAATGATAAATTAAAAAATTTGGCAACATTCAGCATTGTCGGCAGGTTCCAACTGTATCCAAGCAGGGAGATTATTTATAGTTAATATTTTAGTTTTGCTTTCTGAAATCAATTTGGGTACATTTTAGCATGGATTAAGCTGTAAACAATTAGATATTGTCCGTAAAAATACAAATGAGCGGCTTTAATTACAGTGTTTTAAAGCAACCACCTACCATTCATATCTTGTGGATTATCTAGAGGATTATTATCTTTTCCCCAGGTAACTTTAAAACCAGCTAATACATATGGTATATCATCAGCATACGCTAATTGTACGGTTTCACATGTTAATGTAGATGATGATATTCGAGCAGACACAGATTGCATTTTACCCGATAAATCAAAATGGCACTTTAAATTCTTCTTCTGATCCGCCTGAAATACAATGAAAAATCTTTAGTTTCTAGCTCAGGTATATCATAGAGATACAACATGATAGGATGTTCCTGAATTTATTTCATTGAATCCTAGTAGATGACCAAATGTATGCCTAACTGTGTTTACTCACACCACATCAATAATGGGGGCTAACAGAATTATGACAGAACTTCAGTATATGTCACTTGATACCAAGTCCTTATCAAGACTCACATGAAAGTATGATATTAGTATATATATCTTTATAATAACCTGTAATGCCCTGACTTGTACAGATATTGTTTTCTGTTCACCAGAATGTACTAATATATCAGTATCAGTAGCAGACGTCTCTAGACGTGGACATTTATCTGTTGTAGTAAAACCATTCCCCTGTAATATATACACATTTAAAATAGAGATACAGTAAAAAAACCAAAAAACATTATGTCCATGTCACGGTTTTTCATCACATCCAAATGACTAGGTAAACAAAACTTTCCTTGCCTTAACTGGCTTAGAAATAAACCTTCACGAAGACAGGTCGAGTGCGTTTTTTTTTTTTAAATCTGGGTTTTTTGTATCACCTTTGCATTAAGCTAGTTTAACAATCAGCAAGATTTTAAAACAACTTAACTTATGGCAATTCTTTTATTTCTTATGATTATCAATGTAGTACTGAGTTGAGTAATTAACATTGTCCCTAGATTTATATAATGATGAGTATGTAATGAATAATAAAGTTGAGTATATAATGATGAGTATGTAATGAATATTAGAGGTGAGTATATAGATGAACTAACCTGTTGACATGATGATGTCTGTTTAATACAACTATGACTAGAATAACACCATTGACAATTAAACTGACTACTAGCACAACTTGTACAACTGTTTTAAAAAAATAAAAGGATACAATATAATGCATAATTCGGTCAAACTGCTGAATATAGTATGAAAATTACATATACGAAATTAATGACAAAACCCATTCTCCAAAGCAGAGTAGTCATACCTTACAGTCTTAGAGCTTAATCTCTCTCTCTCTCTGTTCACACATAATACATATAGCCTTCATTTTCTTGCCACTATATAATACCCAAGCTCCCCACATCCTGCATCAAGTGGTATCACATGTTCCAGAAGTGGTTAAGAAACCAATCAAAACTTGTAGATGGTCAGACTTTACGCGTATAAGATTTTATCTGATTCACATATGACTTGTTTACTCTTCATTAAATCAAATTAATATTTTTAGCTAGAGATATATTGTCTAACATTGTTTGAAATCCTGGTTTGGTATTGAAGTTATAAACTTACTTGTTATTACCCCTACAATCAAATATAGATAAATCTCTCTTTACAATCATCTTGCCTGCTACATGAAACTCTAGTTCAAAATCTTCATGATCTAAAAGTAGAAATCATAGAATACAATAAATAAATGAAAGAATAACAAAAATAAAAAGATTAAACAATAGCATGATACATTTAATTCAGTCTGGATTTTATCCCATTTCTTCTTTTCAATTAAATAATTTTCAAGTATTTTCTTTATTAGTTTTTTCTACATGTTAATTATTTTTTAAGGGGTTAAGTAATTTTCTAAAATGTTACAGATAACTATACATTCATAATAGTTCTTTTAGCTATCATATACATATATTATATAGGCCTAGATGTTACATACATAAACTAAATAAATAACAGCCCTGAAACCATTTAGAAAGAAAAGAAAGGAATAAAATGGATTGGAATTGGGTTAATCTTTTTGTTAACTAAATACTAATACAGTACATGGTTTATTTTTGTCTCTACAGTCACATTTGCAATATTAAGGAGGTGAATTTTGCACGGACAGTGGAGTTTCCATCAACTCTTCTCGGACCATGCTGGGATTCGAACACCAGCCTCCAGAAAAAAAAGTACACGACGAAAACATTTATTTATAAATATAAGAAATTCATGACGAACATCAACAACATATTGTTTGGCCATACTAACATGTAAGTTCTTATAAAACATTACATTTTATGTTACAGATGAATCTAGAAAAGAAAGAAAGGGAAGTAATTGATTATAGTTGCATGTTAGTTATCAAGCGTTACAACTACTCACCCTTACCCTTTGGTATAATTGGTAACTGTTGTTCATCAGGTAACGGACATGTTATATAATTATTTTTTAAAACAGCTGTTGTACCATGTTTATTTATACCATTTACAAACATACATTTTAGCTCCATATTGTGATCTTCACTCAAACTCAACTTGCCCAATTTAAACTGAATCTAAAATCAACAATATCAAAGTAAAGATAATATAATTTCCAAATTAAAATACTTATCCAACACATAATATAATTAAAAGCTGATTAATGACAACAAATGATTCCATCTTGAATAGATTCATTTTGCCACTTAAAAACATAATGACTAGTGGTGTACCTACCAGTTTATAAAGACAACCTCTCCTTTTCTGCAGGTAGCACATATTATATTTTTACTGTCTGAGGAGGATGTGTCATTTCACAGTTATAATGAGTGTCCACCTTTTTACAGCTTAAGTTACCTAAGAATCTCACACAAATACATCTAATTGTTGTGCAGCATTATGTCTCACATTCATTATCCAGAATTGTCACCATCAGAAAAGGGATTAACATCTCATTAACACAATACATTGGCCATTTCAATGTTAATTTCATTTCTATATGCTTACATGTGCAATGTTAGGAGGGGAATTACAACTAATTGTCAAGCATACTTCGTCCATGATCTGATCTATTTTATCCGTCTCGTTCAAATGATTACGCACAATTTAATGATATATTGGAACTGCTCTTTAAAAAATCCACATGGTTCACCTCTGAGATTTGGTACCTTGAACATTCTAGGAAAGAGGCCAAGGACGTACCACCTTACTGTCATGGCTCACAAGTTTTGAACAGTGATTGCTATCAAAGTTTAGAACAGCGATTGCAGCCAAAGTTTACAACGACCATTGCAGCCCAAATTTAGTGTGGAATAAAAGGTTACTGTAGTAATGAATACATTCAGCTTTTGTACAATAAGACTTACACCAACACAAAATTTATTTTCCTATTAGACCAGTTTGTACGTTAATAAGATGGAGAGTGGGATCTCTTATATGAATGTGAAATAATTTTATAAATTACCTCATTTGAAACTTCATTGTTTTGTAAGCTTTCATAGCTTAATATGGTTGGATTAACGTTTGAAATGGAGGCACATGATTGGTCAGATTTAGGTAACCAATGAGGGCTTATAGCTGATGATTGACAGTGTTGCTCTGTGGTACATCTGCAAAATAAATACATATAAATATTATCAATAGATCAAATTCGAAGTGTAAGCAGCCTTCATACAATGTTCCTATTTGTTTTATATACAAAATATTACTCTAATAAGATTTAAACAAGTTATTATATCCCCTTGATGAAGGTAGATTAAACCTCACAGTCATGGGGTAATATACAACTTCCATGTTTCACTAACAATTCAATATTAATGGTGGTACCAGAATAACCAATTTGAATGTCTAGTTGTTTTACAACCACAGTGGAAAGTGACTTGAAATCAAATTATAAGAGCTGATAACTCTGCTTGGTTCATAATTTTCCACAATGACATAGCTTAAAAGAATACAAAAGATCAGGAAGACTAGTAACTCTTTGAAGGCCTATTAGTAGGGGATTGGTATTACACATTATTTAAAACTTCTGTGTTTAAGACAGTTTATATCCACTTGGTAAAATCAATCACACATTTATAAAAAAAAAAGTAAAACAAAGAAATTGCAAAACCAAACATGGTCTCATTTAGTAAACAAAACATTAGATAGGGGACAATCCTGAAATCAAAAACAATATTTCGTGACAAAATACAATTCTTGTTACACCCAGGGGATCTAGAACATAAGTATTGTATATCAATTTTCATATTACTTCCCTGAACCAACTCCTACTTTAGATCTTTATTGGATTGGAAATGATTTTTTAACCAACATGCAGATGACATTAGTCACACCTTTCCACCACTGAAATTATTCATTGGGAATTAATTAAATCTAAAAATGCTCTAATCGATAATGTTTGATGCAATATTATGCACGCCACTTCTAAATTACTTTTTAATAGAAATACGGCTTAAACAGTTTTAAATTTGCCCATTTTAATTGAAAACATGCACAATGGCTTAACTTTTAGGATGCCAAAACGGACAATTTGAAGAGAATAGAATCTCAGTGATATAGCCATTGGCAGTTGTTACGTAACCTTTGTACCATAGGTCATATTAACCAGACAAGTCAACTATGTTGGAGTTTAAACTTCTCATAGAATTCTAAAAATAAACACAGTCAATTCTGCATGCAGTGCCAGGGTGTAACTATACAACAGCAATCTCTATGGTAACTCATATTCTAAACATTGTAAACTCAATTTTTGAGGTTTTTTTCTTGAAATAATGGCTGCTAACTGACTTTTAGCAGATCATTTAGCCATAATCAAAGAGCTAGAGTACCATTTAAGTTAAGTGTAAACTGTCTGCTGTAGAGAGTCTTATTAAATATTTACATTATACCTATTATATATAGTGTAGTTGTAGTATGATAATATACAACTGTTATATGCTTACATCATGACCTTTATGTCCAACTATAAAAAAGTTAAAAGACTTCTATAGACTTTTGTGAAGTGGAAATTTTTTGGGGTGTTTTTTCTGGAATATACAAACGTCTACAATGGCCTCCAGTCTATGGAAATGCCAGATAATGTGCTAATTTGATTGGTTTTTTTGTGTTTTTTTTGTTGTTATTTTTTTCATATAATGGACTGAGAGAGAAGAAATCTGACATTTAGCATACTTTTTCATAACAGTTGTCATCTTGCATCTTGCATCTATCACCTAATGACATGACATGCTGATTTGGTATAGCAACAGAGGATGGCCTTCTGTCTTTAAAGATGCATTGTGTAAGATTTAGATAAAGAGCTGACAGTTTTTGCTTTAATAGTTAAAAAATAGATAATGAAAAGAGAATATGTTGAAAATTTCAGTCAATTACTTCATTCTGAGCGGAGTTACAACCGTTTTGAAGAAGTGTAGTCTCAATTGTCATTGCTACCATTCATCTTGATTATCCATTTTTAAATAAAATCAATAAACTGCCAATCATATTTAAATCAAAACCATCCAAAGATCTAGAGAGTTGATTGTGGTCTTGGCTTGTAAATAAATGTCTAATGATATATATAACATTTGAAGCCAAACGAAAGATCTGCATTAGGCAGATTTAGCTCTTGAATAATGCATCCTTAACAAAAAATCAACCAATGACATAATTTTGACTAAAAACGAAATAGAACAGAAAGAAAGTATTAATAATGTATGGACTGTAGACAGCCTAGGATGTCTTGATATGTTATCAACCTTATCAAGAAAATAAATATAATCAGTTTCTCAAAACTCAATGAAAGCCACTAAAAACTTTGTAAATTGATAGCTTAAATATTTATATCTCAGTGACATACGATCTAATCTTAACATCACCAATCAATAAAAGCTCAGAAGGGCTAATGTCTTTTAATTTAGGACTCACATTGGGGTGATTTTTACCAGGTAATGTCAGTTAGGTAGAGGCATTATAACTCTCACCAAGAAAATAAATATAATTAATTTTGAATAACATTACTCTAATAATCAAAAATTGTAGTATTAAAAAATTGTAGTACAGTAGAATCTGTATGAGCAACCACTCCTATTCAGCGACATCTCCTTGTAAGCGATCACGATAAATTCCCCCCGTAGAAATTCTGTTGTTTCATCTCTTTATTCAACGGTCACTCCTCTAACGTGGCCAGCGGTCACTATTTTACTAATAAATTCAAAAAAACATCGCCCATTCAACGGCCATTGTTGAATGATACCATTTTGTCGTTCTTTGTAACACCCCCGCTAATCCCGTGAGTAGTAGTTAATTAACTGGACCCCCACTGATCAGGTGAAAAGAAATGTAAAAATAACAATCAACCCGGGATTATCTGTTAATTAATCTTTTGTTTTATTAAACGACTAACCTGATCATTGTTTTCACGCGTAACGACACATTATTTGATGCTGATTGAATAAAATAAAAGTACCGAGTTTTGTCACGATCATCTAGTATCTCTCTTAGCGCCTCCTATAATATTAGATACAGAGTTACACCCCCTGTAAATAGGTGATAAAATTAGCGATGTTTGTTTGTTCATGTGCTTTTTTGATAAAAAAAAATGAATTCATCGATTTTCTTCACAAAAATGGATAAATATTATCGAATGCATCACAGTAGTATCGAAGGTTGGTACAAAATGACAAGTTTACAGAAGTTATGTCCGAGATTTGAGTAAAGAATTTTCGTTCGGCGCAAGATTCAGCGACGGTCAAATTTACCGCTTCCAATGCATTCAAGCGTAATATTTAATTTATGTCGGCACAAAAAGCACCAAGATTTTATTAAGAGGCCACTCCCGTTAAGTTATGTCCGAGATTTGAGTAAAGAATTTTCGTTCGGCGCAAGATTCAGCGACAGACAAATTTACCGCTTCCAATGCATCCAAGCGTAATATTTAATTTATGTCAGCACAAAAAGCAATGAGATTTTATTAAGAGGCCACTCCCGTTAAGCGGTCAGTTGTGAAAATTCCGTTGGGTGGCTGCTTAATGCAGATTCTACTGTATTTGTAAATTAACAGTCATCATGTTTATATTTATTTCAGCCATGGCTTGGCATATTTAACTGTCTCTAATTTTGTAAACAATCTAATTTAACCATGTAAATTATGCCGCTTTAAATACACTTACAGGGACATAAGTCAGAATTAAACAGAGTTTTAAGACCACACACAATTAAAACGATTCTTACTAAAAAAAACAAAATCATGGGATTTAAAGACTGTCATTATTTCAAATACCGTACATGTATCTGCTAACATCAAGGTCAAGAGATTACCTACCTACTGTTCGTTCGTTTTTAGAGTTTTACTTTCACTTCCACCTAGGGTGATATCGTAGATAAGTCCTACCTACCCAACATTTTTTTTCTTTTAATCTTCTAAATTGCAGTAACGAAATAACACTTTTAAGTTTATATTTGTATTAAATTTAGATGAAGAAAGTTTTCATTAGCCTGCTGTTATTTTACCTCTGCTGAGCAAGTATTATTTCTTAAAATATCAAAATGCTAAAATGTTAATATTATAGCCTTGCCATCAAATTGATTGGGACAAAAATAGTTGTTTGCCTGACAAATACATAACAACAAAGAAATTAACAAAACAGAGAAATTAACAAAAAAACAAAAATAACAGACCTAAAAGCTTAACATTTTTTTTACAATTTTACCATGTAAAATTTGTGCTTAATCCTGAAGCGGGACCCTAGCAATTCATGGACAGATCCAGATTTTTTTTATCTATCAGTTTTTACTACCAACAAGGTGTCAAATAACATTATATCTGAATTTAATATTTATAGTTTTTTTATATACTATCTGTCACTTCACCCCTGTAGCAATAAATCATCTAATTATTTTCTTATCTCCATATGTAAAAATATAGGTAGTCATGGTCCATCCCTATATACATCAATCCATCAATCAAAACTTATAACATGAGGGAGTAATGTGTACTTATTAAAACTTCATCTGTCCTTAATTATCATATTTAACTTAATGAGAAAGTCCGACAGTGAACTAAGTTCCCTACCATGATAGATATGTAAATTACTTACAACAAACTTATCTAATACTAAATCCTGTTTCTAAGGAAGCTATTTAAAAGTTGACTTTTATACATGTAGATATTTTGATGCAAGTTTGATGGAATCGTTCTTTATGAAAAATGATCTTACATCTTTTGATGTGAACACCTGTTTTTATCATCTGTTGATAATTTCGACTGAATAAATCCCACCGAGTTGAATAAAAATATAGGCTGATAAATACTATACTTTTAAAAGCTAATTTTGAATCAAAACCATCACAAAATGAAAGTTCCACTTATAATATTTTGTCAGGATTCCAAATGCCATTTGTAATTGGAAGGGTCTTAATAGAATGAGAATATGGTTATGTACAGTGTAATGGGCGTGACTGATAAGATCTTGAAGGTAATTCCATCAGCTTTCATTAATACCTGGTACTAAGGCTACCCATAAATCTGTGTATACTTTGACAGGGCTATTCCATTTTAAACTAGCCATTAGTGATGCTCATGTCCCTTGCCTCAGATCTCAATATATATAAATAACATTTGCTAATTTATTTTGTCATAAATCGTTGAGCAATAAAATTGCTTATCACTCTGCTTACCCCGAGCAGGAAATGTTCATTAGTCAAGGTATTGTTGATGTAATGAAACTATAAAACAAGTTTCAATACTCAAATAGAATCAAAGTTATTATGTCCCATATAACATCGACATATCAAATTACTTAGAATTCCTTTGTCTAAGCAGAAAATGCTTATCATCAACCTCAGTCACATTACCTTATGAAAATCCACAAGTTTGAACAAGCAGAGTGACAGAGGGAAAGACGGATCAATTCTAATAGCCCCCCCCCCCTCCAGCTTTCTCTGAAAGGCGAGTGACAATTTAATAGGGTGATATGACCCTAGTTGGAAGAGGACATCATGTTCGAGAGGGCAACCAACAAAATGTGTATATTTGTTAAATCAGGGGCGGATCCAGGATTTTCAGATAGGGGGTGTGCTGACCCCACTTGGGGGTGCGAAGACCTGCCCTCTGTGGGCGGACTGACGTGCAATCAACCAAGTCACCAACCAGCTCGTTTCGGAGTAAATAACGACGGGGACCACTACCATTTTTAAGTATTTTTGTTCTCCTTTCCCGCAAATTGTTCGTCTATACATAGTCACCAGCTGGAAATGCACCAGCTAAACATGATTTACACTAAAACCTTCCTGTATCTAAATACCACAGAAATTAAAAGTTTATCATATAAGCCATTAAAGAGACAAGAGAAATAATGAAATACATTATTTACCTGTTGCCAAGGATACACCAACCACAAGTATTATCTCCATCTTTCATACAACTATCGCATGTTAAATGTTTATTACAATGATATGTTGATACCAATGATACCTTAGGAAATAAACACACATAATCAATAATACACAGATTTCACCATAGATAAATATACAACTACTGTAATTAATTATTGGAACCAAGGCTGGCTCAATATCAAATATTACAACCCCCCCCCCCTAATAATTTATGACACTATTTGTCAAAATCACTGGATTGAATCAATGAAAGATATTTACTGTCTCAATACTCAGTTGTATTTTTAGATAAGTTGCCAAACCAGACAACATACACCTGTCACCAATTTTATACTTATGGTCTGTATTTTGCTCCAACTACTTGCACCTCACGCCCGAATTTCACAAAATTTTAAACTACAACAAGTAACACATCGATATTTGATTATTTTTCTCAAATACAAAACTGTGACCCTCAAAGGTTAGTTCTGTGTCTGTAAGGTCTGTGGTGCCACAGGTAACAGGAGAGGGGTTATTTAAATTACCTGTACCAATTTTAATCTAGTCTACTGTACTTCAAATTAAATGTTTACCTTATTCATAGTTAGAACATAAAGTTCGTCTGCTTTTTTACTTTCAGCCATTTGTAATATCATATCACCAACACTAACAACTATTTGATCTAGTATCTGTGCCTTGTTATTTTCTACAAGTAGCTGTAATAAACAAAATACTTCATTCAAATTCAATTTAATTTTTTCATCTCATATAACTCTTTTTGCTAGATTCTAGAATATTTTATACAAGAAAATATAGCACAATCTGATTAAAATACAGACCTATCTAATTTGTTTTTTTATACTTTCGATGGCCTCTACTACATGAAGATCTGACCAGTTGTAGTGGAAGGTCACGTCAGAGGTCATACAAATGGCTTTTGAACCTATGACATCAGACATTTGATTAACCAATCAGCATTGATGTTTCTAGTGGGTTACCCACAGTACCGTGCACCTCATGCCAAAACCTCTCCATAACAGACTGTTTCATTGGCTAATCCCTCACATTATCCAGAATGTGGGTTATATAAAAACTCTTCCAGGATCTGTGTTTTAATCAGATTGTATCTAGCAGAGGGTACAGGAATTAATAAGCATTTAGATCTGTGCTTTCAAATCCTTCTCTGAAAGATTCAGAAGACCTGGTTTTCACCACAAGACCAGTTTTCAATAATTTTATAAAGGACTTAAATTGATTTAGATGATTTAAAGTAAACCCTAGGTTTAAACAGTATTTTATTACAGAGAAGATGAGTATTCACAAATTGTTATGAAAAATATAAGTGAAAAGGATGTCATAATAACCTTGATTTTCATGATGTATATATCTAAAACAGCATGAAATCAATAGAATGTAATGAAATCTTTAGATGTCCATAACTTATGTTAAAAATGATCGCTGTATATAGAGTTTTTCGATCATAAGCTTTTTGGTAGAGCTTCTTTTTATTGTGTATGATCTGAAAGTCTATATTTTAGTCTCAAATCTGGAACAATCTGGGGTTTTCTTAGCATGGAATCCCAGTTGAAAATCTTTAAACGGTTTTGAGAAAATTTACTGACAATTGTCTACCGAACATTAAACTGACTGTAGTACATATGGCTATCACATTATATCAGATGCCAGCAAAAGTTTAAAATTCGAGGAAATAACTTCTTAATTTTGTCTAAACTGATGTACCTTTGTCAAAGTTGCAGTCTGCGTTCCAATGTAAATTATTTGGTGTTGGCCTTCTTTACGTGCTATAAGAGAACTTGGTCTTTCATGATTGGTAAATATATATAACGGTGATGATTTGATTGGTTTATTTCCTTCTATAGAAGTATAATTATCTGCTAAAATAGATCCACCACACATATCAACGCCAGACGTCTGAAATATATACAATGAAACTATATTTAATTTAATAATAACACAACAATTTCAATATGATAAGAAATAGGATAGTCTACATACATGTAATCTGAAGAGAGATTGAGAGACATGTAGATAGATAATTTAATTATCTCTATAAAATTAGATTCAGATGTAAGCTTAAGTATAACCGTCTATGGCATGTTTCAGGACATTTTAAACAAGAGCAACACTGCAATATATGTCCACATTCCTGCTTTGATTGATATGGAATTTTTTAAAATGAAGAAAATGAAATATGAAATGGCTGCAACGACAGTAATATGACAAGAGGCAAAGAAGGCTAGGTGTTGTGTTTGTTTTACCAAATTTTACAGACTAATTATCAACAAAAAAGTAGGTGTGACACTACCCCAGGGGGTCTGGGCGTGCACCAAAATAAATAGTTGCTGTCCTTTCAGTATAAGGAATAAATATGTTAAGTTCCAAGATGATCTAGCCTGTAGACGATAAACACAAAAATTGGGCGTGGCTCTGACCTCGGAGGTTGGATATGGAACAATATAAATAGGTACAACCCTGTTATTTAAATGATAGATATGCTTAATTTTAACAAAATATGTTCATAATTGCAACCTTTAGAGTATTTGCAGACAAACAATTAAGAAAAAATTGGGTGTGACACCACCCCTAGGTGTCGGGACATATACCAAAATAAAGTTGCTATGCCTATCCTATGGTATAAGGTATATAAATGCAAACTTCCATGACAATCCATTAAGAATTGTGGCCTGTAGGTAGCACACAGACACACAAAGAAAGATGGGTGTGGCTCACCTCCTGGGGGTCGGGGATGTACCAAAAACTATCGAGATCATCCTTAGGGTATAAGGAATAAGTATGCAAAGCCTCAAAAGGATCTGGTAAGAATTGAGACCTGTGGACGACACACACACAGGGGCGACGGCAATATACGTCCACATTCATGGACATATAAAAATGTGACCATACATGTACTTTCTTACAAACATAATTGAATAACACATTTTGGGGTTATAATTTTGGACATTACTATAATTCAAACTTTGACAATGACAGCATACTCTTTAACATGTCAAATAATGAGATGTCTATGTAGTGTATCTTATAATCAGAGACTAGTAGGTGATGTCTATGTAGTGTATCTTATAATCAGAGACTAGTAGGGGGCTAATAAATTAAGCACATCCATGTATTAAAAATATAGAAAAACATTCATGTACAACAACTGACTTGTACGAAAAAAATAGAATTATTATAATTTTATTTATCTACGACATGTAAACATGGTGGTATCAAATGAATAGGAACCAATTGAATCTTTAATCTTACGTTTGATTTAATAGATTTGAAAAATATTTGGACCAATATGCCTTTTAAAGTATCATCCAAAGTCTTCGACATTGAAAACATGAATTATTTGTCAATTTAAAAACATTGATGTTGTGATTTTACTGGGGAAAGATGGGCTTCTGATATTTGGTATTTAAGACAAAATAAACATTTTACCATTGGTACACAAATCGTGTACCATAATGCGTTTCAGCACCATTTGTAACAAGGGACTTCAAGAACGAGGCTAGACATATTCCACAAGTCATGTGAAACGGCAACGCCATATTCTTATCTGGAGAGCATGCTCAATAAATACTATCGGTGTAGACTGGAATAACCAGATGCAAGAGATTTTCATTTGATTGAGACTTCTGACGTATTTTACCGAACACAACTGATTTGAAATTAGAATAAAAACGGAAACGATTGAATGTAAATTAGTTTATATACATTTATATTACATTATTATATGCGTTGGGACCCATTTGTGTCAATTACTAGGTCCCAAATATTAGCGATTTAGCTCCTTTAATAAGAGTATTGTTGATTTATATGGTCTGTATAATTCGACTTTCATTCTGGTATATCAGGGCTTTCAGGATGACAGACTACACTATGGCCTATACTGCTATCAAAAATTTTATCTTATAAACTTTACATTTATTTAGTTCTAGCAATATAAATATTTTTTTTATGTCAAGTGATGATGTGATGGCATGGATGAGATACCAATCACTGATGAAAATGATACGATGGCAGGGAGTGAGATACCAACCAACTCCTCTTATAAAACTGATATGGTGTCATGAGGTGGGATACCAACAAACTCCTCTGAAAAAAACTGATGTCATGACATGAGGTGAGATACCAACCAACTCCTTCAATAAAACTGATATGGTGACATGAGGTGGGATACCAACCAACTCCTCTGATAAAACTGATGTGGTGACATGAGGTGAGATACCAACCAACTCCTTCAATAAAACTGATGTGGTGACATGAGATGGGATACCAACAAACTCCTCTGAAAAAAACCTGATGTGATGACATGAGGTGAGATAGATACCAACCAACTCCTTCAATAAAACTGATATGGTGACATGAGGTGGGATACCAACCAACTCCACTGATTAAATTGATTGTGATGGCATGAGGTGGGATACCAACCAACATCTCTGATAAAACTGATGTGGTGGCATTAGGTGGGATGCCAATGAACGCCTCTGATAAAACTGATGTGATGGCATGAGGTGGGATACCAACCAACATCTCTGATAAAACTGAAGTGGTGGCATTAGGTGGGATGCCAATGAACGCCTCTGATAAAACTGATATGGCACACAAATTTTGAAAATTAGTCTTATTCAACAAAAACTTTGACAGTTTTATGTATGAACTATTGAAAAACATTAGAATTGTGGATGTCAAAATGAAAAGATATTGGCAAAAAGCCACCAGAGTAACTTATGAACAGTATCGCACAGAAGTTGTGAAAATCACACATTTTCAAAATCATCAATTTATTATCAGTAAAAATGTATATAAAATCTAATCACATGATGTTTAAAATTTGACGTTCTCCTTTCTGATATCTTGAAGAATCTTTCATTTACAAATTATAGATTTCAACTTTGAATTCTAAACTGACACTCTATATCATTTGGGAGAGAGTTTTTTTGGAGTGGATATACAAATTTCAGTATGTAAGATACAGATATTATGGTGATGATATGTTATCAACAATCTGGTTTTTTTTTTAATTCAAAGTCTGAACAATATTGTATTTCTAGCCAATGTTTTTTTGTTTTCCTGGACATCCAAATATCTCAATTCTGATAAAATTGTAGATATCTAAAGCTCACTTGTAGATTTACTTGGTTACTATACAATTTCAAAAGTGGTTTATTACAACACAAGTGTTAGTTAAAAACTAAACTTTTCAGAATTTTTATTGTGAAAACTTTCTTTTCAATTTAAATATTTGCGTGTATAATTCTTAATGTCTGACTGGGGTTGTCAGAACAGCGAAACTGGTTTAGCTTATAATATGGTAAGTGAATGCTACACTCTTATGGCTTAAAAATGCCTATCTGAATAACATATTTTTCGCATATATGTTCTGTTTCATGAGTAGATTGGACTTTTTAACAAATAATATAGACTAAAAAAAACGGTTATTCTTCTATGTAACCTCCGTTTAAACACTTTTTTCTATACAAAACTGCCGCATCAACAAATCAAGTTATTTCAAATTAATTTAATTAAAATTATAAACTTGTCTTTATCACAAACTTAAAGATAAGTAACCAACAACACTAGGTAAAAAAAATACTGGAGTGTTGATGAATTTAGTATCAATTATTTTCTGACTGTTGCTATCAGAACTTCAATCATTGGTGCTCTCACCAGAAGATATGTTGAAAACAGCCGACAAACAACTATCTTAGCTAGAATTCTCTGTCTACTCTAGTAAGCTGCATCATATTATTGTAATAGATATGTTCTTTCACATGCCTTCTGTTTAAATAGGGTATTTTTCTGGGAGGCATAGTTTACACCAAACCAGATGTTATACTTACAATTTCTAACATGAAAAGGACTTGTTGAAAGAGATCTGAAAACTATTGATCACTTTCAAACAAAATACACAGAAATCCAGATGAGTTGAAGAAAGCTGACTGCAAGTGTTGCAAATATTTATAACTGCAAGGTTTAGAACCGCTTGTACTAGCTGAACAATTCTATCATGTTTCTCGAAAAATGTTCAAAAACACGACTTCAAAGCATCTATTAAGTCATCGAAGAACAGACCAACGTCTGAATGCTTGTTGAAATAAAGGGCAAGAAACTGTTAATTTCAATGTTTGAATTGAGTTTCTTGCATCAGGCTGGTTTCTTTAATCTCTATACAATAAGTTTATATTTCAGGAGAACTTAAAGACCACGTAAGATCAAAAATCTAAATTGCATGTATGTATAGCCCATGGTTACTATATCAACTTTACGGCAAGTTCACACCAATCTGATTAAAATTAAGTCCGCTGTTAACGTTTAAGTATCCGACACGCCAAAACGCTTTTCGATTTTTCAATTACGACCGTAATCCGGTTGATTGGCTGGTGACGTCACAGGCACTACACATAGGATATACATTATCTATACAATATCTCACTGTCTGTACAATATAGCACTATCAATACACACGGCAACTGGACAAGCGTCTATTGACGGTCCAATTACCACGTGACTGGCCTAATCATAATCACCGAATTATCGTCTTTCATTGTTATATAGTAGACATTTGTGATTGGAATATTTTAGAGTGAACTTAAAATTCTGTATCATGCCGTAGATCAACTTAAGCTGCCTTTGTTTAAATAGGCCACGTGTCAAATGAAGATGACTCAAGAAATTAGCGCATTTACCGGTAATTTGGATAACCCCGTAATACTTGATATCCCAAACTTAAGTACAGAAATACAAATGGTGCCAGTCATTTGTCGATATATTCATTATTAGCTATAATAATAATAACCATTTCTATACATAACGAACAACTACAGTGAATATGGAATTTTCCGATGACTATGCATAACATGTACAATAGATCGCACTCATTTCTCTGCCAATCAACGCTTGTTATCTTATTATCATGTACCGTTCCATGTACTACGGGTATAGTAAATGAGGTTAAATTTCGACGCGAAAATTGCACGGGATCATTCGTGGAGTTCCTGGTGCCGTTTGGTGAGTGATTAAACTGTCAATGCAATTGTAAAATACTTTTAGTATAAAGAAGATAACCGATGTTAGACATTATAACCTTATCGTATCAAAAACGTTAATCCATCCATCAATTAAATGTTGTTTAAACACCAATATAATTAAATGTTGTTTAAACACCAATCAACAAATAATACGAGGCTACTTGATTACAAAAACACCGGTGAGCAATAATTATTGGGTATATAGTAATTTTAAACAACTTATTAGTAAAACTTAATTATTTTATACAATTAATGTGTGTGTGTGTATGATTCTACCATTAGTTCCCTCGTGAGGTATTACGCACACGTTCCACTTAGAGTGATGTCTTTGATCTGGCCGGCGTAAAAAAAGATAATTACCTAATCAACATTCTTAATCCCACTAACACTCACTGCTAACACCAACTTGTAAATTAGTTTATGACCCATGCCTGTATAACTTTTATAGTCGGATTGATTAATTAATGACAGATATTAACGACACTACACTTTATGTGGAAAAGCGAAGTGCTCGCAGTAAAAACCACATAGCTGGACCCGTATAGTATTTACATATTAAAAGTGTTCGTCCAATAAGTTCCATATTGTAAAAAATTAATTAAGAGTTCAAGACTTCAAAGTTTAAAAGTTGCAGGCACTCTAAATTGGATCTTAAATTAAAATGAATTACAAAAGAAATTATTCCGTAGTCAATTGTTTTATTTAATTAGGGGGATTAAGGAATCCTTCAGGCGTTAAAGAATACACACGCCGGCTGTATATAGGTAATTAAGGAATAAACATTCCGAATATGCATTCGGTCACTGTGACGTCACTGGCGTCTGAGGGGATTAAGAGTGTTTTCGATAATTGGCAAAGTCGTTTTTACAGAAGGTCTAGTTTTACGACTTTGAGTGAAGATAACTGAATTAATTTCAACCAGATTGGCGTGAACTTGCCGTAAAGTGGATATAGTAACCATTGGCTACACGTATCTCAAATTTTCCAGACCCATCTTATGTGCACTTTAAGTCTCTGATGCAAACCTAGTAATTCCTGTCTTTTAACACAAAACTATTTTCTCTTTAAAATTAATTTCGGATTGCAGTTTTCAAGATGGGTTCCCAGAAAAGTATTTATCGGGTGGTTATTTCCAATAAAAGTATGGCAATTTTGGTATACTGTATATGGAAAGTAGAGATATCCAAACCTACTAGAAAAATACTGGATTCCCCGAAAAACACTCATGGAGTGTATACAGGACAAAAATGTAAAGGTTCCCCTAATCGACAGCCCGGCGATTAGGAATTTCTGAACGCGTGATGTCAAAGGTCACACGCGAACATTGAGCGCTTGATATACAAGTTGATAAACTTTATGAAGAGTTAGACGTACAGCCCTTTCTGAGATAAAAATTACGGGAAAAGACGCGAGTAGTGGATAATCCAAGAATTTAATTAGGATTCTATATTTGTAATAAATAGTAAGCGATTAAAGACAACATCGTCTTATGTATGCAATGAATTCTCCTCTGACTTCCAAGAGAGGTAAGTCATGTGACGTAAACATGACGTGGTTTGATCAAATTTTTATAGCAGGGCATTCCTTCGCAATTACAATGTTTGAGAAGGATTTGAAGCAAAATTATGACAAATTAATTAATTTGAATATGTTTTTAGCCCATATATACCATTAAATCACCCAGTATGTACGCGGGAATGTATCTTTAACTCACAGGTTGTATCTATATGTTTGTTTTATTGACAATTAGACACAGTGTTAAAATCTTTAAACTTTTATCAATGTCTTTATATGCAGGACCTATTTAAGAAGATCAATCAGACAAAAAAAAATTACAATGATTTTTAATAAACTGATTAATAAACAAAAACATCGTGAAAATTTATCCGAAGTTGCACTAAATTCAATGTAAATGCAAATAACATAAATTTTAAAAAATTCAATAGAGACCTCTGTCGTATATGACATTCATAAGATGTGAACAGAAAGGGTAACTCCACTAGAAGAATTTTTTAATCTTACAGGCGACATAATTGTATTTCAAATTTTAAAAGGTTCCTCTAACCAGTGTATTTAGAACCTTTAAAAGTCAGAATGTGAATGGAAAAATAACTCTGCAAAATGTGTTTGAAATTTACTATCCAATATTTTTTTAAATTTGATTCCTTTTCCCTTTATGAACAATCACAACTAAGTTTTAAAAAGTTTGATCAGGAATGCTGTCCCGTATCATGTCCTTGAAAAATTTGTCTTATAGAGCTTGGGTGATGACAAGAATGTCCACATTAAATGCTAGAGTATAAAAATGGGCAGTAATGAAGAACAAAAATCAAACTTAGCTGCAATGACGGTACACAAAAAAGATATAGTAATTTGAATAATGAATTCCAAAAAGTTACAAAAAGACTAACTGTATTCTTGTTCAATACAAAACAAAGAAAATCTTCTAAATCACAAAAGCAATATCATTAATGAGTAACTCATTTTATTTCTTGTGAATTATTGTTTAAAAAATCAGATTTTCATCACTTCAAAGAATACAAAAACTAAAATTTATTTTATTTGTAATAAATCTGTAAGCTTTTCCCGATAAAGCAATCATAAAAATTTGCAATCACGATCCAATACTACAAATAATCATACACAAGACTAGTTGAGGAATGTCTAGAAAAACTCATAATTTCCTTTCATCTTAAAATTGGTCTGCAAGCGAAAAAAACACTATTTTTTTATGGCTGTCTAAGTTTTATCCTTACCGTATCTATGTATAATAATTAAAGTGCTTTGGAAAAAAACGAGAGGCAAAGACTCTGAAGACATAAAATTAATGAAAGCTTGAAATGATTTCAGCATTTAAATGGGTTATTGCTATAAATGACAGTCGAAAAGATTTGCCTAATGTGTCGTAAGTGATGCTCAAAGCGAAGATTCTAGATTTCTGGACATAAAACTGATGTAACAGAAATGAGTAACATTGTATCTGGACGTAATCATTATCCCCAAGAGAGGAGTAGGATCTGTAATCAGTTGGTTAGGACATAAAGAAGCCAGTAGAGTAGTTAGTTTGACAAAATACGAGCCTGACTCAGTACAGGTCACAAGGAGCATGTCAATACAAGGGGACACTTTGACACTATTTGACATGCATGGATCATAATTCTAATTCTTATGGTTTAAGGGTTTATGCATTTCTCTGATGATAGTACACATTTTTGTGTTTATTACATTTCATGTTGCCATTCATTACCAGATGGGGCCATACAACTGTCTATCATGATATTAATTGACCATTCATCTTAATGTAAAATGCTCTTAGATCTTCTAAATATGCCATCTTTCTTCTACTTTATCCAGATTCATGCAATCTTAAAGGACCAACTTTATCTTTTATCATATTTTATAAAATTTTAGGAAAATTGTAATATTTTTTCTTCAGAACATTCATACAAGAAGTAAATATGGACAGCACACTTGGAACCTTTTGGATAAGAAAATTGCAGCATAATATCAGTTAGGTCTAAAAACCCTTAGTTTTGTCCGCAATTAATTCCCCTATGCATTACCAAATTGCACTGATTATTTCAATTTTCTCATGTCTAGCACTGATTAAATGCATTCTTTAATGAATCTTTGACCATCCCAAAAACTCAATAATAATTTTGAAGTCATCTGTCTAGGATGATTTGTGCTTCTCTTCTATTTTACTGGTCCAATTGTAGTTCTGGTCAAACTAACAACACTATAACTTATAATCGGTTACCTGGAACCATGGTGGATCAGGAGTACGGTACTGGCCCACTAACAAGGATATCTAGGATTTTTCAATCTGGTTTCCCCATGTCAGTAGTGAGGCAATGAGAATCTGGCCAGGAAAAGCATCTAGTCAGTCCTTTATATACATCGTAGACAGAGTAAAATTTCTCTCATCGCATACTGCTCAGCAAATATGCCCGGTTGATGCATACAAATAATCATGATACCAATACAAAATAAAGACACAGAATGCTGGGCCATTACTGATATTTAAAGGGATGATCAATACAGCTCCTTTAGGGACGATTCTCTCAGTCAGCATATATGGTCTGACCACCATAGGTGACTTTATTTATATTACCACAACATTAGAACGGTTCAGTAGCATCCTAATGTTTATGGTCTATTGATAAAAGGTCAAGCACTACAATTTGTGACCATGGCATGATATGGCTGCCATAGTTCATATTCTACATGTGGTCACATTCAACAGGTCTAGCTCTTGTTCTGTGTATAATTAGCCAGAACAATGACACCCAAGCAGAGGACTGGCCAATCTTTATTTGCGAAGAATCATACATCGACATGAAATTTTGAAAGAAAAAATAATTGTTGTGCCAATAGAAGTATGTAGAAATATATCATTTGGATTCAATCCTCTGCTAACAATTGACTAATAATGAATTTCTTGCTCAGAAAATGGTTCATGCAGTATGAAGTCGTAGCAAGGGTACCATCATGTTCCTGAAGCAACGACCGCGAGTTTTACAACATCTAGCCGTTGCTTCAGTACTCAACAATTCCCAAATTTTTGCGCTTGTTGTGTTTACACTGACTAATTAGCATTGTCCAATCAGAAGTCGTGGCACATAACACACTGTAAACAAATATGGCGGCCTCCATAGAACAAGAGCATCACTAACGCTGCAATATACGTCCACATTCCAGCTTTGATTGATATGGTACTTTTTAAAATGAAGAGAATGAAATATGAAATGGCTGTAATATGATCAGAGGCAAAGAAGGCTAGGCGTCGGGTTTGTTTTGCCAAATTTACAGACAAAATACTAACAATAAAGTGGGTGTGACACGGCCCCAGGAGGTCGGGGCAAGTATCAAAATAAATAGTTGCTGTCTTTATGGTATAAGGAATAAATATGCACATTTCAAGATGATCCATTCAGAATTGCAGCCTGTAGACGATAAATACAAAAACTGGGCGTGGCTCTGCCCATGGGGGTTGGATATGGAAACAATATAAATAGAAACCATCCTGTTATTGAAATGGCAACATCAATAGTTGCCTTCCTAAGGGTCTAAGGAATAAATACACCAAGTTCCAAGATAATCCATTCAGAATTGTGGCCTTTGTACGTTAAAGGCAACTAGAAATGGGCGTGGCTCTGCCCCTGGGGGTCGGGCATGCACCAAAAACAATAGGGATCTTCCTTGGGGTATAAGGAATAAGTATACCAAGTTTGAAGAAAATCCAGTAAGAATTGCGCCCTGTAGGCGACACAAAGACACACGAAAAGAAAATGGGCGTGGCTCTGCCCCTGGGGGTTGGGCATGCACCCCAAACGATAGGGATGTTCCTTAGGGTACAAAGAATGTGTATGCAAAGTTTCAAGATTATTAGTTAAGAAATGTGGCCTGTAGACGACAAACAAACAAATACTAGAAATGGGCGTGGCTCTGCCCCGGGGGGTCGGGCATGCACCAAAAACAATAGGGATCTTCCTTGGGGTATAAGGAATAAGTATACCAAGTTTGAAGAAAATCCATGAAGAATTGCGCCCTGTAGGCGAACCACAGACACACACACACACACACACACACATACACACACACACATACATACATACACACACACACACACACAGACAGGGGCGACGGCATAATACGTTCACATTATGAATGTGGACGTATAAAAAGAAATAGACAAGTTTACAGCCTTTGTTGATCAACCATGATTTCCAGCAACCTTGACATTGATCGAACCTTGAACTTTGCAACTCGATTGTCACATGTAGACATTTAGCTAGAAGCGCGAGACTTGATAATCGTAACGATATTTTTAACGAAGGAATCTGATAGGATCACAAGCTGGGCTTATACCCAATCAAAATTAGTGCTAAAATATGCGGGGTATTACGTGAAGGGCTTGATAAGATGTACGTAGTTAAGGCGAGATCAAGCCTTCTATTGAAGATGGGGTACCATAGAAGGGGTGGTATTTCAAATATTAACGAAATTACTTACCGAGGGTGAACAGTCATGTTTCTGTATATAATGCTCTGGTCCTATTTTACCATTACCCTGGTAACAATTGGTAACTGTCTCATCAAACATGGCATCAATATCCTGGATGGAATATTTACATATGGCTGCTTTAGTTTTATCATTCGTATTGAATGTATCAGAAAAACTGGCATAGAGTACATCATTTTTAAAATGACCACCATCAAAAATATCATAAGCTTCACCATTTGGTCCTTCACACTGAAGAGGTACCTCCACAAAAGAACGGAAATATTTATCCGTCTGACACAACCGGTTAATTCTACTCACAAATTTCTTAGATCCAGGCTTTTCTTTTTGCAGTGTGACAAAATAAACAAACTTTCCAGTAGAAAATCCATATAAATGTCGAACAATAAAGCTTTTCCGATACTGTTTTCGGATGCTTAGTTTGGTAGCACCCTGTGAGTCCCTATACATGAGATCTAGGCTATCGAGTTGGTTACTACTGATGCTGGGCACTAAATCACGATAAGCTTTATTACCGTAATTACTGTAAGTATTAGCAATATATAAAGCCTGACTATTGTTGATGCTTGGAGCTATAAACATAAAACTTTGAAAATGATTATTTGGTACTAAAGGTCTATGAACGAACTTCTTGACATGGGTAATATTGTTTAAAGCTAATATCTGACACGATCCATGAAACAATGATGAACACATTATTAAAGAGTTAGATGAATAGTCGATTACTAATCCCTTTATTTGACTGTTCAATTCCACTTTATCCTCCGAACAAGGCATAATTGGAGGGGGACAATTGGGGTTGTCCATTCTTGGTCCTGAAGAAGCACTATGTTTTATTTCTAGATTAGGTGTTAGTTTATGAAGTCTGTTTAAGGCACCAAGAAAGACATGGCCTGTTTGTTTATTTATGACTAGTTTTGTGAACTGGTTGCTGTCTGGATCTCTAAAACTGTGAAGAATTTTCAGTGCCACACAATCAGACAGAAGAAGGGAGAATATCAACAAGTTGATCACTGCCATCTTGCTTTGACTTCAAGCTGAAAAAAAAGAAGAAAATAGTAAAATGTAAGCAGAAAAATAAAAGTTATCAATTTAGAATTTTATTACATAATATGACAGGAAGAGGCTGAATATGCATGATCTTTAAGTTGATAATCTTTGAGAAGCATTTAACATTTATAATACTTGGTATGGATACAATCACTGTTTATCTACACTACAAAGTTTCAACAAGATTTCACAAGTAGTTCTGAAGCAAAAACATAATGAATATATTTCATACATTAGTTTTTGGCTTAAAAATGACTTGTTGAAATGTTGCAGTGTAAAAAACATAGTTTGATATAACACTGTTTAGATGAGCTTATTGTCCATGGTCCAGATTTAGGAATCGTTGAATTACTTTAAATAAAATTTACAACATATCGTGTCAGAGAATGGAGTTACAGAACATCCTAAAACACTTCAGGAATTTAACAGGTTACTTCCGTCAATTTGTTGATAAATATTCCAACCTTGTAAAACCTTTAAACAAACTCATAAGTGCATATTACTTACTCTCCTAAAACTTTAAACAAATTAAAATATAAAACCTATAATAGGTTATGTTTTTAACATTTTATTCCTTAATCACTGAAAAATGGGATTCAGTATGTCAAACTATTAAATCATCAGAGTGTTTTCAGAAATGTGACAATACAAAAAAATTCATGGAAATTATTTAATCCTGGCTAAAAATATTCTTGTTAAAAAATTGCTTTAAGCCTGAACAAATTTGTTTATGTCATTTTGAAACTGAAACAATAAATTGATGAACAAAGTATAATAAAGATGATGTGATAACATCATATGAACATAAAGATATAATCCTGACAACAATTTAGACCACACACTTACTAGTAACAGATTGACTGATAAAATAAAACTACAAAAAAAACCTTCCAATACAATACAAAGGTACTTGTAGTTGAGTTCATACTCTGGTGTATTTGAAAAGAATGTTGAATATATAAATAACTGTTGGTAGATTTGGCAATTTGGCACCTACACATGTATAAATGATTGCTTTACACTTTCTACTAATATATCAATTTATTTGATAAAACACAACCATCAGAGATTAGTCTATAGCATCTCTGGAGTGTGAAAACTCATACTACAACCTTTATCAAGCACATTAAATATTTTTTTATCTAAATTGTAATCTATTGAGAGAGAGAGATAGATCCACACTTAACACTCACTAAGTATGTTGGCTATGTGGATAAGGGTCTTAAAAGTGGGAGAAAACAGGAAAACACACAAAAAAAGGTTGGGCAGAAGGCTCTACTCCTTGCAACAACTGCCACTGATAACTGGTCAAATGATATACAACATGCTTTTTAGAACTCGGCCACCCAATCCCCCCCATTTAGACAAGTACCAGAATCAGTAATGGCAAAAAGAACATAGAACTAAACAATAATTGGTAGCGATAAACATATTTATAATTTTAATACCAATAATCTGACCTTAGACCAGTTGTATGTATGATAAGTGCAAGAGGACCACATTACACACAAAACAAAATGGACAAATATTGTTTAACAACTCACCAATATGTAACGCACATAAATCATACATAACCCTGTTTGTCCATGCAAATATTAAAAGAATTGGGTTTTATTGTAAATTGACTGAATCAACTGATATACACAACATACACATAGCGTCTCATCCTTCCTTACACATTGACTACATTTTAAAAGAAGAGTTAATATATTCTCAGCCTTTTGATGAAAAAAGAAAATAAAGTTAGGCAAGGTATAGAGAGAAAGAGTGATTTGTTGAGAGTCTTGATAAGTCAACAGATCTGATTACCATTCTGTCTAGAGAACAAGAGAAGGCAGACATTACTGCTATCTTGAAATGTGTAGCAGATGGAATTCCTCTTTATACTTTTATAATGGTAAAAACAATTCCTGTTTGGATAAGATAAGAAAATCCTCCCCCCTAACCAAGGGGTTAGAACTTTGCTACCGGCAGGTCTATAAAGGTTTTAAGAGACTTATTTTTGAAATCGATATCATGATAAGTTAAATTTGATTATTGGTTGTCTTTAACATGGCCTACCTTCTCCTTGATATTAACCTGAACCAAATAGTCTGCATTCAAACTGACAGGACTAGAATACATTTCGTGGACGAAACAGATCATTCAATCTAGTGGTGGGTAAGGCTAATGACGGAACAAGCATAATTTGTCAATGATATCTTGCAAGAAGCAACGGACCCTCTAGTAAGGCTTAAGGAATGGTTATATTAAATGCCAGAACATTTCACCTGGTTTAGATCATGTAAACTCTCCTGGTTTAAAATTCACAGTGTTTTTTTTTTAAAACTAGCTCTTCTATAGATGTCTCAATGACATATAAGGTTCATAGTCATACAAAGAATTTCAAGATATTAATTTCTACTGTTTAAAAATTTGAACAAATTAAAATAACAATGATTCTCTTGGTGTCTTCAAGGATATAGCCCATCAATAAATTTGTTTGGTTCAGGTTTTTGGCAAAGCTTTCCATGCTAAAAATTATTTTTCTTTATGATTTTGCACCAAAAAAACGTTTTATTTACCTGCCAAATGACTTCAATAGTAGATTACATACAATAAATTAAACCCTATAAAATTTTGAAGAAAATCTTTGAAATTTTCCAGCAATTTCCAGGGGATATAACTCCTAGTCCACATAATATTTACAGAAGTGTGCTCTGTAATGCCAAATTTCTATTTTACAACATAGTAACAACAGAAAATAGATGATCGTTACAAAACTCAGACTCTCTTGAGTTTGGATTAGCTCAGAATCATTGTTAGATATCATAATCATTTGATTCTTGTAAACATTTTGCTTAATTTGTCAATATTGTTCCCTTTTCGCCCGTAAAAATAATAACACTCTTAGTCACAGCCAAACATATTTGGTAAGTCTAAAGACAGGATGTTACATATGTGCAGACCTTATGTACTATGTGTATTTCTATTGTGTTAAGGAGGGGTATGAAAAAACAAACCCTGAACTTTTAACTACCGGTAAATACAAGACAGTCTCAGATATGTGTTACTTTCACATCATTACACTTAGAAACCAGCCAGCCAGAGCCCATATGGTACAAAAAATAAGGCTATAGAATAATTTGGTTCATTGTTCTGAATAAAATAAAAATACAAAAATAAATGTTTTTCGTCCCAAATGACCTAAAAAAAACCCTGAACCAAACAATTTTTTTTTTGCCTGATGTCTACCATAGAACAGTTTGATATTAGTCTTTCTCTTTAACTAAAAGTTGATGTATATTATAATAAATGTTGTACAGGTATATCCATTAAATATATTTTACATAGAAAAGTGATATTTAATGTAGCATATTATGAAAGTTGTCACATTAATAAAAAAATATGATAATTAAATTGAGAAAACTGGTACATCCTGTAAGATAATTTACTCATGAAGGTTAATAAATTCCAAAAAAATAGAGCAATTATGAAATTTACAGGTGGATGAATGCTTTGATCTTTTTACATTGTGTATGATTTTTAAGAATTTTACAAGAGAAACATGTCACATACATGACACAGATAGCCACATAAATATGAACAGTTGAAATATACAACATGAAAATAACTCAGAATTTTCCCCAAGTTAATTTTCCAAGTAAGCAGCCATTTCTCTTTATGAAAGCCTATAAGATTCTTAATTGGTTAATACTCAGGAATCCTGCAGCCCATGGATATGACATGCATTTCAAAAATTATGTTCTGATTCTAGTACAGGGAAAGATATCTGAATGTTAGGTTAACTGATTTTAGGGTTAATTGATTTGCAATGGAATTGTACCGAGTCAGGGCCAGTATTCATACTGCTAAATTCTCTAGTGTAAAAAGCTTGGAACTATTATCAGTCTAGACCAGCTAGAACTGGCACACCAAAGTCAGGTAGTTTTTGAGACCTTGGATCCAGGATAGTTTAGTTAAAGTTAAAATCTTGTTGATGTATATTGAAATCGGCCTTGGAATGCCCAGTTACTGAAGTACATATGCACATTATGATGTATTCTGTGCAAGGTTTGGATCGGGCGCAGTGCGTGGATCCCAGTGTAAATGGGGTAACAGAGAATGAACAAGCATTAACCAACGATTTACAAAGTAATTTCTCAGACTTCTATAAAATCTCAACTACAGACCAATGAATTGATCTGATTTACAAAAATCAGACTGAAATTTTTAAGGAACAGGGGAATAGAATATCAAAAGTGATCAAAAATGCAAAATAGTAATGTTTCTGAGGATGAATACACGGAACTTGGCTAAAACCCCATTTTTTTTTAGAAATATTAAAAGTTTAGTGTAAAGTTAAATTATCAACATTTAGTCCCAATAAGTGCTAAACAAAACCACTGAAGTACCATAAGCTAAATAAAGAGCTTTATATGAAAAGTCAGAAAGTATTCCAATGGCAAATCGTGCAGAGATATGTGTTGGACCTTACTGATAAATATGTTGGCTATAAATATATAAACTGTGCTACTTATCAAGTAAAAGATGATGTTCATGTACATCTATTTCTAATACATGACAAAATTCAACAGCTGTCTACAGTACATCTAGGGGTACCCCTGCATTCTTACTTCTGCAGTCTGTTCTTGTCTATATGTTTAGAGTATCATCATATGAATTTAATCAAATATGTACATGTATATAGAGCTTTTATACAACAATAATCTGGTAGTCATATATATACAGTATATATCACAAGTTTTATATCTCCTATATCTGAAACATGAATATAGTATCCAAAATTAATTATTCACCAAAAATGTGAATTGGAGTATTCTACTTATGATTTTTACATTCACTTGGACCTATCTTCATATCAGCAAAAAGCACTAGCCATGCTATTTATTATTCTTGGAAACTTGAAACACAATTTTTCCTTACAGGAAATGCAATTCATAACTTTCAAGTTGGTTTTTAAAAAAAAAGTAATCACTTGAATACTTGTTTTTCAGCATAAACATGGATCTATTAATATCAATGCCAATAACAATTTCAAGAAATAAATAGTCTAAAAATAAAACAAGTGGGTGTATTTTAGTACAAAATACTTTAATATTGCACATTTCTTTTGATCTGATGAATTCTCTATTTACGGATATATGAATGCTCATGTCACTTTAAGTCTTGTGATGTGTTAATATGGTGTTATTAAGAGTATTGTTGGACATCAAAGTCACTTCTGTGTTCAGGCTAACAATGAACGGTAATGATTTTTGCTAGTCTGAATCAAGAACCAAATTCATCATAAAACTGAAGACTAATATTTAATATTTTCCGTGCGACACACATCAATCAACTTTTATTGTGAATCAATACTTGCCTTATTGATGCTATGTTTTTACAAACTTGGCTATTGTTCCAAATTTTTCTCTTTTATTTAAAATGAATCATTTGAGCCTGTCTTCAGATCCTTGAGTTCAGAACTTTGTTAATTGTCTGTGTTTTACTATTCAAGAAATATATATTTCTAATAAAAATATAGGCCTATATTAAACAACATAAACAGAAAGAATCACAAGGCAATAATTCATAAATTATCAAAATGATATACATTTTTTTGTTCGTACCATAATGGAAAGCTGCATCCTGTTCTGGGTAATTTAAAGTTACTTTAGAACATCTCAATCCCAGGCCATAATTTTATAACTTTCATTTATTTATGTCAAGGAATGGATCAAAATAAATACTTTTGTTTAAAGGAAGAAGACCTCTTTGGAGTTATTCTGGCAGTTTATATGTTTTTAGTAACTCACAACTGTTTCTGAGAGAGGAATTAATTTCATGTGATCATTATTTTTTACAGGAGTCACCTCAATATCTTTTCAAATGGAAATATCTTGACAACTAATTAAAACAAATAAAATTTTAATACATAAGATTGTTGCCAAATAAAAATGACCAACTACTATCATATTGTGGCTCTTTAAAGGAAACATATATAATGGAACTGATGCTACCATGAACATATTAATGTTATGCTGTAACTTATTCAAGTTTCTGACAATATCTGTAAATAATATTTTAATTGACTTGACTATGCAGTTAGTTTGAATATGTTCATATTGATAGTTGTAAAAACTGGAGTTAATTCAAAGATGTACTATCAAGATACATAGGTTTTTGTCTCCAATTACTGATACAGAATTTAGGGAAATCTTGTGCCATATTTTCATGTTTTGGTAAATCCTTATTTAGATTTGGACAGACAAAGGTAATCCTAAATATTATATCTATTATATGTATATGTAAAAGAAAATGTTTTTTTGTTTGTTTTTGTTTGGGTTTTTTTTCTAACAATATTTATTCAATATTTACATATTATAAAGATAAAATATTCAATTATGGATCTGAAAACAATGTTTGTCGGCTAGTTCTTGTTGTATAGGAAACCAAACAATTAAACTTTTAAATTTCAAAATAATTTCATTGCAACCATTTTTCTTTTACAAGAAATTTAATGTTGCTTTTCATTTTGTATTTGGTGAACTATTTAATGATCAAATTGACAACTTATGATTACTGCTTTATCATGGATGCTAGAATATAAAATAGAAACAATTGGCTTTCTTTCTTAAGTTTAAATCAAATTGATGAAGGGAATAAAGTAAGCATTGCCAATCATAAACTTTTCAATGAAAATTGACCAAATATAGTACAAGGTCGGAGTTTGTCCCCCCAAATCTCTAATTAGTGCCAGAAAATAATGTGTCTATTGTTGATTACAGATCAAAGGTAAAAATTACATCTAATTAAATGCAATCTGGCATATACCAAATTGTATTAACATAACAAAATTTGAATACTCTTTCCTAAAATTATAGTGAATACCATATATTACAAGATAAATGTCGTGACATTATACATCATTTTAGAAACATGTTATTGTTGGTGGAAATAAATGCCAAAGTTATATATTACAATTGGAACATGAAAATGACTCCAATATGCACAAGAAGCTAAAAGTTTTTCTACACATATAACAGCAAAAACCGCAGTAATTGTAAGCTATGGGAACTTTTTAAATAAATGATAAGTGTTATAGGGGTGCTTAACGTCTGCTTCTAGCAAGAGATGTATCCTATAACTAAAGTTTTACAATATCTTCAATTACAGAAAAGTGTTGGAAACTGTAAGTTGGGTTGTCACAACTTGTTTTTTTTTTTAACAAACAAACCTATTTTCAAACTGACATAG
Organism: Patella vulgata; assembly: GCF_932274485.2. Taxonomy (NCBI): domain Eukaryota; kingdom Metazoa; phylum Mollusca; class Gastropoda; family Patellidae; genus Patella; species Patella vulgata. Next base: position 50,162,884 of record NC_065885.2, read on the forward strand.
GTTATTTTACAATTTCTGTGAACATGTACATATTTCAGAGGCGCAGGTACTCTTACAGTGGGAAATGAGGGATCATTGTACTTCTTTACTATGAAAATTATCTGGAGCACTGAATACTTACACGTAGAACTTTCTATAAAGCTATTATAACATTGTCTATACATTTCAATTCAATGAGTTTATATCCCCCCAAAAAACACATATAAAAACATTGTGCAGTGAGAGAGAGACCATACAATAGATCAACGTTAATGTCTTGCTGTATACCCTACTACAGACTGACATTAACAAAAGAAAATTGAAATTCACCACAGAAGAGATGACTGAAAGAAGATAAATAGTTGACATATACTTGCAATCAAAGTTTGGAGAGGGATTAGGTTTTTACTTGATGTTACTCTGTAAATACTCTGTACATTCTGTCTCGTAAAACTTATATATTTTACACCAGTCTCAACATGGTTACCACATAAAACGTTGAAAAACTTAAAACTCAATATTCATTGATATGTGAAAGGTAATAAAACCTAACATATCATTGTTCACATAAATAAAAAAAAATGAAATTCCTAAATTACCTTTGTAATTTCTTTTCAAATACCTTACAACAATAAGACTTTACATCCTAAAATTGGTATAGCATAAATTCAGATAGTCTCTATAACAATGACAGAATTACTCAATTGACAAAATAAACCAAGCTAACAAAGGCAATATAAACTACTTCAAATTTATTCTTTTATATTTTCATTGTAATCCATCATAAAATTAGTGAGTGACAAATCCTCTATTTACAACTGTAGCCCAGCACTTTAAGCTAACAATAATTGAATGATTGGCCATATCATGTTTCTGAAACTTCTCTCACCTTTAGTTAAGCTGTTAGTCTTCTGTCAATTAAAATCAGCTTTTTCACAATAACCCACAAACAAAGAAGATTTCACACAAATCCACTGATAAGACAAAAATCCACAAAAAATCCAACATTGGTATATGATAGAAGTGTAGCAGGCTTGAAATATACAGTTAGAAAAATCTGTACAGCAAGCCTGTGTGTAGAAGATTAAAAGCCCAAAGAGAGATGAGTGTGCTTGCTGCTTCAGTGAGTGAGCAATCCATACAGGCAGACAGTGTATAATTTATGGATCTTGAGACTGCCGCTCACAGACAGTAAACACTCATTACGCACATCTGTTGGTAACAGCACAAAATGGCTGTATCCATTTGACACTCTTGCTGCCTGTAAAGCATCATGGTAACTGGGGAGAGAACTACAAAGCTTCCAGATGTAAATACTTGGTGTGGACTTTCATAAAATTTTATAGAATGCACACAGACACGTTAGGGACCTTAATACAAACAAGAAACCTGAAAATAAGACTTTTTTTAATAAGGGAGGTAATAAAATATGAGAAATGAATTATAGAAGCAGAAATCATTATATAAGGGGTTGACAGCTGCACAATATTGAATAGAGGAAAAGGGTTTTTCAACATCAAAAGAAGAGCCACAAGTTACACAATGCAACACGTACATTGACTATAAATTACACAAAAAACACTTCAAGATGTATTTTCTGTCAACAAACATGGAAATAGATCAAACAAGCAAAGTGTCATTCGAAAGCTTCGTTCGATCATCCTAATCGTAATTGATGCAGAAAATGTGTTTGAGCATATTAAAAGTAATTATCCTTCCACAAAATGTTATAATCAAGGTCACATAAGCATAGAAAAGGGAGAAAAATTTCATATTTCAGATAGACCCACATTAAACACTCAAAATGTATGTTCAGTGAGGCAAATTGAAAATTAATGGCTTTTAAAAACGGAAACATTAAGTATCATAAAATGAAAAGTTATTATCACAGCCAACTTCAAAGAGAACTTTGTTTGAATAGTAACTACTATAAAATGAAAGTTGATAAAGGCTTAGAATTAATCTTCGTTCTTCTAATATTATCACACCATCATATTGTTCATATCTGCATAATTCAATCACAAAGAATATTATGCATGGCAAAAGTTTTAAATTTACAAATAAAAAAAACACATTTTGCTATTTATCAGTTCTTGAAAATTTCAAAAACCTTTTACAATCAAAATTATCAAAGTACATGTACAACACAAAAGTACAATAAACAGGAATGTGATCTTCCCTAACAAGTGGTGGAATCAGGTGTTCTAGATGCATAAGCATACACTGCCTCATACACAACACCAACCTCTTTAAAGAGAGAGTTTTGTTAATGTTTCTAATGATATCTGACTTCAAAATATACCTAATTTTCTTGTAAACAGAGAAAGCACAACTAGTTTTACATTCTTTTCTTCACTAGTTATCTTGAAACACAAACTATTCAGGATAAAATAAAATTGTAATTTTATGAGAAGCCGGCGGCAACACAATGCTCTCACCAGCTGGAGAATAGCAAAAATGTGTTTCATTTTCACCAAATTTAAAGCTACCAGCAAGCCTTTTATCACCGAGAACAAAAAATCATTTTGAAATCTAGCAGTACTGGTTTAGCAGTTATCAATTGAAAAAGATAGGAGGAAGAAAAAATTGAAACTACCAAGTCTGCAGCTGATAAACTACAGAGAACTTACATTAAGCCTATTCATATCATCTGTAGTAAGTAGTTATTGAGGTGAAGCTTTAATTCCTTTAATTGTTCTAGACATACCCAAATTAGATATATGACATTTTAAAGAGGCAGAAAAAAGCTTTTAGCAATCCCCAAGTTATAACTATATAGGTTTAATTTAACATTAAACTAAGCACATTATATAAGACAGTGTGAAAACTAAGATTAATGCAATCATTCATTATGAAAATACTGCCATTTCCGTTAAAATAAAGTCAAATCATTTAGAATTATCAGTGTAAGCATTGTGATATTAAAGCCAAGGAGAAAACTTAAAGATGGGTTCCCAGAAAAGTATTTATCGGGTGGTTATTTCCAATAAAAGTATGGCAATTTTGGTATATATGGAAAGTAGAGATATCCAATCTTACTAGAAAAATAGTGGATTCCCCGAAAAACACTCATGGAGCGTACACAGGACAAAAATGTAAGGGTTCCCCTAATCGATAGACCGACGATTAGGAATTTCTGCACGCGTGATGTCAAAGGTCACATGCGAACATTGAGCGCTTGATGTACAAGTTGATAAACTTTATGAAGAGTTAGACGTACAACACTTTCTGAGATAAAAATGATGAAAAAAGACGCGGGTAGACGATAATCCGAGAATTTAATTAGGATTCGATATTTGTAAAAAATAATAAGTGATTAAAGACAACATCGTCTTATGTATGCAATGAATTTTCCTCTGACTTCCAAGAGAGCTAAGTCACGTGACATAAACATGACCTGGTTTGATCAAATTTTTACAGCAGGGCATTCCTTCGCAATTACAATGTTTGAGAAGGATTTGAAGCAAAATTATGACAAATTAACTAGTTTGAATATGTTTTTAGTCCATATATACCATTAAATCACCCAGTTTGTACGCGGGAATATATCTTTAAATGAAACAATTTAGTTTTCTTGATCAAATTCAAATGTTCATGAATCTTAGAGTTTAAAGGTTTATTTTTCTTAGAAATTTTCCCGTTTTTAATTAATTTGGCATTCAAAATAATTTTCTTGCAAGTCTTGAATATCCTTTTCTTTTCAATGATTCACACATGCTTTACAGACAGTGAGAAGTTATTTGGCTATAATGCATTCAAGTTTAGAATATTCAGATAAATCAGCTTGAATAAAAACTGTCCACCATATGAGATGAAATACAAGAGATTGTAAAATCGACAGAGGACCACATAAAAGAAGATGAAAGAAAGAAGAAATACATCTGAGATTCTCAATCAACATGCACACATTGAAGAAATAACCATCTCTGAATACTAAAAGAAATGTCATGAGTCAAGAACACTGTGAATACTGACCAATGGCTTTTTATAACATCAAGGGCAATCAGGCTTGATTAAATATTTGACCAAAGATCTATATGCATAATAAAACCTTTTAAGTACATGACAGTGTACAGTTCCTTGTTTATTATCGGATTATTCAATCTTAAAAATTTAAATGAAGTAAATAGGTTGCATTTATATTTAAATGTCAAAGGTCATTTTGGGACTAACATATGGTTCAATTTTATTTCAATAATTTGCTTGTGTGTAGGGGTCTTTAGCAGTGAGATCAAACAGGAGAATCCGGAGAAAACCCACAAGGTTGGACAGGCAACCCTACTCCTTGTCACGTAAAACCAGGAAACTGAAACCACTCCAGCTGACTCAGTGACCGACCTTATAATACAACACGCACACATGCTAACCATTCAGCCATCCAACACCCCTTGACCTTATACCACATCACAACAATATAAATTTAGTCTCATAAGGAAAGTATGTCTAGTCTTTTGGACGGAACAACAAACTTCAGAGCTATTCATGTACACATAAGCCAAGTTTTTTTGTCCTATCCTAAATACTCAACACTTTTCTATGCCAGGCTCTCTGTCCTTCAACACTGACAAAGGGTAACCACGACGGAAAATCCCAAAGACCATTCTCGGCCAACACCAGGATTGAACCTGGAACCTCCTGGTTAGTGAGCCTGCTATACTGGACTTCCAACACGTGACAGACTATTTACCTAAATCATTTCAATTGATAACTGCTTGTTAAAAAGTAATCCACAAAAATTAAATTCTCTAATTTCTACCCACAAATATGAATCTCTTTTTCGTTTCCATGTTGAGAGTCACAGGATGCCTAACTACAAACCAACCATTCCAAATTTAAATCAAAACTTAGGATGATTGCAAAGTCTATTAAACAGCATTTTCAATAAGAAATTTGATCTCGCTAGGTCTTCATGTAAATACCTTACAAATTTTCGGAACTAATTTTGATTGGTTCCTGACCAAGGTGGGGACCTCTCAGATTCCTCGATAGAAAATATCATTTCGAATACCAAGTCGTGCACTTTCCAACTAAAATGTCTAGCTGTGATAACTGAGTTGCAAAGTTCAAGGTTTGTTCAATGTCAAGGCTGCTGCAACTTTCGCTTTTCGGCTATGATTATCTTAGTCCAAACCTTTCTAATTGACTTTTTGTTCTTCCACTAAGCTAGCAAGTTTGCTTTTCTTTGGTTTTCCGTCAGTTTTCCAACTAAAAAAAAAAAACAACAGCGGCTGCCAGGCAGGATACGCCCACATTTTGCAAGAGATGGATAGAGAACAAGCTAAAAACAAAAATGATTTTTTTGTACAATCAGGGCCATAATCCAGAAAGTTATGGTCTGAAATGCACAAATATTAAAAGAGACTGAGATTTTTGGAATATAAAGATATGTTTTAACTTCATCAAAACCGGATAAAAATTGTGACCTCTAGAGGGTCCATAACCATTGTATTACATACTTATACACAATTTGCGTACAAAGAGCAGCCATTTTGACGGGCACTTTCATTTCGATTTTCCCAAAATTCCAATTCAACCTTCATTATGGTGGAATGGTACTATATCTAAACGTTTTTAAAATCGGAAAAAAGATCCACAAGCTAAAAATGCTATTTTTCGACCATTCAGGGGCCATAATTCAGGAAGTTATATTCGGATATGTGTGATTATCAATAGGAACCAAGATCTTGATGACAAAAACATATGTGGGCGTATAAAAAGCTTTCAACGACTGTAACCAAGATCTTTAGAAGATAAACCTATATTTCAAGTTTCGTCAAAATCGGATAAAAATTGTGACCTGTAGAGTTTTCACAAACAAATTTGTGGGCGGACGGACAGGGGCGATGACAATATACGTTCACGTCTGTGGTAAAGGGAGATAACTACCTAAAAGTTTGGGAATTTCAGACTAATCTAGCAATGACTAGATGTTGTAAAACTCGCAGTCGTTGCTTCAGGAACATGATTAAACAGTTGACATATAATGTGGCATGGAATCAATTATTTAAATAGTTTGAAAAGTTAATTCGAGCAGACGTTTTCTGTTTTTTTATTTTTCTGAATATTTTGCACCAAATGAATCATGAAGATGAAAAGATTTCCTGATTAACTTCGTCTCATTTACCTTTTAGATCATGTTCAATGAAGGTCACAAATTTAACTACACCCAGAAAATTTAGATGAAACGCACATGCAAATTAAAATGTTCATTTCATTCAGTTGACATAAAAGAAAAATATTTGCAATAATTTATTTTGCTCAAATAGCTTGAAAATTCAGCTGTGTGAGATAATATTACGCAAGCATATGCAATTAATTTGCTATTTTTTGAAGATAATTCCACGTTATTGCAAAACAACACTGACATCAGACGGCATGCTTTTTTAAAAATTATAATTCAGATATTCTTTGATTTAATAACATTATAATATTTCGTCTCGACTTAAACAACTTATCACATGGTCATGACATTTTATAACAAATGGGTTAATTTCTTATAATTCAAACACTAAATTTCTTTAAAAGGAAGAATCAAATACTTGATTATCCATTCACAAAACCTGGTGACACATTATGTATAAAATATTCTGTGAACTTCCAATCAATATACTAGAAAAAAACAAGCATTTTTATCCAAATGATATGACAGAGGTTTGCAGGCTTAAAAAATTAAAAAGAAATACAACAAAATTAACAAGTTCCATCAAAAATATTTCCCTTGTTTTGTGTTTTTATTTATGGATTACTTCTACTAATTGAATAAATGTAAGTTATTTTCTTCTCTGTACTAACATTTAGATTTCTTGTAAACACACGGCAAATCATGATATACCCAAGAGTGATATCCTCTTTTGAGTTTTGTGTTTTTGGGTTGTGAATGCCCAGATCTGTTCTCCTGATTTGACTATTTATTTATCTTATATAGCTGTGTGTTGCAGGCCTGTAGTCAGCCTGCTGGATGCAGAGGGGCAGTGCACTTTTTAGAGGACGGCGTCTATCCCCCTGGATGAAAGGGTACCGAGGTCATCACTCTTTTACCGGACAATTTTGAGAAATGGACAGGCGCAAACGCGTTTTCCAGCCCAGAAAATCGTTCTCTAGCAAACTCTGAACAATAAACATAGTGACAAGACAGGGGCACCACGACAAGTCAGTACAAAACATATGGCAGATAGATGTCAGAATATAACCAATAATATGAGACTAGGTGCAAGGTGCCACGTCCTCAAATAAAAACTCCACATGATGATCCCTGACTGCTGTCTATTACAAACAGTAGGTATTTTAAAACTATAGTCGGCTGGCTACAGGGGTGGTGTGGTGTGTGTTATATGTGGGATGTGTTTCTTGTACTTACTATAAGTTGGTTGAGAAAGTTTCTTGGTATTTTCCAGCCTGGTTTTCTCCTTATCAGTGGTACAAGATGGAGGACCCGGCAAGGACATTTGTCTAGCCATTCGGATAGGACAAAAAAAACCCAAGTCCCATGTACACAAACCACTGACAGCACAATAAAGATCAACTGACAGTTGGAAAACAAAATAAGAGTATGTTGTATTGCTGCAGTTCAGTAGCCTGGTTGGTGCAGAAAAGTAATACATTACAGTCCATTTCATTTCATTCCATTTTTGAAGCAAATGCAGTCTTCCTCTTTCTTATAAAGGTTAAAAACTGTTAAGATGTCATATAATAGTAAATCAGTAAATATCAGTATGGATATAAAGATCAAAGATAAAGTAAAACAATAGTATCTACACACAAAATGAGATAATAATTGTAGGATTTTTTCTTTATTATGAAATATAATTCTGGTTAAAACCCAGTGTATGGATATTGACGATCATGCCAAAATAAACTTGCAGCAATACATGTACATAAAATGTGCAGAGAGACAAATTTATGAGGCGTCTGGTGCAGTAAAATTTTAAAAGCTATCTTTCCACCATGTTGCTGATTTCTTTTGCAGGCGGTTAGGCCATAACCAAGTCTTGCTAAAAATTTGAAAGCCTTTGAAATGACTATGTTTATGGCTATAAGTAATATTTAATATGGATATTCTATGTCTGATACCAGGTATGTTATAATTATTGACGAAGCTTAATGAGTACCTTATGTTCGAAAAATTCAAATAAACATAAAACATCAAATATTCAAAAACTTTTATCGTAAAAAAATGGATTTTTTTTTGCCAATTTCAAAACCATTTTTCTCCAACAGTTCATGAAGCAATTTTTTTATTCTAGCATTTGATCAGTGCTTCAATATTAAGTGTGCGGCGGAAAATATCCCAGGGACTGACCAAAAACGAAAGTTTAAGTGTCTCCACTCATTTTCAAACTGAAAGTATTAAATACACAGGTGTATTCAGACCAGCAAAAAAGCTTCCCCAGTTTTTAAGCAAAAATACATGTATTTTGAGCTGACATAAGTCAAATGTTTATTGCAAAACTGTCCAAGTATGACCAAATATGGAAATGAAGTTAGATCTGTGACAAAATGTTAATTCATGCGTATAAATCATATCGTAATCAAATTTTACTACACGATCATAGCAATAGAAACCTTATCAGAAGATTGGACCAATTTGCTAAAGGAAAAACTGCAGATGAAAGAGAGCAATAAAAGTTTTAAGAGCATGGATCCAAAAGCAGCTTAGTCATACTGATCTCTTCATAAAAATCAACCTAAAATAGTCTATCGTGTGATATTAAGATGGCTATATATCATTATATAATCATAGCTAAAGTTAATCAACAAAAAGATAGAGCACTTAATATTCCTTTGACAGAAAGAGACAGTATATAATGGAATGGAAAGGAGAAATGAGGTTTAACGTCCACTCGACACAAACTAGGTCATTTCGGGACTAACATATGATTCAATTTTATTTCCATAATTCACTTGCGTGTAGGGATCTTTAGCAGTGGGAGGAAACCGGAGGACCCGGAGAAAACCCACGAGGTTGGACAGGCGACCTTACTCATTGTCACGTACAACCGGGGGGAATGGAAAGGAAAGGGAGTGAACATATAAACACTTTAATTAGGTCATTTTCAGGGCAACATATATAGTAATTTTTTATCCATGGTTGCAGTGTGAAGGAGTGTTTTTCTGTCTACACTTCTTAAAATTCCAACTGCCAAGAGATAATTTACTTGCACAACCAATATGTTCACAGAACGTCTGTTTTTTTGACTAGAGATGGTCGTCAGTCTCAGTAATGCCCCCACTGACAAGCGGGAACCGGTGCAGCGGTTTGGCTTGGTACCAGTTTGCTTTAGTTCCTTGCCCATGTGCAACCAATTTCTAACAGCCCAATTTCAACCAATACCAACTCTTGATTATTTTGTTTTTGTTTGTATATATGTATCTCCCTTTTAAGATCAATTCTTGTAAACATCTTTATTACTGTGATTTATTCCAGGTACTATGTACTTGCATAGGTAGACTTTTTAAAAATATATTTATACAAATTCTAAATCACCCCTTAGGGTGAAATGATAAGATCAGAATGTTTATAAAGGATTTATTTAGACCATGCTATACATACAGCACCATTAGAAGTCCAAACTTATTATGTCTGAAAGGATATATTGGGTAGGCCTTCTTGAAAATAAGTGCTGACAATTTTGTTAAAAGCAATGAAAATTTCATTACTAGAGATGGTTATGTATAATTTAGAGAGATGAAATTGATTTATGTTTAGAGAATGAGTCTTCAGGAAAAAAGAACATAATTATTAGCTTTCTAGACAGACAAAAAGGTATTTTCATATGGTATAAAGGGGAAATTATTTACCATTTTTATTGAATTGTTTATAAGTTAATGGAACCTTATGCAAAAAATTTGTGTGTTTGTACAATTAGTTGGGATATAGATCACACCTTTTCTGAAGCCCATTTTTTCTTAAGATAAAATAAGAAGACTCAGTCATTGATTATTGGTAGTCAATAACCAAATATAAGTAGTGTAAGATGAAAAGCAAATAGGATGAGACATCCCAATTATGCTACCTGGATATAGCGACAAACATTGAGTTCAATTACCGGTACAAACTACCACCATTGTTTTTCAGAATCACACAAGTAGCAAACCACATTTCTTATTTTCATAAAGATATCTTGAATGGTTTCTGAGATTTTTTTCAGACGAATAATTTCAAACCAAAAAACTAGGTTAAATGTGTTGAGAACCCAAAAAGTATTTGACTGAGAACAGGTAGATAGGTGTGTGTACAAAGTTTTATAAAGATATCTTACATCTGTGTATAAAATACACTAAAAAAAAAACAAACGAGTTATTCAACTCATAAATTTCGAATATGAAAATTACTATAATAGATTGATGTGTGTACAAAGTTTCCTAAAGATAAATATCTTAATAGCAAAGACAAACCGAATACACAGCCAAACTACCACACCTGGGTTGAACCAGTGGTTGCCAGGCAAGATACGCCCACAATTTTGCAAGAGATGGACAGAGAACAAGCTAAAAATAAAAAAGGCGATTTTTCATACAATCAGGGGCCATAATCCAAGAAGTTATAGTCTGAAATGCCCGAATATCGAAATGGACTGAGATCTTTGGGTTATAAAGATGTATTTCAAGTTTCATCAAAATCATATCAAAATTGTGGCCTCTAGAGGGTCCACAACCATGATATACCATATATTTACATGATTTGCGGATGAGAGGCAGCATTTTGTCTGGCAGTTTTGGTCCGATTTTCACTAAATTCGAACTGAAACATCATTAGGGTGTAACGGTGATACATTCAGATGTTTTTTTAAATCGGATAAAAATTGTGACCTCTAGAGGGACTACAAGCTAAATATGTGATTTTTCATACAATCAAGGGCCATAATTCAGGAAGTTACGATCCGATATGTGCGAATATTGAAAGGAACCAAGATCTTTGGTTATAAACATGTATTTCAAAGTTTCATCAAAATCGGATCAAAAATGTGGCCTCTAGAGGGTCCAAACCATTGATATATATTTACACTGTTTGCAAATGAGGGGCGGCCATTTTGTCCGACAGTTTGGGTCCGATTTTCACAAAATTCGAACTCAACCATCATTACGGTGTAACGGTCATATTTTCCGATGGATTTTTAAATCGGATAAAAATTGTTACCACAAGCTAAAAACGCGATTTTTTGTACAATCAAGGGCCATAATTCAGGAAGTTACAATCCGATATGTGCAAATATTGAAAGAAACCAAGATCTTTGGGTTATAAACATGCATTTCAAGTTTCATCAAAATCAGCTAAAAAAAGTGATTTTTTGTACAATCAGGGGCCATAATCCATGAAGTTTCGATCAGATACACGCCAATAATGAAGGAACTGAGATATTTTGGAGATAAACCTATATTTCAAGTTTCGTCAAGAATTGTGACCTGTAGAGTGTCCACAAACAAATTGTGGACGGACAGACGGGTATACTGTCTCTTTAAGTAATAAAATTTGTAATAGAAAAGGTACCATATTTCTTTGTTTGGTATATTCATTGACTTAATGTTTTTGAAAATGTAAATCTAATTCAAATACATCCTATTATAAAATCTTTAAATATACATAAATGTATACATCTTAATATGATGTAATCACACCATCCATCTCATGATCGCCTTAATGAGATTAATCTTTGTTTTACACGTTTAGCATGAGTATTGCCTTTAAAAAAACATTAGAACTACCTCTCTTCTAAATTATTCAAATTACAACTGATATCATTTTGAGTAGGGACATAATTCTGTCAATTGCTTTTGATGGATATGGACATGAAAGCGAATAATTTCTAAAACCCTCTGGGTTAGTTAATTACGTAATCAGGGAGACATAAAACAGTTCCAAGGCTGAGAAGAATACCATCACGCTTCAATGATCATCAATTTCCAAGCCCCATTGATGATAGAAAATTTTTTATGATGATTTGTGTATTGTAGGGAATAGGGTCAGGGGCAGTCTTAACAGCCATGAAAATTTTACGATTTGAATTTCTATCAAATTAAATCAAAAGAATTCTGCAGCTGGGCTGTTTTGCTAACCAATTACAATCTCTGTTGGTAAAATACGTTACCACAGCCAATCAATTCAAATGTTACACAACAAAAAGGATTATAAATTGCATGTGTTACATTTGCACAAGAATGTTTCAATACAAAAAGTAGTTATATGATACTGCATCTGCTTTGTCTGTGATACCAATTAATCAAACATCATAGTCTCTCAACAATTATTAAAACATAGGGATTAGTTAGGGTATATGTCTGAAACTCTCCCAGTGTTTCACCATTGACTCTAGATCACTATGCAGCCTTTTTTATGACTATTTTGAGGGATGAAACGATAAGGTGCGGTTTTTTGTCAGTTTTTCCGAATTTTCACATGATTCCCTTCCTCAAACAACTTATATCTGTTTATTAAACATTGATCAAATGCTTAATTACCTTTCAAAACTGTCAGGGTTTTTTACAAAATAGGTGTCTTTGGAAAGGCTAATCATTCAGATTTTTAATGATAAGATGGGCTTCCTGGCAGCTAAGTCGTCCGAGCAGTCAACAAGGCTAGTTTAATACCAATTGGATAACTTTTGTCGTTTTAGCATTCACAAGGTTCTACAAAGGTAAACAAGGGTCATAACTTTTATGACTACTTACATATACGTTCCCAGACAAGTATTTATCGGGTGGTTATTTCCAATAGAAGTATGGCAATTTTGGTGTATGTGGATAGTATAAATATCCAATCTTACTAGAAAAATACTGGATTCCCCGAAAAACATTCATGGAGTGCATACAGGACAAAAATGTAAGGGTTTCCCTAATTGGCAGCCTGACGATTAGGAATGTCTGCTCGCGTGACGTCAAAGGTTGCACGCAGAGATTGAGCGCTTAATGTACATGTTGATAAACTTTAAGAGTTAGACGTACAACACGTACGTGGGCAGTGGATAATCTGAGAATTTAATTCGGCTTCGATATTTACGATAAATGGATAACCCTGCCTATTAGTAACCATGGAAACCCGATCGGGGTTTCGGAATAGTATAAATAAAAACGCCCGCCATGTGATTCCAATCTGTCTGAAGAGTTCAATACGAACAAAACTAGTCACTGGCACTCGGGATAACCAGGTCTTCATAGCCACTCTTATTAATAGTAGTCACCTATTAACTATAAAATTAACATGCACAAAAAATTTGACATACCCCTAAGTATTCACTTGACACCTTGTAGTCAATATTGTTAAAAAATTAAGCATTAAATACAGTAGGCCAAAAAAAATTTAATCAGCAGGTTCAAACATACCTATAGAAGACTTGCTTAAAAATGTTGGTCTATATGTTGTTGTTTATTACAATTTGAATGGTCATTACATAAATTATGAAATTTGATTTGAAAAGCGATGAAAACAAAGCTCTATATCGGTGTTTGCAAACTTTGTGGAAGGAACACTTAAGAATTTATAACAGCATTTATTTATCATTAAACATTAGACGTACAACACGTACGTGGGCAGTGGATAATCTGAGAATTTAATTCGGCTTCGATATTTACGATAAATGGATAGCGATTAAAGACAACATCATCTTGTGTATGCAACGAATTCTCCTCCGACTTTGCACCCGTTGCTAGGTTGTTAGTCAGCAAAGTCACGTGACACCAACATGACCTCTTTTAATAGATTTTTTTTATAGCAGGGGTATTCCCTTGCGTAAACAGTGTTTTGAAAAGGATTTGAAGCAAAATATTGATAGATTAATTAGACGGGAACGTATCTTTAATTAAAATTGTTGAATTTCAATAGACTTCTGTTTTACTAATTTAAATAATGCATATAAATTTCATACAAATCAAATGATAACTTTTGTCATTCAAGTGTTCACAAGGTTTTACAAAGTGAAACTAGGATAAGACATTATTTATAGAAATTGTAGAAATTAAATAGGCTTCATCATCTCACTAATGTAAACAACATGCATAAAGTTCAAAACAATCGGATGATAAATGTAGTCTGTTGTGTGTTCACAAGAAATTGTGGATGACGGACGGACAGTTGGACGGGGCTGATGACAATGCACAACTACATTTCAATGTGGGCATATAAAAAGGTATGTCAACATCTGGACAGATATGAAAAGTAGCAAAAACTCAGAAGTTAGTAAGGTTCAGGAAAAACTGTCGAAAAATAATAATATGAGAGATATGTAGAATCAAACCAATCCAGAGCCGATCTGGTTGATAACAAGCAGCTCATTCAACATTGAAGGTGAACAGGCCTACCTGTCCAGTTAATACAACAGACAATCTCACCTCGGTCCACAAAAGAGAGACACATACTAGTCGCCTCCTACTTCTGATTTCCAAGGCAAAGTCCAAAGCTTGACTCTCATAGAAATAAACCATTTGGTACTAATTTGTACCCATATAATATTAAACCCTTCGGGCGCCATGTTGAATTGCACAGTTTTTAACCTTTTAAAACCTAACTACTTTAGGGAATCAACGACAAATCTAAACATGGGCACTCCAACCATTTTTACTTTTGTTTTACAATGGTCTACCCCTGAGTGTTCCAACTTTGGATTTATATTTAGCCTTTTAACCCTCTCACGGGTGTTACCTCAACACCTTTGTCCATATACTATCCCTTTATTGTTATGACAAGTAATAATGTTACAAACCGACCAAAGGCATCCTAGTTAGCAAAATTATGGACACTAGCAACTTCAATCTAAACGATCAGTTGTCAAACCTCTGTGCAACCCCAGTAAGCGAGCTACCGACCCTGGTAACAAATTCGCAAACCCCGTCAAGTGGCCAACTCCGGTAACCCTACCTATTAGTAACCATGGAAACCTGACCGGTGTTTCGGAATAGTATAAATAAAAACGCTTTTTATGTTAAATATCATCAAGAAAAAATAAACCCTGATATATCCGGGTATGTTCAATATTTTTCTGACATTTTTTTTTTTTGACAGTTTTTATTTCTGTGACAGTTTTATATCGACAGTATTATATCGAAAAACTGAAATATTGCCCAGATCTACAATATACTGTTCAGAAAAGATTGTTGCAATTTGTTATCAATTTACAATAGTAAGCTATGCCTATCCTGAAACATGTCCTTATAGGTAACTGGAGTGAAGATTTGGATTTCAAAGTCAATGCTAACTGGAAGAAGGTAACAATAGTTGGCAATAGAAATGACAATACTACCCTGTTGTTTTACAGATATGATGTTGTTTTACAGATAGGGTAGTGATATAATGTTGTTTTACAGAAAGGGTAGTGATATGTTGTTTTACAGATATAGTAATCATACACTACCGTCCAAAAGAAAGTATACCATCACTTTGACAAGTAATTAAAAAACAACAAAGGCAAATTAGACAAAATGATTGGAATATTTAATAAGAGCTTTTAATTCTGCATAAATTAAATGTAAACACATTACATCGATAACAAACAATAAATGTTAAATGGACAGAAACACACTGGGGGTGAAAAATGGGATTTCAAAATGTATCCTTACACAGAAGGTTATTTACAACAAAATTTACACACTGTAGAGTCATTGGATCTTGCTTTAATATCGAGTGTGTCCTCCTCGAGCATCGATACACGCAAGAATGCGTCTGCGCATGGATGACGTGAGGCGTCTAATGACATTACGTGGAATCTGATTCCATGCAC
The DNA here is from genome assembly GCF_932274485.2 of Patella vulgata. Taxonomy (NCBI): domain Eukaryota; kingdom Metazoa; phylum Mollusca; class Gastropoda; family Patellidae; genus Patella; species Patella vulgata. The sequence continues at coordinate 50,178,570 of NC_065885.2, forward strand.
GAATCAGACACCGTTCAAGTTCTTGTCGGGTTGCTGGGGGTAGGGGTATGCTCCTAATCTGTCTGTCAAGATGGTCCCACAAATGTTCGATCGGATTCATGTCTGGGGAACAAGCAGGCCACGCTAAAACATGCACATTCATGTTGTTGAGAAAATTCTGTTTGAGGTGTGGGGTCTTGCATTGTCATGCTGGAAGACAATGCCACAGGGCTGTTGGTTGATGAAAGCGAGGACAACTGGCTGCAGAATCTCATCCCTGTACCTCTGCGCATTCAGGTTGCCATGGATGACGACTAGCCTCGTTCTCAGTTCACCACAAATTCCTCCCCACACCATCACACCGCCTCCTCAATACGCTGGGACTTCCTGAACACAGTTTGGAGCTAACCGTTCCCCAGCACGTCTGTAAACACGTTGACGACCATCAGCTCTGAACAAACAGAATCTTCTCTCATCAGAAAAAAGGACACGTGACCAGTTTCGGACTTGCCAACGTCGAACTTCCCTTGCCCAGCGGAGCCTGTTACGTCGATGTTGCTGGGTAAGCACAACTCCCCGGTATGGACGCTGTGCCCGGATACCATGTTCACGTAGACGGCTTGACACAGTCTGTCGACTGAAACGACGTCCGAGTGCCGTTGCTGCTGCAGGGATGATGCGGTTTCTTAGGTGAATTCCCCGGATGTAGCGGTCCTCCTGGGGCGTGGTTACTCGTGGTCTCCCACTTCGCGACCTGTCTGCAGTCTGGCCTGTCTGCCGTAACCATCGAAACAGTCTGGTGATGCATACACGGGTACAGCCGAACGTTTTTGCGATGTGGGCATGTGAAGCTCCTTCCTGGTTCATCCCTACCGCTCTCTCCCTCTGAATTGCGGTCAGGCGTGGCATTTTTCGTGTGTGCTTTTTTATACTGCGACAATGACTCGTGTCTTCTGCTGGTTTTATACTGTTTGTCAGCACATGCATTTCGTGGAATGCGTGCATATCACTTTTTCGAAAATTCCGAGTTCGCGCGACAGTTTTCGCAGTTTCACAAACTTTAAAAGAAGAAATTAATATGTAGTAGGTTTTCACATGTTCCTGTAAAGTTTTATAAATTTCCGTTCACAAATAACGTTTTTAACCCAATAAATATTTGGTATACTTTCTTTTGGACGTCAGTATATGATGTTATGAGAAGACCCTGACACAGCTGATGTATATCACTCTGGCTGTAATAAATCTTTTCTCAAAGCGCAATGATAACCTTTGTCACATTTTCTAAAGAATATCTACCTGAAACTAAAATGATGCAAATACTTTCAGAACAGTCACATCACATAGATATGAACAATTGATTCATTCAAATGTGTTCTCCATTATTAGCTATTAAAAGCCATCAATCTATTTATAAATAATGAAGAAAACCAAAACAACTTTTGAAATTCATGGTAAATGCGGAATTTCACCTAGACCTTGCATAAAAATGTCACTTTAATGCCTAAGCCAATGAGCACTAGTAAAGGACCCCTCCCCATACCCAAATCAAGCATACTACAAAATAATGTAGGAAAAAGGTTAATTTTGGCATAAAAACTGTACAATATTTTGGTACAACCAACAATACCTGATAATACCGAAATTCTGCATTGCCTTTTGACGACTGATTTTTTTAATTTTTGAAATATTAAGATATCCTTTTAAAAAGAATATAAATGATGTTTAGACATCAGGAAATATTCTTACAAATCTTTTTACAAGTAGCCACAAGGATAAATGAAAAGCCTCCAATCATAGGTAATAAAACCACATCCAATAGATAAATATTTTTTACCAAGTTCTTGCAGATAAAAACTAAGCTGTTCAAACCCAAAGTACAACAAAATTATTAGCTGAGAAGTGTTCTAATTAAATTCTCTCGCTTTGAAAGTCATATATTTATCCTTCCAATACTTGAACTCACTTTTTCAGAAATTCGAGATGATCAACCCCTCTTCAAGATTTTTATCAGACATGTTGAACTCTTTGTGGTTACTCAGATAAAGATCATTGGAATGATAGAGGAGAAAGAATCACCAGTCTAAGACCATATAATTTCTGATATAACTTACCTCCCCTGTATTCCAGTTTGATCACATTGCAGGCATTCCTAAAGCAAGTGTAAGCTCTGAAATAAACAGGTGCAGTAATACTGTATCGAATTTGCACTGTGATCAGGTTGCCTCATCACTGAACGTAAATACCTATGCAAAAATATAGTACTTCAGATAAGATTGATCAGTTTGAACAATTCTGTAACTTTTAAAATTAATCAAAAAGACTTCAATTTATAAGATAAGTGAGCAGAATTGGTTGTACAGTGATAAAAGAATAATATACAGCCATATTGCACAGCTAATCATTAATCATACTGTACATTAATATGACACAGACAATGAAAGAAATCAACAAGGGCCAACAATGAAATCAAAATGCTCAGTGAATCAAGCTATTGGCTACTTGAGCCCACAATATGACAAAATAAGCACAGACATTCAAGAAGAGTAAGCACATATTGCAAATTGTACATGTAGCTATGCAAACTGATCAGCCGTAAATATTCGCTTGGCCCAACTATCACTGATAGGAATGAAATCGAGGCAAGTTAATTAGCTCTCAATATATACTTTTTTTTTCTTCTGCAAATTAAATTCTAAAACAATTCTTTAAATTATTAAGAAAACAAATAACAGTGTTTAAAGTACATAACATAGTACATGGAGGCATAAAATTAGTTAAAAGCACCAATTCTCTCCTGACCAGCTTGTGTTACTACATGTAGTTGTGCATCCAATGTAGGGGATCACTTTGCTAAGTGGGAAAGACGCTTGCTTGCTAGCCTGGAGTTCGGGTGTTCGATCCCTGCATTGGCTGAGAAACTTCATCTAGATTTTCCGGCGTGATTCCCCCTTGTCATTGATGCAGGACGGAGGGCCTGACAAGGACAGCTGTCTAGTCCTTCGGATGATACAAAAAACCGAGGTCAGGTCCCGTGTATATATTGGAATGCACGTAAAAGATCCCCTGGCAGTTGGAATTCGATATAAGAGTAGGCGATAGTGCCGCTGCCCGGGCAAAATTTCCCTCATAGCACACTGTATGGTGTAAGTCCGTCTTCATTAGCCCAGTATAGGAGCATAACAGTAGGACGTTAAACCCCATTTCATTTTGCATCCAATGTAAACAATGCACATGTTATTGACGCCATACGACATGACATCACACACAGAACTTTACTTGATATGACCTTAAAGGTCAGTCATCTTGTACAGTGGTTAACTAAGGTTTTCACATTACCACGGTGGAACAATTTGGTAGATACTGGTATAAAGCCAGTAAATATTCAGTAAGGCAAGTATATTAAAGGATTGGGAACCAAAAATCAACATGCTAAATGTCAAAGAATGAAATAGAATTTAACATCCTACTTTTCTGTACAAACATGGCTAATGAAGATGAGCATAACCCATCCTATGAGGGTAATATTGCCTGGACAACAGCGTTTCTGACTACTTTAAATCTAATTCCAACTGCTAAAGGTTCTATTACATTCCTCAAGCAGGAATGTCCTGCTATAAAAATTCGATCAAACCAGGTCATGTTTACGTCACGTGACTTACCTCTCTTGGAAGTCAGGGGAGAATACATTACATACATAAGACAATGTTGTCTTTAATTGCTTACTATTTATTACAAATATCGAATCCTAATTAAATTCTCGGATTATCCACTACCTGCGTCTTTTTCCGTCATTTTTATCTCAGAAAGTGTTGTACGTCTAACTCTTCATAAAGTTTATCAACTTGTACATCAAGCGCTCAATGTTCGCGTGTGACCTTTGACATCCCGTGTTCAGAAATTCCTAATCGTCGGGCTGTTCATTAGAGGAACCCTTACATTTTTGTCCTGTATACGCTCCATGAGTGTTTTTCGGGGAATCCAGTATTTTTCTAGTAAGATTTGATATCTCTACTTCCCATATATACCAAAATTACCATACTTTTATTGGAAATAACCACCTGATAAATACGTTTCTGGGAACCCATCTTTAATATGTGAATAAACAAGTTAGAGTGCATTAGAATGAACAATGGATGCATCTCTAAGGGTAAATATGTATTTTGTTGGTTTTCTGGTTTGGTTCAGAGTATGGTATCCTGGTTCATCAAAGAGAGTATCCAATCCAAACTGAATGATGATTTTCACTGATCAGTAATTAGATTGAATTCTTGAGTCTTGACCGGAGTCAATTTCAGTCGACATTTCAACAAGGCATGTTCAAATTACATTATGAACAGAACCTGTCACACCGTTTAAAGACAGTCTGCCAAGCAATGAAACATACGCCCACAGCAGCTAAATCGTCCGGGCAGTCAACAAGGGTTGTCGTAAAATCAATCGGCTTCTTGGTCTGTGTATAAATTTAAAGTCAATCGGATATTAACTTTAGCCTCTAGAGCGTCCACGAGCAACGACAATATATGACCACATTTCAATGTGGGTGTATAAAAAATCAGTCGAGTCTTGGATTATTTTGAAATGGACATTTTACAAATTGAATTACTGATACCTTAAGCTTAAAGAATTCCAATGCTGGTCACAATACTTATAAATGAATATAAAAACAAATATATTAAAGGGGTATTGGGTAAGATTAGATAAAGAGTTGACAGTTCTTGCTTAAAAAAAAAAAAAGATAATGAAAATAGAATATGCTGAAAATTTCAGTCAAATTACTATACTCTGAACCCAGATATTATTAGCCATTCAATTTTAAGCTAGTCTTGATCATCATTCTACCGTATCATTACAAGTCTGTATCTAACAATCGAAGATCCAGCTGCAAATGCCGATACAATCAATATCCTTTAACCCCCTCAAAACCGAAAAACTGGCACTAACTATCAAAAAAAATCCTCCACTACCAGCACTTAGATTTAATCAAATTCCAATAAAAGAAATCAACGAACATAAACATCTCGGTTTAATCCTTCAGTCAAACTGCAAATGCCACGCTCAAGTAGACTCAATTATCAATAAAACAAGCAAATTATTTAACTCCTTAAGGTCACTCAAATTTAGGCTTAATTGAAAATCCCTGCATACTCTGTACACTTCCTTTATTTTACCCCATTTCGATTACTGTGATGTAATCTGGGATGGGTGCACTGATGAGCATATTAACAAACTAGAAAACTTACAATTAGATGCACTTAGAACTATATCTGGGGCTGTGAGAGGTACCAGCCATAAACTCTTATATAACGAAACCGGGTTTATTACGCTACAAGAAAGATGCAAACGGCACAAACTGACACTTATTTATAAAATCATTAATGACCTGACATCTACGTACCTAAAAGACTTAATACTGTACCGACCCAATAATTATCATCTTCGTAACAATGACAATCTTTCAGAATACCTTTCGAACTCTTTCAGACCCTCATCAACAAAAGAATGGAACAAACTTGATATCAATATAAGAACTTCTCCGTCTCTCACTACTTTCAAACAAAATCTAAAACTAAACGATCCTATTATTCCAAATTCATTTCTACAGGGCAAAAGAAAGAACCAGATTATACATAGTAGATTGCGGCTTTCTTGTAGCGACCTAAACGGGCATAAATTTTTACGACATATCTCCGAGGATCCATCATGCAGCTGTGGTCATCGCTTTGAAGATTCTGAACATTTTCTCCGCTGGTGCCCACTGTATTCAGATGCACGGAAAAACACTATAAATCTTTTACCATCTCACCAGCAAACCATTAAATCACTTCTTTTTGGCATAGAAAATCAGACTACATCAAATAACATTTTTAAATTAGTTCATGAATACTTTAATTTCACCAGACGATTCAATATCTGATTTACTCAGAACAATTTTAATTCAAGTTTTAAAATCGCACTTTCTCTTTTTTTTTCACATGTTATAAATAGTGTGTATATAACTTATCTAATTTATATGATTTTCACCATTATTTTATAATATATAGCAGATCTGTTTATTATATGTTTATATTCTTTGTACAAAGTCTTGATTATCCATTCTTACGTTCAATCATCCATCACAAAATGTATTCAAATTCACTAAATACTGCAGGCTAAGTTAATTAATGTCTAATTAATAATTTAGATAATATTTAAGGTCTAAAGAAAGATCTACAATAGGCAGATTTAGCTCATGCATAATTAAGCTTTCATATGTTACCAATGTAGTTCTGATTACCACTTCACTTTATTTTATCCAAGATTTGTACCTTACTGACACATCCAGTAGACGTAGTACAAGGGTTAATCAGCGAACTGGATGTATGAGATGTGTTGTTGACGTTTGGGAAAGTAGGACGAGGGGAAATGTGTAGGGAGTGAAGTGCTGTAAAGGGATAGTTAGATGTATTATGAATGGTTAGAGTGGCTGTGGTGTTACGGTGAAATACTATGCCGCCACCGTAACACCACAGCTTTATGATTTGTTAGACAGGAGTGATGTAATGGGTGTCAACAACTGGGTATGCTGGTACCGTCGCAACGTAGCCGTGAAATATATATTGTGGGGGGGAAGGGCGGAAACGGAAAATTATACAATGTTGACAGTATGTGCCAGGCATGAGGCTGCGCAGACCGAGCGGCAGCTCGATAGGGAGTGTGTGGGAGAGTCACCCTCATAAAAAAAATTTTTCTGTAAGCAGTGAAAACACTATTTTGGCATTGTTTGCGGGGTTAAACCTAAAAATCACATTAATACACCTATTGCACGATATTGTGAAACTAGCTGACGAAGACAGCTCGGGCGGCGATTGTTCGACTCGGGGCTGCTCTGTCAGTATCTAACAAACGCATTTAGTTCGCGTACAACTTTTAAAAACCGAATGTCAGTATGGTATTTCTCACATAATTGGTTATCGCAAAAACAGAGTAAACTGAAAGCGAGTAATCTCGACTCAAAGCTATAGTCTATAGCCTACGTACTACACTCGTCACTAGGCTTCCTATATTATTGTTTGTGGACGGTTTACTACTCAGTGATAAGCCTGCGCCGCAAAAAGAGGTCTCGCCTTTTATTATTAGTATAATGACTTCCTCATGTGCGGCAGGTTAGTTTGCTTCTAAAAACACTGTTTTCCGTTCCAAAAAATACAAAAGTAATTTTCTACCAGATGACCATGGTTCTTTTCACCGAGACTAGATAATTTCTCTCGGTGTAAGGATATAGCTATGGATAAGTTCATACAAGGTCAATAAATCCGCGGTCACTTCGGGTCACACTGTTGAGAAAATAAACCGATGGGTTTGTTTAGTAGCAAATCGAGCGTGAATCAACTGAGTTTGTACTGAAAAATTTTTGAGTGATATGTATGAACTGTCTTCACACATTCGGTTTATAATTAGCGATACACAGGTACATTGGCAAGTGTTGTACTTCACAGACTGTTTACCTCCGAACTACCTCCGCACGAAATCCCCGATTTGGGTACTTGTTAAAAGAAAAAGAAATAGTACCTGTGCGCATGCCAGTAAAAAAAACCTAAGAGTTCGCGCATAAAAATGCCCGAACGTACCAGTGGTAAATCCTGGCTATGCATAATTGGATATTGACAGGGGTCGCCGGAACCAGGGTACCAGGGTATACAAATGGTACCCTGCCCTTTTTTGGGGTATACATGTATACCCATGCCCTAATGATGAAAGTTTTCAACCTTTTTACTAGTCTATTCATTTTTATATGATAGATATGTAATTGCTCTCTGGTTGTTCGCGAACAGGCTCTCGCACTCTCATTATCAGCTTTTGTCTCTTTCATTATCATGTATTTTAAAGGGTTTTATGTTGGAATTTGGAATGCTAGAGGCGCTCTAAACAGCGTTCTCGGAATTGACAAATTTCAAAATTTTCCAGAGGCCAGGGGAGGGAGACCCCCCCTCCAACATCTTTGGTCCTCTGACCCTCGCGCCATTCTGGTGCCGCTAGATATTGACTCAAACATATTTATACATTCTTGTTGAGTTGCATGTATTCAGTACATTATAAAGAGGTAAATAAAATTATTCTGTACTCACCATGTATAAAGGGAGACAACTCTTCAGTTCTTCTGCTTCCTTCTCAACACTGCAATCCACTGGCACTGAAGTCCTGTACATAAAATATTATGAAGATTCTAATATGGAAGCACTAGGGTTATATTAATTATGAAAAGGTCTTAATGTCTCTGGTCCCCATTTGGGGGATTTTGAATCTCTTGGAAACAACACTATTGTGAAAGTGGCAACTGTGTAAAAGGAATAACAAGCCAAAAATGGTTCTGTTCCATTCAGTATCTACAAAGAGATCATGAATTGAAACTTTTTCAACATTCGACAAATACTGTAGACAATATGAACAGGGATATGATGATAACAAGCTAGCGCCACCTATAATCATCTTTGCCAAAATCTTTTGATGGACTTGTTTTTAATCTGACTGAATCCAAGTTGGGAGAATACCATTAATATTTTAATTCATTTTCTTAATTAAATATTAGATAATCAATTTCAGTACATTTCAGTACAATTAAGCTATATAAAATTAAGATATTTTTTTGAAAAATATAAATGACGATTAGCGACATTTTTCTTACGGGTATGGGCTTAACTATTCATTAGTAAATAATTATCTCCCTTTAACATACGGTGGTCTCTGAAGACATAATTATGTGTGCATAATTATGTTAACTATCAGGGCAACTATCAGGCAAAATTGTACAGTATTTAAAAACAGCATATTTAATTCAGTTTCGGTTGACAAAAGAGTGTTTCAACAAATCTACTAGGCCAGGACATTTCACTTTTTCAGGTTGATTACTAATAATTATCACTACCGTACCGGTATGTGTTTGATAAATCTTTTTTTATAGGTAGAATCCTGATTTATATTTCAAATTATTATACCTGATTTTATCAATATTTGCATTCAATAAAAGGACCTTTCTGCTGGACACAAAACAAAAAGGCCCATGTTTTGTTGGGTGATGGGATATATCAAGTGTTTGAATCAATGATTTATATATGTTCAGTATGGGCTGGTCTTTATAATGAACACTTTGAAACATTGTGTATTAGAGATGCCTGTATTGCATAGTAAAATATTCATTTTGATACATTATTTCATGTAAAAGTAATTATTTCAATAATCACATTTTGTTCTTGAATAATGCAGGTTAATTAGATTGTAAAATTCATAATCTGGTAAATTCCAAACTGACAGTTTTGAAGTTTGTGTTTGGGCGATACAAAGAAAACATAACCCCTCGTATGGAAACCAGAAGACCATGCGTCTAATTATCAGAAAATAATTCAGTGAAACAAAACAGATTTCTGTATTTTAATGTAATATTTTTTTGATCGTCATTATTGTTTAGTGAAATGCCGAACTCAATAAAAAAATATCACCTCACTGGCAGTCAGTTCCACTTTTTAGATCTCTTATTTCTTATTATAAGAACAGTTAGAACTCGCATTGTTAACTGTGAAATTATTATAAACCGTAGGTATGAAAATTAATAAATACCCAAATGTGTTGCTTGCAACGATTAACTTAACCATGTGCATAAATAGACACCATTCAAAACAAACACTTCTAACAAAGAACATCAGTCAACATTACCGCCTCATGCCATTTCCGCTTTTCCGATCATGCGCATTAAATGTGTGTTATTTGGAAGTTTGCAATGTGTAGGTCAGTTTGTCAAACTTTGATCGTGTAAAATGTAAGTATTTGTTCAGTTATTTATAAATAATAATGACGTTCATAAAGAAACTAAAGGTATTTCAGTGATCCCGTAACTTTTGGCATATTTTTACAATGGGAAATAGACGAACAAATTGTAAACGAGCAGTGGATTCACGCACCTTGCTAAGTTCGGCAGACATTCTAACACGATAAGCCAGGCATCTTGTCCTTTGAGGGTTATCAATTTCACTGAGCTTTCTTCGTTTCCGGTTAAATGATATTTTGTTTTCATATTGATACATAAACAATGAAATGTAGCTACACAGTATGATTTTTCTTTCTGAACTCCAGATTTAGAATGAATAAATTCATAAATCTTTGGAAATGACCCCTCCTTTTTTCAGGCTAAATGTTGCTATTCAGTATTTCACTGTAGTTTCCAAACTTTGCTCATAATCTAATGTAGGTTACATAAATAGATGATGTAAAATGTATATTTTGAAAGTGAACCTTCATGCTGGATGATAAAATGACATTTCAGTATTCACAACACAATTTTATTCATGCAAATCTTATGCAACAATAGTATTGTATAAAATGAAGCTCCAAACACAAAGTCAGTAGTAAGGTAAATAATTATTTTTTTTATTAGAGACAGCTTTAAAGTTAGTGTTAGTTGTATTTTACGTCCGCTTCCACCGAGGTGATATCGCAGACAAGCACACAGCTTTAAAGACTATTTATTTCTTTTAATAACAATGACATTTATTTAATATGAATATACATGATATGGACCCATTTGTCACAAGTATGATAAACCGTGCCAATGCACATAATACATAGGTGTGATATACACTCTGATATACACTCTGATATACATGTTAATAAACAATACACATCATGTAAGTCCACATACACATACTTGTATACACAGATATAGCACAGTAGCATGACATACAATGTGTATTCAGTATTTATTAAGTTGTTATATATATATTTATGTAAATCATATTGCGCAGTGAGATATGTGTGTGTATTCAATTAATCTCATGCTCCCTTTTGACAGTATTTTAATCCAAATAAAAGTCAAATTAAAAAATCCTAACCACTGGTCAAAATACCACTGGATAATTTCATAAAAATCAAGAAACAACAGCAAATGGATTTATATAATACATGACAGAGTAGATCTAAACAATGTTTGTGTTACAAAGAGTAGTGTGCATTATCAGACTTGCTTCAAATAATGTCTAGTGAATTATTAAAGATGACATTACAGTTGATGTATAAGTGCTATGATGCTAGACTTGTGTTTGTATACTTTTACTGTATAATGGTTTGAAATTTCCATTGAGAGTTATTGATGTGTAATAAGACTAGTAGGGAGATGTTATAATAGCACCAACTATCACGTTTCAAAACACAGACAAAGTTCCACTAATGTACACATGACTGACAACAACATTACTTAAGGGACTCATCCTACTCATTCATCATGTATATTTAATCTTACCACATTTATAACAATAAAAGATGTAGGCTCAGATAATTGTTCTAATGCTTTTAAACATAAAACATTGGTTCATTAGGCATGTTGTCTTCAGGGGTGTGTCCGGGAAATAGGGAGGGAGCACAAAATTTAATGGTTCTTTCAATGTTGGTAAATTACAGCACATCAGCGATTGGGTATATTTTTTGGAAATTTACAATTTAAGAAAAAGACAACCCAAACTTGGATTGGGCTGCGTCTTCTTCTAAATGTTTTTAACTTCATTAGAATAAGTACATGTAATGTAAATATGTGATAATGTATACACCTGAATGAAGTTGGCAAATCTCATGAATTGGATATCATTCCTGTATGTATTTTAGAATTTCATACAGCTTCAGTTAACAACCAAATACAAAAGTCCTTCCAGTTACATGTTCTGTTTTGCATTATTATACAAGATAAGGCATTGAGCAACACCAGCCTATAGGTCAAATCTATTAATCAGCATGTTAAGAAGCCTGGGCCTGCAGATAACTCAGCTTTCTCTTACATATTTAAGCATAGTAATACATATGCACGCAAAAGCACAATCATAGATTTTTGTTCAACAAGAAGAGATTTTCAGATCACTGAACCAATGTTGGATAAATGTCTATTTAGCCTAGTGGTTGCTAATGGGAAAATATATCAATCATAGATTTGCAAAAAGATTAGTTGATTAATGAAGTATACACTCATCCTTCACAATAATCTTATTAAACAAATCAGATTTTTACTGTACGGTTGACTTTTACTTAGCTTTATAGATTTCCTCTTAATCTATATGTTTTATCTTAATGTTACTGTAGAATGTCTTCACAAATTGTCTTGTTTAATGTTGTGCAACGATTTATGTTTTTATGATTGTTACTTGGCTAAGCTTACTTGATCTTGATTAGAAACATTTGATAGTAATCAATCAATATTCGTGATTTCAGGGGAATATCAATATTACTGTACACATAGTAAGAAACTGTTCACACATTACTCTGATAAAACTACTAGATAGTAAAATGAGGAATAGAGAATCGCAGCAATCTCTCAAGTATTTTGATTTATGTTCACAGCCACTGTAACTCTATGACATGTCTTATAGCAACTACTAGAAGGCATCATTGATATACTGTACCGGTACATTAAGATATCAGAATGACTTATGATGAATTACAGTATTATTCCATAAATAAATTTTATGTTTCTCATTCTTAACTATACATTGCACAGTTGGTTTGTACCATCCACTTTGATTTTGTTGAAAAAAGACCTCCAAAACCTTTTGCTTTTGTACTGTACATATTGATGGGTATTGGTGAACACATTGCATTGGGTAACATCCATAAGGCCTGTTATCTCTTCTCCAGTTTCACTCCCACTTCCTAAGACCCCTTCCTAAGTTATTTATTGAAACAATAATATCATAATTATATATTATGTTTGTCTAGTAATGTCTAAATTTAGAAAATACTTCTGACCTCACTCCATGGTCTGTCTGTTTCCAACTGGTGTATTGTAAACAGGATTATGTTGAGGATTATAATGGACATACTATCCAATGAAACTATAATCTACTGTACAGTAGACTATCTGTTGTTTGTGTTTTTACAGAAAATGACCACCAAGACATGATTAAATATTTAATCTGGTGGTTAAATAACGTCTGTTAGTGAAGTTTTTAAGCTGCACATTTTTGTGCGTCAGACTTGATCTGTCAGTAACCTCAATGTCATTTTATTTGTGTTAGAAAAATGTTCCATGTAATCCAGTGCCAACAATTCTTCTAAGTATAAAGGCAAGTTGGATAATGAAATTTTATTTAACTAAAGATTGCTATCAATAAACAAACATCCGCCATTTTATTATATAAAACTCTTGAGTAATAAAATTTGCATATATTTTCTTTTTACAAAAGGATTGAGTCATTGCATTTGAAATTATATTTTAAAGTGACTAGTTGATTTATATAAACATACTGTTAAAATAGCCTCTCATGAAAACATTTACACTCGCCAAATTATTTTTTGCCATGCATATTTAATTCTGACATTGTCAAAGTTATTCAGTATTTTTTGATAGCCCATGGATAATGTACCTCATAATTCCAAATATAGCTATATTTTCATAAAACTAAAGAATATGAGTATTTCATGTGTGTTAAAAACTTTTCTCTTTTTTTTTGTGTTTAGATAATAAAGTCATTGTTGTATCGTTATAAGTGCAATGTAGCGACCATATATAGAGTGAGAATTATAATTTCTATTCATATGCTCATAACTCTTTCTTTGTTGTTTACAATGTTTTCAAACTAAATTTAACACATGTTTATATTGAAATAGAATGGTTAATTGTTTTTGTTTTATTTACATAAACATTCAAAATGGTTGCTTATGATAAAACATGTATCAAAAACTAAATCTTTTCACACGACCTCTATGGCAGATTTCTTTCTCCATGTCTTGAGCAAAGATATGAATGAATGAGGTAAAAAAAATAATTTTAAATGTATAATATTTACAGTGTGCGCGCTCAAATTTATGAATGTGAGCATACCAGAAGACAGTTATTAGACCGTAATCTGATATTCATGTCACTGTTCTAAATTATGGCTTGATATTTATTTTTTCTCTAAGTTATTTATAGTGATTATTTCATTTAAGAGCCTTGCTAGTCCCATTACCAAGTTCATGTACTGGTATATGATAGTATTTTAGATAAATAATCAAAAAACCCATCATACTCTTACCAATAGGTTATAAATAAAAAGAATGATATATTATGTTAACATTTAGATGTACCAGTACCATAGTTAATAATAAAAAAAATGATTATATTTTAAAACTGAATGACAAAAATATGTGGTATAATCCCATAAATTATAGGCACAAGAGACTGCATACATACATTATATCCAACATGGTAATGTAACATCCCGATACTTTTAATGCTTAAACAACCCAATCTTCATAAATCGTGTGAGCCTATTGAGTGCTTATAGATACTTTGTCCCAAAAGTATTTATCGGGTGGTTGTTTCCAATAAAAGTATGGCAAATTTGGTACACATGGAAAGTAGAGACCCCCAATCTTACTAGAAAAATACTGGATTACCCCAAAAACACCATGGGGCAAGCATTTTGCAAAAATGTCAGGGTATCACTAACTGTCAACCCGACTGTCGTCTACCAGTTTATTTTGTGCTAGCGTGTCTGAGGGAGCAGTTGTTATTTCTTAATGAAATCAGAATGGTGGAATTGGTTAGGTGGTTTTGGGAACATTGAGGAGCGTCAACGTACAAAAGACTCTGCAATTAAACGTCAGACAAAGTAGTTGACAGAAAATTATTAAGAATTTACTTAGGCCTCAATATGTATGATAAATGGATAGTAAGTAACGAAAAATACATTCTGAAAAATGGCCCCTCCCTCAATGAATTAGTTTGAATATGTTTTTAGTCTAACCCAAATATATCATCAAATAACACAGTTTGTACACGGGAAAGTGTCTTTAAACTGTCACTGCAATACTGGTATGTATATTGCCATATTTCTGAAGCAGTAAATAAGAGCATTATCAGCTCATTAAGAAGCCGCTGATTGTCCTTGGCATTTTTCAGATCTAATATCATTTTACTTTTCTTGGCTGGATGCTTCCTAAAATATACTCAAATTGATTATTTAACATTTGATTAAGAAATCAAAATATCAACGTAGATAATCTCACAGCTTGGATTCCATCAGATTAAAAAAATCCCTGATTAGAGATGTAAATCAACATCTTTTGGCGATGCTGTCTTGTTTATAATATCTGCAGAGGATGCTAAAAGCTGCAAAATTTTAAATTCACCATATCTTTGTAAACAATGAAATAATTGCACCCTTATTACTTTCATAATATTGTCATTTGTAAGGGATTCAAAATCACTCAAATGGCGATCAGCTGTTTTAACCATGGTTAGGGGGGGATGGCCGGCTGGTTACTACATGCACGCTGTATCATAGGGTTTGTCATTGAGTCAACTGGCGTGGTTTCGATTCCCTGGTTGTACATGACAAGGAGTAGGGTAACCTGTCCTACCTCGTGGGTTTTCTCAGGGTCCTCCCACTGCTAAAGACCCCTACGCACAAGCAAATTATGGAAATAAAATTGAACTATATGTTAGTCCCGAAATGACCTAGTTTGTGTCCAGTGGACGTTAAACCCCATTTCTCTTTCTCTCTTTTGTTGTCATTGTTTTGAGACCGATGACATGTCCCCAGGATGTATGTTAATCTTTATTAGGTAATGAAACAAGAATATTGTGGCTGATTATTGAAATGGTAGACCCAATAACTTATAATGCCATCTTGTCATGTATAATATAACGTGAACATGAACTTCCTTATCCATTTCTCAGATACACGACTTAACCACCACATTTTTACACTATTATTATATACAAATAAATCCCTTTCATACACATATGAATGCATGATTTTGATATCTGTGGGAATTGTCAAGTCATACAATCACAAGAATACACTCCCAAATATCACTATAAATCATTGACTCATATCTATTTAAAGATGTGTACATACACTCAACATTTAAAGTTTAATTGGATGCTTTTGTGATCTCTAAATATTTTAAGTATCTTTTTTATTGACTATTCTCAAGAATCATATGTACATGTAATTGTTTCATTAAAACAATGAACAGTTGTGTGTAGTTGTGTAACTATTAAAAACAGGATATTTGAATTAAAATTAGAGTACTTGTAGTTGATCATGTCTACAGATGTATCTATTTTAAGAAGAGATTGTTCTACAAGGTGTGTTTTTGTTATGATTTACTTAAAGAATTTAGTATTTGACATTCGGCCTCTGATAAAATACTTGAAATGTTTGAATGTTTTTCTTGTGTACATATAGTGTGAACCCACGTCTTTTGGGCCATCAAAACCAATATTACACTGAGGCCCTACAACGATTTTTTTTAGCAAGGAAGGATTAAATTTATACAGCGTTACAGAACAAGATTTCAATTACGACTTGCATGTAAATAATTTTAAAGGAGCTAAATCGCTAATATTTGGGACCTACAAATTGACACAAATTGGTTGCAACAATAATGTAAAATGAATGTATATAACCTGATTTACATTCAAACATTTCTGTTTTTACTCTAATTTCAAATCTGTTATGTTGGGCAAAATACATGAGAAGTCTCAATCGAATGGGAATCTCTAGCATCTGGTTATTCCAGTCTACACCTGTAGTATTTATTGCGCATGCTCTCCAGATAAGAATATGGCGTCGCCGTTTGACATGATTCATGTACCAATGGTAAAATGGTAAAAGCCCATCTTTTCCCGGTAAGATCACGTCAATGTTGATTTGATTTGACAAGTAATTGGTGTTTTTAATGTTGAAGACTTTGGATGATATTAAGTTAAAGACGGAGCTACTTTAATTGCAGTACAAATGTACATGTAGAATGGATGTGTTTATGCTGGAATAATTAATCCAAATCTAACTTGGGATGTTTATTGGCTCTGTGAATGCAGATAATTATACTTCAGATACTGGTAATATTACTTCAGGTAAATTGTGTAGGATAAACAGGTTTCTAAAATCTCTCAGGGTATTATATTAAGTGACTTTTGATTTGGATTCTCTAGTCTTTATTAAGCAAATGATACACAAATTTTGATGGAAATCTTTTTGTGCTAGATAGAATTAAATGGTTATACTACCCTAATCCTAAATGTTCAGTTTCAGTCCGGGCTTGTACATTATTTATTCTGATAGTGATTTACAACGTTGATCTTGAGTAAAATAGCTGAGTTTCTCTAAACCATAGCATGATTTCTAAACTTTGTATATAGTACTTTACCTATTCCTCAAATTCTACTGTGCAAGAAACTATCTTAAAATGAGTAATAAACTAACATTACAATGACCTGTATGATAATATAGAAATTTTCCATCTTAGAAACAGTGTTGATATATGCATGGCCAAAAAGTCATTCATTTCTCAGAAAGATGTCATGAATGTGTCTCTTTTCCATTTTCTAATAGGTGAGGTTCACCTTGTGAGACAAAATTGAAATGATTGTCCAAAACGTCCCCCAAATATTAATCATGATCAGTGTAGTCACAATATACAAATGTTCTGACAAAAGTATTAAAAGCTGTGTTTTCTTGGCTTGGGGTCAAAGGTAAAGGTTAAATTTGGGAGGTGTTGTAGTTTTGAAGCTACCACAAATTGAACCAACCCACCTATCCACCCACATAATGTCTGGGTATTTGAAGTAGATATACGTACCTGGTACATATCATGCTTAAGAAGAAAGTTACAAGTTAAGAAGTTTACATGTATATGGAGAGAAGGTAATGTGTATACATTATTTAAACAAAGCAGACATGATGACTTACTTTTATCTTTTGTTGAGATTTATGTGTAGGTATAGAGAAAGATGATATGATAATTTCTGACACAAGTGCTATTTATTTGTTGTGTTGTTTCTGGAGATTGAAATGGTTGGGAGTGACCACATTCCCCAGGTGTGTTAGTTTATATATAACCAGTAATTATGTGAACGTCATGTCACTATGACATGTTCAACTAAGTCATGTCATTGTTATTCTACAATATAATTGTTGCTTTTAGTTTTTCATAACATCTTATACAGTTTTTACAGGGAATCTTGTTAAACCAATTAGAATTTTCTTTTTTTTCCTTTTGCTTGACTTTCCTTGGGAAATCAATTCAACATGTTGACATTAGATTGTTCAAAAGTCTATGAGTTCATTTATTATTGAGAAACAGATGTTTCTGTATAAAATGTTGACTTTATATTTGTTACTAGCAAGACGTTTACATATTTGATGATTAGGTGGGTCTTAAGTTTATATTGATGCATTAACCAGCATGGCTTAATAAGTGTCTGTCTAATGGTTTATCAACTTACTGTAATAGCGCCTTCTACATTTTTGGACCAAAAGGTAAGCCTACCTACATGTTACTTCCGAGTTCGTAAGCTGTTACATTTATTGAATGATCATAATTTTCAAGTGTTTGAGTAAGTTATTATGCATTCATACTTCAGAAAAATGCAAAATGTAATTGGTAAGGTTTTTTTCTCCTAATGCTTCTTTCAAGTGTTTGTTAGATTTTGTTGTAAAATTTGCTCAAATTGGAAATAAGAAACATTCTGTGCCAAATGAACAGAGAATAGATTCTTGTTAGAAAGCATCTGGTGAAATTTGGTATGATGATTTAGCTATTCGACAACCCAGAAAATCTTCATAACCAATCCTGTTCAAAAGTCAGGAAAGTTTCCGAAAGATCCCATTCGCTGTCAAGGTAATTAGATTGCTATCAACACACCTTTGCTACTGTAACCATTATTATATAACACATAGTCATAGAAGATTATCAAAATCAGACTTTCTTTCATAAAGTCATATAGTTGAAATTCATATATCTAAATTGAAAATTTTTTTCCATCATTATTGTTAATGACTATTGTAGACAGTTAACAACACTAGATTTTGTTCAAAACAGTTGAGTGTAGAACTGTGTTCAAAATTCCCATCAAAATCAGTTTCAACAAGGGTCTACTCTTGGTTGTGTTGGTAAAGAATGACCGTTAAAATTAATTTATTTGCCCCAGCCTATAATATATATCAAATATGGTTATATGAGTGTTGGAATTTCTGCTGGACTATTGCATATTTGATTTAAAGATAAACACAAGTTTTGATCAGTATTATTGGATCTTCGGTAAAAAAAAGGCTCATTTAATGACAAGTAAATACTAGATGTATGGTTTAATGTAATGACCCTTTATCAAATAGAAGATACAAAAAAATGATAAGCCAACATCAACTGACAAAAAATATTACTTTCCTGATATGTTATTTCTAAAAAAATGTAATCATTCAGATGGTAATAGTCTATTTGAATCTTAAAGAGAACAAAAATTATACATCTTAAAAGTAAAAAGTATATACTATTTTGATGTAAAGATTGATGTTATTAAGTAGATATGCAGTCCTCAGAAAAACCTTTATGAAAGATAAGCTGGCTTGTAAGATAGAAGAGAGCCGAATTATTATTACTATCTAAGACGTTAGGTCGTTAGAATTGATCAATTTGAATAATGGTTTGGACCAGAATATTTTTTCAATGAAATCACACTTGTTATTGTCTATATTGGTTTTAAACTATGGTATATTTATACCCAGTATTTAACTTTTGTTCAGGCATGTTGCAGCTTTAAAATGCAGACAAAAGGCTATATTGTATTATACATTGATAAGATCAAATTATAGACTAAATTATTGGGGAAATATTGTCTGTTGATCTAATCGTTCATATAGGTAGACACACATGTAACATATGTATTATTTATAATAATTCCAGATATAGATAAAATAACATGTACAGTTGTACAATAGTTCTCTAATCCAGATTCCAATATTACTAACAATCCATCGAAATTTATTAAACATAACCTTTACATGACCTTTATAAAAAAATGAAGATTAAAAATATATGTCCCAAATTTTTTTCTTAATTTTGTAGATTTGTGTTTTTTTTAAAAGAAAAACTGAAAGTTATTTTTATACGCCCACATTGAAATGTGGTCGTAATGGTCATATATTGTTGTCGCCCCCGTCCGTCCGTGGACGCTCTATAGGCTAAATTTAATATCTGATTGACTTTAAATTTATACACAGTATTTAAGGTCATGAGACGAAGAAGCTTATTGATTTTCAGCGATTTTCGATAATTACTGTCAGAGTTATGGCCCTTGATCACTTCAAAAAATCTTGTGGACACTCTAGAGGTCAAAGTTAATATCCGATTGACTTTAAATTTATACACAGTGTTTAAGGTCATGAGACGAAGAAGCCTATTGATTTTCAACGATTTTTGATAATTACTGCCAGTGTTATGGCCCTTGATCACTTCAAAAAGTCTTGTGGACGCTCTAGAGGTCAAAGTTAATATCCGATTGACTTTAAATTTATACACAGTGTATACGGTCATTCATCAGACGAAGAAGCCTATTTTCAGCGAATTCTGATGATTACTGCCAGAGTTATGGCCCTTGATCACTTTGAAAAATCTTGTGGACGCTCTGGAGGCTAAAGTTAATATCCGATTGACTTTAAATTTATACACAGTGTTTAAAGTCTTGAGACGAACAAGTATATTGATTTTCAATGAATCTTTATGACTTGGAACAGCTAAATCCATGATGTTAAAAGTTTTGTATACTAAACGTTAGCATGGGGCAGAACTTTATAAAAACCAAACAAATTCTAATGGTTTTCTGATAATTACTTAATGAGTTGTTACTCTTAATCAGTTTTTAATGTATTATAAATGTTTCATTACCGAAAAAAAGTAAAAATATGTGACAACTCTTGTTGACTGCCCGGACGATATAGCTGCTGTGGGCGTATGTTTCGTTGCCTGGCAACCTATCTTTATATTTATGATAATATTAGATTTGGCTCCTTTTATAGACAATAAAGTGTTTGGTTTTTTTTAAAAGTTGGCAACAAAATAAACTACCCTTATGGATTATTGTATAGTTTGACAACACCTATATATACATGTAATGTTGATATTTTAAAACAGAATAAATAACAAGAGATTGTATTCTAGTAATATATAATTGAAATTCTTTAAAATATGATTTACTCAGCATACCAACTTGATACATGAAATCTGTAACAACAGTATAAGTACTGTAATAATAGTAAAGTCCGCTGCAGACCGACAAACATTTGTTGGCATCTAATAAAACAAATATTTTATACATTTTTTAAATTTCCCACAAACAAAGACTGTTCAATGCAACTGACCAACATTAATTCAAAAGAGACCGATGTTGATTTCACATGAATGACCCAAACACCATGTGATCACAAGATGACGATGCTGTCATTTTGGTACCACATGATCGTTACTGAAATACTGATTGAAGTCTGTATAAAAAGTTTTGCTACTTTTTAAAATTCAACGCAAACGAAACCTACACAAATAGGGGAGGCAACCCAAAAAAGCAATCTATATATATATTTGTGACTGTCGTTTGTCTGTCTATCTGTTCGGGGTTGGCGGCTACACTAGGTCTGCCCCGAGTCTGAAATTTGGGGTATAGGGTTAGCTCAGACCGGGGAGTAACATAGGCCAGGTGGCGTTAATCTACCACTTCTGGTTTCGGAGTTATGACCCCCCCCGAGCGAAGCCGGTCTGTTCGGGGTTGGCGGCTACACTAGGTCTGCCCCGAGTCTGAAATTTGGGGTATAGGGGTAGCTCGGACCGGGGAGTAACAAAAACCAGGTGGCGTTAGTCTACCACTTCCGGTTTCGGAGTTATGACCCCCGAGCGAAGCCGGGTATCCTGCTAGTACATAATAAAAGGACCATTCCCCACACATCGTATTACTCTAGTCTCGTTCGGCTGTGTTTACAATAAATCTGAATGTTAGTACATAAGTATCTCAAGACCTAGCAACTGAAACAAAATCTTGACACTAAAACCCACCTCTCTTGAACATAACAGTCTTGATAATATGCTTGAAAAAAAGAGTTGAAACAAAATGAATCTATACGGACTATATAATGTATACAGTTAGAAGCAATGCATACACTGCCTTTTGTTACCATCCCCTATTTTAGGAAGTAAGCTTTAAATGTTAAGAGTATATTTTTTCAAGGTTGTATGCTGCATGCCAACAAAGTAAGATTAAAACAATGAAATTTGAGTATATTTAAAATATAAATCAATATAATCAATACTAGTGTCAATGTAGACTGGTGTTGAAAATCAACAAGTCTATTTACCACCTTCGTAATCTTGAATCGATAGACATGGTGAAATGGATCTGTTATGTCTGAATGAAGAGATTGTCTAGACTAGAAGATAAGATATTTTGACAATGATTGACAGGAAATACCTACATATGTACAAGTCTTACAATTAACTACAAACTGACTGTATAAAACGTTATGTAGTGCTTAGATGTAGCAACTTGCATATCCTGGAAAGCCAGAATATTGTCAAGGAGCTCAGCTCACAAACTCCATCTCCCACTTTGAGTTTATGATTTTCTAAAAGTGACACGCTTTTATTATTTATATTATTTGCCTTCCAAGCACAATCTCCATAACTCCACTTGATTCACCTTCTGGAACCCCACCCCCCTTCCACAGGTTATGCACAACCAATCTTTAAAGTTCTAAATAAATATAAAGGGGATCTCCCAACCACCTTAATGTTTATTGAAAAGCCTTTGCAAACCAACAGAAAATGAAATATTTTTCATTGTATTATACTCTATTTTGTGAGTTTGGGGACAAGGCTCATAAATGATTGAATTTTAATGTATGCTAATCTTAGCAATGTGTCCGGTTAAAATAGCCAAAATATTCACAGCATGGTATTCAGTTTATTGCTATTGTATTGAATTTAATATTCATTATCTATGAACTATGGATCATGTGATTTCACTTTTAACACATTAAAAGCACGTCAGTTCGGTAGAATTGATCAGATTGCTTTTAATATTATAGTATTTCTGAACGTAATAGAGTTTCAGAATTATTAATAAAATTGGTTAGGGTATCATAGAAATAGCTTTTAAAATTAAATTTGTGGGATTGCAAACTTTTTTCTTTCTTTTCCATTTTTTTTAATTTCAATAAAAACTTCTAGAATGTTAGGTCACTTGCTAATAACAGACTTTCAATCCATCTAGCTCAAATAATGAAAAGAAGTAAAACCCACTAATTATTAAGGAACAGTTGCTAAACATATTTAATCCATATGTTAAGTACCTGCAGCAGCTGGCAAGATAAAAATCATGCATTTTATTATCATTTTAAATTAAATTTTCAAGTTAACATATTGACTATCTTTAGAGTATTAGCTTAATTTATTTTGCACAAAATAATCATAAAACCGTTTCAAATATTTATGTCACTGGAAAATTAAAAGAAAACATGTACTGTAAGCTTTAAAGATTAGTGATAATGATTGTGTATTTATTTATTTTTAATACCGGTACATGACAAACATGTCAGTTTTTTTTTTAGAGTTATTATTAAACAGAAAACAAGGTAATATCACGTTAAATTCATATCTAACCGAAAGAATGTAATTATTCCATTGTGTTAGAATATTTTGAATGTTCTTCATGTTTTTCATTTTATTTTAACCATTACCATTTTCAAAATTTTTGTTTCATTGTTTTGGGGTATTCATTACTGAAATTATTTTATTACTATAGAATGTACAAGCAAAGAATATTTTTGTAAGGTAAATACTTCAGTGAATATAGTAGAGCTACTTCTGGTTGTATTGATATTTGTGTAAGTGAAATAGTTTTCTTGTTGTCATGAATAGGAATGATTTCCAAATTTAAACAAGACCGGACACTGACAGTGATATTTTGATAACTAAATACTTTTAATAGCTTAAAATTTTACAATTTGTATTTTTAAATGTCAGAAAAGATCTAGATACAACTGACTGTAGTAGAAAAATATTTTATGACTATTATCCCAGCTACCTGTCCATTCCCCTTTATTACTGTCTTATGGTAATTGTCATTAAATCAATAATTCATAAACAAAGAACCTACAATTAGACTTTAAATGGTGATACCCTAGGGTGTTATGTTCTTTATGTTCATATTAGCCATTCTCTGTTCTGTGTATATTTTCTGTTCCTTCATTGATATAGCCATTAAGATAACAATTGAACCCTATGTTATCCTTTATTGTTTTACAATTGAAGATAGAGCTAGATAAAGGTATTAGACCATTAATCAATCTATCAGTGGCTGGTATAAAGAGACAGAGGATGAGATAACTAAAACCAGATGAGTTAGAACATTGTGTAACTAAAACCAAAATATCACTAGAGCAGAACCAGAAAATCATCTCTCATTGGCTGGGGTGTCTTTACTCTGTGTTTTGATTGGTTACTTCTGTCAACAAGAGAATAGAACCATGCTTGGTATTTGGAGTGACCTGGGTTAGTACATTTAGTAGAGGAGGCAGAGAGATTGTTGTTTATATCTCAATCAGAGAGAAATCTAGTTTTTACATAACAATGGCTTTATTGTGAAGATGTTCTTCTATGATGATCAAGTGTTGTAACCGTGGATAATTGACTGAATTCTATGGCTTGTCTGCACTCGGTGTAGTCAGATTTCTGTAGTTTATGTGCAGATTTTAGTGTCAAATACAGCCCAGAGCCAGCTGTTCTATCATTAATTGTTATCAAAGGCTTGAAATTATTTGGAGTATTTTCTGATGTAAAGGTCAATATGGCAATTATAAAATACTCCAATTTTAGTTGTGATTTGTGTTGGATGTAGTATAGGCCCATACAGTTATCAATGGAACTAAATGTAAAGAAAAGATGAAAGGTACAGAGAATTTCAATATTACACTATCCAGGCCTATTGTGACTTGTGTCCATGATGCAAAAATGTCACTGAGGTGTTTTGTTCTAATAGACATGCCAGTCCAATTGAATAAATTTCTCTAAGTTGATGTTTTCATAATTATATACTTGCATGTGATGATGTGGGTATAAAGATAGATTTATTATTCATATATGTTGACCTACACACAAACACAGACAAAAATATCTGTTTTCCCAGTCAATACTCAGTCTACATTCTCGGAAACTCACTAACATGTTACCTCTGACAACAAAATTTTTTGTCTTAAACTAATGTACTGACTTTACTATAGGCAAGCTAAAACTATATTGATTGGAAAAAAATTCTGGTCTTAAAATGTAGACTTTATCCTTATTTCAACTGGTTAGTGACACCCTGATTCTGTTATTTCCTCGAGTCAAGAGTGATTCACTGAAGTGGGCGGTAAAACACCTGATTTTATTGTCTTCTACCTAGAGTAATAAGTTAAAGAGGCATCAACGCCTTGGAGACATTCGTTGGTTAGTAATAAAATAATTTTCGATTTGACAGTAAAATTTGACTATACAATTACTTGGCCTGTGAATAATATACAGTTCATTTGTGTGTAAACTTTGAGACAGATCTGCCAAACATTCACTAAAGATGTACATGTTTTGATTTTCAAGTCATACAAATTTTGAAGTATCGTTTAAGCAGTTTTAACAAATGCTTATCAACAAAAACCTCATTCTAAGTAGATCAGTGTTTTATTTTAGATATCCAAGTGAGTTTAAGGTTGTTTTAAATATGGCTCTATCCAAATTAGATTTATTTTTAGAATTTAGAAATAATTTAAATTTCTTATTCTCTTTTCAGATTTGAGTGAAATGGTGTCTTAGAAAGAAGAAGCCAAAATGGCATTTAAGCTTTTGTTATTACTCCTGTGGGTGTTCACGGACACGGTGGCCAGCAATAGGTATATTGTAAAAACATTTGAAGGCCCCATAGATCGAGGAATATTCAACAAATTGGTCATTAATAGAGAAACCAATGAGTTATTTCTAGGGACTGTTAACTATCTGTACAAACTGAACCCGGAACTGGAGATACTACAAGAAGTGCAGACAGGACCACAAAAAGACGACCCAAAGTGTTCTATACTAACTAATCTAACTTGTGAAGGAAACTGTAACTGTAAATTAATGATGTATTATACCAAAGCTTTAGTGATAGATTATACCAATCAGAAACTCATAATATGTTCTACCTTGTTCCATGGGCAATGTGAGAGACGGCATTTAGATAACATTACTGTCAAGGATGAGGTGTCTTTCATACCCATAGTAGCCAACAATGCCACAGCCTCCACAGTCATGTTCATCGCTCCTGGTCCTGCTGTTGAGAAAGGAGAACCACAACCTGAAGTGTTATATGTAGCAGCCTCATACACACGTACCGGTTTACCTGCGTATCGAGACAAAGTGCCTGCGTACTGTAGTCGCTCGTTAACAGACTTCAACCTAGTTTACAAAGGTTTGATCAATTTCCGAACTTCTGCAATAGAGATTGAATCTCAACATCGTGACACCTTTATTGTACGCTATGTGTATGGCTTTGGCTCTGAAAATTTTAGTTATGTTCTTACTATTCAAAAAGCAAGTGTGCTATCATCTGGATTCATTACCAAAATTGCCCGAGTTTGTCAAAATGATAAGAATTATTACTCGTATGCTGAAGTTGGTCTTAGTTGTAAAGATCCAAAGACAAATCTAGAATATAACTTGGTTCAGTCGGCACATGTAGGTAGAAGTGGCACGAAATTAGCTCGTGAGTTGGGAATCCCTACAACGGAGGATGTTCTGTATGCAGTATTTTCTAAGGGCGATCCCAACTCTGTTAATCCTACTGGAACATCAGCTATGTGTGTCTACTCCTTACGAGGCATCAGGAAAAAATTCACGGAAAATATACAGCAATGTTTTAGTGGCATTGGTAATACAGGACCAGATCACATTATTTCCAGCAACAAATGTATAGCTGTTGTAAGTAAATTTATTACATTGAATGTTTTACGTGTAAATTGACTTGATGTAATATACACATGTAATATACACATGTAGCCAAATGTATTTTGTGCTGATGAGATTACATTAATTCATAAAATGAATAAGTAAATTTTTCCTTGACCAGAGTTTGAATTCAAAGAAAGTAAAGGCATGTGCTTTAACTTCTTGCCATTACAATATATGTGCCATCTTTAGACTGACTATTATTTTTATGTTGTACAATGAAAGGGGAAGGCAGAATTTTGACCATTAAGCAGTGGATCTTTTAAAATGTTCTATAATAAGATTTTATAGTTATGGGTAAATGTGTTGTATATGTATGTAGACTAGTGATTGCATGCATTTTATTTATAGAAATATTTAGTTTCACAGGCATGCATGTACATGGACCTTACATAATGTCATATTGACATCAGACATACCTGTATAAATGTTACCAGAAAAAGAAAATGTTTATACCCGGTAACGAAAATGTCACAGTTTCCATAGAGAATATTACCACATGTACATACATGTACATGTATATGTCCTACAAATAGCTTTTTACCAGTAGCTTTAAGGAAAGGTCATCCAGTTACAAAAAACTGCATGTCTTCATCTTGTCATCACTTTTTATACTCATACTAAGGGTGTGGTCACATGGGGAGACCAACCAGCTTGATGTATGGAAATGCATTACTTTGAGTAATGAGATTTGTTAGAAACCAAAGGTGCTAGCAGAAGCTGATTCCTTCCCATGAGATATTCAACATCTAATTACGTGACACATGACAATAATAATAATAATAATGTACATTTATATAGCGCTTAATCCATCCATGAGCATGCTCTAAGCGCTGTAAGTTAATGGCTTCTGTGGATAATACATCGTGAACATATGCGTCTTAAGTCTAGATCAAAATTGAGCAACTGTTTCTGAACACTTTATTTTGTCAGGTAAGTCATTCCATAGTCGTGGACCATATACACTGAAGGCTTTATCACCAAAAGATTTTAATTTAGTTGAAGGTACAACAAGTGATAGATTATTCTGTGCCACCAAACAGACTAATCCATTTCATCTGCTGATCTAATCTTGTCAGTACGAACACAAACTTTGATCTCTACCTATTTACTACAGGTAAAATCAGTGTGAACTTGTAAATAAGAGGGTAAATTTGGCCAATGCATTTGTACAGTCACTGATTGGATCTTGCCATGAATGTGCGACACTGTCAATTTTCGTAGAAATAAACTAAATAATGTTGCTCTCTGCATGACAAAAATACTTGACTGATGTAGGTATCTACATTTTTATATGCCCACATTAAAATGTGGTCATATATTGTCGTCATCCCTGTCTGGCCGTCCGGCATCCACAAGCTGTTGTGGAGGCTAAAGTTACTATCCGATTGACTTTAAATTTATACACAGTCATGAGACGAAGTCTATTGATTTTCAGTGATTTCTGATAATTACTGCCAGAGTTATGGCCCTTGAACACTTTGAAAAGTTTTGTGGATGCTCTAGAGGCTGAAGTTAATATCCGATTGACTTTAAATTCATACACAGTGTTTAAGGTCTTGAGACAAAGAATCCTATTCATTTTCAACAATTTCCGATAATTACTGGCAGATTCATGTATCTTGATCACTCCGAAAAGTCTTGTAGATGTTCTAGAGGCTAAAGTTAATACAAACAATTGAAACAAATTCAATGCTTTCTGATAATTACTTCATGGGTTATTACAAGTAATCATATTTTTGTGTACTGACAAAAGAAAAAATATGCCCTCAACTTAGCTGCTGTGGGCATATGTTTCATTGCCTGGCAACCTATCTTTACACCTAGATTTCAGTTAAGGATCTTCTGGAAATATGAATATTTTTATAATATATCTAATGGTACATGTACAGGTGTTGACATTTCTACATGCACATCTTATGGTGTGTGTCGACCTAAAAACTGTTGACATACCGGTACACAACTCAACTCTTTACTGACCTAGTCCAGCAGTAAAGGTTACGGCCTCTTGACTAGAATATCCCAGGTTCAATCCTGACGTGTGCCAACAACTCTAAAACAAAAAGAGATGAATAAAAATCATATGATGCACAGTCTTTTTAGTATTACAGCTGCTAGTGGGCATATCTTACCTTACTTCAACCATTCTAGAAAAGGATGTATGATATATACTATTCAAAAAAAGTAGGGGATATTTGATTTTGGCGGCATAATACTAAAATATGCAAATGACTACGAAAAAAATCACTATAGAACCATTTCCAGTTACATGTGACGCCCAAACGCACCAATAGCTACCGCATGGAATGCATGTGATGCTTGGGATCATCATGGGGGTCCAACCCAAGATTTGCACGACTCTGACTTTGAATGTTACAGTCATTGTGGCATTGAATTCCAGGGTGGAAACATCAGTTTAATTGTTTTAGTGACCAGAAAACAAATTTTGATATGCGTCGGCTTACCCAAAATGAAAGGTTACGTGCCCTTGGCATGCTACAGATCGGCACAACACAGGCGGTTGTGGCGCGGACGATGAATGTTTCTCAGTCTGTCATAAGCAGGCTATGGTCCAGATACCGTGATACACAATCTGTACAGGACAGACCACGCTCAGGTCGACCAAGGGCGACAACTCAAGTGCAGGATCGATTTATCCATACCTTGGCCTTGAGAAATCGTGTCATCACAGCAAATCAGATCAGCGCTCGTCTTCAAACAGACACTGGTGTGAGAGTGAGTGGCCAGACGATTCGGAATCGACTGCATAGGGGTCACCTTCGCGCCCAACGTCCTCGCGTGATCCCTTGTTTGAGAGATCATCACATTCAGGCAAGACGTCGTTGGTGTAGGGATCGTCAACACTGGGATAATCGACGCTGGAGCAATGTGATGTTTTCAGATGAGTCAAGGTTCACTGTTGATTTTTTGGACAGACGTAGGAGGGTGTGGCGTCGTCGGAACGAGCGCTTCCAAGACGTTAACGTCATCAGACATGATCGATTTGGGGGTGGTTCTGTTATGGTGTGGGGAGGCATCACTGTTGCTGGAACAACGGCTTTACATGTTGTTGCAGGGCGTGTTACAGGCCAGTACTACCGGGACAACATCTTGGCAGTCCATGTTGTGCCGTTCGCACGACGTCATGGCCGCCGTTTCATCTTCCAGGATGACAACGCAAGATGTCACAGGGCCAGGATCGTTACAGGTTACCTCCAACAACAGAACATCACCACATTACCTTGGCCAGCACTGAGTCCCGACCTCTCCCCCATCGAGCATGTCTGGGACATGCTTGGACAGAGGTTACGTCAACGTCAACAACGTCCTGCCAATGTCCAAGAACTTGCTGCTGCGTTGCAACAGGAATGGGACAATCTGGACAAAAATGACCTTAGACGTCTCATTAGGAGTATGCCACGTCGGATCAATGCTTGTTTGGCAAACAGAGGAGGATTTACCCGTTACTGACTTGGTTGTGATGCTGTGGTAACTTTGCTGTTTGACCCCGGGTATCATTTTACCCTTATAATGGTCAGTCTGTGCCTTACTTAGTCTAACGATCATTTGGAATAAATCGATGAATGTGAACTTCATTTCATTTTGTCATTTGTTTCTTCGTCAGTTTCATTAGGTGACTTTAATAACACTTAAAAATCAAATATCCCCTTCCTTTTTTTGAATAGTATATGTGAAACTCTTTGAACTTTGAATCATAAAAAAATTCATGTTAATCTTCAATAATCTACAATGTATGTCATGTGTGAACAGGATGTTATACATTGTTCATTGTCAATATATCATCTACATATACTTACATGTCCTGTATATTTACTTTTGAACATACAAAAATCTCAAAAATTGTTTTAGTTACTATCATTATATTGTAATGTGTACATGTACATTATATCTGGGCAAAATTTTGATAAGGTTTTTATTTAACAAACTTTAAAAATGTTCCTACAAATTTACATTAGCCATCATTAATGATGACATTTGACATTGCAGCAAATGTTGACTTGAATTGATCTAGTAACAGCTGACAAACAGCCTGTACATTTATTTATCATCTGGGTTCCTTTTCTTACAATATAAACATTATTAAACATGTAGTGTATGTAAATCTCTTATCATAAAATAAACAGGGACATGTAAAATGTTACACGGTCTGCATGATTCATTGATATTCAATTTCAGGTGTGTAAAAACTCACATCTACATGCAATACATGTCATTATAAATGTAATTTGTATGTAGTACAAAATATCATCTTATTATATTCTATCACATGTTTATATGACTGAATTTATGCATTTTTTTTTTTTAAAATTAGAATGT
The DNA here is from genome assembly GCF_932274485.2 of Patella vulgata. Classification (NCBI taxonomy): domain Eukaryota; kingdom Metazoa; phylum Mollusca; class Gastropoda; family Patellidae; genus Patella; species Patella vulgata. Next base: position 50,209,671 of record NC_065885.2, read on the forward strand.
GAGTATAACGGATGATTATTGTGGTGATGAATATAATTTCCCTGTATCTGGTACTAAAGATATCAAGGCTAAACCTTTACTGCAATATACAAATACCTTTGTTACTTCTATTGTGACAGCCACTACTTACAACTACACTGTAGCTTTTGTTGGTACAAAAAATGGACACATTAAAAAGGTAAAGTATTTCTAAACAAGAATGCTACAAGTCACTGAGTTGTGATATGAATAGAGTAGTTTATAATGAGACTGTAATTGGCCATGGATGAATTGTTCCAAACAAGCCAACAGTGAGGCTGATGTCCCCCGCCGAAATAGCAAAATAATTAGATGACACGTATTAATTAATAGAACATTTATTTTTTTCAAAAGTATCGAACAGTTAAACTATAGACTAAGTTTCATCACTGTCTATCAAATAGAATCAAGATTATGAAACTGATAAGCTCTGCTTGGCTTCAGCTCGAAATGTTAATCATTGAACTTAGTCAAGACATTCACCTAATGAACATCTACATCAAGTTTAAACATTCTACCTCAATTAAAAGCAGAGTTATTATGTTCCAAAGTCTTGACCAATCAATTAAATTGCTTATTGCTCCTTAGCCTTAGCAGAAAATTTTCACCATCGAACTTAGTCAAGGTAATGATATAATGAATCTATATTCGGAGTTTCATCTCTCTCAAAGTTATCATGCCCCAAAGCATCAACCAATCAGATTGCTTATCTCTGCTTACCGTAAGCATACAATGTTCATCATTGAACTCCATCAAGGCATTCACCTAATGAAAGCCTACACCAAGTTTGAACATTCTACATCAATTAGAATGTGAATTATTGTGTTCCAATGTCTCGACCAATCAAATTGCTTATCGCTCTGCTTAGCCTGAGTAGAAAATGCTCATGATTGAACTTAGTCAAGGTATTGATGTAATGAAACTATACACCAAGTTTCATCAATCTCACTTAATTAGAACTAAAGTTATCGTGTCCCAAAGCATCAACCAATCAAATTGCTTATCTCTGCTTACCCTAAGCGGAAAATGCTCATCTTCGAACTCCATCAAGGCATTGACCTAATCAACACATACACCAAGTTTGAACATTCTAGCTCAATTAGGCAGAGAGTTATCGTGCCCCAAAGTATCAACCAATCAAATTGCTTATCTCTGCTTACCCTAAGCGGAAAATGCTCATCTTCGAACTCCATCAAGGCATTGACCTAATAAACACATACACCAAGTTTGAACATTCTAGCTCAATTAAAAGTTATCGTGTCCCAAAGCATCAACCAATCAAATTGCTTATCTCTGCTTACCCTAAGCGGAAAATGCTCATCTTCGAACTCCATCAAGGCATTGACCTAATCAACACATACACCAAGTTTGAACATTCTAGCCCAATTAGGAAGAGAGTTATCGTGTCCCAAAGCATCAACCAATCAAATTGCTTATCTCTGCTTACCCTAAGCGGAAAATGCTCATCTTCGAACTCCATCAAGGCATTGACCTAATAAACACATACACCAAGTTTGAACATTCTAGCTCAATTAGGAAGAGAGTTATTGTGTCCCAAAAAGTGTGACGGACAGACAGACGGACAGACAGACGGGACAGACAGACAGACAGACAGACGGACGAACCCATTTTAATAGTCCCCTGCTTTCTTCGAAAGGCGGGGGACAAAAATGAGTAATAAAATATTTGATTTAACCTACCCTTCTGATGAAAACATTAATATTTTAGATTGAAAATGGATGTTAGACACATTGGCAGATTACCACATACCATAGGTCATGACCTAATGCCCTAAAAGTCCTTGAAATCTGTATGGCTTTGTTCAGCAGTATTATACCTATTCCCTACAAATTCTTGTGCCTTTTGTACATGTATCTGTATGTGTTGCAGATGTTTTTTCCACCTTGTAGGCCCATTGCTTCTTGGTTTTAAGTGTTGCTTAATCAGCTACTGACCACATTTAAAAAGATACTATTGAAATCTTGTTTTTGTCTTATTTTTACTTTCTCCATCTGTAACCAAAACATTTGATTGACTTCTAATTAAAAATAGAATAGGGTAATATAATAACATGTTACCTTGTGGTTTTAATTACAAATTTATTAAAGTATAAAACAACCTGTTACAATATAAACCCAGAAACATATGTATTAAATATATTAATTAAATTCTTATGTATGTGATTTTCTAATTGTATTTTTAAGGTGGCTGTGGAGAGTAATGCTACTGAGTATAAGGATATTGCTGTGGAAGAAGGTAGTCCCATATATTCTGATTTACGTTTGGATGAGGCCAAACAATATTTGTACGCTGTCACTGAACGGAAGGTAAGCAGCTTCGTAAATCAATGAAGGTTCCTGACTAGTAATATCTACACTTCTAATCACCTTTACTGGTGTCAATACATTACATGTTCTAATGTATTAATGTCTGTTTTCACCCACTATCACTCAACGCCTTCACTATTCACACCCATTTATAACCAGTTCTCTTAATGCCAAGGAAGTTGAGAGAGAAAATTTGACCAGCATACTTGTTCTGTTTGTTAATTATTGTGTCGTCCGCTGAAAACCATTCTATACGCCTAGTATTCTTGTGGCTTTTCAATTATTCCAATTTTGATCAATACCTTCAAATTTGGTCTTAATTCAGGCCACTAATGTGAATCTCTTGTTGTGTTCCATTGATTGTCAAGTATTAAAACTAACACCATATTGGCATGCAAACTGATGGCATCTAATGAAAGGCTTTTTATAGCTCCAATAGCAAGGTGCTTGTTTTTTGTCCTTCCTTGAATGACTTTTATGGCTTTATCTCCTGATGAACAATACTTTATTACAAATATTCTTAAAGAAAGATGCAGAAATTATGACTATTCATCACTCAAACACTTATTGAAGTTAGATAGTAAATTGATCTAATTTTACTCTTGAAAATCATAAACATCTCAATTAATCTTAAGTAATTCAACCTTAAAGATGGATTCCATTCAGCTGTTCTAATCTTGTTGGTGTGGATATGATATCATATACTTCTGACACTAAACAATATTTTATGATAAAAAGGTGTCAAAAGTAATAGAATTTACAATTGCACTGTAAATGAAGTGATAACTCAAATTAGTGAACCAAAATACCTGGTAGTTGGAGCCAATCTTAATTAACCTTTATTCTGAATTTCCACAAATATATAATCTCTGACAATGTGTGCAGAACTATTTTTGCTGAGACAGTACTTCTTTTATGGCTTGTCACCCACAGTCTGCTTATTCCAAAACTAGCTGACAGAAGCATGATAAGCTATATTCTTAAAATGACAATCCATTTCGTAAACAAATCCTAAAGTAGAACAAATTCCTTTTGGAGCGTTAATAAAAAAACAAATAACATGCTTTAAATGTCAAGAAAAGTTACTTTTGTACAGTGATGTTATTGTAAAAGCCAGATGTTAAAATTAAATCACAACATCAAACACATAATTATCGCTGCAGTGAAAAAAAATGTTCTCCCAAGTTGAGGAGAGGACATCAAGGACATTTGATCATTGCTTGATTGTTGAGAATCTGGATTTAATTAGTTTACCGTTAATAAGGTTAAAACAAAAAGCTAAGACCTTTTGTACTATATCCAATCAGAACAACAATGTCTATTTTGATTTTAAGAAACAATTTCGTTTGTAGAAAAAGTTAATCAGGAAGCACTTTAGAATCAATTTAGTGTAAGTAGTCTCCATCAAATAAGTCACGATCCTCACTGTTACAAATGTAATAAGATTATAAAAGCTTTTGGCTGATAGGTAGGCCTGTAATTAAACACTGGATTGCTTAGTCCATGCCTGATTACCCTTCCTATCTGGCTGAAAACAGTTTTAAGAAGTGTGATAGATTGCCTCAATTCTGCATTAAGCAGGTTTGTGCAGGCTGATTTATATTTGGACATCTTCGTCATTATTTAGCCATATTTTATATTGTCAACAGTGGTTGTATTATAGATGTGTATTACTGTGTGATAACTATATTATACATTTAACTTTCACCCAAACATTAATAACAGTTATATCATCTACTATCAAAATCAATGAGGGAGAAACAATCAAAATTAGTTTGGGGTATGAGTAACCCTAGTTCATTTCACTTAAATACTATATTGATCAACAATCCTGATTACATTCAACAGTTTCTCCACATCTTTTCCTCTTATTTTGCCACAAAGTGAATTTTATCCCTGTGAATTTTTTTGCGTGACGAGTTTCATGACGTCAGTGCACGTCATCCGTGACAATGAATACAATGGTAGTGATCAACACAATATTATCGGAGGTGAAAAGGTGTTTTATTAGCTTTATTTTGTAAACTAATACAGAAACAATGCAACATGAAATTGATTGTAAATTAGATTTTGAATATCCTTTTGTCGTATTGATTTTCTGTTGCTTTGACTGAATAGTCTTTTATAATAGTAAATTTCAAGCCACCCCCCCCCCCAAAAAAAAAATTCACTGCTAAAGAGAAGGATTGATTCCTGCTCCCCAAAATGTTAGCTACCGTCATTTTTATACGCCCACATGGAAATGTGGTTGTATATTGCCAATGCCCCTGTCCGTTCGTCGTCCACAATTTCTTGTGAACACTCTACAGAATACATTTATCATCTGATTGTTTTGAAATTGATATATGTTGTTACATTAGTGAGATGAAGAAGCTTATTTAATTTCAATAATTTCTCTTAATTTCATTTGGAGTTATGGCCCTTGCTTCACTTTGTTGAACCCTGTGAATGCTCTAACCACAAAAGTTTTCATCAGATCTGTATGAAATTGATATGCATTATTAAAATTAGCAAAATGAAGAACCCTATTGAATTTCAGCAATTTTCCTTAATTATGTCTAGAGTTATGGCCCTTGTTTCATTTTGTAGAACCTTGTGAATGCTGAAACGACAAAAGTTTTCATCTGATCTGTATGAAATTTATATGCATTATTTAAATTAGTGAAACAAAGAATCCTATTGAAACAAAGAATCCTATTGAATTTCAACAATTTTGGTATATTACTTCCAGAGTTCAGGCCTTTGTTTCTGTTTGTAACAATGTCAAAGCGAAAAATTGTATTCGTGCAAAATAATTCACTGAACGTATAAGGGATTTTATTCATGTATTTGCCATTCTAACCAAACAAAAGTACAGTTTCCTGGTAAATTTGGTAATAAATAATAATTGTATTCCACGATATTCTGTCCTGTGTATATCAAAATTGCATTTGGTTAATAATGTTCCAATGACATTATAGTACTGATGAAATTCATGCACTGTATATGTAGTAAGGATGAACAGTGATACATTGTCAAGAATAGAAAATGTTTTCAGCTTGTTCTATGGCATCTTGATATCCTTGACAACTAAGTCCATCCTGGCTGTGAAGGACAAATGACTTCTAATATATACTGGAAAACTGAAGCAATGGATAAAAACTTATGTATCAGAGCTTTTTCTCCAGTTCTATTTGCCGGTTCTTACAGATTGGGCCACATTTAAAAATGCACGATTTTTATTACCCTTTGATATGTTACTGAGAGTACATGTACCAAATGACATCAAGTCTTACTTATCGTTTAGCCTAAAGTCTTTTGCCAGAAGAAAATAATTTAGGTTTGAATTGATTTTAGCTCGCATGTCTGAACCATTCATTGGCAACGAGGCGAAGAATTGTTCATGAGATTTAAGCTCATTAGATTGTTTACATCACTTCATTTAACATAGCTAGATATTTTTACAACTTATTAATATTGCATATGTCTGACTAAGCTAATGATTGTTGAATGGTAGCGCTAATGATTAATTATTATAAGTAATGATGCAGTGATAGAAGAATATTGAATATTATGGGGGGATTGTTTTAGCCTCAAGGATCGTTTCACTTTTATGTAGTAAAACATGTATTACATAGATGACTAGAATGGATGTTCTCTAGCTCAATGCTTCCAATCTTATAAACAAATAAATCGACTGTGATGTGCAGGCTTTTAGATAGGCTAGAGGCTAGTATTTATTTAAGCAAATACTACATGTTCGTGTAGTTAATTCTACTGTCTTGCAAACCATGTAGTAATTCAAATGGATATGTAGCAGTAATGAAAGACTATTGATTATTTATACTGCTGTAACATGAGCATTATTCATTCATTTCTCTTATCTAACATGAAAATGTTACCAATAAAGATACTATATGACCATCATATTTAATGCTAATAACCTATCTTAATGATAAACAATAATACAGTAATGAGTTAATTAAAGGTAAGAGGATTAGATATATTTAGATAACAATAGATTTCTAGATTAGGTAAAACTGGCTGAATAGTCCAACATTTCCCTGTAGGCAACACATCAGCATGATTAAACAACAGAACAGCATGTTGAGCATGATCAGTTTTGAATGAAATGTGACCGTTTGTTGTTCACATCACAAAGTTTGTCAATTACATCATTTCCTAGCAACCAAAATATTATAATAAATATCATTTTGTTAAGTTATTCTGAAAATGGTGATAAATACATATAGGATATTCCGTAATTCTCAACAGTTTATGCATTGATGTTTAGTATATTTAAAGATATGGTACATTATGTAAGATTTAGATAAAGAGCTTCTATAATAGTTCAAAAATAGATAATGCAAAATCAGTATATTGAAAATTGCATTCAAATTACTTTAGTCTGAGCGAAGTCATCAATGTTTGTAGTTTTGACAAGATGTGTGGATTGAATTTTTATTATCGTAACCACCATACTTTTTGTTCGAGACTCTGTCTCGCTTCTTTTTTTTAAATTAAATCAATAAATCGCTGAACATTCTAATCCACTTACAATCTGAGCCATCGGATGACCTAGAGAGTTGATTATGGTCTTGTCATGTTAATAAATGTCTAATTAATGATTTATATGACATACCTGCAATAGGAAGATTTAGCTTTTGAGTAATGCCTATCTAGCTACAAATGGCTGTTTTGAAGGGTTAATTCTAGATGAGTAAACAAGTCAGCATTTCATAAATAGCATGTATTTCATTTCTGCTTTTCTGGATATCTTATTACATAGAAAATAAATAAAGATAATAGAGGGTTGGGTGCATGTTTTTATAAATTTTTATTAGAACCTCTAATTAAACACCCTGGTATGATCGCTTTAAATTCCTGTAAACATGCATTAACATTCCACAGCATAAATTTATATTCACATATTTGTTCTTGTCATTCTATAATTGTTGAAGATAGTTTTTTTTTTATGTGGCTTTTAGACTCTAGAGAAACGTCATACATGTGATTTAGAGAAATCATTTAGCTGATGTGTTATTCATGAACTGTGTAATTTTAAATCAAGTTACTGTATTAACAAGACTTATGTACAAGAATTTCCTCCGTTTTGCATATTTAAAGCGCAGTCTTTGCTTAGCAAACACAAACTTGCATCTTCTTCCAAAAATCAATGTAATCATATATGACATGTAGAAGTATGTTCGCAGCCCACCAATAGTTAACACAATGCAATTATCTCAAGTTGACTGTACTTTATGCCCTTAGCCAATGTACTAAATAAGAAAACACAGCTAAATATAACTATAGGAAACATGGTAAAATAGCTAAATAGTCTTGTTGGCAAGAAAGTGGATTTGATTTATCTTTAAATTCTGCCTTATAATCTCATTAAAAAGCAATTGAGTTGGGGTTTTTTTTTTATTAGACTTCCCTGCATATAGAGATGTAAATTATTTATCATTTAAAATTAACAAGTTGAGTCAAATTGTTTCTATGTATGATATATATTAGCAAAGAAATGGACAACATTTTACACCAATACTATAATTACATTTATTTATTTGAAGTGTTAGAATATTCATCCTTGGTAAAAACAAGCAGGGATGTTAGTTATTCCTTTAGTCAAGATGTTGACATTTAAATTGGTTAGAAGGTCAGTTGTACAATATTTGGTGTAGACTGTACAGATTGATATTGTAGATGCCATAAGTTAGGACATGTGGAGACAATGTGCCAACATTTCAACTAGGATGGGTGTGACGTTATTTTATTGTACTGTAAATTTACTTGTACTGTAGTACTTGCAGTATTTATTGTTTATGTAACATAAATCTGATTTTTTAATGTAGTTTTCATTTTTGTTTGAAATTTATCAACCCGACCTGACCCTGCATGCAGAGTTGCACTTTGTTCAACCTGCAGGAACCTCTTCTTAAAGCTATATAACCTATAAAAACTATAATTATAGAGGTTGTCTGGTATTATTAAATTAAATTTATAAGTCAACATCTATTTTGTATTCAAATTGAGTTAACCCAATCCATTTAAAAAATATATTTAGTAGTTCTATTCGAGCTTATAAATAGGCAACATCCAGATTTGCTTCTGATTTTCTTGCTTTTGCAATTATGGTCTGTGGCACAGTAGTGTGCTTGGAATACATAATTTGATAGAAAACGTTAAACATTGTGGTTTGACCTTTTTGTTACAAGATTACCACATGATAGATAATATTACTAGTATAGGTAGATTGTCATTCACACACAGATGTAGGTCAGTGTAAAGAATTTAGCTTTGTGTAATCAAGAAGCAATGTATACTATTACATGTGTAGGTATCTTAATGCTTTAGACATACAGTCAAATAATATGCTTTTATGTATTCTCTCAACATCAAGGTCTTAATATCTTTTTCACTTACATCCAAGAATCTATCATCATTCCAACCTATTTTTTATTGCCTGTAAATCTAAGCATTTTTCTCAGTCGAGTTAAACAAGGTACACATCAATCATATAATTTGCTGTAGTCTGATGAAATTCCCCTGGTTGTGAGAGTTGTCAGACCTATTTATTTGCAGCTTATGCTGTAGAAATTAAAACTGCCAAGATTCATCAGATCCGAACTTTGGGCAATGCACAATCCATTTTGGTTCTTGAATCCCTGAGAATAAAACAAATTGCAATTTTGCATGTTTACTAAAACTACAAAGCAGACAATTTCTATTTATAGTATTGCATTTATTTAAATTTACTTAAATGCAGAAAGTTCTGGGTCACCTCTGACTAGTTTTGTGAATTTCATATCAAGTCAAATTTGCATAATTTTATCTCTTTTTAAGAGGAAACTTTTTCTATGTGGGTATATTACTTGAGCAAAATTTGGTAATCTTGAATGTGAACATTGAGGAAAAATTATTGGTAATAATAAAAATTGTTGAGTTTGAAGTTTTAGAGCATAAGAAATCCGATGGTTTTAAGATGATCAATCCTGATGCAAGTTATGGCCATCTAAAGCTCCATTACTTTCTATTACCATCATGATGTAACCATTTCATTTGTTAGAACATCAGCCGGCTACTGAAAAATAACTTGTTTTTGTCCATGAACATTGAGATCAAGATGGTATCTAAAACCTTCCAGCTCTTTTTGTTTTAAGTTTCTAGTGGATAAGGAAATAAATGTTGGCCTTTTGCCACTTTGAGGTCTAAATGAATTATCAATTTACATCTATTTCATTATTTATGTATTGTGAATTTGGAAGCAGATCTCAAATAAATTCAGAAAATATATTTTGCTAATTCAAGAAGAAAAGTAATGTGTTTGCGGTGTGAATTATTAGTTTGAGTGAGTACATGTAGGTGTTAGAGTAAATAACGCCTTGAATCCCTAGGGTTCGCACTTGCTGGATAGAACAAACACAATTTCGTTTAGAGGTATGATGTTGTCAAGAGGAGAAATAAAAAACAAATAACCACAGGTCTGCCATTTTAACATTTTAAAGCTCCTCACACATTTTTTGCTTCCTTGCCACTTTATTTCGTTACTTTGATCAAATAAGGCAGAACTTTAACTAAACACCTGCATGTCTTGGAGAAAACTCCATTAAATATTGATACAGGTTTTATTCCACTTTTATCCTTATAGCTAGAATTAGTCCTTTATAAAGACATGCAACACGCATCTGTCAATTTTTCTTTTCCGGATAAAATCTTCAGTAGGTTAGAGACATGTTCTTAATCTGAAGTTCCTGAAACTTGGACAGATTTACCGGTTAGCCATCCGGGGGGTGAAAAATAAATAGTCGAATTGGATTATTTTTATTGGTGTGTTATTTTTATTAGTATTAGTAATGCAACAAGTACAGTACAAATATATTATTATTTCAGTAGAATAACCAAAAATCAGTCTGTTTACATATCTTGATTTTTTGAGATTATTGTTTTGACTTTTGACTAATACCCTCAATATTTGGCTTAATCTACAGGCATGAAATTTGTAAAAGATTTACACCTCGGAAAACAAGCAACACATTAGTTTTAGTCAATTCAGCCATTTTATTTTTGACCCAATAATCAAAGGAGGTCGTGTCATATTAACCCTTTTATGAAAGAGAAAGGTCATTGAAAAAAAGTTACTGAAGTTTTATCTCTAGCAGCTGCTTGCACAGCTAGATAAGATTTTTGTTTGTGTTAGTAATTTTATATTTCCAATATTCACATAAAACGTTTTAGTAATTTAATTTACAGTGATTAGAATATTTACTTAATTCATATGAATAATGGTATGTTGTGCAATGCTTTTGTTTATTATGACGACAAGGATTCATTGTGTCGGGACAATTCGTGAATTGAATTTGGTTTTTCTGTTGTAATCAATGATTTATAATAATTGAGAATTCAGTATTACAGAAAATTGTCTGATAGAAGGAAATCCGGCAACATCAATAAAAAATACAAGATTTCTGATTAGATTACCATCATGCCTCGATGATCCTGTACACATACATCAAGCTACAAAAGCGGCATTAATTGAATTAATATGCAGTAATTTGAAGAAGGTTTTTTTTTTAGAATTTCTAATACTGCATGGTTACTCGTGTCGATTGTCGATTGCTTGAATTCTTCATTTGTCTGGAAATTTCTCATATTAGAAGATTTAGATCTTTTGATGTAATCATCTTATTGTACTCACAAATTTATAATTAAAAAAAGGAGCTTAATGGGTTCAACATTGTACCAAGTCACTTTCACAATATAATAATTTTATTTCTACATGGTCACGTTTAGAGACAGGAACAAAAAGACAGAAAATTCAAAATGTCAAAGTGAGTGGCAACAACAATGAAAAAAAAAAGTGACAAAGTATCAGAATAAACTGAATGTCAAGAGGAATACCTACCTGTCACAAGATAACTCTCTCACAAATAAGCCTAATGACGTGGTATTAGGTGTTCTGGAAAGAGTTGTCTTGATATGGATAAGAAAAGAATTTGGTTTTTACGTCTTACCTTTCTACAACAACTGAGCTAATGAAGATGAGCATGCGCCATGCAGTGTGGTGTGAAGAAAATTTTGCCCGGACAAGTGCTCCAGCCTACTCTTATTTTGATTTTTGTCCGGGGGTGGGGTGGTGGGGGTGATTTTTTTTTTGTGTGGTATACATGGGATTTTTGATACCATCCGTACAACCTCTTCACCAGCAACGAGGGGAACCATGGCTGGACAATCTTGAGATTGCCTGGTTAGTGGGCCAGCTCTACACTATCAAGCCATAGTGACTCCCAGGCGGATAAGAGAAGAATTCTTCAAATTCCAACAACTAGTTTATCTTTTATTTTAAGGCTGCAAAGGTGTGTGCATGGGAACTTTGTTGTACATACCATCATTAGACATACATCTGTTAATCCTGACAAGTTGGTTATTTATCTTGAAACATTATAAACGTTCTTTTAGCTAACCTGAGACATTCTAGGCCATAGTAATCAATAGAAATATCCTTGTCAAAATTTAATTGGCTTTTTCTTTGGAAAGATGTTATGTCTGTAAGAGTTGGAGTAATATTTTAACAAACATCTAAGAAAAAAAAGAAGTAAAACTTGTTTTGTAAAAGAGAATATAATTGCTTGGCTGATAATTGATAACCTGCATTCTTTCAGTAGAAAATGAATATGATTGAAAGTGAACATGTTACATGTTTTTCTCTAGCAAAATGTAAATATATTTGGCTTCTTGTTCTCAAGTGGTGTATCAAATTTTCTGTGATTTCTCTATCAGGATACATTATGCTCTTCTCAATGTCATTGTCAATTTGAAATATAATGTAGTATGTGCATGATTCATGTTGCATACCATTCCAGTGTGCATCAATCATGTTTTAGTGCTATGACTCTATGACTTAGTTTTATTTGATATGACATGATCTTGGTTTTCTATTACCGTGACATGCATAAGTGATTTGTAAATGTCGAACTGACTGACCAATTATAACTTTAGATTATCTATCTGTAGATTTTTCTTTTTCAGTTCTTAACTGATATAATTAATGCTATTTATTGTCAATACTCTGATAACATTTTCTCTGACAAGATAAAAATACACACATGATCTGTTTCATCTTCTATATTTGATTGCATTATAGTTTTTGTCAATCATTTCAGTCTGCGACAGAAGAAATGATTGATCTGATCCAAATTACGAATCTTATTTCCAATCTTAAAAGGAAATTATTACTTTACACATACATACATGTAGAACAAAGATAGTAATCATCAAACGACAAAAAATTGTTTTTCTAATTAACCTCCACTTCCAACAAATATATAGGAAACAGTTGCCAAGTTTTGTTAATATTAAGAAAGGACACTAATGGTAATCCATTGCCCAATTTGCAATACCAGATTTCAAGTGTATTTAATACAGACCTGGACACAAAACAGCTTAAAATAGAAAGGGTTCGAGAGTACTTAAAACTGGTCCCCCTCAAAAAAGCATGAATGCAATTTGAGTATTTTATTGAAAATTTGAAGGGGTATTGTGCAACGAAAGGACATTCACATCTTTGAAACGCAGCTGATGTTTCATTTGTGAAAAGTTTGAAATATTGTTCCATGTATGAGCTTAGCACTGACAGCACAAATGATAAATATTCTTCAATTCTGTTGTCTCATTAGACTAACATATGTAGCAGTAATGTCTAAATGGATACCACGATTCTGAATTGTGTTCAATAAGATTTATTATTTGTTGTCATTAATCTTATACGGTGAGAGTACTAGTACAGATTTTGTAAGATTGATAGTAATAATCTAAAACCTGTTGATCAAAATACCTTGTTAACAATTATTCTGATCAATACGTGTAATTAATGACAGGCTGATAAATGCAGTAACACGTACAACATGCCTTAAAGACTAGATTTATAGTCTAGTATTACTGTAGGTTTGATCAACAGGGTTTTTCCCTAGGCTCATACCAATAAAGATTGCTACATTAGATCTTCACTTACATTGATTTTGTAGGTTTACTGGAGGTATTGTGTAGATTTAGATATTGTTACCAACTGTAGCCATGATTAAATGAATGTGTTAGGGAATGGTGATTCGGTGATGAACATGGAACGGTATTTATCCAAGCAATTGTTGGCATGTAACCACCATTATTGATATTGTTGAGCTTCAGTTCATTATGGTGGAAGACTATTGGCTGTTTTAGCATACTAACCTCATATAAAAAATCTAGTGAAAATGTTTTCTTTTCTAAAACCATTGACCTGATTGAACCAATATTTAAATTAGTTTTTTTTTCTCTTCTGGGAAAATATTAAAGTGAATCAAACCATTCTTCACAATCACTGAGTGGCATTTCAGTATTTTGAAGAAATTTTTATAATGTATAATTTGCAGATCAAATTCACACTTAAAAAAAACGGAATGTTATTACTTTAAGCACATTAAATATACAATATTTCTTTAGGATATAAAAGGAAAATGCTTGTTTGATACTATGTTAAAATGTCCATTTTCTAAAATGGTTCACTTTTTGTCCTAAAATCTTGGCCCATTTCCATCTTTTTTGCTTAAAAAGAATAAAGGCAATTGAGTGATTAGCAAGACGACCATAAACAGATTTCCCTAGTGGAATACTACTGCGAAGACACTGGTCATAGCGTGCTTTTGTTAGAGTGGCACTTTAGAACCCAACTTCTGAACTGGTAGAGAATACTTCATTTATTTGTCAATGCTCAATTCAAGTTATACTAATCACTGGTCAGACAGTTGTCAGGAGTGGACAATATCCTAACATATTGGCTACCAGATGAAAATTCTCTCTTGAGACACCATGTGAATGGTTTGTTCGATATAGATTGTTGTTTAGGCATGGAAAACGCAATTGCCTTTAATTGATTTTAATGAAGCTAGTTATAGAAGTTAAAGATCAAAAGATTCTACTGGAAAGTTGCGTGAGAAATTTTCTGAGACGTTGGATTGCTCTTATTTTTTTTAATTTGTATTTTATTATACCCCAATTTCATGTCAGTCTCTGTTGAATATAAGTTATGTCCTGCATAACTGTCCACCAAGCAATGACATATTTTAAAAGTAAAAAAAAATTCATTGCCTAAGAACTATTGCCCACAGTCACCCACCTTCGAATACAACTCTGAAGCTAGTCAATTCTTAATGTTGTATTTTTGTACTCAGACATGCTTAATTACATAATTACATTAAAATAGCACATATATTTGACATCTCAGATATATGTGAACATTCTGGATTGCTATGCCTTTAATGATACTTTGTAATCAAAAAGGGAACTAACAATGTCATTGACTTACTTTTCCGCACTCAAAGTTAAAGGTCAGAATTCAGAAAATCTGATTAATGGGAAGATTCTTTCACACTTAATCATCTGCATCTTTGAAAGATTCCAGTAAAATATTTACCAAATTTTCCAAGAAGCATTAAAATTTCACTCTCTATGATGAAAAGCCCTTTTAGATTAAGAAGATTCTTGGAGCTGTTATGTGAAAATGTAACTGGTATATATGATCATATCATCACTTTTAATATAATTTGGATAATTTGTCATTGATATTATTGTATTCACTGAATTCATGAATTTTGATTATGATGTAAGTTATTAGATATTTACTAGAATTACACTTTAAACAGATTGATGAGAATAAGTGACGTGAAACCTTGTATCAACAATAGACTCGACTTGCATTCTCAGAAACAAGTCTGCAGTTCCATTTGTCATGAATTAAATATGTTGTCTGTTCATTGTATGTGCCACTTGAAGACAATACCAATATTTGAACAATGATTTGACCATACTGGAAATGTGCTCCAGATATTTAATCTGTTCATGGTATTCCATGAAAAAGGTAGCTCTAATTAATTCACACCCATAGTCCACTGTGTATCTATGATGCAAATGTGACAACTATGTGCCATGTAACAATTGCAACCATTTTGAAATCAAATATTGTGCTGTTGACAACATTCATAGCATTAGCTGATGGTGTGAACTGGTTTCCTGACCTGTTTATTTTAGGAGCATCCTTTGATGGAGATAATTAAACTCTTCAAAAGTTATGCACAATGGTTATTTCAAAGAATAATTCATGTTTGATTAAGATGGCTTTCCCTATTTGTATCAGAATCACCTTACAGATCAAGCATTCTTGCAGATCTAGCAATTATAACAGTTTGTCACTGGATAACATTACTAAAACAACTGGTAGATTGTGACATAATGTGAAGCTCCTTCGGTGAAGACAAGTCTGATTCAACAAATACTGTTAGCATAAGACAAAAGAATGCTTCTTTTCTAATTAAGGAATGTTGAAACACCCTAGTCCATTGAATCTTTTTGGGAGCTTAAAGTGGCATTTATTAAAGACGCAACCTATCTTACTCAGTAGTTGGTTGAAAGTTTTGTGTCGACATCCCCAAGATATATCAAGTAGCTTTCAGCTAAATTATTTTAAGCTCGAAATGACAACAATTTGATTAATGGCAATACTCTCTAACATCAAGCCTCTCTACTGCCTATATTTTACAATCTGGATTATTGAGATTCACTTCTTAAGTACAAACAAATCAATCGCTGAAATGGGAATAATTAAAAAAAGACGAGGGTTTGGAGTAGTCTACTAAATTACTCTGTTGTCTATCCAAACACAAAATTCATTTCACACTTAGACCCTTCACGCTAAACTACCTCATTCTAAGATCAAAAGTTTCTTCGATGACTTTCCAGTGAGCTACAATGAAAGTTTGCTCACTAAACATAGTAATGGTTGTTTTGGTTTGGAGTGAACTGGAAATATTTTGACCCTTCTTCTAACCTGTTCAGACATTCTGGCATATTGAAAGTAGAAATAACATGACTTAAGGTTTTGTGGTTGATTTTAGCTAATATTGGTTTTTAGCTGTGATTACTCACCAGAGATTTTTGTATGATAAATGTATAGAATTAAAGAAACACATGAATAACTTAGATATCTTTGATGATTCTTTAACTGATGTGAATAATTTCTCCTGTGAATCATACTGTCAAATTATACATTATGCTCATATTTACCGATTATACATAACGTGATTTCACCAATGATATTAGAGTGCTTGATTGATCTATCTCTAATCTTATCACATTTTCACCCCAAAATATCTAGCTGAAAATGATTTTAGTACAGCTACCAGGTAATTTGAGGGAAAGTCAGCCATTATTTTAGTTGGTAGGGTCTCGTGAGGGAGTTTGCAATTTCATAAATGCTTTAAAATGAAAAATAAATTTTTCTTGGGAATTGTGATTGTAAATTTCTGTTGCCTTTGAATCATGTAATTACATAGTTTCTGACTTGATAATAACGCTGGTATCATGTTACAAATCATAGTTTTTACATAAAACTTGAAAGTTGTTATGACACTCAACTTTGTAAGTAGAAAATAAGACCTATAACGCGACACAAGTATTATTTTCGAGTCAGAAACTGACAATTACCATAAATACATGTTTAAACTGCATCATAAACTTGCACTCTGATTTTCATTTGAGAGATGCTGAATCCCTTGCAAACTAAAATATTGTAAAAGTTAAATCTTTAAAAGGAATATCAGTTCAAAAATGGTTCAGTTCTCTTCTGTATTTACATAAGAGAGGTTGAATTGAAAAATTAAATATCGTGCGAAAAATGCACAACCAGGGTTTGGAACTTTGAATTGAAGTATTTGTGGATTAATCCTAATATAGTTTTACCACATGAAATTAACTCAGAAATTTTAAGTGGTGCTTAATTGATCTTAATCAGCAGTCACAATACAAAGACTAATGGACAAAATCGAAAGAGAACAAGAAGAAGTAATATGTGGAAATTTTCTTATTGCTTGACATTTCAGGAATGTTATCCTGTTGACCATAATTACACGGAAGATTTTCAAACAATAGGTTTATCATTATATCATATCTCTCCTATATATTTCCTAGTATTTCAAACAATCCATATTTACATGTAAGTATGATTGTCATATTATATTCGGTCACAAGCTATTCTGAAGTAGGTATTTCCTTCATACTTAAAGTGTGACAAGATGATACTTCAATAGATATATAATACAAAATAGATAATACGAAATATATTTAAAATGTTTCGCTATTTCATGTCCTGATACCAAACATAATGAACTTTGGCTAGAATTTTTTTTTAAAATTATCATGACCACTTAATGGTAATGAAAAGATTTTGATTATGTACGTAAGTGGTATGTGGGGATGTTTAGTTAGAATGTAGGCTCTTCAGTTATTGGTAAAATTTTAATATTATATGGACTAGTACTACATATAACACATGGCCTGAAACATCAGTCCATAAAGTCTGTTTATAGATGAAAAATCTGTCAAATTTGATGTAAAGAACAAATAAAAAAAATATACCCAAACCAAGTCCAAATAGAGTAAAAATATATTTATGCTGATGTCTTTTTAATTTTATTTGCACTTTTTCAGTTTCGGCAACATATTTTAAGAGCATCTGGAACTATTTAAAATTTGTGCATTTTTTTATGGAATATGAACTGAAATAATACAACTATATGGTCACATCCATACTGCAGATCTGATCTATGAGTGCAAGTTGTATGACAGCATATCTTTAAGGGACATAAAACGTGTGTTTAGCTTTGTAAGAATAAATTTTGTGCTTGCATAGTTTCAGTGTGAACGCAAATATGTTTCCTTTTAATGTCGATTAGAGGGGACTGTCTTCCAAGAGATAAAACGTGATAATTTGTAACCAAAGAACGTGGCAGAGCATACAGATGCATCCACTTGCAAAAATATTTTGTGAATGGTGTCATTGTATGCAAGTTTAATTCTCACACTGATCACATGATTGCCATTCCTCATTTTGTTATCACTTCTTCCTAATGCAAAAATTTTATCCAATGTGAACACAACAAAGTTATGCTGACATAACTTTTATGCATGCAAGACTCTTCTGTAAGGTTTTAAATTCTGAGTATTGTACAAAGTTTTTCATTGATATTTGGTTTTGTCACATGTCCCCTTCTCATTGACATTTTTCTTTGTCATAAATAAATATTAAGAAAATTTGTCTGTAAGCTGTTCAAAATATTTTAAGGTGCAATATTAGATGAGTGTTAGAAATTGTTTTTTCAATGAATGCCAATCTTTCTGGCATTAAACATAGATGCACATAGATAGAAATGTCTTAAATGCCACTTGGAATCTGTCTGACATTTTATTCTCAGCCTTTACTAATATAGGAGCCATTTTGGAAGACCATCTTAATTTATAATGGATGAACTACACCACTGTACTGGATATAACACCATGACCCAAGTGTTATTTATGTTCATTGTATCAATTTCTTTTATTACTCCTACATTGTGTAGAGAGTTACCAACTAGAGACCATGTTGAGTCACACACTTGATTTACTGAAACATGAAGTCAACTTTAAATTCATCTCCTTTCTACAATTTTTATGCATCAGTAGAAATGTAAATCATAATACGAGATTTCATCTGTTGTACAGGAATCCTTTTTATAGAAACCTATGAGCGTAGCAAGGCAAATATTATCAGTGGTAATGTACTTGACGTTCATTAGTAGTGTCTTAATTCTCTTGAGATCCATTCTTGACCATATCTGAGGTATAAATCAGTTTCTAGTGGGATTAGCTTTTTATCTAGTAGCTTCTCTTAATATATACTAAGTGGATTGTATTTAATGGTTTAGAAGATGAAATAATTGCTGGTATTACAGATGGGGTAGACCATTGATGGCAGGTTGATAATATATTAAAAGAAAATCAATCACTATTATATCTTATATAATTGGCATGTTGCTGAATAATAAAAAAAAGTCTTGAAATATTGGTCATCTTATTTTTCTGTCTCTGTTTTGTGTAATTTAATTCTGTTATGTGCTGTTATGTGTTTGTATGGTCACTCCATTAACATGTAAAGACTAGTTTAAGAAAAGTATATTCTGGACCTGAGACAACTGCATAATATTACTGTTAATCTTTGCTAGACAACCTATCAAATATTTAAATAATCGTAGTCTTTCAAAAGATTGTGTGAAATTTATGGGTTTTGGGTGGACGAATCAACTAATTATAATTTGTGCATGACCATTTTTCGACAACAATGAAGTGGTGTAAACAACAGAATAATAAAATGGACCTGTATTTTAGGGTTATTGAACGAGTCAGCTGGAATATGACTTGTTTGGTCTGGACAAAAATATGTCCATTTTGTATAGGGTGTCAAACATCATATGAAGATTCCTGTACAACTTAAAATTGT
This sequence comes from Patella vulgata, assembly GCF_932274485.2. Lineage (NCBI taxonomy): Eukaryota > Metazoa > Mollusca > Gastropoda > Patellidae > Patella > Patella vulgata. Next base: position 50,229,336 of record NC_065885.2, read on the forward strand.
TTCCCCATAAGACAAAATGGTGCCGACAATAAGTTGAAATCCTTTCAGTAGCTGTTGGCTAAGCTACAAAAACTGACAGCAAAATAGTACCCAGGACCTGCTAGATAAGCTGCTAGATGGTATCATGAGGGAGGACCTTTCAAGTAACTGTCAAGTCATTTGGATAGGAATAAAAAACAAGGTCCCGTGTACCTGCTGGCATGCACTTAAAAGAACCCTTGACAGTTGGAATTCAAAATAAAGAGTAGGCTATATTTGCCCTATCAGGACAAAATTTCCCTCCTACTAATAGTACACTGCATGGCATATATCCATCTTCATTGGCCAGGATAGAGCAGAAAAATGATATGGTAGATTTCATTTAAGTATGACTAGTTTCGACCATATGTTGTTGGGTTAAATTCACTTTAATTCCCATACATAAATACATGTACATTATTTTTCAAAGGAGGCGATATCTAGTTTAAAGAAATATCGATTATGGCAAAAATGTCCCATGTCTACATTTGAGATAAGTGATATTCTTGCTAATCTCCTGAGGAAGAAATCAAATTAGTTCCAGATACTTTGAAATTACTTCTTATATAGAAATTAAAATTGCTTAAGGCATGTTCATCAAGTAACCGAATCCCCATTATAGCATGACAATATGTAAAGAAGGAAGTTAGACAAAAACTCTAATGAAATCAATTCATATAGACGTATAGCTTATAGAAAATTAATTCTGGTGTCTGATATCAATGTGCGTTGTATTCCCGGTGTGCTGACTTTTTTTTTTGGCACCAATCAACAGGAATGATTTGTGTCTGGATGCAGATGCAGATCCACTTAATCTTGAGGGTTTTGTGTTTTGAATAAAATCAATGATGTGGTAGAAAATTGCATTAGAAAAAAGAACCTTTTAAAACTCTTTGGAATTTACCATGTTAAAATTCACACAATTCAAAGTTAAATCAATCATGGAAGTATACAGACAAAAAATAAAAGCCCTAATTCTATAGATTCTAGTTTTTTTCTACATTTTTTTTTACTTGTTTCATACCATAAAATATAGGCCCAGACAAGTAAGTCCCTGTACTCCAATCACTGATGATTAAATCTGTTTGTTTCTTGAATTGTAATAAGAAGTGCTTAATCTGTACAAGAGTTTCTGTTAATCTCCTTTTCTTGAGTATGTGACAAGTGCTAATTTGATCAATCAGTTTTGGAAATGGATTTGATATGCTTTGAAACATCCTTGTCATCAATAATATTATGGACTGATGGCATCCAAGCCCCAAGCAATGAGCAAACAATAATTTTATTGTTAATTGAACTTTGCCAGATGTCAGGGCTGTGGGTTATCCCATTTTTCATAGTGCTTAGAATAAAATTGTATTTTGAATTAAATTATTGATCACAGATTTTACAGTGTATGTGTCGATAGTTTTGCTTTTAATGAGCCCACATTGAAAAGTCTGTCTAGTCATCTGGAATAGTCAAAAAAACCCATATCCATATGTGTATACATTGAGTGCATATGTTTACTGTCCTTAATTGATGTAATATAAAAACAAATCATGAGTCTCAAAGAAGGCAGAAACAACCCTCTCCTGGCAAGTTACATTACACACATGACCATAGAAACCCCCATTCCATTCAGCTTAAAATATTGAGCTAATTGGAAATCATCATTGATGGGATTACGTAACTAATTGCGTAACCTGATCAGTAACTCTTGCTATCTTCGACTTGCAGAATGTTCCAAACTTTTGCAGAATCCTATTTTTCGCTGGAAAACAGATATGAAGAGAGAGAGTAAACCAGGCATCGTTATAGATGTGTTCAATTTTTATTCTTAGTAGCTTAGTGTAAGAAAACTGGTCATCAATCACACAAAACACTGACCATTTCTATGTCTGTGAAAATTTATATTGAGATAGTTGGGCAAGATGAATGTTTCTATCAAAAGTTTACTTGTGTTTATTCACTGAAATAGATCTGTGCCTTCTCCCTTAATACACAGCGAATGGAATATTTTACAAAGAATGAATTACTAACGTTTAATATTAAGCTTTAAATCAAACTTTGATATGATCTTTTTAATATATTTGTATATGACAGAACTGACTAAATGGAACATTTTGTAAAAAGAAGATTTGAAACACGAAATGATTATAAGTCTGGAAAAGGAAATAATCAATGGTAAACATTTGGTGTACAAAATGAGACTGAGAGAATGAGACTAGAAAGACAAAAAGGGAATAAATTTGGGTTCATCTCTTTTGAGAAATTAGTATTTGATGTGACAGGTCTATTTTAAGTGATCCTTCAGTTGAAATCTTGGTCTCTATTGGGCATACCGTCTGCATTTATTGAATATTACATCATGCTGATCACATGACATGTAACTTTCATCTCTCCCCCAATTCATATTAACAAGTTCATTTTATAAAAATTATCTTCTATTGTGGACATAGAAATGATTGACGTGACGACAACTCAAGGTCAACAACAAGGAGACAAATGGAGAAAGTTCTTTGACAAATGGCCTCTTCAGGGATTAAAAGATGTTGATGTAACTATGGTTGCCTGCAACATAACAGTTCCATGTGTTCAGGATTTTGATACCAGATTTATCTGCTAGAACATTTTTTTTTCTCTGCCCGCTTTGCTGATTGTTTTGTTCATTGGCTTTGTTAAAACATTTTGACATGTTGCCGTGAGCCATTTTGGTTCAAATATTTGATGTTTCTTATAAATCCTAGTACAAGTTTGAAAGACTGTAGAACATTATCTAAATTAGTTCCAATGTTTGATCGTGTAACTAAGCATCTTTTTTTTTTAAATCCACAACTATTTGACAAAAAACGAAAGAGCAGAAAGTGAGCTGTAGTTTATTGATTGTTGATTGTAGTTTAAGTACATGTATTTTACTGATTAACGTATTACAAGTTTTCGTATCATTTGATTGTTAATGTTGGTGAATTCATAGTTTCTCATAATTTTCAAACATTTCTATTATGCACATTTTAACAGTTACACCACCAGTGACTTTATTAGATAAACGTTGTAATAAAGTTAGATTAAAAGGCTTTTAATCAAGTGTACACACATGAATTAAAAATGAGTGAAGAGCTTGGTATTTATTACTACCAGTAGATGGCTATGGATTGATAATCTTCTCAAAGATATAATCATTGATGTGTACTCTGTTTAGCTAAATTAAACTCAATTTTCACATAGATATTATTGGGTTTAGATATACTAGAGTAATAAATACTTATGAACCCCATTTATGCTGGAAATATTGCGCAGCATTTTCAAGAGTGTAAATGGGTTGAATCAAGACTGGACCATAACTAACCGACCAAAGTGAGGTGGTCTTAATCTGGATTCAAGTACAGTTCTGTAAAAATTTTGGTTATTTAAATTGAAAAGAAGTCTGGCCTGGTTATTTCAGTACATATGCGTTTAGTCATTACTGCATTACCAGCAAGTCCTTGACCATAACAAATTGTTCTATGAAGAACAGTTCTGGCACTGATATAAATGTTTAGTTACACCATCATATCCTGTAAAATTGTGTATGGATGGATATATCATTATTGGGGACCAGAACTTGAAGAGTACATTTTATAGGTGTCCAGAGTATATGGAGTTATATATGAGTTCAGTTAGTGTATGAATTGTTAAAACTGGAAGTCATTATGACGCCGGATGGTTAATAGGAATAATTACTGCTCAGTTATTGAAGTCCTTTATTTATTTCAGTCATTTTGTTTTATTATCATCAGCAGATCAATGTTGTTAATGATTAGTAATGTGTCTTTATAAGGCTGTTTTATTCTTTAAGTAAACAATATACGCAAAATAATCAATACATTTCATTAAGACCCATTTAGCAGCCGAGTGTTAATACCTAGCATAGAAACTGGAACTATTCTGCATACGACCTCTTTCAAACAATGTGTCTCACATTAAGCATGTGAATGGTCATATAATGAAAGATTTGGTGATTATTGTAGATTAGAAAGTTGAAGATATTGTCTATTATAGAATAAAATTGTGATGATTTAAGCAGGTAGTTACATCTGATCAATCAATACTCATTATTTATCATTCGTGGACTTTTTCACTCTTTTCATGACAATGATTTTACATTTTTACGTTAACAACTTATTTATAGATTTTTATATAATTAGGCGTCATTGATTCTTATTTGGAATTCTTGGTATCAATTAGCATAACTGATAGTAAAAGTTCATAAGGATAAGGACAAATGAAAGTCAATAATGACTGATGAGGTAATGAGCTTTCAGATTTTAAAATCTTGATTATATTTTCTTTTTTGATTTTTTTTTTTTTTTTTTTTTTTTTGCTATTTATTGAAGTGAACCATTTTTTCCTCTGTGTAACACAGTACAATAATTTGGTTCAGCTGCTTCAGGAAGCATGCTAAATTTAAATATAAGATTACATCCTAAGCCTTGACGATTTTGTTATTATTAAAGTGAGAAATATTGATTTCTATTGTCAATTTTCTCTTTATGGAATTATATTTTCTCATTGTGTGCTAAAGTTGGTTTGATATTTTATTAATTTAAGTTCTTATCTCCTCACAACATTATTCACTTATACTGTAGGGATTTGTTAGATGATCATTATAGTATTTAATTGATCAATTTATCTATTTAAAAGTGTCTATATAGAGAATAGGCTGGAATCTACTTGTTTTACAATCAATGTTTATTAGAACATATTTTTGATCTCTAATGAAATTGAGTTAATGAAATACATTAAGACTGTCTGTTTTATTTATGTATAATAAATATAATATAGAGCCAAGAGATACAGCAATGGAATGTAGAAATATAATGATTGCTAGATATATGTACTAGAGTAGGACTAGAACTGTTTCACCCCTATTGAATCAGATATTTATAGAATGTAGTAGACTCTACCTGCAGTGCTGATTATAAGACACCAGTTTGTCTACTCACATTCCTGCTGTAGTTTCTTTTATAATAATATAAAGGTCATGTTTATTGTGGTAATCTTTGGCAAGATTGTCCAAAACTTTCATTTTATTAGTCATCCTAGTGATCATATGTCATTTCAGACTGCCATGACTCGACCCTTTTAGTAAACTATTATAGCTCCCATAGTGATCTTTAGTTTTCTGAAAAACTGATTCTTTCTTCAATTATGATTACAAAAGAAGCTCGATCAGGAATTTTATTGTTCCATTATATTTCACAATTTGGTAAATTATTTTAAAATATCTGAAATCCTGTTGCTTCTGCTGCTTGTTTGATATTAATGTGCAGAACAGCAGGACGTTAAACCCCATTTCAATATTAATGCCAGATCTTTTCCGGGGAATAAAATTAGCTGAAAATTTCAAACAAATAAAAAACAGCTTAGTATCTTGGATGCATTCACATCCAGACAGACAATAAAACCAGGGAGAATGCTGATGAAAAGGGTTTTTTTTTTGCTTGAAAATAGAATTTATTAGACTGGTAACTAATTTCATATTGGATCAAATGATATAAAAGTATTGTTTGATGTTATATTGTTATATAAACATAGGCTTCTAATTTAATTATAATCAACTCTGTTCAGTTAAAATATTGATATATTTGAGAAGGAAGTACAATTTAATTAATGATTAAACTAGACAATTTGTGTTAATTAGATATTTCTGAAAAAAATGATATGGTTACTCCAGAGCAAAATTAAATTTGATGTCATGCTTGACTGAGATTTCTGCTTGATAGCACTCTAATGATTTAATTGGCCTTCCCTTCAATATCAGACATCTTCAAACATCAATTTATTCCTTAGTGACAATCAAGTGTGTGGTTGTCTCTAAGCCTTTTTTCAATAAAATTTTAAGTTGTTCTGTCCTGGGAAATTGTTTCTCATAGAATAGAAATATGACAACCATGTTCCTTAGATCTTTAAATTAGGATTTAAAAAAAATCTGTTCAAAAAGTCAACTTTTGAGAAAAAAATCCAAAATGTTATTCATGAATTGTGTAAAATGTCTTTTGAGCAGCAGTATCTTATTTTCTGTCAATAAAACACAGCATTACAACTTTTTTTCAGTGTGGAAGTTTAGTTGCCTCATTTGTTGCTATTGACTACCAGTAATCTTTACAACATTATTTGAAACATGTTTTGTTGTTATTTTGGGGATGTTGGGTGTAGATATGTGAACTACGCATGTCAAGGGTCGATCCCAGGATTGAATATAACAAGGAATAGGGTCCCTGCCTAACTCAGAGGGTTCTCTAGGTTTTTACCTTTTTCTGGGGGGTTGGGTGACTGAATGGTTAACGTGTGTGCGTTGTGACATAAAGTCTGTCATTGAGTCAAGTGGTGTGGTTTCGATTCCCCGATTGTACGTCGCAACAAGTAGGGTCGCCTGTCCAACCCTTTGTGTTTACTCCGGGTCTTCCAGTTTCCGCCCACTGCTAAAGAATATATTGGTTCTGAAATGACCTGATTAGTGTTGAGTTGATGTTAAATCCATTTCTCTCTGGTTGATATTTGAAAATTGTATATCTTTATTTCATTTTATTTTTCAGATAACCAAATTGAAAGTACACGATTGTAGTCAATATAAAACTTGCTATGATTGTTTGGGTGCCAAGGATCCTTTCTGTGGTTGGTGTTCTTTTGAAGACAAGTAAGTTCCAGTATTCTGTTCCTGTTTAAAGATATCTAATCCAGACATGGATTGAAGTTGTCACACTAACACTTGTCATCACTTGTATTTGGTTCTTGTTTTTTTTATAACCCAGTTCCTGGTGAAACTTTAACCTTGGTTGCATTTTATAAAGTTCTACTTGAATACATTTAACAAACAATGTTATTGACGCCAAAACATTTCCCTGTGGTTACTTGTATTGGGTGGCATATAATGCTCAGGAGCCAATCAGCAGTTAATATTGCCCCCTGAATGCAAAGGTTCAATTGGGGTAGTTAAAGTTTTCCTTGTGTTTGGAAGATGAGGTTCTCCATGTTTTTTTTAGGTCCATTCAGAGGCATAAAACTCAGTGGCTTGTTTATAACTCAAATGTTATAAAATTAGGTTAAAAGAGATATCGAGTCACCCTAACTATTTGCCCCTTGTTTGAAACTGAATAATAATAATATTTATAGCACAAAATAGCATGTTAAAATTTTATTGTACAATTAGTATTTGTTTTTGCAATATTTTAGGATTTTGCATTGTTTTGGAACACATTCATAATAGCCAGTATTGTATGTGTCTGTGATTGCTAGAAATTTCCAAAACATTTGATTCTGATCGCATGATACACATAGACGGCTGCTTATAATTGTCTCTGTAAATTATGTTTTGAAACCCAGATATATTACAGAATTATAAAAGCATGTCTTTTCATCCTACTGGTATGAATTGATCAATTTGCTTTAGATTTGTTGATAATTTTTTTTAGTACCGTAATACATGTATTCTTTCTCTTTAACTGTTTTGTTTAAATATAACATTTATTTTTTTTTTGCTAAACAAAGGGAGAGACGTGTTGATTTGTAAGTACCAAGTCTACATGTTGTAACCTTATAAAATAAATACCCTGTGGCTTCTCTTTATATTTTCTAATTATGAGATGTTAGTCTCAACTTGCACATTATAATAGTGGTATTTGTAGACAAACAGATTAGGCTGTATGGGGGAATGTATCAGTAAAAAGGCTTGATGTTCATTCTTGGAGTATTTTTACTTTTATCTTTATACGAAACATGTCGCCTATATAAAGCAGTCGTCAAAGGTGCCTTGTATATCGAACACACTGATAACAAAGATAATTTAGTTGTAAAATAGAAGCTTTGATACAATCCTTAAGTTCAAGATTTTTACCCTTAGTGAAATAGTGTTTCACTAGGGGTTGATATTTGAACCGTTAGTGAAAGAATTATTTAACTAACAGTTTGAAGGGATATGAGAAAGCTTCTACTTTGATTAACTTTATATGTGACAAACAAATTATTATGATCTATTAATAGAAGGGTGTAGTATACCTATCATCATTGCTGTAACATTTCGGGAAATAGATAATAGTTCACGCTTTATGTAATTGCATGAATATGAATGGCTTTAGTAAAATTTGAATGTTGTAATCCTTGTTTTTCTGTTTATCATCATATTTATTTTTGCTTGTATAAAACTTTATAGAAGAATTTTATTAACAATACTAGGAATTAGTTTGGTATACTTGACATGTATAATGCAACACTGATTAATATTGCACATTTTCAGATTGATTTTGATTTTGAAATTTTGATGCTTTAGGGGAGTGTGGAAGAATATTCTATGTGCACTGTTGATATCATTTGGGGTTGGGGTTGATTTGTGACATTGAAATGTGATAATAATAATCATCTGTCTGATGTCATTTATTCTTGTAATATAAGTTGAAAAGTCAGATTGATTGTCTATTCTTTTTGCTAACCTCTTCGGTCTGAGTCTTACCTGGAAGCAAATTATTTAAATGTTTTTCCTATAATGAACGTGTCTTAAATAGATATTAAATATGTCATTTGTTCCAATCTTTTAAACAATTTGTATATATTTTCAAGATGGGTGAGGAGAAGAAGCCCATAAATTTTCATTAATTTAGGAGTTTTAATAAACATTTATTGCCCATTTTTATCCATGTTGTCTGCCCATAATTTCTTGTAAATACTCTATATCTCTGTTTTTAATTTCACAGGGATTGTTCATGGGCCAAAGAGGGTAGATGACATTTGACTCTTAAAGCTATGAACATATTACAGGACAAGATTATGACTGGAATTCTTTCAAACTTGATTGAATTTATTTTTTCCTTTAAATTTGTTGACATTGATTCTAGAGATAGTGTGGGCATCTTTACTTGTGTTGGTGTATTAAGATTCCCCTGACAAGACTATGTTATATAAAAGAAGTGAATATGGTAGATTCACATTATCTTGTGATGTCTTAGATAATGGTTGGTAGTTGATCTACAAATATTCAGTAACAGTCTCTGGTGACTACTTGGCTAATAGCAATCATTGACATTCATTGCCATTCTTCAATTCTCAACATATTCTTTCTGAATCTTGAATGTTTTCAAGTACCAAAGATCATTAGATGTGTGTCTAGATGGCTTCATGATGAACTTCTCTCATGTCCCCAGTTCGTTATTTTACATAACAACTCAGTTCTGCTTTGCAGAATTTTTGTCATATGTCATTAGTTGTGTTTGCATCACGGCCCATGCGTTGTTTACCAATTTGAAATGATATTGAATTCTCACAGTACTTCAGTTCCTTATGGCAGTTGTTCGTCTGTAAAAGTTGACGAAGATTCTAATGAAAAATATAATCTTGCTGTAATGTGTGACTGATAGAATGACAGCATGGATAATTAGTATTGAACAAGTTGCAGTTGGTCCCATGGAGTCAATTGATCAAATTAAAGAGATGGTTCTAATTAGACAAACTACTTGCTTCTTCACAAACTGATAAATTTGAATGATGGCCTCAAGATTGCTTTTTATTGTCTGTTCAACATTTTTCATGTAAAAAACATAAAGACCATACCCATGGTCATGGCAGGTGTTGAACTCGGCCAATTTTCTCAAGCTTTGGGGATTGTATTGGAGATAAAAGAAGCATACTACATGTTGCTGTGGGTTGATTAGCCTGTACCTAGAGTGTATCTTATTACCACTGGCTTCAATTCCACCATATTCATCATTATGATGGCGGCAGATTTTATCCATAAATTCCATAGGGTTTTTTCAGCTTGAATGATAAGTTCATTTTACATAATCTCCTAATACCAGTTTTGGCCATTTATACAAATTATCCATGCTTGACTTTCTTCACTCAAAAATACAATTGGGAATAGTGCTACATGAGATGGACATGGAAATTACATAGCGAGCAAATAATGACAGATCACATTGCTCATAAAACACACTGATAGCTCCTACGTTACAAGCAAAAATAATACAAACATAAAATATGTTCAAATGATGAAGTCATCAAGATAGGCGATTTCAATAAATCATACGCACTATTCAAAGATGCACATTTTTATTATTTTTTTTTATTTGGTATTTATTCATCATCGGTACAGTTATATCTTGATGAAGAGTTTTTACACGGTATTGGTATTAAACTGATCTGCAGACGACTGACAGGCGTGATTAATACCAACAAATCAATACTTATCCATGCAAATATGTCTAATCACTTGTAATTATATTGGCATGTTTGACCAGTGCTTCTCTCATTAATTACTTGTGACAGTTGAAACTCTGACAGTTTCCAACACATCAAAATACTGTTTAAATATTCTATATTCTGACATACTGAATTGTATGTGGAATGGTGCATCATACTTTATTCTGCCCTGATGTAATTACAATTGTTTATGTCAGTTTAAAGGTTTGAACATCCATCATTTTTACCCGTGATTCATGAATTTTGATCAGTTGCCATTAATCTTTGACCTAAGGTTGACTACATCAAATGACTCTTAAATTATTGGAATTAGTTAAATAATATTTGATAGAAGCAGCCATGCTTGGCTACAATGCTACTTGATGATTGTATCGCAAAAATTCACTTCCTTTTTCCTTCTCTCTCTTTTTGAGGAATGCGTCATTAGATTAAATGTATGCTTCTGACTTCTTTTATGATTTTAATGTTGAACTGTGGTGCAAACTACAAGTTTTTTTAATGGCTAGTTTCAAGGCAATATGGTACCAAAATATTACTCGATTCCTTTTGAATTTGTATAAAGGATGAACTTGCCGATAGTATAGAAAAAATAATTTGTTCTGCCTATTAACACTTGATGACAACTACTGATTGTGAAAACTCGTGTTTTAACAATCAATGCCTGCAAGCACATCTTCTGGGTTCGATCTCATCTCGTTCAAACATTGAAAATGCTTCACGTTTTGCTTTGTATTATAGTTTTAGTAGACTGTCTCGCACAGTATATATTTATCTTCAAATCAGTGTCAATAATTGTTCCTATTGTTAATTTCCTCATCTTCCATCCAACAGTTAAAAAGTTTTTCATCAATTCTACCATGGTCAAGAGTTATTTCAGTCGCTGAAGATTGCTTTCACTTCAGCCGATCAATATGCCAAACGTTTTTCTTCTTCTTGAAACAAGTTAAAGATAACATAGAATGTTGATAGGCTGATGACTTAATAGCTAGACAGGTTTAAGCTACATTTTCTCTAATTGTTGATATTGCTATTATCTCGCACCTTGATGGTAAGACCAAACAACTCTTTTCATTCCAACCAAATAATCTCACAGGTTTTTACAGTAAACTTATTACGCTTTTATTTCTAACCATAGTTGAATTTAATGTTTTACTACCAAATAAAGATTACTAATGTAAATTTGACATTTATTCGCTTAAATACTTTTGTTATAAAATAAAATAACCGTAATGATCTTGTCTGTCTTTAAAACATGTAATCATCCTAGATTTTGCTTTGTTTTGTGTCACTTTAAAACTATGCTTAAAGAAGATATCCATCGACTAATGCTTAAAATTCATATTTAATTGGATGTCACTTTAAAACTATGCTTAAAGAAGATATCCATCGACTAATGCTTAAAATTCATATTTAATTGGAAGAATATTTTTTTCCCTATTGTGTTCAAATATTGGATACCGTTTTTCAGTTAATTTTAAACCTGTATTGTGCAATTTTTGTCCCCCGCCTTTCGAAGAAAGCAGGGGACTATTAAAATGGGTTCGTCCGTCTGTCTGTCTGTCCGTCACACTTTTTGGGACACAATAACTCTCTTCCTCATTGAGCTAGAATGTTCAAACTTGGTGTATGTGTTTATTAGGTCAATGCCTTGATGGAGTTCGAAGATGAGCATTTTCCGCTTAGGGTAAGCAGAGATAAGCAATTTGATTGGTTGATGCTTTGGGACACGATAACTCTCTTCCTAATTGGGCTAGAATGTTCAAACTTGGTGTATGTGTTGATTAGGTCAATGCCTTGATGGAGTTCGAAGATGAGCATTTTCCGCTTAGGGTAAGCAGAGATAAGCAATTTGATTGGTTGATGCTTTGGGACACGATAACTTTTAATTGAGCTAGAATGTTCAAACTTGGTGTATGTGTTTATTAGGTCAATGCCTTGATGGAGTTCGAAGATGAGCATTTTCCGCTTAGGGTAAGCAGAGATAAGCAATTTGATTGGTTGATACTTTGGGGCACGATAACTCTCTTCCTAATTGAGCTAGAATGTTCAAACTTGGTGTATGTGTTGATTAGGTCAATGCCTTGATGGAGTTCGAAGATGAGCATATAGTTTATGCTTTAGTTCTTGAAGAAGCTTTCCAATGTATTACCCCTGTAATTCCTCCTCTTTTATCTGTACAATATTTTCGAAAAAAATGAAACGAAATCCACTTATGTATACATTTAGGTTACATTATAGCCTACATGTCCCGACTCAACTTGCCACATTACATGTCATAATATTATAACCAGGTATTGATAAAAGCATCAATTGAGCAATTCCAATACAATCCAATACAATGAATATAGGCAAGGTAAATAAACAAATAAATGGAAAAAACAAATTGAAAAAGAAACTATTATAAATTAATTAAATATGTAGTATGCAATAATGAATTGACATTTAATGACAGAAAGAAAACAGTGAACTTTGCACAACTTGCAGCAAGATGGAAAATAGACCCGTTGATACAACCAAACTCTAGATCTGTAGGCATAGAGCATGTTTTCCCCTTAATATGCTATAATTATTCCATCAAAAACATTGTATGCTTAGACTATAAGTAAAGATATACTGTTTGATTGTTCAATACTTTGTAAAAGATAATTTGTGATAAATTTATATGTGTCCTCTAATTATTTTCCTATTTCGGCGGGGGACATCAGCCTCACTGTTGGCTTGTTGTATATTCATTTCAATGTTCTGGAGAAGTTATTGTTTAAGTTATAGTTTTAGATAGGAGGAAAGGATTAGTTTTCAGTGAATACCTTTGAGTTACCTTTATGCATGTTTTTGGTGAAAGCCAAAAGCCATGTATTGTCTCATCATAAAATAAGATAATTTGAGGTCATTCTAAAACCACTCCCTTCCAAATATAGATAAGACTTGCAATGTTGTGTTACCTTCAGATAACATTATTTCAATAACAAAATACTTCTACTTATTCAAAATTTCACAGTTTGTCATTTGAGAGGTAGGAATAGAACTAGATTGTAGCAGGATTAACATTTTATGCCCAGCTATTGACTTACTCCCCTTACAGGGAAAAGCAAGTTGCCTGTGAACTCTTCCATAATTGATATCAGAATTTGACAAAACACATGGAGTAATTAATTGCCCACAGGATCAGATACCTTAAAGGACCATTGAAAATTGAAAGATTACAGACCATCTGCCAGTAATTTACAGATATATTGTAAATGTGAATAATTTGACTCCATGTTGTTTTAGCATGGTTTCTGGTATTTCTGGTCATTCCATATATCTGTAGTCAAGATCATCAAGCTGATTGATAGATACCAATAAATAATGTTAACTTTGTTCATAATTATACTGTGCATTACTCTTCTACCATAGCCTTGCTGAGTGACAGTCATGAGCATTGAAAACTTAATGGTCCTATATATTTCTGAATTCTGACTCTATTTTATGAAACATGCACGTAAAAATTGTTGAGAGTCGTTATTATAATAAATTGTGTATTCTGGCATCTCCTATTATTTGTATAAATAAACTTTTGTAAACGTTTGATACTGCTTCATTATGGCCAGCAATGTAAATAAATATTTTTATTTACACAGATGCCAAGACCAGGATTTGTTTGCTTTTTAGACACGAAAGTGCAAAAAAATGTAGGACAACAACTTAAGATTCATGTTTAGAGAGTTCATGTTGAGTAAGATAATAAAAAGAAGGGACTCCAAACACATGATTCATGTTAAGATAAAAATATATTCTAAATTGTTGTAGATAAAAATATATTCTAAATTGTTGTAATTAGAGGGTAACTGTATGATAAATTTATTTCTAATTATTGTATTTTAACGTAAAATGTTTTACAATCTAGCTTAATCATTGAATGTTGCGTTATGTTTACAGCTTATAATTTTACTTTAGGTACTAGATAGCGAAAATGGCAACTATCTTTTGTGTAGCATTATTTATCTAGTAAAATACTATGTTTCCACCTCTTTCATTTAAAATAGCTAAACCTCTCTGATATGGGTATGAACAATTTTTTGGGGCGATTTCATGGATTTTTATATGTTGATTTTTTGTGGAATCTGTCTGTTGAAAATATTACATCAATAGATTTAGCCAGTGTTGAGATAAAACCAATTTGGGTTCCACCATCAACATAACAATGATTTAAATTTTAAAAAAAAAAACAATTACCGTAACAAACCAGTCGACTTTCGTTTCATCTTTTGAAACAAAGATTTAATCATGAAGAGCCTTGACCCATCATTGATTGAAATAACTCTATTTTGACTTATATCAAAGAGGATTAGCTCATTTTAAGTCTCTGATTGTCATTTGAAGGATATTTAATCTCTTGAAAGGCAGCGTCACATAAAATCTTCACCAAAATGTTTTGATGCACCTCTTTTTTATTCCAACAATCCAAGAGATGATCTAGCATTTATATTATGAATTTTGAATATGTTAGAGATCTATTTGACTGTTTTACTACTTTTAATCATTGACTATAAACAAATTAAAAGGAATAACCACATTTTCGCTATCAAGCACACAAAGCTGACAATTTAGTGAAAGATGATGGATTTCTAATAAAATGTTGATAGAGAACCTCCATTTACAAGAATTGACCACCCTGTAAATGGGTTTGAATTGTATAAAGCATGGTTATTTTTGAAGTCTCTCCAGAAATTACAAGATAATTAGAGTCTATAAACAACTGTCTTATTTATGCATACCACTCTTTCTTCAGGTGTAGTGCAAGAATCGATTGTCAGATACAAGATTCTTCCATGCGGTGGTTATCATACAGTGGTCAGCAGTGTACTAATATCACTAAAGTACAACCTGATAAAATACAGAAAGGTAGAGACTTAGCAACACCAGAGGTGAGTCTTTTATTTTTATCAATTTCACAACAAATGGTAAATCCGGAATCACAATCTGTTACACCTTTGAGCCTAGCTTTATGCACATTGGTGGTGCAAATAAAGTATCACTTAAAATTAGAGTAGGTGGATCAATATAAGCATGTTAGTCTCAAATTGACCTAATATATTATTGATCAAGCGGTTAAACCCATTCCTACATCCTATTGTCAATTCACGTCACTTTCACTATTCACCACTTTCTTGACCTACGAATCAGAAATACTATATAGACAATTTTATATATAGAGGAATGAAATCCATATTAACCATTGCATCTGAATAAATCAAACGAAACTTGCAAAATCAATCATTTTTGTATCAATCAACCATACTTGTCATATTGCTTCTTTTACCAAAAATATGAATTGCTTTGATAAATTTGTACGAAGCACTATCTGATGCTCAACATTTAACAAAAAAATGGTCTGACTGCTAGGAGTATATTGTCATCAACTGTACCTCTCTGTCCGTCTGTCTTCTGCAACTGTAATATTCTTCTCATAATCATAGAAAGTGGAAAAGAAGCTTGTTAGTCTTCACATGAACTGTTAAAGTGGGCAAATGTTATTAATCATTAGTACATGGAATATGAGTTATACCAGCTGTAAGATGATGACTATTATTGAGTGTAGAGGAATTCTAGATAATAGCTAAATATTTTTTGTAAATTTTCAGGTGAAAGTATTCATCGACTTTCTACCACAGTTTCAGGAAGGTGAACTCAATTGTGTATTTTCTAGTTATGATAATGGAATTCCCAATCGACCCAAATACATCATAGAAACCAAAGCCACACTGATGCGTGAAGCAGATGGAGTACGTTGTGTAACTCCTATACCCAATAAACTACCACCTATTCCCACTGGCCGAGGTAATTCATTTTATTTACAGAATACAATCTATAATATCCTAACATGCACCATTGACTATACTACTACAAGTTATTAGTGGTAAGCGACTAATTAGTATATCAGATAATTGATTAGATATATCAATGGAATAAGGGATTGGTCACAAGAGAAACTAAATCAATATAAAAATTCCCAAACTGACGACATTGTATTAGATGAATCATATTTAATAACGAAAGTAAATCAGAAAGTTGTTGGCTCTGTGATACTTTCCAATAAGAAGTCATATTCAGTGTTTTAGAAAGAAGTAAGCATACCCTGCTTAATGCATTACACTTTTCACTGCTTATACCCAAGATGGTATTCATTGTTTTCTTTCTTAAGATAAGGCAGGTATAATCTTAAAACCCAACCAGAAGAATTCTCGTCATTCAACAATTACTGTCCATTTGACTGGAAATTTCACAAATTAACCCTGGGCATAATTAAATAAATTATGTCAGTTTTGTCGACTACCAATCACATTTAGTCTGACAGTTAATCTAGATATATTAGCTGTGAAACAACACCATAATGTATGTCACCTGTCTTTCACAGCTACAGTAACTTAGTAATTATATATTCTGTACCCAGTGCTGTAATTGTCCTTGATTGTATGCCTGTTCAAGGACATTCTGATTAATAATAGTAAAGGAAACACTTTTATCATCATTATTTGGTTTTATTATTGGTGGATTAATAAATGATAAAGCTGTATTTTTTTCTGCCATTGAAGAGAAACTATTACTGACTCAGTGAATTTCTAGGGAATTGATTTACCGGTAGAAAATATTTAGAATATTGGTTTATGTTTTGTAGTTTCAGAAGAATTAGTTTTACTTCATAATTTTTTACTACAGATTTCGGTATTGATAGACTTATAATATTTGAACTAGAATTGCACTTCCAAGTTCAAAACCAAAAAGTAATGTTGAAAGATGGAAGATTATTTTCTGCAATGATAAAATTTTATTGTTAGGGCTAGCCTTAAAATTAAACCCATGTAATATACACACGTGATTTTTAAAAAAAAAAACAAAACATGCTGAACGATCCAATATAGCAACATCACGACTGCAAATTCTTGTGTTATATAAATACAACAGTCCAACCAATTGTTCCAGCTTGATATGAATCTATGTTCAAACTTGTGGAGACTAATATACAGTAGTTGAAATGATGTTATCTCAGGAAACAGGTTTTGTGAGGCAGGAAAAAATATTTTTAAAAGGTGAACTGTCACAAATATGATATGAAACATCAGAAATTGGATCAATAAAAAATGTATCCTATAGCAGTCGGCTTAAAGGCTGATGATATTGAAGAACACTCAATCAGCAGTACTCTATAACTAGGATGAATGATGATTCCTATTTGAAATATGGGGCACGATATAAAATGTTTTAGATTTGACAAAGCTAATCTCCTGTATCCTTGAAAACTAGATTAAAAGGAGTTCATAAATCCTGCATCCTTCAGAAAGATATAAAGACGGACTGTACTGGTTTTATTGATAGAAATCGTGTTTATTAGTTTTAGATGAAAAGTACATCATTGTATGAAACATGAAATGCAAATTGTAAATATTTTCAGAAAAGAAAGCCTGAAAAAATTAAATGTCAAATACTCAAAATGTTGATAGGAGAATAAAGATGAACTAGTTCATTTACGTGATGAATAATAAAATACTGCGACATTTTTGGTAATGTTGTTATATGCATGGCAAATGTTATAAAACTTTAAATATGTGCAACCTGAACATTTATTTTTAACTAAAGTATGATATTGCTTATGGCATAGAAATATGAAATTATAGACTGAATATAGCTCACAATGAAAAAATTAGAAATAAGAAATCAGGATGGCTGTACTTGTAATGGCGATATTTTTAGATTTTCCATTCATAGCCCATAAGTTATCATGTTTTTAGTAACAAATATGTTTATCTCTGTAGTTTTGAATATATTTTCCCATCAGTGATTATGTATTTATGCTCTTGACTGTCAAGGAAATATATCTTTAATCCCTGTTAATATAGGAAATTGGAATGTCAGGTATTCGGAGATCAAGATAATATCTGAAAATCATCTGTTTGAGACAGTTTCTTTACTCAATTACCCCTTTTGCTTCTTGGCTTGCATGACCAAAAATTTAAAGTTCACTGAGCTTGTTCAATCTCATCGAGATTTAGTTAAAAGAATCTTCAGATCATGGATTGAAATTCGCCACAAAATTTGATTAAAATGAGTGGAAATCTGATCATAAAATGTCGGCTCACAAGTTAAACTTGCAGTAGCTATTATTCCCCTCTCTTACTCGAGTTTTATCTGTTTTTTTGCTTGGTAAAAGAGGTGATATTAAAGAAACTAATAGAGCATTGGCTTGTATTAGTCCTAAATTTTACCATCAAATAAAGAAAACTATGTGAGTCAGCCACCGCAGAAGCCAAACGACAGATCAACGTGAGAAAATGAGGGAAATGATTGAATAATCTTTGATTGTGTCATGCTACCTCTATTAATGGAAATTAGTAAACACATTGAAGTTGTTTAAGAGTTTGTTTCCTTGTTACTTTCATTAATGCGTCTGCTCAACTTAATGGAGGCTGAGGATCAGACAAACAAACGAATGCCAACGTTAAAGCATTTATTTCATTACCTTTCTCACATTTTATAATTATCCTCCGGACATGGTTTGTCTGTTTTATTTGCCAAGGGTCATATTTGATAGCCAAGCAATCATGTTATTCTGTATTGTTTTGCCACCAGCTCATATTGTATGGACTGAGCCAAGAAAATTGTCAAGAGACATTTTCAAAAATAATCAGTTTAAATTTTCAAAAATAGTCCAGTTAAGATTTATTTTTCTCCGTTTAAATTAATTTGGTATTGTTCATTGTACTCTATATCTAGGAGATACCTTATATCTGGCATGGTTTCATAACTAGTTGTGAAATGTTTAAACAGAATTATTTTCCTCATAATTTTCATGCTATAATTCATCTTTTGTGACATGTTGTGAAATTGCTTGGAAATTATGACCAGCAGAATTTTTTGCAAAAAATTTATTTACAAATCAAAATCATTAATATAAATGTCACAACCATAAGATTGATACATCCAGATAAAACTATTTGTCATTTCAACATTTGCTCATTTTAAAAAAAATGTTTCTTCATGAATACAGAACAAAAACTAAAGCCAAACGGTAGAATTTATCATGTTCTGTGTTGTATAATAATGAATATTTCATATTTTATAGAGAGCTAGGATTACAGATTTACTTGTTTCATTATAAGCTGTAATCCTGAGATTGTCTTAGACTGGATGCTACCAGAATAACAAGGTGATAAACAAGAATTTATTGTCTTCAGTGAATTCTATCAATCTCTGTTGTTTTACGTAGTTTCCTATATTATGTTACTGGATATTGCAATAATGCTATTGCTGTAGGTTTTTACATTTGATTTTGTATCCCACCAAGACTAATAAACTTTCCTTCTTAGATTTATTAAAATATTGGTGTCAGTAAGCATTCATCTCCTTAAAGGTTTTTAGTTTTTATCTGTTACAAGTGCAAGTATAAATTTTTTGATTTATATTGTTTGTCAGTTGAAATGTCATATGTGTGAGAAGATGATATTGAAATCTACATTGAATACTGATTTTACCATCCAAATATTGAAAGACATTATTCAAATGCTATTTGAATATTCTATTCAACTAAAATCATCCACTTCCCTTATGTTTTTACAGAATGTTCAGATTTCTATCAATTTACCTTATCTGTTTTTGTCTTTTAATATTAGTTTATTTCCTTGAATTAGGAGACATAAAACTGAAATTGAAAAAAGTATCCTGAAACAAGTCAGTTCAAATAACCTGAAAAACTATTCCAATTCTAATATTTATGTGAACGCTAATGTCGCTTATGATTCGGGCAGCACTTACAGTTACAACCACAAATTGGCCCCGCCTCCCCCCCCCCCCCCACATGTATCTATATATCTATTTGTAACAAAGGTTTGGAGTTATCTGTGAGGACATGAAGTTATTTTAAACAAGGATGTAAAAAGTACTTGTTTCACTCCGAGTTATGAGTGCCCATATTTTATTCTTCTGGGAATATTGATAGACAAATTCAGTTGATTGCATCTATAGAGAGCAATATATTCTATAGAATAAATACCAAAGTTGCAATCCATCGAATTGTCCCTTTATGACTTGTTTGATATGGTGTTATAAGCCAATATGCCACCTTGAATAGAAACCTGGTCTCTTCAGGAATCCGGATCAAGTCTGGTCAACTAGGAGAAGATTCAATTATATTTTTTCTATAGATGCTAATGTATATTGGCCTCCAGTTTATTTGCAAATTTCAGCACTTAGGGACAAATTTCTATGCATGAAAACAGTTGATACGACCAGAATGGGTTGTATAGATCAATTAATGCAGTCTTGATGTGGTGTATATCCCATGACTGATACACCAGTCTGAATAAACTGTCTACAGCTTATATGAGATGTAGAACTAAATGTAAGTGATACGTGTATGGCTGATATGATTCATATTTATTGAGTGTCATTGTACATAGTGGAAAGGATGGAACCCTTTTGCTAAACAGTGACAGCAACAACAGTGACCCAGCATTAACTTGTAGCTTGCGACAAATTTGATCAATTTCCTTCCATACCCTTGTTGACTTTTGGTACAGTGCAGAAGCATCTTCTAGAATGATCTTTGACCACTTCAGTGCTTCTTACTTGACTCAGTGCTACCTTCTTCCAAACTATTAAATGGCCTGCCAATCACATATCATGCAAGAATAGATGCTGGCACCATTTTCTCCAATATATCACAAGTCTTTGATTATTCAATGTCTTTGTAACCATTTATTAAACATTTATCATTCACGGCTATCTCGTGGGAAACCATATTTCCAGACATCCAAGCTGGTAATGTAGATTAGAGGAGAATGAATTGTAATCAACTGAATTCATAATATATACTAGACATAACTATTATACAATATTTTCTGAAATTATTTGATCAATAAAGAATAAGCGGAGTCATCCTAGATATAGTTTACTGAATATAACTGGTTAATTGTATTTTGAAAGCTCTTGGTGACCTTCCTCATCTGCAACCATCTGAAGCTATGTGATTCTTTTTGAAGAAATGCAAACTCATTTGTCATGAGAGGTTGCCAATAACTCCAATCTATTTAAATGCCTGGATAACCATGTCTGTTTTCTTCCAGAATTTACGGTCGAATTAGTTGTTGCGATTATCAAGTCAAACATACATTTTTTACTCTGAAATCCTTAAACGAGTTGTACACAAATTGAGCGATCATTTCCAAAGGTTGAATCTATATATTTAGCTGAAATTTTGTGCTAATTGTTCAGTTTGGCATTTCATTTGCATGCTTGAAATTTAAACCACTTTTATCAATGGGTACCTGGAACTGCTCCTTAAAATCCATGAACTGTTATAAATTCTACTATTTGATTGGTGGTCAATATTTTGATATTTTTCCTTTCATTATTTGAATACACTGAAAAGCTTACCATAGACATATTGCAAGTTAACATCATTCATGTTTTACATCACAATGTCAAAGGTCAGTCAGAGTTCAGTTCAGAAAACATCACTATTCTTAACATTGACAACAATGGGTTATGGTTGGACCATTTGTCTTCCCAAATTTGTAAAAAAAAATCCAACTAACCGTGAACACTGTTACCTTTCATGTCAAAATGAGCACAAATGATTTATCTATGATACAAAATTATTAAAAGATGATATATATAGTTTTGAAGAAATTGTACATTGAAGCATACACACTAGTTACGTACAATATACATAGACAGAACTCAATGACCATTGTATACCGCTAGGTTTATTCAATGGTTCATGAGAGTGTATCCCTGTGCAAATATTCCACGAGGGATAGCGAGTGGAATGTGGCAGGGATACACTCCAGTTGGGTTTTTTTTACAACTATAACTACATATAAATCTCAAATAAGAACAAATTCAATGGTCATTAAGTTCTGTAGACACTGTACTATCCAGATTATTAAAAAAAATCATCACCTATAACGTCAAACTTAATCATAGGTTCCGCCATTCTCAAAGTGACGTCATTCTGGAAAAAGTAGTCCCTGTCGAAGCCATTGAATACAACCATGGTTTATTCAATAGCATTTGCCTGTATTTGCATGTAGTTATGGAATAAAATACCTTCTTAAATACATGTAGAAATAAACATGACTTTTGTTTTTTTATACACAACTTGTTATTGTAGACTATGATGGTATTATTGGTAGTAATACAAAGCCATTGCATTTTAAACAAAAATTATATTTTGGCATTTTTCTGTTTTCAGATCATATTGTTATGCGGTTATCTGTTCAATCCAAAAAGAAAGATGTTGTTTCTACAAATTTTACATTCTTTGATTGTGGTGATCATAGCTCGTAAGTAAAACATATTTTAATCTTTCTGTCTACTTAGAGATCTTTGGTGCCTCCTACAAGATAATACCAGAACAGTCTTTCTTTCGACTACCGGTACTCAAATATTCCAGACTAGCAAATATCGAGTTCAGCTTAGCTTGTCATTAACTTAAAATTAACTTAGATGCCGATATGTGCCATATTGGGAAGTTAATTATGAAAAACAGCCTTCTGGTAATATTCATGCATATTATCTATGACATAAATAATAGCAGGGTGGTAGGCTGAATGTCTTTAATAAAAATTGTAACTAGATTATAATTAACACCTGCTGGTAGAAGGAATCAAAGAGATGGTGAAATACAGCTGTAACAAGGTTAAACTCAGTTTATAATAACACTCAATAATCAACACCTTTTATGACCTTATATTGAATTTTACACCAGGGGGAGTTGGTCAACATTATCTCACCATATTGAATAAATAAAAAGCATACCATATTAGATATGACAGAACAATGTGAATATGCGTGGGCTTACATGTTTGTGGATTTAATTTTTATTCTCTCCAAAAGGTCCATGACATTTATTTCAAAGTTTAATAAATGATATTTGGCAGTTGCATGTTTTGTTTTATTTATGTAGGATTTAAAGCTAGCAAATGTATATATATATGAATAACATGAATAACTAAAATTATGTACTCATAAGTTTTTCATTCAAAACTTGACATTTTGAAAAGGTCTTGCATCTGTTGCGACATTATGTCAACTGGGTGAGATGAAATCTATTTAGACAACCATTTCGGATATTAGTTTAAGTTTGGCATTTGTAAGATAAACATCTGTGAACGATAACATGCAATTACTAAATATTATAACACAAATACAAATTATAAATATGATCCATAAAGAGCAGGTTTTATGAGTTTGTTTCATGCCATATCAATTTCTTTAATTTACTGTAAATGATATTCACAATTATGAATAACCTATATCAACATATTATGAGTAATTGCATTGAGGTTTCATGTAGTGGCAATAAGCGCTCTCTGATTGTTTTAAGAGAAAATCACATGTTTCAGTAATACATAATAATAGATGTCTGACTCCTTTATGAATCGACACATAAACTGTTAGCTCTTCTTTATACAGTTACCACACAAGAGACCAGTATGATATTTACTGTAAAAGCAGAGCTGAATAATTATACCTATAAGCACATATAAAGAATCCTCGGGAGACCTACCTTCCTTCACAATTACAGCTCAACAGAGACTTGCTACTAAAATAAATGTCAATTAAGCCAAGAATGACAAATAGCAATAGACTTTATTACACTTTATATCGGTATTGTATAATTGGCTAAAGCTGCAGGATTCTGGTGAGAGGAAGTGTTTTAGGTCCACGGTTGTGGTGTGTGAAAAAAAAATAATGTATTTTATATTTTTTCTTAACCCAATACATCCTCACCTTCTATGAGTTGCTATAATATTATTATAGCCTCAATGTTGTGGAGGGTGGGAAAGTTTTAAACCAGTTTGATTAATAATATAAAAGAGATATTGGTTAAATAGAGATACTGATAATGTAAACATACTGATGATATCATGATGGAATTAATCACTTAATGTAAACTAATAGTAGAGAACCCAGTGAGAGAAATAGATATTACGACAGTGATAAGTTTATAATACAGGGAGTGCTTGATACTGTGTCTCATCATCAGATGCATTCAATTGACTCTTGCTTCTTCAGATTTCCAAAACATCACTGATAAAACACGTTCTGGAAAGACGTTTTTTCTGTCCTATGATATTTTGAAGAGTTTTTTTAAAAGATAATCTAGCCATTAAGCTTCTTGTCCAAGTCCCAGTTAAAATTAATGCCATGATTGTAAAGTTCATTGTCTGTGATATCAAGCTAGGTGGAAACAGATGATAGTGTATATGACATTAAAGTAAAATTAGAAATCTATGAGTGGTGAGTAGCCATACCAGATTTCTCTCATCACATTAAAGTAATAAGATGTTCTAACAGCTATAGAAGAAGAAGAAACTTTATTGCATAAAAAACCTTACAAGGCTATGTGCATATACAAATAAAAATAATAGAAATATACATGAAACAAAGGATACATACATGGACATAATTATATGAAGATACACAACTTTACAAAGACATGAACGAATTGTATACAAAAGCTCCTAAACATTTTAAAATTTCTATATATAACCTAGCTTAAAAACAACTGCGTTTTTAAGTCTGGAGAGTGTAGCAAATTTAGCTTTACTATTCTGACAACCACATGCACATGCCCTAACACTCAGGATTAGCCATTATAGAAAAAAAAGACTTCTTGAAGTTTTAAAGTAGTTGATTCGCCCCACTGTTATTTTCAGACAATAGAGTTAAGCTAGTTTAACGATTGTAGCTATTTTTAAACCAGGTTAACATAAGCATCTGAATTGCATGTAATATTGTAGAAGATATTCCAGTGTAATAAATGAGTGGCGACATAAAGTATGCCAACATTTGATGGAGTAGGGTATTTAATACAAAATTTCAATATGCATGTTAGGTGGTGTAGTATGGGAGATTTGTGCAAGTACAGAACAATTTATAGTTACAGTTGATATTCAATAACATAGATATCTAACAGCATTAATAAATACTTGTATGCTATAGACTCTAGATATGCCTTTGTTAAGTACTTTGTAGCAACATGTTTTCCAATTCTCAGACATACTACAACTTTAAATGCCTGAAGCAGGATCTGAAAATGCAATATTTATAAAATGAAAATAAGCAAGGCCATATAAAGCAATATTAGTCGATTCCAAAGGGATGTTATTGTTTGCTAAAGATAATAGAAGTGCGTTGTTTTTCAAATGGCATTACAGTATTACAGACTTTAAACCTTTTAGACAGATATGGATAATGGAAGACTACGATGTCCAGAATGAATTACTGTTATTGGATTGTTGTCAAAACAAATATAAATAAATATTATTTTATATCTGCTTGTTTTAAATCTAAATAATTTGGTCGAGAACATTTCAAATATATTTTTCTTCTCCCAAGCTAATTAATTTTTTTTGAAAATTAAGTGGGTGTGATATTCTAGTGTGTTTTTTTTTGTTCTTATTTTAAATAAGTGTGTCTTAGTTGGAGATTGTTGATTTGTCTGTGATTGTCAACTGCGTATTCGCATGGTCGGTTTTAGTCAGTTGTCAGCGCGGTTGAGAAAGGTTGCGACACTAGATCATGGTAAGAGTAAAAAGCATGAACTCCCTAGAGTCGTATAACATACATTCTATAGAAATAACATTGATTTTCTGTTTCCTTCTGTCAATCGTTCTCGATTGTTATTGCTCAAAACATTTGAACCTAGTGTGAAGGCAGACATTGATATTTCAAGAAGGAAACAAGATATTGCCAATTGACTGCATATACATCACAAAGTGGAAAAGCAGATTTTTTGTTTTCCAGTGGTAGTTGAATCATTGCCTGTAACCTTCTAATTGCATGACATAGATTTTATTTTTTTTATCGAGCAAATTAATTCAGTTATTAAAGAAGCAGATCGATTTCCTAATATTTCTGTAAAAAAGAAACAAATTAAAATATCTGTATCAATATTAACGACATGCAGATTTATTCACTTTTCTGCTACATTAAATGATTAAAAAAATTGCAACTGATTAGTCTGATATTTGATGGTATCTCATAAATGAAGATAGGGGAATAGTAAAATTAGATTATACAGATACATGATTCATGCAAACTGTTGCTCCATTTAACAAGAATGCCAATTTTTCATCTACAGACACGTTGGGGCAGACAAGAATCTCATTGCTTTACAATACAGATAGAGATGATAAAAAGTGCTATTGAATTGTGTTAATTAGGAACCTTCATAGGAACGAGTTTACAAACCCAATTGGATTAGTCATCAGACAAATACCCCCCCTTCTATCACTGCAATTCACGTATAAAATTCATAGTTAATGAATCACTGAAGACCAAATTATGCTGTGGTTTTAAGGAAAAAAAATATATTGATGAGCAAACTGCTTTTAATTTTCATACTTTTTTTTTTATGACATGCCACATTTGCTGGATGATGGCACAAGTTATACATGGGTTGTTTGAATTCTGATAATCATTTGGGTCATATTTGTCACATTAAGTTGTTGAAGCTGTCAGAATGGGAAGAAGCAACAGTTTTATTCTGTAAGAATTCTACAGATCATCTCTTGTCTTAAAAAATTAATAGCAGATTAGGAATTCTCAGTTTTTGATAGAATATTATAATCATTTATTTAAGTGTTTCTAGTTGTTGCTTGTTTTTCTTTTTTGCACAAACGCATGAGTCAGAATGCAATTTGTCTCCCCCCAAAAAATGCTGTAAAAGTTTTCTTTTGTTAGATTGAAGACTCATGAAAACCCAAATGGAATACACTATCTGTGCTAGTTAATTTGCCATGTTACATGTATTGACTAATATTTACTTGTGATTGCAATCTATAAATGTCATTTCCGTATGGAAACACAACTCTGCTCCTTCATTGCTGGAGATCTGTTCATGTTTACCAAATTCTTCATGTTTAAAATTGATAACGGTCTGACTAATTGATTCAACCAGTTGCTATATTCTACATTTCTCATCATAGTCACTTCAGACAAATAATATCTGGTATCAAACAAAAACTTTTCTATAGAACACAATAATTTTACATGTTTTACTTATAGTAATATTGATTTTTAATGCTGGCTTATGGAAAGTTTGATGCTATGATATTATATCTCTATTATTGATATGGTTTCAGTTTGTAGAAATGATTAATTGCTTTGCCGAAAATCCTAGGGTTTTTTTCAAATAAAGATATCAGCATGATAAATAATGTTGTGGGAATATGATATATAGATCCAAGAGACATTGCTGGCATATATGGTTAATAGAACATGTCATTGTTCATTAGATTATGGTATGTTCTATTTACCAACTTCAGGACTAAATTTGATTATATCTTTACAATATTTACACAGTTTTCCCAACATTCTAACATTCTGTTTTCTCAGCAAATTTATACTATGTGTAATGATATAAATACACAAATATAAGTTTTTGTTTTGATATTTAATCAATTATCTAAGTTATAAATTGAAAGAAGGGGAGTTCCATGGTGGTCCAATCCAAATATTAAGGCCACCTGCAGATTTTGTCAAGGTCACAAGATGTACACAGTGCTAGGGCACGTGATTGTTGCCGAGGATTGTGGGTTAGGGTAATGGTTTATGGCTAGGTCTTAGGTTAGGTTTAAGAATTTGGGTTCAAAACCACACTTGTGACACAGAATAGTAACCTGCCTAACATTTAGGGGTTTTCTCCAGATTCTCCTGTCACCTAAACAAAAAAAACTTTTGCGCAAGCCGGTGTTAGTCTGAAAATTACCGAGCTAGTTTTGAGTGAATGTTAAACCCCATT
Organism: Patella vulgata; assembly: GCF_932274485.2. Lineage (NCBI taxonomy): Eukaryota > Metazoa > Mollusca > Gastropoda > Patellidae > Patella > Patella vulgata. Next base: position 50,257,351 of record NC_065885.2, read on the forward strand.
TCAGTCTTACTCACTTTTTGCTTGGAAAAAACTTGCACGTTCTCCCTTTAAAGCAGATCTTATTGGAAAAGATATTGATAAACAACACGAATAGTACTTGCGAATCCAGACGATTTTATGTAATATAGACATTATCAATCATTAATTATTTATACACATACCAATAAAGTGATATGTTTTATTCTACAATAAAAGTAAATGAATATGGAGTATATGAAATCAATAAAAATGAAGTTTTCCCACAAAACTAGTAATTTTAAGGCCACCATAGAGAAAGTTGCTGGTATAAAAATCATATAAATCTTTCAATAGAAAAGTTCAGGAGCAGACGGGTTTTCACTCCGATCGATTGCTGCAATCAAATTAGGCTTAAACCTTTCTGGCACCGGGAAAAGTTTTAATGGAGTAAAGGTTTGGTTTGGCTTAATCTTTGTGCATAAATAAAAAAGTTTGATGATAAGAGGGGAAACGTGGCATTCATGAAACTGTTGTTAGTAATGAAGGAGATTTACCAATCAAGTTTTAAAGCTGATTTATATAATGATAAATTTAACTTTGTATTCTTAGTCATCACATATCGGTACAGGAATCCGATATGACCTCTTATTTTAAATGAACATCCTTGTGAAATTATTAACAGTTCAAATCAAGATTAGACCATACTTTCCTTCTTTTTCACTTTTATGTTTACATTTATAATCCAGTAAGAACTAAAAACATGTTTATTAAAAATTTTGTTTTCATTTGACTTGGCTTGACCTTTCATCCAGCTAATGAACAGACACTTCATCTTGGACAAAAATGACTTTAACTGATGGTAATGCATAGGTTTAGATTAGACTTTCAAGAGAACATATTATAATTGATTAAGAATTCAAATCTTCATGTAGTGTTGTTCAACCCAAATGAAGACAAGAAGGAATAAAAGTCCAATATTAATCATACAATGATACAGAGCCATGGTGACTAAGTGAGTAAGATGCTGGCTTGCTAGCCTGGAGGTCACAGGTTTGATCCTGGTGTTGGTCGAGAAAGTTCATCAAGATTTTCCAGCCTGGTTTCCCCTTGTCAGTGGTGCAGGACGAAGGGTCCGACAAGGTCAGCTGTCTAATCATTTGATTGGGACGAAAAATCGAGGGCCCGTGTACACATTGGTATGCATTTAAAAGATCCCTTGGCTGTTGGAATTCGATATAAGAGTAAGCTGTCAAGGCAAAATTTCCCTCATAACACACTTTGTGGCGTATGCCCGTCCTCATTAGCCCGGTCTTAGTCGAACAGTAGGACGTTAAACCCCATTCCATTTCATTTATTACAATAATAAAGGCTAAAAAATGATTCTTTACTGAGATACATATATTTTCAAATCTATGATATTTGATAAAAATACATTGTTCAATCTGTTTTGTAGACATGTAATATTTATGTAAGAATTGTTTCTGAATGTCAATGCTGTTAAATCAGTGAGCTAAATAATGTTAAAATAAAGTGAAATAAGTTTTGTTATTCTAGTGGGAGCTCTAGTATCTGTCTAATTTTTTTTTTATTCAATTAAACATAGAAAAATAGCCGTGTGTGAACAATAAAAAACCACCTTGCTTTAGATGATTCACTCCTTACAAACATGGCTTTTATCAAATCTTGTTGGCTATAATGGACAAGTAATCAAGTAGAAAATGGTTTTTATTTTATGTTTCTCTTTATTTGGGTGTTTTTAACTTCCTCAAGCAAGAAGGTTTAACACTTTGAGCTGGACTATCGAGTGCATTCTATGCAAACAATAAAACATTGGAACTAAATTACACATACAATCAAAGAAGTCACTGTTTGATGTATCAAAATGATGCCCAGAGGAAGGAGTTCTTAAATACTTCAAACAACAGTTTGAAATTTAATCAAAAAATTTGAAAAAGATGTGGATAGTATTTTAATGTTAGTAATAATAAAATGATTTGCAGACGTCATTATTTTACTTTCTCAAAAGGATGAAAAACTGCAAACGGAAGCCATACTTTGTTCTAATACATGATTAGTTTGCTGTTGTAAAATAACAAGGGTGCAATCACAGTATTAATAGTTTAAGGTATGCCCTCTAAATCATAAGATCTGTGACAAGCAAAAGGATCTCCTGTCTAACCCTGGGGGTTTCACAGGGTCGTTTGGGTTTCTTCCCACCGCTAATGGTCCCTATGTGCAAGAAAATTATTGAAATTAAATTGAATGATATATGTTAGTTCTGAAAAGTTAGTTACACATAGTTTTGAATTTCCAAACATCAACCCAGGAAGTCTGCATGGATGAAAATTGGATCAAAATTTGGTGTAAACCAAAGAACTTGAATAAAACGTTTATTCAATGACTTTTTACTTTTATACAGTTAATCTACATATTTTAAGACCTTCAGAAATGATTTCAAATTAAACAAAATAAATTTGATTTGTTCCCAATTTTTCCTCAGGAAATATGTAAACTAGACTAATTTGTATTGTATATCCTGTGTTCCAGTCTTCATTAGCCCAGTTGATGGTAAAAAGCCGGACATTAAACCCCATTTCATTTCATTTCTCTTCCGTATTGATGTATTTTTTGTTCTGTGTTTTGTTAGACAACATTGTCTTTTCAAATCATCTTTGTTAGGTTTTGGGGTGTGTCATAATAATAGGAGAACCAATCAATTCCAAAATGGATCTTTTGAAGTGAATTGCCAGAGTTCCCTGATCAGTGATGAGAATTCAGTCAATTGAATACATAAATGTATTGTTGGCTATTGTCCTAAGTGCTTTCTTTAATAGACACATCTATTGGCGATTAGGATTCCCCAAGTGTCTAGTTATTAAAAAAAAGCCATATGTGTACAATAATGATCTGTTTGATCATTCTATTAGTCGCAGAAGATTGTGCCTAATTTGAAAGGATGCATGCATTCTATAGAAAAAGTTCAAGTATAGATGTTTGTACCTTATCCTTGAAGCATGGTGATTCATCGTTAAAGAGGAAAACATCAATGAAAAAACTTAATGTTTTGTTTGTTAAAGGTCATGAATGGGTCATTTTTCTGGAATTAAGGTTTGGTGAAGAAGAGGTCATTATTACCACTTCAATGAAGCCTTACACTCATATTTGATTATTGGGTTATAGGTAATGATGTATGTTTGACCAAACAGGACTTAGCCAGGCTATAATATGATTAAAGCCATTGATTGAAGAAAATGAGGAAGTAAGATGTGTAAAGAGGAGAAATTGATTGAATTATTTTAGTTACTGCAAGATAAAAGAGGGATACAATGGGATTTACAGTGCTACGGGGATTATTTGAAGGGTATCAATAAAGAAAATATTAGTTAAACAAGGTTGCTTTGATTTCGTCTGGATGTGGAATGGGTAGATAAACAGTTTGAAGAGATAATGCATAGTTGTCTATCTATCTGTCCAAACCATGCTTCATAATCCTATAGAAAATATCCAGCCTATTTATCAACTATATTCCATTTATTGTCTTCACGCTATTGGCATTTGATGTAAATTTTATTATTCTTCCTCCTTCCATCTGCTACTTCATGGCAACATCACACATGACACTGTTATCCGTTGTGCACATGAACATTCAATAATAATAATATCCTGGCTTCTGGGCATTGTCAAAAATATTCAATATTTAATGATAAATAAATACAGTTTTATGACTGGATGAAAATATGTGAATTGAAATATATGTGGATTATTAACACATTGTAAAGTCATTATTTTCTGTTAATGCATTATGCTTTAACCACAGTTCAATTATTTTAATTAATATTAGTGTTGACAACGACGATCGATAAAATTACGGTAAATTTCTTCGGATTATTCGGTAGAATTTTACAATTTTATTATTCTAAAATGGCTCCTTCAAAACTATGTATCATCATTTGCATAAGTAAAACCCGTCTGATATTTTATTTATTTTTTGCACTTGATTATTTCAATTATTTTATTGTCTCTGATGTCCCCTTGCCTAATATTTGTCCTGTTTGGATTATTACATAATGGTTGGGACATAAACGAGAAAGAGATCTCCTTGGTTTAACAAAACATTTATCTTAGAGCTCAAACAAACATCCACAGTGGACACTTTAATAAATGTGGGAGACATCCCAAATGAGCAATTTAATGAATGTGGGAGACATCCCCAATGAGCACTTTGCTGTCAGTAGGAGACATCCCAATGATAACATTACTGAATGCAGGAGATATCCCCAGTTAGCAATTTAATATTTGTGGGAGACATTCCCAGTGAGCACTTTTGTATTTGGGCTAGTATAATTCAAATTGCAAGGTGAAAGCTTAGATCAAGAGTGTCTTTACAGTGCACTTCAAATAATATAGGTACACATAACAAATACTGAACAAACAATTTTGCTTTGACTGTAGATTGTATCTTTTTATTTAGATATTGAAGTAAATTAACATGAGTAAATAATATAAGTGTTTGTAATCTGTTTTCAGCTGTACTAGCTGTACATTAAGTAATTTTCCATGTACCTGGTGTGTACAGACCCATATATGTACGTTTGAACCAGATCAAGATTGTCAAGGTCTAGAGTTAGTTACAGGAACACAGGTATGTAGTAGAGAGAGATTGCTGTTATGTTTCATTGTTATAAACCCAATGTTAGCTTCATTATTTATGCAAATATTTACCATACCCCAACTGGTAACTAATAAATAACCATAAAGAGAAATATCTAGACTGGAACAAAAAACTACTGTACTTATTTTGTAACTATACAGTACTTGTATCTCTAAATGTCATTTAAAGGGTGAATGCAACCTGAAATGTTAGTTCTATCCTTAGAACACTGGACTTAAACCCAAATGTCTGGGTTACAAATCCTGGCATGAACCAAGTTGTCAGCTGTAGATCATATTGTCCGTTATCTATACAATTCTTTGGTTCGGTTCAAAGGGGTATGGTTGCCTAACTAAACTCATGGGTGATCCAATCTCCTTATAACTTCTCAAGACCCTTGTATGTAAAAGAATTACGTAAATTAAAATATTCCTAACAGTAGACTGCTTCTGAAGTGTTGAGTAGACCCTAAACCCCATTTCTATCACTCTCCCAGTTATATAATCATTTGGTAGACAGAATTAGCGAATAGTAGGCACTCACAAAGTCGTTTTGGGACATACTGGGTATATCTAGGTTTTAATTTAACTGTGGGAGGACCTGTCACAAGCCTGGGAAAGAAACCATGACACTTGACTCAATATCAGATCTTACTATCTAAAGCGCTATTTGGATATTGATAAAATTGATATCAAATGTATCATACCAAAATAATTAAATATTTTATCTTTGTTGTGTTTTATTTATTTATTTTCTTTTAAAAATATAGACACTGGGTATATCTGAGGCACCCGGACCTAAGTCATGTCCAAGAATTGAGATAGCCAATAACATGAAGAAAATTCTTGTTCCTGCTAATAAAAATGAAGAGATATCTGTGAAAGCTATCAACTTATATGTAAGTATTTATTAATCATCTGTAAAAATAATAAAAGTACACTATTTAACAACAGTCAAATGAAAGTTGAAGATGGGGTGCTACTTTATCATCATATATCTACATGTTTGTGTATGTTGTAGGTGATTGAAGATAACTTATAAAAATCGTAAGAAGTGTCAAATCCTTTGTACGTTTTGTTCATCCCTTTTGTTCATCTCTTTTATGATGTCTGAACATTTTGGGCCTTTTCAAAATAAGATTTTTTCAGTTCTGTCCTTTAAGAATAGTTTATGCTACCTTGATCTGGTGCTATATTCTGTTGTCAATATTATCTGGTAGAGTTAAATAAGGAAATTATTATCATTCTTATTGTGAAGATAATAATGCTTGTTTGGTATTGTAGAAATTCCAGATGCAGCAGTTGAAATGTTTATTTAATTTAAAAGATGGTCAAGAAGTCAAGGCTCTTATAACTAATAACAGTGACAATTATAAGGTAACCTGTGCTGCGGTAGAGGTGAGTTAAATTTATGAATATATGAAAGTATACAAAAACTATTTGATGAGATCATTTGTAATTATATTATTAGTTAAAGAGCTGTATAAACCAGGTAATAAAATGACTAAAGCCTCGTAAATAAACAACTTCATTAATACAAACTGATTATTTACATGATTGTATTGACAAACCCAATTTTTCATTCTACATACCTCAATTCTTGTATATATTTGTTTTATTATTTCAGTTTGATTATATTCCTAATATTAAGTCACAGAATGTACCCTTCCAGATATTCTGGGAAGGTGAAAAAGCATTGGATAATCCTACAAATATTCAAGGTAATTCAACTGTTCGATTAGTGTAATAATGATAACTTTCTAAATTTAATAATTGTAGACAAATAAACAATTTTGTTTATAAAGGCACCGGTCAGATGTGCTATCAAGATTAGTATTATATACCCAACTTTTGCTTACTTTGTTGAAAATAAAAATTAATCTAATTGAAGACTTTATTATTTTAACCCTTTAGCACTTAGATCGGCACAATCTTCCTTAACTAGGTCTCCTTAGACCGCCCCAAACTGTCCTGTCAAGTGCACAGCTGTGACACCTGCACAAATGGTCCTATGATACAGATATCTATTCATATATCTCAGGCTGTTTGAGGCGATTTAAGGAACAGCAGCTTCAGTCTGTCCAGCGATGTACTGGTATTGATATATCACTTTTCTCTAATTTTCTTGCAGGAACTGGGATAATCAATATTTACATGTATCAAGTGCTAAAGGGTTAAAATCATAGATGTCCTTGTACATACTATACTATATTTGCAATAGAGAATTATATACAATGTATATTGTTATTATGAATATTTACAGTTTTGATGTATAAGTGTGAAGTTATGGCCAATTCATGTGGTGAATGTTTAGCATTAGAAGAACAGTATAAGTGTGGGTGGTGTAAAGATCGTTGTAGTACTGAAGAATGGTGTCTAGATAAAAGTCTAACTTGGCTACCAACAAAAATCTCTGTTTGTCCTGATCCACAAATATCAAGTGTAAGTTTTAACACTATATTTATGTTAAAACTAAATGTTATTGGCTAGTGTTCCACAAGGATCTGTCTTAGGCCCACTTGTCTATTACAAAATTCTGGTTTCTTTTAAAATAACAATAATAAATGTAAAAGAATTTAAATGCAAAGGGTATTTAATTTGTGGCAAATTTTGCTCTCCGATAGCTCTAAATTTCAACAAAACGATTCCATTGGTCTTACTGCATGATCAACAGAAACTAATATTGTTAAATTCTTATACTTACCTAAGATATCTGACTGCACAATCAACTCAAGGAGTACACTGCATTTTGCCTTGAAGCCCTTCAAGTGTTTTGGTACAGTAGAACTTAACTAGTCGACCTATGATAAATTAGATCTTGTTGGTAATTATTATCTTGTTCCTTGTAGATTACACCAACTTCTGGTCCTCTAGAGGGTGGCACCCGTATTACTATTATTGGTAAGGATATGGGTCAGAAACAAGAAGATATATCTGTTAAAGTTGGAAGCAAAAATTGTGATATTATTGAATTTACTCCACCTAAAAGGTAAGTATTTTAAGATAGCAAGATTAATTGCACCATAAATTCATACTTATAATATCTAGTGATATTTATTTGTTACATGTAATATGTAGAACTTTATCCAACAGATAGATTGTCACTCAATATTTTGTCTTTAACAAGTTCAGCATCTGTAGGTAACTGAAACAGAAGCCTACATGTAACGATCTAAATAATCTAAACTTAAATATTTTTATATGCCCACATTGAAATGTGGTTGTATATTGTCGTCACCACCGTCCGTCTGGTGGTCCCGTGTCCATAGATGCTTGTGGATACTCTGGAGGCTAAAGTTAATATCTGATTGACTTTAAATTTATACACAGTGTTTAAGGTCATGAGACGAAGAAGCCTATTGAGTTATGCCCCGTGATCACTTTGAAAAATCTTGTGGACGCTCGTGAGGCTAAAGTTAATATCTGATTGACTTTACATTTATACACAGTGTTTAAGGTCATGAGACGAAGAAGCCTATTGAATTTCAGCGATTTCTGATAATTACTGCCAAAGTTATGGCCCTTGATCACTTTGAAAAATCTTGTGGACGCTCTAGAGGCTAAAGTTAATAGCTGATTGACTTTAAATTGATACACAGTGTTAAGGTCATGAGACGAAGAATCCTATTGATTTTCATCGATATCCGATAATTACTGCCAGAGATATGGCCCTTGATCACTTTGAAAAATCTTGTGGACGCTGTAGAGGCTAAAGTTAATAGCTGATTGACTTTAAATTGATACACAGTGTTAAGGTCATGAGACGAAGAATCCTATTGATTTTCATCGATATCTGATAATTACTGCCAGAGATATAGCCCTTGATCACTTTGAAAAATCTTGTGGACTATCTATAGGCTAAAGTTAAGATCTGATTGACTTTAAATTTTTACACAGTGTTTAAGGTCATCCGGTCATGATTTTATATTTTTCACCATGTTTACACCTATATATAATCGTTTCGATTGACTTTAGATTGATACACAGAGTTTAAGGTCTTGAGATGAACAAGTATATTGATTTTCATTATTTTTGGTAACTTGAACAGCTAAATCCATGATATTAAATGTTTTGTATAATAAACGCTTGCATGGGCCAAACAAATTCTAATGATTTTCTGATAATTACTTAAAGATACATTATGTAAGATCTAGATAAAGAACTAGCCATTCTTGCTATAATAGTTTGAAAGTAGATGATGTAAAATGAATAATTTGAAAATTTCATTCAAATTACTCTATTGCAAACGAAGATGTTAGCCTTTGAAGGTTTGACAGACGTGTGCAATTTCAACCACCGTACTGGTTGATCGAAGCTAAGTCTCGGTCCTCCATATTTGATTAAATCAAAGTATCGCTGAACCATTCTAATCTATTTAATATCGGAGAAATCTGATGCCATCGAGAGTTGATTAAGGCCTGGATCAGTTAATTAATGTCTAATTAATACTTTAGAAAACATTTCAGGCCTAAAGAAAGACCTGCAATAGGCAGATTTAGCTCTTGTATAATGCATGTTTAATGAGTTGTTACTCTTAATCAGATTTTAATGTATTATAAATGGTTCATTACCGACAAAAGAAAATTATGCGACAACTCTTTTTGACTGCCTGGACGATAAAGCTGCTGTGGGCGTATGTTTCGTTGCCTGACAACCTATCTTTGTATTGTAGAGTTGTATGTTCCACGCCATCTTATACACAAGCACAAACAACATCAGTTTTTGTCAATGTATCAAACCTTTATAAAACCAGTGGAAATCATTTCTTTCATTATGTGGTATGTATTTCCTTAGTCAAAAAACCTGTTATTAGTTTATTAAATATTTTTAAGTCTTTTTATGTAAATTGCTCTCTAAATGATACAGTATTCAAGCAATTGATACTTTTCCTGAATATTGAACTCTTTTATCTTAATTCTTGATGCATGTAATTAACTCATGTAAATATTGTAATTTTGTATTGTAGAAATTGTCTATAACTGATATACATCCTAAAAAAGGACCAGTATCTGGTGGTACCAAAGTTACTATAAGTGGTCAACATATGAATGCAGGTTCTTCAGCTAAAGTGATGATTGGTAATCTACAATGTGATAACATAGAAAGGTAAAATTACATTCATTAAACATATCAAATCATTGCGTGAACTGTAGACAGGAATAGCCAGACAGCCTGTTAACATATACATAATGTATGATATTTTGTCCAAACTAATATTCTTTGTATTTCAAGCAGAGACCATATTGACTGAAATGATCAAAACTAATGGAAATTCATTGTTGAACGTGGAGATGTTGTCCACTGAACAAATATTTTTCACTATGATGAGAGTTACAATCTCATGGTGCATCATTTGTGTCAATTAAAGATAATATTGAAGACTGATTGTTTTGCTGATTTTCATACGTACAAGAACATGTTCAGATAACAAATTTTGGATATTTGCTTCTGCCATATTGCTTTTAAATGAATAATGTTTGGTTTTAGAAGGTTCTTACTCCTTAATCTTTTGCTCTGGTGAATTTTTTCAAGAGTAACTACCTGCAACCAATGAAAAGCCACGAAAATTGCTTTTTAGATATAATACCCAAAGACAATGCCTAAAACCAAATAATGAAATTTAATTTTGGAATGTGGATCATAGACATAAATTAGTTTTAAATGAATGATTAGTTTTTATACTCCCACATGGAAATGTGGTCGTATATTAATATTGCCGTCCGTCGTCCACAATTTCTTGTGAACACTCTACAGACAACATTTATCATCTGATTGTTTTAAAATTGATATATGTTGTATACATTAGTGAAGGGCCTAACAAGGACGGCTGTCTAGTCGTTCGGAAGGGACGGAAAACCAAGGTCCCGTGTACACATTGGCGTGCACTTAAAAAATCCCTTCTTGACAGTTGGAATTTGAATCCGATCTGCATAAAATTTATATGTATCGTTTAAATTAGTAAATCGCTGAAGCCTATTGAATTTCAGCAATTTCCATTAATTTCAATAACTTCTGTTAATTTCTACTGGAGTTATGGCCCTTGTGAACGCTCTAACGACAAAAGTTATTGACCGTCTGTATGAAATTTATATGCATCATTTAAATTAGTAAAACAAAGAATCCTATTGAATTTCAGCAATTTCCGTTAATTACATCTAGAGTTATGGCCCTTGTTTCACTTTGTTGAATCTTGTGAATGCTCTAATGACAACAGTTATCATCCAATCTGTATGAAATTTATATGCATCATTTAAATTAGTAAAACAAAGAAGCTTATTGAATTTCAGCTATTTTCATTAATTACGCCTTGAGTTATGGCCCTTGTTTCACTTTGTTGCACTTTGTGAACATTCTAACGACAAAAGTTATCATCCGATCTATCAAACTGTTTGAAATTTACATGGATTGTTCAAATTAGTAAAATAAAAAAGCCTATTGAAATTCAGAAATTTCCGTTAATTACATCTACATGTAGAGTTATGGCCCTTGTTTCACTTTGTTGAATCTTGTGAACACTCGAACAACAAAAGTTATCATCCAATCTGTATGAAATTCATATGCATCATTTAAATTAGTGAAATGAAGAAGCCTAATGAATTTCAGCAATTAATGTCAATTACCTCTATAGAGTGATGGCCCTTGTTTTACTTTGTTGAACCTTCTGAACGTTTGAATGACAAAAGTTATCATCTGATCTGTATGATATTTATATGCATTATTTGAATGAGCAAAACGAAAAAGCCTGTCGAATTTCAACAATTTCTGTAGATTGTATTGTATTATTATTATTGTAGATTAAATCAGTCTGATATGATGTGTACAACAACTAAATCTAAACATCCACAAACTCAAGCTGCCGTTAATGTTATAATAGATAAACAAACTATTGATGTACCTCAACAACTTTCATACGAGTATGTAGAAGATCCAAAAATTAGTGGCATTGATCCAAAGAAATCTATACAGGCGTAAGTATATGCATGAAATATTTTACTAAAAAGAGATACATGTACATCTATTTTAGGGATTGTTTGGCAGAAGTGAAGGGATGGTATATTGTGTTCTGGATCGGGTTAAATTCAAAGTTGTCTGCATTTCACATAGGCTATGATGACATTTTGTTATTATTATTATAGAGAGATAGAGAAGCAGGGTTTAATTTCTACGTGGATTAAAATATGGTATATTTTTATTTGAAGAGGTTTCAGGCAATGCCACTTCTTGTCACATACAACCCCAGGATCGAACCCATGACTAGGATAGATGACAGGCCTTATGATCTACAGTGCATGTGTTAGACCACACATACACCCATCTGTTAACTTGCAAATAAAAGAAATATTTAACTGCTTATGATAAATTATATCAAGTAAACAAAATGTGCTGTTGTTAGCACCCTATATTTTAAGTTGTTTTAGTTAACTTGATAAAGAGCTTTATATTTTACAGAGGTGGTATTACAATAACTGTATATGGTGAAAATATAGATAGTGTGTTGTCACCAACCATGGTATTTCCCGATGAAAAGAATCCTATAGAAGCAGTAAGTCTTAATAGACCTCATGATAGTATGATTCCCAGACATTATAATAGGCTCCATTGTCTTAATACAATTTTGAAATGTAGTCATGTGTTGCAGTCTCTCCTGTCATCCACAATTTTTTGTGAACACAGACTACTTCATTTTGTAAAACTTACTATCCGATACTGCAAGAATGTGACATGCATTGTTTAGACAGGTGAAAGTTAAAGGGTTGTTGCCCTTAATTATGCCAAAGAACCTTTAGCTGTGGGACTCTGGGATCCAACTGGAAAAAACCTCATAAAGTTAGGCATGTGACCAAACTTGCAATCAGTGAATAGAAGTCACAACCAAATTGGTAACACACTTGAAAGGCCTGTAAAGCTTGTTTAGCATTTGCCAGTGCTGCTTTTTTTGTCCCCCACCTTTTGAAGAAAGCAGGTCTATGATTAACATTTTCCGCTAAGGCTAAGCATTTTCATTGGTCGATGCTTTGTGACAAAATAACTTTGATTCTAACTGATGGAGAATCTACAGTTTCACTACCAGGTACTTCAAAACCTTGACTGAGTTCGATCATGAACATTTTCTGGTTAAACTAAGATTAGATAATCAGTTTGATTGCTCAATACATTTCAAAAAGATAAATTTGTAATTAATTAGTATGTGTCATCTATTTATTTTGGGATGTTGACGGGGGACATCAGCCTCAATGTTGGCTTGTATTATAAAACATTCTTTTTCCTCTCTGTATTTTAGCCGTGTGAAGTAAAGACTAATACTAGAATGATTTGTCAGTCACCACCAGTAGACATGGTTACAGGAGAAAAATATGATGAAATATCTTTTGGTTTTATAATGGATGGTGTTGAAGAAGTTAGAAATTTGACTGTTCAGTATGATGATTATGGAACTTTTCAAGTGTTTCCTAATCCCATTTTTACCCAATTTCCCAATGGGGTTAAATCACATCAAAATAAAAATGAATATTTGACTATCGATGTAAGTACATAGAAATTTCTATTTACCTGTAGGTTTCGATATAAGAGAATACAGTGGAAAACCCCCAAAAAACATTTTTGTTATCACAATGTCCAACATTTTAGTATGTGTGTTATTATATCTTCACTTATGTCCATTAGTGGTATTCAGTATTTAAGACACAAAGAAAATTTTAAATTTGGCACACGAATCACATTCCAGAATGCTTCTGAGCACCATTTGTAATGAAGTAACTGCATGAAAGAGGCTAAACATATCCCACAAGGGAAGACTACTGGAATAACCAGACGCCAAAGACTGCCATTCAATTTGCACTCTTCGAGTATTTTGCCGAACATAACTGATTAGAAATTACAGTAAAAACAGTAACGATTGAATGTAAATCAGTTTATATACATTCATATTACATTATTATATGCATTCAGACCGCATTTGTGTCCATTTCTATGTGCCAAAGAATAGCAATTTAGCGTCTTTAAGACCTTATTATATTAAGATAAAATGCTTGATCTGATGTTTGTTGTTTATTGCTTGCAATGTCTGTGATTGGTCTTGTCTGCAGGTTTGTCTTATCGTTTTTGTTTTACATGTAGTGTGGTCTTCCTGCACTTACTATTACAAGGGGGATTTTCGTCCTTTTCAGGATTTCTTTAATAGTCCTGTGTTATTTATTTCCAGGGTGAGAATATAAATTCGGCTGTTCAGAGGGAAGATGTTAAAGTAAAGATAGGTCAGGAATTTTGTAATGTTACTTCTGTTGCTGCTACTCAATTAACATGTACTCCACCTAAATCTCAACCAGCAGCATTAAAAGGCAATGGTTTTCCTGAAGTAGTTGTAAGTTTTATTTTAGTCTAAAATACTTTGCTGATTGTATAAACAGTAATACAGTTTGACCATACTCTACTATCTTCAAAACTCCCTCAATTAAACCTGTACATTCACATGCCAATATTATTGTCCAATAGTGTCCAACCAATGTTATCCTGCAATAAAAGAAACAGAACTAATAAAAAAAAAACGTTTTCTTTAGTATATAAGAAAAACAAAACCAAAACGATACTATATAGATATGATAAGGGTTAAATTTGCATCTTGATCACTTGCCTTGAGAAGTTGACATTCTACATACTAAGCATGGTTTGCACATTTTTGATTATTGGCAGATCATCAAACAATATTCCAATAATCAGAAAGGGATAAAACTGTAGTACAAAACACTACACAAAAAGTTGCATTTGAAAATATGTAAATGTCACATCTCAATGAAAGATTGGTCAGTGAGCCAATGGTCTATGTTGAGGCATCTTCATGGAATGTGGCAATAATTTTATTTGTAGAAGACCAGGGATGATACTCGAATATCGATCCAAACCATGACCACGGTCGAAATCCAAAATATGGCCTCTAACACTTTTGGAATTCTTAAAAAGCTAATGATTTCTTATTGCAGGTTTTTGTTGGTGCCAACTTTTCTAGTAAAATTGGAGAATTACGATATGAAGAACCTGATGTATTGTCATTACAAGCTATTATTGGTATAAGTGTTGGGGCAGCTATCTTAGTTGTAGCTGTGATAGCAGTATTAATAGCATATCTTGTTAAATCTCGTCGTAGTGATGACATGATGAAGAAAATGAGAATTCAAATGGATAATTTAGAAAGTCGAGTAGCTAATGAATGTAAAGAAGGTATGTACATTAACAATAATATGTTAATTATATCCATAGAAATTAAACGGTTCCATTTTCCTTTGTTCAGAAATAAATTATTTGATTTTCATTGAAAATTTAAAAAACAAAATCTAGAACTTGAGACATTTAACTAAAGCAGGAACTAAATAGAAATAAAGTGTTAATGATGAATGAGCCTATAGTCAAGGAAATTTTTTTTGTCCCCCGCCTTTCGAAGAAAGCAGGGGACTATTAAAATGGGTTCGTCCGTCTGTCTGTCTGTCTGTCTGTCTGTCTGTCTGTCCGTCTGTCTGTCCGTCTGTCTGTCCGTCACACTTTTTGGGACACAATAACTCTCTTCCTAATTGAGCTAGAATGTTCAAACTTGGTGTATGTGTTTATTAGGTCAATGCCTTGATGGAGTTCGAAGATGAGCATTTTCCGCTTAGGGTAAGCAGAGATAAGCAATTTGATTGGTTGATGCTTTGGGACACGATAACTCTCTTCCTAATTGGGCTAGAATGTTCAAACTTGGTGTATGTGTTGATTAGGTCAATGCCTTGATGGAGTTCGAAGATGAGCATTTTCCGCTTAGGGAAAGCAGAGATAAGCAATTTGATTGGTTGATGCTTTGGGACACGATAACTTTTAATTGAGCTAGAATGTTCAAACTTGGTGTATGTGTTTATTAGGTCAATGCCTTGATGGAGTTCGAAGATGAGCATTTTCCGCTTAGGGTAAGCAGAGATAAGCAATTTGATTGGTTGATACTTTGGGGCACGATAACTCTCTTCCTAATTGAGCTAGAATGTTCAAACTTGGTGTATGTGTTGATTAGGTCAATGCCTTGATGGAGTTCGAAGATGAGCATTTTCCGCTTAGGGTAAGCAGAGATAAGCAATTTGATTGGTTGATGCTTTGGGACACGATAACTTTAATTCTAATTAAGTGAGATTGATGAAACTTGGTGTATAGTTTCATTACAGTAATACCTTGACTAAGTTTGATAATGAGCATTTTCTGCTCAGGGTAAGCAGAGCGATACGCAATTTGATTGGTCGAGACTTTGGAAAACAATAACTCTCCTACTTTGATTGTCCCCCGCCTTTCGAAGAAAGCAGGGAACTATTAAAATGGGTTCGTCCGTCTGTCTGTTTGTCTGTCTGTCCGTTCCGCTTATGGTAAGCAGAGATAAACAATTTGATTGGTTGATCTTCGAATTGAGTAAATGTTCATGCTTATTGTCCCCCGCCTTTCGAAGAAAGCAGGGAACTATTAAAATGGGTTCGTCCGTCTGTCTGTTTGTCTGTCCGTTCCGCTTAGGGTAAGCAGAGATAAACAATTTGATTGGTTGATGCTTTGGGACACTATAACTTTAGTTCTAATTAAGTAGATAAACAATTTGATTGGTTGATGCTTTGGGACACTATAACTTTAGTTCTAATTAAGTGAGAGTGATGAAACTTGGTGTATAGTTTCATTACAGTAATACCTTGACTAAGATCGATAATGAGCATTTTCTGCTCAGATTAAGCAGAGCGATAAGCAATTTGATTTGCTGAGACTTTGGAACACAATAACTCTCCTTCGAATTGAGTTAAAATGTTCAAAATTGGTGTGTATGCTTATTGTCCCCCGCCTTTCGAAGAAAGCAGGGGACTATTAAAATGGGTTCGTCCGTCGTCTGTTTGTCTGTCTGTCCGTCACACTCCTTCGAATTGAGTTAAAATGTTCAAAATTGGTGTGTATGCTTATTGTCCCCCGCCTTTCGAAGAAAGCAGGGACAACCAAACTCTAGATCTGTAGGCATAGAGCATGTTTTACCCTTAATATGCTATAATTATTCCATCAAAAACATTGTATGCTTAGACTATAAGTAAAGATATACTGTTTGATTGTTCAATACTTTGTAAAAGATAATTTGTGATAAATTTATATGTGTCCTCTAATTATTTTCCTATTTCGGCGGGGGACATCAGCCTCACTGTTGGCTTGTTCCTAAACTTCTTGTAAGGACAGTTTTTCAACGGTAGCAATAAGATTTTAAAAAAAAAACCCATTAATATGAGTATCGGCTCTTGCTGTATATTTGCATCACAGAATATTTTTACAGTTTGAAGATGTTATCCATTCTTGTAATCCCCAGTGAAAGTATAAAAATGATGTCTGATATTTGCTGATATCACTTGAAGAGTATCGTATAATAATGGTTGTAATTTAACTGTCTAATATACAGTCTACTGGGATGCTCTCTTATGGCATATATATTACCCAGATTTAAGGATACTACTCCTCTTTACGTCCCTAGAGAGCGTGATATTACTGATTGCTGGCATGTATAAACAGTTTATATGTAACAATAATCATAATATCATTGTTTTTATGAGTAAGATATAGACCTGTAGGCATATTATAGTTTTATATATTATATTATTTACTGAATCATAAAATTCAGACAAAGTATAATGATTACACAGCTGTAAAAAATTACTAAAATGATGGGAATTTCTTGTAAGTCATATATTCTTCGATTCACTCATGTTACATATAAATGCACCTGAAGAAGTAACAACTTGAATATAAAACCTTCTGATAATAGCCACATAAAAAAAGTAGTTATTCTTTTACATAGAAAGAGTTTCAGAATAAACTGAATCCATTCTCATCAAAAAATATCATAAAACGTACATTGAATTGAACATGTATTGTAAATTTTCTATAACCATTAAAAAACCCCACTGTCATATGATATTTATCATTAACAATGGATCAGTGTTTATTTCGCCAATGAAAAAATCAATCAAATGCTATTGAGTTTAAAATTGATTTTAATATTCCATTTGATAGAATACTTTCATCTTCATGATAGCAGTCATATCTATCATTTAAAATGGGCCTTGTTTTTATTTCTTTAAACCCAATAGCATTTGATTGATTTTTTTCTTAAAGAAATAAACACAAGATCAATTTTGAATATATTATAGTCAGATTTCTTATTGATCCTTTAAACCCAATAACATTTGATAGATTTTTTCATTAAAGGACTAAAACGAAATATTTGATCTGTGAAAGATATTCTCAATCATTTCAATTAATCCTGAAATTTAATCTTTAATGTTATAAAATATAATTTTCTTTAATATATATTTGTAGCATTTGCTGAACTACAGACGGACATGACAGAATTAACAAGTGACAATGTTGGTCAAGTATCAATACCATTCTGGGATTATCGTACATTCTGTATGAAGGTTTTATTTCCGGGACATGAAGATCATATGGTAGTTAGAGAACTACAGGTATGTGACAGCACTATGTAAATATCCTAATTCCTCATTAGATTGCTGTTCAATTCAGTTAAAATGATAAATGTTTTTCATTGCATTTTCAGATTTCTAGAAACTATAAATACTATAAATGAATATAATTTCCATTATATGTTTATTTTTGAATACTGGTTGATTTCATTGATTTAAATATAGTAAATATTTCATTGGACAATAGAAAACAAAATGAAATGAAATTATCATTAGTTTTTTTTGACATTGATATAATTTGTGTGAGTATTGGCAAGGAAGTACATGTTTGTTGCAATTTACTTTCTTTTCCTAGGTTGACATTAGACACAACAGAGAAGATATTGAGAGAGGACTACAACAATTCTTTCAACTTATCAGCAATAAAACTTTCCTACTTATATTTATCCGAACGTTAGAATCAAATCGTAACTTCCAGCTCAAAGATCGTGTAAATGTAGCATCTCTGATATCTGTTGCTCTACAAACTAAGATGGAATATGCCACCGAGTGAGTAAATTTTATTACAGCTTGAATAAATCAAAACTGTGCATCATTAATATTCTTAACATAGTTTCCAAATATTGTAATCTTTATTGTCAAAAAGCTCATTCAAAAGCATTTTCTCACTTTTATTTTGTATATCTATATTTTAATATTTATCTGATTTCTTTGCTTCCAGTATTTTAAAAACACTTTTAGCAGATCTAATAGAAAAGTCTGTTGAAGGCTTGAAAAATCACCCTAAGTTATTACTCAGAAGGAATGAATCTGTAGCAGAAAAAATGTTGACAAATTGGTTTACATTCCTACTCTATAGGTTTATGAAAGTAAGTAAAAAAAATCTAAAAATATATTTCTTTGTGTGTAAAAATTGTAGTCAATATTTCAAAAGAGCATAAGAGACCCTTGTGACTTTTTTTTTAATAACTTGAACTTTGGAGTAAATGTAGTTTAAAATGTCATTGAGTAAGACAATATTATGATATGTTTTGTAGGACTGTGCTGGTGAACCATTATTTATGTTATATCAAGCTATGAAACAACAAGTATCTAAAGGACCAGTAGATGCCATAACAAGTGAAGCCAGATATTCACTTAGTGAAGATAAATTAATTAGACAACAGATTCAATATAAAAATATGGTATGATATTATCTCTTCAACTAGATCTAAAACATATATATTCTTATACAAATATTTTAATGCCAGTTAGTGAAAGTAGAAAAGATGAATGAGGCCACTGATGTTAATATAAATCAAAGTTAATTCTACTTGCTGTTTTTGTCAACCTTCTTGAAACAATTGATTCCAACATAAATCTTGATGCAGTGATGTCCTCTTTTGATATTGAAATGGGGAAAGAAGAACATCCTAGAAAAATATGATTTCATTACCAACTCCCTTTGAGGTCAACTTTAAGCCACTTCGATTAGTTAAAACCATTCTGGCCAAATCCAAATTATCTGTTCATTGGCCAGATGATAGATCAGGTCAGGTCAACTTGAACACAGATTTCTTAAAGATGTTAGATTGTCTAGGTGTAAATAAATGCAAACTACATAAAAATAACCCCCAAAATTTGGGCTTACACCCCCTGTATAAAAGTGAATGATTGTATTTTTCAGACTGTACATGTTGTAGATGTAGATAGTTTAACACAACAGACACATCCTGTTAAAGTTTTAGACTGTGATACCATATCTCAAGTTAAAGAGAAAATCTTAGATGCTATTTATAAAAATGCTCCATTTAGCAGTCGACCTTTGAAAGATAATTTAGATCTGGGTAAGTTAAACTCAATGTCTCAGTTATTTTGTAGTGCAGAGTCAAAAATAGTAGATAACTTCTATTTTAAATGTTTAAATCAAACTAATTATTAGATTTTAAAATTAATAGCATCATTAGTGTTGTAATAATTAGAAAAAATCCTTTCTAACAAATTTACATATTTCTGACTAAACATGCTGATTGTTTAACGCTGATTCAGGAATCTTATTACAAAATTTGGTGATATATTGGTCATTCAATAAACTATTTTTGAACCTGATCAATTATTATTTTTGACTCGTATCTACGATAAATTTATTCTCTCAACCCTGTTTTTCATTTCATCATTTCCATCATGCATCATGCTTCCAGCATCAAATTATGTTTTTTTAGTTTTTGGGTTTTTTCCTGACTCCCCAATTTTTTTTTTTGCTTTTATGTGTATTTCAGTGTATATAATGCCAAAGAAATTAGGTTAGTCTAGATTTTATGTTGATTTCAGTTTATTAATTTTTAGCACCATTTTAGTTTTCACACCAAATCTTTTTCTAATTTTCTTTTTTGTTTGATATGTTTTTTACTATTATTTTTAAAAGCAACTCACCTATTCAACTCAAAACTAAGACAGTATTCTTTGAAATAATGTCAAAAATGTGTCTTGATTTTCAAATAATATAAAAACAAAAAATGAATAAATGTGTTTCATTCACATTTCAATGAGGCAATATGAACAAATTGAATATACTTACATTAGAAATTCTTAGCGTGAGATAAGTTAAACTGCTTCAAAAACATTTTTTGAATAAATGACATGAAAATAAATGTAGATATTTCAAGCTATCAAAGAAAAGTATTCTAATTCGGTTGATGTTACTTTCAAGTCTTCAATTAAAGATACTACCCATACCGTGGGGAAACAATACTCAGTCTGTATACTGTAACACAATAATGTAAGTGAATTCGGTACAAATTGATCTGGTCCTGTGGTATTCCTCTGACAGTCAAAACTGTTATTATCTTTCAATCCACTGAAGAATATATATATTTGAGTTACAAAGAAAGTAGTCTTTCCTTAGATAAAAAAGTTTGAGTTTTTTTATTTAGATTTGGGCTGGGAATTGGCAGAGTTTTTAGAATTATCACTAAGGAATTACAGGTCTGTTTGATCAATAATTTCTTGGAATCGATTTAACCTATAATCATTTTTCTGCACAGGACCTAGAGTCGATATATCAATATATGATGGCAAACAATACCGGTCAGTACCACAGCAGCATGTACCATTTATATTCATTGTCAAATCATAATTTATAATAACTCAAGTTATTTATTGAAAAATTTATTTGCTATCATTCTGAATAATAATAATCAAATCTGATGTGCTACAATCTGATTAAAATACAGATCCATATTTCGTTTCGTTTTTTATACTTTCGATGACCTACACTACATGAAGATCTGACAAGTTATAGCGATAGGTCACGTCAGGGGTCAAAAGACTGACTTTGACCTATGACGTCAGACATTTGATTAACCAATCAGCATTGATGTTACTAGTGGATTACCCACAGTTCCGGGCAAAAAAGGTCAAACACTCGATTCGACAGACCATTTGATTGGCTGACCCCTCATTTCAAGCAGAACACGAGTTAAATAACAAGTCTCCCAGATCCAAGTGTAGTAAAGACAAGTAAAACGAAATTT
This sequence comes from Patella vulgata, assembly GCF_932274485.2. NCBI lineage: Eukaryota > Metazoa > Mollusca > Gastropoda > Patellidae > Patella > Patella vulgata. The sequence goes on from NC_065885.2 coordinate 50,278,925, forward strand.
TGAACTATAAAAACGAAACGAAATGGGATCTGTGTTTTAACCAGATTGGATATGCTAGTATTGGATTTGGTCATCATGTTTCCACAGCCATAGTTGGGTTGAGAGACTTGATGATCTGGCTTATTGTCTCAAAGATACATAGTTTAAAAGATACATAGTTTGAGTTGAAAGAGCTGTTTTATAATAGTAACAAAACTCTTAAAATACTTCAGCAGAAAAGTTAACAAAAATTAAGAGGATTTTTTTTTCTTTTTGGAAGGGAATCTGCAGTGTTGATTTAATAATTTTAGTTGTCTTTTGTAATCTTTTAGTCTTTTATTTAGTTTCTTTTGACACTTGCATTTTAATTTAATTTATTTTTTGTGACCCTTTTTTTAGTTCATTCTTTCTTCTTTTTGCATGTTTTTAACAATTTGTATGAGGGTTGCACTTCATTTAATGCTTTAATAATTTAACTGTATTTGATAGCTACGTTGTTGGTATGAAGGGTGAACAATTCACAAAACAATCAAAAATTAGTCTCTGTTATTTGGTCTTTAAAACTTTGTGGTTGTCGGTTTGAAAAAATTCTTGATCTCAGTAGAAATAGATACTGTCAAATTATTAAATATTGTTAATATATTCTTAATACTAAATACTACTAGCAATTATGACTGCTTTTCAACAACCCATGATGTGAGAATTTAATAAAAATGGTGATACATGCAAGAGAAAGTGCAGAATTGTAACGAATTGTAGCATTTTGGTTAATGTATATAATATATGTATATGGCAATACCACATACATTGAACTGTTAGCTCACCACAATTACTCATTTTCATTCATTTGTTTTTGGGATATAGATTACTAGGATGGATATTATGACATTCATGTCTAAGAACAATAACATCTTCTAACATTATCTAACAACCAGCCAACAAAGGCTTATATCATCTCAAATTTCCACTTCAAGAAAAATGTTTGCCAATGCATATCTATATATAAATAATTTCAACTAGCTTTACCTTCGCTCTATTCTATGGCAATGAAAGTAGAGTATTTGTTTTTCCCAGAGAAGTTTTATAAAAGAAATATGCTGGGAATGTTTCACAAAAGGCGAGAAAAAAAAAGTTTTTAATGCACATAGAATTGCTTTGAAATGCTATTGTGTTCCTTAATTAATAGACTAGACTACTATTTATGTTATCAATTAACAAAGAATTTATACATTAACACAGAACAGTGACTTCTAAGTTTAAAATGATACAATTTGATATTAAATGCTGCTCTTTATTGCTAGCTTTGGTGCATTCATTCCTTTCATAATAAGTTAGGATAATATTACTGTAGAATCTGGTATAGATTTGTATTTTGAAACTAGTGGGAATTTTAAGTCTGAAGACTTTAGCCTTTGAACAAACTTTATGTAAAATCAACTTGTCTGAGAGGCATTAGGTAAGATTAGACAGTTCTCGCTACAATAGTTAAAAAATAGATAATGAAAACAGAATGTGCTGAAAATTTCAAATTGTTTATCTCTCAACCGAGACATTAGCAATTCAGTTTTTAGGCTAGCCTCGAACGTCATTAATGAATGTCTAATTAATAATTTAGATAACATTTCAGGCCTAAAGAAAGACCTGCAATAGTAACATTAGCTCTTGCATAATGCATGTTAAAGTAATTTTCCCCAAAAAGTGATAAAATGCAATTAATGCATTAAGCCATATGAAGTCAACAATTTTAAGTCAACAAGTTCAGATGGCAAAGTTAAACCACTTTGGTTTTTGTACAGATCTAAATTGTGTAGGCTATGTCAAAGACAAAAACAGTCAAACAACATTTGTATTGTCACAAGATGTAGACTTAAAACTAGGGTCATCTTAAACATACATTATGCAAGAACTAAATCTACCTATTGCAGGTCTTTAGTCCTGGCGGGCAAAGTGGGTAAGACGCTGGCTCGCTAGCCTGGAGGTCGGGTGTTCGATCCCTGCATTGGCCGAGAAAGTTCATCTAGATTTTCCGGCGTCAGTGATGCAGGACGGAGGGCCTGACAAAGACAGCTGTCTAGTCGTTCGGATGGGACGAAAAGCCGAGGTCCTTTGACAATTGGAATTCGATATAAGAGTAGGCCGTAGTGCTGCTGTCTGGGCAAAATTTCCCTCATAGCAAACTGTATGACGTATGCCCGTCTTCATTAGCCCAGTTTGGAGCAGAATAGTAGGACGTTAATCCTCATTTCATTTTATTTCTTTAGGCCTGAAATGTTATCTAAATTATTAATTAGACATTAATTAACTTATTCAGGCCATACTCAACTCTTGATGGCATCAGATTTCTCCGATATTAAATAGATTAGAACAGTTTTGCCATATTTTGATTTAAGCTAAAAATGGAGGAGCGAGACTTAGCTTCGAACAACCAGTATGGTGGCTGAAATTATTGTCAAACCTTCAAAGGCTAATGTCTTCACTCGCAATAGAGTGATTTGAATGAAATTTTCAAATTATTCATTTTACATTATCTATTGTCGAATTCTTTCCCAGTATTCGGACAGAACCATTGGAAAAACTACAAATAAGAAAACGTATGACAAATACAATCTTCCAATGCCTATAATGATCTATTGATAATGGTAATTACAGCCTTCAGATTTTAGAATAGGATTTCATTAGTCAGTATCGCAGATCATGAAATAAAAATATACAACCTCTTACATTGAAGCTGATTATAAAACAATATGAAAGCAATCTATACCAGACAAGAATAATATTATCTTATATAGAGATTTACTTAATATTAATTGTCCTTGCATGTTCATCATAATATGGTTGCTCAACACTGCAGAGCGGGGCTTTTTCTATAATTGGGTTTTTGTTCATATCTTATTGGCAGTTTTATTTGATCATAAACCAGAATGGCTGAATCCTTCCAATGAAAAAGTACAAGGTTACCTCCCCTCACAGAAAGATACTCACCGTTTAGTGTTACATGATGAAGATCACACATCAAAGATGGAAAGTGATTGTCGTAGGTTAAACACACTCTCACATTATAAGGTAAGGAAGCTTTTATTTATTATCAATAATTACTGGATGATCTCGTTTCACCATTAATATGCAGGAGGAATGCTGAATCAGAGGACATTGAATTCATCAAGAAAAGATGATTTGTACATGGCTATAAAGTTGATCTTTTATTCAAGAAATATTTATTATGTTAATATACAAATCATATGTTTCTTTTAAAGAAGAATTTAAATTTGATATTATAAAAAAAGAAACCGGACTGAATTTTGATAATTTATTTGTAGGTTCCTGATGGTGCTTATGTTGCTCTAGAAATAAAAACAACTTATAATAGTAGTATCATGTCAGATAGATCACTCAGATTTGGTAAATATAATATACTAATTACATTATATTTGAATTTCATTAGGATTGTTAAGACTGTACTCCTTTTTGCACAGTGGTGAGATTTACCATCCTGGTTTGGCCATAATTATCCATTGGATGATTTTGTATACTGACAGAAGACCTATCTTCATTTCTATTTGTAAACTCTTGTTTGGGAAAACAGTCTCTATTCACTGGTTTTAATCAGCTAGTCACGGTGAAAATTATTTCTGCTCCGTCAGTCTTTTTTGGGGGGAGGGGGGGGAGTCTAATTTTCCTTAAATGTGATTAAATAGTATCTTTAAGATGAACCTCCAACTGAGGATAAATAATATTGAATTGGTTTGTTTTTTAGTATTTTTGACTTGCAATGGAAACTTTATTGATGTATATGTATTTTTTTTTTCTTTCTCCCAGATAACTTGTCATTCTACAACAACAGAAGTCCATCTTTAAATAGAACAACATCTCCCCAATCTATACATGTAGATGTAGATAATGTTAAAAGTTACCATCTTGTAAGTAAATATTATCTTACTATATATTCCTGAATAAGTTATAAATTAATTTATAATCCTTACCCTGTGGAGAGTCATCACATGTTCACTAAATCAAAGTATGTTGGGACATCACTATAAGGCTGGAATCAACATGGTTTTCGATTCCCCACTTGTAAGTGACAAGGAGTAGGGTTGCTTGTCCAACCTCATGGGTTTCCTCCCACTGCTAAACATTCCCACTCGCAATCGAATTATGGTAATAAAATTGAACCATATTTTAGTCCCAAAATGACCTGGTATGTGTCAAGTGGACATTCAACCCCATTTCTCTCTCTTCAGTACGCAGAGAACTGTGTATAAGGTAGGTGTAATCAGTGAACATCAACATTATAGTGAAGTCCTTCAATGTGAAGTATTTAATTGACAGGAAGATTAGTTAGAATACAAGAATAGTTTATAAGATATGTTATTATATTTGAATGAAATGTTTTGTAGGTCAGACATCATGATTCTGATATTCAGAAGGAAGGTGATAGAGGTAGTAAAATGGTGTCAGAAATATATCTTCCACGTTTATTGGTTACAAAGGTATTGTATATAGGCTTGCTCCATTATAAATATGATTTGTTTTTGATAATTTAAAATTATTATTAATCAGGATGTAAAACTTCGAACAAGTTTAATTAGAAGACTATTATGAGTATTATGACTGTTTATATTTAGTCCGATGTGAATATAAAACAATATGTATGAAATTGATATGTTTTTACAGGGAACATTACAACAGTTCGTTGATGATTTGTTTGAAAGAATATTTAGTACAGCTCATCGTGGTAACGTTCTTCCTTTAGCTATTAAATATATGTTTGATTTTCTGGATGATCAAGCCTTGTTACATAACATCCAGGATAATGAAACTGTACATACATGGAAATCTAACAGGTAAATATTAAATAAATCTTTATATCAAATTAATCATACATGTGCTTAGTCATCTAGTGGTTTAGCAAGTGCACATGTATCTTAAGGTCTGTCATTGAGTCAAGTGGCGTAGTTTCAATTCCCTGCTAGTACGTGACAAGGAGTAGGGTCACCTGTCCAACCTTGTGGGTATTTTCCTGTTTCCTCCCACTGCTAAAGACCCCTACATGCAATCGAAATATTGAAATACAAGTTAACCATATGTTAGTCACGAAATGACCTAGTTTGTCTCGAGTGGACTTTAAAATTGTAAGCGGAAAGTTATTAGTTAGCTCACAATAAGAATAATTTAATCCTTAAATTTCAACCAAAAGTTTGACAGATGTCTTTTTGCTTGTATATGAAGAGATAGGTTATAGTGTGTGCAGTGTAGATATACACCACACACAAACACACGTTACACTTCTCCAAGTGATGGCTGTACATGTTATATTTGATATTGAATAATGTTTCCCATTCATAGCCTGTAAGATACAGTTCTTCATCTTAACAAGATTACATTTTACTTCAACTCTTTCATTTTACTTTGCAGTTTACCGTTACGATTCTGGGTGAATGTGATGAAAAATCCTAATTTTGTGTTCGATATATATAAATCAAATATTGTTGATTCCTGTCTTTCTGTTGTGGCACAAACTTTTATGGACAGTTGTTCAGTGCATGAACATGTGTTAGGGAAAGATTCCCCGTCTAGTAAACTGCTTTATGCAAAGGAAATTCCCAAATATAAACAGTGGGTTGATAGGTAAGAATTTTTCATTTCTATTATTTACAAATCAGAATGTCAGAATTTCATTTGACAGTGTGTGTTTGAAATAGGATTATTTAATTCCTGCTCTCATCAGGATGATAGTCTGAAGGAACAAAATATTCTTGTAACATTTCTAGAAATACTGTAATTGACTATAGGTGACTGTAAGAACCATTTTTTATAAGCCCACATTTTCATGTGGACGTATTTTGTCGTCGCCCCTGTCCGTCCAGACGTCCGTCCGTCCACAATTTGTTTGTGGACACTCTACAGGTCACAATTCTTATCAGATTTTGACGAAACTTGAAATATAGGTTTATCTCCAAAAGATCTCGGCTGCTTTCGATATTGGCATGTATCGGATCAAAACTTCATGGATTATGGCCCCTGTTTGTACGAAAAATCATGTTTTTAGCTTGTGGACACTATAGAGGTCACAAATTTAATCCGATTCTGTTGAAACTTGAAATGTAAGTTTATAACCCAAAGATCTTGGTTCCTTTGGATATTCGAACATATCGGACCGTAACTTCCTGAATTGTACGAAAAATCACGTTTTTAGCTTGTGGACCCTATAGAGATCATAATTTTTATCCGATTTAAAAAAAAACCGTATTATTATATCACCGTTAAACCCTAAGGACGGATGAGTTCGAATTTCGTGAAAATCGGCCCAAAACTGACAGACAAAATGGCCGCCCTTCGTTGTCAAATAGCGAAAAAATATGGTATATCAAGGTTGTGGACCCAATAGAGGTCACAATTTTTATCCGATTTTCTTGAAACTTAAATGTTAGTTTATTACCTAAAGATCTCGGTTCCTTTCGATATTTGTGCATATCGAATTGTAATTTCTTGAATTATGGCCCTTGATTGTAGGAAAAATCACTTTCTTTTTAGCTTGTTCTCTATCCATCTCTCGAAAATGTCTGGCTGGCAGCCGCTGGTTAAAGGATTATAATTCTTTCTATGCATACATCTTCTTGAGTTATTTGCCACACTTAAAACTGAAGGTGCTCACTTCCACGGATTTAATGTGATTGAATATTTGTAATTATAATAAAACATTGTATTATTCAGGTATTATCAAGATATCAAGATGATGCCTGCTATCAGTGATCAAGATATGACTGCTATGTTAACTGATGAGTCTAGGGTAAGTTACAACACTCTTAACATTTATTCATTTAAACCAATACAGATTTAAAAAAAAGCCTTGAAATTGTTTTATTTAGTATAACCTAGAGATATAAAATTTTAAACAAAAATCGATTAGTAAGATGACAGTAATAAAATAAGAAAGCTATTTTGTTGTTTAATAAAAATATTTCCTATGACAGTGTTACAATTTAGAACAAATGAGAATACTCCATACTTTAGTAATCCATGTTTTGTATATTATAACTTTTATGCCTACACACTTCGCCTATATCACCAAGTCACTGCTGAACTTGTAATGGCTTTCCTTTCAGATTTGAAATGGAATAGCCAGGGTTTTCCATTCATAGCTATATTTTTGTTCAGAACCAACAGTTTGAATAATTATATTTTCCAATCTTTAGTTCTGTATTTTAGCTAATGGCTGTCTGCAAAATGTATCTTTAAAAATGATGTAGATGATTTCCCATCTTAACCTAAATGTGGTCACTTAAAAAAATGCATCTGTAGCCTTGAACCATGTTCAGTTTTACAAATGTACTGTTTCAGACTTATTGTAAATTTAAATATTTTTTCCCCAGGTTCATCAACAAGAATTTAATACAAATGCTGCTTTATATGAACTGTATAAATATGTGTTGAAAAACTACAATGAGGTAAGGTCTATTTTAACATTATAATTAACTTCTGTAAAGGATTGACATTAATTATAAAATATGCTTTAGATCTACAGACTACATATATAATATTGTCGATGAGCAGTCAAATCTGGGTTTTGCGAAATTGTCCATGAGTCAGAAATCGCATGGAGGTTAAGAATCAAAATGTCTTATAGAAACATCATGGCAAAATGTTGTATGTAAAATGATGTATTTCAGAAGATTTTTGCAAATATTTGTGTAAAAAATGAATGTGTAGCCGTTTAATCAGTATGTAGCTATCCGCACATATCGGGCTAAACATCTGGTGCAGAAATAGGAATTGAAAACTAGTTATTTGCAATTATATACAGCAAAAATGTATCTCTGGAAAAAGTTCACCTTTACCTGCTTCAATTTCATAGATTTCACACAGTAGAAGCTCAACAATAATTTCAGTAATATTACACTGGCTACCGTTGTTTTGATTGTAATGCTTTGTAAGATACAAAGGTGAATTTTTAAGGAAATATGACATTTTCGCTTTCAATATTGATATTTTATTAGAATGCCCCATATACAACATTTTGAAACAATACCTATAAAACCTCTTTTTATTGTCCCCCGCCTTTCGAAGAAAGCAGGGGACTATTAAAATGGGTTCGTCCGTCTGTCTGTCCGTCTGTCTGTCCGTCTGTCTGTCCGTCTGTCCGTCCGTCTGTCTGTCCGTCTGTCCGTCCGTCTGTCTGTCCGTCACACTTTTTGGGACACAATAACTCTCTTCCTAATTGAGCTAGAATGTTCAAACTTGGTGTATGTGTTTATTAGGTCAATGCCTTGATGGAGTTCGAAGATGAGCATTTTCCGCTTAGGGTAAGCAGAGATAAGCAATTTGATTGGTTGATGCTTTGGGACACGATAACTCTCTTCCTAATTGGGCTAGAATGTTCAAACTTGGTGTATGTGTTGATTAGGTCAATGCCTTGATGGAGTTCGAAGATGAGCATTTTCCGCTTAGGGTAAGCAGAGATAAGCAATTTGATTGGTTGATGCTTTGGGACACGATAACTTTTAATTGAGCTAGAATGTTCAAACTTGGTGTATGTGTTTATTAGGTCAATGCCTTGATGGAGTTCGAAGATGAGCATTTTCCGCTTAGGGTAAGCAGAGATAAGCAATTTGATTGGTTGATACTTTGGGGCACGATAACTCTCTTCCTAATTGAGCTAGAATGTTCAAACTTGGTGTATGTGTTGATTAGGTCAATGCCTTGATGGAGTTCGAAGATGAGCATTTTCCGCTTAGGGTAAGCAGAGATAAGCAATTTGATTGGTTGATGCTTTGGGACACGATAACTTTAGTTCTAATTAAGTGAGATTGATGAAACTTGGTGTATAGTTTCATTACAGTAATACCTTGACTAAGTTTGATAATGAGCATTTTCTGCTCAGGGTAAGCAGAGCGATACGCAATTTGATTGGTCGAGACTTTGGAAAACAATAACTCTCCTACTTTGATTGTTAGACTATAAATAAAGATATACTGTTTGATTGTTCAATACTTTGTAAAAGATAATTTGTGATAAATTTATATGTGTCCTCTAATTATTTTCCTATTTCGGCGGGGGACATCAGCCTCACTGTTGGCTTGTTATCTCAGAAATATGACAACTAGATGAAAAGATGCGCAAAAAATCTTTCTAAAGACGCAAAAAGTGAATTTTGTAAAAAAAAAAAATGCCAGATAAGGCCTTTTCACTTCCCACCGACGATATGTGCAATGATTTATTTGAATTAAAAGTGTACTAGAAAAAACTTTTGTCAGGTTTTGTATCAAAATCCCCTCAAAATTTAAGTTTTATGTAAATAGCTTTTAGTAATTTTGTTTTATTGTTGAGTATATTGATTAAGTACATGTTTATTTATTACAGTTAATGGAATCATTAGATGAAGATGAATTTGCAAGAAGAAGTAAATTACGTCATAAGTTAGAGAAAGTGAAAGCCGCCATGGATGGTGATGCAGTGTGCTGAAGTGCTACTACTATACAGCTAGTATATAAACAATGATAAACTGTTTTGATACAACAGGCAGATAAAGTGAACATGTTCTTGTGTGGAGGAGAACAGTTTAATAACGTGCTCAGTTTAAGTGCCAATAACTGAATATACTGATTCGTGATCTTCATGTAGATATATACGTGTGATTTATTAGGAAACATAACCATTGACTCAGGACAATTTTATATATATACCTATATATATATATATATATGTGTGTGTTAGTTTATGTTTAATTGTTTTGGTGCTTTGGTCATACCAGACGGTCTTGATTCACAGGATTAAGTTGGTGCTTAAGCCAGTCTATGCATTCAGTTAGTACATTACGGTGGATATATATTGACTAGCAGTTATTTCATTTTAACAATCAAAATATGTACACCAGCTTTGCATTTTGTGTGTGTGTGTGTTTTTTTAGTGGTCATTTTGAAAGTACCAAACTAGATGTTTTAAATAATAATAACCAATGCATTTGATATGATATATATATAATTATATGTATTTGACAGCTTACAATATAAGTATAATATATAAATAATGAGCTTTATTACTTATACGAATTATAACAAACAGTATTGTGTCTTATATACATTTTTTTAATAAAAAAAAAAATTACATTAGAGTTTGTATTGAATTATTATTCTAATCAAAATGGTTATAATATATATGTATGTATACAGTATGACAAACCTTTATTTGCTTTAGGTGATGCTAGTCAAATGATGAAAATAGTGGCATGTACATAAATAATATATTAACCGTAGGATTATCATCATACATCATAGTATATATAAACTTGTATAAAACCATTAATATATATTCAGTTTGACTTTAGCATTGACTTTCAAAAATAACACTATTTTAGTGACAAATTAATCTTGATCTGAAAGGATGTTTTACATAGTAATGTGCTGTTTATTTTGTAACTCTCAAGTTGCTGGCTGGAAACACACTTTGTGTTAAATCTACTTAGCGTGGATTTCGCTAAAAAATTTAGTAAGATTGTTTCATAGATGAAATGCTAAACTTAATATACAACTGCTCTGTACTTACACCTAGGGCAGACGAGCGTATTTTTTCGCCCGATCAAGCCGATTGTTAAAATTGCTTGAAGAAAATCACCTGTGTCCTTTTACCGCGACAACGATTCTACTTGTCGCCCAACCAATCCCGGTATCTAGCATAAGCCAACCATTTTCATAAGCCAGTCAGAGACATTATTGATATCACATGATCTCAAAATAGCTTCCTCCACTGCCAAAGCGTGGAGTCTAACGAAAAAAGAAAAATTGGTGATTCTTTGGTCAAAAAGGCCTTGCCTGTTTGATGTCACGATCACAATTCCAGAGTTTTAGAAGCAAATAAATAACAGCATGCTTACGTTTTAGGTGATTCGTCATTTTGTACAAGTCACATGATCAATGTTATTTACTCGTAGAGTGGCATATGCTCTTGAGACGATCGCTACGTGTGCCCACTCGTGATCGGCTGTAAAAAATCGCTGGCGATCAGGCATAAAAATACGCTTGTCTGCCCATAGCTTTAAAGTGTTGCTTGTGTAGAGGAACTATTGTGGAAAGTTTCTTCTATTCAAATTGTAGACTAAACATAAGCTTTATATATCTGATACATGTTCTTATATTCCTGTATATTGATATAACCACACTGTTTGATATGAATTATCATTTTAAGTCTTATCACATGCTTTGCCAAATGTTCATGATTTACATGATGAGTAAAACAAATTCCGTTTTCATTGGTTCAATATCTTCTGAGTGCCTTTTGTGATTTTAGTTGTTCAAAACTTTTAAATCATTGCTAAAAAAAGATAGAACATGAACTTTAATATACTTAACCAGTTTGGTAGAAAATGAATACATTTATGAAATCACCTTTTGTCAACTAACTTAATCACAAAGTTTTTGTAAATTGTTTTTAACTGTTTTATTTGAAGATCTTATAACTTTCATGTATTATTACTTGTATGTATCACTAATATAAAATGGCATTTTGGATGAATCAAATGAAAATTTGAAGCTAAACGTCTTTGATTTATGTCAAAATAAATTATATAATTGATTTAATATATTATATTAATTCGATTATTAATGGGACAAGCTTTATACAATTCAAATTTTAATTTGAAAGATTAAGATGGTTTGTTTACTAAGTTCAGTTTCAATTTTGAATTATTCTGTTGACAGTGGCATACAAAATAAATTATATCTCAACATTGGTTTTATCTATTGGGGAAAATTTTTGAACATAAAATCTGCTGAAATGGACACTTTTATTTTTCACCCAGATCTATTATGGAAGTAATGTCTTTGAATTGAAATCAAAATTATGTCTGATTTCCTGTGTGTTTAGAAAGGTTAATACATAGCTTTACTTGTGTTTATATGTGTACTGTTATTAGTTTTATCTGTCGACTGCTGATATATACAATATAATAATAATGTATGGTTCAGGTATGTGTATAATTGTTATTGTTAAACTTTGTATACAGTAGTTAATTAATCAGACAAATGTCGCAAGTTTCTAATTAGAATTGTGCCTAATTAATGTTGTTAAAATATTTCATGGCAATTTAAATATATCCTGTTTTTTTCTATGTTATAATACATAAGGCACGGTAGTATGTGTGGTAGCCTCTCTTGAGATTAAAGTTTTTAATAATACTACTACTACTAGATTATCCTGGAACTGGAGTCCCAAGTTTGGATGTTTTTTGCAGTCTTTTTTATTTATATTTAAGTAAATGTGTTATATTAAGTAATACCATTTATTAGCTAATACCTGAAGTACGGTAGTCCAAGACCATTTTATTTATTATTAATTTCATTTTTATCAGAAATATTTTTACAACTACAACCTACTCCAAACTGATGAAGAGTATAACATAATAACGAATGCATGTCTTCCTAAACTTCTATTTAAAAAACATTTAGTGAAATTATATTCCTTTCGTCATCTTTCATGAATTATCAATTCAATTTCAGTATATTTTGATAACCATACAAATTTTCTAATGAAATGTTTTATTTACGAGGTTAGAAATTATATATATTTTTGTATATTTATGGTTATATTAATTAAGTTTTCAATTATATTAGGGAACATTTCTACACCTGATTTTAGTTTATTTGCTGTGTTAATTGTAAATTATGTATATAAACAAGAAAATTCTTTCTTCTGCTATGCAATATAATCATGGAACTATACTTTGCAATGAGTCAAAATTTAGGAATGGCTTTAAATATGAAAACGAGATATCATACCTTTTTTCTCTTCAATTTCATTAATAGCAGATATTTATTTTCTTATCTATCTTCTAAATATTAAGTTATTTATATGCATGTTTTCGTCTTTTGAGAAAATGGTTACCATGTTCCTTGTTCTCTAACATAACTATGTCTGCTGTAGTTTTATTTTAATTACATTGTACAGTTTTTATACTCTTAAATTTTATGTAGGAGTATATTGTCGTCACTCCTGTAGGTCTGTCCACCATTCTTGTAAACTTTCTACAGATCAGAGGTTTTGAAGGTTTTTTTTTTCTTTCTTAACTTGCAGGAATCATTCATTTAATCTCATCAAAATGCAGCATTTAGTGCCCCTGTGACCTAACCCTTGTAAACACTTAGATTAAATGTCTTATGTTTTTGCAATTTTATTCTTAATGAGATCACTACTAAAATTCAGACTTGCCCATTAATTTTAAGGCTAACCACAGTTATTGCCCCTGGCCCTCAAAGTGTGCATGAAATAGCATTATTTAACGTCTGCTTCCACTGAGGTGATATAGCAGACAAAGCCTTGTAAACCTGAAAGCCACCCTTTAATGCTAATTTTTATAGTTTCAGTTCTGAATATCAAACATTTAGAATTTGTACTTAATTTAACCAATATTCAGAAGCTATCAAAATATACCAACTGTTTTGTATAAGAATTTTTTCTTTTATAATTTTTTTTTATATACATCATCAATGTTCATAAACTGTATATTCATCATATCATAATTTCATATATTATTCTATACAGAGTTCAATATCTGGAATTCATTTCATTTATTAAAGTTGGCTGTAGAAATTTGTATAAAGCTCTTTTATATGGAAATAAATGAAAAAAGTTGATTTGACATTGTGATTCCATAGCCTGCTTTAATAGTGGGTTGTCTCCCTTTATTCTCCTGAATTTCTGGATCATAAATCAATCATAAGACAAAATCGCAGAAAAGAAGATATCTTTTGTAATAACTTGTCTGATTGTTATAGTATTTACCCCATAGCAGTAACTATAGTTGGTTTTAAATGCATTCTACAGCCCAAAAATTTGTAAGGTAGGTGATACTTGATAGAAATCTGGTTTAAGGCACCAACCGAACTAATCAAAAGGAAATTTTGCCTGGTCAGTCGCACAGGGGACTACTTTTAAATTCCATCTGTCAATGATTCTTTTACATGCATTCCAACAGGACTAGACATAGTTCCTTGCGAGGCCCTCCCTTCTGCCTCATTGATGGATGAAACCACGCCTAAAAATCCTGAGGAACTTTCTTGGTCAACACCTGAAGATAAACCTGAGAACTTCTGGTAGGCGAACCTTCTGCTTACCCACTGAGCCACTACAGCTCCCCAATACTTGATTCAACAATCCCATGAATGAAGATTTCTAGCTAATGCATCTCTACCAAAAGGAAGGTAATTTGACTCACACCTCCACAGGATTAAATATCGTGTTAAAATAAGACTCATAAACAATTTACATTTATATTATTTATTACTCATGAAAAAAACAATTTTGTTCATATTGGCTGACAGTTTTGTTCATAAGCATATTTCAAATGAGTCGGTCATCTTATACACAGTATATGTCAACAAAGGTTTTTTTGATGTAGACATAAGCAGTAAAGCAATGATGGATTAATGATTTATATGACTACTAGACCACAAGCAATATATGGTATATATTTGGACGGCAAATAATAAAACATAGATATATGACTAATTGACTGAAAAACGTCAAAGAGATTCTTGATTGAATGTTCTGAAACTTAATTCTCCCAATCCCTCAAATGGTGTCAGTCTAGACCAATGGTCCTCAACCTTTTTACGCCATCGGCACACCTTGGAAGACAAGAAAAGAATAGCGGCATACCTGGCTAAATACCGGTATCTATAAAAAAATATCTGAATATTGCAATTCAGAGACCGCAAACAACCATAGACAGACTAGTCATTGACCCATAGAATGACTCGAACTAAAAAAAGAAAAATGCAGCCATGAACTTACTTTATTGCAGTGTTTCAAATAGCATCAGTCAAATGGCTGGTTTCTTTAGTGAGAAACTCTCTTAGTGTGCCGTTCAAACTTTCATGGTACACTTAGAAAGATCTCCAGCACACCTGTGTGCCATGGCACACTGGTTGAGAATCACTGATCTAGACCAATTACCATAGCTTAAACCTGAGATTAAGTCCTGATTCTGCTGGCAAATTGTGACAGGACTCAATGCTGTGACAATTGATTTCAAACTGACAATAAAGAACCCTTTATGTTTATACCTTATCCATTACAGGATATGAGATTAATTTTCTAATATAATATAGAATACCCTAAACAATAATTTTACATGTATTGTCATGTATATAATATAAATGAGTATTTGATAATATACAATATTGTGATAGCAAAACATCATTGGCCGATGTTAAAATCTTGACTGTAGCTCTCAGCCAATAAAACTAATAAGACCCCTGATTCTGCAGTATATAGTAATGTCTGCTGTATGACTACTGTGAATCAGACATTATGCCACTTAGCTACTACTAGTATATAACAACACCACATTCTACATACCATCATCAAATCAGTGAATTCAATCGTTTTATAAAGACCGTACAGATGTGATCACATCACTTTTATAAATTAGAACAATATCACAATTTTGATATTTTGTGCAAGGGCCATCTAGAATGTGGGTATCCTGTACCAAATCCGGGATATTTTCATTTTCCAGTAAAAGTTATTATCTATATACTCAGAGAAAAATAAACAGGCAATAAGTTTCAAAATATAAAAAAATATAAGTTCATACAAAAACACATTAAAATCATACAAGTATTTTAATTTAGGATGAATGAATATTTGTTGATGAATTAACTGTTATATATACATGGTACATGCACAAATGTTACAAAAATACAAATCTGAAACATCAAATTCTAAAGATATCGTATAATTTTGATTGCTACAGGTATGATAATGCTCCATAAAATCCATCTTATTTTAAATAAAATTGTCATAAATTACTATTCAAATGGTATGCTTTTGTCTCATTATTCTAGGCATTATGATACCATTATGGCCTGTCACATGTACACATAGTACATCAAAAATAAATATGGATTCAAGTTTAGGTAGTGGGAAGCACGGAAGTTTAATAAAAATAAACATATCCATGAAATATCTTAATGGCAATTATAAAATGGATTCAATTAAATTAAACGAAGTTTAGAATTTGATCTGATTTCTTTTGCAATCACTTAGAATTAATGTCCTATAGCATCAATTCTTAGTATTCAAAAATAAAATCAGAATGGATTTTGAAACAGAACCAAAACAAATTAAACTCTTAGTTCATTAAATGTAAAATATGACTAGCATAAACACTTGAGTTAAATAAACAAATAATATAAATAACAAGGACCTTTTCATCAAATATAATTGGATTCCTTTCAGTTTGATTTCATTTTTTGTAAAGTATCAAAAATAGCACATACTACTGTATTAATAGATCACCTTTACACATTTATCAATTTAGATGAATAGAAAACGCCATCAGATCACAATATTAACTCTTCAAAATATATCCAAATTGTTGTCAAAATAAATCCTAAAAATCACTGATGATTTAACAATAAACAGGACCTCTTTAAATTAGACTAAAAATGTTAAGATTTCTTTCATCTGTCATACTATTTAGACAGTTGAGAGAGGGAGAGAAATCGGGTCAAACATCCACTTGACACAAACTAGGTCATTTCGGGATGAACATATGTTTCAATATTATTTTGATAGTTTGCATGCACGTAGGGGTCTTTAGCAGTGGGTGTGTGGGTGGGACCAGGGCCCTTATTCACGAAAACTTAAACTAAGTTACAACCGAAATTTTAAGAAATACTGCCACTTCATTGGATATATGCAAATTGATTTTACTGGTCAGCCAATCGAATTGCAGTATTTCTTAAGGGCCCAGAGGACCAGATAAAATACACAAGGTTGGACAGGCGACCCTTTTCCTTGTCACGTACAAAGGGGGAATCGAAACCATGCCACTTGACTCAATGACAGATCTTACCATGTAATGCGCACGCGTTAAACCATTTGGCCACCCACCCCCCTTTTTAAGATACCAGTAGATGAATGGTAGGTCTTACACAATTCATTTTTGATCACAGAACAGTTAATTAACTGATGTTGAATTGTACCCTAGTTATATCTGGATTTAACCAAATCAAAAGGGTCATTCTGTATTATTAAGCAAGTTTTAAAATGCCTGTACAAAAATCCTCAAATAACTTAATACTGAAACTTAATTCACTTTAGCTTAAGAAAACAAGATAGCAGTTGGTCAACAGTGTATGATTATGCAAATAATATCTAAACAATGCCTTTGCGAACAGGGAGAAATCTGTCAGAGGGATCTGCAATAAAATATTTATCCCAAATTTCTGAATGTTGTGATGTTCGTCCCCATGGTTTAAAACGTCCATTCCAATGAAGAAGTTTAGCACTTCGTAAAAACTGTGTAGTGTAACTGGTTCCTGGTGTCCAGCCTGAAAATAAATTTATCTGATAAATGATTTTATATGAAAACAAATCCGAAAGTGATGACAGGAAATAATCTATTTTCTATACGTTTTGTACAATAGTTGGTATGCAGGGGTATGTTCAGCAATTTAAAAAGGGAGGGGTTCTGACAGAAGACAAAGCCAAATTTGGCTTGAGATGTGGGGAAGACAAAAAATATGTTCTGTGCAAGCAGAATGCAGTTCGGACTCTGTATCACTCTGGACATGCGCATGGTAGAGTTTAGGCTGGACAGTGAAATTAACAAAAAAAATTATTTTGATTCCGACAATTTTTCATATTAACCTAACAACTGTTAATGTGTGAGTAAGGTCTCAGTTATATAAAATTAATCTCTCCTCTGCTGTTGAATTATCTACTGAAAATCAAAGTGAAAGGGAGAGAAATGGAGTTTAACATCCACTCGACACTAACCACATCATTTCAGGATTAACGCGTGTGTGTGTGTGTGGGGGGGGGGGGGGGGGTGTACAGTGAGGACAGACAATGTGCATAGATAACAGTACACCCATTACCCCACTAGGTACCCCAAAAATAAAACTAATGCTATGCAAAATTTATTTTTAAGTCAACCCCATTCCTGAGATCTCGTCACAACAATCAGTGTGGTTTTTAAATGCTAAAAGATCTATATTTATTTATTTATATCTTCTAAACAAAGGGATTATTCAAAAGTTGAAAAATATAAGTTACATAATTACCTAAATATCTGACATGCCACATAGCAGGAATTTTGGAAAATTTCTTGTAGAATACAAGCATCATAGGAGGTTGTGATCCTCCACCACCTCGTTCATTACCATATACTTCTTCTCTATAACATAAATATAAAACATAATCATACAGCACAGAGGTTGGCTTATCTAAATGATTTTAACGTCCACTGGACACAAACTAGGTCACTTCAGGACCAACATATCATTAATTTGCTTGCACGTAAGGGTCTTTAGCAGTGGGAGGAAACTGGAGGACCCAGAGAAAACTCATGAGGATGGACAGGTGCACACGCTAAACCATTTCACTCTGTGTGAGTAGTACTCACTGAGTACAAGTACTGATAAGTGTGAAGACATAAAAAAGTACAATGAAATATCTTACTTTGTGTTAAGTTGCATCCAATATTCTAACTGTTGTGTAATATTGTGTAGTCTCCATTCCGTTATATTAGTTAGAAATAAACCTGTATTAAATGCACATTCTTGTGGATCGATCTTCATTAACTGGACATGTTTACTTTTAACATCTATATAATCAGCATATATATTCTACAATATTCAAAATATTAAATAAATATGTATTATATAGTATTCAATATATCAATTAAATCTATATAATCAGATATTTTACAATATCAATAAATATTTAATAAATCAATCTAATTTATTCAATTCAATGAAGAATACACAAGGTTTTATATAATCTAAATTCATAATCATTTCGTTTTCAGTTGCAAAAACTAACTGTTAAATTTAATTTGTCAATCTTTGAGTATGAATTGCATTTGAAGAGATAGATAGATGGGGTTTAATGTTCACTCAACACAAACTAGGTCATATTGGGACTAACACATTGTATAATTATTATTATACCATTCATGGAAATTCCCAAAAGTATGAGAAAAGGCTGTGAAATGGGATTCAAAATTCAAAACTGAATAAAATTGTTTTAATTCAATTCAAAAGTGTCAATTTTACCTTCATATAAGTGAGTCGTTTAGCAGTACCAGTACAATCTTCAGAGAAGGCGGCAAGATGGCCGGGATTTACTTTGGTTTGATATAATTCAGATATGTCACCTAGAAAAAAAACAAAACAATTTCAAACACAAAGTCTTCAAATCAAAAGGATGTTAAACCCCATTTTATTTCATTTCTTTTTATTTCATTTCGATTTAAACAAACAACATTTAATCCATCTATAAAATAATATAAACAAATTATTATAAGCATTACCTTGTACTATGCAATCATCATCAATAAATATTATTTTACCATTTAAATTCGGGAATAACTTAGGTAAGTAATATCTGGCATAATTTAACTATAATATATAGAAAAAGACACATCTTGGCATAAAATATTTAAAAGATAGCCACACAAAGCGTGGAATACGCCCACACAGCAGCTTTGACTCAACTGCCGCTGATCCGAAAGCAACACTTAGATGTTGAGCAAATTTGAAGAAATCTAATCTCTAGGGTTCATCCTCTGATGACAAGAGAGCTTCCAACTAAATTTGAAAAAAACAAATCTGTTAAAACCTATAGCCTCAATCACGTTCACAAGGTTCTTGATATCTAAAGAAAGGAAGGCTGCAAATTATGAATATCGACAGGCATTAATGTTTTAAGCCAAATATAAAAAAATGATCCATCAAATACTAAAGCCTTTATTGCATTCACAAGGTTTTTCAGAAAAATGGCATAACTCTTAACAGAAGGTCGCAGAATGCTGAATATCGATAGGGTTCATCCGCCTTCACAGCAAATTTGAAAAAAATCTGCCAGGAACCCTAGTCTCTATTGTGTTCACAGGCCAATAGTTGACGGACCGACAGACATGGTGATGAAATAATACACCCACACTGGAATCTGGGCATATAAAAAACAACACAAAATATATAACAGTACATGAATGGAACTAAAGAAAAGAGATACATGTATTGCCTATAATTTTGAAAAGGAGCTAGGGAGAAATAGTATTTATAGTAAGTTACTCTATAGGATTAAATTCTTTATATTTAATCAATTTTTATATTCAATTCTCATTTTAGTGTCCAAATAAATATTAGCAATAATCGGCATTATTACATTGGCTTTTTTTATTAAGACAAGGTTGCATATTAACCTTACTACAGCCAAGCAAAATAAAATCTAAGACTCTATCATAACAATGGTATTATAATGTCATAATATTCTCTGTTGAATTGTTATAGCAATTTACTTTTTACTTCAAGTTCTTGATAATAAAACAGCCACTTCAGTCTCGTGAACAACGTTTAGTTTATAATTTCCAAGAGAAGAGCCATTAAGTATCTTTTCTTTTAAAAAATTCATTATTTGTTCCCCAAGAAATTAAAAAGAAAATTTTAATAGGTGTTCCCAAAGAACAAACAATTCAAACTGGAGTTATATATCCTCTTTTACGGTTTAAAAATCTTTAATACATCAGTTATGTTGCTATCAGATCCATGGAATTTTAACAGCATGATTGCCATGTAAAATAATTTTATCTTAAATAAGCAGGTTAAAAATGGTAGGTATCTTCAAAAGAACCAGATATGCATTTGGGAATCTCCAGATTCTCCATCATGCAAGATTATAGGATAGTCTTTCTACATTTCACAAATCAAATATATATAACTTACTGGACGACCCAATTCCTTTCTGCTACCTCTAACGTTAATTTTTCCCTCCACCCAATTCGCTGGAAATTTCTTTATTTCATAATTAATTGTACTGAGTTTGGACTTTTGTATCCATATCCTGAAAAATGCATGATACATGATATCTTTATTTCAAATAACTAAAAGTAGAGTTAATTACTGGTAGCAAAATATTTATATATTCCAAATCTAGAAGTTATTGTTTAATGTGCCAATAGTTGAAATCAGAACTAAGAAAACAGACATGTTGGTAGAGATCAATGAATGGTAATATCAAAAAAGGTCAAACCTAAAGCTAATTTTTGTGTATAGTTTACTAAATTATTAATGGATGGAATATTTGATCTATACGATCAAACAGTACCGGTGTACAGTCTATAAAACGTTTATGTTCCACATCCTGATTACAGAAACCATGTATCTTTTCTTCAGTTACTATACAAGCCCATAATTAGAACAAATTTATTACCATGGCCATGGAGCAATAGCAGATGTGTCAGACCTCAAGCAGTGTCAAATGAGGGAAGTTTTGTGCCACACATACTAGGGTGCCCCATGCTTTCTGTAATGTTTCATGGAAAATAGTCTTTATTATCCAGCCTGAAAATCAGCCGCAGAATAGTCAGAAGACTACTTTAGCACGACTAATTTGAAATCAAGGGCACATATTTTTCACTCAAAAATGCCCGGATGTAATGGCTGCCTACCATTTCAGTCTATTTTTTATTGATGTTTAAATGGTTATAACTTGTTAAAATACAAAATGACCGACTATTTAGCAACAATAAGAGTGAGAAACTAAATTAAGGCTTGTTATATATATAAATATTGTGGTATAATTGTCGATATATTTGGAGATATTCATTTATGGTGGGGTATCCTTCCATACAGGTATAGAGAGGATTTCGAAAACACACCAAATTAATAAGAAGGATTTTAGGAATACTACATGTATATATACTTTTATATAACATTTATTACATTCCCACAAAATATACCACTACTCACCCTAGTTGATCCATACTTGTTTCATCAGTTACTAAATGAAACATCAGATCTGATTTAGTATTAGATACAATACTGTTGATTAAAGCTATCATACCACCTATAGTATGTTCATCAGATGTAATACAAATATGTATAACTTCCTTTGATTCATTCAACTTGGCAGCAACATGTCGAAACTTGATATTACCATGATAATGATCTGAAAAATACACACAATGATCAACTATACAATAAAAGGAATGAATGTATAATAGTAAGTGCAAGAGGACCGCAATACCGCACCATGCATAACTTGGTTTTTCAACCTGACCAACTATGCCATTCTGATTAAAAAGTAGAGAGAACTTCATAAATCTCATTTTGGAAGACTTAAACCTCCAAACATTCAAACTAGTGAATTAGAGTATATGAATAGGGAAATTACGCATAAATTAGGCTATAGTTAGTAGTTATCACTTTCTTTATTGATGGAGTATTTAAGATGTAAATAAAGTACAATAATTAAAGATCAAGTACCGTTTATTTGTTTATAAGTTATGTTATAGTATTACCTGACTCTAATGATAATTTATTTGTCAATTTAGATTTAACAAGATCAGGTAATACATTTGGGAACCAGAGATAACATAAAGTTCCAATCCATAGTACCACTAGTACTAGAGCAACTGAAAAAAAAATCAAAAATATAAGAACATATTTAGATTCTCCTTAAACAGGGAGCCACAGTAGTACAAGGCTCACTAATCACTAGGTCCTAGAATTTTCGAGCCCGGTTTCCCATGGGCTGTCAACTCAGTGGTGTAGGACAGAGGGCCAGACAAGAAACAGTGTCTAGTTATTCAGATGGAACAAAATCCCCCCCAAAAAACTGGCCCTGAGGTCCTGCATGTTTACTTGTTTGCATACACGTAAAAGAATCCTTGACAGTTGGAAATGATGAAGAGTGGGCGGTAGGGCCTATGGTTAGAACCATGGACCTTATATTATAAGGTCCTGCACCACTGACAAAGGGAAACAACATCAGGATTTTCCAGTCCTTCACATTTAAGGGGAGCTTTTGCTCCTGCTCCTCTCGACGCACGTCAGCTTTCCTTCCAAGGAGTCATTAAAGACTCCAGCAAATTAGCTAAATCGCTCTCCTAAATATTGAGATTAATAAACTACTTTCAGTTTTTGTTTACTTTTAAACTACCGTACATATCATATATTCAAGGTATTAGGAGCTTTTTATAGCTCCCGCACAATTTTATAAACATGAAGTACTGATTTTCCGATGAGGTTTCTCCTTGTCAGTGGTGCAGGATGGAAGGCCTGACAAGGACAGCTGTCTAGTCATTCGGATGAGATGAAAAAACCAAGGTCCTGTGTAGCTTATAATATACATACATGTACATTGGCATGCACATAAAAGATCCCTTGGCAGTTGAATTTCAATAGAAGAGTAAGCCATAGTGACTATGCCTGGGCAAAAATTTCCTCATAGGACACTGCATGGCGTATGTCCGTCTTCATTAGCCCAGTATAGGAGTAGGACGTTAAACCCCATTTCATTTCATTTCCATTTAAGAACATACACAATAAAAATAACTAGGCCTATGGCGGCCTATGGCCTATAAGAACTGAGTTACTACTACTAGCAATGCAGGGTAAACACATATATAGGCCTCTTCCTCAATGTATCTTTTGTGCAATATAGCGTTTTTCATAGTGTCGATATTACCTTTCTTTATTGTACCAAATGCCATAACAAAAACTGCTACAAAGCTTCTGCAAATAAAGAAAAATAATCTGAGACAATTTCTGACACGTAGCCTAGTCGTAAACAACAACCAACTGCAAAATCGGAAAGCTCTAACTGAAGTTAGGAAACCTATTCGTCGCATCCACTGACATTTATTATGTTTCTAATTATTAAAAGGCTGGGGCTATTTGCCACATGTGGTAAGACAATCCGGAGACTATTTGCCACATGTGGCAAGTCTCCGTACCGCAATTATCAACCGTTTTCAATGAAACTTACAGATAACGATAACATTAATAATATCTCAGCGTGGGTAAAATTTCGACCACTTCCGGTTAGCGGTTTCGAAAATATCAGGTTACGACACATTTCATGTGGCACGGCTACAGACCATAATTATCAACCGATTTCAATGAAACTTGCAGATAATAATTACTTTAATAATATCCCAGAGAAGCCAAAATTTCGGCCACTTCTCGGAAACCGGTAACCGGAAGTGGCCAAAATTTTGGCTACTCTGAGATATTATTAATGTTGTCATATTCTGTAAGTTTCATGGAAATCGGTTAATAATTGTGGTCTGTAGCCGTGCCACATGAAATGTGTGGTAACCTCATATCTCCGAAACCGCTACCCGGAAGTGGCCGAAATTTTGGCTACTCTGAGATATTATTAATGTTGTCATATTCTGTAAGTTTCATGGAAATCGGTAGATAATTGTGGTCTGTAGCCGTGCCACATGAAATGTGTGGTAACCTGATATCTCGAAAACCGCTAACCGGAAGTTGCCGAAACTTTGCCTACTCTGAGATATTATTAAAGTCATTATAATCTGCAAGTTTCATTGAAATCGGTTGATAATTGTGGTCTGTAGCCGTGCCACATGAAATGTGTGGTAACCTGATATCTCGGAAACCGCTAACCGGAAGTGGTCGAAATTTTGCCTACTCTGAGATATTATTAATGTTATCATATTCTGTAAGTTTCATGGAAATCGGTTGATAATTGTGATCTGTAGCCGTGCCACATGATATGTGTGATAACCTGATATCTCCGAGACCGCTAACCGGAAGTGGTCGAAATTTTGCCTACTCTGAGATATTATTAATGTTACCATATGTAAGTTTCATGGAAATCGGTTGATAATTTTGGTCTGTAGCCGTGTGGTAACCTGATATCTCCGAAACTGCTAACCGGAAGTGGTCGAAATTTTGCCTACTCTGAGATATTATTAATGTTACCATATGTAAGTTTCATGGAAATCGGTTGATAATTTTGGTCTGTAGCCGTGCCACATGAAATGAGTGGTAACCTGATATCTCGGAAACCGCTAACCGGAAGTGGCCGAAATTTTGGCTGCTCTGAGATATTATTAATGTTGTCACATTCTGTAAGTTTCATTGAAATCGGTTGATAATTGTGGTCTGTAGCCGTGCCACATGAAATGTGTGATAACCTGATATCTCCGAGACCGCTAACCGGAAGTGGTCGAAATTTTGCCCACGGTGGCTAGTTGGTTAAGACGCTGGCTCGGTAGCCTGGAGGTCGGGTGTTCGATTCCTGCATTGGCCGAGAAAGTACATCCAGATTTTCCGACGTGGTTTCCCCTTGTCAGTGGTGCAGAACAGAGGGCCTGACAAGGACAGCTGTCTAGTCCTTCAGATGAGACGAAAAACCGAGGTCCCGTGTATATATTAGAATGCACGTAAAAGATCCCCTGGCAGTTGGAATTCGATATTCTGTAAGTTTCATGGAAATCGGTTGATAATTTTGGTCTGTAGCCGTGCCACATGAAATGAGTGGTAACCTGATATCTCGGAAACCGCTAACCGGAAGTGGCAGAAATTTTGGCTACTCTGAGATATTATTAATGTTGTCACATTCTGTAAGTTTCATTGAAATCGGTTGATAATTGTGGTCTGTAGCCGTGCCACATGGAATGTGTGATAACCTGATATCTCCGAGACCGCTAACCGGAAGTGGTCGAAATGTTGCCTACTCTGAGATATTATTAATGTTATCATATTCTGTAAATTTCATGGAAATCGGTTGATAATTGTGGTCTGTAGCCGTGCTACATGAAATGTGTGGTAACCTGGTATCTCGGAAACTGCTAACCGGAAGTGGCCGAAATTTTGGCTACTCTGAGATATTATTCAAGTCATTATAATCTGCTAGTGTCATTGAAATTGGTTGATAATTGTTGTCTGTAGCCGTGCCACATGAAATGTGTGGTAACCTGATATCTCGGAAACCGCTAACCGGAAGTGGCCGAAATTTTGTCTACTCTGAGATATTATTCAAGTCATTATAATCTGCAAGTTTCATTGAAATCGGTTGATAATTGTGGTCTGTAGCCGTGCCACATGAAATGTGTGGTAACCTGATATCTCCGCAACTGCTAACCGGAAGTGGCCGAAATTTTGTCTACTCTGAGATATTATTCAAGTCATTATAATCTGCAAGTTTCATTGAAATCGGTTGATAATTGTGGTCTGTAGCCGTGCCACATGAAATGTGTGGTAACCTGATATCTCCGCAACTGCTAACCGGAAGTGCTCGAAATTTTGCCTACTCTAAGATATTATTAATGTTATCATATTCTATAAGTTTCATGGAAATCGGTTGATAATTGTGGTCTGTAGCCGTGCCACATGAAATGTGTTGTAACCTGATATCTCCGATACTGCTAACCGGAAGTGGTCGAAATTTTGCCTACTCTGAGATATTATTAATGTTACCATATTCTGTAAGTTTCATGGAAATCGGTTGATAATTGTGGTCTGTAGCCGTGCCACATGAAATGTGTGGTAACCTGATATCTCGGAAACCGTTAACCGGAAGTGGCCGAAATTTTGGCTACTCTGAGATATTATTAATGTTGTCATATTCTGTAAGTTTTATTGAAATCGGTTGATAATTGTGGTCTGTAGCCGTGCCACATGAAATGTGTGGTAACCTCATATCTCCGAGACCGCTAACCGGAAGTGGTCGAAAGTTTGCCTACTTTGCGATATTATTAATGTTATCATATTCTGTAAATTTCATGGAAATCGGTTGATAATTGTGGTCTGTAGCCGTGCTACATGAACTGTGTGGTAACCTGGTATCTCGGAAACTGCTAACCGGAAGTGGCCGAAATTTTGGCTACTCTGAGATATTATTAATGTTATCATATTCTGTAAGTGTCATGGATATCGGTTCATAATTGTGGTCTGTAGCCGTGCCACATGAAATGTGTGGTAACCCCCATATCTCGGAAACCGCCAACCGGAAGTGGCCTAAAGTATTGCCACCCAGCGATGTTATCAATGTCATCATAATCTGTAAGTTTCATTACAATCGGGTGACAATTGCGGTCTTTAGTCGTAAGGTTTTGAAATTCTTGCTTACCACATGTGGCAAATAGCCACTGCCTTATTAAAAAAGTGCTAGTAAAAAAAAAAAAGACAAATGTTATTTTCATCCAAGGGTAGATTCGGTCAAAAGGAACTACACTTACTTCTAACACTTACCACTCACTTTGATACCTTGAATATAGTTCAGAATGCGTTTTTACTTTTTATATCAAAAATTATTTTGGTAGGCCGAATGGCAGAACCACGACCTTGACCTTTATTGCTGTAATCCCACATACAAGCACGTGTTGTGATACAACTAATTGTTTACAATATTATTAAATGAAATAAGTCGTAAAGTTTTGAGGCTTTTACGATGAGTGTTTATCAGAGTGCTGCTAGAATACTGAAAGATGCCTTAGAAAAGAAAGGCGCTGTCAAAACATTGGTTTATTCATCAGATGAAAAGGTTATTTTATATTCTACTTGTCTTTTGCAAAGTAGGTGCTTAAAATAATTATACTAACCCTTAATTTAGCTTTAGGAACGGTGTGATCTGACTATGTCCTCTCACCGATCAAGCGCAGATCCTAAAGGAACTTGGTGCTTTATTGTCATTACCACATGGATTAAAAATAAAAAGCTCAATTTTGTTCCTGTTAATTTCTAAGGTATTTTATATCTTGAATTATTCTGTTGGATGACAATTCACCCCAGTCACACCCAGTGCCAATCTGTTCCACAGAGTATTACGAAAGTCTTCTAATATCTCTGTAATTTAGAGGACTGCCTTTAACACATGCTGTCACAGCACGCGCGTCAATCATTGGCTGAATGGCGCGTGCATTGTTTACATAAGACGTTACTGCTTCGATTCTGCCTTTTAGTCATTTTAATACCCATTTACACTAAATAGGAAATAATTTTTACCTACAAATATGTCAAACGTCTTTATTTATTTTTCTAATACATCAAAAAAATGTTTTAGAATTTAATTTATTGGTGGAAAAAAGTTAATATTTGAGACTCATTAAGTCGCATGGATGTCATCCTTATCAGTGATTGTAGCGGCCTAGCGAATATTCACTGTTGATCAGTGTCTGCCAGTACTAGTAGTAGTAGCAGATTTATAAAATAAGTCAAGCGTTGAGATGTACTGAATGCTGAATTGGGTGTTCTCCTAGATTGACACCTATTTCTACTTAATATTTTGAAACTAGTAAATGCTTAGAGCTACCAACCCAATACTTGATTTTGATGTTAATCAAACCACTTCTTACAATTACATGGTGTTTTACTTTAGGTCCACTTCCATTGGAGTGATTTCTCAGCTCTAAACTAGACAGGTTTATCTCCCCTTATCGCTTAATCTAAAAACTACCATTCAGATTTTAGATAACCTTTTTCTTGAAAATTTAGATTTATATAAGCTTACAATTCTCGGTTGGATATAGTAATACTGTTAAATGTCTGTTTTGCCTTTAGAGCAGTCAAGGGTCCAGCAATGATGTGAGACACAGTGGGTTTAGAGAAGAGATAGCCTACCTAGTCCATCAAGGGTTTGATTATATATAACTGTGAAAGAAAAAAGTGAAGGATGCAATTTCAGAAGCTGTCCAATTTTACTGATAACTAAATTTATTACTGATAATGTGACCTTTGGACAGATTCTAGTGTGATTTTTTTACCCCCAGTCAGATATATATATACATGTAAGAAAGTTCCATTGATTGTGTGCTACACACATTAGGGGCATAACAAACACATTTGTGTAAAGAAATTGATAACTTTTATTAATTTATTTCAGGATAAAAGAAAATTGTTTGCTTTGGTTTGTGAGACACTGAAATATAAGACAAGTCTGTTTAAGATCCTGAAAGAGACAGATATATTAAACACTTATGGATGGAATGAAGAAACATGCAAGGAAGTTTTTACAGTATCTGATGATATAGATTATAAATATCTGGCACTTCCTCTTCTCTATGATTATCTATATGGAAAGGGTCTTGGAAAAGCTGGACGGATCCGGGTAAGTCTTGGCACAGGATGTATTTTTTTATTTTTATTGTTTTTAAAGGTTAACATAATAATATAAGATAATTTTTTATGGCTGGATCTAGTGCTTGGTATTGCCACTGCAGTCATGATTTGATACATATTGAAATTCAGGTGCTACGATACGATTCATATCACGATTCATAACCAGGTCAATATTTACCAAATCAACAACAGGATAAATGAATAATTGATATTTTTAGTCCTGCCGATGTCGAAGAAATAAAACTGTTTTATATCACGATATTGATGTGGATCAATTTTAATCCTGCTGATGTTGAAGATATAAAACTGTTTTATATCATGATATTGATGTGGATCAAAATAAGAACAAAAACAATTTAATAGTGTTAGTGTACCTATGGATAATGCGTGTTGTGGATAATTAAGGTGACAGGTTATTTACGTTAGTGTCTCGCGATTCAATACATGAATTGTGAGAAGGTGAATCATGATACATCGATTCAGTTATCGTGCCAGTACTAGCTGGATCGATTTCATTTGGGTCAAAAATAAAACTGTCTATTAACTATTGCAATAGATTCCCAAGATAAAGCCAGTATTGAAATATAACTGATTATGTGGTTTATTGTTCAAATTGAAATTCAATTTAATAAACTAGACGATTTGAAAATAAATTATGTTTTTCAGTCTCTGATAACTAAACACAAAGGCTTGGTTTTAAAAACATTCAGTAAATTAAAGTCAGAAAAAGAAATAAGTGATGTCATAGATCACAAGGTCAACAAATCAAGTAAGTATATAATTTATACACCCCATGATCAGTGAGGAATGAGAAGCCATGGTGGCTCACTGAGTAAGTCGCTGACTCACTAACCAGTATGTCCCAGCTTTTGATCCTAGTTTGTGATTTGTTGACAATGATATTAGAGCTAGTGTGGAAGTCTTTGTAGCTGGTAGCCATATTTAGGTGCCAGACAAGCCACCGTCTATGTTTTAGTACGGATACTCATCTGCAATCTACGAATACTATGAAATGTTTCAATGAACATACTTTCATCTTTATCCAGTAAATGATACAAAAATGTAGATAGATCTATACATAATATATACTATTCAAAAAAAGTAGGGGATATTTGATTTTTAAGTGTTATTAAAGTCACCTAATGAAACTGACGAAGAAACAAATGACAAAATGAAATGAAGTTCACATTCATCGATTTATTCCAAATGATCGTTAGACTAAGTAAGGCACAGACTGACCATTATAAGGGTAAAATGATACCCGGGGTCAAACAGCAAAGTTACCACAGCATCACAACCAAGTCAGTTACGGGTAAATCCTCCTCTGTTTGCCAAACAAGCATTGATCCGACGTGGCATACTCCTAATGAGACGTCTAAGGTCATTTTGGTCCAGATTGTCCCATTCCTGTTGCAACGCAGCAGCAAGTTCTTGGACATTGGCAGGACGTTGTTGACGTTGACGTAACCTCTGTCCAAGCATGTCCCAGACATGCTCGATGGTAATGTGGTGATGTTCTGTTGTTGGAGGTAACCTGTAACGATCCTGGCCCTGTGACATCTTGCGTTGTCATCCTGGAAGATGAAACGGCGGCCATGACGTCGTGCGAACGGCACAACATGGACTGCCAAGATGTTGTCCCGGTAGTACTGGCCTGTAACACGCCCTGCAACAACATGTAAAGCCGTTCTTCCAGCAACAGTGATGCCTCCCCACACCATAACAGAACCACCCCCAAATCGATCATGTCTGATGACGTTAACGTCTTGGAAGCGCTCGTTTCGACGACGCCACACCCTCCTACGTCTGTCCAAAAAATCAACAGTGAACCTTGACTCATCTGAAAACATCACATTGCTCCAGCGTCGATTATCCCAGTGTTGACGATCCCTACACCAACGACGTCTTGCCTGAATGTGATGATCTCTCAAACAAGGGATCACGCGAGGACGTCGGGCGCGAAGGTGACCCCTATGCAGTCGAATCCGAATCGTCTGGCCACTCACTCTCACACCAGTGTCTGTTTGAAGACGAGCGCTGATCTAATTTGCTGTGATGACACGATTTCTCAAGGCCAAGGTACGGATAAATCGATCCTGGGCTTGAGTTGTCACCCTTGGTCGACCTGAGCGTGGTCTGTCCTGTACAGATTGTGTATCACGGTATCTGGACCATAGCCTGCTTATAACAGACTGAGAAACATTCATCGTCCGCGCCACAACCGCCTGTGTTGTGCCGATCTGTAGCATGCCAAGGGCACGTAACCTTTCATTTTGGGTAAGCCGACGCATATCAAAATTTGTTTTCTGGTCACTAAAACAATTAAACTGATGTTTCCACCCTGGAATTCAATGCCACAATGACTGTAACATTCAAAGTCAGAGTCGTGCAAATCTTGGGTTGGACCCCCATGATGATCCCAAGCATCACCTGCATTCCATGCGGTAGCTATTGGTGCGTTTGGGCGTCACATGTAACTGGAAATGTTTCTTCTGTTAGGTTCTATAGTGACTTTTTTCGTAGTCATTTGCATATTTTAGTATTATGCCCCCAAAATCAAATATCCCCTACTTTTTTTGAATAGTATATAACAACCACCTGCATTTTTATTTTCAGGTTTACCAAGATATGTAAGAGTGAACACATTAAAAGCTACACAAGATGATATTATTAACAGATTTCAACAGGAAGGCTGGTTTCTAAAAACAGATTATGAACCATCATTGTATGTACCATATTTTTGGTTTATTTATTTTTATATTAATGAAACAGTAATTGTCAGCCAACTAGCTTTTGCTCCTCAATGATAGTTATGTCATTTACTCAGTTTTCTTACCACCCACCTGTAATTCAGCATCAGATTAATTTCCTCTATAGTCTGTTTCTCAAAACCTACTTTATACATTTTTATTTTAGGTATTGTGAAGTATTGAAGTCTTTGGCTGAATCAGAATTTCTTGTTGATCCTGTTATCCCTGGACTTTTAGCTTTTCCTCCTGGAACTGATTTTCACAGTCATTATCTAAATGATTCTGGTGCTATAATTCTACAAGACAGAGCCAGTTGTTTTCCAGCTTCTATTTTAAATCCACCCCCAGGTAGCCATGTTGTTGACTGTTGTGCTGCACCAGGCAATAAGACTACTCAATTAGCTGCCATTATGAATAATGAAGGGTAAGAATGGAACCATTTGTACTTACTTCTTTGAGGGAAAGAAACCCACGATCTCATGAGTAAGCTGAAGGGAATTCATCCCAACCAATTTAGTAGGAAATCAATACGTAGAAAAGCATGATGCCAGAAAAATATTTCCAAGGGCAGCAAGACAACGAAACACCATGTATTCATTATATCATTATCCTACTCTGTAACTCTCACTTTGAAAGGCAATATTTTCAAAAACTAGAGGTAACACAAATTGTATAGGCATCACTGTAATCTAATTCACAGCTTACAGCTAAACGTAAGATTGTACAAAATACAAAAAAATTATTTTTGTTTGTTTTATTGAAAATCATTTATGTTTATTATATTGTATTTTGAAGGAAAATATTAGCATTTGATTTAAGTAAAGAAAGACTGGCAACACTACAAGAGTTTATAAATAAAGGGGAAGTAACTAATACAACTGTTCGATGTGCTGATTTTATGACTATTGATCCTACTATAAAAGGATGTGAGAGTGTAGAATATATACTGGTTGATCCTTCTTGTAGTGGTTCAGGTAAAGCTCATTTCTACATATCAGAACAATATGAATACATGAGATTAAAAAATATTTTGTTTATCATTGTTATAGTGTAAATTATGTTATAGAAAAACTCATAAGGTTCTAGAATAAATTCACTTATATCCCATCTAAAACCAAGTTCACTTTGTGCCTTAGAATTTTTGTAGACCCACATTCAAATGTGGTCATCACGCGTGTCCATCGACCAGCATCTGTTTTTCCAAAATTTATACACAGTGTTTATGTTCATGAGATAAGGTCTATTGATTTTCATCGAGTTCTGATTATTACAATATGAGTTATGGCCCTTGATGAGTTAAAAATGTGTTATGCACTCTCTAGAGACTAAAAATAACATTCAATTGACTTAAAATTCATACATATCACAGTGTTATGTTTATGAGATGAAGAAGTCTATTGATTTTCAACTATTTCTACTAATTCGAACAGCTGATTACCATACATGTTATGTTTTTTTAGTCCTTGAATAACTAGAAACCTGTTAAACAGGCATTATGTAAGAGCTAAATCTGCCTATTGCAGGTCTTTCTTTATGTCTTAAATGTTATATAAATTATTATGGATTGGGCATTAATTAAACATACATTATGCAAGAGCTAAATTGACCTATTGCAGGTCTTTCTTTTGGCCTGAAATTTTATCTAAATTATTAATGAGACATTTATTAATTTATCCAGACCATAATCAACTCTCGATGTCATCACTATCCTGCGATATTTATCGGATTGGAATACATTTTTTGAAAAATAATTGAACGTAAAAATGGATAATCAAGACTTTTTTTCCTCATACTGAGATTAGTAATGATATCGATAGCTAGGCTCAGAGTGAAGTAATTTGACTGAAATTTTCAACATATTCCCTTTTAATTATCTATCTTTTAACTATTATAGCCAGAACTGTCAGATCTTTATCTAATCTTACCTAATGCAGCTTTAAGTTTTGTGATCATTTTTATAAGCCCACATTGAAATGTGGTCGTATATTGTCATCGCCCCGTCCGTCCATCCGTCCATAGGCGCTCTAGAGACTAAAGTTCATATCCGATTGACTTTTAATTTATACACAGTGTTTAAGGTCATGAGACGAAGAAACCTATTGATTTTCAATGATTTCTGATAATTACTGTCAGAGTTAAGGCCCTTGAGTGCTTTGAAAAATCTTGTGGACACTTTAGAGGCTAAAGTTAATATCTGATTGACTTCATGTTTATACAGTGAATAAGGTCATGAGACGAAGAAACCTATCAATTTTTATACGCCCACATAGAAATGTGGACGTATATTGCCGTCGCCCCCGTCCGTCCGTCGTCCACAATTTCTTGTGAACGCTGTAACGCCAAAAGTTATCATCCAATTGTTTTAAAATTTATATATGTTATTCATAATAACACAACTTTATGGATTTACTACTTCTTAGTTTATTACATGCAATGTTTCAATACTCTTACAGGTATCTTTATCAAGCAATGAGCAATAATGAATAATAACCTACATTTATAGTACATCCATGAGTAAAAACAATATAACAATCAAAACATAACATTAATTAAGATTTATAACAACAACTATTTCCCTTTGAATATATGTTGTTATATGTTGTTTACATTAGTGAGATGAAGAAGCCTATTTAATTTCAATAATTTCTGTTTATAACGTCTAGAGTTATGGCCATTGTTTCACTTTGTTGAACCTTGTGAACGCTCTAATGCCAAAAGTTAACATCTTATCATTGTGAAATTTATATGCAATATTTAAATTGGGGAAACGAAGAAGCCTATAGAATTTCAGCAATTTCCGTTTATTACTTCTAGAGTTATGGCCCTTGTTTCACTTTGTTTAACCTTGTGAACGCTCTAATCCCAAAAGTTATAATCCTATCTTTCTGAAATTTAAATGCATTATTTAAATTAGGGAAACGAAGAAGCCTATTTAATTTCAATAATTTCCGTTTATAACGTCTAAGAGAGATGGTCCTTGTTTCACTTTGTTGAACCTTGTGAACGCTCTAATGCCAAAAGTTAGGATCCGATCTTTGTGAAATTTATATGCAATATTTAAATTGGGGAAACGAAGAAGCCTATTGAATTTCAGCACTTTCCGTTTATTAATTTTAGAGTTATGGCCCTTGTTTCACTTTGTTTAACCTTGTGAACGCTCTAACCCCAAAAATTATCATCCTATCTTTCTGAAATTTATATGCATTATTTAAATTGGTGAAAGAAAGAAGCATATTGAATTTCAGCAATTTCTGTGTATTACGTCTAGAGTTATGGCCCTTGTTTCACTTTATTGGACCTTGTGAATGCTCTAACACCAAAAGTTATCATCCGATCTGTCCAAAATTTATATGCATTATTTAAATAAGTGAAACGAAGAAGCTTGTTGAATTTCCGCAATTTCTGTTATTACGTCTCGAGTTGAGACCCTTGTTTCAATTTGTAGAACCTTGTGAACCCACAAATGGCAAAAATTATAATCTGATCTGTATGGAACTGTCTTGTAAAGGCCCCCAATTACCTACAAAGGAATAAATATGCGACAACCATTGTTGACAACTCGGACGATTTAGCTGCTGTGGGTGTATGTTTCGTTGCCTGGCAACCTATCTTTAACAATTTCCGATGATCATGGCAATTGATATTAATTCTTTTGTTTGCTAAATATTAGAATAGGGCAGAACTAGAAGCCAAATGGGTCGTTACTCGTAATCAGATTTTAGTGTGTTGTAAATATTTTTATATCTGACAAAAGAAAAAAATAAGCAACAACCCTTGTTGACTCCCCGAACGACTTAGCTGGTGTGGATGTATGTTTTTTTGCCTGACAACCCATCTTTTTGATTACTAATCCTGAATTGATATTGATTTTATCAATGATTCCTGTATTTCAGGAATAGCTGAAAGAAGAAATGAGTTAACCGATGATGTCCGTTCCACGGCTAAAAAACGATTGCGTAAACTCAGTAGATTTCAGTCATTATTATTACAACATGCTCTTTCTTTTCCGTCTGCTAAAAGAGTCGTATACTCCACCTGCTCGGTCCATGAAGAAGAAAATGAACAAGTAGTGGAGGAAGTTTCCCAAAAATTCCAGGACAGATTTCAGCTGGAATATATTTTACCAGAATGGACCATGCGAGGAAGGGATGGGTATAACTGTTCTAAATTTTGCCTTCGTTTAGACACTAATCAGCATTTTACAAACGGTTTCTTTGTTGCTTGTTTTGTTTTAAAATCAAAAAACTCTAATTCTCAATTGGTAAATGATATTAATGGTGGACAGTCAGATGAAGATATGCCGACAAACAGCAATCATAAGAAAAAGAAGAAAAGAAAATTATCACCATCCCCATCTAGAACAGACAATGAAATTTCTGATGTGAGTGAAGTGAAAAAAGAAAAGAAATCTAAAAAGAAGCATAAGAAAAAACATTTATCAGATGATGAAGAAAGTATAGAAAATAATGAAGAAATTAAGGAACATACTAAAAAGAAGCACAAGAAAAAACATTTATCCGATGATGAAGAAACTCATGAAGAAATTAAAGAACATACTAAAAAAAAGAAAAAGAAAAGTAAACATTCGTCAGAAAATCTTGAAGAGGACAGTAATAAACATTCTGATAACAATGTTGAAATTGATTCAAGTATTTCGAAAAACAAAAGAAGAAAAAAAAAGAAAAGTCATGCAATAAATGAATAATTTAATTAAACATTAATAAGAAACCAATCTAGTTAAAACACAGATCCTATTTCGTTTCGTTTTTATAGTTCAAAATTTCGTTTTACTTGTCTTTACTACACTTGGATCTGGAAGAGTTGTTATTTAACTCGTGTTCTGAATGGTGTCAGGGATAAGCTAATGAAACGGTCTGTTACCGCGATCTTTAGGTGTGTTTTTCACGGAACTGTGGGTAATCCACTAGTAACATCAATGCTGATTGGTTAATCAAATGTCTGACGTCATAAGGTCATAAGTCGGTCTTTTGACCCCTGACGTGACCTATCGCTATAACTTGTTAGATCTACATGTAGTGTAGGCCATCGAAAGTATATAAAAAACGAAATGAAATATAGATCTGTATTTTAATCAGATTGATAAGAAACCAAAACAAAAAATTATAAAATTAAATGTTTTGAATTTAGTGGATTTTTGACTTGTTTTCATGATTTATATGGACATACTGTCATATGTTGGTTAAATATGTTAAAATTCGATTCTCTCATTTTTCTAGTGCTGAGATAGAGAGAAGAATTGTGCCTCTATTTTGCCTTTCTAGCTCACAACTATAACACAAAATTTTAAAAAAAATTCTCAGTTGATAGTCACTTGTTATCAGATATGCTGGCAGTAAGATAAGATTGTAGGCTTAACCCTTCGCCATAGAGGATGAACCTTTTCCATTGCCGTCCATAGTAGGTTAACATATTTTGCTTAATAGTAGGACCTATTTTAACCTGCCTACAGACATGAACACGTCTCTAGATAAAAAATCTGTGCTTTGAAAATCTGAAATCCATGCTTTGAAAAAATGCTATGTAGCCTTGTGAATTTGGCAAGATCATCCACCACTTTCGATTTCTGTTTCAAAAGTTTTGTATTGTTGACATATTCCCACCACCACCTAAAGCACGAAAATTACATAGCAGAACATCGCCAGGTGCAGGTGACAGTGAAGGTTTGTTTGCCTGTGGATTCACTTTGGATGTTTCTTTGGGCTGTTAATGATACTGATACACAGTTATAAATATAAATATGTTAATTCTGTTATATTTTGGTTATAAAAGTGTAAGCCTGTTATCGGAAGTTAAATTCTGGAAATTTTCAGGAATCCCCAAAACACAGGAAACTGTGCTTCACCAATAAAACCTTAAAATAGGCCTTACTTAATACAGGTTCTTAATTGTACCGGTAATGCTTATTGGTGCTGACAAGACAATAATATGTCCCGTCATTGGTATCAGACTTCTGTACAGTAAAACAGGATTTGGCAGTTGGCAGAAGAGTAACCAGATGAAAGAAAACTACTAAAGCCCACCTTCTGACCAATCGATATTTTATTTAAATTCAGGTTCCTCCATATGAAAAGGGTACCTGCCCACTGCCCAGCTGATGAATTTTTCCTTGGTTCCTCACTAGAGTGAAACGGCAACAAATGATAAATGAAACATCCCTGCAATTTCGAAAAGATAAGGCCAAAACTCTGATCTGTAGAGTGTTCAGATAAAAATGTTTAAAATTGGTTCAGCATGAAATCAGACAACCAAATAGATAGGTAACCTTGAGAATTAACCCAAGACCCATTAACAAGGAACTTAGTCAAACAGTGACACCTTGGTTAAATTGAGCAATGAAAATGTGGATGTTTATAGTGGAACAACTATAATATTAACATATATAATAAAAAACAAGTTCTAGCTATACGAACTTATAAAATGAATGAGAAGGTTAGTGGCAGTATATTTTTTAGGAGGAGAAGTCTTACGCATTCCTTATACAAATCATATAATGAAGTTCGCAAAATGATTAGACGGTGTGGCATATTTTGCCCTGGCAGAGACGCGTTATTGATTTACAAACACTGCACAGTTTCACACATTTCTTTGTCCATAGAGATTAAAATTCAAAGTACATAAAACCGATTGTGATAAAGTAGTGGCGATTTGGAGCCTCTTCTAAATGTGTGTGTGGGGGACGGGGGGGGGGGGGGGGTGTATTTCCGTGCCACTACACAAATCCCTTTACCATCTAATATATATAATAATAGAGATGAAGTTTTTCTTTGAAGTGCATGCACCTTTCTTTACCAGCCCCTGCTTAAACTCTCAGTGTGCTATAAGGGAGATTTAAACCGACCAGCGGTGCTATAGGGCTTTATTTCAAATTACAACGTGTTTACGGGACCTTGGTTTTCCATTCCATCCCAACTACTATAGACTACTTTCTCGGATAACACTGGGTTCGAACCTGGATCACCTGTTTGGTGAGCCAAACTGAACCACGGTTGCCCCGCAATGTCTCAGTTTTTCGTTCCATCTCAACGACTAGGCAACACCTTTCCTTTAGGAATTGCAAGCGTTAACCCCATTAAATAGAAACCGCGTTTGAAAAATCTCCTCGGACCACATCTGGAATCGAACCGGGATATTCAAGGCGAGAGCAAAGCTCATGTTTACACTAGAACACATACTCTTTTTCAGTGAGAAATGTATTTCAACTTGTAGGGGCACATCACATACACTTCATTTATCAATGAAACTAATTGTAATTCCCACTACTTTTATATGTTATCATAAATATACATACCCACTTTTATTATATTTTTATAAAGTACTAGAGCGTGTTTTTATCAATGGTCCTTTTTGAACTGTCTACCTTAAAGGCAATATTCTAGAATCTCTCCATACAAATTTTCATATAAAGGCAATTGTCATAGATATACACAATATGAACAGTTGTCATACGTTGTAAAAATGAATTCAATAGATCTTTTCAAGTTTCTATACTTGATCGTCTATTGATGTTTAACAATTGGTAAAACATTTAGCCCGATTTATTCTTACACCAAACAATGATGTATTGACATTTCTACCGTACTCTCATATATCTGTTACCCAGTGTACACATGGGATATTGCACAGGGTTTGATATTAGTTTTAAAAAAAATGTTATTTCTAATATTGTGATTTTCTCAGTTTTGTGGTTCATCTGGTTTTGTTTTATATGTGGTGTTAGTGTTATTCGTGAAGTGTTATATCGTTAAGATCGTTTTATTTTTCAAACGAGATACAGATTATGCCGTATTGTGCTACAAAAAGAATTGTATCATAGACCACCGTAATTCCTTGAATAATATCTGTTGTTGAATATGAATTATTAATATTATGATTAATGGGCTGAATTGGATTGTGTGAAAATATTGTTTTATATAAAATATTACTTCATTTAATATGAATGACGTATCAGCTATCTTGTTATAGTTTGATCTATAAAGTTGGACATATTTCATATAACGATGACATCATCTACAAAGACAAGTGCAGTAAGTATTGAAAATTTATCAAATTTTAATACTATAGGGACAATCTCTAAACGAATAATCATTTATTTTGAATGTTTGATCGGAATTCGGTTTTTGAATACTAATATTACACGTAGTTTACTTTTTGACTTCGACAGTGTAACACAAAATGGGTTTTTATCTGTAAATATAAATTCTTCACAGATATCCCACAATATATAAATCTAGAATTTTACTTTCGACCAATATCAAATAGGTCTAACTATTTTTCTTGCGATTTTGTAATAGAATGGGGAAACAGAATAGTCGAAATCAAGATATTCATATAGTTTATATTTTGTTAGATAATATACTTTCACTGGATGAGTCCTAGAGATGCAATTTGTGGAAAAGTAGGGAGTGGTGTCGCTGCCCTGACACCAAGGTATAGCAGATACTAAAGACAACATTATATTTGGTGCATGTTTGGAACGCGGTAGACATTGTTGGTGTTTTGGCGGGTGTTTACAAAAGTTGCATGGCAACACTAATGTGCATTGTTTAATTCCATGTTTTACGCTGTAATTATTGAAAAGGTTTTTTCAAATCCTATTGGCAGAAGGCGTAGCAATTTATGAAGACCACTATAGTGAAATAGCAACAACCGTATATGACAATAATAATAACTGAATAATAATAAAAAAAAGTCTACCACATAATAATAGGTAGCTAATTATATTTCGGCTATTTGGAAGTATATAGGACATTCAGGTGGTTCATTTTTAGTCATTGCGTTAATACAAACGTTTAAACAGTCAATTTACAAGTATTATAGTTTTCATAGCCTTTAACGAACACTGGCACAAATTACCTTGCTAGATTTCTCGGCCATTTGTCCGAGGTGATTTTGAATATGATGTTGCTTAAAGATACATTATGTAAGATTTAGATAAAGACCTATAATAGTTCCCCAAAAATAATTCAAAATAAATATATTGAACATTTCATTCAAATCTGAGCCAAGTTTTCACAGTTTGAAGTTTTGACCAGATGTGGCAAATGTTGTTTATTACCGTGGCAACGTTACATGTTCATCGAAACTCAGCCTCGCTTCTACATTTTAAAATTAAATCATTAAATGGCGACCGCATTTTAATCGCTTTCTGCCATCCGACAGTCTAGAGAGTTAATTATAGGATTGCCATGTGAATGTCTAAATAATAATTTATACAATATTTGAATAATGGATCTTTAAAATTAATTTTCTTTCATTGTGCTAATTCCCTTTTAAACTAGGTGTGTCAACCCTATAAATTTCTTTTTCCCTTTACGATAGGCCTATTATGTTTGAACTGTATTAATGGCTTTAATATACATTTTGTATAGGAATGAAATTTAATATTATATTTATATATCAAATAAAGCAAGAAATAATATACAAACATGTACACTATAAAATATTATATAAATCAAACTACCTCAAGAATACTTTCTGATATAGATAGTAAATGATATATAGATAAATACATGTTGAGAATAAATTATTACATGTCGGCTATAAAATTATGATTTATAATTACAATATATTATATACAATATACAGTCAAGTATGGCAAACAACAGCCATCGCAAGTGTTTGCCTTTCAAAAATGCGTATTAAGAACTTAGTTAAAGTATACAATAAAAGTGTGTATCTCTTTAAAGTTTCTAGGAAGAATTTTCCCGCACAACGGCTATACAACGTATTTCGATTTCCAACAGTCGGGTATCTTTACCATGATGCCCGTGGTAAACGCGGGCTAAACGCATTCCCTTGCAGTATAGTCCACCCTACGTCACTGACAATAAGCAACCAGGATCGAACCCGGGACTTCTCTGGTTAGTGAGTCAATGCCATACTCACTGTGGGTCCTTAGGCAAAAAAATCAGACGGAATTCTGTCTTCATACATAGCCAATACGATATTCGTACCATTAAAGGACAGCATCTCGCATTGAAGGTTTTAAAATTGTGTCGTACCCGATTTGACGTTATACGAATACTTGCATGTCCAGTGTTTTAGGCAGCCAACCAGAAACTTCATTATATTTCAAATCCCTTTATGTCTTTATGTACTTTTCAATATAATCAGAAAGCCGAGAATGATTTTGTCTTTATTTTGATACATTTACCGTTACCGTGGTGTTTAATCTAAAATACTAATATCAGGCTATCGCCCATATTTATATATTGGCTATACGTGCACGCGTCCACATCAACTGGAAATATTTCAACAATGTCTCTTTAAGTAACCAAACATTGATACGTGTTATAAACCCCTAGTGTACACCAAAATCAAAGAAAGAAAAAAAAAGAATATCATACGCAAGCTAG
The DNA here is from genome assembly GCF_932274485.2 of Patella vulgata. NCBI lineage: Eukaryota > Metazoa > Mollusca > Gastropoda > Patellidae > Patella > Patella vulgata. The sequence goes on from NC_065885.2 coordinate 50,320,904, forward strand.
TTGTCACTTCACGTCATAGTGAAATATTATGTCTTTAACGTCAATACATACTTAACAAAATGTACTGTGGGAAGAAGCACTGTTATTACTGTAATGGAAAAGTTTTATTACATTTTGTAAATTCACCACTAATTTTCAGCCACAAGGACGCCCAACTTACTGCATTGGTTTGTATACATTTCTTAACCTGTTTTTATTACCTTAGACATATTCTCATATCACTTTATGCGAGGACTGGGATTGTTCATAGACATATCTAATATATTATTTTGGTTAGATATCACGACGAGCCTGGCACTACCAGTGGAATATACCATCGCGCATCAGGGTTAGGTTTCACCATTAAAAAAATATTTAGCTAACAGATTTTATGATTGTCTGTTTTATACTATATATTTTTTGCTTTCCAGATAGTCAATGGTAATGATGTCTTCCGGTTACAGAACCTGAGTATGCATTTAGGTGCACCAGCAGACGACAGACGTCTAAAACCACCAGCATTAGACCTTAAATTCAGTAAGGATTCCGAAGATTTCATAAAATCAGGGAGTGACGAGGATTATCAGGGACATTATCCGGCATCACCAAAAAAGGCCGCAAAAAGGGATATTGGAATAAAACAAATGACTCATCCGGAAATTAATATTAAACCTGCAAAAAGTCATAAAGTCCACAAAAGACATAAATTGAGTGGACATAAGAAACAGCGAAGGAAACAACGTCATGGTTCTGAAGCCGACTCAGAAACAGAAAGTGATGCCAATACCATAAGGCACAACTCGCGACCTCCAAGGAAACCTTATCGAAATTACAAAGACTACTATGACTCAGAGACACAAGAGATGGGGAACGATCCACGTTCATTCCATCATGCAAAGCGTCAATCCCGAGCACATATCTTGAGTCGAGCGGAGTTGCTCTTAGATCGTCGGAAAAGTTATCCGTATGCAAAATCTGATATTGATGTTGACTCCCCTCTTCCTGAACTGGACACTGGACGATCTATGAGTTTAGGCAACCCAAGCCCCCTCCCACGCGATACTTTGAACGGACTGTCGCGTCTTGCCGTGGACGGTTACAAACCACAAGTCTTCAAACCCCAGCCGCCATTGTATGGATTCCAAGACAAGGATATGAACTCTCGTTCGTCATTTTATCCACCCCAAATTAAAGTCCAACAACCCTCGCAATCGTCATTTAATGCGTCATCAGTAATCAAACCGTACGAACCTCAGGAAACATTGTATAAACCTAATACAAATCAAGAGATATCACAGGCCGCGGGATCTAAAGTTTACCAATATGGCAATACATATTATTCTTACAAAGAAAATAAAACGAACAATAAGCCACCACCTTCTCAAAATCTAGTTGGCAATATAACAATGAACGCATTGTGGAATCTCCAAAAAGAAACGAAAAATGAACGAACTAATATGAATAATCTAACCCCCGGACAAGGAATATTGTCGTTAGCTGGTCATTGGGATGATTTGGAACAAAGTACTGTAATTGAGACGGTCCGTTCTTCGTATAGTGTACGAGATAATAACGATATTGGCAATAAAAGAACAGGATTAAAGTCATTTCGAAGCATGCAGAAACAAAGACGTTCTGAAAATGGTTATGAATCGGTAAGTACTCTTTTATAATTGTTAAAGTTGTACTTCATTGAATTCTCTATATTAAGAAACCATTGCGTTCTGGATGGCATGAGGGGTTAGTCAATGAAACCATCTGTTACGGCGACTTCTTGGCGTGCAATGTACGGAACTGTGCGTAAACCACTAGAAACATCAACGCTGATTGATTAATCAATGTCTGACGTCATTGGGTCAAAGCCCTGACGTGACCTTCCGGTACAACTATTCTGATCTTCATGTAGTGTAGGCCATCGAAAGTATAAAAAAAAAAACGAAACGAAATATAGATCTGTATTTTAATCAGATTGGAAACCATAATTAAAGATTCAAATGATATATAAATTTTTATTTAGATATTTATTCATATGACAAGGCAATAGTCAACGCTAGATCATCGAATGGTTTAGATATGGGTGGGTAAGACAATGCCCGACATATCCACGTTAGCCGTTAATATGGCGACACTCACGTTTCATTTATTACTCTGGCAATAAGAACCATCAATCGCCGGAGACAATAATTTAAGCTAATTTTTGTCAAAATTTTAAACATTCTTAATAAAGTAATGGGATTGAAGCTTTCAATATACTATATTCATTTTTTATAGCCTCATGGAAATGTGGACATATATTGCCGTATTCCCCGTTCGTCCACCGGTCCGTGCGTCGTCCACAATCTCTTGTGAACGCTGTAACACCAAAAGTTATCACCCGATTGTTTTAGAATTGACATATATGTTGTTTACATTCGTGAGGTGAAGAAGCCTATTTAATTTCAGCAATTTCCGTTAATTACTTCTAGAGTTTGTCCCTTGTTTCACTTTGTTGCACCTTGTGAACGCTCTAACATCAAAAGTTATCTGCCAATCTGCATGAAATTTATATTTGTCATTTAAATTAGTAACAATCCTATTTAATTTCAGCAATTTCCGTTAATTCCATCTAGGGTTATGGCCCTTGTTTCACTTTGTTGAACCATGTGAACGGTCTAACGCCAAAAGTTAGCATTCGATTTTTGTGAAATTGATATGCATTATTTAAATTAGTGAAACGAAGAGGCCTATTTAATTTCAGCAATTTCCGTCAATTACTTCTAGCTTTATGGCTCTTGTTTTACTTTGTGAACCTTGTGAACGTTTGAATGACAAAAGTTATCATCCGATCTGTATGAAATGTATATGCATTATTTAAATTAGTAAAACATAAAAGCATGTAAAATTTCAACAATTTCTGTTAATTTACTTCTAGAGTTAAGGCCCTTGTTTCAATTTGTTGTACTTTTTGAAGCCTCAAACAACGAAAATTATAATCTGATCTGAATGACATTGTCTTGTAAATGCCAATTACCTACAAAAGTATAAATATGCGACAGCCCTTGTCGACCCATCGGACAATTTTGCTGCTGTGGGCGTATGTTTCGTTGACTGGCAACCTATCTTTTTGTCATTATCGATCTTTTAACTATGATAGCAAGAACAGTCAGTACTTTATCTATATACACACTGCATCTTTAAATAAGTTATGTTACTGTTAGTGAAATAATTCTTCAATTGATTTTAACGCCAATAGTTAGAGTACTTACCGATTCATAACCATTATCAGAACGTCTTTGTTTCTGCATGCTTCGAAATGTCAGTTGACATTTTCGTAGTATTTAACCAAGAATCTACAAAAATAAAGACAATTTGTTATTATTCATAGCCCATTCTACTATTCATGTTTGATTGCATAAAAGTGGGTTATTTTTTTTCATTTGTGTTTAATGTACGAATATATCACAAATCTCTCTAAAATATCCAGGTAAATTAAATTGGTATTCATTGAAATAACAAGTTTTATGGCAAGTCGAGTTTTTATGCCCCCCCCCCCCGTGATTTTGACAAAAAAAAAATCATGTTCTGGTATTTCTCAACCAATACTGAACATATACCGTGGTCAGACATGCTACAGATCGAACTTACATTGTCAGGGGGGCACAGGGGAGAGTACCCATCACCCTACACACTCCCCCTATAACGACATGATTGCATCATATATGCTTCAACGTAACTCAATACTCTCCGTTTTTAGTTTTGTAAGAAAAAAAACGTACCGAAATTCAATGAAGGATTCTGTTCTTTCATCGATTTATGAGAACGATATTGATTCGTTTAAGCATTACTAGATAACCTTTTATTCGTTCAAGAATGGAATGAGGTTTAATATCTCTTCAACACAATACTTGGTTATTGTATGTGTGCAAGGAGAATATGGCACGAATAGAGGCATTTCAATCTGCACTGCGCCGATTTCCATGTCACGGATTCTTTACGTGCAAGACAATGTGTACATGGGTGGAATTCTTTCTTTGTTGCATCCGAACGACTAGAAGATCATTTTCCTTGTACGCCCTCGTAGGCATTACTATGATAAGAGAAGGCTTGGTGTGATAAATTCCAAGGGTTCTTCCCAACCAACACCTCAATTCGAGAGTTACATCTTGATTTCGTGTGATTCGGTTAGCATCCTGCAATTAAAAGTCCCGGCGTTTGTTGTATAAAGGGAACGTCATAGACATAATAATATAATCTTTTTGAAACTGTGAGACAATACTCTGAATAGTTTGAAATTAGTTCATCCGTGTCACTGTAACTATAAATAATTGAATAGTTTACCCCCTGGTGTTATCCAGTGATGCATACTATTTTAATACTAACCGAATAATATTTGTTCATCGGGTTTTTTTCTTAAAGCCCACATATGCATGTGGTGGTACATTTCGCCAACCTGCCCCTCTATCTGTTCGTCCGTCCGTTGGTCTATCGTTCACATATTTTGTTATCAGAAAAAAGGCTACAATATTCCACGAAATTGATATGGATTGTCTATATCATTGAAATGAGACCTATCGATAACTCACTACACTTTGTTGGGATAACTTTTTAGCTCCTTACAGGCTTTATTTATGACCGGAACTTTCCATGAAGCAAATGAAAATTATATTAAATCTGCAGTCCAAATAATTATGACGCATTTGGTTTAGGATCCATATATATTCATGTATTTCTTGCAACTATCTAGAGATAAACAAGATCGAAACAATATATCATATAGATCCATATTATTTATACGGGTTCAATCCTGGTGTTGACCTAAAAAGTTCCAAGAGAATTTCTAGAGTGGTTTTATATAGTGGCGCAGGACGGATAGCCTGGCAAGGAACAGTGTCTATTTGTTCGGATGGGGGGGGGGGACCGAGGTCCCATGTACAAGTTGGTGAACACGTAAAATCTTTGGCAGATGGAATTCGAAATAAGAGTAGGTAAACCTTAGCAGCGCTTCCCGGTCCAAATCTCATTCATAACACACTGCATAAATATACCCGCCATCAGTATACCGGTTGGTGCAGAGAAGTAGGATGTTAAACCCCATTTCATTTCATAATAAAAGATAGATTGTCAGGCAACGAAACATCCACCCAAAATATCTGCGTCTATAACACCAACAGTGATTATCTGAAATCGCCTTCTTGGACTCATAAATATAAACACTGTGTATAAATCTATAGGCTTCGTCGTCTCATAAACATAAACAGTCGTATCGCCTTCAATATTTTTGAAATTGATCAAGGGCCATAACCGCAGCAGTGAGGATTGGAATCTGTAGCATCTAGGGCCACACAGGATTTTTCCTTACCCTCAACTATATTCAGTTAAAAATATCCAGTATGGAAATGTTCAGTGAAGCCTATTGCCGAGTTACAAACGTTTTAAGTTGAAATTCAAGTAACCACAAAAAAACCCCATCTGACCATTAAAGACTTTTGCAAATACTCTGTAATAAAAGTATAATGAATTCAATTTGCTAAAATTCTCGACAGTTTATTTATGCATATCTAATTAAAATATTCAGGTTTACTGTGAAGATTTAGGACAGAAATTTATTATTTTTTCACTGAAAATTTTCATAAAACGCAAAAAAATAATTGATTTCATTTTTCCGTTATATATAATAAGCGTCTTTAACGCCACAATGACTTCTTGTTAATTAAAATTACATATTAAATGGCTATTAATAATGCCATTATAGCTTTACATACATGAAAGACTGGCACTGTAGTTATTGAATTATATATTCTCTTTAGAAATTTTCAGAACGACATTTTCTTTCATAACCGGTAATTAAAAGCAACAAACAACCGGATTTGGGGTTTTCATGCTTTAACTTTCACAAAAATATACAAAAATATGGAGGTATAGGAATCGTCATGCTTGTTTTGCTATTAAAAAGTCATAACGTATTTGAACTCATCGATAAAGTACTTATTGTTAAGAAACCAGAAAGATGACATACCATCAATAATATTAAACCGACTATTCCCAAGACAGCCTCTCTACCAGGTTACACGTCACTGATTTAGTTGTTCTTCGTCATCTTGTCATGACGCTTCATAAAGTATTCATATTGATGCTAGGGTTTCTCAATAGACCCCACCTATATAGAAACTTTAACAAATATCATCGATAAAAATTGAATAATTGAAGATTCCGTCGCGCCTTAAACAACGAGAAAAACAAAACATACAGGTATATTTTGTCGTTCACGACTCGAGAGTCGTCACATGAGTTAGGGAACTTGCCAGAGGCTGAGCTCGGAGCCATACGTTCGTATGCGCAGAAAAAATGACGGACACAAAAAAATCTGAAAAGTCAACTTACAATGCCAAGAAGAAGGGCAAGGTAGGAACTTTAAATAATTATAAACACATATTATCTCAACTACTTTCTATGGGAATGATAATTATCTAAAATTCTCTGTTTCTAATATACCCGCCCCTCTAAACTGGTCTACCTTTTTTGGTGAAGGGCCGGACGAAATCGGTGTTTGATCTACAGATTATAAAAATCTTCATATTAGGGATGCATTTTGTGGTATTCGTTATAGTATCGGTGATGCCTTTTATGTATCTTTTCTGATGGAATCTGAAATATATTTTTGAAATTTTAGCCAATGTTTAAACATATATTCTGCAAGAGCTAAATCGGCTTATTGCAGGTCTTCTTTAGGCCTGAAATGTTATATAAACTATTAATTGGACATTTATTAACATGACAAGACCATAATCAACTCTCGATGCCATCATATATCTTCGATATTAAGAAGATTAGAACGGTTCAGCCATATTTTGATTTAATTTAAAAATGGTGAAGCAAGGCTTAGCTCGGACAACCAGTGCAGTGGTTAGAATTAATGCACACATCTTGTTAATTCTCCAAAGCTAATATCTTGGCTCACAATAGAGTCATTTGAATGAAATTTTCAATATATTCATTTTGCATTATCTATTTTCGAACTTTTATAGCAAAAACGGCTAGCTCATGTTAATGTCATGTTAATGTGTACCGCTCACCACAAGCACATCGCATAGGAATGCCCTATAGATCGGGGAATATAGATTTCCACAAAATATCACGAATGCCCTGAAATCAAAAATCTATAATGGCGAGATTAATTTTTAATGCTAGTTGCAGGTTTTAGTTCGTGAATACTTATACCGTCATCGCATTAGAAAATACAATGGTGCTATATAATAGTGCTATATAATCTTTGGAATGATCGATTTTAATCTGAAAAAAAATATTTGCAAAAGGTATTGCTATATATGTAGAATAGTTGTGGTTTTGACATTTATATACTACAACGAGTGTTGGCGCCATATTATCCCCCATAGACCAACCTACCCAGGTGAATGTCATCCATAAAGCTGTCTGTTATTATATATCACTTTCACTAAATGCCTTTCAAAGAAACCTACCCAGGTGTGAGTGGGATGTGGTAGGAGTGATTGAATTACATGTATATTCAAGTATACTCATTTATCAGACTAACATAAACTATGTAGGCCATAAAATGATTCTGAAAACTATACTTATTAACGCCAGAACTGATGCGTGTGGAAATCAATTTACCATTTTTCTTAAAACACGTCTGTTGACAGCGGCGCACTGGACGTGTTGTCAGCTTGCCCAATGGCAAGTGGGTCCCTGAGGAAATGGGTCCTCTTAGACATTAGACAATATATTTAAAATATAAATTGTCAAAAAATATAAAGAAACCAAAATCGGAAAAATGCTAATTACATCTTTTTGTTTCCACTTGCATATTTTTTTTAAAAAATTAGATGATATAATTGTATTCGTGGATGGCCGCCCCCTTTGTCTCCTGGCAAAAAATAGACCCAGTCCGCCACGTCTTGTAGAGAGATTAAAACTATAAAAAACAGTTTATTGACAATAACGAATTAATGCATTTTGAATATCTCTCTCATCAGTACATGTTGAACAATTATCTTGTATATCAGTACATGACTATTAAATATGTTGAATAGTTATCCTGTAAATCAGTACATTGCGATGATTTATAATAAATCAAGTCATTCATTGCTCTAAGAGAGAAAAAAATGAACGAGGAATGCCAACTCCTAATTTTTATAAATCATATCTTAAGTGCAGAACATTGAACAAATCATTTGCAATCAGACGTGAGGGTACATCTTATTGTTTGTTTACATCACTATGGTAACAACACGAAGTAAATTATCGAATAACGTTCCACTTCGGAAATCATTTCAAAACTTCCTCTCGTCCATGTCGCCATTAATGAAATATATTAATAATAAAAATAACTTTATTAACAAAGGACATCCTAATTAGCAACCACTATACGAATCAACAAATGAATCTTGAAAAAAAGTATTCTTATCAGTGAATAACAAATCTTGTTTAGTTATCTTGTGTTCAACCAAGCTTCAAACCTGTTTGAAACTTGGCGCCAAGGTGTCTGCCGCAAATTCCACGCAAGTGATGTTTTTGTGGGTTTAAGGGTTGGGGAAATCAAAGTTAAATACAACATGGCCACAAGGGAACAGTCTATCTTTTCAATTTGTTTATTTTCAGACCGGTTGGTGGGGAGGGGCATTTCGATACCGCGTAGTGGGATTGTTACCTCCCGTACCGGGCTGGATTTATCATAAGTATGTTTCGGTGGGATTCTATTAGAAGTACGTTTGGGGGAACTACTGTACGTGTACGGTACCCTCATTACTTTCTTGCCTTGTTCAATCCGAATTATCTACTAAAACATATGCCTTAATTGGTATTTATACGAGGGGTGTCCCAAAGGTTTTTGGCCTCTTCATAAACGGATTGCCCAAGCTCAACCAATCTGCTCAATGTCGCTAGAAATGTATCTCAGCATGTGCTTGATACGAATTCCACCTGTTTAATGATATTCGTCGCTGGTTAGATGCGGAAAGCACAGATGTGCGTTTTCTTCTTACTATCTTAGTAGTTAAAACGTTTATGTACCAGGAACAACAATGCAACAGTTCATTTCTACATTTTTATGTCAAGCACTGGATACATAGGTTACAAGCTTAGGTTACATTACAATACTTAAAATTAACATGTCTTTCTCCCCACCCCCTAATTGGCAGATCGAGTTTACTGACGGAACACACTGCATCATATGGCTCTACTACAAATCAATGGGGTCTACTCAATCCACATGGTGTCTCTTGAACTTCAGCGGTCTCTCCCGAATCTACATGATGCTGCTATCTAAGAATCTAGCGGGTGTCTATCGCTCCCCCACAGCTCTGATGGTTTTCTACCCTTGAGTTTCGGTTTTCAATTATCTAATTGGTCAAATATGACGTAACTAATTATAATAATTGGCTACTAGATCATAAGTGATCTGGTGATATTTTGTTTTCACATAGAACCAGCTATGTTTACCAAATTATAAATCTTTTTTGTGTGTCAACCCATAACTCATTCAATTTAAGTGCGTGTGATATGACTTTTCTACAAAACGTGAACCCAATAATTAGTTAAAGAGACAATATATTATGGTCGCAGAAACCATATTGCTACACGTGCTACAATTTCTTATATACATATATAACTGTCAAAAAGCATGACCCTCTCATTTGCTCTCTAAATGGAGAAAACCGAATGCAGATCCATGATAGTAACTTCGTTTGAGAAAGTTTACGCCAAAGCCAATTCAAGATGACATGACACAAACATGTGAAAACATTTGGGACACTCCTTGTATCTATAGTGTCCATAATGATAGAATAGTGGTCAATCACCGTACATAAATTTATTTTTCTTGTAACCATTGAACCAATTTATTTTAAATTCGAATCAAATAAAATATGAACCCCTTTAATTATAGATAAAAACAAGATTTCTAGTTTCTTCCAAAATATTTTATAGTCCATCTTAGAAAAATGGCTATGTATTTCGAATGAACTCAATAAAGTTAACATATGTATTGTAAATTAGGTATGTAAATCGTTGCATGTCATCAGGCAATAGATAAATAGCACCTTTATAAAGGTGTAAATAAACAGTGTTAATAATTGTAGACCAAGAGATAATAGTATACAAATCCATTAGTCTGATAACTATTAATATTTTATACCTTTATGTGACTTTATCAAAGGGTTGGAAGGTTTTCCACATATAAACTAGAGCATCGGTAACGCTGCAATATACGTTCACATTCCTGCTTCCATTGATATGGTACTTTTTAAAATGAAGAGAATAAAATAGCTGCAATGACTGTAATATGACAAGAGGCAAAGATGGCAAGGCGTTTGGTTTGTTTTGCCAAATTTAGAGACTAAATTATTGACAAAAAGAGTGGGTCGGGGCATGCATCAAAAATAAATAAATATGCAAAGTTCCAAGATGATCCATTCAGAATTGCAGCCTGCAGATAATAAATACAAAAATTTGGCGTGGCTCTGCTACTTGGGTTTGGATATGGAACAATATAAATAGGTACCATCCTGTTATTGAAATGATTGATATGCTGAATTTGAACAAAATCTGTTAATTATAGCAACCTGTAGAGTATTTGCAGACAAAAAAGTGGGTGTGGAACCACACACCTGGGGGTCAGGACATGTACCAAATTAAAGTTCCTATCCTTACAGGAATAAATATGCCAAGTTCCAAGATGATCCATTCTGAATTCCAGCCTGTAGACAAAAACAAAATGGGCGTGGCACTGTCCCTGGGGGTTGGACATGGACCAATGTAAATAGGTACAACCCTATGATGAATCATTCCAAATTGGATCCAAATATAACATTTACAAAAAAAAATATTAACAAAAAGTGGATGTGGCACCGCCCAACAAAGGCGGGGGGGGGGGGCATGCACCGAAATCAAAAGTTGCCGTCCTTAGGGTATAAGGAATAAGTATACCAAGTTCCAAGATAATCCATTCATAATTGTGGCGTTCGGGCGCTAAACACATAAATTGGGCGTGGCTCTGCCCCTGGGAGACGCGACATGCACCAAAATAAATAGTTGCCGTCCTTAGGCTATAAGGAATACATATGCCAAGTTCTATTGCGGCCTGTAGAGGATTAAAACGAAAATTTGGAGTTGCTCTGCCCTTGGCGGTCGGGACATGCACCAAAATCAATAGTTGCCGTCAAAATCAATAGGTTATAAGGAATATATATATGCCAAGTTCCAAGACGGGCATGCACCAAAAACAATAGGGATCATCCATAGGGTATAAGGAATAAGTATGTACAGTTTCAAGACGATCAGTTAAGAATTGTGGCCTGTAGGTGATACAAAGACACACACACACAGACACAGACACACAGAGGCGACGGCAATATATGTCCACATTATGAATGTGGACGTATAAAAATGGGTTTGTAAAGTTAGCATTAACTCGTATATCCACGAATAAAGAAAAGTTAAAAATTCGGTGGAAAGTGCTTCACCAAATGGTCCATTAAGTACTTAAACATACACACTGAAATGGAAATGTCGCAACATACTTAAACATCATATTATGAACAAAACACACGTAAACAAAAATAGTCAAGATTCACGTTAGTCAAAACAGACAAAATGTTGTCAAAATATTTGGTGTAAATACTGGGTTCGTATTAATTATAAACCTGTAACGGTAAATCTCTTTGATCTTTGGGGTATATTCTATGCCCGGAATAACTTGCGATATGAAAGGCGGGGGCGGCTTTGGATATATACAGGGAAATTTGGGGTTATTCTTCTGAAAGTTTTTCTTTAAACCTGTACCGGGTTATTCTTTCAGGGTAGGGTTTTTTTCTTAAGAAAACATGATATAAGGTTTTTCTTACGGGAATTCTGGGATATTCTCATCTTGCGTACATGTAAACATAAACGGTTTATAAGCAAGATGAAGTCCTCGACTTCGGTTATGCTGGGGAAGAAAGACTTCAGAAAAAAAACCTCGACAGAAAAACGGGTTATTTTTATCAGGCTTTCTTTCCCCAGCATAACCTCAGTCTCGTGCTTTATCCTACACATAACAAATGTTTAATTGGTCGATTTGATTGTTTTAATGCGTTAATGACCGTTTAACTGGGTTTCGATAAGTTCGTATCGTAAATCAGCCGTATAAACAAAACGATTCCGGGCTATGTGTCCATGTGCCCTTTGATGACGTTGTCCTCACAACTTTGCTTACTGTTACATGTAAATAACTAAACTGTTTGTGGTATTTGTTTATTAATATATCGACAATATTATATGTTGTACCTTCACGGATTCTGTTATTGTGCTGCACAAAAAAAAACCTGTTTTCTGTCTTTTTAGATGATCACTCAATAACTATACTTTTATAAACAACTTTCTAATTTTTTTATATTAGGTGTGGAAGAGATGCATGACAAGGGTTCATAGGTTTTCTAATGGTAAATCTTACGGGACAGTATTTTATTTCCATTCGTTCTGGTTTTAGCCCCGATTTTATTCTCGACTGACTAACCTCCTTACCTTTTGCAAACGCAGTGTGAGTCCAAGGTCGTTACTTAATGTATAGTTATATTTAGTGTATAGAGTGAAGATGCCAATCAACATAATGACAAAGTCCAGATAATCGTGTTTATCACACACCTCAAATGCATCCCTAATATTTTTAAATAAACAAATGACTAATTGTACATTGAAACATTAAATTTTTTATTTCATTCCTGTACCGTTATATTTATCAGATGTATCGCCATGTGAGAACACGCTGGATATTCCCCAATCGTTTTATACGAGCCATGCAAGATGGAACACGATATTTGGACTATGTCGAGGTTGATGATGACAGGTACAGTGATCATCGGATCGATGATGATGATACTGATGATGTATCATTAAGTAGATTTATTGAAATTGAAGTAAGTGCAAATTAAAGCACTGCTTTCTGTCTTAATATACTCTTCAAAAAAAGTAGGGGATATTCAGAAACAATACAAAAATGCGGAAATGCACTGCTGTTTTATTAGAGGTAACCAGTGTATGTTAATAACAGGCTAACTGCCTACACATGAACATAAACAATTCATATGGGCGGCTTATCTGACGGTCCCATTTCACTCGCAAAGAGATTTTTGTCTTAATGAGTACTCAATAATTGCTCCACCAATCCTCAGAAATTCAGCAATTCGTCGTGGCATGCTCCTAATCAACCGTCACGATTTGGGGCAATCTGACTCACTCCTCATGCAGTGCCACGGCCAGTTCTTGCAGTGTTGTCGGTTGACGTTGACGTCGACGAACACGTCTCACGATCATGTCCCAGACATGCTCTATAGGGGAAAGGTCAGGACTCATGGCTGGCCAAGGCATATGGACAATATAGTGACGCTGGAGGTAGTCATTCACGACACGAGCGCGGTGGGCACGGGCATTATCATCTTGAAAGATGAAACGTCGACCTTCACGTTGGGCAAAGGGCAGAACTATCGGTGCCAGGATGTGGTCACGGTAGTACACACCAGTGACCTTTTTTTGAACAATATGCAAGTCTGTTCTGCCAGTCATGGTGATTCCTCCCCACACCATAACAGACCCACGCCCGAATCTATCATGCTGCCTGACGTTAACGTTAGCATGATGCTCATTTACACGCCTCCAAACGCGTGAACATTACACGCGCCCATCGACGATTACCCCAATTTCTACGCTGCCTATACACCATTGACGCCTGTTTGCCATGTGCTGGCGAGTTAATGGAGGCACAACACGAGGTCGTTGCGCATGCAAATTGGCTGTAACCTGGGCTTGTGTAGTGGCTCTAGGACGACCTGAACGAGGTCTATCATCAGCATTATGTGTTTGTTGGTACCGGTTCCAGTCTGCTGATCACAGACTGTGACACATTAAGCATGTTGGCTACTGCTCGCTGTGTAGAACCCATTTGAAGCATGCCAATAACACGTAGACGTTCATCATGTTGAAGACGTCTCATTGCAAATTAAACGTAACACACTAAAGCAACGATACGCTAAACAATAAATCTTATGCAAGAACCGACAGGAAAGCAAACATGGATAGGATAAACCAGCACGCGGCAGTTTTCATCAACCCTTTCTTGAAGTGTCAAATTTGACAATGAACCCCTCCCACGTGTATGGCGCTATTGCGTGTCGCATATGCAGCTCAATGGTTCTGTTGGCGCGATAAGTTCTTTATCTGTGAACATACTCTCAAAGCATGTCAAGTGTCCATGACTATTTATCATATCACAACCTGCATAGGTATTTGCATCTGAATATCCCCTACTTTTTTGAAGAGTATACATAGCACACTTTCATTGCCTTTCCCCGTAGTTAGAATATTCTTAGGAAATACCTTGAGGGTAGAAGGGTTTTATATACACCCACATTTTCATTTGGACGTACATGTATATTGCCGTCGCCCCTGTCCGTCCGTCCGGACCTCCGTCCATAACTTCATGGAATATGGCCCCTGATTGAACGAAAAATCACGTTTTTAGCTTGTGGACACTCTAGATGTCACAATTTTCATCTGATTTTGATGAAACTTGAAATGCATGTTTATACCCAAAGATCTTGGTTCCTTTCGATATCGGATTGTAACTACCTGAATTATGGCCCCTGATTGTACGACAAATCGCGTTTTTAGCTTGTGGTCCCTCTAGAGATCACAATTATTATCCGATTTACAAAACCGTTTGAATATATCACCTTTACACTGTAATGACGCTTTGAGATCTAATTTCGTGAAAATGGGACCAAAACTGCCGGACAAAATGGCCGCCCCTCGTACGCAAATAGTGTAAAAAATTTGGTATATCAAGGTTGTGGACCTGATTTTGATGAAACTTGAAATACATGTTTATAACCCAAAAATCTGGGTTCCTTTCAAAAATTCGCGCATATCGGATCATAACTTCCTGAATTATGGCCCTTGATTGTACGAAAAATCACGCTTTTAGCTTGTGGTCTCTCTAGAGGAAACAATTTTTATCCGATTTAAAAAACTGTTTGAATATATCAACGTTACACCCTAATGATGGCTGAGATTGAATTTCGTGGAAACCAGACCAAAATTGCCGGACAAAATGGCTGCCCCTCGTACCCAAATAGAGTAATTATATGGTATATCAAGGTTGTGGACCCTCTAGAGGCCACAATTTTGATTCGATTTTGATGAAACTTTAAATACATATTTATAACCCAAAGATCTTTGTTCTATTTGATATTCGCGCATATCGGATCATAACTTCCTGAATTATGGCCCTTGATTGTACGAAAAATCGCGTTTTTAGCTTGTGGCCCTTCTAGAGGTCACATTTTTTATCCGATTGATAAAAATTTCGTGAAAATCAGACCAAAACTGTCGGACAAAATGGCCGCCTCTCGTACGCAAATAGTGTAAATATATGGTATATCAAAGTTGTGAACCCCCTAGAAGTCATAAGATTTGTCCTATTCTCAAAAGTTTCAAATCAAACATCTTGATCTTCAATATAGTAGCTACACGTAAAGAAGAAAACGCACAGCGCACAAATTATTTTTCTTTCACTAAAATCACCAATGTATATGCACCTTGACTTTCCGTTTCTGGTCCACGCAGTGTGCTGAGGGACATTTCATTTTGCCAAGGACTACCTTACGTGCACGCCAATGTATACATTCGAACGACTATAGATAGCTGACCTTGTCATACCCTCCGTCCAGCACCACTGAGGGGGGAAACCACGCCGAAAAATCCAGATGAATTTTCTAGGCCAATACCGGGAGCGAACCCACAACCTCCAGGCTAGTGACCCAGCGTCTTACTCACTTAGACACAGCCCCCCACCCACACCCGCCTACTCAGGAAAATGACTTAGCTTGTTGTAGTAAGGTGGCAATATAGACTAATTCTTATTTTTCATATAAATAAAAAATATTTTATTCTAGATATCTAGATGGGATTGGGGAAGCGGTTCATATTATAACCTCTTCCACTATTTTCTTATGGGTTCCACAGATTATAAACACATACATTATAGATTTCATATTCCAGCCCATTTTATTAATTATTGTCAGCGATATGAGTAGTCTCCCTTTAAATATTTTTGATGGAATTAAACGGACGGAATCAAAGTTGTTTCGCCTTCTCCATCGTATGCTTTAGGCTATTAAATAGTTCGAGTTAATCAGTTAATTAAAATGTCATCTAGCCAATGGTAGAGCGCCATTTTTGATGGAATTAAACGGACGGAATCAAAGTTGTTTCGCCTTCTCTATCGTATGCTTTAGGCTATTAAATAGTTCGAGTTAATCAGTTAATTAAAATGTCATCTAGCCAATGGTAGAGCGCCACGGGAATGAAGGTAATAAAATAAGACTACTCCTATTAGGCTGTATACGAAATTTGAGTTAAAGCCATCGTTAAGATATAAAAGTATTAACTGTCAATTTACGAGTCGTACAAAGTATTTTACTGGTGTTGAATGAATTTAACGTATGCATTATTCAAATGGCTTCAGTTCTTGGATTTTCTATAATAAGGTATATCTAAAGGTTAAAGTAATGATTATGCGTGATTTGCATTTTTCTCGTGACTTAGTTTAAACCAATTATTATGTACTTGGTTTGATAACTTAACATTTTATTAACAAAACAAAATCACAATAGCAATTCAATTGTATTCCTTTTAGACATTTAACTTTCACAATATTGTAGTTTGCGCTAAAATCACACCCATGGTCTTTAATTTGAAAATGATACGCAAGGCCAGAAATGGCTTCCAATAATCAAAATGTATAAAAACAAAATCATGTTAAAATCAAGAAAAAATAAAGGGAATACAATGTACATTATAAAAGGTGCGAACTGCATTTAATGATAGGTTTTATTATACTACGTGTAAACGATAAATAATGAATTAGGATGAAGTGCTGAATTTATGAATTCAGTATTAAAATGGGGTTTTTAATTAGTGTTGAAAAAATATTCCACCGAGTCTTCTATCTTGATTAGACCAGCGGTGCAGAACTTTTATATAGTTAATGCTGTCGCCAGACTCGCTTCGTAGGCCCACTGTTAAACAGTCAACTTCATTGTCTGTAATTACCCGGGAAGATGTACGTACTCTTCAAAAACAAAGTATGGTATATTCAGAAACAATACAAAACTGCGGAAATGCACTGCTGTTTTTATTAAAGGTAACCAGTGTATGTTAATAACAGGTCAATTGCCTACACATGAACATAAACAGTTCATATGGGCGGCTTATCTGACGGCCCCATTTCACTCGCAAAAAGATACACTGTCAAAAGTGAAAATGGACGATTTTGATTTTTGTCTTAATAATGAGTAATTGCGTCACCAATCCTCAGACATTCAGCAATTCGTCGTGGCGTGCTCCTAATCAACTGTCCAATCACGATTTAGGGCAATCTGACCCACTCCTCTTGCAGTGCCACGCCCAATTCTTGCAGTGTTGTCGGTTGACGAACACGTCTCCCGATCATGTCCCAGACATGCTCTATAGGGGAAAGGTCAGGATTCTTTGCTGGCCACGGCATAAGGACAATATGGTGACGCTGGAGGTAGTCATTCACCACACGAGCGCGGTGGGCACGGGCTATCATCTTGAAAGATGAAACGTCGACCTGCACGTTGAGCAAAGGGCAGAACTATCGGTGCCAGGATGTGGTCACGGTAGTGACCCTTCCTTGAACAATATGCAAGTCCGTTCTGCCAGTCATGGTGATTCCTCCCCACACCATAACAGATCCACGCCTGAATCTGTCATGCTGTCTGGCGTTAACGTTAGCATGACGCTCATTTACATGCCTCCAAACGCGAGCACGCCTATCCGTGAAATCCAGAGTAAATCTGGACTCATCTGAGAATATTACACGCGCCCATCGACGATTACCCTAATTTCTACGCTGCCTATACACCATTGACGCCTGTTTGCCATGTGCTGGCGAGTTAATGGAGGCACAACACGCGGTCGTCGCGCATGCAAATGGGTTGCATGTAGCCGATTTCTAATCGTTTGGGGTGTAACTCGAATTCCGTTTGTCCTCGATTTCGCAGGCCTGGTGTACGAATGTATCGATTCTGGGCATGTGTAGTGGCTCTAGGACGACCTGAACGAGGTCTATCATCCACATTGTGTGGTTGTTGGTACCGGTTCCACAGTACAGAATGTGACACATTAAGCATTTTGGATACTGCTCGCTGTGCAGAAACCATTTTAAGCATGCCAATAGCACGTAGACGTTCATCATGTTGAAGACGTCTCATTGCAAATTAAACGTAACACACTAAAGCAAAGATACGCTAAACAGTACATTTTATGCAAGAACCGATAGGAAAGCAAACATGGATAGGATAAACCAGCACGCGGCAGTTTTCATCAACCCTTCCTTGGAGTGTCAAATTTGACAATGAACCCCTCCCACGTGTATGGCGCTATTGCGTGTCGCACACGCAGCTCAGTGGTTCTGTTGGGGCGATACGTTCTTCATCTGTGAACATACTCTCAAAGCATGTCAAGTGTCCATGACTATTGTGTATCATATCACAACCCAGTATGGGTATTTGCATTTCAATATCCCCTACCTTTTTTAAAAGAGTATATATATATACCCATATTTTTTGAGGACCAAAAGGTTCTGGTGCGCCTCAGACTGAACTTCTTGGGTAACGAGTCTTGTCTTTTTACGCAAAATGTGAAATATTACATTCTGGAGCTCTAGAGTCCACAAATGCTGTGATTGAGGTGAAACTTAAAAACACTATATTTTAGGGTAGATAGTATCTTGGATGAGTGTGATTTTGACCCTCCGTTCGAGAGTTATGTCCCATTTTTCAAAAATCTTGTGAACGCGATAGAGGCTATAGTTTTTAACATTTTGTTTTCAAATTTTGGTGTCATGATGAACTCTATCCATAATCAGTTTTTCGCGACCCTTCGTTCAAGGGTTTACACCCTTATCCAGAAACTCTGTAAATGCAATAGAGGCTACAGTTTTTAGCTTTCGTGTTAAGCTTTGTGTTCATCAGAAGACGAACCCTAACGATATTCAGCTTTCCGCAACTGGCTGTTCCCCATTTGCTGAAAACCTTTTGAACTCGGTCGAGGCTACAGTTTTTAACAATTTGTTTTTCAAATTCGATATTAAGCAATGGGACAATGAGAATATGGGCTCTATCGATTTTACAAGTTCTCCGTCCATGTCTAGTAAAATGTGAGGGTATCTTACATAGCAACAGCTTGTGGGGTTCGCCGCCAGAGCTACGAGTAGCACTATATATATTCTAAAACTAGACTCCGTAGGTTATATATAAGTGTCGCACAATGTCTATTACTCGTGATAACATTGTCCTAATGTTAGTATTGTTCAATACGCCCAGACTGATCAGAAAGGGGGGCAATTAATTCATGGACCGTGGCTAGCTTCGAATGAAAAGTACATATAATGATTTATGTTCGTCGGACTGCATGCAGAGCAAAATACAAAATTGGCGTTTCTCCTTGCATATGCAGTAAAAAAATAAGTAAAAAGAAGAAGAAATAAATTAATAAAAAAGAAGCACAACAATAAAATCAAAGATTTATAATAATTTAAAAGAATTGTGACTTTCCTTATAATTAAAGTAAAGTAACATTATACATTATTTCTTGATTAGATTCATTCCAAAACAGGGAATCCAACAGGGAGTAACTGGCGGGCTTTCATCATCATATGAACGTAGCATAAAACAGTAAAGTGCCGAGTTAAACAGTCACACCTTAGTTACAGATGCACAGGGTCGACTTAAACAATGTATCAGTGTCAACAGATCACCGAACAGTTGATGGCTAAATAATTTATAAGATATATCAACTGTCATTATTAAGTAAAAAGTCAATATCTATCTTAAACAATAGAATAATGTGGCGTCTTCATCCAACTGTATGATATAGCATAATGTCTAGAGCCGTTGCTAAGAACCATCATTCGTGTTGTCTTTTATTTTTCGATTTGCCAATGATCTTTAACCGTGCCTCTTAAGATGAAAAGACGAGTGTGACATTATATCAATTAGAAATAAGTTTTTTCAGTCAATAAAGACGATTTCCTAAGTGGCTTGGATAAATGTTTGAATTCTTTTGTTATGGCAACCATATCGCCATCTTAATATATTTACTATATAAATATTGAATGTTACGTAAATTGTTAGTTTAAGCATTTTGAAGATTAAAATCGAACGTGTTTTTCAGTAATGAGAACATGTACGGCGTTAAGATTTTCTTAAACTTATAGTTCCTTTCAATCCGAAACGCAATAGTAAAAAAAATTTGAGTTGAACTCTCCGGCGTATTTGAATAATGCGGAGATGTTATTTCCCATCATGACTTACAAGCTGTCTACAATGAGGAAAATTTTGCCTGGACAGCGGCGTTTCCACCCACTTTTCATCGAATTCCAACTGCCAATGGATTTTTCACATGCACGCCAAAGTGTATACTAGACCTCGGTTTTGCGTTTGAATCACTGGCAGGGGGTGGGGGGAGGGCACGTTGGAGAATCCCGAGGAATACCAGGATCGAACTCTGGCCTTTCTGATTAGTGACCGCAGCCTTCCTCACTTAGTCACTAGGGTTCTCTTTTCGTGAAGCCTACTCTAGGGTAAATCACTGCGATGGAATAGTTAGAAAAAATGTCGAATCTTTATACTCTATTTAGGGTTTACTTAAGTGAAATATCTACTATCTGTAAATCTATACGCTTTTATTGGCTACAGCTTTATCTATTATATAGACAGATTGTATAGTCAGGTAATCATGTCTATTTACGTACTGAGATAGAGATATGGTTATTTAATTATTTTATAGAGAGCTATTTATTTTAGTTAGATGGGGTTGTACTATACTCACAATGCATCACACAGGAAGGTGACAACATTATAGTAATATCTTTCATCATAAAACATTTGTAAATATTTACCTATATATAACTTATCTCTCTTAACATTTATTAAATTTCAATTCATGACATTTAGTTTATTAAAAGATCACTAAAATGGATGCGTTTGTTTTTGTACCCTAACGCACCTACTAATGGATTATTAAGAAAACACAAGCATTGCAAACAATACCTTGGTCGGCATGCATATTTATTGATATCTCGCCAGAAAAATATCAATTTCGTTTGAAACTTTCTGCTTAATTATTGCAAAAACTTCATGAACAGTAGATAGTTCAGATAAAATCGTTAGATGTTTTGAAAAAGATCAATATCATTTACAACCCGAGGCTGCCAACGGAATATTTGAATAACAATGAATTTGTGTTTGTTTTAAGCGGTTGGAAATGTTTTATTAACGATTTTCACAGCTAGGTGATCATGATCTGTAGATGAATCCCACACTTCTTTAATGAAGAAATAATAAGTTTTTTCAACAGCTTGATATAACTCAAACGCTCGACATACGGGTAATGTAAGTGGTGGTATCGAGAGATATTCACTCCATTCGACACTATTATCAGGGCATTATTCAGTCTCCATCGTCGCTAATTCCGGTTCCGTCAACTGGGGAGTGTGTAATGGCAGCTGCAGATTGGATCTTATATACGTTCCTATCTCAAATATTCATGCATTCGCCTACTATCATCACTTATGTTCGCGATGAAATCAAATTGCAAGATTTCTACAAAATGATGTTCCAATCGAAACGGTTGTATTTCCTCATTGAAACTAATCGCGAACATTTAGTAACTAAACTAGAGGGTAATCCGTCACTGTCCAGAAGCATCCTCAGTAAGCGTCTTAAAACTGTGGACGGCTTGTACAGATTATATTTAACAAACATAAAGTAAGGTAGCAGCGAAACTGATACTTCATATCCAAATATTACAAGCAATAGTTTGACCAATACATCGATATTTTGGGAATAATTAACAGCTGTGTAATTTATGTTTAATGGACATATCTTGTGATGGTCATATTATGAACACATATTGATGGCGGCTTAGGTTATTTCTGTAAGGCCGGCAACAAAGATGAAGTAAAAAGTAACAATATCGTATATATGATGTTCATTTAGTCAATAAAAGGCTAATTCCTATTAATTAAAACACACACTACCATATTGATCATGCCATACTGTCAGTCAGCTTCTATTTTTATCGATATTTTAAGCAGAAAAGCTATGAAATCCTGAGTTTTAAAGAAAGCATCCCCCCGATACCCCAATACAGACATAGCATACTAACTCGTGGATAGAGAAAGAAATTCGTCAAATCGAGTTGAAATATAAGACTCAAAACTTATTGTTTTCAAGCCCTTAGAAATAATGTAGAGCCGCGGGAGACAATGAATACTGCGATTAATTTTTTTTTATCAAATGGGAGTTGTTATTAATTCTATCACATTATTTCCGTTACTTCTTGCCCACCCCCACCCTTCCCCCTAATAACTTGGAAATCCATAGGAGAAGATTTTTTATGTGGAGGGACCGTGGCTTTAAATGGCATTAGTCACATATTGAACGAACCAATTAAATGAACTTGTGAGATTAATTGGCCAATACAGAAAAGTGAAAAGAAGCTACATTATATTTTATTTGCTTCAACAAACAGGCGTAAATAGAAGCTATTCTTTGTCGTTGGTGAATGTAATTGTGACCATTAAGAGCATAAAATCAGTCACATTCGTTAGACTCAAAGGGTTCCATTTAGATTCAGATTTACTTGATCATTTCATTAAAATCAACATGGCGATCGTAATAGACGTCCAACAATACTCTATTCAATATTGAAACCGATACATATTCTTTGATGACACGGTAACAGAAATCTTCAAACGTTATTTCATCTCGTTCTATTCCTATTCATAGATTTGTGAAATTTTTGGAATACTGAAATGTCAGTGCGGTATATTCACCAAAAATGAATTTTGCCATTTAACCACATTTTTGAGAATCAATTATTGTATGCCTGCACCAGATAAATGAAACAATACAAAAATACTAAATTGTGTTTTTATTTAAGGTGTCGTTAACTGGTTCTGCTATGCTTAGTTCTTTCCCGTGTACACATTGGCGTGCACGTAAAAGTTCCCCTGGCAGTTGAAATTCGATACAAGAGTAGGCCTTAGCGCCGTTGTCCGAGCAAAATTTCACCCATATGGCGTATGCCTGTCTTCATTAACCCAGTCCGAGCAGTACAGTAGGACGTTAAACCCCATTTCATTTTATTTCTTAGTTAACATCCTATATTAATTTAACCAACCCAATTATTAGTATATGTATACTTAAATCGAATGTTCCATTGTTATTTTTATAAATAAACCGTGACTTTATTGAACTACAGGTGTACCATATTATTGTCAATAAATGAAATGGTCATATCGATGCCATATTGAACTGAGTAACCGGAGAATTCAATAAAGTCAAAATGTAGATACTAAGGGATTATTGATAATTAACTTTTGTGTAGTGGTCATCATAATGTCAATGCCCCGACACAATAAGAAGTTATATGGGGTTTAACGTCCTAGTTCTGCTCCAACTAGTTTACACCATTCATAACAACACATAACGCAAAGTATATATGGATATAACTACTTCTCTAGTACTCTAGTACATAGTCTAGTCGTTTGTATTGGAAGAAAAACTAAGGTCCCGTATACAAATAACTCTTGGAAGTTGCAATTAGAAGAGTAGGTTGAAACGTCCATGTTCAACACTGTATGGTGTGTGTCCATCTTCGTCTAAAGTTAAATCCGATTTTATTTTTTTCGAAAATAAATGTTTTGCAACAACTTAAACTTCTCTCAACTATGTAACACTACTATCTTAATAATTGAACAAGACCACACGCTTTTCATGCTTTTATAAGAAGTTAAATCCGATTTTATTTTATTTCTAAAACAAATGTTATGATATGCAACAACTTAAATTTTGCTCAACCATGTAACATTACTATCTTTTCATGCTTTTATTGCTTCAAGTCCTGGGTTTATTGAAATTTGATGTTGACAACCGCCATGGATGATTCTCTTAAGTCGTGTTGTCAATCAATGTTTTTTCTTTGTTTCCTGTGGTTCACGACAAAAGGAACAAACAAATGTGTGGACTCCCATGATATCACATCAATAAGTAATTAGTGACATATCTAAAAGATCTCAACAGAATATTATACATACGCCCTCAGTACTTTATCATTTTTATTTGTTAAGTATTTGATTGTGTTCTGAACAGAAAAACGTCACTTTCTAACTGAAACACAAAGCGACTCTTGAATAAGAAATTACGAGTCCCGGAAGATTACAAATTGATATTTACCGGAGTTATTTTATTGATAATAACTGACATTGATATTAAGTATACCGTAATGGGCCTTAGTTACCGCTATTGATTTATGGATGTAGCAAATTATAATCTCTTGAGTTCGGTGAGATGATGATAAGTTGAGTTTCTAAGGTCGCGACGTTTAGTCACTGGGGCA
Source organism: Patella vulgata (assembly GCF_932274485.2). NCBI lineage: Eukaryota > Metazoa > Mollusca > Gastropoda > Patellidae > Patella > Patella vulgata. The sequence continues at coordinate 50,345,342 of NC_065885.2, forward strand.
TTACAAAGTAAAACTTTTTAATCGTTCTCATTGCTACAGCGAGGAATTTGTTACGCTATAAAATTACTTCATCTTTAGTTGAGGGGATTTCCTCATCTAATCTTTTAAATATGGCTGATATCCATGCGTGATTTACATCTGAGTTTTTCAAATTCATTTGGGAATTTCGATCAACAGATGTGGACGAAAAAACAGTGTTATTGTTTTGTTATTTGTTATCTGTAACATATTGATCCATATCTTGTGTTAAATAACTTTGATCTGGATTTAATGTCGCAACCTTGAGGACTCTTAGGTGACTAGCAGAATCAGAGAGAAAACCCAAGATGTTCAAAGCTCGAATTATTCCAAGTATTAGCTCTGGGGTAAGTTCAAACTCTGAATCCATCCCTTTAATACATGTAACATCCCTCATCTCCCGATTCAACCAATCACCGGAAAGAAAAGATATGTTATAAGATATGCTTTCATCAAAAAATGACAAAATTATGGTTTCTTGAAATTCGTTCAAATTTGGTATGAAGCATTGAGGTCACGAGAGGACGAACGCAATCGATATTCAGCGTTCCGCAACATTCCTTTCCAGAAATTATTATGCCCCACGCCCCTTTTCCCATTTTGTTTTCAAATTTGGTGTGATGTATTGGGCTCACAAGAGAAATAACCCTGTGGATATTCAACGCTCCGTGTACCTCCTTTCCGGGAGTTTCTTCCCTTTTCCGAAAACCTTGTGAACGCGATAGTTACTTAGGTTTTTAACAAGTTCTTTCAAGTTTGGTGTGAATCATTAGGGTAATAAAATTCCAGATAGATTGCTGTTTATGGCGATCGTTTTATCGAGACACTGATATGTGTCTATCTTTTTATGAGTTACATATTACGGCATATCTATCACACATTTAGTTTTGTCTTTGGTTTTTTTTTTTTGAAAAATTTTAATTATCCATTACTTTGCATATGATGTGTAGAATATGTATAACGTGGGTCACGTTTTTGCAATACTTTCGGCGCTTTTGACATAACAAAAGTTCTTGTCTGTTATTAGTACGAACAATCGCCCTTTCTGATCAATGGCACTATATTATTATTTAACTAGCAGGATACCCGGCTTCGCTCGGGGGTCATAACTCCGAAACCGTAAGTGGTAGACTAACGCCACCTGGCCTATGTTACTCCACGATCCGAGCTACCCCTATACCCCAAATTACAGACTCGGGGCAGACCTAGTGTAGCCGCCAACCCCGAACAGACAGACTTCGCTCGGGGGTCATAACTCCGAAACCGGAAGTGGTAGACTAACGCCACCTGGCCTATGTTACTCCCAGGTACGAGCTACCCCTATACCCCAAATTTCAGACTCGGGGCAGACCTAGTGTAGCCGCCAACCCCGAGCAGACCGGCTTCGCTCGGGGGTCATAACTCAGAAACCGGAAGTGGTAGACTCAGCGCTGGATTAACCATAAGGCAAATAAGGCACGTGCCTTAGGGCCAGCCAAAAATCCAGGTTAGAAAATAATAAAGTAAAACTTTTTGATAATTATCAGGTGGTGACAAAAATGCTTGCCTTTATTTTTATGTAAATAAATTGCATCCTTCTTCATCTACGCGTTTAATAAATTTTCTGTTGCAAAATTTAACTTAATTCCTTTTGTCAATGAGGCCACCTATCAAAATGTGCCTTAGGGCCAGCAGAGCCTTAATCCGGCACTGGGTAGACTAACGCCACCTGGCCTATGGTAATTCCCGGTCCGAGCTACCCCTATACCCCAAATTTCAGACTCCGGGCAGATGTAGCCGCCAACCCCGAACAGACAGACTTCGCTCGGGGGTCATAACTCCGAAACCGGAAGTGGTAGACTAACGCCACCTGGCTTATGTTACTCCCCGGTCCGAGCTACCCCTATGCCCCAAATTTCAGACTCGGGGCAGACCTAGTGTAGCCACCAACCCCGAACAGACAGACAGACAGACAAACGACAGTATAGATAGATAATCTTAAAAACATAGGTATACAAAATCGATATTGTACTTAATTTAATTATTATCAATGATGTCTAGTGCTTTATGATTTGTTGATAGATTCTTATCATTTTTTACATTACATTTGATCACTGTGAAATGATTTCATCGCATAAAAAAATGGAATGTTTAGGCCTGTTGTTAGGATTGATTATAAATATGACCTCCAGATTCTGCTGGTTCACGTATCTGTTTTAAAGGAGCCAAACCATCTAACTCTATATAACCCATAATATTCTAAATTAAAAACACGAATTAAATATTGGTCCATGTTGTTATCTTGCCGTTAAAATATGGAATCCTAATAGAAATATCTCAGACACAACGAACATTTAAAATCAGTACACGAGTCATGTACTCTGTGGTTTCGGACGACATTTGTAATGAACAAAGAAAAACATATCCTACAAGACAGTGCGGAAGTAATTAATAATGGCTGATTCACAAACGACATATTAATAATAAAAAGACTGTTGTTGAATTTGGACTGTTCGCGTATTTCATTAGTCGTTCGGATGGGACGAAAAACCGATGTCCCATGTACGTATTGGCGTGACAGTTGGAATTCGAAATAAGGGGAGACCATAGCGCCGCTGTCCGGGCAAAATTTGCCTCATAGCACACTGCACATGGCGTATGCCCGTCTTCATTCGGAGCAGAACAGTGGGATGTTAAACTCCATTCATTTCGCGTATTTCACCGAACATAATTGATTAGAAATCACAATAATATTTTTAAAAATTAAAAATAAACCACGTTACATACATTCATATTACTTTAATATGTGTTTATAGACACAGTTTCGTCTATTCCAAGGTTCTAAAGAACAGGGCCACACGCCCTTTAGGGTGTTTTTATACACCCACATTTTCATGTAGACTTATACATGTATTGTTGCCCATCCGTCCACAATTTGTTTGTAGACACTCAACAGGTCACAATTTTTATCCAATTTTGACGAAACTTGAAATATAGGTTTATCTCCAAAAGATCTTGGTTCTTTTCGATATTGGCATGTATCGGACCGTAACTTCATGGATATTCGCGCATGTCAGACCATAACTTCCTGGATTATGGCCCCTGATTGTACGAAAATCGCCGTTTTTTTTTAGCTTGTTCTATGTCCATCTCTTGCAAAATGTGGCCGTATCTTGCATGGCAAGCGCTTGTTATTTTTACGGCTGACCACAAATTAGCGAGTTACAGATAAGATTGCATAACATGAGAGTGGTACATCTACAAATATAAAAAAAATATAAAATGAGTTAATGGTGATGGTGACGTTAACGCTAAAATTTTAAGGTGAAATATTCAGCTGCTTGGAAATCGCCGTCAAAGCAGTTTATCTGGGCTATATAAGTCCATGGGACTATTTATAGGCTTCTTGATGGCTTACCAGATCATGTCATCAGCAGGAACTATTGACCATAATTATACGGTGTTGTTTCCACTCATTAATGTGCCTTCTCGTCGCGGATTGCATTACATAGAGGATATTTGTCGTTTTAGAGTGAATAACATATTTTATTTCATCTCTAAGCAAGAAAACTTATAAAACTTATGAAATAAAATATGTTATTCACGACAAAACGACAAAATGTTCTATTTATTTTATGATTTTACAATCATTTTAGGTAAAAACAACGCTAGCCAGTGGAATAACACTTTTATTTCACTGATAAAACGCGGTATTCCACTCCTGATCATAAAATAAATGTTTATATTTTAGATAGGATGGTTAAATTAATTGATCTGTCTTGACATTGGTGAATATGATAATAACAGTTAAACACGTGTTTCAAGAGCAACAGGCATGGTCTTCTGGTGTTTCAGAAACCACCTTTTCAGATCATTAATTCAATAACACAATTGATTTCGACATTACCCATGTATATTTTCAAGTTACTGGAAATATTGGGGTCATTTTATTGAATTTCAACTTTGAATGGTTTATTATAAGAATAGCATCAATGTAGTTCATCAGTGAGCGGTATAGTGGCTATATTTGACAGAGCAATCCCGTTTTAATCTTGTCTTCAACTCGCTAAAGGGGTAGAAGCAGATGGCTGGAACAATGAAAACTTCTCCCTCTGACAAAGACTGATACCAAACATGACAATGTAAGAGAAACTAGCTTGGCCTGGAAACTACTGTAAATCGCCATCTCTACAAACTGAATAATACGGCGATACTGTATTCTATTGCGGCAAGTAAGATTAGAGCATGTCGTAAATTATTCTTCTATTATTCGATTGTATGTAGTTCTTTTCTTACTACGAAAAGCTGATCTGGAAATATCGACATCTGAAAAAAATAATGCGAGTGGCCAGATTATAGTCCTATTTACATTTGAAAGAGAATGATCCTGTTCAATTATACATATATAACTTACACAAAAATAAATTACTAAAACCAACAGGTTCGACTCCTTTCAGAACTACCCAATGGTTTCTAGCCACCATCATCAAGTAAATTGTTGTCATGGACGGCTGAGAAAACACGCTTGAAAGCTGAACTACCTGGATCTGGACCGAAATCACCTCCACCCCTTTATTATTGCGTGGAAATGCGTGGAAGTAAAAAAAAAAGAAAGAAAACAGGAAAATTATATTCTTTGGAATAACTGTAAATTAAAGGCCTATGCACGTCGTGCAAGATTTCGTCTTGACACTCACAACCAGGTACAGGTATAGACCATTACTCTGAACGGTGGTATAACCGCCATGACACGACCTTGAAAGTTTTACACCATACCGATAGCCCTGCAATGCTAATTTAGTCCAGCTGACCAAGTTCTGATATACAATGGAATTACAAAAAGGTGATAATGGTATTAATGAATTCAAGTCCAAGTTAAACATTAAATATATATATAGGTACCACCTTGTATAGTATGTAGAATCTATAGATAAGTTTAAGTAACTAATGCCATCTTTATCAACGACAAGCTAAAAGTTTTTAGTAAATCTATTGATCTGCTATTGATCTGAAGTTACATTAATACGATGGTAATCAATATAAAACATTGCTTAATTTTTGTAAAATCTTTTCAACGGGACTAGAGCTGAATTGAATGTTATTAAAAAAAAAAACGGTAGAATCCAAATTAATATATCTATAAAGCCCACTAAAATATATTTAAAATTGTTTGGCCTAAAATTGTTTGTAATTGCTCGACGGCGAGTTTGTATTTTAGCTTTCGGGTTTTTTTTTCGCATAGATGTAATCATTTAGCGTTTTTTACGATTACTATTAACGAGGTTATTGTGTTGGTTTAAGTGCCGGTATATGTTACAGTAAAATTGTTAACTGGTTTAAAGTATTCCCGTTTCTTTATTTTAAAGGGCATAATCCCTATTCTTTGGAAAACTAAAATAGATGAAAATGTTTCTAAAATCACTTAATTATTACTGTAATATGAGTATATAAAATGACTTTTAAAAAAATATTATTGTAATTGCTAATCAAATGTTCCATTAAATACGCTAACAGTCTAAGCTGAACAGGAGTGGTTTGTGTTTGCTTAGTTCATTATTATTTTGTTGTTTGGGAATCGGCCATTTTTAATTACTTCCGCGTTGTCTTTTAGTTGTTGATTACAAAAGGAGCTCGAACCCATTATGTCCATTGAGTACACGAAGCAGTACTAATATTTAGAATGTTAGCTGTTTCTTATTGGATATTATGATCCCATATTTTCACGGAAAGATTGAAATCCAACAATATTTAATTATAATTCGTGTATTTATTTTTGAATATTAGGTTTAGCTTCTTTGAGATAAGACAGATAATTGGGTCCACTTTAGAAAAGTACAGGTACTGCTGTTAAAACACTATCGTAATTCAAAGAATATGTTCGATACCTTTCCATATGGTGCCCCCAAGCTTAAAGTCTAATGGTTTGAATTTGTTTTGTGTGCTGAAATTAACTGCTAGTCCATCCTCGGTATCCCCAGTGGTATCATCGTACGGTGCTACTCGACTAACCCCTGGGTCCATTCATGTTGTTTTCACGAATTCAAAAGATATATCCCCCGCTTGATTTCATTGGCCACATAGGTTGATTCGACGAACCAATCAAAAACAGTTCACATACCAGTCTTAGCGTCATTGTTTGTACGCTCGATAACCAGAAGGGTTGCAAAAAAAAAAAAAAATAAATAAATAAAAATAAAAAAATAATGTCTAATAAGTGAAATGCACACAAAACGATGCTAAAATGCGACTTACTAACTTTCGCCCACTCGAAAAAATTTTCATTAGCCGATAAAAATAGCACAATTATCAAGGACGGATAATCTGACTAAGTGTATCCCCCGTGAATGTACCCAGGGATTAGTGGAGTAGAATGGAACGATGCCACTGGGGATACCGAGGATGTCGCTAGTCGGGTTTCCATCCTTTCAAATTCTAGTTATGGGACTGTCAGTGAAATCAAGAACACGATCTATATTTAATTTACATGTAGTGTGGCTTCCAAAATTGTTTTCAAATCAGGAGATATTAGCGTTCATCCAGTAATCATACGAATTAAAATGCTTCAAATATGTCAGGACTGATGTTTCATTCATAGATACATGACAAAATGAATTTAAAAATATGGATTTCAACTTTGAAATAGCATTGAATGAAATAGCGTTTTCAATACTTCAAATTTTGCATCGAATCGATATTATGAATAAATTATGAAATTTAAAGATCGAATATTTTGTAATGCATTGATTTCATAGATCGTTAATTCTACACCACTCGCCACGAGTCATGTTTGTACTTTTAATACACATAACAATGCCCCAACATTTCAGACTAATATACTTTCAGTTAAATGTAGTCTTACCAAAAAGCGTATTGTGCCATATATTATTAAACATTCATCAATCTTAATTTAAGTTATGGCCACCATATTACATTCTATTTTTCAAATGCATGCTAGTGGACGTGCGAAAGGTGGTTCATTTCTATCCATAAACATCAAGGCCATCTGAACTTCGGTTTCCGTTTTAATCGTCAAATTTACTATCCAAAGAACACTTGTCAGCTCTCTCTCTCTCTCTCTCTCTCTCTCTCTCTCTCTCTCTTTTGTTTTGTTAAGTTTAAATAAGGGAAATGTTTATAGCCTTCTGAATTAATTAGGTTGAAACTTTTAGAGACCTAAACAAGGTGAAAGGGAAGTTGAATTGCCAATCGGAGATCCCCTTCCTCCTCTCCACGTCCCCCGATTTATACTATAACCAGACAGGACATACTTTAATTAATTTAGAAATCAATATAAAGAATATTTTTCTCCATCTAATATTAACTAAATGTACTTTGTTAATTTAATGCATGTTTCGTGTTATTGATAACCTGAACAAAATATGACAATTATAAACAACAGAAATAAATCAGCACAGACTTATTACCTAAACGAATACAATACATGTGCCGATGCCAGCAATAAGTTCAATAGGGTAAATATTTCTATGAAGACTAATTTTGTGTTATTCCATACATAACGCTTTAACAAATAATCATTCATTAATCGATCTACTGGCCATTACATCAAGCATACATACATGTTATATATTCAGTGTTCATTAAAAGATTATTAGAAAGAAGAATGATAATAATATTACTTTGTCCAGTCGTTCATAATAGTAAATACTGTATTTTCAGTTAGAAAGAAGAAAATGAATGATATAGCTTAGTCTATTCGTCCATAGGATTTTGTTGATAAACAACTGCTAAAGATCGGTTGTACTTGATATGTTATTTTAGAAGAGGCGCCTAAAGTTAATTAAAAATTTTGATAAATTTCTTTAAATAATTCAATTTTTTTGTCCTTGAATTAAAAGCTATATTAAATGTTATATTGGGAGCCACGGTGGACAGTTGTCTAGTCGTTCGGATGTGACGAAAAACCGAGGTCCTGTGTATACATTGGCGTGCACGAAAAAGATGCATTGGCAGTCTGCATTCGATGTAAGAGTAGGCCATAGTGCCTCTGCCCGGGCAAAATTCCCTCATAGCGCACTATATGGCGTATGCCCGTCTCCAATAGCCCGGTACAGGAGCAGAACAGTAGGACGTTAAACCCCATTTCATTTCATTTCAAATGTTATATTATAGATTCTTTTAAACATACATTATGCAAGAGCTAAACCTGCCTATTACAGGTCTTTCTTTAAGCCTGAAATGTTATCTAAATTATTAATTAGACATCAATTAACTTATCAAGGCCATAATCAACTCTCGATGGCATCGCTAGTCTGCAATGTTTATTGGATTAGGTTCCGATTTGCTGTTCGACCTCCATTCATAATTAAATCACGAAATGGATAATCGAGACTGTGTTTTTTATCCTACCGACTTTAGTAATGATGATCGAGGCTAGGCCGAAAATTCAATCGCTAAAATCTCGGTTCATAGTCGATCAATAATCAATCTTTATATAATGATAATCCATTCTTTTAGATGTTTGGGAATGTGTATTGGTTATTAAGATGTTTTAAAGGACATATTTTCTTTTGTAACAATGTACAAAAGATGTATAAGGCCGGCTTGTTGAGGATCGAGTGTTGCGAAATAGTAAGATAACTGATTTAAAAGTGGGTGGTTTTTTTTCTAACAAAAGAAAGTTCAAGTGGGATTTGTTTCATGTTTTATATCTATAATTTATTGAAACCGTTGATAGATTTGCAAGGATTGGTCTTTTTATAATTCTCTCGGATGAAAAAATTCCCATAAAGCCTTCTTAAAAACCTTTACACTTGCGACTATACCATGGGGACAACTTAAAGGTTTGTTTGTGGAATTGATAATTATATATGAATTTAACATAGGATAATGTACATGTATTATTGATTTTCATTTTCAACTTTTCTCGTGACGAACAACAACTATTGACGAACTGCTTATTATTTATAAGTTAATACATTGAACTCTTCGCGTGAATTAACTTGTTATAAGCTTTCAAAACCGAGGAAAAATCATCATTTTTTTATCTTTGCTACATTCACGATAAAGTTATGCTCGGTTGGGTTTACATATTTGTTATGCTGTCACCAAGGTTATGGCGAAGTCGCCATCTGCATATTTTTATTGTAGTGAATTAACAGATTCTGTATTACTTGAGCCAAGTTGAGGGTAATGGTAGTTCATGTTTTTACGTCACTATTTTTTTTTTAATTTTTAGAATGGTTCATCTCAGATTTTGAGCGACGACGAAGACGACGAAAGAGGCTTTGACGGCGGTGAAGTTATTTACTCGACGTCTGAAGCACCAATGAATGACGAACGAAGATATGAGGAATTGCGTCAGAAAGACAAACAAGCAGGAGATGGTGCGAAAGACCAGCAAGAAAACGGTCTAGGCAAGAAAGGCAGGAGAGTTATCTTCTTCAGAAATGGCGACCCTAACTTTAAAGGAAAAGAAGTGCTTATTAATCAGAGGAATTTCCATAATTATGAAAAATTATTGGTTGAACTGAGCGAGACAATACCCACGCCTACTGGTGTAAAATATATATTCAGTTATCCACAAGGCAACGAGGTCAAATCTTTACTGGATCTAGAAAATGGCCAGGCGTATATTGTATCGTCTGTTAATAAATTGAATAAATCAGTCAGCTACGGTAGATCCAGAGAGAATTATTGGCAGAACAGTCGACTTAATCACGATGATCTGCATCTTTTTAAAGGTCCGGATAGTAAACCAGACTCCACGACAAATAATGCTCCTAAAGCCCCCATGGTTGTTACTATCATAGGCAATCTGAAACGCGATAGTAAATACAAGATGTTACTCAATCCCCATTCAGAAAGAAACTTTGAATACTTGCTTGAAGACATATCCCAAATGGTTACCATTGAGCAACCTCCATTGCAGAGTTTATGGACATCGACAAAACCCATGGAAAAGGTGTGTATATTCAGAATATTATTTTTATAAGCCCACGTTTAAAGGGGCTAAGTCGCTAACTTAAAGTCTTCACATTGCAAACACGACTTATTGGTCAATTTAAATCAACATTGTTATTGTTATCTTACCATGAAAAGATAGTCTTCTGGTATCCAATATTTAAGACAATGGAAATTTTAAACTTGGCTCACGAATCGAGCCCCAGAATCGCCGAACATAACTTATTAGAAATTACAGTAAAAGCAGAAACGATTGAATGTAAATCAGTTTATATACATTCGTATGTTGCAACCTATTTGTGTCAATTTCTAGGTGCCAAAGAATAAAGATTTAGCCCCTTTAACGTGGGGAACGAAAACCGAATTTATGCTCAATCCACATGAATTTTATTCTCGATGTAATATTTTTAAGCGTTTCGAGTGCATGGCAAGATAATCAATCTAATAAATGCTATTTTACAAGGCTTGAATCATTTTTACAGATTGAAAGTTTTTCGGCGTTAAAATCATATGTAAAGAGTAACCACACAGAATTTTTGGCCGTGGGCCAGGAGGGGGTACCAATGGAAATGGAAACGGCAAAGAAAGGTCAATTACCAAATAGGCATTCAAGTAACGAATCTTTAAATGGAAAAAAGAAACAAACAAGTATGTATTTTTAAAAAAACCAAAACAATTTGAATTTTAGTTATTTTAATAAAGTTTAGAAACTAGATACATGCCCTATACAGTATACTATGCTGATTTTACAAACTGCAATTCTGATCTTGATTGTTTTCCACATAAAATAATCCAGATTTTGCGTTCAATAATAGCTAATTTCGCTATACTGTACAACAGGAAAAAGAAGGTTTCCATGTATAATGAGTAAGTCAATTTATTAAACACAAAAGTATGCCACATTACAGATTGTGCATGAAAAATAGACACATAGTCGGTCTATAAAAAGCCGAAACCCACACCCCTTCGTGGATGCATGATGAAAGTCTGGAATTAGTCGCTCTTTGAGTATGCCTACTTTAACAGTAATGCTAATGAAGAGATCGGTACCTTCGCGGTAATAGGGATGCAAAAAAACCCCCAAAAAAACCCCATTAAATGAAATGGGGTTTAACGTCTTAATTTTTTCACTATTGAGTATTTGTTTTGAAATATCTACATTAATAAATTATTTATGCAAATGTAATCATTTTTGGATACGCGTTTGGCTGTGATACTGTGATAAGTAAGGACCGGCTCTAGGATATACTCTTATTTTGATTTTCAAATAGCATGTTATCTTAAACATGCTACCCGGTATTATATACGGAACCTATGCGGTTTTCTTAACCATGCGAACGATTAGACGCCTTTCCTTGCCATTGTGGGTATGATGTTCCACTAAGGAACCCCAAACGATGTCTCTCCTAGGATCTCTAAATGATGTCTTCACCCTAGCCTCTAAGCCGAAGAGGCTGTGGGTATGGTGTTCCTCTAGGAACTCCGAATGATGTCTGAAGGGAAATTTAACCCCGCTGTCTCTTATATAGAAAGTATAGATGCGTCAGCTATTAGGGCTGGACAATAACAATTTTGGGTTAAGTGTTTCGTAGTATAGGCATCGTTTTACGTCAACATTATTCTATTTAATTGGACTAATCTGTGCACGAGCTGACTGGGCGATAGTACCCTACTTTCAGGAACTGTCTGCGAGTTAGTCTAAGATAGCTGGATCTTGCACAATACCTACTTCTCGTTGTCACCTATTCGTTTAACCACTTCAATATATACTCAGCCAAATTAAAAACTTGACACTCGGGATTTATGGGACTAGATTTTTAATATTTGGTTTAAGGCAACTATTTTAGTGTTATGTTGTGCACAGCCGACCTTGACATCAACAGAAAGCAAGAATACGTCTCGCCGAAAGTCCTTGACATTGATAACGTTCGTGATGTCACAGTACCCCCCAAAATGAAATTCACAATCTTGGAGAACAATCGGAATAAAGTGTTTAGTAACGGTTGTGACCTCCTCTAGCGTCTCGTGCTGTCACACAACGTCTTCTCGTGGATCTCAGAACATTAGTAAACACTACCTGAGGAAGACGTCGCAACTGCTCAGCAAGAGCATGTTGAAGGTCCTGCAACGTCAGTGGTGGATTCACTTGCTGACGAACACGTCGACCCAGTTCGTCCCAGATGTGTTCAATAGGATTAAGGTCGGGGCTAAGTGACGGCCAATCCAGGACTTGGACACCGGCATTTCTTAAAAATTATGGGTAGCAATTGCTGTATGGGGTCGAGCATTGCCTTGTTGAAACGTTAGTCCAGGCCCATGTCTCTGCATAAACGGAAGAAGAACAGGTTGACAAATCTGATCCCTGTACTGGACAGCATTTAAGTTCCCTTGGACAACAGCAAGAGGAGAACGTCCATGTGCACAAAAACCCAAACCATGACGCTGCCGCCACCAAATCGGTCAACTTCTCTGACGCATACTTGAGCGTAACGTTCACCTCATCTGTGGTACACTCGGGCCCTGCCATCGGCAAATCTCAAAGTGAATCGAGATTCGTCACTAAAGACAACCGAATTCCATTGTCTTTGAGTAAATCTTATGTGTCTTGTGGCCCACACAAGTCGGTTACGGCGATGAAGAGGTGTCAATATTGGTCCATTATAGGGCCTCCGAACTCGAAGACCAGCAGCCTGCAAGCGATTTCGAACAGTTTGTGCAGTTACCCTTCCACCAAACATCTCTCTACTTGTGGAGGTTGCAGTGACAAATCTGTTTCTAAGATGACGTAATCGTATTGCTTGATCTTCCTGGAGTGACGTCACACGTGGCGCTCCCGCCCTTGGGCGGTCGGCAATCTTATGTGTCTTGTGGCCCACACAAGTCGGTTACGGCGATGAAGTGGTGTCAATATTGGTCCATTATAGGGCCTCCGAGCTCGAAGACCAGCAGCCTGCAAGCGATTTCGAACAGTTTGTGCAGTTACCCTTCCACCAAACATCTCTCTACTTGTGGAGGTTGCAGTGACAAATCTGTTTCTAAGATGACGTAATCGTATTGCTTGATATTCCTGGAGTGACGTCACACGTGGCGCTCCCGCCCTTGGGCGGTCGGCAATATTTCCAGTTTGAAGCACTCTCATTCTAAGATTAATTATTGTCTGGCGTGAACAATTAAAGGCTCTTGCAACAGTGACTACAGACTGACCAGCATAGAGCCTACCTATAGCACGTAGACGTCCTACATTTGAAAGGCGCGGCATTTTCTAACAAAGATGAAAATAACAATTTTAATTTGTTTTTCCAGTTCAAGTTACGTGCGCGTGTTCAGTTTAAGCAAACTTGCATCGATTGACCTCACGAGTTTGTGTTTGCACGTGTTTTTCAGGTTTTTCATCTTTATATGCTCAAAAGTCACATGATCCACGTGACTTTACAATTTTATGAAACTAAAGGCTTCTTACTACTTACTATCGTTAGAAACACTTTAAAATTTATTTGACTTACCAGAAAAAAAAATTGTTGAAATTCATCAGTGTCAAGTTTTTAATTTGGCTGAGTATATTAAACAGAGCACCTTTCATAGAACTAAAATAACCCCTATAGTATTACACCATGCCCCCTGTCTCTGGAAATTTCGGATGAAGGTTCTCGGCCGACATCGGGATTGACCTGGGGATTTCCTGGTTAACTAGCCACCGTATCTCCCGAACCAAACATAAATACATGAGTAGATACAGCATGCAGGTATATAAATATAGTTATTATATATACGAAAATTAGTCACAGCAAATCCAAGAAATCATGCATGCCGAACGAATGCTTAGACATGAAAACTATAGTTTGTTTCTTTAGATATGCTAAATAGGATATATAACATGAAAATGAACAAGATTAAAATATGACTTTTGTTAAAGACTTAGAGATATTGATATGTAACAACTGACTGGGGCATACAATTTGCTATTTGGCGACAAAAGTTGACAATAATCAGACAAAACATATCTTTTGTATATTTTCATGCATATTCCAAACAAAAGATATTATTTATCATACAGTGATGTACCAATGATAACAGTAATATCTAGATAGTCGAGATTACTGACTATGGAGTAAATAGTATTTTTGAAATAAATAGCAACGATTCCAGATTGTCGATTTCAAAGTTAATATCTTGAACCAACAAAGACCAATGTTATGTCTAATCTGTTTGCTTGGTTGTGTTAATAGACGGGGGAAGGACACCTACCCTGGAGAGAAGAACCAATACATCACAGAACAATTTTACAGCTGCATCAAACGGTGTAGATGGTTCACGAAAAAAGGGATCCTTTAAAGAGAAAAGATGGACAGATACGACGAGAATCCCAGTTAAGGGCAAAGCAAGGGGTAAATTCATTATTCGTCCTCTATTAGGTTATATTTTCGTTGTGGCTTACGTTAATATTTGTATATTTGTTTTATTTTTCAGGAAAGGCTTTATACTTTTATTGTCTATTAGATTGATAAATATTTGTTCCCCAGAAAGCCTTTCGGGGGTCGTGAACAATGTTAATGGCAATGCCAAAATATACATTGGCAATGGGAAATGGTAGCCCCAGAAAAACGGATTCAAAAGCAACTTTTTTTCTGGTGGAGAACCTCTCCACACCGAAATTCAGTTCCTGTAAATTATACAATTAAATGGCTGGCAGTTAGGTTGATACTAGTGGAGATTTTACGTAGAAACTTTGTCCACCTACACAGTTCAAAATAATAAGGAAGTTTACACCAATTCGGGTACTAGTTGTTGCCACCTAAATAGGGGTAACTCCTAGCCTTTAGTGGTGTAAACCGATAACACCCAACTAGTATAGAACATTACACCAATTCAGATGTAAACTAGTTGCCACTTCCAGTAGTGTAACCTGCCTGATGCACTCAGATAGTGTAATGTTACATATAAATAGTTTACACCCGTGGGTGTAGATTAAGCATTATCCCCTCAAGGATGGTTTGTAAATTACACTTCCATTTTAATTATTACACCAACACGGGTGTAATTTCTTTTGTTGGATATTTATTTCAAGTCAACGACTTCTAAGTTCAGAAAACTTTAAATTGGCTATCGGTCTCCATGATAATTAGCATAGGGCGTTTAGCCAGATCCAGATTAAATATAGACCGTCGGCTATTGTGTTTCATTTTACAATGATATTAAATTGACAAATACCCATCAGACTGATTCAAATTCAACTGCTGTTGGGCAATTAGACAATCTGCATCAAATTACAATGAATATAAATCATGAGGAAAAATCAATGCACATATCCAATGGAGACCGATAGCCAATTTCAAGTTTTCTGAACTTAGAAGTCGTTGGCTTGAACTAAATATGTATCCTTACATCTTGGCTGAATAATGTGGTTTATTTATTTATGCACCTCACCTGAATCAAGAATTATTAATTAAGATTTTGTACTTGGTAATATTTTGGAACATTTACACGTCTTTAAGTGTATACAAGCTAAAATAATCTATACTTTACTCGTTATGAGTAAACACTCAAAAATGAGTTATAGTTGTGTTACTAGTGCAATTAAAGCCATATTTTACAAAAAAAAAAAACCATTTAAATTGGAGTACACAAATACTTTTGTAACGCATCTTATTCGTAGGAATGTTTCCCTAAAATAATTACACCTGTTGGTGTAAATGCAATGTAACGCTTGTATAGGGATAGCTCAACGCAAACACCCATTAGCGGCTACAATTACACCTATCCTGGTGTTCAGTACTCAAGAATATCGATTACACTTTTGCAACCCAATAAACGCTGTAAAATTAACGCTGTTCTATGATTTATTCCCCAATAATAGTTACACCCTTTGGTGTAAATGGAGTATAACAGATGTAGTGGTGTAGCTTATCCAAAACACGCCACAATTACACCTATTCAGGTGTTCAGTAGTCATGAATATCGGTTACACTTGTTAGGTGTAGTTCTTTTAGTCGGTTACCCTTGGAAAGGTATTACATTTAAACAAAGCTTGCTGTGGTGTAAAGTTTACACTTAATTAACACTGCTTGTAGTTTTTAATTACACCCATTTTTAACAGTGTAACTGCCAGCCATTAAGTCGTATAACGTTGACGCTGGCTCAGCAAATGAGACAATTTGCAATTGGCAAGATCCATAAGTAACGAAAGTTATCAAAATTTGTTCCCGGGTGATATAATTCTTGTTAGTTTCTATTTCAATATACGATGGTTGGTTCTACCTACCGATAACATTAAAATACGGAATATGACAGAACGCTTTATCGATAATGATCGGTCACAATACTTCGAAGTTGATGAGGGCTTTTATCTGTTAAATGAATATTAAATTGTCAACTACGAATTGTTTACGTAGTTCAGTGTTCTTCTGATACTAGCTCGCGCTGGGCATATTTTTTTTTCATTTCATCCAACATACGTCGAACAAACAAACGTGCGAAGCATTGCCGCCGTTTTGGCCTCACTCCACTGTTATCCAATATGCATCTAAATGAGCAGAAATCTTGTCACGGATGTGTGCGCAATGTCAGAATATTGCACAATCCTTTGATGTAAAATTCGTCTTTTAAAAATATTTAAGATATATCAGGAATACCAGAAGATCGAAAAACCTAAATATACAAAACGCTGACCAAAGGCGTTTATTGTTTTTCATGAGGTTGAAGAAAATTTGTAGTGGTTATGTTCTTTCGGAGAAATAAAACAAGACAAGCACACAATATTTAACATAAGGTACTGTTCTACGGTGGCCCATATACGACTTTTAAATATTTTTTAGTTTTGGGTTTTGTTTTTTAGTTATAGGTTTGTTTTTTTAGTTTTCACCTCGGTGGAAACGTTTTCACCTAGGTGATAACTTATCACCTCGGTGATAACCTTTTCACCTCGGTGGAAACGTTTTCACCTAGGTGATAACTTATCACCTCGGTGGAAACGTTTTCACCTAGGTGATAACTTATCACCTCGGAAACGTTTTCACCTAGGTGAAAACCTTTTCACCTCGGTGGGAACTCACGTGTTACTAATAGGTCTCGTTTTCATGTGTACAAACAGGGCGGGACCAAAGAAGAGCGCAAATTAACTACACAGAAAGTGACGAGTATGACTACATTTTGAAAAACAAGAAAAGTATGTCATTCAGCAAAAGTTACGGATCCTGCCCGAAAACAAAAGATACCATCAGGATAAATATATTTAAATATAAAGTCATGTTAATCGATTGATTGACTGAAGCTTATGTGGCGTCTTTCAACTGAAGCATACTTTATTTTAGCTTGTATGCTTCATACGAAAGACGATATCTACCTAAAATTGTATTTGTTCCGATGTTTCCACTGGGGCGGATCTAGGAATTTTGAAAAGGGGGGGGGGGCGCCGCAAAATGAGGGCACTGACCGCGGAGACGGGGCACGCCGAAATTATCCGTCATTTTCCTGCATCTGTAGCAATAAGTAAACGTTCGGAAATCGTTGAAAAAGAGTCTTAAAATCGAGCAAAAAAGCCAGTTGAACATGCGACTCGAAAATTGTCAAGGCGAGCGAGGCATTATGGGGAAAAAAGACGAATCTGTTCCCTAGCCACTTCACTTTTTAAGCCTTGTAACTTGTACTGTGTAGGCCTACTGTCCACACATGGAACAATGCTACATCAAGTTGCACTCATGCGCGTCAGTGATGGGCATGAGTGTATATGCCGCCGATTCCACAAGATGCTATCATTGATGTCTGTCTATAGTCACCCTAAAGGATTAGGGTAACGTCAGCTGAACAACAAGAATTCGTTTGGAAGTGGAAGCACTAATTAGACCAAACTGGTGTGTTTGAGTCGATGGTTTGAGTCATTTGGGATCCCTGCAACGGGTTGGGAACGGACATATTTGGGTCTGAGAACAGTCACTTTCAGCAGTAAAAAAGGGCACTGTCGAAAATTAGGGGGGTGCGCCCCTTGCGCCCCCCATTGGATCCGCCTCTGTTTCCACATGGGGTCATGATCGTCAAAAGGGTGACGTCGCAACATAACATGTAAGGGTAGGCTTATATATCGGAAAACAAAAACAATTTGAAGTAGATATTATCGTCTTTCGTATGAAGCATACTTTATATTTAAAGTGAACATATATAAGCTAAAATAAAGTATGCTTCAGTTGGGGCCTCCGCTACAACCCAAGATATATACTTCCTTTAATTTAGGAGGGCGCAAGATCCAACACTAGGGAAAGTACCAAAATTTGTCGACCGGAATATTCTCGACCGGCCTTAGGTGGGATGGTCGCCAGGAACCAACTTGAGGTGAGGTCGGGGGCTTCCTTCGGGCATCGATCCCGGTTAACACCTCCCAACCCCAATAATCCTGGCAACATCGCCATATAAGCGAAATAATATTGAGCGCATAAAACATTAATCAATCAAATTGTTTTATGTATTTTTTAATTCCAAATATATTTTGTTTTCAGGCAGGATCCGTCACTTTTGCTGAATGATATACTTTTCTTGTTTTTCCGAATGTAGTCATACCCGTGGTCACTTTTGTGTAGTTAATTTGCGCTCTTCTTTGGAACCGCCCTGTTTGTACACATGAAAACGAGACCTATTAGTAACACGTGAGTTCCCACCGAGGTGAAAAGGTTTTCACCTAGGTGTAAACATTTCCACCTAGGTGTAAACATTTCCACCTAGGTGAAAATGTTTCCACCGAGGTGATAAGTTATCACCTAGGTGAAAACGTTTCCACCGAGGTGAAAAGGTTTTCACCGAGGTGATAACTTATCACCTAGGTGAAAACGTTTCCACCGAGGTGAAAAGGTTATCACCGAGGTGATAAGTTATCACCTAGGTGAAAACGTTTTCACCTAGGTGAGAACTGAAAAACAAACCTAAAACTAAAAAACAAAACCCAAAACTAAAAAATATTTAAAAGTCGTATATGGGCCACCGTACTGTTCCCTCAGTGGACTGAAAAAATGGAACTACTTTGTATTAGGCTACCTGTCATAAATATTTATCTATTAGCATTATGTTTACCATGCAAGCTTGGTTGTTTTAGTTCTATATATTTATTTTACAGAGTTTCATGCACCATCTGTACCCGATCCTGATGACGATGGTAAAGAACCTAACATGAATCTGACACTAGATTGGGTGTATCCTTAATAAACAGTAGTTTTTATGAAATTTGGAGAGAAAGAAATCATTGAATAAAGGGTAATGTGTTGGGTATATGTTTTACAGTTTACATTGCTAAGTAATTTGAGGTCTGTTGCCAGTTTGATATGATGTAATTTGATTACAAAATCTCCTGCGATATGCTAGTTTTAGCCGTAAAAATTTCAGTTGTTTTTCAAAATGAAATAAAATGGGGTTTAACATCTTACTTTTATGCACCGGGCAAGCTAATGAAGATGGGAGTTATTTTCAATGAGTTAACAATATATTATTCTTAAGTTGTTAATATGATATTTTCAAACCGAATTGGTTATATTATTCCTAGTGAGAGTGATAACTGGTCAATCGAAATGATATCACAACAATTGATATGTAATTTGTGATAAGAAATGTTCTTTACAAGAAGAAAAAAATACTATTAATTTTGAAAACAAGTGACGAGGTGAGTATGACACTATCGCACTAATCAGGAGGCCTTGAGTTCAATCCTGTTGGTGGCCAGAGATTCAGTTGGTAAAGGATCTCCCAATTTGGAAATTATTTTCATATTTTGATCCTTAACATAACTCAGATATGGTTTTCGGGGTCGTGACGTTAGAGATAATCTAATAGTATTAAAGACAGGTGAAATAGTGTATTATGTTGGAGCTGTTGTCGTCATCTACAACAGAAAAGACGACACACAACGTCATTACCTCGGTCATAACGAGGAGGTCACATGGTAAGTTTTGTATAAGCTTCTTGATAAACCCATTCAATTATTTTAGTGTTATGCTGCCTCCTGACAGGGTTTTCCGTATTAGTCAGTCATGAATTTCACATTTTGTCTGGATATTTTGTCTCTTTGAATACTGGCCAAACTCCTAATTAGTTTTTATTTTTCAAAATCTACAATATTTTTCAATCATTTCCTAGAATTTTATGTGCCAAGACACCACCCACCAAGCAAATTTTTTGGAATGGAAAAAGCCCCAAATATTTATACTTGAATTGATTTTTTAAGTGGGATGCAGGGTTTTATTTATCTTAGTTGAGTTTAATTAAGTCATGTAATTTGTCTCATATAGGGTAATAGAACAATATCTACCCCATCCAAAAAATGCCCTTGTTTAAAGACAATGCAGGTTAATAATTGTCATTTATAAAAAGTGTCTAAACCGGTAGTTGTCTCCCTTCAATATTATTCACCTTACCATCAAATCAATATAGAGCCACACTATGATATATTTTTATAAAACAAAAAGAAGTTTCATGCAATGAACAATTCCGTTCCAGGTACAGTCTTATTTGTTTTAATAAAATGTATCCAGAAATTTTGTATATTCCTTTGTTAAATGTCCTTTGTTTGAGAGATGCTATTTTTGTCTTCAGGAAAGATGATATTATTTATTTATTAGATAAATAGCTATGTATTGTTAAAATTCAAAAAAGCAGTAAAATAATTTTGATAACCCTTTTTTTATGTTTTAGTAAGAATTTGTTTTAGAGAGAAAAGTTACAAAAATATTTGTTTTTACTTCAATACTTTTTTTTTTATTGGTAAAGCATGCTCAAAAATATTGATCTTAAACTTAAAGATACATTATGGGAGATTTGATAACGAGTTGGTGGTTCTCACTATAATAATTAAAAACTAGATAACGTAAAGGCAATTTGCTGAAAATTTCATTCAAATTGATCCACTATGAACCAGGAACTAAGCGAATGTAATTTCTGCATAGCCTCGGTCATCATTACTAAAGTCAGTACGATAAACAGCATAGTCTCGAATATCCATTTAATCGTTTAATGGAGAAGGAAAGTTATGCAGTAAATCGGCTCACAATCCACTTAAGATCGCAGGCTAGCGATGCCATCTAGAGTTGATTATGGTCTGGATAAGTTAATTAATGTCTAATTAATAGTTTAGATAACATTTCAGGCCTAAAGAAAGACCTGCAATAGACAGATTTAGCTCTTGCATAATGTATGTTTAAATCAAGTTTCTAAATTTTGAAATTCAATATTATTTCGTGGATAACATGGAAATAAAAATAATCAACCAAACTCCTTAGCAGGAAAATTGTTTAAATGGCATTAGTAAATGAACTGGAAATACATAGGACATACAATTGTATGTAATTAAACATTGCCCTATTGTGTTCCTTCACGGGACTAATATTTTTAAATATGCTTTAATTTACAATTTATTTTTGTAGCATCGCATTACATCCTGACAAATGTATAATTGCAACGGGACAACTAGGAGGCAAATCAGCGGACTGTGCAGTATGTATAACTCCTATTTTTCTTTTTTTTTTAAATCTTGAAGGACTAAAAATTTTATGATTAGGTATAACTACATCACATACCCGTTTCATGATTTTTGCAGTGACTAAATCACTACCCTTTTACTTATTATCACAATAACTAAATCACAAACCATTTTACTGATTATCATGGTGACTACATCACATACTCTTTTACTGATTATCACAATAACTACATCACATACCCTTTTCATGATTATCACAGTGACTACATCACATACCCTTTTACTGATTATCACAATAACTACATCACATACCCTTTTCATGATTATCACAGTGACTACATCACATACCTTTTACTGATTATCACAATAACTACATCACATACCATTTTCATGATTATCGTAGTGGCTACATCACATACCCTTTTACTGATTATCACAATAACTACATCACATACCCTTTTCATGATTATCACAGTGACTACATCACATACCTTTTACTGATTATCACAATAACTACATCACATACCATTTTCATGATTATCGTAGTGGCTACATCACATACCCTTTCACTGATTATCACAGTGACTACATCACAAACCTTTTCATGATTATCACAGTGACTGTATCACAATTTTTTATGATTTACATTGACTATATCAGAAATGTTTTCATGATTTTCAAAGTGACTAAACTAACAACATAATATATTATATAACTTTTCATGGAAAATGTAGATAAATTATCGAAAAATTCAAGGGTATTTTTTATTCAGAATGAACTTGAGTAGAATATTAAAATTCAGATAATAATTTACCTTTCATAAGAAACAAACAAACAGAACAATTGTAACAACAATATTTATACCTTTTATACGCCCACACATAGTTTGGACATAGTCTTCACCCTGTCTGTGGGTCCGTCAACAATTTGCTTGTGAATAGGATAAAGGCTACAGTTTTTGACAGATCATTAGAGGACAAACCCTATCAATATCAAATATTCCGTGACTTTCCATACCAGAGTTATGCCCACTTTTCTCTAAATCTTGTGAACATGGTGGGGGCTATAGTTTTTAACAGATTCTTTTCAAATTTAGTGGGAATCATTGGGGCCATGAGAGGATGAACCATATCAATATTTAGTGTTTTGCAGCTTTTAACAGTTTTGTTTGAGCATGTAAAGATGACAGATCAGATTTTTTTAAAGGCACGCCTTATCTTTCGGATAAGCTAACGTAGAAACAGCTTCAAGGTGTGCCTATTTCCACACTTTGCATTGCTAACTTGAGGTATATTATTGCAGCCACACGTACGTATCTGGAATGGTATAACATTGAGTGATATTGACGCTATTGGTTATGACTTTTTTAATGGAACTGTTATTACTGTGGCTTTCTCAGCTCAGGTAAGTAGATGAGGGGTTTTTTTTGTTCAGGAATATTTTCATTTTAATTTGATAGTATCAAAGTATAGATACATTATGTGGGGGGTTTGCAGCAATGCATGTAGTTTTGAGATAAAAATTCAATCATAAGCTTTAGTAGTCAGTATATAAATTTTGGAGAACACCTCAATTTGCAATCGAAAATTCAGAATTATCTAAGGAACAACCCCTGTAATGACGTAGATGAATGGGTGTATGGTATTTTTGATGTGTATTTACAGCCCATACCCTCTTAGCTATCAGCCTGATTGTGAGAGCCCCATATATAGCACAATGAAAACATGGTGTTGAAGATTTTTCATTCTTATTCTTATTGAGTGATTTGTTAATGTATCTAGTTAACTGAGGTAACTTACAAGCTATAAAGACAGGCTGAAACATTTATTTTAGAACACTATATAAATTAGTTGGAAATATATTGATCTACTTACATTTATTATAAACCTTATTTGTAGAGTAAAG
The DNA here is from genome assembly GCF_932274485.2 of Patella vulgata. Lineage (NCBI taxonomy): Eukaryota > Metazoa > Mollusca > Gastropoda > Patellidae > Patella > Patella vulgata. Next base: position 50,368,614 of record NC_065885.2, read on the forward strand.
GAGCATTGTTGATGGCTATTGATGACAGTGATAAACATGTTCTTAGTGTCTGGGATTTATACCCCGATGAACAACCCCGATATGAACAGCTCCGATATGACCAGCTCCGATATGAAGAACCCCGAGCTAAGCGACTTGCTTGGACTACAGTAAGTTTACAGGAATATTTCATTGTAATAGTATTCAATTATACTGCTTTCGTTATTTATCTTTATTCTTTGTCAAATTTCCCTTTGTCAGTGATGCAGGATGGAGGAACTGGCAAGAAATAGTTTCTAGTCATTTGGATGGGATGGAAAAAAAACCAAGGTCTTGTGTACACAATGGCGTGCATCTTGACAGTTGGAATTCGAAATAAGAGTTGGTTGTAGTGTCACTGTCCGAGAAAATTATCCTCAATGCACACTCAATAGTGTATGCGTGCATGCCTTCATTAGTCCATTTGCGACTCCGTTTTTGGCTCAAATACAGCATCTTGGAATTCTTTTCAGAATCATGATTAAAATCTGAAAGCAGGACAAACATGTTTTCTTATTGTCAAAGATGTATTCTAGGAAACCACATTTGTTTTTTGGAGGTTATATTAGAGGGTTTCAATGCCAAACCTGGCAATACAGGACGTCCTTGACTTATTTCTTTATACATATATGAACTGGGATAAATGATTATTTGCAGACCACACCAAACACAGTAACATCGGGTAGTTTCTATCCTGATAATGATCAAATTATTATTACATATGGTAAAGAACATGTATTTTTCTGGAAACTATTCTGGAAACAAGATGAAAATGAAGATGTCTATAGAATTCTCAAAGATAAGCTAAGTGGGAAATTTGAGGTAAGAGATTAAAAAACTTAATCACTATGGCTAGGTTTTTGGCGGATTGGATGGGTTGGATTAGCTTAACCACTGGCCTACTGATATCGAAAGGAAACTATAGCTATATTGCACATATATCTGTTCACTCTTGCTCGTACTTACACATGCTTTTCAGGAAAGAGTTTGAATTCTCCAGCTAACAGTATGGACAGTTCAATGTCAAGGGCAGTTGATCGTTGTCATCATTTGTTAAAGTTTTCAGAAGTCACTCTAGTTAAAACTAGAATAATTATGATTATATATTGGCCGTACCCCAGTCTATCTACCTGACCATCGGACCACTTTTCTTGTAAATGTTTTTTAGATTTTTTGTTCAAATTTTCTGGGATTGTTCAAGTCTTTGAAGGTTGTCAGTATATTATAAATTGTCTGACCATTGAATTTTACAGGATGGAGCACCCAAACTTGTAACATCTATATGTTTTACTCCAACTGGTGATGTTTTAACAGGAGATTCTGATGGCTCTATAGTTGTATGGGAAAAACAGTCTGATGAAAGCTTTAAATTTAACCGAAATCTATCAGATAAAATGAAAAATGCACACAGGGTAACTATATGTTGTATTATATCATATTTTAATTGACACATTTGTAGATTATTTGTTTAAACATTGGTATCGGCTGATTATTATTTTATCAAAGCACATCTGTATTTGCCGATAATTAGCCATTTTTACTGAAGTTTTGACCGATATCCAACTGTCCTGATCAAAGATTTAGAAACGATGAATAGCGACCTGGAATAGGCTTTTTATTTTCATTTTTTCTTCTTTTATAGATGTGAAATATCACACCACAGAAATTACCCCAAGTACAGCCAAAATACCATAATTTTCAATTCACTTGTAACGAGATTGCTGCAAATCAATTTTGAATGGCATTTAGAACATGAAAATGGGGCAAAATATGTTTATGTTAAAAATCCTTTAAATTCAAGATGCAGTTTAAAGAGTTTGAATCTTAAAACGTATTTTTGTGCTTAGAATAAATTTAAAATGTTGAGATTGTCTCGGGAGTAAAAAGATGTAAACATCTGTGCTTTTCATTTGTTGTGCTTTTCAAGTGCCTCTTGATTAAAATATATTTTTTTAATTAAATGATATTTTGTAGAAATCAGTGAATTCTCTATTTATGATGGATTATGGACCTCTACTGTCAGGTGGTGGTAATGAATTAAAAGCCTGGGATCCAATGGGCGATTTCAGACAAGTCAAAGTTAGAATGGTAAATTATCTATATGTATTGGATTTATATCATGAAATATCTATAATTAGTATTATTGTTTGAATATTACGATCATTAATACTAAATTTGGTTGGCACCATACAATTTCATATGGACAGTGCAGTTCTTATATCAATACATTTATGCCTTATAACCAAATGTCAACGAATATGTAAATTTTGGAAACATTGAATACCAACATCATCTTTCTCTTTCTAAATTTGACTAGTCGCACATTTTTGGTTGGTATTTACAGCCGCCGGATTGGGTCACAAGAGGTTGTTGTCAAAAAGTTTCTGTTTCCTTCAATATTAACAAATTACATCAAAATATGTTGTATTCTGAATTATATTTGTAATGTTTTAGTTACCTGAAGTAGCTGGTAATGTAAGAGCTATTGTACCACGCAACAATGGTGGTCAGGATGGCAATCTTTTAATAGCTACAACGAAATCATGTATTCTGGAGGGTTCCATGCAGCATAAGTTTAGATTTGTAATACAGGTAAGGGGATTTTATGATTTTGTTTTCTGTAAACTTTCTTGGGTTCTTTGAACATGCAAAAAAAGGATGATGTTCTTGGCTAGCGGTCTTGTAAGCTAGCGGTCTTTTAAGTGGTATCATGTGTTCTAGAAAGGGTGAATATAATGCAGTGAGATTCTTGAGAATGTGTATTAGTAAAATTTGATTAAACTGTATTAAATAAGACATGTTAATAAATATATATAAAATATAATACCTTGTATTAATTAAGTCATTATTAAGTAAAATATAATCATGCTGGGTTTTTTTCTACAATCAGGGTAATAGTGAAGAAATCTGGGCTATTGCAAGTGTTCCGAATGAAGCCTCGTTTATTACCGCAGGTCATGATCAACTTGTAATGAAATGGTCAACTGTCTCACATGCTATTATGTGGCGAGTACAAAGTGATGTAAGTAGTCTTTTCTTCCTTTTATTAACAAAAATATACTTCACCCTGTCGAACTTCTATGGGTATTGATTACTTACAATTTTCAGGAAAGTTATACTGATTATTTTTAACCAATAGAATGAATGAAGAATTGTGTTCATGAGGCATTATCTCCATTCTATTCTGTGTTTTGGGGCCTATTGAATGTCTAGTGTTGAGCAGCTAATCATTGTTTCAATTAAAATAAAGTGTATTTATATTTTATGTCTGACCTTCAGCAGCACATACATTTTTACCCAATGGTTTCTGAGTATTTAATATTTTTTGTAGACACCATGTGTATCTGTGGCTGTTTGCCCAAAAGGTATTCTAGTAGCTGTTGGTACCAGTAATGGCCGCCTGCTTATTCTAAAAGCTGAGGATGGTTCACAAGTCACAACTACACAAGTTGGTAAAGCCCAAATAAATGCTGTGAACTTCAGTCCAGGTAATAATAGTCATTGATGTATACTAACTCCAAATATTGAAGTCACAAGAATGAGCCAGAGGGAATTCCTCGCGACCAAATCAACTCGACACAGCACAGAGGACAGAACAATCTAGGCGTCCCTAGACATATGAACAATCACACACGGCATATTTACATCCCTGCTTGCTACATACACATAATCATAGTAAATAGAATTAGTCATATGATAGTGAGACAACCATCCTGGGTGTCCCCTGGGTTCATTCACGGAGGAGACACTCAAATTATCTGCAAATTATTTTTGCAAATAAGATCACCGAATCGATGTTGTAAACTTTGTCAAAATATTTTTGGACATCTTTTTGTGTGTATGTCACTTCTTTGATGTTAAATTTCTTGCAAATTTTTTATCATGATTGAGCATAAACCAGGACACCTACACTGGTATGTAAACTGTTTTTTGATTGGTTCGTAGAATCAACCTACGTGGCCAGTGAAATCATCATGGGCAGATAATTTGAATTCATGAATACCCCATGGATGTACCTAGGGGTTAGTGGAGCAGATCGATACAACTGGGGGTACAGAGGATGTGAGATAACTGAATATAAAATCCACACTGTAAACTATATGTGACGTACATACATGAATCTAGATTAGTATTGCAAGGTTTCTACCACATAAATAAGTTCTGATGATAAATATGATTTATTTACAGACAGCAATATGTTGGCTATTGGTGGATATGATGGTTTTATACATGTTTTTACAATCAACAGTGCTGGTCAGTTCTTTAAAACACACTCAGCAGCTCTAAAGGTAGGTCCAGCATCATCTTACTACAATTCGTAAGGCTAAACCTTATTTTGGTTGAAGAAATGTTGTTTTTTTTAACTTCATTGGATTTTTTTTGTTCTTTAGTTTTGTGGGATTACATGTCTTCATTGAAAATATTCTGACAATAGATAAAACTTATGTTGAGATACAAATGATTTAATGTTCCATTCTGGACATTGTATACAATTAGTTTTTTCTTTTTAGGTGACTGTTTTCTGAGGCATAATATACACTTAGTTTGGGTTAGGTGATCATCTTCAATGACATAATATCTTAGTTTGGATTATGTGACAGTCTCCAGTGACATAATATACGCACAGATTTCACTTGGCGAACAGCTCAGAGTCATAATATTTAGCTTTGGCCTCTGTGACATAATGTAAGCTTAGTTTTAAAAAAGGTGACATTCCTCAGTGACATACATATTATACTGTTAATGGTCAGCTAGGTAAATGTATTTTTATTGTTAGTTCTCAATTAGATGACAATCCTCAGTGGTTTACCATGCACTTTGTCTTGTATACTAAACAGCAAAAAAAAAACCCAAAAAAAACCCGACAGTACGATTTCAAAATCATAGAGGCACTTTAATCAAATCATTCTAGAAAACGAATTACTAAATGGATCAAAGCAACTTATTGTGAACAGTATGTTGACACATTAGTGATTAATTCGTCACAATTCCAAGACATTACGAGAAAGTTTAGAGTCTGTACACAGTCTATACATCGTGTGTCCATTGCGAGTGTCAATAACAGCAGTGTGTGCAGTGTCTGTACATGGAGTGGACCAGACGATTGATGAACGCCATTGGCACCTGGAACCACACTCTCAGAAGAGCCTGGCGCAATCCATCGGCTGTGTTTGGTCTTGGCACGACGTTATTAAGTTTCCTCTGAATTTTATCCCAAAGATCTTCAATCATGTTTAAGTCCGGAATAAGGGCTGGCTAGTGCATAACGTTGACACTGTTCTGCTGTAGAAAGTCCCGAGTAACTCTGGCGGTGTGGACATGGGCGTTGTCATGTTGGAAAATGTTGGTTCAATGATGTGTGAAATGTGGTATGACGTAGGGTCTGAGAGCTTGGTCAATGTAGCAGACTGCTGTGATGTCGCATCCTCTCCCTGGACCAAGATTTTGGAACACCACAGGACCCACCCTCTGGTTCAGGCCGATTCCACCCCCAAACCATTATGGTTGGACCTCCCCATGACACATTGGTCAGAATAAGGCTGACCAAGTCGACACCATATTCTGGTCCTGCCATTTGCAGTTGATACGCAATACCGACTCTCATCTGTGGACAGAACAGTTCTCCATTGCCTGTGTCGCCAGTTCTGGTGTTGTTGGGCAAACTGTAGACGTTCACGTCGATGGCGGGGGTGAGAATCGGTCCACGTCAATGGATGTTCTTTCTGGTGTGATGCGGCTCACTGTTTCGGTACTGATGGGTCTGTCGTGTGTTCCCACTGTCTGACATGCTGTCTCGGATGCCTGTGTGAAGGGATTCTGCACGTGCTGTCGCACAACATGGCGGTCTTGTGGCCTTGTGGTAACCCTTGGTGTACCAGTTCGGGGTCGATCATCCGTGGTGTTGGTGGCCCAAAAGCGTTGCTGAAGCCTGTAGATGGTCCGAAAATTGACCTGGAAGTGATTGGCAACGGCTTGGGCAGTGTGGCCAGCATCGAGTCTTCCAAGCGCCTGGTTCCTCTGAGCTGTCGTGAGTTGTGGCATACTGTTGACGATGTAGTGTGAATGATTCAACCAGGTATGGGGGTGCATTGTATAGGGCTGGTCCCAGTGCACCACACGTGCAGCATGAATTACATGAAAATCATGGAGAACACATTACCATCTCAAAAGTCAGATTGCATTTTTGAGAACATTTCCTGGGTTAAATTCTGTGTTTGGGAAGGAGCCTTATTACTCAGGGAAAGTTGGAGATGTGGTCACAAATATACAATAAAAACATTTGGCAAGTTTTATGCAAGGCGTCTATTCAGAGTACCATACCAACCTGACGTTCCTTTTGCTGCTTAGTATATTATACTATTAGTTTTCAAGTAGGTGATGTACCTAGACGGCATAACATACACTTATATTTCAATTAGGTGACATGACATACACTTGGTTTATGATTAAGCGACTGTCGTCAGGGCACAATAAACACTTGGCATTTGATTCAAGTCAAGAGTTATGTATAACATAACTCTTAAGTCTTAATGGCAACATCTAATGCGTTTTCATGACAATTCCAACAATATTACACTATTGTAAGTGTTAACTTTCAGTGGGGCATGTTTATATTAGAATAAACATTTGTTGGTTTTTTTTTCACAGAATAGCGTTGCATTTGTGAGTCAGATCGATTGGTCATGTGATAACCGTTATCTACAAACGGTTCTTGAAAACTATGAACTAGTATATTGTAAGTATATAAAGGCATATTTATTGTCAGTAATTATTTCTTCTTCTGGGGTGATGTGTGCAATGAAGGGAGCTGGTGAAGTTTCATAGCTTGCTTCTGTTTAAATAAAAGAATGTTACACCATGTGTGGCTGTCCAGGCAAAATTCTTTTCCTCACATAGCACATGTAACTATGAAATTACCAGATGTTAGTCTCAAAATAACCAATGTAGAGTGTAGAAGAGATGGTAGTAGCAATAAAACTAGGAATTTGAAATTTAAAATCAGTAAGTCTCAAATGTGACCACTAGTGACTCTTGAAAACAAAACTTACAGTAGATAATTAAAATATATTTATATTTAAGGGGACATTGAAAACATGCAGAAAGTGAAAAATGCACGGACAATGAGAGATGTTGATTGGTTTACTCAAACATGTAGTGTTGGTCACTCATTAATAGGTAATTTACATCATAAATTAATTGTAAATCTAAAATATATTTAATTGTTATTATATAGTGCCACAGAGCAGTCAAACTGACTGTTGAAAATTATGATTGTTATTATTTAAAGTACTACTTGGTATTGCGGCTCCAATCACAATGCTATTTATTGTATTGTCGTTCAGGTGCTGCACTGTGATTCAGTTTGTATCTCTATTCATAAACTGGTCAGTTGCTCAAGGTATGGTAAATTGTGATACATCAACCACTAATATGAGACGTTTACGAATTGAAATGTCTCTTCCTTGAAATCTGCTTACAAATCTCTAAATTTTGAGACTCACTAAGAAATAAAATACTGTTTAAACCAAAGTTTGAAAATGTGTACAGCAATAATTATAATTTAGTACTCTTTTTTCAATTTCTTGTGTAGGTCCATGGAGTAATCTGGAAGGTAATGAAGTTATAAATGTGGCTGCACGTTCAGACTCAAGAGAATATCTTGTATGTGGTGACAACAGAGGGAGAATACGTCTCTACAAATATCCCAGTTCAAGACCATCGGTAAGTTTATAAAAGCTTAACAACTTGTTGTCATTGGACACAAGCTTTTAGTTTGGTCATTATAAGTTTCAAAGAATTACTATAATTATAATCAAAGTTATTAATTGGGTTTGATCTTTAATGGCAACTTTGAGTTTCATTTCACACAGAGATACCTTGAATCTCACATAATCTCAATGCATACCCGTAAAGCCAGCCTGAGTCTGAAATTGCACACGTCTAGCAACACTATAAGGATTGAGTGATACTGAGTCAACCAAGTTGCACCCCCAATAGCAGATCCAGAAGAACCTCCACTTGTCAGGGGTGGTTCCTATGGTTGACCAGGTCACTCAGAAGGTGGTGTCCACTTCAAAGAATCCTTAGCAGTTGCTAATCAAAGAACAGTAGGAGAAAGTCCACTGTCCAGGCAAAATTCTCCTCATATAGAAATAGAAATGACCATATGTTTTGTCTCAAAATGACCAAGGTATTGTGTTGAAGATATAGCAGGTATTTAGGCCAGTTTTGGTGATTGTTAAAGTTATTCTGTGAAGCCAACTATCAAGGATGTTTATATGTAGAATTTTATTTTATTCCAGTCGTTGTTCAGAAATCTGAAGGTCTATTCTAATAATGTGACAGCTGTTACCTTTGCTACATCTGACAGATGTGTTGTAGCCAGTGGTGGAAATGATGCAGCCTTGTTCCAGTGGTCTTTAACAAATCGTAGTTCATATTAATGATAAAAAACTTAATTAATTCACTGAAATATGTAGATTAATATTTTAATCCATCATTTCGTTAGTTTTGTATAATTTTATCAACATCTATATAGATACTTTTGTGCCTTTTAATTAACCAGTTTGTGTATTATGTGCCTATTTTTTTTTCGAGCTAACTGTTATACTTAATATTTTTGAAAACCTATTCCGATTTTAAATTAATTATCTATTTTAACAAACAAATGTTTTTAACAAAAAAAATGTTTTTCTTTATTTTAAAAGAATAGCACAAACTGTTTAATAGAGTATTTTCTACTGTAAATGGATATTGTACAAATCTAGTCATTGCACAAAATGTTGTTTAACTTATTGTATATTTTATGTATGTATTTTACATCATTAGAAGTAACCTGTGATATATAACTTTCCTATTGCTTTTATCAGGTAGCAGTAAAACAAGCAATGAACAATAAGTATACTGATGGATATGCCTAGGTCTGAACTGTTAACATTGATGTCATATTTAGAGGGTGCATAACTTTTTTTCTTTGGACCCTTAAAAAATACGAAAATGGGTCTAAAAGTGTATATTAATGTAATATGAGAGTACATGTATATTAAGTGATTTACATTCACTTTTTAAATATTGTAATTTCTAATCAGTTATGAAATAACTTATGAAATACTTAAACAGTGCAAATTGAATGACAGTCCTTTGTACCTGCTTAGTCCATTATATTGTTGTTTGTGAATCAGCCATTTTCAATTAATTCCAAATTGTCTTCTTGGATATGTTTTTCTTTGTTCATTACAAATGACACTAGAAATCATTATGTCCATAGAGTACTTAAATTTCTGTACTGATTTTAAAATGTTCCCTGTGTCTTAAATATTGGATCCCATATTTTTATGGCAAGATAACAACATCGATTTTGATAGAAATGAACCAATATTGAATTCTAATTTAATTTTGAATATTAAGATAATATTGAGTTAAAGAGAACAGGAGTGTCACCCAAAAACTGTGATTATATTATGGAATCAGTGAAAATATAGACCTAAGCTTATTATATAAACCAAACAAACCTTTAAAGCAGACATGATATTTTTGTAACAATTAACCCTGATCCGTCTACAAATCTGTGGGTCTTTTCCAGACTTTATAGAAAAGACCTAAATATTTTTTAATTACTGTAAAATTAAGTCATTACCATTCCATGTTGAAACATTAAATAATATTTGCTGTTAAGTGAATTACATGCATTACGATATTTTATTATTTATACTATTACTAAAAGAATTGTCTAAATACTTGTTAAGATTCCTTGTTATGCTTTCAACTGTTTGATTATAATTATGAAGGCTTTAATATATTAATATATATTTGCACGTTATTACCTTAGACGGTATTGTTTTACTATATTTATAAAGTTGTATTTTCAATGTTAATAAAGACGTTTCCTTGATTTTTTTTTGTATTATTTGATTGCCATGATTAAGCTTGTATGGGGCCCCTGGTTAAAATATCAGTGAAATAAGGGACATATTTTGGTCATCGTCCATCTCACTCACAAAAATGCAGTCAATAATAAAATTGTTAATAAAACATAAAGGGGCCCCTGGTTGTTTTCTGGGAAGATTATGATTAGTTTTTACCATTTAGAATACTCCAACTCTTTATCCAGTGTACTGAGCATTTTCATAGAATCAAATCAGTATATTATCTACCATTTGTTGAAATTTTTCTGCAATATCATCTCAGTGGGAGTGGACATTAAATAAATCGATTTCACACAATTTCTTCAGTGGTCCTGCCAAAGGCAGATAGGTAACATATAAATTCCAGTCCACAATAGTGCTATTCATTTTTCTATAGAGGTGTTAAATCCCCAGTAGCTCAAATTGTAATCAAGGCTCATTGTTTGAATCAGGCGTGGTTTGCCCCCTTGTCAGTGATGCAGGACGGAGGGCCTGACAAGGACAGCTGTCTAGTCGTTCGGATGGGACGGAAAACCAAGGTCCTGTGTACACATTGGCGTGCACGTAAAAGATCCCTTGGCAGTTGGGATTCGATATAAGAGTAGGCCTTAACGCTGCTGCCTGGGCAAAATTTCCCTCATAGCACACTGTATGGCGTATGCCCGTCTTCATTAGCCCAGGTTAGGAGCAGAACAGTAGGACGTTAAACCCCATTTCATTTCATTTCATTGTTTGATGTCAAAACAATTGTTCATTTCTCTTTGATATGTGTACTGCTGTTTGAATCGTGGGGGTTGGGTCACCCACTTGGGTGGCTGAATGAGTTTGTCAATGAGTCAAGTGGAGTGAATTTTTCCCAATTTCATATGTCACATGGATCAGGGTCGCCTGCCTAACATCATGAGTTTTCCCAGGTTTCCTCTTTCTGCTAATGACCTCTTTGTGCAAGCGAATTATTGAAATAAAAATATACCATATGTTAGTCCTGAAATGACACCAGTCTGTATTCTATAATACTGCCCAGTTGTTTTAATGTAAACCAGATTTATCTGTTTCCACTGAAAAACATATTTCTTCCTCAGATTAATTGTACTTCTATTTTTTTATCACAGAAGTTTGGAACAAGTAATCTTGGGGTCAATTTTATCTTTATTCAAGTTAATATGGCATCCTGGTCAGGGCTGGAGGTCTATTTAGGCTACATTATTACTTTGCAGATAAAAGCATAGACAGAGAGTGAATCTGTTTCAGGCAGTGTCCAATGGTCATCTTGAAATATCATTAAGACTTAAACTGTTTAACAAATGCTTATTTCAAAGAGACAAAAATTTATTCGCCATGTTAATACATGTACAGACATTGTTGCATTGTTTAACAAAGAGCAATAAAGCATGATTTTAACTGAGAACATACAGAATTATGCATAATAATATTGTTCCTATAAGTACTGAGTATAATGTCATGGGCTTGCTTTATTTTTGTTGATTACTTGCATGCTACAGTTTCTTTAACTTTGAATACTTAATTTAAACAGATTTTAGTCAGAAAATCTAAAATACATAATTTTATTTTTGAATAGGCATGCCATAAGTATATCATATTTATATTATATTTTTTTTATTCCATGAATATGTATATTTCATGATGCACTAAGGATTAAATGTAATACCAGATTGAGCCTACTATTTTAATTTTGATAAATGTTACAGTTACAATAATGGCTACCATTTCAAAGCTCCAATTATCTGGACGTTATTTACTTGTATATGCATAATATTCTTAGAAAACTCACATCACATAGTCAGCTAAAAAGCCAATTGTTTTTTAATGCGCTTTAAAAAATACAAAAACAATGGCTACACTTTGTTTCCAATACACAAGACTGTGAGCAAAGTTCATTCTGTTTTAAAAAACGTCACTCAACATAATTCACTACCGGCCCTTTTTACATTTTTTCACATAGCGGTATTTTGATTCATATAAAGATCTTAACAGAATTATATAACAATTGTAGTTTAAACACAAAAACAATCTCCTATGGTTCATATTAGCTTTAAGTACAAAATATTTCTTAAAAACACTTCTCAAAATGTAACTGGAAGAACAGTTGAACTTTAACCAATAAATCTAGTACATTATTCAAACATTTTTTCTTTCTTCTAAATGTTTTTCTAGTTTACCTAAAATATTTAATTACATAAACTGTTAAGAGTATAATGAAACTCAATAATAATGTCCCAACACTGTAAAGCTCTCCAACTAAACAGTAATTGTTCAATTAATTAATTGATAATTGGTTACTTTCCATTATTTCAACTCTTATCTAGTTTTCTATCTAAACAAGTATTTGTTAATTTTTCATAAAATTCAACAGCATTTCAACACTGTAAAGCTCTCCAACAGTAGTTTTATTAATCGTTCAATCAATCAATTGGTAATTTTTAAATGTTATGAAATTCAATAATATAGGTCCAGCATTGGGAAGTTTCTCAAATACAAGGTAATTTTACCAAGCAATTGGTAATTTGTTACTTTGTTATAAAATTCAATAACATTGTTGTAACATATTAAAGTTCTCAAACTATTATGGTTACATTGTTATAAAGTTCAATAACAAAGTTCCAACACTGTAAAGCTCTCAATCTAAACTTTAGTCTTATCAATGAATTGAATTGATAATTTGTTGCTTTGTTATAAATTCAATAACAATATTCCAGCACTGTAAAGCTATCCAACTATAATTGTTATGAAGTTCGGTAATAAAGTCTCAACAATGTAAAGCTCTCCAACTAAACAGTAGTTGTATCAATCAATTGATAATTTGTTATAAAATGCAATAATAAAATTTTTGTTTCTTTGTTATAAAATTCAATAACAATGTTCCAGCACTGTAAAGCTAGACCCAACACTGTAAAGCTCTCCAACTAAACAGTAGTTGTATCAATCAATTGACCATTTGTTACTTTGTTATAAAATTCAATAACAAAAAATTCAACAACAATGTTTCGGCAATAACGAAAATAGTGCCTTCAGCAAGCACTGAAATTGCGCCCCTGCCCAGAAATCTGACATCAATCTTTTAGATAAGTATACCATAACATCAAATCAAAACTACAAATCAGGCCTTTCAATCTCTTAATTGACAAATTATGGCAATATGTGAAAATTACAAGAAAATTCTGTTTTTAATATCCGAGGATGGCCTGTCTGACAAGTATATTATTATCAAAAATAATTGATAGTTGTAATTTTTTAAATTTCATAACAATTATGACTGCTATCCAATTTCATAAGAATCATCCAATGTTGCAAACCCCTTTGGAGTATTATCAATCAACTGACAGTATGTTATGATAATAACAACTAAACAGCAGTTTTATCAATCAACTGATAATATAAAATATTACTGACACTGCTATAAAATCAAATCACAATACTACAACACTGTAAAGCTTTCTTATTAAATAGTAGTTTCATCAATCAATTGATAATTTGTTACTTTGTTATAAAATGTTCCAGCATGGTAAAGTTCTCCAACTATACCATAGTTTTATCAAGTAACTGGTGACTTGTTACTTTGTTATAGAATTTAACTATATTCCAGCACTGTAAAGCTCTCCCAACACTGTCAAGTTCTTGTACTAAAAAGTAATTTTATCATTCTACTGATACTATATGAATTGTTACAATCCCAAACTGTTAAATTCTCCAAATTAAAACAGTTTTATTAATCCATTGATTAATGAAATATAATAACAATGTTAAAATTGATTATTTTAAGAGAATTCTATAACAATGTTTATCTCCAAATAAACCATAGTTATCTATTAACAATCTGATAGTTTATTGTGATGAAGTACAAAATCACAGGAGTTCACAACAAAGCAAGAGTTATTATCAATCAAATTATAACTTGTTACAAAATTCTATTAACACAACCATATATTACTTTGTCTCTTGACACTGCTCAGGATTTCAATTATGATTACATCATGATCGATCTAGTCTTAATTAAATTAAAACCAACAGTAACTTTTCTAGTAATAATTAAGCATATACTGATTATATTATGAAACTTTGCTTAAATGCATGTCTTTTTGGTAACATAAATTTCACCAAAATAATAAAACTCGATGATAAGTCAAAATTAAAGCATTTATAATCATCTTACTTGGCTTTGTGAAAAGACAATTGATCATTATCTCAACGTTAAGATGATAATAATAAATATCACAATAACAATTTAAAATAACAAAACAACTATATATAGCTACTATACAATCATAAACAACTAACTGCACAATAACTTAGAGGATAAAATATATAACAAGGTTCCTTAAAGATGGGCTTATATCTTAAGTTAACTTAAATATACAGAATTCATAACATAACATACATGGAATTCATTTTATTGGTGGCAAAAAATATTGCACTAATATACATATACACTTGAATTTTATGTCAAATAGCTGGTTCATTTTGCTAGATGGAGGTAGATGATAAAATGATAACTCATGCTGCTTTGACTAAGTCTCACTGCTTGGACTAAGTCTTCTTCAAAACAGCCTTAATGATGCCAGACATCTGTGTTTAAAAGACTAGATATTATTGAGCTTTACTTTTAACCATAGTTCCAATAAACCTTACTAAGTCTTATAATCATGCATATGTTCAAAGATCAGGAGCTCATAGGCCCCAATACGGAATTGTATGTCACGCTTTCATTTTTCTAAATTCTCTAATGAACAATTGATTTGATTAACAAATTTGATTGAGCCATAATTAAATATAATTCTAATTCATTTTCGCAATTTCAAAAAATCACTAAGTCTGTTAACCATATGCACAATTTTGACCAAATATTTCACCTTTTCCCACTTTTAATTAGAGAAAAGATTTGAAATCCCAGACAGCACAATAGAACCAGCTATATGATATGATATATTAAATGATACTACACAACGAAATGCTGTCCATAAAACTATTGCACATAAACACACATACATACACTGTATGATGGCAACAATAAGCCTTACAACAGACCTGTCTAATGGCATATTTATATATATAGAATATTATACTTATATTATTAGTGAAGGTAGATATACACTGTTTACTATATGAGCATACACAATATATATCTTCTATAATGATATACCATGATCAAATGGGAAATAGTTCTTAGGTGATATTTTGATAAAGTTTTTGTTTTTAGTTCAGTTTGTATTTAACTTCAGTTCAGATTGGTAATGCTTGTTTTCTTCTGGATAGTTTTGATCTGAAATATTCATATGATAATTTTTATGGTCAACAAATTATTAAGGTTTAATTTAAATTATTGAAGTAAATCTTTAAATATGTAACTGGTGTGTTGTCTCTTCCCCTCAAACTATTAATTTCTTTTTCTACAAAAGTCTGCTGGGTTGTTCAATATATGTTCCACGCCCACCGACAATAAAGAGATAATAAAGAAAAGCCTTGCTCAACAACTCATACTATAATGTATGTCAAATTAAGATGGTTAACTGAAGTATTAATTGACTTTTCAAATGATCAATCAAATAATGATTCAGCTCTAAACTATTTAATAGGATTCAACCTTCATCCTTGTCTCAGAATAATGAAGCTATAATTGGGACAGTTCCACAATAAATAGGACTCATTTATATAATTTATATTGATCAATCTAAACATATTATAATGAATTACCTGATTTGACCAGCCAATAATGGATTAATGGCATAAAGCCAGTCATGGAACTCTTTATCATCCACAGATTGCAACAAGAATCCACGATGCCGTGTTATCACAGAGAAGGCATTGATTGTCTGAAATTAATTTAGACAAAAATTAAACACCATTACATCAGCCCCAAAAAACAATATTTCAGCAATAGTAAAATTTAATCAATTTCCTCATTGAAATTTGTACCGGTATATTAGAAAATAGAAAATATTTCAGTTCTTATAAAGCATTTCATTTGTTGCAACTAATTTCTAAAATTATAATACCCCAACTTTATATTATTATAGGTACAGTGACAAGTTTAGATGAAGAAAAGCCTAAGGCTATTCCACTTATGAGGCCCCTCCCCCTACACTCACAACTAGAGAAAGATGAAAGGGTATTTTAAACACAATTGAGAAAAGCTGAGGCGGATAATGCATGTAAGAAAGGCTTGTAAGAGTGCTAAAATAATATACACCTTGGTCGAGGCCTCCTAGATCTAGAGGCCCTAGGCTTCACCTTGCCAAGCATATAGATAAATCTGACACTGAATAGGCATTGAAATAAAAATATATAAATAAGATGAACTTACCTTAAGTATTGCATGTTGATCCTCACTGTACTCAATCTGGGATGTAGCTAGGTTAATAATATCTCGAATCACTGGGTCCTTTTCATTATTGTACATATATACATATGGGCGTCTCACAATCTACAAAATAAAGAGTAACAAATATTAGAGAGACGTGGAACTGCCAATTTTAGAAAAGGAAGTATTTTTAGTTGTACACAGGAGTGGCGCAACACTATGAAAAACCTTTTCACTTCTATACAGTCATTTTAAAATGCTCATCACTTACCCATCTAAGATAGGTTGTCAAACAACGAAGCATTCGCCCACAGCAGCTAAGTCGCTGTTGCATATTTTTTCTTTTGTCAGTAATGGGAACATTTAGAACACATGAAAATATGATTACGAGTAATAACCCATGAAGTAATTATCAGAAATAATTAGAATCTGTTTCGATTGTTTGTCTTATGACCTTAAACAATTTATATTAACTTTAGCCTCTAGAGCATCCACAAGATTTTTCAAACTAATCAAGGGCCATAACTCTGACCTGACAGTAATTATCGAAAATTGTTGAAAATCAATAGGATTCTTCATCTCATGACCTTAAACAGTGCATATAAATTTAAAGTCAATCAGATATTAACTTTAGCTTCTAGAGCATCCACAAGATTTTTCAAAGTGATCAAGGGCCATAACTCTGGCAGTAATTATTGGAAATCACTGCAAATGAATATGCTTTTTCGTCTAATGACCTTAAACACTGTGTATAAATTTAAAGTCAATCAGATATTAAATTTAGCCTCTGGACGCGGGGATGACCGAGACGACAATATACAACCACATTTCAGTGTGGCTGTATAAAAAGTTATAGTTACTAATTATAATTCCATTCTTGTTATTTATTTTTCTGACAAAAAACACTATAAAGATGTCTGGGTTTGTAATGGTACCAATATTGAAATTAGAATATTTATAATACTAGGCCCTCTAATTGCTACCAGTGAAAAGAACATACCACCCATTTCTTTATCCACTCATTTGTCTTTTCTTCAAGAACATTGAGATAACCACGACGTGACACAACAGGACTTGGTCTGATTTCTTCAATATCAACAAACATGGAGGTATCTATATCAGGTCGGGCAGTTTTTAATGGTAGGGAGAGTTTACGATCTCCTGTATCTGGTGTAGGGGGTGATGTAATACTGTCATATGACTTGGATTGTCCAATAGGTTGAGAACTCACAGACCTGTAAAAAAATACACACAATATATGTCATATTAAAATTGTTTTTGGTTCAGATTTCATAGCTCCATGGTAATATAAATTTAAACCAGCGGCTGCCAGGCAGGATACGCCCACATTTTTGAGAGATGGATAGAGAACAAGCTAACAAGAAAGTGATTTTTCCTACAATCAAGGGCCATAATTCAGGAAATTACAATTCGATATGCGCAATATACCATATTTTTACGCTATTTGAGAACGAACGGCAGCCATTTTGTCTGTCAATTTTAGGGTCCTTAGGGTGTAACGGTGATATAATAATAAGTTTTTTTAAATCGGATAAAAATTATGACCTCTATAGGGTCCACAAGCTAAAAACTCGATTTTTCATACAATCAGGGGCCATAATTCAGGAAGTTACGGTCCGATATGCGTGAATATCGAAAGGATCCGAGATCTTTGGGTTATAAACTTACATTTCAAGTTTCACCAAAATGGGATAAAAATTGTGACCTCTATGGGGTCCACAACCTTGATATACCATATTCTTACGCTATTTGAGAACGAACGGCGGCCAATTTGTCTGCCAATTTTGGGCGGATTTTCACGAAATTCGAACTCAGTCGTCGTTAGGGTGTAACGGTGATATAATAAGACGTTTTTTTTAAATTGTATAAAAATTATGACCATAATTCAGGAAGTTACAGTCCGATATGCGCGAATATCGAAAGAAACTGAGATCTATGGGTTATAAACTTACATTTCAAGTTTCAAAAAAATCGGATAAAAATTGTGACCTCTATAGGGTCCACAAGCTAAAAACGTGATTTTTCGTACAATCATGGGCCATAATCCATGAAGTTTCGATCCGATACATGCCAATATTGAAAGCAGCCGAGATCTTTTGGGGATTAACCTATATTTCAAGTTTCGTCAAAATCGGATAAGAATTGTGACCTGTAGAGAGTCCACAAACAATTGTGGACGGACGGACGTCCGGACGGACAGGGGCGACGGCATAATACGTCCACATGAAAATGTGGGCGTATAAAAATGCATGGTAAATAATATTAGTGTACAAAATGCATGGTAATATAAGTGTTTGAAATGCATAGTAACGTAAGTGTATAAACTACATAGTAACAGTATAAAAACAGTAACATACAAGCCCAGGATTGTACAGCACTGTACAGCACATTGGAAGCTTATGGCTGCCCCGCGGATCCATTCACTTGATCTGATAATTATTTTTTGCAATGTCTATATTCTGTCTTGTCTGCAAGTTTATCTTGTAGATTTTGTTAGCGTGTAGTGTAGTCCTCCTGCACTTACTATTATAGTAGAGTTTTAGTCCTTCATACTGCCGAGTATTCTCATTGTTGGGCTTTGCTCCTGTTTGCTCCCTCTACACTTTATTATTTAAAAGTTTTCTGAGATTCTATCTGGATTATCGCCCTTATTGCTAAAATTGTTTGACACTCTAACAAATTAAAATACTACATTATGACACTTACATGGCGAGTCGGGAATCATTCATCATATCACTGCCAGTACTGAGAACACTTTCATCAGAATTACATGTTGATGTACTATACATAGATTCATCCAGATAAAACTGAAGTACATAAAGAAAATAAAAGAAATGGACCAACAATAGATAAATTTTAACTTGACCAACATATATCAGGTTTACAACAAAAGTTGAGTTACAGTAGGGTAGACCCTACGCAATATTCAAAACTATGACAGCAAGTAATTTAATTGTATTAAATTGAATGTAAAGAAATACACTTTAATGGAGTAGGTCTACTGTCAAATACATCATTACAGATAAATAATTCTTACGTTTGATAATTTATTTGATCTTCTACCCTGCAGTATTAAACGCACGCATTTAGCAGCCAGTTCTTTGTCTTTATCACCTTCTGTTCTTAACTCATATACAACATTTAGATTCTTTTCCTGAAAATGCCAAAACAAATAGTATAAGTCAATGTCTTTAGTAATATTTATTTTTTTGAATACGTTAATTTCTTTCATAATTCCATGCCACACTCTCTAATTTATTGAACTTGATGCCTCCTTACCTTAATATCAATATCTTTAGGATTTTCATCGTGTTTTTCATCTCCATTGTAACGTTGTTTCTGACAGGAAGCTTGGTTCATTATAATATCATGATTTAGTTGTTTCAGTTCGGTTATTTTATTTTGTTCAGCTAGTTTTTCACGTAACAGTATAACATGACGAGATTTTTCTACCTGATGAAAAAACAAAACCAGAATATATTCAGTAAATGCTCATAAAATAACATACTCTTACATTCATCTTCTGTACAAGACTTGCTTTTCACAGAAACAATTTTTCAATTTTCTAAATTATGGCTGATTTCCTAGCTGTCTTTTTCTATTTCTTCTAAGTTTTTTTTCAGTACACATTCATTTTTGATGAACAGTATCAGCTATTCAAAGAAAATAAATGACTTGTTACTAGATCAAATATTTGAAATCAAATAGTTTTTCAAGGCTATCAGAACATATTTTTTTACTATTCGTTATTCTCTTTTTTGTCCACTATGACATGCACCAAAATCAAATATTTCAACAGCACTTGAATAAAGATTAACACCGAATATTAAGACACTATTAAATATTTACATACCATTTCTAAACGTGTGAGTTTTTCTAACTCCCACTGATGATCTACTAGTAATGAGTCGCCTCTTGGTCTCCAACCATTCAGATTTTCTTCACCTCGTACATAAGTAGATGACGTATCTAATACACGTCTTTGTCGTCTCTGGACACCTGGAATATACAGAAATAGTATGGTTATTGAACAATATAGTAAAACAACAATTACAGAATTCACTTTAACAATCTTTCAGCCTATTTAAAATTTTGTGTTTTCATTACATTTCAGTATATAAATATTAAACAGACATCAAGAGAGATTAGTCCAAATATTATACAAATCAATCAACCCTGAGTTGTGACTATATGATGTTTGTAAACACTGGAAAGATTTTTGATTTGTATTTGTTGATATTGATAACAAGATATTATCTAGGCAAAATTGTTTCACAATAAACCAAATAACACCTTTTATTCAGTATATTTACTTAATATAAATAATGAATTTTTTATTGGCATCTGTTTAATTGAAGAACACTTACCGGGGCTACCAGAATCGGAGCATTTTCTAAGGAGTAATTCATAGATTCCAGAAATTTTATTAGCTTCATGGTTCTTTAATACTCCAAACAAACTCTTTAAAGCTCTGAAAACAATGAATAAACATATGCATTGTTAATTATATGATTCGTTCAAGAAAGCCAATAAACTGCGTTTTATTACTGTATAAACTTTAACACAAACAGGATTTTCTGAAAAAAAAAAAAATCCCTTATTACCTGGGTGCTGATATTTTTGTATCTCTGGAATGAATGACCATACATAAATCTTTAGTTATACAAGCTGGTTGATCTCCATTCTCTACCTGGAATCATAAAATACACTGATCACTTTTAACTTCAGTGAAATACTGGATTATATTGTTCTTCAAATGAACGTGCAAATAAAACCATGTAAGGCACAATATTCTAGTTTAAAAGGTAAATGTATACTTTCAGATAAGCACAATAGAAATTAGACCTACTGAAAGCATATTGGTTAAAATATTATTCAGATACTAAAACCCTAATGCAAATTATGACCAGCTAAAGTTTCTAGAGCTCAAGACTCCATCTTTTTTTAAAAAGATAATTGAAATGAAATGTAATGGGGTTTAATGTCCTACTGTTCTGGGTTTTTTTTTAAGATAGTTATTGTATAAACAATATTTAATTTTTAACCACAGACATCAAGTTCAAGATGGGATTGTTAAATCTAAATAAGGAAAATGAGTATTAGTCATCTGTGGTGCATTGCTGTTTTAGGTATTTGAAAATTACAAATAAAATTTGATGGCATTAAAAAAAATTAGATTTTATGGATCTAATTGAAAAGAGCTAAATAAATGTATACGCTAAGTTTATACTTGAAAACTTAACCGTGAATAAAATGTACAATACTAACCCCTATATATGCTGAAAGTGTTAAAAAGACTTGTTCACCACTTTGTGTAACACGATTAAGTAGAGGAGAGTTATGGAGAGAGCTATCCCAAGCTGCCTCAAACTGGAAAAATACTCTGAAATCATAAAAATTAAAACAAATATATGCCCACCAGCATAATTTTGAAAGGTGGCTAGTGGCTTTCAAATTTCCATGGTCAGGGTAAATAATGAGCATTAAATTGAATTTCAATAGGTTTCCTCATAATGAGTAGCCAAACAATCCCAAGCAAATTTGAAAAACTAAAGTGTTTATTAGATTCTGATAGCAGGGATAGTAACCCTTTGAAAATATATTACAAATTTTAACTGTTTTACTATGATTTTTATTACATAACTTTTGACACTGAATCGTTTTACTTACCTTTTATCGTTGGAATAATGAAGGAAATGAGCTGGAAACAGACTAAGAGACAAAACACTGTTATCACTATCATAATCTCGAAACTCTGGACCTGTTCTAATCCGACCTACCAGAGAAATAACATTAATATTTATATAATGAAAAACAATAAAAATATCTAACAATTTTCAAATATTTTTGCATTATTTTTTGGATACTTTCGTCCAGTTCTAAATAGTTATTTGATTATTATGAATGTCTATTTAACATAGAAAATGTGTTCAAGTTATCTGAATGAGTGAAATAATGTTACAAGAATTGGAATTTTAACCAATGAAGTAGAGCAACATGTAATACTTGTCTAGTTTAACTAAATGCATATAACTGACAGAGAGGTTGAAATCTGGTTGATTTAATGCTCCTATATGGTGAACTACCCATGCTTGCCAATGTGTCCTGTATGCTTAACGCTGAGACAGGTGACATTGAACGGTTATAGCAATTGTCTTTAAGTGTATTTATTTAACTTACCAAGAACTAGTTCTTGTATTTCCTTCCACTGTATTTCAAGATTATTTTCATGTACAATGGTTATACGAATACGTCTCTGAATACCTTGATGTAACATAAACACACCTCTACATGCTAACTCATCACTATGATCTACAACAACTGGTACATAACTACAATAAATCAAATATCATCTTTAATTACTGACATTACATTAGAGTCTAACATTATCTTTATCAAGTTTGTGTTCAACTGACCTGATTTCATCCCTCGTTTAGCCAATGAAAACATGCTTTTCCTATGGCAACAATTCATTTAACCAATCACAGTGGATGAAATCAGACTTTAAAGAGAACAGATGACTGGCTAAGAAGTAGTCAGATATTTCTGTAGAGTTCACCCAAAAATATCCAAATAAAGATCTAATTTGAAAGTATTTCTTTTTTACACAGAGGAAAAGGCAGCCCAGCATCATTGCCTTGGTAATCAAAATGTTTCCAAAATCAAATTTACATGTCAGTCAGTTATGTGAGGAACTTTGGGTTTCGCAAATAAATTTTGCTTGTTTCTGAGTGACATAGATCAAAAATAAATTTAAGAATAAATGAATAATACATACTCTCCACTGGGGGCCAATTCACAAATTTCAAACCAAACCAAGACATCATATCTAGCGTGTATCGGACTGCAACTAAAGAAATAATCAACAAACAGTTTTAAATATTACAAGAAATAAAATCGAACGGATTGGGGTTTATAATAGTCTTGTCAATACAGTACTTGTCATTTTGAGACTAGCATATGGTAAATCTAATATCTATGATTATATGTGCAATGGGAGAATTTTGCCCGACAGTGACGTTTATGCCAACTTTACTTCAAATTTCAACCGTCAAGGGTTCATTTTTTTCTGAGAATGAAATATTGTTTATAAAAACAAAATTGTGTACACAGTTGAACCTCGATTTTTTGTACCATACAAATGATATTTTTATATTTTTTTTATATCTTCTAAAAACAAAAAAAAATAAATCTGATGAACAAACATTTTAATGGTCCTTCCAAACAATGAATCCATTCAGAAATCAGGAACACGTGTAAAAGTACTAACCTGGGAGTAAAAATAATACCATATTTAGGTGAAGGAACTGGTTGAGAAACTGGCAGTGCTGATGGAAAACTCTGTGATTGAATCGGACGATGTCTAAAAATAATTTTTTTTTCAGTATTTGAAGACAAACAAAAAATACATCACATAATATTGGTAATTACAAAAATAAATCTCAATTAATTCCAATTCAACTCATTTATGATATTTCCTGGTTGGTATACAATAAAGATAACTATCAAACTTACGGTATTGTGTCTTTAGCCTGATCATGTAAAGGATGTTGTTGATAATGACCAAATACTTCAAAAACTAGAGGTTGGCTTTTAATATAGTCAATAAATGACTTTGTTACCGAAACTGTGAACTGAAGAAAATAAACATAGCTTGTCGAAATTAATTTCACTCATAACAAATTAATGGATTTTATTCATCAAACCCTTGTACTTTAGCTCTACTTTATAAAAATCCTGCAAGAATGCTGTCCTCTATCAAATTTACAGGACTTCTGTACTGAATCGTGTTTACAGGACTTCAGTAGTTTTAATTTAACCATATAGAGCTTTGTCCTTCCTCATGTTCACTTGCTTCAATCATAAAAATGCCTAGTGTCATATATGGCTCCTATTACTTGCTCGCTATTCTACTTTTACAAAGTAGATTAATACTAATCAGGTAAATGTGGTCTGAAGCCTTCTTAAAAGAATTATGGTATATAGAGTTGTTCTCCTTGTTAATAAAAGGCCTTAGTCCTAGAGCATGCTGGGATTGGGTGAACTTCAAGATGGATGCTTGTTTTGATGGACTGTTATACACAGAACCAATCCAGGACAATCCTAGGATAAAACACCCCAACACAACACTAGAATGGTACCAGTAACTCTGCCATTTGTGCTCTTAACATAAAACAGGGTTTATCTTCATATCCTAATGAACAATCCCACTAAGTTTTAAATATTTCATCAACAATTTTGTTCTGTAGCATGTTCACAAAATAATGCTGACAGGGTACTTTCTGATGACCCAATGAACAATCACAGTAAATATGAAGATGTCACGATTTGTGATTGAAAAATATTTTGATACCATCCCTAATATATCAAGAACTCTGCCCAGTAAAGTGTTCACTGGAATTTGTGGATGATTGTCATATCGACAGACGATGGTGATGACTGTATAATAATAACCATCCATCAAAGTTGTATATGATCAATTCAATAAAACTTACATTTTGTACATGATAAAAACCAAGGGAAGGGCCTTTTCCTGTGTTACGTAAAGGTTCTGTTGAAAAAGCTTCATCGTGACGATGAAGGAAGCTAAAAAATGTATAAAATTATAACAGTTATTATTAATATCTTAAAGTTCTAGTTGATATGCAGTTACAAAACCAACAGTAACTAATTTACATCTTAATGCATTTATTTAAAAAACAGAAATCAAAAGTTTACTAAAATTTTAAAGAAAAGATAGAATATATCATCCTTGATAACAAAATAACTTACTTAAATTGACAGAATATATCAGCATATTCTGGTGATATTCCTGTAGCTTGTAACACTGTCACTCTAAATGTTAACTGGGAACCTAACTTCAGATGTTCAGGTATATTCTTCTCATCAATTTCAGGATAGAAATCTGTGTTTTTCATATTTTTATCATCTTCAGTATTTCTGCCTTCTGAAATAACAATAACAATACACAATTGAAGATGTTGAGAAAAACAGTCTGAAAACAGTTACTTCCCAGTGAATAGCTAAAATTCTCAAATCTTATAATAACCAGTTTAGAAAAACATCTCAAAATGCTTAAAATAATTTGTTTAAAATTTAATGGTTTAGCTATCTCTACATACCTGTGTTTATTTCGGGTGTGTCTGTTTCACCTTCAACTATTCTTATTTCATCAGTGGAGCATTTGGTATCTGTCTGACAAATGATTGGCATATTTATACCATTAGTCTTCTGTATAAAAAGTGTGGAAATGAATATATGCAAATTTCTAACTTATTGCCAACTTCACAGAAACACTATAGATTGAATTTGTAAAGAGGTCCGTCCACTTTGCACAGCTATGTGTTGGATTTATTCAATTATGAACACTCAAATCTTAATCGATCAGATGTCATACTTAATGGCTGCACAACACCATGCAAAAATACGGAATATAACCAAGATTAATGTCTTGTCAACACAATCTTTTGGCCATTTTGAGATCTATATATTGCAACTTTTACATGTGCAATGCTAAGGGTTCTTTTACGAGCACAGCAATGTGTACACACTTTCCATGACAATCTTGCAGGCTCACGGTTCTCATTGGCTCACATGACCAACTTACCTTCAGGGAATATTCTTCATCTGAGAATGTAATTTTAACATTGCTAGATTGTTTTACACTAGGTGGATAATCTAGTACTTCTTCTTTTTCAGCAGTTGTATCTATAAAATTAACAAAAACATTCTCTAACACTATATAAAATCTAACATCTGGTGAATAAATGGTTAAGAGACACTTCTTTGACCCTTTGAATTGATTGGATTTTATTTGTTAACTTGTTTTGTTAAATGACATTTTGTCTTTTATGTCTAGAAAAAGCCTTTATTGAGATATAGGTAACCAATTATTTCATAAACTAAGAATAAAACTAAAATTAAAGATACATTATGTAAGATTTTAAGAAAGAGCTGACAGCTCTCGCTAGAATAGCTGAAATATAAATAATGAAAAGGGAATATATTGAAAATTTCAGTCCAACTTAACTTCATTCTGAGCCAAGTATTGGCTGTTTGAAGAAAAGTGTATACTTGATTGTCATTTTTATTGTTGTTACGATAATAAACAAAGTTTAGATGATCCATTTTATAATCAAATCATCAACTGGTGACTATCTTTAAATCCATTGCAAATCACAACCATCCAAAATAAATGAAATGAGGTTTAATGTCCTACTGTTTTGCTCCAACAGGGCTAATGAAGACAGGCATACGCCATACAGTGTGCTATGAGATAAATTTTGCCCGGACAGTGGCACTACGGCCTACTATTATGTTGAATTCTAACTGCCAAGGGATCTTTTATGTGTACGCCAACGTGTACACAGGACCTCTATTTTTCGTCCCATCAGAAAAACTATGTTGTTTCTTGCCAGGCCTTCTGTCCTGCTCCACTGACAAGGGGGAACCACGCCAGAAAATCTGGATGAACTTTCTCGCCCAATACAGGGATCGAGCACCTCCAGGTTAGCGAGTTAACATCTTACCCGCCTAGCCATCATGGCTCCAAAATCATCCAATGTTCTATAGAGTTGATTGGCATATGAATAAATGTCTACTTAATGATTTATATAACTGAGGACAAAAGGAAGATCTACAATAGGCAGATTTAGCCCTTACATAATGCATCTGTAAAAAATGCTCCAAAAACTTTCAAACCAATTATTCAATCTAATTGAATAGTGCTTGCCCCATCATAAATTGAAATAACATGTAAGATAAACCCAATATATACTTTATTTTAACTACTTGCGGCTAAAGAAATTAATGATCTTTATATTTTCATATTAATTAAAAGCATACCTGTAATGGCCTGTACAGCAACACGTAGATAACCCTTTACTTCACCCTTTTCACTGACAATATTGACTCTATGTATCAATGGTACCGGATAGAACAGATTACTCAAATATACAAAAGCCCTGAAATATATTTCACACATTTATATTAAAATGTTTAGGACAGAGGTTAAAGTTAAAAAATAATATTACTTCTGAATCACTGGCAGACCACCCAGACAGTATTTACCCAAGGGACAGTTTCTTGAAGCATATGTAAAGTACAATCTTCAATTTATGTTATTTTAAGGTCTGACTTTGATTATGTATTAGATAATTTTAATACTGTTTTATGAGAAAAAAATCTTGAACAATTTACATTTTATTAAAAAAGAAAATGTCAAAAATAAAATCTTACTGGATATAACTCCAGCACAATATTATAGGGTATTCATGACACTGGTAAACTTCCGTTTTAGCAACATAGTAACAATAAATTACTAGATGATCATGTCAACTACTTTATAATACTATACAATTTATTTATCTTAATTTCGAATTACCTGCCAACTAATCTGAACCAAGGGAATCTATCATAAAATGGATCTCCACCAGACATACTGTCTAACTGTGGTGGTGAAGTTGGTGACAAATCTCCATCATTAGGATACATTTCTCTCATTAGTTCTAATCGTTTCCTGAAATTATTAATATTTCATTCTTTACTTACTTATTTATTATTTACTGGCTTTTTCTATACATTAATACAACGATACAACAAATAAAATATCTACAAGCAAACACAAAATAAGTAAAAACAAATACAAAAAATTTCAATCTTTTCACTCTACAATGTGAGAAGGTGTTAGAAATGTCAATAAAAGTCCATCATATAAATTGGCGCACAAAAGTTGGATGTTAAACCCCCTGTTAAACCCCATTTCATTCTCAAGGTTATCAAAAGGAGAAAAAAAGTGCAAGAATTTCTTGTTGTAATAATAATAATATTAAATACACAACATCAAGTAACTCTCAACTGCATGAATAATAAAGAACCAAAGAATCAGATAATGTGATAAATCTAGATACCAACAATATCACAATTAGATGGTCATGCTGGAGTATGATGTAACTTTTGAAGGGCACAATGTTGTTACCTTTGAATGACACAATGTTGTAACCTTTAAATGATATTGTGTTGTAACCTTTGAATGGCACAGTGTTGTAACCTTAGAAGGATGCAATGTTGAAACCATTGAATGATACTATGTTGTAACCTTTGAAAGATACAATGTTGTAACCTTTGAAAGATACAATGTTGTAACCTTTGAAAGACACAATATTGTAACCTTTGAATGGCACTACATTGTAACCTTTGAATGACACAATGTTGTAATCTTTGAATTACACTATGGTTTGCAACCTTTGAATGACACTATGTTTTGCAACCTTTGAATGACACTATGTTGAAAGCTTTGACAGACACAATGTTGTAACCTTTCAAGAACACTATGCTATAACCAGTAAATGAAACTATGCTGTAACCTTTGAATGACACTATGTTGTAACCTTTGAATGACACTATGTTGTATGTTTTTGTAACCAATGAATGATACTATGCTGTAAGCTCTGAATGATACAGTTGTGTAACCTTTCAAGAACACTTTATTGTAATCTTTGAATTACACTATGTTGTAACCTATTAAGGACACTATGTTGTAACATTTGAAGGACACAATGTTGTAACATTTGAAGGACACAATGATGTAATCTTTTAATAACACTCTGTTGTAACATTTGAATTACACAATTACATTATGCTGTAACTGTCAAGAACACTATGTTGTAGCCTTTGAATCACACAATGATACAATGTTGTAACCTTTGAAAGACACTATGTAGTAACCGTTGAAGATCACTATGTTATAACCTTTGAATGAAACAATGCTGTTACTTTTGAAAAACACTATGTTGTAGCCATGTATAACATTATGTTTACAAATTCGAAAATATGAATGTATATATTAAAATATATATAGAATAGAATTGTAGTTTAGAAGGCATTATATCATCGTTAACTGATTCCTACAAAAATTATGACCACATACATACTTATTTCTAATGAACCTTGCTAACACTATCATAATTACTATTATAATTCATGTACAAAATGTTCAAGCATTATTTTCCAACTTAATGCCTTTCCTACTAAAAATATAGAGACGGGCACATGGTGTCTAATTTGACACATAAAAGAAGTCAATGCACACATACTGGGGTTTTCAATATGTAATATTCACTTTTTCCAAATTGTCTAGTCTGTGTGTTATATGTGACAATGACTAATTTCATCATTTGTTTTAATTTTTGGGAATCATTTTCTTCTTGCAAAATGTTTTCTTTTATTTTTAAACCCAATAACATTTAAAGTGAGATTCTCATTAAATTTATAAAAAAAAAAATGTGAAAATATATAAAGCAAACAAACACCATATCATCACTTACATGAATGTTAAAACTTTTGAGGATAACAGCCATTTATTACAAAAGAACATGCAAAGTTAACAAGCTGAGGTGACAGTTTATTTTCAACAAAATAATTCATTTTGATAAACCCAGTGAGATGATTTAAAAAGCTGTATTATCTAAATGAAACTGTTGCTTCAAATGAAAAAAAAAACAATGAAAATAATCATAGACACATTTAACATACAGGATAGACAGACCTGGATTGGATTAGGTTTTTGAAATTAAAGACATTTTGCTGACTGCAACCAGTTAGACATGTAAAGAAGTCCTGCTTTGCTTCAGGCGTATCCGGTGACGAATCCTCATTGTATATCTGTCTCATGAGTTCCAAACGATGTCTAGAAAGTAACATGGTGCATTGGTTAGTTTCTGTTAATATTATTAATATTTCAATGGCGTTCATAGATGAGATCTGGATCAATTGAATTCTTCTAGATGCACATTCCAAACAGAACAACATTTGATTCAAATTTGTTACTTATTTATAATCGTAGTATAATTGTCAAGAATCAATGTGCTAAAAATGAATTGGAATTACATGGATTTATAGGAACCCAGGTCTATGATATATATGTATAAAGCTTGTTTTCTCCTCTGTTTTTGTGGACAAAATAAAAATTCAAAAATTTGTGAGTTTCTTCAACAGGTTACTACTAAGTTAAATTATCATAATTTTTGAAAATAAAAAACAAATTACCTAAAAAATGTGTTTTCATGTCAATGATAATAAGCTTATACTACATTGATGTGCACAGTTACAACCTATTTGACTACAATGAACATCTATTCAAATAGACTGTCAAGTCACAATAGTTGATCCATTAGTCTTTGAAAATACTACTGCCTTTATTTAACCCAAATGGTATGAACCAATGAAATTCATTTATCAGTCAAAACTCATCCACGTAACCACAAACAACTTTTCAATGAATTAAAATAAAAAAATACATAATAGCGATCAACTAATTATTATATTTAAGCAGACAATTTAAAATACAGAACATAATTTACAAGGAAAACACAAGACATTTTAATAATAGCCCTTAGGAATTTTTTTGTAAGAAAATACCAGATTTAAGAGTGAAAAGATTGAAATATTAAATTTCTATTTCTACACTAATATCTACAAGAGATCTTATGATACTTTTAATTGCTTCTAAAAACTTCAATAGTGCACTGATAAGTTAAAATCACTCTTTTTAAAAAACAAAACATAAAAAAAATTTGCCATTAGACCCACTAAAAAAGAAAAATACAATTAACAGTAGTTGTAACAAAAGAAAATTATGACAGAAGTGTATCATAAGAACTCCTTGTATTGAATACATGCATAATAATGTATACAAAACTGAAATAAAATATATTAGCATGATTTTTGAAATTGGTGATATATATATGAATCTGTATATTGTTCCTTATCTGTCTGGATTCTTCTAACATCAATAAATGAATATAATAATAGTAAGTTAAGATATTGTTGATCGCTTCAGTACAGCGGCTACCTATAGCCTAAATGGAAAGGGATGTAGTATATGCTTATTATCATTTCTGTACAAAGTGTGTATTGAATTCTCTTAGGCACTGTTATAAATAGTATTCTTTGTTTTAGTGATTCTACAAATGTTCATTCTGAATTATAGTGTAAGTATATAATTTGGCTCCTGTTACACATACCATCTACATTTGTCAAAAAGTAAGCCGTTAAACCCCATTTCATTTGTTACACACATGTATGTGTTATGCATGTTCTATATGAGATTTAGAACTGCTTTACGCCAGGCAATAATGAAAAACATGACAAGATAAAAATGTTTGAAATACCTTAGTTTCTCTAAACTCCAGTAATGAGTAGCTCCATTCTTAGAGTCTTGTACTTCTACAGCTACTATAGTTCTAGGGAATGGTCGTTCTTCTTCACGGTCTTCTAATGGTAATAATTCTGGTGGCAGTGGTGAGTATAAAGTACTGGTTAGTAAAACAAACTGGAACTGAACCTGTAAAACATACCATCAAAATGAACATAAATTTGTCACAAATTACACTTTTGTTCTGGAAGGTAATGGTGTAGCAGATCAATTTATGAAATTTTACACACAAGATAGAAGCATACGTTTTAGGTCAATTTTCTTAAAAGGGTAAGGGAGAGATTTTTTTTTTTTTTTAAAATGGGAATAAAAATAATGGTAAAAAAAAGACAACTGTAAAAATTTGTCTTAGGACACAGACAACAATATCAAATTCATAGAATGTATCAAGCATTAGCTTATTACCTTTTTGTTTAATTCAACACTTATAGCATTTGCTTCCTTCAAGAATATGGCATTTCCCCATAAATCATCCTGTAATTATAAACAAAGAATATGTAACAAACAAACATTGACATATCAAAACACTAGTACTGGTATCAAAACTTCTGTACTTTTTGTGCCGTGAAATGAATTTTATGTTACTGAAACACACAAATTTCATTTATCTTAAGTACTAAGTATGTAGAATATGCATTAATCAACAAGTGTTGCTTATGGACATACTAAAACAAACTTACTCTAAGTGACGTAAATTGATGATATTTCCATTTACGGAATGCCCAAGATACCAAATCCCTCTGTTTTTCTGTCCATGTACATTCTTCTACAAATAGGCAGATCAATTTTATTTCACTTTTTACATAAATGAGAAAATCTATTTTATAAATACCAGTGTTAATACAATTGCTAAAAACACTTACAGATGTGTCATTTTGAATCTACATCTCGTCTTACAATTTCATAATTTTTTACAGGATAATCCAATGTTACTTTAATATGGGGTTGTATGTTGTCAAAAGGAAATAATGCTAAAACACAATTAATGTTGATAAGACTACAAAGCTGAAACAGTGTAAGATTAGTTGTTGGTTGTACCAAATAAATAATGTAGAAATTAACTATATAAATATACATACCTTCTATTTCTTCTTCTAGATCTATATCATTGATTGTAGCAAAACTTGACATCATGGAATGTCTTTCAACCTGTTCTTGTAGAGACTGTATTCTATTCTCATAGTCCTATACAAAATACACATATAACAAACATATTTATACATATAGCTACTGAACAGAAGTGGAGTTTGGATTTTTGTACAGGATATACATAATGATTTTGATGTTGGTTGGCAAACAATTAATATACACGTAGATATGCAACAAGAATTTTTTTTTTAATTGCTAAGAAATCTACAAGCTTACTTTGTGAATGGAAAATGTTTGACCATATTTAGGAACTATTTCAATGTTTTAAAAATTAGTTATATTCTATATTCCAATAAACCTACCTTTCTTTGTTGTTCAAATAACTGATCAGCTTCAATTTTCTCCTTCCTATACTGTTCTTCTAAATTCAACAACCTTTGATAAGAAATAAACTTTTGTGAAAAAGTACAAATGGTAAATACAGTAAGTATTTCCAAAAGAACTCTGACATTCTTGTGCTTATATATTTCTTATAATTTTCAAAACTATGAGCGTTTGACTAATTAATGTTCACTTAAACTTACCTTTGATTCATTTCCTTACGTAAATCTATTCCTTGTTTTTCTAATAACTCTAGCTGAGCAAATGTCCAATCAACCGGTTCACCTGATGAGAAGAAATGGCACAATAAGGGCAATGGAATGTATATATTTACTAATGCTTGGAATACGTATTAATCAAACTCTGACCAACTCTGGTTAGATGGGACACACGTTATTATGGGGTGTTTAATATGTGACCAGCTCTAATTAAATGACACAAATGTTATGGGGTGCTTAATATGTGACCAGCTCTGATTAAATGACACACACACACGTTATGGGGTGTTTAATATATGACCACCTCTGATTAAATGACAAATACTTCATGGGGACTTCTAGGAAAAAATGCAATTGTGTTTAAGATGTGCCCTTCTTCAAGCTGCATGAATGTCATCCACCCTATCAATCACACCTGGCAAAGTCTAGAACATCAGTAAGAATGGTTGATGAACTTAGAAATTTTCTTAAGTCAGGGATAATGATAGATAAATCATTATTTTCAAAAGTTGGGGTTAATGTAATTTGAAAATTTGATTATCTATTTCATTATTTTGACTCTGGATATCAGTATTCTTTCGTATAAAAATAAATATAATAAAATCATCCCTTATTGTTACTCAGAAATCTCATCCATGACAAATGGCTGCAACAAGATAGACCAATCATAAATCCACAGCACACAGAAACAGAATTCAACAATTACTTTAATATTAATAGGTCTTAAGATAAGAATTATATAAAGGTTTGGCCATTGTGAATATTCAAATATTAGTTATACAAGTTATTTTTGTAAAGTCTGTGATAATTAGTATTAACTTACTCATTAAATTATCTGTAGATTCCATCATCAAAGCTCTGCTGGCTCGAGCTGTCAAAAACAAGATATCAAAATTTTGTAAATAATTAAGTTTATAAATATTAAAGAAGTGTGAAAGGTATAACATTTAAAAAGTTTAAAGTGTAAATGTGCATGATTTTAGAAACATTTAATTTTCAAGTATCATTAAGAAGATTTGTATATTAAATTAGTTTACCTTGCTGTGGGTGATTAAACCTGAAAACATGATGTTTTCCTAATATAACTCTAGCACCAGTCTTTATTTCTGTAGGTTCATTTATTTGCCGGCCATTTACATAGCATAACGCTCCCTCTTCTGGAACTAACATCACAATGCCTGAAAGTAATAATAACTGAGAATGTTATCAATTTCACTTCTGAAATCTAAATGTGAGACTTTCACAAGAATAAACCAAAATACAGGTTTTCTTTGTAAATGAAGACAAAATGAAAAACTAAAATTGAATTTCAAGATAATAAAGAATCTTACCGTCTTTATTTTCAAATGTACAATGATTCTCTTGGATATTGGCACCACTAAGCTGGATATCTTTTGGCTGTGCAGTACCTCCCAGTCCAATTCTATTTAAAGATACATTATGGGAGATTATTATAAGGAGTTAGCCATTCTTACTATAACAGTTCAAAAAAAGATGATGAAAGAAGAATATATTGAAAATTTCAGTCAAATTACTTTATTCTGAACATAGTTATCACCAATGTAATTTTTGACTAGAAATGGGATTGAATTCCATCTTTACCGATTCTTAGTATGGCTGATCGTTTGATTGACAGGCGTTAACTCCACCTACATAATCTCTGCTGTCTTTTGTCTGCTGTCATCATATCCGAATTTGTGTTTTACCTTTTTGGATTTTTATAACAATTGGACAAAATGAGTGAGAGGGTAAATTTTCATTCTTACTTGTATTTTGGGCATGCATTAAATCAATTGGTTAATTAATGTTTAATTAATAATTTAGATAACATTTCAGACCTAAAGAAAGACCTCCAATAGACAGATTTAGCTCTTGCATAATGTATGTTTAATGATCTATATCCATGGTTTCTTTTTGAAAATCTTTAAGATTAATAAAAACATAACCGTCAATATTACAAGATTTAACCGTACACTTATATATATTTCGGGGATGTTCACATAATATTGTCTACAATTTCTGTACAATATTCATAAAATTTAGGTTACCGGTACAATAATTTACATACCTGTAATTAATTAAGAAATAGATAGATATGGTATATCAAGGTTGTGGACCCTCTAGAGACCACAGTTTTTATCCAATTTGGATGAAACTTTAAATATATGTTTTTATCATTAAGATCTTGGTTCCTTTTGATAATTATTAACATTAGTGTTACTTTGCTCTTATTTTTTGAAAAAATTTTCACAAGTTGATTTCCTTTATTTTGTTAATGTAGAATGGTAACGAACTGCTCTTTTCATTTTCTTTGTTTTATTTGTTTCGTTTGAATTTGATTTATCTGTTTAGTTTTTGATTGTTTAATTTTTGTTAATGAAGTTGATTCTTTTAAACTTTGTTTTTATTTTTGAACTCTACTTGGTGTAGGTGTTCATCAGGTAATACCTCGACTGAGTTCAATATTGAGATTAGCCGGTTGATTTGTTGGATATAAACCTTTGAATAATAGCGCCTAACAGGCAGCTGTGTTTAATTATGTTCTCCTGATTTTGATTGTTTCTGTGTGTTTGAAGTATATGTTTGTGATATGCGCTTAGAAACACTTCACGTGTAATGAAGCGCTATATAAATCGAACAATAATAATAATAATAATAATTGAATATAGGACATAATATTATAATACAATTATGATAAATCTATAGGTATACACCAGTGGCGTCGTGCCTATTGGGGAAATAAAAATATTTTTATTGATATTATTAAGACAGAAGACCTGTCCGTCTGTATTAGTCATCACACGGTCTCCAGGAGATGTCATTTGTTAAGGCATCGCTCAACAGCAGCCTCGCTTTGTACACTATCATTTAGCCTCAATCCGGGAGTATGACGTCAAAGTAACGGTTAATCTCCCCTCACGACGCCATTTAAAATTAAATCAGTCAACGAAATCCTGTTTAAATCCAAGCTGAATCCAAGCCATCCGTGGGTCTACAGAGTTGATTTTGTGCTTGTTGTGTAAATAAAGATCTAATTTATAATTTCTATGACATCTGAAGCCTAAATAAAGACTTGCAATAATCAGATTTAGCTCTTGCATAATGTATGTTTAATGAATAAAGAATAATATTCAGTATAAATTTGAATATACACAATAAAGATTTTAAAAAAAAATGTCAAAAAGCAAGGACGGAAGAAGTACACATTTGTTTAGAACTATAAGAAGTAATCAAAAAAAGAAGATTCAGTCATCAACATTTCAGGCCTTTGTATACCAAAAACTAATTCAAATTTGTTTCCATGGAGACATAAATATTATTAATTCCAACTTACAAATATAATAGGTTATGTGAATACAAAGTTTCATAAAGAGATCTAGAAATGACATATTTTCCAGAAACAATACAGGTACAAATAGAGCCTATTTGAACACCACTCACGTAACTACATTTGGCATCGGACGAAAAAACACGATGACATACCTAGTTGTGCCATCTTTTATATAATATAGCAAACATTCAGACATCAATGGATCTTCATTTAAATTCACCAAATGTGGAGACTGTGAATAAAATTAAGAACAGATTAGATATGACAAGTTTACATTACTTAATCTCAAGGGGTTGATGAAACAATAAATATAGCTACTTAGATGCATAATGTAAGAATTAGATAAAGAGTTGGCCATTCTTGCTATTATAATTCAAAAATAGATAATGCAAAATGAATATTTTGAAGTTTTGACAAAATTTAGTGTTGGTTTTTTATCATCATAGCAATATGGTACTTGAAGCCAGAACAAGCATCTTCAAGCTATGTGAATTGTTGCATCCTAATTCTTTCAATTTGGGGTCTTTTTCAATATCCAATTTATATCTACCAACAACTCTAAATTCATTATTAAAAGAACTAAAAGACTTTTGGCTACCTTTTTAGGGGAAAATACTCCAATTGTTCCACCATCTTGTTTCAGAGCAACTCCCATTTCTGCTAATACCGCTTCTCTATTAACATTTAATAAAAATAATAAATATGTACCAAAGTAATCAAACAAAGTCTCAAAACACTGCTCTAACAGTTCGAAAATATTCTTATAATCATTGCTGAATAAGACAATCTATATCACATCATCTTTTAATTCCACACCGTAACCATCATATTGTTTGCTTCTTGTTGAATTATTTCATACATTTGTTACGTTATAAATTATCATAAATATACAGAATGTCTACTTTACCTTTCCTTGCGGATATTTTCTGTTTTCCGCAACTTTTCTTCCCATGATTCATTGAGTTCAGCTATCAATTTCTCAGAGAGTTGTAATCTTTCAATAGCATCTTCTCCAGTTTCAAAACTAAGAGAATCCTTACGAGATCTGACATTTACTGGCTGGGGCAACCCTGATGAGTAAATTAATTCGATAAAAAAATGTAAATACAGCTTAACCCTTAACCGGTCATTGTCGACTATAATCACCACAACATTATACAGCTAAGTGGTGGCGGTCGACTAAAGTCGATCACAGCAAGAACCTTTTTTATAAGCTGCATTTGAGTATTTAGTTTCGTATCTAATTGATATGGCCAGGCATGCATGTCAAACAGGAACTTGTCTTGTCAAGGGCATTGAGAAAAACATGTCTTTGTTCAACATTTTTTGCCCAAAAACGTAATTTAACGATGTCGGATGGTTAAAGACTCTCAAAGTGTTTGAAATGCTTATGAATGATTCCGACGATATTTCTGATGAAAATGATTTAGAATGATTTGCAAATTATAGATCAACTGATCCCCTTCAAATTTTTTATTGGTGTCAAGGGTCTATCACTTATAATTATCCGGCAGTAGTCGATTGAAATAGGCATACAAAATATTTCACTTTAGCCTGACCACTTGACGTCATGACGTCAAAATGATGTCGACCAGTTAAGGGTTAACTAGAATTGATTCATTTGAATAATTTTTGTTTAATAAGACTTTGTGCAAGTGTATTATAATTGAGTAAGACATTAAGACTCTACAGTTGATATCTAATAATATCTATTATGGCAAGTTGGGCCTTTTTTGTACTTGCCTTCTTTGATATACTTGCCTTCTTTGATTTCAATGCCTTCACTAGCTAAAAGGTCTTTTAATCTATGAACTTCTTCTTTCAATTCACGGATCAGTCGAGCATTAGGATCTTCATTGACAACAGCCTTACACATGATCTGTTTAGCTCGATCAGCATATCTAAAACAAAATAAATAAATACGGTTTTAACACTGATGAATTCTACACTTTACAATTAAGTTCTACCATTGCCATAAGAATATACAAGTGAATGTTTTACAAGTTGGCTATATAACGATTTTTATTCAAATGAATATTAAGGTATAACAGAGGTTTATGTATTTATGCATTCAGATACATCTACTTACCTCAATGTGGTCAATGTTTCATCATAGTTCAAATCAGCTGGACTTAAAGCAGCTATCATAGCTGTCTTTGAATTACCACCTACAAAGAACATAACAACAATCATTTCAATGGAAATTGATCTACTACAAACACATTTATTTTGCCTTCACATTCACATTTTTTTTAGTTCGATTTTTACTATTTCGAGGCCGAGGCCTCTTCTCACAATGTTAAACTAAGTTACTTTTAAAGGATTCCTTAGGTTCTTAAGAAAGTGGGGTTATCCAAATATGTCTGCAGGAGTTTAACTACGTATAACCTTGAATACATACAAGTAATTTGTATTGTATTCTGGTACAGATGAATTTGTGTGTGAGAAATCAGTTTTGTTACTGTGCTTTCTACAAGATACTTTGTTGGACAGAATACAGA
Organism: Patella vulgata; assembly: GCF_932274485.2. Lineage (NCBI taxonomy): Eukaryota > Metazoa > Mollusca > Gastropoda > Patellidae > Patella > Patella vulgata. Next base: position 50,407,608 of record NC_065885.2, read on the forward strand.
AGGCAATAACAATAATTCAGTCTGTATAAAACAAAAGACTTTACAGACAATTGATCATTATATATTTATTTATTTGTTTCTGATCTGACAATATGCAGTCATGCAGACATTATTAATATAAAATTCCAAGCTAACTCCAAGATTATGTGTTTGAATATGGACTAAATGTGGAATTGCCAATTCTCAAAATGGTTCTGCACGTTTGGTTTTATCATCATTTAATTTAAGAAAATGGCTGGACAAAATCAAATGCATTTTGCCATATTTTTAGGATGTCATCAGTTATACGAGGACTTGTTTATACTCTTCAACATGCATGGTCTAATTACAAACTCTATGTTCATGTACTTATCTGAATAATGATACAAAAGCTTACCCAAGTTTTCTCGTAACAACCAAGTTAAAACTGAATCTCTGTATGGTATAAAATCTGCCTTTTTCTTTTTCTTGTTTGACTAAAATAATTAAATAAGTATAAAAAAAGTTAATCTAAAAAATATAAACTCAAATTACAATGAAAATAAAAGAAAAATTGAATGCCACAGAGGTTATTAACCAAGTCGGAATTGAGCAACGGCAGTGTTGCTATTTGCTGCAACGCCATAAACTGTTGTTAGTTCAGGTTCTTTGATTACCAGCATGTAAATACATGAGATATCAGTTTCTCCAGAATTTTGAATGGGATAGGCATCATTATCATTAACATTAAATGGGGAAATGAGGAATGAAGTCTAATATCATATTAATTTTTTACTTACATGTTATTATATATTACATATATATATGTAAATATAAGCATTATACATGAAATTTAAACAAAAAATCATACTTTGTTTCTTAATAGACAATAAACAATCCTGTTCCCCAATCCCATTCAGATATGCTGAGTAAAATATTGCTTATTAAAAAAAAAACATGCTTCTGAGGAAGATTAAAGGCTTCCTAAAATCAAAATATATTTTCCTGAATTTATTTGACACCTATAAAAGAAGTTCATTTCATTCCGCCAAATAAATGGATTACACAAAAATTTTGAAAAACTCACCATTTCAGCTAAACCTGATATAACTTTGCCTAAAGTTGTTAAAGATTTATTGATATTTGCACCTTCTTTAAGTCTTTTGCCTTGTGCTCCTGTTGAATCAGCCCTTTCACTACCAGCCAAATCAACAAGACTTATCTTACTAACCTATAAATAAAAACACATACATATATCTAAAGAATATCCCTAATACTTCTTACTAGCAATTACACTGTCTTTGTGAATATTGGTGAAAAATAACATCAACTTATAAAATGATGCAATTTACAATAAAGTGAAAATATAGCAATATTCAGATATATTTGTAGGTCATAAGAAATATACATTTAGTTAAAGATACATTTAAACATGTATGTAAGATTTAGATAAAGAGCTAACCATTCTTGCTACAATAGCTCAAAAATAGATAATGCAAAATGAAATTTTGAAAATTTCATTCAAATTACACTATTCTGAACTAAATTATCACTGTTTGTAGTTTTGACAGGATGTGTGCATTGTGGTAACCAGGGCACTGGTATATTCAAGACTTCTCGCTTTCCCATTTTTAAATTAAATTTTTAAAAGGCGAACCGTTCTAATCTAGTTAAAATCTTGAGTATCCGATGACATCGAGAGTTGATTATTGTCTTGTTTTGTTTATAAATGTCTAATTAAAAATTTAGATAACATATAAGGTCTCAAGAAAGACCTGCAATAGTCATATTTAGCTCTTACATAATGCATGTTAAAGTATTCAGATGACCTAATTAATATCTATCTTTAAGCATTTATAAATTCTAATGAAATAAACAAAATACACTCAATTTACCTTTTCACCAACCATATTAGTTTGAGAATCATGACGTCTTTGAGAAAATATAATAGTAAATACAGCATGAGATCGACTACTGGTTTCATTCATATTGGTAGAGGCAACAGTTCTAGACAAAAAAAAAAAACAACAATATTTCATTGCAAGGCACACAAAATCTCATATACCCAAATGAGAACAAAAATAATTCATTTTTGAAACCTAAAACTTATTACTTTCATGAATAATTTAATATTTGTTTTAATGTCTGAAAAAGGTAAGAGCTGTTGACCTCAAAGTTCATTTATATTGTTATTTTCTTTCAAGTTGTTTTTGGAATTAATACTGATATTTTGAGAAATTTAACCCCAACATATTCAGGATAAAATTCAAATTGTTGTCCATCAGTATGTTTTTTTTTTAACTTGTGTAGACTCACCTAGCTTTGTTGCCTTCATCTATAAGTTTATTTATATCATCAAAATGTTGAACGGCTAATTTAGATAAATCTTCTACATAAGGTCCTAATAGTGGATGTTCACGAACTCGTAGACTGTTTTTGTTTCCTGGATTAAGCAAATCACGAACTCGTTCACAGTAGATCTCCATATAGCTAACCTGTAACACAAGATAAATACATGTATTCATAAAAAATCATCATTATGCTGCAAAAATGTATATTACAAGGAATATGAGTAATCAATGAAATTCAACATAATTAAATTTCTGATTCAACTAAGAGCTAGAGCGAACTTCTAATGTTGTTCGGACTAAAACATCTCATACCACACTTCTTATTTAAGAACTTTATACACTATTGCCTTTTTGGAATCAAAGCCAATTAATTTTTACCAACTTTTACTAATTATTTATATGCTACCTACCTCTACTGAAAATTTTACATCATCAACTTTAGCTTTTTCTATTCTTTCAAATAAATCTTGACAAAGCTGAAATATATATTTCAATAAATAATGTATACACAATACTTTTTAAAACACATGATATTATTTATTCTGTTCATAAAACAAAGATGTTATTAAAAAAGAGGGCACGTTGTGAATTTAATGAGGTCAATACTGATAACTTGAAAATAAACCTCCTGATAAATTATAAGTCACATAATCCTAATGATATGCACACAATGCAACAATTTATTGACAAGTGTCATTGACTTAAGACATGGGGTCATTATAACCAAATGACAAATTGTAGATCAACAAAATATAATCCTTTATTACGAATCTGCTCCAGATTTTGAAATGGAGCTAGAGGAAAACTCTCTGATGTCTTCCACATGAAACTGATCATTTGTCTTCATTAAACTATTTTTTGTCTTCATTAACCTATTTATTCTAAACTTAACAACTGTTCTAAATTAAATCTGGGATATGCCCTTCAGCAAAATTCTCGCAAAAATGACAAATGCGGCTTTGAAAATGCTAAGTTCTAATATACATATCTCACCTGTGGAATAATACCCTCTTGACCTGCTTCATTTTTACCCATCATTGTATAACTCTTACCACTACCTGTCTGGCCATACGCAAATATACAAACATTATATCCTTCAAATGAATGATCTAACATCTCAATGCCAATGTCTTCATAAACTTTTTTTTGTGAAGCAAAATTAGGATCTGCTGCCTGAAATTAAAAGAATTAAACATTATCTTCCAGAGAAACTCATTAACTACTGCACATACATGCATTTAAGTCTGTAAAAATGAAAGTTCCTTTATTTCATTAAATAATTAACAGAAGATCTTATTAATTAAATCATTTATAAAATGGAAGATGAAAAAGATCCTATTCATCATTTATTTAACAAAAGTTGAAGAAAATCAAATTCGTCATTTAATTATTGGAAGTTGAAGACGGAGAAGATATTATTTATCATTCATTCAACAGAAGTTCACAGAGACATTATTCATCATTTATTTAACAGAAAGTGAAGAAGATCCTATATGCATCATCCATTTAAAGGAAGACGGAGGTATTATTGATCAGAGGTTGGAGAAGATTTATCATTTAATAACAGAAGTTGAAGAAGATCTTACTCATTATTTATATAACGAAAATCAATATTGTATTCTGTTGGAAAACTAAAGATCATAGGAAGTCATGACCGTGTAAAAGTTTTACTCTCATTGATGACACGATAAAACTGTAACGACTTATTTCACAATATGATAAAGTCCTAAATATTTTACAAATTGTGTAATATAACACAAAGCTATCAATAAAATTATCTTTCACTTTCACATAACAATAAATATCAAAATTTTTAACAAACAGTTACCATGCAAGACACACCCACATTTTGCATGAGATGGGCAGTGAACCAGCTAAAAAAATATTGAAGTGAACCAAGTTATTTGGGATATTAACATACCTTTTAAGTTTCATCGAAATCGGATAAAAATTGCGACCTCTAGAGTCTCCATAAGCTACAAATATGATTTCTCGTACAATCAGGGCCATAAATAATCCAGGAAGCTACTATCCGATATGGGCTAATATTAAAAAGATCCAACATCTTTTGGATATAAAAATATATTTAAAGTTTCAACAAAATTGGATAAAAATTGTGATCTCTAGAGGGTCCACAATGTATTACATACTTTTACACTATTTGCATATAGGGAGTGGCCATTTTGGTCTGATTTTCACAAAATTCTAACTCAACCATCATTACGGTGTAACAGTTATATATATATGAACAGTTTTTAAAATCAAATATAAATTGTGACCTCTAGAGGGCCCACAAGCTAAAAACACAATTTTTTGTACAATCAGGGGCTATAATACATGAAGTTATGGTCCAATACATGCCAATATCGAAAGGAACCAAGATCTTTGGAAATAAACCTATATTTCAAGTTTCGTTAAAATCGGATAAAAATTGTGACGTGTCCACAAACAAAATGTGAACGAACGCACGGAAATAGGGGTGATGCCTATATACGTCTACATGAAAATGTGGGAGTATAAAAATCGGCTATCTAATCAACAGTAATCCATGACAAAATAATGCGGAAATAATGAATTAAAAAATGGTGTTCATCGACACAAAGACTTGAATTAGTGTAACTGATTGGTTGCAGTCAATCTATGAGTTCTGCATACATCAACACTTTGGCAACTGAAAGCAGTTGGCCGCAACTGGTTGGTTGCTCAATTCAACGTGTGTACACCAGTATCTGCTAAACAGAACTACAAGTGCTTCAGTGGGTCATGGGTAATGTGATTTTTTCAAAATGGCTGCCCAAGTGATCAGCTTTCAGAAAATATAAATTTTGTCCCTGTGTCATAACACTACAACTTGGGGTATCGTTTAGTTGTGCTGTTTCAGCAGAAGTTTCTGTATTCAATGTTTAGTTTCAAACCATTGTTAGCAATTTTAATTTGTTCAAATTCGTTGAGAATCATCAAAAAATATTAGGTTCCTACTGTCATATAGTTTAAAATGGTCCGTCTAGATTAGATAATAAGTGTTGGAAATGAAATGAAATGGAGTTTAACATCCTACGGATCTGCTCAGAACTGGGCTAATGAAGACGGGCATATGCCATACAGTGTGATATGAGGGAAATTTTGCCCAGACAGCAAAATTTGTTTTAGGCAATACAAATAAAATAAGTTAATTCTCGCCCCTCCCCCCCCCAAAAAAAATAAATGGATACGCATACAGTCTTTATACAGAATACATAACGTCCTCCCAACCATTGACACATAACTCATAAAAAATATGTCACATGTGCCTACTTCATCTATGTGATTACCTCATGGTTTCTCCATCGTCAGACATTTTAAATGTCCTTGAAGTCAGCCGACAGCATGTGTAAACTAGTCATATCCTAATAATATATAGTGCCCCAATTTAATAGACAGTAATTATAATGTTCAAAATGCTTCGTGATACTTATCTACTGCCCAGTCCTTTACAAAGCGTGAACGTGACGATGCTGACACACCCGTGGCCACTGGTTTTACTTGAGTTCTGTGCCGTCACACAATAATGTTTGTAACCATTTTATTTCCTAACAATTGCCACGTCTGACAGCCAATTTGTCATTATACAATATTTTAACCATTTTCCATTCACTAACAACATACATTATATATCCATTCGAATCACTAACTGTTAACATCTTTAACTTTCTTCCGTATTGAAACTTTTAAGACTCCATACAGAAATTCCTATCTGCAGTGGCACTTTCATGTGATCTCGCTATTGCATGTAATTCAATACCTGCGGCGTTGCTTACTACGAAACTAGTAAAATGTTTGATTTGGTCGCAAAATACCTGTGAAAGGTCACGTACACCAATAATAGACATGATAATACACGGAAGTTGGCTATGTCTTTCTATGATAATGCAGCATTTTAAAATTCACTCTAAAATATTCCAGTCACAAGTGTGTAATCTATAACAATTCAAGTCGAGAATGGCAGCTATTAAAAATGTTTTGACTTAACAGCTGCTTATGTAGATAATTATAATGAGATAATGATTAGGTCAACTGGTGGTGTGTATAGACAGTGATATGAGCATAGTAGTGTATATTCTATATGTTGGCCTTGTGACGTCACCAGCCAATCAACCGGATTTAGGTTGTAATTGGAAAATTAAATAGTGTTTTTGTGCGCCCAATACTTAAACGTTAATATGTTTAATAATTTTAATCAAATTGGTGTGAACTTGCCGTAATGTGTATATACTATATATAACCACTAGTTATATGTACATATAATATTGTTTTCTCACTTGATGTGCTCGTTAACGAAGCATTATGTAAGATTTAGATAAAGAGTTGGCCGTTTTTGCTATAATAGTTTAAAAATAGATAATGCAAAATGTAGGCCTCTGTATTGAAAATGTCATTCAAAATACTTAATTCTGAGCTAAGTTATCGCTGTTTGAAGTCTTGACAAGATGTGGCATAGATTGTCTATTATCGTAACAAAGGTACTTTTTATTCGAAACTTAGCCTCTATTTGCAATTTTTAAATTAAATCATTAAATGGTGACAGTGTTTTAATCTGTTTAAATCCATGCCATCTGATAGTCTAGAGAGTTGATTATAGGCTTGTCATGTGAATAAATTTCTAAATAGTAGTTTATATAAAATTTGAAGCCCAAAAAAAGACCTGCATTAGGCAGATTAAGCTTGTCATATGAATAAATGTCTAAATAGTAGTTTATATGAAATTTGAAGCCCCAAAAAAGACGTGCATTAGGCAGATTATGGTTGTCATTATCGACTGAAGCCAAAATAAAGATCTGCAAACATAATACATCTTTAAATACAGAAATTCCCACTAAATCAGCACAACTACATGATAACTAAGCTGTAGTGTAAGCCGTATACCATAGTATTTTACTATAAACCTTCTCAGGAAATTAAGTTAGGCTAAGCAGGGATAGAGGGATAAGCAGAATGACTCTGTGTATGAACGGGAAAACCATCGAGTTGAAAGAGCGGCTACGAGACTACAAACACCAAGTGCGGAGAAGAATGTACCGCCAACCATGTCCTGGTAGACTGCGAGGTATACGAGGAAGAGAGAAGGGAACTAGTGAGAACAATGGAGACCAACAACATACCATTCAACACTAAGAACCTACTCTTCCCGAGACCAGATCTGAAACTGCAAATCTTCGAACAAATCCACGCCCTAATGGACACAGTTGGACTAAGTAGAATAGTGAAGTAAGAGGGGGTCACGGTTAGACGGGCCAGGCATCTAAACACTAAACTACATAGGGGATTTATACCAAACTGGCAGGATAGTGGAGTAAGGGAGAGTCTCGATCAGACGGACTCGGCATCTAAACAGGATTCCGCCAAAAACAGACACCAAACCTACAGAGTGGGATAGTGGAGTAAGGGGAGGTCACGATAAGACGGGCCTGGCACCTAAACACAAACCCCACAAAGATGACATCTACCAAACTAGCAGGATAGTGGAGTAAGGGGGAGTTACGGTCAGACGAACTTGGCATCTAAACACTATTCCGCAAATAAAACTGATACCAAACCCAGAGAGTGGGAAAGTGGAGTAAGGGGAGGCCACGATAAGACGGGTCTGGCACCTAAAGACTAACCCCAAACGATGACATCTACCAATCCAGAAGCAGACGAGATCATCTACCAAACGATATGTTTTATATTAAATAAAGGGAAGAACTTCCCACTAAACCAAATCCATGGCCTAAGGCCAAATGGAAAGATTGCAAAATCATATTCTAAAAAACAGGAATCAGCTTCGGCTCTCCTATGTCTTGTCTGCGATATCACTTATGTGGAAGCAGACGTTAAACACCAAGAACGAACGAACAAAGTTAGGCTACCAAAGAATTTCCATAGTTTTTCGAGGCTGTTTTTATCTGACAGTCTCTTACTGTTTTAGCTCTAGAATTATGCTGAAATTTTGTGAAAATATTGGTAGGCCTATTTGTAGCCCCTTTCAGAAAAGAGTTTTCCTTTCTTTTTATCATAATTAAGAGTATACATAGCAAATCAACACAAATAGAAGTGAATGCTGATCATGTGAAGGCCCACGTGACCTCTAGGTCGTACAAACTGGATACGATCAGTCGCGTAGATTGACCATTTTCGAGAAACTGAGTACAACTAGTTCCTAGAAATGTAGAACACAAGCAATTAGCAGTAACTTGTTGTCAACTGATGGTTTACCAGTTACAAGCGAGTACACTGACACAAACCGGCAACTTATCGTATCCTCTCAGTTGCAGCCAATTGCGGCCAGTTGCAAGTGTCGATGTACACCAAGTTTCGGCTGTACCTTGTCAAAATGTCAATCACAATTGAACTAGCACCTGACATTTTTAACTTTGTGCCAGACATGTATAAATAAAGTCCTTAAATAAAGACACAAGAAAATCTGTGTCTCACAAAAGGACTGGCACCAGAGGAATTGTGCCGCACAAAGCCTGAATTTGTTCCTGGGAATGTCTGTGACAGGTATTTCAGGTTTGTTTATACCACTTTCAATACACATGTTAATAGTATGTTACTTACATACAAATTTGTACAATTATCAGTTAACAGGTTAAACAAAAAAAATACTTACTGTTGTGTGAGACCAATAGGAGTAGTCAAATGAAAATGTGTTTGCTTTTCTTTCTTTTGATCCAGCCTTTGGGTTTGTTATGGCTGAAAAACAGAAAATCAAAAAGTCCCTTTATGCTGGACCTTATTAAAGAAGTAGTATTCTATCAGGGCCTGAACCATTCTCTATACATGACGAATGATAATTTAAGCAGGAAATACTAAGGATGTATTATTATGTACATAAATAACAGGTCCAGACTCGGTTTTGGTTTTTATTCAAACAATCAAAATTTTAACCGAACACTACACAATCCTGGATCAAGACCAAGTCATTTGGTGGACCACTTCTGTTTTAGACTGAATATGTACATGTAATACTGAAAATTTTGTAATACGGCTCCAGGGCCGAGCTGGATACCATTTCATTAGATATTGTAATATAAATGCAGTTATAGACAGAGAAATTAAGCACAGCTTTAAAATATCCTTAACAGTAAGCATTTACAATAATATAAATACCAATACAGTTTACCCTGTCATCATGACATCATACACTTATTTGTGATCTTTATCAAGAAACTAAATTTTAAAATATAATAATTCTGTTGACTGTACTTACTTGTAGTGTCACCTGCCATGTCAATGATACATTCAGCATCTCTAGTTATTTCACGGTTGTTGAAAGGGCGAACCCTCACAGCAACCTTTACAGATGACATAATGACTTTTAATTAAAAATCTTAAAAAAAAATAAACATAGAATTTTATATGCCAGATACTTAGCTTGAAACTTTCTGAACCATTCAGATTTGATGTAAACAAGAATTCAAAGTGTTTGTCTGGGTTTATATGTGTGTTCTGGGTTTGATTTTTATGTGCTGTGTGGTCTTCCTACACATAATATGCAAAAAGTTAAAAAACAACTTGGTAATTTTTAATTACATATGTATACATGTAGGCATTTATGATAATAGAAATGGTATTGTCTGCTTCACTAAATGTGGTCTAACATGATCTGTTCAAATTACATGAATAGATGTCGTGTACAAGTAAATTAACATGGTATAATGACTGAGAAGAGGCCTACTATTAAATACGGAAATAAGGAATGAAAACGGTATCTTCCAAAAGCTTTTTCATGTTAAATAGTAAATTGATTCTCAGCCATTCTAGAAGAAAAATTATCATATGTTGATCATATGAGACAATAATTTCAAAATGTCTACTACTGGCTTTTTAGAATATATTTAGTACAATAAGTCAATAGTTAATTCGCTATATAACTCTTATCATTTACAGATAAATTTAATGTCAATGGCTAATATGTTCATCAATGTTATAAATATTTAATTGTTCTTTTTTTTACATGACGTACACAATGACCATCACATTTTCATAATTATTTCTTCTCTTGGATTCTGATAATATAACTCTAGCTATCTGGTATAGCAGCCATTATTGATGATGACAATATCACAATCAAAGGCAGATAACACGAAATGAATTTCTCAAAGACCAAATAAGAGATAGACTTATAAAATATTGCTCATTTTAAGTGGGTTTATTTATGTCAAAGATGTCACCATATGCTTAAGATGGTTATTGTTTACCAACAACATTGATCCTAAATAAACAATATATAACCCTTTTAATTCTATGTGCTATGTTATTCTTAAACAATTATCAGATATTTTTGGTTTGTATCTTTTAACGAGGTTAAATATATATGAGAAGATGGCCTTGGGTAGGACATATTAATCATCCCGTCTTAATTTATTTTGATCTGGTCGATCATGTTAAGGAATTTGATCTGTCTCTCTGATTTAAGATATAAATTAGAAAAAATAGTACATCAATATAATCTACTAAATAATACATGAAAAAAACTAACCCTAAATAATTGTTTCTTCTTTTAAATGCCTCACATCATCATTGCAGACATGATCTCACCCAGATTCCTGCATTGACATGAAGAATAAATTTTCTCCCAACTACTGTCATAGGCATGCTCAGTCGGGATAATGATGAATAAATTATGTTGAAGCAACACATACCATTATTGATTCCTGGAGTTCTGAAGGCAGAAAATAAATTATTGATCGTAGGAAGAACACATTACTCATGAACAGAAGGAGTGATGTAAAAGCATGCTTATGAACAGTTTCTTCTACCTACACATGTTAAAAACTACCACACTCAATCATGCATTAATCTCTCACAATAACATGTTTAACTGTAATTTCAAATACTGCCTCTGGGCTCAACAACTCAAGTCAGATCTATTCTAAATTAAGTGATAATTGCTATCAAATTTCACAAACTGAAGGTATTTGAAGCTAAAACATAGTATTTTTCATAATAATTTGACCACCAAATATTAGTAAAATTAATAAATAAAACAGAATAACAAGTGAATTTTGTATACTGTCATTTAGGGGGACAAAATATGAAAGTGATTTTAAGATGACACAGTCAACTCAAAGTGTTTTCACTCAACCAAATTTAATCTTATAATTTTTTTAAGAAAAATGTTAAGTTGTTCACAATGGATGATTGGATGTCTGCTGATACAAAGGGGGGGGGGGCTGGATGGTCGAATGGTAAGCACGTTTGCGCTGTATCGTAAGGTCTGTCATTGAGTTAACTGGCGTGACAAGGAGTAGGGTCGCCTGTCCAACCTCGTGGGTTTTCTCCAGGTTTTCCGGTTTCCTCCCACTGCTAAAGACCCCTACGCGCAAGCGAATTGTTGAAATAAAATTGAACCATGTGTTACATGTAGTCCCAAAATGACCTAGTTTGTGTTGAGTGGACGTTAAACCCCATTTCTCTCTCTCTCTCTCTCTGCTGATACAATGCAGAAGTACCTACAAAACTATAAAGTTCCCATGGAGAACAATTTGTCGGATTCAAAATTAATTGTTAGTCTTTATGCCTATCCTGAAAACTTAACATGACTTTCAATTTTATGAGCCTTGCCTAAAGTGAACAAAGCATTCTCAGATGTAAGTTAAGAATTTACTCAAAATTGTTCGCCTTATAATATCTTAACTAAACTATAGCCCCTTAAAAAACCTTTGTTGCTTTAATTTATCAAATATACCTTTCTAAAACATGTAGTTTAAGGTTGATCTGTCAATAAATTTTGAACAATTACAAAAATTTAATGTAGATTTACATACATGTATCATTAAATATTGGAGAGCTATACAAATTAAAATACACCCTCTAAAATTAATTAAAATAAGTACAACCATATACCACCAAAAATATTTTATGCAGACAGCCTAGTCCAAAAAACCCACAGGATTACTGACACACCACAAAATAAGATGTAAGCAAAAAAAGCTTATATAAGTACATCTGTGCACAGGTTGTGCTTACAATTAACATAACACATTATGTCACCCTTGGGGTCATTACCTCAATGATTACAATAACACTAATTAGATAAATTAGGTGTTTTGTGAATCCAAACAACCTGTTGAATTTGAACCATATTTTAGGTACAGTTATTTTACCAATAATCAATATATTTATTTGATTAGATGGACGACCTGATAGAAGAAGACAATGTCTCAACCAAATAAAAGCCAATAGACTATAATCATCTTAAAATTACACATATAATTGTGGACTAATTTAGCAACAGCCAAAACAGTCTGTGTATCTTGACAAACCAGACGATATTGGTTACAGGCCCTGGGACTGTATGTAACAGTGGACGTTTACGACTGGCCCTCAGATCCATTCACTTGATTTCATATTTCTTGTTTATTTCTTACAAAGTTGCAATGATGTAGTTTGTATTGTCCAGAGGTGTGTCTTGTTGGTTTTGTTTTGTGTGTAGTGCAGTCCTCCTGCACTTAGTATGTTAATGGGTGTTCAAGAAAAGCAAACTCTATACACTCCTGAAGTAGTTTCTACCTCAATAACAATTCAATATTAGCTCTTGGTTTCTCCACTCATCGACATCAGTTTACAGTTGAGATCCTGATTTTGTTCTGTTATTTGGCTGGCTATCTGCTGCCGAGGGGGCGGGCCCAACCTCATTTATCGAGATATAGTGTATTAGGGACCTGGGTTGGCTACTGATGTTGATAAGTCTTGATCATTTACTGAAAATTATATGTTTGTAAATAAAGTATTTTGTGAGTACACTGAAGTATCATAAAACTTGCACTGACAGTGGCACTATGACCTAATATTAATTCGATAGATCATTAATGTGCTGTCAATTGCATACAATGAACAGTTTTCTGTCCCATCTGATGACTCAGCGATTGTCCTGCAAATCAGCGATAAAAATGGGACATATCTCTAGAATTCATAATTGAAAAAGCATAGGATTTCTTTTAATTGGATAAAAATTTAATTAAGAATTGCAGCCTATTCGGTGCTAACAAAATTTCATAACAAAGGGTGGTGATTATTGAAACATGTCAAAAACTAAACTATTGAAGACGACCATACAGGATTATTGAAAATGTTGAAAACCAAAAGGCTCTGTTATTTCAATGAGATAGACAACCAAATATCTTGTTCAAAAAGATATATGGCTTATTGCAGCCTTTATGGTGTCAACAATATAGGTAATCATATGGACGGACAAGGGTGACGCAATGTATATATATATTTTTACAGATGCATGTAACACAATGAAATGAAATGAAATGGGGTTTAACGTCCTACTGTTCTGCTCCTATACTGGGCTAATGAAGACGGGCATACGCCATACAGTGTGCTATGAGGGAAATTTTCGGCACTATCGCCTACTCTTATATCGAATTCCAACTGCCAAGGGATCTTTTACGTGCATTCCAATGTTTACACGGGACCTCGGTTTTTCGTCTCATCCGAAGGACTAGACAGCTGTCCTTGTCAGGCATGTAATACAAAAACTCTCTATAGTATTGAAAACGTAAACATAGTAATAAATAATCATGTGCTAGTCTGAATCTGATCGAAATATTGCATTGTCAAGAAGACAGCCTCAGTAACTTGGTACTTACATTATAAGACTTTCAGAAATGCATAACCTAATAAGCACTAAGCAGTCAGGAGTTTTTTTTTAAAATCTAATCATATTATATATATATTATATTTATTTCCCCTGCCTCACATCTAAATTGTAGGCTATACAGAACCACACTTTTACCCACCATATAATTAATGAAGTAGTACCCTCAACACCAGACCTCCACCTAAATTGTAACCTGCAACACTTCTTATTGTAAAACTTCCCTTATAAACAATACAGACTGGTTCTTCTGTATTATTCTTATTTTTGTGATAGTCAAAACAACCGCAATTGTTCTATCATGCACAAAGTTTCTGGTTCCTCTTTAGTTGTTTACATTCCCAATAGAACATTGGACATTGACATTAGATTACCACTAATAACAGTCCAAAGTTATTTTCTTTGCTTATTCCAATGAGATCAACTAATAGATTTAGTCCAAGTTTTTTCTCCATGGCATCACTGGATGCCCATGCTTTCGATCGCCTGCATTGTGGGTTCCACTCTAATGCCAGATTGAATGTGAGCAGCACAACGTATGTCCAATTTAATGGATTCATCTTTGGTTTACTTGTTTGTTCTTTCTTAGTTTCTGGTTTGAAATATGATCTGGCAATCTGACCCATACAGGATCCTTCTGAGACAAGTGTTCACAAACACCTGTAGTTTGTGATCAGCGCCCTTGGTTTACCTAAAGTACAATGGACTTGATTTTCAAGTTAAACAACTGGAGTTTAGTCGTGACTGTGGTATCAATATCCTTGTCCACTTCTTCTACAATGCTACAAACAGTTAATGTCCTCTGTCTATGTACAGTAAAAGACTGGAATACATCTGTGGATAATGCACCAGCATTCTGTTTATCATACAAAATGAATTGGGGTTAAAAGTCCAACTTTTCTGATTCCAACACTAAAGAAGGCAGGCATAAACTACACTATGCAGTTTGAGGGTAATTTTGTAAACTGTCAAGGGTCCTTTAACTTCTTTTATGTGCATGCCAACATGTTTGAAGGACCTTGGTTTTCTATCCTAGATTCGAATGACCACATACTGTTCCTTGCCAGGCCCTCCATCCTGCACCACTGACAAAGAGAAATCACCCTGGAAAATGCTGAACAGCCAAAAACGAGATCGAACCTGGGACCTGTTGTGATCCAGTGGTCTTACTCACCAAACCACCAGTGCTCCCTGTTTCAAATAATGTTTTTTGTAGATTGAATTATATCTATGAGTTCTCTTTTAATTATTAGTGACTTAAATTGTTATATGGAGAATGGAGCAACTGAGACAATTCTAGATGAATATTTTAGAATTGTTCCATGACATGATGAATGTGATCTTATCTGTTGTATCAGATCACAAGGTCCATTGAGACCACTGGCCTGGTTTCGATTCCCTTGTTATACATGACAAGAAGGAGTAGGGTCACCTGTCCAATTGTGGGTTTCCCCCCTCCCACTGCTAAAGACCCCTACGCACAAGTGAATGATTGAAATAAAATTGAACCATGTGTTAGTCCCGAAATGACCTAGTTTGTGTTGAGTGGAGGTTAAACCCCATCTCTCTCTTCTTATCTGAGTTATCGAACCTTTTGCTGAAGCCGTTGACTAAATTTATCTATGTTTATATCTAAAAACTAGACTTTCTCATTTAATTTAACACCTTTTATTACAATTTGAAAACACAAATGGATCTATATCATTTTTCAATTTAGAAGTATCAACCATGCAAAGCTTTGTCGCAGTTTACCGTCTGACTATGGCGATAGGCGATGATTAATAACAACAAAAAAATGATATTGACCTCGTGACCCACAGATACTGAGATAGACACACACTAGTGAGATGATTCCTCAAATCGGCAACCCCCCGTGCATCTGTTGAAGATTATTTATATACAATACATAAAGTAAAACAAAAGAGAGGTTAAATTTAAAGAAAATGTGATTTTACTAGGCCTTATATTTAAAATCTAAGTTTACTCACACAATTCATAAAAAGGTTTGATCATTCACTGTCTGTTTCATATGACATTAACTCGAGAATCCGAGTCGACCCTAAGTCCAAAACAAATAGTCAGTCGAATAAACCGGTCGATGGCTTATTAAAATTTTGGAATCGTTTGTAATCTGTATAAGTTAAAGAAAAAACGCACTAATTCCAATATCTTTTATCATTGTTTTTGTTTATTTTTTACGTCCCCTCATGTTCAAATTTGATTGTTCAAATTAAAACTTTAAGGTGTTATCTTAGTTATTGCCACCGCGGCTTAATAAAGTCATGCTTGACTTTTTCCCTCATCCCCATATGCCCCCATCTTTTAAGTGCACGCCAATGTGTACACGGGACCTCGGTTTTTCGTCCCATCCGAACGACTAGACATCTGTCCTTGTCCACCTCCAAAAGAATAGAGTCCCTATATATGATATGTTGGGTTAGGGGGGCGATGGGGATGAGGTATTTGACATTATCATGTGGCCTCGTCCAGTCGATAAAATCAGTCAGTTAGTTCAGTCGAATAATCCAGTCGAATAAACCAGTCGAATAATTGAGTCGAAAAGTTCAGTCGAATAAACCAGTCGAATAGTTCAGTCGAATAATTCAGTCGAATAAACAAGTCGCTCAATATTAAGCAGCGGTGGCAGTGGGCTAAGATGATATGGTAGCAAATCATGCTCTTAGACATAGCTGAAGGAGCCGGGGCATGGGGTAGAGACCGGGGGGCTTCCCAACTAGTTTCAAGAAATGAAAAGAAATGAAATGGGGTTTTAACGTCCTACTGTTCTGCTTGGAACTGGGCTAATGAAGACGGGCATACGCCATACACTGTGCGATGAGGGAAATTTTGCCCGGACAGCGGCACTACGGCCTACTAGTTTAAACATATTTTATTGACAAATATCAAAAGGATTGAGCACAAGTTTCAAAAACTTAGAAAAGCCCTTTCCATACATAGAAATGATAGACATTATTTAATACTAACAAGATTTCGAAATAGTATATACAATAATAAATAATTTATAAGTAATATAAGTAAAGTCAGATGAATTATATCTCAAAGCTCTATATAAAATAAGTGAAGAGGTGATAAAGAGAATATAAAATTATATTTAAAACATTGAAAAATAAAGTTTAATAAATGGGATATAAATGAACTGATGCATGTATAAAATGATAAAAAGAAATAATAATAAAAAATAAAAAAAAATGGGGGGTGGGGGGTGCGGGAAAAAAAAAAAAAAAAAAAAAAAAAAAAAAAAGTTATCCACCAAAAAAGCTAAAGCTAATAATTTATTCTAAGATGTAACTACTAACAATAACTTTTATTTAAATTTAAATCGTTTTGAAAGTTTGATATATTTGTGAACTTCAAGGAAAAGGTTTGTATTCATCTCAATTGACAATTCTGAATTGCCGCACAATAGGATATCTATATTTATCACAGAATAACTTGACAATGTATTTAATAGTTCAGCACGAATTACATCATATAAGTGACATTGCAGGAAATAGTGTTCGGCATTTTCTATAAATTTGCCACAAGAACATGTGGGATCATTCACAACGTTTATTTCATACAAATCATTTTGCAACGAACTACACCCATGCCGTATTCTAGTGTGAATAATATTTTCATGTCTATTACCTTTACAGTAGTAGATTGGCGCTTTATGTATTAAGGAACGTAATTTTTGTTTGTATAGATATTTGAAGGATTTAAGAGTGGTTGATTGCTTTATGGGGTCCTCTAATAATTCCCAATCTCGAATTGTTGTGGGGAAGTACGAAGTTTGGTGTAATGCTGTTCTACAATAAGGATATCTATATTCGCTAATGTTTCTTAAATTGTATTTTTGTGGTGTTTGTTGATAATATTCTAGAATGTCATATAAGTATGCTGGGTTTCTCTGATTTTTAATTTGAAAAAATGTGGTTAGTCGCTTTTGTGTACGTCTGTCTGACAATTTATTCCATCCGGTTTCAAAATAAAGCGCTTCACGAGAACAAGTTTTAGTTAGTCCAGTCACAATCCTGGCAGCTTCTAGCTGTACCTTTTCAAGTTTTTCGGTATTGGAAACGTTACACCCATCCCACACTTCACATGCGTATTCCAATTTTGGCCTTATGAATATCAAATATACGTTATTTAGAGTTTGTCTATTAAAGGTGAATTTTAGTTTACGCAAAATATTTAATAATTTTGAGGTGGACGAGATAATAGTTTCTATATGGATGGTCCATTTGGCGTCATTTGAAAGGGTAATGCCCAAGTGTTTGTGACATTTAACCACTTCAAGTGCTTGATTATCGAATATCAGACTCGGATAATTTTCTGTTTTTTTGGAGCTAAATAAAATAGCTTTTGTTTTGTTTGGATTAAAGTTTATAAGCCAATTATTCGCCCAAATGTTGAGATTCGTCAGATCGTAGTTTAGGGACTGTTCTATCTCTGAAACTGACTGTTTGCTACACCCAAGTGCCGTGTCGTCTGCAAATAATCTAGCCACATTATGGAGTACATCTTGTACATCATTGATGTAAGTCAAAAACAAAAAGGGGCCCAAAACTGATCCCTGGGGAACTCCTGATTGAAGAGTAATTTCTGATGACACAGAGCCATTTACGAATACCCGTTGAGTCCGGTCTTGGACATAACTAGACAACCACGTAATTAGCATGCCTGAAACCCCATATTGACTTAATTTGTGAATCAAACCAGGTAAATATACGCGGTCAAACGCTTTAGATATATCGCAAAAAACATAGCAGGAATATAGTTGCTTATCTATTGCAGATGAGATATCATGATACACTTCTAAAAGTTGATGAACAGTAGAGTAGTTCGGTCGAAACCCTGATTGGTATTTGTACAAGAGATTGTTTTCATGAAAATAGTTAAACAGGTGTTTGAAAACTACCTTTTCTAATAATTTGCTCAAAGAACTTAATAGGCTTATAGGTCGGTAGTTTGAAACTAGAGAGCTGTCTCCTTTTTTATAGAAAGGTAGGACATTTGCTTTTTTCCAAATTGTTGGAAAAACGCCTGATTCTAGTGATTTGTTAAATATATATTTTAATGGTACACATATTGAGGTTTTGGTATATTTTAGTAACTTGTTACTAATATTATCAAATCCATTGGCTTTTTTCAATTTCAGTGTACTTATAAGATCTGCGATTTCCTTTTCTTCGACTAAAGGAATATCAAGTTGACAATTTGTTCGCTTATTGAATTTTGGTAATTCTCCTTGCTGAGTGTTATTTGAAATTGATCCGAAATAGTTGTTAAGTAATTCAGCTTTATCAAAATTTGAATGAGCAATTCTTCCATTGGGGTCTAAAAGTGGAGGAATATCATTTGATACATTTTGGCCTAATACTTTCCTTAAATTATTCCAGTAATTCTGGCTATTTGTATCGTTAGAATTCAAGAAATTTGTGATTTCTTCTTTGTATTTTGTTTTTAACGCTTTTTTAAAATTATTTACTTTATTTCTTTGAACTTTGTATTTTCTTAAATCGCATTCATGTTGTGTTTTCAAAGCTTTTTTGTGTAACCTGTTTCTGATTCTTATCGCTCTACGTATTTCTGTATTGAACCACGGTTTGTCAGTTAGTCTTATAGTTATTGATTTCTTTGGTATGCACAATGTAATATAGCTGTTTAAAATTTCATAAAATTTTGAACATACTAAGTTAATATCATATGATATGAACGAAGAAAGGGGATGGGGTGGGGCGGGGGTGGGGGGGGGGGTGAGGTATTTGACATTTTCATGTGGCCTCGTCCAGTCGATAAAACCAGTCAGTTAGTTCAGTCGAATAATCCAGTCGAATAAACCAGTCGAATAATTCAGTCGAAAAGTTCAGTCGAATAAACCAGTCGAATAGTTCAGTCGAATAATTCAGTCGAATAATCCAGTCGAATAATTCAGTCGAATAAACAAGTCGCTCAATATTAAGCAGCGGTGGCAGCGGGCTAAGATAATATAGTAGCAAATCATGCTCGTAGCCATAGCTGAAGGAGCCGGGGGCATGGGGTAGGGACCGGGGGGCTTCCCAACTAGTTTCAAGAAATGAAAAGAAATGAAATGGGGTTTTAACGTCCTACTGTTCTGCTTGGAACTGGGCTAATGAATACGGGCAGACGCCATACACTGTGCGATGAGGGAAATTTTGCCCGGACAGCGGCACTACGGCCTACTCTTATATCGAATTCCATCTGTCAAAGGGATCTTTTACATCCACTCCAATGTATACACGGGACCTCGGTTTTTCGTCCCATCCGAAAGACTAGACAGCTGTCCTTGTCCGCCTCGAAAAGAATAGAGTCCCTATATATGATATAAACGAAGAAAGGGGATGGGGTGGGGCGGGGGTGGGGGGGGATGAGGTATTTGATATTTTCATGTGGCCTCGTCCAGTCGATAAAACCAGTTAGTTAGTTCAGTCGAATAATCCAGTCGAATAAACCAGTCGAAAAGTTCAGTCGAATAAACCAGTCGAATAGTTCAGTCGAATAATTCAGTCGAATAAACAAGTCGCTCAATATTAAGCAGCGGTGGCAGCGGGCTAAGATAATATAGTAGCAAATCATGCTCGTAGCCATAGCTGAAGGAGCCGGAGGCATGGGGTAGGGACCGGGGGGCTTCCCAACTATTTTCAAGAAATGAAAAGAAATGAAATGGGGTTTAACGCCTTTCTGTTCTGCTTGGAACTGGGCTAATGAAGACGGGCAGACGCCATACACTGTGCGATGAGGGAAATTTTGCCCGGACAGCGGCACTACGGCCTACTCTTATATCGAATTCCATCTGTCAAAGGGATCTTTTACGTCCACTCCAATGTATACACGGGACCTCGGTTTTTCGTCCCATCCGAACGACTAGACAGCTGTCCTTGTCCGCCTCGAAAAGAATAGAGTCCCTATATATGATATGAACGAAGAAAGGGGATGGGGTGGGGCGGGGGGGATGAGGTATTTGACATTTTCATGTGGCCTCGTCCAGTCGATAAAATCAGTCAGTTAGTTCAGTCGAATAATCCAGTCGAATAAACCAGTCGAATAATTCAGTCGAAAAGTTCAGTCGAATAAACCAGTCGAATAGTTCAGTCGAATACTTCAGTCGAATAGTTCAGTCGAATAATCCAGTCGAATAATTCAGTCGAATAAACAAGTCGCTCAATATTAAGCAGCGGTGGCAGTGGGCTAAGATGATATGGTAGCAAATCATGCTCTTAGACATAGCTGAAGGAGCCGGGGCATGGGGTAGAGACCGGGGGGCTTCCCAATTAGTTTCAAGAAATGAAAAGAAATGAAATGGGGTTTTAACGTCCTACTGTTCTGCTTGGAACTGGGCTAATGAAGACGGGCATACGCCATACACTGTGCGATGAGGGAAATTTTGCCCGGACAGCGGCACTACGGCCTACTCTTATATCGAATTCCATCTGTCAAGGGATCTTTTACGTCCACGCCAATGTGCACACGGGACCTCGGTTTTTCGTCCCATCCGAACGACTAGACAGCTGTCCTTGTCCGCCTCGAAAAGAATAGAGTCCCTATATATGATATGAACTAAGAAAGGGGATGGGGTGGGGCGGGGGTAGAGGGGATGAGGTATTTGACATTTTCATGTGGCCTCGTCCAGTCGATAAAATCAGTCAGTTAGTTCAGTCGAATAATCCAGTCGAATAAACCAGTCGAATAATTCAGTCGAAAAGTTCAGTCGAATAAACCAGTCGAATAGTTCAGTCGAATAATTCAGTCGAATAAACAAGTCGCTCAATATTAAGCAGCGGTGGCAGTGGGCTAAGATGATATGGTAGCAAATCATGCTCTTAGACATAGCTGAAGGAGCCGGGGCATGGGGTAGAGACCGGGGGGCTTCCCAACTAGTTTCAAGAAATGAAAAGAAATGAAATGGAGTTTTAACGTCCTACTGTTCTGCTTGGAACTGGGCTAATGAAGACGGGCATACGCCATACACTGTGCTATGAGGGAAATTTTGCCCGGACAGCGGCACTACGGCCTACTCTTATATCGAATTCCATCTGTCAAAGGGATCTTTTACGTCCACGCGAATGTGGACACGGGACCTCGGTTTTTCGTCCCATCCGAACGACTAGACAGCTGTCCTTGTCCGCCTCGAAAAGAATAGAGTCCCTATATATGATATGAACGAAGAAAGAGGATGGGGTGGGGCGGGGGGGATGAGGTATTTGACATTTTCATGTGGCCTCGTCCAGTCGATAAAATCAGTCAGTTAGTTCAGTCGAATAATCCAGTCGAATAAACCAGTCGAATAATTCAGTCGAAAAGTTCAGTCGAATACTTCAGTCGAATAGTTCAGTCGAATAATCCAGTCGAATAATTCAGTCGAATAAACAAGTCGCTCAATATTAAGCAGCGGTGGCAGCGGGCTAAGATAATATAGTAGCAAATCATGCTCGTAGCCATAGATGAAGGAGCCGGGGGCATGGGGTAGGGACCGGGGGGCTTCCCAACTAGTTTCAAAAAATGAAAAGAAATGAAATGGGGTTTTAACGTCCTACTGTTCTGCTTGGAACTGGGCTAATGAAGACGGGCAGACGCCATACACTGTGCGATGAGGGAAATTTTGCCCGGACAGCGGCACTACGGCCTACTCTTATATCGAATTCCATCTGTCAAAGGGATCTTTTACGTCCACTCCAATGTATACACAGGACCTCGGTTTTTCGTCCCATCCGAAAGACTAGACAGCTGTCCTTGTCCGCCACGAAAAGAATAGAGTCCCTATATATGATATGAACGAAGAAAGGGGATGGGGTGGGGCGGGGGGGGGGGGGGTATTTGACATTTTCATGTGGCCTCGTCCAGTCGATAAAATCAGTCAGTTAGTTCAGTCGAATAATCCAGTCGAATAAACCAGTCGAATATTTCAGTCGAAAAGTTCAGTCGAATAAACCAGTCGAATAGTTCAGTCGAATAATTCAGTCGAATAATCCAGTCGAATAATTCAGTCGAATAAACAAGTGGATCAATATTAAGCAGCGGTGGCAGTGGGCTAAGATGATATGGTAGCAAATCATGCGCTTAGACATAGCTGAAGGAGCCGGGGCATGGGGTAGAGACCGGGGGCTTCCCAACTAGTTTCAAGAAATGAAAAGAAATGAAATGGGGTTTTAACGTCCTACTGTTCTGCTTGGAACTGGGCTAATGAAGACGGGCATACGCCATACACTGTGCGATGAGTGAAATTTTGCCCGGACAGCGGCACTACGGCCTACTCTTATATCGAATTCCATCTGTCAAGGGATCTTTTACGACCACGTCAATGTGGACACGGGACCTCGGTTTTTCGTCCCATCCGAACGACTAGACAGCTGTCCTTGTCCGCCTCGAAAAGAATATAGTCCCTATATATGATATGAACGAAGAAAGGGGATGGGGTGGGGCGGGGGTGGGGGGGATGAGGTATTTGACATTGTCATGTGGCCTCGTCCAGTCGATAAAACCAGTCAGTTAGTTCAGTCGAATAATCCAGTCGAATAAACCAGTCGAATAATTCAGTCGAAAAGTTCAGTCGAATAAACCAGTCGAATAGTTCAGTCGAATAATTCAGTCGAATAATCCAGTCGAATAATTCAGTCGAATAAACAAGTCGCTCAATATTAAGCAGCGGTGGCAGCGGGCTAAGATAATATAGTAGCAAATCATGCTCGTAGCCATAGCTGAAGGAGCCGGGGGCATGGGGTAGGGACCTGGGGGCTTCCCAACTAGTTTCAAGAAATGAAAAGAAATGAAATGGTGTTTTAACGTCCTACTGTTCTGCTTGGAACTGGGCTAATGAAGACGGGCAGACGCCATACACTGTGCGATGAGGGAAATTTTGCCCGGACAGCGGCACTACGGCCTACTCTTATATCGAATTCCATCTGTCAAAGGGATCTTTTACATCCACTCCAATGTATACACGGGACCTCGGTTTTTCGTCCCATCCGAAAGACTAGACAGCTGTCTTTGTCCGCCTCGAAAAGAATAGAGTCCCTATATATGATATGAGCGAAGAAAGGGGATGGGGTGGGGCGGGGGTGGGGGGGGATGAGGTATTTGACATTGTCATGTGGCCTCGTCCAGTCGATAAAATCAGTCAGTTAGTTCAGTCGAATAATCCAGTCGAATAAACCAGTCGAATAATTCAGTCGAAAAGTTCAGTCGAATAGTTCAGTCGAATACTTCAGTCGAATAATTAAGTCGAATAAACAAGTCGCTCAATATTAAGCAGCGGTGGCAGTGGGCTAAGATGATATGGTAGCAAATCATGCTCTTAGACATAGCTGAAGGAGCCGGGGCATCGGGTAGAGACCGGGGGGCTTCCCAACTAGTTTCAAGAAATGAAAAGAAATGAAATGAGGTTTTAACGTCCTACTGTTCTGCTTGGAACTGGGCTAATGAAGACGGGCAGACGCCATACACTGTGCGATGAGGGAAATTTTGCCCGGACAGCGGCACTACGGCCTACTCTTATATCGAATTCCATCTGTCAAAGGGATCTTTTACGTCCACTCCAATGTATACACGGGACCTCTGTTTTTCGTCCCATCCGAAAGACTAGACAGCTGTCCTTGTCCGCCACGAAAATAATAGAGTCCCTATATATGATATGAACGAAGAAAGGGGATGGGGTGGGGCGGGGGGGGGGGGGGTATTTGACATTTTCACGTGGCCTCGTCCAGTCGATAAAATCAGTCAGTTAGTTCAGTCGAATAATCCAGTCGAATAAACCAGTCGAATAATTCAGTCGAAAAGTTCAGTCGAATAAACCAGTCGAATAGTTCAGTCGAATAATTCAGTCGAATAATCCAGTCGAATAATTCAGTCGAATAAACAAGTCGCTCAATATTAAGCAGCGGTGGCAGTGGGCTAAGATGATATGGTAGCAAATCATGCTCTTAGACATAGCTGAAGGAGCCGGGGCATGGGGTAGAGACCGGGGGGCTTCCCAATTAGTTTCAAGAAATGAAAAGAAATGAAATGGGGTTTTAACGTCCTACTGTTCTGCTTGGAACTGGGCTAATGAAGACGGGCATACGCCATACACTGTGCGATGAGTGAAATTTTGCCCGGACAGCGGCACTACGGCCTACTCTTATATCGAATTCCATCTGTCAAGGGATCTTTTACGACCACGTCAATGTGGACACGGGACCTCGGTTTTTCGTCCCATCCGAACGACTAGACAGCTGTCCTTGTCCGCCTCGAAAAGAATATAGTCCCTATATATGATATGAACGAAGAAAGGGGATGGGGTGGGGCGGGGGTGGGGGGATGAGGTATTTGACATTGTCATGTGGCCTCGTCCAGTCGATAAAACCAGTCAGTTAGTTCAGTCGAATAATCCAGTCGAATAAACCAGTCGAATAATTCAGTCGAAAAGTTCAGTCGAATAAACCAGTCGAATAGTTCAGTCGAATAATTCAGTCGAATAAACAAGTCGCTCAATATTAAGCAGCGGTGGCAGTGGGCTAAGATGATATGGTAGCAAATCATGCTCTTAGACATAGCTGAAGGAGCCGGGGCATGGGGTAGAGACCGGGGGGCTTCCCAACTAGTTTGAAGAAATGAAAAGAAATGAAATGGGGTTTTAACGTCCTACTGTTCTGCTTGGAACTGGGCTAATGAAGACGGGCATACGCCATACACTGTGCGATGAGGGAAATTTTGCCCGGACAGCGGCACTACGGCCTACTCTTATATCGAATTCCATCTGTCAAAGGGATCTTTTACGTCCACTCCAATGTAGACACGGGACCTCGGTTTTTCGTCCCATCCGAAAGACTAGACAGCTGTCTTTGTCCGCCTCGAAAAGAATAGAGTCCCTATATATGATATGAACGAAGAAAGGGGATGGGGTGGGGCGGGGGTGGGGGGGGATGAGGTATTTGACATTGTCATGTGGCCTCGTCCAGTCGATAAAATCAGTCAGTTAGTTCAGTCGAATAATCCAGTCGAATAAACCAGTCGAATAATTCAGTCGAAAAGTTCAGTCGAATAAACCAGTCGAATACTTCAGTCGAATAGTTCAGTCGAATAATTCAGTCGAATAAACAAGTCGCTCAATATTAAGCAGCGGGCTAAGATAATATGGTAGCAAATCATGTCGTAGACATAGCTGAAGGAGCCGGGGCATGGGGTAGGGACCGGGGGGCTTTCCAACTAGTTTCAAGAAATGAAAAGAAATGAAATGGGGTTTAACGTCCTTCTGTTCTGCTTGGAACTGGGCTAATGAAGACGGGCAGACGCCATACACTGTGCGATGAGGGAAATTTTGCCCGGACAGCGGCACTACGGCCTACTCTTATATCGAATTCCATCTGTCAAAGGGATCTTTTACGTCCACTCCAATGTAAACACGGGACCTCGGTTTTTCGTCCCATCCGAAAGACTAGACAGCTGTCCTTGTCCGCCTCGAAAAGAATAGAGTCCCTATATATGATATGAACGAAGAAAGGGGATGGGGTGGGGCGGGGGGGGGGGAAATGAGGTATTTGACATTTTCATGTGGCCTCGTCCAGTCGATAAAATCAGTCAGTTAGTTCAGTCGAATAATCCAGTCGAATAAACCAGTCGAATAATTCAGTCGAAAAGTTCAGTCGAATAAACCAGTCGAATACTTCAGTCGAATAATTCAGTCGAATAAACAAGTCGCTCAATATTAAGCAGCGGGCTAAGATAATATGGTAGCAAATCATGCTCTTAGACATAGCTGAAGGAGCCGGGGCGTGGGGTAGGGACCGGGGGGCTTCCCAACTAGTTTCAAGAAATGAAAAGAAATGAAATGGGGGTTCAACGTCCTTCTGTTCTGCTTGGAACTGGGCTAATGAAGACGGGCAGACGCCATACACTGTGCTATGAGGGAAATTTTGCCCGGACAGTGGCACTACGGCCTACTCTTATATCGAATTCCATCTGTCAAGGGATCTTTTACGTCCACGCCAATGTATACACGAGACCTCGTATGTCGTATGTCCGTCTTCATTAGCCCAGTTCCAAGCAGAACAGAAGGACGTTAAACCCCCATTTTATTTCTTTTCATTTCTTGAAACTAGTTTGGAAGCCCCCCGGTCCCTACCCCGTGCCCCCGGCTCCTTCGGGTATGGCTACGAGCATGATTTGCTACTAATTATTTTAGCCCGCTGCCACCGCTGCTTAATATTGAGCGACTTGTTTATTCGACTGAACTATTCGACTGGTTTATTCGACTGAACTTTTCGACTGAATTATTCGACTGGTTTATTCGACTGGATTATTCGACTGAACTAACTGACTGATTTTATCGACTGGACGAGGCCACATGAAAATGTCAAATACCTCATCTTCCCCCACCCCGCCCACTTTCTTCGTTCATATCATATATAGGGACTCTATTCTTTTCGAGGCGGACAAAGACAGCTGTCTAGTCGTTCGGATGGGACGAAAAACCGAGGTCCCGTGTGCACATTCGCGTGGACGTAAAAGATCCCTTTGACAGATGGAATTCGATATAAGAGTAGGCCGTAGTGCCGCTGTCCGGGCAAAATTTCCCTCATAGCACAGTGTATGGCGTATGCCCGTCTTCATTAGCCCAGTTCCAAGCAGAACAGTAGGACGTTAAAACCCCATTTATTTCTTGAAACTAGTTGGGAAGCCCCCCGGTCCCTACCCCATGCCCCGGCTGCTTCAGCTATGTCTACGAGCATGATTTGCTACTAATTATCTTAGCCCGCTGCCACCGCTGCTTAATATTGAGCGACTTGTTTATTCGACTGACATATTCGACTGAAGTATTCGACTGGTTTATTCGACTGAACTTTTCAACTGAATTATTCGACTGGTTTATTCGACTGGATTATTCGACTGAATTAACTGACTGGTTTTATCGACTGGACGAGGCCACATGAGAATGTCAAATACCTCATCCACCCCCACCCCCCGCACCACGCCATCCCCTTTCTTCGTTCATATCATATATAGGGACTCTATTCTTTTCGAGGCGGACAAGGACAGCTGTCTAGTCGTTCGGATGGGACGAAAAACCGAGGTCCCGTGTGCACATTGGCGTGGACGTAAAAGATCCCTTTGACAGATGGAATTCGATATAAGAGTAGGCCGTAGTGCCGCTGTCCGGGCAAAATTTCCCTCATCGCACAGTGTATGGCGTATGCCCGTCTTCATTAGCCCAGTTCCAAGCAGAACAGTAGGACGTTAAAAACCCATTTCATTTCTTTTCAT
Source organism: Patella vulgata (assembly GCF_932274485.2). Lineage (NCBI taxonomy): Eukaryota > Metazoa > Mollusca > Gastropoda > Patellidae > Patella > Patella vulgata. Next base: position 50,435,802 of record NC_065885.2, read on the forward strand.
TTCTTGAAACTAGTTGGGAAGCCCCCCGGTCTCTACCCCATGCCCCGGCTCCTTCAGCTATGTCTACGAGCATGATTTGCTACCATATTATCTTAGCCCGCTGCCACCGCTGCTTAATATTGAGCGACTGAATTATTCGACTGGATTATTCGACTGAATTATTCGACTGAACTATTCGACTGGTTTATTCGACTGAACTTTTCGACTGAATTATTCGACTGGTTTATTCGACTGGATTATTCGACTGAACTAACTGACTGATTTTATCGACTGGACGAGGCCACATGACAATGTCAAATACCTCATCCCCCCCACCCCCGCCCCACCCCATCCCCTTTCTTCGTTCATATCATATATAGGGACTATATTCTTTTCGAGGCGGACAAGGACAGATGTCTAGTCGTTCGGATGGGACGAAAAACCGAGGTCCCGTGTCCACATTGACGTGGTCGTAAAAGATCCCTTGACAGATGGAATTCGATATAAGAGTAGGCCGTAGTGCCGCTGTCCGGGCAAAATTTCCCCCATCGCACAGTGTATGGCGTCTGCCCGTCTTCATTAGCCCAGTTCCAAGCAGAACAGTAGGACGTTAAAACCCCATTTCATTTCTTTTCATTTCTTGAAACTAGTTGGGAAGCCCCCCGGTCTCTACCCCATGCCCCGGCTCCTTCAGCTATGTCTAAGAGCATGATTTGCTACCATATCATCTTAGCCCGCTGCCACCGCTGCTTAATATTGAGCGACTTGTTTATTCGACTGAAGTATTCGACTGAACTTTTCGACTGAATTATTCGACTGGTTTATTCGACTGGATTATTCGACTGAACTAACTGACTGATTTTATCGACTGGACGAGGCCACATGAAAATGTCAAATACCTCATCCCCCCCCCCCCCGCCCCACCCCATCCCCTTTCTTCGTTCATATCATATATAGGGACTCTATTCTTTTCGAGGCGGACAAGGACAGCTGTCTAGTCGTTCGGATGGGACGAAAAACCGAGGTCCCGTGTATACATTGGAGTGGACGTAAAAGATCCCTTTGACAGATGGAATTCGATATAAGAGTAGGCCGTAGTGCCGCTGTCCGGGCAAAATTTCCCTCATCGCACAGTGTATGGCGTCTGCCCGTCTTCATTAGCCCAGTTCCAAGCAGAACAGAAGGACGTTAAACCCCATTTTATTTCTTTTCATTTCTTGAAACTAGTTGGGAAGCCCCCCGGTCCCTACCCCATGCCCCCGGCTCCTTCAGCTATGGCTACGAGCATGATTTGCTACTATATTATCTTAGCCCGCTGCCACCGCTGCTTAATATTGAGCGACTTGTTTATTCGACTGAATTATTCGACTGAACTATTCGACTGGTTCATTCGACTGAACTTTTCGACTGAATTATTCGACTGGTTTATTCGACTGGATTATTCGACTGAACTAACTGACTGGTTTTATCGACTGGACGAGGCCACATGAAAATGTCAAATACCTCATCCCCCGCCCCACCCCATCCCCTTTCTACGTTCATATCATATATAGGGACTCTATTCTTTTCGAGGCGGACAAGTACAGCTGTCTGGTCGTTCGGATGGGACGAAAAACCGAGGTCCCGTGTATATATTGGAGTGGACGTAAAAGATCCCTTGACAGATGGAATTCGATAAAAGAGTAGGCCGTAGTGCCGCTGTCCGGGCAAAATTTCCATCATAGCACAGTGTATGGCGTATGCCCGTCTTCATTAGCCCAGTTCCAAGCAGAACAGAAGGACGTTGAACCCCCATTTCATTTCTTTTCATTTCTTGAAACTAGTTGGGAAGCCCCCCGGTCCCTACCCCATGCCCCGGCTCCTTCAGCTATGTCTACGAGCATGATTTGCTACCATATTATCTTAGCCCGCTGCTTAATATTGAGCGACTTGTTTATTCGACTGAATTATTCGACTGAACTATTCGACTGGTTTATTCGACTGAATTATTCGACTGGTTTATTCGACTGGATTATTCGACTGAACTAACTGACTGGTTTTATCGACTGGACGAGGCCACATGAAAATGTCAAATACCTTATCCCCCCCACCCCCGCCCCACCCCATCCCCTTTCTTCGTTCATATCATATATAGGGACTCTATTCTTTTCGAGGCGGACAAGGACAGCTGTCTAGTCTTTCGGATGGGACGAAAAACCGAGGTCCCGTGTATACATTGGAGTGGACGTAAAAGATCCCTTTGACAGATGGAATTCGATATAAGAGTAGGCCGTAGTGCCGCTGTCCGGGCAAAATTTCCCTCATCGCACAGTGTATGGCGTATGCCCGTCTTCATTAGCCCAGTTCCAAGCAGAACAAAAGGACGTTGAATCCCCATTTCATTTCTTTTCATTTCTTGAAATTAGTTGGGAAGCCCCCCGGTCCCTACCCCATGCCCCCGGCTCCTTCAGCTATGGCTACGAGCATGATTTGCCACTATATTATCTTAGCCCGCTGCCACCGCTGCTTAATATTGAGCGACTTGTTTATTCGACTGAATTATTCGACTGAAGTATTCGACTGAACTTTTCGACTGGTTTATTCGACTGGATTATTCGACTGAACTAACTGATTGATTTTATCGACTGGGCGAGGCCACATGAAAATGTCAAATACTGAAGCGACTAGATACTATGCTGTTATCAGTTTTATGCATCGGACACAGACTTAATTCAAGTTGTTTATATTAGTACGGCCATTGTTTTCAGTTGATGACGTCAGTCGTTGACCCTTAACCCTAGATGACGACCTTACTCGCAAAGAGAGGTCAACACGTTGTTTAGGGTATTGCTATTGGAAGGAAAATCTCAATAAAATTGTGACTTCAACTGTCAGATTTGAACTTGGGGGAAAATAATCAAAATAGACAAAAAACGATGTAATCATATTTGAGTTAGTGCGTTTTTTATTTCAGTCAAACAAACTATTCCCAAATTTTAGCCCAACCATCGACCGAGTTTGTTGACTGGAAATTCTAGTGGTACTTAGGGGTAATTGGAGAATCCTAGGCCAACGAAGGAAACATTTAATCGAGACTACAGGTGAGTTGCCCGCAAACATCGGGCACTGGGGGCTGAACCTTAGCGCATGAATACTCGATGGCGTATAGAAACGTGTCAAATGTATTGTTTTTGAATATGTATGATATATTATAATGTCTTTTGCGTCGTTAAAATTTCCTTAGAGTGGATATAGGCAGATATTGATGAAATCTTCTACCAACTTGTCCTAAAACCATTTGACCGAATCACAAAATAGTTCGCGTTTGAGCCACCCCCGCAAATAATTATAAGTCCTCGGAATGATTTTATTACAAATTCTCAAGCTAAATGTGCAAGATGCAATGGATTGTTTTGAAATCGACTCTAAAATAAATGTAGCCAAATCGAAATACATTTTAAAAGAAATAAAACCAATTCTACTTTTAGTTTGTTTACAAAATTTATTTTTTGCTTTAGTTTCGGTTACCCAGCATAATCAATTATTCCTGCATTCGGCGCACCGACACTTTTGTTGAAGTTAGCCACCCGAATTAAAACTTCGGAAATCGAACCATTTTAAGAAAGGTTTTTTTTTGCAGAATGTTTCATATTACGTCTCTTTTTGTTTGTTTTTTGTTCTCAATGTATTGGAAATGACTTAATTATTTAGTGTATAGAGGGATATAGGGTTCTAAATGCGATTTATAGTAAAAGAGAGAATTCTTATCTAAAAGCGGTAGTTTCGTGGTGGAAACCTATAACTTGCAAAAACTGGTAGCTTTTGACTTTGGACTTTCTATCGCAGATTTTCTTCAATGAATTTCTTTTACCGAACGGCATGTTACGGAAATAAATTAGATCATGTGTAGGCTTCTGCATATCAATAAAAATAAAATAAAACCAAGTACGAACAATCCAAACCATAAGACAGAATTCGAAGTCCTAAAAAACGTTATAGGCAAAATAGTGTAGTCAAGCAAAATAGTGTAATCAGCAAATGGACTGCTCCTCGTGTACAAAATATACGACAAACAGTGGTAACAGGTGTCCGGAAGAGTAAGCTTACCCTGCCTGGCGCCACACCCGCCATAGCTGCATCTAAACTATTAGGCGAAATGTCGGTAAAATAGCGTGATTGGCCAATGAACTATCGGTATGCAAAATGCACGCGAGGAACTGTGTTAACGATGTAGTAGACATTATCAGGGAGATAGTAATAGTATACGTGTCAATTAAATATATCTAGAATAATAGCCGAGAGAGACACGTTATATTTACCAATCAAATCAATATGACAGCCATAAAACTTTTTAAAGGTTTTAATAAGTTTAGTGCGCAAGTATCCTTGTAGTTGAAGCTTAGATGACATGTGCCTCGATCTACTTAAAAAATCAGAATAAAAGGAACAAGCTCTCGCGTAACGAATAATGTGCAAATCCATTTTGAACCAACCACTTAATTCGAGCGGGGTTCACTAGTCCGCGGGTGCACTAGTTCGCCGCTATAAGAAATGTTAAACCTAACCCAACCCTAACCCTAACCCTAATAATAGAGATATCGGTGGACTAGTAAACCGCGGACAAGTGAACCGGCGGACTAGTGAAACCTTGGATGTAATTGCGCAACTAGGAACGTCAGGATGAAACTAATATTAACTCACTGTCAGCGGCCTATAATAAGATATCTACTAAATATGAAAAGTTGTCTTGGCCAGCAACAATCAATAATTTAACGTTGAAGCTCCAAATAAATCCTGTAAATTTGCTAAATAAACAGATTATAAAGAAATCCCTAGAATCCAAATTTAACCCCGTCTGCTACATATTATCCTTTAACTCTCTAATAACAGCAAATTACGTACATATTTCATTTCTAATCCTATATTACGAACTCCCCTGACTGTTTATATTCTGTTAAAAATAGAGATCATAAGAAAACTATGACCGCACTTCGACCACGCATCACTAAGAAATAGAGAGGGTTCGATACAAAAATTAATATTCCTGTTGGGTAGCCTAGAGGGAACATGGGCTTGGCTCACTAGACAAATCGGCCCCGTTTGTCGCGACGCAGGAGTGCCATCACGTAGTGATCTCTAAAACTATTATGGCCACTTCCGCCTTCATTTCTATCGGGTTTGGAGCTCAAAGTACGGCAATAAACTCGCTCTAACTTGACTGAATGAAAAATCTAACATACCTTTCGACTTTGTGGAATAACAATCTATAATTCTACTGATCTTTTTTTTGAAAATCTTATCGGATTCCTGAGAACAGATGTAGGCCTATTTTCTTCATGATCACCATCAAAACATTGAAGAATCCATTATGTCGTAAATTTTATGTTAATTAGATTGCCATTACTTAGATTTTCCTTTTTCTCATTGTTTTATTGTCGATTTGGGATGATACGAATATTTAGTATATATTAAAGACGTCTCTATTCATTTGACCTCATTTGACGTTTAAACCTTTATAATGTACATGAATTTTAGGTACTATTTTTTTGCGGATGAATACAGCTGTTCTGTAATGCTTAATATTGATCTGTAACATTAAGAGTTAAGTGGATTTATCTCCCTTTCATGATTAATAATAATGTTCTCATGAGCCGTTTTTTTTTCGGCATGAAGCCTTAGTGCATAAGGTACTTATATGTGTATCTCCCCTGTTGGGAGCTATGTATACTATTATATTTTCTTACTTGACTGTCATTTGGGTTTTCTCTCTTTGTTTGCTCTGTACCATGTCCCCTGTGGACCCTTGATTGGAAATAAAGCTATTATTATTATTATTTATTATTATTGTATTCTGTTGTAGACTGTGAAAATTTTGGATCCATGTGTCGACGCTTTAAATCACATGGATCCATTAAACCTTCTAACTGTTCAATTCCATTTTTTTCATTGAAGATTCTTATACCGGTATTACAAATCTTTCCTTACACTAGAAACGTAATCACTGGATAAAAGTTTCAGTAATATGCACTCTATATATACAGTATCGAAAAAAAGACGCTTGGTTGTTGTTATTATTGTATTGTAGATCATGCAATGCCATATAGAAGAAAGTGATATTTATATATCGATATATATTCTTAAAATAGAATGGACAATCATAAGAAAGTATATCAAATATATTATTAATTACAAGAGCGAAGTACATAATACATGGGAAACAACTCAGCTGAGATCTCGCGCTATAAAATGGAGTTAGCTCCCTTGCGTTAATTTATTTTACCGGGTTTTGTTTAAAATATTGTTCAAATCTAAATATTACTTAAATCTACCAGTACAACATTTTACGACTACTAAATTTTCTTAACTATATATTTATATGCATCAAGAAGATTATTCACTAGTACACCGATCTCTCAATGATCACTCGGCAAACCTCAACAGATTCCAGTACCCTACATCTAATCTCGGCTGTATGACAAAGTCCGCCATTAGAACTATATACTTTCAAGTTCCCGGATTACAATGGCGTTGTTCATGACGACCAATGACGTGATTGATGACGACGTATTTGAAGAATGTTTTATCTTACAAAATTTTCAAAGTTTGAAGCTGGGTTTTTTTTCAAGTTTATCCGATTTTCTTTAGACAAGGACAAATTAGCACTGAAAATTCTACACACTCTTCGAACGACGCAATTTTGAGAACTTCTTTCTAAACGCGTGCAAGTTTCCCTTATAAGTAAACCGGTGCCGCATCGCAAATGTATAGGCGTAGGTACATATCACTTACTGTCATACAGCCGAGGCTAGATGTAGGGTACCGGAATCTGCCGAGGTTTGCCGAGTGCTCAATGATATTATAAGGTCCATGATATAACACTGTCTTGATACACAATCGCTATTATTACGCTGACTTCAACACCAAAATTTACATCATGTCGCATACTCTGCATTTGCTACTAAAAGTAAACATTAAATGGAAATATGATAAATTAAATACCCGAAGAGTTTTTATCTCAAGCCTTAATAAAGAAAAAATGACGTAAGCTCCAAGGGGCATAATTAAACTCAATAAGGAAAAGATAATTCTCTGCTCCAATTCTAAATAAGTAAAATATTAAAATTAATTATAAAACAAAGTTTTCGGAACAATTGCTGCTGATCAGCGCTTATGCAAATTTTGTAACTTAAACTCGATCAAAAACGAGCAACATTTTTTTGCTAAACTGTGTAGCAAGTATGAAGAACTACGTGAAGCCCATACACCCAGCCTTCTCAGCAAATCCTGAGATTTCCTACAATTTTATTAATCTGTTTGACCCACCAAAATCGATTGCCAAGGCAGTGGCTTTATATGTGTTTTTGGCTTTTGACTACATGTGGGCTGAAACTCTTTAGATATACATGTACTACTGTTTGTATGGATGTATTACTTGTATGTATATGTAGACCTGTGTGTTTTCTATGTAATGCATTATCAAATGTATATGAGTATGTTTAAGTGTACGTGTATATGTATGCATGCTGTCCTTAGTGGGCGTCTTGATGCAATAAACATCTTACTTTATCTCTATCATTAAGATACGCCATCTTTTTGAACGATAAACGATCCAAAGGAAAAATAATTCCGATTGTGAGATTGTTTTGTTAATCACCATGACTGTCAATGGTTCTTTTATGTGCACGCAAACTTGTGTTTGTATTTCACAGGAGAGTCGAAAAAAGCTCCCCTCAATCAACAAATTGAAAAAAATTGCTCCCTTGAGAAAGCTCTCCCAGTTTCGATAAAAATAGTGATTTAGAAATTAAGGAGAGTGATATATAGTTGTGTGTATGGGAAGTGGAGTCATTCCTGGTTTCATAAATGATAATAAACCCCCAATGACTTTGTAAAGGAGAGCGATTTTCAATTTTGAGGGGAGGGAAAAAAACTCCCCTCGGTCGACATTCAGGTGAGCGGCAGGCACTCGAGAGTGGTCGCTTGCCCTAAAAAAACCAAAAACAATGACTGATACGGACCGAACAACTAGAGACGTTTCCTTGCCAGGACCTCCACCCTATATCACTGACAAGGGGGATCCATGTTTTGGGAAAACTCGAGACAGTAATGCAGTTCGCCTATTTGAAGCAATCCCCCCCCCCCCTTTCGTCATAATACGAGAATTTCGCTGTCTGTCTACGTCTATTGAAAGTTGAGATCACACTGAGCAGCAGTGAATATTCGCTAGACCTCTACAATCACTGATAAGGATGACATCAATGCGACTTAATGAGTCTCAAATATTAACTTTTTTCTACTGACAAATTAAAGTGTAAAACCTTTTTTTGATGTATTAGAAAAATAAATAAAGACGTTTGACGTATTTGTAGGTAAAAATTAGTTCCTATTTAGTGTAAATGGGTATTAAAATGACTAAAAGGCAGCATTCCGCCTGAAGCAGTAACGTCTTATGTAAACAATGCACGCGCCATTCAGCCAATGATTGATGCCGCGTGCTGTGACGGCACGTGTTAAAGGCAGTCGTCTTTTACAGAGATATTAGAGAAGACTTGTAATTCTCTGTGAAACAGATTGAGTTGAGATCTGCTACTTCCAATAGCCGTAGACAGACAGCGCATGCTCTATTTATTTTCACAAATGTTACAATTTTTTATTTAACAAATCTGAGCAATATTAATACTCATGGTACCACTTTCGTTTATGGTATTTTTCTCATGTCCCGACCCAATTTGTTTCATAACGGTAACGCGAAATCCTTCTTTTAACTCAGTTCAAAATCACCTACCTTTAAGGTCTTGTGCAGTATATGTCTACGTGTGACGTCAAATCATACGTGCATTGTTTTCATCGAGATGCAGTTACACAACTAGCCCCGGCAGAATTGGTGACTTTTACTCATTTTACACCTTCGCGTACTATTTTATGTGCCCATTTATATAGAAAATATTTTTTTTTGCAAGATCTACTTCTAACACCCTTTTTTTATTATTAATTTTAGAAAAAAATTTAAAATTTAATTTGCAGAAGAAAAAAAAAAATATTGAGAGCTAATTAAATCGCAACGTTGTCATCCTCTCAGTGATAGTTGTGGCCAAACGAATATTTACTGCTGATTCGTTTGGTCATGACTCTACCAGGAATATGCGACTCCACTTTGGCACTTGCCACTTGCTGCCATTGCTCGATATTGTCAAGTTCGCCCACTAGACTTATATTTTTATCACTGGTTGCGATTATTGGCTATATATACTATGGACAGCTAACTTCAGTGCGCATATATTGTCCGACCCACAAACACAGACTAACCGAAGTCTCCCGATTGACATATTTGCTAAAATCGGCAGTCTTTGGAGAGTAGATTTCCAGTTTTTGGTCGAATGGAAACTATATTTATAGTGGTCACGTGTCTTTATGGTAACCATAGCTTGTGAGATTATAATAATAATGTAAGAATCTAGTGTTGTAGAAATCCTAGTAATCATTAGATCTACATTGCTATTTTAAGTCACGTAAAGTCAGCTGATGTTTCAGACTGTTAAAAAAACAAATTTACCAAGTATAGTATAGCAATATTGTAGCAATGCAGGTCGAAAGTTTATGTAAGTCACATAAATTTACATCATTTATTTTAGATTTTTGTATGGGGCACAGTTTTATGACTTCATTTATGATCTGAATGCTCTCCATTCATTCTCAAATCACCATTGCTGATATTCCATAAATTGGTTGGCCAAGTCAATAAGGTAATTAATTAGATCTATAGTCTTTTTGTATTAAATTGTATTTGTCAGCTAGTCTGTAGTGAAATGTCTGGATACATGAATATAATTATTTCTTTTTGATCTAGTGGGTGGTGTTCAAGCAAGGTGTTGGCTGAAGGGCATGGTAATGTGATGTCATCTTGTCACATTCAGCTTAAATTGGGGGTACCGTAGGCCTACTCAAATATTGCAATTGACAGCCAGACCCAATCTCTTTCACAGCGGTAATGCGAAAGCCTTCTTTTAGCTCTGTAGAAGATGACTGACCTTTAAGTTCATGTGTAGCCTATACGTTTATGTCAGCTTCGAGAAAGCGTGCGTTGTTTAGTAACACAAACTGATCCGGGCAGAATTGGTGCCTTCTACTCATTTACATCGTCGCGTACAGTACCAATACCCATTTACACTAAATAGGAAATATTTTTTATCCAGTAGGCTACTTCAAACACATTTATTTTATTCCTTAATTGTTTTAGAATTTAATTTGCAGAATTTAACTCGCCCCAATGTCATCCCTTTCAGTGATAGTAGCGGCCAAGTGAATTTTTAGTGCTGATCAATTTGAGCCAGACCACCCAGAACTGGCGTTTCAAGGTGTAAAATATGAAATGTATAATAACAATTAATAATCCCACTTTTGGAATCTGTTTCCTAATAGGCATTAAAGATTAAAAAACTCAAAAATCTAGAGGTACTTGAAGGATTGGGACTTTATTCAGATTTATAACTTTGTTTTTACAGGGACTTATTTTGCTTATGCATGGGCTACTTAAATTCTTACCTATAGTATCCAGTTACCAACACCAGATCACCATATATTATAATACTCTGAAATAGTTGGCTCACAGTTATTTAATTGGTCTGATTGCTGATTTTGTAATAATGATCATCTTTATCTTTTTTTTGTCCCCCGCCTTTCGAAGAAAGCAGGGGACTATTAAAATGGGTTCGTCCGTCTGTCTGTCCGTCTGTCTGTCCGTCACACTTTTTGGGACACAATAACTCTCTTCCTAATTGAGCTAGAATGTTCAAACTTGGTGTATGTGTTTATTAGGTCAATGCCTTGATGGAGTTCGAAGATGAGCATTTTCCGCTTAGGGTAAGCAGAGATAAGCAATTTGATTGGTTGATGCTTTGGGACACGATAACTCTCTTCCTAATTGGGCTAGAATGTTCAAACTTGGTGTATGTGTTGATTAGGTCAATGCCTTGATGGAGTTCGAAGATGAGCATTTTCCGCTTAGGGTAAGCAGAGATAAGCAATTTGATTGGTTGATGCTTTGGGACACGATAACTCTCTTCCTAATTGGGCTAGAATGTTCAAACTTGGTGTATGTGTTGATTAGGTCAATGCCTTGATGGAGTTCGAAGATGAGCATTTTCCGCTTAGGGTAAGCAGAGATAAGCAATTTGATTGGTTGATGCTTTGGGACACGATAACTTTTAATTGAGCTAGAATGTTCAAACTTGGTGTATGTGTTTATTAGGTCAATGCCTTGATGGAGTTCGAAGATGAGCATTTTCCGCTTAGGGTAAGCAGAGATAAGCAATTTGATTGGTTGATACTTTGGGGCACGATAACTCTCTTCCTAATTGAGCTAGAATGTTCAAACTTGGTGTATGTGTTGATTAGGTCAATGCCTTGATGGAGTTCGAAGATGAGCATTTTCCGCTTAGGGTAAGCAGAGATAAGCAATTTGATTGGTTGATGCTTTGGGACACGATAACTTTAGTTCTAATTAAGTGAGATTGATGAAACTTGGTGTATAGTTTCATTACAGTAATACCTTGACTAAGTTTGATAATGAGCATTTTCTGCTCAGGGTAAGCAGCAATTTGATTGGTTGATACTTTGGGGCACGATAACTCTCTTCCTAATTGAGCTAGAATGTTCAAACTTGGTGTATGTGTTGATTAGGTCAATGCCTTGATGGAGTTCGAAGATGAGCATTTTCCGCTTAGGGTAAGCAGAGATAAGCAATTTGATTGGTTGATGCTTTGGGACACGATAACTTTAGTTCTAATTAAGTGAGATTGATGAAACTTGGTGTATAGTTTCATTACAGTAATACCTTGACTAAGTTTGATAATGAGCATTTTCTGCTCAGGGTAAGCAGAGCGATACGCAATTTGATTGGTCGAGACTTTGGAAAACAATAACTCTCCTACTTTGATTGTTAGACTATAAGTAAAGATATACTGTTTGATTGTTCAATACTTTGTAAAAGATAATTTGTGATAAATTTATATGTGTCCTCTAATTATTTTCCTTTTCGGCGGGGGACATCAGCCTCACTGTTGGCTTGTTTTAACAGAAATACAAGTGTTTACAAGCTTACTGTCAAGAGTGAAGGCTCGTAGGTTACAAATTATGTGATAACAGATGTTTAATAAATCTCAACTCTGGTGACCAGTGTAAAGGTGAGTGTAAGATTAGAGATGTAGATGTTGTATTTTCTAGGTTTAAGATACGCTGATCCAGTGATTGCTGATATTTTGGGCAATCTCCTAGCCGTTTACTTCTTTAGGGAATCAGAAACAGCAAGAATGCTAAAAAAATCTCTGAATTAAGTTCATTTTAGTACTTCAGAGTATAATTGTGGAATGAAATAGTATTGGGTTTGACATCCAATAAATTAAATAAGCTTACCCTATTTGGTTATTTTGGGACTAAGGTAATTAGACAGTTGGTCAGTCTATCCATTCACAGTTATTGTGGACTATTTTTGGCGGAATTGGATGACACCTGCAGAAGTTTATTGTTATACCTTAAACATGTGCCGTCTTTATTTGATATTTAAGAATATTTGATCAATATTTATGGAGTTGTTGCCCTTGTTTAAAAATTTCATCCACAAAATAAGAAAAGTTTGAATGATTTGGATGAAATTGAAGAGATTTATGTGAATGTCAAATAGATATTTATGTAGTTACTAGCCTTGTTTAAAAAAATGTTATTCACAACTTTTGTATTTTTGTAGACTAAGAATGTATATATGTGCTATTTATTTGATCAAGATTTTCGATGGTTATTGACAGTTAAAATACAGGTGTGACGTGGGACTTTGGTGTCGGCATACCATTATTTCAAATAATGGTACGGGCAATGTGCCAAGCGTGTGTGAGTGTCTGTATTTTATGTTGTTTAATTGTCTTGAGCTTAAGATCTTGCGTAATATATTGAAACAAGAACTCGGGACTGAAGTCCCTCGTGTTGTTTCGATACATTACTAATGTCTCGCTTTCAACCATCAAACCACACTTATTGCCCTTCCGATGTTTTGTACACAATTTTTGTAGATGAACAAAAAGGATGATTGTCTTTTTTGTTTTACTTGCATTGTCTGTAGTGCTATATATCGCGACTGGAGTTACATTAGATACATTTGATTTTCAACAATTTTCAGTATTTAGTTGGAGTTATTGTTTTTGACCACTTTGAATAAACCCGTGGATTCTCAAAATGCTGCTAAAGTTATCTTTTCATTACATTTAAATTCATACACAGTATTTATGTTCATGATAGGGGGGTTGGATGGCCGAATGGTTAGCATGTGCACGCTGTATAAGGTCTGTCAGTGGGTCAACTGGCGCGGTTTCGATTACCCGGTCCCGAAATGACCTAGTGTGTGTGGAGTGGACATTAAACCCCATCTAAACCATAGACTGCTGTATATAAAAATGTTTGTTTTGTTCTCATGATTCAATGTGCAGATGAAACATACAAATACCCTATATTTTTGTAGGAAACTGTATTCAAAAATTAATCACTTAACAGATAAGGAAACTAAGATTTATAGAATACGGAAATTGTGCCCCTCAAAATTCATTATTTGAATTGAATCTTATATTCGAATAGCATTTAAACAATGACTTGGAATATTCAAATATTAAAATGAGCATTCAATATGACCATTTATTAGTGTCACTGTTCGAAATATCACAATTTGATCTATTCTTATTGGAGGACAAAATATGAAATCAAATGTTGACAATACTGGCGAACTTAATAAATCTAATAACTGCAATGACTAGAAAGATATTGGGGGTAGAGTAACATGATGGTCTAATTAAAATGATCAAGTTGAAGATTGAAGTGATTATGAGAGATAGAATTGTTGTTCATTACTATACACTCAAATGTAAGCTTATAAATGCAGTTCAATCACATATAGCTGGAGATGTTAGTGGTCGATTACTGTTTTATAGAAATAAAAGGCAAGAACATAACAATGTATTAGAATAAAGTACTGCTAACTAATCAATAATCATACACATTAGATCAATCTATTTAGAAGTTAATCGATGAAGATTACTATTATGCGGGTAAACTAGACCAGTATTATAGTATATTAAAGACACTGATTGGCAGTAACTTTTTTCAGACAATGCATAATCATTCAGGGCTTAATCCACTCTAAAATTTAGTGGGTAATCAGATTGATTATTGAACATTTAATTAAAGAAAAAAAAAATGTTAAAAGATAATATCCCAGCTTGTATTCGGTCAGATTAAAAAGAGTCCCATCAAAAGATTTTAGCAAAGATATAGGTGGCACTAGCTTGTTTTGACCATAGACCGTTATCTTCTGCAGTTGCTGCCAAGTGAACCATTTTTTGACTGATAATTATTATTGTTCGATTTATATAGCGCTTCATTACACGTGAAGTGTTTCTAAGCGCATATCACAAACATATACTTCAAACACACAAAAACAATCAAAATCAGGAGAACATAATTAAACACAGCTGCCTGTTAGGCGCTATTATTCAAAGGTTTATATCCAACAAATCAACCGGCTAATCCCTATATTGAACTCAGTCGAGGTATTACCTGATGAACACCTACACCAAGTAGAGTTCAAAAATAAAAACGAAGTTTAAAAGAATCAACTTCATTAACAAAAATTAAACAATCAAAAACTAAACTGATAAATCAAATTCAAACGAAACAAATAAAACAAAGAAAATGAAAAGAGCAGTTCATTACCATTCTACATTAACAAAATAAAGGAAATCAACTTGTGAAAAATTTATGGCGCCAATTTGCCCACCCCTGAGGCCTTTCAGGGATCCAACTTTCATGATATTGTAGTTTAAAAATTTCTAAAATGATGATAAAAGTGTTGTTCGAATACATTTATTTGCAGGGTAAAGAATGACACATGGAAAGCGCAAATTAGAAAGTTTTCTTCTATCCATTAAACCACATTATATAATCTATGTAAAATACATTTGTTTTGTTTGGTCTTATAGTAAGACCGGCTATAGAAGTGTCGTCATTTTCTAGGTCCCGTGTACACATTGGTGTGCACGTAAAAGATCCCTTGGCAGTCGGAATTCAATATTGTGCCCAGTCGGTGCAGAACAGTAGGACCTTAAATTTCATTTCCGCTGTTACTAGGATGATATCGCAGAGAAGTGTTTCCTAGGAAACTTGCGAGACAAGGGAAACAAGAGGTTCGTCTGGCATAGGTTGGAGACGGGTTAGCGATTATGAGACCTAAACGCTTCCATTTTCTTAGTGTTAAAGGTGCAGAAGTGCCTTATGGGTAGCAGTGTCCAAGGTAGTATTCATGACCATATAGGCTCCATCCAAAGGCATATTGCTACTACAACTTGTACAAGTACTAAAGGTATCGCCAAGGAGAGATGGTATAGGTGCGAAGTCTGGCCCACATTGCCACCAAGGCTTCGATATCGACAAGGCCGGATTGAATTCGGTGACTGGTGAGGTCTGTTATTTATACGGCCATGGGATTCATCCCATGACTTATTTGCAACACACTAAAATCTGATTACGAGTAACAACCCATTAAGTAATTATCAGAAATCATTAGAATTTCTTTCCATTGTTTGTCTCATAACCTTAAAGACTGTGTATAAATTTATATTAACTTAAGTCTCTAGCGTGTGATCAAGGACCATAACTCTGGCATTGTTGAAAATCAATAGGCTTCATCGTCTCATGACCGTAAACACAGTGTATAAATTAGTCAATCAGATATTAACTTTAGCCTTTAGAGCGTTCTCAAGAATTTTCAAAGTGATCAAAGTGAGCAGCCTCCTTATACAATATACGGTTAAACATACATTATGCAAGAGCTAAATCTGCCAATTGCAGGTCTTTCCTTGAGGCCTGAAATGTTATCTTAATTATTAATTAGACATTAATTAACTTATCCAGACCATAATCAACTCTCGATGTCAACGCTGGCCTGCGATATTTTCTTGGTTAGAATCCTATCTGCTGCTTGACGCTTATTGATAATTAAATATAAAAATGGATAATCGAGACTATGTTTTTTATTGTACCGACTTTAGTAATGATGATCGAGGCTAGACCCAAAATTCAAAGAGTGGATCAATTTGACTGAAATTTTCAGCAAATTGCTTTTACAGTATCTAGTTTTTAACTATTATAGTGAGAACTGCCAGCCCTTTTATCTTATCTCCCATAATGTATCTTTAATAAAATGTAGAATTGGAGGTTTCCTTTCTTGGCCATCTGGTAACCTTTTTGATATATAAACATTATATTCGGTAATTTTGACATCCAACGCAGTTTTGTTTGTGTTTGGATCGTGAGATCCGTCTGTGTATATTTTCACATGAGATGACCATTTTTCATTCAAGAATTCTTTCGAGAGCGTTTGAGCGTATTGCAGGTTTTCTTTCTTCTTAACAATACTTAAGCTTATATCATAGTTTGAATTTAATAAAGTCCATGGAGCTTGATAAGAAAATGCCCTGTCAGTGATCTGATAGTGATCTAATCTTTTAATAAATCATTTGCTTTGTGACTGAACAGTTGAGTTTCGGATTTAACATTTCTTTTAAATTTTTTCCTTGATGGTTTTGTACATATATGATTTAACACTTACTTAAATCATTCTAATTAACATTTAAATGTTTTTCTTTGAAGTGCTTCATCAATTTGATTAACTTCATGATGAAATAATAACACCAATCTGATTAAAACACAGATCCTATTTCGTTTTATTTGTCTGTACTACACTAGGATCTGGAAGAGTTTTTATATAATCTGCGTTCTGGATGGCATGAGAGATTAGTCAATGAAGCCATCTGTTACAGCAATTTCTTGGCGTGCGATGCATGGAACTGTGGGTAAACCAGTAGAAAGGTTAACACTGATTGATTAATCAATGTCTGACGTCATAGGGTCAAAAGCTGTTTGTGCAACCTCTGACGCGACCTTCTACTACAACTGGTTAGATCTTCATGTAGTGTAGGCCATCGAAAGTATAAAAAAGCTCAACAAAATATAGATCTATATTTTAATCAAAACAAATGTATTAAAACAAACACAACTATCAATTTATTAAAACTACAGTGTATTAAAATATTAAAACAAAAACATAACCAATTTATGAAGACAACAATATCAGTTTTATTAAAACATAATCAATTTATTAAGATAATATCAATTTTATTAAAACAGCACTTTTTTATACGCCCACATTGAAATGTGGTCGTATATTGTCGTCACCCCCGTCCGTCCATCTGTCGGTCAGGCGTCCACAATTGCTTGTGGACGCTCTAGAGGCTAAAGTTAATATCCGATTAACTTTAAATTTATACACAGTGTTTAAGGTCATGAGACGAAGAAGCCTATTGATTTTCAGCGATTTCCGATAATTACTTCCAGAGTTATGGCCCTTGATCACTTCAAAAATCTTGTGGACGCTCTAGAGGCCAAAGTTAATATCCGATTGACTTTAAATTTATACGCCGCGTTAACGGTCATAAGACGAAGAAGCGTATTGATTTTCAGCAATTTCCGATAATTACTGCCCTTGATCACTTCAAAAAATCTTGTGGATGCTCTTGAGGCTAAAGTTAATATCCGATTGACTTTAAATTTATACACAGTGTTTGAGGTCATGAGACAAAGAATCATATTGATTTTCAACGATTTCCGATAATTACTGCCAAACTTATGGCCCTTGATCACTTTGAAAAATCTTGTGACGCTCTAGAGGCTAAAGTTATTATCCGATTGACTTCAGATTGATAATTACTTCATGAGTTGTTACTCTTAATCAGATTTTAGTTTATTATAAATGTTTCATTACCAAAAAAAATAAAAAATATGCGACAACACTTGTTGACTGCCCGTACGATTTAGCTGCTGTGGGCGTATGTTTGTTGGGATGAGTGGTCTTCTAAACTTGTGACGAGTCGTCTTCTAAACTTGTGACGAGTGGTCTTCTAAACTTGAGATGAGTGGTCTTCTACTGAGCCGAGTGTTCTTGGGATGAATTGTCTTTGGGATGAGTTGTCTGTATACCATTAAGTGTGTGGGTGGATTCGTAGCATTAATAATAATAAATATGTCATACTCGTTGGGATATAGATGGGTTTTTTTTACGATTTTATTATGAAACTAATATCAAATCTTATCATCCTGTCATCAAACCCATCTGGGGATATTTGAATTAAATTTGAAACCTTTGGAAATGAAAGCTGTAGTATGATTTGGTCTGCAAATAAATTATATGAGACAAAATGTCTCATTTCTCTGCTGTGATAAAAAAAGTTAGCCTGGAGAAATATTATTATTCTAGCAATGCCAAAGGATTTTCAAATGCATAAAATATTCCCAGAATGTCGATGTTACTGTAATTGTGATCCATTTAAATTCAATCATCTGAAATTAAAAAAAAACTAAATCTCTGTTCTTTGGCACCTAGAAATGGACACAAATGGACACAAATGGGTCGCAACGCATATAATAAAGTATGAATGTATATAAACAGGTTTACATTCAATCGTTTCTGTTTTTACTGTATTTCTAATCAGTTATGTCTGGTGAAATATGCAAGAAGTGTAAATTTAATGGCAGTCTTTGGCATCTGGTTATTCCAGTCTACTCCAAAGGATCTCCCGGTTATCAAGCCAGCGCTTTATTCACTAAGCCAGTTAAGAAATGAATGGTGTCCGGTTGGTTTATTTGCCACTGTAGAAACAAGACTACAGTTTTCTGTGACGGACTACATTACCATAAACACACGATGAAATTCAGTTGATTAAAGATGCATTATGTAAGAGCTTAATCTGCCTATTGCAGGTCTTTTATTTTTTGGCTTCAAATGTTATATAAACTACTATTTAGACATTTATTCACATCACAAGCCTATAATCAACTCTATTGGATGGTGAAGATTTAAACAGATTAAAAGACGGTTGCCATTCAATGATTTAATTTAAAAATGGCGAATCAAGGCTAGGTCTCGAATAACCTGTACCGTTACAATAATAAACAATCTATGTCACATCTTGTCAAAACTTCAAACAGTGCTAACTTTGCTCAGAATAAAATAATTTGAATGAAATTTTCAATATATTCATTTTGCATTACCTATTTTTGAATTATTATAGCAAGAATGGCCAGTTCTTTATCTAAATCTTACATAATGCATCTTTAAGATCAAATTTTGATTTTGATAGCCCTTAAGGATCTGTATACCGTATTTTACTTCAAGAATGGTTAGTATTGAGCTGAAGGTGGTAGGTCCTACCTATTGATTTTTATTGTTGCCTCCAAAGCAATTTAATAGTTACTTCCCATGATTCATGCGATGGTTGATAGTTGTACATTACTGTTCACATACTCACTGTACAGGATTTAGATACTGACTGATTTTGAAAACAATTTCAGGAATAATCAACATTGTCTAGATAATAACTAACTATTGAAATTAAGCGTTTTTGCGAAAGCATTTCTTTAGTTAATAAGCATTTTTGCAAAAGTATTTCTGGAGTTATTGCCCCTGATTTTATATGATTGTTGATAAACATACATTACGGTACTTGTAGTTGTACATCTATAAAGATAAGTTCATGGGTCATTCCATGTCAAGTTGATCAGTACTTGTTGGGTAAACACCTCAGAATATTATGAAAAAATATACGAGGGCTGCCTGAAAATTTCTAAGATTATCTCTGAAAGACCTGTACAAGGTTGATGGTTTCCATTTATTTTTCTACTTCGAGGTGTACGGTACACACTTTGGCCAACGATGTTGCAAGGCTTGGATGCTGGTAAGGAAGACATTTTCTTTAGCCACCCTAAAAAAAAGTTGTTTACAGTTGACATTACTAGGAAAATGATGACCGACTAGTTCCCTTTTCACTTTTGGAAATCAATCTCATCCAAGGTTACAGATCTGGACAAAAAATTATCATTATCTACTTCAAAACGGCACAGATTGTCCTGGGACGTCAAGAACCTGACGTGTTTCTGATCTGTAGTGAAGAATCGCGGTACCCATTCTGAAGTTTTGAAACTACTATTCTGTGACTCGATATTGGTGTGCTGGTTTTATATCTTCTAATTAGACAATATTTTTCAAATTTATGTAGATTAATAATCCTCCATCCGATTTTCCAAACAAGTACTGTCGACTATGTATTGCATGGCGTGCATTAAGTGCCAAAAATAATCAATATTTCGAAACAATGTAGGAATTTTACTGCAGTATATTAGAGTTTGTTACTAGAACGGACATATTGGAAGCCAAATCTTTGTTGGTTTCTTGGAAAATCAGTTTGAAAATCGGCCGACATTGCAAAATATGTAGGTGAATTCCCTGTATTAGAAAAAGTAACCCCAATTCAAAAGTCAATCTCACTCAATATTAATACTTGAGTCATATAACTTTGCAATTTTACAAAAGTTTGTATGCACTATATACTTTTTTTATACGCCCACATTCAAATGTGGACGCATATTGTCTTTGCCCCTGTCCATCCACAATTTGTTTCTGGACACTCTACAGGTCACAATTTTTATTCGATTTTGACGAAACTTAAAATATAGGTTTATCTTCCAAAGATCTTCGTTCTTTTTGATATTGGCATATATCGGACCATAACTTCATGGATTATGACCCCTGATTATACGAAAAATCATGGTTTTAGCTTGTGGACACTCTACAGGTCACAATTGTCATCAGATTTTGATGAAACTTGAAATGCGTGTTTATAACCCAAAGATCTTGGTTCCTTTGATATTTGCACATATCAGATCGTAACTTCCAGAATTATGTCCCCTGATTGTACGAAAAATCGCATTTTTAGCTTGTGGTCCCTCTAGAGGTCACAATTATTATCCGATTTAAAAAAACGTTTGAATATATCACCGTTACACTGTAATGACGCCGGACAAAATATGGTATATCAAGGTTTGCGGACCCTCTAGACTCTAGAGGTCATAATTTTTAGCGATTTTGAAACTTGAAATGCATGTTAATAACGCAAAGATCATATTTATTACCCAAAGATCTTCCTTTCAATATTCACACATATTGGATCATAACTTCCTGAATTATGGCCCTTGATTGTACAAAAACTCGCATTTTTAGCTTGTAGTTCCTCTAGCGGTCACAATATTTATTGAAAAAAAAGTTTATATATTTCACTGTTACACTCTAATCACGGCTGAGTTATAAGTTTGTGACTGGGGTCACCAGTCAGCTTTCTTAAAATTTGGTCCACTTGACATTGAATGCCCCTCATTGGACAGTTTTTATCAAATTATCAGAAATATTTATTATAAATATGGTCCCTGTGGATTTTAACTGTTTTCACAAATGATTTCCATGGTAATAAATAGTCCTTGTGATCGCATCTCTTCTAACTAAATCTGACTAAAATCAGATGGTTCTTTAATTTCTATCATTCTATAATTCTTAGTTCATGTAACATATTGTGTCCTGTTCTTGTGGTGTATGTGAAATGCAGTAGTTGTTGTCACATAAAGACATTGTCGACTGATTTATTTGTATATTGACTAAAGAAATCTGATTATATGTCAGATGTTATAGTGTAGAAAATTATAAAGATGAAACTAATTAGATAAAATATTAATTAAATTGATACCAAACTAGCCAGACATTTGCTTCATTAAATTCTTACCATACTGCTTCGTAGGTGTAAATTATAATAGAATATACCGCAATCACAGAATCAGCTTTCAGAAACAGAATTCACATTTGAAATTAATTGTCACAATAGCAGACATATTATTCATTTTTTACTACAAAAATCTGTGAAAACTGCAAAATATCAATTGAAAGTTCACGTTGGATCACTATTAATGGTCATTGTTTTGTCGGTCATGGTGATATTATTCCATCGTGAAGAAGAATATGCACTTCAGAATATTAAATAATACTGAGAAAGGAACAACAGAATTTACTTTTTACTGAAATGACACCCCCCCCCCCCCCCCCTCCAGAATTCACCCACAATTTGTCCCAAATGAAAATACCACTTTTTGAAATGGAAAAATCATCAGCCCTATGTATCCCATGAGCCAAATTTCTTATTTTATATTATTATAACTAGGGCTAGTACGGCTAGTTGGATAACTGTAATT
Organism: Patella vulgata; assembly: GCF_932274485.2. NCBI lineage: Eukaryota > Metazoa > Mollusca > Gastropoda > Patellidae > Patella > Patella vulgata. The sequence continues at coordinate 50,457,924 of NC_065885.2, forward strand.
GGTTAGAATTGGACAGTTAAATGGTTCGAATTGAACCTTGTTTAATATTTATTTAAAAATGTTACCACCATTCAAAATATAATCATAAAGGCTAGAAAATGACGTTATAGTAGAATTTATATCTCATAATTTCTCCTGAGATTTCTACTTTGGTTTTTAGTTAAATTAACCAATCATAAAAATTCTACTTGCATGCCCGAAATTATTTCTTTATTGTCCAATCAATAGACACCTTCCAATTATTTATTCTATTCTTAGTAACATTGTGTAATCGTAATATTATCGCCATATGTCACGTACAACGGGAAACAGTATTGTCTTGTATATTATCATAGATATTGAATTAAAAAATGGTTCAAGTGAACCAAGTTAACCAGGTAATCAAATAAAGAATTGTACATTTCTATGAAAAGATTCACGAATTTTTTTTGAATGAGTAGGCTAATGCCTTTTAGGCGAGTATCGCGTGCGCGTGAGTAATGGCTCCCACTCCTGACAGGGTCTGCTTAATGTTGAAAATTGATACCAAATGCTTAAACGGTTACTAACTGGTAAATAGCTACGGTTATTTGAATAACAAAAAGTCCTAACCATAGGAGCACTAATTATAAGGGTAAATAATTAATTTCATCGATTGTTACAGATTATTCATTTTTGCCCTTGACTATTTCAACAACTGTTTTATCCTTATTTTTTTTATTTCTTGTTCTATCACGTTTTGTAGAAACCTTCCTCAATTTTTTTCTTGTTTGATCATGTTTTGAAACCTACTAGGCTAGCGTACAGAAAAGAACCCTGTTTTTTTTTTTGTTGAATGTAGTGAATGTAGCTTATTGACAGTTAATACCATTATTAAGAGTGTTTAAGTATTATGATATATGATTATATACTTAGGATATAAAATTAATTGTAAACAATGGGATATATTATCTTGTGAGTTGGTTATTGATTCTCTGGTTTGCTAAAAAGTACTGCACGGAATTGAAATGTTTAATATTGTTCTTTTAAAGTCCCAATACTTCCTCCATGTTGTGCAGGCATTAAAATTAAAGTTGTCTGTTTTTGTTTGGCATACCTCTTTTGGAGAATTACTTTAAACCTGTAGGTTAATTATGTATGGAAGGCTCTTTCAAACTGCTAAGCCAGTGCAACTCTATTGAAAAAATACATAATTTCAGTTTGATGGGGAGTTGGATGTAAGTGTACAAATTCCATGTTGTTATAAGTGCCTGGATAATCTTGTCTCAGTAATTGTTTTCTATATTTTGCTAGTGAACTGAGAAAAGCTCTCCTTAATTTGTAAAAGTCAAATATTGCTTTTTAAAAAATGCTCTCCCACATTGGACTAGGTGAGAGACATTATAATAAGGAGGGTGATGCAATAAGTGGTGCAGGATGGAATTCCAGACAAGGACAGTGTCCAGTTGTTCAAATGGCACGAAAAACTGAGGTCCTGTGTACAACTTGGTGTGTGCATAAAAAAACCTTTGAGAGTTGGAATCAAAAATAAAGTAAGTAGTAGTGCCACTGTCCAAGCAAAATTTCCCTCCTAGCACATTCAATTGTGTATGTCCATCTGCATTAGCCCAGTCGGTGCAGAAAAGTAGGACGTTAAGCCCCATTTCATTCATTTGTAGGCCTACAGCAAATATATCTATAGATCAGGTCTGGACCTCAACCAATGAGTAGGTATCCAAAAGGGGGTTGAAATTCAAAATAAAGAGTAGAGCTGCTCTCCAGGCAAAATTTCCTTTATAACACACTGTATAGTATAGGCCTGTCTTCATTAGCCACGTGGGTGCAAAAAAGTAGGATGTTAAGCCCCATTTCAGTTCATTCATTCATTACTACAAATCAGTGAGTAGCCTACTTAGAGTAGTCCTATGAGATTTAGAGTCTAAATAGCTTAAACTTCATTCTATAAGTAGTATACACAATTACATAGGGATTTTGAAGTATTTGTCAATGAAATATTGAAACTATGGTAATATTTGGTAATATTATTCCGTAAAGGAGTAAGGTAACCCTGTTAAACAATCTTTTTAATTGAAATTTTTTAGACAAGGTAAATAGACTGTGTATTTGCCTTTTGGTATATTTTTCTATTTCGATGCTTGAACCCACTTTCATTTACAGTTTCATGTTAAATCTGGGACACCCACTTTAAATGAAAGCATTTTGGCATATATTTGTTAGATCATGTAGATCACACTCTTGTTACTGGACATATTCTGGTATCAGAATTGCTAATTCTGTAATTACCTTCATCCTGTATCCTTTATGTCAAACTTTCCTTGATTATTGGTCTCAATTTTATGTATATTCCCCTCCTCTATGCAAAGGACAATGTTTAAATCAATGGATGCTTTGTCGCCATGACTACCATTCATCAATATCATCTGCATGTTATAACAGGTCAAGAGGCTTGCAGCAATTCTGTGCTTACATCAGTGAGTTACATGTTTTCTATTTAACATGTTGAATTCTTTGAATGGATAGTAAGTACCATGATCATATTCCTAATTATTCATACAGTTATTAGATCTGTATAATATAATGTTAGAATTTAGCACTACTTCACAGCTCACCATTGTGTTATTATATCTCTCAGATATTTTATAAAAACTATATTTGCACTCAGTCAGATCCATTCAGTTATGTCATTTAATGACAAAACATAGAACTATGCTTTTATACTTTACTGTAGTATGGTTTTATATATGTTTGCTAATTCAATTGAGGATATAAAGTTTTATTTTATTTTAGCTAAGTCACGTACGTTTGTCCATAATTTTGTTCATTCATAATTTAGTCCCAATTTTTTTTTTTTTATCTATTGACAAATAGGGTACTAGAAGGTCTTTACTTTTAGGAGAAAATACCTAATGGTGTTTGCCCATTTTTATTAGCCCGGTTTGAGTAGAAAAGTAGCAGTTCATTCAGTCATTCATTTCAAATGTATCAATTTCAAAGTCAAAATTCAAATATATAACCAATGTAATGTAATTTTTACTTTGTCGAGTTCCATGAACTCGGTTTTGTTCAAAATTTCAAAACTTAAAAGGAGAAAGCAATAGAGAGAAAAATTCTAAACGGTTTTCCTAAAGAACAAAAATGCCAACTGGTGTGGCCAAAGCAGATATTTCTGAGTTGGGGGGGGAGGGTAGTGATTTGTTTATTTACAACATAACCCCTTGACTCCATTTACCCGTTTTCGGAATGTATGCTAGTCAGTGTTTTTCACGCTGTATAAAATTGAATGTATTCGCAACATTTTAGACCACACTTCTACTGAATCGCTTGTTCATGCTTTCATCATCTCTATCCCTGCTCTTTAACTAAACGTCTTCAAGATCTCCAGTGGTTAAATGTGCACAGACGCGGTGAGATCCTTCTTGTTGAGCCAGCATGACCGTTCCTGAACGGAGGGGGGGGGGAATGGCTGAATGGTTAGCACATGCGCGCTGTATCATAAGGTCTGTCATTGAGTCAACTGGCGTGGTTTCGATTCCCCAGTTTTACGTGAAAAGGGGTAGGGTCGCCTGTCCAACTTCGTGGGTTTTCTCCGGGTCTTCTGGTTTCCTCCCACTGCTTAAGACCCCTACCCGCAAGCAAATTATTGAAATAAAATTGAACCATGTGTTAGTCCTGAAATGACCTAGTTTGTGTCGAGTGGACGTTAAACCACATTTCTTTATCTCTCCCGTTCCCCAAAGTGACGTACGGCAACTGTGCTAATGCTGCCCCTCTGCTGTGGAACTCTCTCCCTCGACTCCTTCTAAAAACACATCTTTTCCTACAACACTACATTCAATGATTCACTTAAACTAGTATTGTTTTTAGTATTTTACGTTCTATTAAATGTTTTTATAAGCCCACATTTTCATGTGGACGTATTATGCTGTCCCCGTCAATCCGTTCATCCACAAACTTGAAATATAGGTCTATCTCCAAAAGATCTTGATTCTTTTCAATATTGGCATGCATCGGACAATAACTTCATGGATTATGGCCACAGATTGTACGAAAAATCATGTTTTTAGTTTGTGGACACTTTAGAGGTCACAATTTTCATCTGATTTTTTTGAAACTTAATATGTATGTTTATAACCCAAAGATCTTGGTTCATTTCGATATTCGCGCATATCAGATATTAAATTCCTGAATTGTGGCCCTAGATTGTACGGAAAATCACGGTTTTAGCTTGTGGCCCTTTTAGAGGTCACAATTATTATCCGATAAAAAAGCGTTTGAATATATATCCGTTCCACCGTCATCTCTGTTGAGTTCGAAGTTCAGGAAAATCAAAACGAAACTGCCCGACAAAATGGACTCTCTTTGTACGCAAATTGTATAAAAGTATGTAATACGAAGGTTGTGGATCCTCTAGAGGTCACAAATTTTATCCGATTTTGATGGAACTTAAAATATATCTTTATATTCCATTGATCTCGGTCCCTATTGATATTTTGATGAAACTTAAAACATATCTTTATATCCCAAAGATCTCAGTCCCTTTTGATATTTGCACATTTCAGACCATAACTTTCTGGATTATGGGCCTTGATAGTATGAAAAATCACTTTTGTTTTAAGCTTGTTCTCTATCCATCTCTTGCAAAATGTGGGCATATCTTGCCTGGCAACCGCTGGTTGTACTACGCTTTGAGATTGTTTTTGTATGATGTAATACATATAATAAGAAAATAAATAATATATTATTATTATTGCTTCCCATTGAAGTTCCAGAATTAGGATTAGTAAAAGAATCATCTCTTTTCGGCAATTAAATGGAAACGGTCCCATTACATATGTGCTAGACCGAATTTTTCGACGGCGAAAATGTGCTCAGAAACACCGCAAGAACGAGTACATGGAAAAAAGGCCTTAAAGATTCAATTATCCATTATTTAAATGACCTAGAAGAGCAGGAAGGTATTTTACACTAACTGTAGAATCATAATAAGGTCTTTACAAGTTACATTTTGTGAATAAAATGTCTGTATCTTTATAATGGATCAATAATTTTGCACACAATCAAGTACAAATGCAAATGATTTTTTTTGTAAGTGAATCCCCATGATTGCCAAAACGAAACGAGAGGGCATCTTTAAATAGACTTCAGAATGATTGAAAATTGTATCCATGGTTATTAACTAAAGAATTCCCCATAGGTTTTTACATAGATGAAAAGAATGTTGCTCTTGACATGTTCAGCTTGTTCGAAAGAATAGAATTTTAATGTCTTTTATGGCATACACCGTGTTTCAGAATTGCCAATAGAGCACAGATCAACTAATAACATATAAACAAGATTTTTTCTATAAATTCTTATAGAACAGAATTTAATTAAATGACATCGGAATTCAAAAAGTAAATTTTTATGAAATTTTTTTTGAATTTTGAAAATTATATTTTATTAAATAAATGATCTACAGTGGCGTAATATAGAGTCGAGACAAAGTTTCTTCATTGTAAAGGTAATGTACAGTTTGCTAAGCCTATAGATTGATATAGTTGTATTGATGGATAATACAGTGAAAATTGATAAAGACATATGAAATATAGCAACCTATCATTTCTAATTGTTAGAGAAATATTGACTGTAAATAAGTGTATATTGATGTAGAACTGCTATATTGTATAGATCTTTTGAAATATCTTGCTTGCATGTAAGCTATAATGATTCTGATCCACGAGCTAGGGGGCTATCGACTATAAGCACTCAATATATACACCACATACTACAAGTCCTGATTGATTATTATAGATGGCGTACTAAGCTATACTTGTTGATCAGCCGACTGTGAATGTCTTTAGTTGTATGGTTTGCTGTTGATTTTTCGTGGCTCACAATGATTACTGGTCTTGTGTTTTGTTTAAACAGTATGCACTCTCTACACCTGGATGATGGAGGCAGGGATCTTCTAAGTGCATACTTCATTTTTGAGTCATTAGGCTCTAAGAATACAGGACATAGAAGGCAAGTTTATATTTAGCCATGAAAACGAGGTCAAGATATTGACAGTTAGCCTATGTTGTCTATGGGTATGTACATAAAAAATCAATCAACTCTTCTACAATTTTTTGCTATTCATCTCATTGAATAGAGAAAATTTGTGTTTTATGATGTAGGTCATTAACTAACAGTGATGTAGTAATTTGTAATCTAGTTATAGGACGTATCTATTGGTAATACTATAATATGATAATATCCTGCTTGATAATCTACATTTTTTACAATGTTGACTGATTAAATACAAGTTGGAACACATTTATTTGTATAATAACAATATATAGAAAACATGTTTCAAGAAATCTATCCCTGTAGTGACTTGGAGTGAATGATATAGGTGGCTCCATGTACTACCGACATGTTAAATTAGAAATAATCTATTCAACATTGTTTTAGATGTGGTGACTGTTCAAGGCACTGTCATGTCTGCTAAATTAACATTTTAATGCCTATTCTACCGCATGATTAGTTTTACTGCCTTCATTACCATGGGCTCTATATAAGGTGATGGTGGATTATATGGAAAGGATAAGATCCATCGTGGGACTAGCTATTATTGATTATTTGCAATAAATAGGAAAATATAGAGAGACTTTCTTCGAAGAAAAAATCCCAACGTTTAAAGATACATGAAGGTGAATGTCCACAATCATTACCCAAGTACTTTTCTGAATAACTTGATGTGGTTAATATATTTTATATTATTTTGCTGCTATTTACTATGATTTAGGGATCTTTTATTTACAATTGGGGGATACTGGAATGGATAGGCTTGTGACCCTTCTTGGGTCATAAATGTTGTGGAGGTAGGTTTTTTGGTCTTAAAAGAGGTTTAGGATATTTTCTACATGAGTTTCGAGGGTAGTTCTGTTCTCCCCATGTTTGAATCATGGTTTGTGACAAGAAGAACCTTCATGATTTTTTTAAACACGGCCCGGATAATATGCAAAAGCAAGACTCACATTGGTGTGCATGTAAATGAACCCCTGACAGTTGGAAATAGAAATAGAATAGTTGGATTGCTGGTGTTTTAGCAAAATTCTTCTACCACACATTGCCATAGAAATAAAAACAAATCACCCAATATTTGTCTCAAAATGGCTGAATTATGAGACTGATGAGACATTAAACTCCATTCCACGTTCTATTCTTTTTGTGAGGAGTAACTTGTGTTGTGAAGTAAGACATGAAAGTACATTTTAAAGTTGAATCCTCTCCTCCAACCCTTTAGTTTTATTATACACAGTAGTCATGTTAACGATATTTTACTAGATATTGTATAAGAAGTAGTGTAAGTGGCATTAGAACTTTTATCAGGAAATTAAACCTTTTACAGTTAATGTATGAAATTCAGAATAACCGTGGAGTACGACTCTCCATTATAAGTACATGTAATCCTAGATATTCCCTGAGCATGTTCTGTTTTTTGATGAATATCATAGCAGATTCTTATCTATCTTCATTAGCCGGGTTTGTGCAGGAAAGTGAGATGTTAAACTCAGATTTCATTCAGGAACTGTGGTGGCTCATTGAGTAAGACTCTGGCTCAGGTTTAACTCTGAAAGTTCCCCAGGATTTTCTGGCATAGTTTTCCCTTGTCAGTGGTGCAGAATGGAGGGCCTGGCAAGGAACAGTGTCTAGTCATTCGGATGAGATAAAAAAACAAGGTTCCATGTACACATTGCTGTGCACATAAAAGAAACCTTGACAATTGGATTTCAAATAAAAGTAGGATAGTCACTGCTTTCCAAGCAAAATTTCCTTCCTAGCACTCTGTCTTCATTTTCCCAGTTGGTGCAGAAAAGTAGGACATTAAACTTCATTTGGATTTCATTCATTAGTAGTATACAGTATAGATCAGGAATGGAGCTCAACCAGTAAGTTACATGTAGAATAAAGAAACTCCTTCATAATCATTCTAATTATCTTGTCATCCTAGTGATATATCTTTAAACCGCTTCAACATAATCTTTATCATTGTAATATGATATTTTTGTAATTTTTGGAATGGCAATAGAGTAATGAACAAATCACTTGAATTAGGTGATTCAGTGTTAAGTGTAATAATGCCAATTTTGTCATTTATGATGATACATTTCTTTTCTAAATAGTTTTAAACATACAAGCTTACTGTGTGGAGACAGAAAACGGGGTGATGAAAATCCCTTCCCAGGAGAATGAGAACAGCATAGAGCTTCTACTTCCATCATTCATACTCACAGGTTCAACAAAATATGCTGATCCTTTCAAAAAAATAGAAGACCACACATCTTGTAATGCAATGGATCGTTGATCCTGGTAATAGCCAAGAAAGAGAACAGGGTTTAATGTCCACTTGACACAAACTTCGGTCACAGAATTTGTTTATTTCAATAATTTGTTTAAGTGCTATGGGTCTTTTAGCAGTTGGAGGAAATGTGAGAACAAGAAGGAACCCCACAGGCAACTTGACTCCCTGTCACATTTAGGTGTGGGATTGAAACCAGAGCATGTGACTCAATGACAAATCTTCGGATCTAAAGCACATAATGTTATCCATTTGACCACCCAACCCCCATGGAATAGTGCTGTGGTTATCGCGGTTCAGGTTGGTTTGTTGTATCCCAATTAATAACTAAGTCACGATGTTGACTAGCAGAGAAGCAAAATTGTTGTGCCTTGTCATATGAGATTATCTAGCATTAACATTTTGATTTTGTTTTCTTAATTTTCTTAAAGACAATATTGATGTCAGTCATTATCACATATGTGATAGAACTGGTTAAACACATTCAAAATATAATTTTAACACAGAGATCATTGCTACAATAGATTCTTCCTTTTGCTTTCGTCACTTCTGCTTCTTGAAAGCTTCATTACGCATCTATTGTAGCAATGATCTCTGTGTTAAAAGTATATTTGGAACGTGTTTAACGAGTTCTATCACATATGTGATAATGACTGACACCAATATTGTCCTTTAATTAAATGTTAAATAATCAATCTGAGTATATATTATTAGCTTAGATTCTTGAGAAATTTACAATTTTTCGAAAAATGCAAATGCCCTATAATAATATATAAAGATATAAAATTAGTACTCCACCAAAAAAGGTATCAAAAAGTTACCAACCCAAAAGTATGAGACAGCAGAAGGACTTATGGTTTGTCTATTTATAATAAATATGTCGGTGTCTACTGCAGCGTTATTGTTTAAACTCAAGTTGGGAACAAGATCTAAAGACCATATAATATCGAAAATAAAAATATATATTATGACGAAAAACTGATTCAGTGTCTCACGATTCAATTCGCAAATCCTACATTTTCAGTAATGCTGTTCATGCCTGGTTATTTGGATGCACTAAAATACCTATTTACACATTGGCAAAACACTTGAGAGATCTATTCACACTTTTATAACTGTTTAATTTGTGGTAACCATGGCATATTTTGAACTGGTTATGCTAGACAGAAGGAAATTTATATTCATTGTAATATAGATGAAAGCAGTTAATTGGCAGCAGTTTGTGACTAATGAGTTTGATTGATCAAATTTACCTTTATTATGTGGCGGTTATTCACATTAGATTCTATTATGTCAATATCATGGTTCTATGTTACCAGATATATTATTCTATTGGTATTCAGTACCGTTTATGTCATAGTGAAACCAGATCTGGTGCTATAGGATTCATAGTATCTTATTTTTTACTGATTAGTTACAAGGGTATAGAGTCTGCCTAAGACTTCAGATGTTTATTGAATGACTAAGCAATAGAATTGGCATCAAGGGTAGTTTTATCCTTCCTTATAAATTTGTCTTGATCCTCATGATCAATATAGGCTGATGTAATTAAAACCAAATTAGAACACAATAATCATATGGTCTAGGGACCTTCTATTTTTACACAGCATATAAGAATTACTTAAATTTATAAGTGCTTTAAATACATTTTTCTTAACAGGTTTTTTTTTTTGAGTGGCTTCAGGGCACAATATTCTTGACTAAATGGCAATATAGACTTCCAGACCAGACACAATAATTTATATGATCAGACTTCTGACACAGAAACAGTCTTAAATAATATTCAGCAGGAATTATTTAAAGAAAAAATTGGAATTGTAGTAAATAACATATTTTCTTTCAGGACAGTAGCAATGATGTAGATTTCTGACATGCGCATGTGAAATTTGATATAGTTTCATGTGGAATTAAAATAATAGGGTTCTAAAATGGCAAGTCTACATATTTGCATTTCTCAAGAGAATTACAAATCAAATAAACAATATGTTTGATTAGTACAATAGCCACAGGCACAGAATACAATTGAGTTGTCAGTTATTCTTCGTATACTATATAGCTATTGGATTCACAGGACGTTCCGATGCAATGTCTCAATTATCCAGCACCTTTAATCAGACACAAATGTGTTACATGAAAAAGACTACAATTTTATGCAGCATTAAGCAGGTTTCATTACATTTTATAAGGTGAATGTACAGGATATAGATTGGACTTATTGATTATAAATTGTGACCTTGTGTAAGTTTGACCCGGAAATGGATAATGACAAAATGATTTCATTTTTTTCTTGCGATTACGATTTACAAATTTTCAAACAAAGGATATTAAAATTTGAAATGCCCAAATTGATGTGATTTGCTTCAATAGAGGTATATTGAATCCAGTGGAGTACCAAGGATTTCCAAAAGGGTAGACCAAAATATTTCAAGAAAAATACTTAAATATAGATTAAAGATGTCTATGGAAGGAATGGAGCCTCAGTGAAAGATGTCAGTATGTAGATTATAATTATAGCCGTACATTGCCGATCCAAAGGGATGTGGGGAGTTCTGCCAGTGCAAGTGGCCTCCTCCCTATATAAACCACTGAAATAACCTAGAACAGAGATGTACACAAGGGAATAGATAACATCTATAGTTGTCTCTGGCTTCTATAAAGTCTATAGACATGTTGAGTTTGTCTTTCTGGTTCTGTAATGTCAACTTTATAATTATAAGGTAACAGAAACAATTCTTGGAGTCTGATCTCTAGTGGCGAGTAGACTTGTTTATAATGTCTAGCACCATTTGAAATCAGTGCTTCTGGAATTTATGTCAACTATTTTTAAACTTTTCATTTTTGGATCAATCAAATAAACTTTAATGAATGTTCAATTTCCAGAAGGAAGGGTGCAGCTGTGTGATGGCATTGGGGGTTATTCCAGAACATGAGTGAAGGGGTTTGCAGGTTACACAAAAATTTAATATGATATGGAAACATATTTACTTTTGAAGAGTGAGGAAGGAAGAACTAATTAGAAATTTTCTTGGCATTCCTTTCATGATCTCAGACACCTCTTTTATTGATCTGTCTTTAAGGAATCAATGTACCATACATATTAATGCTAGTGGGACGAGATGCAAGTCTGGTGATTTAAATATTTGTGGATTAAGATGTAATACCGATTAGCAGTTTTGCCCATGGCAGATATAAGAAAGAGAAAAAATGCAGGAAGTTTAATGACTTAATTTTTGCCACATTTTCTGCATAGAAAATCAAGGGAAAATGATTTATTCACACAGACATGCGATTGGGTTTTCTGGTCCATCCGGGTTATTGAAGACAGGTCATACAGACATAAGAAAGGCAATAGTTGGACATGTTAGGGCATGTGTATACAGTATTTGTCGGTGGATAAGGCACATTTTTTTTTGCCAAATATTTGGTATGTCATGGCTTTAACCTTGGATTAACCATTAAGAAAAAGAAGCATGTGCTTAGTCCTCAAAGAGAAGTAGGGCTCTGCAGAGTTTATATACCGGTGCCAGATTAACCATTGTGCAAAAAGTGGAGATGAAACAACCCCCCCCCCCCCCCCCCCCGATAAATAATGGTAAAATACATCAATTTTTTTACCCTTTCATTAATTTGCTGTTGAATGATAAACTTGGATTTTGCCAATTTTTTTTTGATTTTGAAAGTCAAAATTTATTTTACAGTTCAGTATGGTTTTAGAACGGTTAATGTTTTTCAATGCCTAGGGCCTCTAAATGTAGTCATCCAGTCCTACCCTTTTTGAGTACCTTGTATGTCTGCTGCTCCCCTATTATTATAAAGCTACAGGATTAAAACACTTTCAGTATTTTAAACTGTTGACCATACTTTGAATTTAGCTCATTTGTAAGATGTTTAACAAATGAGAGAATATTTATGTCATTAAGGACAAGATAAAATTGCTAAGGATTTCCTTATCTCATCGAACTATCTGATGCATATAAATATTTTCTTGGTATAGCTAATATACCGGTCTTCCAAAGCTATTTGCAGAGAAAGCGTAGTAACTAATCTATCATTACAATTTAGCTTCAAGAGGATTACATGCATATAAATTGCTTTCTTAGTTTAGTAGGAGAATATTCATAGACTCCATCACCAAATGTCCATCTGAAATCCGGTATCAAGCTCTCAATGAATTTTCAATGGTTTTTTATGTGACGCTGGTCTTTGTAAGTTATATTTGTTAAGCAATGTTTATTTTCATTTCAGACATAAGGCAATTTGATGCATTGTTTTCACTGTCTTTTTTCTTTATGTTTTTTGATGTTTTTGTTTAACAACAATGGAAGATAAGTATTTAAAGGAATTTAATTTAATGCATTGTTTTTGCTGTCTTTTTACTTGTTTTTTTTTTTATTTTTTTTATTTAAATCTTGTAAACTTGATTACAGAGGGTAATGGAGGATGAGAATACAGGTTTGTGCGTTTGATAATGATAACAGAATGTGGTATTCATCTTAGTTTGTAATGGAGATTGTGTTTGATCGACCATTAAGGGACCTGATTTTGCTTGGTGAATAGACTAAAGGTTCACTCTAGCACCATTTGAAATCAGTTTCTCGATATGGAACTTGTCAACAATTGCAATCCTGTTCTAAATTTATCTCTGTTTAACTACTTTAAGTTGTTTTCCTTTTTTTAAGTTGAACACTTATATAGGACTAGATAATGCACAGCTTCATGTAGTGTTTGTCCAGAAGCAGACATAATTTTTAGTTTTAAGCCTTATCAACAGTCAACATAATATGTTAGGATTGTATCTTCTATTTCTTGTCATTGTGTATTGTCATCAGCTCTTTCTGTCGGTCCATTTACACTTCACCAATTTTTCTAAAATTTTCAGGATGAGTTATTATTGGGCTATAGATTGTCTTAAATTTTTAGGATGAGTTATTATTAGGCAAAAGATATTGTCCTTGAATTTTTTAGGCTGAGTTATTATTGGGATAAAGATTGTCCTTGCGTTTCCTTGAGTTATTATGGAGTAAAAATAGCCCCTGTTGATTTTGAGCATTCTTGCGAAAGTTATCCAAGTGTGATGGTCACTGAATGATACAATAGTTGATAAATATACTCGTACTCACTCTATTTATTCACCGATTTTCAAAATAGTTAATATCTTGTTAAAGGTGGTCTCTATCCATTACTGATTTACATCACAAAATATAGGAGGAAAAAATCATGATGGTGGGTGGTATGTTTTTATTTTACAGTAAAGTCATTAAAAACGACAAAAAAGCCCCATCTTAATGTCACATTTCAACAGGACGGATTTAGCCTTTTCAAACACTTGGGCTGTAATATGTCACTATGCTACAGTCTTTGAAATAACACTTCTGCATTTATAATGTGAAGTTGATAACAAATTTTTTTTTTTGTATATGAAGATATTGCAATGGAAGTCTAAATCATAACACTAATGCATTAAGGTTTCAGTGTATGCTAATAAATTTTGTAATAATTCAATATTTGTCAGAAAACATTGGCCATAATGCTTAATTGATTTTTATATAAAACCATATCTAAAGATGCCTATATCGATTTGGAAGCCTGCCTTGTAGTGAGTGGGTCACTGACCGAAAAGTAATACATAACCCATTGTTTGTCATAAGGGCAGCTGAAGACTGTAATTTTTAGTCTTATTTACTGTGGTTAGGAGTTAGGACACTGGACTCACAACCAGAATGTCCCATGTTTAAAGTCACCACTTTGACCTCGAAGAATCTTTAGGATTTCCAAGCCAGGTTTGCACTCCTCCTGCTCATGGCTGGGAAATCAAGATCTGTACACAAAGTTTAGTGTACGTAAAAGATGTCTTGGCAGTTGGGATATAGAAAAAAGAGTAGGTGGAAGCGCTTCATTCTGGGCAAAATTCTCCTTCTCGCATTGTTCACATAACCATAGAAATAAAAATAATCATATGTCAGTCTCAAAATGACTGAAGTTTTGTGTTTTAACAAGATGTAAAAACTATTGAAACGGGCCTATTCCATTCCACATTGATGGATACAATCAGAAAGAGTGTAGAGCTTCTTTAATTGCCCTTTTGACTTGCTATTACTTAACCATACAAATGGATGATCAGAGAAACAAATATGTGGTTACTTTATCTGAGATAAGAAATTTTGATAATTATTTACAAAATTATTTGAACATCCAAATATAACTATTGCAGGAAACTGAACAGAAACATTCCAAAAAGTTGATTAATATGGAAGTGATTAAGAGTTCAATTCAGGCTAATCTACAAGTTCATCGACGTTTAACAGAAGTACGAGAAGAAGATGAAATCAGCAGTTTGTTATCAAATCACTCACAGTCAAATAGTCCGACATCTGATATTAAAAATACACAAAGTACTTCACAGAAAAAAGGTGGTAAGTGGGCATAAATATAAACAGATATCATCAGAATCTGACCAAGGCTTTAAATCATGGATGGCCAAACTCAAATGCATGCGCCAAATGTGATAATAATAATTTAGCCATTTTATTATTTTGTGCAAATCCATTTTAATCGATGTTATCGTTCCGTAACTGTTAATATGCGTTTACAAGAAGTAGATGGGGGTAAAAGAGTTGTATGGCGCATCTGAATTCGTGTTTTAACAAATTGACGCATGGTGTGTAAAATGTTGGTCACCCCTGGTTTAGATCCATTCAGCAGAAAATGCAATAGGCATGTTACCATGAGACAGTTTAGACATTCCTCCATGAATAAATTATCGAATGACATTTGAGGGCTATTATGATTTTGTTACTGAGTATCAGATCACTTCAATTGATACAATATTGAAATATACAATGATATAGTATCCTTATCTTCGTTCAAGTTTTCCTGCTTTACAAAATATAATTAACCTTAAAGATGCATTATGTAAGATTTCAGTCAAATTACTTCATTCTGAACAAAGTTGTGACTATTTGTAGAGTAGCGTAGTCTTGAATTTCATTACTACCGTAATTACGATAATAAACAAAGCCTTGATTATCCAGTTTTAAATTATATCATTAAATGGCAATCTTGTTTCAATCCATTCAAAATCACAACCATCCGATGTTTTAGAGAGTTAATTATGTCTAACTAGTAATTTATCTAATATTTGAGGCCAAAGGAAAGATCTGCAATAGGCAGATTTAGCTCTTACATAATTCACCTTTAAAGGAGGCAAGTCTTTAACTCGATACCATCCAGTCTTCGAAAGTGCAAACACGACTTATTGGTCAATTTAAATAAACATTGATGTTGTTATCTTACTGTGAAAATTTGGGCTTCTGATATCCAATATTTAAGACAAAATGAAAATTTTAAAATTGGCACACAAATCGAGTGCCAGAATTCTTTCGAACACCATCTGTATGAAGCAACGTGATGAACGAGGCTAAACATATCCCATGTAGGAGAAATTACAGTAAAAATAGAAATGATTGAATGTAAATCAGTTATATACATTCATATTACATTATTATATGCGTTGTGACCCATTTGTGTTCATTTCTATGTGCCAAAGAATTGCAATTTTTACCCCTTCAAGATAGAGAGAGAAAGAAATGGGGTTTAACACAAACTAGGTCATTTTGTGACTTACATTACATATGGTTAAATTTTTATATATGCTCACATTTTCATGTGATATATTGTCAGCGCCCCTGTCCGTCCGGACGTCTCCGATTTTGACGAAACTTGAAATATAGGTTTATATCCCAAAGATCTTAGTTCCTTTTGATATCGGCATGTATCGGACCGTAACTTGTGCACACTCTAGAAGTCACAATTTTTATTCATTTTTGATAAAACTTAAATGTAAATTTATTACATAAAGATCTGTTCCTTTCCATATTCGCGCATATTGGAGCATAACTTCTTGGATAATGGCTCCTGATTGTACATTTAAAAAAATGTTTGCAAATATCACCGTTACACCATGATGATGGTTGAGTTTGAATTTCGTGAAAACTGCTGGACAAAATGGCCGTCCCTCGTACACAAATAGTGTAAAAATATGGTATCTCAAGGTTGTGGACCCTCTAGAGGCCACAATTTTGATCTGATTTTGATGACACTTGAATTACATGTTTATAACCCAAAGATCTTTTGATATTTGCGCATATCGGATAGTAAATTCCTGAATTATGGGCCTTGATTTTACGAAAAATCGTGTTTTTAGCTTGTGGTCCCTCTAGAGGTCACAGTTTTTATCTGATTAAAAAAAACGTTTGAATATATCGCGTTGCACCTTAATGATGGTTCAGTTTGAATTTCTTGAAAATCGGACCAAAACTGCCGGACAAAATGGCTGCTTTTCGTCCGCAAATAGTGCAAATATATGGTATATCAAGGTTGTGGACCCTCTAGAGGCCACAATTTTGATCCGATTTTGATGAAACGTTAAATTTATGTTTATATCACAAAGACCTTGGATCTTTTCGATAATCGCACATATCCGAATGTAACGTCCTGAAGTTATGGTCCCTGATTATTTGAAAAATTGCATTTTAAGCTTGTGGACCCACTAGAAGTCACAATTTCAATTCAATTTTCTAAAACCTCTAAATATATTACTGTTACACATCAATAAAGGTTGAGTTCGAATTTCATAAAAAATCTGACCCAAACTGCTGGACAAAATGGCTGTATGCAAATAGTGTAAAAGTATACTAATACTCCAAGGCTGTGAACACAATTTGTATCCTGTTTTCTTCAAAATTGAAATGTATGATTATAATGCAAAGATCATGGTTCCTAATGATATTTTGCGCATATCGCACCGTATCTTCCTGGATTATGACCCCCTGATTATATGCAAAAATCACATTTTTAGTTTGTGGACCCTCTAGAGGTCACAATTTTGATCTGATTTTAGAAAACATTTAAATGTATCACCATTAAACCCGAATGATGGTTGACTTCGAATTTCATGCAAATCGGACCGAAACTGCCTGACACAATGACCCCTCCTTGTATGCAAATAGTGTAAAAGTATGTAATATCAAGGTTGGTTTTGATGAAACTTAAACTATATCTTTATATCCCAAATATCTCAGTCCCTTTCGATATTTCAGACCATAACTTCCTGGATTATGACCCCTCTGATTGTATGGAAAATCGCTTTTTTTTTTTTTTTAGCTTGTTCTCTATCCATCTCTTGCAAAATTTGGGTGTATCTTGCCTGGCAACCGCTGGTATTTCAATAATTCGCTTGTGCATAGGGATCTTTAGCAGTGGGAGGAAACAGGACTAGCCGGAGAAAAAGCACGAGGTTGGACAGGCGACTCTACTCCTTCTGTTCTGTTGTCACGTACAACCGGGGAATCGAAACCACGCCAGTTGACTCAATGACTGACTTTATTTACTTTATGATACAACGTGCACATGCTAACCATTCGGCCATACCCCCCCCCCCCCCCCAGCTCTTTTAAGATAAAGACTAATAGTAATACTAGTAATAGCTTTTGAAATATATTCAGTACATGTAATGTGTAGAAGAATGAAATTCAGTTCCCTAGGAGCTCAATGTGATTTTTTAACTGCCAATTATAGTAACAATTCCTCGTTAATTATAATGTTACCAGGATCATAAATTCGATACTATTTGCTTTTCAGTGCAGTTTTGTTAATTTTTGGTCATCACTTGAGTAACTGAAGGTTTTCATATGGCTTTAAGTCTGATTTTAGGAAAGCCAAATTTTGGTTGTTTTTATAAGAGGGTTAAAAGTTTTCAACCCCACAAATTGTTTAAGTTGTTTTTCTCTCCATATTTTATGCACTAACATTTAATGTGGATATATATTGTCATCAACGCATTCAGTAAGATGGTTATCCATCTTCTAGCCACAAATTTTGTGCAGACTCATCTAAATAACTACCACGACATTTACTATTATTAATTGATATTAGCTATGCAGGATATTCTTTAAAGATACATTATGGGAGATTAGGTAACGAGTTGGCAGTTCTCACTATAATAGTTAAAAACTAGATAATGTAAAGGCAATTTGGTGAAAATTTTATTCAAATTGATCCACGATGAACCCAGAACTAAGCGACTGAAATTCCCATAAGCCTCTGTCATCATTACTGAAGTCAGTACTATAAACAGCATAGTCTTGATTATCCATTTAATCATTTAATCAAGAAGGAAAGTTATGCAGTAAATCGGCTTACAATCCACTAAAGATCGCAGCCTGGCGCTGCCATCTTGAGTTGATTATGGTCTGGATTGGTTAATTAATGTCTAATTAATAATTTAGATAACATTTCGACCTAAAGAAAGACCTGCAATAGACAGATTTAGCTCTTGCATAATGTATGTTTAATTTCATGAATTTTTCAGGTACAAAGAAAGATAGTGGACGTTTATGGGAAATCCGTGGTTATGAGTCTTTGAAAAGATTACAAAACAGTCACAGAACAGATACGCAAACTGTCAAAACTACAGAAAAGGTAATAAGTATATCCTGGTTTAAATTAGATTACAAACATTACAGAACCAAGAAATAATAAATGGGTCTACATGGAGAAAGAAAAGACTCATTTTGCTTTTACATGATCTAGCAAAGATGCCTAAGTCGTGACAATCTTTTCACAGGATTTAAATTGCTAAATTGATCTGTGTAGACACAGCCACAAATTTATCTCTCTTGTCTCAAGTTTGGACATGCGCCAAGACTATATTTTTTTTAAGCTACTGTTGAAAGATTTGAGATCTCCATCTTCTTTCATATTTGTGTTATGTCCATGTGTTTTTTATGTTCCATGTGTGAAAGCAAATGTAGACCTCAGTATTGAAAAGAAAATCCTATGTTTGTGTAGTATCTCTTGTCACTGAAACCTTATCGGCGTTCTAGGTTTCAGAGATTTTGAAACATGCTGGAACTGTTTAACTTGTCATAAGGAGGAACTTTATGGAAAACCATAGTCATAGTTATTGCCCTTGACATCAAAACCGTGTAGCTGCTCTAAGATCAGATTTTTTCAAACTTGCTGGGATTGTTGGACTCATCACATGGATGAACTAGGGCTTTCGACTTTAAACTTTATCCAGACCAGTCACATTTTGACATATTTTGTTTGTATTATTCCAATGCTAAATGTTTTTACACCTAAAAACTATGAATTTAAAATGTTTTGAAATTGTAATATTATCGCATGTAAATCCTCCATTGGGTCATTTTAACTGCCCATCAGTGAAGACTTGTATATGACTGAAATGGGAGGGCTAGGATGAACCTTTTTGAAATTAAGAGTTGTGTGTCTGTTATATGCAAGGTTATTGCCCTTGAAATTGAAACATAATCGCATTTTAGATTTTTTTTGATCAGACATGGATTGTTTGACTAGTAGGATGAATACTTTAGGAATTGATAGTCCTTTCGAAATTAAGTGTTGTCTGTACATTCTTTTTGGAGTTACTTCCTTTATCATCAATTCAAAACCTTTAAAAACCAGAGTTTTTACACATCAATGCATTAATGACTAAAGTGGTCTTGTCCATCGCTCCCCACTCACTTTACACAGTTCAGTTTTTTTACTCCAATATTCAGGAATAGTTAGTATTGGGGTAAAAATGATTGATTTGGGGCCTAGTTTCAGAATTATTGCCCTCGATTGCAGAGTTATTATACTCACTCACTTTTAGTATTGTGGTAAAGGTGGTTTAACGAAGCTTTGTAAAGGATATTTATTATATTTAAGTAATATTCACATCAATTAAATTATTTGAAATTTAATTTAATTTTCTTCTTACAGGTGCATTTTAACAAGGGAAGGAGAAGTGAAAAAGAAATTCAAAATATCCGACACAGAAAAGAACTGATGTTTCGATCAGCCGAACATAATAAATATGTTACAGAACTCATTTTAGCTCAAAATCCATTACCGAATCATTCATTGTTTCCTTTAAGTTGATATCAAAGACAAGGTCTAATGCTTAGATCCAACAAACATAATAAATATCATATCATACTGTCATCTTAGCTCATAATCAATAATCATTCATTGTTCTATATTTAAAATAAATTATTATTATTATTATAATCTGTACTTTTAATTTTGTTATAGAATTCAAAGTGAATTAGAAATTTATGAGATAGAAAAATGATTATTATTACAGGGTTTGAAGTTGGAGCAAACTCCCAATTAGGTTTAAAATACAGATACAAATGTAGTTTTGTTTTTGTATACCTTTCATATAGATCTGACTGCATTGTGAAGAAAGTCATGTTATTGTTAGGGGTTACAATTGAACTTTTTTGTTTTATTCTTTACTACTCTATAGATATCTCCAAATAAATAATTCCATCCATAAGTCGTGTATATAATCGCATCATATTTCAATCCTACTGTGAAACTTATGGAGGCAGACCACCATTAAATTTCACCATCTCGGTACCCACAAATTGTAGTTAGTCTATTTATAGCAATTCTCTCTCTGTCTCCTTCCTCCCCTTTTGCATGCCCATTTTTGTTGATTTTTTGGTCTAGAATGGACGAAGAGGGTTTGAATTAACATTTTCTGCCAGGTTTTGGTAAATATTCATGATTTTGAGGCGGAAGGATAACGGATTTGTCAGGTTGGCTACGGTGATATGTACGGCAACTAGTTACATGTTTTTAGTATGCTTCTTCAAGTTTGTGTATCTCAAAATTTTGGTGGTCAACCTCATACAAATTTTAGTGCAAAGACATGACCATTTGTTCCTCTGTCTGTAGTGAAAAGCATTCAGCCCAACGAAAATTTGGGGAAAAGTTGGAGGTGGGCAAAGAGGCCAGAATTAACATTGAAGTCAATGGGGAAATTAATGGTGGTCTGCCTCCTTATGAGTTAAATGGAGTTAGCTCCCCTTGGCTGATTCTGGTTCTACTTGTGCTTTCAAGATTCGCACAAGATGACCGGTTAATTATCTTGATGAAATGTAGAACAAATAGTTGTCTCCATCCACAATTCTTGTAAACTTGCTAGTTGGCTTGCCCATGCCCTAAGGAGTGAAATGAAATGGGG
The DNA here is from genome assembly GCF_932274485.2 of Patella vulgata. NCBI lineage: Eukaryota > Metazoa > Mollusca > Gastropoda > Patellidae > Patella > Patella vulgata. The sequence goes on from NC_065885.2 coordinate 50,479,262, forward strand.
GTTTAATAAAGAACTACTGTTCACATCAACCAGCAATGCAGTATGCTATGAGGGAATGGCACTACGCCATTCTCTTATTTCCAGTTCTAACTGTCAAGTGTTCTTTTGTGTATGGGACTTGTTTTTGTTTTTTTGTTCCATCCAAATGACTATAGACTTACTTGCTAGGCCATCCATCCTGCACCACTGAAATGGCTAAGCCATGCTGGAAAATCTTGAGTCAGTACTTTTCAGCCATTATCGGTATTGAACCCTGGACCTCCTGGTTAGTGGGACGGCACCCTATACACTGAGCCACAATCGCTCCTGTCCTTAGGAGAAAACATTACTTCCGGCGTGGTTTCCCCTTGTCAGTGATGCAGGACGGAGGGCCTGACAAGGACAGCTGTCTAGTCATTCGGATGAGACGAAAAACTGAGGTCCCGAGTACACATTGGCGTGCACGTAAAAGATCCCTTGACAGTTGGAATTCGATATAAGAGTAGGCCGTAGTGCTGCTGTCCGGGCAAAATTTCCCTCATAGCACACTGTATGGCGTATGCCCGTCTTCATTAGCCCAGTTCGGAGCAAAACAGTAGGACGTTAAACCCCATTTCATTTCATTTCAGAAAACATTACTGGACTAAGACTAGTAATTATTTCCCCTTATTTCATGATGGACGAATGTAGTGCGAGTTATAAATAGACAATTTTTCCCTTAATTTTTTTCTCCCCTCTTCCTGCATTTTTGGGTTGACTTTTTGGTCTAGAATTGGAGAAAAGGGATCAAATTTGCAATTTCATGGCAGTTTTGGGTAATACTGATGATATTACAGCGGAGGGATAGGGGGTGTAAAGTGTCTTTCTGCAGAGCAATCATTGTGTCGGAAGTGAGATTTTCACCCCAGTCAACATCAAATCCCCGTAGCAAAAAATCTAAATGGTCAACCCCCTACAAATTTATAATGAGGATATTGCCAAATGTGGTCCCCATTGTACGTATAAAGATTGGAACCAACGGAATGTTGAGCAAAAAGCTACAGCCTGTGATGTTACAGCCATTTAATGAAGTCAGTGGGCAAATAATTGCTAGTCTGAGTCCAGTCAGTTGAACAATAAGAGTTACTGCCCCTGAAACATTACAAATGCTGTACAGGCTAGAACTTTTGAGACATTGAATGTGATCTATGGGTTAAAGGTTTCAGATGTTTCACACTTGCCCATTGATATCTGGGCATAGAACAAAAATAAGTTTAACTTCGTCTCAGAGTTTCTATTTTTCTACTTAGCCCCCCCGGATCAATTTACTTGATCCGATATACATGTTTCTGTGTATCTTTCTGAATTATTACAGTCCCAAACTTCAACATACAATGCAAGATTGTCATCACAAAACATTTTATCAATACCCAAGTCTAAATATTAAACATTTGCTGATAGATCTTTCAGTGTGTTAGGACTGCAACTCTGGAATACCCTTCCAGAAAGTGTAAAACAATGTCTGATTGGAACAGATTTTAAAAAGAAACTCAAAACATACTTTTTCCGTAAGCATTCCTTTAACATTGTGTAAGACTTTGTGAAGTGCCATTGAATGCATGGCAGTAATGTGTGCTATATCAAATGTAATGTTATGTAATATAAAGTGAAACAAGGGCCATAACTCTAGAAGTAATTAACAGAAATTGTTGAAATGAAATAAGTTCTTCATTTCACCAGTGTAAACAACATATGTAAATTTCAAAACGATTGGATGATAAATGTAGAATGTTCACAAGAAATTGTGGACGAAGGACCGACTGACAGAGACGATGTCAATATACGACCTTGTTTCTATGTGGGCGTATAATAATTGGAGTTGCCCATCAAACTCGATTACTAATTAAAATTGAACCATGTAGTAGTGAATACACAACCAGTTTCTGTAAATATCTATTAGCAAAATTTAATAAAACCAATAATAGAAGTACAAAATCAACACATCTGATCAACCTATACACACAATGCCAAATTATGTAACTTGTTTGCATGGACAAGGTTAACAAGACACAGTAACATATATAATGTTTGAAACAGACGTTCTCGTGACCATTGCAAGACTAACCATAACAATAAATGTTTGTATTCAGAAAGCCTTTTATTACATTACAAGGAAGATTAATTGTTAATACTGTAAATTTGTATTTACTCATGTCTGTGAACTTGAATTGTTTTTTTATACATCGAATGCTTTAAATCTGCTCGGTTTAGGATATATGCCATTGGTCTACATTTGCTAGACACTGATGACCTACAAACACTTCAACTTCAATGAAATACCCGTTGGTACTCCACAAAATCCTCTGTAGGACATAATGTGCTTTGTCTTTATTACTGTGATAGTCAATGCTGTTGGCTTGAAAAGCTGAGCTCTCATACAAATTAACATGCTCCCTGCAGTGTTTCGTTTGATTAGAGCTAATCCCACTAAACACTGCTTTAATGGAAGCAAATTTCTGTTCAAAATTATAACTGGTCAATAGTCCGATTAACAACCAATAGCTAACTGGGTAACAATTTGATTACGCTTTAAACGTAGCTCCACATTGGACCAAATATGTTTTCATAATGTTACGTCATGTGCATAGCAGAATATTGCAGAAAAACTAATTGAGTGACAAACGAGGCTATCAACATTAATACAATGTAAACAATAGCCTACTGTACGGAGACGAACAAGACTTTCACCGTTTTTAATACCTTAAATTACTGTCTAAAGTTTTAGGGAAGACCCCAGATTAAACGAAGGGCTGTCATGTTGCTGTACTTTTGATAGATTTGATGAACGGGAAGAATATACACACTCCCTGAAAATTATCAGAAACCAAACCAGCAATGGGCAGAGAGAGATTTCTCGGGCCATTGCTTCAGGAATATGACAAATTAGCAGTTCGAGACACATTTTAATTTTATAACTTACAAGTAAGCCAGAATGCAGTTTAAATTTAATCTATCAAACTTTAAAGTCATTGATCATCATCTGTATTGTTCGGACAAGATCCTATTTCCCCGGCTTAATCTAGCTATAATATACTGAAATTGATTATTTAACAATTTAAAAAAAAAATGGTAGATTATGTCTCGGCTCAGATTCAATCGGATTAAAAAGAGGCCCATCAAAAGATTTGGTAGTACTGTTTTAACCATATCATCTGCAGATGATGCCGAATATTGACAAATTTACAATTCATCATATCTTTGTAAATATTGAACGGAATTGAACCATCTTTAGACTGATATTCCTGTTAGTGATTCAACTTTTACAATATTTTTGTTTGTAAGGGATAAAAAATCTCTCAAATGACAATCAGAGACTTTAATAACAAGAATTGAGATAAATTTATTATAAAAGTTTTTATTGTTACAATAAAGATCATTCCTACATATACTATTGAGATAAATTTATTATAAAAGTTTTTATTGTTACAATAAAGATCATTCCTACATATACTATTGTTAACAATTTGTTCTTTAGATCTGAAATAAGTATACTATAAACTATACATGTTTACTATAAACAATAAATTAACAAAACATTAAATACACACAATAACATACATCTTCCATTGTATCAATCTTGAGCACTCAACAATTCTTGTCATTATTCTGAAAATAAAGAATTATTTGATGTTAATAATGCAATTATTAATAATAACACCATATACATCCTCAGTTGTGGGTACATAGACCATAAAACATCTAAAATGTCTTAAGACCTGTGAACTCCTTATGAAATTTTGCCAATCAGTCACATATTTTGTTTCTCTTGAATACAAACTTTTTGTCACGGAATATGACAATTTTTTAAGTGTTTTTATACATAAAAATTATAAATTTAAGTGCTACTAGTTCAAATTATTCTAGGAGTAATTGCCCCCAAAATATATCAAGCATTTCCAGTGAATACATGTGAGTCTAGTCTTATCTAGTTTATATGAAACTTGCTATGGCTTTACATACATCACTTGTATATTCAAACCCTTCTGTGAAGAGCTAACACTCCAAACCAATTCCCGTTTGACTGTTGCAGCATGGAAGAATTGGGAAAGTTTGTTACTATTTAGTTTACTTTATGTATGTATGTCTAATTACTATGATAAACATTGTCTTCAAGTAGTTTAAGGATATATCATTTGGAGACCCCAGTAGACGGAATAAAATGGTCTCCAAATAAGAATGAGAAGAATGAGATAATTTGAAGGATTATGAAGAAACTTAGTTCTACTCCCTTCATTCCATCACTCTGGAATTATGTAAATGGATGGAAGGAGAAAAAAAGGGTTTAATGGCTTCAATTGTTGTTAGTTGTTACAAGTTACGTAACATGTGTACCAGATCCATTGTAAATAGCAAGACCAAACCAAATTATTGTGTGGAAACACTATACCAGTATATAATATGCTACAAATAAAGTGCAAGAGTATACATCTAAACTATATGGTGAATAACAGAAAACATGCTGAGATGATCAGAACAGAGATTACAGAAAACTGAATAGATAAGTCTAGGTTATAATTACATAAAAGAAGTATACAGTTTGTGAGTGAGAAAAGTAAGATGACTGTAGAACAATCAACACCAATTCTAAGTGGGGGTACCTGATGGAATGTTCCAGAATTGAACTCTCTTAATCCCTCAAAATATGTCAATTGAGTAAACCAAGAACTTTCAGATGCCAAGACATGCAACAACTGAAGATGATACTATCTCTACCGACCAATCACCACAGCTGAAACATTTGATTAAGTTGTGATTCAACTCACTCCACATCCATTCTCAGGATTGACAGAACTTGTCCCACTCGATTACAATTCTGTCAATTCAAATTTGACAATTGAGTACCCCATTGTTTTCATAATTTCATAGAGAAATCTTTTTGTACTTAAAGTATGGCGAAAATCAAATAATTTATAATTGAGATAATAAACATGACCTGTAATAAACAGAATTAGAACCTATCACCAGTCTATGTAAAAACAAGACAACATGCAAGCTATATATATTAGTTGATTATATATAATAATTACAGGGTTGGGGATAAAACTCACCACAAATCATTCACATCCTGTAATAAACAATATTCATTCAACTACTGTGTTTTATCAATCAGTATATTTTATATCAACTTAAACAGACACACCCAAATATCAAATCTAATGTTGGTCATCATGTGTGCTCATTAGTTGTTCGTCCTAGTCACATTAAAATACCATCACTAAACTCAGTAAACTTCTGCTGATCAACATGAATAATAATGGGCAAACAGTACTTGTAGCCTGTATGGTTACACCAGCATGTCTTCATTTTTTGGAGTAAAAAAAACTTTGTACAATACCTAAATATTTTTTTAGATACTTATTACTGTTATATACCCTAGTACATTGTTACAATTCAAACAAAATTAAAGCTAATCACAAAGGCTGGTGTTATTTAAGTCAATTCTTTATCACCAGCTTCAGCAATGATATTTTTAGTGTGAAACACTATTGTTTTTGTTTGGATTATTATTCTTCTTATTATTATTTTTCCATTTAAGCATATCTCAGAAACTACTTGTCGGATCGATTCGATGTCTTTGGTTTTACTGGGAAAGTGGGTTTGACTTAAATTTTAAAGCTATTTCCAACGTTCTGCGAAAATGCGAAATGTCCGAAATCACCGAAGTTGTCGTTTTTCGATATTTTGCCGTAATGTTATCAATAATTGTCGGATTGTAATATTTGATACATTTTGACAGAGACAAGGCACATAGCTATGGTTCTTTGGATTTTTTATTTTCGACGAATCTTCGGAGATATTAGGCGCCAAATTTTGAACATTTAAATTTTTACGAAAAACTTTTTTATTAATGAATATTTTTATGTGGTATTTTACCAAGGGTTAAATGTCAACATTTTTGTCACCGTATTTTTCCTTGGCCCCCATTGGCTAATTCAGTTTTTCAGTCCTGGATTAATTATTTATTGTTCGATTTGTATAAAACAAAGTTCATATGTTCCGCGGTCCAAAATGTCATCTTTTGTGTTACTGGTACATTTTCCTTTCGGCAACGGAAGTAACATAAATTTAGCAAAAACTGCAATTTTGAGAGTTTGGTACCACTTTTTGAAAGCAAATATTATTTTTTTCAAATCTGGTATGACTGAAAGGGTTTGCCCTGTGAATGCGCAGAAATCATCGCGCTCAGTTTTTTAAATTTTTATTTCGTTTTCAGTTGCCGAGAAATGGGCAATTTTGTATGAGTCACTTTTTACGCTAGTTTGCCTGTATAAGAGTCAATTATTATTCGATTTTCATAAAAGTGACACCATTTGATGCGTAATGTCAATTTTAACAAGGTCAAACCAATTTAACATTTTCAATGTCACCGGAAATGACGTAATTTGGGCAAAAATTGTATTTATAACCTTCAAAACCAGTAATTTATTCAAATGAGTCTTATTTGTTATTTGTTTAAAATTTTGATATTTGATTCCAATCAACTAATAGAATGAACACAAACGATCATATAGATATCACAAAATGGTTTCTAACTTGTTCAGTTGCGGAGAAATAGACGGTTTTCAACAGGTAACTTTTCAAGGTTTTTGGTCCATAAAAGTGTCAATTATTATTCGATTTTCATAAAATTCCCCGTGTGTGATACCTAATGCCATTTACGATTTCATACAAGTAATTTAACACTTTTACTGTTACCGGAAGTAACGTCATTGTGGCAAAAACTGTATTTTTAGCCTTCAAAACAGATATTTTATTCAAATGAGTCTGATTTGTATTGTTTTTAAAATTATGATATTTGATTCCAATCAACAAATAGATTGAACCTACACGATCATACAAATACCAAAAAATGGTTTCTAATTTGTACGGTTGCAGAGAAATAGACGATTTTCTACAAGTCACTTTTCAAGGATTTTGGTCTATAAAAGTGGCAAATATTATTCGATTTACATAAAATTTTCACCATTTGGTTGATTCTGCGTACATTTTATGTGATGTGTGCAATGCTTAAATGGAAACCTGTTTAATGGTTTCATCGGTACCGGAAGTGACATATGTTCAAGGGTAACAGGGCACCGGTGAAACCCGTCATTACTGCATCGCAGTTCTAGTTCTAATAGGAATTACAGATGTTTTTTCTAACATTGTAAAATGTATTATCAATTATAAAATTTAAAATTCAATGACAAACAAGAACCACCCAGTTTTACACACATTCACGCATGATAAATTAGGTACAAACATAGTCATATGCATGACAGTGAATTTAGTTAGTATAATGAACTAATAGTATTATTCAGTAGTAATAACAATCACACTATATCATCCAGCACAATCAAATCATGCTATTACAATCAAATTTAAAACAAAATCCAGTTCGGACATTAAACCCCATTTCATTTCATTTTATTTTAGAAGAAAGAAAATCTAAAATGAAATTTTTCAGCATAGTAAAGATTATGACAAGATTTTCCATTTATAGAAATATATTTGTTCTGATAATTATTTTTTTTAGACCACATTTTATTCAGGATATGAATGAGATTGAAAAACAGACTTAGCCTATGCAGAACTCTCTCTTATGATAATTTGAAGATGTTTGTGATAAGTTTTGGAGTTCAGAAATTTGATTTGCTACCATCATCAATTTTGTAATTTTTCTGACACCTTCATAGTTGTTGGTATACCACTCTAGAGAATTAAGAAAGGGAATAATTACCAGCTTTTAGTTTTAGGTTTGATATCATCTATAACAGCTTGTACAACTTCTGCTGTTGTTGCATGTCCTCCAACATCTGGTGTTTGAATCTGTGACAAAACAAATTATCAGAAAGATGAAAGGGATGAATTGAGTTGTGGGATATCACTTTGAGATAAATGTATGGTTGGGAGGTGGAGCTATAGCCCACCTTTTGCTAAAATCTCTGTTAATAAGAAAATAAGAATAGAAAAACAAAGTCACCCCAAGGATGTTAAAGAAATGAAATAAAATAAAATAGTGTTTAACTTCCTACTTTTCTGCAGCGACTGGGCTAATGAAACGGGCATCCGAAATGTGCATACGCCATATAGTGAGCTATGAGTATAGGGGAAAATTTTGCCCAGACAGCGGCACTACAGCAAACTCTTATTTCAAATTCCAGCTATCGGGGGTTCTTTTATGTGCACGCCTATATGTACAGGGTACCTCATTTTTTCATATGAGTCACTGCAAATCCAAGGATGTTAATTAGAGTTAATCCTTGTATTAACCAAGGGGTTTTCCGAAGTTATTAAGGAAGAAAATGAATAAAATTGCTCTGAGAGAGAATATATGTAAAGAAATTATATTACCATCTTTTCGCTCAAAACACTCTGAACTGATTCTCGAATAACTGTGGCATGTCGATGATGACTGTAAAGATACAACAATCAGGTATATATTAAATATACAAAAATTAAATACAGGTATGTAAATAACTTAGATAATAACCTACCAGGATACTAAATATTATCTTGTATGGTTGTTTTATGTATAATAATGCATGCACTTTACATGCATTATAAAAGTTGTTTAATTTGTGTTGCTTTGCATTTTACAATAATTACCTTTTTTTTCTATAGCTTTTTGTGAACTGTGAGAAAGAATTATTTTTGGCATTCATTATTATTTAGTGATGTACGCATTTTTTCAATTTTCCTTTGTACCCAATCTACAAAATAGTTTCCAACTACCCACACCGATGTTACTAGCAATGTAACAACCTGAAACATTACTGCATTCTCAGGTACTGCAATTCAGGAATGCATTGAGTATTATAATATATAAAGTTAGAGGATTATTATTAAAAACAAAACTTGTATTATTTAACTAACCTTAAATAGTCCAACATATCACAACCGGCTAGTAACATTCCTACTGGGTTAGCTATATTCTTTCCAGTTAATGATCTACCAGAATTTCTTGTCCCCTATAACAAATTACATATAAATAAAGTTAAGCATGTTATACAGTATTATCTCAGGTATACCTCATATAACTAATATCTTAGTGTATTTCACAATTTCCATGGCCCAGCTTATATCTGGAGCTAGACCTTGTCGGGTGTTGTTCCACCTGTAGTTCCCACAAAAGTTACAGCCATGCAAAAAAAAAAGAATAAAATTGGTGGTGAGTCTTTGTCTACCTTGTTTTCAAATGTTGCCTTCATGGGCAATAAATTTGAATAAAACTAAATACAGTAGCGCCTATTCTAAACAGACAACCAAATTCAAACTCCATAACCACTTTACATTAAGAAATCGATAAAAATGGGTAAATACCGGTTGAGCTATCAATTGTCATTCAAATGTTTGGGGAAAGACATGGAACTATTGAGTTATTTTGAAAATGTAAGCTTATAATGTGTACTTACCGTTTCAAAGACAGCATAACCATTACCAATATTCATACCAGGAACTAGACCTGCTCCTCCAATTAATCCAACAGCTATATTACTTAATATATTACCATAGAGATTGGGCATGACTAGTACATCAAACTGATCTGGTCGAGATACCATCTATAATGCATTACCAACATATTTTAGTGAGAACATCTAGTGAATAAAAATCTCATCTGTTTGAATCTTAGTTGAGATAGAGATAGAGATTTATCATAATCACAAAAGAATTACATTTACAAGAAAGAAAGTGTCATGGGGAAACAGAATAGATGAAATCTTTGATAAACAGTGGAGTGGAATAATCTGCCAAGATGCTGCACTGCCAAACTTCTCACAAAAACAGACAAAAGTTTGAACCCTGTTTAAATTGATGTTGATGCCAACAGCAAGTCAAATGAATTTAAAGCTTGTGTAAACAAAATCAAAATAAACTGACCTGCATACTAGCATTATCGATGATCAGGTCATTGAATTCAATATCAGGATATCTTTTAGATACTTTTCTACAACACTCTAAAAACAACCCATCTCCAAGTTTCCTGAATAAAAGAAATATACAATTCAATACAAAGAATCAATTTGTCGCAAGTTTTCACCTCAAACACAAGTGACTCTTACTTACATTATATTAGCCTTGTGTATAGCTGTTACTTTCTTTCTTCCATGTTTAACAGCAAAATCAAAAGCATATTCTGCTATTCTAGTAGATCTTTCAGATGTTATGATCTTTAAACTCTCAACAACACCATCTACACTCTAAAATATAAATATAAAAGTATTTTAACATGTAACATCAATTATCCACCAACCTAAATCTGCCTATAAAATTACAGAAAGCCATTCAATTTTCACCACCTAAAAAACAATCCTATCAAGTTTTTATTCATTCCATTGAGAATAATGTGGCTTTAAAATTCAAAATTGATGCTGGTACTGTCAAAATTTGTTACAGAAAAAGGTAACAACAATACCAAAATCATGCTAATTGCTTTCACAATGTTTATGAGTATGGTTTAAGTAAGTACAAATGTAACAGGTTTTATAATTTAGGAAAAACCTTGAAATAAGATCATAATTATGATCAAAATTAAGTACAGCCCATGGGTCGAATGCAACTGTAAATCCAGTCTACAGAAGCTCTTTAAAGTTGCTTATCATCATTTGAAGGAGTTTTAGAAATATCAATTAAAAATGGTCAGATACTGTTGCCTATTTACAAAAATATAAACTTAAACTTTTGCATTATTCAGCATCTTCTTGTCGGTTAAGTTATATTGATGAGCTGAATCCAGGACAAGAGATTTTACTTAATTAAATGTCATATAATCAATTTGGGTATACTTTAGCTTGGAGTAAGCCGTGGAAAAAAAGATATTGTCCCAAAAATGAAGATGCCGATCAGTGGGTTTAAACTATTCAGCAATAAAAACCTACCTCATATTCAAGTTGTCTGTACTCCCCTTCTGTATTTTCTCGTATTAAAACTATATCAACATTTTTTTGTCGAGAGTGAATATTGGGTAGAGATTTGCAACAAACAACACTAGCATATAAGTTTAACCCAGTTCTGAATAATAAATATAAGTTATTACATTAAAAACTTTTAATAGTAATACACTAACATATAGGTACTTTAATTAATTTTCCCATCTCAAGTGATTAAATGTACAAAAATAGGCAGCCAGGCAATGAAGCATACATAATTCGTGTGTGGTACGAAAGTATGTAGTGTCTATCTACATGTTTATTCTTAATCATGATTATCAAGCGCTTGTGATAATACCCTGCATATTTTGTCACTAATTTCGATTGGCTACTGACCCCGCTGGGGACCTCTCAGATTCTTTGATAGAAACTATTGATAATCGAGTTGCAAAATTCAAGGTTTGTTTGTGAAGGTCGCCATGTTTGATACAATATCTATAAATTCAAAGTTAATCGGATGAGAACTTCAGCACAAGATTTTTTTCCAACTGATTTTGGCAACTCTTATCAGAAAATTTTTAAAAGCAATAGGCTTCTTTGTCTCAAGGGCATAAACACTGCATATAAATATAACTTTAATTAGCCTCCAGAATTTCCACAAATCACAGTAGAAGGTGGACAACCAACAAGCTGAATAACATACAGTGGAACTTGTATTAAGCAAGCACCCAAGGGAAATTTAAAAATGCTTGCTTAATGGAGGTGCTCTTTAACTAGAGGTATTCAATATTGCCCCAACCCCTACTACAAAAAATAAAGATATAGATTGCATATATTTTTATTCATGTAGTATAACAATAACAATACATGTACTTTTTATCTAGTTGTGAATTCAAAGTAGTCGCGTATACATGTTTGTTTAGTAATACTGGATCTCTGGCCCCTCAATATTTCTTTTACTTTCATCATACTGAATCGTAGCGTCTAAAAGCGTTTCAAAATGCAGTGAATTTGAGTATTTCCCACCCCAATTATTTTAGCGATTACGCGACCACTTAAAAAAATCGCGGTGCTTTTTGTGCTGACATAAATTAATTACGCTTGGGTGCATTGGGAGCGAACATCAAATCCTTTACTCAAATCTTGAACATAACTTCTGTAAACTTGTCGTTTTGTACCAACCTTCGATACTACTGTCTACCATTGTGATGCATTCGATAATATTTATCCATTTTTGTGAAGAAAATCGATGAATTAATTTTATTTTATCAAAAAAGCACATGAACAAAAAACCATCGCTGATTTTATCACCGATTTACAGGGGTTGTAACTCTGTATGTAATATTATAGGGGGCGCTAAAACATCTGTTTAACAACAAAGTGGCAATGGAAAAGAGTTACTAGATGATCGTGACAAAACTCGGTACTTTCATTTCATTCAATCAGTATCAAATAATGTGTCATTACGCATGAAAACAATGATCAGATTAGTCGTTTAATAAAACAAAAGATTAATGAACAGATAATCCCGGGTTGATTGTTATTTTTACATTTCTTTTTACCTGATCAGTGGGGTCCAGTTAATTAACTACTACTCACGGGATTAGGGGGAGTGTTACAAAGAAAGAACGACAAGATGGTATCATTCAATAAAGGCCGTTGAATGGGCGATGTTTTGTTGAATTTATTAGTAAAATAGTGACCGCTGGCCGCGTTAGAGGAGTGACTGTTGAAACAGTAGAATTTTTACAGGGGGAATTAATCGTGATGCCCGTTGCACGCGTTGAACAGGTGCGTGTTTAGTAGGGGTTAAATTACTTAAAAATCGCTCGGGGGGATTTTTTGGTGCTCATTGAAGCAAGTGTTCGCTGATTAGGAGTGCACGCCCAAGCAAGTTCTACTGCACATCTCTAAATATGTGTATAAGAAACCCATTAATATATACTATGACCATATTGTGTTATATTAATCATTGTATCTAAATTTATCTGGATATTAAATGCATCATTTTGACTTTAACTGGGTTATCTTGCCTGTTTTTATTGAATGAAAGCTTCTCACATTTCAATATGGGCGTAAATATATGGACATATTAATATCATACCGGTACTTAGTTATCGTAACAACTGGTCATGACTGTTTTATATAGTGGATAACATAAGTTTAAAATCAACCATCCTAAATACACTGCTCTGATTAAAATAACTTGAAATACCAAAAATGAAAATTTACCTCAAAGCTACATTCATTGATTTGAAGGTAGGGTCGTCAAACTTTGTTTCAATATTACCTACAAAATCAAAAATATATAATAATGAGATACAAAATTACTTCCACTTACTTTGGTTATTATGCTTGACTACTCTTTGGAACATCAAATGTCTTCATGAGTAAATTATTCCTTCAGGGTTTCTATTTTCTTAATTGAATTTGTTTTACTTACCTGAGAATCAGCATTTGCTTGAAACATTTTAAATCATACTCTAATAACAATACCGCACATTCTTAAAATAATTCTCTTAGTGTTTATTCTAATGGAAAAAAATACTTTTGCCAAAACAATATAAATATTCAATACTATTTTGAAAGAGCCTTTGATTCAACTTCTACTTATAGTACAAACCTTTTATAGCCACACCATTTCTTCTCACTGACAACATAGCATTCTTCATTACTTCTGGACTATTTGTTGATGAATTAATCTCAATCTTTTCGAAGTCAATAGGTGCTCCAGCATATCTACATTTAATAAAAATATTAATATTAAACTGGCTGAATATCAACATTACACTGACTCAATTTCAAAGCGGTTGCAAGAGATTAGTCATTTCAAGACTTACACATATATAGTACACCTTAATTTCAATAATTCACTTGCAAGTAGCTTAGCTTGGCTGTGAAAGGAAACCAGAGAAAGCCTAGACGGTTAGGCCAGTGACCCTACTCCTTGTTGCATATAAATCTGAGATAAAAAAAATGACTTGGCACCCAAATGAAATATGGTTGCAAGATTGGTGTTGTAACCAAATATAAATAGAATGTTCAATAATGATACAAGTTTGGAAAACAATGAAACTTTTACATATCACCATACCTGAAGACTTCCTGTACATGTCCTAATAGTTCAGGACCTACCCCATCACCTGTCATAAGGGTAACAGTGTGACGTCCTCCATATTGAGCTGCCTGTAAATACAAAACTTGTAGATTAAATTTTGCTTAGTTGTTAAGGTGTAGGATTGAATGACCAACTTGTCAAAATCCATGTATATGTACAGCAACTTAAACAGGAGTTATGCAAGAGCTAATAAAAAAATCTGTCTATCGCAGGTATTTCTTTAAATGTTATATAAATTATTGATTTGACATTATTTAACTTACCAAGACCATAGATAATCAAGTCTAGATTTTCAATAGATTTAAATACGATTTGGGGTTATGATTTAATGTAAAAATGGGTAATCGAGACGGTTTAGTATCGTATAAACGGTGGCAATAATAATTGAGGCTATACTGTAGCGATAACTTGGCTCAGAGTTAAGTAATTTCACTCAAATTTTCAACATACCCCCTTTTCATTATCTATTTTTTAACTATTATAGTGAAAACTATCAGCTCTTAATCTAATCTTACATACTTCCCCTTTAAATAGAAAAACTGCTGGAAAACTATGCATACAAAGTGGTATTACCTGATTTTGCCTGGATGTACTAAAATTGTTTTGATGTTGCCCTGTTCCAATCAAGCTTAAGAACTTTGAGGTCTGAAAAAGATAACAAATACATTTTAGCTATTAACAAATAAACTCATACAATTACAAACACATTACCAGTACATAGATGTGTACTTAGTCTTATAAATGGTACAGAGACATATGCCACATCAGGTTAATTACTTAATCGAAAATTGCGAAGTTAAAGATTGCCCATTTACATGTACCTGGCAAGATTGGGCAACAAGACTTCAATATTCAACTGTTGGGAAATCACCACCCAGTCAGTACTGTACTGTAGGCCTAATTAATCAGTTACAGAGCATGATACCGAATTCAATGGATGTTTTTATAATGTTTTCTTCCATAGCATAAAATTCTTGGTATTTACTAGGCTTTTTATTATTATAACGCTTAAGCCTGCAATTGATATCTACAACAATGAAGAGAAATATGGGCAAGAAGATTTCCTGGCAGGCAATCAAGATGTCAGACAGTGGTATGAGGGCTACCAGAGGCTGGAATATCTAGTCTTACTCTTAGCCAGGTATGGTCTGCAGAGTATAGTTTGTTTTCGACGAGATGTCTCGCGTGCAATGAAAATGCTTCTGGCGTGCAACTTAAAAGTTCAATCAAGCATGAAAGAAATAAATCCATGCATGATAAAATAGGCTATTTTTCAATTGCCTGCTGTGTGTTTCCAAAGGTACCCTTCCTCAAATTCAAAATTGTAGCAACCAATGCAAAAGATCATTAACCATACACGACCATACAATTGGGTTAATTTGACTTGCTCAGGAAGTCACTATTTAATTACCGTTATGATAACTCTCTTGGTTTATGGAAGACCTAACAATTAGTAAGGTAAAATTTACGTGCTACAATTGGTGTGCAAATCTAAAGAAAATTCCCATGCACCAGACATACTCTGCAGACTAGCCCAGGTTGTTATTTTTTCTGATTATTTTAGGTCTGGACGGTGCATGTGCTCAATTAAAAGTGTATGTGTGCTAAATTTTGCCTTTAGATTTCCCAGTTTTAAAATAAATGAAATATATATCTGGTTCATAAATGGGATATATGTCACCATTTATTGGTCTGTCTTGATTTCTATGGATGACTTTGTCTTTGACTTTAGATAAACATTAATTTTTTGACCGGGGACAAGTCATATTTCATCGTTTTTATCTTAACCCTCTGAAAACAGTTCGCATGGTATATACCATTCTCTGCCATTTGGGAGGTAATATATAAAATATTTAGTTTCGTTAAACTATAAAGACGACTACATATCATACTAACGGGATGAATAGATTTTTGCTTCAACAGCAGACGCCCGGCTAAAGCTGCCATCTTTGATCAGGACCGACTTGGTTATGATACGACGCTTACTCCGCATGCTGACAAAAATCAAGCCGCGCTAATCCTGTTCGAAATGTCTAACTCATTTTTACTAGACGTGAATCAGAACAATAGTCACCAAAAGGTCAAATGAAAGTGTAAAACTTAAGTGTACTGGCCACGAAATAAGAAAGTAAAGTATGAATGATTGTGGCCAGTAAGCGGCACTGAGATTTCAGAAGAATAAAGTTTGACAAGAAATTGAACTGAAGTTGGCAGTCAGATTCGTATCCCCGCTATAGTTCTGGGGAGAGAGGGGGCGGGGTCTTGGCAGGCCCGTAGGCAGCCTGTTGGCTGCGAAGGGGCGGTAAACTTTTTAGCAGGATGGTGGGGGTGACAAGATGAAACTCTAAGAGGGGGGGGGGATTTCGACCTGAAATGGTGGTCTGTAGAGTATATCCCGATCGAAAAAAACATCGCAGAGAGGGGGCCAGTGGAAAGGCCGGGGTCCCACTGCCAGTCCGGGCCCGATGATATCTGTTCGCCAATCTTGTCAAGCGAGCTGGTGGAGTGAGAAACGAGGGCCCGACGAAAATGTTGAATAATTAACAAGACCGCTACCAATCTGTTTCACAGAGAATTACGAGTCCTCGATATATCTCTGTAAAAGATGACTGCCTTTAACACGTGCCGTCACAACACGCGGCGTCAATCATTGGCTGAATGGCGCGTGCATTGTTTACATAAGACGTGACTGCGTCGGGCAGAATGCTGCCTTTTAGTCATTTTTATACCCATTACATTAAATAGGAAATAATTTTTACCAACAAATATGTCAAACGTCTTTATTTATTTTTCTAATACATCCTAAAAATGTTTTAGATTTTAATTTGTCGGTGGAAAAAAGTTAATATTTGAGACTCATTAAGTCGCATTGATGTCATCCTTATCAGTGATTGTAGCGGCCTAGCGATTATTCACTGCTGATCAGTGTGGACTGCTACCTGTCAACCAGAAATAATATTTCGGGTTTCGGGTTATGAAAACATTTCTGATATCAACTACCTAATAATTTCAAAACTCATCGAAAAAAGGCTACAATGTTTCACGATTTTGGGGAAATCGGTCTTCATTATTTTTTCTAACAAATATATATATAAAAAAAAAATTGTCACCAAATCGCCGGGCTCCTTCGGAACCCGGCCAAGGCATTTGCCTCTGTTGCCCTTGCCATGATCCGTCACTTTTCCTCTTCCGGAAAATTTTGAAAATTGTACGGACGCAAACGCGTTTTCCAGCCCAGAAAATCGTTCTCTAGCAAACTAGGAACAATGAACATAGTGACAAGACAGGAACCCTGTCAGAACATAACCAATTGGCTAATATGAGACTTGGTGCAAGGTGCCACGTCCCCAAATCAATACCCCACATGATTATTCCTGTCTGCTGTCTATTACAAACAATAGGTAATTTTAGAACTGTGGTCAGCAATTTTTTTCGGGGAGGGGGTGGGGGTAAGGACAGGTCAGATTAAAATATAAAGGCCACCGGCAGATTTCGTCAAGGTCACGAGATGATTGTTGCCGAGAATTGTGAGTTAGGGTAAGGGTTAGGGTTAGCACTAGCCGTGTCTGCATCTCGTGACCTTGAGGAAATCTGCAGGTGGCCTTAATATTTAGATCTAACCATAAGGACGGTGGTGTGTCATAGGTACGGAGGGGCTAAGCCGAATCCGTGACAACTCATTGAATGTTTGTAGCTGTTATCATGAGTATTTATGATTTAATAATAAATAAATAACAATATTCATTGTCAGTATCTTAATCAAACATAAGTCAAGGAAAATATTGGTCTTCTGTCTTGGTCTCGGTAGTCTTCTACTTTGGTCCGAGTGGTTTTTGTTGGTGCGGGTGGTCTATTTTTTGGTCCAAGTTGTCTTGGAATTCATGAACAAGACGTTAAGGGCCCACAATGGAAGTCAAATCATGCATTCGTTGGAGATGATAGACCCTAACAAAAAGTGGTTTTAGAAACCGTGTTTGGCCGTCTTTATTGTTTCTCATGCCAAATATTCCATGATTCAGTTACTAACACATGAAATAGAATTAATTTCTATAGCTGTAGCATGCATCGAGTATGATTTTAGTGTATTGAAAAAACATCCAAATAACAAAGTTTAGGTAACTTTAGGTTTACCAGACGATAAAAAAAATGATAGGTTATATAAAGCACGTTTAATCTGGGGACCGACAAAAAGGAACCACGCACATCAACAAAGCGCTTTACTAAATCGCTCTAATTTATTACTTCATTGCTGATTACTTATTACCGAAAGAAATAGAAATGAGCCCAGAATCAAATTACTTTTGGTTATATGTATGTCCGCAATTTACACCGAATATTTGCTAAGACACTTCTCGCGGCTGTCAGGTACCTTAATATTCTTTTTTAGTTACCACAAAAGTGACCTCTATCGTGTTCACAAGGTTGAAGAAACCCGTTCAATATTGCAGCTTTTATCGTGTTCACAATCTTTTCGGAAAGTGTGTGTGTGTATGTGTATGCGAGAGTGTGTGTGTGTGGCGGGCGGGGGGGGGGGGCATTCCGAAACCAAAGGGCGCAATATGGTGAATGTCTTGACTAAGGTTGGCGTTGGGCATTTTCCACTCTGCACGTCACATCATTTGGAACACAATAATGAGATAGATGTTCGTTAGGTAAATATATAGACTGATTTCGATGATGAGTTTTCTGCTTAGACTTAGCAGTTGTCAGTCTATCGATTTGGAATTGAGGCGGGACATCCGCCGAACAGTTTGCTTGTTTAATTTTGGAGAAGAACTAAGTCTGCCTACCATATTTATTGTTCCCCGCCTTTCCGTCCGTCCGCCGCACTATTCTTGAGGCAGCATCTTCAAACTTTGTGTAGGTGTTCATTAAGTAAATGCCTTGACTACGTCCGATGATAAGCATCTCGTGCTTAGGCAAGGTGGAGATAAATAATTTGACCCTCCTTATAATTAAGTTAGAATGTTTAATTGCCTATAAGCTTCATCGTGAGAATTTTCCACAAAAGCTAGGGGAAGCAATTCGGTTCACTGAGACTTTGATTCTAGTTGGTGGATGTTCGTGCATAGTTTCTTTACCTCCCTCCATACCTTTACTTTGACGATGAAGAAATAGGGATAACTAATTGGGGGTAAGCATTTTGATTGCTTTGTTTATGGACTGAGGAGGGGAACATTGGGCTTGTTATTTTCGAGATATGTATAATCAGAGATTAACTGTTGTTCTAAAAAAGGAAAGGAATCAACGATGGCTCAGTGGGTATGAGGTTTGGGTTTCTTTTGTCGGTGGTATAGAGGACAGCGTGTCTGGCAAGGAAACGGCGTCTATAGGCGTGGGGATGCGACAAATAACTCATGCCCACTCGTGCTCAGATTCGTCCGTATACTCTTTAGCGTGCACGTAAAGAGTCCTTGACAGTATAAAAGTAGCACGCTAAGCCATAAAAAAGAAAAGACCGTAGGATTGACTTGGATGGACGTGTTAAACTCTCAGGTAATCAGCAACCGAATCACACTGCCAAAATAATATTTTATTCAGATTTGTATCTGAATAGGGATTGGGGAACAGCCTATACCAAACCCCTCTATATCAATAAGCTAAGACTGTGTTTATATAAAATTTAGATGAAGAGCTGACAGTTAAAAAATAGATAATGAAAAGGGAATATGTTGAAAATTTCTGTCAAATTACTTCATTCGTCGTTGGAAGAACAGTGTAGTCTCGATTGGCATTGCACCGTTGTTGCGATAATAAGGTCTCGATTATCCTGTTTTTAATTAAATCAATCGTATTTAAATCTGTTGAGAATCAAAACCACCTGAAGTTCTAGAGAGTTGGTTATGGGCTTGGCATGTAAATAAATGTCTTAAGGATTTATATAAAATTTGTGGCCAAACGAAATATCTTCATTAGTCAGATTTGGCTCTTGAATATTGCACCTTTCATCTTGGCACATAATGATGGTCTGATTATCAGACTCTGATATTTCGTGAACCATTTCATACCACGACGGTTTGTCTTTTATAGATCAACGTTGTTCGTCGTCTAGTGTCACGACTTTAACCCAACCCCTTAAGGGTCCTTAACTTGCTAGGGTATTTATGATTACACATTTAGTGATAAACTATCTACGATTTTCACCGAAAGATACGTGTTTTTCTTTTGGTGAAGTTTAAGCTCCGTTTTAATTTAGTTTCTTGAACACTAGATACCCCCAATGGCGTTCACACACCTGTTCAGATACTTAACACTCTGAATCGCTCTGAGATCCTGGGACTGGAACTTTGTCTATTTATTACAAGGTAGATTCATATACCGATTGCTTTGACCGTTTTATTTTTTCTGGCAATTTGATGTAGATTTAATTTGCTGTACATACTAATTACGAATAATTTTGAATGAGTAAAACAGCTACTGTAAACTGTAATGGAAAGAGTCACGTATCCATTGCTTGTATTTAGGATTGATGTTTGATCCCTTTATTTACATTACTATTTACATAGTACATGGACACCAACTGGGGGCGGAGTCTGTAGTCACGTGATTTTCCATTTATTGTTATTTTTGTGGTTATTTTCACGTTTTTTGTGCTTTGTTGGTTTTGTTTCAAGACAAGGTAGATTTTGAACCGATGACAAGGTGTATTTGAGCGCGGATATAGATTACTGTTGTTAAAACACAAGTCAGCGCTTTTAAGTCTAAGTTTATCTATTGATTGTTGTCTTGTCGCTGGTTTAAAAAATTGAAATAGTTTCTAAAACTTTGTCGAGTTCAAAATTTATTTAGTCTACGCGATCAGAGCCTAGACACACATGGCAAACTTTATTTTCTAGCGTGGACTAAACTTTAACAGTTTCGATATCTTTTGAAGTATCGGGTACACTGACTTTCAGTTTAAAAATTCACCTTTATATACTGTGGCAATATATAGTTTGTATTCACGCCTCAAAATGAAGACTTTAAACTATATATTGATTTATTTGGTTGGTGCTCTTATGACGTCAACAGTTATTGGTGAGTATTTTTCAGTTGAAGAAATGTAAATATACAAATATAAATTTTAATCTTCCCCTTTTATCCGGAATTTATTTATTTTAGAATTGTAATATAATATAAATATTGTATATTATATACTTGAAAGGCAAAATTACACCGTTCACAAATGTGATCTAAATAAATATAAAATAATATTGAACTTTATTGCATAGACAACTCATTAAAATCTATGACCTACGCGTGTTCGTTTTGTATGTTTCTAGTTAGTTTGGTACCATGCGAAACTTTTTTGTAGATAGTGGGGAAAGAACTGCTTTTTTGGGGTCCATATTAAAGATGTACAGGTTGTACAAAACTTTTGCCATATATTCCTTTATGTTCTTTTTAATTTAGCATGATTTTTTGATGATTTGGCGAGCAAGGATTTATATTACTTCCATAATTTCAAAAAATATCTATCAAGTTAAACCATAGTGTTTTTGAAAAGGGCTAAAAATTGTACCCTTTTCAAACGGGCGCTGAAAAATATGAAAAAAATATGTTGGGAATAAAGGCGGCCACAAAGGACTAAAATGCCTACTTTTTTGATGTGAGTTAGTTGTATTTTACGTCCGCTTCCACTTTTTTCATCTGAGTTCAATTTTATACCCCTGTTAGACAGGGGTGGCGTCCTTACTGGGCTGCTACGGCGAGGGAAAATTGTCTCAGAGCGCGTCAAGATCGCCATAAGCGTGGTAAAAGCGTGGTGGAAACGCCAGATATCGTGCTGTGGTCTCCATGGTCGCTGTTCAAAACAAACGGGAAGGTTCTGCGATCTGACATGGAAAGCTCACGTGGAAAGACGCTTTGAAAATTGTAACATCTGCAACGACGACTTCATGGCGTCTTCACTACGACCCTCGAGAATCTGCAACGACCCTACCAAGCGTTAGGGGTTCTTCTGGCGTTGTCATGGCGATGTTACGATGATTTCACCACTGTTGCACGATTGCACCACGTTCTCATTGGGCTCCCAGTGCGCCCATGGCGATCTTACGGGGTTCCCACTGCGTTTATGGAGTTCTTAATATCGCGGTTATGGCGACCAGGCTTTTTCATGTTCCACTTGCTATAAAAACAGGCGATTCAAAGTTCATCTTGAAATTTCCAAAAATCTAACCAGCTTGCACATGCAGTCGCGACACACGTAGAAGGCGTATGGTAAGAACCCCCTGAGCGTGGTTAGAGCGCCGCGGGTTCGCTGATGATCGCCGTTGCCAACCCAATAGATCTCAATAGAAACGCCATATCGCAGAGAGATCGTGACGGGTGCGCCGTGAGAACGCGATAAACGGACGCCACCCGGACTGACGGGGGTATTACGCCAATTTTATACTGAATCTCAACCCTATACTGAGAAATTATTTAACATCCGATAATCATACCCGAGACTTAAAATAACAAACTTAATGAAAAACAAATTTTATTTTTAGTTGACGTCACAAAATGTATTTTTTTTATTCATTATTCCACTTTTAATGAGATACAGAATAATCTCGTTTTTCTAGTCAAATATTGGAAACGAATGGATTATGTATACCACATGCAAGCTGCACATCTATATAAATTAAACATGTCACCGTGGACTGATAAACATGTTCTTGAAATATTTACAAACTGTTGGCAGTCAAAATAACAGGTGCATTTTAATGTGTGTTTCTGTTTTCAAAGTTGTATCATTTGTCATGTTTTGTTGTACAGTTTGTCTATTTATATTATTAGTGCACG
This sequence comes from Patella vulgata, assembly GCF_932274485.2. Classification (NCBI taxonomy): domain Eukaryota; kingdom Metazoa; phylum Mollusca; class Gastropoda; family Patellidae; genus Patella; species Patella vulgata. The sequence goes on from NC_065885.2 coordinate 50,502,014, forward strand.
TACGCTCGATATACTGTACATGGCCTATTTCAAACTCCTCTATTTGACCTAACATTTTGAAATATGCTTGGACTGTTTATGTCATACATTCTATTGATCGGATTTGATTGAAAGTGACGGTTGTGGTAGATCACGTGGGCAAGTGTAGCTTATGGGCTGATGGGTTCCAATATCTACAATATCATTCAGAATAACGGTCTGAATGGGGAGAGGTGTGTGGATTTGTGTGTGTGTGTGGGGGGGGGGGGGCGCCTGTCATTGAGTCAAGTGGCGTGGTTTCGATAACAAGCATGTACGTGACAAGGATAAGGGCCGTCTGCCCAACCACGTTGGTTTTCTCCGGGTCCCCCGGTTTCTTCCTCCCACTGCTAATTACAGAAATACAATTGCAGTCTACTAGTCCCGCGTTGGTCTGGTTTGTGTCGAGTGGACGTTGACCCCCCCCCCCCCCCTAATCTCTTTACCTGAAGAAAATTCATCAATGAGATATAAGAGAACGGTCTAAAACGTCACTGACTCCACTGCTTCCAATGTCATTGATGTCCTACCAAGTCTTGCTAGCCTGGAGGTCGGGTGTTCGATCCCTGCATTGGCCGAGAAAGTTCATCCAGATTTTCCGGCGTGGTTCTCCCTTGTCAGTGATGCAGGACGGAGGGGATGACAAGGAACAGCTGTCTAGTCGTTCGGATGGGACGAAAAACCGAGGTCCCGTGTACACATTGGCGTGCACGTAAAAGATCCCTTGGCAGTTGGAATTCGATATAAGAGTAGGCCGTAGTGCCGCTGTCCGGGCAAAATTTCCCTCATAGCACACTGTATAGCGTATGCCCGTCTTCATTAGCCCAGGTTAGGAGCAGAACAGTAGGACGTTTAACTCCATTTCATTTCATTTCATTTCATGCCAGGACGTATAATTTGAGGGGTCCGTACTTTATTCTCACCGGTTATTCAAATAGATCATTCGATATTATTTCACAGAACTGATACAATACTCAAAGAGTAACCAACTTTTTATTTGATTCATGGGGAAATCAGTTTAAACTAATTGGTGACTTGTCTCTTTTATTTACGCTATGCGTCGCCTTATCGTTAAAATTAAGCAAGCCACGATTGGTATTTAGCAGAGTGAAGCTACACGCTAACTCTTTCTAAAAGTGTCATCAAAAGTAAAGCTAACATAAACTCGTTCTCAAACAATTAGTGACGGCTTAAAGATACGACTACTTGTGGAAAGATTAATACTGAGTTCAACCGTCATCGTACCCAACAGGGCTTTCCCCACAATTCACCAAAACCGCCACTCATTTCGAAAAAGAATGTTTGTAAAATGGTAGAAATATGTCAGACGACGATTTACCGTGTCACAGAAAAAAGATTATACGGTACAAACTAACAAACTATTGAAACTGTTTCGGTCACATACATATTGTCCCGGTTTTGTTGGAAACATTTTATGGCCAAATTAATTTATATCTTCATTAAAAGGGGAAGTCTTAAATATGTTTTACGGAATACAACTGATTAGTTCTGTGTGTTAGTCTCAGAAACATTTACACTAGTCATGTGAATCTCTGTGATTTCTTTTCTAAGAGACTTTTAGTTTATTTGGGTGTTGACCAACTGTATAAGTGACTGGATAACCTTATCTATTTCCCAAAGCAGTTGAACGATAAGGGATTTGGACTCACGATTAGAATGTACCGGAACCTCGGGACTTTTCAAACCCGGTTCCCATTTGTCGGGGATAGCCTAGTCATCCGGGTGGGAAGAATATAAGGTCCATCATGGTTAATGTCATAAACCCTTATGGTATTATAAAAACTTTTCAGAAAATTGCTTTGTTGAATTTTTTTTTATCGGCGCTTTAAGTTTAGTAGTCTTTTACAACATGGGTTATATGTCACAGTGAACATAATGTCAAATAACATGTATATGTGTCTCACCACCCACTTTATTGACATGTACAAGTCTAACAAATCAGAATTAATTCAACAGTAAACATATGTACTCTACATCCCGAACACATTGTAATAAAATCAATTGTTTTACACGTCTTGTGTCATGTCACATCTTATCTATCGTGTGTATGTTTTCTCGGTAGCTTAAGGTTAACTAGATTTGTCTGTTTGCTGGTATTCGTTTATAGATCGCTCTGGTATTGGCCGATTTCGATTAATTGCCGAGAAAGCGAGACTATAGCAAGAAATGAATTGAAATCGAGTTTAACGTCCAACTTTTCTGCACAAACCAATCTAATGGAGAAAAGCATATGGAATAATAAATATTATATTTCAAAAAAAGATCATGAAAATGAAATATTAATATTTATGTATTCTTTGCCAGGGCAACCATATTATTACTGTTAACGATAATAGTCGAAGATACAATTTCTGCCGGAAATTAGCACACATCGTTATTTAAAAGAGCTAATCGCTATTCTTTGGCACATAAAAATTGACACAAATGGATTATTGTAAAATGCATGTATAAACTGATTTACATTCAATCGTTTCTGTTTTTATTGCAATTTCTAATCAGTTATGTTCGGCAAAATACGGGAGAATCCAAATTGAACGGCAGTCTTTGGCATCTGGTTATTCCAGTCTACATTTTTAGGATTCTCCCGTGGGATATGTTTAGCCTCGTTCATCGTGTCGCTACATTACAAATGGCGCCCGAAAGCATTCTGGCGCGCGTTTGCCAATTTTAAGATTTTCATCCTGTCTTAAATATAAAATATCAGAAGGCCATATTTTCACGGTAAGATAAAAACATCAATGTTGATTTAAATTGACCAATAAGTCATTTTTGCATTGTTAAAGACTGTGGATGATATTGAGTTAAAGACATGCCTCCTTTAACTGAATTTGTGCTCGAACTTCAATTGCTTGTTGTCAGAGCTCGATGTAAAACATGCAATTTCAAAACAGTCTTTTCCCTTTATCAACCCTTTCCAAGAATGCATTGATTCTTTTGTAGTTAGACAAAGGAATAATAAAAAAAGACGAGCAGAAAAAAAGAGCACATCACTAGACATGGTGACCCAGTTATAACACAAATCATCCGACAGTAAAAATATTGAGTGTGTTTAACGGTGTCGTTTTGCTTGAATTCAAGACATAAATAAATCTGAAGTAGCGTTAAAAACTGCATTTGTCAATAACAGATTCTTGTAAAGGGGGTCATAAGTGTAAATTATTTTAAATACAAATACTACTGCCAAGCTATATTTCTTTCAAATCAACGTTTTTCTGTCAATACAAATATTTTTTTAAAAGTCATCCATTCTCGTTTATTTTCCCAATGCACACTTTGTTTTGGCTTCGTATCACTAGTTCTTATAGATCACCGGTCGATTTTTTCTTCGGTTCTGTTCAAATTGATGAACAGGTGAAGACGCTTTTAGATCCTAAATAAATACTTCCGAGTCACTACATTTTTCAAATCGCTGTTTCGATTGGACACTGGGATAAGAAGTATTTGGTATTTGTTTTGCTGTATTTTATCTTTAATGTATTTGTTAATGGTTCGATGTTCTTGAAACATTCAATGATACAACTAGTTTGTGATGCAATGTTTCGGAACCCGTGTTTAGGATGTTAGGTGGCACAAACAGTAGTCACATGAAATTGTTTCTGTTATATTTTATTCTGGATTGTTGTTCATGTTACATGATTATTACGAAACAACACATAAAAATAATTCAGGATATAAACTTTTGTTTGTTGTCCGGTATAACTAAAACCACTTCAACTAAATCTCAATGGCCATGGGTTACCACGTGACCATATTTACCACAAAACGTGATTTTACGTTGTCTGGTGACGATAAGTGTAGTTTCATCTCCATTCTAATAATACGTTCGTCTTTCAGGACAGGTCTCACTTAATAATGACATACATAAACACAGATAGAGCGCCATGATTTTTTCTCTAACCATGCCTTAAATAAATCCCACCCAAATCATGTGCCAATCTCCCTAAAATATATCTAAATTTCGTTTCGAAATAACGAAATAGTATGTTTTAAACCACATTGCTGTAATACCAGTAATATATAGCCGGGTTGAAATTTCACCGAACAAAATTATTCCGTTGTTAGTGATAAGGGTATAGGAAAATTGTCTATCCTGAATTTTCAAGTTTACAATATAGCACCCCAAATTAACTATTATAAATTATGAAACTTGTTGTACAACTACTTAAAATAAAAGTTGAATAATATCTGTAGCAGTGGACCATTTCAGTCGGGCAGTGGTAAATGTATATTGGACACTTTCATTTAAGAGGACTGCTAGATTATATTTTTACACGCCCACATTTTCATGTGGACGTATATTGTCGTCGCCCCTGTCCGTCCGGACGTCCGTCCGTCCACGATTTGTTTGTGGACACTCTACAGGTCACAATTCTTATCCGATTTTGACGAAACTTGAAATATAGGTTTATCTCCAAAAAGATCTCGGTTGCTTTCGATATTGGCATGTATCGGATCGAAACTTCATGGATTATGGCCCCTGTTTGTACGAAAAATCACCCTTTTAGCTTGTGGACCCTATAGAGGTCACAATTTTTATCCGATTTTGTTGAAACTTGAAATATATGCTTATACCCCAAAGATCTCGGTTTCTTTCGATATTCGCGCTTATCGGACAGTAATTTCCTGAATTATGACCCCTGGTTGTACGAAAAATCGCGTTTTTAGCTTGTGAACCCTATAGAGGTCACATTTTTTTTTATCTGATTTAAAAAACCGTATTATTATATCACCATTACGCCCTAAGGACGGCTGAGTTCGAATTTCGTGAAAATCGGCCCAAAACTGACAGACAAAATGGCAGCCCTTCGTTCTCAAATAGCGTAAAAATATAGTATATTATCAAGGTTGTGGACCCTATAGAGGTCACAATTTTTATCCGATTTTGTTGAAACTTGAAATGTAAGTTTATAACCCACAGATTTCGGTTCCTTTCGATATTCGCGCATATCGGACGGTAACTTCCTGAATTATGGCCCCTGTGTGTGATTTTACGAAAAATCGCGTTTTTAGCTTGTTGACCCTATAGAGGTCATAATTTTTATCCGATTTAAAAAATCGTATTATTATATCACCGTTACACCCTAAGGGCGACTGAGTTCGAATTTCGTGAAAATAGGCCCAAAACTAACTGACAAAATGGCCTCCCTTCGTTCTCAAATAGCGTAAAAATATGGTATATCAAGGTTGTGGACCCTATAGAGGTCACAATTTTTATCCGATTTTGTTGAAACTTGAAATGTAAGTTTATAACCCACAGATCTCGGTTCCTTTCGATATTTGCGCATATCGGACGGTAACTTCCTGAATTATGGCCCCTGATTTTACGAAAAATCGCGTTTTTAGCTTGTTGACCCTATAGAGGTCATAATTTTTATCCGATTTAAAAAATCGTATTATTATATCACCGTTACACCCTAAGACGACTGAGTTCGAATTTCGTGAAAATAGGTCCAAAACTAACTGACAAAATGGCCGCCCTTCGTTCTCAAATAGCGTAAAAAATATGATATATCAAGGTTGTGGACCCTATAGAGGTCACAATTTTTATCCGATTTTGTTGAAACTTGAAATTTAAGTTTATAACCCAAAGATCTCGGCTCCTTTCGATATTTGCGCATATCGAATTTTAATTTCCTGAATTATGGCCCTTGATTATAGGAAAAATCACTTTCTTTTTTAGCTTGTTCTCTATCCATCTCTCGACAATGTGGGCGTATCCTGCCTGGTAGCCGCTGGTTTGATTACGAATGCGATGCAGCGGAATTGAATTTTGTTCGAACAGCGATGTTTCCACCTTTAAATGGTCTTTTTCGAATTTCATGGCAGAGGTTCTTTTATATTACGCACACCACTGTGTCACCGAACGACTAATTAGGCATACATTTCCTGTCGTCGTCACAAGCCTTACACTGAGAAAGAACGTGAACAGGCTTTAAAAAAAAAATACCGATTCAGAACAGGCAGCAACAACGTACTCAACGAAAAATAAAATAACTTACATGTATAATTAATCTATTTTCTATGGCTTTTTTTATTTTTCAGGCATGCGACAAGAGACACTAGATTATATGGCAACCTTTATGAATATTAGATATGAAGTTATAGACAATATTAGAGATTCTTTGAAACTTTTTGAAGCGGAATTAAGTTTTACAAATCAAGGGGAGGACCCCATCCCTGCTTCAGAATGGGAATTGTATTGGTGTCAGATGAACCTTGTAGAGCCTGAATTCTTGCCACGTGACGAAGGGGTTGTGCTTGACAAATATAAAGTGAAATTGTCACATCTGCAAGGATGCATGTTTAAATTAGAACCTGTTCGGGGTTTTAGAGTAATTCGACCGGGCGAAACGCGCAAAATTAGATTCGTTTCCGAAAATTTTTCAGTGGCTAAATCTGATGTAATTCCTAATTGGTATCTATCGTCAAACGGTTTAGAGAGTCGTGTGTTGGTTAGCACAACTGGAGAAAGTTTAGATTTTGTTGGAGAGTTTGACACTCCTAATAAATGGAAACGTTACGACTGGAAGGACGAGAAGAGTGAAGGACATGATCTTTATGACCCATTCACGCCCCGTACGCGATATGCCATGAACGCTGATGTAGAAGACAAAGGTCGACCTGGAAAACTGGTCATTCCTACCCCAGTACAAATAGCTGTCGACACATCTATGACATTAAATTTGGAAACTAGGGACTGGCAAGTGGTTGCTCCTCCAGTTTTCTTAAATGAAGCAGAATTTCTGGCAGGTATTATAACCATCATGTTTCACTAATATAGCTTATAATCTACTAGGGGTACAAATGTCAATTCCGTGAACTTTTTGACTAATCAAATTGTCTACATCAATATTGCGATAAATGATAGGAATGTTTGAAGTGGTTTATGATTTTTAGCCATTTAAAATACAATATAAAGCTGTTCTTAGTGATAATCTAAAGTTGGTTAGATTGCAATGTAGAGTAGAAATCAGCCATAATAAACGAATCGAAATTGTAATCTAATTTTAATTAGATTGCTAGGGGTATCAGTATATTCCTAATACAATGGTAAAGAACAATATCAGTGTGCAATAGATATAGGCCGATTAGTTAACCAAGATTGCTGGAATTCGTACTTAATATATAGTAAACTTTTCCGAAATGTAAATTCAATTTCATTGTGAGCCGCATTAGTAGAGAAATTGCACTTAAAATGTTATAAGTGATTATACCTAGGCGGGGATAGCCAATAAGAAACATAACATAACCATAATAAGTTTAATGAACTTATGATGCTTGGGAATAACACAAATACGTGTAGACATATACAGACCATGGTTTTGGTAAACAGAAATTATTTTCATTATTCTGTATTTAAATAGTGATGTACAAAATTATACAATCCCCCAAATTAAAAAAAAACTAAATTAATTCGAATCTCGATACAAAAGGTAACCTGCGCCGTATACGATAACCATCTAACTGACGTAAACACTCTTTATAGGACTGGGTCGAAATAAGCCAGATTTCTTCAAGTTTAGGAATGTGACCTCACATTTAATACAGATTTGTTGAAGAGAATCGTGTCACCAACTTGTCACAGACAATAAATTGTAACCTAATTATTATCTGAGCTAGTCCTAGTAGTGTAAGGTAAAGGCTTAGATTATTAGTTGAATGGATAGTTTCTGACTCACATGATAAGCTGATGTTTAAAATGACACTAAAACACGGAAGCTTTTGACAAATAACATGTTTATGTGAATGATACAATATTTACACTGAGCTTAAAGTAAAATTTATTCAAAGGATTTTATCTAAACAAAAAATAGAATTTCATATTTACACCATACGTCATGACAATGTACATATACCGAAACGTACGGAATTGAATTGATAACCACAGACGGTATCTTATTGTTATCCTAGCAAATACGTATAGGGTCATTGTGACTCACTTCAAGGGAGGTTCCAGGGGTTGGGGTGGGGTGTTCGTTCTGTATTGCCCACACCCTCGTCCCTTCCTTTTATATATTTAAATTGTTTAAAGTTCCTACATACAAGAATAAAGCTTTACATTATAATTTTTCACTATTTAATCCAGGCTAAAATATACTCAAATTGATTATGCAAAATCCCGGCTTGGATTCAATCGGATTAAAACAAAAGCCCCATCTTAGCTACGATATTTAGACGGCCATCATCTAGTTGAGCTACTTATGCAAATTTTTGATTAATTATGAACATAATCATTCATTTCTTGACAGATAAACTTGGATTTGATGTCACCGATCAAAAGCCATACAGTCGATTCATTTGGTTTCATCAGGCCGATGTTAAAGTTCGTATGAAAGGTGAAGACGTCTCCAATGATGAAGTTTATTCTTTAGAAATAGATCCAGTCAAGAGTGTAATTGAAATCAAGGCACGAGCTGGACCAGGGGCTCTGTACGCGGTTAAGACTCTATTGAGTCTAATGGATGACCGTAAACTGGTACCTCGTGCAAGTATAGTTGATGGACCACGATATCCATATAGAGGTGTGATGTTGGACGTGGGTAGAAATTTTCACCCTAAAGATCGTGTAATACGACTATTGGATACTATGGCTGATTATAAATTAAACAAGTTACATCTACATTTATCAGATGATGAAGGTTGGAGACTTGAAATCCCTGGTCTAGAAGAACTAACCGAGGTAGGTACTAGTTGGTTGTCGTGCGTCCAATAGTCAACCCTGGAATCCATAAGCATGATCTGGACAATCCTGACCTAAAATAAATTATAGCGGACCCACTGGCAAATAAAGGATAATCAGGAACATAAGGGTCATAAGGGGCATTCTACCTATATGTCTTCGAAGCATTCCTTTTCCTTGAATACTTTCAAATTCAAAAATGTCATAAAGTTTTGTCTTATTTTGCAGGTAGGTTCTCAACGTTGTCACGATCCAGAAGAAACCGAGTGCCTCCTACCTTTCTTGGGATCAGGTCCAGTGCCAAGCCGACCAGGTTCCGGTTATTACACGACCGAAGATTACCAGGACATTCTCAGACACGCCAAAAGTTTACACATTGAAGTCATTCCAGAACTGGATATGCCTGGACATGGTCATGCTACTATTAAAGCTATGGAGGCCCGAAAAAAGAAACTGTTGTCAGAAAACAAAGTAGCTGAAGCTGAGAGATATATCTTAGTTGAAGAAAACGATCCGTCCGTTTATAAATCTATTCAATTGTATACAGATAATGCTATCAATCCATGTTTACAGTCCACGTATACCTTTATTACCAAAGTGGTACAAACCGTTCACGACCTACACAAAAACATAATGCCCCTCAACATTTATCATTTTGGAGGTGACGAGGTTGCAAAAGGTGCATGGGAGAATTCCACTGCATGCAGTTTCACAAAAGACAAAAAAGATATCAAACAACTGTTTGTGCGTCATATGTCCAACTTGACAGCGGATATGGGATTAGATTTGGCTGCCTGGGAAGATGGTGTAATGGAAGCAGGCAGTAAGCCTTATCCTAGGAACATTCTACAGAATCGAAACGTGTATGCATACGCCTGGGATAATATTTGGGAATGGGGTCAAGCTGGTAGAGCATATACTTTAGCTAATGCTGGTTACAAGGTAATTGTTTGGGGTTTTTTTATTATGTTTATAGGTTTATACATCAAGACGGAGTACTCTTTTATGGCATAACTGCCCAATGCAGACTTAGGTGAAATAGCGCTAACGACAGTCTTTACACATTATAGTGTACAATGGGCGTTTGAACTCAGGACAGATTAGTCAACTACAAACATCAAGAACACGTGCATTATTTACCATATAAGCCAGAGGTGACCAACCTTTTACACCCATGTACATAATATCACCTGTACAATTTCAGATGAGTTATATAACATCAAATTTATATCATCATTATTCATCATCATGGTCAAATTATTTACTTCTCTATTACAGGTGGTTATGGCACAGGCTACACATCTTTATTTTGACCACCCTTATGAACCTGATCCATTAGAACGTGGACTTTATTGGGCTCCAAGATACACTGATGCACGTAAAACGTTCAGCTTCATGGCAGAAAATCTCTATATGAATGCTGATGTTGCTAGATCTGGAGAGCCCCTTACTCACAAAGCTATGTGTGGTTTAAAAGGCGAATTTTGTCCACCATTAAAAAAGCCGAAAAATATTGTGGGTACGAAAAACTGTCTACTCCTTCTTTGGAAGCATCTCATTCGAGTTTGTCAAGTTGACTTTAGCTCTCCGCAGGTTATAAACGAGTTATTAACCCGTACAAAAATGTTTCTACAGGTTTAGTACGATTTTGATGAAACCTGAAATATGGAGTTGAATGAGGTCTTGAACAAGCTTTGATTTGAATGTGATTTGTATCATCCCTTTTCTCAGATCATTACGTTTGACTCTTTTTTATCTAGTTCACCAAATTTGTACTTATTCGCTGTTACCTTTAGAATCTTACAACTGTGTAGTGTGTAGGCTTTTACTTACCCTTTGTTTTGTAAGACTCGGCGTCCACCAAAAGCAAGTGACGACCAAAAGCAGCTGCCGGTGCAAAAAATGTTAACACTATAAATACGGCGAAAGTACCGTGCACGTCACTGAAATTAATTTATATGAATCATTTTTGATATACGCCAGGGGTGCGTTAAACTATATAAATGAAGAAAATTATTGTTTATTTTATGTGAAATATTGACGCACAGGCACAACCCCCACCCCAAGCGCCGTAATTATAATGTTTCAGTTGCTAAAAAATGATATAATCATAGGGGATGTCGAGGAATCCAAAAACGCTCGAAGCCTAGGGACCTACCATGGGTTAATACGACTACTTGACTTACCAGAGATATATAATTATGTTATTATAAAAAATAATGCAGAAATTTACACATATGCTTATATCCGAGGATTTCAACGCCAGTGTCTCTGACAATGGTTAGTTAACTTTCTTCTCTAGATTTTATGACCAAGTCAAATCTGTTTCAGGTATGCAGGGTCATCTATGGAGTGAATTAATTAGAAATCGTGATTTAGCCGACTACATGTTGTTTCCCAGATTCCTAGCTCTATCAGAAAGAGCTTGGCACGAAGCTGCATGGGAAAGAGTGAAGGACAACACATCAAGGAATGAACAAAGGGACGCAGACTGGGTAGATTTCGCCAATACTTTGGGGCACCGTGAATTACGTAGACTTGACGAAAAGGGTCTGAAATATTCTGTTCCACCAGCAGGTGCAATGTAAGTAGACATAAAATAATTATTAAAATGAATTTCTGTTACTTGCATTTTACAATAGACCTACATGTAAAGTATTAATCACTCAATATTCGTTTCACCATTCCGGCAATTTATTGTGTCCCAAGAGTTGTCTCCCTGTCTGGGCAAGGGAAAATCCAAATCCAGCTTTCTTCCAGGCTTTGATGCACATTCATGATTCTGAGGCCGAGTAAAGGGGTTGGTTGCATTGAAATGCAGCGCGGATAGTTATTAGTATGCTTCTTTCAGTTTGTGTATCTCAAGATTTCCATGGTGAACCTCAGTTATGCAATTGAGCAAAACGTTGCCACACTGCCCCAGTTGTGACAGAAAGCGTTCAACCCAATGGAAATTTGGGAAGTTACCGCCGGTCAAAGAGACGAGAATTAATTATCTACGTTGACCGTGTGTAATAGATCTAACTTCAATGTACAATCATGGTGTCTTTATACTTAATTTGTCTTTGTCTGCTATAAATGTCTTCATGTAATTATAATAGACCTAGGGCCTACAGCAGTTTTTAGCATGTATGTATTCCCGGGCAATTATAATTATATTTTCTTGTTTAGCGAAGTTGATATCAATATTGCCGTGACCTTGACTTCCTACCTGATACATTTGAAGTGTTTAATCTGAAACAATTCATCTATTTGTTTTTATGTCTAGAATTGTCAATAACAAACTACGAACTAATGTTGCTTATCCCGGATTAACGGTAGAATATAGTGTAGATAATGGTGATACATGGTGTCAACACAGTGGAGAAGTAGATCTTGTTCATCCGACCACAGTTTTCCTCAGAACTAGGTAGGTATTAATGCTAACTTCCTGCTGGACCATTAGTGATTATAATAGGGGATATAACTTCCAGAAACAAGTTCGTAAGCCAATCTTATGTTTCAGATGGCACGTAGGCTATTACAATGCATTTAGATCGGGTGTATGTTTTAGTTTTTTTTAAAATGTTCTCAGTGTTTAGTTCTGTAAAACAAATATATATATACTTAATATAAAACAAATCCGTCCCAGGTCTCCTCAGTTGTCATCAATTGTTTGCTTTTAGAGGACAATAATATGTATGTTGTCCTTTAAGGAAGTGTCGCCATTTTGAATGTTCTTCAACCAACTGTTTACTATTAGTATAAATCTTTGATTTGGTGTTGTATTTATTATTTATTTACATATTTTTCTTTTTTACTTGCAAATTGTCAAGGTTAGGGTCGTTTGTTTTTAATTTAATTGATTGATGATGTACGTACTAAATATTGTTGCTAGTTAAATTGAATGAATTATGTAATCTTCTGATTTCTTTTTCAGATCGGCTAACGGTGATAGAACCAGTCGAGTAGTATCTTTGGCCACATATGAAGGCAACCCAGCATCCAAATCTGTTAGTTTGATTTATTCACTAAGTCTACTGTTCACGTCACTATTATCTTTAACGCACACGCTTATTTAAACTACTTAATTAAATATTTTTTTTAATAATTTGATTATTTATATGAATATATTTTGTAAATAATTTACACTTTTTTTTACTTATGTGCTTGCATTGTACATTTCTATTGGCTTATTTTTTTTAATGCAAATTTACATATTGTACATATTATTCAGCAACATAATTTTCTTTGTGTTTCCAACTGATCTCAATGGAGGTAACATCAGGATTCAGACCGCGGATTTTTTTGGACAAAAACTGAATAAATTTACTGAATAGACTAATACCGCTGATGGTATTTAATTACTACCAAACAGTTAATACACGGCACTAAACAGCTTCTAAGTAGGATCAATAACAAACATTGCAGCGGGACAAAATGTGACAGGAGCCATAATAAGTAGAAATAATTGTTTGAAACAGACAAGACAGGTAGCTGGCTTATTTTCACTACTAAAGTCAAATCTTAAATGTCGCTGTAGATAACAAAAAGTCGTTTTTGAAACCCCGCTTTATTATATCTCCCGCAAAAATTTCCCGCTTCAAAACATATAATATAGCCAACATCTGGTATGATTTTAGTATAGTGAGACCCCCCCCCCCCCAGTATTTATTAAACTATCTTTCATTGTCCCCTGCTACATTTTGCCGTCTCGTTTATCATAACTCTTCATTTGTTAGGTCATACTTATAAACTGTTTTGGGCCTTTTTGTAACTGAATTGATGGGTGGGTAAGTGATACAAATCTGCGGAAATAAGATATAGTACAAAGTCTCCTAAACATTGTTCAAATTCAAAAGACCAAGAGAAACATAACGCGGGCTGTGTATAGGGAAATACCAAGTGTTTCAAAAGAGTTATGATACATAAACATCCGTGTGATAGCGAGATGCTACTGTATATAAAGCACATAGATCAACTGGAATAAATTTTAGTCGTGACAAAATGTTATACATTTTATTTTACTTATTGTAATCAGTTTTGTGTCGCAAGAACAAAAACAGTAATTGTGCCAGAACAGCAACATAAATTACACATTCCCTACCCACGGTGCTGGCAACCGCATTCGATCGCGGTGTTGGGCGAGAAAGCACCTCGGGAGCAGGATGAAGGGGTTGGCATGGACAAACGTCTAATCTTGGTTTACTCGATTGACACCCTTCGAATTCAATTCGGATCCATTAAGCCCCCCCCACCCCCGTGCCAGTGGTGCAGGACGGGGCGTGGTCCAGCGTCTAGTCTTTCGGATGGGACGGAAACCCGATGTGCACGTAAAAGAACCCTTAACAGTTGGAATTCGAAATAAGAGTAGGCCATAACGCCACTGTTCGGGCAAGATGTTCCTCATTTATAGCACACGGCATGGTATACGCTTGTCTTCATTATCCCGGTTGGTGCAGAACACTAGGACTTTAAACCCCATTTCATTTCATCTATCTTTCTATTAAATTTCTATATACTTTTATCAGGAACTATATAATTTATACATGCCTATTTGTTTTATTGTTTTTCTAGCTTGCTTAAATTGTTGGACAACACGCAACGTCTTTATAAACAAGGGCAATGATACACAAGTTTAACAAGTTTATTAATCCATTCCAATAAACATCAATGTCTTAAAATGGTGATTGGCTGTTAAAAACGATTAGTGTAATAAAAGTCTAAACTGTATCCTATCAGTGGTAATATGTTTAAATATTCATCAAACCATTTCAGTGTCTTTAAAATGTTTATAAGATTATTTGCGTAATAGCGTATCGCATGGTAACCAGTAGGAGCTCCTATGAAATGGGGTTTAGTCCTACTTGTCTGTACCAACTTGGCTACACGACCTACTCTTACTTTGATTTAAGACTGTCAGTGGATCTTTAAATTGCTACCAATGTTATACGCATGGATCCTTATTTGGGCCATCTCTATCGAACCAGGGACCTCCTGATTAGTAAGTGGGCTCCATGCTAACTAAGCTCATCGAATAACACACTATTTATGGATAACAATCACTATGGTTTATTTCACTGCGACGTTTCAACAAGATTTCACAAGTCGTTTTTAAGCATATTTGTGTTATCCAAACCCAACAAGAAGCACTGGTTGAAATCGAAGCTGCCATTGTACATTACGATCTGCGCCCTTTGGATCCCGGCAGGGGTGAGGGGGCGGCGCCTGTTGGGACCCCCCCCCCCTAAATCCGCCTTTGTTTTGGGTGAATAGAATGGAGCTTAAAGATGGGTTCCCTGAAAAGTATTTATCGGGTGGTTATTTCCAATAAAAGTATGGCAATTTTGGTATATATGGAAAGTAGATATATCCAATCTTACTAGAAAAATACTGGATTCCCCGAAAAACACTCATGGAGCGTATACATGACAAAAATGTAAGGGTTCCCCTAATCAACAGCCCGACGATTAGGAACTTCTGCACGCGTGATGTCAAAGGTCACAAGCGAACATTGAGCGCTTGATGTACAAGTTGATAAACTTTATGAAGAGTTAGTAGTACAATACTTTCTGAGATAAAAATGACGGAAAAAGAAGCGGGTAGTGGGTAATCGGAGAATTTAATTAGGATTCGATATTTGTAATAAATAATAAGCGATTAAAGACAACATCGTCTTATATATGCAATGAATTCTCCTCTGACTCCCAAGACGTGACGTAAACATGACCTGGTTTGATCGAATTTTAATAGCAGGGCATTCCTTCGCAATTACAATGTTTGAGAAGGATTTGAAGCATAATTAAGACAAATTAATTTGTTTGAATATGTTTCTGGTCCATATATACCATTAAGTCACCCAGTTTGTACGCGGGAACCCATCTTTAAGGTCTCAGCTTAGAACAGATATGATAATTGGTCAGGACAGTCATGTTGTTACCAATAACTAGAACTCTTTGGCATTTAACTAGAAAATGCTAATCGCGAGTCTGGTGACATTACCCGTTGTTTCCTGTTAAATGTGCCCTTATAAATATTCTGGAGTCAAAGCTGTTTATTTATAAAATTCTCCCTCGTCGGTTGTATTAAAGATCTCAAAGACCGCATTCAGTGTTCCAGCTATCCAAATATAATCCCACAAACTAAACAGACTTGTTATTCGAAAATGATTTTATTTGCACTAAAAATCGATAATAATAATTATTAACAGGATATTTATATAAAACTATTAACCTTATTATTTATACGCCACCAAAATAAAAAACCTGATAATATAGAAACAATGTCGCTGAAATACATTTAATGGTAGATAATAACATTTAAAATCTCAAACAAAATTAAGAGAATCTGTCAATTACCTGCCCTTGGGGTCAGAAACGAATCGCATCATTGGTGTGGATTCCGTATCTCAAAATTGCGAAAAAGACCGATGACACCCAGCTGTTATGTTACAGTTAATAAAATTAGATCTTTATTTCGTTTCGTTTTTTTTTATTAATTTCATACGCTTACTATTGTATTTGAAAAATGGTAGCGAAAATGACAGAAAAAGGAACGAAATAAAAGACCTAATTTAATTATAATTTAACGGCAGAAACAGGCAAGTATAAACTATATTAGAAAACAAATACATGCGGAGTATCAAAAAATGATCCAATAACTGTCACCAATGTAAATTTAATACTAGTTTAACACACAACACTTTTGAATTTGAGTATGGAATGCTTCAGCAAATTAATAAATTAGATATCAAGCAAATACAATATACCAAAACGAATAAAAGAGTATTGTTAAGGCTATGTCAAATTACAGGCGTATTCAATAAATATTCTTGAAATTTTTTATAAACATAAATCAAATAAATGCATTATAACATACAAATGCGGAATAAAGTAATAGCTTTTAACAAATTATGCCTTTATCATTACAATTTATTTTGTCTAGTATCCTATATATGACAGTTACGTTAAAAGTAATAATAATTGAGAGAATGCAAAATCTCACAGGTTATAGTACTGACAGTTAGTTAATGAATGAATTTAAGTATTCATTCTAATTTTATTCAAATATATTTTCTAAGACAATGAAATTGGAGAATTTTGAACATAGGTTTTGTTTTGATTGAAAGTATATTTTTGTCATTACATCTGAGAATTATTAAGAGACTGATATTCTACGGTGAGTGTGTGGCGGCGATAAAATAAATTTGTTATTTATCGATGTAATGTAGTTAAGAAGTAGGCACAATAGTAACTGGAATATTAGAATTGTGTAGAACAAAATCACTAACGCTACCTAAAAGCGTACGTTTGAATGTTCCTAAGCCCCGTGTTCCCATCACCAACGACGTGACATTTTCCTTTTGCGCCACGGAAATGATAGCTTCTCCAGGTTTGCCAGTTTCACGAACAACTTTACCTGGAATCTGAAAGAGAAACGACAAAAAAATGAACTCTGTAAAGTAACACACTTTGTATCTTTGCCAAAGAAAAGAAAATAGATTTCTTAAAACTGCGTAGTCTGTCGGTTATAACTTTCTCCAGGGCAAGGTTATTCGAGTACCCTTTTTAATTTATGAATAAATCATTAATTTTTACTTGTTTACCACTGCCTATTAAACAGTCTATTGTAGGATTACCAACCATAGTCGGTCATTTGCTCCGCCGACCCCTGAATTCTCGTTAATAAAACATCTAGAGATCTTTCAAAGTCATCATGGGCAATAACACTAGCAGCAATTATTGGAAATCTGAATGACATTTCTGGATGTGCCTCGATAGTTAGATAGATTTATTGATTATATATCAGTTGGTCGAGTGTGGTATATGGGGTCAGAAACGAATCGCATCATTGGTGTGGATTCCGTATCTCAAAATTGCGACTACACCATGGTCTCAAACAGGGCACTGTTTTAAGTAGTAGGGCAAGTGCACTGGTCCGAAAAGCTACTCTTCTGTTTTGGATTAGTTTGAATTGAACCTTCTCAAAACTATATCCAATAAATATAATATTATTAATAATATTTACCCCCTTTTTCTTTAACATTTCTGTTAGTCCTCCAGTGAGTGTTGATACTTTGTCTTCTTGTTCTTTTACTACTTTACTTATAGCATCTACATTTGGCACTACAAATAAAACGTTAGGTTGTTAGGCAAAGTAACATCCCATACTAGCTAAGACTTCCGATAAGTCCATAAAGACTATCGCACTTTTATTTCCTAGTATAAAAAAATTATATTATGAGCATATACAAAGTTATTGAATCTTACAAACTTCCAAATTTCTCAAACACAGTGATTGTTCGTACGTTGTCGGATTGTTCAGTATGTCCAAATTTCTTTTAGTTGTTAAGCCAATATGCGACACAGTCCCCACAATAATATGACAGATTTGAGGGGGCATGGCCCTCCATATTTTCTTACGAACCTCAATCAAATCTACTCAACCCACATATTAAATCCCTTCCGGTCGTTACCCGAAAACACATTGGACTTTATTCCAGAATGCTACAAATGCCGGAATTACTTTGGGAGTAATTATAGATGTACTGTGTATAAATGTCAATCAGATGAAAACGGTGGCCTTTTAAGATTGTATACAAGATCAAGAACAATAACTCGGACAGTAATTATCATCTCATGAACATAAACACTGGGTATAAATATCAAGTAGATGGGATGATAACTTTAGCCTATAAAGAGTCAAAAATATTTTTTTTTATGTGATCAAGGGCTATAATTTTGATATCAAAAATCATGATTAATAATCGGCAAATTTCTTTGCATCATGAACATAAACAATCTACCTAAAAATTTTGAATAAAACCTGAATTTGAATACCAGTCTGAATAACTGAGCTTTGAGAATTCCGATTATAGATAAGGATCTCTAATAAACTAAGTCGAAATGGCTGAAATTCTGAGGAATTTGGCGTTTATATTGATCATTCAGTATTCTTACTTTTGGTCAATATGTATACTAATTAATCTTCATGTTCTCCTACAGTGGAGTGAATTTAATGACCCATGGTGCTGAATGCTAATGAGAGATAAGTTATTAGAGATAAGAGTATTTTACTCGTTAATTGGTGCGATACTGCAAGTGTCATGTTAGCTTACAATATTTAAATGTTATATATGATTCCTTATTATAATTATTTATGTAAATGTCAACAAGTTTTAAAGCAATATTATAAAGATACGCCTACAGCAGCTAAGTCGCCCACAGTCCACGACGTCTGTCACTTTGTAAAAAAAAAAGAAAAAAAAGAGAAGGAAAATCTGTATACTTTTATCAAAAATTTTGATAGGTATGATTCTACAAAGAAGCAAGAACGATAACTAATTTATTGTTGAACAGAATTATAAGCTAAACAATGCATAAGGGCGTTCACAATATTCTAGTACAGGGTGGTCAAGGATAATAACTCTGGGGAATATATCAACAGACAGGATGATAAATGCAGGCAGTAGACTGTTTACAAGACGGACATGGTTGCCGACAATAAACGAGTAACGACTACATTTTAATATGGACGTATATACATTAAAACCTTTTATATCATGGCAATGACTAATTTTGTATGACTATCTTAGATACACTTAATTAAACACTCTGATGTATGCACGCACCGTAGCGTCACCATCACGTCTTAAAGGATTGTTAAATACATGTTGTTATATTTTATACCTATTGACGTCAGTGTTAACACCCATCCTTTAAATAGTACATAATAATAATACGTTATACAGTTGTAGAAAATATTGTGTACAATGTACCCTCTTGACTCATACTGTTAAACAGGCATTATGCTGTATATGCAAGAGCTAATCTGCCTATTGCGGGTCTTTCTTTAGGCCTTAGATGTTATATATACTATTAATTAGATATGACATGACCATATTCAACTCTTCATGCCATCGGATGGGTTCGATTTTAACGGTTCGGCCTTTTAATAATCATTCTTGTCATTCAATTCATTATGTTTAAAAATAAAGCTGAATATTTTACTACATCAACCCCCTGTGCAATCCTCTGCAGAGTGGATCTTTTTATATCACTATATTCAATATACTTGATGGTTGGGTTGTCTTCATTCCATTGATATTAAGACATACTTTCTATCATGGCTTCTATAACTTTCTTAATTGGTTTGATGATAGAGCATGGTATCCATTGGGTAGAATTGTTGGAGGAACGGTAATTTATTCCAATTTATATTCTGATTTAGATTGAAAAACATCAGCAAAATTGCCAATTAATTTGTTTTCAAGGCAAATATTACTCATTCATTGTTATATATGTCCACATTGTTGTGTAGATAGATTTTATCTGCTTTTGATGAAACTTAAAATATACGTTTTTATAACCCAATAATACATTCTACAGTAGATATGGCTTGACATCAGTTGCTCTTATTTTTTGAAAAAAATTTCACAAGTTGTTTTCCTTTATTTTGTTAATGTAGAATGGTAATGAACTGCTCTTTTCATTTTCTTTGTTTTATTTGTTTCGTTTGAATTTGATTTATCTGTTTATTTTTTGATTGTTTAATTTTTGTTAATGAAGCTGATTCTTTTAAACTTCGTTTTTTATTTTTGAACTCTACTTGGTGTAGGTGTTCATCAGGTAATACCTCGACTGAGTTCAATATAGAGATTAGCCGGTTGATTTGTTGGATATAAACCTTTGAATAATAGCGCCTAACAGGCAGCTGTGTTTAATTATGTTCTCCTGATTTTGATTGTTTCTGTGTGTTTGAAGTATATGTTTGTGATATGCGCTTAGAAACACTTCACGTGTAATGAAGCGCTATATAAATCGAACAATAATAATAATAATAATTTAATTCATAAATGGTGAAGCGAGGCTACACTTCGAACAACCAGTACCGTGGTTAGTGCACGCATGTTGTCAAACCTTCAAAGGCTAACATCTTCGATCAGAATAAAGTAATTTAGATGAAATCTTCAATATATTCATTTTGCATTATCTATTTTTGAACTATTATAGCAAGAACGACCAGCTCTTTATCTGAATCTTACATAATGCTACTTTAAATGGTAATGGATTTGATTGACAGATGACATTGTAACAGGTTGTTCTGGTGTCAATTTCTCCGGGTTTTATTATACTTACATACACCAACACTCAGGTTGAATTCGGCTACGTGAATAAGTACAATACTATCACCTGCACGATACAGATTATCAATACACCCTGAAATTAAAATATTATTCTTTAATATGTAATGAGACAAAAAATAAAAACTGGTCAAAAGGAACAACCCATAAATTCGGCTAGGTGGATAATTAAAGCTTATCTGTACAATACAGATTATTGATCAACACTGAAAAGAAAAGGGGTTTAACGTCTTATTTTTCTGCTCTATCCGGGCTTATATAGGCGGGCAACGTTATGTTTTAGATAATAAAAGTTGTTGACAGTTTTAATAAAACATACGCTCACAACAGCTAAGTCATCAGAATTGCTCTGGTCAGATTTATTAACCGCTAGAAGAATGCCCGGCTTCGCTCGGGGGTCATAACTACAAAACCGGAAGTGGTAGACTAAGGCTTCCTGGCCTATGTTACTCCCCGGTCCGAGCTACCCCTATACCCCAAATTTCAGACTCGGGGCAGACCTAGTGTAGCCGCCAACCCCGAACAGACAGACAAACGACAGTCACAAATATTAGTACACTAGCAGGATACCCGGCTTCGCTCGGGGATCATAGCTCCGAAACTGGAAGTGGTAGACTAACGCCACCTGGCCTATGTTACTCCCCGGTCCGAGCTACCCCTATACCCCAAATTTCAGACTCGGGGCAGACTTAGTGTAGCCGCCAACCCCGAACAGACCGGCTTCGCTCGGGGGTCATTACTCCGAAACCGGAAATGGTAGACTAACGCCACCTGGCCTATGTTACTCCCCGGTCCGAGCTACCCCTATACCTCAAATTTCAGACTCGGGACAGACCTAGTATAGCCGCCAACCCCGAACAGACAGACTTCGCTCGGGGGTCATAACTCCGAAACCGGAAGTGGTAGACTAACGCCACCTAGCCTATGTTACTCCCCGGTCCGTGCTACCCCTATACCCCAAATTTCGGACTCGGGGCAGACCTAGTGTAGCCGCCAACCCCGAACAGACCGGCTTCGCTCGGGGGTCATAACTCCGAAACCGGAAGTGGTAGACTAACGCCACCTGGCCTATGTTATTCCCCGGTCCTAGCTACCCCTATACCCCAAATTTCAGACTCGGGGCAGATGTAGCCGCCAATCCCGAACAGACAGACTTCGCTCGGGGGGTCATAACTCCGAAACCGGAAGTGGTAGACTAACGCCACCTGGCCTATGTTACTCCTCGGTCCGAGCTACCCCTATACCCCAAATTTCAGACACGGGGCAGACCTAGTGTAGCCGCCAACCCCGAACAGACCGGCTTCGATCGAGGGGTCATAACTACAAAACCGGAAGTGGTAGACTAAGGCTTCCTGGCCTATGTTACTCCCCGGTCCGAGCTACCCCTATACCCCAAATTTCAGACTCGGGGCAGACCTAGTGTAGCCGGCAACCCCGAACAGACAGACAGACAGACAGACAAACGACAGTCACAAATATATATATAGATAGATGATACCTCTTTGATGTGACTGTTACCACAACAACATAACAAGAGTGGGGGCCAATCCAAGTCCTTAAGCTCGGTCAAATTTATATTAAACTTTAACCCAGCTTTTCTATACATTATATAGCATATTAATTGACCTACAAATACCCTCCCTTCATCCCATGATAAGTTTGAATTTTACCCAACTCAATATTCTGGTTTTCAAATTTGTAACTCTCATGTTATACCCTAATTCTATGCAATCAAAACAAATACCGTATCTTATATCTGAGTTGTCAATATTCAGCCATCATCATTTTAATCAACAAATTAACATGGATTAGACTATTTTGATAGGGGTGAAAGGGTTATATTATATTATAGGTCAAAACTGTATAAAGTGTAGTTATTCTATGTAAATGATATCTTAAAACTATGTGTCACGACTGTCACATGTGTAGTCTAAGCCATAAAACACTCCACACAAAGCTAATCTTCTACTCTCTACAGGACATTTGGAGGTCAAACATATAAATAGAATATTTTTAGGGGCTTAATACTGAAAAGGGCTACTTGTATAGAATAGACTGATGCATAACTAAACATCACGAATATTCGCCATGCATATTTGTACTGGAGAGAGATTGGCATGTTTAAAGTTTAATAGCCGTAATTTGGATGGTGGGAAAAGACATTTTAACTGTTTTTGTTTGTCAACTTTATTTTAAATACTAAATTGGGAACTAGTAGGTAACACATTACGGGCGCTACACCTGACCAGTGAATAGGGATAGAAATATCCAGCGGTTGTTCTCGGCCCACGCCAGGGTGGGAACCTCACACAGCGTACCCAGAGTACTGAATTCGAACCTGGAACATTCTAAGTAAAATATTCTCGGCAAACGACAGGACTGAAACCCGGATCATTCTAGGCCAGCGTTCTTGATCCACGCCAGGACTGGAACCCGATTCATTCTAGACAAGTCCCCCCACCCTCCATACACACAAAGAGTTACATGCCTATTAATAAACTTTCTACAAAATACTCAACTGTTCAATATTGACCCTGGACAAATAAAATTGTTTGAACAAACGAGGGACCAATCAATGTACATTCAGCTATCTCAGGGCAGTGTTTCAGTCTGTGGATTGCGCTTAGAGCTAACTCTTCATGTGTTCAAAACTTTTTTTTAAATGCTCATTCATCAGCTCAATTTATATTTTACATAATAAATATTCTAGACGTTGACAATTGCTGAACTTTACTTGCTACCGGCAAGATATCAATCAAGCGGATGACAGTTTCAAACTCTACGTAAGCTAATCTTAAGAAGGATCTGTTTTTCAACAAAGTCACCTTCACATATGTAATTATAGATACATGTAACATGTACCACCCGTCCAGCCTTTCCTCACCTCAAACTTAATTTATTATGAATGTTGCATACAATACACCAAATATCCCTTAGTATCAAGTGCTCTAAGTTGAACGAATTTAAAGGATTCAAAGGTAGGCCTATATATCACAGGGGAGTAAAAACCTCATGAAATATTCATATGACGCTGCCCTGGCAAATTTATTCAGAACATCTCACAATGAACTGATAATGCCTGTGATCAGTAATATTCTACAACTAGTACAACCATAGCAAATAACCTCCACGGAGTGCCATTTACTGCTAATCAAAAGCAGCGGTGGTAGATTTTATTTTTATTACAGAAATACAGATTTTATGCTTTTTAAAACGTCGCCCCCTTGGCTCACACCAAAATCTCCCCTTGGGCTCCAGGACCCAGCCAACGATTGCTCGATACCGTTACCATGGTAGCCTACACTTCTTTTCCCTTCCGCTTTCGAAGAGGCCCAATCCACCCCCTAGACTGCACTAGTCATTTTGGTACGATTTGTAAGCTTCTAGCCCTAAACTTAAAATTCAATACCGTAGGATAATAATAACTAACTATACAAACAGTAACTTAGTAAGTGTATGGGACGGCCAAGTTGATATGCTGTCAATATAATCGATATTCTAATATGAACAACAATGAACAAAGACTGTTATAACATCTATTTCCTTTACGAAGTTATTCATATCTCCATGATTTCACAATAATAAAGGTCACCTTGTTTTATGTCCATGTGCGACTTTGGTGTTGACAAGTGCAAACTGAAAATTTAACCATTACCTCCATTGTATAACTTAGTGGGAACATGAAGATGTGTTCTTACTTCTGTAGTTTTGATTCCGTTATGTTGTAGAGAAACTTTGTTCGGACAGCCATTAATTAAATAGCCAACTGTTACTGCCTATAATAATAATAGGCTATAGCTGGCCTACCTAACAGTGTGTAAAAGGGCATGGGGTTTTCGTCTAATCCGTAAAGCTGTGGACCATTCTCTATAGAAAACTAGTTTGACCCAAGTAATAGATATGGGATTTTTTTTAGGATGAGCCCCAAGAATAATAGGGCTACGACTGTACATGTCTTATAAACTAGGTAGTATGTCGACCGCAGCAATGTAGTAGAATATACGAAGTACTCGGCGATATGGTCCGGGTGATGTCTATGCGGCTATTGTACATATATATATATATACTGCTATATATAATAAGTGTAATAATAACGGTACTCACAATTCAATGCATTTTTACTTTGCTCACTTCCATCAACTGCAACACCGATAACTCGTCCTGACATGATTAAAACTTCTGTATTAACAATATTCTTAACAAATAAATAACACCGGAAATAGTCAACGTTTCGTAGAGAAATAACTGTTAAAACCCACAAGCCCAGTCTATTATCAACTGTCAGTTCGCGTGCTGACTCTCACCGCTATTTATGCTAATGCAAAACGTAAGAGTGTCAAGGTCGTGTCGTCTCCTCTTTTTTAAATAGGTAGTCTCGATCATTCAGACAAATATTCTACGAATATCCCTCAGTATGTTGAAGTCTCGGAGGTTCTGGGTGACCGAGACTATAAATTAAGTCGGAAATTGTATTAAACTTCAGCAACAATAACGACTTTTTAGACGGACGTTCGTCTTTATACGAACCGTTCTCCATACAATATAGATTGTCTGTAAAGTGAGTGGTTCGATTTGAATTAAATAATTGTAAACAAAATGTAAGAGATTGTAGGTCATTGATTTGCAATGTATGGAAGCCAGTAGCCGTCTTAAAAAAACCCCAAAACTTTTAACTTTTAAATACTGTAGTTTTGTACCGGCTCTCATTGTGGAAACAGGACCCTCTTAGACAACTGTTTCGTTTTGTGTGGGAGTCCGTAGAGGGAGGAGGTTGTAGTCTAAAACTGTGGGAAATGTGATAACGTTGATATAAGGATGATCATCTTAAGATTAGCAACACTGTACATCACTAAAGAAGTGTATATAATGTCCATGGGCAACATTTTTGCTTTGTGAAGAGTTGGGAGAGGGGGAAGAGTTTAGGGAGTGGGGAATACCTAAAATTAGCGGTTAAGTTGATAATGTTGATACCACAGATGATCAGTAGTAAAACATTAATTTCTTGCGATAAATAAGCGTATAAAATGCCCGTATAAAATGGGCATCTTTTTCGCTTTGTGCGCAGGGTACACTGCCGGATATTTAATATTGGGTTGGAGGTGGAGGGGTCAAAAATAAATTTTTGCTGACCATAACAACGTGGTTTGAAATTGGTCTTGAGAAACACCCTATAAAACATTAATTTCTAGCACTGTGAATCTGTAACATAATATATAGGATGCCCCTTGGACAACTGAGATGCTTTGCATGGTGCCGTGGTGGCAGGGGGGGAGGGCGTGGGGGGGGGGGTGCTGGAAATATGATAATGTTGATATCAATGATGATCACCCTGTATATTTGTAAAACATTGCTTTCTAGCACTGTACATATCTAAAGAGGGGAGTTTACCCTTTGGACAACTGTACAGTCTTGTCGGTTAAGGACAATTCCTAATATGAATGGGAAATGTGATAATGATGAAATGCATGATGCCCATCTTATGATATCATAAAATGTATAGCACTGAACAATTTTAGATAAGTATAAGATGTCACTTGCATCGAAACTGCTTGTATCTTTCAGAATCCTTCCTTAAACATGATTGTATTGATATAATCTTTGAATGGCATAATATTATAACACAACACAGTTCTATGGATACAATCACTATGTTATATAACACACGACGTTTCGACAAGATTTCACTGGCCCTTATTAAGCATACAAATTTACAAATAAGGAAACATGCGAAAGCGTTATATAGAGGTAGAGGTACATTCAACAATAATAACAGAAACCAAAATCAACAATCATGAAACTCTAGCTTAATTACCAAGGGATTCATTTAAATTCTCGAATTGCCTTATTCTTTTGATTTCAAATAAGCCATCAAATTTTTCGTAATAAACAAATTATCGACTTACAATAAGGCAGAATTAAAGTTCCTTTTGTATGATTTCAAATTGCATAATTATACTTTAATATGATATGTTAAACTGTCGATCTTTGCCAAAATGACTCTCACTGGCAGGTCTTTCATGTCATGTGCGATAATTGGAAATGGTGTCAACGTGTACCTGGAAATTGTTTTAACAACTATAGATGCCAGCAGCAAGAGCAAGCGTCCAAAATAAAATGTTTGTCTCATGGGGAGCAACTATGCATTGTTTTTTAAACAAATAAATTACATACTTGTCTTCTTGTTACGATAACATTGCTCGATAATTCCAATTCAAAATAAGTTACGAAACTCGATAATTTAGAATCCCTTGATAAGACCCCCCCCCCCCCCCATGACTAGCTAACCGGATGTGCACACATTTAAATTCTCGAATTGCCTTATTCTTTTGATTTCAAATAAGCCATCAAATTTTTCGTAATAAACAAATTATCGACTTACAATAAGGCAGAATTGATGTTCCTTTTGTATGATTTCATTCGATAACAAATTGCATAATTATACTTTAATATGATATGTTAAACTGTCGATCTTTGCCAAAATGACTCTCACTGGCAGGTCTTTCATGTCATGTGCGATAATTGGAAATGGTGTCAACGTGTACCTGGAAATTGTTTTAACAACTATAGATGCCAGCAGCAAGAGCAAGCGTCCAAAATAAAATGTTTGTCTCATGGGGAGCAACTATGCATTGTTTTTTAAACAAATAAATTACATACTTGTCTTCTTGTTACGATAACATTGCTCGATAATTCCAATTCAAAATAAGTTACGAAACTCGATAATTTAGAATCCCTTGATAAGACCCCCCCCCCCCCCCATGACTAGCTAACCGGATGTGCACACTTTGCTTGACACGGCATATAAACAGGATGTGGGCGTAGCCTGCCTGTGTTTTTGTTACCCTTCGGCGATCGCCAATTTAGGGTGACCCACCATAAATAAATATCTCCATATATCTCGACAATTACGCCACAATATTTATATATATGCCAAGCCTCAAATCAGTTTCACACAATTATAGTCACTAAATAAACGATCATGTTGTACTTAATAAGCTATGACCTTGTTTTGAAATTAGTCTCGCTTAACCAGTCTATCGACCAGTCTACGTCTGATTGACAGGTCGGGATAATCAAGACTACTTTTTTACGAAACATAACAGAAAGCTAGAACAAGAAATTGAATTTAGAAATAAGCACGTTAGGTAGCTCAACAATCGTTTTAAGAAGCTTATAAAAGTAAAATGAAACTACTGCTAGTATCATGTTCCTGTCTAACCCGAGTGATTCAGAGATATTATTTGTACTAAACCAAAAGATGCCGCTCTTAACGGCACAGTTAATGATAAAGCGATTTAAAAAAATGAAACGAACGTAATTTCTAAATCTGCTGTAATAACCAAGAAGCTTAATTTTACTGCTATTCAAAATCGTCAACAATAAATTTTTTACGGCTGTAATAGTTGATAGATTTGTAGAGAATTGCACGTGCCATGGCTATTTATAGTATCATACTGTCAGAAAGTTGGTCTCGGCACGGCGAATGTGCAGGCTTCAGTGGTAGTCTCGAACCACTCTAAGGCCTGGACTAAGGGCCTTAAAATTATATAGTATACGAAACAACAAAAAACACAAATTAACGAATCACAGTAGAAACCACGGCCAACTAGGAAACTAGAGTTAATCACTCACAAACTTCATCCTTAGCTCTGCCGTCGTTCTCACTGCGATCCGGAGACAACATTAGTTCCTTACTTTATTCCCTATTCCGTTTCCTTATCATTACTATTCCTTAGTTATATCAAAACATTTTTTTTAAAACCTACTCCCTAAACTTTCTCTTTAACTTTAATTTTACTCAAATTTACTACAGGTCATATTAACCCGATAATATACATACCTAACTCATGAAATTATATTGTTTAATATACCTATCAATCAAAACTTATGAATGGCTATAATGTATTTCCTACAGTTAAATTTTAAATACTTAGTTTCTAAACATATTTTAACTTAAAATTAATATTATTTGGTCTTTAAACAAATTTAACACATTTAATTTTCCAAACAAAATGTATTTACCCAATTTTTCGAATATCTCCACCAGATTTTTTTTCCCACCAGACTTTTTCTGTTGCTGGATTGTACAGGTTTTCTTCTTAACGTCTTCAAATATGTATTCTTCTTCTAAAGTGACTTCTTACCCCAAAGGTTGATATTTCATTACGACACCAAATAGAATATGTAAGACTATGCAGTGCTATGCAGTCACTGGTTAGATGTGGAAAATATTACGAGAGAACTCCACACATCCAACGTGTGATGCATACTCTCTTTTCTTCTAATCTTCTTCCAAATTTTCTGCTTACCCTAAAGGTCGAAACTGTCACGGCAACCAAATAAAATATGTATTCTTCTTCCAGGTTACTCGATCTCGTAGTCACGTGCACCAGATAGAATATGTAGCACCATAGGTCTTTTGTCTGACGTGGAGAGCGTCTATGGAAAACCGTTCGCCACATCCTACGTACGACCCATGCATCTTTTCTTACTACATATTTCTGTAGCCTTGTGATCGTCTAGGATTTGTCTCTAGCTGTCTTTACTTCTGCTTCACGTTGTGTATTTACTTCTCACAGTTTCTTAAGACGTCTGTCTTACCAGGAATAATAATGCATAGTTCGCTTCTACATTTTATATAGCATATAACTGAATACAGGTATACAAGCATAGCACAAATTACAATACTATATAGCTAAAACCACTTCTCCACCCTATCCAGCCTCTCGGCTGTCTAGGAACTCAGATGTACCCTCGATCTCTGGAATCTAATGCAAGTCTGACTTACAGGGTTCCCCGGTTTCTTTTAAAGGTAAGTGAATATCATGCACAATAACGCGTGATCATGGCCCTGAACTTGTGTAATTAACAAAATGATTGGTTACTTTAAATCAAATGATGCAATTAGAATAATTCCACTCACGTGTAATTCGGTGGTAAATGAGTGACATATGTTTTCGATAAATCGCTCTTTTTTATGTGTCAACTATCAATTACAGACTAAGTTGATTTAAGTATTTTAAGTACATATCACATATTATGCGAATATGTTATTTCTCGAGCAAAAATTCTACTAAAAGTATTACATTCGTCCCTTTCTTTAAGACTTTTTGCTCGGTATTGGGTAAAAGATCCCTTGAATCCTTTACAATAACCATACCAACATCTGTAGAATTATATAACTATTCATAAATGTAGCAGAAATCTAGAAAATCAACATATATAATTATCACCTCCCCGCCTTCTAAGATTTATGCTAAATGAACAGGTAGGAGACTCTTAAAACGTCTATGTGCTAAACCCTATAATTATTCATGCAACAGGCAAATATCAATGATACTATACTATATAACAAAACTGAAAACACAAACACACATAATCAAAAATCAAAAATCAAAAGTTGCATGCAAAAGTTCTCCAAAAAGTTCATCTCTGTAAAATCCTATGAAAATTCACTAAGCCAAAACACAGAAAACACAAATTGTCTTTTTTAAATCTTCAAGTGTCCTAATTTCAAAACACTATAACACATCACGTAATGTTTATAAAGTTCAGGTTTCACTTCAAATTCTGTCTCAGGAAATCTCAATTTAGTAAACTGATAAACCATTTCTTCTTCTTGGATTTGTATTGGTCTGTTCCAGCTACCATAGTATCAAGTTGAAACTTTCTTTTTTTCTTCTAAGTATGATTGGTTTATACAATTTTATCCGTCAATCAAACATGTCATTGCCATCAGACCAAGAACTAACTATTACTATTTTTTTTAAAAACTTTATGTTGCTATTAGTCTAACATTATTATTAATATATTATTTCGAAAACGTATTAGCAAATCTTACTGTAATGAAAATTAAACTTTATTTAAGTATTAATAAACGTTGATGTGTCCCTTTAATTAGAAATTTTCAAACTAAGTTTGACCTCTTGACCTGAACTGAGTAATGGACAATTTTAGAATTACGTTTATGTTTTTTAATTTCCGTTTCTGTTTTAGAATTCCTACATTGTTATTTTATATTTCACCGTCAGTAATGTGACCTTTTTGACCTAATCATTATAATCCACCATTTTGTATGTTAGTCAAAAACCAATACATGAAACAAGCCCATGGTTACTTATTCCACATTAGTATCACCTAACACGTTATTTAGAATAGAACTGTCAATCAAATATTGCCAGTATATGAATGACATTCCATTTCATCCTACAGTTCCTATTCCATTATTAGTATTACATGTATATAAACATTATTTAGAATCATGTTCAAAGCAAGTGACGTGCACTTCACTCCCTCGGAACACCAGTCTATATTCTATAAACAAAACAATTAGAACATACCTAACTATATCCTATATATTAACGCATAACGTGACTTTTAAACACGTCAAATTTAACACAGTATGAATACTATTGTTTATAATAATTCGACCTCATGTCAAATTACACATTCTAATCCTTGCGTCCATGTCGACAGCTTAAAGCAATTAGCAGTATATATTAAACGTTAATATTACGTTTCTAAGCAAAAATTTAATTACATAAAATTATATACGGACAAAATTTACCGTATATCTCCACTTTTCTAAAAAAAAGTGTCGTATTCTTAACTTTAACCTCCTATAAAACTCGTATTAATGACTTTGCGATAATCTCACAATTTAACGTGCCAATAATTTTAGTTTTTCCCAGGAAAACTATAACCAACATCCCTAGATGAACCATATGGGATTTTCAACATAACCTAACTTTTTAATCAAAAGTTAAATTACAACAACTCTAAGGCCTGGACTAAGGGCCTTAAAATTATATAGTATACGAAACAACAAAAAACACAAATTAACGAATCACAGTAGAAACCACGGCCAACTAGGAAACTAGAGTTAATCACTCACAAACTTCATCCTTAGCTCTGCCGTCGTTCTCACTGCGATCCGGAGACAACATTAGTTCCTTACTTTATTCCCTATTCCGTTTCCTTATCATTACTATTCCTTAGTTATATCAAAACATTTTTTTTAAAACCTACTCCCTAAACTTTCTCTTTAACTTTAATTTTACTCAAATTTACTACAGGTCATATTAACCCGATAATATACATATCAATCAAAACTTATGAATGGCTATAATGTATTTCCTACAGTTAAATTTTAAATACTTAGTTTCTAAACAGATTTTAACTTAAAATTAATATTATTTGGTCTTTAAACAAATTTAACACATTTAATTTTCCAAACAAAATGTATTTACCCAATTTTTCGAATATCTCCACCAGATTTTTTTTCCCACCAGACTTTTTCTGTTGCTGGATTGTACAGGTTTTCTTCTTAACGTCTTCAAATATGTATTCTTCTTCTAAAGTGACTTCTTACCCCAAAGGTTGATATTTCATTACGACACCAAATAGAATATGTAAGACTATGCAGTGCTATGCAGTCACTGGTTAGATGTGGAAAATATTACGAGAGAACTCCCCACATCCAACGTGTGATGCATACTCTCTTTTCTTCTAATCTTCTTCCAAATTTTCTGCTTACCCTAAAGGTCGAAACTGTCACGGCAACCAAATAAAATATGTATTCTTCTTCCAGGTTACTCGATCTCGTAGTCACGTGCACCAGATAGAATATGTAGCACCATAGGTCTTTTGTCTGACGTGGAGAGCGTCTATGGAAAACCGTTCGCCACATCCTACGTACGACCCATGCATCTTTTCTTACTACATATTTCTGTAGCCTTGTGATCGTCTAGGATTTGTCTCTAGCAGTCTTCACTTCTGCTTCACGTTGTGTATTTACTTCTCACAGTTTCTTAAGACGTCTGTCTTACCAGGAATAATAATGCATAGTTCGCTTCTACATTTTATATAGCATATAACTGAATACAGGTATACAAGCATAGCACAAATTACAATACTATATAGCTAAAACCACTTCTCCACCCTATCCAGCCTCTCGGCTGTCTAGGAACTCAGATGTACCCTCGATCTCTGGAATCTAATGCAAGTCTGACTTACGGTTTCTTTTAAAGGTAAGTGAATATCATGCACAATAACGCGTGATCATGGCCCTGAACTTGTGTAATTAACAAAATGATTGGTTACTTTAAATCAAATGATGCAATTAGAATAATTCCACTCACGTGTAATTCGGTGGTAAATGAGTGACATATGTTTTCGATAAATCGCTCTTTTTTATGTGTCAACTATCAATTACAGACTAAGTTGATTTAAGTATGCGAATATGTTATTTCTCGAGCAAAAATTCTACTAAAAGTATTACAGGATGACACTTTTTTTCCCCCAGTAAATAGTTTAGGGTTGAGAAAATTTCGGATTTCTTGAGCATGATGACATTTCCTTGTTCAAATACTGTGATTTGGCATTTTTAACACATTTCATAAAACGTTTATGTACCACTAACCCTGATTTACGCCACTTCCTTTCAGCTGCCCGGCGTATTCGCTTAGCATCGTTTACAGAAGCATCATACCATGGTGTTTTCTTTAAATGGTTAATGGTTTTGGTTTGGATGGGTGCATGTTTGTCAAGGAGGTCAAGTAATGTTTTATCGAGTAAAGCTACCATGTAGTCAACATCATTAGAACATTGTGTGAATAGAGTGCTCCTCATGAGATCGATATTAAATTCTTCAATATTGATGGATTTGATGTTCCTATAGCGTATTTTCCTGCTGTTACGTGAAGTGTTTGAGAAATTGACATTAAAGGATATAACAAAATGATCAGACATTAGCTTGTCAACGACATCAGCATTATGAATAAGTTCATGATTACGGCTTGTTTATTCTAGGGTCAATTAAATTAACATTATTAGGCATCAAATCGAAAACTGGAGTTGTAGCTGTGAATAAGAATTATTGATACACTATTCGAGGTTTTGAGCAAGTAAAATAAGGTTCAATTGCAAAATGTTTAACACATATCATCACAGTTTGCACGGAAATTAGTAATTATGTTACAAATAGTGAAGAGTAGAACACTGAAATATTAATCATATCTTACCGAAGAGTTTTTCGGCGGCCATTTTAAAATGAACAGAAATTTCGCAAAGCAGTTGGGTTTAATCAAATCATATAATTATATGGTAAGGTTTCATCTTTATTTCAATGGGAATCGGTTTATTACGTCATGTTAAGCTATGTACAGTACAGTTTTGGGTCAGTGTAATTGGAAATTAAGGGAGTTATAGGCCAGTAACTTGTTTGTAGTCAAATGACTACGAAACTTGCTCAAAGCGTGCTCAAGACGGAAGCCATCAGTAGTGGAACCATTTCTAATTGCCTACAAGTGCAAAATGTAACTGAGGTTTGTCATGCCAAGCAAAAAATAAAGACGACACTATTCAGGTTTTCTGTGAAAAGTGTCTTGTTTTTGTTAGAATACAGAATATAATATATTGAATGGTTAGACAAGTAAGTCGGTGTAAATTGTAATCAAGTTGGGCACTTGGAGGTGTGGTGGTAGATAATTGGCTTCATCTCGACATCTTATCTGGATTACGTATCTCCTCTGATTGTTTGGTACACGGTGATATACTTTTATTTTATTGTACCTACTTCAATACTTACAACGATACTTATCTTAATCTACGACTTCTTTCTTATTGCCCACAAGTGCAAAATGATATTACTGAGGTGTGAGCCACCAAGCGAAAAATAACGATGACCATTAATCACTCAGTAGGGTGGTTAATTTCTGCAACAAAAGCCGGCGAGGGAGTTTCTTCCCGCAAGAGATTTTGCGGCTTTCTTTGATGTTTTATCTTGAAGGAGACAGCAAGAAAGTAATGGGCACATTCAGTATGCAAAATATAAATAACTGTAATGAATAAATTCTGTGTAAATTCTAATACAGCTATAGATTAATGGCGGTAAATGGCTACCACCACACAAAGAAAACAAAAAGCCCAAAACACTTTATTGAATAATAAGGTTTCATCTGTATTTATTGAGCTTCAGAGGACCATTTAGCAGCATTTTCTATGCTGAAATTGCATAAATTAATATCTTGCATAAGGATTAAGACTACTACTTTCTTCTCCCGCTCTCGATAGTTTATATAGCAATTATCTCCATTCAGTAATGACTTTTTGTGTGCCAAAATTGCATAAAATGATATCAAGGATTTCGTTACCCGTGTATGGATTATAGCAAGTAGGCCTAATTACTTCTCCCTGTCTTCGGGTGCATGGCATTTGATGTTGCCTATCTTGTATATCCTGTCTAAGCATTGAAGAAGGTTGTTTGAATTTACATTTTCTGTCCGGTTTTGGTGAATAGTCCTGATATTAAGGCTGAAGGGTCGGAAAGTAAATAGACATGAATTAGGGAAATTACATAGTGATAAAAAGATTGCTTTGACCAGCTTTGATGTGTGTGACACGGTTTGTGATTATAAAGATTAAGGTGGTCGGAATTTTTAAAAACATGGATTTAACATTGAAGTCAAAGGTAAAAGAATTACCAGCTTTTCCGAGGCAGACCACCATTAAATTAGACCATCTCGGTACCCACAAATTGTAGTTCGTCTGTCTCTTTTCTCCCCCTTTGCATGTCCATTTTGTTGATTTTTGGGGTCTTGAATGGACGAACAGGGTTTGAATTTTCTGCCAGGTGTTGGTAAATATTCATAATTTTGAGGCGGATAACAGTGTTATCAGGTTGGTTACGGTGATATCTACAGCGAATAGTTGCATGTTTTAAGCATGCTTCTTCAAGACTGTGTGTATCTCATAATTTTGGTGGTCAACCTCATACAAATTTTAGTGCAAAGACATGACAATTTGTTCCTCTGCTTCTAGTGAAAAGCATTCAGCGCAACGAAAATTTGGGGAAAAGTTGGAGGTGGGCAAAGAGGTCAGAATTAACATTGAAGCCAATGGGGAAATCAATGGTGGTCTGCCCCCATTCGTTTTCATAGTTGTCTCCCTTAATCACAACACTAAGAAAATGGGCGACATTTAGTTCAATTATGCGTATTCAATTTCTAGACGATTACCAAATAGATAAGAAGGGTGTTAAGCTTGTTCATTCAATGTTATAATTTCTCCAGCATAATAGGGTCATCTATTGCAACCTCGAAACTACTTTAAAAGTGTATTTCTAACCGAGGCGTGCTGGGGCCTCCGAAAGAGGATAGGTAGATAAAAGTTAGGGCACTTTAAGGGTGGGGGGGGAGATTTTGGGTTCTGTACCAAAGCTAAAATCGATCGATTTGACGTATCTGAGCCATGACATACCATACATTGATACTTGGTTGAGGGATTATGATTAAGTCCTAAAGATCTGAACATGAACATAGTTAGCAACAACCAAGAACTGAACGAAATGAGGGCACATTATCACACACATTCCTATTTCCTGGTAGGAAATCTCGTTGAATTCGAGCGTTATCAACCATTTCTGGTTTTGCATTTATGAGCACGTCACAGATTTCTACTAATGACCATTCGAAAAGGTTGAGGATGTTTCTCGGCCAACTTCGGGAAAGGGGCCCCGTACCCGATTTGTTATCATTCTGACTAAAAGCACAGAAAATTTTATTTGCTATATGGGGCTATATGCATCCTATGCAAAGGAAAGATAATCTTCCGATCAGCGACATTGCTTCCAAATGACATCCTTAGGCGAATATATAACTGGAAATTCATCTCATCTCGTGCCCCAGCGAGTAACATGCTAATCGCGAGTCTGGTGAACTATTCGTTGTGTTCTGTTAAATAAATGTGCCATATAAATATTCTGGTTACAAAGCTATTTAATTATAATAGACAGCAGAAATTGGCAACTGATGACTTGCAACATTCATTAATAAAGATAACAAAAGTTTCAACCAATATATTACAGTTATTCTATATAGTTGTTATTTAGTAGTACAGGTACAAAATTATCCAATAACTATTTTGTCTAGTATCCTATATATGACAGCAAAAACAGCCAATTAAAAGTAATAATAATAATTGTTCTGAGTGAAAGTACTTATATTTTCTCATTACAGCTGAGAATTAAGAGATTAATTGGTATTCTACGGTGAGTGCATGTGTGTAGGACAAAAGACACTTCAAATGTATCGATGTAATGTAGTTAACTAGGCACAACAGTGACTGGAACATTAGCATTGTGTAGAACAAAATCACTAACGCTACCTAATATAGTGCGTTTGAATGATCCTAATCCCCGTGTTCCCATTACCAACGACGAAATATTTTCCCTTTGTGCCACATCAATGATAGCTTCTCCTGGTTTGCCAGTTTCACGAACAACTTTACCTGGAATCTGAAAGAGAAACGATAAAAAAGGAATTCTGTAATGTAACGTGTTAAATTACTACATTTAATCCCCATTGGAGTCTTGTATCCTTGTTAAAATAAAGAAACTATGTTTTTTTAAAACTGCGTAGTCTGTCGGTTATAACTGTCGTAGGGCAAGTGTAGTCGAGTAACTTCTTTAAATTATCAATAAAGCAACTAACTGTAATAATAATAGTAGTGTGAAAACCAATCTGATTGAAATAAGATCTATATTTCGTTTCGTTTTTTTTGTACTTTCGATGGTCTAAACTACATGAAGATCAGGATCATACGCGCGGCTTTTGACCCGGTGACGTCAATCAGCGTTGATTTTTCTAGTGGGTTACCCACAGTTCCGTGCACCTCAAGCCAAAAACTCACCGTAACAGACCGTTTCATTGGCTAATCCCTCACATCATCAAGTCATTACGTTTCTAGTGTAAGGAAAGATTTGTAATATAAGAATCTTCAATGAAAAAAATAGAATTAAACAGTTAGAAGGTTTAATGGATCCATGTGATTTAAAGCGTCGACACATGGATCCAAAATTTTCACAGTCTACAACAGAATACAATACAGAACAGCTGTATTCATCCGCAAAAAAATAGTACCTAAAATTCATGTACATTATATAGGTTTAAACGTCAAATGAGGTCAAATGAATAGAGACGTCTTTAATATATACTAAATATTCGTATCATCCCAAATCGACAATAAAACAGTGAGAAAAGGGAAAATCTAAGTAATGGCAATCTAATTAACATAAAATTTACGACATAATCGATTCTTCAATGTTTTGATGGTGATCATGAAGAAAATACATCTGTTCTCAGGAATCCGATAAGATTCAAAAAAAAGATCACTAGAATTATAAATTGTTATTCCACAAAGTCGAAAGGTATGTTAGATTTTTCATTCAGTCAAGTTAGAGCGAGTTTATTGCCGTCCTTTGAGCTCCAAACCCGATAGAAATGAAGGCGGAAGTGGCCATAATAGTTTTAGAGATCACTACCTGATGGCGCTCCTGCGTCGCGACAAACGGGGCCGATTTGTCCAGAACGCGGGTTAGGTAACAACTCTCCCAGATCCTAGTGTAATAAAGACAAGTAAACGAAATTTTGAACTATAAAAAGCGAAACGAAATAGTTTCTGTGTTTTAATCAGATTGTGTAAAAACTAATAATAGTCAATGTCTTGGTCTTTTTACGGTAAATCAACTCCCGAACGGTAGGTCGCAGAACGCTGAATATAAACAGGATTCGTCCTCTAATGATTCCAATGTTTTACACCAAATTTGATAATAATATGTTAGAAACTGTTATCTGTATCGCTTTCACAATAACAAGGCTGTCGTCAAATTGGGGAAGGGGGCGGGGATAACAGAGGCGGGAACAAATCGCGGGACCTCGAGTCCGAGTCGAGTCTCAAGTAAATCGCTGACTGTATATTTTCACAAAGCCCGGGTCCCGTTCAAGTCGCCAGTTCATCAAATGAGTCAGCAATACATGGCGAATAAGGTAAGTTAGAGTTATGTCCCTCGCCCCGATTCGAGTCCTAAGCTCTTTTAAGTCGCGAGTCGTCACGCCTGCCAAGTCCATGTCGAGTCTCGAATCGCAATAAATATTTCAAGTCGAGTCGCAAGTCGGATCATTGACGCGGGACTTGAGTTGGGATAACCTCGGAACGGAAGGTTGTGGAATGCTGATTATCTATAGGGTTCATTTATGACGGAGGGACCAGCCGAGAACGATGAGCATCGATAGGTTTCATGCTCTCATTTCACGCCACGAGAGAGTCCACAAACTTTGTTTC
The DNA here is from genome assembly GCF_932274485.2 of Patella vulgata. Taxonomy (NCBI): domain Eukaryota; kingdom Metazoa; phylum Mollusca; class Gastropoda; family Patellidae; genus Patella; species Patella vulgata. Next base: position 50,540,974 of record NC_065885.2, read on the forward strand.
TCAATTTGTATAAATGGCAGTGGCCAAAACCCCGAAAATCAAAACACATCCTATATCTTTTTTATCCTTATTATATATTTTAAGTTCTATTTAAATCGAGTTTGCTACTATTTTTACCACATTTTACGTGTAACCTTGAATCTGGCATTTCTGGATCTACCTCCACAGTTAGATAGACATATTGATTAGGTCTAGGATTGTGTGGTTGGCTGTGTTACGTGGATTGTTGGGCCTGCTAGCTACCACACGTTTGGTCATCGATTAATCAATATGGTCTCTATATGAATTACTGTTCATATATATCATAGATAGGATTGCCCCCATTCCATTCTAGTCAAATACAGTAGATGAATCATTGAACAATAGGATGCGACAGATTAGATTGAACCATCTCAAGTTAAATCTTCTCTTTTCCATTCTCAAAACATATCAGATAATAGTAAATAATAATAATTACTTGTTTGTTCTTTAATGTTTCTGTTAAAAGTCCAGTGAGTGTTGATACTTTCTCTTCTTGTTCTTTTACTTGTTTACTTATAGCATCTACGTCTGGCACTACAAATACGACAAAAATGATTAGTTACAAAAAGATAGGTTGTTCGGCAACGAAAGATTAGCCGATTAGTTCACAAAGACTGCTGCACTTGTTGTTGGTGTGTGTGTGTGGGGGGGGGGGGCACGGGGGTTTACTGAGTAAGACATTGGCTCGCTAACCTGGAGGTCCATAGTGTTCTATCCCTCTGTTGACCGAGAAAGTTCATTTGGATTTTTAGCGTGGCTACCCCTTGTCAGTGCGACAGGACGGGGGGTCTAGCCAGGGACAACGTATAGTCGTTCGGATAGTACGAAAACCCGTGACATGCACGTAAAAGTACCCATAACATTTGGAATGTGATATAAAAGTGGGTCGTGTAGTGCTGCTGTCCGGGCGGAATTTCTCTCATAGCACACTGCATGGTATATTCGTTGTTTGAGGGTTCACAAGGTTCTACAAACTGTAACAAGGGCTTTAACTCTGGAAGTAATTTACTAGGTTTTACTAGTTTAAATAATGCATATAAATTTCATACAGATTGGATGATAACTTTTGTCTTTCAAGCGTTCACAAAGTTTCTTCGTTTTATTAATTTATTGTCGTTCGAACGTTCACAGGGTCTAATAGAAATTCAATAGACTTCCCCGTTTCACTAATTTAAATTTCATACAGATGGGGTGATAACTTTTGTCGTTAGAGCATTCACAAGGTTCAAGAAAATGAAACAGGGGTCACAACTCTAGACGTAATTAACGGAAACTTCTGAAATTCAATAGGATTCTTCTTTTCACTAATTTAAATGACTATATAAATTGCATACACAAAGGATGATAACTTTTGTGAAACAAAGTAATTAATGGAAATTGCTGAAATTTAATAGGCTTCTTCGTTTCATTATTTTACATGATGTATATAAATAGGCTTTTCCATCTCACTAATGTAAACAACATACCTCAATTTCAAAACAATCAGATGGTAAATGTAGTCTGTAGAACAGGCGGACGGACGGGGACAACGGCTATATACGACCACATTTCCATATGGGCGTATAAAAACAATGTTTGAAAACTCTAATTCTTAATCAGTAGGCAAGCAAAATAACTTCTGTTCACTGTGCGAGATACAAACCACTGTACAATAAACTGAAATCTTCATGATCTTTATTTTGGATTTGTTAGCGCTTCAATGGCAACCTGCATTGTTTTTTCAACTATAAGTCATTTTACTCTGTGTTATGCTGCTGGGGCTTAGTTGCCATCTATTATTATATAGCTATAGTTTTTACTTAAGTGATAAAATATCCCATTTTATTATACACTAGAAGAATGCCCGGCTTCGCTCGGGGGGTCATAACCCCGAAACCGGAAGTGGTAGACTAACGCCACCTGGCCTATGTTACTCCCCTGTCCGAGCTACCCCTATACCCCAAATTTCAGACTCGGGGCAGACCTAGTGTAGCCGCCAACCCCGAACAGACAGACAAACGACAGTCACAAATATTAGTATAGCAGATAGATGTGTATATGAAACTGCTGCTGTGTGATGCTTAACATCTATCATTCTAGCAGGCGATACGTTTCAAGTCAGTAGCTTGAAGCGTATATATGGTATTAGTGTCAGTGGCCTGTGGCACGAAGTAACAGTATATTGTCGCATACATAATATATTATGTCAACGCTTGGGCGATATAATATATTATGTCAACGCTTGGAACTAGGATGGAGGTGACTAGGCATGAACTTGCAACGATAGATTTAATTGGCGCTTTGATAACCAATGAATGCTTGTTTTTTTCTTTTCTGTTTTTTCTCTCTTTTCTGTGTCCTAACCCTAACCCTAACCCTAATCCGAAAGAAAAGTGCCCTTTTTTGAAATTCTGACATCACAGGTGCCCTTTTTCTGATAAGGATGCCCTCTTTTATTTACAGGGACACTTTCTATGGCTCTGATGACGCGTACATTCCACTGAGTCTACAGGTCTAATATGCTAACACGCTTGGCGCGTCAACACAATATATTATGTCGCCCAAGCGTTGACATAATATATTATGTATGCGACAATATACTGTTACTTCGTGCCACAAGCCACTGACACTAATACCATATATACGCTTCAAGCTACTGACTTGAAACGTGCAGGGTGATTCTATATAGTAATGTGTCTTTAGCTTAAAAACTTGAATCCCGAATAACAAGTTGGATAAAGAATAACGAGGCGACATATCTCGTTTTTCGTTGTTTGCCACTTGAATAACAATCCAGCATGGCAATGTTGTATACCTGCAGTTTTACATATTTTCGGTTGAGATGAAAAACGAGGTAAAATGTTACTCGTTATTGGTGAATAAAAAATAACGAAAAACTATTCATCTTTATACTGTTAATATAATTAAACAATCTTCACATGGGCGTTATACTGTTGTAGGACATACTGTGTACAGTGTACCCTTGTCACATACTGTCAAACGGTAATGGACATGATTGACAAATGACATTGTAACGGGTTGTTCTCATGACAATATCGCCGGATTTTATTATGCTTAAATATATACTTACTTACGCCGACACTCAGGTTAAATTCGGCTACGTGAATAATTATAACACTATCACCGACACGATATAGATTATCAATACACCCTGAAATTAAAATATTATTCTTTGATAGGTAATATTAAAAACTGATCAAGAAGAATAACTCATGGATTCTGTTACCTGGATTATTACAGTATTATCACAAGTACGATACTGATTATCCATAAACCCTTAAAATCAAACGTTATGTTTTAGATAAAGTCCTTAACGATATTTCTGGTCAGATTTAAGCATGACAAATCTTTAGCGTGACTGTAGTCACAATACAACAAGAATCGGGGACAATCCAAGTCCTGCTGCCCTGTTAAAATTATATTAAATTTTAACCCTGTTTCTTATCATTCGCCAAACCAGGGTGTTGAATTTTTGTATGGCATGACAATAATTACCTATAATGCTGACCGACAAGTTTAAATTTCCCCACAAGCTCTACCTCCTTTTTAAGAATCTCTACTCTGGTTTTCAAATGTGTTATTTGTTTTTAGGGGCCACCACAATTTTATTTATTTAGGCATTACAGCTGATGCTATGGGACGATCCCGATCGATGACGGTCACGAACGGCCTCGTTGAATCACACAACAACCAATGATAACTGTTTGGACGGAGATACTCCTTCTGTTCACTATGTGAGATGAGAGTGCCTTACCTGTGTAATTTACACGGTTAAACAATCAAACCATTTAAGAAGAAACTACTGTTTAAACAAAGCAAGTCTTTAATTTATACATCCAATGTATACATAACAATTTATAAGAAAACTGTTTTATATTAAATTACTATAATTAGCTTTGACCAAATGCTAAATGAGTTGCTTTCCCCTATGATAGCCCGTTAATTTATCACATTTGTAAAAAAAAACCTGGGTAGAACCCATTATTCATTCATACTCTAAAATAAATCTAACATAACTCTGACTAAATTTGGCCCTTATTAGTAATATTATCTTGAAAAAAAAAAAACTCTTGTCCTTCCCCTTCTGACTCCGTAACTGGTCTGGCGACACCCTAAATACCTTATACAGACCCACAGATTCCAGTGTGGTTGGAATTCACACCGAAAAATGCTTAGAAACTTTGAAATCGTCGGAAACAGAGGAAAACCATGAATCATGCCAAATCATTTAAGCAATTACAATAGTTTTTGAAATCTAAATACAATTGGGAATTAAAACCTCTGGGAATTAATTAATTCATAACGTTCGCCATATCTAATAGTGGTTGCTGATAGCAAAGGTCGTGGCTACCGGAAGTATAGCGAGAGAGGTAAATAACTCATAAAATATTCATGACGCGGTCTTGGCAAATTCACAATGAACTGCTGGTGCCCGTGCATTAGTAACATTCTTCAACCATACAAAAACAATTTTTAACGGCGTACTCTTTATTGGTAATCACCAATATTTCATACAGCAGTGGTGGATTTCATTTCTATTACAAAAATACAGTTCTTATACTTTTTAAAGATGGCTTCCCGCGTACACACTGTGTGATTTATTTGGTGATATATTTAGACTGGAAACATATTCATTCAAATCCCCCTCGAACATTTTAATCTGAAGAAAATTAGCACATGCCGCAAGAACATATTTTAAGCCCCGTCGTTCAGATGGGACGAAAACCCGATGTCCCGTGTACACATTGACATGCACGTAAAAACCACATTGACAGTTGGAATCCGATATAAGAATAGGCCGCGAGTGCCGCTGTCCGGGCAAAATTTCGCTCATAGCACACTGTATGGCGTATGCCTGTTTTCATTAGCCCAGTCGGTGCAGAATAGTAGGACGTTAAACGCCATTTCATTTCTTTATTTTCCCATCCTTCTATTGGACTTATTCTTAAAACGCCGCACTCCTTGGCTCCCACTAAAACTCTCCTCCGGGACACAGTCAATGGGACCCGATCAGCCCCTAACTCTTCCAGTCAGTAAATTTGGTATGATTTGTAAAGATTCTAGCCCTAATCTATAAATAAAATACCGTAAATAACATCTACAAACAGTGAGTGTATAGCAGGTTGCTATGTTGTCAACATAAACGCTTTTCGGCTGTTAATGACTTTTGAATCCATTCATAAGCTGTCCTACTTGTTCATATCTCCATGATGTCACAATAATAAAGGTCACCTTGTTATATGTGTAACTTTGGTGTTGACAATATGCACAAGAAAGCAAAATAAAAATTGTTATCCAATTCGTACTTGTTTGTTTTGTATAAACGGGGACATGAATACATAACGTTATTTTTGTAATTTTGGTTCTACAATGTCGTGAAAAACCTTTTGTTCAAGCTGCGACCAAATATCAATTACAAGCCCATCAGATAGGGTCTAAGTAAAAGGACCTGCGGTTCTCACCTGAACCGTATATCTGTAACAAGTTCCGCATAATAAAACGAGTTTGAACAAGTCATAGATAGTGTTCTTTAGGATGAGCTCTTAAAAGAAAGTATGTCTTATTAACTAGCTAGTCTGTAGATCACAACAGTGTAGATTCTACTAGCCAAAATCGATCGTAGGAATACATTACACAGAAAATAAGTCTAGCGTTACTTACAATTAAACGCATTTTGACTTTCCTTGCTTCCATCAACTGCAACACCGATCACTCGTCCTGCCATGTTTAAACTTCTGTAATATTAATATTATTAACAAATCAATAACACCGCAGAGAAACAGCAGTTAAAACCTGTCCGTCTGCAGTCCGCGTGCTGACTCCAGTCGCTAGTCATATTAATGTGAAGTGTGCAGGCCAAGGTCGTTTAGACTTAGCTCTAACTCTACTTGTTTATCAGTGGCGACTCAATGGCTCCCACCTTCCCCCAACGAAAATGCCACTGAGGGCCCATTGATCGAGAAACTGAAACGATAAACGCTATTTGTCTAGATATCTGTTTTTGTAATGCTCATGTCGTTTGTTTTCTTTCTAGTATAAAAAAAATGTCAAACATACACAGATTTGTTTAATATGGAGTTGGTCCCCGCTTTATTTCTTCCGCCATCGGAATCTGATCGCTGTAATTCCTCTCTTGAGTAATAACAAGACTGACATATATTTAAGCTATAAGAGAGAGAGAGAGAGAGAGGGTTGGGGTTTAACGTCCACTCGAGACAAACTAGGTCATTTCGGGGACATGGTTTAATTTTATTTCAATAATCCGATTGCGCGTAGAAGTCTTTAGCAGTGGGAGAAACCGGAGGACCCGGAGAAATCCCACAAGGTTGGACAGGCGAACCTACTCCTTGTCACGTACAACCGGGGTATCGAAACCACGCCAGTTGACTCAATGACAGACCTTATGATACAACTAAGAAATGACAACCAATGACAGGTTCATTAGATTAATGACAAAGAGAATGTCTAGTGTCATTAGATAAATGACCTATAAAATCATAGAACATCGGTTGGGGAATGCCAGAGAAAATGACACTCATAGTAGGAATGACAAAAAAGTGACAGCGCTTCAAATGCATTTCGATGAGTCTCAATAGAGGAATGGCATACTCCTAATAGGAATGAAAAATATGACAGGGGCTCACTAGGTGTGCGACTAGGAGAATGATAGAAATAAAGACGGGTTTATTAGGTCAACGAGAATTCACTAGACTCGAATGGCAAAGAAATGAATGACAAAAGGAAAACCAGAGGTTCAGAAGGAAAATGACGAATAGAATGACAGTCGCACTAGATGAATGCCAAATATAATAACAGGGGTTCACTAGACGAAAGATAACGAGAATGCATAGGTTCATTAGACAATTGACAGATAATGACAGTGTCAGAATAGAAGGCTGACAAGAGTCCCACTAAAGGATTGACTGAGATTCTCTAAACGAATGACTGAACCATTCTCTGCCATTCTTCTAGTAACTTCTACGGCACTTAACCCTTCACGAAAATTCCCAAGGATTTTCCCTCGGGAACCTAGTCTCTATCATCCAGAAAAATAATTATACGAATATTAGTCTGGATGCGTTGTCAACATTTGAGAATAATAGGTCATTGGCTAAATTATCCGATCTTTTACATTTTATAAACAAAGTCTAAGGGAGGTAACTAGTCCTAAAACAAGATGTTGACGCCCGTAAAATTAATTTAAGAATGCCATTTCAAAAGATCTATATGTTTGCATGCCAGTTCAATATCCAACACCCTTTTTTGTTGTAAAATTTCTCTTTCGGGCCATATCTATGTTTTTTAAAATTATTCCTAATTCGTAGTCACGGTTCTTGTTTGTTTATATTAATGCAAGAATTACAGCATTTATTGCGGGAAGAGTCACAACTCTTATTTGACTTGGCTAGAAGATACTGGATATTCAACCACATTAAAGACCAATTTCCCGGTTACGCATGGGCAATGGATTTTTCGCCAATATTAACAAATATCCCAGACCCTACGTACCACACTGATCAGCAGTAAATATTCGCGAGGCCGCGATAATCACATCCCAAACTTAGGCTGCCTATCTACAGCTAGCTCCGGCTGAGAATAGGCCCTAAGCTAATTAACCGACATTTTAATTCCTACATCGACGATTTTAGTCGAAAACACTGAGTATGCTTTTAGAAATTTTTAAAAGTATTTATTTCTCTTCTATTGTCATATTGAATGAAATTAAATATGTTTATTTAGCCGCTGTGTGTATGAAAGATGTCAAACTAATCAAAGCCGAATCACAAAATAGTCCTCTAATTATTCAATATGGCGGTGCCCATGAAACATAATTTCACAGAGGCGGTTTTGTTTGCGAAAACAAATTTAGGAGTATCTAACCTTGTTTTGAAAGATAAACAGATTGAAACTCTAAAAACAGTTTACAATGGTAAAAAATTTATTGCAATATTACCCATAGCACATATTATATATCGCTTTTACGAGAGTGTCAGCGACATGGCGTGTTGACATAAAACACACGTGCGTGTGTTATTTTTACTCTGTTGTCTAAACAAATCGGTGTTTAGTCGATAAGTCCCGCCCCAAAATGGTCACGTGGGCGTTTTAAATGGCGGCTAATCGGGGCAGTGTCACATTCTGGGAAGTATGACGTAGATGGGTCGCTGCGTGCAGTATGCGATAATCACTGATAAGGATGACATCGATGCGACTGAATGAGCCACAAATATTAACTTTTTTCATCAGACAAATTAAATTCTAAAACATTTTTTTTATGTATTAGAAAAATAAATATAGACGTTTGACGTATTTGTAGGTAAAACTTATTTCCTATGTAAATGGGTATTAAAATTTAAAATGGGTAAAAGACTCCATTCCGCCCGAACCAGTAAAGTCTTATGTAAACAAGGCACGCGCCATTGAGCCAATGATTGACGCCGCGTGACGAGATGTCACGTGTTGAATGTAGTCATCTTTTACAGGGATATCAGAAAACTTTCGTAATTCTCTGTGAAACAGATTGCCCACGTACGTTGAAGACTGGGGGTTTCTGGGTGACCGGAGCTTTCGGGAACCTTCTTCTCCAAGGTCAAAATCTTGATCATGGCACCAAAGTCTTGTGTCACGGATTTTGACATTGATTACACTTACAGAGATCTGTTTCAGTGCGGTTTCCCCTTGCCAGTGGTACGGGAGGGATGGACTTCATGGAAAGGACAGGACGGAAAACAATAGTTTAAACAATATGATTCAACAAACTGAATCGGATTAAACAACAGGCAAGGGGCTGTATAAGTTTTCCCAAGATAGTATTTCTACTAGTATATCTGTAAACATTTACTTCAAATAGGATTTAAGGCTAAATTAATTCCACATATATTTGAAACAAAACATCTATTAATATGTAATTTTCACACTAAAAAATATATATGGCAAAAACTAAATAATACTGTAAGGGAGTGTCAGTTGTAATGAAGAGAAAAAAAATCAAATGGCGTTTAATAACTTACTGTTCAGTATCAACCGGTATAATGAAGATATGCATACGCCATGCATTATGCTATAATGGGAATTTGGCCGATACAGCGACGGTAAGGTCTACTCTATATTTCAAATTCGAACTGTCAAGAGGTCTTTTACGTGCACGCCAACGCGTAAACGGGACCTCAGTTTTATATCTCATCCGAATAACTAGCCGCTGCCCAATGACAGCCCCTCGTCCAGACCTGTACCACTGACAAGGGGAAACAGCGCTGGAAAATTCGGGGGAACTTTCCAGGCCAACATGGGGATCAAACCCCAGACCTCCTGATTAGTGAGAGCTAGCGTCATACTCACTGAGCCCTACGTCCTGCACCACTGACAAGTGGAAACCATGCCGGAACAGAATCAAACCCCGGATCTCCCGGTAAGTGAGCCAACCTCTTACTGAGTCACCGCGGCTCCCTTGCACTGATGACACTTGCATGGAAAGGGAAATACTAGCTGTACATGTATATTGCAAAATCCCCCACCCCCCAATTACAATGCATGGCGTATGCTCATCTTCATTGTACGGGACGGTGCAGAACAGTAAGACAATAAATCCTATTTGATTTATTTTCTCTTCATTACAATAGTCTCACTCCCTTACAGTATTATTTAGTTTTCGCCATATATCTATTTTAGTGGGAAAATTAAATATTTATAGATGGTTTGTTACAGTTTAAAGGAGCTAAATCTTTATTCGTTGGCAACTAGAAATGGACACAAATAGGTTGCAAAATGTTCATTTTGTCTTAAATATTAGATATTGATCAAAAAAATCGTGTGTTTACTGTATTGGACGTTACATCTACAATAAGCAACAACAACAACGTGTTTAAAATGTCGAAAACTGTAGGTGATTTAGCTTCAAATCCTATCTGAAAAAGGGTTTACAGATATTATAGTAGAAGAAATTGTTTGGGAAGAACTTATATAGGCCCATGTCTGTTGTTAAATCCTATTAATAAACAAAATGGGTTTCCAAAATATTCCCATGCCCTTTATGTTTTCACCATTTTTGTTTAAATCAAAATTGAACCAGTATCATACTATTTGCCAAGGATGAAACCATCGGGTGTTTTCGCCAATATTTAATTTTATGCCATAACTTCAGGCCGTAAATCGAGTTATTGCAAACATTTTTCTTGGAACTCTCGGATTTGTGTTCCTGATGTTGTAAGATTTCTAAAGCTTGTTTAGTTTGTTTAGCTACGAGAACCATGTAGGTTAATTTCACGCTAGAAATTCTGGCTGCAAGCCTAACAATGAACATTTTAGAATCAGTACACGACTCGTGTATTTTATGGTTTCGAGCGCCATTTGTAATGAATAAAGAAAAATGATATCCCACAAGACATTTCAAATGTAATTAAAAATGGCTGTTTCACAAAATAATAATAAAATACCACGTGTAGAAAGGACAAAGTTTGTGAAATTGACTGCCGTTCAATTGGTTTTGTTGACGTAATTCACCGAACCTTATCGATTAGATATTACATTAAAATTTTAAAATTGAATATAAATCACTTTATATATACTCTTTTTACATTAATATGTGTATAGAGCTATACGCCCATGTAGAAAAAAGTAGAAGAATTAAAAACGAAATGCTTATTCCAAAGACAACCTTTGTGTGGTCAATTAACATCAGATCAAAATAGGTGCGTTGTTATTGCTCACAAGAGAAAATAATGTTACCAAGGTTTGACATACCAACCGAAAAATAAAGATGGCCACGGTGATCTGTAAATGAAATTCATCTTGAAATTTTGATTTTATAAGCAAAAAATAAATACACAGCGACACTATTCAAGTCTTCATTGAAAGGTGTCTTATTTTTATTAGAATATAGAATATATTGAATGGTTAGACAAGTGGGTCGTAGCAAATTGAAACGAAGTCGGGTACTTGGAAGCGTGATGGTAGATAAGTGCCTTGATCTCGACATCTTATCTGGATTACGTATCTCCTCTGATTGTTTGGTAGACTGTGATATACTTTTATTTTATTGTACCTACTTCAATACTTACAACGATACTTATCTTAATCTACGACTTCTTTCTTATTGCCCACAAGTTTAAAATGATATTACTGAGGTGTGAGCCACCAAGCGAAAAATAACGATGACCATTATGATCTTTAATTGTGTTCACTCAGTAGGGTGGTTAATTACTGCAACAAAAACCCATAGGCGTGTTTATTCCCTCAAGAGGTGTTGCTGTTTTCTTTGATCTTCTAACTTGAAAGAGACATGTAAGTAAATAACCGACACATTCGGTGTAAATTTTCGAGGTCTACTCTATACGGAAAATTTAATAACTGGAATGAATTAATCCTGTGTGTATTCCAGTACTGCTACTTGTCGATGGATACTAGTAGAAAAGATACAATTTGAGAGCCCCCCCCCACCCATCATTTGTTAAATAATAAGCTTTCATTTGTATTTATTAAGCTTCGATTGACAATTGAACAGTATTTTGTATGCTAAAATTGCGTAAATTGATATCTTGCATTTGGTTACCCGTGTATGGATGAAGACTACTATAATTTGCGTCTCCTGATCTCATGATGTAGTGTGCCTATATATAGAAATTCTCTCTTTTCCTCCCTTTTGTATTTTTCTTGACTTCTTGATCTAGAATTCATGAAGAGTGTTTGAATGTACATGTTCTGTCAGACTTCGCTGACTACTATAATCGTAATTTTTAGGCGGAAGCATCAGGAAAATAAACAGACATTGATTGGGGGAAAAATGGCGCCTATACATATTCCTTTGACCGGTCGTAGCAAAAAATCGAGATTGTCAACACCCATGGGAGTGGATAACTCTCGGTACCCAAAAATTGCAGGTTGTCTCTTTTCCCCCCTTTTAGAACGCCCATTTTTGTTGATTTTTTGGTCTAGAATGGACGGAGAGGGTTTGAATTAACATTTTCTGCTAGTTTTGGGTAAATATCCATGATTTAGAGGCGGACGCATAACAGAGTTAACAGGTTGGTTACGGTGATATGTACGGCGAATAGTTACATGTTTTAGTATGCTACTTCAAAGTTGTTTATACAAAATCTGGTGCAAAAACATGACCATTTGTTTATCTGTCTGTAGCGAAAAGCATTCAGCCCAGAATTAACATTGAAGCCATTAGGGAAATTAATGGTGGTCTGCCTCCGTGTTGGTTTTCGTAGTTGTCTCCCCTTGATCACAAAACAAAGAAACATAGCATCCGTAGTCAACATTACCAAATAGATATAGAAGGATGTCTTTACGCTGGTTCGTTTAACGATATAACCTTTTTGGCATAATAGGGTCACCTCTTTTTACCTCTAAAGTTATTTTGATTTAATAGTAGATTTCTAGAATGACCATCAAAAATCGGATCATAGACTTTTGCGTGACAGAATAATCCAACACTAAATTAATGGAAAAATAAACTGTTACATTTCGTTGCGTTGTATAATTTTTTAATGAATTTTAAAACTTATTTGAACTCGATATGAAGAATATTTTAGAACAGGATATTCCGTAGAGTCTTTCAGCTGCAGCTTGGTGAATTTGGCGCTTGCTAGATCCTAGGTTCGATCCCGTTGTTGACCGAGAAAGTTCCCGGATTTTCCAGTCTGGTTTCGTTATGTCAAATGTGCAGGACTAGGTGTCTGTTAAGGAAAATTGTCTAGTCGTTCGGGACGGACAAACAACCATGGTATATCGTTGGCATCACGTTAAAGATTCGCTGATAGTTGGAAATCCAAATAAGAGTAGACCATAGCACAGCTACAAACTCCCCCCTATATCACACTCCAGGGCATAGGGATTATGTTCGTCCACATCACCGCGGTTAGCAATGAAAGCTTGGCGTTAAATCTTATTTCATTTCATTTCCGTTATTAATATATCTCCTAATTCTCATTCATTCAAAACTGTAAATCGAGAGTAATAGAATACAACGTGAAATATATACGTAACCTATACCCAACCCCTTTTGCTTGTCCTTTTTTGTTGATCTTTAAGTCTAGAATCGAAGACACGGGTACAAATTTAATAACAATTGTGAAAATATTTGATGTGCATATATGATATAGAAGTTGTGGATCTATACAGGTGAAAGTAAGACATGGTCAACGAGACAAGAAGAATCAACAAGGGACAATTTTGGCTGGCGGGGCAACTCTGGCTCATTGAGTAGGGTCGTGGCTCACTACCCAGAATCGCGGCACTAGCCGAGAAAGTTTCGTGGGTGTTTGCAGCATGGTTTCCTCTTAGCAAGGAACAGATTCTAGTCGTTCAGAAAGGGCTAAAAAGCGGAGGTCCGGTTTACACGTTGACATGCACGTAAAAGAGAGCCACTATCTTGGCAAATTTTACCTCATATATATATATTATATACTACATGGCATATACCAGTCTTCGAAAAACCGGCTTGTGCAGAAAAGTAGGACGTTAACACCCTTCTAATTTCATTGTTGGTGGTCTCTCCCCATAACATTAACGATGACTCGTAAATTTGGGATTACCTCCCTTATACCAGAACTAATAAAATTTTATGAACTACCGCACAGTGACTGTATTAAATGTTTGAATTTTAATAAATAAAAAAAAATAAGTCTATTTTAAATCTGTTTTTATACCTGCGCAGATCAATGCAAAATTATTGCAAATCTCCATTTACTGGATATGGAACGAAACGAAATGGAATGAAATGGGGTTTAACGTCCTACTGTTCTGCTCCGACTGGGATAATGAAGACGGGCATACGCCATACAGTGTGCTATGATGTCAGCAGCACTATGGCCTACACTTATTTCGAATTCCAACTGCCAAGGGATCTTTTACGTGTACCCTAATGTATACGGGACCTCGGTTATTCGTCCCATCCGAACGACACGGCAGCTGTCATTGTCAGGTCCTCCGTCCTGCACCACTGACAAGGGGAACCCACGTCGGAAAATCCTGATGAACTTTCTCGGCCAATGCAGGGATCGAACACGCGACCTCCATGCCCGTGAGCCAGCGTCTTACCCACTTAGCCACCGTGGCTCCTGGATAGGAAACACACACGCTGGTATTGAAATTAGCGTATTTATTAATGAGGCAAAAGTTGCGAATTTTGCAGGAGTTTGGCCTATTTGAATTATAAAATTGATATTGACACGCAATTAATAAACGCCCGAAGATTTATTTTTCATTTTGTTTTTATTTGTCGCTGTAGTACTAAACATCTCATCTGATGTAGACATGACACTAAAAACACCATGTTAAACACTACTTTGATTATGTCACGTTCATCTTATCTCTTGCTAACTAGTCGACGTCATCTCAAAGCAGGTTATTGTTCTACCGGTGATTTGGCTTTTACTCTCCGGTATATTTTGCCCCGAAGCAATAAGTGACACTATCAGAGGTGTCTAACAATTTTTCTCGCACGGCGGTCACTGGATAAAAGCAATACTATCGTGTCGTACCCTGGTTGTAAAGTACCTGGGGCACGATGTCGGATTACATTTGTTGTTTGAGGCTATTGTTAGTCCCCTGTAACCTACACTAGGAAAAACAATAGTATATACTAATATTGACATTTGACAACTTTATAATAAGCTACTTAAAAATACCTATCAATACTTACTCTGTATACTCTTTGATCATACTTATTTCATTATAAGACTGTAGTCATTCTAATTATAATGTGTTCTAAATATACATCAATTATTTCTGTATTTCTGACCCTGGGGTAAATACTGACTTTTTCTCCCTCAGTTGAGAATTCTCCCAGTTTGGAATCATTTATGACAGACAATAAAGTTAAGACAATAGCCTGCCAAAATTCTCAAATATCGCCTCTTCATAATTTCTTATCTTTTACTTGAATCTTGTGTATATTTATGATACTAAAGACGAAGAAACTTTATTATAAACCTTACAAGGTTATATAGACTGTACATGAAACAAACATAGCTATGCGAACACAAAGATATAGGCAATTGGTATACAAAAGCTCCTTTCTTAAGAAAAAATAAATGTATTTTCACCCAATCACCGAGCGGTTATATACCCGGATACATTTGCACTTAAGGTCTGGTAAAATATACCTTAAAAACAAAATGAGTACCTGTATTATACTAATAGGTAAAAATAGTTGATTTTATATTTACTTTTTACAACTTATTTATTAATGTCTCTGCGGTTGGCATTTGGTGGATGTTAAATCTCTTGCAAACTACACTAAATATCCGTCCAAAAATGGCTCAAGTCCTTCAGTATTTACAAAGATATGAAAAATTAAAAATTTGTGAACATTCGGCATCCACTGTCGACTATATAAACGGGAAATGGTCAAAACAAGCCAGCGTCACCTATAATCTTTGCAAAAATGTTTAATCCAATTGAATCCAAACCGGAAGATTATCAACCATCGATATTTTGATTTTGCTTTGTACATTAAATGTTAAGTAATCCATATGAGTTGTTTTAGCGTGGTTTAACCCGTAGAAATCAGACATTTTACCGAAAAAATGCAAATTTCCTTAAGATCGGCATAACATGAATTAAAATGTAGAGGAAATGTAGACGCTTCGAATCGTGACTCGACTTAAAATGGCCGGGCTTCTTAGGTCGAGAATACAATAATTGTCGAATCCGTCCGATTTTATTGGTTTTGTTTACGTATATAAAGAAATATCAGTAAGCCAGGAATTAAACTAAAATTAGTAAACAACCGACTTCCAATTAATCAATCGAAACAAAAATTTATGCATAGAGATTGACTCATCTCTGATCAAATCAACCCGTTTCAATACTTTATTTTGACCTAAATCAAAGGGGTTTAGCTCTTAAAAATAGTGTAAAGCATTAAACATGTTTTTTTTTTAAAAGATAAAATCCATTAATAAAATAAGGATTTATCTTTTTCAATTTAAAAAAAAAAAATTCTATTCA
Organism: Patella vulgata; assembly: GCF_932274485.2. Lineage (NCBI taxonomy): Eukaryota > Metazoa > Mollusca > Gastropoda > Patellidae > Patella > Patella vulgata. The sequence continues at coordinate 50,556,952 of NC_065885.2, forward strand.
CGTCAGTATGCATTTTTGAAACAGCTCTGAAATATTTTAAAATAAAAAGTCTTTCATACACAGACACGCATTTTGTTTTACTCAAGCTATTTGTGGCGTTTTTCTATGACTACAGTGTTTGGTTCATCAACGATATATAAAAGCACTTTAAAATTCTATAATTATGCTCTTTAGATACTGCTGATTCTGGATGTTGAATATTACAAAAGAGTAGTGTATTATACGTATATAATTATGACATTATATACCCTTCATTCACCCAACAACCTTTAAATAAATCCATATATTACACCGCACTTTGATTATTTCGAACTTTCATTTATGTCACACCTTTAAAAAAAAAGTAAAGAAGAAACGAATTTAGCTTTTTGTTGACACCATGGAGATAATTAGGTTTATTAAAGAATAATTTAGATGGCCAGACACAATTAGGTTTCCTATGTTGAAATTTATTCAGGGAATTGGAGACTTTACCCGGACTGGTCTTTATTTTTATCTTAAAATCAACATTATGATTAATGGGTCTGCGTCGCCATCGCCGTTCCCTACTTTGATTTGTTCTCGTACAACATGTCGCCGACCCCAAATGGACAAGCACCCATTTTATCACTTCTCCTACCGACTAATGACATCAGGTCATGCGACCTCTTCTTTAGAAAAGCGTGGTCATACCAAAATGGCGAAGTTACCACCGCTATAATAGACCTTTTAACAAATGCGCAGGGCATACAACTTTGACCTTTGAATTACATGATGAATTTCATATGCAGAATTTCCTTCATTGCTGGGATTACTGAATGGGAACATTAAGCGACACAAATCCACATTAATTATCCACATAAGCGACTCGGGTTTCTCTAAATGAGGGGTTTATACTTTCTCCCATATGGCCAGGCAATGTGGTTGTAAGTTTTCGAGTTGGTTTGAAACATGTCAAATTTGTTAAACAAGCTGCTCGTGTCATTTACTATATTATTAACTCACACATTTATCTGACAACCCGATATCTCCCTGTTGCCGGTCCTCAATACCTCCCAGTGCACTCATCTAATAATATAAGACAGATTTAACAGGGATTGTTCTAAACCTAATTAATTTGGATAATGATAATATGACTCAATATTCCCACTATAACATTAAACTATAAAAAAAATTGTGTTTGTTCCCATTAAAAAGCAACACGAATTTGTGTTAAGTTATGATTATTTATAGGATTCCACAATGTTTTTGTTCCTATTTAAAATATATTTTATAAAATGGTGTCGGGCTTGATTAAATCAGCCCAGTCAGGATGTTTATCTTATATTTTTAATAAACCAGATTAAAGATTTGTTGACAATAATTAAATGTCGTTGAACTTTTCCTCTGATGTCTCCAAGGTGATTAAACAGCGAATAATAGGAAACTGTTGAAATTTAATTTTAATTTAGTGCTAAAGATGTTGTCTACCCTACATTTTATATACCAGAATGATTTTACAACAATAGTTTTTTTTACGACAGATTTCTACATAATGACTTAATTATTAGATGCATTTGATTGTAATTTTAGCTTATCTTTTCAAATGTAAATTCAACTTTCTGTTTCGAAGTCTCATATCTTGTATAACTATAATTATAGAAAACTCCACATGACAAAGTGTATTATTATCATTAAAGATAATTTTCATTCGACAGTCTTAGAAATAATGACTGTGTCCCAAAAAAGAATTTTTTAAATTTTCTATATATTTTTTTCTTCGAAGTCCGATAATTTGTGGAAATCCTGCAGCAGAAAACTCGAAAATAATGTTGAGCTGAATATCTTGTGGAGTGTACGTACAGTACTATGCAGAGAGATACATCTATAAGAGTTTCTAGAGGCATTCTTTTGTAAAGTACCGTATCTTGTGGAATATTTGTGGTTAAAAACTTGACGGACTAAAAATGATCATTAATTTTTGTTTAAAGGGCTAAATCGCTAATATTTGGGACCTAGAAATTGACACAAATGGGTCGCAGCGCATATAATAATGTAATATGAATGTTACAAATGGCGCTAAAACGCATTATGGTACACGATTCGTGTACCAATGGTAAAATGTTTATTTTGTCTTAAATATTGGATATCAGAAGTCCATCTTTTCCCAGTGAGATCACAACATCAATGTTAATTTAAATTGACAAAAAATTCGTGTTTTTTGAATGGCGAAGACTTTGGATGATATTGAGTTAGAGACGTAGCTACTTTAAAATAGTAATAACACAAGGAGATAGGGGATGTAAGAGTTATGTAAATAGCCTATCCTTCTCAAACATCGTTAATTGGTTTTGTTTTTATCAATACCACCGATCATATAAAAGTATGTTCATATCGTATATTAATATCTTAATTTTATTAAATATTATTGTTAAATAAAATCATTAGTTTATAAAGGTTTGTTCATATTTTGACGTGGAACGGACTTTAACCAGACACGAAGACATAAGCTGTTGTTCTCCAATTAATAGTCTGCATAATCCATTACCCCCACAGCTTCTCTCTATGAATAAAAACTAGTAACATTCATAATGTGGGGTGAGACTAAAACCATAAAACACACAATTTCATTAGCCACCAGGAAATGATTTAACTTTAGCAACTGAAAAGTGTTGTAGTAACTCTAATCAATATCTACACGTGTACGCGTCACTAAAAGGGAAAAATGAAGGGTGCTCGTAGTAAAAAAAAAAGAGAGTTATATTGAATCGATATTCAAAGGAAAAACATCTTGTCTCTTCACGCTCTATATAATTATAAATAACGCTATGTTATCTAAAAGTAATAAGCCATTAATGAAATATATCAAGAAATCAAAATTTTATATAAATATAAAGAGAACTCGCGTCATAATATTTTTACATGGACTTATAGTCTTCTAGTTCTTTCGGGCAGAATGTCTTCAGCAAATCTGAAACCACACCAACAATTAGAATCTACAGTAGCTTTCCATAATTTGTTTATGCTTAAACCGCAGCATTGTATGCCATATGCAACGTACGAATAAATAAAGATTATTTTAAAGGGTTATATCTTCATAAACCCAGGGTTAACATATATCTGCAAAAAAGATAGGAACATAAAACAAATCACTGGTTTTCTGATGATGAACGCATAACAAACCAGTACTTGATAACGGTAAGAGGATACTTATCGAAACGTTGTGCTTGTGTATAATAAACCAACGATTATAGTCCCATATAACTGAGTTTCCCCTTGTCAGTGGTGCAGGACGGAGGACCTGACAAGGACATATGTCTAATCGTCCAGATGTGACGAAAAACCGGGGTCCCGTGTACACATTGGCGTGCACTTAAAAGATCTAGTGGCAGTTGAAATTCGATATAAGAGTAGGGCGTAGCGCCGCTGCTCGGGCAAAATTTCCCCCATAGAACACTGTATGGCGTATGCCCGTCTTCGTTTAATAGCCCAGTCGGAGCAGATCAGTATTACGTTAAACCCCATTTCATTTTCATTTCCCATATAACTGTGTTAGTTTTGTAACAATACTGAAAATTTATTTTGTAAACAGGTTAGGGCTGTCTTTTAATTATTTTCAAATTATAACGATTTCGGGCGGTTTTGGGTGTGGTGATGGCTGGGGTTAATCATACTAATACCAAATACTAAATAATTTATCTTAAGATTTACATACCCGATAATTCATGATAACTAAACATCTAGAATTGTGCTAGCATTTTGTAACGGGACATAGAAATACAAATGAAACATAACAGACATGTATTCACGTCTAGTAACATATAATTACCTGAATTGTTTGAGAAATGAGGGGGGTTTGATGGCTGTATCATAGAGTCTGTCATTGAGTCGACTGGCGTGGTTTCGAATCCCCGGTTGTACGTGACAAGGAGTAGGGTCGCCTGTCCAACCTCGTGGGTTTTCTCCGGGTTCTCCGGTTTCCTCCCACTGCTAAAGACCCCTACGCGCAAGCGAATTATTGAAATAAAATTGAAAAACCATATGTTAGTCCCGAAATGACCTAGTTTGTGTCGAGTGGACGTTAAATCCCATTTCTCTCGCTCTCTCTGTTTGAGAAATGAAATGAAATGGGATTTAACGTCCTACTATTCTACACCGACTGGGAAAATGAAGAAGGGAAGACACCGTTGTTGACAATAATTTTAGAAAAGTTGTTTTTTTTGTAAGTCGAGTACATTTTTCTTCTAATTTTTTGCCACGGTTGAGTTAGTTAGAAGGTTCTTAAAAGCTCAGAATTTATCATCGTTTACTTTACAATGATTTTATTATGAACAACTTTGAAAATAGGCAAAACTATAAATTTACAAATAATTATTGAAAGATTAATATTGGACATTAATCAGAAGAATCTGGTAGAACAATGTAACTCATAAACCAAAACTTTTAGTGACGCGGAAGTCCTATCAATATAATTTCTCTTACAATTTCAATTGTTGAACAGGCGTGAAGAGATTTATTTTCATTATTTTACTATATCACCCTCAACCGATTCGTCCCATAACAATTATCACTAGTGATAACTAAATGCGCAGATAACTGATAACAGATTCTAAATGTTTTATATTAAATGTTGCATTTCCATTAGATAATTAAACACACAGTTACAAATGTGAATTCCACTATATATAATGTTAATTTGTTGGGTGACTGGGAGATAAATACATACAAATATACACGTTATAAGAATAAAATGTGCTCAAACTATGAATGTTAAATGTTTCCTGTAAATGTCATCACAAGATTTGAGAACAGAGAACCGGGTAGAAAGTACAATAATTCGAGTCGAAATATTCCACTAAATCAAATTCATCATTGATAATTACTTGAACTCGATTGAAAAAGTTCTCTGAAAGGTTTCATTGTCATATATTCCAGAAAGTGTACCCCCTCCCCCCCCCCCACACACACGTCATTAGAATCTATGTTGAAATTGATAGAAAACTGCTAATGTTTCTACTACTAATATGTGCTCAAACTATGAATGTTAAATGTTTCCTGTAAATGTCATCACAGAACCGGGTAGAAAGTCCAATAATTCGAGTCGAAATAATCCACTAAATTAAATTCAACATTGGTATTATTACTTGAACTAGACTGAAAAAGTTATCTGAAAGGTTTCATTGTCAGATGTTCCAGAAAGAGTACCCCCCCCCCCCCCGCCACACGTCATTAGAATCTATGTTGAAAATGATAGAAAACTACTCATGTTACTACTACTAAAGTATAATGTATGGAGGGACTGTATAATGTAAGAGAACAATATGCGGAACACTATTTCCAATAGGGGTCAATGAACGGGTTGTTTATGAACTTTTCAGGCAAACTGGATACAGAAAACCTGGATTCAGCTAAATATTATAGGCTATACGTTACAGTGAATTCAATTGACCTATAAATGATGATCGTCTTCAGAAAATGTTTAAACCAGCCGTGTAAGTCACGTTCAAAATCAGGTTTAAAATAAAATACCACATAAATATGCCTTAGCTATGTTAACTCCCATAATTCAGATGTGGTATCAGATGTTCTAGAACGAACAAAGATACTTTCTCTATTGGTATGAATTTAATTCCCCCTGTCCATAAAAAAAAAGAAAAAAAAGCAGCCCGCACACAAATGTTCTTTCAGCAATTTTGTTCTTGGTTAGAAAAAAAATCCTCATTTATCAGTGTATTCAAGTATTGAAAATCATAACACCGAAGAAATATAAAAACACTGCAAATTGTGAAATATACATAGATATGAATCTATCTTCAGACAGCGAAACAAATACAAAAAAACAATAACATAGATACTATACATACAAATTCTTAACTTTTGTTTTTTATTAGGATTACTCGATTATTTATCAAGACCTTAAAAATCAAACCACCGATAGAAAATAAAAGTGATGTATTGTGTGAAGCATGGATAGAAATGAATCTGTCTCCAGACAGCGAAACACATAAAACAAAAAACAAAAACACAAACACTTCATACAATTGTTTTCATCACGTATCATATAAAAAAATTATTATTAAAACAATAGATTTGACAATATCTACAGTTAAACATTTAATCATTAATTTATAAGTATCAAATAAGATAATTATCTGAAAAGGTATTCTTCAATAACTTACAAAGTCAAAAAGAACAAAACAAAGAACATATAATTGTGTGAAAGAAAAGAAAGGTACAGGCGATGTAGTGCATTAACGGCGTCACTGTAAAAAATAATGTTATGGCCTGAATAACATACTATAGAAATTTAAGATCGATTCGACAAAAGACTATTTAACATTATTTCCGCGCTACCGTTTCTTTTTCTACTTCATACACTTTTTAAAATCACGGATTCATGCGTAACTTCTGATAAATTCTCACGTTAAATTATTCCCTTTTTAGAAATTCATTTTTTAATTTGATTTATCCAAACGTCTCTTTTTTGATTTAAATACATTGCTTTCATCTTAATTCACTTTCTATAGAAACCTTTTTCGTTTTAGAACAAGATACACTCACTGTTTTGGTTAATTTATACAAGTATAAAATCCATTCAATAACAAGTCTTCAACAATTAATTAATTATGACACTAAATACATAATTCAAATACTTTATCAACAGCTGGGATAAATTAATAGGAAAATATATTTATTTCGTAAAATGAAAAATTATTAATATTGAATATGAAAAACCTCTTCGAAATGTAAGAAAACGGCAAATTTAAATCTTCGCGTATAATATCTTTTTTATTAAAATTTATCCCGATTCATGCTATGTACTAAATAATTGTTCTTCTAGAGGTCTTTAAAATCTAATTCGTGTACTAAATGTCCTTATAGAGTAATGTAATGTTTGTCACATTTTATTCTGAAATCTCCATTATTTGAATACCGTATCCAACAGACAACAAAACGCATAAATCTTTAAGTGTGGGGTAATTAGGATGAAGGAAAGCGAAGAGTATTGGACATGGTGGGATTAATTAAAAACCTCTTAATCAAAATAATGTAAACAATCTGTTCAGTTAGTGTGACAGTTTCTGGTTAAGGGTACTACAATACAATATCTTCTATTGTTCAAGCAACAAGACTTTACAATTCTTCTTAGTCAGGACATTTACCATATAATATAACGGTATAGTGCGGTATACATCACTGGTAGGGGTATTCAGATGGAATAATAAGTTAATATGACCACTGCCATTATCCCTATTGTATAAGGAGACAGTGGAATATTAACAGATGTCATTTATTGCCAAACAAAATGTTGAGATAAACATTTGGCGAACAAAATTCGAGCCTATTAGTTTTTTTTAAAAGATTCTAAAATAAATGTACATAGAAACAAAAACAAACACATATATAATTAATAAACTGTACACGTAACTGTAAGTAAAAGTTAAAATATATATTTTTTATAATTGTATTAGTGCATTAAGAAATATCACAGCACTCACATGTGTAACCCCGTCATTTCTGATAGAAATACAACTTTTAATACCCCCCCCCCCCAAAAAAAAAAAAATAATGACCAAGCTCAAAATAGTTAATTCAATCTGCAAGGTCATAGGTAGATATGTTAATTAAATGTTCCGTGAAAGCAAAAAAGTAATGTAGTATTTATATAAAAGTAACAGTACTGAAGGTGAAAATGAGCGAGTCGAGTATAATTTGTGTAAAACTCATCACAAGTTACGTTAACAGTGAAATTAACCGTCCGTTATGTCACGGAGTATGACACCGTAAGGTTCAAGTCTTGGTTGTAGTCGCCTGTCGACTAGAGTAACCCACGCAGTCTTCTTATTGGGGGCACAGATGGCTTAGAAATGAAAATTATAATGGTTATTTAATGCCAAATCGACACACGGAGTTTATTCAACATTTTGTACAAATCCAGAGGGGAGAGTGATTTGAGCAAACCGCTTCGTTTAACTCCTTCGGGATTTTTCGCTCTATTTGTGTTTGGCGATTCGTGAAATTTTTGAGAAACATGCTTTCACTTTTTGATATTTCTGTAGCCATTTTGCCGAAGAAAGAAGTCGTATTATTGGCGATTAACACGCTTGAGATGTTATCAATAAATTGCTTGTCTTTTTCTTCATATTGTTTATAAGTTTTAAATCTCGCTCTGTAAATCAAAGTGGCCAATATTAACGATGTTTTTCTATGTAACATAACGAATAAATCCCTCTTTTAATCTTATCTATGCAAATTAGGATAAAATCTGAATAAATCTTGTAAAATTTGAGACAGAAATAAAGAAACAATCAAATGACTGTGCTCGTCTGAAAGGTGAATTACACATTTTACACGGTTCTAAATAAAGCAAGAACATTAACAAAAAATTAGTGAGCTTAAAGTTGTCGTCTATAAGCCTCCCTGCTAAGACTCTTAAACACTTCATAGACTTCAGATTGATCTCATCACAAACTGATTAAACACGACTAGAGCTGAGAAAATTAATCTTACAGACGATATTAAAACATACCACATAACCAAACCAACGACAAGGTATGGCGACGAAGTAAGTATGTGCATACTCAATTTTTAAAATTAAAAATATAGCAATATAAGAAGTATCCACATAGTATCACTTTTATTTGTTGATAATTCGATTTAACTGCATCCATGGTACTAGCAATGGAAAGAGACTGGAGATTCGGAATTAAATTGCTCTGGCTGAATCACAAAGAAATATAAAACGGCTAATATGCTACGAAACGAACACCATGGTCATATATATATATATATATATATATATATATATATATATATATATATATATATATATATACACAGAGTCTGACCAACTGCTGTCTCAGTTGTGATTGGGTAACATAATGACTTTTTTTGTCTAATCTTCTTAGTGCTATGCAATTACAGCATCTTACACAGTTCCGATCTTCATATCACTATATGTATGCAGAACTATCATCCTGTTAGTTTTCACTGACAATCATGTTTTTATATTTGTTTTGTTCTAATGTTCATCTAATAAACTTACAGACTGGGTAACAGAATGGCGACGATGGCAGCAGTTGGCCAGACTCTACTGGAAGCATTTTACATCGATATTTGCGCTTAACGAATATACTTCTTTTAACATGTCCAGAAATTTGTATTCAGAAAAGAATCGGATCAAAGCATAGATTTCTAGCAATTTGAAACGTTCTGAAAGTCAACTAAGGTTTTGGAAGTGATTTTCAGTACTTGACAATACCAGACGACATATTTGTATAAAATCGATACATGGCAGATGTGGAAAGATTTAACGTTCCCGTCTTCTATCATTGTCCTCTATATTTATATTTATTGATGGAAATCAGACCTATTACTGAACACAAGGAATACAAATAATTCTTTAGATAGAGACACAGAGTGGTATTCGGCACTACAATCCAAAATATTTTCATATTCCTTAAATAAATCTAATAATAGGAGCCAAATCAAACTGGGTACCAAGTCAAACCTGGTCATTGACTTTACCATAAAAGTCAGAACCGATAAAGGACAATGCATAGGAACATCACATTCATAACCAAAAAAACCTTTTAAATGAAATGAAACCAAATAATGTTTAACGTTCCAAATCTCTGCACCAATCGAGCTACGGGGTACGGGGAAATCAGGGGATCTGTAACGTGCGGCTAGTTTTCAGCCTAAGACCGTACAATCATTGCTTTTGAAGTATTTATTAGGCAAAATTGTAATCCATGGTGTACAGGCTATAGATCCGATTTCATTAGAAACAATTTATGACAGTTGTTCGGCCCCTTTGGCAGTATCAGACGTGCTGTGGCTTCTTTTCATGGGGATAATGCTTAATACAGTTTCTTAAAAGAGCATTTAGCTATCAGTGCCATATAAAATGAAATGGGGTTTAACGTCCTACGGTTCTGCCCCGACTGTTCTAATAAAAGACGGACGGTGTCATAAAGAAAAGAAATGGTGATATTAGAATTAAATAGTAAATTCAAAGTTATTGATAATCACTGAGAGTAATCAAGGATTACATTTGGTTTAACCTCTTACTTTTCTACACCAACTGGGATAATGAAAACGGGCATATGCAGTGTGCTATGATGGAAATTTTGCCCGGACATTGGCGCTACGTGCTACTCTTATTCCGAACTCCAAAGTGTTAAGGGTTATTTTATACCCATGCCAATTTGTACACGTGACGTCTGTTTTTCGTTCCGTCTAAATGACTAGACACTATTCGTTGCCAGGCCCTCCGCCTTGCACCAATCACATGGCGGAACTCAGAGGAACTTTCTCGGTCAATACGGGGAGCGAACCGAGGACCCCCTGGTTAGTGAGCCAGCTTCTTACTTACCCGACAACTGCGACTTCACAGTAGGACTAGGACTAACACAAGGGACTAACACACTCATTTGTTTTATTTTACATCATGGGTCTTTATTACTGACACCACAGTATAACAGATGTGTAATGATACATACATTAATTAGTTAATTAGAACCTAGAACACTAATAAGGGATATCTTGGGAAATAACCTAATTTATCGACAAAGTAAATGTAGAGTCAAAACGGATCAAGATACATACAATTTTTGTACCTACTGAATTCAACAACATAAAAGTAGTGAAATTCAAATTTAATTGTACCTATATTTACAGTTCTTTCTGACAATAAATGTTATACATAAAAGAATGCTTTTATAAAACCGAGTTAATTCTGTTCATAGATAAAATAGCATTAATGCAGTTATCAGATGCTGGCCATATTATTTGTGAGTCCTTTTTAATACCGGGTTTGTAATTAGAGAACTATCTTATTCATATTTTATTCCTATTTTATTATATCTTAATGTAGTCAAAAGAATCTTTGTGAAAGTGGCGAACCTTGTCGCAGACCCCAGTCTTTAAGAGCACGGATTACAAGCATATCATTTTACCTACACTTAAAAACGAGTTTCCACCGACAAAGCGTAATAAAGCACACGCAGTCTCTCTTTAAACACTATAAAAACTATAAAGCTGTCAGTAAAAAATCTATTAGTACCAATGATAAACAACCAATCATGGTTAACATTTTATTCATAAATCATAATTTCTAAAAGCAAAGATCGATAAAAACTAAATGTCAAACATACAGCTCGGGTGAATCACGACATTATTGTTCAAGAGAGAAAAAAACAACAACTATTGACTTGAATCAGTGAATAGAAGTATTTTATTAACACTCTAGATTTCTATTTAATTAATAATATATAAGATAGGTCAGAATATTTAAAAAATAACATTCACAGCCTTAAAGCTTCGCCGGGAAAAGATATTACGTTCATCTCCCATCAGTGCGTATATTATGCAAATAGTTAACAGCTTTTAACAACAAACCATTAAATGACAATATGTGACCACATCACTGCCAACAATTCATTAACTAAAAGTTTAATTTGCGGCATGGCTGCCCAACCATGTTGTTTCGCATCAATCATTATTATACTAATGTAGTTCATTTAAAATCAACTTCGAAACCTAACAATATATCAATGCGACGCATTGTCACCTGTGCTACAGGAAGACCACGTCCATCATAGAATTCATTTATCAACACTTTTAGAACAGAGAGTTCACGTTGCTAATTTGAACCGTGTGTACTCATGTTCATGGAGCTGCTGTTGAGATTGGATTTAATGTTCGTTTCGACACAGTATGGTGTTGCTTACAAAAGTTGATCATCGAAGGTTTTCAATGTAAAAACGTGTTGATTGATCTGACATTAAAATACATGGAAATAAAATAAAATGGGGTTTAACGTCCTACTGTTATGTCCCAACTGGGTTAATAAAAACAGGCATACGCCATTCAGTGGCCTATGAGGGAAAGTTTACATTGCCAGACCACCGGCCCTACACCACTGGCAATTCTCGGTGACTTTCTTAGATCGAAACCGGGACCTCCTGGATTAATGATCCAGCGATATACTCACTGAGTCACCGTTGCGCCTTAAATAATCATGCACTACTGAAATAGATACAGTTCATTCCAATATCTTAAGATTTATGCACTATGGTTGATATTCTTATGAACCACATTAAACATTGCCTTTCCAGAACGATATAATATGGCGTTCCAAGAAGACGATTGAGACGAGTAGAGGAAGGTGACAGATTAATATATTACAAACATTAAATGTGCCAATCTGGAATCAATTAAGAGAGTTTTCTTTTTAACGTAAACTAATTTAACCGATGCTACAGAAGGTAACAAATGATGCGATCCAGAGCAAAGTTTATGAGTTAGAATAGGTGGTTATTCACGGTTGACTGACTAAATAGCCTCTTGTCAGTAACTACAGATACATCCTAGAATTCCACAGACCACCCGTTATGCCAAATGCACCGAGTAAATTTTCTTGGGTAACATGAGATTCTCTATTTGTCTTCAGTTCTCTTGAAATATATAGTAGCAGGCGCTTTTTAGTGCCTCGTCTCGAGTCTCGAGATTTGGCGCCCGCCAGCAAAGAGAGAATAGAATTAGCCCAGTAAATACAGAAAGAGACAGATGTTATTCTACACACGGTAGATAGTTTATTTTTGTTGGATAATTTGTGAGGTGTTGGTCATTTCAAAGCCCATAAGTCTCAACGTCAGCTTTACTTATAGCAAATAAAGTCTCTTCTGTTTGTTGGTATTTTGACGGTTCTTCGTTTGTATTTTTTGTTTGTTGTGAAGATACGCCAACAACATTAATATGAACCATTGATATGCCAATTCAAATATAATCCAACAGTGCCAAATAGTTTATCTACGTTAAAGGAGCATTATCCTTTGAAGGTTTCTGTCGGTCCAAACAAAATTAATTTTTGTATTGATCTTGATTTAAGTGTAAAGTTACATAGGGATGGGGTGGGATGAAATTCAGATAAAATTTGATAGGGATCTGTCATTCCTGCCATTTAGATGTTTTAAGATTCACTAGGAGTAGTTTATAATAAGTGGTGTTTCGTTTTCATAAACAATATTTTTATTCAGTAAATATCTGAATTCGGATTGGGGAACAGGCTATGCCTATGTGGTGTTGAAAGATTTCAAGAATTTAAATGGAGTTTCAGGTCCTTTTTTTCTGCACTGACGGGGCTAAAGAAAACGGACATGCGTCATGCAGTGTGCTATAAAGGAATGTTTGCGCAGGAAGCGGTGCTTCCGCATACCCTTCTGTAATCTACAATGGGTTTTATACGTATACATCAATGAACCAGGCCCCCGTCCAACACCATGGACAAGGGAACACCAAAGCTAAGATATAACCCCACACCTCCTGGTTGGTAAGTCAGCGTGGCTCCAGATTGAAACGAACACTCATGCCAAATGCTTTCCTATTGATAACTGGGTAATTCTAGGCTGTGTTGCAAGTGATATTACCCCTTTGATATTCGTCCGTGGACAATTTTTAAGGAAGTCGCACATTTATGTCTACCTCCTTGGTTCGTAGAGTAAATTAGTTGAAATTTACGAGCACTTAGAAACGGGTTATACACTGTACTGAGTATATAGAATACGATAGCATCAAATCATAATAACCCCCAGTAGTGATAGGTATCTATACACATATATATAATGGTTATTGCTTGATACTTAGTCCTTGCCTATTTTCAAATGATAATCTAACATTCTCAACCCAAAAATCCCGTAATCTCACATTCTTGTATTAATACCACCCATTCTGCTAAATTGTATAGGAAGGGGATGAGAAACAAGTGTAGCAATGTACTGAATTAATAAATCATCCAATATGAAAGCTTAAATGGCTAGTCGTAAAGATGCACGTTGACAAAAGGAATTATTTTGATTTTTTTAAAGCTCTAACATCCTTATTGTTGGAAGAAAACTAGTCGTTTTCTGTCGAGGAACGAGCATTTAAAGAAGTGAATATAATGCACATTCCACAATGACCTTAGTTAAACCTTCATCATAGAAATTGAAAGGATTTTGTTAACCGCGCACACACACACACCATACTTGCATCCCCCCCCCAATCCCCTCCCCCCCAAAGATGAATGTCCCTTTAAATATAATACATTTCCATCAAGTATGAGATATTCGTTGAGAAGAGAATAACTGTTCTAATTAAGGATGACTTTAAACAAGAAATGCTACTATTAGTTTCTCCGTTTAGTTCATCCTTTCGTGGGTCGAGGAACTCTTTAGGACATTACAGGTCCAGTTTCTAGAAACGTTTCATTCAGTCACGGCCTTGGTAAACTTCTACCAGATGGTAAATTGCCATGCTTTAACTCCGAAATAACTAAATGTCTTGTTGAGTATACACTATCTTTTATTCTCTCTACCAGATCTATAATATAGTTCTAGCTATAATATTTATATATCTTTGCGACGAGTACGCATCGGTTTTTGCAGTACGTCTGTTGGCTATCAATGGTGAAATATCTCAAGGACACTAGATTCTGCCGTGTCCCTTCACTGAAACATAAGTTAGCCAATACGCTGAAGTTTTCTTCTATCCACTTAAACGTAACATCCAAGTAAAACTAAGGGCTTTATAAGAAATGACAAATATTGTATGTTTGAAATGTTCTCGAACACCTTATACCACTGGTCAATTATTTGTATTCCTGTCTTTTGCGAATGTTTACGTTTTTCGCTGTTGTACGGATATCAAATCATTTCAATACATCCCGACTTGTTAATGTCTATTTACTTAGCTCACGTTAATGTGTTGGAATAATTAAATATTAGCTACTTCCGTTCAATTAACTAAGCCGTAAACTTGGTATTAATGTCATGATACAGGTGTTCATTCAGCGTTAATTACATTTGTCATTGAAATTTAATTCCGTTAAAACACACAGTTAATAGAGGTCTATATCATACTACTGTCTATTATAAAGTTACCAGAATGGTCAAATAAATTCAAATTCGTCCCTCATCATTTCGAAAGGTATCTGGCCGCAGCTAGGTGCGCGCGGAAAATGGTTGGTATGTAGTCGTAGCTAGGTGCGTAAAAAGATGTGTATAAAGTTAAAAGTAAACAAAATGATGTGTATAAAGCAGTAAGTAAACAAAATGATGTGCATAAAGCAGTAAGTAAACAAAATGATGTGCATAAAGCAGTAAGTAAACAAAATGATGTGTATAAAGCAGTAAGTAAACAAAATGATGTGTATAAAGCAGTAAGTAAACAAAATGATGTGTATAAAGCAGTAAGTAAACAAAATGATGTGTATAAAGTAGTAAGTAAACAAAATGATGAGTGTAATTCAGTAATTACACAAAATGATATGTAATGTATCATTCGATATAAACAATTGGAGCGCATATGCACAATAAACGAAGTCTAAAACTTTATTTTTTAATTAAAGAAAATTATGAATCTGGATTCACGGCATTGTTTTGCCGCAAATTCCTAATATCGGGATTCTAAAGGGAACAGACATGGTTCGTCTCATTCAAGCACGAATTTCAGGACAAAGGTATATACTTGGTTACGACATTCTATTGTCAACCAAAAACACTAACTTAGATTAACATCTAGCTTAGATTGAATAATAAAATCTCTGTCCACAAGAGAACATTAATACCAGGTAGAATTGTCGTCCATACAGATGTCGCATCTGTGCACAAAATTCTTATCATCTAAAGCATGTCAAAAACTTTAAAGGAAATTGGATGAAATGAGTCGTAGTTCATCAATATGTCGCTATGTCATGATGATCAGATAGACATTGGATATTTGACTGAAAAGATGGGGTTGTCTTCTGCTCTCAATCTGCCCTTGTCCATAGATACCAATCACTGTTGAGCCTCCTCGTACCATGTTCAGTCATGCGCAGAGGCCACTTCCCCCAAGGTCAGTGATATCGCCAATGATAAAAACTGTAATTATCATGGCCGTAAGCAACATGTCACAAATGTTCAATAAAGTTTTACGGCTTTGCTCTCAACCTGTGTACACCGATATTTACCAACATAAACCAATCTATTGTCCATTTAAATTCTAATCGTCGGTCTAGCCCTTATTATGAAAGGCACATTATGCCATTAACGAGTCAAACGTCACAAAATGATGTTTCTGGTAGGAGTAACCATCAATGACCAGTTGTCGGAGTCGCTGAATTAATCATTGTTTTCTGATTAGGTTCGTAGTTCTAAAAATAACCTAATCTTTTATAAATAAAATGATCTGCACAACAATACATATACAGAACAAACGATGCATGAATATTCCCACAGAAGATATTAATCTTAAGCTGTTAAAAAATTTCCCGAATATAAAAATTCAAACGGAAATATCTGTGGCAATTAACTTGTCAGTTCAATTCTTACTGTTAGTCAAACTGGTTAGCAATTGAGGTTTTTAGCCACAACAAACTCTTTCTTCATTATCGTGGTTACCAAAATCTTGATGATTTGCTTTAATTGTAAAACAAGAATTATTTGAAGAATACAAATCAGTATATGTTTTGGGTCTTGTTTAAAAAAATTACCAACCCAAAAATCAAAAGAACATAGTACAATTTGCTATACGACCGAATTGGGGTTGTCGGTTAATATTTATTTCACTTTGATCTAAATTTTATTGCCATTTTAAAAAAATACTAAATATATTAATTCGTGGTTCTAAACACAATCTAGAAGATGTTTTAAGGCTGGGAATTTAGTGACTTAAAACGGGAAGTAAATGAATAGAATGGTTATAAAGCAGTTTCTGGTCGCTTCATTCTACATGTAACAACAACATTTAAAGGATGACCATTTTGAAACAAAAACATTGATTTTATGTTTAACAATATTTACATCTCGCTGCAAGAAATATATCTGAAGTTATATCATGACAAATAATAGCATAACACAAAAAACAACACAACCGCCTTCATAATCAGTATATTAAGCTTTGTTGATATAGGGGATTGTATTGGTATAACGGTAAAAATTCGAATTATTATCTTAACCTTTTATAAAACCTTTCCATTCAAATTTCAGGATATAATACAGATAAGGAAAGAGTAATGGGCGTTCCGGGAGTTTTGGTATTAGTCTGTCAATGGCAGTAATTATTATGGATTTAAAAGTTAAATTATTGTAGGTAAAACCACAATGCATGTTGAAAATGTGAAATATATATATATATATACATGAATAATCTAGATGGTAGTGGTGATATAAACGTCATTATAAACAAATGCCAGTCGCCATTTTATTAATTTACAAAGCCATTAGCCTGCATAGCTGATGACAAAAATGGCTTCGCCAACTGTTACCAACCAGTTATTAAAACCTACACAAAAGGAAGAAATGCATGTGATAATTTGGAAGTAGATAAGGCAAATCAATCAGAGGAAAAACTGGCTTATCAAAAGATGATAAATACCACGTACATTGAGATAAATACCAACAAACCAATGCTTTAGACCCTTTTTCTACGCGTCTTATCTCCATTTAATCAATCTGCCCTATTGACATTTTCACACGACATATTCATTTTCTACCTTTAAAATCGGAGAGTTTGCACGTTACGGAGGAAGTTAATACGCGTTATAACGAGTACAGATGTAAAAGTTATCATATTCAAGGCGTTTTGATGAATATCTATTTGTGTGCAATGATGGTCTATCTG
Organism: Patella vulgata; assembly: GCF_932274485.2. Classification (NCBI taxonomy): domain Eukaryota; kingdom Metazoa; phylum Mollusca; class Gastropoda; family Patellidae; genus Patella; species Patella vulgata. The sequence continues at coordinate 50,574,556 of NC_065885.2, forward strand.
TTACATATCTTTAAAGTCGAAACACAGATTTAAATATCTGCTTTCTAATGTTACTTAAATTGTTCATCAAATCATTAGTATGGAGATAAATTGATGGAACACAATAAGATCATTTCGTACGATCATCAAAGATTCAGCCATAGTGTAGAATAAAATAACGCGGCCTTGATTTTGTCAATAGAGGACTGGTACAATCAGTCCTTATGTGTTTAGTATTTAAGTAAAAGTAAAATGATTTTGCTTGCTACCACTTACTTGACTTAGCTTTTGTTTTAACTTGAAGCCGAATAGAGAATATATCTCTTGATTTTAATATGCAGTAGATAGCCACGTTCAACTATATACATACATGTCAACTGAATTTAGTCACACATGAGTATAAATCTGTCAGTACCACAATCACAGTATTTGCACGGTTCACTAGATAACACACACAGAACAACAACATGGGACCGTTTCAGTTGACTGAATTAACAGGAATAATGCTATACTGACCAGTTGTTGAATCTGGAAGATTACTTAGGATGACAGCTACGAAAACTATACACCATATAGACAACTGACACTTTACGCTAAAAAAATGTTTTGGGTTTTTATTTTATTCCTGTCTGGAGGGTGTTGTTGGAGTGTTATTGAATTCTGTAACGTACTAGATAGACATGGTTGTTTTAAAGTATAATTATGCTTACGGGCACAACTTTAACTTTAACAATAGCAACGTCGGATTTTACAATTCATAGCAATAACCTTTTTGAAAAGGAAACAGTTATAAAATCCGTGATGGTACTCTCATAATGAGTTTAATGTGAAGCCAGAATATGTAGCAGTATAAACATTGTTCGTCGACTGCAACTTTCTGGAAACAGTACCTTTTGTACCATATATCTAACGTAATCTCAAACATAACTTCTCGGTGTGTTTTACGTGTATCTACTTTTTCTTATGGCGAGGAAGTTTCGTGGTCTTTAAAATAATTCTAAATAAAAGTTCAAGAAGTTCAATTGTTTTCTTGTTAATAATTCAGATAAACAGAGTATGGGGAGACTGAATCTGTAAATAAAATTTTGTGAATTTGTCATAAACAACCTCCCACGCCATACACACACTAGCATAGATTAATTGTTTTGTTTAATCTAAAAATATACTGACATTAAAAAGTGGAACGAAAAATATAAAATATAACGCAATAAAAGCAACTTTTGTGACATTTAGATATCTATACGATAATCTATTAATGCGTCAAACGATTCTATTCTGACATAAAATTCTTAATTTAAATAACACCAGAAATAATTAAAAATATATTGTATTATTATAGTATTGATGATTTACGAAATACCATGACATTTGACATTGTTATATAGCTATATCTGAAATACAATTAAAATTAGAAATAAGACCAACACGTTATCTGCAAATATAGATACTTTTATACTAAATATTATGGTTAATAAGTATTGTCATATTTATTAAAAATAGAAAAATCACACGTGGTACATTAATATGAAATGCTCTCGATATTTTCCATTTTCTCAACACGCTATAAATCCATCGCACTAATTAAACAGCAAGAAATGAAACATTTCTTTTTTCTCGGCTTCATATAAAAATATTCTACAATTTTCATGAGCTCACTCGATTCCTGTTGGACTGATAAGAACTAGAATCCGTCTCATTAATCTTTTCTGGGTCTAAAACTGACATTGGAGGGAAATCAAATCGTGCTCTCGGGGATAGCGTGGAAATTGACATAGGCCTTCCAAATCAGATCGTTTCAAGATAACTTTCAGTTTAAATTCGTTTCGCAGCCTTCTTCATTTCCAAATCCATTCTTTGAGTAGAGTTTTCGGCATGCGCGCTTTATAAGTTGACCTGCGTTGGGCAATTTTACCGCAAATGAGACAAATACTATTATTGAACGTATAAAGAAGTAATATTTTCTATATTGTAATGGTCCCTCGGGATCGTTTGTTGTTTTATCGACTAGTTTTCCTTCGACTGATAAGAAATCTTCTAATCTCGACCAAATCTCTTTGGACAAGGCGAACCCCCTAGAGAAAGAAGTTAAAAGGGTACGGGATAGAAAAGAATGGAGCTTGACTCTTATCTGTTAGATAACTGGACATGTCTTTATAATTACAAGTGATATATCGCAATTAACTCTGAATCAACGGTGTACAGAATCATATTGCACACGAAAATCAAAAATAAGCATTTAGAAAGACCTCTATGGCGAGATTTTGACAAATTTTATAAGTTTTATTAATAGAAAACATAACTGTTATTAACCGATGTTATATATTTAGAAACCGCTTTTAAAAATCACATATAAGTTAACATATATAGCAAACGCAAAGTTTGATAAATTTACGCAGCTTAACACATATTATGCATCCCGGTTTTGAAATCTATAAATAAATTCTTTAATTTCCCAGATGGTTTATTTTAATATATTAATATAACACAGGCCTACATTATAAACAAAAGAAACAAAAGCAAGGCCATTATACAAAATACATAATGCATAGTTGAGAGTACACCTGTAAAGGAAAGAATTCCTGAAATAAAATATTCCTATCACGAATTCAGCCATATGATGTCATTGCCAATATCCGTTACTCTTCACATTTTTAACTGAAGAATTCCGTTAAAACTGATCTAAAATTCACTGTGTAAATCGGCTTCTTAAAATAAATGTAGTCAGCAAGAATTGTCGTGTGCTTGCCACGTGCGGTAATGACAGCCATATTGTTTACTCGCATTATTTAAGAAAATATCCAAATTAATGACAGTTATTGTTCATTTAATTATCCCCCCTCTCTTAGCTTTACAGAAAAAATTATATATAAGGGACGGCTCAAGATAAGAATAATTAAAACAAACACAAAAATGGAAGCTGAACAAAAACAAAACCCCCCCAAAACACATTGAAACAAAACTTTATCCATTTATATGTATGTAATCAATGATCTCCGTAAATACATGATAAAGGTGTCGAATTTTACTAAGCATATAAAAGAGTATCTGAAAATAAAACAAATACACGTCCATCCTCTACCAGTGGATAACTATTATTATGTAATCTAAACTGTTCTACAATTGGTATCGGTACTTCTGATAGACAAAGCAAAAATTTATTCATTGCAAAATACAAATCAGAACATAAATCCCAAAACAAAAACAAACCCCCGAAGAGCGTTGAATGTGTTGTGGAATATCAGAAAGAATGTGAAAGTGGATTCTTTGAATAATTTCAATAACACACAGTAATATATGTTAGCCTATTAGTCATGCATTAATTGCATGTACAACGGAAGGAAAGTTGCGAATTAACTTTCTTTGCATTAGACTGGTAAAATGTTATAGAGGACTATAACTCGTAGCAGAAATGGATTTATTTTTTATGATTAATTTCTTTCATGGTTCTTTTAAGTTGATGGTGTGAAGAAAGATAAGGTAGGTTATTAGCGAATAGAAAGGAAACTGTAATTCCGTGGTGTTTATTGTGATCAAGCAGTGTATCTTGGCAAGTTTTGATATCATCTCTACTGAAGACACAGAGAGCCTAGTAATTAAGATGAGAATTCAAATAGTCGGATCAAAAGGTGGTGTTTTCAAGTAGCGCTGCTAGATTATCTGTCCATGTGGCGGGAAGAGATAGCAGTCTAGATCAATAACTAGTTAGAAACGTCAACAAGACGAGAAATTAAACCCAGCAATGAAGAAGAGAACTCGAAATTTCTATCTTCTTTACATTTGAACAAAAACTATGCGCATTCTGCTCACCGTCTCTAATGTATATTAAAACAGACTATTAATGTATAATGATGATGGGTCTCTAGACAATTATTGCAATGCTTGAAAACACATTAGAAACTGTCTGGGATAATCCAATGATATGCTTATCTCGTATGTATAAATAGAGCGATCAGAGTTACATTTAAGAATACATACACACACAAGCATTGGTTGTAGCGTTATTATGCACACCTACGTGTTTGAATACAAAACTTAAATTAAGAGTACTTCAAATTAAATGGTACACGGTTCCCCGTCCCCATCATCCCCTCTAACTCTAAGATAACAAATCAAAACATGACTGATCTGTATCTTCATGATTTCTGCTGCCGAAATAGTGTAATATGGTTTATTCAAACAAAAGATACATGAATTGCTTACGGGGCCACGTGAGTATGGCGCTGGTAAACTACACTGTTTGAACCCATCGTTGGCCGATAAAGTTCCTTCGATTGTTCCAGTCTGGTTTCCCGTTCCCACTTGTCAGTGGTGTAGAACGGGGGGTCTGGCAAGAAAAGCAGCCAGCCGTTCCGATGGTACCAAAGCCTAGGTCCGGTGTACACATTGTCGTGCTCCATGGGCACATGAAATTCTAGCAAATTTACAAACGTATAGCAAATTTATACCCGTCTCCATAGCACACTTGACAGTGTGGTTTATGTCCGCGGCATAAAAGTAATTTTATTTCAGAACAAGAGGATTTGACTAAGCTTCAGAATTTGACCGTTTAAAGCGTTACATAAAATGGGCGAACAGATTCTAAAATCGTTCCAATATTTAATTAAAATGGATAAAGGTATGTTTAACTTTGTAAAATAAACGCAACAATATCATGATGTAACCTGCTCTGGTCCTAAATATTTCGGAAATGATCGCCAGATTTCATCAACGGGGTTATGTAAATCATTTCAGAAATCCCTTTCTAGAATGGTATGAGTGGCTTGATAATCGCGATGATCACTTACCACTATAAAATCGGTAAGAATATGAACATGGTTATCCAGACAATTACATAGCATGGAATTTGGGCTCCATGGAAAATAAAATATTTTATTTCTTTAAATAAATAACACGTTGCTTCAGATAGTTACATACGACCGGAATGAAGGATTGTAAGAGTCTTTCGTCCCAAATTAACCAGTTTGGTTCACTGAAATATCTGGAACTACACTTTTAAGCCGAACGCTGAAATACAAACCTCACTCACTGTTGCAATGGCTAAGATAAGGTTTTGAGAATTGGGCAAACATAAGAATGAATATGGAGGTCTAAACAACTACATGTATAAATATCTCTGTAGTAAGATCTGAATTAAATAATACGGAAAATATATCAATAGTCATTTAAAAAAACCCAAAGGAAATTCCCAAAACAAACGAAAAGAGATAAAACAAAATTAGATTTTAAGGAAATAAAATAGAAAAAATAAAATAATAAAAGTGTTGATTTTATTAAATATGATGTGTTGATTTGTCTGTTGAGTGTCTGTCTAGATGGAAAATTGTAAGATTCAAATTACATTGTGTTTTCTTACTTTGTGTTTAAGCCTAATCTAAACTTAATTTATTAAACAAAGATACTTCCGTTTATTATATGGAAAAGAAAATGTAATTATACAGGTATAGATTTTATCCCATCAATAATCGAAAAACATATCTGATCAAACTTAAATAAGTACATGTACTTTGTTAAATATGAAACATACCTGTTTTATATAGGTCTACCGTCTCATAAAAATATCAAAATATCAAAATATACATACAGAAGCCGATGTGAAACATGTACAGCTTTTGATATAAACTGTTAAATATTAAACATCCATTATAAAACATCTATAGACAAATAACATAAATATGAAATATATACATGCGGGTCTTAGTAATACAAATACAATACAAAACATGTTAGCATCTAATACAAAACATGTTAGTATCTAATACAAAGCATTTTGCCATCTAATATAAAACATTTTAGCATCTAATACAAAACATGTTATATATCTAATACAAAGCATTTTACAATCTTTTTTACAAAGCTTTTTATCGTCTAATACAAAACATTTTACCATCTAATACAAAACATAAAACATATTAAGCATTTTACCATCTAATACAAAACATAATAAGCATCTTATAAGTCTAAAAATTAAACAGCGGCATCTTATTTAGAACTGTAACGGTAAAAATAAAAACATACAAAGCATTTAATTTAAACAAACAAAACAAACCATCAACTTTTATGCAGTATTATTATCATTTTAGCTTTTCATTGTCCTGGGGGGTTGGATGGCCGAATGGTTAGCATAAGGCCTGTCATTGAGTCAACTGGGTGGTTTCGAATCCCCGATAGCACGTGACAAGGAGTAGGGTCGCGTGTCCAACTTCGTGGGTTTTCTCCGGGTCCTCCGGTTTCCCCCCACTGCTAAAAGACCCCTATGCGCAAGCGAATTATTGAAATAAAAATTAAAAACAATATTTTAGTCCCGAAATGACATAGTTTGTGTCGAGTGGACGTTAAGCCCCATTTCTCTCTCTCTGTTCATTGTCCTACAGAATCATGGAACAGTGCATAAAAGTACGTAAAGGTTGTTAAGTAAACTAGTGTTACTAAATATGCAAGAAGTGATAACAGATGTTTCAGAAAATATAAACCTCACTGCAAATATCAAATTCATACATGATAATTGCGAATTTTTAAAAAAAGATGATTCTTCTTCTTCTTTTTTAAAATACTCATTTGACGAGTTTCTTCTTTTATTTTTTTAAAAAAAAAAAACCCATTAAGTCTTTCAGTAGAAAATAAGTTAGACTATATTTATTATATCATTTCACATCAAAGATAACATTGGATATTATCTAAATGCCACTCACACAGAATTGTCAATGTTATCTATTTAACTAAAACTTCTACATTAAATGTTTATATACTACGGTTTGACACTTCTTGATACGATTCTTGCTTAAATTGGTTTGCTAACCGACTACTATGGTTAATAGTATTTTAAATGCCAGCAAATTTAGGGTACAATTGTTAATAAATCGGGCTGTTCCCTATTGCGAAAAGTTTCAAGTTGAAGCTCGTTTTGAAACTAATGAAGATACTGCTATACTTGGAGATGAATCTTACAATGCATCTTCTGTTTATCCACAACCCACCCTTTCAAATTAAAATACATTAATTGTTAATTAACCACGATTAGATTTCTTCATTTACGACTTCATAACAATTGCATAAGTATAATTGAAAGGGCTATTGGACTGAAGAAAAACGGCGAGCTGCTCAGAAAAAAAGCCTTTATTCGCGCTAATTCTCTTAAACTAAAGACATTAAAATTATTTGTTTTGCACAGATTGTCCAACGAGGGCGTCAATATTTTATATTCGCCATATTTTAAGGTTTTATAGATTATATCGTATTTATCGTAAACAACTTGTCATCTAGGTCTATATATCTATCAAGCTAGACAGACAACACACTAATTCATTTTTAAAATAAAAAATATGAAGAAATAAAATATCAGACAATCACAGATTTAGTGGCGACTGTAAACAAGATTGCAGGGGTGAACAAGTCTACACAAGATCGGTGTTCGAGGGTATCTGAAACAAGTTTATGATTTTATAAAAATTATAGCGATAGCGCCACACGTTGCCATAAGTTCGGCAATTCATAAAATATGTGTAAGTTAGGCAAAATAATAAATATCACCACATCACCTTCTTTAATACTCTAATAATTATCCACAATAAATTCTCAAAATTATTCCTCTGCGAGAGTAAATCTGAGAGCACCACATTACAAAATCATCACTTTAGCTATGAGTTTGAATATTTCCGAGTTTTCTGCTATGTTTTGAAACATCTGACTTCGAACAGCCTCTATCTACTACTACTAACGCTACATTTGTGAATTCAATTTTGTTCATAAGGCGATAGTTATTCATTATAAGAATTTATTACAGAAAACCTTGATAAGGGTAAGGGGTATCTCGGGCTATATTGTAACAGTAAAGACCATCTTGGAGATAAAGAGACGCAAAGCAACGGGGCAGAGACCGGTAGTAGGCCAGAAGCTAGCAGTGAGCCGAGATAAGACGCGAAGCCGTCGTCTTTATTCCCCTTATCTACTTGGCACACTGCTCGCTCAATTTTCTTTTCTTGTCTTCAAACCCTTTGCCTTGATAAATGATAGAACGAAACGATTCATCAATGAACCAACCACTTGAAGTGTTGTCACATACCGTTTTATGCGAATCAGAAAAAGTTAAATATTCGGATTATAAAACCCCCCCCAAATATTCGCGATTTAAAAAAAACAAACGGAATTTAAAATAAATATTGTGAAGTATCAATATATATGCAAAAATTAATTATTTCTGAATAATTGATTGTATACAGCCTGTATTATTAGTGGTATTGAAAATAAAACTTCGAGCACAGCAGACCATAGAAGACACAGGAGTCGACAAAACAGAATAGACATAATAATCTTTAAAAATCAAAATAGAAAAACTCAAATAACATAATAATCACAGCGGGTGTTCTGAAACCAGGAATAGGCTGTTAAATTTACGATAAGAAAACTAAACCACGGAGGTTTTTTAGACATTTGATGGAGACCTGTAAAGAATCGAGCTATTTAGAATAGGCTTAATACATTCTTCACTTAAAACTCCACCTTTAAAAATCTCGTTCAGTATTCTATGAATGTCAATCGACAACCCACCCAAATCTTATAACTACCCGATATGAGTAATTAAAATCATATCTAAATTAAATTGGCTTCATTTAAAGTAATATAACCAGGCTTTTAACAAAGTGACTCATTTATTGTTTGATAGACGTATAAAATGCCTTAGGCCTATGTTTATTTCCAGCTCAAACATATTTGTATTAATTATGAGTTTTCATCTTGACATTATTTCTCGGTAAATACTTGGTCCAAATAGGGGGCACTTTGTCCAGAGTCTTGATCAAGTCCCATCCGGTTTCTTGTCCCGACATGCTTCTAGCGACCGGCATAGCTTTGAGAGTACAGGGGCGCTTTTGTCGCCAGTGTAAGCGAAAACGAGATAGATTTGCACGTGCAAATAAAGAACGTGTTGATCCGGAAATACGAATGCACGTGGAGTGTTTATCGGGCGTTACGAAGAACAAAGCTAACCCTCTTAGATTAACACACGGTAAAGACGGTTAATCAGCGATAAATCAACAGCGCGTTTTGTTACTCAAAATCAACTTAAACTACGAGATCATGGCAAACTTTTAAATGACAATATCATGATATTTTGATGGACAATTGATAGTTTGCAGTTCGTTGCCTTAACAGAATATGAACCAAGTGAGCAAACAACATGACGTGGTTTCGGGTCATAGTTCACATAATCTATAAAGAGCTCCTACTGTGATAACAAGATTCAAAACTATTGAAATAGGGAGCCTCGATGTGTTTTATCAGTAAGATGAAACATGCACAACAATCCGAAAGAGAAAAAAACAGGACTCGATGGCCTACTTGATCAGAAGTTTCGAAATTGTTTGTATTTCGTTGTGGGAAGCCATGGTGGCTCGATGATTATGTCTCTGGCTCAACGTGATTACCCCTTGTTAGTGGTACATGGCGGAGGAAGGCTCGAAAATCGAAATAAGACTAGGCCATATCCAGGCAAAACTGTCCACATAACACACTATTCCTGTCCCGGTTGGTGCAGAAAATTAAGACTTTAAACCCTATTTCATTTCGATACATGACGGAGGGTCTAGTTGTTCGGATGGTAGGAAAACCCGACGTCCCTTGTATACCATTGCAGCAACATCCCTGCCAGTTGGAAATCGTAATGAGAGTAGACCGTGACAAAATTCACACCTATGCCCCTCTTCATTACCCCGGTTGGTGCAGAAAAGTAAGATCTTAACCCCCAACTAATTTTCTTTATTTCCTTGTGAGATAAGTCCTGGTTGGGGGTAATTCCGAACTCACAAAAGAAATATTATGACAGGAAAACAAATTACCCGTATCCTCATTCTATTTATTTTATATATCACTTTATTTGGAAACGACCAATAATTATTAATCAATCTTTCATTATCTATCAAAAGTTAGGTTTCCGTTATTACGTCGAGGCAATGGAATAAAGCTGATTTAGCCTCGGAAAGAAACAAATAAAAATGGTGATTAGAAATAATTTGAAGTCAAGTGAAATGTGAATTATGTGTTCTAGCAATGGCGTCTATTGCTCTAAACCAATCGTACATATGCCGAAGTATGACATTTTGATTTTCACAATTTTCTATCCTTCTATCTTGACCCAATCTCCTTATTACAGTAGGAGTAATATAAATCCACTAGCGGCAATAGACAGGGAATACATGCATCTTCCAAATTAACCAATTTTGCTGGCTGATAAAGCGATTGAAAGGTTATTGGTTGGCGTACCGGACTGAAATAGAGAGCGATCGTTAGATCAAGGGTGTGCGAACCTAGAATTGGAAATGGGCTAGAAACGATTTGATGAGAAATAGCGTGTCCGTCAACGAAGAGATCGACTAACACTTTCTATGACTTGTAATATCCGTACTGAACGATTTTCAGAAAACGGGAAGATAATTACCATGGCAACTAAGACATGGACAAGATTAATTCTTCTGGTAGAGAAAAGGTTAAGACGGGGAAAATAGTATTGCAAGCCGAGCGTCTGAACGACTTCATTAGAATAAACGAGATGATATTTATGCAGCCCTACTTAATTTTCTTGATACAATCCTTATCTTTTCCAGGCGTGCAACCATTTGCACATAAACAAACATCACGCCTCCATTGTTGTCCGCCACGTGCATCACAATGGCGGAGCACGCGACTCTTCTCCTTCGGTAAATCTGTCTGAAGCGCGCGCAATACAAAATCCCATCATCTTCATGAAGTAAGCGGAAATCGTGTTGATTTGCTCGAATCTGCAAGAATTGAGTTTGTATTCTTATGGGTTTGAGCTACGAGGAGCACTGTCAGATTTAGGCGTTTATTTCTACATTAATCATGACAGACTTTTTGATATGTATAACTCTACAGGAATAACACTCATCTAATAGTCCTAATCATATGCAAAGAATAATAATAGTCCGTCCGAATGTCCTGTTAGTGGGCATAATATAGCTGCTTCACGTGACACAGTCAACAATAAGAGGAAATGCCACATTTCACAGAATGACATTATTAATGTAATTTGTATGAACTGCCATTTCACAGTAATCTGAATCAGGTGCATTGCCAGAATTTTTATAAACAAATTAATGCTGTACTTTACCCAAAATAGTGTAATACTGAACAATGTTGAAGTTTTAAATTTTGGGAATTCATATTACCATGGAAAGTATCATCAGATAATCTATAATAAAGACGATGAATCGTCACAGGTTCCAGCTTTTACACTATGAAGGACTGACTGAAGTGGCTGCAATGGCTTAAACTTAGATATTAATCAACTACGAAATCCACCAAGAAGAAAATATTTGTCTTAAATGTGTTAGTATTTAAAAGGGTTTAAGGAACATCACATTAAATAAGATTATACATCAACAGAAATACCAGTTTAGATGTGCATTCGTTTTTAAAGCAGCATTAACGCTTTGCAAGTCTGCCCGTTGGCAAAGAATAATTTTAGATTTGAGGTGGTTTGTCTTAACAGTTATATCGGGAATATTCCAATAAACTGTACTAAATTTACGAGTCGCACAATGTGTTTAGTGGTTTGAGTGGAGTTTAAGTCTCAAATGGGTCACTGCTTATTTTCTCTGCCATTAGGGGAGTCTAGGATTATTTCGAATCTGACACTATTTAAAAAGATAATCATATTTTTTTCCTCTCGGTGAGATTGCTAATGCTTCTTCAAACTACGTAGTTACAAAATAACTACAATTGAGAACGGTAAGTACCCCCTGAGCTACACGTGTAGGGCTACTATTTTTTTATTTCTTGCTGTTAGACTTGGTATAATTCGGGTCGTACTAAGCCGCTTTGAACTTTTATAGTGTTTCATTTTATATTAAAGAAGCCAGCGACACCAAATCATATATAATTATGAATGTGTAATTGAAGAATTAAGAGGGTAATTTCGATTATCCGCTTTTTTTATCGGATAAGTAAATTTATTTCCTACTATTAGAACTAATATATTAAGCTTGTTATTTCGTAAATAAGCAACCGAAACTATCATATTCACTGGCACAATTCTGAAGCTAAGAAACCTTGATAATTCAAGTTAGAATTAACAGGTAAAGGATCTAAATCTCTTTGCTTCAGATCAAAATTAGTTTGATATGATGTGGTATTTCGATTATTGATGCGATTAGCTCTATATGATTAGATTCTTTTTTTCTCAAAAGGTAAGGCGCTAGACGGCTTGTTTACTAATGTTATTTTAATATTTTTTGGCTTACTAAAAACTGGTTTTGTCTAAAGATCGTCAACACACAGAAGGGGTCAACATAATATAAAGTTCAGTGAAATCGACAGTTTTATTTGTTACCCAAATAGTCGTTTTAATTTAGAAAGAAAAACACCATATAAGTTTGGAATAGTTCTTGTGGTCGGCATTGCAGGGAATGTCGTCAAGGAGTATTATGCGTCATAGAATGAGAACGATATCGGTCATTACGTACAGGTAGATGAAGCCTAATAATCGAAGCCAACACCGACTGTAGGCGAATAGCCAGCTGCAGTCCTCTACAACATTCTGTGAATTCTCAGATAAATGAACCAGTGAGGTTCAAAGGGTAAGCATAAGCTGTCCGTTGCACGACACCTGTCACTACAGATAGCTGAACACACATATTATGATAGGTTGTTATAGGAGAGAAACTACGGTTTTGGGGGACTCCAATGTGCTATATTATTTCAATAATTTACAGAGGGAAACCAGAGTACCCCGAGAAACACGTGGTGGAGTGAAAACCACGCCATTTGACACAATTACAGACCTTTTGATCTAACGAGCACGCGTTAACCACTTGACCACCCAATCTCGATTGTTAGTATTGCACTTTTGAGACTATGGAATGGAAATTTGGTACAAATGTGGTGCTAGGAAAATAACGCAAAAAAAACAGACAAAGATCAGCTACAAGAAATTTGAAGACGCGTATGTTGTGTATGAGAATTACTTTTAGTAGCATGTTCTGTTGTAGAAATTAATAAGCCCACTCCAATGTTTATTCCAGTATACGTTATCGGGTTACTCATGGGTCCTATGATGCAGTTTTCTAAGCTAATCCGTGCCGTAGTCTCAATGTGAATTGCCGACCGACTTCAATGCCGAAAGATTGTTTTTATTCGGAGGGCAACCTTAAATCGTATGTTATAAGAAAAGATTTTGAAAGTCTTTTAAGATATCATCGTATAGGAAATTGAGTATTAAATCGCATTAATACAAATATTTATATATTTTATAAGATGTAAGATATTTAGCTGGCTGTTTGACGGACAGCTGATATTGGATATGATTTAACCTTCTAAAACAAATAACAAGACCTGTTAAAATATTATTACTAGTTTGACCTTTTTTATATAAATCAGATCTAAATGATATAATTGTTAACCAAAACATAACCCCAAGGCTCAACCCTTGCCTTAAATTTTTTTAAAATGGTAATATCATACATGACATGGTTGTGGTGACTGTGTAAAACGCTTCATTCCATTTTCTGAATTCCATCTAAAGATTTATGTACGTGTATCGGGAACGACGAGACGACCATTCTTGCCAGTCCCAAGGGGGCAACCATTGAGAGTATAGGTGGAAACCAACCTTGGAAAACTGAGAAGGAGATTTTCTGCTTCACGCCCCAATTTGAAGTCTCCACGTACGACAACTGCAAGTCTTAAATTCTGGTACACAGATTGCTGGATATGATTTATCGCTTTGGGATTTCCACTCTTCCAATGTTTTTACTTACACGATGGCTTCCACTTGTTTATGTCATATTTCGTCTGAAAAGTAGTCCTGAAATATAACCTAGTTTGTTCTGATGGACGTTATAACCCTATCTGTCTTTCCCTTGTCTTGCAGTGGTAGATTTGGTCTTAATTTATTCTATTCAAAATCGTAATTTAATTTAACGTTAGAATGGAGGCAAACTATTAATATATTGCGTGGTTGGGGAGAGGTGGGGAAGGGCGGTGGGGCTTCTAATTAATTAATTACGTACAGCAATTTGAAATCTTGTGACGTCTCGACTTGGCTTTCAATCAGTATTGTGGAAATGCATACAGTGACCCACTATGGACAATACAGATTTTGCAACTCATGATAAATATAATGGGATTTTGCAAATGAAGCAATATCATGCAGCCTACAATTACTCCGCATAAGACCATGCTGTTGTACACCCTTGTCTAATGATACATGTATATGAATACCATCATATCGACAGAAAAAAAGGAACACACATAAATTAACAATCAATGGGATAAAACTTGAACAGTTGTGATTTTGTTTCGTTTCGTCAAAACATTCAAGTTTGATATCAACACGAAATAAATCATGGCTGCTGATAAAAAAGTTGGTTGGTAAGCAGACAGTTTGGGGTTTTACAGCTTGTTAATGTGTAATTAGTGAGTCAGTACCCGCATTCTATATCTCACCCCGGGCACAACTACTCGTCATAAACCACGAGGATACGTAAGTACCCGTATTGACTCGCCGCCAATCCATCCATTATTGTTTCAATAGTTCAAGGATTAAAATAAATCTTAAAGGCGTAAAATATCTTAAGAGTTGTGACTTAAAGACGTTGACAAGACATTTTGTTAAAATAGTATTGAACGTTTCCTAGTCTATTGTCTATAAGCACGACTCATGGTTAGTTATATTATATGGATTTCTAACAATATCCATATCGAACGAGAAAGAACTTCGGATGTGAAAATTCGAACACCTCGTATTCCCATTCGCATTTCATCTAAAATGTCCAAATTCCATACACGATAGAGTATTGAGTCTTTCGAAAATTTTGATTTTCATGTTTACAACCCTCCACTAATTGTGAATGAACGCAGATGCAGTGTAATGTACATCACATAAATGAACAAATGTAATGTACATTACATAGATGAAGTTGCATGGATTGACTAATATGATTGTGGTGGTTTTGATTGTCGACCTATTGGTGACTGGCGTTTCATAGGCTGTGGGGTAATAGGTCATATTCTCAGTAAAGACGGTGTATTGCTAGAAATACAATATAATCCTTAAAATAATGTGTACAGCTGTACTTTTGCGCTTGTTGCGGTTTCTGGGAATGGACAGCAACGACATTTACAAAGTTTTAGTACCTTACATTTTAAATTATCCATTCTGTGTTAATCGAGTCAATACCGATCTACACATTAAAAAGATCACCATTTGTGAAGAATTGATTTACAAACAGATAAGGGAAATAACTCTTCCTTACTTGCATTTAAACATTCAATCAACGAGTAACTAACTAACTAAATAATAAACATATATAATGACATACTTGTTAATAAGAGTAAAAACCTTGTTAGCCGTGAACATATTATATGTATATGTCTTTTACATGTTTAATATTTATGTACGATCTGTCAAAAGTATTTTCCAGTAGTCAGACACCAACCCCTTCTCTCGTTGTCTAAAATTGTCAAACTTTGGTATTATTTCAGGAGTTTGTATATTCAACGGTTAAAATTAAATTTTAACATAACAGTTCGGTAGACATCGCTAAATATAATATTTTTGTGACGATAATGTTTTTTTTATAATCAAAACATCCAGGCTAATATTTGTAGTTATTTGTTTTCTCAGCATGGTAAATCACAACCGTTCTTGAAATAAAAAGCTACTTTCATTACAAGGAGGTGTCGACTACATTACACATTAAGTGCTGGGACTGCAGGATAAAAATCAACCCAGATCGTAAAAGTTTTATACTGATCCGAGGATTAACAAACAATTAGATTAATCACCAGGATTTGCGTATTAAATATCGGTATCTATGATTACCTACCTAGAATTGTTTTATTAATATATTCGTGCTTAACTATCTTCGAATTTTAACGGAAGGTTTGTTGATAATTTGATAGCCTTGGGTATTATTGTCACCAGATGAAATAATAAAGATGGATATTCGGAGATTTTCTCGACTTTTGAATTTGTATATTATTTAGTGACAATTATCGCTAAGTTAACCATCCTCACTCAATATAACCATTTTAAAGTGAAAAACCTCGTGGGAGCTCAAAATAATCTAACATTAAACAATTGTTAATGATTTGTAGTTTATCTCAACAGTGAAACTTTTTGGTTGAAATTATGTTAATGGCAATAATTATTACTATTATTCAGACAAATTTATCTAAGTTACTGATCATAAAGTTCCCAATTTACGCCTCTAGCAAAATTAATACAAGCGTCTGCTTCCAATTTATGCACACCGGAGACAATGTAGTGCTTTTACGTGTTTTTAGTTTTTGACCAGAATAGTTTGCTGGTTTCATGTATATGAAGATAATTAGGTAATGAAAGCGGTTAAAGGGTTAGGCGGTGCTACTCCTCCCCTAATTGTTTGATTCTCAAGAGAATTCGACCTCAGGCATCGTTACATGATTTCTCTTATAGCTTCTTTTTATCCCCCCTCCCCCTTTCGTCTTTCTTGGATTGTCTTGATGTTTGCGTTTAGATTTAATACTGGTGGTTTGACTCGGTACCCGGTTTGGGTCGGTTCGAGTGAAAGCGCATCATGTACACATCTATTGCGTGTCAGTTTTCTCTTGGAATCTTATTTATGTAACAGCTGAGAATTGATTTATCACGTTGTTTCATTATGTATTTCATTGTCATCCCGTGTATTATTAGTATATTTTTTTGTTGGTGTATTTCCTCTTTATTTACATGTTTTTTCTTGTTTACTGGTTATTATAGGTTTTACTTATATTGAGTACCATATGTTGTTTAGCTATCTTTTAACTTCCAAAAATGCCATGTCGTGGGTCGCATAAAGTAAAAATAGTAAACCGGACGGAGTCGAATCCCGACAGTGGGTTATTGGATGTATTTTATAATTGGAAAATGATAGAGAAATTTTGGCAACAGATTTATAATATTCGGGTGACTAAGGGTGGCGTTGATCTCGTTGTGTTTATATATACTGTATATGTCTTTAACCGCGCGAGGCTAGATATAAATAAGCTGGCTTTATTTATGATAACTCCATTTAATATTCCATAATAAGTCTTTGTTTTAAAACTCAATGATCGACGTATTCGCGGAGAAAAATAAACGAAGACGTCTGTTGGGGGGAATTGCCGCCTTTTGTTGTTATCTTGCATATTATATTCGGCGCAAAGATGGTGGAAAAAACTTTTACTAATTTTTTTCAACGATAAATATATAGACGATAAGACTTTAAGAGGAATTTCTATTTGTTTAAAATGATTTGACGTCTGAAAGTAAATTATGAGATAGATTCCTAGGGAGCACTGGGTTGACGCCCACATGGTCGACCATCATTTTTTATTCTATATATTTATTTCTCTTATCACAGGAATAAATTAGAAGTCGGATTCTGTCCACACAATCCAAATATATAAACATATCACTGAATGTTAGTTAAGATAAAATGTTCCAAACTCTTAAACAGTGGTGTATTTTGTACGAGCTTTTGGTTTATACTAAACAAACGGAGAAAAAATAACAAATATTTACCATTCTTAACAAATTTCTCATGATGTTCGTGTCAAACATCGACTCTACTGTCTATTTAGCCGCTCAAGTCATACATATTAAATTACATGCTGAACAAACGAAAATATATAAACTGTTAAAGAGTGAAAAGGCTTTTTCTCTTATTTTCTTTTATTTAAATTTTAAAAAAAAAGTTTTAGCTCTTGGTTTTATCCAAAATTGAAAAAAAAACAAAAACATTTATCAGACTTTGGGAGTTATTGCACGTTAGCACCAAATCAAAATTTTGTAATTATCTTAATGACTTTGCATCTCCAAGGGCGCATCTTCTGTCGGTGATATCAGAATTCAAAATATACTCTCGTCAACAAAGACTCATAGTGGGTCTAAATATAAATATTGGTGAGATAACTCAGCTATTTATCATAGCTAACTTATATTGGAATCTGTAACTAATGTTAAAAACAGCGAGATGTTTATATATACCGGTAACATATATTGCATAATAAATAAATATACTGCATAATAAATATGTATTTATCTATGGTAATTTGTTATATTATGTTTACTAATAGAAATTAGGAAAAATAAATGTCTAGATATTCGTTTCGACCCATCTCTGTTTTGTTAACTTTATAATGTCCAGTCCAATCCCGGGTTTGTTCGTGATAAGGAGTCTGATCACTTTTCCAGCCCACTTTTAAAGTCCCACGTGCGCAAGTGAATTATTAAAATGAAATAATATGGTGCGTATATATTAGTCCCGAAATGACTTGGTTCAGATCTATCTTACTGTATTGACAGTGGACGAACTTGTTCACCTTAATCCCCTTTTAGGTACGATATTATAACAAGATTAGTTTTATCCACATCAAATCAAAAATCATGGGTAAAAATCTCTTAAAATCCAATTATAAATGCCTATTGTTGTCGTAAACTATTGCACCATCTTGTACCGTGCACCAATATATATGACGATAATATGCATGTATATTTTTCTAATTTCTTTTGAAAATGCACCCATGGGAATGAACTCGTTATTGCCCCTCTTTAGAGACGGTAGAACATCAAAAGAAGTAAAAAGGCGAAAAAGGTGTTGGTTAATTACGCCGAATGGTTATTTTTTACAGCCATGGTGAGATTTGATAATCTCTTGTTAGAGGAGTGCTCGTTTAATTAGGAGTCTGGATTAAGTTATTGTCTTAACGCCTCTGGATAAACACGGCTTTAGGCGGAAATTACCGTAAAGTTCTTTGACGGAAACATTTTCAGTACTGATTCGCGGTTGATAACTTTTTGGGTGATCGTTAGTCCACGTATCATTTTGATATTCATGATTACACAATACAATTGTTTTTAGATATTTTTTGATAAACATATTTCTAAACGGACATCTATGACTTAATATTATGTAATTCACAAAAAGTCCAACTATCCTATAAACATCCCAGTTTTATCCAGAAAAACAAATGCCTTCAAATTTTCTATTCTATGTCAATAAATAAAATATATCTATTAGTAAAAACAAATGCCTTCAAATTTTCTATTTTATGTCAATAAATAAAATATATCTATTAGTAGAAACAAATGCATTACATAATATTAATGGGGCATTGGGTAACATTAGATAAAGGCCCGGACGCTTTTCGCTATAATAGTTAAAAAATAGATAATGAAAACAGAATATGTTGAAAATTTCAGCTAAATTGCTTCATTCTGAACCAAGATATCCACTATTCAATTTTAGGCCAGTCTCGATCATCATTACTAACGTTGGCAAGATAATAAACAAAGTCTAGTATATCCATTTCGACGTAAAATTATCACAAAATATATTCAAATCCACTAAATATCGCAGGCTAACGATGGTATCGAGAGTTTATTATGGTCTGGATAAGTTAATTAATGTCTAATTAATAATTTAGATAACATTTCAGGCCTAAAGAAAGACCTGCAATAGGCAGATTTAGCTCTTGCATAATGTATGTTTAAGTAATTCTCAAACAAAGACAAAAACAAGTAAGTATCTAAGAAAAACAAAAGTCTTTATACTTTATGACATAATTAAAGCCACCAACAAAAAAAAAAACCCTATTTGACAGGATCAGTGACGCTCTGTGTTGCTGAGGAAGAGTTTCTGGAATCTGAAGAAAAGAAAGTGAAATACGGGGTTCTTTATTTGATAAAATCTGCCTTTAGTAATTTGCCTAGGACACCTCTCATAGTATATTCTTCATAACTGCTAGGGCCGTGTATCCTCAACTTTATTCAAAGTAATAATACAAACTAAATGAATGGTAAAGGCGGTAGAGTACATTTTAATGCCTCCAAAACAGTAATAAAAACACCAAAAACACAGTTCAAAATAATTTCTTTGGATACAGTTAATAAATTTTAACGCGAGTCATTATTCAAAAGAATGCCAGAACGTCAAGTCATCAACATCGATTATACAATTAGTGAATAATCATCGACTATGTAATTTACAAAACTCATCAAATAAACACTTTACTGATATCCATCTTATACACAGAACTTCTGGCACCAAACGTGTCCATCAAATTCATGTTTAGACCCAAATTACATAAACTCACGCGGTTATACTCATTTCTCTTCAAGTCGAATACACATGGTTATCTAAATGGTGTGAAAATACACATTCCGAAAAGTAGGAACTGAAGCGGTGAATTCAAATTACTACTTTCGATATATTTCATATGCCTACATCCGAAATATATTCTTTCAACGTTTCGATGTATTTCCAATTCACCCAATCAAAAAAAAAAGTCAATTTCAGATATCAAAATATTTCTTACGGAAAACTGTTTCGCACATAACGCCTATAATATAAAAGTTCAACAAAAGATAAATATTAGGTCTTCTATTAGAATATTGTTAGCTATGTGAAATCCTCAAATGAAAAGTGGTATCAGATGTTCTATTAAAATGTCGATAATGAATTAAATGTGAAAATGACAAAAAAATATGAAACAATCTGCAGTTATTCAATAATTCGAATTGGGTAAACATTTAAACCAGATAGGACCACCACAACTGAATCTGTATATAATAACATTCTTGGGGAGCAGTAGGAAATTTAATAAAAAAATATGCCGTGAGGATCTAAAAGGGGGGAGTGGGTCAAAACACGTAAATTCGAAGTAGAATTATGGTTAGGTCGATTTCCTAAATAGAAATACTATCTATATTGAAGCGGCCAACCCTGGAATAGGGATGTGTTACGCTAACAAAGTGTTCCAGAAAGGGAAGTTAGAAGCATGTTCCGCCTCGTTTACGAAAAAGGGAACTGCTGGGCGTATCATACTCTGTTGACTGTCACCATTTAGGTTGACTTTGAAAACGTTCTAGTCGAGAAGTTATAAGCACCGTGAGAACAATATATTTCACAAAAGTTGTTTGATTTGGAGGAGTTCAAGATCCAGTATTTAAATATTATATTTGATGACATATTTTCTTCGTCTCTGTTAAATCAAAAGGTAATTCCCCGCGTTCTATATTTATCATGTCAATATTCTTGATTCGCAGACGAAATAAATACGTACAAATAATATGCAGAGAACTCATATTTTGGTTCGACCCCCCCCCCCCCCCCCCCCCAAAAAAAATAAAATATATTATATTTGTGTAATTCATTATTTTCGTATTTGATCGGAATCTTGACAAAAAAAATAAGTGTAACCTACAGGGAGGCGCCATGTCTTCTTCTTTTTTTTTATTGTGGTAACGTTTTGTACTGAAAGTCTTTTCTTTTGATGTTTTTGTTCAGAAATATTTACATATTATAAATATCAATAGAGGTAGGGCAGAGTTTTATAGACCTAGATCATTTTCTTCACGGGAGGGTGTTAAAAAAGAATTGAGCTAAAGATACTAGATGTGAAAGATAACCACCTTGAAGTAAGACGTTTAAATTTTGCAAGCTAGCGTAGAAGTTGCTCCAAAGTTTTAATGAAGATTATGAAGAGATAGCTGACTCTCTATTAAATTTTATTTCATATATGTAAAAGCTATCATTGGACATATTCGACTCAATAAAACGAAAATATATTGTTTAAACTTTTGCAACAGCAATTAGAAATTGGAACTGGGTCTTTAGTTGTTCTAAATGATTTGAAGATATCTGGAACAAAATCAAAGCCACCTTTTAGATAACGGATAAACTTGGTAATCCTAAATCCTAGAGTTAAAGATCTGATATTCAGTTTTGATTACCAAATAAACTTATCAGAAATCAACAACAATTTATTTATCTATCATATGCTATATCAGAGCATCTTAAAATTATATCCGTGTTTTCGCAGTATTAGTCCAATATTTGTTACTACAACTTATTTTATCTAGAACAAATCGAATTAGGTGCCTAACTTGCAAGTCTATTTTACTGATGGCGGCAGCCAAAAGTCTGTTTTGATTTTCTTTTGATATATCTACTTGAAAAGTGTGTGGTGTATATCGTTTATGATAAGTAGGTATTTTTCCCTTTCTTGATGTTCATAAGACAAGTTAACAACGCTAAGTAAATATGCTTTTGTCATGGTCCACGGTATATTTGTGCTCGATAGCTTTTTCTTTTTATGTTCCTATCGGCGAGAGCACGACCCCTCTCGTCATAAGTACAAAAGCGAGCAGACAGCCCGCTCGCTTCACTGCACGTAAATAATACCGCTTTTCAAATCATGCAGAACGATAAACTGTAGGAAGGATTTACCAAACACTTTAAAACGATTGGTTCATTTATTCAATTTTGACATCCAATAAATCCCGCCCGTGTGAAGTCCATCAACCAATCATTACAGACTGAAGAACAATTATTCCAAGCACCGAAGTCAGTATAGCAGCAGCTCCGTATTGTTATTTTAGCCCCACCGATATGATTGACAGCCGGGCTATTGTTGAATCGTCTGGTGTATAATATTAGACCAATCAGGAGACAGATCGCTGGGTAATGTGCACCCTGGTAATCTGCACCATGATTGGTCATTAATACTTTTGTCGCGTCATAGGTGTCTGGTAAAGCTAGCCCACTGGCGCCACGGAAAATAGGAATGTGGCGAAAAGACAACCGTAACAAACGCATGCTTGTTTAGTATGTACACTTGGTATTCAACAGTTAACAGTTCTCTCCTAACACTCAGCATTACAATCGACTTTTGTGTACATTTGGAATAATTTGAACGTTGTTGATCTTACATTGTTTTAAAGAAGGTTTGTTTTATTTATTTCATTTTATCACCTTAGATTATTGATGTAAACTTACGGCACGTGGTACTAATCCTGTTTTCTACACCTTCTAATGTCTGATAAATTATCAAAACACTCTATTATATTTAGTTTTATCAATTTGCAAATAAGTATTCTTCACTCATTTGTTTCTGTAGATAAGATGGGTGAAAAGCTTTTTATTAAACTAGATTGATAAGGTTGTTTTCTCCTATCAAGTCAATCATTTGATTCAATGTGGCTTAGCGGGAGATAAATTGATTGGGGGAGGGGCTTCGTATATTAGACAAGTCAAGTGAAATTGACGAGTGGTGCTGATATATTTCAGATAACCAGCTATCCTCATCCATAGACCAGATTATCTTCATCAGCAAACCACACAACACACCGATCTACTTAAGTCAGATAATACATTTCAACTACTGTTATCAGACGTAAGAAATTTTTGGGCTACTTGATGTAAGATTTGCTAGTGCCATCCAGTTTATCTTTTTACTCGATGGTGTTGTGCTACCAGAAACAACTGATCCTTCTATTTAGTGGATGCTGCAATAACAACTACTATTACTGGTGATGCTGTGTACTACAACTACTACTACAGATATGATTATGGTCATTAATCATTAACTATTTACCTAACCGATGTTAGTGACCTTTTACATAAGACTTATGTTTTCATATTTACAGTGAATCAAGATTGTTCTGTTTATGAAAATAGATTGATACATTAATTACTGTGTTTGCGTAAAGATCTTCTCGTCGAGAGACAGATCAAACGGAGTTTCCTGAAGTAGAAATTATTTTAACTTGTGACATTCGCATCTTCAAGAATTAAATATGGAATTACCTGCGGAGCAACAACATGGCGGCGCATGGCTCCGTCCCGACCCTTCCAGATTGGGCAATGGCTTTGACTCCGCTACACCGGGGATGCTGCCCTCTGAAGACATTAGTGACATGTTTTTTCCTCATAGTTTGGACAGTAATACAAGTCATATGAATCCAGCCAGTTATTATTCATCTCAGAGTCGAGCTATGCACAGTTATAGAGGTTCTCATGGTATGTATATATCAACAGTATTCATATATATTTTACTTATCATTTAATTGCATTATATATATATATGTATATATATTTTATTAAACAATTAGTTAAGATAATAACATAACAGATACAATGCATAATATTATATTTTTTGAATATTCAGTTCCTGAATCATTTAATGAATGTGTAATTATCATAAAATTATCAGCGCGTCGCATTTGGAAGTGAGAAATTGCATGAGTTAATATATATAAGACCATGATAGTAATACTCATAGTTAATACTGCTTCTTTTGCAAAACGAGACAACAAAGTTATTATAAAATATAAATGATAAGAGCTTTAACTTTATAGTAAATCATCGACTCGGCATGATGTAATATCAATACTCTGCTTTCACAAACAATCCGACGGGATTACCTCATTATTTTCAACGTTATTACAAATTTATAGAGCTGCATTCATTACAAAATAGCACATTAACAAAAATAAAAAAATATAAGTAAGCAAAATGTTGAATTATGATTCCGTTAACATCGCTTCAAAAATTTAATTTTTCATATTTTATCTTCACCCATTTTCTGCCATATTTGTATAAAAAAAATATTGCAGCGTTTTATCATACATTACATGTAGTTGTTAATACATGTTCAGTCAGTGACTATATCAAGAAATCGCTCACGTTAACTACAAGCAATTGTTGTGACTTATTATATATTCTCTTTTATCTATTACACTGTTATAGGCAGGAGGAAATTATCGAACAATTGATGCTGTATAGAATTTAAAGTAATATTAACCCGTAGAGAAATTATATCATAATAAATATTATATTTCTAGCTATGAATAGATCGGGAGATATATTATTCTATTTGAAAATAGGTCAGAATAAAATCCGGATGATACACCATTATATAAATTGTGTCATCTATAATGAAATATAATAGGCCTAGGTTATTAAATAGTAAGAAATGTGTAAAATCCGGTTATTTATTGTTAATGATGTACACAGAAATTCGCATATACAAAGGCCGCTTGTTAAAATGTTAACCCGAAACGTTGTTATACCGCGCGTTCTTCGCGAGATGGTTAATTGGATCTCACTACCTCTAAGTGTTTTAATTGCTAGTGTGTGTATAATTTACACTTTTTAATTTTACGACTGTGTATAATTCAAATAAAATCCGCGTCTTAATTTTACGAGCTCGTTTAAACGTTTAAATCTTATTTAGTTTGACTATATACACATTTGAACTTTTGAAGCAGTTATTATATATATGTGCATGAAGTACATTACATCCTTCTAACATTCCCGGCTTTTATAAAATCATAACCCACATTGTGCAATTCGCCGTGAATGGAAATATATATAGTCAGTTTCTGAGAACAGGCATGTTGGCCTAATTTCTGGAAGATAATGAACAATTTAACGAGACGAACATTTCTTAATAAACACGGTTTTGGATTTCATGTATGTCGCCCTTGTGGAGACTATAACAATTTATTTCCGACCGGATTCAACAATTGACGTCGGTATGTAGGCATTGAAAACGCTAAATGTAAATAAATACATCTGAATTATATTCCCTTGAAATCTTCACACACAAAAAAAATCTGGTGTAGATTTAATAATGTATGTGTATGCACCTCTTTGACAATTAAATGTTAAATAACAAAACATTATATAATTAGGTTTCGCACTTGTAAACAGATGAAATAGTTATGGTATTTTAAGAGCTCTCTTGGTATATACACATATTGCCACTTAAATCAATGACTTATACGGGTTTATAACCGACGTTTAGATTTTATTCCACCATTATGGACATGTGGTGGTAATAATTTCTCTTGTTAAAAATATGGATTGCTTTATTCAAGTAATAATTGCGGCGGCAGTTAAATAAAAGGGAAAACGAATCGATGTAAACCGGGGGTTGGCCATTTAGGTCGCAAATTAATGGGGTCTGGTTGATTTAGAAAATTTGTCAAAATACTAGATAAAGATGTTACATTTAGAAATACTTAATGTATATTTTGATATAAATATATTTTTAATATATTGTAATTGATAATATCAACACCCGTAAAATACATCAGCGTAATTTAACCTCACTTGAAGTTTTTCGCTTCATAAATTATTTATTTATAAACAAACAAAGAACACACAGATTTGATCCATTACAAAGAATATTGTTTGCTTTGTAAATTCCACACGGCGCATCTGATTCCCCTCCTTATGACTTGTGTGGTGCCGTGCTTTAACTGCCGCTTTTACCAACAATCTACCGAAACTATACAAACACGGGAGCTACAAAAGTTCTCTAGCTACCCGTTCTCTTTTCTTTTCACCGATGCCATATATCATGTGAAATTTACAAAACATCTGGGAACGGGGCAAAAGAGTTTAATACTTATGTCAAACTCCGACGCCATTCGCAATGAAAATGATGAGAGAAAAGCCGTATAAACGAGTTGGGTTAGGGCTAAACAGAGCTCAACTATTTCTATAATCACGGTAGAAATGTACCAAATGTATATTTTCTGTTTTAAAATTACGCTAACCTCGCAGCCTTTGGGCGCTGGCAATAACAGTTTGTTTAGTAAACCCGTCATAAGCACCATTGCAGTCTCTGGTTTTATGGAAAACAGATTTCGGACCAAGATCGTCACAGCAATTAGCTGCTGATTAATTTACTGTTGAAGCAATTTGCCTCAATTTAACCACGGCAAAGCAAGTCCGTCGAAGTTATACGGAAGGCACTTAGAAAACTAGACTGCTATTGCTTTGAAGCCATCCATCTTATGAAGTCAAAACTTTCTTAATAGCGTCTCGATCGTAAAAGCTTTAGATTGAAATGTGCTCTTAGTTCCCGGCGTTGTATTTCACCAAAGAGCTTATTAAAAGTCGGGGCGCGATCAATGCGTAATGGTATTTAGGCTTGCCAGCAACCCCATGGGTCTGAAACTGAAGAGCGCACAGTGATGATAGGGCAGTAACCAAGCACCTAAATATCTGTAAATATGATCTGGCCACGGTATATACATAAATTCTCTACATGATGAGTAGCTGCATGCAACAGGCTTTCTTTTATCTTATACCAGTTAATTATTAGAACCCAGCAAATATCGCCGTTGTCTTAACACCCAAAACTTGAAGGCTGGATTTTTTCTTCGCTTTCTGTGGGAATTTAAACCACTGACTGTAAACATAGTATTTCAAACAGCCTAAATTATTAAATATGGCATGTAGAAAATTAGACATATTTTCGCATTTCAAAGCGCTGTTTAGAAGATCGGTTTCAGGATCAGAAAAAGTTTAGAATTTCTTACAATTATTACAATATTGATTTAATTGGCCAAATTGCGTGAGAACTCATCTTTGTGGGAAACCTACCAATTTTTTAAAAACAAAACACCAGAAATTAATAAAAACCAAAAACAAACAGAAGTATTATAAGCATAACTGTTATATATTAAATAAACAATAAAATTAAAGGAAACTTTTTGTGTGGGAAAACAGGCTCATAAAGCTCAATAGCCTTATCGTTTTTAATTATTTTTACTTTCAGGCAGTTCACAAGTTTGTCGACCACATTTCCCCTCTCCTCTTCACCCGTGGATCTCAGAAGCTAAGCCAGTTGTACCCCATGCTCACTCGAGTTGGATAAACCATTTTAACAGCAAATCCCTCAGTCACCCTAGTCCAACAGCTCCTCTTACAGTTCACCCTTCATCCTCAGTCGGCACTACCAACAGTTTTAGTTTCCCACCAACACCTCCCAAAGATGGTACCCCTGATGCAACAGCTGCAGCAACGGCAAACTCTGAATTCTCTCCCGAAAACAAACCGGCCAAAACAAGCGAGGACAACACATTATTAACATCGTATCCTATCTCATCATCAGCCCAGTTTAAATCCAATGAAGATGGACTCTCTCTTCTATCCTCCTACCCCAGTGCACCATCATCACACCCCTTCTCTTCCTACCCCCCGTATATGACCGGATCTGACTATTCAGGAGGAGCACTAGGGTTCCACCCAGCTGGTGTGTATCGAGCATCATCATCTTTGTCATCACGTGCACGAACAAAGACAAGGTCTAGTACAGGTAAGACATTTAACTATTACAAAATATTTAATTCTTCTTGTCATGAAACCTGGTTATCACGACATCTCGGCATAAAACCAGTTAGCCGTTTAGATTGATCATAACCAGATTTACGGAAAATTTAAAGGAAACTCAATCTCGATTTCAATATTGACATTGTCAATTAAAATGTGTCGATATCACATTCTACACAGCGGGGTCCAGTAATTTAAATTTCTGTTTTCATTTATTATGGTTTTATGTTAGAGGTTTTAATCTTTACAACAATTATTCACACTCAAGATTTAGCTTAGTCATAAATAAATTAAAAGATTAACAATAGTTACTTCTTAATAATTATTTTTAATTTTCAAAACCGTGAGCTTAAAATTTAAAAAAAAAAGAATAAACACAAATTACTGTGTGAGCCTAAAATTTAAAAATATAGAAAATGCCTTAGCAGTGAAAGTGGGCTAAAAACCTTAGTTACATAAATTTGAACACAAATTACACCGTTTGCTTAAAATATAAATAAAAGAAAAGGCTTTAGCTTAAAGTATGCAAGTGGCACAAGGACTTTAGTTACATAAAACCCTTTACCAGTATATTGATTCGATTACAAAACGAACAAACAACGGATCTATAACCTGATTATTAAGTGATTCGTATTTACTAACAAGAAATGGAATCTTAGACAGAATCATGTGAATCGAAACACATGTTAGATAATTTCTAATAGAGAAGGCGTCCCTCATTTCTTTTAAATCATTTTCCTATTGTGGCTACAGTTATCAACAACATTACGTTTTAGAATTATTTTTTTCCGATTTTACCTGAACTATTTTTGTCTTTGAAATTCGTATTTTTGTTATCTCTCTGAATAATTTTATTTTATCAGTCCGACTCTGTTATCTTCTTAACCTCAGTTGAAATTGTTTAGATTAGATGTTATTTTTTAAAAAGCATTTCGCAAGCTTTTAGTAAATTTTCAATGCTCGGTACTTTGTAGCATGTCACGCACTTAATACCGATAACATTTTCATAAAAGTTTTAGATGTTGGGTGCAGCTAAATGAATATTAGTTCTTGTAATGGAAAAAATACACGAAGGTTATAATATTTAAATGTACCAATTGCATGTATGAGTTGGATTTACAAGATAACGTTTGAATTTCGTGCTCAGTTGCGTGTAGAGTCTAGAAATGATTTTCTTTTTTTCTATTTTTGTTAATATTAAAACAATAATTTCTAATTTTCTAATCTACCACATTTCCTATCTCACACAATCTTCAGTTTGAATAAAATTTGAAAAAAATGGAAACTAAAACAAAGTGTGTGTTTATTTATTCATTTCATCTAATTCTGATTTTCATTTAATATTCTCAAATACAGTTTTATCTTCCTTGGTTTTCACACATGCAAATCTTTAGTACAATTGAACAAACAACTGAATATTTAATGTTTAGAATAAATTACATTTATTTTTTTTACTTTCACCGCATTTTTGGGGGGTCTTGAAAGGCACGCCCCCACCCCGAACCATACGCATACATAGATTAAATAATATATTACAATCGAAGGTCAATTTTACTATATTTATATGATTTCATTTCTTATATATTTAATCACAAGTGTAATCTATATATGCCATATCACGTAGCTACTATTCAATATTATCTTGAATTATACAATATACACTAATAGTTGAAACTAAGTATATAGGAAGGATGTGAAGAAGAGGAAACTCTCTTAAAGTCTGGTCCGGAAACAAACTTCACAAGTAAACTCATACTGACTCAAGATTCAGTTTCTAACAATACAAATTAACGCGCATACCTTCTAGTTTTCTTAGCGGAAATATTTCTCCTTTTAAAATTTATCACTGTCTTCCAAAGTATGATTTATATGGTAGATGGGTAATAATTCATTTGGGTTTTTACGACTTTCATTATTATTTTTTTATTAAAGAGAGCCGAGTTTGTTTCCGACTAGGATAGCAATAATTTATTTGTATAATTAGAAATAATAATTAACATTTAAAATGAGCTGATTTGTTATTTTAAAAAAGTTTTAAAAGATTGTGTAACAATTGTGCTACCTAAAGTTGTTGAATTGGGCAAAAATAAGGTATCGAACTTGAATAGGCTATGTTACACTTCAGGTTTCGACACCTTAATCAAGAAGTTTTTAATGGAATTATTTCTCTTTGTTATATATACATATATAATTACGGATGCGTTGATGCAAACTGCGAACAAAACAGATATTAGTCATGTTTATTCAGGAAAAATTGAATTTTTTTTAAGATGCTGGATAATGTTTTTGAATATTTTATAACAGAGGAGAAATGGTTTTAATTTGGCTATCACCAGAACTAAGCTAGCGCTAATTCAGGCTACATACATCAGTTAAAGACAATTATATATTGATTTCAGACGATTTGGATGAAGTCGTAACACTTTAGTATAGAAATATCAATTTAACATTCTATTGTTCAGACAGCAATTACAGCACAATAATATTACGTTTTATTTATTTAGTACATCAAAATATTTAACCAACCTTAAGACATATTCTAAGGCTTAAAGATGTTTGTCTTTTTCACCAAGACAAAACAATGTAATTAACTGTGAATAATATTTTAATAATAGCCCAACATTTACAATTATCCAAAATCCAAAGAACTGGCATAACCAGAGTAAGGTATTTGTCACGAGCGGTCGTTAAAACTACTTTAAATCCTGCTGAAAATTTAAGCGACTCGTAAATTGAACGTAAATCCGTAAATTGAATGTATATCTTAGCTGTGGCTTTTAATCTGTTTCCAAGTCTGCATACAATATTTGTAGTCAAAGCACATTAAACGAATTTTATTTTTAACATCGATCGAAAAAAATCCCAACAAACCGTAAAACGGCAATTCCCCTTTAAAGCTGGAACAATAGTATATTGCCAAGAAACCAAAAATAAATGTTAAGAAAATTTGAATCTGGTTAATCGACCAAAAAGTGCATGTCGTTTAGAAAACCTGAATATATAAAGAATTCTTATTTAGATAGTCTTGAAAACAAAAGTCCCAACCCCAAAACACCGGAATCTTCCACGTGGTGTAAAATGTTCTTAAAGTACTTCCTTTAATATTCCAAACTCTTAGCACGCCAGTTCTATTATTTTCATATTCACTCTTAAAGTGCGTTTCAAGTCAATTATTGAAAATACATTCTCTATACTTCACGGTCCTATAATTTATCAGTTGTTGCATTCATGTTGTTTGATTGGGTGTCAAAAATACCCCGGCTACGATTTCAAATGATGTTTTTGTCACGTATAAATGTTTTCAAATTTATAAAATTCAATTCAGGGTTGTCAGGTCTAGAAATTTATTTGCTTTTTAATTTGATTGAAAATTTGATATACAACTTTCTCCAGGCAATATAAATGTTACACTTGACTAGGAAAAAACAAAACTAGCAAATAATGCCATCGTTATAATTACCACATTTACATATAAACATCCATCGATTTCACGTAAATTTATTTACATTAATTAAAGCCAAACTCGGGTTATTTGCACGTTTTTATACTGTAATCGTTAGCATTATGAAAATCTTTCGTTATTGTATCGTCACACACGAACGAATAAGATAATATTGTTCTATCGTATTTTGTTTTCAATATTTATCTATGTAATATCGATACCAATTCTATGGTAATTATTATTATTTTTATCGATCGCCAGTCTTAACATGAGTCAAAGTGCCATTTTTCTGCCTCTAGTTTTAACAATTTGATGCTTTGATTAGCTGCGTGGTTTTCGTTCGCTGATTTTATGAATGAATGAATGAAATCGTGTGACATCACAATCGTTATATTAACTTCCATCGAAGTCAGTCAGACATACCAATTTTCTTTGCTCTTTTTTGTTACTTCTTCTTAGCGAATCCCCTAAAGAGAATGAGAATACGTAACACGTAATTGTTATCCTCTAACACAATGGTCGCTTAGCCTCAATTATTTGCTTATGCTAACTTTGGATTTTTAATCCTAAACTAATCAGAAGAAATCGAAACTCCATGTAAAATGCATGAGCTGGTGGCATATCTCTTTGAGGCTATTCGTTTAGTTTTATCCCCAACCTCGCTCATTATACGTGACTTAAACGAGCATTATGTATACGGGTGTAAGTGGTCGACCCCCCTTAGAGAGTATTAATGAAAAGGGCTAGATGTCCAACGTTGAACGGGGCACTCCACGTCTGTCCAACATAACAGTCGACTTATCCACGTCTCCACTCTTATCAAGACCTTTTATGTCAGTCTTAGGATTAAGAAATAACGTATTTCAAATACAAACAACAGTTTGCGCAGCACTTTCACAATTTCCCGTAGCGGCCCCTAGTGTCTGTGAGGCGAAATGTGAGCAGACTCACTATAGCGACTTATTGTGGCAAAATGACTGTTTTTACGCCATAAAAGTCATCGAATGGCTCGAGTATCATCTCCGGTGGCAATCAACATTTCATGACACCATAAAAACACCGTCTTACTTGTTATTCAATACCTTACCACAAGCCGGTTTGATAATGTTTAAGCTTTTCGGGTCTTTGTAATAGATGTATGGCGAATGGACTAAAAACCTAAATTGTGGTTAAGACTACACTAAAACTTAAGTCGAGTGTTTGAAATAATAATGAAGTATATATACGCTATAAAACCCGAATCGAGTGTTTGGAATGAGTGTATTCTAAAATCTCAATCTGATGTTTGATATAAATGTATGTAGTTTGTATTAAAATCTGAATCGAGTGTTTGAAATAAATTATAAAGAACCGTTGAAATATCTTTACTAAAAACCCGACCAGTGCATCAGATGCTCCAATATATAATTCTCGTTTGGGGCGTTCACATAACTTAAAAACTTGCAATGTGCTTTTGCATTATGTGTATATTAATATTATTATCGAAAGTGAGTTCTCTTAGACAAAGAAAAAGTGTGTATATACGGATTATAGAATTGGATATTGTTTATACTTGGTTAAATATATAAAATATAAAGATTTTTCTCTGTATTTATTTTTAGAAGGAAGAGAGTGTGTAAACTGTGGGGCGACTTCCACGCCATTATGGCGTCGGGATGGAACTGGTCATTATCTATGTAATGCATGCGGTCTTTACCATAAAATGAACGGCTCTAATAGACCTCTTATCAAACCCAAACGAAGACTGGTAAGTTCACTTTTATGTTATTAATACTGTAGTTCTCACCATTACATTATGAAGCAGGCAATATCCACAAATCCCTTAACTTGAAAACGAGAAAGATCATATAACTACAATTTTGAAGAATCACTCTGCGGTTTTAACCATTAATGTAAATCTTGGTCTCTTTGCTTGAATTTCCCATGATATTTTGGTGAGACGAATGTTGTGATACGCTCACGGAAGGATGATGTGGCCTCTCTTACTGAACTGTTATCTCCCCAAATTTAATGTTGTTGCCGGTAGCAAATTAGTAATGGCGAGTTTTTGCTTATGTCAGAGAAGGTCAGTGGGTTAACTGTGATGTCATCCCAGTTAAACAGTAGTTTGTCTCACCGCCGCCATGATCACAAATGAAGGTTATCGCCATTATCTGAAAGTCAAATAAAGAAAGTATGCCTCGGGACGTTTAATATTCCTCTCAATGAAACAATGGATGTGTATTTACAGGCCGTAGAGAAATCTATTAGTAACTATACGGTAATAATTTAATAATATCTAGGGTTATGCGATCACATGGGATTTATTTTAAAATAGCGAAAAACCGGTATATCGTGACAACCAAACTTATCGCGATATGATTATTATCGTATCCCAATACTGATGGTAATACATAAGCTATATTGTCACCTTCTTAAGACAAGTGCAGCCGTAGTGCACGGTACGAAGTCCAAATGGCAGGTCACGATTGATGTAATCGAGGAATACTTGTTTTTCAAGGTCAAGGTTGGACAGTATTTACTGGCTTATAAATATCAAAAAAGTATATTTTAGCACACCTCTATTTATGTTTACATATTATCGTTATTAATATTTTACTTGGACTAACTTGTATGACAATCTATTGATAGAATTATATCCATTTGTAAAAATAGCATTATAAGTACCAGCTGATCCATCATGGCGTCTACCGACGTTAGCGACAATAATTTGACATCAAGCGACGATTTTCTGCCCAAGTATTCAAAATTTGACTTATTAAGATACATGCACAAATTATCACGATAATATTGCACAACCCTAAGATTAATATCTATCACTTCTTATGAAACGGATCAATGTTTCCTGGTGCATGATTTTCTCGGTAACTCTTAAAATCAGATCCTTCTTTGGGGGGAAATAGACCATCACGAACAAGCGAGTTATTCGTTAGAATTTGATCTAGATTGTCATACATGCTTCTGAAGATAATCGCCTGAAAGGATGAAATAGTCACCACAGACAAGATCATTTCCCTTACTCAAGACAACTCCCATCAAAGATATTTTTGGATATTCTACACACGCTTGCATAAAATCACAACCCACTTGTTTTCTGTTTATCGAAGGTATGATCGTTCGTCATGATTTCACCGAGGCCCAACATTATGTTTTGGTCTGTCTCTTTCAATATTATCTGAAATACAGACATGCCAGCCAATCCCAATGAACCAAATTATTAGATATTTCACAATAACTAACCAGAACAATAAGAGCAAATAATTATTATATTTCCTGGACTTTGTAAGCTACTACTATCACAAGAAGACAGAGATTCACAAATATTTCAAAAGTCAAAAATATATTCTAATGCAATTAAGCACTCCAGAGTATAAAAGAATATAATGGCCTGTACAAGTTATTATTGATTGATTTATCTAGAAACCTATATGGACATACTTTACAATTGAACGATTTTTGGGGGCAAAACATTTAAAAAAAAATAAAATATGTGTCCGATTGTATACACTTTGTATTCAACATTTATTCTTGTATATTGCTCTTTTGGTTTTACTATTTCAAATGAAATATTGTCCAAATTAAATAGATCTCTTATCCAAACCCTTCTCTACGTGTACATCATACACCAATGAATGACAAAACCAAACAACGATACACAGAGATTCTAAATTTATCAAGTCGACAAAACGTACTTGAACGTGATATTGTAATTAAAGGCAGGCTCTAAGTGGTTATAGACCACTGGATTTTTGATATGTAACCGAACACTTATAAAGTTCAGTACACACACTAGGTATTATTAACTATGTACTCTGATTTATATATAAATTCTTTATTAAGATCTACATTGGACATACATACACCTATTTATCTTTCTTTTAAACCCACAGATTTCAAGGTGTCATAGTATACCTGAATAGCAATCACGGATTCTTTTTATTAAAGACCCCCGAGAAACGTTAAAAAAAAACCAAACAAACATGAAGATTTAATAGTTATTTGTAAATTAGCTTGAACTATTGATGGATTGATATTACTGCCTCATTAGGTCCCTTGTCCAAATTTGAAACTAACGGGAAGGCTTCGGACAATTTGGTTTTAATTTGTTCGTAGAAATTTCAGAGAATTTTAGCTGAAAACAATACACGTTCATCAAATCGTGAACGTCATTGTATACGCCCTTTAAACTAAGACTATTTATTTTAATTGTTCGGTTTTAGAATTTCATATACCAAGCAGTAATAGAGCCATATTTTAACTGCGGGCGTAGGGCGTGACAATATTATCTTTACCTATTATTACACGCCACACAATTAATAAAACCATAATGAAAAATATTCAGAATTTATCATCTGTAAAGATAACAGTTATGCTATGCACATATGTATATTTCCCTTTTATGTTTATACACGTTTCAAATTTATACGTTTTTATAAGCGCCATTAATTAATATAGCGTATTAATGATGCTGAAAGGGAAGAGAATAGTTATAACAATATTTGATTGTTTGCATTTACTGTATTTAAAACATAGGTACAAAGTTTATTGTAATTTAAACCACCAAGGCTTCAAATCCATCTGTGGAATTCTTATTATGTTAAATTATAGACTAAGGAATATTAAAAGTTGGTATTTCCTGAAGCAAAAATTGACTTAATTACAATAAGATAATATCTGTAATTAGTTCGGTTATATTAGAGTTGCTTATAAAATTTGAATATAATGATGTAGATTAAAAATGGACGCGTCAATCTCTAAAACCCTAAATATACATAAAGTTAAAGAGAGTCACGTCACGTCACCACATAATCAAATATACTGTACGAGTATTGTAACTGGTTTATAGAAGAAACCTTAATGCATAAAATCATTACATGGTTGTGTGTATACATGAAGTATTCATAAATTTATTCCATTGTATTCAAATAATTCTTAAAACCGAAACTAAGGTCCATTTTCCAAATTTATCTGAAATGATTGCACTATTGAGATTCCATCAGAGAATGTCTCTTTAAATTAGAGATATCTATGAAATGTTTCCTTGTTTTAACTGGCCTGGTGTTGATGGTAATTGGTAATTAAAGTGTGGGTAATTGAGATAGAAACTGACCTGCCAGCCGTCAATCACCACTTGACCACAAGTTCCAACCAGTTAATGAAGCGCTTTATTAGATGATGGCCACTTGCTAACTATGATAAATATCAACTTAGTAATCTAGTGAAGACCATAACAACAATTAGAATAGAACTTATATAAAATAATAAACAGATTGAGTATTTAATTTAAAAGGTTTGGCATATTTGAATAAGAAAACGAAAATTCGCTTGAATACATTCCGAATCTAGACTTTTGTTGATTGAAATGTCTAGATCCAGGTTTTAAAAATTCGATTTTCTTAGAGTATTAAATGACGTAAGATCCCTGTTATAAAATTTCTTTGATTTTAGGTCAAAATAAAGATCTGATGAATTGTGTGGGGTGATCGGATGTGTTATTATCTATAGACGTACTGTTATCAACAAAGGCATATTGTCATAACAAATCTACATATAAAATTCATTCAAATTCAAAAAAGCATTCTGGATTCAAATCAAAGAAGTTTAGCCATTTTAATTCTAACCAAGATCGACTTAGCTTTCAAATGTTAAAAGTTGAATGGGGCAGGTGACTAGCTGGTACAAAATAGTAAAAAAAAGGAGTCGTGATGGCAGTCATGAACTAAAGACAGCTGTTGATTGACTCGTCATATTCATATCCCCTTTACTCTCCTCGTCTCTTCCGCCACACTTAAGGATTAGACTCAGGTTGAGAAAATCTATAATCCACCCTTTAAACACTGCTTATGGCTGATTGAAGGGGCGGGACATTAGGCGAGCTTTTTCCAATAGGTGAAAACATTTTTGTTTGCTCAGGGCTGGATTTTCAAATTGTAAACTCATGCCGGGCTCGTTTCTTTTGTGGGAGTCATGTTTAAACATCATTTAGTAGGGCCGCACGAAATCGCGCTGAAGTAGCGAGGGTCTTCAGGTTATGTTTGCAGAATCTCGTGT
The DNA here is from genome assembly GCF_932274485.2 of Patella vulgata. Taxonomy (NCBI): domain Eukaryota; kingdom Metazoa; phylum Mollusca; class Gastropoda; family Patellidae; genus Patella; species Patella vulgata. Next base: position 50,611,948 of record NC_065885.2, read on the forward strand.
TGAATTCCACTTAATGTAAACAGCATTTATAGAAGATTGCCGGCGACGGGAAAAGCGGCGCTTAGGCTGCATTTGACACCATTTGCAAGCAAAGGAAGTAGTGTTAACCCAGACCACACTCAAACAATATGTAAAGAAAGCCAGGGCTGTTGGCTAGTAGAGTCGGTAGAAATAGAAATGAAATCCAGCAGGTTTTTAGTGGAGGTCGATTTTAACGGGTTACGACTAATAGTTGAAAGATTTGATGATTTTGTAGTGTTTGGTTTACCTAGTTCCTATCATATAGGGGTTAAATCAGGTTGAAATACTCATACTTCTGTCAACATATAGATCTTTGTATACTATTATCGGACCAGGGCGGGATATAATTTGGAGTTTTTAAGAAAGAAAACAAAGAAATAGCCAGTTAACTTGATTTATTATATTACACTATCATAAATTTCGTGTTACTACAGCACTTGAATGCCTCTGATATCAATTTTGCAAGATATGGGAAAGTAGCATTACGATTTTAATAAATTTCGAATCTTGGATTTTAAAAAAGACGAAACGAAAGGTCGAAAAGAGGTTCTATTTCCGACATTCCCAATATAGGATTGATGAATTCGTTCTTGTGATATTCGTTTGTTTTAATATATGGCGCGCGGAACTCTTTTATTGGCAAGAGTGCATGAACAGAACACGGACAATTTGATACAACACCAACAATCTAAAGTTCAAGACTTTGAAGTGTTGGAAGGAGAATCAGTCGACAAGACCTAACAAGAAAAACTATATTGTTCCATTTCTTCACGAAACCAGAAAACACGACAGATGTATATCGTCAAGTTTCTCCGATAACCGTCGTGTTTTCTCTGTAAACAGCCATTATTTCCTTTGGTGTCTTCAGTGGCAAACTCCAGTAGAAGGGGAAATTTAGATACAAGCGTAATAATTCCAACTATGATACTCTCCGAGGCATATTTTTAATGGCCCATTTCAATCCCCCTTGTTGTAACCTTTTACTTTATATACTCAGAAATGCTGAAGGTATCAAAATAATTCCCTGGTATTCCGCCGTTGTTTCGTATGATAACACCCTCTGAATCCGACACGACAGCTACATGCTTGGGATTGCTTAAAAAATCATCAGCTATTTTGGGTGGCCATTTTAAAGAGACAGTTCGTGTACAACGTAAATATGTGACTGAAATCAGTTGAAGCAATTTTAGATAATGTTATTAACCTTGAATTGTAACCAAACACCTGCTAAATAATCAGATATATTGCTATAAATGAGATTTGTCTTCACAGCACCCTTTAAATCGTCAGATATTGCTATAAATGAGAATTGTTCCCATAACCTCCCTTCATTCATCAGATATTGCTATAAATGAGAAATATCTCAACCATTATTAAACTTTTTGAAGGGAAGGATTTCAACTTATGTTGCCTTTAATACAATCTTAGACAGACCGTCATTAGATAAACGAGATATGTTAGTTGTTACATAATACTTGTAATTTGTGTTCAAGAATTATAAACAAATTTGGAACCCTTGGTTAAATATGGTGATCGTCTCTTTGGCGCTTTTCAATTTCAATTCATAAACAAAATAACTCGCATTGAAGGTCACATGTTTTTAAACTGTTTTGAATATTGCGTTGAGGGCATGGGATAATTTTACTAAAATTCTTTGTATATGTTTCTGTGACCAATACAATACGCTCTTGTTTATTTATGTTCTCACAAGGTTTGAAATCTTTTTAACTGGTAAAAAATATTTTTTACTTAAAACTGACTTTCGCGTCAAAACTTTAACAGCGTGTTAAGTAATAATTTTATGTTCTCGAATGCATGTCTGATTATTCTCATGTAAGTTAGTAATTTTTCTGTGAACTTGGAACTCGTGTTTTAACAGGAGCATGAATAGGTCTTAATTAAATTAGCTAAAGGCAACGTATAAATACGTATAAATAAAGAGACGGAAGCGTTTGATCGACTCGCTTTAGATAAACGATATCTGTTCTCCAGAATGCATTTAAGTATTGAACAAAATTTTATGTTAAAATCCCACAAAATGATATTCGTGTTTCAATCTGTTATTTTGACACCTTATTAAAGGACCTAAGTCCGTAACTCAAAATCCTCCAAAATCTTCGACATCGAAAACACGAATTATTGGTCAATTTAAATCAACATTGATGATGTAAACTTACCGGGAAAAGATGAGCTTCTGATATCCGATATTTAAGATAAAATAATTTTTTTAACATTGGTACACGAATCGTGTACCATAATGCGCTTCAGCCCCAGTTGTATTGAGAGACTCGAGGGACGAGGCTAGACACATTGCACCAAATCAAATGGAGTTATATAGACTAGAATAACTAGACGCTAGAAATTTGCACTCGATTGAGATTGCTGACTTATTTCGCTGAACATAACTGATTTGAAATTGGAGTAAAAACGGAAACCATTAAATGTAAATCAGTTTATATACATTCATATTACAGTATTATATGCGTTGCGACCCACTTTTGTGAATTTCTAGGTCCCAGATGTTAGCGATTTAGCTCCTTTAAATTTCATAAAAGTATGACCAACGCTTATTTAGATTTCCGCTTAGGTTTTTAAAAAAATGGTCTATTAATTAATGTAGGTATTCATTAGATTGGGTTAAGTTTCTCTAAATTATAACTTTAATGGATGCGAATGGATGTATCACCTTGCGTTCGGCTGGGTAACATTTGGCTCCTTTTCTACTCATTTATTTATTCAACGAAGCGTAGACATGAATATGATGTGAATAGCTCGTAAACATACGTTATAGTTGTAGAGTCTGTATTCTTCCTTCGCTTCGTTTGTTCACAGTTTGTAAACACGGTCAACTGGAATCATTCGTCGCACTCCGGTCAATTTTGTGTTGAATTTTCCTCACATCTTCGTGGGAAGTACTGCAACAGATGCTAGTCCAATAAAGACATGCAGCGTTTGCCGCTACACTTGTTTAAAGAGTGATCACGCGTTGTTAGGATCAATAAATCAAAAAATCGATTTATTAAATGTATGATTTGATTAATTAGTTGGTTGGTTAATTGTATTCAAATTTTGCATAAATTCCGTTTAAATAGAAACACCATCATGAATACAAAGCGAATGAAACTTGGTGTAACGTTTGTCTTGATAATGCAAGACATATAGCCACCAATAAATGCTAGCGATTCCTATCATTTAGGCAAAAGGCATACACGAATACAGGTCTTGTGGTTTTGTTTATGATGTTTTGAGATAATGGATATTGCTTTGGGACTCATAGCCAAATAAGACTAAAAACTTTCTCGTTAATACAGAAAAACTCAACGCTTCAGATTCATTACACAGACAGAATTTATATCCTCAGGCTTACTTGTTTTAAATTATGATAATTATTGCTCGTATATGTTAATATAGTATATAGAATAAACGCAATATGTTACCTATGTATAATTATATATAGGTGTTGATTTGACACCGCAGCTAACAATGGTGTAAAACAATGATGAAAAGAGAACAAAAACCTTCTGAAATAAAAGTGTGTATATATTTACAGATCGGAAACCCCATAGAGTAGTAACATATTGACCAAAACACCAGTCATTTAAAGATATTAGTAAATGGAATATTATGAAAGGCGCATTAAAAGATGCGATTATAATGACACAGGCCATATTTATATCATATGTTCTTATATGAGCTACGGTAATAAGTCGTTCTTAATATATCCATGCGCTGAATCGGTGTATGTATGATTTAACAAATTCAAAACAAATATAACAATTTATATTTTTAAACAAACAATGTTATGATTGTGCAGACCTACAAAAGGTGATTCTAATTTATTTTTTTTGATAATATAGAAGCGGTTAGTGTGTACCTGTAAAAATAATTAAGTTAGCTCATGAATGCTGAGCAAAGCTTATTTCAGATCTGAAAGGGTCTTAGCTTTATAATGTGTAAATAAAGTCAAATTATTCATTGATCACTCCTAATATTGTCGTGGAGATCACTATGTTGATTCTGGTAGACTTAAACACTTCATAAAGCTTTAAGTAAACGTATGGAGATTTGAACATTTAGTCATATCATATGACCGTCATAATATAGTCTAGAAATACCCTGTATATATATGAGAAGCTCTTAGGGTCACCATTGACAATGCCGAGTACGCGTCATTCTGTCAAATAGAACTTCCCTTTACGGCATTCGACCACATAATTGACGTAGCTCTTTTTTAAAGAGATTGTTCAAGTTTTCTTTAATGGTTTATATCAGTTACTCGGATTGAGTTATGGCTACAGGGAGGCGTGTGAAATGATATCTATTTATTTTTTATGAGAGAAAACTGTCTTGCTGCTCTTCAAAATTTTAAAAATATAAGGCGCGAGATTCAAATGTGTAAAGCGCGGTAAAATAGTAATAAAATGACGCCATTTATTGATGTGGGTTATTTGATATAACCTTCCTTTTCTTTAAAGAGACACTTTAACAAGGCAATACATGTAATTTATATTTTAAATAACTCGAGACACACCTGGGTATCGACAATCCAATCAATGACCTACTTAGAGTAAGGTAGGCCTACTTTGGGGGAGCGTCATTAAATTACTTGAAAATCATCCAAATATATATATACCATATTTAAATCAAGGCAGATATTCTTTTTTACTTTTTACCAACCGGAGAAGATCCTAAAGCTCTAATGCTTCTTTAAAAGACATAATTGTGTACATGTTGATGGCATCACGTTAACCTCTATCTCAAACTCTGACAATTAAAGATCGCATACAAAACAAATATCTTATAGTAAGTTATCAACTGATGTTTTATGCTCAAAATTCAATCTATTTTCAGTCGGCGGCAAGACGAGCAGGTACGAGCTGTTCTAACTGCGGTACATCAACAACTACGTTATGGAGACGTAATCATAATGGCGATCCCGTTTGTAACGCTTGTGGGTTATACTACAAACTACATAATGTAAGTAAATTTATATATATATATTTTTTATCTTCTCGAGCCATTTTTAAATAGTTTCTGTTATAAAGGAATTTAAATAGGCGTCCGAATAGATCTCGGCTTGAAAAAACTCGACGCCTCATGTCGAAAATAACGAACTCTCTAAACTCTTTCGGTTGTCAATCAAGAACGATTGCCACTTTCCCAAAATGTTGTTGTCAATATTAGTTATCGAGGTGTTAAAAGAAATCTAGCACACTGCCCTTAAACATCTCAAAATGGCATCTTGACTAATGTGAGTTGAAATGCCCTGAAGAAAAGCAGCGAATGTAAATTCTTTAGCAACAGAGCGCATTCTAATAAATGGGAGAAAGTTTCGTTACGTTCCTGTTCTGCGTGTTAAAGATGCCAGCCAATGAAAGGCGTCACTATCGTTCGTGTGAATGAAAGTGGAAGCCGGTTCAGTCGTTTCAACTTCTAGAATTATCAACACAAATAAACTCCGGGACATAGTTTAGTTTCTCGATTATTTTTCTGTCTTCTGGCTAGAAAAACAAAATACATTGTTTAGTTTATGGTGATCGAATTCACTGCCGTGGCGTAAACGACGACAGTGCCTTCTCATCTTGTAGACTTTTGTCTCCACGGAAAGTATGGCTTGCAGTTTAATGTTTTTGACCCATGGAATCAGAACGAATGGTCTTGAATTTATTTATGACTCGACTTTTGCGTTTCACGAATTTGGTCCGGGCGATATATACACTAGATTTTGGAATGCTAATTTGCAAATTTATTTATCTATTAATGCCGTTTTTGAAATGATCCCAATCTCTTAAATAAGTCCTCCAGATTTATTTATGACTCGGTTTTGCGTTTCAAAAATTTGGTCCTAGCAATATATAATAATAGTTTCAGGAATTATAATTTCCAAATGTATAATATATCTATTATTTCCGTTTCAGAAATGTCCCCATTCTCCTAAATTAGGTTCTCCTTATTCTTTGAAACTTATCTTGAATATTATTCCTTGTTTATTAGACTTAATAAATCGATTATTTCGATTATCAACCAGCTTTAAGTACAGGGCATGTTGTTAAGCTCACTTTTTTATGTAAACAATTTATAACTAATTTGTTGGCTGTAATTTTCTGATTTGGTAATTAATTAATTTCTAAGTGAAAATGTGATTTTTGGAAGAGATTAGACGGTTGTTTATTTATTCTAAACCTAGTTAGAAATATATTGTGTTTAATGAGCCATTGTTCAAAGTAAAATCGCTCGTTTTTCATGTACTTTACCTGGAAATTATCTGAATGTAATTCTCCTGATATGAAATTACACGTGTAAATATTGACTCTTATCTAGAAAGAAAAAAATGTGAAAATGACCAGGTAAAAGAAACGATTTATAATTGACATTTACTCGACATCTCTCCGGGGAAATTAAATTGACTTTAATTTCGTATTAAAGAAACATATTTTGTACGGAAAACGCCAGCCAATGAGTGATGAGCATGGCTGAAAGTTTCTCTTTTCTCTTGTTATTTTGGATTAAAAAATTGAAATGACGACAAGTTATCAAAAAGACCATCTTATAATTGCTATAAATTCGATCCGGACTTGAAGGTTAGCGCGATGCAGCAAGTCTGAAAGTGGATAATTGATAACCACAAAAGGTTTTTTTTGATTAATTTGACTCAAAGTTACCTGCTGCAATTGAAAGTATCGACATTTTTTTCCATCGGAATAAATTTTTTTTTTCTAATTTCAAGAGATGGTCGTGATAAAGAAAAGACACAAGTTATCATACGTTAAACACAATAACATTTATGCTAATCAGAAATTAAAGAAGTTGAAACTCTGGGTATTAATGAATGGCGGTGATTGTTTTGGTTGTAGATTGGTATACAGTTATATATATTTATATGTCAAAGGTTATTTAGCCAACTGGAGTTGGTTATCAGACCAATCCACCTGTCTCTAGTTTTTCCACCTTGTCATAAGTTATCGTCAAATTTGAGAGCATACAGCGTGGTGTGTGCTCGCGCGCTGCGGACATGGTGCTCGCGTGACGAAATAGAACGCCATAATATAGGCGCCTACCCATTGCCGGGTTTATTTTCGCCGACGTTAGCGTATCAGATTCCATAGCTAGTAATATATAAATTGTTAAGATCAAAGCCAGGGCTATTCGATGAGAGCCGAGTCTCACTAGCTAGACAGTATGGAGTCGACTTGAGAACAGTCGCCTCGCATGGTTGACTTTCATTATTTCGCACAGGGTCAGAGCGTTGTTATTAAAGATTTTGAAACTCTTTGCTCCTGGTACAAATACTTCACGTCTCTGCGAAGCTCGCATTAGACTGTTAATATATATAGAACCTATTTACAATCCAAAGATGATTACTTAAATATATATAATATAATGGTTGTGTTGTCCTACATCACATTTTCACAAAGAGTGGGTTGTTCAAGATGTTTTTGTTGTAAAATTCTGTTAAATTATATTTTTTGGAACACCAAAAGAAAAAAAAAAGAAATTTGTATGAAAAGCGAGTTTCTTCTTGCTGCTTGGAATTATTTCAAGAATCACAATATGCTGCGTTGTTTGGCTGTTTTTAAGTAAATGGGAAATTATATTATCTGCTACATATATTTATTTCATTTATAGATATAGACACTACATATCTACAAGACATTAACGTTTTTAGAGACATTTAAAGCCCCAACATGCCAAAATAAAGGTTGAATATAATTTGCTTCGAATGCATTTATATTTCAAGAAATTGTAAAAACAAAAGATGTTACCGGAATATTATTCATTATTTAAAAAGCTAGTTTAGTACTGTTGCACTCATTAAAAGCTCTTGTGGATAGTTTGCGCCTGAATATGAAAGTGAAAGGAAGTTACGAAAACTTCTTTATTGTCTTTTTAGAGGAGGGTAATTCATACGGAAAAACGTTCTAAGACTGTAAGCAGGAGAAAATTACTTTAGTTTTACTTCAAAGGCGTATGCTAATCCTCTCAGAATACCTGGTAGTCGGAATGCTTAATTACCTTCACCCCGGGGGCTTTACCACCCTGAAGTATTCACATTATTGAAGGACACACAATATCTGCGACCGAAAAGAGCATCCCAGCTCCTCTGGCGTCGGATAATTGGTCAAATTGAACGGGGGTCGATGCTCTTTTTGTTTGATTGAATGCAACTCTGTATAGCCTGTCAGTGGGTGTCTTTATTATTTCGTTTCGGGTAATTATCCGGGGCGAAAGATCGGTGCTAGTTTGCTAAATTTAACAATTTTCTTGAAGTCACATAATTAACTGCTTGTAAAGAGACTGGATTTACACCAGTGCCTCCCGTCAGCACAGATCATAGGCTTATATAATGCGTTACTTTCTACGCAAGTCCTAATTAACACGAAGAAGTCAATTTAAAAAAAAAAGAAATGTTGTCATATCAAGGAGATCACTGGTTCGTTTTGTAATTTAATTTTTTGTTGTCGGATGTGATCAGTAATTGGACTCATTCATTAGTAGCATCGAGTTGCTTACCTTCTCTTCTACCATAAATCAACTAAGAATTCTAAGATCATAAACAAAGCTTGCTGACCAGAAAGAATTCTCGTTAAAGTTTTGGGGTAGAAGTAAATGGGTAATTTGAAATTTATTTGCCAAACATCTGAGACTTGACACTCCTAAGCATCAATGTAATCACCACATACCGACAACCATAATATTCGGATTCTCAGTTCGCGAAGGTTGCGTCCGGTATCTGTAGCTTTACTTAATTTTCTCAATTTTATTTCTGTGGTGAATTTTGAAAGACTCGTGAAAAGGGTTCTTTTTTATGAGGAACTGTGCTGTTGTTGTGCGGATGTCACGTTCCAGCTGTCGCCACTCCACGCCTGATAAAGATGGTGATAGCACCTACTGCATCCAACATTCGAAACTTTTACGACGGTTGCTCTTTTCACTCTCCAAATATCTCATTAGCTAAACATCTAATGTCAGGTTAATTCCCACGTTGAAATCACCTTCTAAACACCGTTTGACAAGACGAGTCATTAACACAGCGTGTGAAGCTCCACTGTTACTCTCATCGTCTGTGGTGGGGGATTTTTAAACAGGGGGATGTTCATTTGGCATAATTAGGGGAGGAGAAAACAAGGATAGGGCCAAATAATACTTACAATGGTATGCACAATGAAACGGCGTAAACGAGTTGTAATCACCATTGTCAAGAGTTTTTCCGTAGCTCGGAGGAGGGTAATTTTGGGAGTCGCGACACGCCAGTCGAATGAAGATATACAATGGACGACTCTTGGTGACAAACTATATCTGATCGCATGAATGAAAACTGTTTTCAGATTCGAACTATGTTTTAAAACCGAGCAAGCCGTCTGCTAAGTGCGGCTAATGACGGAGAGAGTCGAGACATTATTTGTGTAACTGTCATGGGTAAAGGGACACAAACAATAACTTGTGATTAGCCTTATACTGCCATTGGTAATTATTGCCTTTCAAAACATTTACTTATAAATCACAGCGACAGCCTATTTTCTTTAACATTTTTTACAACCTTCTGATCCTGGTAGTCGGAATTTTTTGATATTTGTGAATATATTTAGATATATAGACCTAAAAACGATTCGTTTATAGAGCCATTCAACACAAATATGGTGTTTAATTTTATTTCAATAATTCGCTTGCACGTAGGGATCTTTAGCAGTGGGAGGAAACCGAAGGCCCTAGAAAGAACCCACGAGGTAGGACAAGCGATCCTACTTCTTGTCACGCACGTATTCGTTTCAACTTCTTACCGAAGAAAATAGGCGTAACGGTTGAGTTACTTTCCTCGCTATGGCATGTTTCTGTGGATACCCCAGTAAAATTATTAACAATTACCAAGGGAGTGTAAAATCCCTGCACGGAAAAATTACGAAATAAATACTAGTAATTATCGTATTAAATGTGTAAGGTTATATAAGATACTTATAGTAGATATCCACCTCTGTCTGTAAGGGTAGGAAGTATGGGGACGGTCCGTGTAAACAAATGGCTAAGCGGATCAGACATTCAATTGCCCGCATTTCCTTGACCACAACAACCTTCTCAAATAACACCTTTAAGTCTCGTAAATCAATGCTTTGTTTCTCATTTATTACCTACATGGAAACTAGTTATATAAATAATATAGTGTGCTTTGTCAGCGGTTTTTTTATAACGATTATTAATAATGTAACGCTATATTGATTTCAAATATTTGTTCAAATAAAACTAAAGAAATTTCACCCTCTTTTACAATAAGTGATTGTCACGTGAGTTAGTTTATTTACACCCCGCTTAATGTGCAAGTTGACGACATATTTCATAATTTAAGACGCATATTGCTAATAAATCGCTCCATTTATATGATGGATATTTGCGACACGGAGATCTGCTATAATTGTTATCGTTCGTGGTGGAAAACACAAATTTCAAATTATCCATCTTTGGAATTCCACTCTTTGCAAAACGCGTTTGGAAAAGCGTTAGGAAACTAATTGTTTATTACCTATTTTAAATAATTTAATTAATAATTCAATATTACCTTCTGAGAAGGTAAAATAGGTCTTTAAAAATTAGGAGCATCTGCGAAAATATAAAATTTAGCTAGAGAGGTTCATAGAAATGGTTTAGCTGAAAGCAGTAAGGGCAGGTTGATCATCGACAAATTTGAGAAATTTATTAGCAGGTGGCGTTCAAACTCATTCTTGTCATAAATTATAGTCTATTAAAAGCCACCCACTCTTTGTCTTTTACTCAAAGTCCAATCAATGTATAAAATGATATTTTGTCCAAACGTTAAAGAAGACAAAAACAAAAATTAAAATAACCAGGGCGGCTCACCAAAAAACATTTTTTATTTGTTCAATTTTAATTTGGGTTAATATAATGATTTTTCTGTCAAATGAACAGTTAATAGCACATTGCTCGTCGACCGGTTTTTTCCTAGCAATCTTGATTTTTCGTATTCGCCGTATTTTAATATTTTTTTTTTAAAAAGTCCGCAACATGTGCTCTTCTTTGTCTATTATAGTTAATGTAGCGAGTCAATCCAACCTTTGTTTAGTTTTGGTTTGTCTTCTTAAACTACAAAAGATTAGTTCATGCTTCGATAAGAGCGTTTTCCATCTGATCAGAACCCAATAGAAGGCAGACCGTTAGATAGACAGACTAATCTCGGTCGAACCCTTTTCTTGCTGACTGATTTGACTGCGGAGAAGTCAATTTGTCGAACATTAAATAAAAATTATGACCACGTTAAAAACGAGTTTATGTTATGGATGCTCTGTTGAAGATTCGAGCAGCTGTTGACCCACCAGGGGGCGCATTTACTTTCATCACACATAACGTATATCACACTTTAGATTTATCTAATTTATGACTTAATCTAGATGTTGGTAAAACATAATATGAATATTTTTTATTTGGAAAGAAATGTAATTTTAATTAAACATCTTTAATTTTTTGTATATTTCAGATTAATCGTCCCCTCACCATGAAGAAAGATGGCATCCAAACCAGAAATCGCAAGATGTCGACTAAATCAAAGAAAGGCAAGAAAGGAATGAACTGTATGTCTGATTTCTTGAAACCATTAGACAAACAATTCGGTGGATTTGGATCACCTAACTTCAACCACGCGATGCATGCGCCCATGCCCGCATATAATTACATGACAGGCGGAGGTTCTTTTGGTGGAGGGTTTATGTCGTCTGGCGGGCATCCTGGACAGATGATGGGAAGCTTGTCTTCAGGTTTCAACAATTTCCCTACATCAGGCTCATTTAGTTCCTCCTTCAGCAGTATACCGAGCATACCATCGTCAGGTCTTAACCTATCCACAGCAACTAATATGGTGGGAGCCGCCATGGCATAATGAGTGACGTCATATTATTCAAACCAGGTCAAAAACACAATCAAAAACCTCAAACGAAACGCAGTGTTGAACTGTGGCGATTAGAATGTTTTGTTTTGGTATCTACAAAAACATGCACAAGGTCCTATCCTTGGTGAGTGCTCTTCAATCAGACCTTATCATCGTACTACAGGAAGCAAGTGAGCTACTTGAAACTCTTCAAGACAAGTAAACTCAAGGAGACTCGGGATCACGGTATACCCGACTGTGCTACAAGTTTTCATTTCACTCAAGTGAATTGGTCTGGGCTTCGTGCTAAAAATTTTGATTTTCGCCTGTCGCCAAAAATTTCGCCAACGTGAGCACTGACTGTAAATGTGTGACAGTCACACAGCAGTTAGAAGGAAATGTGTACAATTTACATTTGAAGCGCAAAGTGCAAGTGAACGCACAATACGAGTGTGTTTACAGATTGTTGTTAATACGTATAAAAAAAAGTTGTACATGTTTTCTATGATCTAAAATATTGTAGCACGGCATACATGTTTGTGCTAAATGAAATATTTATTATGGAATGACATCAGTGACACTATTTCTAATAAACTACCATAGACACTGTGGGCATTACAAACCTAAACTTGTGTATATAAATATGAGGGATTTTGAAACAGTGCGTAAAAGGAACTGGGGGCTTGGAATGTGCTGAGGTTTATTTCCTCTCTTCTATTCTATGTCACTTGTGTATTTTGAAGTAAAATAAAATAAAAATAATACTCGAAATGATCCTATAAGTATTTAAATGTGATGAACAATGTTGATATAGTGCACCTTTATGAATGTCACATCTTGAATATCATATTATTAATATATAATGTATACTAGTATACAGTCAAAGACTGTTAATGTGTACATTGAAGATTTCAGTTTATATTTTCCAAAATATTTTTGGGAAAGAAGACTAAATAAAGCAATGACTTTGAATTATAATAAAATTCTCATTATAATCATATATATATAAAGGTGTTGCAGGACTTGGCTTGTCTCCACAGGGTATGAAATATTAACGTACCTCATTAATCCTGATGAGATTGAAAATATCATTGTTAAAGAATACCCACCTTCAAGATACGCTCGCTGGTCATTGTCAGATTGTTGTAAATTTTTCTCCTTCCTGGAGTTTGTTTATATATTAATATTATCATTATTTATACGGTTGTACATTGTTTTGTTTTTTTTTTCAAATGAAATGACACAAGGGTATATTTTAAATGTATATTTCTTTTTTCCCTCAATATAATTCTAGTCTATTGACGTAAAAAGCATTATTATAATTATCTATAATATTTATGTGACGTTTCCTTTTATTTGAATGGAATAAATTTAAACAATTTAATCTAATAACATAAATAATCTTATAACATACATTGAGATAATTGTAATGGCCATACGATGGGGTCGAAATCTCTACGCAATAAATGAAATGTTTTTCATATAATGTTTGAAATGAAATATAATCACTAAAATTAAATGTTGACATTTTAAATGTAACATTATACTAGTTCTATGATAAAATAAAACTGTATAATTATTAATAATTACATTCGTCTCGGAAAACAAACGGGAGGTGAATTTTGTAACTGCCTTTGTAAAATGTAAAAACCGGATTCATTAAGGTCACGAAACGAATATAATATGAAGTAGTGAACTTTTTTTCATAGCTGTCAGCAAAAAAATAAAACCCAACAAAAAACACACACATAGAAAACACAGAAAAAAGTGGATTGCTTTTGGGTTTGTAAGAATATTTTCTGTTTTACAAATACTTGTAAACAGACAGAGAACACTTTGGCAATACATCACGCGAAACTGTTTACTTTACTCAAGTACAAAGATACAATTTTAGATACCATTACCCTCTTGGGTATGGCTTGGTTGGTGCAAAGAGAATAAATATAGAATATATAGATATTTAACTTTACGGACGTCTTTTGTAAATATTTATTATAAATCAATCCATTATTGTTTTTAGAAATGGAAGGACGAGCGTTATAAGTGTGTCGATTTTAATCTCTCGATTGTCAAGGCTGCTAGTATCTTAAGGCATTAGTGAAAGTCGTTAGAGATGATGAAAGACGAACACTTAGACGTTTCTGTCAAATAAAATGTATTTTGTATATATTATACATTGTATTATTATTTCTGCTCAAATTTTATGTACAGATATTAAACATATCGGCAATAAAACAGTGAATGGCATCTTGATGTTTCTTGTTCATCATTTGAATTATATGCAATATTTAGAGTTAGAAATCCGGATTTTCACAGGAATCAGAAAGTTTTATCAACCGGGAATATTCAAGAAATGATTTCGGAAGGCGGATGAGATATTTCTTTGAAAACGGCGACTACGTGCAGTATGTATCCTGATATTGTCATATTTGTAACGGATTCCACATAATCTGTATCAGATCAGGCTTCTTATCGACTGAATATGGAAATCAAAGGCCAAAATTTGTTGACTCTTGTGTCGCTTAGCTACTGATATGTATATGAAGGCTTCCTCTCATGACATAGATAAGAAAGTGGCGATTTCACTAACCGGAAAAACATCTAAGTTATAACTCTGCTTCAACTATAATCCCAATTTACATAAACTAAGAAACACGCACCAAGTATAGAAACAAAATGTTAGCTTTCAGTACATGCATAATTTCATGATAATTTAATATACATGTATACTTATATACATCTATTACATTGACCAAGCCCGTCTTCATTAGCCCAGGTTAGGAGCAGAACAGTAGGACGTTAAACCCCATTTCATTTCATTTCATTACATTGACCAACAAAAAGTTTCACTGTTTCTCTTCAGAATTATTTATGAGGATCGTTTTTGTTGATTTGAATACACATTAAATTTAACATTCGATCTCATCAAATTTAAACACTTTAGATTTTACTTCTCGACAAAATATTTATATTTTCTTTTACATTTCCGATTTTATGATGGATTAAGAGAAAAAAACAAAAAGCACAAGATTCCTTTAGCGGGAAATAATAAACCAAATTAAATTATGGCCTATAAAATATTCCCCAAAAATATTTCGTTTACATTTTGCACTAAGATTGACAAGATATAAACAAAATCATATCATTAATTACATATTTCTACTGAAGGGGACAATTTATGAATTATAAATTTTCATTGTTTGAAGAGATCAGCGAACATATATAATATGCTAATCTAATAATCATATATGGCGTCCCCACTAGAGAATTTTACCTACGTATTATAGTACGATAGGTAAACTTATTAATCATTCTATTTAAATCAACTTTCCTTCCTGGGGTTATAAAAAGAAATTTTCCTAGACCATATTATCTATTGAATATTGAAAAATGCAAATCCAAAATTTTCCTCGAAGCATTTTATAAATTATCGAATTATTCATAAAATAAATTAAGAAATACCCCTTATGTTAATACATGTATATATTTAGAAGCAATAAGTATTAAGAAAAAGAAAACATTTATAAAATCTAAAAACATACTTCCATTTTTGGACAAATGTTATTTTATATTATTTAGAAATGTAACAATCTTAGTCAATTTTACTTTATGGAATAATACAGTAGAAATATTTATTTGGTGTTTAGTTATAGCTTAATTACACACAACAATTCCAGGAATCCGTTCTTTGATTTTATTATACGCCCACATGGAAATGTGGTCGTATATTGTCGTCGCTCGGCCCATCGGTCCGCCCGTCCGTCCGTCGGTCTGTCGTCCACAATTTCTTGTGAACACTCTACAGACTACATTGATCATCTGATTGTTTTGAAAATGATATATGTTGTTTACATCAGTGAGATAAAGAAGCCCAATTGATTTCAATAATTTCCGTTAATTTCTTCTGGAGTTATGACCATTGTTTCACTTTATTGCACCTTGTGAATGCTGTAACAACAAAAATTATTATCCGATCTGTATGATATGAAATTTATGTGCATCCTTTAAATTAGTGAAACGAAGAAGCCTATTGATTTTCATCAATTTCCGTCCATTAGTTCTAGAGTTATGGCCCTTGTTTCATTTTGTCCAACACTGTGAACGCTCTAACAAAAAAAGTTATTATCCGATCTTTATGATATTTATATGCATTATTTAGATAAGTGAAATGAAGAATCCTGTGGAATTTCAGCAATTTCCGTTAATTAGGCCTAGAGTTATGACCCGTGTTTCATACTGTTGCACTTCGTGAACATTACAACGACAACAGTCATCCGATCTGTATGAAATTCTTACACAAAAACAGTAGAGTTATCGCCCTTGTTCAACTTTGTTGAACCTTGTGAACGTTCGAATGATGAAAGGTATCATACGATCTGTATGAAATTTATATGCATCATTTAAATTAGTGAAAGAAGTCTTTTGAATTCAAGCAATTTCCAATAATTATTTCTCGAGTTATGGACCTTGTTTTACTTTTTTGAACAATGTGGAATGCTCGAACGACAAGTCATCGTCTGATCTGTATGAAATTTATATGCATTATTTAAATTAGTAAAATGAAAAATACTGTCGAATTTCAACAAGTCATCGTCTAATCTGTATGGAATTTATATGCATTATCTAAAACGAAAAATACTGTCGAATTTCAACAATTTTTGAATATTACTTCCAGAGTTAAGGTCCTTGTTTAAGTCTGTAGCATCTTGTGAACCCTCAAAGGACGAAAATTATAATCTGATCTGTATGAAATTGTCCTGCAAATGCCCCACCCCCCCTCATTACCTACAAAAGATTAAATATGCAACAACCCTTGTTCCGCCGGACGATTTAGTTGCTGTGGCAACCTATCTTTGATAAAAAAAAGAGTTAAACCTGTAATTAACGAAAAGGTCTGTGTTCAAGTCGTAGATACTTTTCTACCCCCATCCCCCACGTTCAAATATATCAATGTTTATAGCATGAAGTATACAAATTCTTATGCAGCTGGACAACCTCGGCCAAATAGGAATTAAAGTAAATCGTAACCAGTTATACGAAATATGCGGGTATTTTTCAGTACCCATGACATTTAATATTTAGTAGAGTTTATCGACTTAGCTTTGCGATATAAAAATTAATTCCAGGGATGTGCGACAAAGATCTAGTTTGAAAATAAGGGAGAAAAAAAATCCTTATTTCAAACTCGGTGGTTTTTAGTTTCTTTTGTAATTCTAGTCGTATTTTTACGAGGACCCTTTGTAATTACCTTGCGAGTTGTACACAAGTCTCGCGGCAAGAATTTAAACGCCCCCTAGACGATGATTTGACTGGTTTTATTGCCATAAAAAGTGACAGGGATAAGCAAATAAACGTAGTATCACCTTTAAATTGGAATTTTATGACTGAAAATAACTCGATGAAGCGTCGCTGACATTTTGTCTTTTTCTCGCCCCATTCTTCACACGTAAAATGATATTTGAAGTGGGTCTGGCAAACTACTTGGGAACTTAATACCCGGTACCAAAAGAACAATAATAATAATAATAATTTGCACAAACAATGGTTGCAAAAGAAGAAGCCCCACACCGAGACATAACATGTCATTTGATTTGGCGACAGAAGTCGAAAAGAAAAAAGAAATTTGCTTGTTCAAACAACAAAACAATCGATTTATTTGTAGTTAGAAAAATAGACGTGTTTGGTTTAAGACTGTTAAAGACATCTATCTGTGTGCGGTACTTAGGTATATCATTAGTATATACTAAGACTAGGTCACAGAAGCAATCAACTTAACATTTCCTTGTTTTTTTTGTAAAGATATTGACCTATATTATTGGGCCAGGTCTTGAGCAAGTCTCTTTTCCCTAACGGATACATTTGATTACAGGAAAACCCTATCCTAAAGTAATTAGCCCCAACCAAAACCATTTAAGATTACAACATAAGAAGATTAAGATAATAATTTTGAAACAAAACAACTGCCTTTCCGACCAGACAGGTTCGCATGTAAGAAGTGCATGTCTACATTTTACCTATATTGCAAACCAGAAAATAATGATTTTGGTTTTACTTGCCAAACTGTTAGGCTCTAGTGACCTTGTACCTGGAATTTTAAACTTTGAATACGACATGTGCTGAAAGATATTAATAAAAACTCTGAAAAAGACAAATATGTGCTGGGCATAATGGCGATATTAAATTTTTATCTATATCTATACTGGTGCAAATTTCATTATATCTACATACACCCTGCAGATGCAACGGGTAACTTTA
The DNA here is from genome assembly GCF_932274485.2 of Patella vulgata. Taxonomy (NCBI): domain Eukaryota; kingdom Metazoa; phylum Mollusca; class Gastropoda; family Patellidae; genus Patella; species Patella vulgata. The sequence continues at coordinate 50,630,093 of NC_065885.2, forward strand.
AAACTTTGGAAATGTAACATGTTTTTATTTTATCTGTACCGGTAACGGAGTAAAATGTGGGCACAATACAAGACTTTGATAGCTCTACAGTTTAACTTTGCTAATAATATATTGATAACAAGGTGTATCTTAACTTAACGACATGGTTCTGTAGTATTTCTATGCTTGACAATCATTTTAAGCAGACATCTTTGCTATCACCTTGATTAAAATAATGGCATATTGTCTTTTCAAGTGATTTGATGAAACTTTGGAAGGGGGGGGGGGATAAATAGAGATTTAGATGATTTTCTTTCATTGACAATAATCTTATATAAAGTCTTTCAAAACATTAATAGTTTTTGTCATTGTCTCATATTTTGCTAAACATATGGATATTTTCTTCATACTGTATGCTATTACACAGTGGGGCAAAGCGGTGTAAAAGTCTAACAATTTGAAGAGTACTTGTACCATGAAAACGCGACTAGTGTCCATTATAAAACACCATTATATTTATTAGTATACAGTATTTTGATATTTATAGGGGTGTTCTGAAACCATTGGGACCCAAGACTCTTTCACCATTGAGAGGGTTGGATGGCCCAATGGTTAATGCATGCGCGTTGAATCGTAAGGGCTGCCATTACGAGTACGGTCACATATTTAATCTCTGGGTTTTCTTCGGGTCCTTCGGTTTCCTCCCACTGCCAATAACCCCTACGCGCAAGAGAATTATTGGTTTGTGGAAGTTAAACTCTCCCTCTCCCTCTCTCTCTCTCTCTCTCTCAGATTTCCCATACATTTTCATGAAAAAGTTTTGAAATATACTGTTTATATGCTAATGAATTATATTAGTTTCCTATGTACCGCCTAAAATTTGAGGGGTGTTATTGTCCAAGAGATGATGAATTTCAGACAAACAAAATTGAGTAAATTTCAGATTTGTGTTGCAATGATGATTAAAATCTGAACAAGACACAATATAATTGATTGTTTGGTCCATGCTATGTAAGTAAAGATCTGCGTATATAATGTAATAACAAATAGTTATAATTACATATTTATTAATAATTAGAGTATTCAATCAGTAGAAATCTGCAACCATATTTCTTTATTATAGATCAATGGCAAGAAAGCTACAAGCTGTCTCTCACAGACACATTTTCTAACACCCATGATGAATAGCTAACTAAATAATTCATAGTGTTTGTTGGCTACACCTGCAATTTGAGGTTAGCTTCCGTGTTTTCAGCCATCTACTATTCTTGTAGTCCTATGCAATTTCATGAAAAATTGACGATTCCAAATGACGTAATTACCCCAGTCTCTTTCTAGCATCATTAAGCGGGTGTATTGTTTCTGTAAAAAGTTCGATCACAATAGCTGATATAAATCCTAATTGAACATCAATTATTACGCTATATTTCATAAATTAAAAGATCAGCTATTATTACATGATACATTTTTCTCATAAATATATAAAGTTATCGTGAATAGTTATAGTATTTTATTGTGATAAAAACCACCCAACATTTTAAGACATATCACCCAAATGCATTACAAAATATATATATAATGTCAGCACAGTTGATTGCTGTTAGCATTGCATATTTTATAAAGATACGTACTGTTTTTTTTTTATTCAATTAGCAAATTTTATTCATAAACATAACAATCTATAGCCAGGCTATACCCTAAACTCGATCTTATTATTCTTTGAAGAAACTCCACCAAACACCAAGTATAATGAATCTAAAAAAAGAATAATTAAGAAAAACAAAATGAAAGAAATTTTAAAGTTTTATCACAAGAATAAAGAAAAGAAAGTTCTGGGCTTAAATCTCAAATATTCTAGAGCCCCGGGATATGGAAATAGTTTTATGAACAGAAAATAAATATATTCTCTGTATTAAATACCTGTATGTTTTGTTTTCATCACTGTCATCTTATTAGGTGGCAATACACTATACAGTATGACTGATATCACTAGCAACCAGGGAACGATTTCCTCACCTTTCCTCAATTGTTTTATCATACAGATTAAAAATCATATCCGTGACTGTTTTTTTGTTTTGAAAAAGTGAACTCAGATTATTTATATCATATACCGTAGAGTAATCGGTTTCTGCTAATTGATTGTTGTACTCGATTGTCCCTTAGGTACGTACCGTTTATTATTATTCCATAAAGAAACGTTTTCTGTTACAAGCTACACGTATATAGACTTGGTATAGTAGTGCGGAAATAAATCAATGCAAACAAGAGATGAATGCGTTATGTGTGACGTATCGCATTAGTTTCATTACGCGGTTTCGATAATTGGCGGAACTGTGAAAAATAATGGGACAGATTAACATTGTTAATTCATCTACAGATGTTGTAAATATCAAGTGTATATTCGTTAACTTCATTTTATGATTCAAACAATTGAAGTCGTTAATAGCCATTTGATGCTTGGTTAATCTCTTGCAAATAACAATATTGTGTAAGGTAAATCTCTAAATTCCATTCAGTTCAGTATTTACAAATATATCATGAATTGAACATCCTCTGCAAACGCCGCCTATACAGTATGGAACTATAATTTTTAAGAAACCGACATTTTGGTTCTTTTTTTTAAAAAAAAAAAAAAATCAAATGTTAAATAATCTATTTCAGTATATTTTAGTGTGAATTAAGCCGTAAAAAAACTGATAATGTCCGAAAGATGCACGATAGGTATAAACGATTTTAAAGAGTTTCTATTCAAAGCTAAACCACTGTTAATCTATGTAACTGAAATAAATCCTTCGTACATATTATTTTAGAATTAGTTTAAAACATACCCACATTCCTTCCCATAAAGTTATCATATCATCAAAACTTCCAGCTTTAACGATAAAATAAAATGAAAACAACAGTGTTTTTCTCTCCTTGTTATTCTTTGTGTTAAAGGGGGTTCGTTTTTCTTTCTTACTTTATTTACAAACTTTGTTTTGTCTGAATGAGCTTACCTGAAATGGCTTTAAAAAGGATGTGCGGTATAAATTGATTTATGCTTACAGTTTCATCGTGAGCTATGGTTATTCTATTTCCTCTTGTCGCGACTTCTGGCTACATCAGTAGTTCTGTTGTCTTAAGTAATATTCTTTCGTTTATTGTAGGAAAAAAATTAGCCTTGTGGGTGACTGAGGTCGTGCGGAGAAAAACGGCGCTTTCCTGCCGAATTGTTTATGTTGAGTGACTAGGTCTCTGTAGTTCGGCTAGTCGGTATAAATCAGAGAAAATAACCGTTGGAATTCGTGTCCGCAGGAAGTCTAATTTTGTGCCGGTATCTGAGATTGGATGGCGCCAGGAGTCAGCGTCTGAACATCCAAGCTTCTTCTACATTTCACTTTCCTAGATGACATTTCAATTTTACTCTCGCCTCACGCGCTAAACACACCAGCTCTCGCGCTTGTCTTCCCAACAACTGCCTTCTGAACTCAGTATGCGGCAAATGAAAGAGGTTTTACATCATTGCTTTAGCTCCCGCATAGCATTCAAAAACTCAAGTTTGAATATAAAAAAATCCACTTAAACCATAAAATGTACATAGAGACGACAAAATTCATATTTCTTACAAATATACCGTTTAACACACAGCAGTTGGTTTCAGTCTTATCACAACTAACTTTAGTTCACTTGAGAACATTTCTCCATGACATAACATTAAAGCGTATTCCCAGTTGCTTATTTCCACGATTTGAGTAGCGTATCTATAGACATACACTGATTACCTATATATTCAAAGATAAGAAAATCTACTTAAAGATATCGCCTCATTGTAGACTCTATATACGATAATATATTAATTGCTTGTGATGTTATGTGGATGGTGTGTTAACTGGAAAGCGGACTATATATCTAATCTGATGGAAAAGTCGAGATTTTGTTGTATATCTCTTTTTCTGTTTTATCAAACATTGATGGGAGATGTAAAACACTTATTTGATTAACCATTAAAATCACATCAAAACATATCTAGAAAGTGAAGCGAAAACCTCAAGTTATTACTCAAATATTCAGATATCATCATTTCATGTAGGGGGGTCCCATTTACAGTCGATGTAATTTTTTGTATACACAATGGCGAATGGTTTCGTCTTCAGTAGTCTTGGTATTTGACTAGATCACTGGTGTATAGTTGTTTCCATTCATCACCTTTGTGACCTTTTATTAGCATGATAATAAGACGTATTGAACTACCAAACCGGGGTCAGTGCCATGTTGTAGACGCCATATTATGTCTACAAAATACTGGACTCAAGTTAGAAATATATACAAAGTTTTACATGTGTATATATTATGTGGCTGAACCCGATGCCCGCCCGCACACTATATACATATAAAGATGGTACGGCATGAGAATGTCGATGATGACAGACGTGGTATTGGTAGTTGATGATGTTACCACCTATCAAACATTGGAACCGCTTGTAAATCACGAAATAAACTCTAATTCACTCAATATCAAAAAAAAGTTTATCTGTTTTTTATTACTATCTATGCATTTATGGTTTCCTATCACAGACAATAATCATAAATACAGCATTATTAGTTTTTTTTAAAAAAAAAAATTCATTTTTCCTAAAATTTTCGACGAAGTATCCAAATAATCAAAGATGATTCAACACAAAACAAAAACAAAAAAAAACAAAACAAAAAACAAAACACACAAGACACAATCAACTTATCAATTAAAGGTACTTACATTACATATCCTAGTATACGTTATTAGTTATGAAATCTCGACGTACATTATCCTATAAATGGTCATGTTATTATGACTATCATAAAAAAAAAAAAATGGAAAGGAAAAGTTGTGTAGTTTGAAATGAAGACAGAATGTATAAGATTTATGAGAAGAAGAGTTGATTAGAAGGGTTTTATCAGATATATTACTTTGGATGTAGCTGTGATAAAACACTATGGGAGGTGTGAAAATCAGGATTACCATCAACGAAACGAAATGAAACTAATTCCCACTCGAACAACGTCGATCGCATCAATATTTTATTATTTGAGTTCAGGATATTCTCATTTTTTTCTTTTTGTACATTGATCTAACCGGCATGGCAAAAGAAGTGTTTGTATATTAATATGTGTTAGTGCTCTCAACGAACTCCACTCGTGCCTAAGTTGTCTCTCGGTTATCTCCCCGCAAAATGACAAATGTGTATGCACTGGGCAAGCAAGTGTATTATCTTGATATCTTTTCATAAAACTCAAGACAAATTACGTTTTTTATTTGAAAAATGCAATATTTTATAGCAGACATTTAATTCTGGCTAATAAACATATTCATCACTTGTAATAATCCACTTGAACATTAAGAGTTATTAGCATTTAAAAAAGGTTTCCCACATAACAGACAGGAACATATTAAAATTCCTAATTTTCTTTATCAATCTTACACAGATAAACTGATAAAATGGACATTTAAATGGACAAGTGAATAAAAATGACTCCATCATCGTATAAAAAGCGCAGAATGTTTCATATTTGGTTTTCTAAAATGAAATAAGTTATCATTATCCCACGTCCTTTGACAGGGTATGTGTGTTATTGGTAATGAAAACCAATAGAAGTCAAATTTGTTTACATGAAAACATTTCTAGTTAGCAAAGGATACATAAAATTTGTTTACATGAAAACATTTCTAGTTAGCAAAGGATACATAAAATATATTGATGTGTGTTATTGGTAATGAAAACCAATAGTAAGCCAAATTTGTTTACATGAAAACATTTCTAGTTAGCAAAGGATACATATATATTGATGCATGTACAAAGTTTCATAAATATATCTTGAACAATTTACGACAAGAAACAAGAGAGGAAAAAGATAAAAATAATTCATGTTTGTTAGCAACTTTAATTAATATATTAGGTAAGAAGCACTAATTATAAACCCCTTTAACGTGGTTACCGTTTTACTATATCTTATTGTACCTAATGCACTCGATCAAATCCCTGCCATTGTTACATGAAAACATACAATATTTCAACTTTATAATAAAGTCTATAAATATTATAGTTATAGGTTCAATAATGTTCTGTCAATCTGTCAATTGATTTACAACTTTTTGTAAGTACAGAAACCAAAACAATTAGGTAGTATATTAGATATCATTGTAGTTAACGTCATATCATTTTATATCTTCTCTAAGGTTAATAATATGACCTAACAAAATCTTAAAGGGCCCAAATAACAAACAGAGATATATAAGCTATTGGGGAGGGGAATTCTAATTAGGTGCGACTTTACTTTTTGTGATGTATGAGCATGCCACCCACGCATGCGCATTCTTTCAGAAAAATGAATGTTATGGACATGTTTTTTCCGCAGTGTTAACTGTACACGCAAAATATACTTGCATCAAAAAATGTTTTGATAGCAGCCAATTATCAACCCACCTTTAATAGAATTGTGTCATTTGTTCGACCCTTTAAACTCATTTGATTATCTAAAAATCGGATGTTTGTATTGACCAGGAAAAGTCGAATTTTTTTTACATAAAATGCCCAATAAGACCATAATAAACTTGGGACTATAAATTCCTTCTACCTCCTCCTCAAATAAATTAAATTAATTCATCATTACAGAGCGTCAACCACTGTTGCTGTCATATCGCGTTACTAGGTACAGTTCTATAGTCTCGCTTACTAGGTCTACTGATATATTAAAATATTATAGTATGGTAGGAGTCCTAGTACTAGATGGATACGGGGTACAATCTAGAGAACAGATATCATACTAGTCTCAATCATCAGATCAACAACCTAGTTGTGTGCGCACGATTACAGTCTGGTGCGACCATCAGTTGTTCCAGAACTTCTTACTTCCAAGCTACCTTACCTTTCTTCTAGAGGATTTTAGTTAAGAGTCGACAAGCCTATTCCTCCATTACAATGTTGGCTGACCTATAACGTTTTCATTAATATAACAGAATACAATTGTTGGCAATGTTTTAACTTAGTTTATTTTTTATTGGGGTAAAAGAAATTCCCAACAGTTATTCATATCTTCAGAATTAAACGAACGTAAAATTGTTGATTTATGTGGCGTTAGTTTTTATCATAAAGCAAACTACATGTTTGAATTACTTATAAACATACTTCAAACATCTCTTCCTACATTAGATATACTTCACACACTTCTTTCTGCATACCCTGTAACAACACAACTGTGTAATCACAGCGGAAGATTTATAATTTGCAATTCCGTGCACGGAGACAGAGGAGCGAGATTCACATGCATCAAGCAGGAAACTGGCGACCCCACTTCCTGTCACACAAGCGCGGATTCATGGAATCGAAACCACGTTTTTTGCATCAGTAACAAACCCAATGATCTAAAGCTCGTTAAACCATTTGACTACCCACCACTGCAACTGCGCAACCTGAACAGAGAGAGAAAAATAAGGGTTTAACGTCCACTCGACACAAACCAGGTCATTTCGGGACTGTTCAATTTTATTTCAATAATTCGCTTGCTCGTAGGGGTCTTTAGCAGTGGCGGGAAACCGGGGGACCCGGAGAAAACCCACGAGGTTGGACAGGTGACCCTACTCCTTGTCACGTACAACCGGGGAATCAAAACCACGCCAGTTGACTCAATGACAGACCTTATGATACAGCGCGCACGTGCTAACCATTCGGCCATCCACTCCCCCCCCCTACAACCTGAACAAGTAAGTATATGTTACCTTGTGTTTTCTTTTCAAAGCTAACTACTTTTGGGATCACACATTATGTAAATCAATCTCAAAATCTAAAAAGGTTAATAATAACGTGATCCGAATTCCCAGTTTCATTAGTATTTAATAAAGTTTAGAGATAAATATAGATTTAATCTCTGTAAATTAACAGTATTTTCTACAGTGTACTCGTATAAGTTACAATTCATGTATAATATACAAGCATTGTATAACCTAGGGTACTCGACAAACTTGTATTTCAGTAGTTTGGCAGATCGTCAGAATAGGTGGTCAAAAAAGTTAATAACACGTTCGTATTCTTAACACCATAAAATTAACAGACCAACGTTAATCTAACAGTAATCTATAAAACACTTCAAAACAAGAAATAACCAATCATGTTCATCGATTTGCTCTAATTATGAGCACACTTGGGAGCACACAGTATTTCTTCTCCCAGGACTAGCTTAGCACTTGTGTAAGAAATATTTATATTTTAAAGATGGATTACGTTGTATACCAACCTGCTCCATATTATATTATACGTATGACATTAATGCACATGAATTGGTTTCATATTTCGAAGGAGTAGTGCACTAAAGCATTGCGCAGTGGATTTTATGGCTATATTTTTTCTCGGTAGATATTTACTAAGACATTCATTGTCGACAGTGTTTCTAAGGTGTATTTCCCTGATAACATAACGGGATTTGAGATTCACTTATCATACCATAACTGGTTTAGTATCATTCAGTGTATGTAGCTTAAAGAGTCAATTCTCTATTCCTTGGCACAAATGGGTATAAAAACTGAATTACATTCAGTGGTTTCTGTTTTACTGTAATTTCTGATCAGTTATGTTCGGCAAAATACACGAAGAGTCCAAATTGATGGCTGTCTTTGGTGTCTGGTTATTCCAGTCTGCACCGGTAATATTCTCCTCTCCGATATGTTTAGCCTCGTTCATCGAGTCGTTTCATTCCAAATGACACTCGGAAGCATTTATTAAAATCTTCATTTTGTCTTAAATATTGGATATCAGAAGTCCATCTTTTCACGGTAAGATAACAACATCAATGTTGATTTAAACTGACCAATAAGTTTAAAGTAGCTAAGTCTCTAACTCAATATCATCCAAAGTCTTACACGTTGAAAATACGAATTATTTGTCAATTCAAATCAACATTGATGTTGTGATCTTAGCAAGAAAAGGCAGGCTTCTGATATCCAATATTTAAGACAAAATAACCATTTTACCATTGGTACACGAATCGTGTACCATAGTGCGTTTTAGCGTCATTTGCAACAAGTGACCAGAAAGAACGAGGCTAGACATATTCAACTGGAGAGCCTGCTTAATAGACTGGAATAACCAGACGCTAGAAATTGCTATAGGGTTGAGACACATGCTGTATTTCGCTGGACATAACTGATTTGAAATTAGAGTAAAAAAGGAAACAATTGAATGTAAATCAGTTTATATACAATCAGATTACATTATTATATGCGTTTCGACCCATTTTGGTCAATTTCTAGGTCCCAAATATTAGCGATTTAGCTCCTTTAAATGTCGACGACTGTGGATGATACTGAATTAAAGACTTGCCTTCTTTAAATTTTGACAGTGTGTGGGTGACATAGTGTCCGAAATTACATGTTACATTGTTATCAATTACGAAATAAGTTTGACAGCAGCTCGGAAATAAGGTACTCGACTAAGGATTCAATCCCGCTATCCTACCACAGCTGAATTTATTTTCAGTGAACAATACAAATTAATGTGTGATTCAGAATTATAAAAGAACACCTACGCTAGGGTAATAATATGTTAATCAGCGGAAATCAAATTAAATATCTAATATATCGTGTTTTGATATCCTGGTAATTATTAAATACTTTAGGACACTAGGTAATAAAAGACAATATTTTACAACTTCAAAGGACTGAGGAGTGTTATAGCGTATTCACAAGTATATAATAATTTACTTTAGTTAAGCGCATAATCATAATTCGACGTCATCAACTTTCTTAAGCAGCACAATCAGATTTAGATCAACATTATTTAGAATGAATGTCATCTTCGAAGAGGCTTCTTCTTAATTGTTGACGTCCCTGCTTTTCAGCGAAATCCGGGGCTATTAAATTGGTTCTTTCCGTCCTCCGGTTACAGTCTTTGAAACGCAATAACTTTTTGTGATTGGGTGATGATCGAACTTGGGTTGTATTCAAAGGGACTCCGTTCGCACCGCACCGTTCATTAGTTTAAACACCTTAAATTTTGATTTGAAAAATTCCTTGTACTATTTTGTACATAGTAAAGTTCTAAAATTAAAAACAAATACAACGACTGCGATTCAACAACTTTGATGTCCGATTCATAAACGGGTTCATCATGAGTTATCGGACCTGTTTATCTGGATTTCAAGTTTAGCCTAGCAAATAAAGGTTTATGAATATGGCCTAAGTATTTGATTAATTTATATGGTATATTAATAATAATGATAACCTAGTGGTTATGGTTATCGCTATAATAATCATAAATTATTAGATATCAGATTTCTCAATGCGAATAGCATATTAATAATGATAACATTTTATCGTTTGCTCTAAAGTGGTGGGAGATTGTTAACTAGGATTATAACGATAAACAACCTTACAAAAGCCATATTGATTTTATAAAGGCAATGTTATTACATTGTCCGGACTTTAATTACAATGTATATAAACCAACAATTAGAAAAATTATTATTCCGCAGTCCTTTGATGTAAGACTACTTTTCACCAAGTTGCTAAAACCCAGGATTCCTCGTGATACAGCCCCATCCATCATTTTTAACTATCGTCAGCGACAGTTCAGGGAATTACAGTAATCTATTCAATAACACCTATATATCATCGGTTGACATGGGGGAACTTTTCGTCTAGGTGATATAACCTTTCATATACATGTATTGAATCAAAATGGCGCACAGTGTGAAAACCGTGTCCAGAGACCTGGCGTCAAGTTTATGTATCACGCTTCATATTGGTATCTCAGTGGTTCTTGTGCGGTATCAGTCACCTGACGAACTTAGCTCTGTCTCAATGAACAAATCACACGCTCAGTTCGATATTGATTTGGCATTTCTGTTTCATCTTGGCAAACGGAATTCCGGTTTTACCTGCACAATGAAGTCGTGTTGGTCCGTCTGGTGGGAACAATAAATGGTCGATGTGCTATCGATTGTATGGTTATAGGTTGTTGATCTAAACAATTGACCGGTTTGTGTTACCTTTTCTATGCCTTGCTGGAAAAATATCGGTTTTTTAAATTGTTTAACTATTTTGAGAAAAGTCAGGGCTACTAGTGCCTTTAAATATTCCACTGTGAATTGATTGCAATATCTGTAAAACGTAAAATAGCCTTCCGGGCGTAACACTACGCCCCCACCAGTTAACTATAAAATCATATATTTTTAGAAATCTGCATGTGGTGACATTCAAAACTAATACGTAACTTTGTTAGCTGTACGAATTGCGCAAATGAGACATGGTATCAGATATTTTAGAAAGGGTAAGAGCTAAATTAAGCGATAGTTTGAACTTCGATTTTCGATGTTGAATAAACCTCGGGGGAGAAACTCCACTAGTGGTTACATAGGGCCTACACACACATGCGTTAAAATGGCCTGACGATTCGTTTGATAACGATGAAAGTACTAGCCAAAATTTTAATTTTTAGTGTTTTTTCTCTAATACTTGAATTTTACTAATATATTTAACTGAGAGTTAGATCGTTTTATATATATATATATATATATCACATTTCCCCCGAAACTACACCCAAAGGCTACTGTTATATATGTTTCATAATATAAATAAACCGATTGCATGTTCTATAGTTGTTCAAAACTAATAATCCACCCCTGTTCATATACGGACCAGCTCATTCCGTTTCTCTCTAACCGATATGGACATAACCATTTTGACCCAAAGCCTGATTATCCTTTACCTGTTCCACTGAGTCGAGAATTAACATTAGATCATTTTTGAAGCGTTGTAATGATCATTTGTTAATATTTAATAGAATTATTTGTTATCATTTACACCTGTACAACACTTTATCTTGACCGATGTGCATCTAGTGATTCTATTGATGATCTCATAGAAATTCTTGGTGTTCTTCCTTCAAATTCATCTGTGGTATTTCTTTAACCACCAACCGTCTTCGAGATCAAAGCTATCGTTTTTCGCTCAACACGACTCCGGGGAAATCTAATAAAATAAAATAGGCTCTGAAAATGGTTTTCTCCAAAAGACAAGGTTATCCATAATATATCTAAAAGGACTGCAGCACGAAGTCGTCCATACAGATGTTACTAACTACTAGTAAAACAGAACACTTGATAACACTTGATGATTGAGTCCTAACGTACCATTACTTTGATTGTAGAATGTTCTAACTTGGAAGCCAGACCCAAAACCCAAGTATAGGTTTCTTGTTGTAGGAGCCACGGTGGCTTAGTTAGTAAGGCGTTGGCTTACTAACCTGGAGGTTCCCTGCTTTGGTCAAGAAAGTTCATAAAGGACAGAAGACAACGTCTAGTCCTTCGGATAGGAGGAAAACCGCGAGGTCCCCTGTACAACAGGCTTGCACATAAAAGATCCTTTGGCAGTTGGAATTCGATATAGAAGTAGGCCGTAGCACCGCTGCCCGGGCAAAAGATTCCCCTCATAAATCACTGTATGGTGTATTTAGCCCAGTCGGAGCAGAACATTAGGACTTTAAACCCCATTTCATTTCTTTTTGTGTAGTTCTCCTGTACTATTAAAATCTGATAAACATTTAATATGGTAAAATGATGGTTATTATATGTATGTAGTAGCCATGTATCCCTTATGACTGGTTTGATAGTTGGACCTCATTTTACTCTATTAAAAGGTTTTTGTTTGTAATAGAAAGACCTGCCGTGACGTTGTTCAGCGCTGTAACAACGTAAAAACTTTCTAAATTTAACTTTCGTAATTGACATCGATAAATATGTGATAGATAAACTTACATGTATCTGATCATTTCATTCACCTAGCGATTATCCGTAAAGTGATCTAACATGAGTAGGCTATAAAATTACTAGTCACAAAAATAAAAAACCCTGAAACAACAGGAAATTTGTATTCTAAATTGGGTTTAAGTTATTCTACAATCCGTTATATATGGAAACCTCAGACTTGCTTTCATCAATGAAAATAAAAAAATCCCAAATAGTCAAACATCAATTTAAATGTTTTATCCCCCTTTTTCTAAAACGGTTATTTAATGTTGTAAACGTACACCATGTACATATTAACGTTACATTTGTTTTCTACATCCAATCATTAGCTAAACAATTTTAAAAAAAAATGACGCATGATAAAGCCCCATTGATTGTCTTCTGCAAAATATCCGAGGTTTTAATTAAACATGCATTATGCAAGAGCAAAATCTGCTTATTACAAGTCTTTCTTTAGGCCTGAAATGTTATCTAAATTATCAATTAGACATTAATTAACTTATCCAGACCATAATAAACTCTCGATGTCAAGGCTAGCCTTCGATGTTGGCTGGATTAGATTCCTATATGCCGCTAACGGCCATTGATAATTAAATTTCAAAAAGTGGATAATCGAGACTATGCTGTTTATATTAATGATTTCAGTAATCATGAGCGAGACTATGCAAAAATTTCACCTACTTCTTTCTCGGCTCATAGTGGATCAATTTGACTGAAAATTTCAGCAAATTACCTTTACACTATCTAGTTTTTAACTATTATAGCGAGAACTGCCATCTCTTTATCTTATCTCCCATAATGTATCTTTAAATTGAACACACGATCGTCAGGCGACTACTTTATAAATAATTTTTACTTCAATATGCTTACATTCATATTTCATGTGGCATATAACAGATCATGACTCATGCTGGTATTTCACAATGCTTTTCACTGGGTTATATTCCTGATTGTTTTTGTTTTCAAATTTGAGTGAAGCCTGTATTACTACGCAGTGGACGCTTACGGCCAGCCCCCAGATCCATTCACTTAATGTGATATGTTGGTTTGTTTGTGATTTCTGCGTATTGTTTCTTGCCCGTAGATTTGTTTTATGTAAATTATGTGTGGTGCAGTCCCCCCCCCTGCACTTACTATTAGATATATTAAATGTAATTTAATAATCTGGTCAGCTGAATGATTCTACTGACAGTTCACCTGATGCTTCGGATTTGGTAAGAGAATAAACTCGACAATATCGAAAGCCCCTGAACAATACGTAGGTATAGGGACACTAAAGGTATATAATATGTAAATGTAGGGAAAGGCTATGAAAACAAAGTTTTCAGATAAATATCTTCTTAGCCTTGCGGCTGTCACTGGACATAACCGTGTGAAATGCTGGCATACCATAACAAAACTATGTATTGACTGCCTTTAGGCTACAAAGCCTGACCTTCCCTCCCAGGAACAGATTTTTCTTTTCCAGATTTCAGCTTTATCATCTCCCATCTTTTGCACAAACACAATCTTCACCGTTGACTGGACGATTTTAATCGAGATAACCATCAAAATACAGTTTGCAATTTTGGAGGAGTATAATGGTTTTATGATAAACAACTTTCTGACAGGAAGTGACTCCTGCGGAGCTGACAAGGATAACGTTTCCTGTTGTCGTTCTGATGGAACAAAAATCCGAGATGACGATGCCCGGACTAAATTCCCCCTAGCACTACACCATAGAGGTCTGGGTATACTTGCGAGCTCTTAGTCGCTGATATGTTTTTTGGGTCAACAAATCAAAGAACGTTTAGCCGATTATCTATTATCGACGTTTGTGAGGGGAAGATATATCATCGACCACCATTACATAGATATGGATGTACACGTTTAACACACAAGAGAGAAATCGGGTTTAACGTCCACTCGACACAAATCAGGTCCTTTCGAGATTAACGCATGGTTCAATTTTTGTTCAATAATTCGCTTGCGCGTAGGGGTCTTTAGCAGTGGGAGAAAACCGGAGGACCCGGAGAAAACCCACGAGATTGGACAGGCGACCCTACTCCTTGTCACACGTTTAACAGCTTAATCGTCTGATATAACAGTAAAACAATGTATCCGGTTTGTTTTTTTAAAAAAAACACACTAAAACTGACTGAAGACTGATGCATTGAAAGATTTATTTTGTTGCCGACAGTCTGTTTATCATCGGCAACAAAACACTATACGGATTTCCCTTCACCGACATTTAGTTGACCATCGTATGCCGTGCACAACCATGATAAAAAATCGCGAACAAATAGTTTTTGGTGTGCGCCAACCTTAGTAGAAATGGCAAGCTGACAGATATACATTAACCAATGTGTAATTCAATAACCGGATGGACACCACAAATGAATGCAATGAAAATGGTATTTGATATTTATGATATATAGATCTTTGATAATCGTGATTTTTCCTCACGCGAACAGTATCATGGTGTGATTACAATGACACAGCAAATACAACAAGATGACTAGTCATCATCATCTCGCGCCCTTGCGCTCCTCTTGGAGTATCAATGGGACTAGTCAGAAGATTCATACTCTGATCGTCAAAGGGTCGCTACTCCCTGTAAGGTTTGCTCAACACCCTTTACTTACCCCAATCAGCTGCGGTTTGTTAAACATTAAGTTTATAAATCAGAAAATAAGATACTATAATAGTTTGAAGTTTGTACAAAGTTTCAAAAACATTTCTTGAACGGATAATGAAATATGCTCCAGAAACGAAATTGGGACTGAAGAACGAACATCGGAAAATAAAATAATAGATTGATGAATATAAAAGTGTTATAATGGTACCTTGAACAGTTTCTCAGAGATGCTCTAGAATAATAATTATATACCAAAAACTAATAAGTCAAATGTGTAGTAAAAATTAAAAAATCAGAGAAAATTGTTTCCATGGAAACACAAAAATTATTAATCTGACAAATTTCTAATTAGAAAAAGGCACAACTACTGTAATAGGTTGCAAAGTTTTAAAACGATATCTTGAACGGTTTATGGGAAATGCTCCGGGAACAAAATTGTACATAAAAATTACGTCAAATTTGTTTCCATTAAAACATAATAAAGAATATTCAAATGCAACCAAAACTCGATGACTATCAGAAACAATGACACTCCTCCCCTGGCGACCTTCGTCCCGATATGGATCCTCCTTAGTACATCACAAATTTGATTCTTATGGCCTGCATGCACCCAGGTCATTTTTTAAAGGTTTGGAATCTGACGGAGATGTTCATTTGATTGTCTGTCATATACCCATAGCGACAGTGAGAAGATTAAACCAATAAGACTTATTCGACCGTCCGGAAGCGTAACGATATTTTCGTAGATCATTTCGTGTCAATATTAAAGAAACTTTATACATAAAGCCATTAAACCCCGCTGATTCAACACATAATTATATATACGAACACACACACACACACCCCTTTACATATAAAGAACAAGCTTCACTGAATGTTTATAAAAAGGGTCGAAACGAGATACCAAAAAATATTTAATACATATTTGATACACTTGACACTTCTAGTAAAGCGGGTTGGATTGAATAGTCCATATAAAGAAAATTGGAGAGGTAAGGAGACTCGCAATTTACCATTCAAAAAATCTGTCATTAAAAGGTTTACTGATTTCTCCGATATCATATGATAGGTGACTTAACTGAGATAAGAGGTGGAGATAAAAGTTGATTTATGATAAATGTGTGTAAATTATTTGTATATCATATTCTTCATATTTTAAATTAAAAAAATAAAAATAAAAATTCTTTATTATGAGGGGAGGCGTTACCAGAGTCAGTGATACAGCACAAAATGCATTTAACTTCTAAGGTTAAAAGGATATTATTCAAATGGAGTAAAATTGTTCTGACGTCGACTCATTATTATTTTTATGTACATATTTCCTTTTTGTTAAGTATATTATAGTAGTAAAAATCTTATCTCATTTATTAAGTGAAAACTGCAGTTCATATCAAAATATCATCTCTTTGAAGTGATTTGATATTTAAATATAAAATAATTACACTTTGTGGGATATACTCGAAAGTGGATTTTTTTTTTCGGAGGTTTTTATGAATAGTTGATAAAGATTAAACTTATTAAATATCAGTTGGAGCCACGGTGGCTAAGTGGGTGAGACGCTGCCTCGCTAGCTGGGGGTCGCGAGTTCGGTCCCTGCATTGGTCGAGAAAGTTTATCGGGATTTTCCGGCGTGGTTTCCCCTTGTCAGTGGTGCAGGACGGAGGACCTGACAAGGACAGCTGTCTAGTCGTTCGGATGAGACCAAAAACCGTATACATGTATACATTGGCGTGCACTTAAAAGATACCTTGGCAGTTGTAATTCGATATAACAGTAGGCCATAGTGCCGTTATCCGGGAAAAGTTTCCCTCATACCACACTGTAGGGTGTATGCCTGTCTTCATTAGCCCAGCTGGGGCAGAACAGTATGACGTTAAACCCCATTTCATATACATATAAATTGTTCATGCATCTATGAAAAACATGTTTCATAGTCATGTTATTACTACGTGGTAGGTGACCTTGACTTGATGTCGGCTTAACGTGCGCTTCCACCTAGGGTCATATCGCAGTTGACCAGTCATCAATGATTTTAATACTATCCAACCGGAAGTAGCTAAGATAACCCAGAAACACATATCTGACAAAGGCAATATTTATTGGAATGCAAGGATTATACGCATTTTGAGAATTAATTTAGTTCATATCCCACTTAGCTAATTCGAAGACTTGCCCATAAGGAATTAGATAAGAAGTGTTAAGATTTGTATTGATTATTATTTTCATTGCATGGGTTCTTTAAAAAAGATTTAATGCTTCGTCGAAAGTATGTCGTATTGTGACAAACATACGGATATGGTCTTGTATGCAATACGAAAGAGGAGATTGACCCCCATTGCCAATGGGTTATTTTACGTGACGTCAAAATGTACATGGCATAACCTAACATTCGAGTCTCTGTCTCGTGTCCTGGACGTTTGTGCCACTGGAGACTGACGGATTAAAGATGTCGTAGTTTAGTTTTAGTTGTTATGAATCAATAAGGTGGAAAATGATACCCCGAATCATCACCAAACAGGAGAATGACATTATATGTATCAGACTCAACTCATTTGTTAGCTATTACACATATGGAGATCTAATAATTTTCAATTAAGAAATTTGATTTATCTTTAGTGACATTATGTACGTCCATTTAACACGCGTTTACAGTACAATTATACAAAAATGAAAAGTTGCATTTAACAAGGATGGGAATCATGCAAATCAACACAACATCAATTCCACATTCAATATCATTGATTACATAATCAACTATTACCTCTATCAGAAGATGAAGCTGGGGAATTACAAATATTAAACGTTGCCCTTGTAATTTATTTAAGTGTGAAACCATAATGCAAGTGTAAACAAATACCGCATACGGCATTGTATCGTTTGTGCAATTTGATACAACCTTCAACCTTTGTGGTGTTGGAACTTTAAAGCTGTTATTTCAATCATGACGAAATCTTGAAATATTTCCGAAGTATAAATCCACAACGTGCTATACCTCCCATGTAGTCTGTGATGCTAAGCATGGTTGATTTAGGGTTAGGTTAGGGTTAGAATTCTTTTTAAAAAGTGAATGACATTGGGTGTTGACACGATATATTTTTTTAAATAGTGGCACAGACATTGATTTAAAACGTTTGTTTAACGCGATAGCCCCACCCAATTAAACTAATTAAAATACAGTTCATACTTCGTGCACACAAAGGATTAATTTTATTTATCGGTGATTTTATATCATCAATTAATAAATCATTGGCCCGATGTAAGTTATATCTGCTATTACCTGGATTGGTAAATATTTTCCAAAATGCACGCTTTTATAGTGGAGATTGTTGTTTACGCCATTGAAAAACGCCACTATATTTAGCTTTGTATATAAAATTGCTGGTCCTAGAGTTTGAATTTGATTATGTAATAGTCTCGGTCACCCAGAACCCTCTAGTCTTCAACGTACGGAGGGTCTGGGACCGTTGTCAATATTTGACGTAAAGTCGGTAAAGTCCATTGCCCCTGCGTAACCGGGAGTTTGGTTTTTAATGTGATTGATTATCCAGTATCTTTGGCCAAGTTAAGTAAGAGTTGCGCCCCTTCCCGCAACAAATCCCATAATTCTTGCATTATTATAAACAAACATGAATCTTGACACGAATTAGGATTAATTTAAAAAAAACCATAGATATGGCCCATGAAAAGAGACATTTTACAATAAAAAAATTAAGAGTGTTGGATATTGAACTGGCATGCAATCAAATGGATTATTTGAAATGGCATTCTTAAATAAATTTCATGGGCGTCATCTTGTTTTAGGACGAGTTACCCGCCTTAGACGCTGTTTATGATAATGTAAAAGGCCGGATAATCTAGCCAATGATCTATTATTCTCAAATGTTGGCAATGCATCCAGACTAATATCCGTAGAATATTTTTCTGTGTGATAGAGACTAATCATGTAACATCTTAGGTGGAGATAACTCTCAAACCAACACGGTTCCCACGAATGACCAAATTAGAATTGAATTGTCATAGCATATTGTGAAATGAAAATATTCCACAAAACTCTTACTACTAAGGTGTCAGTGACAGGCGCAATGCATTAGCATAAATTGACGCATCATTTTCTATTTCAACAAGACTACCTCCTTATGACTAACCAAACAATCACAGTTCGAAAATAAATCTAAAACATTCTGATCTGCACAGCGTTTGCATGGTTTAAGTGATAGGGGCAATAACTCCACATATAACTGATGAGCTACTATGAATTTCGACAGGGTTTCTCCTTGACATCAGTTGATCAATCCTGCAAAATCTGACTTGCAGTGAAGCTTTTTAGGGTGTCAATGAAGTGGACTGAAATTATGAAAAAAATTGGTGCGTGATTCGTTACGACTAACGGAAAAAAATCTGACCTGTATCGTGGCTCCGGGGTTTCGGTGATTGGGCAAAAACTTTGTTCAAAAAATCTTTAGCCCAGCAAATTTAAAAAAAATCTCCTCAAGGCTTGACATAGCAAGGCCTTAGCTACTGTACGTTATTTCTTTTACATAAACATATTATGTGATAATATTTATGTTACCCTAATCGTTAAGAAGTAAACCTTTAAAATGAAAATGAAATGTATTGGGTTTAGCGTCCTTCTGCTCCGACTAGGACATTGAAGACGTGGATACACCATACAGTGGACTATGGGGAAAGTTTTCCCCAGACAGCGGCGCTACGGCCTACTCTTATATCGAATTCCAACTGCACGCTTATGTGTACATGGGACCTCTGTTTTTCGTCCCATGACTGGTCAACTGCGATATGACCCTAGATGGAAGCGCACGTTAAGGCGACATCAAGTCAAGTTCAAGGACCATGTAGTAATAACATGACTATGAAACATGTTTTTCATACATGTAAGAACAATTTATATGTATGTGAAATGAAATGAAATGGGGTTTAACGTCCTACTGTTCTGCTCCAGCTGGGCTAATGAAGACGGGCATACACCATACAGTGTGCTATGAGGGAAATTTTTCCCGGGCAACGGCACTATGGTCTACTGTTTTATCGAATTACAACCGCCAATGTATACATGGGAACTCGGTTTTGGTCCCATCCGAACGACTAGACAACTATCCTTGTCAGGTCCTCCGCCCTGTACCACTGACAAGGGGAAACCATGCCGGAAAATCCCACTGAACCTGCAAACTCCAGATTAGCGAGCTAGCGTCTTACTCACTTAGCCACCGTGGCTCCCACAAACTTTAAAATATGTAATTGTTATGCACTACTTATCTTTCATTATTATGGTAGTCGTGTGGTTATGGTGAAAATGAATAAATAATAACGAAGCTTATCAGGTGAAAAAAGAGTCATAAACGATTGGAATTCATTTTATGTTCTGGAAAAATGTCAATCTCATTATGTGCATTACTACATAAAATAAACTTCATTGTGTTAGTGTCATATAACTAAAGTAGGCAAAATACCATATACCCCATTTGTATTGTTTTGAATAGATAAGCTACATTTATTAGAAAACTATCTGTTGTGTTAATATTACATGCATATCTCTTTACAACTCACTTCAAAATTTGTTAATTTTACAGGCTTTTTCAAAATTTGTTCGACAGAGATAAAGTGCAGGCGTTATGCAATTACATCGCTTATTCTCTAATGAACGAGATCGGCCACCATTACAATGATTACACGCCTGACATTTTTCCATGTGTCACGGAGTTCTCGCCCGGAGCGGTGATAAGCGAGATATTCAGGTTTGACTTCACATCTTATAGTGGAAGCAATGACTGCAATGACGTAGATGTCGGGCTTGTGATTTTATTGATATAATGTGTGGTATTCACACAACCGCTTGGTCAAATTATATTAGTATTTTTACTCTTGTCTCCAATATTACTAGTTCGGTGACAAACGGTGCGTCTCTTTTAAGATGGACGTTTAAAAGCTCGGTTCGAGTAATAACGATGGAGTGTGATAACATTGGATATTTCACTTTTAAAATCTTTATTTTAAATCTCATACGAAACAAAATACATGTAGGTATCAGCGGGTGACTAACATTCGATCTGGTTATTCAAGTCGACTCGCCATATCAGTCTGTTAATCCTTTTAGACGCACATCAGGACATCGGCGACCGTAACTGTTCTTTGACAAGGAAATTTGACTACATATTTGGCGACGAGCCTTGACGGGAGAACAGAATTACAAGGTTATAATACCCACTTGTAAATATCATTTGATATTTGATATTCTTTAATAGGAAATATAGCTCATTATACCATGATTAGAGGCGGTGTTAACTTTGATCTCATATAATATTATTAAATTCACGAAACAAATTGATAGTGCCACATGATTGGCTAATTGATCCCGAAATATTTCAGATTTGGCATTTTCTTTATGAAATGACTTGAATTCGTCATAAAATTTTGAGTTGTTATTTCATTAAATTCTTGTCATAAATTTGGTTCCCATCGGTCGATGGAATGAGAATTGTCGGCATTATTTCTAATCCACTCGACTTCATTTATTGACGCAAGGTTCACAACGCCATTGCGGATTAATCTGTATTTATTGTAGCGTAACCAACCAGAATCTTATATTCTATCAGGTACAATTTCTTATAATTTTTACATTAGTTTTATAGAGACCAGTCGACTAGACAGTATTTTAATTTTGAAAATATATTAATGCTGTCATTCGACCATTGAGGGGATGATAAATATTCAAGTTTAGCAAAGAATTGCAAGCAAGGATAATAATTTAATACGTGTTATAAGACTATGTTTAGCGACGAGCGAGAAGTTGATCTCTTCCGTTGTGAAAGATGCCAAACGAGTGTAAAAACTCCATGAACTTCAAGAAGTACAACAAAACTACGAAAACAAGTACACGTCATCTACAACTATTACTGATTCACAAGTAGAAGAGTTCACCTCGTTCAGCACCATCCGTACAATTACAACACCCATAAATTTGTAAAATACTACAAAGTTTCCACGTCTGCTTAATACAGATTCCATTATGCATCCAATATGTTTTAGTTGTCAGAGTGCTGGCACCACAGCAGTTGATACTTGTCAAAGATTAGAAAACACACGTAGTTTCGTCCTTACACCACGCCACCTAATCAACTTAGACATGAATCGTGTAAATTTTCTCTATATACATTAAAATATATTTTAGTGCGTGCACTGGAAAAAATTGAAAGTCTTCTAACGGGTTAAGAAATGTTTGGTTTATTATCTTCAACACAAAATAAGATGCCTTATATTTTCGAAAACAATTACATTTCTGTTTAGTATTAAAACTACAGAGGTGGCAAATCCCGACTCCATTCAAGATATGTATTTGATTTAAATATGTAAGGTGCTAGCTCGGGCCCGGTGTTTCAGCGTAGTTTCGAACCACATCCTCTGAATGGTATTGATTGGCTGAGATTTCTATCAGGTATGGATGAACATCATGAATGAGCAAATTTACCGTGTTCAAACTTATCATCCATTAGACAATAAATATGATGGACTTCAACGAAATATGATAGTTGTATTACTGGTGTTATAAAATCCATGATCTATTGAGGATTAAGCCCACTTCAGCTCTTATTATATCGTCAAACGGTTGATTGTCCCTTTAATTATAAATAAAAGAACATTATTTATTTATATATCAACCCGTATATCTTGTAGTCTATAAAATTAGTACAATGTGGACTACATATAGTTTTATTACACTGATTGCTTATTAATATATGACCCGTCTTGTTAACAGATTATTTTAATCAGTTTACAGTAATTAAAACTGTCATCTGGCTTTATCTCCGATCTGATGAGTTGACAATTGTTATTTGTAAAACGTGGGAAATTAAAGACTTTAAGATTTGATGAAATCTTTTATCTGTAGATTTGTACTATCATGTTACGGTTAAAGTGTGTAACTAGAAACTCTATAATATCAATTATTGAAATGCGTAAAGAATAGAATAAAGGCGTGGGTCTTTTTGTGGTGCTGTCTTGTACGATGCCAGAATATACCACACGAAATTGATTCCAGTGCTTTCTATCATTATTACAAAACGGGTGGGGACTGGATTTGTGGTTTATAAAAAGATTGAGAACTTTAGGATCCAGCGTGTTCTATCATTATTACTTGGCACAGACAAATACACTCCACCCCTCACACACAAACTACAACGAACGAAAACAAAATAACAACAACAACAACAAAACAACAACAACAATTAAAATTAGAAAAATTAGAGTTACGGCGTCCATAAAATACAATGACACTTTTAAAACATCAATTTAATTTCATTTAATTTTCATTAATGGCTTTAAGACAATCATTGTGTGGTTTGTTGATTTAGTATAACTTTTATATGTATGACAAAAACCTAACCACATATTTGCACGCATTCTTGAGTCTTGAGCCGTTTATAAAAAATGTAATTATTTCAAAAATTTAAATTTATGAAAATTAAATTTTTCTGTGTTTATTAAAGCAAAGATATGAAATATAAATTGCGATAAAAGCATCCATGTTAATATTCAAGTATCTATGACAACCCGATAAGAGGAGCGACATTATTTAGATAAAATTGTTGAGTAAGAAATCCTTCAATCAGGCTATTAATATGAAGTGTCTGACCTTACGTTCCGCTTCAAAGCGATGTTTATCGGCACCGTAGGCATTATCGCCACTTGGAAAAAAAGCACATACACGTACGCTCCATGAGTTTGACAAGTTTATTAAAAATTTTGAACTACTGACGAAATTTCACGGCATGATGTATGTTCTAATAACTTATTTAGAAAGATGAATAAACAGTATAAGGCAAGCGACCAGAGTATTTACTGAGTAGTTGTACATGTTTGTACATTACTTTGGTATATGATTTTATATGAAATCAGCTAACATCAAAATGTTATTTTTAGAATTTCTCGCTTGAGTTCACATTAAGACTGATTTCTTAATTGTTTCTACAAGAACATTTCAAAACCGAAAAATTCATGAAAGGAACAGTATTCTAAAAGGTAATTGTATTGCCAAATCTGTTAGCTCAAAACTGAGTTATGGTGCAGAATGGCGAAAAGTAATAAACAGATATAAACAGGGATTGGCTAAATCTGTATTCATTCTGCGCAGCTTTATTACCAGAAATGTGACCTCTATCCGAAACCGGAAATGCTCTGGATTTGTGATACAGTATGCTATGGGGGACATTTTGTCCGGACAGTGGCATTTTTTACGTTCACGTTCACACCAACGTGTACACGGGACCTCGTTTTTTTGAC
This sequence comes from Patella vulgata, assembly GCF_932274485.2. NCBI lineage: Eukaryota > Metazoa > Mollusca > Gastropoda > Patellidae > Patella > Patella vulgata. The sequence goes on from NC_065885.2 coordinate 50,654,736, forward strand.
CCAACATAACGACTAAACGATGTTCCCTGTCAGATCCTGCATCACTGACAAGAGGAAAACACGCTGAAAACATGCAGAGAACTTCCTCGGCCTACACCGAGATCGTACCCTGGTCCTCCTGTTGAGTGCACCAGATCCTTACTCGCTGAGCCACCTTTAGCACAATATTTAAAGCTATTTAAATTTACGGCGAATTTACTAACGGAATGTAATGGAAGATGTCAAACATTTGTACTGAGATACATATTAATAGACATTACTGACACAATAAAACGTTATATAGAACGTAATATAATAATTAGTAATACGTTTAAACATACTATAATTTACCGAAACAAGCTTCAAGCGTGGCTCATTAAGGAACTCAAAACGATTGATGAAAATTTCCAAAATATACGTTGTCAATATAATAAATTTAAATGTCACTAATTATTTTAATTATATAAGCTGAATCACATATATTAGTCTCTTTACTTATTGATCTTTTTGTTAAATAAAAATGAATGTCGTATTCTAGCCGGATGTAGTTAGAGTTACCTCCCTTCGTTAGGCAAAACGTTATGGAGCAAATGGAAATGTTTACTGATTAATAAGCGTTTCTCAAATTAAATTCAGGCAATAATTTGTGATTCTCTGGTTTCCATTATCTTATTAACAAATCCAGGTATTTTAATATTTATAAAGAAAATCACCTGGCTATGTCGTAGATTTAAAAATCTATATTTAGTCTTACTGTTACGTATGGAACCCTTATTTGTATTTTACTTTCAATAGTTTCATGATATGTTTTCGCCTACAGGTATATCTAGCCCATAGATAATTATTATCTAGATAGAGTAACTATAAATATCTTAGTAAAATAATGTTATTGATTATATCTAACAATATATTTTTTGTTAACTATATATGTTTGTTTATCATAATGACATACCCTATATCTACATATGTGATTTAACAATAATCAAAATACTACATTTCCTATATTAAAATAAGATTTTATCCACTGACAAATTTGAAATCAATTTTTGTTTGCATAACCTAAGCCTCAAATAAATAAATCTCAAATATTGTCAAATCACATAATATTATGTTTTTGTTTACATTGACATTATGATGTTTAAGTATTGTTTTAGGTACAAATGGCTTGAAATAGCTGTGAAATGTATTTCTGATCACACAAGAAGCATCGTTTATCAACTAGAATGTAACTTATAACCGTGTACCCGTCTTCATTAGCCCAGTCGATGCAGAAAAGTAGGACGTTAAAGCCCATTTCATGTAATTTATAACTGTGTACTTGACCATACTGCAACTTCATGGATGTAATTACGTCGTATATACCTTCTCGTACCTTCTCCAGTACCATAATCAAACGTTGGTAGGAGGGTATTTGTTCGCGCGGCTCCTTGTGAATAGAACAGGTTATCCCTTTTTGTCCAGAAAAGCCCCGATTCTGCTTTTTTAAAAACAATTCCCATGACTTTATTCACCATTTGAAAATACATTTGAATGATCCCCTAATATATTTATTACTTTATCATTGTCAGATACAGGCTGTTCCGAGTTGCTCTGTACATTTATCATAATTATTTGTTTATTTTTATCGCAATTGTTTTTGTAAAACACCACAGAGCAGCCATAATCATTATTGTTAAAGAAAGGGGCTGGTTGTCGTGTTTTATTATCAGAACTACAAAATTTTATTCCCCCCTCCTCGCTCCCCTAACATCCAGTGCAACTTCTCAACCCAAACTACAATTTATAAGTTACAAATACAACTACAAAGATCAAAGGAGTATATACTTGACAGGTTAACGTATTAAACAATAAATGATTGTTTGTTGCATAGATTAATATATCAGGATTAATTATCTTTTTATCAGCTAAATTCCATTTTAAATTTAGAAGAATTTTCTTTAAAATGTCTGTGCTAAACACACTTTTCAATTGGTTTAAGTATTACAAAGTGCTGCTATATCAGTCAATCTTATTGCTTAATTTAGCGACTTATCATTTTCTTTTTTAAACATCACTGCAATCATATTTATACTCAAGCCAGCATAACAAAATGACGTAGAAAAAAAAATCTTAAGAATTCATCAGATTTTCTGAGTTTTTAAATACCTCTATTTAAGTTTTAAAAAGTCTCTATACAATCAGAATAAATATTTATTTCTGAAAAAAATGTTATCACAACCTCGGCAATTTTGTTAAATATCTAATTTATATAAAGCTTTCATTTAAGAAAAAAAACCTGACAAAGAATTTATTGAAATATACATTTCATGCTTTAGAGGTTAGTGGTAAAAAATACAAGGTTGCCTAAAATTTATGAGGCTCTTTGTAAACAAAACTTTCTTATCTTTGATAAAGAATAAAACAAACTTGTTGTAGACTGCTATTTGGTAATGTTAGAATATTATTTTTGATGTGAAATATTTCTCCAGGCGATATTTTGTTTATTGTTTTAGGAAATTGTAGTATTATCAGAGATGATATAAATATGGCGATATATTCGCTGTATACCAGAAATATGATATAACATGCTAACATTTCATCAAAAATATAGAAAGGCTTAATTGTATTTTACTTTTTACTGATTGTTATCGAGTAAGATCTGACACGTAATATCGAAAAGACATATTTTAATGACTTTTCCAACTTTAAAAAAATTTTCATTCGAGACCCTTACACTCAAAATAACACTTATTTCAATATTTGTAATTTTACGTAATTGAAAATTAATAAAGTTGATCTTTAAATCATAATTTAAGTTATAAAAATGTCATGTTCAGTACGTAATAGCTGAATTCACGTATTATGACTCTTTAATAGGAAATGAAATGGTATTTAATGTTTTAGATACTACAGATAACAAATCACATACACTCATTACAAATAATGACGATCACAGGTTTTTGTTTATTTTATCCATTCTATTTGATACGGGTTAATATAGTTTTACATCATTTTGCTATTTTCACCTATATGCAAATGTATGCCTACACATTAAAATTGTTAAACGGGCTAATCTTGATTCGACAACACAAAACCAACACTAGTATACTGAGCTTTGGTGTCGACACAATCTCTTTAAATCGAAACTCTAATATTAAGATAAAATACAATTATATACAATATACATTAAATATGGAGGGAATACACTTTAAGGCTAATGTCTTTATATATATATCATATAAACAACTTTTAACAAAATCTTTGACACCGCGCTGGCTGTATTCATCTTTATTAAAGTGTGATTTTTTTTTTAAAAAACGGAAATTTGAAACTCTACCCACTTCATATTTTGATCTTATCGATAACTCTATAAAACACAATATATGAATAGTTACTGGGTATACTCGGCATATTCTCTGCGTAATTATCACTTCATTTCTTTTCGTTTCTTTAAAAATTGAAATTTATACCACACCCTTTACCATCTAAATTTTGAAATTGATTAAAAACGGAACAGATAATGAAGAGTTATTGTTGACTCCATGTGACATTGACAAGGGGTAATTTTAACATCACGGTTATACAATTGATTAGGTAGCTCTGTATTGAACACTATCAAATACACACTTCAAAGGAAACAGATACACTTGGAGATTTTTGGGGTGTCGACTGAAGGCAAGTGTGTAAATAATAGGCTTATATTATAATTTATAAAACGAAAATAAAACCGAGAGACTCTTCTAGTTTCTTTCACAGCTGATCCAGTTGAAGCTTTTGAAATATGCAAATAGACTATATATAGATGTAAAAACCCAGTTAGAAGAATGACTTCTATGAGAATATTACATAAATATAATGAATATTCCACCATCTTATGCTGTGCAGTCATTTGATTGACTACCCAGTTCTTGCTTTCTTAACATTTGGCACAAAGATATTTTATGTCAATCCCTTCCAACACGAAAACCAGATACTTTCTGCCCCATTTATTAGATATATACTTAAGCGAGATATAACATTTATGTAATTGAGATGCTTTAGCATATTTGGTTTATAAATAAACCCCCTTTATCTTGTATTATCATTTTAATCTTATTCCAATTAAAGCATTTAAAATTTAAAGAAATATGAGTGCAGTTTAGTCTTTGTTTTTAAAATCCATACATTATAATGTTCTCGGTTTTAATAGCCTTATCTGTGTTTATGAAATGATACGTATAATAGACTGGGCCCAATCAAGATATGATAATAACGGCTTATCATGTCTCTAATGTCTTAAGATTGCGCTATCTGAGATTCTTTCCATTTGGATTATTTGAAAAAATTATGGAGAGAAGAGTGTGCCAATATATCGGTATTCTCTGATTGTATTTGTCCCAGAAATTTGGTACATTCGTACTATATTACAGAGGATAAAGACTGAGCGTCAAAGGGACTCTCAAATAATTGGTTCTTTGGTAAACGAAGCAGAGTAGTGTTTATAACGAATTAACAAAATCTACCCTTCAAATGGTTGTACAGATGCATGTGTGTCGACGATTCCTTAATCTATTTTCTTCATCAGAACTTCTTACCTAACAGAATAAAACTGTGTGCTTTAATCTAGAAGGGCAAAAAATACTACAGACAACACTGGAACTGGTTGTACGGTTGCCCGTGAAAGCAACTAAATGTCATAAAAATCCCAACAACATCTGAAAATCATGCCTTTTGAAAATTGTTTCAAAACTTCAAATTACGTATTGCTGTAAATGGAAGGTGCAGTCATGTAGAGGCAGTCAATCGCCTGATTGACGTTTACCAATGAAATTTACAAATCAAAATAACCTTTCACTGTAACATGTTTATAGATAAAACGCTTTCACAGCAAGTATAGTATCTCTGTAAAAATCTCCCAAGTACACTGGTGTACAAGGTCAATAACTATGCGCATGGCCACAGAAACGCATGATATGACTAAACCATCAAAGTTTGGACATAATTCCTAATATGCTTTGTCTATAAAGTTTTAGATGGTTTACGAGATAAGGGCAATAACTCTGTAAATATCCATGGAGAATCCCATAAAGAGAGAGAGAGAGAGAGAGAGATAGAGAGAGAGAGAGAGGGGGGTTAAAGTGCGCTCGACACATACTAGGTCATTTCCGGACTAACATGGTTCAATTTTATTTCATTAATTCGCTTGCGCGTAGGTGTCTTTTGACAGTGGGAGGAAACCGGAGGATCCGGAGAAAACTCATGAGGTTGAACAGGCAACCCTACTGCTTGTCACGTACAAGCGGGGAGTCAAAACCACGCTACTTGAACCAATGACAGACCTTATGATACAACGCGCATGCGTTAACCATTTGGTCTCCCAACCCCTCTGAGATGTCCATTACGACAGTTTCAAAACATTATAAAACAACTTCTCTTATCATGGACGGTAATGTGTTTACATGGCATTTGCAAGACGGAGAATAACTGTAAATAACTGCCAAAGTTCCATAGCTTCATTCATAAAATTTATTCTTAATCAATCCAAAACAATTCATCAGTAACGCTTCAACAAGGTTTTCATGTCAAGGGCAATACTTCTGTTAATCTGTAGATTTTAGAAAGGGTTCACTTTTGCAACATACAATAATACTATTAAAATTTTCACGCCCCCGCCCCTCCCACAAGAAGAAAAACAAGCCAAACCTCATGAAAGCAATGAAATTTCATGAATTTGCAACTAAGCCTACTTGGCAACGGAGCAAGCCAGAAATTGCGTATTAGGTATAACTGGTACAGTCTAGTAATCGAAATTTAAAATAAACAAGTGCATTATAACCAAGACATAGATAATACACTACGATCAAATGACGGCATTACCAAAAACTTTGTTTATTTGATAAAATGAGAAAGCAAACAACAAATTACGAAACGGGAAACTTATTATTGCGGCATACGAGTACGATATATAAAATTGGCAACACTAAATGTTCGTTTCTGTTCGTATTCTTTCACAATAATAAATGTATATCCTGCAATTAGTGAAGACGTAATTCAGAATCGCGTCACAATATCTCGAAAAGTCATATTCTTAAGATTTACTATTGAAGTTCAATTTAGTTAATTTGAATATTATGTAATAGCATTCGGTCTAATGTACTTGTATTTTTGGCGGATATGGTCTACCACCTTACAGACAAATACAAACTGAAGAATGAAGTAGATGAAACGAAGTGAAAGTATATCACCAATATGTATCTGTAATTATCTTTATCCTCGCTATTCAACCATTAATCATTCGCGTCAAATGCTGCAACGCACGGCGTGTCATGTTTGGTGTTATCTAAGAGATGGGCTATCTTTACACTTATTTGAACCAAGGTCTTTTCATACCCGATGATAACATTCCCTTTTGTAAAATTCTAAAGCCTGCTTTGAAAATGGTCATTTCGTCTGTTTTATACCATTTTAAAAGGAGGGATATATCTTATCTAGCAAAAATCACTCAAAGTGATGAAATGATATTATAAAAATGAAATTGCACAGTAAAGATACTATTTTTTATTCCATAAAAAACCCAGTTAAATAGCGGCCGCGGTAGGCAAGACAGTGAAGTATGAACAAAAAAGAAATATGACAAGACATAAAAATTAAAACGAAAATAAGGGACGATGGCTGTTTCTTTCATTGATATAGTTACATGCTCGACATTCATGCGCGAAAGGACAATCATTTCCTGCAGGCATCATTATCAAAGCGAGGTTGGGAGGAGGCGTTTAATATGACGTAATGGAAGGTAAACCATGACGTAATAATGGTTCTTCTCATTTAGCGAGGGGGAGATAAGGAGTAGAATTGGGTGGTAACTGCTGGGTAGCTAACTAACTGTGAAATAGTATGTTAAACTTATAAAGACAGATACACACTGGTACACATCACATCTAATTTGTTTCTTATCACAGTAAAATGCCTTTGAAATTCGTCACCCATGATTGCATTAATTGATTAAGAAGGTGGGTTGTGGAGGTCTGGGACAGCTTAGTAGTAATTATTGTTCCCTTCACATTTTATTCTCTTGATAGAAAAAATGATCACCCATTTTCCTCCCATCGAAAACAAAAAACATCACTCAAACAAAACAGATCATCGAGCAGAACAAGAAATTACATCAAAACCAACAACTTTAATTATACCCAGTACAAAGACTATTAGTGAATTCCTTGTGACAAGTGTTTTCCCCGTTATTCAGTTGACGTGATTTCAGTTGATTTTTTGTGTTGCTCTATCTATCTATACGATCATCAGCTGTACATACAAATCTATTTCTATTTTTTTTATCCGAGTTGTGATAGGTTCACAATCATATGATAAAATTGTTTAACCCCAGACACATTACAATTTACAACCATTTTAGTTTAATTCGGAGAATGTATTTCAAATCATATGTTTGATTTTATTTGTTTATCATGAAAAGGATGCATCGTCGCAGATATGGCAAAGATATTAAGCCTCATGTCATGGAACTGAATCTGTTTCATAATCGACATTTTACAATAGAATTTCACTTTATTGTTCCCGTTTCAGCCATAGTTTCCATTTCCAGAATAGTCTGGGACATAGAAGTACACATTCAGAAGTTTAAATGAGTTCGGTAAAACATAAAATACGGAATATAAAGAAAAGAAAATGAAAAATGAATTATGCCCGAGACTATATATTATATAAACTCACTATAACTCTCCTACACAGTGCGGGGGTTTGGGTGGCCAATGGCTAGCAAGTACGCGCTTTATGATAAGGTCTGTCATTGAGTCAACTGGGGTAGTTTCGATTCCTGTACAACCACGTGGAGTTTCTCTGGGTCCTCCGGTTTCCTCCCACTGCTAAAGATCCATACGCGCATTATGCAGTGTAAAAAAATCAGAGATGAAAAGACGAAACGAAATAATATCAATTGAAAAAATACAGACACGACATATACGAAGTCATCAGAGAACTATCAGTCAACTATCAGATATGTTTCCTTTATTTTTAATGTTAAAAAAAAAACATATTTTGAAAAAAAAAATACTACCGGAGGGTGTGGTTTTCTCGCAATCGGTTGGTTAATGACGTTAATGACTGGGGAGTCACGGTGGTCGAGAAAGTTCATCGGTATTTCCCTGCGTGGTTTCCCATTGTCAGTGGTGCAGGGCGGAGGGCCTGGGAGAGACCGAGGTCCCGTGTACACATTCGCGTGCGCGTAAAAGATCCCCTGGCAGTTGGAATTCGATATAAGAGTAGACCGCAGCTCCGCTGTCCGGGCAAAATTTTAATTATAGTACACTGCAGCATGGCGTATGCCCGTCTTCATTAGCCCAGTCGGAGCAGAACAGTAGGGCGTTAAACTCCATTTCATTTGGTTAATGACTGAAACCTTATTTCTACATTCTGTTTGTAACTCATTTAATTTTTGTACTTGGACAAATTTCAAATTATAACAAATATACCCGGAGCGGTTGTTGATATATCTCAGAAAAGTCAACCCTATCATGGTGTCATCAAATTCGACTGGTCAATTAAAAGTCACTGTCAACTCAAAAAGTCAACTACGCCCACATTTATCCAAAGACAGCATCATCATTTTCTACCATCAAGTTCTGTTTGTCGGCAAAGTTTAAAAGTAATCTAACTAACACCATCACGAAAAGAGGGGTTATTGGTAAAGGATTCAATTAGTTCATTGAAGAATTTTATTATCTTCTTCGATCCATATGGATTTCAATCACAACATCCACTGTTTTGATGATCGGTTTCATAAAGGTTTTGGCTTTTGATTGGATTAAGGCAAAAACGGCGAAGCCCTGAAAGACGAAGCTAATACAGAAGTACACAAATTTATTAGCTCACGTGTAAATAAACTGTTGGTTTAAACGCGCAAATAAATTGTTGGTTTAAACGCGCCCGTTTTATTAATTACATCTCCTAAATATATGTAATTTTAGATCAGGAAAGAACCATTACTTGTTCAGTATGTTATGGAAGAATTGGCATGACAAACGCCAAAATGACACGTACTAAGTAAGTAAAAAATGAACAGTTGCCGAGATATAATAAAAAGAAATATATAAAGCATAGACAAACACTACCAAGTCTAAGAATAAGCTCAAATAAATTTAGAATTAAAAGAAGAAGCTGTATCAAATTAAATGCTAAAGATCATCTATGTAATATATGTCAGGCAGTAAACGATGAAAGTCCGTTTCTAAATTCCCGCAAATAAAATATTCAGAAAGAACAATACATCTTCTAGACAAATTATATCACGCATCAACTTTCAATAGATTGACCAATTCCCAATAATTTAACATAAGGACGTTGAACAAAAATGGCGACATATTAAAATACTTATATGAATTTTGTGTATCAATAATTTATATCTCTCTGTACCTATGCTTCAGCATGCATCATTGTTTATTGCTTGTACAGTTTATTAATCATCTATAAACATAACCTTGTAAAATGTGTTAAAACTTAACGAAAGTCTCAGAACTGTTGGAGATAAAGCGAATATGAGATCTGGCTCTAAATGGTCCCCACATCCACAGTGTCCGTTGTTTGACTCAGGCCTAGAAGTATTGAAGCAATCAAAATGTAAATTATTAAAGATACAATATGGGAGATTAAAGAGCTGACAGTTCTCACTATAATAGTTAATGTAAAGGCAATTTGCTGAAAATTTCAGTCAAATTGAATTTTCAGCCTAGTCTCGATCATCATTACTAAAGTCGGTACGACAAAAAACATAGTCTTGGTTATCCAGTTCATGATTAAATCAAGAGCAGAAAATGATATCCTAATCCAGTAAATATCGCAAGCTAGCGTTCATCGAGAGTTGATTATGGTCTGGATGAGTTAATTAATGTCTAATTAATAATTTAGATAACATTTGAGGCCTAAAGACAGACCTGCAATAGGCAGATTTAGCTCTTGCATAATGTATGTTTAAATAAACTCCGTTTAACAAACAATGGGTCTGATTTTGGTGAATATTTAGATGACAAAAGTAGATTTAAACTAGAATGTAAATCCAAAACGAAAACCTATCAAAAGTCACAATTAGAAAAATTATGCGACGAAAGGGATCCTAAAATATTTTGCACTAAGATTAAAGTTTAAATTCAGAAACGGATATCCCCTGCCATAAATATTAATATTGAGAACTGGTACAACCACTTTAAGTCTTTACTTAATCCGTCAGTTGAATCCCCAGATGCTGAGTTTGATTGCTATATACGTGATAATAAATGTAAACATGATGAATGTCAATCGGATCCAGAATATTATGAACTAAATCGTGATATCTCACATAGTGAAATTCTTTGTGCTATTGCAAATTTAAAATCCGGCAAAGCTCCTGGTAAGGATCTCATTCCTGCTGACTTTTATAAGCATGTATCCTATCACAGGTTACCATTACTCCATAAACTATATAATTGTATATTTAGTAGTGGTGTGCTCCCTAAAATTGGTCCCTAGCATTATTCACCCTTTGCATAAAAGGGGCGACGCTGATAACCCTGGAAATTATCGGGGTATTTCATTGATAGATATCGCCTATAAAATACTATGCACCATTTTCAACAAAAGGCTTGTAAAGTGGTCTGATTAGAAAAATGTGCTTGTTGAAGAACAGGCAGGTTTTCGTCATGGATACTCTACAGTTGACAATATATTTGTTTTAAATGCAATAACCCAAAAATATCTCTCAAACTCAAAAGGTGGAGTCTTATATTGTGGATATATCGACTTTTCTACAGTCTATGGATGTCTTCCTAGAAGTAAATTGTTCTATATATTCTCCTTAAAAATGGTCTTAATGGTCGAATGTATAATATATTGTATAATATGGATTGTGTAAAATCAGCAGTAAGAGCTAATGGTTCACTCTCTGAGTATTTTAAATGCTTTTCTGGAGTTAAACAGGGTTGTATATTCAGCCCTTGGTTATTTGGACTGTTCATCAACGAGCTAGCCTTGTTAACCAGGGCTCAAAGTGGTGCTGGAATCTTCATTGATCCTAGTATCGATGACGTATTCTTACTTCTTTTTGCTGACGATCTTTCCCTCCTAGCTGATACGCCTGCAGATCTACAGAAGAGGCTGGATATTCTTGATAGATATTGTTCAAAATGGAGAGAGAGAGAAAAATGGGGTTTAACGTCCACTCGACACAAACTAGGATATTTCGGGACCAACACATGGTTTAATTTTTTATTTCAATAATTCGCTTGCGCGTAGGGGTCTTTAGCAGTGGGAGGAAACCGGAGAACCCGACGAAAACACACGAGGTTGGACAGGCGACCTTACTCCTTGTCACGTACAACCGGGGAATCGAAACCCTGCCAGTTGACTCAATGACAGACGGTATGATACAGTGCGCGCGTGCTAACCCGTTCAAAATTTAGAGAAATCCAAAATAGTAGTCTTCAAGAATGGGGGTATCCTGCCAAGGAGGGAGAGGTGGTATTATCAAGGAAAATCTTTTGAAGTCGTAAATAAATATAAATTCTTAGGAGTTGTATTCTCAAATCGACTCAAATGGAATCTATGTTGTACAACATTAGCACAACAAACTTCTAAAGCATTAAATGTCATCAAACTTTGCATTTCCAAACTAGGTCATAAAAATGTTACAATCACATTCAAACTATTTGATTCAAAGGTTTCTCCTATATTGTATTATGGGGGGGGGGGGGTTGGATGGCTGTATGGTTAGCGTGCGCGCGCTGTATCATAAAGTCTGTCATTAAGTCGACTGGTGTGGTTTCGAATCCCCGGTTGTACGTGACAAGGAGTAGGGTCGCCTGTCCAACCTCGTGGGTTTTCTCCGGGTCCTCCGGTTTCCTCCCACTGCTAAAGACCCCCACTATGCGCAAGCGAATTATTGAAATAAAATTAAAACCATATGTTAGTCCCGGGATGACCTAGTTGTGTCGAGTGAACGTTAAACCCCATTTCTCTCTCTCTCTATATTGTATTATGGGGATGAAGTGTGGGGAACTGAATTAAGAATAGATATCGAACAAGTCCAATATAGATTTTGTAAGTGGTTATTATGTACTGGTGTTAAAACAACAAATGCTTCAGTAAGAGCCGAATGTGGTAGATATGAATTATACACTAATTATATATGTAAAGCCCATTAACTCCAGATTACCGAAATTGTGTTACAAAATGCTCTATGATCTGGATGTACATATTAGAATAAATTGGTGAACTAATGTGCGTAAGATTTTGTTCATATACGGATTTGGTCATGTTGGGTTTATCAAAGTGTTGCTAATATTGCACAATTTAAACAGCGTGTTCCAGATGTAAGTCTTCAAGAATGGCATGATTTTATTACCAATTCCCCAAAATGTATGTTGTACAGTCAACTTAATTCTAGCACATAAGCTGAGATTTGCATTAGCAAACTTTAAATGTTCAACTGTTCAAGGTCGTAGGGACAAAACCCCCTGGGTAGAACGTATATGCAACTGTGGGCGATGAAATCCACTTCATACTGTCCAATGTCTAGATATCTATGACATAATTTCTTGCCGTCATGGTTTATTAGATCCCCATCAGTAAGCAATCTAGTGTCACTATTTAATTCGACTGATTACATTAAAATAAGGAATTTATCCTTGTTTGTATCAAAAGGTATAGAATTAAGGCAAATAATGTTCAGCTATTAACTCTAACTTTAGTTACTTTATTTATTGTAAATATTTTAACTATAATAGTAAAATTTAAATTGTAAATATCGTCTACAGTAAGAAAATTTGATATTTAAAATTTCATATAAGTTTTAATTTTGTTGAGATACGCCTTACTTTCGTTAAACACATGTATCGTCAAGTAGAAAGTAACTTGTAAATATTTGAACATTTGAGATTACTTATAGCATTATCTTTCAGATTTATTGTATGCGCACTGTATGATGTTGCCTTATATTTATTTTACAATTTGATATGTATTTCTAAATTTGTGGGGATACCAAAATTTAAAATGATCCACGACCTTTTACCGGTAATCTGGAACAAAGCTTATAATATACTAGTATTTTACAATTTGATATGTATTTCTAAATTGGTGGGGATACCAAAATTTGCAATGATCCACGACCTTTTATCGGTTAACCGTTCTCTAGTCTGTAATTTGTACCTGGTGCGTTTGAAGTATTCTATAGTGTGTGCCTTTGACCGAAGAAACGTCAGCATACATGCTGTGTGGTGCACATACATTTTAACATTAATCAAAACTCTAAATAATTTGTTGGTGCATATTTCAAAATTAACTGGCTTGGAGTGACAAGGCAGGTATCGGCAAATAAAAAATTAAATAAAGCGGCGATGATCTTCAATGAACACATAATCTATTAGAGTAATGCCGGTTGCTGGTCTTACAACCATTTAACAGCAGGGAGACTTGACATTAACGTCTATTTATCATTTTTTAAAAATAAACCGCCCCGGAGATTGAATATTACACAAAGAAAGGGGAGATTTGATTAAATCTGAGAAGACATTATATTTTATCAGGTGTTAATTTTTCAGATTTATTCTCTGAATTTATAATTTATATTTTTTGTAAAAGGTCCAGTTACTCTTTTTAACAACAAACAGAACATTCGTATTCTTTATTTCTTCAAGTTGAGTAACACTTGACCAGTGTATCATCTCACGAAACAGATGTGAATATTTTTAAAAAATATTCTGATATCGTATAGGCAGGTAAACGTCCAGACATGTGATTGTGAAAGAACTAATTTTAAAATATAATCTAGTTATACATAGTTCGAAATATGTTTTTTTTATGGCTGGTTGGTAAATTTGAATGAAATGAAATGGGGTTTAACACCTTACTTTTCTACACTAACCGGACTGATGAAAATGACATACGACATGTATTTTGTGTAAGGGGGTGCACGGGACCAACACGCGATCGAGTATAAACGCCTGTCCTTGCTAGGTGCAGCAGCTGTTAATATACAAGCAATTAAAAATGTATTTCTATAAATATCGTCATATTGCATTTTGAACCATGGTGGCCTCGGTGACAGATATTCTGTTGTGAAGGTTTGTATGGAACTTTGGAGCGATTTCGCCCAATACAAATTAGTTGGCACCATTGATATACCTTTACGTTAAACAAAATACCATTTTTGTTTCTTTTATAAGGTCATCATCTGTTCTTCATTCTAACCTCTTTCAGCGTGTGGTCAGCATTTTTTTTCGTGACAAACAAAACGTGACTTTATAAAGAATTAATATGAATTGGTTATTACTTTTACTACTACAACAATACACAGCTTAGTATCAAAACAACGTTTGTAACAAAATCACAGTCGACCAAGAGCATAATCTTAATGAAGCAAAGTTATATTGCCTGTTTTCACGAACAAGACCACCGATGACATTTACTCACTGAAGTTCATGCATGTTTTCTGTTAAAGTTTTCTAATTTAGTCTGGTTTCTAAGACACAAGTTGTATAGAAGATGGTAAGTTTGATAATCTATTATTCACGTTGTTCGGCAACTTGACGGAGATTCGCTACTAATTTATATCTAATTAGACTAATGAGATTTCCAGATACGTCCAATCAGAGATGGTATCAGTTTTACATGTACATATACAGCGGGCTTCTAGTCTTCAACACTGCACGACATACAGACTACCCGTAAACTTGGACAGATACGAAACTGGGGATGTTTAAAGTGTACAAAGACGTTTTCTGCCAGATGGAACTGAGTAACCGCTATAACACCGCATTCGTCCGTAAAAGAATTCACTCTTCGGATATAACATTTTTAATGCAACTGTAAGACGATAAAAATTGTTTTATAGTCAAACATAACATCATAATTGCAGATAATTGTATAATTCAATCTGGTTAAGAAAAACTTATTTTCAATATCTCATTGAAATTAACATATTAAAAGGCCCCTGTTAAATTTATAAAAATAACCCCCCAAAACACGACGGATAAGCATTCTACGGAATAGACTAATCGGTCGGTTTAAATTTATTTTTAAATATCGTCTATTATGAGCCAGCTATTATGCAATATCCTTCTTCTGTGTCGTCAAAACTTGCATTATGCTAGCCCACAGTAGTGCAGACAGAGCTTGCATTCATTGTTCACGGGTGCTTCTTATGTACATAGGATTCGACACGGTGATGATAAGCTGGCTGATTTCATCAATGAAAGTGGACATTATACTTAGTTGAGATGGGTTCAAGAGGTGTCTAAATAACGCCTTCATGTCAACTTATCTACCTATCTTCATCTTTATTATCTACATTGTTTACATGGCACTATTGACAAGTAGGTTTATATGTATTTCTAAACAATCGTTCTATAGCACTGACTTATTCTTTAAGTGAATCAACATATTTTGTGTTTTAAACAATGGTTTTATTGTTCTCTGTATATATGCAGAATGTTTATGAACCGATAAGAAGCGATATAAACCATGCCTTTAGCTTATTGACATATATATGTCTTTAATACCATGTTCCTTATTTTCTTTTTTACACGTCAGGCGCTTCGTTGATGGGTTCTTTTTTTCTGTCTGTGCTTAGGGTATGTTTTTTTTCATCTCATTATTTCTAAGAATTTGATAAAATATATCGCTTTATGCATTTAATTTGGTAGGTTTTCCGTATATTTATAAATTTAAACGTAGGGTCCCAGACTACGCGATTTCATTAGACCATAAATATGAGGGCGGATTTTTAAAGAAAACATATATTTATGCACTTAAATCAGCGAGAATTCATAATACATTTGATTTTCTTTTCTTCACTAAATTCGAAGAAGAGACGGGTGCTTTTTTAAATCCAGTGTTCCGGCTAAAAGCAACTGTTTTGTGCACGTCCTTATTGATACAAATTTTAATTTCATACAATCTAATAACGAGTTTTGCTTAACAAAACCTTTAAATTGTTTTTCCAATACGGATGAATTTTATTAACAAAAAACAATGAAGCTGACAGAATTTTAATAATTATTTAACATTTAAAACATAAATATACTTTTCTTTTGTGTATACATTAAACCATTGCATATATTCAACACATACTTACCTTATGGAAAGTAAATAATACAAGTTTAATATCAAAATTTGTGTTTATACTTTTAAAAAAAGTTGGAATTTTATATGTTGATGCGTGCCGAATTTTATGAATCCTGTTCTCAAATTGCTTTCTAGCTTTAATAATAAATATATTTTAATACACAATTATCTTTAAATAAATATATATGTTGTAAGTATTTCTGAAAAATAATTTTGTGTATATATGAGAAATGCATATAACTAAGATAAATAATTAATTAATAATTAACATTTTCTCCAAGCAACAATAAAACATCAACATAATTTAATATTCTTATAACATAAACACGAATTTATTTTTAAAAAGTATTAACTATAAGAAGCCCAGTTTTGATATAAATCATACAAAAAGAACACTGGGCATAGCGCCACGAAAATAATAATCTTAATAAGACCAACAATTGTAAACCTTTACTTGCATGTTATAAAGATTATTGAAAGCTTTTTAATTGTCAATAATCGGAATTGGGACCGAACTGTATTTTACTTTCTCCAAATAAAAAAAAGTAATTGTCTCTTATGACCCGACCGTACCCCGGTAGCAGTCACCGGCTATAAAATAGATTGCGATATTCATCTATGAATCACGAAGTCTGACGAACAAAAATTGCATCTACTACATAAGTATTGTTTTATGACATGAGTAGTTTTCAAAATATACATTTTAGAGTGTTTATTCACAAACTAGAAAGTAACCCATTTGAAAAAATTTATTTTAAAGCACCCTGGGGAAATTCACATTTTATACGTTTGAATAAAATAACTGTCAATAAATAAATATGTTGTCGTCTACAACCAATATTGTTAAGTGACGCATTCATAATTACATTTCCTATGGGTATTCTATTATGATCACTATGTGTTTTTTTTTCTCTTGGCTTATGACGGCTATATTAAAAAAAATTAATAATAAAAAGCTTTCACTCTCCATTTCACAAAGTATTTGTTGAGGAGTTTAGAAAAGTTTTTCTCAATTTCAGAAACAAATGTGATTTGTATATATTCTTGTTTATGCTTTGTTTCCTTTTTGAAGGTGTTTATATACTTATATTTTTCCTCGGTTTGAAATTTGAGATTGATATACCTTCGCCATAAAGTGTGTATATTCTAATTTTGTTTCAATGCATGATCCTTACTAATTTTTGTTAACGCAAAGTGATAATTAATTATGGGATAATATTAACCGCACTTCTGGCTTTTGCAACAACAAAAAAAACAAAAAACAAAAATAACACTCAGGTTCATACAACTAAGTTGGAATAATATTATAATATATACACGCAATCGTTGTTCTTGAAGCGAGATATATGACAAAACCTCAACGAATCATTTTCAAAAGAAATAAATAAGCCAAAGTTAGGAGAAACTTTAAAAGTTTTTTTTATTTAAAAAAAAGTACTCCATAAAGCATAAAAGTATAAATATAGGCCTATATATTCTTATTCAAATTTTTCAAACGATAAAGTTATATTAAGTTATATTTACGGATTTGTGGACAAGGTATACTACTGAAAATTTCTAACAAAATTTTCTAAAGCCATATAAACTATAGCGGATTTCAAACATATTTTCTAGTGTGATATATACAAAACTATATACATGCCGTGAAAGTTAATCAAATATACCAGATATTCTATGTTTTTAAAAATATATTTAATGTATATAATTGATCATCCTATTGTTTATATATATATTATGATGGTATATAATATTCTGTCGATACACGTATATACGTATTGGATTTAAACTGAATCTATAATAACGGTCATATCAATAAAATTACCATTGAGCTTTTTAAATGCCTAAAGGTAACTGGGATAGGTCGATTTGTTCTCGTGACGTATAATGTGACTTTGCGTGATCCCAAGGTGCCCCGAGGTTTATGGGGAAATGCGAAAGCCATTACGCGCCATTTTGAGCATAAAGTGAGACATTTTGTCCCTTTGTAGAGGCTATTTAAAAATTCAGCCGTCGGCGCCAATGTTTCTAAAATTATTATAATTCACATCATTATTCTACTCATTGAAATAAGCACGATGATGAAGAAAATGAGGACTAACAATCGTTTATTGAAAGCTACAGCGACAATATTTTCATCCCAACTGTTGGAAAGTATGGTGTATAACAATACGGTAGTCGAATACAAAATGATGTGTGATTAATATCTCGAATAGGTGAATCCAATATATCACCCTATATTATTATACTTCTTTTCTTATGTTAATCATACCACCACTTTTATATTAATAATGAACACAACATATACTACTTTTCTACACATTCACTGGAAATTCTATAATAGGGATGAAAAATAATAATGCGACACCGTTTTCATTTCCATAAGAATAGCTGGCATTTACCTCATGTTATTATGTAAATTGTATCACCGATGTTTTAACATAGACTCCCATTTTAATTGTTTTTAACAACACGGTTTTTTGTATGTTAACGGTTTTACTGGATATGTGGAAGAGCTGTGGATCAACATTGTCAGAGCGACACAAGAACATTGATTTGCATCGAGTTACGAGTAACACTGACAACATATATCAGACTCAATTTAAATTATAATTAATTGTTCGTGCATATAGTGATTATATATTGTTCAATGATGAACATGCGTGAATTTAAAGGGTCATATCACACAAGATTTCTGACTTTCTGTTGTGTTTTCTCTATGTACGTTCTCAAAAGACAGCGGTTGTCGCTTTAAATAAATTCGAAATATTTTCGGTCGCAGGATTTAAAATTTGAACATTTTTTATGTTCTTATCTTAGGACGATTTAATATTTGAATTTTTTTTCGAAACATAAAGTCAAACGATTTACAAGTTTAGCGTTACTTTTAAATTTGAACCTTTGTTATGTATTTAAGTTAGCACAATTTACAATTTTAACATTCTTACGTTATCCAAGGATGAGAAATTTACAATTTAGACGTCCTTACGTTCTACAGGTAGCACGGTTTAAAATTGAACGTTAGTTTACGCCACTTTAGATAGAATGATTTACAATGAAATGTTCTTATGTGACCTCAGGTCGCGCGATTTACAATTTGAACATTCTTACCGGTCGCGATATTTACAATTTGAACGTTCTTACGTCATCCAAGTTCGCATGATTTACAAATTTAACATTCTTATGTTCTAAAGCTAGCACAATTGTCAACTGGAACAGTCTTACATTCGAAAAGTAGCACGATTTAAAATTTGAACGTTCTTAGACGCCACCATAGGTAGAATCATTTACAATTTGGAACGTTCTTACAACACCTAAAGACGCAAGATTTACAATTTGGACCTTCTTACGTTCTACATGTAGCACGATTTACAATTCGGAACGTTCTTACGTCACTTAAAATCACGAGATTTACAATTTAAACGTTCTACAGGTAACATGGTTTAAAATTTGAACTTTAGTTTACGCAACCTTAGGTAGAATGATTTACAATTTGAAACGCTCTTAAGGTAGCAAGATTTATAATTCTTTTACGCCATCTTATGCATCATCAAATGCAATCGAAACGTTTTTGTGTCACACGATTGTTTTCGCACGATTTAGACTAATATTGTTTTTTCTTTAGGTATTTTCATTCAGCGGTGTTGGCATGATACACCCGGCAAATGTGATACAGTGATCCATTATAATTTCATACACAGGACATATTTAGAATACAATTACAGTTTATAACTAAACGACGTTTTCACCATTTAAAACAAATGACATTATACACATGTAAACAATAAACACAATAATGGTGACCAGTTATAGACATGCCATTAATCATTTTGAAGGTGACCTGGATTAATTAATGCAAAATATTTAGAGAAGCATACAGATCAAGAGAGGAACCCGTCGCCACCAACCGTATAACTCGTTTACATTGGTTTTGCTTAGAAACGTTTTGTCGATGCTTTTTACGTGATTATTTTAAGCATCAAGTCTATTTAAATCGTACGTTACATTTAATTGTATGCAAGCTAAGATTAATACAAATTGTTATCAAAATCTAATCAGTTTACAATCTTGTCAGTTGTAAGTACGATCTCTGAGATGATTGATAAAAAAAAAAGAAATCTAGCCCCCATAGTGTGTTCTAATATATTATGTTCCGTTATCAAAACTGTAATAGGAGAAACACGTTTTGAAAAAGAATACATTTCCATTATAACATTGTGTAGTTTAAAAGTTAGAAATATGCAAATATATTAAACATAATATGAGTTATGTTAATCATAGATGTATCGTGCTATACCAATCTAAACCCCAATAACTCTTATCTCACGCAATAAATGAGCAGAATTTTAATTACTTTTATTATTATCATTGTTCTTTCGTATATGTATGTAATCTTTACATCTAACGATAAAATAAAATTAACAAACAACTGTGTTATCTCTTTTTTTCGATTGTTTTATTATAGATTTTTCGATTTCAAAAGAATATAGTGACTAGATTTTCTTTTATGACTTAAATATTACAATGAAAACCGAACAGTTTCGAATGTATGCCCTCCATGTAAGAACGAGAACGGGATATTTGTTTTTATCGTAAAAGTAGGTGAATACTGTTTGAATTCAGTTTCATGGTATCTTCAAAAGCACCACGCTAGTGAACGGGGCACAATTTGCGCCAAGGATATAAAGTTTCTGCGCCTGCACTGATTTTTTTTGAGTCCCCTATGAATATTGTTTTCAGGTATATTGGCAGATTCTGATATTCATTACTTCATAATCCTATCGCCCAACCAATGTCAAACATATTATGGATCACACAGCCCGAAAATTATCGGAGATTCCCCCATATCCCCACGCACCATCGATACAATGAATTCAAATGGGGTTTAACGACATCTAAGATGTTCTGAACCGGCCAGACTATTGAAGACGACCGAATGATACAAAATACAATGTTTTGTGGCCACCCGGGAGCTTGTATTTAATACAAAATCGGCGGTCACCACGCCCGTGTTATACCATGCGTATGTCAATGGTTGAAGGCATATTATTTATTATTGTTTAGTGCAAGTTCTGATTTTTTTAATGAACAATTAAATCAGTGCAGTGAATTGAAAACCTATATCTAAAACTAGGCATGAGTGTTCATAAAGAAACATGCGCCTAGTCAAGAGTTAAGTAATGTATAATATAGTTTTCTCATATTTAAAGGATCTAATCGGTATTATCTCAGCAATCTCTTTAGACGTAGAATTTACAGCGAAGACACATAGTTATTCCACAAAACAAATCAACACATAAAATGAAATGAAATCGACAATTTTGGACCCAAATCAAACGTTCTAGTTATTTCAATGTAAGGTTGAAGTCATTAATCGTAACATTCCTTCCAACTATAAACCTATTCAAAGACGATACGCGATACATTAAGTTTTTCTATCACTCGATCTCAATCTTATCTCATTGTAGGAAAGTTGATTTGGAGGGTAAAACGTAACAAGTATTATTACAAACTTCCGGTTGCAGAAAATACTAATGAAATTTTGCCAATAAAGTTTGAAAGCATTATATTATGATAAAGTTTGAAACCATATATTATACTGAAACATTTAATGATATTAATATTTACCACTCAGTTTATTTGGAATCTGATATAAATAACCCTTTAACTGGCATCTAACCCATGAAAATAATTCAACATTTTTCTCACAATAATGAGGTAGCGTCAGTGCTGAGTTATGGCGCTGCCAAAATTCAACAGATGTCATTGAAACGGCTCATGGGTTGCGGCCGCGTGATACACAACTGGCACCATTATTATAGTTCCCCGCTTTCTTCCTTTTTCCCTCTGAAACATATAATTGACCAAACCTTTTTCATTTAGGTAAAATAAAAACGCATCGACTTTGATTTGATGTGTTATTTCGAATAGGGGAGTTGGGTGGCCGAATGGTACACGCGTGCGCGTTGTATCATAAAGTCTTTCATTGAGTCAAATGACGTCGTTTCGATTCCCCGCCTGTACATGAAAAGGAGTAGGGTCGCCTGTCAAACCGTATGAGTTTTCTCCGGCTCCTACTGTTTCCTTCCACTGCTAAAAAACCCTACGCGCAAGCGAATTGTTGAAATAAAATTGAACCATATGTTAGTTCCGAAATGACCTAGTTTGTGTCGAGTGGACGTTACCCCCCCCCCCCCCTCTCTCTCTCACACTCTTTCTCTTAACATAAGTAGTAAATAAGTAGTCCACTTCCAAAGGAAACCCAAATCGAAAAGGTTCTGTGCTTTTAAATTGTGTTAACTGTCTTAACGGGACATTTTTACAGAAGACAGGTCGCAATTCCACAAAGCAAAGCAACAAAGAAATCAACGTCCGCTTCCAAAGGAAACCCAAATCAAAAAGGTTCCGTCCTTTTAAATTGTGTAAACTGTCGTAACGGAAGAAGATGCATTGACAGATATAACATTGCAATGTTATATTCAAATGGGAAAAATATACAAATGAAATGAAATGGGGTTTAACATCCTCCTTTTTGAAAAATTATGCAAGTAAAAACAATGTTTGTTGTCTTTCGTAGTGTAACATTCTCTGATTTTGATGAACTTTCAGAAATATTAAACTCTTTTCGTGTCATTTACTTAATGTCCTTAAACAAGTTATTCTACATAAATCAATGCCTACCGATGCCCCGAGCTTTTTTTTCACGTGCTATATTAATTAGCTAATCAAAATGTATTTTAAATGGTTGATTAATGCCATTACCATTATTAGTAAAACGTTACGTGTTTTTAAGTATCCATTTTTAACACAATCATTACCTAATTAATTAACTATTAGGGGATTGTTCTTCAAGTGGGGTAGGTTAGTTCTTAAAACAGCGAACATTATGTTTTATCGTCCGAAGTAATAACTAAAACGTAATAAGCTCCTGTTTTATTGTCTCATTGACAACCTTTTTGTGGGAAATGGGGGGAATTTGTCAAATTTTAGATTTTTATTCCAATCTATGAAAATTTAGCTTCACTAGGAATCTGAACTTCAATAAAACTTTGTAAGAGAGAGAGAGAGGGAGAGAGAGAGAGAGAGAGGTGGGGGTTTAACGTCCACTCGACACAAACTAGGTTATTTCGGGACTAACATATGTTTTTTTAGTTTTATTTCAATAATTCGCTTGCGCGTAGGGGTCTTTAGCAGTGGTACGAAACTGGAGGACCCTGAGAAAACCCACGAGGTTGGACAGGCGACCCTACTCCTTGTCAAGTACAACCGGGGATTCGAAACCACGCCAGTTGACTCAATGACAGGCCTTATGATACAGCACGCACGTGCTAACCATTCGGCCACCCACCCCGCTACTTTGTAACATACATGTACAAAGTATGTTCAAATAATTTTTAAAAATTTTGCCCATTACAAGACGCATGCGACGGAAGGAAGCCCAGCTTTATTTAAAGCTTTTCAACTCGAGTTAGTTCAACTCGAGTTTGAATGGAGGTCTCAAAGGAGATGGGATGTATTTCTTTTATGCAAAGCACCATATCTAACCAAATTGGATGTGAAGTTGACTATTTTATCCTGATTATGATCCGTCTTTGTTTTACCCTGAACAATACGTTTTGATATTTTTATGAAAACTGAATTGTTATTGTCTATACGTGGCATTAATATCCGTTATTTTTTTCGAATTTGTGAACTTTGACGGTTGTTGATATACTCTGGAATATAACAAATTATATGGTATGAAAATTATTTGAAGATCTTCTTTTTCTGTCTCCAATATCCACCACAGGTACAGGCTTGGGGTAGAAAACGAAGACCCTATAATTATATCTGTTAAAAACCAATTTCATTTGTTTTATATTCTCGGACTAAGAAGATAAAAATACTTAAATAAAATTCATATGGAAATATACTGATGATGAATAAGCAATATAAAAGGGGAAGGGAACTTCATATTGATGTCTTTGTGTATTATATACACACGTTTTTCGACGCAGATCTTAAATAAGTATGCTTACAGTATCGAACCCTGTTGTATCCACTGTTGTTTGTTTTTTTGCCGCAATTTATTTATTCATGTCTTTTAATTCTACATGGACACAATGTAAACGCTTTGTTTTAGCATTCTATTAATATTATGTACTGGCGTGAATACTAATCTGATTAGACTCAGAATGATGATCAAATCTTGAGTAGTTTTTTTTTAGTATATCCTAGTTTTAATCACTTATTGAATCTTACCCGACATCAGTGTATTATTGTAGTCGATGTATTGATACTGTAAAGAAAGAAAATGCTACTGGTATGGGCATCGATATACAGGTGCTCGCACACTAGCCGCAAAAGATTTTCGAAAATGGATTAGTGCTTCATATCAACTCGGGGCTAACTCATTAGAAATCAATTAACTTTAACCTAAATGATTTGCTTTTCTTCTGTTTTTATTTTTTCGTTTTTTTGGGGTTTGGTTTTGGTTTGTTTGTGTTTGTTGTTTTCTTTTTTGCTATTACGATATAATGCAAAAATGTATTAGATTTACGTTTATTAGATTTTTCTTTATACAATATTATGACGGCAAAATAGTTTTTACGTATATTGTGACGTCATTTTGCAGTATTTTCGATATCGAGGGTCGTCTATATTGAATTATGGCAACAATCATGTCGCCAAGTCACTAAATTTATTACTTGAGATAAAATAAAATAAAAAAAATTTTAATTCACCTTCCCTGTATCACTCACATAAATAAAGTCACAATTCCCCGAAGTTTCTCTTTCAATTTAGAGGATTTTTTGTCATTAATAAACACTATTGGTCTGGTGGATCTCTAGGGGGATGACAATAATGTTGTCGGTACCGATACGGCCACTGCGGGACTATCAAATTACACTTGCATGTTTGTTGGTAAAGAACGGCAAATAGCCGTCCATCACTCGACAATATGGTGTGTCGGTTGAATTTCATGTTGTAAATTCAGTTATTGTTATTGAAAGTGTCATATTGCATTAAATATGAGCGAAACCAGACCACGTATTAATATTCTTTTCATTTGATTTAGGAAATGATGTGACTGTATAAAAAAAACATCGGCTTCTGTTGGTCGGGCATCATAGTGTTATAAAACGACAATTATCTATATATCAACAGACAGCCTGATTCCTAATGGGACATAACTCTTACCTCTAATGAAATAAGCTTAAAAAACATTGAAATTTAGATAGAATTTGTCTCCAGTTATATCTTATAGTATTTGCAATGATTTAACATGAAAGATTTTTGATAATAATATTTAGAATAAAACAAAAACAACAATTAAAATGCTAATAAATTGCACAATTATTATTATGCATATTTTAATGCACCTCTTATAAAACACTGACAAGAAGTATTAGACGTTTTACTTAAAGGTCAATTTCTAATTTGATGCCTATATAATGGGGATAAACGCTATATAATACCCGAAGTTGCGGGATTCTGTGTCGTTTGAGTAGGTAGTTCGTATTTACTTCTCGATTGTTTACGTATCATACTCGAGAACTGGTTCATCCAGTGGCTTCACCCACCCCTTCGTCTCTATGTGTCCTAACAGAATTCCCTTTATTGTATATGTGTAGGTCTACCATTTTTTTTTTTTGCCCAAAATTTCAAGGTCGTTTTTCTTTTTCTTGGTTTTATTAAATATTATTAGATCTATTGAATATTGTGTATACCTACAATTTAATTTCCAAATGTCAAGGTCGTTTATCTTGAAATTAAAAAAAAGTATGGCAACGAGCCGCGACACCGGTGTTTAATATCTAATCTGTTGAAAATACATTAGATTCGCCTGAAAACGTAATGTGGCACGCCAAACCCCGTGCTTTGTGGCACGACAAACCCCTGGCTTTTTGGTGCCGTCTAAATGTCTTCATTACAACATATTACGGTGCTTCGACAACTGACGTGTAGAAGGTAC
This sequence comes from Patella vulgata, assembly GCF_932274485.2. Lineage (NCBI taxonomy): Eukaryota > Metazoa > Mollusca > Gastropoda > Patellidae > Patella > Patella vulgata. The sequence goes on from NC_065885.2 coordinate 50,680,729, forward strand.
GTCGAACCATTCGGGGGATTATTTCATGGGAAATTAATGTATTTAGCATTTGTCACGTAGCCGTTATGAAGGTGCAATACATAATATGAGCTCGGCATTTAAAGTTTTATTCAGCCCAATTGTGGTATTAGCTGTAATACCACCCTGCACGTTTCAAGTCAGTAGCTTGAAGCGTATATATGGTATTAGTGTCAGTGGCTTGTGGCACGAAGTAACAGTATATTGTCGCATACATAATATATTATGTCAACGCTTGGGCGACATAATATATTGTGTTGACGCTCCAAGCGTGTTAGCATATTAGACCTGTAGACTCAGTGGAATGTACGCGTCATCAGAGCGGATCCAGGGGTTGGACCATGGGGACCGGTCCACCCCCTTAACAATAGAAAGTGTCCCTGTAAATAAAAGAGGGCATCCTTATCAGAAAAAGGGCACCTGTGATGTCAGAATTTCAAAAAAGGGCACTTTTCTTTCGGATTAGGGTTAGGGTTAGGGTTAGGACACAGAAAAGAGAGAAAAAACAGAAAAGAAAAAAACAATCGAAACTTACCGATTCCATGATGGAAAATACCGCCAAAATATGTCTCCAAAGCATTCATTGGTTATCAAAGCGCCAATTAAATCTATCGTTGCAAGTTCATGCCTAGTCACCTCCATCCTAGTTCCAAGCGTTGACATAATATATTATATCGCCCAAGCGTTGACATAATATATTATGTATGCGACAATATACTGTTACTTCGTGCCACAGGCCACTGACATTAATACCATATATACGCTTCACGCTACTGACTTGAAACGTATCGCCTGGTAATACTTCTCCGTGTAAAGCTTTAAAGGTGAGGAGCGCAATGCCTTGGGGTTAGGGGTCAGCCGTTAGGAAATCTTGGTGGGCATATTCTAAACTAAAAACTTGGTGGACATCTTTAAAATTGGTTCAATCACTTCTTGAGTAGCTATATACTGGCATACTGGCACCCCATTTAGCGCCGAGAGAATTTTTGAGGCCAGGTTCAGTATCCCACTTGGATAATTTTATGAGAACCCCAAATTTTGACTCTTCCTAGGGTCACACGGAACACACTCTTCCAAGACAGAGAATATAACTCAGCAAAGGATCAATGTACCACTCAGAATTTTGTTTCCTCTTATCACTTCGAGAACAATTTAGGTAAGTTTTATATAGTTTGTATTAAAAAGAAAAACAAGACATCGGTCTCAAAGATTCTCATCTGTTGAGTGTTTTAAACAACACTGGACGAGGTAAAGGACTTCAAATCACGTGTTAATTTAATTGATTATTAATAAAAAGGTTCATGTATCATATAACATTAGTCAAATTGTTATTGTTGCAAGATGTTTTTCTCCATTAAGTTAATTTGCAGGTGGGAGGGCACACGTTCACCAATTAAACATACCCTTATTTAATATTTATCAGAAGACTTTCTAATGATATCGACGCTGCTTTGTAAATACTGTTATTTGAAGCGGGATAGTACGTTTGTCATAACACAATATCATCAAGATAACACACTTCATCGAGTTAATGATCATTTTTCAAAAGCCCAATCTTGAGAAATAAAAATAAATCGGACACCAAGGGTTAATATTATAGAATAGATGGTTGATTGATAATTTTATTGAAATGAGAAAAAGGACATCTATCGGTATACCCACACCTGTACACATTAATATTTAACACTGAGATATTTGGTTACCTTTGAATGTCGTGTCATTGATCTATATATACACGACCCAACAGAACACACGACCCAACAAAAACATTATAAAGCGTCCATGATTATTAAAAGTCATTTTATAATATCTATTACAAACATGGTCACTCTAACGATGTGTTTCTCAATGGACGACTAGTTCAATTAGTTATAAGCATCAAATTAAAACGGACATCTACACTAGCCCAGGCAACATTCTTTATATGTCCATAATTAAAGGGGGATCACGTGGCTAAGTGGGTAAGACGCTAGCTCGCTAGCCTGGAGGTCGGGTGTTCGATCCCTGCATTGGCCGAGAAAGTTCATCCAGATTTTCCGGCGTGGTTTTCCCTTGTCAGTGATGCAGGACGGAGGGGCTGACAAGGAAAGCTGTCTAGTCGTTCGGATGGGACGAAAAACCGAGGTCCCGTGTACACATTGGCGTGCACGTAAAAGATCCCTTGGCAGTTGGAATTCGATATAAGAGTAGGCCGTAGTGCCGCTGTCCGGGCAAAATTTCCCTCATAGCACACTGTATGGCGTATGCCCGTCTTCATTAGCCCAGGTTAGGAGCAGAACAGTAGGACGTTAAACTCCATTTCATTTCATTTCATTTCCATAATTAAAGGAGCTAAACCGCTAATATTTGGGACCTAGAAATTGACACAAATGGGTCTCAACGCATATAATAATGTAATATGAATGTATATAAACTGATTTACATTCAATTGTTGCTGTTTTTACTGTAACTTCAAATCAGTTATGTTCGGCGAAATACGCCAGAAGTTTCATTCGAATAGCAATCTCTAGCGTCAGGTTATTCCAGTCTACACCGATAATATTTATTGCGCATGCTCTTCAGATAAGAATATGGCGTCACCGTTTGACATGACTTGTGGAATATGGCGAATCTCGTCCATATAACCCTATTAAAGTCCCGGTACGTCATTTAGTGCTATAGGAATCACTTTCGAACTAAAATATTGTGAAAGATGAATTTCGAATGGGAATATCAGTCCAAAAAATACACATTTTTCAATTAACACAGACCCCTCACCCCCACCCCCCATCCACAAACCGAGTCAACATGTCAAATCCAATAAAATATTCAACGTACACAGATTGTCACCTCACATACAAAAGAAAATGGACACATAACCATAAAATTCAATGAAATCGACAATTTTATTTGTGCACCAAATCGAAGATTTTTAGGGCCATGTAAAGTTTTCAAGGCTGTGAGCATCTTTATTTGTACATTATCTTTACGGAAATATTTTCGAAAATCTGCCCATTGGTGCATGTGTGGCTGTTGACGAGTTTTTAATGAGTTGAGCATTTGTTCATTGAAATGAGCCGGAGGGGGGATTTAGAACTTGTCAGTGGGATGGCATCATATAAAATATGTAATATATATTTAGAGTTTTAGCAGCAGGCGGGTGGCTAAGAGCGTTTAGATTTTAAATCAAGTTTCTACAGGTTTGGCACGTGGCACTAATTTGAAAACAAGACAGTTCGGGATCGCGTGGTCACTTTTACTCAAGAATTGTTGCTGTTGAAATAATGCGCCACAGGCTTTGGGTGTTTTCTGTCTAAATACGAGGCGCTTGGCATTAGTTTGGATAGATGCAGGGTACCATTTATGCATTGAAGTCAACATCGAAAATCAACATATACAAGCTGTGGTCAACGAAGAAAAAAAATAAAGCCTTCCGCAAAATAATATTTCTTTTGAAATTAGTGAACCGGTTTTTGATGAACATAAGGTATAATGCCAAGATAGATTAAAACACGTTTGTGAAGGCGTATTTAGTCTATTAGCTCTTTTCATTAAAAACATATAGGGAATACAGTATAAAAACTGATAGGGTCACTTAAATTATATAAGTAATCATTTCAATTAAACTTAAAAACCAGAGATATTTGATCGGGTGCATGGAGCTTATTGGTTCGATACGAAATAACAATGTATTAAATTGATGAGCGACTTGTGCGTTTCGTTTGGGACCCTCTTTACGACTAGCCGAACAATTCAAGCATTTGTGAAGAAAAGATTCTCAAAAATTATCAACCGAAGAGTGATGACAAAGCTCGGGTGACGGGAGCAATAACGATGGGTAAAATTGAAACGCCACATTCCGTTCAGATAATAAAATATATCCCAGTACGTTTGAAAAATAATAGCGAAAAAGTCCTGCCTGCATAGTGTTTAGAGGGTTTATAAATGACTGGGGCAATAATTAAGCAAAAAGTACGCGATTATATGAAATTTAACATGATTCCTCCAGATGACCAACTACACTCTATCGAATCGAGAACATCGGCCGATTCTTTGCCACTTGACCATGAAACGCCCACAAGTTTCCTTTGTAACTTTTATCTTAGCAATTCGAGATTTGTGGTGTGACTGAAATTCGGTCCCGATGAAAAATCATAGGTAAAGTTACGTTACATTCGCTTCTACTGATTTCACCGAGATATGTTTCGTTTTGGCGTTTGTATATCATATCCGCAGTTATCTTCACACTGCCAAGTTACTACCACAAATGTTTGCCACCTTGACCGCAGTAGTTAAGACTGTATGTAACTTACACAAATTACAGGGCGCAATAATAATAATAATAATTTATCATTTATTTAGCGCCAAATACCCAACGCAAATGTTGCTCAGTGGCGATTTACAAACACAATTTGTAAAATAAATAAAAAATAAAATAAAATACACAAATATAATTCATTTTAAACACGGAGACAAGTGATTGTAGCACATATAAAACATTCAAAATATAAACCAACACCTTTAGTTTCTGCAAACGGCCAATTTGATATTTGGGAGAGTTATACAGGAGTGAGTTGCAGTATGTTACAAGGGAGTTAACTTGCATCTTCGCAGTGGGCTGGTCAATAAAATTGTGAAGATGAAAATTGACAGACTTGCACACAGACGTAATGTTGTCGGACATATCGCACACCGAATTAAATTGTACGCCTAGATTTCGTACAGACTTAGTGTTCACTTCAACTACAGTGTCACCAATTTTCAAAGTAATTTGGTCGAATTTCTGACAAACACATGCTCGAAGCCTATGTAAAGCTGAGTTTCGTCAGAATACAACTGGTACTTTTGGTTATTGTGGCGCATGATAGTACCAAGGCATGATGTGTAGGTTGTGAATAGCAGGGGGCCCAAGACCGAACCTTGTGGTACCCCATACGCCACGGCACTGAGTTTAGAGTAATGCCCGCCAACTATCACAGTTTGGAAGCATCCACAAAGGTCAGATGTAAACCATGATAGAAATGTTTCTGTGATGCCAAAATCTGCAGAAAGTCGTCTTAACACACTTTGATGCCCAATAGTGTCGAATGCTGCATGAAATACACTTTTATTGACGTCCATTTCCTTAAGGATATCATTTTGTACTCCCATTAAGGCTGTCTCAGTGCTGTGCTAGGGCTTGTAGCCTGATTGGTAAGGCTTATCACATTGTCGCAACGTAGATGACAGATCATTTATTCAGCAACAACTTTTTCCATAATTTTGGATATGAATGAGAGATTGGACATTGGCTTATGGTTATTAAGTTCATTTGGATCTAATGATGGTTTCTTCAGAAGCAAAGCTAGTTTCATTCTACCTATTTCAATACAGCTGTTCACAATGTCGGTTATGACTGGGGCAAGTTCAGATACACATTATCTAGTAATGTTCGTCGGTATGGGATCTAAGCGCAATCTTTACATCTTAGCAATTAAAGCCCAAACATGTAAGTTCCTTTAAAGGAGCTAAGTCTCTAACTCAATATTTTCCATAATGTTCGAAATAAAAAAAAAATATAAATTAATAATATGTTTTTCAATAATTGAATATAAATCACTTTACATACATTCATATTACATCAATTTTGTTTATTCTGATTCGTTTTTTAACCCCCCCCCCCTCCACCCGTCTCGGGCAAAAATATGCTAAGAAACTGCCTACAACCCCACCCAATCTCCACCCGACAATAAACTACCCGACAACGCCCATTCAATTACACATACCCAACTGTCCCAGTCTGGAGACTTGTAATTACTCAACTGTCACAGGATGCAATCGTGTTGTCAGTCCGCCCCCCCCCCCACACACACACACACACCAAAAAAAAACAAAAACAAATATGCTAAGAAACTGGCTACAACCCCACCCGATCTCCAACGACCCTTGTAAAATAAACTACCCGACAACACCCAATTACAATTACCAAACTGCTCCAGTCTGCAATCGTGTCAGCTATTTCAATTCTACCCCCCCACCCACCCACCCCGCCACCCCGCCACCCCGCCACTCCAACGCCCCGCCACGGCCAAGCTTGGACGAGGTGGGATTTAACGCGTACCTTGATGACGATAAAAGTATGACATGTACTAGGAGCTCGAACCTTCGCCTGTCCGTTGAAAGGAGTTGGGTCGTCTGTCGAATCTCGTGAGTTTTCTGGAGATGCTCCTCTTTCATCTCAACGCTAAAGCATAAGTATCTTTCCTGTCGATTCGGTATTCGTAAATCATATATTTATTGTGATAATTACATTACATATTTGCGTGCATTGAATGAAAACCTGCCTATTTTAAAAATTATCTGGAGTAGTGCACTATTATTTTTAATGGAATCCAACCGAGAGTTATCTCCCTTTTCGCTTTTCCCGACCTAAAATGAATCTGATGGTAGCTATCACACGGAGACCATTATTAGATCCAACTGTGTTTAACCAAAAGCTTCCAGTAATTGCATAAGATAGGAATACCGTACATTTAAATCGAGTGCAACTGTGGGTTTCCCCCCTTCGGTCCCAAAACAAGAGACCATTATCGAGCACGCGTGACATGTGCAAATGACTAACATCACGAAATTGAATTATAAATCAAATATTTAATATTCTATAGGCATTGATACTTAGCCATCATGACTGCTGAGAGTAAATTTCATGTTTATGCATCTGAAGTATTGGACACGGTTTATTGCAATGTTTGGTGGTCCTGAGGTCACCAGTCAAGGCTGTTTTTCGAGAATCTAGCAATGACTCTGCAACATAGATGTGTTATATTGTTGAACTCCTCAGATGAGAAGTGGTATCAGATGTTTAAGGTAACGACATCGAAGTAGAAGATATAGAACTTAATTTCAGTCATAATAGTCGATGACAATAGTCTCACCTACAAAACCAGACTTCTCAAAAATCTTCTTCTTGATGTAACCATTATTAATGAAATGAAATGAAATGCGTTTTAACGTCCTACTTTTCTGCAACACCAGTGCTCATGAAAACGGGAATTATTTTTAATTTCAACTGTAAAGGGTCCTTTTACGTGCACGTCAACGTGTACGCGGGATCTCCGTTTTTCGTGCCTTCGTAATGACTGGACGCTCTTCCTGGTCAAGCTACCCTGCACCACTGACTAGAGGATACCACACCGGAAAATCAACAGGAGTTTACTAGGCTACTACAAGGATCGAGCCTGTGGCCTCCGGGGTTAGAGATTCAGTGCATTACTCACTGTCACCGCCGCCCCCTAACCATGAATTGTTTTTTTCTAGCTATTAATAAATTGTTAGTACGGTTTGCTAGGGTCCGGTGTATGTAGCGAGATATCTACTATGATCTGGTTACAACTAGATGTTATGTCCATCCCATTTATGTTGTTTGTCATCCCTTTTACAGAAACGGGGTTCTGAAAGTTTGAAAATAATCATGACAGAACCTTTATTTATTAAGTAAACCATGGCTGTCTCTAATCGACTGTATAATTGTTAAAGCATTCAAGATATAAGCTAGGAATTCATCTCTCGTCTTGGGATGGCGTATTCCCTTTGGCTGTATGAATGATCACAGCATTTTAAAGATATGGCGAGACTTTTTGAAATAAGTTTTTGATTGTTAGGTTGATCTAAAGTCGACCTATCATATTAACATACCAAACGCGTTTCATAGCTTCCGGTTGAAATTCAATACAATTAACAAACAATAAACTGTAACAATAACTTTATTTCTTATTTAATACAGCATCCATATCTGTTTTGATAAGTACTCAACAATTTCTCAGAACAGCAGCCTTCGTTACCTTTCGCAATTATAAAAACAATTCACATTCAAGAAGCGATCTGTAGCTAAGGGGAGGTAAATCCAATTGAGAGTGTCTCAAGCTCAAGCCATAAATTATTTCAACGCATGATTGGTTTTATAATGTAGCTTTTAAAATGGTACAATAAATCATCAAAATATCATAGACGCCATTTTGTTTTGTATTTTTAAAGGGCGTATGGCTCTATTTTTTGGTACCTTGAAATAGACGAAAATGGTGATTTATATTCAATTTTCGAAAATAATATTGTAATTTCTAATCAATTATGTTCGGTGAAATAAATGAACAGTTCAAATTGAACGGCAGAGGATTACGCAAGCTTAGTCCATTCTACACATTTTTTTTAATTATTATTTTGTCGTTTGTGAATCAACCTTTACTAATTACTTCCACTTTGTCTTGTAGGATATGCTTTTATTTTTTCATTACAAGATGGCACCCGAAACCATAGAATACACGACTTGTGTACTGACTATAAAATGTTAATTGTGTTTTAAACATTGGATATTAGGACCCTATATTTTCACGGCAAGATAACAACACCAAAATTGATTGAATTTGACCAATATTGAATTCTAATTAGCGTTTTTGATTTTTAATATAATAGAAAATATGAAGTTAGAGATTTCGCTCTTTTAATAAGTATTAATATTGTTTTTTAATTTCAAATATTATGGAAAAATACTGATTTAGAGATTTAGCTCCTTTAATAAATACACGTTTCTGGTTGGTTTTGAGAAAATTTAAATTAACATCCATATTTATTTTATCTCCAATGTTAATACAGAATTCTAAGATCGCTCTAGCAATAATTTTGTTAATTTAATTCAAAATACATGTAGCACATATACTAGTAACTTAAAGCATTGCTACAAACAACTAACTTAGGCACTATAATGTATGACCCACACCATTTGGAAAACATAATTAGACGCATGCCCCTAAAAAAAGCATTATTTAAGAGCTAAATCTGCCTGTTTGGCCTCAAATGTTATATATATCGACATTTATCCACATGTCAAGCCCATAATCAACTCTGTAGACCATCGGATGGTTTTGGTTTTCAATGGATTTAAACACGATTGTCAGTTCTCTGTTTATTATCGTAACAACGCTAGTAATGACTGTTCTGCAGAATGAAGTAATGTAACACAAATTTTCAAGATATTCTCTTTTCATTATTTATTTTGTAACTATCATAGCGAGAACTGTCAGCTATATATCTAATCTTACCTAATACCCTTTAAACAATAAACCAGAAGGTCATTTCATTAAAAGGCTCAGATGGTTGTTCCTGATTGACATGGCACCCAGTCACTCGGCAAACCCCGGCTGATTCCGTTACTCTACATCTAGATGTAGGGTACTGGAATCTGCTGAGGTTTGCCGAGTGGGCACCCAGATTGGCTACGTAACTTATTTGTCAGCCGTGACATTTTTCTAAGTAAAGTATTAGGCATACATAATATACAAAACATTATTCAGTATTATTTGTTATTGTAAAACATTTATGTAGTCCTGTCTTCACCGAAGTTTTTCGAGGCGCTTTACATAACAGACTATCTAGAACATATATTTGTTTACAATTTTAAAAGATGAATGATAAACACAAAACGCATAACATACGACAAGTGTCAGAATGAAAGCAGACCAGAAAGTAATAGGTTCAACATAAAAAATATTGAAATAAATAATGTATACAACAATAGTCGAAATCACTTTTTCTATTCGTAAACGATTTTAAAAATAATAAAAGAATTTCCAAATGGTGTGGCTTATACCTACAGTGGCCATTTTATCACATTATCATTGTAACGGACGGGTTTATTTACAGCTATATATACACATTATATAATGGGAGAATGTGTTAGCTATCTACACAGGCGATATAATTGTTAGCTATCTATACTTTACAACGGACGGAATTGTAAGCTGTCTCACCCAAATATAACAGACGGGGTTATTAGATACTTACATATTATAGAATAGGCGGAGCTGTTAGTTAATGTGCACATTATAACGGACAGAATTGTTAGCCATCTACATATTAAATTAACTATTTATACATTATATAATGGACGGAGATATTGGCGGTTTTATTCGTTTTATTTTTAAATCAGCAGTTGAAATATATCATTAGCCTATATACATATCACAAAATATACAGATATCACACATGAAATGCACACAATTTATGCTTCTTTAACGATGGCGACTATTGGTGGACTATTCAATTACAACACGATTCATTTATAAGGCCCCGTCATCATTAGCCTAGTCGGTGCAGAAAAGTAGTACGTTAAACCATGGACCTTTCCATGGTTAAACCCCATTTCATGTCATTTAATTAATAAGATGAATGAACACGCCTTAGGATGTGTGGTCGTCTTGGGTAAAATTTAAAATAAGGGAAATAACTCCTAATATCACAATTATGGTTTCCGACTGGTAATTATATCACTATTATCTTCAAATAAAAATCCATGCCATATCTTGACTTTTCGAACACTCCGATGATCTTAATCTTTATAGCCATAAAAAAGCCCGAACTTTAGGCCATTCGAAATAATTGTCACATTAAGTCCATATTCACGGCAATCTGATTAAAATAAAGATCAATATTTCGTTTCGTTTTTTATACTTTCGATGACCTCCACTACATGAAGATCTGATCGGTTGCAATGGAAGGTTGTGTCAGGGGTCACACGGCTGACTTTTAACCTATGACGTCAGACATCTGATTAACCAGTCAGCGTTGATGTGTCTAGTGGGATACCCACAGTTCAGTACACAGCGCGCCAAGACCTCGCCGTAACAGACCGTTTCATTGGTTAATCCCTCACATCAACCAGGAGGCGGAATATATAACAACTCTTCCGGATCCTAGTGTAGTAAAGACAGGTAGAACGAAATTTTGAACTATAAAAAACGAAACGAAACAGGATTATATTCACGGCGAGCAAAATACCCCTGCCCCCTTTTTTTCTAGCATCGCACATGTGACAATTAAAAAAATTACCATATGCTGGTAAATCAATGTGCAAAATTGGATTTTTGAATTCTATATTTAATCCCAATGCTCATTAAATGATTTTGGTCAAGTTCCATTTGATATGAAAAAAAATCGAATGATTTATGATATATACATGCAGATGATTATATAAAATATATATTATTTATATGAACATACTCAGTATGCCAATCAAAAGCCAAAATGTGAGAAAACTGACCAATTATCTTAAAGGGGAATGTTCACTAGATTTGCGTAAGGACTTTTATTGTTCGCTAGAACTTCGATAAATATATAGACATAATTATCCAGTAACTTGGGGACTTTTTGTAATTTAGGGACTTATTGCCATTGGGAAAATATTTTTTTTTTTTGAAAAAGTATCACAAAAATAATTTATTCCATGATCAATAAAATATTGTGTCTTCATTAGCCCAATCGGAACAGAACCGTAGGACGTCAAAGCCCATTTTCATTTCAGTAAAATATTCAAAAAATATATTTTTTGGTAAATGAAATTTTGCCGGTCGAATTCAAATCGTTGAATATGATATAACAAATTGCAACGTGTAGCCTACGATTGACCAAATTAACACACAACTTGCAATAAATAAAAGAGTACAGCATGCATACAGTGTAATCTAGGATAAAAATAAATTATATATTTTCAATCTCCACTGCCACCACGACCCTTCTTTATGTTCTGTTTGACCTGACCAAGTGCAACCTGGCGAGCATTTGCACCGAACTCTAAAGTATTGCACGTTTCGGGATAGTTGTTAACATCTGGACTAATATTAACAAATACACATGCCTGAAAAAAGAGAAGATTGTAATTTATAACCAGTTCAACATGAATGGAATACCTACTAAAAAGTGTGCTAAAGAGCCAGTCTGTGACAGGTGTCGTACACAAGACAGGGTATTCTTACTTCCCCACGATACAAAATGCCAGCGGGGTCATTAGAGAGCTCATTTAGAATGTTAATACTGTTAAATGTAAGTATACATATTATGTATTTCTTTACTTCGTGTACTATGCGCAATGCCGATTTACGTAACTGGTTGCCGTAGACTAGGTCACCATGACGCCTGATAGTAACGTAATGCAAGGTGTTCTAACGTGTATCTCGGTGAACAAGACTACATGTAATAGTTGGCAAATACAAAACCAAAACTAAACAGGTCAATCAGCGTTTGTTTATCTTGAAAACAGTCTCAAAGTGTTCGGCATTGTTATTTTAAAATGGTCAGATAATAAAGGTCATGAAAAGCTACAGATTATAGGAAGTAGATAATAATGTTCATCCTACCTTTGCATCTCCACCTAAACATGGACGTAAAATTTGCGTTAGTTTTGAATTTCTGTAGGGAACATGCATTTGGCTAGTCCTCAGAGCCGAAAAAACCTGCAAGGAATAAATCTCAGATTAAAAGAAAGTTCAACTGAAGTACATTGTTGGAAATGTCCATTAACGTCCCTGTGTTCCTGCACTTCTTGTTAAGAGACTTGGTGATACTGACTACATCTACTTCAACTGGAACGTCAATGTATTGAAGGATTCTAATTAGTAGAATGAATGTATGAAATTGGGTTTAACATAGTACTGTTCTTCTCCAACTGGGATAATGAAGGTGGGCATTGAATTTACACAAATTACTTCATGGTTGGTATAGTTGAGGTACAGGCATAAACTCACATTATGAAGCATTCATTAGGATACTCGGTGTCTAGTTAGGAGCAGAGTTGTCAATATAGGCCTGTTCATCGGGAATTTCTGGCGTGGTTTACTTTTGTCAGTAGTGCAGGGTGGAAGGCCTGACAAGGAGAGCAGTCTAGTCTTTCGGGTGAGACGAAAAACCGAGGCCCCGTGTACACATTGACGTGCACGCAAAAGATCCTTTGGCAGTTGGAATTCGATATAAGAATAGGCCGTAGCGCCGCTGTCCGTGCAAAATTCCCCACATACCACACTATATGGCGAATGCCCGTCCTTAGTTCGAATTCGATATACATGTAAGAATAGACCGTAGCGCCGCTGTCCGAGCAAAATTTCCCTCGTAGCACACTGTATGGCGTATGCCCGTCCTCATTATCCCAATTGGGGTAGAACAGTAGGACGTTAAACCCCATTTCATTTCATTTCATTTCAATCTGGGCCTGTCAGCATCTATCTCCCTACGATGACAAATATCCAGCTTTACCCAAGTATTACCCAAGATACACCAGACGACATTAAAACAATTTAAGATGGCGGTCGATATGGGACCTACCTGTCCAAGCGCTGATAGAGATTTATTAATAGCAGCTGCTTCAATTAATCTCTGGCCAGATGCCTCAGTTTTACCAATTCTTTCAGAACCAGCTAAGTCGCATAGTGTTAACACCCCTTTAGATATTGACCCGTTAATTTTGTCTTTGCCTTCTATTGTAAGCATCAGTACTAAATGAGAACGTGAACTGAAAATATGAAAATATTACTTTATGTTTGGATGTCAACAAACTTTTAATGTACTATTCTTGTCCTGGTCTGCCCGAAAGTTTAGTTAGTCATTTAACATTCCTTTTGTGGCGGTTTGGAATGGTACCCAGTTTATCTGGTACAAAACCCTTAAGCGGTGGACACACTAGACGAATGATTCGGCCGAATCGTTCGGCCGAATCAATCGGCGTCGAAATTCGCCTAGTGTGTCCACTGTCATTCAGCCGAATTTCTATTCGGCCGAATGATTCGCCCGAATCAAACAGGTTTGACATATTCGGCAGAATTATATTCGCTTGGTGTGTCCGCTTCGCCGAAGCATTCGGCCGAATATAGAATTCATTAGCCAATCACCACTCATATCGAGAAGTCACGTGATAGATTGAAGACATAGACGCCGCCATGTTTAATCATGTGACGTGAAAGGTGATGCAATCGACAGGTTGAATCGGGCGAAGCATTCGGCTAGTGTGTCCACCCATTCGGCCGAATAAAATTCGGCGCCGATTGATTCGGCCGATCGATTCGGCCGAACGATTCGGCTAATGTGTCCAGTGCATAACATTGTTGTAAGTAAAATGGCAGATAAACATGACATACATGTACAATACAATACACAGTAATCATAATAATGCGTAAAAAAAAAGATATTATGAATAAATAAAAAACATTATGACACCGAATCCGGGGTTAATACCAATAATAGTCAGACAGGGTTGTTAAAAAGTACTTCAGAAGAAAATTCGAGAAAGACAATGAAAATAAAAATAAAACGGGACAAATAAAATCTTTGATGTTATAGCATAGGACACCGAGGAAACCAAACTGACATGGGTAACCGATGCGGTTTCAGTCGAGTCAAACCGGGTACTGAGTACGACCGCGACCCCAATTTTCTATTAAATGTCTTGTAGAAGACGATCTATAACCTCAAATGTACGCAAATAATATATATGATTTTACCTAGTGGAATTCATTTTAGTTGAAGCTACAGATCTGTTCTTATCACCCATTTCCATTGCCTCTTTGATTTCTGATTCCGTGGTTATATCAAGTTCTGTTAAACCAGGTATTCTAAAATTATTACCAGCAGCTCGAAGTTCAACAGTTTTACTATTAGCCGCCAATAGATCAATCACAGTCTCGTTGTAGATTTCTACCATCGAAAGCTAAATAGGAAAAAAATTGTCAATGAAAACGATCAATCTTTATCTTAGCTATTATTTTATACCCTTGTTTTATATTGAAGATTTGATCCATGTATTGCTACCACTGACGAGTGTCATGTACACGGTATAGTATGCTTAAGTACGGTATTCTTACTTTCTCTGGAACATTTTTTTTGCAGATATATTTATTAAAGATAGTATTTATAAAGAGAAATGGAGTTTAACGTCCACTAGACACACACTAGGAATTATATATGGCTTAAATTTATTTCAATAATTCGTGCGAGGAAACCGGGGAACCCTGGCAAAACCCATGAGGTTGGACAGGCAACCGTAATCCTTAACACGTACAAGCGGGGAATTGAAACCATGTCACTTGACTTAATAGTACAGACCTAGTGATATAAGGCGCATGCGTTAAACCTTTCGCCCCCCCCCCCAAATCCCCTTATATTTGAGATATAAGATAGAGGCCCCAGTTGGACAATTAAATGTGCTAATCAGATAGACAACTTAAACGCCTATAACTATAAAAACTATATAGAATATATTACACCAATCTGATTAAAACACAGATCCTATTTCGTTTCGTTTTTAATAATTTAAAATTTCGTTTCACTTGTCTTTACTACACTATGATCTGGAAGGTTTGTTATATAACCCGCGTTCTGGATGATGTGAGGGATTAGCCAATGAAACGGTCTGTTACGGCGGGTTTTTGGCGTGAGGTACACGGAACTTTGGGTAAACCACTAGAAACGTCAACGCTGATTGATTAATCAATGTCTAACGCGACCTTCCACTACAACCTGTTAGATCTTCATGTAGTGTAGGCCGTCGAAAGTATAAAACAAATATTACCTTTAGGTTATATTCTTTCGTCTCAGCTCTTTCTGCACATACTGACAGTAATTCAGATAACGCCCTGAAAAGCAAATGAAAACAAATTTATTTTCTGTTTCTGGTTAACATTCACCAGAATCATCTATTTGAGATACAATGAATAATGTTGAAATTACACGCAGATGGTCAACTGTGGTATAAGCCTTGCTCCAAAGAAACCTTATAAACGACTTTTATGTGTAGAGATGATGATTAAGTTTAACTCTTATACCGTATATTAATTCCAGGATTAGAATCTGTACCCATCATAGTGAATGTTTTTCCTGAACCAGTTTGTCCATATGCCATCAAACATATATTATACCCATCGGCACACGATGTAATTACGGGCTTAGTATCAGCAAAAACCTTTAAAATACAACACAGAATGAAATATAATAAGACCAACGTCTTGTTTATCTATACCAAACGAGATAATAAAGACGGACTTAAACATACATTATGCAAGAGGTAAATCTTCCTATTGCAGGTCTTTCATTAGGCCTAAAATGTTATCTAAATTATTAATTAGACATTAATTAACTTATCCAGACCATAATCAACTTTGGATGGTAGCTTCGAACAACCAGTACGATGGTTGAAATTATTACACACGCCTTGTCAAACCTTCAAAGGCTTATATCTTCGCTCGCAACAGAGTGATTTGAATGAAATTTTCAAATTATTCATTTTACATTATCTATTGTCGAACTACTATAGCAAGAATGGCGAGCTCTTTATCTAAATTTTACATAATGTATATTTAAGCCACGTGGTTTGCAAAGGGGAAAAAATTGCAAAGACAACGACACTATGGGATCTTTGTTTTTGTTTAATCCGAACTTTTAAAAAAGCAAATAGTTTTTATATTTCATTTAATAAAACTAGAGGTCTTGTCTGAGCTAACACCGAGATGAACTAGAATATCTAAATTTAAGTTGTGTCTTAATATCAGATGTATTTTGAGATGGAAAGAAAACTATGATAATATAACCATCTTGAAGTTTCATTAGAATTTCAGTAGCTTTTTATCGTTAATCAAAGTTAGTAAGCAATACAATACAAAACGATGTAATAGTTTCCATTTCGAAATGCTTTATGGAACCATTCCAAAAATGTGTGGAAGAGTAATAAATTTTAACTAGAAAAGGTATTTTGTAGCTCAGAAGTCAATTAGTATTAGTACATACTATATTTTGTAGATAATTCATTACAAATAACAATAAAATTCTCTATTTACCTCCTCTTGGGAACAGTTAGTGTTGTAAACTTTATCAAAACTAAATGATTTTTTATTTCCGTCTTTGTTACTGCACACAAGTTCGTTTTCTGTAGAAAAATCTAAACAATTTTGAACATTTTTATCCTTTCTTGGTCGACAGAACACACGTATATTACCACGTAATTCTTGCAGCTGAAAATAAAATATTGAAAAGGGCACACTAAAAATATGACAATATCTTTATGATCCACAAAGATTTAAACATTTACTTTTCTTATTCGCAAATGACCTTGTAACAGCTGTATAAAGAAAAAAATCTTGGAGCTAATAATACGCTCAAGTCCACATAGTTAACATTAGGCCAGTAACTGTAATGGCTTTAATTATTAAAAAGCCTATATTTCGTTTCTGATTTGGTGTATTAGGCAACTTTCTACCACAGAAGGAGTATGGCCTCCTGCTCAAAAGCAGGTATGAGGTTCATTAGGGAAAACATGAGATAAACAAATTGAAAGTTGAGATAAATAACATGCAACTTTCCGACCCACATTTCAACCTAAACAACCTGTTAACTCTCATATCTTTCCGCCTGAAAATCATAACTATTCACCAAAACCTGGCAGAAGATGTATATTCAAATCCTTTTCTTCGATTCTACACCAAAAGGTTAAGGTTAACATATATCGCCATGCAAAAGGGGGGGGGGGACTAAAATTAACTTGCTTTGTGGGTGACGACGTATTCATAATTGGTGGCCTGTGTCCGTATGTCTGGGATTACGCTGATCGGATGGCAATATAATATGACAAGTGATAGTTAATGTCATTGCAGTAGTCTGTTTCATCTTTGTGCGACTAAATTACAACGTCGACTAAATTACAACGTCATCTTTGTGACCACGAATGTAGTTATTTTGATATAAATGTACATTATACATGTTTCCCACAATAATATTGCTGGCCTTTAAAGTAGAAGCCCGCGTTAATGTTCACAAAAACTGGCTTGAATGGCATTTAGTAATTGAACTGGAAAGGTTTCGACCAGGACCCTTATTATCGACAGGTGGCTCTATTTTTTCGCACGTACCGTTGAAGAGTAAAACTGTTATTGCCGATGGTGATGATGTTATTTGTTTTAAATGTATTGCAATAACTTCTATTGAAGCTTATTGCCATTAATAAAATACACATAATATTTGAAATATATGAATAATGTACCTTATTATATAATAACTTTCTTTGCAAACATTCTTTTTGATATAAGCTTTTGATTTCTTCAAGTTCTGCCATATGAGAATTATCGACTTTAGACAATTTAAGAAAAGCCTCGTTAACCTGTAAAACAGCAATTAAAAACGTGAAAAATCAATTGTATTTAATGCAAGTAAGTAAATGTCAGGTACATGCAATTACCTTGGCAACTGAGATACAGACTGTTAAGTTACATAACACCCACGGGGATTTAAATGTCTTCAATATGACTGATAGACCGAAGAGAACGAGCATATAGCAGAATTGCTTTTGTTCTGATTAATTCTTTGAAAATAAATTGATTTTTACAATTTTTCACAATATTGATTTAAAGTGTTTTTGTGATTGTTGTCAGGATATACATCTAATCCAAAGTGGCATTTATTTCCTGTTTCAGAATATTACTGGATTTACTCTGTGTAGTATGTTATGACTGATTAAATGAAAGAGTGTTTATGCATAATAGCAATGTATACCGAAGGTGTTTACAGTAACACGAACCATTCACAATTAGAACACTCGTAGAAAACCAATACAAAATAATACAGTGTATGACCCACAATATAGACACATTATAGATAAAAACCGGTTAATCTTATAAGGTAGGAGAACTCATTTTCAAATTGTAATGAACTCCAAGTAAAGTCGCAGTGGGCGACATGTTTTACCCGGCGGTGCGTATCTTCTTGTGGACAGTACGTTTGTCACCGGAACGAACTGCCCATGACCGGAATCAGACGTTCATGACCCCAACCTGACGAAGCTTGCTGGAAACCACATTCTATGTAGTCGAGCTTGTTTCGTTCATACCACGAATGGTGAAGAGATTTAATTTATCCAAAATGGATCCCCTAACATCATGAATAGTGAAGAATTCTATTTATCGAAATGGATCTCTCATCATACCTGTCTAACAGTAGTTGCGAATATATCAAGTTGTCTCTCAACTGTATGTTTTAATTGTGAATGACTCTTATGAATTTCGGTTGTTTTCAAATTGAGTTCATCCAAATCTTCCACAGGAAACCTCTCTTCTATCACCGTTTTCTGTGCCTGAAAAATGAAATAAATAAACGCTATAGGTAACTTAATGAATTGCTAATAGTGGTTGGATAGTTTTGTGTAGAGTCTACCTTTGGTTTAAGTCAAAAGGGACTGTACAGTCCAGAATACGGATGTATTCAAAACCACGCCCCTTATATTTTCGTACCTGAACATGAGTTTATCCATACATTATCAATTTATTATGTTTGCTAATTGAATAGATTATATAGATACTCGTGGAAACTTTAAACATTCCGTTGTGTTTGATGACGTATTGTCCTTAATCCAGTGGCAAGATTGGGAGTATAAGCATAACGTTCTTTGTGTTCTCACGTTCTTGATAAGATTGGGAATAAAGTAGTTTCCGATACGACCAATTAATCAATAATCCTACTTTACTGGTTTAACTTAAGAGGATATTATTATACCGTAATAGCGCACGGGCTATCAGTTTAAGATTGAAAGCATTGGCTTCCGGATTAACCATACGTTTAACAATATGTTATTTGTTTTACCTGTGGTGTTTTCGGTCGTGCTGTTCTTGGTCTTGTTTGTTGCATAGCTTCAACTTGAGCAACCGCCATACCCGATTTAGCTTCTAGTGTGCTCAGTTTTTCTTGTAATATCATAACCTATAACAAATCATGTAAAATCTTCTTATGTTATGTAAATTGTTACGTATTTATATACTGGCATAATTCGATCCAAATCAATGATACACCACTGGGCACATAACTAAAGATAAAATAGTACAAGTTTTAGTTCAATTTTCGGCCAGTGCGTAGAGGTCTTTGGGCAGGCAACCGTAGACCTTGTCACGTACACGTTTAGGATCCACCAAGTCACATGTCACGAATACCCTTCCCTCCAATCAGAGAGGATCTATTATAACTCTAACCTGATTCTCTGCTTCTTTTCTAAGGTTTCCTTCATTTCTAACCTCCGTTTCCTGAAAACAAAACACGAAATTAATAATACTAAATAATTGTCCACACTTTCCTTGCAAACTATAACATTCTCGTAAGAGCATTGTAAAAGTAATATCAACATTTATTTTCTGATAGCCTACCACCCCCCATCTTCAATAGAAGGCTTGATCTCGCCTTAACATGACTACCACCTCACTCTCATCCTACTGTACTTCACAACACAATCATACCAGTTGTTTAACTTTGTTTTCTAATTCCTTGATTTCGAAATTCTTATTCTTCAGGGTGTTTTCTTCTTGGGATGTTTTTGGAGCAGTTAACCACACTGAAATAAGTAACAAAATAGTATGACCCGTTTCCAGGTAAGGACATTTATTGTCAAAATTAGTTTTTAGAAAATTGATAAACAGACGTTAAATCTCATTCCAACTATACCGCGTATATATATTTATCAAAAGATGAGATTGAAATTAATTATTTTATAAGTAGTCTGGAAAGATCTCGTAAATTCCTATATGTATAATAAACACCCTCTTTCAACTACCTAACTCTCTACAAAATATGCCTAGCAGAAAGTATTTGAAAATAAAAAAAATAAAATGTGTTAATCGTGATTCGTTAAACAGTAATGGATGGCGTCATTAAATTCTATATTCATATAGGAATAAAAACCAGTTATGAAAAGATGTTTCTTCAGACTAAATTTAGCGATTTTAAATAACAAACGAACATACCATCGTTTTCTAGATGTAAATATAATGATATGCATTCATCCGGATTATAATTACAAGCTCTCAATGATGCTAATATATGTGGTCGATTCTTCCAATTAGGTAATGCTTCCTAAAACAAATAATTACCAAGAAAAAATAGAACAGAAAACGTTGTAAATTGCAATATGCAAAACCAAAAGAATAATTTCTCCACATTATTGTTATTTTACTTGTGAATAAATCCCATTGATTATTTTCATTGAAAATGGCAATTGTGCAATCTGTTTATATAGATTTATCTTTGACAGAATGCATTAATCTACTTCTAGTAAATTTTGTTTTCTTTTATTTTGTTTTGAATGCTCAATTGGTGACTCCCAGAATTCCGTCCACATCTCGCGTACAGCTAGCCTACACAGACCATTCCATTGGTTAATACCTCATATCAGACGCTATACTACTGTCGTGAAAACAATGATTAAGTTTTGAAGTGTCGAGGTTTGCTCGGTGGGTTATCGGCGACGAGAAATCGTACTGCCACTGGTGGAACTGGTATATGTATAGATATAGAAACTATACGTCAAAACGAATAAAATAATCTCAAGTGAACATCTACCTACCTCAACCTGGTCTACCATTTCTTTCACTAAAGCGTGACGTAGTTCCCAACCTAAAGGTAACCTCATCCATTCTCCAGTTGTTGCGTCATAGAAACAATGAATATAATGTTTTTCCTGAAAGTGAAATGTGTAAGGACGTTATTTGAAATGTACTATAATCATTTAAATAATATTCAAGAAGTTCTCAGTCAATCCTAACGGGATACACATTGTTATTGTATTTGGAGGGAGTAGGCCACCTCTACCGCCTTCACTATTACCCAATCTTTTAAAATGAAATGGGGTTTAAGGTCCTACTTTTCTTCTCTGGGCTAATGAAGACGGGCACACGTCATGCAGTATGTTATGAGGGAAAGTTTGCCCGGACAGCGGAGCTACGGCCTACTCTTTTTATTTCGAATTCCAACTGTCAAGCGTTTGTTTACGTGCAAGCCAAGGTTTACGCGGTATTTCGTCCTATCCGAACGACTATCGCTGTCCCTTGCGAGGCCCCCAGTCCTACATCACTGAGCCCCTCTCCCCACCCGGGAATGTTTTACAAAAAACAAATTCTTATAAAGAATGATCATGTCCCATCTTCATTCCCATCAGTATACGTATAAAATATTTCAAGAATACTAATTCGGTCTGTGTAATTAATTCCGAAGAGCTCATCCCTCCTGTTTTTGAAATTGTCAGAACTTCCAAATGGAACTGAATCTTTTTGTCCGTACCTGACTACCTGTATGTCGTGTCTAAAACTACAAACCATATTGATTTACATACCTTAAATAAATATGTTCTAATATTTCCTCGTTTTGGATGAGAAATTATTCCCTCGCGATCATCTTTCCTCGTTTCTACTGGCTGTTCCGTTCGTTGGTCTGATTTGTTCTGTGTATTATTGCTTGCTGTAGTTTGTTGTTTGGCAGGCTAAAATATAGTGGGTGACTTTTTACTTTTACATACAAACGCATAACTTGAGCGTTACCAGCACAGCGGTGTCCAGGTGTTAATGAAAAAAAGACCCAAAACAAGACAGCGTAAAATTGAACGTTATTTCGGAGAGTAAACATAACAAATAACAAATAATATTTGACATTAAAGTAGATTTATTTGCAGTGGTAAAATATACCACTAACCTTAGACTGGTCTACGGAAAATGACACAGTAATAATTTGCTCGATTTTTGTCTTATTTGCATTGACTGATTTTCGGTGGAATTTTCCATAATGATTGACATCTTGTACTTATCACCTGATGGTGTGACCTGGCGATTCAAGCGAGTATAAAGAGACTATTGTCTTTTATTGACAACCTGTACTGCAAATCTCACCACTTTGCAAAGATACACATGTGGCGGTCATATGTTTAAGCGAGAAAAAATGATAATAATGTAAGGTCTGAAAACAATGTGTACTAACCTGTGTATCATTTAGTACGTTAGCATTCACAAATTTACCCTCCTTGTACCATCTTTGTGGAAATGGCTGCCATTGCTTAAATATTAATAATCATCAATATAACTAATACTATTAAAAGATATTGGCGTTAATTAGGTCATCCGTTCAAAACCCAAAACTTATTTTTATCTGCAAATATGATTTTTCTAATGACTCGGTAAAACAAAATAGGATACCGTAAGTTATCAGCTGACAATAAAAAAAACAACAACACAGAAACCCCATCATGGGGTAGATATGGTGGTATACTGTACAAGCCAAAATGTCAATGGCTACAGCTTATACTTCGAACACGTATCACTCTCCCAAAATGACTGCACAACGGAACATTCCAACAAAATGCTCGTAAAGTTTACCGGCTCCGGCTACAAATATACTTGTCCTGGTAATCTGGATATAATATCTGATCAACCGCTATATAATTAGATCTTCGAAGGAATACAGTCATCTGTATATATAATTCTGTGAAAGGTATATTAACATTTTACGGTAAATTTCATTGCAATTTCATTAGTTAATTTTTAATGTTCAAATAAATTATTGTTAGTAGCCAAACCTTAGAATGCCAATCGTCTAAATAAAACCGCATTCCACCAGTATACATACACTGAAATTCTTTACCATCTCTAACAAAAGTTTCAAATACTATTTCATCTCCTTCCTTTAAAAATAAACAAGACGATCATTGTAAAAGTTAGACCCATTTGTACAATAGCAAACTGTGAGATATGTCATGAAACATACCTGGATACGTACTTATATTTCTACTTTCGGAATTTTATTATTTATTTGGACCTAATATTCCAGACTACATGGCAAATACACACAATAATAAGTACTCTTACCATTTGTTATTATTGTCGATCAAACATAACGGATGTTATGTCGATCAAACATAACGGATATATTTAAAGTTCACATTATTTCCTATAGATTTTATATACCCTCCCTATCTTTGTCGACTCCTCCCTCAGTCCGGAGAATGTCATTTATAGCCATGCACATCGATCTCTAGATGGTTTTAATCAAAGCCAACTGAATAAAGACCAAAATAAACTAACCGAAGTTACAGCAATCTAATGCTCACATTATTTCCTACAGATCTAACACCGACATCTTGGACGTCCTAGACTCGCCAGTCTATGGGGACAAGTCATTTCTATCCATGCACATCGATCTCTAGATGGTTTAATTGGTTTTAATCAAATTGTACAAAGACTAACATAAACGTAACGTTACATTGCATTGATCTGGAAATTCTATTACAATACTCACACAGGTTGTTGCTGCTTCATTTCCCGAATTTCGGCTACTCGCATTATCATTTCCACTACTAGTGTTTCTGCTACTCATTGTATTTCGACTGCTTGCGTTGTCACTCGGCAATGACGAACTATTCGTTGATGGGGATGCACGGCTTTCACTGTTTCGTTTATCTTCAACAGGAGGGGCGAGCTGTACCTCTTGAAATTGTTGTCCTTTTCGAGGTGCTGTAGTTTGAGGAGTGCGCTCGTTTTTAACTGGCGATTTTTGCTTAGAAACTGGACTGGGACTGTTACTTGGCATAGATGCACTGTTACCCATTTTACACCTACAATTGGAAAATGTCCTCAACATGTATTAATACAAGAAGACTGGGCTTGGTGGAAATATAAATGTCTACAACATGAGACCCTATCTCCTTGATTAAATCGCAATAAACATTTTCAAAACTACTATGAGAGTTGTAATATTATGTAATCTAATATTAATTATTCTGTTAATAATACTCATTTCATCCACACTAAAAACATATACATAATAATATCATTCAGTCTAATCTGTTACCATGACGATATCTGTAGCGTGTAGTATTTTGATAATAATTAATAATACATCGCCGTAATATGAATTCTAGAGTGGAATCTATATTAAGCAGCCACACATGGGAATTTTCATGACCGACAGCTTAACGGGAGTGACCTCCTAATAAAATCTTAATGTTTGTTAGTGCTGACGACGATGTCAAGTAAATTTTACACTTTAGTGCATGTAGTGCAAACATCAATACATGTACTTGCATCGGCAAATTTGGCCGTCGCTGAAACTTGCTTTGAACGAACATTCTTCGACTCAAATCTCTGATGTAAACGTGTCATTTTGTACCAAAATTGATACTATTGTCTACCATCGTCATGTATTCGATAATATTTATCCATTTTTGTAAAGAAAATCCTTGAATTAATTTTTATTTTATCAAAAACGTACATGCCCCAAAAAAGAAACATCGCTAAATTTTTCACCGTTTTTCAGGGGGTGTAACTCTGTGTGCAATATAGGAGGCGCTAAAACTTCTGTTTAGCAACAAAGTGGCAATGGAAAATAGATACTAGATGATCGTGACAAAACTCAGATTTGTCGGTACTTATAGTTTATTCAATCTGTATCAAATAATGTTTCTCGTTACGTGTGAAAACAATGATCAGCAAATCAGGTTTTGGCATTTAATAAAACAAAAGATTAACACCTTATGGGAGATTAGATAAAGAGATGGCAGTTCTCACTATAATATTTAAAAACTAGATAATGTAAAGGGAATTTGCTGAAAATTTCAGTCAAATTGACCCACTCTGAACCGAGGGTTTAGCGATTGAATTTTAGGCCTAGCCTCGATCATCATTACTAAAGTCGGTATGATAAAAAAAACATAGTTTCGATTATCCACTTCATGATTAAATCTTGAATGCAAGTTGAGCGGAAATCGGACCCTAATCCAGAAAATATCGCCCCATAGCGATGACATCGAGAGTTGATCATGGTCTGGATAAGTTAATTAATATCTGGTCAATAATTTAGATAACATTTCAGAACTAAAGAAAGATCTGCAATATGCATACATTATGCAAGAGCTAAATCTGCCTATTTCAACATGCATTATGCAAGAGCTAAATCTGCCTATTCCAGGTCATATGTGCAGGACCGTCTCCGATCTAGCTTTCTCCGAAGATCTGACCGGTTGTAGTGGTAAGTCGTGTCAGGGGTCATACGAGCGGCTTTAGGCCTTATGACGCCAGACATTGATTACTCAACCAGCGTTAACGATTCTAGAGGTTTACCCACAGTTCCGTGCATGGCACGCCAAAAACTCGCTGTAACAAACAGACCGTTTCATTGGCTAACCCCTCACATCAACCAGAACGCGGCTTATATAACACCTCTTCCAGATCCTAGTGTTGTGAAGACAAGTAAATCGAAATTTTGAACTGCAAAAAAACGAAACGAAATAGGATCTGTGTTTTAATCAGATTGGTACAGTATTGCACTAACATTAATTGGCATATGCGGTTTTGCACTGACGCCGTCAATGTTTTGAACTATATAATATAGTAGGATACAACACTAACAGTAATTGGCCAACATTGTATTACATAAACATAGGTACTGCATTGCACTAACACCTATTGCACTTATATAGACAGAGTATTATTACTATTTCCACTGTGTTCAACTGACGGATCCCCAATTGTCTTGTGATAGGTCCGTATAGCTTACAGATACAGTATTCACGATATGCTTTCCTCACAAATAATTTTTCAAGCCCAGTTCTTACTGGTGAGGGGTAGCACCTGCGTGGTTGACATGGAAAGTGTGTCTAGTCGAGCAGATGGTAAGTCCTTGCAAGCATAGATCTACAGGCAAAGGATCCTTTGGCAGTTGGAATTCGGTAAAGAGTAGGCGGAAACGCAGCTGCTCTGGACACCTTTAATGAAAATTGCCACATATTAATCTCAAATTGATCTAAGTATTGTGTTGGCGAAACATTAAACCCTATTCTGTATCATTCTAAAGTACAGTTTTATCTACTTAAAACTTCCATTAATAAATAATATTACACAAACGAATGGAAATACTCCTTTCTTAATTAACCAACCGTTATACATGCTTTTATCTCAACAAGAATGGCTGAACTCTGACGTAGCATTTCTATACAAGTTAATTGATTCTGTATTACCATTCTAATACAGTAATTATATTAACAGGAAATTCAGTGTAAATATTCAGCGCCTCGGTAATATTGGCTTGCAAATAAATACAGTGTTTGGCAGTAATCATGTATTATCTCTCTTCTTTAAAGAGACCATCAGCTTTCGGAGCAATTTAAAACCCATGGTTTACCCTCTTAAAAGTTATTGTTTCCCTAAAAGTAGATATATTTTCCTCATGTTTTTTTTTTTTAAAAATCCTGGTCTCAAATTAATCAGAGATTAAATGATATTGTTTCCAGAAAATGTTCTAAGAATAGTAACCCTTTTTTCGAGTTTTAAATATATTGTCATCCAGGATTCAAAAGTGGTTGTTTTAAATGACATATACCCAATCTGAAATTGTATTGAATATTGCTAACGAAAAGTACGGATTTCACTACTCGACAGAAATCATATTTGAATCAAAATTGGATCACCCACAACGCTTATTTTATTTCCTTTCTGCGTGCATTAACGAATCGATTATTAGTAAACAATTAAAAGACAATACGTCTTTATGAAGATATTGACAATACATGGTGTAGTAACTGACATAATCGATCATATAGTTAATGATGTATAGCAAATCGAAAACCTCCGTTTTCTGGAAAATCTTACATATCAGCTCACACCGAATCAATTTCTTTCTGCTCGTTTCAAAGGGCAAAACATTTATTTAATTTCGCTGCAAATGTATTTGGGATTTTTGTGGGCGTGGGGGGGGGGGGGGTCTGGACTTCTGGGGCAGTAATATGCTTTTGACCCTCGACTCATGTTCATGAAGCACGGACCAACAATACGTTACATAAAACAAACCCTACCAATAACAAACAATAATATGATTACACACAACAATGATCATGAAAACAACCCAATTGATTACAAACAATAACAACCCAACCAATTACAAACAACAATTAACCTGATTACATACAACAACAAACAGTAACCTATCTGATCACCAACAACGACATCTGATTACACACACAAACGTGAGTGATCATAAAAATAGAACAAGTGAGCACAAACAACAACTGAACTAATTACGAAAAACTAACCAACTACTTACAGACAATCCAATCGATTATAAACAACGACACAACAGTAACTTAAATGATATAGATCCGAATATCGAAATTCCACTTGGCAATATGATCGAACAGGCTTCGCTTTAAAATCTAATACGTAGTTAAGATACAGATGATGTTTATATTAAAAATATATCGATAAAATATTACCATAAATACTTTTAGAGTAACAGTCACGCATTCATTGTAACACAGGTACACATTGGTTGCCATCAACATGATTTGATTATTATTGGGGAAACAATTCCTTATACTTAATAGAAAAGGTCGTCTGTGATTTAAAAATATTGTTTATTTAGAGCCATTTGATGATTCTAGTATTTCTACAGAATGATAATTATTCTTTAGTATACGACCATATTACGCTTACCACGGTGGATATAGTTTTCGACCATGATATTGCGAGTGGCTTTAAAATAATAGTGCGCTAGAGGTTCAGTTGAGAATATTTCGGTGCCACCTATCCTGCGAAACGATACGGGCCTAATTCACAAAAAAATTAAACTAAAATATTTTAAGGATGCAAGCATTTCATTGGCTGATCACTAATTTTAGCTCTTGACCAATGAAAGAACTGAATTTTTAAAATATTTAAGTTTATGTTTTCGTGAATAAAGCCCATGACACTGTCGTGGGTCGCATTAGCCATCTTGTTTTGTTCTTTTCTAAAATCGCTAACCGACTCATAAACGATATTTCTTTTCTGTCCCTGAACATCGAGGTATTAATAGTCTAGATTACTATCTGAAGAACACTCTGGCGTCCTTATTTTGTTAACAAGATATAAGAAAATTGATTATCGGCCGCCTCGCGCTTTCAGACTACAATGTTCCTTGTATTCTATATGTTCTATAATCAGCTTATTAAGACATCTTTGATATACAGTATCATATTTGTCCTAGACTAGTCCGAAAACATCTTAAAATACATCTTAAAGACCAAAATTAAAACGGTTTTGCTAACAAGGACAAACCACTGCTCCCGTTAGCTATCTAACTCAAAATAGTCTTTGTAAACCATCTAATACCACTTCTCATTATTCACATAACTAACCAAAAATTTCTATACTTTTGTATATTTTTCGAATAAGTAAATTATTGTTAGCGTTGTAGCAAGTTATATACGATTAAATATTTATTTAATATAGCATTTATTTAAATGGACGTAACTTTTAACAGAATGGAGTAATATGTCGCATCATTTACTTTCAAGTGAAAGGTACTTTACAACTTTAAAATAACTCATTAGTGCATGTACCAACAACGATAAAAATACTACATATCTGAATATCTAAACTTGTCGAAAGCTTTTAGCAGCATGAATTATTTTGCAATGTAAGCTCGAAAATCATAAAATATCAGAATGGTGTGCATTTTCAATGATTTATTCCAGATATGTATTAATTGGGTGGGAATTTTAGAAGGAGGTTCGGTTTGAATTAAATCATGGGCTGAGGATTAACTGGTTTATGTCCACTTTTTGTTAAACTGAGAAAAATGGGTTGAAGTTTGGCATCACTGTATTTTGAAATTCTATGAATTTTTATCAAATTTTCACACTTGTTGAAGCTATCAATATAGCAGAGTGTGTGGTGTTTCTTTATGCAGTGTGATTCAATTTGGTCTAAATGAAATACGATAAATGGAGATAGGACTTTGTAGTTTACAAAATGTAATGAATTTGTCAGAAACATGGAGATAGAACTTTGTGCCCAAGAAGGTCTGAATCATAGTAAAAAAGGTGTTTTTCATAAATCTTATAACATTCTGATAAATATCACGACTTTCCGGGACAAAAACAACGTTTTTGGCCTAATTTCATGCCAATTTGTGAAAATTCTGAAAGAAAACGGAAGTAAAAAGGCAAAATGAAAGTCAGCGGTAGTCGGAACTAAACGCACAGCCTTTGTAGTTAAAAATAACTCATGTCGAAAACTCTCCGCGTTTGGCATTCTAATGGAAATAACCTGTGTCGAGAACTCTCGACGTCTGGCACCGAAAAAGCAATCCATCTCCATGAACTGTATACATTTTACATGTACATACAATACATGTTTGAACGAGAATTAACTAGTACTATCTCGAACGACCCCTTAAAACCAAATAAAAAAAGGGTTTCAACAAAAATTAAGTCGTCTTAAGGTGCCTTACAAGATTTCATAATGTCGGACAATATTCTATGCGCCTACCGAGGACTTTTCTGCCCTGGACATCCAGCTATGCGATTTTGCTTTTCGGCCATTTTGTCACAAGATCACATGACACCAGATCAAGGAATTCTATTGGTGAAAGTGGAAATAGAACTTTGTGAGTGGGAATGGACCCAAAATTAAAACAAAGGCCTATGTGTTTTTTAACCAAGAAGGCATTCATGTATTAATTCATTCTCACAGGACATAACACCTGTTGATTCACAGATTATGCAAATATCTCACCTTTAGCGAAAAGTGGACATAGATGATAGATCCAGTTAATTCTCAGCCCACGAAATATGCTGTACCATTTTATGGATCTGTTTGATACTGACGTGATATAGTTATTGCTTGTTCGATGATCATTAGAGAAAATAACATCCACTGTGTTCATGGTAACTGACAAGACATATACATTTAGTTGTCCTCCCGTTTCGCCGACCGAACAAAACTTACTAATTCCCGTACAGCCGACTGTGACACATTTTGATATGGATTAAGGAGATTAAGGGAGGGAGCAGTAATTTCAATGGAATTCAACTCTCTGATTTAAGATCTATACATTCACCTGATTCAATATTATTACCGCCTAGAAGGGGATAATAATAATGAAATAAATCAGTCTAAGGAGTTAAACGGCAAACCCGTTTTTACCATTCGGTTTTGAACTGGTTTAAAAATAAGCGTCTGAATGGGGTATAGGTACCTTATCTCATCTACCGATACTATGGATGACTGAACATCAATCAATTGTTTCATGTCCCATGACTGAATCTAATATTTATTGTTGATTCTTCCAATATTCCAAGCAGTGGAATACATCGTGTTATTTAAAGAGACTTCGGTCAATATTCATTCAACTGACTTCGGAACTGTGAACTTTGACAGTTTCTTTTTACATGTAATCACTATTCCAATGACGAATTACGAATGTATGTAAACAAAACGAATCGTAGTAAATAATTAGCAAAAGAAATCAATAATAAAACTTTGGAAACTATATTCAAAACGTGTGTTGCTAACGTATTTGTACAAACCAAGTCTAAATTAATCTGAATTTTTCGAATTACGTTGGGTGATTATTTTGGGCTTTAATTTCCGATAATTAGAGTCGTTTTGGCAATTTTAAAAATTTATGAACAGTGTTAAAAATCAGTTGAATTTGAAAAAACTGAAAGGGCAGTCTGGCCATTCAGTAAAATACTAATATCTTGAAATTGCTACTCAAATAAACCAATTGTTGGTCCACGAAGACCGAAATGCATGGAGCACATTAATATTATATATTGGTAACAATCTTCGAAATGGTGTACATATGCGCAAGCGGGGCTTTCCGTTAAATGCCTTAAAAACTTATGACCATTTTATAAATCGCCGCAGTCTAATCTCAGTTGAATTACTAGGTATTATCTGATTTTTTCTATCTCCAATATAAAAGTTGAGTGGAATATTATGGTGTTTATTTAATCAAGCTTGTAACAAATGATGAAACAGAATTTGAATTTTGTACTTCGGGTTTCTGTGTGTTCCACTCTCAGATCGTCGACGGAATAAAATAATTTGAAACAATATTTGTTCTACAAAAGTACTCTTCGAGACTATTACAATTCCTTAGATGGTATGGCTTTCAGTTAATGAAACAATCCCGTTTCTTTATAAGGGGTTTGCGTGGCTTGTACCTCTAACCGCTCCACAAATGATTCTTAGTGCATCTAACTGTAAATTTTCTAACTGTGAAGCTAATTTATCTGAACAGCCATCCCAAATTAAGTCAGCATAATCAAACAAAATGTGTTAGAATAAAAGAAGTATAAATGTTTTTTAATGCTTTTTTATTAAGTCGAAATTTTAATGACCTAAAACACATGATAAGCTTTGCTAGTTTATTACAGATATGGTTTATATGGACATCTCATTTGCATTTAGGTTGAAATACACGTGTCCAAATACACATGTGGTTTACTTAAATTTGTTTTAATTGAAAAGGTTATTGCTTCAATTTTTAGGGGGTTGAAAGTTGACCAGTAGTAATCAAACCATTATTCAGGATAGCCGCGTTTGCCTAAGAATCCGTTATTCGTAAATAAAGGGAAGTGTCGTCAGCAAATAGTCTAATATCATTTACAATATCATTAATACATGTATATAAAATAAATAAATGAGAACCGAGAACCGAGCCCTGTGTGACACCGGCAGGGGCAATCCTGTGGCGCCACTAACAACTACTACCGTGTACTTGTTTTTGATTTTTTAAATAATCAATAAACCAATCAAGCAGTTCCCTCCTATACCAGACACCCTCAACTTATGACAAAGTCCGGCATGCTGATGTCACAGAACACTGCTCTTGTATACTTTCCGTGATCAGTGGCTTGACAAAAAGAATGTGTTAAGTCAGTTAGTTGGCAGATAGCACTATCTCGCTTTAAGACACCACTTTGAAACGAAGTTAGTTATATCATTTACACGAAAGAAGTTCAAGACATGTTTATATATGCATTTTTCGAATAGTTTTACAACAATGCTAAATAGTGATACAGGTTCATATTTTCCGCATTCATGTGGAGGTCCTTTTTTAAAAATTGCTACTACATTTGCTGATTTCCAAATTTCAGGAACCTTTTTATGAGGAAGATATAAATTAAAAATATAGCATTGGAAAACATCTTGAACAAGTTTTTTTTTATCAGTTTGACAATGTTGTTGTCATGTATGGTTTCGATAATCTGTCTATATACTTTCCTCATTTGTATTGAGAGAATACTCTGTTGTTGTTGTTGATTACAAATTTAACATCCAATACACATTACATGATATTATGAACAGTTTGGTTTAAATACAGTTGTTTACACATGAAGGAGTAATAGAAAAAAACAAACAAAAACACAACACGGTGTTAAAATTCGCTGTCGTGAGAAGAGAGGGTGGTTTATCTTCACCCCTCGTCTTAATAAAGTCTTGTTAAAACAGGAGAGAAAATACTCTTCGAAACGTCGCCTTAAATACACTAGTAGTTGTTTTCCATAACTTTTTAAATATATAACTTGATTAATATTCGTCAGATCATGGGACTACAAGCCAGTTATGTATTGTTTGGTTGTGCTAAATATAAATAGTTACCGACCTGAATACAGGTACGAGTACTTCAATGTATATTATTCGTTATTCAAAGCATTTCGTTAATTGTCCGATAAAATAACTCACAAAACTGCTTCAGATGAATACAATCATATTTATAATCTACTTAATCACTGATCAGAGTGGTGCTGATAGGTAAGTACCTATATATCATATTGATTCGTTCATTGAATAATGTTTAAAGATTTTAATCGATATGATCTCGTTGGACGAGACACATGACCGCTAATATAGCCTTGAATCTAATCATAGAGTATTCAACACCCGAATATTGGTCACGTGACCTTGGAACTGGTCCAATATTATGACATCCGGTAAAATAAGATCATTCATTATTTCCATAAGTATATATTGACATGATAATAATAATTCATATTGCTTACCTGCAAATAGATGTTAATTAATCAGTCAATATATCTTTGATGTTTAATGGGTATGGATGTTTATAGAACGAACACATGAATTTCTGCAGATCAAATAACACTGTAAGAAGTATCACCATTTAAATTGTCAACCATTACGGTCATCGGGATTCTCCTGTAATAACTGTAAATGAATTCGTTTGTTATCTTGACAACTATTGTTATGGCATATCGATTAGCGAGCAGAGACATCCCCTAGAAACATAACATATATGGCCATCCTTTTCAACTCGAAAGCAGACTTCTTTGTGCCAATTTTCTACGACATCGATTTATTAAGGTTGATAAGGGTAACAAACATAACATAATCGAGAGACATGACGGCTAAGCTAAAGTTATTAAAAAATGTATGGAAGGTGGTGTGTGTCATTTTGGAAGTGTAATATAGTGTCAACTACATTTCGGGCTTGATTGACAGATTTGACAGGAATTTGATTTAGGTCTGTAACGACATGCAGTAGACCGTCTTATGGTTGTCATCTATGAAATTACACACACCGTTGCAATAATTAAATGGGTGGGCGAGTCGTCGGGAATTTATTGAAACGATTAGTTTATGGTTCAGCGAATTATCAATTTTTATATTGTTATTCATTATAAGTTGTTTGGTTGATTGGCGTTAAAAAATATCATCTTTACGGTTTTATTTTCGCAAAGCATACGTCAATATGTATAGCATGACAAAGACTGTTACATCTTTTGAGTTCATTAATTAAACATTCTTAATGTGATGCCGTGTTGGTAGACTGCTATCGACTGTACAGACTGTGTTAATACGTGTATTAAGTTTTGTTCTATTGATTGACCGAGGATAAAACAGATCAATCATGAACGTATCATATAACCTTATTAATAATTTAATACAATAAGCAAACAAAGCGTTAGCATTTTCGCTTTCAAAAACACCTTTAATACAAGAAGACTTTGAATGTCAGGACGAGATGACATTATCATGAACTGACCAAATATATTGGTACAAAGTCATTGATTATCGTAGGATTGGATAATTTAAAAAAGAAACAAATGCATTAATGTCAAATGTGATTAAAGGGCTACTTTCCACTCTGATCAAGATAAATAGCGACCGATAAACTAAAATATTTCAAACTACACACCTGAAAAATGATGTAATAATAAAATCCCTTGCCAAATTTGGTTCAAGAAAACCCATAATCTCGCTATCTAGGATTATAAATATTCAAAAGACACAACACCTATGCTAATTTAGTTTCTCTTAAAGCTCAACTCTCCAGTCTGGTCACAGCGTCTGTGAACTTATAATCGTCATCACTCTCTCAATAATGACCGAAAATCTTAAATATTTAATAAAGCACAACTTTAATTCCAGCAACATTCGACAATCATATCGATTAAATACTATAATCTCCAGCACCACTTCCACAAGATTTTTCAATCAAGGACCCTAGCAACAAACTGTGCTGTCAAGTTTTGAGAACCTGGTAAAAAGTTTGTGTACATATTTATAGACAGATAAGGATAAGGGCATTTAAACATGGCCGTTTCAAAAAGTATGCACTATTATTATGCACCTATAGTGTCGCATTATCAAGCAATTATATTAATCATGTCCAATTTATAGACTCACTATAATCATAAGTTGACCCATTTTGTGAATTGGCTGAAATGTAGACTTCCCCCACCTTCGATAGACCTTAGTGTTTCAAAATTAAAGAATCTACCATCTTGTAAATGGCCTGATCACTGATTACTGTGATGGATCTGGTCGACACCAAGGACAGGCTAATTATTTCCGACAAGCTCGATGGAGATAGTTGAACGAGAGA
This sequence comes from Patella vulgata, assembly GCF_932274485.2. Lineage (NCBI taxonomy): Eukaryota > Metazoa > Mollusca > Gastropoda > Patellidae > Patella > Patella vulgata. Next base: position 50,715,979 of record NC_065885.2, read on the forward strand.
GAGAAAAAATGGGGTTTAACGTCCACTCGACACAAACTAGGTCATTTCGGGACTAACATACGGTTTAATTTTTTAATTCAATAATTCGCTTGCACGTAGGGGTCTTTAGCAGAGGGAGGAAACCGGAGGACCCGGAGAAAACCCACGAGGTTGGACAGGCGACCCTACTCCTTTTCACGTACAACCGGGGAATCGAAACCACGCCAGTTGACTCAATGACAGACTTTACGATACAGCGCGCACATGCTAACCATTCAGCCACGCCCCCCCCCCCCCCCGGGCTCAATATTCTTGAATAATGCCTATTGTTTTAGTCTCTATAAAACGTCAATTTCTGTAAACGAACGATATTTGTCAACATTTGTCAACATAAGGCCAGCTCAATTCTTCGTCATAGGTCACGAGATAGAGCTAATCCCAACCCTAACCCTAGCCCCAATGCTTACCCTATCCCTAAACTCCAATCTGGCCAACAATCACGTGCCCTAACCTTATTTGCATTTCAGCGACCTTGACAAAAATTGAGCTGTCCTTAACACATAGATTTAGCCAACAATTAGGGTTTTCAAACATTGTAGTTGAGAAAATATGTAGACGTGTGTAAGATTCAATGGTTGTTTAGATGACCAGAATAATGAATTGTTTTAAAGCTACGTTCCCAGAAAAGTATTTATCGGGTGGTTATTTCCAATAAAAGTATGGCAATTTTGTTATATATGGAAAGTAGAAATATCCAATCTTATTAGAAAAATACTGGATTCCCTGAAAAACACTCATGAAGCGCATACAGGACAAAAATGTAAGGGTTTCCCTAATCGACAGCCCGACGGTTAGGAGTGTCTGCACGCGTGACGTCGAAGGTTGCACGCGGAGATTAGACGCGTGATGTACACGCGCAGTGGATAATCTGAAAATTTAATTAGGCTTCGATATTTGTAATAAATAGTCAGCGATTAAAGACAACATCGTCTTGTGTATGCAATAAATTCTCCTCCGGCTTCGCTTGCGTTGCTAGGTACTGAGAGAGGTAAGTCACGTGACACAAACATGACCTCTTTTGATCGATTTTTTATAGCCAGGGTATTCCCCGACAATTGCAATGTTTTAAGAAGGATTTGAAGCAAAATTATGATAAATTAATTAGTTTGTTTTTAGTCCAAACATATCATCAAATCACTCAGTTTGTACCCGGGAATGTATCTTTAACTCCATGCAGACTGTATATTGCGTCTTTATAGATTGAAATGTCTCGGCAAGTAGACTACTATCCAAGGTATATAAATCGAATCCGTTATTTACACAAGATGCTGCTATATTGATTGAGATACCACGCAAAACAGTCCCATTAAAACCTTAATCGATCAAAGTTTTATGTATTCAGTATAGATTAGACTCCCACCCCACTGTGCAAGGGGGAAATAATGCATCACGCAAGAAACTTTTATTTTTCCGCCATAACTCCGTATTTATTGCTGGACTCCCATCTTTTTCGCATTCATCAATAAAATTCAATTTGGCTTTAGTGGAATGGTACCTCACTCGTTCGACGGATGTTTCGCCAGGTACCAATCAAATCAGTGTTCTCACTGAAATCAAACATCTGAAATTTTGCATAGTGGTGGACTTTCTCTCAACCGAAGGGGAATTTATTTAATTTTGTGGTTGGAACGGTAACAAATTTGTTCCAACCTAGAGTCTCATTCGATGTTCTTAAAGGAGCTAAATCTCTTTTCTTTGGCACCTAGAAATGGACACAAATGGGCCACAGTGCATATAAAAATGTAATATGAATGTATGTAAAATAATTTCCATTCAGTCATTTCTGTTTTTACTGTGATTTCTAATCAGTTACGTTCCGCGAAATACGCGAAGAGTCCAAATTAAATGGCATTCTTTGGCGTCTGGTTATTCAAGTCTACACTTGTAGTATTCTCCTGAGGGAGAGAGAGAAATGGGGTTTAACGCCCTATCGACACAAACTAGGTCATTTCGGGACTAACATATGGTTCAATTTTATTTCAATGGGTCTTTAGAAGTGGGAGAAAACCGCAGTACCAGGAGAAAACCCATAAGGTTGGGGGGGGGGGGGTGTTGGATGGCTGAATGGTTAGCGTGCGAGCGCTGTATCATAAAGTCTGTCATTGAGTCAACTGGCGTGGTTTCGAATCCCCGGTTGTACGTGACAAGGAGTAGGGTCGCCTGTCCAACCTCGTGGGTTTTCTCCGGGTCCTCCGGTTTCCTCCAACTGCTAAAGACCCCTAAGCAAATTATTGAAATAAAATTAAACCATGTGTTAGTCCCGAAATGACCTAGTTTGTGTCGAGTGGACGTTAAACGCCATTTCTCTCTCTCTCTCCCATAAGGTTGGACAGGCGGCCCTACTCCTTGTCATGTACAACCTGGGAATCGAAACCACGCCAGTTGACTCAATGACAGACCTTATGATACAATGCGCACATCCAACCCCCCTTGAGTTAGAGACTTGCCTCCTTTAAACTGGACCCAACACAAGCCAGTGGCAATCAGGCGTTATTATTTGTCTAATGGTGCACATGTAGCCGACATAAAACAAACATTAATTTTATAGCAGTATTTTATTGCGTCAATATCTTTCAAAGCAAATTTATACAGACAATATAACAAATATGATTGATATAAATAATTTGAATAATATTTTAAAATTATATCCCAACATTTTTGACTTAGTATAGACCAGCTACATCGAATGGAATAATTAAATGAACACAATAACATCATTTAAAGTCTCCAGACTTGAATTTTAAAGGCATATTAATAATAAGACATTAATATCACAATATCATTTTAACATAAATTGATGGACCGGCATAACCCAGGTCTTCTGAGGTCTTCGTGATAACGAAATTAAAGGGTACTTATATTCACCCACACTTGACATTGACCTCGCATCCGTCCCCTCTCTGTACAAGCTTAAAAGCTCTATAAGATATAGTCCTATGCAATTAATAGGTAAAGTTAAATTCTGACATAGAGTTGTCTGTTAAAGATGCATTATGTAAGATTTTGTTTGGTAAAGGGATTACCATAATAGTTCAAAAATAGATAATTCAAAATGAATATATTGAAAATTTCATTCAAATTACTTTATTCTGAGCAACGTTATCACTGAAGTTTTGACATAGATTGTTTATTATTGTAGCAACGTTACTTGTTAATTAAGAATCATTGTTAAATTAAATCATTAAATGGCGATCTTATTTTAATCTGTGTACATCTGCACCATTTGATGGTTTAGAGAATTGATTATAGGCTTGTCATGTGAATAAATGTCTAAATAATAAGCCAAAATAAAAACCTGTAATAGGCAGATTTAGCTCTTACATAATGCATCTTAAAGAGCTTGTGAAATCAAACAAGCAGTTAGTTGACCAACTCTTGATTGAAGTAAAATATAGTAGAAGACACAAAAATTTCATTCCATCCAATTCTGAGAACTGATATATTTTGTTTTTCAAATAAACCAGTCATCAGAAAGTAAAATATGCTTCAAAATGTCTGTGTCATAAAAACAGTAGGGGAGCTGGATAGTCGAGTGTAAGGGAACTGGATTAGATTGCCCAGAATCCCAATGTAGACTGAAAAGAATCTTGTTTATTTCATACCTGATTCCCACTCAGGACCTGCAGGGCTGGCAAGTAAGGTATTGCCTAGTCATTCAGATGGCCTAAAAACAAAGGTCCACTCATGTACACATTAATGTGCACGTCAAAGAAGCATTCACAGTTGTAATTTTTCAAAGACCAGAGAGAAGTCCCTGCTGTCTTGGAAAAATTCTCTTTCCTAGCATTGCACGCATGACCATATAAACAGAATAACTGTATGATAGTCTCAAAATGACAAAAGTATTAAGTTGATGAGACATTGAATAACTGTAGGTAATTATAAAGTTCTGTAAGTAAATATGATTAAGCTCAAATATCAAATGATCAATATATACATGTAGAAGCACTATAGAAGGAAAGAGATATGTGATTACCCTTTTTATAATAAGCACTATAATATTTTTAAATGATGATAGTTATTCTGATGCTCAACTCACAAAATACACATATATACATCATTAACTTCAACAATTATATAAATACATGTAACTCAATAATAATAAGCAATTATTACATACAGTAGGCCCTTAGCAACAAAATGGTTGCCATGTTAAAATAAAAACAACAATCAAGCAAAACAAAATAACAATACTTCCACACTGAGAGTCGTTCACATTATAATGATTACCATACACAAAAACTCATTTGAACATTTTCTCCAGTTTATCTGCAATATTATAAATCTTTCAGTCAACCTTGATGGAATTTATGGAGCAAACTGTGAGCTCTTCACAACACCTTTTGCATAACATTTACTATACAAAACCAAGAGTTCATTGTTTTCATAATATGAATTGCTGCTGAGTACATGGTTCAGGCGAGGCACTACAACTGTTTTCTTTTTTGGCCTTGATTTTAAGCCATGTTTCGCCACCAAGCGCTTTCGCAAAATGGTCATCCACAGTTCCTGTAAACATATCTAAGGCGACCAGGTCATTTTTTGCCTTTATAGCTGTCCATGTGGTATCGCCGAGTGATTTAGCGAAATGATCATCAACACTGCCTGTTAAAAATAAAAGATTTGATACAATTTAAACATACATTATGCAAGAGCTAAATCTGCCTATTTCAGGTCTTTCTTTAGGCCTGAAATGTTATCTAAATTATTAATTAGACATTAATTAACCTATCCAGGCCATAATCAACTCTAGATGGCAGCGCTAGCCTGCGATCTTTAGTGGATTGTAAGCCGATTTACTGCACAACTTTCCTTCTCGATTAAACGATTAAATGGATAATCGAGACTATGCTGTGAATCGTACTGACTTTAGTAATGATGACCGAGGCTTATGGGAATTTCAGTCGCTTTGTTCTCAGTTCATAGTGGATCATATTTGAATGAAATTTTCACCAAATTGCCTTTACATTATCTAGTTTTTAACTATTATAGTGAGAACTGCCAACTCGTTACCAAGTCTCCCATAATGTATCTTTAATTAGAGAGAATGGCATTCAACCCCTCATAAACAAATTCAGAACGATACGATAATTTTTATTTCTATAGCTTCTTGTACAATGTGTTGGGGTATAATTACCACATTTCTGCCTTTAATTACAACACTTCTTCGAATTTCTTCCCAGCCCAAAGACTAGAAATACTTTTTATGAATGCCCCCCCCCCCCACCACCACCAGGAGCCACACTTGACACTTAAGGTTCTTCTCCAGTTATAAGTCGAGAGAAAGATCAAATTTCTTTTGTACTTGAAAATTATACGAGAATACTTGTCAAAATGTTGTGGTATATGTGTATAAACCAGTTATTGTTTTCCCTACATGGTGTTGCAGGGTCCGCACAAGCCTATGTGGCGCCCCAAGGCAAAAGTTTCAGTGCCCCCCCCTCCGCCCCCAACTGTTTTGTTCGGTGCATTTTAAAATACATTTATACTGATAACACTTTATCTAAATATCCATTTAACTAAATAACTAAATGAATTTGGGAGTCAAATTTGAAACTATAGAAGGGAGATAACTCCATATAAGCAGTAAATCCTTTGTCTTGAACAGGCTAGGTACAATAACAGAAGTGGATTATAGTGGAAGCACTATAAATGCTAATCAAGGAAGAAAGCTTGACAGAACCCCTCAGACATGGCCTCGAAGTCTAGTGGAAGGGCTCCCTTAGTCCTCGAAAATGGCCCCTGCGTTCCACTATGGGTCAGGAGAGAAAGGATACACGCTCGTTTTACTGTGCATAGAGTTATTGCTTTTGAATGATAAAGATCCCAAATCAATGACAGAAATAGTTTAATTTACCTGCTATAGAGTTATTAGGATCATCTGGAGAGGTAAAATCTATAGGAGATACATCTGTGCCTGTATTTTGTGAGACTGCTTCCTTTCTATAGGTAGTACCTAATGAACGGCGGAAATGTTCATCTATCAAAGGATCTGTAACCACTGCTAAAACAAACAACAATTCAACAATAAATATATTGAAAGAAAAACAGATTAACTCAAAACAAGTAACACAAGCCACAGTGAGGCAGATGTCCCCTGCCAAAAAATAAATAAATAATCTTTAATTTTTCATAAAACATAGAACAATCAAATTGCCTATCACTCTGCTTAACCAGAGCAGAAAATGATCATCATCCATCTCATTCCTAAAATATTTTACACAAAGACAAAGTTTGAACATTCTACCTCAATTCTGTTATTATGTCCCAAAAAGTGTAAGACGGACAGAAAGACCCATTTACTATGTCCCAAAAAGTGCAAGATGGATATACAGACGGATAGACAAACAGATGGATAGACAAACAGATGGATAGACAAACAGACAGACAAACAGACAGACAGACAGACGGATAGACACAAAAATTTTTTTTTTAAATATTTGTTTCCATTAAAAGGCAAGCGACAAAAATAAAAACAAAGAGGGGGGGGGGGGGAGGGCATGGTTCGTTCAGTTCACGGTGTTGGCTGCTTTTATTACATTGTGACATCATTCATAAGTTCATGCCATAAACTAATCTGCCATTTTCAAATTAGGCTTGGTGACGCTTGACTTAAGCAACGATCTGCAGACAATAATGGCACATTCAATAACACTGGCTTGTATTCTATTTCACTTAATCAAACCAGAGGTTTACCAGCGCTTGGCTCACACAAGAAAATGTTGACAAGCCACTGAAATCATTTTTTTTTTATTTGTGAGAAAATGGGCATACTACCTAGAATCTATAAACCATATTTGTAACAATCAACAATAGTACATGGTTGAGTGTTCTTACACTTTAAAAGATTCAAATACCGGTAGTATTGTGTTCTTATTAGCCGAGTACATGTAGATCTGATAGCTACATGTAAAATTTAATAGATTTTATAAGTAAAAGAACAGACTGTTATGACCCAAATTTGTACAATAAAAACATTCATGAAAAATTTGTAATATTTCTATATACAATTGAATTTAACTTTATGACACACATAAATGAATATATTTGGACATTTTGAAGATCAAAGAGATTTGATGGTAACATATGTTCATCTATTAAATATTGATTATTTAAAAAAAAAAAATAAACAACATTCCACAGAAAGTTAGTGTACTGAGTCATATGTAATATAGTACATGTATTATATGTCATAAAATATATATTCATTCTCAATGTGTTACTATATTATAGCCTTTTTATGTCTGCTCCAGACCCCTACTTGTCAGAGATTTGTTTACTCAAAAAGCGAGCAATAAACAAATCTAAAACCCTTACCACTTTGTATTATCTCTGGTTGCTTGAAATCAATTTCACAAAAATATATGCTCACAAATAAAAGATATGTTGCCAGGCAACAAAACATACGCCCACAACAGTTAAATCGTCCAGGCAGTAAACAAGAGTTGTCGCATATTATAATACACTGATTAAGAGTAACAACTCATTAAATAATTAACAGAAAATCATCAGAATTTGTCTGGCTTTATAAAGTTCTGCCCCATGCTAATGTTTAGTATACAAAACATTTAATATCATGGATTTAGCTGTTCGAGTTATCAAAAATCAGTGTATCAATCTAAAAGTCAACCGAAACGATTATATTATAGGTGTCTTCGTCTCATGAACGTAAACACAGTGTATGAATATAAAATCAATCAGATGATAACTATGGTCGCTAAAGCATCCACAAGGGCCATAACTCTGGCAGTAATTATCAGAAATCGTTGAAAATCAATAGGATTCTTTGTTTCATGACCTTAAACACTAGTCTAGAGATATCTCTTGTAATATTCCTCATTTTCTTCATGAATGAAAACAACCCTTTGGAAATCATCGGTAAATTAGTAGAAAGATTCTTATTGATTTCCCTTACAGTTTGGTCATTTAGATTATTTGCATAATTTCAGGCAGATATATAAGTAATTGTTGAGTTATAAACAATTTGAGATTCAATTTACTAATTTACATCCATCTTCATTAGTCTGGTTCATGGAAAAACATAGGGCATAAAACTTCATTTAGACATGTTATATTTGCTTTCAAGTAGAGGTCTGATTAGAGGTTTCTGTGAATATGGTACTATATGAAGTTGATTACATTTATTTTCTTATTTACAGTTACAATATGTCTTTAAATTATCAATAATGTAGATAGTAAAGCAATTTTTTCAAGACTATCAAATGTGGACTGAGGTACACTCAATATCCTAGACTATCCAAGGAACACACACGCCAAGTTTCATGTCACCCACAAGAGGGAAAAAAAGAAGATAAGCAGTGGGTGGGAACCAACAAATCAAATTCCCCTGACCAAAAATCTGATTAAAATACAGATCTATATTTCGTTTCAATTTTTTTATACTTTTGATGGCCTACACTACATGAAGATCTGACCGGTTGTAGTGATAGGTCGCCTCAGAGGTCATACGAGCAGCTTTTGACCCTATGACATCAGACATTTGATTAACCAATAAGCAATGATGTTTCTAGTGGATTACCCACAGTTCCGTGCACCACACGCCAAAAGTTTGCTGTAACAGACCGTTTCATTACCTAAACCCTCACATCATCCAGAACACGTCAATGATAACAACTCTTCCAGATCCTAGTGCAGTAAAGACAAGTAAAATGAAATTTTGAACTATAAAAAACGAAACGAAATAGGATCTGTGTTTTAATCAAATTACCTAACCAATAGTATCTGGTATTCTGGAAACAGTAAGCACAATGCTTGTCGTAACTTTTATCTACCTCAACTAAACCTGAAACTGGTGAGGAAGAGACGAAAATTATTTTTAATTAAGATATTTACCTTTTGTTTGAGATGTATTGATACTGGTAGTGTGAGGAGAGACAGGATATCTTGGTGGTAGAGTTGTTGGACAGGTTAATATATCCGACCTGTATTGTATAGCCACATTGCTTTCTCCAGTATTATTAGTATTTGATAGTGAGAGATTAAGTGGAGACTTCTGTTCATGCAAGTCTACAGAAATTGGTAGTGGTGGTGGTGGCGGTGGAGGGGGGAGACAATTCTCATTTTCATAATAATATGATCTATAATTGATGTCATTTCTACCATTTATACTTGACAGCTGCCTGAAATATACAATCGTAGAAATCGTTTATCATTTTTTTCCACTTGATTCATTTTTTTATGTGCTCACATTTTCATGTGGACGTATATTGTCGTCGCCCCTGTCCATCCGTCCACAATTTGTTTGTGGACACTCTACAGGTCACAATTTTGATGAAACTCGAAATATAGGTCTACATGTATCTCCCAAGGATCTCGGTTCCTTTCGGTATTGGCATGTAAGGGATCGCAACTTCGGGGATTATCACATGGTCCTTGATTGTACAAAAAATCACATTTTTAGCTTGTGTACACTCTAGAGGTCACAATCTTCAATAACCCAATGATCTTGGCTCCTGTCGATATTCGTGCATATCGGATTATAACTTCCTGGATTATGCCCCTCATAGTAAGAAAAATTGGGGTTTTAGCTTGTGGTCCCCCTAGAGGTCACAATTTTTATCTGATTAAAAAGAAACGATTCAATATATCACCATTACACCATAATGATGGTTGAGTTCAGTTTAAGTACATGTATATCCCTGTTACAACTCAATGAAGGTTGAGTTCAAATTTTGTAAAAATGTGACTGATACTGCCTGACAAAATGCCAGCTCCTTGTACACAAATAGTCTAAAAGTATGTAATACCATGGACCTTATAATACCAAGGTTGTGGACCCTCTACAAGTCATTATTTTTTTCTGATTTTGACGAAACTTGAAATGTATGTTTATAACCCAAAGATCTCGGTTTCTGTCGATATTCGCTCATATCGGACAGTAACTTCCTGGATTATGGCCCCTGACTGTACCAAAAATAGTGTTTTTACCTTTTTGTATTCAATTTTAAAAACCTTTTCAATATATCACTGTTACGCATCAATGAAAAGAGAGAGAGAGAGTGAGAGAAGACACAAACTAGGTCTTTTCAGGACTATAACATGGTTCAATTTTATTTCACTAATTCGCTTGCGCAGTGGTAGGAAAACTGAGGACCCGAAGGCGACCCTACTCCTTGTCACATACAACCGGGGAATCAAAACCGCGCCACTTGACTCAATGACAGACCTTATGATAACGTGCGCATGTGCTAACCATTCGGCCATTCAACTCCCCCACATCAATGAAGGTTGAGTTTTTATTTTGTGACAAAATGGCTGCCCCTTTACGCAAACAGTGTAAAAGTATGTAACACCAAGGAACTGCTGGTTTGATCAGTTACAAGTTTTGACAACCTTTTTCTCTTTTCTGAGAAACATAATTAAGAATCCATTTTTCAAATTTAGTGGTGCAAGACTATTTAGAACATTAAAATAGCACTCCAACTTTGATTATGATCCACATCATAATTTGTGATTCACTGCAGAAAGTCCAGTTTAGAAAATCAAGGTATTGAAATAATGAACTATACACCATTAGAATCTGAGTTATTGTGTCACAGAGCATCAACACATCAAATTGCTTATTTCTGTTTAGCCTGAACAGAAACTGCTCATCAGTCAAGACATTTACCTAATGAACATTCTACCTCAATTAGAATACTGTAAAGCTTTGACCATCGCTAGGAAATTTAAATAAAACAAAAAGTCAAAGTAACTTATAATTAAACATAGATTCGAATGAAATAATATTGTTTTAAGAAAGGGACAGTGGTGTAACAGAGTGGGGGAGCCGTCTATAAGTACATGAAGGGGCGGAATTTTCCTCTCAACACTGGCCTATAATACCCATTAAATAATTATGCCCTTCCCTTTTTTTTTTTTTTTTTTTTTTTTTTCAAATATAAATTTCTGCTCAAATGCTGAAATTATGCATGTTATTTGTTGAAAAAAATTAAATATATTTCATTTTCTTCCGTTATTGAGCAATATAATAAAATTTAATAATATTAATATAGGCTGAAATAAACCTTGCTACATCATGAGCATTGCGGCAAACCAATAAAAGTGGACAAGCATATACTGGTTTCCAGTATAGTATCTTTTAGAAACAATGAATTATTCTTACGTTTGTGTTCCTGCTGTTGTTTTCTCAATACGTAATTCTCTAAAATGTCGTTCATCAATTTGAATTTCCGATGAGCCAGATATATCTTTTAACCTGTCTGTTTTAAAACACTTGGCTCTAACTTCTCTGTTCGGTGAATCTCGTGGATCAATCTGTATACATCTCTTATAAAATGAACCTAAAAAATAATACAAGATAACAAAAAATCAATAAATTATTATAGAATTTTTTTTACCTACATTTGTATGTAAAACTATTGTATAATTTTATATATAGTTTACTTGAATACATTAATAATAATAATGAAGAAAAGGCCTGGACCACCTAAATTCTACAAGAAACAGAATTCCTCATCTTACTATCCCATATGAAATCAGTTTTCTGTACATTCTGTATATTAATATTTTGATATAAAACGTTCATAAGGAATAATTCTATTCTCTACTTTCCTGAACAAGCTAGAATCAATTCAATATTTACATTCATCATAAAGATATGAAATGACTCATACAATTGGTACTCACTGTTAATTTCTGTGGTTTCCAGCATGGAAGCTGCTCTTGATAAGACATCTAGTGGGGTCTCCATTTGACTAGCTATCATTCACTCAAATATTTTTACTGTAAAATCTATTCTATTTAATCATAGATTTGGAATCCATATCAAGATATTTCCTATTAATATAGGACCCTTTGTGAATTTACTCAAAAGCTATATGCCCTATTTTTTTAATGAAATAGATCTCTTGTAAATTCATAAGTTCGAGAAATATTTGAAAAAAAAAAATCTTTTTCAATGAATGTTTCTCGTACGATGTTTTTGTCACAACAGAACAATATTAGGTCTGTTTAATCGTTCATTTCTTTGTTAAGCTCCTTGACTAAGCAAAGAATGTAAGGAATTTGCAACCCGCTTGGGCCTTCACTTGGTATTGCTGGCTATGGCACTCCGCCGACGCTTCGTGATCTCGTATCGGTCGTATACTAGTGGTATGTTACAATGTAGTACAATGTGTAGGTCTACCGGTACAATGTTGAAAATATTGGACCATAACAGTTCTGTTAAGAAATAAAAAAGAAAAAAAGAACAGTTTAGTGCCCTGGCCGATTTAATAGTACACAGTATTAATACGAATTAATCTACAAGTGAATATTTCTTTAAAGCTTTTACATAAATTGAGAAAAATGACTAAAAATGTTACCTTCTTTTCACAACAGCGGGTTGGTATGCATGGAATTCATACCACAAGTCACATGACTAGCTGGGTCACATGACGAACAAAATGTCGCTGCAGTGCCAGCAAAAATGGCTTTGTTCAGTGATGCAACTAAAATACGACTCCAGTTTTTAATAGATCGTATTATATGCAAGGGCACCGTTTCAGTTGAGTGTTTAACATAACATAAATACCAATTTCTGATGTCTATTTATAAAATGAAAGTATATCAAGCCCGGTTGCCCTCCTTCGATCCTATATATATATAATAATAATATGTAAATTTTACACGAATCGGATTTTTATTAATACCAATGATTGGTGCTCGGAAATGAATTGAAGGATACAGCCCAGAATTTGAAGCATAAGCTCTTTTGTGGCGTAGTTTTAACCCGTGGTATAGAAAAGAAATATTTGTTTACCGAATGGCGGGTCGAACGTCAAAGTAATATTCCGCCTCTGAAGTATGTGCGGATATCCGATCCAGACAGGGTGTTCAGTGAAAAGATAATTGGGAATATAAATTAAATTATGTATGTTCAGACTATACCGTAATTGGTATAAAGAATATCGCTACAATATTCACGACAAGGTATGATAGTTTTGACATTTATTCTCTTGAGGTGCTATTATTGGTTTTATATTGTCTGTGGTCTTGTTCGTGTCTGGCTAATTGGTTGATTTTATTTCTATAAATGTTACTTTCCAGACCGATGATTTTTGTCTTCATTTTTTTTAAAGCACAGACACAAGTAATTGGGGACATTTTTATATACTTTTTATGTTTTGGTTACCGCGATTGAAAACATCGGAAATGTAGAAATTCTGTTTCTATGATATCTTCCAGGTTAGACTTAGCCAGGGAATAGTGACGAAGTTTACATTCACCGTCCGGCCAAAAACATAACCCAAATGCTAAAAATTAATGCATTGATTGACGATACAGTAAGCTCTATAATATTACCTTCTACTTATAATTTATGTGCGTTGACTGCGTAATAGAGTCAATAAACCAAGGGAAATAACTCCATTATATCATTTTATGGGTTCAGACTAGTAATTATCTTCTATTGACTTCAATGTTCGATCCATACTGATAATCTCTATCTTTTTAGCCACAAAGAGACCGACCATCTGATAAAGATATTGAAGGTGGTTGCCGTCTTGATCATGAATATTCACCAAAACCTTGCAGAAAATGTAACTTCAAACACCGTTCATCGATTCTAGACTAAAACATCAACACAGCTTCCCAGGTAATAGAGAGAAAAAGAACGAGCGAGTTGCTATAAATAGACGAACTTCATGAGAGGCAAAAATCAATTCTACCATCTTCTTAACGTGCAAAGGGGGGCGGGGAGCATATTATATTATGCGAACTTGCCTGAAAAAACACGGTTCATACCACTGGAAATGGTATGGCCTTGGGAAAGTCACTATGATATATCCCAGTTGAACACGTCATGTATTAACAGCAAATACGAGTATGGCAAACAACTAAATTATATGAAATTCAAACCGATCGAAGTTGCACACCTTTTAATATCGCGATTATTTTCTATGAGCCTTTGTTTGATAACCGATGAAGAAACTGTCGATCATCGGTAACTTTGATAGAATATCAAGATGATTATGCTGATTGAATATTGATCTCTAGCGAGACAACCTTGCTTGTAGATAATCAACCGTGCAATGATAGACATGTTAATACATATACAGTGTAACCCATAATGGTCAAGGTCACTTGTTGTTTCATTGGACCTTTACCAACTTAATTGATTAATTCTTGAATGGTGTATATAAAATTGATAGGATAGGTAATTATAAATATTGTAGCTATTGCGGCTTCTATACATTCGGTAATGTTTATTGCCCACTCTCGATCGTCTAGATCTCTGTGATACAATCGACATTCCTATATAAATTCAGATAATTTCTGACCAGTTTGGAATATTTATCCGAATATTGATTAAAGCTTAATAAAATATAACGTCACTGTTAACATGTAACCGTGGAAGAAATAGGAAATGCCTAGAAAAATCCTTCCAGATTGGACAAGCTACACATTGGCATGTACAAACGTGGGATGAAACCGCGGCAATGGTGATCAACAGCAAAACGCCACTCACGCACCACCATGCACACTGGACCCTAGGGACCCCCTCCTGGAAATTAACAAAATGAAATCCCCATATTAAGACCACCTGTGAAACTGTCTAGATCTGGTCTTAATAGTGTGGTGGTCTTGCTACTGAGTGAGCATTCTTTGGGCAATTTGAATGAAATACTGACACAGTGTTATGTAAATTGTTATGTATTTTGTTATGTATATTTAGGCATTTTTATTATTTATTTTTTTAGTCTAAGTTAAGATACTAATATTACAAAGTATAAACAAATACATGTAATAATAATTATACATGATAAAAAAAACCCAATTATTAAGTGATTGAACTTCCTAGATAATTGAGAAATGGTATGATAGCCTCACTATCTGAGGATAAAGGAAGTAAATTATAGACTTATGTCTACTGAGTTATATATACATTACTGGAAGAAACCATAAACATTCTCTGCTGTCGTTTTTTTTCTTCTTCTTCAAACGACTTAGATCTCTAAAATGCCACCACAAATCAGCCCTGAGTTTGCTTGGCCATTTGTATCTTACTACAATAGACAATTGAATTAGTGTAATGCAGGTTTGTCTGCGCAGAATATCAATCTTGTGTGTCAAACTTTACTTTTCTTTCGTGTCTTGTTTGGACTAGCATGGCACAGCCCTTGACCACTATTAATACAGACATCTTCAATCCACAGACGAATTATAATTTGTTACAACTGCGTACATAAAAGAGATGTCGCATCTAATAAATGATAATAAAGACATTAGAAAAAGTTCAGATTTCCACGTTTAAGTGCTACCCTCAATTAAACCATGCGTTCATAATAACACCAATACTGACACATCTTACGTTTGTAGTAAATCGGCCAAATTTGTTTATTTGGTTTTTCGAAATGAATTTTGTCTGAATACCAGCTACCACTTGCCGTTTTAATAAAGAGTTTCGCACTGATCATAACATTTTATATTCATGTAATTTTGGGTATATGTTTTGCTTTGGTAGCTGGAATCGGTTGTCTGTTACAGGTGAGGGGTTGGTGAGGGTTTGGCGTGTGTGTATGTCGGGGGGGGGGCAAGATGTCTCACGCGTGTGCTTTACGTCACAGGTTCTCTCATTGAGTCAAGTGACGTGGATTTGATCAGAAGCTTGTACGTGACAAAGAGTAGGTTCGCCTGCCCAACCTCGTGTGTTTTCTCCCGTTCCTCGCCCCCACCTGAAGACACCTACATGTACTCTGGCTTTTCGAGCTGTCTCCATTGATTTGACCTTAGTCTGTGATTATATCTCAATTATTAAAATGATTTATAAGATTTCGAAGGTCGTCTGACATTAAAACTGTCGCTATTCTAACCGACAATCAATTTTGTAGCTAATGACTTCTGTAATGGTGGGTGTACACTTTGATGACGTCGATCAGGCTGATAACAGTTGTATGTTTAGCTACAATTTATTCCACATGTTTGGCTTTTAAACACATCAGATTATTATGGAAATATACACCGACCTTTAAAAGACATAGTCCACATAGTTTGGATAGCCGACTTATTCTGTGTGTACGTGACGTGTTGCATTGACCGATTCCTTATCATAGAATTATTGGTGCACTCTATCAGCTTAATATCAAGCCACAGAACAAAGACGGGTTTATTTTCAAAATCATAAAAAAAGATCAATTGGGGAGGCTGGTTATATGATATCACGAGTTCGTCAGACATTACGCATACGGTTACTTTTCTACTTGTTACTTATCCCGTATAAGGATACATTGTGAAATTGTTATGGAAAAGCATGATTTAAAGGAGGCAAAATCTTTAACTCAATGTCATCCAAAGTCTTCGACATTGCAAACATGACTTATTGGTTAATTTAAATCAACATTGATGTTGTTATCCTACCGTGATAAGATGGGCTTCTGATATCCAATATTTAAGACAAAATAAAAAATTGAAAATTGGCACACGAATGGCGTGCCAGAATGCTTTTGGGCACCATTTGTAATGAAGCGACCAGATGAAGGAGGCTAAACATATCCCACATGAGAATTCTACCGGTGTAGACTGCCATTCAATTTGGACTCTTCGTGTATTTCGCCGAACATAACTGATTAGAAATTACAGTAAAAAAGAAATGATTTAATGTTAATCAGTTTATATACATTCATGTTACATTAATATATGCACTGCTACCCATTTATGTCCCTTTTTAGGTGCCAAAGAGTAGAGATTTAGCACCTTTAAAGTAGTCTAATTTAAGAAAAAAAAACTGGTTTTGCTTAAAGAGTCTGCGTTCAATAAACGTGCAATAACTTCAGGATAAACCAAGTATATACAGTGGTTTTACATTAGATCAAAAAAAATTCTTCCAATGTCAGTTCTTGGGTAAAATAAATCAATAAAATAAATATAACCTGCGTTATTTCTTTTTCGAAACTCAACCAATCAATTCAACATTTTTATTAAACAGGGTGTATATTTAAACATTGAATCAAATCGATACCTTACTGATTGTGCCGTGCACATGGAACCGGGATAAACCGGGTACCTAGTGAAACCTCAACACCGGGCCAATATCCATATCTACATGTTTATAGTGTATCTATGAACCCGAATGATTGTATATAATTATATCTAAATTTTCCAGCCTAGTTATTCCCTTGTCAGTGGTGCAGAACGCAAGGCCTGGCAAAGAAAAGCGTCTACTCTTTCTGGTGGGACGTAAAACTGAGACCCCGTGTATACCATCGGCAGCACGTTAAAGATTCCTTAAATCTGGAACTCGAAATAAGAATAGGCTGTAGCGCGGTACTCTGGGCAAAATTTCCCTCATAGCACAACCCGTATGCTAAACCCCATTCCATTTCATCTGTATGTTTATTACAGTTAGCGAGGTCACGGTGGCTAAGTGAGTAAGGCGCTGGCTCACTAGCCTGGAGGTCGGGTGTTCGATCCCTGCATTTGCCGAGAAAGTTCATCCAGATTTTCCCGCGTAGTTCCCTCTTGTCAGTGATGCAGGACGGAGGGCAGCTGTCTAGTCGTTCGGTTAATACGAAAAACCGACGTCCCCTGTACACATTGGCGTGCACGTAAAAGATCCCTCGAAGTTGGAATTCGATATAAGAGTAGGTCGTAATGCCGCTTCCGGACAAAATTTCCCTCATAGCACACTGTATGGCGTATGCCCGTCTTCATTAGCCCAGTTCGGAGCAGAAGGGCGTTAAAACCCATTTCATTTGTATGTTTGTTACAGTTCAAAACGCTAATTCAACTACATAGTAAATATGATTTTGTTACACCAGAAGTACACATGTCAAATCATTGTAATAAAAATGAAATACAAGTTCCACATACTATTATTGAAAAATAAATCAATTAATTGTTCGCGTCTCCACAAATAGATTAAATTCTATCGATTTATGGCAGTGTGTATTTAGTCATCTTTTATATCTCTAACCTGTTCATTGTGTAAAACGTTTCAAAAACAATGTAAAGGTTTGTCTTTGTATGGACTGTGATAGATTAAATATACAAAACGATATTTCAACAACGATCATATCAGAGTCTACTAGCAGTAGGAATGGATTTGAGGAAAAGGTAAATCAGTAATGTACATTTTTCTTACAGTATTAACCAGGAATTTACTCCAGCGTATCTCTGTTTTCATATGGAACCTATTTGATAACAGGCGAGAATGTTGCTTCACTTTTTTTGCTGTCTGTTTGTGAAACACTTTGTAAGAGAGTCTTTCAATCACCCAAGTGTTTATTATTAGTGTAAAATCTTTGATCTTGTGACGTGTTTCTTCTTTATTTACATTAGTTGTCGCTCTTACTTACATTGCTCCTGTAATATATTATATTAATATATTGTATATTATATTAATAGCATACATATAAGTAAAACAGGGTATATACCCAGTTAAATCGGGCACCGAATCGAACCCCGGCGACAGTTCTGACTGAACCATGATAATAATCATGTCTGTGTGGATTAAGATCTGTGTTGGTAACAGACATCCTGTCAATCTCTAATAATTCACACGTAGTCTGATGTATGATATAATATTTCGAATGGCAATTTCAATCACGACAGAAGTTTGCTATCGTCGTCTCCATGACCTTCTTGAAGCATAGTCTAAATAATACCAATCCAGTTCCTGCAAGGAAGGAGACAGGGGAGCGACGCCCCTAGTAATCAATTTCCGAGAGATATCAAATCAAAGGGTGGAATTAGCTGCCCTACTTAATTAGAATATGTTTTTTTTTAAATTTTATCTGTTATTTACATATATAAAATGTCTTCCTTCCTCACATTTCTGAGTACTACATAACCAAAACTCTGCACGCCACAAAATGTACTTCTCAAATCTCCCTAACACATTGTTCAAATGGATTCGGTGTAGAATCCATTGAAGAATATAGAAACGTCGCTGCCAAAGACGATGGGATATCTTGCCCTATTCGTTATATTTTCCTATAAAGAAATCACTTTCAAATTGGAAATAACATCTACGTTGGCATCTTTCCTGAAATACATGAACGCAACTATCTAATTATTCTGTGAACACTAGATAAGATTAGACATAATAATCAATAGTTTTATTTAATTTTTCATGGCTCACCTTTCATTGAATAAAATCCTAAAAATTAAGTATTGCGATAAAAGAAAAGTTAACTATCAATAGTTTAATTTTTCCTGGTGCGTCTTTCATTAAATACACTCATAAAAATTAATTATTCCGACAAGACCACCAATAGTTTTATTTAATTTAATTTATCGTTTAAAAACATTTGGCAAAGCAATATACGGGTATTGGATCTACCTTTCCCAGTTCTATAATCACATCATCATTAGATTAGAGCCAGCTATCGTTTAATTTAATCGTACAAAGTATGCAATTGGTTGCAGATGGTACCGAAATCGATGCCCTCATAGCAGAGCTGCTGTGCATTCTTCGTATGGAAACAACTTCTGTGGATTCCACTAAAATGTCTTAATTAATAAAAGACAAAGCCGGTCGATTATTTAATCAACGAACGATTATAATTATTGTTATCATTATACGTAACCATCATACCATAGCTGTTAACATTATTAGTCGGACTCCGTTATCATTACTTGTGCATTATTGACGGTTGTGCAAGAGCGGCGGCGTGTTGTCAGTCATATAGACCCGACAAGGTATCTCGAGATCTGCACATATCCGTTAGCTTGGTATATAAAAGACTTCTCGGCACGCATCCCAAATCATTGCCGATTCTTGGCGATCGTCTGTCTAACAGTCAACGTTAAGTAGATGGTAAATGTACGTGTAGTTTCGAGGTTGTAGAGAAATCCCTTCAACTTTTTAGGTGTGTTTCTTGCAAAACATTATCCAACTGATATTTGAAACATAACAAAAAAGACATGGCAGAGGATGACAAGCCTGATATGTCTAATTTCAGAGTGATTGTGTTATTAGCTGTCGATGAAACGGAATACTCCGAATATGCCTTTAACTGTGAGTATAACCTTTTTACGTTTGTCCGTCAAATATCAAGAATGGATGATGTAATCAATTTCGGTAAAGTGTGGACTTTTTTGATGAAATTAAGGCTGTTAATATATATTAATTAGATGACAAAAGAGATTGTTAATTAATTACTCAGGATTTACAGGTTACTTAGTTTATGTTCAAGCTATAACAAAAATAACGTCTGTTAGCATTAACTCGCTTGCTGTATTACATTTCTAACATATCATGGTTGTTATATACCGTGTAAAAATACACGAGGATATTCTGATAAATGTAGCTTGAAATAGACAGTCAGTCAAATAACAAGCAAGAGCTTAAATATAACACAGAGATTTGTATAGTACTGATCTGAATAATCTGATTTATAAGATACGACGCTAGAACGGAATACCATAATTACACAGTATTTGAGCGTTCTGGTATAACGACTATACATACCCCTTGATTCAATCTGATTTTAATCTAAGCAATTAGTGTACATTTACATCAAATAGATGTGGACAGAAGATACTTTATCGTTAATGAATTATATTTTTTTAACAGGTGCACCGTGCACGGGACCTCAAGAATTCTTCCGACACTAATGGCATCCGTTATAAATTCATTATTTATGGTTCTAATTCTCGTACCGACGCCCATCTTGTTTCTAAAACACATCTGAATTTAATAAAGGTTAATTACTATTATAATGATGTCCGGTACGTGCTTATAGAACTGCAAATATTTATCTTTGATATCCTGACTTCGGTCAATCACGTTGTAGCCATATGTATTGTCTACGCATGCTAGATAAATAAAACCAAACATTTCGTGACACTTTAAATAAAAAAGAAATCAAAGGTCAATTATCTGTCTGAGTAGTTGAATAGGGGTTGATCACGACTGGAAGATCTTGGGCACGAATCTTAAGAAATTATATTGTGAATATTAAATATTCGTTCGATAGGGGATTTGCCAGCAGCAATTTGGGTAATTCGGAACGAATGGGACGGGACGTCTTGCCAACGTCTCTAACAATGTATAAAAACAACGTCTATAATAATTCACTTTAATCAAAACACCATCAGGTACAAACACGTAAGTAATCTCATACAATTAAATCATAACACACCTTCAAAACATACAAAATTAATATCTTCTACGAATCAGTCTTTTACGTGAATTGATACGACGAATTGCATAGTAAGATCAGATCAATTCAACGGTTGTTGTTGTTGGTCCTAGTGTTTAACGTCCGCTTCCACCGAAGGTGATATCGCATACAAGTCTTTTTTTCATTTTTATTATCTCAGCGCACGCGCAGGGGTCTTTCCTGTGAGAGAAAACCAGAGTAACCCACGAGGTTGAGAAGGTGCCCATATCTCCAAGCCACATATGCTCACACCGGGGATCGAAACCACAACCGCAAGCCAGAGGTGACCAGCCAGCTAGAGGTCGAAGCGCGACACTCTATTAGAATTTAGCTGTTATGGCCACACCTTGCTTTGTGATGTTTCAAACTGGTTCTCACTTTCAGGCGTAACACCAATCTGTTTCAGAGCGGTATTGCGAAAGCGGCTTTGTAAAGGCCTAGCGAATATTCACCGCTGATAAGGGGGCGTGATACCTGACTGACATGTAGTATGTTTCTAGTCATTGGAATAGGATCAACCAACATTCATGGTTCTTTTGATCACACCGCGGTAGTGTAAATAAAAAACATGGCATGAGTTTAAATTCAAACAAGAGAGCATAAACGGAAACACATCTGCTTCACCCACCTCCATGTCTTCGTAAACTAAGTTGTTGCCTGTTGCTCCCAAAACTCTTAATTTATTATGTTAGATTTAAGTAGGGAACCACGGTGGCTAAGTGGGTAAGGCGCTCGCTCGCTAGCTTGGAGGTTGCGTGTTCCTCCCTGTATTGGCCGAGAAAGTTCATCGGGATTTTCCAACGTGGTTTCTTCTTGTCACTGGTGCAGGACTGAGGGCCTGACACGGACAGTTGTCTAATCGTTCGGATGGGCCGAAAAACGGAGGCCCCTTGTATACATTGGCGTGCATGTAAAAGATCCCCTGGCAGTTGGGATTCGCTATAAGAGTAGGCCATAGTGCCGCTACCCGGGCAACATTTCCCTCATTGCACACTGTATGGCGTATGTCCGTCTTCATTAGCCCCGTTAGAGCAGAACAGCAGGACTTTAAACCCCATTTCATTTCATTTCGATTCAAGTAAGACAAATTTTACTAATCTCTTAGTGATGTTGAAATGATATGACCTATCAAATGAAATATTATGCCAACGAAACAGTTAGGTTCGACTAAAGCCGAATATCATTAGACTGATCTACGTGGGAATGACCAGAGTAGAGTTTTGATGAGGTATTGAACTCCACTTTTTTTTCCGTTCCATTCTGAAGCGTTGATGGTCTCTGCTATGGTAGCTTTCGCCTTTCGGAATTCCAGGTTAACATTTCTTACCTTGAAAAATAATTCACTTTGTTGTGTTTTTCGTTGCCAGGGCTCTTCTCTAAAAATCTATCTACTTCAGATTTTTATCGTATGATCAATAATGTAAAAAATATTCAGAGTTATAAACTTCATAAAGTATAAAGCATCCTGCCATTTACATTTATATTAGACTCTTATTCATTGACATCAATTAGAGCCAAACTGATTTTAAATGACTTATTATTATCTTTTTAACCAGTTCTCCGATGCACACCGGTTACTTCTTAATCATTTTGTCTCTTTAAAACTGGTTCACCAGAAACACGAACAGAAACGAAGTGTAGATACAATTCTTGAACACTTGTAAGACATGTTTTATAATTCATTTTTATCGGACCAAGAAAAGGGCATATCCGCAGAGAATACTGAACATATAAGTTGTCTCTATAATTGCTTGAATTATAATATAGGGAAAATGTTTGCCAGGAAAAGTGTTGGGACTAATATTTTCTTTAATAAGACAACATTAGTCTGTCACTGTTACAGGGGTGGGACTATTTACCCAATACCACCCCAATACCACCTCAATATCACCACATACTACCCAATACTACAACATAATGATGCAAAATAGACATATCATTTGATTTTTTTCAAAAATAGAGAGTTATATCGCGGGAAATGTACTTCAAATGCGATACCGATGTCTTGCTGTTCCATTTGCCTCTCTATACCACACCAAACAAGCCTATAATAACCCAATACTACCAAATACTCATCAAATACTACCAAATAATACCCAGTATGATCAAATAACAAATAACAGCACATTAGTATAATTACTGCAACTAATATTCGATATTTTGCAGAAAATTGAAATGTTTACCCAGTTATCTCCCTTTACAACCGGTAAATTGATTTTAGATTGTTACTCGGTTTAATCATCTTCTTTGGCTTTGCAGTTGGTTTCCAAGACGACAAACTTAAAATAAGAAAAACAAGTATGACGATGTACCATATTTTATTACCAAAATGACCCATCTGTCTCTTACCACTTGATAGGGCCGTAAGTCAAAGAAGGTGGGTTTTCTCGGGTCCCCCGGTTTCATCTCACTGTTAAACACCCCTTCGTGCAAGCGAGTTAATGAAATAATATTGAACTACATGTATATGTTAGTCCCAAAATTACCTAGTTAGTGTCGATTGTTTGTATTTATTTTAAAATTAATGCTTTAACAAAACAACTGCATAATGTTTATATTCATTTTTTCGTGTCAACTATTAACTTATTCGGTATTTACTTACTGCACGATGTTTTATTTTAAAATTAACGAAATTGCACATGTTTCTTTCCAGTGTGTAAATCTCAGTTCATCCAAACTATTATTTGCGGCCTGTTACAGCTCTGTCGGTTTCTTTGATAATATAAATAAACCAAAACTTGATTACCCAATCAACAATCTTAACCCCATTGATTAATTGTTAAGTCAGGTGGAATGTATATACGAGTAGAGCATTACACATTTGTAATAAACATGTGCATTGTTGTAAACATGTATAATTTCGTAAATTTTAAACTAAAACATCGTCCATTAAGTATATATGCAATAACTTAATCGTTGAGATGAAAAAATAAATATAAACATATGCATATGTGGGAGGAAACTGGTGACCGTGTCTATTCATTTAGGTGGTAATGACATCGCCGCGACATCGTCACATGTGGGTATATACCGTAGAATACTTAGAATTTGTTCAATAGTGTCGATATTGGAAGAATCGCCGAGATTTTGACAAGAGGTTTTTTTTCAAAGACGACTGGTTTGGAACCGGAATAATTTAAAAGACAAAGAAGACGCGTTAATAAGTCATTAAAAGACAGATATAAAGATAAATTCGTGTGCTTTCCTGGCATATTATACCCAAATGATTTTTACAGGACCGCGTGCATTTGTACCAGCGTGTTATACTAAAATCACCAGTTCAAAATGAAAATTTTCTCGATTCTAATTATTAGATATCGTAAAACCAAATAAATTTTGGCCGATTTACAATGGACTGTTTAAATATTAACAGAACCCTTGAAATAAATTTTCACAAAAACCCACGTCGATGCTATATTATGATCCTAGGATATGTCTGTTTCAGACTGCTTGTACTCTTTAATAGTTTCCATATCGCTTTCGAAAACATTATTCCGGCGAACAAAATGCTTTACCTTAAATGAATCATAACTAAGTCTAGCTGATGTAAGAGAATTGTTTGACTTTTTATTAGTTTCTCTATAGGTATGGCCACAATCTGTTTAGTACGCAATTGCTTGGGTGTAAAACAATGATTTCGACATCGATCATTGCATCATTCACCTGGTACGCTATATTAAAAGGCCAAGACAATGTTAAAGGTTGGGAGTACGTGCTTTTCTTCATCATTATTTATATGTAGTGAAATAAAGAAGTCCAGTGAAATATGATGATTCCAAAGGGAGTATATATTATACAACCTATAAGATATTGGAAATTGACATGCTATTATATATACCGACGGTTGAAACGGTTCTTAATCTGCCCACTCATGTCGGTTAAATGTATTTTTCTTGTTTGACATGCCGTTATTTTATATCATATTGTGTAATATTTTTTATAAATTTCGATGCCAGTTGCTCAATACAATTCTTTGGTGTGTTCACTTATTAGCAAAAAAATCAGACACGATAGTTTCCGGATCGGTAACTACATTAGATAAACCCCAGATGACACGTTTTCACCTATAAACGGTTAACTTTATGTAGAAAGAGCCGTAAATCAATCCCTATTATGCGTTGATCGATAAATGTAGCATGGCGCCATTGCGTTACAGATCTGTTTTTCTTATCTTCCACTTAAATGTTCATGTAGCCGTCTTTTGGCTTTAACTAAAATGTAAATTGGTTAAGTAGACTTTTTTTTATTAACGTCTATCCAAATCCTTTAGAAATGTGAACTTTCAAAATAACAACATATTATGTTGGTCTTCGTGCAAAACATACTGAATCCAGATACATGTATGTTCAATCAATGAAAGGGAGCGTTTAATCGACGGATAATGAATTCTGGCATATCACCAGTTTAGTCAACATGGTTTTTTGGATTTTTTTTGATTTTTTTTAATTCCTTCGAAATTCAATCAAAACAACTATTGTAGGTATAAAAATTTACTGACGCCTCATCAGGTGTAAAGTTTACCTAAACAAATTAACAAGGTTCGTGTTAACAACCGTACTAACGAAACCAAAAATGGCTTATACTTAAACTAAATTTATTTTAAACTCAGTAGCGCCAGCTCTTGAAATCCAAGCTCAAAATAATTACATTCTTGTAAAAATACTGTATTTGTTAAGTTTTGGAAATGTTCTGGTTTTTGTCATTGATTCTGGAATTGGATTTAATAATATTTTTATATACTTAGATTGGAATCTTATCGTGTATGTTCGTCCTCCCTGTCAGTGGTTGAAGAGGACGCTTTTTGAATTTCCAATAATTTGTTTCATGAGTTATTGCTGTGAACTTTCTAGCAATAACAGTTATCACCATATCTGTTTGAATTGTACATAAATTTCCACAAGTTTCGAGTTTGACCCTGGTAGATGAAATAGTGATTCTACCTCACTGGTGGAAACATAATATATAACATATTCTGGACACTGAAAAATACGCCGGTGGAAAACAAGACATTCAAATTCTAATCCAAGCTCGAGTAAACAACAGCAAACAAACAAACGAAAAAACGCGAACTAGTCAAAAATCCTACATCTGTTCTTCAATTGCAATTTATTAATATGCCCCAGGTTTATAATAATATAGTATTATATAGTTGTAGATGAATTATGATCGATTAATAATAGAACTGTGGCAGCATACAACAATGATATTAGATTTTATTTAATTAACGTCAACCATACATCATATTAAATCGCCAAGGAAGGTGTATTCTCTTAAGATGCAAATACCTCTATAATGCAATTTAACGAATCAGATAACCTGGAGTGCCATGCTTCACACTGCTGTCGTCAATAGTGTTACAAATGTTTGTGGCAGCTTCACTGGAAATTGATCGGATAACTTGCGTAATAACCGATGTGCCCGAAATGGTTCACACTATTTCCAGCATGGTATTAAGGTGGATTTCCTCAGGGTTCCTCAGTTTCATTCTACAATGATGATCGAATTATTTTCTTCACGATCTGTGCCAAAGGGTAAATTGGATATTCAGGTCTATATTCTCACTTTCAACACAGTAGTACATGTATATATCATATATCATCACCTCCTTCATATTTATATACAGATCAGGTTCTAGTTCCTGGTTTAAGCTCTACTGTAGTTGATGTTTTTGATTACCATACTTGAGTGTTTGTGAGAATATAAATTACACTACATCTTGGCATATGTAATGGCGTTTTAAAGTCACGCTGTCTAGTTTCTCGCATAAAGAAAATCTTATATTTAGACCGACACTAATGATGGGGAGGGGGATTATTTGTTGAGGTTTTATTTATAAAATTTTTAGTTTTGTGAATAATGTTTGTGTAACTGCTTGGCCGTTTTTCCTGGTATATCTATTGCGAAGTCAAATTATATTTTTACTGGAATTCGAACACACATTAAATGAAAACTCTATAATTATTTGTTTTCGTTTATTTGTTGAAATTTTGTATTTTATTTGTTAGCCTCTCTCTCTCTCACTCTCTCCCTCTCTCTCTCTCTCTCTCTCTGTGATGGTGTGTGTGTGTGGGGTGTGTCTGGGTGTGTGTGTTGTTTAGTTTCTGGGGTTTGTTAAATGAAATCCACTTTAACGGCACTGTAATTTTAAATTGCGCTGTTAAGTATCATTCTTTATTTCTAAAAAGGTGTGTTGCTAATTTAAAGGTTTGAACTCATATTTTAAGCAAATTGGTCGACTCATGATAAACAAATCAGATATAGAGAGATGCTATTGTATAAACATATATTCTACAGACCGTTACTGATCTGTTTACCTATATTACCTTCTTGCTTTACTATACATGTATACATACACACAGGTGGTAAATCAATAAAACACGTTACTTAGTATAGTATAAAGGTACACATAATATAATAACATAAAGTTGTTCAAGATAAAACATTTCCGAAGTTAACTCGATGCAGAATATTTTTTACAGGAGACAGACCACAAAAGATTGCCTCATTAACTTTAATATTGAATTTTGTCTCTTAGTCCGACAGAGAAATGGGTAACAAATTAAGGAGAGAGAGAGAGAGAGAGAGAGAGAGAGAGAGAGAGAGAGCAAAAAAACATAATGAGCGGAGCCAGTCAGGATACCAAGTCAAAACGCAAGGTTTCAGGACTAAAGAGAGAGAGGTCATTTCGGGACTATCACATGGTTCAATTTTATATCAATAATTCGCTTGTGCGTAGGAGTCTTTAGCAGTGGAAGGAAACCGGAGGACCAGGAGAAAACCCATGAGGTTGGACAGGCGACCCTATTCCTGGTCACGTACAACCGGGGAATCGAAACCACGCCAGTTGACTCAATGGCAGACCTTATGATACAGCGTGCACGTGCTAACCATTCGGCCATCCAGCCCCCCAAGAAATTAAGGAGAAGTTACAATCTTATATAATAATGCAAACACAAGCACAAAAGCTATGTAAATCAAGATCTGACTTGTACAGAAATATTTTAAAATCATAACTTTTATAGATAAGAAAAACTACAGATGAGTGTAGAATCGACACATTGACTTAACTTCAATCTCTTAGATTAGAATGCATGGATAAAAATAATTTTTGAAATAATATTTTTAGTGGGGAGTACTTTTAATCCCAGACTCTATTATCTCCCTTTAATTCACGTGCGTTTAGACTGTAATTTTATCTGATAAATGGGTTTACATCATCCAGACTATATGAATAAAAATACGTTTTGAAATAATATTTTTAGTGGGGGTATTTTTGATCTCAGACGCTATTATCTCCCTTTAATTCTAGCATGTTGAGGCTGTAATTAACCCGAAAAAATGAGTTTAAAAATAACACCATAGCAAAACATCACCTATCATTACCTGGTGCAGCGTTTCCATATTACTTCAGTTTTCAGATGACTTAATATTTATCGCTCGTAACTAATTTATTTCACATTGCAATAATATTTTAAAAATGTGCATGATTTCAAATCCCAAACGCCCCTGGATTGATGGCTTTCTATACAGATAAAAGTACATATTATTCGTTTTCTATTGAGGATTTACTTTGTCAGGTTTAATAACTATCCTATCCAGTTTGATGTCAGGATTTTCCCTTGACGTCACATGCGTTATGTAACTTGGCTAAAGGACTAACTTGTATATACCAGGCTATACTTGTGTTGAGTTGAGTTTCTATAGCTCAGTGGAGAGGAGGTTTTGAATATGGCACTTGAGATCTATGAAGGAGGACAGATTGTAATGGCCATGATTAAAAAAAAATGCCATAGCGAAAAGAGCTGATGGCATTCATTCTTAGTGACAATTGAAATCTCTAAGTTCTAAACAAAAATCCACATACAATGTTTTTCTAAAGACAGATGGGGCTTAACATTTAAACTTTATAAACAAACCGATAAGTTACTTAAAACACAGAGAGTTAAAGTAACGATGCGTCATTTGCATTTTTCGCTAAAAAAAAAAAAAAATCCAATTTCTCACGGCATAATTCATGCTAATATGTACTTGTATTAATTATTTAAAGTTGCAATTGCAAATTTTCAAGTTATATTTTTAAAATGTATTAAAATAAAGCCTTAAAATAGATGGTATCCATAAACAGTCCTACCTTGTTAAAGACTAATCCTATTAATCCTATAATTCGCTATTGCCAGCTGAGAAATTGACAAAAATATCATTTTTAACTTCGAATTCCAACGTTGGAAAATGGCTGCACCATGTTGTCAATAGCAAAACAGGGGAGGTAATTGTGTTGTTATTGTGTTGGCGGATAGCTTATTACATTTCGAACAGCATAGATTGATGAATTCCACATATCTTTGTAAAAATCGAACGGGATTGAACCATATTTTGGACTGGTATTTATATTGCAGATTCGTCTTTCATAAAATAGTAGTTTGTAAATGTGATTCATTTAGCGCTAAAATGACGCATCGAGAAACATTCTTTAAGGACCCTTTTTTGGTAGCGATGCCATTAACAACGTGACAACGTCACATTCCCCAAACCCCATAAGCCCCAATATCAGATGTTTCCATTAAATATTTCCTTTTCAGTTTTTAAAAATGTATCTGGGAATATCATTTGTTTTGTTTGTCCTTTACTTTGTTGGTTCCATCGCTGTCTTTTGAAATATGATAATATACAACTTTTTTCTCTTTTCAGGGTACAGAGATTTTGTACACAGACCAGGGAATTTTCTTATTTTACTTCACTGTACAGACCATGATTATCAATCAATGCGTGATGCCAGTAAGTTGCTTACTGATAATATGATTTCACTTCATAACATTCATTCAGCAAATGTTTAATGGAGCTAAATACGATTAAATATTCGGTTCGAAATAGAAAGCAGAAGTCTGTTTATTTATTTTATTTTCGTTTTCGGCTGAAACTATCGAGTGTCGAACACAAAACTAGAAATATCTCAACATAGGCTGTAACGTTTGACCTACAGCTTGTAAATATATAGACAATCACAAAACAAAATTAGTAAATGAAGACTTTTAATGTTTACCCAAATCAAAGGAGTCTTGTCATTTTAACTTCAACGTGTCAGACCCATTGCATGATGAGTTAGATACCCTGTGCGTGTCAGATCCAGAGCATGAGTTGGTTTTCCCTATGCTGGTTTGAAGATGCTTTCTTTGATTCCCCGAGACACGTATGGTCCATTCTGATGGCCGATCAGTTACCATGCATCCTATAGTAAAACGTGGAGCCCCCGTGAGAATTTCTTCATTCGTCAGTGTTGGTTGAATGGATTGAAATTAAATGAAAATTTACGGTAGAACGTTTGTATAACGAACACATCGATTATCATTTTCTTATTCAAATAGTCATCACCACGTCCACGCTTCCCTTTTTTCCTAATCATTATCCTGTACTTGTTTTTATCCTGCCTTTAGCGATCTTTAGTTTATTTCCGACGCCGTCATTTCATAACAACATAATACTGCAATCAAGATAATATTTCTCATAAAAACAGAAAATCTCTAATTTAACGCTGTGGCCTGTCATTTTTAACGAGGGTAAAAATTATATTACACATACTGTCAAGGGACATAGAACATTATTTATTAATTGCATTACCCATCTTCGACAGGTTTCAGATTGAAAAAAAGCGATATAGCTCATTAAATACATCATTAAAATAACAGTAATGCTATTAGGAAAGCGCGTGGCGAAAATATACATTTATAGCATACGTAATAAACGTAAATAGATGCCATTTAATCAACAAATGAAGGTAATTTCTACTCAATTATCTCAGCTTATGTTCCTGGTGAGTCGTTAGGAAATTGGAGACTTTAATCCTCAACAGGTTGATAAGTGTATATATTACTACCCAACAAAAAAAAACAAATTGAAAGATTCGGTTTCTTGACAGTTCATGTTTTGAACAGAATCTTTAATTATCCGTTTTAGTGACATAATTTAGAAAGCAAGCCACTGGTATTTAAGTAACCTATTTTCTAAATTGACAGTTTGCAAAACCTAACTGATCAGCTGCGATGTGTTATAAAAGGTAATTCCACCAAAAACCTAACTGATAAGCTGTGTTATTAAAGGTAATACCACCAAATTAACAAATCTTTTATGTTTATATTAATATTCTGTTGAGACATAAACATGTGGTTATTAGTTCAGACGTCATTTCGTAAACAGACGCATTAGCACAACATTCCTTGCAGTTTCTCCTGATAAGTTTACTAGATAATAGTACATGTACCATGGAAATGCCTAAGCAGCCAAACACTGTACTCGACGTTAAAGTACATTGTAGTGTCTCTAGACTGTATAATGTACTTACGTATACAATTAATACTTCCGTTAGTTTTTTTTCTTTACATTTCTGTGTCCCGTCTTTATCGTACCATTGTAAGAACTGTACTTTTTGCAGTAGTGGTGGAATTTACCGCCCAGATCTGGTCAACATTATTGCGTTGGTTGACTCATAATTACCGCTAAGGAAAATATATTCTATATTATGCCGTTGGTTGACTCATAATTACCGCTAAGGAAAATATATTCTAATACAGTTTCTACCTAAAATTAGTTATATTTACACAGAAGGTTTCAAGTGTGTTACGGGGTAACGTAATACCCAGCCATGTTTTGGGGTTCTAACAGTATTATGTACTGACTTAAAAGGGCGTGCACTCTTGTTTTGGGTGTGTTTAGGGATGGGAGGTGGTGGATTAATTATAATTTTTTATTTAGAGCAACATGGAGAAGCCATTAGGGCCCCCTGAATCTAGTGTGTTGAGAGGGGGGGGGGGGGTGCACATCGACACCATCGCATCGACATGATTAATTAACGCCAAAAATGAATAATCTTCGGCGATTGTTGACAGATCTAGCCTATATGATTTGTGATCGATTCACAGTTTCTGAGACGTTCTTATAGATAATCTAACTCAATACAAGCCATGATATGATTATCAATTAATTTGAGTTTTGAAACTCTCGATTTGGGATTGTCTATAATATTGTATGATGTTATTCTATATATGTAAATATTGCATGTTATTTGTCTTATTGGTTTTAGACGAAAACACTACGTCTTGTAATACACCAAAAGCCCAGTTTTAACTATACATTTATATGATTTGGTTTATTTATAGCTATTGATGTTCTATTAGAATTAAATATAATTATGAATATGAAATTACCACAGACTTATTCTAATTAAAAGGCACTCAGCCGTGTGTTATGGAAGTCACTGAGAAAATTACGGTTATGTTTATTAATTAAGTGCAATTTACAGAATCATGAAAACTTAAAAGGCACTCAGCCATATGCTATAGAGATCATTGAGAAGATTATCGTTATATATGTTTATTAATTAAGTGTAATTTATAGAATCATGAAAAATAGTAAAACATCGACGTCATCATAGTGTAAGTATTTAAAATGTATATTGAAATGCATTGAGAGAGCAGTAGAATATTGTATAACATGACGGCAGATATTTACAAAAGGCTGATCGTTAATTGCGTTTTTCAAACTATTCTATTTCTAGTAACGAGGTCGGGTGGGGATGGTGCTGGGGTGGGGTTGTCTAAGATGCATCCATGCAGAATGGAAAGAATCCTTGATCCATGAAAACAATTTGCGCAACACGCTAAGCATTTTAACGGATACATACGAGCAGTGTATAAGTATCAATCTGCTTTACGGACATGTAACCCGTGTAGCACATCATGGATATACGTACATATTTGACAAGCAAGATGAAATGGGGGTTTAACGTCCTATTGTTCTGTTCCAACAGGGCTAATGAAGACGGGCATTCGTCATGCAGTGTGCTATGAGGAAAATTGGGTCCGAACAGCGGCGCTGTGGCCTGCTCTTATTTCAAATTCCAACTGTCAGGGGTTCTTTAACGTGCCCGCCAATGTGTACACGGGACCTCGGTTTTCGTCACATCCGAACGACTATACACTGTTCCTTTGCAGACCCCCTGTCCTACACCACTGAAAAGGGGGCGGGGGGCACGCCTAATAACCCCGATGAATTTTCTGGGCGGCCAACGCAGGGACCGAACACAGAACCGCCAGGCTAGTGAGCCAATGTCGTACTTACTCAGCCACCGTGGTTCCCGTACAGACCAATCAAATGTCTATCTTCATATTTGACCGAGTGTGGTATGGTGCTTAATGTGCCGGACCTGACAACTACTATTTCATGCACATAAAATTGACGACTATATTGTTTTATTCACTGTGCCAGAATTAATGCATTACATCATTTCTATATACCCCCCCCCCTCCCATTTGAAACACCAGGAAAGCATGTCTAAGATAGTTTTAGCTTCTATTGTTAGTCATCTGTTATTCGCATGTTTAGTATCGACGATTGATGGTTAGCAGGTACAAGGAGAGAACAAAACCATGACAGACAGCCCTTGACCTGTCGGCCATGCCATCCCTATCACGTAACTAAACCAGTTAATACCGAGAAGAGAACCAATATAAGACGATACACGGCATATTGATCGCACAGGAATCAGTTTGAATAATGTGTGTGATCGCATAACGATTCTTTATTTTCTTTGTGTGCATGGCATTGGTCGATCATACTAAAAGAAAACAACCTGCATTATATTAGAATTGTATAAATTATCGAAGGATAATTTTGCTTCAACTATTCATATGAAATCAATTGATAAAATAATGCGAGTTACTATGAAACACGAGCTGCTATGAGGGCTGGTTGAAAGGTTCTAAGTCTGAAAAGAATAAATCTATTGGTTTGAAATAAACTTTTGCCACCAACAAGTACAATCATAGACAGAAGACCTGCAACTGTAGTGTTATTATTGTCTTTGTACCACATCATCTTTCGACCCTACCCATTTTTAAATCACCAGAAATGGACAAAACTGACTATCAGACAGTCATCCAGTACCCGCACCTGAAAGGGTTAACCGCAACACAGATACATGTCGACATGGTCTCCCCTTTAGGGGATGATGCCCCTTCCTTTCCACAGTAAAGAAGTGGGCTGTGGAATTTAAGTGCGGTAGATCACGCGCTTACTGGAAGGCCATAATTCAAGAAAATATTACTCGGGTGCAGGGCATGGTGATGGCTGGTCGACAATTGACCACTCGACAAATTGCCAGTGGTATGACCATCTGTCATGAGAGGGTGAGGGTTGAGCAAATTATCGCCATAGAGTTAGGAATGACAAAAGTTTCTGCAAGGTGGACGCCAAAGCTCTTGACTGCGGATCTGAAACGTGTCGGATTCCTGGCGTCCCGTGACAATCTGCGCCGTTTTGACTCAGATCCTGATAATTGTTTGGCCAGATTTCGACCCGTCAGACTAAAAATAAAAAACAACTAACGGATCCTCAATTCCCTAGTAATGGTGGCACAATGTCAGCTGTGAATGACGATTTTAGGGTGGATGAAGAAAATGCCTTCCTCGACAAAAGTGTGTACACTCGGAAGGGGACTATGTAGAAATATAATAGGAAACCATCAACTTTCTACAGTCAGCCCTCGTATGTGTAATGATATATATCTATAGAGCTCGGAACATGATAGTCTTTAATTCCCTTAATACAATTATTCCCACGTTTAACGATTACTCTATTCTCAGACAACCGTGTGCACACGAGACTCACCACGTTAACCGGACTATAAAAAGAAATAAACTATAGATAAAGTAAGATTTATATGGCCGTCTTTTTTAACTCAACAGAAAATCGATAGTATTTCAAGCCAGCCGTAAAGTAGTAAACAAAATAAAAGACATTTCATATATAGTTTAATGATTTATGCGTTGATTCCTCTTTAGCCCCAGCGTTATGGAAAATGTTTTTTACAGTTAAACATGCATTATGCAAGAGGCAAATCTGCCTATTGCAGGTATTTCTTTGGGTCCGAAATGTTATATAAACTATTAATTACACATTTATTAACATGAATAGACAATAATCAACTCTCGAAGCTACCTTTTCTGTCCGATTTTCAATGGATTTGAATCCGATCTGCTGGTCGACGTCCGTGGATGATTAAACGCAAAAATGGATAATCGAGACTTTTTTAATTACCGTGACAGCGGTAACAAGGTGTACTGGACTTAGAAGGAAGCAATTTGACTGTAATTTTCAGCATAATCCATTTACATCATCTAGTTTTTAATTATTATAGCGAGAACTGCCAGTTCATTATTTAATCTTCCATAAAGTATCTTTAATAAATTGTGTTTTGATTTTTTGTCTTTTCAGGTCCGGGACATACAAAAACAATGATTGTAGAATTAACAGAAAAAATGAAATTTATAGAAGACAAATTTGGTCAACTAATGAACCATGCTGGGGTGGGTTGATTATAACTTCTACAGTAGTTTATTTGATGATATGTCATCAACTTTCTTTTTATTCTTAAACTATATGGAGAATTTGTAATAAATGTCCGCATCTCTTGTGTGTGAGAGAGAGAGAGAGAGGGAGAGAGAAATGGGGTTTAACGTCCACTTGACACAAACTAGGTCATTTCGGGACTAACATATGGTTTAATTTTATTTCAATAATTCGCTTGCGCCTAGGGGTCTTTAGCAGTGGGAGGAAACCGAAGGACCCGGAGAAAACCCACACATTTCAGGTCTCCCGAATCATAACACTGCAGGTTCTAGTCCTGAAACTCCAACCTCGTGGGTTTTCTCCGGGTCCTCCGGTTTCCTCCCACTGCTAAAGACCCCTACGCGCAAAGGAATTATTGAAATAAAATTAAACCATATGTTAGTCCCGAAATGACCTAGTTTGTGTTGAGTGGACGTTAAACCCCATTTCTCTCTCTCTCTCTCTCTTTAGTCCTGAAACCTTGCGTTTTGACTTGGTATCCTGACTGGCTCCGCTCATTATGTTTTTTTGCCAGAAAAAGTGACCTTTTCAAGTAAAATAGCAGTCATACATAATTTACAACCACATAATCGACAGTAGAGCGTAGACCTTAATAATAAGTAGGCCCCTAAAACAACAAAACTTATAGGAATAAAACTCAATTAAAGATTTGTTTTAATAATAAACATTTACTGAAAAGCTTCTAGTACTAGTAGCGGAACCAAATAGGTACATAACATATTTTTTCACTCGATCCTTAAGCACAAGAAATCGTGTTGAACCGTGTAACGACCCAAACCACGACATCGCCGCTGATACCACACTGATCCGCAGTGAATATTCGCTTGGCCGCTACAATCACTGATAAGGATGACATCGATGCGACTTAATGACTACAAAATATTAACTTTTTTCTTTCGACAAATTAAATTCTGAAACATTTTTTTTTAGTATTAGAAAAATAAATAAAGGTGTTTGAAGTATATCTTGATAAAAAATATTCCATATTTAGCGTAAATAGGTACAGAAAATAGTACGCGGAGGCGTAAAATGGGTAAAACGATATAATTTTGCCCGTACCAGTTCATATTACTACGTTCAATGTAAACAACGCACGTGTGACCATCAATTTGACGTTTTTTTCTGTTTGTCTACTCTGAATTCTTTCAGAAGTACATTTTTTACCGTCTAATCTGATTGACCTGCTCGTGTTTGTTTTAAAACAACAAAAACAAGCCACAGAAGTAATCTTTTTTGGCGTTATCGATGCCATCTTGCTTTGTTGGTAAACATTGTGATGTGACGTCACCCTTAGAACTACAGCGGTCTGAACTTTTAAAGGTCAGTCATCTTGGACAGAGATAAAAGACGGATGTCGCATTAGGACTGTAAAACAGATTGCGCTGATACATGTACATTTCTCTTCTATATAGATCAATGTAGTTAGCGAACATTTATTTTGCCAGGTCTTTTCATATTCTTTTTCTATTGACAGATATCTGGTAGAATTCAGCGGGGAAGTGGTAAACCAGGGGAGGCTATCATTAAAGCAGCTAATGACGAAGGGGCTAGTATGATTGTTACTGGAACACGTGGTCATGGGAAGATCAAGCGGACATTCCTGGGAAGCGTCAGCGATTACGTTGTTCATCACTCTCCCGTTCCAGTTATTATTTGTAGAAAACACTAAGACGCGATCGCAAATTCAAGGAAACAGCAGAAAGACCATGATTATTATTATTCGTTAGAAAAACACAATTATATGCATACACCATGTTTGTTGTAAACACTGCCATATTATCAAAATTAGTGTTAAGAGATATTGTTCCTGGCATGCAATTTACTTAAAATGAAGTTAATTATTATGTCTATGATCTTGTGTGAAATTCTAGGGACTGTAGACGTGGTTTTTTCCGCTTTCTGGAATTCTACAGGTGTACTTTTGTTTGTTGTCCCATCCGAATGACTAGCCAGCTCTTTCCTTGTCACACCACTTCCGCCGCTCCCGACAATGGGAGAGTGGTAATGGAAAATCCAAAGCTTCCTTACTTTGATATAAAAAGCCTACGCCCGAATATTGCGGAAATATTGTACTCTTTAATTAGCACAAAGGTCATTGGAATTAGCACTTTTCTTACAGCATAGATGTTACTAGTCTAAATAAAATGATACCAATATTTAGACACGTCATTGGATATTTTTCAGTTGGTTACTCCACTTCGTCTTATTCTAAAGACATTTCATTAAGGTGTGTGTTCAGAAATGCGTAGATTGTGATTTGTTTACACCAACTAATCCTACCATTCAAAACCTTTTAAAGGCTTTGATTTTCAAGACATTTGATTGGCTGGTAAATCAAGATCAAGAGAAAGCCTATTATGTATGCTCTCATCACTGGCACAGAATGTGCTTATCTTAATAAATATGCCTTAAGATGTTAATATAGTGTCCATCCCACTGAACAGAACGAAAATAATACCCAGTTTTAGTTAGAATTATATTCGCTGTCATTTAAGTGTGGCTTCGAAACAGGTGAAAACCCTAGCATTAAAACAATAGGTGAATGCAAGTATATTGAAAAGGGCTTGGTATACTTAAACATACTATACAAAAGCTCTGTGTTTAGTTATATTGGCTAACTCAGATGAAATGATTATTGATATAACTGCTATATATATTGTGAAATTATAATATTTATATTTGTTGTCCCGTCATCATTGTAAAATATTGATTGTCTACAGTTCATATAAACCCTTATATTGTGCAATCCTATTACCTGTAGTGAACTATAGAAAAAAAAGCTGATTGGCTTGAAGACAGGCTGTGATTTTAATGTGCATTATTATATTGCTAAAATATTAACTTCGCTGTCATTATCTCTGACTTCCAACATTAATTATCAACGTATTCCGGATGGTATAAAGTTACGTTCCTGCTCTATCAGGATGTGAAAGTATATAGATACCTGTGTTGGAAAGTGTTCTCCTTATATTTTTTAACAAGTACGACCATAATTAACCAGGAACCGAGAGTGGCGTCATATCAAAAATCGATCGATGGAACAAGCATGCAAAGTTTCATATCGATCGCAATTCAATTGGCGGATGCGTAAGCTTTTTCGAAGACCGTTGCTACCAAGTAGAAGAACTACAAGATGAATAGCTCTTGGGTACTCGTTCCTGGTCCAAAAAGTTGCTAAGGGGATACGCTGTGTTACAAAACAGCATATTAACGGGCTGAATTCCTTATTAACAAATACCCAGATGGTAAATTTAGCTTCCATTTGGCTGCTATTCGATCAACATTACATAGAAAGTGGACAAAATAGGTTTTTCCTCCATAAGACGGCTCAATTACCAATACTGAAACTTTAATCATTTTTACAATTGTATAGAAATCTGGTAGGTGCTTTATAACAAGACACGCATGTACATATTATGCCTTTAATAAAAGAAGCGCCAAAGTTTTTGTCGTATCTATAAGAACACAAGGGGGAGGGAGGGGGCGGTGAATTTGGTATTAAATTATAGTTCACTGCTTGCGAAACCCAACATCACGGCACTACAGTTCTTGGTGAATTGGGGTCCAGTATTAATAGACAACTGCGGTGTAATACTTATACCTCTTTGTGTGAAATTGGTTGGCTTTTGCGATCTGCGCGTCTTTGGGAAATTACGATTAAAATATTCACTGTGACCCGTATAGAAAGAATTCGGAATAAGGACTATGTTCAGAAGTCATTTTAGTGAACTGATGAAACTTTAAATCGGTATTGCAGGCATTCCGAGCTTCCAGAAATCAAACCTGATATTTGGAATTAAAGACTCACGAGCTTTGGCAAACATTTTATTCCATCGTCTAGCAAACTTGTCTGATAGCTATGGATAGGTAAACACTCATACTAAGATCAAACAGCTTATTCAATTCGTATACCCCAGTTGTCTTAAACATCCTCCCCGTTCGAATCATCTCATTGTATGAGAAGAATTGGGCATTATCAACAGTTGACATTTTGTGATATTTGAGCAATGTAGATAGACGCCGCCATAGTCATCTAAACCTAAGCAATTGATCTATTTGTCAAATAACCATTATACGCGGAATGTAAGGGTGAATGTGGAGAGGGCAGAAGTGCAACGGAGAATAAGGTTCAGAATGGAAAGTTTCTGGATTCCCGTTTAACATGGAAGAACATGTCGGACTACTGGGTCAAAATACAAGTGAATAGAAGAGCATATTTTTGTATAATATTTCCATGACAGCCCAGGATATACTATTTCGTAATCACGAAATAAAGTAAGGTTATTTCGGGAATGCAGATATACTGCAATTTCTTTTTACAATTATGAAACTAAAAGCCGAGAAAATGATACCAATTCCTATTTATCTATCCGATAAAAGGATATACACATCACGTAGTACACGTGCTGGTGTTCTTAATTATTTCCCTTGAGAGGCCAGTTTCTGCAATATATACATGCAGCCATTATTTTGTTTCAGATTTTACGTGTTATATTAATTTTCACTCTAAACTATCTAACAGTACCCAGATATACAGCTGAGTTGTGTCTAATATTTTATTTAAAACACTTACTCAAAGACAGCAAGACAACAGTTGAGGCCCACTTCCAAAATATACTTTTTACAAAGCACGGGGCAACCAAATTAATTATAACTCCCTTTAATCAAAGCAGGAATTGCTCATTATCGAATTTTGTCAAATTATTGATGTCATGAAGCTTAACACCAAGTTCTTAGTTTAGGCTAAGCGGAAAATGTTCGCCATCACAATCAGTGAAGGCATTCACAATCAGATTTTTCGGGAAGAAAGGTAAAGAGATATATTCTGGGGGGGGGGGGGGGTGATAAGCATTATGCATTCTAGTCGGAGAAATAAAATGCCCGGAATCCCATGACTGAGATTTTGGTCTGAAGCAATTGTGCATTGTGAGACAGTTTTCGGCCACCGGTCATTATTTTTGTGGTTATTGAAAGAGTTATTGCGTCTCAAATTTCGAAGTATCTGTCTAAAAATGATTTACACGAATCGTTCAATCAGCTTACAAACGAGGTTATAGCACAGAGACGGCTCTACTTTAAATTAAAAACTAGCTGTGCACCTAGTACTTTCGGATCTCAGTGCTCCTTTGATACTATAGATCATAGTATTCTGTTTCAAAGGCTGGAATGTTCAGTTTGAATCTGTAGTGCCACACTGTCATGGATAAAGTCATATCTTCAAGATAGAACACAACAGGTGCAAATAAATAGGTCCGTGTTTCAACCCTGTGATGTTACAATAGGCGTTCCACAAGGATCTGTATTGTGACTCCTACCTTTTCTCCTATACATTCTTCCAATTGGTTACATCACCAGAAGACATGGGATACAAAACCACGGCTTTGCTGGCGACACCCAAATATATGACTATTTTCAGTACAACAAATATCTTGCTTCCAAGGATTCTATTAGTAGACTAGAGACTTGTTTTAAAGACATTCGATGATGGATGACCAGAAAGAAGCTAAAACTTAACGATGACAAATCCGAATTTCTTGTCATATCATCAAAATCACAATCCAGTAAATTGATTAAAGCGGATACTATTCAGATCTAAAGAAGCGGACTAAGAATCTTAGTAATGTCACCGATGAATTTATGTCCCCAGTTCCCCAAATCAATAATAATATACGGAGAATGCATCTTCAAATGAGAGCTATTTCGAGGATACGCCCCTAATCGCAATACTGGTACCCGCCAAAGTGTTGTTAGAGCACTAGTAACATCTTAATAGCACAAAACAATGCTACACGTCTCATAACAAGAACACGAAAACATGATCATATATCAGATAAGTTACAGAAACTCCACTGGTTTCCAATTCGAGCGAGGGTTCAATTTAATTTAAAGCTCTTGTGAATGTGTTTAAATCAATTTATTCTGAAACTGCACCCAAATCTTTAACAGAACTCTTTGATTTGTGCATATCGAGAATTCCGAAATTTAATAAGCATTCTGGTGAATAAGCTTTCTCTGTCAGAGTAGCTAAAATGTGGAATGATCTTTCCCCAAAAAAAACCGTGAGTCCTCTTCCATCCAGAGCTTTAGAACTAACTTTAAAACACATTTATTCCATGGTTTTGAACTGTTTTTTGTAAATGCGCTTAGAAACACTGATGTGTAATGAAGCGCTATATCAATTGAACAATAATTATAAATTTTTCTGGAATCGAAATTTCTTTAAATTGACTAATGGATAAAGCATTTAAAATCAATGCGATAAACAGTGTCTAGTTTTTTGGGACTCATCATTTGTTTAAAGTCTCTAACTCAGTATCATCCAAAGTCTTCGACATTGAAAACACGAATTATTTGTCAATTTAAATCAAGATTGACGTTGTGATCTTTCCGGGAAAGGATGGGCTTCTGATATCCAATATTTCAGACAAAACAAACATTTGTAAAATCATACTCGAAGAACGAGGCTAGACATTTTCCACAAATCATGTTATCTGGAGAGCATGCGCAATAAATGCTATCGATGTAGACTGGAATAACTAGACACTAGAGATTGCCATTGGATTGATACTTCTGGCTTATTTCGCCGAACATAAATGATTTCAAATTAGAGTAAAAACAGAAACGATTGAATGTAGATCAGTTTATATACATTCGTATTACATTATTATATGCGTTGTGACCCATTTGTGTCAATTTCTAGGTCTCAAATATTAGAGATTTAGCTCCTTTAATCAGTGAAATTGCTAATGCCATGTAAATGTAACGGTAAATCTGATTGATTGACTAGTTGACTGGAGTTCACATTGGCTATGATTCTTAATATTGGGCCATTTTCAGGTAGTCTATATTTGTCAGAATGATAGAGACTAATTTCAAGCTGCTATATTCACGGACTTAAATAGCAGAAAAAAGTTTCTGGGAGAGATATGCACAATAAAAACATATCCTACAACACAATCTGGAAGTAATTAGTAAAGGCTGATTCACAAACGACAAAAATAATGATTTTAAAAACGGTAGGATGCACTAAGCAGGCGTAAACGACTGCCGTTCAATTTTAAC
This sequence comes from Patella vulgata, assembly GCF_932274485.2. NCBI lineage: Eukaryota > Metazoa > Mollusca > Gastropoda > Patellidae > Patella > Patella vulgata. Next base: position 50,758,587 of record NC_065885.2, read on the forward strand.
TGCTCGCGTATTTCCCCGAACATAATTGATTAGAAATTACAATATTTTCTTCAAAAATTGAATATAAATCACTTTGCATACATTCATATTACATTAGCATGTGCTTTTATAACCATTTTTGTTTATTTCAAGGTTCCAAAAATAGAGCCATACGCCCTTTAAGTCTACAAACTAAACATAACTAGCTGTTTTATTCTCAGCAGGTAGCGTGTCTCTATGGTGGCTGATTGGTATCATGTCGTAATGTCGTGATGTCGCCTTTCATAACGCGACAACCCGACAACCCGACATCACGACATTTCTACCCGACATTACGACAACCCGACAGCCCGACATTTTTACCCGACATCACGACATTTTTACCCGACATTACGACACTAAAAATGTCGTAATGTCGGGTAAAAATGTCGTGATGTCGGGTAAAAATGTCGTGGTGTCGGGTTGTCATGTTGTCGGGTTGTCGTGATGTCGGGTTGTCGCGTTATATCTTGACCATGTTGTACATCTCTATATTCGTTTAAAAAACAACTTAAAACACATTTATTTAATCAGGCTTTTAACTGACTCTGTATACAATCGTTAACATGTTCATAATCTTGTTGTTTATTTATGATTTTCCTAAGGCTAAGCAGAGATAAGCAATTTGATTGGTCGATGTTTTGGGACACAATAACCTTGATTCTAGCTAATTCTGAGTTTGATCATGAGAGAGAGAGAGAGAGAGAGAGAGGTTTAACGTCCACTCGACACAAACTAGGTCATTTCGGGACTAACATATGGTTCAATTTTATTTCAATAATTCGCTCGGGCGTAGGGGTCTTCAGCAGTCGGAGGAAAGCGGGGGGCCCGGGGAAAACCCACGAGGTTAGACAGACGACCCTACTCTTTGTTATGTACAAGCTTGGGCTGGAAACCACACCACTTGACTCAATGACAGACACACAGACAAGGGCGGCTTCATAATATGTTCACATTATGAAATGAAATGGGGTTTAACGTCCTACTGTTCTGCTCCGACTGAGCTAATGAAGACGGTTCACATTATGAATGTGGACGTATACAAATGGATACGAATGTAACTCAAACTGCACTGTTAGTGTCATAGGCGTACGTGGCCGAACTTGTTTGGGGGGCCAGCATATTTTCCCGACAAATATATTTCTTTAAGAGTCCGCGGGCGGACAAGGCGCCGGAGACGCTAAGCGTCCGACGGGGGGTCTGGGGGGCCTCCCTCATAAAATTTTGAAAACCAGACGGCCGTAGACGCGATTTCCAGGCATTTCGAATACTTTCTAGTAATTTGGAGTGGGTAGTAAATTATGTCAGTTGCAGCATAAAAACTGGTAAAAGTCATCTTTAAAATACAAGCTCTATTACTACGAAAACAAAGAACAAGTCGAACGATTTACTTTTGCCACATTTTTCATTTTATTAGACTTCACATTTTTTTATCAGGGAAGGCATAAAAAGAGAGTTTATACTGCTTTTCAGATCACTTCTATCACTGGGCTCGTCCGGTGCATGGAGTTGGATGCCAGTATACAGGAACACAGTCAAGAACTGAGAAAGGCCATGTGTACGTGCTAGTTCTATTCAGATGGCGTACGTGTTCATCATTGACTGGACTGCTTTCTTTCCGCTTCCATATTATTAAAAATATTCAAAACCCGACAGACGGCGCGACGCTTCCCGACAAACTGAGCATTCATTCCCGACAAGACCATAGCCTTCCCCGACAAGGCCATACCCCTACCCCTACCCCATTTTCAACAACTCCTCGGCTAATGACCGATCTCACAAGATCTCACAATTCTGAGCTCTTTTCAGATTTCTATTTTTTTTCATGAAAATATTTGGGGGGGGGGGGGGCGGTGCCCTCCCCCCCCCCCCGCCTCGTACGCCTATGGTGAGTATGAATCTACTTCCACTTGATCAACCATTTTCTTAATTGCCAGTTTTTTGTTATGAATATCATCGTGGCCGCTTATAACATTGATCATGGAAGTCGACAACTCGACAACCCGACAACCCGACATCACGACAACCCGACACCACGACAACCCGACACCACGACATTTTTACCCGATCGACATTACGACATTTTTAGTGTCGTGATGTCGGGTAAAAATGTCGTGATGTCGGTAGAAATATCGTGATGTCGGGTTGTCGGGTTGTCGTGATGTCGGGTAGAAATGTCGTGATGTCGGTTTGTCGGGTTGTCGCGTTATGAAAGGCGACATCACGACATTACGACATGATACCAATCAGCCACCATATGTCTCTCATGTTCAGAATGCAATAATATGTCCACCTAGTATGTTGATGTATTTTGATTTAAAGATTTTCCTTAATATATTTTACAGTCTAACAGGCGACAGATCGATGTGTGCTCAGTGCTGTCGAACATACAATTGTTGTTGTTGTGTGTATCCTTTTTATTTGCGGTTTGAAAAGCAATCTATCAACATTGAAAGATTTGTAAATTGATTTTATACCCAAACTCATTAAAATGAAGGTTACTGGAACCGGCGTTATGTCGTAATAAAAAACTATTTTCGTTAAGTAGAGTTACTTCCCATGCAAAAAGGAGTTAAAAAACATTTTCACCTGACAGACGGTCAAGGCAGCTCGTCAATCACAAGCGGTGCCACAATAAAGCATTCTACTAACCAGATTTTCGGTTCCCAATCAGGTACATGCGTTTGTTTAAAGTATTAACCCATTCCCATGTAAGGTGATCGCGTATGATGATTATTTTATAACATATTTTAGGAAAGCATCCTTTTCGAATCGCTTTAAATCGTAGGCCTAATTTGAACGTAATGACACATTTTTTTGTATTCTGATATATATTCAGTCGTTGTTTGAATTATATATTTAAAAATTTGTATTTTGAAATAACGTTTTGCTCATTGCTATTAGCGTAAGGTCAAGGACATTTGAACTTTTTGGGTGGAGGCTCCGTTATCAAAAAAACTCTTTACGTTTATAAAACTGCAAAGTGTTTTATTATTAAACGGAATACGACATAATTATATGTATGGTGATGTAAATGAAACCTTTACATATCGATATAATGTTCTGATAATGGCCGCCAGTTTAGACTGGAAAATGTCAATTTTCATCCAATTATCATATTATGATTGAGTTTGGTTTCAAAATATATCTTCTCGGGGTAGCTGAATCCATTCCCATGCACATTTTGGTGTTTAGTTATACAGTGGAGTCAATATTGGGACATAATTCCAGATGGCGGTCAGTTTCGGATTTTTGGTGTCAAAATATACGTTTTGGAGGCAGCTGATTCCATTTTCGACACATTTTCTTATTTTGGTAATTAATTATTTCACCTGGATCAAAATATACGGAAATCCCATTGGAGATTTGTGGATTAAGTGTAGTCGAGTCTGCCTCAGATCTAACACTACTGCATTCATCAAGCATCAACTAAATTTCATTTAGACTCTCTGGTCGACAACTGCTCACTGCGGAAGCAGCGTAGCAGGCATGACTAAAGAGTCCTCTCTCAGCTTACTGTGGACGCAGCGTCGCGGGTGTGTCCAATTTGGATCACCAACCTCAAAAATTGAGCCAAGATGGCCAAACCTACTAAAGCACACACCGAATTTATTTCGAAAAATGAATCATACGATGAGACACAGATGGATCCCGATATACAGTGAAACATTTGATAATGAACTACACACCTTCATTCCGAATTTGACGCAAAGATAACAGGAAATGGAGACCGACTATAATGAGCGGAGATAACAATTTCAATGGCAGAAAAAGTAGGACAGAATAAAACTTGGTATAAAGTCATGACTAAGTTCGACAATGAGCTAAGGCCTCCGAATGAAGGTTGGTAGACCAAAGTTAGGGCACTTTAGGAGAGGGGGTAGGATCGGGAAAATGATCGGGAAAATTTGAGTTCTGTGCCACATGATAGAATCGATTTGACGTCTTTGTGAGCCATGACATACCATACATTGACACTTGGTTAAGGGATTATGATTAAGTCCTAAAGATCTGAACATGAATATAGTTAGCTGCATGCCAAACGACCTGTGAGTAAAGAAAAACAAGCATCAACAGGGACTGCTATTCCTTACAAAGGGTACCTGCCAAGTTTCATTCGATTCTGTTCCCTTATGAGGGGAGGGGTAGGGGTTAGACTTGAAAGTAGATTGACAACCCCAAGAACGCGAAGACGATCAAGGAACACTTTAAACGAGGCCATGGAAGTTATTGATGACAGATTAAATGTCAACAGAGTTCGTGGTGACGGTTAGCGGCGTATTGAGTATGCTAAGCAGCAAAAAACGTTCCCGTCGCCCGTGTTGCAATTTTTCTATATTCATTTAGATAAATAAAACAAATTAATTGATTCTGAATATTATGGAAACATTAATCCGGCTGTGAAATCTATTCTGTTTGAGCTTGTATGGGGCTCTTACATCATCATACAAAACGGACGTACATTGAGTGCGAATGATTTTTAATATCTTTGGATTTAGTTGGAACAGGGTAAGGGAGCAGAAAAAGAGGGCACAATGTTTTCATAAGGGTGGGCAATGTGGGCATTTCTTTGAGTATTTAAGGTAACTCCGTCGAAAGTCGAGGGCACATGTTCGGAAGGGATGGCACATAGCCAGACCCCGCAACCATCCTTACACCCTGGCAGGAATTTTCATCGGATTCGAGCGATATCCACAATTTCAATGCTAGATGCTTTATAGATATGTTAGATGTGCAAGTAATTAATGAGTGTCATCTATTTAGGGACACCATCTTCAACGTTAATTTGCAAAATACAAGTAGATTAATGTCCAGTCGTCAATTTCCTGTAACAGCGGTCACCGCTTACATCTGTTGTAATGGACCGTCTGCTAGTCTTTTTTACAGAAGACAAAGGTCCGCAAAAATGAACTTTGGCACCACGGACTGTCTAGACCGGTACAGGATTTTTCCACTTCAATAGTGTTACAACATTGTGCAATAGTGAAAGTAGAGACATTCCACACGCTACTTTTCACCGAGCTTGAAATCAGGACCATAATTTGTCAGCCTAGCCGCCTTATTAAAGCCCCCAATACCCGTTATTTTAAAACGGTGCAGATCATTATCAAATGGTTCACTGCATATCTGACAAACAGGCGATACTATTTCCATCTGCGTCTCAAATTTGAACCATTTTGCGAATTAAATTCACCGCGTGCTTCAATAGGCATGATCAGCTTCCGCATGACCTGGGAGTGGCCTTAGTCGACATACCCACACGCCGCAACATTTAGTTGATACTGGATGATTGTCATTGAATTAGGTCTAAGGTAGAGTATCATTAATTCCCAATCCTAATCGGAAATCTAAATCACTAATTGGAATTTCTCCTATATTGACACAGAGGAATCACTTAATCACTAAAATATGCACAAAAATGAATTCAGCTACCTCGGAAACGTATATTTTGATCCTTATATAAAATTCGAATTTTCCCGCCTCACTCGATATTATGATAATTGGATAAAAATTGACAATTTCCAATTTTATCCTTTTGGGCACGGATTTCGGACTAGAACTTTTTTTTTTTTTTTTTTTTGGTAATCTAGACCGACCATAAAACCGAGGTCGGCATTTCTATTGCAGCATTGCAGCAACACCCCCCCCCCCCCCGCATCTTGCCTGGACTATATGTTTTGAAATAAAATAATGGTTAAATATTGTTTTCATATTGTATTTAAGTTTTAAAAAAAGCGTTTATGTTGCATTGTTTTATCAACAATAATCTATCGGCAAAATTAACTACGATAGCGCTATGGTTAGCTACCTAATCCAAACTTGAGCCATATCCAACCCAGTCAATGCTTACAAACAACATTTATTGATATCCAGCTGATGGTGGGTGGGTGTAGCCCGGTTAGTGCTAAATGAAAAGGCCAACTCAATTTTTCTTCATAGATCACGAGATGTAATCCCCAAACTACAATCTCGCCAACAAACACGTGCCCCAACCTTATTTACATCTCAGCGTCCTAACAAATGGATTTAGCCGTCTTGCCGGGTGGACTGACGCGTGCGCTTTAGATCATAAGGTCTGCCATTGAGCCAGTTATGATTATCCGGGGATCATCGCCTGGTTTTCCGTATTTCTTCCTCTGCTAAAGACCACAGTTATTGTTGAAATGGGTTTTATGACATGTCAGCTCTAACCAAGCTATATGTATTATATACTGCGCTTAATAATTGTTGAAATAAAGTTGTAGTACCGTACTCCGTAGGCCCCCTCCTCTCTCTCTCTCTCTCTCTCTCTCTCTACCAATTTATCATGCCCAGCAGTAGGCTAGTGGAACCAATAAAACCGCATCGCGTTTTAGACTTGTACCGGACTATCAAATCTCATACGCGAGAAGGATTATTATTGAAAAACATTTAAACCCTGCATGTTTGTCCCGAGTTGACTTAGTTAGGCGTTAAACCCGTTCAACTTCCTCTCGCTCTCTCTAAATCCCTCCCTCTATCTTGCATGTAACAATAGAACCAAAAAATATCATGCGTTAGTCTCAAAATGACCAAAGTACTGTATCAACGAATCATTAAATCCTAGCCCATTGTTGTATTTCCGGGTAAAAATTTATAAACAAGCGTTCATTCTAGATTTTTCTAGACAGTTGGCCTGACCTAATAGTGACACGGCCTTGACTGTTAGATAATCACTTGGTATAATGCGTCTTTATTACCAATCTTGACAATCTCGACTAAAAACAAAATATTACGACTGGTTGAATTCGCATCAAAACGTCTGCACGTTACTGGAACATTGTAGACTTAACACAGAGTACTATATATATGTTTAAACGTAACACAACTGACCACTCTGCAGTAATTGTCGCACAAGAAGCAACCAAGACAAACGCTAGGAATTTTTAAGTTAACGACTGAAAAGATTTCATTCACAGAAAACACAAGGTGGGTTTATTTTGGCTGTTTTCTTATTTCCATTACAGTCAACAGGCTATAGAAAAATGATCTTCATTGGATTATTATCTACCGTGATATTATCAGTTTGCTTTTAAATGTTAGATAATCAATTTGAGAAGATTAAGTCATGAAAATTAGACATTGCCCGAAAAATGCAAATGACGTTCATCGGCTTTAAATTGAATATTATTTAGATGTAACTATAGAGTACATGTATTTGTATAACAATGGAATTGTGCGTACTAATTTTGTTTGTAAACGTTACCTATGCATTATGTTTTGTTTCATTTAGTTATGGGACAAGATCTCAACGACTAAAATTAGGCTATTTTCCCGATTTTAGTTTGAATTATCAGCTATAATATAAGAAAACGTTGGTTTGTTAGTTGCTATAAAAAAAAGTTCAAATTTTAAAAAAAAAAAAAACACTTTAAAATGGTGCTATTTATTTTATGTTTGTAGTAATTAAGAGATAGAATTATGGATGTTGTGTAAGCAATATTCTACCATACAACACTTTTCTGTTGTGGCCCCGTCAATGTTACGCTGAATGTTTAGCCAACAAGAAGCTCCGCTTGAGAACAGACACAGGCTATATCGACGATTTTAGTAAACAACAATTATAGGTCGAGAATTTTGAGAAATATATTTACATTATTGTCATTTCAAACAATTGTTTACAGTCAACATTAAAAATCAACTTTTGTCGCGTTTACTTGGGCTTGTTTTTTTTTGTTTTTTTTTTTTATTTGTTTTTGTTTTTTGTTATCTTTGTTTGGTTTGGGGTTTTATTATTAAAAATAAATAAAATATTCAAATTTTTGCAGGTAACCATAAACATGGCTGGACGAGCTTTGATTCCCTTTTTGGCTGAAGACCTTTACTTTGATGACATCTTTGACGAAATCAATAGAAATGCCATGAGAATGCAGCATGATATGAGAAATGCTATGATGAGACTAACACCGCGTGATCCTATTTCTGCTAGTCCTATTGGCAGTCTACAGCAGCAGCTGGCGCATTTAAGACAGCCTGTCAGCACTAAAGATGACGGTAGTAAGGCCCTCGACCTGAAGCTAGATGTCAGTAATTTTAAACCCGAGGAAATTGATATCAGAACCGTCGGAAGGGAGCTATGTGTACACGCTAAACACGAGGAAAAGACAGACAATTCTTCTGTCTATCAAGAATTTTCTAGAAAATTCACCCTTCCCGAGGGCGTAGATCCCCAGGCTGTAACTTCAAGCTTGTCTAAAGATGGAATTTTAAGCATATCTGGGCCAGTGGCTGGTGCTTTGGAAGATGCCCCGCGAAACATACCCATAGAAAAGAAATAAACCGCTTGACTTTTATAACTATTATGCGCTCACAGTATTTGCTTTTATTACGAGATGTCAATCATTAATGTCTTAAAATGGCCAGACCTCTTTGATTTGGGTCAGAAATAGAATTTTGTTCAGGTTGAAAATTTTACGTTAGTAGATGTTTTGGGATATATAGCTGATCTCTATGTTCCACTGTCGACACAGGAAGACAAATTTCAACAAAAATGTGTAAGCAAGCCGACTCCCGTTTAATCATTCAGAACAAGAGTTGAATTGCATAGTGTTTGTCACATTGTTATTATCAAGTAACACATCAGATAACCCAATTGCATACTTCAATTTCACCTAATTCAAAGAGGTTTAGCTCTTTATCATTTGATATGTTTCTTTTGTAATATCAATTTAAGTGTATTGTTTTAATCTTACAATTATTAAGATATTTTTGTTCCTCATCAATCGTTCGTGTTAATCAGACTTTTATGTAATTATGTTGATTTTGAGATCACTTGTTCCTTATTTAAACGGTGGAGTTACCGTCTGTTAGAATTTTTGTTTAAAAATAGATTTCTAAAAATTATAAAAGAAATCATATTAAAAATTTACAGTCGAGTTGTTTGTTATATTTGTAGAAATGGTATTTTCCATCATGATCTGACAATAAACTGAAATTAGTAGTTTCCGTCGCTATTGTGCCTACAGTGTGATTGTCAGTTAATGTTCACTGAATTCTTTACCTCCTCGCCTGAAAGGGGACGCATTTTGCTTGTTTGTCCCTTTATATGACGAATTCAAAACATGAAACCATGGACATTTTGTTCAGCCACAATCCAAAATTAAGCCCAAGACAGTTTGTTATTGATGCTGTAATCAAATTTAATATGGGGGTTTAACGCTTAATGCAACGTGGGACAGTCAGCACTTAGTCGCCTTCGTCTGCGTGGCCCTTTCGCGAGAGAAATGGAGGAAATTGGGTTTAACGTACACTAGACAAAAACTAGTTCGGGACTAACATATGGTTAAATTTTATTTTGAGCTCGGGGGTCTTTGGCAGTGGGAGGAAATCGCAGGACCCGGAGAAAAACCAAAAGGTTAGACAGGCGACCCTACTTCTTGTCACGTACAAGCGGGGAATTGAAACCTCGACATACACTCCCTACCCCCCCCCCCCCCCCGTCAAGGATCTCAGCTAGCATTCAAAAATTTTCCTAAAATAATCCATCCTAACTGGATATGTTTTCGTGTAGATTCTACACAGAATGCGTGCAGAAGTTTTTAGAGGTAGACTACCAAGTGTGTCTTTTCGTTCCGTGTGTCTAGCACTAAGTTTAAAGTTACAATTTCATATTTTTAAGTTATATTTTTAAAATGTATTAAAATAAAGCCCTAAAATAGATGGTATCTATAAACAGTCCTACCTTGTTAAAGAATAATCCTATTAATCCTATAATTCACTATTGCCAGTTGAGAAATTGGCAAAAATATAATTTTCAACTTCAAATTCAAACGTTTGAAGATAGTTATTCCATGGTGGGGAATAGGAAAAGAAGAGAGGTAATTGTGTTATTATTTCCGGTGTGAAGATGTTTAAGCGTGAGAAAGATAACCTATGATCGTATAGTGTGTTGACAACCTATTGAGCAAAAGACATAGAAATAATTATGTTATGACTTTCTTAGAAAATATGAAATTGTACCTTTAAAGTCCCCAGTTACTCATTTTTTTTTTTTTTTTTTTTTTTTTTTTGGTTACCGCTTTTTCGCGAGGAAAGATTTTCAGTCTATCAGCCATCACCATGTCATGTCCCCGGGTAATGTTTTCTTGAATGGTTTCTGTTGAAGGCTTTCGTATATCGCAAAGCTGAAAAAAAAAACAACCCATTGTTCCGACAGCCCAGACTAGTTGGACAAGTGTAGCATTAAGAGAACCCTAAAGAAGGGTAAATAATTGAGGAATGGGGATGTTGCAAATTTATATGAAAATGATAAATAGATTAATGAGGCTTATATCGTAAACAGTGTTAATCCCGAGAGACTTTTCTTTTGCAGTGAATACATTTTTTATGCCAATAGCAACGCAGACCCGTTGTCAGGATTTTTTTTTTTTTTGGGGGGGGGGGGGGCACTATACGGGGCGAGAATAACTGGCCAAAATCGCGGTGTCAATGTTGATTTATGACGTTTATCAGGGGACACCATTTCAGAGGTGGGGAGGGGGTCCAGGCACCGTAGACACTCCCCTCCCCGGCGCGCATGAATAGGCTATTAGGGCCTATTGATTTGGTTATTAGCTTGGTTACGGTGATATGTAAGGCGGATAGTTATATGTACGATAGTTCATATTCATTTACATAACGATGTTGGAGCAAAACATTGCGAAATGTCACCTCGTATGTGGTAAAGAGCATCCAATTAAACCAACATTTTGGGAAAAGTTGGAGTCGAAAAGGGTGACATGAATTAAATATTAAAGTCAATGCCAAAAAGATTGGTGGTTTGCTCCCAGTTACATTGGCCGAGTTACTTCCCTGGACAAAGACTGGGCGATTAACCAGTCCTAAATCTTGACGGGGATCCTTTCCCCAAGGATATAAAAATACTTGGTCCATACCTTTCCTACTTTCTGGGTTAACCTAAGATGCCGAGAATAATTTTTATACGCCCACATTTTCACGTGGACGTATTATGCCGTCGCTCCTGTCCGTCCGGACGTCCGTCCACAATTGTTTGTGGACTCTCTAGAGGTCACAATTCTTATCCGATTTCGACGAAACTTGAAATATAGGTTTATCCCCAAAAGATCTCGGCTGCTTTCGATATTGGCATGTATCGGATCGAAACTTCATGTTTGTACGAAAAATCACGTTTTTAGCTTGTGGACCCTATAGAGGTCACAATTTTTATCCGATTTTGTTGAAACTTGAAATGTAAGTTTATAACCCAAAGATCTCAGTTCCTTTCGATATTTGCGCATATCGGACAGTAACTTCCTGAATTATATCACCGTTACACCCTAAAGATGACTGAGTTCGAATTTCGTGAAAATCGGTCACAATTTTTATCCGATTTTGTTGAAACTTGAAATGTAAGTTTATAACCCAAAGATCTCAGTTCCTTTCGATATTCGTGCATATCGGACCTTAACTTCCTGAATTATGGCCCCTGATTGTACGAAAAATCACGTTTTTAGCTTGTGGACCCTATAGAAGTCATATTTTTTATCCGATTTAAAAAAAACCGTTCTATTATATCACCGTTACACCCTAAGGGTGACTGAGTTCGAATTTCGTGAAAATCGGCCCAAATTTACAGACAAAATGGCCGCCATTCGTTCCCAAATAGCGTAAGAATATGGTATATCAAGGTTGTGGACCCTATAGGGGTCACAATTTTTATCCGATTTTGTTGAAACTTGAAATGTAAGTTTATAACTCAAAGATCTCGGTTCCTGTCGATATTCGTGCATATCGGACCGTAACTTCCTGAATTATGACCCCTGATTGTACGAAAAATCACGTTTTTAGCTTGTGGACCCTATAGAAGTCATAATTTTTACCCGATTTAAAAAAAAGTATTATTATATCACCGTTACACCCTAGGGACGACTGAATTCGAATTTCGTGAAAATCGGCCCAAAATTGACAGACAAAATGGCCGCCGTTCGTTCTCAAATAGCGTAAGAAAATGGTATATCAAGGTTGTGGACCCTATAGAGGTCACAATTTTTATCCGATTTTGTTGAAACTTGAAATGTAAGTCTATAACCCAAAGATCTCGGTTCCTTTCGATATTCGCGCATATCGGACCGTAATTTCCTGAATTATGGCCCCTGATTGTACGAAAAATCGCGTTTTTAGCTTGTGGACCCTATAGAGGTCATAATTTTTATCCGATTTAAAAAAACGTATTATTATATCACCGTTACACCCTAAGGACGACTGAGTTTGAATTTCATGAAAATCGGCCCAAAATTGACAGACAAAATGGCCGCCGTTCATTCTCAAATAGCGTAAAAATATGGTATATCAAGGTTGTGGACCCTATAGAGGTCACAATTTTTATTTGATTTTGTTGAAACTTGAAATATAAGTTTATAACCCAAAGATCTCGGTTCCTTTCAATATTTGCCCATATCGGACCGTAACTTCCTGAATTATGGCCCCTGATTGAACGAAAAATCATGTTTTTAGCTTGTGGACCCATCAGAGGTCATAATTTTTATCCGATTTAAAAAACTGTATTATTATATTACCGTTCCACCCTAAGGACAGTTGAGTTTGAATTTTGTGAAAATCGCCCCAAAATTGACAGACAAAATGGCCGCCGTTCGTTCTCAATAGCGTAAAAATATGGTATATCAAGGTTGTGGACCCTCCTAGAGGTCAAAATTTGTATCCAATTTTGTTGAAACTTGAAATGTAAGTTTATAACACAAAGATCTCAGTTCCTTTCGATATATGCGCATATCGAATTGTAATTTCCTGAATTATGGCCCTTGATTGTAGGAAAAATCACTTTCTTGTTAGCTTGTTCTCTATCCATCTCTCGAAAATGTGGGCGTATCCTGCCTGGCAGCCGCTGTTTTTTTTTAACCTTGCCCACTATAATCAGTTGACATGGGCACAGAAATAATAAAATAAATATAAGTGTGTGAAATCAGTGTGTGCGTTTACGGTCAATGGTCACTTTGATCTTGATATTTAATATTATGATAATATTGATAATATGCTTAGTTAATTAAACTGCTTTTCTTTTTAAAATTGCCTTTGTGCTGTAAATGTATTGCTTTGTGTTTGTTGTATGTTGTTTGCATGATCTGTATTATTGATGTATTATTTTGTGTAAGTCGATTTTAAAAGCTCACGTTGTACTCTTGTTTTATCGACTATGAATTATTTCATACAGACGTCACAAACCTTACTGCATGATGAAATTCACGAATTAGTTCATCTTCTGAAAATCTAGAGAGAGGGGTTTTATATGGTGGCTGAAAGCGTCCATTTAGATCGGCGTGTTTCTAGATACAACGCGAGAGTCGCCGTTAAGCCAGCACGACGAAAAAGGCGCCGATCGGCGACTTTTTCGTCGTACTACCTTATCGGCGACCCGCGACTTTCACAACACGAGAGTCGCCCATAAGCCACGCGCCGAAAAAGTCGCCGAAAAAATCGGCGCCTTTTTCGGCGACTTGCTTAACGGCGACTCTCACCTTGGAAGTTTATAGTTAGTTACATGCGCAATGGCTACATTTTACTTCTTGTATATAAAATGGAGGAGCTTTTGGATGAGTTAGGACTTGTAGGCTAGCCTACTTTCTGCCACAGATGGAGCAACATGTGGCAAACTCTTGCACAAAAGCATGTATGAGGTTTACCATGAAAAACTTGAAATACACAAGCTGGAAGTAGGGACAAGTAAACATGCAATTTTCGGCCCTACATTTCAACCTAACCGACCTCTCAAAATCATGAATATTCACCAAAACCTGGCAGAAAATGTATTATCAAACCCCTTTCTTCGATTCTACACCAAAAATCGCCATTCAAAAGGGGGAAAAGGGAAAGGGAGAGAAAGACTAAAAATAACTTTCGCCCTACATTACGGCGTAGAAATATTTGGTGATCTGTGTGTGTAAAATGTAGCCATTGCGCATGTAACTAACTATAAACTTCCGAGGCGAGAGTCGCCGTTAAGCAAGTCGCCGAAAAAGGCGCCGATTTTTTCGGCGACTTTTTCGGCGCGTGGCTTAACCGCGACTCTCTTGTTGTGAAAGTCGCGGGTCGCCGATAAGGAAGTACGAGATCGGCGCCTTTTTCGTCGTGCTGGCTTAACGGCGACTCTCGCGTTGTATCTAGAAACCCGCCGATCTAAATGGACGCTTTCAGCCACCATAGTTTTACATAGGCTAAGCCTGTTCCCCAATCTCATTCAGAAAAACTGAATAAAATATTGTTTATAAAAAAAAAAAAAAATGTTACTTGACTTCACGACTGAAACGAAGCTGATCAGCAGTAAATATTCGCTTGGCCTGCTGAGATTGATGACGAGGGGGCGGGTTAATTAGCTGTCAATATTCACTTTTTTTTTTCTTCTTCTTCTTCAAATTAAATTCTTAAACAATTTTTTAAGTTATTAAAAAAAAAGCTGTAAGTAGGCCTATATCTGAATAAAAAATATTTCCTATTTAATGTAAATGGGTACATAAAATAGTACGCGAAGGTGTAAAATGAGTAAAAGGTGACCAGTTTGTATTACTATTATATATCGATTGTAAATAACACGTGCTACCGACGCCGTATGATGTGACGTCACCCGTAGACCTATACGGCTTTGTCTGCGATATCACCTCGGTGGAAGCGGACGTAAAATACAACTAACCCCCCCCCCCCCCCCCACACACACACACACACACACACACACACACATCGTGTACAGCGTTAAAAGAAGGCTTTAGTATATTTTAGTATAGTTGTGACCGCTCTCTTTTAGCGTTCGATTGGTCACTAGCCATGGTTTATACTCCCGAGACATGCGTATAACCATTTCCGTTTGAGACCGAATGATAACATTGGTCTGAATCGAACTAAGCGTGTAGCCTGGCAGAGGCTCTGCATAATCGACAGCGAGCTGCACTGAGAAGCACGTATTTGTTGTTGTGGAAGTTTTCTCCAGAATATTTGCGTCAACGTGATGTTTATTCTCATTCCCAGGTTTCAGTATTAAACTCATTAGATCTAGTGACATTGAATATTTGTTTTACTGAACATTGAATAGAAACTATAATTGTATGTATGGAAATTTCGTCAGATGAACAAATGTTATTATTTATAATTAGGGCTTTGTTTTTTAATTGTGTAGAGCTAGAGGCCAAGGCCTAATATCAACATTTTAAAGGGACACGACCTAGTAGATAAGTTGTAAAATTGTTATGACTGAAATCAGTGGTGTCAGCTTTGTAGAATATAAACTACCGGTACATTTTACTGTCTTTCTCACTTTCTGTATTTGATAGTGGCATTGATGATTAAAGGAACTAAATCTGTATGCTTATCTTTGACACCTAGAAGTATACACAAGACAAATGGATCGCAACGCATATAATAATGTAATGTGAATATATAAACTGATTTACTTTCAATCGTTTCTGTTTTTACTGTATAATTTCTAATCAGTTATTTTTGGCGAAATAAGCTTACGCGAAGGGTCCAAATTGAATGGCAGTCTTTGGCATCTGGTTATTCCAGTCTGCAGGGGTAGTATTGTCCTATGGGATATGTTTAGCCTCATAAGTCATACATCGTGTTGCTTCATTACAAATGTCGCTCGAAAGCATTCTGGCACACAATTCGTGCGTCAATTTTAAAATGCTCATTTGAATAATTTGCTATTTTGTCTTAAATATTAGATATATCAGAAGCCCATCTTTACATAGTAAGATAACAACATTAATGTTGATTTAAATTGATCAATAAGTCGTGCAATGTCGAAGACTGTGGATGATATTGAGTTAGCGACATACCTCCTTTAATACTTTGGAAATCTTGGGGCTTTTGGGGGAAAAAATGCCTTGTTGGATGTGGCTTGACTAAGTACAATGAATTACATCTTGCCTGTTCAAATTGTATTTTGACAAATCTAAGTAATATTGGAGATACTCACACTTAACTTTCAATAATTTACAATTTCGGTACTATACTATTCAAAAAAAGTAGGGGATATTGGATTTTTAAGTGTTATTAAAGTCACCTAATGAAACTGACGAAGAAACAAATGACAAAATGAAATGAAGTTCACATTCATCGATTTATTCCAAATGATCGTTAGACTAAGTAAGGCACAGACTGACCATTATAAGGGTAAAATGATACCCGGGGTCAAACAGCAAAGTTACCACAGCATCACAACCAAGTCAGTAACGGGTAAATCCTCCTCTGTTTGCCAAACAAGCATTGATCCGACGTGGCATACTCCTAATGAGACGTCTAAGGTCATTTTGGTCCAGATTGTCCCATTCCTGTTGCAACGCAGCAGCAAGTTCTTGGACATTGGCAGGACGTTCTTGACGTTGACGTAACCTCTGTCCAAGCATGTCCCAGACATGCTCGATGGGGGAGAGGTCGGGACTCAGTGCTGGCCAAGGTAATGTGGTGATGTTCTGTTGTTGGAGGTAACCTGTAACGATCCTGGCCCTGTGACATCTTGCGTTGTCATCCTGGAAGATGAAACGGCGGCCATGACGTCGTGCGAACGGCACAACATGGACTGCCAAGATGTTGTCCCGGTAGTACTGGCCTGTAACACGCCCTGCAACAACATGTAAAGCCGTTCTTCCAGCAACAGTGATGCCTCCCCACACCATAACAGAACCACCCCCAAATCTATCATGTCTGATGACGTTAACGTCTTGGAAGCGCTCGTTTCGACGACGCCACACCCTCCTACGTCTGTCCAAAAAATCAACAGTGAATCTTGACTCATCTGAAAACATCACATTGCTCCAGCGTCGATTATCCCAGTGTTGACGATCCCTACACCAACGACGTCTTGCCTGGATGTGATGATCTCTCAAACAAGGGATCACGCGAGGACGTAGGGCGCGAAGGTGACCCCTATGCAGTCGATTCCGAATCGTCTGGCCACTACCTCTCACACCAGTGTCTGTTTGAAGACGAGCGCTGATCTGATTTGCTGTGATGACACGATTTCTCAAGGCCAAGGTACGGATAAATCGATCCTGGGCTTGAGTTGTCGCCCTTGGTCGACCTGAGCGTGGTCTGTCCTGTACAGATTGTGTATCACGGTATCTGGACCATAGCCTGCTTATGACAGACTGAGAAACATTCATCGTCCGCGCCACAACCGCCTGTGTTGTGCCGATCTGTAGCATACCAAGGGCACGTAACCTTTCATTTTGGGTAAGCCGACGCATATCAAAATTTGTTTTCTGGTCACTAAAACAATTAAACTGATGTTTCCACCCTGGAATTCAAGGCCACAATGACTGTAACATTCAAAGTCAGAGTCGTGCAAATCTTGGGTTGGACCCCCATGATGATCCCAAGCATCACCTGCATTCCATGCGGTAGCTATTGGTGCGTTTGGGCGTCACATGTAACTGGAAATGTTTCTTCTGTTAGGTTCTATAGTGACTTTTTTCGTAGTCATTTGCATATTTTAGTATTATGCCCCCAAAATCAAATATCCCCTACTTTTTTTGAATAGTATATTTCAGTAACGTACCTCTACCAGTGAAATTTTCAGGGGGTGTTCACGGGGACTAGCCATGACCTCACACCAAATTTCAGCCGAATCGGTCAATAACTTTTTATTTTACCGTAGTTTAGCTTCTATAAGAGATAAATTTATCCGATTTTTACGCCATTTTGTTTGTTGACTATTTAGGCTCGAATGACGTCATATTTGGATTGTGGGTTAGGGTATGGGCTAGGACCTGTAGATTTTGTCATAGTCTCAAGATGTAGACAGGGCTAGCCCTAACCCTAACCCTGTCTTGTTATTCGAGTCTAAATAGCCAACAAACAAAATGGCCTCAAAATCGGATAAACTTTCTCTCGTTATAAGCTAAACTACGGTAAAATAAAAAGTTATTGACCGATTCGGCTGAAATTTGGTGTGAGGTCATGACTAGTCCCCATGAATACCCCCTGAAAATGTCAAGTCTCTACGATCATGGGAACTGGTAGAGGTACGTTACTGAAATAGTACCACAATTTCTAGTTCATGGAATTTAAGGAACACTAATGGAAAATACCATACTTTGGTCAGTGCTGAGTTCAACTTGAGTGTTGGTCTAATTATATCATTATTTTGTTCCATTTTATCTGGAAAGATTAATGTTTTGGCTGTATCAAATATATTTTCCCACCGTAATAAGGATGTTTTCCAATCGATGGCTGCCTATTTAAGATCATGACCGTCGAAGAAATATATTTCTGTTAAGACTATTGTCTATTGTTTGAAGTCTGATGAACTAGTTCTTTCCTAGTCAGTTGTCTTGGTATTGCCCAGAAGGTCTTTTTAGTGGATTTACAGAAACAGTTGTTTCACTATCCAATATAAGACCCTTTTGTATGCATATAGTCACTCAACTTATTAAGTACAGCTAATGAATCTGATGTGAGGTTTTAAATCTAATTAATTTTCTGTTTTCAGGTTCACCCTCATGTTATAATGGTATTGACTTACATTTCCTAAATGTTTACCTATATAATTGCGAAAAGGTTAATTTTCAAATATGGATCTAGCTGTTCAATCAGAGATGGCTGTTGAAGAGAAACCCCCTTCTTTTGCCCAGGGTTCCTCACAACCTACTGATCTACCGAAGTTTGCGAGTTCTGGAAGTTCAAAACCCAACTTGACAACTAGCGATATATCTAATAATAACATGGATTTGTTACGGACAAATTCTTTTTCAAAAAAACGCAGATTTTCATTTAATCATAAAAACTATGAAAATGCCGTTAGAAGAAAGAGAAGCTATAGTTGTGTATTGAGAGGTGATAATAAGTATGTATTACCAACTAAATTTCTTCTTGGTGGAACAATTGATGATCCATTAAATTTAAAAGGCTTGTCCTCATCAGAACAATTAGATGCATTAAAACATTTTTCACCAGTTTCATCCCCACTGTGGCATAGTCAAAGGAAAAATGTTGAAGTTGTGATCCCACCTAACATAACAGACCCTCTTAATCTGAATTCGAGCGATAATGAAATAAATAATTGCCTTGCTAAGCGAAGGAAAAGACATCGACACAGGAAAAAAGATGAACTGAATGAAGATCTTTTGCCATTTGATGCCCCCATCAAAATAGATGTTAATTGTGAAGTAGATTCTGATATGGCATCGAAAGTATTGAGTGAACCTATCGGTGGTGCATCTACATTTCTCCTTCCATTTGCCAATTCAAGGAGAAGAAGACGAACAATGAGTGAATGTGCCGCGGACATGGTAAGCTCATGTGAACTTATAAACAATGATAAACTCAAAACTGATAAAACCATATCACCTAAGATTCAACCATCAAATTCCTCAAAAAAACTTACACCAGAAAAGATATTAAGTGCTGAAACAAAACAAAAACCTGCTAGGAAAGCATCAAATACAAAATTTATTCATGGAAATTATAATCGGTATTACGGATACAGGAATACGCCTGAAGTAGACGATGTCCGGTTAGTCAGTTTCAAACAAGAGTGGTTTAATGCAAAGGATGTGCTGGATATTGGCTGTAATGTCGGTCATGTGACAATGGCAGTAGCTAAAAACTTTCTTCCAAAGAAAATGGTCGGTTTGGATATTGACAGTAATTTAATATCAGCTGCTAGGAAAAATATCCGACATTATATAGACAGTCAACAGAAACATACTTATCCTGTCTCGAGTACTGTGGCATTTGGTCCTTTAGCACCACCTCCATTGGGGACTGAGCCGAATGAAATTTCCTTTCCAGAAAATCTCACCTTTAAACAGGTAAAGTATTCCATGGTTTAAAGTCAAATCAATGAATTGGGTTATTCAGATGTGTTATTATACGTCCACATTCATAATGTGAACGTATTATGCCGTCGCCCCTGTCTGTGTGTGTGTGTGTGTGTGTGTATGTATGTATGTGTGTGTGTGTGTGTGTGTGTCTGTTGTTCGCCTACAGGGCGCAATTCTTACTGGATTTTCTTCAAACTTGGTATACTTATTCCTTATACCCCAAGGAAGATCCCTATTGTTTTTGGTGCATGCCCGACCCCCCGGGGCAGAGCCACGCCCATTTCTAGTATTTGTTTGTTTGTCGTCTACAGGCCACATTTCTTAACTAATAATCTTGAAACTTTGCATACACATTCTTTGTACCCTAAGGAACATCCCTATCGTTTGGGGTGCATGCCCAACCCCCAGGGGCAGAGCCACGCCCATTTTCTTTTCGTGTGTTTTTGTGTCGCCTACAGGGCGCAATTCTTACTGGATTTTCTTCAAACTTGGTATACTTATTCCTTATACCCCAAGGAAGATCCCTATTGTTTTTGGTGCATGCCCGACCCCCAGGGGCAGAGCCACGCCCATTTCTAGTATTTGTTTGTTTGTCGTCTACAGGCCACATTTCTTAACTTATAATCTTGCATACACATTCTTTGTACCCTAAGGAACATCCCTATCGTTTGGGGTACATGCCCAACCCCCAGGGGCAGAGCCACGCCCATTTCCCATTTTCTTTTCGTGTGTCTTTGTGTCGCCTACAGGGCGCAATTCTTACTGGATTTTCTTCAAACTTGGTATACTTATTCCTTATACCCCAAGGAAGATCCCTATTGTTTTTGGTGCATGCCCGACCCCCAGGGGCAGAGCCACGCCCATTCCTTATATTTATTTATTTGTTTGTCATCTACAGACCGCATTTCTTAACGTATCAACTTTACATATTTATTCCTTATACCCTAAGGATGATCCCTATTGTTTTTAGTGCATGCTCGCCTCCCCGGGGCAGAGCCACGCCCATTTTTGTATTTGTTTGTTTGTCGTCTACAGGCCGCATTTCTTAACGTATCATCTTGAAACTTTGCATACTTATTCTTTGTACCCTCAGGAACATCCCTATCGTTTTGGGTGCATGCCCACCCCCCAGGGGCAAAGCCACGCCCATTTTCTTTTTCTATGTGTGTGTGTCGCCTACAGACCACAATTCTTAATCAATTGTCTTGAAATTTTTTCATATGAATTGCTTATACCCTAACGATGACCCCTATTGTTTTTTTACCCCCAGGGGCAGAGCCACGCCCATTTTCTTTTCTTTTTATGTCTGTGTGTCACCTACAGGCCACAATTCTTAATCAATCGTCTTGAAAATTTTTCATATGAATTGCTTATACCCTAAGTATGATCCCTATTGTTTTTGGTGCATGCCCGACCACCAGGGGTAGAGCCACGCCCATCCCTTATATTTATTTATTTGTTTGTCATCTACAGATCGCATTTCTTATCGTATCACCTTGAAACTTAGCATACATATTCCTTCTATCCTAAGGAACATCCCTATTAGTTGTGGTGAATACCCAACCCCCAGGGGCAGAGCTACGCCCATTTTCTTTTTTTATGTCTGTGTGTCACTTGCAGACCGCATTTCTTAATCGATCATCTTGAAATTTTTTTTAGACTTATTCCTTATAGCCTAAGGCTACGTTTTTACACTTATTCCTTAATCCTAAGGCTGGCCTCTATTATTATTTTTGGTGCATGCTCAACCCCTTGGGACAGAGTCACGCCTAATGTTTGTGTGTCTTGTGTTTTGCCTACAGGCCGCAATTCTTAACCGATCCTTTTGAAATGGGGATACCTATTCTAAACGTCATGCTTTTAGAATAAAGACATCGATTGTTTTAAAATAAAAATTGTGTTCTGTTAATGTGAACGAAACGTTAAACTGATAGCAGTCCTACAACCCAGTTTTATTTCACAGACCCTCAATGCAAACTGGACCATATCAAACAAAACAGGAATGTGGACGTATATTGCTGCGTTAGCGATGCTCTTGTTAAGATAGTGATGGGCGTTGGTTAATTGTAATGGAATTTCTCTGCTTATTTTTGTCTCCTCTGACCTTGAAATGTTAACTAATATTAATTCAATGAGATCAACTAATATCTCAATATTAACAGATAACATAAAATATATTGATTTGAGAGATCTATGGTTTCTAGAAATGTTCATGTATACACCAAAAAATGGACGAAATATTGATCATTTCAGTTTACATGTTGCTTTCATATTGAATTCAAAATCTTCATGTTTGATTGGCAACTAATGTGTTTTAGAAGTATTATGATTGGCAGAAGATGTCTTTAAATTATGAATTTTTTGTTCTCTGCAAATAGGGGTGGACAATAATTCATGACACTGATTGGGTATGAAATCAATCTTTAATGCGTCTTTGATGTCCCAGTTTACAAAAATACATTCTATTCAAGAGTTATTCCCCTTTACAAGGATTTACTAGAATATTCCAGTTCCCCTGGTTTATTACTATCACAAGATAAAAATTACAACAGAATTGAACAAATAATGTATTGTTTTAAATTTCGAGGCTTATTGTTTTGGCAACCCGGGTATCATTTAATCTTGTGTATTTAGCATTAATCATCTAGTTTGTACTTGTAAATTGGATGCTCATTATTGAATTTGAATGGTCGGCTTTAAAATGGACACAAGTACAAGTTAGATGATTTTTGGTGATTTTGTGATTTTTACAAATTTTGAAGTAAACATTTTTTAGATACATGTAATGATGATGCAGTGAGGACCAGAAAGATCACTAATTGCTTTTCGTTGAGTCAAACTAGTGTCTGTGGTTTCAATCACAGGCTTGTTCATGGCAAGGAATAAGGTTGAAGACCTAACCTTGTGGGTTTTCTCTGGGTTCTCCAGTTTCCTCCCACAGTTAACCCCCCCTGAGCTCAAGTGGATTACTGAAATAAATATGTGCCATATGTTTGTCCTCAAATTCACCCCATCTTTCTTACATGTATAGAAATTGTATATAAAATATGTGTACATTTTCAGGCTAACTATGTATTAAGCAGTGATGAACAACTGAAATTAGTGAAAGAAGAATATGATACAATTCTTGCTTTAAGTATAACCAAGTGGATACATCTAAATAATGGTGATGATGGTGTTAAATTGTTTTTTAAAAGAATTTACAAGCATCTTAGACCAGGTGGAACACTGATATTAGAACCACAACCATGGGCATCATACAAAAAACGAAAAAATCTTTCAGTAAGTTTCTGTAGATTCTAAAAACAATTTTTATGTGCACACATTTTCATATAATTTTTATCTGACTATTTAGATGAACTTAAAATATATGTTGTGGATCAAAAGATCTCGGATGAGTTCAATTTTGGTGTGCATCAGACCTCCAATTTCTTGTGTTATGGCTCCTGCCTTTTACTCAAAATGTGTAACTTAGTTTGTGGACTTTCTAGTGTGATGAATGTGAACATGAAACCTATTGATTCCCATCATTCCCATCATTGATCCCTCTGTCTGCCGGGTACAAATCCTATCAATATTCATTCCATGATCTTCTGTTGAAGGGTTGGGCCTTTTTCCCAAAAATTTGTGAAAGTGATAGAGGCTATAGTTTTTAACAGATTTATTTTCAAATTCGATTGGGACAATGAGAGGGGATGAGTTCCGTTGATTTTGGTTGTTTTCCACCTATGTTAGGATACATGTATGTGGAAGCATCTTGTATGGCAACCACTTGTTTTATCTCTTATGACATATTTGATGATATTAATTCAATAAAATCATCTTATATTGAAAAATAAACAAACAAATAAAGGAAAATATATTGATGTTTCAATAAATTTAAAAATGTACTAAAATCTTCGAATGGCATTCAAATAATGTCTTGGAATATTCGAATAGTAAAATTGATTTGACCTCTCTGACACTAATGCCTAGTAATTGACTGACTGTTATTTTTCTTTCAGTCTACAATACAGAATAATTTCCGAAGTATTAAATTGAAACCTGAACAGTTTAGAGAATATTTGTTGGGAGAAGTTGGTTTCCTGAAGTGTGAAGTAATTGATCTGTCAAATCATAAGGCCAAAGGTAGGATGTGATATGATGTATTATTAACACTAAATAAACATTGAAAAACTCAAAATAGTAGTTTCCAAACCAAATAAACTCTTATAGCAATTGTAATTAAAGCTGAACTCTGGTTACAAAAATACCTAAATAATTAAATAAAAAAAGTTAACGCCCCCAAGTCGCCATACTTGTTTCCAATTTATGAAATAAATATGGCGGACATGGAGGCTTATGACCTGGAAAGGTTAGCCGATCTCACTTCCAGTTTGTTTCTTGTCAGCCAGCTGTACACATCCAGTTTTATTCTCTACCCACGCTTCACCGATTGCTCTATATATATTTTCCCAACAGTATACCAAATTATTGATGATTGCAAAATGTCTGATCAGTTAAGCCTGTAATTAATTATATGAACTGCGTCTACTACAATATACCCTAAGCTTTACTCTAAAACAAAAGATGCAAAAAGATGGCTTACCCCAACCTGAAATTTTCAACCAAAACAAGTTACCTACACACACTATTGTAGGGTGACCCACCATAAATAAATATCTCCAAATATCTCGACAATTACGCAACAATATTTATATATATGCCAAGCCTCAAATCAGTTTCACACAATTATAGTCACTAAATAAACGATCATGTTCTACTTAATAACCTATGACCATTAATCATCTATAAATAATAGACTGAAAACTGGTTCCAAGTGTCGTCCATAACATCCAGACACTTTTGAGTAAAAGATAGGTTACGTGCCCTTGTTTTGAAATTAGTCTCACTTAACCAGTCTATCAATCATTCTACGTCTGATTGACAGGTCAGGATAATCAAGACTACTTTTTTACGAAACATAACAGAAAGCTAGAACAAGAAATTGAATTTAGAAATTAGCACTTTAGACAACTCAACAATTGTTTTAAGAAACTTGTAAAAGTAAAATGAAACTACTGCTAGTATCATGTCCCTGTCTAACCCGAGTGTTTCAGAGATATTATTTGTACTAAACCAAAAGATGCCGCTCTTAACGGTACAGCTAATGATAAAGCAATTTGAAAAATAAAACAAATGTAATTTCTAAAGCTGCTGTGATAACCAAGAAGCATAATGTCCAGTGTAATTATAACTAATACTATGCAATAAACATATAGTTAAGATTAGATTTTCACAGGTTGCCATGTTCGATCTTGTATTATTGTTCACGAAAACACTCCACAATGAGATCAAGGGATATAACTACATATAATAATAATATGAAGACAATAGTGTGTGTAGGCGACTTGTTTTGGTTGAACATTTCAGGTTGGGGTATGCCATCTTTTTGAATCTTTTGTTTTAGAGTAATGCTTAGGCTATTTTGTAGTAGACGCAGTTCATATAATTATTTACAGGCTTACCTGATCAGACATTTTGCAATCTTCAATAATTTGGTATACTGTTTGGAAAATATAGAGCAATCGGTGAAGCGTGTGTAGAGAATAAAACCGGATGTGTACAGCTGGCTGACAAGAAACAAACTGGAAGTGAGATAGGCTAACCTTTCCAGGTCATAAGCCTCCTTGTCTGCCATATTTATTTCATAAATTGGAAACAAGTTTGGCGGCTTGGGGGTGTTAACTTTTTTGTATTTAATTATTTCGGTATTTTTGTAACCAGAGTTCAGCTTTAATAGTAAGTATTAAAACAATTTGAGTATAAATATTTGGTAAATGGTAAACTAAAATATGGAAAAACAATGCTCAAAATCTGACTTTGAAAAGACTGACTTGTTCTAAGATAAGTTTCCTTAAAGAGAACATCAAGTGACAAAATAAGATCTTCTTGCAATTAAAGTCAAGTTCACACCAATCTGATTAAAATTAAATCGGCCATCTTCACTCAAAATTGCAAATATAGACCTACCGTAAAAACAACTTTGCCAATTAGCGAAAACACTCTTATCCCCTCAGACGCCAGTGACGTCACAGTGGCCGAATGCATATTCCTTAATAACCTATATACAGCTGGGGTGTATATTCATTAACGTCTGACTGATTCCGTAATGCCCTAATTAAATAAAACAACTGGTTGTGGAATAATTTGTTTGGTAATTTATTTTAAGATCCAATTTAGAATTTGTTTGATAATGATAATTGTAAGCCAACAGTAAACCTGTACAATAATTCACTTTGTATGAAAACAAAAAGATGAGTGTAAAATTGTTATCTACGGTTCCTCTCGTCTTTTACAAAACGAAATGGTTTCATTGTGGTAATTTGACAACAATGTTTCATTCCGAAGCAACTGCACTGAATTGTCTTTGTCTCTGATTACTGCACACCAAAAGAGATGGTTCGTTATCCTTAAAATCCAGAGATTGATGATGTCACAGTGTTTTTCTTTTCCAACTGCCATCTATTTTGTTTTCAAACCTGGAAGAAACAGTAATAATTCTAATGTTATAATTAACATTTATTTGAGAAACTACTCAGTTCTAATGACTTTCCACGATACATAGTTTGATATGTCAATGGTATGTTTTATGATGATCCAAACTCAAGCTACAAGTAAAACAAATTTACCTTTAGCTTCGTGCCAGATAACGAAAAAGTGATTCATATTCACTAGGTTGTCACCGATCCATTTACTGATTTGAGTAGCCAACTGTATATCATATTCCTTTAGTCATCGTATGGCATGAATGAGACCGTCTTTCTCCATGTGGATGCTTGATTTGACTTCATTCCTCTAAAATAGACTGTAAAAAAATGAAATAGGAAAAAATATCTCACTACATTAGAATTAACAGTAGGCCTACAACTAAATTTGGACTAATTAATTTTGTTGGTAACCAACTAAATTGAACAATAGATTGTTTGAGAAGAGGCATCTCATAATATTTGTGTATTAACTAAAAGTTGCACAGACATAGGATCATAAATTAACACCTTGATGGTAGGAGTACTCGTGGGAGTAAGAACGCTGATTAGGTAATTATCTTTTGTATGCCAGCCAGATCAAAGATATAGGTTCACACAAACCTTGCAATATTCTTTTTTTTGACTTTGCAAAGTGATTAGCACGAACTAAGACTTACCTGGACTAACTGTAGGCCTATATCAAATACAACAGATTGTTCCGCGTCCAGCTGGAATTTTCACAACTCTTCAAAGATAATGTTTCATTTTAAAATTCACTCTAAAGTATTCCAGTCACAAGTATGTAATCCAGTGATGGGATTTTGCCTGTATATTCCAGACTTGTCCGAATCTTTTTTCCAAACGCCCAAAATTGTCCGACCGGGAATATGCCCAATCGGACATCAAGACATGGTGAATAATATTCAAAATTCTGAAATTAATATAGTTTACTGAGTGTATAACTACCACTCAACCCGATTATCGTTGATAATACGCTGGGTTTATTAGGTAATTAAGTGATCAACGTATTTATCGTGTTATACCGTCTATAGTATAAACCTACCTTGATTTAACTACTTAATCTGCCTTGATTGACTGACTTAATCCTTTGTCGGACAATTCATCAATCTAATCTTAAACAGAAGTCATTGCTTTCCTTTTGTCGGACTATTCATCAATTCAATAAGAATGATCATAATTTTAATCCACCTCATTTGTCGGGCATCTTAATCGCATTGATGTGAGCCGACATCATCTATAATAAACTAATCATAGATGTCACATATCGTAAAAGTAAATAACACCCTAAATCAATGGACAGTCATTTTGTCTACGATATCTTTTACGTCTTTTAAGAATCCATATAGAAATTCTCATCCACGGTGGCACTTTCCCTTGATCTCGAGCGCGGCACGAATATTGCTTAACATATTATTAGGCAGTGCTTACTATGAAGCCGTGTGATGAGTCACGTAGGCTATTAGTTTCTATTATCCAGAAAAATATTCTACGAATATGTTGAAGACTAGGAGTTTCTGGGTGACCGAGACTAGTACGCGCCCAGCAAAATAACAAAAAGGGGAGGGGCTACCAATAGCTATATGAGCAGAAATTCTAACGTATTTGTAGGCGTCAATCATTCTGCTGTGTTGCCTATGATGCCTGTCACTCTGTCGTGACTATGAAAGAGTGTTATTCGCTGAAGTTAGCTATGCCTGTTTACAAGTGATTTAACTATTTCGGAAGTTCTGCATTCATTTGGACTCAGACTAGCAATTATTTGCCCATTGACTTCAATGTTAAATGACTGTATCATCACAGGCTGTAGCTTTTTGCTCAACATTCCGTTGGTTCCAATCTTTATAAGCACAATGGGGACAACATTTGGCAATCTCCTCATCATAATTTTGTAGGGGGTTGACCGTTTAGATTTTTTGCTACACGGATTTGAAGTTGACAGGGGTGAAAATCTCACTTCCGACACAATGATTGCTCTGCAGAAAGACACTTTACACCCCCTATTCCTCCGCTGTAATATCATCAGTATTACCCAAAACTGCTATGAAATTGCAAATTTGATCCCTTTTCTCCAATTCTAGACCAAAAAGTCAACCCAAAAATGCAGGAAGAGGGGAGAAAAAAATTAAGGGAAAAATTGTCTATTTATAACTCGCACTACATTCATCCATCATGAAATAAGGGGAAATAATTACTAGTCTTAGTCCTATATACCTCACATGTTTCTGCAGTTTAAACAAATCTGTTGTTATCTAATAAACAAACATATATGCAATTCCCTGGCCAAAGAATATGAAAATCTATGCATTTTCAGATGAGCTGTGCGGCATTCTGAAAACACTATAATACATCAGAAAACTGCGGAATTTCAGACAGAAATTTAAAAGCACATGAATTTTGAATTAAACAGAACATTTTTATTTTTGAACATAAATGCATTCTGTAAAAAGATGAGATAAATTCAATATAAATCAAACACGAAAATACTTTAAAACAGTAATCATGATGCAATATTAGACTTTTTAACACTTTCATCGAAAACCACACAGTTTTTCTCTGTTAACGTAGTTTCAAGTGCCAAATTGTGGTCAAATCTAAAATGTTGAAACATGCAGTGCCTATCAATTTTAAAATATCTCCTATATAGCTGTATTTCCATAGGATAAGTAAGTTGAAATAATCTGATTATGTAACACTACAACAGCTTTTTCATCCCCACCCCCCAGTTTGGAATCTGATAATTTAAAAGCACATGAATTTTGAATTCCACAGAACATTTTTATTTTTGAACATAAATGCATTCTTCAAAAAGATGAGATGAATTCAATATAAATCAAACACGAAAATACTTTAAAACAGTTATCATGATGCAATATTAGACTTTTAACACTTTCATCGAAAACCACACAGTTTTTCTCTGTTAACATAGTTTCAAGTGCCAAATTGTGGTCAAATCTAAAATGTTGGAACATGCAGTGCCTATGAATTTCAAAATATCTCCTATGTAGCTGTATTTCCACAGGATAAGTAAGTTGAAATAATCTGATTATGTAACACTACAACAGTTTTTTCATCCCCACCCCCTGGTATGGAATCTGATACATTGCTGACCAATCATAGGTCGCCACGTTCACTCGGGCCTGTCAAATGATTTACAATGGCGATGGTGCCTACAGCTTTCCTGACCAAGAGATATGCACAACCGTCGATCAACACACAAGCCATTAATGTTATCTTCCAATATGAGAGGCCATGATAAATACACAAGCGTCCTTTTCAAGCTCGGAAATTAAGTCATCACCAAAAAGCAAAGTTTACAGAGGTCCTCAGGGCTGGAACCCAAACTGATTACGATTTGCCCTCCACTTCCACCACAGGTGTCATAGAGATCAGGGATGAAATTGATATGCATCATCGTTCTCCTAAAGCCAGTCCAGGAAGAGATCAGGTTTTGAGATGTAGACCTGAAATGTTAAATTTGGATGAGAATGAGAATTCTGGGCGAATACTATCCAGGGAAATGGTCATTGACATCCAGAAAATGGTCAAAATGTGGAATTCTGTCATTCAGTTAAATGTCAAGGGGAGAAGACAGGCCTGTGCAGTACCAAATTTCCAGCCCATTACTATTAGTGAGCAGAAGTGGGGATGAGGTCGGATGTACTTCTTAAAGTGTATGAAATGCACATTTATCTCACCTGTTTTGCTTCTTTTTTTTAATACTTGTGTTGAGGTCAATCATTCCACTCTATGAAACATTGCCCTGGCACCTGAAATGATAGGAGGCTGGGGATAAATATGCAATAAAAAACAGTGAGAAAATAAGAAAAAAATATGGTTTCAACTGGAAATAGAAATAAACCTCTTTATTTCTCGCGAACAGCCCGTCACTGGCCCTCCAAAAAGAAACCAGTTAACAATCAGTAAAAAAGTAAACCTTGAGTGTCACATAAGTCTAAGCCAATCTCAAAGGTAGATGCCATGTTTTGAGGTTCGGTCTAAATATTAAGGCCAACTGCATGTTTGGTCAAAAGTCACACAGGTGTGAATTTTGGAGTGTACATGTTAACATGTCATTGTATGATGTAAAAAACATGTTAGGTCTAAATGTTAAGGCCAACTGCAGACTTGGTTCAAGGTCACAACATGTAAATAGGGTTAGGGCACATGATTTTTTGACACACAAGATTGTGGGTTAGGGTTAGGGTAAGGACTGGGTCTTGGGTTAGGGTCAGTCTTGTTTACATCTCGTGACTTTAGACCAAATCTGCAGTTGAGTTGGCCTTAATATTTAAACCTAACCATGTTTTGATATTGTGAACAAAATGTTACACAATTACAACCCAAAATTCATACTCAACCAACGGATACCCCCAATCATTGCTATTTTGATACCAAATAGTCAAAAAACTTACTGCTGGGCAATAAAAAAGCAGTATTCTTACCATTTCTGACACTTTCCATTCAAAACTTCAGGAAATAAGCCCTTGAAAAAATATCAACATCCCGAGTCGGCCATGCTTCTTTATATCATCAGGAATTAGACTAGCAATTATTTTCCCATTGACTTCAATGTTAAATGACTGTAACATCACAGGCTGCAGCTTTTTGCTCAACATTCCGTTGGTTCCAATCTTTATAGGCACAATGGGGACAACATTTGGCAATCTCCTCATCATAATTTTGTAGGGGGTTAACTGTTTAGATTTTTTGCTACACGGATTTGAAGTTGACAGGGGTGAAAATCTCACTTCCGACACAATGATTGCTCTGCAGAAAGACACTTTACACCCCCTATCCCTCCGCTGTAATATCATCAGTATTACCCAGTATTTTCTCCAATTCTAGACCAAAAAGTCAACCCAAAAATGCAGGAAGAGGGGAGAAAAAAATTAAGGGAAAAATTGTCTATTTATAACTCGCACTACATTCGTCCATCATGAAATAAGGGGAAATAATTACTAGTCTTAGTCCATTTGCTGCCGTATAAACGAAGACACGTAATTCTAAAGGAATATTATGGTTGTGAATTGGATGCCGAAGCAGGATCGGCAAGCTTTCATTCAACATATCACGAAAATGCTTAATTTTGTAGGACATTTACTGACATAAATTTGAATGCCGTACGGGAATTAAGTGTGAAAAATAGCGAGGTCACCAATTTTTATTACGTACGGGATTTGAATATTTTGTTGACATGTGGTTTTTAATTGTGGTATGAATTGAATACTGTACGGGAATTAAATATGAAAAATAGCGAGGTTCACCTATTTTTATTACGTACGGGATTTGAATATTTTGACATGTGACTTTTAATTATGGTACGAATTCATCTGCTTAAATAACGTGAAAATCGGCCCAAAATTGACAGACAAAATGGCCGCCGTTCGTTCTCAAATAGCTTAAAAATATGGTATACTAGCAGGATACCCGGCTTCGCTCGGGGGTCATAACTCCGAAACCGGAAGTGGTAGACTGACGCCACCTGGCTTATGTTACTCCCTGGTCGGAGCTACCCCTATACCCCAAATTTCAGACTCGGGGCAGACCTAGTGTAGCCGCCAACCCAGAACAGACCGGCTTCGCTCGGGGGTCATAACACCGAAACCGGAAGTGGTAGACTAACGCCACCTGGCCTATGTTACTCCCCGGTCCGAGCTACCCCTATACCTCAAATTTCAGACTCGGGGCAGACCTAGTGTAGCCGCCAACCCCGAACAGACAGACAGACAGACAGACAAACGACAGTCACAAATATATATATATAGATCAATGTTGTAACTTCCTGAATTATGGCCCCTGATTGTATGAAAAATCGCGTTTTTAGCTTGTGGACCCTATAGAGGTCATAAGTTTTATCCGATTTAAAAAAAACGTATTATTATATCACCGTTACACCCTAAGGAAGGTTGAGTTCGAATTTCGTGAAAATCGGCCCAAAATTGACAGACAAAATGGCCGCCGTTCGTTCTCAAATAGCGTAAAAATATGGTATATCAAGGTTGAAACTTGAAATGTAAGTTTATCACACAAAGATTTCACTTCCTTTCGATATTCTCGCATATTGAATTGTAATTTCCTGAATTATGGCTCTTGATAGTAGGAAAAATCACTTTCTTGTTAGCTTGTTCTCTATCCATCTCTCAAAATTCTCAAATATCACCTGCAGCGGAAGTAAGTAGATGCGGACTATCTTCCATTCACGCATTCGCTTGGCTGCGGTATTCCTGGCCTAACAGTGACAGTAATCTATTTATAGATCGTTTTATTCTTGCTTTCAGAAATTAAGTTCCGTAGAGTTTTTTCTAAAAATATTCGTTTTTTAAAAATATGACAAACTATTTATAGTCTGGTAATTAGCCACGGTAGTGGGAAATTTCAGGCGTTTAGTAGGCCTAAGCTTTACATGTAGTAACAACTGACAATTTATTGTCGACTAAACACAAAAGTAAAAGTAAGGCATACACGATGCAGTGAAAAACGGCTGCGGACACTGCGCAAGTGTTTTCAACATTTAACGAATCTCAAAACATTATTTTTATTATAGTTTATTGTCGTCGGCCAATTTCCACTTCTTTATAGTGTATTTATTATCTATTTTTATGATAATTTGTTTCGATATATGAAGTTTTTGGCGATATTCGATAAACCACTATATCTACGATTTTTGGCCACATGATATCGTAGTTGGGTCTGAAAATACCATATCGCGATAAATGACTATATCGGGAATATCGTACAGCCCTACCACTGGCTATAAGTACTTAAAATTTAGTTTGGTCTCTTTATGTGCTCTTTAAGCAGATTATATTCTTTCGGTTGACAATGATTTAAAAGTCTGTGTAAGATGTTTTGGTAAACTAATCTTAAAAGAGCAGAACTGATTGATAAATTGATTTTACCAAAAATAAACATAGAATTGAATGCCGTACTGCTACAACCCAAGTGAAATTAAACTTAAAGTAGAAGATAAAATCAAAGAAAATGTGACACTATATTTTACTTACTGATTTTATAAGAGATTAAAGTTTTATTAATAAATAAATTGGGATCTGTAGAGTTAAATCTCCAAACAAATTTCACAGAGATTAATTTCTATGGGAGCCTGTTTATTGTTCGTTCTTCATATTTCCAAGCAAATCTCCTGAATCTCAAATAACCATGCTCTGTACTTATAATCACCCTGTGTGATGGTCTGATTATGTATTTCACCATCGTTAATTGGATGATAAGTGGCCTATCGGTAGAAATAGATATCAGCCAATACATGGCCATTTTGTTGATACCTGCGTAGCCGATACCTGTTCAAAACGACTCGGCAAATACCTTTAAAATATTATTCATATTGTGAACAAATCATCATATTCTCTTGCTTGGCACTCGGCCCTTTTGTTTTAGTAGCCGTGTTTGTGACTATTTAAAGGGACAATAACACTCTTGCTGGCTTGACAGCTCCAGAAAATAAAAAATAGCCTTATTCTAAGTACTAGATGTGTTAGTGTCCTACCTGGTGTGTAAATTATCCATTAAATCCTATTTTACTTGTCCAAAGGGTTCAAAAATATTTTTAAATCCAAGTCACATTTGAAAAGCTTTACGTCTGGCTTTTCAAATCATTTAGTTGAATTTTTCCAATTTTTTAAATTAGGTGTGTTAAGATGAAATTTGTATCATCAATTAATTGAAATATTGTAAAATAGTACAATTTGTTGACCAGAATAAAGATTGGGACATATTATTCAGTTACAACAAGAGTGGTATTGAGCCTTTAAACATAATGCAAGACTCAATGCTTATGCTAGTCTCCCACTGTCATGCAATGAGTTATGATAGGATTGTCCTTATTCAGTCCGCGATCTGGTATGTGCAGATACATTTGCATATGTTTCGATACGATAACACAACTGACCACAATGTATGATGGGATCACCACAATTACTCCACGATTTCAATCGTAGTTTAAGTCGTAATAGATGGTTGTATTTTCAACTCTGTGCATAGAAAAGGCAGAATAGCGTCATTTAACAAAGACGTAAGCTATCACCTTTAACTACGAACCATTTACCGGTGCCGACAAATTTAGGGATATATTTTGTAATCCACATTTAATAACATTTTATAAATCATAATCTTGATCATACAGTATGTGCTAGAAATTAACCACGGCATACGGAAGTACTGTGGTAAAAATCGCAGCAATCACAGACTGCTACAGCAGAAAAAAAATAGCCAAATTTATGCTGTTGTCCACGTGTAGGCCGTATCAAAAGTTCATGTAATAAAAATGAAATACTAGATGGTTTTCTACACAAAAACGTATTCCTTTTATATAGAGAGTAAAGAAGACACATAAAATGCGTAGGTGAGAGAGAGAGAAATGGGGTTTAACGTTCACTCGACACAAACTAGGTCATTTCGGGACTAACAGATGGTTTAATTTTATTTCAACAATTCGCTTGCGCGTAGGGGTCTTTAGCAGTGGGAGGGACCCGGAGAAACCCCACGAGGTTGGACAGGCGACCCTACTCCTTGCCATGTACAACCGGGGATTCGAAACCACGCCAGTTGACTCAATGACAGACTATTATGGTACAGCGCGCACGTGCTAACCATTCAGCCCCCCCCCCCCCCAAATGCGTAGGTCATAACCTTTCAATATCATTCAGTCGTTGACAGACTTTATTATCCTCTGCAGTATGAAGAAATCAGGGGTCTGTCTTTTCGTCAACTTTTTAGGACACAACAAATCTGCTTCTAATTGATGTAGAATGTTCAGACTTTGTGTAGGTGTCTATTAGGTATTTTGTTGATGGAGTTCAATGATGAGTATTTTTTTGCTCATGCTCAGCGAGATAAGCAATTTGATGTGTAGATGCTTCAATAGACACAATGGTTCTAATTGAGTGAGAGTGTTTACACTGGATGTATAATTTCGTTAATCAAAACCTTGATCATCATATTATCGTCCTATAATCTTCTTATTATACGACCACATTTTCATGTGGACGTATTATGTTGTCGCCCCTGTTCATCCATCCGACCGTCCACAATTTATTTGTGGACACTCTACAGGTCACAATTTTTATCAAATTTTGACGAAATTTGAAATAAAGGTCTATCTCCCAAAGATCTTGGTTCCTTTCGATATGGGCATGTATAGGACCATAACTTCATGGATTATGGCCCCTGATTGTACGAAAAATCACGTTTTTAGCTTGTGGACACAATTTACATAATGAAACTTGAAATGCATGTTTATAACCCAAATATCTTGGTTCATTTCGATATTCACACATATCGGACCGTAACTTCCTGAATTATGGCCCCTGATTGTACGAAAATCCGCATTTGTAGCTTGTGGTCCCTCTGGAGGTCAAAATTATTATCCGATGTAAAAAATGTTCGATCATATCACCGTTACACCAAAATGGTGTATTGGAATTCAGACCAAAACTGCCGGACAAAATGGCTGCCCCACTGGAATACGTAATGTTCTTAATTTTTCGGGAAGCAAGTTAACTTATCTTTAGATTTTACAATTCCCACAAGGCCGTAACACCGCTATTGTAGCACCATGGGTCGTTTGTCTCTCGTGGAGAGTGGTCAGCGCTAAACCCGGATGCCACATCCGACGTATAACCCATGCATCGTTTCTTACTACATTTCTGGAACAGCCCATGATCGCCTAGTATTGTCTCTGGCCGCATCTGTTTCTTATTTTCTTCTCGTAGGACTCCACTTTAAATATTGTGTATTTATTCTGACATTCAGTTTATGGTTACACACAGTAACAACAATACCACATTTCGTTTCTACATTTTATATTAAGCACTGCTACATATAGGTTACAAAGTTACAAGCATAATAAAGTCATTCTCTCTAATCCGCTCTCATGCAGACTCAGCGAGTCTGCTGATGGAGATTCCTACATCTTCTCCCTACGAGAACTACATGGCTGTCTACCCTAAAACACACATTCTATTAATTATATATTCTCAGATTCACACCCATTAATTATTCTATTGGCTAATTATGATGTAATTAATCATGTGATTGGTCACTCTTCCCAAATATGAAATGGTAACTTTCCTACCACGTGTATTTCAAACAATGACAATTTATCCTTGAAAAATGCAAATGACCATCATGTTTACTAAACTCTAACTGTGTTAACGTATCTAAACAACCAGCATACTTTCTCTATTTTTGGTTATGAAGTTAGAATCAACAATATGAAAGATAACGCTATTGTTCCAGCCATCATATTTCTCTATTCTTTGTCTTTAGACCTCATGTCTGGTTATTGTCACACTATTCCTAAACAATTTTAATTTGCGTTTCAGAATTAACTTATACCATAGCTAATATTTTGACAATGGAGAATAATTAATCAAAATATTCAAAACCCTAATATTATTTTACATAGATGTTTCAAAGCACAAATCCTTTCCCTCCATATTACTACACTATAAAAAAAATTATAATGGATTTTTCTCCCACATTGTACGTTGTTGAGGATTTTCGTAATTTATATGCTGTTTTTATTTAATATGACAGTTGGTTGGATTCGAAGAGCAGTATTTGCCCTCTTTTCAAAGATCATAATAATCTCGTTTACATCGTGCGTGACTGTAATAGCGGTAAACAGCTTTGTTCTAGAAAATTCTTATTACACGTGGACAATACGTCATTGACTAAGAATGGACCTTTGATAAGATTCCCAAATATCAGTTAACGTTTATTGTTCTACTACCAGACACTCATCATTAATTATCAACACAACACCCAGTATAATCTATTGAGGACAATGTATTCAACTCTATAACACCAATCATGAGATTATGTGGCTTCTATACGTGCACATTATTCTGCACTGGCCGTACAATTTTATAGTTACATAGTGGATGTCGATCGTAGCCATGTTTGAAAATTGGGTATTTTTTCCAGCTTGCAAAATGACCGATGGGTCAGATCTAGTTACGGTCATTTTCCATAGCCCTCGGTCCCGACCGGCATAAAAGGCCGACGTGGAACCTATGTTGTGGACCCTCTAGAGGTCACAATTTTGATCTGATTTTGATGAAACTTGAAATACAGTAAACCTCGCAAAGTCGGATTCGTATTAGTCGGATCTTCGGTCAACTCAGATAAAATTGTTTGGACCCTTTGATCCTGCTTGTTTTTCTTATTAAATTTCTGCGCGTAAGTCGGATTTCCTAAGTCGGATCTTCGCTCAATTCGGTCCATTTGATCTAATTCCGGCTTTTTTCCTTTACCTAAGTCGGATCGGCAGTATGTTCACAACATGCTGTTAAAAATACGTCCCCCTCGCCAAACGGCCTGTCTGACACCATTGAAACCCAAATACAGGGCAGCGCACAAATTTGCGCAACTCGGCCAGTATAAGACGAAACGAAATTGGAATCTTTGAAAAAATTCGATTGTAATTGGACTAGGCAAAGCAATAATTGACTGAAGTTTCTCAGCTTTTCAATGATTCTAATTTTTCCCCACCCCAGCTTACCTAAATTTCGTTTCGTCTTATATGGCCAAGCCACGCAAATCCATACGCCACCCCACATCTAGACCTCAATGGCGTCCGCCAAAGCCATTTAGAAGAAGGGGACGGATTTTTAACAGCATATTGTGTTAGCACATACTGACTCTAGCGAGGTAAGCAAAGTCTTATTTTCTCACTATAATGTTCCTTTACATTGTTCAGGCGTTCAGACCACGACCGTTTAGCAGTAAAAAGTTGCCCAGTAAAATTGACTGGGAATCGATTTTATTTCGACAAGGATTTAATAGGACGGTTCCTGAACGTACAGGGCGATAATGAGACCTATATTCAGAGTGAACTAGGTCTTCGGATAACTTGGATCTTCGCGTAACTCGGATAAAATTGGTCAGTCCATTTAGATCTGACGTATGGTCCAAAGATCTTGGTTCCTTGTGATATTCGCGCATATCGAATCGTAACTTCTAAATCATGGCACTTGATTGTACTAAAAAATTACGTTTTTAGCTTGTGGTCCCTCTAGTGGTCACTATTTTTATCCGATTTAAAAATAACGTTTGAATATATCACTGTTACACCCTAATGATGGTTGGGTTTGAATTTTGTGAAAATCGGACCAAAACGTCGGACAAAATATGTGCCCCTCGAACGCAAATAGTGTAAAAATATAGTAGATCAAGAATGTGGACCCTCTAGAGGCCACAATATATACCGATATTTGCACATTTCAGACCATAACTTTCTGGATTATGCCACGTTTGTACGAAAAATCGCTTTTGTTTTTAGCTTCTGTATCCATCTCTTGCAAAATGTGGGCGTATCATGCCTGGCAACTGCTGGTATAAAACAAACAACACATCAATTTAAAATATTGCTCTTAACTTTCGCTAACCCTTTCTCTGACTCCAGGTATAAAAACACATCATATAATATTATCTAATACTGTAGAGATATCTCACTAAAGATGCATTATAAGAGCTAAATCTGCATAATGCAGGTTTCTATTTTGACTTCAAATGTTAAATAAATTATTATCTTAGACTTACATGTATATGAATTATTTAGTTTAGTAAAACAAAGATGCCTGTTGAATTTCAGCAATTTCGGTTAATTACTTCTAGAGGTATGACCCTTATTTCACTGTGTTGAACCCCTTTTAAACGCTCTAATGACAAAAGTTGTCATTAAATTCAAATGCATTATTGAGGTTATTAATATTGACTTTAAGCAATTTCTGTCCATAACTTCTCCAGTTATGGCTCCTTTTTCACTTTGTTGAACCTTGTCAACATTCGATCTGTATGAAATTGGTATCAGTGTCTTGTAAATGCTCCTATAATCTGTAAAAGTATAAATATGTGACAACCTTTGTCGACTGCCCAGACGACTTAGCTGTTGTGGGTGTATGTTTTGTTGGTTGGCAACCTATCTTAATGCATTTTAATCATTCCATGCATTTCTTCTTTTTTTTTTAGGCTTCCGTAGACCAATTCAGGTATACTCCAAATCGGGCTCTCCAGACAAAAAGAAATAAATGTATAATTGAATTCATGTATAATTCACATTTGTCTGTCTGTATAATTAATTATTACCATTGTTAATTATAAGATTGCTAATAAATCATCTTACAATACTTTTGTTCGCATAAATGTAGGGGACAATCTTAATTCATTTTAGAAGATTGTGCTGGTAAATCCCTTACCCCTGCCATGGTGGCAATGGAGACATGTAATTTGACCTTTTCATTAACAATCTTTGAGGTTGTTTGAAATGAGCCTGCACAAAATGGTGACAATTATTTTATGAGAGCAGACGAATACGGCGTAAAATTTAAAAAAGAGCATCGCTACCTCTGCAATATTCCTGTTTTGATTGATATGGTATTTTTTTTAAAATGAAGAGCATGAAATATGAAATGACTGCAATGACTGTAATATGACAAGAGGCAAAGAAGGTTGGGCATTGGGGTTTGTTTTGCCAAATTTACAGACTAAATATTGACAAATAAGTGGGTGTGGCACCACCCCAGGGGGTTGAGCATGCACCAAAATAAATAGTTGTGGCATAAGGAATAATATGCAAAGTTCCAAGATGATCCATTCAGAATTGCAGCATGTAGACAATAAAAACAAAAATTGGGTGTGGCTCTGCCCCTGGGGGTTGGATATGGAACAATATAAATAGGTACAACCCTGTTATTGAAATGATTATGCTGAATTTGAACAAAACCTGTTGATAATTGCAACCTGTAGAGTATTTATGACAAGAATTGACAAAAAAGTGGGTGTGGTACGACACCTCTGGTGGTCAGGACATGCACCAAAATAAATAGTTGCCAGTGTTGCCACCTTACAGAATAAGGAATAAATATACCAAGTCAATAGCTACGGTCCTTAGGATATAAGGTATACCATGTTCCAAGATAATCCATTCAGAATTGTGGCCTTCAAAGTTCAAACACATAACACAAAAATTGGGCGGGGCTCTGGAGTCGGGGTGGCTATAAGGAAAGTTTCAAGATGATCGGAACATGCACCCAAATCGATATTTGCCGTCCTTAGGCTATAAGGAATACATCAGTTCCAAGACGAACCATTAACAATTGTGGCCTGTAGGCAACACAGACACACAAAGAAAAAATGGGTGTGGCTTAGCCCCTGGGTGTCGAGCATTCACCAGAAACAATAGGGATGATGGCTTAACCCCTGGGTGTCGAGCATTCACCAGAAACAATA
The DNA here is from genome assembly GCF_932274485.2 of Patella vulgata. Lineage (NCBI taxonomy): Eukaryota > Metazoa > Mollusca > Gastropoda > Patellidae > Patella > Patella vulgata. Next base: position 50,799,172 of record NC_065885.2, read on the forward strand.
GGGATGATCTTTAGTGTACAAGGAAGAGATATGCAGTTTCAAAAGGATCTGTTAACAATTGTGGCCTATAGCCGACACAAAGACACACACAAAATTGGACGTGGCTCTGTCCCAGGGGTCGGGCATGCACCAAGAATAATAGAGGTCATGCTTAGGGTATAAGGAATAAGTATAAGAGGTTTTTAGACGATCCATTTAGGAACTGGCCGTGGCTCTGCCCTGGGGGCTGGGCATGCACCAAAACAATAGGGAGTGATTCTTAGGGTATAAGGAATAAGTATGCAAAATTTCAAGATGATCCGTTAAGAAATACGTCCTGTTGATGCCCATCAAACAAATTTTTAAAAATGGGTGTGGCTCAGTCCCTGAGAGTGGGGCATGCACCAAAAACAATAGGGATCATCCTTGGGGTATGGAAATACGTATACAAAGTTTCAAGACAATCCATTAAGAATTGCGCCCTGCAGGCGACCCACAAACACACACAGACGGACAGGGGCGATAAAAATTCCCGCCGCTGCAGCTATTTTTTTCTTTTTCTTGGTGGCTGCCATGTTTAATCATGTGGCTTATCTGAAATAAAATGGGGTTTAACATTCTACTGGTCTGCTCCTATACTGGGCTAATGAAGACGTGCATACGTCATTCAGTGTTCTGTGTGGGAAATTTTGCCCGGGCAGCGGCACTATATCGTATTCCAACTGCCAAATGATCTTTTACGTGCACGCCAATATATATACAGGGCCTCGGTTTTTCGTTCCATGCGAAAGACCAGACAGCTATCCTTGTCAGACCGTCCGTCCTGCATCACTGACCAGAGGAAACCACGTCGGCAAATCCCGATGAACTATGTGACTTCTCACGTGGAAGGTGATGCAATCAACTTGTGAATCGCCAAGTGTGTCTCCCGCTTAAACAGTGATAGATTGGTAACTCATTCGGGAAATTTTATGAGTGACCTAACGATCACTTACCATTAAAACTAGTGTATTGGTTGTTTTGCACATTACACTTCTCCATTCTGAATTTTGCATGATAGACAAATTTATTTGTCACTTTGCATAATAAAACATATACCTTATATGGGAACTTCCAGAACCTCATTTGCGTGCGGGAAACAAAATGCAGACTAGAACGGAATTAATAAAATACGCGATCAATCTAAAAGGTTATGGTCATTAAAGGGGGCGATACTCTGAACTCCGTAATAGGCAGACCATCATTAATTTCCCCATTGACTTCAATGTTAATTTTGTCTCTTTGGGTTTGCCGGCCTCCCATTTTTCCCCAAATTTTCGTTTCGCTGGTCATGTCTTTGTACCAGATTTTGTATGAGGTTGACCACCAAAATTTTGAGATACCCAAACTAAAAACATGTTCGCCGTACATATCACCGTAAACAACCTGTTGACTGTGTTATCCTTCCGCCTCTAATTCATAAATATTTACTAAAACCTGACAGGAAATTAATTTAACCCCCCCCCCCCCCGCCACAAAAAAAAAATGCCCAGAGAGAGAGGGAGAGAATTGCTATAAACAGACCGGTATGTTTTTTTTAGTTCATATTGTAACAGTATAAATTTTCCATAATAACTAAAGACTGGAACTACCTTGAGACTATTTATTACTGGAAAACATTTAACATCACATACGGAGAACAGCACGTCCGACAAGCAGAGTAACTGTCTTGGAAACGGGATGAAACCTAGAATTTTTGTCAATGTACAAATCGGTATTTATGATAAAATGGTATCTTAGGAATTAACAACATACACCAATGTTACTAATATCAATTAAAGAGGAAAGATTAAAATATAAAAGACATTACATTACAGATAATAATTAAACTCATTAATGTGTCAACTGTCTGCCATTAGATATGTAACTTAACGTCTCATTAATAACGAAGGATTAATAGAAACATAAGAATAATAGAAATGTTTAAATGAATGAATGAATAATGAACAAATGAAATATTGCAATAATTACATATCACTTGAATGATTACAATAACTGAGGCTGTTATTCCTAGTAAAAAGCAGATTATGTTATGTTAATTGTGTGGTCAGTTGTCTTAGTTGGTCATCATATTTTTTATACGCCCATATTTTCATGTGGACGTATATTGTCGCCGCCCCCGTCCGTCCGTCCGTCCACAATTGTTTGTGAACAGTCTACAGGTCACAATTTTTATCCGATTTCAATGAAACTTGAAATATAAGTTTATCACCCTAAGATCCCGGTTCCTTTCGATATTGGCATGTATCGGACTGTAACGCCATGGATTATGGCTCCTGATTGTACGAAAAATCACGTTTTTAGCTTGTGACCACTGTAGAGGTCACATGAGGGGTTGGATGGCCGAATGGTTAGCACGTGCGTGCTGTATCGTAAAGCCTGAGTCAACTGGCGTGGTTTCGAATCCCCAGTTGTACGTGGCAAGGAGTAGGGTCGCCTGTCCAATCTCGTTGGTTTTCTGCGGGTCCTCCGGTTTCCCCCCACTGCTAAAGACCCCTACGCGCAAGCGAATTATTGAAATAAAATTAAACCATATGTTAGTCCCGAAATGACCTAGTTTGTGTCGAGTGGACGTTAAACCCAATCTCTCTCTCTCTCTCTCTCTCTCTCTCTCTCTCTCTCTCTCTCTCTCTGTAGAGCTCACAATTTTTATCCGATTTGGTTTAATTTGGGAGCCACTTGACTAATTTACATGTATATGTTTCTATCTGCCTGGCGAGTATACAAACAGACAAAATGTAAATTAGTTGCAAACACAAATTCGTGAGGTCAATAGATGCAAGTTTGCTTAAACTGAACACGCACACGTAACTTAAACTGGAAAAAAAAATTAAAATTGTTATTTTCAGCTTTGTTCGAAAATGCCGCGCCTTTCAAATGTATGCTGGTCAGTCTGTGGTCACCGTTGCAAGAGCCTTTAATTGTTCACGCCAGACAATAATTAATCTTAGAATGAGAGTGCTTCAAACTGGAACTATTGCCGACCCCCAAGGGCGGGAGCGTCACGTGTGACGTCACTCCAGGAAGATCAAGCAATACGATTACGTCATCTTAGAAACAGATTTGTCACTACAACCTCCACAAGTAGAGAGATGTTTGGTGGAAGGGTAACTGCACAAACTGTTCGAAATCGCTTGCAGGCTGCTGGTCTTCGAGCTCGGAGGCCCTATAATGGACCAATATTGACACCTCTTCATCGCCGTAACCGACACAGACGATTTACTCAAAGACAGTGGAATTCGATTGTCTTTAGTGACGAATCTCGATTCACTTTGAGATTTGCCGATGGCAGAGTCCGAGTGTACCGCAGACGAGGTGAACGTTACGCTCAAGTATGCGTCAGAGAAGTTGACCGATTTGGTGGCGGCAGCGTCATGGTTTGGGGTTCTTTTTGTGCACATGGACGTTCTCCCCTTGTTGTTGTCCAAGGGAACTTAAATGCTGTCCAGTACAGGGATCCGATTTTGCAACCTGTTCTTCCGTTTATGCAGAGACATGGGCATGGACTAACGTTTCAACAAGACAATGCTCGACCCCATACAGCAATTGCTACCCATAATTTTTTAAGAAATGCCGGTGTCCAAGTCCTGGATTGGCCGTCGCTTAGCCCCGACCTTAATCCTATTGAACACATATGACTATTCGTGACATATATACGAAAAAGGGTTAGAAAAACTTGTGTCGACCTTTGTGAAAACGGTGTAAATAATTCGTATCTTTTTCGAAATTTTTTTTAAAGTAAATTTTTCTCTTAAAGTTACGAACTTTTGTGAAACTGCCCCATGTTCGGTATCAAAATGTGTGTATAAATTTCCAAAAAATCCTCGGTAAGGAAACTGACACATGGCTTTATTTTTCGACTCGCATTAAGTATGAGGAAATCAACCAGTATGACCGAGGGCAAAGAGTACTCCAAAATCTGACTTAGCGTCCTACAGTAATATAAGTGAACTGTTCATACAGTCCATAAATAGGAAATCAACAACCCAATATGTCTTTTATATCCCTTGCAATTAATTACTTTTAATCAGCTTTGTTTATTTGTAGTTAAGATTATAATATTTGATTCTCGGCTGATGTACGTCTTAAAGCCAACCCGACACCAGAATTTAAACTTAACCATTAAAGTAATCAGAGAATATTAAACTTACTTTTTTTCCAAATTACTTGTTTGAAGAATTCCGAGAAATGTGGTAAATAAATTTTATAGGTTTGGGGAAGCGGTACCTAGAGGGATGTACGTTTGAGTCCTGTTTGCATTAAGGCAGACCACCCTGTCCAAATTAGCAGGAATTGTTAAAGAGGCAATATGACAGAAAACCAATACAAATTTTCCATATTCGAATTCAACACGTGATGGATTAGATAACAATAAATATATATAAATCAAAAGTATTACAAAAGTCCTCAATCAGTACAAATTAATATAAATTTCAGATGGCCAATACACTGCCCAAGCGGTTGCCAATCACTTCTGGGTCAATGTTCGGCCCATCTACAGGCTTCAGCAACGCTTTTGGGCCACCAACACCACGAATGATCGCCCCCGAACTGGTAGACCAAGGGTTACCACAAGGCGACAAGACCGCCATGTTGTGCGACAGCACGTGCACGTGCAGAATCCCTTCACAGAGACATCACGCCAGACAGTGGTAACACACGGAAGACCCATCCGTACCGATACAGTGCGCCGACGTCTCACCAGAGAGAACATCCATTGCCGTAGACCTTACTGTGGGTCGATCCTCACCCCTCACCATCGATGTGAAAGTCTACAGTTTGCCCAACAACAACAGAACTGGCGACACAGGCAGTGGAGAGCTGTTGTGTTCACAGATGAGAGTCGGTATTGCGTATCAACGAGACTCATGGGGAGGTCCAAGCATAATGGTTTGGGGTGGAATCGGCCTGAACTAAAGAGTGGGTCCTGTGGTGTTCCAAAATCTTGGTCCAGGGAGAGGGGGCGGCATCACAGAAGTGCGCTACATCGATAAAGCTCTCAACCCCACGTGATACTACGTTTCGCACGTCATCGAAACAACGTTTTCCAGCATGACAACGCCCGTGCCCACACCGCCAGAGTTACTCGAGACTTTCTACAGCAGAATTGTGTCAACGTTATGCACTGGCCAGCCCTTAGTCCGGACTTAAACCCGATTGAATATCTTTTTGATGAAATTCAGAGGAGATACCAAACACGCGATGGATTTCGCTAGGCTTTTCTAAGAGTGTGGTTCCAGGTGCCAATAGCGTTCATCAATCGTCTGGTCCACTTCATGTACAGACGCTGCGCTGCAGTTATTGACACTCGCGGTGCACCCACCAGATACTGATGTATAGACTGTGTATAGACTCTAAACCGTCTCGTAATGCCTTGGAATTGTGATGAATTAATCACTAATGTGTCAACATACCGTTCACAAAAAATTGCTTTGATCCATTTAGTAAGCCGTTTTCTAGAACGATCATCGTGCTGGCGTTTTTTTTGCTGTTTAGTATATTTCAGAAAACACCTCTCAAATGTCGAAACAGGGAGTTGGTATTCTTTCTCCCTATATCGCCCTTTTTATAAAGAAGTCCAGATGTTTCACAAATGTATCGTAATCATGTTTAAAGAGACAAAACAATTGATACCCGGTTTACTTTCTGTAAGTCACACCATCCGAATTGTAAGGTAGGCCTCTCCGTCTCTCTGATATACTTAGTCAATCAATTAAGTTAATTCTGCGTGGAAGATAATTCAAAGTCATTATACCAGTCATATGTAGTTGTCTAAACTAAGGTGTTACATTTTCACAGAAATCCACACTTCCACAGTTTTCTAAGTACCAGGATAGCCATATCTACATACTTGCATAAATTAAAGCGATCGTCGCCATTACCAAGTCATTCATGCAATCATAGATAAGACGGTATGATGCAATTGAACAGTGGAATTACATAAATGAGGTATGTAACCGCGTTAAGAAAATCTTGCGATCACTTCTAAACCTTAGTCGAGGCACAACCCCCAGATCGGTGACCATTTCTCGGGGAACAAGGTTTGACAATAGTTTCTGGTAGAAGGGACGCTAGTGAAGATATGTGTAGTTGCTACCTCTGAAATTTACTGGCTAATTCCAGGAGAGCCGAAAATCCAAGATGGCGGCCAAAAATGTTACAGCAAATTTTCAACTCGTCCAAACCCTTTAATGGGTTTAAACAAACTTAAATAGGTATGTTGATTTAGTGGCGCTTGTCCAGGATTTTTCAACTGGACAGGAAATGGACCAGAGGTGTGGAATTGGAGAAAGAGAGGGGAAATGGTGATTCTTCTAAAAGTCATGATGGATTGTAGATAAATTCATAGCCAATTGCCAGGATTATGCTGGGCCAGTTTTATAGAGAAATTTGTATTGAAATATTTAGTCAAAATGCTCTGTTTAAAGCTGCTTTTGCATAATCCCAGCAATAGGTTCTGAATTTAGATGTCTAAATATGTCCCTTCACGGTGCCAATGTCGGAGGCTTGCAGAGGTTTGATGATGCCGGGGATCATTATTTTCCCCGACCGCAAATCCAATACTCAAGTTTAGGGCCTACTACTGGGAAATGTGAGAAAAGAAACATGCATACTAAATTGTTTTGAAACCCATTAAAGGGTTCATGAGGGGTTCAAAATTTGCTCAATCAAGGTGCTTTTGCACCAAAAACTATAGGATCGAGCAATTTAATTAGACCAAATCCAAACACGTAACAATCATGTCACTAATTTCAGACTAACTCTTAACTTTATCATCTGAGGCTGATACATACCGCGTTTCAGAGATATCCATTCCGCCATTATGAAAATTTACTCAGATTTGGTAATATTAATATAACTTCTATTTGACCCTTAAATGTGTTGGGACTGACCGACTATATGTCTACAGTTTGAAAGACTCTAAATGCTCCAATTCGGAAGCGGTCACTAATATTTGAAAAAAAAAACTATTCCGTAACTTAGAAGCTTACGATTTGTATTGTGTACCACACGTTTACCACAAGATCGTAATGTCAATGTCGCTAACTATCAATCCTACATTATTCTGCATTATGCTCCAGGGCCCTGTTTCACGAAATTTTAACTAAAGATAAAATCCAAAATTTAGTAGATACTTCAATTTTGATTGGCTAAGCACTAAAATCAATCTAATATTAACCAATCAAATTACTAAAATTTGGATTTTATCTTAGTTAAAATTTCGTGAAACAGGCCCCAGACTCCACAAGGGTCATTTCGCCAATAATGTTTGTCAAGGTCAATTTCAGACCAATTTAGCCACCATCTTGGATTTTCAACTCTCCTGGAATTAGCCCGTAGATTTCAGAGGTAGCAAACCATAAATATCTTCACTAGGGACCCTTCTATCGGAAACCATAGTCACACCTTGTTCCCGGCAAATGGTCCGACTATATATTAAGCTGAAAATTGCAGACACGCCGTTTGGATCATTTCAAATGCGTGTACTCAATCCCACTCTCATCATCGGTACACTGTGAAATCTGGGACATAGATATCAGTCTTGCGGAGTTTGGTCGGGAAAATTCCTCGTTACTCGTGTTTCTTTAGCAGTGATGCATTAACGAGGAGGGGGGGGGCTGCTCTTTCGGATGGGGCGAAAAACAGAGGTCCCGTGTATACGTTGGCGTGCACCTAAAATAACCTTTTGCAGTTGCAATTCCCCGAAGAGTAGGCTGTAACGCCAATTTCCTGATAAATTTTCCTCATTACACGCTGCATTACGTATGCCCGTCTTCATTGGCCTTAGTCGAGGCACAACCCCCAGATTCGTGACCATTTATCAGGGAACAAGGTTTGACGATGGTTTCTGACAGAAGAAGTCGTAGTGAAGATATCTGTAGTTTGCTACCTGTGAAAACTACGGGTTAACTTCAGGATTTTTGGGGGACAAAGAACACGATTGTTTGTCAGATTTTATTTCTGATCATTTTTGGTCGCCATCTTGTATTTTCGGCTCTCCTAAGGTTAGCCCGTCGTTTCCAGAGGTAGCAAACTACAAAATATCTTCACTGGGGTCTTTTTTTTTATCAAAAACCATAGTCAAACCTTGTTTTCGGCTTTCCTGAGGTTAACCAGTCGTTTCCAGTGGTAGTAAACCACAAATATCTTCACTGGGGTCCTTTCTATCAGAAACCATTATAGTCAAACCGTGTTCCCCGACAAATAGTCAAGGATATGGGGATTGTGCCTCGACTACCTGGTTTTAGCAGTAAAGTAGGACGCTAAATTTACATGAATTGTTTGCTGTATTACCTGATCCGTAACCCCATATTTTATCAATAAGAAAATGGATTATGCTTGTGTCTGTATTCCAATGTTTTCTTTATCTAGTGTCACCAAGCTTCCGCATTTTATAATACACTGATCACCAAACCATACCAAATTATTTTTGAGACAGGAATATTATAGCATAGTATATGAAATACAAAACTGTCTTAGAGCACAGCATTAAAAGTATATGGATTAACCTATATAGAATGTCATGTTTAGTTATATATACGTTCCAGATTTATATGTACAATCAGATTGACTACTGGGCGACTATGTAAGCGTATAGGGGTCAATAGATACCGCAATATTAAGTTGGTAATATGTCAACATATTGTGATTGTTCTGGTGATTTTATCACCGAAAAAACAGTTTTTGCCGAGTTAATTGAATAACTCTCTATGCTGTATGTCGTCATTTCGTTTTAAATGCACACGTCGACATAGCGAATGGCGATATTTCGCGAAAATGTCGACATATGCTACGGCAAAATGGAATATGTCGACAAAGCTTCAGAATAGCAATATCTTAACGCAAACGTTAAAAAGAAACGGGGACATCTAACATAGCGCGTTGACTCAATTAACTCGGCAAAAATTGTATTTTTAGAGAAAAATCATCAGAACAATCACATATTGACATATTACCAACTTAATATTGCGGTATCTATCGCGCTATTGATCCTTATACGCTTCCACAGGCGACAGACCAACTTCAGTGTGATATATTTTTAGGTGATGACCCTGGGCTTTTATGATGTAACTGACTCCTTTGGGTAAGAGTTCAGGGTGTTTCATTTTGGATTGACTCCAAAGGTATACGAAATCTTCCTTTGATATTTAATTATTTGACATCTGTAGACAAGCGCGGTCTGTTGACTTTAATTCGAATTAATTGATGAACGGAAATATTTGATCAGATCATGGCATCTGGCAGACATTGATTTGAACTAAGCAGCCAACTTCGACGGAGGATGGTGGTGGGGGGGGGGGGGTAGGTAAGAAAGGTGGGAAATGCATTTATTATTTGTTTTTCACAATTTATTTCTAATCATAAAAATTGGCATTGAATACAATATATATGGTTCAAACGATAAAGAACAATAACCACCGACACTGGAAAGCCACCTTGTTGTTTTAAAAATTATAATATAACGTTTAAATAAATACAGAATGTAAGATTTTTTATTAAAGGGAGGAAACGAGCCAAAATCTAAATTAAACAATTTTGCATTAATAACTTCATTATTTCAACTTTTCTTTCATCATAATTCAACATTCTGCGACTACTATTTCGAAAGAGGATACTGCCACCTCGTCCATAAGCTCGAATATTCATTAACGTATCGTAATTGGCTAAAGAAAAACAAATTGTGTTTATCAACAGTTCGGGTTTTATTGAAAATACATTTCAACAATCTGTACAGAATAATAAATTATATATTTTTTAACAGTTTCATTGCTATTGTTCTGGTTTGTCAGTTAACACTCTCCATGCCAATACTCTTTTTGGAAACCAACCAAGGTGCAGCCGGGCATACCTTCCACAAACAAAGAGACATCCCACCTGAAATGTAATAAAATGGTTAACTATTAAGGTACTTGTCATTGCCTGCGACATTACCCTACGTGGAAGCGGGTGTTAAGCCCCACTGACAGACTGAAGCACATGTTGTTCTTGCTATAATATTTTCATAGAAAATCTATGTGCAAGTTCTGATTCCCTGACGAATTAGCCGTTTTTATTTATTGGGAGCTTTTCTGACAATTTGAGGCTATGGTTTGATTTTTCATGGTCATTACAAATTAAAGGAGAACTTCCAAATAAATTCAGTGAATTCAATGCGTTAGACACTCCTGAACACCACACACTTGACCTTGTTTTTTATCTCTAGGTACCTACGGGAAGAAATTAAAGGAGAACTTCCAAATAAATTCAGTGAATTCGGTGCGTAAGACTCCTGAAAACAACACCCTTGACCGTGTTGATATCTGTAGGTACTTTTGGGAAGAAACTATAAACTAGCCGACATTAAGGTAGTAAGTGATCGATGTTATCAAGCAATTGAGCAATGGAATTCCATGGAATGAGATACTAAATCCCGTTACTTTTAAATTCACTTTTATTTTTGATATCCCGTGAAATCTTGAAATCGAGGGGGGAGATGATATACATAGCTAATTGTACTTTTGCCTATTTATAATTAAGCATAACAAATAAATATCCCAGATTAACTGGATTACGAGGGCGGGACAGTTTGCTCGTAATTTTCGTGTTATGCAATATTTGAAGAATTAAACGATAATAAACATTGTCTTATTCTATCTATAGATAAGATCATAACTACATATTCGATTAGTTCTCGATTAGCACGCATTATCATGTAGGAATACAAAATGTTTTTTTTATCAGGTAAAAGCTGATTTTGTAGAATCGTGTGTTAATAAAAGGCGACGTAAAAATAATATTGTCTTCCTCGTTTTCAACCCTTTTAAACCTAATATAAGTGTATGATTATGGTGGATGTCTATACGCTAATCTCTAGCATTAACAGTGTACAACTCTATGCTGTTTTTCTACATCGACAAAAGCATTTCATTGTTTATTGTAGGAATGACATCAAACATTATGAGAAAAAGTTCGATGTTGTGGCTTTTAACCCATTAGAGGAATAGTTGTCATATAATTTATTTTAAGAAAGCATTTTTTTTTTGTATTGTTTTAGTGAAATAGCTGTTTTAAACATATATATATATGCGGGTTGATGTAAGTTATAGGAAAACTTTAAAAAAAAAGCTAATGTACGGTATAGACCAATTAAAAAGCCAATAAGTTAATATTTTCTTAAGTTTTATATTAGAAAATCATTACATATTTGTTCCTATTTATTTTTATTCCTAGATTCTTAATTTAAACCATTTTAGTTATTTCTGAAATTCTATACGGATTATCACCCTTATTATTGGTGTATTGGTAAAGTTTTGACGTTCTAATTTATGATGTCAGACTATCGCGATCGCCATCAAGAAACACCATCGAGACCACAGGGCGATATCTGGCGTTTCCACCACGCTTATGGCGATCTTTACGCGCTCTTGGGCCATTTTTCGTCGCCGTAGCAGCGCAGTAAAGGCGTCACCCCGGTCTGACGGGGTAAAGAACGAGATTTTTTTCAAGTTTGTAATTTTTTTGGGACAATTTCTCGCGTTGTGTTTACGTTTGGCGGCGACCTTGTGCATTTAGTCGCTGTACGGTCGCAGCAGCGCAGTAAGGAGGCCACCCGATCTGACCTTTATCTTAATATTTACTGCGTCTTTCTTGTATTCATTGCTAAGTATAATTTGTCTGTTTTATTGTCAGTTTGCTTTTCATCTTGAGTGAAGCTTGTATCATTACAGGCCTGGGATTGTACAGCGCATGAATGATCCATTCACTGGATTTGATATACGTTTGTTGTCCACTGTGTAGTTTTTTTGCTTGTGGTGCTGTCCTCCTGATACGATGTTTGTTTATCTGTTTCGCGTTCTAAAAAGTATTCTGTGACACAATCTGGAATTATTTTTTTTTTTTTTTTTGTATTAATAATATGTTTTCCCTTGTGCGATTCATATAGTTTATTGTTACTGTCTTGTTGAAACTATTAATTTTTATACATGAAAAAATAACACTTCTATACACGACCACACACTTCAATTTCCCCACAAATAATTAACCATGCACAGTTGGTAGGATGCTTGGAACATTCGTTTCAATTAGCTTTTTTTTCTCGTAATAAAATCGTGGTTTTATGTCCATCTACGGCACAATTATAGACTACTTAACATGAAATATTAATATTTTTGCAGTAATGTATAAATATTGGAAGGCTATAATATATTAATTGTTCATTTAAAAGTACATAACCTATTGATTTTGTAGACAATCGCTTATAATTATGGTTATTATTGGTAACTTTTGTTCATTTCCGAATCCATTCTGCACACCCTACATGAGGTGAGATGTACAAATTCAACATAAAGAGAATGAAACGATTGTTTTGTATATGATCCGAGGTTTGATATACTGTAGTATAGTGTCAGTAAGGCAGTTACAATTTTTTCTAATTTGATGACCTTTTTACCGTGGATGACTATAGGCTAGCATCAATCTAATTAAAATATAGATCTATATTTCGTTTCGTTTTTTATACTTTCGATGGCCTACACTACATGTAGATCTAACAAGTTATGGTGGGAGTTCACGTTCTATGACTGGCGTGGTTTCGGATCCCCGGTTGTACGTGACAAGGAGTAGGGTCGCCTGTCCAACCTCATGGGTTTTCTCCGGGTCCTCCGGTTTCCTCCCACGGCTAAAGACCCCTACGCGCGAGCGAATTATGTAAATAAAATTAAACCATATGTTAGTCCCGAAATGACCTAGTTTGTGTCGAGTGGACGTTAAACCCCATTTCTATCTATCTATCACGTTCTATGACGTCAAGTACCAAGCAAGCGACATTTGACCCGATTACGTCAGTCATTCGATTAACCAATTAGCGACCGCCATGTATTTTTTATCTACTTTTGCTTTGTTTTGATTTCTATTGCCGCTAATGTCTACCCACAGTTCCGCGGAAAAAAGGTCTAACGCTCGATTCGACAGACCATTTGATTGGCTGACCCCTCATTTCAAGCAGAACACGAGTTAAATAACAACGCTTCCAGATCCAAGTATAGTAAAGACAAGTAAAATCGAAATTTTGAACTATAAAATCGAAACGAAATTGGATCTGTGTTTTAATCAGATTGAGGCTAGCATATATCTTTAAAAAGACCAGGAAGAAACATAGTTGTTATACAGTAAAATACCGCTCAACAAACAACTCGGTATTACGAGCTACTCACGTACACGACCATATTTTAAAATCAACATTCCTTAATATTAATTTATATTTTTCTTTTAATTTACACCCCCACCCCGTAAACTCCTTCGGCTACGATTTGTAATCGGAATAGCGCTAATTTGGTTTCTATGTTTTGTAGAAGTTACTGGAGATTTTAATGGGATTGTAATATTCCCATCATCTTTAACGCAGTGTAAAGTTACATTCTTCCTTGAAATAATCTCAAACAAATAATGGAAAAGCAATAGAAGCAAAAAAAATCGTAACAAACAAAAACAAAAATGAAAGAATTACGTCTGTTTTCCCACTCCAATTGTTTCCCTGACACTGAACGATGTTGGTTAATCCTCTTCTATTAACAATTATAGAACATAATCCTGACAGAATGTATTGAAATTGGCCATTCTAGTTACATTAATGCTTTGGGTTGTAAGTTTTGTAAGGACTGTATTACCATATTGATTAACAATAAGACATCTTGAATAACAAAGTCTGTATTCGTAATAAGAATTAATACTTTGTGAGTTTAAGAAAGTTTCACCTAAAAGCTCCGCTAGCACTGCTCTTCGCGTATCATTGCGTGACATATCATAGTAACACCACACACTTGATGTCATGGCTCATAATGTATCTGTATTTTGCCAAGGGGAAAGGGGCCTTCAGTTATACTGCATGGGTTAATACAATATCATAATGGCATTCTATAAGTAAAATCTCGTTTTTTCCACAACACTTATCTTGTATAAAAATATATTTAGAGAAGCAAACAAATAATTCAGTATCTAGTTATAAACACGTGGAATGAAGTGACTCGATGGACACAGGGTGGCAGTGTTGCTTGCATTGACACTCCATAGTTTTACTGCACAACATTGCACCGTTTAGAAGCCATTATAGCAGAAACAACATGCGACAGACTTGGATAAATGACGCCTTTTCATCCGCCCCCCCCCCTCTTTCACGTATTTTTCATATCAGTGATTGTAAAAGTTTACCTGATCGTCCTTGCATTGGTGCTCTGTACCGTTTTTGTTGACTTGAGAAAGGTAACGATGACAAATCTGTTATATCTAAACTTGAACCGTTTGGTTTGTTGTACTTTAACTTATCTGAAGCTATCATAAGTCGTGCAAGAAACATTGCTCTCTGAAAATAGAAAATGGCATATTTTTAAAAAGACTCCTCAAAATAGATGTAACTGGTTGACTATATTGGACATCTATGCAACCCTTGTGTAATAGAACTGCTTAGTAAAACTTATTTTACGGTGACCAGTTCTGAGTGTTCCGAGTAGAGTTCTTTTAGTACAACTTATGACTGTATTTTGTTACCGTCTTATTGTGAGTAGTACCATTCGTTTCGTAAAGTGTTATTTGGTACACGTTATGAATGTATTTTCTCACAGTGTTATCGTGAGTAGTACCGAGTGCCCTGTAAAGGGTTGTTTAGTACAACTTATTAAATAACTCTATTTTCTCGTGGTCTTAGGGTGAGAAGTACCGACTGTTCTGTAATAGTAAGTGCAGGGGGACTGCACCACACAAAATTTACACAAAAACAAATACACGGACAAGACATCATACTCAGGAAAACACAAACGGACAAACACTTGACGCAAAGAAATTCAACAGAATAAGATATTCTATAGAAGGCATGTTGTGACAACGCCCAAAATCTAAGTTATCGAAAATTATATCAAAATATCTTTCTGATAAATAACCCGTGTCTGGTTAGGCCACAATTTAAATAAAAGCAGACAGATTAAATCTTACTACAGATCTACGTCTCTATTACGGACGAGCCTAATGGAAAGTAGCATTAGGAATTCCACACTGTCATGCTAATAGAAAAATTGAGTAACGATATGTATTCAGATTACGGAAGCCGTGACCACTGTGCAGAAGGTTACCTTAGGGGCAATGTCTTAATGTACAAGACTAATAAATATTTATATTTGAAGACAAAAGGAACGTCATCATATTAAATTCGTCTTTTGTGGTTGTCTTGGGTAATTAATTGCTTTTCTTCTGTGTACTTTTATACTAATAACATCAAAACGAAATTCTTGAAGTATTTTAAATTGCTAGAACCTTTCAAAACTATTGTGACACCGGTGCCACATGGTACTTGATTATTAAAATAACCAAATAGCAGTTTATTCCTTAACACATTAAATGTGACATGGAATGGGATATATTTTAAACAAAGCACATTATCAGCCAGTATGTAACTTAAGAATACAGTGAAATAAGAAGTACGGAATTCATAGATAATAGAATGTGTTTAACAAAACACAGAAGACAATAGCTATAATTAATGGAGGGGACATTGCATAACACAGCAATCCAATCCTGACAGGAAGTGCAATAAGAGGTTCCTTGTGGCGACTTCCCGCTTCAGTAGAAACACAAAGACAATTTCTGTATTACACAAGATGGATATTAATGACATTTTTCCGTTATATAAAGATACAATAAAATGTTCAACAATCAGTATGTCAGTGACCATCAAATAAAATGAACCCCGAGTAGTAGGTACAGAGAATTCGCAAAGTCTTGACCCAAACAATCTATAAAGAAACAGGAGTAGTTTGTTTTGATTCAAACACTAATGAAATTCCTTATAATTATAAAGAAACAGGAGTATTGTTTTGATTCAAACACTAATGAGATTCCTTATAGTTCAAGTCAGTTCTTTAATCAAGTCCTTAAAGACACCATAGTTCTGAATAAACTGCAAATATAGACTTTCTTCCATTTAAACTAGTAAATAATCTTGCCAAAAAGCTTATATGTTCAAAAAGGATTAAAATTAAGAAAATCTAATTTAAATTCAGACTGCTTTCTATTAATTTCGCGCTCTTTAATTTCTTGCATTAATGATAATACAGAGCTCTATCAAAAATCTACTGGTTTAAATGATTATCTAACAAACACCTTTATGGCCTTCTGTGGCAGCGGAGATGGTTGGTAGAATGGTCTAATTCGTGTGCTCCTGATCATATTGTCTGTCATTGAGTCAATTGGCGTAATATCGATACCAAGTTTGGAGGGTTGTGGGCTCTCTCCGGGTCCAATATGCTGCTAATATTAACCTTTTGCTAGTTCCAAAATGACATAGTTTATGTCGAGTGGACGTTACACCCCCCCCCCCCCACACACACACCCATGTGCCATTGCCTCGTTGTAAAATCATACAAACTAAATTATAGGATATAATATATTGAATTAAGAAATCTATGATGTATTGATTCCCTGCTTGTAATGCAATAACATTTTATGATTATGTTATAGCTAGTAGTTAATATTAAAAATTTAAATATGATAAGTCAAACCAAGTCTTAACGAGCGATATTGAATCAATATAACCAATTAGAATATTTATTCAATCGTGAGAATTGAGTTATTAAGAAAGGGGAGTGAATAACAGTCAACGATTGTTTTTCTAATTAATTCAAATAACATTTTCAAAAATTGTGAAAAATATTTAATGTAGGCTGTCAATAGCATTTGACATAACCCGTATATAGATGGCTTGTCTCTGTAACACAAAATATTGCAATAAAGAAAGGTAAACAGGCACCGCTAGTAAGTTTTAGTTTCGTATTAAATATACAAAAGCTAACAAACAATATGGGCATAATGAAACTAAAAATATCTTCAGATTTCCCACTATCAATCAACTGAACTCTGGAGGGACATGCATAGAGGACCTTTACACAATTTGATGTATGATCCAGATCAAATTCTAGGATAGAGAGGTCAAATCAAACGTAGTCTAATAATGGTTTCCAGAAAAAAATCGTAACTTTATTTCTTAAGTTTGTATAAAAATAACCAAGACGTAATACCAATGTATTCTGCAGTCGTTCTCACTTTACGAAAGAAAAATAAGTATTTGCCAGCTATATGGACTCGTCGAATGAGAAGTGGTATAATTCGTTCTAGAAAAAGAAAAACACGCCATTTAACATTGGTGTTCTGCCATTAATGATTTACATCACTTAAAGTATCTGTCGAAAGACATCGAATCTAAATCATGTTTACCAAAGAAAGACCGGTACGTAAACGTTTAATGTCAGGTGAATGTGTTGTTGCCAATTTGCAATCAGTAGAAACATGAACAATCCAAGAGTTAAACGGCCATTTCCGTAAGATCTATTAATAGGAATTTGTGTTAAATTACGACAAATAGTAGTTTACGTATTAGTTAAATTCGCTTGGAGCGATAGCTAAAAAAACCCTCAAATTAGAAAGATTAAATGACGTCATAATTCTCATGTGGTCGTATTTCAGATCGCACCATTGTTCCTTATCTTTTCTTCGAGTCTACTTTCGTTATAATATAATCTATAACCTATCTTTAGTTCAGATGATTTGTTTTTACTTATCAATAAATAATAACCCGATCGTTTGATCCTAAATGTGACCGCGGTATATAGTTTTAATGATATATTGAAGCAGCGGGGAATTCATGAGTTTGATTGTGGCAAGTGACGCTTATAGGTTACCTAAACACGTACATTAATCAATGTTTGACATGATCTACAAGCGTAATGAAAATTCTCTAAACAATTTTAATTTCAATCAGCATTCGCCACTCCAAACACTATAAATAAAACATATACTTTGCAGAATAAATAATAGCACTGAACAGCATTGCATTAGAAATATTTGGTTTGAAGGTGAGAATAATTATTGTTGATTTTGAAAATATAGATGTTGCCAGACAACAAAATATTCACCAACCAGCAGCTTGGTCTTTTGAGATGCTTCGGTTGTCACTATTTATATCTTTTTCGTTAAGGTAAAACTTGCGATTATAAGGCTTCATGACAATGTAAGTAACACATATATGGTAACTATTTCGTTATGGTTTATGTCTATGAGTAGTTGAATAAGACCACGAAGTTTAAAAAAATCATCTCAAAACATCTAGAATGGTTACAGGACTTTGTACGCAAGGGCAACGCGCCATATATATATTTCACCTGGACATATTGTGTCGGGTGGACGTTAAACCCCAAATCTCTATCTCCTTTTAAATAAATTTGCTAAAAGTGGTAACAGGATTAAGTGTAATCGGGTAATATTGCGTCTCAACTTTATTCCTACATTACACCATATAACACTCAAGTTTAAAACTACTGTATTCAGTAAGACTATCTTGTGATATTAACTTAGCTGAACAACCTTGGATATCAATATTCTTGAGCCTTAATTTCACTGATTGTACACATTCGCTTACATTACCAATGCTTTCAGAGTAGAATATCAAACTAAAACCAAGTGAAGTCATATTATATGAATAAACATTTCAATAGACATTATAATTCTATACCGGTGGAGAATATATTTGTGATTTCAGTAGACATCCCAGACAATATATTACCATAATAAAATTATTACCTTACCAAATCTTAATTATTATAACTAATCGTGAACAATTAACTAAATGAGAATATAAGGAATATGTATATTTGCCCATCATATATACGTACCATGTCTTGTTAATATCCCTAATGGTGAATATATAATACAACATGTCATATTATTAATATAATTAATAAAGTGATCAATTAAACAAAAGAGGGCGTATAACAAAATATTATTTCAGAGAAGAAACTGATGTTTCTGGAATCTATAAGGTCGACTTGTTTTCAATTCCGTTATATCAGTAATCTATATACTCATGACGTATAAAACTTGAAAGGGTTCTTGATTGAGCTCTAATGAACAACCCCAATGATTTTTTAAAATTCTATAAGAACTCTGCCTTGCATCGCGTACACATGTCGGGAGATGACTCTGAAATTTGCGATAGCGATCTTATTCATATTATACCCAATGAAATTGTTGACAGGCGACAATAAAGGTGACGACAATATACATTCATATTAAATGTGAACTTGTATAATTATTCTGAGACTAGCGTAATAATGTGATATATTTTTTTGTTTTAAAGTGTCCTGTGTTACGTGAACGCCACTAATTTGATTACAAGTGTGCGCATTATCAATTGGGCTGTATTATGTTATTTTAATGACAAACCCCCTTAAAAGATCAACAACATGTGAATCTCTTTTGGTATGAAAAGCTTAAAAATGCCAGAACATGCACACATTACCTTGATGCTATTATCTTCTTTTGTAACTCTACACTATGTCAATATACGCATTGCATTTACTAATTTGCATACATTTCGTAACATTCGATTCATTGACGTATAAAAACATCGTTCAAAGAAATGGTATCAAAGAACCGTTTCATCATAATGCTACATTAATATTCATTTTGTAAAAACGTTCGTGCTGTTATTAATATTGTATTTACACTATATTAGAAAGTGAGAGATAATTGTAATTGATAACAATTAAAACAAGTTGTTTTCTTTTTCAAAAAATAAACTCCTATTCTGGTTAGAACAGAATGAAAGTTTCTTCAGTGGTCCATATTCTTTTTGTCATGAGACATTAGAACAGATGAGGTCAGTTTTACACTTGTTTAAATCCTTTTATGGTGGTCTATCATTTTCATATTTGTTAAGTACAATACACTGTTAAATTGGGTGTAATTAAAAACTATAAGCTGTGTTAAGAAGTGTAAACTTTACACCAGTTAGTGTTTTTTTTTTTAAATGTGACACTTTCGCAAGGGTAACCAACTAAAAGAGCTACACCCAACAATGGTAACCTATATTCATGGGTCAGGTTAAACGCCCTATAGAGGCGTATAGCTAATTTCAAGTTTTCTGCACTTAAAATTCGTTTGCTTGAAATAAATATCCAACCCAACACTGTTCTACAGCAGTGTTTTCATAAACAAAATACGCCGCTTTCGTGTAATGATTAATGTGGAAGTGAAAGTTGTTGTAATGCTTAATCTACTCCCGCGTGTGAAATAGCTTTACTTAACGTCCGTTCGAATCCCCGGCTGTACGTGACAAGGAGTAGGGTCGCCTGTCCAAGCTCGTGGGTTTTCTCCGGGTCCTCCGGTTTCCTCCCACTGCTAAAGGCCCCTATGCGCAAGCGAATTATTGAAATAAAATTATACCATATGTTAGTCCCGAAATGACCTAGTTTGTGTCAAGTGGACGTTAAACCCCATGTCTCTCTCTCTCTCCCTCTCTCTCTCTCTCTCTCTCTCTCTCTCTCTCTCAATTAACGTCCGCTTCCACCAAGGTGGTATCTACTTCCACGGGTGTAAACTGTTTAAACATACATTATGCAAGAGCTAAATCTGCCAATTGCGGGTCTTTCTTTAGGCCTGAAATGTTATCTAAATTATTAATTAGACATTAATTAACATATCCAGACCATAATCAACTCTCGATGGCATCGCTAGCCTGTGATATTTACTGGATTATGATCCCATTTGCTGCTCGACTTTCATTCATAATTCAAACATGAAATGGATGATCGAGACTATGTTTTTATCGTACAGACTTTAGTAATGATGATCGAAGCTAGGCCGAAATTTCAATTGCTTAATTCTCGGTTCATAGTGGATCAATTTGACTGAAATTTTCAGCAAATTGCCTTTACATTATCTAGTTTTTAACTATTATAGTGAGAACTGCCAGCTCTTTATCTTATCTCCCATAATGTATCTTTAAGTGTAAAATTACACGAGTGCAAGTGGAGTTGCGATGGCCTAGTGGTCTAGAGTGCCGCGCTTCGACCTCTAGCTGGCCGGTGAACTCGGGCTTGCGTTTGTGGTTTCGACCCCTGGTGTGAGCGTATGTGGCTTGTAGATAGGGGCGCCTTTTCAACCTCGTGGGTTTACTCCGGGTACTCCGGTTTCTTTTCACAGGAAAGATATTTAAAACAAAATGAAAAATAAGACTGGTCTGCGATATTACCTTCGGTGGAAGCGGACGTTAAACACTAAGAACAACAACAACAACTGAGTGCAACACTCATCGGAATGTAGTGTATCAGACAGGTTACACTATTGGAAGTGACAACTATAGTTGTCACCTGAATTGGTATAATGTTCTACACTATTTTGGTGTTATCAGTTTACACCACTAAACGTTAGGAGTTACCCCTGTTTAGGTGGCAACTAATCTAGTTGTCACTCTATTTGGTGTACACTACCTCGTTATATTTAACAGTGTACGTTTGTATTTTTAGGCCTATGTATTTAACCAATACGATAAATATTCGCCAGATAAAGAAAGGGTTTTCCAAAAAACCTTATTCTATTTCACAACAGGGAGAAAAAAAATGATTTGGAGTGATTACAGTTCAGTAAAAGACAACACCAGCAATACATTACCATTCCCGTGAGTTGACCTGCTAACTAATCAGAAAGAACAACATGACAATGGCACAAGGTAGATTATTCTAAGACTTTATTTACTATAAATAATGAGGCATTGGTGCTTCCACAAAGAGCGGCCTGTTTTGGTTTATATCAACAATGTGGGCGTTGTTCACTATACCCACGGAGCTCATCTAAGATTCACAGTGCACCATCAGATAGAATCATATCGACATCTTAATTTCATTGACAATAAGTGAAAGAACACTTTTCGAATCAAAAGGGTTACATTTACATGGGCTATGTTCGAGAAAAAATGAAATTGTGTCAGTGGCAATTAGAAACTAAACTGGAATGAAATGTGCAATTTTAGGGTCAGTTTCGGGTTATTTTGAATATGATTTGCAATCAAGTTAAAGATATTTTAATTTCTAGATGAAATTGGTAATGTCCATCCTCTATAAATTACCAATGGTTAAAAAAAAATTGGTGGAGCCGTATACAAACCAAATGTCAAATCGGAATTGGGAATAATTAGCATATAAAAGAGTAGCCGAGGCGTCTTCGACTCCTTGTTGTTCTTGACCTTATTCTAATCACATGCAACTCAATTTATTAGTATTAACTTGGAAAAAAATATGAAAATATGGCGACATTTACGAGTTAGATTTGGGCAATGATTCGTGGAAAAGCGAGTTAATGAGATTTGTTCCCTCAAGACCAGTATTATACCATCCGTCACCGTCAGATTGGTTTTACAATAAAATTAAAAATCAGTACAGTGTCAGTTTACGATATTAAAACAAAGGTGTTTTATTAACTTTCTTAAGGTATGTCTGAAAAGTTCGTAAAGGACACGAGGGCAGTAAAAGGCCATTGCAACAAAAATATAGATTGTGTGCGAAGTTGTGATGTTTTTGTGACTCTTCGGAGACTTACATAACATTAAAAAACATTTACAGGTTTTGTATCTTAAATGTTTCATTAAAAGGAAAGTTATAATACATTACTATAGCATTGGTTTGGTGATTTTCCATACAGTAAATTACATTTAATTGTCTTTAATTATAAAAAAATACTTGTAAAAATTAACTAAGACTTGCTAAACTAGTCTTCTTAATACCAACAGAGAATCAGACTTTAGGAAGAAGTGCAACACTACTCGAAAATAACGTAACTTTCATGAAGAGCTGCGAGGATGACAACAAGCGCATGAATGGGTGGCCGAATGATTTTACGCGTGTGTGTTACATCATAAGGTCTGGCATTGAGTCAAGTGGTTTTGATTCCGCGCTTGTACATGACAAGTTGTATGGTCGCCTGTCGAACCTCGTTGGTTTTCTCCGAATCCCCCGGTTTCCTCCCATAGCTAAAGACCTCTACGCGCAAGCGATTTCTCTTTACTATAAATAGTATCTTTACCAAATCATGTAGCAAAGTCAGCCGTTTTACATTACATTTTTGGTGAAATATCTTAATACAATAATATAATATTATATTTGTCGGAGTATAAGTTTCCCTTGCCCACTTTTAATGATTACAATATTTTTGTTCGAATTTTGATTGGTTATTTTATGTTATCACTTAGTAATGAACAGATTCAAGATGACAAGATTTTAAAATTACTTAAAGGTTAATTATCTTGGGATACTACTGTACGGGTAATAAAATAAAGATACAAATAAATAATTGCCCATTTCTGTAATGTAATAAGAGTATTAACTGGTGAAGGTAAAAATAAAGTGCGTACGGAATTAATTCCAGGCAATTGGGTTGAGAACTTGTAAACTCTCTATATCTGGATCCTGCGCTTTTGTGAAGCTGCTGACATCAATTCTAGGGCCTTACAATGACATGAGACACGGTATATCATGTTCCACCCTGTAATGAACTATATTGTGGAATCTCATTAAATGAACTACGCTTTTTGATGAAGGATAACTATATAATAATAATAAAAAAGTATGTAAAACCTTCCAGAAACTATAATAATTGTAATATGTTCTATAATTATAAATAAAATAGATTTATACCAAGATCGTGAAAAACTGGATGGAAATTATCTTCTTATATAGGTTTGTTTTTCAGATACAGTTTTTAATTTTGGATATTTTAAGATTGTTTTCTTTGTAATAATAAACAATGTGCTTTTTCATCTTCGATTGTCAGTATTTTAATATCTTTGTAAAATTGTCTGGTCTAATATAAATTTAGTAAGATGACGAAAACCACATGGGATGGTTTTGGATAGTTATTGGGCAAAATCAGTATTAGAACAGTTGGATAACCAAAAAACACGGAAAACGTCTACAGTCACACAAAAGAACAGACATTTCATTTACTGTACATAAAAGAAAATTCGTCTTTAATTATTTAATATAATTAGAATGTCGGCTGAATATACAATGTAAAGGAGCATACGATGCCTACCACGCTATAGTAATAATGATACTTGTATTCGATTTTTTCAGTGGTGATTCTGTGTACGAATTTGAAAAAAAGACGCTCTCAAATAACAATTTTGCTTATTAATGTCAAACTCGACCATTATATTGATTATAGAGATGTCTGGATCTTTATGTAGCAATGATATCTGTTGATGTGAGTTAATATGACACTAGAGATGTTGCTGAATATTTTCAGAGAAGATCCAGATTGTTCAGTATTTCAATCTGAGTAAAATTAGATCTTCGTTTGCCGAAATCTGAGTAAAATTATATCGTCATTTGTTGGAATATGAGTAAAATCAGATCTTCATTTGCCGCAATCTGAGTAGAATTTGATCTTCATCTGCCGCAATCTGTTTAAAATTTAATCATTGTTTGTCGCAATCTGAGTTAAATTAAATCATCATTTGTTGCAATCTGAGTAAAACCTATGTTGGTCTACTCTACACGAGGACCGAAATATTTATTTATGCGGATTTTGTTTGTTTTTCTTTCAAATTAGCCTATATATTGATACGGATGGGTTGAAATACGAGACTGTCACTCCATCTAACTAACATAATTCATAATTTGGCTAATTTACGCTATTCTGTTCTACAGATCATGATAATGCCGGGTCATCCTCCAAGCACAATCCTATATATTGATCTTGCTTCAAGGAAAATTTTGTAATACAGTGCCGCATACTTCTTACCCTAATTGTTATTCTTTCTAATAGGTTACGATCATATCTTAATGTTTATACAAACAAAGTTCTGAATCTTAAAAATCATGAAGTTTGATAACCAAAGACGGCTGTAAACTAATATATTCGAAAGATTTTTTTAAAAGATAATTATTAAATTCAAAATATTAACTAATAATTATTAAATTCAAAAATCTTAATTAATAATTAAAGTATAATCGTAGAAATATATTTATGACGCACGTGTTTAACGATGAACTTCAAATTCCAATACTGTAGGATTAAAAGTATTTTTACAAGAATTACTATAGACATACTTGTACAGATATATGAATTACTCTTTGTGCGTCATAATTGTCAAGGAATATGTTCTGTTCCAATACTTTTCTTGAATGTGAAGCTTATTAAAACATATAATAACCATTAAACCATTATAGGTATATACAAAATCGATTACAATAGTAACATATTTTATAAATATCATATAAACATTACTTAAAACATTTCCAGAATACAAGCAATTAAAATGTATAGAAAACGGAGCTTTACAATGTCTTTACATATGTTATATCGTTTGTTGTTCGATCTGGCATTTTACTGAACCTAAATATTTCGTATTATTCGGGCAGAAATTTTAATCTACTTCATTTTTAGGAAAGAAATACAGGATAATTCAACAGTTTTTTTTTATTGAATTTGGTTAAATATACAATTTCAACGAAACATATTCTGATCAGCTATAACCTATAATGTATGTGACATTTCGGTTTAGTAATCTTCTCAATGACTATTTTTCTATTGATGTCTTTTGTCATTAAGTAAAGAAACCTTTGTAGTAAAACTTTTATAACAGTTATAACCACCATTATAACCAATGGGAATGTCAAATCTCCTGTCCAGTAGAAAATATGATCTTCTTAATGGTATGACTGGGAATTGTTTTATAACGTTGTTCATTATCATGGAGTTACAAAAGAGCAAGACTAACTTCAGTTGTGAAACCTTTAAATGTTAGTCCTTGGTTAACTTGAGTGAAAGCATCACTTAAATGGTGTTATATAGCATGGGTTGAAATTTGCTAAGGAAATCCTTCTTTTTGATCTTTCCAAAGGCGCGATTTTACGATTTCGTTTCGTCCAGGTGCGCAATTTTACGATTATGTCTTGGTCATATTTATCGTTAAAATTTTAAATTTTACGAGCATCTATCATTTTCATGGCAGTTACAATTAAATCAGTCCTACGTTCACTGTCTCGGAATATCTTGCTCCAAGGCCCAGTGGTGTTAATTTGCAGTGGAAGGAGATATGGCCAAAATAAACTAGCATGGAAAATACCCTGTAATGAATCTATTTTCAAAGGGTCTGAAAAAATCAGATCAGATCTAGAAGAGAAAACTTGAAAAAGAAAAATAGGTATAGCTTTAAGGTGTATGAACTATACGCAGACAGATCATCACATTCACTAAGTCAAAATTAATGTTGTAATTATCGGGTATTTTAAAAGTTGATTGAAGAAAAAACTACAGTTCCCTTTCGAGATTTGACTTGAAACCGGTTTGACTCGGCAGCTTATTATTTTTAATTAATGTTAGTTTTGTATCATATACAATAATTATTAGGAATGCGTATGAATACGGCTGTTATAAAATTAGGCTTCTAATAAAACAGGGAATTAAATAAGTACGCAAATAACGGGTTTACACATGAACAAGGAAGCAGAACCAGACCGGGTACCTATCCAAACCGCGACACCGGTTATATCACCAACGGCCTTGTTATTTCTTTGTGAATTCGAGAATTACTTTATGTCGGTATTGTATGTTTTGAATCGAACTGAAACTGTCTAAATTTCCTACTCGAAACTAATGTTACGGTTTATAATAAATGCATTTTCTTTGTCGTGACTTTTGTCGCTTCTTGAATTAAAATATAATTTGCTATATACCAATAATTCATTTAACTGTTACTGGGTCGGAGAGTTAATAATATTACTTACAAGTGTCACAAGAAACCATCGGGAATACCAAATTGATTTTGTGGAGGATGAAAAATTAATAATACAATAAACGGGAACAGTGGGGTGGAATTCCAATGTAATGATGCATACGCACGGTTAATAGGTTGACTATTAAAGAATTATTATACACTACAAGTACACTCAATGACAATGTGGTAAGGCCAACAGAAGATGACCTCCCGAAATCGTATTTGAATATTACTATTAGAAACTGTAGGGTAGTAAGCCTTCTCATCAAATTATAAATTGTGAATTCACGAACAAAGATAAAAGCGAATGTTTTATGGGTTTTATACCGTTTAATAAAACCAATATTCAAACAAATACTACTTTATTGTCATTGAGCATACTATAGAATTTGTATAACTTCTTTGTGTGCGTTATTTAGAAATCGTTAACGTGCGCGTCGGCTGTATTTAAACTATTTAACGATGTGACTACTTTCGTGTTACAGTAGATTCGAAATAGATATTAATATAAAATGTAAATAACGTATGTAATAGATCCTGGGGGTAATCAGGTATAAAATATCCATAAAACGAAGAGTAATCTCTAGAAAATAAATAGTGCTATTCTTTTTATTTACAAAAAGAGGGAGCATGTTGGTTGGCCTCGCATGTCTTCTGTTTTAATTACATTAATACGAAACCCGAGATAAGAGAGTATTTCCATATTTTCAGAATGCCAGGAATATTAAATGTGTTTGTTTTTTTCGAAATTAGATGATTTTCTCTTAAGATCATATTCAAAGAAGTGACATAAAGTGATAATGCTCTAAACAAAAATATATACCGGACTCATTCTAAAGATAAGGATATCTTCGCGTGATCCTTTGAATTTTGAAAGTTCAAAAATGTCACCGCTTCCTTTGCTGGTTTTATCTGTTAAAAAAGAAAACATTTCTTTGACAATCCGGATATAACTCACTTTGCATAATTTTATTCAACAGTTTTTTCCCCTATTATTCAGATAAAAAAGCAGATTATTAAAACAACGTCAATTCTCAGAAAGTTTTTGTTTTGTAGGCGTTTAAGATTATATATCAGTGACAACTGATAAGTAGCAACGAAAAGCATTAATCAGATAAAGGCTATTTTAGAGTTGTATGTTAGACTAACTATCCTTCTGATAAACTTTATTATTTCATACAATCAAGTATTTATATAATATATAACCATGTAAATCATCACATGGTTTTTGTTGGAAAAATTCCCGAAAGTGACAGATATTTTTGTATTTAACATACACAATTTCTTAAGTGCTTCGAAGAAAACCATTATTTTGGGGGAAAATTTCAATAAAATGTTTTGCCCCTGTTGAACTCAGTGGCAAAGTCAGAATTAATAATTATAATACAAAAACGGTATTCTTTTTTTAAAATGATTCCAAATTACTTTTTGTCATTTTTGAATACTTTCTAACGTTTAAACTATAATAAGCAAACCTTTAATGAGTCTTCTTCTTCTAAATCTAAAGCATCTAGAGGCGCGCCGTCTGTTGATGTGTAGAATAAAACTGCTAACAAGAAAGTCAAAAGGCCTGCTAGCTGAAAATACCTTGTTGAAACCATTCTGTCCCCTTTTACAATGTTTGAAGCCCAAGTTATCGTCTGATAGCACTGCTGTCGTTTGACGTTTTATATTGTCACGCGCCTCGTCAGTTTCTTCCGCCGCGCAATTACTGTCACTCGATCACTGTCTGTTAATGGCGATTGAAAAACAGGTGATCGATGATAGATTAGAAACAGTTTTGCACTTGAACATAATATACTTAATTTATTATAATTAACTGATAATCAGTGACAATATGGACCAATTAATAAACTATATCGAAAGATTGGTGTGAAATACGTCATTCCCATACACTCATACTTAAATGTCTGCGGCTGTTCTCGGTAATTTCAAGCTGTAATCACTTTGTTGTGAACTTATTGAATCCTTTTATATCTGTATTCTAATCTTTTTTACTTTTATTTATAGAATTATAAGAAAATTGCCCGGTATAAGGGTTGCTGTAAGTTTCACTCACAGTGTTTTGTGTGCCCTTTTGAAGTATAGAAAATAGAAAATATTAAAAGGAAGCGTTAATGGTCGAATAAAGATGATGTGATTTGTCGGTAACTGAGATGCAATATTGATATCACATTTCTTTCCAATATACAGTCATTATATGTCTAGCACAAAACGGCACACTTTACGCATGGTTTGCAGGAATAACGTCCAATCGCTATTTAGTCGAATCGTTCTTAGCCATATTGAACTGTCTACCCTGGCAAGACAGTGAAAACGACGTGGAAAAAATAGGGAAAATAAGATTCTTAAGTTGAAAAACTTATATTAATGCTTGGCTTGTACACAAGGATTCGTGTGACCATCAGAGGGACAATAATTGTCTAACAAACACCGTCTTTGATCTTTACAGGACAGAGTAAACAAGCTGATAGGTGCGAAACACACCGTTAAGTCAACTAGTTATTGCATGGTCGAATCATTAATCCTAAATCTAGAATGTCATTGATTCACAGATTGAAAGTGTTGAGTGAAGACAATCTACGTTGACAGTTTAGGATTCTAAAATTTGTATATTGACGTGACGTAACCGGGATTATCCACTGCGATGCTATTTTTCCAGGGTTATTTTTATTATCTACTACCGTTTTAATCTTGTAATCATGTATATTTAATGTGTTTTCTTTGTTTGGGGACTTTATCTAACATTTAAGAAAATCTTTCCTGGATGGCTTACACTGTTGTTATGGCAGTCTAGCGTTATTTTAGTTCACTCAATGAATCAACATACAATTGTCTCCCATGGCCATTGATCATTGTGTACAATCTACCAGTCAGCGTTAAACTTCACTGATTTGTATACATGTACCACAAGATTAGTAGCGCATGTGTGAAGACGCTCTGACCTAAGTCTCTATCACCCAGAAAAAATATTCTATGAATATTAGTCTGGATGGGTTGTCAACATTTGAGAATAATAGGTCATTGGATAGATTATCCAGTCTTTTTTATATTAGCATGAACAACGTCTAAGGGAGGTAACTAGTCCTAAAACAAGATGTCGAAATCCATCTGCATTGCCAGTACAATATCCAACACTCTTAAAAAAAATTATTGTAAAATTTCTCTCTTCATGGGCCATATCTATGTTGTTTTTTTTTTAAAAAATCCTAATTCGTCGTCACGATTCATGTTTGTTTATAAATAATGCGTGAATTATGGGATTTTTGGGGGGGGGGAGGGGCGCATCTCTTATTTGACTTGGCCAAATAATACTGGATAATCAACCACATAAAAAAAACCCTCCCGGTTACGCATGAGCAATGGAACTTTTCGTCATATATTGACAACACTCGGCAAACCTCAACAGATTCCAGTACCCTACATCTAATCATCTAAAGTCCGCCATTAGAGCTACTTTCAAGTTCCCGGATTACAATGGCGTTGTCCATGACGACCAATGACGTCACCGATGACGACGTATTTGAAGAATGTTTTATCTTACAAAATTTTCAAAGATTGAAGCTGTTTTTCTTTCAAGTTTATCCGATTTTCTTTAGACAAGGACAAATTTGCACTGAAAATTCTACACACTCTTCGAACGACGCAATTTTGAGAACTTCTTTCTAAACGCGGGCAAGTTTCCGCTTATAAGTAAACCGGTGCCGCATCGCAAATGTATAGGCGTAGGTACATATCACTTACTGTCATACAGCCGAGGCTAGATGTAGGGTACCGGAATCTGCCGAGGTTTGCCGAGTGATATTGACAACGGTCCCAGACTTTACGTATGTTGAAGACTTGGGGGTTCTGGGTGACCCAGACTACTCTGACCTATAATACACATTAATTACTAATTATGCCCTCTCCTTTTTCAGATTTATTGCTTTGTCAAAATATAAGTGACAATTAGAATTATGCTTGTTATAACATTTATTTGTTTATTTGGTCCAATTATTGAATATATTTCATTTTATTGGCTTTTCTTTGTAATTTAACAAATTGTATCAAATATGCTGAAGTTCTAACTACTCTTGTGGGGGGCGCCAAAATAATCTTTACCCTTGCAATGTCACAGAAATATTTTGTTATATGCAGACTGAACAACTGTGAAAGTCTCCTTTATGGCGTAAATCATTAACAACTGCTTACAACCTCCATTCTACACAAATTACTGTCTACTTTGAAAATAGACCTCCACCTTCAATGGCCGCCATATTAAACAAGTTAGTATACTTTTTTTAAAATTTGATTCTAGTCCATTTTACACCGGTCAATCCCACACAAATAAACATTTTCGATTTCATTAAATGGAAGCAAAATAAATACTTCTTAAAATTGTGTTTTCCACTAAAATCATCAATTTAGGAATTAAAATGTTGGTTAATCAACTTGGTGTCTGTTCTCAAACGGGGTTATTTCGTAGCTTTCGTATGTACAACAGCTAGAAATATCCGTGAATATATTATCCCAATTTTTACATCGGTTTCGTCGAAGACAATAATTTTCAAACAAATATATGTCTATCACTCTTGAGCAGTTTGTATGAAAGTATGTTCTTATATTTCGTCTTATTAGTAACATTAATGGCACGATTTGATTGCTGTAAACTGTGACAGGTGTGAAACCGAGGAAAAAAGGGCAAACCAAAATCCGATGACTTTCAGGTAGCCCGTCATTTATCATTTGACAGTTTCTAGACGTACATACATACTGACCAATAATATTGGGTTAAATATATTTTGCAAACAAACAATTTGCAATTATTACGTATAGAAATCGCGAGAACAATTAGGTTAACTTAATAAGAAAAAAGAGAAAAAAAAAACGCCAAAAAACATGCGGTTACCCCGACACTCATTGCCAAACACTATTTCTCTAAAGAAATTAATTTTACTTGATGTATTTTTTTAGAAATGACAACTGGTATAAAAAAAGATACAATTATGGTGAACGTGATTTTACACAGTTTAATGCTAAAAGTAAAGTTCTTTTAATGTTAGCCAATAAAATAATTTCTTCTTTACAACGTCATAAAGTAATAGATAATGGTAATTAATTACTTACAATGTAATGAGTAATGTTACTAATTAAATAGCTATAACCGTGAAGGTTTTTTTAATGATTACATTAAAAAGTAATGGCAATGATACTGTAATTACATCTGTTATGCCATGTCCCCTGAAAAACTAATTATATATTCTTTTAAGTTTGATAAACTAGTGAGTATTTCAACTTTTAAAACCATTGCAATAGAACTATACTGCGGCGTACGACGACGGGTTTGATATAATACAAAGTGCATAAAACTACAACCTTTATATTCAGGCATGCCTAAATTAAAAATATTCTAGATTTGTTATATATTGTTTATCATGGTTAGTCAATCGATACCACCTTCGCATTTAATTATTTTACAAGCCCACTGAATCAGTGAAACTTATATTAGATTGATATTGTAAGCCTCTGGATCATAAATAGTAACCATTATTGATGAAGTCTCGATCTCTTGTTATTCCTCAACCAGTCAATGAAGACATTGTCCCAAACAGAAACTATCTATGTGACAAGATCCGCTTGAGTATGATCTTGCTGCGGATCATTCGAGCAGAAAATACAAATAATCCATACCGTTTAATGAGAAAGAAAGACATTTTATGAAAATAAACCTCTTTAAACAGTGAAATATTTGATCAAAAATGTGAAAATGGGGATTGCGGAGTCATTTTTTTTTTGTTTTGACATTTCTTAACTGATATTGCCAGTAATACGTTATTTTATTGAGGCTAGGGTTATAAGGTTTCGGTCCAATAATTCCTTGAAATTAGGAAAGTACCCGATATTCAAAGTAATAACCATTTAACAAATCGATACCGAAACACGATTTCCGGATCTCGTGGGATTTATAGGTTCTATTTTTGATATTAAGTAATCAAACAATCCCAGCAAGTTTTGGATAAAAAAACTTCAAAGACTATGTCGTGAAATGGTTAATGCCGATCCATCATAGATAATTATTCAAACTTTGAAATTATATAGGGTTCATAATTATGACTAGAACAGGGTATTTTTATATCCAAACCTTTCACTTATTTCCTTTTATAAAGAAAAGTAAAATACAAAAAAAATCAAAGACTTTGGGTTAGTAGCATCCTTTATGTCGAGTCATTGTCGATAATTTATCCGATTTTGAATACAAATAAGATTAATATGGCTTCGATCAGTCCCAAAAGAGTCAAGCCAATGATGATGCGTATAGTAAGTGCGGGAAGACCGCACTACACGCAAACAAAGCCGATAAGACAAAACCTGCGGACAGGACAAATACAGACATGGCAATAAATAAACAACAAATATCAAACCAAGCATATTGGGACAGCTCCAAGACAATTTCCAAAAATGTGGAATTTGGAGTTTGTCGTGGAAAAGGCAATAGAACGTCCCGCGAGCGCACCATGCAGAGGTTGATAACCCTTGGGTCAGGGATTTTAACCAAATTTTTTCTGTGAGATGGGTTTGTACCCAAATACATCCCCACAAAATATTAAATTGATTCGGGCGATACCGACCTGGAAAATTGGAATAATATTTTTTCATAGAAAATAAGCCAAAAAATGGAAATTTTTGCAACAAATTGGATGATCTGTTATTCGGACACTGATTGATTTGGACAGGCAAAAGTTTGGTTATTAATAGAACCTTGTAGTCTCCTCCCACATACCAAGTTTTAAGCTTCTACTGCTAACGATACCTTCATATTGACAGGATACCCAACTCTCTCTCTGAAAATTGAATTTAATGAAAGGCTATAACTCGTTCTTTTCAAGGACTAGGACCAAAGTTGAATGTTACTCACGACTAGCAACCTTCCAACTAACAAAATTAAAAATAAAAATGATCGGAATAGCCATAATAAAAACAGGAAAATATTTTAAAAACACCGACTAAAATGATTCGTTTCTCAATATCCCAGACGAAGTATATGTTATGGACATCTTTACAATTGTAATATATTCCATTTAGTCGTTAACAAGGATGATTTGGAATAGAGATAGAAATATGGGGTTTAACGGCAACTGGACACAAATTAGGTCATTTTGGGTCTAACATGTGGTGACGCATATGAATGGACAACTTTACAAAATTAAATATTTCATTCAGTCGTTAGCAAGAGTGATTTGACTTGAGAGAGAGAGAGAGAAATGAGGTTTAAGGTCCACTCGACACAAACTAGGTCACTCTGAGACTAACATGGTACAATTTTATTTAAAAAATGTGCTTGCGCGAAAAGAGAAACACTACACCATGTCATATACAAGCCTAGGTTAGGATGGAAACCACGCCACTTAACTCAATAACAGACCTTAAGATCTAAAGCGCGTGTGTTTCATGAATGTCCAATGCAATTTACTCATAATAAATCTTATATTTGAATATGATATAGTAATGAAATGTGACATATGGTACAGGATTCCGAGTAAGCATATTTCAGCTGTCAGGTAAAAGATTACTACACCGCTAATAGTTACAGGAGATTTGCATCATCATCTACAGTACGTCGTCTTGTCTGGAAATGTTCCGTTTTGAACCGGAAAACTCGCTAGTAGTAGAGAAGCATTGCAGCTAAGCCCGCGATTACATTTGTTATGTCGCCCGTGGCTTGAAGACGAAGTGTTTCTGAGATATGTACATTATTCGACGGGTGTGGCTAAATGGGTAAAAGGCTGGCTTGCTAGCCTGGAGGTCGTGTTTTCGATCCCTACATTGGCTGAGAAAGTTCATCGCGATTTTCCGGCGTGGTTTCCCACTGTCAGTGGTGCAGGACAGAGAGTCTGGCTAGGACAGCTGTCTAGTCGTTCGGATGGGACGAAAAACCTAGGACCTGTGTATACATTGGCGTGCACATAAAAGATCCCTTGGCAGTTGAAATTCGATATAAGAGTAGGCCAGAGTGCCGCTGCCCGGGAAAAATTTGCATCATAGCACACTGTATTTCATTTATTCGACGGGTATGTCTGTTCACTGCAAACTATATTCAAACTATCACCCCTTCTACCATGTTCGGTGATCTCGAACATTCCTCGTGACAATTAAATTTGTTATTTTGGTCAAATATATTTTAGGAATCGAACAGCGCGTATTCCCAGTTGTATTTAGGAGCCGATCATTGTAAAGAAAGATTTGAAGCTTGTATGGAGAGGCATTACAGGAGACTTTCATACATTTCATATTGAAATCCCCGAATGAGAAAATGACATTGGACAAAAACAGCACTACATAAATGACCTTTACCGGTGGCCCCAAAACTGATAATATAGGAAGGCAGGTCAGAAAGCATTTACAC
Organism: Patella vulgata; assembly: GCF_932274485.2. Lineage (NCBI taxonomy): Eukaryota > Metazoa > Mollusca > Gastropoda > Patellidae > Patella > Patella vulgata. The sequence goes on from NC_065885.2 coordinate 50,834,148, forward strand.
TCAAACATAGGAATCTAAGTTAGTGACCACTTCTGCTCGGACATACGTATATGTAGGCTGTTGGAATGTGCAGTCAACATTATCCTGTATTGTCTGGAGTGCTATACATACTATTGTGATCTAGGCCATCCCCCCCCCCCCCTGCAGCGATTTCAATAAGGAAAACATGGTGGTCCCAAAACATGGACACTGCCAAACTTTAAATGTTTATCCATGAACACGTCTAAATGTTTCTTCTTATGGTTCTATTTAAAGCAGCATGTGGACAATAAATATATCAAGTTTAGGATATTCATGTCAGTCAACAAATCTATGCGATGATCTGCTCCTTAATACAAATCTTAAGCCCTCGTCAGACTGGGGTGGCGTTCATACAGCTTTCTAGGTCAGATCGCAGAACCTTGACGTAATGCCCCCGTCTGACTGGGTGGCGTCCTTACTGCGCTGCTGCGACCGTACAGCGACTAGAAAATGCACAAGGTCGCCGGCAAACGTAAACACAACGCGAGAAATTGTCCCCAAAAATTTACAAACTTGATGAAAGTCTCGTTCTTTACCCCATCAGACCGGGATGGCGCCTTTACTGCGCTGCTACGGCGATGGAAAATGGCCCCAGAGTGCGTCAAGATCGCCATAAGCGTGGTAAAAGCGTGGTGGAAACGCCAGATATCGCGCTGTGGTCTCGATGGTCGCAAAAGATCGCTGAGTCACGGCGTTTGTTTTGAGCATGTTTAAAACAAACGCCAAGGTTCTGCGATCTGCCCTGGAAAGATGTGAAAACGCATTTTTTTTTCAATTTGTAATATTTTGAGACATTTTCGTACGTAGTGTTCACGTTTGCCGGCGATCTTGTGCATTTTCTGGTCGCCGTACGGTCGCTGCAGCGCAGTAAGGACTTTCAAGGTTAGATCGCAAAGCCTTGACGTTTGTTTTGAGCATGCGGTGACTAGGTGATCATTCACGACCATGGAGACCACAGCACGATATCTGGCGTTTTCACCTCGCGTTTACTGCGCTTATGGCGATCTTCACGCGCTCTGCGACCATTTTCCGTCGCCGTAGCGTCGCAGTAAGGACGTCACCCCAGTCTGACGGGGGAATAATGAAGTAGTAGTAATGAAGAAGATCATTGGCCATTTGAAGATAATCGTTGGTCATTGGTGAAAAGGCGCTACTTTGGTTAAATTCTGCTGATATGAACGCTTGTCATGCCAGCCCATCCATTTATACTTTTCCTGCTATTACGGTGACTACTGAATACAGATGAAAATAATCATGGTCTCATATTGCAAAATTATACACCAATTACGCCCCTTCCTTAAGCCCCCGTCAGACCGGGTGGCGTTCTTAGTGCGCTGCTGCGACCGTACAGCGACCAGAAAATGCACAAGGTCACCGGCAAATGTGAACACAACGCGAGAAAATGTCCCCCCAAAAATTACAAACTTGAAAAAAAGTCGCGTTCTTACCGCGATCTGTGCGATTATACCGCGTTCTCACGGCGCGCTCGTCACGAACTCCATAAACACAGTGGGAACCCCATAAGATCGCCATGAGGACGTGGTGCAATCTCGCAACAGTGGTGACATCATCGTAACAATGCCATGACAACGCCCTAAGGACCCTGAACGCTTGGCGGAGTTGTGGCAGACACGCGAGGGTCGTGGTGAAGACGCCATGAAGTGCCCGTTGCAAATGTTACAATTTTCGCCACGTGTGTACTGCGTGTGTACTGTGCGTTTACTACGTTCATGGAAAACCACATTCTTACAGCTTTCCAGGTCAGATCGTAGAATCTTGGCGTTTGTTTCGAACATGCTCAAAACAAACGCCGTGACATGGCGATCATTGGCGACCATGGAGACTAATGCACGATATCTGGCGTTTCCACCACGCTTTTACCACGCTTATGGCGATCTTAACGCGATCTGAGACAATTATCCGTCGCCGTAGCAGCACAGTAAGGACGCTACCCAGGTCTGACGGGGGTATTACAATGACCGTGAACGTCCAATTTTGTCACAAACATTTTATGATTTTTAACCAAAATAACATATTAGGCACAAGGAACATTCAAATAACAATATATAGTACTGGTGTTGATAAATTAAGTTAACTTAAAGAAAATTCCACACGATTCATTCTCTCCCAAACGAATGCATGATTTTAAGACGACCACTAGACCTGACATACCTGAGCAATATAAAAATTGTAGGGTCACAACATTTTAAGTAGGAGCGTTTTGAAAATAGGGTAAAAAAAGGGTCGTAATATGGCAAATTTTGCCCCCCAAACAACCATTTCCAGTTATACCGGAAGTTGTCATTTAGGAGTCCCCATAGACCAATTCTGATTGAAAATTGCTGACCCCGCCGGGTTATCGTTTTTTTTCCATTTTCTGCATGGTCCTCTTGTGGACACGCTCATAACAAGTACCATCATACCATGGACAAGGAACTGGCTATGAATTCGCCACAGCCATCTTGGAAATGTAACGTCCTAACAAAAGTTTCATGCTGATCGTATAACATCAATTGGCGGCGCCTTAGAATGTTTCGATGAGCGTCGCCCCCAGAACAACAACAAAAAATAATTTAAAAAAGCGCAATTTTGAGAGTTGTCATATGGTTATATTGTAATGAACAGTACATAGATTATTTTTAACTCAGCATTTTATTGTGTAACAAAGTCCTGTCGCTTTTATTTGACATTGGGATCGAAATTTCACTATATTACATTCTTTCCCATTACATTCTTTCCCATCTCAGGTAACTGCCCAGAGAATATTAGTAATGCTCGTCGGCGCACCCCAAGGAATATGGAATTTCCATGCTACTATGATTGGTTGATCACTTAAAATCTCTGGCCAGTAGATTTAATATGGGAGCAGTTATGAGAAAACACTTTCAGAATACGTTGTATAAAAGAATATTCCGTAGACCCTTTAATACACATTTTCTATCCAAAGCTGATGTTATTTCTCCAACGAATCAAACAGAGCTGTCGGTCCTAGACGTTGACACAAATATATTTGTTAAGGAAGATGAACAAAGATATTTTTGTTTAGTTGCAAGTTAACAAGTTCAGGATCAGTTTAGTAATTAGGTTTAATTTTTGGACCTTTTTTTCTGTATCTATTAACTTGTCCGAACACACACACACGCAGGACATGGGTCGCTGTAGAATGATCATCGGGTTTGTCATCGAATCGAGTGTCGCAGCGTGCACTTGACAAGGCGTAGGGTGGTCCGTCTAAACCCTTTTCCGGGGCAGCACTTTTCCTACATGAACTGTACTGAGAAGAAAAGTTATTTTTCGACTACTCCACTGCCCCATTTTGTATTTTAATATGATTGATGGCCCCCAAAAGGTCTTTGCTAGCTGCATTTTCCTGGTCTCCAAATAATGCATAAGAATGTGTAGTTATCTTCACAACACCCACATCATTCATTCAATCGTCTAAGTCGAGAATACCATAATTTGGTGTTTAGTGCGGTATAAGGCATTATCAACGCACTTACCATTAATAATACATAAACAGCTGTCTAATTATACTAAATGTAACCTAAGCTATTTTGATTTATAAATAGATAGAGGAATTACTATTACAGAAGTGTCGTGTGTGCGTCATGGTCCTAAAGGCAGTATAGACTTAGATCACATGAAATAATACACGTGGAAAAGCTAGTTTCATTTTGTTAGTATTGTTTTATTTATAGTCTGTAGACGCACCAGTATATTGGGTCAGCTGTTCCAACTGGGATATCCGTCTCCAGGTTCGAAGCGAAGCTTTAGTTATTACACCTACATTTCTTGGGAAATGCTCTTTGGTCGCACAGCCTGCATCTTATAAACAGTAACAGGTTTAGTCGCGTGCGTCTAATGAACATATACAGTTTTTATCTGCTTACAGTTAACGAACAGTATAGCTTTAAGCTATTACACAAAACAGATCACAGAGCGGCTTGAACTGGGACAGTTTGCCTCTTTATAAATAGTATAAAGAGTTTTCCCAGTCCATTAGAACTTACCTGTATATATGTTTCAATACATAATAATACTTGATAGTTTTATACAGTTTTGTTCCGTTTGTTCAAAGAGAGAGAGACGAACATAGCACAACAGCTTTTTAGCTAGTCCGCTGTCCGCCCTATCCCCTAAAGAGATTTTACCGGGGTGTGGGTCCTGAGCAATAATTGCAGCAGAATTCCCCACACTACCAAATCGCTACACCATCTCGTGGCCAAAACAAAAGAGGAGCACCACACACACAAAGGTTTCTTTTGCAATACAAACAATTCTGCTCAGAGTTGGTTGTAATAATTGTTACTCTTTTTAGCGTGTGTCATTATTTTACTATGGTGACCGATTGGTATCATGTGGTGATGTCGACCATCACAAGACGACAAGCCGACAAGCCGACATCACGACATTTCAACCCGACATCACGAAATTTCAACCCGACAATACGACATTTTCAACCGACACCAAAACATTAAAAATGTATAATGTCGCGTAAATGTTGTATTGTCGGGTTAAAATGTGATGTCGGGTTGTCGTGATGTTGGCCATGCTCCTCTCAATTATGTACACTGATCCTGGTGTTGGTCAAGAAAGTTCCCCAGGATTATGCAGCTTGGTTTCTCCCTGTCGGTAGTGCAGGACGAAGGGCCTTGCAAAGAAAAGTACCTAGTTATGTAGATGGGACCAAAAGACAAGCTCCCGTGTACACATTGGCGTGCACATAAAAGACCTCTTCACAGTTTGAATTTGGTGAAGAAATGCCACTGTCCAGTGAAAATTTCCATCATAGCACACTGCCGAAAATGGGGTATAACGTCCTATTTTTCTGGGAGCCACGGTGACTCATTGAGTAAGACGTCGACTCGCTAACGTTGAGGTCCCGTGTTTGATCCCTGTGTTGCTGAAAGTTCATTGGGAATTTTCGGGCGTGATTTCAGTGGTGTAGTATGGAAGGACTGGCAAGGGATAATGTATAGTCGATCGGATGGGACGAACAACCGAGGTCCCAACAAGATGTTTACACTATTTGAGTAAGAGGGGCGGTCATTTTGTCCGGCAGTTTTGGTCCGATTTTCACGAAATTCGAACTCAACCAAAATTACGGTGTAACAAGGATATATTCGGACGTTTTTTTGTGTTGTTTTTTTTAAATCGGAATAATAGTTGTGACCTCGAGAAATGGGGTTTAATCACACAAACTAATTTTTCTTAATTTTATTTCAATAATTCGCTTGCGCGTAGGGGTCTTTAGCAGTGGGAGGAAACCGGAGGACCCGGAGAAAACCCACGAGATTGGACAGGCGACCCTACTCCTTGTCACGTACAACCGGGGATTCGAAACCACGCCAGTTGACTCAATGACAGGCTTTATGATACAGCACGCACGTGCTAACCATTCGGCCATCCATCCCCCCACCTCGAGAGGGACCACCAGCTAAAAACGCGATTTTCGTACAATCAGGTACCATAATTAAGGAAGTTACGATCTGAAATGCGCGAATATCGACAAGAACCAAGATCTTTTGGATATAAACATGCATTTTAAGTTTCATCAAAATCGGATCAAAATTGTGACCTCTAGAGGGTCCACAACTTTGGTATACCAAATGTTTACACTATTTGCGTACGAGAGGCGGTCATATTGTCCGGCAGTTTTGATCCGATTTTCACGAAATTCGAACACACATAACATTATAAAATATATTCAAACGGTTTTTTTTTTTTAAAAATTGGATAATAATTGTGACCTCTAGAGTGGTCTTTCTGTATCGAATTGTTCCAACTGTGAAGGGTTCTCTACCGACAGGGAGAAACCGAGCTGCAAAATCCCGGGGAACTTTCTTGACCAACACCAGGATCAGTGTACAGTATTGACAGGAGCATGGCCGACAACCCGACATGATACCATTTGGCACCTAGAAATGGGCACAAATTAGTCGCAACGCATATAATAATGTAATATGAATGTATATAAACTGATTTACATTCAACCGTTTCTGTTTTTATTTGAATTTCTAATCAGTTATGTTCGGCGAAATACGCGAATAGTGTCCAAATTGAATGGCGTCTGGTTATTCCAGTCGACTCCTGTAGTGATCTCCTATGTGATATGTTTAGCATCGTGCGTCGATTCGCTTCATTACAAATGACCCCCGAAAGCATTCTGGCACGCGATTCGTGTGCCAATTTTAAAATTTTCATTTTGTCTTAAATATTGGATATCAGAAGCCCATCTTTACACAGTAAGATAATCACATCAATGTGTTAAAACTGCTTTGCCTCGCTCCGTTATTTTACGTACATGTTGTATTAGAAAAATTCAAGATGTCTTTCGCTTAACCGGATTCGACGTATGATCCTTACCTGTAAGATTAGCCGATATATTAAGACTTGGCAATACGACACAGACATTAAAGGCAGTACAATCTATTAAACTTGTGAATATGTGTACATATGTGGTTTCACGAATATATCTACAAAAGTTCGTCCAAAAAAGACAAATATTCGAATATGTCCGACAAAAACATAATGCTGTGTCAGAATGTTGCTTATTATGGTAGGTAAGCCACTCAGTAAAAGAACTGATCGAACGAATATGCAAAATGTGATGAAATTTACCTTGCCTATTTATCTTGTCGGACATTTCAGCCCAAAATATTGAGCCGTTTGGAAATGATCGACAATACATTTGATATAGGTTAAATGTTCGCCTCCAATAAATAGTTCACTGTGGGACCTAATAAACGCGACTACTTGATATCGTTTTTAAACTATCAAAAACACGAAAGAATATGGGAAGTTGTCACTGCGCATACGTCGAGGTCAAGCAGTATGGTGCCAGATCGACAATGGCGCACCGTCCCCGCCATTACATAAATATTCAGTAGCGTAAAATACAGTGGAAATAGGCTTGATCTGAGCCGATTAGCCCACATCACGTTTTTCCCTTGTACCGGACTATGCAATGTCGAGAGGCACGTCACGCGGGAGAACATACTTTACCAGTGTAAGTTTTAAAAAGAACGAAGTGAAATTACTTCGACGACCTTCACCTATACTGTAGCTCCAATCTGAACGACAGACTCACCCTACCTGCAGAGAAGTGACTCTGACACAGTGAATAGCCATGATATCCATATGACGTTATCTAAACGTCACAGGTCATGAGGTCACATCAACAAACAAATGTAAACACCATCATTATGATCATTATCAACATTACAAGACACAATGTTACATTGTAAACAATAGCCTTCTTGCAGCCTTTAGGACTGTATAATCCGTACAGAACGTCTTATCGCTTCTTCCAATGATTTTTCACAAAAATAACATCATCTACAACTCTAGATTTGACGTCGGCATATTGGCACTATTTTGTGCTTCGGTCGTGTCTATTTCAGATATACACAATCAATTCTGTTAATGTTTTTAGTGTGGGGATTGACTAAAAGTTAATTTCTTTCAGTTCTAAACAAAAATTTAAAACTTTAACGCAATTTTAAAAAAATAGCCAAATTCTGGCTGGGATTACTGAGCAAAATGGCCATTCACTGTATACGTGCGAAAAAAAAAGCCAGCTACCATTTAATTTTCGTACGTTAGTTACGTACGCTGTAGCTCTTAACCATCCTTATGGAAAATGGTTGTTTTGTGTTGAAGTGTTAACGGAAATCGGAAGACACAGGTATTATTTTGCTTTCTTGTGGAAGCACAAGTTTACGGTGTACTGCCAGGAACTGTAAACTTCAATTAGTGATCCCGACAAAATCCATGCGGTTAAGGCGTATAATAAGCATATCATATTTCATACAATTCCCTCCAGGATAATCCGGTCCTGTTAATAAGGCGGGTCTAGAAGCTCTTAAAACTATACAATAACTGCTCTACGTTTATATTTCTGAGAGATATGGTATTTCACACAGTAATTGAATTGTTGAAATCATACAGAAGGATGGGTTGTACTTTTATTCGGTCTTTTCTCTACCTTGGTAAATGCTACATGACATCTTACGATAATGACTTTGCCTAATAAGCACCATTTTGACGCTGACGAGTGCACTCGATTCGCCGACTAGACCGTTCTAGACAATTGGATCATGAATCGAGTCTCACGGGAAAACTGTGTCATCTGTGCCAACAAAAGGGGCGAACAAGATAGCTTAAAATAAGATCAGCGCGTTCTTACCTTCGCCGTGTCACTGTGGTACGACACTAGTTAGGGAAATGAAGTTTTTTTTAGGCCCGAAGTTACTCCCAGTAAGACTGAAATAATAATAAACCAAATTGCGTGTTAGAAAAGGAACAGGAACTGCACCTATTACAACACAACGTATTTTGTATGCTGTTAAAGATACATTCCCGCATACCAACTGGGTGATTTGATGATTAATTTGGACTAAAAACATATTCAAACTAATTAATTTATCATAATTTTGCTTCAAATCCTTCTCAAAATATTGCAGTTGCCAAGGAATACCCTTACTATAAAACAAATCGATCAAAAGAGGTCATGTTTGTGTCACGTGACTTACCTCTCTCTCAGTAGGGCGAAGTGGGAGGAGAATTCATTGCATACACAAGACGATGTTGCCTTAATCGCTAACTATTTATTACAAATATCGAAGCCTAATTAAATTCTGGGATTATCCACTGCCCAAGTTTTTTCCGTGGTTTTTAACTCAGAAACTGTTGTATGTCTAACTCTTTATAAAGTTTATCATGCGCTCTAATCTCCGCGTGCGACCTTTGACGTCACGCGTGCAGACACTCCTAGTCGTCGGGCTGTCGATTAGGGAAACCCTTAAGTTTTGTCCTGTATGCGCTCCATGAGTGTTTTTCAGGACATCCAGTATTTTTCTAGTAAGATTGGATATTTCTACTTTCCATATACACTGTATACCAAAATTGCCATACTTTTACTGGAAATAACCACCCGATAAATACTTTTCTGGGAACCTATCTTTAAGGGTTCTTTTATCAGTTGAATGTTAATTGTCATCTTATGACCAAAAAGTAGGATATCATCATAGGGTCTCTATAGTAGGGTATCCCATGCTAAAACAAAGTCTCGAGCTATTTTCATTATTCAGATTGCGTATTCATATCCTTGACAAGCCTTACTTTTCGTTTCTCTGAAATCCTGACTGCCCTGCTACATCCTCACCCAGCGATTACACCGACGACTCCTTGTCTGTTAGAAGGAACATATCTAAGAGGGAACATATGTTAGTACTAATATAGTAATAATCGTTTTACGACATAGATGTAAAATAACAAGAGCAACATATTACATCTTACAAGAAAACTTTTTTCATCAAAATGTGAGATTGTTAGATTTGAACAACAAAACCAAAATTATCTGTGGTAGGTTCCCCGGACATTCCAACTTCTCCGCCAGTGACGGCTTGTCCCTTAACCCACCCCTGGCGCTTATAGATAGCCTACGCGTGGTATGTAAAATTGCGAAGTAAAGAAAAGGATATTCAGACCGGCTTCAGGGACGGGTGATAAGAAGAAGTAATTAGTCTAGACCAACACCAACCCCAATATCACACCCCTTTAAAGCGACAATGGGTCTGAATAAACCAGAATACTTTGCCGTTATTATCACCAGCGACATTTTGGTAGCCAGATAATTTATTAATTATAGATTTCAAACGTTACATTATTTGAGAAATGTGAAGATTTGTAATAATATTCATAAAGTTTGTAGATGACCATATTGTTTTAACTCTGTGCTAAATAACATTGCTTCTTGAAAAGTCATTTTATTTTTTAAGCCGAACGTCGATATAAAATAATACAAATCTGTGCCGTTTTTCGTTCCTCGTATTTTATGGGGCATGCCATGTACCCATTTACTGGTGAAATGCCGGCAGGAATATCATTGATCAGTGAAATCTAAGAGCGTATTAAATGTATCTAATTATTTGGCTTGTAAGATCAAAAAGCGTATTAGTTACAGATTAAAGAGTAAATATGAAATTAGTTGTTTTCCAGATAATCAATATTAGGAATAAATGACTTTTCAACGCCCGCTTAATAAAACACAAATCAAGCCAAAATTTGTATCCTGTTATCATCACGGTAAATATGGCAGTATTGATCTGCACGTGTCCAACAATGGTTAATAGTATCGACAAGGACACAGGTGACATTCAAATTCAGAATAATACATCTCCGGTTTGGTTTGAGACTTTTAGAAACCTTAACGGCCATATTGGATTAGTCTAAATGTAGACTGCGAAATCTGATGATTCGTGTTGTATTAATTAAGGAAAACGTGTGGTGAAATCCGGACGGAAGAGACTCGAGTTTTACCGCAAATTTTCAATCATAGCATCCCGAGAGAGAAACGGAAAAATAAAGTATTGATAGAACCGTCGCCTAAATGCCAGTTATCATATCCGCCAATTTATTCAGTTTTTAAGATTCATTACTTCCATTGATTTGAACTAAAGTGTCGTTTACGGAAGAACTAAAGGGCAGTGGGGTTTGATTAAACACCACACGGCATTATCATTCTACTTCCAACTATTAAATTAATGACCTATATAACATAACCTGTAAGGGGGATTTGTTGCCATGTAATAATAATAATGAGGATGATGATTGATGATATGATGGGGATGGTGATGATGACATATGGGTTGACGTCCTACTTTTCTGCATCAATTGGGCTAATGACAGTGGCCTAAACTTATGTCAAATTCCATCTGTCAAGGGTTCTTTTGCTTGCACGTTTCGGTTTTTCGTACCAGCCGAACGAATAGACACTATTCGTTGCCAGACCCCTGTCCTGCACCATTGACACGAAAACCGAGTTGGAAATTCCCGGGTATCACCAGTATCGAATCCCGGACCTTCCCAATAAAAATGGAAATAATTCACCGATCCTGTCATATTATTGTTAGATTGATGTGTGGAATATTATACTTCCGTTAATAACACGGTTCTAAGAAACGTGCAGTTGCATTTTTATTGTCCGGACACGATAATACAATTCAAACCAATGGCTTCCATGACAAATTATTTCTTTTTCAATTGGAAGAACTCTAATCAGACCGGGGTGTCTGTAAGGGGTGGGGTTGTATAGATATTCCGTGCCTTTACTAAGTTTTCGCCGGTCTCCATTAGCCCAGTCGGTGCAGAGTAGCAAGACGTTAACATTCCAATTATTTTGTTAATTACATGCATATCTTGTGCAACATGCCTTTTTCAATACGACAATTACAATAGAAATTATTATTCAGTTTACCGGAATGCATTAATGTTTGAAATAGGGCATCCCCCCAGGGCCAAAGCCACACCCATTTTTTTTCTGTGTCTGTGTGTTGCCTACAGGCCACAATTCTTAATGAATCGTCTTAGAACTTGGCATATGTATTCCTTATAGCCTAAAGGTGGCAGCTTTTGCTTTTGGTGCATATACCAACCCCCAGGGGCAGAGCCACGCCCATTTTTTTGTGTTTATCGTATACAGGCGGAATTCTCAATGGATCATCTTGGAACTTGGCATGTGTATGCCTTAGAGCCTAAGGACGACAACTATTGATTTTGGTGCATGTCACGAGCCCCAGGGGCAGGGTCACGCCCAATTTTGGTCTTTAGAGCCTGAAGGTCACAATTCTGAATGGATTGTCTTGGTATACTTATTCCTTATACCCCAAGGACGACAACTATTGATTATGGTGCATGAACCGAGCCCCTTAGGCCGTGTCACACCCACCTTTTGTTAATATTTTGTTTGTAAATAATCCACAGGTTGCAATTATTAATAGACTTGGATCCACTTCGGCACGATCCATCATAGTGTTGTACCTCTTTATATCTGTCCATGTCCAGCCCCCAAGGGCATAGCCACACCCAAATTTTGCCGGGTTTTTTTGTCTACAGGCGGGAATTCTGAATGGAACTTGGCATATTTATTCCTTACACCCTAAGGATAGCTACTATTTAATTTGGTGCATGTCCCGACCCCATGAGGGATGTGGTACCACACCCACTTTTTTTGTTTATTTTTTGTCTGTAAATACCCTATTGGTTGCAATTTTGTTTAAGTTCGGCATATCAATCATTTCAATAACAGAGTTGTACCTATTTACATTGTCCCATGTTCCACCCCCAGGGGCAGGGCCACGCCCAATTTTGTGTTCTCGGCTACAGTCTGCAATTCTGAATGGATCATCTTGGAACTTTGCATATTTATATCCTTATATCGTAAAGATAACAATTATATATGTTGGTGCAAGCCCCACGTGTTTGTTAATATTTAGTCTGTAAATTTGACAAAACGAACCCAGCGCCTAGCCTTCTTTGCCTCTTGTCATATTACAGTCATTGCAGCTATTTCATATTTCATTCTCTTTATTTTAAAAAATACCATATCAGTCAAAGCAGGAATGTGAACGTATATTGCAGCGGTAGCGATGCTCTCGTTGATATTATTTACGATGTTGATAATCAGATATGGTGTCCGATTTCGTTAATAATAAGTATGTATGCGAAGAATTACTCAAAACATAAAAAAAAACACTTCTCAGTGCAGAACATTGAATATTCTGATATTTATTTCTAAAGTTATTGCCCATGATCAACCTATATTTAGCGAAAAGAGTTTTTCAATGATCCAGCAAATTCCGATAATTTTTTCTAGAGTCATCGGCCTTGGTCATCTTATAGAATCTTGTGAATACAGAGCTAAAAATTATAATCCGATACGCAAGTACAACAAATTTGCGTTAGCTATATGATCTTATACAATTTGAAGTGATGCCTGGTGTTTTTTTGATTAAGAATCGCCATTTCAGTAATTTCTCACACGAAACTACCGTCTAGATTACCTTGCAGTATGGGGATTTACGAATTTTGCAAAAAAAAGTTATTATTTGAGATGTATGTACTATATTTGAATTATTGACTTCTTATTAAATCGAAACTTTCGTTTCAAGCTTTTCCATTTAACCTATAAATGGACAATCTTAACTACAGTTTTTTTCTTTTAAAAACCCCACAAAATCATATCAAGATCGGTATTGAATTATGTTCACACAAGTTCGTAAATCTGGAGATAACTCTGAAAATAGCGACCAAAAAGCTTGATTTTTTATTTGGTACTTCTTTACGACAAAATTGGTAATCTCAGGTAATCTCATTAAGATTATTTTCTCTATCAGTATCTCTGTCTGCAAAGCAGTACGATAACATTGATAACTTTCAAATCGTGAATCTGATAATTTAGGAAAAAATTCGTACAAAACACTGTCTTTAATCGCGTTCACAAAAGAACACTGAACAGTTGGGTGTACCTACAGATACAGGAGGGAGTATGAAAAGGTCACGTGTGCTATATCTTTGTCACGTAGGGACGAAAAGGAACGGAGAGAGAACAGTCCGATCAGACACCGTTCGTAAAGGAACCTAGTCGTTTAGTAAATGAAATGAAATGAAAAGGGGTTTAACGTCCTACTGTTCTGCTCCTAACCTGGGCTAATGAAGACGGGAAGTCGTTTTTAGTCAAATAAGAGACGCAGATCTAAATAGGATATCACGTTCAATAATATCCCAAATCCCCAGAATACATACATAAAGACTGATTTTAAAGCCCTGGAACTGTTTGTGTACCTGTAAATTAAAGGATTTATCCAGCCCTTTGTTCTTTTGCACTAATCTCTAGATCAATTCTGGCTTATAGGAATACATAAATAGCAAGAAACTGAGCACAATTGGTTCCCATAGGAATACAAATGGCTTGCTGTAAAATTTATCTTCCAAAGGAAAGGCGTAAGTTGTCAATAAGTTATTCGTATGACGTCAATCTCGTGGTGTTACAGCGGTTCTGAGCAAAATGTAGAATATTAAATATATATTTACATTATCTAGAATTCCCTGTAAACTCTCGATTTTTATACCCACATTTTCATGTGGGCGTATATTGTCGTCGCCCCTGTCCGTCCACAATTTGTTTGTGGACACTCTACACAGGTTTATCTCCAAAAGATCTCGGTTCTTTTCGATATTGGCATGTATCGGATCGAAACTTCATGGATTTTGACATTGGTTTCTTTCAATATTCGTGCATATCGAATCTTAACTTCCTGAATTATTGCCCTTGATTGTACGAAAAAAATGGCGTTTTTAACTTGTGGTCCCTCTAGAATTCACAAGTTTTATCCGATTTCAAAAAATGTTTTAATATATCACCGTTACACCCTAATGATGGTTGAGTTCGAATTTCGTGAAAATCAGACCAAAACTGTCGGACAAAATGGCCGCCCCGGGCCTCGTACGCAAATAGAAGTCACAAGTTTTATCCGATTTCAAAAAGCGTTTTAATATATCACCGTTACACCCTAATGATGGTTGAGTTCGAATTTCGTGAAAATCGGACCAAAACTTCGGACAAAATGGCCGCCCCGGGCCTCGTACGCAAATAGTGTAATTATTATGGTATATGAAGGTCGAGGATCCTCTAGAGGACACAATTTTGATCCGAATTTGATGAAACTTGAAATACATGTTTATAACCCAAAGATCTTGGTTCCTTTCGATATTTACGCATATTGGAACGTAACTTCCTGGATTATGGCCCCTGATTTATTTTTTAGCCTGTTCTCTATCCATCTCTTGCAAAATGTGGGCGTATCTTTCCTGGCAACCGCTAATTATTAACTGTGTCGAATAGTTAGGCCTATATATAAACAAAATCAAATGATTCAAAGAAGAAAACTGTAGAAAGTCAATGAGTAATTCAAGTTTATGTATTCTTGAAGGGCTTCCTTAGCAGACATTGATATCTTAGAAGGGGGTGTCGTAGAACACGGGTAAGAATCTACTATAGAACGCGGTTATGTGAAGCATTTGAATCCAATATGAACGCAGCGAGATCTGTATTTACACACCAATGATAATACAGAAAGTTCAATTCGAATGTAGCATTCGCGATAAATTCCCCAAAGCCCAATTCCTTGACGAGACAGCAATAAATGGTGTTTCTGGAAGTCTTGCCTGATGGGACAATTATGTACTAGTCCTGTAGATCTGTCAAAATTTAAATAGCACCAGGGTCATTGAAAACAAACCCGTTCGATGGTCAGTGACGGGTTTAACAGAGGTTCATTCATCCTCGTCACGCTTTGTCCTGTACCTAAATCAATTCGTTTTCCATGTGTATGCAGTAGCGGATTATCAGTGAGGCTGATGAGGTTCATTCATCCTCGTCACGCTTTGTCCTGTACCTAAATCAATTCGTTTTCCATGTGTATGCAGTAGCGGATTATCAGTGAGGCTGATGAGGCTGCAGCCTCAAGCCCAAAGATTTTGTAAAAAAAATTTGTTTAGACTTGTCTGATACGATTAAAAACGCATATACAATGAATGTTAGGGGGTGGGGTTTAGGCCCAACGGGAATCAACATAGGCCCTCACCCGAAATTAATTAGGCCCACGCCATTTTAAATAGGCCCTATTGTTTGGAGATCTGATCTTATTTTTTAAACGTAGGCCTACAATGTACGTTAAATCCTTGTAAGTTTTCGGTTATGTCTTGCTTAATATATTGTATCCACGTGACGTCATTTATGGGCATATAAAGTTACATTACCAATAATATCAAACGACTTTGGCTTAAGAAAAAATATCTAGCAAAAGATCTTGCGCTAGTTTCGATGTAAACACCCCATCATGAGGAAATATTATCCTTGAAAATAGGTGTATGTACAGTTGATTTCCGGTGACGTTTCTGCTGTCAAAACATTTTGTACGACAAATTTCAATAGTTATAACTAATATTTTAATAATATTATAACCTGAGTAACGAATCCCGTTTTTAATGTTAGCAACTACCTTGGCTCTAACTTTAAAAACTAAATAGGCCCTCCAGCAACTGCCGCCTCAGGCCTTGGTGGAGCCTAATCCGCCACTGTGTGTATGGTCGAGGCCCCCGATATATTTGAGTCTTTGACACAAGTAATGTCAATTGTTTTTTAGGTTGCCAGTAATGACACATTCTACAGAATGAAATAGAGATGGCGGTGGGTTATTAGCAATTCCAGGGGTAACGTAGCTTTCTGTCGATTTTTAATAACTATATTATATTCAGTGGTGGCGCAAGAAGTGATTGTGGGACGGGGATGTCTCGTTTTCTGACAATGCCCTCGGTTAAGGATACCTGACTGTAAATGGGGTTTAAATGTCTTACTTTTATTCACCAAAGGCGATTTAGTTTTTATTTCGACTGTCAGTGGATCTTTAGCGCGCTGCAAACATTTAAGCGTGATTACAAAAAGCCGCCTTTATAGCGCCGTTTACACTTGGCTGCGATAAGCGTGCCCTTCTGGGCACGGTACCAGGCCGCGATAAATTTCAAGAAATTGGCCCGTTTACATTACTCTAAAATAACCGGTCTCAGAACCGTGCCAAGCACGCTAAATGTGGAACTCTTCACAGAAAAGTTAATTTCAGTCCCTATACAAATTACCCAGATGAAAACAATTATGATGGTCGATTAAATTTTATTTTGAGTAGCCATTTTGACAGAACTGATGACAGAGCTGTCAAAGTTTGCGGGGAAAAAGGTAAAGGTTCATTTGGCGCATGCGCAGTAATTCGTGCTCAGACCGGTTAGCGTTTACACTACGAAAATTTAAGGCGAGCCGGTCCTGGTACCGTTCCGAAACCACCTCACTTTCGTGGGCCAGATTGGCACCGTACCAGGCGCGGCACGCTTACGTTTGACCCGTTTACACTACAAAAATGCGAAGCGCGCTGTACCTGGTACCGTGCCTGTTTCGCTTAAAATTTGTAATGTAAACGGGGTTTTAGATTATCAAAGCCGGTCTGCAACATAATCCTTAGATATTATGTCAGTGATGAAAATGTCATATGAAATACTATTAATTGGTCGTGTACGTACGCATAAAAGCAATATAACTTCGTGATCGTGAGCAGGTGATATTTATTTTCACACTCACTTCCCTGTAGTCACCATAAATTTTAATTAAATAAATTGACCGTGAATGAATAGAAATAATCAAGTGAAGGAAAATTGTGTGGATATTGTTCTGATTTGCGTGCCATGGTGTCGCAAGTCTACAGTGACATCTCTGAGAAAGAGAAAAGATGGCCACTTCCTCTTTATTGTTCACTAAACATTGAACTCGTATTAAAAGAAACCCCATTTATGCCCTGATCATAAAATATTAGACAATCAATCTTTCTAATTATAAGAGCATTATCAGTACGAAATTATCCTGTAATGGGTCCTATATTGTAAATGTCTGATGTTTCATCACAGTTTGACTTTCAAACTTTCATTAGCTACGTATAATCATTGATACACTGGGAAAATAAATCGAAATTTAGTCATTCTGCTGTTTAGTATAGTAATGATTTAGTAGTTCAACGTGGTTGTAAAGTTGTTTACAGAGATTGACACCGTTCTTTCAGGTATGACTGAACAATTTATGAGCAATTCATCACCCACCACACTTTTCAATACATGCTATACTTTCAGCGAAATCCTTTTTAAACAATTAGCACATCAGCTATCAGATTTAAACATCATCTTGTTTATTTAAACAAGCGGTCGACATGCAAGATACGCCCACATTTTGCAAGAGATGGACAGAAAAAAAGCCAAAAAAGAGATTTTTCGTACAATCAGGGGACATAATCCAGGAAGTTATGATCCGATATGCCGCGAATATCAAAAGGAATCGAAATCTCTGAGATATAAATAAATATTTTAAGTTTCATCAAAATCAGATGAAAACCTTGGTACTACATACTTTTATATTATTTGCGTACAAGGAGCGGCCATTTTGTCGGGCAATTTCGGTCTGATTTTCACGAAATTTGAACTCAACCGTCATTAGGTTGAAACACTGATATATTTTAACTTTTTTTAAAATCAGATAAAAAAAATCTGACTTCTAGAGGGTTCACCACAAGCTAAAACTGGACTTTTTTGTACAATCAGGAGCCATATTCCAAAGAGTTACGAACCGAGATCTTTGGGATTAAACATATATTTTAAGTTTCATCAAAATCGGACAAACATTGTGAACTCTAGCGGGTCCACTTTAACACTATTTGCGTTCAATGAGCGACCATTTTGTTTGCCAGTTTCAGCGCGATTTTTACGAAATTCGAACTCAATCATCATCAAAGTACAACATTGACATGTTTAACCGATTTTTAAAATCGGATAAAAAATTGTGACCTACAGAGAGTCCACAAGCTAAAATCGCGATTTTCCGTACAACCAGGGGTAATAATCCAGGAAGTTATGGTCAGATATGCGCGAATATCGAAAGGAACCAGGTACTTTGGGATATAAACATGTTTTAAGTTTCATCAAAATCGGATCAAAATTGTGACGTCTTGGGTGTCCACAACCTTGACATTACATACTTGAACACTATTTGCGGCCATTTTGTCCGGCTGTTTCGGTCCGATTTTCACGAAATTCGAACTCAATCATCATTATGGTGTAACGGTGATATATTTTGAACAATTTTTTTTAATCAGATAACAAATTGTGACCTCTATAAGGCCCACAAGCTAAAAACGCGATTTTTCGTACAATCGGGGGCCACTATTCGGGAAGTTGCAGTCTGATATGCATGAATATCGAAAGAAACCGAGATCTTTGGGTTATAAACATACATTTCAAGTTCCGTCTAAATCAGATAAAAATTTTGACGTTTAGAGAGTCCACAAGCTAAAAACGTGATTTTTAGTAAAATTAGGGGCCATAAATAGTCCATGAAGTTTCAGTCCAATACATGCCAATATCAAAAGGAACCAAGATCTTTTGGAGCAAAACCTATATTTCAAGTTTTGTCAAAATCCTGTAAGAATTGTGACCTATAGATTATTCACAAATAAATTGTGGACGGGCGGACGAACAGGGGCGATATACGTCCTTCGGAAAATGTGGACGTATAAAAAACAAACCAGAGACATCCTGTCATTTAAAATCTCTAATAATGCTAGTGGTTAAAACATTTTTTTAATATCTTTTAAGTTCTAAAATGTCTTAAATAAAAAATTCTTTACAAGACAAATTGATGGACAAAACCCTGTTAAGATAATATCATATAACATTAAATATATTGTACATGTATCTAATATTATAAAACAGTATTACCCTATCCAATACACGGATACACATGTCCATCACCCCAAATAATACAGTTTCGTGAATAATTCATAACTAATGGTTATGGTTATAATAAATT
Organism: Patella vulgata; assembly: GCF_932274485.2. NCBI lineage: Eukaryota > Metazoa > Mollusca > Gastropoda > Patellidae > Patella > Patella vulgata. The sequence goes on from NC_065885.2 coordinate 50,853,412, forward strand.
ATATCATAGTGTTTCTTAGTTTCTTATAAAATATTAATAGTTATCACATCTATTAGGTTTGTTTGCAGTATACAAGTATATCTATTGCTCACTGAAAAAAAAGTGTGACCATTTCTTACCTGTTTCACATAAAATAACATACATTATAAATTTCAATAAGATCTGATTTCTTGTTGGCCATTTATAACTTTTAAGCGTAATTGAAGTTTAAAATCATAGATAGAGAAATGCAAAAAAAAATTGATTATAAACATCAAACAAGAAATTGTACCTAGAACTATAAACTTTTTCATGTTTGCAAAGCCCTCAAAAGGATCTCAATTCTATTATTAAAAGATAAATATAACATATATATTTCAACATCAATAAATAGCTACACACCAAGTTTGCACCTATAGTTGCCATGTTCATATTCTTAACTGTTAACAACTTTGTAATAGAACTGTTAAAATCGGATTAAGATGCTAAAAATTTTATCTGTTTACATCAAAGAGAAGACAATCTTGGTAATTCTAGAAATGACTTATATCACATATATGTGTAATAAATTTCAATATCAAAGTTTATATTTTGGAATGAATAAGAATTATTTTGAGAATAAAAAACCCCAGCTAAAACTGTTATCTTTTCGGTAATATATAAATTTCTTACTTGCATCTAATATAATATAAATAAAAGTTGTATTAAATTTAAACTAGTGTGGATATAACATTGCATTTAAAACTATTTCATTGTTTCCATTAATAAATGCTAACACAAATAGGAATAAATACAAATTAAAACATTTAATTTGAACCATGTTATAAATGCTATGATTAGGAATATCAATATATTGAGATTAAAAATATTCTCAAAAATCAAATTGGCAACCTCCAATTTACACCTCCTTTTCTAATATTGATGAATTGATTTATCATGTGATACATTGAATAAAAGATTTATATGTATATAGTATATATTTAAGTACTACCAAAAGATTATAGAAATGAATTAAAATCAATCTAATGATTAAATTATATCAGGAGTCAACTTCAAGATAAAGTATTAGTGGAAAACCTACCTTTCCATAGAAGTAACATCATTATATATATGCACTGCAAACAACCTCAGCAAGTTTTGGAAATATACATAATTGCTTTATAATAATTTTATACAAAAATAATCAAAACACTTAGTACAAAGAGCCCTTTATATCATCCTAGATATTTTTTTGGTTTAAGACCATACCTTAATTAATATCCTATTTTTGTACAAATTCCATTCTAACCATCTGACTAGAGTAGAATGGATTAAAATGTATACCTGTATAATCCTGTTTATTTTTATAAAATAATCTTCTCTGAGATAATACAAGTATACCGAAAGCATACACTAGCCATTCATGCTTTAAAAATATTGTTATCTAAAACATTTATAGTTTGCATTTATTAAGTTTATACACAGTGCACATCTCACTGTGGATCCATAGACTTATAACCATACATGTATTATACCATTCCTTTCTACATGTATACAAAACCACTCAACACAAATCACATCCTAATAATCACGCTTTTGATATGACCTCCGCGTTTGACCTTGATCCTCAAATGAAGGATAGTTTGTTTTGGCCTGATTGTTTTTGGGTCTAGGAACACGTCTAATGTTACGCCTTTCACGGTCGAACTCGAGATCCTCCAAACGTTGAGTCAGCACTAATTTTTGCTGTATCGCCATTCGCAGTAACGAGTTCAGAGTTTTCTTTTCTTCTTCGGCAGCTGTTAACTGCCTCTGCTGTTCATCTAACTGAGTAACATATTCATCACAGCGTTGAGCAAACATTGCCCTCAACGATGCAAACGTGGCTGCATCTTCTTTCAAAGCCTTCAATTCATTTCTTAATTTCATCATCGTTTCTGTTACAATGACTTTCTCATTTTCATACTTCTGCTTAAGATTGGCTAACGCAACCTCAGCGGTAGATTTATTGGCCTTGAGAACACTACGTAATGTTGCAATCTGTTCTCGTTTTGTTGATAACATAGCCTTCAACTTTACGACCTGTTCCTGAACTTCCTTCAAATCTGCGTTTTCACCATCATCAACATTTTGGCGTGTAACATCTAACAGATGATCAACAGCTTCTCTAAGATATTTAACCTGGTCATTAATAGTCTGTGAAAGAATGTAGCAGGAGGTTGGATCTTCTCGTTTATCTTGAGAATCTTCTCCAGTATCAGATACAGGTCCATTCTCTTCTGAAGTAGTCTTAGTTGCATCTGACTGGCTTTCACCATTTACCTTAGATAGAGCTGCAGCAGCTTTAGCGTGATCAAGAACAACACGACTTGGAGTAGACCCACTCATTTCACAAATCAGATGATACAACAGAGCTAAGTTATCTGAGGTGTTTATAAGTTCATCTTGTGTTGCATTGAGATTATGCTGATCTAACTCGCCTTCCGAAACTGAAAATTTAATTGTCTTCTCCAATTCTTTAATCTTGTCAGCATGCTGTTGTAAGGATTTTTTACTGACTTCTTCATGGATACCGCTTGGTGCCAAATTACGTAAATCTTCCAACTCAGCTTCTAAACCTTTTAATTCTTTGGAATATTTCAATTCATTATGCAAAATATTTTTCTTCATTTGAAGAATGGCCTTTTTCTCTGGATCCTCCTCTTTATCAATTTCAACTGTTAAGTTCTCAATGGAAAATAGATTAACAATGTCTGAGAGATCTAGGTTTCCTAATGAGCTTATTAGACTCTTCATTTTTTCGGATCTATCCTTTTCCTTAAGATATGCCTTTTGAGCTTCATCATAACGTTTTTGCGCTTCACTCACTGATGCTTGAAGCTTGAATTTTTCATTTTCAATTTGTTCTATAAGTTTTTCTAATTTTTGCACCTCAGTAACCTGAATTTCACTTAAAATATCATTAACAACACCGGCCCTAGGTTTCGAAATATTGTCATGTTTTGAGAAATCAGCCTCAATCTGTTTTAAAGCTGGATGATCCTGAGTTTCAAGGTCCTCATCTGCACCTGTGTCAATATTATCTGAATTAATATTGAACTTAAGACCATCAGAGAGTCCACCGAAATGAGCCAAATTGCTAATGTTGAACATGGATTCTTGAGCTAATCGCAGATCTAACTCCTTTTTGAGACTGTGTTTCTGATCACGTTCCGCTTGAAGGGAATTTAAAGCTTCTTCCAAATTTTGTTCAATAATTTTCTTTAAGTTCCCCAACTCACTTATTTGACTATTTAGGTCTTCAGTGCATTCTTGAAGTCGTTTATTTTCATGTTTCATGGCTTCGAACTCCACTTGGGCTTGTTTCAATAACGATACCTGTTTCTGAAGACTAATATTTTCATCTTCTAGTTCTGCATAGTCAGAGAGATTTCTGTTTTCACGGATTTTATATTCTCTTATTTCATGCCTTAATTGTTGTTTGATAGTTTCCAAGTTTTCGTTCTGTAGTTGTAACTCAGAATTAAGGGTTCTGTAGCGTTCATTTTCTGATTTGGTTTGTTCAAAGCTTTGGTGCAGAGTTCTTAATTCTACTTCCAGGTCTGTTATGTTTGATCGCAATCCTTCTTCTCGAGTAGCTGTTTCTTGTAAAAATTCCTCTTCATCATGTATTCCACTTTCATGGTGCTTTTTAAAAGTTATCTGGTGCTTACTCAATGCCTGAAAAATACAACATTAATCAATGGTAGCAATATTTATGATGTGGTTTTAAAACGGTGTTAATAGCAAATTTGGTATTTATCTTTATCCACTAACTAACAGAACTTTAGGTTATGGAGACCGTGTTGTGAGTTGGGCTCTAACAACAAATCAAAACAACTATGAACAAATAAAAAGGGGTTTAATGTCCTACTGTACTGCTTCGACTGGGCTAATGAAAATAAAATGAAATGGGGCTTACGTCCTACTGTTCTGTTCCGACTTGGCTGATGAAGACGGGCATACATGTACGCCATGTACAGTGTGCTATGAGGGTAATTTTACCAGACAGCCTACTCTTATATCAAATTCCTACCGCCAAGGGATCTTTTATTTGCATACCAATGTGTATACTGGACCATACAAGTATGGTTACCGTTAACTATGGATGCAAGGGAAATAACTCCATAAAAGAGAGATGTCTGAAATAGTGTACTCAGACTTCCAAATGACACAACAAAACCTCTAAAATCATTAACAATGCAATGTATTGCTCTCTAAATAGTACGATAAAACAATATGAAGAAAGCCTGGCTACTGTGACTTTACCTTGATGATTCATAAATAATACATACACAAGTGTATCTACATCATAGTATAATAATCTGAGATCAATACATTCCATTTGTAGAAATACGCATTGAGTGAACTTGTGCAACTTGATCAATGTTTGTACATTGTAGCTCTGCTGACCATATGAGTCGATTTCTATCTGAGTATAATTTCAGACACAACAACCAATTACTACATGTATTATTCAAATGTATATAAATACAAACCTTTTCAGCGTAATCAAGCTGATGTTTCATTTTATCAAACTGATTTTCCAGATCTTCAAACTGTTGTTCCAGTTGCTGTTTTTCTTCCAAAACCTGAAATAGTTATTCAGATTATTTATTTTTAGAAAAGATGTTTTGAAGTCACTGTTGTTGTTGGGCCTACCATTACCAGACCAACCCTATTTTTGGGAGACAATTTTGCCAATTTTTTCAACTTTTTTTTCTCATTTCCCAGGACAGATCCTATAAATCAGTCTTGGCTTGGATTTCCGCAGACAGATTCCAGCACTGAAATTCTGGTATTGACAATGGTCTAAATCATATTTCCAGAAACTTGCTCAGTAATTAAGCTATAAATATTTGGAAATAAACACTTTACAATGCAACAACAAAAACTATATACGGGTAATGCAAGCATCGATGTACATGTATGTTATTAAAATATTGATGTATTAGTTCTTTTAGTTCTATCCAATCTTACCCCACGAAAATAAAATCTGACCAATAATCTAGACCAACAAACATTTTTAGATGTAAACTTACAAAAGAGTAAAATATAAGCATTGATATGTCTGTAAATGATAACAGCCAAGTAGTTTGAATTTTATTAAAATATTTTAATTTATTTTTCTAAATGTATCCTGTTTTTAGTAATACTAATAGACCCATTTCGAACTGGTTTCACACAAAAATGCATTCCTTTCCTCAAATTTAGTAACAGTAGTAACAAGCTTCATTTCATTTTTCATTTAAACTGTCCATGCATGTATATTATAAGCTTAAATGTACCAAACAATATACATACGATGATACTATGTATTGTATTAAACTTCATATTGCCTTGGCTATTGTTTTGTCATTATGTTGCAAATTTGATATTACAATTCAAAATTTATATAACCCAAAATACAGAATTGTGAATGAATTTCAGAGTGAAATTGTCAACATAATTGACCTAGAAATGAATTCATTATACATGTACTTCTTCTACATTCAAGTTATACTTGTTCTAAAACTTTTTTTATTACTTTTTTATTAAATATCCATTGACTGTATGTTGATGCACACTGTAAATATGGACAATATAATTAATTTGAGAAATATAAATGCCCCTTTGTTAATTTATTGTACCAGTAATGTGGATGTAACTAGGGTATGCATTTTAATGTACATGTAAACTACACGTATGGTTATTTGAGAAAAATTAAGGGTGTGTTCTGTTAATTGACTTGTATAACCTGAACCACAAAGAGTTCCTTTTGGCCTTTATACTAAAACTTGTTGTCTATAAGTCTCCTAACATGCTCAGCAACCTCTAAACACATGAAGTTATCTAATTTTACTTAATAACAGTGTCTATCAAAGTACAGTAGTTATTTATGACTCAAGATACATTAAAGAAATGCAATGGGATCCAACTTTCCCTGCTAAATCTGGGCTAATGAAGATGGGAATGCACTGTTCTATGCCACTGCCAGGCTCTCCATCCTGCATCACTAACAAATGGAAACCACGCTCAAAAACCACAAGGAACTTTCCCAGGTAGGCCTAACACCAGGATCGAGCCAAACACCTCCAGATTATTGAGCAGGACGGAATTCCAACAGTGGAGGTTTCTTCAACATGCACACCAATGAGCTGAGTACATGGGTGGACTGCATTTTATTTTTTCACTCTGTATGAATGAGTAGACACTTTGCCTTGCCAAACCCTTAAACACTTTCAGTTGGTTTTGCCTACGTCATTTATACAGTTATATTTTCTTAAAGTGAATACCTCTACGATCCACAATAGAAGAATGGCCAATCCTTTCTAGAATTTCTATAGACCTATGAGTATGACAAAGGCCACCTACTAAACTCTGTAATTAGTACTAGTAGGCCCACAAGTACTACAAAACTGAACATATGAAGAAAAAAAAAAATGTTTCCATTGGATTACGACTGCCAATGTTGACATGATCAGATTGAGCACAATACCGTAGACTTAATAATCCAGTCTCTGAATCTGATGTGATCAGTGATAGAGCCTCTGCGTACCACCAGAGAAAGACAAAGTCATCAATACTAATGCCCAATGGCGATTAAGCTTACATATCAAAGTCGCAAGATAAATAAATGTTTAGACCTAGGCTAGTACGGAGGTATAAAAGACTCAAAAGTTGGATTATTCAGTCTATCTCTAGTCTATGAGTCTATGCAGGTGAATGAATGAAAAGTATAGCCTAGCCTAGTTCAGTACCATATAAAATATTAAGTCTACATTACAGTATAAATACCGTACAGAGATATTAGATTAAATCGCATCTCATTCACATTTAATATAGTCTGTTGTACACAAGCCACACTTACCTGTAATCCATATTCAGCAGCTTGCACTTTTTCAACTGTAGTTTCCCTCAACTCAGATCTTAAATTTTCCACTTCCAACCGAAGTTCTTCGATTGTTAGTTCGTCAGACATTTTGTAAGATTATTAGACCTCCGTGGATAACTTAGAGCGAAATTTCGATAGGTTTATGAGGGTGTCTTATCTCATGAAAGCGCAGTTGGTCAAACATATCAGATTTTACATGAGTATTTCAGCTTGTTTAGTCATCCATTTTGCAATATGGCTGATATTCATTTATGGTTGCAGATCTACATTCCCCACCTCACACACATTCGCTACCATTCGGCTAACAGATGCATTCATTGACCGACCCTTCCGGTAGTTAGGTTAATGAAATGATTTGAGATCTTTCTAAGAACTTTTTACTTAACAGCCAAGGATGATAGATTTTTTTTACTAAAAGCTATTGAATATTATTAAACTGACAATTTATTAATACAGCAGGATGTAAGTCAGTAATTAACAACAAGTGGACGATAATGTATGGTAATCGTGCGCGATGGTTGTAGCCGGTGAATACCGATTTGTACATCGGGAGTCTTCGGCAAGGTCATAGCCGGTTCGCAAACTCCCACGCATTGATTGATATTCATGCTGTCAGGGGGTGCATATTTATGTAGTCCAATCCCGTATAATTTCTGAGTGTTGATTTTGTGAAAATCGTTAGTCATTTATACAGACATGGATACAACCCGTATTTTCAAAAGATGCTTTATTCAAATTTTGTTTATCTTAATTCATTCACCTCGAATTTTTAGGTGGATGAAAAATTCAAATTTTCAGACAGTCTAATGCAATCGGAAATGCAAAGAAAAAAAAATCTCCCAAAATATATTAACGATCTTCTGTGCAGCTTCTTGGGTAACTAATGTGTATTGCATTTCATGCGTGTCAACAACTTAAAGTATCAAATCTAAAATGTATTCTTATCAATCCGATTGAAAAGAGACCGATCGATCACATAACAATATGATGTTAATTTTACGTTACATTTACGTAAAAATGGTCAGTCAGTTTACCATCATTTTGCTCATCTTTTTAACGATAATTTTACGTCAGGAAATGACGTTAATCTAACGTAAACTTTACGTCATTTTTACGTTATATTTACGTCATTTTCTGACGTAAATCTAACGTAAACTTTACGTCATTTTCTGACGTAAATCTAACGTAAAATTTGCGTAAAGTTTACGTCATTTTCGTTAGATTTACGTCAGAAAATGACGTAAACTTTACGTTAGATTTACGTCAGAAAATGATGTAAATATAACGTAAAAATGACGTAAACTTTACGCTAGATTAACGTCATTTCCTGACGTTAAATTGTCGTTAAAAGGATGAGCAAAATGATGGATATCTAACCGATCATTATACCGTAAATCTAACATTAAATTAACATCATTTACGGATGCAATTCTAAAGTCAAATTTTGATGAGCATTAAAACCTTCAAAATTATTCATTATTTGCGGCAGTAAATGGGAAGTACATTCAACCAATAATCAAATTTTCCTGACCCGTGGGTGAGGCTAAAAGTTGAGTGGTCCAACGTGTGCGCTTTAGATCATAAGGTCTGTCATTGAGTCAAGTGGTTTGTTTCCACACCCAACTTGAACATGGGTTTTCTCTGGGTCCTCCTACTACTAAAGATTCCTGGTGCGGATGAATTATTCAACTTGAATTGAATCACTTAGTCCCAAAGGACAGTTTATGTCTATTGGATGTTTTACCCCATTGCTCTCTATCTACCCATAACCAGTCAGAATTCTAAATGTATTGCACAGAAAAGTTAAAAATCTAGCAGAATTATATGACAAAATATACTACAAGTATGTATACATATACTTTATTTAAAAGACAAAAATATAATGTTATAAAATACAAAATACACATTTAAATATTAACAGTTTTTATCCACAGCTGTTTGAGAAATGAAGACGGGCATATGCCACACAGTGTGCAGAGCTATGGCGTACTCTTATATAAAATTCCAACTGCCAAGGGATCTTTCACACACACACACACTTGAGTTTACACTGTACCTTGTTTTTTTTGTCCCTTCCGTATGACTAGTCAGCCATCCATGTCAGGTCCTCTGTCCGGCATCACTGACACGGGAAAATGTTCAAGAAAAAGGTCTACATTAGCGCTATGAAAGTGTTGATATGCATATAAGAAAGAAAAAACTGGGATATTGACCAAATTGGGCCAAAACCTATAGCCTCTATCTTATTTGCTCAAGGTATTGATGGAATAGAAGTTAACTTTGGAATGAGTGAAATGAAATGGGTTTAATGTCCTATTCCGACAGGGCTAATGACATGGAAATATGCTATACAGTGTCCTATTATGGAATTTTATCCAGACAGCGGCGCTAAAGCCTACTCTTATATCGAATTCAAACTGCCAAGGGATCTTTCACGTGCACACCAATGTGTGCACAGGACCTCGATCATTCGTACCATCCAAACGACTAGACTAGGGAGAATTAACCAAGGAAAGCAAAGTCCTGAAAAGCTGTATATTGATAATGCTTGTCCTCTCACAATCGGAATGATTCACATTTCACACCCAGTGTACGGACAAACAGGGCCAAAATTGATATGTGGGTGTATAAACAAAGATATATACTACACCAATATTACATGTGTTGCAGAATTGGTTTAACACATTTCAAATATAATTGTAACACGGATATTTGCAATGGTTGATCCATGACAAAAGATTTGAAATATTTTGAAGAGACGCAAAAGGTTACGCCATACAGTGTGCTATGAGATAATTTTGCCCGGGCAGCAGCGCTATGGCCTACTCTTGTATCGAATTCCAACTGCCAGGGGATCTTTTATGTGCACGCCAATGTGTACACTGGACCTTGTTTTTTTTTGTCCCATCCAAACGACTAGACAGCTGTCTTCGTCAGGCCCTCCGTCCTGCATCACTGACAATGGGAAACCACACCGGAAAATCAGGATGAACTTTCTCGGCCAATGCAGGGATCGAACACCCGACCTCAAGGCTAGCGAGTCAGCGTCTTACCCACTTAGCCACATGATCCCCCCTTGGCCTCTGTACATGTAGAGATGAATTTTGAGCTACCTTTATATATATCAAGGATGTAACCCTCTATCAGTTAACCCGTCACGGATTGGTTGCATTGGTGAACCGGTTCAAAATATTCGTTTCATATCATACCTGACCTTCAAATCCAGGAATTGTAGCCACAACGGGGATCACGTTGGTTGAGTCGGTAAGACACTGGCTATCTAGTCTGGAGGTCGGGTGTTCGATCCCTGCATTGGCCGAGAAAGTTACTCCAGATTTTCGGGCGTGGTTCTCCCTTGTCAGTGATGCAGGACAGAGGGCTAGACAAGACAGCTGTCTAGTCATTAAAATGGGACAAAAAAATGAGGTCCCATGTACACATTGGCGTGCACGTACAAGAGCCCTTGAAGTTAGAATTCGATATAAGAGAAGGCCGTAGTGCCACTGTCCGGGCAAAATTTCCCACATAGCACACTGTATGGCGTATGCCCATCTTCATTAGCCCAGTTCAGAGCAAAACAGTAGGACGTTAAACTTTCATTTCACTAGCCACAGCTCTGTTTTCTTTCAACAAAGGGGGGGGGGGATGGGTGGATGGCTGAATGGTTAGCGTGGTTGAGTCTGTCATTGAGTCGAATGGCGTGGTTTCGAAACCCCGGTTGTACGTGGCAAGGAGTAGGGTCGCCTGTCCAACCTTGTGGGTTTTCTCCGGGTCCTTTGGTTTCCTCCCACTGCTAAAGACCCCTACGCGCAAGCGAATTATGTAAATAAAAAATTAAACCATATGTTAGTCCCGAAATGACCTAGTTTGTGTCGAGTGGACGGTAAACCCCATTTCTCTCTCTCTCTCTTTCACCAAAGGGGGGGGATCAAGTGGCTAAGTGGGTAAGACGCTGGCTCGCTAGCCTGGAGATCGGGTGTTCGATCCCTGTATTGGCCGAGAAAGTTCATCCTGATTTTCCAGCGTGGTTTCCCTTGTCAGTGATGCAGGACGGAGGAACTGACAGACGGACAGCTGTCTAGTCGTTATGGGACGAAAAACCGAGGTCCCGTGTAGACATTGGCATGCACGTAAAAGATCCCTTGGCAGTTGGAATTCGATATAAGAGTAGGCCGTAGCCCCGCTGCCCAGGCAAAATTTCCCTCATAGTACACTGTATGGCATATGCTCGTCTTCATTAGCCCAGATTTAGATAAAGAGCTGACCATTCTTGCTATGATTGTTCAAAAATAAATAATATACATGTAAAATGAAAATTTCATTCAAATTACTTCATTCTGAGCCAAGTTATCACAGTTTCTAGTTTCGACATGATGTGTGCATTGTGGTAATGAGGGCACAGGTATATTCGAGACTTGGCCTCACTTTCCCATTTTTTAATTAAATTTTTAAATTGCAGGCCAGTTAAAATCTTGAGTATCCAATGCCTTCATATTGCATACTTTTACACATTTTGTCAGGCAGTTTCATTTTGATTTTCCCTTAATTCGAATTCAACCTTGATTATGCGATTTTTCGAACAATCAGGAGCCATAATCGAGGAAGTTACGTTCGGATATGCGCGATTATGAAAAGGAACCAAGATCTTAGTGTGTAATGGTTATATATTCCCATTGTTTTTTTTTTTATAAATCGAATAAAAATTGTGACCTCTACAGGGACCACAAGCTAAAAACGGATGGACGTCTGGACGGACAGGGGCTACGACAATATACGTCCACATGAAAATGTGGGCGTATAAAAATTGTGACCTCTATAGGGACCACAAGCTAAAAACGGATGGACGTCCAGACGGACAAGGGCTACGACAATATACGTCCACATGAAAATGTGGGCGTATAAAAATTGTGACCTCTATAGGGTCCACAAGCTAAAAACTTGATTTTTCGTACAATCAGGGACCATAATCCAAGAAGTTACGGTCAGATACATGCCAATATCGAAAGCAACCAAGATCTTTTGGAGATAAACCTATATTTCAAGTTTCGTCAAAATCGGATAAGAATTGTGACCTGTAGAGTGTCCACAAACAATTGTGTACAGACGTCCGGACGGACCGGGGCTACCACAATATACGTCCACATGAAAATGTGGGCATATAAAAATTTTGACCTCTATAGGGTCCACAAGCTAAAAACATGACTTTCAGTACAATCAGGGGCCATAATCCATGAAGTTACGGTCCCACAAACAATTGTGGACGGACCGATGGACGTTCGGACGGACAGGGGCTACAAAAATATACGTCTACATGAAAATGTTAGCGTATAAAAAACTGTCACCTTCACAATCACAAACTAATTTGGACAAACAAACAGTCAGGGCAACGATATAATACCCCAGTATTGAAATAAGGTATATACTAAATTACACCAATATTACATGTGTGATAGAATTTGTTAAACACATTACAAATATAATTTTAACACAGATTTTTGCTATTATTGATCTATCACAAAAATTTGAAGAATTTGTAAGGGTTTAAAAAGTTTCCCCGTATACTATGGCGGTATATTAGATTCAAAATTCTAACATGCTATCGTCTAATTTCTTACTTCTACTCTTGTAATTTCTAACTTCCATTCATGTAATTTCTAAATTAAGACAATGTATAATTCAACTTCTTTTTTTGTTCAGTGTAAATTTTAATTGTTTCATCTTATTTCTATTATTAAGGCGAAAAATGTCTAGTCACTTTACATGTTAAGCATGAATGGTAAACAAATTTAGAATTTTGATTTCTACCTAGCAACCATCATTATGACGTCGTTTGGTGTCGCCACCGTTCGCTCAATTTGGCGATTGAGCACCTGATCGGGACCATTCTGTTGATACAAATGACTCGCTCTTAGTCCAGTTGAATGGTTTGGTGGAGTGCTAAAATTGAAAACAACTTCGAGAGAGAGAGCGAGAGAGAGAGAGTCTGATGGGGTTAAACGTCCACTCAACACAAACTACATGTAGGTTCGGTATTAACATGGTTCAATTTTATTTCAATAATTCGCTTGCGCGTAGGGGTGTTTAGCAATGGGAGGAAACCGAAGGACCCGGAGAAAACCCACTAGGTTGGAAAGGCGACCCTATTCCTTGTCACGTACAACCGGGGAATCGAAACCACACCAGTTGACTCAATGACATACCTTATGGTACAGCGCGCACGTGCTAACCTTTCGGCCGTCCAACCCCACAAACAACATTGAACGTGATATCTATGTATGGTTTGCAAATACGATTTCAAATACGGTCGGTAAGACGCTGGCTCACTAGCCTAGCGGTAGGGTGTTCGATCCCTGCATTGGTCAAGAAAGTTCATCCAGATTTTCCGGCATGGTTCCTCCTTGTCAGTGATGCAGGATGGAGGGCCTAACAAGTACAGCTGTCTAATCGTTCCGTAGTGCCGCTGTCCGGGCAAAGTTTCCTTCGTAGCACACTGTATGGCGTATTAGCCAAGTTCGGAGTAGAATAGTAGGATGTTAAACCCCATTATATTTCATTTTCTATTTCAAATACAAGCTAAACAGCATTTGTTCATTTTTTTTAAGACAAATTGAGCCAATTAATATTTATATACTGTTGGTCTACATTAACACAGGGTACAATTTTATAGATAACTCTTACTGAGTTTAATATAAAGCAACGTTTCGACGAGGACACTCTCGTCTTTATCAAGAATGTGTCGTTTATATCAACACAATGGTCCCGACCAGGTGCGCAATCACCAAAAATGACTTCATAATGATGGTTGCTAGGCAGAAGTGTAAAAATTAAGAAGACGTTTTTCGTCTAAATAATAGAAATAAGATGGAATAGAATTAAAATTTACACTGAACAAATAAAGAAGTTGGATTATACATTGTCTTAATTTAACAAAATACATGAATAGAAGTTAGAAATTACATGAATAGAAGTTAAAAAATACATGAACAGAAGTTAGAAGTTAGACGAAAGCTCGTTAGAATTTTGAATCTAATATACTGGCTGCAGTAGATTTTCAACTCACTGATACAACTCAGTTCAAGCCAAAGAGCGGTTATATGATACTGTGACACAGTGACAGGATATCTGCTTGAGGCAAACTATTCATAAACAATTGACTCTTACAAGATCAGACGGAAAATATTTTAAGCCTACTGCTTGTAAAGTAAAGCTTTGGCCTACATTCTGGTGAATTTTGTGCTACCATAGATACATATATGAGTTCGTTACATAATTAAAAAGTCTTTATTTCTTTGCCATCTGGGTGGTTTCATAGACGAGTGTTATTGAGGAGTGTTATTGAGTTCAGTCGCTTGGTTTCAATCCCAAGTCGGTATGTGACAAATAGTTGTGTATGATAAGTAGTAATGTCATCTAGCTTCCATATACAAAGCCCTTATCAGCCTTTTTATAACTTCCTCGACATGACTGCCATGAATGGTGCTCAAATATAGGGTCTGTAAAAAAAAAAACAAAAAAAAATTCAATTAAAGCAACTTTTATACTCCAAAATCAAAATGAAATTAGGTTTAAATTATCATTCAATGTGTACAAAATACCTTGGTTTTTTGTCCCATTCGAAAGACTGTACATTGGCCCCAGCCTGCAGAGACTGGCGTTGGCCCTCTCCAGACTCTCTGTCGTGCGCTCAAAAGTCAACTTTAGTTATGCACAGCAGGTAGATTTTTGATGAAAAGCAATAGCAGTCGGGGTCCAAGGGGGAGACGTCAAGTTTGGAATTACGTTCTGGTTGATTACAGTGTTACAGAAGAATTTGCTATATTTCTGCTATTTAGAATCAGAGAAGATTGAGATTAAAGTGTTGCCAATGCTATGAAAGTAAAAATGTCATGTGCCAAAGCCTGCAGCGTTGAGTAGTGAGGACATATTTTTTTTTAGTCCAAAAGGTCTAAGTAATTATTAATTAAGTAAAAATGAAAATGTGTACAGTAATAACCTGATAGTAATTTTTTTTTTTCACAAAAGCAAACTGTTTCGTAACCTGGCGTCTTACAGAAGTAAGAATTACGGTGAAAAATTAGAAAAATAAGGACAGAAATAATTTTACATCTGTGTGAATAGTATTTATTAGTATTTTTACTACTATTACATTGTATTGTAAGTTCTTTTCATATCGCTGAATTTGTAGTCTCAGTATACGTGTATATCAGCAGTCGGGGATATAAGAAAAAACTTACTTTCAAATAAAACCTCTCAATTTAACTGGTATAATCTATCTTTCTCTGTTTGTGTAATCCAAGTAGCTGTATATTGAACATTTCTCATGCACTCCACGAATAAATTCCAAAACGCCCGCCATCTTTAAAATACCCTTCCCAGAATACCTCGCTTCCGGGTTCAGAGTTGTAAAAAAGTACGTACAAATATAGAAGAATCAAAATGATTTTAATAATGATAGTTTAATCAATGTGGACAATATACTGAAAAAGACAACAAACATAGACCACCTAACATTGAAATCAGTTAATAGAAATTACATTTAATAATCTATCGATGTAGTTCTTCATTTGTATTGACTGTAATTTATCTTGACCTTGACCCAAAATGGCGGCATATATCATATACGTAGATAACGGAGTCTATGCGACTATCAACTGTAGGCCTACGCACTTCAATATTTTATATATAGTCTATAACTACGTAATATTTTAGGCTTATGAATAGTAAAATTGAAGAAATTATTATATGATTCAGAGGCCTTTTTTTAAGCATGCACATGATATAATATACATACGTACAGCTTTATTCGGATCACGACGGATGCAGTACTGCACTGGCAGTTGCCCAACTCGTATATTTGGTTGATGTTTTTTTAAATAGATCGACTAGAGCCATTTTATTCAGTTGTATCAAATTAAATAATCCCGATTTTTAAAATAATATTTCCATTGCGAATATAGGTATCTACTTTTAAGATGTCGGAATTTTTTTTATATTTATTTTCCCAGTCTTATATTTATCTAGGTCAAACTACAACATATTTATTCGACCGTTGGACAACTTTCAAACGTGTGATAGAATCTACTATAAGGACTAAATTAAATATATTTTTTGTGGTAACAGAGCTTAGACACATAACAAATTGTACACACATGCAATAAAATAATATCTAAATTTCTACAAATTTTGACCGAATTTAAATTGGTTTGAAAGGCCACTAACTTGTCTGAGTTGGGGTATTAAGATAATTTATATTTACTTATTGTGCAAAAGTTAGTCAATTTAATAAATTCAATTACCACCCATGCAGTTAAACGCTGCCCCAAAATTAACATTCAGGCTGTAAAGGTGTTTTGGGCAATGAAATAAAAAAAAGTATTGTAATATTTTGGAGCAGATTTTATTTTGTTTAACTTCTAATTGGTTAATTCTTGTATGCATGGAAAACAGGCCACATGAAGCCAAGCCTAGAAAATATGCCAGAGTGTCCTAAATCTAATTAGCCATCAAATTTCCAAACATTCAACCAAAATGAGACGGAGGAGTCCACTAGGCCTACTATATTATTATTATGGTTCAATTATAGCACTTCATTACACATGAGTATTTCTAAGCGCATTCACAAAAACACCCATTTCAACACCATTTTTGGGGGGTTGGATGGCCGAATGGTGACGACCTGTCATTTAGTCAACTGGCGTGGTTTCGAATCCCCGGTTATACGTGACAAGGAGTAGGGTCGCCTGTCCAACCTCATGGGTTTTCTCCGGGTCCTCCCACTGCCAAAGACCCCTACGCGCAAGCAAATTATTGAAATAAAATTAAACTATATGTTAGTCCCGAATGACCTAGTTTGTGTCAAGTGGACGTTAAACCCCATTTCTCTCTCTCTCTCTCTCTCTCTTGTTAAACCCCATTTCTCTCTCTCTCTCTCAACACCATTTTTGAAATAATTTTTTTTTAAGTTTTGGATGGAAGAGGACTCACAAAGAGTTTTTGGAAGACAATTTCACCTTTTAGCTGCTCTGACAGAGAAAGAATATTGACAAGCATATTCAATATGTTTCTTTTCTTACGATGGTTTAACAAAATAAAATTTACAGTTCGCACTACTTTCGAGTAGTTGTTGTAGTCACAGAGACTCGAATAGTAAGGAGAATGTGTTTGTGAACTGCACAGGTTTTTTTGTGGAATTATATTTATGACCCCTTTGCCACAGTGGCTAAGTGAATAAGACACTGGCTGGCTTGCTTGGAGGTCACAGGTTCGCTCACAGTGTTGCCTGAGAAAGCTCATCAGAATTTTCCGACGTGGTTTCCGCTTGTCAGTGGTGCAGGACGGAGGGCTTGACAAGGACAGCTGTCTAGTCGTTTGGATGGGACGAAAAACTGAGGTCTTATGTACACATTGGCATGTACATAAAAGATCCCCTGGCAGTTGGAATTCAATATAAGAGTAGGCCTGAGCACTGCTGTCCAAACAAAACTCCCTTGTAGCACACTGGCGCGAGGTTGGATGGCCAAATGGTTAGCGTGTGCGCGTTGTATCATAAGGTATGATTGAGTCAACTGGCGTGGTTTCGATTTCCTGGTTGTACATGACAAGGAGTAAGGTCGCCTGTCAAACTTCATGGGTTTCTCTGGGTCCTCCAGTTTCCTCCCACTGCTAAAGACCCCTACGGGCACGCGAATTATTGAAATAAAATTAAACTATATATGTTAGTCCAGAAATGACCTAGTTTGTGTCGAGTTGATGATAAATGCCATTTCATTCTCTCTGAGGTCCCATGTACACATTGGCATGCACTTAAAGATCCCCTTGCAGTTGGAATTCAATATAAGAGTAGGCCTTAGCACTCCTGTCCAGACAAAACTCCCTGGTAACGCACTGGCGGAGGGTCGGATGGACAAATGGTTAGGCGGTGGACACACTAGCCGAATGATTCGGTGTCCACTGTCATTCGGCCGAATAATTCGCCCGAATCAATTATATTCGCCTGGTGTGTTCGCTTCGCCGAAGCATTCGGCCGAATATAGAATTCATTAGCCAATCACCACTCATATCGAGAAGTCACATGATAGATTAAAGACACAGACGCCGCCATGTTTAATCATGTGACGTGAAAGGTGATGCAACCGACAGGTTGAATCGGGCGAAGCATTCAGCTAGTGTGTCCACCCATTCAGCCGAACGATTCGGCTAGTGTGTCCATCGATTTAGCGCATGCGTGTTGTATCATAAGGTATGTCATTGAGTCAACTGGCATGGGTTCCATTCCCGGGTTGAATATGACAAGGAGTAGGGACGTCTGTCCAACCCCGTGGATTTTCTCTGGGTGCTCCGGTTTCCTCCCACTGCTAAAGACCCCTACGGTTAGTCCTGAAATAACCTAGTTTGTGTCGAGTGAATGTTAAACCCCATTTCATTCTCACTCTCCCTTTGGATGGTGCCACACTTTTTCATGTATTATCATTATTTGTTTTCCCTCTCAGGTTTGATTTCGATTGCAAAACCACATAAAAAAGGCTATTAATTGGACTACTTTCAAGTTGCTGTAGTCACAGACTCAAATAGTAAGGAGAATGTGTTTGTGAACTGCAAATTTTTTTTTTGTGGCACTACATTTATGACCCCGGAGCCACTGACTGGCTAGTGTTCATCAGGATTTTCCGATGTGGTTTCTGCTTGGCAGTGTTGCAGGACAGAGGGCCTGACAAGGACAGCTGTCTAGTCGTTCGGATGGGACGAAAATCTGAGGTCCCATGTACACAAAATGAAATGAAATGGGGTTTAACATCCTACTGTTCTGCTCCTAATCCGGGCTAATGAAGATGGGCCTACACCATACAGTGTGCTATGAGGGAAATTTTGCCCGGGCAGCGGCACAACAGAATACTCTTATATCGAATTCCAACTACCAAGGGATCGTTTACGTGCACTCCAATGTGTACAATATCAAGTTACTGTAGTCACAGACAGGAATAATAAGGAGAATGTGTTTGTGCACTGCACAGGTTTCTAGTCTTTCGGATGGGACGAAAAACTGAGGTCCCATGTACACATCGGCACAGTTGGAACTCAATATATGAGTAGGCCTTAGCACAGCTGTCCGGATAAAACTCCCTTGTAGCACACTGGCGTGGTTGAATGGCTAATGGTTAACTTTCAAGTTAACACACTGGCTAACTAACGAGGGGTCCGATCCTGGTATAGAATTTTCCCCTTGTTTGTAATGTAGGACAGTGTCTAGTCCTTCAAATAGGACAAAAAATCAAGATCTTGTGCTCATGTTGCATGTGCATGTAAACGAAACCTTGACAGCTGGAATTCGAAATGAGAGTAGGTCATTCATTCATTCCTTTTTCTCTTTATGTGTCGCTTACAGGCTGAAATTCTTAAAGGAGTTAAAAGGTTCGATCCCTGCATTGGCCGAGAAAGTGATGCGTGACGTAGGGCCTGATAAGGACACCTGTCTAGTTGTTCGGATCCGATGAAAAACTGAGGTCCTGTTGACACATTAGTGTGCACGTAAAAGATCCCTTGACAGTTGGAATTCGATATAAGAGTAGGTCGTAGTGCCGCTGTACGGGCAAAATGTCCCTCATAGGACACTGTATGGCACATGCCCGTCTTCATTAGCCCAGTTCGGAGCAGAACAGTAGGACGTTAAACCCCATTTCATTTCTATTGTTGGGCACCTGGAAATGGACAAAAATGGGTAGCAAGGCATATAATAATATAACATGAATGTATATAAACTGAATAAAGTTCAGTCTTATCTGGTTTTACTGTATATTTTAATCAATTATGTTCGACAAAATATGCAAAAAGCCCAAATTGAATTACAGTCTTTGGCGTCTGCTTATTCTAGTCCACACCAGTATTGTCCTGTGGGATATGGTTAGCCTTCTTCATCGAGTCGCTTCATTACAAATGGTGCTCATGTTATTAAACTGACATTTGTTTACGTAAGAAAACTAAGGATAAAAAATGACAGTAATTTAATTGTTAGTATCATGAAATTAAACTGACATTTGTTTTACTTTATACAACTAATATCAGGTTTATGTTAGAAAACTAACATTAGATTTATGTTATAAAATTAACGTTAGATTTACGTTAGAAAACTAACGTTAGATTTACGTTAGAAAACTAACGTTAAATTAACGGTTAAAATTATGACATAAAAGTAACGTTATATTAACGTTAGAAAACTAACGTTATATTAACGTTAGAAAACTAACGTTAGATTTACGTCAGAAAACTAACCATAAACTAACGGTTAGAAACCTGATGTAAAATTTACGTTAGAATAACGTTAGAATTATAACCAATAATACATATATAATTATTATGTCTGAATTCCAACTATTTATCAATTGTTAGAATGTGCACACACTTGTAATTTTATTTAATCAAGAAGTATTTAAAGCGAAAAAAGTTGGTTAGTAATACATCATAAAGTTTACGTTACATTTACGTCATTTTCTGACGTAAAAGTAACCATAACCATTATGACGTAAAAGTAACGTAAATTTAACCAAAGAATTTTACCATTATTGGACGCTAACCAAAATCTAACCATAATGACGTAAACTTTACGTAAATCTAACCATCAATGTTAACTGGGGAAGTATTTCAGAAAAATATAGTTAATGCTTGCATTGACTGTTATCGTCTGCAGTGGACAATTCATCATATCTTTGTAAGTACTGATAGAATTGTACCATTTTTGGACTGATATTCCTGAGGACATTCAACTTTCACAATATTGTACTTTGCAACGGATTACAACCCCTTCATTGTCAATTAAAAACTTTAATAGCACTTTATTTAATAATCAAATTTAGAGGTTTTATAAATTCTTAAATTGAATCATTTGTATCCTAAATCAGGGATTTTTGCGTCATTCATATTCATTTATGAACCAAATTCAGTTTCGGTTTTACCTTTAAATGCCCACCCGTAGATACTGTGAGTGTACAGCGTTAACCCGAGACATTGATTACAATCATGGTGAGCCGTTTGCCAGCAGCATTCGATTCATCCGTTCGTGGTTTATTCTTTTACTGTAAATTGAGGGTATAAAGAACGATAATTTTAAATTGTAACATTTGCACCACAAATCCGTTGATTAAACTAAACGAATAAAGCATATTGTTGTTTATGTCACAAAAATATGAGTGCATTTGTATAAGTACAATCTACATCATAGATCGCCTAGAAAGTCCAGGCCGAGAATGTTGAACAGGATTTTGCGGCGGGCGGTTCCCCCTTGCCAGTTGTGTAGGACGGAGACCCGCTGGACAAGGGACAACGTATAGTCGTTCGGATGAGACGAAAACCCGAGATTTTCTGTACATGCTGATGTGCACGTATTTATAGCCCTTGCCATTTGGAATTCGAAATGAAAGTATGCCATAACGCTGCAAACTCCCCGCCCACCTCACCTCACCCCACTCCACCCCATACGTTTCACATTTTGCAGCCGGTATAGTAGGACTACATTACACACACTTCTGTGAAAGTTGAGCCCTTGTAGACTGTCACCAGATTTGTTTTATTTTTCAGGACGATAGTTATTGGGATGTAATAGGTTCGACGGCGGGGGTGGGGGCTCTTTTACAGCGAAACTTTGTGTTGAGAATCTTCGAAAAAACCGAGGTAATCTGCAGAGCCAAATTTCTAATGTTAATGACTTTGCGTCAATCGGCCGAATCGCAAATTTCAGTTTTCTTGGATGAGCGGGCTAATAAGGTCTAATCCAGATAAGGAGAGATCGATTGGGTTGAAACAAACTTTTGCCACCAACAAGTATAATAATTGAATGAATTATAGACAAAAGGACTGCAACAGTAGTGTTATTATTGTCTTCATACCAAACCATCTTGTAAACCGACCCATTGAATTCACCACAAATGGGCGTCTATAGGATAGTCATCAAGAAGTACCTAAAACTGAAAGCACTTACCTCCCATTAACCTTTTATTGCAGTAAAACCGCTCGACTGCAGCCGAAGCCCAGCGTTGATTTTGGCTGTGTTAAATTAATAAATAATCTTAATCTTCATAAATTATGGCCTAAAACATTCACGGGGTCATGCGTTAAATCAATAAAGAATCTTGGCCTTCATAAATCATGGCCTACAACATTCACGGGATCATGCTGGTTAATTTGATACCATGCAGGACCCGTGAAAGGAGGGGAGGGGGGGGGCAGCTGGGACACTTGTCCAGGAGCCCGGAGCCTAGAGGGGCCCGGAGGTCTGCTAAGTAATGTTTGGGGGTTTTTTTTGTTGTTATAAATTAATATAAAGAAATACATTGTAGAAGATCGTAAAGCCGGTGACTTTTCTGAATGTGCGTATAAGTGGCGTGGTCGTAGAATTAGAATCGGATTCTGCCCCTGATAGAGACGCTGTAACTTTCAAACATTTTCAAGCCCGGCCGAGACTAAGGGTCTATAAAACCTTATCTAAAAATGCGTGCATTATTTTTGTAAATACTTTAGTATACTATTCAAAAAAAGTGGGGGATATTTGATTTTGGGGGCATAATACTAAAATATGCAAATGACTACGAAAAAAGTCACTATAGAACCTAACAGAAGAAACATTTCCAGTTACATGTGACGCCCAAACGCACCAATAGCTACCGCATGGAATGCAGGTGATGCTTGAGATCATCATGGGGGTCCAACCCAAGATTTGCACGACTCTGACTTTGAATGTTACAGTCATTGTGGCATTGAATTCCAGGGTGGAAACATCAGTTTAACTGTTTTAGTGACCAGAAAACAAATTTTGATATGCGTCGGCTTACCCAAAATGAAAGGTTACGTGCCCTTGGCATGCTACAGATCGGCACAACACAGGCGGTTGTGGCGCGGACGATGAATGTTTCTCAGTCTGTCATAAGCAGGCTATGGTCCAGATACCGTCATACACAATCTGTACAGGACAGACCACGCTCAGGTCGACCAAGGGCGACAACTCAAGCCCAGGATCGATTTATCCGTAACTTGGCCTTGAGAAATCGTGTCATCACAGCAAATCAGATCAGCGCTCGTCTTCAAACAGACACTGGTGTGAGAGTGAGTGGCCAGACGATTCGGAATCGACTGCATAGGGGTCACCTTCGCGCCCGACGTCCTCGCGTGATCCCTTGTTTGAGAGATCATCACATTCAGGCAAGACGTCGTTGGTGTAGGGATCGTCAACACTGGGATAATCGACGCTGGAGCAATGTGATGTTTTCAGATGAGTCAAGGTTCACTGTTGATTTTGTGGACAGACGTAGGAGGGTGTGGCGTCGTCGAAACGAGCGCTTCCAAGACGTTAACGTCATCAGACATGATCGATTTGGGGGTGGTTCTGTTATGGTGTGGGGAGACATCACTGTTGCTGGAAGAACGGCTTTACATGTTGTTGCAGGGCGTGTTACAGGCCAGTACTACCGGGACAACATCTTGGCAGTCCATGTTGTGCCGTTCGCACGACGTCATGGCCGCCGTTTCATCTTCCAGGATGACAACGCAAGATGTCACAGGGCCAAAAATCGTTACAGGTTACCTCCAACAACAGAACATCACCACATTACCTTGGCCAGCACTGAGTCCCGACCTCTCCCCCATCGAGCATGTCTGGGACATGCTTGGACAGAGGTTACGTCAACGTCAACAACGTCCTGCCAATGTCCAAGAACTTGCTGCTGCGTTGCAACAAGAATGGGACAATCTGGACCAAAATGACCTTAGACGTCTCATTAGGAGTATGCCACGTCGGATCAATGCTTGTTTGGCAAACAGAGGAGGATTTACCCGTTACTGACTTGGTTGTGATGCTGTGGTAACTTTGCTGTTTGACCCCGGGTATCATTTTACCCTTATAATGGTCAGTCTGTGCCTTACTTAGTCTAACGATCATTTGGAATAAATCGATGAATGTGAACTTCATTTCATTTTGTCATTTGTTTCTTCGTCAGTTTCATTAGGTGACTTTAATAACACTTAAAAATCAAATATCCCCTCCTTTTTTTGAATAGTATATATAATGATTAACACTGTTTTGGATTTGGTATAATTTAACCTTTCCTTCGCGCGAAGAAACTGCAGCGAATGTCCTTCTGTGTTTAAATCACTGGGCTAGTGACTTTGATGATGTTGGTCTCGTTATCTTCTACTCAGGAATTTCAGCTTCTAAAATTCCGGTATAAACTATGGCTCCAGTTATCTACAAAAATTGACGGGTATCTAGGAGACAGGCTATGCCAGCTATAGTTCGGAACACCTGATGGCTAATGGTCTAAAGTTTAAGGCGTGCGTTGTCTCATAAGGTCTGTCATTGAGTCAAGTGGTCTGGTTTCGATTCCCTGATTGTACGTCACAATCAGTATATAGGGTCGTCTGTCATATCTCGTATTGTCCGGTAGCTGAAGGGGGGGGGGGGATCGCCACCCGAGCTGTGAATTTATGAGACTTATACCAATTAGTCACTTTTCTGAAAACCACGATAAGCATGGACCAGAACACACACTCACTAACAAGCCCCAAGGAAGAGTTGCACCGCCCTGCCATTCAACCGGATAAAACGACCAGGCCTACACAAATGACCTATATACATATATGTGTACATTCTATGTTTATTTGTCTAATGTTCGTCTGCATATTCGTTTGTTTTATGTGCATGCGCCTTGTCCAGTGTTGTGTTTGCCTGTCTGTTCGTCTTAATCTGCCTATTTTGTCAATTCGTGTCGTCCAGTGTTGTGCTTGTTTTTGATTGTTTCCATCTGCACACACGTTACAGTTCTTGTTACATAAACGTATATATGTCCACGTCCGTATGTTAAATGTATATAGTCCGTCCTTTAAAGATACATTATGTAAGATTTAGATAAAGAACTGATCATTCTTGACAAGTAGCTCAAAAATAGATAATGTAAAATGAAAATATTGAAAATTTCATTCAAATTACTTCATTCTAAGCCAAGTTATCACTGTTTGTAGTTTTGACAAGATGTGTGCATAGTGGTAACCAGGGCACTGGTATATTCGAGACCTAGGCTAGCGTTCCCATTTTTAAATTAAATTTTTAAATGGCGAACCATTCTAATCTAGTTAAAATCTCGAATATCCGATGCGGTCGAGAGTTGATTAAGGTCTTGTTTTGTTAATAAATGTCTAATTAATAGTTTATATATCATTTCAGGCCTAAATAAAGACCTGCAATAGAAAAATTTAGCTCTTGCATAATGTATGTTTAAGTGTTTCCATGTTTACTTTATGTACATATATATATGTGAATATTTTACCAATCCTTTCACTCCTTTGCTAATCATCTTTTATATGTAAAATGTAATTGTCAGCGATATCACTTCGGTGGGAACGGACGTTAAATAAAGCTATTTCATACACGTCTCGAGGTATTTTGGAGGAGCATCCGACGGGGTAGAATTGATAGGGAAACGCTGCAGCCGTTTGTAGGGAAACGTGCTCGTGCTCCATTGAGGGAGCCCAGGACCAGGAGCTCTTGTGTTTCACTAGTTTCAGAACTGGTCGTCGCTAGTGGGTCAGAGCCGACTTGCCACGTGAGAGCCAGGGAGCGGATCTACTTAGAGCCCATCCCCGACGTGATCATTAGAGGAAGAGCCTTCGAACCCGCATATCTTTTTGTGTATTCTTGCTGTACTGATACCTGTATATTGTTGATCTATTAAAGATTCAGACCGAGCTTTGTGTTTTCTGGTTGCTGACATCGGGAGACACCAGAGCTGAGGTATTGTGGAGAGCTTGGGTATTCGAGAGTTGGCGAATCAGTCTTCATCCGAAGACAGCCCACAATTGGAATCTTAGTAAGTTGGGTAGTGGGTCTGAGGCCTATATCAGAAAGTCCTATATACCGATACCAAGTCTTAGCGTAGGGCTTCGAAACACAACAAACGTATCAAAATTGCCACATATACTCCTTAAGGAGTACTCTTTAGAAAGAGCCCGTTAGGTGTACTCGTAAATCTAAGACGGTGGTCATTTTAAGATGGTCGGCTTTCAGGCAACGAAATATCAGGAAATAGATGAAAAATTATACGGACTTTCTGGTTACCACAATGGATGGATTAGAAAGTTATCCGACCCAACATCTCCATAACAGGAGAACAATTACAACTCTACCCACATCTTCAACTTCAAGCTTAATAGAACGTACAGTTTAACAATTATGTTTCGACATAAACGTAAACATTTTCCCCAAAGGAACGATTTGAAATAATGAAACCTATATGTACTGAAAATTCCCAAAAGGAAATGCACAATGGTGAACCCCCATCTGTCAACATTGAACAATTGCATAGCGATACACGTTACAAACTGAACTCGCCTAAACTCATGTCATAAACTAAAGTGCAGTCTATGACACAACCAATCGAAACATTAATGTTCCCAATGAAGTTTAAACCTCTTATGTCAAATCGTCTTTATGTCACTCGTATTTAAACATCTATGATAAATAATTTGTATTTATAATACGCTGTGGTGTCTTGTTTTTACTTACTTACTTGGATTTATCCATTCAATAATACAGAGTGACCCTCTTAAATACCCAAAGGTGGTGTATTAACTTTATTTGATTATTCAGAAATTTTTAAAAGAACTTTAACGGGAACAATTCATTGTGGGCAGCTTAACTTGCGTTTAATTATTTTCGTTGTTTTATGAAAAAGGGAAATGTATTAATATTTACTGATAATCATTAATAGTGGTCTGAGCCAAAATCAGTTACCCCCCTTTATGTCGTCTGTTACGTGCGCATATTCAAACTTTCTGTCATGCAACTTAATAATAATATGGCTACTGAATAAAAAAAAGTATCGTAACAACACAACAAATTTCTCATCGTGTGTCTCTCTACACAATGTAGAAAACAAGCAAAAGGGAGGGTGGAAAGC
The DNA here is from genome assembly GCF_932274485.2 of Patella vulgata. Classification (NCBI taxonomy): domain Eukaryota; kingdom Metazoa; phylum Mollusca; class Gastropoda; family Patellidae; genus Patella; species Patella vulgata. The sequence goes on from NC_065885.2 coordinate 50,880,217, forward strand.
GTAATTAATGACCTTGATTCTTGACATTTGGTCAAGCTACACGTAAGATGGTGGCTTTTCATGTACAGCCATACCGAAAGAGTGAAATGGCATTTAACACCCTCTCGACACAAACTAGGTCAGTTTGGGACTAACATATGGTACAACATTTCAGTGGCATTTAACACCCTCTCGACACAAACTAGGTCAGATTGGGACTAACATATGGTACAACATTTCAATGGCATTTAACACCCTCTCGACACAAACTAGGTCAGTTTGGGACTAACATATGGTACAACATTTCAATGGCATTTAACACCCTCTCGACACAAACTATAGGTCAGTTTGGGACTAACATATGGTACAACATTGCATTGCGCGTAGGGGTCTATAGCAGTGTGAGGAAATCTGAGGAAACCCATAATGCTTGGCAGGCGTCAACCAAATTATGGAATAAAGAAAACAAAGAGCAGCTTATATTCTCATAAAAAACAAACCTTTAATAAACATGAATCTATGAATTGTTTACATTAAAAATAAATACACAAATCACTAATGATTTTACTTAGCGTCATCCGGTTTTCAAACCAGAGGTCATAGCTAATAAATTATTTACATTAGTGAACCATTTACATAACCTATATTTAACAATATTCAGTTTGGATGATCCGCGTTTATACATATAAACAATAGACTATATGATAAAACTAATGATTAATTCCAAATCAGTGAGATTGGAGCAATTGAGACAAAAGAACAAATGCAGCCGTTAGACTAACAGACATGTTAATGGTGGATGACGAACCACCAGCATTGTCTCGGCTAATCCTTTTGAAGGCATCAAGATGGCAGACAACGGCTAGTTTATCTTTCTCCAAATTAGTACATTGAGTTGGCAACAATCCACATTCCATCTCTGTTCGTAGACCAATAACAACGTCTGTACAACTAGCGTGTTTCTTCAAAGCCCACTGTTTTAAATCACAATCGACATGTTTCACTCGGATTCTGAAATATTAAAATATTTGTACATAAAAACTATGTAGGCGGGGGGGGGGGATTAAATCGCAACATGACAACAAACCCAGAACAAAGCTTTAGTTCTCCCATCAGATCTGCGCTTTAGCCAATCGCAGTAATTGTCTAAAGACGAACTCCTTCACTGAGCTTAGCTGTATTATGTCAACAATATATATATATTCAAGGTCTTAAAAATGGTTATTAATGTTTCCTACTTACTCGCAAAAGTTTTTGAAAAATACGTCTTCTTTCATCTCGGTTTGTTGAGCTGTCATCATTAAGTTAATCATCATTTCATTCTGGTCTTGTTGACATTTTTCAACAGCGGCTGTTGGTTCTTCAAAACAGTCAATTCCTTTCAAATACACTGCAAAGAGATAAAACATAAATTAGCACAACTATCCTTACCCAGCGTTTGAAAAAGAAATATGGACAGATCCTATAAAACAACGATTAAATCAACCAAAAAAAACCACACACACACACATGGGCGTATCTTCTGGTTCCCAAGCTAAAATATTATTTTGTGCAATGCTACCATCTTTAGTGCACGATAGTTCTTTATGGACCCGGGACCGAACATTAGACTTGTGACGTCATATTGAATATCGATGCGTCATTGTCCAAGATACAAACATGCCCAGTTTCATTTCGATGAGACTTGATTGGCAGAGCCTTGGGCTGTTTTGGAAGAGTGTCGTCCCCAAGAACAAGAAGATGAGTAACGCTCGTTAGTTCTCCATCAAAAAAAAAAGAAACAGTGCGTTCTAACATTAAAGTTGTCATAATACATACCGGAAGGGTGTGCGCATAAAATATTGACACCTTTATCCATAGATTCAATATCGAGACCGATTGCTCGTAGAATGACGGGTGATTCAGGACAAGCATCTCGTTTTTCTTTCATACACTTGGTTAGGGCATCTTTATGTCTGAAAATATGATTACATTGTTTTAAAGGCAATAACTATATCGCCGGTATAGGCAAGAGATGAATCCAAGAAATAAAACGGGGCTTAACGTCCTATTTTCCTGCAGCAATTATACTAAAGTGATTTAAATTTTACGTTCGATCCGAAAAACTCAATGTTGTTCCATGCTATGCATCCCTAGTCTGCAGCACTGAGAAGTGGCAACAAAAATGGGACAACCCTAGGAACTTTCTCCGACAACACCCGGATCGCAACCGGGACCTGCTGGTTGGTGAGCCAGTGCCATGGCTACCATGGACTAAAAAACTACTGTCCTTAACTTACCCGCAATACTGGGTTACGTCTTTTTCTGTTGTTCCAATAACTGCACCACGTCCCATGGTAGCGTTTGATAAAAATAGTTCAGGGTCAAGTTCCGCTACAGTATAGCATTGTCTAAGATCGCCGACAAGGGTGGCTCTGCATGCTGTAAAGACGTGACAAAAAATATTTATTATCTTTTTGGAGCAATAGGCCCTTATTTCTGCGGGGTTAAAACATGCTACATCTAAAGACATTTGGAATCTTACAATTCCATTGTATTTCGCAAATACAAAGTTTGAAATTCTGACTTTTGTATTGATTGGATACCAAAATGATTATAGAGGGGTATGCAAAGGGCGTTATTCATGGATATTTTAAATACTGGAGTTAAATTAGTTTATCAAATAATTAGGCCAAACCAATTTAATTTTTAGTTTTTAGCGGTCTTGATCTATAAAAAGCCCATTCAATTCTTGTGTACGATTTGTTAACAATTCAAGACTGAAATATTTGGAACCAAAAGCTTTTGAGAATAGCAAGTATGTACCTTTTGCTTCATAAATTAATTTTATTACTAAAGAAATTGAAGACAGAATTTTGAATAGGTTTTCCCGAAGAACAGAAATTCAGATTGTTGTGGCCTTTGTATGATTAAAGTCTGATTGATGACATGTTATTCTGGTTATTTAATAAATACTTACGATGAGCGCAAACCATGTCTAGTTGACCAAAGATAGCTCTAAAGTTTGTATCTATAGCCGGTCGTTCATCTTGTTGATTGGCGGGGTTGCACAAAGTTGAATTCATAAGTTTTCTCATAAAATCTATGCCACACTGGGTTACTTCGGTCTGTTTTCTATAAAGAAAGATGGAACTTGTTTTAGAGACTGTGCAGGTTTTTCAAATGTACCCTTGAATTTAAATTCATTTCGTACTAAAATTGCCTTTTTTTTTATCTTATATTACGTTACAATTTAACAGTACTTCCGGGAAACCCGTGGTGTGTACCAAAATTGTACTTACTATAATATGTAATACGGATGAATTATCTTATTTGCAAACGTCATTTCCAAGAAAATGGTAACACATGAAATAGTTTTAATATAGACCTGTAATGGTCATTATTATTTTATAAAGGCTAGAATGTAACGTTTTTCATCGAGTGGAGTATAAATAAGTTCTTCATTTACAAGAAAATGGGTAATATAATTTTAGGTAGATAATTAGTATATGTACAAGTACAACGACTATGTATGTTTTAATATACTAAATATATATTAACATTTCCTTGTAGCAGATCGCGAATACGACGTAACAACGTAAGGTCAACGACACTGCTGTGTTAATTCGTGACTGTGGTAATAAAATCACATACGTAGCCCGGACACATAGTGATTACGGTAATTGAGTACAGTTACAGTTATCTGGCTAATTCAGTTTCAACCGATTTAGATCTAATTAATAAATTCTTTTAACGGAGAATTGACTTTAAAAAATATATTAATATTATTTACTTATTGTATGATAAAAGTTTAATTCCTGTATAAATGCAATTTTAATTGTTTTGCAAAAGTCAGTGGTGGTTCATGGTCTATTCTCATTTAACTCTAAATTTTATTTTACTTTTCGTTGGTAAAAATAGAACTTCTCCAAATCTCCTTGTTTTGAAATAAAGAAAGAAAAAAAAACCTCTAAAACTTACGAGCAAGCTGTTTGTTTAAATTGTTCCATGTTAGCAGGGGCGGAACCGCTTGTTTGGTTGGTAACTAACCATAGGAAACTTGTTACTTCCATGCTGCTATTTGATACACATTGATATAAATTGTTGATAAATGTTGTACGGCACTGTGACATTTGTTGCTGCTGGGCCATTATTACTCCAATGGCACTGGCAACGAAGAGGGCTGTTAATTAAAAACACAATTTTATTATACACAATGTAAACAGATCCGAGCTATTTTTGAATGTTTCCCCAATTTATATACTAAAATCCGCAGGACTTTTCGCCATATCATTTTGGAAACTGATTTTAAAAAATGACTGCAGATGACAAGAAACCCTTCTATTAATTTTTCAAAAATTACCAAGAAGTCATATCGATGTCCGAACTTACCGCTAAAAATTTTAGACCACATCTTGAAACAGAAAAAAATACTTCTAATAACTCCACAGAATACACTACTCCTGATCCGATGAGTTGTTGATGTTGTGACTCGAATGATTTTGCAGTATCCACTAACTTTATTTAAAGGGTTGACGCTCTATTCATGGAGGAGTTCATGTTATAATATGACGTAACGTCCGCGACGTATCACGTGAGATGTATTTTATGACGTTGCAATCATAAAACTTTTCACGGGGCAATAAGCTTAATTAGATTTCATACAGGGTACGTTTAACTATATAAGGAAGTAACAAGCGTTATGATTAATTAATGAACTCTCATGTAAATTACTTTAGCCCTGTTCAACCCGAGATTTCTGTTTTTTATCCAGACCCTGGGGGGATTAAAGGAGATATCAAGGGCTAAACTGTTAATATTGATTGATTAGGTGATACAAGTAGTGGTAGGCGTGATCTTACAGTTATTTATTTATTTATTTATTTATTTAACAAATATACTTATTTTTTATTGTACCACATTTTGAAATGAAATGAAATGGGGTTTAACATTCTACTGTTCTGCTCTAATAAAGGCGAGCATACGCCATGCAATGTGCGCTATGAGGGAAATTTTGCTCGGGCAGCGGCACTATGACCTACTCCTATATCGAATTCCACCAATCGAGTTAATGTAGACGGACATACAGTGTGCTATGAAGGACATTTTGCCCGGACAGCAAATGAATTCCAACTTTAAAGGTGTGTTTTTCGTGTACGCCAACGTGTACGCGGTTCCTCGGTATATTGTCCCAACCGAACAACTAGACACTGTCAGTTGCCACCCCTCACCCGTCCGAAACCACTCTAGAAAAACCGGGAACTTTCTCTGATAACACCGTTATCGAACCCTGGTTAGTGAACCAGCGCCCTACCCACTGAGCCACCGCCCTGCTAAGGACGATTTCAAAAGAACAGCATCTCTGGGGTTTGAAATTCATAAGCACAACTAAAGTTTAATAGCTATCGGGTGTTCTAGAAACAGTAAGCATACTCTTCATCGTATACGACACCCAGAGCCACTTATAAATAAATATTACTGGACCTGAATTCAGAAACTTAACCGGTTTAAGATAATCTGTGCGTCAAAGGTGACGAGCTGACCCAACAAAGCATCAACAATTTGCTAGACACCTGAAATTATACCGTTTTAAATCTGCTTTACTTAGTGGCTACATTTTTCTTTTCCGAAATGAGGAAATAAAACTTTCAAGAACTGGTGAAAGATCATAAGCTACAGGACACCATTATCAGTTTACATGTGTGTACATCAGGAATACATTTTGGGGGTGTGGGGCACAAGGGAGACATTCTGTTGAATGGGTTAGAAAAAAGGCAAATAATAATCACACCTTTCTCTTATGAGGTCAGGTTTACTTTATTTGAATTAATCGGGACCAAAATTAGTTAAAATCCATCAAACGGTTCAGGAGAAGAAGTTGTACACCGTAAATTCTGTTTTTGCTTTAGATTCGAATTTTCAGGAAATGCGCTCTAATCTACAGAAAGATGAAGTTGGGGGGTGCGGGGGATTTTATACTGGTTTCAAGGTCTTTCGGTTACATATATTTTCAAAGCGATGAACGAACCTTATTTGAATAAATTACGGTATGATTTGGGTATTTTTCTTCACGTTTGTGATTCAAACGGAAAATATATGGATTTTATTTATGTTAAATGAATAGTATTCGCAAAATATTTATTGTTTAGAAAAATTCGAGATACATCACAGAGAAAGAAAACTGGGAAATCATTTGATGGAAACCCATCGTTACTGACACGTTAAATTGTGACCTATTGTTTATATTCCAGTATATAATATCTATAATTATTAATATTATTCTTTGAAAAGCAATAGCTACGGCTTTTAAAAAAAATCGTTCTATATACTCACACCCCGGCAAAAACACCCACTCCCCCCCCCACCCCGGCACCCCTTAAAATTAAATGACAGTCATGTACACTAGTCACGCAAGTAGAATGGAAGCATGAGGAAGCCAAAATTGAAAAGCGCGTCACCGGGTATTCCGGAAAGGGGAGAGAGAGAAATGGGATTTAAATTCCACAAGGTTGGACAGACGACCCTACTCCTTGTCACGTACAACCGGGGAATCGAAACCACGCCAGTTGAGTCAATGACAGACCTTATGATACAGCGCGCACGCGCTAATCATTCGGCCATCCAACCCCCCATTCCGGAAAGGGTAGTATACCCTAATTCGTGCGTGACACCCGCCATTACTGTGAGACATCCGTTTAGCGGACCCAAGTTTATTTCAATTTGGAAAAACATTTCTAAGAATATATTTATAAACTGTGTTTAGAATTTGTTTAAATAAATCATGAACTAAAATTAATGTAACTTTTCAGTAAATTCGTGCTAATTTCTTGGAATTGTTTAATAAAGAAAATTAATCATATTTTTTTTTTATGAAAAAAGAAAAAGAGCCCAAGGAAAATGTGATATCTTTTAACATCTGACACTGATCACTAATTTATATTAATTACTAATTACGCTCGTTAAAGTATGATTAGTGGCTTAAATGTTTTGCTGTAGTGGTCTCACCTTAATAACACCCAGGGGGCGTATAATTCTATGTAATATGTAAAGAAAGTTCGTTAACAGTATATTGATTGATGAAGGTGTTACATCTAGTGCCGCAAGATATTAGCTTATTCTCGCTTAACGTGGGACATGTAATTTATCCCAAACTATTTAAAACTTAGAATGATTTCTTCTGGCAGCATTCTTAGAGCTGCTGTTGGTGGTGATATAGCACAGCAGACACCACCTTCTGTTCAACTTGCCTGGTTTAAAGCAAGTAGCTTTTGCAATTATTGCCAACATGAGAAATCTTTTAGAAATTTATAATATATGGTGGAAATGATATCCGGGGAATCTGTTCAGTTTTCATAGAATACGATTTCTTTATATATGTATTCAATTTAATGGTCATAAACATAAAGTTAGGTTTCTATTTTTGTAATGGCTAAATTTTATACCCGCACGTTTACATTTTGATAGTTCACCAAGAGATCGGGTTATTAGCAGGAATGGCATTCTCTTTCTGCGATATCACTTATTTCTCGAAGCCGACGTCCAATAAAGCACAATTTATTTTGAAAGTGGATACTCAATAAAACTGTTTGAAACACACTTAATTTGGGGAGTGAATTTTAAATAACGCTATTTTAGGTACATTTTTGGAAGTGGACGTTTTATAAAGCTATTTCAAAAACACTTAATTTTGGTGGTGGAGGTTAAATACAGCTATTTCAAACACACATAACTTTGGAAGTGGAAGTTAAATACATCTATTTCAGACACATTTAATTTGAAACCTAATACTTCTTCCTCTTACATGTAAATATCAACACATTGATATAATATATGAGACTTGTATCTGTATGGGGGTAGCAATAATTTCTAAAATGTAAAGAAACCAGAAGTCTTGTTTTCAACCAATTTATTAGTGAAAATATTGCATGAACGTACAAAATATACAAATACACTAAGCCAATGTAAGCACTTGAATACAAGTTATAATAAATATTTCTTTTCTTGTCAAAATCTTGCATAAAATCTGAGAAATATATGATTTATTTTCTTTACAAACACATGCACAATTTAATAACTTTGAACAAATGTGGAATTTCGGAATTTGGGATATGAAGTTTTTTATGAGATTTCCATTGTGGATTACCCTGAAAAACTAACTAAGAAATAAAATTATATAATAAAAGACATATATTCAAAAGACACCATAGTAATTGTGTTCCATAAACCATTATATTTTCAACTGAACACTAAGAAACTTAAAAAATAAGATATATTTAATATCAAACCAATATACAACTAATAACGTATATATTGACTTCTGTACAATGGGACAATGCTACTACTGTAGAAGACAAATCGTTGTCTTTATAATAATAATAATATTTGAATTATTTACAATAATGAAAATAATGATGAGTGAAAAAAAAGTCTTTCATTGTTTCATCAGTCGATTAGACTTCATTCAAATACAATCAAAGTTTCAAATATATGAGCTATTTATGTACATTATGATTATTATATAAATTACAAAATGGAGTCGCATTCAAACATTTTCTGTAAGTCTTTATTGCAACAAATCTTCAGAAAATATCGTAAAATATTTTTATTAAAGACGCTGAATCTCTTTCAAACTGGAATATTGTGAAAGTGGAATATTTTGAAAGTGGAATATTGTGAAAGTGGAATATCTAAAAGGAATATCAATTCACAACGTTCAGTATTTACAAAGATATGATAAATTAAAATTTTCGCAACATAAACAAGCCAGTGCCACCTATAAGTGTCTTTAAAATATTTTGATGTACTTTTTTTAATCCAATTGTACACAGGCCAGGACATTATCTACCGTTGATATTTTGGTTTTGTGTTCTTAATTAAAAGATAAAAAATTGATCTGGGTACATTTGAGAATAGAGAATTAGACAATCTCCGCAAAATGCAAATGATGTTCAGCGGCTTTAACATCGGTAAACCAGTAAGTCAGCATTTTAGAGTTCATATGACAAAGTGGTTATTCCTTAAAGTATGTAGCAAAAATAACCATGGTTATCAAAGTAGAAACGGTTACTGTTGTGGCTGTGGCTCCGGCATAATGGACACGTTCCTGGATGTAAAAGTTCATTGGAGAACAGTGTTGTTGGACTTGACTTGGAAACATACTAAGACAGTGCTCCGGTAATAATTTACATTCCAACTCGTTTCTTAAACCCAAGATGGCGTTATCACATGGTGCCTGTTGACGTCTTCTCCATGCTCCCATTTCACATTCCATTTGTTCCAGACGAACACTGAGAAAGAATTACATCATTCAATTAATCAAAATTTAAATTCAATTTTATATGCTGACAAGAACAGCCCAAACGCTATAAACATTAGTATAGACAAATGGTCGTGTCATTATATTTTTTTATCAAATTAGAAGTAAACATCTCTTGTGATATAACTTTATGTTTTACTCTCATTTGTTAAAAGAAATAGTGATAGTGTTTTTACAAAACATTATTGACTTAAAAATGACAATTACTCTCTGATATCGGTAAACAGAATCCAGAAATTTAACAACGTTCAGTTTTACTGACAAAAGTAGGTTCGCCATAATAAAAATATAACATGCAATGTTGTTGAATGTTTTAAAAATTACATAAACCAACATAATTTGACGTTATTAGAAATACCTTCTCGTCGAATGATCAGACAGTTTTCGTCCGTTTTTTCCAAAATGTGTATTTTGGCTGTCACTTTCTTTTGTCAGATCAGGATAAAATTCATTATCCAGTTAAAATTTGACTGTCTGTTATATTCTTATATAATACTTACTTGCACATCTGCATATAATTTTGTTGATCTGTCAGTTGTTGTTGTTGTCTTAACATGTTTATTTGTGTGATTTTCATATCCATATTCTGAAAGCAAACTCGTACCTCGGGAGTGGGATCAGTAAAACATGGTAAACCAGCCAAATAAACTGAAAAAAACAATACATTAATAACTGTTAATAACTCATATAATATAATGAAAAGGTTTCCATTTATATATGTTTAACATATTTCATCATTACTGTGCTATAAAAGAATGATTATGTCGCTCGATCTAGAATTTTGATATCGAAACAAATATATTTGGTCTTTGACGCCTTAACCGTCCAAAAAACAAGCATCAAAGACACAAATTATTCTTAAAATTAAGCAACTGAAACGTGCTTTAAAATAATTAAATTTCAGAGAAAACTTGTTATATAATCATTATTCTAGAAAGCCTTGAGTGTAAATGCGTCAGCGCACATTAGGGTGTATACATGCCGAGAGCAAGCATCATATTAAGTAAGATTATACAGTCTTGTTCAGATAAATTGTTTTTAAAAAGTATCGCAACAGCGGATCCTGAAAGAAATTGCCAAATCTGAATAAGCCTACATGTATTCCAAATTTCCATGTATTTGAGACTTCAAGACAAAATATAGTTCGTGATGACAAAATTCAAAAAGCGTACTTTATTACCTTTGAAATCGATTTGTGAATCCTACATTAAGTTTTTCTACAATCGACGACATAATCGGCTATGTACATTTATTAACAATCTTATGATAATATACTAAATCTTACCATTAGGATGGGCACACAATAGATCTAAACCCTTCTCTAGAGCTCTAATATCTATGTTCATTTTCTGGAGAACGTAGACACCATCTGGACACATGTTCATCTTATTTTTCATACAGGACATCAGCGATTGACGATTACTGGAAGTTTAGAATAATAATCATATAAAATCATCTTAAATTTTGTTCAATCAGCCTTTTAGAAATAAGTGTATCCACGTTCTTAGGGACTTGCTATATGCATGTTTTATTTCAGTAAAAGCTTGATTAAATGTTTTATAATCGCTTAATATCTTAAAAATGCGATGACTAATTAATAAACGAATTCCTGTGCACTTTGATCATAGATTAATATACAGCTCGGGGCAATTAATATATCATATATTGACAGGCTGGACGTCATCTTATTGGTAAATTACTTATATAGAGCAATCCAACATTATAAAACACATTCATTATCATAGTACATGTCTATTATTAATAAAGCAGACACATTTTTACGGTTATGCGTTTTTCCACAGAAACATTTATGAAAAACAAATCTACAAAACTGACAAATCATCAAAGCTGGGTGGGATTAAAAACTATTTCCTCAAACAAAAAAGCCCTTGCATCTTTTTTTTCGGGTTAGGTTTCTTTTTTCTCGCTATGAACTGTGGTTAAGGCGTTTCGCGCGCTTCGTACGTGTTCACCGTAGCCTCGAGTTTCGACATGGTGATAGGCGAATGACAGTTCAAGGATAAAACAAAACTTCTTTCTAGAAACTTAAACTGGAATCGGATGGGGTTTAGGCTTTGCTTCGATTACTTTATTAAGTTATTTTGTTTATTATGCTTCCAGATAAATTATTCTAACAGTATTTTTTAAGTAACCTTACAATGTGTACATCGGTTATCAATTATTTTCGTTCAAACGCCCTGACTAGAAAGGCTTTCCATGCCCGCCCTGGAGCTTTTTCCCTGCAAATTAAAACTCATAGCTTTAAAATGTTAATAAAGCAAACGAAAAAAGGACCAGACAATGATCTGTGCCCGAGCACCACGACTACCTATTAACATGTTAATATTAATTAAAAGCATTAACTCTCTTTCATTGTAATTAAAACTTTACACATATCAACTGATGCGTGTATGTAAGACAGCTAAATAGAACTTACGGACAGAACTGATAGACTTGTTCTCTGGTCATACCAATGATTCCACCTCGACCGATTGATGCATCAGTTAAAAATGTCTGGGAGTTCATTCCGGAGTTTAAAGAATATGAGAAACATTGACGAAATTCATCCATTAAAGTATAACGACAAGCTGAAATAGAAATGAGCTGAATAATTTTGAATTCAAATGGCCAATAATGATTTAAAATGAAAAACTATCAGTAAAGGCGATATTAAAATTGTGCAATGAAGTAATTTCAGACGAAACGCAATAAGAAGGTTAAACGTATACGCGATCTCCAAGAAACGTCTTTATTTATGTACGTTCCAGTTCGCCAAACTGCATGCTGTTGCGTGTGAGATGATTAAACACGTTTACATAAATAACTGGTACGCTATCTATATAAGCTGCACAAGGTGGAGAGATACAATTGCAAAGTGTTAAAGGGAAATAATTCTGCTTTACATGTATGGAGTCAGACTACTAAATATCTGGAAGTTATTAATTAGCGAATAGAGCGAGATATTTAGGTAAATCATTTCTCCCCCGTTTTCTCTCAATTGCACGCACACCTTTCTTAATATTTTGGTGTAGAATTGCTAAACAGAGTTATAAGTTTCTTTCTTGACAGGCTTTGGTGAATACTAATGGTAGTCGGGTAGTTAAAAATATTTACTTACGATGAGCACAAACCCGGTCGAATTCGCCAAATATACTAGCAGCTTGTAACATAATTTGCTTTTGTTCTAACTGATTCATACACATAGTGCTGTTAACCATAGTTGCTGCTATCATCTGACCACATGCATCTATTGTGGGTCTGGATCTAAACACAAACAAAATAAGTAAACAAATATTGAAATTTGTAAGGAAATATTGATCACAGAATAAAGTCGTTGTCAAGTCTCAGTGATACATTTTTACAATTAAAACTGGTTAACAAATAATTAATTCTAATAACTTACAGACATGCTCTGGCTTTAAATGCTTCTGTTCCTTCAGTTGGTGGTTGTCCTCGTGTTCCGTTGCTAGTCAAATATGTTAAATGATTATAGTTTATACTTCCATTTTGAACACATTTCATGGCATTATTTAAAAATGTTTGTTGGCATTGTGAACTTCCTGCCTGCTGTCCAGCAACGATTTCAACCAGACAACACACCACAGACAAAGATAATACAACTGAAATAAAAAGATACCGGTAGGTATTTATAGTTTTTTTTATGAATAATGCTTCTGCTGCTCATATTGCTGTAAACAAGGATCGTGTCGCAATTTACGATGTCGCAATGTAATTGTGAGACCTATTTTATTATTTCTGAATTAAAATGGGTACTTTATACGGCAAGACTGATATCTTGATCACTTGTAATTCATTCTAGTATAAACACTTTACCAACGAATTCCTCTAAAAACGCATCAGAAGATTTAGTTAGCGTTATGGAACAAACGGAAACGGGTTGTCCCTTTTAACCTTTTTTTTATAAACCTTATCAGAAATATTCTATGGAAAAATAGTAATTCTGGACTGATTTTTTCTTCACGTCTGTGAAATAACTTCAAATAAACAAAAAAGTGTCTACGCGCGTAAGCAGTCTTAGGATTCGTTGGAATCACGTCGCATTACGAGTTTCTGATTTGTAAGCATCACTCCACAAACTCTAAAATTATTCTGATTAGCGCGTTTGCAAATTGAAAAGCAATTAATATGTATCGTAAATACGTCATGATTCGAACACTGAAATCAGAATGCTTGATTCATCTGTATTTTTGCGTGTAAAATGCCGACACCAGAAAATTTAGATTTTAAAATATTTCAGCTTGCTGCTGAACCCTTAAAAATTTTTTCAACCAATTGATTGCTAAAGTCTTTTAGCAATGTTTCGAGAATCCATTTTTAAAGAAAAAAATAAATACATAACAAATGGTAGAATTAGATTGGATGGCTGAAAATCAAATATTACTACTATTCGAGTATATATAGCTTTGATATCAGAATTAAATCTTTCCATATAGCCCATATAGCACCAGCTTTAAACTTAGATAAACAAGAAACCGGCAGCATAAGTAATGAAATTAAAATAATACACACCAAGTCCACCTGATCAGGTATTCTTATTATAGATATACTTTGATGACTTAATTAGTCATACATATTTATATAAACGAATGTAGTTTTAGTTTTAATATGACATAAACTTTGTTACGTTAGTCTTTTAAACAAATATTTAATTTAAAACTAGAAATCTTTCTATTTGACCAGTTTACAATTGTAAATTTGGTCTGTCTCGCAGTGCAACTACTGAATATAATAGGAGCAACGTTGTAACACTGATTCTCTTACCGTTACAGTAATTGTATTTCATAAAAGTTTTATGTTTTATCTAATCTGATCAATTGCTAAATTAATCTTAAACAATTTAACTTATTTTAGCTGTATAATATATATAGTAGAATAATGTTCAACAAGATTATCTCTGAACAGTTCGTTTACTTGAAGTTACCTGTTAAGAGTTTAGAAGCCATGATTCTGCTAGCACAACCTGTTACTCCCTTTAGATATGTGTCGAATGGATTATTTTAGAATCGGGGGACCTTTTAAATGAACTTCATGATATGCGCGGAATTCCGACAAAAATAAAATCATACACAGATTTATGATATTGATCATTTTGAACATAATTGATAATTAAGACACCAATGTCAAAGGCACGCCTGGAATTACATATCTATTAATTACTTACGTGTGGCAGATAGATCAATTTATGTGCGCAATAATTAGACTACATATCAATCAAGCTTATACCATTACATATAAGGATGCTATTCCGTCTCTAATTGTATAGGCCGGCATGAGTCAAAGGTGAATTACTAATTAACACATTTTAAGAAGATGATATTTTACTTTCTTTGATATGTGCGATATACTTATGAATAATAGGGAAATCAATCAAGAACGCGACCTCTTTTTGAGAATCTAGACGAATATAATAGATAACTCGAGTGTATTTTATGGTGTATTTTTATTTCAATATACGTTTGAGGGTATGGGTCTTTAACTGTGGGACAAGATAATGCGATGAAAAAATTCAATCAGGTTTGACAGGCAACCCTAAACCATATAAAACTGGCAACGGCAACTAAATCAACGATAGACTACCTTTAAACTGGGGAACGAAACTATGGCAACTTATGGCCTAAAGCTTTGTCCTGATAATGGTATTTACATGTTAGAACAATATTTAAAAGTATTTGCAAAACAATTTTCAGAATGTATCTAATATTTGCCTTTTTCAAATGGATCTCTGTCATTAACGAAGAAACGTGGTAAAATACAAATACAAATGATATTATGTAAAACATTTCGAAATTGGTTATTTGTTTAAATTGTAATTAGAATATTAAAACAAAATCTGTAGTAAATTAGACCCACAATCGGCGTGGATGTAAGCCAAACTTTCAATAATTGTGGTCGTACAATGCTGAACGTTTTTGTTAAAGATACATTCCCGCGTACAAACTGGGTGATTTGATGATATATTTGGACTAATTAATTTATCATAATTTTGAATTCAAATCCTTCTCAAAACATTGTAATTGCCAAGGAATACCCTGCTATAAAAATCGATCAAAAGGGGTCATGTTTGTGTCACGTGGCTTACCTCTCTCGGTACCTATAGCAACGGGGGCGAAGTCGGAGGGGAATTCATTTTATACACAAGACGATGTTGTCTTTAATTGCTGAATATTTATTACAAATATCGAATCCTAATTAAATTCTCGGATTATCCACTACCCACGTCTTTTTTCCATCATTTTTATCTCAGACAGTGTTGTATGTCTAACTCTTCGTAAAGTTTATCAATATGTACACCAAGCGCTTAATTTTCGCGTGCAACCTTCGACGTCACGCGTGCAGGTATTCCTTATCGTCGGGCTGTCGATTAGGTGAACCCTTGCATTTTTGTAATGTATACGCTCCATGAGTGTTTTTCAGGGAATCCAGTATTTTTCTAGCAAGATTGGATATCTCTACTTTCCATATATACCAACATTGCCATACTTTTATTAGAAATAACCACCGATAAATACTTTTCTGGGAACCTATCTTTAAATGAAACGAAATGCGGTTTAACGTGCTACTGTTCTGCTTCGACTGGGCTAATGAGGACGGACATACGCCATACAGTGTGCTATGAGGGAAATTTTGCCGGGACAGCGGCGCTACAGTCTACTTTTATATCGAATTCCAATTGCCGAGGGATCTTTTAAGTGCAGGCCAATGCGTGCACAGAACCTCGATTTTTGTTCCATGAACGGTTTTCCATAAACGTTGAGAATGCGAGGGGCATCACAAGAGTTTTCAACCTCACTATAAGTAATATGCGATACATATTAAAATCGTTGTACTTATTCCCCACACACACACACACACACCCACCCACCCACACACACACTTCTGGACATCAATGCACCTTTCCCGTTGCTTCTCCAGCATATTTAACGGCTTTTTGTCAAGTGGCGCTAAAAGCTCCTCCGCAGCCGTGGTGACCTCATCATCAGGCGCACATCTGCGGCCCCTGAGTACAGATTTTAGTTGTGAGAAGAAGGATAAGAAAGAGGGAGCTAGATCTGGAGAATAGGCTGCCTGTGAGGGAGGACCTTGAAGCGCTCACTGCTACTTTGACGATGTAAACTGGAGCACTTTTCTTTGATTTGTTCATGCAACCTGTTAGATAATCTATTATTATTTCGAATCCGGAATCACAGATAACAAATGCCATTATCTTGCCACTGGAAGACGTCAATATTGAAATTTTGGGGCGTTGGTGACGTTACATGCTTCCACTGTATACTTTGACTTTTTGCCTCAGAGTGAAAATGATAAACGCAGGTTTTTTTATCCCGAATAACAATAGTACCCAAGAATTCCCATAGATCTCTCCAATAATCCTCGAGAAACAGTTAACTAGCCATGACTCTCTAACCTTTTTGATCTTCAGTCAACTTTCTGGGCACCCAGCGGACTAACAGTTTGTTCATTTGCAAAATGGTTTGCTAATGGCAAGTGCAATAGCTAACAGTTACTCGTCTGTCCAACACTATATCGAGAACAGCATCAACTTTATCTTGGGTGATCACATCAAAAGGGTGACTAGACCCTGGTTCGTCATCAGTGCTGATTCTACACCTTGTAAATAAGGTAGACTACACAACTGTTTGACTGTACTATACCAAAGAGCATTGTCACCTAATGTTCACCCGATTAGATTTTATTACATACTTCGAGAAGGTATTTGTTGAGTAATAAAACCTTCTAGTAGTTTATCGAGGGCTGGCCGTCCTTACCGCACGGTACAAATAAAACCTTCTAGTAGTTTATCGAGGTTCGGGTGTTTCCGGAGTCCAAAATGGCCGCTTTATATAAATGAGAATTTTGGGGATAACTAACCCGAACCCTAATCCTAACCCTTTTTAAAAGACTGAACTTGGGTCTAATTTAGTTTTTACTTCTCTTAAAAGGGTTAGGGTTAGGGTTCGGGTTAGTATTCCCCCAAATACTCATTTGTATAAAGCGGCCATTTTGGTATGAGTTCTGGCTTGTTCTGGAATTTGTTGTTTCTAGTGGTGATAATATTTGTACCGTGCGGTAAGCCGGTAAGGACGGCCAGCCCTCGATAAACTACTAGAAGGTTTTATTACTCAACAAATACCTTCTCGAAGTATGTAACAAAATCTAATCGGGTGTAATGTTTATGTCATATAAGCATGAATTTGCTTTGGCGTAAACTTCTTCAAATAAAGGTACTTAATTACAGATCTGCATTCGCTTTTTACCATTTTAAGAGAAAATGATAGGGAAGTTAGAGGATTCCATTAGAAGTAGATAATATACGTAAAATAAAGTAAATGCATCCATTCTAGATGATTATTTTATTACTGACATGTTTCATACAATTTTCAGAGTAATGTAGGTAACTATATATATATAGGAAATTACAGAAGGTGGAATTCGTGTTTTGCATGTCGAGCACCATCTTCAATAAAAGGCTTGATCTCGCTTTAACTCTATACATCTTATCAAGGCCTTCACGTAACATTTGTCGTCACTAAATTCGATTGGTCTAGGACCCAACTCTAGACCTCTCAGATTCGTCGACAGAAAATATCACACTATCTAACTGAAATGTCTAGTTGTCATAATCGAGTCGCAAAGTTCAAGGTTCACTCAATGTCAAGGTTGCTGGAGCTTGTCCAGTTCAACCTCAGCTTTTCCGCTATGATAATGCTATGACCAACTTCACATCTTGGTCCAAACCTTTCTAATTTGCTTTTCATTATGTTAGTAAGTTTGCTTTCTCTTTGGTTGTCCGTGTGTTTTTCAACTTAAATCTTTCAACGGCTGTAGACATATTTACTCCCCTATTAGTGGGGCGGTTTAGGAAGAATTTTTGGTAGAATCGTGGGTTAAAAGCATGAAACTTGGCACACAGATGGCATCAACCCTACTGAATATTTTGGGATGTGGATCCACCTCAGCAGCCCCGCCTGGTGGTGGTTACGGCGATTTTTCTCAAAATGGCCACCAATTTATTGAAATACATATATATCTTTAGAAGTATACATTGTAGAACCATGATCTAGGTTTCTAAATGTATTGCTCTAAGGTCAACCAAGCCAGCGGACAAGTCACTTAAAGCCCAGAAGACCAAGAAGACCACTACCAGAACTAGCTCCAATGCTAGAGATGAATTCCTCTCCAAAACCGTCGTCAACCTCAGCAACCGTCCACTCACAGATGAACAGATCAACCTACTCTCTAGGGGTCTAAAGTACGCACCAACATCTAAACCAAGGAATCATGATGAGTACATAGTAAATATAGAAAAGGGCCTCCGGCAATTAGCTCCAGGTGGGAAGATAGACTACATAAGACACCAAATAGCCGAACTCATAGCGAAATCCACTCCACAACCTAACAACATCAGCAGACTAGAAAGGGAAGCCTTAAAGGAATTAAAAGAAGATAAAAACATTACAATTGTCCAAGCAGATAAAGGTAAAGCAACGGTCATTATGGATAAAGATGATTACCAGTTAACAGTGTCTAACTTATTGAACGATACTACCACATATCGCAGAATAAGGAAAGACCCAACAAGCACAATAAGTAAAGAACATACCAAAACTCTAAACGAACTTAAAGAAAAGAAACAAATAGACAACAATCTTTTTTATCAACTGCGACCTAACCATCCCCGTCCACCTTATGCTAGAGCCACCATTAAAATTCATAAAGATCCCATTAAAGCTCGCTTACTAGTCTGCTCACGAGATTCCGTCCACTACAACACAGCCCAACACCTCTCAAAACTCCTATCATCTCTAGGCAAGTCCGCTAAATCCTTCATCCGTGACTCATCAGAATTTTGTGACGAAATCAAAAATATACAAAACCCTGGTAAAATAGTTTCATATGATGTTGTTGACCTATTCACAAATGTCCCCAGATCTGAAGCTATAGAAGTTCTCCGCCACCGCCTAGACAAACTTCAATCACCTTTAAATACTCATCTCACCACAGACAGTATAATAAAATTAGTAACAGACTGTGTCAACACCACCTACTTCACATGGGGTGATGATTTATACCAACAGATACATGGCCTACCGATGGGGAGCCCCCTATCTCCACTACTAACCGAAGTTTATATGACCTCCCTGGAAGAAAAAGCTCTACAGTCCTCACCAATAACTCCTATATGCTATTATAGAAAGGTCGACGATACGTTTGTAATGCTGAAAGAAGAAGATGACCCTAACTGCCTTCTACAACACCTAAACAACCAGCACCCTAGAATCAAATTTACGATGGAGAAAGAAAACTGTGGAACCATCCCCTTCCTAGATGTCCTTGTGAATAGAAATGGCGGTACCATCCAAACAAGTGTATATCGGAAGCCCACACACACCGATCAATACATACATTATCAATCTAACCATCCCATCAAAGTCAAAGCAGCTATCATTTCAACCCTCACCCACAGAGCCAAGAAAATCTGCAATCCTGAACTCCTCAATAAAGAACTAGAACATATAAAACATACATTCTGCAACCTCAACCAATATCCTGAACAGTTAGTCAAGAAAGTCATCAACACCGCTACCAGCAATGAACCTAAACTAGCTAAGACTAAACAAGATTCACAAATTCGCATCTCTATACCATTCCACAACAAGCTATCCTACCAAATCCGGAGGCTCCTTAAGCCAGCGGGAATAGACACCAGCTTCTACACTGGTTCTACAATAAAAGATATCCTCAGCGCAAATGGTAAATGCCGACCAACAATACCTCTGCAACCAAAGGGAAGTGTTTACCAGATTACCTGCTCCTGCAAGAAATTTTACATAGGTGAAAGTAAGCGTCCATTAGATATCCGTCTCAAAGAGCACCAGTCCAAAGGCACCACCAATGAATCAGCTGTATCAGAACACCTGAAAAACAACCCCCGCCACAGAGTGAACTGGTCAGCTGTAAATACCCTTAATATCAACATCAATCAAAAGAAAACTAGAAAATTAATGGAGGGAGTACAAATAAAGAGACATCAACCAGAACTTAACAGAGACAGTGGTTTATATATCCCCAGAGCCTATGATGAATTAATTAAAACAGACTAAATTAATAATTAACATAGACTTTACTTTCACATAAATTCTTAGTATCTTTTACTCAGTTTAGCAGTTTAGTTTAATGTATTGTAACATTATATGCAGCACATAATTATTATAGTACTTATAATTTATAAAAACAAACAATAAGATATTCATTAATTTTTTCTGTAACCTATAAACACATAAATATTAGCATACAGTTTCACGGTTAGTAATATAATTACTAGAGTTAATAAAATGGCCTCGCCTTTTATCTATTGTTATGGTAATTAAAATACATCAAGGCTATAACCTTATATTAATAAGTGGTTTCTACCTAGTGTACATTACAATTAAATGCTTTTGTCAATCTATATGGTTTCATTATAAGAACAAGGGTCACTGTTTTCCTAATTATGTTTTCATTGAATGTTGTGATTGTACATAGTATATATATCTCATTCCTTCTATCTGTATCAGTATTGTGCTTGAAAACGACAAGAGAATCATTGTTGAAACGTAGCTTTAATAGAAATATAGTAATTGTTATCCATATAACTTTGTGTTTATTTTTTATTCACAAACAATTGTGGACGGACGTCCGGCGAAAAGGGGCGACGACAATATACGTCCACATGAAAACGTCGGCGTATAAAGAGACTGTTAAACACTCTATTCGTTCGTTCGTTCCTGGAGTTTTACATCCACTTCCACCAAGGCTAATATCGTAGACAATTAAACACACTGGCATCTATTGAGTTAATAAAGATTTTGATAGAACATTGAGGCACAGAAGGTCACTGAACGCTGAATATTATGACGTATACAAATCAAACAGAAATGAGATTAATTTTATACTTATATTTCCAGATGTGAAATAAACAATATTATTTTATTTAAATAATGAAAAAAGGCTATTTTAAAGCATTCCTAAGTATAATACTGATGTCATAAAGCTCTTTTCCGAAACAAACTGCTGTTGGGTTTGGTTTATTTTTAGTTCTTCCGAACGAAATAGAATCTGTTAGAATGTGAGCTAGAAATAGTTGAAAATCTATCGGGCTTTATAATGATCTTATCAAACCTAATTAAACTTCAAATAGTTCTGACGATATTTGCGGATCCGGTTGTATTTGCAGATTTCATTATAAAAAGTTAAAAATCCTTTTAAAATTTTAACCTCCCGGGTGTTAACAAGATATATAAACCGACGACATAATACACCCACATTAAAACATAAGCATATAATGTGGGCGTATTGGCTTTAACTACGATGCCCATATTTAACATTGGAAATTAGTTTCGTTGGGTTAAAACGTCTTATTACAGAAAAACACGCTTATCCGAAATTTGGTGCTATAGTCCAACATCCATTAGTTCATGTGTTGAAGTATTGTGTTTTGGACGTGTTTTATCTTATACCAACAAGTAAGTCGGCCTAAATATTGAATATTATTACACTTTATTTTCCGATAAAGAGGAAACGACAATTCAGTAGCATTACTTCTGAACGTTTCGGTTAACAGTATAAATTTTGGGACAAGTTATATGTAAAAGTACAACAAACATTTGCTAGCTATGTGAACTTATTGCCAGATTATTACGAACTTGATCTAGACAACCAATAACAGTTTTAAAGGTACCATACACGATTTATTTTAAACTACCAACACTGAAGTCAGAATATTGCTTACAAGAAAGTCTGAAGAAGTATGAAGCCCGCTTCCATCCGAATGCTATTCTCCAACAAAACCTACCGCCCAACAATGGAACGGGGAATTTTATGAGCAAGTCGACAATGTACTCGTTACATTACCAAAGAGGGATATCATGGGGAACCACAATGCTGAGAGGACATAAAGGATATGCATTATGTTGTAATGAACGTGGGTCCATTTACAGGGTAGTTATTTCCAATAAAAGTATGGTCATTTTGGTATATATGGAGAGTAGAGACATCCAATCTTACTAGAAAAATATTGGATTCCCCGAAAATCACCCATGCGTCCTGCACAGGACAAAATGTTAAGTGTGCCACTAACTGGCAGACTGTCCGTTCGTTGCCTGCTCGACAGGGCAGTGGGCGCTTGGTATCTGTTGATCGAATGACTGCTGTGAGAAAAGTGAGAGATCTAAACGTACAACAGATTCTGCAACCAGAATTTATTTAGGCTTCGATACCCATGGTAAATAGACAGCGATTAATGACAAGTTGAAAAATGGACCCTTCCTCAGTGACGCCACATGACAAACAAGGCTGCTTATAATAGATTTAAAACAAACGTTTGATAGATAAATTAGTTTGAATAATTCTTTGTTCAAATATAATATCATTAAATCACAGTTTGTACACGGGAAGGTATCTTTAAGTGAAATGGAATTCCCCAGACTACATCGTTATGTCGGATAGGTTCAGAAAAGATTTTACTATCGTAAGGTGACGGAGGGTCCGACCATGCACTAGCGGTAGTTCAGCTGAGTTAAAACTGCGAGCCAAACATCTTTGTACCACATGACTTAAAATATTGAGAAGTTGTCACGCTCTCTCACACCCATACACCCTCGCAACCTCACACATACTCCTACACGCCGTCTTTATACAGACGTGTTATTTTAACGCTGATTTTCTTCACGGTGGACCTTTTTTTTCTTATTTTTAAGGAACATTTTGTAGCATTTTATCGTTTTTAAAATTATTTTTTCTGGCTTTTTTGGGTAATTTCCCTGTAGCACTAACGGTCACGTGCTGTTGCCGTTATGAGCAGTAGCGATGACTCATTTTACCATCACGTGAACAGAGTATCCTAGGAGAAGACATATCAATATAGATGAGGAAGAAGGTGAAGCCGATTAAGTTGGAAATGGAATTCACGATGTCGGCCTTAACGTCCGCTTGATATCGCAGACAAATGTTTACGAAGACTTTTGTGAGTGGGCGGGGTTTTGACGTGATTTGAACATCTGCGTTTCCTTTAATTATTTACAGTACAAAACAAAGAATAGCACGCATTAATAAAAGTTGTTAAAGGAGCTAAATCGCTAATATTTGGGACCTAGAAATTGACCCAAATGGGTCGCAACGCATATAATAATGTAATCTGATTGTATATAAACTGATTTACATTCAATTGTTTCCGTTTTGACTCTTAATTTCAAATCAGTTATGTCCAGCGAAATACGGCCCTTTAGCAATTTCTTGCGTCTGGTTATTCCATTCTATTGAGCAGGCTCTCCAGTTGGATGTCTAGCCTCGTTCTTTCTGGTCACTTGTTGCAAATGACGCTAAAATGCACTATGGTACACGATTCGTGTACCAATGATAAAATGTTTATTTGTTGATTTAAATTGACAAATAATTCGTATTTTCAACGTGTATGACTTTGGATGATATTGAGTTAGAGACTTAGCTACTTTAAATATAAACGGAAAACAGAAGTTATATACCATTTTCACACAAATCTGCTGAAGTGTACCGATATATGACCTTTTACATTCCACACGCGAAAAAACACTTTTCAATTTTTCAACTGCGATAACATTTGCGGAGATGGTCATGTGACGGCACTTTACGACGGCATCTGATACACACGAATATCTGCACCATGTTTATTCACACCCTGTTCAATTAATGTGGTGACTTTAAGATATAACCATTACATATTCCGAGTTTATCGTCTAACATATGGCTCAATTAAAAGTCAATATAGAATAAATCAATTTGACAGAAGATTAGAATCATTTTCAAAAACCTACGTTGCCCGGTCTGATATTCAAGACTTACAGAATATTACAGAAGACACTGGGCGCGAACGGGACCGCAACCACGAATGCGACCACTGTGACTTTCCGCGCGAATCGTCGTTAATACTGGGTTCGCATTAATCGCTAAGCTTAAACACCCGCGCGAAAAGGTGTGACGTTTTACTCAAGTTTGTAATACTTACTGTCAAGCTTTTTTAAGTAGCAACAAATATTTATACGCGAACCATAAATAGAAAAAATTTCCATTAATATTTTTTTTCTCCCCTTTTCCTGGGTTTTTTTTTTTTTTTTTTTTCTTCCGCAGTCAATATCAAATCATCGTAGCAAAAATTCTAAACGGTCAACCCTCTCAAAATTATGATGAGGAGATTGTCAAATGAGGTCCCCCGGATGTGCATTATAAAGATTGGAACCAACGGAATGTTGAGCGGAATGTTACAGCCATTTAACATTGAAGTCAATGGGCAAATAATTGCTATTCTGAGTCCGTATTATGCACCATCATTAGTTGTACGTTTACTATCAAAATCTTAATGAGTATTTTGACATTCGAAGCTTGATTACACTTTGGGTATAGTAATGCCAAGAGATTTATCTCCCCTTTATCGTACTTTGGTGCGGAAAAGTCGTCGTCCATTTCTGAACTGAAACTTACACACGTTTCCATTCATATTTATGGGAATGTTTATTAATTCAGTGTAAAGTGGTGGTGGAAAACTCGATAAGACAATAAATTTAATGGTATGCGTTTAACGTTGTTGATCTCCACAATACAGCAATTGTCTGGACAATCATAGGCGCACGAGCCAGGGGGCAGGGGGGGGGGGGGGCAGCTGCCTCCCTAACTTTCGGGCAAGCTGACTTTTCGGGCAGACGGGTAAAGTGAAAAAAAAATTATTTCATCTACTTGGCCAAATAAAGTGCTCGAAATCTAATAAAACACTAATTTTACGGGCTGGAATAGCAGTAAAACGCTTTTGCGGCCGTCAAATCTTCCAAAATTTTCTTGGGGTGTGTGTGTGTGTGGGGGGGGGGGGGGGGGGGGTCCATACAAGGTCAGCTCCGCTTAGTCGCCTCTGTAAACCTGAAATTTTTTGGGGCAGATATTCCAAAATTTTCTTGGGGGGGGGGGGGGGGTCCACATAAGGTAAGTTCCGATTCTTCGCCTCTCGAGGAAGACCGCGCCGCTGTCTGTAAACCAAAAAAATTTTCGGGCAATTCGGATTCCTGCCCCCCTAACTGTCATCAAGCCCGTACGCCTATGTGTCTGGTGACCCCTTTTTATGGGGCCACGTATTAAAGTCATATCTATGTTTCAAACTTTAAAAAGACGTAACGCTGCTAAAAAAAAAACGTGCGCGCTGGCGGATTATTGAAATAAAATTGAACTATATGTTAGTCCCGAAATGACCTAGTTTGTGTCGAGTGGACGTTAAACCTCTCTCGTTTTATAATTTTGAATCGTGAAATGACGGCAATTCTGAACATTCAAGTGACTGACGTAATTTTATTTATTAAATGGCCTTAAAGGGACCCCCTTGCAAATTTTAAAGCTTGTATCCACATTTGAAAGTTTGGTAGACTATCGCCATCAATAAACGCCATTCAGCAGACGACCACTGTCAAGACAGCTTGCGCCATGTATAATTCCTATGTTTTATTGTGAGTTTGTCTTTCATTTTGATTGAAGCCTCTATCATTACAGGCCCGGGAATGTACAGCTCAGTGGACGCTTACGATTGGCCCCCAGATCCATCCACTTGATTTGATATATGCGTCTGTTCTTCTTTGCTTTAAATGCCTGTGTAGTTTGTGTGTCTTGTCTGCATGTTTGCCCTATTGGTTTTCTTTGCGTGTAGTGCGGCCCCCAGCACTTACTATTACAGTAATGTTATATACCTCACTATGTCGGATGACGTCAATACAACTTTCTAAAACACTAAGAATAATGGAAATGAAATAAAAGGGGGTTTTATGGCACGTCACCACCAACCGGGGTATAGGGGCCTATTGCGCCAAACACAATATGGTGAAATAGTGTTGCACCATGGGTTGTTTGTCAGACGTGGAAAGCGGATACGTACTAAAACCGGTCGCCACATCCTACGTATGACCCATGCACGTTTTTTTTACTACATATCTTGATAGCCTTGTGATCGTCCAGAGTGTATTTGTAATTGTCTTCTTTGGCTTCCTTCTCTCGTTGTGTATTTTTTTCACCTCCACTATTAAGACGTTTATCTTCTCATTAGGTAAAGAAGCTAAATTAAATCGCTAATATTTGGGACCTAAAAATTGACACAAATGGGTCGCAACACATATAATAATGTAATATAAATGTATATAAACTGATTTACATTCAATCGTTTCCGTTTTTACTCTAATTTCAAATCAGTTATGTTCGGCGAAATACGCCAGAAGTCTCAATCGAATGACAATCTCTAGCGTCTGGTTATTCTAGTCTACATAGTATTTATTGCGCATACTCTCCAGATATGAATATGCCGTCACCGTTTGACATGACTTGTGGAATATGTCTAGCCTCGTTCTTCGAGTCCCAATTGTTAAAAATGGACCTGAAACGCATTATGGTACACGATTCGTGTACCAATGGTAAAATATTTATTTTGTCTTAAATACTGGATATCAGAAGCCCATCTTTTCCCGCTAAGATCACAACATCAATGTTGATTTAAATTGACACGTGTACAATGCGAAGAAAATTTTCAGCCCACTCTTCATCAAATTTTTACTGCCAACGATGCTTTTGGTGGACATGTGAACGACTGGACACGCTCTACTTGTTATCCCCACCTCTGACAGGTGGGAACCGGACGTGAACAATTATCTCGGCCCACGCCAGGATATATATGTAGAAAAGAGTAGAGAGGTGAATAAAATAATTAGTTATACAGTATTATGGATTACAGAGATATATACTGACGTCAAAGTAACAATGGGTTAATTGCTCTGTACAGTTAAACAAATAGTCTGTTAAAGCAGAGTAGTTTACATTATTTGTCCATTTTCAATGAAACTTTCTTTTATATATGATAAAAGGAAGCACCAGTTTACTCTTTGTGTATAAATATAATAGTTGAACTTCGGGAATATACTGAATTTCAACAACTGAAATCATTCAAATGGCTGCATTTATTGTGACAAATACCCAAATCTTATTCTTGTTCGTCTAATGTGTTTTAAATAAAACACGGAGAGTCTGAAAACATCTGCAGCGATATTGACAGTGACGAATTAAGCTAGAGTGGGGGCATATATTATAAAAGGGGATTACAATTTTTAAAACAATCAAAAAACACACATTAAAACTTATACATATTGTTGCAAATGCCTTCGCTTTTAAGCGTCAGACATAGATACCACGTTTCTAATATTTACTGTGTTAATATATTAATCTAAACTGAAAGAGGTAATTGTGGTGGCTGATTGGTTTCATGTTGTGGTGTCGCCCTTCATAAGGTGACAACCCGACATCACGACATTTTAACCCAACACCACGACAACCCGACATCACGACATTTTCAATCCGACAAAACGACATTTTTAAGCGACATTACATTTTTAATTTCGTGGTGTCGTGGTGTCGGGTGAAAATGTCGTATTGTCGGATGGTAGGGTTGTCGGGTTGTCGTGGTGTTGGGTTAAAATGTCGTGATGTCAGTTGTCAGATTATCGGCCATATTCCTCTCAATACTATGATTATGTACATTGATCCTGGTGTTGGTCAAGAAAGTTCCCCGGGATTTTGCAGTGTGGTTTCTCCCTGTCGGCAATGCAGGACAAAGCAAAGGTTCTGGCAAAGAACAGCGTCTAGTATTGTAGATTGGACAAAAACAAGGTTCCGTGCACCCATCACAGTTGGAATCAATGAAGAAATGCCAAGATCCATTGAACATATCCGTCATATCACTCTGCATAGCGTATGCCTATCTTCAATGGTCCGATTGGTGCAGAAAAGTAGGAAAATGAAATGAAATCAAATGGGGTTTAACGTCCTACTGTTCTACTCCGGGAGCCACGGTGGCTAAGTGAGTAAGACGCTGGCTCGCTAGCCTAGATGTCAAGGGTTCGCTCCTGGTGTTGGCCGGGAAAGTTTATCGAGATTTTTCAGCGTGGTTCCCCCTTGTCAGGGGTGCATGAAGATGGGCCTGATAAGGACAACTGTCTAGTCGTTCGGATGGGACAAAAAAACAAGGTCCCGTGTATACATTGGCGTGCACGTTGGAATTAGATATAAGAGTAGGCCCGGGCAAAATATCCCTGATATCACACTGTATGGCGTAAGCCCGTCTTTAGTAGCCCAGTCGCAGCAGAACAGTAGGACGTTAAACTCCATTTCATTTCATTTTGTTCTGCTCCAACGGGACTAATGAAGACGGACATACGCTATACAGTGTACTGTGAGGGAAACTCTGCCCTAATAGCGGTGCTACGGCCTTCTCTTATATTGAATTCCAACTGTCGGGGGGGGGGGGTCTTTTACGTGCACGCCAATATGTAAATGGGGCCTCGATTTTCTTCTACACAACTAGACACTGTTCTTTGACTTGCCCCTTTGTCCTGCACTAGCGACAGGGAGAAACCACGCTGCAAAATCCCGGGGAACTTTCTTGACCAACTCCAGGGTCAGTGCACATAATCATGGTATTGAGAGGAATGTGGCCGATAACCCGACACCACGACAACCCGACGTAATTGGATTCCTGCATTGGCCGAGAAAGTTCATCCAGATTTTCCGGCGTGGTTCTCCCTTGTCAGTGATGCAGGACGGAGGGGCTGACAAGGAAAGCTGTCTAGTCGTTCGGATGGGACGAAAAACCGAGGTCCCGTGTACACATTGGCGTGCACGTAAAAGATCCCTTGGCTGTTGGAATTCGATATAAGAGTAGGCCGTAGTGCCGCTGTCCGGGCAAAATTCCCCTCATAGCACACTGTATGGCGTATGCCCGTCTTCATTAGCCCAGGTTAGAAGCAGAACAGTAGGACGTTAAACTCCATTTCATTTCATTTCATTTCCGACGTAATTGACTAAAATCGTTAACCTATGGTTCTATT
This sequence comes from Patella vulgata, assembly GCF_932274485.2. Classification (NCBI taxonomy): domain Eukaryota; kingdom Metazoa; phylum Mollusca; class Gastropoda; family Patellidae; genus Patella; species Patella vulgata. Next base: position 50,909,425 of record NC_065885.2, read on the forward strand.
TGGAACCTTAAAATGGACGAGAATGGGTTTAAACGCACATATTATTACAATATGTATGTATATAGAGTAATTATATGATTTATATTTTATACCATTAAAGTTTCTTTTGAAAATATGCAACGGCTTATTTACTAACTTAAATTTAATTTTTGGCTTGTCAACTCTGGAACAGAAAATCGGTTATATCTGGACATTGTCTATGTCTATGGACCAAATAAATCAACACATTTAATTTAATTAAAGGGGCATTATGTAAGATTAGATAAAGAGCTGACAGTTCTCGCTGTGATAATGGTAATGAAAAGGGAATATGTTGAAAATTTCAGTCAAATTACTTCAGTCTGAGCCGAGTTATCGCCGTTAGAAGGACAGTGTAGCCTCGATTGTTATTGCTCCCGTTGTTAAGATAATAAATAAAGTCTCGATTATCCATTTCTAAATGGCCGAACCGTTCTAATCTACTTAAAATCAGAGTCATCCGATGTCTTGTCATGTTACTTAATATCTAATTAATAATTTATATAACATATAAGGCCTACAAAAAGACCGGCAATAGGCAGATTTAGCTCTTGCACAATGTCTCTTTAATTTAATTAAATCAATACTTGTATCGTTTACTCTGGACCCCCTTTGACTCGGTTGAATGTCGATTTGAGTATTTACATGTAGTTTGACTTAAAATCATTAAAGTGAAAAATAACAAGAAGACTGAACATAAATTACACAATAAACCGAACGGATCTGATGTACACTTACCCATGAACATTTGGATCATCCTCAACCCATCTAACATCATCTGCATAAATGATAACATCTCATTGTCATATTGTATAATAAACTATATAAAATAACAATGTGTATGTCGGACACCGTGTAGGACGGCAATAAAGTAAATGGCTTGTGTTTTAATTTCAAATAGGATTTGTTTGCATCGGTGCCAAGGGATCGTGGTGCTTAATCTCAGTTTCAATATCCTTCTACTGTCTACTGGATTTTCGCACTTTTACGATACTTTAGAGACGAGTACCGATATTGCTGTTATTAAAAACCGTTGGAAATGGACGTGAATAGTTTGCCTCTCGAGTTATGAACCGTAGCTAAATTATGTCTCGCAAAATTATTAGAATTAAGGTAAAGCCACTCAAGTACTCTCAGACAACAAGTCAGTGGAAATACGCTATTTTTAATTGAAACGGTGAATTAAGCGTGGTAAACACAGCTTAAACATTGATACTCTCACAAATTGTTGCGGTACTATAGGAAATAATTACTACACTGGAGATAAATAATGCTTCGAAAGGGAGCAACAATGAACTTTAATAACTACCTCGGTGAAAATGACACTGTCTTCATGTATGAACTGAAAGTGGCTATAGAATTGTTTTCTGGTGATGCATGTTTAGGTGACATTGTGGGGGTGGAAGGTTTCATGATGGAATTAGATTTGAAACAAAAATGATTTCTATATAGACAAGAGGAGTCTCGATTAGGTAATGCATATCCTGGGGTTTTAGGGTTTTCAATAATTTATCTATTATTCAATAATGTATTGTATAGAGGACATCGCTTTTTTGATATTTAGTGATAAATAATTCAATATCTCCCAGGAGGTATCGTTTCGATACACTTTGGATAAGTCACTTTGATTTCCTTTTGGGACCATTGTAGCTCAGAGGTTAAGACATGGGCGCACTACTTAGGGGGTTCCGGGTTCGATCCCGGTATTGGCCGGATAAATTCCTTGGGATATTTCAGTGTTGTTTCCACTTGTCTGTGGTGAAAGACGGATGTTTTGGCAGGGAGAAGCGTCGAGTTATTCAAGTGGGTAGGAATCGTGTACACTATGAAAGAAAACCTGACATTTGCAATTCGACGATAACCAATTTAATATCATCTGTTGATATCAAATATACCAATATTCATCTATAGCTGAATAGATATAAATGATAATCAAAAAAGGTTAATCAATGATTACTTAATACATTACAGTATTGTAAAAAATGATCATTAATGTAAAATACAGTGGAAATGAAATCTTAACATCTTACCATTGTGCCCAAACTAGGCTAATATACGCCAAGGAATGTGGCTTGGGAAATTTTTGTCTTGACAGCGAGGCTACTTTCTATTATTGTTTTGACTTATAACTGCCTGGAGATCTCCATATTCCTGAAGCAATGGCCCGAGAAATCCCTCTCTGTCCATTGCTAGACTGACTTCTAATACTTGAGCTTTGGGGGGAGTGTGTATATTCTTCCCGTTCAATAAAATCTCTCCTAAGTACAGCAACATGACAGCCTTTCGTTTAATCAAGGGTCTTCCCTAAAACTTTGGACAGTGTTTAAATGTATTAAACACGGCGAACGTATTGTTTGTATCCAAGCAGTATTTTTTACATTGTTGCCGTTTTGATAGCCTCGTTTGTCACGCAATTAGTCTTTCTGCAATATTCTGCTATGCACTAGTTAATTGGACGTAATAAACTTCGTGTGTCTCGACGTAAGGTTATGTAAACATATCTAGAGCTCTGTTTAAACCCGAATGATATTGTTACGCTGTTAGGTATTGGTTGTTAATCGGACTATTGACCAATCATAATTTGGAACAGAGTGGGATTAGGTCTAATCAAACGAAACACTACGTGGAGTATGGGAGGTCTCTAACGTGCTGCTATTGGTAAACTTGAACGCGGGATCTCGGGTTTTCGTACCCCCCGGAGGACTTATCGCTCTTCCTTGCTATACCCACACCGCTGACAAGAGAAATTCAGGCTGGCAAATTCCGAAGAATTTGGTCGGACAAAACCAGGGTTGAACCCCAGGACCACACTGCTCACTAAACACATTGTAGGCATCTTTTATCTTTCTTATACTATATCAGGAGAATCTGTCCAGAGAAGGATATTCCCGAAACATTGGTAAAGAGCGTTATCGCTAAACTTAGAAGTTTAGAAAACAAGTATGGGCGATTGTTTTTATTTATCTTATTAATAATAATGTATTAATTTTAAAAACAATAAAGATAAATTGCACATAGTAAATCGAATATAAAACACAGATCTACACATTTGTAAAATGTATGTCTCATGTTGTCTTTTAAAAGTAGTAATACCAGAACAGTTAAAAAAAACTCTAGAAAATGCATTCCATAAATTTGTGGCGCAGCGTGTGAAAATGAACGTTCGTCAAAGGAAGTATTAGGTATTGCAGGAGGTAGACGAAGTTTGTCTTACTATCTAAGATTTCTACTGGTGTTCAATGAGTTCACGTATACATTCAGTTAGCAGGTGATTCATCAAGGGACTAAAAAGTGGAGATCAAATTCTTGAACGTAAAGAGGCACTCAGTGACGTGTTTTGTGGGTTTTGAGCAGGTAACAATCTGGGCAGCTTTGTTTTGTACTTTCTGTAATTGTTCTGTCTTATATTATGGCAAAGTAAACAGTGGGGAATTACAATTTGCGATGTGAACATGGAATTTATAAAAGATCAAATTTTACAAATTATAGATATCAAAGTTACAAGCTTTAAGAATGTTAGTTATATGTTCATTCATTGACTAATTTTTATCCGAGGTTACGAACACAGTCGGATATTGGTACAAAAACATCTCCATCTTTGACATTTGTACAATCTAATTTTGACAGATTCAAGTTACTACCGATTTAAAGAATTTCCGTCTTGATGTCGTTTAGTTTCAAAAAGTTGTCACGCATCCACATCACATGTGATTAATCAAAATAGTCAATACATCGTTGTGTGTTTGTACAGCAACTGTTACGAATAACTCAAATCGGCTTCGATCAAGCTTTTCGAAAAGCTACTGGAAAGTTTACTGTTCATTTCAATCCGAGCCACAGTAGAAGAGAAATGCAGGGGACACGTTCCTGGTTCTTAAAGCTCCCATCACACCAAAGCAGGACCTAACGCGACTCAAATATTTTGAGTCGCGTTATAAAGCTGGAGAAGTTCTTCTTGGATCGCGAAGGTCGCCGTCAGGTCTTGTTAAAAAAAAGGCATCAACTCGACCTCTTCCCGACGAATGACCGTGACGGTCCAGGTCGTGCAGGACCAACTCGCTTCATCCCAGATCCAACAAGACCTTGGTGAGACCTACTCAACCTAATCACAGCCCCAACGCGACAAACTCGCTTTAGTACAGATGCTATACAGATACTGCCCAGATCCATCACGACCTCTGCAGAATAGTATAAAATGATCAGAAATAGGCTTGTAGTTTCATATTGTGTCAGGATATTCAAGAGTGAACATCTTCTTGTCTAATCAACCCCATTAGACAGTATTATATGGTAAATATGACATGTATCAAATCAACTCTATTCGACAGTATTATACAGTAAACATGACAGGTATCAGATCAAATCTATTAGACAGTATTATATAGTAAACATGACAGGTATTAGAACAACACTATTAGACAGTATGTCAGGTATCAAATCAACTCTATTAGATAGTATTATATAGTAAACATGACATCAACTCTATTTAAACAGTATTATATAGTAAACATGACATGTATTAGAACAACTCCATTCGACAAATTGTCAAGTTTATTATCCCAAATTTATACTGTGCATCTTTGGAAGCCACATTCTCCCTTTTACACCTCGATAACAAAAGTTTGATCGTTTTCGAAGTTGATTTTGCTTAGCTCTAGAATTTAGCTACATAATTTGACCTCGTAAACAGAAGAACAATTCTAAACCAAAAACAAACCCTGACTTTAATAATCAAAGACTAATCTGTTCATGTATTTAGAAAGCCAAAAATACACACGCTGTAATATTTTCACCCTAGACGAACCCCCACCTTTTAATACGATGGTTATTAAACAATATCTCCATCGATATACGAAAGTATGAATGGCATTTCAGGGATTTTGGTTGTCGAGTCGAAGCAAATTTTCCATTTTACTTTTCCGTTGTCATTGAGGTGGAGCTAATAGGAATAACTCCATAAGACAATATAGATTACAGATAACTGTAGCGCTGTATACAACCGATCTGCTTTGTTACCTTTAAGCGTAACTATCTAATCTTATTTGAGTTGGGCCATAAAAACGTCGATACATTTTAGTATTATACTGGTGTCAAATATAATTCAATCGCCACTAGAAAGGTTTTATCATCTATACATTATATACTTTTCTTATAAAATGAATGATATCAATATTTAATTTGGATACATTTCGTCTAGAAATAATACATTGACAATAAATCTACTTTTTACTCTATTTTCTTTTAAAATATTATTTCAATTTTCATAGACGTATATATATCGTCATTGGCTAATTAAATGTTGTTTGTTGTTTTTATATATCTACGGTACTTTTTATCTCTGATAAATGTTATTTAAATTTAATGGCAAGACTATTAGTATTTTCCCAGTTTAAGAAATATTTTCTCATCTTAGGAAATGGTGGGATTGAATTTATTTTGATTTTGGTGCGGTGGGGATGGGGGTATGTTTTGGTTTTCTTCTCCCATGAATTGTTCTTATAAAGAATAACATTCGTTAGCTCAATGATTTGGGTGTCATAACGTCCATACAATAAGTATTTTCAAAATCATCAACAGAAGAAGGCGGGGGATCAGACTGTCGTAAATTAATATAAGTGGGTACTTATATTAATCGGTGAGATTAATAAAAGGCAATGGCGCTTGAAAGCCGTCACTGGAAGAATTTTCATGTTAATTTAAAAGGCTTATCGATATTGTCACTTGAAGGTTAAAGATAATTCCACCTTAAGTGCGCTGAAAAAAATGATGTTCCAGGGATGATGTCCAGTTTTGTCAGGTGTAGGCTTTTTAAAGCCTAACACCCAAAATTAACTTGTTTTAGTCACTGAATCGTGTTTGGGATTTCTCCTTTAAAATTTTTGTTTGTCTTTGTTTTATGCACTGAATTAAACAAGTTGCCATTTCAATAACAATTGCAGATTTTTTTTGCTGCGGTTTTGCATTATAATGTTTAAATATTTATTACATTCATTTGGAAACGGAAGACGTCAAAGGGTGGTAACGACAGGACGAGATAAAGAAAAGGTTGTTTAGCCAAGAATAGAAAAAGGACATTTGACAACGAGAAGCGAACACGTTGGTGGTGTAATACCACCTACATAGAGCCCCATCTTTTTGTTACGCGGTTGTTATTGAACTCACAGATTTTCACTATTTTTCTTAACTACTTAGATTTCATCACGAATACATTGCTTTTAAAATCCTTTGGGAAAGTAAAAATTGACATAGTCTAGCTCTCCCTCCTTTCATCAGTGACAATGCATTTCGTTTAATATACAGTCTTATTAATTGGTTCTTTTTTTTCGTTATTATTTTATAGTTATTCAGTAGGGAAGGGGGACTAACTACGTGGTTTTAATGGAATGGATCCTTTCAATACCGTATACACTCTTGTCTCCGATAATCCAATATTTACTACTGTCCATTGTCATTAACAGCAACAAGTGGAAATGACAATTTAATTTCGCTTACCGGGTACTCAATAGTATTTTATCAACATTTTACACATTATGTTCTTCAGTACACGATCTGGAATTATAGGATTGACTATATACCCACACATAATTCCATTCCCTGCACTATAAACTGCACGTTTATGCATTAATTATACAACATATAAAATACGTACAAGTATTTACTAAATTGGAACTCGTGACACAAAATGATCTGATAACAGTAATTAGAGTTTTATACAGAGAAAGCCGTAAAGTACGTAGTTTCTGGAATCATCGCATATCTTCACCTCTCGAATAACACAAATATTCTATTGGACATTATACAGCACAGAATTGTTTTTACTTTGTTTGGTTAGAAATGGGTTTGTTTTGGGGTTTTTTACAGTTTAGCAAATTAATAGTGTTGCACTTCTCGGAATACTTTTGGGCATCCCAGGGATATTTTCGAATACTGTAAGTGGTTTGGACATATGTAGTCGCTAAGCGGTAGTTATGTAAATATACAAAGGAAAGCGCCTAGATAAATTCGTGTATTTACTTAGTGGGAGGAACAAATCCCTGACCTGAAGAGATTTTGTTAACATGGACAATAAATACCATTCGGATTGTCAATCCGTCTGCCGTTGGGGCGTTTTCGATATAAACCGGGCCCAAGGTCAAACGAGGTTACATAAAGCCATTTCAGACTAGAGCTATACCTATCCTATCATTCATTCTTGCATCACGAAAACATGCTGAAAATGATCGAAACTAATCACCCTTTTAATAAAAAAATGTACACTTGTTAAAATCAACTTTAGGCCTTGTGACCCAGCAGGGTCAAAAGACCAAATTTGCCGTTTTTGCAACTAGGAAGATTAACGCATTACATGTCAGCGTAAATATGAAAACTAAAGAGAAAACTGTACTGATTAAAATTTGGTCGCAAGTACGCGAATAATTATGTCGTTAGATACAACGAGGTCTGATTTTAAGATCGAAGTGAGACTTCTAGAACGTAGACTTTCCGAAGAAAACCCTGCTATGCTCTATACTGATCCCTGGGTTAAGAGACTCCCAGTTGCGAGGGTCACGATTAGTTAACTGAACAGTCGATTTTTATTTCAACTCATCTCACTTCCGTTGTATCTATGACAGATTAGGTAATTAAAAAAAAAGACGGGATAGAGTTTTTCACAGTCTTTCACTGTGTCCCTTATCTATCAAATAATTCACTGTTATCAGTTATGACCGGTTAAAACAAGCGGTTGCCATGCAAAATACGCCCACATTTTCCAAGAAATGTATGGGAAGAGGTAAAATCAATAGGAATCATGCTCTTATTCATATTCTGATCCATAACATGTTACGTCTTATCAGAATGGAATAACCATTGTAGCCCCTCTGGGGGACCAAACAAATTCATACATATTTCACATTTTGCTTTTAAAAAATGCGGGCTAAAGCTCTAGAATGTGAGGCCTCCTGCGAACTCATCTAAGAACTTTTGATCCTTAACACATAGTTTAAGTTTCATCTCATGATCAGACAAAAATTGTAGCCCCAGGAAGGTCCATAAACTTCATTCATATTTCACATTTTGCGTAAAAAGCAGTGGACCAATGCGCACTAAAATTGAACTCAATTAAGAGCTAGTGATACTCGTTTTAGGTACATCTAAATCGGATAAAAATTCTGACCTCTATAGATGGTCCACAACCTTGGCTTTACATGCTTTTATACTCTTTGCGTAAAGGATAGTGGCCATTAGACTGAAAGTTTCGGTCCGATTTTCGGGAAATTCCGACTCAACCATAATTATGATGTAACGGTGATATATTTGAACGGTTTTCATGATAAGATAAAAAAAAATGGTGACCTCTAGAGGGCCCACAAGCTAAAAACGCCATATATCGTACAATCAAGGGTCATAATCCAGAAAGTTACAGTTCAATACGCGCCAATGTCGAAAGAACCCAGACCTTTGGAATATATCAAAATTGGATGCAAATTCGAACCTCTGGATGACCCACAACCTGGGTATTACATGCTTTTAAGGGTAGCGATCATTTTGTCGGACAATTTCGGTCCGATTTTCACGAAATTTGAACTCAGCCGTAATTATGGTGTAACGGTGATATATTTGAATGGTTTTGACAATCAGTATCAAAAACTAAAAGGTCTAGCAGGTCCACAACCTAAAGATGTTGACATCTTTCGGTTATAAACATACATTGTCTATTTCCACAAAATCGTATGAAAATTGTACCCTCTAGAGTGTCCACAACCTTTGTATTATTATGAATATATTTGTCTAGTTAAGCAACGCAGGAAACCACCATCGCCTGTGTTTGCATGATAAGGGATTTAGAAAAGAAATAATATTTCACTTCATTGCTGAAAAATTTCATTAGAGAGAAAACGTCTCTGTCTATCTAGATCCCCAGGAGCTTTCGGGGCCTAGACGGCCCCTGGACCCTCGCCTCAAGTCCTAGGATGTTTTGTGTTTTTTTATTTCTTGCAATATCTCTGTAGTTTGTCTTCCGCCAAATATTCATCGAATTTCAAACGCCACTGGTTCGTTTACTTGAACCCCATGATGTAGATTTGTGGACCCAGTTTTTCGTTTTCGTTCAGTCCTGCAGACGCCACCCTTGAGTGAGTGAACCGAGCATGAAACGTACTGAAGGTAGTGGTAATCGGGACTGAAATCTTGAGGATTTAGTACACTGGGGTACGAACCACGAGAGTTCATTCAAGAAGCCAATACCTCACTTTTGGACCACTCCGCGAGCTGGAAGAAACGGAGAATACCTATATTATATTACACAAAACAAGCGTCGCATTATTAGTGCCAGAAAATATTTTATAGAATATTTGCCGAAACTCTTAGGTTCACACCCCTACTTTACCCATCTACGCAAAGCAAATTGGTCACTCTGTAGGAAAACAATGCAAAATATTTAGCCCTAATTTTTCCTCACATAAAAGATTATTCAATGACCTCAATCCTATTAGTCAGACACAAAATGGCCTGATTCCTTAAAAACTTATCATATTTATACACCCACGCCAACTGCCCGTCCATTTTTTGTCAGCAAATACTCGATTCAACATTCCGGACTGTAATTCTGTCAATAACTAGAAGGGTCTCAGTTAAAGCACGGGCGTAACACGAGAATTGTGGGCGACAAGACGTCAATTCCTCAATATACTACTACGGTCAATCGCCAAAGCGGACGTAAACCTTTAGAAGTATTAGTAGTAGTAGTAGCAGCAGTAGCAGGTCATCATTTAAGGGAAAAGCTAAGAAAGTTTTTAACGATAATTCCGTGTCAGTCTTATACAGATACGTCTAGAAAATGTCTAAAACAAATTATTACTAATCGTCAGGAGGGCCTGGGAACATAAAAAAAAAACGTCTGCCCCGGCAACATTTCTCTCATTACACACCGTTTGGCGTGTGATCGTTGACAGTGTACACCAACAAAATATTTAGTACATTGGTATATGCAGGATTTCCCAAACAATGGGTTTGGACGTATATAGTCGTAACCCTTGTCCGTTGGTCCGTCTGCAGGTCACGATTCTTATCCGATATTGCCGAAACTTGAAATATAGGTTTATCTCCAAACGATCTCGTTTCCTTTCGATATTGACATATATTGGATCAAAACTTCATGGATTATAACCCCTGTAAGAAAAATTACGTTTTTAACTTGTGTATACTCTAGAGGTCACAATTTCTATCCAGCGATCGCGGTTCCTGCCTTTTTAGCTTGTGGTCCCCCTAGAGCTCACAAATCTTGTTCGATTTAAAAAAAAAAAACGTTCAAATATATCACCGTTACGCTATAATGATGATTGATGATAGAGTTCGTATGTCGAGAAAATCGGACCGTAACTGCCGGACAAAATGGCCGCTCCATGTACGCAAATAGTAGGTCACAATGTTGATCCGATTTTGATAAAACTTAAAACATGTGTTTATATCACAAAGATCTCGTCTCCTTTCGATATTCACACATATCGGACTGTACGTTCCTGGATTATGCCTCCTGATTGTTCGAAAAAATTGCAATTTTAGCATTGGACCCTCTATAGGTCACAATTTATATCCGTTTTTAAAACTCGTTTAAATATATCACCGTTACACCCACCCTGATGATGACTGAGTTCGAATTTCTTTGGAGGTCACATTTTTATCCGATTTTAAAAACCGTTTAAATATATCACCATTCCACCATAATAAAGGTTGAATTTGAATTTCGGGAAATTGCCGCTCATTGAACGCAAATAGTGTAAACATCAGGTTGTGGACCCGCTAGAGGTCACAATTTTTGTCCAATTTTGATGAAACTTAAAATATATGTTTATATTCCAAAGATCTCGGGTCCTTTCGATATTCACGCATATCGGATCGTAACTTCCTGGATTATGTCCCCTGATTGTACAAAAATCCAGTGTTTAGCTTGTGGACCCACTAGAGGTCACAAGTTTTATCCGATTTTAAAAAAACGTTTAAATATATTAGTGTTACAACCTAATGAAAGCCACTCCTTGTATGCAAATAGTGTAAACAATACCAAGGTTACGTTGACCCTCTAGAGGTCAGAATTTTTATCTGATTTTGATAAAACTTAAAATCCCAGCGATTTCAATTCTTTTTGATATTCGCGCATATCGGGCCATCGGGCCATAACTTCCTGGATTATGTCCCCTGATTGTACGAAAACCCAATTTTATTAGCTTGTACTCTGCCCATCTCTTGCAAAATGTGGACGTATCCTGCATGGCAACTGCTTGTTTAAAATCGGTGTCAAGTTTTGGGGTCAAAAGTTCTGCGACGTTTCGTTCTACTCCCCCCCCCCCTCGCACACACACCTATTTCTGAAACCCTGTTAACGCTGTAAAGTTCTTTTTTCCAATCTTGCCTTAAACAAGAGAAAGGACGTTAACTCCCTTACGCGCAAGCGAATTATTGAAATAAAATTGAACCATGTTAGTCCCGAAATGACCTAAGTTATATCGCGTGGACGTTAAACTCCATTACACTTTTATACAACCCCACTGTTTATTTTTAGTTGACTTATTGTTGTATTTCTTTTACTGAGGTCTATAAGTACTGCATGGACGACTCCAATTTTATTTTCCAAAATGCAAAGGCTAAGGTCGCTGGTTTTAAACTAATGGAATTTAAAATAATTTATCCAGCCGACGCCGCCTACCGAGGGAAACCACGACACCGAGTACCAAGTCGATTGATTTGATTTGGTAGTTCGTGTCAGTTATTTCATTGTGTTTGTTTGTGGGTCTCTACTTAGTTACTGTCATGTGTGGTGCGGTCATCCTATAATTAGTGGCTCAGAGAGTAGGGCGCTGCTTCACTAACCAAGAGGTCCGGATCCAGTTTTAATGATTGGAATTCGATGAGGAGTAGAGGAAAAATTCCCTCATAGCCCATTGTATGGCGTATGCCCGTCTTCACTAGCCCAGTTGGTACAGAACAGTAGGAAGTTAGAATACCTTTCATTTAATTTTTGAAGTAATTACTACTAGCATAATACGCAGAATAGAATGGAGTTATCGGGGAATTGCTAAATAATGCACTGGGAAAAATTTAGGAAACAATCCCGTTATTGTTTAGATACATTAAAGTAACCCATGGAGATATAAAACAATGTTCAACAGTAATGTATCAAATAGTCGCAAATTACTGGCATTGACTCGCGGGGACATTTTCAGTTTTTATCAAAGGGATCCATAAATAAAAGAATGCAGGGCTGGTGACACTAAATTACATCTATGGCTAAAATACTTCTGTTTCATCTTATTTATTTGTTTCTCATTTAAAAATGTTCAGGGCAAATCCAAGGAAAAAATTCACTAGAAAAAAACCGGACGCATTTCCCATTTTGTATTAATTATTTTTTCATACTGGTTAACAGCTAGCGTGTTCACTTTGGATTGTAAGGTCTGTCGCGGTTTCTCTGGGATCTCATATTCCCCCTACTGTTAAAGACTCCAATACACAGGCGGATTATTTAAATCCAGACATACCATATTATGTTAGATGGTCGTAAGAACCCCCTCTCTCTCTCTCTCTCTCTCTCTCCCCCTCCCTTTTCAGGTTGATTGGGGATATCAAGGCGGTTGTGGAAGAGATCCGACCGATTGGGGAGGTCTTTTCCAAACGGATAATTCACCAGTATCGGGAATTCTCGTTGCTTGCATGTAAACAATAAGACCCGCGGCCAGTGTTGGGTTGTGGGTGTGGGATGGGATGTGGCGGCGGGGTAGGGGGGGGTTAAACCCTGATGTGTCTAACTTTGCATGTGGGAATTTCCAATCTCCCCAACTAGCCCGAAATAAACGATCCCTAGATTTTAAAGCTCAGCAATTAGCAACAACGAATCATTGACAGATTTAATTGGGTATTAACCAATTCATCTTTATATCGGGGTGTCTATTATACAGTGTATGTCAATATTTGTATTAAAAGATACACATAACTGATTAACTGTAGATATTCTCACCAATACCGTATTGATATATAATTATGTTCATGCACATAAACAAACTTAATAAAAATAATGTGGAATTGTGGTTTCTATTAAGAACCGAATATATTGGTAAAATTGGTGTATTGTATGTGGACAGAATTCCTTATTGACACGCCCATTTCTCTTCATATCCATAGTAACATTAGAATGGAGGGTTGAATGATAATAAACAGAGGTGGGACAAGCGTATAGGTAGGTGGAGAAATGCTATAACTATCCGCATTGATTTCATGATCGTCCATTAGCGAGCTGATAAAGACGATTTTATTCCAGACTGGTAGAAGAGCGCGGTGAAGGGAACTAACTGTTAAGTAATCGGGGAAACTATTCTTTAAGTTTTAAAAGACAATGGAACAATCACCAGTGAAATTAACATTATGTTTTTTAGTTTTTGCAGTAGGAACAGAGGCAATGGTATGTATTCTTATTATTTTATAGAAATATGCAATTTAAGGAAAGATTTTATTTTCATTGAACAATGCTCACATGTCATTCATACTTTTTTATGTATCAAAATTTGATGGGTGCGCGTAAAGGATAAACTTGATAACTTTATTTATATTCAATTCTGGACATTTTTTTACTTAATGATCTTTCAAAATCCGGCATCAACTCACACCTCGACATAACAACTAAAAGAGGATACGATCCTTTGGGCTTTTTGTTATACGTGTAAGCTAACAGATAAAAGTGGTTTTTGATATAAAATACGCCAACTTCGCTGTTTCTGATCCCTTGCCAAACATCAAATTCGTTTAAATTATAAACTGAAGTGTAATATAGTCTAGTTGCATTTTGATATTTCGTCTCTATGGCCGCTACAAAAACACCGCCAATCGTTATTGATAATTTTTGTTCGGATTGTATCCTTTCCCATCTTTCAATGCGCCCGGGAGTGCGCATAACGATGCAACAGCTTATAGTTATGTGGTTAAAACTGTTAGACGTGTAGGTAAAGACGCTGTAAAATATCACCATACACAACCAGATTCTTTCTGTTTAGCGTGGTGGACGTTTCTATCGAATGCTCTGTTGCTGGTTACCGAGTATTCGCATGTTTCCCCAGAAAACAAAAGAGAAATTAAATATACATAAAAAAACAAATTAATTCTTAGAAAGTCTAAGATATCAACTAACATTTTTTTCTGGTCGGCGCGCATAACTCTAATGTACTTACTTATCGAAAAGAAACATAAACATTATTTGCTTCAAATTAATAACATCTATAGCTTGTGGAGTTTCAAATCATTCATTTTCCAATAAGAGGGACAGTTGCGGATTTGATTTGAATATTCGTTCATAGTCCTTAATCTACAGTATGCGATTTGTTTTTCTTGAAAGCACAATTAACATGATATAAATTTTTCTACAAATACACGATTCTATACAATTCGTCGTTTTTAAACACATATGGAAAACAATTGACTGTTCTTGTGTTCGAGGGGGCAGTATCCCATATTCTATCGACGATCTGGCACACAGATTAATACATACGATGTACTTTAATAGTCAAATCGAAATTACTCTTATTCATTGATTGCCGCCTCTTCAAAGTAAACAAGGTTTTTTGATAACCCTATATCGAATTTCAGTAGAGAACTGTCATTAGATGTCACGACGTTTCGAATCTTGAAACAAATGGGAAGTGCTCCCATTATGTGTAGGTGTATAATAGTAGACGGGGCGCCAATCGTTACTAATTTTAACACATTGTCTAGCTGTTTTACGCAGTTTCATGAAGAAAAAAAAGGAATATGCTCTGAACTGTTTTTTCCCTACCTTTGTGTTGATCAATAAACTATATTTACAGAACAACACAAAAACTAATTGTGTTTATTTAAGCGTGTAAACTATTACATGTTTCAAGAGCTGAATCCACCTAACATGATTCTTCCTTACTTTTTCTCAAAGACCCACTTATGTAATTGGTTAATTCTATATAAAAGACTCTTACATTCATCCTGGTCCCTTGCTTTACAGGTGATCTGTATTCGCGTCATTGGCAACTATTTTCTAAATTGGCTTCTATAGTAACGTCTGGATAACCGTATTAGATGATCACTATTCATGTGGTGCTGGATTTAGATCAGCGACCTTAAGCTACATAAACTAATTAGTTAAAGTGTTACAACCGAAAGCCCCACAAAGGTCGGTTTCAAATCAGGACCTTGGGTCATCACAAAAAAAGTAATAACAGAACTAGGTCTATAAATATGCCACAAAGGACCACATAAAATCCTTTGAATTGTGGGGTAATAAGCAGTAACTTATTTAGCATATGCCTCAATTCGGCTGTTTTAAACGGACACCTATACATCGTCTTGTTAACCCTATCAACTAGCCTATCGATGATACGTTTATCAAGTCAATCGTCAAGATTTCTTCTTTTTGTTTAGTTGACAAATCAATTAAGCCATTTTAAAAAATCATTTCTGAACGGCTCACTGTTTTGAGCCGAATCTCTCCAAATTCCGATGAAGCAAATGTGCCATTTATATACCTCTTTTTACTGGGCTTATCTGCCGGAGAAATGTCCTGTGTTAGCGTAGCTGGCAGTTCTTCTTTACATTCGGTTTATTCCGGTATGTCGTCATTTATTGATGTCGTAGTTAATGCCTTGTCACTCACTTTGGATTGTCTTTATTCTGTGTTTTGTTTGGAAGATGATGCCACATTATCGGTTAGGTCTACTAGTATCAATTAAAGGTACACTGTGATGGGGTGTTCTCACTTTCCCAGCAGCTATTGTTTTCCAGGTAAAATCATTGGACCAGTACTAATTAGGGTAACAATTGTGTTAAAACTATAGTCTTTTTCATATCAATATTAACCACTTTACATAAAAGTTATTTTATTAACAAATTTAGCATGTACATATATATTTTTCATATCAATATTAACTACTTTACATACAAGTTATTTTATTAACAAATTTAGTATTGTACATGTATATTTAAAATCCGACTTAATGTGATATCGAATTTCCATATTCATATAAAGTCGTCAAACCAGTTCATAATCTTTGTTTTTCATCATGTATTCTTCTGATTAATTCTATGTATTTTCTTTTCTTTGGACTGAAACGCCTCCATTTCCATATTGTAAAATTTGTATCTCTGTGAAACCCTGTTTTGACGTAGTTCTATGAATCTAAAAATATTCGGGTGGTTTGACGATACTTTCTTTAACTTTGAATGCCAACTTTCAACATATTTTTGGTTGTTCTTGCACCTTCAGTGTAGAAATGGTTCCATAAACTTATATCTACACCTTCGACCATACATGTCATAGGTTAAATTGAACTGTTCATGCAATAATTAAAACAGAGTATAACTCACTAATCTATAACTAATCCCTATTTCACTTAATTAGTAGGGTTAATCTGCTGGGAAAGTGAGAACAAACCACTGTGATATTATCGGTTAGATCTACTTGTATCAATTAAAGGTACACTGTGATATCTGGAAATATACCCTGTTAAAAAGTGCATTTAATTTCCATATCCGCGTGAAATTTTAAAAAATTTCAAGGCATTTAAATGATTTCAGATGACATGGGGGGGGGGGGGGTAATGGATACTGGATAGCCGACTAGAAGGTTACGAGTTTGAATCTGGGCTTGGGTCGGGAAGAACCATCGGGATTTTTAAAGCGAGGGAATTACCTGTCCTGGGTGGCATCTGCAATATTTATGTGCTTTGTCCTTCCGAAAAGATTACTCGAGAGTTGGAAATCGAAGAAGGGTAGCCGGACGGAAATGACGCTCTTCGGGCATCTCGTACCTGCAAATTGTACGCGTAACCATAGAAATAAAAAGAACTGATTACCTGTTTATCTCAAGAGTTGAAAAGACATTAAAAGGAGCTTATACGAATTAAAATTCAATATTGGTCCATTTCAATCAATATTGAGGTTGTTATCTTGCTGTGAAAATATGGGATTCTAATATCCAATAATTAAGACATTATGAACATTTTAAAATCAGTACACGAGTCTTGTATTTCTATGGTTTCGGGTGCCATTAGTAATGAACAAAGAAAAACATATCCTACAAGACAATACAGAAGTAATTAGTAATGGCTGATTCACAAACGACAAAATAATAATACAAAAACATGTAGAATGGACAAAGCAGTCATAAACGACTGTCGTTTATTAATTTGGATTATTCACGTATTTCACCGAACACAATGATTGGAAATAAAAAAAAATTGAATATAAATAACTTTATATAAGCATACATTACATTAATATGTGTTTATAGACCCATTTTAAGATTCCAAGGAATAGAGCCATACACCCTTTAAATCAAATTGCTGAGGAAACATACTGGCTTAGTAATGAACTGTGTGCAGATTAAACTTTCTATAGTCTCATTTAGAAATTGGGGTGTACTTATTGCTTAAGATATAAGAATTAGATAAAGATCTCGCCCTTCTTGCTATAATGGTTCATAAATATATTGAAAATTTTACTCAAATTACTTTATCCTGAGCGAAGTTTATCGATTATCCACGTTATCGTTAAATTTTTAAATCTCGTTGGTGTTATAATCCATTTAAATCTCAGCCATCCGATAATCTAGCGAGTTGATTATAGGCTTGTTATTTGAATAAATGTCTAAAACATAGTTTGTATAACATTTACATTTGAAGCCAGAATAAAGACCTGTAATAGGCAGATTTAACACTTGTATCTTTAAAGATGCCTTCGCAAGTACAAACTGTGATTTGGTGATATATTTCTCCTAAAACACATTAAAACTAATTTATCTATCAAACCTCTGCTTCAAATCACTCTCAAAACATTTTAATTGGAAAAAAACACCTTATGCCGTTGAAATGTTTTTCAAGAACACTTGTTTGTCATGTAGCTTGATTGAATGGGGGGGGGGGTAAAGATTGTATTCGTCGTAAATTGTTGTTCATTTACCATACATATCCAAGCCTATAAGGGAATTCTTGGGTTATCTTCTTCCAACCTCCTTTTCCGTCGTTTATCGCAGATTCTTTTGACCGTTTAAACCCCCAACTGTTTCCACAAAGGATAACCATTCGATCAAGAAATAACGAGTGGCCCCTAAGTCAAGCTGGCAGACAATAAACGGCTGGGTTGACAGTGATTGATACCCTGGCATTTTTGCCTACTGCTTGCCCCAAGGGTGTTTTTCGGGGAATCCAGTGCCTTTCTAGTAAGATTGGGCGTCTCTACTTTCCATATATACCAAATTTGCCATACTTTTATTGGAAATAACTACCCTATAAATATTTTCGTGGAAATCTATCTTTAAGAGTTAACTTAAGAAATCGACGAACAAGAGAGAAAAGCGTGGATGTATATGTAATTATAGAAGCGCATCTAAATGGTATCAATAATTCATTCTTTATTTCTCAATCTTTTCTGGTTTATTATAAAAATACGAATAATTGGCTTATTTTAGGCTACTTCCGAAAGGTATTTAAGGAAACAGAAATAATTGGTTTTAAAATAAAATCCGGAGCTAGGACATTGAGAGGGTATTTCTGTAGTTAAAACATGAAACAGCGACGCCGTCGAAATACATTACATACTATGATCGTTCAGATATGTCGTATTTATGGAATTCCTTACTACTTTTAGAGTCTTGGAACTTTGTCAAATTTATAAAGGATGATACAAAGCATTGAATTTGTCAGACAGACTGACGTATAGGAAAGTTAATGTAAGCTTTAAGAGATTTGGTCAGAGCTTAAATTTACTTCAATTACATGAAATGTTAGATCGGAATCGCACAATGCCGAAGTTTGATTTTTCTTAAATGACATTAGAAGACCGGTAGTATCATATAAACGTGTTTTTGTCTACTTCTCAACAGACGTCTGTCTTGAGTTCATATAGTCTTTAAGATAAACTCCTTAAATCGGCTCCATTCAACATCCGCCATCGATTGTATATAGAGCAATAAATAGAGATCTTGTTGAATGACAATCAAGCACATTGTAATTGCAATGTTACAAACCAAATTGGCGTACTATTTTAGCACATTTCACACGCAAAGACTTTATCAGTTAACGTCATTAGTGCAAATTTCAGTCATTCTGTCTGCAGTGATCTATCTAATGGTGCATGCCCTAAGATAGAAATTTGAAAATAAAAAATGATAAAATGATTATTTAGAATAAAAACTACAAAAACGGATGTTTACAGTTAAAATTCAACAATTCGCTTTTATGCTACGATCATTAGCTGTGGGTGAACTCGATAACTTGGAGTGACTACTCATTTGTTCCAATGTCCACCTGAACCCCACTATAGAGCAAGGTCGGACTACTCTTACGTTTCAAACACTTATACTACTCTTATACATCGTTTGTAATCATATATCATTTCCATACCAATTTGTAAATGTTCGGTTTTACAAAATATTATGTCTTATCTAATGTATATATTTTTTGCTTTCTTCTATATCCTTAGGAAAAAACTTACATAGGCCTTGATTTTCAAATGAATAAAATATTGTTTAAAACTACCATTCAGAATGTCAGCATGTTCTATATAACACCATCGCTAACTTTTTCTAATGTGATTTTTAAAACATTTGTTCTTTCGCGACTTGTTTCATGTACTGTTAACCGGTCTGCCTATTTCATTTAACCACCATTAAATATGCAATAGTTATTGGGTTAAGCCCTACATTCAATGTCCATTGATAGTGCTTGATAGAATGAAGAAGCAAAAAAAAAAGATTTCCTGTGTTGATATAGTGTAGCCATCACATGTTCTGTAGATGTTAGTTTGACAAATGTAGAACGAAATTCGATTTTGTGGTTCTCTGCCTTGGCTATTAAGGTTCGAGCTATTTAGCCAAGTCGCAAGGGTAAACACTCAGCACGGTGTTACTAGTCATCATGTCGCCTGTATTCCACTAACAGTATTGTCCTAGTGTTTTATAACGTATTAATGGTATTAATTATAGATATTGGTACTATTAAATCTTGCTTTTATCGGTCATCATATTGAGATCAAACCAGCACCAACAATTAAATAAAATGTTAAACCGGATATATTCGCCTGAAAGAGTTATTCTTGTCGATATACGTTTTCATATTACTTAAGTGGACTGCTGCTGCGATCGCGGCATGTGTGAGGGGCTGCAGCGAGTAACTCGTAGTTCAAATGGGCACATTATGACATTTTGTGTGCGCCCGCAGTTTTACATATCCACAATTCGTTGAAATTATGATGCATAATCCCATGTGATATTTCTCAAAATTTACAGGTATAACGAATAACATTATTTGCTATCAGAAAAGTATCACTGCATGAGTATGAGTTAATGGGGATTTAATGAGGAAGTCATGGAACTATACTGAGACGTGTACTATAGTATGGCCAATTAAAGGATTATTAATAGAGAAGCGGACGGGATCCGAAATAAACTTGGCACTCATAATAAAATGCCTCTCAGAGGGTCCTGGCTGCCATGTTGCCAGAACAGTGACATATCCCGGACCCAATAGAGCCATTTACAACAAAGAAACAATCGGGTTTTTTTTCAAACTTTGCCCAATTTTACATTATCTATACTAATATTTGTGACTGTCGATTGTCTGTCTGTTCGGGGTTGGCGGCTACATTAGGTCTGCCCGAGTCTGAAATTTTGGGTATAGGGGTAGCTCGGACCGGGGAGTAACATAGGCCAGGTGGCGTTAGTCTACCACTTCCGGTTTCGGGGTTATGACACCCGAGCGAAGCCGGGCATTCTTCTAGTATCATAATAAATTTGTATTGCGTAAACAGGATTTCGTTTTTGACTAACGGGTATGACCGTCTTTTATGTACTTCCTATATCGTTTATAGATTTTGGTTTTTCACTATTAGCTGGGAACGACTGTTCTTTCTATATCCTTCATAGGATTTTGTGGTAAATTTGTTGTCGAGACGTTTACCCATTCTATTTTCCTTTACTTCAGATGTATAGTAATAAAACTGCTTGAAGATTTTTTTTTATCCTAAGATATCTTTGATATTACTGAAATGAGTGACGTATGTTTTGATTGTGTCGTGTTGCGAGCCCCGATTTTATTTTTTCACAAGAACTGAAAGATCGATGATTTGAATCCAGTATGAAATATATAATTGTTAGAAAACCGGGAAAGTAGGCTTTAAGTTGCTTTCATTCTTAATAAGAAGTTTTTAATCTTAAGTTGGATTGAAGTAAAGCCCGGTGGTTATTGTACATGCACTGACGTAGAACTATCTATATCTTTCTGAAAACAGCTATTTAGAACCGTGGTGATAGCAATTTTTGATTAAATTTTAATCCGATTGGGTGTTCAATAAAATTCTCTACCCGCTATAGGTACAACATATGGAACCGTTACAGCCTTCCTTGTAAATTCCACATCTTTGATAATTCACGAGGACACTGATTAACAAAAAGGTCACCAATGCGCTAAAAGGCTAGTTGTATAGAAACAGTATATTGGTAATCAGTTTTGACGTCAACATTTGTATAAAAACGGGTATAGGACGACGATTAGCCTATTAGGATTGTTTGTTAGTTTTAGGCTATAGATATATTTATATTATAAAGAGATTTTGATAAATCTGTTGTTTGGAAGCTCAATATATAAACCGCTCTTTACCCTCTGGCATCAAGCAGGGATATGTCATATTTATTTGTGTAAATAATGAATGAATGATGAGCGGTTGGTAATAATGGGGTAAATGTCTAATTGATATCGTTAAGACGACTACGATGATAATAGTGTATTATATATCGTTTTATTAAGTACAAGAGCACGGCACCACCCACTCCAAATAGCAAACAAAACAAAATGAAAAATCAGAATATTAAAACAAGCTCAGAAATTGCCAAAGAACTGTGAATTCGAATAGAGAGAGAGAGAGAGAGAGAGAGAGGAGAGGGAGTGAGGGGGAGAGAGGGATGGGGTTTAACGTCCACTCGGCGCAATCTAGGTCATTTCGGGACTAACACATGGTTCAATTTTATTTCAATTTCCTTGTCACGTACAACCGGGGAATCGAAACCAAAATAGAAAAAACGAAATGGGCCTTAACGTCCTACTTTTCTGTCGAATAAATAGACCTCAACATGGGTAATTCGTATTCGTGAATTACTAATAAAACGACATTATGGCGTTTAAGTTCTATTAAATGAAAGAATGCCAAGGTACATTTTTTGATGTTCAATCTGATGATCGCTAAAGCATCTAATCTGAAGAATAAAAACAATAAACGTGCCATGAATTTTGTTTTTATAAAAAGATCTGTTTTATAATTGATTTAAAGTTCATATTATTGTTGCTTGATTGACTCGGTGTCTTTATAGTCAGTATACCGTAATTGACCTGTCACTGGTTTTCACCAGTTTATGAATAAAGCATCTGAGTCTGTAGACAGGCCGTGGAAACAAACTGATAGTGAGGGGGCACAATATATACCAAAAGGGCACATAGTAGCATATAATGATAATCTGTGTAAGGAATTCGGAAATCTTTTTTTTTACGTTCTGTTTTCTTACTCGTATAAATTTATCGTTTTGAACTGCCTTCTGTTTGGAGATTTTTCAGAGGTAAGTCTATCCACCAACCCACTGGGGTGCTTGTTCCAATGGGAATTCATCTACGTAGGAAGAAGGGTGTGTCATTGATTTTCACATCGCACATGGTGGTTTTTAAGGCGATTTATGGTGCAGTTTTTGATTTTGGGACACTGTAGTTTCAGCTGTTTAAGCAGCAGAAGGAAACATGCACTTGCTGTCTTCGCTAGGGTTCAGTACCGTCAGAACTATTTGGTATGGAGATTTTTAATTTCTGCCAGCTTGGCTTAGCCTTTTTTGCCTTTTCCCCTGGTCATGTTTCATCACAATTGCCACAAAAATATTTTGGAAAGTGAGACACTGATGAATAATGAATGTAATATGGTGTATTAGACGAGATTGAAAAGTTACCACTCAATAAGATATAAGACGGCAATAAAAGCGTTTTCTCTTTCGTTTACGTACGATTTTTTGGTCTTTATCTGCACTCCATAATACACCATATATTTGTTTTTCAGTGGACAATCAATCTAGTATTAGAAGCACAATAAAATTTCATTCATTTTACGATGTGTGTGTATGTATAAGTTAATTGTGTAGTATGGGAAATTAATAGATTAGCACTGAATCAAATAACGTTGTATTCAACAGTATGGATGTAATTTTACAGACGAGAGCCACCAACATATCTGTTTAGATCAATATGGCATGAGAGAAGATATAAGTTTATCAGTTGTATACAAATATTTTTAATCACAATCTAATTGTAATGGCGATGGTCATTATCTGAATATAATAGTCGATTCGGCGACTGTCTGTATAATAAATGTTTATACCGCCAAAGGCGATTCATGGCATATGATTCAAACAAACCTTTTTTTCTACCTTTCCTAACAGCAATTATCATTCCGTTGCGATTAACGAAATTATCAAACCTGTATTTGAAAGCATGTATCTGGTCGACAATAACAAATGCTTTGGATTTAATAAAACTGCGCTTCAGAGAATAAAAGCAGTTTGTCCAACCAATATGCACATAGAGAAACGCATAAATCAGTTTTATGTTCTAATGGATAAATGGTGTATTGGTATATCTTCGCTTTATATATTTTCTATACGGCTATGTAAATACCAATTGTAATGCAATGCTAACTTACCATGAAATAGTTTTGTAAAGTTTTGAAGTGTAAACTAATTTGATTTTGAAAGGTTATAGAAACATATCAATCAAATTTACATTTCCATTACAATTTCGCTCAGGGTTTTGTTCTGATTTTTGGCTTCCAAGCGCTACTCACCTTGTTGTTATATTTCTTCTTATTGGGGGCGACGCTTTTCCAAAAATGCCTACGGCTTCACCAACTCAAGTACAATCTACATGATATAATAATATACTTGGAATGCCAGTTTCAACTGAAATATGTCAGATCTTAATGT
The DNA here is from genome assembly GCF_932274485.2 of Patella vulgata. Lineage (NCBI taxonomy): Eukaryota > Metazoa > Mollusca > Gastropoda > Patellidae > Patella > Patella vulgata. The sequence continues at coordinate 50,933,441 of NC_065885.2, forward strand.
AATGTTGTACAACATAAAAAATTGAAATGAAACGGAATTAACATCTGATTTTAATCAGATTGTAATTTGGTCTAATGGAAACTATCGCCAAGTATTATAGAGGAATATATTGAACAGTATTGAATGCTTAAAACACTGTATTTGTCGGTTTAATATCTCTAAGTACAAATGTCAAAGCTTTAAAATCAATGTTTTTATGTTCATTCGCAACTCCGCTAACTGCGAAATGCCAATTTTTTATCCAGTGAAATTCATCATCTCTTCAAATAATACAGCCACCGTAAATACTTCATCTAAATCAATTGATTCATAAGCTTTCGTTCTGCAAAAGTTAAAATAAAACATAATGCATATTGACAAATAAAAAGTCGACAATTGACACTGGGCATAGAACTCGGGTGGACTAGCTTAATTTGATTAGAGGGTGCAAATATATGTCTTATGGATTTTGAAATAATGCAACTTACAAAGTAGTCAAATTTTGGACAAAGAAAACGCGTCTTTTCTTGCAAAAACGATATCCAGACGTTTTTCTAATTGAGGTGCACGTAAACGAACGACGCATAGGTGGAAACATAGCTGTCCAGACCACATTTTCCCCACGGCGTATATCCGTTAGGAGACATGGTAGGGAGATACTGAAATCATCTAACAACTGTTTTATACATTGTAAATGTTACATGAACAGACAGATTAGTCATTGTAATCGAATTATAACTTCAGATGGTAGTTTAATCAATCTTCGGGAATCTTGCAGAAATTTGCGGTAAACCTTCTGTTCTTTTCAAAAATGTATCTGCTGTGACTAGCAGCGACTGTTAGCCAAATCAAAGCCCCAGAGATGGACAATGAACATTACGGCATCAATATATTTTTATCTCTTGTATGTAAAATTACATCACGGATCTTAATTTTGAGTTCTGTGTCTGACTAAATGAAGTTTGTACCCATACTGAAACAATTTACATTCATTAGAGATAAAAACACCACAAGTGAAACCAATATGGCGCCATCAATATTTACCAAATATAACCAGATACGGTTTATATACACCGAAAACATCATGCGGAGTTAACATAATTTGCAAAATCAAAGGAAATGTTCATATCGGCTTTTGTAGCAATCCATTTGTACAATGCACATTGAAGGACAAATACAACTAACAAGTTGCAACTAAATCAAAGTAGCTTCCGTTCTGAAGTTAGAAATTTGAATTAGAACTGGCAAAATCGATATATCTATATTATTACAATCCTGATCATCCTCAATAGGCCTGACACATTACGAAATCTTGAGTACCGTTATTTTATTCTACTTTCATTTTCTGTTGTGCTATTTTTATTTTCTTTTGGATTCTAATTCCAAAAATTAATCAGAGAAATTTATGAATATATGCCAAATATATATTTGTCTACAGAAACTTAATCATAGGTTTTTCTTTGATTTTGCGATTCATTTCAAAACGTATTGACACATGCTTGGCTGTATTGTATTGCACTGCTATTTTAGGTCGCAATAAACAGTCCTGCTTGGATTTCCTTTCATATGTAAATTTACCAGAAGAATACCATAACATTACAATTAACAAGAATAAATTAAGTAAGTGTTGTAGCTCGACAGTAGTATAAGTAACCACACGGGATTATCACAGTCAATGATGAACATCTTTACACTCTATATAATTGTTACACGTATCATTATTTAGATCTCATAAAGACGAGTCTCTGAAATAATTTCTAGGACTAATTGTAATTTGTAGTCAACCAGATTCTGTCAAATGTCAGAAAATTAAAGGATATTAGATAATGGTTGCTTATAAGGGTGATTGTCTGAATTATAAATCGCCATTTTATTACAATGGATGGCCATTAATCATAACAGTGAATGGACGATATTCCTCGCCCCTCTGAGAATTGACGAGACTCAGAGCAATTCGAACAATGATCCGTTTTGGTTTATTCGTGTCCTAGCATATTCATGAAATTATTATGAATAAGAACATATCATAGTTGTATTCCCCCACCCTATCAACACCACTGTCAACATATAATATTACAATGTCGCTTGTCACATATCTGTATATGTCTGATTTATCCCACTAATAAAGCACATTTTATAATATGAATTTATCTAATGTTATATGCTGTATATTGGACCAATATATTAGCTCGTGTTACAAAACTAACATAACCATCGTCGACAACTGTGTTCGACGATTAGGCACCGATAACTGTTAAAGATTATGTTCCCCCGAGCATAAATGGGTCAACTGTTCGACCCTCTAAAGATATTTGCATATGATATTTGTAATGAAAAGGGGAAATCAAATTTTTGACTAATATTACCTAATACGTCCGCAATAATTTAATAATAGTACGGAGCGTCAACCACCGAGTCAACCACTTTCACGAAGTAACGTCATAGCTCATCCATCCATCTTTTGATCTTTTGCAGGTGTAATACATAACGGCGGGTACGTTAAATAAAAGTTTCCCTTTAACTACATCGAAAGACATAGTACGTTAAAAAAAGAAGTGTCCATTTAACTCTATCGCAAGACATACTACGCTAAAAGAAAATTCCCTTTAACTCTACTGCAAGACATCAATGATTTCCGTAATTTGTAATTTTTCAATTTAGGTTAAGTATTTAGCGTCCCGACTGTCCAGTAAGAACATATTAAACATTAAAATTTTACAAGCTAAAATTAACAACATTGGAATGGATTCTAGTAATCATAAAGCACCACATTCTGCTTTAATCCAACAGCTTTTATTAAATACATTCCTAAACCTCTCGGCACTGTATATTCTAACAGTGCTTTTGCGACTACACGGGTACACGCGTATGTACTGGCATTATACCAACGTGACAGTATCGGTTCAGTTATTTTTACGTTAAACTAATATAAAATCCAACACAATCTGGCGTCAACTCATCTTTACGGTGACACCTTATAATCACTGTCAAGATGTCTGTCAAGTGAATGTGAAGAATACTGAGATCAAAGATAGTTTAATTGGACATTGTACCGAAAGGAAACCAATTTCAACTGAGAAATAATTTTTTTATGTAACACTGCACACGGTTACAACGAGTTCTCAGTAAGAACCAAAATACAGGAATCATGCCTATACAAAAATGACTTCACAACCTATAAATCCCTTTTGTGGATTTAACATTGAAGTTAATAGGGTGTGTGAGGGGTGGGTAATTACCCTACCAAGACCACTTAGGAGAGTTTCATGTAATGGAACTTAACTTCTTAGAGTTTCACAATTAATATGTATATTTAACAATTAATATAGTTCAAGGCTGGTTAATGACGACTCATTTACTCAATGAATCTATAAAATTAATATTTCTGAGTGGTCATACTAACCACATACATCTATAATCGTTTGACCAGAATTTGAACTAGATGAATAATGATGTATATTAATCTACCCGTGACCTGCATTCTAGATGAATAATGATATATATTAATCTACCCGTGACCTGCATTCTATTAAATGTCGAACATTGATAATTTCATTAACACACCTTCTCCATCACGTTTATTTATTTTAAAAATGAAATATAAGTAATTAAATGTTGAATTGTCACAGTTGAGTAGGGACTACTTATATTTAATCAGGAAAGTAATCCCCATTGACTGGGCTGATGTCAGGAACAACTTAAATGGAGTAGCAAAAACGCGTTATTTTTATTGTTCCTTTCAATTCAAGCATGCTTATTTACTATTGTGAGTCCTATTTTAAACGGGATTTCTTCGAGAAATATAACTGGCAGAAACGGGAGCCACGGTGGCTAAATGGGTAGACGCTGGTTCGCTAGGCTGGATTTTCGGACGTGGTTTCTCATTTTCAGTATTGCAGAACGGAGGGTCTGACAAGGACAGCTATCTAGTCGTTCGGGTGAGACAAAATAACGAGCTCCTGTGTATACATTGGCATGCACATTAAATATTCATTGGCAGCTGGAATTCGATATAAGATTTCCCTCGTAGCACACTGTATGGCTTATGCTCGTCTTCATTAGCCCAGTCGGAGCAGAACAGTAGGACGTAAAACCACATTTCATTTTTAAATCGCTATCCTACGGAAGACCATTATGGTCAATCAAATGAATAAAAAATGTGTTCTAACGACTTTATTTCAAGGTCGCCCTGCACTGATTTATCGGATAGCTAGGTCAACGAAGTACTTTTTTATGTTACGGGATCGGCACATTCAGGTCATGCTCCCATTAATATCATTTGTTATTTCATGCCCTCATTAAAAACCACTCATTAAGTTCATACTCTCGTTAATTTCATAGCCCCACCAACTTCATACTCTTATTGATATCATTTATTAATGATTCATTGATTTCATGATCTCCTCAAAGCCACGGAATGCCATTAATATTTTTCGTAAAATATTGTTAATCCATGCTAGAAAGTACACAAATTGATTATTAAAGAAATCAAAATCAAGATCGAAACGATAGATAATTTGCAGACTTGGATTCAATCGAATTAAATAGAGGCGCGTCAAAGGGGTTCAGCGAAACGTAAAGATGGCAACAGCTTGTTTAAAAGGGGTATAGACGAAACGGCACTAATCCAAAACGACCAAACTTATATGTTTAAAGTTAAAACGAACGAAAAGGAAAGAAATGTGACAAACTATTACCTAAATATACGTATGTCGGTTCTTATTAAATATACATTATGCAAGGGCTAAATCTACCTATTTTATTAACATGACAAGACACTATTCACACTCTCGATGCCATCGAATGCCTCCGATGTTTAACAGATTTGAATCATATCTGCTGTCAAACTACCGTTGATGATTAACCGTAAAAGTGGATAATCGAGACATTGTTTGTTAACAACGGTAACAATGACAACCGAGGCTACATTGTTATTAAAATGTTGTTTTCTCGGTTCAGAGTGAAGTAATTTGATTGAAATTTTTAGCATATTCCCTTTACATATATGATTAGTGTTATGTGGCTTTTAGGAGAGCATGAAATTGATAAATCGTGATATTAATAAATGCTACCAATGCGTGTATGAATTTGGTTGGAGTATGGAGTTAATAAGAGTATGGTCTTTATGCTTTTAATGGGGACATGAAGGAGCCACGGTGGGTAAGTGAGTAAGACGCTGACTCGCTAACCTGGAGGTGCTGGCCGAGAAAGTTCATTGGGATTTTCCACCGTAGTTTCCCCTTGCCAGTGGTTGAGGACGAAGGGTCTAACAAGGACAGCTGTCTAGTCTTTCGGATGGGACGTATACAATTGACGTGCAGTTGGAATTCGATATAAGAGTAGGCCGCAGTGTCGTCTTCATTAGCCCAATCGGAGCAGAACAGTAGGACGTTAATCCCCATTTCATTTCACTTGGAGGCATGAAAATAACGAATGATATTAATGGGAGCATGACATGAATGTACCGATTCGGTAACATAAAATAAAGTACCACGTTGACCTGGCTATTCGATAAATCAGCGTATGACGACCGTGAGATAAATTACTCATGGGCTACTTAGTATTCAGAATTTTTAATTTTTTTTCATAAGATTGGCCCTAATGGGCTTCCGTATTATCCTAATCCAGTACAAGTATTACTTTCATGCGATGTAATAGTTAACGCTTGGTACTGTATTATTAATCAAGTATTAAATATTCTCAAATTCCTTATTGGGAAGTCCACTTATTATTGACATTGCGTTTCACAGATCCTTTTACTTGATCTAATACATACTGTATTTGATTGAACGGTGTGGCCTGGGTTCCGACATAATGATCTGGAAGTTTAGAAATGTCATGAATACAATCGTAATTTTTTATTATCTTTCACAAAAATCGAAAGTAGATGTTCTTTTCACTGTAACACTTTTGATATTCTTTAATCTTGTTTTCAATCCGTCGCATTGGGCCATTTGTTATTGCTTTGGTCGGAAATGGGTGGTGGGGTGCGGGGTATTCAGTGTATTTCTTTGTGGGGTGCACCGGCATGTATTTTCTGTGAAGGTAAGGAGATGTTGAAGACATACCGAGATCACGGTGGCTAAGTGGTTAAGACGCTGACTCGCTAGCCAGGAGGTCGGGTGTTCGATCCCTGCATTGGCCGAGAAAGTTCATCCAGATTTTCCATTGTGGTTCCGCCTTGTCAGTGATGCAGGACGGAGGGCCTGACAAGGACACCGAGGTCCCGTGTACAGTTGGAATTCGATATAAGAGTAGGCCACAGTGCCACTGTATGACGTATGCCCGTCTTCATTAGCCCAGATCGGAGCATGTAGGGTGGAATGTACTGGATTAAACCGTTTATCAACAAATCCTAGAATTATATCCGACTATGTATATGTATTCATTTCTTACAGGTATATCACCTGTGTAAATGATTTCCCAAAGGTGATAGTATGTGAAGAGTCCGGGGGAAGAACGATCTAAGTCATATTTTTGTCTTTTCGCATAAAAGGCAAAACAGACTTTTAGATGAGAATGTTTGACGCGAACATAACAACGAGTGGGTTTAATTACAACTTCAAAATGATCTTTAATACGAATCATAATTACCAGTACAACTGACTTCAACTTTTCAGGCAAATTAAGGTTAAATAAAGGGTGTGGTGGACTTGTATTTGTTCCGGAGGCCATTTCAGAAAGGCTTTGGTTCTATGTGATTCCGATCGTTTTTACCTGAAATAGATTGTTCCACAGAAAGCTTATGCAATTTGCTACAGGACGGCGCCATTAATTGGGGTTCATTGAAAAAGTGACTTAGATCGTTCTTCCCCTGGGCTCTTCATGTACATAATATTGTTTATAGTAACCGATGATTTAAGTTATACAGCAAAGTAGAGTACACCTAAACCATTATGGATGAGTGTAGTTAATATATGATCTTTCCCGAAACATTAATACAGCCAGCTAAAATATATTGTAAATATAGACTTGTTGAATTAATCAATAACTATTGTTTATATACATGTAATGCTTTCTGAAACAGGAAATGAGGTTTGTTCTTGTTCTGATAAATATCTAGAACAACTCGTGGTATTTAAAATATCGTTCAAATTTAATGTATTTTGACATTTTGTTTTTCTTGGAAACATTTCAATTATTTGAGTTTTCCCAAGGATTTAATTTTTCGGACGTTTGGACAGAATTCACTATACTATACATTTCGTGGGTTACAGAATAGCTTCACATTGACATCTCTTCCTTGTCAGATGATTGATATGTACTATACTTGAACTATAATTTGATTGAATACCTTCTAACAGGATATCATTAACTATTTAATTATACTTATAAAACCACATAAACATGTATCATTTACATAACAAATCTCGTAATTTCCACGCGCCCATAGAATAGAGTAAGGGCGTATGATAATATAAGGCAACTAGAAATTTATAGTCTGACAATCAAAACGATGTAGCAATGCGAGAATTAAACATTTTCTGTTTAAGCTTAATAAAGATTAATACATTTTAAAACACCAACTTGAAGAATTTACTACTTCTTAGTTTATTTCATGCAGAGTTCGAATACTGTTGGGAGCCACGGTGGCTAAGTGGGTAAAACGCTGGCTAGCTAGCCTGGAGGTCGCGTGTTCGATTCCTGCATTGGTCGAGAAAGTTCATCGGGACGGAGGGCCTGACAAGGACAGCTGTCTAGTCGTTCGGGTGGGACGAAAAACCGAGGTCCCGTGTGTACATTGGCGTGCACGTAAAAGATCCCGTGGCAGTTGGAATGCGATATAAGAGTAGGCAAATAGTGCCGCTGCCCGGTCTGAATTTCCCTCATAGCGTATGCCCGTCTTCATTAGCCCAGTATAGGCACAGAACAGTGGGACGTTAACACGTACCATTTCATTTCATTTTCAATACATGTATCTTTATAAAACAGCGAGGAGTAAGATTATTGGATTGGCGCTATATAAGATTTTCTAAGTAGCAGACCCATAAAGTTGTGTGTTGTTATTACTGTTATATCTCTACTGAATGCCATTTAATATATATATATTAATTATTAATATGTATATAATCGATATCAGTGGAGCATGTCTGTCTCAAGATATAATAAACACAACAACTTTTTTACCTTAATAGAGCAAAGAAAACATGCCATATGATATTGAGTCAGTGAGCTTGAGAAATATCATATAATAATGGATATTAATGGAATAATGAATCAAGAAATTGAATATGGGTGGTTTCGTATTTCGAGTATCTAACATCAACAAAAATTACTATATATGGTTTATATGAATGGAATATTGAGTTTATACATTCAAGAAACATATACTGCATGATCGATACTGATTGAATATCTAGTCTATAAACACAAGATCAGAGCAGAACAGTATGGCGTTAAACCCCATTTCATTTCATTTCTAGACCCAAGAAACGTTATATTCTATAATTGTCATATGGAATATCGAGTTTCTCAACTTAACAAAACTTTGATACACATTAGGCCTGACATTGTAGGATTATCGAGCATTCAATGGGTGAATGACGGGCGGTTTAATGTACTACGTTTCTGCTCCGACTGGGATACTGAATACGGGCATACGGCATACACCATGTAGTGCGCAATGGGAGAAATAGAAATTGAAATTCAACTGTCAATGGTTCTTTTACGTAAACGCCAAGATTCGCGATCTCGGTTTTTGTCTCACCCGAACGACTAGACGCTGTTCCTTGCCGGGCTCACCATCTTGTACCACTGACAAGGAGAAATCGAACTGGAAACTTTCTTGGCTAACACCGGGATCGAACCCGGAAACCCCCTGATTAGTGAGTCAGCGCTTTACTCATTGAAGCACTCAGAGATTACAACTTGTGTATGTTATCATCGACACCAATTCTCTAAATTCAAGAAATATGCTGTATGTTCTGTATTGATGGGATACTTGTCATATCTCTCAGCCTAGAATAAGGCATAAGGCATATACTATATTTGGAAGTTTTAAAATGCCCCACTTTCCATTAACCCGGATGGAAGTTTTCTAATTTATAAATTCTGGCAGTTTACTTGTACTACAGTTACAGATTGTGTGAATGTAAGTGGTTGTAATTGAAAAAAAGAAGATTCCCATTTCTTGACTTTCTATTGAGTGGCAATCAGTACTATTAAGCCATTAATGACTGATACTACAAGTGACAGGATCAAGAAGTAACAAGAACTGACAAGGGGAATTAACTACCACCACAATGCAAATTACAAAACTTGTCATTCACCGTAAAAGAAATTTTAAAAACACGAAGCTCGTGCTTTCGTTTAACCATGTTTTTTGTTAAAGATTTTTCAGGTAAGGTTTATTATTTTTTTTATCGCGAATTAATGGATACACTCTAAAACGGTATAGCCATTTTACATTATGTTATTAGTCTAGCGCGAAAAATGGGAATGTTTTGGTAAAACAGATTTATTGCATTGAAAGACAATTTATAGTGGGTTGCTGCAGCGTTTTATAACGTTATGTACGAAATATCGCGGAACGCTGAATATCAATGGAATTCGTCAAAAAGTGTAGCCCCTACATTCACAAGCCATTTATTGACGGATAAATGATAGCGTATAAATATGCCCGTATCTGAGTCTGAGAGCCGCCGAGAAATTCAACTGTTTCATCTAAACAGAAATTTTAACAATTCCATTTTGAATGTGTATTGGACCATTATTCAAAGAATGATTTCATTTCTCAAGAATCAAATTCTAGGTAAGTGTGGGGGGTCACGTGGGAGAGTTCCCCTCCGCGGAGTGGGGAATAAAGAATACAATTTCAGAAGATCTTCGGATAAAACTGCATTTTCAGAATATGGAAAATAATGGAGTGAACCACATTAATCTTAACTGAAATTAGAATTCTATTCGGGTGAACTTTTTTTCTTTCTTTTTTCTGTTTTTCTTTTTTTTTTTTTTTTTTTTTGCTATTGGTTACCAAGTCTATTCAGGACTGTCTTTTGTCGGTTATATAATTAATTACATGTAAATCACACCAAGAATATACCTTTACGGTCCTTTATCACAGATATCCTATTACAGTCCTTCGGGCGATTAAATAATAGGCTTGAGTTTTAATTACTTACATTAAATATCGACATTTAATGTGACACTGTCAACAAAAAAGAAAGTCTCTTTTTAATAAATTATCGATCGAATATTTTTTCACACCCTCTCTTCGATCAATGATAAAAGGTTTTAATCGCACTATTACAGTGAAGAGTTCATCGTAATAGTGATCGAATGTGGATACACATAGCATTCCTGGTTTTCTTTTTTAAAGAAACTCTGTTGGTAAATGGTCAAAATGCTCATTCTTTGATCAAATTCAGGTCCAAGAACCTTTATTGTTTTGGTTTTTTTTTATCGTTTATTTATTATTTTTGAAATAAAAACCATCTATCAGAACCTAAAAGTATAAAATTTATCTTTACTAACAAAACGAAGCGTACGATGATATTCCTCATGAGCTAGGATGATGGGACAAAATCCGTCATTAATATTAGAATATTATTGAAAATCGGTCTGGTTAAAAGAGTCGTTTGGCTGCTATATTCGATAGTTATGCTTATATCTGATGAGAAATAAGTCATTACCTGTTACTGCATGGAGTGTAAAAAAAACTTTGTTATAATATCATATTCAGCTATAGAAGGGGCGTTCATGGGGGCTCTCTTTCACCAGACACGAAAATTGTTTTGAAAAAATGAATGTAAATAGTGCTTTCTAGAGTATATCCTGTGGAATGTTACCAATTTATGAAAAACGACTAGAATTCGAGGCTAAACAGGGCCCCTAAACGACGCGAGAACATTAACTTGTTTAGAGACCACGGAACCTATCATATTCACAGGCTCTTTCTCACTTCATTCCTAATCATATCTGTTTAAATTAATGATGATTGACTCTACAAAATAATGACTGTTATATATTCTAAAGCCAAACCAAAATCGCTCCGTAAAATAAATAATGTCGGAAGTTAAGATCTGTGAACTCTGATAATACAAGGTATATAAATGTCATTTGTGGAAATTTATTGTAAATAAGGTTTTATTTTCCGTGGTAAAATTATAAGTGGCCACAGTGAACTAGAATTGGCACCGTGTTGTTTTCGGGGGGTTTTTTGGCTACAGATAATTACAGAATCGGAAATAATTTATTTGTCCTGATATAATATTCCAGAAAAACTTGGCCTCTCTTTGTGAAATAACACATAAGTGTGGAGATTACGCGGTTAGCTTACTTCCTCTTTTGGGAAAATATTTAAACAATCCCTGTGGTGTACCTGATAAAACGAGGAAAAAAATAATTGTGTAAAACTAATTTAGTTGAGTTGTATGAAAGATTTGTACAATACTGTGAGAATTGGTGATATGCAGATATGCATCTAGGTTATAATGCTTCGACTTTTGATCAGCGTAATCGCCATTTCGTTTTCAATATAAATGGGTTATAGCAATCCTTATTCACGTGACGACATTACCGTTGCTGTGCTGATTTTTATGACACTGTGACAATGCTTGAAGATTTTTTTCATTAAATATTTACCAAATATTCATCAAACAATGCTGATATGTGTTGACTTGGAACACAGTCATTAATATATGGTCGTATATAATAATACCAGTGATGGCTTCACACACCAGATTAGTTGAACGAGTGTACAAACAGTAATTACTGCACAGTTCTCATAAATACATTTTATTTTTATAGTAAACTGTGTTCATTTTCAACTATAGTTTTATTACTTCAGTTTAATATTGGTGCTGTATTAGAACATGGTGATCGATTTATTTCCATACTGATTTAGGAAACTGAAAATATATTGCTCGTTCAATATAGGCTCAACATGTCAGATCGTCCATAAAATTCTCAAGAGTTAAAACATCTACAACTTTAAAGTAAAAACTATTGTTGTTATATAATTAAACACACCCAAATGTAAATAAACATTCAAGGTGGATGGGCTGGATTAAATGACAAATTTTAATTAACCAAATTATTATTATTTTGTTTGTCTAAAACATCTACAGCTGGCGATGTGAAAATACTTCTAAACTTGCCTCCTGCAGGGTGTGTATCTAGCTTCACACTAGCTTCACACTATAGAAAAAATATTTAGGCATTTATTCAAGTGGTAAGCCCATGGCCAACTCTCTAGACTATCGGATGGTTTGAGTATTGAGTGGATTAGAGAAATTCCACCATATCGTCAAGAAAGGCTTGCAGTGAGAGAGAGAAAGAGAGAGAGAGAGATGGGGCTTAACGACCACTCGACACAAACTAGGTCATTTTGGGACTAACATATGGTTCAATTTTATTCCAATAATTCGTTCGCGGGTAGGGGTCTTTAGCAGTGGGAGGAAACCGGAGGACTCCGAGAAAACCCACGATGCTGGACAGGCGACCTACTCCTTGTCACGTACAACCGGGGAATCGAAACCACGCCAGTTGACAATGACATACCTTATGATGCAGCGCGCACACGCTAACCATTCACCCCCCCCCCCCCCACACACACACACACACACACACGGTTGTAGTGAGCGCCCAAACCGAAATGTATGACATCGATCACGGCGACTCCCGATGTAAGGCCTGATAACAGTTATACATCCGCTGTTTGAAATCCGATAAAGGTAGCCACCCGTAACTTCTATCATAGCTGAAATTATCAATATATTCATTTTCCATTATATATTTTGAAAAATAATAGCAAAGAATTGCCACCTCTTTATCTAAATCTTACATAATGCATCTGTCAGTTAGAATTGGTCGATCTGAATAAGTTATGAATCAAAAGTCTGTTAATAACAGTTTTCTGGATTGTGTATGGTCTTAAACTATATATTTTAACTTCTGACATGATATACCCACTTTGTATAAAGTATGCCCTGTGCAATGTCAATGTGTGAATACATTTAACTCAAAACCAACTAATTATACGATTCTACACGTAATACGAAGATGTCTGTACGTATAAATATGTTATTTTCTATTGCAATTTAACTCATTGTGGATAAGATATCAATACTGGTACATTCTATTTCAACCGATTGTATGAAAAATAAAAAATAATACAATTCTCCAAATCTCATTCAAAACCAGGCAAATTTAATTCAATGGAAAGATTAAAGTTGGAACCAATTTATCACTGTAGGGATTTTATTGTGGTTATATTTGAATCACGAGAATAAATCTAAGCATCCGAGTACATTCGTCATGGAACTCTAACTAAGCCGATTATCCAGTCGTAAAGCTGCATTGTAATTGTGTAATGTGGTTTTACTGCAGGGTGTCTATAACAAATATGATGACAACACAATGTTAAGCAAGGGCCCACCATTGATATTTGAGTTAATTCTCAAATCAAGGATTATGTTTGCGGCGCCTAAAACGATTTACGCTCGTAGATATTAGATTTTTGCGTTCTCAGAAATCCGCTATTCATGGTCTTCCAGATAACGATATTAGCTGACTAATGTCGGCCTACACATTAAACACCCAATGATAAAGAGAGAACATACGTCAATGTGAACACAGATGCGTTCTTGAGATCAGATCGGACAAAAAAACTAAACCAGATTGAATTAAATAGCAGGTTTCCAGTACAACATAACAATAAACAATTTGGTTTCTGATAACAGGGATGTCTCGATATTTTTATGACATTCACTGATAATGGCGCATCTTTTACGACGAGGTCCATCAAAGGGTTTTCCCTACTGATACCAAAGAACTGCCTATAAATTAATCCACTTTGATTGACTTCTCTATAAATTATAAAATACTTACAAGTTAATTAAGACAAGGTCGCAACTCTTGAGAATCATTTCCCATAACATCCTATTTCATTTTTTTTATTGATCTTTGATATGAATAATTAGTAAAGACTACAAAGTGTGCAACGGATCTAACAAGAGCATTATTGAATTATACTAAAATCAAAATCAATATTAACAACGCTATCAATCAAATCTAAAGATATTCTTTTTCACCGATTTACAACTGAACTTTTAAAAACCAAGTCTCTTACTATATATACTTGAGTGAGCCATCTGGTCATTTCTGGTTCCAATTTATATAAAGAATAATTTATATTGGGAATTGACAGAAAAGTGTGTCTTGTAGTAACATGTTAATTGAGGGAATGACTTAACCACAGGACCTAGTTTTATTAGGATGTCTGTTGAGACTGCCTATAGGAGATTGTTGTATAAAATAATGGCCAGTTTTGCGTTATGACTTACACGTCACTTAGGGGTTGAATATATTGTTCAAACATTTTGTTTTATGTTTTGATAACTTCAATTTGTATTCATATATGAAAACCGGACACCAAAATGTTATTTTGTTAAATGTTGTCTGAATTAAGGTGTACCCAAGAGACACGAGAAATGGAGAATTAAGAGATATGTCAATTTCAATAAGTCAGGAAATGGTTTCCATTATTCTTTCCTGTTCATTGTTTGTATTATTTACAATTCATATAGATTGGTATAAATCGCGATATATACCGATAGTTAAACACCCCACGATGTCTCCAAAACAAAGGCCATTGCATCGTTAGGTATAAAATGCCAAATTGGTCTCGATTATGTTTGGTTAAAAGTTTTATAATGTTTTCAAATGTCTCACTATTTTCAACATAAGTCTGGAATTGCCAATCTAAAAAAAGTCCCAACCGGGGAAATGAAGACAGACAAACACCATGCAGTGCGCTTTGAAGAAAATGTTGCCCGAACAGCGTCGTTATGGAGTCCTTTTATTATGAATCCCAGCTACCAAGGGATCTTTTACGTGCACACCAACGTGTACACGGTTTTTCGTTCCATCCGGACTGATTAAACGCCGTGCCTTGTCAATCAATTCCTGCACGTCGAGAATCGTTCTCGGCTAACACCGCCAGCGAACTGGTTAGTGAGTCAGTATCTAATTCAATGAGCTCCCCCCCCCCCCTCAACCTGCTCCCCAATTATCTGTCTTATGATGAACATTTAAATTAATTGTTATTAAGTGTTTCGTACCGCAGTGAAATTGTCGTGGGAATTTCAACATTAAGTACCATATAAACCATGGAATATTAATAATGCACTTAGATGTATTATCAAATATTCAAGATTCGGTTGCTCTGTATATAAAATCAGATCCCAAGAAATACCATTCATATCTTTTTCATATCACCCTGATTATATTTTTATACTCTATCCCATCATGTTCCTGAAACTCAAAACACAATAAAACACATATCTTAGGCTTGGTCATATTTTGTCCAGTCTTATGTATGTGGATCTCAAAGGTATTTTGGACGAATTTGATGGGTGGGTGAGTCAAGGGCATTTAATTCTTCTGGATATAAATTGTCGCCCTCTGTATAAATGGTGAGAATTTATGTTTAATATATGGCTGACCTTGGTTTGTTCGACTCAGTAGCATCAATACCACATTAACATTCGATTACTGTCAAGTTATATTGCATCTTTTACAACCAGTTTTTGCAACCAGTTTTTTTATTAGAAGTATATTAAATTACAGTTTTTCTTTTCATCATCATTATTTATCCTCAAGGCAATTCTAAGTTGTTGGTTTTATACATTCTATTGTATATGCGCCCCGTTTAAGTGTTTTCGAGTGATGTAGGTCAGTCAGACAAATGTTTTCACGATTCGTTCTTTTTCTATGTACATGTAGTTTTGGGTATCATAGCATTATAAATTAAGATAAAATATTGTGGAAGACATTTCTTGACGAGATTTGTTTTTATCGCCTTTTCTATACAAGAATCAATTGTCTTGATCCGACCAATAGAGTAGCTTTGGGAACTGACATAAAATAATAAAAAAATAGAAACCATTAAAGAAATATCTTCAGACCCCATCACACAACACGGTAAATGCACATTTTTATCTGACATACTGTTACCGATTTTGTCGCAATTAAATCTCAGAAGAACTCTAATCACGTGCTTGGCGGTTTTTTATATAGATTTTGAATTACGTGGAGACTTTTCCAAAGAACGTGATCTTGGCCATCTGGGCACATAAGTACATTGGCTGCTTTTTATTCGAAATTTATGACTAAACCTAATATTTGATTGGCAATTGTGTATAGTCTCGGTTTTGTAGTGTTACGACAATTATAGTCCCACGACTACCAAGGGTAGTTAAATTAGTAGAGGGTCAAGTGGAAGACCAATGTGATTTCATTCAGGTGATCAGAGTCAAGGAATCGTGTACAGAGTGACAACCAACAAGGAATGATAACGTACTGGAATTAAAGTACAATAGTCAATATTTATTATTTCAATGTTTCTTCTGTTTCAGAATTATTTGGCATTTCCAAGAATGGGCAGATCGGTAAGATTAGATTTCATAAACATAGTTTCTCTTTTTTGTTCTCTTCTTTACTGTTCTTTAGCTAAATCATGTTTAATAATTTTCTCATAGGCGTAGCCTACCTGGAACTTCAGACTCCTAAATTCACTCTCAACGGCTTTCAATAGTAGACTGTAACGTGTAATATATAGTCATTTAAAGATACGTTATGTAAGATTTAGAAAAAGAGCGGAAGGTATTTGCAATGATTACTTTAAAATAGATAGTGTTAATGAATATATAGAAAATTTCAACAAATTACTTTATTCTGAGCAAGAATTAGACTAAATGTTCTCTACTTTCCAGATTAACATTTAACGAAGATATGGCGGATATTGTCTAATCCACGTAATTTCTTAGTCATCTGATAATCTAGAAAGTTGAATTTTGAACCCAGAAAAAAGACCTCTATAGGCAGATTAAGTTCTTACATAATGAATCTTTAAGTTATACTTAAAATTAGATTTTATATTTAATTATTACTTGTTTAGAACTAGAACACTATTAGATTTTGTATCATAGGTTTATATAGTTAGTATAGATAGTGTTAGTTGCTTGAAAGGGCTTTTATGTTTTCTTTTATTCATATTAATTCATTATGATTTTAAATATTTTGCAGCCTAGATCAGTTAATGACAAATCAAATGGCCGATATAATGGCCAGGCTTTTGCTTTCCCGCGTGGAAGACGTGCTTTAGGCGGTGACGAAATGGTAGGCATTAAGACACGATGCGCATGCGCACATTATACCCAGTACATCCTTTCCCTAAAACTGAACTCCAGCACAACGATGTCGCAAATCAGAATTAAACTCAACCTTAATCAGAACTGATGATATCATTAAACCACTATTTTAGCCAAAAACGCACAATACCCCACCCCGCCTTTCTTACCACATTCCACAGAAATACTAACAGACCAAAAATGATAACCAATGAAAAATGGCAGAAAGAAAGTACTAGATTACACTAAACCTAAATTCGAATAATAGGAACTGTTTTATTTGCAAGGAAATGTCTGCCACCTCGGCCTATGCCTTAAATCTATTTCGAATGAAATTTGTCAAATCTACCTTTCGGTCTATATAAGCTAATTATTCAAATATTGACAGACATATAGAGGGGTTTATTCCTATGTTGAGATAAAATGCTCGTCCAATTAGAAACTACATTGAAGCTTACTGGTCTTGAGATTCAAAAATCAAATTATTTCATTGGTAAACGTTTTGCGGTCGTCAATATATATCTAACATAAAGAATTTTACTGCAAATTATTTTGATTTTCAACCTCTGTGGGTGTTTAATACACCAAAAGTTACAATTTACCGCTCACGCCTTCTAAGTCTTTAAAAGGTTTCGCTCATGTGTTAATGTGATGGAATATTGTCGTCACCCTTGTCCTACGGTCCATCCAACTCATCGTTATCCCTCTACCGGTGATAAGTTGTGTTTGACTATTTTGATTTATTTGAATAGTCAGTAGAAATAATCCTATTGGAATTTCTTGCAGTGCATCAATTACTTGTGAGTTTTTGCTCTACATGTAGCAATCCACACTCTGGGTCATATCTGTAAACAACCAATGAAAGCGCAGTCTTTCCGATTACGCTAAGGCAGCGTCCAGTCATCTATTATTTATAAACTCACAAAGTCTATGTGGAACTCAATCAATATATATTAATTAGATTTTGGTTTTTAAAGTTTTTTTAATGTCTGACAAGTTTTAAAGATTAAGCATATCGAAACTCAGAATCGACCGGCAATTATTGTAGAGTTATTGCTCTAGTAATTAAAATCAGTATTTCAAAACAATAGACAGATGAAAATAGTCATAAATAGTCCGAACGACTAAGCTACTGCTTGACGTATGTTTCGTTGTCTTGCAATATGTCTTAAACAAAAAAATGACAGTAAATAACCAGTGCCTATTAGTTCTTTGTTCAGGGTAAATTTTGCAGTAGAATTCTCCACGATGTTAACCCGCACAACCCGTCCCCATATGTACATCCCAGTTTTATATTTAAAAAAAACAATACCCATAAGTACCTGATAACCTTGACTATATTTCATGTATTATCTTTCATTGTAAACTATGTACACCCAGATGGATACTATAAGCTTATAATAAAGTAGAGGAAATACTACCTATTGAAATCTGGTCTATTTCAAACATAATTTTGTTTTTTCATTGTTTTATTGTGGGGTGCACGGTGGTGGACTTTCTACTAGAATGCCCGGTGTTCGAATCCCGGCTTGGGTGGAGAAAAATCTTCGCGATATTCTAACCCATGCCTTCACTGGTGTATACACATTGACGCACACGTAAAGTAAACGAACACTCGACTTGAATTAACCAAAATATTTTCTGCGATTGTCCTTCCCACAGGCAATAAGACCGAATTTTTAAAAGTTACAAAGTTCTTCTCTAGATTTCCATAGCTTCTTAAAACAATGGAATCTCCACTATCTTTCTTAGCTCATTCTATATAATAAAACAAATCAAAGAAAGGAATTGTCTATGTTCATGATCGAGAATGTCTTTACTTTGGACGGAAGAGAATTGACGGTACATTATGTACCTTTTCTTTGCTGGAATTTCCACACCTCTCAACAACACAACGATGATGTGGCATTTTAAAACTCACTATAAATTATTCCAGTCTAAAGTATGTAATCTATTACAATTCAAGACGAGAAATGTCAGCTCTTAAAAATGCTTTGAATTATAGTGATTTGTAGCTTACACAATCAGGTAATGATTAGGTCAGTAAGTATTTTAACTGAGCCGTCAATATACACTAGTCAACTGGTGGTGTGTATGGATAGTGAAAAGACTTTAATAGTGTATATTGTGACGTCACCGGTCAATCAACCGGATTAAGGCTGTAATTAAAAGATTGAAAAGTATTCTCGGGTGTTTGATACTAAAACGGTGATATGTCGAACAATTTAAATCAGGTTGGTGTGAATTTGCCGTAAAGTGTATTATAGTGACCACTGGCTATAAATGCAGAAATGTCGTCTGGTGACCTTATGTGCTCTTTAATTTTATTCGGGTAGAAAATTATGTATAACCGATTTCCCCTGACGACAAGAGACCGAATTTCAAAGGTTATTTAATAGATGTTGAAAGTTAAAGGATCAGTACCAGATTTTACAGGTTATCCATTCAAAAGGTTTCATAGAGTCGTACAAGCATAATTCATTCTTTTGATACGCCATAAGATATCTGGAACGGATCCTTTAACACAATTTTTTGTATTGTATAGCTAGTCAAATTTCAAATTACAAAACTAAATTGTTCTTATTTCTGATTGGCTTAATAATTGGATAGTCGTAGGATAGACTCCATATTCCTGAAGCAACGACTGCGAGTTTTGCAATATCATGCCGTAGCTAGATTAGTCAGAAATCCCCGAACTTATAGGTACGTTATCTCCCTTTACCATAGACACGTCAACATTAGCGTTGTCCAATCAGAGGCCGTGACACAAACACACTCAGATCAAACATGGCGATCTCCACCTTGACATTGAACTTTGCAACTCAATTATCACAGGTAGACATTTTAGCTGGAAAGCGCAAGAAAGCGCGATGATATTTTCTATCAAGGAATCTGGGAAGCCCGGAGCTGGGACAGTAGCTAATCTAAATAATAAATGACGAAATATGCAGGGCATTACGTGAAGGGCTTGATAAATGTATTTTAAATTGAAGTACTCTTATGGTCAGATTTTCAAATATATTGACTTAAAGAATTCAGCATGATTTTATATCACATGATCAGGTCAGACTAGTATATCAAAACAATATAAACAATTGACATTTGTGATATAAATGAATAATGTCAAGAAATATAGTTATTATTCAGCACTTTTACCGTCTAAATTACCATGGTAAACTAAACCGGAAATCGTCCTAAATGTCTCTTAAAACTAGTAAAAATCTATGTTTGTGAACAAAATGTTAAACCTTTTAATAAAACGCTGACAAAATATGTTTGATTTAAACTTAATGTGTACTCAAATGTATATATATATATAAATAGTTCACTTCCATTCGTAATGTATTCAGATGGTATTTCATTACTAGTGTATAAAATCTGGATTCGTTTTTATTGTTATCAGTTTTTGTTCAATGCATTCCGTAAAGCGTTATTTATTCCGCGCATTTTGGAAAACAACCAAAATGGTTCATTATATTAACCGATTCACAACAACACTGCATTACCCATGCACCTATGCACAAACACATTCTACTCTGGTAATTTTGTTTATTAAATTTTTACAGAATTATATGAATTCTTTCTATAAGAATCTCCTATTTTGGGTTTATTGTTTTTGTTAGAAATTTTGAATTTCTAATTGTGAATTTTATTTTCGTACAAAAGTAAAATTTGGGATATAGACAGAAAGTCAAATGTCGTTCCGAGTTGTGTTGGGTTGTTGTTGGTGGTGGTGGGTTTTCTTTTTTATATCGATTTTTATTGATTTGCCAATTATTTGTTATAGATAATTTAGCATCTACTGTTTGATTTATATATGTTTACAGTCGCTTAGCAACATACATGAAAGAGGTTTCCCTATGCCACGGAAGAAGGGGAAAGGGATATCTAAATATCAAGCGCAGAGTGGTCTAGAAAAGTCACTTCTAACCCAGGCAGAGACTGTACCGCCAAAATTCAAAAGGAAAAAGAGAAGTGTGCTTGATCTTAAAATGTGGGATAATCTTAAGGAATTCTATTCTCAAACTGAAACGAATAAACCCCATCAAAACCTTCAGAATACTAACAGTGGTTCATATAAATCCAGAAGAACTGACAATTTGTCTGTGCCAATGTTCATCAACAAACTTGAAGGGATCACGGCACCTATGTTAATCCAACTAACCAACAAACTTTTACTGCAAATAAGAAACCAAACTTTAAACGGTTTTTCTTTTCTTGATTCTCACCTTGGGAGCCTTTCAAATAAGGATTTATTACATAGTGACATTCCTAGAAGATCTTTTAATAACATAGCGAGTGTTCCTCGGAAACCAAGCTTTACAGACATGCTTCGACCGGTTTCTGAAGGGCATAACGAATACTCGAAACCCGAGAAGAAAAATAACAATAAATTCCCCATGCCAAGGATACGAGAACCTCCTAATCAATCTTCAGATAAAAGGACAAAAAAGTTCCCATTACCTCGGATAACAGAATTTTCTACTCTCAAGGGACCTGAAAGGATAAGTAACTTGGTAACAAAAGAACACTATTGGACTCAAAATTTTGTAAAGAGGTCGAAATTTCACATGCCTCGATTAACGGAACAGTTGAAGCTAGGTTCTTCAAAAAGGAGCAAATTTCATATGCCACGAGTGACTGAGAACTCCCCCCAAAGTTCTTCCAAAAGAAGTAAATTCCATATGCCAAGAATGACTGCGAACTTCCCGCAAAGTTTTAGTTCTAAAAGAAGTAACTTCCATATGCCACGAATGACAGAGGCCACTTACCAAAGTTCTTCTAAAAGAGATAAATTCCATATGCCACGACTTTCGGAGAACTTCCCATCGAGTTCCTTCAAATTCAAAAGAAGTAAATTCCATATGCCAAGAATAACGGAGGAGACCTACCAAAGTTCTTCTAAAAGAAGTAAATTCCACATGCCACGAATGACGGAGGACACCTCCCAAAGTTTCTCTAAAAGAAATAAATTCCATATGCCAAGAATAACAGCACTATCTGATCAAAGTTCGTCTAAAAGAAGTAAATTTATGATGCCAAGAATAACTGACCTATCTGATCAAAGTTCCGCTACAAAGAGACATTTTATGATGCCAAGGATATCTACAAATGACAATATATATTCAAGTCACAGCAATGTTGAAAAACGAATTTTCCACATGCCAAGGATAACAGTTATTTCCAACAAATTTGAACATCGAGGATCGTATAAGAGAAGTAAATTCCCTATGCCGAGATTAACAGAAAACTTAAAACAGAATCCGAAAAATGTCTTCCAGAAGAAAAGCGATCCTCTCCTGTTCGAGCAACCCGATACGATTAATCAGTCACAATTAATGGAAATATCCAGTCAAACCTTAGGTGGAAGAGTTCGAAAGGGCAATAAATTCCCTATGCCGAGAGAAAGATTGGCAACTGACAATGATTCCAATTATTCAAAAAGATCAAAGTTATTTTCGATACAAAATCCCATTAACGGCTCCTTAATACATTTAGATTCATTAGCTGATCAAATGAAGAATCAGATGATCAACTTCTTTCCCAGATCTGAGATAACTGACCTTTCACGGTTGATTATTGAACCGAATGAAAGTCCGAACCACACTGTTTCTTCTACAAATGATGGATATATATTGATGAATGAAACTAATGGAAATGGTATTTTTGTATTAACAGATAATGGCGGGGTATTTAAATTTTAAGTTTAACAAAACCACACTCGGCACTGGAGTAAAGAGAAATCATCACCAATGACTACACAGTCTGCATGTTTTGTTACACTTTAATATTTTAATTCATATTTCACAGTGAAATGTTTGATTATTAATTGTGTAATGGTATTCATGTGTAACGATTATCACTTGACCATGTAAAATGACGTTCACACTGCAATGTTCATTGGTTTTCACCGAGTGTTAATAATATCTTGTGGTATAGTTTATTATGGTATTCACACTGTACGCTGTTTAACGATTCACGTTGAATTCAACCGGGTAAGAATTTAGTATTGTGATTGCTATAAAATATGGTATTCACATATTTGGATTTCTTCACATTTCAATTGGTGTCACATTTTAGAAATAAAGTTTATTCACATTGCAACACATTATCTGTTATTAAGCACATATTGTTATGCGCCTGATGATGAATATTAAGCTTATTATGAAACGCAAGGGAAATGTGTATGTGAGGGGGTGCCTATACTCCAGTTTATATGCATTTACATTAGGTCGGGGGTGGTAGGTATAACGTTTCAGTTAAAATACAACTCCCCTAGGTGTTGTCAATTTATACTTGACAAGGAGAGGGGGTTTACATACGCTAAGCCTGTTCCCCAATCACATTCAAATATCCTAAATAAAACTCACACTTCCGGCATGGGTATATAATATTTTGATATTCCATTTAAGTTTTATAAAAATGACCTGCTCACGCCATATGTGAATTTAAAGTATTTGTTTATTTAGAGATCTTTTGTCTATTAATATTTTTCTAATTAATATTCCACTTTTTGATATTAGTCTAATAGTGTCAAGGTATTGATATTCTTGGTACAAGTAATGGACTTTTCGCTCTATTTTATGTTTTATTATGTGTCCACGACTCCACACTGTGGCAAATAAGTCATTAATCAAGTTGTATGCAAGTGTCTTGTATTTTGATGTTTTTATCACTTTTTACGAACCACGAATTATCATTATCGTATTGTACACACCTATGAATAAACACAGTGATTGAATATCTTTCTGTTTGATGCATATAAGGATTGTAGCAAAAATGTTAATTTGCTAGGGCAATGGTATAATAATGCTGCTAAATACCTTCTAAACAATTTGCGGTCTATTAATCACCGTGTGTTTTTGGCCAATATCGCCTAAAGTATTGCAAATTGTGACCGAGGGAGACAGATATGTTATAGATCTGCATATTCTACACATCAGTGATCGTCAATGTATGCCTAATAACTTCTGGTTTGGTCGAAATAATGTTCATAACCATTAAAGTACAAGCTACAGAACGATCTCCAAAATTAATCACCTGTTGGTATCGAAACCGAATTCTCACGGTCTTTAATCCCCATTCCATTAAAACCAAGATTTAAGAAACGAAATGATGATCTTAGGGTTGTTATAAACC
Organism: Patella vulgata; assembly: GCF_932274485.2. Lineage (NCBI taxonomy): Eukaryota > Metazoa > Mollusca > Gastropoda > Patellidae > Patella > Patella vulgata. The sequence continues at coordinate 50,957,692 of NC_065885.2, forward strand.
TACAGTATCCCAACGTCACCTATGCCCGTCGTCAATCCACATTGTCTTTTAATACTGTAGGCCTACAATGTAAGAGCATTTATCGATAAATCTTTTAATGCTATGCTGTTATTTGAATAAATATATTAATAAGTTCTTTTCGGCGACTTTAACTCCCACTTTAAAGTTTAGTAATGCCAGTAAAATAAACCAAAATTTGATACCTACTATATTATAACGGCATAATGGCATAAATACTGAGAGAGCGAGAGAGAGAGCGAGACAGAGAGACAGACACACAGACACACAGAGAGAAATGGGTTTAACGTCCTATTGACACAAACTATGTCATTTCGGGACTAACACCTGGTTCAATTTTATTTCATTAATTCGCTTGCGCGTAGGGGTCTTTAGCAGTGGGAGGAAACCGGAGGACCCGGAGAAAACCCACGAGGTTGGACAGGCGACCCTACTCCTTGTCATGTACAACCGGGGAATCGAAACCACGCCAGCTGACTCAAAGACAGATCGTATGATTCAGCGCGCACGTGCTAACCATACGACCATTCGGCCATTCCCCCCACCCCCGCCCCCAATAAATATTGAGATCATATGTAATGAATACAGTATTCAATCTAGATTGGTGTCGATTTCAAATTATTAATGTCGAGTGCTCCACACTTTATTCAGAAATCTGAGCATGTATTGTATACACACATTAAATATAGTGTTTTTTACGCATTAGAAAATTATGTAATATACCGAATATACTGAACAATATTATCATTCTGTTAGAGTCATATATAAATGATCGCCATATTATCTTCTCACTATAGATTTGACTTCAAGATATTTTAAACCCATAACTTAATCTTACAATAACCCATTTCCCTTATACAACTTTTATTCTTAATTTACTTTTTAACCATTTTTCATTTTTAAAAGTTGATCTAATTAGGAACTATTGTAATTTGGTTTTCTTTAAAGATGTTTTATGGTAGCACATACGGCCACATTAAATAGGATTTCAAAGGAATAATAAAACGAAATATTGGAACTCTTAACAGGTTTCATCATGCCATTTGAATTTGTCCAAGGGTTTACTACCTATGAACCATAGATCAAACGAATGTGCAGATAGGTAGCAAATGCCATCCACCTTTCGAGTAGCTAATGCACTCATTGTTTGGATGAACATATAAAGATTTGTAAATGGATGAGCAAAACATCAAATAGAATACAAACAAATGTCTTTATTTATAGCATCATTGGTAATATGCAATATCTGTTTTTATTAGTATATATATATATGTTATAGCTACTGCATGCTGTAAAATGTCGTGTAAATGTGTTGAGATTTTATTTACATTTTATTTATTATAGATGAGATATTTTTCATTTTGGATCAATTATTTTAGAATTTTTTCATGTCACTTACACTGTAAGGTGATTTACCTTAGAATATATACATCAATAATCTTTAATTGCATAATATACTATTGCAGAATAATATTTAAAAGAATTAACGTATGCGTGTTTAAGTTTATTTATTAACACGATATAATTTGTTATGGGTATTACTATTGCGCCTATCGTAACCTGACTGTATATGTCTGATTATATTTACAGGGTTATTTAGCATTTCCTCGCATGGGTCGATCAAATAATGGTAATTTGGATACTACAGATTTACACACAGACTGCTGTCCTAAAGGAATAAAAACTCAATGGGTAGTTATGGGTGATTCTAAACCTGATGTACAATCTCGATGTTTGCCAGATGCCGTATGTTGTGATGGTTTAGAAGAATTGGTAGGAAGATCATCGGAGCACGTGTTCTTTACTAAATGTGTTCCTAAGGAATCGGATGAAGTAAGTCAATGAAACTGTTAACAGTTGTAATTCGATCAAAAGCTGTTGGTCAATGACTTACAAACGAGAAAAGATGTGTTTCGAACTATTTATACCAGTGGCCTGATATTATTATCTCTCTCAACTAATTTGATAAATGAATTTGAGTGGGGTTAGAATGTCGCTTCCGGTAAAATTTCCAACCTTTAGAAAACTAAATCTTAAAAAAACTACCTCAAATTTCAAACCATCGGAAAAGTACCTCATATAAGCAGATACAGTCATTTTGTTAAACGTTCATTGCCTTACTAGAGCCTCGGGAAGGGTTATACTGACGTCCTTGATCCCACACAATAATGTTTCTTCAGTATATCCCAAATACCCCAGTGGGATGTGTTAATAATACGATCAATGTACAATTTTCCCACTTAACCCATGATAAAATGTACCCAAAGTGATTATTTAGCATTTAATTAATAGAACAAAGTCAAAATATCATCGATATGTAATCTCTGGGCTTGTATACTATTCAAATAAAGTAGGGGATATTTGATTTTGGGGGCATAATACTAAAATATGCAAATGACTACGAAAAAAGTCACTATAGAACCTAACAGAAGAAACATTTCCAGTTACATGTGACGCCCAAACGCACCAATAGCTACCGCATGGAATGCAGGTGATGCTTGGGATCATCATGGGGGTCCAACCCAAGATTTGCACGACTCTGACTTTGAATGTTACAGTCATTGTGGCATTGAATTCCAGGGTGGAAACATCAGTTTAATTGTTTTAGTGACCAGAAAACAAATTTTGATATGCGTCGGCTTACCCAAAATGAAAGGTTACGTGCCCTTGGCATGCTACAGATCGGCACAACACAGGCGGTTGTGGCGCGGACGATGAATGTTTCTCAGTCTGTCATAAGCAGGCTATGGTCCAGATACCGTGATACACAATCTGTACAGGACAGACCACGCTCAGGTCGACCAAGGGCGACAACTCAAGCCCAGGATCGATTTATCCGTACCTTGGCCTTGAGAAATCGTGTCATCACAGCAAATCAGATCAGCGCTCGTCTTCAAACAGACACTGGTGTGAGAGTGAGTGGCCAGACGATTCGGAATCGACTGCATAGGGGTCACCTTCGCGCCCGACGTCCTCGCGTGATCCCTTGTTTGAGAGATCATCACATTCAGGCAAACGTCGTTGGTGTAGGGATCGTCAACACTGGGATAATCGACGCTGGAGCAATGTGATGTTTTCAGATGAGTCAAGGTTCACTGTTGATTTTTTGGACAGACGTAGGAGGGTGTGGCGTCGTCGAAACGAGCGCTTCCAAGACGTTAACGTCATCAGACATGATCGATTTGGGGGTGGTTCTGTTATGGTGTGGGGAGGCATCACTGTTGCTGGAAGAACGGCTTTACATGTTGTTGCAGGGCGTGTTACAGGCCAGTACTACCGGGACAACATCTTGGCAGTCCATGTTGTGCCGTTCGCACGACGTCATGGCCGCCGTTTCATCTTCCAGGATGACAACGCAAGATGTCACAGGTCCAGAATCGTTACAGGTTTCCTCCAACAACAGAACATCACCACATTACCTTGGCCAATGTCTCTGAACTTGCTGCTGCGTTGCAACAGGAATGGGACAATCTGGACCAAAATGACCTTAGACGTCTCATTAGGAGTATGCCACGTCGGATCAATGCTTGTTTGGCAAACAGAGGAGGATTTACCCGTTACTGACCTGGTTGTGATGCTGTGGTAACTTTGCTGTTTGACCCCGGGTATCATTTTACCCTTATAATGGTCAGTATGTGCCTTACTTAGTCTAACGATCATTTGGAATAAATCGATGAATGTGAACTTCATTTCATTTTGTCATTTGTTTCTTCGTCAGTTTCATTAGGTGACTTTAATAACACTTAAAAATCAAATATCCCCTACTTTTTTTGAATAGTATATATAATGGGATTATAAGATGTCCATCGACAGATTTTAGCGAAGATTACAGGTAGCGTTAGCCTTTTGACCATATCACATTTATAACGACTATTTCATAGAGGATGCCGAATGCTCACAAATTTCCAATTTATCACATTTTTGTAAATACTGAATGGAACTGAACCATTTTAGGACTGATATTCCTTTTAGAGAGGGGGGTTGGATGGCCGAATGGTTAGCACGTGCGTGCTGTATCATAAGGCCTGTCATTGAGTCAACTGGCGTGGTTTCGAATCCCCGGTTGTACGTGACAAGGAGTAGGGTCGCCTGTCCAACCTCGTGGTTTTCTCCGGGTACTCCGGTTTCCTCCCACTGCTAAAGACTCCTACGCGCAAGCGAATTATTGAAATAAAATTAAACCATATGTTAGTCCCGAAATTACCTAGTCTGTGTTCAGTGGACGTTAAACCCAATTTATCTCTCTCTCTCTTTTTTAGAGTTTCAACGTTCACCATATTTAGTTTGCACAGAATTATAAAGCCCCCAATTGACGACCTGAGACTTTAATATATTATATTGTTTTTACCTTTCTTTTTTTCAGAAATCATCTGTGTTAGACCGATTATTAAGGAAACCTTAAATAGTGTGCAACGTGGAGCAGTCAATTGTTTCATAGTAATTAACTTTTAAATAAATAAATAAATAATATATCACAATGGAACTTTGAAATATAAAGTGTTTCATTTGCAAAAAAATATATTTTAGCTAATTATTTTGTTTTTGTTACATGGTTTTTTTAATAACTTAATAGAATTATTTATTTTCCAAAAGTGATTGAGTTAAATTTATAAATTTGAAAACCTACTTTATTTGTAACTATTTTGTATTATTGATGCTTCGCTCTTTCTTAATATTGTATGAACCAATTTCGGAAACATTTATTATATCATGAATAAATTAAAGATATGTGGATTTTTTTTTTCATAATATTACACAGATGATAAACAAAATAAAGTTATGTTACACGGTATATGATGATGTCTGTCTTTAATCCTTTGCTCACAAGAATAATTAATGATCCTGGGAACTGGTAATAAATTGCTTATTGATCGTGTGAGGGTGGTACTGATTGAAGAGCCTACAAGCCCATTAGAACTTGGTAATAAAGCAATGGTGGATCCATAGGTAGCCGTCCCCCTCCGAAAAGCATTTTTTTTTTTATCAAACAACTGTTAAAGGGCAATATTGGTTTCAGTCATTATCACATATGTGATAGAACTGGTTAAACACGTTCCAAATTTAATTTTAACACACGGATTATTGTTACGATAGATGCGTAATAAAGATTACAAGAAACGGAAGTGACGAAAGCAAAGGGTAAACACGAGTTATCCTTCTATAAATAACTGACTGAAGTAAAGAGCTATAACAGATACACGGTTGATTTTAAGCTCACTGATAATTCCTTGATAAAAACATGTCATCGTAGCAATGATCTGTGTGTTAAAATTATTGGAATATATGCCAGTTCTATCACATATATGTGATAATGACTGACACCAATATTGCCCTTTAAGCATGAACGTAATATAAAATCTCAATTAAAATAGCAAAAGGACCTTTTCCCTTGAGGCTGTGCGAGGGGGGGGGGGTCGGGTGGAGATCTGCAAATATATAAGCAGGCTGCTGAATACGATGGACTATTTGGGTAATGTTATACTCTCTTATGAATGCCATCGTGGAATATTACGGTTATTCGGTTAAACGAGTTTAACATCGATTATTAAACCCAACACTAAAACATGAAGCAGCACCAGCGAAGAGTTATCACTTAAAACCCGCAACAAAATCAGATTATAAAGACATTTTAATGCCTGTAATCCAATTCTAATAATTTGGATAACCTTCGGGCTATATGGGTTTTGAAGTTTTGACGACATTCCATTCATAATTCGTGTTCACTTTAACTTTTACTTCAAATCCAAATATGGTTAAAGGGCTGAACGCTGTATCATTTTTATTCATTTGAAACCCGGTAACTCAACAAATATATTATGATATACCCCTTACATTCTGATACCGATCTTGGAACCACCAATTGGACTCACCAACAAAACAACAACATCTTTACAGTAATCATCCGATAAGCAAGACTTTCTTATCCGGTCACTTTTTTAAAGGGCAATTATTTAATTAACAGAAGAAAGAAATTATCCGTTTGAAAGGTAACGGTTATGTATGTATAACACTAATGTCATATCTGAAATTCTGATTAATAGAATCGAGAGACCATTTCATATTATGGGAGAAAGAGACACCGTGTGAATATTTAAGACTGTCATATCTGGGACCAGAAGACTGATATAAGCAGATTATCCCAAAGGTCTTTATATCCGTCGGTATGCAAAAGATGGTTTTTATTTCGCTATTAACCACGTCACAGACGTCTGGAGATCATTACATAGATATACCCTAAAGTCATTGAGGAATTTTTAAAACTTACTTGACTGATGTTTGGCCATTCCATCCGGGCTGATGTAGACGGTACTTGATATATTACAGATCTGACATATGATTTGCATAAAATTAATTCTAAACTCTGACTTGTAATTCCAGGTTTTCTTGTTCTATTATTTTCCCATGCATGCATTAATTTAGATAACCTTCATGTCGCCCATACCTATGTCTTGTCGGCGACTGTATGTCGAACATTACGGTGCTTGAGAATTGTTGCATGGCGATTAGACTGCTTCTAACCACTAGAGAATTAAGCTGTGTGCGCTTTCTATCCGCGGGCAAAAAGTAGAGGTTTTAATATAGGATGATGTGAGAGACTACAAGAGCTGTCACTGCCCTCTGTCGTCATATTGTCGTCAAGAAAGTATAACTTGAAGAATAAGACGGAGAGGCACTTACACTACACACTTTCCCACAATGTTGCTATAGTTGCTCAATGGCTTAAATTAGTTTGATCAGAATTTCGCAAAATAAAGAAAACCCCAAAACAAATAACAAGGATACATCTTCTCATTATCATAATGCTTCACATCGAATTTGAAAAAAAACAATACACGTGTTATACAAGGGTATTTCCCAAATAACCCAATGTGAATTAACAACCTAGGCAATATAAATCTAGAAGATGAGTACTGATACACATTTAAATCGAACTCATTCAAGATCTTTTCATCCTTAACATATTTGTTAAGTTTAACTTGTACCGGACAAAAATTGTAGCCCCTGGAAGATCTACAAACTTCATACTTATTTCAATTTTTTTTTAACCTAAAATGTAACTTTGGAACAAAATAAAATTTTCCCAAAACCCAAACCCCGTGGAATACATTGAAGTCACGAAAAATCAAACAACATATTTACATAATTTGAAAATGAAATTGTTGTTATAACCAATCCTTGCGGAAAACCTTTCTAAAATACAGATCGAAGATACTAGTCACATACAGATTCTGTTCTCTTTGTTTATATTTCCAGAAATATGATTAACTTCTAAACATAAAAAATTAGATCAAATAAATGTTATTTGAATTGCTTTCAAAGGTAATATAAAAAGTAAATGTTGTTTAAAAATGTTTTCTGTGTGATTGAGAGACTACATGTAGTTTTGTAATCTCACATATTTCTATAAAATACACTTCCAGCAGATTCTAATTAGAAAAGGCCTATAGTATTAGATAATATGGATTATTACCTGAAAACAAAGATCTAAATATCAAAGGCACATTGAAGGAGAATGAAACAGGGAGTACAGAGAAGTGGGAGTTGCTGTATAACAATGTTATCAAACAGTATATTTTATTGATATAAACCGAGTACATGGGAAAACGCAATGTTGAAAAACATGTTATAAATTCAGATACTAAGCCCGAAAATTCTACAACAACATAGCGTTTTTTATGAGTATCCGAAACTCGCCCATAAACATTGTTATTCTTTCACTCCTTTATTAGATAACATCTTTTTTTTACATGAACTATGTCATTCATCAGTCTTTTGGGAATAAATGTAAAATATGTGAACCGTTCTCGTCAATAGCCGATCATTTCGAGACCGCCCCTTTAAGAACAATTGGTGTGAAAAGTCACGGAGTCTATGATTTATTTTTATAACACAGGAGTACTGCCAAGTGCTAACCACATCTATTCAGTAATAATAGAAATTCCCTAATATAGGAATTATCGGGTGCTTTTTGTTTTAAAAAAAATCTGACAATAGACTTATATGAATGTCATTAACATGGTGATGATGTTATTCTTTCTCACATGTTGGCGTGTCGATATGACAGTAGTATTTTATTGTAAATAGATTAGGAATCGATTGAAATTATAGCTTTAGAGCCCATCTCTGTGTTTACCCTCCTCTTTCACTTGATGAAATCAGTAAATTTATGTATTACTATAATTGATAACCATGACGCTTTATGCAAGCAATTTAGCTGACAGAAGTCAATCACCATAATAAAGTATTCGCTGCTAGGAAAGAATAAAACAAATTTGCTAGAACAAAATAATCTATTTGTTATATCTTCATTATTAATTTATTGGATAATACAAAAGCTATTGTGTATGGTTTTATGTGCACCTAATGGTTTAGATTAAACGGTGATATTATATTATGGCAAGAGCGTCTTCTTTTATAGTGTCCAATGATTATCATCCATATTATAAATACATTCACTTTTAAATATCAACGGAATTCATAAAGCAAACGGTACGTATGAATGAAAAGAACTCCCCCGGGAACAACCATAGATCGAGTGCAATTAAAAAGAATAATCGTCTTTTCAGGAATCAAGTGGACCTTAAACAAGCTGGATCTAATATATGATACGCATGGTTTACAATCTAACGAGATATATATTTCATTCATCTTTATGGAAAATATGTTTAACATATGCCAATTATTCAAGACGATATCAATTACATAATACGAGCATTTAAATTAAATTTAATCCGTATATATATCATGTATAATGAATACTTCCTACATTATATTTGATCTGCGTGATTATTTAAAGTTTTTAATATACGCAGTGGTTAACAGGTGCTTTTAAGGCACCAAGGATTGGGGTTGGGCACTAGCGTTTCAGCCTACTCTTAATCGAATTCAAACTGCCAAGGATTCTTTTACATACACACTAACGAGTAGATAGGTGGATCTCTGCTTTTTGTCCCACGTGATCAACCAAGCAAAATTGTACTTGTTAGCCCAACAGGCGTTACCCCTAACTATTGCGAATCGAGCATGAAATATTTTGAGATTCATCTCAGCCCATGCCGGGATTTGAAATCGGGACATTCTAGTCGAGGATCAGTCAGCCGTAAAGAATTTGATGTACAGAATAGAGTAGGAAGATCGTGTCCGGAATTTCTAATCACTAGAATCTGTATAAAAATTCAGTCTAAGACATTCAGTTAAAGGACAATATTAGTCATTATCACATATGTGATAGAACTCGTTAAACAAGTTCCAAATATAATTTTAACACAGAGATCATTGCTACGATAATGCGTAATGAAGGTTTCTACAAAAGGAAGTGACGAACACAAAAGGAAAACACCGATCACATTGCGGGAGAATATTTTAATTCTTGATAGGCATACTGTATAGATGTGATCGGGTGTAACGTCCGACTTTTCTGAGAAAACATACACCAAGCAGTGAACTATAAGAGCAATTTTACTGTGGCCGCGCATTGCATTTCCGCTTACTCTTCATTGGATTCTAACTGCCATGTTGCGATCGTGAACGGTTGTTTGTCGAGGAGGCGAAAGAAGAGAACGTAGGAACGTTCTGGTTAGTGAGCCAGCGCCTTACTGAAACTGCTGTGTAGATGATGATTTTGTGTTATTATGTTTACCCACCTTGATTAGCTCGTACTGCATAAATATTTAATTCTATGGACAATTCTTCAGTTTTGATGTTAATACAGTATGTGTGGATTAAAACTGAACAAAAGGACAAGAGTTTAAAGTGGAAGACTTGTGAAGTTAGTGAAATTCATTATGCTAACATCTGATATACAATATAAATTTTTGTCAATGGTTCGGATCATTGATAATTCGCATAGCCATTGCATTTCGTGTTACTGCTTAATATGTTTTACATTTAGGTCGAGCAGATAGGAAGACTGAAATTCCCCTTTTTTGAATACCGGTGACGCGGTTTGACTTTGCTTAGTGTTCTATGCATGGGATTCGAGTGTAAATACATCAGTTTAATATGTATTGGGGGGGGGGGGGCTTGGCTCAAGTAAAACGCTGGCTTGCTTATGCTAACATCCCATTGTCGTGCGATACGTTACGATAGGTTTGTCCATATATGATAAAACCTGATAGGATCACCACGATTACTTCACGATTAAAACCACGAATCGTGATAGCATGAGCAGTAGGTCTCGGATTCGCTCCATGTGTTGGTGGCAAAATCCTCAGGATTTTGTAGTATGGTTTCTCCTTGTCTAAACGTTCGGATGTGACGAAAACCGAGGCCCCGTGTACACATTGGCGTACACATTCGAAATAAGAGTAGGCCGTAGTATCACTGTCCTAGCAAATTCCCCTTACTGTATGACGTTATGTCCGTCCTCATTAGCCTAGTCGGAGCAGAAAATTACGACCCTAAACCTTCAATAATTCGCTTGTACTCAGGGGTATTTAGCAGTGGAAACCAGAGAGAGAATAACCCAAGATGTTAAACAAGAAACCCTATACTCCTTGCCATGATCTATATAACGGCCACCGTGTGCCTATTTGCATACATTTTATAAACACCGACGAAAGATAAATAATTGTAAAAGGGAGTTGTACAGCAAACTGATGGACCGGATAAAGACAGTCTATTGCAATGCAGACTAGCGTTTATTTTGACGAGATTTGACATTCGCGTGGTATATATTTTCTGGTCTTAATTTTGGTTGGCTTAGGACACTACATACATTCTCTGTTTCCTCTGAATTATAGTTTTAGTCCCTGTGATTGGTCAAAAACCATTCTTGCCCAAGTCATGTAGCGTGTCTGTCCTTTGGGATGAAAAAATCCATGTTGGGTCTGGTGAACACACACTACGTGTATAGGCGTAGGAGCCGGTGTGGGGGGAGCATTTTCCGGGCAATGTATTTCCGTTTTTCGGGCACAAACATCAGAGAATGAGACCATATATCATAGAAATATAATTGCGTAACTGTAAAATGAAATTAGTCACGGTTTACGACTTGACTTCTTTAATACTTAAGACCTCGCGCAATAACATTGTTTGTGGAAAATTCGTTTTAGTTAATGATTGATTCTGAAAAATTCGGGTGGCCAAGAACATTTTCGGGCAAATAGCCTTACACCGCACCCCAACCCAATTGAGATTGTCCCCCTACGCCTATGAGTTATTGTTAGACCTTACTGTATTTTTAAATCCAAATACTGTATTGTAAATCCAAATACTGGTTGTAAGTGGTATAGAACCGACAAGATAACACGCCATTTAAAGACATTAACACTGTATTTGGACAAGATATCATGTCCGTTTAAGAAGATAACGCGTCATGTAGAGAAGTTAACATGGTATTTAAACAAGATAACATGTTAGTTTAAAGTAGCTAAGTCTCTAACTCAATATCATCCAAAGTCTTCGACATTGAAAACACGAATTATTTGTTTTAATTTAAATCAACATTGATGTTGGGATCTTACCTTGAAAAGATGTGCTTCCGATACCCAATATTTAAGACAAAATAAGCATTTTACCATTGGTGCACCATAATGCGTTTCAGCGCCATTTGTAACAAGGGACTCAAAGAACGGCGCTAGACATATTCTACAAATCATGTTGAACGGCTAAATCTATTTGTTAAGGCCAGCTCAATTTTTGTCAAGGTCGCTGAGATGTAAATAAGGTTAGGGCACGTGATTGTTGGCGAGATTGTAGATTAGGGTCAGGACAAACATTGGGGCTAGGTCCAGGGTTAGGTTTAGGGTTGTGTCAATTTCTAGGTCCCAAATATTAGCGATTTAGCTCCTTTAACATGATATGAGAAGATACAAGATAGCATAACACTCAAGAAGATGTGATATTTCTTGAGGAAGATATCATTTTAATTTGAGATAAGTTAACAAGGCACTCAGTTCACAAGACATCACGAAACATCTTAACATAAGACAGCTACGGCGTTCCATACGCAACTAAAACTCATCTGGTGTTCTTTACTTCTAATTCTGATGCCTCTATAATGCCTCAAATCTTTAATAAAATAATATGCTCACCTCGGTGCTGTAAGGACGTAGGACGAGGTGGGCGGAGGAGATTAATCTTCGATATTTTCCAAGCTCGGTTATCACTTATTAGGGGTAGTGTCTGTGGGACTAACAACGAAAATATAATGCCTCAAATCTTTAATAAACTAATATGCTCACCTCGGTGATCTAAGAACGTGGGACGGAGTGGGCGGAGGAGATTAATCTTCGATATTTTCCAAGCTCGGTTATCACTTATTAGGGGTAGTGTCGGTGCGGGACCAACAACGAAAGTGTGTCTAGCCATCGAGGTCACGTGTGTACAAATGGGAAATGCACATTAAAATAAGCCTTGGAAGCTTTTTAATAAGTATAGGCAGGGATGTCGCCTACCCTGCCCTCATAAATGCAAAAACAAAAGAAACTCGAAATGGTTGGTAACGCTCGAATCCGATGAGATTTCCTAACAAGGTAAATGGGAGGGAGCGGGGGTGGCTATGTACCCTCTCTTCCGAAAATGTGCCATCGAATATTGTGCCCCCTTTTTCTGCTGCCCTTCCCTTGTTCCAACTAACTCCGTTTTTCATTGATGATGTAAGCGCCCCATACAAGATCAATCAGACCATGATTTATACGGATGACTTCCAGAATAGATTTCACAGACGGATTAATATTTCCATAATATTCAGAATCAACTAATTTGTTTATCTAAATGAATTTAGGAAAATTGCAACACGGGCGACGGGGACGTTTTTGCTGGTTAGCATACTCAGGGCCAATACGCAAACCGTCACAACGAATGACATTTAATCTTGTACCAGTAACTTCCTTGGCCTGGCTTAAAGTGTATTTTGATCGTCTTCTCGTTCTTGGGGTTGTCAGTCTACTTCCAATTCTACCGCCCTACCCCTACCCTAATTAGGGAACAGAATCGGATGAAACTTGGCAGGTACCCTTTGTAAGGAATACCAGTCCCTTTTGATGCTTGTTTTTCTTTACTCACAGGTCGTTTAGTTCTTGATAGCAGCTAACTATGTTCATGTTCAGATCTTTACAACTTAATCATAATCATAATCACTTAACCAAGTGTCAATGTATGGTATGTCATGACATACGTCAAATCGCTTCTACCATGTGCCACAGAACTGAAATTTTCACGATCCTACCCCCTCCACCCTAAAGTGCCCTAACTTTGGTCTGCCTACCCTCGGAGGCCCTATCACGCCCTTAGCTTATTGTTGAACTTAGTCATGACTTTACACCAAGTTTTATTCTGTCCTAAATTCTCTGTCATTGAAATTGGTATCTCCGCTCATTATTGAACGTAAGCCAGGAATCTTAATCGGCTCACTGTTGTCGGCCTCCAATAGGCCTACCCGTTATCTTTCCGTCATTTTGGGAATGACGATCTGCAGTTCACTGCATATCTGACAAACAGGCGATATTGTATCAATCTGTGTCTCAACATTTGAATCATTTTCTTAAATAAATTCGCGACGCGCTTCTGTAGGTTTGGCCATCTTGGCTCCATTTTCGAGGTTGGTGAACGAAATCGGACACGCCCACGACACTGCGTCCACAGTGGGCTGAGAGCGACCCCTTTCGTCATGCCTGCTACGCTGCTTCCGTAGTGGACAGTGGTCGACCAGAGCGTCTAAATGAAATTTAGTTGATGCTTGATGAATGCGATCGTATTAGATCTGAGGCGGACTCGACCACTCGTAATCCCCAAATCTCCAATGGGATTTCCCATCATTTTGACCCAGGAGAACCAGTTAATTACCAAAATGAAAAAATGTGTCGAAAATGACATCAGCTGCCTCCAAAACATATATTTTGACACCAAATGTGGTAATTCTGTAAAATTCGAATTTTCCCGCCAAAACTGGCCGCCATCTGGAATTATTTCCCAGTATCGACCACTCGTAATCCCCAAATCTCCAATGGGATTTCCAATTATTTTGACCCAGGGGAACCAGTTAATTACCAAAATGAAAAAATGTGTCGAAAATGACATCAGCTGCCTCCAAAACATATATTTTGACACCAAATGTGGTAATTTTGTAAAATTCGAATTTTTCCGCCAAAACTGGCCGCCATCTGGAATTATTTCCCAGTATTGACTCTGCGGTATAACTAATCACCAACATGTGTATGGGAATGGATCCAGCTACCTCGAAAGGATATTTTGATACCAAACTCAATCATTTTATGGTAAGTGGATAAAAACTGGCATTTTCCAGTCAAAACTGGCGGCCATTTTGGATTTTTGCCAATTTGACCCATTTGGGCACGGATTTCGGACTGGGACTTTTTTTTGGTCATAATATACGTCTAGACCGACCATAAAACGTGGTCGGCATTTCTATTGCAGCATCTGCCCGAAATGGTGCGAAATTGAGTTAAAATGCCTGGACTAAGACCGACGTAACTGTTTTGATGATGAGTTCAATTCCTTTCCTAGTTTCGTATTGACAGTATTATATTTGTTTTGTAATATGTATCAAAGACAGCTTCAGTATACAAATGTTAGTATTGTCAGTGATTGTGATTTATGATTAAGGGGAGATAATGTCCCATACAAAATATTTCCTTTTCCTTTTGTTTGACACCCAAACCACTTTACTTTTTAATATCAGGCGTAAAATCGTTTCATAAACCCTTTCCATTAATAATATATGCAGAAGCGGGGCGCGGAGGCACCAGTCTACACCCCACCCCACCCACTCCAACAAAAAAATGAAAATTTACAAAAAGAAACCTGACAGAAAATGCCAAATCCGCGAAGATATGGACCCCATTCGAGAGGCCCCCGAATCTGAGAAAATGGGGCCTTTGACTTCAGGAGAAGTCCAGTGGAGAGGTCCTGTGTTCTTCGATGGTATATTTTGGGACGAATTTTCTAGGAACCGGGCCAATCGTAGTCCTTAATAGGGTTCTGAGACCGACCATTTTTCCGTTATCAACTGAAGAGTACAGAATGCGGATAAACATTCGACCTTGGCCTTGACTTACATTTCAAGGTCATAATCTTAATCGGAGTTCATAGAGCGATTAACAAGAGAGTTGAACAGAAGCCGAAGGTGTTTAAGATGGCAAATGATCGTAGATTTTTCGTTGGTGGCAATTGGAAATTAAATGGCGATAGACAGAGTATCGATGGTATCATTCAGTTTCTTAATGCCGGGCCTCTTGACGAAAATACAGGTATAATTTCACGCATGGATTTTCGATAATGAACGAACTGCGCTAACATGATAATGCACCCACTCTGACAATGACATAATGCACCTACCCAGACAATGACAGAACACATCCACCCTGACAATGACATAATGCACCCACCCTGACATAGCGCAACCAACCTTACAATGAAATGTAATGCACCCACCCTGACAATGAAATGGAATGAGGCACCCACTATGACAATGACATAACTCACCCACCCTAACATAACACAACCACATTGACAATGACAACACACCCACTCAGACAATGACATAATGCACCCACTCGGACAATGACATAACGCACCCATACTGACAAGAAATAGCCACTGATCTGAGGTACTTGAATTCAGGTTTTATCATTCGTTGTATCAAGATTTATGAGAATATATTCATGTATATAGTTATATGTTTTGCATTTTTCAAATCCTGGTAGTTGTTCCGATTGATCGACATCTTCTCATATTCGAAATATCGTTCTAATGGTTTGTTATATTACAATATCGTGGTGTTGTGATCATATAAAATGTTCTTCGGGATGTCATGGGGTTGTTGGTTCTTTAGATACCCATGTAACAATATACCTGGTCCGACCTTGACCTTTGACCATGACAAAACAGGGCCTAAAACCTTCAGTAAGTCCTTCTGGTTTTCTTGATACCCATATTTACAGTATTTTGTATAGCGCGGCACTAGTGCACCTGCGGATTAGTGGAACCCACTCCTGACAGCAACCGAATATGTTTAATTCAAATTCCAACCATCATGGAATCTTTTATGTGATGTCAATGGTCACCCGCTGGATGCTAGCTGCAGCACTACAGGAACACCCATGTACCTGTTCCTGTACTGTGGACAAGGGGAAACCAGACAGTAACCCCAGGAAATCCAAGTTATTAGGTGCCATGAGTGCCGGATTTAGATGAAGAGACTTAGAGAGGCCCATATAGGCTATTCCACTTATTATGTAGGCCCTGTCCCTCCCAAATTCCCCCCCCCCCCCCCAACCCAATGGCAAGAGGAATGGTATTCTAAACACAGTTGATCAAGCCGAGGACGATGACGGATGGTTAACACACACTACAGTACAGTACAGTAGTATGGAGCTTGGTTGAGGTCTGGCCCACTCTTACTTGGTTGGACAATGTCTCTTAAACATGTGGATGTGATGTGTTTCTCAGTCTTAAAATTTACCTTGCAAACTGTTTTTGTTTATTAATCTGTATTAACATCCCAAAACTAAGACAGACTTTCAACTTAATAAATGATAATGGTTATCTTTTCCGCTCAGATCAGAATGAGACCATTTGCAAGTGCCCAACTTATTTCCTATTTAATATTAAAATTTGTATTTTTTCCTTTTAGAGGTAGTTGTTTCACCACCAGCCATATATTTAGATTATGTGAAAAGTAAACTTGGTGCCAGTGTAGCCACATCTGCCCAGAACTGTTACAAACTGGCAAAAGGAGCATTTACAGGTGAAAATAGGTGGGTAACAAATGGGCAAATGGTCTAACATGTGTCCTTTTGATTTTAAGGTCTGTCATTGTGTCACTTGGTGTGGTTTCAAGGTATGTGACAAGGGTTTGGGTCGCCAGTCCAACCTTGTTGGTTTTCTATCAGTCCTTCAATTTCATCCCACTGCCAATGACCCTCACACACCACTGAATTATTGAAGTAAATTTGGTTTGATACAAATGGAATGCAGAAAGTGAAAGTAGAGTGAAAAATTGATAATCTAGATTTTGTTTTATTATACATTGTGTGGGGGATACCTATAGAGTTTATGGATTTTGTTGACATTGTATTTGTATAATTGGAATTATTTTCTTGTTGAAAGTTCTGGCACCTTTTTAATGAGAAGGCCTTATTTTCTATTAACAGTGCTGCAATGGCAAAAGATGTTGGAGCTACATGGGTGATTCTTGGACACTCTGAGAGACGCCACGTTTTTGGAGAAACTGACGAGGTATGTTTGTTTATATAATGAAACATTAAGGATCGGCTTGGATAGGAAGTGATTATGGTGTAATTGTGTACTGTAAAATAAATACATGCAACTTGAAAGCATAATTTAATGTGTTATTACATGCCAATCACAACAACTACAATTTTAATATACATTTCTGGTTTCAGACAGATACCAGCCCTCCACAAATATTAGCTGAACTTTAGGCTATAAAAAGATGGGTTAAGCCACACCAATTTGAATTTTTGCTTGAAGTTTGCTCTGGCACAAAGTGAATGTTTTTGAATAATTTTATTTTCCAGCTCATTGGTGAAAAAGTGAAACATGTCCTCAGTGAAGGTTTAGGAGTTATTGCATGCATCGGTGAAAAGTTAGAAGAACGAGAAGCTAACCAAACAAATAATGTTGTATTTCAACAAACTAAAGCTATTGCAGGTAATACAAGCTTACTAATCAAAATTGTATGATCAGATATATATAATAAACATACACTTTAAAAACTTAATAAGTGGTCTTGATGGCACCAATCTAAGTAAACTTCAGTTCAACAAACTGATATAGTGTGATCAGAATCGTGACAAAATCATATATTTTGGATATCTGGACTGATCAAGACAGTGTTACTTATATTTCCATGGTGGACTGGAGACCAGTTTAATAGGCACTGGGTAATTAAATACATTAAATTAACATTTGTGAATATTGACTACCCAGGTTCCTTGAAGAATATTAAATAAGTGATATATTTCATACCAATATATCTCTCGACTGCCTCAAATTGCCAGAGGAATAGCTCTCCGTTTTATAGGTCTGTATAGTAATTCTAGGGGGCGTCACAGCTAATCATGTGGCACAGTCTGTTTGGGGCAGTTTAAAGATTAGTTTGTGCGGTCCAAAGGGTTAGGTTATTTTACAAGAATGTACAGTACTGACAATGGGTACTATTTTATTACAGCTAACATTAGTGATTGGAGTAGAGTAGTATTAGCCTATGAACCAGTATGGGCAATAGGTACTGGTAAAACAGCATCACCAGATCAAGCTCAGCAAGTACATAAAGACTTACGTGAATGGTTAGCTCAAAATGTATCTCCAGAAGTAGCACGGACTACTAGAATAATATATGGAGGTAAATATTATATACATGTATATTAAACCAGTCAGAACATTTCACTGTAAACACAAACAGTTTTACAACCATCACAGTTCTATTGAATACAATTACTGTTTTTTACTGAGCAATGTTTCGATTAGGCTCCTCTATGACAAAGTTAGGTCCCTTGTATACTATTGGTTAAAATCCCCTGGCCATTGGAAATCAGAATTTGCCTATCTTCATTAGCCTGGTTGTGTCGAGTGGATGTTATAGAGAAGCCTAGTGGAAACGTCGCTCTGTAATTGTATTCTATAGAATTGTGACCAGTGTATTTCCAATTCAATTACAAAATGCCATTATGAAATGAAATGGGGTTTAATGTCCTACTGTTCTGCTCCTTACCTGGCTAATGAAGACCAGAATACACCATACAGTGTGCTCTTATATGGAATTCTAACTGCCAAGGGATCTTTTACGTGCACACCAATGTTTACACAGGACCTTGGTTTTTCGTACCATCCGAATGACTATATGTTGTTCCGTGCCAGGCCCTCTGTTCTATACCACTGACAAGGAGGAACCACGCCAGAATATCAGGATGAACTTTATCATTCCAATGCAGGGATCGAACACCCGACCTCCAGGTTAATGAGCTAACGTCTCACCCGCCTGGCCACCGTGGCTTCCCAAAATGCAATTAAGATAATTTCAGTCAAGTTCATACATACAAAGAAAAACTATAAATATAAGGTTTATATTTCAATAAGGAATAATATTTGCATGCGGATGAGGACTGTATGACAAGTCATTTCGATCCCTTCAATTCGCCCCCTTGTATATTTTGCACACTCCACTATAAATATAGTGGTGCCAGGTTACACACATATACTCCTATCTGCATAAAATTGATGTGCAATTCTAAATTTCAGTCAAGTTGGGGTGACAATATTATATACTCCCACATAAAATGTGCACATTATATAAATAATGGCATGTTAGTCTCATAGTGCAAGATTAAACCCCCATTCGTCATCATCTTTTAGTAGGTATAAAATTGTATTGGTTGTCAAACTTACTGTCTGTAATTTAAGTGGTGGATGGTTTGATATCAGTTTATGTCTTTATTTCAGGATCTGTTAGTGCTGGAAATTGTCGTGAATTGGCAACAAAGGGTGATGTGGATGGTTTCTTGGTTGGCGGTGCATCTCTTAAACCAGATTTCGTACAGATCGTTAATGCAAGAAAAGTATAATACACTCTATTATAGTGCTATTTGATATATGTACAGTGCTTTTAGATTCATCTTGTAAACCTTGGCTCAACCTTTTAGTATTCAGTAATCCAATGCTGGTATTAAAACTCCTTTTATTCATTCAAAAACATGACCATTTACTGTCTTCAATGTTAATCCACCCGAGTTAACAGTAATTCTTGGCATTCAGGTTTAGTAGGTGTTTCAAGTTTTTCATTGTAAGCATCTACCCTTTTTTCAAAATTTTGGGACTTAATTATAAAAATTGACAGGGGTTTTTTTTTGCAAATAATAATAAGCCAAAACATGATGAATATATATTGTTGAGATTAATAAACACCTGCTTCGATATATTGTGGTTAGATTTGGGGAAGGTTGAATGATGGGGTGGAAATTGACTTTTTGCCAAGACGCCACTTTAATACAGCCGACCCACTTCTACCAGCAGCGGTTGAAATGTATAAAAGTAATTGACATAATTTATTTGTTGTTAATATGTAGTCTATTACCAGTATGGTAAATACAAAATTAAATTACCCAATGTAGTAGAATGCCCAAAGTAACGTTAATCTAAAATGTTGTGCCATAACTTGTCAATATAATTATTGATAATTTTATGTATACTGTATTGTCCTAGGATTGTTATGTATAAATAAAAACAACAATACATCTAGTAAACTCACTCAATGTAACTTACAAAAAAAGTAATAAAAAGTTGTGAATTCAAAACAATACTTTGTTAATAAATGAATGTACAGTTGTGCAAAGAGTTATGCTTCGGATTCAAAACTGGGATTGACAGAACCCATTTCATTATCCCTCCTTAATGTCATTTGGCGAGGATTAATTAGCAACATGCCTACTAAATTGGTCACCTGTATATCAACCGACATTAGTAAGAATGATTCAAGAAACATAGCTACCAAATTTGAAAATATCGAAATTTGCTTGAAATATTATCCCCCCACCTCCCGCAAGCAAATGGTCCAAATCCATCAAGCAGTTTTGAAGAACTAGATAATGCAAAAATATCGAAATCCAGTAAAATGTTACACTTGATAGTTCGAATTGTCCAATTCTTTCCTGCAATCGGCCATTAAAAAGACTAGAGGACGAGTGCTAACTTGAACTATCTTGGGAATCAACTCTTAATTGTTCTAGGCCAACATTTGTACCTTGTCAAATATATTACAAGATTTATTTTGAAATATGAGCTTGGAGGATTGACAAATGTCGGACTACACCCCAGAAAATTATGTGATTTTTCTTATTGAATTTTAACTGTCAATGGTTCTTTTATCTGAAAGTCAACATGTACACCAGACCAAATGACTGACCAGTTTCCTTGCCACGTCATCCATCCTGCACCACTGACAAAGGGAAATCACACTGAAAAACCCAGGGAAACTTTGCAGCAAACACTGGGATTGAACCCCAGACCTTCTAGACTGTGCCTTACTCACTGAGCCACCATGGTAATATTCATGCAGAGAAAAGTAAACCAACTATGAAACCTGGGTTTTTCTTTTACTCTTTATTCTGACATTTTAATCTGAAGTACATTTGTCATGAATTAATGATTTAATTTGTTTGAGCAACCAGTTTATTGTTCAATTGGATTTAATATACAGCAATCAGTATGAACTTATACAATAAAGGTTAATGTAGATGAATTAAATATAATACAGACAGACAATTAATTTCTTTTTCAATAATTATCATCCTTTTGTAATAAAATAAATTATTTTAAATCTTTTAATCTAGTGAATTGAAATAATAATCTTTATAACTTAGAACATTTTGATACTATTGAAACTAATTTAAAATAAAACGGCTGAACATTTTAGAACCAAAAAGATGCCAGACATGAAACAAAATTGTTATTTAAAATGAAAATGAATGATTTTTTTTCATGAAGCACAGATGTTTTGATATATTGCTACCTTTGAAAAATGTTGGAAACAAAACTATTATATCTAGTTCAGTGACATCCATGGTCCATGTTAAATGTGCGATATCAATAACAATCTGCTGGTGTTTCAGAATGAGCTAATCCAAGAAAAGCGCATACACATGAGTTTACGAAATAAAGTGTTTGAATGATACATCATGTATCTTTGATTCAGATACAGTCCTATACAAATATCAACACATTAAATTCTTCTTATTAATTTTCAATTCCTTTCTTTACAAGATACACAATTCACGAATTCAGACCAAAACTTTATTCACAATCGCACATGCAATTAAAAATATTGCTTACATCAGATTAATGAGTCTGACAAAAGCAAGTTATTATACAGTCCAAAGCACATTAATGAAACCAGGTAGCTGTTCAAATAGTCATAGATTTTGTTTTGATGGTGTCATGTACGATGAAAGTAACAAGTAGGCCCAATCTGATAATATTTTACAGCGTACGGCAAGGCATATAGTTTATACTTGTATGATAAGTTCCCTCGACAAAGGAAGTTTATAACACAAGTGAAGACATACGTATAAAGTAGATTTACAATACACGTAAGTCCAGAGCACATTTTACAACAGTACAAGATGTCCTTATACACAATAATTTGTTAATATTTACATAGCTTTAACATCATACAGTCAGTATCCAGTCCTCATATTTATAATCCTGTCTTTAGTTCATGTATCAAAGTACTGAACATAAATGCACCACGGTAATAATCAACATCTAGAAACCTTCAGTCTTTTTCTATTCTAATCCATGACATTATAACAAATGTTAATTACTTTTCAGCACATAAATTTTTCTATCTGCCTCTATTTCCTCTACCACCCCGGAACCCCCCTCCCCCTCTCCCTCCCCTACCTCCACGTCCTCGGTCTCCACCTCTACCTCGATCATTACCTCGTCCTCTTGGACTTCCACGGAATCCACCTCTAGCTTGAGGAGAGAAATCTTGTGATTGGTTATTAAAGGAATCATCTTGATTATCCTGCCAGTTTCCGCGTGATCGGCTGAATTTGGATCGCGGATCATTTGATCCAGACATTTTATTATCCACATCACCATACATACCACCTGGACCATCATCAAAGCCACGCTTTCTTGATTGGCCCATTGGACTATCACTCATACCTTGATCAAAGGAAGAACCTCTACCTCTGTCCCGCCCAGAATTACCGAAATTTCCATGATCTTGACCTCTTGATGTGCGGTTACCACGATCAGAATTCCCACCTCCACCTAGATTTTGACCAGAAAAGGGACGAGCATTATTTTGCCATTGATTATCAGAATCTGGGTTGTCATCACCATAGTTATCAGTGTGACCTTGACGGATATCTCGATCTCCCCCTCGTCTACTTTGTCGGAAATCCATATCGCGTCTCAGATCTTGATCGATTCCGTCTGGACGTTGATTAAAGTTTTGCTGCCTAAAATCCTGATCACGTGAATTATGTCTTAAATCTTGATCCTCAGATCCACTAAAATTGTCATTATTCCACTGCTGTCCACCTCTGTTGTCCTGATTACCACCAATGTTCCTTTGATTTCGGAAGTCTTTATCTGCATTTTTCCTAAAATCACTATCACTTTGATTACCATATGGTCGGGGTACACTCTGTCGGTCCAAATTTCTATTTGCTCTGTTATTTCCTGGATTTTTCTGATTCCAGTTTCCTCTTGTGTCATCATCTGAAAAGAAAAACAGAACCCAGTAAATATTCTGAACAACACTGAGAACACCCCGATTTTATAAATTGATGATTGACAGATACATAGTCTCAATCATTCAGACAAATATTATACGGTCTGTCATTGAGTCAAGTAGCATGGTTTCAATTCCCAGCTCGTAATGACAAGGAGTAGGGTCACCTAACTGTTAAACTAATCAAATGGTGTGCATAAACAATAATTCAACTCAAATAATTGTAACTTACTGCCTTGCATTCCTTGGTTAAAATTTGATTGAAATTGATCACTTCGCATATTCGGTTCAACTCCTTGCGGACCTCCCATATTTCCTTGAGGTCCTCCCATATTCCCTGGAAAACCACCCATATTTCCTTGGAAGCCACCGATTTTTCCTTGAGGACCACCCATATTTCCTTGAGGTCCCCCTATATTTCCTTGAGGGCCTCCCATACTTCCTTGAGGACCTCCCATACTTCCTTGAGGTCCGCCCATATTTCCTTGAGGTCCTGCCATATTTCCTTCTAGTCCTCCCATATTTGGTTGAGGTCCACTCATATTTCCTTGAGGTCCACCCATATTTCCTTGAGGTCCACCCATATTTCCTTGAGGTCCACCCATATTTCTTTGAACGCCACCCATATTTCCTTGAGGCCCACCCATATTTCCTTGAGGTCCAACCATAATTCCTGGAGGTCCACTCATTTTGGCTTGCTGATCACCCATGTTTCTCGGAGGTCCTCCCATGTTTCTCTGAGGTCCTCCCATCATTCCTTGAGGACCTCCCATCATTCCTTGAGGTCCTCCCATCATTCCTTGAAGTCCTCCCATATTTCCATGAGGACCACCCATATTTCCTTGAGGTCCGTCCATATTTCCTTGAGGTCCTCCTATAATTCCTTGAGGACCACCCATATTTCCTTGAGGTCCTCCCATACTGCCTTGGGGACCTTCCCTTTTTCCAGGACCTGCCATCTCAACACTACCAAGATTTGCCGGAGGTGGTACAAAGAGAGTTTCATCCATCAGACTAGGAATATTTTTTTTATTTGCATTACGATCCTCCCTGTCGCGGTCACGTCTCCCTCTGTCTCTATGTCGATCCTCTGAATCTCTTCCTCTGTGCCGGTCTCGCCGTCTGCGTGACCCAGAGTCTTCATCACTTTCATCACGTCTAGAACCATGCCGTCTGCCACCAGGACTATCATCAGGCCTGCCTCTGTCACTTCTCCTATCTTCATGTCCTCGATCCTCAATAGGCATTGGGATTTTCCCAGCCCAAGCCTGTTCAAATGATCTTGGTATAGGTCTAGCGTAAGGAATTTTCTTTCTGGGTTGATTAGCAGCTTCCATTTGTCTGAATATTTCTGCATCTGCTCCCCAATCTAATCCAGGAATACTTGGCAATTCATCTTCTTCTAGAAAACAATAGAATGGAAAATAAATACACAAAATAAGGTAGGAAATGCTTGTGACTTACTGTATGTCATCCATTTTAAAAAAGTCAATAAAAAATCTTTAGAAGCAGTTATAATTTCTATAAATTATTTTTTTTTTTTTACAAATGTCTAAAAAGATTTATTTTTCTACCAGTATGATAAAAATATTAACCAAATCTAAGGTAGTAGATAAGTGTTGAATCATTTACATTATTTAAACAAACCTGATTTAGCTTTAAGATGTTCTGGAAGCCCATGTTCAAGACCCATACCAGGTAGACTAGGAAATGCTTGTGGTTCCAAATCTGAAAATTTTAAAACATTTAAGATTAATTCATCATTAGACAGAATATTATATTCATGCAGAAGGCTATTAAAGTGAACAAATGAATGAGATGATAAAAGACGAACAATAAAAAACCCAAAGAATTGGTTTTATACTAGTACTCTCACAATTTTAGTCGATTTTCTGTAATTATAAACCTGTGTTTGACTTGTGTACACATTGGAGTTCACATAAACGTTCCTGTCATAGATGAGATTCTCCTCCATTGCACTGATCATAGAAAAAAAATATACCGGGTACTTTGCTCTCAAAATAATCTTAATATTGGAAGTTTTGATTTGTGGATACTTACCAAAGTCTAATAACTCTTGTTCTATACCAGACGGCAGATTATTTAAATTATACCTATCTCTCATTCTATCACCAGGACGATTTCTTGTCCAAAATTTCCTAAAATAGAATATTTTTTTACTGAGACAAAATCGATGAAAAATATAGACCATGTATAGGGATTTTAAAATAAACGATTTCATAAAATGTTTAATGAATAGTTCAAACAATCTTACGTTGAGTGGTCATTAGATCCAGATGCTAAAATATGACCACTTGGATGCCAGGCTAAAGACCATACCATTCCTTCATGAGCTTCTTCCATACTACCAACTTCACGATCACATCTATAAATACAATATTATAAAATCTGTATAAAATCATCAAAGTATTTTGACAAGCAAAAACACAAATGTCAGTTAGTTTCTTTATATTTGTAATGTTGTACTATATTGATGTCATATTTAAGGGCACGCTCAATTGTCAGTCCGGTATGTCTATTGAATCCTGTCACAGTTCTGTCGGTCACAAAAACAAAAATGATGTGATCAACAAAATACTTGTGTTGTTGAAAATAAAATGGATATATTTTTGTTGTTTCTTTCCTATTTTATTAATCAATTGACAAGCTATGTCAATACTAGAATTCTGTACATTTATTATACACTTAATGAAAATGACTTGTCATTAAATGCAGTTACTTCCCTTGAATAATACAAACCTCAAATTCCCCCACACTATAATATATGTAACCAGATGAAAAACTTACCCAACCATCCAAAACATGATGGCACCATCAGACCCTCCACTAGCAAATAAACCTTCATGTATAGGGTGCCATGCGACAGCTGAAATCATCATACATTTGTAAAATTATTTGAATATTTGCAAATCATTTCTTTCAATAAATGTAGATCTGAAGCATCTAGACAGTTTTAAAAACTTATTTTAGTAGCTGTCATCTTTATCTATCTATTGTAAGTATATAGAAATATGTTGATCATCTTTTTAATATAGATCATTACTAACCTGTAGCTTCTTTTTTATGACCTTTAAAAGCTTGCATTTCTTCTTTCATATTTCTAATATCAAATATTTTTAATAAATGATCCCTAGAAGCTGTTAATAACCAATTACCATTTCTATTCCACTGTAGATTCATTACTGTATTCTTATGGGCATGTCTATAAATAGATGTTTATTTTATTATATTATTTACAATAATTTGTTTAAATTCCTCAAAGTTACATTGTAGCTTACGATTTAAGATGTAGGATCCCTAAATTACTCAAAACTTACAGGAAATTATATGGGGTTCAACGACCAAATGTTCTTCACCAACTGGGCTAATTAAGATGGGCATATGTCTGGGCTATTCTTATATCAAATTCTGATTGTCAAGGATTCTTTTAAGTGCATGCTAATATGTACAGTTTTTTGTCCCATTCACCTGACTAGATGCTGTCCATGTCAGGCTCTCCATCCTGCACCACTGAAAAGGGCAAATCACACTGGAAAACCCTGGGAAAATTGCTCGGACAACACCCGGATTGAGGTAAGGCTTACTCACATAATCGTAGGAGCCGGGGGGGCAGGGGGGGCAATTTGCCCCCCCCAAAATTTATTTTCGGGCAATGAAAAATTCGACGACCTTTTTTTTCTATTAACGTTTAGAGAAAAAATATAACTAACTTATTTCTATGAGATCCACACTGCCCGAAAAGTATTTTCTCGTCTTTTTCTTGTCAACTGTATATGCCCCGAAAATATGCCTGAAGCTCTCTTATGATAGGTATGCCCGAAAAAACAGTATTGCCCGAAAAACTAGCATCGGGCCGGAAAGCGGCAGAGGAAACTAGCAGTAAAACACGTTTGCGACCGTCAAATATTCCAAAATTTTCTTGGGGGGTCATTCGCCTCTCAAAGAAAACAGGCGCCGCTGTCTATAAATCCGAAATTTTTCGGGCATTTCTAGTTTTGCTTCCCTAACTGTCATCGAGCCCTAATAAAACACTAATTTTACTTTTCTTGTAATTGAATATCACAAATTTTTACTGAATTGACTATGGATTAAAACATTTTGTCTGGAGCCACTCTACTTTGTGCGACATTTTTCAGGCATCGATTATTATTTGTGAATGCAGATGCAACAGTCTGATTGGATGGTTAGAATTCAGAGTGGGATTTCAGTTACAAAACCATTGGATACTTTTGGAGTTGCTTACACGGGCTAGAATAGCAGAAAACGCATTTAAGGTGATTAAATTTTCAAATTTTTCTCCTGGAGGGTGAGGCGACGATTGATTGGTTGTTTGGAATTCGGGTCAGCCAGGTAGGCTATATTGGACCAAATTGAAGTTGCTGTATTCACAGACTGGAATAACAGGAAAACGCGTTTGCGGCAGTTACATTTTCAAAATTTTCTCCCAACCATCCCGTCTTCGTTGACTGTAAACGATTGATTGGAATTCGAGTCAGCCACCTTAATAAGGCTATAATATATATTCGACCACTTTGAAGTTGCTTTGTTCACCGGCTGAAATAGTAGGAAAACGCCTTTGCGACAGTTAAATTTTCAAAATTTTCTCCTAACGGTCCCGTCTTCGAGGACTGTAAACAATTGATTGGAATTCCGAGTCAGCCACCTTAATTAGGCTATATTAGACCGCTTGAAGTTGCTTTGTTCACTGGCTGAAATATCGGGAAAACGCGTTTGCGGCAGTTAAATTTTCAAAATTTACTCCTAACGGTCTCGTCTTCGAGGACTGTAAACGATTGATTGGAATCCAAAGTCAGCCACCTTAATTAGGCTATATTAGACCACTTTGAAGTTGCTTTGTTCAACGGCTGCAATAGCAGGAAAACGTGTTTGCAGCCGTCAAATATTCCAAAATTGTCTTGGGGGGGGGGGGGTATACAAGGTCGCTGCTGTCTGTAAACCCGAAATTTTTTCGGGCATTTCGGGTTCTGCCCCCCTAACTGTCATCGAGCCCTTACACCTATGCTTTCTCACTGAGCCACCATGGCTCACCACAAACTTACAGTCCTAGGATCCCACAATTACTCAAACCTACACTGTAGCTAAACTATTTCCAGTTCTTGGATCCCACAATTACTCAAACCTACAATGTAGCTAAACTATTTCCAGTTCTTGGATCCCACAATTAGTCAAACAAGCCAACAGTGAGGCTGATGTCCCCCGCCGAAATCCCCAAATAAATAGATGACACATATTAATCGCACATCTATTTTTTTCAAAAGTATCGATTCAGATAGAATCAAAGTTATCTTGTCCCAAAGCATCGACCAAGGAAATTGCTTATCTCTGCTTAGCTTTAGCTGGATATGTTAATCATTGAACTCAGTCAAGACGAACATCTACATCAAGTTTAAACATTCTATCTCAATTAGAAGCAGAGTTGTTGTTCCAAAGTCTTGACCAATCAAAATGCTTATTGCTCTTTAGCCTAAGCAGACAATTCTCATCATCGAACTTAGTCAAGGTATTGATGTAATGAAACTATACACCAAGTTTCATCACTCTCACTTAATTAGAACTAAAGTTATCGTGTCCCAAAGCATCACCCAATCAAATTGCTTATCTCTACTTACCATTAGCAGAAAATGCTCATCTTCGCAATCTATCAAGGCATTGACCTCATAAACACCTACACCAAGTTTGAACATTCTAGCTCAATTAGAAGGAGAGTTATTGTGTTCCAAAGTCTCGGCCAATCGAATTGCTTATCGCTCTGCTTACCCTAAGCAGAAAATGCTCAATATCGAACTTAGTCAAGGTATTGATGTAATAAAACTATACACCAAGTTTCATCACTCTCACTTAATTAAAACCAAAGTTATCGTGTCCCAAAGCATCAACCAATCAAATTGCTTATCTCTACTTACCCTAAGCAGAAAATGCTCATCTTCACACTACATCAAGGCACTGACCTAATAAACACCTAAACCAAGTTTGAACATTTTAGCTCAATTAGAAGGAGAGTTATTGTGTTCCAAAGTCTCAGCCAATCAAATTGCTTATCGCTCTGCTTACCCTGAGCAGAAAATGCTCAATATCGAACTTAGTCAAGGTATTGATGTAATAAAACTATACACCAAGTTTCATCACTCTCACTTAATTAAAACCAAAGTTATCGTGTCCCAAAGCATCAACCAATCAAATTGCTTATCTCTACTTACCCTAAGCAGAAAATGCTCATCTTCACACTACATCAAGGCATTGACCTAATAAACACCTAAACCAAGTTTGAACATTTTAGCTCAATTAGAAGGAGAGTTATTGTGTTCCAAAGTCTCAGCCAATCAAATTGCTTATCGCTCTGCTTACCCTGAGCAGAAAATGCTCAATATCGAACTTAGTCAAGGTATTGATGTAATCAAACTATACACCAAGTTTCATCACTCTCACTTAATTAGAACTAAAGTTATCGTGTCCCAAAGCATCAACCAATCAAATTGCTTATCTCTGCTTACCCTAAGCAGAAAATGCTCATCTTCAAACTCCATCAAGGCATTGACCTAACAAACACCTACACCAAGTTTGAACATTCTAGGTCAATTAGAAGGAGAGTTATTGTGTCCCAAAAAGTGTGACGGACGGACAGACAGACAGACAGACGAACCCATTTTAATAGTCCCCTGCTTTCTTCGAAAGGCATTGGACAACTAGCATTGCAGCTGAACTATATCTAGTTTAAAGATCCCACAGTTACTCAAGCTTACATTGTAGTTGAAATATTTCCAGTTTCTAGGAGCCCACAAGTACTTAACCTTATAATGTAGCTAATAGTTTTAGTTTCTAGGATCTCACAATTACTCAAACTAACAGTGCAGCTAAACCTTTTCCAGTTTAAAACCAGCGGCTGCCAGGCAGGATACGCCCACATTTTCGAGAGATGGATAGAAAACAAGCTAAAACGAAAGTGATTTTTCCTACAATAAGGGCCATAATTCAGGAAATTACAATTCGATATGCGCAAATATCGAAAGGAACCAAGATCTTTGAGTTATAAACTTACATTTCAAGTTTCAACAAAATCGGATAAAAATTGTGACCTCTGATATACCATATTTTTACGCTATTTGAGAACGAAGGGCGGCCATTTTATCTGTCAGTTTTTGGCCGATTTTCACGAAATTCTAACTCAGTCGTCCTTAGGGTGTAACGGTGATATAATAATATGATTTTTTAAATCGGATAATAATTATGACCTCTATAGGGTCCACAAGCTAAAAACGTGATTTTTCGTACAATCAGGGGCCATAATTCAGGAAGTTACGGTCCCATATGCGCGAATATCAAAAGAAACCGAGATCTTTGGGTTATAAACTTACATTTCAAGTTTCAACAAAATCGGATAAAAATTGTGACCTCTATAGGGTCCACAACCTTGATATACCATATTTTTACGCTATTTGAGAACGAACGGCGGCCATTTTGTCTGTCAGTTTTGGGCCGATTTTCACGAAATTTGAACTCAGTCGTCCTTAGGGTGTCACGGTAATATAATAATACGTTTTTTTAAATCTGATAAAAATTATGACCTCTATAGGGTCCACAAGCTAAAAACAGGATTTTTCGTACAATCAAGAGCCATAATTCAGTAAGTTACGGTCCGATATGCGCGAATATCGAAAGGAACCGAGATCTTTGGGTTATAAACTTACATTCCAAGTTTCAACAAAATCGGATAAAAATTGTGACCTCTATAGGATCCACAACCTTGATATACCATATTTTTACGCTATTTGAGAACGAACGGCGGCCATTTTGTCTGTCAGTTTTGGGCCGATTTTCTCGAAATTCGAACTCAGCCGTCCTTATAGTGTAACGGTGATATATTAACACGTTTTTTTAAATCGGATAAAAATTATGACCTCTATAGGGTCCACAAGCCAAAAAACGCATTTTTGCGTACAATCAGGGGCCATAATTCATGAAGTTACGGTCCGATATGCGCGAATATCGAAAGGAACCAAGTTCTTTGTGTTATAAACTTACATTTCAAGTTTCAACTAAATCGGATAAAAATTGTGACCTCTATAGGGTCCACAACCTTGATATACCATATTTTTACGCTATTTGAGAACGAACGGCGGCCATTTTATCTGTCAGTTTTTGGCCGATTTTCACGAAATTCGAACTCAGTCGTCCTTAGGGTGTAACGGTGATATAATAATATGATTTTTTAAATCGGATAATAATTATGACCTCTATAGGGTCCACAAGCTAAAAACGTGATTTTTCGTACAATCAGGGGCCATAATTCAGGAAGTTACGGTCCCATATGCGCGAATATCAAAAGAAACCGAGATCTTTGGGTTATAAACTTACATTTCAAGTTTCAACAAAATCGGATAAAAATTGTGACCTCTATAGGGTCCACAACCTTGATATACCATATTTTTACGCTATTTGAGAACGAACGGCGGCCATTTTGTCTGTCAGTTTTGGGCCGATTTTCACGAAATTTGAACTCAGTCGTCCTTAGGGTGTCACGGTAATATAATAATACGTTTTTTTAAATCTGATAAAAATTATGACCTCTATAGGGTCCACAAGCTAAAAACAGGATTTTTCGTACAATCAAGAGCCATAATTCAGTAAGTTACGGTCCGATATGCGCGAATATCGAAAGGAACCGAGATCTTTGGGTTATAAACTTACATTCCAAGTTTCAACAAAATCGGATAAAAATTGTGACCTCTATAGGATCCACAACCTTGATATACCATATTTTTACGCTATTTGAGAACGAACGGCGGCCATTTTGTCTGTCAGTTTTGGGCCGATTTTCTCGAAATTCGAACTCAGCCGTCCTTATAGTGTAACGGTGATATATTAACACGTTTTTTTAAATCGGATAAAAATTATGACCTCTATAGGGTCCACAAGCCAAAAAACGCGTTTTTGCGTACAATCAGGGGCCATAATTCATGAAGTTACGGTCCGATATGCGCGAATATCGAAAGGAACCAAGTTCTTTGTGTTATAAACTTACATTTCAAGTTTCAACTAAATCGGATAAAAATTGTGACCTCTATAGGGTCCACAACCTTGATATACCATATTTTTACGCTATTTGAGAACGAACGGCGGCCATTTTGTCTGTCAGTTTTGGGGCGATTTTCACGAAATTCGAACTCAGCCGTTCTTAGGGTGTAACGGTGATATGTTAACACGGTTTTTTAAATCGGATAAAAATTATGACCTCTATAGGGTCCACAAGCTAAAAACGTGATTTTTCGTACAATCAGGGGCCATAATTCAGGAAGTTACGGTCCCATATGCGCGAATATCGAAAGGAACCGAGATCTTTGTGTTATATACTTACATTTCAAGTTTCAACAAAATCGGATAAAAATTGTGACCTCTATAGGGTCCACAACCTTGATATACCATATTTTTTCGCTATTTGATAACGAACGGCGGCCATTTTGTCTGTCAGTTTTGGGCTGATTTTCAAGAAATTCGAACTCAACCGTCCTTAGGGTTTAACGGTGATATAATAATACGGTTTTTTAAATCGGATAAAAATTATGACCTCTATAGGGTCCACAAGCCAAAAAACGTGTTTTTACGTACAATCAGGGGCCATAATTCAGGAATTTACGGTTCGATATGCGCGAATATCGAAAGGAACCGAGATCTTTGGGTTATAAACTTACATTTCAAGTTTCAACAAAATCGGATAAAAATTGTGACCTCTACAGTGTTCACAAGCCAAAAACGTGATTTTTCGTACAATCAGGGGCCATAATCCATGAAGTTACGGTCTGATAGATGCCAATATTGAAAGGAACCGAGATCTGATGGGTGATAAACCTATTTTTCAAGTTTCATTGAAATCAGATAAAAATTGTGACCTGTAGACTGTTCACAAACAATTGTGGACGGACGGACGGACGGACAGGGGCGACGACAATATACGTCCACATGAAAATGTGGGCGTATAAAAACCCAAAAATTAGACCTACCGACAGTTTAGTAGGGAGCACTACAGGAACAAACACAGACAGCGACAACTGTTGATAACTTTGATTGACATACCACCATTACAATACACATAACCTGGATGTCTTGTGTACTGATATTGTACACAAATTAACTATAATAGTGCTACTCCAACTTACCATATAGCTGAACCTATTTCCAGTTTCTAGGATCCCATAGGATCCCATAGCTAAACAATTTCCAGTTCATGGATTCTACAATTACTCAAACTTACATTGAAGCTAAAACTTACATTGTAGCTAAACTGTTTCCAGTTCTAGGATCCCACAATTTTAAAGGTTGTTGATTATCTTTACTACCAGAAGCTATTAATGTCTTCTGTGGATGCCAATCAACACATTTAACATCTGAACCATGACCTGAAGAGGAAAACAATCTTCTAATAAACAGAAAGACAGAGACTGGGTTTATTTAACAAACTAAGCCATATGACATGAGATTAGCCTATGCTATGTTTTACTTTTCATAATCTGGCTTGCATTGGGAGGAAACCTGGTGAACCAGAATAAAAACAAGTTTAAGTATGTGACTCCACTAAAATCCTTAATCACAGTAACAGGTGAAGGAACTGTTATTAGCTCAGATATTATTGAAATTTGACCAGTTTTAAAGAGTCAGCAATGCTAATAATGTAGCTTCTGTGTGTTCACAAGGAATTGTGGATGGCAGAAAGACTAGCAAGACCTTACTTTTCGTTATTTTCTAAACTCTAGATCTGGTAGGTACAGATTAAAATAGGGTACTTTTCTATCTATTTTAAATAGTAGCAAAGTAATTAGTTGCCTAACAATCTGTGAATGAAAAAGGGGATAGCTTTTTTTTTTAAAAAAAGACCTTTTCTACCTCTTTCAATGAAGTTGACTGAAAAAGAAATGGTGTTTTACCATGTTCTTATCACAATGTTGTATGGTAGGCCTACATTCTTATTTCAATAATTCATAACGCACAGGGGTCTGTAGAAGTGGGAGATAAATAGACTAACAGGTGAAAACCCATACAAAACACGAAGCTGGTTGGCCGATATTTTTACTCTTACATCAATAATTTTAGTTGAAAAAACTAAGTATACCTCGATAATATTGAGAAGTATTTATTCCACTTTCATTAAATGAAATTGAAAATGTTTATTTAGTCTTTGTGTGTATGAAAGATGTTAAATGAATTAGAATCACCTAACAACAAAAAGTATACTAATTTTTGAAGATGGCAGTCATTTAGGGCAGAGATCTATTCTTAAAGTAGACAGTTCTTTGTGTACAGTATGGAGAAAACTCCCAAGGTTAGGCAGCAGCAAATTCTACTCCTAGTCATGTATAAGTATGCTCCTAAACTGGGCTAATGAAGACTGGGATACGCCATACAGTGTGCTGTGAGGGAAATTTTGCCCGGGCAGTGGCGTTACGGCCTACTCTTATATCGAATTCCAACTGCCAAGGGGTCTTTTACGTGCATGCCAATATGTACACGGGACCTTGGTTTTTCATGCCATCCGAACGACTAGACAGCTGTCCTTGTCAGGCCCTCTGTCCTGCATCACTGACAAGGGGAAACCATGCCAGAAAATCTGGATGCACTTTCTCGGCTAATGCAGGGATCGAACACCTGACCTCCAGTCTAGCTAGCCAGCGTCTTACCCACTTAGCCACGTGATCTCCTCTACAGATAACAGCCCTTTAAATTTGTTTAAAGGGGCAGTCCCAAAAGGATTTAAGTATGCATGTAAATCAAATGCCCAGAAGTGATTATATAGCCTATATACGGTGTCATAAGAAGGAATCAATATTTGTCAACAGGTGCATAAACTAGTTTTTGTCCTCACTTACCTTCAGATCATACATTATATCATATAACTTCTGTTAAAACTGAACGGTATGTAGAAGTCGTCTCTCAAAAGCTGATTTATTATTTGGGGCTTTTCTATTTTGATGGGGTATATATATAATGCAAGAACTGGGTCTATTCTAAAAAATAAAGTGCTTTCGTCCCATATGAATAAACTGCTTAATTATTGTTATTGAAAAATTACCCATAGGACTGAAATCACCTTCAGCAGTTTGTTCATAATGGATCCAAACACTTTATTTCTTAGCCTGGTTCAGGCAGTAGTTAAAAGAGTAGTCTTTACAGAATCATGCTGTACCATGTTGGATAGAAAATCGCAATTTCTATCACCATCCAATATTAAATAAACATTCTATCGAATATTGTTTTCAGGGAAAATGGCCACCAGAATGAATTTGCATCGCCATCCAATATAACATTAACATTCTATCAAGTATTGTTTTCAGGGAAAATGGCTGCCAAAATAATACCAATTAATAAAATTAAATATGGTAACCTGGCAGACATATATTGTTATAATTTCATTTTTAAACCACTACATTATAACAATAGTTATTTCTAAGCTCTGTACAGGCATATTTACACAATGGTACATGCATGATTCTCTTTATATGATTCTCTAAACAGATGCATCTTTAGTTTAGATTTAAACTGAGATAGTTGGGTACACTCTCTGATGTCTCTGGATAATTCACTGCAAAGTTTGGCTCTTCTAATGGAAAATGAAAACTCGCCCAACTGCAGCAGAAAGCAGGGAACGGCTAGGAGGCTTTCAATTCTCCATCGAACCTGCACCGAATGAGAAAGTCCTCACTTTTTAAAATGTCTGCCATTAGTATTTTATTGCTAAATGAGTTTTCAAAACAGTTAGAGACTGACATCCTGTTTATGCCCCAATTCTCATTCTTACTGCCCACTACCCATTCTCTCCCCCCTAGAACACAAAACGGGTGTTTAATGTGTCTACTTGTTTTTGTCTGGGTAGCTGATCATTTAATTTCCAGGTGATACAAAGATTATAATGCCCCACATAGTTTTCTACAGTCTTCCTCAATAAGTAGGCCTCATATTCATACATCTGTCTATGGAGATCAGTGATAGGACACATACTATACATTGGTATGTTGACATTCGCAAGCATAGAGACTGTCACAAACATACGCAAAAAAGCAGTCTGCTTTAGAAGAACATCACATACCTCGTAATATCCTTTCTTCGTGGCAGCGAACAAAATCCCACACACGCACAGTACCATCATCTGAACATGTCGTAAATTTACTGTCTGAGGGGCAAAAACTGTTTAAAATAAACAAACAACAAAAACCTATATTATCAGAGAAAAAAAACATTTATTCATTAGTAAAACATGGTATGATAAAAACACTGAAATTGATACAAATAAAAATTTGTACAATTCAACAGCTTATTTTGATGAAAAATGAAATGAAATAAAAGACTATGATGGATAAAAATAAGGATCTTCCAAAAATTATAATTCATAGCTGCTCTAATGGCACCAGCAATTTTTTTTTTAGCTTTAAAATAGGAAATGGATGCACCAGCATTCACTGTTTTCGACCGGTATATAATTTTTTTATTCTATGGTACTGTATTTAAAAATTTCTTCGATAATGATATTTGAGAAAACCTTGGGTCATAGCCTTTATTTATATAAAGATAACTGTTTGTGAGCAATTTTCATTCTCCATCAGGGAAGACTCAGGAATTTGATGCAATTATCGCCTTGAAGACTGTTGGAGACTTTGGGAATTGTTGCAGGGCATAAGCCTTTATTACGATCTTTTTCATTGGGTGCATGGCAGTGGGCTAAAGCCTTTATTTATCTGATATGCCTGCCTTCTTTTGCAGTAATTAGTCAAGTTCATGCTGTTGAACTCGATCGAACTTTATTAGAATGGGCATACAAGCCTTTATTTAATCTATACACGTTTGTTGATCATCCATCATCATGCAATAGCAATTCAAATTGGGCAATGCCTTTATTTCACTCTACCTAGCACAGACATTCATTTTCTCCAGCCATGCTTTTTATTATCTTTATATAGTGATCTGCCACTTTATTACACAAATCAACATGGTTTACAATAAACCATAGCATCAATAACTTGAATTTAATGTGCAGAGAAAATGAATCAACTTGCAGACCATATGTTCTCTGAAGTCTTGTCCGACTATCATATTTAACGACTGATTTATGCTGAAAGCCTCAGAAGTCTGGTTGAATATGATCAAACTAAACATATTTTGCCTCATTTAATGACAAATACTGTGAAGTAATTTAACAGCACAGAATAAATGACATAAATTGTTGGTGCTATGGTATACAAGATATCAGGAAAAATACTTAGAATTTGTTGAAGAAAGATCATTATTGTTGGATTAACACTTGGAGGTGTTGTGTCCGGTGCCCACCTTATCCCACGAACAGCTTCCTTGTGACCTTGGTACATGTTTACATTATTCATGTTAGTCTGCCAATATTTAATAAAGCCAGCATGATCAGCCGTTACCATCCATTGATCATTATGACTCCACTGCATGGCTCGTACAGAAACATCATGGGCCTGAAAAATACAATCATATAACAATTACAGAATATGGTCTTCCAATCAATATAAATAACATTTACATTAATAAATACTTTATGTTACTTTCCAATATTCTTACATGTTATTATTATAACAATACATCATTTCTTGATTTCATTCTTCTGGTTCACTTAATATGACAAAAAGCCAGAAAAATAAAATATCAGTAAGATTTAGAACAACAAAAAAATGTCATTCATGATTTTGTTAAAAATTGGAAGTATCATTATCATTATTTAAAATACAGATGTGATGTCATCCTTTGATGCTGGCGTACCATTATTTCCAATAATGTACGGGCAACTTGCCAATCATACATTATCTATACTAGATGAAATATTGGACTCGCGTGACATATTTCATTGAAAAGCCATGTGCGGGATAGTGTCTTTATTTTAAGTTCTTTAAAGGCTCAATACCACTCTTGTTGTAACTGAATAATATGTCCCAATCTTTATTCTGGTCAACAAATTGTACTATTTTACAATATTCCAATTAATTGATGATACAAATTTCATCTTAACACACGTAATTTAAAAAATTGGAAAAATTCAACTAAATGATTTGAAAAGCCTGACGTAAAGCTTTTCAAATGTGACTTGGATTTAAAAATATTTTTGAACCCTCTGAACAAGTAAAATAGGATTTAATGGATAATTTACACAACAGGTAGGACACTAACACATCTAGTACTTAGAATAGGGCTATTTTTTATTTCCTGGAGCTGTCAAGCCAGCAAGAGTGTTATTGTCCCTTTAATGGTCTCGAGCTAAAGACATTGTGTAATATATTGAAACAACACTCGTGCAGTATCAATATATTACTTAATGTCTCGCTCTCGACCATTAAACCATACTTAATAGACAGTAAAGTGGTAACCGTCCATCCAACAAAAACAAAAATGTCTGCACCATACAGGCTAATGAAGATAGGCACATAGTTCAAGTAATGTGCTATGAGGGAATTTTGTCCCAACAGCGATGCTATGGGCTCTACTTTTATTTCAATTCCCAACATTTACAGATGTTTAACATCCTGCCCCAGGACATTTTTTCTGTTGCATCTTAATCTCTAGACACTGGTCCTTGCACCCATTCCTCCTGCACCACTGACTGGGGGGGGGGGGGGGACAATGAAACAGAAAATCTGGAGGAACTTACTTGTCGAAAAAGCAGGATAAAACCCAGGTCCTCCTAGTTAAAAGCCATATTCATGGGACCACTGTGACTCCCCACCACAATCAACAATGTCAAAATTTAGACTACACTATGGTCCACCTATTTCTATATTTTAACAGCATATTTTAACAGCTACTACTACTACGAGAATCAACTAACGCCTGCTGATATAAATATACCTACATGTATTTAACATTGTACATATATAAATCATATCTTATTTTAGGTACCTGTAAAATGGTTTCAAAATTAAAAGATAAACCATTCCATAATGTAAACTCTCCACTGGAAGCTCCAGTTACCAATCTTCTACCTTCTGGTGTCCACTATAAATATACAAATCAATATAGCAATTTAACCTCTAGAAAACTACAATTCAATGTAGCAGTTTAACCTCTAGAAAACTACAAATCGATATACATGTATATAGCAGTTTAACCTCTAGAAAACTACAATTCGATGTAGCAGTTTAACCTCAAGAAAACTACAAATCAATATAGCAGTTTAACCTCTAGAAAACTACAAATCGATATACATGTATATAGCAGTTTAACCTCTAGAAAACTACAATTCAATGAAGCAGTTTAACCTCTAGAAAACTACAAATCGATATACATGTATATAGCAGTTTATCCTCTAGAAAACAACAGTCAATTCTTTTTACGGATTGTCAGATATCCTCTCACAGTCTCATATAATAACTTTTTGTCATCAAAGGAATTATCAGTGAGCTGAAAATCTGGTATCTCTCTTTACTTCAGTCAGTTGTATAAAAGGATAACTTGTGTTTTCCATTTTTTGCGTCACTTCCAGTTTCTTCAAATCTTCGTTACGCATATACCATACAATGATCAGTGTTAAAATCGTATTTAGAATGTGTTCAACCAGTTCTATCTCATATGTAATATTGGTGGACACCAACATTATCCTCTAACCATAGCTCTGCAACAAGCTAGCCAGTGAATGACCATGCTGCCAATTTCTTGTTGCTCAACACTCTGTTTAATGTAGTAACTCCAGAATAACACTTTGAGACATTTTTTGGCCAAAACTTGGTCAATATAAAGTACATATAAAGGATATACTTTTCAGATAATTATTTAGGCATTTAATGAGTAGTAGATCGATATCTATTAACACTTTGTGTAGGTGGGTGGGTGTGTGTGTGTAGGGGGGGGGGGGGAATAGAGAAATTACTCTCATGCACCTAAATCAGAAGATGGCTAAGATGACACACGTTTTTTAATTGCATATTTATCTTTTTATAAAGCATTGATCATTTTGCTTTTCAGGGCTAAATGTGAGCAGAAAATGTTCATTCTTAAAGCAGAAATATGTTCCGAAAGGTAACAGACAAACAGATGTATTTTAAGACAAAAGGTGATTTATCAGCAGCCAGTCTTATTACAACTTCGTCAAGGTATTGATGTAATGATAAACGCCAAATTTCACCATTCTCACTCAATCAGAATCAAAGTGTCAAGCTCCAAAGTCTTGACCAATCAAATTGCTTATCACTCTGCTTAACCCAAGCCAAAAATCCTCATTATCTAACTTAGTCAAGGTATTGATGTAATGAAACTATGTATTAATTTTCATCAGTATGACTCAATTAGATGTAAAGTTAACGTGTCCCAAGTTTGAAAATTCTAGCTCAATTAGAAGCAGAGTTATTGTTTCCCAAAAGGTGTGACGGACAGACAGACTAGCGGACCCATTTTAATAGTCCCCTGCTTTCTTCCAAAGGCGGGAACAAAAAACATTAATTACCGTTAAAACAAATATAGGACATCGAAACTTATTTGTGGACTGTCTCACGAATTTGGTTGTTACACAATTCATTGGATTATTAAGTGTGCTGATTGGAGGCATCAACTGAAACAGAACAGTGAAGACATTAATAAAGAAATTTCAATTTTGTTGTTGTTAAATAACAGTCGACAGATTATATTTATTCAAGAGAAATAAATTGTAATGAGACGTCATCTGTCTATAACTTAGTTTTGTCAGTTTAATTTTACAGAAAATTCACAAGACAGAAAAGTTTCAGTCTAAACTCCAAAGCAGGGAAAAACCAACAGCTGTGTGTATAACACACAGTTCTGGTAAAGAATATTAGCAAGATATTTTTTCCAAAGGATGTGAATTTTTTTTAGCATTATCCCAATTTTTTACATAAAAAGAATATTAATGTGTTTTAAGGTTAATTTTTTGAAATTTTAATTTTATAAAACTTCTCCCACCGGTCAATTTAACTGCCATTCAGTTAAAACGGGCAAATATGACTGAAATAAGAGCCCAAGAGTGAGCATAGATAACAAAAACAATTACATTTGTTTGATATAAGCCATCTGGTTGGACTGCACGAACATCTCGATAATCTCTTTGCCATACACGATTCTGTAAAAAATTTTAAAAAAAATAAGATTTTAAGATACAGTGCACTCCGTCACATCCGACCTCTGATCATTCCGACACTCTGTTACATTCGACACCTTTTTCATGTCCCGATTTATTTCCTTATTACTTCAGCCAAAAAATCTCTGGGTAATTCGACCTCTGTACGTTCCGGATTACGACATCAATCAGCCGTCCCGTCAAACGATTTCCATTGAGTCGACACCGTATAATCCGGCCTTCAATCGGTGGGTGTGAAGCAAACACTTGCCGGTCAATTATCCGTGAGATTAAAACTGGATGGGTGTGAAGCCACAAAAGATTACAAGCAATCACCAATCAATTATCTGCGAGATTAAAACTCGCTACCGTGTATCTTTGTTGATTACTTTGATAATTTTAATCTCTTGTACGACAGTTGTGACAAATACACAAGAATATCCACGAATTTTCCCCCGAATTCACAGTCGTAAAAATATTCCTAGCATCTGTTGGAAACATTCGTTGCGCATGCCGATTGAACCTGAATAACCTATAAGTTTTGTCACCCTACGGATCTCTTCGAACCATGTGGCGACGACCTGGGAATGCTCGAGTCACAGTCCGGAACATCCCTAATTGACAGAATTGCAATCGAGTGACGCGGAATTACAGTCCCGACGACGGAGGTGGCGTGGGTAGAATTGTGACGTAATTAAACACGATGAACAGGTTTCGGTTGCTTGGTTAGATGAGATATTTATATATCCAGTCGACGCATGCGTTGTGGACCGAAGTACCCATTTTCACTTGATTGTCATTATTTTTGGGATTGAGAAAATTCAATTCCGGAACGTTCAATCGAGTACGCCCATTATCAATGAACACGTGATAGCAAAGACAAGAGTGCGATCAACTGAAGACGGCGAACAAGATAAATTAACGACAGACTTGACCTATTCAAAATGCCTACGCATGTTAAATGAAATAAAAATTAATGTAATAAAATTTTGAATGTACAGAAAGGTTTATTATTTTTAAAGGGAATAACATTCTGGTGATTCGAAGTTCTATGTTCGAAGCTACATTATAATAATACTTCCGGTTTTCGAAGTTACAATATTTCCGGTTTCGAGAAAACTGGGTATTCCGATACTCTGCGTAATCCGACATATTGTAACGATCCCGTACGATGTCGGATGTGACAGAGTGCACTGTAGAAATTTATACATTTCAATGTTGGCATTGTTTGGTGTTGTTTTTTTTCCAAAACATGAAGATTTCCAAAGGGGGTGGTAACAGGAGGCACAAAATGTTTTTATTACTTAAACTGATATTAAATACTCCCAAGAGCTGATAGACACAAAATGGGCAGACTATATTAAAATTTATACAGATGGGTCGAAAAATAATACACAGGGACTAACAGGGTACGGCATTTTCATCCCCAAAGCAAAGCTAAACATCAAGAAAAGGATACCAGAACATTGCTCTGTGTACACCGCAGAATTGATGGCCATCAAAACTGCAATAGAATGGCTTGCCACCCAAAAACACCAAAAAGCCGTTATCCTATCAGACTCCCTAAGTAGCATTAAATCCATCGAATCAGACTATTCCAAAAGCAGACAGGACATAATCCACCAAATTAGGTATATTATTCAAACAATAAAGAATAACGGAAGAGAGGTAGTCCTTGCATGGATCCCCTCCCACATCAATATCTTCGGCAATGAACAGGCTGACAAGCTAGCCAAGGAAGGGTTGGCATTAACTGATATAGAAAATTTAGAATACAGCACTCAAGAATTCACAAGCATAGCCAAAGATAAAATCAAAAATGCATGGAAAACCCGTCTAAAACAAGAGAATACTCATCGCTATCAAATTGATAGCAATCTTGTAGACAATGTTTACACCAATCATCCATCAATCAAAATATGCAAACTCATCACGAGGCTTAAAACGATAAACGTAATAAAAGACTTCACCTTCAATCCAATTAAATGCCCATGTGGACAAATCGCGACCACGTCTCACCTGCTAATTGACTGCAATCAATTGAGCAAAGAACGTCAATCTGTAATTAAGAATCTAGCAGAGAGGGGAAACACCCTCTGTCTCAAATCACTCCTTTCTCCACAACCCGACGATAGACACTGGACATCACAACTTGTCTGGGATTTTATTGAGAACATAGGGATGACCAAATATATAAAATAATGAATGTAATCAATTAAAGAGTAGGGTGGAGCGCAAAAATGTCCTCTAGAAGGAAGCGTAAACCGCCCCACACAACTAATATAACTCCGATATATATAAAATACTGAATTTAATCAGTTAACAGTAGGGTGGAGCGCAAAAATGTCCTCTAGAAGGAAGCGTAAACCGCCCCACACAACTAATATAACTCCGATATATATAAAATACTGAATTTAATCAGTTAACAGTAGGGTGGAGCGCAAAAATGTCCTCTAGAAGGAAGCGTAAACCGCCCTACATAACTAATATAACTCCGATATATATAAAATAATGAATTTAATCATTTAACAGTAGGGTGGAGCGCAAAAATGTCCTCTAGAAGGAAGCGTAAACCGCCCTACACAACTAATATAACTCCGATATAATTAATAAATCAACTAATAAAACCAACTAACAGTAGGATGGAGCGCAAAAATGTCCTCTAGAAGGAAGCGTAAACCGCCTTACACAACTAATATAACTCCGATAAAATTAATAAACCAACTAAAACCAATCAATTAACAGTAGGGTGGAGCGCAAAAATGTCCTCTAGAAGGAAGCGTAAACCTCCCTACATCTATAATACAACCACTAATCTACCAACTAATAAAACCAATCAATTAACAGTAGGGTGGAGCGCAAAAATGTCCTCTAGAAGGAAGCGTAA
Source organism: Patella vulgata (assembly GCF_932274485.2). Classification (NCBI taxonomy): domain Eukaryota; kingdom Metazoa; phylum Mollusca; class Gastropoda; family Patellidae; genus Patella; species Patella vulgata. The sequence goes on from NC_065885.2 coordinate 51,001,924, forward strand.
ACCTCCCTACATCTATAATAAAACCATTAATCTACCAACTAATAAAACCAATTAATCAACAGTAGGATGAAGCGCAAAAATGTCCTCTAGAAGGAAGCGTAAACCTCCCTACATTTATAATAAAACCACTAATCTACCATTAACATAATTCATGAGTAATTTATTATTCTCATTATTACCATTAATATCTATTTATTATTCTTATTATTTATCTGCAATTCAGTTAACACTCTATTTTCTTTTACTCTCACTTATTATTTTTATTATTAGTTTAAAATGATTCCCCCCCCCCCCCACGAAGCCTTACCAGACGAAATAACCAAAAAATCACAGTAAGATCAGATACTCTCTTTTCTCTAGCTTTCTTTTTCAGGTGCTGGATTCTTCCTTCAGAGAACCAACAATAAAAGGAATGAATAACATAAATAAAGATGTAAAAACGCTACCATACCGGACAACATACCCAAATGGAAGGAAGAATGGACCAGGACTCAAACTCACCAACAAAGCCCCAAGGTAGAGTTGCACCGCCCTGCCATTCTACCGGACAGAACGACCAGACCAACCCAATCGACCCAAAATATATAGATATGTACATAATATGTCTATGTCTGTGAAAATGTCCGTCTTTGTCCATGTCTGTTCCGTCAAATCGCATGTTTGTAAATGTCTACTGGCACCTGTTTCGTCCTTTGCACATGTTATCCTACTGTTGTTTATTGTCCTATGTACATATATATGAAAACCTAACCATCCTAATATTTCTCACTAATCACATTGTAAATTAATGCACCTTGTACACATAACACGTCATTGTCTGCGATATCACCTCGGTGGAAGCGGACGTAAAATACAACTAACACTAACTAACTCCCAAATCAACATATTTTATGCTTTGAGTCAGTTACCTACCTACATAAGTACACAACGGAATCGAAACTTTATGAAACAAAATAAATCAAAAATTAAAATTACCTTGATGTAATTAAATACTGATGAATTATAGTCAACCACTTTTCTATTGACAGATTTTCTCATACGTTTACCATCAAACAGCATACCCTGGTTAGCTATAAGTTGTTGACGTACTTGACTTACATACTGTTGTTGTTTGCCAGGTTGTTGTTGTTGTTGTTGTGGTTGTTGACTAGCTATATTTTGAGGTGGTGGAAAATTAGATGGTGGTGGCTGATTCATGACTGCTATATTATTGGATGGTGGAGGGAACATTCTGGTTACTGGACCAGGTTGCATTCTACCACCAGGTTGTAATGCTAACATACCCCCGTCCATTGTTTAATCTGTAATATACATACATATCTAAATCAAATATACAATATCTTGGAATTGTGACAAAGTGTATGACGAAGACAAGTGTATGAAAATGTAATAAATCAGCTTAAAGATACATTATGGGAGATAAGATAAAGAGATGGCAGTTCTCGCTATAATAGTTAAAAACTAGATAGTGTAAAGGTAATTTGCTGAAAATTTCATTCAAATTGATCCACTATGAGCCGAGAGAGAAGCGGGTGAAATTTTTGCATAATCTCGGTCATCATTACTAAAATCATTAATATAAACAGCATAGTCTCGAATATCCACTTTTTTTGATTTAATTATCAATTACCGTTAGCGGCATATAGGAATCTAATCCAGCCAACATCGAAGGCTAGCCTTGACATCGAGAGTTTATTATGGCCTGGATAAGTTAATTAATATCTAATTGATAATTTAGATAACATTTCAGGCCTAAAGAAAGACTTGTAATAAGCAGATTTTGCTCTTGCATAATGCATGTTTAATCTTTCCACAAATTATCAATACTAGTATAATTTCATGATGGTGGCTGCTTTAATCAAGGCATACATGGGGTTTTCCTTCCATGGTTCTAAACAGCATTTAATAATCACAACAGTTCTATGAAATGAAATAGGGTCCTACTTTTCGGGACCGACTGGACTATTGAAGATAGGAACAGTTCTATGGAAATGAAATGAAATGGGGTTTGTCTTACTGTTCTGCTCCAACTGGGTTAATGAAGATGGGCATATGCCATACAGTGTGCTATGAGGGAAATTTTGCCCGGGCAGAGGCACTATGGCCTACTTCTATACTGAATTCCAACTGCCATGGGATCTTTTATGTGCACGCCAATCTATACAGCTGTCCTTGTCAGGAACTCCATCCTACACCACTGACAAGGGGAAATCATGTAGGAAAGTCCTGTTGAACTTTCTTGGCCAATGTTATTATCTTGTTATTTTCAAATTTCAATGCTGATATTTAATTGGAGCTAATTTCTACAACGATTTACTCATTTTCAAGCATATTCCAACCATCTATTCTGTAATGTTTTACTCTTTACTTCTGACTGACCCATTGTTCATGCACAGATTTTAATTTAGGCACACAATCTACCCACATTTGGATTAATTTACAATATTTTACAACACAAATCCCTTATAAAGTAAAATATTGGTAAGATGATTCACTGCTTTCAATTTGTCAGAATGTCTGAATGTGCACACATTATTCATTGAACAACTGTCAGATTCCAGCCTATGATGTCATCCCCATTAATTGTCTAGTTAAACTTATATTAGTGCCTGTAGTGTACATGTAGAATAAGATGCTTGTAGGATTTATTCCAAACATTCCAACTATCCATGTGATATTTTTTCACACATTACCTTGAAGTTTCTTCCTACAAACAAAATTCCTACAAAGCTCACAGAACTTTATATTCAACCCAGTGGAAGATCAGAGATTAGGGGGTGGAAATCACCACCATTTCCCCAACTCTACTAAGCAGAGTGTATTGTACAATGTAAAACAAAAACAAAAAAGTTTCAGATAATCTAACATATTGTTGAGGTACAATGAACCATTGTTTAGAATTGAATTTTTCTTGATGAATATTGAACCAAATTAGCTCCCCAAAATATTATTAGAAATTAAGAAGGAAATCAGCAAAGCTTTTTCTCTATAATATAATTACTATCTAAATAACAACTGTTCAGCACTTATATTTTTTATAATTTTGATAATTGTCTCTTAAAATAAATTACATTAGATTTAATAATACTTAATATAAGCTTGGTTAAAGGTTTCGGAAATGGTAGATGGCAAACAAGGATAAGATTGTGGTGTTAGCTTTTTACAGTAATAACAACTATTTGAATATGTAATGAGAGTGAATTAAATCATGTGAAGGTCTATAATTTTGCAATAATTGAGATCTTATGCATAACGACTTTCATTGAAATTGGATGAAACTGTGGGCCCAAAGCATTCACTAGCTATTCTTGACATGCTTCCACTAAGCCAGGGCCTATTAATTAATTTATTTAACTACGTCTAATTAACAAATCACCTTCAAAGTCTAACTTGTCCGAGTTTTCATGGATGCATTTTTGACCTAGTTTTGGTAAAGTCAATTCAATAACTCCCAAAATAATTCAATCATAATCAAAGTGCCATTAGAAGCAGAGTTACTATGTTCCAAAAAGTGCGAAAGATAGTTCAAGTTTTAAAATTTTGATCTTCTGTGCGCATTTTTGTTTTAAATTCTTGATACTTTGTAAAAGTATGATGTTTCAGGAACCCCAGATGCAAATTCAGTGTATCTAAGATACATTTAACCTATAGTGAGCTGTCCTGGCTAATACATTTATTATAAATATTTTATTATATCCAAATCTATTACACAGAAACCTCAGAATTAAAAGTCACATGAAACAAACTAGATTCTGGACAATCTCTGACCTACCTGGTACTGGTATTTGAAATGATAAACTTTTGCTGCAAAACATGGCCTTCTCTGCAAATTGTTAGTTAACTATTTTTTTTTTTTTTTTAAAAGAGGCATCATCATAATCCCCAAGAAAACAAGATGACTAGTCATCAACATCCCGCACACTTGCACTTGTTTGGAAGAAATAAGGAAAAATAACTTGTTTATGCTATTGGTAATCAATATAAAAATGTATCAGATTTCGCAAACAGTGTCACTGGTCCTAATATTGTGGCAATGTTAAGTAGATATTGCTCTCTATTTCTGAAAATAAATGACTGATTGCTATTTACTAGAAGATTTGAGATAATTTATGACATTAAGCTCTGGTTTTAAAAATTAGACATGACTACATAGAAAATAGAGATATTTTGCAAGTGGAGGGAACTGGAGCTTTAGACAAATCTCATATTCTGACACATGGAATATCAATTCACAGAATTTCATACTCTGATCACAGTAGCTCGGCAAGGCAGGGTCGCTACTCCCTGTAAGGTTCGCACAACAACCTTTGCCTACCTCAATTAGCTGCTGTATGTTAAACAATAAACTTATACATCAGAAAATAAAATACTATAATAGGTTAATGTTTGTACAAAGTTTCAAAAAGATTTCTTGAACAGATAATAAAATATCTTCCAGAAACAAAATCAAGACGGAAGGCTGAATTTCAGAAAATAAAATAATGGGTAAAATTATTTTAAAGGTATCTTGAACAGTCAAATGAGTTTCCATGGAAACACATAAAATTATCAAATCTGAGAAATTCAAAATAAGTGCCATGAAGATATCTTGAACGATTTATGAGATATGCTCCAGAAACAAAATTGTACACCAAAAACTAAGTAAAATTTGTTTCCATGGAAACACAAAATATCAATCCCAGAAATTCCTAAATAGCAAAAGGCACAACTACTGTAACAGGTTGATGTGTGTGCAAAGTTTCAGAAAGATATCTTGAACAGTTTATGAGATATGCTTCGGAAACGAAATCGGACGGACGGACGAACCCTATTTCAATATCCCTCCCTAACTTCGTTCGGCGCGGGATAATTAAACATAATCATATTTGAAATAGCATTATATTCACCTAATTACGGTACACAAATAACAATTGCCAGGAAACCAATTATAAGCTAACTAGCAGATAACCAAGAAACCGTAGCACAACGCCACCTAGCCCAATGTTACTCCCTGGTTCGAGCTACTCCTCTACACCAAAATTCTGCCTCGGGACAGCCCTTGTGTAGCCGCCAACCCTAAACAGACAAACGACAGTCACAAATATCAGTATAGAAGATTTGAAGGTGCATTTATGACCTAAATAACTCATGAAAATTTCACAATCATCAAATCATAATCAACGCCTCTTAAGTGCTATTAAAATGCCGCAACTAAGGGGAATAACTCAATAGGATTCATCCTTTCAATAGGATAGACGACCGAAATATGCATAGGGAAATACTCGGAAGGTAATTCTTGAGAAATAATGAAAACAAATAGATTTCTTCTTGGCTTACTAACTAGGAGGTCCCAAAACCCATTCCATTCTTGTCCAAGAACATTTCTTGGGATTTTCCAGCCTGTTTTCCCCCTTGTCAGTAGAGTCTGGTAAAAAAAAAAGCAGTCTTGTGTACAGGTTGCTGTTGGAATTCCACCATGAGTGAGCTGATAAGACTGCATTCCAAGCCAATTTCCCTCAAAGCACAATAATGGATGGCATAAGTCTGTTTTTGTTGGCACAATTGACAAAAACATAGGGGAGAGAGAGAGAAATGGGGTTTAACGTCTGCTCGACACAAACTAGGTCATTTCGGGACTAACATATGGTTCAATTTTTTTTCAATAATTCACTTGCACGTAGGGGTCTTTAGTAGTTGGAGGAAATTGGAGGACCCGGAGAAACCCCACGAGGTTGGACAGGCTACCCTACTCCTCGTCACGTACAACCGGGTAATCGAAACTACGCCATTTGATTCAATGGCAGATCTTATGATACAACGGACACACGCTAACCATTCAGCCATCCAACCCATTTTATTTCCTTTCGATAAGATAGACAACCAACATACATCTCAGAAAGATAGTTTAAAGTCCATGATCATCATTATCTAATTTCTCAAAGCTTAAGCTACACTAAATTGATTACTTAAAATTTAATTAGGAAAATAAAACCAAAATATCAATGGTAGATAACCTTCTCGCTTGGTTTCAATCAGATGGCTTGGAAATTCTTTGACATATATCCCGTTAAGAGACTCAACTTTCACAATGTTCTAGTAAACAAGAGATCTAAAATGCCTAAAATGACAATCGGCTGTTTTAATAATTGCAGCCTATGGCTATAAAGCAGTGACAAGAATTAGTTGGAGGGGGGGTTATCGAATAATGTAGAAAATCAAAAGGCATCTTGATTTCAATGAGATACTCAAACCTTATGAATTTCAACAAGCGCGGCTAATGTCCCCTGCCCTTTAATAAAGTACTCTGTTTAACCTAAGCATAAAATGCTCATTTTTGAATCAAGTCAAGATACTGATGTAATGAAACTATGCATCAAGTACATGTATAACCTCTCCCAATCAATTAGAGTCATTGAGCTCTAAAGCGTCAACAATTAAAATTGATTATCACCACTTAACTAAAGCGGAAAATCTCATTAACTTATCATTAATAGTAAGGTATTAATCAAATGAAACTTTGTGCCATTTTTCATAACTCGCTCTCAACTGGAATCAGGCATTCCGTGTTCCAAAGCATGAACAGATCAAACTGCTTATCGAGAAATTCACCTAACGAATATCTATACTAATTTTGAACATTTTACCTAATTAGAAGCAAAGTCCCAACCATTGCTTATCTGTACTAAATCGGTTAAGATATTTACCTAATGAACATCAACACCAACTTCGGACATTTTAGTTAACCTCAATAAGAAGCAGAGTTATTACTTATTGTGTCCCAAAAGGTGTGTTGGATGGACAGCTTGACATATAAACTCATTTTATTAGCTATATGGATTGCAGTGTTCTCTATTATGCTAGCAAGAAATGTAAATAACAGAGATGGAAATATACACAAATCAATCACAGAAGGCTATAATGTTGCCATATAAACTACACACAATGTCAGTGGTTTTCAATGAGTTTGACAAAAGCTTGTGCAAGTCACCTTACTTTTCTTTGTGTTATCAACAATTAGGTGAATCTATGGTTATTTCACACGATTTTGTTGAAAATGAATGACATTTATTTTCTTCATAAACGTAATAGTTCCCATTCAACATCCGTTATAAAAAGGCTCCATGTAAAACAAACTTCAATCAAATTCGACCCCATATGTTTGTATGGGTTTTCATTTCATCAGTACATGTATTTGATATTACGATTAAAGTAGTCCATTATAAAGAACAATGGTACAATAAAATAGTGCCAATTGGGATTTTACAAGGACCGATTAGAGTAAACGCAACATACACCAACATTTACCAATCTAAATGAATAGGGCAATTAAATTCAAAGAAAGTATTGAATGATATTGGGACTTGAGAAAGGGCAGGTCTGTTATTATGAAGATTAGCTTATTATATTCAATAGTTTAGTAACTATTTGTTTTCTGTTCACAAGAAATACATAATATCGTGTTCATTTTCAAAGTTAGTCGAGTGACTGGATAATGAATGTATATATCCATTCACAAGAAGTAAGGTTACTGTTTTAAAAAAAAAAATAGACCAATCAGACTGCAGCTAGCCAATGGATACACAAGATACAATTCTATGGAATACAATTACTGCTTATTACTGAGTGCCCTTTCAACTAGGCTTCTCTAGTCTTTATAGAATTGTAACTTGTGTATTTCAGGTTTAATTACGAAATGCTTTTCAAACAATTTAACCTACATGTATTAATGTTTGAACTTTCGAGACTTTTTGTGAAGATGAAGGTATATTTTTCAAAGTTTATCAAAATCCATTGCATTTCAACGGATCAACCAATCAGATCTTCAGCAGGCCAATTATAATTGGCATTTCAACGGATCAAACAGATTTTGCAGTAGGTCGACTAAATACACACAAATGACATTGAGGGTTTTTCTTGGGCTAGTGAATGTGATAATGAAGATGTAAGTTTATTCTAAGTTTTATCAAAACCCATTCAATAAAATTCAAGTAATTTCACTGCAAAAATTGTGATGGAGGGAGGGTCACAAGCTGTTGATTTTGAGAAATCTTCTAGTTATGGGGAGATTATTATACGGTTGTGTATAATTTCAGCTTGATAATGTGAGAATTCCTTAACAATTATGGGTTTGCAACTCCTCTTGGATTTTACTTCATGTGTCAAACATCACTTACATTATAACCTTGTAATAATTGTTAAATTATTATAATGTTACAACAAATACTAGTAGAAAACAAACACCTTCACCAAGATTTCTGTTGTAATCGGCTATCTTTTCTGTAGGCTGGTGATACACATCTTATCTCTCAATGCATATTGGGTTTAGTTAAATTTATGCAAAACCATTCCTTTAAAACTGTTATGAAACAAGCCAAAGGGTTGTGGGCCACAGGTAGGAGTAGAAGAAGTCAGGGAGACTGCTCATTCAAATGCATAAAAGTTAAACACTGATTGTGTACACTAGACAAGGTCGAAGGTGTATCACTTAACAATATCCTTTTGGACTAACAAGAAATGAGAATGTGAGAATGTTTGGCTTTACTTTTGGATTACCATTACTAATTAAATTAGACTAATTTGAGTAAGTAAGCTTATAATAATTATATCTATTCTAATCTTTTCATTTCAATGAAATTATTGTAGGAAAAAGCTTCACACAGTCATGCAATGCTTGTCTATTATTGCTAATATTAACTAATCGAATGTTATGTTTCTTGGTGGGAATTTAACAGCTGAAATTAGAAAAAGTCTACACCAAAAATGATCACGTCGTATTAAAAGCCTGGTGAAGAAATATTGTTGTTACACGGACGCCCGACGGGACATTTCGCCATATTCAGATATTGTCACTGGTCACGTACAACAATATACTGTAAGAGCAATACTAATGTTCGAATAAAGTTATTAATTACTTTACTGCTTCCTTGATGTTAAATATATTAACAACGAAACATGTTTGTTTATTTCTTCACTTCATTTCCCTACCAAATTACTTTGATGTTCTTTAAAATATTTCATTTCTACTTTAACAATATGGCGTACTTATTGAAGTGTAATCTGAAATAGCTCAAACCGCAGACTTTTATGTAACGAATCATTTAAATTATGATATATTTTTTTGATTTGCAACTTTAAAATACTTTTTATGAGGATATTTTGTGATTTTATATAATATCAATATTCGTTGTTTTCTTTAATGTCTTTTTAGATATGACCTAAATTATCAATTCGTTTCAGATTATATTCCAATTGTAATTTTTAAATATATCACGCTTCTTTATTTCATTTGTCAAGGTAGACGACTGGCCGATTTTAGGATATTGAATCGACCACGTCGTGGGAGACAACTCGGCCAAACTTTAGACGCTATTGTGTTCTCTTCCAAAGTGGGCACAATAATACAGTGACATTTCTCTGTCTATTCTCCGACCCTATCAAATATTCGTAGCCTGAATATATTTCGCTATATTTTGGAGGGGCCACTCCACAATCGCCCTTGTAACGGTTTGCTTTTTCGCCGAATTGATATCAACGAGAGGGTCGGAATTGTCGTTGATCTGGACTACCTGGATGAAATCAGTCAATAAGCAACGAGGTTGGTGTCATGTAGGACGTTATGGGTATTTAAGAAAAAATATTGTTGTTCATGTTAAGCTTTCAATTCTGTTTGCTAATCTTTTATTTGCGCACGGTTGTTTTTGTTATGAATTAAATATTGTTCTAGTTAAAACAAGAAAAATGACAGGTGATTTAAAGGTTGCTGTAGTTTGTTCGAGTAACCAGAACAGAAGTATGGAAGCTCACAATTTTCTAAGGTAATTAAGACCAGGAATAATGCATGTCATGTAAGCCCTACTACCATCCTATCACAGCAGGGCAATGTTTGAGAAATGTGTTCACCAGCCTTAGGGCCTCTAAGAGTATCAGTCTTCAGACTCTAGCTGACCAGCCACCTCTGGTTTGCATTTGTGGTGTCGATCCCTGGGCTGGTGTAGCGTATTACTATTAATATGTGGCTTGGCAGGGGATAGGGAGGTGCGCCTTCCCAACCTTAGATTTCTTCCTACAGGAAAGACCTTTAAATAAGAAGCTAAATCGCTAATATTTGGAACCCAGAAATTGACACAAATTGGCCGCAACTCGTATAATAATGTACCGGTAATATGAATGTATATAAACTAATTTACATATTTAAATGTTTCCGTTTTGACTCTAATTTCAAATCAATTATGTTTGGCGAAATACGCCAGAAGTTTCAATTACATTATTAATTTCTAGATCCCAAATACATGTATTAGCGACTTAGCTCATTTAAATATTGGATATCAGAAGCCAATAATTTTCTGGTAATATCATAACATTAACATCAATGTTAAAGCCAAATAAATTGATTATAAATAATTAAAAGAACCATACCTCAAATATTGAAATAAACTTCAATTTATAAAACATTATTCATAGGTAGGCCTAGCTATAATCTAGAAGAAATCTAGAGCTGTAAATTTTAATGGAATTAATTAGAATGCAGATATTGCCATATAAACATTGTTGGTCACAGTGATGTTTTAATTTTAAAGTAAGTTTGCTTTTTTGTTTTTCAGTAAAAAAGGTTTCCGTGTTAGATCATTTGGTACAGGAACTCAAGTCAAGTTACCAGGTCCATCACCAGACAAACCAAATAATTATGACTTCAGTATCACCTATGATGAGATGTTTAATGATTTATCTCAGAAAGATCCAGAATTGTATCCATTTTTTCAATTTAAGACATTAAGAACTGATATACATGTACCATATTGTGTTTCTGTATGTTTTATGGAACAGGTTGTTTCCTTCAAGCGAAGTGTTCAGTCTTTGTTGTTTCATCCCAATTTATTTATTATCGTAGCAATGACAATCAAGACTACACTATTCTTATCAAAACTTCAAACATTCATAACTTCGATCAGAATAAAGTAATTTGTTATTTGACTGAAATTTTCAATGTGTACATTGTTCATTATCTAATAATCCTATAATTCGCTATTGCCAGCTGAGAAATTGGCAAAAATATCATTTTTAACTTCAAATTCCAACGTTGGAAAATGGCTGCCCCATGTTGTCAATAGCAAAACAGGGGAGGTAATTGTGTTGTTACTTCCTTTGTCATAGATTTTTAAGGGTGGGAAATAATGCCCATGATGGTATAATAGTGATTTGATAACCTATTGAGCAAAAGACATAGAAATAATTATGTTTTGACTTTCTCAGAAAATTTGAAATTCTCGCTTTAAACTATTATAGTGAGAATGACCAGATCTTTATCTAAATCTTACATAATGCATCTATAATTAAATGTTAAATAATCAATCTGAGTACATATTAAGCTTGAGAAATTTGATATTTTCGCGAAAAATACAAATGATGCATCGTTACCTTAAGATTTTATACAAAATTTTCATTTGCTAATCTTGAAAAACAACCAAAAAGAGAGTTATGATTCTTGTAATCATGTTATTTTATCAGAGTATAGACTCTACAGTAGACATTACTATTTAATATTGATATTATAAGAGTAGATGAAACAACCCAAGATGAACTGGTTTGTGAGAGATGACCTGGATCAGTTTCTATACTTGTTTGTCTTTCCTATTGCCAACAATTTAAAAAACTGAATACACATACTTGTAAATGTTGCTTTTTTGTAAATTAAGATATTATTAACCAATTTTGATAATATATCTTTAACCAAAAACCTAAGATATACACAGAATGGCATACTTCACATGTTAGATAGAAATCGGAGGATAAAACCTCGCCCTGAGAGATTCCAAAACTGTTTTGAAAGATTTGATATTATAGTAACATGCGAAGAAAGAGTTTACGACCAAGTTATAGAAGGTAATGTGCCAAAGTCATTTTCTTTTGAAATGTTATAAATTTTAAGTGATGTAGCCTGTGGTATAGCATAAAGCAGAATTCACAACATAATTCAAAATAATGCTTGTTCTAATAATATATTATATATGTTTATTTCAATGCATGTAACTTCTAACTTACATATAGCAAATTGGTTATGTACCCATGTTAAAATGATTTATTACTTAAATATTGCAGTAAGAGTTTGTATTTTGCACTACTTTTAATCTATTTTCATGTGCTTAACAACAAATGGCCACGAGAGGATGTCCAAACCAATATAGCTTTATTTAGGGTTACTACCAGTCCTGTAAATCGCAGGACAGTCCTTCATAAAAAGGTCGAATCTGTAGACTGCAGCCTGCAATATTCGTCTTGGCCCATCCAGTGAAATGATGGTTCAAAAGACAATCTTGAACAGTTCCTTGCTGTTTATGAAATTACATGTACTTTTACCATTGCCATTGGTCAGGAAAAGGTGGCTTCTGTAAAGGGAGATAATTCATGTACCACATTTTAACATTCTGCTTATTGTGTTTACTTTGTGAATGATTTTGATATAGATTGACACCATCTGATATTCTGTCATGAATTAATAATTTTACAGATTTAGAGACTCGAGAAAAAAGTGGAGGACAAGCAGTACACATAATTAATGTTGATATTCAAGATAATCATGAAGAGGCAACAATAGGAGCATTTATGATTTGTGAATTAGTGGCAATGGTAAGTATATATGTAAAAGTATAAATGCTTAATGTTAAATGACGTTGTGTTTTTAACCAGCGGGATTACAAATCTTAATTCTGCATCTGCTCTTGATACATACATATACTGGTAGCCATTATGCAGGAGTTATACTGTAACTGTTGTTAAAAGTAAACATATTCAATATATCATCTTTCTGTTCTACAAAGCCGTTCTTAGTCACATGGTGACTTTATTACAATTAAAATCTCCCAGAAACATTCTCAAGTCTTATCTATCTGCAGTTGACGAAATGTTGTCTTTCGGCAAATGGATAACAGGTAATTGAAATTGGTTCCTTATGGTATTGACAAAATAGAATAGTAAAATTAAGTTTTAAGTTGTGCTTCCAAATTACTGTAGATTATGATTCATTTTCAATATTTAACATTGATTCTTTACTTCAGTTACTGATGTCAGAAGATTTAGATAATGATGTGGATGAAATAGTTCAAGAATTTGAAACTCAAACTAAAAGAACTATTTTACACACAATGGCATTTTATTAGTGTAACTATGAATACAGACTAAAGCTCAGGCAGAAATCAAGTAGCCTTCCTTAGTAAAAATAACAAGTGATTCTATTATGTGAACTTTTTAAAACCTGGTTCATGGGTGTATATAAAAAAAAAGATAAATGAAGGATGGTTATTGATAATCCAACTTGTGATGTGAGGAAATTATATTAGCGAATAAAGCTGGTTAATTTGAGGTGAAATACTCTTACAAACCTTTACATATTTGACCTGTCAATGATCGTAAGCTTTAAAAAAGTGCAAACTTTCCAATATTGGGATGACTCTTTAAGTCATTGGTCACATTTTGATGTTTAATCTACATTCTTACACCTGCTTTCCTTTATGGGATCCTGTGAAATCTGGCATTGGCCCTTTAATGTCCTTAACAAGGGGTTATATCAACTAGATCAAGAAAAAAAAAAATTCTGAATACATATGAATATACAGTTAAAGAATTAGGTAATTTTTAAGGAGATTCTATTCATGTAATATTATTTTGTTGACGAAGTTTTACTCTTGTATTATTGACCACTGACTGGATATCAGTTGAGAGTTTAATCCTTGAAGATTATTCATAAGGATTGATTTATTTATGATATTCCAACAAATAAGACAAAAGTGTAAACACTTGCCTCTTCTTTATGTGTTACGCTGTGTTTTAAATAAATTGTAAATACTGTGAATGACGATTACTGTTATGTAAATATGTATAGTGTTGTCAATACTAAAATCATGTTTTTCATATTTGTTAAGTCATCTTTGTAACCTCTTATATGTTTTAATTCTTCTCTACCCATGAGACTAACTGGGTAGTAGGCTACTATTAAATTTCATAGCAAAGGGAAAATAATATAAAACAACTGATGTTTAGGAAGCAGACATTGATTGGCAAACTTTATTGTGTTTACGCATATTGATAATAGAAAACGGGAGTCCTATTGTCTGTGATACTGAATTGAAGATTGCAAATCAAAACTTTCAATAGATTGGAATATTGATAAAAAAAATACCTTACATTGATTGTGCACTTTTATGGCCATATATATCGCTAGAAAGAGACCCTTAATATCACATTTATTGTTACATAATAGAAAGTTAATATAAGTATAGTTATATTCAAGAGCATTCACCAAATCTAGATATAAAACCATACAGAAAAAAATATAATTATTCTAATATTATCAATTTCAAAGTTGAAGGTTAAGTAGACAGTTGATAAACTTTTATTTTTGAAAATTTGGACACTTATATTATTTAGTGATTAGATATTATTTGTAAATAAGTAGGAATGACTAATTTACTGGTAATAACATATTTCCTAACATATTTCTCAATGGTTTAGTTTACAGTAGATCCTACGACCTGATTATACATGTATACAAATAAGGTGACAAGAAAATTATTTCAGGAAACTGACTCACTAACCCGTTGATCTCGTGTTCGATCCCTGTATTGGAGGAGAAAGTTCCTCAGGATTTTCCAGCTTAATTTCCCCTTTTCAGTGGTGTAAGATGCAAGGACGAGATACTGACATCACTTTGTGTACTTACTGTCCTCATAAAAGAACTCTTGACAATTCGAAGTTGATGAAAAGGCTGCTTTCCCGGCATGAAATATACCTGTCTTCATTAGCTAAGTTGGTGCAAAAACATAGGACATTTTAAAAACATATATTCCACTTTCTTTTGTTGATTTTTTTTTTTTTTTTTTTGGCCTTTTTAGTTATATTAAGTTCAACCATGAGAAATACTGGCAATTAGCAATCGGAAAACACATTAACAGAACACAGATTTTATGGGAACATTGTGCTTGATAACGATAAGAGGATATTTGTGGAAACCGCATGCATTTAGAATAAAACTGGTGATTGTTTCCCATAAAAACTGTGTTCTGTTAAGAAATATTTGTGTTCTTGAGACCAGAAGAAGCCAGTAATTCATTAAAAACTGGGGTCTTGCTTCTGTATATATTGAAGTGTATTCTCAGTCTGAGAAGTGGATAGCATATTCCGTGTAGATAAGTAAAATTCAGCCAACGGCCACTGTCGCCGACAGTCCGATTTCTCGTCGCAGATGAAAATATCTTTTGTGTGGGTCGATATTATATTGGTTACAAAATGATGTACATAATAAAGGTGTAACAGATTCCTCGGTATTTGAGTTATTATTAAACCAGTATAAGAGTTTCATTGAGATTCTGGTGGTACTAAGACTTTGGTTTGGTTTCATCGCCATTTCTCTATGTACTTTAAAGATACATTAGTTAAGATGTTAATATAAAGTTGGCTATTCTTGATACAACAGTTCAAAAATAGATGATAAAAAAAGGAAAATATTGAATATTTCAGTCAAATTACTTTATTCTGAACGAAGTTGTCACTGTTGGAAGTTTGGAATAGAAATAGCCATCAACTGTCTGTCTCCGCACCATCTCCGAGAATTGCCGATCGTTTGATTGACAGACGATAATTCCGCCCACATATTCTCTATTTTCAAGTACCCTCGATTATCAGTTCTTTCAACGACAGTCTACGGTAGTGACGTCAGTGATTAACGGTAAATGTTAGCTTGGTTTGCCATTTAATGATTAAATGGGCGACTGTTTCAATCTAAGCTGTATTCAAGCCATCCCAGGATCTACAAGGTTGATTTTGGGCATGTTATGTATATAAAGGTCTAATTAATTTCTATAACATTTGAAGCCTATAGAAAGATTTGATATAGGCATATTTAGCTCTTAACTAATGTATCTTTAATTATGAATTTAAAGCATGGAATTGGAACTTCTGCCGACATGTGTGCCACTCTATCAACATATATTTGTTAACTGGTTGATTTAGTTTCACCACCTGGACCTAAAGGTATTTCTTTTTTGAGATATGGTCATGGATCCATGCCAAATCACACAATTGCCAATATTCCAAATTTTACATTGGTCAGATTTACGGTTCCTGAGAAAAGGCCCATTCAGTCTGGGCAATTTTGGTCGAAATGGGCGTGGCCACAGATGTTCATATAACTATAGCTCAATAAACAACCGGTTTGTTAAAATTGATGAAATGGGGATATTTGTCCCCCGCCTTTCTGTCTGTCCGTCACACTTTTTGGGAAACAATAACTCTCTTTCTAATTGGGCTAGAATTTTCAACTTGGTGTAGGTGTTTATTAAGTTAATGCCTTGATGGAGTTCGAAGATGAGAATTTTCTGCTTAGGGTAAGCACAGATAAGCAATTTGATTGGTTGATGTGTTGATACACGATAACTTTAGTTCTAATTTAGTGAGAGTGATGAAACTTGGTATATAGTTTCTTATATCAATATCTTGACTAAGTTCGATAATGAGCATTTTCTGCTCAGTGTAAGCAGAGCGATAAGCAATTTGATTGGCCGAGACTTTGGAACACAATAACTCTCCTTCTAATTGAGCTAGAATGTTCAGACTTGGTGTAGGTATTTATTAGGTCAATGCCTTGATAGAGTTCGATGATGAACATTGTCTGCTTACCGTAAGCAGAGATAAGCAATCTGATTGGTTGATGCTTTGGGGCACGATAACTTTGGTTATAATGAAATGAGAGCCATGAAACTCGGAATATAGATTCATTATATCATTCATTACCTTGACTAAGTTCGATGGTGAGAATTTTCTGCTTAGGCTAAGGAACGATAAGCAATTTGATTGATCAAGACTTTGGAACATAACAGCTCTGCTTTTAATTGAGGTAGAATGGTTAAACTTGATGTAGATGTTCATTAGGTGAATGTCTTGACTGAGTTCAGTGATTAACATTTCGAGCTGAAGCTAAGCAGAGCTAATCAATTTCTTTGGTCGATGTGTCATCTATTTGTTTTGGGATTTTGGCGGGGAACATCAGCCTCACCGCTGGCTTCACACTGATCCGCAGTGAATATTCGCTTGGCCGCTACAATCACTGATAAGGATGACATCGATGCGACTTAATGACTACAAAATATTCACTTTTTTCTTTCGACAAATTAAATTCTGAAACATTTTTTTTTAGTATTAGAAAAATAAATAAAGGTGTTTGAAGTATATCTTGATAAAAAATATTCCATATTTAGCGTAAATAGGCACAGAAAATAGTACGCGGAGGCGTAAAATGGGTAAAACGATATAATTTTGCCCGTACCAGTTCATATTACTACGTTCGATGTAAACAACGCACGTGTGACCATCAATTTGACGTCTTTTTCTGTTTGTTTACTCTGAATTCTTTCAGAAGTACATTTTTTACCGTCTAATCTGATTGACCTGCTCGTGTTTGTTTTAAAACAACAAAAACAAGCCACAGAAGTAATCTTTTTTGGCGTTATTGATGCCATCTTGCTTTGTTGGTAAACATTGTGATGTGACGTCACCCTTAGAACTACAGCGGTCTGACCTTTTAAAGGTCAGTCATCTTGGACAGAGATAAAAGACGGATGTCGCATTAGGTCTGTAAAACAGATTGCGTTGGCTTGTGCTGGAAAGGTAATGAATGCAACAAGAAATACTTTGTAAACTTAATCAAAATATAATATAAGACCGAGAAAAGAGGATGACTGACTAATTCATGGTTAACTATCTTTTGGAAGGTTATCAACGGGATACAACGTATTCCAGACCTTATACCAAAACTTAATCCATCTTAAAGTGAAATGACATTGAGTTTTGGCATCAGGTATGCATGCTTGATTTGATTTTACAGATTAATAAAAATAGTATACCCCTACAGTATTGGAAATATACAGATATTCAAATAACTATAGCTCAGTAACTGTTGGTCAAAATGGTAGTTATAGGCTCCCATACATATCCAGCGATACACATTCAGTGATATTTCATGATCAAACATTTGTTATTATAGCTGGAGCCACGGTGGCTAAGTGAGTAAGACGCTGGCTCGCTAGCCCGGAGGTCACGGGTTCGTTCCCGGCGTTGGCCGAGAAAGTTCATTGTTTGTCGTGTATTTTGTACACGAGGAGCAGTCCATTTGCTGATTACACTATTTTGCTTGAATACACTATTTTGCCTATAACGTTTTTTAGGACTTCGAATTCTGTCTTATGGTTTGGATTGTTCGTACTTGGTTTTATTTTATTATTAGCTGAAATCTGTACCACCTAAAGCAGCTTTGGAGTTGTTCAGTACCACTGCCAGACAGTTTATACGGTGGGTTACCCCTAACAGACACGCCCCAAAATGCCACGCCCCCAACTAGGCTAGCTTAGCAGGGACTGTTCCCGTGTTCTAAAAAATTAGATTTTTAGCCAGGATGCGCAGGATACTAATACCTAGCACGTATGGAAGAGGCGATAAACTGCGATTGCAAGAAATTGATTTTTGGGCAAAAAACATTTTATGGGGCTAAAAATGCGTTTTTGAAAAATAAAATTGTTCCTACAACCGCAGTTTATCGCCTCTTCCATATGTGCTAGGTATTAGTATTCTACGCATCCTGGCACAATTTTTAATTTTTTGGACAACAGGAACAGTGTCGACTAATCTATCCTAGTTGGGGGTCGTGTTATTTTGGGCGTGTCTGTTAGGGGCAACCCACCGCACAAACTGTCTGGCAGTGGTCATTCATGATTCCGGTGGTGGTAATGAACAACTCCAAAGCTGCTTTAGGTGGTACAGATTTGAGCTAATCTAGCCTAGCTTTGGTCTGGAAATTAGATAACTCTTGTCAGGGATACTCCATCACTACAAATATCTGGCAATTACATAGCTCTGTCAGGAGTACCCCACCACTAGAAATGTCTGTCAGAGTGTTTTTGTAATACCTGAAGATGTACGGTACATTGCTGTGCGATTTTCATGTGGTACACTTTTGAGCTAATCTAGACTAGTTGGGGGCATGGCATTTTGGGCGTGGAATACCGCACCCACAACCAGAAACTCGGCAGACTTACATTCTGATGATACCAGATATACATACATTGATACCATATAGGAGAAAATTGGTACACTTTTCAGCTAGGTTAACCCCCTGGGCTCCTGCCCAGTCGGAGCAGCACAGTAGGACGTTAAACCCCATTTCATTTCATTTTGCTATAGCTTTATAGTTAGAAAGTTAACGTAAGAGTTTATAAATATACCCACAGCTGTTTACCGAAAAACTTGAGAAATGCTCATTTAAACGGCGCAGTCGAGATTTTATCATTATTCTGGAGATGATTCTGTGAGTTGGTTTGTTTCATTCTTTCTTTGTTTCGATTTCTTCGAGACATATCTGGTCACTGCTCCAACGATCTTGACTAAACTTGCGTACGTATGGTCCAGTCGGGCGCCTGGCATTTTTGTTGCTATGGCAACCCATAAACTGTTTTTTCTTTAAAATATTTAGGTCTAGCTCCTAGATTAGAATAAACATTGCCTGATTCATAGATCTCACATCGAACAGAAAGTTCAGCGTACTTCATCTGGTTGTGTATAACAACACATTCCAAGTTTCCGTGTAATGCTAGGTTTCCACTGTCGTGGTACTATGCGTTACGATAGGATTGTCCCTTATTAAGTTCAAGATCTGGTACGTGCAGATAGGCCTACGATCAACCCGATTGCTAAGACTGACCTTAATACATGCTAAAACCTGATGACATCACAACGATTACTCCACGATGAAAACCACGATTTCAGTCGCAGCACGAATCGTGATTGTGGGAACCTAACATAAATCATCAGATGGATTTTAATACAACTGCAGAGAAATGTGGTCGAATATTATTGTCACCCCTGTCTGTCGGTCGTCAACAACTCGGATAACATAATACATTTATCATCCGATTATCTTGAAATAGGCACACAATGTTTGTGTTCACAAGATGAAGAAGCCCATTTCCGATAATTATTTTCCAAAGTATTGTCCTTCATCTTTTTGAAAACTTTTGTTGACGCTTGGAAGTCTAAAGTTATTACCAACAGGTAATTATTGGTACATGTTATTTTCTTTATGTTACGCTGTTCGCCCAAGGAAGAAGCCTGTCAAACTTTAATTATTTCCGATAAAAGGATGTTGCTGTTACGTTTGAATACAAGGTTTTAGTCGGTCTACTTTACAGTGTTTCGTAAACGGTTTTTTTCCTGGTATTTAACGATCAGTGTGGTGTGGGCACCTAATATTACTTCGGATTGCATGCATAATTCTTGTAATAAGGCAATCTGTGAGACATTACCGAATTACTATCACTGAACATAACATTTTAAGGCCCGATGTACGAGAACTGATATATTATGTTTGAATTTCATCTGGATTCGTTAAATATTCTGTATTGAAATACCTAAATTTAGAAAAATATTGGAATTCAATACACTTCTCTTATGAAATAGTTCCTTTGAAATGATGATACTCTTAACAATAATTTGTATGGATCCAAATTGAAATATAGTTGCTGAAAATAAAATACATCGACGCAGGGTATCGTACATATTCGGTTCTTGGGCGATGCATATGTACGAAAATGTCAAATTTTTACCAGAAATCAAATGAGAATCGGCTTCGCACTATTTTGTGTTTCAATCTTACATATCCAACGTTGGGGTGGATGATGCACCGAGAAACTACGACGAAAAAAAACACAATATGAACGTTTAACACGACTCGCCAAATAAAATAATCGAGTAAACTGAAAAACGATTATATTGATTAAAAATGTGAAATTAAATATTAGCTTTGTTCACAAACTATGACTTGTCCACCCAGGGCACTCCTAGCTGTCGTCAACGATGTACATTATAATTTAATAATTACATAGACGTGAATGTTTTAATCAATTTATCACCATGGATAAGTAGTTGTTTACCGTTAGACTAATTAAGTGAGCGAGCAATACGTTTGTTTTTGGGGCTAAGCACATTATAGGTGTGCGCCACGCATGTAAATGATTAATTATGATTACTATAGTATAGGAAATTGGTGATTATATTTATATGATGCATGATCAAAAAAATCGATTTAATTAGTCTCTTCAAAAACATACTTTATATAGTATTATACATGTACCTCAGTTCACCCGAGATAACCCGTAAATTAATGTTCTTGATGAAAATTATTGCAAATCATGAAATTTCCTCAGAGTTTGCGCAAATTCATCTTGGTTATTTTCGGTTATTTACTGTCAAAACATAAATGGAGATAAAGTCCAAATTAGGAGTATCGGAATTTAAAAAAAAAATTGGCTTTTTTTAATATTCATTTAAATTACATTTAAATCACAATCTTCGAAGTTAAAACTATTTGATATTTCCCCTTGTACATAGGCGTAGGAGCTCAAAGTAATTCAGGGGGGCATAAGAGAAAATTGCCCGAAATCAATACCATTTTTTCGGGCATACATATCATAAGAGAGCTTCGGGTATATTTTCGGGCATGCAGTGGACAAGAAAAAGACGAGAAAATACTTTTCGGGCAGTGTGGATCTCATAGAAATAAGTTAGTTATATTTTTTCTCTAAACGTTAATAGAAAAAAAAAGGTCGAATTTTTCATTGCCCGAAAATAAATTTTTGGGAGGGCAGCCTATGCCCTTGAACGGCTTGGGTTGCAATTTATAGGAGAGGATATTGCTGATATACGTCCGCCATGGTATTTATCTGCAAAGCTAAATTTAGAAAAATATTGGAATTCAATACACTTCTCTTATGAAATAGTTCCTTTGAAATGATGATACTCTTAACAATAATTTGTATGGATCCAAATTGAAATATAGTTGCTGAAAATAAAATACATCGACGCAGGGTATCGTACATATTCGGTTCTTGGGCGATGCATATGTACGAAAATGTCAAATTTTTACCAGAAATCAAATGAGAATCGGCTTCGCACTATTTTGTGTTTCAATCTTACATATCCAACGTTGGGGTGGATGATGCACCGAGAAACTACGACGAAAAAAAACACAATATGAACGTTTAACACGACTCGCCAAATAAAATAATCGAGTAAACTGAAAAACGATTATATTGATTAAAAATGTGAAATTAAATATTAGCTTTGTTCACAAACTATGACTTGTCCACCCAGGGCACTCCTAGCTGTCGTCAACGATGTACATTATAATTTAATAATTACATAGACGTGAATGTTTTAATCAATTTATCACCATGGATAAGTAGTTGTTTACCGTTAGACTAATTAAGTGAGCGAGCAATACGTTTGTTTTTGGGGCTAAGCACATTATAGGTGTGCGCCACGCATGTAAATGATTAATTATGATTACTATAGTATAGGAAATTGGTGATTATATTTATATGATGCATGATCAAAAAAATCGATTTAATTAGTCTCTTCAAAAACATACTTTATATAGTATTATACATGTACCTCAGTTCACCCGAGATAACCCGTAAATTAATGTTCTTGATGAAAATTATTGCAAATCATGAAATTTCCTCAGAGTTTGCGCAAATTCATCTTGGTTATTTTCGGTTATTTACTGTCAAAACATAAATGGAGATAAAGTCCAAATTAGGAGTATCGGAATTTAAAAAAAAAATTGGCTTTTTTTAATATTCATTTAAATTACATTTAAATCACAATCTTCGAAGTTAAAACTATTTGATATTTCCCCTTGTACATAGGCGTAGGAGCTCAAAGTAATTCAGGGGGGCATAAGAGAAAATTGCCCGAAATCAATACCATTTTTTCGGGCATACATATCATAAGAGAGCTTCGGGTATATTTTCGGGCATGCAGTGGACAAGAAAAAGACGAGAAAATACTTTTCGGGCAGTGTGGATCTCATAGAAATAAGTTAGTTATATTTTTTCTCTAAACGTTAATAGAAAAAAAAAGGTCGAATTTTTCATTGCCCGAAAATAAATTTTTGGGAGGGCAGCCTATGCCCTTGAACGGCTTGGGTTGCAATTTATAGGAGAGGATATTGCTGATATACGTCCGCCATGGTATTTATCTGCAAAGCTGGTAATTATATCAATTGATGTCTTACGAAACGGTATGACGGTTATGGAATTTATTACAGCCTCACTCAACTCAGCGAGATTCATATTATTTTTCCTCCAATTCATATACAATATTTCCGGACATGTTTTATTCGTTGGTTGACAGATAGAATTTGTTATCAATGTGATAATTTCCTTGTTCCTGTATAATATTTAACAGGGAATAGGAAATAAACCACACGCATCTCCCTTTATTATTGAAAACATATTGTGATTTTCACATTTGGGTGTCAAATTCATGCTCAAATATTCAACCATATAATTTCTAATTTGTCATCGTCCCATTTCAATGCAGACTCTTCCTACTGCATGTCATTATACCCCTTCTATAATTTCCTCCTGAAAATTTTTAATTACTCGTCATTCAAGCCTGACCATCCACATTCCAACATACATGACAATCAACGTTTTATTGTAGACGTTCTACATTGGTAACTAATGAGGCGTGTCTGATATCTGACCGTTACAAATGATTGACTCATAAGTGACATTTTATTCATTGATTTTATGTTATAACTGAACATGATTAAGCCATTAGTAATATCATCGAACAGTACATAAAAAACAGAAATCAGATAAGATGCTTTATCGTGATAATTTTTTTAAGGAATCTAAAGTGCTGGGACATAGAGGACGGGGTGGGGGGATTCCCCTGGGCGAGAGAAAAACTGTGAATTTCGGCAAACCTGTAGTAATGTTGATGGTGAAAATTTGTGCTATACATGAATAATAGTGTGAGGCTAATTAGAGACTTTTAGTTTACCTATGGCCTTGAGTATTATTGCGTTCATATTCATAGACAAGGCATATTTCACGTAGACAAATTGAAATGATTGATAAGTTGATACATAAAATCAGCTATAATTTCATAAACATTTAATTCTGGACGCCCGACATTCGTGGTGGAAGTTTCCACTGTCCATATAAGGATGGTTCTCGGCGTCATTAGGCTTGGTAACCAAGAATCATGTCTAAAGGTCAATGTTAAAAGACTAATTTAGATCCTATAGACACGCATTGGGGTCTTGAGAGAGAGATACCATGTAGATTCGTTGGGAGATATCGTAAGGTCGTATGAGAGCCATATTATGTAGGCATTCCGTCAGTAAACTCGCTCTGCGAAATGTTGGGGCTGATAGAGAGATTATGACTTTTATTGTAATCTATGATTGTAACCTATGTATCCAGTGCTTGATATAAAATGTTAAAACTAACTGTTGCATTGTTGTTCCTGGTAGACAAAGGTCTTAGCGGCTGAGATAAAAATAAATACACAACGTGAGTCCTAGCCAAAAGAAGAGAATTACAAATATAACCGGAGACAATACTAGACGATCACATGGCTAATAAAATGTGTAGCAGGAGAAGGTATGCGTCACACGTTGGATGTAGGGGGTTTTTGATGAGGGGGTTTTCCACATCTAACCAGTTTTGTGTTACAAGTGGTGGTGTTTACCTACACAGTTATGCTACTTCCCATCTCTCAAATTGTAACAAAAGCTTGAGATTTTCACTTGACATCATCGACGCTTATTCAGAATTTTCAGAGCGTATAATCATAGGTCAGTATCATAAATGGACTAGCACATTTATCTCATACATGTATTTTGTTTGCAATCTATCTTGAACGTTAATTGAGCCGAGGTATATATTTTTGACGATATGCGCATCTTTTAAATATAGTAAATGAATTGTCGAGTAAGTTCCAGGAATTATGGCATTTAGAGCATATGACTGTTTACAAACTGTATATTTATATATTGTGTATAAATCCTAATATGTGCATGTAGGTCACTGTACATGTGCTACGATATATTTCACAGAACCATATTATTACCCTATTTATGATTCTCAACGAACAAATTAGATTTTAAATTATACTTTGGTTAAAAGTTCACAACATCTGAATGTTTAATAACTATCCCACCCTTCTTGTCATTTTCTACGAATCTATCAAGATCTGGAGGTTTTATTTCTCAAATATTTCGACGGCGATACATTTATAACCTTCCTACGATTTATTAAGCCAACACCTTTCGATCAAAGTATAATAATATAAGATGTTTCAGGAAGGGAATTCGTTTCAAAATTATCAAAAACCGCGATCCTTTCGAGGTTCGAAAACTAACTAAAAACTGGACAGTATCGCATTAACTGTCCCGTGGTCCAGGGCCTCAAATATAGCTATAAAACAGGCAGAAGAAAGAGTCGGACATTTCGGTTTAATTCCGTCCTAGACAACCATTCACACAAAATATCAGGTTTAACCAAATCTTAATCCCTTCAACCCTGTAAATGTTTTCTATAACATTATTAGACCATTAACTTTGTTGTGTTTATGGTTGCCAGATATCTTTAGAAGAGAATTGTTTTTAGCAGAATCTGGTAGTGGAAGAAGGTCGGTTCTCCGAGGCACTTTATGTGAAGTCCCTTCAAGCCAATATGTCTCCATTTCACCTTTACCCTAGAATTATACAGCATAAAATTATAGTAGATTAGAAATCGGATGTTGGGCGAAAAACTATGTATACTTACTCTTTTCAGAATATCAGATACCCCTTCCCTATAATATATTAATTTGATAACTTCCCATTTCGAAGTCAACTTTATTATTTCGAGTTTTCCTTTCGTTTCGAAGACTTTTTGTCTTTGATTATCCCCCATGATTTATTACTTATTAAATACAGTATTTGCAAAATAAGTAATCAAAGTGTATATGTATATATACTTAAAGGGGCATTATGGGAGATTAGATAAAAAGTTGACAATTCTCGCTATAATAGTTAAAACAAAGATAACGTAAATAGAATATGCTGAAAATTTCAGTCAAATTGCTCCACTATGAACCGACATGTCAGCTTTTGAATTTTAAACTAGCCTCGATCATCATTACTAAAGTCGGTACCATAAAAACAAAGTCTCGATTATCCAGTTTTACGTTTAATTCTTTTTCTAAAAAATATATCCCAATCCGCTAAATATTACCGGCTAGCGATGGCATCGAGAGTTGATTATGGTCTTGATAAGTTAATTAATGTCTAATTAATAATTTATATAACATTTCAGGCCCAAGGGCGGCCCAAAGAAAGACCTGCAATAGGCAGATTTAGCAATTTATCCAGTATCACCTTTCGTCGAACGATAATGTAATAATAAATATATTGTTAGATTGTTTTTCGTATAATATCAAAACAATGGGGGGGGGCGCACTCTGCAGCAGTCACATTCTGTTTTTGAACGAAGGAATCACTGCTGCGTTCGAAATGGATGACAAAGTTTTCGGCTTGTTAAAATTGACTATATTGTATTTCCGTTAGTTACCAGCACTCTCTTCAAAATTAACCGAAGATGAATTCCAACTGAAATAAAAGTAAAACGCAGTGCTGTCGTACAGTCCTCACCGTAAGAAACGAATTAATGTACATGTATTGATAACAGATGAGAATATAATGTGTAACTTACCTTCACAGCTATTAGCCCTCGAACTTCTATCTCAAAGCCACCAATTCTTTCTAACGAATCACGTGTTGAGGTACTTATATGAATTTTATTAGCTTAAAAGTAGAAAACAAGATTGTTAATTTTTTCTTTTCTTATTTTTTTAAACACACCTATTCATATCCATAATAAGAATTCCGCCAACCCAGTATCTACATTTAAATTCAAAATAGGATAATACCCGATTGGGAGAGGTTGACATATCATCAACATATTATATCTAAAATGTTGGAGACTCGTTTCTCCAAATTACCTTCCCACCTCTGAAAAATATATTCCGTATTTATTAGCCGATGGACACAGAAGGCCAAACATTGTTTTCTTTTTTGAACGGTTTAAATATAACCAGTCTTTTTTTTTTGGGGGGGGGGGAGGGGCAATCACGAATTTCATCTGTAAGAATACATTTATTTACCCATTATATATTTTTTAATTTATACTTACGCCGACCACATGATTCCATTCTAGAAGCGACGTTTACTGTGTCGCCAAATAAACAATATCTAGGCATCTTGTTACCAACGACACCAGCAACTACTGAACCTTTGATTGAAATAAATGATTTTATTAAAACTTGCCAAGAATAAACTGATTAAGTAGAACGTTCTGTAAGAGTCATATGTTTAATAGAGGTAAAATGAATAGTGTTGTATTGACTATTGTCTATCTGTCAGCAAATCTAACACGCGTTTTGTATAATAACCCTTGTCTTTCTTATGACAAAAAAGATTTTCGAATTAAAATACTACAAACTGAATGGTCAAATCGACTTTCATGTAAACTTAGAGATAACGCGAAGAATCCTAAGCAAGGTAAGTCTCTTTACCAATTAATTAATAAGTGTTATGTTAGGTATTAACACCCCGCCAAACAATTAATAATAAAAATCCATGTAAATTGACTGAAACAAAATCGATTAATCGGTTGGGTATAAGTTTTATAGGTAGAAACAACAGTCTACATTTCATATTGCTGGGAAACTTTTAAAACGATTTTTTTCTCATTTTCAATCATGGAACCGTATTATTAGAAACCAATCGCCCCCTCTCTCTAGCAGTTCGTGGAAGGCATATTACTTAATAATCGGTCGTTAACTAAGTTTTGTGGATTTGGTTCGCAAAGAAAGAAAATCAAACTAGCTCCAATCTCATCAAATAGCTTTTGAAATATAGATTTCGGTATCGATGACTCCATTTTCAGCCATCCCCCTTTTTAGAATGAATCGATTGGTGTATCTCGACGGAAGAAAATTATATATATAGGATTTATGTTTTTAGCAAGATAAATGAGTACCCTTAAATTGGCGATCAATACATTACATATCAGCGAAAATACCACTTTGTATAATATACATCAATATGACAAAAGTCTCTCAAACGTACGTCGGTCATAAATTACATGAAGTGCTTTCCAATCATATATTAAAAGTCTGCACTGAGTTTACAGTCTCGTCGGTTTAATCAGTTTTGTCTAAAGACTCGGCAGAATTTTCTATGTCGTAATTAATGACATTAAATACCGTTCCAAATCAATGCAAAGAGTCTATACATGTATTTTCGTTTAGCAACGGTTTGCTGAAAATGGGCTGTCAGTTATACAAAGTCAATCAATGACAAAATGTCAACATTAATGTTAATGGTAACACTTAAGACGACTCAAAATGTACAGTCCTTACAATCATGCAGTTAAACGAAATAAAGTATTACTAATATACGTAGGGGCTGTAGTTCAAAACTTTAAAATGTATGTTCCACAAGGTTACGTTCTAGGACCATCGTTTTATATCTAGACTAATTATTTTAACTAAATTTTTTAAATACCAATTTAAAAAGCTAATATATTTAATTCTAATAACAAAAATCTTATAAATAAATATATTTGAGATACCTTTGCTTCAAAATTGATTGTATAGTTTTGTTTTAAAAAAATAGGGGTTTATTTTATGATCCTGACGCGAAATGGAATTCTTAAATTAATGTCTTGCGTTAAGTATATGTTACAGAATGTAAACGGGGATTTTTCTTTTCACCGGGTTGAATATTCATTAAACTCATTTCTTAACATTGCTTTTGTTTTTATTGCAATTTGAAAGTCCAATGTAGTGGGTACATGTATATTCAAAAAGACTTCGCAGTTTCGAGGTTTTAATAAGTTTCAGGTATGGCTCGGTTCTATGCGCATCATTTTCCAAACTGAAGGGTACATAAAAGTAAATCCTATAGGATGCGACTTCTCGACAAGAAAAATACAACAAGAACTAAATGAAAATCATAACAAGTGAGGGAGGTAACTGTAACCATTATCTCGAAAATATGCTGCGCATGGAACTCGAGAATATTACTTCGTCATTGGCATAAACTGGACGACCATGTCGTTGCCACTGCTAATTCTACATCATCACAATTTTAAAATCGAAAAAAGTGGTATATGAGTTAGTCACCCCTAAAATATGTCTAAAATTATCAAAACACGCCTACAGCATCACGTTCGTACAACTCCCACCAAATCAAAAAAAGGTTCACATGCGTTCATGAATGAAAATGGCATGGAACAGAAAGGGCTATGGATCTACATAAAAATCGTTAGCTATTATACAGATTGATCACTAATGCCATTTGATGTAGTCTGACATATAAAACTAACATGGGACTAACATGTAGCAAGTCTACCTTTTATGCCGGGTGTATAGCTATAGTCCGAATTTCTGTTAAAAGCTCCGTTGGTCCGAAAGGCTTTCAAGATAATGGACAAGTTCCGCCGATTTTATTACTGAAAAGTCAGCAGAAATCGGATTTATTTTCGGTTTTGTCAAATATTCTATCCATACCATATCTGAAGCAATAATTACATGTATTCAGATTCTGACGGTATTTTATTATAAATTATAAATTAGTAATATATTTACCACTATGGAGACCTATACGCAACTGGAGGGTTTCTTCAGGTAAGTGTGGAATATTAAAATCACTAACCCCAAGCAACAACTCAATCGCCAGTAGGGCTATTTCACTGGCGTGTTTTTCAATGTTTCTGGTGGGTAGACCACTGACTACCATATAGGCATCCCCTATTGTCTCTACTTTATATACATCATACATATCTATACAACTGTCAAACAATTGGTATAGTTTATTGAGTAGGTCCACCACTTGAAGAGGGCTACTCTGGGCGGACAGGTTCGTGAAACCCACAATATCACTAAAGTATATAGTCACTTGATCGAAATACTCTGCTGTCACAGCCTTGTTCATTTTCAGTTGCTTGGCAACCGTTTCTGGCAACATTTGATAAAGTAAAGCATCCGATCGTTGTTTTTCTTTACTGAGTTGTTTTGATTTCATAAAAGCTTCTAAAGCATATTTTTGTACTGAAGCTGTTAGTCTGTACAGAATGAAAACAAGAACCGGTGTTAAGATCAAAGCAAACACAAATATAAAGTACGAGATAAACAGATTCTTTTGAGAGTTCGTGATTTCTTCGTTTATTTTTTCTAACATTGCATCTTTAAGAGCAAATTTGATAGCTTTCAGTATATCCAGATACTCAACAGTATTATCATGATAGTCTATACCCGCTTCTAGAGATGCATTTAAAAACTCATTCTTAGAGAACTGTTTCTGAAAATACTCCAATTTAGAAAATATATCCCCGCGTGTTTCATTATATTGCGAATACAGTTCCATAGCACGACTTGAATAACTCTGAACTGTATTTAAACGATCTTTCGCCATTGCTGTTTCTTCTCGTAGAAATATATATTCAATTTCTGGTAAGAATCCCTTCTCAAAGAAAATAATACCTAACGATAATATTATTCCGATGCTTTCTTTGGAAGTAACGAGGAACTTATACGCCACCAATTCTTGCCACATATCACCATGGCGCATCTGTTTTGTTGCTTCAAAAAGGTTTGACATTAAACATGAGTTTAAATTAGTGTAGAATTCCAATTCACCCAGACTTTCGTTAAGACTTTCGTTCTTTATGTTAAGTCGGTGATCCTGGAGCAGGAACAACAAGCCTTCTTGGGTGTAATTCACTTGCAGACAATCCGGAAATTCCAACATATTTATAATAAAAGCGTCGGTATGCTTATATGCATCTTGCATCGGTGTATAATTACCTGTCTGAAGAGCCAAAATAGTATCTGCTCTCTCCAGCTGAAGCGAATGAATAAGGTTTCCTATGCGATGGGCTCTGTCAATCTGTTCTTTTATCTTTTGAAGATTATCAGTAATGTCCATCGCCTGTATCATCCAAATGGCGGCAAATGCCACCAGACCGATTAATGGAAGTAGTATCAAAGTCAAAACTCTGAATAATTGCAGATGTTTTCCCCTTGTTGAGATTGGGTCAGCGTAGCAAAAGTTGCTTGGTTTAATGCTGATCTTGAATAAATCGCCCATGGAATGGTCTGGTTTATCCATGGCGAAAGATTGCGTAGATAACTCTGGTCGCAAAACTGTCTTCCTGGAAATTTTCCTAAAATATTGTAAGAAATTAATGAACGGTTTCGATGTAATCCCACTAATCATTATAGAAAACTCCTGTTAAATTATGATTACTGAGAGAGAAAAAGGTGTGAGTGGTGTCTGCCAGTCAATAGTCACGTTTATTATCGAAGACACATCGATTTGATAAATGCCGTGTCTACTTTTATGATCCATAGATACATATTTATGTAAATTTTGTATTCCCCTAGAGCCGTAGACAAATCGTTAACTAGGTGGTTCCAATATTAGTGTTCCATATTTTAGACTGACGTTGACCGTCTACTAATTAATATACAGATAACAAAATGCATTTTATTGATTATGCCTGTTTGCACTGTATATTGGAAGTTTTGTTAAAATATTATGTATATTGAGCGTCTTAAATGATAGTGAATTTTATGTGATTAGAATTGTATGGTCTCGTAGAATAATGTATACGCAAATACAATCCTTAATTAAACCATTAAGGATTAAGAAACATCACATTTTCTTTCTCTCTTTAATAATACTATACAACTTGGAGTAGTTTCTTATTATAATATCAAGGTCAAGCAAAATATTCATATAAAGATAATATGGGTTATTTCGCAGTATAAAATAAGTGTATATCTATACTAGATGTATAGAGCAAGGTATTCTCACGACTATTCGGTAAATTGAAATTGATTAAAAACCAACTGAACTCTAAGTTAAAATGATTTTACCTCAGCGGAGTATTGCAAGATTTATCTCAAATAGGTTAAATTGAAATTTGTTTTGTTTAAACTTCATTGGCGTACGTGCCAGGGGGGACAGCTGCCCCCCCCCCCCCCACACACACACACACACACACCAACTTTCGGGCAATCTGACTTTTCGGGAAGACGGGTAAAGTGAAAACAAAAATTATTTCATCTAGTTGGCAAAATAAAGTGCCCGAAATCTGATAAAACACTAATTTTAATTGAATACCACGAATTTGTACTGCATTGACTATGGATTAAAACATTTTGTTTGGAGCCACCCTTCTTTGTGCGACATTCGCAGACGACCGGCATCGCCGTCTGTAACCCAGAATATTGTTCTGGCATTCCAGCTTCTGCCCACCCCCCCCCCCCCCCTAACATTCATCGAGCCCGTATAGATGCATTTCACAAACAAGTGGTGACTTTTTAAAGATCAAATTATGTAAATATCAAGTAAAACCAGAAAAACTCACCCATTTTTAAATGTTTCATCTTCCTCCATCATGAAGTTTAACTTAATAAAATATTCCAATTAATTTTGGACAAAAATATAAAGCGAAAAACACCTTATATGTATTATTTGTTCGATGAATTAAGCATATGCTTTTGAATGTAATAATGTTCGAGAAATACTTTCATTATTAGAAGAGTGTGTCACACATCCTGTTTCCTACAGGTGACTGACAAACAGTTGTGGTGTCAGGTCTCATATATTTGATTGACAGATGAATGATCAAGACGCACTTTACATATTAATTAACTTATCAACGCTACCTTTAATTAATCATTTTTACCTTTAGTTTACATCTAACCAAAGCCGTATAGATAAAGTTGCGACAACTACTGTGAAGCCAGAAATTTCATATGACGTCTTGAAAATATGACGTCAAGTGTACAAATACGCCATCTTGGGTCCCAACTATTTGTACCTACTCACTATTTTATGTCCTATCATATTGTTGTGTCGAAGTTGGCTGCCCCCGACAGGGATATAGAGGATATTTGTCGTTTTAGAGTGAATAATATATTTTATTTCATCGAGAAGCAAGAAAACTTATATTTTCACGAATGCGTAGCATGAGTGAAAATATAAACGTTTTCTTGCTTAGATGAAATAAAATATGTTATTCACGACAAAACGACAAATGTTCTATTTATTTTATGATTTTACAATCATTTTAGGTAAAAACAACTAGCCAGTGAAATAACACTTTTATTTCACTGATAAAACGCGGTATTCCACTACTGATCATAAAATAAATATATATATCTTGACAAGCTCAGGCGATACATGTAGACAATTAAACAATAGTATATACTTTCTTTAGGCATTTTTAACCTTTATTTTTTTCTATATAGGCCTATAGATATGTCATAGAATTCCGCGAAAAAGAGGTAACACATACATTTTTTAAACGAAAAGTATAGCTGAACAAACTTATTATTATACAAAAAGCGCACATTAGGCTAGTGTTATAAAAATATAGTCTAATTCATAAGAAAGTGAAAAAAAAAGATAGGCTACGCCAGATAAAAGTGCTATTAAATATATTTAACTTGCATACGCTTTTAAAAATCAGATTTTTTGTGCAGACGGGTAAAGTGAAAAATGAAAATTTAAATAGTAATTTGGGAGATACAACCTTTTTGCCTTCTAGCCGGCAAAATAAATGCCTGAAATTCCATGATTTTTTTGTTCTGGAGCCATTCCGGATTGTGTGTCAGTTTTCGGTCATCGATCATTAATTGTATCATCAATTTTTCGAAAATAGAAATTTCTTTTAATTGACTAATGGATAAAACATTTAAAATCAGTGTAACTTAAAGTAGCTAAGTCTCTAACTCAATATCATAAAAAATCTTTGACATTGAAAACACGAATTATTTGTCGGTTTAAATCAACATTGATGTTGTGATCTCACCGGGAAAAGATGGTCCTCTGATATCCAATATTTAAAAGAAAATAAACATTTTACAATTGGTACACGAATCGTGTACCATAATGCGTTTCAACGCTATTTGTAAAAAGGAACTCGAGAAACGAGGCTAGGCATATTCCAGAAGTCATGTCAAACGGTGACGCTATATTCTTATCTGGAGAGCATGCCCAATAAATACTATCGGCGTAGACTGGAACAACCAGACGCTAGAGATTGGAATTCGATTGAGAATACTAGCGTATTTCGCCGAACCTAACTGATTAGAAATTACAGTAAAAACAGAAACGATTGAATGTAAATCAATTTATATACATTCACATTACTGTGTGCGTTGCGACCCATTTGTGTCAATTTCTAGGTCCCAAATATTAGCGGTTTAGCTCCTTTAAAATCAGTGTAAAATCGGTGTAATTTAAATAAAAGGTGTCAAGCGTGACATGTGATACGAGATATCGCTGTCCGAAACTTTTTGGTTTCTTTTGTAATTTGTTTGGGGTAAGACGTTATCACTCCCCGCCCATGATTGTGTAAATAATAATATTAATCTAATATATAAACCGCACAAATATAACAGATACTTACTAATGTATATGTTATTCCACAGGTAGACAGACATTGAAGGGGCCCAGTGAAAGAGACGCAGTTGGTTTAGAGTTTGTCCGACTCTTTTAGGTATTTGCGCCCCATTTCCAATGAAATAATCATGTTGTTCTGATGCTCAGCTATATGTATCAAATATATATCGTGTCTGAGATTTGTTACAAATCGACTAGAGCATGTTCCACACATCTCAACATTTATTAGCTTTTTGTTCAATCTATAAAAGCCCACATTCCTACAAAATGTTTTGTTTAGTCAAGTGAAACAAGAAAATTCATGGGCTAAATAGAACAATAGAACAAGTATACAACTTAATGTCCACAAATACGTAAAACTATGAAATAAGATACTTCTATGATATGATTCAACCGAAAGGTCCTATATATGCAACACGGATATATAATATCTACAATTAAGTTAAACGAACTGCATCAAGATCTCTCGAAATTAAATTTTTGAGATTATCGCTGCCCTTTTATTACCAAATTAATGTTGTTTTTTGTTCATTTTTATTACTTTTTTTTTTAAATGGTATTCTATTACCAAATTTGGCAGTCATATTGAAAGAAATGCCCGCCACCAAATGACAAATACATTTTTTTTAATTGATGTTTGTTAAATTCGATTTTTCCACACATTTCGCTTGCATAACCAATCTGTGTTTGAGGAATTTAAAGATGGGTTCCCACAAAAGTATTTATCGGGTGGTTATTTCCAATAAAAGTATGGCAATTTTGGTATATGGAAAGTAGAGATATCCAATCTTACTACAAAAATACTGGATTCCCCGAAAAACACTCATCGAGCGTATACAGGACAAAAATGTAAGGGTTCCCTAATCAACAGCCTGACGATTAAGAATTTCTGCACGCGTGATGTCAAAGGTCACACGCGAACATTGAGCGCTTGATGTACAAGTTGATAAACGCTATGAAGAGTTAGACGTCAACACTTTCTGAGATAAAAAAATGACGGAAAAAGACGCGGGTAGTGGATAATCCGAGAATTTAATTAGGATTCGATATTTGTAATAAATAGTAAGCGATTAAAGACAACATCGTCTTATGTATGCAATGAATTCTCCTCTGACTTCCAAGACGTGACGTAAACATGACCTGGTTTGATCGAATTTTAATAGCAGGCCATTCCTTCGCAGTTACAATGTTTGAGAAGGATTTGAAGCATAATTATGACAAATTAATCAGTTTGAATATGTTTTTAGTCCATATATACCATTAACTCACCCAGTTTGTACGCGGAAACCCACCTTTAAAAAGAAATTATTTATCCTCCCACCACTGAAATGAAAGACACTGATTTAGTGATTACGAGATATCGCTCTCCGATAATTCCTGAAGAACGCTAAATTGAATTCTGTTAATCATGTCATTTTGCCATGGCTGATTTTGAGTAGATTTCGTCTGACATATTTATCATTGAACCAAACTGCAATTTTGCAATTTGTTTAGGATAAATTGTAGCCCGTAAAACGTTATACCAAGAAAAAACAAAAAACATTTTGTTAAAAGTAATGCTATATGACGCCATGACGTCATAGATTTTATGGCGTCATAGTCGGGACCCAAAATGGCGCCTGTAAATGAGTTGAGGTTCCGATGCTATATTGTGTGTCTTGTGTAATAATTGTCATATTGTTATAATTTTTATGTACACGTTTATATTGTATGCTGTCCTAAATGGATGTTTATGCAATAAAATCTTATCTTAACTTTCACTATACGAGGCTTTGCATCTACTACTACTAGCCTTTACACACACAGTGATTAAGCGCTTTTGGTCACTATATATATTGACGGGTTATGTTGCGCCGCGAGACCCCTCCATTCCCCCACCCTTCTAATTTTTCTACAAATTATAATGTTCTTTACCGGTACATTTTAATTCGGACTGAGCTAATATAAATACACCTCAGAGTAAACATTGACCTGAACACGCACCGCTTCAAATAATCGTGGGCTTTCAATCCCCCATTTGCATTAACTAATAACTAACTAAAAAGAAAAATTCTAGGTAGGCCCCTAACCCCATTCACGCGTTAACCGTGCAGGAAATAGCCTACGACCACGCAGCAGCATTGTTTGGAAAACAAGATAGCCACCACAGCAGCTTATCCGAAAGGAAAACATGGCTATTGACCAAGTTTGAAAAATACAGTTCATGATTTCACGAAACCTGATCAAGATTTTAAAAAAAAATGTGTAACTCCGGGAGGGAAAGGTAGGTTGGTTTTGGAACACTAAATATCGATGGGGTTTGTCCTCTCATAAACTCAATTGTTTATACTAAATTTGAAGAATATCAGTAGCCTCGATCGCTTTAACAAGGTTTTCGGAAAAGTGTGCATAACTCTGGACCACCTAGACAGTTTATAAACATTGATTCTTGTAGCTGATACGACTAAATGTGACCGGTCGATGCCGTTACTTATTATTTATTGGATTGTTTTTTGTTTTTTAATTGCGTGCATATTTAAAATATGAGTTAAGTTTCAAAATGGGGGATATGAGTTAATTTTAGTCATATTTTGTACACACCGCCATATACTAAAATATGTACCGAATATAGCATCCTTGCAAAACTATGGTGGCTGTTAGCGGCCATTCAAATGAATCTAAATCGTCGCCTTGTGAAGAAGGCGACAAGTCGACGAAATCAACCCGCCGACACGTCAAAATAACCCGACGATCGTCGCCTTCATATTGTCGTGTCGGCGGGTTGATGCGCACAGATTAACTTCCGAGACGTCGGCGGGTTGATTTCGTCGTGCGGCTACTTGTCGCCTTCGACTTATTCACAACCGACAAGGCGACAAGTCGACGAAATACAATTATTTCGACTTGTCGTGCGGTGACTTGTCGTCTCGGAAGTTAATCTGTGCGCATGCAAGTTATCCAATCAGCAAATGCGCATGCCCGAGTTTGACAAGTCGCCGCACGACAAGTCGACGAAATCAACCCGCCGACACGACAAAATGAAGGCGACGATCGTCGGGTTATTTTGTCGTGTCGGCGGGTTGATTTCGTCGACTTGTCGCCTTCTTCACAAGGCGACGATTTAGATTCATTTGAATGGCCGCTAACAGCCACCATACAAAACACAAGACCTAAACATTTACAATACAAAAATGGAACACAAATTTGGCAAAATGTTTGGAGTGTCGAAGATATTTGTAAATAATGGTAAACTTTCTGAATGAGGTTTGATTATGAAATTTTTGACAACAAACATGAAACTTGTATTTCAGCCAACTTTCATGAAGAAATCACCGATATGATCTTAACCAAATTTAACTAATAAAACAAGTTTATAATTAGCCTAGATACATGACCACACATCTCCAAGTTATGTTAAATAGAGGTTAAAAGAAAAATATAACGCCCTTTTCAAGGGCTTCTTCCTTGGAAAAGAAAACCTATTGCAAATTAAAAAAATAAACTTGACCATCTTGATAGATAGTGTCAACAAACTAAAGGGATGTTCACTCTTCTTAGTTTTGTTTAATGTTTATTTTAAGTGAGTTAGCAGACTTTGAATTCTAAGGATTGTTGTAACCTAGCTAGAGTCATTTTCTAGTGTATCTGTAGTCTTGAATCGACATCTTCACTCTTGAATGGTGAGATGGCAGGTTCCAATTATCGCGGGAAGTAATTAGCGTCGTTTGCTACCTTTCAATTGTCGGGTGTTGAATCTAAAGGAGTCAGATGACCAGTGATGATTGAGACAAATATATGTCAGAAAGATCACTCTTAAAATGCGGGTTGGCCAAATAAATATACCGTTTGCCAACCACCTGTAAAAACTGGTCGGACAACGCCAAGCCAGCCGACCGGCATCCCGCGCCACAGAAATCTTCTGCACTTTCGGGGCTCGTTTCACTCGGCAATACGTTTTAGCACCCTTTCCTCTCAGCAATACTCTTTCCATTGTTTGAATAACTCTCACATAACGCAGTTTTATGACACGTGCTTTTCCTACCAATGAGATTCGCGGTCGGTAAGGGGCGAATTATGTAAGCTAATGAAATTGGCTATCACGTGGGGTCGTCCTTGTTTAGGACCAACAATTTTCATGGTCCTTCTCATAAAATATTGAGCACAAAATGATAACATAGCCAATACAATAAAAAAAATATTATCCAGGGGAATAGTACCGGTTATTCTGAAACTTGCATGCTCCGTCTTAAGATTAGAACATATCGAATGAGTGGTGGTCTGGTGCCATCAAATTAGACTTATCCCCCTTGAATACGTTCTCTAATGTGTGAAATTAGAGATTGAAAAGTTGTTGTAGCAACCTGAAGAGTTGTGAAAATTAAACCCGGTCTAGCGTAATAAACAAAAATACAATCCATTAGACAATGAATCTCTCCATCTTTAATTAATTAACAGGATTACTCTCATACTGATGTTTGTAAATAAGTAACCTACTGATACTTCAAAATTAGCGGTAAGACCAAATAACAACTGGCACCGTCTCAGTCTTTTTTGTCTAAAAATCTCTACTCTGAACTAAAAAAAAGTAGGGCTAGAATCTGTTGGAAAATTTCACAAGGAACACACAGTTAAAACATCAGGCGTAATTATTATAACACCGGCCTATTGAGTCCTGTTAGTTTTATATAGGATAGGTGCTAAAAATGGGAACTACTGGAACAATATAATTTTGCCACCAAACTAAAACTAAACTAAAGCCTATAAAATTGAATTCCCTGAAATAAATGCATCAGTCCCAAATTTTTATCCTCCTGTCCCCAGGGTCACTTATAAATTTGTTGACATAAGACATAAAGAATCAAAATATCTACACATCTTCTATTTGATGAGATTAAACTACTAAAGAAAAAAAAGGAACATTATCTGAAGTACTGTTTGCGCTCTATCTACAAATTCTGTGTTGATTGATACCACACAATAAATACGGTACCATACCGTATATATATCTAAAACGAATAATCATTTTGCTTTTTAAAATGACCACACTCGACTCACTTTGTTAAAATCTTTCTGATCCGTTACCCCTTTTAATCTAGGCTACTTTAGTACTTAACGCCATTGAATCCTGTAGCGTCACTCACTGTGAATTACATTAAGGACATGTCATTCTAAAAATGTGTTGAGGATCTGAATCTACAATGGGCACATTTTCCCCAATAAACTATGCCAAATGTTTCTGACTCTTTCTGACTGAACCTATGAAGTTATGGAGGCCTGGAAGTGGTCAGATGTTTCAGACTATCTCTATTGCCAGTGCAATTTTCTGACTTCATACTGTTTTCCAGCCTCAGATAATTATGTTTTACAGATGTTGGTCCCTAAAATGATCACACAGGATTTGATTTGAAGACATTTTTATCAGCTAAATTCCAAATCCATAGCCTAAATACTTTTTTTAAAAAAATAAACGATCAGTTTGTATTTCAGTCATACTGAGACCTGAATTTCATATAGATAGTCTTGAATCAACACTATAGAAAAATTGTTTGGGCAGACAATCTGTCCACTATGAATTCCATCCTGTGGTTGGCTCGAAGCCAAGAACATAATCTATAATCCTCTTAATAACAATAAAACCCACATTAGGCCTACCTTGTATTGACCAGTATTTTCAGCAAAGCAATTTTTTCTCTATAAGTGTCCGTTCACGTTTCTTACAAATCATACCTAGCCTATTTAATAGCTGTTGTAATGATGAGCAGACGAGAGAGAGACAGAAATATAAGACCCAGTTTTTCGTCGGTCTACATTTGAATCATTTACATGCTAAGGATGTACATGTATCCCCAACATTTGTATGCCTTATTTATTGGGAATTGTGTACAAAAAATAAACCTACCATGCATAAATATTCCTAACTATTTAGCTGATGATGTGATATTCATGGTATTGTGGTTGACACATACAATTTCACACTGATCAGCAGTGAAAATTCGCTAGGCCGCTAGTCCGCTATAATCACTGATAAAAGGATGACATCGATGCGACTTAATAAGCCACAACTTTTTTCCTTCGACAAATTAAAAAATTCTAAAACATTTTTGTTATGTTTTAGAAAATTCTAAAACATTTTTGTTATGTTTCAAAAAAATAAATAAAGATGTTTGAAGTATTTGTAGGTAAAAATTATTTCCTATTTAGTGTAAATGGGTATTGAAATGAGTAAAAATCACCATTCTGCCCGAGTCAATTAAAACGTATTTTATCAGCCAATAATACATTCTACAGTAGATATCGCTTGTGTGATATATTTCATAATCTACTAAGGAGATATCGCTTTACATGAATTTGATTGGTCAGTTGAAAAGGAACTACTTTTTTTTATTTTCAAAGAACAGTTCATTTCTTATTAAAAGTAACTTTTTTTTTATTAAAAATGAACTATTACTATTCAATTGACCTTGATGGAAACGCTGGGACAATATAAAGGACTTTGCAATGGTCGAATTGCTGTCAGAAAATGATGTATCACTACGCCGTAATGTTCAGTAAAAGTGAAATCAACAGCAAAGAATTATATTTATCTATTTGTGCATGTAAAAAGGGATTGGGTGATAAATAAAATCTCCTACTCGTCTTTTTTGATATCAAAAAATATCAACACTCGTTGATAAAGTAAAAAAAACCTCGGCAGAGCCTCATTTTTTGTTACTTTATCAACTTGTGTTGATATTTTTTGATATCAAAAAAGACTGGTAGGAGATTCTCTACATGTAAACAATGCACATGCCATTGAGCCAATGATTGACGCCAAGTGATTGACGTCACGTGTTGAAGGCAGTTATCTTTTACAGAGATATTAGAAGACTTTCGTAATCCTCTGTGAAACAGATTGATACAATATATCATAAAATGTGTTTATTGGACCTCCAAAAAGGCAAGGTAGATTTGATGAAATATGCTTACATTTATAAGCTTCCATGATAATGCATTGGTATATATTTTTTTTAAATAACTTGATGAATCCCTTTATTACAGTCACCATGTCGGACATTCATGCTACATCATTCCGATATGATTGTGTATGTACAGAACTAGAAAAACAGCCGCATCCATACATATTAAAGATGTTTGAAAAAGAAAAAGAAGACACAGTTCTGTAAGTTTCGGTTAAAGGATATTAAAATAAATTGAAATCCAAAATAGGGTATTATTTACATGTGAGAAAGTCAGAGAATAACTTTATTGTGAATTAACTCTTAGAATTTAGTAATATAGACTTAATTTAATCTTTGTGTAGGATTGAACATTTTATATAATTTTCATTTATAATATATAGTTCATATTTGTTTCTACTTCATATTTAGATCATTTACTGTAAATCTACTAACACTTTTTTTATTATTCAATAATAGACGTAAAAGTAAAGGGTAAGTTATTGCATGAAACTCCAGCTTTTATTCTTAATTGTTTCTGGGTTGATTGTTTTAAATTAAAATTTGGTTTATATTTACCAATAATCATAAAATGTTTAAAAGTTAATTCTCAGCAATGAGCTATTTATGATCAATTATGACTTTTGTGCAAATCCACTTTCCCATATAATTCCACACAACCCTATTGCTATAACTTTCCCATGTTATCACTTCTTTATTCTTATTAAATAATAAGTAATACATGATTATCTTTCCCATATTATTTCACACAACCTTATGGCTATGATGTTTCTATGTTATCACTTCTGTATTTTTATTAAATAAAAAGAGATACTTAATCTTGCCCATATTATTTCGCACAACCCTATTGCTATGAACTTTCCATGTTATCACTTGTTAATTGAAATTAAATGTAAAATGATATGTGAACCTTTGACAATATCAGTTCAGGTTATTACTTGTTAATTTTAATTAAATATAAAAATGATCCTTTCACATTATTAGGTCAGAACAGATTATGACAAGAATGAATGTATTGTTTTTCTATATCCACTTTTATAAAGCTATCACTTTGTTGGTATAAATTCTCAATCCGTACTGATAGGTGTTGAAATTGCCGGTAACCTCAAAGAATTTTCAAAAGTATAAAGATTTTTTATCAAAGAACCTGCTATTCTATTTTGTCCTCTCTGCATTGTTTAGATTAAATATATCGGTATATTCTTTTACACTTGGGAAAACGAACATCATAGTTTACTTTACATCAATTGCTTCATCAATTACAGATTAATAAAATTAATTCTGTGAGGTGTAGCAAATATATTGTTCAAATGTGTGAAATTCATTAATTTGCTTTTATCTTATTACCTTTGGTGATAGTCATTTTATATTAGAATTGATTCTTCTTTATTATTGTGTTATTGTTGTTAATTTTCATAGCATTAGTTATATGGAACCACATTTTTGTCAGTTTGTTTAAAAAACACTCTGTATATTGTATATATCATTAGATTGCTTATTTATTCAGAGAAAAGGGTCATCATCAAATAACTACATTATCAAAATTTGTAAAAAAGTTGAAATTCTGAAATTTATGTTTAGATTTCTAAACATTAGCAATGGATACCCAACTGGTATTACATTTTATATTAATTCAAGTTTTATTAATTATAAATGTTTTCAGTGAATCTAAAGACACTATGCATCTCTATTTGGCTGGAAACAATAAATTGTTAACAGATACAAGACTGGGAGATGATGACTGCCTTCTACTATACAAAACATTAACCAATAACTTCTATGTTGTCAGTATAGATTTAAGATATAATAACATTGGTGATGAAGGTGCTAAGCACATTGGTAAATTGATTGAGGTAAATATTTTGATCAAAGATGTATTCCTTTAAACTTACACCATAGATCAATTTACATTATTTGGTTTGAAGTTGGCATCCAAACTAATCATTCTGGGCTGTGTATAGAAGTGAATTGTTTCAAAGCAGGTTATAGTGATTTGAAATACTACTGACCAATATAAATGATACTCTTTATGGCAGAACATTGTCATGATAACAAATTGATTCGATTTTAATTATAAAATTCAGAAACCGATATTGTAGTCTAAGATTAGACAGATAGTTGTGATACGTTTGAACTTAACATACTGTTTCAATGGTTTGCCTCCGTTTTTATGATTTTTGTATTCTTGTATTCTTATATTTAAAGGAAAGCTGTACATTAAGAGATATAAATTTAATGTTTAACAATATTGAAGAGAACGGAGCTGAATCTATCTCTAAGGCATTAATGGTATGTATAGCAACTTTGAAATATTTGTAATTTGTCGATGAAACCTACCAGGCGGTACAAGTGTTCTTTTGTTAGAAACAATAATATTCTAGAACACAGGTCTAGGGATAACAATTACTCTATTATATACACACAACATTTTGACAAATGAAATCTTGTCAAAATACTGTCTAATATAGTGATGGTTATCCATAGAAGAACTGTGTTGTTAGATTATGTCAATTGTTTAATCTCATTTAAAAATAATAATTCTAGAATTAAAAATAGATATAAATTTTATGATGATTTTACTTTGATGTTGTTTTTTCAGTCTAATGAAAGTTTATCATCATTAAGAATGACAGGTAATAAGATTGGTAATAAAGGTGGAATGTATTTTGCACAGGCTTTACAAGTAAATTCAACTTTAGAGTCTTTAGATTTAGGAGATACTGATCTGGTAAGCTTTGCTTTTTTTAGGAGGTTTTGCAAAGGATATAATTTAAGAAGTTTACAGTGCCATTGTGAACCTTTGACGAACCCCAGTAAACCTCTAACCAAAAGTAAAACTTTGTATTGAGAATAATATTAATTATTTTGAGTCAATAATGACCCCTTTCCCTTATTTGTAGGAGATGAGATGCCAAATATTAAAAAAATTCAATTCATCATATCTTTGTAAATACTGGCTGGAATTAACTGATATTCATCTTAAGAGATTGAACTTTCAGAGATTTTAGGTTATTACAATATTTTGAAGCCATAAATTTCATGCTCCTCCTCCTTATTAATACATTATATATTTGAATACTTGAGCTTTGTCTAGAGTTTATATTTGTATCTTTCAGAAAATTGAATCTGTAATAGCATTATGTTCTGTTCTCTACAACAATACAAGTATTAAAAGTTTAAATGTCAATAGACCTATATTATTCACACATCAAGAAGAAACTACGGTCCATTTTTCAAAACTTCTAAAGGTAAATATCTATCACTAAGTAAATACCTTTTTTACGATGATGTAAAGCAAATTACTATGGTACAAATTTGAAACAAAGATTTGTTTCTAATATAATTGTGATTATCTACACATTGGTAGCATTTCCCTCTCATAAAATATCTTATGTGTTTACAGGTTAATACAAGTTTACAAGAATTACATTTA
Source organism: Patella vulgata (assembly GCF_932274485.2). Lineage (NCBI taxonomy): Eukaryota > Metazoa > Mollusca > Gastropoda > Patellidae > Patella > Patella vulgata. Next base: position 51,046,628 of record NC_065885.2, read on the forward strand.
AGAAAGTATGATATGAGAGACTTTGGTATGACAAGATTAGCAGAGTGCTTAATGGATAATTTTACATTAACCCACTTAGATCTGAGCTGGTGAGTACTTACAATTTCTGAAGAACTAATTATCTCCCCCTGAAGTACATTTCTCATGTGAGTGCTTTAATAAGAATAAAATTGAAATGTAAATTTTAAGTGGTGTTTTCCCTCTTAATTAAAAATATCTATGTAATTATTACTGACATGTATTTTTTATTCTCTAGTAGTAGTAACGTAAATTTTAAGTGGTGTTTTCCCTCTTAATTAAAAATATCTATGTGATTATTACTGACATGTATTTTTTATTCTCTAGCAATCGTATCACTAGAGATGGAGCTAAGGAGTTAGCTAAAGTTTTAAAGAATAATACAGCTTTAGTGTTTATAGATCTAGCTAATAATAGATTAGAAGATGATGGAGCAATATATTTAGCTGAAGCTTTAATATCATACAATACTACGCTACAATCGTAAGTTATAATATCATACAATACCACTCTACAGTCGTGAGTTATAATATCATACAATACCACGCTACAATCGTAAGTTATAATATCATACAATATCACTCTACAGTAGTGAGTTATAATATCATACAATACCACTCTACAGTCATGAGTTATAATATCATACAATACCACTCTACAGTCATGAGTTATAATATCATACAATACCACTCATACTCGTTCTCTACTTTATTTCAGACTTGTCATATCTAATAATAATATTAAAGGGCCAGGTTTATGTGCTATAGCTGATAGTATTAAAGAGAATACTCGGTTAACTAATATCTATATTTGGGGAAATGTTCTCGAAGAACCTGCCTGTATTGTAAGTTTACTCTTTTGTTTTGTTTTGCACAAGAACAACTAAATATTAGGATATTACCCAATATATGCTGATTGTTTGTGCCTTCTTGTTCATACTTTTTTGGTCACATGAAACAAATTTATGTGTTGGACTTGTTTTTTTAGGCATTTGCTAAATTAATGGAAACTGGGCGTCTGAATAAGAAGGATACAGATATTAAACCCTATGTTGTTGATGGAATAACCTACCTGAGTGAAATTAATCGTAGACCAGATCGTCATTACTTTTGGGCACCTAGTTATGGTGATGATGTTCCAGATTGGCAGATCAGGGGAGAGAATCCTAGCGGAACGACAGTGATTGCCATGTTAGATCCCAGATTCATTGATCCTTATTAATTTAACTTTCTCTGATATTAACTTTAATTTGTGATATTTTATTGCCTGTAAACTTTATGGGGATATGTTATTGTAGAAAATTATATATATCATCAGCATTGAAATATATTCTAAAATTTAAACTTAAATTATATATTGTATTAAAACAAAGTTCTAATATGGTAAACCATATTTTGACAAAAATTCAGTATCTATCATACAGTCAGATTTCCCTTTATTTGTATCTGTGATATCATTTATGTAAATATTTTCATGTCGTTAGTTTTCAAATCGATAAAATTTTAAATAAACAAGGTGGATCTTTGTATATTTTAAAAGTTATTTAAATGTAAAATAAAAGCCAAAAAACTTAAACATTTGTTATCAGTGTTCAAACTCAGAACGTAGTCACTTTTTTTTAAAAGAACAATCTCCAAGTAATAAATGAAGTGTCATTATTTTAAGATTCTTTTGAGACCACCAAGTGGTACATGTTGAGACACTTCAAAACAAAGGACTATGAAATAGCTTTCACTCTAATGATTCGTACTTTCAGTCTCCAATGGAACAAAATTGATTTTTAGCATTGTTTAGAGTTTATTCTTATTTCAAAACTTAGCCAGTGTGACATTTGAACAGACAGTGCAGCACAAGTGCTCAACAAAATATACAACAAATATAGCACAGATAATGCAAATTGAACAGCTAAATATTAACCCGAATGCTAAGATGAATACATAAATATGTAAACCAACTAGTAATTGTTACATGAACTCTAACTTGGATAGGACTTGTTCGCAAAAGAGAGAGAAATGGGGTTTAACGTCCACTAAACACAAACTAGGTCATTGCGGGACTAACAGGGTTTAATTTTATTTCAGTATTTCGCTTGCACATAGGGGTCTTTAGCAGTGGGGGTAAACAGGACCTAATCTATGTCATGTACAAGCGGGGAATTGAAACCATGCCACTTGATTAAATGGCAGACCTTACGATTTTACATACACGCGTTAGACCCCCCCCCACCCCCCGTTTACAAAAGCTCAATCCCACAAAGTTTTTGAAGAAATAAATATGGTCTTTGGTGGAGGTAATTACCAAGTGGGATTTGGTGTATGCTTCTGGCAAGTGTGATCTTTGCAGAGAAAAGGATACCATAACAAATAGTTTCACACACACTGAGTCTGATAAATTTGACATGCACAGTAATGGGGAAATATGGGTTGCCAGAAAACACAACATACACCCACAGCAGTCCATAAAGGTTGTTTCATTGTGAATCTTTCGGAAAATAAAAACCAAACTCTGCATCCTGTATTGACTAGATTCAATATAGTCAAGGTCAATAACTATATAAGTAATTGAAACAAAGAACATAAGTAGGTTAGATGATAACTTTCACACCATTTGCATGTTTCAACAAAGGAAGGAAGGGCACTAAGGAATTAACAGAAATTGTTGCAATTCAATAGACATCTTTTTGCTAAATTGAACAATGCAAATATACATTTGAAATAGACTGGATGATAACTCTTGTTGCCAGAACATTCACCAAGGGAAAAAACTTTTGATGAAATAGAAGAAATTAACTAGGCTTCGATGTCTCACTAATGTAAACAATGCATATAAATTTTAAATAGATCGATTGATAATGTCATCTGTAGAGTTTTCACAATACATTGTGGATCTCGGAACAGATTGGGGTGACAGCAATTTATGGACACATTTCAAGGTGGGTGTATAAAAGTTAATTTATATTCAGGTATGCTTCATATTCAATTACTGTACGAAAAACAAGCTTTATATTTCCACCTTTATTCTTCCAAATAGTTTATATACAATTTACAAACAAAATACAAATTAAGATATCTTGAAATCAAACTTGAAAGAATTATCAGACTTCACAAAATGGAAATCAGATTTATCTTCACAACTGGCGGTAGACGTAAGCATACTAGAATTTTCATTGTCATCATTTGTATCCACTATAGTGTCTTTCTCAATGGGAAAAGAAAATTTAAAATCATTCGATGATGATGAAAAATTCAACTTTGTGTCACTGTTTTCAGATTCACCAACTTGTGAATTTTCACCATTAGCACAGTTTTCTTTCATTTGATGACTTTTTCTACTTTTATTATAAAACTGAGATTTTTTCTTTGTCTCTTTATCTGGAGTCTCAAACTTCATATTTTGGGCTGCTGAAAAATAGAATAGAACTATATTCAGAATCATAGAGTTATTGCTCCTGTTGCCAAAATCTTGTACACATTCTAATTTAAAATCTAGTCATAAAGACAAACCATATAAAAATTAATGTCCTGCATCGAGTTTACATGATTAATAAATTTATACAATACTATGTTTTTATTTATATGTAGTATAATATTGTGTTCAATGGCAGGGTGTCATATTTTGCATGAACTCTCTTCAAATCCTAACATGTCAATGGATCTTTTGTATTTACTGCAAAGGTATAAAACGGGATTAATTGTTTTCCAGCCCAGCCCAACAACTAAGACATGATGGCACACAATGCAATATCTATAGTTTTACAGGCTAATATATGGTATATGAATCTGTGAAAAATAAACACAGCAAAAATAATATTAATATTAACCTTTTGAACTACTAGCAGCTTCATCTTTCATTTTTTGTCTGTAATCACCAAATGTAATCCTCATTGCTTGACGCTTCTTTACTAATGGTGCTTTACTACTTTGTAGTATTTTTAAAACCTTACTGGTATCAACAGCTTTAAAAAAATGTAAACATGAAAATATGGGCGTATAAAAACAATTATTGTAATTTTTTTTTTTTTTTTTTTTAAATTATTACATGTATGTTCTGTTAACTGATGCCTTATCACTGTATGGGAGTATTCCACTGATTTTGATCATCCATGACAGTATACAGATCAGACATGAGAGTATCCCACTAAGTGAGTGCAATACTAACTTAAAAAACAAAAAAAAACAAAAAATAAATAAATTTTGTATATCTGAATGTTACTGTAATATAGTTACTAACCTTGTTTTGAATCTGGTTTGACATGCTTTAAATTTAACATTAACTGCTCTATACACCAACAAAGTTCGCTTTCAAAATCACCCACAGCAGCCATCACTTTAAAAATATTAAGTCAAACAATTTAAAATAAATGTCCTTTACTGTTAAAGTATATTAATTTCTGAAGAAATTTTGACTCCTTATTTCAAAATTATAAAGGGCAGTCAGAATTTGTACATTTATATTCCACTGTGCCATTTTACTGCTAATAATCCTGGGTGAATTATAACTAGAAATCTTTATCCTGGGTTTTTGGTTCTGTCTGAAGCTCTGTGATACTTTTTATGCTGCTATTTCACATATTATCAGCTTGTTATTTGATAATATTGGGTGGTATTTGGTAGTATTAGATTAGAATTGGATAGTACCTGGTTATTATTTGTTTGTAAGGTTGAGAATCCTCAACGAAACGTCGGTTTAATTAAAATAGTAATTGTGTTCCATATTATTTTTTTTGTGTGTATTACGTAATATGTCAATTTCTAAATGCCGCTCAAAGAAGGTGAAAATTGAAGTTAACTACTCTTTTACTTAGTCTTAGTTAGTCTTACATCATACATGATTTACAAAATTAATTAATTAGGTACATCGCCCTGCCGCACTTTATATAATAAAATAGGGAATATATTTCGATCAACAGTAGTACATACCTTTCGCATGAAATATCTTACAACGGCATTGATTTATGGAATTTTTGTAATAAATAACTTCGATTTCTCTAGACTGATTGATCGATCAACCATGCGTTTGTTTATTTGACATTTTGGTCGAATATTTAGAGTGATCGCCCTTGAATTTAAGGATCCTTCATTTTTTAGAATCTTAATTATTAATGAACAAAACCCATCATTAAAGATTCAAATACACCTGTCATTTCATTTGATTCAAATTAATCTATATATTGATTTTTTCAATTTTTTAAAATATCCCCTTTACACTGGCAATAATTTATGACAATTAATGAGGTTATAAATCAAAGGATCCTTGTTAAATACTCCAAAATGGCCGACGGATTGGCAAGAGTCCTTGCTAAATCAGAATTTGATTCTGAAGCATGTGTGTATTTTCTACCTTTTCGATGGAATTTACTCCTGTCATTATGACACAGCATTATTTTCCATTTTCACCAACTTTTGTATTGATTGAGGACAATATTATCTTAAAAACTGGAATAAACGCAAACCTTGTTGAGTGCCCCGCCCCTCTCAATTTTGCCTGGCTAGGCCATTTTCTGTCTTTTGATGGAATTTTCTTATTATGACAAATTATTGTCGAAAGCCCCTCGTTTCATTTTAGAGCCAAACCATTGCAGTCCATAGACACTCATGGTATGGCCTCGCAAAAAGACGCCTGCCTCTATTTCTTCCACTAGGATCACCCTTGTTGAACTTGGGATAAGAGACGTTTACATGTTCCCATTGATGATGGCATTGTAAAACACCCCACAATAAAGTATCTCATTTCACCAACTGAGAAGAAATTATCACTTTATTCATAGAAAATTGCTATTAATTGACAATCATTATAAATTCCATTTCCTTATTAAATAAATGCCAACTGTCCCAATCCTGTAGATCTATTACAAAACACAATTTTACTTGCCTCTTTTGTCTAACCGTAGAAAGTCTTTTTTTGGGCAGTGGCTAGAAAAGAAACCTCATCATCTTTCGAACCTTTGTGTTTTGAGATTAGGAATGATACTGTATAATTCCGTAGTAGCTGTTGTGATTGTTGTGAATCACAACAGCATTCATTGTCAAGTTTTTCTTCAAAACATTTATTCCATTTCTGCCACATATATCATACATGTATTTCAACTATTTAACTTACTGATTGACTTTATTTTTTTGTATTATAGTTGTTGCCAGAATCGCAGCAAATGGAGAGAACGAGCTACTTGATATGAAACACAAGGTTCAGATGCTAAATGATGAAACAGCACAATCATTAAAGAAAAATGTATATAAAAACTATTCTCAGTTTATTGAAACAGCGAAAGAAATATCGAGTAAGTGCATATTACAATATATTTCTGTTTAAAGGCTCAATACCATTCTTGTTGTAACTGAATAATATGTCCCAATCTTTATTCTGGTCAACAAATTGTACTATTTTACAATATTCCAATTAATTGATGATACAAATTTCATCTTAACACACCTAATTTAAAAAATTGGACAAATTCAACTAAATGATTTGAAAAGCCTAACGTAAACCTTTTCAAATGTGACTTGGATTTAAAAATATTTTTGAACCCTCTGGACAAGTAAAATAGGATGTAATGGATAATTTACACAACAGGTAGGACACTTAAACATCTAATACTTAGAATAAGGCTATTATTTATTTTCTGGAGCTGTCAAGCCAGCAAGAGTGTTATTGTCCCTTTAAGCAAAGATTCGTGGAAAAGCTAAATTATCATGTTCTAATTTCTAGTTTGGTTATATTTTGTATTTTCCTTCAGAATTAAATTTCTACAGGAATGGAGTTTATCATTGGTCTGTTTTCTTATGTTGTTATCTGTAATATTAATTCTAAAAGATTGTTTATTAAGAAAATGAATGTTATATTGAATTGTATGTAGATGTTCATGAATATATAAATTCATATTGAGCTAGAATTACGCATGAAGTTTGTTTGTTTTGTTTGTAGTTTTGGAAGGAGAAATGTATCAGCTAAGTCATATGTTATCAGATCAGAAAGCTTTAATGTCCACCATGATGGAGATGTCATTGGTCAGTGATAAAGGTATTTGAAATAAATAATACTATTAATGACAGACCTTCCAATGTTATTAAAATATAATGCTGGGATATGATCAATCATGATTTTGAAGAAAATTGGTTAGTGTAACATATAACCATAAATTTTTTATAGCACTGCATAGATAATTGCTTTATTTCATTGAAAGTCATTCAATCACATGTTTCAATGTAAGATAATGGTGCCATTTCTTGTAAAATACTCTAATTAATATATATATTATGTATATAATTTAAGCCGTAGTTGAAGGACCTAAGGAAGAAATCGAAGAAAATGAAACAAATCCCGAAGAAGAAACCCGAAAAAACTTAGCTTTCTTACTTGATAAAGTAGAAGGTTGTTCTGTAAGTAGTGGGGTTGTTTCGTCATTTTAACTTTAATTATTGGTTGAGAGTTTTAAAACAAATCATCAGATGAAAAAACAAATTTAGAAGTACATGTATATGGTGAATGTTGTAAATCTATGGGGATCTAATGTGTAGTAGACCCTATGTCAACTATTTAAACATACATTATGCAAGAGCTAAATCTGTCTATTGCAGGTCTTTCTTTTGGCCTGAAATGTTATCTAAACTATTTATTAGACATTAATTAACCTATCCAGACCATAATCAACTCTAGATGGTATTGCTAGCCTGCGATCTTTAGTGGATTGTGAGCCGATTTACTGCATAACTTTCCTTCTCGATTTAACGATTAAATGGATAATCGAGACTATGCTGTTTATCGTACTGACTTAAGTAATGATGATCAAGGCTAGGCGGAAATTCGATTGTTTGTTCTCAGTTCATAGTGACTCAATTTGAATGAAATTTTCAGCAAATTGCCTTTACATTATCTAGTTTTTAACTATTATAGTGAGAACTGCCAACTCGTTATTGAATCTCCCATAATGTATCTTTAATTATAGCGGGGTTTTTTTTAATCTGACACCTGAACAGATCAAAGGATAGAGTTATCTGTCTAACCTCAGAGGTTTTCTCTGGATTCAGTGGTTTTGCTGCGGGCAAGTGAATTATTGAAATAAAGATATACCGGTACTTGTGACTTAGTTAGTGTCAAGTTAAACTCATTTCCCTATTCCCCTATTCTCTCTCTCTTTGTTTAAATCAGTGTGTTAGAAGGATTGATTTTTAACTTTTTAATTATAGAGTGTTGCTGAAGTACCTGGTAGACAACTAGTACATAATGGTGATTTAGTAGAACTTGATGCTGAAACACTAACACAGGTTCAAAGAGTTCATGCATTCCTTTTAAATGATAGCCTAATGATTGCCACCTGGGTTCCTAACAGGTAAATAGGTTTACTGAGGTTAAAGTTTAACCTGTTTTAACATTTAAATAACTGTATTATTAAAAATATATAGCATCATAAAAGTGGTTTTACTTCTTTTAAGTTAGAATTGATAACCTTTTATTCAGATAAAAACCTCAACTCATTTATAAGCGAAAAAAACTCTTCCTTCTGTATGTTTTTATAATAACCATTTCACTATTATCTTTAATATATTACGCATATTATATTGTAGAAGAGGACCAGTAAGGTATAGATTTCAAGGTTTATATGAATTAGATAGTTTAGCTGTTGTTAACGTGAGAGATGTTGGACCAGTTAAAAATGCGTTTAAGATACTTATGTTTCCTGAAACTAGAATGTATCAGACAGACAATACTAAATCAAAGGTAATAGATTTGTCTCAAACAAATATTGATATGTGGTTAATAATAGTACAGAGGTACAATTATTCTTCAATGTAAAGGCCCAGTTTTACACATGTGATTGCCTTTTCAGGTCACTAGAGACTATGATACTTTCAGATCAATATTTAGCTTGGAAAACTATTTGTAGAAGAGTATCTGTGTAAACTCTTACTGATAAGAATTGTAATGCTTATAAAGTTACGTGACTGTGAGTCAGGGAATACTATATAGTACTTTTCACATTTAACAATGTGATTGAAGATGGTAGAATTCCTGCAAATAAATTTTCAACATTTGCACCAATAAAGAAATCTCAAGATCAAAATTATTTTGTTACACCCTGCAATGATAAATTTGTTTAGGTTCTGTCAATAGAAGAATATATGTGTATTTATGTGTATTGTAGAGGCAGTGGCTAGATATTTTAGATGATACTAAAAAAAAGAAAGCATCCAAAGATAAACAGAAGAAAGAAGCTGCGGCAGCAGAAATTGCTCTAGCTGCTAGTACAAAGAAAGAAACAGAATCTTCTAATCGTAAGTTCAGTTTTTTAATTAAGTTCTTTATAAATTATGTTAGAATCTGTTTAATTAAATTTTAAACATAGAAGACAGCTAGAATGCTATTTTAATGTTAAGTACCCGTACTGAGAATTCAAAGTTACTTTGATAACATATTACCAAATATTTTAAGATAATACATAGAGTATGAATAAAATTTTAAGATAAGAAGAGTTAATCTTTAGTATTCCACTTTCTGAATGTTTCGTTTTAAGCTGCCTATATCTGTCTCTTATATTTTCATTTTTCTGTCTTTTGTAATTTATTTTAACTTACAGAATTTGCCATCATTGAATCATCAGTTGTGTATGATGAATCTGTTACTAATGTAACAAGAGGTCTGTTTAAATAACACTGTCAAATTAATAAACTAGTTTACCAAGCTCCCTACCTGATGCGCCTGGATTTTTCTTCTTTTTTTTTGTTCATTGCTGATTTTATTAAGCCCTTCTTCATTTTATATCATTTACTTGAAATATATAATGCATACTGAATATAAATGATTGATATTATTGTATCACGAATATTAGTTAATGTGATTTATTTTATATAATTATTTATTGATTAGAATTATTTAATACATTAATTAGTTACACGCTTACATGATATTCTATATTTGCATAAAGTCAGATGTTTATTTTATTAAAACATTAATGATAATAATGTTTATGATTTCTTTAAATTAAAATGAATTATTTCCTCCTGCTGTGTGATATTTTATGATGTTTTTGAAATGGTAATGGAATAGAAGGAATGAATATGTTTATATTATAATTTACTACAAACAATCTATGTAATTATCCTGGTTATCCCACACCACAGTTCCTGCTTATCATAACATTATTTAAATCCATATTTATAAACAATATTACTTTTTATAAAAGATTTTTCAGACAGTTATTCTTTAAAGCATTCTGTACAAAATCTATATTATTTACAAAACAAGATACACCCACTGAAGCTGACTATTCTATCTATTAGGCCATACTAAAAAAATTGTTTGTGGTTCTCTGATAATCTTTTTAAAAAATCTGATGGAGATATTTTTGTTATTCACTATCTGTGTACTGGGGAATATACCAAAAACTGACAATGATTTTAATTTTAATTTGTGGTGACCACAATCTGCTCTGTGCTTATCTTCTTTTGTAATATAATTTCTTTCTATACTTGTATACTATTGATGGGAAACAATGTTTACATATAGTGAGGAGCAAAAGTCATAATATAGGTAAAACTTTTCTGTGGAGTGTATATATATATATATAACTAAATATTTATGAAGATATTTAATGATAAAAAGCCAGCTGGTACACATCATGGCAGCATGTAGTACATTTAATTTTTTTGATGATAATCTTGTCTGATAATTCTTGCAGCTTTTGAAGATGATGAAGATGGTGAATTTACTGATTCAGATTTTCTGAATGCTGATTGGTTACAAGAACTACCAGAAGATTTAGATATGTGTATAGCACAGAGAGATTTTGAAGGTGCTGTTGATTTAGTAGGGAAAGGTTTGTGTTGTTTTAATAAATTTTTAACTTTGGTACATTCGATTACTTTTTGTTTCTAAAAAGGATCCAGATTGATAGACATTGTCCACATCCATCATAAAATATCAATATAATAATACCAAAGCTTTGTTACAAAATTTGGTGATATATTTTACATGCTAACCTGTGCTGGCTCGCTAAACTGGAGGTCCCAGATGTTATCCCAGTTTTGGTCGAGGAAGTTCCTCAGGATTTTCCAGCATGGTTTCCTCTTATCAATGGTGCAGGACAAAGGGCCTGATAAGGAACTGTGTCATTCGGATGGTATAAAAACTGAAGTCCTTGAACCCTTGAGGTGAAAGAACCCTTGTATAAGAGTAAGCTGTAGCGCTGCTGTCCAGGCAAAATTTCTCCCATAGCACACTGTATTGTGCATGCCTGTATTCATTAGTCTGGGTGAAGCAGAAAATTTGAATGTTAAACCTCATTTTATTTCAATTATATGTTAAGCCAATTTTGTATTCATTTTTTATTTTTCTTCTAGTGAATGCATTTCTAAAAGACCGACCTAAAACTCCAGGAGTTATAGAATTCAGGTAATAATAGATATATATTTTTAAAGTGAGCAACACTTGTATATATTATTTTGCTTTTTTTACACAGCAGCTCAGTCTATCTTTATATTTAACTCACAGTTAAGAGCAGTCATTAATTTGGGTAAAATAGACTATAAGTTTATGTCATTTATGTCTATAGAACGTAAAGTTTCATCAATTTCAGGCTAAAAATTGACCATTTATTGCCATGCTATTCAGTCTTTTGTTTAATGATTGATTATTTTAAACAGAGCTAGAATAGATCATCGTATTAAGTTATTAACAGAAGGATTAATGGGAGAGTTACAAGTTTCACCTGAAAGATCTTTACGTGGTGGACCAAGGGCTGCTAGACGAGCCGTTACACAATTAATTAGACTTGGTAAATCATCACAGGTATACAATCTACTCAAAATAATTTCAACCTTCAAAAACTCATACAAATAAAATTTATAAAAATTACAAACCATTTACTAAAAGCATCCTATTCTAAGTTGATATTGTCAGAATATTATATTTATCATTACTTTTACATTTTCAAATTCTTCTACAAACTACTTGATTGATTTCAAAAAATTAGGTAGGTGGTACTTAATGAGATTTATTCAAAAAAAATTGATAGGAGGCTCCTTAAAGGGGAAATTTTCTTCTGTAGATTTGACAAAATTTTGACACTTGGTTAGACATTTTCAATTGTTCTTGTATGAAACCACTCAATGGATTTATTTGGTCTGTATGAGTGTTCAGTATCATTATTGTTAGAATGTAGTTGATTAGTCTCGTTGGGCCTGGGTAGTTGCAACATTAAATGGTTAAAGTCACATGCTTATTCAGAATTGTTCAAATATAGTAGCAGTACAACAGCAAATTTGACTTGTGTGATGTACTATCAGAATGCTTGGGGTTATTTTCAGGCATGTGAACTGTTTTTAAAAAATCGAACAGCCTTAATCAAATATAATATCCGACAATTAAAATTTGAAGGAGCCACAACATTATATGTAAGATGCCTGTGTGGAGTTTTCTTTACAAGTTTAGCAGATACAGCAAAAGAATTTCTAAAAGCTTTCCCTGATCATAATGGCTGTTTCTCAGGTAAATAACTATGTATTCTACTGTAATACAGATATTACAACAAACTTGCGAAATATTTTACAGCATTTCTACTAATTAAATAATACAGATATAAACATATATATATAGAAAGAAATGATGTTTAACATCCCCTCGACACAAACTAGGTCATTTTAAGACTAACATATCGTCAATTTTACTGCAATAATTCTCCTGTGCGTAGGGATCTTTAGCTGTTGGACAGGCGATCTACTTCTTGTCAAGTACAAGCAGGGAATCTAAACAACACCAAATGACTCAATGACAGACCTTACAACCTATTGTGCATGTTAAACCATTCCCCCCCCCCCCCACACACACACACACTACATATATATAGTTCTTGTTGTCATTGTTACAATGCTGCAGTTGTGTCATTCCATGTTTGATGCATTACAATATATCATTATTCCCACTTCAAATGATGACTTTATCTGATGGTAAACATCATTCATCATTGTTAAACTCCATTTTATTTCATTTGTATCAAAAATTACATCTTTATCATTACAATTTGAATGTTGCTGTTGCCTCATATAAAGATTTTCATGCTTTGTATATGTGTTTTATAATATAAATTATGTTAAGTTCCAAGTTTAAATATTAATTACAATATGTTAATATTTTGTAGCATTTGTTGTATGGTCTAAACATGAATTAAAGGCGTTTATTGGTACTTTCTGTCGTCAAGTATTTGAGAGTAAATCCAGTTTAACAACTATAGCAGATTGTGTTATATTAGCTAAAATACACTGTGAAGAGGTAAACATTTCTTTTCCAACTATTAAAGATAATTCAATTTATTAACCATTTAAATACTGAATTTTTTTTAGTCATACAGCTAGAGAAGATAACTTTTTTTTGTCTTTGGTCATATATCTTTTGAGTTTGAAGAAGTAAATTTTAATGCTTAATAATCAAAGGGTTTAAATTTAATCTCAAATTTCTAAAAAATATATTGTATTTATTGTTTTGATTTTTTGTTACAGTTAAAGAGCATAGGGTTAGATTTAAGTTTTTCTCTTATGTGTATGTTAGAACCACCATTACATCAAGTTGTAGAAGAAACTAGAGATCAGTTAATAGAGGGTGCTAAATACAGAGCTTCTGTAAGTTAACAATTTTCATTATTATTTCGGTCAAACAAAACACCCAAAATATTCTGGTTCTCAGACAATTCTTCAAAAAACATCTGATGTGGGAGTCAGGACTGACAGGAGGGGGATTTACATTTGTCAAAGACTTGTGTAGCTAAATGAATTATCACAAACATCAAATTCGTGGTTTTTCATTTATCTCACCATCTGTTTATTCATGCAATTTACAAGAATTCACTAATTTCAATTATCTTGTTACATATCTCAACCAATTACCATCTCATATATATCAGGACTGTGTTACTGTGTACTTCTTAAGTGAGCCTATTGGACACTTCTAAATTTAGCCAAGAGAGTTATTTCCTAATATTGTGGATGTGCACCCCTTTTTATACGCCCACATTTTCATGTGAACGTATATTGTCGTCGCCCCTGGGGCCCTGTCCATCCACAGTTTGTTTGTGGACACCCTACAGGTCACAATTTTTATCCAATCTTGATGAAACTTGAAGTGTATGTTTATATCCAAAGATCTCGGTTCCTTTCGAAGTTCACACATATTGGACTAACTTCCTGGATTAAGGCCCTTGATTGTATGGAAAATCGCGTTTGTAGCTTGAGGTCCATCTAGAGGTCACAATTTTTATCTGTATTACCGTCACATCATAATGAGGGTTGATTTTGAATTTCGTGAAAATCGGACCGAAACTGACGGACAAAATGGCTGCTCCCTGTACGCAAACAGTGTTAAAGTATGTAATATTAAGTTGTGGGCCCTAGTCTAGAGGTCACAATTTTGATCCAATTTTGATGAAACTTAAAATATATGGTTATATCCCAAAGATCTTGGTTCCTTCCGATATTCCAATATTCGAGCATATCAGACCGTAACTTCCTGGATTATGATTGTATTAAGTTGTGGGCCCTCTAGAGGTCACAATTTTGGTCCGATTTTAATGAAACTTAAAATATATGGTTATATCCCAAAGATCTTGGTTCCTTCCGATATTCCAATATTCGAGCATATCAGACCGTAACTTCCTGGATTATGATTGTATGAAAAATCGGGGGGGGGGGGGGCAGCTTCTTCTCTGTCCATCTCTTGCAAAATTTGGGCGTATCTTGCATGGCAACAACTGGTTAAGTGACGCAGTAGTACTTCCCAACCGAAATCAGAGTGGTTTTTTTTTTTAATATGGCCTTACTATTATAAATATTTAACAGTTAGTCCCAATAGGAAGGGTAAAGTGGACGACTCTGTACTAAGCTATCCAACACAACAGTTTCCTTGCCTTTTAATATTATATATATTTAAAACAGGATGATCTATGGAGACCAATGAATCATTTAAATAAAAAAGACTGTGATAAATTTGTAAGTGAAATGGCAACAAGTGGTTTAGATGCTGTTAAAGATTATGTTTATGGTGAGAATTTATATGGCAGTGCTTTATTCAGTATACATCTGATAGGCTAATAAATTGAATAAAATTAATGAAACACCTTCAAAATCTTTTGTGTTTTTGGCATTTATTTCCTCTTTTGTCTGAAGCACTCCTTAATCTAATGGTCATTGTTTATATTTTTATTTTTAGATGAATGTTTTGTTAATTTGACCATGAATACTACTCAGTTTAGTAAAAGTTTACTGATATTTGCGGACGATTTGGTGAAACTTTTTACTGTAGAATGGGAAGAGTTTATAGCTAATTGTTTAGCAGCTGTGTTTAAAGCTCAGATATCTCATATAGAATCTTCTCTTCAATCTTCTAAATTTCAACAAGATGTAAGTTTATTGTATTTAAATAAAGAATGTGTTCAAGACTAAACTGGGAGCCACGGTGTCTGAGTAAGGCATATACTCTCTAACCCAAGGTGTCTTGTGCTTGATCCTGATGTTGGCAGAGAAAATCCCTCTGGAAATTTCAGTCTGGTTTCTCCCACATCAGTAGTGCAGGACTGCAAGCCTTGCAAAGAACAGTGTCTAGGGTGTACAGGCAAGTTGAAATCTCTTGTAGCACACTGCATGCCATATTATGTATGTCCATCTTCATTATCCCAGTTGGTGCAGAAAAGTAGGACGTAAATCCAATTCATTTTATTTTCAGATTTAATACATGTATTACATATGGGAGTCAAAGTTTAAGGCAATGTAGGTTGTCCAGTACTTATTGGGTTAATTTTAAATTATATTTTGAAATAATTTCTTGATTTTTCAGAAAAAGTTTATACTAAAGAATGCCCAGTTTATTTTAGAACAAGTTGTAAGCTGTGTAGAAAAATTATATAAAGAATTTGACAGGAAATTTCCTCAACAATTACAAAATATAAATGCTGACTATAGAAGACTAAAGAAATTGGAATAATTTTATGTTATTTCATTACTGAGTGCAATGTTATGTATAATAATAAACATATATTATTTTATATATAATATATAATTAAATTGAGGCTAAGGTAGTTGGGCAGTTAGGGCACTACACTCCTGAATAGAATGTCCTGTGGTCAAATCAAATCCCAGTGTGGATCGAGGAACACCTTCAGGATTTTTTAAGCCCAGCCTTGACAGACATGGTCATGGTGGTTGAAAGACCAAACAACGATGTGTGCCTAGTTATTTGGATGAAACCAAAAACGAGCCGTGTACATTTTGGCTGAATGTAACAGAACTTTTATCTATTGGACATGAAAGAAGAGTTGGCCGAAATGCCACTTTACGATCAAACTTCTCGTGTTTCACATTGTACATGTAAATATGGAAATAAAAATTATCGTATGTTTGTCTAAAATTGACCAAATTATTGTATTGACAAGACATTAAATCACTTTCTATTCCATTATAATTAAGATGATATATAGGTGCTTATTGTAGTAATATCCATACAGTAAAGTTCTACAGAAAAATTCACAGCCTTACTTTGCATTCCAGCAATAAATGCTAGCAAGATATTTATGTGAGGATATCAGTATGCTTAATTTCATTGTTATACACCCACATTGAAATGTGGTTGTATATTGTCGTCGTCCCTGTCCGTCATCCACAATTGCTTGTAGACTCTCTAGAGGCTAAAGTTCATATCCGATTATACACAGTGTTTAAGGTCATGAGACGATGAACCCTATTGATTTTCAGTGATTTCCATTAATTACTGCCAGAGTTATGGCCCTTGATCACTTTGAAAAATCTTGTGAATGCTCTAGAAGCTAAAGTTAATATCCGATTGACTTTAAATTTATACACAGTGTTTAAGGTCGTGAGACGTCTATTGATTTTCAATGATTTCAGATAATTACCGGTACTACCAGAGTTATGGCCTTTGATTTATACACAGCATTTAAGGTCATGAGACGAAGAAGCCTATTGATTAATTACTACCAGAGTTATGGCCCTTGATCACTTTTGAAATATCTTGTGAATGCTCTAGAGACTAAAGTTATCATCTTGATAAACAGAGTTTAAGGTCTTGAGGACAAGGATATTGGTTTTCAATGAATTTTGAAAACTTGAACAGCTAAATCCATGATATTAAATGTTTCGTATACCAAACCTTAGCATGGGGCAGAACTAAAAGCCAAACAATTACTAATGATTTTCGAATGATTACTTAATGAATTGTTACTCTTAATCAGATTTTATTGTGGGCGTATGTTTCGTCGCCTGGCAACCTATCTTTTAAGATGAGGATACTTGATAAGCATAATAAAATAATATGATGACTAAACCAGACATATTTTTGTTGGTGATAACAAAATGAGTAGGAGAGATGAAAATATGTGTTGACTTCATCTATATAACAAGTGTTTATTATATGAAAATATTTAACACTGAATATACATGTATACTATTTATTGAATAAAATAACATCTATATACACTATTAAATGGGTGTGTAGATTTTTGTGTACGTGACTTAAATATATCTAACACTAACAGGGTTCCTAATCCTCCTAGAGGAATGTTCCCAGATACCTACTCCCTTTTTTTTGTACATGTATAAAAGATCTACATAGCAGTACCCTATTATCATACAATTACCTTGCCACCCTGAAGTGAACTTACAAATTCTCCTACTTTTCCAGTCTTAATTGAATTAGATTTTATTTCCTTCCAACTACAGGTACATAAAATCTAGTCTCTGTTACCCAGATTAAATGTCTATGCTATTTGGATGAATACAGGATCTTATATACAGAATAATCCAGCCTTGTGATTGCTCCTTTTCACTGATATGTAAGTACCAGAGACTGTAATCAGTAATGGCAGTTAAATATCAAAGTCAGCTAATTTGGACACAAAAAAATAAATGGTTAAACCATTAATATGCATCAATCATTTAGATGTTCTTGGCTCTTCCTGTGGCAGATTCTAAACCCCTGTTGCTGTGACTGTCCCACCATGCCACTGATTGAAATTCTTTTTATACAGTTGATGTTATACAGTAGTGAAGTTATATTTATAGCCGTAGGTCGAGATGTTAAACCTGTTAACGAATGAAGCATGCTATAAATGACTTGTAACATTGACACCTGCTCAACATGCTTGTTGTTATTGCACAGACCCCCACTTCTCTATATGATTTCTACTAAAACTAGTGCTAAAGAGTGCAATAACATTGAACGGTTAAGCTCCACCCAATCTACTCCACCCAATCTACTCGAGGGAAAACAATCTGCTTATTCAACGAAAAGAACAAAGGAAGATTTCCCGTCCATGTTACAAGTTTAAAAAAACTGCTACCATAACTGGTGGGTATAACATTTAAAAACAGTCTGGACACAACCAAATTTTAGTTCTAAAATTGGATGAACTTTATCTTGTACAGTACAACAATTTCCCGAAGTCAGAAAACTCTGTTTAAAATAGTTATTTATTATCTAATGATGATATCTATAAATCAATATAAATGACTTAGAAAGTATAATGAGACCAAACCCCCTTGTGATCTGAGTGTTATAGAAATAATGGTAAATAAGAATCACTAAATCTCATACTTCATATTTCTTTAAACATGCATTATGCAAGAGCTAAATCTGCCTATTGCAGATCTTTCTTTAGGCCTTGAATGTTATATAAATTATTAATTAAACATTTATTATAACATGACAAGACCATAATCAACTCTCGATGCTCAAGATTTTCAAAGAATTTAAACACGATTGGCAGTTAATGATTTAATTTAGAAAAAGGATAATCCAGACTTTGTTTACTATTGTAACAACAGCAATGACAATCGAAACTCTGCTATTCTCCAAATTTCCAGATTATCTTCATTCAGATAACTAATATTTTCTAAAGCTTCACTACCCCTCAAGCAGCAACTACATAAAATATTCATAAACTGCATAAAATAACAGTGGGCTTGTCAAACCCACTATATGCCCACCAGCAACAAAGTTAGCCATGCTTAATCTAAGCCCAATCCCAAACAGCAAGTTTTAAAACAATTCTGTCAAATTTGTTATTCTAAAAATTTTTTAAATTTAACAGGGTTCTTCCTTATTCCCCTATGAACAATATGCCCCTATGAACAATCTCACCAAGATTTGAAAACTGCCTCTGTTAATTTATCTTTTGCAATTTTGCAAAACATGTTTGAAAACAGACCAACGGATGCAGATGGCAATAATATAATCCTACCTTACATATAGATGTATAAAATGACCATTTGACACGCACAGGAACACAATATAATAAATACCAGCTACCAATACCATAAACAATGTAAAAAAAACTAAAATATATGTATATTAATTAATGGCACAAAGATTAAAGTTTAAAAAATACAATAAATCAGATCAAATAACAACATAACATAGTCACAACCTATAGTAAGTTACCGCCCTAGATCATCATTTGAGATTTTAAATTTTTGCAAACTACAATATTGTGGAAGTTGAATCTTTAAAAGTTATATGGGTCCAAAAATGGTTCAATTCCGTTCAGTATTTTAAAAGTTAGAGATTTAAAAATTCAGCGTTCTCTGCATACAATATAGCAAGATAGCCACAAACTGTTGGGTAAAATCTTTCAATGGGTCTTTTTTTTTAAACGGATTGAATCCAAGCCGGGAGAATAATCTACCACTGATATTTTGGTTTTTATTTTCTTAATCAAATGAGTAGCCAGAGAAAAATTAGATATTGTTTGAAATATGCACGATCGGGGGTCAGTAACTTTAACTAATTTCTGTACCTGCCAGGTTTCATAATAATCAACAAATAAAATTTCAGAGAATTCTGAGAGCCTGTGAAATTTCTAACACACAGACAATTAATTCTTAGTTGTACTGCCTGCTATAAACATGTGTAGTAATATAAAAAAATACGGCCAACATATTAAAACATCTCTTTACCGTCAAAATAATTTCAAATCCATTTTTGAATAATTATTTTTAATCTCATATTTCTAGTGTAGAAAATAATAATCTAATCTCATTGTTGTTAAAAGTAACAAAATCCATAATAGTAGATATGCTTTCAGTATCCTGGGTTTTTTTTAAAAAAAATTAACAAATGAAACAATAAATCATTGAGTAAATCCATATCTAAAGATGTTAGATATTCAAGGAACAGGGTCATAATTAAATAACTATATTACAGTATTCTACAACTAATCAAAATAAAAACAAGATAAAATGATATGATGTTCACAAAAAATAAACAATTTATCTTAAAACAAGCAATAAAATATTTTATCATAAGTTTTGATTACTGGTATTCTTTTGATATAATAAATATTTCTTTTTATTTAATTATATTTTTAAATGGATGATTCCAAACAAGAAAATACAATGCTTTAATATAGAATTTTATGTTCAGATTACATGAATTAAGTTTTCAATTAATATTATGACATTTCACACAGAAGAGAACAGTGAATTATAACAAAATAACAGATCTGTTAGATAAGACAACATGATAAAATATAATATATAGTCATATCTACTTGACAATTTTAAAAAGCATTCAAATAAAATCTCTAACTTTAACCAGTAAAATCAGATGTACACATACGTATCATCTATTTTCAATAATCTCAGATCAATTTAAATGAGTAAAATTAATATTCAGAAAAAAAATGTGTCTAGTTTAGCGTATAAATAAAAGGAGAATCTATTTTATATCTTTTTTTTCTGGTTTTGATGACTTTCTTTAATTATATATGATATAATACAGAAGTCAGCCAGAATATCCCCTCCCTTTATTTATACTCTCAAATGTTAACAAAATTAAATCCTAATAAACATATAATCTTAAGGCTCCATATTAACAGATCTAAAACCTCTAAATAACAAAAAATATATTGTTTAGTCTTACTCCCGACAGTTTGGGTCAGACCTGTAGCACTCTTATGATATTAATACTGTTGTGGATATCTATAATTGCATAGAAGGATAACGCCATTCTCTTAATGGAGCTTTATTTTCTTTCACTGACTGTACAGACACAAACTTCATTAAATAATGTGGGCCACCAGATTTTTCATTTGTCCCTGAAATATATTATATAATAAAATGCTGTACGTGTATATATTTATAGACTCGCTACATCAACCATTTTAGAATAAAACTCCAATATTGCAACAATATAACCTCTCACAGAAAGTGATAAGTATATTTAGAATATACCTCAATTAACAAGTACGTTTAGAATATACATCTTTTCACAAGTATTTTTAGAATACACATTTCACTAGAATTCAAACAAGTGTGTAACTAACTCTTACATCCCACTTCTACTCGTTGCCACAGGCAACCTTTGATAAAACTGTCCTGTTTATTTGCAATACATGCATAAAAGTATCCGTGTATCATAAATGTACAGAAAGAGTACTATTCATTTCTGATACACGGATACTTTTATACCGTCTTAGATACCTATCAAGCAATAAGTAGCGGACATTTAGTCCGACCCAGATCGCAATTGATAATGATGGCTCTATAAAATGTACATGAAACAACTAGTCAAAATCATAGTAACAAAACAAAATGGGGGGAACTACATGGCAGCTCAAAAACATATACAATGACATTAAATTAACATAACAACATATTACAAAAATCAATTATTATACATATCAATTGGCATTCATAATTTGGTTTGATTTATATTAATATGCAAAATATATAAATTAGAATATTGAATAATTATTTTAATTGTGATGATAGAAGGCGCAGTTCTCTTGCTGGACACTTCACAGGCATTGAAAATAAGCAGGATGAAAAAAACGCCTAGAAAGTCATAAACTTTATTACAAATAAATTTCAACGGAAGAACCATCCGCCGATGCATACTTTCACCAGGAATGACCCACGTTTCGCATTTTCTTTACACTACATTTAATGATATCGCAGTCCTCTACGCCATAGACAAGTTGTTTTGACGATGTGGTCTAAACAAACAGGTGATTGTTTTACGCTCAGAGTATCATAGCAAGACGCATGTGTAAAAACTACTCAGGTCGTCTCTCCACTGCGAAATCATTCTACCATGAAATGTAACGTGAGGCTCAGAAAGGGATAAATAATGAAAGAGCAGAAAGTATTTGTCACTTTCGGTTGAAACGACTCGATAATAAATGTGATGTAAGTAACTTATTAGCACCTTTCCTCGGTAAGTAACTTATTAGCACCTTTCCTCGGTATATCGGTGAATATCAGGACAGTTTTGGTCAGGAGCCGCCTCGGCCAAAACTGTCCTGATATTCACCGATACACCTCGGAAAGTGTGCTAATAACTACTACATATTATCGTCGGATTCTAGCTGGTGAAAAGATACTATTTTTCTCAATAAAAAATGGTACAATCTATACTATGGTATTTTAAGTGAGATCTTATAGTTTAAACATATTATTATAGCAGACTTACCCGATAGTCTGGTTCCACCAAATGGTTGTTGTCCTACAACTGAACCTGTTGATTTATCGTTAATATAGAAATTACCAGCATTATCACGGAATAATTCAACTAATTCTTTCTGTGCACCTCTGAAATATAATATTAATATAATTTGACTTGGGATGTTTCAAAAGGAACAGAGTAAATTAATATATTACATTCAACATTTACGCTAAGCAAAGCTATACAATTTTAAATTGAAGGCAATCGAAAGGTGTCAATTGAATAAATGCCAAAGGAATATGATACACTATATCACAACCAACCATTATAGTTAAATTGTTTGATACTGCTCACATTACATAATTTTTCGGGCCAAAAAAGACTCAACTCCAACTTGCAAATCTGTTAATTCGTAACATTCCAGGCTGACTTTTGATGCCTCCTCCTCCAGTTCATAAAAATCTGAGGAGACAACTATTCTGGGAGTGCGAGTATGAATGTGTACAGACTGTGTACTTACTCATCCTTTGCAAAGATAGCTGCCGTTAAAGCAAAAGGCGAGGTCTGATTGGCTAGTTCTGCAGTTTCAATGCATTTATTATCAGGATAAACATAAACAGTAAGTACTGGTCCAAATATCTCCTGAAAACAAACAAATAATATGGTTATGTTACATCAATATAAGTACGTGCAGGAGGACCGCACTACACCCAAACAAACAGGTAAGAAAAACAGACATTGCAAGCAA
The DNA here is from genome assembly GCF_932274485.2 of Patella vulgata. Taxonomy (NCBI): domain Eukaryota; kingdom Metazoa; phylum Mollusca; class Gastropoda; family Patellidae; genus Patella; species Patella vulgata. The sequence continues at coordinate 51,069,828 of NC_065885.2, forward strand.
TAAACAACAAATATGAATTCAAGTGAATGAATGTCAGTTGAAAGAACAATCAATCATATTTGTTTATTACTGTATACAAGGATAGAAGTAATATTTATAATATGATTGTCATAAAGATATGGTATCTTATACTTTAATAGATAGTTATATCAATACCTCTTGCATTAACCTATCTTTTGGATCTTTTGTTTCAATTATTGTTGGTTCTATAAAATAACCTTTGCTGAAAAAAAAAATAACCAACTACTTCATATTTCTTGATATTATGATAAAATATACAATATTATTGCAATGCAGTGAGTTTTTGATTTATACACCCCTACACATGTTGATATATTAGTCAGTAGATGATATTATAATATGTATATGTATATAATAATCCATAATGAAAGCTGGTATGAAACTAAATAGCTTTATTTTATTCTTAAACATAACTTTTTCTCTTTAAATTACTAACTAAATTCAATTCAATAGTTAGCTATTAATTTATTCATGACCATGTACATGCAGTAAAATTATTCCCAGACATGTTATAAATTACCAAGTTTGAATTAATCATTTGTGTGCAACTATTTTACTCATGATAAGTTATTCACTGGTCAATCTTACCAACAATTTACATAGATAATAATAAATATACATACCTGTTATTACAGTTACCACCGGCTATTATTTTATTATTTGGGTTATTTTTAGCATGATTTACATATTCTTCTACTCTATTAAAGGACTGAAATTTTTAAAACCAAACAATTACAATTCATTGATCTTGTCATCATTATGATTTATTTGTAAACAGATAGTCTTGCATTATCATTTTCATTTTCATTATGTAAGCCGTATAAAAGAAATACTTTGGATCTGAGATACCACTGCATCATAGATTATCAAGCATTCATATTTACTTCGGCACACATTATTCTTTGACAATAAAAACACAAAATTAAAATAAAAACCACCCAATCACAATGATAGAATAAGTGAAAATCAATGAGGTTACTGAGAGATGTGGGGAAAATCAATTATTTTCTTTTATATTCTTACCTTATCATCTATCACAGCTGTCACAAAGGAATCTTTTTCTAAAGGTGAACCCATTTTAATTTCTTTATGTATATTTATAAAACCATCACGAATGTCTGGCCATAATGATTCAGGAACGTACATTCTTGAAGTTGCAGAGCATTTCTGTCCATTAAACTCGAAAGCTCCTCTAATAGTTCCATTAACAACAGACTCAACATCAGCCGATGGATGCACAAAATGGAGATTTTTTCCTCCACATTCTGAAAAAGATAAATGATTAGTGAAATAACCAGTACTAATCAATGTTAATCGATGTAGAGATCTTGAAATTTAATCCCTTTTTTATTGTTTTTTGGTAAAATGAGACTGGTTAATAACTTGCTTTAGATATAAGTTTGTTCAGTACTGATTCATAAAGTCATTCATGAATTATTAGCAATCTTGTTTCAAATAGTAAATCCTAGCAGTATGAAAGTCAAAAAACTGTAAGATCACTGGATGTATTTAGTTAACCCTAAGCTCAGATCTATTCTTTATTGATTGGTCGTTCAAAACACATTTCAAATATACTCTTCACAGTAAACAATGTATCTTTAAATATTAACCCATAATCAATGGATAAATGTATCAAAATAACTAAGACACCCACCTCCAATTATTCTAGGATAAGATTTATAAGTATCTATGTTATTGGCTATTTGTTTCCACAGATATTTAAAAGTTCTGAAAAAAAAAATCATTCAACACATAACAAATAACAATATGAAAGAGTTATTTCTCTGAGAGTTTAAACTTTATCATCCATTATATTCTGGATACTGTAGAATCCTGTAGATGAGCTAACTTAAAGGTGATATTTTACAATATTTAACAATGACGATAACTACTTCTGGACATCTCCATTCAAACATCACACCACATTAAACATTGTGTAGACGACGTCGCTGGCAGAATCAAAATTAGCAATTGTCATTTGAAAAGGGTACGAACAGGACTAAGTATATACTAAAAGCATGCGTAACCATTATCCAGCAAAAGACTACATTATGACTATGAGAGATTTGGTATTATTAATGAAATCAGCAAAGTATTTCGTAATTATATTAAGTGTGTCATTTGAATGGTGTGCACCTATAATATTTGTAAAAGTTGATGCAAGTGTAGCTATTATTATTATCTACCTTATATTAAAATAGAGAAACCACCACCTTCAACAAAGTACATTAGTAGATCCTACAGGGCATAATAAACCAAATAAAATAGCTTACTTGACACTTCCTGTAAAATTAACACCAGCTAAATCTGGTGAACTAACAATTGTATCACCAAAAACAGGCCCGTCTGCAGGAACAAAATTAATAACACCAGCAGGTAAACCAGCTTCTCGATAAATTTTAAAAACTTCATAATTAGACAACATAGCTGTATCAGATGGCTTCCATAAAGATACATTACCCTTAAAGAGAAAATTTAGTTTATTTTAAGTGAGACATTTGATGACAGTGGATATGCAGAACATTTTTTTTTTAGTACAACTAGATTGTAACACATGTCAACAGCATAGTTGCTGTGATCAAGAGGTTACTGGTAACAAATGTCAACAGGGTGGTTAAGCGGTTACTGGTAACACATGTCAACAGGGTGGTTGTGGTGGTCAAGCGGTTACTGGTAACACATGTCAACAGGGTGGTTGCGGTGGTCAAGACGTTACCAGTAACACATGTCAACAGGGTGGTTGCTGTGGTCAAAAGGTTACCGGTAACACATGTCAACAGGGTGGTTGCGGTGGTCAAGAGGTTACCAGTAACATGTCAACAGGGTGGTTGCTGTGGTCAAGAGGTTACCAGTAAAACTTGTCAACAGGGTGGTTGCTGTGGTCAAGAGGTTACAGTAAAACTTGTCAACGGGGTGGTTGCTGTAGTGAAGAGGTTACCGGTAACACATGTCAACAGGGTGGTTGCGGTAAGGTCACTAGATCATAAACTAGATTGTCCCAGGTTTAAATTCCAGCATACGCATAGTAGAATCTTGGGAATTTTTAAGCATGGTTCCCACTTATCTAGAATAGACTGACTAGCAACTGTGGGAATGACAAGAAAGTGTAGCCATGTCGTCCGGATGGGATGTAAAGCCAAGATCCAAGGTACAGTGCAAGCAAAAGAATCCTTGACAGTTGGAATATCATAAAGAGCTGGCAGAAATGTGACTATAAGGGTAAAATTCTCCTCCCCTAACATGTATAACCATATTAAATAATCACCATTAAGGCTGGAGCTGCTGGTAAATGACCACCAATAGCTGTAAAATTAAATGGTGTTATAGCTGCCCAAAATCCCTGAAAATAAAATAACACATTATAAACTACTTAAAATATAACTCAGATCAGGAAAATAGGCAAATCTTTGAATGTATGTGAAGATGGTATAAATTATATAAATGTACCAACCTCTAAACCTCTATATACAGATCTATTAGTTATATTACTGTCAGGACTAAGTGGTTGGTACTGTGTCATTTGCTGAAATATAAACAATTTAACAAACTTAGTTATAAAGGAGCTAAATCTCTATTCTTTAGCATCTAGAAATGGAAACAAATGGGTTGCAACGCATATAATAATGTAATATGAATGTATATAAACTGATTTACATTCAATCGTTTCTGTTTTTACTGTAATTTCTAATCAGTTATGTTCGGCATAATACGCAAAGAGTGCAAATTAAATGGCAGTCTTTGGTGTCTGGTTATTTCAGTCTACACTGGTAGTATTCTTCTACATGGGATATGTTTAGCCTCGTCCATCGAGTGCTCAAAAGCATTCTGGCATGCAATTTGTGTGCCAATTTTAAAATTTTCATTGGGTCTTGAACCTTGGATATCAGAAGCCTGTCTTTTTACAGTGAGGAAACAACATCAATTCAATGTTAATTTAAATTGACCAATAAGTCATGTTTGCAATGTCGAAGACTGTGGATGATATTGAGTTAAAGACTTGCCTCCTTTAATTTCAATATCGAAATATGTATATATTTTTCTACCACAATTCACATCTTTATAGCTCTTAGGCAATCAGTAAAATTATGAATTCACTTGATTGGTCAATTCTTCAGATTTAATTCCATAAACCCTGATTCAGAAAACTAATTCAAATCTGATTTAACTGTAATCAATTATGAATCCATATACCAGTGACTGACACTAAAACTGCATAAATATAGCTCAACTTGAACTAGGTGCTCAGATGGCTAAAAGATAAGAACCTATAGACAAATGTGATAACTAATTTACCGTGAGAAGTTTTTCCCTTGTGAATCATAATTCAATAGTTTTATAATTAAAATTAATGATAAAATATTTACCCTTGCAAATGCAACATTAAATCTCAGAAAATCAATCAACTCTGCAGCAGCATCTATTTCAGCTTGCCATACATTCTTTGACTAGAAAACAAGCAAATCAAAATGTTACTTTCTATGTAACATCAATATTGATAAAACATGGTATATGACTGTTTGAGTATTAAATTGAGTGACTATGAGACAAGTAAACATGTACCTGTCCTATCATTGTAGTAGCAACTAAATCCATTCTTCTCTCTTTAGCCATCATATCAGCCGCCTTAAGAAATATGTCCGCTCTTTTTTCTATTGGTGTTCTTTCCCACTGTTTTCTTGCTTTTAAACAACTATCAATACCTTTCTTTATTATATCCTGCAAAGATAAAACTGACATGTTTCTTCCAATTCTATTTAGCAATGAAAAATAATAAACTTATTATTAACAACACTGTAACATTTTATGTATGCAATCACAATCACGGCACTAAACTCTTGATTAAAACGTCCAAAAGATGTCAAAGTTGGTGCCTGCGGGGCTGATTATGGAAGTGTGCTTAATCATTCAGATGGGATGAGACAACAAGGTCCACGCATGTATACTTGTCATGAATGTAAACAATAAAAACCTTAGCAGTTTGAATTCAAAGAAGTGAAGGAGGAAACACCACTTTTACCCTTCTGTTGCACATGAAAATGACCATGTTAGTCTCAAAATGACAGAAGTATTGTGTTTATGTTAAACCCCATTCCATCACAATAAAATTTAGTTATATAAATTTATTATAGTAATATTCTTTATAAATACAATTTAAGAAGAAATTCAAGTCCATATGTTAATAATGTGTAGCAGAAGGAAGGCCGTTGGGTAAATGGTAAACAGAATATCAATCTCATCTGTCAACTAAACATAAGTAATGGAACTGTAGTATTTCATACTATAAGCCTCTTTAAGGGCATAATGAGGACAAATATAAGGTGGCTTAAACAGGAATTATGCAAGAGCTAAATCTTCCTATTGCAGGTATTTCTTTATGCCTTACATGTTATATAAATTATTAATTTAGACATTAATTAACTTACCAAGACCATAATCAACTCTCGATGCTATCGGATAGTCTAGATTTTCAATAGATTTAAACATGATTTGCGGTTGATGATCTAACGTAAAACTGGATAATCAACACTTTGTTTATTATCGTAGCAATGACAACTGAGGCTACACTGTTACTGTATCTCTTTTTTTTAACTATTATAGCGAGAACTGTCAGCTCTTTATCTAATCTTACATAATGACCCTTTAATATTATTATTAAATTTAGGTGGGTTTTTTTGCTTACCTTTGTTGCATACCTGTATTTAGCTACTTTATGGTTGTGGTCATGGGGCTGAAAAACATCAAAATAATAATCTGTATTACATAAAACTAAAATAGTAAAAATAATTATAAATGCTGCTCTATATAATATCAATAGCATTTTGACAAATTCTGCAAAATACAGATACAGGACTCTTAATTTTGATGGCATTCATCTTGATTATGATTAGTTGAATAAGCACATGCATAGGTCACAATTCTAAGAAATACAATTGATTGCTGTTGATTATTGAGTGATGTTTCAACTAGGAAATAATAAAGACTAGAGGAGCCCAGTCGAAACTTCGCTCAGTAATAAACAACAACTGTATTCCAGAAAAGGATGCCATGTGTTTTTCAGGTTCCATTACTGAATAAGTAAGACTGAGAAAAGCACAAATAAGTTGATGTAAGATCAAATTAAAAGTTATTTACCGAGACTTGAAATAATTCTGGGCCAGATCGAATTTCTTCATCTCCAATGACTATTGGTATATCTGCTACTTGTTGATTGTATCGTTTTAAAGCCTCTTCAACTTCTTTTCTCTCAGAACTACCAGGAGCATAGTCTAATAATGGTTCATTCACAGGTTCATATGTTTGGAAATTTTGACTAGCATAGCTCCGTGCCAAAATATATTGTCTACAAGAGAAGTAAAGTCATCTTTAACACTTTGTGAAAAGAATTATCTGGAATACATATTTATTGATACATAACTCACTTTTGTTGAATAATAAGATATTGAATGATAATTGGTATAGTATGGTATTGTCTTGTAAGATTTTCCATATATCCCTAAACCCAAACCAGGTACAAGAAATAGGTTAACCTTTGATATTGTTTAAATCAATATCTTCATTATCTCAAAAAAAAAACCCAGAGAGGAAATAGGTAACTAAGCTTTTCATTTGTTTACCTAAAGTGTCAATTAAATTACCACATATTTAAAAACATGTGAAACCAACCAAACAGCAAGTGCAACAATTAAAAGAACATTACATGTATATAATTAAAATATGTCAAATTAATATGACAATTAATTAATAGAATATCTGCAAAATAGATTTGAGGACAGGTCTAGATTAACATTATTTGATAACGATAAAGGGCAAACTCTCTATTAAAAACTGTAACTTGCAAGAATTACCTTCATAAATGTATGTACAAAGTACAGGGTATGCCATAGAAACTAACCCTAATACACACTAAAAACTTAGGTCTCACAGACTCATGGTTTTAACTTCTTTTTTGAAATACATATGTCATATTTCTTCAGGACATCTCTGTTTTTCTGTCTGTGGTTATTTTTTCTGACATTCTGATAGGGTTTTCACAGATTACATAGTCTAATAATGTCATCATCTTCCTCTGTCCATATATCAATTATGAATTTAAAATCTGTTAAATTGTCATAATTCAAAAAAAAAAGGACTGTCTGTATATATATATATATATATATATAGCCTATTGTCCAACCCATTAAGAGAAGGCTCTGCAAACACTCTGCACCTTTCTTTATCACTTATTGTCCGTTCAGACATGCAAATTAAACTGGTTTAAAATCCCTGGCAAATGTTTCACCAGTTTAATTTGCGCATCTGAAAACAAAGGTGGGGCAAATAAACCAGTTTAATACCCAGTTTTGCACTGGTCTTCGAAAAGGCTTTTTTGGCCATCTGAATGGTTTGGCTTAAAATCACCACTTTCGGCTTGCTTTGGGCATGTGCAGTAAAGAGAGCGAGAGAAAAAGGGTTTAACGTCCACTCGACACAAACTAGGTCATTTCGGCATTAACATATATATGGTTTAATTTTTTATTTCAATAATTTGCTTGCACACAGGGGTCTTTAGCAATGGGAGAAGCGTAGGGGTCTTTAGCAGTGGGAGGAAACCAGAGGACCCAGAGAAAACCCCACGAGGTTGGACAGGTGACCCTACTCCTTGTCACGTACAACCAGGGATTCGAAACCACAACAGTTGACTCAATGACAGGCCTTATGATCCCTTGCGCATAGGCTAACCATTCGGCCATCCATCCAACCCCCCGCATGTGCAGTAAGCTATCTTCTTGGCAAAATCACGACATGTGCCAATGCGTATTAACTCTATTTAGTTTAACTGGTTTGGCTTATAGTATGTGTGAACGCAACACTAGTTCCCGGTGATTATAAACTAGTTTAAATATAAGCATCTGAATAGGTTATATAAGACAAGTTACCCACTTTTTGCAGTTATCTTTCTGCTATCACTATACCCATGTAATAAACATCAAATAAACTAATAATCAAGTGTAAATTTTACATGGTCGACTGCCTATGAATAGAAATGAAATCCACAATATCTAATTACAAATATACCGGACTCATTTCATCACTTATTTCTTGACAGTCTTAATCTTAACTAGACCATACATTTGTACATTTCTACTTTGACTCTTGATTGGCCCGCATTTCGCTATTCTTCTTTGAACGCTTTTTTTTGTCTCCATTCTATTTGCTAAAAACATCACCTTATAATATCTTGTGATAATAAACCTGTGCCACATATAAATGTTAGGTAAAGTTGTTTGATGGGAATCTTATTTTAAATGAGATTGAATCCAACCTGTTTTTAATGGGACGGTTTATATCCTTCAATTTTTTTAGGTCTTTCTTTTAATTTAAATATTTGACTTTCCTAAATGGTTTCTTTTTGTAACTTAAAGATACATTATGGGAGATTAGATAACGAGTTGGCAGTTCTCACTATAATAGTTAAAAACTAGATAATGTAAAGGGAATTTGCTGAAAATTTCATTCAAATTGATCCACTCTGAACCAAGAATTTAGCAATTGAATTTTTGGCCTAGCCTCGATCATCATTACCAAAGTCGCCACGATAAAAAACATAGTCTTGATTATCCATTTCATGATTAAATCATGAATGAAAGTTGAGCAGCAAATCAGATCCTAATCCAGTAAATATCGCAGGCTAGCGATGACATCAAGAGTTGATTATGGTCTGGATAAGTTAATTAATGTCTAATTAATAATTTAGATAACATTTCAGGCCTAAAGAAAGACCTGCAATAGGCACATTTAGCTCTTGCATAATGTATATTTAAGTATCTAATTGTTGAAACTCTGATTTTCCAATTTTACCATTTCCCATAATATCTTGGCATCACTGTTATTATGATACACTTCAGCTTCTATGAGTTTTTAAGAAATTTTATATAATATTATGGCTTGGTCTAAAAGTAGCAAGTTGTTTCGTTTCAAAAACTTGGGAGCATCTATTGTTTTCCTTGATGTTAACCTTTGTCAACTATATTGTTTACATGTATTATTGATTATTGTCATCTGCTAGAAAGATATTATATACCCATGTGTGAGCGGGAGTAGAGGTGATATAGTTATTATTTCGTAGATGATGTAATAAACATGGTTCAAGATGTTAATAGTTATTGAAGTTAAAGTTTAAGAAAGCATAAGAAATGATGTTGAAATCATTTAGATAATGCTGGTTTAACACTAAAGGAAAGTTAATTAGTCCTCACTATAGTCTTCTGATTTGATTTTCACCTCAATGAAATCAGCACTCAGATTTTTATATTTGTTGCCCAGATATTGGATGCTTGTTCCGGATGGTAAAAGTGATCAATTTAAGGAAGAAACAGAGCCTAATGTCTCTAGAAGTTTCTTAAAAGGACGTTCCAGTTACTATTTAAAAAAAGACCAATGCTACAGGTACATGTAGCCATCAGATTCCCAACAGATCAAATCCTCTAAAAAGTTGATAAAAGATCAAGATGTGCCGTATGTCAGTCTACATGCATTTGGGCCAAAGATTATTCTGATAAAAACAAAATGTACTGTGTCACTGATGATGGAACCGAAGCCAATGGAGAAGCTGATTAAGAAATGGTAATTTAACCTTATTTACAAAAGAAATTCTGTTTTCAGAATCTCTTAGCACAGCTATTATAGATACAGTAGGCTTAACGGTATATTATCAAATATTGATATAAATTATTGTGATACATACAAGTTGAAATAATGGTGGATTTGGTTTAACAACTTCCAAATTTGCTTGGAAATCTTGGTCATTTTGAGGGTTATTTAGACACAAAAATGTTACAATTTTAAATTAAACAATGACAATTGGGAATAAAGAACAGAATATTATCAAATAACGAAATAAATTATTGTGATATGAGTTGATATAATGGTGGATTTGGGTAATCGTGCTACCCGTAATGCTGTAGACATCAATCACCATAGGGTACGTGAGACACTTCGATCTAATTGTCGCGTTATTGTCTACAAATACAGTGGCTGGTTTTTTGCTGTGCTGACTTGTGTAGTAGATAGTTTAAAGGGCCAATCCCGATAATATTTTGGAGAATAAAACTGCTTAATTTTGTGCTAAAATCCTCTACCTCGAGCAACTGACTCAATATTTATGATACATATTCAAACAACGTAAACCTGTCAGTCTTCATCTGGAAATCGAGACCGGTGTCCCAAGCTGTATTATATATATGGTGTCTGAATAAAATCAGACTTTTTTTTTATAAAAAAAAAAATGTAGGTGAAATGTATCTTTCGTTAGCAAGTACAGCATGTGGGTCATTCACTGTATAGACCTTTAAAGGAACAAGAATCGATTATTAGGTCACCTAAAGAAAAAATTCAGCCAAAATCTTGGTTACGTGTCCGGATAAGCATTTTTGACGTTCACATCCAAACAACTCAATATTTTGCGCTGAAATTTTGAGACAAGATAAATACACCATTCCTCCATATTATGGCGCTTAAATTTCATACGTTCTCAGACTTTTATTTTTGAGACTCTGTTCAAATCGGGATATTCCCTTTAACACGCGGTACATGTTACATGTGTGTACCAGGTAGGGGATGCTTGCTTTTTGAATGTTAGTGTCTTAATTTGGATAATTAAGACTGATGTTTGTGGTCAGTGCGATTTTGTGTTGCTATACAAATCGTTGCATTTAAATTTAATTATGCTTTAATTTATGTATCTGATTTTGTACTTTTCCAGATTTAGACTAGTAGCCTATATTGTGTAGGATTAGGATCAAATATTATATCATTGTATTGTCATGACATCTGGCATTTGCATGCATTGTCATTTATTAATATTATACCCGTGTAAAACAAAAGTTACTGAACATGCCATGCACGAATATAAAAAACCTATATACATGTATACTTATATCTTACCTTGCAGTTACAAGCAATCTTCTATAACCTAAAGAAGACATCGTGTGAAAAGAATTTAACTATTGCTGATAAGTTTGTGGGTTATTCAAGAACATCAAGCATGATTCCACAAGAGCCAAATAACTACGGTTAAAGCGCAAAAATATAGTTCCTACTGTATTCCTTTCATGTTAACTTTAGAGATTCAAAACAGTAGATATTAAGCAAATGATAATTTAACACTAATATATTTTTCACGATCTCACGAAAAAACTGTCTTTAATTTATTTCATTTCCTAATTTTGTTAAATAAATGCGCTTTGGTTGGATTTGGAGGTGTGTATTTGTTTGACCAATAAGAAAACATTAGGGGGAGTATTGACCAATCAAACGGCAAACTGACAACTTACGTAAATTGGAAACTGAAAGTAGAGAAAAAGATCGCAATCATATGCTCTCACGCGTAATGAATTATCAACCCGTTTAATTGTTTCTTGTTACAGGGAAGGCCGCGATTTCAAAATAATTCAGCTCAGTTCATTTTTTAATGGTGAAGAAAATAATATAACACAGTACCACACTGAAATTCAGTACTGACAGTAGCCTACTTTATCTTCAATTTGGTTTTCGGAAATACCCAGAAATTTCTGTTGTATGCCGTTGTATTCTCTAGTGACTCAATGTGAAGGGCGCTTGCTCACTAACTTTCAATCCTCGGTATTTTCCAGCGTGATAAAGATAAAGCAAACCAGCGGTTGCCAGGCAAGATACGCCCACATTTTGCAAGAAATTGATAGAGAATCAGGGACTATAATCCAGGAAGTTATGGTCTGAAATGCGCGATCCGAATATCAATCGAAATGTAGGCCTAATGAGATAAAAGATATATTTAAACTTCATCAAAATCGTACACTATTTGCGTAAGAATAAAAGCGACCATTTTGTCAGGCATAATTTCGATTCGATTTTCACGAAATTCGAACTCAACCGTCATTATGATGTAACACTAACAGTGATAATACTAATAGTGATATATTTAAACGTTTTTTAAAATCAGATAAAAATGTGACCTAGTGGATCCACAAGCTAAAAACGTGATTTTTTGTACAATCACTCAGGGGCCAAAATCCAGGAAGTTACGGTACGATATATGCGCAAATATCGAAAGGAACCAAGATCTTTGGATTAGGCTATAATCATACATTTTAAGTTTCATCAAAATCAGATAAAAATTGTGACTTTTATAGGGTGTCCGCAACTTTGGTATTTCACTTATACACTACATGTATTTGCGTACAAGGAGCGGCATTTTGGGTCAGATTTTTACAAAATTTAAATTAGCACGTACGTCTCTAACTCAATATCATCCAAAATCTTCCACATTGAAAACACAAATAATTTGTCAATTGAAATCAATATTAATGTTGTGATCTTACGGGGAAAAGATGGGCTTCGGATATCCAATATTCAAGACAAAATAAACATTAATTTTACCATTGGAACATGAATCGTGTACCATAATGCGTTTCAGCGCAATTTATGAGGGATTCATAAAATGAGGCTAGGCATTTTCCACAAGTCATTCAAACGGTGACAGCATATTCTTATCTGGAGATCATGCGCAATAAATACTGTCGGTGTAGACTGGAATAACCAGACGCTAGGGATTGCCATTCGATTGAGACGTCTGGCGTATTTCGCCGAACCTAACTGATTAGAAATTACAGTAAAAAACAGAAATGATTGAATGTAAATCAGTGTATATATACATTCATATTATATTATTATATGCGTTGCAACCTATTTGTGTCAATTTCTAGGTCTCAAATATTAGCGAATTAGCCCCTTTAAACTCAACCTTCGTTGATGTGTAATACAAATGTGTAATAAAATGGAAAACAAATTGTGACTTCTAGCAGGTCCAAAAGCTAATAATAAAGAGGCCATAATCTAGGAAGTTACATTCGGATATGCACGATTATCGAAAGGAACCAAGATCTTTGTAATATAAACATAATTTAAAGTTTTATTAAAATCAGATCAAAATTGTGGCCTTCAGAGGATGTACAATCTTGATATACCATATATTTACACTATTTGCACACTAGGGGCGGCCAGTTTGTCCGTCAGTTTTTGTCTGAATTTCACAAAAATAAATGAAATGAAATGGAAATGGGGTTTAACATCCTACTGTTCTGCTCCGACTGGGCTAATGAAGACAGGCATACGTCATACAGTGTGCTATGAGGGAAATTTTGCCCGGGCAGCGGCACTATGGCTTACTCTTACATCGAATTCTAACGATTTTCACGAAATTCAAACCCAACTATCATTATTGTGTACAGTGAAATATTCAAACATTTTAAATCGGATAAAAATTGTGACCTGTGGAGTGTCAACAAACAAATTGTGGATGGACGGACAGGGGCGACGACAATATCCGTCCACATGAAAATGTGGGCTTATAAAAACAACGTCTAGTTGTTCGGAGTCCTAATTGTACTGTTAAATACCAGGAAATGAAATGAAATGGGGTTTAACGTCCTACTGTTCTGCTCCTAAACTGGGCTAATGAAGACTGGTATATGCCATACAGTGTGCTATGAGGGAAATTTTGCCCGGGCAGTGGCGCTACGGCCTACTCTTATATCGAATTCCAACTGCCAAGGGATCTTTTAGGTGCACGCCAATATGTACACGGGACCTCGGTTTTTCGTCCCATCCAAACGACTAGACAGCTGTCCTTGTCAGGCCCTCCGTCCTGCATCACTGACAAGAGGAAACAATGCCGGAAAATTTGGATGAACTATCTCGACCAATGCTGGGATCGAACACCCGACCTCCAGGCTAGCGAGCCAGCGTCTTTCCTACTTAGCCACGTGATCCCCCTAAATACCAGGAACGCACTGTGAGGGGTATGCTGTTGATAGCATGATTAGTTTTTTTTTCTATTTCAATATCCAGAAACATTTTCAAGTCAGATACAAATAGAAAGAATTGCTAATAAAAATTCAACTATTACTGGGTTTTATTGATGGTTGCTAAATTCACTTCACTTCTACCATTTCAATCAAAGAAATTCTAAATTACTTGAGGATAGGTTTTTCAAACCTTAATTACGCAATAATTTAGTTGTTGATAGATTTAATGCAATTATTACTACTGGCAGCATCAATAAAACACTTGTTGCTATCAAAAATTTCATTATTGGGCAAATATAGAACAAATTATTTCTACTTTTAATGCTAAGTATAATGAAATATGTGTTACTTTGGGATTCCATGTCGTTCATGACTATTGTAGGTATGATTTTTTTTATCTCCCAAATATAATTTTGCTGTCAGTTTTCCAAAAAATTACATTTGTGCATAATATTTTGTTTGTGTGAAGGCAAATAAATCACAAAATTATAGGGATGAAATTCAGAAACCAACACCTCTCTTTAGCAAAATCTCAGTCAGTCTCTTGTGAATGCAGACTGCAGTCTCACAGTAAAAATCACTGCCTAGCCAAGCTGTTTGTTTAGGAAGCAGTTCTTTGACAAACAGCGTGAGTGCCCATCCTTCTAAGTAAAATGGTCAGTAAAATTTTTTTTTTTTTTTTTCGCCACAGGCCTTGAAGTGCATTCATATCCTAATTATTTTATTTATTTTTTTAAATAACCAAGAAAGATAACTGCAAACAGTTTATTACAAAAAAAAGAAATTATCTTAAAATGTAGATAATTCTGAAGGTAACCATAATAACAACAGCAGGAGAAATATGACAATAATCACATGGCTAACAAGATGGTCTTCTGGTTTCATTTTTTAAACACGAGTTCGAAAGGTCTGAAAAAATTACAAACACAAAAACAATTTACAAAGACAAAATGTGATTCCGGAAAAATATTACAAAAGACACCTTAATACAACAAATATTAACAAATATTTGAATGATACAATTATACACATTAGTGGCATTGTATTTCTAATGTCACAAATTGCTAATATTTTGGGGATTTTGTATAATATTTAGGTAAGCTTTATATTAATGCTGTCGCCAACTATAGAAATTGTAAAATTGCTTCCAAAACAATCAAATTACTGTAGATTTTACACAACTAAGTCATATCAATTGAGGACTTAATGCTCATGATTAAATGATGTTTGATGTTAATAAAGCCAATTACATACAACCAAATACATCATTTGTTTGACAAAGCAGCGTGGACACAGGGGTGGGTATGATCTTTTACACCAATGGCTTGGCTTGTTGGTGGGGGCTGGGTTTGGATTCAAAATGTAATTACAATCTAGAATTGCAAAGCAGGTATGAAAGCTTTCATATTCAAAGTCACATTCAAATCGTTCATTAGATATATAATTTTAAAATACCAAAGAGTTTGTTTAAAAATTCTAACTTTGCACTTTTTTTGATTCTGTATACAAAAGACTGATACATATATTGAGATATATCAAAATTCTGTCTGATAACTTTTATAGCGTTCATCATGTTAATCTAGATTACTTCATTTTATGTATCACACACGATGATTAGAAACATTGGATTTGTATCCGTTGACATCAAAAGATTGTCTAATATCTTATAACTTTTTAACTTAGTTTCTAAATAAATAGTTTCTAAATAAATACTTTAGTATTATTGTCCATAAATCAAATACTTTGGCTTCTGCCACATTGGCCATTTAGTCAAATATTCCATTGGATCCCCCACCTACCAACACCGCCTCAACTTTTGAACTGGCCGCACCATTTCAATGGGTTATTTCTAAGACAAATATAAATTGTAAGTACTTTCAAATAATTAAAAGTATACATTATAGGAAATCTAAGTTGAAGCTTATCATATAAAGGTCAGATCGTGCATTTTCCAATCTAAAACAAATTATACAGTATGTCATTTTCAGAAAGATAAACAGGAAAAAAAATGCTACCAAGGAGGTCAATAAAGCTATTATTACACTTGATCAAATATATTTAAAGATGCATTATATTTTAGAAACAGAAGATGGGTCTCAAAATAAATTGTATCAGTATAGTTTTTAAAAATACACCATTAAATCATTTTGTATTAGCACATGCTATTAATTTAAGTAGGTAATACCCCAAGGATATTTTTTGAAAATGGGTCCCACAGCCAAACCGCAGCAAAAATAAAGATACAAAGAGTTTGAGAATATTGAAAGATCACATGTAACCACAAACAAAATCAGATAATATAAAATAGTGCTGAATATTAACATTCAAGAGAGGATGATTCGGACTGGAGTCAGCTTTTCTCATTATTAGATTTTGACTTAAACAAAAGCAAATCCATTAGGAAGTAAACTCAAATCAACATATTGTGAATTTAAGTATCCACATAGTTCAGATTTACTAGGTATAGATGGAGAATATATCAAGTCAGTTCAAATCAACAAGGTAACCTTATCAAGTGAGCTTAATTCTACCAGATCTGTCAAGTCCATGTCAGCTCAAATCAAATAGCTGTGGTTATTCCAGCAAGTAATTTCAAAACAAATAGGTGTGTAAAGCAGGACTGATGTGAAGTCTATAAGTCAGCTCAAACCAAAAAAACGTGGAAGTTGTGACAAATGAAAATAATATTTTCAAATATTACACAAATAATTAACTCTTTGCTTAATTTGCCTTTTCTGTGTTACACTATTGGTTGCCAAACTATGAACTGCTAAACAAGCAAGAAACTGAACTAAATCAGGTGACTATCTTATATAAATCATTTGATGTAAATATTCTAATTTGCCCTATAATTGCAGGTGATTTTAATGTAAAATTCATTAGTGGAATGAATGAAGCAAGAAAATGTGTCATTGTGAGAAGATGGGTAAAAATATAAATACATGTAAATGCATGCAAACAACACATATTGTAACACCGTAAGCACAGTTTCTTTTAATTAAATTAAGGGGCCTGACTAAAGTGTGAAAGGTTATGACAGGGCATTCAATATACAAATTAATAATGCTCAAGTATCTTGATAATGTATAGCAAATGTAAAAACAATGATTAAAGAAGTTTTCATTTTATTCAAATCAACCCTCCAATAACAATGAATAAATCAATTATTAACAATTTGATATAAATCCAGTTTGTGGTATCTTCTGACTCATTATAAGGAGTAAATGAATTATTCTTAACCTCATTATAGCAGATTTCATGACTAATTATAATGGGTAAATGAATTATTCTTAACCTCATATAAAGAAACTGTGGATTACAGGTTGCAATGTCATGGTAGTTTCTAAACAATTTCATTAAATAAAAAAGTGATCAGGACACCAATAATATAACATATAAATTCAAGTAACAACATATTATAAGATAAGAAAATAAGAAAAAAAAAGAAGATAAAAATAACACAGTTCTAACAATATAAATATATAACAAGATTAAATATATATCTAGAGATAAAATATAAAAAAAAGACACATTCTCTACAAAAAAGAAAATAAAGGCAATGGGTTTCTAAACACAAAAGACATTATTTAGACAAGCTAACCAATTCTGAACAGATTGTGAACACTTTAACTTAGTTAAATATTCTCATTTTCAACTAAATTTTATTTTTGGTTTTATTTTTCGACAAAACGCTGAAATCAGGTTTGAGTATGAAGAAAATCAATGTTGAAGAGACAGTTTTTAAAATCAGTCTTTACGAATAATTTACATTCCTGCATTTGATATTACATTAACTAAAATATAACTAAATTAACTGATAACAATTTTGACATTCTATTAGACAATATTAAACTGTTTCAATGGCATTTAGTAATTGAACTAGAGTATACAGGTCACAATTCTATTGAATACAATTACTGCTTTTTACTGAGCGACGTTTCGACTAGGCTTCTCTAGTCATTATCAAGCTAGTACATTGAAGGATCACACATACTGTATACGATTTGAACATTATCCCGATTTAACCATCTCAAAATACCTAGATAAACTTAATTATCTCAAAAATCTTTCTTCAACTGAGATTCTAAGATTTCTAGATACTAAGTTCTGATTTAACATCTTCAAGTTTCAATAATACGTACCAAAGGATTTACATCAAACACAACAATAAACCAACAGAAAACTAGAAAATTATGAAGTCAAACACGTGTACCAGTACACGATTAGAGTAATGTCAAATGAAATGAATGAATCTGTAAGGATCTGGGAACTTTAAGATGATTATGTAGGGATCTCTCTATCCCATCTAAACACAAATGTGTGGCCCTTTTGCACTTCCACAATTACACGATGATATGTTTCCATAATGACTAGGCTCCTCATTTTTTAATAGCACCACAAATATCCCCTACAATGTTAAACTAAACGATGTAAAACATTAAATGATTGTGAACTGTCAATCTTGTAAGCTCAGAAATATCTCATGTTCTACATACTCATTAAACTTGCTACAGGTTTTTTATTGTATGAATGTACTAAACAATCTAATTGTAACTTTTACTCTGTACATATTGCACATTTGTACAAGTAACTTAATTTCTCCTAAGATCAATCATTATTGAACTTAAGTTTAATATTCATGTTGTAAAATTAATCTACAATAAACAATTTCCCTAATAATGTTACTCCAAATAGTAAATCTACAAGAAAAAAAATAATACTACAGCCTTATATCTTTCAATATTACATAAAAATTTAATATTTTGTTGCTAAACCAAAATATCACAGGAAAATATAGAGAACTGATAATTCAAATATAGGTAACAAAATACAAATGAGAATACATTTCATGTAATTAATGCTGAAAACCATTCAACAAGAACAACTAAATATTCATCGACTAAATTCTCCTATAATTTAGAGTGGGTGTCACTCATCCAATTTAATTTCAATCCATATTTCTTTGCTTAAATTGTTATTTTTGTTGACAGAACAAAATCCAACTTTAGCGTATACAAAATGTATATCAGGATCAATAACCAAGAATAAAAAATTTAAATTTCTGTTGTAGTTTGTGTGCAGCTATTTTGAACACCAATGATGTCACACATAATAAATTCAGTGACACACGGTCTAAGTACACCCCCAGATGTCCCAAATACATGGCTAAATAAATCTCTTATCATGTAGACTTCTATTAGATATAAATGCAGCCATAATCATGTTTTATTGCATACTAAAATATATAAATTGTTTTCCATTTTTAATCAAATTCAGACAGTGTACTATTTACAGTAAAAAGCCTGGAAATAAACTAGTTCCTTTAGGAATGGTCTCTGAATGATCAGACGCCTGTCCGCTGACCGTTCTTATCCATCCCAATCAATATGAACATACCCCTCTTCCCCACCTGTTTTAAGGCTATTTTGGAATCCTTATCGACTATTTTTCACCGTGGTTCTTCTTTTTTCACCAAAAGGAATCATTTATTGCCACATCTGACACAAATTTATAATAATTCAAAACTATTTTCAAGTAGTATTTTGCAATTAAAAAACATACACAAAATACGTTTGAACTGATCAGACATTACTAGACTCAAACATGCGAAGACTGCATGTTATTTTTTAATTGCAAAATTCTAATTGAAAATAGTGTCGAATTATTATAAATTTGTCTCAGATATGGCAAGAAATGATTTCTTTGGGCGAGAAATAAAGGATCACAGTGAAAAATAGAAGGTAAGAATTCCAAAAATAGCCTTAGAACAGAGGTGGGGAAGAGCGACATTTTCATATTGCAGGTATATAGGGACAAATAGGAACGGACAACGGACGTCGTCTGATTAGAGACTGTTCTAGAAGTAAACCATCTGTTACTGACAATTATACTGGTGCCTTATTTTTGTCAAGCAGAAATTTGCAACTAAAATTACTTCCAGGCATGGAAGGTAACCTGGCAATGTCAAGCTAACAAGGTAGTATGATGTGAAAGAAAATAAATTTAGAAACAAATGACCAGAACATCAAAATATAGGGGGATGCAGACTAAATTTTGGATATACAGCGTAATCAAATGTTGTTTAAATTTGAATCTAGTGTTGATTATTTTATCATAAACATATTCTGCATGTACTGGCAAGATATTTTGCTATCAGAAACATAACATAACACATCTACAAACATTTTCTATATAACCAGGAAATGTGTTTTTACTTATCTGTATCAAAACAACCTTCAATAAGTCCCTAATTCTTTAAAAGAATTTAAATAAGATAAATGACAAGTTATAGATTATATTTATATAGATTATATTTGTATAGATTATATTTATATGAGTAAGAAATAGTAGAAAAATAGCATCAGATATACAACATATAACAATATATAGATATATCACATGTCAATACGAGACATCTTTGACAACATACCACATCACATTATTTGAGTATGTGTGTACTGTAATGTACATATGGTTAAGGTATCCGTAAAAAGTCTTACTTAGAGAATATTTAAGCCATTTTTTAGATACACTCCTCCCTACAAAAGCAATGTGGTCTGTCGAAAAGCGTCTCTATTTGTTAGTCAGTAGCTGAAATGTAAGTAGTATATTGTCAAAACTTTGAATACCTTATCTGATGTAATAACTGCCCAGGCCATTAAATACATTTTATAAAAAAAGGAACACTTATTTCAACAAAATCAAACAAGAAATCTAAAAGTACTTTGCTTGTTTACATTTATGGCACACATTGGCCTAATTTATTTTTTAATCTTACAACAAATATTTATGGCGATATGAGACAGTGGGCAGATGGATGCTCACTACAATTCCATGTGTGCGCTTATCAGAGCCGGGCTGTTATTATATTGAATACAGTTTTATGTCTTTAACATCCCTCCCTTGTATGTGAGGAGATCTTAAATAATGTCAGTTACCTGAATGAATTAAATGTTTCGGTCAATTTTATATTTGTTATCAATAGATTATATTTGGATATAAATGACTATCTATATATCCATCTATATATTCTATGTTTTATATCACAATATAATCAACCATATATCTGGTAAATGCTTTTACATACAGTACGGTAATACAAGAGAAGGGAAGACTTCAAGAGACAGGTATAAACAGTTTGAAGCAATAAAATATTAACAATGATATAATTTTTAAGTAAAAACTTATTATCCATTTATATTCCACTTCTATAGTACAGCAGGACCTCACTATAAGGCAGTTCATTATAAGCCAGGTTTCAGGTGGAAACCACATTGGCTCCTAGCATTATATTGAAACCTTTCAGTCTAATATGTAAGTGACTTACAGGAGGGAGAATATGTCAATAGACCCGATAATAGAGTTACAGTGAAACCTTTAGTCTAATATATAAGGGACTTTACAGGAGTAGACCCCAATAACAGTATTAAAGTGAAACCTTCAGACTAATATATAAGGGACTTACAGGAGTGAGGTTATGTCAATATACCCTGATCACACTGTTACAGTGAAACCTTCAGTCTAATATATAAGGGACTTACCGGCATGAGGTTATGTCAATATACCCTGATCACACTGTTACAGTGAAACCTTCAGTCTAATATATAAGGGACTTACAGAAGTGAGGTTATGTCAATATACACTGATAACAGTGTTACAGTAAAACCTTCAGTCTAATATATAAAGGACTTACAGAAGTGAGGTTATGTCAATATACCCTGATAACAGTGTTACATTGAAACCTTCAGTCTAATCTAGAAGGGACTTACAGGTTATAACTATGAACCCCAATAACAGTATTTTAGTGTTATAGTGAAGCCCCAGTGTATTATATTTTATGTTCATGAACTGTACACATTGATAGAAGATAATAGGAGTTATGGTAGGCTATACGTAATTTATATCCAATCTCTATAAATCTAATTTACAAATATCACTATTACAGTATAACTAAATATCTTAATTCTATGTTAACAATCTATAATATATATTAATCTAATTCTGTTTGAAAGACAATAACAATTAAGAGAAAGGGGTAATAATTTAAATAATTTATTTACTAATAATAGAAAATATTGTCTTGTGTTAGCAATCTATGTCTATAAACTATGATTGTGCTAATGCACAAAAAGATATGTTTAAGAAATATCAACTTCCATTTTAAGTTTTATGCTGTTATCTCTTTCAAATCTGAACACAAGTAACTCTTCCAAAGCTGTGCTTAAGTGAACTCATCCATCTAGAATTTTTCATTAACAATTAACAACTTCAGTGGCCTTATTCATAAAAACTTAATATTTTAAAGATGTGAAGGCTTCATTCTTGAAATATTTGCGTTCAAGTTTTCATGAATAAGGCCCCAGGTAATAATACTACTCATGGTATCCACTGTACAGTAAACTCATAGTCTTAGAAGTTCAAGAATAGTTGTCATTATTTTATTTCTGGGCATTCAGAGACTTTCTACTGTACATATGGTACATGTACATTTCATTCAACATTAGTTTAACAACACACCAATAACAATTGTCATATCTTACAAACTAACAAATATAAATATAGAGATTTTAAATACAGTACATATATATGTGTTCATTAAATTCACAATGGGCGAATTAAGAGAAAAAAAACAACAACACAACCATATCAGTCACAAAGAAAGTAGAATCTGGGTGAATAATAAATTGAATAATAAATTAAATTATGTATGAATGGTGATTAAAACAAATGTCTTTTCTTATCTAGCCAATAATTCTGGACCACAGATATCAATAATCTTTGTCTTCTTCAATGTCATTTCCACTCTCTTTACAGCAGGAAGAATCAGCATCTGTTAGAGGGCTGCCATCTCGAGACGGGGGGTTCGAGTCCGGAGGTGGGGAGCTGCAATTATAAAATATTCAAAATATAATTAAACCGATTAATTACTTCCAATCTTTTTATTTACCTAATCACAAAATATGTAATCACTGAATGCTATATTTTAAAAATATTCTACCTACATCCCATGTTGTTCGTTATTACACAAAATGTTGATTTGACGGATGATTACCAGTAAATATAGAAAATCTATTTTGGATAAAATTAATAATAGATTTTGTTTCCTTCATCATATTAGATTTCTAAAATTAGTCTTTTACACTAAATCTAAAAAACTGATACTATCAGTATCTATCATAACAACAGGTCAAAGGACTTTCATTGTCCATTGGGTAAGAGTAAGATTTTGCTTAATGAGAATATAAATGCCTATAAAATAAGAGCTATTTATCATTGTGATTTCCTTGATTAAATAAAAGGGATAATTAAGTATTTTCAAAAACCCCATTAAAAAACATTATGACAATTAAAGTTACAAGCCCAAAAAAAGTTAAATATGCCCCCTCAAAATACATAAATTTGGCCAATCGATGGACTACTACAAAACCATGATAGTATATTATTGATAGTCAAGGACGTGTTTTATTACACAGATTTCTATCAGTTCAGTTGTCTTGTCTCCTTTAAAACATTTTGTAATGTATACAATGAAAAATTCAACATTTTTAAAGTAATAAAATGATAATCTGAAACTATGAAAATAACATTTGTAAAATGAACTTTTCAAATATTTAAGAAAAAAGCCTCAAAATAACATGATTCGCTCTTAGGTGGATACTACTAGTACAATTTGGATGCCATCCAGTTCCCAACAGTTTAATAATGAAGCCTTTGTGTATAATATATACAGGTCTTGCCATAAACACAGGCTGTGCTAACATAAGTTTTATAAATCATACTCCTACAGTACAAGTGACTATTTTAGTGTTAAAGCTTCGAAGAGTACTAATATATATATATCAAACACAAATTCTAGAGTTTTTAAATATACATTATGGGAGATTAGATAGAGAGCTGGCAGTTCCCACTATAATAGTTAAAAACTAGATAATGTAAAGGGAATTTGCTGAAAATTTCAGTCAAATTGATTCACTCTGAACCGAGAATTTAGCGATCAAATTTTGGGCCTAGCTCCGATCATTATTACTAAAGTCGGTACAATAAAAAAAACATACTCTTAATTATCCATTTTTGATTTAATCATGAATGAGCGTTGAGTAGCAGATTGGATCCTAATCAAGTAAATATCGCAGGCTATCAATGACATCAAGTTTATGGTTTGGATAAGTTAATTAATGTCTAATTAATAGTTTATATAACGTTTCAGGCCTAAAGAAAGACCTGCAATAGGCAGATTTAGCTCTTACATAATGTATGTTTAATAAACCCACAAAGTAAAGAATATAGTCTATATAGTATGAGCTTATATAACTCTTACATAACATTGTACTTTAGTCATTATCAATACGTTATAATTTTGATTTCTAACTTCCATCACCATTATGGGTAAGCAGTCTAGTGTAGCCTCTCTAGAAGTTTTACCACCCCTTCTTATAATTAAATTTGACAAGATCAATTTTTCGACAAATATATGGTGGTGTATTATTTGATTTCAATAATTCGCTTTAGCTGTAATAGCGAAGAATACCCACAAATCACGCAATCACTAAACATGTAAAGAAAGTTGGAAATAAAATAATTAATTTTCATGTGGATAAACCAAATATTTTGAGTTCTTAAGAGACTAAACAATAAGTTACAAACTGATAATTTAGATCACTATCAGAAATATAAAATCCAGAAGTATCTGATGTATTCATTGTCAAAAATCAGGTGTTTGCTTTCATGCATGTACGTTTCTTTTATGGGAGGATTTATGCAAATGAAAAAAATCATGAAATTTGGAAGACAATAGACACTAAGGAATACTAATGACATTCTGTAATAATGGTATATAAATTTAATGCTATAAAAGATATAATCAGAACAAAATTAGTAAATAAAAGCTGTAGTATAAATAAAATAAATGTATGAATATACTTCTAACAATATTCATACCTTTATAGAAAAAACATCAACCGACTTCATATAGCTCCCTGTAAAGTAAACATGCAACATGCAAGAGTCAACAATACAGTACTAGAAAAAATGACCATTCTTTTCTCAAATTACTTGTCATTTCATATTCAAATAACATTTACACACACACACATACACAAATAGCAGCTGGCATCAAAACATTCAATGTAGAAATTTAAAACCTTCATTTCAAAATAAGTCTATCTCTATACCCATCTAGCCTATTGGTTCATTGGATTGAATTTCCATCAAAATGAATGTAATCTCAACACAAAATTTCCCTTAAAGTCACTGAATGTCACTTGCAAACTGCACTATTGTGCAACTTGAATCTCTAAAAAGAATCTCAGTCCCAAAATGATTTAATTCTGTTTAGTATTTACAAAGATATGATTAACTGAATATTTTATGGACCATAGATTTTTAAGAACAATTTAACATAGATTTAATCAGTGACCAGCGGCTGCCAGGCAGGATACGCCCACATTTTCGAGAAATGGATAGAAAACAAGCTAAAACGAAAGTGATTTTTCCTACAATCAAGGGCCATAATTCAGGAAATTACAATTCGATATGCGCAAATATCGAAAGGAACCAAGATATTTGAGTTATAAACTTACATTTCAAGTTTCAACGAAATCGGATAAAAATTGTGACCTCTATAGGGTCCACAGCCTTGATATACCATATTTTTACGCAATTTGAGAACGAGGGGCGGCCATTTTGTCTGTCAGTTTAGGGCCGATTTTCACTAAATTTGAACTCAGTCGTCCTTAGGGTTTAACGGTGATATAATAATACGTTTTTTTAAATCGGATAAAAATTATGACCTCTATAGGGTCCACAAGCCAAAAAACGCGTTTTTACGTACAATCAGGAGCCATAATTCAGGAAGTTACGGTCTGATATGCGCGAATATCGAAAGGAACCGAGATCTTAGGGTGATTAACCTATATCTCAAGTTTCATTGAAATCGGATAAAAATTGTGACCTGTAGACTGTTCACAAACAATTGTGGATGGACGGACGGACGGACAGGGGCGACGACAATATACGTCCGTATGAAAATGTGGGCGTATAAAAAATTAGATATAGTCCAAAAAAGTGCACATGACAATCAACAGCTTTAAAGGGTATATGACTCTATTTTTGTGAACCTTGAAATAGACAAAAATGGTTCTAAAAGCACATATCAATGTAATATGAATGCATGTAAAGTGATTTGTATTCAATTTTTGAAAAAAATATTTTGATTTCTAATCAATTATGTTCGGTGAAATATGTGAACAGTTCAAATTGAACACCAGTCATTTACGCCTACAATGCGTTCTACACGTTTTTTAAATTATTATTTTGTCGTTTGTGAATCAGCCATTACTAATTACTTCCACATTGTGTTGTAGGATACGTTTTTATTTATTGTTCATTACAAAATGGTACAATAACCATAGCGTACACGACTCATGTACTAATTGTGAAATGTTAATTGTGTCTTAAATATTGGATATCAGGATCCTATAGTTTGACGGCAAGATAACAACATCAATATTGATTGAAATTGATCAATATTGATATCTAATTTGTGTTTTTAATTTCGAATATTATGGAAAATATTGAGTTATAGACTTAATAATAATAATAATAAGGAGTCTTGTATTGCACTAAAACCCACACCACAAAGGGGTATGCTCAAAGCGGCGACCACACAACGAACACACACTATCACTCAACAACACAATTTCACTAATTATAACGTTTGAAGAGATAGGTCTTGAGGTTTGATTTAAACAAACTTAATGTTTTAGCACTCCTGAGTTTTAATGGCAAATTATTCCAAAGTGTTGCAGAGGCATAGGAAAATGACCGAGCACCAAATGTCTTTAAATTGTAACATGGAGTCTTAAGTAGAAATTGATCAGAAGAGCGCAAACATCGTGAAGGAACATATGGGTGTACAAGTTCTTGTAGATAAGTTGGAGCCATTTTGGACACTGATTGGTAGGTTAGGCACAAGATTTTGAAATCGATTCTTTCTGAAATCCTAATATAGAACCTTTAATATACAAACAATTATATCCATATAATATATTAACTGTATATTATATTTATGGATTTAGACAAGCAAAATAAAGTTTTACTGCACAAGTTTGCATAGATTATATCTACCTATAATATACATGTCCTATAAATACTCCACAGGTTTGATTGCATTATATCTATCTGTAATATGTCTATAAATATTCCACAAAATGATTGGATTATATCTATCTATAACATACATGTCCTATTTGGTCCTTTTGAGCCGAACAAGGTAATCTTTATAATGAAAATGGAATATTGAAAACACTATCTCCTAAAGGCTACGAAGATGAACAAAAGAAATAACTTTCCTAGGCTAGTATTTTGTACAGTGTACATTATGTTAAGCTCTGTTAAGAGATCAACTTTTCACAATAAAGGCAATTAACCGAACTCAACACAGCCAATTACAGAGAAATAGAACTGAAATCATGATACCACCACCGCACATATCCATAAAATATCTTATTCTACACTGTTTAAAAAAGCCTTAATCAAAACATCTCTAATAGCCTTATATAGCTTATAGAAAAACTTCAATCACATTAATATGTAACTTTAATTTCTATACTAATATAGGTCTGATCCCATTTATTGGTAACTTTATTACAATGTATTACAATCCAATCATAAACTTTATAGACCTTATAATATTAGGTCAACAAACAACAAATGTGTAACTGCCTAGTAAAATAACAAGAAATCACTGAGTAAATTAATAAGATTGAATCACTAAACGTATAGATAAATGGAAAATCAGAATTTTGACACAGCACTGCTTTTAAAATAATGAAATAGGAAATGATCCAGAAATGAAATTTGATTGGTTCAGTCACCAGTACCTATATTCAAAAATATCTACCATTTAGATACAAATAAATAGTACCAGAGACATCTTTGACCAGATCTTGGTGGATGTTATTTATCCTTATCATACACCCACAGCAGATGTCCAAGCAGTCCATAATCGTCACATGGTGAATTATTAGGTTAAAAAATGTCTAAACCTGTGTTTTGTGAAATATCAAGATTCTATGTACATAATCAAGAACAATTACTCTAGCAGTAATTATCAGAAACTGTTGTAATTGTTATTTATCAAATCAAAGACTATAAATTTAAAGTAGATTATACAATGACTTTTGCTGTTCCAGCATTCCCAAGATTCTACCAAGTGAGCTACAGCCATTACTCAAGAAGTAATTAAATGAAATTGTTGAAATTTTAACTCTGCACTGTTTCAATAAATCAGAACAATGTATAACTTCTGTTCCCAGAGCATTCACAAGATTCTACAGTAACTCTAGAAGTGATTAATTAATTGAAATTGTTGAAATTCCATACTTGAAATTTCAAACTAAAATTTAATAGGATTCCTGTCTCACTGTCTATGTAAGCAACATAATATCAATTTTAAGCATATTGGATGATTTATGTATTATGTTGAAGTGTATTATCAACATAAATAGTGAACTATTAGACAGATCAACTACATACATGGTGATGGTAATATTCAACCACATGCAGTGGCATTAAATTTAAGTGCAACATTAGCAAAAAAAATTTGACTGTGCAACAACAAAGAAAGAATGACATGACCAGAAAATTTATTTACTACATGAACATTCACAGGTACATATATGTACATACCCTTACTGCATGCATTATATTCCACACTTCCCTGGTTAGCACAGTAAAGTAAAGCCCAGCCAATATTATACATAAATTCAATAGATTTCATACCATTAATTATTATACAGTTAGTAAGATATATATCACACCCCATTCACTACTTGTTAGTGGTTATTTATTATGAAAGACACAACATTAAAATTAGTAATTAGGGTACTACAACTACCAGTGATCCTTTTGTCTAAATCTGCAAATTGATATGTTTAAAATAGTGTTTTGTCCAGTTTTAAGAAATCATAATGTTCATGTTTTTTATCCAACATAAACACATCATGATAATATAAAAACATTGAATAAAGACCATATTCCACTACAATATCATATCTTTATTTTCTACACTATATATTAATATGGAACATATTCAGAAAGCTGATGGCAGCTGTGTCATGTATAAGACTTTGGTCTTGATGTGATTGTAACAGAGAAGCTGTGTTTTCATTGGCTGTTTAAAGTACACTACTAAAAACCAAACACATTGATAAAACTCATCAACTGATAAGTCAAATTGGGTCCTTTAAAACACAAAATACAGAATATGAAACGAAAGGAAGTAAAAAGATGATTTTAATCTGTTTGGCGGTATAATAAATGTAATGTGTATCATTCAATCAACATTCAACCTCAAAAAATACTGTCAGAATCACATAACATACATAGTCAATTAAATAATAAGACACCTTTTTTTTTTATCAAGAAATTATATTTTGTATGTAACTTTGGGCAATGAAGAACTTCATACAATTTCAGTCAGTCATAATGTGATCTGGAATGATCAAATTTAAATTTGGAATTAACAAATTTTTAATATTAAAAAAAGATGAATGAATAGAATAATACAATAAATTTATTCTATACATTAAATGTCTGAGTTATTTTGAAAGACTAGCGTGTGTGTCTATATACTTTTACCTGAGAGTAGAATCTTTTTATATATATCAGTAAAATTGAAGTATTTGAGAAAAAAAAACATTTAAAATTCAATTTCTGGCTAGTACTTTCATGTTTAATTGTTATTTCGTTTTAGTTTTTATATTTAAATTTGTCATTTTCCTCTGTTATGACGTAACGCTATTGTGATAGCATAGTAACACAATAAAATGGCCAGACGATTCATTTTAACACGATGAAACTACTAGCTAGAAATGGAATTTTAAATGTTTTCTTTCTCAAATACTTCAATTTTACTTATATTTTTAACTGAGAGTTAGATCATTGGATAATATTTACTAGTTGAATAATAAAGATTTATAGTAATTACCTTTCAGCTGCTTCTTGTGATTGTTGTCCACTACTACTTCCTTCTTTACCATCTAATGACTTTCTCTGATAATGGCTCCTTAAACATTCAAATTCAAATTATATCAACCATTTCTATGAAACTGGAGATAACAGTTAATTTTCACCATGTTTTTTTTTTTTTAAGGGGATTTCAGAAGATTCTCAATTCTATACAAATATGATTCTAAATAAACTTCTATCTGTGAGCAAAATACTGGTGAGGCTTTAAAGATAAGCATGATGGACAGATTTTGTAAAGCAATAAAGACCATTACTAAAATGAATAACTAAGAAAAGTTTCAAGAAAGTATACTGTATATGAATTATTAAGTGAAAAATGGTGTGCACAAGAAGTTGGCTCATCTTATATATTTTGATATTAAATACTTAAGAACTTTTTTCCTGAATAACTGAAGAGAATGTGGGGAGTTTCAATAACTGACGTTTAATATTCCTTTCCAACAAGGGTGATATCGAAGATAAAAAAAAGGCAGGTTCTTTTTTTTAATAACAACTTCAATTATATAGATAAGGTTAAAGAAATTCCACTAACCTGTATCTTTGTTGTATTATAACTGACTGATTACGACCTTTTTTAACTCTATCTTTAGAGTATGCTAAATATTGACCCTGGCCACCTGCAGCAATCTTCTTCCGTTTTTGGGCATAATAACTACGAAACTGATTTTGAATGAGAACAGCAGCATGAGACATTTTTTTAAAATAGGCATACTGAAATAAAACAATGATATAAGTTTTACAAATATATATCAATGTCTCTAAAACAGTATAGAGTATGGATTTAATGTGAACACATTAGATTCCCAGATAATAGAATTAATTACACTCTAGTATAGAAGCAACTTTTGCACTCATACCATGCATGCTACTTTTTTAAGAAAATATTTAAGAATTGAATAGAATAGGTATAGAATTTAATAATTTTCAGATTAATATACTCTCGTTTTGATCTCTGTACTTAAATAGTTTTACAGTTCTCCTTTACATCAGTCTATCAAGTTTTGGTGAAAAGAAAACAAAAAGTCTGGAAAATAGCAGAAGTCAAATGTTTGAAATGTGTATAAAGTTTCATGGAATTATCTCCAACTGTGACCAACATACTCCAAAGAAACAAATTTTTCAAACAGATCGCTATATGGCCCATGACCATTGTGTATAATAATAATGATATTAATAAAGTGAGTAAAGAATTACATTATCCTTGACATGTGCCCGCCTTGAAATTATTAACAGTAAAAACTTTTATACAAAGTTTCAGTGAAAGTTTACCCTAAACATGGCAGTTATCAAATAGACAAACAAACATACATTGCCAAAGAATTTGTCTCATGTTGACAAAATATAAAAAGATCCAGTCATGACTGTGGTCTTTAAGTGTAATAATAAGGACTTACAGATGGACAGATTTATACATTATTTAAATAGATATATATGTACTTGTTTATATCTTCTGTAGTAACTTTGTATCAAGATGGCTGCTTCTATTTCTTTTCTCTGCTGTATCTGATGTTGTTTATCCCGATAAACTCTGTAAGCATTCTGTATAACTTTTGCAGCCACATACAATTTACGTTGTTCTTGGTCTAAAAATACAACTGTTCTAATTGAAGAGGGAAAGATTTACTCAATAGAACTGATCATTTTGGGACTCAAGGTAAGTTTGCCCTTAGAGAGATGTCAGATCCTACTCTTATTTTCAAAATGTCATGGAAAACATACTCTGGAATAAAATCTGGGACCTCAGGCTAGTGAGCCACTTTATTCAGAATTATTTAGGAATGTTGTCTGTCACGACAAGCAAGTGTAAATGAGATTATTGGTCACATAAAGGTCAGTATCAAAGACTGTGGTTTCTGACCTATTGGAACTGCAGCATGAATATCTTAACTTGTGAGATAGCCTCCACGGGTGTGTAACAGAGTAGACTAGATATCAAAATATACAAAATTATTAAGCTGTTCAAAATAACATTAAACAGATTTCAGAACATTGTTTTATATTAATAGTTCTATTATAAATTCTTCTTTTATACCAAATACTACATACCAGTTAATGTGAGCTTAGAGAAATCTTTTTCCATGTATGTTGATGGTGCATTAAAATATTCTAAAAAGTCAGCAGTAGTAGGTGGTGGTGAGTCTAGTGTAAAGCTATAAGGACTGTAAGGACTTTGTAAACATGTCGAATCGGGACTTAATGATGATTGAGGTGTACCTAGATCAGTATATCTACAAAATATACATAATATTATCAAATACAGCATTATACTTCCTTCTATTTCAGGGTGCCAACTGGCAATAATAAAAATAGGTACATTGCGTTGGGTGTGCATTTTCTTTATGATAGGGCAATAGAAGGGCTATCCACTGGTAAGACAGGGATAAAGTAGGGAATTACTTACACCTACACTGTTTAACTACATGTAGCTTCATATGGAGCACACAAATCCACTGGAATGACAATGGAACATCGAAGATAACAATACTATCATTAATTCTCCAAGAAATGCAGCTCAGAATGAGACATGTTGACACTCAATTGGATTGAAATGTTTTTTCTATCATACACGTGAGTTTCTTGGCACATAAACTAGGTCATATTGGTAATAACAAACTTTTAATAAAAAAGTAGATGTAGAAAAGGATACTTGATTTGTCAGGGAAAGACACTGTCATTTAAAATCTTGTTATTTGTAAATATAAAGTTATCATTAACTATATAAACTTGTTCAAATCAAAGTTTTCTGCTAAGAGCCAATGAGAAGAACCTTTATAAGTGTGTTAATAAATCGAACACAGCTCATTCTTGAAACTTCATACATAAATGTGAATATTTGATACTTAATATCATACCTATATTCATCAAAAGCTAAACTATCTGTCATAGGAGTAGCTATTCCTGAATCATCACCAAATGATGAAGCATGGGATGATTCTTGTGATGGTAGTGAACTATAAGATTCACTTCTAGCTCGACTTGTTGTTGATTCACATTCTTCATCTTTAGATGGTGATAATTTAATTCGTTCTGGTATAGCAGCTATAATCTGATTAGCTAATGTTACCATCTGATGTTTCGATTCTATACCACTACCTGTAGATATAAATAATACATCAAACAATAATTATATATCATAAGATATATTACACAATCATGTTATAAAACAATCTTAAAGTAGACATCCACAGCCTTCAACATTGAAAATATGACTTATTGGTCAAATTAAATCCACATTGATGTTGTTATCTTACTGTGAAAAGATGGGCTTCTGATATCCAATATTTAAGACACAGTGAACATTTTAAAATTGGCACACAGATCATGTGCCAGAATGCTTTTGAGTGCCATTTGTAATGCATGACTCGATGAACGAGGCTAACCATCTCTCAGGGGAGAATATTAACGATGTACACTGGTTATAGAATGCTACTCAATTGGGACTCTTTGCACATTTTGCTGAACATAATTGATTAGAAATTACAGTAAAATAGAAAAGATTGAATGTAAATCAGTTTATATACATTCATATTACATAATTATATGTGTTGTGACCCATTTGTATCAATTCCTTGGTGCCAAAGATTAAAGAATTAGCTCCTTTAACATGCATTCAACAAATTTTTCACAGGATCAATAATTTACAAGGTAAGAGAATACAAAGCTATGGGTACACAGCCCTAATAGTACTATAGCTTTTTTTTGCTTTTTTTTGTAAGGTACTGCACTAATACAAGGACAGCGTACATATTTACCACGAGTTGCCATACAAGATGGCGACAGCACAAAGAATTATGGGTAATTCCTGTCCACACAGAATCATCTATTGAATACTTAAAGGCTAATTCTATCTGTGTAGGTCGTAGAACTTTCTCGAAATCTGCTAGAATTTGCTGCTTGACATCCAATTTCCAATCCGTACAGGCACTCTTTGCCAGACGATCACACATTATGAACACAATATTATAATGATAGTGATTCTCCATCTCGGCAATTTATATATATATACATGTAATGTCACTGTATTTGAAGTGAGAAACTCAAAATGAATTGAAATACCAAGCGCTCTCACAGGCACTACTTAACTAATAAACCAAATAAAAGATAAGAAAACAGAGAATTTATCCATGAGCCAAATTAAACAAAACATTTTTTGGGATAACTGATGAACAGCATGAACAAATGCTATGTTAAAACTACCAGCTATGGTTTTAAATGGAAGTTTTATATTTAGGGAGCTATAATAACCGTACCTTGTTGATCATCTTGAACTGTAGTTTCATCATCTGATACAGCTTTCTCTACATCAACATAAGGACTATCACTTCTCATAGATATATCTACAAATAATATACAGTTTATTATCACCATTTATTAATACTACCTCATAGATAGGGTTGGTAGAAAATATCTATAGTGCTGATAATCATCTGTAAAGCATTTTGAAGATTGATAATCAATACAGATTTAAAATATCGATAATCGCGTAATTATAGGTAGTCACTTGAGAGAATCCATCTATTATACTAATATTTGTGACTGTCATTTGTCTGTCTGTCTGTCTGTTCCGGGTTGGCGGCTACACTAAATCTGCCCCGAGTCTGAAATTTGGGGTATAGGGGTAGCTCGGACCGGGGAATAACATAGGCCAGGTGGCGTTAGTCTACCACTTCCGGTTTCGGGGTTATGACCCCCGAGCGAAGCCGGGCATTCTTCTAGTAAAACATAAACTTATCACAGTATTCTTTTTAATGCGTGCACGAGTCTACATGTAGCTCAGTAACTGTAATCAAACAGAAAAATCATTCAAGACACACGTTTTGTTTTTCACATGACAAGCCAGCACCACAGAGAAAAAATGCCAGCACTAAGAAATGTTGGTCGCTTATAATGAAAGCAAATAGTTTCTCATGTTTTAAAATATTGTGGAATATTGAAATTATATAGATCTCATAGTGACCAAGAGTCAAAGGCATGAATTAAGGCACTATACAAGGTGTTCTGTGCACATGAGAAATCACTACGAGAAATAAACTCATACTGTTAACTGTAAGTGGAATCCATTTCAAAGGGAAATAACTACATTTTACTCATTATTATGGTTATGGTCATGAGCGGCAAAGATTGAGCTTTAGGCCGCATCGAGAAGACTGATATTTGACTTTCTTGGCCCCTGGCCCAGGGGTGCGTGAAGGGAGGCAAGAGCTGAGTGACTCACATTGCTGACTTTGCTTTGATCTAGAAAGTATCTGAGACATCTATAGACGCTGTCATACTAACCCTATGGTTTTACAATAACCCAGCTGTTATTACAGTAGAATCTGTATGAGCAGCCACTCCTATTCAGCGACATCTCCTTGTAAGCGGTCACGATAAATTCCCCCCGTAAAAATTCTGTTGTTTCATCTCTTTATTCAACGGTCACTCCTCTAACGCGGCCAGCGGTCACTATTTTACTAATAAATTCAACCAAACATCGCCCATTCAGCGGCCATTGTTGAATGATACCATCTTGTCGTTTTTTGTTACACCCCCGCTAATCCCGTGAGTAGTAGTTAATTAACTGGACCCCCACTGATCAGGTAAAAAGAAATGTAAAAATAACAATCAACCCTGGATAATCTATTAAAATCTTTTGTTTTATTAAACAACTAACCTGATCCTTGTTTTCACGCGTAACGACACATTATTTGATATTGATTGAATAAAATAAAAGTACAGAGTTTTGTCACGATCATCTAGTATCTCTTTTCCATTTCCCTTTATTGTTAAACGTTTTAGCGCCTCCTATAATATTACATACAGAGTTACACCCCCTGTAAATAGGAGATAAAATTAGCGATGTTTTTTTGTTCATGTGCTTTTTTGGTCAATTAAAATTAATTCATCGATTTTCTTCACAAAAATGGATAAATATTATCGAATGCATCACAATGGTATACAGTAGTATCGAAGGTTGGTACAAAATGACAAGTTTACAGAAGTTATGTCCGAGATTTGAGTAAAGAATTTTCGTTCGGCGCAAGATTCAGCGACGGTCAAATTTACCACTTCCAATGCATTCAAGCGTAATATTTAATTTATGTCAGCACAAAAAGCACCAAGATTTTATTAAGAGTCCACTCCCGTTAAGTTATGTCCGAGATTTGAGTAAAGAATTTTCGTTCGGCGCAAGATTCAGTGACGGTCAAATTTACCTCTTCCAATGCATCCAAGCGTAATATCTAATTTATGTCAGCACAAAAAGCACCGAGATTTTATTAAGAGGCCACTCCCGTTAAGCAGTCAGTTGTGAAAATTCCCTTGGGTGGGTGCTTAATGCAGATTCTACTGTATATCAATATATTAATAAGTTTACCTGTATCTAAGTGAACAAGTAAACCTTGTTTAACTGGGTTACTGGTAGATTGGTAACTGCCTATCTTCTCATTATCTACTGGCATTAATACATCAGATGATGTCATATCTCTCGTATTCACAGACAGTAATAAATTCTCATTTGATGAACGAGTGTCTATAATCAAGGGTAGATGAGGTTCAGAATTTGATCCACGAACAGGTTTTGGTACTTGGCAAGATGTGGATGTTTGTTCTACAACCGTATCATTTGATATCACATCTACAGAATATCTTTTAGATAATTTTCTTTGAGCTTTGTTGATCGCTTGTTCACTTAATCGTCTTACAAGTTTACTCTCCCCCTGGTATGGAAGAGGTGGGGGGATGTCAACATGTAGACTCTGTATTTTGTTTTTTGTGTTATTTTTTTCTTCTTGGCTTGTGAAGAAATTGGTTGATTCAATCTCTGGATGAGAAATATGTAACGTCTCCGGTGATGTGAATGTTGCCGATGGAAAAGAAGAGCTTTTTGATCTGTTGGTTTCCAAATTCTTAATTTGATCGGCAAGGTTGTGATGTCCCTTTAATTGTGCGATAGTTAATGGCAGCTGTCCATCCTTGTTACATATCTTTAGCGGTCCAGAATTCCAGTGATATAAAGTTAAAGATGCATCTGTGTTACCTTTAGCACATGCCCACATCTGAAAAAAATCATTAAATCATGTTTCCTTCAATTCATTAAACGTTAATCCATACAATCAACTAGAATAGTATTAAGCATTACTTTTCTATAGTACCTCGGTCAGTAAGGGGCTTAATCCTTTATAACTGGGAATAATACTGAAAATATCCTGATCCAGGTACATTTAATTTCTAACAAGCAAAGATTGTAAATGAACAAACTAGAATTAAATTCCTTTAAAATTTTATATGAAAGAAAGTAATTTACCAATGGTGTACAAGCATGATTATCCACACTGTGAGCATCTACTTCATATTCAAATACTAGACTTGGATTATCAGATCTGTAACATCAAATACAATATTACACTCGATCTCGTAGATAATGATCACATTTATTAACTTTGAATAAGAAAATAAAAGTAATTAATCTTATCTGATATATGCATATTCAAATTAACACCTATTCAACCTAATTATCAATGTAATAACACATTGTTTGAGAAATACTCCTATGCACGGATTGTCTTCCTTGTGTGAGTTTGTTTTCATTTTGAGTGAAGCCGGTATAACTGCACACCGGGACAGTACAGGGCTGTGTACACTAGCAGACAACCCACAACTTCATCATAGTAATTTAATAGTACTTTTATTGTTTATTCCTTGCAATATTTATGTGTCTTGTCCGCTGGTTTGTCCTCCGGATTTCTGCTTGTTTATGTGCCATGCGGATCTCCTTGACTAAACATTTGGCTCAGGTCTCTGTTGAACTTCACAATGTGTACAAAGATAAATTTTCATACATTTGAATCTATGGAAATAAGATATAAATCCTACCTCCATCTTATAAATGTAGTGATTAATTTAGCATAACCTAAAGCTGCTGCTAGATGTAATAAGGTCATACCACCACGACCTGCTTTAGGATAGGCTTCTACATTTAACCACGGTAACTTGGCTAACTCTTCACAATAACAAACAAAAGCTTTCTCATCATCACCATGGCATGATCGATTCTAAAAACAAAAATAAAACGTATCAACATATAATAAAATATAGGTTGCCAGGCTACACAAAATATATACCCACCAGTAACCATACTTTTTATAATAGGCAATATGTTTGTAAACAAACAGCTATACATGAATAGATTGCATTTAACACTTTATCAACGGACACATTATTATTATTTCCCAGATAAAATGATGTTGAAAGATAGTTGATGATAATATTACCTGTTTAGGTATACATGGCATTGTTTTATCACCTGGTGAAATTCTCTTCTCTAACTCTTCTAATCTCTCTATTAACAACTGTTTTAACAGATCATCTACAAATATATACAGTACAATCATTACATAATCTTCAAGTCTGATCATCAGGCATATTATTACATATTGGTCATTGTATTGTAATATATAGTTTGTCTTTGAAAAATATATATATTTTTCAAAGACAAACTATATGAAATATACAACATCTGAAATCAAGCAAGGTCCCAGAAAACATTGAAAAATATGTTTACTTTTTGATTGCATATTGTTTTCTAATAAAATTAAGAAATATATGATAGCACTTACTACTCATTGAGAACCATTCTGGATGAAGATCTACTTTATAACTTTTATCTTGTTCTTTGAGCACATCCTCATCTGGTTTAAACTCTACTTTAAACTCAAATACTTCACAATGTGATATAACAAAACCATCTTTAGCTACTTGTAACATAACTTGACCAGCATGATGTGCTATAAAACATAAATACAATATAACTCAGACACAAGAATTAGAGTCAAAGCAAATTCTGGCAATATGTTCTAAATTTAGCTTAAATCCATCAAACAGTTTAGGAAACACATAAATTTGCCCAATCAAAGTGAATCTGCAAAGTACCTATTGAGTACCCCAAAGACCACATATCATGAACTTCTATTGAGTTAAAATACATGTAGTCTAAATCTGTCTCCATTCAAATGGTCTCTTTCGGGCCAAATAACTTTATTTGCAGATATCATGACAAACATCACCCAATCAATAACCCTACCAAGTCACAACATAAGCCTTTTGAGCTGATGGCCCAATGGGGTAATGATTGACTCAGTGTTCAACCAGCAGTTGCCAGGCAAGATATGCCCATATTTTGCAAGAGATGGATAGAGAACAAGCTAAAAACAAAA
The DNA here is from genome assembly GCF_932274485.2 of Patella vulgata. Classification (NCBI taxonomy): domain Eukaryota; kingdom Metazoa; phylum Mollusca; class Gastropoda; family Patellidae; genus Patella; species Patella vulgata. The sequence continues at coordinate 51,108,895 of NC_065885.2, forward strand.
GCGTTGTTTCGTACAATCAGGGGCAATAATCCAAAAAGTTATGGTCTGAAATGCGGAAATATCGAAAGGGACCGAGATCTTTGAGATATAAAGATATATTTTAAGTTTCCTCAAAATCAGATCAAAATCGTGACTTCTAGAAGGTTCACAACCTTCGCATTACATACTTTTACACAATTTGCATACAAAGAGACGCCATTTTGTCGGGCAGTTTATTTTCGATTTTTCCGAAATTCAAATTCAACCTTCATTATGGTGAATGATGATATATTTAAACGGTTTTAAAATCGGACAGAAATTGTGACTTCTAAGAGAATCCACAAGCTAATAACCACCATTTTTCGTACTATCAGGGGCCATAATCAAGGAAGTCACATTCTGATATGCGTGAATATTGAAAGGAACCAAGATCTTTGAATTATAAACATGTATTTCAAGTTTCATTAAAATCGGATGAAAATTGTGACCTCTAGAGTGTCCACAAGCTAAAAATGTGATATTTCGTACAATCAGGGACCATAATCCATGAAGTTATGGTTCGATACATGCCAATGTCAAAAGGAACAAAGACTCTGGGAGATAGACCTATATTTCAAGTTTCGTCAAAATTGGATGAAAATTGTGACCTTTACAGTGTCTACAAACAATTGTGGACAAATGTCCGGACAGACAGGGGCGATGGCATAATACATGAAAATGTGGGCGTATAAAAGTCGTAAGCATGGGGTGGTCTTTTAAGGGGGCATTAGGTAAGATTAGATAAAGAGCTGACAGTTCTCACTATAATAGTTAAAAAATAAATAATGAAAAGAAAATATGCTGAAAATTTCAGTCAAATTACTTCACTCTGAGCCTAGATATTAACAATACAACTATAGGCTAGCCTTGATTGTCATTACTATGTAATGATAATAAACAAAGTCTCGATTATCCATTTTTACGGTAACCGCATTCACCACAAAACGTATTTGAATCTTCTAAATATAGAAAGCACCTGATGGCATCAAGAGATTATTATGGCCTTTATAAGTTAATTAATGTCTAATTAATAATTTATATAACATTTCAGGCCAAAAGACCTGCCATAGGCAGATTTAGCTCTTGCATAATGCATGTTTAATATAGTATAAAATTTTTGTCTTTCGTGAAAAATTTCTAAATTTTGAGATGAGAACAGAACATTAACACTTTATACATGTACCACAATTCTATAAAATGTGATCAGGATTTGTCATTTTCTTATATTCTTCATGAAAATAATAATTTTATATACTTACATGGTGTAAAACATCTCAATACACCAAACTGTACTAAAGTTGCTGGAACACTTTTACCATCAAATAAACAGGAATAGGCTGATGATGATGAATACCATGGTCCAGTCACCAATACTTTTGTTCCTCCCTATATCAATAAACACATTTTATTTAAAACTAAACATTAATGCACATATAATCTCTGTGCATCAGAATACAAAACATATCACAAAATATGCTAGATGTGTTAAGATCTAAAATAAGCGATACGTCTCAGAGGTAATGCCAAGTTGCAGAAACATAATGCCAAGTCTTACTGCAATCAACATGTTTGCACAAATAAAAATTTGTATTTTAAAATAACCATTTTTTTTTTGCTTATAATCCAATCCTTAGTGTACTGTCTTGAAAAATGAAAACAAAATTGAATACTTAAACAAGAGAAACAACTAAAAACAGCCATGTCTAAATAAATCTATGTATAAGATCAATTTATCCTCAATAATAGTCTGTACATGTAACTATCAATAATTTATCAAATTGTTAATTTCCGTTTTTCTATCATAATCATAGCCACAATTAATAATAGTAATGAGTTCTTATATTGTGCACAGATCCATTAAAGTTAATGCTCAAGGCATTAAAGTTAATACACAGATGTAACACCATATAAAGTTTGACAAGGCTGAGACATAATGAGTGACATTTTATCAACCCATTTTTTTAGTGTGAATAATTTATTTTTTTAATGAATGAGGACGATAGATAGATTTTGTTGCATACAAAAAGATTTATAGGCATTTTTGCTACATGAGAATAATTTTGCATTAATGCAACGAAGATAGAGCTTTGCCTGACACCTATAATAATTTAGCCTGTATATAAATGTTTCACATATTGTTAGATATATTTTGATGATGTGTGTTACATGTACATACAAATAGTTTAAATGATATTTTAATACTAATTAACATTATCTACTAACCGTTTCAAAAGACCAGTCTGGTGAAAAATCTGTAATAATAGCTGGAGATTCAAATATGTCAGATTCAATTTGCACAGATTGAGCACCAATAGCGGGTGTTATTGCTGCCACAAACTCACTTAGTTGTCCAGACCCAGTAGCAGTAGATTCACTTGGATTACAAGTCACATTAGGTGTATGGTGCGATCGTGATATCAACTTTTGACCAGCTGTATGTTGAAGACTACCCATGTTTTGATTATCAAGACATGAAGTACTATCAACAAGTGTCAAAGAGTTAGATAACGAGGTGCTTGATATATTTATCCCTGACGTCACAACAGGACCGGCAGGTGCACTAAGTCCACTTCGGGAATCAGCCATAGCACTAGAAGCTAGATCTGAACAGTCGTCCAGTTCTTGGAGATCAAGTAAATATTCCAGGTTGAGATCAGTTCCAGGAAAAGATGAAAAGCTGCCATCTAGGGTATCACAGTTATCACTGACTGATAGAGAATTGTCTTTACTGGTACCAGATTCACCGCCAAAACACTGAGCACCAAAATGTGAGGAAAAGTTGACATCACATCGAGTGGCATGATGTCTATGTTGATTGTCCAAAGATAGTGAGTTTTGACTTGTAGTTTGTCGTTTTATATCGGTGGTCTGCTCATGAAGATGGCTGTCATTTAGCTGCATTTGTAATGAGGATTTATTGGTTTCAGGAGGATTAGATATGTGTTCAGCTTGGTTCTGGTTTGAGGTTGTTTTTCTAACAACTGGAGATGGTATAATCGGGAGTGTGTTGATCATTGATGGAAATGACGTCTGTCTGTCAGCAGTATTGATGTAGGATCCAAGAACGTCTGAGTGGAGTTGTGACGTAAGAGAGTTATTGAGGATTGAAATGGGATGGGTGCTCTGGCCACTGACAATAATGACACCACTCCCCCCCTGTACATTGAGAATGAGAGGTCCAGAAGTAGGGTTGATGTCTGCGTTCCCAGCAGCTGCAGTAGCAGAATTTGATGAGGAAGATATGACCAGTTGATTGGTGCATATTCCCTGAGTCTGGCTTAAATGTATGTTTTGTTCATTTAGGGTGTTAAGTTGATTGTGAGCAACATTCAGTGTGGATTTGATTTTCTGAGATAATCTGGAGGTTTTGGAATGAGGGTTTTTCAGTGAAGGATGTAAGTGTGAAGTACTAGGACCGGCTTTATTATCTTCAACATCAACTGTCTGTTGAACCACTGACTCTAGTACATCATCCTACAAATTAGAGAAGTCATAAGTAATTCCACCCTTTTGATTTTTTCTTTCACTACGAACAATTACAAAAGAAAGTTTGCCAGGCAACAAAACATACGTCCACAGCAACTAAGTCGTCCGGGGAGTCAACAAGGGTTGTTGCATATTCACTAGTCAGCGGGTGCACCAGTCTGCCGCTATAATCATTGGAAATCGTTGAAAATTGATAGGCTTCTTCGTCTCATGACCTTAAACACTGTATTAAATATAAAGTCAATCGACAGGCCTTGAGATTTGACGGGTGCAATCATGCTACACCCACAGAGCGCCCGCAAATAAAAACTAGAGAACATGAATTATCGAGCCAGCAAATTATTGAATTTGGGCTCAAAATAGTTCCTTTATTCAGGTGCAAAGCTATCCTCAAGACATGGAATTATCAATTTAATGAGCAATTCCTAGGTGAAGAGGGGGGTTGGATAGCTGAATGGTTAGCACGTGCATGCTGTATCATAAAGTCTGTCATTTAGTCAACTGGCATGGTTTCGATTCCCCGGTTTTACGTGACAAGGAGTAGGGTCGCCTGTCCAACCTCGTGGGTTTTCTCTGGGTCCTCGGGTTTCCTCCCACTGCTAAAGACCCCTACGAGCAAGCTAATTATTGAAATAAAATTAAAACCATATGTTAGTCCTGAAGTGACCTAGTTTGTGTCGAGAGGACGTTAAACCCCATTTCTCTCTCTCCCTCCTAGGTGAAGAAACACATACAAGGCTTGGAAGGGAAACGTGAAATTTAGATCAGTTGTAAAGAATACCTAGAGGTGCATTTGTAAACTTTTATTTGAGAATTTTGCGAAAACTCTTTATAAACATTGACAGTTATGTTTAAAATAATTAAAAAGAATATGAAACCAAAAACATTTTCAAAATACAGAGAAGAAATCTTATGCTTTTGTCTCCATTAGAACCTCTATCTAACTCCAAAATTAGTAGCCAATCATAAATAGCGATTTACCAGTATGGCGGTGGCTACAATGTAATTTTATTATCTATCAAAGAGAGGCTTGTTTTTGTTTAATTATTTTATGTAAGTTGATAGTAATACGCACACAAGCTGACTTTACATGTCATAATTTGTGATTGAAAAGCATTATCGGAAGCCCAGTATCATTGTGTCAACATTCGGTGGAGTACCTACAATTGGATATTAACTTTAACCTCCAGAGCATCCACAAGATTTTTTAGAGTGATCAAGGGCCATAACTGTGGCAGTAACTATCGGAAATCGTAGAAAATCAAGTCTTTTTCATCTCATGACCATAAACACTGTGTATAAATTTAAAGTCAATTGGATATTAACTTTAGCCTCCAGAGTGTCCACAAGATTTTTTTTATAGTGATCAAGGACCATAACTCTGGTAGTAATTATCGAAAATCATTGAAAATCAATATACTTCTTCAATCAGATATTAACTTTAGCCCGTAGACCATCCACAACCAATTGTGGACGCCAGACTGCCGGACAGATGCCAGTGACAACAATATACGACCACATTTCAATGTGGGCGTATAAAAATTAAATAATTTTTAAACATACATCTTAAAAGTAACTATATTTGGCACAATATGAGTACAAAAAAAAAATGTTCCACTCATTACATCATAATGGATCATTTATGTTAATTTTCTCTGTGAAAAATAAACAATTGATTAACTTACGAGTAAATTATGTTCTCCAGGTCTACCTGAATTAACTGCAATATACAATTAAAAAAATAAATAAATCATTGGATACTGTAGTAAAATTTTCATATTCATACCATGCATTTTCAGAAACAAGATCACCACCATGTTTTGCACACACAAATTGAATTTTAATACATGATTTACATTTTTTGGCAAACATCTTATTATATTTCACAGCTTGATCCATGCTAATTTGTACTCAGATTGATTCTTTAACATTTAATTAATGCTAGGTTACCACTATCACGATTCGTGCTACGATTGAAATCTTGGTTTTGATCATGGAGTAATCGTGATGATCCTATCAGGTCTTATCATACATTAAGGTCAGTTGTAGCAATCGTGTTGATCGTGTCGAAAGGTATCTGACTCAATAGGGACAATCCTATCGTAATGCATCACACAACAGTGGGAAACTAGCCTGAGAAAACAAAATCATAATAGCAATGCTAGATAATCGTTAGGCTTGGATTCAATCAGATTTAAAACAAGCCCATCAATTTGGGGAGAGAGAGAGAAATGGGGTTTAACGTCCACTCAACACAAACTAGGTCATTTCGGGACTAACATATGGTTCAATTTTATTTACATAATTCGCTTGCACGTAGGGGTCTTTAGCAGTGGGAGGAAAACGGAGGCCCCGGAGAAAACCCACGAGGTTGGACAGTCGACCCTACTCCTTGCCACGTACAACCGGGGATTCGAAACCACGCCAGTCGACTCAATGACAGACTTTATGATACAGTGCGCGCACGCTAACCATTCAGCAATCCAACCCCCCCCCCCCCATCAATTTGGTTCACAGCTAATAAATATGGTGGCCATCTTGTTACATAGGGAGCCACACAGATCAATGAAATTTTTAATTCGTCATATCTTTGTAAATACTGTACGATACTGACCCATTTTTGGACTTATATATTTATATTAGAGTTTCAACTTTCACAATATTGTAGTTTTAAGAGAGTTTTTAAGTAATAAATGGTAAAATATTTGTCATACTTACACATGGGTCTGAGTTGATCAACAAGTTCTTCTTTGGTCCATTCTTTTTTCTCTTTATCATATGACATAACAGGAATGCTGAGTTTAGTGTTAGTAGGACAAGGTACATTTAAATAATGAACTAGAACAATGTCGGTATTCTGCAATAAAAAAAAAAGTAACATTCTAGATTATATAAAAACAACATTAAATAAAATACAAGAACAATGTCAGTATTCTGCAGTAAGCGAAACACATGCCAACAAGCAGTTTTACTGTGTAATGTAAATTAATCAACATTCAAATGTTGTGAAAATTACTCTGGAAGTACTTTAGTCTAATAATACTATTCTTGAAAGAACTTAACATTAATAAATTAAGGCAGTCAACAACGAGGTTCTTTCCATTGCTTATAATTTAATGAAACGCAGTCCATAAGAATGGACATCTGTCTGAGGACGTCAATTTTAAAAAACAAACTCACCTGTAAGAGCCAATAACATCTACGATGAAAAGTGGGTAAAATAGCAGAATGTACATATAATCCATAAATACACTGAAAATAAAATAGTTTTATTAAATACATTGGTTTTTACATAATTTGTAGGTAAATTATTATTACAAAACGTTGATATTACTCTACCAGTATTTATATTACGATACTAGAATATATTTTAATGATACTCAAAATATGTTTCACAAAAGCATTTACTATTAAATTAACATCAAATTAAAACAATTAAATACAGGGCTTCTAAATATAGTAATGGTCATAAGATATAAGATTACTATATAGTATTATGCTATGTAAGAGACTTTATGCCAGTTAATCAAGATAATATTACATTTGCAATGCTATTATCAGTAATAGTACTATAAATTAAATAAAATGTTATATTAAACATGCATTATGCAAGAGCTAAATCTTCCTATTGCAGGTCTTTCTTTAGGCCTGAAATGTTTTCTAAAGTATTAATTAGACATTAATTAACTGATCCAGGCCTTAATCAACTCTCGATGGCATCAGATTTCTCCGATATTAAATAGATTAGAATGGTTCAGCGATACTTTGATTTAATCAAATATGGAGGACTGAGACTTAGCTTCGATCAACCAGTACAGTGGTTGAAATTATTGCACACGTCTGTCAAACCTTCAAAGGCTAATATCTTCGCTTGCAATAGAGTAATTTGAATGAAATTTTCAAATTATTCATTTTACATCATCTACTTTCAAACTATTATAGCAAGAATGGCTAGTTCTTTATCTAAATCTTACATAATGTATATTTAAGAAAAATATCCTAACAAATTTTAATAATATTTACCTCTACACCCTGAACTTTGAGTTTCATATGATCTTCGCGAATGGTTTTAGCATCTTTACGTTTTTTCCAACAATATCCATCCTTCCGATATCTCACTGTTTTCCTGTTGTATAGCATCATTGATCCACTTGGAGGTCTAAAATATCAAACAGATGTTTAAAATGAAAATACATCTTTTAATATAAATGATAAATGATAATATTACAACGTTAAATGTTTTCAAAATAAAATGAACTTAAATGGAGTTGTACATCTTACTTTTCTGCACCAACCAAGCTAATCAAGACGAGTATACGTCATTCAGTGTACTATGGGGGAAATTTTGCCTGGACAGTGGAGCTGTCAGGGGATCTTTAATGTGCTGCCAATGGCATACACAGTGCCACTGGGGGTTTTTTGAACCACCACTTTTAAAACCAGGCTGGAAAATACAAGGAATCATTATAGCCACCACCTGAATCAAACCCGTGACCGTCTGGTTTATAAGCCACTAACATCCTCATCAAGACATTATGGCTCCGACAGTTTTCAGAATTTCATTGTGACATATGCTGATTCTGTCGGGTGTAGGGGTTAAGTCCTCAAGGTTGTTAGTTAAAAAGACAAACAAGAAACATTAATACTGTATGGAAGATGATGATATACCTTATCTTTAATTCTCTCATCTGCCATTCTTTATGATGATCAAAAGCAATCAAAATGGAAGCAATTTCCTGAAAGGCAAGATTGTAAAATACTTTATAATAATGAAGATTATGATAATCATTTTTAATAATTTCCAGCAAATTCATAGAAACAACTTCTGAAGACATAAATAAAAACAATTTTTGTCTGACGATGACAGACAGACAGACAGAAGTGATGACAAGCTCTGAACACATTTTTTAATAATTTCCAAGTCTACTTATATATCAACATGGTCTAAGAGATGAAAGTACATGTACCACCCAAGTTCCTAAAATTGAAAGCCCAGTATATTCTGGTATATCATTTATAATCAGTTTTCCTACCTCATTAGTATTCCATCTGTGACGACTTTCAAGAAATTCTGTAGCGGGGGGAATTTTGGTCAAAGGTAAGGGTAGTTCTATAGTTTCTCCATCTAAAATTCAAATATTTACACTTTATATATAATATCCACATTTTGTATGTGACGACTTTCAAGAAATTCTGTAGGGGGGGGGAATTTTGGTCAAAGGTAAGGGTAGTTCTATAGTTTCTCCATCTAAAATTCAAATATTTACACTTTATATATAATATCCACATTTTGTATGTTTAATTGAAATTTAAAACCTATTATCAAAGAAGTAATAGGTCCATATATGAAGGTCAGAATGATATGAGAAAATCAGGTAATTAAAAGGTAAATTTAGTTGAGGCATATTCATTTCACTCAGCTGAGATAATAAATAAAGATAGGTTGCCAGGCAACGAAACATACGCCCACAGCAGCTAAATCGTCCGGGTAGTCAACAAGTGTTGTCACATATTTTTACTTCTTTCGGTAATGAAACATTTATAATACACTAAAATCTGATTAAGAGTAACAACACATGAAGTAATTATCAGAAAACCATTAGAATTTGTTTGTTTTTTATAAAGTTCTGCCTCATGCTAACGTTTAGTATACAAAACCTTTAATATCATGGATTTAGCTGTTCAAGTCATAAAAATTCATTGAAAATCAATATACTTGTTCGTCTCAAGCTCTTAAACTCTGTGTATCAATCTGAAGTCAATCGGATGATAACTTTAGCCTCTAGAGCGTCACAAGATTTTTCAAAGTGATCAAGGGCCATAACTGAGACAGTAATTATCAAAAATCACTGAAAATGAATAGACTTCTTTGTGTCATGACTTTAAACACTGTATATAAATTTTAAGTCAATCGGATATTGACTTTAGCCTCTAGAGCGTCCACAAGATTTTTCAAAGTGATCAAGAGCCAGAACTCTGGCAGTAAATACTGAAAATGAATAGGCTTCATCGTCTCATGACCTTAAACTCTGTGTATAAATTTAAAGTCAATCGTATATTAACTTTAGCCTCAAGAGTGTCCACAAGATTTTTCAAAGTGATCAAGGGCCATAACTCTGGCAGTAATTATCGTAAATTGCTGAAAATCAATAAGCTTCTTCCTCTCATGACCTTAAGCACTGTGTATAAATTTAAAGTCAATCGGATATTAACTTTGGCCTCTAGAGCGTCCACAAGATTTTTTGAAGTGATCAAGGGCCATAACTCTGGCAGTAATTATCGAAAATCACTGAAAATGAATAGACTTCTTCGTCTCATGACCTTAAACACTATGTATAAATTTAAAGTAAATCGGATATTAACTTTGGCCTTTAGAGCGTCCACAAGATTTTTTTAAGTGATCAAGGGCCATAACTCTGGCAGTAATTACCAGAAATCGTTGAAAATCAATAGGATTCTTGGCTTCATGACCTTAAACACTGTGTATAAATTTAAAGTCAATCGGATATTAATTTTAGCCTCTAGAGCGTCCACAAGATTTTTTGAAGTGATCAAGGGCCATAACTCTGGCAGTAATTATCGGAAATTTCTGAAAATCAATAGGCTTCTTCGTTTCATGGCCTTAAAACATTGTATATAAATTTAAAGTCAATCGGACCGACTGACGGACGGGTGCAACGACAATATACGACCACATTTCAATGTGGGCGTATAAAAACATATCTACCTTGATTTTTGGGATGTTCAGGTATCAAGGATGGCTCTTCCATGATTATTAGATCAAGGTCAACAGGTGACCTTTTTTTTTACTCTCTACTCATAACTCTGAAATGGGCAAAAACCAGATGATTAGATTTTAAAAATTAGATGAACATACATAATAAATAATATTTAAACATGACCACTACAGCCTAATTTATGAGTCATTGTCACAAAAATGCTAGGCCCTATGTACTGTTGATTGAAAATACATAGTAACACTATATACACTATTATGACAAAAAATACAAATGTAAGATTTAAAACAGCTTAAGTCAAAATCTTGAAATACAAGGAACATGTTTATGACCTCTTATCCTACTACTGGTATATAACCATAAATTTTATGAAGAAAAAAGTCTATACCAGAAATCTTTAACATAGATTAAACTGGTTTCATATTATGTTAAACAGCTACATATACATGTACCAGTTAAAAGACTGTACAGAAATAATAAAACTATGTGTATAACTTGTAATTTGTCTGTCGAACTAACATTGTGTAAATATTATATGATAAAATCAATAAAATAAATTGATCATATCTTCACTATGATTTGAAAAGCAATTGTATATATTATTATATACAGATCTAGGTCACAGTACCTTAATTATATTTAATGTTAAATAACAGAACAAGAGAGAGAGAGAGAGAGAGAGAGAGAGAGAGCATCCACTCCACACAAACCAGGTCATTTTGGGACTAACATGATACAATTTTATTTCAGCAATTGCTTGCACGTACGAGTCTTCATCAGAGGGAGAGAGCATCTACTCCACACAAACCAGGTCATTTTGGGACTAACATGATACAATTTTATTTCAGCAATTGCTTGCACCTACGAGTCTTCAGCAGAGGGAGGAAACTGGAGGACCCTGAGAAAGCCCACAAGGTAGGGCAGGTAACGCTACACCTTGTGTAGCGATAGGAAACAATGACATATCTTATGAATTATCTAAAGTACTCGACTACACAAACACATTCTAATGTAAGAAAAACACTGATTAATTTATGAAACAATCTTACCATATTTCAAACATCTGTAGAGTTGATCTAATTTAAATAATTATATTGATATCAGTTCTACTTATGCAAGAATAATACTAGTTTTCCGGTGATCAGTTTAATACAGTTCCATCTTTACACTCAGCAGAATCTAAAATACCAGTACTCAGTATCACTAAAACTTTTTACTGCAATATGAAAACAAATTTTTTAAAATGTTTACATATACCTAATGTATTTCTTTGGAATATGTGGGATACCCAAAACTTGAGTTTTTAAAAAAAAATAACAAAAGCGTTATTTCAAACTGTTCATCTGAATTGAGAATAATGCCTTTGCACTAATTTGGCAGAGGTTCAACAAAGACAAGATAGGCTGTCATATTAAGAAACTTACACCCACAACCCTAGTCAATAATGGTTGTCACCACAACCAATGCACAGAAGTAATTATCAGAAATATCAAAATCTGATCTCTAGGTTTTCCTACCACTAACATAAAAAAAAACACACTTTAGCTGAACTTAAAGAGTTACGGCAAACTGTTAAAAATCAACAGAAACACAATTACTGGATTCTAACCTTTGCCTCTTAGAGAGGGTCAACAAGATTTATCAAAGCCATCAAGAGCAATAATTCAGAAGATAAATAGACTTGTTCATATCATGAACATAAATACTTTATAGTTTAATATTAATTTTGATGGAGTGACAGACAGACAGACCATTGGCGGAAACTACAATATATGACCGCTATTCAATATGTGCACATAAAAATAACTAGGCAGACATTATAGGCAGGGAACAATCATTTTAACAGCCAACAAAAATACGCGATTTAAACAACATTTAAACTATACTGTTATAAATCCTTGAGAGGTGTGAAAATTTGAGTTGACAATTTCTGTAGATATGTGTTTGTTCTCAGGAAAAAATATGAAATGCTTCATTAATATTTAGATTTACATTGAATCATTTCTGTTTATACTGTAATTTCTAATCAATTATGTTCAGCAAAATACACAAAGAGTTCCAATAGAGTAGGCATTCTTTGGCGTCTGGTTATTCCAGTCTAAACCAGTAGTATTCTCAAATGGGATATGTTTACATGGCTGTCGCCGTCGGTAATTTTTCACAGGTGATTAGCAGCACTGCTAATCAAAAAGTCCAATTTTGCCAAATGTGATTACCAAATTTAAAAATTGATTAGCAGTTTTTCAGTTTCAACATAAAACACCTAAATAACAAGATTATTTTAATTTTAATTCATAACAAATGATTAGATTTCATTCTTAAGATTATTTTTAGAATTTCAGTACTGCTACAGGTAGCTGTGAACATTTCTGAATGTAGACTTTTGGTTAGGCCTTATGTCTGAAGCCAATTTTGGCTCACATTTATTGTCCCTAAATAAGCTATATTTACAGGGCTGTCGGTAATTTTTCACAGATGATTAGCAGCACTGCTAATCAAAAAGTCCAATTTTGCCAAATTTGATTAGCAAATTTAAAAATTGATTAGCAGTTTTTCAGTTTCAACATAAAACACCTAAATAACAAGATTATTTTAATTTTAATTTATAACAAATGATTAGATTTTATTCTTAAGATTTTTTAAAATTTTAGCACTGCTACAGGTAGCTGTGAACATTTCTGAATGTAGACTTTTGGTTAAGCCTTATGTCTGAAGCCAATTCTTGCTCACATTTATAGACCCTAAATAAACGGCTGTGTTGTATTTAATACGTATAACCATTTAACATCAATATAAAAAAAAGTCCTTCTTAACCAGTATACCGACAGTTCTCTTGCTGACTGACAGGCCGGGATAATCAAGATTATTTTCCACGAAACGATCATAAAGCTAGATCAATAAATCTAATTTAGAAACATGCATGTTTGGCAACTCATCAATTATTTTGAGAACCTTGTAAAAACAAAAGAAAAATACTACTAGTCTAGTATGCTATTCTTGCCTAATGAAGGAGCTTCCGAGATATTAATTTTACTAAACCAAAAGGTGCCGCTCCTAACGGTATACATGTAGTTCATAATTAATATAGCAAATTGAAAAACAAAATAAACGTAATTTTCTAAAGCTACTGTACTGTAAGTGTAACAACAAATCAGCTATTATTATTGTTATTCAGAATCATTAACAATAGATTTTATACGTCTTTAATAGTCGATAGATGTGTTGAAAATTTCACATGCAATGTCAATTTTTATCCTCATTGACTATACTATTTCTCGCACTGCGTTCCTAGACAGAAATCAGTTCGGGTCTAGTCACTGAAGCGTGCACATTTGCTGTGGCGTGTCCAACTTTTAATTGAGAAAAGTTTGGCTGTGTGGGGCACCCTAACTGTGGATGATATTGAGTTAGCCACTTGGTTCCTTTAACTCAAAGTAGGCCTATCCATACTCTACTTAAGAATAATCTTAAGTTAATTCCACATTTTTATTTTATTACCTAAGATGATGCTGCTTTATTTTTTTTAATATACAGTACGGTGAGATGTGAATGTCACAAATTAAAATCACATAGGCCTACATCAAATTATCAAAGCTGGTATAGTTTAATCTAGCTAATTTTTCAAGCCAGTCTCTTTTTTTTATGTTTACGACAAATTATCGTTTACGACAACGTGAACGTCTATATTAGTATAATTCAATGTCTGTTAAATCGATGATTTCAGGATGGAATCTCCAATATAATCTTTGGGTGGTAGATTCTACTAAAGTAAAACATAACAATTGTATCAATTTTTGAAGAAATGATATCAAAAAACATGTGAAATGTGGATAATTTAACTAAAATTCTATTAGACATTACCTCTCGTCAAGACTAATGTGTATTATCCACTGTGTTACGCATGCGCAAGCGGAAACAATATTATCAGCATTAAAATTTAAAGGGTAGAACACAGGACAGTAGTTAATTAAAATGGGGGGTTGGGATGGCCTAGTGGTCTAGAGTGTCACGCTTCGACCTCTAGCTGGCCGGTCACCTCTGGCTTGCGGCTGTGGTTTCAATCCCTGGTGTGAGCGTATGTGGCATGGAGATAGGGGCGCCTTCTCAACCTCGTGGGTTTACTCCGGGTACTCCGGTTTCCTCCCACACGAAAGACCCCTGCGCGTGCGCTAAGATCATGAAAATAAAAAAAAATAAAAAAAAAAGACAACTTGTCTGCGATATCACCTTCGGTGGAAGCGGACGTTAAACACTAACAACACACACACAGTAGTTAATTCAAACAGATTACACTTTAGAAAATCAATTAAATATTAAAAACATCAATTATTTACATAGAATTACATGATTTGTTGAAATGATTGCTGTGAAACAGTCACTGTCAATCACTTTAAAACGTTTTTAGGTTTTTTTAGTTTGCTTTAAATTACAGCGAAACTGTCATGATATTTAATAACTGTTTTTAACATTCTGATTGTCTTTTCTTTTTTTTTTCTTTTTTTTTTACAAAAATAACCGTCAGTCTACACTAATCACTAATAGTCACTATAATATAGTGTTACGCTTATGTTTCCAAACCTGAGCCAATACTGGCAATAGAAGTAGAAGTTAATAATTGTTTTTAACATTCTCTTAGCTTTTGATTACATGTTTCCCAAATATGAGCCAATATTATATAATATATAATATTTTTTTTATTATTATTATTTTTACCCTGCATGATCCAAAGTTAATTCAAATTGAAAGTTTTTTTCTTTTATGACCTTTGTAAAGGTTATTTTAGTATTATCATTTATCTGTCGAGTTTCTGTGGCACAAAAAGATATTTTACCAAACACACTGATTCATTTGTAGCGTGTGTCGGGCTTACGGGGAACAGCTTGATCATTAATTTCGTTTTTCGTATCTTATGACAAATAACTTGAATTTTGCGTAACCAAAATGGCTGCGCCCAGAGTGGAGGACGAGGAACACTTTCTCACAACGGACTTCTACTCATTGCTTAATGTTGGAAGAGAAGTATGTGTCAATATGTTTGCGTATGAGTTCATATATGTATCATTGATAAATTTTTTGGAAGTTCCAATGTCTGGATTTTCTGTCACATATGATTTGTTGAACTTCGATACGTTGTCTTGGCTGGGACCCTGTGACGGGCTTTTGAAGGACTTTTCACAATTAAGCCGGTTGTTTATTTGCTCAGCTGAGTAGAAATTCTACATAACTGGTGTTGTTGTGCTTTGTCATATTTCCGACAAAGGAATAAACAAGCCCGGTTCAATTTACAGTATCAATATTTTTCTCAAAATAAAGTGCACTAAAATTTCATCATTTTATGATTTTTTGGCAATTTAAAGTAGCTAAGTCTCTAACTCAATATCATATATATGCATCCAAAACCTTCAACAATGAAAATACGAATTATTTGACAATTTTAATCTACATTGGTGTTGTGATCTTACCGGAAAAAGGTGGGCTTCTGATATCCAATATTTAAGACAAAATAAACATTTTACGATTGGTACACGAATCGTGTACCATAATGCGTTTCAGCGCAATTTGTAACAAGCGACTAGAAGAACGAGGTTAGACATATTCCCCAAGTCATGTCAAACGGTGACCCCATATTCTTATCTGGAAAACATGCGTAATAAATACTATCGGTGTAGACTGGAATAACCAGACGCTAGAGATTGCCATTGGATTGAGATATCTGGCGTATTTCGCCGAACATAACTGCTTTGAAATTAGAGTAAAAACGGAAACGATTAAATGTAAATCAGTTTATTTACATTCATATTACATTATTATATACGTTGCGACACATTTGTGTCAATTTGTAGTCCCAAATATTAGCGATTTAGCTCCTTTAAGTGGCTCCCAATCAAACTGGCCGGATATTCAGAAATATATGAGCTCTTCCAGTCTGCTGACAGATATTTATGAAAGATGTCAACTATTTCGATTTCCCTTATACTATCTTATAGAAACATATGGAAATGTACGATAATAATAAGTGGCATTAAACAGTTGCAATTATTGACTGTATAGTATAAACAATAATTAATTTTTGATCAAATTAATTTGAAGTTTAATTAATCAAACATTTCATGCCTCAAATCTCTGATATAAATTCTGTACATGTGTAATTTATAGTACCCACAATTATACTAGTGCCTACCTTTGTTGTATGTTTGATAACATTTATCCCTTTTTGTGAAGAAAACCCTTGAGAACTTTAATTAGGGTTTCACACTGCGTAGATTGTGTGAAACACTATTTTTGGGGGGATGTGGTCATAATGGCCATATGCCATAACATCCAAAAACAGGTTTGGTCAAAGCGGTCCTACTTTAGTCATAACGGCCTAACAGTTTGGTCATAATGGCCAAAACATTTGGTCATAACAGCCAAAAATTTTTAATTGAATGAAAAACAATATATTTAAACAAAACATCGATGTTGTGCTGCAGTTATACAAACCGGGGTGTTCCCACTTAGCCGGCAGGCTTTGATGTCAAATTTTGCCGCTAATCCAGAGTTAATCCTAGAACAATGGTGTTATAAACTATAGTCCATATTTTTTTAAGACTAAAACTGTATTGATTTTAACAAATTTAACTTTTATTAAATAACATTAAATAGCTTACACATATGAAAATATATTGATTTTAACAAATTTAATATTTATTAAATAACATTAAATGATTTACACATGTAAAAATGCATTACAATTTACACATTTAACTTTTATTAAATAGCATTATATAATTGGATTATTGGAAATAAAGCGAATATAAACCTGAACGTTTGCCATTTTAAAATAAATATAATTTCGACACAGATCGACCATCTATTTATATTAATATAGTGAATTGAATTCATGTTTGAAATCATAACGCCGGCATGAACTGTGTTCAAAATGTCATTAATTAGTTGGTTAATAAATTTTATTAAGAGGGATTAAGAGCTCATTAACGCTGAACACTAGTGAACAATTCTTGAGTGACTACTTTTAAACAGACTATAGTTTTAAGATCAATCAAAGGATTAACAGTCTGCCGGCTAAGGGGGAACACACCATACAAACCATGTGTCCTGGAGACATAACAACCAAAGCCAACCCGGAAGACTACATGCTGTAAAGTGTAATTGTAATTCAAAGGAAAGAGGTGAGTACTAATTAATCAACTGATTGGATAATCCCTAATTAGGTACTTCACACTCTCTGATCTGATTAGTTAATATATGAGATAAACATTAATCATTTATTTTTTATCAACTTAAGGTAAAAGAAATGGTCATCTCCAATCCATTCAGAGAAAATTCAGAGAACCTAATCAGAGCAACTAACAGAATAAGAGAAAATTTCTAAGTTATTTATTATGTTGAAAGTTATAATTACAAATTAACAATATCATGTAACAATATTACAAAATTTGTAATATTACAAAATATATTTTAGGTTAAGCTATATTTACAAATATACATGTATGTTAGGTTAAGCTATATTTACAAATTTATTTTACAAGTAAATGAAGATGCAATACCTGATGATTTTTTACGTGCCGATATAAAAGTTAAAGGAGAAAGACATTTGATGTTTTCAACCACAAGGCAGCTGGCTTTGCTTGCTAAATCCTGGCAATGGTTTATTGACGGGACTTTTAAAATCGTGAAAAAGCCCTTTTATCAACACTGAAAATTATGTAATTAGATGTATTATGTACATGTATGTGAAATATTATTGAAATAAATTTTATAGTTTGTATGTTTTATTATGTATGTGAAATATTACAGTTTGTATTATGTTAAATGTCTGTGTAAATTTACGTATTAAATTAATGTTTATGTAATGTATGTATTTATATTAGGGTATTATCTATTATGCAATGTATTTATATTATTAAATATCATTCCGTACATGTAATAAATGGTTTGGTTTTTATTGGCCGTTACAACCAATTTGTATGGCCGTTATGACCAATTTGTATGGCCATTACGACCAAATCTTTTGGCCATTATGACCAAATATTTTTGCCGTTATGACCAATTATTTTGGCCATTATGGTTTAGGGCCGTTATGTCTATAACCCTTTTTTTATTACCCTTGGGCAACGAAAGTGACGTAAATTTAGCAAAAACTACAATTTTGAGAGTTTGGTACCACTTTTTGAAAGCAAATATTATTTTTTTCAAATCTGGTATGACTGAAAGGGTGTGCCCTGTAAAGGCGCAGAAAACATCAGACTCCCTTTTTTTTAATATCGATTTCGTTTTCGGGTAATTTCGATTTAAAGGTGAAAAAGGGTGAAAAAAGGAGCTATTTACAACCCATTCAGGCTTTTCATATTTAAATATATTTTTTCGCAACTTTCATAAACTAGTAGCAATAATCCATACGAAGAGAATGTATGTGAAAATTAGTTTGTAATATAAGCAGTTGCCGAGAAATGGGCAATTTTGCATGAGTCCCTTTTTACACTAGTTTGCCTGTAAAAGAGTCAATTATTATTTGATTTTCATAAAAGTGACACCATTTGATGCGTAATGTCAATTTTAACTAGGTCAAACCATTTTAACATTTTCAATGTCACCGAAAATGACGTAATTTAGGCAAAAAATGTATATATAGCCTTCAAACCAGTAATTTATTCAAATGAGTCGTATTTGTTATTTGTTTAAAGTTTTGGTATTTGATTCCAATCAACTAATAGAATGAACCCATACGATCATATAGATATCACAAAATGGTTTCTAACTTGTTCAGTTGCGGAGAAATAGACGATTTTCAACAGGTAACTTTTCAAGGTTTTTGGTCCATAAAAGTGTCAATTATTATTCGATTTTCATAAAATTTCCTGTGTGTGATGCCTAATGCCATTTACGATTTTATACAAGTAATTTAACACTTTTTCTGTCAACGGAAGTAACGTCATTTTGGCAAAAACTGTATTTTTAGCCTTCAAAACAGATATTCTATTCAAATGAGTCTGATTTGTATTGTTTTTAAAATTATGATATTTGATTCCAATCAACAAATAGACTAAACCCACACGATCATACAGATAACAAAAAATGGTTTCTAACTTGTACGGTTTCAGAGAAATAGACGATATTCTACAGGTCACTATTCAAGGTTTTTGTTCTATAAAAGTGGCAATTATTATTCAATTTACATAAAAATTTCCACCATGTGATGCCTTATGCCATTTATGATTTCATAAAACTAATTTATAATTTTTATTATCACCGGAAGTAATGTAATTTTGTCAGGATCACTTACATGTAACAAATGTATACAATGAAATGATATTGCCGGATTTGGTTGATTCTGCGTACATTTTATGTGATGTGTGAAATGCTTACATGGAAACCTGTCTAATGGTTTCATCGGTACCGGAAGTGACATATGTTCACGGGTAACGGGGCACCGGTGAAACCTGTCATTACTGCTTCGCAGTTCTAGTGATGATTGTTTTTACCAAAAAAAACAATCATCCAACACATCGGCCGTTTTATTTTCCACTTGAGTATATCTCAGAAATTACTTGTCGGATCAATCCGATATCTTTGGTTTTACAGGAAAGATAGCATGACTTAGAGATTAAATCTATTTTGAACATTCTGCGACAATCCGAAATCATCGAAGTTGGTTTTTTTCTAAATATTGCCGTAATATTAACAATAATTGCCAGATTTTAACATTTGATACATTTTGACATAGCCAGAGACAAGGCACATAGCTACGGGTCTTTAGATTTTTGATTTTCGATGAATCTTCGGAGATATTAGGCGCCAAATTTTGAAAATTTAAATTTTTACCAAATTTTTTTTTATTAATGAATATTTCTTTATGGTATTTTATCCATGGCTAAAGGGTGATCTGATTTGAGCAAAAATGTGAACAATTTATGTCTCAGTAATTTGCGGTAGCCGCCGTTGGCTAATTCAGTTTTTCCGTCCTAGATTGATTATTTATTGTACAATTTGTTTAAAACAAAGTTCATATGCTTCTTTTTCCAAAATATCATTTTTTTTGTTACCGATAGAGTTATCTGTCGGCATCAGAAGTGACATAATTTTAACAAAAACTATAATTTTGACAGTTCGGTACCACTTTTTGAAACCAAATATTATTTTTTCAAAATTTGATATTACCAAAAGAATGCGCCATGTAAATGTGCACAAAAATTTCGTTTTCGGGCTATTTCGATTAAAAGGTGAAAAACGGTGTAAAATTAAGCTATTTACAACCCATTCAGCGTCTTCATATTTTAAAATATTTCTTCGTAACTTTCAAAAACTCGTAGCAATTATCCATACGAAGAGAATGTATGTAGAAATTAGTTTGTAATATGAGCGGTTGCCGAGAAATAGGCAATTTTTGCATGCGTCACTTTTCAAGTTATTTTCCCTGTAAAGGAGTCAATTATTATTCGATTTTCATTTTTCTTTTTACCATTTGATGCCTTATGCTAATTTTGACTAGGTCAAACCAATTTAACATTTTCACTGTCAGCGGAAATGACATCATTTGGGCAAAAAATGTATTTTTAGCCTTTAAAAGAGAAATTTTATTCAAATGAGTCGTATTTGTTATTTTTTTAAAACTTTGATATTTGATTTCAATCAACTAATAGAATGAACCCATACGATCATATAGATATCACAAAATTGTTTCTAACTTGTTCAGTTGCTGAGAAATAGACGATTTTCAACAGGTAACTTTTCAAGGTTTTTGGTCCATAAAAGTGTCAATTATTATTCGATTTTCATAAAATTTTCAGTGCTTGATGCCTAATGCAATTTACGATTTCATACAAGTAATTTAAGATTTTCGTTATTACCGGAAGTAACGTCATTTTGGCAAAAACTGTATTTTTAGCCTTCAAAGCAGATATTTTATTCAAATCTGTCTGATTTGTAAAGTGTTTAAAATTATGATATTTGATTCCAATCAACACATACATTGAATCCACACCATCATACAGATACCAAAAAATGGTTTCTAACTTGTACGATTGCAGAGAAATGGACGATTTTCTACAAGTCACTTTTTAAGGTTTTTGGTCTATAAAAGTAGCAATTGATATTCGATTTACATAAAAAAATTTCATCATGTGATGCCTTATTCCATTTCTGATTTCATGAAACTAATTGAACTTTTTCATTATCACCGGAAGTAATGTAATTTTGTCAGGATCACTTACATGTAACACATGTATAAAATGAATTGATATTGCTAGATTTGGTTGATTCTGCTTCCATTTTATTTGATACGTACAAAGTTTGTGGATATCTGTTTATCGGTTCCATTGGTACTGGAAGTCATGAGTTCAAGGGTAACATGGCACCAAAGTGACATAAGTTCTAGGGTAACGTGGCACCAGTGAAACCCGTCATTACTGCTTCGCAGTTCTAGTTTAGATTATTATTCTTGTCATTCATCTTCTTCTTAGTATTATTATTTTTCTTTTTCTGTTTTGATTAGATCTCAGTAACTGCTTGTCGCATCTTTACGATGTCTTTGGTTTTACTGGGAAAGTGGATGTGACTTACAGGCTAAAGCTATTTTCAACGTTCTGCGACAATGCGAAATGTCCGAAATCACTGAAGTTGTCATTTTTAAAAATATTGCCATAATTTTAACCATAATCATCAGATTTTAACTTTTGATACATTTTGGCATAGCCAGAGACAGTGCACACAGCTACGCTACTTTTGATTTTTGGCAAATCTTTGTAGATATTAGGCGCCAAATTTAGGAAATTTAAATTTTAAAAAAAAAACTTTTGTTTCAGTAATTTGCATTAGCAGCCATTGGCTAATTCAGTTTTTCGGTCCTACCTAGATTAATTATTTATTGTTTGATTTGTATAAAACAAAATTCTTATTCTCCGTTTTCCAAAATGTCATTTTTTTTGTTACCGATAAAGTTTCCTGTTGGCACCAGAAGTACCACTTTTTCAAAGCAAATATTATTTTTTTCAAATCTGGTATAACTGAAAGGGTCTGCCCTTTAAAGGCACACAAAACATTGAGATCAGTTTTTTTCATTTCAATTTCGGGCTATTTCGATTAAAAGGTGTAAAATTAAGCTATTTACAACCCATTCAGCGTCTTCATATTTTAAAATATTTCCTCGTAGCTTTCATAAATTCGTAGCAATAATGCATACGCAGAGAATGTATGCGAAAATTTGTAATATGAGCAGTTGCCGAGAAATGGGCAATTTTGCACGCGCCACTTTTCGCATTATTTTGCCTGTAAAAGTGTCAATTATTATTCGATTTTCTTATCATTTTCTTTCTCACCGGAAATGTCATCATTTGGACAAAAACAAATACATGTGTTTTATTCAAATGAGTCTGATTTGTAATGTTTTCAAAATTATGATATTTGATTCCAATCAACAAACAGAATGAACCCATACGATCATACAGATACACAAAATAGTTTCTAACGTGGACGGTTGCAGAGAAATAGATTATATTCAACAAGTCACTTTTCAAGGTTTTTGGTCTATAAAAGTGTCAATCATTATTCGATTTTCATAAAAATTTTACCATGTGATCCATTATGCTATTTATGATTTTATAGAACTAATTTAACATTTTCATTATCACCAGAAGTAATGTCATTTTGGCAAAAACTATATTTTTAGCTTTCAAAACTAATATTTTTTTTCAAGTGAGTTATATAGTTATAATTCATTTAACATTATGATATTTAATTACAATTGTCATATAGATTGGATTAATACGATTTTATAGATATCCCAAAATTGCTTCTCGCATATATATTCCCTTGTCCAGAAATAATCAATTTTGTCCGGATCACTTTTTAAGATTTTTTTCGCATTTTAATTTTCCATTAGAATTTTTTCAGGATTTTTTTTTTTTTTTTTTTTTTTTTACTGACATATGTCACCCACCGCATGTTATTGCACAAGAGACAAAATAAGCGAAAATATTGATTTTGATCGAAATTGAGATTTTCACAAAAATGAGTCTATAAATATACTATCTATCGACTCAAAAGATCAAAATAGCAATAAAATATTTTAAAATGACACGGTTACATTAATACAGTGATAAAAAAAAACAGAATTGTCATTTTGGTCGCCATTTTGATAAAACAAAATGGTTGATATTGACGGATTAATTTTACTACTACGATTATCATTTTGGTCGCCATTATGAAAAACAAAATGGCGGGTATTATCGGATTTATTCTTATACTGCAATTGTTTGATGTAGCACCCCCAAAAACCCATTCAATGACATTAATAAACACATAACTTATGAAAACTCCAAAATTTGTCATTTTGGCGTCCATTTTGAAAAAAAAGATGGCGGAAATTGTCGGATCAAATTGTTCCTACAATTTTCGTCTTCAGCACCCCTGAAAACCCCTAGAAAACAATATTCAACGACAAAACAGCAAATAAATGGCTTAGTTGCTATGGGATTTTGTTTTGAAACATACCAAATCTTTAACTTGATTTTTCTCAAAACTTACTCTGGTGAGTTGGGTGGCTTTAAGCAGTCACAACTCGGTCAATTTTCGCCCGATTCAAACAAACTATACATCAAATTGAAGGTAATGAATGTGAAAATAACAATAACTCAATTTTCAAAATTTCCTCATTGCGACTCAGTATGCCATGGGGGGTCACATATGTAACAAATGTATAAATGGTGTTGATATTGCTGGATTTCATTGATTCAGCATCCACCTTATTTTATTAAAAAAGCACATGCCCAAAAAATTTTGCAACACTTTTCAGGGGATGTTACTTGGTCTAATATCTGGGCGCTCGGCACCCCTAAAACATTATATTTTACTGACATGGTGACAGGAGATAATCTGTACTACAATGTAGATGATCATGACAAAACTCTGCCTTCCTTTTGTTTGTATTATCTGAGAGCAATCTTTTCTTATCACAGTTATTTGATTCTAGATTTGTATTTCTTTGCGTGGTAATTAATGTGAAATCTTGATATGTATTACCATACTATATAAACAGGAATGATAACAATTCTTTGTATAGTTTGTTTTTATACGCCCACATTGAAATGTGGTCGTATATTGTCATCGCCCCCGTCCGTCCGTCCGGCGGCTAGAGGCTAATGTTAATATCTGATTGACTTTAAATTTATACACAGTGTTTAAGGTCTTGAGACGAAGAAGCCTATTGATTTTCAGCGATTTCCGATAATTACTGCCAGAGTTATGGCCCTTGATCACTTTGAAAAATCTTGTGGACGCTCTAGAGGCCAAAGTTAATATCTAATTGACCTTAAATTTATACACAGTGTTTGAGGTCATGAGACGAAGAAGCCTATTGATTTTCAACAATTTCCGATAATTACTGCCAGAGTTATGGCTCTTGATCACTTCAAAAAATCTTGTGGATGCTCTAAAGGCCAAAGTTAATATCTGATTGACTTTAATCCTATTGATTTTCAGCGATTTCCGATAATTACTGCCAGAGTTATGGCCCTTGATCACTTTGAAAAATCTTGTGGATGCTCTAGAGGCCAAAGTTAATATCCGATTGACTTTCAATTTATACACAGTGTTTAAGGTCATGAGATGAAGAAGCCTATTGATTTTCAGCGATTTCCGATAATTACTGCCAGAGTTATGGCCCTTGATCACTTCAAAAAATCTTGTGGATGCTCTTGAGGCTCAAGTTAATATCCGATTGAGTTTAAATTTATACACAGTGTTTGAGGTCATGAGACGAAGATTCCTATTGATTTTCAACGATTTCCGATAATTACTGCCAAAGTTATGGCCCTTAAGTTATCATCCGATTGACTTCAGATTGATACACAGAGTTTAAGATCTTGAGACGAACAAGTATATTGATTTTCAATGAATTTTTATGACTTGAACAGTTAAATCTATGATATTAAAAGCTTTGCATACAAAACGTTAGCATGGGGCAGAACTTTATAAAAACCAAACAAATTCTAATAGTTTTCTGATAATTACTTCGTGAGTTGTTGCTCTTAATCAGATTTTAGTGTATTATAAATGTTTCATTACCGAAAAAAGTAAAAATATGCGACAACCCTTGTTGACTGCCCGGACGATTTAGTTGCTGTGGGCGTATGTTTCGTTGCCGGGCAACCTTTCTTTAAACATTTTGGGGGGATTGTCTCTAAAGCAGATAAATTGCTTACCAGTTTATTTTTGTGATGATTTTCCATTTGTTTTAAAAGTCAAATTTTTTCTTCACTAATAATTGCAGGCTTCAACTGACGAAATCAACAATGCATTTCGACAACTTAGTAAAATATATCACCCAGACAAACATTTTTCACCAAACAAAAAGAAAATGGCAGAAGTTATGTTTACAAAAATAAAAAAAGCACATGAAGGTGAAGTATATATATATCATTATATTTTGTTTTAACAATTTTGATAATTGAATGAACATCTATGTATGTAAAGCAATAAATGAATTAAAGCTAATCTATGTAAGATACAAAAATATGTTCATTTGCAGATACAACCAATTTAAAGATACATTACGGGAGAATCGATAACGAGTTGGCAGTTCTCACTATAATAGTTAAAAACTAGATAATGTAAAGGCAATTTGCTGAAAATTTCATTCAGATTGATCCACTATGAACCGAGAACTAAGCGATTGAAATTTCTGCCTAGCCTCGATCATCATTACTAAAGTCAGTAAGATAAACAGCATAGTCTCAATTATCCATTTAATCATTAAATCGTAAAGGAAAGTTATGCAGTAAATCGGCTCATAATCCACCAAAAACCGCAGGCTAGCGATGCCATCTAGGGTTGATTATGGTCTGGATAGGTTAATTAATGTCTAAGATAACATTTCATGCCTAAAGAAAGACCTTCAATAGACAGATTTAGATCTTGCATAATGTATGTTTAAGTTATAAACTAAAGGTTATAAAGAATATCAACTTGCTGCTTTGATATGGAAATTTAAGTGTTATTCCAATACATCAGATCAACCAGATTAAACACATTTATTTGACCCAAGTCCAAGAGGTCCAACTCCTCTAAGATTGTTTAAGCTCAGAATTCTCAAGATTTTTATTTTAATGGTAATTTTGCTATATATTTGCAGTTTTAAATGACAAACACAAGAGAACAATTTATGATATATATGGTGAAAGTGGTTTAGAAACTGAAGGCTTAGAAGTAAGTTAATTCAAATTAGAAATATAGTCGATGGGGAGTCAAAACAATCTGATTAAAACACATATTCTATTTTGTTTCGTTTTTTATAGTTCAAAATTTCGTTTTATTTGTCTTTACTACACTAGGATCTGAAAGAGTTGTTATATTACCGGCGTTTTGGTTGAAGTGAGGGATAAAGCCAATGAAACGGTCTGTTACGGCGACTTCTTGGCATGCCATGCATGGAACTGTGGGTAAACAACTAGAAATGTCAACACTGATTGATTATTCAATGTCTGACGTCATAGGGTCAAAAGCCACATTGTACGACCCCTGACACGACCTTTAAGTACAACTTGACAGATCTTCGTATAGTGTAGGCCATCGAAAGTATAAAAAAACGAAACAAAGTATAAATCTGTATTTTTATCAGATTGGAGTCAAAAGGTCATATTTTAGTTTTGCAAAATTGTCAAAGGGAGCCAGAAATAATATAGAGGTTATAAATCAAAATGGCGTATCATAGTTTTGCGAAATTGTCCAAGAGAGCAAGAAATCATTATAGAGGTTAAGAATCAAAATGGCATATAGAGACATAACATCAAAATTTTTTATGTAACATGACATATTTTCTCAAATATTTCTGTAAAAAATGTATGTTTAAGCGTTATGACAGTATGTAGCTATCCTCACAGTATGTAGCTATCAGGCTAAATATCTCTAGTACAGAAATATTATATATCAAAGACGTACTTTGGAGTAGTGGGGGGGGGGGATTCATCTTTACCTGCTTCCGTTTCATAGATTTCACATAGTACTAGTAGAGACTCTTCTATAATACATAACTAACCATAAAATAATTACATCATTTTTGCTCTCAATATTAATTTTTTTTTTTTTTTTTTGGGGGGGGGGGGAATGCCTCGTGAAACATTTTGAAACAATATTTATAAAAACCCTGTTTTATTGGCTTTAGAAATACGACAACTAGATGGAAAGATGCGCTATTTAATTCTCATTCTGAAGATACGACCTATTGACTCCCTACGAACGATATATGCTACAATGTGGGTGTAATAGCATGTTATTCTGTAACGAAAGTCAGAGGATGTAACCTTACCACCACTCCCATTTTCGGCTGTATAAGGGTATAAAAATAATGAATAATATATTTATTTTTTTAATACTGTTTACTTTTCATAGGTTATATCAAGAACCAAATCTCCTGCAGAAATAATAGCTGAGTATGAAAGACTACAAAGAGAAAGAGAAGAGAGACGATTACAACAAAGAACTAATCCTAAAGTATGAATTTAATTAATTGGATATCAAGGATACAGTAGAATATTGTACTCCTGTTAGATTAGCCTCAGTTTAGATTATAAGCCTGATCTTTGTTTATTCAACTATTATTCATTATTACACGATACGATTTAGTATAAATATATTGGAATTACTATGTATTATGGAAGATTAGATAAAGAGCTGGCAGTTCGCACTATGATAGTTAAAGACTAGATGAAGTAAAGGGAATATGCTCAAAATTGCTTCGCCCTATGTCAAGAACCTTATTTTAAAATCTTTGTAGCCTTGATTTTAATTGTTACTGCTGTCACGATAACTAACAAAGTCTCAATTAACCATTTTTGCGAATAATCATCAACAGACATTGAACAACAGATCGTATTCAAATCCAATGAAAATCGGACAGATAAGATGGCATCGAGAGTTGATTATGGTCTGGATAAGTTGATTAATGTCTATTTAATAATTTAGATAACATTTCAGGCCTAAAGAAAGACCTGCAATAGGCAGATTTACATCTCGCATAATGTATGTTTAAAGGAGCAGTCCAGCAGTTGCAGATTCTTTATATTGTAATGTATAGAACTAGATTGAACCGTGGTTAAACCTAGGTCCAAATCATTCAGTCTGTAATTAACAAATTATAAAGGCAACTGTTATTCACTGTAATCAAACAAATCACTCCATATCTTGTGATAATCTTTATTTCAATGATATTCTTAAGGTATTCACCTTCAGTTACATGTTTACAAAATACCAGTGTAGCTTTTACAGCATTCACACATGGTTTTGTTTTCAAACAATGATAGACAGTTACCCGGATGCTGATGTCTTAAATGTGAGATGAGTTATTAAGAATATACAATATGAAGAAACCTGCCACAGTTGGACATCTTCTTTATGTAATATCTTTGAACATATAATATATAATATAAAGTATTTTTTCTTCCATAGGGAACAGTTTCAATAGCATTGAATGCTACTGATCTATTTGATCGATATGGTGCTGAACCAGATGCAGACTATGAGTAAGTATCAAGCTGTAAAATAGATATGGAACATTCCAAACATTTTTATAAAAGTCCAACTTTCCTTTCTGTTTAGTATGATTAAAATGATTATTACATGTTTCGGACCTTTGGTCGAAACGCATTTTGTTTTTATTATTTTTGGAGGTGGGTAGGGAAGGGGGGGGGATTTAGTCAGAGTTTGAAGTCAAACCTGTGCATGGTGCAAACATTCTGCCGACGTAGATGTAGTTGGACTCCGTGGATCTATTTATTAAATATAAATTGGATTATTTTTGACAAACAGGAAGTGTTTTACGGATGGGACATAAAATAATCTCAGATTGTCCATATCTTGGTTATTTCTCAATGGATCTTCTTCCGGTTTGCATTCTTTAGACAAATCTTCTTTGGGCTCTGACTGACATTTTTTCTAAATTTGGAAGTTCTTCATCATTTTTTCGACATTCAAGATGGCGTATCTCTATCACTATTTGAGGTATCAAGTTGAAACTTGGTAGGAATAAGGAATATTCAAAAATTTTATGACGGCTTCCGGAAACTTCCAGAAATTACTGAGACCTTCCGATTTTTTCCGAGCATGAATAGTTCTCTCCAATTTAAAAATAGACCAAAAATGGCATATGGTGGTGTTAGCCCCAGATATTATCTTTCATTTTTAGAGACCTTGTGTAGTACTATCGGACTTCTTTCCTTGTTGTGTTTGTTTTCTTCGTGATCGTAATTACACTACAGAATAAATGGTTCTTACAACTTTATTGTTAAGCTGTAATGGCTTGAAGGTTCCTCGTTCTCAATAATAATAGCTGCTTGGAATATCTGGGTGAGCTCTGACCAATCTCGCTCAACACCCTGTTTCATAAACCCCTAATTTCTGCACGTCTTAGATAGCCTTGAGTTAATTCCCATCCCAAATATGGAATAAACCTCTTTATTTCACAAGGCCAGAGAAAGAAACATTACCTTATTTGGTCAACCAACCATAGGTCAATAAACAGATATAATTTGATGGATATTTTGATAATGGTTATGATTTTACCAAAATATCACTGGGTTTTTTATGTATAAATATATATTCCCGTTCATTAAGTATGTGTGATTTGACTCTATAGACAGAGTAAAGTAACAATTTTTCAAAGAACCAATGTTGTCTTAAGGACCAAAGTGCTTTGCTACACTTGTTCCATAACATTTTCAACTGTTTGCCCGCCGTATTGGATTTTACAAAAAATCTTCAAATCGTTATATTCTGCCGCCATTTTGATTCCAATTTTTTAAAACATTTTTTTCTTTTGAACCTACTCCAAATGGCAACAATTCTTGGGGAGCCGATTTTTGAATTTCGATTTCGATACTTCCAGTTTCACTTTGAATTTTGTTTGAGTTTTCAACTTCTTTCTGGTGACCTAACCTTTTAATGGCCCTTGACTGTTGTATATATGATGATCCTCATATCTACTAACAATTTATATCAAAAAGTTTAGTCTTGAAGTATAACTTTCAAAAAAAAAAGATCAGTTTCTCCATAAAATTTATATTTGATTACCAGAGCATGACACCAGCTTATATTTTAGCCATTTCTAAGGCTATGATTCTGATGTTAAAGTAATTTATATGATGTGTATATTGCAGAAGTGATATTAATATAGAGATAAGTAGTATGAGTATATTCCAATCTGTTGAATGTCCACTAACAGTTAAAGACACAATTTTAATAGGAGGTTCTTTAATGACACAAAATGGTAATGGAGATGGAACATTTGTTACAACATGGAGAAGATTAACATCTCATAAAGGCTGGGCAGAGGTCTTTTTTTTTATTTTACAACATTTCTGTAAAATTTAACATGTGAAATAATATCTCTGTATATTGTTTTATATTTGATTCTTGGTCTCAAAATGATCTAATTGCCATTAATCATAAGGCCTTTCATGCCAGGTTCTTTTATTTTTCTCTAAATGATTTTTATTTTATGGTCTTGAAGGAAATCTTGATCATTATTTAGTATTTAATGTGAGAAAAATATTAGAAATATTGTGCAAAAGTAAAATAGATTAAGTATGTAATTCAAATTAGAACATTGTTGAACTTAAAGAGGCATTATGGGAGATTAGATAATAGTTATAATAGTTAAAATATAGATGACGTAAATAGAATATGCTGAAAATTTCAGTCAAATTGGTCCACTCTGATAGGCTAGCCTCGATCATCCAATCTGCTAAATATCGCAGGCTAGCGATGGCATTGAGAGTTGATTATGATCTGTATAAGTTAATAAATGTCTAATTAATAATTTAGATAACATTTCAGGCCTAAAGAAAGACCTGCAATAGACAGATTTAGCTCTTGCATAATGTATGTTTAACCTTAAAGTTGCAAGTATTGCACATTTTATTTGTATTATTATTATTATACACTTTCTTATTTTCTTTTGTACTATAATTATAGGTTGAAATTGCAGCAGGTAATAATATGAATGGCAGTATTAAAGGATTTCGGCAACTATCTAAAAGATGGTATGTGTGTTTGTAATTTACAAGATGTTTCTTTTAAAAAAGTATTTTGCTACAGAACTTTTTTTGTAAAAATAAAGCATTTGTCTTTCCTTGACCTTATTGCAAAGTATTCTTATGGTAATTATATAAAAGTAAAGATTTGTAACAAAAGACTATCTGAAGATAGAATACTGAACAGAGGTAGAATATAAATAGTCAATGCATGGTTGTCAGGTCTAATTTAACATTTAAATAATATCATTTTATTTTGAAATTTATATGCAATATACAAAAATAGTTGTTAAAATTATTGTTAGGATTATTAAAATAAATAATCATGGTATTAAGATTACTAGAATGGTTTATATTTATAAAGTACAATTAATTAGTAAATGACATGTTATACAAAATATACAATAATAATATAATTTGAATTAAAATACTATCTGCTACTATTAGTAATGCAGGAATCAATTGCACAAACTGTAAACTGTTATGAGAGCTAACTAAAAAGTTTATGTCTTTGAGAAAAATTTGTACACCCTCCTGGGAAATATAAAGACAAGTCTTATAGGGTCATATTTTTTAAAAATGAAATGGTTTATTTCAGCTATGGAACAGTAGTAGGGTCATTACAGTCAACAAGAAGAGGAATTCGACCATCTATTGTATCAAGTGAGTAGATATGTTTTTATACATCCACATTTAATGTGAGACATAAAAATTAACAGCAGATTATGATATAAAAGAAACATGATTGTGTGCTATTAATTTTTGTGTCTCGACTTACCTGGATATAAAATACATCATTTGTCAAGAGTGATCCCATCAAGCCTTTGTGTTGCCTCTGTCTATTGATTACAAGTTTCTCACATTTAATGTCAACATATACTGTAGTCACCACTTTCATTTGGTGTCTGTCCCAAATTTGTTGTAATCGATCTACAATTGATTTTTTCTAAAATTGCATGGATTGTTCATTTTAGGCATAAGGAACAACCCTATTGTAATCCACAATTTATCGGCTGCATATAGAGGAGTTATCCCCCCCCCCCCTTTTTTCGTTCAAATTTATGAAATATACTGAGCGCCATTGAAAACGCATCACTTAGTTTTTCGTATAACAAAATGATCCTGTAAACATATCTTATTTATTTTGCTTCTTACTGTGAACAATATTCAAATGGGAACACATCAATAACAACACATTTGTACACTTATGGATGTTTAATCTGTAATCAAGGGTACAAAGTCAGAGGGGTCAAAACCAAAAGTACGACACAGATGTCAGTAGCGCGTGTGTCCTCCACGAGCCATCATCACAGTAGGCTACAGCATTAACGCGACCCCTGCAAATGTGTAGGGCGGTCCGGTGATGAAATGTGAAGCCTCCCCACACCATTACACTTCCCCCACCCCATCGATCCCTTTCGAAGACGCAGCAGTCTGCAAGACGTCTCCACACACGTTGACGGCCATCAGCGTGATAAAGATGAAAGCGACTCTCATCACTGAAGAGCACACTTTGCCAGTCTACTCGTCTCCATGTCTGGTGTCCTTGAGCCCATATCAAATGCCGCTGACGATGATGATCCCTGGGGATAGCTCCAACATAAGGTCGTCGTGCACGGAGTCCTACTTCTCTTAGACGACGTCTTACGGTGTTGGCACTTACTGGTACTTGTCTTCCGACGACTGCTGCACCTGTTCGAGTCGCTGGGCGGAATCTGTCACGCAGATGAGTGACCCGGATGTAGCGGTCTTGAGTCTGAGTTGTAACGCATTGTGGACCAGGACGTTGACGGTCACGTGTTGATCCAGTAACTCGAACATGTTCCACCAACCTTACAATAGTGGACTGATGACAATTGAAGTGTCTGGCAATAGCACGTGTAGACATGCCAGCCCTGGACATTCCCATGGCTTCATTCCGTTGATTTTCAGTAAGTCTCTAGAATCTCTAGCTCGATTCCTTCACACGTCCAACAACAAATTACGACAGATTGACGTTTCACAGTTCATGTACTGCACATTAAGTTGAAAACATGCTTTTAAAGGGCTCACACACAATGCTGCACGTGAATATTGGGTTTTTCATGTGCATCTCGTGCAATTTTTTTTTTGCACACGGGCCGATATTTTTTGTGTTTGGGAGCATTGTGTGAAACAATAGTTCAAAGTATTGCATAATATTATACATACAAAACCACCTAGTAACAAAATATATGGGAAAAAAAAGTGATGCGTTTTCTATGGCGCTCAGTATATAAATAAGATAATTTCAGAGTTGTTGATAGAATTATGGGTTGACAAGTCATGTCTATGTTCTTTCATATTGGAGTGAAGAGATGTGGTCTGATAAAATAATTGTATAACTTCTTTTTAATCTATTATAACATATGTATCCAATGCATGTTTAATATATTTTCTTTTTAATGTAGAATCAGATCAATAGAATAGTACATGTGTATAATATTATATTCTGTGTGAATAAGGAAATCTATAGCTATACTCTCTAATTATGGAAACCAGATAAATGATATCTTTAGACATTGGCTTTTGTGATATGAAAGATTTTTTGTTTCAGTGTTAGCGTATCAGTTTGATCGTGGGTTGCAAGGTCGTATGACATTTAATGCAAGTACACCATCATCTGTAACATCAGTACTAAGTTATGATAATGAAAAAAATCGGGCTGTTTTTACTATTCAGGTCTGTTCAAAATCATAGTTATATTATACCCACATTTAATGACCTACATCCTTGCATCTGTTGTCATTTTGCGTTAAGATTCTGCAGGAATTTTTCTTTTGTAAAAAACGCAATACTTTCTACGCCCACATGGAAATGTGGTAGTATATTGCAGTCTGACGGTCCATCCATCGTCCGCACTTTCTTGTGAACACTCTACAGACTACATTTATCATTTGATTGTTTTGAAATTGATATACTGTATGTTGTTAACATTACCGAGATGAAGATCCCTATTTAATTTCAATAATTCTGTTAATTTCTTCTGGTGTTATGGCTCTTGTTTTACTTTATTGCACCATGTGAACACTCATAACAATAAAAGTTATCATCCGATCTGTATGTAATTTATATGCATCAATTAAATTAGGGAAACGAAGAAGCCTTTTGAATTTCTGTTTATTAATTCTAAAGTTATGGCCCTTGTTTCACTTTGTTGAACCATGTGAACGCTCTAACAACAAAAGTGATCATCCGATCTGTATGAAGTTTAACGGCATTATTTAAATTAGTAAGACAAAAAATCTTATCAAATTTGAACAATTTCTGTAAATTACTTTCAGTGTTTATTCCCTTGTTTCAGTTTGTAGAAGCTTTTGAACCCTCAAACAACAGAATTTATAATCTGATCTGTATGAAATGGTCTTGTAAATGCCCCCCCCCCCCCCACCATTACCTACAAATGAATAAATATACGATAACCCTTATCAACCTATCTTTCTGATTAGTTAGAACCTTTAGGAATTTATGGATACTGGCTGATAGTCTGATAATTATGATACGTAATATAACAATTACTATTCTATAATTATGATACGTAATATAACAATGACTATTTTATAATTATGATACGTAATATCAATAATACTTTTTACGATTACTATCAAAATTTATATAACCTGTAAGAAAATATCTAGTTCAATTGGTAACAAAAATTAATAATGTTACCAAAGAGGTCATTTATTTCTAATTCTTTTTCAGCTTGGTGTACCTAATACTTTCATTTCCGCAAGTTATTGCAGAAAATTTTTGGAGGATGATGCTAAACTTCGTGTAGCTATTAAGTAAGTTAGTTTTATTCACCGACCAAAAATGGAGCTGCAATGGCTCAGAGAGTAAGATGCAGGCTTGCTAGCCTAGATGTCCTGGGTTTGCTCCTTTGTTGACCAAAACAGCTGTCTAGTCGTGTACACATTGATATGCACATTAAAGAACCTTTGACAGTTACCGCTGCCTGGGGCAAAATTTCACTCTTAGCACACTTCATGGCATATGCCCATCTTCATTAGCCCAGTCGGTGAAAAAAGGAGGACATATAATGCCTACACCTTCTTCAGCCAAACATCACACTCTTTTGGAATTTAGTAAACAGGTCTCCAAATTTAAAGGCTAAAATAATCCCTGAAAATCTCAAGCCATTTTGTTTATATAGTTCCTACTATTGTTTATTTAAAGATTTGGTACATTAGGAATGATAGGAGAGTACGGATTCGAAAAGAAAATAACACAGTTCAGTATTCTTGGAGCCACCATGGTAGTTGGTCTACCTGTTGGAGTTATGCTAAGAATTAAGTAAGTTTTATTTTGGTTATTTAGTGATATTAGTTTTTTATTTAAATCAATCGGTGTGAAAGAAGGATTGTCAATAATATTTTCAGAACTTTTCCATCTCTTGTTGACTATATAGACACAAATCCTTTTTAAAAAAAAAATGCACTGAGAAAGACATAAGAAAGAGTGCATGTGAAATTGGCTAATGCTTGATGCTTTATAAGATAATTAATTATTCATGCATTGAGGAATTGACCCACTAGTGATTAAATCCTGTTGATAATCTACAGGTAAAATAGACTTTATGAAAGGAGTATGATTATGAGTATTATTGTAAATCCTATCTTATCCTTTACTTATTATTCATATCATTATTATTTGTGTTTCAGATTATTACGAGGCAATCAAACATTTAATTTTCCTATATATTTATCTGAATCTCTATCACCAAGTGCAGTATTTTATGGAACTGTTGTACCTGCTGCTGTATATTTCGTTGTTAAAAAACTTATAGTGAATCCTTTCTTAAAACAACAAAAGGAAAGGTAGGTCACCATAAATCATATAGAATACAACAAAACAAAACTATACAGTTACATGGGACAACCAGTGATTGTTGTCCCATATAACTGTATAGTTTTGTTATGTTTCCAATTGCTAAATGCCACTAAAGGATCATATAGAATACAATTTTAATAAAACAAATCTGTGATCTAGTACGATAATATCATGTAAGGTAGACATAATAAGATATTACTGTGATAAGATAATGACATAAACTCAAGTGAGATCAACAGCGAGTCATGTCTAGTCAATTTTATTGGAGACCACTGATTTTACTGATTCTATAACTGCTACTAATTTTGTCTTCTACTAACATCAGTCGTGAGGGATTGGCCAATGAAACAGTCTGTTACGGCTAGTTTTTGGCATGAGGTGCACGGAAATGTGGATAACCTACTAGAAACATCAACGTTGATTGGTTAATCAAATGTCTGATGGCATAGGGTAAAAAGCCGCCCGTGTGACCTCTGACACGACCTTCCACTACAACCGGTCAAATCTTTATGTGGAAGAAACCTTCAAAAGTATAAAAAAATCGAAACAAAATAAAGATCTGTATTTTAATCAGATTACTTTTTTATGATATATAATTACCAGGATTAAAGGAATAAGACTTGAATGCAGGAACACAATCATATCCCTTAAAGGCGTTTATTGAAAACTACATTATTTTGTCTTTTTCACTTTCACAAATAGGAATAGACATCCTTACGGTTTAGAAATAATAGTTGTTTGTCTGATAACAAGAATTTTAATTAGTAATGATACATTTTTTTTTAGATGATTGAATAATCTACCCACATAGAATAGAAGTTGAAAGGCTTTTGCTTACAGAACGTTTTTCATAGCTTTAAGTTGATGCACAGTGTTCAAGTGCAGTTAAAATAGCTCCTTTTCAATAGACTTTTAAAACTCATTAGAATTCAAGGGCATCCAAAATACAAAAAACAAATCAAAAGTTTCATCTCCCTTTAATAATCCAATCACCAATGTAGTGCTTCAAATGATATATTTTTTCTGCTTATTAGTGAGATAGAAAGAAAGAGAAATGAACATGCAGAAAAACTTTTACAAAGAAAGAGAGAGGCACAATCTGCTGTAAGTATTATATTGGACTAGATCAAGTGCATTGATTAAACAGGCATTATGCCAGAGGTAAATCTGCTTATTGCAGATCTTTCTTTGGGCCTTAAATGTTATATAAATTATTAATTACGATTAATGGTTGATGATTTAACGTAAAAATGGATAATAAGGACTTTGTTTATTATCGTAACAATGGTAGCAATGACAATCGAGGCTACACTGTTCTTGTAACGGCGATAACTAGGCTCAGAGTTAGTAATTTGACTGAGATTTTCAACATATTCCCTTTCCAATATCTATTTTTTAAATATTATAGCAAGAACCATCAGCTCTTTATCTAATCTTACATGATATGATGGTTTACACCAGTAATCATATGAATATATACTAAATATTGTGATATTCCATTTGTTTTATAACTATTTAAGGTTGAGTTAATGAGTGAAACTGTAGAAAGAATTATTGATACGGAAGAGAAAAGAAATGGCTTAATTATTATAAAAGGTTTATATGGTAAACTAGTAGAAGATACATCAGAGTATGTACATTATTTTGTTTTAATAGCAAACATTTAGTATTGTCATTGTTGTGTTTGTTCTCGTACAATGCCTCTCAACTTAGCAATGCCTCTCACCAATGTTAGCAAGTTATAAGTATTTTCTCCACAAGATA
Organism: Patella vulgata; assembly: GCF_932274485.2. NCBI lineage: Eukaryota > Metazoa > Mollusca > Gastropoda > Patellidae > Patella > Patella vulgata. Next base: position 51,146,771 of record NC_065885.2, read on the forward strand.
TGAATTTCTTTTTTTTAAAACCCTTTGCTTTAAAGCAGGGTTGTTTAACGGAATGGTATAACACATTCACATTAGATCATTAGGTCTGCTGTTGAGTCAAGTAGTGTGGTTTTCAATTCTCAGCTTGTACGTGACAAGAAGTAGTGTTGTCTGTCCAACCTCATGGGTTTTCTCCAGGTCCTCCTGGTTTCCTACCACTGCTAAAGACCCCTACACGCAAGCGAATTATTGAAATAAATTAAACCACATGTTGGTACCAAAATGACATAGTTCATGCCGAGTGGATGTTAAACCCCACTTCTCTCTCTCTCCTTTGCTTTAACCATTTTTTCACAACCTTTGCGTCCATATTTTACCAATCATCAATATTTATCTAAATGAACACTGCTGTAATAAGTATAAACTTGTATATAATCACTATTGAACCAGTTAAACAACAGGTATTGTACAGTAATTAAGTTATTATTCTACACCAGATTAAAACTGATTTGATGTATAAAATAAAAGGAAACTATATATTATTATTATTATTTTAGAGCTAATGATGATGGTTGTATAGACGTAACTATACCATTACAAGCTACAGTTAAAGATTCTAAACTTATATTACCAGATAATTCTACTAAGGTTAGTAGAACATTCCTCATAAATATACCAAATCCTGTAGAATTACAAGAAATAATTATCAACATATGCCTGTATGAAATAGTTAATCAATCAGATCTAATATTGTCAAAAGATGTCGCATTTTTAAACCACAGGATAATAATTTGCCATATCTTGGACTCGAATAGCTATAGTTCTGTTATATACTATATTGGATGATGATTACTCTACAAATGTATATATATATATAAGGTTTGTTAGGAGTATATAAATATATATTATGTTTGTTAATTTGTAGAGTTGTGTACCAGGATTTTATGATCCATGTATAGGAGAAGAAAAGAGTTTATATATAAGATATAAATTTAGGAATCGTATACATCAAGTCACGTTACTAGATAATGAACCAATTAGATTGCCACAACAAAGTAAGTTAATATCTTTGATAAAGGCCAATGCACACAGTGCAGTTTTTCTTCATTTCAATTTATTATTTCATGACAAAAGGTCTATAATAGTAAGTGCAGGATGACTGCTCTATACACAAACAAAAACCAAAAGTGTAATTAATTCATAATGTGTCAGCATCATTCAACTGTATAGTTGACATTGTAAATGCTTTTAAATTGTTTTCATGACTTTCAGAGCATTTGGTAAAGGATGAATTACCTTCAACTAGTATGAGTTACAGGTCGTGACAGTGATTATTTCTAGTTATACAAACAATGAAGTCTAGAAAATACCAGCATGGAAGTGGAGAATATTATGTTAGTGCTATTATGATGGATAAAGTCAAGTGATATTAATATAAAGATATACGTATATATAAAGTCATGTGGATGTGTTATTCATAAAGTGTAGAATTCTACTGTTAACTGTGCAGCAGGTGGATAAAAAAAATTGAAACAGCTGATTTTATCTGTTTGTCAACCATGCTTAAAATTTGATTTTTTGTCCATTTGTTTGGAAAATTTGTCCATTTGGTTGGGAAATGAACAAGGAAAGGTAATCTTAAGTTTGAAGATTTGACAGTAAATGCCCAACTATCCAGATAGAGATCTCAATCATGTGACAGGGAATTCAGGAAAAAATCCTATTTTTAAAGATTAAATGGTTATTTTTATAGTTTGGTTGGTAAATGTTCAAAATAAATTTGATTTTATCTGGATTGGACAATTGAGAAGTGTAATAATCAGATTTAAATTAGTGGATTCATCAAAATCAATGTTTGTTAATTTAAAAAAAAAAAACAGTTCAGGGAATCAATTCCATTATCATGTCTAAAAATAAGGTTATTTGAACAACATAGAAATTGATACCACCTTAATGTTATTCACTGTAAAAGTTCACGGATTAATGCACTGTCAGTTCATTTTCCATGTTCATGAATCAATGTTAGAAAGTTTAATTAAAGAAGGTTGTGTGTGTGTGTGACGTTTGGAGGATAGTAGGAAACTAAAGTGTACCCAACAAGAAGGGGGGGGGGCTTTTTTCGACTTTGCAACTGAAAGCAACTGGCATTTTGGCAACTAGGAGCAACTGAATGCAACTGAAAAAAGTTGACGTTTCCATGGAAAAAACATCACATGATAAGAGACATGTGTCATTTGACTTTATAAATAAACAAAATGGAAGCGAACGAAGACACCCTCTTTTCAAATGTTGATGATGTCGACAATAATCTATTATTAGAATTATGGCAAGACCGACCATTCGCCATTTTGTTGATCGTGTGATGAATAAATTAACAGTTCCGAGTCAATATGAGCACTCCGAATTCAGTTGCTCTCAATTGTCCTCGGTTGCTGGCGTGATTGACACAAGCACACTTGCAACTGACTGGAACTAGTTGCAAAGTTGACAGCCTACTTAAATGGCTAATCCCGATATTTATTGGAGAATAAAACTGCTTAATTTTGTGTTAAAATCCCTTAAAATCCTCTAGCTAAGGGCCGAGCAACTAACTCAATATTTGTGATAAGTTTTCAAACAACTTAAACCCGTCAGTCTTCATATGGAAATGGAGACCGGTGTACCAAGCTGTATTATGCGGTGTCTGGATAAAACCAGACTTTTATTTTATAAAAATAATGTGTAGGTGAAATTTACCTTTCGTTATCAAGTAGAGCACATGGGTCATTCACTATATAGACCTCTCAAGGAATGGGAATCGATTATCAGGTCACCCAACGAAAAAACTGCCCCAAAATCTTAAAAGGGTTACGTGTCCGGATAAGCAGTTTTGACGTTCACGTCCAAACGGCTCAATATTTTGAGCTGGAATTTTGAGAGAAGGTAAATACACCATTCCTCTATATTTTGGCGCTTAAATTTCATACGTACTCTGACTTTTATTTTTGAGACTCTCTTGAAATCGGGATAGTCCCTTTAACATTGCAAATCAGGAATTCATGACATAATATGTGCAGATAATTGAAATCAGTAGAAAAGTAGCTGGGGAGCTAAAAAAAAAAAAAAAGGCTCTGTTTAATTTGAACATTTCATGTATATTAGCATGATAAATTTGTTTTTTAAAGTGAGAAAATGATTGAATAAAAACCTCACAATTGTCATTAACTATCAATAAATACATGTAGTTCAGATGTGTGTAAAATGATCTTAGATATTGATACATATATTTTATGTATAAAATTATGGAAGTATGTTGTTGATTATAGTTATTAGTTATAGAAGTAGAGCTTGTTATGTACATGTTATTTGTAAATAATACTGTTTGAAATAGAAAAATAAAGTTATTTACTTTTCAAATTGAATATACAGGTATTTTTATTGCATATTGGTTAAAGTCAATTTAAAGGCGCTAAATCACTTTAATTTTTGTCTGAATTAAAGTCGGTTTGTTTGTTATCCTGCGCCGAACAAAGTTAGGGAGGGATATTGAAATGGGTTTCGTCCATCCGTTCCGATTTCGTTTCCAGAGCATATCTCTTAAACTGTTCAAAATATCTTTTTGAAACTTTGTAACACATCAACCTATTACAGTAGTTGTGCCTGTTGCTATTTAGGAATTTCTTTTTTGTGTTTCCATGGAAACGTATCTTGTTTCCAGAGAATATCTCATAAACCATTCAAGATATCTTCATGAAACTTTGTACAACATCAACCTATTTTAGTAGTTTTGCCTTTTGCTATTTAGAAATTTTTTGGATTTATATTTTTTGTGTTTCCATGGAAACAAATTTGACTTACTTTTTGGGGGTACAATTTTGTTTCCGAAGCATATCTCATAAACCATGGGGATGGGGGGATGGCCAAATGGTTAGCGTGTGCGCTCTGTATCATAAGGTCTGTCATTGACTTTCCCCAGTTGTATATGACAAGGAGTAGGGTCGCCTGTCCAACCTCGTGGGTTTTCTCTGGGTCCTCCGGTTTGCTCTCACTGCTAAAGACCGCTATGCGCAAGCGAATTACTGAAATAAAATTGAACCATGTGTTAGTCCCGAAATGACCTAGTTTGTGTCAAGTGGATGTTAAACCCCATTTCTCGCTCTCTCATAAACCATTCAAGATATCTTCATGAAATTTTGTACAAACATCAACCTATTATAGTAATTTTTGCCTACTGAAAATTTGGATTTTCTCGGATTTAATAATTTTTGTGTTTTCATGGAAACAAATTTGACTTAGTTTTTGATGTACAATTTTGTTTCCAGAGCATATCCCATAAACCGTTAAAGACATTTTTATCAAACTTTGTACACCCATCAATGTATAACAGTTGGTGCGCCTTTTACTAATGAGGAATTTCTTGGATTTGTATTTTTTGTGTTTTCATGGAAACAAATTTATTGTTTTTGGTGTACAATTTTGATTCCGGAGCATATCCCCTAAACCATTCAAGATATCTTCATGAAACAAACATCAACCTATTATAGTAGTTGTGCCTTTTGCTAATTTGGAATTTCTCGGATTTAAGCATTTTTATAAGCCCACATTATATTGTCGTCGCCCCTGTCCGTCCGTCGGTCCACCTTGTATACACTCTAGAGGCTTAAGTTAATATCCAATTGAAATTAAATTTATACACAGTGTTAAAGGTCATGAGACGAAGAAACCTTTTGATTTTCACCAATTTCCGATAATTAATGTCAGAGTTATGGCCCTTGATCACTTTGAAATATCTTGTGGACGCTCTAGAGGCTAAAGTAAATATCTTCTGGAGTTATGGCCCTTGTCATCGGATGTGTATGAAATTAATATGCATCATTAAAATTAGTGACATGAAGAAGCCTATTGAATTTCAGCAATTTCTGTCAATTACTTCTAAGAGTTATGGCTCTTGTTATACTGTGTTGAAAGACAAAAGTTATCATCAGATCTGTATGAAATTTATAGCATTATTTAAACTAGTAAAACCTAAAGGCCTGTCGAATTTCAACAATTTCTGTAAATTACTTCCAGGGTTAAAGATACATTATGGGAGATAAGATAACGAGATGGCAGTTCTCGCTATAATAGTTAAAGATAGGTTCCCAGGCAACGAAACATACGCCCACAGCAGCTAAATCGTCCGGGGAGTCAACAAGAGTTGTCGCATATTTTTACTTTTTTCGGTAATTAAACATTTATAATAAATTAAAATCTGATTAAGAGTAACAACTAATTAAGTAATTATCAGAAAACCATTAGATGTTCTGCCCCATGCTAATGTTTAGTATACAAAACTTATAACATCATGGATTTAGTTGTTCAAGTCATAAAAATTCATTGAAAATCAATATACTTGTTCGTCTCAAGACCTTAAACTCTGTGTATCAATCTGAAGTCAATCGGATGATAACTTTAGCCTCTAGAGCGTCACAAGATTTTTCAAAGTGATCAAGGACCATAACCTCAAACACTGTGTATAAATTTAAAGTCAATCGGATATTAACTGTAGCCTCTAGAGCATCCACAAAATTTTTTGAAGTGATCAAGGGCCATAACTCTGGCAGTAATTATCGAAAATTGTTGAAAATCAATATGATTCTTCGTCTCATGACCTCAAAGTCAATCGGATATTAACTGTAGCCTCTACAGCATTAACAAGATTTTTTGAAGTGATCAAGGGCCATAACACTGGCAGTAATTATCAAAAATCGCTAAAAATCAATAGACTTCTTCGTCTCATGACCTTAAACACTGTGCATAAATTTAAAGTCAATTGGATATTAACTTTTGCCTCTAGAGCGTCCACAAGATTTTTCAAAGTGATCACTGGCAGTAGTTATCGAAAATCGCTGAAAATCAATAGGCTTCTTCGTCTCATGACCTTAAACATTGTGTATAAATTTAAAGTCAATCGGATATTAACTTTGACCTCTAGTGCGTCCACAAGATTTTTCAAAGTGATCAAGGGCCATAACTCTGGCAGTACTTATGAGAAATCACCGAAAATCAATAGGCTTCTTCGTCTCATGACCTTAAACACTGTGTATAAATTTAAAGTCAATCGGATATTAACTTTTGCCTCTAGAGCGTCCACAAGATTTTTCAAAGTGATCACTGGCAGTAGTTATCGAAAATCGCTGAAAATCAATAGGCTTCTTCGTCTCATGACCTTAAACATTGTGTATAAATTTAAAGTCAATCGGATATTAACTTTGACCTCTAGTGCGTCCACAAGATTTTTCAAAGTGATCAAGGGCCATAACTCTGGCAGTACTTATCAGAAATCACCGAAAATCAATAGGCTTCTTCGTCTCATGACCTTAAACACTGTGTATAAATTTAAAGTCAATCGGATATTAACTTTTGCCTCTAGAGCGTCCACAAGATTTTTCAAAGTGATCACTGGCAGTAGTTATCGAAAATCGCTGAAAATCAATAGGCTTCTTCGTCTCATGACCTTAAACATTGTGTATAAATTTAAAGTCAATCGGATATTAACTTTGACCTCTAGTGCGTCCACAAGATTTTTCAAAGTGATCAAGGGCCATAACTCTGGCAGTACTTATCAGAAATCACCGAAAATCAATAGGCTTCTTCGTCTCATGACCTTAAACACTGTGTATAAATTTAAAGTCAATCGGATATTAACTTTAGCCTCTAGAGCGTCCACAAGATTTTTGGGAGTGATCAAGGGCCATAACTCTGGCAGTAATTATCGGAAATCGCTGAAAATCAATAGGCTTTTTCATCTCATGACCTTAAACACTGTGTATAAATTTAAAGTAAATCGGATAATAACTTTAGCCTCTAGAGCGTCCACAAATTTTTAAAAGTGATCAAGGGCCATAACTCTGGCAGTAATTATCGGAAATCGCTGAAAATCAATAGGTTTCTTCGTCTTATGACCTTAAACACTATGTATAAATTTAAAGTCAATCGGATATTAACTTTAGCTTCTAGAGTGTCCAAAAGATTTTTCAAAGTGATCAAGGGCCTTAACTCTGGCAGTACTTATCAGAAATCGCCGAAAATCAATAGGCTTCTTCGTCTCATGACATTAAACAATGTGTATAAATTTAAAGTCAATCGGATATTAACTTTGGCTTCTAGAGCGTCCACAAGATTTTTGAAAGTGATCAAGGACCATAACTCTGGCAGTAATTATCGGAAATCGCTGAAAATCAATAGGCTTCTTCGTCTCATGACCTTAAACACTGTCTATAAATTTAAAGTCAATCGGATATTAACTTTAGCCTCTAGAGCGTCGACAAGATTTTTTGAAGTGATCAAGGGCCATAACTCTGGCAGTTATTATTGGAAATCACTGAAAATCAATAGGCTTCTTCGTTTCATGACCTTAAACACTGTGTATAAATTTAAAGTCAATCGGATATTAACTTTAGCTTCTAGAGTGTCCAAAAGATTTTTCAAAGTGATCAAGGGCCTTAACTCTGGCAGTAATTATCGGAAATCGCTGAAAATCAATAGGCTGCTTCGTCTCATGACCTTAAACACTGTCTATAAATTATCGAAAATCGCTGAAAATCAATAGGCTTCCTCGTCTCATGACCTTAAACACTGTGTACAAATTTAAAGTCAATCGGATATTAACTTTAGCCTCTAGAGCGTCCACAACCAATTGTGGACGCCGGACCGACGGACGGACAGGGGTGACGACAATATACGACCACATTTCAATGTGGGCGTATAAAAACTAGATAGTGTAAAGGTAATTTGCTGAAAATTTCAGTCAAATTGATCCACTATGAGCCGAGAAAGAAGCGGGTGAAATTTTGGCATAGTCTCGGTCATCATTACTAAAATCATTATTATAAACAGCTTAGTCTCGATTATCCACTTTCATTGATTTAATTATCAACGGCCGTTAGCGGCATATAGGAATCTAATCCAGCCAACATCGAAGGCTAGCCTTGACATCGAGAGTTTATTATGGTCTGGATAAGTTAATTAATGTCTAATTGATAATTTAGATAACATTTCAGGCCTAAAGAAAGACATGTAATAAGCAGATTTTGCTCTTGCATAATGCATGTTTAATGCACTTGTTTCAGTTTGCAAACCTTGTGAACCTTCAAACGACAACAATTATAATCTGATCTGAATGAAATTGTCTTGTAAATCCCCCTTATTACCTACAAAAGAATAAATATGCCACAACCCTCTTTGATGTGCTCAGACGATTTAGCCGCTCTGGGCGTATGTTTCGTTGCCTGGCAACCTATCTTTGTGTTTGTTGGAAACAGATTTCTCTGTTATATGATTTTTGAGTTTTGATATATAATTTAGTGTATAATTATTATTCTATAGCATATCTCAGAAACTGTTCAAGATACCTTTTTATACGCCCACATTTTCATGTGGGCGTATATTGTCGTCGCCCCCGTCCGTCCGTCCACAATTGTTTGTGAACAGTCTACAGGTCACAATTTTTATCCGATTTCAATGAAACTTGAAATATAGGTTTATCACCCTAAGATCTCAATCCTTTCGATATTGGCATGTATCGGACTGTAACTTCATGGATTATGGCCCCTGATTGGACGAAAAATCACGTTTTTAGGTTTTTATCCGATTTGGTTTAAACGTGAAATGTATGCTTATAACCCAAAGATAGATCTCGGTTCCTTTCGATATTCGTGCATATCGGAACGTAACTTCCTGAATTATGGCCCCTGATTGTACGAAAAATCGCGTTTTTAGCTTGTGGACTATATAGAGGTCATAATTTTTATCTGATTTAAAAAAACGTATTATTATATCACCGTTACACCCTAAGGATGGCTGAGTTCGAATTTCGTGAAAATCGGCCCAAAACTGACAGACAAAATGGCTGCCCTTCGTTCTCAAATAGCGTCAAAATGGTATATCAAGGTTGTGGACCCTTTAGAGGTCACATTTTTTATCCGATTTTGTTGAAACTTGTAATGTAAGTTTATAACCCAAAGATCTCGGTTGCTTTTGATATTCGCGCATATCGGACCGTAACTTCATGAATTATGGCACCTGATTGTACGAAAAATCACGTTTTTTAGCTTGTGAACCCAATAGAGGTCATAATTTTTATCCGATTTAAAAAACCTTAATATTATATCACCGTTAAACCCTAAGGTTGGCTGAGTTCAAATTTCGTGAAAATCGGCCCAAAACTGACAGACAAAATGGCCGCCGTTCATTTTCAAATAGCGTAAAAATATAGTATATCAAAGTTGTGGACCCTATAGAGGTCACAATTTTTATTCGATTTTGTTGAAACTTGAAATGTAAGTTTATAAACCAAAGATCTTGGTTCCTTTCAATATTCGCGCATATCGGACTGTAACTTCCTGAATTATGGCCCCAGATTGTACGAAAAATCGCGTTTTTAGCTTGTGGGCCCTATAGAGGTCATAATTTTTATCTGATTTAAAAAAACGTATTATTATATCATTGTTACACCTTAAGGACGGCTAGGTTCGAATTTCGTGAAAATCGGCCCAAAACTGACAGACAAAATGGCCTACCTTTCGTTCTCAAATAGCGTAAAAATATGGTATAACAAGGTTGTGGACCCTATAGATGTTAAAACTTGAAATGTAAGTTTATAAACCAAAGATCTTGGTTCCTTTCAATATTCGCACATATCTGACCGTAACTTCCTGAATTATGGCCCCAGATTGTACGAAAAATCGTGTTTTTAGCTTGTGGACCCTATAGAGGTCATAATTTTTATCCGATTTTAAAAAACGTTTTATTATATCACCGTTAAAGCCTAAGGACAGCTGAGTTCGAATTATATCACTGTTAAACCCTAAGGTTGGCTGAGTTCAAATTTCGTGAAAATCGGCCCAAAACTGACAGACAAAATGGCCGCCGTTCATTCTCAAATAGCGTAAAAATATGGTATATCAAGGTTGTGGACCCTATAGAGGTCACAATTTTTATCCGATTTTGTTGAAACTTGAAATGTAAGTTTATAACCCAAAGATCTTGGTTCCTTTCAATATTCGCGCATATCGGCCCGTAACTTCCTAATTTATGGCCCCTAATTATACGAAAAATCGCGTTTTTAGCTTGTGGACCCTATAGAGGTAAAAAATCTGTAAATAGGCGAACAGCCTTCCCAGATTTCTCTCAGCTACTAGTTTCGTTCTTATTCGAACTCTTCAGGCTTAAATGAGGATGTGCGGTGGCCCTCTATATATAGTGTCGGTGGGCACCGGAGCACATGTGATGTCACAGATGGAACTGAGTCGATCTTTGGCACCGGAGTCGATTATTCCGAAAAGTGTGCAAAGATATTCGGCTAAGAATTTGCCGTCATGATTATGCTTATTTGCATTGACTCAAGGCTCCTAACCCTTTTGATCTCTAAGTTTAAAGTTTCCTAAACTATCGAGGGCTTAAAATTAACTCTATTAGGTTATGGGTGTGTATGCACTAATTTTTTATTAGCTTTCGCCGTAGGGGTACCACGGCTAAATTAATTGGGAACTCGTCCTTGTTTTTCATATTCGGCCTTGAGTTAGGCTAAGAATTATGCTACTATTTTGCATACTTTGAAAAGTGGCTCTAGGAAAAGATTTCTTGCATTCAACAAGGAGCTCACGAGGTTGTTTCTGCGTTTCTCGATTGAAACGTTGTAAAAATACCCAGTCTTCTTTACTGATGTTTGATTCTGCCAAATCATCGCGATTCGATGTGCGAGAAACTGGCCAGGCCTCTAGTTCGAGACAAAGATCAACTCCTTCACAAAAAAAGCCTCCCAGTTACTCATGGTTGGAAAAGGTACAGGACAAGGCGATCTGCCATATTTTACCTCCGTTGTTTCGGAGACATTGTCCGCAAATTTCCACAGATGTGCTTCATTTTCGCAGGTAGGAATATTAGTGAACGTCCCTATTGTGACGTTAGGGATACCTCTAAGGCTAATTGATGGCAATGTGCCAGGTATTTGGTCATAATTTTTATCCGATTTAAAAAAACGTATTATTATATCATTGTTACACCTTAAGGACAGCTGAGTTCGAATTTCATGAAAATCGGCCCAAAACTGACAGACAAAATGGTCGCCCCTCGTTCTCAAATAGCGTAAAAATATGGTATATCAAGGTTGTGGACCCTATAGAGGTCACAATTTTTATCCGATTTTGTTGACAACTTGAAATGTAAGTTTATAACCCAAAGATCTTGGTTCCTTTCGATATTTGCGCATATCGAATTGTAATTTCCTGAATTATGGCCCTTGATTGTACGAAAAATCACTTTCGTTTTAGCTATTTTGGTGTGCATCGGAGTGCAACTCCTTGAACATTTTAAATCCCATAAGTTTTGTCCAATTTAGATGACATTTTAAATCAATAGGCGTTTTTGTGAGTCGATTAGATTAGGTTTTGATTTGCTAGTACGATTTGGTATGATTTCGATTTGATTAGCTATGGTCCACAAATGTGAAATTTGATAATTACGATTTGGTAAGATGGCTGCCATCACGGACACCGATCAGAAAAAAAATTGTCTCTGCTAACATGACGAGGGGGGCGTGTGTTTCACGTGTAGTCCAAGTTACCTACAGATTACAGTGACACTGCTGGCACCCAGAGGGCCTAAAATTGCTTAGAGCCAGAGGTGATCTAACATTCTTGTGGACTATAAAGTTAACATTAAAGGAGCTAAATCGCTAACATTTGGGACCTAGAAATTGACAAAAGTGGGTCGCAATGCATATCATACTGTAATATGAATGTATATAAACTGATTTACATTCAATGGTTTCCGTTTTTACTCCAATTTCAAATCCGTTATGTTCGGCGAAATAAGCCAGCAGTCTCAAGCGAGTGCAAATTTCTAGCGCCACGTCTGGTTATTCCAGTTTACACATTGGTGCAATGTGTCTAGCCTCGTCCCTCGAGTCTCTTGATACAACTGGGGCTGAAGCGCATTATGGTACACGATTAGTGTACCAATGGTAAAATGTTTATTTTGTCTTAAATATTGGATATCAAAAGCCCATCTTTTCCCGTTACGATCGCAACATGAATGTTGATATAATTTGACAAATAAATCGTGTTTTCAATGTTGAAGATTTTGGATGATATTGAGTTAGAGATTTAGCTACTTTAAACACATCAAATGCGTTTTAAAAAAACATTTTTTATGGAGAAAAACAACAATAAGCATTAAAAATTACTTACGATGTCGAACATTTCGCCATTTTGAAAACGTCAAATCTAATCGCCTAAACACCTCCTGGGACGATTAGGTCGATTTGCCTAATCAGTTGAGTTAAATCGTCTCACAAATGTAACGATTAGCATAATCAACTTGGTTCACAAATGCGTATAATAGCTAATCGGTCTAATCTAATCGGTTCACAAAAACGCCTAATATTTAGGATATATTTGGTTTTGGGGCACACCTCTAGAGTTATGCAGTATTTTCAAAAAAAACCTGTAAACAAATTAAAGGCCATAATTTGGTTTGAAGCACTGGGTTCATGAGAGGACAAACAATATCAATAATCAGCATACTGTGACCTTTCATTCCCGAGTTACCTCTTTTGACGAAGACCTTTAACAGATTGATTTCAAATTTGGTGTGGATATTCAGCGTTCTGTGACCCCCCATTCCGGTGTAACCCCTCTTTTCCGAAAACCTTATAAACATGACAGAGGCTATAGTTTCTATAACATTTTTTTCAAATTCAATGCATCCACTTCTTCTTTGGTATATTTCAATAAACCTGTTGATGGACAAAAAGATGTTGCAGAAGAGATCATTCATTTTGACCCAATTTGAGAATATTACTTCTTGCCTAGAAACTTGCTCTCCGACTGATTTTAGAATAATTACATTCTCAAGTAATAATGAACTGTACCTAAATCATACCCGCCTATAGCATACATCAGTATTCTGAGTTCTCATGTGTCTTAATGTCAATAATCGTATTCAATAATTACAAATTGGTTACACAGTTTAATACATGTATATTTTATTTTAGCACACAGTAAATATGAATATAATGATTTTAGCATACAGTAAATATATTTACTTCCAAAAACACTAGGACTAAAGTTTATTAGTGATCAGTCAACATTTGTAGTCAACTCATTGGCACCTGATTCTGATAGGCTAATATTAAAAGGCTAATATTAAATATGTATCTGAATAATCTCTTATTTCCATCTTGACACTCTTCTTTGATTATATTTCTTAAATAGATAAAACATTCTTTTCTTAATATTATGATACTTGTCTGGAGAGAAATGTTTCAGTTCCTCACGTTCAAATTTCATTCTTCTAGAAAGTCTTTGATATTCATTACCATTAAATCCAACTAACCATGGTGGTCCTTTAATAAGATTAACTGGATGTATGCCTTCATCGCCTAATATATCTAAAATATAACAAACCAATTTCAGAATACAGTATTAATACTTCCTAATGCAAGATATTCTTGACTTATTAAGTCATAATTTTCTAATAATTGCAAAAAATAAATCATAAGAAGATTAGAGTAATGGGTCACAGAATACAGTGAATTTAATGTTAAGAAGTTAGAGCGTTTAAATTTCAAAATAGAAATTGAGGACAGTATCCAACTGAAAGCAAGGCATAAAATTATATACATTGTCAGAATTCATTAAAGGGTTAATCTCTCAAGTATTTAATCCCTGTTCTGCTCTGCAGAAATGACAATGCACAGATACACTATGATATCATTGTTATTACAATGCAGTTGACAAAAACAATTACCAGGTAGCTTAAAGGGATACTGAGATTAAACTCGCTAATCATCATTTGCCATTTTCATACAATATCTAAACGTTCACAGCTTAATCCATGTTAAAATGTTCTTAAATTGATTGACATTTAATTCAGAAAAAAAAAATCAAAATATCATCATATGGATACCTGTCATACTATGTACAAGCATCATTGTTAGGGAATAAATTACCAATTCAAATTCGTAATGTCACTGATATTCCTACTTTTAAACTATTAAAACTAAGGTCATATTTATAAAAAAGGCTTTTACCCAGTGATCATTTTAATTGTAGATTATTAAGAGTTATTTTAATTTCTAATTACATATAATTTTATCGAAATAAGTATGCACTTTGTTATCTCATTTTATTATGTCAATGCAATATTGTCTTTGTAAAGTGCACATGAGCACATTTATATGGCAGTTATGCACTATAGAAATGTGTAATAATAATAATACTGAATGGAATTGAACCCTTATCTGACTGATATTCCTTTTACAGATTTAAGTTTTACAATATTGTAGTTTGCAAGGGGATTGACAATCTCTCAAATGACGATCATAGACTTTAAGTGACCATTCAATTTCTGGAGATTGCTTTGTTTTTTATTTGGTTCTCTTAAAACTCTAGAAGCTCTCGGTAAACTAAAAGCAAGTCTAATCACAGCATTACAAAAATTACCTATGTAATCATTTTGGCCAAATAAAGCTCTCCGCCTATTCCAAGAATCTTTAGGTTTATATTTCTGCAAAAATTTCTTCTCTTCTTCTGATCGTGGAAGGAGTCCTATAACAATGATTAAAATAAAAATCAAGGAATTTATTTGTGTAATGTCACAATTCCACTGTTTTGTGATTCTGCTTTACGATAAATATTCTGAGTTAAATCTAAAATGCTTTAATCATAGATAATTTGCCAGGCAATGAAATACACTCACATTACCAATAGCTAATAGGTAAGTGCAGTGGGACTGCACCACACATAATTTACACAAAAACAAATTTATGGACAAGACACAAGACGCAGAAATCACAAACGAACATATCAAATTTGCACAGTTGTAGACTGGACTCCGGTCAATGGATAATATTAGTAACCATATTTTTAAAGCCTGCACTGAAATAGCAGATTTAAAAGGCGTAAATTTTGATGTCTATAAATGTTCACTCTGACATCATGAACGAAATGGGGTTTACTGTCATACTTTTTTGCACCTATTGGGCTAATAATGACGGTGGACATCACCAAGGTTTAATCAAGATTTAGGACCATATAATCGTCGCATGGAGATGAGGATTTGTCCATGATTAGCCGGCTACTGGGTATGTAGAAGGTGGCCACACTGTACCTATAAAACAAAAAATAAACGTGACATACCTTCTGTAAAAGTTTTTGTTTTATAACCATAATTTCTAGGACCAGGTTTCTTATATGGTGATGGAGTGTTAAATTCATCAGAATAGGAGCTTGAAGAGTAATATCTTTTTATCAAATTTGTGTGAAACATTTCTGCACACCCAACTGAACAACTGTTTTTATTGTTTGTTTGAAATGACTTTGGTTGATATGACAATATGTTATTCTTTCCATCAGAATAACTTACTGCATTTTGTTCTAATTTCTTTTGACATGGTGAATATCCTATTAACAATGACTGTCTCAAGCATAAAGAACTAAAACTATTGAAATTGACACATGATCTAAACGCTGAAGGTAGTTTCAACATATGTTTAGTTATAAAAGACATTTTAGCACTGTCACCTGAAAATAACAATAACAGGAAAATGATAATTTACATTTCCACAGAAATAGAAAAGTTGATTACATTCTGATATTGTCCATCTTAGATGAGTTCCCCATCATACATGCACTATCACAAATGAAACAAGTTGTTAGGAACATGTAAGAATCTTGCTGCACAACAGCTTAGGTTTTCTTCTTTAAAGATTACTGTACTTAATATCCAGTGCAGCAATGTTTGATTTGTCTGCCGGGCCTTGTCTGTGGATTTAGTCATCTTGTAAAATTACAATTACTTCTATTATAGACTATATATTAAAGTATATAGACTTATAGAGTCGATCGACATAGATACAAAATTGAATAGAATAGGCCTAGCAATGGACAACGTTAACATTTGCCTATGATTTACATGTTATTATTTGGCTACTGCACTTTCACACCTCTACCAGTTCTCGTGGTCCTACCACGTTGAGACTTTCCCTTTCCGAACTTTTAAAGTTTATCTAAACCACAGGCCTATATGGGCTTATTCATGCCCTTACAAAACATTTTGCGGCATGTATACACCTGGGACAAAGAAATCGACCGCTATCCATTGGATTATTTCGCATATGTAAATAAATACCCGAAGAAAAGCGGGCAAAAGTGGCACTTACAATGAAAGTTGTTGTGGCTGGGGATTGACTTACGACAAACAAAATTATTCAGAAGGTAGCCATGTTGTTATTTTTGGGGACTGACTTACGACAAACAAAATTATTCAGAAGGTAGCCATGTTGTTTTTAAGAATTATCTCCCCTAGTTAACATTGCGGACGACTAAAGGGGTCAAAATTCTGATACCGACGAACTGGCGGGGTGTGCATAATTTGCAATATTTGTATGGTCATTTCCTAGCATGAATGATGGTTTATATTTAACTACAAATCATGTTTCCAAGAAAAGATTAGCATTGGTTACTGTTTCAAGGGCAATTTCGCACACGAAAGTTACATGGGCCAGTGACCCATATGCGTTGCAAAAGCGGTTTTGGGGAACCATCGGCATTCCATGGTGGGTGTACATCCCATGGGTAATCCATGGGTGCCAATGCCATGGGCATTTCATTGGTGCACGTCTTATTGGCATTTCATGGGTGCATGTCCCATGGGCATTCCATGTGTTCACGTTCCATGGGTTCACGTCGAATGGGCATTTCCCAAGGTCATTATGGGTGCACGTACCATTGGCATTCCATGGGCGCATGTCCCATGGTCATTCCATAGGCGCATATCCCACATGTGCCCAAAACCCAACGTGCAACCTATGGGTCGTTTGCTTGTTGAGTTTTTATTTTATTTCCACGATTTTGGGGGGGGGGGGGGTTACCGTTGGGGACCAGATAAAACAAATGCAAGTACTAATAATTCTGAAATATATGCCAGTCTATTATTATTGAGGTTTTTATTATTTTGCATATTTTTGTTTGCCGTGTGCCCACAATGAGGTGTATTATACCCTAAAGAATAAATGAAAATGACGTTCAAAAGTTTGAATAATAGTTCAATACATCATTCTTAATATTAGTATATTATAGCCTAAATAAATTTCAGAGCTTGACCCAGAGGGTCTATTGCAGCTTTTCATATAGCTATACGATTGGATGCCTTTAGTTTCACCTCAAATTAAACATACCAGCCTTCGTATAGCTGCAAATATTATGTATTTATTTAATCAAATGGTGTTTTTGGCTTACCACTGACATACTAACATTAGTACTCTGTATGTACGTCTTGCTTTTGGACTAAAAATAATGTTAAAAACCCTGCCAGCATCCTCTTGATTGCTTTCAGTAGCGTATCCAGGAGTTTTGTGAGAAGGCAGCTGCCATCACGGACACCGATCAGAAAAAAAATTGTCTCTGCTAACATGACGAGGGGGGCGTGTGTTTCACGTGTAGTCCAAGTTACCTACAGATTACAGTGACACTGCTGGCACCCAGAGGGCCTAAAATTGCTTAGAGCCAGAGGTGATCTAACATTCTTGTGGACTATAAAGTTAACATTAAAGGAGCTAAATCGCTAACATTTGGGACCTAGAAATTGACAAAAGTGGGTCGCAATGCATATCATACTGTAATATGAATGTATATAAACTGATTTACATTCAATGGTTTCCGTTTTTACTCCAATTTCAAATCCGTTATGTTCGGCGAAATAAGCCAGCAGTCTCAAGCGAGTGCAAATTTCTAGCGCCACGTCTGGTTATTCCAGTTTACACATTGGTGCAATGTGTCTAGCCTCGTCCCTCGAGTCTCTTGATACAACTGGGGCTGAAGCGCATTATGGTACACGATTAGTGTACCAATGGTAAAATGTTTATTTTGTCTTAAATATTGGATATCAAAAGCCCATCTTTTCCCGTTACGATCGCAACATGAATGTTGATATAATTTGACAAATAAATCGTGTTTTCAATGTTGAAGATTTTGGATGATATTGAGTTAGAGATTTAGCTACTTTAAACACATCAAATGCGTTTTAAAAAAACATTTTTTATGGAGAAAAACAACAATAAGCATTAAAAATTACTTACGATGTCGAACATTTCGCCATTTTGAAAACGTCAAATCTAATCGCCTAAACACCTCCTGGGACGATTAGGTCGATTTGCCTAATCAGTTGAGTTAAATCGTCTCACAAATGTAACGATTAGCATAATCAACTTGGTTCACAAATGCGTATAATAGCTAATCGGTCTAATCTAATCGGTTCACAAAAACGCCTAATATTTAGGATATATTTGGTTTTGGGGCACACCTCTAGAGTTATGCAGTATTTTCAAAAAAAACCTGTAAACAAATTAAAGGCCATAATTTGGTTTGAAGCACTGGGTTCATGAGAGGACAAACAATATCAATAATCAGCATACTGTGACCTTTCATTCCCGAGTTACCTCTTTTGACGAAGACCTTTAACAGATTGATTTCAAATTTGGTGTGGATATTCAGCGTTCTGTGACCCCCCATTCCGGTGTAACCCCTCTTTTCCGAAAACCTTATAAACATGACAGAGGCTATAGTTTCTATAACATTTTTTTCAAATTCAATGCATCCACTTCTTCTTTGGTATATTTCAATAAACCTGTTGATGGACAAAAAGATGTTGCAGAAGAGATCATTCATTTTGACCCAATTTGAGAATATTACTTCTTGCCTAGAAACTTGCTCTCCGACTGATTTTAGAATAATTACATTCTCAAGTAATAATGAACTGTACCTAAATCATACCCGCCTATAGCATACATCAGTATTCTGAGTTCTCATGTGTCTTAATGTCAATAATCGTATTCAATAATTACAAATTGGTTACACAGTTTAATACATGTATATTTTATTTTAGCACACAGTAAATATGAATATAATGATTTTAGCATACAGTAAATATATTTACTTCCAAAAACACTAGGACTAAAGTTTATTAGTGATCAGTCAACATTTGTAGTCAACTCATTGGCACCTGATTCTGATAGGCTAATATTAAAAGGCTAATATTAAATATGTATCTGAATAATCTCTTATTTCCATCTTGACACTCTTCTTTGATTATATTTCTTAAATAGATAAAACATTCTTTTCTTAATATTATGATACTTGTCTGGAGAGAAATGTTTCAGTTCCTCACGTTCAAATTTCATTCTTCTAGAAAGTCTTTGATATTCATTACCATTAAATCCAACTAACCATGGTGGTCCTTTAATAAGATTAACTGGATGTATGCCTTCATCGCCTAATATATCTAAAATATAACAAACCAATTTCAGAATACAGTATTAATACTTCCTAATGCAAGATATTCTTGACTTATTAAGTCATAATTTTCTAATAATTGCAAAAAATAAATCATAAGAAGATTAGAGTAATGGGTCACAGAATACAGTGAATTTAATGTTAAGAAGTTAGAGCGTTTAAATTTCAAAATAGAAATTGAGGACAGTATCCAACTGAAAGCAAGGCATAAAATTATATACATTGTCAGAATTCATTAAAGGGTTAATCTCTCAAGTATTTAATCCCTGTTCTGCTCTGCAGAAATGACAATGCACAGATACACTATGATATCATTGTTATTACAATGCAGTTGACAAAAACAATTACCAGGTAGCTTAAAGGGATACTGAGATTAAACTCGCTAATCATCATTTGCCATTTTCATACAATATCTAAACGTTCACAGCTTAATCCATGTTAAAATGTTCTTAAATTGATTGACATTTAATTCAGAAAAAAAAAATCAAAATATCATCATATGGATACCTGTCATACTATGTACAAGCATCATTGTTAGGGAATAAATTACCAATTCAAATTCGTAATGTCACTGATATTCCTACTTTTAAACTATTAAAACTAAGGTCATATTTATAAAAAAGGCTTTTACCCAGTGATCATTTTAATTGTAGATTATTAAGAGTTATTTTAATTTCTAATTACATATAATTTTATCGAAATAAGTATGCACTTTGTTATCTCATTTTATTATGTCAATGCAATATTGTCTTTGTAAAGTGCACATGAGCACATTTATATGGCAGTTATGCACTATAGAAATGTGTAATAATAATAATACTGAATGGAATTGAACCCTTATCTGACTGATATTCCTTTTACAGATTTAAGTTTTACAATATTGTAGTTTGCAAGGGGATTGACAATCTCTCAAATGACGATCATAGACTTTAAGTGACCATTCAATTTCTGGAGATTGCTTTGTTTTTTATTTGGTTCTCTTAAAACTCTAGAAGCTCTCGGTAAACTAAAAGCAAGTCTAATCACAGCATTACAAAAATTACCTATGTAATCATTTTGGCCAAATAAAGCTCTCCGCCTATTCCAAGAATCTTTAGGTTTATATTTCTGCAAAAATTTCTTCTCTTCTTCTGATCGTGGAAGGAGTCCTATAACAATGATTAAAATAAAAATCAAGGAATTTATTTGTGTAATGTCACAATTCCACTGTTTTGTGATTCTGCTTTACGATAAATATTCTGAGTTAAATCTAAAATGCTTTAATCATAGATAATTTGCCAGGCAATGAAATACACTCACATTACCAATAGCTAATAGGTAAGTGCAGTGGGACTGCACCACACATAATTTACACAAAAACAAATTTATGGACAAGACACAAGACGCAGAAATCACAAACGAACATATCAAATTTGCACAGTTGTAGACTGGACTCCGGTCAATGGATAATATTAGTAACCATATTTTTAAAGCCTGCACTGAAATAGCAGATTTAAAAGGCGTAAATTTTGATGTCTATAAATGTTCACTCTGACATCATGAACGAAATGGGGTTTACTGTCATACTTTTTTGCACCTATTGGGCTAATAATGACGGTGGACATCACCAAGGTTTAATCAAGATTTAGGACCATATAATCGTCGCATGGAGATGAGGATTTGTCCATGATTAGCCGGCTACTGGGTATGTAGAAGGTGGCCACACTGTACCTATAAAACAAAAAATAAACGTGACATACCTTCTGTAAAAGTTTTTGTTTTATAACCATAATTTCTAGGACCAGGTTTCTTATATGGTGATGGAGTGTTAAATTCATCAGAATAGGAGCTTGAAGAGTAATATCTTTTTATCAAATTTGTGTGAAACATTTCTGCACACCCAACTGAACAACTGTTTTTATTGTTTGTTTGAAATGACTTTGGTTGATATGACAATATGTTATTCTTTCCATCAGAATAACTTACTGCATTTTGTTCTAATTTCTTTTGACATGGTGAATATCCTATTAACAATGACTGTCTCAAGCATAAAGAACTAAAACTATTGAAATTGACACATGATCTAAACGCTGAAGGTAGTTTCAACATATGTTTAGTTATAAAAGACATTTTAGCACTGTCACCTGAAAATAACAATAACAGGAAAATGATAATTTACATTTCCACAGAAATAGAAAAGTTGATTACATTCTGATATTGTCCATCTTAGATGAGTTCCCCATCATACATGCACTATCACAAATGAAACAAGTTGTTAGGAACATGTAAGAATCTTGCTGCACAACAGCTTAGGTTTTCTTCTTTAAAGATTACTGTACTTAATATCCAGTGCAGCAATGTTTGATTTGTCTGCCGGGCCTTGTCTGTGGATTTAGTCATCTTGTAAAATTACAATTACTTCTATTATAGACTATATATTAAAGTATATAGACTTATAGAGTCGATCGACATAGATACAAAATTGAATAGAATAGGCCTAGCAATGGACAACGTTAACATTTGCCTATGATTTACATGTTATTATTTGGCTACTGCACTTTCACACCTCTACCAGTTCTCGTGGTCCTACCACGTTGAGACTTTCCCTTTCCGAACTTTTAAAGTTTATCTAAACCACAGGCCTATATGGGCTTATTCATGCCCTTACAAAACATTTTGCGGCATGTATACACCTGGGACAAAGAAATCGACCGCTATCCATTGGATTATTTCGCATATGTAAATAAATACCCGAAGAAAAGCGGGCAAAAGTGGCACTTACAATGAAAGTTGTTGTGGCTGGGGATTGACTTACGACAAACAAAATTATTCAGAAGGTAGCCATGTTGTTATTTTTGGGGACTGACTTACGACAAACAAAATTATTCAGAAGGTAGCCATGTTGTTTTTAAGAATTATCTCCCCTAGTTAACATTGCGGACGACTAAAGGGGTCAAAATTCTGATACCGACGAACTGGCGGGGTGTGCATAATTTGCAATATTTGTATGGTCATTTCCTAGCATGAATGATGGTTTATATTTAACTACAAATCATGTTTCCAAGAAAAGATTAGCATTGGTTACTGTTTCAAGGGCAATTTCGCACACGAAAGTTACATGGGCCAGTGACCCATATGCGTTGCAAAAGCGGTTTTGGGGAACCATCGGCATTCCATGGTGGGTGTACATCCCATGGGTAATCCATGGGTGCCAATGCCATGGGCATTTCATTGGTGCACGTCTTATTGGCATTTCATGGGTGCATGTCCCATGGGCATTCCATGTGTTCACGTTCCATGGGTTCACGTCGAATGGGCATTTCCCAAGGTCATTATGGGTGCACGTACCATTGGCATTCCATGGGCGCATGTCCCATGGTCATTCCATAGGCGCATATCCCACATGTGCCCAAAACCCAACGTGCAACCTATGGGTCGTTTGCTTGTTGAGTTTTTATTTTATTTCCACGATTTTGGGGGGGGGGGGGGGGTTACCGTTGGGGACCAGATAAAACAAATGCAAGTACTAATAATTCTGAAATATATGCCAGTCTATTATTATTGAGGTTTTTATTATTTTGCATATTTTTGTTTGCCGTGTGCCCACAATGAGGTGTATTATACCCTAAAGAATAAATGAAAATGACGTTCAAAAGTTTGAATAATAGTTCAATACATCATTCTTAATATTAGTATATTATAGCCTAAATAAATTTCAGAGCTTGACCCAGAGGGTCTATTGCAGCTTTTCATATAGCTATACGATTGGATGCCTTTAGTTTCACCTCAAATTAAACATACCAGCCTTCGTATAGCTGCAAATATTATGTATTTATTTAATCAAATGGTGTTTTTGGCTTACCACTGACATACTAACATTAGTACTCTGTATGTACGTCTTGCTTTTGGACTAAAAATAATGTTAAAAACCCTGCCAGCATCCTCTTGATTGCTTTCAGTAGCGTATCCAGGAGTTTTGTGAGAAGGCAGCTGGGATACCGAAGGCATCCTTTGAGCGCGGAAGGCGCGAACAACCTGAAAGGGGGTTCCACCCCCACTCCACACCCCGGGAAAAATTTTAAAATCTGAGACAATTTCCTGGCATTTGAGGTTATTGCTGGGAGCAAATTCTTGCGAAGGAGAGGTTCTGAAATTCGACAGAATCTAACGATCTGCCAGTCAATTCTGCCTGTTTTGGGAGAGTTAGTATAATACCACAACCATGTGGAAGAATGATGACGTAAGGCGCGAGAAAATTTCGAATAGCGACGCATAATATGTAATATACTGAGCTTTTAATTTTTGGGGAACTATGTGCTTAATTACGGATGGGTTTACTGAAATTTAATACCTAACAACACATTAACAATCAATCACAATCCATCTTTGTTGTCAAGAAAAATATAATTTTTGCCCATACTGTATGCTATATAGTATTAATCCTTATCTCGAGACACCCCAACAGATGTTATCTTTGTTGAACTTTCGATGTCAGTTCAGAGATGTCTTTCTCTAACGAATTGCATTTGGTTGACTGCTAAATAATAGTTTTGATCTGTTACGAGAGAACTGACATCTGTCGGATTTTTTGTATTGAACCAGTATTTAGTACACTAATGATATTCGTGTCGAATCTTCAAACAAGTTAGTTGAGTGGTATTAACCGTTATGATATTTATAATGAGGCCGCAATCAAGACTAATGACAAAATGTACGATTCTCCTTTTCTGTTTAATGACAGGAACATTTGCCAGGACATTAGAAGAATTGATAATTGAGCTCAAAGATAAAACAGAATCATTGCAGGTAAAGAAACAAACCCAGTTCATTCCATTGTTATCTTGGCAGAAGGACAAGGGCGTATATGGAAGTGAAGTGAAACTTAATTTTCATGGGTCTTCCCATCTAGCGTTTGTGAGAGATGAGTTCAGTGTATTTGACAACAACATGTTCGTCACAGCATGGGTGACGTCTTGTCTTCTAGAAGCCTATCGTTACGGTGGAGCACCCAAACCATCCCGGTCACATATCCAACTTTCCCTTAACTCTATCAACCAGTACAGAAACAAGAACAGGAAATATGAAAATTCTATCATGTCGTTCTGGCCACAAGTTTACAACGAAACAACATCAACTTATATCAGTACACCAGCTAATCTATTAAAACTATTTGATGAAACTGATGGATTACCAGTAAAAACTATTGAGGACATTCTTAAACTTTTTGGCTTCAACGACATTGGTAAATTAATAGAGCGATTACTTGGTGAAAAGTAAGTAGAAAAACAAATTCTCATTTTGAACAAGAAGTCGTACACATGGAGATTTGGGGTGCATCATAGAAGAACCCCATGAACTAACTGTTCTGGAAGTCTGTACCGTTAAATTACAATAACAGATGGTGGTTCCATGGCCAATACAAATTTATTTTTAGTTGATACTAGAGTCAGTAAAAATAATCTTCTTATAAATAATACACCCCAATGATATGACGGCTTCCGGTGGACAGATTGGATTTCTAAATAACACCCTTTTTTAAAAATAAAATTGCATTCATTGTGCATTCCTGGTAATAAAAAAGGGTTCCGGTTAATTCAGAATTGTCTCGTTGTAAATTATAAAGTTATATTCCGGATTAATAGGTCCCGCATCTTAGATGTTCCGAAATCTACTTTATTAAATTCTTGTGTTAAAACAAGGAGTGTTCCAACGGTCTTGTACTGGCTTCCAATTTTTTGAATGTGTGAGTGTTTATGGTTAGCAATTTTAATTTTATTATCACCTTCAGTTGTGGTTATTTTTTTAATAAAATAAATAATGGAAATGATCTGTGTGTCTTAAAATTACTTTGTACTTTTGCCAATTTAGGGCCTCTTCATGGCATATGCTACATGCCCCACACTAGCTTATTCCAACCCTGAGTTCATTTTAAATAACCTACTAGTTTACACTGACACTTCTATGTAATATGGACGAGTTTCAGGACAGACTACACCTACTCGAAATGTTTCTTACTCACAAAATATTATGTGAATATTCGTTTGTTTGTCATCCTATTGCAATTCATAGAAGAAGAAAAAATATCGCAAACGCCCCTTGAACGTTTTTAACTATTAAAGGTTGTGAATGCAGTTCTCGATAAAATGTTATTAAATCTTTGTGTCATTGGACATAAGGTTATAATGGTAAGAGTATCCGAAAAAATTATGAAACACTTTCTTAAAACGAGCCTGTTTTTCAGACCGATGTTCAGAAGTGCGTTTCATATTCCTCCAGATTTTGATGACACTTTTGTGAACCTTGGCCTTGGTGCTCTTTTGACTGATTTAAAGGCAGATTTTGGCACAGAACAACAAAGTTGGATGGGCAGTAACACTAACCTTACGTCAGTATTCGATGCTTTGAAGAAGTATGCGTATCGACCTTTCTCTAACGATAGCAAAATTAATACAATTGATCCAAGAAGCTACTACTATCTGAGCACATTTCTTGAAGAAGCATTGAATGATGCGACTGATCTTGCATTAACACCAACATGGGTTTGTTTTATTTTATTAATAACATTTGTCAACACAGTAGCTGTATATGTCGCATGCTGCACTATAACATTTTGATTCAGAAAGTCATGTCAGCTTCAGCCTTTGAAGACATGGTGGGTGGGGTATTAGAAAAGCTAGATAACCATTCAGCCAACACGCGGTATGAGATTACACTAAATGGAGGACATATTTTCAAACTCGAGTAATTCATAATATTATAGAAAGACAGCCAAGTTAATTCCACTGCCACTAAAACCTTATACGAAGGTTCAAAGTGGTAGTATATGATGAGGCGGAGAAGTAAGGGGGTTGAGGATGGGAATGAGTATAATAGTAGATGTGTGCTTGGCTGTCTTATGGAGGAAACCTGCCAGAAGTCATAGCTGCCCAGGTACAGCCCCATGTCACTAAAATCGTTTCTGGGATGATTGTTTTTAAATTGTGCCTGTATTTTTCAGCTAGAATATTTTCCCTTGACATCGAAACTTTGTAAACTTTGCGTATATCAATCTTTCTGAGATTTCTGTTTCATATTGGCTTGGGTTGTTCTCCTATTCATACATAGGGAAGACCCCCATAAATTTTTGACATATCCAAACTCATACTGTGGCATCCCCGTTCCCCTTCACATAGCTTTAAAGTAGCTAAGTCTCTAACTCAATGTCATCCAAAACCTTCGACAATGAAAACACGAATTATTTGTCAATTTGAATCAACATTTGTGTTGTGATCTTACCGGGAAAAAGATGGGCTTCTGATATCCAATATTTATGACAAAATAAACATTTTACGATTAGTACACAAATCGTCTACCATGATGCGTTTCATCGCAATTTGTAACAAGCGACTCGGTAGAACGGGGTTAGACATATTCCACAAGTCATGTAAAACAGTGACCCCATATTTTTATCTGGAGAGCATGTGCAATAAATACTATCAGTGTAGGCTGGAATAACCAGACGCAAGAGATTGCCATTCGATTGAGACTTTTGGCGTATTTCGCCGAACATAACTGCTTTGAAATAAGAGTAAAAACGGAAACGATTGAATGTAAATCAGTTTATTTACATTCATATTACATTATTATATACGTTGCGATCCATTTGTGTCAATTTGTATGTCCCAAATATTAGCCATTTAGCTCCTTTAAGTAAAATTGTTGGCTGTAAATGATGTGTGATTTCTTCTTACAGATCAGTGATATTGATGAAACTAGTAATATGAGAAGTAAAGGTGTTTCAATGCCTTTTAATATAAATAATGTGGATGTCACTGTATCGTCAAATGTTATTTATGGTATAACCTCGTCTATATTAACTGGTCTGATACCTGCTAGTACTCTAGATGATTTTGACATACAGGTATGCTTAATACATCAATTTTCTTGCTCTTGTCAATTTTAAGGAAGGGAAACCTACTGAAGCCTATTGCGGCCATTTCACAATCTCGACTTCTCGCCGCAAGAAGTCGAGGGCGAGAACGCGAGGGAGCGAGAAGTCGAGGGCGAGAGTGCGAGAACGCGAGGAAACAGGGTGAGAATGCGAGGATCTCACCCCGTATGGAAGCCTATTACGGCCATTTCATAATCTCGCGAGAAGTCGAGGTCCACAGTGCGAGAAGTCGAATGCGAGAACACGAGATTATGTTTACCACGCATTGTCGGCAATGTCGCTCACTCGTCGCTCGACTTCACGCTCCCTCGCTTTCTCGCCTTTGAAAATCCTTGCGTTCTCGTACTCTCGCCCTCGACTTCTCAACCGCGACTCCTTGCCCTCGAGGGCGAGAACGCGAAGGAGCGAGGAGTCGAAGGCGAGGGAGTGAGAAGTCGAGGAAACAGGGCTAAAATGCGAACATCTTGACTCGAGAACACGAGATTATTTTTATCTCGACTTCTCGCTCCCACGTCCCTCGACTTCTCGTTCCCGCGAGGAAACAGGGTGTGAATGCGAGGATCTTACCCCGTATGGAAGCCTATTACGACCATTTCATAATCTCGCGAGAAGTCGAGGTCCAGAGTGCGAGAAGTTGAATGCGAGGAGCTCGCCCCGAGAACACGAGATTATGTTTACCACGCATTGTCGGCAATGTCGCTCACTCGTCCCTCGACTTCACGTTCCCTCGCTTTCTTGCCTTTGAAAATCCTTGCGTTCTCGTACTCTCGCCCTCGACTTCTCAACCGCGACTCTTTGCCCTCGAGGGCGAGAACGCGAGGGAACGAGAATTCGAGAGAGCGAGGAGTCGAAGGCGAGAACTCGAGGGAGCGAGAAGTCGAGGAAACAGGGCTAAAATGCGAACATCTTGCCCCGAGAACACGAGATTATTTTTATCTCGACTTCTCGCTCCCTCGTCCCTCGACTTCTCGTTCTCGCGTCCCTCGACGCGTCTTCCCCTGTACTCCAATGTGTACATGTGACCTCGGGTGTTCGCCCCATCCGCACGACTGGATGCAGTTCCTTGCCAGATACTTCACTCTGCAATACTGACAAGGTAAAACAACGCTAGAAAATCGGATTAAAGTTTCTCGACCAACACTGGATATCTCATGAAGTAAGGAATACATTTTTTTTAAAAAATGAAATGAATCTTTAAATTTTTTGTACAGCAAATTTACCTGAATACCACTAATATGGTTGCTTATCAACTAAGGACAGACTTTCACCAACGACGTGATCTGGCTTTAACTTACTACCCATCGGTATTTGAACTATACTGGTTTGTTGCTCGAACTGTCTTCCTTTTAAACGAAAAATCTAAATATAGTAAACTTCCACACCAGGTTAGTTCATGTTCTTTGACAATATATATTTATATAAATAGCTGTGAAAGGGTGTATATGATAAGAAAACCGAACACTGTTTAGTCTTAATGTCTTTGACATTTTATCATGGAATATAGAACATAACTTTTATTTTGATCTGAATATCACTAACATATAAGACCGATGTTTTAAACAAAACTGTGTGTACGTTCTTCAGGAACACCCTTTGAAGAATATATTAGAATTATGCCGTGAAATTTTATGAGTCATGGGTTAAGTTCCAGGATACAATATATGATATATATGTAGATATGAACATTGATATGTCGAAAAGAAATCTGATCATGGTATTCGTCTGGCCCAGTCAAAGAATTGCCGCCGAAATACACCCCACAAAATGATCCAGTTTGTACTGAGTGAACATTAAGCCCTATATTGTGTATTCCGATGAAATTCCCTTTCGGAAAACATGAACAAAATCATTGTATTCTTTGGTGCATGTAAAACATATTGATGGTTAAGACGGACCCATGCTAAAACGCTAATATTTGGGACCTAGAAATGAACACAAATGGATCGCAGTGCATATAATAATGTAATATGAATGTATATAAACTGATTTACATTCAATCGTTTCCGGTTTTTCTCTTAATTTCAAATCAGTTATGTTCGGCGAAATACGCCAGAAGTCTCAATCCAAAGACAATCTCTAGTGTCTGGATATTCCAGCCTACATCGATAGTATTTATTGCGCATGCACTCCAGGTAAAAAAATGAAGTCCATAGATATCCTATTATAGGATATTTATGATGAAGTCACCGTTTGACATGACTTGTGGAATATGTCTAGCCCGTTCTTCGACTCCCTTGTTACAAATGGCGCTGAAACTCATGTGTACGAATGGTAAAATGTTTATTTTGCCTTAAATATTGGATATCAGAAGCCCATCTACTCCCGTTAATCAGAACATCATTGTTGATTTAAACTGACAAATTTTAATAGTTCGTGTTTTCAATGTCGAAGACTTTTGAATTTTGAATGATAATGAGTTAAAGACTGTAGCTACTTTAATGCATGCACACGTGGTTGCTAATATAAATGTCATAAACTTATTTTGCTTACAGGATCTAGAAACGGTACTGGCCACCCTTGAACCAGTACTAGAAACTCATGTCACTTCAAAAATATTAACTCAAGCCAAACCTGAAGGATCGGACATGCTATACTTTGATGATTTCTTAGGGGATGGGGATTACGATGACAAGAACCATACACTTGTAAGTTTTAAACAGTCATATAACCACTGGTCGTTCAAACCGCTCAGTTGGACGTTTTACCCCTTCTTATCAGCCTGGTAAAACGTTAAAGGAGCTAAATCGCTAACATTTGGGACCTAGAAATTCACAAAAGTGGGTCGCAACGCATATAATACTGTAATATGAATGTATATAAACTGATTTACATTTAATGGTTTCCGTTTTTACTCCAATTTCAAATCAGTTATGTTCGGCGAAATAAGTCAGCAATCTCAATCGAGTGCAAATTTCTAGCGTCTAGTTATTCTAGTCTACATAACTCCATTTGATTTGGTGCAATGTGTCTAGCCTCGTCCCTCGAGTCTCTCAATACAACTGGGGCTGAAGCGCATTATGGTACACGATTCGTGTACCAATGTTAAAAAAATTTTTTATCTTAAATATCGGATATCAGAGGCTCATCTTTTCCCGGTAAGTTTACATCATCAATGTTGATTTAAATTGACCAATAATTCGTGTTTTCGGTGTCGAAGATTTTGGAGGATTTTGAGTTACGGACTTAGGTCCTTTAAACACCATTTCACTTATTGATTAAAACCGTTTAACATAGTTCCCTTTTTATGACTATACCATTTACTATTTTAGTTTATGTTGGATTAACAACAAAAATTTGGCAACTGGATTGGACAAAGTGATTTTAAACTAACAAGCGTTCACTAGGTTCGTGCGACAGATGCAATACCCTGTTAAATCAATATGAGACTCTCAATTTAGCTTACACATATATTGTTACGTCAACAAAAAAATAAATTGAAGAAAACTTACAAACGTTTACAGGAGCAATAACCTGTTTAATTCGATACGGGACTCTCAATTTCGACAGTTGTTTCTTTGAATTGCCAAACACCAGAAAGTTTGGAAAAAATCTCATAATCTAGGGTTCCTCATTGTGACTAGCTGCAAGATTTAAAAAAAAAAACAAATCTCAAAACTATTTATAATGCACAATATTCATTGTCACTTTACTGTCAGTTTGTTTTAAAATTTCCCTGCATGCTACCATTTCCAAAACATCAAATTGGTCGTATCTTCCGTCCGTTTGTTACAAAGCCAAAATAAACCCAACCTAGGTAAAATTAGACATAATATATTTTTGACTTACTATAAGATAAGATCCACTAACCACTATCTGCTGACTCTTTGAACCGTTATTTTCATAGTAAAGACATCTTTTTATAGGAAACGGGGATGTTAAACCCCATCTCATTTCATTTTATTTCTTTTTATTGGCTGAATGGTGTGTTACGTCCGGTCTTTTGAACACAAACCACTTAGACATTAGTGCAGTTTCAATATAAATGATAAATAAATGAAAGCACAAGTATGGTTTTATTTTAATTAGACTGAAATATACCTGTTTACAATCGGTTACATATTTCTAGGTGAAAGGAGACGACAGAATATTTACAACAGCTATGGCGGTGAATACCTTAATTTCTACATGGTCAATATTTGACGACAAGTCATCCAAATTATGCTGGAAAAAGGGTGAGAAACTATTCTTCTAGTGGGAAGTACTGTTATTTTACCACTATATAAGCTTTATCTTAATATTGCCTTTTGTATTGTGGGAAATCCTCGAAAATCTGGCCCGGAGACCTTGCTGAATATAATTAATTGCATACACAAATGAAAGAACTTTCTCAAACTGTACCCTTGATTTCAGATGTGACCTTGAATGTGAAGAACGTAATATCTAAGTGTGTAAATTGGTTATTAAAGTATACACTGAGTGCTGATTTTAAACCATGGAATTCTTTCTTCTCGGGATCTGGTAAAGGGATTGATGTAAGCTCAATCTTTTATATGTTACAACAAACTCCCGAAATGGGCGTTAATATATATAAATTTAGGTCTTGAACAACTGCAAAAAGTTAATCAAAGAGTAGAAGCATGATCTCTGACCCCGTTACAATATTCGGACAAGCTTAACGCTTGTACCTCTATGCACACGTGATTCTCCATACTGGAAGAACTAATAGCATTAGACTGTCGGAGCAGAACAGTAGGACGTTAAACCCCAATCCATTTCATTTCATTTCATTTCATTAAGCATTAGGATGTGTAAGCTATAGAGACGAACATGGTAATTAAAGGTCCGTTTCTCATTCAATTTAAAGCCGATATCGAATATTTATCCAGCAAACTCTAAAGCAGTAATGAAAAAACGTATTATTTCGCCGTACTATTCCACTTTTGGATATTTGCCAGAAATAAATGCCCATTACGCGAGTGGTTTTACAAATGTTAGTGTGAAATTAATCTGATTAAAACACAGATCCTATTTCATTTCGTTTTTTTATAGTTCAAAATTCCGTTTTACTTGTTTTTACTACACTGGGATCTGGAATAGTTGTTATATAACCCGCGTTCTGGATTAGCCAATAAAAGGGTCTGCTACGGCGAGTTTTTGGCGTGAGGTGCACGGAACTATGGGTAACCCAGTAAAATCCCGGCGCTGATTGGTTAATCAAATGTCTGACGTCATAGGGTCAATAGTCGTTCGTATGACATCTGACGCGACCTTCCACTACAACCGGTCAGATCTTCATGTAGTGTAGGCCATCGAAAGTATAAAAAACGAAACGAAATAAAGATCTGTATGTTAATCAGATTGGTGCGAAATAAATTATCCTTCTATAATCTGGAATATAGGAATGTTGATTGAATATATATCCATTTTAGGCGAATGTATGTAAAAGTCAATGAAATTAAATGAAATGAAATGGGGTTTAACGCCCTACTGTACTGAACCGACTGGGATAATAAAGACGTTGTAAAAGTCAATAAGTTTAGTATGGAACAGTCCAAGACTGCATTGCACGTCTCCGCAAAAAAAAAGTTATACATTCTGAATGCACTCTTATGTGGACCAATCACACGAGCTAATCGTTCTCGGGTACAAATGTGTAAATATACTTTTAAATCCCCCCCCCCACCCGCTCTCTTCCTTGGATAAGAGAATGCATATTGTTTACACCGGATATACGCCCTTGGGATAGTTGGGTCTATAGGCGAAATCGCAAAGCAGTATAAATGATAATACTGTCAATTAATCATGACATTTTGTCTTTCCATGAATAATTTGTTATTTTTCTCTTCCAGAGTATGCCGTTCTTTTTCCCTATCAACAGATTTGAGTTCCTGAATGGTACCAAAATTACTGATTATAATCACTTTCCACATGGAGCCCCGTATATTATTGGGTTCCAAGGCGTTCTTCCAAAATCTTCTTATGATAATATGGTTCAAAATGAAACTCATTTCGGGAGGAAAACGACTACCAGATTTAGTGGGTATAATTCGGGCAATGGCTATTTTCCTTTCTGGTCGTCAGAGCCCTACACCTATGCAACAAGCATGTTGGCGTTATCACAGTTTAATAACATTATTAAGGATGATATAAAAACCAACTTGATCGGTTAATAAAATCCTCGTCAATTGACGTAGTCAGGTTATGGCTATACGGGGAGGTCTTTGTTCACAAAATTAATAAGGCAAAAGGCAAATGAAAAAAATTATGTAGAGAGGTTAAACAATCGGGCATAGGCCCGAGTCTCCTCCTACAACAAATGCCAGTCGCGTAAAATGCTGTGAATGTAGTCGTGATCTGAGGTGTTCCGACCATCTGAATTCACATGTCTTCTAGGCGTGGCACCACACAGTGGAGTTTTGCGGTACTTTTATTGCCCAACTACCAATTACCTTAAATATTTAGTTTAGATAGTAAACAACTCGCTTGTGTAAAAGCGCTCCGATAACCCGTGGGTAACACAGCCTTTTTGGAGTCTATAGCACCCTTCTCTGGATACTATAACAATCTGCAAGGATCTGTCGTAGAATGCCTGTAAAAAATGCAATAAGTAATTTGTTGGAGAAGGAAGAGTATGTTATTGTGTCGACCATTGATTGAGGGAGGGTCCTTTTTAGGATTGTATATGTTCTTTCTCGCTGTCCATTTACCTTAAATATCAAAATCGAAGTAATTTCTTTGATAATCCTCTGTCATCTTCCTTTTCCGTTTTTTAATCCTGGTTTGATTCTCTCACTGTTCTCAAAACTTATATAATATATAGCCTTTCGACCAAGCGTTCCCTACGTCACTCCAACAGATAACACTCCTACGTGTCTCCAGTAAGTGATACTCTTACATTTTTGCTCTGTACGCGCCCAATTGGGTTTTTGTCGGGAATCCAATATTGGTTTAGTAAGATTGGGTGTCTCTACTTTCGGTACATACCAAATTTGAAATAACTACCCTATAAATACTTCCGTGGGAATGTGGCTAAGTGGGTAAGACGCTGGCTTGCTAGCCTGAAGGTCGGGTGTTCGATCCATGCCGAGAAAGTTCAGATTTTCCGGCGTGTCAGTGATGCAGGACGGAGGGCCTGACAATGACAGTTGTCTAGTCGTTCGGATGGGACGAAAAACCGAGGTCCCGTGTACACATTGGTGTGCACGTAAAAGATCCATTAACAGTTGGAATTCGATATGAGTAGGCCGTAGTGCGGCTGCCCGTCTTCATAAGCCCAGTTCGGAGCAAAACAGTAGGACGTTAAACCCCATTTCATTTCATTTCCGTGGGAATGTATCTTTAAAACATGGGTTTTCTAGCGGTATCTCATGTTATTTACTGTGGAAATTGAATTGGTGAAGACAATAATTTATATGCCAACTTTTTTGAGGTAACCCGTTTTGTAGAGACTAAAAATTCATATGCACAATGTAGCGGAGGTAAGTACAAAATAAATGTAAACTATCCCGGCTATAACGTGAATAAAAATGCACCATAAACTACAAATGATAATGTTATACTTATATTTACTTTTTATGCTCTGCAGTGACAAATTGAAGTCATAAGTCGCAATTCTCTTCCATAGTCCAGTTTCTTTTACATAACACACGAATAGAGTCTATATTTTATACATCTACTAAGTAAGGGTTGTAAAGTAAATGTTTACCTATCTAATTTTAACATCACGACACTAATTCGAGTCTTTAAAGATTAGTTTCCTGTTTAATTTGTCTGACATTTATCAAACTTTTTTTTAATTTAAATGTGATCAAATAAAAAGATCCTGTAATGTTCAAAGCAGGGAGAAACGCCACCAAATTCCCCTGCATGGTGAGATTGATGCAGAAAAGTAGGACTTAAACATACTAAATTGTATATAACGGTAAATCTTGAATTGCTGTCGTCTTAACCAAATTCCAACTGTAACTCAACGAGTATGAGATTTTTATTATAGCATATTTATAGTGCACCCTTTCATTAAACATGTTCAGGGGCACTTTACAAAGTGACAATGTAAATCATACATCTATACATGTCACTTGCCGACAGGGAGCATGTAGGGGTGTGGGCGTTTCATTAAGTTAGATACAGTGATGTAACTGGAAGAGAAAGGATTTTAACAGAGAGGTGAGACTTCTAGACGTAAAATGTAGACTTTCAGAAGAAAACCCCCTGCTATGCTCTATACAGATCACTGGGTTAAGAGCACCCAGTTGCGAGGGTCGCGATTAGTTAACTTTACTGAGCAGTCGAATATTTCATTTCATCTCATTTCCGTTGTATCTATGACGGATTAGCTAATTACAACACGACGGGTTCTTTTTAACATTCTATTGCAGAGGCTAAAGCCCTACAATGGAAGGTATCATGCGTACCAAAGTGAAACTCATCCAAGAACTTTTGATCCTCAACACATAGTTTAATTTTTGTCCCCCGCAAAAATGGTTTCGTCCGTCTGTCTGTCCGTCCGTCTGTCCGTCACACTTTTTGGGACACAATAACTCTCTTTCTAATTGAGCTAGAATGTTCAATCTTGGCGTACTGCAGGGGCGGATCCGGGAATTTTTGCAGGAGGGGGTTTGCCAGGTTCCTGTTGAGGAAATCTGTCATCAACGTCTCTAAATTACATAGGCATACATACAAATTGAGCTTTTTAAAGAGATAAATCATTTTTGTAATGATGTAGGAACACATTGTGATTTAATTTCATTGATGCAAGGCCTTCATTTTTTTTTATGTACCTGAGCAGGGTGGGGTTTGGACCCCCCCCCCCCTCTGGATCCGCTCCTGCGTAGGTGTTTATTAGGTGAATGCCTTGAGGTAGAATGTTCATACTTGGTGTAGGCGTTCATTATAGGTGAATGCCTTGATGGAGTTCGATGATAAATATTGTCTGCTTACGGTCAGCAGAGATAAGCAATCTGATTGTTTGATGCTTTGGGGCACGTGACTGTTGTTTTAATTAAGTGAGAGTGGTGAAACTCATTCATTACCTTGACTAAGTTTGTTGATGAGAATGTTCTGCTTAGGCAGATCCATGTTACCAGTTAACCCGGAAGGAGTTAGCGTTGTAAGAAAATATTTTAAAAGCATTTCTTTATCCCCATCAACATTATAGTTTCAGAAATGAGTAAATAGCAGAAAATATAGCAGGCGAAACAACTGACATGGGGCAATGGTCCGGGCCATTTGCGTTCGGGTGCTGGTTCAGACTGTAGTCGCGACCACAGTTTACATCCGATGGTCGCCCTGGGTATTATATGCTTTTACATTATTTGCGTAAAGGGGAGCGGCCATTTGAACTCTGAATTTGTACTCAGTCGTAATGGTGTAACTATGATATATTTGAACGGTTTTTACAATGCTTTCGTGGTAAGGGATTTAAAAAACTTCATTGCTGAGTAATTTTACAAGCCAGAAATCGCTTAGAAAGCATCTCCGACGATCTAGACCCCCGCTGGCCCTGCAGGTTGAAGGTTTAATCTCAAAAAGGAATATCTGCCAAAATGGTTCAATTCAGTTCAATATTTACAAAGATATGGCGAATTTAAAATCTATCAACATTCGACATTACTGTAACGATATGATAGTCAACAATTTTGTTTTAGGTATGGTCACATTTTCATCTTTTTCTGAATTACCTTTATGTGCTTAAAGGGCGCATGGCTCTATTATTTGGAACCTTAAAAGCTCACATTAAAGTAGCTAAGTCTCTAACTCAATATCATCCAAAATCTTCGACATTGAAAACACGAATTATTTGTCGCTTTAAATCAACATTGATGTTGTGATCTTACCGGGAAAAGATAACCTTCTAATATCCAATATTGAAGACAAAATAAACATTTTACAATTGGTAAACGAATCGTGTACCATAATGCTTTTCAGCGCTATTTGTAATAAGGGACTCGAAAAACGAGGCTAGGCATATTCCACAAGTCATGTCAAACGGTGACGCTATATTCTTATCTGGAGAGCATGCCCAATAAATACTATCGGCGTAGACTGGAAAAAACAGACGCTAGAGATTGAAATTCGATTGAGAATACTGGCGTATTTCGCCGAACCTAACTGATTAGAAATTACAGTAAAAACAGAAACAATTGAATGTAAATCAATTTATATACATTCATATTACATTATTGTATGCGTTGCGACCCATTTGTGTCAATTTCTAGTTCCCAAATATTAGCGACTTAGCCCCTTTAATGTAATACGAATAGTGATTTATATTCAGTTTTTAAAATTTGTATTTCTAATCAATTATGTTAGGTGAAATACGTTACAGATACATTACGTAAGATTTAGATAAAGAGTTGGCCGTCTTGATAATGGTTCAAAAATAGATAATACAAAATGAATATATTGGACATTTCATTCAAATTACTTTATTCTGAGTCAAGTTATCACGGTTTGTAGTTTTGACAAGATGTGTCAACCACATTGTATTGTAAACACGGTATTGGTATATTCGAGTCTTAGCCTCACTTCCCCATTCTTAAATTGAATCATTAAATGGACGAACCGTTCTAATCCAGTTAAAAATCTCGAGCATTCGGTGGCATTGAGAGTTGATAATGGTCTTTTCATGTTAATAAATAACTTATATAATATTTAAGGCCTGAAGAAAAACCTGCAATAGGCAAACTTAGCTCTTGAATAATGTATCTTTAGCAGTCCAAATTGGGAGGCAGTCGTTTATGCCGGAATCAGCCTTTACTAATTACCTCTGCATTGTCTTGTGGGATGTGTATTTTGTTTTTTGTTCATTACAGAAGCGCCCGAAACCATTGAAATCCACGACTCGTGTACTCATTTTAAATATTAGATATCAGGATCCCATATGTTCATGGCAAGATAACATAATCAATATTGATTGAAATGGACCAATAGTGAATTTTAATTTTATGGAATATATTGAGTTAGAGCTTTAGCTCCTTTAAATGCAGGCATGCAACTGCAGAATCGGGAATGGTTTCCGACACAACCTTAACTAGCCGACTCAGGGTGAAGATTATAAGTAGACCTACGACTAAAAAAAGACCCGGGTCTAAGGCCGATCATTTGGAAGTTAAAATGCAATTATTATTTCAAGAATAAGATTTCGCTCCACTCTGCTCGGCTGGCTGTTTATACGTATAAATATAAAATATAAAATGTACCCATATCAAGTTCGACCTACTAGAACACAAATACGAAATTATCTTACTACTGAATTGCCAATTTTATATAAAATTTAAATATAACCCCCAAGAGATTACATTATTATATAAAAACGTATATGTGTATTATTAATTATATAAAAATGTTGTGTATGTATCAAGCCTCAGAGGGCTAAAATAAATTTATTTGGTTGGATCCACTTGACTGCTTTCATTTGTTTTGTTATTTGCATCTCTTAACGGCCATATTAGGTGTTTCCATCTAACGGTCAGAAATAATAATAGGCTACGCAACTGACACTACAGTGACTGACACCAAGCCGACTACATTTCGGGAACAAATGAAACGTAACAAATAATGACCAAACCTTTTCAATGTAACGTAAAACAAATCCAAAGAATCCGGTTTGCACATTAACCCTCTTTGAAAAATCCTGTATCCGCCCCTCGTCTCCACGTGGTGCTTGGTTACGATAATATGCTGGGGAAATTTAAATGCTCTGTGGGTTACTGGGTTATAAACACGTCAAAACATTGAAAGAGAGGATACAGTTGGAATACAGTGACATCACGAACGCACGACCCGTCGGAAAAGTTAAAAGTCTATATTATCCATCCTGACTTACTGTACAGCATTCAAAATTAATATACTGAAATTTTTGATGGGGTTTATGCTGAAAAACACGGTCCTGTGCATCTAACGATAATCTAGTTGTTTATTATTCCGATTTAAAGAAGGGAGTATTTCTTATCCCTCTAGACAAAGAGTTTTTTAGTTTCGCAGCTGGCCAATATTTTTTTCCGTATAATATTTAGCTTAAAAATTCATTATAACTCTGATATTCTCAGCCTTCAACAAATAAACAAAGCAGATCTATCTAGTATTTTTCGACTATTTAATTGCTCTACGCTCAACCCTTAAATTACTTAATAAAAGACACACATTTTTAAATAGCAGACGAGAATTGTCCCTCGATAGCAGATGTTTCGATGATGGGCGAGCATTTTTGAAAAATAATATGTGAGGCATCAAAAACATTGTTTAATTTTGAACATCTAGTTTTAACCCCAATAAATCTTGACAAATTCATCAGCCCGGTGACTGACGTTTACAAGTCGATATTACTATAGTAAGTTATCTGAACAACTTTAGAACTTATAATATTGTTCTCGTGGAATTGGTCTTATTTTAACTTTATTGTAAATGTTGTTGTCAAGTTACAGAAATATTCAAATATCAGTACGCCCAAGATTACTTCGTTATGGTTGTAGATCTAGTGTAACACGAGAGTACGAAATCGGTAAAAATAGTTATTCCAGACACTCGCAGAGATCTTCAGATTTTCTCAAACGATTCAGAGTACGGCTGTTCCGTGTATTTACACTCCCCATGAATGTGACGCTTGATTAAACGCTAATATCCGTAAAACAATAAACATGTGGCCATTTCCCTTACACCAAAATTAAAACATAATGAACCAGCCCACTTCTGTGAAATATCTACATGAATAATCAATGTTTGTTCACTGCTTCAACAGTTCCGTTGGACATTCTCGCTTTGTGTACGGGGGCGTGAAAACCGCCAGTTGAACGACCCAAGTTAGTCGGCGAAGAAAAGCCTTCATTCACCACAGCCTTCGAGAAGACCGCTATAAGAAAGGGAGTCTGTAGATAGCTGTTTTGCTCTCGAGCTAGACAGCATATCGCCCAAACTGTAGCGAAGAAAGACTTCTTAATCCAATGATTATATTTTTGTAGGAGTACGTCTTTTTTCCACGGGGAGTTTTTAGCTGGGCGAACCTTTCAGGTGTGAGAGGGGCCGGGGAGAAGTTTCCCAGTAAAGGCAGAGCAGAGGATAGAATGGCGATGGGGCTGTGTACAGGGCCCAAAAGTGGGATACTTTCTCTCAGGACAATATTTATTGTGTCAGTTATTACACTTTTATCAGTAATTGCAGCAGTCGAACAAGGGGTAAGTATTTTTTTTTTTTTTTATAAATTTTATAAATGTTCTTTATGGATAGCCTACCGTTAGACCGTTTAACCTGTGGCTAGTTATATTCCAGTAGCAACTGTACATATATAGATACTATTTTCACATTGGCTTCATTTCATTTAAAAAGAAAATTTATTATTTTGTTCTTTTTTTTTTCTTTCCCATCATCATGATCCTTGTTTTTGGTCTTGTCTTCGCATTGTTGGAATGAATGCATAACTAAAAACAAGCTATTTACAGCAGATTTAGATATCAACCATTGCACAGATTTTTTTTAAAACAAATGTTTTCCTGTACATCTTTATTAATCTTTAAATGAAGATAATGCAATGGTGATAAATAGAAATGGTTTGAAATTTGATACAAATTCAATTTCTGCAAAGGTTCTATTGTCGGTTTCATGTGGCCATAATCTCATAATATGTGTCAAAATTTGTTGTCAAATATTGTAATTTTATGACCACCAAGAGCAAAAAATTTAAGTACTATTTTTTGATCACAAATTCAGTACTGAACTGTTCTGCCATGGGGGCATTAACCCTATTTAATTTTACATGCATACTATTCTATTTTGAAATATTACTTGTTCTGCAAAGATATTCAGTCAAAATGACATACATGGAATCTTGAATAGGATTTTTGAAAATGACATGTTGTGATATAGTTATTCAAGATAGAACTTTATTTTTTTGGCAAAATTAGCCATATTGGCTCTTTAGATCTACTAATTATTCACGCTGAAAGATCTATTAACTTTATATTGGTTATCAAAAGTAATGGGTTTATATGTTTACCTATTAAACTTAGGGAAACATTAAATTGCAACATCAGCATTTTACTTCCAATAGATATCACTCATTACTGGCTTATCAGCAAATTTCCCTTATCTTAAAGGATCAAATCTGTGTAAAAACGGTGATTTAAGGAAGGGCTCTTGCTGTACTAATATCATGTTAGTATATCGGTTATAAAAGAGATTAGTGTATTAAAGAGTTATGACTTGGCTGATCTATATGGTATATACATGATTTACCTAGTTGAGATAACATTGTAGAAAGTATAGACATAGGGTATTTTTTTATAGCATTTAACCCAGTTTTACAGATTTGTTAAGTGGAGTGTGGTATAATAGAGGCCTGTAGACTATACAAAAATATCTTCATCAAACATTTCAATAAATGGTTTCTTTTAAAGTAAAGTCTGCATATACAGGTGTCGATTCACATATATTTTCGTTGTCTAAAAAAAAA
Organism: Patella vulgata; assembly: GCF_932274485.2. Taxonomy (NCBI): domain Eukaryota; kingdom Metazoa; phylum Mollusca; class Gastropoda; family Patellidae; genus Patella; species Patella vulgata. Next base: position 51,188,358 of record NC_065885.2, read on the forward strand.
AATTAAACCTCACCTATTATTGAATGGAGATCTTAACGTCATAAGCCTATTGTTACCAATGACATTGCTCTATAATTTTGCTTCTCAACAGGCCTGAAACATGGCAGATTTTATTTTGCACTATTTCCAAACTTACGATATTGGGTGATGTGTAGTAATATCATAGCTGGGTGGGGTTTTCTGAAATTTGCATTATTCCATTATTGTAGTGTAGTCAGAAACAGGGAATACATGTAGGTCTGTCAAATATTTTTGGTTTAAATTTGTGTCAACATCATTTTTATTATGAACTTTAAAAAAAAAGTATATGTATTGTCATTTTTCAGAATATGCATGTTGACTAAAAATGCATACGAATCAATCTACATGTACCTTACATCCAACTTTTAACTTATTGAGGACTAACTGTATTGATCTGTAAATATATGCTCTTGCATTCAGACCAAGGATGTCAATTATAAGAAAACATATTGGTTGATACAAAATTGTGTGTTGAACAGAATACACAACTTAATTATTGACATTAAAGGACCTAAACCTCTTTGATTTTGTTAAAAATGGTGGGTTGAATTGGATGTTGATCAGTCATAATGCAAGCTCCATTTGATTACATTTACCAGATACAAAATCCAAAGTTGGTCTGTTTTACAGGTTCTATCTGTAGACCTAAACATTTTAAATGTAGATACCCAAATAACAAAACAAATTAACACAATATAGGGACATTCACAGGCATATAAGGTCTTGTGTAATGGCAAAAGGACATTGCTGTTTGAAAATTTACTAAACTTGCAATTGTTATCCTGTTGAACTTTTTTGCATAGACCTCATTTAAGATGGGAAGTCTCTGTTTGTCTGTTGTTCTGACCCTGCAATTTTAGACTCAGGCAAATTCTGGTATGTTTGGAACATACACATTTACAACATTTACAGGGGATGGTCTGGCAAACTCCAATCTCATGTTTCCTTGTACTCCTATCTCATAATAATGACACAAACCACATTCTCAGATAATTTTTATTGGCTAGTAAGAGGAAACATTCAGTAGTAAATTATTTTTATATGAACAACATGATAAACAATATTACAATGATTTCAGTAACCTACATGTATTTCAACCAACAATTCTGATACTCAACCACAAATTCAGTCCAAAGCTAGCCTTAATCACTGTATTTTAGAAGTTGTCTTTGGGTCCATCTTTTCTTTGCATGTACATGTATCACCAGCTTTAACTATTAAAGTACACTATTTTGGTCTTAATATATTTCAAGACAATATTTGTGAACCACTTATATTTTAATATTAGCTATTTTGATTTGTCTTGGTAAAATATAACCATCCAATCTTGCCATTAAGAAGTATATATGTATATAAATATGTGTACTTTTGATATTTACAATTTTCTTTATTAAACTTTTCGACTAGGTAAGTTACATGTAGAATTTGGGAGAGGGAGTAGGTGGAAAGTGACAGTGAGAACATCACATATCATAGCCCAGACATACAGGTAATGTGTACCCCACTGGGTACAGTACATTTATATAAGTCAATGACTGTAAATCATGAGCTTTTGTTTACACAGACAGTGCAGGTTATCTATAAGGTTGACAACATGGAGTACCCACTAACCATGATAATTTTGTTCACGATAGTGTTGATATGATATTCAAGCTGTTTCTAATATTGAGCATATGAGAAAAAAATATGTTTGCACAGTTTATCCAACAATATAAACAAGACATTATCCAACAATATAAACAAGACATTATCCAACAATATAAACAAGACATTATCCAACAATATAAACAAGACATTATCCAACAATATAAACAAGACATTATCCAACAATATAAACAAGACATCAATAAAGATGAATACTCCATCTCCACAAGACCTTTTTTTTTTACCTTGTTCTTCTTGGCCATATTCTCATAACCAGTGAGTTTGAGCGTTCTAAATTTTCATATTTTGCATTAAGGCATTCATAGTGGCTATCTTGTATGGTACAGGTACGTGTAGGGCATACCCATAATAATATTATTTATTATTTTGACAATAATTTTATTAACTTACCTCCTCTCAATTCCCTTTTAAACTACCAATATTATTTTTGTTATTAATTGGCTCACTAGACTCTTTAAAAACATATGGACAATTGTTTTTGAAACTTATTAAAATGTAATTCAACTATAAATAACAGCCAACATACATGTATATTCAGGGCTTGCCACGAGACGCGAGCAACTGCTCACGCTCGCGCTGTGCTCGCGTAAATCTACATTTACGCGAGCGGTTCGTTGCTCGCGCAAAATTTTAAGAAAACCCTGTAAAAATAATCAAAATATTGACAAGTTTATTGCCGAAACTAACCCAACAATGTCAATAACGTCATAAATTCGTCTGTCAAACTGAGATTCACCCAGCTGCACGCGGCATTTCCTCCTGAAATTTGATTGGCTAATAAAGTTACTCGCAACTTGTGTTACTAAAAATACACTTTAGACCTGAACGTCATGACTGGTTTTCCTACGAACACCAGTAACAAACACGTGATAATCGAGTCTAAAGTAAAGAATGTTAACATCCGGCATTTGGCATTCACGCTAAATGAACACGTTTCAAACTAATATTTATCGTTATTTCCTATTTTATCAGAACTTCGGTTTTTATTCCATTGTGCAGTCGTATAATTTTCAATCTAAGCGTAATAATGGCCAAAGGCAACCTGATTGCCCTATCCACATTTATTTCGTGGGGTGAAGAAATCCATACGGAAATTGGTTTTAATAAAGAAGAGTACGTATGACTGTCAAAAACAGAAAGCGATGGTCACACATGTTTACTGCAAACTTTGTGCCAGGAATAGCAATTTTCTTATGATTTTAAATTGAAACAGTGTTACAAAATGTGTGCTCACGCAAACAACATTTTGCGTGAGCAATTTTTATTGCTCGCCTTGCTCGCCCAAACCTAAATTTGCGGGAGCAGTCATCTGCTCGCCATCAATTTATTCGTGGCCAGCCCTGATATTGATGTACTTTAAAATCTGCTTAGTGTAGATAAAAGGGACAGTAGATTTGTACAACTTGTGGTCCTTTTAAGGAATATTCTAGTATTTTTTGACAATTGCTTTAGAACATACATGTACTGTACCACCCACATTTGCTATATATTTTTTAAATGTTAAAATGCATGTGTAAATATAGGTATATAATTTTACTAAGTCAATATACTTATATTAAGCTGTTCATACAGCCTTTTAATATTAAGCTGCATAAAGAAAAGAAATACATGAATTGCATTATAACACAAATATTCTGCATTGTTCTTTACCTACATATATATGACCCCCATCTCATTTGAGCACATACATGTATTCTTTTCATTTTCATGCCCTTTGATCTGCCTATTTTGAGTTATTATAGAGAACAATAGCATGCGTAAATTGAACTTGTAATTTAAGAAGATAGAAAGAAGACATTGTGAATGAAAAATAAGTGGCTTGCACCCTCAAACACAATTGTTCAGTTAAGAAAAAGTTATGGTACATTTCTTTAAGATGCGATGGTTATACCTACATACCTAAGAATAAGCGCACATAAATTGAAAATTTAAACAGGGAGATATTTAAAATTAGATGTAAACGATCGTTTGTGTAATATATGTCAGGAGGTAGAAGACGAAATTCATTTGATAACAAAGTGTAAAAGACATGACGAAAAAAGAAAAGAACTGTTCAGATTAATTATAGTTCGTGAACCAAATTTTTATAAACTGAATGATTTACAACAATTTAAAATACTGATGATGAATAAAAATATAGAAATTTTAAAATAGGAGCTTTTGTATACAATTTGTTCATGTTTTTGTAAAGTTGTGTATCTTTGTATAATTATGTCCATGTATGTATCCTTTGTTTGTTTCATATATATTTCTATTATTTTTATTTGTATATAAAAAAAATAATAACACTAATGTCAGTACTCATTTCTATTATAACCTCGTCATTAGGCTTACATTTTATTAATGTGTTATATGCCAATGTAACCCTTCAACTGTTGTGCACATGAATATACAGAGCAACAAGAAGAGACTTTTTTGCATAAAAAACCTCATTTACATGCTTGTGTGGATCATGCTAATAAAAGTTTTCAGTACAAAGAATGATATCAAATGAAATACTTGGTTTTTCCCTTTGTAACATCAAAATTCATACAATAATTCAAAATTATCAAGTAAATTAGTTATATTTATCAATCTGAATAAAATACAGATCTATATTTCATTTCGGTTTTTTTATACTTTTGATGGCCTACACTACATGAAGATCTGACCAGTTTTACTGAAAGGTCGAGTCAGGGGTCGTAAAATCGGCTTTTGGCCCTATGACGTCAGACATTGATTAATCAATCAGTGTTGACGTTTTGAGGGTTTTACCCACAGTTCCATGCATGGCACGCCAAGAAGTCACCGTAACAGCTGGTTTCAATGGCTAATACCTCACACCATCCAGAACGCATGTTTTATAACAACTCTTCCAGATCCTAGTGTAGTATAGACAAAAAAAAAGAAATTCTAAAATATAAATAGGATCTGTGTTTTAATCAGATTGTATATTTATTAGATTCCGCAACAAAAGAAGTTGTATGTGGTGGGAAGTGTGAGGCAGCTCTGATTTGGAATACTGCACACATGTCTTTTGTAACTAAATTTTCGTTTTCTGTATGGCCTGCCTTGTTTGTGAGATCTTGTTTGCGGATACACTTCAACCTAGCTTTTTTGCTTAGTTGAGTCATTGGAATATATTATTATTGGAAGCATATGGGTTTATCTGTATCATAGCAAGGAATTTATGGAAGGATGGGTTCAACTTTTCATACTAATGGAATTTTAATGCACATTGAGGCTACTGCAGTTTTATAAATTGTCTTCACTCCCAGCATATATATCTTATTTAAAATGTTGGAAGGAAAAAAGAAAGCATTTGGCTAGTCACAGTAAACACATGTACATTGTCGAATTAGGGCATCTCCAAAATATGTGTGAATACATGTATGTTCTGATGACTTTATCAGATATGTTTTGAAATTTGATCACATAATATTTCAAAGGTTCATTTGAGTAGAATAGGGACCTATGTATCATGGATAAGATTTGAGGAATGAAGGGGTCATTGACTATGTATAGGTCAGTATACCACCTGTTTCTACTAAAACTATATGATAGAAACAATACAACTCTTGTTCTCATCAAATACTACCACACATCCTTACAATAGTCGGTGTAATCTGATCTCATGGTATTAATGATAGACGTTTCTACTCTTCTATAAGATTTTATTATATTTTCACTATAAATATATCACTCATCCATATACATTATCAGTCCAATTTTGATAGATTTGTTAGACATTTATATATATGTAGCTGAAAGTTACCAGAAATAAAATGCAAGCCAGAACATTTATGTTGTTTTCATTGTACTATAAAGGACTCCTACAATTCTCACAGTTATTTATAATGTCTGAAACTTTTTTTTTTATTACGAGGGGACATAAATACATGTTCTTGCAGTGTAATCTGTTGTAATAAACTTAATAAACTATACTACTATAGGTGGCAGGATTGCAAACCTGTCAACATGTTATTCTTGATGATGGCAGTCATGTACATATAGTCCAATAATAAATGACATCATTTTTGCAATCCACACCCATATCAAGTATCATAACAGTCATTGATCATGGATTAATAGATATGTACATGTATAACGGCACTCACCCTTCCTGTGACATCAGGATGGATTATGAAACCAATTCAGTCCACAGGATGTACTCTTAACGTCCGAGATTTTGGGTGCTGAATTTGTGAAAAGAAATAGGTGAGTCCATTGTTACGTCTCCATTGGAAATTTGTATCTAATAGCTGGTTTTAGGTTGCCACACTTAGTTAACTACAATATATTTCCATAAATAGACATTGTGTTAATTGTTTTCCTTTTTTAAAATGCCATGGCCTCTTTCTTTGATTTGTGTCAAAAATAAAATTGTTGATTTCATTCGATTTTATATATTGGTTTGTTTTGCTGGGTGACAATCTGTATAATCACAGGAGTCTGACCTTTTATCCGTATATATATGCATACACCATGTCCAACCAGACATATATATATATATATATATATATATATATATATATATATATATATATATATATATACGGATAGAAGGTCAGACTCCTGTGGTATAATTGAATATATTTTGTTGGATTGTGTATGGGATGAAAATCTGTGTCTGGGTGGGACATTAACCTGTCCAAAAATGATGTAAAATAAACTGCTTGTTGGTCAAGTCAGTCAGTGGCACCACAACCAGTCAAGCACAGGTCAAAGGCCATTTTGTCAAGGGTGGATTGTTCTGTATCCTATGATGTAGTATTATCCTGATTTATCCAACTGTGTACATGTAATATCATCTGAAAGGTTTACACCTAATTGACCCTTATCCATAATATTAATCTTCTATAAACATTACATAAGATGGCTGTAATCTGATAAGTCACTATTATCTTAAGTATTTTATTGACAAGTGGCTAATTACAGTATGTGAGAAGATTTACATGACAAACCTAAGATAATTAATTAATGCCAATTATTACAAGCAGACTGATGTCTTGATGATGTATAAAGTACACCTATTAAATAAAGTAGATAGAGGCTATATATGTTGACCAATGTAGGTGTTTAATCAGACATCTCAACAAGGCAATTAAGTACTTTTATACAGTCTTTTAATTACTTGTAGATGCCTCTAGTGTAATTGTTTATATTGATTATATTATACCCCAGACTATGACAGTACTAACAATAATAATCAAAGAATGAACTTTAAGTACCAGTTTTAGGAATCATATCATCTAAATTAAATAATGTACTTGTAGCCTTATTGTTTTATATAAAAAAAATATTGGTGAATATTATTTCTTGAATTTTTGGGCAATATCTAATTTTTTCACAACTTAATCCATGTTAAGATGGACTCCTATTGACTAATTAAAGGAGCTGAATCACTAATATTTGGGACCTAGAAATTGACACAAATGGGTCACGACGCATATAATAATGTAATATGAATGTATATAAACTGATTTACATTCAATCGCTTCGACGCTTCCATTTTTTATTCTAATTTCAAATCAGTTATGTTCAGCGAAATACGCCAGAAGTCTTAAATCGAATGGCAATCTCTAGCATCTGGTTATTTCTGTCTAAACCGATAGTATTTATTGTGGATACTCTCCAGATAAGAATATAGCGTCACCGTTTGACATGACCTGTGGAATATGTCTAGCCTCGTTCTTCGACTCCCTTGTTACAAATGGCGCTGAAACGCATTATGCCAATGGTAAAATGTTTATTTTATCTGAAATATTGTATATCTCAAGCCCATCTTTTCCCGGTAAGATCACAACATCAATGTTGATTTAAACTGATAAAAAATTTGTGTTTTCAGTGTCAAAGACTTTGGATGCTATTGAGTTAAAGACTAAGCAACCTTAGTTAAGAAAACAAAACCAAAATATCAACAGTAGATAATTTCATGCCTTATATTCAATCAAATTCAAAAGAAGCTCATCAAAAAAATTTACACAGTGTTAATGGTGGCATTGTTTATTTATGATTGAATGCAGAGGATGCCAAATGTTTAAACAATTTCAATTAATCGTGTGTTGTAAATACCGAACAGAAGTGAACCTTTTTTGGAGAGATATTCCATTTTAGACATTCATCTTTCACAATATTGTAATTAGCAAGGGATTCAAGATCCCTCCAATGACTATCAGGCTTTAATTAATATTCTACAAGTACCTTTACTTTCAGCTGCATTTACAAAATATTGGCTGCTAATTATAATAGGAGTAATTATGGTTCCCAAGTAGCTTCTTTCTAACTGAATGCACACATATTTGGCATATGCTCATAAAGAGAATTTTTATGATTCAAAGGTCAATATATCTGCCAGAAATTGCAAACCTGTTCACAACTCTCTAGACTGTACATAAAGCTTAAATTAATTTATTCAACAGTAGCTGTGGAGTGTTTTCAAAAATTGAAATAAATTGTTGTGTTGGCTGTTAAACTTTGAAAAGAATTTAGATAATGTACACATACATGTAGTAAAATACCAATATAGATGTTTTCATCAGCATTAAATTATTCGTCTATAATTGACGATTCAGTTTGCACTTTTATTCCTAAAACATTCATGTTGTTGCATAATGTTTATTGTATTTTGAATCTATATATTTGACTCTAGAGGGTTTTATAGTGTTTTCATGAGTTTCTCATAGTATCTTAAGACAGCTTGATCCCACATTATTATGACTTTTAAAGCTTTAAAGGTCAGAATTACTAATAGTAGTTCCTGTAATGTAATTTGAGGTGAGGGTGGGGTGTATGCTACTGTTCTACAACTATAATAAGATACTTGAGTGAATTCTTTATATTTTGTCAGTGACTCATTCATCACTAGCTACAATTATTTCAAGACATTACATGTACCACCAATGAGATTTCATTATTTATGACTTTTTACAGGAAATATAATTATGCAGTCTTTTCTTTAACTCACTTCTATATGTATGTACATTTGAGCTTAATTGTCACATTGAACTTTTCTACTTGAGAATAAAATGTATTCTTATATATTTTATTCTGTTGGATTAATTTAAAGCTATATGTATAGTGTCCTTTAGAATTGTGGGCTTGAAAGTTAAATCACATATTTTGTACAGAATGGGAGTCATTTTCATGAAATATAATTAATATTATGCCACTCAATGTCCAAAAATATTTATATTGCTCGTGTTGAAAAAATACCGAAGATTTCTTACATACTCAAATTAGAGATGCACAGTCCATATTTAAAGGGGATTTGCCTTTGATCTTGAGACTGTCCTAATCTTACTAGGGGGAAGACTGAAATAAAAATTGTTAACAGAACAGAAATGATGAAAAGACTCCTGGTTACAAATAGGGACTTGTTTCACAACTACGACCTAATATCAGCATTATATGTAAGGGTTCTTATCCATCGGGGAGCCACATTTTCTTAGTGGGTAATGCGCTGGCTCGCTAACCAGAAGGTCCTGGGATTGATCCCTGTATTGGCTGAGACTGTTCCTCAGGACTTTCCGGCGTGGTTTCCCCTTGTCAAATGGTGCCGAACACATTTCATTTCATTTCATTTCTTAGCTTGTCACAATACAACATTTTTAACAGAAATATGCTAAATCTTTAATCATATTATAGAAAACCAAAAAGGACTATTTAAATTAAATAAGCTTGAAATTAATACTGTATAATTCTATAGTGTGTAGTCTGTTATGAATAGTGTTATTTATTAATCTATGTACGGAATTTCCAGCGGATGGTTTAGGGAGGAGATTGCTTTCCATTGTAAAGTAGTAAGTAAATTATTTGTTGTGCTATGTTTGTTAGTATGTAAGAGGAAATTACTAAGAGTACTTATACAATGAGCATCAGTTGTGAAATTTTTCATTTACACATGGAAATTGTTAAATATAGGAAAAGGAAAAGACAAGCCTACGAGGCAGTCTGAATGTTAATCTTGCTTTTCCACATATGGTTTAATAATGTGTTATCTCACAGTTAGTGGGTGATCGCCCTATAAATAAACAGGTGTTTATAATATAGACTATTCTATTTTTACCCCTTATAATTGTGCACTCCGACCTCATCTAAATCAACATGAATTGCTAACTCAGTTTTAATACAGTAATAAATTTGGGCAAATTTTGGAATACATTCCACATGCCTCTTGTGAACAGATAATCCGTGTACAATTCATGAATTTTATGCAAGAATTTTAAAAGTTATATTAAAGTAATTTGAAACATGTGATAGTGTTAAACAGTGTTGTTGGTGCTGAGGATACATTGAAAATGCAGAAAGAAGTTTTAAATTAATCTTAGCTGATGATCTACTTTACATGTCCCAATGGTTATAAGATGATTCACAGATCATACACATTTAGAAATGAAATGGGGTTTAACGTCCTAGTGTTCTGCTCCTATACTGGGCTAATGAAGACAGGAACACATTTAGAATATGGCTACACTGTGCCAAATACTATTAGTTAGGAATTTTGAACTTATAATTTACATGTGAGCACTCTTGAGTAGTCTACAGTAGTTTTATTGTTAGCGGAATGTAATGTTTCGAGTGATATAGTTGCCAGTAAAATCCGATGATTTCTCTTCATCATGTACATGTAGTACATTTAAGAACAAGACTATGATTATCTTTCTCAATTACTCTTAATAATGGTTCTTGTTTTTCTGTAGATAAATCCCAATGTATTGACAGAATAATGATCGAGCTTGCTAAACAGGGGGTCTCGGGTTCCGTCTCGGTGTTGGCTATGAAAGTTCCTCTGGATTTACCAGCATGGTTTCCCCAAGATAGTATTGCAGGACAGAGGGCCTGGCAAGGGCAGTGTCTAGACATTTGAATGGGACAAACAAAAAAGGTCCTGTGTACACATTGGCGTGCATGTAAAAAAAACCATAAGATATAGCCTATGTGCACGTCTTCATTAGCCCAGTCGATGTGGAAAAGTGTGACTCTTAACCCCATTCCATTTCATTTCTTGTTGGAGTATATGAAATATTGTATGTCTTCTGCTTTTGTACATTTTTAAACTTATGACATCTTGCTTCATATTTCATCACACAGCTTTTCAGTGGATTAATGATTAGATATTAATGGTAGTACATGTCAGACAGGGTCATCTACAATTTACTGTCTTATATACTAACCTATACTATGACAGGAGGTTTTAGACTAATGTTACAAAAATTACTTGTGGGTGGTAAGACATGTTAGGTTGCTTGTAACTAGTTCTTCTTTTCCCGTTTCAATTGAATTAGTTACCATCAAAGAACTTGCTCAGTCTTAGTAGTTGGTTAAACCTGACCTGCCTTGACACATCATACATAACAAGTTCATACAGTGCACTCTTGAGATAGGGTTGCCAGAATCAGACATCTTACAACTATCCCAAACTTAAGTGCTGAATGTTTAAAGATTACATTAATTTATTCAAGTAAAATTTGATCATAATATGAATGGATTTGTCTAGACTCTATACAACCTGAATTAAGGATATAACAATTTGCACATCAACTATAAGATTTTGGCCTATACATACTAATTCTGCATGCACCCGAATTCTCTCATATTACATAAATAGTTTTTGTTATATCTGCTGAGTTTATACCAAGAATAGATAAGCACTGGTGGTTTACATCACAAAATAATAATGGCTGTACTGTAATCTACAATAATAAATATGGTTAGCTCTGTGGTAGCTTTATCATGTTTCAATCACACTATTGTTTGTTTACCCATCATTATTTCAAAAAGGGAGAAACTCAGTGGTCCATATATATTTTATAATATGTAGACATAAAAGACTGCTATAATTGAATTAAATTAAGAAAATCGGTCAAAGAGAAAAAATGGTGTAAAAATAGGCTGATGTGTATGGAAAAGATTTCATAGTTATTATTCTTATGAACATTGAAGAATAAAGATGATGGCGTGAAATCAGTTATTTTTCTGATCAATATAACTTGTTGAAAAGTTTGAATTATTTTTAACTTTTGGATTTCTTTGTTGATTAAGACTTCAAATGATGTTGATAATGAAAAGTTCAATGATTTGGATTTGAATACATGTAAACTGAAATTAGAGAATTCAGTTATTATTGATTTTTTTAATGGGCAATATGATATACTACTTCAGAAATTGGAACTAAATTAGGTGTTTTACCAAGTTAATGTCAACAGAACCATTAATGAAATAATTGGACTGTTTTAGAGTTCTTAATTCCACAATTCATTCTGTTAGCATCCTAAGTTTTATGTAGGTCATAGCCTACTTGAATCACACTATAAGAAAATATACTCTTCCCAAGGAAACTGTAACACATAGACAGAGATAAAAAATAGGCGTCTGTGTTCAGAGTTAAAAAATGGTGGGTCACCATGACAACAAGAATAATATATATTTGAAGATGTTTGACAGATGTGTTTGGTATGACACATGTACCTAATGTTTATTTCTTCTCTTTACATCCCCCAAGTATTAATGAAAAGACAACAATAGTAAATCTAGGACAAATAGTTGCTTGTTAGGTTAGTACTTTCATTCTTCAGTAAATATCTCAGTTAGAAATAGGTGCTCTTATAAAACAGAAACTGGAATGATATATAGTGTGGATATATAATAAAATTATAAATGTGGTCAACACCAGATTTATAATGTACAAGAACATTCAGGAATTTTCAGGTCAATCTTCCCAATAGCCCTGTTAAAAAATCCAGGGTTTTGTAGTGAAAGTTAAAGTGTTTCCTACCAGACATTTTGCAGTATTACACAAACAAGTGTTTATGATTATCAAATTCATGTAGATAACATTCATATCTTGATGCTTTTATATCTAGGCACAGTTTGCATAACATGTTCAGCAAGTGCTTTTTAATATTTATCTTATGCTGATTGTTGAGTGAAACGGAAGCAAGAAAAGATAAAAAAAAAATTTGTAGAGCATTAACTCTTTAATCAAGTATAGGCCTACAAGTTCATTAGGCAATGTGAAGAAAAATGAAAATTACTATTTGACTTTCTGAATTGCTGGTTGGGCCTTCATATATTTCCAGTAATCTATGTGACCTACAGAAGTCTAGTTCTGTAAAATTACTTAGAAAGATTCTTATTCCTTGGTTCCTCTTTACTAGATAGAGTTAATAGATGACATGTAGAATGTATGGTGATATTTTGAAAGTGTTAGTATGATGAGGGTGTAGATTGTGTCAATATGTTTAGTGTAGTTTTTCTTCATCAATAAATAGAACCAAAATGTCAGAGGTCTCCGCTGGAAAAAGACTGTTAGATTCATTTTCTTACTTGGTTTAGGAACTTATTAATTTAAGTTGAATGTTGAACAAAAAAGTTGAGACATGTATATTGACTGTTGGTGGGAAATCAAAGGCTGTATCTGCAAAATATTTGACAAAATTCACTTTTTTGCTTGTTCAGAATCATAATTTTCTTGCACATCTTTCCGTCTAGTTATCATATTTCTAAGCCAATGAAAATGTGTTGTATAGATTATATTAGAAATTGATTCCAAATTTCGTCTATGATTTGTTTTAAAAAAGTTTAAATATTAAGAGAGAATGTGCTGTATTTTTATGAAAAAATCGACTGTGTTGGCTTGATAGAGCATTTTTATACGCCCACATTGAAATGTGGACGTATATTGCCGTCGGTCTACCTGTCGGTCCGTCGGTCGGTCGGTCCGTCGACCCGTCCGTCCATCGTCCACAATTTCTTGTGAACGCTCTAACGCCAAAAGTTATCATCCAGTTGTTTTAAAATTGATATATGTTGTTTACATTAGTGAGATGAAGAAGCATATTTAATTTCAATAATTTCCTTTTTATTATGTCTAGAGTTATGACCCTTGTTTCACTTTATTGAACCTTGTGAACGCTCTAACGCCAAAAGTTATCATCCGATCTTTCTGAAATTTATATGCATTATTGAAATTAGTGAAACGAAGAAGCCTATTGAATTTCAGCAAGGCCTTTGTTTCACATTATTGATCCTTGTGAACGCTCTAACGTCAAAAGTTATTTGCATTATTTAGATTACTGAAATGAAGAAGCCTATTGAATTTCAGCAATTTCCGTTAATTACGTCTAAAGTTATGGCCCTTGTTTCACTTTATTGATCCTTGTGAACGCTCAAACGTCAAAAGTTATCATTCGATCTTTCTGAAAATTATATGCATTATTTAAATTAGTTAGACGAAAAAGCCTATTGAATTTCAGCAATTTCCGTTAATTATGTCTAGAGTTATAGCCCTTGTTTCACTTTATTGAACCTTGTGAACGCTCCAACACCAAAAGTTATCACCCAATCTTGTGAAATTTATATGCATGATTTAAATTAGTGAAATGAAAAAGCCTATTGAATTTCAGCAATTTACAATAATTACTTCTAGAGTTATTGCCCTTGTATCATTTTGTTAAACCTTGTTAATGCTCGATTGATGAAAGTTATCATCCGATATGTATGAAATTTATATGCATTATTTAAATTAGTAAAACGAAAAAGCCTGTCAAATTTCAACAATTTCTGTAGATTACTTTCAGAGTTGAGACCCTTGTTCCAGTTTTTAGAACCTTTTAAACCCTCAAACGACAAAATTTATAATCTGATCTGTATGGAACTGTCTTGTAAAGGCCCCCAATTACCTACAAAAGAATAAAAATGCGACAACCCTAGTCGACCGCTCGGACGATTTAGCTACTGTGGGCGTATGTTTTGTTGCCTGGCAACCTATCTTAAAGAAAAATCAAAGTGCCAGTTTTGGTTTATAGTTAGTTATGTTGAAATTATTGTTGAAACTCCACTGTGTGATATCTGTGTGTGTGAAATAGCTTTATTTAAGGTCCGCTTCCACGGAGGTGATATTGCAGACAATGTGTGATATCCATGAAACTCAAGTAGTTAAAGGTGAATCTATTGCCTCCATATATCTTTAGTGTATAAAACTTATTTAAACTCTGGATGTTTAGTCTGGGATGTACAGATAGCTAGATGTTGTTTAAATGGCTACAAATCTTTAGAAATAGGTCATTTTGCACACAGCATTTACGTTATGTTTTTGTAGAATATCTAATTCTTAACTATTCATTTTTTTTGGCTCTTCTGAACAATTTGGCAAAAGCTCATATGAATTTTGTTTTGAAACTGAACCATGTTTTATTTCTTTTTGAAGGAATAATCATGTCAACTGCCCTGGAAATATGTTATCGACATAATACCAGAATGTAAAACACTCAATAAAATGCCAAGTATTAAAGATCAGAAAACATTTATTGTTAAATTATGAACACTTTACAAACAGGGTAAAACTGTTCTGTCAGCTAAGCTTGAAATTACTTCAGTAGCAGCATAAATCAGGAGAAATGTAATTTATGAAACGTAGTACATAATATTAGAGATAATGTAATGGGTGGTGAGATACTTAGTTTATTTTTTAAAACAAATGAAAAGCTACATGAGTTTGGTTTATATCATAGGAATAGAGGAATGTAACTATCAACTGTATTTACTTACATAAATCAGACAAAAACATGTAAAAAACATTGGGTTAAATGTAAAGAAAACGTATCAGGTATGCTACTACAAGAAGATATTATGGTATTGATAAATATGATTTATTTACTTGTTTCTGTGTTTTATGATAAGGTGGTATTTTACTTTCTATCTGTACATTGATAAACTAAACCTAGAGTTTCATTTAAATGTCTTATCATGGTCTACTTGTAGCAGTCAAGTTTCACACAAGGGGCACCATCCAAAACATTGTTACCTTAATTAGTTGCAGAAGTGAGAAAGAGATTGCAACTTTTTCAGTTTTAACATTGCTCTTTTGGAGGGTTTTTAAATGTCAAAAGTGGCATATACATGTATCAGTCAAGAGTATAGTTAATAAATTGTGCTGAATTAGGCAAGAACTCCTCTGGTTTTTTTTTCTTATTGTGACCTCCCATAGGCACAAAGTACATACTCATGCGTTGGTATGTCAAAATATGCGTTAAATACAGCCATTGGAATCTTTGAACGATTTGAAGAAATATAGGATCAGAGTTTTGGGGAGGCACAGAAGATACTATTAATTACAGAGGACGTTATAAATACAATATGAATGGTCTAGTTTTCTTTCATTAGATCTTCTAAATGAGTTAAGAATTTGAATGATTGAAAAATGTCAAGAATTGGGAATGTCTGCAGTGAGTGAGGAATTTAAGAGAGAAACGAAAGTAGTAGAATCAGTGAAAATGATATGAAATGGTTAAAATAACTGAGCAAAATCCAAACAATGATCTTGGATGATTGAAGTTCACATACATGTATTAAGTAATTGAAATCTGTGACCATCATCTAAAATAGGTGTAAAAATGGATTAATCATACTAATCATAGTGACTCTGGATAATCGGAAATATTTGAGGAATGAAATGGTTGAAATGAGTGTATAAAAGAACTATGATTTAATGAAAGGCCACTATTATTGATAAATGTACATGATCAAAATGTAAATTTTAGATTTTCTTAAACAAATTTAAATTGTCATATGATGGAGTCTTACACTACATGATTGGAATTTAAGATAGTGTCTTTTAAATTTGAGAACTTTTCATTTATGACAGACATTATAGAAAACAGCTGTAAGCGTATATGATACTAATTTACTTTTAAAGAGACATTCTGGCACACCCTTTTTAAAAAAAAAAAAAAAAAAATCAACACATTGATAGAATAAATGGTTGCTTATTGAAGGAAATGAAACCATGCAGACAGAAATGTGATTAAATGTTTATAATGACAGGATGTGGTAATGTTTTATGACGATGTATGGTAATTAGTAAGACTTTAGTGACATACTTGTACATGCATGCATATTTTAATCTAAAATTCATTGAAGTTTTTGAGGATTGGAAACCACAGAGGTGTCAAATTAGGATCTATTTTTCATCAGTTTTTGAGAATTTTAACATAGATTCCTTTCCTGAAACTTAATTAATTACTTTTCTAAATATATGTCGTAGATTACAATAGCCATCAAAAGGTTAGAAAAACTGTCTAGCAATTCGGACTAGCAAAATTTGTGTTGCTTCAAATAAGATTTAAATGTATTAGGGAAGTTGGGTGTCCGAATCGTATAATACTTGCCATGCGTTTTAGCTGATCATTGAGTCAAGTGATATGATTTCAATTCTCAGCTTGTATTGACAAGGAGTGTGTTTTCTCTGTGTCTTCCAGTTTCCTCCCACAGCTAAAGACTTCTACGCACAAACAAATTATTAAAATTTATTTTGAAATATTGATTTCTGCTATACCATGTTATCAGGTGGTATAATACAGAACATGATAATCTACATATACATGCCATGTCTTACAAATGTAAAGGTGAAATATAGAGGAGAAAATGAGATCTTTGAATAATGCTAATCTGTTCTGTATAGAGTGAATACAACTATCAAATATTCTTTTACAGATCTTTCCTTATTACATTCAAGACACTTATTTAGTTATAGTTGTTCATGTATTGTAAATTAAAGTGTGACCTTATTGACACAAAACACTCTTCAATGAAGAGACTTGTATTATGTTTATTGATACCCATATACAGAAGAATTTATACAACACTAAGGAATGTATATTTTATTTGGTAGCTGTGTACACTGGGAGGGAATCTACAGGATAATGAAATAGATTTAGAGATATAACTGGAGGCATGTGTTTATTACTTATCTGAAAAAGAATACATTTGACCTAATTTGAAAAAAATAGGTCTAAAAGAGTCAGATTTTGTCACATGGGAATGCTTGACATCTGTTGTGCATGTTGATATATAATATGCTGATGTTTGGAAAAGAATATACACCAAAAGCTCCTACAACTTCCTTATCTAAAGACACTGTGTTATGTTAGTTCAACTATCGGAAGATACATGTAGGTGCGATAATGATTGAGACTGTAACACAATTCCTACATCCTTGCCTTCTTAAAAAGCGGTACTTAACATGGAAGAAATCTATTCAGTAAAAAAAACTTTTCACTTTGGTTCCAACCATTGTGACATTATATCATAGTGGTATATAAATATTTACATTAAGGATTCAATAAATGCATGTAACAGATAAAACTGCCTATTGCAAATTTTTCTTTTGGCTCCAAATGTTATATAAATTATTAATTAGATATTTATTCACATGATCAACTCTCTAGAACATCAGATGACTGTGATTTTGAACGGATTGAAAGGTGATCTCCATTTAATAATATGATTTAAAAATGGATTATCATGACTTTGTTTATTATCATTATAACAGTAGCAATGAAAATCTCGAGACTACACTATTCTTCAAACATAACTCTGCTCAGAATGAAATAATTTTACTGAAATTTTTAATATTCCTTGTTCATTGTCTACTTTTTATACGCCCACATTTTCATGTGGACGTATATTTTCGGCGCCCCTGTCTGTCCGTCCATCCATCCACAATTGGTTTGTATTTTCATGTGGACATATATTTTCGGCCCCCCTGTCTGTCCGTCCATCCATCCACAATTGGTTTGTGGACACTCTACAGGTCACAATTTTTATCTGATTTTAACGAAACTTGAAATATAGGTTTATCTCCAAAATATATTGGTATGTATCGGACCATAAGTTCATGGATTATGGTCACAATTTTTATCTGATTTTGAAAACTGTTTAAATATATCACCGTTACACCATAATGGCACGCAGAAAATGTCAGATGCTTTTTAAGTACAATGACTACCGGGCGCTATGTTTCTTGTCTGATTTTGGGCAACAAGGCCCTTTGGGTGGGAAGCCTCCAGTGGTATGTCCCTTAAAGGGGCATTATGTAAGATTTAGAAAATAGCTGGCCGTTCCCGCTATATTATTTCAAAAATGAATATATTGAAAATTTCATTCAAATTTAATTCAAGTGAAGTTATCAATTGTTGTAGTCTTGACAAGATATCTGCATTGATCGTAACCACGGTACTGTCATTCAAGTCTAAGCCTCGCTTCTCCATTTTTAAATTAAATCATTAAAGATACATTATGGGAGATTTTAATAGAGAGTTGGCCATTCTTGCTATAACAGTTCAAAAATAGATGATAAAAGAAGAATATATTGAAATTTCAGTCAAATTACTTTATTCTGAACAAAGTTATCACCATTGTAATTTTTGACTAGAAATAGGAGTCAAATCCCTCTTCACCGTCTACGAGAATGCAGGCCGTTTGATTGACAGGCGTTAACTCCACCTACATAATCTCGATTATCAAGTAACGTTTTCAATTCGTATCACATTTATTTTTACTACAAATTAAAAATATGACTTTTATTATATAGATAAGAAGCGAAAGTTTTAAAGGAATGGACCAAATCAATGAGGCATAATTATAGCCGACTTCTTCAATCTTGTTAGCCTGCGTGTACTCCCGAAGCAGACAAATTGAAATAGGGAACATTGATCCAATGGGGCTGCATGGGCTGCAATTCAACTGGGATGATGTTAACTGCGATGTTTATCAATTTCCATAATTTTTCTGTAAATGCAAGTGACAAAAGAGCGTATAATACCGACATCCAAACTCCCATTTTAACCACAAATAAACATAATATCAAGGCCGTATATATCGAACTTTCAATCAAATTGACCGACATATGCGGCCTCGCTCAAAAGCGGCCTCGCTTCATACACTCTATCATTCAGCCTCGATCTAAAATTTCCCGGATTATGACGTCAACGTAAAGGTTAATCTCAGCTTACGACGCCATTTAAAAATTTAATCAATCAATGAAATCCTGTTTAAATCCAAGTGAATCCAAGCCATCTGTGGGTCTACAGAGTTGATTTTGTGCTTGTTGTGTAAATAAAGATCTAATTTATAATTTCTATGACATCTGAAGCCTAAATAAAGACTTGCAATAATCAGATTTAGCTCTTGCATAATGTATGTTTAAATTGTCGAACCGTTCTGATCTACTGAAATTCAGAGCCATCTAATGGCATTGAGAGTTGATTATGTTAAGAAATGTCTCATTAATAATTTATGTAACATGTAAGAAAGACCTCCAAAATGCCGATTTAGCTCTTACATAATGCCTGTCTAATTTACCATACCTTTTACAGAAAGCTACACAATGATTAGAACTTACTCTAAGTTAAATAACTAGACTGGAAAATGAGAAATGAAATACACTTTTGTTGTACTTTGTATAGAGATGTTTTTTTTTAAAAATGTGATTTTTACCATGGCATACATGTACATGGACATGAATTTACAATACATAAAACAATTTTAAATGTTTAGTAAATGCATTATTATATACATACATGTACATGTATATTAAAAGATCACATTATCATGACTTATATTATAAATGTATGAATAATATATTTTCTAATAGATTACTTACACTAGTACATGCATTGGTAAATGAATTATTTGAATATATCCAATTACATGCGCACATGATTTCTTATAATGCATATCTTAAAACATATAATTTTATAACAATAATCTTCCTATCCACAAAATGATTGTGCAAAGGTTACCTTCATTCATGCTTTGTGCAGATATACAGTGGAACTATAATCAAGTTTCATTAATTTTAGTTCTATTAAATTCAAAAGAACAATTATTCTGTGTGTTCATACGTGACGTTACAACATACATGTATTATAATAAAAATCATTAGTAATGTGGAAAATGTTCTGAGTTCACAGATTTAATAGCTTGTGTTTATTTCACTCATTTACTAGATTACCAAGTGCTTATTTCAAAATGTTGCTAAATCACATAAACAGTTTTATGAATCAACTATATTGTCGTCTTGATTAGTAAGAAAGTATCCCAGGTTGTTAGAGCCTACTGAGTTGCTTATACTTTAATGAAATGAAATAGCTGAAAGAGTGAATAACTGTCCATTATGGTTTCCTTGTTGACCTCAAAAGAATTTCAAAAGATAATTTTTTTAGTGGGAATGTTCAAGTGGTGCAATGATTTTTATGCAATGGGATTCTCACAAAGTTGATTTGTAAAGTTTTTAAAACAATATGTTCTGTGGTTTGGCAGTATTTGATAACCAAATACACAAATTAGTCTGCTAATCTTTAATAGTGGGTGATACTTGTAGATCTTTATGGGTCTGTCTGTACTCTCTGTGTGTGACTGTTCACGCCTTTTCCGTATTGCAAAGATGAACTTAAACTAATCCAAACATAAACCTTGACAGTTGTCGACCAGTTAATTTGGTAGACTGACACCATAATTTCAGTGCACTGCAGATTTATTCTGTAAGATATCAAGACATCAACTTTAACCATGTGTTTTACATTACATATAGCTCACCTGCATCAACATTTCAAGACTTTTGTCAATATAAGTCCATGCAGCATACATATAGTGAAAAAACTAGATATACAAATGTACGTGTAAATCAAAATGTTTAAAATCTTATCATTAAACATCAGGAATTTTTAGAAATGGTTGTAAGATGAAAGTTTTGAGGCTTGTCATACCCCATCTACAAGGTCCATCCACTGTCTGTTTACATCGTTGACTTCCTCTTTTAAACCACACTAAAGGGGATGATTTACATTTTCAAACTTTTTTGACTACCTTTAAAACACTTGATGAATGTTAACAGGATTTGGTAGGTACATGTATATTGCTTGGATGTATGGTGCAACTTATTTACAAACTGGACATTTCATGTATGATTTAGAATTTCTTCAAAACCATTGGAGTGACTTCAACCAAATTTGGTAGATATGCTGTCTGGGTGGTGCTTGATCCAATTTGTGCAAATAATCCTGATCAGTCCTATAAGAATGAGGTGGGAGCTCCTTTAAGGGATAGATTTAGGGATTTGCTTAAATGACACTTTAGAATAGGCATATGTAGAGATTTCCTCATAGACAGATAATTGTATTAATTAATATATTGATAGAGAAATCCAACCAACCCAGAAAGTAAAATCCACTTGGGGCCCAAGTCTTGGGCTCTTGTTGAATATTTCATTCCTCCTGAATTATGTTAGAATTAATCAAATGATGTACTCTAGGGATATTGTAACTTGAACAAGCACCAGCAGAAGATTTGGTGGAAAAAACAGATGACACAGTGTTATATACCTACATAACCTGAGTAATTTGGCACTAATGGCTTTATAATACTCAAACTCTGCTTTTGAAATACGCCCATTCCATTTTCAAAGTGTAAATAGAGTTGTAGTTTCTTAAAGCCTGAACTCATTTGAAACTGATTAATAGGGTTTCTCTTTAAAATTTTGTGTGTTTGGACATGCGTATTATTGTGTATAAAATATAACATGTCTGTATAAAAGTTTTCAGGATATGTAGGAAATAGTTCTGGGCAAATAAAAATATACATTATGCATTTACCTACATTATGTACTAAAATTATGATATCATGCAAACAACCACTTACTTCACCTCAAACCTCAGTTATTGCCAACAGATTTAATACAAAAATGTATTGTGCATTGTATATACATGTTGTACTATAAAATATATCCACTGACATGCATACTGACATGTTCTATATACAATGTACCAAGTAATGTGTAAAAAAATCTGAAACTAGAAGTATTTCTCGTAGTTAAGGAGCTTTGAATATGATGAAATGAAATGAAATCAAATGGGGTTTAACGTCCTACTGTTCTGCTCCGACTGGGCTAATGAGCACAGGCATTATGCCATACAGTGTGCTATGAGTGCAGTTTTGCCCAGGCAGCGGCACTACAGTCTACTCTTACATGTATATCGAATTCTAGCTGCCAAAGATTCTTTAACGTGCATGCAGATGTGTACACAGGACCTCGGTTTTTCATCCCATCGAAAGACTACTTTGCCCCATGCCAGGCCTCCAGACTGAACACAGGACCTCCAGGTTAGCGACCCAACGTGGCTCCTATTTTAAATATGATAAACACATGTATAAGGTATAATATTCACAGTCTTGTTAATTATTAATTATTTCTGTCAATTATTGTCAACTTGGTGATAGAACAACTAACGAAGTTCCAAAAAAGGGAGCATGAATTGAGGCGTTGCTCCCCATTACAAATGTGCGAAACTGTGCTGATTGAAGAATATTATGACAGGTTATAGCTACCATCCATTTAGTAGTCTCAAAAAGAGTCCTTTCAGCATAATTTTTATACGCCCACACTTTCATGTGGACGTATATTGTCGTCGCCTCTGTCCATCCATCTGTGTGTCCATTCACATTTTGTTTGTGGCCACTATAGAGGTCCCAATTTTTATCTGATTTTGATGAAACTTGAAATGTATGTTTATAACCCAAAGATCTTGATTCCTGTCGATATTTGTGCATATCGGACCGTAACTTCTGGCATTATGGCCCCTGATTGTATGAAAAATTGCGTTTTTAGCTTGTGGTCCCTCTAGAGGTCACAATTTTTATTCAATTTAAAAAAACAACATTTGAATATATCACCGTTACACCATAATAACAGTCGAGTTTGAATTTCGTGAAAATGGCAGCTCCCTGTACGCAAATAGTGTTATAGTATGTAATATATCAAGGTTGTAGACCCTCTAAAGGTCACAATTTTTATCCGATTTTGATGAAACTTAAAACATGTCTTTATATCCCAAAGATCCCGGTTCCTTTCGATATTCGTGCATATCAGACCGCAACTTCCTGGATGATGGTCCCTGATTGTACGAAAAATCACATTTTGGTTTTAGATTGTTCTCTATCCATCTCTTGCAAAATGTGGGCGTATCTTGCCTGGCAACCACTGGTTTATGATTGTTGTCCATTTCAGATGACTGGAAACCGTTCTATAATGGAATTCAAGTGCTTAAAAGTTTGAAAATGCCCTTGTTTATTTAAATTGTGTTATCAATTATGCCCTTTACATTAGCATTTTGGAGCAGAACAGTAGGACGTTAAACCCCATTTCATTTCATTTCACATTAGCATTTTCTATTAAAGGGCTTCATTTGTTGCAACATTTCAAAGCAGTTTCCTATTTTTTAGCACTTAAGGATCATTACGGTTTGTGTTTGTATATCTTATACAATAAAGCTGTGGTCCAGTCAGTTTAAAGATGAAATTGTATTCCATAGTAAGACAAGAATGGTGATAGTATATGACTGGTCAATGATTGAAGTGATAAATTTGACAAGCATTTATCCATGAATCTTGTTGACCACAAGGTATTTAATAAAACATGTCAAGTCTGGTACATAACTCATACATCACAGACCTAATACAAATAGATAAAG
Source organism: Patella vulgata (assembly GCF_932274485.2). Taxonomy (NCBI): domain Eukaryota; kingdom Metazoa; phylum Mollusca; class Gastropoda; family Patellidae; genus Patella; species Patella vulgata. The sequence goes on from NC_065885.2 coordinate 51,212,333, forward strand.
ATGTTCTTCTCTCACAGACCATATATAGAGAATCTCCTACAAGTCTTTTTTGATATCAAAAAAGAGGAGTAGGAGATTTTATTTATCACCCAATCCTTTCTTACATGCACAAATAAATAAATATAATTCTTTGCTGTAGATTTCACTTTTACTGAACCTGATCACATTACGCCATAGTGATACATCATTTTTTGACAACAATTCCACCATTGCAAAGTCCTTTATATTGACCCAGTATTTCCATCAAGGTCAATAAAATAAAAATAGTTCATTTTTAATAAAAAAAGAAGTTACTTTTAATAAATAATGAACTGTTCTTTGAAAATAAAAAAAAGTAGTTCCTTTTCAACTGACCAATCAAATTCATGTAAAGCGATATCTCCTGAGGAGATTATGAAATTTATCACACAAGCGATATCTACTGTAAAATGTATTATTGGGTGATAATATATAGATACCCTCCATGTAGTTGTCTTCTATTACACTATGATAACAAATGCACAAGCTGCACTGGATTGTGCAGAGAAGAAACCTGTATTCCTTCTAAAACGGTTTTATGGTGAATGTTGTAGTTTGCAAGTGACTTGAGCATTATTTTTAGGAAAAAATTATAAAATGACAGAAAAAGCACCTGATTATAAATTACCCAATCAAATAACAACGGCTGGTAAACATTGATAATCTCATTTTAATTAAGATTACACCACCACCAACAGTCTAAATTCATTCTGCAAAAATGTTACTGCGAATTTTGGTACAATGATTTTTGATGCAACATGCGTTATCTCATTGATAAACTAATTTTCAGTCTAACCCTACTTCCCCAAAAGAACTAGCTGCACTCTAGGCACGAATTAGATTAATGTGTGTACCATTGATAGTAATTACATATGTCAACAGTTTTTGCTTTACAGAATGTTGAAATTGGTGGGTTTAACTTTATTCATTGATAATTTCACCACTTTACTCTCTTCAAAGCTAACAACCCATAAGCGCTCAATATTCATTGACAATATAATTGCCCCGATTCTGACCTTAGAGTGACCAATAGTACACACAAGTGATTGATATCACACACAAATAATGGTGATTTAGACACCTGTGTTTGTTAACTAAAACTATAATCACCTACTAGTTAATTTAAACAATCTTCCATACCTGTAACTTTGTAACGTATATTTAGCAACAAGCATAAAAGAATGAAGTGTGACAGGACATTTTACCTCATCTTCTCACCTTTAACCCACGGAAATCAAATGGAGTTGACATACCATTATAGCCTCCTTGAACCTTAAAAAATGTTCAACAACAGGAGATCATTTATTATATCTCATTACTTAATACAGTTTGTTTTTAAAAGATTCAGGGTCTCAGAAAAGGGGACAAAATGACACACTTTGGGTCATGGGTTTAGAGTTTTTGCACCTCCTCTCAAAAATAGAAACAAAATTAAGTGGTTTCAGTGTGTTTTTTTAATGCAATCTCTATATGTTCTAAAAATATACTTAATCACACTGCTTACCAGTTGTTTTTACAGTGTACCTATCTCTTGCAAAATTAGATTTTCTCCTCTTTACACCCCTCAGGAGTCTTTGACTAGAACTTTCATGTTCAGATTCTGATCTTCTGCATTACTTTATAATTATATTGCTCAACCAATGTCAAACGTTTTCGTGGCCCATATACCGTTATGTTACAAATCAACTATAGCATGTGCCAGACAGCCAAGAATTTCTCTGTAATATTGTTTTTTTTTTTTGTGCCTCCAGTGGATCTTGTTCCTCGTCCAAAATCGGCAGTCACCATACCCCTGAAAAATGTTTGTAGGTGCCTACTGGAACTGGATGGTTATTACATCAAATATGTTAGGCCTACCTGTACATATAGCTTATAAATATTGTATCTTTGCTTCAAAGTTTACAAAGTTCCATGTGGTGGTTATTAAATACAGTAAATGTAGCTAATAAAAATACACTCCGTCAAGCTTCACAAAATTTACGCTATAGTTTAGAATTTAGGAAAGTGATATATTTAATTGATGTATATACTATCTCCCAGATAATGTTTGTCTACTATATCGTTAACACTGTTTATCACGTGCATTTTGCATACCCATAGTCCATTGGCCAATCACACTGTTTTACTGAGATTTCGCCTAATAGTTTGGATGCAGCTAAGGTGGGTGTGGCGCCAGGCAGGGTAAGCTTGCTCTTCCGGACACCTGTTACCACTGTTTGTCGTGTATTTTGTACACGGTGAACAGTCCATATGCTGATTACACTATTTTGCCTATACCGTTTTTTTAGGACTTCGAATTTTGTCTAATGGTTTGGATTGTTCGTACTTGGTTTTATTTTATACTTATTTTATGAAATCAAACTTACATGATACAGGTTTGTATAGCAAATATAAAATGCAAATAGTTTTCTGTTTTGACATTGCAGTAGTACGTTTGGCTTTCCAAAATCTTAGCAACCTAACTATAGTTTATCCTATGGTGTACTGTTTTTTTTATAGACATTTTAATATGATTTACACAGTTACATGTAATAAGAAATGAATGTATACAAGGCCTTGTTCAGTTACCATTAACTACAAAAGACAGTTTATCCCATTACATTTCATTCATGATTAAAGGGTTAAGTGCATATTTTGAAGAATGACATCTAATTATTACTGGTTTCACTTGAGTCTTTTAAGAAAGGAAAGCAAGTGAGTGTAAGGGTAAAAGATGGTGATAAATGACTACATTCTAGTTTTATTAATGCTATCTTATTTCTTAATGAAGGTAGACATCAATCACTCTACTAAGTCTTGTTATTATCTATTATTATAGCCCTTGTAAACTCCTACTGAGTAATCTAGACATTAACCCAGCATGCTTATTCAACATCATTTTTTTTCTATGGAGATTTTTATCGGTCAGTGGTCAACAATGATAAATCAAGGTCCCAGTACCACCTATATTCTGAATCTACTTTTATTGTACTACCACTCAATATTGTGGTCAGCCCTGTCCTCCCAACCGTTGACCATTCACAAATTGTGTGTTCAAGCAAACAGAATTTTATGACTGAATTTTCTGAGACTCAAAGATGTTTAATGCTGGGTGAAAATCCAAATCCTGGTCACCAATCACATAACCTAGCAATTATGGGTTAGGGTTGAGTTTACTCTAGCTGTTAGAAAAAAATTGTGATCTTACAGTCTACAAAAGCTGCCTGCCCTCAATTTTCATAACTTTACTAGTGTTCTCACAATGACAAAATATGTTCTAAATTTCCATCACATTTGGTACATGTTGCTGCTGGTGGGCATGTGTATGTTTAATTTCTACTCAACAAGCTGATCTATTAAATATATATTTAAATATTGTATTTTGTTTTCAGGAACGTGATTTTGAATTTGCCGATAGTGATAATATTTTACAAAGATCTATACGAGAAACAGGCGTAGATGATGAAGATTTTCTCAATGATGAGAGTGGTGATGGTAGTTTTGAAGGTAGTGCTACTACTACAGTTGAACCTGCTGTAACACCTTCTATAACAGGTTATCCAGGTAATATTGTTGTTTTATATTAACAAGTACGAGTATACCAAGTATAACATCATCGTCTGGATCATGGAATTGTGATGTCTGTCAATCGATGGGCATTTGTCCAAGGAATAAGCATGCCAAGTTTCATGTCGTATTTGAATTGGCTGAGCTGTAGTCTTTTTTCGAAGAGCGTTGCCCTAAAAAACAAGAACAACAAGATGAAAAGCGCAGGGAACCCAATTCCGGGTCCTAAAAGTGCAGCCTAACTGCTCAACAAACGTACAAGAAAAGAACACTGACAATTCCAAATATCAAAGTGTGTCAAGCTGTTTTGTGTGGACACACCATTATCCTTCACATAGTCAAATGCTTTTTAGTGTATGTCATGCCCTCTGTCAGCTCTTCATCCATCCACTTGATGGATTTCAATCTAATTTGGTAGATATATTGCTTGGGTAGTGCTCTTTCTTATTCGTTCTGTGACTATATCAGCCCTACAGGTGCAAATTTGATGATTTTAAAACATTTTTAACTTCTTCTCAAGAACCACTGAATGTATTTTAGCAAACTTAGTGAACATTGGCTTATTCAGACTTGGTCAACCCCGTAGGAGTGAGGCAGGGGCACATTGCCACACACATTTGACTTCTCAAGAACCACAGCATGGATTTCAACCAACATGCATGTGTCTTGGGTAGAGCTCATTTAAATTGTCTTGAGTGAAATTACTTAGTGTGTTTGGGAGAGGTGTTCAGCTTAATGGTAAGTGAAGTTGGGTTTAATGTCCTACTTTGCTGCACCAACTAGTGTGTTACATTGTATGTGGGAAATTTTGCCCCGACAACTGCGCTATAGCTTACTCTTATTTCGCATTCCAATTGTTAAAGGTGTTTTTACATGCATGTTAACATGTACACAGGACCTTGGTTTATCATATAATCTGTAGAATTCCTTGACAGTCACTTCATTCTGCACCACCTATGAATATGATGATAGCCTAAGCAACTAACTGATGGGCAATTATGCCCACTTGTGCTCTTGTGTTAGAAAAAAAAAAAGATTGTTAGCCCTCTGTCCATCCTCATTCTTGCTATTTGTTAGCTCTTCGTAAGTAATTTGAGCATTGTAAATGTTGCTAGAAAAGGTCAACTTGAGCATTTGTTACAAATTGTGTCGCCTTTATCTCAGTTTTAGTTCGTTTGGATTAAAAAAAAAAAATCGTTTTCAAAGCGACATAACTAACACAGGTTAACAAGTTTTCTAATTATATGAATATTTCAGAAATTCATGAACATTTTTGGCTTGGATGACAATTATTATGTTTATTTAGTTAAAGTCTGTTATTAAAAGAATTTCAGAAAATATTTAAGATCTAAAAAAGAAGGAATTTGTGATTTTTCAATTTTTTGTCTGTCAAAGGTGATGCTTAGGAGACTGACAAGGAAAGTGTCCATCTGTGTTCACATTGGCTTGCATTTCAATTTCAATGACCGCCTGACAATTGGAAGCCAAGAAAAAGTAAAGCAGGTGGATGTGCCTCTGTCTAGGAAAAATTCTCTTACGTAACATTTGCACACATAACCGAGGGGGGGGGGGGGGTTGGATGGCTGAATGGTTAGCGCTGGCACACTGTATCGTAAGGTCTGTCATTGAGTCAACTGGGCTGGCGTGGTTTCGATTCCTCGGTTGTTGTATGTCACAAGGAGTAGGGTCGCATGTCCAACCTTGTGAGTTTTCTCCAGGTCCTCAGGTCTCTCTATCTCTCTCTCTGCACACATAACCACAAATGAAATAAAATGATTATATTTTTGTCTTAAAATAACCAAAGTATTGTGTTGACATTAAGCCCAAGTCCATCCCCTGCTAATAGCTACATACATGTATATTACGCTATCATATTAAAGCCTGAAGAGGTTCCGATGGAACTGAAAGCGCTAGTTTGAAATATGTAGTTTGTTTTCTTTTCAAACATCTTATTTATTTATATATATATATATATATTCATATTTTCTCATTTTTATACACCCACATTGAAATGTGGTCATATATTGCCGTCGCCCACGTCCGTTGCTGTGGACGTATGTTTCGTTGCCTGGCAACCTATTTTATTTTATCTATTTGTGTATATGTTTAAAAACAACTTGGGAAAACTTATTGAAATTTTGCAGTAAAATAAACCATAGTAATTGTTATTCCATAAAAAGTGATTATGTTCCAATTACTATAAATGCCATTCAAAGAATGTATATTAACACATTTTGCAAGAATGAATCTGGACATCTTTACATTGATGATTATGTATACATTTATTAATCTTTATCATAATAACTCAGCATAATATTTGATGCTGACAAAGCAAAATATTTCTTATATAAACATATTCTATAGGAAGGCCTGCCATGAAAGGCCTCCAGTCAAACAACTACATTGATTCTCATGATAAAAATGGCTAAATGCCAGCTAGAAGAGAAGAGATGTTAGAATATGTATGTTAGACCACATGTTGTATAAATTTCATGTTAAATCAGACAAATCTACCACCTTCTTATTTATACCCTTTGAAATAATTGCTGAGAATTTATGGCAGGAAGAGCTGGGTACATGTTTAAAATCTACTTTCTAATCTGGAAACCATAAGGTTAGATCTTGGCTGACAAATTGAACACAACCCTACAGAGAAGTTATAGTAAAACATACATTTAATGCTATTGAGTTACCTCTTTCAGGCTTTGAGATTGTTTAATGATATTGAGAGTGTTCAAGAAAAAATTAGGATGTACTAACAAATGAGTGCTTTAATCAACAGGATGCAATAATATAAGTTTTGAAGTTCTTGTTACAGTTCTGGTCTATGACCTGAATAACATTTATGTTGGTCTTTTACACATAAGTTGCAATACATTGTGGTGGTAATTCAGATTTAACTGTTCTGTAGGTTTCAAGATTGTTGTAATGTGGGACTTGCTTCAAGACGTTTACTTAAAAGTTATGTGCACACAATTTCAATTAGTAAATAATAAAGTGTTCCATTTTCGTGTACCTAAATCTTTGTAAAACAGGCTCCTGGTGGCTAATTCTGTATCAAGTTTTCAAGTAACAATATTATTAAACAAGTAATCATCATTAATTGTTCTGAGTTAACTTTATTTTACTTAATTTGTAGATCATGAACATGGGACATCATACTCATGGCACAGATATTTGGTCTTTTTCCCCCATTTAATTTTTATGTGACATTTGTATGTGATATAATCTCTTGCATGTGTAGGGTCAGACACTTTCTCAGAATAAATATGACTCACTATGACTCCCCCTTTCTTTCTTTCTTATTGGGTGTAAGATTTTGTTGTAATGAGGCTAAAGTTTTAATTTACAATTTTATGTGAAATACACCAAGACAGACAGACCTAGAATAAAATCACAACTGATATCAATTTAAGGAAACACTGTTGAGAAAGTTCAAGTCCTTTGACAATTTTATGTTATATAAATATAGCCTATACCATTCTTAAAGACGCAGCCAGATTGTTTGAAAATATCTGAAAAATCAAAAATATGTACTATATTAAAGACGGTTAATATTACTGGTATGTAATTTAGCATTGACACATATAAAAAAACCTAAATATAAAAGAGATAACAGAATTATTATTATACATAAATATATACTGGTGTGAAATCAATACAAACCAATGTAAACTTCAAATGGCTATAACTTAAGTTAGAATTTACCTATTTCGAATAAAATAAATTTTAATGAAAGTACTTTCTTTTATCATGTATGATCTTAAACTTTACATGTATATTTAACTAGATCAGGATGAAACATTATTTGATTTTATTTATTATATTTATTGCACGAAAGATCTATGAACCAAAGAACTGGTTTGGATGGCATAAATACCAACTCTTTATTTCCTATCTTCAGATGTTTGAAATGTGCACGGCACCAGCTAAAAAAATACCTTGAAGCAATAAGGAAAATGTAATGATTCTTTCTAAATATCACATCCATTGAAATGTTGTTTGGTTAACCTCTTTGATATATTAGCATCTAAACATCCAGCAGACATTTCTAAAATGTATATCATTTACAATAAAACCATTTTAGTTAGATTTGTATGTTGCATTGCAGCTGCCACAATTTGGTTTCCTTTCTACATATTAAAGAATTATACTCATGTAGGTTTATTCCTGAGAAAGATGAGATTCATTAATATTTAACACAAGGTTGTACAATTTTATGGATACACATTTACCGAGTTTAATACTAAGCGACGTTTCCAGGAGGATACTCTCCTCTTTTCAAGCAAATGATAAAAATGAGAGTATCCTCATCGAAATATTGCTTAGTATTAAACTTAGTAATTGTGTATCCATAAAATTGTACCTTGTGTTAATAAGTTCAATTACTAAATGCCAATCAAAGAAGTCATTAATACTTCTTTAGTTAAAACCTGTTTGGGTTCACCATCAATGCAGGCACCAAAAATGTGCAATGCTAACATAAAAAATAAACCTGTACCGTACTGAATTTATTAAACATTTTGTACCTATCAGCCACTCTTAAAGTTATTTGATTATTTATCAACATAGCAAATTTTGTATATCATAAGCTAGGCTAAAATTCTGATAAACAGGTTTGAGATGGTTTCTATCCTTACAGAACTTTATATAATCAGCCCAGAGTTTTGAGGAGTTAGTTGAAGTATGTTTTTTAGATCAGTAACCAATGGTTATTGTGTCTGGTAAAATATATCAACAATTTTCTAAGTGTGCTAACTGGAAATAAGATGTGGAAAACCACCTGTCAACTCTAAGTATGTGGGGTTAAAACGGTCAAAGACCTCTGGCTTCAGTAGATTTAATATTAAATGTACCATTTTTAATAGTCACTAAAATCTTATTCATAACTACAATATCATCAGCTGGATTCCATAAGCTCTCAAGTCAGAATTTTACTTCAGTTAATTCAGTACGATGTATTTCTGTCCGATAATGCATAGAACATTAGGTCTGTACTATGTGTTTATACATGTACAGTGTATATTGTAACAGGAATTATTGATACTTTGTAATGTTTATTGGGGGATGTTGACTTTAAATGTATTATTTATGTTAACATTGATTATTAATTATTTCTGAAAACTACTGATAGTTATTGCCCTTGATCGCTTTGAAAAATCTGTGGAACACTCCAGAGGCTAAAATTATCATACAATTAAAATTTATTTGCATTGTTAGCAAACGAGCCAGATTTCATATATACAAAGTTGTGAAAAATCAATAGACTGCTTGCTTCTTCATTTCATGAACATCAACAAAATTTGTATATATATGAAAGTTATGTTGTTTGACTAACTGTGTAAAAGAAAGAAATCTTTTGATTTTCATTGATTTTCAAAGTTACATTGTGAGTTTTTTCCCATTGTTACAAAATCTTGTTGGAACTCTGGAGTCAACAACTGGTTGGGTCAATGATCAGCCATTCAGTCGCAACACAGAAACTTCTCTAAAAAAAATTTAAAGACTTTGATTGTTCGGATTTTTGATTGGCTGTCAATTCAAGGTCAAAGGGATACTATTATGCTGTCACGATCCTCACTGTCTTTAAATGTTAATGAAGTAGCCAATTGAATAAACATTATTTAGGTCTTGTAAAAAGAAGTTGATTGTTGACTGACTACTAGACATGTGTATATAATGTTGTATTTTTAAAATCCCACCAGAAATATACAACCTGTAATCCTGAAACTAAATAATTTACCTGAGTTACACTTGTCCAGTAATCCTTCAAGGACCAATATTTTTTGTAAGACCTAAATTAAAGACATAAAAAAATTCACCTCAATCATAGGTTGGGATTGATTAAATAGGTAGGATACTCTTCTTTATCGGTAGGATGTTAAACCCCATTTCATTTCATTTTATCATAAGCCATGACGTAATCTCAAAATTTTCTTTTATTCATCAAATATAAAGTGCATTCTGTGCACTTTTTTTGTTATGTTCATAACTTGATTGGTTGGTGGTCTGTTCATGATCTGCTTGATGAAGTTTTGGTAGAGTTGCTTGATAGTTTTAACATGTTCATATCATCTCTCTTTACAAATCATATGAGTACAGGTCAAATTGTAGCCAATCATGAACATGCCTACAGCTATCTAAATGTATCCATGATAATTTGAGATAAATAAACAGATGCTATTATCATGTTTACTCTAATATAAAGTTACTGGTATGTGTGTACAAAATTCTTGACATTTTAACATTCTTCTTAAATATTCCTTTTCTTCATAGAAGTTACAACAGTTTCTGTTATGTAATTTTAATTATTTGACATGCTCAAAATGATTTATCAGCCTATTTTCTGAAGAAAAAAAAATCTTTATTTGGGCATAACAGTAGGACGTTAAACCCCATGATGTCTGTTTCATTTGATGAAGTAAGTTTATTATTTCAGATATTATACATGTTCATAACTTTTTGTACACCTTGATTTTAATGCTCATAAATCTTTCTCAAAATTCTTTCTAAGATTTTGTAAATATTGGTGAATGGAAGAATTAATGAGATGCGGTTTGGTAAATATTTGAATTTCTTCATGTGAACAGAAAGCTTCTGATAAAAGAACTTGATCGGCACCAGTTTGAAAAAGGATTATTATTTACCACTAAATGGCAATATGAAATATTCTTGGGATAGGTGCTTTTGATGTTATGCCCTTGATCATTTTCAAAAATCTTTTAATGTAGTCAGTTTATACACAGTGTTTCCTTTCATAAAACAATTTCTGATTATTGGTATATTATTAGTGCACATGTATGTTAGTACTAGAAGCTTATCAAATTGTAAGTAATTTTGATAATTTATTCATTGTTTGTTGGCCTTCATCAGTTTTTATTGTGTTTTAAGTGGTCCTATTCCTACAAAAGAATAAAACTGAGACAATTTTTATAGTTTACTTAGGTGACTGTGAGTTTATTATATATTCTTCAAAAAAAAGTAGGGGATATTCAGGAACAATACAAAACTGCGGAAATGCACTGCTGTTTTTATTAGAGGTAACCAGTGTATGTTAATAACAGGCCAATTGCCTACACATGAACATAAACAGTTCATATGGACGGCTTATCTGACAGCCCCATTTCACTCGCAAAGAGAAAGTTAAAATGGACGTTTTTGATTTTTGTCTTAATAATGAGTAATTGCTCCACCAATCCTCAGACATTCAGCAATTCGTCTGGCATGCTCCTAATCAACCGTCCAATCATGATTTGGGGCAATCTGACCCACTCCTCTTGCAGTGCCACGGCCAATTCTTGCAGTGTTGTCCGTTGACGTCGACGAACATGTCTCCCGATCAAATTAAACGCAACACACGAAAGCAAAGATACGCTAAACAGTAAATCTTATGCAAGAACCGATAGGAAAGCAAACATGGATAGATAAACCAGCACGCGGCAGTTTTCATCAACCCTTCCTTGAAGTGTCAAATTTTTACAATGAACCCCTCCCACATGTATGGCGCTATTGCGTGTCGCATATGCAATTCAGTGGTTCTGTTGAGGGCGATAAGTTCTTCATCTGTGAACATACGCTCAAAGCATGTCAAGTGTCCAAGACTATTTATCATATCTCAACCCACATAGGTATTTGCATTTCAATATCCCCTACTTTTTTTGAAGAGTATATATGTTGAGTTGTCGGTCTTTCCAAAATCTAAAGATGGACAGAAATGTTTTTAAGGTGGCTTCATACTAAAATAAGATACCCAAAAAGAATTACTATAAATACAGGATATGGTAAAAATATGGAACTATGATATTTAAATTAATATGTGGTATAGTTTGTGCCTGACTCATTAGTAGAAGATTTGTTTTTAATTTCAGCAATTTTACACCTGCTTGAAATCTTCAGATTGTTTTATGCAAATGGTTTAATGTTTATTTCTTTTCTTTTTCAGTTTATTATAGGGTGAAAATAAAATTTACTAGTCTTCAGTTCACTGATGGATTAAGTAATCGTTATAGTCAGGAATTCCAGTCGTTAGCAACACGATTACAAGGAGTTTTACAAAATCTGTTCCGTAATGTACCTGGTGATCAGTTAGTTAGTGTTTTATATTTCAAGTAAGTACATTATTTATTATATTTGATGACATTAAAACAAACTTTTATTTGTAGGCATACATGTAGTTTTCTGTCTAAACACAGGTTTCTACATTGTCAAATACAGTGAATTTGATTTGTCTAAAATAATAGATACAAATCAAGGTTTTTTTCTACCACTAACAATGGTAAGTCCCTAATAATATGTTGTCTGGTCACCAAGCACTTTCCTAAAAAAAAATGATCTGAAATAAATAACTTAAGTATTACATTTCTTCAATTTCTAAATACCACAAGAAATCAGATTTTGATACAGTAGGTAATTGACAACTTTGTCTCTATAGTGATACCGATCTTTATTACATCTATAATCTATACTATACAACAAATAATATATATATACTATACAACAAATAATATATATATATATATATGTATGAGTAGTATACACTGTAGGTTATAATGATCTTCACAACAAGTAATTAGATCCCTACAGCAGGAACAAGTAACATAATGCTATTATGATAAATACTTTTGGTGAGATCTTATTAATACAAGTAATATGCATGTAGGTTGTTACAGCAAGTAATATATGTCTCGACAATACATAGTAAAGCTGTAGCAAATATAATGATCAATACAGCAAGTAATATAGGTCTCTACAACAAGTAATGTAGGTCTTTACAACAGATAATAATGGTTATAATGATCAATACTGTAAGTAATAAATGTCTCTAAAACAAGTAATAAAGGTCTCCACGACAAGTAATGTAGGTCTCTACAACAAATAATAATGGTTATAATGATCAATACAGCAAGTAATATAGGTCTCCACAACAAGTAATGTAGGTCTCTACAACAAATAATAATGGTTATAATGATCAATACAGCAAGTAATAGTGGTTTCTAGAGCAAGTAATAAAGGTCTCCACAACAAGCAATGTAGGTCTCTACAACAAATAACAATGGTTATAATAATGATCAACACAGCAAGTAATAGTGGTTTCTAGAGAAGGTATTGAAGGTCTCTACAACAAGTAATGTAGTTCTCTACAACAAGTAATAATGGTTATAATGATCAATACAGCAAGTAAGTAATGTCTCTACAGCAAGTAATGTAGGCCTCTGCAACAAGTAATATTGGTTATAATGATCAGTGCAGCAAGAAATATAGGTCTCTACAACAAGATAAAGGACACAATAAGTTTGTACCACTACAGTGTTGTTCATTACAACAGACAAATTGCAGTAACTTGTGTGGGCTTGTTCCACTCTCAGTGTAAGTTAGTATTCCATGATAGTTTGTTTTATCATAAAAATACTCGTTTGTAATATGAAATATATTTATAAAGAGACCTTGTTCCTTGTATATTTACCTGGACGATGGCCTCTTTTCAATCCAGTCATTAGCTAAGTCACATTGCTAATGAATGATATGTGGACATATAGTTGTTGATCAATCTTCCATCCAAACTTTTCACTCAAAAATATGTTATGAATGCTTTGGATTCTAAATTATTTGCTGATTTTAATGCAGCATCATATCCATGTGATGTTGGCACAAGGTTTCAAAAGATTTCCCATTTCTTCATATATTCAAATTAACGGTTATACACGGAAAGCCAACACCTCAAACTTGTTTCTGAAACCTCCAAGACACTGTGATTGCTGTGTGCCACTTACGAGACTCTTCACACGTTCTTCTTATTCCTTATTTTAATCTTACCTTAATAGAATTATTATTTCCAATAAATAAGTTAATGCTGTATTAATTTATTGTCTTTTAAAGACGTGTACCAGGATCTGAGACAGAAATGTAAGAACTATATTTATAAAATACAAATGAGATGTACAGTTGAGAATATATAATTGAAGCAAACTCTAATTCAAAATCAACTGATAGGCATTGGTTTGTTCATGTGGTTAGATTTTTCAAGGAAAAATTTCAAAATTACATCAGTGTTATGATTCTCAGTGTACATTTAAATTGTATAATTTATAAGATATTATTAAACCATCACCTGGCTTATAATAAGATGCTTATACATGTAATATAAATCAATCAGAATAATAGAATACAGATCATTATTCCACATCCTTTTAATTGTGGGGTCTGCTGCCAGGAAAATCGGTAACATGAATGTGTGTGTAATGTATTAATTTCTTTGGTTTGCAGCATAAAAGGTCTTTGTTTTGTTTTAAAAAAATGTCTTTGCTTTGCAGCATACCATCTTGCAAATCGTATCAGCCCTTACACATTGAGTTAGACATGATTTGGATAAAGTCCTTAGAGACTGTTCTTACAACAGCGGCTCATACGTACATGATCAACCCCAATAACTTTGCTTTTGTTATGAAAAGTCTTTGAGAAGATGATTTCATCCAAATTTTTAAGTTTAGGACTTTTCTTGTAGCAGATTGCAAAATGGGGGATACTTATTATTACAGTGATAAAACATGATCTGTATTTTATTAAGGTTGTATTTTGATATGATGTATATTATCTTTTTGATGTTTATTATGATTTGGTATATTATCAGGATGCATTTCAATTTCTATATATTTAAATCCATATTGATTGAAAATAATATGGTTCACACACAGGCTGTAATATCCTCTCCAAACTGTTGACCATACTTTATTTATCACTCCTTATAAATGCATGTGATATGTATGTTATTAATTTGTATACCATACTGGAAAATATAATTACAAAATGATTTAGGATATGATGTGGGTGTCTCTGAAGTTACTAATTTCTAATATGAAATAAAAATGGGGGTCTTATTTTCCTGATGCTCTCTTGGTCGGTCGATGATATTGTTAAGAAAATGAGTGGTTGATAATTTTCAATTATTATCTAATGCTGAAAATATCAGGATATAATAATGAAGATTAAGAAAACAGTACCATATCTATAGATTGGTCAGTGGGCTAAGGATTTAGCAAATGACATAGATTTTTGCTACATGTTCAGTGGGCCAAGGATGTAGCAAAAGGATCCATTGGGGTAAACAAAAAAAAACCTGTTTGTATGATCCCTACTAAACATGGTTCAGGAATTCATTTAAAAAGTTTTAACAGGTTGTTTTCTGTATATATACCAGTGAGGTATAACATGAAAAACTTTGCAAACAGAATTACAAGAAAAAAAAAAGTAATCTTAAATATGGTAGTATCGGGAGCATTGATTGAGTTACAAAATTTGTTTAATTTCTCTGAATGTGAAATACTGGGGCATATTAGTTATGTAAAAAAATAATCTATTCTTTCACTATTTAAGCCACATTTGTCTCTGTTTTCAAATAATCCGGTCAGGGTATGGGTTTGTTTATTACATGTGTATTATATTTATGTAATCTACATTATATATATATATATATATATCTATACCAACATGTATGGAAGATGACTTCCATTTAATGTAGCCTTTTCCCGCCTAAAATGGAAAAAAAGTATGACTCAAAAATTTCTTTCCTGTAAGCATGGCGCTTGCCTCCCCTTAATAATCTGACAATAAGTCAAGATGGATAATACATTTATTACAGTCATTTAAAGCTGTAATGTTCAAAGGCATCAAAATAAGATTTTGTTACAGATCATAAAGTTGCTTTTAAATTCATTGATGCAGCCAATCAGCTTCTTAGTTACAAGACTAAACAGAAGCTTATTAGTTGATTTTTTTGCACACTAAGTACAGTTTTGCACATATACGTAATATGTACGACTCAATGTGAGCTTAATCTGATCTTGAAACAAAAAGCACACAAATTTTTATAAAATGAGTTTTTACTTTATTACTCACATCCAAATTAATCTGTGTGTCAAGATTAAACTCAATATAGGCTGCATTATTTTTGATTATGTCATTAGTAATGGACGCATTAAAATGTAAAATGGTAGTAATGTATTATTTTTTTTTTTGTTTCTAGTAAAGGATCTGTTGACGTTACTTTTGACCTTAGTTCTAATGGTTTCTCTGATGAACAGGAATTACGTCGTATTTTGGAAGAAGCTTTAAGAACTGGCATTATTGGTCCATATGATGTATCCACTGAAGATTTTTCCTTCAGACAACTTGGAGGTAAAATATATAATTTTCAAAGAACTGTTAACATAATTTTTGTGAGAAATAGGTCTCAAAGATACTTTCAGTTCTTAAATAGAGATTCAAACATCTTTGCTCTAATTTATTCATATATCAATACAACTTAATTTGTTGAAGTTGCCAAAACTGGTAACAGAATTATCAATCTAACAGTATGAGATATGTTAATGTTTTAAAATGTTATAAAGATTTACTAAAGTGGGCAATGGAACTAGGTGAAGAGCGAGTTAAAAAGAACAAAATTGAATGGAATTTGATTGAGTATTAGCCAAATTTTATTGATTAGCCTCATCTTAAGGTGTTTGAAGTTAATGCTGATAATAAGTGAGCGTTGTGTAATCTGAATCCTAAGATAACAAATAAGTCATTCATTAAATGTGCGAGCAGTGATAGTGTGGAAGTGTTATCTTGTATTGATGCCAAGTTTCATCAAGCTGTGTTAGTCGACAGAAATAACACCCAGCATCCACTTTTGACAATAATAAGTTTCTAATTACTCTAAATTACAAGGTGTGGTCAACACATACCAGTCACTCGCTTTTTTTGTTTGTATTAATTTCAACCAATTAGATTCCTTGTGTTCCCCTGCTTTCGATGAAAATCTATGAAATATAATTTGTTGTACACATACTTACTGAGGTTTTATAATAATAATGGTAAACAAAACATAAAATTGAAATAAAATTTTGCTCAAAATTCATCTGAAGCCTCTATATTCAGTTATTATTAACTGTATCTGAAGAGTGTATTTTCTAAAGATATTCAAAGTTTTTATAGGCTATCATCGTGTATAATTCAAATCATAACATTTGATTTAATGATAAAACACATATATAGTTATTGAGTTATTGGAGTTCCTAGGTCAATAGGTAGACCCCAAATTGCAGTGTTGCCACCTTGTGTACATTTCTGTTTTTTTTTTAAAACAATTTGCAAATTGTTCATTGCGACAGTAATTATATCTTTATTGTATATAACAAAGTCCCCTTCCCCCCATTTACTTGTATAGCTTGTGACCAGGATTCTTAATGCAATTTTCAAGACTTGGTAGGATTAACATGATTATTAAATTGTCAAAGAAACTCGGGATATTGTTTTTTTTAAATAGAAATTTGTACATGCCCACATTGAAAAGACAAAGAAGTCTGTTCATTTTGCGATAATTACTGTCAGAGTACAGGCCCTTGATAAGTTAGAAAAATCTTGTAGAAGCTCTATAAAGGCTGAAATTATCATCTGCATGACTTTGAAAAAATAAACAGTGTTTATGTTCAAGAGATGCAGAAGCATTTTGATTTTTATACGGCCACATTGAAATGTGGTCGTATATTGTCGTCGCCCCCGTCCGTCCGTTTGTCCGTCCTGCATACACAATAGCTTGTGGACGCTCTAGAGGCTAAAGTTAATACCCGATTGACTTTAAATTTTTACTGCCAGAGTTATGGCCCTTGATCACTTTGAAAAATATTGTGGGCACTCTAGAGACTAAAGTTAATATCTGATTGACTTTATATTTATACACAGTGTTTAAGGGCATGAGACGGAGAACCCTATTGATTTTCAGTGATTTCCAATAATTACTGCCAGAGTTATGGCCCTTGATCACTTTGAAAAATCTTGTGGATGGTCTAGAGGCTAAAGTTAATATCCGATTGACCTTAAATTTATACACAGTGTCAGTGTTTAAGGTCATCAGACGAAGAAACCTATTGATTTTCAACAATTTCCGATAATTACTGCTAGAGTTATGGCCCTTGATCGCTTTGAAAAATCTTGTGGATGCTTTAGAGACCATAGTTATCATCTGATTGATTTTATATTTATACACCGTGGTTAAGCCTATATATAATTGTTTCAAATAACTTTAGATTGATACACAGAGTTTAAGGTCTTTGGACGAACAAGTATATTGATTTTCAATTATTTTTGGTAACTTGAACAGCTAAATCCGTGGTATTAAATGTTTTGTATAGTAAATGTTAGCATGGGCCAAACAAATTCTAATGATTTTCTGATAATTACTTAACGAGTTGTTATTCTTAATCAGATTTAACTGCCCGGATGATTTAGCTGCTGTGGGCGTATGTTTCACTGCCTGGCAACCTATCTTTAACTATTTTTGATAATTACTGTTTTAGTGCTTGATCATTTAGAAAAAATCTTGTGGTTCATGTTAATTTTAACAAATTGCGATGATATGTTTGCCTTTGATAACTTTGAAAAACTCTGTGGAGCCTTCAAGAAACGTAGGCTATGCTGTTATATACTATTCAAAAAAAGTAGGGGATATTTGATTTTGGGGGCATAATACTAAAATATGCAAATGACTACGAAAAAAGTCACTATAGAACCTAACAGAAGAAACATTTCCAGTCACATGTGACGCCCAAACGCACCAATAGCTACCGCATGGAATGCAGGTGATGCTTGGGATCATCATGGGGGTCCAACCCAAGATTTGCACGACTCTGACTTTGAATGTTACAGTCATTGTGGCATTGAATTCCAGGGTGGAAACATCAGTTTAATTGTTTTAGTGACCAGAAAACAAATTTTGATATGCGTCGGCTTACCCAAAATGAAAGGTTACGTGCCCTTGGCATGCTACAGATCGGCACAACACAGGCGGTTGTGGCGCGGACGATGAATGTTTCTCAGTCTGTCATAAGCAGGCTATGGTCCAGATACCGTGATACACAATCTGTACAGGACAGACCACGCTCAGGTCGACCAAGGGCGCCAACTCAAGCCCAGGATCGATTTATCCGTACCTTGGCCTTGAGAAATCGTGTCATCACAGCAAATCAGATCAGCGCTCGTCTTCAAACAGACACTGGTGTGAGAGTGAGTGGCCAGACGATTCGGAATCGACTGCATAGGGGTCACCTTCGCGCCCGACGTCCTCGCGTGATCCCTTGTTTGAGAGATCATCACATTCAGGCAAGACGTCGTTGGTGTAGGGATCGTCAACACTGGGATAATCGACGCTGGAGCAATGTGATGTTTTCAGATGAGTCAAGGTTCACTGTTGATTTTTTGGACAGACGTAGGAGGGTGTGGCGTCGTCGAAACGAGCGCTTCCAAGACGTTAACATCATCAGACATGATCGATTTGGGGGTGGTTCTGTTATGGTGTGGGGAGGCATCACTGTTGCTGGAAGAACGGCTACACATGTTGTTGCAGGGCGTGTTACAGGCCAGTACTACCGGGACAACATCTTGGCAGTCCATGTTGTGCCGTTCGCACGACATCATGGCCGCCGTTTCATCTTCCAGGATGACAACGCAAGATGTCACAGGGCCAGGATCGTTACAGGTTACCTCCAACAACAGAACATCACCACATTACCTTGGCCAGCACTGAGTCCCGACCTCTCCCCCATAGAGCATGTCTGGGACATGCTTGGACAGAGGTTACGTCAACGTCAACAACGTCCTGCCAATGTCCAAGGACTTGCTGCTGCGTTGCAACAGGAATGGGACAATCTGGACCAAAATGACCTTAGGCGTCTCATTAGAGTATGCCACGTCGGATCAATGCTTGTTTGGCAAACAGAGGAGGATTTACCCGTTACTGACTTGGTTGTGATGCTGTGGTAACTTTGCTGTTTGACCCCGGGTATCATTTTACCCTTATAATGGTCAGTCTGTGCCTTACTTAGTCTAACGATCATTTGGAATAAATCGATGAATGTGAACTTCATTTCATTTTGTCATTTGTTTCTTCGTCAGTTTCATTAGGTGACTTTAATAACACTTAAAAATCAAATATCCCCTACTTTTTTTGAATAGTATACTATTGATTGGAAATTTATAAACTGAATTTATGCTTGTGAGAAATCAATTCATTGGTCTTGGTTTTATAGGTGTGGAATATAGCATAGTGTATTTCTTTTATTTAAAGGAGCTGTTACCTGTCCAGAATATGTTGGCAGAGAACCTACCCGTTTACAAAGATTTGGTAACAACCATGCACGTCTCCTGATAAACAATGTTTTCCAATGTCAAGGAAATGTTGTTGGTTGGGAATATTTTAGAATCAGTGCACAGGGTGATGCTTATGTTGGAGTCTGGAAACAAACCGATGATGGTGAATTTGTATTGGTGCGAAAAACACTTTTACCAGAAGCCCCAGTTGGCAGAATTACTATACAGCTACCTGACCCAATTCCTGTTACTCCTGGAGATTTTATTGGTATTTTTTACCCTCGTAGCACAGCTATTAATGTCATTGGTAGTGCCACATCAGACGATGCAGAAGTGCCTGCTAATGAACTTTATCAAGTGTATGATGTACAACTGTTTGACGATATGGTCGAGGAGGGTGTCCCATTTGACATCAATCGTGTACAGACAGATCTTTTTAATGGAACCTTTGCTTTAAGAGCCGTCATGGAATATACAGGTAAAACAAGTTTTATTCGTATTTGCAATTGAAGTTGCTGCCAAGTTGTTTACATATTTATATGCTGGCATTTAATGTGAGGGTTGATTTTCCTCACCTCCCTCCGCACTCCATCTGCTGGTCTGCTGGCGTCCAGTCACAATAACTTATGCAAACTGAGTAGTTCAGATTTCTGGACATGATTTATTTCAAATTTGCAGGCATTGCTCATTTGGTTATCTAAATTATTAATTAGACATTGATTAACTTATCCAGACCATAATCAACTCTCCATAGCATTGCTAGCCTGCGATAAATGCTGGATTAGAACCTGCTCTGCTGCTTCTGATGAAATCAAAAAATGGATAATGATGACTGTTTTTTATCATACTTTTGTAATGATGATCGAGGCTAAGCCCAAAATTTAGTCGCTAAATACTCGTTTCAGAGTGGATCAATTTGACTGAAATTTTCAGCAAATTCCCTTTACATTATCTAGTATTTAACTATTATAGTGAGAACTACCAGCTCTTGTATTAGTCTAAATAAGTGTATAATATATGGGTAAAGATTATATATAATAATAATAATAATATCGTCATTTATAAAGCACGTTAATACTGAAGAAAACAGTTTCTAAGGCGCTGAATGGTGGAAATGGTGGAATGGTGGAAAGGCAATTTTTAACTAATGACATCAAAATACACTTGGCTCCCCATAATTAAGAGAACCTCTGCCAGTAATTGTACAGTTTGATAAATATTTCTTAAAACTATGTAATTTGTACCTTTACTTAGGGTTACCAACTTTTGAATGTCAGGATACAGAATTTCAGTGTGATAATGGTGATTGTGTTGAAGGATCATATAGATGTGATGGCCAGATTGATTGTGCTGATAAATCTGATGAAGTTAGCTGTGGTATGTAAAGTATTTTAGTATCTATTTTATTTACAAAAGTTACAATGAGAACAGTTTTCATTTACAAAATAGATTTATATTTATAGATTTATAGCCATAATTTACCTTGAGCCATGATATGCAATGTATAATGTCTCGACAGGCAATTCTTCTTCAATATTCTCTCTGTTTCAAGTTTGAGTATAAGGATCTTATATGGAGATTATTTGAGCTTTTATACACTCGTATTGAAATGTCATATATGGCCATCACCTGCATTCATCATCCACAATTTCTTCCGATCGTTTTAAAAATGTATATGCATTGTTCAGCTTAGTGAAACAAAGAACTCTATTGAATTCAAACAATTTCTATTAATTACGTCTAGAGTTGTGGCCCTCGCTCACTTAATATAATATTGTGAATGCTTTTACAACCAGTTGTTTTATTCAATCTGCTTGAAATTTATATGCAATGTTCAGATTAGTGGGACAAAGAAGTCTATCATATTTCAATAATTTCCTTAAATTAGATTTAGAGTTAATTGCTCCTGTGATCTGGTAGAAATTTATATGCATTTTTCAGATTTAGTGAATATATGAGTATGTTCCACACCCATAGTTTCTCACATTTCTTTCCTACAATTTAAAGAATTCTACTTTCAACTATTTCCTATAATTGTACAATGAACAGAAGCCTTTTGTTTTATTTATCTAATATTTATGCTATATTTTTGTCTAATCTGAGGTTGAAGGTTAGAAAAATTGGAAAACACGGTCAAATATGCTGCATGTGAAAAACACATATTCTTGGATTTTACATGAACTTGGCCCATCTTTTATGTGCTTTTCATAAATTGAGTGAATAAGGTGGTCAAGACCAGGGGCATAATGATTTTGTTTGAAGGGGGTGTTTAGCAAAAATGCGACCGATTGATGCACATGCCTCTAACACGAGTGATGTAGTCTGGAGCAGAGCACCGCAGATGCAGGTTTTTTTTAGAGAAGGGGGGTAGATTTTGAATCTTAAAAGTCTGTGAAATGCCATTTCCTGGGCTATGGGCGAAGATTTTGCAGAATTCTGATTGTCAGAAAACACTTTTAAGTTCAATAGATCACCTTAACATTTCATAATTCAAAAATTTATAAGTATTTCTGAAACAAACTCACCTTCTCTTTTACCAATCCAAAAGATAAAACTATGCTTCCGATAACTTCTTACCAACTGTTCAACTAATATTATTTGTATGACAATCAAAAATATATTTTGAAATATCAAAATCTTTGTAACAAGCTCTCTCAATTTCTTAGGCCAACATACACATAACAGGGAATTTTTTTTTTCAAACATGACATTTTATACTATAGTTTTGTGTGAGTAGCGTAATATATGCCATTTAGGTGGATGGATTCACGTAAATACATTATTTGGGAATTTTTCCGTTTAGTTTGGCATTGTTTACGTCACTAATTCATTTAGTCAACGATGCATAATTTTATGACCCCTTCAGAAATATTGATGTTAAAGGTTTTATTTACTATTATGTTGTTCTGGAAGTTATCTCTCTTTATCATGAAGCAGTTTGCTACACTCCTATTCAAATATTTTATGAGGTTTCACATTAAATTCAATAAACTTATCTTATACATTATGTCAAATCCATTAGGGTCGAATTATTTCCATGACACATTAATTATTTGTTTCACTATTTAGAGATTAGTTATCAAATGCAAAATTTTAAAAAGTTAAGGCCATTAAGTTAACAAATTGTAAATGTTATGATGAAAGGTCAGGATACTCCCAATTTGCTAGACAAATTTGTAATTGGTGGTGAATCTATTAGAGATGTACAGATATTACTTGGATTAAATTTGGTGAATTGATGAATGCCTGTGGCTTATAGCAGATTATGTTACATTTTCTCTGTGTTTGAAAATAGAAGAATGATTGAAAGAAAAGATAATCTAATTAAAATGACTATCTTCATGTATTTTTAAACCTATTAACTTCTTACACGACCTTACATGTATATTATTATATCTTGTTTTGAGAAATAAGTAAAATGGGTCACACCTTATATTTGTTAAACTTTAATATATTATGAAATATATAATGCATTAAGCTACCTATATTTATATTACTGTGATATGGTTATTGCATAACAGATGGTTAGATAATTATTTAAAAGCAAGAAGAACATCTGCCTTACAGTTAAAATACTGTTCATATCCTCCCTGAAGAATAAGAGACTACTGCTTTTTTTAAGATTTGTCGTCACAACCTCCCTAAATAAATATCTTGAACACAAAGACACTTGATTGGTTTCTAAGTTTTCATTGTGTGAACTGTCAAAGGAAATCTTTAGAAAGACACAAAGTAATAACATAGTCTGATGATTTGATTGTGAACCATTTTGTTCATCATTTTATTTAATAATAAACTTGAGTTTTAACAGTGGTATAAATGAGATTAACATCATTCTCTGCAACTCAGTTGAACTAAAATACATGTATCTGAATAAGCAATTCATGCTATATTCATCAGCTTATGAATTTCTATATGAACTAATGTGTATGTCAAAGGCACTGATGAAGCTGTGTCCACTTGCTTGAATTGAATGTTTTATCAGCGAGTCAGTCAGTAGGACAGAGCTGAGGATTGAGGTTGTCTTAATATCCAATAAACCTAGGATAGAGTTGTGAAGACAATGGAGGTGTTGGTCATTCAATCATCAACTGATCTTTGTCTTTTCTTTCTGTTTATAATACTCTTATGTCCTTCTATTACTGCAGACAAGGACTGTAAAGATGAAGAATTTAAGTGTCTATCTGGTGATTGTATTGACATCTTTTTGATATGTAATCAACGTGTTGATTGCCCTGATGGCAGTGATGAACAGGATTGTCCACCAGGTATGTATTTTTTTTTAACAGCTTACCAACATTTCTTTTAATGTTTCCATAGAAATTTAGGACTACTCATTTTTTGCAATAAAATGATATAGGTATATTTTCAGAGATATATAAATGCAATTAATTTGAACATGATGTTCTTTAAAGATTTAGATTTTGAGCTCATTAAATGTAATAAAAGTAAATGTTCTGACAGATCATTTAGATGGCTGTTAACTACCAAGATTTTGCATGGGTTTTTTTGATTTGTTTTCTTTTGAAGAGTTGGGTTATTTACAGACTTTAATTCATTTAATTTGAATGAATGATTGTTTAATTATTTAATATGGAATACAATCATTTTAGCAATGTCAGTATTACACTCTGGATCAGTTTCAGTTTTAATGAATTTAATTTCTGCTTCTAGAACACCCAATACCACTTCCCTTTAATGGGTTCATTTAGCTTTAAGTACAATATTTCAAAGATTGGTGATGTTTAAACTACTCTCTATGAAATTTATAATAGATGTAGTTGTATACATGTATATGCATATTCAAATGAATTAAGGTTAATGAGGTAATTAAGGTGAAGATATACGTGACATTATATGATAGGTGAACTTGTATACAAGATAATATTATGTTTTTACTAAATATAATAACTGACATGATATGTACTAAATCTATCTATATGTTTCTGACTGTCATTTATCTGTCTGTCTGTCTGTCTGTTCGGGGTTGGCGGCTACACTAGGCCTGCCCCGAGTCCGAAATTTGGGGTATAGTTGTAGCTCGGACCGGGAAGTAACATAGGCCAGGTGGCATTAGTCTACCACTTCCGGTTTCGGAGTTATGACCCCCGAGCGAAGTCTGTCTGTTCGGGGTTGGCGGCTACATCTGCCCCGAGTCTGAAATTTGGGGTATAGGGGTAGCTCGGACCGGGGAGTAACATAGGCCAGGTGGCGTTAGTCTACCACTTCCGGTTTTTGGAGTTATGACCCCCGAGCAAAGCCGGTCTGTTCAGGGTTGGCGGCTACACTAGGTCTGCCCCGAGTCTGAAATTTGGGGAATAGGGGTAGCTCGGACCGGGGAGTAACATAGGCCAGGTGGCGTTTGTCTACCACTTCCGGTTTTGGAGTTATGACCCCCGAGCGAAGTCTGTCTGTTCGGGGTTGGCGGCTACACTAGGTCTGCCCCGAGTCTGAAATTTGGGGTATAGGGGTAGCTCGGACTGGGGAGTAACATAGGCCAGGTGGCGTTAGTCTACCACTTCCGGTTTCGGAGTTATGACCCCCGAGCGAAGCCGGGTATCCTGCTAGTGATGATATATTTGTGGAACATTTTGCTTATGAAACAGATTAATATCCTGGCATAGTAAACAAACAGATCATTTTTTCAAGAACTAAATATAATATTTCCTGAGAATAAGGATTGTTCTGCAGTCCTACAATAACAAAAGCTACTGCTCTTGATATTTTTATTGAATATGTGGGAACAGTTATCAGATGTATATGAAATTTATAGAAATTGATTCATTACAGTGAATAATATCACTTAAGAATTTTGTAGAATCTTGAGAATTTGAATGTGCTTTCAAACCTTCTAACAGCTACCTCTCCTGACCTCTTATACTTTTAGTAGGGGGAGTAGCATGTAGACCAGGCGAATTTCGATGTATTGATGGTACCTGTATTAATTTTGAACTACAATGTGACAGTCGATCAGATTGTCCTGATGGAGATGATGAATTTGGATGTCGTAAGTTTTATGTTTCACTTCATTTCTGTATGGTGATTGTTAATATTTGGGTATTTGTAGTTTACTGCACATAATGTTGTTGTCTGTAAGTCCATTTAGCTCCAGATTACACCAAATAGTGAATAAAATGCCTTGTATTATATTAAAACACTGAAAATTGATTTAAGGGCATTGAGTACTCTAAAATGCACATTTTAAAGCTAGCACTGTAAATTTTGTTGATAAGATATGATTTTTTTGGTTATTTGGGGTGATAAACTACATATTAATCATCCAACTAATACTAGTTATTTACCAACTATGTTCCCAACCTGGCCCAAAAGCATTATAATAAAGGGTGCTGATGACAACAAAAGTCAAATTTTCTCAGTTATGCTTGCAATTGATTTTCATCAAATTTGGCATAAACAGTGCTAATTGCAAGTCCAAGAAATTTAAGGGACACTTTTTGGCTATAGACCGTGGTTAGTCTGGTATCCATGGAAACTTGGAAATTCTATAAGTTCATGCTAAAAAGAGATATCGATAATCCCTCCCATACATCAAAAGGAGAGGTTATAAGCAACATTTCGTCACCAACAACGTTAAAAAATATGTACTCAAAATATCTTAAAACAAGATGTGATTTTCGGTAAATTCTTGGATACGTCCACAGGTTTTAAAATACAACAATTCGGATGTAAAAAGTAAATATTTGCTTGAGTGCACAACTTCGCCGGTCTCAAAATCATATTATACATCCAAAAATGGTAGTCTTCTACAATCAAAAATAGAAATTCGGTGATGTTCCATGTGCGATAGATGGTAGATGTGGATAATCGCGTCTTAGAGAGGGAATTCTGTCTGACATCATATATAGATAAACGTCAATGATCCAGTGTGAAACTTGCTGAAGTCAAGCATGATGGTTATTCAAGAACTGATCTAGGTTGGGGAAACCTTCTCATTTGCTATAATTTTTAAATAGTTCTTTTCTTTCTGCTTGTATCTTCATTATTATACAATAAACGTCGGACTGTTATGTGTCCTCTGGGTTATTTTACACATGGAACAAGTATGGTGTTGAAAAGTTTGTGTGTATCTTAGACTATATTTAAATTATAAAGAAAAAACGTGTTGTAGAGCTATAACTTAGTGATATAGACAATGGGTTCTGAAAATTGTATTTTCGGTTTACCTTTATATACGGTATTGGAGGAGTGTTTGGGTGTATTTATCATATATTTGGCCTAATATTATGTATTGCTATGAAGATTTCTTGAACTTACATTGGAGGGAGAGTTTTGGTGTATTTATATATTGGTAGGAAGCATTTGGGTGTATTTATCATGTATTTGGTCTCATATTATGTATTGCTATTATATATATGGTGGAAGATTTCTTGGACAATATAGCTATTATTCTGGGCTTATTTATCTACTTCAACTTTAAGAAACAATGCTTCAGTAGTCTTACAAAGTTAATCTTGCAACACCACATTGGATTGTGGGCAGATTTATAATTCTACAATTAATTATTTAGTTCACTTAAAAAATGTTAAATTACAAAGAGATAAATGGGTTTTAATCTCCACTCGACACAGACTAGGTCATGATAAGAAAAAAATATATTTTTGTTTCAATAATCCACATGTGCATTAAGGTCTTTAGCAATGGTAGGAAACTGGAGGACCCAGAGTTTGGGCATGCTTACCTCTTCTTCTTGTCACATATAAGATTGCATTGAAAACCTCGGTTTTTTTCTTAAGGGAAACACAATCAGTGAATTAAAATAAAATTTTTATATACAAAGTCAATTAATTGTTGAACTTTTGAAATTGTTTTATGAATAATATGGCTAAATTTTATGGTTCTAGGAGGTTAATTGGCTTGATTTGCGCTTAGAGGTTTCTAAATACAGTGGACTCTGTCACATCCGGCTTCTGAATACAATTCAACGGCATTCTGTGAAATCCGTTATCATTTTCATGTCCCGATTTATTTCCTTATTACTTCAACCAGAAAAGTTTTGTGTAATCGGTATTCTGAATATTACAAATTACAACATCAATCAACGGTCCCGTCACATGATTTGCATTGAATTAACATTGTATGATCCGGCCTTTAATCCGTCAGTGTTCATGCACAAAAGATTGACAAGCAATCAGCAATCAATTATCTGTGAGATTAATACTTTATCGGTCTTGGTTGATTACCTTGATATCAACGCAATGACGCACAAGTGGTTTCAACATCAAAGCCTTTAACCATTTGTCGCACCTAGGCCAATTCCACGAATTTAGGGTATCGGAGTCTGCAGAGGTTTGTCGAATGAGCCTTTAAAGTTAGTGGCAAAAGTGCGAGTGTCTGTTATTGAAGGGTATTCACCTGAAAACATTTTGAACTGTGATGAAACCGTTTTGCTTTTTAGAGCATTACCTGACCGATCATTGTGAGATAAAAATATGAGCACTATAGCAACATGTATATTAAAATTTTGCCACCAAATACATACAACTGAAGAAGATTATACTTCTGGTATTTGAAGATACATTAATACTTCTGCTATTGAGTATTTCATCATGCTGTGTAATCCGGCATATTTGAACAATCCCGTACGATGTCGGATGTTACAGAGTCCACTGTATATCATAAATTTCATTCTCTTCTAAAAGACCAAGTCAAAACATTGTATCATAGTCCCAGTCATTGATTTTTAAGTTGCTTCACACAGTGTTTATATTTTATTTTATTTACAACTGGTCAAAAGTCACTGTGTAATTTTGTATAGTATGAAGTCCTGGCTATATATATATATACCTTTTGTACTCTGCCTTCTGAATGAAAGAAATCACTCCCTTTATTATGATATATAGCTCTCCTTATTTACCAGATCTATCCCCATGTCCAAAATGAGAAAGCTTTTTAAGACACCATTGTCTATTCAGTTTATCCATACTATTTATAATTGGTGGCACGGTATTGCCAGTAAACATTATGTCCTGTAAAATATCATGAATATTGTGCAGTGTGAATTAACATAATGGCATGTGAAAAATGTGTCATGTAAAATGTAAGATAACCAATTGTGTAAAATTTTAAAATGTGAAATGTGTGTTAAGTGCAATTGTTGTTAATTTCAACATTATGGATTTGTGTATAATGCTTTTGATGGATTGTGCAGTGCTTTTATAAGTACATTATCTCAATAATGCGTAATGCATAATTATCATTGATAACTGGACCTGTGTTGAAATAGATTCACAGGATCATTGGTTTGTGTTATGTGGTATTCCATAATCAACATAAAAAAATGCTATTCATATTTAAGCGGTTACGGTAATTTTAATGGACCATATAATGGATCTGTATATATAATATTTTATTTTATTATATAGGGGCGCTCATATCATGTGTATATTGAGTATAAAGATAGTTATTCTTTATCAGATGTACAAATGATTACATGTAATGACACACTTAATATTAGAGGCTCTTCCTCCTTAAGAATGGTAAAATAAGGTTTAACCTGACCTTAATACCAGAATTATTGTTGCTTTCTTCAACTGTAAAGGCTACTTAAAGCAGTATTTCCATAAACTCTGTTTTTAAAGTGGGTGTGCCAGACTTTGATATAAGAGCCCTTTTATACATATATTTGTACACTACCAGTATCTAATTACTAATTATTTTATTCAATATTTTTTATTTATTGATAACAAATTAAAAACATTGATAACCTCCAATTATCCAGTAATGAGAATACAATTCTTTGTTTTTGATTTTTTTTTTTCAATAAATTATATCTTAATTAAATTTTTCTGACCTAAACCTTATCAGAGATTGTATATGTTATATTAATATTACTTATGAATTATACTAATTACTGATAATGATAACATAGATTTTGTATGCAACTATCGTATTAACTATTTAATTAACATCCTAGCCTCCATACCATGTCCACCTGGAGAGTTCCGTTGTGAGCGAGGTCGATGTATCGATGAGAGTCTGCGTTGTGACGGAAAAAGTGACTGTCCAGATCGTACTGATGAAATAGATTGTCGTAAGTGCAGCTAGGAGACGCACTGTATTACTTCCTGTTCTTAATGTCACTAGAAAGCTTTAAGAGAACCCAAACTCAAAATGGATACATATCAAGCATTCATTTTTAAAACAAAGAACTTGTTCCTGAGCCAACATTAGTTTATTAATACTGAGACCAAAATATAGAACTATTCAAATCATTGATCAAAACAAAAGATTCCCAAACTTGTTTTCTTATTATCATTAGAGTAATATTTAATAATTCCATTTTATTCCTTTGTTAGTAAACAAATGAACTGTTAAGTCATTGTGACTAAAATTGCTCTCTTCTTGACAATAGTCTCTCTTACTTACAACAGTTAACAATAATCCGAGTTTTAAGCTTGGTCCAGCTGACTTGGTTAGTTCTGATTACTATCTGAAATTTCTCTTGTACACTAGAAACAAGTAAATTCATGTAGTTTTCAGAAATAATCTCAGCAGTAATTATTGTAGCACATTTTGTTAGCCTAGACTGACATCTTGAATTAGTTCTTTGTTTTAAAAGATCTGTCATCATCCCTCCAGAAACCCTTTTTTGTTTTGTCTGTGGCAGAATAGTGTCCAATGTGGCTGCCATGTTATAGCTGTATTGTTGTTGTATTTTATGCTGACAGATGTTAGCTGTGGAAAGAATCAGTTGGTTCTTTGTTTTTGTACAATATTGGTCCCAGTCAAAGGGTGATGTGTACCGGTATATACCCATCCTCCCCATTTATTAATCTTTGTATATGCCTGGGCTGCCTTATGCTATGATGCTGTAGATGACCTTCCATGGATCTGTAGACTAAGAGAGTGTCTTCAAGTTCGGCATCCAAATTCTTTTTTTTTTATTAAGAATTTCAGTTACAGATTTAGTTTTAATTTTTAGTTGTAAATTTAGTTTTAATTTACTAATTTGTTTTAAATTTTTAGTAAATTGTAGTAAAAGTATTGATTTTTTTGCAATATTCGAATAATTTATTTAAGAATAATAGCCCACCAACTTTGGTTTAACACTCTTCAATAATGAAATTTCTGAGAATGTAAAAGAAATAACATACATTCATGCACCACATGCTTAAACAAGGGAATGGGCATTCAGTATTTATGTTTGATGTAATATGTACCTGTCTCTGCCGCCAAAAGCCTGGAAAGTTATTGAAGTTTGTTTATGAGCTTTTCCTTGAATTGAAGGTAGTAAAACACCTGGCATCTTCTCCTTTAAATTATTCTCCTAGACATGATGTTAGTGGGTAATCATCCTTGAGATAAGGGTAGATGATAGGTCAAACAGCAATCTGGCATGTGCCCATGGCTTGTAAAAATGAGGGGAGAGATGCGGGAGGGTTATGGTCGACCCTTCTCTTTATGTATATAAAGCAGGTAGCCTATGCTCAATGATTGTAAAGGGACACTGTCACATTTACTACAATAATAAAATAATTTTATAAAAGTTTAAAATAAACATGAAATATAAACCTTACATTTAGTAAACGTTGGGCTGCCTGAAATACACAGTGATGAGTCTTAAAACTCACTTGCCAGTATCTGAATTTGCAAATTAACTATATAGCCAAATCACTTTAAATTAAAAAAGATAGTTTTTTAACTGATTGATGACTGTATAGAAAATGGTAGTGCAGTGCCCCTTTAAAATTGGAATCTTTAAAATTGGAATATATTTTTGTGTCATGTTATGTCAATTTTTGTTTCTAAGTATGTTTTATCTTCAGATGTGTTATTCTGAAATGTGTGTCATTTGTACTTATTGATCTGTCAAATTGTTTATAAAACTTTCCTCAGAAATAATATTGTTGTATCAGCAACTACTTCACAGTTTCTCTGCTTTGCTGCATCATTCATTTTCAACTTCATTTTATAAAGAAGCAATTTTTCATTAATGTTCCTTAATGTTCAGAAAATTGGTTGATACTATTAAAAAATAATGAATAATACTTTGTCATTTTTTCACGTATAATTTCTAACATACATTTAATTCATGTTATCATGTTGACACATAAGAATGGATATGGTTGCTTTTTTAATTTTTTTTTTTTTTTTAACAATTTTTGGATTTAACGAATGGCTTTTTGATTGATTTTCTAACACACAACTAATATGCTAATTACACGATTTGCACATATTCATAAAAAAATTATATTTTTTAAAAAAATAAAAATATTTATTATAGCACCTAGTAGAAATTGTTCTCGGAATGACTTTGTTTGTGGGGATGGACAGTGTATACCTCAATCAGATGTCTGCAATGGCTATCCAAATTGTCAGGATAACTCTGATGAATTACGTTGCTGTAAGTATTTGATATATAATAAGTCTCATGTTTCATTTACCTTACAAAGGATAGTCTACTTTTGTTGGAAACATTTAAGTGTTAGTAGCTTATATCGGAATCCCTTCAAACTTTTGGTACAGTACTTTGTCGAATTCAAACTGCCAATGTGTACATGGGTCGACCATTTGTCCCATCCAAACCAATAGTCATACTTTCCTTGTCAGAAATGCCAACCCTGACAAGTTAGAACAGGGCTTGAAAACTCTTGAAGGTTCTTCTCGATCGATAAGCTGTAATGGGTCATAATATATTATGTTTTTCCACTATATAAAAGTTTGGATTTGAGATTATTTGAGACCATGCTGGGGGTTTCGGATACAGTAAAGTGGGTTGTATGTGTTGATAAATTTGCTACTATAAACTGTCAAATTATAATGATTGTGTTTTATTATTGTTCAGTACCAACAATACCACCATTATGTCCAGAAGGTCAGTTCCGTTGTGAAGATGGTACATGTATTGATCCAAGGTATCGTTGCAATGGAAACCGGGATTGTCCAGACGGTTCAGACGAGTCAACTGTGGAATGTGGTAAATGTAGAAGTTTTTTCATACACTTTTTATTCACATCATTGGGTCTGTTTCACAAAGCTGGGGTAAAGTATGAAGAAGTTAAATAATGTTTTATAGTAAAATGTTTGATTTATATGAGTCTTCTTTGTGTTATTGAAAAAGGTTTATGATAAACAGATTCTTGATTAATATGTAATGGTTATGTTACAAACAGCATTGTACTTCATTACTACAACTAAGATAATATACAAAGGAACATTTTTTTTACCAAAATGAATCGAACAGTTTGGTGTTTAAACCTGATGTTTTGCCCTTGATTTTAATTTTAAATTTAAAACGATTGTTCTGTTATATTACATTCTCATGTTTTTGATATATTGTTTTGACAGGAGTAAAGACATGTCCAGTTGGTGATTTCCAGTGTGGAGATCGAGTTACATGTATTGATGCCCAATATCGTTGTGATGGTCTACCAGACTGTCAAGATGGTTCTGATGAAGTTGGCTGTCGTAAGTGTTATTTTCTTATTGTTTAGTAATTGAATGAAAGAAGCACATGATAAAGCTTAAAACAAGTTATAGTAATGGTAAATACCCCGGTATTGGTATAATTGCCTATTGCTTTTCATTATCATTGATGATATGCATGTATTGATGTGTATAATAAATTTATTCACATTAAATGACTGTTTGTAAAGTCATGTATTTTTCTTAACCATATTTTACTAGCAGGATGGTGGTTGAAGATTTCTTGCATGAAATGATAATGCAATGATTTCAATGAACAAAAATTTGGTAAATTGGTTATGTTTGATTTACATTTCTGTGTTATATATTCATTTTAACATTTCATGTCATCTTTCTATAATTAGAATCCATTATGATCTGTTGATCAGTCCTGCTGTTTGTTATTCATCAAACTAGGACATTGATGTCAAATGATATACACTTCTAGATATTATTTACCGACCATGGATAAAATGATAATTAAAGTGACATGTTTTTCTTTTTTTATATGATATACTAAGTTATTACAGATCAAGGTGATTGTTATTATTCAGAAACAAATTGAATAAACTGGGAATTGTCAACAGTTTTTACAGCCTATCTACCTAAATTTTTCAAGCTTATTTTTAATCGCACAAACTAAAATGAATATATTTAGCATGACACGGATTATTGATTGCATTAATATTTAATTTGTTATTTTTCTTGCAGCATCAGCTAGACCAGGTAAAATACATAATATAATGATATTTTCTATATGTGGTTTTGGGACTTTTTTTATATTCATTTCTTCATATTCATCTCATTTATTAAACTATTTCGAATTGAAAAATATCTAAATCAATTATTTTTAATCAAGGTAATTTCTTGTTTGTATTTAAGATAGATTTTACTTTTAGTTAAAGCAAAATAAAATAAATTTAGAAAAAAGACATGACGCATTACCAGTAACTAAATCGGCAATACTATATACCGGAAAACACAGGAAAACACCGGAAAACACCATTTTATACTGAATACCGGAAAACACCGGAAAAACACTAAATACCGGAAAACACACTAAATAGGTAACCCGGAGCCTGGTCCTCTGTGTGTGGTTTTGGACCAAGTGAGCGCCGATGAAGGAAGGTCAAGGTCATTACAATGTTCGTTTTACAAATAGCCCCCACCCTCCACCCCCCCAAAAAAATTTCCGATTTTTTTTTCTCCAAAATTTTTTTGACGAAAAAATATTTCTGTCACAAAAAAAAAATTTGAATTTTTCCGAATAATTGGTTTTACAAAAAAACATTCCGTAGAAAATAATTTTACAGAGAAAAATACTGGAAAAAAAATTTGAATTTTTTTTTTGAGAGAAATTTGGTAGAAGAAATTGTTAAAAAAAAATCTGAAAAAAATTTTTTCTTTGACCGAGGCGATCGCTCGCTTGTATGTTAATGAATTTATTTCATGAGTGTTCACCTGGTCCAAAACCACTCATGAGGACCAAACTCCGGGTTACTAAATAGCTACCGGAAAACGTAGAAGAGTAAACTGTGCCCGAGATTTTTTTAGAGAGCGCGCCGCGCCGCTCCGGGAGGGATCATCGTCAGGGTGGGACGGGGGTCGAATTGTCCAGTCACGTGACGAACATAGATCTTCTGTTCCTCAACCCATATTATTTCCACAGTCATTGTCATTAATCACAAATTACGGGATGATATACGAAAATGTAGGTTTACTTTGAAATGATACTTTTCATCTACAATCTTCAGATCAAAGGATGCAAGTTCTTACACAGTGCAGCATAATTTGTGCAACAGAAGACATCTCGAATATCGATTGTCGGAAAAAACATTTTCTCGGGGACATTTTTTTCCAAATACGCATTCGGTGTAAGTCTTCAGCCACCAGGAAGTGGTTAACATAGTAATGTTTTATTACGATAGTAGGACATAAAACAAATTGGTTGCCTGAGGTTCTCGGGGGAAAGTAGCCTCATCGGTTAGAGTCCTCTATTTCACAAACAAAAACAACAATTGCTTCCTTGAAAATTTATCGATCAACCCTTTTCACAGTCGTCCAGATTACCACTTTCCGTCAATGCAGTAAGATAGAATATGTAGTTTTCTCATGGACAATTGGGCGAAAGTTGGGGTTTTCTCAAGGAAAACTGGTCAACAAGTTGGGGAAAAAAGCTCAAAAAGTAATCCAGAAAAAAAATCCTGAGTGCGGCCCTCGGAATATGATGGAATATGTTGAATATTATTATGGTTCAAGTGATTATATACTATTCAAAAAAAGTAGGGGATATTTGATTTTTAAGTGTTATTAAAGTCACCTAATGAAACTGACGAAGAAACAAATGACAAAATGAAATGAAGTTCACATTCATCGATTTATTCCAAATGATCGTTAGACTAAGTAAGGCACAGACTGACCATTATAAGGGTAAAATGATACCCGAGGTCAAACAGCAAAGTTACCACAGCATCACAACCAAGTCAGTAACGGGTAAATCCTCCTCTGTTTGCCAATAAGCATTGATCCGACGTGGCATACTCCTAATGAGACGTCTAAGGTCATTTTGGTCCAGATTGTCCCATTCCTGTTGCAACGCAGCAGCAAGTTCTTGGACATTGGCAGGACGTTGTTGACGTTAACGTAACCTCTATCCAAGCATGTCCCAGACATGCTCGATGGGGGAGAGGTCGGGACTCAGTGCTGGCCAAGGTAATGTGGTGATGTTCTGTTGTTGGAGGTAACCTGTAACGATCCTGGCCCTGTGACATCTTGCGTTGTCATCCTGGAAGATGAAACGGCGGCCATGACGTCGTGCGAACGGCACAACATGGACTGCCAAGATGTTGTCCCGGTAGTACTGGCCTGTAACACGCCCTGCAACAACATGTAAAGCCGTTCTTCCAGCAACAGTGATGCCTCCCCACACCATAACAGAACCACCCCAAATCGATCATGTCTGATGACGTTAACGTCTTGGAAGCGCTCGTTTCGACGACGCCACACCCTCCTACGTCTGTCCAAAAAATCAACAGTGAACCTTGACTCATCTGAAAACATCACATTACTCCAGCGTCGATTATCCCAGTATTGACGATCCCTACACCAACGACGTCTTGCCTGAATGTGATGATCCCTCAAACAAGGGATCACGCGAGGACGTCGGGCGTGAGCGAAGGTGACCCCTATGCAGTCGATTCCGAATCGTCTGGCCACTCACTCTCACACCAGTGTCTGTTTGAAGACGAGCGCTGATCTGATTTGCTGTGATGACACGATTTCTCAAGGCCAAGGTACGGATAAATCGATCCTGGGCTTGAGTTGTCGCCCTTGGTCGACCTGAGCGTGGTCTGTCCTGTACAGATTGTGTATCACGGTATCTGGACCATAGCCTGCTTATGACAGACTGAGAAACATTCATCGTCCGCGCCACAACCGCCTGTGTTGTGCCGATCTGTAGCCTTTCATTTTGGGTAAGCCGACGCATATCAAAATTTGTTTTCTGGTCACTAAAACAATTAAACTGATGTTTCCACCCTGGAATTCAATGCCACAATGACTGTAACATTCAAAGTCAGAGTCGTGCAAATCTTGGGTTGGACCCCCATGATGATCCCAAGCATCACCTGCATTCCATGCGGTAGCTATTGGTGCGTTTGGGCGTCACATGTAACTGGAAATGTTTCTTCTGTTAGGTTCTATAGTGACTTTTTTCGTAGTCATTTGCATATTTTAGTATTATGCCCCCAAAATCAAATATCCCCTACTTTTTTTGAATAGTATATTTGACCCTGGAATGAAAGTAAGCTCAGAAACAAGTAGATTTTTAGTCCTTCCAACGAGATGGATAGCTCTTGGAAAGGATAGACACTTTTCAGATTACAGCCTGTCCGAGAATTGCGTGGCATCCATTTCGTTTGGTGATTTGGACACATAGCGGTTAAACCTGGAACTTCAACTCAAACTATTCAGAGATTTATTAAACTCGCTTTTGATAATTCTTGCTGTTTTGTGATGCGATTTTTTTGTTACCTAGGGAGGAGTTGGCCTAGTCGTGCCTTCTACTAATTCGTACCACCCTGATTCCAGCGTTACTGGTAAGAATCAGGAGACTGGCGCAACCGGCATATAATGGGGCCCTCCGAGGGCAGTGTTTAATCTACTGAAACACTGAAATCTACTGAAATTTACTGAAAACTAAATTACAAAATATAATATGATCAATGATGGAGGTAGACTGATTGCGTTTTTAAAACATTCAAAACATAATAGGCATCAACAAAATTTTGGAGAAAAAAAAAATCGGAATTTTTTTTTTGGGGGGGGGGGGGAGGGGGGGGGCTATTTGTAAAACGAACATCGTAATGACCTTGACCTTCTTTCATCGGCGCTCACTTGGTCCAAAACCGCACACAGAGGACCAGGCTCCGGGTTACCTATTTTGGGTGTTTTCTGGTATTTAGGATGTTTTCTGGTATTTAGTGTCTTTCCGGTTGTTTTCCCGTTTTTTCCGGTATATAGTATGGCCCTAACTAAATTAAATAAATGAGATGAGAAATGTTGTATACATGTATGTAATTGTTAAAGATTAGGGCTTAATCCATAAATCATAGTGGAAAATAACCAACATTCCTACAGAAAAAGAGATTAAATTTTGAAACACAGAGAAAGAATTTAACCATTATTTCAAAAATTGTTTGAAAATGCTATAAATATGTGAACAAAACACTTGAACTCTTGTCTAAACCTTATTCATTCGCATGGGGAGTGCACATAGAAAAAAAAACAAATTGTAAAGTGTATGTTTGTTCAGTTAGTTATGTAATGAGTTTGACAGTAATATGGCAGACAACAATCTACCCTTGGATTCAGCCCTGATTCTTGTTGGTTTTCAGTGATCTTTCTTTATGTAATCTTTTGTTTTTTGAAACTTTTTAAATAGCCAGCTACTTTATGTTATTATGTATTTTATGGTATTTCTTATAAGGGATTGTTTAAATTTTATGTTTAGATTATACAAACATTAAACAGATGAATATTATTATGTTTTACCTACATACAGTATTACATCTGTTTCTTGTTATTTAAAGTGCTGCATTAAAATCCTTTGTGGAAATCTGTTTAAGATTGTTTACTTTTCAGAATTGAAAACTTTCAAATAATCAAAATCTTAACTAAACTCAATTATTATTAAATTAGCTATATTTGGAAGGTGAAAAAGAAATATAATTGTTTTTCCGTGCTGCAATCTCAAGTGATTCACAAAGACATAAGTTATTTCCTTATTGAATTCTGTTAACGTTATTAGCCTGCCAGTAGTAGCTATTAAAAGAAAGTTTCATGATGTTTCTTGATATTCAGTTGCTTTTACGAGTAACACTAAGATTAGACACTTGATAACACATTCATGGTCTATTTCACAATTGTTAGGTTATAAATTCAAATCATCTATTGTTTGGGACCTCTCTTTCTAGGAAATACTACTTTCATGTAGTTTTAAAATGGTTTGAGTACACTAAGAAGTAAGTCTCAATATGATTGAAAAAAACCCCCAAAAACAAAACAAACATTGCACTTCACTAGCTACTCGATCAATCTCTTTCAGTGTCTGGGCTTTTTGTTTTTCTATCTTGTTCCATTGTTAGATGTTTAGTATAATCAAAACTAATATTGTTCTTTTCAAAGTTGTATTTTTGCACTCGCGTCATAGTTGGTACTAAAACTATTCCATTGAATTAAAAGATAGCTTTCATTGATAATAAAGAATTGGGAGAATTTTCTATTTCTCTTTGTGAATTTAAATATATGTCTAATAATGCACAATCCTGGCCTACAAAAAAATCCTACTATACAGTAAATAAATGCTTATACGTATTTGATTTTATCAGAAATGTTTTTATATGAATAAACGTGCCTAAGGGCTAAAAATTGTTCGTATATAAGTACCCAGTGCTTTATGAAATGTTTGCAGTTTTGACACTTTCTGGAAATACTGAAGTTCAACGCGGAGGTCGCTTAACACTGAAATGTACTGCATCGGAATCTGAAAGACCTGTCAATCGTTTGGAATGGTTTCGAAATGGACAAAGAGTTGATGACAATCGCAGATCTGTTATTATTACACGATCTAGAGATGAAGCTACCAGATCCTATGTTAGTGAGCTCATTATTGATCGAGCTACTGAAACAGATGTTGGTTTGTTTGTCTGTCGCGCTTTAGGTCAAATTCAGCAATTGCAAGTTCAAATAACTCGACCAGGTTGGTGATTTATTGTTGAAATTTTATTATATTTGTTATTTTTCTAATTGAATTAAAACCATTTTGTTCATTGAATCATTGCACATGTTTATTTATTAAAGGAAGATGAATGGTGATATTGATATTTTTACAGAAATTATCCACATTTATAGTGTTTAATTTTCAGACAAATATTCAGGGTTTAATTATAAACAAATTGCATGTTAGGTGCTTTTTTTATTTGCCCACATTTAAATGTGGCCATATATTGCTGTAGTCCCTGTCCGTCTTGTGGATGCTGTAGAGACTAAACTAAATATTCAATTGACTTTAATTTTATAAACAGTGTTTACAGTCATGAGACGAAGAAGCCTATTGATTTTCAACAATTTCCGATAATTACTGCCAGAGTTATAACCGTTGATCACTTTGAAAAATCTTGTGGACTCTCTAGATGTTAAAGTTAATATCCGATTGACTTTAAATTGATACACAGTGTTTATTGCTATGAGACAAAGATTCCTATTGATTTTCAACGATTTTTTGATAATTGCTGCTAGAGTTATGGCCCTTGATCACTTTGAAAAATCTTGTGGACGCTTTAGAGGCTGAAGTGAAGAGAATATCCGATTCACTTTACTTCATGAGATGAAGAAGCCTATTGCTTTTCAACAATTTCTACCAGAGTTATGACCCTTGATCACTTGAGAAATCTTGTGGATGTTGTACATAGAGGCTAAAGTTAATATAACTTTATACACAGTGTTTAAGCTTATAAGATCAACAATCGAAACAAATTCTAATTATTTCTGATGATTACTTAATGGGTTGTCAATGTTCGATTACTTATAAAAGAAAAAAATATGTGACTGCCCGAACGACTTTGCTCCTGTGGGCGTATGTTTCGTTGCCTGGCAACCTATCTTATAAATTTGGAATAATATTTCTTCGATTTGATTGTCTGATCACATTATTTTTAATCTTGTGTTATTGATCATGAAAGATGATAAAGATTTATTTCATCTGTTTCTAACCATAAGAATGACTTTTTGTGTACAGCAAGTAGAGATTGTAGATTTGGAGAGTTTAGATGTAAATCTGGACAGTGTATTGATGGAAGAGGTGAATGTAATGGTACACCTGAATGTACGGATGGATCTGATGAACTAGATTGTCGACAAGGTTAGATATAAACTTGATTTCGTTGGCCAACATTTATTGTGGACATATTGTGTCTTCAACAATTTCTGGTTAACTGCTCTTAACAGAGTTTGGTGTTTGAAGTGTTAAAAGTTTATTAACATGTGTATTTTTGCTTCTCAGAATTACACCCTGTTTATATTGTGACTTTCATTATGTGAGAGTGTGATACTATTGGCAAGATTTCTTACTTCTTAAGATAGCTCATTAGGCCATGAGGAATACTGTATCTAAATTCTTAGTGCAGGACAGGGTTCACAATGAACTAGCTGCATGTGGCAAACTCCTATTTATGTATTTGGAATTTATATTTGTATTCTTCTTTTATTATTGATAACTTGATACTTGTATGTTTCTAAAATATATATGATTGAACCGGTATGTCACATGGATAGATAAAAAAAACCTATAAAGTGATCTTTGACAGTTACGAAAGTCGAAAATCATTTAAATTTCTTTACCATTAGAACAATGAGCTATTTAAAGTGAACATATAACGTTAGATTGATAACAAATGAATACCAAACCTTCTGAATCCTCAAACACTGTTCATAATAATACATATAGTTATATTAGACAATGATATTGTGTTAACAGAATGTCAAGCCAATGAGTTTCAGTGCAGGAATGGTGACTGTATTAGACAGGAAGACAGATGTAACAGACGTTATGATTGTAGAGATGGCAGTGATGAACAGGATTGCCGTAAGTTTTATTTGTTGAATATTTGTATGTATACATATACTGTTTTTAAGGACATTATTTGAGTATGAGTATTTTCTAATACTACTTGTGAATTCCAAAGTATTCCATGTAAACTTTAAAAATTGTTTAACTTTAGCAGACATTATTATATAGTAAACCACATGTTTTTATGAGATTATGTTGCCTACTGTGTGAACCTTGCTATTTTATAAACGGATTTCTTCGATTATGAACAAACTATTTAACTTTGGTTATTATAAACCCACCTGTGTGTTTGAAATCAACTCCGGTTAAATAAAATCCATTGCACAATTAAATATCCCAACGAATAAAAAAGTTCTCTCTTGAAAAATTTGACGTGTTTACTTATATTTTCTACTAAGTGGGAGACAACATGGCTTTCGTCACGTGTTGGACGAAACCATTAAAATTTTTGTGGGGGTGTTTAGTTTTGACAGCGAGTTTGACAACCACGTGTTGCTATGAAAACAAACCGCGGTCGTTTCGATCGTTTGAGTTTGGGCGACGAAAAATTTTAACTAAAGGCAATTACATAGAGAGAGAGAGAGAGAGAAATGGGGTTTAACGTCCACTCGACACAAACTAGGTCCTTTCGGGACTAACATATGGTTTAATTTTATTTCAATAATTCGCTTGCGCGTAGGGGTCATTAGCAGTGGGAGGAAACCGGAGGACCCAGAGAAAACCCACGAGGTTGGACAGGCGACCCTACTCCTTGTCACGTACAACCGGGGATTCGAAACCACGCCAGTCGACCAATTACATAGAAGATATATATTGAAACCATTGATGGCCAGTTTACTAAATTTTATTCACAATGAAAATATCAATGATTGCACGGATACTCATAAAAATAAAATCGTATTTAAACTAAACCTTCCCTATCTTCTTTATACATATTATAAATAATTTAAAGAAACAACATGAAGCTCACGACCGAAGTTTCCGAGTGCATCGTTAACTTAATATCATTCTTTCGAGGAAACGATAACCGTTTCAGCAATATATACAAGTGTGTTGCAGCAGCCCTGAAGTTGCCAATTCTGTTGGTGTATAATGCCAAAAAACCTATAAGACCTTGCAAGAAGCGTACATTTACTTCCAAATTCGACAGTTTTGACCGGAGCGTAATTAGGGAAACTATCCACAGTCTGTATCGAAAGGGCCAATAGTTAAAACAAAATTATATTATTTCAAAAGAAAATGTATAAACTTTGCAGGGACTTTTACTAGAATGTAAAACGATGGTACCGTAATAAAATACGTGTAAAGAGATATGGGCCGAACCCCCAAACTCAAAACCAAGACGAGGCTAATACCACGAATTGTCGTAAATGTACCGTAAAACGTTTTGATGTAGCATACTGTAACCCCTTTAAACGAAATTATATCCCCCGAAGAGTGACGTAACCGGCTTCCACTTTTGTATTGCCCTATGTCAAAAGTTTGTTTGAGTTCAATTTTTCAAGAGAGAACTTTTTTATTCGTTGGGATATTTAATTGTGCAATGGATTTTATTTAACAGGAGTTGATTTCAAACACACAGGTGAGTTTATAATAACCAAAGTTAAATAGTTTGTTCATAATCGAAGAAATCCGTTTATAAAATAACAAGGTTCACACAGTAGTACTATTGTTAGTCTATGCTTTCAATAAAGCTTATGATGTGTTTAATTAACTTATGGTAATTCAATTTTAGCATGCCCTGGTGGTCAGTTCAAATGTGGAAGTGGTAGATGTATCCCACAAAGTAGAAGATGTGATGGAACTCCAGATTGTCGTGATGGTACAGATGAAACTAATTGTAGTAAGTATAGCAGTATGAAGCTATTTTAGCACTGATTATTTTATTTAAATTAATATTGACGAAGCTATTGGATGACATAAGAATGACATGACCGACGTTTGTAATAATATAATAGTTGAAATGTAAGATACTGAATTGCTTCACAATCCTCCCAAATAGTTTGCATTTGAAAACATTATGAGGTACTGTTTCCTTTGTACAGAGAGATTATTTGTTATTTAAACA
Organism: Patella vulgata; assembly: GCF_932274485.2. Lineage (NCBI taxonomy): Eukaryota > Metazoa > Mollusca > Gastropoda > Patellidae > Patella > Patella vulgata. The sequence goes on from NC_065885.2 coordinate 51,255,640, forward strand.
GATATCAAAAATCTAAAGTTTCCACTCCATATTAATTTGTCATCTTCAAAATAATGTTTCTATGTTGTCTTGATGATTGCATACAAGTATATTTTTTGTAGCTATAGCTATTGATTGTAGAAGCAATGAGTTTACTTGCTCTGATTCAACTTGTATCGATAGACGTAAAAAATGTGATCGTTATTCAGATTGTCCTGATGGTTCAGATGAATTTAATTGTGGTATGTACAAACTATTATTATATTTAATTATTACCTATTTCATGCATTCATGTTTTAAAATGGTCAGACATTGCTGTCTGTCTGTTGCCTGTCCACAATTTTTGTTTATGTTTTAATGATAAGTTTGGGGTTAAGTAACCAATACTTGTTAATCTTATAGATGCTGTGGTTATCACCAAATCTTTTTGAATTTATTTTAAAAAAAATAGTAATATTGTGAGTTTTTTTGGCCCTGACAACAAAGTTATTAGTTGTCTTATGTTTTGTAGCCGCCATATTTACTAAATTTCTGTAATCTAATTGGTTGATGATTTGAAATGTAATAACTGAACTTGCTAGTAGCCGATTTTGATAAAACTTCAAATAGCCCTGCACATTAGATCTAACACCAATGCCTTCAGTACATATATAATTATTGATAATAAATCCTGACATCAATGTCATTTGTGCATATTTAATTATTATTCTTCAATCTGATTGGTAAATGTAGTTCATATATTGCACGACTCTAATCTGTCCTTCCTGGGAAAGTCCTATTCATTTATATAATATTGGGCAGGCAGTCAAAGCAAACTGAACTTAAATATCTGTCTTTAATTTGTAATGATCCAAAAATAGCAATTTTTTCAGAAGAAGAAGGTTGTGTGTCAGACAAAATCTATCAATACTGATTTATTGATTTCTAGCAGTTGTACTAAAATCTATAGATTTTTGTTTTAGCTTGTTCTGCTGACGAATATAGGTGTAGTAATGGTCAGTGTATCTCAGGAACCAGATACTGTAATAATCAACGTGACTGTATAGACGGCAGTGATGAAGAAAATTGTCGTAGGTGTCATATGATAACTTCATTTGATCATATACTAATTATTTTTCAGCTTGTAATGCTCTGTATTGATTTTAATTAATGATTGAATGTGTATTATTTAATATACTCTTCAAAAAAAGTAGGGGATATTGAAATGCAAATACCTATGCAGGTTGTGATATGATAAATAGTCATGGACACTTGACATGCTTTGAGCGTATGTTCACAGATGCAGAACTTATCGCCCCAACAGAACCACTGAGCTGCACATGCGACACGCAATAGTGCCATACACGTGGGAGGGGTTCATTGTCAAATTTGACACTTCAAGAGAGAAAGAAATGGGGTTTAACGTCCACTTGACACAAACTAGGTAATTTCGGGACTAACATTTGGGTTAATTTTATTTCAATAATTCGCTTGCGCATAGGGGTCTTTAGCAGTGGGAGGAAACCGGAGGACCCGGAGAAAACCCACGAGGTTGGACAGGCGACCCTACTCCTTGTCACGTACAACCAGGGATTCGAAACCACGCCAGTCGACTCAATGACAGACTTTATGATACAGTGCTCGCACACTAACCCTTCAGCCATCCAACCCCCCTTGACACTTCAAGGAAGGGTTGATGAAAACTGGGTGCCACAGTGTCTAGGTGGTTAAGACGCTGGCTCGCTAGCCTGGAGGTCGGGTGTTCGATCCCTGCATTGGCCGAGAAAGTTCATCTGGATTTTCCGACGTGGTTTCCCCTTGTCAGTTGAGCAGAACGGAGGGCCTGACCAGGACAGCTGTCTAGTCCTTCGGATGAGACGAAAAACCGAGGTCCCGTGTATACATTGGAATGCACGTAAAAGATCCCTTGGCAGTTGGAATTCGATATAAGAGTAGGTGATAGTGCCGCTGCCCGGGCAAAATTTCCCTCATAGCACACTGTATGGCGTATGCCCGTCTTCATTAGCCCAGTTAAGGAGCAGAACAGTGGGACGTTAAACCCCATTTCATTTCATTTCATTTAATGAAAACTGCCGCGTGCTGGTTTATCTATCCATGTTTGCATTCCTATCGGTTCTTGCATAAGATTTACTGTTTAGCGTATCTTTGCTTTAGTGTGTTATGTTTAATTTGATCGAGATATGTGTTCGTCGACGTCAACGTTCACCGACAACACTGCAAGAATTGCCCGTGGCACTGCAAGAGGAGTGGGTCAGATTGCCCCAAATCGTGATTGGGCAGTTGATTAGGAGCATGCCACGATGAATTGCTGAATGTCTGAGGATTGGTGGAGCAATTACACATTATTAAGACAAAAATCAAAAACGTCCATTTTCACTTTTGTCGGTGTATCCCTTTGCGAGTGAAATGGGGCCGTCAAATAAGCCGCCCATATGAACTGTTTATGTTCATGTGTAGGCAATTGGCCTGTTATTAACATACATTGGTTACCTCTAATAAAAACAGCAGTGCATTTCCGCAGTTTTGTATTGTTTCTGAATATCCCCTACTTTTTTTGAAGAGTATACATTAATTTCATCACAAAGACTTAGTTTTATATGGTTGTTAAAATGATATACATTTATGTGTGTACATATGTATATGTTTTTTATTCTTGATTGCTAAGTGTTTTTATTAATGAATTACTAATTTTTATTTGATGGTGTTCTTACTTAAACTAAAGATTTGTCTCTTTTTGAAATAAGATTGTAAAGGGCTTTAATTGCCCACTAAGTTAAAATGACCTACTTTGCAATATATCTCTTCTTGCGCATTAAAGTGTTTGGTACAATTTTCTTTCAATGCTATCAGTAAATACTTACAGTAGTCACAAGGTATGTATTTCTTTAGTAAGCTAAAACATTATTTATTTGTTAATTTGTCATTGGATTTTTGTGTCAGATTTGGAGTGAGTAAATCTAGAGATATATTTTTTATATATTAATTGAAAAAATATAGGTTTTGAGATTATAGAGATATTGGGATTTTAGGCTATAGTTATTGTTGAGATTATGTAGCTATTATTGAGATTTTATAGATATTGTTTGGATTGTAATTAGGTCCTGTTGATATTATAGAAATATAGCTATTGTTGAGATTATAGAAAATTTATACAATTATTATTGATATAGGATAGATATTGTTTGGATAGATATAGAGATATGTTGAAATTATAGAAATATTGAGATTTTATAGGGATTATTGGGATTATAGAGAGAGATATTGTTGAGATTATTGCAGTTGAAATTATAGAGATATTGGAGTGTGAAGTGAAACTAGAAATAAGGAAGAATTAACAGTAGTCACCCAAGGATATATTTAGGGATGTTAATGTGTGTCAATAATAACCAATATAATAATTTGCATTGAATTTAATTTTTTGCATGATTACATAAATAATGTTCATTATCTTAAATGAAATTAAGTGAATGGAATTAATTTTATGTATTGAGTGTATATTTTAATAACAACTAAGATTTTAAAAACTTAGGTAAAGACTGCAGCGCTGATCAGTTTCAGTGTAATAGTGGTGAATGTGTTGACCTTCTCCGCAAATGCGATGGAGAATCTGATTGTAGGGATCGTTCAGATGAAACACAATGTCGTAAGTAATTGCTGAAGAACTATTTAGATGAAATAGCATTCTTGCACTATATATTTTACTATTTGCTATGATATTTAAAATCTTGATAGAAATTTATATACCAACACAATCATAATAGATGTGTATAAAACAAAGATCTAAAAATAAAAAACAATGCTAACAGACACATACATAGAAGCATATTCATCATCAGTGTACTTTCTAATGGGGGTGGGGACAGTGGTTGAGAGGTTAGAGAAATGGACACTTGGCTAGATTGTACCATTATAAATTTGTATTGGTTATGTAGGTATAAATATAAAGAATGTGGGGACGCTTCGGGAGTGTGAATCCATTTCGATATAAAATGGTTCAAATATTATCCAACGTGACATAACATTTATGTCTCAGTCGGGATCAGTCATGGAAAGCCCAATTATTTGTATCATAACATTTCTACTTGCATATCAGCCTTCTAAATGATTTGATTGGCATTTTTGGAGGGTGCATGGCATGGGCTATTTCTTAATAGAATAATAGATGCCATTTCTCTTGGGAGGGCTTACTAAATTGAACAATGGTGGGGTCATAAACCGTTATATAAACGATTGAATTTCGTTTCGGTGAGGTAAAAATAATTTTCACTCGGCTTTGAGCGTTCATATTTTTTATAAGGAATATAAGGACCAGAATATTTTTACAGTCTATACGATTATGGTGATCTACATGGAATCAAAATTGTCTAAATTTGCTATTCAAATTCCAGAGAATTTTGACTCCGGACAACGGTATAAATTTGTTGTTCAATTTATGGAGTATTTTGTACTCTGGTATAATGGCTGATGGCAGAACAAACGCTTGCTTTCTGATCAGCAGATATACTCCGATAATGTTCTGGACGTAAAATCTATGTGAGTCGTTTCGGTAAAGGATCAAGTTCTCCCTAGTTAGTGTTTGACTCTGGGTTTGGTTTCTCATTTGAGGTGACCCGAGTTATGTAATTCTTAGCTGGTAAGGTTACTCCGCAGTGAGTGTAAATAAAATTCGAAATCTATGAGTGGCGAGTAGCTGTCCCAGATTTCTCTCATGAAGCGACTAGTTTCGTTCATTTCGAACTCATCAGGCGTAAATGAAATTGTGTGGATGTTCCCTTTATATAGTCGTCGGGGACCGGAGTACAAAAAGGGATCTCAGATGGACCTGCGCAGTGCTGTATCATCAAAGCAACTGCTTCCGCTTAATGGTGAACAGAGAGACGACCAAAGAATTGCTGTTATAAAATGCTTATTTGGATAGACTCTAAGGCTCCCAACCCATTTGACCGTGTTGTTTAAAATAATATAAACAAGTGGGAATTATTTGGATAACCAGACTGGGTTGTTGAATTGTGTGATATGTACTAACTTTTTCTAGTATTAGATGGCATAATTTGGAACTCGTAGAATCAAACTAAGTATTCAACTGCTATTTGGCAATTGTGCTGTCGGGTTATATTATCATGAAGTGATAAAAATACCTATAGTTGTCTTCACTAAGTTTTGGAATTGCCATATATATCACATATTGGTGCGTTAAGATGGCCGGGTCTCTATCGTTACAGGTTCCCCGTTAATGCTTGATTTTTAAATACATATATTTTAATTAGTTATACTAATGATGAGTATGCTTTAAAAAGTTGGTAATTGTGCCTATGGTCATTGTTTTATACCCACACTTCATAGGTCACCGTTTAAAATCACTTGTTATTATCTGCAGTTGAAAGTCAGTGTTTATTTGGTTTGTATTTTAACATCTTTATGTTGTAATAATTTAAATCAGGTTAAAATAGGAAGCAGCTCCAGAACAATGAATATGGCCTTAATTACAAACTTTATTTTGCTATATTTTGATATGGCAGTTAGACTAAATGTCAATATTCTTTGGAGCTACTTAGATTTTAACCAAACATAAATGGGTGTATTTATATGAAGGACTTAAAAACCTTCAATCAGTAAATAGTGCACAGTATTGGTTATAGGAAAAGTTGTACTAGTGCTTAAACAGTTATAATATCTGTTTTTATATAAACAAAAACTGTTTTAAATGTTGTTAACATAATATAAATTCTTGCATGGGATACAGATACTAACTTTTAGTACAAAAAAAAATCATTTAGTGGATTATATTTCATGCACAACTAAAATTATTTCAGCTACTCAATCTACAGAAATTTGTAAAGCTGGTCAATTTAAATGTGAAAATGGCCAGTGTATAGATGCAGGGTTAAGGTGTGATGGTCGTATTGACTGCACTGATAAAACTGATGAATCTGATTGTCGTAAGTGGGGTCTTCAGTAAGATCTTGAAAACTTTGCAAGCTAAACATAGATACCCTCTTATTCTTCAATTCTCTTTTCTAAATTTTCATTACATTCCAACACTTATAATAGACAACAGCAAGCAGTACGATCGTATGTAGTGTATGATGACATAACATTTTGCTAACTGGTATTTAAAGACAGAATGAGATAAGAGTTTATAATTGAAAGATAAATTGATTGTTTAGAATCTCAAATATCTCATCTTTGGTATGCAATTAATTAGTCCAAAATATCTCTTTTTCTGGATTTTATTATCATTTCCATTCCCGGATGTCAACAAATTGAAGGCCAAAGAAGGTCAGAAAAAAGTCAGATATATCACACTGCAAATTAATTTATTTTTTCTTAGAAACTTTCCATTGCTAACTAGACACTAAGTTAATTGAAGTTTTCTAAAATAAGTGACTGGAATGGATTAAGGTAGATAGATTAGAAATTTGTAACCCACAAGAAAATCTGTAATTAAAATAGAATTCATAATATATAATTCTGAACTGTAGCAATTAAATAGTAGAAATAGACACCCAATTAAACTTGTTTGTAGTTTTAACTTAATTTGCATGTTTCTAAAGTCTCCTGCATAATAGTAGACTTAAGAGTATATAATAGCTCAAGGAGATGTACATGATCACTGTCTTTTATCTGTGGAATATAGCATTAATTTATTGTATAATCTGTAGAGAGAACACTAAAAACTTGAATAATCCTCATAAACATAAAAGTTGATCTTCAGTTTTCAGATTCTGATTAATAGTTTTTCTCTGCTTGCGAATTTGTATCTTTTTCAGAGCTTCTTTGCATGCTTTTTGAAAATATTTTAGCTTTTTATTTTCACCTCCCAGGTTCATTGTGTTGTAAGCTGAGGCTGTTAATTTTATCAGACAAGATTTACATCTGCATATAAGTAAATTACAAATATTTATCAAGTATATAGTTGTTAAAGATGCTTAGTTAAAATTTTGTATTTTGGTTTCCAAAAATGTAAAAGAAAAGATTTTAAAACTTTAATTCCAAAATAATAATGAACTTACTAATAGAATTTACTGAAAAATTGAACTTATGAATTTATATATCATTACTGTTTTAATGAAGTGTTTTAACAGCTATATACTTTTGGCAAAATTAATTAAAAATAAATTTATTTCAGCTCGTCAGCGATGTCGAGAGTCCCAATTTCTTTGTGGGACTGGCCATTGCCTTGACAAGCGTAGGCGCTGCGATCGTTATTCTGATTGCCCTGATGGATCAGATGAGGAAGGCTGTCGTAAGTAACGAAAGCAAACTGGGATCCTGTCCCGTATGGTGGTGTTGAAAGAGGAAATTTTTGAATGTTGAGAATTGGACAGTTAAACCTTTCTTGTTTCCTTGCTTTTTCTATTCTTCATCAACCAATAGTAGATGTATAAAATATTCAAAATATTACTAATGCCTGTTTACATGGCATTGAATTTTAATACCAGTCTTTAATTCAGTTGCATGATATATTAATTTTGTAAATTCCTCAGCAGTTTTAAGTATAAAAAAAGTATCCATTCCAAGATCAAAATGAGTTAATTTGGAGTAGAATAATCAGCCCTTCTATTTTTTGTTCAAACCTTTTTCAAGCCCCCATTTCCTGAATTTATTATAGTTTTTCACCATTTTTATATATTCTCTTTAGCTCGTGCTTTACTAACCTATGCCTCATTTGATTGCTAATTTCTTTAAATAAAATGGAGAATTTATCAGTCAGAGAAACATTCTAGAGAAACATATGGCTTTCTTTTCTAGGAAAGAAAGTTGGCTAGAATTTGAGGTTTTGCTGCTTTATATACTTAATGCTGTCCAATGTCTCAACATTTTTCAATACTGCCAGGCTTCACTAGCTGTTTACTGCAAGGTTTGTTAAAAGTGACTCTGCAAATAAGAAATCTAATGTTGGTGTTAATCTGTTGTATTTTTCAGAATGTCGTGCAGATGAATTTACTTGTCGATCAAGTGGTCAGTGTTTGCCTCAATCTTCATTCTGTGATGGTAGACAAGACTGTACTGATGGCTCAGATGAAAATGGTTGTGGTGAGTTTCTTTATAATTTATACTGAAAGTGGACATTTTCTTGTGAATTATAAACCTGTAACTGTAAACCTCTTTGATCTATGCCCGAAATAAATTGCGGGGGAGGTTTTGGATATATACAAGGAAATTTGAGGTTATTCTTCTGAAAGTTTTCTTTAAACCTGTAACGGGTTATTCTTCCAGGGTAGGTTTTTTTCCCATAAGAAAACATGAGATAAGGTTTTTCTTGTGGGAATTCTGGGATATTCTCATCTTGCGTACATGTAAACATAGACGGTTTGTAAGCAAGATAAAGTCCTCGACTTCAGTTATGCTGGGGAAGAAAGACTTCAGAAAAAACCCTTGACAGAAAAACCATGGCCTGCCGGCCTCGGCTTTTATACACCCACATAGAAATGTGGTCGTATATTGCTGTCGCTCCCGTCCGTCCGTCCATCGTCCACAATTTCTTGTGAACACTCTACAGACTACATTTATCATCTAATTGTTTTGAAATTGATATATGTTGTTTGCATTAGTGAGATGAAGAAGCCTATTTAATTTCAGTAACTTTCTTTAATTTCTTCTGGAGTTATGACCCTTGTTTCACTTTGTTGCACCTTGTGAATGCTCTAACGACAAAAGTTATCAACCGATCTGTATGAAATTTATATGCTTCATTTAAATTAGTAAAACGAAGAAGCCTATTGAATTTCAGCAATTTCCGTTAATTACATCTAGAGTTATGGCCCTTGTTTCACTTTGTTGAATCTTGTGAACACTCTAATGACAACAGTTATCATCCAATCTGTTTGAAATTGATATGCATCATTTAAATTAGTGAAACGAAGAGGTCTATTGAATTTCAGCAATTTCTGTTAATTACGCTGTGAGTTATGACCCTTGTTTCGTTTTGTTGTACCTTGTGTAAATGCTCTAACAACAAAAGTTATTATCCGATCTGTATGAAATTTATATGTATCATTTAAATAAGTAAAATGAACAAGCCTATTGAGTTTCAGCAAATTTCCATTAATTACATCTAGAGTTATGGCCCTTGATTTACTTTGTTGAACTTTGTGAACGTTCGAATGACAACAGTTATCATCTGATCTGTATGAAATTTATATGCATTATTTGAATTAGTAAAACGAAAAAGCTTGTCGAATTTGAACAATTTCTGTAGATTACTTCCAGAGTTACGGCCCTTGTTTTAGTTTTTAGAACCTTGTGAACCCTCAAAAGACGGAAATTATAATGTCATCTGTATGAAATTGTCTATTAAATTCCCCTAATTACCTACAAAAGAATAAATATGTGACAACCCTTGTCAACTGCTCGGACAATTTAGCTGCTGTGGGCGTATGTTTTGTTGCCTGGCAACCTATCTTTCTTTATCTCAGGTTATTTTCTTCAGTCTTTCTTTCCCCAGCATAACCTCAGTCTCGTACTTTATCCTACACCTACTAAAAGTTGTTGTGAATAGTGAAACGAAGAACCCCTATTCCATTTCAGCAATTGTTGATAATAACTTCGCCGGAGTTAGTGCTCTTTATCACTTTGAAGAACAAAAAAAGTTATCATCCAATCTACCTGAAATTTATAAGCATTGTTCAACAGTTTCTTTTTAATTAATTCTATGATTATGTCTGTTGTTCACTTTGTAGAATCTTGTGAACACTCTATATGTAGACATGCATAAAAAAGATGTTTGCATTAGGTATAGACAAAGAGTACAAACATGTCTTGTACATGTCTATAATTGAATATTATTTATATTAACCATTATGTACTATTTCTAGATCCAGCAACATGTCCACCGGGTCAGTATGCATGTGGTGATGGACAGTGTATTTATGAATCTCATCGTTGTAATGGTCGACGTGAATGTAGGGATGGTAGCGATGAAAGGGAATGTAGTAAGCATATTTAATACAATATAACTAATACTTCCTTATTTACTTCACTATTTTGGTAGTATTGAAATTATTATGTGCATTAAACAGAGCAAGCACCATTGATCTTTGGAAATTCTAGGAAAATCCATTTGAATAGAGAATAGAGAGGTGCACACAAACTAGGTCATTTTGGGACTAACATGGTTCAATTTTATTTTATTAATTCGCTTGCACGTAGGGGTCTTTAGCAGTGGGAAGAAACCTGAGGACACAGAAAAAACCCATGAGGTTGGACAGGCAACCCTACTCCTTGTCACATACATGTGGGGATTCGAAACCATGCAACTTGACTCCATGACAGACCTTAACCATTCGGCTGCCCCTCCCTCCCCTCCAAGCCCCCTCCATTTTAATAAGTGGGTAAGCTATACTATTTGTCTGGTGTTTTTTGTTAATTCCACCAAAAGTGGATAATTCTAAGCATGTAATATTCTGATTGTGCTTGTCTTTTATTTCTACTCTTTTAATGTCTACCTGTATACATGTTATTGTTTTGTTTTACAGAAACTGATCCAATCATTGTGACTGTTTCACCACAGAATATTCGTGTTAGAGAGGGAAGAGATGTTGTTCTCACTTGCGATGTTACAGGTTCACCAAGACCCTCTGTTCGTTGGGAACGACCTGGTAGAGTAAGTATATAGACATATTTTGCATGTGAAGATATTACAGTTGGAATTAATAAATATAGATTGAATTACTTCTTTAGTTTTTAGCCAGTCACGTTAATAATACCTGACGTATGGTTAATTGGCAAAACAAAATAGGGTCAGTCAGTCAGAAAATCTTGTTGAATGATCCAGAATATTATACATAAAATATAGTTTGTCATTTCTTTGAATGTTTAAAATGGTTTTATAAAATCTGAAAATGTTCTGTATATATTCTAAGCTATATTGTTAATAGAACTGAGTCACACGAATATGATTTGTTATGGATGCTTGCATTTCATTGTCATGTCATTTTAAATAGCAGTTGGAGCAGAACAGTGGGACGTTAAGCCCCATTTCATTGTCATGTCATTTTAAATGTGTTAAGTTGTTTATGATTATTTCCTACCATTTCCATGCCAAAACTGGATTCATAAGACCTGTAATATGGGTCGCGCTAGTAATCGTAGACACAGGTATTTTTTGGCTTTACAATAATTTCCAGAAATACCTCCCACAGTTGTCACTTCATTACAAAAATCTTCTGCTATGATATTATTGATACAAAGAAATGATCAGGTACATATGAGTATACTTCTGAATTTATTACAGGGTTTACCTGCTTCAGCAACTGATAGTAATGGTCGATTAACTATTCGAAGTGTTCGGGCTGAAGATGGTGGTGATTATACCTGTTCAGCTGTAGGTGTAAGAGGATCCTATCAGTCTACAGCCAGAGTATCAGTTGACTTCGGTAGGTAGTCTATATTTAGGAAAAATAATTTTCATAAAGAATCTGCTAGCCAGTCAAGTTTTGTCAATTTCTTGCGATCAAATGGTTTCACAACCAAATCTATAGTGCAGAATTAGACCATGCTTATCAATTTTTTGCTCTTAATATTATTGTGTTTTCCGACACATTCCTTTTGATCAATTAATGACTTTTTATCAGCATCTCCACTTAGTGGATCACTTCAAACCAGAATTTGCTTAATTTCACTCTAGTAAATAATAATGATAATAATTTCCTTAGTGTTGAACATTGAGTCAGTTTGACTGTTCGTTAGTGGTTTACAATAACAATGGCGATTAAAGGCTCAATACCACTCTTGTTGTAACTGAATAATATGTCCCAATCTTTATTCTGGTCAACAAATTGTACTATTTTACAATATTCCAATTAATTGATGATACAAATTTTATCTTAACACACCTGATTTAAAAAATTGGAAAAATTCAACTAAATGATTTGAAAAGCCTGATGTAAAGCTTTTCAAATGTGACATGGATTTAAAAATATTTTTGAACCCTCTGGACAAGTAAAATAGGATTTAATGGATAATTTACACAACAGGTAGGACACTAACACATCTAGTACTTAGAATAAGGCTATTTTTTTATTTTCTGGAACTGTCAAGCCAGCAAGAGTATGATAAAAGCACAAAACAGCTTTGAACATTCAACATATGTAATGTGATTCACTGTAAAACTGATACTGTCATAGATCATACAAGTCATCATTTCTTTAAACTAATTATACAGTAGTCATTTATTAGCCAGTGTGTAACTTGCTGTAAAAGTTGCTACTTCTAGTGTAAAAGATTGATTAATTCTAATACATATCACCTTTGAATACACATACCCAACCACTAGTGGTGTATAATTCAGTAGTCACTGTCTTAACACCTTAGTGACATAACACCTACTTAATGGTTGCTACCTGACTAATATGATTACATTTTCATTTGTCAAAAAACTTTTTGGGGATTTGAAAGTTGTTTGGATTTGAGTTATTGGTGAATCTGGTTTACTGTTTTATTTGTAGTTGGTCCCAGTCCGACCGATTTACCTACTGGACCCTGTGGAAGAGATGAATCTACATGTGGTAATGGACAATGTATACCTAGAGATTATATCTGTGATGGTGAGAAAGATTGTGCTGATGGTTCAGATGAACAATGTGGTAAGTATCACCTGTATCTTCATGGTAAACCCACCACCTCTACATGAATAATATTGTCTTGTATTAAGACTGATGAAGTGGAAATTAAAATGAAAATAAATATGAAAAACAGAAGTATGATTGAAATAGCCTAAGAACAAAATGCTCAGTATTTGAAGTTTGAAGCAGATAATAGTCGATCTTAAGTGAAATGGTGAAACAAACTGTGGAATATCAGATTTTAATCCTACTATTCAATCAAAACTGTCTTAATGTTATTTTAATTTAAATTAATACTTTAAAAGTGTGTTTTTTTTTAATGGTTGGCAATCTACCTAGTACTATCATCAGTTAATTGCCACATTCAACTATAAAACTTTTATCATGTGTTTTCATACAATTTCTAGAGATCCATTTATTTGAATATTACAATTTTGAATTGCAGCTGAACCACTGCCTTGTGAACCTAACGAGTTTAGATGTAATAATGGACGATGTGCTATGAAGATTTGGCGATGTGATGGTGATAATGATTGTGGTGATGGATCTGATGAAACTAACTGTCGTAAGTTGAATTATATATTGACAATGTAAACCTCATAACATCTTTGAGTTTATGCAGTGGTTTATTTCCATATTTCACCTATATACATGCTCTATTTTATGTTGTCATATAGTATATTAAATCAAATGCTTGACTAATCAGTATTTTTGGAAAATAAACTGTAATGAAGGTTATATATATATATATTTGATGTGAAATGATCACCTGTAAACATGTATGGGCAATTACATTTGTTAACCTATTTAAACATTATATCATTGAATGGCATTTAGAAGTTGAGGTATAACATTCATGATAACACAACTTTATTGATTTACTAGTTTTTATTTTATTACATGTAGCATTTCAATACCCTTACATTGCTTGATAAAGATACCTGTAAGGGTATTGAAACGTTGCATGTAATAAACCAAGAAGTAGTAAATTCATAAAGTTGTGATACTATGAATGTTTAAACGTGGCAAGTCTATTATTTATTTTCAAATATTAAGTGTGTACTTTTCTTTCTTTTTTTTTTTTTTAAAAAAACAACACTTTTATATTTGTAGCAACAAGACGCCCTTTTCTTTCTTTTTTTTAAAAAAAAAAACACCCTAAAAAACAATACTTTTATATTTGTAGCAACAAGACGCCCTGGAGATCCATGTCGAGCTGATGAATATAATTGTCTTAGTGGAGATCAATGTGTTCCTGCAAGTTATCAGTGTGATGGTGAATTAGATTGCCAAGATAGATCAGATGAAATCGGCTGTTGTAAGTTTCAAGCTCAATTTCACTTTTGTTATAATTGTACATTTTATGTGGGTCGTATTAGAAAATGGCTTTCATCAATAAATACTAAATTTTGTGTTATTTGTATTTTCAGCTGCTCCCACAGTTCGCAAACCACCAAGGGCAGATGTTGAGGTTGAGGTTGGAGGTGAATTTAGTATTTTCTGTGAAGCTGTTGGTGTACCAACACCTCTTATAGTATGGCGATTAAACTGGGGTCATATCCCAACAGGACAGAGAGTAACGACAACCAGTATCGATGGTCGTGGTTCTCTTACTATAACAGATGCTATACGTGATGATGCTGGTGCATACACATGTGAAGCTATTAACAATAAGGGCAGTATCTTTGCTGTTCCAGATGCCATAGTAATTGTCAGACGTAAGTTTACAGAACATTAAAGATAATGTGTACTGCTTATTTGATCAAAGCTATTTGATACAAAGCCTAATTCTCAAAAAGTGATTTTAGCATTAAATTTCAGGTGTTATATAGAAAATTATCATAATAGTAATATAAAATTGTTATTCAAAGACAATTAATTTGTGTTGATTACCAGTAAAGCATATTAAAAACATCATTTGTCATGTTAAAATTTTTAGGTAGACAAAGAAAATATTTTGTGTTCTTTTGCAGATCAAACTGGAATCTGCAGACCACCAACTTTTAACATAAATGCCAAGAGTGAAGCTGATTGTATTAGGTGTTTCTGTTTTGGACAAACTGTACAGTGTATCAGTAGTAACCTACAAACCACACAGGTCATTATTCTTCTTTAAATGTTTCACCCCCAAAAGATCAGATAAATTTCATAAGCAATTTTTCCCAATTCAGTTTGTTAAAACTTTAAATTTTCATAGATTACTCTCTACATGTATAAGTGATTTATCCCAAATAAAACCTGGTTAAGATTTATAAATTTCTCAGTTTATCCTCCATGTGTAGTAGTAATTTCTTCAAAATAAATTTGATTAAGATTTATAAATGGCATGTGTACAATTTATTTCTCCTAAATAAACAAGGTTATAATTGATAAAGATCTCAGTTTTTCTGAAAACTTCATCTCAGTTACCGATATGATAGAAACCTTCACAAACAATACTTGCTTAATTTGTCTTCATTTGTTTTGTTTTTTTAATGTAGATCACTTTGGGTAATAGATTAGAATTAGTGAGGGAAGGAAGTCTCTTGCCTGTAGAATCTGGATTAATTCAGTTCTTGCCATCAACCAGGGAATTCTCAGTTCAAGATTTTAACCGTGTTCTACGAGGAGACAGTTATTATTGGAAACTACCAGCACAATACCTAGGCAACAGAGTATGTTTTATAACCTCTATTTATATCATGCCCTCTCACCGTTGACAATATTTAAAATGATCTTAATGTATAACTATCATTGAGTATAAGGTACTTTTTCAAGGGTTAACAATATCTCTGAGCTTGCCAAAGTTGCTGAATCAAGCCATTTTTGGGACCATTTGCTTTGTGAAAGTGTTATAACAACCAATACACAGTTTTATTGACTAAAGTATATGACTGTGTTCCATTAAGAGTAAGAAATACAAAATTTAGTTGTATAAGTATCAAACATAGAAGGAATTGAGATAATGGTCATATGTTATACTATTTGACAGTTTTTAGCATAGGTTTTATAAGTATCAAACTTTACTTCAGATAAGCAGTTATGGTGGTGATTTAACATACAGAGTCTACTATGATATCCGTGGATTTACAGCTGATCCAACAACTGATCCTGATGTTATTATTTCTGTAAGAGCCATTATTTAAGTTTTATATTTATGTTTTATATTTTCACCTTCAGATGACATGGTAATCATTTTTGAATTTAACTCAAATGAGGGTCAGCAGCAGTTTAACCATAGAAATTGAAATGAATATGTTAGTCTCAAAATGATAGAAGTATTGTTTTAATCTTTTTAACTCAGATGTCCTTTTATATATAACATGTCTAGGAATGGTTATTTTTTTTTATAAAAGACAATGTAGAAGGTAGTGATTTTGATACGTTTTATTTTGTAGGGTAATGGTATTACATTATATCACAGAGGACGTGAACAACTACGACCAAGTAGTCAAACATCTATTGATGTACCTTTAACAGAGGTATGTAACTGTACTAATTTAGCATAAAAAGTTTTAGCAGACTTAGTGTCAGATATTCAACAACAAAATTTTGCAGAAACGAGGAAGACAGTTGAGGGGGAAAACAATTGCTTCCTATCAACTTTTGAATATGTCCAACTCACACTTGTTACTTTAAAAGAGGGTATTTTTCAGCTATAAAAGAAATCTGTTATTTGTGAATTGATATAGAGTTGTGGTTATAATTGTAGTCTGCTTGGGATAGAAGTGAAGCACCAAGACGAGGAGATACACCAATATCAGAATATGCTTCTCGAGAAGATCTTATGATGGTTCTTGAAAATGTTACAAGTATTTTAATTAGAGCAACATATGATAATACACAAACTTCAACGAGGTTTGTCAGAATTAATTTTAAAACTTCCTGTAACTTAATGATAGACATATGTTTATACACAGGTTGGTTGGTTTATCAGACCATCCATAGTATGTTTATACTCTGCAGTCTGGAGTGAAAAAAATATTGTTTAGTTATATATAAGCAAGATTCTTATTAAGATTTTGGGATGTATAAATAATCACTCACAGAATTACTTCCAGGATCACTACCGCCAGAGGTTTGAAACATCAATTTTGAGAACAACTATGGTTACTTATGACGATAGAGGATATTCACAATTAATAACTGTATAACCACATACATGTACAACCACATTCTACATTCCCCATATTCTGTACATGATCGGACGAACATTAGTAGAAGATAGCTTGTTCTACCTTTTATAATTGTAATTATATACACAAACCTGGCAGAATTGGAAAAAGAAAACATAATGTATCAGCAAAACTGATTGGAACATGTTTCAGAATTTTGTTTTATTGTAGTAGATGAATTTAAAAACTATTGTTTGGATTCATAGTTTTAGATAATTCAAAAAGTATTGTTTGGATTCGTAGATTTGCAGATGATTGACAAAGGACTGGCCTGGTTAATAATATGCCGAACATGGGGCATGTAGAATGTGGTCATACTGTAAACACAATATCTTTTTCATGACCTTGCAACCAATGTCAAGTAGAAGTTTCTGTTCATATAAAATTAACTCTAAATTTGAATTGGAAAGTAGGCGGTAATATACTGTGTTTTGTGAAGGTGTCTAAAGGTATATAAGATTATAATAATATTCTCAAATATGTTTTTTTTTCTTTGAGTAATAAGGATATTAATATTGTTTTGATTTTTTTATTTACAGAATTAGCAATGTTTTATTAACTACAACTGCAACACAAGATCGTGGTATGGGCCAAGCTGTTTTAGTTGAAGATTGTTCTTGTCCAACAGGATATACTGGGTTATCTTGTGAAGTAAGTACATGTTTTAATATTTGTTGATAAATGTGATTTCTAGTAAATCGTTTTAATCTGGGAATCAAATCATAATCCAAGAAATACTCAAAATTACTTTGCGTACGCCCACAAGGAAATGTGGTTGTAAATTGCCGTCGCCTCCGTGCGCCGTCCACATTATCTGATCAGTTTGAAATTTATATATATTGTTTACACCAGTAGGACTAAGAAGCTTATTTCCGTTAATTACTTCTAGAGTTATGGTCCTTGTTTCACTTTGTTGAAGCTTGTGAATGTTCTAATGACTAAAGTTATCATCTGATCTATATTAAATTTACATTTATTATATAAATTAGTAAAACAATTCTGTTTGTTGATTTCTAGAGTTATGGCCCTTGTTTCACTTTGTTAAACCTGGTGAACACTAGTGTTGAAACTACTATTCGGATATTCGTTAACGGATACAAAATAAGGGTTATCCGAATCATTTTACTATCCGTTTACTATTCGTTACAATATATTCTTACATTCCGTATGCTCTATATTTAGCCATTTTTACGTCTGATCACTTTGAAATTTTCCCCAATGCAATTGATCACGTAAGCAGCTCCATGAGCATAAATGTCAACATTATGTGTATTATTTAGTGATAGTAACTAATAAAATTATTAATGCAGTGCAACGAAAACAGTAGTCTAAATAAAAAAAATATTCATTCATTCCCTGCGCTAGTTTACGGCATACGAGTTTAGACTGTGTTATGACTTCCCACAATGAAATTTATTCATAACGACCTAGGTCACGTATATTCCCACTCACTGATTGGTTCAATAGTAGTAGATTATCAGAATGAGGCAAACGACCTTGCCGGAATAAATGGCACATGGTTTTATTTTACTTTTTTCATTCCTGTTGATTGAGCAAAATGATAAGTGGGTGGGTGGAAGACATTAAGATATTTAAATTTGTTTTTAATCCTTTTGTTGTCCAAGTAAAAAATATGTATAAGTAAGAGGGTAAAACAAGTTCTATTTTTATGTCTAATGTGTTTCCAAATGTGAATTTATTCTAAAACTTTCTAGGAATGGAAGATTGAATTGTAGATATGATAATTTACGCTTGATTTTATTATTGTAGCAATGTGCGGCTGGATTCTACAGAGTAAACCGTGGACGATATTTGGGTGAATGTGTACCATGCAATTGTAACGGACATTCTAATGACTGTAACCCAATCAGTGGACAGTGTCAGGTAAGAATACATTATTTAGCTAAATCATAATGAAAGAATATAATCTTTGAAAGCCTATCAAATTGCTACAATCTGCGATATATACAGACCTTCGTATAGATTCATGCTTAAGTAGATATGAATAGAGATGTTCAATGATAACAGTTACATAGATCAACATTTAGAAAAGCTTTTTAGTGTACCATTTGAATAAAGGCATCTAGAAAGTTTTTAAAAGTTAAATCAATCTACCATATCGAGTTTACAGGAATTTCCTGGTCAAATGACCATATGATATTGGTTACATCAGTAAAAAAGACCAGTTGGTACTGATATTATAAATTGTTTTATAGAATTGCCGTGACTACACTACTGGACCCTACTGTGATCAATGTAAGGAAGGTTATGCTGGTAATCCTCGACGAGGAACGCCCAACGACTGTCAAGCTTGTCCATGTCCTCTTACCGTTGCATCCAATCAGTGAGTATTTTAAGAAATATTTATCATTATCAAAATGTTCCATTTTAAGTCTTAATTCGTAATGTTATTTGAATATGATGTTTTGACCCAAATAGGATCATACTGACATGGATTAGTTTTGTTGCTATTATTAGTACTTTTTATTGTCCCCCGCCTTTCGAAGAAAGCAGGGGACTATTAAAATGGGTTCGTCCGTCTGTCTGTCTGTCTGTCTGTCTGTCTGTCCGTCTGTCTGTCCTTCTGTCTGTCCGTCTGTCTGTCCGTCTGTCTGTCCGTCACACTTTTTGGGACACAATAACTCTCTTCCTAATTGAGCTAGAATGTTCAAACTTGGTGTATGTGTTTATTAGGTCAATGCCTTGATGGAGTTCGAAGATGAGCATTTTCCGCTTAGGGTAAGCAGAGATAAGCAATTTGATTGGTTGATGCTTTGGGACACGATAACTCTCTTCCTAATTGGGCTAGAATGTTCAAACTTGGTGTATGTGTTGATTAGGTCAATGCCTTGATGGAGTTCGAAGATGAGCATTTTCCGCTTAGGGTAAGCAGAGATAAGCAATTTGATTGGTTGATGCTTTGGGACACGATAACTTTTAATTGAGCTAGAATGTTCAAACTTGGTGTATGTGTTTATTAGGTCAATGCCTTGATGGAGTTCGAAGATGAGCATTTTCCGCTTAGGGTAAGCAGAGATAAGCAATTTGATTGGTTGATACTTTGGGGCACGATAACTCTCTTCCTAATTGAGCTAGAATGTTCAAACTTGGTGTATGTGTTGATTAGGTCAATGCCTTGATGGAGTTCGAAGATGAGCATTTTCCGCTTAGGGTAAGCAGAGATAAGCAATTTGATTGGTTGATGCTTTGGGACACGATAACTTTAGTTGTGTAACCAAGGTAGCCTATTCTATAAATAGCGATAGAATGAGTGACAAATAGAATGCCGATAAACCATGAAACAAAATATTCTATGTCATAGTATTTGGTTTTGTGCATAAACAGCTTTATACCGAAGACAACATATTAAAAATAGTAAGTCTACTAAGTGATGACGTCGAGTGAATAATAAAATAAATTAAGCGTCACAAATAGAGCGCGTGCTTTCGCCGTAAAACGGTGTCGTCTGCTAGAAAGACAAAACGTGATTTATCATCACCCAGTTGTGCAAACGAAACGTCTTTATACAAACTTTTCCTTTTTATAAGCTCGTTTATATAGTTTATGCTTTAGTTCTTGAAGAAGCTTTCCAATGTATTACCCCTGTAATTCCTCCTCTTTTATCTGTACAATATTTTCGAAAAAAATGAAACGAAATCCACTTATGTATACATTTAGGTTACATTATAGCCTACATGTCCCGACTCAACTTGCCACATTACATGTCATAATATTATAACCAGGTATTGATAAAAGCATCAATTGAGCAATTCCAATACAATCCAATACAATGAATATAGGCAAGGTAAATAAACAAATAAATGGAAAAAACAAATTGAAAAAGAAACTATTATAAATTAATTAAATATGTAGTATGCAATAATGAATTGACATTTAATGACAGAAAGAAAACAGTGAACTTTGCACAACTTGCAGCAAGATGGAAAATAGACCCGTTGATACAACCAAACTCTAGATCTGTAGGCATAGAGCATGTTTTCCCCTTAATATGCTATAATTATTCCATCAAAAACATTGTATGCTTAGACTATAAGTAAAGATATACTGTTTGATTGTTCAATACTTTGTAAAAGATAATTTGTGATAAATTTATATGTGTCCTCTAATTATTTTCCTATTTCGGCGGGGGACATCAGCCTCACTGTTGGCTTGTTGAACTTGTGTTAACACACATCATTAGTTTTTGACATTCTAAACAATGTCTACCAGTGGGTTTATATTCTAGTACCTTGAATCATACTTATTTATTAATACAGATTTAGTCGAACTTGTATACTAGAGAACGATGGATTGATAACTTGTACTAACTGTCCAGAGGGTTATGAGGGACGTCAGTGTGACATATGTGCTGAAGGATTCCAAGGTAATCCAAGGGAAATAGGTGACAGGTGTACCAGAATAGATGGTAAGTAATTGAAAAGCATCATGTAAATTGTGCAATGATCGCATATTCTATACATAAGTAAGAATCCCCTTTCTCTAAGCTTCCAAAAATGTTATTTTACTTCAGTACACCAATATATTCCCCCCAACAAGGCCATAACTGAAATTCTTGAAATTGAGAAAGCATGCTGTTTAATAAAATTTTATATTGTAAAGTAGCATTGAAAGTAGCTATAAAGTAGCTGATCACTTAAAAAGTTTTGATATTTTTGTAGTAACTGATATCTGTGATCCTAGAGGAAGTTTATCTTCAGAACCAAATCCTATTACTGGTACCTGTACTTGTCGGGTAAGATATTAGTACTATTTACACAGATTTTATATCAAAATATCATCTTGATAATTAGTAATATTTTATATTAAAGTATGATATTGAGCAACACAATATGATTTTATATCAAAATATCATCTTGATAATTAGTAATATTTTGTATTAAAGTATGATATTCAGCAACACAATATGATTTTATATCAAAATATCATCTTGATAATTAGTAATATTTTATATTAAAGTATGATATTCAGTAACACAATATGATTTTATATCAAAATATCATCTTGATAATTAGTAATATTTTATATTAAAGTATGATATTCAGCAACACAATAAGATTTTGTCTGTTTTTATTTGTGTCAGCATTTTAAAACATAACTTATTGTTTATTTCATTACAGGCTAATGTTCAGGGTAAGATTTGTGACACATGTAAAAATGAAACATTCTATTTGTCAGCTGAATACCCTTATGGCTGTTTGAGTTGTTTCTGTATGGGTGTAACTGATTTATGTCAGAGTACATCACAAAACAGGGCCCAGGTATGTATGTGCCTCACTGAAGTATGCACTAAATAAATCTGACTTGATCAGTAAATGAGACTAAAAAAATTATGAATGTACAGTCAGTGAAACAATTGTCATGCGTTAAACACCCTTGGTTATTTGTAAGTACGAATTGATAATTGATTCCTAGAATGGCCATTGATTATTTATAAATTAAATACAAAATGAAATAAAATGAAATGGAGTTTAACGTCCTACTGTTCTGCTCCTAACCTGGGCTAATGAAGACGGGCATACGCCATACAGTGTGCTATGAGGGAAATTATGCCCGGAGAGCGGCACTACGTCCTACTCTTATATCGAATTCCAACTGCCAAGGATCTTTTACGTGCATGCCAATGTGTACACGGGACCTCGGTTTTTCGTCCCATCCGAATGACTAGACAGCTTACCCACTTAGCCACGTGATCCCCGAAATTAAATACAATCCATGAAATGTCATTCTGTATAATTGATTCTGAAGTGCTGTTATTATTAAATTATCAGTCACAGATTTTGATTGGTCTGATCTTTGTTTTTGTTACAGATTGGAGTATCGTTCAATAGTGATAGAATGGGTGTAGGATTAAGTGATATGATGAAGACATTGGTCATCAATGATGGCTTTACTGTTAACTCAAATAATAGAGAACTAGTTTACCGTGGCTTCCAGAACCAACCTAAAGAGATTTACTACTGGAGCCTTCCATCGCGTTTCCTTGGGGATAAGGTGGGTATTTAATTATTACTAAATGCTGTTAATCGGTAAATTTTGAAGTATGGACAGCTACTTTCATGAAATGTGATATATTTTTAAAATAATAAAAATTTTTATGATAGGTTTCTGCATATGGTGGATATTTACGGTTTACCTTGAGATATCGACCAGGTCAAGATAACAGTCCTATAAGTACTGGTGAACCAATTGTTGAATTAACTGTAAGTATATAGTTGATGGTTATAAGTAGGGCCAGTCTGTTGGTAATTATATATGTGAAATTTATAATGAATAATCTGTGTCTGTTCAGCGTATATATATCCACACTGATTATCCTAAAACATTGGGCATATAGGTTTTTACTGTTTTGTGTGAACAAAATAAGGTTACGTTAATTTTTAATGCACTTATTTTTAATTGATTTCCCCAAAGAAAGCTTATTTTGTAATGATAAAATAAGAATATGTAATGCACATGCACATTTCAGGGAAATGAAATTGATTTGATCTATAGAAACATTAGACAAGTGCCAGCTATTTCTCAGGAATCATTTCAAATACAGTTATTTGAGGTAAGTGATTTAATTATATAACTGTAGTGTAAAATTAGTTTTAAAATTTGGGATGTATTGGAAAAAGTTTTTTAACATTTACTATCTTTGTAATGTGGATGGTGAAACAATAATACATTGTTGCAGCCCGACATACGATCTTGTCATGCTAGGTTTTAGTTTATCAACATAACCATGATCTTCCTACCTGATGATCTGTAATAACTTTGCAATTTTTTCAATGACTAATTAAAATGATAAGGCTTTAAGGATTATAAAAAAATTTTCTAGCGAAATTGGTTCCGTATGGATGGTCAACAAGCTACACGTGAACATTTATTGATGGCCTTGGCTGACCTTGATGCAATCTTGATTAGAGCTACTTACACAGAAACAACTGATGAAGCTGCGTAAGTAGAGATGACTTATAAATTCTGTTGCATGATTAACATCGCAAGATATATTCTTAATATAAACATATTTTACAACTTGAAGAAAAGATAATATTTTCACAAAAAACTACTATATTTGAGTAAAGAGCACAATAGTCAGATAACAAAGAAAAAAATGGTGTATTAAATGGTGCCTATACATTTTTGTAATTTGAGCACTTTGATGATATCATGCCTGGCTTTTGGTCTACAATAACATTTTAGCCATCCTGTAAATATATTTTCCAAGTCAATTTATTGAATATTACTTGTTCAAAAGAATTTTGCAAGCCAAGGTCAAGATTTCAACCACAACTGCAAATGAACAGAAAATTAAATACATTTGAATTTTATCAACAGATTAAGTGATGTGACGTTAGATGTAGCAGAAGTTAGATTCACTGGACAAGATAGAGCTATGGCTGTTGAACAGTGTGTCTGTCCAAGAGGATATAAAGGTCTTTCTTGTGAGGTACCATACTTCTTTATTTAATACCTTTGGACATTTTCAGCGGATAGTTACATTGGATGACAAATAGCTTAGGAAAGGTTCAGGAAACCTTGATTCCCTAATCGTCAAAAAAAATCATCTAAATCATCAGTGGACAGCATTCACATATCTGCTTGATGCCAGCAGGCCAGAGAATATTTACAAAAGGATACCTCTACATAGTTTAAGGTCACCGGAAAAGCTTCATAAATTTTTTAAATAATGCAAAGAATTATGTCATCATATCCTTTCCATAAGTATAACACGATCCCCAATGTCAATGTCAATCAATACCTGCCAAAGGTAAATTTCAACAGGTAGAGTAGTCGTAACTTTCCGCCAATAAACAAGGTGTGACATGATTTTAGTCCTTCTGTTCATATTCTAGTCTATATTTCTGTGAGAAGGGCTAAAATTATGTCACAGCTTGTTTATTGGCAGAATATTATGACTACTCACGGCGAACGGCGGAAATCGCTAACGTTGAAATTTACCTGTGGCAGGTAACATTGACATTTGGGATTGTGTTATATTTATGGAAAGGATATGTTGACATACTTATAATTACTCGCATTATCTAGAAAAATTATAAAACTTTTCCAGTGATCTTTAATCTAACTCAAATATACTGGTATTTTGGTGGTGATATGACTATGTAATTCATAGATCTGTTTTTTTATCGTGGGCCACCCTATTGTAGGCTGAGTTTCCTTTTGTATTATGGAGGAATGCTTAAGAAAGAAAAAGAGAAATTGTGAATTATGTGGCATCTTTGATATTTTGATATTGTAAAAGGCAACATACTAAAATAAGTAAGATTGGTCAGTGTATATAATTCTAGGTATTATTATTGTAGGACTGTGATACTGGATATACCAGAACAAAAGGTGGACTATATCTAGGTCTGTGTGGTAGATGTAATTGTAATGGACATTCCAATGAATGTGACCCTGAAACCGGAGTTTGTAGAGTAAGTTTAATATTATTTCAGTAAACAGCTTTGTTGCAATTAATTCATCTATTCCTTTATTTCCAAGCAAGATTTCTTGTCAGAGATAATATACATGGGTTTCTTATTGACCTATGACGCTCCTTGTAACAAAGAAAGCAATGACTTGGGGATGGTAGTGAAATGATCTATAGAATGTTGACTAGTGATAACTTCATGCTGTATCAAAATAAGCACTCTCAGATAAGTCTTTACTTCATCAGGATTTTCCGGCGTAGTTTTCCCTTGTCAGTGGTGCAGGATGGAGGGCCTAACAAGGACAGTTCTCTAGACATTCGGATGGTACGAAAAACCGAGGACCCATGTATATATTGGCGTGCACGTAAAATATCCCTTGGCAGATGGAATTCGATATAACAGTATGCCATAGTGCTACTGCCCGGGCAAAATTTACCTCATAGCACACTGTATGGTATATGCCCATCTTCATTAGCCCAGTAGGAGCAGAACAATAGGACGTTAAACCCCATTTCATTTCATTCCACAAGTCTTTACTTAGAACAGGAGCGTGGTGACCTATAATTTTGCATGAGGAACAAGGTCCCATCCAGACCCCTAAAAAAACATTATTTATATGTGTGTACAGGGGAGGGGGTGGTGTGGCAGTCCCTCCCAGTGCCACCAAGTAATATTGGACTATGTGGGACATGCTAGAGTCGATGTGTAGCATATCTGACCCACGGTATATGTTTGACACTGGTTGAGCATTATGATTATAATGTTGAAAACCGCATTGAAACCGCATGATTTTTTGCCATTTGCGAGGGGGCACAAAAACTCAAAACCATGACACAAAGCTCGTCCTTGCATCCCTCTCACTTAGCCTCTGACTTATAACTCCTTACAACTTAATAATTATATATGGCGAAAATATTATGAGACATTCTTGATGTATTTAATATTGAATCTGTTTCATTGCAGAATTGTCAACACAATACTGAAGGTGCTAACTGTGAAAGATGTGTTGCTGGTTACTATGGTGATGCTAGCCGAGGAACCATTAATGATTGTCAGAAATGTCCATGTCCACTTACAGAGTACCCAAATCAGTAAGTTTCATACCGTAGCAAATGTTTCTATGTACAGGTTTGGAAATGTTAGATAAATTAAAAGTGTTAATGAAGGTCTGTATTTTGAGATTTCAACATACATAAATTTGAAAGCCATTGAAATTGTATTTTTTTCATCGGCATGGGTGGAAGTATTAACATTTCTAATCTTTAATATTTATTTGTAATATATTCACAGGTTCAGTCCTACATGTATTTTAGATACAGATGGTCAAGTAACTTGTACTGCCTGTCCAACTGGACACACTGGTCGACGATGTGAAATGTAAGTTTGGTCACCTGGCTCTCAGATATAAATGCTTACTAATGGAAAATCTGAATAGTCTACTGTAATTTTATTGCATTTTAAAAAATAGAAATTTGTATTAGATAATATTATTTCTATTAATTTACATGACAAAGAGTATGTGTTTTGTTTTTAGCTGTGAACCTGGTTATTCTGGAAACCCATTACAACCTGGAGATTCTTGCAGAAGATCTGGTTAGTATTTTGTCCGAACTTGTGTTTATTTTCTTATTACATATTGGTGCCTTATTTTGGATTTTTGACAGTATAAATGAAATGAATTGACAAAGCACTAACAGGCCTGTAGGGGGGCAGAAGGCATTTGACTGCTCCGCCCCATCCATTGATGCTATTTCGCATGTATATTCTGGATATGTCCTACACTATTTTCCAACCATCCGACCAGTAATATGCCCAATCAGACATCAAGATATGGTGAATAATATTCAAATTCCAAAACTAATTGACTGTACCAAGTGTATAACTACTACTCATCCTGATTATCGTTGATAATGAGCTGGATTGATTAGGTAATTAAGTGATGAAAGTATTTATCGTGTTATACCGTCTATACACCTACCTTGATTAACTGACTTAATCCAATCGAATCCTGAACAGAAGTCATTGCTTCTCCTTTGTCGGACTATTTATCAATCCAATGAGTGATTATAAACTTAATCTACGTGATTACCTCTCGGTTTCTCCATTGTCAGACATTTTATTCTCCTTGATGTCAGCCGACAGTATGTAGCAACTAGTCATAGATGTCACATAATATAACATCCCAAATCAATGGACAGTCATTATTACTTTGAAAATGTTTCAATTCGTATCTACTGCTTAGTTCTCTACCAAGGAACCGTGACGATGCTGATACACCTGTGTCTATTATTAGCTATTAAACCTTTAACTTATTTTCCGTAAAGTAACTATGTCTTGAGACTACGTATAGAAATTCCCGCTTACCATATAACGCAGTGCTTACAACAAAACTTTTAATAGGGTTGATTTTGGCTCAAATTGTGTTTAACTGGTCAAGTAGGCCAAAAACATAGATGTCACATAATATAACATCCCAAATCAATGGACAGTCATTATTACTTTGAAAATGTTTCAATTCGTATCTACTGCTTAGTTCTCTACCAAGGAACCGTGACGATGCTGATACACCTGTGTCTATTATTAGCTATTAAACCTTTAACTTATTTTCCGTAACGTAACTATGTCTTGAGACTACGTATAGAAATTCCTGCTTACCATATAAAGCAGTGCTTACCACAAGTAGGCCAAAAACAGACGTGATAATACACGAAAGTTGGTTATGCCTTTTTACGAGTGATTAAACTACCAATGTGATTTTATAAGGAAGAAAACGATGTTGCGACTTCACAACCTTTCTTATTTCGGACATTTTGCTTTCCTTTGCTGCCGTATAAACGTGAATTTGAAGCAGGTACAGGTCGGCATGCTTTCTTTCTATCGTGTTATGAAAACACGTAATTTTGTAGGAATATTACTAACATAACTCTGAATACCATCCAGGAATTAAATATGAAAAATAGAGAGGTGCACCTTTGAATATTTTGTTGACACATGATTTTTAATTGTGGTCTGCATCTGTCTGCTTAAATAACGATAAGAGTTGTGAACCTTTAGTTTCGGTAAAAGTGTCTGACAAGAAAAATTTTGAAATTGGAATACTGGCCCAATCCCAGTAATTTGCTATGGTTCACATTTTAAGCATCTCTTGCATTAAAATTGTCAGGGGCTTCGCCTCCTTAACCTTCATCGGAGCAATGAGATTCTTGGCTACCTATATCCCAACCTAACTGGGCAATATCCCATTCAAAAGTCTGTGCTCCTACAATCTACTTCTTAGGGCCAGGAAGACTAGTAGTAGTGTGAAATGTTGCAGGTAATTGATAACTAATGTTCTATTTCTAGAGCCGTTATGTGATTGTGATCCTAGAGGAAGTGTACCAAACACTCAATGTGATCCCATTACCAAACAATGCCCTTGCCGTGTAAGTATATTATTTCCAATATATCCGTTGTACAATCACAATTTTCTTTAATAATCTTTAAGTATAAACTTGAATAAGCTTTAATCAACATTGATGCTTTCAGTGGATATTTCAACAAATTTAGTAAATATTAATGGTATCCTTTACAAACCCATGCATTGCACAAATAAGCGTTAAGATATTGTGGTTTAAAATTTTCCTCAGTTAAAATGCAGGTGAGAGGTTAATCCCATTCATTATTTTATTTGTAGACTAGTGTCCAAGGACTTAGATGTTCTTCATGTAAAAATGGTTACTTCTATTTGGACCAATCTAATAAAGAAGGTTGTCTTGCATGTTCCTGTATGGGTATAACTAATCAGTGCTCAAGTTCTTCTTACTATAGAGATGTGGTAAGTTATTTTACAAAACATGCCAAAAGGAATTATATAATTTATCTTTTCACATAGTCATTTTAAATATTTAGGAAATTTATGCTAATATGTGCATTATTTTGTAATGCTTTTTTGTAAAACTACGGACAAATTCTGAAATCAGTAGAAACTAATATAAACTTCAAATGGCTACAAGAGTACTTTGCAAGGTCTATATTTTATTTATATTCTGATTTGTTGTCCATTTAAATGAATTATGGAATATATTTATCTTTCAGATAACTCCCACATTCCCTTCAGATGGATCTCATAACTTTGGTCTAACTAATCGTAGATTGAGTCGTATGATTAAGGATGGTTTTGTTGTTGATGCGAGCCGTAATCAGATTACATTCAATAACTTTAATAGTGTCCAGAGAGAAAGAGAAAGTTTGTTCTTCCAAGTCCCTGCAAAATTCAGGGGAGATAAGGTAGAATAAAAATACTTTTATTACATGTCATCATATATATGGAGTGTATATTTACGTGTATTAGGCCCATCTTGTGGAATATGTTTTTACAGGTATTAGGTTTGCTTGTCATTGGATTACTTTCAAATATAATAACTAACTAATTGAGACTGTTAGAATAATAAAATAGAAATTGAATAGATTATTTGGTACTACAATCATAATCTGATATAAAAAGTGCAGGATGGCTGCTCCCCGCATAGATATTCAAGGAGAAACCTTTACAAAAAATTAGCAAAGCAAGTGAATGACACAAAAGAAAATCTTTTGCATTTGCAATGTTTATTGTATTGATTATAGAATAAATATCTATTGATTAATTTGACAGAAAGGAAGTGAATAATATTTATGTATGGTAAGATTTTATGGTTAATTGTTGGGTATATGGTTTTGTCACAATGTTAATGCTATGGTTACATTCCCCCGCAAACAAAATCGTTTTAATGTGAAGGGAAAATTAGGTGGTGGCTTTATTATTTCTTGCTGTGAATTATTTTTGTTTATATTTTTGTTTTATTCTTGGAAGTTAAATGATTTTTTTTTTTTTAACTAATTTTATTTTTTCAATATTTTTCTTTTCCTCACTTTTTTTTTTCTCTCTCAATTAATTTAGAATATTTCTTTTGAAAAAATGTAAAAATGAAGCTACTGATTTTAGATTTGCTTAAACTTTTGTGCTTCACACATTATTATACCTATTGATATAAATGATATACATTTTTAATTGTCTGAATTTTCAGAAAATCTTTCTACTGTACTATTAATCAAACAGAATTTTAGCACAGTTTTATAAGGATGGTGTTTAATTTACAGGTTACAGCTTATGGTGGATTACTAAAGTTTACATTGGAGTATTCTGTAGCTGCTGACTCTGGTAATAAATATATGGATGTGGATTTGGAAATAATTGTAAGTATATATTTTTATACCCTGATAATTAGTATGGTTAATATAAATCCTCTGAGCACTATACAGAGCAGAGTTTTAGATGTGTGTGGTATTTTTCATTATCAAGAGTGAGGACTGGGATAAGAAAAGTGGGGTGGGGGGTGGGGGAATAGGGTTATATGGCCACTTGACAACAACTAAATCATTTGTGTGACTAACAAAAGGTATATCTTTAGCAATGGGAGGAAACCAGGAAAATCTGGAACATTTGACAGATACCCTGCTGCTTGTCACATACACCAGTCAGAACAATCACATTATCAGACTATGGCTATCCATTTCCTCATTTCATAAAGTAGAAACGTATCAAAATCAGGAATTTGTAGCAGAATTTAATTGTTAAAGTTTTTGATTTAAATTTTGTGAGTATTATACAGCAGTTCTATTGGATTGTTGATAGTAAATTTCTGAGCTATTCATTCTATGGGGGGTTGGATGGCCAAATGGTTATTATGTGTGAGCTGTATCATAAGGCCTGTCATCGAGCAGGGCTAGAAATTCACGCAAATCTCTGAATCTAATTCGCGCAAGGATTCTCGCAAGAGCTTACGCTGCGAATCAATAAGGATTCGCATAAAATTTTTCTAAAAAATAAGTAAGGGTCAGTATTCATCAGGGGGCTGTATTTTGTCGGCTTTAGCCAATTGATATTTAAAACAATTAATCGGCCACTAAGGTATCGTAAATAATCAATCTACTTTTGGCTAAATTACAACGTGTTAATTAAGAAGACAATCAACTTGCTTGTCGGCTACAACAACAGTCATACCTTAGTGAGAATCGGCCATATGTGGTTCATAATCCGAGTAATTAGCACATTTAACGGTGATTTTGATAATCCGGTAAAATAAACAAAACAAGCTTGCTGATTATTCATAATAGGTTGAGTAAAATAAGCCACGTGGCCATTAAAGACAGTCTCAGCGTGGTTTCTGAATTGCGCGTCTTCCACGACCCGTCCGTGTGAATTCCAGGTACCGGTAGATATTAAAATAATAACTGGATAATACATTGATGGATTCACTGACCAGTTGTTAGGTAAATTTAAATCTTCATTGAATATAATCCCCTGACAGAACATCGAATACACGGAGAGAGAAAGAGTGGATAACTTCCCGACGGAATCTCCATTGTTGAATTCCAATGACACGTGACATATCGGTTGGAATTATGTCAATAAACCAGTTTACCACTATTGATTTTCAGCGATTTCCAATAATTACTGCCAGAGTTATGGCTCTTGATCACTTTGAAAAATCTTGTGGACGCTCTAGAGGCCAAAGTTAATATCCAATAGACCTTAAATTTATACACAGTGTTTGAGGTCATGAGACGAAGAAGCCTATTGATTTTCAACGATTTCCGATAATTACTGCCAGAGTTATGGCCCTTGATCACTTTGAAAAATCTTGTGGACGCTCTAGAGGCCAAAGTTAATATCCGATTGACTTTCAATTTATACACAGTGTTTAAGGTCATGAGACGAAGAAGCCTATTGATTTTCAGCGATTTCCGATAATTACTGCCAGAGTTATACACAGTGTTTGAGGTCATGAGACGAAGAAGCCTATTGATTTTCAACGATTTCCGATAATTACTGCCAGAGTTATGGCCCTTGATCACTTCAAAAAATCTTGTGGATGCTCTAGAGGCTAAAGTTAATATCCGATTGAGTTTAAATTTATACACATTGTTTGAAGTCATGAGACGAAGATTCCTATTGATTTTCAACAATTTCCGATAATTACTGCCAAAGTTATGGCCCTTGATCACTTTGCAAAATCTTGTGACGCTCTAAAGCCTAAAGTTATCATCCGATTGACTTCAGATTGATACACAGAGTTTAAGATCTTGAGACGAACAAGTATATTGATTTTCAATGAATTTTTATGACTTGAACAGTTAAATCCATGATATTAAAAGCTTTGCATACAAAACATTAGCATGGGGCAGAACTTTATAAAAACCAAACAAATTCTAATAGTTTTCTGATAATTACTTTGTGAGTTGTTGCTCTTAATCAGATTTTAGTGTAATTATAAATGTTTAATTACCGAAAAAAGTAAAAATATGTGACAACCCTTGTTGACTGCCCAGACGATTTAGTTGCTGTGGCCGTATGTTTCGTTGCCTGGCAACCTATCTTTATTTTATACACTACTGACAGAGCCTTTATTTTAAAAATATTATTGAAGGCTATATAGTCGTACAGAATTTTATTTTATAGCAATTTCAGTTAGGGTTGTCACGTGATCATTGTGCCGTTTGTCTGTCATCGACGAATGAATAAAAACTTTTGCAAGTTACATGACTGTTACGTGATGGACAAAGGACTACAAATTGTGTTATAAAGAAATGCCACGGCGGCGTATCAGCTTATTTTGGCTACGGCATTTTCTCATACTGGCAATAAACAATAAACACAATTTTGTTTTTTAGTCAGTATTATTAAGATTTGAAAGATTCGCGCAGATTGCACATATGAGAATCCTCTTAGATTCTTGCAAAAAATGACGAATTTCTAGCCCTGTTGAGTCAACTGACATGGTTTCGATTCCCCGGTTGTACGTGACATGGAGTAGGGTCGCCTGTCCAGCCTCATGGGTTTTCTCCAAGTCTTCCAAATGACCTAGTTTGTGTTGAGTGGACTTAAACTCTCTCTCTCTCTTTCTCTCTCTCTCTCTCTCTCTCTCTCTCTCCATTCTACTTACTTTGTTGTAGTCATTGTTTTGATATTTACCAGATGTTTTGTTTTTTTCTTTTAGAGTAACAATCAGAGAATGTACTTAATACTGAACCCATCAGCCAATCCGGATGAAACCAATAATTATGAAGTCTTGATGCGAGAGGTAAGTCTGTTCATGCTTCTACTGTATTTATATGAGTTTTATACTAGTCTAATACTGTGCCGATGTACGTCAACAAAAAGCTCCATAATATTAATGAATGTAAAATAATCAGTTTATAAATGTATGACTAACTTGAGTAGGCCCTAATATCAGGCCTTCATGTAAAAGGAGAGCGATCGTCCTCGCTCTCCTGGACTCGCTTGGATGTAAGTCGAGGTGCACTTTTTGTAGCTCGCCTAAATGTCTAAATTGACTCCCCTCAAAGAAAATAATCAGGAAAATATACCGGTAACGAAAAATACTGTCAATATCGACAATCAACTTGCTTTTTGGCAACAATACCAGTCATACCTTAGTAAGAATCAGCCATCTGGTTGTTCATAATCTGAGTTATTAGCACATTTAACAGTAATTTTGATAATTCGGTAAAAAAAACCCCAAGCTTGCTGGTTATTCATAACAGGTCCAGTAAGTTCTCTTTGTAATAATAAGCCACGTGGCAAAAGAAGATATCACACTCGGCATGGATTGTGAATCTCGGGATTCGTGCCCTGTCTTTGACGCTCGATCAGTACGAATTCCAGATAGATATTAAAATAATAATTGGATAATACATTTTATAGTTTCACTGACCCGTTGTTAGTTAAATTTAAATAATCATTGAATAATCCCGGATAGAACACTGGATATCCCGAGAAACAGACATTAATAATATATTTTTCTGTCAGGATTTCCAATGCTTTCCTATTCCCGATAACATGTGACATGCATCGGTTTGAATTAGGCCAATAAACCAGCATTACTAGATTAAGTTTTAAATAGCATTTTAGTTTTATTCATTTTTATTTTATACACATGCTAACACGGAGTTATTTTTTAAAATATTATTCTTATTATTAAAGGCTATGGCATAGTCTTATGGAATTTTATTTTATATAAAGCAATTTCAATTATGGTTGTTACGTGATCATTGTGCCGCTTGTCTATCATCCACGAAGGAATAAACACTTTGTAAGTTACGTGATAGACAAAAACAATAATTTGTGTTTTAAATATGAAAGAAATGCTATGGTGTTGTATCAGCTTATTTTGGCTACTGAATTTTCTGATACTGATCTTAGTAGAAAAATCCTAATTTCGATTGACTGATGACATCCGTTTATCCATCGAATAAACGAAGATAGTAATTTATTCAGGAATATTACTGACCTGAACTTCAAGTCATATCTTAGGCTATTCAGAATACGACATTCTCCATAACAAATTACCCAAAAATATTTTTGTTGAAGTCTGGGGGATATTAAAGTTAAAAGGAGCTTCTAATTACCCTATTTCCCACTGGGACCTCAATTTGACCTAATTCTGGATGGTTGGATTCAAAATGAATTAAAATCCCTGTTCTTATCACAAATGCTAAAAAAGCTCTCCTCGAGAGATTCAGGAGAGCGATTTACCCTTTTTCCAATCTCAGGAGAGCTTTTTTTGACTCTCCAGGAATTTATTCACGTGAAGGCCTGTAATATTCCAAGTTTTGTTTTTATATCAGTATATCCGATAAATACTATCTAGACAATACACACAATGGTTGCGATCGCACATGATAATATTACATGAATGTTACTAAAAATAAAATAAAATAGATGGCGGCTATGTATGACTGGTTAATTTAACTGAAATCTAAAATAGAACTCTTGTGAGATGCAAGAGATGGCACGTGAAAATTTCCAATATGAATAATGTCGGAAGAAGGGTTGTGTTTTGATGGAATTTTCTAGCGTTTATGATTATATTTTGAATGGGGGTTATGTTTTTAAATAAAAGTTGTACAAGCTATATTTTTTTACAAATGTTAACAAGTATTTGCAATGGAATACCATAAGTAGTTTTTGACGATAGCAAAAGTTTGACTTTATCGTACAAGTACTATTATGTAGCAGATGATGTCACTCGACAGAATTATTTTTTTCATAATGTAATTTATTTTTGTCTTCATCCATTTTTAAGTCGGTGTGGAGTAAGACTTATACCCCCAAAAAATTACGGTACATATAAATGATTAGGTTGATAACTTTACTAGCCAAGTTCATGTTTACCTAATCCAATAATCTTTTGATGACTGATGTATTCATAATTACTTTAATTTTATGGGTTACAGCCGTATTTCGCTACACAATTAAATGAATCTTGAGCTTGAAGTTCACGAAGAGACATAGATTGTTCATTTTTAGCTGGCTAGAAAATGATGATATGAAATCGATAGAAGGGTTGAAAGGCAATAACTTGCATTAGGATTGATTTTTTATAATAATTTTTGACAGATATGCTTTTTGACAAGACTGCTTTTTAATGTAAATAGTCTGAAAATCTGTTGTGACCTTTCAGTCTTTGATATTATGCTTTAAGTTTTGAAACCTTTTTATAACAGGAAACCTTCAGAATGTTGGATGGTTCAACACCTAGTCGCGATTCATTCCTCACTATGTTAGCTAGTATTGATGGCATGCTGATCCGAGCTACTCATCATACTATCATGGCCAGTACTACTTTAAGAGATTTATCATTAGAAGTTGCTGTTCCTGGACCTAATGGATATCGACGTGCACCTGAAGTAGAAAGCTGTCGTTGTCCTGAAGGTTATACTGGGTTATCATGTCAGGTAAGATAAATGATTTATTACAATAATTTACTAAATTGGTCTGCTACTACTTATACTTTCAAAAAGCCTGTTTATAGCACACGGAATAAATTAGGTCATTAAATCCTATCTTTATATTTATCATCAGAATGTTTTTGTTTTTTTTTAATTCAGGAATGTGCTGTTGGCTATCTTCGTGTGCAAGATTCAGGAACTTCATTAGGTCGTTGTGTTCGATGTAGTTGTAATGGCCATGCTACGTCATGTGACCCAGACTCTGGTAAATGCTTGGTAAGTGTGAAATGATTATTATTAAGTTCATCTTGGATAATTTTTATACGCCCACATTGAAATGTGGTCGTATATTGTCATCGCTCCCGTCGGTCTGACGCTCTAGAGGCTAAAATTAATATCCGATTGACTTGAAATTTATACACAGTGTTTGAGGTCATGAGACGAAGAAGCCTATTGATAAATTTTGATAACTTGAACAGCTAAATCCATGATATTAAATGTTTTGTATACTAAACTAAAAGCCAAACAAATTCTAATGATTCTCTAATAATTACTTAATGAGTTGTTACTTTTACAGATTTTAGTGTATTATAGATGTTTCATTACCGACAATAGAAAAAATATGCGACAACTCTTGTTGACTGCTCGAACGACTTAGCTGCTGTGGGCGTATGTTTTGTTGCCTGGCAACCTATCTTTAGTTCTTTGCCGTCTTTGATAAATAAGTAGCCACTCAAGTCAAATAAATGAAGGTTTTTTTTTTTTTTTAATTTCAACACTTAAAGATTAGCACTAAATTCTTTTGAAAAGAGCAACCAAGTACTTTTTGTTTAAAAGTATATTTTTTTGCTGAAGAAGTAGGAAGCAAAATTTTTAATAAACATCAAATTGGCTTCAAAATTTCCCTTTAATAATTGAAATGTATTTGAGCCTGAAATATAATTTAATCTAGAACTAGACAGAATTGTATGAACATATTAATGAATGATGAATAGTAATATATATTTTATTAAATACAGGAAAATAACACCTCCAATTTATGTTTTTATTTTTTTTCATTAGTAGACCTAATAAGATTTTGGGGTTAAACTCGATTTTTTGGTGACCTTATTAGGCTCCAAGGAATATTTCTAATATGGTTTTATTACGGATTCTATTTCATGTCCTACGTGGATTGGCAACATAATATTCTGTACATAAGAAAAGTATATCCTTCCGAAAGCATTCCTTATTATTAGCTGTTGATAAGACTTCATTCTGAAATTTACAGCAAAAGTGAAGTGAAAAGGTTAATTGTGGTTTATAAAAAAATACAAACTTTTACAAAACCTGAATAACAAAACCTTATAATGCATTGAAATCTGTTGTGCCTTTAGTTAAATATGGAAAATATCAAGCAGGTGTACCTATTTTAGGTTATTTTTTGTAGATAATCATAAATATTATTCAGCAGAAAAGTATATGCTACATAAGAAATTATCGAGAAATATTCTATTATAGGGAATGGAAGCTTATCGACCGTATTTCCTTGGGACATAGTTCTGGCCCAAGTGAATCCCATTGAAAAAGGTCTGACAAACAATATTTTGAAACGTAATCCCTGGGCCCTTATTCACGAAAACTTAAACTAAGATACAATCAAAATTTTAAGAAATACTGCAATTCGATTGGCTGACCAGTAAAATCAATTTGGATATATCCAATGAAGTTGCAGTATTTCTTAAAATTTCGGTTGTAACTTAGTTTAAGTTTTCGTGAATAAGGGCCCTGGCTTATAACCACAATTCTCTTTTTATCTTTGTACATGTATTTTGAATACATTGGTAATCATGATGTTTTTTTCTTATTTCTAGAATTGCCGAGACAATACTGAAGGTGATAGATGTGAACGATGTATTGATGGTTACTATGGTGACCCAACATCAGGAACACCCAATGATTGTAGACAATGTGCCTGTCCACTCACCCTACAAAGTAACCAGTAAGTCTTAACTATTTAGTGGGGCACAATTTTGAATGGTCATGTATATAACATATACATATATAGAATATTCATACATTATTGAAGTCAGAACTCTTCTATGTTTTGTGGAACTGAGCTGTACCTAAGATACAGGAGAAGAAAATCTACATTTATTTTGCATTCATCACTCGTGAAAGTTATCCTCTATTAGAATTTGCGCAGATATACTAATATTAATTGTACATCTAGTACAATATTCATAGAAGATGTGACCAGCTCCAGCTAAATGAGACACATGTGCAAGCTCCTTATTTGCAATACCACAGAAAACCTGTAAAATAATAATTTTTTTAACACCAATTTTGAGTTTCCAGAATATTTCTCCTAAAAAATAATATTGTTTTTATTTTCCAAATTCCGAAAGATCAATACATATCAGAAAGGCATGAAATTTGCTCCTTTTTGGTTGCTATGTAGTCTTGCTTTCTTTGTTTTAGTAATTTTAAATTGAATTTTCGTATAATTAATAGGACTTCAATGCTAAATATCTGGGCCATTTTATAAGATTAGCATACATGTCACATACCAATTTATTGGTCTTTGAATACAAAATGTGTTTCTAGAAAGATACGTGTTAAAATCATTATGTCATTGTAAATTTTGCACACATTAATTTCTTTTAAGTTAAAGTCTTCTATGATTTGATAAATTCCTTTTGCAACATTTACTTTTTATACGCCCACATTGAAATGTGGTCGTATATTGTCGTCGCCCCCGTCCGTTGGCCCGGCGTCCACAATTGCTTGTGAGCGCTCTAGAGGCTAAAGTTAATATCTGATTGACTTTAAATTTATACACAGTGTTTAAGGTCTTGAAACGAAGAAGCCTATTGATTTTCAGCAATTTCCGATAATTACTGCCAGAGTTATGGCCCTTGATCACTTAGAAAAATCTTGTGGACGCTCTAGAGGCCAAAGTTAATATCCAATTGACCTTAAATTTATACACAGTGTTTGAGGTCATGAGACGAAGAAGCCTTTTGATTTTCAACGATTTCCGATAATTACTGCCAGAGTTACGGCCCTTGATCACTTCAAGAAATCTTGTGGACGCTCTAAAGGCCAAAGTTAATATCCGATTGACTTTAAATTTATACACAGTGTTTAAGGTCATGAGACAAAGAAGCCTATTGATTTTCAGCGATTTCCGATAATTACTGCCAGAGTTATGGCCCTTGATCACTTCAAAAAATCTTGTGGAGGCTCTAAAAACCAAAGTTAATATCCGATTGACTTTAAATTTATACACAATGTTTAAGGTCATGAGACGAAGAAACCTATTGATTTTCAACGATTTCCAATAATTACTGCCAGAGTTATGGCCCTTGATCACTTCAAAAAATCTTGTGGATGATCTAGAGGCTAAAGTTAACATCCGATTGACATTAAATTTATACACAGTGTTTAAGGTCATAAGATGATGAAGCCTATTGGTTTTCAGCAATTTCTGATAATTAATTCCAGAGTTATGGCTATTGATCACTTCAAAAAATCTTGTGGATGCTCTAGAAGCGAAAGTTAATATTCGATTGACTTTAAATTTATACACAGTGTTTAAGGTCATGAGACGAAGAAGCCTATTGATTTTCAGCGATTTCCAATATTTGCTGCCAGAGTTATGGCCCTTGATCACTTTGAAAAATCTTGTGGACGCTCTAGAGGCCAAAGTTAATATCCAATTGACTTTCAATTTATACACAGTGTTTAAGGTCATGAGACAAAGAAGCCTATTTATTTTCAGCGATTTCCGATATTACTGCCAGAGTTATGGCCCTTGATCACTTCAAAAAATCTTGTGGATGCTCTAAAGGCTAAAGTTAATATCCGATTGAGTTTAAATTTATACACAGTGTTTGAGGTCATGAGACGGAGATTCCTATTGATTTTCAACGTTTTCTGATAATTACTGCCAAAGTTATGGCCCTTGATCACTTTGCAAATTCTTGTGATGCTCTAAAGGCTAAAGTTATAATCCGATTGACTTCAGATTGATACACAGAGTTTAAGATCTTGAGACGAACAAGTATATTGATTTTCAATGAATTTTTATGACTTGAACAGTTAAATCCATGATATTAAAAGCTTTGCATACAAAACATTAGCATGGGGCAGAACTTTATAAAAACCAAACAAATTCTAATAGTTTTCTGATAATTACTTCGTGAGTTGTTGCTCTTAATCAGATTTTAGTGTATTATAAATGTTTCATTACCGAAAAAAGTTAAAATATGCGACAACCCTTGTTGACTGCCCGGACCATTTAGTTGCTGTGGGCGTATGTTTCGTTGCCTGGCAACCTATCTTTAAAAACTGTAAGCAATATATATTCAGCTTTGGTGTTGGCTTTGTAATAAGTATTATATTTTCTTATTTATTTAGTCCTAGCTATAATACATGTAATAATGTATGTAGACTGCTTAAAGAGTAAGTACTACTGTTTCAAGTAGACAACTAAAATCATATAAAACAGAACAAGTAAAACAAGGGAAAGAGCTTTAATACTGGGATAATCAGCTTACAACATCATAGACAATTTTCATTTGAAAATATACCTATTTTATGCCTTGTACCAGCTAACATAACAAATCTTACATCCATCCATAATCTACTACATTTTGAAATGTGTAAGATGTCTTTTTTTTAAGAAAAAAGGGCACTTACAGGAAGGGGATGGAGGGGGGGGGAGGGGGTGCAAAGAATTAGGGGCCAATAATCAAAGATTTTTCAGGCAATACCTTTGCCAACAAGAGTTTAAAACTTAAATTTTCATTTATTAAAGCTTCTTATTATTTGTCTATTTGTAAACATGTAGAATAATAGTCTAGTCCTTTCTTTCTACTTTATTACCTACTTTGCCATTTCTTTTGAACTTTGTTATAAAGTACAATACATTATATTAGAGATCAGAGATATCACTGTTTCAAGTTTGAGCAAATGTTAAAGATGCACTATGTAAGGTTTACATAAAGAGCTGGCTGTTTTTGCTATAATAATTCAAAAATAAATAATGAAAAATGATTATATTGAAAATTCCATTCAAATTACTTTATTCTGAGCGTCGGAAGATATAGCTTAGATTGTTTATTATTGTAGCAACGGTACTGGAGAAACGAGACTAAGTCTAGATAATCCATTGAATCTTAACTTGATTCATAAAATATTTAATTCTCAGTAATTGCCATTGACTTCATGAAGATATTTCAGAAACAAATATGATGTATATGATATTCAAGAAAAATTCAATTGTATTGGCTTTCACTTAAAAAGCAAACACCTTAAATGACAATATTGGTGTCAGCCATTATCACATATTTGATAGAACTAGTTAAACATGTTCCAAATATAATTTTAACACAGAGATCATTGCTATGATAGATGCGTAACAAAGATTTGAAGAAACAGTATATAACTGAATGAAGTAAAGAGCGATAACAGATACACTGTTGATTTTCAGCTCACTGTTAATTCCTTCGAAGACGAAAAGTTGTTATATGAGACTGTGAGAGGATATCTGACAATTCAAAAAAATAATTGAGTGTCACTAGATAGAGAAAACAAAAAAAATAGAAAAAGTTTGTGTATTACCATGTTTTTATTAAGTGACATTTAATTATTCTTTTTGGAATGTGTTTAACCAGTTCTTGAGTTCTGAACCCAATATTTTCCTTTAAACTGGTCCATGTTATTCTGCTGCCATTCAGAGATGTTAAAACACCATATCATATTCATTCAGAAACTTTAATAGGGGTGTATCTGGCCAACTGTCATATAATTTCTTCTCTTAGCCTCTCTAAAATACTCTTTGAATCCATTCCATAGCTTACTTTTCTGAAATATCCTC
Organism: Patella vulgata; assembly: GCF_932274485.2. NCBI lineage: Eukaryota > Metazoa > Mollusca > Gastropoda > Patellidae > Patella > Patella vulgata. Next base: position 51,297,392 of record NC_065885.2, read on the forward strand.
TGAATCCATTCCATACTAAAATATTATGTAGTGTTAAGCTATGCAGATGAAGAGTGAGTGGGTATAAAAACTAGTACAGTGTTTATACAGTGTAGGCTACACAGAAATGTGACACAACACAGATAACATTTCCTCTACTATGTAAGATATTATCTAAAAGAACAGTAGTTTTATTGTATACCAAGATCATCCTACATTGCATTTCCTCAATATAGATAATTCGTCAATCAAAGCTATGATGAGAAGAATGATAAGAATTTCTATTCACTATTTAGTGTAAAGAACTCATTTATATATACTAAGGTCTGTTACTTGTGAAAGTCATTTTCATTGCAAATGACCATTTTTACCTTTGAAAATTTCAACTTTTATTTACTTCTGTGCTGTCCCATAGCAAATTCCTGCACACGAAAAGATGTGATTAATGAGAAATTAAATGACTCTTTAAACATCATAGTAAAACATCATGCTTGATAATACATCACAAACTGAATTTGTTACACCCAATACTCCTTATATTAGGTACTTTATACATGTTTAATTCATGTATAAAAGCTAGGGAATGTTAAGCGTCAAAGGAATCACATAGATATGTCTGTGTGTTTGGTCATTAAAAATAACATGAACAATTAGTCTTACTGTATTAGTCTCTTTCATGTAGTTATTTTTTTATATTAAATGTTTTTAGTTGTGCTTGAATGAGAGGTGTCATGTCTGACAATTTTAGCTCCCTATTTTCACCCAAGGTATGAAATTTGTCCAAAGTTTGCTTTTAAAATTAAAGATTATCACTCATTTCTATTGGGTAAAATGTGGCAACTGATGAATCTTATATAAAAACTGAATGGAGGCAGCATTAGTAAAATGTAGGCTTATTGGATTTTTTGTCAGTATCACTGTACTTTGCCAAAAACATGTATACATATAAATGTTAAGTGCAGTTTTATCTCTTCAAAGAGTGAAATTAAAATATACTGGTTCGATTCATACATTAGATATTGTTATGATAAAGTTCTGTTAAAAAAAGGATATTTTATCAGATGTTGTGGCAATGTTTAATGTTGGGTACACATACACATTTTACACTTTATTAGTATAATATGATTAAAGAAGTCAGAAACAGCTGCCTTTTGTTAATTGAAATAGGCATTGAGAATTTGAAAAATCCAAGGAATTCAATGTATATTCAAGAAGAGAAGAGGACAACTGAATAAATATTTTATTAATACGAGAGGTCATTAAGAAATGAAATGGGGTTTAACGTCCTACTGTTCTGCTCCTACTGGGTTAATGAAGACGGGCATATGCCATGCAGTGTGCTGTGAGGGATATTTTGCCTGACAGTGGCGCTCTGGTCTACTCTTATTTTGAATTCCAACTGTCAATCGTTGTTTTACCAGTTTTGTGTCTCAATCTCAGCTTATTGAAATGTACATCTCAATGTATGGAGATGAAATAGTGGATATATCAAGCTGCTCCAGATGTCCCTTTAATGGACTGTGTGTGATATAAGATGAGGAGCAGTCAAGCAGGGTATATTTATTGTGATGTACATGTAATTGGTTTAATATCTGTTTATTATATACAATATTATTGTGGGACTTTGTGTACGGTTCATTTGAGCTCTGATATTCATAGAAAGTGTGTTCAGGATGAAAATTTGTCATTTTAGCTGTAGTGTATTAAGTCATGGAAAAGTTACCGTTAGTTTCAGATGACCATAATTAAGTGTAGACAAAATTCTAAACATTAGGTTTATTGTCGTAACAACACACTGTTATATGTTTGTGTGTAGGTGTTGTTAAATGTTAATTGAATGGGCGAATAATGTGATTCATATATTAAATTCCCATATTGAGTGAGATTACTGATATTTATGGAAATGAGGACATTATTACGTTGAGAATGTAATGTGTAGGGAGGGGTCAGATATATGAGAAAAGTATTTTTTAGGTTACAAGTGTAGTGTTTATCAATTTGACATTTAAGAAGAAAAGGAGGTTGTCACTGACGATTTAACCTGGATATACAGGTTTTACCCACCAGTTACTGTCTAATCTTTTTGTGACCTGCTCAGATTTCTTATGCACACTATTATCTGTCTGTGTTTGGAGACAAAGGTGGTATTTTTTTCTGCTGTGGGAAAGGATTAAAAAAGAGATTCTTGGAGCTTTGCGCTAAATGTTAAAAATAATTATGATAGATAATGTTAAATGAAAAGTGGATTATTTTAGTGGAACTTTTATTACTTGAAGTTGTAATTACGTATCAAAGAGTTATTGTGTAAGTATGCATATAAATTGTGTTCCAGGAATTATTTATCAAGTACATGTAAAACATTGAAGTAGATAAATATTTTGAGCAATCTTACACCTTGTCTGCAAATATAAACATATAGCTTTACTATATAATGTTCACATATTCTTTCTATCCTATACTTTGTAGGCTTAGTCATTGTTAACTACTCTTGAGGAAAGTCAATATTAATGTGAATTATTATTATTTTATAAGATTTGGATGACAAATTCATGTGGAACTGGATACTTCTTCTTGTTTTTAGACATGGATATAATTTGTTAATCAGTTAATTTATTTTGACGCATTTTCATGCTGGGATATATTCCTTTGACATATATACTAAACTAAATAGTCTAATCAGTAGGTAGCCTTCTGTTAAGCTTTGAAACTAGCGAATTATAAGGTGCGAGTGTGTAGCCAACTGGGCTTGATTTATTTTGATTTTATATGTAATTGTACAGACAATGATAAAAAATTATGCTGTGTAAAAAAGGCAACAGCCCTATACTTACTGATATTGATGTATGGTATGACTAATGGTACCCCAGAGATAGTGAAATCTAAACAGATGTACAAATACAAATGTTGTTATCGTTTAGTCAATACCCCAAGATTTTATAATGTTTTAAGAAAATAAGATAGAGTTTTTCTCTTATAGGTTCTCACCAACATGCCGACTTGACCTTGATAACCAAGTGACCTGTGACAGATGTCGTATGGGATATACTGGAAGAGATTGTGGAGAGTAAGTACTGATGGCTATTTGTTTCTTTCAAGTCCCAAGTTCAAATTTTAAGAATTTTTTTAATAAGGCTGATTCACCACAGCAATAGATCTTTAATTTTTGATATCCATCTTTTTCTTTTATTTAGGTGTGCACAAGGATATGTTGGAAATCCAAGAGAACCAGGAGGATCATGTCAGAGAGAAGAGGGTAAAAATTTCTTATTACATGAATACAACAAAGATAAGTCAAAGTTAATGACAAATTCGTATGCAAATACATAACCATCAAGAGATATTAGTTCAGAAGTTGTGAAAATAATACCTGAATGTCACAAGAGGCATGTTATGATATGCCACCATTACATTAAGCAACATATCTGAAAGTATTATGCCAATCATTAATTGTTTCACTCCTTAGATATATACCTGTTATTAAGAGGTGTACTTGTTTAATGAGTGCTTTAGAAAGAATTAACATGTAAGAGGTAACATTTTGTATGGAAAAAACATGGAAATGTCAAATATATACATTTAAGAAATGTAATTGTTCAATTGTGTGAATGACTTAAAATGTGCAACGTTGATTTACTGTTATAACTTTGGAAAGCACTTGAAAAAATGTTATATTGGGTGATTTGTTGCTGAAAAAATCTTTGTATATGATCGGCTTATGTATTTATGACATAGAGTTTTTTTGTTTTTTATAGTGGATTATCGACCAAGAGTCACTGTCTCACCTGTCCGAGTTTCCGAGCCAGTTGGATCAATGGTTATGTTTCAATGTTCAGTTCAAGGCCGTGGACCATTTAATGTTGTTTGGAGTCGAAATGATGGTCGACCATTACCAGATCGTATTAGGACTCAAAGATATGAGTTGATAATAAATGATATTCAGTATAATGATGAAGGAAGATATGTTTGTACTGCTTCCAACCAATATGGTAGTACCCGAGCTAATGTACAGTTGACAGTAACCAGTAAGTTGGGATTATTATAATGATTGACATTAATAAGTATTTTTCTTCTGAAACAATTTGGAAATATGTACATGTTCATATAATGTCCAACATGTAATATTATTTCAGTGTTATTTTGGGTTTATTCTAAAATTATATAATTATTCTTTACTTTTTCAAAGGACCAGAGCAACCTCTTCGTGTTATTATTGAATCACCAACAGAAGTTGATGTTGATGTTGGTACCTCTGTAAGATTTGTGTGTAGAGCTGTGTCTTATAATAGTGAGGTTAGTAAGTATGGACTGAAGTCCAAAATCTCATACATGCACAGATTAATATGTTTATGTATGAAGCTGAACAAATGTGATTAATACCACTTTGTAACTTTTTTAAACTAAAGTCATTCTGACAAACATGTAAGAAATTTTTTTTATGCTTGAATAGGCCAACTATGTATTATCATGGACAAAGAATGGTGCAGGTTTACCTGTTAAAGGTATAGATCAGAATGGTGTTTTAGTAATACCTAATATACAACCTGAAGATGAAGGTACCTACACATGTACTGGATCAGATCAATTTAGTGTTGATAGAGCTACAGCAGTTGTTCGTGTTGGAGGTAAACTATTCTCTTTAATTGACAACTCACCAATAATTAAATACAGCCAATTCATTTTTATGTGTTATAAAGTAAAAAAAAATGATCAAATGTGAATGTAATGTTTAGAATGTTTAGTGTGAAGATACTTGATAAACTTTTTATCCATTTAATAGCCGGTGACGAAAGCCCTGTTGTCAGAATTGAACCTAGATATGTCCAGGTACAATATGGTGAAGCTGTTGAATTGCTTTGTACTGCATCTGGTAACCCACAACCTGTTGTTGAATGGTTCCGTGGTAATGGTGAGGCACTGCAGAGCAGTGTATCAGTTGTAAATGGATTATTTAAGATTGCCTCTGCAACAAAGAATGATGAATCGGAATATTATTGTAAAGCTACAAACTCAGCTGGTATGGCTCAAGTGAGGACAATTGTGTATGTTACTGGTCAACCAGGTAAAATTATTGACAAATATTTTGTTTTTTATCAAAAAACAGGTCATAGAAAAAATAATCTTAATTTCTGTTATGCTAGGTTCCCACTATCACAATTCCCACTACAATTAAGTCGTGGTTTTAATCTTGGAGTAATGGTGGTGATCCTATCAAGTCTTATCATATATTGAGGTCAGTCATGGCAATCGTGTTAATCGTATCGAAACGTATCCGAATGTATCTTCACGTACCAGATCGTGGACTCAATAGGGACAACCCTTTCATAACTCATCGCACGACAGTGGGAACCTAGCATTAAAAGACTATGTAGGGCAATATAGAAAGTATATGATACGTATTATTGACAATTGATTTTTAAATTTTATTCCTAATGAAGAGTATATTTCAAAATAATCTGTTTTTTTTAAAAAGAGAAGATTCTACACAATACATGATATATTTTAGTGGAACCAGAAGTACAGATTATCATCCGTCAAGCTACAGTTGTTGGTGTTATTGGTTCAACTGTAAAATTAGAATGTTACTCCCGAGATGGCAATGTTTTCTTGGTATGGAGTCGACAAGGTGGATTACCAACAGGTAAATGAACTTATCAATATGCACAATATTCAAGTGAAGACACTATAATTTTCTGAGTTACAAGATGTATTCCATTTCTCTACAAATTGTGATAAATGTCATGTAAAGAGCAGGGTATCTCTACTTTAACACTTGGCTTATGTTGCTGACAGTGTGATCAGATTTGCTGAGAAAAGTAGGATTCATTAAATATGGCTAAAAATAACTATTTAAATATGGGACTGAGTGTTTCAAATTACTGTTCTGCTTAAGAACCATGAACTCATTTAGTGATTTAAGAAAAGATATCCAAATGTGAATAATCCAAGATAAAGTTATATCAGATTCAGTGGTTATATAGACAAATTAGCAAATATTCTACCTGTAAAATATGTTTAGTTCAAAAAAAGAAATTACTGGGTCTATGCCTAAAGTGTGGTTTATATGGTTAACAGTTATGTGGGTTATGAGTCAAATGTAGCTCTCTAGCTGTAATGGTTTTTGAGTCAAAAATAGCTATAGATGTATTTGTTATAATTCAGGTACTAGTGACCAAAATGGTGTCCTGACAATTCCTAATTTACAGCCTTCATATGCTGGTACATATACATGTACTGGTACCACACCTTCGGGAAATAGTGGCACTGGACGAGTTGTAGTTGAAGTGCGACCTGACGTAGAGCGTAAGTATTGAATTTAAATCTAGGACTTCACCAACGTTGAGGTCACTTAATTGTGCACTAGGATTTCACTGAAGTGATTTTAAAGCCATGCCAGCTTGCTCCTTTTGTTAAATTTGATGGAAAGTCAGTAATAGTGAGTTCCCGTTGTATTGATTACGGACATATAAGTTATAAGTGCCATCTATAACTATTTACATATTGAAATGATTTAATCTGTCTAATAAACTGATAAATTACTGCCCAATGATTTTGACTTAAAATTGGAAAAAGCATATATTCCAAATTAAACAAAATGGAAGCATAGATTGTTGAAGTATGGTCAGTTCTCATGATTGTTTTTCTATTTATATAGGTGAAACACCAACAGCCAGAATTGATCCAGATATGCAAACAATTGGAACTGGATTAACAGGCACCCTCCGATGTATAACATCAGGAAAACCTAAGCCTACTGTTACATGGTCTCGAGCTCGTGGTGAACTTTCAGACAATCATGTTGTAAGTTGACAAATGTTTCAAGATTTTGTAGCACCGATATATAGTTCTAAAAGGATGTAGATGTTACAGTAGTGCTGGGTGATATAGGAAAATATGGATGTCACAATTTTTTTATATAATCAATGACTTTGAAAGACCTCGCTTTAACAATTTATCAACCTGAAAAAGTTATGTTCACTCAGGCAGTATAAGACAGTAACTATATTTGTGCCAGAACCACTGAGCAAGTATATGTATAAAGAATATAATGAAGCATGTGTATAAAGAATATAATGAAGCAGCATATGTAAAAATGAACACAATAATTGGTATCTTAATATGTTGTAAAAACAAAACACACGTAAAGAAAGTAATGTTGGAATAATAATGAAAAAGGAAAAGGACACACTGAGCTGAATGGGACAAAACTATTTTTTGTACTTTGTATCTCTAGACTATCAAAAACTCAGAAGCAATATATTTATAGATATTGTCAAATTATTTTGATTTGGATAAGATTTGGTTTCATTATCTTTTAGAAAACAAAATATATTTAATTTCAGGTAAATGGAGAAACACTGAGAATAACACAGGCTACAATGTCTGATCGTGGTATCTATGTTTGTATGGTTGAAAATGTTGCTGGACGTGCCCAGGCCTCGGCCATTATTGATGTTGAACGTATGATTTATTTACTTTACTTACATATACAATTATATTTTATTTTTAGTATTTTATAGCTTATAAATCATTTACGTACCAAGTGAGCACAAATCTCATACATGACATGGTACAATTGAACACAGTTTTATGTAGTTTTAAGCAGTAAATAAAGTGATAAGACATGTGCTACTGAACATTTATTGATAAACGGTTTTAAATGAAATGAGCATACCTGTAGATTTTTGACTAATGAATTTCTTAATGTTAATTGAATGTTTAAAAAGTATCTTTTTGTTTGTTGTGTTAAATAATTAGGGCGAGAATTGCCAACTTTAGAAATTTACCCTCAGGAATCGATTACCTTGCCTATTGGTGGTAACGGAATGTTCCAATGTCGAGTTCAGGGAGGAAGTCCGTCTCCTAATGTCACATGGTCTCGGTAAGTTAGGATATATAATTCTAAAATCGTATAAATTACAGCTTTAATAAATATTTTATACTTATATAAATACAGGGCGAGAGTTACCAATCGTCGAAATCTATCCTGAAGGAAGTCAAACTATTGCATTAGGTGGAAGCGCATTATTTCAGTGTCGCATATCTGGTGGATCCCCTGCTCCAACAGTTGTTTGGACAAGGTTTGTGGTGTCAGCTCCCCGCTAACACTAACAATACCTAACTCTATGTGTGTCAATGTTGTAATCTATTCCTTCACTCTAATTCGATGTTATACTTGTATATCTTTGAAAATTATGAATTAGTTAATAATTTTGAATATGACATTAAAATTTAAATTTATATTTAAATTTAACATATATGTTATAAAAATATGGAATGTGTATAATTGTATTGAGTTAAATTTTAACAACCAGCCACTCCGATCTAACAACATTTTATTTATTTTATTGTATGACAAAGAAACCCAAAAAGTTTCTGACAGAAATAATGTCCACAGTTCAAGGTTTAGTCAGTTACTATCAAAATTTTAAAACAAAATGTTGTTAGATACAGTTGGGATAATTAAATCGTGAATGTGTTGTCTGTAGTTAGATTAATTATAATGGTATGTCGTAGAATTAATGATATAATTGAAATAATGATAAATGTCTATTCCTTCTATACACAATATATCTGTATGCTGCATGCTATTTATTTAATTTCCTGTGTTCTTTATCATTTCAATTATCTGTTCAATTTGTTAAAGTGATATTATAATCTCGTATTTATAAAAAAAACATTTGTAACATTTTTATTTTTCTATATTTGAGTTAAACAGATTATGTTGATATTCTGTTCGGAAAAAGACCCATTATTAACAGTATAGGTTTATTTTTGCAATACATAGCTTGTCTCTTCGATACTTTTAAAACTATACCCCAGTCTGAAAGTGTGTGGGTATGTGTTACATGTGTATTTATACATGTTGATCTGTCCATTCAGACACCAGCGTACCATAACTGCTTGCTTGCAAATTTTTTGCAAGTTGCACCTTAAAGTGATAACTTTTGTCCTTTTATGTTCTTTGATATTTGTCCTATTTATCTACGCAATTATTTCTCATTTGCTAACAAAGAATAAGGAAACTGTGTAAAACTGTTCAAAATTCATGTTGCTCAAGCACATAAAATCGAAATAATCATTAAATCAAATTGAAGAGAAAACATTTAATTTTTCACTGTGAATAGGAAACTCATATGTAAAAAAAAGTTATCTTTATCTTCAGGACATATATTTTAGTCCCTGAATCTGTTGACGTCCAGCCCATGTTGACTTTATTAAATTATTTAGATGTATGCCTATACTTTTTTAACATTTCAGTTCTCTGTCTTGTGAATTAAAAAGTATTTCTAATTCTATGGCTATGAAATTTGGAAATATTTATATTTATACATTTAGGTTTTGTATGCATTATTTTTAATGTGACTTCATCTTTAAGGTATGTTATAAATCAAATTGAATATATCCTTATTTTGTTAATATATGAATGATTGTATATTTTTAGAGCTAGTAATGAACCATTTACATCTACAACTGATGTAATGGATGGTAATGGTGTTATAATGTTTAAACAAGTAACTGGTGAAGAACAAGGACAGTATATATGTACTGCTACTAATGTAATGGGAACTGTTACAGGAACAGCTTCTCTTAGAATAGAAGGTAATGATAACCTGTTTCATTGATTCAAGCACTCTCTTTAGAAATGCAAATGTACCAAATGTATATCACTCCAGTCAGAATCCTTGCAGAAAATTGGATGAATTTTCAACAATTCATGATAAAAGACTATTGATTTTCAACATTTTGGTTTGGGCACAACATCACAAGAAGTGATGTGTTTGGTCATATTTTATTTATTTTATTAAGCCAACTAAAGTGTTAAGATGGAATTATGTATATATTTATATTATATTAACTATTTTTATATGTTACTAAACTCATATTCCATCTTCCTAGTCATAGATAAATGACATTATACACTATCCATTCTTTTGTTTGTTTTGTTTTTTTTGATGCTGGGGAATTATTATTAGTTTAGAATGGAGAACACAAATTTAGTTTCAGAGTTATTGTCTTTGATCACTTTGAGTGATCTTGCAGACTTTCAAAAGGTTCACTAGCCCGGTTTGTGCCGAAGAAATAGGACGCTAAACCCCATTTCATTTCAAATTCAGTCATTTTGTGCAGATGTATGTAATAAATTACTTTGCATTTCAGGTCCTCCAAAGATCAATATTAAACCTGGCCGAAGAGTAACAGCTTTAGTTGGTGAAACTGTTACCTTAGAATGTACTGGTGAGGGAGCACCAACACCCAATGTGTTTTGGCGTAGTGAGACACCAAGAAGAAGCGACATCCTGCCAGAAGCATATGAACCACAAGATGGATCTGCATTACTTGTCTTTGAAGATGTACAGAGACAAGATGCTGGTCGATATATCTGTATAGCTACAAACGAGAAAGGCAAAACAGAAGATACTGTTGATTTAAGTGGTTAGTAGATTTTCTGACTGCTAATCTTTTCCCCTTACCAAATGTTCTTCGTTGTTTAATAGAAATGATTCCATTACTGCATATTTACAAAGTCATCTCAACTCTTTAACTTGTCTTTATTTTTTTTTGTTCTTAGTTAACGACCGTAGACCGTCAGGAGAACCATTTGTTAATATTGGTGGACCAGAAAGGATTACAGTAGTTGAAGGCCAGCAATTAGAGCTTAGTTGTACTGCAGAAGGTAATTTTACTTCAAATATTAGAAACTAAAGCAGAATGTATTAAAGGGACCATACTGATTTTAACATAGTCTCAGAAATAAAAGTCTGTGTATGTATGAAATTTAAATGCCAAAATACAGAGGAATGGTGTATTTACCTTGTCTCAAAATTTCAGCTCAAAATATTGAGTCGTTTAGGCGTAAACATCAAAATCGCTTATCTGACATGCAACCCTTTTAAGATTTCGGGTCAATTTTTTCGTTGGGTGAGCTAATAATCTATTGACTACCTTTAGAGGTCTATACAGTGCATGACCCACGTGCTGTACTTGATAACGAAAGGTCAAATTCAACTACATGTTATTTTTGTACAATAAAGTCTGGTTTTATCCAGACACCATATGATACAGCTCGGGAACCCAGTTCCCATGTCCAGATGAATGACAGGTTTAAGTTTTTTGAAAACGTATCACGTATATTGAGTTAGTTGCTCTGCCATAAGGTAGAGCATTTTAAGGACTTTTAACACAAAATTAAGCAGTTTTATTCTCCAAAATATAAGCATCATTAAAATATTAAGAATAGGCCTAATTATTATATATTGCTTTCATTTTAAAATTTAAGATTATACAATTTCATTGATTTATATATTTTTTTTGATGTGGTTATTGTTGCAAATTTGTGGATTTGATATACTCAATTGAAATTTTGACTATGATATTGACGAGACCCTACTTTTCAGGTTTCCGTAGTACAATTATTAAGTGGAGAAGACCTCTTGGTTCTCAGTTACCAGCTGGTCATTCAGTACGTGGTGGAGTTTTATATATCCCAAGAATTACATCTGATTCGGATGGAGAATATGTTTGTGTTGTGCAGACTGAACGTGGAGAATATACAGACAGTGTCTTCATTATTGTGTCTGGTAAGAAGTCTAATTTTGTATGGTTTAATGGTCGAGAGCGAGACATTAAGTAATATATTGATACTGCACGAGGCGTTAGCCAAGTGTTGTTTCAATATATTACGCAATATCTTTAGCTCGAGACCATTAAACAACTTAAAATACAGACACTATCCTGCACAAGCTTTTCAATGAAATATGTCACGCGAGTCCAATATTTCATCTAGTATAGATAATGTATGATTGGCAAGTTGCTATGCTAATTTGTCTTGCTCATTTAATATATAAACAAATTATTCCATAGTTAATTGTTTTATTTTATTAGCAGATTAAGGAATCAGTCAGATATGGTAATTAAGGAATTAACATTTCTAATATGCATTCGGTCACTGTGACGTCACTAACGTTTATGGGGACGAAGTGTGTTTTCGATAATTGGCACTGCAGTTTTTATGGGAGGTCTATATTTGCAACTTTGTGTGCAGATGGCTCTATTAATTTTAATCAGATTGGTGTGTAAAGTGTATTTTGTAACAACTGGGTATGAGTACATAAAAATTTTTTGGGCCGGTTTATGTGCTCCCTAAGTATTTTCATTTATGGGTTTATTATAGTTCTTCCTCGACTCAGTGTTACTCCAAGCAACATCAAGGTCCTACCTGGAGATGAAGTATTCTTAAGATGTAGAGGACAAGGTGCTGGTCCATTTACTTATGAGTGGCAGAAGGTGAATGGTATCATATCTCCTACTGCTGTAGAAAGAGATGGTGTTTTAGAAATAAGACAAGTAACAGCTGCTGATGCTGGTAGATATAGGTGTATTGCTACAAGCAGTGCTGGTAGTACAGAAGGCTATTCAGATGTTTCTCTATCAAGTAAGTTTAAACATTGTATTTAATATTTTTAAAGATGAAAGAAATTCTGGCAAACGTGTTTGAAAATATTAATTTGTGTAATTTTTTACCCCTAAAATTACAGAGAATACGGTGACATTAAATACTGTAAATTTGACTTATCCATATGAATCTAGAAATATTCAGATGTGGGTATAACGGGATATTGATGTTGCATTTGCATTTGCCTTTATGCATACAATAGATTATGGTCTGCATTAAAATTTATGCAACTTGATATAAGTTATGTGATGATATGTAGGATAATATGTAAAACATGCACACAAAGAACAATGACTATGAATAACTATAGCTTGTGTAAATCATTATATAGAGATTGATTTTTCCAAAACATTTGGTACCCAAACTCGGATTTAATATCCTTGTGTCAGCTAAAGCCTGCTGGTTCTTGATTACAACATCCTGTCGGGAAAACTCAATCTGATTAAAACACAGATCCAATTTTGTTTCGTTTTTATAGTTCAAAAATTCGATTTTACTGGTCTTTACTACACTTTGATCTGGAAGCGTTGTTATTTAACTTGTGTTGTGCTTGAAATGAGGGGTCAGCCAATCAAATAGTCTGTCGAATCGAGCGTTTGACCTTTTTTTGCGCGGAACTGTGGGTAGACATTAGCAGCAATAGAAATCAAAACAAAGCAAAAGTAGATAAAAAATACATGGCGGACGCTAATTGGTTAATCGAATGACTGACGTAATCGGGTCAAATGTCCCTTGCTTGGTACCTGACGTCATAGAACGTGAACTCCCACCATAACTTGTTAGATCTACATGTAGTGTAGGCCATCGAAAGTATAAAAAAAACGAAACGAAATATAGATCTATATTTTAATTAGATTGGGGAAAACTCAGCAAATGAAGAATACACACTTTGTCATTCATTTTTGAGCTCGGTTCATCAAAGAGTGTACAGAAAATGCAGTCACACTGTTTCTTACCTCTGGCGATATTTAACCCATGTTTCAGTCATTATCTTACCCTTGTTAATTAACACACTGTGTTTTTAGTTTTTGAGCTCTTACTGCCTTTTATTTGTATTTAAAGTTAATTATATGCATGTGATGTTATGTGTATTTTACCACTGGAATGTATCAAATCTATGGAGGTTCACAAATAGCAAAGTACTAAAGTAGTATCTTGTGTTCTAGAAAAAGAACGCACATGCTGCCTAAAGCACAATGCTAGCCACTACATATATAGACTGTAAAAGTTAAACTTAGGTTGACTGCATAGAAAATGTAACTGATTATTGGATACAAATAGGCAGTGGATATTTAACCGTATATGGCAAAGTATCTACTTCCGCTATTTTACCGTACATCGTTTCTGATTGGCTAATTTGTATGATGATGTGATACCTTATTCAAAATGGCGGAAAGTACAGATGTTCTGAAAATAGGAGATAAATTTGAACCCTAACCCTAACCCATTTTTCTAATCCATCAAAATGGGAAATTAAATTGAAATAATTACAATAGTGTGTTCTTAATTTATTTTCAAATTTTGGGATTAATACTGATTTTTAAGATAGCCGTATACGGTTAAATTCATCTCATGTACGATCAAATAATCCAGGAACTGACACTTGATGACGTCACTATATTCCAGCCAATCAGAAACGATTTATGGTAAAATAGCGGAAGTAGATACTTTGCCGTATACGGTTAAATATCCACTCCGATACAAATATGCAAAATAACTCTGGTGTGTTGCTAGTATTTGAAGAGCTGTTTACAGCATTAGTCAAACAGTAGCATATAAATAATAAGTTAAAAACAGCCACAGCCCTCAGCACAGTATTGAACCAGAAACGGAATTTGTTTAATTTGCCAGACCCAAATTTCATCAAGGGCAACGCAGATAATTTAAATTCTGTTTTCATATATTATAGTCAGACCAACTGTTGCTGTAGACAATAGAGATGTTACACAGAGAGCTGGACAGACATTAGAATTACGTTGTACTGCTACTGGTAGCCCACCACCCGAAATACGCTGGATGAAAGAGGGTGGTGAACTTCCATTACAACATGAAGTTAGAAATGGTGTACTTACGTAAGTAGGCTTAGATATTTTTCTGTAGTCGTTTCAAATAATTTCAAATCTCAATTTATATTTCTAAAAAAGAAGTTTTCATTTAAGTATGAATAGGTAGAATACTTTCATTTGAAATGAATGAATGAATGAATGACATGGGGTTTAACATCCTACTTTTCTGCACAAAAATGACAAATGAAGACTTGTTTTTATTTGGAAGAAAGTAGAAAAGAACATGTATTGACAACTATTAATTTCATTTAATTAAATGCATTTTACAAACATTAGATCTATTGCAAGTCTGGATTTTTTCCAGCATAAATATCTGCTACACACATGAAACTTTGTTTTGATGATTCAGCCAGAAATTCAGTAAAATAAATAAAAACAATTGCATTTATTAACAATGTCATGAAATACATTTTAAAACCTTTATTTCCAATTACCTGTTGATTTTTTTCCACCATGAAATTCAGTGAGATACCTAAAACTTTGTTTGACTCACTTGACCAGAAAATGGTCCTCTAGTAGGCACACCAGTTGGGGTTCTGAATGGCTGAGACTACACGCCGTCTGCTTTTGCTACAAAAAATTGTCTCAGTCAACCAGACATTAAAAGAAAATAGTTTAGTCAGGTTGTTCAAGACTATATTGTGCTGTCTAATGATTGGCTGAAGAAAAAAAAAAGATGTAGGCCTTCTTCAGCAATAACATTCCCTATACTATTTGCATATATAGCAGTACCTCTGGATAAAAAATCTGTGCTTTGAAAATCTGAAATCTGTGCTTTGAAAAAATGTTATGTAGCCTTGTGAATCTGAGAAGATTGTATGGGGAAACTCCAGAAACTGAACTATCATTATGATCATCGACCATAAGGTTTGTTTGCCTTTGCATTGACTTTGGATGTTTATTTGGACTGTTAATGATACTAAAACACGGTATAGATATAAATATGTTAATCCTGTTATATTTTGGTTATACAAATGTAAGCATGATATCTTGTTGTGGGAAATTTTCACAGAACCCCAAAACATCGGAAACTTTGCTTCGCCAATAAAACCTTAAAATAGGCCCTCATATATAGGCCTACTTGAATTTATGCTAAATATTATTAATAGATTATTTTATTATTTGTAGAATCTATAATATTCAGGCTGCTGATCAGGGTAGATATATTTGTACAGCATTCAATGAGGGAGGTTCTACAAGAGATTTTGTCTATGTCAGAGTTACAGGTCAGTAGAAAATGTTGTCAAGCTTAGATATTCTTACTGAAATCTGATGAGATTCACCATGATGTTGTTTACAAAAAATGTCATTTTGAAGACAAAACAGCTCAGAGGGCCTACCCTGTTTAAGTAAACAATTTCAGGATTAAACTCATTGAATGTATCTTAAATTTGTTTTGTTTATAAATATTATTTCCATTGAATTTGTTGCTATTGTATGTTTTTATATGGTTATTTAAAATATTTTATGTTTTTCAGATCTGCCAGACATTGGCACCCCTCTAAACAGAGGTGTTCAGACTGTTGATGTTGGAGATAGAGTAGAGTTTGAATGTATTGTTACAGGTAAAATATATTTATCTTAATTTGAATTTGCCATATGAAAAAAAAAGTTTTTGTAATTTGACATCTAAATTTGGGGTTAGTACAATGATAACTTGTTTGAATTATGTTAGTCAAGCATTTGTTGACTGGACTTAACTAAGATATCCCTTTCACATATATAAAAGAACTCTTGACAGTCGTAATTCTCCTCCCTGTGCACACTTGATCACAGAAATGATACGTATTGCATTTATGATGTTGAATTTTATTCTATTCATTTCTAATTTCCATTTTTACGCCCCAGTTTTTCAAACTGCTTTATTTAATTTGTCTTGACAATTTTTTTACAAACAATTATATCCTATTATGCAAGGGATACTCAGAGAAGTATATTTGTATGGGAGACGGGGAGGTGAGGGATTAGTCCCTATGTGACCTATATAGTGTCAAGTGGCCATTTAAACCTCTTTCTTACATATTTAGCAATGTTGTTATTGTTTTGAACAGGTACACCACCACCAACTGTTACTTGGTCTAAACTTGAAGGGCCACTCCCAGCAACAGCCGAGATTGGAGAAGGTATTCTAACTATATCTCAAGTTAAAGAAGAAGATGCTGGTACTTACAGATGTACTGCAACAAACCAGGCTGGTTCGGTTAAATCACAAGTACAACTCTTTGTTAGAGGTAAAACCCATTTAACAAAATCTAATCTTCTTATTCAACCCAATCTTTTATGCCTGTTTGATCTACATTGGCTGCAATGTTCATTATCCATGGAAGAGGAGGCCACACGTAGTTGACTGATATTGCACTGGCAGCTCGACTAGAATATCCCCATTTCGATTTTAAGTGTGGACTGAGAAGAACCTTCAGGATTTTTTAAGCCCAGTTCGCACTTGTCAGTGCTGGGCGGGTAAGGAAGTTATGCGTAGTCTTTCGAATGGTACAAATTTGTGCAAAAATCTCCCTCTCTCATTGGACCCGCAGCCATAGAAATTAACTTTTTTTTTCTAACACTATTTATTCAATAAATATTTACATATTATAAAGTACAATATATAATTATGGGATTTGAAAACAAATCATAGCTTATGTAAATTCATCTCCCATAAATTAAACATGACCAAACATATTGCTTAAACCCCATTCCATTCATTATCCACAACTGTTAACTTTCATTCTTTTTATACGCCCACATGGAAATGTGGTTGTATATTGAAATAAAGAAGCCTATTTAGTTTCAATAATTTCTGTTTATTACATCTAGAGTTATGGCCCTTGATTTGCTTTTTTGAACCTTGTGAACGCTCCAACGCCAATATTTGCATTATTTAAATTCGTAAAACTAAGAATCCTATTGTATTTCAACATTTCCGTTTATCACGTCTTGGATTATGGCCCTTGTTCCACTTTTTAAACCTTGTGAACACTCTAACGCCAAAAGTTATCATCTGATCTGTATGAAATTTATAGCCTATGCATCATTGATATTAGTGAAATCACGAAGCCTATTGAATTTTAGCAATTTATAATGATTACTTCTAGAGTTATGGCCCTTGTTTCACTTTCTTCAACCTTGTTAATGCTCAAATGATGAAAGTTATATGCATTATTTAAATTAGTAAACCCTCAAACGACAAAAGTTATAATCTGATCTGTATGAAATTGTCTTGTAAATGCCCCCAATTACCTACAAAAGAATGCAACAACCCTTGTCGACCGCTCGGACGATTTAACTGCTGTGGGCATGTTTCATTGTCTGGCAACCTATCTTTTTCTCTTTTTAGCCCAACCTACTTTCCTACCATCCAGAGATATGAATACAGCAGCATTAGGAAGTAGTACAACTCTATCATGTGAAACAAGAGGTTATCCAGAACCAGTTGTAACATGGTCAAAACAAAATGGAGATTTACCAAGGTAGTAAACATATTCAGTTTATATCTTCTCTGATATTGTAATATATTTTGTAGAAATTAGAAATAGTTAAGGAAATATCTAATAGAATTTGACAATCAAAAAATATTTGAAATAAAATATACAGGATTTAATGCTGGGTTGGGTTTTTTTTCCAGTGAGCATCGCATAGTTGACAATAATCTAGAAATAGAAAGAGTTCGAGAAGAAGATTCAGGAACCTATTTCTGTAATGCTGCTAATCGATATGGTTCTGTTAGATTACCAATTAGACTTATTGTGGGAGGTAAGTCGGTTGTAATGTATTTATATGAATTAACTTTTACCTCATGTTTATTTGCAAGTCTGGAAATAAGACACCTGTCACATACATTGTCAGGCACAATTTCCCCCATGTCTGTCATTTTGTCCAACACTGACTTTTTATGTATTTTTTAAAATTATATTTAGAATGTCTGGCACAAAGTTCAAAGTGTCAGGTACTAGTTCAAATGTGTCTGACATTTTGTTGGATAGAACTGAAATCATTATTTTCAGGCTCTTTAATTGGTAATCTGGTCTTGGCATTATATTAGAATATTATATTGATTTACTTATTTAATTTTTCAGCAATGGTTCCCTACTTTAGGCAAAACCCTAACTCTTACATGAGCTATGCCCCATTGCAGAATGCCTATCTTGATTTTGATGTAGTCTTGTCATTCCGCCCTGAGTCGACAGATGGACTCCTGTTGTATAATGGTCAATATAAAGATGGTAATGGAGATTTTATATGCTTTGGATTGAACGGAGCTTATCCTGAATTCAAGTTTGATATTGGTTCAGGACCAGCTGTGATCAGAGGACAACAACCACTTGAGATGAACAAATGGCACACAGTACAACTGAAGAGAGATAGAAAGAATGGTAATATATCAGTTTCCTTCCTCATTTTCAGCTCAACACACCTAAAGTTCCTTTATTGTCATCCTGAAAAGTAATAATGAATAAGAGAAATATTAATATCTTTAAATGATATTTGATTTTGCATGGATCAATTCTAAGACATTTATTAATTTTAGACGTACCTTACATGATTATTGTCATCTTCTATCTATACAGGTACTTTAATAGTTAATGATCAACCAGCTTACAATACAGTTGCTCCTGGTCGTTTCCAGGGCCTTGATCTCTTGGAAAACATGTACTTAGGTGGTGTACCTAACTATCAAGCTATTTCTCCATCATCAGGATATGCTAATGGTTTTGTTGGTGAGTATTTACACAACTGCATTACTGCAATCTTCAAATTTGTTTTGACCTTCTTTGTCTTATATATTTTAATGCTTAAATTATTTTAAGGCTTAAATTATATTAAGCCTTAAATTATTTTAAGGCTTAAATTATTTTAAGGCTAAATTTCATGATTATGATGGTTTCAAGATCTTCATTTATATGTTTAATCGGATTGAATTTATAATCTGAAAATAATAAGTTGTCGTTTGAGTTGTTGTTTCTCAATTGATGACATCTAAAAGATATGTTTATCTCTAATTAAGTCATTTAATTTAAAATCCTCGAATCATGTTATTGCATTGAAATATGTATGTTTACTGTCATCACCTTGTTCTGTTTATTAGCAATTCCTTGTGGACAATATAGAGGGATACATTTATCATCCGATGGACTAAATATGTGTATATTTATACACATATTTATGGCCTTATGAAGAATTTGGGATGCTCTGGCTATTAATTATACACAGTATTTATTTCCATGTGAAGAAGTGTTTTAATTTTCAACAATTTCCGATAAATATTGCACTTGATCACTTTGAAAAATCAACTGGATGTTTTAACCGCTAAAAAGATTATATTTGCTTGAAAGTCGTATGTAATGTTTATGTTGTTCATGACATGAAGCTTTTGATTTTCATGAAAAATCTTGTAATTGCTTTAAGGGCTAAAGTTATCAAAGGAAAGACTTGATTGAGACTTTTGACACGACATAACAAGGTGAACACATGTGTACAAAAGTTCCATATTTTTATCTAATGTGATTTGTTTAAAACAGGTGCTGTAAGTGAAGTACAGTTACAAGGATTACCACTGAATCTTGGTGCTGATGCTATTGAAATCTATGGTATTGATCAGTACAATGTTTGTCAAGATAGACCATGTATTAACAGAGGACAATGTCAGCCAGCTAATAATAAATATGGTTACCGTTGTGTCTGTCCTCAAGGTTATGCTGGTGTAAGATGTGAAGTTTCAGGAGAAAGTTGTTATGTTGGTAAGGTCTTTTTATCTTGAAATCAGTATATTTAAATTAGTAAATTTTCAAACTTTGATTTTAATTGAATGAGAATGATGGGACTTGGTGTCTAGTTTCACTACATCAATTCCATGACTAAGATCAAATGGAAGGAGAGTGATGAAACTTCTTTTATAGTTTCATTAATCTTCTCCTTGGCTAAGTTTGATAATGAACAATTTCTGCTCAGGTTAAGCAGTTTGATTGCTCAATGCTTTATTAAAGGGGAATTAGGTAAGATTAGATAATGAGCTGACAGTTCTCGCTATAATATTTAAAAAAAAACCCAGATAACGAAAACAGAATATGCTGAAAATTTCAGTCAAATTGCTTTACTCTCAACCAAGATATTAGCAATTCAATTTTAGGCTAGCCTAGATCGTCATTACTACCATTGTTACGATAATATACAAAGTTTTGATTATCCATTTTTGAATCATCTGTTACAAAACGTATTCATATCCATATTTAATGTGTGTTATCTACATATTTTGGGATTGATGTTTGGAGTCATCAGCCTAATTGAAACATTTAAATAAATGAATAGCTTAAATGATATGATTATAACTATTGATGTATTTTGATTTCATTAGGAGCTTGTGGTAATGAAGGTCGGTGTGTTGATTTAGCCACTGGTGGATTCCAGTGTGTCTGTCCCATTGGACAAACAGGTGTTGGATGTCGACAAGGTATGATATTGAATATTTATTTAGGAAAGATAAAGAAATATATGTTGATTCGAAATAAAAAAAAAAAATCAACCTTTTCTTATTTTTAACCTGTTTATTGTAATTGATGTATTGGTCTTTTATTCACAGCAGTCACTATCATTGATCCAGCATTCAACCGCACATCATTTATTTCCTACCCAACAATTAAGAATGGTTTATTACAAATGAACGTCAAAATTATGTTTAAACCACAGTCTTTAGAAGATGGCATTGTATTATATAATGCTCAACAACAAGATGGACGTGGAGATTTTGTGGCTGTTGTTATTAAGGATGGTTACTTAGAATTCAGATTTGACACTGGATCAGGTTGGTGATATTCATTAGAAAGTTGTACAATGAAGTTTGATATATATAGATTTTTGATCAATGTTTTTTTGGTGTTTTTTTTACACATTGTCCAGATTGGCCTCTGTGATTTTCCTGGACTATGTAATCCTGAGAGTGTTTATATACTATCCAAGATTATTTGCCATTGTTCTTTGATTGTCTGATATTACATGCTTATGCACCGCAGTCTCATTCATGGAGATGGAAAGAAAAATGCGGTAGACACATTTGAAGAAAATGAAGTTCTTGCCAAGATTATACTGTAAAGCAAGTAAACTAAGTAACATGAAATTATTGTGATTGACCGTATAGCGATATGCATATGCTATGAAGTTATTGCGATCAGCCATAACCATAATTAATTAACAGCCTAAACACATTTGTTTCACCGATAATATCATAGATAATATGGTCTCAGTAGTTTTTACATCAAAACAAATGGAAGTGTACCTACAGAATGTCTTAACATGTTTATTACCTACAGAATGTCTTAACATGTTTATCAAAATAATTTGTTATTTATCTGAAGACAAAAATGATGTCCATAAACATGTTAAGGATAAATATGTTAGGATAAGATAAGATAAATCAAAATTCATAACCAAAGGTGACAACCATTTTGACATAAGGAGTAGCATGAACAAAAACTGCCATGAAAATACACTGTGCAACCATCATTTGCATTTTAGTCATGTATGTAAAGTTGTCTTGCTTTGTATTATGAAGCAAACAGAAACATAATTAAATGAAATGAAATGGGGTTTAATGTCCTGTGAATGATTTTAGGTACTGCTGTTCTGAGAAGTCGTCAACCATTACAGTTCGATGAATGGACAAGTGTTGTAGCAGAAAGAAGTGGAAGAGATGGTATGCTGGTGGTAAATAATGAGGCACCTGTTAATGGTATGTGTTTTATCCATTAAGTTGTTCTTTTAAATTGGAATGAGTTCAGTTCTGGCATAGATCTACTGTTGGATTTTTGAAGAAAGGAAAAAATAAAGCACTGGAAGCATCTAGTACCAAATCAGTATTTAAAAAAAGTATATAAAATGTTTTGTTATGATCAATTTTGTTGAAACTGAGAAAAATGCAAACCTGATCATTGGAAAGGATGGGAAAGTAGAAAAGAAAAGAAATGTTACAAAAACTGAAATTCAATTATGTTATTATAATTTTTTAATCATCGAACTTAAATACTTCCAGGCATTATATCCTTTTTTCTACAATTGTTTATTTATCAATTTGAAAGTTTATTATTAGACAGTAGATTAGAAAGCTTGTGAAAATTGTTCTATCTATATATATATATATATATATAAATTTGTGAAAGCATCAACCACATCATGTATTGATCCATATTCATTGGTGCCATTGTTGACAAACAAAACATTCTAGTATTGGGAGATCAGGAGATGCAACAAATCAGATTTTCAGAGAAATCGTGTATTTAATAAACTTATACTTTTGAATACAGCAGGTTTTTATAAAATCGTGTTAACTATACAACTTAAACCAATAAATTTAAGATCTAACATTGTATTCCAAATCCAAATGGTCTTGCTTATAATAGGTACATACTTGCTGATGAGTTTATGTTTTCTACTAGAATATCATTATAGATGATAGTAGTGGTCTTTTACTTCAAGATAAATTCACATAAACCCCTCAAATTTTGTGCATAACAGTGATCTTTCTATCAAAAGCAACAAAAACTAAAGATGCTACTGCCTCCTTACACGAAATGAACTTGATCTTTTAAAAGCAGGATAAAAAGTACACATCTGTGCCTTTTTTTCTGCATGATATCTTGGATTTAGAATTGTGTTTAAAGGTGGCTGCCAGCTTTATTCTATAATAATTATAGTCATAGCCCATAGTAGAATTTTGCTTAATGTAGAAAGAAAAGAGTATTGAAAATTGTAATAGGAGGGTTGTACACGTGATAAATCAATACATGCCAGCAAATCTAATGTAGGCCTATCTACGGAACATCAATTCTATTATAGACTGAAGAATTCAAGCATCTTGCCCTTGAAAGTTGATCTGCATGTATACATATTTGTACAACCCTTCCGTTACTTCTTTGTCATTCAATTAAAATTGTTATTATTAACAATGGCCCACTGTTGATGGCTCTCTCTCTGTTTCCAAAACTTGTTTTATAGCGAATGAATAGGAGTAACCTGTTCATTTGTGTGTTGTCTGATTTCCTATACCCATCCATCAGTAACTATACTTTAGTACATAGCACAGGTACTGAGTCTTATACAGTTGTCATGGAAACATTAAGCTAGTTCTGTTTTTGGTTTCACATTCAAAATTTCCATTTCAATATTGCGTTTTAGGTTAAAAATGCAGAATTTTTATGTATAAATTAAAATTGATACTGTAAACATGCATGTTTTGGTAATTCAAATCAATTGAAACAGTGTGATACAATTCCATACAGTAATTTTAAAGAGTTATTCTTATAATTACATTTTAACCAAAGGTAATTTTCAATTCACAAGTTATTTATCAGACAGTATGAGTCAATAGGAAAACTGAAAATCGGAATGTAATATACTGGTTGCTTAAAAAGAAATTGTTCCTAAATATTAGAGTTGGCGAATTGAAACAGTTCTTGTGCTATGACCTTTGAGAAGCAGCTATTTCAAATAGAACAGATATAGGCAAATATAATTTAATGCAGCTGACAGTTTATGTAGTTTTCTTCTACCTTATCAATATCACAAAAACTGGTATCTTGAGAGTGCAAAAATAAAGTATGCCTACGTGTATTTGCTTGTAGATGCACATGAATGAATGAGCCTAAATATCTAGTCTTACACTATATGATCAGACGAACATTACAAATAGAAAACATCCATATTTGTTTTCAATTAGCTTCATATATTCTGGTGCTAAAAATGTTTAGGGATTTGTTTTTGAATTTCTTAAAACTTAATTGATTGTGGCCTTGATTTTTCTTCTCGACCTAGAACGCCAACAGATTAACTACGACTATTTCTACTCGAGAAGGGATCGAGGTGATATCTATAACAGAGGTACAATAAAGTATTCACAGCTACGTTTATTTTTTGCGTTTTATTTTTTTAAAAGCTGCTTTTTCTTTTCCTGTCAGCCAAGCTTTTTGTCAAAATTTCTGTTTTTATTGTTTCGTTTCTTCTATTAAATTTTGTTTCCAATAAATTATCCTTTGTTTACATTATTTTTTGGCTGCTTGATGTATCTGTATTTTGTGTTTCAACAATTAATTTATTAATTCAGTGCTTGTTTATTGTGTTAGACAGAACGTTTTTTTTTTGTAATACAAACGGCAACAAATTCAGTTACAAAGATGATGAAACATCTCTCTCCAATGGAGTATTTATCGTTGCCACACTTAGTGTAATACAAGTTCATTAAAATCTAATGGATTGTTTTGTCCCAATTCTGATTGAATTTTGAAAGTTTGTATTAAAAAAAAGATTCTACATATAGGCCTCACATTCCTTTGGAAACACAAATCAATGTCACCATGCTTTCACGCAGACACCATTTGTATATTTATTTGCACATACTTACATTTTTTTTATTATTTGTGTAGATTTTTAATTATACATAATAAATATACATTTTGTTCATTGTAAATTCTATCCACCAGATGTATGTGTTTAAAATTTGTACTTTGGACTGATTAACGCAGTTCTTTAGTCATTTCTTGTGTAATATTTATTTACAGTTATCAACAAGATGATAGTTCCATTTAAAATCTTTTATCAAATATAACTATTTTAATCCTAATATTGATGTAGGAAATTTTAATATTATTTAAAAATAACATACTGTAATACGGTTTTAATACAAAGTAATCCTTGGTCATATAAAGTGCAGTTAACTTATCTGTACCTGTCACTGTCCAGTAAACAATTGTATCAAAATGAGATAGACATTAATTTCTAAGTTTGGTACCCAGCAGAAATTTTTTTAACTTAGCAAAGACGTATGTTTAGACTGTTGACAGTGATGCGGTACATTTTATTAACATTATATAAAGCTTAATAACTCCCCATTAATAGCGTTAAAATGACAGTACCTTTAATAGTAAATCTGAATTACCGTAATGTATGTGGTATTAAAACATAATTGCTATTTAATCAGAAATAATATATGAAATATTAAAACATAATTAATATTCAGTATCGTGACTAAAATAATTTTTCAATGGTTGTGATTAGATTACACATTACAATATGTTAAGCTATGTTTTATGTCTCTATATTATGTAAAAGTTGTGTCT
The DNA here is from genome assembly GCF_932274485.2 of Patella vulgata. NCBI lineage: Eukaryota > Metazoa > Mollusca > Gastropoda > Patellidae > Patella > Patella vulgata. Next base: position 51,322,990 of record NC_065885.2, read on the forward strand.
TTTTATGGGTCATGCAGCATGTACATGTTCTAACTGTACTTTTGTCAATTTGGATTAACTAATTGTCCTATTGTCATAGTTATGTGGTAAATTAATCTTGTAAGTTTGTAATTCCTTTTCAGCTGTCATCACTAATAAAGCATGGTTGCTTATTAATGTTTTATTTTATTAATATTAACATCTTCAACCAAAGATTTGTTTCAGGAAAACCTTTAATGATTTAAATGTTGAATTCTTACTCTCTTGATATTTTTGATAAAAATGTCAAAATCATTGAGAAAGAATTCAGGTTTGAAATGACTAATTTATTATTTAAAAATGTAATATTTCAACTTTCTGCCTATGCATATATTTAATTGATATTTAATAGATAAGTGAGCTTACTTTATAGAATCAGTTACCCGTTCATGTAGTTAATATAGAAGGTCTTATATTTTAAAATCTCTTTCTCTATTTTTGTTTAGAAAACTTAATATTTTTGTAGATAGTCTAAGTTCCCCATAGTTTATTTCACCATTTCACATTAGTCTATTTTTCCTTATAGTCAAATAGTGTACTTATATTTAAATTATAGAATCTGTATTATAGGTATTTTAAGTTGTTTATTAATTATCTCATCTTATTCATCTAGTTAGCGGAAGTGGTAAGACCATTGGTTTGAATTTGAAACGACCTTTATATCTGGGTGGCGTCGATCCACAAGATTCTATAGCAACTGGTGTTGGTACTGTCGCTGGATTTGTTGGCTGTATTGCAGAGGTATTTATTCTTATTTCATCTGTTATAAGTGTGTAAGTGTGTCCTACTTTTAATTTGGAAATTGGCGAGTATAGAACGAGTTTAATGTCCTACTTTCTTGCACCTGGCTAATGAAGACAATGGTGCGTATAGTGTGCCAGCCAATGAAAGCCTACAAGACAAAAAACTCTGGTAAATGTCAAATATTATGAACAAAGTTTGTTAAATGTGACTCAACCTAATAAAGAAGGACATGGTAGTGCTAACAAATGTTAGTGTGGTAACTTTAACCCTTCACTTGAGGAGTTGAACTATTGATTGATTTCCCATTTAAATGTTTTAATATTTAATTCACTTATTTTTTATATTAAAGCTGAAAATAAACAACGAAGATGTTGATCTTATAAAAGATGCTATTGAGAGTTCATATGTTAGAGATTGTGGTGATCGTAGTTTATGTGATCGTAAACCATGTTTAAATGGTGGAGCTTGCTCAGATAGAGGTTCATCAGATTACTACTGTACATGCCCACCTCAATATACAGGTATGTGGACAAGAATATATTTTTCCCTTTCATTAAAATTATATAAATGAATAATTCATTTATTTTGTTATAGCATTAAATTTTTCTGGTTTAGTATTTAAAAAATATTGATTTAGATGAAACTATTATTTATGAAAATTAACCCTTTTAATTTACAGGGAAAACAATTTCGGTTTAATTTTCAGTCCAAAAAACGTGTGTAGAGTAGGTATCCCTGTACATTTGAGATATTGTACTTGAAAAACAAAATTGAATCATTAACACATTATTTGAAAATATATGTTTTAAACATAGCATCCCTTATTTAATTTCTGACCACTTGGATGTGGTTTGTCACCAGAACTTCCCTTACATACATCCACTTTATTAAACAAAATTTCATATGTTACAGGAGTTAATTGTGAAATAGAGATGAATATTTGTATAACATCAAGACCATGCCGTAATGGTGGAATATGCCGTATAAATTCAGAAGGATATAGATGTGATTGTCCATTAGGATATATGGGAACTGACTGTGATTCAGGTTTGTTTTATTACCATGTAACATAACATAATGTATGCTATAAATTCATGCAATAAGACAAATGACAACAATGCATAGATGTAATGTTGAAATACATCAAACAAAATATCCACATTGAAGCATTACCAGAGATCACTCTCACCAGGAAATCCATTTTCAAAACATTGATACAATATACATTGATTATGAAATCAGCAAAAGATAAATAAAAATAAGTTATGCCTGGTGTCTTACTTGTCCAGATGATTTGAAATAGATGATTTTATAATTATTATTTATATATTAATGTATTATTTCAGAGGTTACATTAGGTACTACAGCCGAATTTGCTGGGGATGGCTATGTTAAATTCAGCAAAGCATTATTACCCCACCGTGTTAGACAAGCAGGGGAATACATTTCCTTTACTATTACTACAAGAGAACCAGAAGGTCTTATTTTCTGGCAAGGACAAGACGCAAGTTCACCACTTCGAGGAGCAGATTACCTAGCAATAGCTTTAAGTGATGGATACATTGATTATAAGTAAGAAATTCACTTCATAACTTGTCACATTCATGGATTTATTGTTCACCAAAAAGTTTTTTATAAGCAAAATTATTTTTATTGAGCTGTTATAAGATATAGATTCTAAAGTGTTCATAGAACCATATGTAAGTATTGTATTTAATTTGGTTTTCAAATCTATTTCAGATATGAATTAGGCAGTGGAGCAGGTCTCATACGTTCAGCTTCACCTGTGAATGATGGTTATCCACACAAGATTCACGTACAAAGGTAGGATAATCACTACTTGAATTGTAAATATCCTTTCAATGATGTAGATTATCTTGATGTTACGGTATCTTATACATTTTAGGTTTCAACACTTTTGACCACAATAGTATGAACATGATACTGCTTCATTAGTGGAATTTGGTTAAGTCTTGAGGGAATTATTTATTGGGTCATAATTAAATTTTGTTCAAGTTTTTATGCATAGCTAGGAAGACATTGCTGCTGTTGGGTGGCTAAAATCATCTTGCAAACTCACATTGTTGTTTTTATTACTCAAAGATGTTGATTTTGATTATAACAAGTAGTATTGTCTGACAGTTTACAGTTATTGAAATATTATATTATTTATCTACAGGTTGGGACGTACAGGTAATTTAACAATAGATGATCAACCATCAATTACTGGAGCATCACCAGGTCGACTACAAGTACTCAATGTACAGGGTAATGTGTACTTAGGTAAGAAACTTCCTAATATTCCCCAAATTTACAGAGCCATCCATTGAGAGCTGTGATTGCATATATTAACACAGTCAGATTTTGTTCATTTATGAAAAAAGGTGACATAAATCCTTTGAAGGAACCTTACAGTATTTATACAACTAGATGTAAATATGAAAACATACACAGCAATGAAAAGACAAAGTTAGAGTATGATCTTTCATTACATGGCAACCTTTCTTTCATTTACATTTAATACCAGTTTTTATACGCCCACATTGAAATGTGGTCGTAAATTGTCGTCGCTCCCGTCAGTCCGTCCGTCCGGCATCCACAATTGCTTGTGGACGCTCTATAGGCTAAAGTTAATATCCGATTGACTTTAAATTTATACACAGTGTTTAAGGTCATGAGGCGAAGAAGCCTATTGATTTTCAGCGATTTTTGATAATTACTGCCAGAGTTATGGCCCTTGATCACTTCAAAAAATCTTGTGGACGCTCTAGAGGTCAAAGTTAATAGCCGATTGACTTTAAATTTATTCACATTGTTTAAGGTCATGAGACGAAGAAGCCTATTGATTTTTCAGCGATTTCCGATAATTACTGCCAGAGTTATGTCCCTTGATCAATCTGAAAAATCTTGTGGACGCTCTAGAGGCTAAAGTTAATATCCAATTGACTTTAAATTTATAGACAGTGTTTAAGGTCATGAGACGAAGAATCCTATTGATTTTCAGCGATTTCGGATAATTACTGCCAGAGTTATGGCCCTTGATCACTTCAAAAAATCTTGTGGACTCTCTAGAGGCTAAAGTTATCATCCGATTGACTTCAGATTGATACACAGACTTTAAGTTCTTGAGACGAACAAGTTTTTTGATTTTCAATGAATCTTTTTGACTCGAACAGCTAAATCCTTGATGTAAAAAGTTTCGTATACTAAATGTTAGCATGGGGCAGAACTTTATAAAAACCAAACAAATTCGAATGGTTTTCTGATAATTACTTAATGAGTTGTTACTCTTAACCCGTTAACTGTGTAGTTTTTAAAACGTTAACTACCCCCTATTGTGTAATTAATTTGACGAAAAACGTCATTTTTGGACCTTTTTATTCCTGAAAAAAAAATGATAGTAGTCTGAAACCATATTAAAACTAAAGGTAAATAGAGTTGTCTCCCTTCAATTAGATTTCCTCGACCAGGCGTAATATAACGTCCTACACATGCTGCGATCGTATGTTTGAAGAATAGGTTGTGGAAAATACCTCTTAGGCGTTATATTACGCCCTACACACGGTGAGTGGCAGTTGTCCAGGACGTTATATAACGTAAATATATATAAAATAAAACCAAGTACGAACAATCCAAACCATAAGACAGAATTTGAAGTCCTAAAAACGTTATAGGCAAAATAGTGTATTCAAGCAAAATAGTGTAATCAGCAAATGGACTGCTCCTCGTGTACAAAATACACGACAAACAGTGGTAACAGGTGTCCGGAAGAGTAAGCTTACCCTGCCTGGCGCCACACCCGCCATAGCTGCATCCAAACTATTAGGCGAAATGTCGGTAAAATAGCGTGATTGGCCAATGAACTATCGGTATGCAAAATGCACTCGATGAACTGTGTTAACGATGTATTAGACATTATCAGGGAGATAGTAATAGTATACGTGTCAATTAAATATATTTAGAATATTAGCTGAGAGAGACACGTTATATTTACCAATCAATTCAATATGACGGCCATAAAACTTTTTAAAGGTTTTAATAAGTTTAGTGCGCAAGTATCCTTGTAGTTGAAGCTTAGATGACAAATGCCTCGATCTACTTAAAAAGTCAGAATAAAAGGAACAAGCTCTCGCGGAACGAATTAGCTGAGACACAAACACTCCATAAGCTGGTGATATTGGAATGTTACTACTAATAAATGGAAAGTTAACAATCGGAAAGTCAAAGTCATCACGTTTATCGTACAATTTAACACTCAGTTTATGGCAATTGTCAAAATCGAGACGCAGATCCAAGTAGGAAGCGTAATTGTCACTGTCAGTGGTGTTTTTAATTTCGAGCTCATCAGGATATATGAATTCTACATAATCACTAAATTTGGGATTATTAAGTGATAAAACGTCATCGATATATCGATAAGTGAAATTAAAAAGTCTGACTGATCGTTTATTAGTTTTTACGAGCGTCTGTATGTAATTGGCTTCGTACGAATAGAGAAACAGAACAGCAAGCAAAGGTGCACAGTTGGTGCCCATGGGGATGCCAACCACTTGCTGATATATTTCCCCTCCAAATTTAACGGGTTAATCAGATTTTAATGTATTATAAATGTTTCATTACCGAAAAAATTAAATTGCGACAACTCTTGTTGACTGCCCGGATGATATAGCTGCTGTGGGCGTATGTTTCGTTGCCTGGCAACCTATCTTTGAATATGATATCCATCACACTGTCTTCATTTCTAGTTCTATTTCCTATTTTCTTTTGGAAAAGGCAAATAAATGAAATGTTTGTTTCTATTGTTTTAGGTGGTGTACCAAATTTAGATCAAATGACAGGTGATACTTATAAGTCTAATTTTAACGGATGTATCAAAGATATAAAAGTACTAAACAAAGGGCCATTAGATTTATCTGTAGATGCCATTGGTGGATACAATGTCCGTCCATGTTTAAACTAAGTGTACAGACAGATTATTGAATAGATTGAATTCGATGGAAATGTGCATAAATTAAAAGAGACTTTACTTAGACTGAGGCAAAGTGCATAATAAAACTTGCTCATAATGTTAACATGTACATTTCATGAAGTTTAAATGTATGTTATAATGTAAAATGTGAAATAGCTATGTATATGTAAAAATTATTAATTAACATAATGTCATCAAACAAGAATATTTTAAGTCTTGTTGTTTGTCAACAATTGTTTAACCTTTTATCATTGTGTTTTTAAAAAAATGAAAGAAAGAAAAGTTGAGTTATCCTAACAATTTACTTTGTAAGTTAGTTACCTACAAAAGTAAGCCTCAGACATGATATTTTATGCATTATGTTAATATTATTGATATGCACATGTAAATGTATGTACCTCTTACATACAAGTTCTTAGTTATCTAACTTAAGTTTAAAATCTTCTTTATTCAAAACTTGTACTTTTAGAAATAGTCTAGATGTAATTATTTGTTGTCTATTGCAATTTGTTTATTATATTCACGACCCTTTTAAAATAGAATTTGTATATTATTCTTCTTTTACTTAATGGCAGTTAACCACATTTTAAGAATAATTTCCACAGAATCAAGGATTGATTTTACTCTTAACATTGATTGCCTTTCACATCCTTTCAATTTTTTTTTTATGACTTAGTTGTGTCATGAGTATTATCTTTTTTATAGTACATGTCCAGTATCTTATAAATTTATATATATTTTATATTATACATATATTTTCTTCTTGAATCTTTTATTGTGATTCACCAATAGCATTTATAAATACTCTTACAATGGTGCTAAATTGGCATTTTATAAGAATTTATTTTCTACTTGCCATATTATTCAAACTGCTTCCCCTTTTTGTATATTTATTGCATAATGATAATAAAACATGGTAATTTGTATATTTCTTTTATTGTTTCGTGAATGTGTAGAGTTTTTAGTGTCCAGATGTCTGAAAATGAATTGTTTCTTTTGAAGAGAATAGCAAATTTTATCAGTCTGTACATAAATTCTGTCAAAGTTTGATTTTTAGACGGCTGATTTATCTTACAATGTTCCATATATTAAAAACCCCAATTATGTTTTTTAATAAAAATTGAGAACAATTATTTGTTTTAATCATGTATGGTAATTTTATATCTTTTGTATATTTTTAAATTATGATCAAAACAAACAATTTGTTTTCAGATACGTACAATTTAATGTGAACTAATGTTTCACTTTTAGCCAAATAGATATAGTATGTAAAAAAAATACCAATGTATTAAATGTAACATCATCTAGATATTTGCTTTAAGGAATCGTTTGTGTAACACAATAAGATTCCTCTTGTGTTCAAGTCTGCTGTCAGAACAAATTATCAGAACACAGATTATATACGCCTTTTCTGTGATCAGTTTGAATAAACTTTTATAACAACATTTTATTGCTAGTGTTATTTTTTTTATGTGGCTACATTCAGATATTTACTTTCAGAGTTATTGCCCTTATAATAATTTTCCAGTTGGTGATGTTAGTGCCAGGATGAATTTTATCAAACTGTAACAATTTCCAATAGTAAATTCTTGGGGTATTGCCCAAGATCTCCTTTTTTCATGTAAATGCTCTTGTAGTTACTTTAGTAAGGAAGTCTTAGAGACCCCTAGGGTCATGTCAACCGGGGAACCGAAACCATGCCAGTTGACTCAATGACAGACCTTAATCGAAAGCAAACCACGCCAGTGGACTCAATGACAGACCTTATGATTGAACATGCACACGCTAACCATTCGACCATCCCCCCCCCCCCCCCCATCAGTATTAAGATTAGCATATATTCTCGAAATAGCTGTTATTTGAAGATATATTTTGCGTCAGATACTATTGATTTGGGAAACTGGGGACATAAATTCATCGGTCACATAGCCAAGATTCTTAGCCTGCTTCTTGGGAGATATGGAGCAATCACCCACGTGGATGGAATCCGCTTTAAACAAGCGTACTACGTGTATGCCACAATCTGATTAAAATACAGATCTATATTTCGTTTCAGTTTTTTATACTTTCGATGGCCTACAATACATGAAGATCTGACAGGTTGTAGTGGAAGGTTACATCAAAGGTCATACAAGTGGCTTTTGACCCTATGGTGTCAGGCATTTGACAAACCAATCAGTGTTGCTGTTTCTTCTAGTGGGTTACCCACAGTTCCGTGCACCTCACGCCAAAACTTGCTGTGACACAGTTTCATTGGCTGATCTCTCGCATCATCCAGAACGCCGGTTATGTATCAACTCTTCCAGATCCTAGTGTAGTAAAGACAAGTAAAACGAACATTTAAACCATAATAAATGAAACGAAATAGGACCTGTGTTTTAATCAGATTGCGTATGCCACTAGATCGCAATAGTTTCATGCAAAAGATCAAAAGAGTTTACTATGATCCTACATTATGTTGCATCACAGACTCCAGAATAAATCACGGCCTCTTTGGAATGGCAGGAAAGTAGTGAATAAGAAGTGTTTGTCATTCTAACTCAAAATACTCAGACTCATTGCATATGTTTTCTGAGATTTGAGATTCATACTGCGGAATACATTATTAAATATTGCATTATAATATATTGCCATAGCTGTAATATATGAATGATTCATGGATGTCTGGAACAATATATAGAGGATATTTGTCGTTTTAGAGTGAATAACATATTTTATTTCATCGAGAAGCAAGAAAACTTATATTTTCACGAATGCGTAGCATGAGTGAAAATATAAACGTTTTCTTGCTTAGAGATGAAATAAAATATGTTATTCACGACAAAACAACAAATGTTCTATTTATTTTATGATTTTACAACCATTTTAGGTAAAAACAACATGGACTACTGCTAGCCAGTGGAATAACACTTTTATTTCACTGATAAAACACCGTATTCCACTACTGATCATAAAATAAATGTTATTATTATACATGTAGGTCTGTAGTCGGGGAAAATGCTTAATTTTTGTATGCTATCTCCTTTCAAATTATTTCCTTCAGCTTGAAAATGACATATTCATGTTTCTCGTCCCACACAACCCCTGCAACGAAATTTCACACGTGTATGTTGCTATTGGTATTGACTGAATACTTTTCGAGCCAATTTCTGTCGCCATTTTGGATTTTGGCAGTCATATTGGATCAACCGTTTGTGAGATGAATCGGAAACTGTCCAAAATGAGTCGGGTGACCGACAAAACCTATAAAATGATATATTTCACTGGTCATTTTGTCAGGGGGTTGGATGGCCAAATGGTTAGCACGTGCAGGCGGTATCATAAGGTCTCTCATGGAGTCAACTGGCGTGGTTTTGATTCCCCGGTTGTACGTGACAAGGAGTAGGGTCAGCTGTCCAACCTGGGTTTTCACCCGGTTCACCGGTTGCTACACGTAAGCGAATTATTGAAATAAAGCTTAACCATATGTTAGTCCCGTAATGACCTAGTTTGTGTCGAGTGGACGTTAAACCCCATTTTTCTCTCTCCCTCTCTCTGGTCATTTTGCCAACAATGTTTGTCTCATGGTCAATTTCCGACCATTATTGGCCGCCATCTTGGTTTTTCGTCTCTCCCGGAGTTAGCCCATAGATTTCAAAGGTAGCAAACTACAAATATCTTCACTAGGGTCCCTTCTATCAGAAACCATCGCCAAACCTTGTTCCTCGATAAATGGTCACGGATCTGGGGGTTGTGACCTGACTAATCTGTATGAAATTTATATATGCATAATTTGAATTATTAAAACGAAGAATCTTATTGAATTTCAGCAATTTCCATTAATTACTTCTAAGAGTTATGGCAGTTGTTTCACTTTGTTGAACCTTGCGGATGCTCAAGGCAAAAGTCATCATTCGATCTGTATGAAATTTATATGCATTATTTAATTTAGTAAACAAAAAGCCTGTCGAATTTCTACAATTTTCAGTTCACGAAAATATTAATCTGATCTGTATGAAATTTTCTTGCAAATGACCCCCCCCCCCAATACCCGCAAAAGATTAAATATGTGACAACCCCTGTTGACTGGTTTCATTGCCCTTGTTTCATACTTTTTGCAGTTAAATTGCAACTCATTGATAAGTTTTGATAATATATAGGTTGCCAGGCAATGAAACATACGCACACACCAGCTAAATCGTTGTCGCATATTTTTACTTTTGTTGGAAATGAAACATTTATAATACACTAAAATCTGATCAAGAGTAACAACTCATTAAGTAATTATCAGAAAATCATTAGAATTTGTTTGGCCCATGCTAACGTTTAGTTTACAAAACATTTAATACCATGGATTTAGCTGTTCAAGTTACCAAAAATCATTGAAAATCAATATACTTGTTCAAGACCGTAAACTCTGTGTATCAATCGAAACGGTTATGCATAGGTTTAAACATGGTGTATAAATATAAAATCAATCAGATGATAACTATGGTCTCTAAAGCATCCACAAGATTTTTCAAAGTGATCAAGAACCATAACTCGGGCAGTAATTATCGGAAATCGTTGAAAATGAATATGTTTCTTCGTCTGATGACCATAAACACTGTGTATAAATTTAAGGTCAATCGGATATTAACTTAAGCCTCTAGAGCATCCACAAGATATTTCAAAGTGATCAAGGACCATAACTCTGGCAGTAATTATCAGAAATCATTGAAAATCAACAGGCTTCTTCATCTCATGACCTTAAACACTGTGTATAAATTAACTTTAGCCTCTAGAGCATCCACAAGCAATTGTGGACACCGGACTGACGGGAGCGACGTGGGCGTATAAAAACGAAATTTAACGTCCTACTTTTCTGCACAAATGCAAACCCGCAATTTTGATGAAACACCATAGTTTTTTTTTCTTTACATAAAAAAGATGTGCCCTACATGATATTACTTTAAAATTTTGATTATGAAATACTGGTAGAGTTATCACCATATGATTATCAAAAGTCTTAGATATTAATGGGAAATAAACTCTCCTACTTTCTGGACTGACCCTTCTATTTGCACGATGACAATGTATAAATTCAATCACGCCAGAATAACTAGCACTGATCAAGGAATGTCAATGGTACCATCTGATTTCTGTCCCCCAAAAAATTCTCTATGCTCAGTCTCTCTGTGCACCTAAATGTGCAAATTAAGTGTGTTATTGAGATCAGTGGCCCGGGTCCTTCCTAGTAACAGGATAAAAACATTTAATTTTGAGCTTTTTTTGGTTGGGCTGATGTAGCTGTTGAAATTGAATGTTATATTCAAATCCGGATATGCGCCAAAAATCACCACCACTCTGATTTTTCAAACTTACTCAGAGAAGGCCCCCACCCCACCCCCAAAACAAATAACTGTATCCGCTACTGGACGAGATTTTAAAACTCCAATGATCTTTTCCATTTCTGTTTGACACAAGTTTGACTTAATTTGCATGTAATCTTCCACATTGCAATCATTGTTAAAGGCACCACTGTCTTCTGTTTGAACACAATTCTTGCAAACATCTACAAGACTGAATTTTAGTTCATGCTCTTTTTATTGGAGTTAATGGTTGCTTGTTGCAAGTCAAACAGGCAACGGTGAGGCTGATGTCCCCCGCCGAAATCCCAAAATAAAAAAATATTAATTAATTGCACATTTATTTTTTTCAAAAGTATCAAGCAATCAAACTGATTATCAACTATACACTAAGTTTCGTCAATCTCTATCAGATAGAATCAAAGTTATCAAGACATTCACCTAATGAACATCTACATCAAGTTTAACCATTCTACCTCAATTAAAAGCAGAGTTGTTATTTTTCAAAGTCTTGACCAATCAAACATCTACGCCAAGTGTGAATGAGAGTTATTGTCTCGACCAATCAAATTGCTTATCGCTCTGCTTACCCTGGGCAGAAAATGCTCATTACCAAACTTAGGTCAAGGTATTTATGTAATAAAACTATACACCACATTTCATCACTCTCACTTAATTAGAACTAAAGTTATGGTGTCCCAAAGCATCAACCAATCAAGTAAAAAATCACTATGGTAAGCCTAATATTATATCAGCAAGCAGATTTAAGGGGCGCTTGCCTCACCGAAGGTTGGGCTCTGAATTGTTTCAACCTCTATTATTACACCAATTGTAAACAGTAGTCATTTGCAATCAAATAATATATTTACTTTTATACTCCCAAGAAATATACATTGGCTTTCAAATTAAATTAGATTTATGAAGCCACTGATCTGATTAAACTACAGATCTATATTTCGTTTCGTTTTTTTTAAACTTTTGATGGTCTCCACTATGTGAAAATCAAACCGGTTATAGTGGGATGTCGCATAAGGGGTCATATGAGCTGCTTTTGACCTTATGAAATCAGACATTTGGATAACCAATCAGCTTTGATGTATTGAGTGGGTATTTGGAAAATACAACTTTTGCTTTTCTCTTTGCTGCGAAAATGTCTATTCACAGTTCTGTGCACCGCACTCGAAGAACTGACCATAACAGACAATTTCCATGGCTAATCTCTCACATCAACCAGAATGGGGGTTATATAACAACTCTTCCAGATCCTCATGCAGTAAAGGAAGTAAAACGAAATTATGAACAATAAAAAACGAAACAAAATAAGATCTGTGTTTTAATCAGATTGCGAAACCACCATATAGAGCAAAGTTTTTCTTCAAAATATATTTTATTCAAGTAATATTTAACTAAATTCAACAACAAAATTTACAAAACATTTCATTCATTTCTGACATCATGAAGTCCTCATTTTTTCTGGTCATTTTAACTTTAGGAATACTAATTATCTTCCAGTATAGGGAAACCCTCAGTAAGTACCTTGTGCTCAGACTGCTTGTTAACTGTAATTGTAATACACTTGTTGATTACAAAATTGGTTTATGAAAAGTAACAACTACATTATCCGAAGGATAAAAGTTCCGATGATCAAAAATGACAGACTCAATTTTAAACATACATGTACATTATGCAAGAGCTAAATCTGCCTGCTGCAGGTCTTTCTATAGGCCTGAAATGTTATCTAAATTATTATTAGACATTAACTTATCCAGACCATAATCAACTCTCGATGTCATCGCTAGCCTGTGATGTTTATTAGATTAGGTTCTGATTTAGGTTCTGATTTAATCATGAAATGGATAATCGAGACTATGTTTTTTATCGTACTGACTTTAGTAATGATGATTGAGGCTAGGCCGAAAATTTAATCGCTAAAATCTTGGTTCATAGTGGATCAATTTGACTGAAATTTTCATCAAATCCCTCTACATTATCTAGTTTTTAACTATTATAGTGAGAACTGCCAGCTCTTTATCTAATCTCCCATAATGTATCTTTAATTCTACAGTATTATGGCAGTGGTGTGACTATGATGTGGTGCTACTAACATTTTCTTAGACTGCCCTTTAATTCCAGCTTCATTAGATAACATATGAACACTCCTATAAAATGCTTTAGGTATTAAAGCTTTTCTACGAAGCAGATTGCATTCCTTTGTACTTGATTTCCATTCACATTCATTTGGATTACGTTCATCCACAGTTGTAAGATCACCTATATTCCATGTAGAATAAATACCCGTACATAAATTAAGATGAAACGTAAACTGTGTTCGATACAATTTGATTGGAATTTTACAAGGTTTTGAAGACTTTGTATTTTGATCTTTAGCCTGTATTAAAGCATAAACTGTGCCAAGTACCTGACCGTCTAGTTCAACATCTAGTATCTGGAGATCATAATTATAAAAGGCTACAAAACGTTTCCCCCATACAGCTTGTTGGTGAACTACTTCAATCATATAATGTTCAATGTCAAATGTCATTTGTAAAACCGATATTACTGGCATTGTTGCAGAAACATTTTTAGCAATTGATAATGTTTTTCTGTAAGAACAAACATCTACAGGTAAAACACTTCTATATGCCAGATCATATTCATCTTCTAAAGTTACTGGTGAATCTACAACACATTCATGTACCTCATAAAATCGAGATGAATATGTTACAGTTCTTGCAATATTTGTATGCACATGAACACCTTCAGAACTCCTAGATGTCATACTACTATTGCTATTACTTGGTGAGAAAAAAGTTCGTTCTGAACAAATTTTGGGGCTGGGTGAAGAAAATGTACATGTTGGTACACTATCTTGGTCTAAATGAGTTGTAGTAGCATGAGATGTTGATTCACCAATTTCTCCACAGTTAATTAATTCAAAGGAGCGTTTTTTAGAAGTTTTATGAATTGAAGATCGTTGTGGGGAGGTAGAAGATGCAACACTAAGTGAATTACTACTATCATTTTTAGCTTGAAGCGGCTGACGCACTACCACATCACATCTGCAATCTTCTGGAAGGCTATTACACATTTCACACATTTTTGAGCACTTTGACATGTTACGACTAGGCGAGACATTGTTAGATTTTTCATGGTTTGGACTTCTAACATTTTCTTCTGATAGTTCACACATTTCATCAACTGGATTGCAAAAACATGGTAAATTTTTACAATCTGGGCACAAATTTTTAAAGACTAAACCAAGTTCTTTTGGAGATGGCGTAGAATTTGTAGGAAGATTGGCTTTTGTACTATTGTTGAATGCAAGACTAGATCCTATTAGAGTTCTGTTGCCAGTAACATCTAAAGAGTTCGGTTTTCCAAGGTTTTTAGGTTCAACTTGAAAAGCCACCAATGACACACCTGTATTTAAAACAACTATTCCATCCAGTTTTAACTGGACACTTGGTGAGAAGGCAGGATATGGTGGGGACATGTCATATTTACTGTGAACACAAAAACTATGCAATAAACACTTCTTTTTCACTTTTTTGATTTGTCTACTTCCATTACCACTTTGATCTTCAATTTCAATATTTTCTGTGTCCATACTTTTACAGTCTAAACACAGACCAATATAAGGTACAGCCGTAATTGTAACATAACAAAAACACGAATCATCACCATCACCTGGAATAGAATGACCATAAACAAATATTTTATCTTCATCTTCAGGCCATTCACAAAATGCTATAAACAGTTCTTTGCAGATGTCTCCTTCACTAAACAGTCGTACTTCAGACACAAGATGGAGTGGTTTCTTAGGGATAAATAACCACCACTGAAGTTTATAGTTATATGTCGGAAATACCGTTTCACTTGTATGATCTCCTCCGATCTGAAGTGAGTATGAAACAACAAACTTGCCGGACTTTGTGAAACCAAGAAAAACATGTCCGTCTTCTAATATAGATCGAGATACCAGGTTTTTGAGCAAATAGCACATTCGGCCAGGTATTCTGTTAAATGGTAAGAGTGATAAATCCCTCTTTTGCTGCTTCCATTTCCCTGAAATCTCTCGAATTAGTAGTTTCTGGACTAATCCCTTTCCCTCGGTCGCCATTACTTGTCATTTGTTTTCGCGCGCATGCAGTTGTACTAGATTCACATCGTCGTTCAGCCGATCTTGATTGGCACGGCGTATATAAATTTAGAATAAACTCGCTTCTTATTCTTATTAATCTAAAGGTCCCCTACACAGAGAAAAGAAGTGTCGCAATATCCGAATGTTTATGCACTCAAGAGATATCCATTACGTAAATAAATATATGCGATAGTGGAATGGAAATTTTGACATTTTATTGTCCTCTATAAATTGGCCAACCCCTCTGGAAAAATGAATCTTTTTCCATAGTATGATAGAGATTAGAATTCAATTTTGAATGGTGTGTGTTGTCGACAAAATTATAAATTGTGTTGCTTTGCTTTGGCTCAGGATGCACACCTCTGTACCATTTAGGAGCTGTGGAGGCTCAGTGAGTGAGGCACTTGTTCACTATAACCAGGTCTGAGGTTTGATCACTAAACTGCAAGGTCCCGTGTTGGATCCAGGTGTTGGCCAAGAAAGTTCATTGTACACACTGGCATGTATGCCTACAGCTTAGCCCCCCCCCCCCCTCCAAATATTTCGCCAACAATAATGATTTTGTAGGGACGTACTTAGACGGCCACATTCTCAGCCCCTCCAAAAAATTCCATAGCCCCACCAAATTTTATGATCTGGCTACGGGCCCGACGTAAAAGAACCCTTGACTGTTGGAATTCAAAATAACAGTAGGCCATAGTCCAGGCAAAATGTCCCTCATAGTACACTGTATGGCGTATACCCTTCTTCATTAGCCCAGTTAGTTCAGAATAGGACGTTAAACCCCATTTCACTTCATTTAGTTCCGATCTGGATGTCGAGCAATCTGATTAAAATACAGATCTATATTTTTTTTTTTTTTTTTTATACTTTCAATGTTCTACACTACACGAAGATCTGACCGGTTGTAGTGATAGATCGCGTCAGGTCATACGAGTGGCTTTTGACCCTATAACGTCAGACATTTGATTAACCAATCAGCATTGAAGTTTCTAGTAGATTACCCACAGTTCCGTGTACCATAACAGACTGTTTCATTGCCTAAAGCCTCACATCATCCAGAACACATCAATGACAACAACTCTTCCAGATCTTAGTGTAGTAAAGACAAGTAAAACAAAATTTTGAACTGAAATAGGATCTGTGTTTTAAATAGATTGGATGTCGAGTAAGCTGGAGGTCCCCTGTTTGATCCTGGTGTTAGCCCTGAAAGTTCATTAGGATTTTCTGGGGTGGTTCCCCCCAGTGAAAGACAGTAGGTCGGAAAATGAAAAATTAATAGTTGTTCGGACAGGACAGAAAACCGAAGTCCCTTGTAAACATTAACGTGCATGTAAAAGAACCACTGACTGTTGGAATTAGTTATAACAGTGAGCCATAGTGTCACTGTTCCGGCAAAATTTCCGGAAAATGAAAAATTAATAGTTGTTCGGACAGGACAGAAAACCGAAGTCCCTTGTAAACATTAACGTGCATGTAAAAGAACCACTGACCGTTGGAATTAGTTATAACAGTGAGCCATAGTGTCACTGTTCCGGCAAAATTTCCCCCACTGTTTGGCGTATACATCCCCTTCTTCATTAGCCCAGTAACTGTAGAACATAAGCATGTTAAACCCCATTTCATTTAATTTAGATGCCGATGGCCGAGCAAGTTCCCCCTAGTCTGTGATGCAGGATGGAGAGCCTGACAAGGACAACGTCTAGTTCCACATAAAAGAACCCTTGACAGGTGGAATTTGATATAAGAGTAGGCTGTAGCACCCCTGTCGGGACAAACTTGGCTCATAGCACAGTCACTGTACACCCGTCTTCATTAACCCAGTCGAAGAAAAGTAGGACATTACACCCCATTTCATTTTCAGCCTACCATTTAACAAACTTTCTAAATCGAAATGGCCACTAAAATTGGCAGGAAATCCAATATATTATCTCTTACTATATTTGGTTTAGGAGGTGAGGTGAGCAACAGATGAACAGAAAGTGTGTGGGGTTTTTTTGCTTTGGGAATGAATGAATGGGATTTAACATTCTACTTTTCAGCACCAACCAGACTAATGAAGATTATTTTTGCTTTTGAAGCATGTGCTTTATTCTGCAAACTGGACAACCAATACAATAGGTGATAAACAAGGTAACAAAATATAGAACAGTTGTAAGAAATTTCACATCTTGTACCTTGAGAAGACTATACACCAAAGCTGTACAGATAAATCTCTGGTCACATCCGTGTTAATTTTCAAAACAATCACATTTTATATTTATATATTATTTATATGCCTATTTAAAAGGCTATTATGCATCTAAAGTCTATTTTCTTTTTAAACAAATGAATATTCTTTTACTATATTTTTAGTAACTTGTTTATCGTCTATGTCGTTTCCTATACCCAAGTTTTACACCATTCAATGAGATTCAGCTGTAAAAATAACTGTTTAGAATGACATTTATTATTCAATGACATTTTGTATACTGGTTTCAGCCATTTACATTATATATTTAACACCAAAGCTACACAATAAATCATAAACAAATTTATATTTGATATGTAAAATTACAGCACTTGTAAAAGAATAAAACTTGGATTTATACAAAATTTATAATAGTACATAATAAAAATTACTACATAACTTAGTAAATATTTTTAATTATCATTTATTACCAAGTTTTGTGATACATGTACATTTTAGCTTAGTATCATAGTATGAACACATCAACCCTTCAGAAGGGTGGGACAAAATGAAAATGAAAAATTGCTAACATTAATCAATTTAGTCAAGCCTGGAAATTAACCACCAGTCACAGACAATGCAATGGCACAAATTTAGGCATTGTCGGACACTATCCTCTGGTGCCCGTCATTTTGTCAGGCACAAAGTTTAATTGGTCAGGTACAACTAAAAACATTATTTCAGAGCCTGTTAGTAATTATTATTGGATGATTGCTATTCTGATTAACAGGTTATTAAACCATATTAGAATAAAACATGGTGTTAAAACTTTAAATAGTGTATATTTTTTACAACTTGTATCAAGGGGCCAAACCAGTTAACATGAGGTCTTTTCATAATAAATGGAATATTGTGTTACATTAAACCAATTAGAAGACTATGATTTCTAAGGGAAATGTCTTGTCTCAACACAAATGATTAAGCAATATACAGAATCATATTTTGCACACTATTGTTTTATTTAAAACAGACTGTTGAATAGTTTCTTTTTGTTATAGTACTGTATTAAGTACCAGTAGAAACTTTTAAAGCTAAGAATGGTGTAACATTATGTGAAAAAAAAAAATTTCACGTCTATATGATATTTACAAATAATGATATTCTAATGACTACTATATATACAATATATTAATGTTGATTTAGTTATTCATCTAAACAAATGACTTCTTTTTTAGAACTCGACTTCTTACTTAGATCTTCAACGCCTGCAGATTCTGTAAAAATAAAATTTTTGTAGTTAATCAATTCTATCCAAATGGAATATTAATCTAGCAGATCAGCCAGATCCAAAATCAAGTAATATGCCACTTGTCTTGGTATATTTGACAAGTCCTACTATCGAGGATCAAGGTTGAGGTGTCTTTCATTAATTTTAAAGTTCAGATATTTCCTTTTTAAAATTTTTATAATAACAAAATAATGACATGTTTTAACATGTATAAACTATTGATACATTTAATTTTAATATTTAACATCATAATATTAATGTACAGATATCAAAGTTCTTTGTCATCCAAACAAAAAACAAACCTACAGAAACCAATCGAAAAATACAAACTGTAAGCTTATTTCAAATGAAAAATAACATGACAATTTCGAAACAGATATAGAAATATTTCACTAATCTACATTTCTGCCATTCAGTTAGCATGCAAATAATACTAGATGTACATAACATATACAACTTAATGACCATGACAAATGTTTCATAAATGAAGGTCATATTTGAAACCATAAGATTCTATCATCAAATATGCAGTGTAATTGCAATTGTTAGGTCTGACATAAAATATTATGAAGAAAATTGTGAACATCTGATTAACCATTTTCTACTACTACAATACTTAATATTAATACAAGCAAATATAATATCCAAGCTACTGTCAGTATCACAATACCATGCAACTGACAACTATCACAATACCAAGTTACCAACAGGTAACACAACACCAAGTTACCAACAGGTAACACAATACTAAGTTGCCAACAAGTAACAATACCAAGTTACCAACAAGTATAAAGAATATCAAGTTACTGACAAATATAATATCAAGTTGCCAACAAATATAAAAAAAAAAGTTGCCAACAGGTATCATAATACCAAGTTGCTGACAAGTATCATAATGCCAAGTTATCAACAAGATGAAGTTACTAAAAAACTATAAAACCAAGTTGACAAATATCAATAAAACTAATGACCGATAAATGTAAACACCAAGCTACTGACAAAATGTGTATAAATAAGAGTTTGGGAAACAAGTCCACAGTGCAGTCATTTGATATAAAAGGTTAATGACTTGAAGCTTGAAGGCAAGCTTATTATATTTCTGTATCAAGGGCAATATAACTTTGATAATCACATCTCAGATTCAAATCTCCAATTCAGACTGTCAAATCCAAAAAAAACATCCAGTTGAAAAACCTTAATCCGGATACATAATTTTTCAAAATGTAAGTCTAATAAAATTTAGCACAACTACTACTATACTCCCGTATAACTACTACAATACCTAAGCTTGGCATGCATTGATAAACTGATCTCCACAACATAATATGCTACATATAATATACACATGCTATAATTTACCTATCATAATTATCTCAGCCCGATGCATCTGTTTAGAGAATAGTAAAACATAATACTTGTAAGACATAAAATAATATGTACACAATTGGGCTTAACCTTATTTTAAATGATGTATCTATGAAGATTAAGTATCAACTTAAATAAAGTGGACTTATAATTTGTATTTATACTAACCTGGGGTGGGTGTTGATGACTTATGGGCAGGGCTGGGTGTAGCACTTGGTACACGACTAGTAGATGGGCCAGCACCTTGACCTGAAAGATAATGCAATATTTAGTTCAGAAAGTTGTTACAATAAATAACCATACAAACACAACAACAATCTTACAAAAATCACAATAGATCAATAGAAGTAAGAAATGTATTTGATATAAATGGACAAAAAATCTATCTATTCAAACATCAAATACAAGATGGCTAACCTGGCAACATGGACATCAATGGATAGCCCATAGCCAATGGACCTGAAAGAAATGAAAATCTTATTGTTTAATATTCTTCTAATAATTATACAAAGATGTCAATATAAAATCCCACTACCAAAAAAAAAAGCATTGGAACAATCATTAATCAATACAAATGGCCATCACCAAAGTGACACAGTCCCCAGCCAAATTCAATACAAAATAACAAAAGATTCATCTGGCAACTTCTCAAAGCTATGAGGTTTAAAGTCTTGTCAACATAATACTTTGGCCATTTTGAGACATGTTAAATTGCAAATCCCAAGAGAAAACTGGATATGAATATTCTTGTCAGACCAAGCCAGAATTCAAACCTGGCACATTCTAGCCATGACGGAAGCCAGTGCCTTACTAAGGCCCTTAAATGAGACAGAACTATGATCTTGGAATTTGATCAGTTGATGCAATAGCTACCAGCAGTTACCAGACTATTGTTTAAATACTAAAGAAAACCAATTTTTTACTAGATATGTGAACTTCACATAAATGTGTCAAAATCAATGTAACATTTTACATCTGTTTATGGTGACTAATTACTTTTCCAAAGAAATTGTCAGATAATTTTAAAATCAAAGATAGGTTGCCAGGCAACGAAACATACGCCCACAGCAACTAAATCGTCCGAGCAGTCAACAAGGGTTGTCGCATATTTTTACTTTTTCGGTAATGAAACATTTATAATACACTAAAATCTGATTAAGATCAACAACTCACGAAGTAATTATCAGAAAACTATTAGAATTTGTTTGGTTTTTATAAAGTTCTGCCCCATGCTAACGTTTTGTATGCAAAGCTTTTAATATCATGGATTCATTGAAAATCAATATACTTGTTTGTCTCAAAATCTTAAACTCTGTGTATCAATCTGAAGTCAATCTGATGATAACTTAAGGGCCATAACTTTGGCAGTAATTATCGGAAATCGTTGAAAATAAATAGGAATCTTCGCCTCATGACCTCAAACACTGTGTATAAATTTAAATTCAATCGGATATTAACTTTAGCCTCTAGAGCATCAACAAGATTTTTTGAAGTGATCATGGGCCATAAATCTGGCAGTAATTATCGGAAATCGCTGAAAATCCATAGGATTCTTCATCTCATGACCTTAAACACTGTCTATAAATTGAAAGTCAATCGGATATTAAATTTGGCCTCTAGAGCATCCAGAAGATTTTTCAAAGTGATCAAGGGCCATAACTCTGGCAGCAAATATTGGAAATCGCTGAAAATCAATAGGCTTCTTCATCTCATGACCTTAATTACTGTGTATAAATTTAAAGTCAATCGAATATTAACTTTCGCTTCTAGAGCATCCACAAGATTTTTCAGAGTGATCAAGGGCCATAACTCTGGCAGTAATTATCAGAAATCGCTGAAAACCAATAGGCTTCATCTTATGACCTTAAACACTGTGTATAAATTTAATGTCAATCGGATGTTAACTTTAGCCTCTAGAGCATCCACAAGATTTTTTGAAGTGATCAAGGGCCATAACTCTGGCAGTAATTATCGGAAATAGTTGAAAATCAATAGGTTTCTTCGTCTCATGACCTTAAACCTTGCGTATAAATTTAAAGTCAATCGGATATTAACTTTGGCCATTAGAGCATCCACAAGATTTTTTGAAGTGATCAAGGGCCATAACTCTGGCAGTAATTATCGGAAATTGCTGAAAATCAATAGGCTTCTTCGTTTCAAGACCTTAAACACTGTGTATAAATTTAAAGTCAATCAGATATTAACTTTAGCCTCTAGAGCGCTCACAAGCAATTGTGGACGCCGGACCGCGGCGAAGACAATATACGAATATACGAAAATCAATAGGCTTCTTCGTCTCATGACCTTAAACACTGTGTATAAATTTAAAGTCAAGGGCCGGTCACACAGGCTTCCGCGAGTTGATCACGAGTGTATCGCGAGGAAGAACTGTCAAACGCGCGGTCACAAGTGAATGACACGTGAATGAAACGTGGTGGACTCGCGAATAACAAGTGCGCACACGCGCGAAAAATTTTACACGCGCACGGAGTCCGATTTTATTTTTGAGCAGCACAAAAATTAGGCGCAACGGCCACCGCGTGTCGCACACGTGGTGTAAACGCTGTACAAACGCGGGCCAAACGCGATAACACGTGGTACACTCGCGGATCACAAGTGGACGACAAGTGGTCACTCGCGGGCAAACGCAAAATTTCTTCGTGTGACTGCGTGTGTAGCACTTGTCATCCACTTGTGATCCGCGTGTCTACAGCGTTCCTACCACCTGTGATAGCGTGTGCTCCACGTGTAAAAGGCTTCCTCAGGGATTGTGTCACGAGTCATCCGCGGGCCATTCGCGTGTTTTCGCGTTGAATCGCGATTGAACCACGACTGATTCGCGTGTCGTCCACGACCCAATCTCGTTTGTACCACTAGTTATTTCTGCTATAAAAAGATCGCGTGTGGGCCATTTTTCATCAGTTGTGATCAAGACGTTGAAGAGGCAACATGGATCCGGCGCATCGTAATGCTTTGGTTATGCTGTTCCAGCAACATCAGAACCAGCTACTTCAGGTTCAGCAAGCCCTGGATGTCAGAAGAAGAGTGAGGAGAAGACAAAGAAGAGTCAGAGCCATATGGGTGCGCCAATGGATCAACCGCAGGCCACAGCTGGGGCTGTATGACAGGCTGATGGTGGAGCTGAGGAACGAGGACCCCCGTGCCTTCAAGAACTTTATGAGAATGCCTCCGGTGATGTATGATGAACTGGTGGAAAGGCTGACACCAACACTGACGAAGGAGACAACCAATTGGCGAGCTCCCTTGGACCCAGGCTTAAAGGTGGCCATCACCTTGAGGCACCTTGCATCAGGCTCGAAATACAGGGAGATGCAGTATGGCTGGCGTGTCCCACACAACACCATAAGCCTCATTGTTCGTGAAGTTTGTGAGGCAATCGTGCATGTATATCGTGAGGAGATGCTGTCACCTCCAGAAACCCCCGAACAGTGGCAACAAATTACAGACGATTGGCTGAACAGGTGGAATTTCCCTCACGTGATTGGAGCTATAGACGGCAAACACATAGCATGCAAGGCCCCTCCCAACTCTGGCTCTGAATTCTACAATTACAAGGGTTTTTTCAGCATTATTCTCTTGGCTGTGGTGACCAGTGATTACAAGTTCTTATGGGTGGACGTGAGTGGCAAGGGGGCCTCATCAGACGCGCATATCTACAATGCCAGTGAGTTTAAAGAAGGCTTACAGAACGGTGACATTCTTGGATTCCCTCAGCCTACTCCCCTCCCAGGGGACACAGAAGATCTACCTTACTTCCTGGTGGGTGACGATGCATTTGGATTGAGAAGCTTTATGATGAAGCCCTTTGGGAACAGACAGCTATCAAGAAAACAAAGAATCTTCAACTACAGATTGTCAAGAGCAAGACGGGTGGTGGAAAATGCCTTTGGCATTCTTGCCAACAGATTCCAGGTGTTACTAACAACAATGATGCACCAACCAGACACGGTTAGGCTCATTGTCAAGGCATGTGTGGTCCTCCACAACCTGATGCGCACGAGGTATCCTGTCATGCAAAACAGACTTGTTGACATTGAACGCCCTGATGGAGCCCTGGTGCCTGGTGAATGGCGTCGAGGAAAGAATCTGGATGACACAAGACCTGAGAACCTACCAGGAACCAACAGAGACTACAAATTGGCCAAGGCTCAGAGGAATCTCATAATGGAATGGTGTTCATCCCCTGCTGGGAGTGTTGCATGGCAAGACAACATGCTCCTTGACTAGTTCTTGTGGAAGTGACAGTGTGGACAAATGATAGTGTTTGGGGGCATTGTGGCAGTATGTGTTTGGGGGGGGGGGGCAGCATTTGTGGCAATAAAACTTTGATAAAACTATTATATAATAAAATAAATGAAAAAAATCCTGCAATAAAATAAAGTACATTTCAAATTTGAAAAAAATAAAAGTAAGCTTAGGACCTTTAGTCCTAAACTCACTTTTATTTCTTTTCATT
Organism: Patella vulgata; assembly: GCF_932274485.2. Taxonomy (NCBI): domain Eukaryota; kingdom Metazoa; phylum Mollusca; class Gastropoda; family Patellidae; genus Patella; species Patella vulgata. The sequence goes on from NC_065885.2 coordinate 51,347,489, forward strand.
TGAGATGTAATTTTATTTTATTGCAATAATTTTAAAATTTATTATTTTCAATGTATTGTTACATTTGTTGCCATTCAATAATATGGTTATAAAATAAAAATGAAAGATTATTGGAATAAAAATATTTGAAATGACAAAGAAAAGAAGTTACATAAAGTATTTATTCAACTTTTATTTTTGACATTTGAAATACATTTTTGTTGCAATATTCTCCCACTTTCATTTTATTATAATTACAACTTCTAAGTCACATGGTGCAAATACTATTTTCTGATTGACTGAGATGCAACATACAATCCAAGTTCATTGGGCGATGAACAAGGTTTTGCAAACGGACTACTTTTCTACGGAGTAATTTTACTAGTTTTGTTCGCTATAAATCGATAAAATCAAATGAAATTTGTTGAGTTGTAATTACAAGAAATGAAATTAAATTTGTCGAGTTTACGGCGTGCGTTATACAAATAAGTGCACTTTTCCCCGACGTTCATCACGCCGTAAACTCGACAAATTTTAATTTCATTTCTTAAACCATTTCACAAAGTTCAATTTATTCACGAAAAACAATTAGTAACAGTTCAACAATTTTATTATCACGTATCACGTGTATAACAAGTGAAATAAAAGAAAGTCACTGCTAGCAATCCATGCTATGGCAAAAACAAAATACAAAATACATCAGTTCAAGGAATGTCACTGTAGCACCATGCACCACATCCCAACACAACAAAATACAACTGTCAGTGTAACATGAAACCTTCATGCATCCTCATCCTCACTGTAACTGTCACGAGTTCCCTGAGTAGCCACAGACTGAGTGTCACTCTCAACTGCTGTTGGTTCCACGGCTGGTGGTGTTGACAAGGATGGTGGTGCACCCAAAGCTGCAGATGCCAGAATGGGAGGTCGGTGAGTTGCTGGTGACACTGTCGAGAATGGTGGGGTGTTCATACTGTCTTGTGAAACACGGCCGAAGTTGCTCTGCTCCATGTTGAACGACCAATCCCCACCTAGGGCAGTGCTCTGTGCTCTGGACATCGATTCTGAAGATGCTGTGTGTTGACGAGGAGTACTGAGGTTGGGTTGTTGAAGCTCTTGCTGCCCAGGGTACTGCTGCTGCTGTTGGTATCCTCCCCCTCCTCCCCCTACACCATGCTGCCAGGCATAATAGTTGGGCTGTGTCTGGAAGTACTGCTGATGCTGAGGGTACTGTTGATGGTACTGATGATACTGCCCAAAGGAGGCGGCTGTGCAAGTTGGAGGAGCCGAAGTGGAAGCTGAGGGTCTTTCAGATTGAGCCTTTATCTGTTTCAGTATATCCGATATGAGCTCTTTGACATTGTTGAAGTCTTGAAGACTGCAAGACCTGAGAGTCTGGGTGACATAGCTTATGAAGGGTTCACGCTGGCTCTTCTCCCTCTCCTTGTCCTCGAGCATTTTTTCCATCAGCTTTGCAAGGAGTGTTTGGTTGGTCTGAAGATTTTTACGAAGTTCGGGCATCCAGCTCTCCGCCTCGTCCTCCTTCCTCCTCCTCTTCCTGTGCTGGAAACTAGAGTTGACTGATCCGAGCTCTGCTGCCTCCCTCTCGAGGTCTTCGAGCACATTGCCTGACTGTCTCTCCGTCTCAGCTGGGTCATCCAAGGATAGCAGAGGGGGTCTTGCTGTGGACGTGGAGGCAGAACCAGCGGCAGAACCAGTAGTAGAGCCAGCAGCAGCAGTACGTCGGATCTGCATGACAGTGTCAGATTCTTCATCAGGTATGGCAGCTGAAAGAAGGTAAACGTTTGTTAAGTGTTTTGCATTCAAATTTTTCTGAACAATATTAAAGGACTGTTATTAGGGACAAGTGAATTTCTGAATAATCATTACACTAAATCGTAGTAATTATTATGTTTTAAATTTTAAAATTAAATGTACAAAAATGCTTTTGAAAAATGGAAATGTTTGAAATAATTATCAACATATGTACTGACCTTTGTAGAAGGAAATATTATTCAGCACCCACTTGTCCCTGTCGGTGAGAAGCTTGCGCTCCTGGCCACTGGCAACCTTGATCAGCCTGACGTACCAGTCCTTCAAGTTCTTCCACCAGTGCCCGAGGTAGTCAGTCGAGATACCAATTTCTTTTGCTTTAGCTTCCCAGGCTTCTGTCTTTTTCTTGTAGTCACGTTGACTGCGCATCCACAAGTAACTTCTGTCTCGCATCCACTCAACCAGATCCTGTTCTGTGTCAGGTGGCAACTTCCACTCCTTCTTGGGACCTCTTGGCTTTCTCGGCTTCTTGCCCTTGCCCTTGGCATGACCATCAGCCTCTTTCTGCTCCTCCACAGGCTCCTCTCGCACCAGAACTTCGGGTGTGGGGTCATGTGACGCAGGTGACGAAGGTGAGGCAGGGTTCTCCAGTGGCACAAGCTGTGGCTCAGCCTGAGTGGCGACGGGCATAGTGGCAGTGCTCTTAGAAGGACCACTCGTGCTGACTGGAGTGTTTGCAACTGTTGTACAAAATGAAAAGAGAAAATAAAGGTATTTTTAATAAATAGTAAGGAATGTTGAAAAACATACATATCAAATGAACACTTCAGCATAAATAAAATTGAAATAAATAAATTTGAATACTTTCTGACAGCCACGTAAACGAATATTTAAATAAAATAAATTTTGAACACGTCACGTTATACTAGTAACGAGTATTTCCAAATAAAAAATCAAAAACATGTTACATAAATTGTACTTACCATCAGGAAGAAGCTCGTCCTCTTCTCCACTGCCATTGGAACCAGGGACACCAGCAGCGGCAGCAGCAGCATGTACACGAGCCGTCACCTTTATGCCCATCTTCTTGGACTGCCTGTTCTTGCTGCCCTGGGGGGGCTCGGGGGTGCTGCTCTCCACCTCCTCGGTAGCAGTTTCAGGCTCCGAGACTTTTGCCTTCGGCCTGGGCCTTGCTTGCCTCTTCATCTTCTTGGGCGTGGAGTTGCCCTTCTTTGATTTCGGTGCCATGATTTTGATCTTTACTCTACGGAATATTGATCGATACTGATCCAGAACACCGGACGCGGCGGCTTTTATACACGCGGGCGGCAAGCGGAGCACAAGTGATCGGCACGTGATTCACACGCGGAGCACATGTGGAGCACAAGTGATACACACGCGCTGCGTGTGACCCCATTTTCTGACCACAAGCGCTCACACACGGAGGACTCGTGGTGGACACGCGATGCACACGCGCGCGTGTGGTCCACTTGTCATTCGCGTGTCCAGCATGTCTGAGACAAATTGGTTGATTTTCACCGCGTGTAGAAAAAATTTGCAAAATTTATAGCAAAATTACACGTGATCAACTCGCGGAAGCCTGTGTGACCGGCCCTTCAATCGGATATTAACTTTGGCCTTTAGAGTGTCCACAAGATTTTTTGAAGTGATCAAGGGCCATAACTCGGGCAGTAATTATCGGAAATCGTTGAAAATCAATAGGCTTCTTCGTCTCATGACCTCAAACACTGTGTATAAATTTAAGGTCAATTGGATATTAACTTAGGCCTCTAGAGCGTCCACAAGATTTTTCAAAGTGATCAAGGGCCATAACTCTGGTAGTAATTATCGGAAATCGCTGAAAATCAATAGGCTTCTTCGTCTCAAGACCTTAAACACTGTGTATAAATTTAAAGTCAATCAGATATTAACTTTAGCCTCTAGAGCGTCTACAAGCAATTGTGGACGCCGGACCGACGACGACAATATACGACCACATTTCAATGTGGGCGTATAAAAACACAAATATTTTTCATCAAACCACAAGCCAAACAAAAAACATTGAACCACTAACAATAAATTTCACATAAGCAATTTAGATGCACTGGTATTCTCACTGAAGGGTATGCGGCCAGTCAGTAACAGGGCAGATTATAACATTCTTTTAAATGCCTGATAACTTTATAGAATGATTACACGGGACTGCACAATGTATAAATCAAGCCAACACCATAAACTGCAAACTACAATAGTGTAAAATGGGAATATCAGTGCAAAATGGTTCAATTCTGTTCAATATTTACAAAGATGTGAAGAATACTGAAAATTCCATCGATCTATATGCTGCCACCTTTTTCAACGAGATGTCTGTTTTAAATACGATTGAATCCAAGCCGCAAGATTATCGAGCGTTAGTATTTGGATTTTGTTTTCATAATTCAATGTTAAATAATCAGCTTATGGATAAAATATTAGCATGGAGTAAGCCATGAGGAATTTGAGATTTTCAGAAAAATACACATTCTTAATTTGGATTCATGAAGAATAAGCTAGTTTATAGAAAAAGACTATTATTACTTTATATGCCTATGACAGATAAAGATGGTGATGTGAAATCATAAGCCAAGATAAACTTTAAATTAGGTTACAATAGATTCATTTTTAAATATTATTGGTAAACTCTTTATTTAACCTTTAGTTTGGCATATTGGGGCATTAATATTAATCTAAGTCATTGAAATACTAACTATTAAACATGCTACACAGTTTAGCCATCTGTCAGTATCGTCAAATACTTGCGGTACTTTATAGAGTGAGAAAACCAGCGGTTGCCATGCAAGATACGACCACATTTTGCAAAAGATGGGCAGAACGAGCTAAAAAAAAAAGGCGATTTTTTGTACTATCAGCGACCACAAAGTAATGGTCCGATATGCGCGATTATATCGAAAGGAACAGAGATCTCTTGGACATAAACATATATTTTAAGGTTCATCAAAATCGGATAAAAATTGTGACTTCTAGAGGGTCGACAACCTTGGTATTACATACTTTTACACTGAGTACAAGGAGCAGCCAGTTTCATTTTCACAAAAATCGAACTCAACCACCATTAGGGAGTCAAGGTGATACATTTTAAGTTTCATCAAAATTAAGACAAAAATTGTGACCTCAGTAGTGTCCACAAGCTAAAAACGTGCTTTTTCGTACAACCAGGGGCCATAATCCATGCCAATTTCGAAAGGAACTGATAGCAACCTATATTTCAAGTTTCATCAACATCGGATAAAAATTGTAACCTGTAGAGTGTCAACAAACAATTGTGGATAGACGTCCACATGAAAATGTTAGCGTATAAAAATGGGGTTTAACATCCAATTTTGTTTCAATTATTTGCTTCTAGTTCTAGGGGATATTAGAAGCGAGAGGAAACTGAAGGACGATGAACTTGGACTGGTGACCTTACAGGCTGGGGTTCAAAACCACACCACTTGACTCAATAACAGACCTTATGATCTAAAGCGCATGTGTTGGACTAAACAGCCACCCAACCAACTTCATAACATATTCATACAGTCCAATCATTACAGATATAAGTCATGGAATTCTTTTACATTTTACATTCTTTTACATTTAAAAGCAAAGCAAGATTAAGTGTATGAAGAAATAGTAGTTAAACACATAAAACTAAATTTCATCTTACAAAAGAAAGTTAAAACTTTAATTATGGACAAACTGTCCTGATGTGTTTCCCTGCTTTGTTTTTGTTTAATAATACTATGTATACATACACCTACATTCCAAAATAAAAAGCACTGTAAATAATATATACATATATATTACATTTAAAAACTACAGTAAGCCATTCACTATTAAAAACACTGCCACCTGAAAACAAGAGCTCTTAATATCCAATAGAAATAATATAAGCTCTTAATTTAGGGACTGTTCCATAAGAAATCTAGTGAGAGTGCTAAAAATTAATTTTTTCGGCTATATTTTAAACAAAAATTGAGGGAACTTTGTTCAAGAAAAAGCTGTAACTTTGTTATATTATGACCAAGAATATTCAATTCATTTCTTCTGGAACAATTCTTATGTTTTATACATATATAGACATATTCTATAGGTAACACCACATTGCTATACACACATTTGTTTATACAACCATTCTATATATCATAATAAATCTACAATTTTTAATACAGTATGCTAAAAGCATAATGTTTCTAAATATTTCAAAATTTCCAATTTAACTCTTCAATTTTTAAAAATCCTACCTTGTGTATAGCTAGAAGAAGACATACTAAAACCTGGCAGACCAGCTAGACCAGGAGGAAAGCCACCAGATGATGAGGGAGCTGAAAATCCTGACTTCGATAATGTTGAAGGAGTAGAACTGGTGGAAGGTGATTGAATAAATGTAGTTGCAGCACTAGAGGTTGATACAGATTGTCCAATACTTTGTTGATTAGGATTAACCAAACGGTTTAATATATGCCTTTCAGACATCTGTAATCTTTGTGTAACTGGAGCAACACGAGCTAATGTAGCTGGTAAACGAGCCACATCTTGTTTCATATCACTCAGTAACTCTTCTAACTGATTTAGCACTGAAGAATAAACATTGATTCATAAAATAATTGGAAACTATTTCTAAAATATATGCAGAAGTCTTGTGTACTTAATTAATTTTTCTACAAATTCCAATTACTTGCAAACCGATTTCTGAGGAAGCTAAGAATTAAATAGTACCTTTATGTAAAACAGCATTAGCAGGTTTATTACCACCTAGAGATTCCTTAGATAAGTGCTGATGACTTTCAGCTAAACATTCTAATTCAGCAAATCTAAAACAAACAAAATCAAATAAATAGAAATTAAATCATTTTAGTATGATGTCTAAGGTTTCTTAATTATGAAATAACGAGGGTATACTACTTGTCAAGCACTACTATTCCCGATTTACAAAAATCTGAAGAATTTTGCCATGTGTTCATGTAATGTATATTAATTATACTAAAGAATTCCTGCTGTAATTGGTGTTATTTTTTCTTTTAACTTAAAGATGCCTTTCCACTACAACCTGTGTGATTTGGTGATATATTTGGACTAAAACCATATTCCAACTAATTTCTCTATCAAACGTTTGCTTCAAATCACTCTCAAAATTTTTTAATTTGTAAAAATTATCTCATGCTGTAGAACTGTATTTTAAGCAGACTTGTTTGTCATGTAACTTGATTGAGGGAGGGCCCATTTACAGATTGCATTTGTCGTTTGTTGTCCATTGACCATACATATTGAAGCCTAAGTAAATTCTTGGATTATCTTTTGCCAAACTCTTTTTCTGCCATTTAATCAGTCTGTTGTATGTTTAAACAATGGCTAATCATTTGATCAAGTGCTTCCTAAGTCAAGTTGGCAGACAATAAGCCGTCCAGTTGCCAGTTATTGATACTCTGATATTTTTGCCTGCTTGTTTTCTAGTAAGATTGGGCATCTCTACTTTCCATATATATACATATATCAAATTTGCAATACCTTTATAGGATATAACTACCCTACAAATACTTTCGCGGGAATGCATCTTTAAGGGTTCTCATTTCTAATTTAACAAGCGGTTGCTATGCAAGATACTGACACATTTTGCAAGAGATGGACAGAGAACCAGCTAAAAAAAAAAAAAAAACCAAAAATTTTTTGTACAATCAGGGGCTATAATCCAGGAAGTTACAGTCCGATATGCGAAAATATTGAAAGGAACCAAGATCTTTGGGATATAAACATATATTTTAAATTTTATCAAATTGGATAAACATTGTGATCTTTACAGGGTCCACAACCTTGATATTACATACTTTTACACTATTTGCATACAAGGAGAGGACATTTTTTTTTAAATAGGATAAAAATTGTGACCTCTCGATGGACCACAAGCTAATAATATTTTTCATACAATCAGGGGCCATAATTCAGGAAGTAACGGTCCAATATGTGTGAATATCAAAAGGAACCAAGATTTTTGGATAAAAATTGTGACCTCAGAGTGTCCACAAACTAAAAACATGATTTTTCGTACAATCAGGGTCAATAATCCATAAAGTTACGGTCCAATACATGCCAATATCGAACGGAAACAAGATCTTTTGGAGATAAACATATATTTCAAGTTTCATCAAAATTGGATAAAATTTGTGACATGTCGGGTGTCAACACATTGTGGACGGACGGACAGGGGCGACAACAATATACATCCACATGAAAATGTGGGCATATAAAAACATGAAATATGATAAAAGACAAACCTGGCATTAAGTGCCATAGCAGGATGTGCTGGATCTTGTGACAGGTTGAGATAAGCAGCTCTTCTTAGTTGTTCTTCAATAACAAGAGCTTGTTCCAGTAACTGAACAGAAACAACATTATGAATGGCTTGTTGTGTAATACAAATACATAAATATTACTTCAATTATTATGATATGATGTAGCATGATAAAATTATTTACCAGATTCCAGGAGTCCATGTATAGAATTCTACACCATAATGTATTTTTTTTTTACGTTTGAAGAACATTTACAGCGACAAACTCGTGAACTTTTGAAGAAACATTCGATGACTACATTCAGTTTTATATCTTAAAGTATATAGTGAAACCACAAATGTTAATTTTCCAGGAGTTTCAAGGAGTAATCTTGCTTTTCCAGGATATTCCAGTACCGGAAATCAGATTTTCATTTTTCCAGGATTTTCAAGCAGTTTCAAGGAGTGTGCGAACCTTGTATTAGTAAAATTTATTTGGAACAAAAATCTCACCTTAAATCGTCGAGCCAAAAATTTATTTTTGATTTCCAAGAAGTTTCCCTTGCCTTGTTCACTAATAAATGGTTCATTGATAATTTGAAATCTAGGGTCATTCTGTATGTCTTGCCATCGACCATAACCATAACTATATCACATGTTAAGGCAGAAATCTATAGAAGTATTTCAGGAGGAAGACTTCCTCTTAACCAAAACACAAACAGGCTTCCCTAAGGAATCCTACCCCCAATGAATAATAACTGAAAATTTGAAGAAATAAAATCAACAAGGAAATGCGAACATGTTACTTGCATGAATTTGCTCCGGTCCATGCTAAACTTTCTTGCATTTAAAAGGATACGTTACAATACCAGCTAATAACCAGTAGTCATGGCGACGGTGCCATACTTCATGTTCTTTATTTGGCAGTAGTGCCCTTTGTTCATTTTGCCACAATGTGTGTAATTCTGTAAAACCACCATCCGCAATATTAAACATAAATTTCTGACAACCCTCTTCAGTTTTTTCTTCCATTTTCTCATCCTTTTCACTTTTATTATCTTTATCACTTTTGATATCTTTATCTTTTTCACTTTTGGTCTCTGTATCTTTATCTTTTTCAATTTTAGTATCTTTATCTTTTTTCTCACTTTCTGGCTTTTCTTTTTCCTTCTCATCTTTTTCCATTTTTTCCTCCTCAGATTTATCTGTAACTTCTGATGATTCTTTTTTCTCCTCATTTTTATTTTCTTCGGGTTTGACTTCATCTGATAATAAACAGGAGATATATTAAGTTAACTCATACTTGTAGTACGATCTGCTTTTGCAAATAAAATGTAGTCCATAAGTGCAAACACAGTACATGTATCTTGTTTTAGTTGGTCCAAGTCTTATCTTAAAGCTAGCCAATACCTACAAAATGCTTACTATTTTATTGACTTTATAAAGTATCGAAAACACCTGAGTGATTAAAATAAGACCAGTTTTGTGAGCATAAACTGTTTATTCAATTGTTCATAGATTTTCTAAATAAAGCAAAGGTATTTTGAGAGGCAATGAAACATACACCCACAGCAGCTAAATTGTCCCAGCAGTCGACAAGGGTTGTTGCATATTTATTCTTTTGTAGGTAATTTGGGGCATTTACAAGACAATTTCATACAGATCAGCTTATATTTTCGTCGTTTGAGGGTTCACAATTGTCGTTGAAGCGTTAAACAAGGGCCATAACTCCAGAAGAAATTAACAGAAATTATTGAAATTAAATAGGATTCTTTACCTCAATGATGTAAAGAAAATATCAATTTCAAAACAATCAGGTGATACATGTAGTCCGTAGAGTGTTCACAAGAAATTGTGAACGACGGAATTACAGCAAGTGAGGACAGCATCATACGACCACATTTGCGTGTGGGCGTAAAAAAAACAAGTTAATAAAAGATTCTTTCGCAATTATTCTATTGATGAAAACTTCAATCAGACACAAATATTTTTTGTTCATATATAAAATTATTTCTTAATAATATCTACCATAGGATTATTTTGTACAAGTGTTCTGTATTGCCTTGTAGACTAAGAATCACAGCTTTGATTCTAGTCCCTAAACTCACACAGAATAATATTCTATATGTTGTAGTGATTAGATTATAATATATTATTATAATAATCCATATTCCAGTTACAACATTACCATAAAGCACATCTAATTAAAAAGGCCTACCTGTTTCCATTTTTTCTTCCTTTGTTTCTTCTTTTGTAACCTTTTCTTCTTCCTCTTCTACTTTAGGGTTTTCTTCAACCTTATCAACCTTTTCCTCTTCCGTCTTTTCATCTTCAGACTTTTGTTCTATAAGATACACATAATGCTGGTTAACCCATAAACGGTCATTGTCGACTACAATCATATTTAATTGATATCGCCACGCATACGTGTCAGACAGGAAATTGTCTTGTCGATGGCACTGAGGAAAACATGTCTTTGTTCAACATTTTTTTTAACAAAATACATAATTTTTTAACAATATCGAGAAGGTTAAAGACTGGCAAAGTGGCTGAAATTCTTATGAATGATTCCGACTCGGATTATATCGATGAAACCCGATTCTGAAGACAATATTTCTGATGAAAATGATTTAGGAAACGAGAGACCGTGTGAAGGTGCCGATTTCAATCATTTTCGTGATCAAAATCATGTTTTCGAAAAAAAAAGATGTAAAATTTCGTTAATTATGCAAATTAACAAAATTTTCATTTTGAAATGAGGTGAAAGAAATAGTGCAAATTATAGATCAACTTATCCCCTTCAACTTTTTTATAGGTATCAAGAGTCTATCACTTATAATTATCCGTCAGTAGTCGTTTGAAATAGGCATATAAAATATTTCACCTTAGTCTTTATTTGGCCTGACCACTTGTAGTCATGACGTCAAAATGACGTGGACCGGTTAAGGGTTAAAATAGAAACTGTTCATAATAATAATCTGATTTTAGAAGGCTAATATATCTACTGTATGTTAAAAAAAACAAAAAAAAACCAGTTGTCCTGCACTGATCTTCTAAATTTGTCCAATTCATGAAACTGATCTAATGAAAAGCAGTAAATAAATTAATTACCTTTTACAGCTTCTGTTGGAGTTTCTTCTTTGGTTTCTTCTATGGTTTCCTTTGTTTCCATCGTTGCTACTTTTACTTCCGATACAGGTTCTTCCTTTTTTTCATCTGTTTCCATGGCTTCTTCCGTCTTTTCTTCAACTTTTTCTTCTACTGCCTTGGTCTTAAATATAAAGAGGAAATTTGATAGTCTAATAAAACAACACCAAGTTATTAAGATACATTATGTAAGAATTAGGTGAAGAACTGACAGTTCTCGATATAACAGTTAAAAAATAGATAAAGAAAAAGGAATATGTTGAAAATTTCAGTCAAATTACTTTTTCTGAGCTACCACTGTTATGATAACAAAGTCTTGATATTCCATTTTTAAATTAAATCACTAACTAGCAATTGTGTTTAAATCTGTTGAAAATCAAAACAACCCAATAGTCTAGAGAGTTTATGGGCTTAGCATGTGAATAAATGTCTAATTAATGATTTATACAACATTTGAGGCCAAACAAAAGATCTGCATTAGGCAGATTTGTCTCTTGAATAATGCATCTTGAATAAGTGGAATTTCTGTTGGCTCGTTTCAGCATTGTAGGACAACATACCCCTTGACAAAAACTTTATTTTATCAGTGGTTCTTGTGTATTTGGCATTAACAAACCTATTTAAGCAATGGAAAGTAGTAATAATTTACCTCGCCTTCTTCTTCTTTTTTAACTTCGCTATCCTCCTCCTTTTTAACCTCTTCACCTTCTTCCTCTTTAACTTCGCTTTCGTCACTTTTGGCTTCTGCTTTTTCAACATCTTTACTTTCTTCACCTTCTTTTTTCACTTCTTCTTTAACTGCTTCATCTCTTTTTTCTTTTTCTTCTCTAGCCCTTTCTTTCTCTTTCTTCAATTTCTCGACAGCCTCCATAGCACTTTTATATGGCATACTGTGTGTACCATTTATAGCTTCAAATTCTTGAACCTAGAACATCAAAATAATTAATAAGCTTAATTTGTAAATTTAAAAAAAAATTAATACAATTAATAGTACAGGACAATTTTTGCAATCAGAGGTAAATATGTGAATATTGGTATTTTGAACTTTGTGTTAAAATATTAACTATTTGTACTGTATATCACTTATTACTAACCTTCTTTCGAACTAATGACATTATACCAATTCTTGTTAACACATGCTGCCTAGATAATCCTTCCCTTGGTACACCATCCGCAAAGGTCTCCGAATTATCAGCCCCTGGTTCACAAAGATGTCGCATAAACAACGAAACATAGGCTTTAAACACCTTCTCACCTTTACCTCGTAAATCACGAACTAACCTATAATGTAAATTTAATTTGTCATTCAAAATAGTCTACATTTGTGTTTCAGTTTTTGGGAACACCTTATTTCTTCTAGTCATAAATGAAACCATTTTAGTTTTGCATTTCCAATATTTTAATTAACAGAATTCAGTGAATTATATCATAAATTTAAAAATTCCTACCATTGTGAGTTAAAAGCATCTTGTGGTGGCATTCCCCATCTCATAACAGCATTTAAGAAAGCCTTTCTCTGTCGAGCATTAAAACCAAGAACCTGTAACAGAAATCATAATAAAATGTATGTTGCCAGTATAATTAAAAAAATCAATGATGTCATAGTTTACCCAAAATTCTATTGTTCCTGATTATAGTAGAGTTTGCACACATTCTACGAAAGTTCTCATCCAATCCATTAATCTTTCATTGAGAAAGAAAACTTAATTGTAAATCGCCCAAAAAGTCCTATATTGGTCAAACTGCAGACAATATATTAAATGGGATCTAGTCAAGAGCCGGTGCCACCCTTAATCTATGTTCAAAACAGAATCCCAGCAGGAGATAATCTACCGTTGATATTTTGATTTCTTAATCAAATGGTAAGTAATCAAACTGAGTACACTTTTGAATTTGACATATTTAAAGGAAACTTAATTGGCATGTTGTTAAAACAAAACATACTTACTTCAATTTGACCGTTGACACGAGCCAATAAAGGAGGTAATGGTCTATCCTTTTCGTTACCTTTACGCGATCTGTTACGAGCTATAAAATACAACAAATGTATAACATTTTATCATCCTTGTAAAAATGATTAAGATGAATCCACAATACAAAATAACTGCTATACCACTTAACTAGTTTCCAAGAGAAAAAGTAAGTATTAAAGTAGCTAAGTCTCTAACTCAATAACATCCAAAATCTTCAACGTTGAAAACACGATTTATTTGTCAAATTAAATCAACATTCATGTTGTGATCTTACTGGAAAAAGATGGGCTTTTGATATCCAATATTTAAGACAAAATAAACATTTTACCATTGGTACACGAATCGTTGTATCAAGAGACTTGAGGGACGAGGCTAGACACATTGCACCAAATCAAACGGCGTATGTTGACTGGAATAACCAGACGGTAGAAATTTGCACTCGCTTGAGACTGCTGGCTTATTTCGCCGAACATAACTGATTTGAAATTGGAGTAAAAACGGAAACCATTGAATGTAAAACAGTTTATATACATTCATATTACAGTATTATATCCGTTGCGACCCACTTTTGTCAATTTCTAGGCCCCAAATGTTAGCGATTTAGCTCCTTTAACATTTTTGAGTTACACCCATCTATCAAGACATTCATGGAATGCCTGATTGTCAGTTTGGTCCCAAATTGACAGAATTGCAAACGATTGATGCAGAAATTCAGCCCTGTGACAGTTCTGTTAATCTGTTAATTTTTTAGATTGAGGGAATTGAATTCCGGAATGTTCAACCGAGAATCCTCCAAGTAAAATACATAATATTATCAATATCAAAATTCAGTTTGAATAGCCCCATATACTTACAATCAGTTCTGTCTTCAAAATCATCATCATCTTCATCATGTACTGTAATTAGACAACAATTTCAATAAATCTATGCTATAGGCCTACCCATTACATGAAGCCTTTTACAATTCATAGGAATAGGATTGAACTAAAACCTCTATATTATGTAGACAAATGATCTTTAATTCACCAAAACTTAAATTTTTCAATTAAGGACATTGAGTACTCTAAAATGCACATTTCAAAGCTAGAACTGTAAGTTACCATAAGATTGGTTCATAAGATATGATATCTTTAGTTATTTTGGATGATAAACTCAGATCAACTACATATTAAGTAATCACCCAAAAAATACCAATTTTATTTAACAATTATGTTCCAAACTTTGCCCAAAAGCATGATAAAGGGTGCTGATGACAACAAACTCTAATTTTCTCATGCTAAATTTTGTAAGTTCATGCTAAGAAGAAATATCGATAATCCCAACCACATGATCCAAAGTTATAAGCAACATTTTGACGCCAAAAATGTTAAAAAATACCAACTCGTAGTGTTCTTTATTTATTATTTACCTTCAAACAAGATTTTGTGTTTTTGAGTAAATTCTTCAAATATATCAACAACAAGTTTTAAAATACAATAATTCCATCGTGATAGATAGTAAACCTGGATAATCACATGGTAGAAGGAATTCCTTCTGGTCACCTGACTTAAATGGGGTTAAGGATACATCGTCCAGCAGAACACTGTTGCTGGAGGCAGTCATGATAGTTGACTGTATGATGGGTCGGGGAAACCTTCTTGTTTGCTATAAATATGTTTTTCTTTCAGCTTTTATCTCCATTATTACATAAACGGTTGGACTGTTATATACTCTGGGTTATTTTACACATGGAACAAGAATACAAGGTCTTTATAAGATTGGCGCTTAGAAGTTCACATCTTACACTACTTAAGAAAATGTTAGAAGCAACTACTGGTCAAATTTAAGACATACTTACCATTGTCGCCAGAATGACCACTGAAATCGGAATCAAAGTCTGAAACACTTTCTTTCCAGGCTTCTTCATCTTGAGTATTCATTGCATCATTATAGTTGACTTGTTTACGTACTCGTTTACCTTTACCCAATGTACGGGCTAAATCTTCCTGTTGTTGTTCATAATGATGACGTAATAATTTCTCCCAGTAAGCTGGATCAGCATGTTCAGCTTCCTGTTTTAATACTTCTGTCTCTGGTTCTTCCTGAAATAAACATTGTACTTAAACTTATCAAATAACAAGCGGCCAAAAAAAAGTTGAAGCTAAACATTTCAAATATTCAAAGCTGGAGCCATTACATTGCCAATGTAATTTATTACATTACCATTACTTTTTAAACATAATCATTACAATTACTTTCTCATTTTTAGAAATGTAATTAATTACCATTACCCATTACATTGAAAGTAATTAATTACCATTACCCAGTACTTTATGAGTATATAAATAAAAATTATTTTTCTGCCATGAAGCGCCTACAAAAGCAAACTCAAAAAAATCCTTGATTCACAATAATAGATATTTTTGTACAAATTGTTATTTCTATATATGACACATTGTTATTTCTATAAGCTTATATCATAACATCAAGGCAGTGGTGACAAAAACTGATGTTTTCACTGTATGACTTGAAAAATCAATTGAAAGTATAGTTAATGAACTTTTTTTAAAAGTAATTTCATAAAATTATTAATCAATCCAAATAGTTTGTCTATAATAATTGTATTACTGATGAATTATTCAGCAGACTCTAAAACAAAATATATATTAAATAACCATAAAATGATGAGATACTTGAAGGCCATTGTTTGATTTGTCACCTTGAGCTTAAGATTAAAGTTTAGTAACACTTTGTCTTTTAATCTAACTGATTGATCGACTGAGTGATTGCCTGTAAATTGGTACTAATCATTGATTACAATATACATCTTTTCAGAAATCCACTTTTTAGGTAACATGTCTAAAAAGGGTCTTACATGTACATAAAAAGTAATAAAAGAAAATGTTTAATGCCTTCTTATTCTTATTGTTAAAACTGATGTAAATCTTTTTTTTTTAAATTATAATGAATTGTATTTGTGTCAGATAGACCTAATTTACTTCTTTGATGCTATAAAATCTGAGGCTAGTTATATTGGAAATATTTATAAGGCCCATAAAATGTAATTGAAAAGTATCTGAAATATAATTGACCATTAAATAATTTTTGGAATGTAATTGATTACATTTTCATTACTCCTGAAATCTTCCATTACTCATTACATCGCCATTACTTAAATGTAATGATTACATTCCATTACCATTACCCCAGTGAAATAATAGATAAATCTCAAATTCAATAGCAGTACGGCTTTTAATTAATGCATTCAATCTAATAGTCAGAAATCAGTTTACCTCTGCTTCCCCTTCTTTAACAGTGTAACTAGCCACTTTAAATGAACTAAGATATTCATTCATAGCCATTTCTCTCTCTTCCATACCAACTTGTGATCTATCTAATAGTTTAGATACAGCTGAAGCATCATATACAATACGATTTTCATCACCTAAAATAATGAATGAATGAATAAAATATGGTTTAATGGCATGTCAGCTCCAACTGGGCTATATTGCACCAAACATACGGCATCACCTAAAATCAAATATATCAAGCCATGGATCTAGGAGGACAACTGCCGGTTAGACAACTGACAGCAGGTCAACAACCAGCGGACAACTGCTGATGGGACAAAATCAAATACATCAAAGCAATAACCAGAATCTGTAAGAAGTTTACTTAAATCATTATTTACCCAAGCTCATGTTACCTTCCTCATCCTTAAAAAGTTCCTCTGTACCAAACTTCAGAATATCATCCAACTCTTTTTTAGACATAGCACCACCCTTGTTACCTAAACCTGGTCGTACAACCAAATGTGTCAACATCATCTTCTTTTTAGCAACTTGTGTAATTCTCTCTTCTACTGAAGCTCTTGTTACAAATCGGAATATCATGACTTTATTAGCTTGTCCAATTCTATGAGCTCTACTGAAGGCCTATAAAAGATAAAGAAAACATTAACTACATAATGGAATTTAATAGTATTATTAAAATGAGGTCAATCAAAAGATTTTACCTAAGTTATAGGTGGTGAAATGTTTGTCGTCTGCAAAAGGATTTCCAATGTTGAAAAATTTTCAAATCCATTCTAGAGATTCAGCTTTAACAATATTAGTTTGTAAAGGATTCAAAATCATTGTAAAGATCAGCAGCAGCTTGAATATATTTCAATAACAATCTTAACATATGTGCAGTGTTGTTCAATGGTTGGAAAAAAAGCCACAAAGATTGGACAGGAGACAACTCCTTGTCAACTACAAGCAAGTGACAAAAATTACAACCAACATTGCAGAACTTAAACAATTTGGCTAAATTAACATTTAATAAAAGATGTTTTTGATCAACATTAATGAAAACTTTTACCTGAATATCATTATGTGGATTCCAATCGGAATCATAAATAATAACTGTATCTGCTGTTGCTAAATTAATACCCAATCCACCAGCTCTTGTTGATAGCAGGAAACAGAACGCCTTTGCACCTGGCACTGAAAACATCAAAAGTACATGTATTACAAAGAACTGTTTTAACTCAGGGAAACTACTATCACAATTAAACAAATCACAGAAGATTTCCTTTAAATAAATCACCAGAACAGCATAAAGAACTTTCTATCTTCACTATGTTTTGCAATTTCAAAATTCATACAACCCTGTATACCAATACACACTATTAATTAGTCAAAAAGTTCCCAGGATTTGAAATCCTGTGATAAAAATCATGTCAGATGGTAATGTAATACATTAGAGGCAAACCCTAAAGATAAGAGAAATCTGTCTATTTACCATTAAATCTATCAATAGCATCTTGTCTATTTGCTCCTGTAATACCACCATCAATTCTCTCGTAATGATAACCTTCTGCTTCTAGAAAATCTTCCAATATATCCAACATTTTCGTCATCTAAGATAATTGAATAATTAATAGTTTAATATAAATTGAAACAGCCACTTTTTTTTTTGTTCAAACTGAATTCAATACAAAACTTTGAAATTTATGAACATTAATTCTTAAATTATGTGTGCTCAAAATACTAGAAATTACAGTTTGGGTACACCTTCAATGCCTCACTTTGATTCAGCTATGCAGCAAATAACTAGGACTTGAAACAGATTACAGCCTAAATTTGTTATCAAAATAAAGTAGACTAATTTACCTGAGAGAAGATTAGAACTCTATGACCTTGTTTATGTAATTGTGACAGCATTGTGGACATTAACTCCAGTTTACCGCATGCTTTTATCAAAGCAGATCCTTCAAAAGCACCATTTGGTAATCTGGGAGCATCCTGAAGTGAAAGGTAAAACCAGGTATTATGAATTATGTTTACCCGTCAAGTATCAATCTGATTTAAAATACAAATCTATATTTTGTTTCTTTTTTTGTATACTTTCCATGGCCTCCACTACACAAAGATCTAATCAGCTGTAATAGAAGGTTGTGTCAGGGGTTATACGAGCGGCTTTTGACCCTATGATGTCAGACATTTGATTAACAAATCAGCGTTGATGTTTCTAGTGTGATACCCAGTTCCGTGCACAACACAGTTTCATTGGCTAATCCCTCACATCAACCAGAATGTGGGTTATATAACAAATCTTCCAGATCCTAGTGTAGTAAAGACAAGTAAAACAAAATTTTGAACTATAAACACGATCTGTTTTAATCAGATTGATCAAGTATCAATATTCAGATTTTGAGCTTTGACTGTATTTACGAGTCAAAATAATTTATGTTTTCATTTCAAATATTGAAAAGATAGGTTGCCAGGCAACGAAACATACGCCCACAGCAGCTAAATCGTATTTATAATACACTAAAATCTGATTAAGAGCAACAACTCACGAAGTAATTATCAGAAAACTATTAGAATTTGTTTGGTTTTTATAAAGTTCTGCCCCATGCTAACGTTTTGTGGACGCCGGACGGACGGGGGCGACGACAATATACGACCACATTTCAATGTGGGCGTATAAAAACTGTATTCTATAGCACTTCATTACATTTGAATATTTTTTAAGTATTTCACGAGTGTATATAATGTCTAACACAATGTGTTTTTATTAACTTTGATTTAAATTGAGAATATGCAGGATTTTCTCTATTATTCTCTGGCAGATATTTCCAAAAAGTGGGACCACTCATAAAAATACATTTATGTTATTGTGATTTGAAGTTAAGTTTGTATTTACCACAGCAGCTGTAGGGAAAAGATATGGATGATTACAACATTTTTTAAGATCCATCATGATATTCAGTAAAGATACTTGACATCCACCTCGAGTATTTAAAGCACCAAAATTTCTGGTTAAAATATACTTGTAATATTTCCTAAAATAAAATATTTCTAAATATAAAACTCTTAAAATGATAAACGCAAACATACAACTAATAAACATTTAATCATATTTCCTTGAGGTTTTTCTATTTTTTTAACTAACGAATATTTTGAAGTACAATTATTAGCCAAACCCTTGCAATTGAGTATTACTAACATTTTATTTTAAAGAATGATTCAATCCAAACATAACACACACATCAGAATGACAAGGTGATGAGCTTGAGTACTTACTTCTGCATTGGACTAAGCTCAACACGAACAATAAATTCACTTTTTGATGGCATGCCCTTTAATACATCAGCTTTAAGACGACGCAGTAAATGAGGACCTAACATATCATGTAATTTCTTGACTTGATCTTCTTTAGAGATATCAGCAAACTGATTTTGAAAGACTTGAAGATCACTTGAAAATAAAAACAATTATAGTATTAGTATTATTAAATTCTAATTTTAATTAGACAAGTTGAATAACTATCACTTTATAATCACTAACATTTCTTTTATTTCTTGATAGAAGATTATTAAATCATATCGCAGAGATGTACCATAAAATTTGTTTAAAAAAGTTATAAAATATTCAAGTGGGCATGTAAAGATAATAATAATAGTTGCTTACTTGAAATTTTCAGGAGTAAGGAAATTTAGAAGATGAAACAATTCCTCTAGATTATTCTGTAATGGTGTACCAGTCAATAACAGTTTATATCCTATCTTGTAGTTAGATAATATACGGAAAAACTGGAAAAAAGAAAATAGTTACAGTTGTATTCATTCTGGTATACAAGTTACAGTTAACATACTGGTGGTATTAGCTGAATCTGATCAGTGCTTTGCTACATGATGGGAGAATAAATTCATAACAGAATTAAAATATTCATATGCATAATAAATATTACCTTTGATTGATTATTTTTCAGCCTGTGAGCCTCATCAACAACCAACACTTGCCAATCAACTGAACCTAATAAAGCACTATCAATACTAATCAACTCATATGATGTTAGCAAAACATGAAACTTGACACCAAATCCTTCCTTCATCTTGGATGCTTTAGCTCCTCCTCTTACAGCACCTTCTTCAAATGAAAATTCATGTTCCCTACAAAATACAATATTCTTGATCAAATAAACCTGTTTTGGAATGCTGATCATGTATAAGTTTTATTTGTCTCTAAACTTGTAGATACTATGTTCTTTTACACTTTAATTCTAAACCAATTTAAGAGAAGTTAGATCTGATGAAATGAATAGACTAACCTGATAACAGTACGACAATCTTTATCACCAACATATGTAACAACATAGAGATCAGGTGCCCAAAATTCAAATTCTCTCTCCCAATTAATAATAGTAGATAATGGAGCACTAACAAGAAAAGGTCCTTTACAGTGTCCCTACAGAAAACAAACAAATAATGCCAATAACTAGAGATTGAAACAATATTCAAATAATCATCATGTTACAGTCTTTTAAATTTTTGACCTTCTTAAAAACAAATGTTTGAATGGGGGAGAAAGTTTCTAGTTTTATTACATACAATATTGTACTTTAAAATATATATCTACTAATTAATTAATGGTATTAAATGTAAACATACCTCTTTATACAGAGAATAAAGGAATACAATGGTCTGTATAGTTTTACCTAGACCCATCTCATCAGCTAATATAGTATCAGTATTATTGGCCCAGGAATAACGTAACCAGTTTAAACCTTCCAACTGATATGGATAGATAGTACCTCCTGTTTTATCTATATAATTGGGTTGTTCATCAAACTGTCTCTTTAGCTACAAAAAACAAAACAATTTATTCATTCATTCATAGTTTAGAAACAGAAATGCTCTCCCTGACTTCTACAGTAAAATACCTACTGTTCACCAATATCAAAGATACAATTCCATTATAAAGTATAAATGAAGACTAGGTCAAATACAAACTGTTTCTGATACTACTTCGTAATTAGTCACCAAGATCATATGTGAATTTAATAGTTGTTGAAATATATGTTTCAAAATGTCAAATACTTTATGTATATTATCATATATTTTGTTGTGTTTTTAATACACTATGTTATTTACAGAAATATAGTATACTTACATCAACAACAGGTATAGAAGGTGGTATTTTAGATGATAATTCTCTATCACGATTAGATTTCTTACCACCTTTACCAGACTTCTTACCACCATTTCTTTTATCACCAAACATAATAGATCTGCAAATACATAGTATCAAATATACGTTCCGCTTCACATTACCCTGAGGAAAATATTACTGTAATGTAGTTATATCGACATATCCAACAATGACCAGACATTTAACCACAGAAAAGCCATAGGAACTCAATGTATTGATGCATCTGGAAATAATACTGTAGTGATGTACAGTTATAAACCTCAAAGTCATAGAAATTCAATGCCAGGGGTATGTCTCTTGACGCAACAGTTTCCATCTGACTACTAGACCTGTCCACATAAATCACACAAGTTCCAGTGGTATATAGAATAAAAATAGAATACAAGACAAGAACTAGTTAATTACCTCAAATCAAAATAATCATCTACATATTTCTTGAACTCCAAAACTTCACAATCTTCTTCTTCCCAGGTAGCATTATCATATGGCAGATCTCGCCATTTTACCAAAAACCAGTTGTTTCCATTCTTAGCAACTCTACAAAATAAAATGATTTATTTGGGTACTAACCAAGCTAATCTTTATCTGTATGTAGGTAGTTGAGATTAAGTTTCTTAGTAATAAAAAAATTACATGCATTTGTATTATTATCAGTTGCTATAAAAATATAATTGGTTCTTCAAAGAATACCTGTGATTAATAATTCTGTGAATCTGTAGCCATTCTGGTCGGACACCATATCTATAGTATCTCTCTTCTAAATTATGAGGATCATCTCCTTTTAATTTTTCTCCATAAGAACTGCCATCTTCTAATGGTGGTGGTTCATCCATATCATATTTACGTATATAACAACGATAAGTAGCTGGGTGATAAACATCAAGCTGTAGAAGATAAAACATGTAATCAACATTACTTTCTCGGGCCACACCAATTAAGTTCCTAGAGAACATCTATCAACATTTGGTTTCCAATAGTTACATGTATAATAAACATTATCCAGTTCATAGTCCCAACAATCTCCTTTTAATAAAATATGTAAATAATTATGATTTAGGAAGTAATGAGATGGTGAAAAAAAAAAATTATGTTTGGTACACAAACATAAGTTCTATTGGTAAGGCCTAATATCATAACCTACCTGGAGTTCTGATATCCAACTGGTGTGCCAGTAAGATAGATCATGCCATTTGATGAAAAACTCTCTTAATCTTGGTGCCTGAAAGAAAAAAAATTACAAATGCATTTTTCTTCATATTTCAGAAATTCCAAAAGTTGTAATTAAAAAATAATATTTAATCAAAACAAACACAAAATTACAGACTTAAAATATTGAACAGGATAATGGGATATGATATAAAATAGCAAATTAATTACAGCATCACTAGATAAATTCATTAGAATGTTTACCTTTCCTTTTGTCTTTTCAGAATCAGGATGTGTATGATCTAGTTCATCATCATTTTTGAGGGGTTCAACCCAACGCCATGTTAAAATTTTTTGAACTTTACCCTTTAAAGGTACAGCCTGCAAGATAAAAGAAATAATATCAAGACACCTATTCAAAAGTTTAGTTAACAATAATTTAATTACTCCAGGTCATTGTGTAGTAAACTACATACAAAGGAAAAGACCAAATTTTAAATTTTACGTTTACACTTGACATATCAAAAGTTGGGATGTCAAGTTCAGTGGAAGTTAGACATGCATGATAACAAAGCTTACCGAACATCTTGGACATTGCCAGTCACCATCAGGGATATTTTTGATTGGTGGATTTAGACAGAATGGATGATAAGCTGACGGACACTGATCACAACAAAGTAGCTCTCCGCCATCTTTACAAACACGACAAAACTCAGCGTGGTCATCTTCTTCTTGTTCCTGGTTACCAGCAACTTCCTGTATTCAGAAATATCAACTTATTTATTTAAAGAATATGTAAATATCTGATAAGGCTTACTTTATGTTTTACAAAACAATATATAATATATTCTTTCAAAGCTGATCAATGGACTGGACCATTCTATAACCCTGTACACATTGCAGAGGTAATGAATCAGAACATATCATCAGTGGCCAATTCAACCTAAAACTACATCATACATGTCTGAACGTTTAATTTCATAAACAATAACTTACACAGTGGGGACAACTCCATTTGCCTTCGGGTGCTTCTTCTAACTCGGGTTCTAAACAAACAAGATGGTAGGCTCTTGGACATGTATCACAAAGAATAATTTCTCCTCCTTGTTGACAAACTTCACAATAATCTTGATGTTCAGTCTGAAGAGAAACAAAATCAAAATTCATAATGCAATAGTCTTTAAAGATACATTATGGGAGATTAGATAAAGAGCTGGCACTTCTCACTATAATAGTTAACCAGCGGCTGCCAGGCAGTATACGCCCACATTTTCGAGAGATGGATAGAAAACAAGCTAAACGAAAGTGATTTTTCCTACAATCAAGGGCCATAATTCAGGAAATTATTATTCGATATGCACAAATATCGAAAGGAACCAAGATCTTTGAGTTATAAACTTACATTTCAAGTTTCAACAAAATTAGATAAAAATTGTGACCTCTATAGGGTCCAAAACCTTGATATACCATATTTTTACGCTATTTGATAACGAGGGGCAGCCATTATGTCTGTCAGTTTTGGGCCGATTTTCACGAAATTCGAATTAAATCGTCCTTAGGGTGTAAGGGTGATATAATAATACGTTTTTTTAAATCGGATAAAAAATTATGACCTCTATAAGGTCCACAAGCTAAAAACGTGATTTTTCGTACAATCAGGGGCTATAAATCAGAAAGTTACGGTCCGATATGCGCGAATATCGAAGGGAAGCGAGATCTTTGGGTTATAAACTTACATTTCAAGTTTCAACAAAATCGGATAAAAATTGTGACCTCTATAGGGACCACAACCTTGATATACCATATTTTTACGCTATTTGAGAACGAACGGCGGCCATTTTGTCTGTCAGTTTGGGGCCTATTTTCACGAAAATTCAAACTCAACTGTCATTAGGGTTTAATGGTGATATAATAAAACGTTTTTTTAAATCGGATAAAAATTATGACCTCTATATGGTCCACAAGCTAAAAACGCGATTTGTCATACAATAAAGGGCCATAATTCATGAAGTTACGGTCCGATGTGCGCGAATATCGAAAGGAACCGAGATCTTTGTGTTATAAACTAACATTTCAAGTTTGAACAAAATCGGATAAAAATTGTGACCTCTATAGGGTCCACAACCTTGATATACCATATTTTTACGCTATTTGAGAACGAAGGGCGGCCATTTTGTCAGTCAGTTTTGGGCCGATTTTCACGAAATTAGAACTCAGCCGTCCTTAGGATGTAACGGTGATATATTAACACATTTTTTTAAATCGGATAAAAATTATGACCTCTATAAGGTCCACAAGCCAAAAAACGCGTTTTTGCGTACAATCAGGGGCCATAATTCATGAAGTTACGGTCCGATATGCGCGAATATTGAAAGGAACCGAGATCTTTGTGTTATAAACTTACATTTCAAGTTTCAACAAAATCGGATAAAAATTGTGACCTCTATAGGGTCCACAACCTTGATATACCATATTTTTACGCTATTTGAGAACGAAGGGCGGCCATTTTGTCTGTCAGTTTGGGGCCGATTTTCACGAAATTCAAACTCGACCGTCCTTAGGGTTTAACAGTGATATAATAATACGTTTTTTTAAATCGGATAAAAATTATGACCTCTATAGGGTCCACAAGCCAAAAAACGCGTTTTTACGTACAATCAGAGGCCATAATTCAGGAAGTTACGGTCCAATATGCGCGTATATCGACAGGAACCGAGATCTTTGGGTTATAAACTTACATTTTAAGTTTCAACAAAATCGGATAAAAATTGTGACCTCTACAGTGTTCACAAGCCAAAAACGTGATTTTTCGTGCAATCAGGGGCCATAATCCATGAAGTTACGGTCCGATAGATGCCAATATCGAAAGGAACCGAGATCTTAGGGTGATAAACCTATATTTCAAGTTTCATTGAAATCAGATAAAAATTGTGACCTGTAGACTGTTCACAAACAATTGTGGACGGACGGACAGGGGTGACGACAATATAAGTCCACATGAAAATGTGGGCGTATAAAAACTAGATAATGTAAAGGGAATTTGCTGAAAATTTCAGTAAAAATTGATCCACTCTGAACTGCGATTT
This sequence comes from Patella vulgata, assembly GCF_932274485.2. Classification (NCBI taxonomy): domain Eukaryota; kingdom Metazoa; phylum Mollusca; class Gastropoda; family Patellidae; genus Patella; species Patella vulgata. The sequence continues at coordinate 51,373,356 of NC_065885.2, forward strand.
TAGCAATTGAATTTTCGGTCGAGCCTCGATAATCATTACTGAAGTCGGTATGATAAAAAACATAGTCTTGATTATCCATTTCATGATTAAATCATGAATGAAAGTTGAGCAGCAAATCGGATCCTAATCCAATCAATATTGCAGGTTAGCGATGACATCGAGAGTTGATTATGGTCTGGATAAGTTAATTAATGTCCAATTAATAATTTAGATAACATTTCAGGCCTAAAGAAAGACCTGCAATAGGCAGATTTAGCGCTTGCATAATGTATGTTTAAATTTAATATCAAGCTTTTTTTCAATAATAAACAAATCTTTCAAGTTTGAATATGTAAACAGTTGACAAGGTTGAGCGACAATAATATAAATATCAGAAATACAATTAAGCATATACGTGTAAACAGTGGTCAACTTGTCTTGACCATCATAACTTAAAGCCACTGATCGTCAATTGTATAGTTCGAAGAATATCTTCTGGCTTAGATACAATCTGATTTTAAAAAAAAACATGTAAAGATTATAACAAAGATTATGGTTTTTGAGTTTTTGAGTGGTGAAGCTGGCCTTTTTTTTTTTTTACCATATCCCCATTATATTGTTTGCAGAAGATACCAAATATTGACAAATGTTTCATTGATCATATCTTTGTAAATACTGTAAATCATATTTGGACAGATATTCCTGATATTTGGAAATTCAACTTTCACAAATTTGTCATGACCAAGTTGATGTTTTATTACCTCATAACCTTCGGCATCTGGATCTGTATTTTTACCCATCTGTCGTTTCTTCTTTTTACCACGACCTCGTTTGGTTTTTCGTTTTTTAGGAGCATCAGCATCTGCGCCACCACCTTCGTTAAGTAATGCTGCTTCTTCTAGTTGTCTTTCAAACTCTTCATCACTAGTATTAAAACCAGCATTTTCATCTTCATCCTGTAATATTACAATAATCATGGTTTGTAATTAATCCACCTTTATAAAGAACTATGGTACTAGTTTGTGGAGCAATTGTCATAATTATAAATTATTTTTTTTTACAATTGTTCAAATCTAGACAATAATAATAATAAATGTCCATTTCTAAAGCGCCAAATCCATCCATAAGTATGCTCAAATCGCTTATTGTTAACTGTTCTTAAGTGATATGCTTTTACAATGTGTTCACATTGTGTTCACAGAGCTGACAACACAACATTTATTTTACTTTTGCATTGGCTCAACAAAAAGAAGTCAATCTAAGAATTCAATAATAAATACTTACAGAGCTATTCTTTCTACGTTTCTTTTTCTTTGTCAATTTTATCTTTAGTGGTGCTACAGCTTTTTTCCCTCTTCCTTTTTTTGGTTTGGGAGAGATCTCTTCCTCATCTTCATAATCATCATCAGCATCGCCATCATCTTCTTCTGCTGCTATTGATAGTTCTGTCTCTTCAACTTCTTTCACCATTGGTTTTACTATAGGTTTTGCTGCTGGGGCTAAAACAAAAACAATAACTTTAAATTCCTAAAATTTCAATAACTGACAAGCATGCAAAATAGATATGGCATAATATGTGACAAATTAAGCATTAGAATAAAGTCACAGAATTCTGAATTAAATGAAAGCACTAATCACCTTTGATCTGGACCCCTGTTTGTAGCAAGGTTATCTAGATAAAATTTTGTCAATTGTCAAGGACTGTTAAATATGAGGCGAGGGTTTAATTAAATATACTTACGATCAGGAGGACTAGCACCGGATGGTCTTCTTTCTTTAACACAAATATTAAACTCTTTCCATTTAGCAGCTAAAAGCATTCCCACTTTAGCTGCTGCTAGCTTTGGATTAGCTTCAATAATCAATGGTCTAACTTGATTACTAAATAGTTTATAATTATTGATGGTCTGATAATCTTCATCTGTAAACTCTAGATCAGGATTTACCCAACCATTAGCAATACACATTTCTTCAGATCCATTTGCTTCCTGTAATATATTTTAAATAATAATTTGTTATTAAAGCAGTACTTGATTATTCAATGTTAAGAAATTATCTAAGATCTTAATATAGTATTTTCATTTTGTCTTATAATAAGGAAAATAAGTGTGAGTAAATCTACTTACAACTCTTCCTCTTTTCTTTTTTTCCTTTGATTTTGGTGGTTCAGGAGTAGCTACTTCACCTTCTGAAGCTTCACCACTATCTTGTTGTACCTGTTGAGGTTAAATATTTGTAAATCAAACATAATTTCATTTAACATTAGTATAAAAAAAAATCATTTTCAGTTTCTTATCAATATTGTTTTGCAGACCAGCCCAGAATGTGTGCATAATAGGTAATGGTTTCTTTGTTGAGAGTTTGTAGCTCAGCAAATCTTCCTACTGGGATATGATTCAGCTACATGTCACTGTAAAACTGTTTCATTCAGAATAGGCGAAAGACCGAAGGAATTTATCGTTCAAGTTCGTTGCAACAACCTCTGTGGGAGATTTTAATTTTTTAAATTACACGTCTCTTTGTACATCATTGAAAGGGTAACGCACAAATTTAAGAACTCGGCCATATAAGATGAAACGAAATTCAGGTAAGCCTGGGAGAAAAAAAAAATGAAATCTTTGAAAAGTTGAGAATCTTCAGTGATTTATTGCTTTGCCTAGCTAAATTACAATAATTTACAATCAAATTCTTTCAAAAATCCCAATTTTTTCGCACCAGGCTTACCTAAATTTCGTTTCATTTTATATGGCCGAGTTCTTAAATTTGTGTGTTACCCTTTCAATGATGTCCGCCAAGTCAGTTAGAAGACGGAGATGTATTTTTTAACAGCGTGTTGTGTCGCTCATACTTGGCGTTTTTGTGAGTCGATTAGATTAGGTTTTGATTTGCTAGTACGATTTGGTATGATTTCGATTTGATTAGCTATGGTCCACAAATGTGAAATTTGATAATTACGATTTGGTAAGATGGCTGCCATCACGGACACCGATCAGAAAAAAAATTGTCTCTGCTAATTATTGATGACTTGTTAAAGACAAATGAAGGTTATCTACGCAAAAAAGGAAAAATGGTTGCCGTTAGAAACAATCTCCTATGTCCAACAAGTTCAAGTATTTTTTTGAAAACTGAAGTGACAAAACATGTAAAAAGTTTACTGAGAAAACCTAGGATCGAGGAATATATTGAAAAAACTGTAAATGAATAAAATTGCTTAGAGGTGATCTAACATTATTGTGGACTATAAAGTTAACATTAAACACGTCAAATGCGTTTTAAAAAAACATTTTTTATGGAGAAAAACAACAATAAGCATTAAAAATTATTTACGACGTCGAACATTCCGCCATTTTGAAAAAGTCAAATCTAATCGCCTAAACACCTCCTGGGACGATTAGGTCGATTTGCCTAATCAGTTGAGTTAAATCGTCTCACAAATGTAACGATTAGCATAATCAACTTGGTTCACAAATGCGTATAATAGCTAATCGGTCTAATCTAATCGGTTCACAAAAACGCCTACTGACTCTAGCCAGGTAAGCAAGGTTTTATTTTCTCCCTAAGATGTTCATTTATATTGTTCAGACGTTCACAGGGACTGACACGCGACCGGTTAGCAGTAAAAAGTTGCCCAGTAAAATTGACTGGGAAGCGATTAGATTTTCGACAAGGATTCAATAGGACAGTCCCTGAACGTAGAGGTCGAGTGTAATAAGACCTACGTTCAGAGCTGAACTACTCTTTCCTGTACAGATCTATGTGGATGTAAAGACTGTCAAAATTCCACACCTACACCCACAGAGATGGCTATGGATGATAATGATGATGATCATGATGATGAAGTAGAATGTTGAATGTAAAAACTATATATAAAAAAAAAATAAATATATATATTATCATTATTACATCAACAAATATCTGTTATAAAAGTATTATTATTTTTTCCTTTTCTTTAAAAGGATTTTCTATCCCCAATTCTTTGTACACCTTTAACCTGGCATTACTAAAATTAAAGCAATATATGGGAGCATGGATTTTATCCTCAGTTGAATGCTACATTCTCACATAGTTTATAACTCTTACATCAGGGATTTTTTTTGTGTCTGTCCCTTATGATCGGCTGAAGTTTAGTGATTTTTTTTTCTCTTGATTTCTGATATTTTTAAAATCAAGTTATTCCATCAGATTATAATTTTGTTTTATTTTATAGTAAAAGTAATGTTTTAAATCTGTATCATTAGTCGAGTTTAAATTTTGAACTGTTTTACAATTCAAGTAATCTTTGTTAATATTGAACCTATCATTGAACTCGCTATAACATATATTAACCATAACAAATTCATTATGCATATTTTGTACACTTTAGTCCATGAATGATTTAGTATAATTATAAAATCAAAATCAACATGTTTTATTAAATTTTAAAATGACTTTGTATATATGTTTTTACATACCTATTGTATGCTGATTCAAGCCTATAAATTCATATCTTATCAACAGAGCTTGTACATACTGTTTTTTCCATATTCATTTTCATTAAAATCAGAACTTTTGTCAATTAAAGTCATTACAGTAATATTTAATGTTTAATTTTTAAACTACATGTATTAAAAATCTTAACTATTTCTTTATATATCAGACATGTGCAGCATTCATATTTATTTTAGTCTATTATGGTACATTTTTTCTCAGTTGTTTGATGTTAATTATCAATAACTTAGTGTATGTGTAGTGTGTGTGTGAGTGTATGTAATATATATATGTGTATATTTATGTATTTGATTTATTATTGTAATTTCATTATGTTGTGATTGTAATATTTATATCTGTTTGTATTTTTTTTTTTTTTTTTGGAGAGTGGGGTTGCCTGCTCTATAATCCAATTATCTTTAATAAATAAAGTTAAAAAAAATAATTTTTTTTTAAAACTCCCATAGACCGCTCCTTTGAGCAAGACCATGTAGTCTATATATATTTTTTAAAATAGGGGAATGGACAAACAAGGGACATTTTAGCCAGTTATTAGAACACAACCTGTATAAGACCTATGCATTAATTTCAAAGAGTCATAATTTAGCAAACACAAATAACTGTCCACAAAACATCAGTTAATTGTTATTACATTGTCAAACCTCATTAGGGGTGCCTTTGGTATGGATGTGGTCGGGCTTTAGGAATTTCCGTTTTGTGGGTATATTGATATTAAAAGGTATTTCCAACCTTATATGGAGGGTGGGGGATTAAGCAGTGTGTGAGGGGGGAGGGGGGCTGGGCCTTGCATTTGATTTATGCATAGTTATATTATATGGATGCTACAGTGTCAACTTTATTAGAGATGAGGAAGGGTGGGCTTAGGGGATCTATTCTAACCAGTTAATATTAGGGTGAACTCGACAATGCAAAGTATGTATGTCTACACACGCAAAGACAAATATAGTAGGAAGAGAGCCTCTAATAAAATATAGCTTCACACACCTTGATTGATTTTGATATTTGGCAATTATCTATATTTATATTCGATTAGGCCAGGGTTAAAAATATTTCAGTTTGCCCAAACCCGACTCATGATGATTAGGTATGGGTAGGTAGGTAGGCAAATTCTTTTTTTTTTTGGGAGGACCAGACTTTGAGAACTAAGTGCAAAAACAAAAAAATATTTAAACTCTAACTTTTTTATTAGGCCTAACGAGAACAGTTGAAACAGTCACAACCATTTTGTCCGTTGTCTTCGTGTCTATTTCATCAACAGTGACATCATCAAAGACGTCCCTCCATCCATGTCTTACTGTTGTTAAATCGCTGCAACTTGTTCGAAACGATTGGTTACTTTATTTTCGGTGTGTGTAATTGTCTGCCATGACACATACCGTTCCTTAACAACAACTATCGCGATAAATAACGAGATTTTACAAAATCACGTGTCGAGTTTGGTGTTACTATGTGTAGACATGACAGTGGCTGTTCAATCTCCCGACCGATTATTTCGCGTCAAGCTTAAAAATAATGCTGTTAAAAAAAAAAAAAAATCTCAAAAACGGCAATAAAAGAATTTGACTCAGCAGCTTTTTTTGGGGGTCGGTCGCGTTTGGGCAAACAGACAATCTTTTAATTTTGGCCTTATATATAGGCCTATATCATTGCTATCAAACAACATTTCCAACCCTTCTCAAATTATCTTAATACTCGAAACTGTGGTGGGACGTTAAACACGATGCATGCAAAAATTAATTCCACAGTGTCGTGTAATTTCTTAAGAATAATAAATTGATTCATCACATTTACACAGGCTACAAACAGCTAAGAACTTGTTGAGATAGGACAAACCCGTCTGGTATTACCGAAAGCGGCTTCACGGGGGGAGGGGTAAAGCTTGTCTGGCATCGGGGAAAACTGTTCGTCTGATGGGGTGAAGGGTCCGAAAACACGGCACATAATCGCCAAGTGGTAAGCAGCTGTCAGTTGGACACTCTACCCAATGAGTCATTGCTGACCTAAATCTTTCACGTTTATGCACTTATTACATGTTAGCCGACACCGGTAAATACCAGTATTAATAGCGTGCACTTTCTTTTCATTAGAAATATGATTTACAACGAGTTTGGCTAAAAAAAATCGACCTAATTATATTATACTTATAGCAAAACAACGACGGTGATCGATTAAATTCTCCTTAAGGTCACGTGAATTTACTGTTATTCGCTTTACTAGATTTTCATTGGCTGAAAGCTCGCCGTCTCACTACTTTTATTATTGCGAGGACAAAAAATGCTGTCGTTTAGAATTTGTTTAAAACGTTTCTGGCACATAAATTGGAGTGTGGCAGTTTTGTTTACAACACATTAGGCTTATTTCTCGAGAAATAAATATTAAAACTTTCCACAGCGGTGAGTTGCAACGACTTTTGAAAACTAAGCTAGTTAGAACTTCCCAGTCCTCCGCCTAGAACCACAATCAGCAAATTTTGTTTACCTCAAATTCATCTTTCTTTTTCTTTGATTTTTTAGATTTCTTCTTCCTTTCTCCATCTTTACCCTTTCTTTTTCTTGCTTTCTTTTCTGTAACCTCATCTGCTAATTCGTCATCTTCTAAAGAAAAAGAATTTACGGTATTAAAAAATTAAGTTAATTTAAGGAACCATGATTATCAAATATGGAATAGCCTACAACTAAAAACCAGTGCATTCAGAGTTTAAATATGTAAAATACTAATAATCTAAATGGAAACAGTTCAACATCAATGTTTAAATTCCATTATTTTCTACATTTATTAAAGGATAACATAGATATCATAGACATAATAAATGTATTCAGATGTAGTTATTCTACCATGATTGTATAGTGATCCATAAATAATTATGATGCCATGCAAGTGTGTAAAGCCTGCTAATATAAAGAGACTGTATCATGATGTAGACTACAAGTATTCATTTTAATATGCCAAACTCAAAACAATTTTTTGTATTATTGATATAGGTCTCTTTATAGTAGATGGTCAAGCTATTTCTATTTTTTACCAATATCTAAATAATGATAACAACTACTGGAATCAACTTTTAAAAGGTTTCTAGAAGCATCCATTCTTTGGGTTCATGATGTCACTGACAGAAACAGGAGCAGTAGTTGTAAAATAGAAAGAGTAGAAGTCTGACAGTTAATTTCAACATTAACTGGTTACATACACTTGATAATCTTTTTATTCTTGGGGCTACACTCTTCAAGAAAAGCCTTAGACTCCACCATTTGAGTACGATCTATAGACAATTGTTTATATGGCATCACTATTCAGAGATGGCTGCAATGATATTGCACTCTTTTTCTGATATAATTAGTACACACGTAACACATAAAGCTTGGGGACACTTAAAAGATCTGGTACAATTTACATCTTAAATTATGGGTGGCAGGTGAATGGAGCCATCTAGAATTTCTCAAAACGGAATCGAGTAGCAGTCATCATTATCTATCTTTTGTTAAAATAAAGAAACAGATTGACAATCCCCTTTAATCTTTAAAGCTTTTTCACGGACTTCACCCACTATATAAATCTAGTATACATAGTGCTTTTAAGCTCATCATACATTTGTACCAATACCATATAAATATATTTATATCTAAGCTTCAAGACATGCTATAATATCTTACTGCAGGAGGTATGGCTATATAATCTATATGAGCAAACACCCAAGTCAAGCTAATTATAAAACTTAAAGATGCATTATGTAAGTGCTAAATCTGCCTTCAAATGTTATATGAATTATCATTTAAATGTTTATTAACATGACATGCCCATGATCAATTCTCTAGAACATCAGATGGCTCTAATTTGAAGTAGATTAGAACACAACAGCCACTGAAGTGTTTAACGATAAAAAGATAATAGAGATTTAGTTTCCATTGTCGAGTACCATAGAGAATCTCTATTCTCCCATATGTCATTTTTGATACAAAAAAATATCAACACAAGTCGATAATGTAAAAAAAACACCAAGGCTCTGCCAAGTTTTTTCTTCACTTTATTCTTTAGTAAAGAATTTATTTTATATAAAGCGATATCTTCTTAGGAGATATCACTCAGTAGAATATAAAAGTTATCACACAAGCAATATTTACATGTACTGTAGAATGTGTTATTGAGTGATAACAAACAATCTGCACAGAATAAAGCACATTTGATTGAAATTTTCAATATATTTATTTTTCATTGTCCATTTTTTTTTTAACAATAGAAAGAAAGGCTAGCACTTTATTTAATTCTTAAATAATGCATCTTTAATAACATAAAATATCTTCTATATCAAGCACACAAAATGACCAAGCTCAATTCAACCAAAACCGTAGTCCACCTGAAGGTGATTTTGTAACACACATTAAGAGATATTTATTGTCAAAAGGTTGTATTAATGACCAAAACGATATTATTCAAGATTACATTCAATTCAACAGAAACCATAACCAACCTAAAGACAATTATATAACATCATAGTGTCAATATTTTTCAAAAAATTTAAAATTCATACACTGCAATATTTTAATGTGGCAAGCCACGGAAAGTAGTAGAAGTCCACCAGCATCTCAGTTGTCCGCACTGTACACAAGCGAGTACGATAAATGTAAATTTATTCACAATTGTAGCAGTTTAGAGCAGGCCTGGTCTTAAGCTACAAACTCGTCGGAACACACCAAAACTGTACCTCAATGCAAGCGATCCCTCCTATAATCTGAGCAAGAACTTTTAAGCACAGTGAGTACAAGTAAGTGTTGATGGGCCAACTGAGGTGCCGACAATATTCAACACATGGTCAATCCCAAACTGGAGTCGTCAGAACAATGTAGAAGGTCCTACCTTCCCATGGTCGGGTGCTAATCCATTTGTTACGATATTCGATACTTTGTTGGCAAATTTAAATTTTACTATCATCAAATGTGGAATTGTGAACAAATCACAGCCTAGTTTTCCAACAGAAATTTTTAAATAAAATTTCAAAGGCGGATGTCACTGCATGATATAACCAACAATTTTACTGGATAATTAATGTAAGGTGTCACAAAGATGAGATAATGATGTTTATGTCATCACACCATTTGTCCAAGGTAATATTTACACATCTTGAAATGAAATGCAGGTATTTTTAACTTGGGGAAGATGAGAATGTACAAATTCATGAGAACACTATTAACTACTGATACAACATTTATTTTATAAACAAATAAAATCTAATTATTTATTCATCTGCAGACATAATCTTTCCAAAATGCCTTTCAAAATAAACAAAATAGCCATAAAAGTACTGATATCCCTCACAGCAGCATTCAACAAACACAAAATAAAAAAAGCAATACAAATGACCAAAAATATATACAGATACACCAAGAAATGTTCAGCCTGATACTTACGGGGGAAAGGGGAATGTGCATGCCCCGCCCCTGAAGTCTCAGCATTTGGAACATAAGAAAAAGGCAGATCTATTTCTGAAATAATCCACATAATACATGTAAACAATAATCTAAATTCTTTTTATAATTAAGTCATTTTGTTAGTTAGCAGAAACACTAGATTACGATTGGACCTAGAGAATCCGAAATTAGGAAAGAAGTCAAGAGTCTGAAGTTAATTCTTGAAGTTAATTTTTTTTAAAGCAAATATATTTAACAGCACAATATAACAATACAAGTATGTGCATAGACTTGCCGATATGTGTTTTGATTTGGTTTGGTTTTGACAACAGTTAAAACAAATAGGTAGATAACATCTTGAACTTGATTTTCATGAACAGTAAAAAGTTATCCATCAGTCACTGACAATCATTGTGTTTAAGATGGAGATGTGAAATTAGTGGAATGGAACCTGAATTTTTAGATGGACAATTATCGGCCAATTTGATTTTTTGGAGACTCCATATAGTATATGTACTTTTTTGAAAAGATGTATTACCATATTTCCAATTTTTCTGGAATATTGGGGCTTTTTGTTTTAGTTTAAATCTGTTTATTCCCTCAGAGTTCAGATTCTGAATTGATTAGTCTTAGATTATACTTTAAGAATTGGAAAATATTAAAATTTTCCAATACCCAAAACCTGTGAATTCCATCCATCTTTTTGATAGTCTTGGACTATTTGACATCCTTAAATTTAATCAACTCCACGCATAGTATAAAAACTATAATCAACCAGGGATTTTTTTTCTTTCAATCAAAGTCAAAACAAATGGGAGCCCTGCTTACAAATATGCCAAATCATGGTTTTCATTTTTTTTTTTTGTCTTGATCAGATACAAGACGGGTTGGAATTATGACAGCAATACCAAACAAGTCAACACGGCTATATCTGGACGAAGGTACACAATCACAATTTTGTTTTGAATACAACCACGTGGTTGACCTCAAACAACGACCCAGAAGCTACTGACATGCGCACAAAACGATATATTTATCCGAATATTTATCCCATGCAATTATTTCATTTTCAAACACAAAATTATCATTTAATATACGATTCCAAATTCAAATATAAAGTTAAACACAACTTCGTCGACATCTTTAAGTAACAATTCAACGATTAAAACGGGGAAATCCCTGAAAATTTACGCGATATGGCATTCGATATGCAAATGAACAAAGACGTATATCGTGACGATATGGCGAGGGATTCCCAGCTTTTACCAAAAAGATAACCTCTTCAAAACCCCCATAAAGGTGGCATGCCGACAATATTTTATTGATATTCAAATGGGAAAATATGCAACGAAGCTCATATTAACTCGAATATACGCCATACCGGCTTTACATGTTGATAAGACCAAAGATGCCGAACAAAATTGTAACTCTAATTACACAGGGTCTCGGATCAAAATTAACGTAACACAATAATAATACCTTCTTGTTCTTCAAATTCCATGCTTTCGTCTTCTTCCTCGTCTTTCCTACCACCGCCTGCCATGTTATATGGTGACAGTGATTGGAAACTAAATATATAACGGTAAGATTGTGGTCTGTATCAGAGTGTAAACTTGCCAGGTCAATCAACTTTGACGAAATTTTTGGGTGTTGATACCGGCAGACCGACCCCAGCAGTGCATTTGGCGCAAGGTCTGGGTCTAATTGGACATGCGCAGTCTGACGTCATTAATTGACTGATACATCCCATAATAGTTTCTTATTCTTTCCTAAGTTATGATATCAAATTAAAAAAAAAAAAAATCCCACCGTATATTTTTTTCTCGCTTATTTCATATTTTAAGGGTTAAATTTATCCAAAGAAACCCATTAAAAGTCATTAATTACGGTACCGTTGTTTCACTTTTTAAAAAATCCAATAACCCTATAGCGGATATTTATTGTACCCACCCCGGTTTAGACATACAGAGTCTACGTCCACAAATAAAAGAACTAAATAATTGCGTGGTCCGGGTGATATTGAAAAGAAAAAAAAATAATCAAATGATAAAAATTGGGACCAGAGACATTTAGCCTATTAAACGTTTGTAATTTATTTCATCCTGAAAAATGTTTCGAGTAATTTTACTTCATATTTTGAATACAAAAAAATATTCCACCTAAATTTTGGGTGTAGGCTATTAGGCCTATCGTTGAGGATGTTTGTATAGATAAATTAGATATGGTCAATATGCCCCCCGTCTACTTGCATGAAGAGCATATAATCTAACCAGAAAACGAATTTCGTGTTTTCCCTGAATTGTATTTTTAAGTTAATTCTCCGTAAATTGTTTTGTGCGTCCCGGAATTTGAATCCATTCCGATGTATTACGCCATCTGGAACAGTCTCCCTGAAAATGATTATTGAAGTCGCTCGATTCCATGTAGGCTACATTACAGAAAAATACAATTCGTGCTAAATCAGCAGAAATAAGGTTAGACATATTTTAATAGGCCTATGTCCAACCTTATTTCTGCTGATTTAGCACGAACCATTTCGTTATGTAAACTGACCGGTGGACCTGTAATTTGGAGTGAAGTTGTCAAACATCTATTCTGCGACATGTTAAATGTGAATGATATATATACAATATCTATTTAATTATTCGACATTAGGATAGTGATACTCATTTTTTTTCTTTGTCATCTGGTATAACAGATAATTAATATACTGATAGTATACTCAATTAACCCTCTTTGGTAGCCTACCACGTACTTTTTGATTATAGTGATTTTACCTCATTAATAACTAATTTTGCAAATTATGCATTGCTTGAAGTGTTTATAGTCCATATATACACATATAAGAGTCGGACGATCGGTTGATAATCGTCATTTAAAGGAGCTAAATCGCTAACATTTGGGACCTAGAAATTGACAAAAGTGGGTCGCAACGCATATAATACTGTAGTATGAATGTATATAAACTGATTTACATTGAATGGTTTCCGTTTTTACTCCAATTTCAAATCAGTTATGTTCGGCGAAATAAGCCAGCAGTCTCAAGCGAGTGCAAATTTCTAGCGTCTGGTTATTCCAGTCTACATACGCCGTTTGATTTGGTGCAATGTGTCTAGCCTCGTCCCTCGAGTCTCTTGATACAACTGGGGCTAAAGCGCATTTTGGTACACGATTCGTGTACCAATGGTAAAATGTTTATTTTGTCTTAAATATTGGATATCAAAAGCCCATCTTTTTCCGGTAAGATCACAACATGAATGTTGATTTAAATTGACAAATAATTCGTGTTTTCAATGTTGAAGATTTTGGATGATAGTGAGTTAGAGACTTAGCTACTTTAAAATTAAGTTTAAAAGTTAACCTATTAAAACTAATTTAAAATGTCCTCCTACGATTTTTATACCCTACGAGATATCAATCAGCTTCTTGTTTGATGGCGCTTAACCGGCTTTGGGGGTTAGCTGGCCGAATGGTTAGCACATGCGCGCTGTATCATAAGGTCTGTCATTGAGTCAACTGGCGTGGTTTCGATTCCCCGGTTGTACTTGACAAGGAGTAGAGTCGCCGGTACATTCTCGACGGTTAATTTTCTCCAGGTCCTCCGGTTTCCCCCCACTGCTAAAGACCCATACGCGCAAGCGAATTATTGAAATAAAATTGAACCATGTGTTAGTCCCGAAATGACCTGTTTGTGGCGAGTAGTCATTAACCCCGATTTCTCTCTCTTTCTCTTTTAACGGGCTATTATAACCACCACCTTATTTCAGGACTTAGGGCCTACATCAGCGTTATATTCTATTAGGGCTGATTGAAAAGTTCTAAGCCTATCTGTGAAAAATCCTGTACAAAGTCGATGGTTTCCATTTATTTTTCTACAGAGTCACCTTCGAGGTGTACACACTTTTGCCAGCGATGTTGCAAGGCCTGGATGCCTGTCAGGAAGAAATTTTGTTCGACCACTCTAAAAAAAGTCCTTCACAGCTGACATGACGTCATCATTACTAGGAAAATGACGACCGACTATATATATAGTTCCTTTTTCATTTTTGGAAACAGGTCTCATCCATGGTTACAAATCTGGTCAAAAGATTATCGGGATGTGCTTCAACTTCAAACCTGCGCAGATTGTCACGGAACGTCAGGAATCTGACACGTTTCTGATCAGCAATAAAGAGCCTTATTTGCACCCATCTTAAATTGCAGAAACGTTTGTCATTCCTAACTCGTTGGCGATAATGTGTTCAACCCGTTCATAAAGATGCCCACAGCATTTGCGACATGTCGAGTCATGGTCAAGCACCCGGGTAAGTTTTTCTTGAATGCTTTCTGTTGATGGCCTTCCAGGACGCGGTTCATCGTCAAAACTCTCTCGGCTACTAGTCCAGACAATCTGGGGTTAGACCCAAAACAAATTGCAACACAATTAATTTCACTGGGATGCATTTCAGTATAGTCCCCTAAACAACATCCCAAAAATGTTCCAAAATATTTTTGGTGGAAATAGGTCAAATTGCGTAATATGCTAATTAGCATAATTTCATATTTCAAAAATTGACTTAATGCTATAACTTGGCTATTGAATGTTCAAATTTGGTGGAAATTGTGTCTGAACCCATGTTTTCGTGGCCTGGGAAGCAAATAAACACATTTAGAATATAATCACTTTATTACATAATGCACAATATGCAAATTAACAGCCGCCATTAGTGAAAAACTTATATTTCCCCCTAAATCTGAAACTCTTTGACTTAGCTCCATGAAACCAGTATCTACGCTCATAATTTCAGGGTCAAGGGTGCCGAAAAACACTAGGAGAACATCACAGTGGTATTGCATAATATAGAATATGTAAATTAGATGCATCGGCCATAACTGAGAAATACACTATTAGTCCAAACTCAAAAGCATTTGCAATAACCTGCCAAATCAAGTTCCCATACCCATTTTATTACTTTCAAAGAAAGTAATAAAAGTATCTGTACCTCATTATGGAGAACATTTGACTGATTGCATTAGTACCAGAGCACTGTATCAGAATTGTCTAAAACTGGTTTCGGAGGTGCTACAGCTATGACCTTTGAAGTCTCCACAAGTATGTCAGTGCAGTCCAGTCGATGTTTTTTTATAAGTGCACCAATCAGTGCCACACCTAGTTTAACAGTTACACCTGAACAGTCACAGGAACTCTTTAGGTATTAAGAAACCCTCGACGTTTTTCATCGCCATTATATGTAATCATTATAAAAACATAACTGTTAATCTTATTGTCAGTGATTTTATTTGTTTTTAATATAGTTTATTAATTGATGAATGCACACTATAATGTATTTATACATTAATCATTATCAAAACATTATAAAATAGCTGTTAATCACATAAATAAGCACAATTGAAAATGCTTATAATAAAATGAACAGTAAATTTGCAAAAGTCCTTGCTAATGGTGCTGTTGTCTGAGAATGCGAGAAACGCAGACATGGTAAATGCAAAACCACAGTAAAGATCCAGAGAGAAGAGGTCAGCCAATTAGAAACAGTGAACAAACTCACGCTGGTGACCCAGTACGTCAAATGATTCTTGGGGTTAAAATACCATAAAGAGTCAATCCACTTGAACTTAAGAGATTGCAGAACCAATTGTCACTGCTGCAGTCTCAAAACTATCAGAAGGAACCATTTCCCGGCTTCCACCTATTAGACACCTCAAACGTACTATAAGATGTTTCAAGACTACTACCAGGAAAGCTGGTACCTCTACCACCAACTCAACAGGCCATGAAAATACCGGACCAATACAAAGAAAATTTTAATGGGGAATCTTTCCTTCTGTCTGGCAGTGGTACAAACAATCCAGGTGGAGTTTTACTATATTCAACAGTGACCAACCTGAGGGTCCCGACCTCAACCGATCATCGGTTGGCTGATGAAACCGCTCAAGTTGCACCTGAAATATTTTACCAGATTTACACCATACATGTTCCTATCGACAACCACATAGTTCCACGTGTTGGTGCTCTACTTAAAAACAAGACTGGGGATACCAATTTCCGGGTGTATTCCCAGTTGCTAGTATTAAAGTCAGATTTTCGTCTGTTGTCTGCCATTAATGACTAAAAAATAGTCTATCCAGAGAGCTTTTCCTGAAACTGAGATATACCGTAAATTGCAGACGTAGGGATCTCATCAACGTTACCAAACAGACAATGAATCCAATCTTGACTTCAGAATGATACCGACATTTGGAGACCTGATAGTCGTAACCGTAGGAATATGTATACAGTTGAACGTATGGTCCAGCTTCCAAGAACGAACAACAATATAGAAGGGTGGCACAGATGATTTCAGACTCCAGTTAGTTGTTGTCATGTCAACATATGGAAGTTTCTAGATGCCCTGAACAAACACCAAGCTTTACAAGAAGTTACTATGGGACAGATAATAACTGGAGAACACACACGAAGTATAGAGACTGAACAGAGCATGTACTGGACATTATAAGTTAAACATTCACCATATTGTGTTAGACCTTTTACGTGGTATTGCTCATAATATTCACTTGTAGTCACTGAGTGAGTGTTATTATGGACAACATCAATGTTGATTTAAATTGACAAATAATTCGTGTTTTCAATGTCGAAGAATTTGGATGATATTGAGTTAGAGACTTAGCTACTATAAACGAAATGTATAGCAATAAACTTTTAGTAATACACCGAGGATACTCTCTTGCAGTAAAATATTGGTCTTAGTACTCAACGAAAGTCATTTTGGGTGGGGTGGGGGATCTAAAGACCATAATTTCTGTAACGCAAATGCCTATAATGAACTATAATAGTTTTCACTGGATTCCTAACCCTCATAAAAATCGGTAATGATACAATTGTAAACAAATTAGTGCACTGATTGAAGTTATTGAGTAAAGCATGCTTTTCAAATAAGTCTTACTTATTGCAAATGTTTTTTGAGATTGGACTAAAAGTTTGTTTTTCAGTCATGGCCCAGGTGCCTAATTTGCATATTCTTTATTATACAATATAACTATGCCGTTGTTCTAGTGCTTTTCAGCACCCTTGACCCTGTAATTATGGGCATAGGTACTGGTTTCATGGAGCTAAGTCAAAGAGTTTAAGATTTAGGGGGGAAAATAAGTTTTTCACTAATGGCGGCTGTTAATTTGCATATTATGCATCAGGTAATTATGTGAGTATATTCTAAATGTGTTTATTTGTGTCCCTGGCCATGAAAACATAGATTTGGATACAATTTAATAGCATTAAATCAATTTTTGAAACATGAAATTATGCTAACTAGCATATTACGCAATTTGACCCCTATCCACCAAAAATATTTTGGAACATTTTTAGTATGATGTGCAGGAGACCTTACGGAAATGCATACCACCAAAAGACATTCTGTTGCAATTTGTTTTGATTTGGGTCCCTTTTTCAGCTAGATTGACTGGACTATACCCTTAAATCTCACAGCCAATTTCTCTTCGTGGAAAAGGAAGGGGCACCACCCCCTAAACTGGAGACCATGTCGGCATGTATCTGTGTCTAGGTTAGACTTTTCAGTTTCTGGTATTTGATGACTGTACTGCTCTATAGCCAGTATTGTTCATTTCTGGTGATTTCGACTGGTATAGGTTCACAAGATGGCCTGGTAGGAAGATAATAATAAACACAGTTTGTACTTGTTGGTGGCAAAAGTTTGTTTCAACTCAATTATCTATCCTTTCCAGACTTAGAACTTTTCAGCCAGCCCTCGTACCTATCACACGTGGTATTATATCGGCCCCATGATCATATTACATGCCACGTTTTACCTATAGCAGCATTATATTCGATTATACCACGTTTCTGGCACTCTTATATGGGGAGGGGGCAGCCCAGAAAATTTTGAAAAATAGGGTGCCGGAAATGCAGTCTGACACTGACTATCAGATTTATGGGAGGAGAAATCTCTCTCCCCCCCCCCCCCCCTTGGCGGTGCCACCACTGATTAAGGTCTCCCCCAACCCAGGTTCCGAAGGCTCTGGGGCCCGGTTATAACTGTCTCATTTGTATTATTATACCATGTTGTATGGTAACACTAACCTTGTTTAGATATACCATTATAATTTCATCTGTCATGCACATGCTGAGCTGACAAAGGCTCAGTTTTAAAAATATTGTCCTCCTTGGTCAAGGCTATTGCTATTCTTTTTCGGGATAATGAACAATGATCAAAATATACATTGATTATCACGTCTTAATAGCCACCGTACTAAACAGAGGCGTAGCCGTGAAATATATATTGGGGGGTCCGCAAATGAAATTATATAAAATGTTGACAATCTGTGACGCCGGATAGGGAGAGAGTGGGAGGGTCACTCTCCTACTGGGGGAGGGGGGGACCCCCATATTTTTTTTTTAAAGTTTCAGTCTTCTATAAACACTGTTTTGGCATATTTTACGGGGTTAAACTAAAACATCACACGAATACAATGTTTATCATGTTTAAGTAACTTTTACATATTGAATGTTACGCTTTAACAACACGACAAAGAGAGTTTAGTAGGGGAATTTTTATGAGGAGGATCCAAATGAAACAAAACTTGTTCACATAACTTTAGTTTATGAGGATGCATATTTAGCAATCACATTGTTAACTACAATACTATATACATATACACATTGACATTTACAAGAAAGTTGCATAGATATTTTGTGTATTATAAATGGATTTCAAAAAGTAAACATAAGTGTTTGTGTTTTAATTTGTACATTGGTTTATACAGATAGAATCTTAACTAATTCTAATAATTGTTGTAAATAAATAGGAGTTAGGGCCTACTATGTAAATTTTGGGTGTGGGGGGGAGGGGTCCAAATATATTTAGACCCCACCAGAAAATCAATTGGCCCCCCCCCCCCATGATTTTCCCGATCTACTGTGTATTAACAGAATAACTCACAGAGTATATATACATATGTTGTAAGATACATTGTTTCAATAGTGTTCATTATAAACACAAACATAAATTTGTTTGTTATACATGTCCTAAATACTTCAATTTACACCATGACATAAGGATTTTGAACCGTCCAGACTTGAAGCAACGTTATACTACATACTGCTCTACTGTTTTATCATTTCTCATTAGTAGAGAATTTCACACAACTGTTAAAGGAGCTAAATCGCTAATATTGGGGACCTAGAAATTGACAAAAATGGGTCGTAACACATATAATAACCACAGAGGAGGCTAGTGGCGGGCTGTCAAACCGCTCTACCAAACGATAAAATAGTCCGGCAGAACTATGGCTGAACCTGGAAATTGTATACAAATTTTTTCTATGATTGATCTTAGTAGCCTAGGGTATCCTCTTTCAGAATCTGCCGTTTTGAGCGTTTTTAGAAATTCAAGATGGCGTCAAAGATGGCCGCCATTTCAAATAATCCCCTATAACTCCCATAGTATTTAGTCTAGAATGATATTTTGGTGTCTAACCGTATGTTTTTGGGGTCGAGGAATACACCGAAATCGTTCAAACATGTCAGACAATATTATGACCTTTTAATGCCTTAGCGGCGGTTGGGGGCGAACCAAACTATATCCAGAGACAAACTATATATTTCCGGACATAGAAGCGTAGGATAACACCACTGTCCCGAAACACCACAGAGTTCTAGAAATTTATGTCTGAAACACGCTGGAGGGTTTGGACATCTAAAAATGGAAATGTACCGTCATTATTCCCACCCAAACCATGTAGTCTTGCTCAACGAACGATACATTTGCAAAGAACGTAAAAAGAGCTCATCACCAAGCTATCGTGTGGCGTTCACTGGATTGTAATCCACCGGAACTTGACCTAGAACTGTATTGCTGGGAGAAAGATACTAAATTGAGTCTGTCATGTGGCTCATCAGATGTGGATGCAAGAGTGACAGCTCATGTAGTACGTGTGCTTGTAACTGCACCAGGGATGGCTTAGAATATACAGAATTGTGCGCTTGCGCTTGTGCTGTCGCAGGTTGAAACCAGATAAAGGATTAAACTGGATATTACCTAGTTTAGTGGAGGTTATGTTCCGGTTTTGCGGGTAAAATGTTTTGGTTTTTTTAAATGTTTGTTTTTTTAAGTGTTCAAAAAACAGCTTGTATCTCCCTTTTCGGGACCGACCCATGTGGCTCTGGAGGCCCTGATATGCATACTTGGTGTTATCGTATCACTCTCAAGCTCCTATATCCAGAAATATATAAGTTGTCTCTAGATAGCCTACAGTTTGTTTTGGTGAAATAATGGCCCTGAACGGCCGCTAACGAGTTAAAGGGCCATATCGATTTCAGTGTATTCCTTGACCGCAGGAACATACGGTTAGACACCAAAATTATCATCCTAGAATAAATACTATGGGAGCTTTAGGGGATTATTTGATGTGGCGGCCGTCTTGGAGGCCATCTTGAATTTCTCAAAACGCTCAAGGGTGACCGAGATTCACCTGGCAGATTCTGAAAGAGGAAACACTGGGCTACTAAGACCAATCATAAAAAATCCTCTGTATACAATTTCCAGGTTCACTCGAAATATTGGGTGTGGTGACGGAACTAAAACAGTAGCTGCACTATACGGTTCTTTGATAATACACATTCTTCCTTATAGTTTAAAGCTTTAAATGATTATAATCAGATATACAAGATTTTGATAGGGAATTGTAAGCAAGCAAACAAATGGAAAAACAAAAACCGTGACGCCCAATCTGATTAAAATACAGATCTATATCTCGTTTTTTTTTTTATACTTTCAATGGCCTACACTACCTGAAGATCTGACAAGTTATAGTGGGAGTTCACGTCAGGGGTCAAACGGGCGGCTTTTAGCCCTATGACGTCAGACATTAATTAATCAGCGTTGACGTTTCTAGTGGTTTACCCACAGTTCCGTGCATGGCACGCCAAGAAGTCGCTGTAACATATGGGTTCATTGGCTAATCCCTCACGCGATCCAGAACACCTGTTATATAAAAATTCTTCAAGATCCTAGTGTTGTACAGACAAATGAAACAATAAAAAAGCAGGCTGTGAAATTTAAGTGTGGCAGAGAGAGCCTTGACGATGACCAGCGTCCAGGGAGGCCATCAACAGCATTCATTCAAGAAAACATTATCCAGGAGCATGACAAGGTGATGGCTGATCGACAATTGACCACTCGACATATTGCCACTGTTGTCGGCACCTTTCATGAGAGGGTTGAGCACGACTTGGAAAAGAAGTGAAATGGGTTTTAACGTCCTACGGTTCTGTTCTGACTGGGCTAATGAAAACGGGAATACGCCATACAGTGTGCTGCGAGGGAAATTTTGCCCGGGCAGCAGCACTATGGCCAACTTTTATATCGAATTCCAACTGCCAAGGGACCTTTTATGTGCACGCCAATGTATACACGGGACCTCACTTTTTTGTCCCATCCAAACGACTAGGCAGCTGTCCATGGCTGGCCCTCCGTCCTGCATGAACTTTCTCGCCCAATGCAGGGATTGAACACGCAACCTCCAGACTAGCAAGCCAGTGTCTTACTCTCTTAGCCACTGTGGCACCCAATGCCTTAAGAGATGATATTTTTTGCCAGATTTGTAACTATAGCTGAGACCTGTATTCAAAAAGGAGCTAGCGGTTGTCATTTTCCTAGTAATGATGACACGAATTCAGCGGTGACCGACTTTTTCTTCCTGACCGGCATCAACATCCTTTCCAAAAGTATGTACACCTCGAAGGGAATTATGTAGAAATATAAATCGAAACCATTGACTTTTTGTACAGGTCTTTTACAGATAATATTGTTCATGTAAATTTTAAATTCATTAAATCAAAATTGAATTGAAGATATTATGTACCTGTATGTAATGTGGATGTATGTTATGGCCTCCTTGTGTTGGTTCATAATTTTGAGTGATTTCATAATCTAATTTTTTGCAACAAATATACTAAACTATTACAAACTGCTAAAAGTCTCAACACCAAAACACTTTGGCAATTTAATACTAACATATAGTAATTTATATGGTTACACAAGCAATGAGAGGGAGAGAATGTTGTTGTGGACAGCGATACTTCCTACTACCTTTTTTTCAAATTTCTACCCCCAAGGATTTTTGAACTGGCATACCAATATGCACAGATAGACTAGTGTTTCATAATATCCAAATGACTAAGTACTTTCAGCGTACCATGTTTAACAACTGAAACTGTTTGAAATATCACGATTCTTCCCAGTCTGGGATATTCTAGTTTATGAGGCCAATGCCCAAATCGCTCAACTACTATACAAGTGGAGGACGGGCTCTGGTCTATATACAGTGAAATCACATCAATATTCAGTGTTATGCATTAATTTTTCTCTAATAACTTTGATTTACGACTTCGAAATCTGAGAACATAGGCTGGGAGTGTCCATCATCTCCCGTTAGACATGGAATTCGCTACTTTCAAGTTTGTTCTTCAATTTAGAACACACTGCTGGTCTGCTGGTATTTACTGTAACAAAAACATCAATATTGTGTAATATTTTATTTAAAAATTAAGATCAAGAATGAAATGTTTTTGTATGTAATATGATACAGCTTATACCACTAACAAGTTTACTTTGAACTGGTAGAAAACAGAGCCAATAGGCCAGCTGATGAACCAACTGAAAGAACATAGTTACTGTAACAAGTTAAGGTCAACAATCAAATTATTTACAGAAAAGGGTTACTGCGATTTATGACAAATTCATAACAATTAAAATACCAAATATGTTTTCTAAATACCTCTATGATTAGAAGTTCCTTTGTAATAAGCTGTATTAATAAGCTATAAGTAATAAGTCAATTAGACCCAGCCCAGGTAGAATCGTAACCTATTGTTATCGTATCAAACTGTCTCACACTCAGTTTAGACTTGTCATACACAACTCAAAAATATTTTAATTATTCAAAAGGATACACTGATGGGTTGAAATTCTTGAGTATGTAGAATGAAAACACAATCAACAGCACCAAGTATAGGGCATTATTATAAAAAATTGAGAAAGTTGTTGCTTCATAATCTGCTACTTCATTCTTTTTCCATAAAACTCTGAAAAAAAAAAGAGTCAAATATGAGCATTAGACTTCAATTTGAATGGTTAACTAAAGAAATTTATGGATATTATAGAATATACTTAAATAAGCGTACTCCCTTAACATGAAAAATAACCAAGAACACTAAGATATACTGCCTTTTATTAGTTGTGAAGTCTGGCAGTTTATTGCATACGATCCCCTAAGGATGCTCCGAATATTGCCAAGAACATTGTGCTGTTCATATAACCTGAACCCATATCCCAAACATACCTTTCATCTTTTTCTTTCTTAGTCATTTCTTTATCTTCTGATAATTTACTCATCATTTCTTTTGTTATACCTTCTTCCCTCTTTTGGGCAATGCTAAAAATATTGTAGGTTTCACTTTTAGAACAAACAGAATGTGTACCATATCACAAATTTTCTTTATTCCTCAATCAGTCAACGGATTCAAACAAGACTGGCAGTTAATAATTTAATTTTAAAATATGGATAATCGAGACTAAGGTAGCAATGACAATCGAGACTACACTGTTCTTTAAACAGCCATAACTCCGTTCAGAATGAAGTAATTTGACTGAAATTTTCAACATATTCCCTGTCAGCTCTTTATGTAAATCTTACATGATCCATCTTTAATATGTATTTTTTAATGAAGTCTAACAAAAATGTTCTGAGCGAAAAATAGGTATTATGATTCATATTTCAATTTGAATGTAAAGTGAGTTAAGATCCATGAAAAGAAGGGGTAAGAAAAATAACACTTACTAATGCTTGAGGACAAATTTTACATTCTTGTAAGCATATGCCACTAAGTATGTACTGACTAAAGAAAATACAACAAACAAAATTGCTGACTGCCATAAATCCATTTGATGTATTCTCCAAAAAAGCCCTGAAATATAAATAAAACAATATCATCAAGCAGTTGACGAGTAATGCATAATCATTTTCCATTTCTATTATTACATTAAAATTTTCGAATTTGAATTGTGATGTATTTCCAGAAGAGGGGGAGGGAGTGCCACATTTATTGAGATCATTTTAGGGAATGTAATATTATTATGAGAAACACATTGTTAAACAAACAATACTGATCTTGGAATGGTTTCTCCTTGGAATACAGTAGAACTTGTATTAAGCAAGCACCCAAGGGAAATTTAAAAGTGCTTGCTTAATGGAGGTGCTCTTTGACTAGAGGTATCCAATATTGCCCCAACCCCTAACCCAAAAAATAAAGATATAGATTGCATATATTTTTTTATTCATGTAGTATAACAATAACAATACATTTACTTTTTATCTAGTTGTGAATGCAAAGTAGTCGCGTATACATGTTTGTTTAGTAATACATTCGATAATATTTATCCATTTTTGTGAAGAAAATCGATGAATTAATTTTATTTTATCAAAAAAGCACATGAACAAAATAAACATCGCTGATTTTATCACCGATTTACAGGGGGTGTAACTCTGTATGAAATATTATAGGGGGCACTAAAATGTCTGTTTAACAACAAAGTGGCAATGGAAAAGAGATACTAGATGATCGTGACAAAACTCAGTACTTTCATTTTATTGAATCAGTATCAAATAATGTGTCGTTACGAGTGAAAACAATGATCAGGTTAGCAGTTTAATAAAACAAAAGATTAATAAACAGATAATCCCGGGTTGATTGTTATTTTTACATTTCTTTTTACCTGATCAGTGGGGGTCCAGTTAATTAACTACTACTACTCACGGGATTAGCGGGAGAGTTACAAAGAAAGAACGACAAGATGGTATCATTCAACAATGGCCATTGTATGGGCCAGCTTTTAGTTGAATTTATTAGTAAAATAGTGACCGCTGGCCGCGTTAGAGGAGTGACCGTTGAAACTGTAGAATTTTTACGGGGGGTGGGGTGGGGGGGGGGATTAATCATGATGCCTGTTGCATGCATTGAACAGGTGTGTGTTTAGTAGGGGTTAAATTACTTAAAAATCGCTTGGGGGGAATTTTTGGTGCTCGTTGAAGCAAGTTTTCGCTGATTAGGAGTGCACGCCCAAGCAAGTTCTACTGTATACATGTACCCATGAGTTCGCCTAAAGGGTTTAATCAAATCTCTCATTTGACTAAAAAATAATTAAACTTTGCTCAGAATAAAGTAATTTGAATGAAATTTTCAATATATATTCATTTTCATTATCTATTTTTGAACGGACAGCTCTCGTCTAAATCTTACATAATGCATCTTAAATAGTATAGGGCCCAAGTAACTCCAACTGCATAATAAACTAGGTGATAGCTATGTTATTGATTAAACAGTAACCCACATTAAACGATTTTTCACATATTTCGACAGATATTATTTGCACACATTTGTTAGCTAATTATAGAGTAAAGTTTATGAATAAACAGAACTTTATATAATACTATTAATACTGGAAGATAATTATTCCAGTATGGTACTGTTGGTCTAATAGTTTCTAAAACATTGCAATACTGGTACTGAATACTGGAATAAAAAAAATGTATGCTAGACTTGTTAATTACCTTTGAACTTGAAGTCTTAAATTAAGGTTGCATTAATGATAGCATTCCATATTTAAACATTCCATATAACCCAAATCAAATCCAATCATTGCATATTGATATATGACATAGTGAAAAAGCATAACATTAAACATATGGTCATTTAAAGGTTGTTTTTTTTTTTACTAGTGTAGGCCTATCTACACTAGGCGTATCAGAAAATCTTCCACATTTTCTCCATGAAGCATTAGAAAACAACATTTCTTAAATGAGTTGGCAAACAGTTTACATTTAAGATGTTATCGCGGGATAAATATTAAAAACAATTTGAGAATAAACTTCTAATCATTATGCATATCAAATCATTTATATAATAAAGTCTCACTAATGAGGGCACATGGACTATCTTATCGTGTTATTAGGCCTAGTTTACATCAGTTTATTCTACTATTTCTACCATACGATCTATGACTCTACCACGATTGTACTTTGGCTTGACTTGACAATTCACATTTAGTTTAGAAATTTGATATTGCCTAGATCTTAATATTTTAAATGTTGAATAAATCTAATATTTGGCAATACAGCACCAGTACCGGTACCGGTAGTTAAAAATAAAAGCGTAACTTTAATAAATCGTATACGTGGCATGCGAGCGTGTGGAGTGCATATAAACAGATAAATAATGGAATATTTAAAGTTTACTTACAAATTGGAATTGCTGAAACTATCAGCGCATTCCCATAGAATAAAGCTGATGATTTTGTAGAAACATTTCTACTAAAATCTTGTAGCAAAAGTTCTTCTTCGCGAGAGAGTTTTGTTTTCTTGGTGACTGCCATATTGAATGAACGGAAAAGAACGAATAATGCCGAGAGCAAGTTAGGGAGTTTTATCACCTCATTTGTAGAAATCTATCATAAGGGAGAAAACTCGTTGAGAGAAGTTTTTTTTTTTACACAGGGGAGTAACCACTTATTTGGCTGTTGGTCACAGACAAGTGTTTCTGTGATTAGCATTAATTAAACAAGCAAGCTGATCTTTATTTGTATTTTTCTAACAAAATATAAATTTTCATGGCTTAATCTACGCTAAAATGTACTCAAATTGATTATTAACATTTAATAAAGAAAACAAAACCAAAACATCAACAGTAGATAGGCCTAGGCCTACTATCTTCGGTGCTGGCTTTTTTTTATACATTGTCTGCAGAGGATGCGGAATGTTGGGACATTTTCAATTCATCACATCTTTGTAAATACTGAACAGAATTGGACTGATATTCCTTTTAGAAATTCAACTTTCACAATATTGTAATTTGCAAGGGATTAAACATCCATCAAATGACAATTGGTGGCTTTAACTTTACCAAAGGAAAGAGAAAATATTCACCATGTCTAAAATAATGCCCAGCCCAGTCAAATAGTGATTTTTCTGATCACTGTGACACTTTTGAAAGTATTTGGCACTTTAATTGAATTTTATTTTATACAGTGCCAGTATATAAATGTCCACTGAACAAGTGTAAAGACTTAATTAATACCCACGTATTGCTATAAGTAAATATCTGAGATATAAATAAAGAATAAATTTTTATGTTAGTTGTATATTCTTATCAGATTAATCAAAACAAACTCAAAGCTCTAAAATTTATACTTTTATTCAAATTTTCATTTAATCTGTTAGATAATAACATCAATAACTAGCATTACAATGTATGCCAACATTCAGTAGTGGCAGACTCCTACATTTTGGAAGAAACAATTAAACAATTTTGATGGTGACCGTTTTCTTACTTCAGGTTATAATTGTGCCTGGATAAAACATGTTTATACTAGTCAAAGTTTAGAAATTTCTGGATAGCCATGATTATCAGGTGACACACTTTATGCTTATATTTTGGCTTTTTATCTGCATATTTTAAAACACTATATGAACAGGTATCTTGATAAATTTGGGAGCACTCCTTTAAATAGGAATAAACATTGTAAAATAGATTGCAAGGCAACGAAACATACGCCCACAGCAGCTAAATTGTATGAGCGGTCGACAAGGGTTGTCGCATACTTATTCTTTTGTAGGTAATGGGGGGCATTTACAAGACAATTTCACACAAATCTGATTATAATTTTCGTCGTTTGACAGGCTTTTTCGTTTTACTAATTTAAATAATGCATATAAATTTCATACAGATTGGAGGATAAATTTTGTCATTTGAATGTTCACAAGGTTCTACAAAGTAAAACAAGGGCCATAACTCTAGAAGTAATAGACTGAAATTGCTAAAATTTAATAAGGCTTCTTCGTTTCACTAATTTAAATGATGCATATTAATTTTGTACAGATCAGATGATAACCTTTGTCATTCAAGCGTTCACAAGGTTCAATAGAATTAAACAAGGGCAATAACTCTAGAAGCAATTTTTGGGAATTGCTGAAATTCAATAGACTTTTTCGTTTCACTAGATTAAATGATGCGTATAAATTTCATACAAAATGGATGATAACTTCTTTCATTATTATTATTATTATTATTATTATTATTACAGCATATTTATAGTGCACCCTTTCATATAACATGTTCAGGGGCACTTTACAAAGTGACAATGTAAATCACACATAAACAACAAGATTATGGGCATGTTAACGATTGTATACAGAGTCAGTTAAAAGCCTGATTAAATAAATGTGTTTTAAGTTGTTTTTTAAAAGAATAGAGATGTACAACATCTTAAACTAAATGGTAGATTATTCCATAAAACAGGTGCTTGATAACTAAAAGAGCGCTGACCATAGGAGACTAGTTGAACAGTTTTGGGCTTTAAAAGTAGTTTATCTGATGTACGTAATGTTCGGCCAGGTGTATAAAGTTCTAAAAGATCTGAGAGGTAAACAGGAGCTAAATTATTTAAACATTTAAAAGTAAGTAATAAAATCTTAAAATCAATTCGATATTTAACAGGTAACGAGTGTAAATTATATAAAACAGGAGTTATGTGGTCACATTTCTTAGTTAAAGTAACAAGTCTAGCCGCAGTATTCCGTACTTTTTGTAATTTATCTATAAGCTTTAAAGGTAAACCAACTAAAAGTGAATTAAAGTTATCTAATCGAGAAGGGACCAGAGAATTAACAAGTGACTTAGTGGCCTCTACAGTTACACATTTACGTATTTTACCTATATTTCTAATATTAAAATAGCACAATTTACAAATATTATTTACTTGAGCTCCCATAAGCATAAAACTATCAAAGATAGCGCCAATATTACGAGCAGAATAAGATGAAAATATATCACAATTACCAATTACAACAGGGGGGTTATCTTGTGCAGATTTACTTAATTGATGCCTTGAGCCTAATAACAAATATTCGGTTTTATCATCATTCAATTTTAGAAAGTTCTTTGACATCCATTTTCTAATTTCACTAATACAGTTCTCAAGTTGCAATTTTGATAAATTGAAAGAAGATGGACAATTAGGTGTAAATGAAATATATAATTGAGTATCATCGGCATACAAAAAATGAAAGCTGAGACCGTATTTTCTGACAATACTCCTAATGGTGACGTATAGAGGGTAAATAAAATCGGACCAAGAACAGAACCTTGGGGAACCCCAGATGACAAAACAGATTCAGATGACGATTTGCAATTAACTAATATACACTGTTATCTACCCACAAGATAGCTCTCTAAAAGATTTAATGCAGAGCAACAAATACCGAATTTAAATTGAAGTCTACGTAGAAGAATGGAAGGGTCCACCGTGTCGAAAGCAGCAGATAAATCTAATAAAATTAAAAATGTACATTTTCTATTATCAATTTCCATTAAAATATCATTTGAAACCCGGGTTAAAGCTGTTTCGGTACTGTGAAATTGTTTATAAGCACTTTGAAATGGTTAATACAAACAGTATGAGAAGCAATACATTTCTCTAATATTTTAGAAATAAAACTTAAGTTAGAGAGCATTCACAGGTATAACAAAAGTGAAACAAGGGCCATAACTGAAGAAATTAACGGAAATTGCTGAAATTCAATAAGATTCTTTGTTTCACTAATTGAAATGATGGATATGATGATAACCTTTGTTATAACAAGGTGCAACAAAGTGAAGCAAGGGCCATAACTCATGACAAAATTAACGGAAATTGCTGAAATTCAACAGGATTCTTCATTTCACTAATTTAAATGATGTATATAAATTCCATACAGATCAGATGATAACTTTCTTTATTTGAGCATTTATAAGGTTCAACAAAGTGAAACAAGGGCCATAACTCTTGAAGAAATTAACGGAAATTGTTGAAATTCAATATGCTTCTTTGTTTCACTAATTAAAATGATGCATATAAATCTCATACAGATAGGATGATTGTCATTAAATCATTCACATGATTCAACAAGTGAAATAAGGGCCATAACCCTAGATGTGATTAATGGAAATTGCCGAAATTCAATAGGATTCATCGTTTCACTAATTCAAATGATGTATATAAATTTCATACAGATCGAAAGATAACTTTTGTCTGTAGTGCATTCAAAAGCAAAAGGTTCTACAAAGTGAAGCAAGGGCCATAACTCTCCAAGTAATTAACGGAAATTGCTGAAATTCAATAGACTTCTTCGTTTCACTAGTTTAAATGTTGGGTATAAATTTAATACAAATTGGATAATAATGTAGTCTGTAGAGTGTTCACAAGAAATTGTGGACGACGGACGGAGGCAACAGCAATATATGACCACATTTCCATGTGGGCGTATAAAAATTACTTGTAGAAAAGAAGACTTCTCGGAATTAAATCACCATATTCATAAGAAATCAATTCCATACTACTCCTCAAGATCTTCACAGCTTATAGCCTTTTCATTTGAACAAATCTGAACAAGAATTTATTTCTATGCTGATTTATATTTACATATCATTAAAATTTTGTTTAGTTGTTCAGTGGAAGATTTTTGAAAATTGGTAAATTTTTACCAATTCAATTTCTTACGTTCACCTGGAGCTGTAACTGTCCTACATATTGGCTACCTTTTATTAATAAAATATGCAGATATATATTTTTAGTACCAGGTAAGTACTTTTGATTGAATGAAGTCTAAAGGTTGATTTAAAGCCACTAAGCAAAGTGAAATACTTGCAAAGCTAAGATTTTGAGACTATGACACTTGACGTTGCAAAGATCCTGCAAATACCTTGATTTCCAGATAATAAAGTGGAAAACATCTTTTTAGCATATTGGAATTTCGAATAAAATTCTATCAAAGCAATGTGAGTGCTAGTAACTCGTAGAATTATTCTAATTGCAATGGGTCTGGTTAACATCAAAAAAAATAGTTATCTCGAATACAGATATAATTTCCTGTTTTTTATAATATTATACAAACTGGGGTTTCAATATAGCATTGTTGTAGCTAAGGTACCCCCTCTACCATTAAAAATTATACATAATCAGGTTTTGATGAATCAAAATTACACTGAATCAGATTTTGATGAATCAAAATTATACTGAATCAGATTTTGATGAATCAAAATTATACTGAATCAGATTTTGATGAATCAAAAGTAGTGGGGAGTTCCTTACATTGTGTTAAAGCTCCTAAAGTTTTTCAAATCCTCCAAATAGTAACATATCAAAGCTATCAGACTAGGAATTGGGATGCAAATACAGACCTATTATTTACAGGTTACAAAATATGGATAAAAATATACAATCTTAAAATATGTCTTCATTTACATATTGTATAAATAATTTATATATATCATCATTCATATTCATGTCATTCAAACACACATGTCTCATAAAATGACACCATCAAATATATGCACAAATTCTTAATATAACCATAATAACACAATATCAATATATTGAACGAGACACCAATAAACATACCATACAGTAATACCTAGTTCATACCTAGTAATTCTTTTTCTTAAAGATACATTATGGGAGATTAGATAAAGAGCTGGCAGTTCTCACTATAATAGTTAAAAACTAGATAATGTAAAGGGAATTTGCTGAAAATTTCAGTCAAATTGCTCCATTCTGAACCAAGATTTTAGCGATTGAATTTTCAACCTAGTCTCGATCATCATTACTAAAGTCGGTACGATAAAAAACATAGTCTCGATTATCCATTTCATGATTAAATCATGAATGGTAGTCGAACAGCAAATCGGAACCTAATCCAATAAACATCGCAGGCTAGCAATGACATCGAGAGTTGATTATGGTCTGGATAAGTTAATTAATGTCTGATTAATAATTTAGATAACATTTCAGGCCTAAAGAAAGACCTGCAATAGCCAGATTTAGCTCTTGCATAATGTATGTTTAACTGGAGATTCACTATGCTGTGGCCAACTAACTACAACTGCATTATGGCAAGGCCCCTCAATATGAAACAAAAAGAGTTCATTTTAACACTACTGGCAGGCATGATACATAGTTCTATATTGTGAACCACATTTTTGGGAAAGTAAGTTGCCTTTAATAAATTTTCTTGATTTATTTATGTATGAATTATAACAATGTTATAAAACAACTGAGGTAGATTTACTGGATTATATTTTATTGTTATATAAAAAAAATATTTGGCTCATTACTCGTTACACGTGTATAGATTTGTATCAGCTTTTTGTTTTTTGTTTTTTTAAATTGAAATATACAATAATATTAGTGAATCAATTGTCATGAGGTCAGGTCTGTAAATATGAATAATTAATTAATATTACTGTCTCAAAATAATTTGAAACTTTTAGTCAATTAGGTTTCTTTACAAGCTCTATGCAGAAAACATAAAAGAATTTACTAAAGTTTGAACTGCTTTTAAATGTGATTTATACAATCCTTACATATATTAATAATACTTTGTGTCAATTTTAGCTGTTGACTTTCATCACACCACATTAAGGATTATACCTTTTGTGCAGTGGTGGAATTTACTGGTGAGATTTGGTTGAAATTATTCCACTAGTTGAATCTGAAACTCCTGTCAATGAGTGACAATTTTGAGATGTCAATCATTATGGAAAATTTCGCCAAAGATCTGATTTCTCCTCCTTCGGTAGAGTCTATGAATAAAGATCTAAGCTGATCACTTTACTATATTATCATGATAGACTAGAGGACAGTCTAGTAATTTGTCAACCAGTCAATTTTTCAGTGACAGTCAGTCTGGATAAGAAAATGTGAGTGAAATGAGAGACTATGCAATATTGTATTTCAACAAGCGTTACAGTTTTATAAAAATGTTCTTGATTTAATACCTCAGTCCTCAGTTATGAAAGTATTAAAGCTGGATTCATAATTACGTTGCAATAAGTTCAAGAATATTTTTGAACTACAAAATCATATATTAAATAAGTTGTCCAAATTTAAATTAAATAAAATAAAAATAGTTGTCATTACTTTTGCCGCAAGTTTGCACTCATAGATGACAAGCCTTAAGGCTCATGTTCCTTGGTCATTATAATCATATAATTCATGAAATGACGAATCAGCTGACAGCTTTATTAAAGACACTTCCCTAATAATTCATTATAATTGGACCACTGGGAGTGTAATTACTGTCTATGTATCATTTTCTGATACACTGATATAACTCTTCTCTTTTATCACAAATAAAAACATACTACAATTATTCATGTAGCCGTACACAGATTCTTCTGCTCATATGAAATACATACACAGTTTTGTGTTTCTCTCTCGACATATAATTAACACTTTTGGCAAGTAAATATATTTGAAATAAATTGGACAGATAGATACCCTGGTTTGTAACACAACTGTAAAATGTGACTAATCTGGCATTTCAATAGATAATACTGATATAACAGTTCTTGGTTGGTCAACAATATAGTCTGATTTTTTGAGTGATGATTTTGTTTTAACGTGTTGACTTGTAGTGGAATCATTATCTGAGTCATTGCTATGTAAACTGTAAGAAATATTCCCGTACTCTTGAAGGAATGGACACACGCCTAATACAAACTGACAAAAGTCTTTTCGTACACCAAACCACCCTGAAAAGATTATTTTGGTTAAAACATAAAGTCATTCAGATTCAGGAATTTTAGGTAAACATTAATCATAATTCTTAATTAGTTTCAACATATAATAGAATGTATCTAAACATTGGTTATTTTGAAACATTTACTTTTGGCTAACAAGATCAGGTTCAAAACTATGAATTTACACATGAATACAACAGTCCACATCTGTATTTAAGCCTTATCTAATAATATATTGAATTTATTATTGCAATTTGTGCAAATTGTCTGTTAATACTTACAATGATTTCCACCTTTAGATCCAAATGATAAACATATAAGAGTTATCAATGACATTAATAAAGGAACAGTAATAGCACTAAATTTAAACTGATTTGCGTGATCCAATCTGTTGGCTAATAATATCTGAAAATAAAATATAATTACATTATTAAGTGTTAACTGTTAACACACCATAAATTTAAACTTTCACAGCAGCCTATAGATGATTTATTTAACTTTTTAAGTCAAGAATATGTTTTGGGTATTGCTTTTTTATAATTCTTTCAACAGGAAACTTAAGACATGCCAATTTAAACCCCACATCCAAAATTTGATTACTAATAAATACAAAGTTAGCTTTAGGGCTGATAATTAAAATAAATTATTTATATAAAGAGTTATATAATAGGCCACTTACCTCAAATACTAATAATGGTACAACTAAGAAAAAATAGCCAACAGCAGTAGAAACATTCCCTCTGCGCTGTTCTGGTATAATGTCAGGTGATTTGAGTAGTATAATAGCTAAAACAATGGCATATAACAAACCAATTAATGTCACACACATTACAATCCAGATAGGAATAAATACAATCTGAAAAAAAAAAAAAAATCTCATTAAAAGAAGAGAACTTGGAACAAGTTAATTTAAACAACAATGGGTTACTTAGATCAGTATTTTAATATAGAAGATTAAAACAAAAATAGGTTGCCAGGCAATGAAATATACATTCACAGCAGGTAGGCGTCCTGAGTAGTCAACAAGGCTTGTCACATATTATTTCTTTTGTCGGCAATAAAAGTACTTATAAGACACTAAAACTGATTAAGAATAATTAAAGGGTAATTATGGGAGATTAGATAAAGAGTTAACATTTCTTGCTATAATATACTCAGCCAAATTAAAAACTTGAGACTGATGAATTTCAACAAAAAATTTTTTCTGGTAAGTCAAATAAATTTTAAAGTGTTTCTAACAATAGTAAGTAGTAGGAAGCCTTTAATTTCATAAAATTGTAAAGTCACATGGATCACGTGACTTTTGAGCATATAAAGATGAAAAACCTGAAAAACACGTGCAGACACAAACTCGTGAGGTCAATCGATGCAAGTTTGCTTAAACTGAACACGCACACGTAACTTGAACAGGAAAAACAAATTAA
This sequence comes from Patella vulgata, assembly GCF_932274485.2. Classification (NCBI taxonomy): domain Eukaryota; kingdom Metazoa; phylum Mollusca; class Gastropoda; family Patellidae; genus Patella; species Patella vulgata. Next base: position 51,408,275 of record NC_065885.2, read on the forward strand.
AATTGTTATTTTCATCTTTGTTAGAAAATGCCGCGCCTTTCAAATGTAGAACGTCTACGTGCTATAGGTAGGCTCTATGCTGGTCAGTCTGTGGTCACTGTTGCAAGAGCCTTTAATTGTTCACGCCAGACAATAATTAATCTTAGAATGAGAGTGCTTCAAACTGGAGCTATTGCCGACCACCCAAGGGCGGGAGCGCCACGTGTGACGTCACTCCAGGAAGATCAAGCAATACGATTATGTCATCTTAGAAACAGATTTGTCACTGCAACCTCCACAAGTAGAGAGATGTTTGGTGGAAGGGTAACTGCACAAACTGTTCCAAATCGCTTGCAGGCTGCTGGTCTTCGAGCTCGGAGGCCCTATAATGGACCAATATTGACACCTCTTCATCGCCGTAACCGACTTGTGTGGGCCACAAGACACATAAGATTTACTCAAAGACAGTGAAATTTGGTTGTCTTTAGTGACGAATCTCGATTTACTTTGAGATTTGCCGATGGCAGGGCCCGAGTGTACCGCAGACGAGGTGAACGTTACGCTCATGTATGCGTCAGACAAGTTGACCGAATTGGTGGTGGTTGCGTCAAGGTTTGGGGTTCTTTTTGTGCACATGGACGTTCTCCTCTTGTTGTTGTCCAAGGGAACTTAAATGCTGTCCAGTACAGGGATCAGATTTTGCAACCTGTTCTTCTTCCGTTTATGCAGAGACATGGGCCTGGACTAACGTTTCAACAAGACAATGCTCGACCCCATACAGCAATTGCTACCCAGAATTTTTTAAGAAATGCCGGTGTCCAAGTCCAGGATTGGGCGTCGCTTAGCCCCGACCTTAATCCTATTGAACACATCTGGGATGAACTGGGTCGACGTGTTCGTCAGCAAGTGAATCCACCACTGACATTGCAGGACCTTCAACATGCTCTTGCTGAGCAGTGGCGACGTCTTCCTCGCGTAGTGTTTACTAATGGTCTGAGATCCATGAGAAGACGTTGTGTGGCAGTACGAGAGCTAGAGGAGGCCACAACCATTACTAAACATTTTATTCCGATTGTTCTCCAAGTCTGTGAATTTCATTTTGGGGGGTACTGTGACATTACGAACGTTATCAATGTCAAGGACTTTCGGCGAGACGTATTCTTGCTTTCTGTTGATGTCAAGGTCGTCTGTGCACAACATAACACTAAAATAGTTGCCTTAAACCAAATATTAAAAATCTAATCCCAAAAATCCATAGTGTCAAGTTTTTAATTTGGATGAGTATAGTTAAAAAAACAAGCCAACAGTGAGGCTGATGTCCCCCGCCGAAATCCAAAAATAAATAGATGACACATATTTATTAATCGCACATTTATTTTTTTCAAAAGTATCGAGCAATCAAACTATACACTAAGTTTCAGCACTCTCCATCAGATAGAATCAAAGTTATCTTGTCCCAAAGCATCGACTAATGTAAATCATTGAACTCAGCCATGACATGACAGCAGAGAATATTCATTATCGAACTAAGTCAAGGTATTGATGTAATAAAGCTATACACCAAGTGTCCTCACTCTCACTTAATTCGAACTAAAGTTATCGTGTCCCAAAGCATCAACCAATCAAATTGCTTATCCCTGCTTACCCTAAGCAGAAAATTCTCATCTTCAATCTCCATCAAGGCATTCACCTATCAGACACCTACGCCAAGTGTGAACATTCTAACTCAACTAGAATGAGAGTTATTGTGTTCCAAAATCTTGACCAATCAAATTGCTTATCTCTGCTTAACCTAAGCACAAAATGCTCATGTTCGAACTCCATCAAGACATTGACCTAATTAACACCTACACCAAGTTTGAACATTCTACCTCAATTAGAAGGGGAGTTATTGTGTTCCAAAGTCTCGGCCAATCAAATTGCTTATCGCTCTGCTTACCCTAAGCAGAAAATGCTCATTATCGAACTTAGTCAAGGTATTGATGTAATGAAGCTATACACCAAGTTTCATCACTCTCACTTAATTAGAACTAAAGTTATCGTGTCCCAAAGCATCAACCAATCAAATTGCTTATCTCTGCTTACACTAAGCAGAAAATGCTCATCTTTGAACTCCATCAAGGCATTGACCTAATAAACACCTACACCAAGTTTGAACATTCTGGCTCAGTTAGAGAGAGTTATTGTGTCCCAAAAAGTGTGACGGACGGACAGACACACCGATTTTAATAGTCCCCTGCTTTCTTCGAAAGGCGGGGACAAAAATACAAATATTATATAATAAAGAAGTTAAATAACATTTGCAGGAAAACGGAATATGAAAATCGATTCCCTCCTTCCACTACTTATTTATGAGGGCTATCCAGTTATATATCAGCTAAATTGCGATAAAATAATATTTTATATCAATAATTATTATAGCTTGTGCCATCGTGTATTCTATGCCGTTGATTGTGTGTCAACCGAATAATTATTATCTAGTTTATATGCTAAAAACTGTATCACCAAAGGGGGATAATTTAGATAACAAGGTATTACTGTAATGAAACTATACACCAAGTTTCATCAATCTCACTTAATTAGAACTAAAGTTATCGTGTCCCAAAGCATCAACCAATCAAATTGCTTATCTCTGCTTACCCTAAGCGGAAAATGCTCATCTTCGAACTCCATCAAGGCATTGACCTAATCAACACATACACCAAGTTTGAACATTCTAGCTCAATTAGGAAGAGAGTTATCGTGCCCCAAAGTATCAACCAATCAAATTGCTTATCTCTGCTTACCCTAAGCGGAAAATGCTCATCTTCGAACTCCATCAAGGCATTGACCTAATAAACACATACACCAAGTTTGAACATTCTAGCTCAATTAAAAGTTATCGTGTCCCAAAGCATCAACCAATCAAATTGCTTATCTCTGCTTACCCTAAGCGGAAAATGCTCATCTTCGAACTCCATCAAGGCATTGACCTAATCAACACATACACCAAGTTTGAACATTCTAGCCCAATTAGGAAGAGAGTTATCGTGTCCCAAAGCATCAACCAATCAAATTGCTTATCTCTGCTTACCCTAAGCGGAAAATGCTCATCTTCGAACTCCATCAAGGCATTGACCTAATAAACACATACACCAAGTTTGAACATTCTAGCTCAATTAGGAAGAGAGTTATTGTGTCCCAAAAAGTGTGACGGACAGACAGACGGACAGACAGACGGACGAACCCATTTTAATAGTCCCCTGCTTTCTTCGAAAGGCGGGGGACAAAAAGATAACATAAATAGAATATGCGAAAAATTTCAGTCAAATTGGTTCACTCTGAACCGAGATATTAGCTTTTGAAAAGTAGGCTAGCCTTGATCATCATTACTAAAGTCGGTACGAAAAAAACAAAGTCTTGAGTATCCATTTTTACGTTTAATTATCGACCACAAAATGTATTCAAATCCACAAAATTTCATTCAAATTGCTTTATTCTAAGCGAAGATATTCACCTTTGAAGGTTTGACAAGATGTGTGCATTGAATGTACCGGTTGTTCACAGCTTAGCCTCGCTTCTCCATTTTTAAATTAAATCATTAAATGGCAGAAAAGTTTGAATGCATTAAGAGTTGATTATGGTCTTGTCATGTTAATAATTGACTAATTCATAGTTTATGTAACATTTAAGGCCTAAAGAAAGACCTGCAATAGGCAGATTTAGCTCTTGCATAATGTCTGCTTAAATTGTCTGAGGAAGCAATCATTTTCTAAATTAAAAGAAATTGATATTATGTCTAGTTTCTTACCACCCAACTCCACTGGAATACTTTATCAAGTCTTAAAGCCAGAAATATAAATTGTAGTATGTTGACTGAACAAAATAACTCCATCTAAAAAACACACAAAGATAGCAATCTTATTAAAGCTGTTCTGTCTCACTGTTACAGGTCTAATATTCTGTTTATAAATGAAAAAATTATGCCAAAATGTCAAGATTAGACTATTTGTTGTCTGAAATTTTCAGAGCAAAATTATTTTGGGAAGTAGAATAATGGGTTTTAGTAGCCTTCTACAAAGAAATATAAGCTTACTGAGATGCAATGAAAATTCACTACTGATTTGATTGGAGAGAAATGGGGTTAACTTCCACGCGACACAAACCAGGTCATTTCGGTACTAACACATGGTTCAATTTTATTTCAATAATTTGCTTGTGCGTAGGGGTCTTTAGCAGTGGGAGAAAACCCACAAGGTTGGACAGACGACCCTACTCCTTGTCACATACAACCGGGGAATTGAAACCCTGCCAGTTGACTCAATGACAGACCTTATGATACAGCGCGCATGTGCTAACCATTTGGCCATCCAATCCACCCCCCCCACCCCGATTTGAATGGAAGTCCTGGCGAGATATAATGCAGCTGAATGTAGACTGTACTTTTACCAACACAAGAAAATCAACACAGACTAGTAGACATTTTACAAATTTTAGAAATAATGATTAGATCAATCAGACCAATATCTTGTTAAGTGACCCAGAGTAAAGCTCTGTTTCTGATGTACAGTTTTTAAAATGATCATACTTACCTCAAATGCTCGTTCATTTTTAACAGCCCAGATACAAATACTGATGGATACAACAGACATAAACATTAGTGGAATGAAAACAAGTATCCAACTATGGTTATTGGTCTCTAAGTTATCACAGGCCAGTATCTCAAACATTAATAACAGCATATGAAGTCCAGTACACATTACCATTGCTTTATATTGAACATAGCTATCACCTTCACCTCTAAAAGTTTGAAAAAATAAGCTTCTTAATTACAAATTTAAAGATCTTAGTTCAAATATGGAGCAAATACATTCATTTCAATATTAAAGTCACTGATCATCAATAGCATTTTTGTGACAATATCTCATTTTTGATAGTTTAATCCATGCCAAAATGTACTCAAATTGATCATTTAACATATAATAATTATGAAAATAAAAACAAAGTTTGAACGTAGATAACAGGTGGCACTGGCTTTTGTCTGCAGAGTACATGCAAAATTCATCAAATCTTTGTAAGTACTGAACAGAAATGAACCATTTTTGACTGATATTCCTTTTAGAGATTCAACTCTAAGTCTATTTTGGTTTGCAAAGGATAAAAAATCCCCCAAATGACAATCAGATACTATAATGTTTGGTTTCTTTTACATCATAATTCCAGAACTCCAAATATTTTCTTGTGAACTATAAACAAAAAACTACCACAGCTAACACTTGTGCTAGGAGAACGTAAAAGTGCACCATGAAAAATTTATTTTAAATATACGATGTTACTTTATGTACCTTATTCTGTTTATAAGATTCATACAGTGTCATTTCTGATCCGTATGTCAGTTACAATTGTCGGATTATATGGGGTTTAAGGTTAAGCATTAATAGTAATATGAATATGAATAAATAATGTCTGTGTGCATGGGAGTCATGGCGAATTTTGTCCATAAAATCATATATATTATTAACAATTATGTCAGGTTTTTAACTTAGGTCAGTTTAAGCAATCCGCAGGCTTTCAGTTTGTTCATAAAGTCAGAAATTTTAGATTTTACCTGTAATGTGGGTTTTTCCACCACACATAACTACCAACAAGAGCCCCTGCTATAACCATAACTTTCCATAACCATATAGGTAAAAATATAACCCAATAACTCCATTCTATTGTTCCATCTAATCGTAGAGAAAACAATAGACAGAATACAAGCAAACATGTGAACACCAAGAATTTACTGAAATAGAAAATAGGCTTACATTTAGTAGAGGCTAGTCCTGGGGATATGCGTTGGAATGATAAGGACAAATAAGATGTTATAAGCTTACAGTACCACCAGTATGATATATAAAACTATGGAACACATCTATCTCTATCTTTTAGTCAATACGCCGGGGTAATGCAGGATGTATAATACTGTTTATCACCCAATAATACATTCTACAGTAGATATCGTTTGTGTGATAAATTTCATAATCTACTGCAACATGAATTTGATTGGTCAGTTGAAAAGGAAGTACTTTTTTTTATTATTTTCAAAGAACAGTTCATTTCTTATTAAAAGTAACTTTTCTTTTTATTAAAAATGAACTATTGTTATTCAATTGACCTTGATGGAAACACTGGGTCAAAATATAAAGGACTTTGCAATGGTTGAATTGCTGTCAAAAAATGATGTATCACTACACCGTAATGTTCGGTAAAAGTAAAATCTACAGCAAGGTTCCCCAAAAATTACCACGATCTGCTTCAGATCCAGTGAGTGTGGATCCGTTACCAATCAGCAAGGGTAATGACTTTGCAGTAAAACAAAGCGTGGTAATTTTCATTGCTTGACTTTATAAACAATACTTAAATTGTTGTAAAGTGCTGTGAGAGAGAGATGGAGTTTAATGTCCCCTCAAAACAAACTAGCTCATTTCTAGACTAACATATGGTTCAATTTTATTTCAATAATTCGCTCACATGTAGGGGTTGTTAGCACTACAGCAGTGGGAGGAAACCGGAGGACCCAGAGAAAACCCACGAAGTTGGACAGGCGAGCTTACTCCTTGTCAAGTACAACCAGAGAATCAAAACAATGCCAGTTGACTCAATGACAGACCTTATGATATAGCGTGCGCCTAAACATTCGACCATTCTCCCACCCCTCCTGTAAAGTGCTATGAACAGTTTCAATAGATATGGCATTTTGACACCCAATACGAAATAAATAAACAACTATTTTGGCATTTCCCAATGTCAAATTTTGCAAGAGAAATCTTTTTGTGCATTGGAATATTTAATTGTACAATACATTTTCTTTGATGGGAGGTAATTTCAAACACATGGGTAAGTTTTCGGGTTAATTTTGAGTACTCGGGTTTCCTCCGACTAATGATAATAAAAATAAGTTTGTGATATTACAGAGAGAGAGAGAGAGAGAGAGAGAGAGAGAGAGAGAGAGGGGTTTAACATAGGTCATTTTGGGACTAACACATGGTTCAATTTTATTTCAATAATTCGCTTGCGCGTAGGGGTTTTAGAAGTGGAAGGAAACTGGTGGACCCCGAGTAAACCCACGAGGTTGGACAGACGACCCTACCCCTTGTCACATACAACCACCAGGGAATCGAAACCACGCCAGTTGACTCAATGACAGACCGAAGGCAAGACGGAAGACATCAATAGTAACAGTATTAGTAATGCCAATAATGGAACCATTTCTAAGCAGACACTATGACTACACAGATTAGGCCTACAGGTAGGGGCCTACATGTAGGCCCTATCTTTCTATAGTAGTATTTAGGAGGCCTAAGTAGTAAGTAGTAGCCTACTAGTAGTTGTACTTGTAGGCCTACTTCACTTGTAGATTTAATTTCAATATTTGATTGTTCAAGAATATTTTAATTAAGATACGGGTCAACAGAACAGTGGGTAGAATAATATTGTGTAGACATAAACTATAAACCTTGGATTAAAATCTTGAAACAGATTTTTAAGATTCATCGTGAGAATTCAATGGCTAAATTTGATAAATATTATCGTCTTCATTTTCATAACAAACAACCTCCATGTTTATTTTTTCCCAGAATGCAAAGTTATGGTCGCGAATGGCAAAAACAGATTTTTACCAAAATTAAATCAAAAACGAATCATGAAATAATTTATTTTACGGAACAATTTTATATTTTTCTTTTTTAATTTGAAGAAGAATACCAAATAAAAAAGCATTAATTTCCCTTTCCTAAAGGTATGAATGTTTTTTGTATACCAGGCCTAGCATGATGATATAAGCGATTAAAAAAAACATGCGTATTCCGACGTAAGCAGTCGGGTGTTTCCAGCCATCGTTTTGTATGTCAATTGAGTCGACCCTAAGTCCAAAACAAATAGTCAGTCGAATAAACCGGTCGATGGCTTATTAAAATTTTGGAATCGTTTGTAATCTGTATAAGTTAAAGAAAAAACGCACTAATTCCAATATCTTTTATCATTGTTTTTGTTTATTTTTTACGTCCCCTCATGTTCAAATTTGATTGTTCAAATTAAAACTTTAAGGTGTTATCTTAGTTATTGCCACCGCGGCTTAATAAAGTCATGCTTGACTTTTTCCCTCATCCCCATATGCCCCCATCTTTTAAGTGCACGCCAATGTGTACACGGGACCTCGGTTTTTCGTCCCATCCGAACGCCTAGACATCTGTCCTTGTCCACCTCCAAAAGAATAGAGTCCCTATATATGATATGTTGGGTTAGGGGGGCGATGGGGATGAGGTATTTGACATTATCATGTGGCCTCGTCCAGTCGATAAAATCAGTCAGTTAGTTCAGTCGAATAATCCAGTCGAATAAACCAGTCGAATAATTCAGTCGAAAAGTTCAGTCGAATAAACCAGTCGAATAGTTCAGTCGAATACTTCAGTCGAATAATTCAGTCGAATAAACAAGTCGCTCAATATTAAGCAGCGGTGGCAGTGGGCTAAGATGATATGGTAGCAAATCATGCTCTTAGACATAGCTGAAGGAGCCGGGGCATGTGGTAGAGACTGGGGGGGCTTCCCAACTAGTTTCAAGAAATGAAAAGAAATGAAATGGGGTTTTAACGTCCTACTGTTCTGCTTGGAACTGGGCTAATGAAGACGGGCAGACGCCATACACTGTGCGATGAGGGAAATTTTGCCCGGACAGCGGCACTACGGCCTACTCTTATATCGAATTCCATCTGTCAAGGGATCTTTTACGACCACGTCAATGTGGACACGGGACCTCGGTTTTTCGTCCCATCCGAACGACTAGACAGCTGTCCTTGTCCGCCTCGAAAAGAATAGAGTCCCTATATATGATATGAACGAAGAAAGGGGATGGGGTGGGGCGGGGGTGGGGGGGATGAGGTATTTGACATTTTCATGTGGCCTCGTCCAGTCGATAAAACCAGTCAGTTAGTTCAGTCGAATAATCCAGTCGAATAAACCAGTCGAATAATTCAGTCGAAAAGTTCAGTCGAATAGTTCAGTCGAATAATTCAGTCGAATAATCCAGTCGAATAATTCAGTCGAATAAACAAGTCGCTCAATATTAAGCAGCGGTGGCAGCGGGCTAAGATAATATAGTAGCAAATCATGCTCGTAGCCATAGCTGAAGGAGCCGGGGGCATGGGGTAGGGACCGGGGGGCTTCCCAACTAGTTTCAAGAAATGAAAAGAAATGAAATGGGGTTTTAACGTCCTACTGTTCTGCTTGGAACTGGGCTAATGAAGACGGGCAGACGCCATACACTGTGCGATGAGGGAAATTTTGCCCGGACAGCGGCACTACGGCCTACTCTTATATCGAATTCCATCTGTCAAAGGGATCTTTTACATCCACTCCAATGTATACACGGGACCTCGGTTTTTCGTCCCATCCGAAAGACTAGACAGCTGTCCTTGTCCGCCTCGAAAAGAATAGAGTCCCTATATATGATATAAACGAAGAAAGGGGATGGGGTGGGGCGGGGGTGGGGGGGATGAGGTATTTGATATTTTCATGTGGCCTCGTCCAGTCGATAAAACCAGTCAGTTAGTTCAGTCGAATAATCCAGTCGAATAAACCAGTCGAAAAGTTCAGTCGAATAAACCAGTCGAATAATTCAGTCGAATAAACAAGTCGCTCAATATTAAGCAGCGGTGGCAGCGGGCTAAGATAATATAGTAGCAAATCATGCTCGTAGCCATAGCTGAAGGAGCCGGGGGCATGGGGTAGGGACCGGGGGGCTTCCCAACTAGTTTCAAGAAATGAAAAGAAATGAAATGGGGTTTAACGTCCTTCTGTTCTGCTTGGAACTGGGCTAATGAAGACGGGCAGACGCCATACACTGTGCGATGAGGGAAATTTTGCCCGGACAGCGGCACTACGGCCTACTCTTATATCGAATTCCATCTGTCAAAGGGATCTTTTACGTCCACTCCAATGTATACACGGGACCTCGGTTTTTCGTCCCATCCGAACGACTAGACAGCTGTCCTTGTCCGCCTCGAAAAGAATAGAGTCCCTATATATGATATGAACGAAGAAAGGGGATGGGGTGGGGCGGGGGGGGGATGAGGTATTTGAAATTTTCATGTGGCCTCGTCCAGTCGATAAAATCAGTCAGTTAGTTCAGTCGAATAATCCAGTCGAATAAACCAGTCGAATAGTTCAGTCGAAAAGTTCAGTCGAATAAACCAGTCGAATAGTTCAGTCGAATACTTCAGTCGAATAATTCAGTCGAATAATCCAGTCGAATAATTCAGTCGAATAAACAAGTCGCTCAATATTAAGCAGCGGTGGCAGTGGGCTAAGATGATATGGTAGCAAATCATGCTCTTAGACATAGCTGAAGGAGCCGGGGCATGGGGTAGAGACCGGGGGGCTTCCCAATTAGTTTCAAGAAATGAAAAGAAATGAAATGGGGTTTTAACGTCCTACTGTTCTGCTTGGAACTGGGCTAATGAAGACGGGCATACGCCATACACTGTGCGATGAGGGAAATTTTGCCCGTACAGCGGCACTACGGCGTACTCTTATATCGAATTCCATCTGTCAAAGGGATCTTTTACATCCACTCCAATGTATACACGGGACCTCGGTTTTTCGTCCCATCCGAAAGACTAGACAGCTGTCCTTGTCCGCCTCGAAAAGAATAGAGTCCCTATATATGATATAAACGAAGAAAGGGGATGGGGTGGGGCGGGGGTGGGGGGGGGATGAGGTATTTGATATTTTCATGTGGCCTCGTCCAGTCGATAAAACCAGTCAGTTAGTTCAGTCGAATAATCCAGTCGAATAAACCAGTCGAAAAGTTCAGTCGAATAAACCAGTCGAATAATTCAGTCGAATAATTCAGTCGAATAAACAAGTCGCTCAATATTAAGCAGCAGTGGCAGCGGGCTAAGATAATATAGTAGCAAATCATGCTCGTAGCCATAGCTGAAGGAGCCGGGGGCATGGGGTAGGGACCGGGGGGCTTCCCAACTAGTTTCAAGAAATGAAAAAAAATGAAATGGGGTTTAACGTCCTTCTGTTCTGCTTGGAACTGGGCTAATGAAGACGGGCAGACGCCATACACTGTGCGATGAGGGAAATTTTGCCCGGACAGCGGCACTACGGCCTACTCTTATATCGTATTCCATCTGTCAAAGGGATCTTTTACGTCCACTCCAATGTATACACGGGACCTCGGTTTTTCGTCCCATCCGAACGACTAGACAGCTGTCCTTGTCCGCCTCGAAAAGAATAGAGTCCCTATATATGATATGAACGAAGAAAGGGGATGGGGTGGGGCGGGGGGGATGAGGTATTTGACATTTTCATGTGGCCTCGTCCAGTCGATAAAATCAGTCAGTTAGTTCAGTCGAATAATCCAGTCGAATAAACCAGTCGAATAGTTCAGTCGAAAAGTTCAGTCGAATAAACCAGTCGAATAGTTCAGTCGAATACTTCAGTCGAATACTTCAGTCGAATAATCCAGTCGAATAATTCAGTCGAATAAACAAGTCGCTCAATATTAAGCAGCGGTGGCAGTGGGCTAAGATGATATGGTAGCAAATCATGCTCTTAGACATAGCTGAAGGAGCCGGGGCATGGGGTAGAGACCGGGGGGCTTCCCAATTAGTTTCAAGAAATGAAAAGAAATGAAATGGGGTTTTAACGTCCTACTGTTCTGCTTGGAACTGGGCTAATGAAGACGGGCATACGCCATACACTGTGCGATGAGGGAAATTTTGCCCGGACAGCGGCACTACGGCGTACTCTTATATCGAATTCCATCTGTCAAGGGATCTTTTACGTCCACGCCAATGTGCACACGGGACCTCGGTTTTTCGTCCCATCCGAACGACTAGACAGCTGTCCTTGTCCGCCTCGAAAAGAATAGAGTCCCTATATATGATATGAACTAAGAAAGGGGATGGGGTGGGGCGGGGGTGGGGGGGGATGAGGTATTTGACATTTTCATGTGGCCTCGTCCAGTCGATAAAATCAGTCAGTTAGTTCAGTCGAATAATCCAGTCGAATAAACCAGTCGAATAATTCAGTCGAAAAGTTCAGTCGAATAAACCAGTCGAATAGTTCAGTCGAATACTTCAGTCGAATAATTCAGTCGAATAAACAAGTCGCTCAATATTAAGCAGCGGTGGCAGTGGGCTAAGATGATATGGTAGCAAATCATGCTCTTAGACATAGCTGAAGGAGCCGGGGCATGGGGTAGAGACCGGGGGGCTTCCCAACTAGTTTCAAGAAATGAAAAGAAATGAAATGGAGTTTTAACGTCCTACTGTTCTGCTTGGAACTGGGCTAATGAAGACGGGCATACGCCATACACTGTGCTATGAGGGAAATTTTGCCCGGACAGCGGCACTACGGCCTACTCTTATATCGAATTCCATCTGTCAAAGGGATCTTTTACGTCCACGCGAATGTGCACACGGGACCTCGGTTTTTCGTCCCATCCGAAAGACTACACAGCTGTCCTTGTCCGCCTCGAAAAGAATAGAGTCCCTATATATGATATGAACGAAGAAAGAGTATGGGGTGGGGCGGGGGGGGGGGGGTGAGGTATTTGACATTTTCATGTTGCCTCGTCCAGTCGATAAAATCAGTCAGTTAGTTCAGTCGAATAATCCAGTCGAATAAACCAGTCGAATAATTCAGTCGAAAAGTTCAGTCGAATAAACCAGTCGAATAGTTCAGTCGAATACTTCAGTCGAATAGTTCAGTCGAATAATTCAGTCGAATAAACAAGTCGCTCAATATTAAGCAGCGGTGGCAGTGGGCTAAGATGATATGGTAGCAAATCATGCTCTTAGACATAGCTGAAGGAGCCGGGGCATGGGGTAGAGACCTGGGGGCTTCCCAACTAGTTTCAAGAAATGAAAAGAAATGAAATGGAGTTTTAACGTCCTACTGTTCTGCTTGGAACTGGGCTAATGAAGACGGGCATACGCCATACACTGTGCTATGAGGGAAATTTTGCCCGGACAGCGGCACTACGGCCTACTCTTATATCGAATTCCATCTGTCAAAGGGATCTTTTACGTCCACGCGAATGTGGACACGGGACCTCGGTTTTTCGTCCCATCCGAAAGACTAGACAGCTGTCCTTGTCCGCCTCGAAAAGAATAGAGTCCCTATATATGATATGAACGAAGAAAGAGGATGGGGTGGGGCGGGGGGGGGGGGGATGAGGTATTTGACATTTTCATGTGGCCTCGTCCAGTCGATAAAACCAGTCAGTTAGTTCAGTCGAATAATCCAGTCGAATAAACCAGTCGAATAAACCAGTCGAAAAGTTCAGTCGAATAAACCAGTCGAATAGTTCAGTCGAATAATTCAGTCGAATAATCCAGTCGAATAATTCAGTCGCTCAATATTAAGCAGCGGTGGCAGTGGGCTAAGATGATATGGTAGCAAATCATGCTCTTAGACATAGCTGAAGGAGCCGGGGCATGGGGTAGAGACCGGGGGGCTTCCCAACTAGTTTCAAGAAATGAAAAGAAATGAAATGGTGTTTTAACGTCCTACTGTTCTGCTTGGAACTGGGCTAATGAAGACGGGCATACGCCATACACTGTGCGATGAGGGAAATTTTGCCCGGACAGCGGCACTACGGCCTACTCTTATATCGAATTCCATCTGTCAAAGGGATCTTTTACGTCCACTCCAATGTAGACACGGGACCTCGGTTTTTCGTCCCATCCGAAAGACTAGACAGCTGTCCTTGTCCGCCTCGAAAAGAATAGAGTCCCTATATATGATATGAACGAAGAAAGGGGATGGGGTGGGGCGGGGGAGGGGGATGAGGTATTTGACATTGTCATGTGGCCTCGTCCAGTCGATAAAACCAGTCAGTTAGTTCAGTCGAATAATCCAGTCGAATAAACCAGTCGAATAATTCAGTCGAAAAGTTCAGTCGAATAAACCAGTCGAATACTTCAGTCGAATAATTCAGTCGAATAAACAAGTCGCTCAATATTAAGCAGCGGGCTAAGATAATATGGTAGCAAATCATGCTCGTAGACATAGCTGAAGGAGCCGGGGCATGGGGTAGGGACCGGGGGGCTTTCCAACTAGTTTCAAGAAATGAAAAGAAATGAAATGGGGTTTAACGTCCTTCTGTTCTGCTTGGAACTGGGCTAATGAAGACGGGCAGACGCCATACACTGTGCGATGAGGGAAATTTTGCCCGGACAGCGGCACTACGGCCTACTCTTATATCGAATTCCATCTGTCAAAGGGATCTTTTACGTCCACTCCAATGTAGACACGGGACCTCGGTTTTTCGTCCCATCCGAAAGACTAGACAGCTGTCCTTGTCCGCCTCGAAAAGAATAGAGTCCCTATATATGATATGAACGAAGAAAGGGGATGGGGTGGGGCGGGGGGGGATGAGGTATTTGACATTTTCATGTGGCCTCGTCCAGTCGATAAAATCAGTCAGTTAGTTCAGTCGAATAATCCAGTCGAATAAACCAGTCGAATAATTCAGTCAAAAAGTTCAGTCGAATAAACCAGTCGAATACTTCAGTCGAATAGTTCAGTCGAATAATTCAGTCGAATAAACAAGTCGCTCAATATTAAGCAGCGGGCTAAGATAATATGGTAGCAAATCATGCTCGTAGACATAGCTGAAGGAGCCGGGGTATGGGGTAGAGACCGGGGGGCTTCCCAACTAGTTTCAAGAAATGAAAAGAAATGAAATGGGGTTTTAACGTCCTACTGTTCTGCTTGGAACTGGGCTAATGAAGACGGGCATACGCCATACACTGTGCGATGAGTGAAATTTTGCCCGGACAGCGGCACTACGGCCTACTCTTATATCGAATTCCATCTGTCAAGGGATCTTTTACGACCACGTCAATGTGGACACGGGACCTCGGTTTTTCGTCCCATCCGAACGACTAGACAGCTGTCCTTGTCCGCCTCGAAAAGAATATAGTCCCTATATATGATATGAACGAAGAAAGGGGATGGGGTGGGGCGGGGGTGGGGGGGATGAGGTATTTGACATTGTCATGTGGCCTCGTCCAGTCGATAAAACCAGTCAGTTAATTCAGTCGAATAATCCAGTCGAATAAACCAGTCGAATAATTCAGTCGAAAAGTTCAGTCGAATAATGTCAAATACCTCATCCCCGCCCCACCCCATCCCCTTTCTTCGTTCATATCATATATAGGACAGCTGTCTAGTTGTTCGGATGGGACGAAAAACCGAGGTCCCGTGTCCACATTGACGTGGTCGTAAAAGATCCCTTGACAGATGGAATTCGATATAAGAGTAGGCCGTAGTGCCGCTGTCCGGGCAAAATTTCACTCATCGCACAGTGTATGGCGTATGCCCGTCTTCATTAGCCCAGTTCCAAGCAGAACAGTAGGACGTTAAAACCCCATTTCATTTCTTTTCATTTCTTGAAACTAGTTGGGAAGCCCCCCGGTCTCTACCCCATGCCCCGGCTCCTTCAGCTATGTCTAAGAGCATGATTTGCTACCATATCATCTTAGCCCACTGCCACCGCTGCTTAATATTGAGCGACTTGTTTATTCGACTGAATTATTCGACTGAACTATTCGACTGGTTTATTCGACTGAACTTTTCGACTGAATTATTCGACTGGTTTATTCGACTGGATTATTCGACTGAACTAACTGACTGATTTTATCGACTGGACGAGGCCACATGAAAATGTCAAATACCCCCCCCCCCCCGCCCCACCCCATCCCCTTTCTTCGTTCATATCATATATAGGGACTCTATTCTTTTCGTGGCGGACAAGGACAGCTGTCTAGTCTTTCGGATGGGACGAAAAACCGAGGTCCCGTGTATACATTGGAGTGGACGTAAAAGATCCCTTTGACAGATGGAATTCGATATAAGAGTAGGCCGTAGTGCCGCTGTCCGGGCAAAATTTCCCTCATCGCACAGTGTATGGCGTCTGCCCGTCTTCATTAGCCCAGTTCCAAGCAGAACAGTAGGACGTTAAAACCCCATTTCATTTCTTTTCATTTCTTGAAACTAGTTGGGAAGCCCCCCGGTCCCTACCCCATGCCCCCGGCTCCTTCAGCTATGGCTACGAGCATGATTTGCTACTATATTATCTTAGCCCGCTGCCACCGCTGCTTAATATTGAGCGACTTGTTTATTCGACTGAATTATTCGACTGGATTATTCGACTGAATTATTCGACTGAACTATTCGACTGGTTTATTCGACTGAACTTTTCGACTGAATTATTCGACTGGTTTATTCGACTGGATTATTCGACTGAACTAACTGACTGATTTTATCGACTGGACGAGGCCACATGACAATGTCAAATACCTCATCCCCCCCACCCCCGCCCCACCCCATCCCCTTTCTTCGTTCATATCATATATAGGGACTCTATTCTTTTCGAGGCGGACAAGGACAGCTGTCTAGTCGTTCGGATGGGACGAAAAACCGAGGTCCCATGTGCACATTGGCGTGGACGTAAAAGATCCCTTGACAGATGGAATTCGATATAAGAGTACGCCGTAGTGCCGCTGTCCGGGCAAAATTTCCCCCATCGCACAGTGTATGGCGTCTGCCCGTCTTCATTAGCCCAGTTCCAAGCAGAACAGTAGGACGTTAAAACCCCATTTCATTTCTTTTCATTTCTTGAAACTAGTTGGGAAGCCCCCCGGTCTCTACCCCATGCCCCGGCTCCTTCAGCTATGTCTAAGAGCATGATTTGCTACCATATCATCTTAGCCCGCTGCCACCGCTGCTTAATATTGAGCGACTTGTTTATTCGACTGAATTATTCGACTGAACTATTCGACTGAAGTATTCGACTGAACTATTCGACTGAACTTTTCGACTGAATTATTCGACTGGTTTATTCGACTGGATTATTCGACTGAACTAACTGACTGATTTTATCGACTGGACGAGGCCACATGAAAATGTCAAATACCTCACCCCCCCCCCCCGCCCCACCCCATCCCCTTTCTTCGTTCATATCATATATAGGGACTCTATTCTTTTCGAGGCGGACAAGGACAGCTGTCTAGTCGTTCGGATGGGACGAAAAACCGAGGTCCCGTGTATACATTGGAGTGGACGTAAAAGATCCCTTTGACAGATGGAATTCGATATAAGAGTAGGCCGTAGTGCCGCTGTCCGGGCAAAATTTCCCTCATCGCACAGTGTATGGCGTCTGCCCGTCTTCATTAGCCCAGTTCCAAGCAGAACAGAAGGACGTTAAACCCCATTTCATTTCTTTTCATTTCTTGAAACTAGTTGGGAAGCCCCCCGGTCCCTACCCCATGCCCCCGGCTCCTTCAGCTATGGCTACGAGCATGATTTGCTACTATATTATCTTAGCCCGCTGCCACCGCTGCTTAATATTGAGCGACTTGTTTATTCGACTGAATTATTCGACTGGATTATTCGACTGAATTATTCGACTGAACTATTCGACTGGTTTATTCGACTGAACTTTTCGACTGAATTATTCGACTGGTTTATTCGACTGGATTATTCGACTGAACTAACTGACTGGTTTTATCGACTGGACGAGGCCACATGAAAATGTCAAATACCTCATCCCCCCCACCACCGCCCCACCCCATCCCCTTTCTTCGTTTATATCATATATAGGGACTCTATTCTTTTCGAGGCGGACAAGGACAGCTGTCTAGTCTTTCGGATGGGACGAAAAACCGAGGTACCGTGTCTACATTGGAGTGGACGTAAAAGATCCCTTTGACAGATGGAATTCGATATAAGAGTAGGCCGTAGTGCCGCTGTCCGGGCAAAATTTCCCTCATCGCACAATTTATGGCGTCTGCCCGTCTTCATTAGCCCAGTTCCAAGCAGAACAGAAGGACGTTAAACCCCATTTCATTTCTTTTCATTTCTTGAAACTAGTTGGGAAGCCCCCCGGTCCCTACCCCATGCCCCCGGCTCCTTCAGCTATGGCTACGAGCATGATTTGCTACTATATTATCTTAGCCCGCTGCCACCGCTGCTTAATATTGAGCGACTTGTTTATTCGACTGAATTATTCGACTGAACTATTCGACTGGTTTATTCGACTGGTTTATTCGACTGGTTTATTCGACTGAATTATTCGACTGGTTTATTCGACTGGATTATTCGACTGAACTAACTGACTGGTTTTATCGACTGGACGAGGCCACATGAAAATGTCAAATACCTCATCCCCCCCACCCCCGCCCCACCCCATCCCCTTTCTTCGTTTATATCATATATAGGGACTCTATTCTTTTCGAGGCGGACAAGGACAGCTGTCTAGTCTTTCGGATGGGACGAAAAACCGAGGTCCCGTGTCTACATTGGAGTGGACGTAAAAGATCCCTTTGACAGATGGAATTCGATATAAGAGTAGGCCGTAGTGCCGCTGTCCGGGCAAAATTTCCCTCATCGCACAATTTATGGCGTCTGCCCGTCTTCATTAGCCCAGTTCCAAGCAGAACAGAAGGACGTTAAACCCCATTTCATTTCTTTTCATTTCTTGAAACTAGTTGGGAAGCCCCCCGGCCCCTACCCCATGCCCCCGGCTCCTTCAGCTATGGCTACGAGCATGATTTGCTACTATATTATCTTAGCCCGCTGCCACCGCTGCTTAATATTGAGCGACTTGTTTATTCGACTGAATTATTCGACTGAACTATTCGACTGGTTTATTCGACTGAACTTTTCGACTGAATTATTCGACTGGTTTATTCGACTGGATTATTCGACTGAACTAACTGACTGGTTTTATCGACTGGACGAGGCCACATGAAAATGTCAAATACCTCATCCCCCCCACCCCCGCCCCACCCCATCCCCTTTCTTCGTTTATATCATATATAGGGACTCTATTCTTTTCGAGGCGGACAAGGACAGCTGTCTAGTCTTTCGGATGGGACGAAAAACCGAGGTCCCGTGTCTACATTGGAGTGGACGTAAAAGATCCCTTTGACAGATGGAATTCGATATAAGAGTAGGTCGTAGTGCCGCTGTCCGGGCAAAATTTCCCTCATCGCACAATTTATGGCGTCTGCCCGTCTTCATTAGCCCAGTTCCAAGCAGAACAGAAGGACGTTAAACCCCATTTCATTTCTTGAAACTAGTTGGGAAGCCCCCCGGTCCCTACCCCATGCCCCGGCTCCTTCAGCTATGGCTACGAGCATGATTTGCTACTATATTATCTTAGCCCGCTGCCACCGCTGCTTAATATTGAGCGACTTGTTTATTCGACTGAATTATTCGACTGAACTATTCGACTGGTTTATTCGACTGAACTTTTCGACTGAATTATTCGACTGGTTTATTCGACTGGATTATTCGACTGAACTAACTGACTGGTTTTATCGACTGGACGAGGCCACATGAAAATGTCAAATACCTCATCCCCCGCCCCACCCCATCCCCTTTCTACGTTCATATCATATATAGGGACTCTATTCTTTTCGAGGCGGACAAGTACAGCTGTCTGGTCGTTCGGATGGGACGAAAAACCGAGGTCCTGTGTATATATTGGAGTGGACGTAAAAGATCCCTTTACAGATGGAATTCGATAAAAGAGTAGGCCGTAGTGCCGCTGTCCGGGCAAAATTTCCATCATAGCACAGTGTATGGCGTATGCCCGTCTTCATTAGCCCAGTTCCAAGCAGAACAGAAGGACGTTGAACCCCCATTTCATTTCTTTTCATTTCTTGAAACTAGTTGGGAAGCCCCCCGGTCCCTACCCCATGCCCCGGCTCCTTCAGCTATGTCTACGAGCATGATTTGCTACCATATTATCTTAGCCCGCTGCTTAATATTGAGCGACTTGTTTATTCGACTGAATTATTCGACTGAACTATTCGACTGGTTTATTCGACTGAATTATTCGACTGGTTTATTCGACTGGATTATTCGACTGAACTAACTGACTGGTTTTATCGACTGGACGAGGCCACATGAAAATGTCAAATACCTTATCCCCCCCACCCCCGCCCCACCCCATCCCCTTTCTTCGTTCATATCATATATAGGGACTCTATTCTTTTCGAGGCGGACAAGGACAGCTGTCTAGTCTTTCGGATGGGACGAAAAACCGAGGTCCCGTGTATACATTGGAGTGGACGTAAAAGATCCCTTTGACAGATGGAATTCGATATAAGAGTAGGCCGTAGTGCCGCTGTCCGGGCAAAATTTCCCTCATCGCACAGTGTATGGCGTATGCCCGTCTTCATTAGCCCAGTTCCAAGCAGAACAAAAGGACGTTGAACCCCCATTTCATTTCTTTTCATTTCTTGAAATTAGTTGGGAAGCCCCCCGGTCCCTACCCCATGCCCCCGGCTCCTTCAGCTATGGCTACGAGCATGATTTGCTACTATATTATCTTAGCCCGCTGCCACCGCTGCTTAATATTGAGCGACTTGTTTATTCGACTGAAGTATTCGACTGAACTTTTCGACTGGTTTATTCGACTGGATTATTCGACTGAACTAACTGATTGATTTTATCGACTGGGCGAGGCCACATGAAAATGTCAAATACTGAAGCGACTAGATCCCTCCACACGGTTGTTTTTATTCCGAAGCGACTAGATACTATGCTGTCATCAATTTTATGCATGGACACAGACTTAATTCAAGTTGTTTATATTAGTACGGCCATTGTTTTCAGTTGATGACGTCAGTCGTTGACCCTTAACCCTAGATGACGACCTTACTCGCAAAGAGAGGTCAACACGTTGTTTAGGGGATTGCTATTGGAAGGAAAATCTCAATAAAGTTGTGACTTCAACTGTCAGATTTGAACTTGGGGGAAAATAATCAAAATAGACAAAAAACGATGTAATCATATTTGAGTTAGTGCGTTTTTTATTTCAGTCAAACAAACTATTCCCAAATTTTAGCCCAACCATCGACCGAGTTTGTTGACTGGAAATTCTAGTGGTACTTAGGGGTAATTGTGTCAATTTGGCAATTTTTGATTCAATTTTAATGTACTTTTCGACTAGGTAATCAAATCTAGCAGCATGGCTGACAAACAAGACGTAAAAGTTGTCGAAAAGATTAATCATGAGGAAGAAGATGACATTGAAGTTAATGGTGTAGAAGAAAATATAGACGAAAGTGCCAAATCTAAGAAGAAAAGAAAGAAGAGAAAAAAGAAAAAAGTTGGTAAGCTCAAAAACTGTATGCTGCAGTACTGACGCGGTTGGTCAAATCAAAACTGACTGCAAGTGCAATAAATAATAAATCTCCTGTGCTCCTATTTCTTGTCCCCAATCAATTTATTATGTGGTCATGCAGGAATGTGTTGTTCTGCTGCAGTTGCCTCTTGTGAATTAAATAATCGATTGGTATAGGACTCCACAAAACAGACTGACAGTGACAGGATCTCCAATAACCGAAAATGTAATGGTGGAGTGGTACTATAGTTTAAATAGTAGCCTACCTCTAGTGGGTCTACCATTGCCACTAGACTGTTACAAATCCCATGCCATAGTCGTCCCCAAATATCAGAATATGTTGGATGTGTCGTCCACATGGCATTGATAGACTAGTCCACACAGTACACACCATTAGTTATGTTGTGGATATGAGTAGTATTCATAGTGATTATAATTAAGTGTACTGAGTGATGCTTTATTGTCGTATCCATGTTTGAGTATAATTTTCATGACCGTAACTGGCAGACTATCGCCATCCAGAAGACGACCACCGTTAGACTGGTCGCTTTATACCTTTTTTGTATAATACCCCGCTATATTTCTAGTTCCTTGATTAAACTCTATATTTTAGAAAATCGCTTGATTTTACAAAAGGAATTTTTTACAAAAAGGGCAGAGGATTGCTAAAAGTGCCAAACAATTATTTTATCATTGGTTATAATCGTCGAAATGCGGGAAAATTTATAGTAACTAGTGGCTAACAGTATGTATGCACGAAGGCAAACAATCTTATTTGCATATTGCATACTATATTATTTTCAGTTCAATAACATCAATGGCAAACATGTATTTATTATTAACAAGACAGGATTGAAAAATATCACTCTTGCGCAATGCCATATGGCGTGACTTGTGAAATAGCTAACGTGTTAAATAATTAAACTTATTTTGTATTTAAAATTATTTATGCCATGACTAATCTTATAAACTATTAATGGGTCTTTTTTAAATCAACCTGATTTCAACTGGTCATTTGTCGAAGTACCTTTCCGCACCGCACAAGATAGAGAAATGAAATGTCAAGAATGAATGAATGAATGGAATTGTACTGACCATATATCAACCTCGCACATATGTAAATGATTCTGTTTCACGTAAAAGACATAAGCTTAGCAATTAATCTTTTGAAACATTCTTTTAAGAATAGCAGAAAATCAATCACTCAATTAGGAGGCTACTTTATCAAAACATCGATTAACTAATCTCGGCCGTGATCTGTCAATCACGCTCAAGTACCATTTGATAAAGCAAAAATAAGTGCTGAGTAAAACTGATTTATTCCATACAATTAAAGATACTTTCCCGTGTACAAACTGTGTGATTTGATGATATATTTGGACTAAACACATATTCAAACTAATTATCTATCAAAAATTTGCTTCAAAACTTTGTCTTCATGGGAAGATACCCAAAGGCCAAAACTATAAAAAAAAAATCTGTTTTTAGAAGCCATGTTTGTCACCTAACTTGACTGAGGGAGGGTCCATTTTTCAGAATGTATTTGTAATTACTTACTGGCCATTTACCATACATATTGAGGCGTAAGTAATTTCTTGAATTATTTTCTGTCAACTTCTTTTTTCACGGTTTAATTGCAGAGTCTGTTATACGTTTACACCCATCATTGTTCCCGAAACAGCCTAACCATTCGATCAAGAAACAACAACCGCTCCCTCAGTCAAGCTAGCATACAATAAGCCGTTGGGTTGCCAGTTAGTGATACCCTGACATTTTTGGCCAATGCTTGCCCCATGGGTGTTTTTCGGGTAATCCAATATGTTTCTAGTAAGATTGGGCGTCTATACTTTCCATATATACCAAATTTGCCATACCTTAGTTGGAAATAACCACTCGATAAATACCTTCGTGACAATTTATCTCCCTCAGTCAAGCTAGCATACAATAAGCCGTTGGTGTGCCAGTTAGTGATAGTACTCTGACATTTTTGACCAATGCTTGCCCCATGGGTGTTTTTCGGGTAATCCAGTATGTTTCTAGTAGGTTTGGGCATCTATACTTTCCATATATACCAAATTTGCCATACTTTTGTTGGAAATAACCACTCGATAAATACCTTCTTGACAATGTATCTTTAACATGTGTGTATGAGTCAAGATTTAGTTGTGGACGACATAACCAATACCATGTGGATGACTTAACTGTCGACGAATTTGCGTGTGGATGAGTTAACACCCATCGGTAGTGTCTGACTCATTCTTACAAATAGACATCAAAATGGTTCTACTCATACTTTCACTTCGATCAACAGGATCAAATTTTTGGGGTGAAATTCAAATTCTAATCAGAGCTTATACTATTTGCAGAGGATTAGAAAATTAAAATTGACATGCAGCATACATGTTTTTTTCAATATAGTTGATCATATTTTAGGTGAAGAGGAACCAGAAAATGCTCCTGATGAGATTGATGAAATTCTGAATCAGCTTAAACTACAGGATACACCAACAGTAAATGGTGTCGAAGGTTTGTTCTTTTAAAGATAACATCTCTGATTTATTTCACCAATCACCTTGTATCTGGATAAATCTGTCAGTAACTCAGATGTGCGTGCAGTGACAAGCTACATTTTCAGTTTTTGTTGTTTTATAGCGAGTAGTGAATAATAGTATTGTGCAGGATATTACTGCATTTTAATTACGTACCTTTTGGCTAAATTGTATTAATTTGATCACTCAATGAAAAATTTGAGGCAAGTGCTCGAAAGTGTTGCATAATCCCTATAAACTATTTTGATAATTATTTCTAATATTTTGAGCTGAAATGTTCCAAAAAAGTAAATAGTCTCCACATTTTTGGCATTTTATTTGCACACAGTACTTAGTTGGAGATCATTAATAAAAAGCAGTAAATTGAATGGATGAGGGACAGCTTAATCGGCCCATTCGGACCAGATTGATTCTTGGTTCTTTCGGCCCATGATAAGTCTCATTTGGACCATTATTTGAATGGCAAAAGTAATTAAGATATGTTTGCATGTATTTAATAATATGACACTTAATAGTACAATCAGCCTGATGGTGGTCTGAATGAGCCATATGGTGGTCTGAATGAGCTTAAACTTTTGGTCCATGGTCCAAATCAGCTTGGTTTCGAAGGACAGGACAAGCTCTCTACAATGTTAAAGTCATATTTAAAGGGACTATCCCTTATTTGAACCGAGTCTAAAAAATAAAAGTCTGAGTATGTATGAAATTTAAATGCCAAAATATAGAGGAATGGTGTATTGACCGTGTCTCAAAATTTCAGCTCAAAATATTGTGTCGTTTGGACGTGACCGTCAAAACTGCTTATCCGGACACGTAACCCTTTTAAGATTTCGGGTCAATATTTTCGTTGGGAGACCTGATAATCGATTTCCGTTCATTGAGAGGTCTCTACAGTGAATGACCCAAATGCTGTACTTGATTATGAAAGGTAAATTTCACCTACACATAATTTTTATACAAAAAATGTCTGGTTTTATCTAGACACCGCATAATACAGCTTGGGACACCGGTCTCCATTTCCAGATGGAGACTGACGGGTTTCAATTATTTGAAAACTTATCACAAATATTGAGTTAGTTGTTCGGCCCTTAGGTAGAGGATTTTAAGGGATTTTAAAACAAAATTAAACAGTTTCATTCTCCAAAAAATTATCGGGATTAGCCCTTTAAGAGATTAAAATTTCTTTGCCCCCCCCCCTTTATTTTAACATAATTGGTGATGTTATCAATATTTTATGTTACAGATGGTGAGGGTAAAAAAAAGAAGAAAAACAAAAAGAAGAAAGCTGGTAGGTTAAATGAATTGTTTGACAAATGTATATTTGAAATAAATCTGAATTAAGCATATTCTTATCCAATTCCTGTGACTGTCAATAAGGGTGAAATATGAATAATGCCAACGATATGTAGAGTGTCAGTGTGTCATGACAGTCAGTTTTCCAAAAAATCGCTATTTGATGTAGTTAATGGACACTTATTTTTAGATAACACTGACGGTTTAGTTTAGTCTTCTTGTATTGTAAATTCATTTTCAAAAAGACATACGCTTGAATAAAAAAAATCTGAATCTGCATGCGTAATGAATATTCTCCAATCGTAGCTTTAAAAACGCACACACCCGATAGACAAACAAGAACCTTTTTTTACCTTTTTTATGCCTCCTTCAAATGTGAATAATCTTAATTAAATCAATTTGTCCATAATATCAGAATTAATCTATTGGACGTTAAAATTGTAATAAACAACAACAATATAGATAAACATTTTTAGCAAGTCTTCATGGCTAAATGTATGTTGAACCTGATCATTTGTTTGTATATAATATATATTTATGCTTAATTTATAATAATACTGACTACAAAGTGTCAAGTTAATACTCAGGGGGTATGTCCAACTTTTTTTGCATGTTTATGTACAGTTAAAGAGTGATAAACAATAAATTACAGACATTTTATAAACTATCGCAATACACTCGTAATTTTTGTTTTCAGGAATATCACCCTGTTCTATGTTGTGTATTAATGATAGTTAAAAAAAATTGTTACATAAACTATTGTAATTGTAACAAAATTATTTATGAATTTTATATTTTCAGGAGAAGAAGGAAGTGAAAGTAAAGATGTTAAAGGAGAAATAGCTGAAGGTGAAGCAGGTATGTGATAACAGTTTGATCAGATATTCAATATGTATAGCAAAACCAATACTGTTATTTTGATACAGTGTATACTATCAAAGCATTTTTAACATTCATTTTTGTCCCCTGCATTCATTATCACAGACACATGCCAAAGTTAAAAAATCATTGACCTGCTGTAATCTGATTGATTGAAACACAATAACTGTTCATCAAGTGAAGGGATTTTGATAAAACTTAAAATGTATATTCATTATCACAGTCGGAACATGAATGTATATTTTTTTAGTGTCTCTTTGGTCAATTATGATATCTTTAAACTTCTGTCACAAAGATATCTACTAAATTTTAAATTGTGTTCTTAACAGTGTCTACTAAAACATTAATGCCATCTGTGAATATTTTATTAACTTCATGCAATCTAATTGATTGATAATTTGAAATGTAATAATTGTACTTCTAGTTGACTGAGTGATTTGGATCAAACTTGGCTAAAAGCCTGTAAGTGTATTTATATACGCCCACATTTTCATGTGGACCTATATTGCCGTTGCCCCTGTCAGTCCGAATGTCCACAATTGTTTGAGGACACTTTACAGGTCACAATTTTTATCCAATTTCAACGAAACTTGAAATATAGGTTTATCTCCCTAAGATCTCGTTTCCTTTCGATATTGGCTTGTATAGCACTGTAACTTCATTGATTATGGCCCCTGATTGTACGAAAAATCAGGTTTTTAGCTTGTGAACAATGTAGAGGTTACAATTTTTATCCGATTTGGTTTAAACTTGAAATGTATGTTTATAACTCTCAGATCTCGGTTCCTTTCGATATTCGCGCATATCGGACTGAATTATGGCCCCTGAATGTACGAAAAATCACGTTTTTTAGCTTGTGGACCCTATGGAGGTCACAATTTTATTCCAATTTAAAAAACTGTTTGAAGATATCACCGTTACACCTTAATGACGGTTGAGTTAGAATTTCGTAAAAATTGGACCAAAAATGCCTGCCCCTCGAACAAAAACAGTGTAAAATTATGGTATATCAAGGTTGTGGACCCTCTAGAGCTCAGAATTCTGATCCGATTTTGATGAAACTTGAAATACATGTTTATAACCCAAAGATCTTGGTTCCTTTTAGCTTGTGGTCCCTCGAGGAGTCACAATTATCATCCAATTAAAAAAAACCGTGTGATTTTATCACCGTTACACTGTAATGATGGTTGAGTTCGAATTTCGTGAAAATTGGATCAAAACTGACGGACAAAATGGCCGCCCCTGTATAACACAAATGGTGTAAATGTGAGGTATATCAAAGTTGTGGACTCTCTGGGGGTCACAATTTTCACCCGATTTTGTTTATAACTCAAAGATCTTGTTTCCTTTCGATATTCACGCATATCAGATCGTAACTTCCTGAATTATGGCCCCAGATTGTACGAAAAATCGCGTTTTTAGCTTGTGGTTCCTCAAGAGGTCACAAATATTATCTGATTTAAAAAAGCGTTCGAATATGTCACCGTTACACTGTAGTGTCAAACTGTCCAACAAAATGGCCGCCTGTCAACATAAATAGTGTAAACGTCTGGTATATCAAGGTTGTGGACCCTCTAGAGCTCACAATTTTGATCCGATTTTGATGAAACTTGAAAGGCATGTTTATAACCCAAAGATCTTGGTTGCTGTCGATATTTATGCATATCGGATCGTAACTTCCTGAATTGTGGCCCCTGATTGTACGTTGAAATGTATCTTTATAACCCAAGGACGTTGGTTCCTGTCGATATTCGCACATATCTGATCATACCTTCCTGAGTTATGGTCCTTGATGTTACGAAAAATCACTTTTTGTTTAGCTTGTTCTCTATCTATCGCTTGAAAAATGTGGGCGTATCCCCTCTGGCAGCCGCTTGTTAACTTGTGTTTACAACCAATAAAATAACACTATTGGTGTTCATTTCTTGCAGAGAAAGAAGATGGTGGAAAGAAAAAACTCAATAAAAAGAAGAAAGGTAATTGTTTGTTAATTCAATATTATTTAAAAAGGCAGTAGAGGTTTGTGAATGTAGACGGATATCTGACATATTACTTCTTGATATTACTTTCATAATTGGCTCAACAACATAACAAATTTGACATTTAGATGGTTAGACTGTTTGTAGCTTTTGCAACAACATCAACGTGATGGATTATGTAAGAGTTTTCAATAATTTTTACTATGAATGCATATGATAATAATAATTTAAAAAAACCACAATTTGTCAACTGGATGATACATGTCGTTGTGTTTTTTGTTGAATTAAACTTTTAGCAGGTTAATTTGAGGAAATTGCAATGAATTTCACCCCAGTTCCACACTTATGCTCTCCAAGTCTTCCTACTTTCTGTCTTCAGCGACCATGATGTCTGTTTATATGTGTAAATATCTGTCAAAATACCATAAAAACTTTACTATAGACACTAACCTGTTTGATTGGAAGGTGCACTTACCCCCGCCCCCTCCTGATGAACTTTCTCAGCCAACACCGGGTTCGAACAGGGGACTTCTAGCTTAACGAACCAACATCTTACTGACTGTTCCACTGTATCTCCCTTGTAGTCCAGAAGGCTGCAGACAGTTTTTGTTAAATTACCACTATTATCTATAGAAGCTGAAATTTGTATGTAATTATTTTTTAAGGTGGTGCTCCTACTAAACAAACTACACCGCCAACAATACCTATATCTGATCTCTTTCCTAATGGTAATTTTCCTGAAGGTGAAGTTTGTGAATATCCTATACCACAAGATATGTAAGTATAACAAAATGTCCATCGATTACAAATTGTCTTATCAGAATCAGATAACTTGTCTGTTAATTATATTTTTATGGTCAGTATTAATTCCACATGTTGCTACATCTAACATTCTTTATACTTAATATAGTTTTCATTCATCCCTTTATAAAGTAAGACATTGTGGTAACAATTTCTATCTAACCAGTAACCAATAATTTCCTTTCAATATTTTATTAATGCTATAAATTGTATGTTTAGGAGAGGAGCTAAAGACAGATCAACAGATGAAGAAAAGAAAGCTTTAGAGAAAGCTCAGTACTATTTATATGAAGAAGTACGACAGGCAGCTGAAGCACATAGACAGGTATTTTTAACACATTATTAAAATAATAGCATTTCTTAGCTTTTCAAAATATTGTAAAAACAAGATATTTTGTGGTTTGTGGTGTAAGGGGAGACAATCAAGGTAATGAGAAGAGTTTACATCCCCTCTTTAAAAGATCACTGTACTAATAACTTTTCTATTGCCTTGATAGAGATGATCAGTCATCTAAATATTACAGGATCCCACTGATTTAATCATTATACTGAAATGTTTACATTATGAACATTTAAAACACTAGTAATACAATTTTCCTTACAGAAATATTCTGTTTAATGTATTTCAGACCCGACAATATATGAAATCTATTCTAAAACCAGGAATGCAGATGTTTGACATCTGGTAAGTTCAAAGTATAAATTGTATATTAATACAGGTAAAAATTATAGTAACTAGTAATTTTGTCTTTGAAATAAATGGTATCTAGTAACTGATATTCTATTGATTCATTCTGTGATAGTTAATTTCCTTAGGGTCAAATTCCAAGAAATGTAATGACATTCAGATCTGTACATGACAGATAGACACTTTTGAACTTGGTGTCGAACAGGTATTAATAAAAATACAGAATAAAGACAAAACGACGGTCAACAGTGTGATTATGTCTGACAAAGCCTAAATTAGTGCCTGACATTGTCTTTGACGGTTGCGTTGACATTATTCTTTCACTGTGTATTATACATTAGTGAATAGAAGAAATAAACTGTTTTGCTGCCATTTGGCTTTAGGTGACTTAGAGAGAGCTGATTGATATGTAAAAATGAAGCAGTTGTCAAATTTGAACAAGGTTTTAATAATATGAAAACTGATATTTTAGTGAAACGTTAGAAGGAACAGCAAGAAAACTAATCAATGAGAAAGGTTTGGAAGCAGGATTAGCTTTTCCTACTGGTTGTTCTTTAAATCATTGTGCTGCACATTATACGCCAAATGCAGGAGATAAAACAGTTTTACAGTATGATGATGTGTGTAAAATAGATTTTGGAACACATGTTAATGGTGAATATAATAGTTACTTTGTTTTTCCTAATTTTTTTTTTTTTTGCGGGGGGGGGGGCTACAGTGGCATAGTGAGTAATACTCTGACTCGATAACCAGAATGTCTTGTGGTTCGCTCCCTTTGTTGGCTGAGAAACTTCCTCAGGATTTTCAGGAGTGGTTTCCCCTTGTCAGTGGTGCAGGACAGAGGACCTGACAAGAAACAGTGTCGAGTCATTTGGATGGGATAGAAAACTAAGGTCCTGTGTACACATTGGTGTGCACGTAAAAGAACCCTCGACAGTTGTAATTTGACATAACAGTAGGAAGTAGTGCCGCAGTCCAGGCAAAATTTCCCATATAGCACACTATATGGTGTATGCCCAGTCGGTGCAAAATAGGAGGACGTTAAACCCCATTTCATTTCTAAAACATCTTTCATAAGAAAAGAACTTTCTTCCAATGACAATAAAAGAATTTTATTAAAACACATTAATTCAAGGATGTTAGAAGTCCCTTTTTTGATTTGGTCTCTGAAACAAAAGGTTGTTTAATTATGCAAATTAGATTTGGTCTCTGAAACAAAAGATTGTTTAATTATGCAAATTAGATGGCATAAGGTGAAGAAATGTCCATATATATCTTTTCTGAAAGTTTCAGTTCAAATATATTTTTATATATTTACTAATCAGTATATTAGTTTA
Organism: Patella vulgata; assembly: GCF_932274485.2. Classification (NCBI taxonomy): domain Eukaryota; kingdom Metazoa; phylum Mollusca; class Gastropoda; family Patellidae; genus Patella; species Patella vulgata. Next base: position 51,438,957 of record NC_065885.2, read on the forward strand.
ATATATTTAGGTTATTCTTACAGGTCATTTGGTTGATTGTGCATTTACTTTAACTTTTAATCCAAAATATGATGAATTATTAAAAGCTGTTAAAGATGCAACTAATACAGGAATCCGAGTAAGTATATTTTGTTGGCTGTTTTTGTTCATTTTATAAACGAATATGATGGTTCATTGGTGTCATTGTCAAAGCCAACAATTTTGTTATTTAACTGCTTTTTGAGTAATAAATTTGTATCTGTGTTGTAATTCTCTGCTTCTAAATGTCTCACTATGATTGTATATGTTTCGTTTTTAGGAAAGTGGTATTGATGTTAGGTTGTGTGATATAGGTAAATCTATCCAAGAAGTAATGGAATCGTATGAAGTAGAATTAGATGGAAAATCTTATCAAGGTAATGTTACTAGAAATTCTATGAGACTGTGCACTAAAAAGAATCACTTTTCATGATCTATAACATAAAAAGTAAACAACCAGAGGTTGCATTAGTTTTGAGCTAGTTAGTTCAAAGAATTTATATTTTGCTTATTCAACTGAAAACTTGCAATAGTTTCACGTCCATTTATTTTATCGTTTAAAAGCAATTTAATATTTTTGTTTAATTTCCTAATTTCATGTGTTAATTTATTGACAGTAAAATCTATTCGTAATTTAAATGGTCACTCTGTGTCACAATACAGAATACATGCTGGTAAAACAGTTCCTATCGTAAAAGGTGGTGAAGCTACAAGAATGGAAGTAAGTGAAAAGTAAATAAGGGTATATCAGCCAGTATATGTTTAAAGTGGGTATCTGTATCCACAGTGTTGAGATATAACTGACTTAACAGTTTAAACCAAAACTTCTGGTTTATATATTTGAAACATTAATTTTATCATATGGATCTTGTCCAATCACATATTGAAATACCATATCTGTACAACTCCTTATTATAACTTTATTCAAAGAGGTGTAGATATTATGTTATTGTTTTGTCTTCATTCATCTGAGAATAATTATGTTTTAGGAAGGTGAATTTTATGCAATAGAGACATTTGGAAGTACAGGAAAAGGTGTTGTACATGATGATATGGAAACATCACATTATATGAAGAATTTTGATGTAGGAAATAATGTTGCTGTTAGGTATGTACTCTAGTAGTCATAATGACAAGATATTGTAACTTAAAGTGCACATAAGATGGGTTTTGGAACTTTTGGATATGTGTAGCCAATGGTTACTATATCAACTTTACGGCAAGTTCACACCAATCTGATTGAAATTAATTCAGTTATCTTCACTCAAAGTCGTAAAAATGGACCTCCCGTGAAAACGACTTTGCCAATTATCGAAAACACTCTTAATCCCCTCAGACACCAGTGACGTCACAGTGACCGAATGCATATTCGGAATGTTTATTCCTTAATTACCTATATACAGCCGGCGTGTGTACTCATTAACGCCTGACTGATTCCTTAATCTCCCTTAGTTCTTAATTAAATAAAACAATTGACTTGGAATAATTCGTTTTGTAATTCATTTTAATTTAAGATCCAATTTAGATTGCCTACAACTTTTAAACTTTGAAGTCTTGAACTCTTAATTAATTTTTTACAATATGGAACTTATTGGACGAACACTTTTAATATGTAAATAATATACCGGTCCAGCTATGTGTTTTTTACTGTGAGCACTTTGCTTTTCCACATAAAGTGTAGTGTCGTTAATATTTGTCATTAATTAATCAATCCGACTATAAAAGTTATACAGGCATGGGTCATAAATTACACGTCGGTGTTAGCAGTGAGTGTTAGTGGGATTAAGAATGTTGATTAGGTAATTATCTTTTTTTACGCCGGCCAGATCAAAGACATCACTCTAAGTGGAACGTGTGCATAATACCTCATGAACGAACTAATGGTAGAATCGTACACCCACACATTAATTGTATAAAATCATTAAGTTTTACTCATCAGTTGTTTATAAGTATTATTTACCCAATAATTATTGGTCACCAGTGTTTTTGTAATCAAGTAGCCTCGTATTATTTGTTGATTGGCGTTTAAACGCCAATTTTACAATTGCATTGAGAGTTTAATCACTCACCAAACCGCACCAGGAACTCCACGTATGATCCCGTGCAATTTTCGTGCCGAAGTTTAACCTCATTTACTACACCCGTAGTACATGTAACCGTAAATGGTAATAAGATTCCCAGCGTTGATTGGCTGAGAAATGAGGGCGATCTATTGTACATGTTATGCATAGTCATCGGAAAATTCCATATTCACTGTAAATTTCAAATGGAGCTACGATAAAAATTGTTCTTTATGTATAGAAATGGTTATTATTATTATATATAGCTAATAATGAATATATCGACAAATGACTGGCGCCCTTATATCAAGTATTACGGGGTTATCCAAATTACCGGTAAATGCGCTAATTTCTTGAGTCGTCTTCATTTGACATGTGGCCTATTTAAACAAAGACAGCTTAAATGGATCTGCGGCATGATACGGCATTTGAAATTCACTCTAAAATATTCCAATCACAAATGAAAGACGATAATTCGGTGATTATGATTAGGCCAGTCACGTGGTAATTGGAACGTCAACAGACGCTTGTCAACTTGCCGTGTGTATTGATAGTGCTATATTGTACAGACGGTGAGATATTGTATAGATAATGTACATCCTATGTGTAGTGCCTGTGATGTCACCAGCCAATCAACCGGATTAAGGTCGTAATTGAAAAATTGAAAAGCGTGTTGGACACTTAAACGTTAACAGCGGACTTAATTTTAATCAGATTGGTGAGAAGTTGCCGTAAAGTTGATATAGTAACCATGGGCAATACATACATGTAATTTAGATTTTCGATCTTACGTGGTCTTTAAAGTTTATCTTTTAATGATAATGATTGGAGTAAACAGAAAGCAGTTTCCAGTGTTCTTTTGAACGTGACTGCTATAGCCAAATTGTTTTAAACTAGACTTATTTTTATTTTATGAAATTGACTGTCTGTTGTAGTCAAATTTTCTGAGACAAAGGCCATGCTCTCCTTAACAAAACAATAAAAAATTTACTACACAATTTGGACATACAAATGTGTTTCTTTCATTTTCAGGGTGGCCAAGTCAAAACAATTACTACAAGTTATAAATCAGAATTTTGGTACATTAGCATTTTGTCGACGTTGGTTAGATAGATTAGGACAAACCAAATACCTCATGGCTTTGAAGAACCTGTGTGATGTTGGTATTATTGATCCTTATCCTCCACTGTGTGATATTAAAGGCAGCTATACAGCACAGTTTGAACACACAATATTACTACGCCCAACTTGTAAAGAGGTGCTAACACGAGGAGATGACTATTAGTCTTCTATTATTAAACTAGACAATAATGTTTGTTATTCAAGTCTCAAAATTTCATCAGTTTTTTTTCAAGTGGAATTTTAGAGGCTTTTAATCAATCAGCTTTTGTTCGTTAATGTTCATGAAGTTCATCTGGAGAAGGGAAACGGCACCAAGCATTAAAATGTTCATGTATTGTTACAAATCTTACTGATGTGTTATGCCAGAGTTATTTTATAATCATTGGCTTAAAGCCATTGGGAAATGTGAAACAGTATGGTGGGCCAATCTGTCTTGATACGCATTCGGGTATTGTGGGATTTGGTTATTATTATGGCATGGTAACATGTTATTGTGTAATAATATATCATGTATATTAATATAGATTTAATATAATAATGTGGAAGAAGATCACTATATCAATATTGTATCCAACAAAACATACGACAGACAACCCACCACAAGACAACATCCCTCTCACAGATGAACCAGTGTTACCGGGTGTTCATTTGTATTCAGCAAATCTATCAGTTTTAAAGCATAGGGTAGATCTGTATTGGTAATGTTTGTTCCAGTTTAAATTTTATAGATGACAATATTGTTTAAGCATTTGTGCGACTCCATTTTCTAGAAAAATATATTATATAAAATTAGTTAATAGTTAGACATTTTATGAAATTTGTAATATTCTTTTTACTCAGGTTCTAAAACTAGAAGCACAAACCTGCAACTAACTGTATTTTATGAAGTATACATCTTTAACATATTGTAGTCATGATATTATATTAGTATATCAAATTGGACATTGTAGTACAAGGAGTTTTCCTGTGGAGAATGAACGTTATTAAAACAGTTAAAAAAGATATTGTTTTTAGAAGGCATGAATTTTTTTTTAGGCATAAAACAATTGTGAATGGCCTGTGGTAATCTAAATGGTAATATTGATTCATGAGATCAGGAATTAAAGGATTAAACTTAAAACCTGGGATATTGAAACAAATGTAGCATAGAAATAATGCAAACTTGGACATTATTTTAGCATTGATAAATTTAAACATTAATTTCTTTGCTCTTTAGTAAATAGTTATAAATTAAATATACAAACGTGTAAATCTCAGCTGTCAAAATACACTGTATGTTAAAACTAGATTTGTTTTTTCATAAATTACAACCATTTAAAAATAATTAACATTTTATAGGAAACACCACCATAGGTCATGGTATTATTTTTCTTGGGTTAGATATCAGCGTATATGAAAGTGTAGGAGGGTATATACTCTTTTGTTTGAAGAGCTAAATAATGGTCAGTGAAAATGTGTAATGGTGCATTGACAATAGAAAATATATCTATATTTAAACAAACTAATTTCACATGTTGGGTTGGTCATGGCTGTTAACATCAGAAACTATATTTGATGTATTCTGTAAATACAATGTAAACAGTTTATCTGTTATTCTTCTCATCCATCAGTGCTATATTCTATGAATGAACAGAAATAAAAAAAAACATGTTTGATTTATGTCCATCTTTTTAACTTGTCTGTGATAAAGTCAACGGGATTAATAAGGATGTGATGAAAAACCAAGGTTCCGTATTCACAATGCATAAAGATACCTTTATAGTTGTACACTTAGATTCTGTACTGTAGGTGAATATGCCACTGTTTGGGCTGAATTCTCATCTTTGGCATTGAAGTTGCACACATAATGATAGTTAAACAAGCCAACAGTGAGGCTGATGTCCCCCGCCAAAATCCCAGAATAAATAGATGACACACTAATTAATTGCACATTTATCTTTTTCAAAAGTACATGTATCGAGCAGTCAAACTGATTATCTATACTTAGTCTAAGCATAAAATGTTCACTATCAAACTCAATCTAGGTTTTGAAGCACCTGGTCGTAAAACTCTACACCAAGTTTCATCACTCTCCATCAGTTAGAATCAAAGTTATCTTGTCCCAAAGCATCGACCAATGAAATTGCTTAGCTCAGATTGATGTCTCTATATTGCCTAAGCAGAAAACGCTCAGCATCAAATTTTAAGGCATTGATGTAATGAAACTCTACACAAAGTTTCATAACTATTACTCAATTAGACTTAAAGTTGTCAAGCTCCAAAGTCTCGACCAATCAAATTGCTTATCATCACATGATCATTCTTACCCTGAGCAGCAATCTGATTAAAATACAGAACTATATTCGTTTCATTTTTTTATACTTTCGATGGCCTACACTACATGAAGTTCTGACAAGTTGTACTCGAAAGTGGTGTCAGGAGTCGCACGAGCGACATTGATTTATCAATCAGCGTTGACGTTCCTAGGGGTTTACCCACAGTTCCGTGCAGAGCATGCCAAGAACTCGCTGTAACAGAACGTTTTATTGGCTGTGTCAGACATTGATTAATCAATCAAGAGTTGGCGTTTCTAGTGGTTTACCCACAGTTCCGTGCATGGCAACGCCAAGAAGTTGCCATAACAGACTGTTTCATTGGCTTATCCCCTCAATTCAACCAAAACGCTGGTAATATAACAACACTTCCAGATCCTAGTGTAGTGAAGACAAGTAAAACAAAATTTTGAACTATAAAAAACGAAACGAAGTAGGATCTGTGTTTTAATCAGATTGCCTGAGCAGAAAATACTCATTATCGAACTTTGTCAATCGTGTCCCAAAGCATCAACCAATCAAATTGCTTATCTCTGCTTACTCTACTAAGCAGAAAATGCTCATCTTCGAACTCCATCAAGGCACTCACTCAACAAACACCTACACCAATTTTGAACCTTTTACCTTAATTAGAAAGGGAGTTATTGTGTACCAAAGTCTCAACCAATCAAATTGCTTATCCTGAGCAGAAAATGCTCATTATTGAACTTAATCAAGGGTAATGAAACTATACACTAAGTTTCATCACTCTCACTTAATTAGAACTAAAGTTATGTCCCAAAGCATCCACCAACCAAATTGCTTATCTCTATCCTGAGCAGAATATGCTCATCTTCAAACTCGATGAAGTCAGAAGGCATACACCTAATAAACACCTACACCAATTTTGAACAGTGTATGTTCAATGAGTATCTAATATCATTAGTTATTTCTTTAATAGTTATTTCTTATACTTTTCTCTTGGTTTTCATGACACTACGCTTATACACATACATTGCATACCTCCTTCTGTTGTCCAAACGAATTATCTGTAACATGACCATTTCTTTGCAAAAGGATATTCATACTATGAACATTTGACTTGACTACACTAGAAAGTTTATATCTTAGCTGGGATTATTCAAGAAGACCAGAAGACTCTTCTGGAATTTTTATGTGTAGTTCCCACTGATAATAAATGTGTGTCGAGCTTGGATAGTACAAAAGGCCACTGTCTAGGTTTACAAATTAGTATATCGGAGATGAAATAACAGACAGTTTCATCTGGGAACTATATTATTTCTAATCCGTAACGTTGAGAGGGATTAGATCTTTCCATAGGCCTATACAAAAACATGAATATTACTATGAACAAAAAAAGCTATTTCTTATCATATAAAATCTCTTTATTTTCAATATTGAATTTTTATAAAAATATATGAAGTAACAATAAAATTCTATCAAAACATCTTTTACATAAATGTACTGTGGCAATAATACAACTGATATGGGTACTTTGCGGTAGTTAAACATACAACATAGTAATGATTTTTCTACACAATCTATTAATTAAAGATGATATAAGGAAAGACAAAACCACACAAATGAGCCCTTGGTCCGATACCTGTACATATTATACTTAATATACTATAGTAATATATTCTGTAGAGGAATGATATTTATAGATGTTGGTTTAGGATATGTATTGATAATTGAATTTCTCTGATCGAAAAACCCCAACTAAAACAATGTTTTAAGTATTCTCCAATTTACGTTTTTTGCTGTCATCTTCTACGAAGGGACTATTTTTTCGAGATTGATGATATAAACGTAATAAGTCTATAGCTTCCGATGTTACATGTCTTTCATCAAGATGACGTTGACAAGCATCTTGTAGTGCTTTAGCATAACTTTCTGTTTCTTTTAACAGATGACTCAAATCACTGACACTGGTTGATACTATTTGCTGTAAAATAAAGAAACAAATGGGATTTATAAGCAAATAATTTCAAAACGGTAAAATTGGAGCAATTATTTTGTCATTTATTTTTTTACAAAACAGCTGCTGTAGTACATAATAACAATATACCCACCTCAAGATCATCATTAGAGAATGCTATAATCCGTGATAAATCTTTCTGTAAACCAATAATTAACTGTTTAGTTCTTTCACTTAAACCAGATCCATAATCTGTTTCATCTTGTCCAGATAAACCTGAAACAAAAAGTTTGTCAGGCTACAAATCATATTAGAAGAGCAATAATGGTAAGTGCAGGAGGACCACACTACACACAAAAAACCCTGACAAGACAAAGCCACAGACATTGCAAGAATTAAACAACAAATATCAAATCCAGTGAATGGATCCGGGGCCCGGCCGTAAGAGAGCACTGCACTGTGCTGTACAGTTCATGGCCTGTAATGAAATAGATTGCAGTTTAATGTCCTAGTGTTTTCTGCACAGACTGGGCTAATGAAGACAGACATACACAATACAATGTGCTATGCTGTAAATTTTGCTGGGACAGTGGCTCTACAACCTACTCTTATATCAAATTCCAACTGTCGTGGGTTCTTTTATGTGCATGCCAATGTGTACACAGGACCTCGTTTTTTTTTGTTATCATCCAAAGGAATATATGCTGTCCCTTGCCAAGACCTCCGTTTTAAACCACTGACAAGGGGAACACCGATATAGAACATGGGACCTCCATGTTAGAGCACCGTTTACTCACTGAGCCATCGTGGCTCCCGGCCCGTAAATGATACTGATTCGACTCAAAATAAAAACCACAATATTGAACAATTTGCAACAGCAATAATTTGAAAGGTGATAGTTTGCCAGTTGACGTTATGCGATAGAACGTCAAAAAAATTTGATTAATTATCGGAAATTGTTGAAAACAAGTTCTTTTGTATATACATGTACTGTGTATACATTTCATATCAATCAGTTGAGAACTTTAGCCATAAAATCTTTCATAGGGGCAAAAATTAATAGACTTCTTGTTTCATTAACACTGTATATTTCTAAATGAAATGTGTTAGTTATGTAATTTTTTTCAAATAATCCTTTCTTTTGCACAACCCCGCTTACTTCTTATAGCAAAAGTAGCTTGGACTTGGATTTTAGAAACAAATATTTACTGGATGAATATTTATGACAAAGATACAGATTTACTCACACAAATAAACATTATAATCACTTTATTAATTTATTTTTCTGTCTTTCTGGCTTACCTGCATCTGCATGGTGCCATGTCTCTGAGCCTCTTAAAACCACTATAGTTGAATTACTTGGAACAAAGGCAAAATAATCTTCATCATCAATTTCTGTACCATCCTCTTCTAAAACAACTTTTATATTTTCGTTAGGTTGTATATTCAGTTTGGTTCTACCTAAAAATAGAAGTATTGGGTATGAGAGTTATTGACTATCATCTTGATAAATGCCAATCATTTGCTAGGTGGGGTTGGATCTTGATCAACAATCACTTCTCGCCCTGCAAGTAGCAGAATTTGACAGGTTATTAAAGCATTAATTACTTCTTACCAAACTTTTACAAATGGTACTGAATAGTAAGTCAAGGTAACACTGGAGTCAGGTATTCTAAAAAAAAGTTACGCAACCACTATATAAAACATTTTAGGATATGAACTGGAATTTTGCCTTAAATTAAGATTATTTTAAAGCATGCTTCTGGGGGTGACAACGATATGTGTCTATTAATCGGAACAGGGTGGACAACAAGGGATCTCATGTACTAATTGGTATAGTTCCTTTAGAAACTGTCTCTGAGCGAACTATGTCGGACATAGTCCGATCAGACAGTTCCTAAAGGAACTAAAATTGGTAATGCAAGAGGCTATGCCTTTGAAATTTGATGTTCATGTAAAGCATGGGGATGTCTTGACCAAATTTTGCCCATATATTTTACCCATGTGATCATATCAAAAGAAAATAATTCTAGTAAATGTCCTTCTTCAGGTTGATTTGATAGGGATGAAGAATTTTACACTTGATTGTTCTAGTATCTGTTGTCATTACAGTACTATTCTTTAAAGGAGTTGGTCATATGGCTCTCTGCTTCCAAGCATTTGGTTCAATGTTTCATTTGTTTTCACCGGAAGAATGGAATTTGTGTGAAATCTGGTATTGGGCTGAAGTCGCATACTCTAATTCAATCATATTTTATTGAAAAGTTACCTTTTTTTAGTAAATCTTGCAGTGAAACAACTGTAACAGATTTCTTTACATTGCGATCATTACTCCATAATTTAAATGGACGGGCTGGAGCTGCCATGTTATCTAACTTGGTGTACTAACAACCATAAACATGTAGAATTTAGATCTGGAAAAAAAAACTCCAACTTAAATCTGCTTAGGTAGGATTACAATAGTTATAGTTCAACTCTGAACGTAGGTCTCCTTACACTCGACCCTTACGTGTAAGTAGACCTACATTCTGAGGTCAACTACAATAGCACTTCTTTCTCGTCACATGTTTTAATACATCAGCAACATGCTGCAGATTACTCTCATAGTAAATGTAATTACCAAATTCTTGTTTCCATCCTAGAGTAGCTATAAATATAATGAAACATTTGTTCCTGAATTGCAATTAGATTGTTATATATTGTTATATATATAAACGTAGCTCTACATGTACAGCATTGCAAGGCAATAAGGGGAGATTGGGTGGTCGATTTGATTTAACACGTGCACTTGTATGTGACAAGGAGTAGGGTCTCCTGCCTAGCCTCAGGATTTCCACCGGGTTCTCCCACTACTTAAAGTCCCTATGCACAAGTCAATTATTAAAATAAAAATGAACCATGTTCATCCCCAAATGACCTAGTTTGTATTATGAGTGGAGGTTAAACTCCATTTCTCTCTCTCTCTCTCTGCAAGACAATAAGTTATAAACAGGCTCTATTAATATTATGTCAACCAGCAGCAATGATAACTAGAGTCTAGTTGTAGCATAAATAATTTGAAAAAGTGAGTTAAGGCCTATTCTGAATTTTGATTTGGTAAAAACACGGACCTTATAATACAAGGTCCATGGTAAAAATTACTGTTTTGATAAGTCATACCAAAGAATTCGGAAAAGAGAGAGAGAAAAATGGGGTTAAACATCCACTCGACACAAACTAGGTCATTTCGGGACTAACACAGGGTTCTATTTTATTTCAACAATTCGCTTGCATGTAGGGGTCTTTAGCAGTGGGAGGAAACCGGAGGACCTGGAGAAAACCCACAAGGTTGGACAGGCGCCCCTACTCCTTGTCACGTACAACCGGGGAATCAAATGTGCAATTGAATAACTATCGAATAACTATCACTATCAACACTCAGTATCAGTCACACCACTGTAGGCCTACTAACTAGTACACTCACACTCAACTGTATCAGACATAAAAGTAGGCCTATTATTGTATTCGGATTAAATGTTATTCTCGTTCAAGCAATCAGATTAAAACACAGATCCTATTTCGTTTCGTTTTTATAGTTCAAATTTCGTTTGTAGGCCATCGAAAGTATAAAAAAAAAAACAACCAAATATAGATCTGTATTTTAATCAAATTGTCGTTCAAGTTAAGACAGTGTTGAATATTTGTTGTCTATATGCTGGTTGTAATAATATTGATTTATTTGATTGTATACTCCTCTAATTCATCTCATGTGATCCTATCTTACCGAGCTACATGGAACATAAATACATACAGCGTTTTATTTCAGTCGTTTGAAAGCATTATACGGCTAAACGTCGTTTTAAAAATGTAGAACAAGAGATATTGTGAAACGAAATAGAGATGAGCTAACACTCTCGATCTTCCAGTCAGTATTGGGGGTTATTCAAGATGACGGCCAGTTTGGGCGGGAAAATTCAAATTTTACATAATTATCAAGTTTGGTGTCAAAATATAAGTTTCAAAGTAGCTGAATTCATTTTTTGTACATATTTTAGTGATTAAGTGATTCCCCTGTGTCATTATTGGAGAAATTCCAATTAGGGATTTAGATGTTCGATTAAGGATTGGAGATTAATGATAGGACTACTCCTATCTTAGACCTAATTCAATGACCGTCATCCAATATCAACTAAATTTCATTTGGAGTCTCTCCCAGTTCAACGCGGTAGCGACGTAGGCGTATGTCGACTGGGGCCACTCTCAGGTCACTGCGGAAGCTGATCATGCCTATATTGAAGCACGTGGCGAATTTATTACACAAAATGATTCAAATGTTGTGACACAGATGGATACAATATCGCCTGTTTGTCAGATATGCAGTGAACTATTTGATAATGGTCGTGATATCGAGCTCGGTGAAAAATACCACGTGGAGTGGAATGTCGCAGCTTTCACTATTGCACAATATTGTAACGCTATTAAAGTGGAAAAGTCTGTGTCAAGGTCTAGACGGTCCGTGGTGCCAACATTCATTTTTGCGGATCATTGTCTTTTACATCGTCTGTAGTAGAATTCGCAGCACCTATTTTTTGGACAGGCCAGGGATCTTAATCGGCTCATTATTGTCGGCCTCTAATACCGGTTATCTTTCCGTCGTTTTCGGAATGACGGTGGATAGTTCAATGATTCATTGCATATCGGGATACACCTGTGTCTCATCATTTGAATCTTCAATAGGTTTGGCCATCTTGGCTCAATTTTCGAGGTAAGTGATCGAAATCGGACACGCCTACGACGCTGCGTCCACAGTAGCCTAAGCTGAGCGTGGCCCCTTTCGTCATACCTGCTATGCTTCTTCCGCAGTGAGCAGTGGTCGGCCAGAGAGTCTGAAGGAAATTTATTTAATACCATCGTATTAGATCTGAGCCAGACTCAATTACTCTTAATCCTCAAATCTCCAATGGGATTTCCACATATTTTGAACCAGGGGAACCAGTTAATTAATAAGACGCGCAAATGTGTCGAAAATGGAATCAACTGCTCCCAAAACATATATTTTGACACCAAATGTGGTCATTTTGTAAAATTCGAATTTTCCCGCCCAAATTGGCCGCACTCTGGAATTATTTCCCGATATTGATTCCGCGGTATAACTAATCACCAAAATGGGTATGGAAACGGATTCAGCTACCCCAAAAGGATATATTTGGAAGCCAAACTCGATCATATGATAATTGGATAAAAATTGGCATTTTCCACTGAAAACTGGCGGCCATTTTGGATTATGCCAAATCGACCCATTTGGGCACGGATCTCGGACTGGGACTTTTTTTTGGTGATAATATACGTCTAGACCGACCATAAACAGTGGTCGGCATTTCAATTACAGCAACTGCCCGCACTTATGGTATCTTGTCTGGACTATTTGTATGACTTTTATTGTGTACGATATTAAAAAAGCCATTATTACGTTACTTTCAATAATAACGCCCTTTTTGTATAATTCGGGGAGCCTCAGTGACTAAGTGAGTACGATGATGGCTTCCTGAGCAGGAGGTTCGCCCGCGGTGTTAGCCGAGAAAGTTCCTCGGATTTTTCCGGCGGGAGTTTCCTCTTGTTTGTGGTGCAGGACGGAAGGTCGGACAAGGGCAGTGTCTGGTTGTTCGGATGGAACAGAAAAAAACAAAGGACCCGCGTACAGTTTAGCGTGCACGTAAAAGAACCATTGACAGAATTCAAAATAAGAGTAGGCCATAGCCGCTCTCAGGGCAAAATGTCACTCATAGAGCAATGTCATATGTCAATCTTTATTATTCCAACCGGTGCAAAAAAGCTGGACAGTATCGTTCGAGTTGTCTAACTGTAATATTGCAGCCGATAAAACACCAAACCACAGAGATAGAACTATAATCGGTCGTGAAAATACAAGAATGCCCCAGAGAGACACCAAGAGTTTGTTATAACCATCGATCATCATTCTGTCGAGCAAATTAACGTACTGAATATATCCAAATATCTTTAGTCCATATACACTCAGAAATAAAATCATAAAGAGTTGGTAATTATAAATCTCGACGACATAATATCGGAAAAGCCGTATGCAAGCAACGGCGGTGAGCTTGAATTCCAATATGGCGGCTACTAGAAGTGACTTTTAACTATGTATGAAGTCGAAATAATACTCATCGGGGACCGTTAGAATTATAATTCTGTTTCTGGAATCTGTAGCCTTCAAGATACAAGTGAATGTATAAAACCCCGGGCCATCTTTAAATCCAATATATCGGTTGTTGTATGTAGGGTTAGGTCCAAATATTAAGGCCACCTGCAGATTTCGTCAAGGTCACGAGATGTAAACAGGGCTAGCGCTAACCCTAACCCAGAATCTCGTCAACAATCACGTTTCCTAACCCTAACCCTAATTAGAACAGGTGGGGAAGAGCGATATTTGCATAGTGCAGCTAGGAACGGTCAGCGGACATCGTCCGATCAGACACTGTTCCTAAATGAAATAACTCACCTAATCTGATTAAAACATAGATCCTATTTCGTTTCGTTTTTTATAGTTCAAAATTTTATTTTACTTGTCTTCAAAACACATAGGATCTGGAAGAGTTGTATAACAGGCGTTCTATTTGGTGTGAGGAATAAGCCAATGAAACGGTCTGTTACAGCGAGTTCTTGGTGTGCTCTGCACAGAAATGTAAACCCCTAGAAACGTCAACGCTGATTGATTAATCAATGTGTGACGTCATAGGTAAAAAGCTGCTCGTGTGACCCCCTGACGCGACCTCCCAGTACATCTGGTTAGATCTTCATGTAGTGTAGGCCATCGAAAGTATAAAACACGAAACGAAATAGAGATCTCTATTTTAATCAGATTTTAACTCAACAGTAAGCGTTACAATTCTGTTTCTGGCTTATTGTTAGTACTCATGCAAGTGATACGATTATCAGCAAAATATGACTAGTAAGGCCACGAAATAAAGGGATTATAGTATTCGTTATCATCTTCCGAATTATAAATGGTGGGAGGGGGTCTGTTATTAAGTCAAGTAGCGTGGATTCAATCCAAAGCACGCAAAGTGACAAGAAGTAGAGCCGCCCACTGCTAAATTCCCCTACACTCACACACGAATTCGCTGGTATTCAGTTTTCCAACCCAGAAACAAACATTTTATAATGAATTACACCCACGACTGATTTGACAATATTATTATATTTAATAAACTCTTAAAACAAAATTTACATATGATCTATATACAGTTTACAAACTTGACCCGACTTTATATCTACGGTAAATTACAACAGATTGTACATACAAGCTCAATAACAATAGGTTTTATATATGAACTAATTTACAATAAATTTTACATATGTATTAAATTACAACAGATTTTACATATGAACTAATGTACAATATATTTTACATATGAAATAAATTACACATACGAGTTCAATTACAATATACTTTACATGTAAGCTGAATTACAATATATTTTATATAGGAGTTAAATTGCAATAGATTTTAAGGATGCAAGAAAACTGTAAAATTTGAGTGTTTAAAGAAATATTTAAATAAAGAAAGACCCCTTGAAGTTAGTGGTATTAATATCTGGTATATGGAGGAGGGTGAGTTTGGTATGTGGTAACTCCAGAAGTACAAGTAGTTGCTGTTAGAACAAATTAAAGTACAACATATTAGTGATATGCAACGATATTTGAATTAAATGGCGGAGGAAGCATCTTTGAACATTGTGTTCAACTGCATTGAACATAATGGATCAGTGGGTCATCGACATATTCTTGCAGTAGACTGTAGACAGAGATGTATATACCCAGATGCCTTTCTCCACTGTACACCCCCCCCCCCCCATGACACCACACACCCGCACTCCCCTAAGAATGTCACAAACTTCTGTTTAAGAATAACGGGTGAAAATGTCGATAACTATGGAGAAATATTATAAATGGGCACAGATCGGTCAACGAAAATGGGAGGCTACAAAGAGTATCTATACGGTTGGGACTATTCCCTTCAAATACCATGTATCAGCAAATATTAGATTTTCCCCCAAACATTTGTTTTAAGAAAAAATGCATTTAAGTATTTTTTGGGCGGGTTAGGGTGAGTTTGTGAGACGACTTTTCAAAATCCCATGGAGCAATTTATTGCTCAAAAACTAAATGACGGCTGTATTTTCACATTTCTGTAGGTGGAGTGGTTCTGCCCAATCTGCTGTTCAATTAATAAAATAGGTTAATTCAATCGCGGAAAAAATAAGTAGAACTTACTTGGAGCACAGCCGCCACTTGAGTAAATTACGGTGGCTCTGCGTCTTCTACATACAATGATTATAATAGCTATAAACACAGCTATACAAACAATACTTCCAACAACGGCTCCAGCTACAGTACCCATACTAACTGTCCTGCAATACAAATTTTAATACACATACTTCATTAACGGAGAGGAACTGGTATTTTGATGAATTTAATTTATAGTGAGTAAATTTTCCGAAAAGTGTGAATGGGCAAAGTGGATGTTATTTCAGTCCTGTAAGTTAGGTAAAAAGTTCGTTTCTTTTATTTTTTTTCTGATTTTATACTTCATTGTAATATAACCAATTTTCTATCATCGCGTTCCTCTCCAATGGATGGATTCACATAATTTATTCACCGCAATATACAGCCCTTAATACAAAACCTTGGTCAAGAAAGTCATGTGATCTGAACGCCGACTTCATATTAAATGTGTCAGATGCGCCTTAAATTATGCTGGGACAGCAGCCTTTCATTGAATTACAACCTCGAAGTTTCTTAACACCCGAACGACTAGACGCTGTCCCTTGCCAAGCTCGGAAATCTCCGGCTTGACCAACATAGGAATCGAGCCCAGGACTGCCGTGGCAGTCATGCTGTATACCGTAACTAATATCAATATAGTACAACATAAAATATAAAACGATTCGTAATTCTTATCAGATTTTAATAAGAATAGGAGTTAATGGAGTTATCTTAAACAGACAGCCAAAACAGCATCACCGTCGAATCCTCAATGAATTTCATTTGTCAAGAAATACTTTGCGAGTACCATGTAAACGGAATCCATGATTAGAGGTACACATTTTTCCTACACCCAACAAACCCCAATATTTTTTGTCGGTGATTTCCCCCATGTAAGATTCAGGTTGAAAAACCACCGGGGTTGATAAATAGAGAATCTCCTACTCGATAATGTAAAAACGAGCGACGCTGTGCCGAGTTTTTTTTTATTTTATCGACGAGTGTTGATATTTTTTGATATAAAAAAAGACGAGTAGAAGATTTTATTTATCACGCAACCCTTTCTTACACACACAAATAAATAAATATTATTCTTTAGTATAGATTTTATTTCATGTAAAGCGATATCTCCTTAAGTGATATCGCTCAGTCAGGGCGTAGCTAGCCCAAAAATGGTGGTGGTGGTGGTGGGGCAAGGGCTTCTAGGGGCGCCGATGTACCTACACTTGGCGGGCCACGGCGAACGGTATCCCGGAAGCGCCTCCCTTCAAAGAAAGGTCTAGGGTGCTCTCCCCCCAGAAAATTTTGGAAAATAGGGTTTGCACCTGAGGAGAGGTACTATGAAAATGACGGAAAATTTCAATTTTGAGGCTGAATTTGCGATATTGGCGTATTATATATAAACTTGTTTGAATTTTGAGATTATCACACCTGGTGCAGGCTTGAATCTATTTCATCCCCTTCGTGAATATTGAACTTGAAATTTTCGTACAATCTCCAGTTGGCTTTCTTACGGTAGATTTCTTAGGGCGTCGGTATGCGGTCGGTCTCTTGGTTGGGCGCCCATGATCTCGTAGTGGGCGGCTCACTAATCTCGACATTAAGGGCGCCTCTCCGTGATGAGGCACCCCACCAATCATGCCGTTTTGGGTGCCCCATTGATCAAGTCGTGTACGCCCAGCCAATCTCATTCGAGATTATGCATTATATGCGGCCCGACAATCATATATTGTCATTACAAGGCGCCCCACCAATCATGTCATTATGGGCGCCCCTCCGGGACAAGGCACCCCACAGATCACACCGTTTTGGGCTCCCTATCAATCACGCTGTGGTGTTAATCGTGTGATTCATTATGAGACGCCTCATATATAACATGATTGGCGAGTGACATTGGTTGGGCGCTCCGTCAATCTCGTCGTGTCGAACAACTAGTGTCACTCGGCTTAATGGGGCGCCCACACTGATATGGTCACGTTGGTTGTTGGCTTCGTATTGCGTCCAACGGAAAGGGCGCCAATTTGTTCAGAGGGGGGGGGGCAGCTGCCCCCTCCCCCCCCCACCGCTAGCTACGGGCCTGTCAGTAGATTATGAAAGTTATCACACAAGCGATATCTAATCTACTGTTGAATGAGTTATTGGGCGATAACGATAACTCTGATAACAACAGCTGCATAGGTAAAATAGCCCTACATTTCATTTCGACACGTGTATTATTAAGACAAAACAACGAGCAACTATCAGCCACCATACACACCCCTTCATGTCATAAATATCTGTCTGTTCCGAATATTTAAATTATTCAAGTAAAATTGTCGGTTCTACCGCGCATAATCCCGCTTTCAAATTTTAAACAGAAATCTCTATTATTTTTTTTTAATTACGTTAGACTGTGATTGTTTGAAAATATTACATTGTGTCCAACCAAATGAGTGTGCAATTCGTCCGCAAATTGATAAAAGTAATTAGACTATTAACAATCGTAGCATTGTGAAGTATTAATAGTACACTGTGAAGAATGGGTGTAATACACCATTTTTGTTTTTAAATGGATCGACACCATTTTAACGTTTCTTTCTTTTTTCAGTAGTTTAAAGATACATTATGCGAAAGCCAAACTTGCATATTGTCGAGCGTTTTCTGACTTCAACTCTCTAGATCATCGGGTGGCTTAGATATTGAGTGGATTAGACAATGTATGTCATATCTGCGTCAAACATTAATGGAGGCAAGTCGCTAACTCAATATTAATTATTATCCAGTCTTCGACATTGCAAACACGACTTATAGGTCAATTTAAATCGACATTGATGTTGTAATCTTACCGTGAAAAGATGGGCTTCTGATATCCAATATTTAAGGCAAAATGAACATTTTAAAATTAGCACACGAATCGCGTGCCAGAATGCTTTCAATGAAGTGACTTAGATGAACGAGGCTTTAAATGGCACTCTTCGTGTATTACAGTAAAAACAGAAACGACTGCATGTAAATCAGTTTATATACATTCATAATACATTATTATATCCGTTGCGACCCATTATGTGCCCATTTCTATGTGCCAAAAATAGCGATTTAGCTCCTTTAAAGGCTCAATACCACTCTTGTTGTAACTGAATAATATGTCCCAATCTTTATTCTGGTCAACAAATTGTACTATTTTACAATATTCCAATTAATTGATGATAAAAATTTCATCTTAACACACCTAATTTAAAAAATTGGAAAAATTCAACTAAATGATTTGAAAAGCCTGAAGTGAAGCTTTTCAAATGTGACTTGGATTTAAAAATATTTTTGAACCCTTTGGACAAGTAAAATAGGATTTAATGGATAATTTACACAACAGGTAGGACACTAACACATCTAGTACTTAAAATAAGGCTATTTTTTTTTATTTTCTGGAGCTGTCAAGCCAGCAAGAGTGTTATTGTCCCTTTAATATAGACGGAGATTGCCGATAAAAAGGACTGATTATTGGGGCTTCGTTTATCATGGATGGCAATGGTACTTGGCAATCGAAAACGTGCACTGTTGTGGGTTTGGCTATTTCTTGTCAAACATTCATAACTTCGCCCAGAAAAAAATAATTTGACTGAAATTTTTGAACTAATACATCAAGAACGACCAGCTCTTTCTCTAAATCTCGCTTTATGTATTTTTAAACATGGGCAGTGGAGTTAAACTGTCAAATATAAAAACTTACGTCGTAATGTAAGTTGTGCAACAAGCTGTGAGTGATGATGGGTGAAATCCACCACAGCATCCATACGAACAATATTTATGCTTCAATGTATCAAAACTGTCATAATACTGGCAATAATAAGCCTGGGCAGCTGTAAATATAAAATAGTGTAGACATATAATCATAAAAATCCATTATACATATTTTCGTATCTGTCCGCAGAATAAGCCAATGTTGAGATATAACTTGTATGCGTATTTGTGTATCCCCCCCCCCCCCCCCGGCCACAAAGTTGCAATTTCATATTTTTAAGTTATATTTTTAAAATTTATTAAAATAAAGCCTTAAAATAGATGGTATCTATAAACAGTCCTACCATGTTAAAGAATAATCCTATTAAAGTAGCTAAGTCTCTAACTCAATATCATCCAAAGTCTTACACGTTGCAACAAGTGACCAACAAGAACGAGGCTAGACATACTCAACTGGAGCGCCTGCTTAATAGACTGGAATAACCAGACGCTAGAAATTGCTATAAGGTTGAGACACATGCTGTATTTCGCTGGACATAACTGATTTGAAATTAGAGTCAAAAAGGAAACAATTGAATGTAAATCAGTTTATATACAATCAGATTACATTATTATATGCGTTTCGACCCATTTGGGTCAATTTTTAGGTCCCAAATATTAGCGATTTAGCTCCTTTAATCCTATAATTCACTATTGCCAGTTGAGAAATTGGCAAAAATATCATTTTCCTCTTCAAATTCAAACGTTTGAAAAGAGCTACTCCATGGTGGAGAATAGAAAACAAGGGAGGTAATTGGGAGGTTATTGTGTTATTATTTCCGGTGTAAATGAGTGTTAAGCGTGAAAATGACACCTATGATCGTATAATAGTGAGTTGACAACCTACTGAGCAAAAGAAATAGAAATAATTATGTTTTGACTTTCTTAGAAAATATGAAATTGTAACTTTAGGGCAACCCATAGATTAAGATTGTCACGCTGATATTTAATTAAAAGTTACAGCACGCGTTTCATACACTTGGCCAAATATTTCAAAAGTTATTAGAAATGCTTTAATTGGTAACAATGTTTTTAAACTTATTACTCTTTTTGTCGCTTGTAAAAACGATAAAATTGACATGAATTTCAAGCACAAAAAAGTATTATCATCCACATCGCTTTGTGTGTCCTACCACGACTTATAGCCTTATGATTTTGGATACAAAAAGCCTCTGTGCCCTGTGACGCAGTCTGCTTTCATCGTCCTGATGACTAATTGGTAGTACCAGTTCGGAGCAAAACAGTAGGACGTTAAACCCCATTTCATTTCATTTCATTTAATTGGTAGTAAATATTAGCCCTGTCCTTCTATAATTTCAGAGTATGTACATTTTTTGTGTAACGTCACACGACCCCTCTTCGAGGCTGATTTATTCAAACCTGTGATCCTCAACCTATCAGAATTACCCCCCTCCCCGGATCCCCCCCCCCTCCGCCCCCAATTAATTAAACGAACAATTAATTGGGGCCTACATCATAAAGTTCATAGTAGCTTGTTTTGTAGATAACCACCAATAATATACATTTTAGAAAGATCTTAATATCTTGGAAAATAGACAATCCATGGATATATTATGTAGTATTATTGTGCCAACAAGAAATATCAATGACAGCCGGACGAACGCGAGAGAAGACTATACATGTATACGAAGATCGTATTACGATCACATCAGGGGGTCACGGTGGCTAAGGGGGTAAGACGCTGGGTTGATCGCTAGCCTGGAGGTCGGGTGTTCGATCCCTGTATTGGCCGAGAAAGTTCACCCAGATTTTTCGGCGTGTCCCCCCCCCCCCCTAGTCAGTGATGCAGGACGGAGGGCCTGGCAAGGACAGCTGTCTAGTCATTCGGGTGATCCGAAAAAACCGAGGTTCCGTGTACACATTGGCGTGCACGTAAAAGATCCCTTGACAGTTGGAATTCGATATAAGAGTAGGCCGTAGTGCCGCTGTCCGGTCAAAATTTCCCTCATAGCACACTGTATGGCGTATACCCGTCTTCATTAGCCCAGTTCGGAGCAAAACAGTAGGACGTTAAACCCCATTTCATTTCATTCCCCGATCACATCAAAATGTGGGTGCGTATGAGAATGTTGAGACACCTCATCATTCGTTTTATATATTTCTGAAATACACATTACAATCAAATCCATCTACTGTCAATCTGATTAAAACACAGATCCAATGTAGGGCGAAAGTTATTTTTAATCTTTCTCTCCCTTTCCCCTTTTCCCCCTTTTGCTTGGCGATTTTTGTTGACTTTTTGGTGTAGGATCGAAGAAAAGGGTTTGAAAATACATTTTCTACCAGGTTTTGGTGGATATTCATGATTTTGAGGCGGAAGGATACAAGAGTTGAGAGGTTGGTTAGGTTGAAATGTAGGGTCCAAAATTGCATTTTTTTTTGTCTCTACTTCCAGCTTGTGTATCTCAAGTTTTCCATGGTGAACCTCATACATGCTTTTGGGCAAGAGGTTACCACATGTTGCTCCATCTGTGGTAGAAAGCGTTCTACCCAACGAAAATTTGGGAAAAAGTTAGAGCCGGTCTAAGAGACGAGAATTAACATTAAAGTCAATGGGCAAATCTTTAGTGATCTGTGGCCATTTGGATCTGGAAGACTTGTTATTTAACTCGTGTTCTGCTTGAAATGAGGGGTCAGCCAATCAGATGGTCTGTCGAATCGAGCGTTTGACCTTTTTTGCGCGGAACTGTGGATAGACATTACCAGCAATAGAAATCAAAACAAAGCAAAAGTAGATTTAAAAAGCATGGCGGTCGCTTGCTTGGTACCTGACGTCATAGAACGTGAACTCCCACTATAACTTGTTAGATCTACATGTAGTATAGGCCATCGAAAGTATAAAAAACGAAACGAAATATAGATCTATATTTTAATTAGATTGATCTACTATTATCGAGAAATTTAGATTAAATATTTAGAATAACCATAGAAAATCGGTTTCCGGGTAAGACTCCAATAACCACGTTTCAGCATAATTTCAACCCAGAAAGCGCAAGATACATGCACGACAAAGAAATAAACAAGATTTAATAAAACGGTATTATGAAATCCTCGACAAGAATTTAATTGCTGAGTCCATAATATTATAAAGTTTCACTTAATCAGAAAAGTGTAATTATGCTACCCCCCCCCCCCCCCGAAAAAAAATAATCTTGATACTAACTAGAAAGTATGCTCAGAAGAACTATCACAGCTAACGCCTTCATCTTGATTATTTTATTGTGAAATAAAATTGAAATAGATAATATAGATAAGATCACGTTACCATATACATGTATTGCAAAATACCTCTGACATAGTTTACATATTATGTACTTTGCTCTGTATCAATTTATAATTAGTTCATTGCTATCACAAGATGCTTTCATTATCTTTTAAACATCACCGTCTTCGTCATCTCTATCTTACAGGAGTTATTTTATATTCATAAAGACAATCTACAAGGGTTATAATATACTAATGGGGTGCGCCACAATGTTCAATCCGACAGATTTCAACCGATAAAACGACCTCTGTTGGGGTTGAAAGAACTTTTTTCAAAATGCGGACCTTTACATAACCGTAATGCCATGGACTTTCATAGATCGTTTATTATTATAAAAAGGCGAGTCCTTAAATAAACCTTATGCTATTTTGACGATAAAATAAAGGAAACTCCCAGCAAAAAGTAACTGTGCTGTGGCAGCAATATGGCGATCTATGGTTATCACAAACATTCTACAAAAATATTTTATAAAAAAAAAAAAAAAAAAAATACAAATCAAAGCGAATTTAAATGTTAAGTCAAATCAAAACAAAATGTATACAAATAATAATGATATGTGTCAAACACATTTTCCCATGACACCTATACAGTGGTACTTTTATGTGTACCTATAGAGCAAACTTGCAAATTTTTTGTTTACTCTCTCTGTTTGTGGTCTGAGCTGAAATCACCATTTATAGACTTTGTTACACAGTCTCAAAAATTTGAAAAATATTTCAATGTTTCCAGTTTTCGTTATAAGAGTGCATTGTCTGATTTAAGTAATAGGTCTGATGCACGGTTTGATCAACACAACCAAGATGAAAGAGAGAGAGGGCGAAATGGGGTTTAACGTCCACTCGACACAAACTAGGTCATTTCTGGACTAACATATGGTTATAATTTTATTTCAATAATTTGCTTGCGCGTAAGGGTCTTTAGCAGTGGACAGGCGACCCTACTCCTTGTCACGTAGAACCGGGGATTCGAAACCACGCCAGTTGACAGGCCTTATGATACAGCACGCGCGTGCTAACCATTCGGCCATCCAACCCCCCACAACCAAGATGAAGCGCATAAACCTAAGTAGATGTACACTCAAAGCCATTAAAAACGCAATGCCAAATTCAAAGTTTATTTACTGCAGCAACTTTTAACAAATGTACATAACAATTGAAAAAATCGAAATAACAAGCATCTGTGGATAATTTCATGAAAGAATTCACTACAAATGCGCAAAGGAACCATTTCCCTTCTGATTATTTTGATTTTCTCAGTGGACAGTATTTAATGTTAAAATACAGATATGAGAGAGAGAGAGAAATGGGATTTAACGTCCACTCGACACAAACTAGGTCATTTCGGGACTAACATATGGTTTAATTTTATTTACATAATTCGCTTGCGCGTAGGGGTCTTTAGCAGTGGGAGGAAAGCGGAGGACCCGGAGAAAACCCACGAGGTTGGACAGGCGACCCTACTCCTTGTCACGTACAACCGGCGATTCGAAACCACGCCAGTCGACTCAATGGCAGACTTTATTATACAGCGCGCGCACGCTAACCATTCAGCCATCCAACCCCCCCAATACAGATATGACGCCACCCTTTGATGTTGGCGTACCATTATTTCAAATAATCGTACGGGCAACTTGCCATTCGTACATTATTTATACTTGTGAAATATTGGACTCGAGTGAAGTATTTCACTGTAAAAGCACGTGTGGAGTGTCTGTATTTTAAGTCGTTTAATGGTCTCGAGCTTAAGACATTGTGTAATAGTAATATATTGTAAAAACACTCGGGCCTCACGACCCTCTTGTTGTTAATATTACTTAATGCTTAATGCCTGGCTCTCGACCATTAAACAATACTTAATACCCTCTGACCCGGATGACGTACCAGATTTGGTATTTTTAAACAAAATGATACCCCATGCGCCGTCAGTGGACCATTTAAATATGACACTAGTCCTACAGTTTTGATCTTTACAGTTATTTTCGAAAATTTTCTACATTAAGGGTTGTTTGTTTTACAAAAGGGTAAGTATCAGAACCCGGAATCTTACCAACAAACATTAAATAGATTGGCAGAATAAGCAGCCCATTCACTTTTTACTTAACTTATCTGAGACTTATAACCTACGACATGCACATGACTTGAGATGTGTCTACGGCGAAAAAAAAGGCACTATTAAACATACATTATGCAAGAGCTAAATCTGCCAATTGCAGGTTTTTCTTTAGGCTTGAAATGTAATTATTGATTAGACATTAATTAACTTATGAAGACCATAATCAACGCTCGATGGCATCGCTAGACTGCGATATTTACTGGATTAAGATCCCATTTGCTGCTTGACTTCCATTCATAATTTAATCATTAAATTTATCGTACAGACTTTAGTAATGATGATCGAGGCTAAGCCGAAATTTCAATCGTTTAATTCTCGGTTCATAATGGATTAATTTGACTGAAATTTTCAGCAAATTGCCTTAGATTATCTAGTTTTTAACTATTATAGTGAGAACTGTCAGCTCTTTTTCTTATCTCCAATAATGTAACTTTAATATTTCCATATACAAATTGTTGCACGACTCTGAATTTCGGAAGGATTCCTTCTTAGGACTAGCAGAACTACCACCTGCTGATGAATGTATATTAGATGCGTCATAGTCTTATATTTTATTTATAGAGTTTTAATTTTTATTGCCAATTCTGAGATCTTCGTTTCATGCTTCGCGCTTGAACAACTATTTATTTTTTTAATCAAATTATGATTAGTAAAAGCTTGGAAAGATTGCGGTACCATAATGATCCTTCGAATCATCTCCTTGTAAAGTATTACAAGAAAATGACATAGTAGGTATTTGTAAAGGGTAATAAATCACAGAATTGACCAGTATACATATTATGTGACAAGACTAATTCTTCCGTGTGTAGTAGTACTTAGATTTTTTTATGATCACAAAAGTAATCCTAGATTATGTCCTTTTCAAAATCAACTATTTTCGTTTTTCGCAGCCAGTATTTCGAAATATAATGCAAATATGCACCAAGTATTGTTATAACCTATTGTACGCAAGTCATTTTATCACAAAGGTCTTTAAAACAAGAGGAGATGAAAAGATTTGCAAAAGTGATACAAATGATTCTCAGAGATTTATTCTCCCATACACATGCATTTAATAAATTATACACACAAATAATATAACATTATTATCTATCATATTTTGTACACAATTCATAAAAAGTGAAATAATGTGAACAAAATTACAACATGTTTTATATGTAGAAGAGTATTAAAATTACAATGCAATTACATAGGAGATGGATTATACAATAGAATTTACATATTATGAGCGAAATTACTGTAACAGATTTATCATATGAGATAAATTACAATTTATTTTACATATTTATATAAGATGAATTGCAACGGATTTTATATGTAAAACAAAGTACACGTACAATAGATTTTACACATGAAATAAATTACAATAGATTTTACACGTGAACTAATGTACAATATATTTTACATGTGGAATAAATTACAATAGATTTTACATGTTAAATAAATTACGATAGATTTTACATCTGAAATTACAAATATCTTTACATAAGAGCTTAAAAACTACAACCGATTTTAACGAACTAACAGCATCAGTATGTGAATAAATAAAAGATTGACAGTGTTTGAATCAATTAAATATCTTTGGTGTTTGAGTACATCAAATACCTTCAATCTCTAAATATAAATAACATGAGGTTAGTTGTATCCATAAGACGTATATGGAGCAGGGTGTGCTGTTGCTGAAAAATATTTAAGTACATGTTAGTGATATGCAGCGATGTTCGAGGTAAAGTGACGAGGAAGCATCTTTTGAAAACACTGAGCAAGTTCCTGTATTTTCGTTTTGCCGAAAGTCCCGCAAATAGTTCAAATAATATCATGGACCGTATATATGTAATACAGTCCATGATAGTACCAGCTAGGGCTTTCTGGGGGAAAAGACGGGCATACGTCATACAGTTTTGCAATGATTGGAATTTTGCACGGACATCGGTGCTACGACCTATTTTTGTTTCGAATTCCAATTGTCAAGGGTTCTTTTGTGCGAGCACATGTGTACACGGGACCTTGGTTTTTCGTCAAAACACTAGACACTGTACTACCGACAAGGGGAACCGTGCCGGAAAAACCCGAGCAACTTTATCCGCCAACACCAGGAGCGAACCCGAGACCGCCTTGTTAGCCACACAGGGCCTTACTCATTGAGCCGTCCTGGTTCTCCGGAGAAAAGGATCACGACACCAATCACGATGCTAGGGACCATAATTAACTGTGGAGGAAAGCAACTATATAGTTGCTGTCCCGCTGTGATCAATAAATTGAAAGAGTTGGAGAATGATGGTAACAAAATATTTGAAACATGCTTATGGTATTAGTTTTCATCTAGGCTTCACTGTGATCTGTAAATGCACGTAACCTTCTCGCAAGGAAATGTATAGCGTGATTTTCTTTGAAAGAAACGTCGAAATTCGTCAGGGTAGCTTTGACCTATTCCATTAATCGACTTGGGCGCATTCGTCCCAGACTATCAGACACGCTTTAACATCAACCAGTATTTAATTTGATGAAACAGTTGCAGACTTGGTGACAATCGAACGCAGGGAAGAATACTAGAACTTACTTGTAACTGTGCTGACCGTAGGACCACAGCCACCACTTGAGTAAATTACGGTGGCTCTGCGCCTTCTGCATATAATGATAATAATAGCTATAAACACAGCTAGACAAACAATACTTCCAACAACTGCTCCAGCTACAGTACCAATATTAACTGTCCTGCAATACAAATATTTATAAACCTGTAACAGTAAATCTTTTTGATTTTTGGGGTATATTCTATGCCCGGAATAATTTGCAGTCTGAAATTCGGGGCCGGCTTTGATACATGGAAATTTGGGGTTATTCCTCTGAAAGTTTTTCTTTAAACCTGTAACGGGTTATTCGTCCAGGGTAGGTGTTTTTTTTCCATAAGAAAACATGATAATATAAGGTTTTTCTTACGGGAATTCTGGGATATTCTACTCTAGCGTACATGTAAACAGACGGTTTATAAGCAAGATAAAGTCCTCAACTTCGGTAACGCTGGCGAAGAAAGACTTCAGAAAAAACCCTCGACAGAAAAACCTCGGCCTGTCGGTCTCGGTTTTTCTTTTTCTCCGGTTATTTTCTCCAGTCTTTCTTTCCCCAGCATAACCTCAGTCTCGTGCTTTATCCTACACATAACTACTTCATTTACAAACATTAATATACAGCTGAGCGTACAGGTCAACAATATATAATAACCAATTCTTAATAACCATATCCAAACTGTATTTCTAATCAAGCTGAATGGTTGAACGCGTTCGTTTACATCATAAGGTCTGTCATTGAGTCAAGTGGCTTATTGAAATAAAAGTCAACCATATTTTGGCCTCGAAATGACCTAGTCACAATTCAATGCACTTTACATCAAATTACATGCATCAAATAAAGAGAAGAAAATAGCGGGCAAATTGAACAGTCACGTGACAAAGTTTTGCTTAACCTATAACGTTTAGCGTAAAGAGAAACTATTTTGGAGAATATCTTACTTTCAACAATCTGTCGGTAAAAAAATATCAGTTCCCGGGATCCTCAGTAGTAGGCTATCATTCCGTTCTACTCTGCTAAAACACGGGTAAATTCACGGGGAAACACAAAGTCAAATTAGTGGAGTAGAACGGAAAAACAACATTGGGTATACCCAGGATGCCATTTTGTAAGATTGGGTGATATTTTGGCTTACTTTCATTATAAATACGTGTACCTTCTTTGAGCGGCATTTAGCAATTTACCAATGAGAAAGACGAACCGGCAAATATAAAAACTTACACTTACGTCGTAATGTAAGTTGTGCAACAAGCTGTGAGTGATGATGGGTGAAATCCACCACAGCATCCATACGAACAATATTTATGCTTCAATGTACCAAAACTGTCATAATACTGGCAATAATAAGCCTGGGCAGCTGTAAATATAAAATAGTGTAGACATATAATCATAAAAATCCATTATACATATATGCGTATCTGTGTATCCCCTCCCCTACATATTATATATGGAAGACCAAACAGCTCTTTATTCAGTGTTCTTAGTCCTTATATCTTAATTCATAGTCCATAATTCTTATTTCTTCATTTGTTGTCGTATTTCGACATTTATACACTAAAATTAACATTTGTATCTTAAAATCAATACTTGTTTTACAAATCAGTCATTTGTCATATCAGATTTGTAAAATGTATTTTAATTGTAGGCCTATTTTAATATGAAGATAAAATTTATTTGAATTTTAGAAAATAAAAAAATAGCCTACATTTAAATTTCATCAGAGAAATACAACGAAAAACAAATCTGGAACAACAAGTTTCTAAATACAAATCTCCAAATACAAATCTTACAAAACATTTCTCCAAAAACATTTCTTCAATAACATTTCTCCAAAAACATTTCTTCAATAACATTTCTCCAAAAACATTTCTCGAAATCCATCGAACCGGAATATTATGACGACATGATGTTCCGGTTCGATGAATTTCGAGAAATGTTTTTGGGGAAAAGTTATTGAAGAAATGTTTTTTGGAGAAATGTTTTGCAACATTTGTATTTGGAGTTTTGTATTTAGAAATTTGTTGTTCGAGATTTGTTTTTCATTGTATGTCTATGATGAAATGTAAATGTACATTATTTTTTTTATTTACTAAAATAAATTTTGTCTTATATTAAAATAAAATTAAATACATTTTACAAATCTGATATGACAAATGTCTAATTTGTAAAGCAAATAATGATTTTAAGATACAAATGTTGATTTAAGTGTACAATTGTTGAAATACGACAACAAATGAAGAAATAAGATTTAAGGACTATGAATGAAGAACTAAGAATTAAGAACACTGAATAAAGAGCTGTTTGGTCTTCCATAATTATAGCCCACCCATTTTAATTCCATAAAAGGCTGAGTACGAATAGGAACTTAAGTTAGACACCATATAATACAGTGGATTACGAAAAAAGGAGTTTGGTTCACTTTTCTTCATTTCTCCGTGTTTGTAAAAACGTATAATACACTGTAAATAGGCCAACTATACGAAATAATTACATTAGTTAAAAGTACATTATGGGAGATTAGATAAAGAGCGGACAGTTCTCACTATAAAGTATTGATAATGATTTGATCAGCTTTTAATAATAATAATAACAATATGAAACAGTGTGGAAATTTAACTGATATTATTACTTGATAAAGGAATGGTCAACTGAAAGATTAAGTAAATTAAATAGCAATCTATTAAGCTGTGATAGCGTTTTTTTTTTATCAGATTTAAAATGACAGTTGCATATTTTCCAAGAAAGTCAAACATAATTATTTCTATATCTATTTCTATATCTAAGGTTGTCAAATTATACAATCATGGGAATCACTTAAAAAAGCATTCACATAAAACTTTGAAATATTTACTATACTCGCCCAATGTACTTGGAAATTGTATCATTTCTTTTCACTGGAAAATTACGTCAAAGTCTGTAGTCAAACTAATAAGAATGATGGTTCCTGGTTGAGACAACATACAAGAATACTCTTCTAATAATAACACCGCTCCATGGAATTGGCAAACCCAAACGACAACGTTGGTGTTTGAATTTGATCTCAACTGACAAATGTGAATTGTAGGAGTAAAATGACTATTCTGCAACGGTTAAAGCGTATAAAGAGAACATGATTTGCATTTTTTGTCAATAACAAGGCACCCTAAAATGGTTATTTCATCAATAATGTGGGTTTCAATACTGTCCACATTTCCTATTGTAATAGAGCAAGCTGGACCATAGAAATATTGATGTCATGAAATCGTTGGAAGTATATTAGGGGATTCACAGGTGTTACTCGATATCCTTGATATTTTCAACGATTTCATGAAATCTCTATAATTACACAGATTCAATGTAATTTTCTTCGGCTATCTTAAAGATTCAGAAAGTTATACGTGACACCGAACTGAATCCAGATATAACAACGCAGGTGGAACAAGTCTTGTCAGTGAAGCAGGATACAGAACAAGAGTTTTTCTCTAAAAGTTCGATGGGCTCAACACTTCCAACCACAGGAGCAACATCTTGTTGGCTAACTTCAATTTTGAAATCTTTTAGATGAATTGACACAGAATGATCCTTGTTTATTGTCGGAATTGAAGTCAATAAATTCAGGTTCCGCGATATAGATTGTAATTGTTATAGTCAAAGACTTTTATAGCTTATATTATACCTGATTAAAATTCAACTCATCCATTATCCAATTTTTATACGCCCACATTTTCATGTGGACGTATATTGTCGTCTTTGTCTCGACTAAAATCACCATATATATGTTTGGCGCAATAATATATCCTGGTTGGCGCAGACGTGTCTTTAAAGAAGTATTTCATTCATTTATTATATAGTCATTATTATTGCCGTCGTCCGTATGTACGTTCACATGTTGTTTGTGGACACTCTACATGGCAGGTCGCGGTTTTTATCCGATTTTGACGAAACTTGAAAGATCTTAGTACTTTTCGATATTTGCACTTATCGGGACGTAATGGCCTCGATTATAGTCCCAGGTTGTACGAAAAATCACGTTTTTGGCTTGTGGAAAATCTATAGAGATCACAATTTTTATCCGATTTTGATGAAACTGAAAAAAGGTATGTGTATAATCCAAAGATCTCGATTCCTTTCGATATTCACACACATCGGACTATAACTTCATGGATTATGACCCATGATTGTACTGGTTGACCTTCTTGCGATCACAATTTTTATCTGATATAAAAAACGTTCAAATATATCACCGTTACACCATAATGGCAGTTGAGTTCGAATTTCGTGAAAATCGGACCGAAACTGTCTAACAAAATGACCGCCCCCCTCACGCAAAAAGTGCATTTAAGTATGTAATACCATGGGTTGTGAACCGTCTAGAGGTCACAAATTTTATCCGATTTTAACGAAGCTTAAAATATATGCTTATATCTCAAAGGTCTGGGTTTCTGTCAATACCTGAGCGTATCGGACCCTAAGATTATGGATTAAGACCCTTTATTGTATGAAATATCACTATTTTTTAGTTTGTTTTCTGTCCATATCTTGAAAAATGTGGGCGTATCTTGCATGGCCACCGCTTGTTTTGTTATATCGAGACAATTTGTGACTGTAGATACTATCCCGACTTTTAAAAAAGAATGCTATTTAAAACAACTAAACTCTGACTAAACTGAAAAATTAATACAACGTCAAAATAATATCAGCGAAATTATAATATCCACATTACGAATTTAAACGCCGAGTCCATTGTATATTAATCAGATAAATGGTATTCATTAATACTAACCTGATATTATGCCGAGAAGAACAATCACAACCAACGACTTCATCTTGAATATTTTATTGTGAAATAAAATGAAATAGATAATATTATATACAACTATTGTTATCTCGTTATGATGTTGCAAAATACCTGGGGGGGTGGATGGCTGAATGGTTAGCGTGCGCGCGCTGTATCATAAAGTCTGTCATTGAGTCGACTGGCGTGGTTTCGAATCCCCGGTGGTACGTGGCAAGGAGTAGGGTCGCCTGTCCAACCTCGTGGGTTTTCTCCGGGGCCTCCGGTTTCCTCCCACTGCTAAAGACCCCTACGCGCAAGCGAATTATGTAAATAAAATTAAACCATATATATTCCCGAAATGACCTAGTTTGTGTCGAGTGGACGTTAAACCCCATTTCTCTATCTCTCTCTCTCTCTCTGCAAAATACCTCGACATAGTTAAAGTAGCTTAGAGTGTCTGTAACCCAATATCATCCAAAGTCTTCGACATTGAAAACAAATTATTTGTCAATTTAAATCAACATAAGATGGGATTCTGATATCCTATATTTTAGACAAAATAAACATTTTACCATTGGTACACGAATCGTGTACCATAATGCGTTTCAGTGCCATTTGTAAAAAGGGACTCGAAGAACAATGCTAGACATATTCCACAAGTCAGGTCAAACGTTGACGTCATATTCATATCTGGCGAGCATGTGCAATAAATAATATCGATGTAGACTGGAATAACCAGACACTAGAGATTGCCATTCGATTGAGACTTCTGGCGTATTTCGGCGAACATATCTGATTTAAAATTAGAGTAAAAACGAAAAGATTGAATGTAAATCGGTTTACATACGTTCATATTACATTATTATATGTGTTGCGATCCATTTGTGTCAATCTCAAGGTCCCAAATATTAGCGATTCTGCTGCTTTAAGTTAGTGGGGGTTGGATGGCCGAATGGTTAGCACGTGCGCACTGCATCATAAGGCCTGTCATCGGGTCGACAGGAGTAGTGTCGCCTGTGAAACCTCGTGGGTTTTCTCCGGGTCCTCCGGTTTCCACCCACAGCTAAAGACCCCTACGCGCAAGAGAATCACGTGGATAATTTTAAAACGTCATCGTAGACTCGATTGTCTACCTCGCGAAAATTAGTGAGTCTTGCCATTGGTTGACGGAATCTAGAGTAGTGGACTTTGACCCCAATTATTTAATTCCAACCGTTTCTCACCTTGGTATTATTATATCGACTGAAAGAGAATCGGTTTCAGGCGAGTTATTTGCCCTTGAATCAGAAATCGGATTCAGACCACATGGTCGTAACAGACTTTAGACATTACACTTAGTCATATAGCTCAGGCCTAATGTTATTTTTGAAATATTTTTCACGTTACAGGTGCCGACAAATCACCACCAACAAAAGGCCAGCTTTTGGGGTTGAACCATTATTTCAGAATGCAGATATTTATAGAACAACCATACCACATTGTATAAATCAGTTATTATTATAAAGGCAATCCCTTAATGAAGCTTTTATAAAACTAGTTATAACGCATTAATCACAAAAATACATTTTTGAAAAATTATTATAAGCAAATATATTGTTAAAGATACATTATGTAAGATTTAGATAAAGAGCTAGCCATTCTTGCTATAGTAGTTCGAAAATAGCAAATGTAAAATGAATAATTTTAAAATTTCATTCCAATTACTATTGCGAGCGAAGATATTAGCCTTTGAAGGTTTGACAAGAGTATGCAATAATTTCAACCAACGTACTGGTTGTTCGAAGTTAAGTCTTGCTCCTCGATTTTTAGCTTAAATCAAAATGTGGCTGAACTGTTCTAATCTATTTAATATCGGAGAAAACCGATGCCATCGAGAGTTGATTATGGTCACGTACAACCGGGGATTCGAAACCACGCCAGTAGACTCAATGATAGGCTTTATGATACAGCGCGCACGTGCTAACCATTCAGCCATCCAACCCCCCTCTAAAAAGAATATCAGCCCTAAAACGGTTCAATTCTGTTCACGGCGTTCAGTATTTACAAAGATGTGATAAATTGGACATTGATCGAAACAAGGTATCATGAATTAAATATTAAATAATAAATTTAATTACACTTTGGTCTGGATTAAGTCGTGAATAATTAGGTATTGTCTCAGAAATAAAAATGACATTAGTAGATTTGAGGTTTGAGAAACTTTACCCATGACTATATTATTAATATTTTAATCAGGTATTATGCAAGGGCTAAATCTGCCTGATGCAGGTCTTTCTTTGATATTTATCTCTGCCGACTTGTTCGGCGAATATGTGGTCGTGATGATCACCATGCAGTCGACCATTTAGGGTTTAATGCAGTTCATCTGTTTTGATACCGAGTGTATGTAACTGTATCGTTGCACCATTTCTGGACCATGAGTTCCGACAATCTTTGAAAACGATGTTAAAACTAGAACAAACACCGACCAAAAATACGACACCAATGACTGCTTACAGCAACGATCCACACCAACCAAACCGGGTTATTTACACCAACTGCAACAAATACCATTTACCCACATATATCGTACGTTTCTCCCACGAGTCGTGTATGGTTTCTAGCGCCATTTGTAATGATCAAAGAAAAACATACCCTTTTCGTAAGTTATTAGTAATGCCTGATTTACAAACGACAATATAATAATAATAAACGTGGGCTAAGCAAAACTAAACGACTGTCGTTCAATTTGGACTATTCATTCACGTATTAGACCCAACATAATTGATTATAAATTAAAATATTTTTTTCCAAATTGAGTATAAATCACTTTATATACATTCATATTACATTAATATATGCTTTAGTCTATTAAAATGTTCCAACGAATAGAGTCATACGCAAAAGAAGATTATTCTTTTATTGTCTGGAAAACTGAACTTTAAGCGAATTTTGTTAGTGAACCGCGAAAACCAAATGGAATTCCTTGGTTATTCTTTGTGAATATATTATTAAATGAAATGGGGTTTAATGTCCTACTTTTCTGCACCAATCAGTCAACCGAATGCAGGCATAAACTAAGCGTATAACGAGGGGGAAATTTCGCCCTGACATCAGCGTTTCCGCTTAATCTCCGTCGAATTTTAACTAACGTGCTTTCGTTCCATTCAAACCACTTGATACACTACACTTTTTTTGTCAGCCCAACGACTAGAAACCCATTTGCACTTAATCCGGCACTAAACATATAGCAGGATATATTGTATACCAATATTAGGTCCTAATATACATGTATGAAACTACAACTAAAGTCGAAGATTAAATTGATAGAGGCCATAAAGAATTTGAAACTAATTAATACATTTGATGAATTTAAAGATATGTACTTTAAAACAATATGAATGAATGTTCCTAAAGATGGCCAAAATTCAAAATTCATACTCATCCGCCAAGAAAATTAGCTTTTGCTGTAATATCACAGAGTAAAAGGTGGTGGAAGCATGTTAAAGTTGATGAAGCAACAGAATGCATAGAATGTATGGTCACAACTGTGAAATATTGTGATAATGTGAAGATGTTATCTAAAGCTAAAGTTGAAAATATCTATATTTAATAATTTTGAATTATTGAGACTCCATTTCTTCATGATAAGTCACCATCGCAATTATTACTAGGGGATAGACTTACAACTCAAATTCTTACTTCAAGGCAACAACTAAAAGCTAAATCTCAAAACAGTTTTAAGAAAGAAAGGCAGAAAAAGAATATCAACTATTACGACAATCCAAGGTCATAATATATCACACGAGCCAGAAACGGCAACGTCTTAAAAAGAAATTTTCAATATATCAGAGCATGTCACGCTAAAGTTCAACCTTCCTACACGCCATTGCAACAAATGGGTGACTACCACAACAACCCTGCACAACATAATCCTCCGATAACGTCAATAAACATCCCCCCCATCAACAATCAGAATGAAACCAACAAAGGCAGAATTTCAAGAAGACCAACCTGTATGAATAATTATGAACATTAGTAGTTTTGAAATTTATTTAATGTGATATGATATTCTCTTGTTTTCAGAAAAACTCTGAACTAGAACTGTTTAGTTTATCAAGTGAAGATGTAAATTAATAAACGATCTAAAGAATTGTGAACATTGTAATACACATACAAAGGGAAACAACCAGTGTTAAAGGAGGCAAGTCACTACCCCAATATCATCCGACATTGCAAACACGACTTCTTGGTCAATTTAAATCAACATTGATGTTGTTACCTTACCTTTTAAAAATGGGCTTCTGATATCCAATATTTAAGACAAAATGACAATTTTAAAATTGGCACACGACTCGCATGCCAGAATGCTTTCGGGTGCCATTTGTAATGAAGCGACTCGATGAAGGAGGCTGACCATATCCCCAGGAGAATACTGCCGGATAAAATGGAATAACCAGACGCCAAAGACTGCCATTCAATTTGTAAAAAACAGAGACGATTGAATGTAAATTAGTTTAAATACATTCATGTACTATTCAAAAAAAGTAGGGGATATTTGATTTTTAAGTGTTATTAAAGTCACCTAATGAAACTGACGAAGAAACAAATGACAAAATGAAATGAAGTTCACATTCATCGATTTATTTCAAATGATCGTTAGACTAAGTAAGGCACAGACTGGCCATTATAAGGGTAAAATGATACCCGGGGTCAAACAGCAAAGTTACCACATCATCACAACCAAGTCAGTAACGGGTAAATCCTCCTCTGTTTGCCAAACAAGCATTGATCCGACGTGGCATACTCCTAATGAGACGTCTAAAGTCATTTTGGTCCAGATTGTCCCATTCCTGTTGCAACACAGCAGCAAGTTCTTGGACATTGGCAGGACGTTGTTGACGTTGACGTAACCTCTGTCCAAGCATGTCCCAGACATGCTCGATGGGGGAGAGGTCGGGACTCAGTGCTGGCCAAGGTAATGTGGTGATGTTCTGTTGTTGGAGGTAACCTGTAACGATCCTGGCCCTGTGACATCTTGCGTTGTCATCCTGGAAGATGAAACGGCGGCCATGACGTCGTGCGAACGGCACAACATGGACTGCCAAGATG
This sequence comes from Patella vulgata, assembly GCF_932274485.2. Lineage (NCBI taxonomy): Eukaryota > Metazoa > Mollusca > Gastropoda > Patellidae > Patella > Patella vulgata. Next base: position 51,476,221 of record NC_065885.2, read on the forward strand.
TTGTCCCGGTAGTACTGGCCTGTAACACGCCCTGCAACAACATGTAAAGCCGTTCTTCCAGCAACAGTGATGCCTCCCCACACCATAACAGAACCACCCCCAAATCGATCATGTCTGATGACGTTAACGTCTTGGAAGCGCTCGTTTCGACGACGCCACACCCTCCTACGTCTGTCCAAAAAATCAACAGTGAACCTTGACTCATCTGAAAACATCACATTGCTCCAGCGTCGATTATCCCAGTGTTGCCGATCCCTACACCAACGACGTCTTGCCTGAATGTGATGATCTCTCAAACAAGGGATCACGCGAGGACGTCGGGCGCGAAGGTGACCCCTATGCAGTCGATTCCGAATCGTCTGGCCACTCACTCTCACACCAGTGTCTGTTTGAAGACGAGCGCTGATCTGATTTGCTGTGATGACACGATTTCTCAAGGCCAAGGTACGGATAAATCGATCCTGGGCTTGAGTTGTCGCCCTTGGTCGACCTGAGCGTGGTCTGTCCTGTACAGATTGTGTATCACGGTATCTGGAACATAGCCTGCTTATGACAGACTGAGAAACATTCATCGTCCGCGCCACAACCGCCTGTGTTGTGCCGATTTGTAGCATGCCAAGGGCGCGTAACCTTTCATTTTGGGTAAGCCGACGCATATCAAAATTTGTTTTCTGGTCACTAAAACAATTAAACTGATGTTTCCACCCTGGAATTCAATGCCACAATGACTGTAACATTCAAAGTCAGAGTCGTGCAAATCTTGGGTTGGACCCCCATGATGATCCCAAGCATCACCTGCATTCCATGCGGTAGCTATTGGTGCGTTTGGGCGTCACATGTAACTGGAAATGTTTCTTCTGTTAGGTTCTATAGTGACTTTTTTCGTAGTCATTTGCATATTTTAGTATTATGCCCCCAAAATCAAATATCCCCTACTTTTTTTGAATAGTATATTACATTATTATATCCATTGCGGCCAATTTGTGTCCATTTGGACTGCAGGCTACGAATTCCAAATTCCAAATTCCAAATGCGAAATTCCAAATTCCAAATTCATGTCTTACCGATAAAATAGCAAATTGGCAGCCCCCCCCCTCAATTAAACAAAGTAGAATTTATATAAATTGTAATTTTACACAACTAATTACTTCTTGTTTACCTATCTGGGCCGGATAAATACCCGTTCCAAATTCCAAATTCCAGATTCCAAATTCCAAATTCCAGATTCCAGATTCCAAATTCCAGATTCCAAATTCCAGATTCCAAATCCAAATCTGATCTGATAGGTTTTTGCTTTTGACTAATCAGTTAGAGTATAATAACAATATTCCAGTTCGGGTTTGCTTCGGCAGATGTGAAAAGTTTGGAAATGAAATGAAATGGGGTTTAACGTCATACTGTTCTGCTCCTATACTGGGCTAATGAAGACGGGCATACGCCATACATTGTGCTATGAGGGAAATTTTGCCCGGGCAGCGGCACTATCGCCTACTTTTATATCGAATTCCAACTGCCAAGGGATCTTTTACGTGCATTACAATGTATACACGGGACCTCGGTTTTTCGTCTCATCCGAAGGATTAGACACATGTCCTTGTCAGGCCCTCCGTCCTGCATCACTGACAAGGAGAAACCACGCCGGAAAATCTGGATGAACTTTCTCGGCCAATGCAGGGATCGAACACCCGACCTCCAGACTAGCGTCTTACCCACTTAGCCACGTGATCCCCTGAACAGTTTGGGGCAAAGTTCCTCTTCAGTGAGCTACTCTGCTACTCGGTAGGACTGGCATTTTTTTTTTTTTTTTTTTTGCTACAGCAGCAAATTTGGAATTTGGAATCTGGAATCTGGAATTTGGAATCTGGAATTTGGAATTTGGATGGCCGAATGGTTAGCACGTGCGCGCTGTATCATAAGGCCTGTCATTGAGTCAACTGGCGCGGTTTCCAATCCCTGGTTGTATGTGACAAGGAGTAGGATCGCCTGTCCAACCTCGTGAGTTTTCTCCGGGTCCTCCGGTTTCCTCCCAGTACTAAAGACCCCTACGCGCAAGCGAATTGTTGAAATAAAATTATAACCATATGTTAGTCCCGAAATGACCTAGTTTGTGTCGAGTGGACGTTAAACTCCATTTCGCCCTCTCTCTCTTTCATCTTGGTTGTGTTGATCAAACCGTGCATCAGAACCATTATGTTAGTCCCGAAATGACCTAGTCTGTGTCGAGTGGACGGTAAACCCCATTCCCCCCCCCTCTCACACACACAAATTGGAAAATTATCCGTTAAAAAATGTAACCTCTATCACGTTAAGAAGGTTTTCGGTAGAACGAAAGTTCGCGCAGCGCTGAAAATCAAAAGAGCCCATCCTCTCACCCAAATAATTCACATAATTTGACCAATAAATGCATTTCCTTGTTCGGTACTTATTCAAGCAAGCCCTGCAGTAGTAAAGACGATCCCTTTAAAAGTTTACCGCCCATATAAACAAATGTGATAACAAACGCTCTGTACAACATTCCAACTGAATTAAAGAGAGGTATATATAGTTGAGGTATAATGTCCACTCAACGTATTGTACAATTTTATTTCAATAATTCGCTTATGCGTAGAGGTCTTAGCAGTGGCAGGAAACCGAAACACTCGGGAAGACCACGAGGTGTCGGATCAAAATGGGGGCTTGGGACCTAGTAGAATCTTCGGGATTTTACACTCCCAACTCCCAGTTCTCAGCGGTGACTCATGTGCATCCTCGGTATCCCCAGTGTACTCATTCCGTTCTACTCCACTATACCCTGGGTTAATCCATAGGGTTTCCACGATTTCAAATTATCTGCGCTGGCCTTGATTGTAGCTATAGTCTACGAACCAATCAACCAGCCGCTGTCAGGCAGGATACGCCCACATTTTTAAAGAGATGGGTAGAGAACAAGCTAAACAAAAAGCGATTTTTCGTAAAATCAAGGGCCATAATTCAGGAAGGTATGATCAGATATCGAAAGCAACCAAGATCTTTGGGCTATAAACATCCATTTCAAGTTTCATCAAAATCTGATAAAAATTGTGACCTCTAGAGGGTCCACAACCTTGATATACCAGATTTTTACACTATTTGCGTACCGGGAGGAGGGGGGGGGGGATTTGGTCTGGCAGTTTTAGTCCGATTTTCATGAAATTCGAATCAATCAACAATACGGTGTAACGGTCACATATTCGAACGTTTTTTTTTAAAACGCGATTTTTCGTACTATCAGGGGCCATAATTTAGGAAGTTACGATCCGATATGCGCGAATATCGAAAGGAACCAAGATCTTTGGGTTATAAACATACATTTCAAGTTTCATCAAAATCAGGTGAAAATTGTGACCTTCTCATGTCAATATCTTCGGCAACGAGCAAGCCGACAATTATTACGTTGAGTGGACATTATACCTCAACTATATATATCTCTCTTTAATTCAGTTGGAATGTTGTACAGAGCGTTTGTTTGTTATCTCATTTGTTTATATGGGCGGTAAACTTTTAAAGGGGTCGTATTTACTACTGCAGGGCTTGCTTGAATAAGTACCGAACAAGGAACCGAGATCTTTAGGTAATACACATTTTGAGTTTCATCAAAACTTCTAGAGGGTCCACTAACCTGGTAATACAACTTTTACACTATTTGCGTACGAGGGGCGGCGATCTTGGTCCGATTTTCACAAAATTCGAACTCAACAATCATTATCGTGTAATGGTAATGTCTGTGAACGGTTTTGAAAATTGGATAAAAATTGAGACCTGTTGAGGTCCCACAAGCTAAAAACAATCGTATAATCAGAGATCATAACCCATGAAGTTATGGTCCGATATGCGCGAATATCGAAAGGAACAAAGATCTTTAGAATATAAAGAATTTTTGTAAGTTTCATCAAAATCGGATACAAATTGTGACCTCTAGAGGGTCCACATCTTTGGTATTACATACTTTTACGCTATTTGCGTATACGAGGTGCGGCCATTTTGTCTGGCAGTTTCGGTCCTATTTTTACGAAATTCGAACTCAACCGTCATTAAGGTATAACGATGATATATTTGAACAGTTTTTAAAATCGGATAAATATTGTGACCTCTAGGGAGACTACAAACTAAAAACAAAATTTTTCGTGCAATCAGAATCCAGGAAGTTACGGTCCGATAAGTGCGAGTATCGAAAGGAACCAAAGTATTTCTGTTATAAACATACCTGTTAAGTTTTCATCAAAATCGGGTAACAATTGTTATCTCTAGAGCGCCAACAAGCTAAAAACGTGATTTTTCGTACAATCAAGGGTCATAATCCATGAAGTTACGGTTCGATACATGCCCATATCGAAAGGAACCAAAGACAATAAACGTCCGCATGAAAATGTGGGCGTATAAAAATAGACCCACAAATTACCACGGTAATTATAGACTCGTAATTTTCTTAATCACAATATTTGAAGTTTTTAAGAAATATATTTATAAAAAGGTCTTTAATTTCTTCATTGACAATAATATTTAAAACTAGTGCAATTCTCAAGGCGGTAGATTTGTCACACTTTTGACCAAGTCTGTGTTGATTATCCCGGTTTTGGTGCAGAAAAGTAGGTCGAATAAATCAATGCCCTTAAATGGTTTTGCCCGTTGGGCTGTGTTACATGCTAGTAGAATGGGGACGGAGGGGGTGCTATTGATTTGTTTTAAAGTTTATTTATTTGACAGAAAATATATCGACACCATTGATGCTGGTGTTCCACGGGGCTCGGTTCTGAGACCGCTTCTATACTTAATTAAAATTAAACGGGTTTGAAACTGTCGTTGAGTTTGCTGCTGTACTTTGTAATAGTACCATTTTGGCTTATTTATATCGCGGAAACCCCTATAATTTAGTTTGTCGATATACTCCCTGATTGACATTGTAAACGATTTTAAATCAAATATTAGATTATTTGTCGATAATACGTCTTTTCGCGACTCTTTATTCCAGATCTCAATACAGTTCACGATCTGGCAAAGACAAATGGTTAGTTTCCTATAATTTTCTTAAATGTGAAACTCTAGCATTTACTATTAAACGCGCACTTTATTCAACGGAAACTGCATAACTTACCTTTAGAAAACATCTGCAGCTGCGGCGGCTTACATGATGACTTACTAATTAAACTTGATTACTCAATCAATAATCTTAATCACCCTAACAGCCAGGTGCCAATTTAACACTTAGAAATCAACAGAAGGGGACACATTCTCATTAGTCTGATTCGTTTTTTTTATACTTTCGATGGCCTCTACTATATGAAGATCTGACCATTTATAGTGGAAGCTTGCGTCAGGGGTCATACGAGCGGCATTTGACCCTATGACGTCAGACATTTGATTAACCAATCAGCGTTGATGTTTCTAGATTAGCCGTTTCATTGGCTAATCCTTTACATCAACCAGAACGCGGGTTATATAACAACTCTTCCAGAACCTAGTGTAGTAAAGACAAGTAAAACGAAATTTTGAAGTATAAAAACGAAACGAAATAGGATCGTGTTTTAATCAGATTACATTCTCAAGAACAGTTACATTAAACCGTATGGATAAAATTTAATATACAGGTGCACCAATCCCTCTATAACGTGTGAATATTAACCTCTAAACTCAGCATGTATAGTGTCTACCTATAGGAAATCGATACCACTGTAAAAAATCCCATCAATTTTATGCTATGGCGTCACTATGACGTGAAATTCAAAATGACCGCCATGACTGATATTTAAAGATACATAGGCCTACACTATCAAGGGTAAGGATTCAAAAACAAGCCAAAGGCTTATATTAATTCGTCTCATATCAAAACCATTCGCCAAGTTATTAAAACCAGTGGTTGCTAGGCAAGACACGCCCACATTTTGCAAGAGATGGATAGAAAATAAGCTAAAAAAAACAAACCTGATTTTTCATACAATCAGGGGCCATAATACAAGAAGTTATGGTGTGAAATGCGCGAATATCGAAAGGGGCTGATATCATTGCGTTATAAAGATATAATATTCGCACTCAACCTTCATTGATGTGTAACGGTGATATATTTAAGACGTTTTTTTTTAAATTGAATACAAATTGTGACTTCTAGCTAAAAATGTGTTTTTTCAAACAATCAGGGGCAATAATCCAGGAAATTACGTTCGGATATGCGCGATCATCGAAAGGAACCAAGATCTTTGTGATATATAAACATAAATTTAAAGTTTCATCAAAATCGAATCAAAATTGTGGCCTCTAGGGGGTTCACAACCTTGATATACCATATTTATTTACATATTTGCCATAATTCAGGTAGTTACGATCCGATATCCGCGAATATCGAAAGGGACCAAGATCTTTGGATTATAAACATGAATTTCAAGTTTCATCAAAATCGGATCAAAATTGTGACCTCTATAGAGGGCCCAACACCTTGATGTACTATATTTTTACACAATTTGCATACTAGGTTGCGGCCATTTTGTCCGGTAGTTTTGGTCCGATTTTCACGAAATTCGAACTCAGCCGACATTACGGTGTAACGGTAATATATTCGAACGTTTTTTTTTTAAATCGGATAATAATTGTGATCTCTAGAGGGTCCACAAGCTAAAAACGTGATTTTTCGTACAATCAGGGGCCATAATTCAGGACGTTACGATCCGATATGCGCGAATATCGACAGGAACCAAGACCTTTGGGTTATAAACATGCATTTCCATCAGTTTCATTGCAGTCAACTGAAAATTGGGACCTCTAGAGTGTATTCATAAGCTAAAAAGGGGCCACAATCCATGAAGTTATGGTCCGATACATACCAGTATCGAAAGGAACCGCATTATTTGGGAGATAGACCTATATTTCAAGTTTCGTTAAAATCGGATAAAAATTGTAACCTGTAGAGGGTTCACAAACAAATTGTGGAGGGACAGACACACAGACAGATAGACGGACGAACAAAGGCGGCGACAATATACGTCCACATGAAAATGTGGTTGTATAAAAACAGGATTAATGTAATCATTAATTGGCAGAGTTGTCTTATTCCTTTCCCGAGATTAACTTTAGCAAACATATTATGATTTGATTATGATCATCTACAACCCATTCGGACAATGTTAATCTCTTATTCCGTTCATCGTGCGCTTGAGGGAAAATCGCAGCCAGAAAAATCCCAATAAAATGCTGTTTTATTATCTTAAATATCTGTTATATTCCGGGGGGGATGGTTAGCACGTGCGCGCTGTATCATAGGGTCTGTCATTGACTCAACTGGCAGAGTTTCGATTCCTCGTTTGTACGTCACAGGGAATAGGGTCGCCTGTCCAACCATCGGGTTTTCTCCGGGTCCTCCCGTTTCCTCCCACTGCTAAAGACCCTACGCGCAAGCGAATTATTGAAATAAAATTGGACCATGTGTTAGTCCCGAAATGACCTAGTTTAGGTCGAGTGGGCGTTAAACCCCTCTCTCTCTCTGTTTATGCCAATAATACGTGTCTTGACCACGTGTAATGTATGTTTGGCAATGACGTTGATGAAGTGCACTGCATCTTCAACGTAAGCCTATCCATTAAAACTGTACAAGTTATCGAAGATCATTTAATAACAAATGTTGGCGTGCATAAAAAGGTGACAGTTTGAATTAAAATTTCACAAAGTACAGTGCACGGTGCATGTCCGTCTTAATTAACTCAGTGGATACAGAAAAGTAAGACGTTAAACATCATTCCATTCAGAATGCTGATTTCCATGGTAGGTTCTGAACTTCTGGTAACTTGATTGCTTTTTAACAAGTTCGAATTAGTGTGAAGTAAATACAAATGCAAACATAATATTCGTGCACATAAATGATTATACTCATTAGATATTGCATTCGATTTATTCCAGACGTCCAATGGTAAGTGATATTCATACCATTAATTAGGTGGCACTCCGAAAGGTGGCCGAAAGAAGATTTCAGAGACATTTCTTATGATGAGGTTAGTAAAAGACTTCAACAAGTAGATCAAGGTTAATCCATGGGACAACAAAGAAACCAGTTCAAGAGCAAGGAAGTTGTGTCCCAGTTTATAAAAAAGATCTGTATTGTTTGTGTGTGCACATAGTTGAAAATCAATGATGAAACGAGAACGTCCCGAATGTGTGTGTGCAAATAAGTTTCTGAAGGCAATTGTCTGTTTTCAAGACGACGTATATTAAAGTGTACATTTGTCAAAGAATTTGGACTATATTCATTCGCGATTGGGGTGGTGGGGAGTGAAGATTGCTCTTGTACATGGACTGACTTCTTCATCGTCTTCTGGATTAACTTCGATAGGCCTCTCGCCTTCTGATGTTCCTTCCTTGTTATTTTTTTAATCCTCTTTAATGTCTTTATGTGCGTATATGATTTACAGATTGCTTACATGGTACATTATATGCTTTTAAGTTTACCTTTTCAAGTCTGCTCCTAACGTCATCTCTATGAAGCATGAGATATTCGTCTAAAATCTTTTGGTCATCCAACCTAAATACCCAGTCTATTGGGATTTTTCTGTTTTTCTCTGCTTCTGTGTGGCAGATCACCAGAATCAAATCATAGGTTTGCTAAAGTTAATCTGAGGAAAGGAATAAGAAAACTGTACGTTATTAGAATATTGGCCATCTTGGACGCAATTTTGAATTTGACCCTTCCTTCCGATGATTCAGAGTGACCGCCCGTGTTTGGTTTTACTCTCACGGGGGTCATCGGCATGATTCAAGAGTCAAATTGAGGGAGAATACAAATGCACACGGGACTCCCCTCAGCTGATCGACTGACGTCATAACGCAAGACTGGTGTGATTTGTATAGACACCAAAATCATCGTTCAAATTAAAGACAGCTTTCAGACATGCACAGAAGCGAAATTCATGCTATAATGGAAAAAAATAAAAAATATCCGATCACCTATGAGTTCAAATTTAGTGGAATTAACTGAAGCTGAACACATTTTTCAGATAATGCGCAGCAACCATTTGGGGAAGAGACCATTAATATCTTATAAAAGTAGACCAGTGGAAGCGACGGTAGTAGGTGGAAGCGGACGTAAAGCTCCAAGTAAAAAGAAGAAGAAGCGACAATCACACTAGACTAAAGTTAAATAATTTATGTGTCTAGCTAAACAAAATCTTCTACAGGCCAATAATATATATAAAAAATACCCCCCAATATGCAATTTAGGTAAGTTAATAGCATTGTTGAATATGGTTGTCACCATAAATAGCTTACTGGGAATTCCTTGTTACTACACATTTAATGAGCTTAACCCCTTTAAATTAAGTCAAAACCAAGAAGTTAAATGTTTTTTTTGTTTCTATTATTGTGTTGGCATGGCAACATAAAATCAGGTGGCTTTATCTATAACTGTATTTTTCAACATAACAGAAATCAACACCTAAAATCCAGTGAAATCGACAATTTTATTTTTGACCCAAATCAAAGAGGTCAACTCAATTTAAGTAATAGTAACCCTTCTCCAAATTTTACACCTACCAAGACAACGTGTGAATTATTATTTCCCGCTCTGTATAGACGGGTTATTTAGACAATGACTGGTCTTCATCCAAAGGTATGCAACGCCGAGGCCAGACCTATATTTACTCAACTAGGCTACAGTGTACGTTTTTCCAAATATATTTCAGAGCTTTGAACAATTCTGCAACTAAACAATTTCTGTTCGATTAATTCTATTATTTACATTTAAACTGCCAAAGAAAGTACAAATATGTAACAATTGCGAAATCAACATACTGATAGAATATGTGGGCGTGACAGCCGGACGAGATGATTCGCATGCTAAGTTTTAACCCCGTGATGACATAATTTATTATAGAGAGATGTCTACCTCTCTTACCTGTTGATGGCTTATTTCTCTCCACATCCGGTCCCCATTAACATGACATTATATCTGTTAACTATCACCATCAATCACTTTTTCATAAAATCTGTTTGTCACCGTACATCAAACTCCAATCACCACAGATTCCAATCAATTCTAGATGATTTTTGCCGACCGAATTTGGAACCGGTGAATCACTGATATTAGGATTCTCAGTGAATTCTACCAGTGCCAAGACCAGATACAGCTACATAGACATAATTGTTGTTATTCTGTTGAAATTATTTATGCAGCATACGACGTTATGACAGTCTATTCTCGCGTCCGCCATCAACCGTTGTCTGTCTGTCTCTCTAGCATTCCAAGGCACGCGCTTCCAGCATCAAAATTCTAACAAAGTTGAAATTGAGCACTGCATCATTGAGCGACAATATGGCGGAGCAGGTAACCTGATCACTGTAGTTGATGACAGTCTGTTTTTCAAGGACAAGTGATGTCCAACCAGGCATGTCGAATATATAACACAACACGATATATTGTTGTAATGTATATAACTAACATTATTGCTGTACTGTTTAGCTAACATTTTGACGAGTATTGTGGATAAATCGCATTTTATCCAGATTTAATTTTGACCACTTCTTTAAAGATTTATATGCGTACATCAATTCTTAGTTTACATGCAAGGCTAATTATGAAATATATTAACTCATTTTGAGTTGACAAGTATAACTATTGAAATTATGGTTCATAAAATTGCATTTTCTCCAGATTTAATTTAGATCATTTCTATAAAGATTCATATGCGCACATCAATTCTTAATTAACTGCTACACACAAGGCTAAGTATATGAAATATACTCATTTTGAGTTGACCTGTAAATGACTAATACAATTCTCTGTCTTTATAAGCCTAATAAGCATGAGAAACATTAAAACTTATGCGAAACAGGTGGGCAACGATCGCATTATTTATAAATGGGTTGTAAATAAATTTGAAGAATCTTCATTTGTCACAAAAATTTAATTCATTAATATACACCAAGGTAAAGTATTTTATTATCAAAGGAATGCTTAGACGAAAACATTGCTAGTATTGCTTAAACTATGCCGTTATTGAATTATATACTCGGATTTGGAGAGATCGGCGGCTATAATATAACAAGCATTCATCTAAGTTTCATCAGCCAAGTGCTGATTCTCATATAAAGCCGAGTTGTTTATTAATATCAATGATTGCTTTTCCTCACAACATCACGAAAGGTAATAGTATAGGTGTTATAGAACCGGAGAATAGTAATGATCTTGCATTAATCACTATGTAAAATTGTCGTTGTTCCGTATGTAGAATTAATGATAGTTATTATATGCTAATACCCTGCTCGATACAGTTCCTAATTAATCTACAACACGCCATATTGAAATGGACAAGCGAGGTTTATGATCTAGAACAATATTGCAGGCCAGAAATTCATCTTTTAATCCAAAGCATCAAAGACAGTGTGAAAAACAAATTAAAAAAATATAGACATTCAAGAATGCCATAATTGGAAGATCAAAGAGACATCTTTATATTTTAGTAGATATCCAACTGTTTCTTAACCCAAGCTGACCCCTTTCGTAGATTTCCGGTTGTCAGTATATGTCACAGGAAGATCACGGAAACCTTAATTAACTCCGTGAATTCTACCAGTGCCATTTACTGACAGGCGGTTTGAGTGATCCGAATAGGTTTCATCTGTCAACAAATAAAAGCAAAGCATCCAGATCATTCATAGTGCAGGGCTTTTTTTTCGTGTACGCACCAAAAATCAATAATACTGAAATTATCGAAATGGTTTCTTGCTTTCTGAAATATAATCCTCTATCAAATGGGGTTCCGCGAAAACTACATAACTTCTCAACAGGAATTGCATTTGGTCCTTCTTCGACTAAAGTCAAAATGCTAATAATGCTCTTCACTTGTACCGTCATGAAAATGAGCTTAAAATGGGTTCTTATGAATGAAGATTAACATCTTGTGCTTAACTGAACCCTGACAAATTTAAGCAACGTTTGTAATAATGATTTGAATTTATTGACGTCTATATGTTTTAAGTCTTTAGGATTCCAGACATTATCCTGTCGAAAACAACAATGAATTCATAATAAACGAGGTGCTCATCCCCTACAGATCCTGCTATCGCCTTAAAATGAAAAGAAACATCGCATGTTCAAAGCGGAAGGGATTATTTTTTCACATTATGTTTCTTTAACGAAAACTGATCAAACAAATTTAGTTTAACTGAATAATGTAACTGAAATGGTTAAGTAATGAATAAGTATAGCTTGAAGCCAAGTTTCGTGTACATATTATAGTTACTTATATCCCCGCGGCATCACCGGGTACGTAATTTGTTCTATCGCCAGGGAAAATGATCCTCTTAACAATGGCGTCGTCTATTATTTTATTGTCGTGTGCTTTCACCTGTTCCAGAGTTACGTAACTTGGCTCAAACTGGACAATAACAAGAAAGCGACAATCGATAGAGATAACACTCGAGCATGGCCCCAGGCAAATAACTTCCAACCACCCAAGCATAAAAAGTTGGTGGTTTCTATTCACTGAGGACTGGTAACAGCTCACCTTTATGCCACCGTATTATTATTATGATTCAAATTTAACAATAGCACGTCGAGGCCTGGCTTTTGAATGAAATAAACCAATTGACTTTAAACCACTTTTCGGTTTGATTAGAATAGATTTTTCAGATGGCAAAAAAACAAAATGACAAATAGGATTTCACCAAATGGTGTGCCTGTTAACTGTGTTGATAAAATATTCCGAGTTTAGCACAAATCACCATGCGAAATAAAGGAGAAAAGAGAGTCTTGTACAAGAGTAAATATAGGCCCTTGCAGAGAGTTTAACGTCCACTCAACACAAGCTAGGTCATTTCGCGACTAACTTACATTATAATTTTATTCCAATAGGAGCAAACCGGAGGACCCTTAAAAAAGCCATAAGGTTGAAAATAAGGCGACTCTTGCTAGAAGTTTACGCATGGAACTTCGGTATGACATTGGTGAAAGCGACACGTCCTATTTACGGTAACATTAATATGCATGTTATATGAACAAACTTGACATATTTTCTGAATGACTCGATCAAACCATTCTATAATAATATTTTTCTAAGATGATGACAAATAGAACCTAAACTGCTGCATTTCCCCTAATAGACACCAGAACCATATTAATAGTTACATGATATGATTGTCAACGTTTTTCTCGGTTCGAAAATCTATTCAATTTGATTAATGACCATTAAATTTGTTAATGAATGCCATCAAGTTTTTATGCGCCATGTATATACGAAAGATAAAAATGTTCCACGTTTGGGATCTACTAGAAGTATTGAGTATTTATTGTTTTCTTTTTAAGATAAAGCATATGTTAAATTTCTAATTTATTTCAAACTTTAAAGATATAGAGTTATATTGTAATTTTAAACGAAATGTAGGATAAAATGTGATGCAACAGAAGATGATATTTCAGATTGAACAGATCAGAGATGTCAATGTTTACATCGGAAGCAAATAGGTCAACAAGTCAGCAATTTACACGTGCAAAGACGCATAGATGCACACTGATCAAGTATAAATTGAGCACAGTATTTAAACGTGTAAAGTTTATGTTTTGATCAATAAATTAGAAATCTAATGTATGATCACTGATTATGAATGAACTAATATGCTAGTTATTAAAAATTAAAAAATAAAACCAAAATGTTGCAGCTTTTTGCCATACTGAAATAATGAACAATATACAATTTGAATTCATTAGCTGAAATGATATTTGTCAAATATTCTTACCTGTTCATCAAGCTCCATGATTTCCTTCCATCAATATTGACTGACATGCAGTAGTGTAACTCATAGCTGTAGATTTGATAACAGGTGAGTTATTTCTCTACCTGTACTGGACATCAGTGACCCCACTGCCAATCAACGGAAAGCAAACCGATTTATACCCTCATCTGTTATGTAACAATCCGCAGTGGGCCTTTGTTGTCAACTCATGTGTTTCGCTGCTTTCTAAGCTCGCTCATTCTAATTGGTCAGTATGCGGTTACTAACGGCCAGTCTATTGTCCACTACTTACTTGTTTTTACCTGTCAGAAGAGATCATGGTATAAACAGCCTTAATGATTTCAAACATGCCTATAGAATTTATATATTGATACCCTGGATTAGAAGAAAGATTTTTACAGTTTTATTTTTAATTGAATCGCTGTCTAATTAAACCGTGATATTTGTCTGATTTTTACTCAGAATATAAATTTATAATCCAAATATGCATTAATGTTATGAAAATTAAATTATTTCAGTAGAAACTCGTAATACCTATTTCATATCAAAAACAAAATATTAAAAGAAATTTTTCTCCGATCAAAATTAAATCACACGAAAACACAAATCTACATTTGGGTTAAATGTTTGTATGAATTTCAGTCATCAACATAGACTGAGACGGATTAATGTATGCCTTATAGCTTGTTTCCGAATCCATATAATTTATTATGTATTTCATATTGTGTGTAATTATATGTTATTAAATACTTGCGTTTAAACCAACATAAACCGGTAATTGTTACGCTAACAAAATGAGAAACCGAGGGAGAATTTTGCCAGTGCAGAAACTAGATTTCGGCTGCGTAGATCATTGGATTTACGTTCACTCCAAATTCACAATTGCATAATATTGTAATAACTAGTTGTCAGAAAGACACACATGGGCCTTTCAAGATATCTCGTGGATTTTCTCCGGTACCTACAGATTCCTCCTATTGATTAAATTATGTTAGTCCCAAAATTAACTAGTTTGTGTCGACTGGACATTTACCCCCCCCCCCTTCTCTTTTTCTCTCTCTCCCTCTAAGTCAATTTTGTTTGATTTTGGTTGGATGCAATTAATTATAGTAAAATTTATCTCGATATAGTTTTGCATCGTTTCTGGGTTATTACAAATGAACGAAAGTGAACATCATTGTTGGGGGCAGGGTGGGGGGGGGGCATTTTAATATGAAAATGGATCCCTTAAATATCATAAGATCGCCTCCTCGACTTCCTTCAGAACCGTTCATTTACTGGCTTAGAATCTGTATAACCAATAAAAGAACGGACCCGTAATTTTATTTGAAGATATTGTAAGAATTTAGCTGGAACTACTAATGATCTGACGCACAAGTGAATTATTGAAATCAAATTGTACCATGTGTTACTCCGGAAATGATCTAGTTTATGTCGATTAGACGTTAAACACAATTTCAATCTCTTTAGTAGGCCTATAAGACTTCTATACTTTTATTGACAATTTTACAGACTATTACAATCGCGCTTTATAAACCTATTTTCGTATCGAGTAGTATATTATTTAAAACATATTTTATTATCACATGACTTCATAACCAAGCGCACATTGATATTTTAGAAACACCTAATAAAGCACCAAATATGAGACGGGCGTTGTTTTACGAGTTTGGAATCTAGTGCTTGTTCCTTATCCACTTTTATTATTTTTTTTTATCAGCTTTTGACGTTACTCTAAACGTTTTCTTTATTATTGTGCATCTATTTTCGTCTTTCAAAGTTTTTATTTATACACTTTTATGTATCTTAATTTTTATAAATGTATATTTGTATTATAAAGCCACATCGGAACACTTTTGTGAATTTTTATGCAAATTTTTAATAATGACAATAATATATTAGTGTAGTTGGGTATAACGTCCGCTTCCGCCTATAGGGTGGTGTTGTTGTTATTTGATTTAAATATGAACTGTCCGTCTTGCTTCTGTCTTGCTGGACAGTTTAATTACATTGTCTAGATTTATTTCCGTCTTCATTAGCCCGGTTAGTGCAAAAACAGTAGGACGTTAAACCCTATTTCAGTTCTAAATTTATAAAGATTGATCTAGGTGGATGTAAGAAATATCCGTTAAAGTACAGGGGATATTTTGATGTCTATTTTAAATTTTTAGTATATTTAACTGAATGCACTACTGAAATGGACAGAGATTTAAAAACGATGCGTATTCAAGACTATTCAAGAGGATTCAGGAAACTACCGAACTTGATATGCAATTAAAATAGTTGAAGACAATTAATTTGCTAGAATGTAAAACAGAGAAGTAAGTGGTTTGTTTAAAACCGGGTAAAGAAATAGTATATTTCTGATACAGCTAAAAGACACATCAAATTCTGTGCATTTCCATGGTATACATGTAAATGTATTTAGACCTACATATATTGATGTTGACTAAATATAACAATATATAAGTACGATATTAAATAGTATATTAATTAGAGATTGAATATTGATACAGATGATCTGGACAGTAATTAACACGTATTAGAATTATTATACCTATAGCTTATTATATAATATACCCAATTATCATATCGTCATTATTATCATATTCCATTGCTGGTAATGACTCATTATATCATTCGTAGTTAGTTTGATCATACATATTATGAGAAAATAACATGTTTTGATGTGGTATTATAGTTTACGACCTATTCTATTTCTATATTTTGAATGTGATATTATTGATTGGTTTTGATATGACCGTCGTTCAGTTTTATTAGCCCAAGTGGCGTATGTATACCTCTTGTTCGTCGTCAGTCCGCCCGTATGTAAATTTTTTACATTTTTGATTTATTCTTTTGGACCACTTGAAATATTTTATACCAAATTTAGTAGGCGTGTTTCTTTAATGGTGGTTATTCCGAGTTTTGCAATGGAAATTCATTGACTATATCGGGGCATGACAGGGTCACCTTAAAGGTTAAAATCTGAGTTTTCTCCAAAACAATTCTGTGGGTTTTAGTCAAAGTTTGCAGGCTCACAATTTGAACTGTTTCCCCTAAAGTGATACTGCAGAACAGAGGGCCTGGCAAGGGACAACGTTTAGTAGTTCGGATGGGACGAAAAATCGAAGTCCCGTGTAGGCCCTATATATGGCGTGCACGTAAACGATCCCATGGCAGTTGGAATTCAATATAAGAGTAGGCCGTAGCGCTGCTGTCCGGACAAAATTTCCTCATAGCACACTGTATGACGTATGCCCGTCTTCATTATCCCAGCAGAACAGTAGGACGTTAAAGCCCATAGGACGTTAAAGCCCATTTCATTTCATTTCCTAAAGTGATAGGTGGTGATTATTCATATTCTTTCAAATGAAGATGATCAGCACTATGGGAGTGGGGGGGGCGAATGGTTAGCGTGCGCGCTCTGTATCATAAGGTCTGGCATTGAGTCAACTGGTGTGGTTTCGATTCCTTCCCCGGTTGTACGTGACAAGGATTTGGGTCGCCTGTCCAACCTCGTGGGTTTTCTCCGGGTCCTCCGGTTTTCCACCACTGCTAAAGACTCCTACGCAAGCGAATTAGATTAGATTAAAAAGTGCAATTTTAGACATATTTGTAGAATAATACCCTTTATTTGGTATTATTTAATGTAAACGTTTTTAATTTGTTTTTGAAACCACCTAATGGATTCCAATCTAATGGTAGTTATGTTGCTATTCAGAGTTATTTAAATGAAATTTATCTGTCGTGTATAGGGGTGCACAATTTAGATATTTTTCTGTTAATAGGCGAAAATAGTTATATTTTCACGAACAGAAAAATGATTAATATTGATAGACTGTTCCAACCCTAAGCTTACTGTAGAAGTAAATTAAATAGGGTTGAACGTCTTATTTTTGTGCCCTTTTATTTTAATTTCCAACTGCCATGGGATCTTTAATGTGATATCATTGTATACACCCCGGTTTTTCGTTCCATCCGAACGACTAGACGCATTTCCTTGCCAGATACCATTCACATTGCAAAAAGCCACCAATTAAAAATTAAACAAGACAATTGCCCTGACAGTATATGTCCATACAGTAGACGTCAACTTGTGTATATCCCCATTTGCTATTCGAATGTGATATGACTAAAACATATAACCCTCTAGCCTAATAACTGAAATACATCAGGTCATATTTGTGCTATAGCCTTGCGTACATTCCGAACAACTAGAGACACTCTTCTTATCAGAGTAGGCCGAAGCGCAGCTGTCCGGGCAAAATTTCTTTCATTTCACACAGTTTGGCATAAACCCGTCTTCATTGAGACGAGTTGGTGCAGAAAAGTAGGGCGTTAAAACCCAGTTCATTTCATTTCCTTCTGTATTTATTTTTTTATTTGTTTTTTTTTTTTTGTGTTGGGGAGGGGGGCAGTTTTTGTATCATATTGTGTCATTTCAGCGTGTTGACATCAACTCTAAAGTTATTTTTAGAAATGTAACAAGCTTCAGTATATTGTAGACACATCTTTGAAAATATTTTGCTGTCAATTTATATAATATATTCACGTTTAGTTTGTTTATTTTAAACTTTAGCATACTAAACACCCTTTCTTTACAGATTATGTTATCAACTAGAAACAGTTTTCCCATTTATATTATGTAATAAACAAAACACAGACCTACATAACAGATTAACAAATGTTTATATTATACTGTAATTCTCGTTTCGCTCTATTTCAACAAACCACTTATTTCGCTTAGCTGGATATGAACCGTTATAAATTTGTTTTGTGTCCATTACTCGGGTATATAAAAATGACTATAAATTATAACGGTTTAGTAACACATAGAGTTACCATTCCTAAATAGACTCAATTGTGACTACTAATTGAAACACTTGTAACTACTAATAAGAAGAGTTTTCTTCGGCGAATTCGATCTATGGCTTCCCATTTTGGGATAAAATTTTGCTCACTGCTTTACAGATGAGTTTCTCTGCCGATATGTAAGAATGGCCTAATATATATTCTTCTCTAATCGCTGGCGTCCTTTCTCGACTGTTTCCAGACAGATGTTTTGAGAAAAGAAAAAATCGGACGACGGGAGCTGTCGCTGTAGATTCGAACTGTTCGAAGATTAACGTGATACGTCCTTTAATCCTTTTGTGTTCTTCTTTACCTAATCTGAAAGTTCTTTTGACGACGAAAATAGAACAATGGTTGACGGCCAGGATGAATTGTCTTAAACCAACACAGAATTATTAAATATCGTCTGGAAGTAGCGCGGCGTAAAAACCCTTAGAAAAACAAAGAATAGAATAATTTGTATACGGACAATTAGCAGACTCGAACCTCATATAGTTATCTAGCTGATTAAGCCGACAACAATAGCCCCTGGATGTAGGCAGTACTCACATAGAAAAGGGCGAATTAAAGAGATTTGTAGGGCTAATTACGCCATTCACCAGATTAGTCTCGCCAATTGCAACTTAAGCCCCACAAGCTGTAATAAACGAATAATGCGAAGTATTGTTTTATTCATGTTGTCAAAAACGTCTCAGTCCGCCTTTAGATTGAGGGTGCGAATACAGCCCGGGAGAATTTAACACCCCAAACGAAATCTGTCACTTTATGTTGGGTTTAAAAAACCTACCAATAATAAGTTCAATGTAAATATAAAAGAAAGAGTAAGAAAGATGTATATTAAGATCATTTGTTGTGATAATTCCTTCATTGTTTAACTATAAAAACATTATATACGTCGGTTTCTAAACTTTAATGACTTTTTACATTACGGAACTCGTTACGTGATTCGTTCAAATATTATCGCCAATCGGAAGGTTGAGTATTTGTCTACGTTAGAAACCACGAATGAGCGATGTACCAATTTCTCATACTTGTAAATTTTTCATTCGATTTTCTGTCGGTGTCTTGGTTTGACTTGCTACCCGGGTTTGCTCGGCTTCTTGCATTAAGGACGGTTACGTATAGATTTTATCCCGTTTTTATTTCGTACAACAGATATTGATTTATCCTCTCTTGTTTATTTTTTGTCTTTGTTGTTGTGTCTTAAATGAATTAAAATGGGGTTTAGCTTCCTACTGTTCTGCACCGACCGAGCGAAGACAAGCATACACGCCATGCACGCAGTGTGCTATGAGGTAAATTTTGTCCGGACAGCAGCGTTACGACCTACCCTTATTTCGAATTCCAATTGTAAAGAGTTATTTTACGAGCACGACAACGTACGTACACGACACCTGTTTTTCGTTTAAACGACTAAACATTTTCCATGCCAGGCTCTCCGGTCCTGCAGCAATGATATGGGGAAATCACACCGAAATAATCCCAGGAACCTTTTCGGTCGACACCGGGATGGAACCTGAGACCTCCTGGTTAGCCACCGCGGCTCCCTCGTTATCTTTATGTAATTGCATGTTTTAAGTTTGTTATTAGAATAAGTATTTGATTAGCTATTATTTGATATTACTTATTATTTTTAGGCCTACTGAATACTGCAGTGTATATTACACAAGCCTACCGCCTGATAGTTAATATGTAAGGTTCAGGTCTATTTTTGTAACTAAATAAAAATGTATCCCACTGAATGAAACCTATATCCTTCATAC
This sequence comes from Patella vulgata, assembly GCF_932274485.2. Classification (NCBI taxonomy): domain Eukaryota; kingdom Metazoa; phylum Mollusca; class Gastropoda; family Patellidae; genus Patella; species Patella vulgata. The sequence continues at coordinate 51,496,560 of NC_065885.2, forward strand.
ACTGTTGTTAAAACCAGACCAACTGGGTTGTTCCTGTCTACTTCTTACTAATTTCAGCATTCTAAGATAATTTGAATAAGACATGTTTTTGTAACAGAATACAACATTTAACATAATACTATAGGTGTATGGTTGGTTGTCTCCAATCCCCAGTAAAACTGCATTAGATTTGATGTGATAATTCCTGACACACAGTCGTATAAAAGTTTCAACTTTGAACAAATGTTCTTTTATCCAATATATTTAGTAGATTATATAAGGATGGAGTGTCTGGCAAGGAAGATCGCCTAGTCGTTCGGATGGGGCGAAAATATCGAGGTCACCTTGGCATGTACGTAGCGTATGTCATGCACGGGATTTAATTTTTCTTCCACACGATATTTCTGCCAGTCTGTGAAAAAATAACTTGTTTATTGCAATTTCTGTCACCTCCTACTGCTTGTCAACTGACTACATATATACTGTTGAGAGTAGGAAATAGGGACGGAAAATCCTGAATATTCTTCTTACGTTTTCCTTCAGTAGGCATAAAAGTTATACCGTCGCTCTGACGATAGGTTTTATTTGGAAAATGGCTATCACAGAACACGATTGTCGTAGAGTGTTTGTCAAACCCACACTATTTCACGGCATCCCCTTGGTCTACCCTATTTTGTTTTACATTAATGACGGATTTAATTCATCTAACACCCACAACAAACTATTGAAACCCCGATATATCATATAAATTATAGGTTTAATCATTTAAACATAGCTGAATTATATCAGTATTGTATATACTCAGGTCGCACTCGAAATAATATACAGTACCAAAACTTGATAAAGATATACTTAAGCTACAAATAAATGTATTCCTACAAATTTTATCTAGGCAACAGAGTAGGGGCGGATTGGGGCCGGGAACCGGCCCGGGCTCCCGTGTCGGAGCGCCCCCTTTTACTGACCGCGGGGTCCGAACGGGGGGTCCGGGCCGGTCCCCGGCCCAATCCGCCCCTGACGTTGATTGGCCGATAAGCACGAGGACGACCCTATCTTAAGCAGATATTTTTAAAAAATGAACCCCAAATATGCGATTTGTTGGCATATCTGATTATAATCTGTCAAATAATATAGCTCATAAATCGATTAATTTAGGCCAAAACCCCGACCTGCAAGTAATTTACAACCATCAACCTGTGAAATTATCATATCGTCATATTATTAATTAACATATTATCATTGTATCGTCAAGAGTCAATAGAATTTAACTGGTTAAAAAATGGGAGTTGTTGAGAAAATTTTGACCATTTTATTAACCAGTTATGAATACTGAATAACAGGTGGCCTTGACGGAGTGGGAGCGGACATGCATAGGCGCACGGGACACAATTCATTTTTGAATTTTTGGAAATCCCGACATCCCAATTCTGTAATTTCATCTCTGAAAATAACGAGTTTATAAAAATGTCAAGGAATGTTTTTAAACACCAGCCTCAGGAAATCGTCTCGGACTTATATTCAGCAAGCAGACCAGCTATCGTCAAATTTTGCTGAGGCCTTAAAATTGAATATTTTTGGAGTTACGAACCATCGGCAGACGTTTCTGGCGCATCCCCACAAACAGGGTGCAGGTGACTTAATAATTAGTAAATTTGCGGGCGACAGTGTCGGGTGAATTCGATGAAATTTTCGGATGAAATTCGGAATCCCCATTGCAGGATTCCGAATTCCGGCCCACACCCAGCACACCCGGCCCAGAAAGTCCGTTATACCAGCCCATTCCAGATTCCAGTGATGGCGTGGCGGCCCGTTAAAGCCACCGGCCACATACAACATGATCATCATCGCTCCATGGCCGGTCCATACCCCCCCCCCCCCCCCCCTATATAATGTTCAGCAGGAAAAGGGTTTTGTAGACGAATTGGACAAAATTATTTTTTTTAATTTTTTGTCCGACCGGCCCATCGCCCGATGACCCAATCTGCCCCTGCAACAGAGAGAAAGAGAAATGGGTTTAACGTCCACTCGATACAAACTAGATCATTTCGTGACTAACATAATATGGTACAATGTTATTTCAACAATTAGTATTTATGCGCGGATATAGGGCTCTTTAACAGTGGGAGGAAACTGCAATATCGAGTAAAAACCCACGATGTTAGGCAGGCGACCTTACTCCTTGTCACGCAAAAGTTTCAGATCGAAACCACTATAAAGACATAGCAACTATTTTTTTGACTATTTATTTAAATCCTATGTCCACTGTTTAGCTTTTTAAAACATATCAGTCTTTTGATATTGAATATTTCAATAATCTATTTTGTCGGGTAAATTCCATTACCAATTCTAAAAGAGTCTAGGTGTTTGCCTTACAGGAATTGCTTATCACTCTGCAATTCCAACTGTTTAAAAAAACAAAACAAATTATGCATGTTATGGTTTTACGTCGACATTAACGTTAAGACAGACGTGTACATTTTCCCGATTAGTGAGACGACGGAATTGCAATTTCCATCTTGGTCCAAATTACCATCTGGTTAGATTTCATTATCTCACATCATTCTCCCTTCAGCAATCCAAATTTCGAAGGCTTTTATTTAATATGTGAATTTTGTCGGCTCGTTAACTCCTCCATTGTTAACCCCTTATATCTGCCTAGCGATTAACGTGTTAACTTCTTACAGACAGTCACAGACTACAGATATTATTATTGGTATGACAGGTCTGATATATTAAAAAATTTAATGTTGAATTATAAACTCACGTTTTCTTTTCAATCTAATTGCATTTAAAGTGTGTATGGACACACGAAAGTCTCCAAAACACATATGGTTCAGCACGGTAAAAATACACAAAACGTATACGAAATCAAACCGGGGGCAATCATCGCGTAAAATTAAAGGACAAGTTGGCAAATCAAATCGTCAAACTACTTTATAGGGGTTACGTAACTCGACTCCAATTTTTTTATAGAGTGGTCCGACATACAGAACTATTTGATAACCGTTAGTAATTAAAAAAATCGTTAACTTTGCCGAGAGATAATTGAAACACGAAATTCGCTAAAAAAAACCCCAAAACAAAACAAAACGCAACAATGCTATAGATAAGGTATCCAGGCCACTACCAAGATGTTTGTCTCCAGCAACACCGTCATATGGACGTTATATTGATATTTCTTTGAAAACATACAAATAGTTGCTTGGGACTTGAATAAAGAGTTCTAAGACCCCTACAAAATCGCCTTTAATCAGGCCAATAGGTTTTACTGTCCAGCACAGTTGCTACGATAATAAACAATCTGGGCTACAGAATTTCCAATCTCGCATAATGCATCTTTAGAGATACATTATTGGAGATTCGATAACGAGTTGGCAGTTCTCACTATAATAGTTAACAACTAGATACAGTAAAGGCAATTTGCTGAAAATTTCATTCAAATTGATCCACTATGAACCGAGAACTAAGCGGTTGAAATTTCCGGCTAGCCTTGATCATCATTACTAAAGTCAGTACGATAAACAACATAATCTCGATTATCCATTTGATCGTTAAATCGTGAAGGAAAGTTATGCAGTAAATTTTCTCATAATCCACTAAAGATCACAGGCTAGCGATGCCATCTAGAGTTGATTATGGTCTGGATAGGTTAATTAATGTCTAATTAATAGTTTAGATAACATTTCAGGCCTAAAGATTTAGCTCTTGCATAATGCATCTTTAATTTTTTGTTTACTAGTGTACAACCCACAGACATAATAGCCTAGATTATATTGAAATGAAATGGTATTTAACATCTAACTGGGCTAATGAACGTTTCTGAGGAAAGTCTTTCTGTATATTGCCATCAGTGCCAGATTTGGGTGAACAAAGACCCTAAATTATTCCAATTGTGAGGCCACTCCCAATCCCTAACCCTTACTACTAGAGTGTTTTAAACAAAACGGAGTAAGGCCGAGGATGATGACGGATGTTTAAGATTACAGTACGTTTAATAAAAGCATGCCAAACGTATAGGTAGATCTGGCACTGATTGTTATGTAAATAGTTTGGTGGCTAACAACCCCTTCATTCTATTTTAATAGAATTATATGATAAAACAAACACATATTTGCAGATAAATTTTAAAAAAACAAGTTTTATGTCTAACAGAATAACTAGATAAGAGAGTATATACATACATGACTAATGAATGAACATTTAATATTAGAATATGACATAATTTATGATAATTTACATTATATTCATTTAAAAACATCGGAAGACTTTAAGTTGTTTATTTTTGGTTAAAATGATTCCCATTTTAAATATAAATAGCTCCTGTGCCTCTGATATAGTTTCAAAACAAAATGACTATTAAAAGAATCTATCATTATCCCAAGAGAGGATGAATGTTTTCCACATCTTAGCATGTTCAATTTTATCTTTATAGCATGATGAATACAGGTAATTCTAGTATAACAGTGGTAAGTCCGGATTCAACCACACCAGAAATTCACGATGGACTTTCTCGTCCAATGCAGGGATCGAACAAGTCTGTCCATAATTGGACAGATATTCTTTGGTACAAGTGAGTTCTGCAATAGGGTGAGGGCATCTTTCAGCTACACCACTGTGGTGTAAGTTTGAGCCAGATCTTTCCCTATATAAACCATGTTTAACAGGGTAATACTAATTAAAGTACTACCATTGAAAATATCCAGTTGACATAATTAATGATCAGTGTAGAGTTTATCACTGAAATTTCTCTAATCAACCTAAATAAAAACATGCATATTAAAAAGTATATATAAAATATTCCACATGACAAGAAATCATATTTCTTTTAATTAAACAATGAAATGATTCAAATATCTTTGAAATCACATAAAAATTTTGAATCTCGATCAAAATCTCTCTCTCTATTTGGTGGTTTGTTAATAAAAGAAAAAAAAAATAACAAAAGGTAAACTCTTAACAAAAAAAAAAACAACAACTTATAAACAGAGAAAACTGACATAAAAAAAATAAGAAAACAATAATAGTGGCAACAGATCAGCAGTTTTATTACCAACATCTAGGGAACATTGGCCCAAAAAACAAAGCAACATTTTTCTTTATGTCAGTTACGTTTCCATTTTGAAAATATTTTAACTTGATCTGTATGTGGAAAAATCAGCAGTTGTTTCGCTACCTGTTAGCTGATCATGCATAGATGCAAGGCATATAAATTGTAGATATTCTGATCAATTTTACAAGTTATCATTCCTGACAAATAATCTGTTGAAGTATTCATTCAGTTGAATATATCCTGTCATAAAATAATAACATATAAAACTATGTTAAAAAACAATCTAAAGTAAATACTGTTCTTAAAACATGAGTCTTATAACTAAACTGGCAAATTTCATATCTATATACACAACCTTGTTTACAGTTTTATATAGATTAGGTTTGCATAGAAAATAGTAAAACTGACTAGTTTGTAGAAAAAGACCAAAAATAAATGTAGTCTTTCAATTTAACATCATCCTCGGTATCTCCAGTGGTATCATTCTGATCTACTCCATTGATCCCTGGGTCCATTTACGGGGTATTCAAATTATCTGCCCTTGATGATTTCATTGGCCACATAGGTTGTGTCTACGAACCAATCAAAAAACAGATTACAATACCAGTCTTAGCATCACTGTTTATGTTCACCTCAATACAGCAGTTTGTAAATTTGATTATAAGAAACTTTGAAAGAAATTTAATGTTAAAGAATTGACATGCACACAAAAAGATGTCTTAAAGTATTTTGACAAAGTTTACAATGATTCCGCGATCTTAGTTTCAACAAAATGTGAGTTACCTCTCTTTGCCCACTCTCTTTATCTTTATGGAATTTTTTGATTGGTCAATAAAAATAGCACAAATATCAAGGGTGGATAATTTGACTATGTGTTTCCCCCATGGGAATACCGAGGATAATTAAACATCCCATAATGCAGGATTCAAAAATGATATAAATCTCAATTTTCAAAATACATAATTGTAAAATGCAAAATTTAAACAATTTGTTCATTCTACATGTATAACGTAATAATGAAGTGTAAAATACATTTACCAATATACCATATAAAAACAAGTTAACAAACCATGGTTACAACCTAAAAACTAATGGCAGGTTGTTTAATATTAAATTCAGTAGAAATTATGGAGTTTTGGAGCTTGTCTGTAGGAAAGGCAACCATTCATATTTCTCTTGTTCATCTTTATACTGTAGTGTTATACATTTACCTTTACTATTACGGATACTAACTCTATATCGGGCACTTTTATACTTTGAACCACCTGCTGAAATACAAAAATCTAAAATATGAAAAGGGAAATAACTCTAGTTTAAGCATGCTTCAGCATGCAAGGGAACTGATTTTTGTGACCATTTCTAAAGAGTATTTCATTTACTTCCATCTACTAATCAATATATCATTCTACATCATTTTATCTTCTATATGTTGCGGTAGATCCTTTCAAGGGAGATAAATCACCTACTAAACTATGCAATATGATAAATACAATATAAAGGGGATGTTCGATTGTCAGCCTGGAACGTCCCGAATTGACAGAACTGCAATCAAGTGATACAGAATTAAGTCATATCACAGTTCTGCCAGTCCCAACAGCTGAGGTGGTGTGAGTAGAATCGTGACATATTTTAGATAGCAAATATGTTTCAGCTGCCATGATTGGTTTAGATATTTTTTATGCAGTCGGCACATGCGTTGTACTCCGAAATTCTCCTTTTCACTCGATTGACACTATTTTTGGGATTGAGAGAATTCAATTCTGGAACGTTCAATCGAGCATCCCCTATGTTAAAGTAGATTCTATCAAGGGAGATAAATCACCTATTCAACTGTTCGATATGATAAATACAACATTATATGGAGCTTGATGCCATTCAATAGCTGAATGAAACAACTCGTGCATACTTTTATAGATATTTGATTTTTCGCTTTGAAACAAGATAAGGATGTAAATAGAAAAAATGATATATTTTACCTTTTTCTGTAGCAGGTTTGACTGTTTCTGTTATGGTACTATCATCTAGATAAAATACTTTACTTGATTTAACTGGACTCATCAACTACAATATAATATAACATATCTTGAAACATCAAAACAACATTGGCATAGCCAGAAGGGGGTCATTACCCCACATAGCCTAAAAAAGGTGTGATCGGGACACCTCCCCTTTCATCCAACTTCAAAAAAGCTTGCACATCTAATGCAAGACAATCTATTTTGTATCCAAAAAGAAAATGTATTTATCAAACTATTATACCCAAATTTGGGGGAGGTATGGGAGGTTGGCATGCACCCCCTCAACCCAAATTTGGTATCAAATTCACTGCAATTATTTTAAATGGAGTCCAATTTTAAAAATGTTCTCAATGGTTTGAGGGAGGAGGAGTTTAAAGGGACAATAACACTCTTGCTGGCTTGACAGCTCCAGAAAATAATAAATAGCCTTATTCTAAGTACTAGATGTGTTAGTGTCCTACCTGTTGTGTAAATTATCCATTAAATCCTATTTTACTTGTCCAAAGGGTTCAAAAATATATATAAATCCAAGTCACATTTGAAAAGCTTTACGTCAGGCTTTTCAAATCATTTAGTTGAATTTTTCCAATTTTTTAAATTAGGTGTGTTAAGATGAAATTTGTATCATCAATTAATTGAAATATTGTAAAGTAGTATTGTAGAGTGGTATTGAGCCTTTAATGGAGTCAAAATTTTCTCCGGGGTGCAGAGGGTTAGCATGCACCCCAATCCTCCAGGAAACTTGAATTGTCGGTGCTCCCATCATGCCTTTTTTACTTATTATCTAATATCTTACCACAGAATCAGCTGCCTTTTGGTATTGTATATGTAAAGGGCTATCTTTTAATGTAGCTTTAATTACTCTCCAACCTTTTCTTAAATTTCTCTGAAAATAATTATTAACAATAAATATTAATAATTAGTCCATGTATAAAAATACAATTTCAAGTGAGTCTAGGATCCGGTTACAACCCAATCTTTATATGTAGGTGATTATCAATGTCTTTTACTGAATCAAAGTAGTCATTTCCTTGCATATTGTCTTCCTGAATAGAATATACATTAGTCATAAATAATTCATCATTATCTATATGTGATACAAGCATTTTTACAATGAGATATATACATCAAACAAAACACTTTCAAGTTGATGATTCATCAAACACACTTTCAAATGCAACATTAACCCTATAGTTTGTGACAAATGGCTGTGACAGTATCTACAGGATGATATCAAAAATATTTTTAAAATCGTTATGTCAAAATACAGATCTAAATTTTGTTTCATTTTTTATGCAATGGACTTTTATATTTAACCTTTGTTTTGTTAGTTACAACTCTATAAATGTCTCTAGTAATTCTGTGACCACATCACATATAGCTTGACTAAACAAATGAAATGAAAATAAAATGAAATGGGGTTTAATGTTCTACTGTTCTGCTCTGAACTGGGCTAATGAAGACGGGCATACACCATACAGTGTGCTATGAGGGAAATTTTGCCTGGACAGCGGCACTACGGCCTACTCTTATATTGAATTCCAACTGTCAAAGGGATCTTTTACGTGCACGCCAATGTGTACACAGGACCTTGGTTTTGCGTCCCATCCGAAACGACAAGACAGCTGTTCTTGTCAGGCCCCCCATCCTGCATCACTGACAAGGGAGAACCAGGCCGGAAAATCTGGATGAACTTTTTCGGCCAATGCAGGGATCGAACACCCGATCTCCAGTGTCTTACCCATTAGCCACCGTGATCCCCCATTGAATAAACAATCATATGCTAATCCATTGCAAATGTAATTTACCTTTTTCAAAAGAAAAGACTCCTTTAAAATTTTTCCTTTCCTTAATCTTTCTGTTTTTTGTTCATCTTTGTCTGTTTCCTCTTCTTCCTCAGAAGAACTTGATTCACTGTCTGTACTATCATAGTAACTATTTCTCTTAGCTCCCAGATTAATAGATGTCTATATAAATATAACACACATTACATTACTTATAATATTTTATTTAGGTCAAAATAAAGTAGTGAAGTTATTTAGATATTTTTCTTGATGGCAGTGATTTCGCAGTTTAAAGATGCATTATGTAAGATTTAGATAAAGAGCTAGCCATTCTTGCTATAATACTTCGAAAATAGATAATGTAAAATGTATAATTTCATTCCAATTACTCTATTGCATGCAAAGATATTAGCCATTGCAGGTTTGACAAAATGTGCAATAATTGTAAGCACCATACTGATTGTTCGAAGCTAAGTCTCGCCCCTCCATTTTTAAATTAAATTAAAATATGGCTGAACCGTTCTAATCTATTTCATATCGGAGAAATCCCATGCCATCGAGAGTTGATTATGGCATGGATCAGTTAATTAATGTCTAATTAATAATTTAGAAAAACATTTCAGGCCTAGAGAAAGACCTGCAATAGGCAGATTCAGCTCTTGCATAATGTATGTTTAATTTTATAGGAATGTTAAAATATTTGATAAATATATATTGTAGTTTCTGTCAGTGTGGATTATATAGAGTAAACTTACAAATCTGTAGAGTTTATCATTATCATTAAACTTCTGACTAACACCATCACTACCATCTTTCATATCTACTTCCTGAAAATGTCCTAATTTTAGTAGAGTTTGTGCCATGGCAGCACCATTACCTCGATTACGAACAATTGACCATCTCATTAACCAATCAACTACATCACTACCTGAAATTTTATCAAACATTCATTTTAAAGGGAAGGTTTAAAGGTGCTAAAATGCTTTGGTTCACGGATGTGCAACTTTTGTTAGGATTCATCTTTATGTCTAGTTGACTAACAAGATTGAGGATAATTATTTATACTTCCACATTAAATGAGGACAAATAAAAATGTATAAAACGAACATCAAACCGATTAATATTCAATTGTTTACCTCAATAAAATCCAGTCTGCAATCCAATTTCTTACTAAAAATACATTAAATGGGTGGAACATGGGTGGGAAGGAACCATTATTTAATTACATTGACTGCAATCGAGCACAGCTTTGCTGTGTCATTAAATAAGATTTTCAACATGGATGTCAAAAGAAGCTTTTTGTCACATTCAACATTAGACCAAAGTATGAACAGTCTGAACAAGTAAAGAATATGTACCTTTAAAACAGTTTTTATAAACATTGCTGCCTCTAACATGTGAAGATGTTTCAATACCAGCTCCTGGTTCTTGAATTGCTCCAATAATTTCACTGTTAAATAAAATAATATTCAAATATTAATGCATGTGCTAACTCTATGTTTGTAATATCACACTCTACGCATCCTTGGTAAAGTCTTTCTAGTTTCTTTTGCATGGTTATATACTAGATGATGTCCAATTTTTTTATGAGAGAGAGAGAGAGAGAGAGATGGTTTTACATCCACTCAACACAAACTAGGTCATTTTGGGACTAACACATGGTTCAATTTTTATTTCAATAATTCGCTTGCGCATAGGGGCCTTTAGCAACGAGAGGAAACCGGAGAACCGAGAGAAAACCCACAAGGTTGGACAGGTGACCCTACTCCTGTCATGTACAACCTGGGAATCGAAAACACGTCAGTTGACTCAATGACAGACCTTACGATACAATGCGGCTGCGCACATGCTAACCATTCGGCAATTCCCCCACCCCCACCCCTATGTGCTAAAATGGATGCCATTTATATCTCTTTAGTTTAAAATTAGGATATCATAATTATATATATAATACTATATCACTAGTATACCCACCTCACATTTGCATAGGCTCTAAAATCTTTAAAAGGCATCTTATGAGGAGATTTCTGAAAATAAAATATATGTTAAAACATCTTGACACATTACTTGTACTGCAGTGAACAAGAGTTAGGGTTCAGGTAAGCCATTCCAGATTTAATATATGGCCATATTAGCATGTAAAAGAATCCTTGGCAGTTGGAATTTCTGTAACAGCACACACTACTGCACAGCATATGCCCATCTTCATTATCCCAGTCAGTGCAGAAATGTAGGACGTTAAACTTCATGTCATTACATGCAATAAAAGCATATCAAGGGCAATAACTCTTAATATTTAGTGGAAATGAAATATTTATTGGTTTACTTACCTCTTCTGATGAAGTTAATGAGCGTATAACAGCACTTATAGCATGAGCCCAACCATCTCTATCTTCTTGTCCAGCAGCCAGTAGTAATAACTCCTCTCCTGTAGGCATACATATTTTCACTAGACACTGTAATAAACAAATATTTTTTTATTGGTGAAATAATACCTTCTTACTCTTTACTGTGCTCCTTCGATCAAAAGCAAACATCAATTTAAAAAAAACAAAAAACCCCAAAAAAACATAATGTATAACTATAAGATAAGATTTTATTGTATCATCACAACCATCATACAACAAATTTAAATGCAACCTCTCCTTTTTCTTTTTTCTGTGCTTGTTCGCCTAACATTACAACCCTGATAAAAATACATTTACCTGTGCTCATTCCCCTGACTTTACCCCCCCCCCCCCCCCCCCCCCAGGATAAGAAACACACATCAGATAGATAACAATATATTTACCTGAGGATTTAACCCTGGTTCATCTAAACATGGACAAACAATAGCACAACCTTTTAAAGGAAATGTTTCTATCATTACATTCTTCTTGGATTTATGATAACATGATAATATTTCCTCTTCTAATGTAAACCATCGTACTTTCCATCTTTTACTGGGATTCTATAATAACAAACAAGTCATTAAATATAATATAACAAACAAGTCATTAATTATAACCTCTCACCAACGCAGAGAAAACAACTACAAACACTCTTACAAGATTCTTTCAGATAAAACACATGTATTATAAATACCAAAAGTATAGCTTAGTCATACCTGCTAGGGGTTATAAAATTTTCACAATAGAGGGGAGGGGGTGTCAATAACCAGCTTACACAAGTAACAAGACATTTGCTTTAAATTCGAACTGTTGAACATTATTATGTCATATCTGACTGAAATCTCTAAAAAAGCAAAAATGTCCAAATTCCAAAACCACAGCCCTACCTTCTTATGGGTGAGGACAAACAGTGTAAATCTGCAAATAAATGGATGCATTTATAACTGAGTCTGTCATATGTCTAATGAATTTATGGCCGTTCCAATTCTAATGACCATCACCTTGCTACACATGTACTTACATATGTCTAATTGTAAATTTTTATAATGCACCATGTCTTTACCTAATTGTATCCCCCACCCCCCCCCCCCCCATTACTACATTACTGTTATTATAATTAGTTGGCACTTAAAAAAAAAAACATCAATGAGTAAGTATATATTTAACAATTTTACTCCCAGGTCACAAGCATATATTATCCTAACTAATTAAATATAGTAATTAGTTTTAGATAGTTTTAACATTCATTAATCATAACTCAAGCTTCATGCTACATTTAGCATACATGTTCATGTAATTTACCAATCTAAATTAGATGATGTAATATACATTTACATATGCACCAGTATAATCAGTATATTATGTCAGACAATTAAAGATTAAATTCCACACTAGGTGTATGGCTAGGTACATATATAATATAAGCATGTTTGCCATTTGAAAACAACTTCAGCTAACAAGTTAAATGATAATTGTTTCAATGGTATTTACATGTAGTAATTAACAGCCTACTTCATGGTAATTAGGGGTATTTCTCTAATTGGTCATCGTTAACTGTATTGATTTTACATATATTCTATCATTGCTTGATGAAGACAAGAAATGTCCAGTCAAGACAAGACACTAACGATAGGTTGCTAGTCTAAAAAACTGAGGCAAACATCAGCCAATTCGTCCAAGCTAAGCATAATAGGTTGTCACATTAAAATTCTTTATGTAAATAATAAAAATAAATTTAAACTGTATAATGCCATTGGGTGATTGGCAAGTTTATATGACATATCAAAGGCAATGACTCTATAAATTCTTAGAAATTGTCGCAATCAGTATTCACCACAATAATCAAAACCAAAATTTATTGTGACATCAATATACAACTATATTTCAATGTGGGCGAATAAAAACGGATCCAGAGTAACAACCTATGATATGATCATCAGAAATAATTAAAATTTAATAGGTTTCAGAGTACTAGCATATATTATACAAAACATGTACTGATACATGTAGTCAGATGACAAGGTTAGCTGATTGAGTTATTGGAAATCAATAGACTTCTTTGTCTCATGAACATAAACACTCTGTATAAATTACAAATCAATTGGATAATAGTGATAGTTCTAGTCATTACAAATCAATTGGATAATAGTGATAGTTTTAGTCATTAAAGTATCTGTAAGATTTTTAAAAGTAATCATGGGGATCACGTGGCTAAGTGGGTAAGACGATAGCTCGCTAGCCTGGAGGTCGGGTGTTCGATCACTGCATTGGCCGAGAAAGTTCATCCAGATTTTCCGGCGTGGTTCTCCCTTGTCAGTGATGCAGGACGGTGGGGCTGACAAGTAAAGCTGTCTAGTCGTTTGGATGGGACGAAAAACCAAGGTACCGTGTACACATTGGCGTACACGTAAAAGATCCCGTGGCAGTTGGAATTCGATATAAGAGTAGGCCATAGCGCCGCTGCCCGGGCAAAATTTCCCTCATAGCACACTGTATGGCGTATGCCCGTCTTCATTAGCCCAGGTTAGGAGCAGAAAAGTAGGACGCTAAACCCCATTTCATTTCATTTCTTAAAAGTAATCATGGGCCATAACTCTGTGAATGTAATCACTGTAAGTCATTGAAAATCAATTCATCTCATAAACATAAACACTGTGTATTCAAGCAATCAATTAATAACTTTATCCTCTAAGAGAGTCCACAAGATTTTTCTAAGAGATCATGGGACAAAAAATACATCAGCATTTCAGAGTGGCCGTATCAAAAGGATTTTGGAAAAAATGTTCATGTGGTAGATTTGGTTTCAGTAGCTTAAAATTTTTCATGTATTCTTTAAAGAGCCAATCCCTATAATATTTCGGAGCATAAAACTGCTTAGTTTTGTGTTAAAATCCCTTATAATCCTCTACCTTAGGGCTGAGCAACTAACTCAATATATGTGATACGTTTTCAAACAACTTAAACCCGTCAGTCTTAATCTAGAAACGGAGACCGGTGTCCCAAGCTGTATTATTCGGTATCTGGATAAAACCAGATTTTTATTTTATAAAAATAATGTGTAGGTGAAATTTACCTTTCGTTATCAAGTACAGCACATTGGTCATTCACTGTATAGACCTCTAAAGGAACGGGAATCGATTATTAGGTCACCCAACGAAAAAATTGATCCGAAATCTTAAAATGGTTACGTGTCCGGATAAGCAGTTTTGGCGTTCACGTCCAAACGACTCAATATTTTGGGCTGAATTTTTGGGACTAGATAAATACACCATTCCTCTATATTTTGGTGCTTAAATTTTATACTTACTCAGACTTTTATTTTTGAGACTCTGTTCAAATCGGGATAGTCCCTTTAAAATAATTTCCCCCCAATAACTGAAATAATATGTGTTGAAAAATAACAAGGTGACTGAATCACTGTTGGATGTCACTTAGACACACCTCAAAAACTCTTCTCGGGTTCATCATAGAAATATATATTTCTATGCATTCATATACAAAACATTATAATATAATACATGTACTCTGATCATTATAGTTCATTGTATATAATGCAATGACTTACACAGCTACACTGTACATATGTGAGTCATCTCTACAATTTGTTCTAGTTTTTACATCCATTGTCAACTACATAATGGCATAGCAATATTACACTGAACATATGCTACCAATACTATGTGTAATTAATACAGTTTTCTGAGTACATATGTATATATCATTATTACAGATTTAAAGAACAAGAGGGTTGCAGCCTTCTGAAACTCTGTACTACAAATCATACATAAAATTAAGAAATACAATCTTTCCAGATATGTTTGACTTGAGCCAAAGAGAGAGATATGGGGTTTAACATCAACTTGACACAAACTAGGTCATTTCGGGAGGAAACCAGAGGACCCGGAGAAAAACCCACTCATGTTACATATACATGTATGCTCAGAATCGAAATCACGCCACATGACTCAATGGCTGGCCTTAAGATTTAAACTGCATGCGTTAGATCATTCGGCTACCAAACCCCCAGTTAAACACGAGTCTCCAAATTCTAAGCTGCATTCCGGAAAATGTATATGCATTTTTTCGATATTTTCTGAAGATAGTATTTTTGACGTTTTTTTATTTCTGTGACAGTTTTATATCGAAAAAACGAAATATCGCACAGCTCTAAATTTCTCACAGCCTAATCTACTGCAATATCAATGCTAGATAATCTATCTGCTTGGATTCAGTGGGATTAAAAACAGGAATATCAATTTGATTTCGCGGAAAAATAAAGATGGTGGTGAGCTTGCTATATAAACTTATATATATCATGACATCATCTGACAATAATACTGTATATAAAGACTTGTAACAAGTCCAAACGATTGAATTATTGCAATATCTTTAATAGTCAAAATATAATGTCAATAAAAGTTACATAAGCTTATTGTGATAAATTGATTTATTGAAATTACTGTCCAGCCTTAGTTGAACACAAAACAGTGTTGAGTGCAGATTTATCAAGTATAAATTCTTATAACCAATCTGATTTACACTATGTTTCAATTCACTATAATATAGTGAAATGAAATGGGGTTTAACGTTCTACTGTTTATAATATAGTGATTGTTTAATCCATAGAACTGTGTTGTGTTATATTATTAAAGAAATTGCTATAATATCGAGTAAAAAGATAAATTAGATTATTACAGTATTTTTAATGATCAAAAAAATATTGTCAATAAAATTTACATATTGCGATATTATTGATTTATTGTCCAGCCCTAACAACAATACGTCATGTATATGACATTTCCATGTGAGCGTATAAAGATAGGTTGCCAGGCAACGAAACATGCCCACAGCAGCTAAATCGTCCGGGCAGTCAACAAGTGTTGTCGCATATTTTTACTTCTTTCGGTAATGAAACATTTATAATACACTAAAATCTGATTAAGAGTAACAACTCAGGAAGTAATTATCAGAAAACCATTAGAATTTGTTTGGTTTTTTATAAAGTTCTGCCCCATGCTAACGTTTAGTATACAAAACTTTCAATATCATGGATTTAGCTGTTCAAGTCATAAAAATTCATTGAAAATCAATATACTTGTTCGTCTCAAGCTCTTAAACTCTGTGTATCAATCTGAAGTCAAATCTGGCAGTAATTATCGGAAATCGCTGAAAATCAATGGGCTTCTTCGTCTCATGACCTTAAACACTGTGTATAAATTTAATGTCAATTAACTTTGGCCTTTAGAGCGTCCACAAGATTTTTTGTAGTGATCAAGGGCCATAACTCTGGCAGTAATTATCTGAAATCACTGAAAATCAATAGGCTTCTTCGTCTCATGGCCTTAAACACTGTATATAAATTTAAAGTCAATCGGATATTAACTTTAGCCTCTAGACGACAATATACGACCACATTTCAATGTGGGCGTATAAAAAGGGCAGGAATCATTTTAAAACAGTACAAATATTATAGTGTCATATTTCTGAGTGAGAGAGTTAATAATATTAAAAACTGCTATTGCAGAGTTTTACATACGTGGGTTGAGGAGTACAAAAACTTCTAGAGCAATCATAAATATAAATAATAGGATGTTTTGTAAACCAGTTATTCAGTGTCTCAATTTTGAATAGTTATTTTGAATATGACATGATAATGAAATAAATCTTTTTATTTATATTCTTTGTTCATAAAAGGGAAAGGTAACATTTCCAGCGGACAGTGACATTAATAAAATGCAGTAATGACAGATGATGTTTACAATATACACATCAGTATGTGACTAACCCACTATGTATAGGCCTATATGTACTTTGACATAATATACTAATATAGGGGCTGTGACTGACTGAGAGTGTGAGTCAGAACAATTTTCGTTTTACGTCTCATGAATTTCTAAGGTTGTGTATTTGATCCAAAATATTTCACTCTCACTCCAATAGGCAGTGTCGACATAGATAAAACTACCCACCTGCGATAGAACAAAACCAGTTCGCAAAGTAAGATTTTCTTTGTCCATCTTTTCTTCTCAACAAGTCACACATGTCAACAAGCCGTCATCTTCCTTGTTTTCTTTAAAGATACGACTTCCGGTTGTCCGCTTTAAAAGGGGTTGCCTCCCCTTAATTGTAAGTGCAGGAGGACACAATCAGCTTCATAGACATAATGTTAGGGTGCCCCATGCATAGATATCCTATAAAGACTAGATAGGCCACAAAGCCAAGTGCGCATCATCAGTAACGTCACAACGCGCCGCCATCTTGAAAGTTGTAGTCTATGTAAACAGGAAGTACTAAGTATTGGGGCATAAGCGTTAGATTTCATGTATTTTGTTTTTTCGCAATGGCTTCAAAAGGACCCCAATGCTATGCAATAAATTGTACCACGTACAAGAATCCACAGAGCCGAGCGGAAGGCGTCACATTTCACAAGTAAGTGTATTATAAGTTATTATTAGCCGACACGGCGACAGAGTATTTCATTGAAGTTGAAGTTTGAAGGAGGACCTCGTCATCACACAAACCTGCGGATACACTACAGAGACGATTATAAAAAAAAAATAAACAATAGGCCTATATCAAGAGAATGGATCCCGGGGCAAGCCGTAAGCGTCCACTGTGCTGTACAGTCCCGGTACTGTAATGATACAGCAAATTAGGCTTCTCTCAAAATGACACAAACTCACAATAAACAAAAGCTGACCGCCAGACGATCAATGATTGATCATGGCTTTCAGTCAGACTTGGATTTTCTTCTTTTTTTTTGTACCAGCAATAATCGAAAATCCTCCATTTTTAGTATAAATGACTCATATAATGATCTGACCATCGCATTTTTTAATAAATAATGAAACAGTAAAGAATTGAGGATCTTGACAGCTGTCGCCGAAGGTGAAATTAATTTTCTTTTTTAATTGTCAGGTTTCCAAGTGCTGAAAAAAATCCAGATCTTTTGCGTGTATGGATTCGCAACTGTAAGAGGATGAAACAACCGTCTAAATACAGCCTTGTGTGCAGTAAGCATTTTGAAGATGCTTGTTTTGACCGAACAGGCCAAATAACTCGCCTGAGAGAAGGAGTAGCCCCCACTATTTTCAATCTGCCTCCTCATTTACAGGTATGACTTTGCTGAAATTGGCTCTCACTCTCTAGATGTTGTATTCCGTGGGTATTATCTGTCATTGTCGATGTGATATTATTTTATTCGCTTTTTATACGCCCACATTTTCAAGTGGACGAATATTGTCGTTGCCCCTGTCCGTCCGTCCACAATTTTTGGGTGGACTCTCTACAGTTCACAATTCTTGTCCGATTTTGACGAAACTTGAAATGTTGGTTTATCCCAGTCCCAAAAGATCTCGACTGTTTTCGATATTGGCATGTAATGTTGTAATTGATTCACTAATGCATGACTTGTTGAATAAGTAATTCATGCCCCTAGATGATTAAATTCCTTACAGTGTATTTCTAGTTTCTATCATATTTTGTGATCAATAAATAAATCATTATTTTACTCTTTTAGCTCAAAACGTCCAAAGTAAGGAGTACCCTGAATTCATGCAATGAAAAGCTTGAAGGAATTGAATCATCTGCTGTTGACCCAAATGATGTAGAGTACTTAGATAAAATTGTAATAAATCAGGTAATTTCCATCTTTCTCTTAAAGGGACAATAACACTCTTGCTGGCTTGAAAGCTCCAGAAAATAAATAATATCTCTATCTAAGTACTAGATGTTTAAGTGTCCTACCTGTTGTCTAAATTATCCATTACATCCTATTTTAATAGTCCAGAGGGTTCGAAAATATTTTTAAATCGGAAGTTTCATAAAAGGTTTACGTTCGACGTTTCAAACCATTATGTTGAATTTTTCAAAATTTTTAAATTAGGTGTGTTAAGATTAAATTTGTATCATCAATTAATTGAAATATTGTAAAATAGTACAATTTGTTGACCAGAATAAAGATTGGGGCATATTATTCAGTTACAACAAGAGTGGTATTGAGCCTTTAATGGTTGTGACCAAGAATTACATGTATGTTATTCATTGTGATTGAATTGATAATCTGTAACATTAATTGTTTCCAGTGTTGTATATTTTAAATTATTCATTTAAACTATCTGCTTGATATTTACTCATAAAAAATGATGATATAAATTATTACATACATGAGATTTTATCACACATGCATAAGGTGAATTATGACCTAATGGTATTTATAGGGATTACACTTTTTGGATAAAGTAGGAATTCCGCTACTGAAAGTGGGTTTGTCCCATAATGGTATTTGAACCCACGTTCATTCCCAGAGTAAGGCCCAAATCATCAGCATAAATTCAATGTCAGTACTCTTCTGGCGAGTTAGCTTTAAGTGATAATGTGCATTAAGTTATGCATTACATATATTTCATTACTGGATATTTGTATTAATAGTAACTTCTGTTTGTACATATATCTGTAGGATCATTCATATACCAGTTCCCCAATGAAATGGAAAAGGAAACTGCAGGAAGCGGAGGCAAAGCTTGAAACTGCCAGAAAGAAGTTACATAATTGCCAGAGACGAGAGCAAAGATCAAAACAAACTTGTCAAGTTCTGGTGCATGATCTATATGAAAAGAATATGATCAATATGGAATTACGCTCTAAGCTAGATTCATATGGAGGTATTTATTTTTGCACTTTGGAATAATATCTGTTTACTGAGTCTCAAAGTGTTAATATCACTGTTGTCTTGAGGTCTGTTGTTACCTACATGTACTATAGATCCTATTCAATTACTTCAAATGATAGTAAAACATTCAGTCCGACATTCATTTAAAAAAAACAAAACAACATAATCTATTCTTTAACCATATGATTTTTAATGGATTCATCGAATTTTGAGTATAATATTTTTAAATTCTAATCTAATAACAGAAATACCTAATTATGTTCTCAATTCTTATGCACAATATTTTATAATTATTTACTTTGGCAGATATCCCATGTGAGCTTTTCAAGAGACCGTCAAAGGATTACACTAGTGATCAAAGAGATTTTGCCTTGTCTTTACACTTGAGTTTTCCAAAGGCATATGATTACCTTCGTGAAACTGTCAAGATTTGTCTTCCGCACCCAAGATCTCTGAGACGGTAATTTTATTTGAAATTATATATCTGTGATTGTGAACAATTTCTTACCTTACTTTCTCCCTTTCTTGAATGATGGAGAACCTCACCAAATTTAGAATTTTTGGACCAGGAACTGGACCCCAAGCGCTAATCATCTTTTTCTTCTTGTTGTTCTTATGGTGAAGCTCTTCGAAAAAGCCCAAGGCTCCATCAATTCAAGTCAAGTCTGATCGACATGAAAATAGCATGCTTGTTCTTCGAAAAATTACCTCATTGGTTTTCTCCGGGAACTCAAGCTTCCCCCCACTGCTAAAGACCCATACGGGCAAGCGAATTATTGAAATAAAATTAAACCATATGTTAGTCCCAAAATGACCTAGTTTGTGTCGAGTGGACGTTAAACTCTATTTCTCTCTCTCTCTTTGAACAATTCTGCATCGATTTAATGAATTAGATATGACGTCGCAATTCCAAGCTGGTGGTGATGACCTCATGCTCGGTTTCTGGTCCATATAGTACTATCATAGAAGTTTATTTATTTGTGTGTGTATGTTTTTGAAAATATGCTTTGTCTTTTTTAGTTGGATAGAAAGTGTGGATTCGGCACCAGGATTGAATGTTGCAATGCTGGAGGTACTTAGAAAAAAAAAACACAGTCCCCAGATGAATATACAAGGTATGAGATAATTGTTCTTATGCACTAGGCCAAAAATAAAAATATTTTGTTTCTGGTAACCCGACCGACTCATAGTATAATTTTTCATATTGCCTGCATCATCTTTGAAAGCACACAACATAATTATTATGGATCTAGATATGAGTTTTTTTTTAAAAAATAACACCTACCTACCCTACCTATTTTCCATCCGTTACAGGAAATAGAACCCTTTTTTTTGGTCCTATATGTGTAAAACCATTCAATTTCCAGAAACTGTACCGAAACAAGTGATATTTGTTGGTCCACTATTTATTTTTTCAATATTGAGAGAATCCAGGAAAATGGACCTTTTTGGAGCAAGATTGTGAAAAATCTATTTATTTATTTAAAAGTAAAAGAGTATGTAGATATCTTATTTTTGAAACTAAACTCTGAGATATAACTATGGAATACAGTTACTTTGTTTATTTGTGTGTGACCTTTTGTAGAGTATTCTCAAGCAAGTTGTATGTTTAGCTCGGTATTTAGCAATATAATGATAACTTTTTACATTTTTTCAGTTGTTGCCTAATGATTGATGCTATGGCTATCCGTCGCCACATAGATTACAACTGGCATGATGGTACGTATAGTGGCTATGTAGATATGGGTCATGGTGCTGAAAATGGGGAAGCTAAAGAAGCTCTTGTCTTCATGTTAGTTGGACTGAGTGGTGGATGGAAAGCACCCATTGCTTACTTCTTCACCAAGGTCTTGACAGCTGAGACCCAGAAGCAACTGGTTCATCATACCATTGATAAACTGCATGAATTAGGCTTTCAGGTGCATGCATTAACTATGGATGGCCATGCCACCAATGTTTCCATGTGTACTTTGCTTGGTGCTAACTTTGATTTCACAGGAAATAATTTGCAAACATACATTACTACTGGTCTACCACACAAAACGTGCATAATTTTTGACGTCTGCCATATGATAAAACTTTTGAGAAACATGCTTCAGGCCTATGGTGCTTTAGTTACATCTGATGGTAAAGTTTCCTGGCAGTACCTGAGTTTGCTCAATACAGTGCAGGAAGAGGACGGTCTTAGATTGGGTAATAAGATATCATCTCGTCACATCATGTTTTTCAAGCAGAAAATGAAGGTGTCATTAGCTACACAGCTATTCTCTTCATCTGTTGCCAAGGCTCTACGTACCATGAAAGATATTGGTGATAGGAGGTTTGAGGATTGTCTTGCAACTGTAAAGTTTATTGAGGTAAATATATGTAGCTTTTATCCCAATCAGCCTAGATTTACAATAGTAAAGAAAACATATTTTAATTTTGTTTAGAGGATGACAATTAAATATCGAAATTTTTGTATCCATTATTTAGCGTATCGACAGACTGTTTGATATATTGAACAGTAGATCTCCCAGAGGTAAGGGCTACAAAAGCCCCATTAATGCTAGCAACTTGGCTGTTACTGAGTCATTTTTGAAAGATACAGAGGCATTTCTTCTGAACATCACAATGCTCGATGGCCAGCCCCTTTTGACAACTAAAAGGTAGCATAATGAGAGTTGGGCTTTGAAATGTTAGACAGTTAATGTTTCTGTATTAAATTTCTCAAGAGTTGTAATTTGTTTCTGTGCAGGAATGATTTTTTTCTTAAAGATGCATTATGCAAGAGCTAAATCTGCCTATTGCACGTTTTCTTTTGGCTTCAAATGTTATATAAATTATTATTTAGACATTTATTCACATGACATAATCAACCCTTTAGTGCATCGGATGCCCGAGATTAGAGCCATTTAAAAAAATTTAACATTAAAATGGATAGTCTAGATTGTCAAATATCGTTGCTAGGATAATAAACAATCTACGCTCTATCTTGTCAAAACTTCAAACACTTATAACTTAGCTCAGAATAAAGTAATTTGAAATTTTCAATATATTCATTTTTCATTAACTATTTATTTTAACTATTATAGCAAGAACGACCATCCCTTTATTTAAATCTTACATAATGCATCTTTAATTGTTTCTAATGTTTTATTAATTTCTATTTAAAGAATTATTTTTTGTTTAAGACTATTTTCCCATGAAATTTTGATATCACAGTTGTGTGGACATTTAGTCTGATAGGCAAAAAAATGTCTTTAAACTGATAGGTTGATTCTTTATCTGTAAATTTTACTGCCATACCAATTATTACTTGCCTTTAAATTTTTAAAAGACACAAATATCAAACATTATTATTATATGAAATGGATATTGCAGTAATTAGATTTGAATATTTAACCCATTAATTTTCACGTTGATGTATGTTTTAAAATCTATTTTCGTTGCATCTGGATTTGTTCTTCTAATTTATACATGTACTAAAATTATTCAACAGTCTTATTTTTTCTACGTCATGTATTATATTTTGTAATGGATTTGTACTAGATTAACTTTATTTTTTTCTCCCTAGGTCAATGTGTGGGAAAGGTTTAATTATTGCAATTGAATCTACATTGACCATAGCACACCAAGTTCTTGGTAATCAGAAATATCTGCTATGCTACAAATTAAGCCAGGACCACTTAGAATTGTTTTTCAATGCGATCCGGCGGGGTGGTAAGTAAAAAATTGTTGTAATTTTGCTTAAAGGGCATATGGGACCAATATGGAATTCTAATTTGTGTTTTTAATTTCGAATATTATGGATAATAAGTTAAAGGTTTAGCTCCTTTAAAATCAAGGTGCCACAACTCAATTTGTTCATCCAATATTTGATGTACATGTATGTTGTTATTTTTATCAACCAGATCTTGGATGAGGTTATCACCAAATCGGCCTTACAGGGATGTTTAGGACCATCCTATATTTGAAGATAATAATTGAGCTCGTGACTCGCTGTATGTGGCTTATCTTGCATTACATTTTGCTTGAAATTTCTTTCAGGTGGTTGGAATAACAATCCCTCTGCAAAAGTTTTTGAAAGCTCTTTCAAGAGAATCATTACCCATTGTGGTGCTTTGAAGGTGAGGAAAAAATTTTCAAGAGACAGCAATTGGAACTTGGTAGCTGTTGGTTTTCAAATCAATCTTGTTCAAAGTAAAAAATGTTCAGACATTTGTAATAGTGGTTTTGAATGCAGAAAATCTTTCCAGGTGTTTTGTCTCAGATTTAGTTAATATATTGCTACTTTCATCATGTAATTTTGAATGAACAAATTATTCACATGAATAGCAAAACATCATGGAGGTATTAAGAGGTATCAATCTAAATATAAGCACATCCATGCAGTGTGCTGAATACATATTGCCAATTTACAAAACATTTTTTTGTTTTGGGAGTAATTTTTGCCATACATATTTTTAGGTTTCCAAAGAAGGGAATTGTATCGCCCAGGATGACACAAGTCTTGTGCAAGCCAGTACATCGACTTACTTGCCACCAGATGCAGGGAAATCGGAAAATGATGATGGTAATGGTGAACTTGACTTGTATGAAGTAGAAGCAAGGAACCTCTTGGACCACAGCTACAGCAAAAACCAACTGTCTTTGGTTACCCTGAATATCATTGTGTACATTTCAGGGTGGATCATCCGTAAGCTTTCAACACAGTTGTCATGTCAAATCTGCAAAGATTCTTTGACTGGGTATCCCTCTGATAACTGTGGTGTCTTCCATCTTTTGAAGAACAAGCAAAATGGTGGACTGTTGACCCCATCACAAAGTCTAGTGTATGTAGTGATGTCTGCAGAAAAGCACTTAAGGAGGATGACAGATGTTTGTCGTGTGAACTCTTCATTAAACTTGTTGCGTCTTCAAACATGTGTTTTAACAGACTGTCTTGCTGTTGATTTATTTGACTCAAACCATGGCTATGAAACTCATGAAGGTGTTCAAAACCATAATTTGTCTTTAATTAGATCAGTTGTCTCAGTTTTCTTCAAACTAAGACAGCATCACATTGTAAAACTGCACAACCTCCACAAGCAATTTGATAACTGCAGACACACTTTAACAAAGTCCATTTTGTTTAAAGGACAATGAGCCTTTATTTTTTATATGGAAAGTAGAGGCACCCAATCTTACTAGAAAACTGGTGTATGTAGTAATGTCTGCAGAAAAGCACTTAAAGATTGGTTCCCGCGTACAAACTGGGTGATTTAATGGTATATATGGACTAAAAACATATTCAAACTAATTAATTTGTCATAATTATGCTTCAAATCCTTCTCAAACATTGTAATTACGAAGGAATGCCCTGCTATTAAAATTCGATCAAACCAGGTTATGTTAACGTCACGTCTTGGAAGTCAGAGGTGAATTCATTGAATACATAAGACGATGTTGTCTTTTATCGCTTACTATTATCGAATCCTAATTAAATTCTCGGATTATCCACTGTTCGCTTGTGACCTTTGACATCACGCATGCAGAAATTCTTAATCATCGGGCTGTTGATTAGGGGAACCCTTACATTTTTATCCTGTATACTCTCCATGAGTGTTTTTCGGGGAATCCAGTATTTTTCTAGTAAGATTGGATATCTCTACCTTCCATATATACCAAAATTGCCATACTTTTATTGGAAATAACCACCCTATAAATAATTTTCTGGGAACCCATCTTTAAGCAGGTTGACAGATGTTTGTCGTGTGAACTCTTCATTAAACTTGTTGCGGCCTCAAACATGTGTTTTAACAGACTGTCTTGCTGTTGATTTATTTGACTCAAACCATGGCTATGAAAATCATGAAGGTGTTGAAAACCATAACTTGTCTTTAATTAGATCAGTTGTCTCGGTTTTCTTCAAACTAAGACAGCATTGGCAACCTCCACAAGCAATTTGATAACTGCAGACACACTTTAACCAAGTCCATTTTGTTTAACTCTTAACTGACCCATGTGGACATTTATAACATTACCATTAAAGTACATATGTCGACTTTTGTCGACATTTCGGTTAGCCAAATGCAGCATTCATAGCTTAATGAGAGTTACTTCCCATATAAACAGACAACCTTCCTTGCTTTGTTTGCATCCTGTTTGACATGTTAAAACAGATATTTAAAAATCAGCACTTAACAGTGGTAAAAAAACAGATTTTAAGTTGAAATGAGAGTTGGTTTATTCATCATAACATTATGAGTTATAAGACCCTTTGTTACATGATTACATTAAATAATCAGGCGACGCCTTTATATATACAATGGTGGTGACATCGCAGGATTTTAAAATTTATAGGATTTACAATAAAAGATTGTTAAAACAAAAGTAGATTATTAAAGGAGCCAAGTCTCTAACTCAGTATTATCCATAATCTTCGACATAAGAGACACGAATTAGAATTTAATATTGGTCCATTTCATTCAATATTGATGTTATTATCTTGCCATGAACATAAGGGCTCCTGATATCCAATATTTAAGACACAATGAATGTTTTAAAATCAAAACACGAGTCGTGTACTCTAATGCTCTCAAGTGCCAGTTGTAATGAGGCGTATTGAGTAACGAGGCAAAGCATCAGTGCAGAAAAGAAATATCAAATCTTACTTGTGATGTAGACTGGACTTACCAGGCATGAGCGATTGGCATTCAATTTTCGACGAAAATAACTGATTAGAAGTTACAATTAAAATGTTGAAAATATGAATGTAAAGCAGTTTATATACACTCATATTACATTAATACGTGCTTTATGATCCATTTTAGGTGCCAAAGATTAGAGATTTAGCTCCTTTAAATTTATCCAAATTTAATGATTTACATGATTATTGGTAAAGATGCATTATTTAAGATTTATACAAAGAGCTGGCCATTCTCGCTATAATAGTTTAAAAATAGATAATTTAAAATGAATATATTGAAAATTTCAGTCAAATTACTTTATTCAGGGCGCATTTATGAGCTTTGGAAATGTTGAGAAGAAATAGCATACTTGTAGTCTCGATTGTCGATCAATATATTCCCAAGATAATAAGCGAAGACTCGATTGTCCACCAACCGCTAAGGTGATATTATTATTTAATGGGTGCGGTGTTCTAATCTACATAAAGTCGGAGCCATCCTATGGTCTAGAGAGTTTATTATGGCCTTGTTATGTAAATGTCTAAATAGTAATTTATATTACATTTGAATCCAGAAAAAGACCTGCAATAGGCAGATTTAGCTCTTACATAATGCATCTTTAAATAAAAAATGATTAATCAAATTATATAAAAAATAATATTATATAAATTGTGTTTAAAAAAATGATTATCACAAATTTAAGTAATTTTATAGTTATTGAATCAATCCAGTATTGAAAAGTTCATTTCTGCTAAAAAAAAAAAAAATAAAATCCTCCTTGATTTTTTTCTTAATTACTTCTTCTACCTCCTGGGTTCCAGAAAGTTTGGTTGTTGATTTTGTTTGAGTGACCTGTCTTCATTAGCCCAGTTGGAGCAGAGCAGTAGAACATTAATCCCATTTCATTTCATTTTGTTTGAGTGTTGATCAGGTTTTCTATTTCTATATTGATTGTAGTTGTATCGGGTGGGCTGTGAAGTTTTATTCTCCAATTTAACTTTGTGTTAAAAACAGTTACCAATATATTTATCCATGATCATCATTGAGACATTTTCACAGTATTTTATAGAACGGGCTGAGTAATTATATAGGCCCATTTATTATAAGAAGGTTGCACAAGCGTCAGTCTGACACTGTCTGTTGTTACCATGATTTTGATTACTGACCACAAAGCAGAATTATTTCATATGATCGAGAAAATGTATACAAATAATAAAACCCGATTCCAGTGTCACATTTCACCGCTGGTAACCGCCTGTACTAAGACACAAATATTATGAATCATCAACAGTACCACGGCCACTTTTCCTTGTTTACGTTAGGCCTACAATAGTCCAATACAATGACGAGTGTGGATCGAAGAAACTAAACCTCGGCTAGACCCCTTGGTTACGGCCAAATGATAGCTGTAAGGGGCTAAATTACAATTTAACGGCCTACACTAAGCCGAGAACGCCCGTGGCATTGTAAATAAATGAACATGCGGTTATGTTATGCACTCGGTGTTTTGACAGACTACAACCAACGTAGCAACTTCCAATATGGCGACTCTATTCTACCGGAAGTCAGCAGCTTATTGCCTATCTAGTCTTTATAGGATATCTATGTCTTTATAGGATATCTATGGCCCCATGCAGCCAAAATTTTCCCTACTGTAATCTGAACTCGACACGGCGAATGTGCACGCTTCAGTGGCTTGTCTCAAAGTGATTTCTGGCTAGTCAAGCGGTTCGATAACAGTCAGAACAAGAGTCTACGAGTCTATAAATAGCCATCGCACGTGGAATTCTCTACACATCTATCAACTATTACAGCTATAAAAAAATTATTGTTGACGATTCTGAATAGCAGTAATATTTCACTTTTTGGTTATTACACCAGCTTTAGAAATTACGTTCGTTTTGTTTTTTAAATTGCTTTATCATTAGGAGCAGCATCTTTTGGTTTAGTACAAATAATATCTCTGAAACACTCGGGTTAGGCAAGAACATATTACTAGCAGTAGTTTCATTTTACTTTTACAAGGTTCTTAAAACTATTGTTGAGTTGATCAACGTGCGTATTTCTGTTTCTAAATTCAATTTCTTGTTCCAGCTTTCTGTTATGTTTCGTAAAGATAGTAGTCATGATTATCCCGACCTGTCAGTCAGACGGTGAATGGTCAGTAGACCGGTTAAGCGGAAGTGGAAGTTGCAGAACAGTGTGCTATATGGTGAATTTTGCCCGGGCAGCGGCTCTACCGCCAATTCCACGTACACGCCTCGGTTTTCCGTCCCATTCAAACGACTAAACGCTTGCCAGACCCCCCGTCCTGCACCACTGACACCTGGAAACCTCACCGGAAAATCCCGAGGAACATACAAGCCCAACATCGGGATCCCGAAGACGAGTAGGTGGAAACGACACTGCTCGGGCAAAATGGCCATTCATATCGCACGTTGTCCGTCTTCATTAATCCAGTTGTTGCAGAAGAGCAGAATGTTAAACCCAATTATGTTTGTTTTTCGCTAGATATAGGGAACGAAATCGTCGGTTCCAGTTGATATCTAAATCGAAATGAAAGTATACTAAATCTCATCTATTCATACTAGCGATGGAGACCCTCGAATCCCCGTAAAGGGCCCTTCGGAACGTGCCGCCTCCAGCCGCCATTCCCTAAATCCATTCCTGGAGACATCCGGCGACCTCCGATTCCTGTTAATTGACCGCCATCGACCACCGACTTTTCTAAAAAAATAACCCCAATATATTAACATAATTCAGAAAAGGGACTAGTTTATATGCACAAAATTAATATAAATATTTACGATTATAATTTCCACCACATATTTCTAATATTGTAGGCTATGAGTATACAATGAAATGAAATGAAATCGTATCAGATATGCACACCTACATGGTGTACATATTATTATAATCACTATGGAATATTATGTTATTATTTACTGTTCTGCTCCGACTGGGCTAATGAAGACGGGCATACGCCATACAGTGTGCTATTAGGGAATTTTTGCCCGGCCTACTCATATATCGAATTCCATCTGCCCAGGGATCTTTTACGTGTACGCCAATATGTACACGTGACCTCGGTTTTTCGTCCAATCCGAACAACTATTATTATGGTGTTATGCCGTGTGGACGACTCTACGTATATTTTTATTTGTGGACGACATAAGTAAACTTTTCGTGTGGATGAGTTTTCTTGTGGATGAGTTAACTGGCATCCTGTTTGGTTACATCATTTCTGTATGTTTATGCAGTGAAAATAAAGTAATTCATCGATTCGTCATTCCCCTGGCTTCGTATCGAACACCGGCTATTTTATATTATAATCATATAATCTTCATTGCGGTGAAGAATACTTGACACGACGAGAAAACGAAATTAGTTTGATTCACTATTCCTGAACCTCACTTATGGGTCATTTTTCTCTTCGCATTGAGGCCATTATATTTTTCAATGGGTACCAAGATGAATTTTAGTTATTTTGAAAAAATGATATGTCAAATTATGTATTTGCAATTGGGGCCGATGGATCCCTGGCCCTTCTGGGCCCTTGGACCAATTGATGAGTAATAACGGTACGTGTTTGTGTTTAACTTGCCTTGGACCAAAACGCATCTGAGCTTGGTACAAATTTCTGTAGAAAAAGACGCGGGCTAATATTTTGAGAAATCTTTTATTTTATTTTGGCATCCAACATCCATTTCCAACAGGCCCGCGTTAGGCGGAGTGCAACCGGACTGCAATGTCCCGATGTTAAAGAGGCCCCCCAAATTAGTTCCAAAAATAATTTATGATTTGATTTATTCTGTTGTGCCAAAGAAATGTATCAACCATACTGACATACACATTGGATTTGTGTGTATGACGGACAATGACCAGAATAATTATGTTCGTTTTTCACTATTCATACAAGGCCCCGGGTGATATTTTCAGCCAAGAGTCCGATGCCAGCTTAATCCGGTCCTGATTTCCAGATTATATTTCACAGCCGGATTAATAATTACATAATATTCAGAATCAATTAACCTGTCTTTGTTTTATTTATCTCACTACATGAATTTAGGAAAATGAAAAATAAAAAAATAAAAATTGCGACGGGAACGTTTTTAGGTGTTAGCATACTCAAGGCCAATACACTAAGCGTTACCACGGACCCTTTTGGCATTTATTCTGTCCCCAGTAACTTCCCCAGCCACGGTTAAAGCAAACTTTATACACCGGTGCAACGACCTGTGTCTAAATCTTTATCACCTTCTCTTTAAGGGCTACTCCTAGCGAACAGAATCGAATGAAACGTGAAATACCAGTAATTGTTGATGGTTGTTTTTTTATTTACCCGTAGGCCGTTTAGTTCTTGGTTGCTGCGAAGTATGTTCTTAATCATAATTCCTCAAGGTGTCAAGGTTTGGTTTGTCATGGTCAAATCAATTCAGCATGTGTCACAGAACCAACAATTTCCCGGCAAGGCGGCAACCCCTTAAGTTTCATATGTTGTGTCTGCCTACTCTCCATCAGAGATCCCAGCACGTCTCGGACCTTCCTCCATTTGTCACAAAAATATTACATCTTAACTTTGGTCATAACCATCCCCCCCATCCCCACCCTCCAAAAAAACCCAACAAAAAACCGCCCATAACTAACCAACAAAAAACAATCAGGTGTATCCATAGTTTATCACTCTATCATTCCCTTTCATATTTATCCTATTTGAAGGTCATTTTGATAGCTAACCATGCGCGGATACAGTGCGAGATTTAGCTAAATATTCATGGGCCGGAAGGACCAGGAGGTCAACAGACGACTCTTTTGCGGTTACAGAGATTAAGGTGTTATGGCCCTAGGAATGGCCAATAGCCTGAAACGTCATGGAGGCAGACCATCAATAAAATTTCACCAAATTGTGGTTCGTCTATTTAAAGCAACCCCCCTCTCCCCATTTCCCCCCTTTTGTATGGCCATTTTTGGTTATTTTTTTGGTCGAAAATGGAAGAAGAGGGGAAATTAATGGTGGTCTGCATCCTGATGACGATTCGCTAGTTGTCTCCCTTGTATGGCAAAGCCGATTTTTTTAATACACTTCAAAGCGTTCAAAGTTGACGTTTCGTATGACCTGGCAAGGAACAGCGTCCCGTGTACAAGATGAAATGTAGGCCTACGTAAATGAACCTTAACAGCTGGAATTTGATAAAGAGCCAGCGTACGCACCACTATCCTTGCAAAATTCTCCTCATGGAACATTACATGGCATTTTCCCGCCATCTTTATTTGTTCGGTTGGTGCAGAAAAGGACATTAAACCCATTTCATGGCCATTTCTGTTTTTCTTTACAGGGAGTAACATTGCGAAAATCCTATTCGCATGGACGAAACAAAGGGATGACAGAAGGGGTGGCGACCTCGGGGCAGCCATTTCAGAACTGGGGAGGGTGATCCAATCAGAGAATTAAATTAATTAAAGTTTTTTTTTTAAAAATTTGAAATTATCACTATTTGTATGGTCTACTAGTACCAGGAGTTGGCTTCGAGCATCACCAAACCTCGGCACTCAACCTTCTCCATTTCATCCATATGGCTTGGTTACCTTTGACTAGGTGTTGTTTTGAGAACAACGTAATTTTTGTGCGCCTATATTTCTGTTACCCCGTTCGCCGATGAACACGTTAGAGGCTACATTTTTTGCGGATTCTTGTGAAGCATTTGGTGTAAAGCATAGTGGTGAAGAGAGGACGAACCCTATCGATATGCACCGTCCCTCGACCTTTCTTACCAGGGTTATGCCCCCTTTTCCTAAAACCTTGTGATTACGACAGAGGATAGAGTGTTTAACGGATTCTTTTCAAATTTTGTGTGAAGCCTTGTGGTTGCAGATGGGCGAAAGCTGTCGATATCCAGTTTCCGCAACATTCTGTACCAGAGTTATTCTACCCATTTTCCGAAAACCTCGTGCACACACTAGATCCTATGGGTTTTAACGCATTCTGTTCAAATTTGGTGTGAAGCATTGTGGTTTTGAGACAAGGAACCCTACCGACATTTGGCATTCTGCGACTTTTCTTTTCAGACTTATTCCCCCTTTGCAGAAAACCCTGTGAACATGATGAAGGCTACAGTTTTCAAATTTGGTGTGAAGCGAAAGGGTTCATAAAAGGACGATCCCTATTGATATTCAGCTTTTACTGAAAAACCTTTTAAATGCGATAGAGTCTACAGTTTTAGCGAATTTGTTTTCAAATTTGGTGTGAGGCATTGGGGTCATAAAAAGACGAACCCTGTCGATATTCAGCACCAACTTTTCAAAAAACCTTGTGGAGATGTTAAAGGCTACACTCAGTTTAAAATAGATTATGAGAAATGAAAATATTGAAAATTTTATTCAGATTACTTTATTCTGGGCGAAGTTATGACTGAAGATGAATAAGTCTCGATTTTATTGTTAAATTCTTAAATCTTGCGCGTGTTCAAATCCCTTTAAATCTCGGCTATCCGATGTTCTGGAGAGTTGATTATAGGCTTGTCATGTGACTAAATGTTAAGTAATAAGTTATAAGATTTAAAGCCAGAAAAAGACCTGCAATGGGCAGATTTAGCTCTTACATAATACAACTTTAAATTTGGCCAAACGTATATGTTCGATCAGACAAGTTTAACGGGAGCGAAAACCCCGACGCAAGAAATTATTAATTTGTCGGCGTAAGCTACACACTGCGATGTATTGATCAACAAGAGCTGATCTTATCGTCAGGTATAGGCCATGCCATATTGTTGATATTGTCTTTTTCACCAGACTGACTTTGTATTGTTACTTTATCCTTAGTCAGTCTAAAATATAGCTGCATTGTATTATTTCAAATCCCTTTTAATCTTTATCCAAGTTAAAGGCCAAACTTTCATAATTGAAGTAGTATAGTAACTGGAAACTGTAGCATTTGTGACATGTTCAGTGCTCTTTCTTGGCTTTCAGTGACACAAAACCCTGAATACTGTTGTTGAAATAAACGAAGACGGGCTCATGTTTAAAACTAATATTTCAAAGACAGTGTTCAGGGGGTTCAAAGTTTGGAATGTCGCGTACCCATTGGCTGCCTGGTCTTTGACCCGTCATATTTACAGTAGCTTATACAACACAAAGCTATACTTAGAGAAGAAGAAAGACAGTTAATACGTGGGCAATCCGAAACATTCGTAAAAACTGCAGTTATTTACTATATAAGGGATTGCCGCCCCAGGTGAAGTTGAAAGTAAATGGAAATGTATGTTTGTCTTTCGTGTTACTGGCTAATTGAAAATATAGTCAGCACATCAGAGACGCCTGCAATAAGTTTTTGAGATAGTCGTGGAACTTATATCTTGAAGTTATATACTTGAATCTATTTGTTTCAATATACATGTATGTCGATATACCTGCCGAACTTCGTCGGTTATCTCAGGGTCCTCCGGTTTCCTCCCACTGCTGCAGACCACTACCCACAAACAAGCTATTGAAATACAATTTCACAATATGCTAATTTAGAAATGACCTAGTTTATGTGGAGTGAACCTTAACCCCCTCCCCATCTCTCTCTCTCTCTCTCTTTCTCTCTCTCTCTCTGAGAATCAGAATATATAAATATTGTCTAATATTTCCGAAGCAATGGTTACGAGCATTATCCGCCCAATAACCCTCGCTACACTGACATTACAAATCGGCTACCACACCATCTGTTTTTAAATCGACATGGGGGTAAGCACGAATATAATTATTTTTTCTACAAGTAGTTCCAAGTTATAGCCGCTGGGTAAGTTATGACTTGATACAGTCGCCTTGAGATTTTCCCTAATAATTTTACCTGTGAACGCACTATTACATATCAGAGGATAAATGAAACTATCTACACTTTGGAACGAAACAATTTACCGTTCTGGTATAGATATATAAATACTGGAATAAATATGTGACACTTATCGTTAAGGTTCAAAACATGATTTAATAGGCCTAACTATAAATAAAAAAAGTTTGGTTACATACGATCCTATAGAAGAATCTGAATCAGGATTCATTTTAGATTCAGTATCTGCTCATCTTAATTCTGTTCGAATTTGAAATCATTTTATAAGTTTAACGTTTGCTGACTGGAGTCTAATTAGAAGAAAATACCGAGTAAAGAATGCTATTTAAAGGAATACAAATTTGGATAGTGGCCAAACACACGTTAAATTATCAATCCCTGGAAATAACTCGACTCTTAAAAAGCCCATGAGCCACGGTCGCATGGTGGGTATGACACTGGCTCACTAATCAGGGGGTTCGATCCCGTGTTGACCGAGGAAGTTTCCCCCCTTCAGTAGTGCGATAAACGTAAGACGTTAAAACTCTCAACATGATACCGAAGAACCGTCAGTATTTGTTTGTTTTCTCATAATATGAATGATACCCTGGACACTTTATGTGAAGATACCAAACACAACTCTTTAAAGGCATAAATCATCTGGTCAAAGGCATTGTTTATGTTATATTTCAATATTAAGAGCTTTATAAAGCAAATATCATATTTTCTTATCAAGATGTTGAGACATTTGTTTGTCCGTTTTTACCACACGTACCCAATGAAGAACAACAGTGTTTTCGTGAACGTGTACGGTATCAGTTTCTTCAAACTGTTGGTGTTTGCTCATAACTTTGTATCTTCTTGTATTTGTGTGCTGGTTGATACAAACCTTTAATAGTTGGTAGCTTTGTAGCGATTGCTCGAGTTATCATCCATATTTAAACTCTATTAGCCGCATATAATTCCAAAGTTTCCATTAAAGACTCAAGGGTAGTCAAAAAGTTAGGAGGACAAAATTTGCTATTGCTAAAATTGTAAATAAAAATTCAGTGAAAATTACACCCAAAGTAATTCGTTGTGTTATTTCTATACCAGTATACTAAACATCCTAAACTCTTGCATGATGAATTTCGACCGCCCAGCTGACTTAAAACCTAATTGATCGTGCTGGAGACTACATTACCGAAAATCACCCAGATAAGCCAAGTTGCTAGAGATAACCCCAGAATTCATAAACAAGATTAGTCATGAGATGGAATACACCACTCCTCCTTGCCCATGCCCCACAAATATGCAGGACCGCCGAGTGAACTTTTATGTGCCCGAGACAACATCCAATCCATTTTCATAATATTTAGAATCATTTAACCCCTCTTTGTTTTACTTATTTCGCTAAATTAGTTTAGGAAAGTGAAAATAAATCGGCAAATTGCAACATGGGCAACGGGAACGTCTCAAGGCCAATACGCTAACCGTTACCACGAACCTATTGACATTCATTCTGTCGTTAGTAACCTCCTTGGTCAGGCTTAAAGTATTTTTTTACTTTTTACACAGCCTGTGTCTAAATCTTGATCATTTCCTTATTCTTGGGATTGTCTCACTGCTACTCCTCCCTCATTAGCCAACATAATGAAATGAAACTTGACAGATATATATCGAAGCGGAGGTGGTTATGGCAAGCCTTTTCTCGATTTTCACTGGTTACAAAATTAAGTCATGGTTCAGATATACGTCAAATCGACTCTAGCATGTGCCACAGAAAGAAAGCCCACGCCATCGTGCCCACCCTCCTTCGGAGGCCTCTAGTCGTCATTAGCCCAGTCAGTGCTGAACAGTATAGGATATTAAACATCCTTTCATTTCATTTCATTTCAGTTACAATCCGATCAGTAAGTTTTAGTTTCTAATAGTGAATACACGGAATTTTCGTGAGTAATCAAGTGAGATATCCCTATCCAGAATCAGGGATCTTCTTTATTGGAATTATAGTACCTCCACCCTGTTTCTAATCGGGATGTGGGTGTTTAATTAATAAGATATGATGATCCATAAAAAATTTTCCAGTAATACCTTTGATTTGATGAAAACACTGTTAATCCATCGTGTAGTTGTCTTCTCAGGAAGAGATATAACTACCTTAAAAGATTACCACCAATAAAAATATAAATCGCTGTCACCTTGTTAGTTGTGAATTGGGGTTTTAACGCCCCCTTTCACTTAGAGTGACATCGCAGACAAGCCTATTTCTTGAGTAAATTCAGTAAATGCGCAGGACTCTTTCCTGTGTGAGATAAACGGAGTATTTACAAGTCACATATTCTCTCAGCGAAGATCGAAACAACGACCACAAGCATGGGACTCTATACCTTCTCTAGCTCTATATATACCACTTCCCACTTTTTTATTCACGGGGTAATAGGGTTTTGTTGTATTTTTGTATAACAATGTATATTTTATGTACATGACGTGTGTCTATTCTTCCTTGCCAATACCTTCGTTGCTCTGTTTGCTCACGTGTCGATAGGCTAATTACCTTTCTGTGCGGAGAGTTCCAGTCTCGTTCACTTCTCGCACCAGCAGAGAGAGTAGTTTCACAGGCATGTAGCAGTGGGTGAAGGATATGCAAACAATAAAAACTTCCCCTCTACTTCCTCTCGCTATAACAATAATTGTTTTATTAGTATAACAGGTAGCAGCTCTCTTCTCGCGCCAAAATCTCGCCTTTAAACTGGAGTTACTTGTGATAAATCAAGGAGATTTACGCGGTATGCTAATTGCCTTCACACGATCGGCGATAAAAGGTACCGAAGCTATACTGGGTACGCGGTGGCACGTTTAACACGAATGTTTCTAATTCCAAGACAATATAGAGGTATTCATCTAATTTGCCTAATCATTCGTTGCTATTTACTGATGCTGTATTACTAAATACTGGTACACGATAAATATGTCATGGTTGAACGTTTAAAACTGGTACACATTTGATTAATTATCGAATATTGTCACTGACCCGAGTTCAAATAATAAGTAGAGGAGTTAACTTTTGTACAGTGCTTAGTTTCTCATATTAGATTACACATTAAAATACTAAAAACACTGATATAAAGAAGATGTAAAAAGATTTACACAATCGCTACAGCTTAACGATTGCCTTTTCTCTTTCTTCAGATATCCCAGCATTTTATAAGCTCTAAACCACAACGTAAGCCGTGTCTTCAAGAAAGCCACGGTGGCTCGATTAGTAAGACGTTGCCTCGCTATCCTGGAGGTCCATTGTTCCATTTCCAGAGAAAGTTCATCGGGATTTTCCGTCGTGGTGCGCCCTTATCAGTCAGTGGTGCAGGGCGAATGGTCAGGCAAGGGACAACCACTAGTCGTTCGAATAACCGAGGTCCCGCGTACAGTTATAGAATTCGATATAATAGTAGGCCGTAGCGCCGTTGTTCGGGTAAAATGTTCCTCATTGCACACTGTTTGGCGCATACCCGTCTTAATTAGCCCAGTCGATGCAGAACAGTCATTTTTACAGTTCATCATTTATTTACTGTTGTTTATTATTATAGCACGACATAATTCAATTGGGAGCCGCAGTGTTTCAGTGAGTATGGTGCTGGCTGGATAAGCAAGGGGGCCCAGATTCGCTCAGTGTTTCGCCTTGTCAGTGGTGCAGGACGGAGCGCCTGGCAAATAACAGTGTCTAGTCATTCGAATGGTACGAAAAGACGCGATCCCGAGCACATATTGGCGTGTGTGGAATTCGAAACAAGATCACATAGCACCCTGCATGGTGGTGCAAAAAAAAAAAAAAAAAAAGCAGGGCGTTAAGCCCCATTTTAAGTCAAAATTGAGTTGAATATAATTTTCGAATCACATTTCGCTGTTTATTATTTATTTATTTACCATTTTCACCAACACCAGTGGCCACGTGTACGCATTTATGGAAATAGTAATTGTACTTTAACCTTATGCGCATTGATGCTTTTTATTCCGTGGTCCAAATAAAGTAGCATTTGACCTAGACGTATCGACACAAAGAAAACTAAAATAGCCACTTGATATATTGACTGGCTATTGTCGGTTCAAGTAAAACATGAAATAAAGAAATAGAAGTGGGAAGAGTTTGTCGAGTAAATACGACTGATAGACAACAAAGTAACGTTAACCGTCCAAACGTCCGGCACAATTGAATAAGTTGTATTGATGTTATTGAGACACCCTAGGATTAGAGCTTACCTGTTGATACACAGGTAAATATGTGATGAAAAGAGATAAAGATACTAAGAAAATGAATGAGTGAATACTGGTCTCGGTTGGGCATGTAGAATGAAAATGGGTTTAACGTCCTACTGTTCTGCTGCTCCGACTGGGCTAATGAAGACGGGCATGCACATGGCTCAGTGTGCTATGAGGGATATTTTTCCTGGGTAGCATTAACCGTTTCTTTGATTTTAATGGAGCCATCTCTGATATATTTTAGTTAATAACAAATGGTTTAATTCGTCTGGAAAGACCGTTAACAGTTTTATCCTGTTTAAATTCTTTGACATTTTTACAAAGAAATATTTAGCGAAGGTGTTGATATTTGAACTTCGTGCTATACCACAAGCGGGTTTTAATGCAAGATACGCCCACGGAGAACTGGGACAATCGATAAGGCACATACGCATCATCGCATCGCCCCACTGCTTCACGCCAAAATGGAAATAAACACGTTAAAAACTGTAGCCTCTATCCCGTTCACAAGGTTTTCGGGAAAGGTTATTAACACCAGAACGGAAGGTCACAGAAGGCTGAATATTGATAGCGTTCTTCCTCAATGCTTCACAGAAAATTTGAACTAAAGATAGCTTCTATCTCGTTCAGCAGGTTTTCGGAAAAGTGGGGTAACTTCGAAACTGAAGGCAGTGGAATGCTGAATATCGACAGAGTTCGTCCTCGCATGAACTTAATGCTTCACAAATGTTAAAAACTATCGCGTTCACAAGGTTTTCTGCTAAGCGGGCAAAACTCCGGGACGAAAGGTTGCAGAATGTTGAATATCGATTGGGTTCATTCTCGCAGGACCCCAATGCTTCACACCAAACTTGAGCAAATTTCGTTCAAAACTGGGGTGGGGGTACAGAACGGTAGGTCGCGGAACGCTAAATATCGATAGGATTCGCCCTGTTATGATCCCAATGCCTCACAGCGAATTGAAAAATATCCTTTTCACAAGGTTTTCTGCAGGGGGAGGGGCGGGGGGTCAGATTATCAATAGGATTCGTCCCTGAACGGACCAACAAATAACGATGAAAATCTATACTAGAGTGCCCACAAACTTACACATTTTGCGGAAATACAGGAGCCAAACCCAAGAAGTTACCCACCAAAATCAATCTCATCCGAGATCTTTTGATCCACAAACTTTGTACATATACATATTTCACATTTTATATATGCGTAAAAGGTCGGGCCATAACCCAAGAAGTTGCGGTCCCCGATTTCTACCAAATTGTAATAAACATTTGAAGGTTAATCAAAATCGAATAAATATTGTGACCTCTAGATGGTCCACAAGCTATGTAAGTGAGTTACGGTCTGATATGTGCCAAAATCCAACCCTTCCGAGATCTTTGGGATAAAAACATATATTCTAAGTTTCATCAAAATCCGATAAAGTTGTGACGTCACCTTTAGTTCTGGAGTGTCATTAAACAAATGTGAACGGACGGGTGGGCATGGGCGATGATATAATACGTCCAATTCAAAATGTAGCCCTCTAAAATTACCATTTGACGGATTCACCAATCCGACTGCAGTAATAGTTATTGTATTTTAAGAGATACTTTTAAACTGACGTTGCCTCGTAAACAGATAAATTTCGACTATTCAGATAACAGATAAATGTCATCAATATAAGCGTGGTATATCCTTCTCGATATCCATTTCTATACGGCAAAGTTTGTTATATAAGGATGTCCATTGTTTTGGGATTCGTTCATGATAATCTCCATACATCAGAGGATAGTTTAAAGTCAGTTTTAGCCTAACTAATAAGCATACATCTATCTGAAAAGCATATTTTGCTACATACCAAAACTGCTGTTGAAACCAAGTATTTGTTGAAATGTGCCGCATGGTTAAACTTTTTGAAATTGACTTCATCAAGTCTCCGCCATATGTTTTTGCTTTCCCTCGTGAATTTTTAATGTACTCTGAGTTGTTCACAACATTAGTAAAATAGTGTTAATGGGCATATACAATATCTATAGCATACTTTAATTGAACATTTTATAATTTTTACCTTACTATCCCTTTCAATTATCGAAGAGACATGAATTTTTAATATATGCGTTTGTTCATTTCAGGTTGGCCTTTTAACACATGCTTGATGAATTATACGCCTATTTTTTCTGATTCAGTGCTCAACATCCATCTTGCTTTTTTGCTGTAAAATATCTATTTTTTTTAATATGTGTTAGCTTTGATAAATAAAATTAGATTACCAATCTTTTAATTTAAAGTGCCGGGGTGAAATGTATATATAAAAAGAGAGCAGTTTCAATAAGAATTGTTACAATAAAGCAATTGCACGCTTATTAACAAATCAAAAAACGACATAATTTGTAATTTTTCAGCCCTTGGAAATGTATTATTATTCTGAACCTTGACACCTTCCAGGTAAATAAAGAGGCAAATTTTATCTGATGACAATATTGATAGAAAGGATTTTACACTTTTCTCCATATAATTCTTTCTGTGTAGATATGCCGTAAATTTCTGTAGTGTGCAACTTTTGTTCTCCTATTTATATGCGTACTGTTACATCTTTTTGGAAAAATTTCAAGTAATCATATCACTATAGTGAGCTATCGATGTTCTACGATAATAAGAAATAAATTAAGAAAGGATAAGCCCCTAGCGATACTGAAATAGTTGCATCATTTTGTTATTCGTATGACCACCTATAGCCAACAATTTGTACTGCTCCCATTTCTAAACTATGAAACTGTGGATTGACAATCTATTTAACGGTGTACATAAACAAAAATAGCCGACAATAATGCAATGTGGATAGTTGTTATTAAAATGTCTTCTATATCTATACATTTATCTTTGCCGATAAGGGGAGAAACGTACTCCGTAGCACATAAGCTATTGAGATATTTATCATCTAGTAGTATTCTATACTATCTTAGGTGTCTTATTGGATATGATATATGGATTGACCTTAAGTCGAT
This sequence comes from Patella vulgata, assembly GCF_932274485.2. Lineage (NCBI taxonomy): Eukaryota > Metazoa > Mollusca > Gastropoda > Patellidae > Patella > Patella vulgata. Next base: position 51,538,135 of record NC_065885.2, read on the forward strand.
CAGTTTACGTCATTTACTACACCTTTTTAGCGTTTACTTCACAACTTTCCATAAGACCGGTGACTAGACGACGCAATCTGATAGATTACCATATCACGTGATGCAACGACCAATGAAAATAATCCATTTTCCTACCTGGGCAGAAGTAACCAATGAAAAGATATAGCGGCTTGTAAAAAGCTGTAATGAATAATGTTCGGCTTTCAACACTGACGGGATGTATCATTTGCTCTGATAGATAGCTAGGAATATCAATACATTCGATGTGGTTTTACACCCAAACTGGATTAATACCGTAACCATCAAGTAGGAATGTGTGTGTGAAAAAAAGATGGCATATTGCCTGTTGCCGACACGGCACTGGATATTAAGAATAATTTTACTTTTTCTGTTTTTAACAGAATGCCAGGTTCTGGCTATTGCTTGGATGTAAGTGATCTTTTTTAAGTATTCATTCATGATTTCAAAACGAAATGGCGGATTTAAATCTAAGAAGACATTTACAACCATTAAGCTTTTGATAAGGAGACATTTTATTCTTCAAAATAGCCATAATAATCTAATATCAGCAAATACAATCTGAGTCGATCCCCGTGCTAAAATGTGGATAGTCACATTCACAAACATTGATAAATAGAAACGATTATATTACATATTATATCTTTGATGTTGAATTTCACTTCAAAGAAAACGTTGGCTACAGGTTAGATTTCAGAATTTCCAAATAGTGGAGACCCTACACTATTTCATTTCCCTAAATTATTTTAATTCATTCATAAGGCTGATGGGTTTTTTACTATATTATGAAGAATTATGGAGGTTTCAGGAATAATTATTTTGTAAACTTTGAAATTAATATTTTTAAATTAGTTTATCCATTAGCCTACATTAGCCCATTTTACATATTGTAAATTAATGGAGGTTATTTAAAATGCAGAAAGATAATTACTTATTATACAATATTTTGTAATATTTATTGGACAATTGATATTTTTTATTATAAAAATATTAAAATATTATAATTTTAGATTTATTCAAATCTTTTTATAATTGATATCATTTTTAAAGAAATGACACAAAATGTGTTAAAAAGAAAATCGAATCGTTATTTTCGTTACATAATAATATAAACATTGATTGGCCTATAAATTCCATTAGGTACAGACTTTGATTTAACTGAACGAGTAAATTGTTTCATTTTTCTGTTTTATTAAGTTTGTAAATTAAGACAGGAAATGAACATGCCTACAAATCATCGACTGAAGAAAAACACACAAATTATTGTTATCTTTCGTACATCACAGGCCTACAAATTATTATGTCTCAAATATTTGTAAGATCTATATTAAGGACTTACCCTACACATTTCGGTTTATATGCTTCTTTAACTGACAAATTCTCTGCTATATGTTTTCAGAATTTATTTTTAAATGTCAGTAATATATCATTTCCAAAATTCCTCTTAATTATCTCTATTGAAACAAATGGAAATTAATAGCTAGTTTGACATCTGTATTAACAGAAAGCAAAACATAGAACATTTTTTCCAAATTTTCAAGTGATAAATAGGTTACTTAAGTTGAATGATTAATTTAAACATGTCAAAAGAACTACGCGTATTTAAAGATACATTGTGCCGATTTCTAAACACTACTATATTATCTTATTTACTATTATATCAAATCTTAGATAACCTAGACACAAACGCATGTCACTGGAAAAAAAATCACTTGTATCAAGAAGTGATTTTTATGTTGTCTGTCGTGGAAAGTAACATTACCTATTTTCGAGAATTATTCAAAGTTTCGTTCTCTGATAGGATAACAATTTATGGTACATTTCCACATTTAAAAAATTTACTTTTTATTTTTTTTTAAAAAAAGACCCAAACAAACTTATGGTAAATATATAAATTCTAATATAGCGATGCACCTGGTTTGTTCTCCTGGACTTTAGATTCATAATGTTGTGTCATCTTAGAATTAAACTATATTTTGTAAAATTTTGTAGGTCTCTAGGTGTTGCTTCCCTAGCAGGATCTTTGCAAAAAGATGACTGTGAAATACCTGGCCTTGTTATTCAACAGAAAGAAGTGTGCTTGAAAAATCCAGAATCTGTTTATTGTATCGGTGAAGGTGCTCGACGTGGAATCATAGAATGTCAAAAACAATTTAAATTTGAAAGATGGAATTGTACTCTTGTAGGAAATCAGACAGTTTTTGGACACGTTCTTAGTAAAGGTAGGAACTTTAAATATCATTCAAATTTTATTGGAATATTAAAGAATTCCATTCGTCCTTTTTTGTTGGTAATATGCTACAATTATATGTTGCATTGTTCAACTTTATTATGCAATCAGGTAAACGGGTTGTGTGTTTTTTACTGAAATGTTTATTAATAACACCATTTACATGTCGAAAGGATGGTTTGATGTTGATTAGGCGCTAGCAGCAAATCATAAAAAAATTGCGAAAAAAATAATAATATGTTGACAATTTTAGTGTTTTGAAATTTGTTTAGTTCAATATATTCTCTCAATTGATTATTTCTGTAATTGCTCCAATTGCATTTAACCCACATTTATACATTATATATCCATCCGAACTAACTAAATTTGGTTTGGTTTATTTTTAGCTACCCATTTTACTACGTTTTATTCATGTGCCGAGAGGAGTTTATGATGTTTTTATTCCACACGACTGAAAGTTGAAAGTTTGGCACATTTGGCCACAAACTTGCGGAACAATAGAGATACTATTTTAAACGTCGAATTTTAGTGTCGAATTTACTTTGATCTACTTTTAGAACGACCCTGGCGTTTATGCTGCAATTGTGTCAAACGCAAACCAATTGAATTCTACTCGACATTTAGAACAGGCGTTATCTGTATTCAAGGCATTCACAATGTAACATCATAAAACATTATTCAATTCGAATAGATTATCACTTTTCTTTGAATATTGTTCGTATACGAGTCATTATCTTCAACAGAAATATAAAATCTTGTCTCCCATACCCATAAAACTTCCATTTCAATCCCAAACAGCCGTCTTCTATTTATTAGAGGTAAAAGTGAATTCGTGTTGATAGTTTTGAAGCTATCCTAGAATTGAAAGGAGTTTTCTTTTGTCGAGTTGAAGTCGTATAGCAACTATAAAAAACGGGTTAAGTTAAGATCAATGTCGAAATATGATGTCTGCCTTAGGATTCTTTAACTACAATAGTCAGAAAAACATTAATCAACGAAACATGTGCGTGATGGCAACATTAGAGGGTCATTACAGCATTCAAACTTCTATTAAAAGCCCATCAGGGATATTAAACAGAGCCTCGAGAGAATTTATTATCCAATTCTGCTTTAGACGTAGTTCTGTGAAGAATGTGCATTTCTGCTAGATATTCATAAAACCTCGTGTTCCGCTTCAAAGCTTCGTCTTTGAACTTCAGCGTTACTTCACAGGCGAATTATTTTCGGCTTGCATGCAGGCACCTTTTGCTCTTTAAATTTTTCTGTCTAAAAGCTGTTGGATCCATTAGGAGCCTTGATGAGAACACGGCAAATCAAACGACTCTTCGCTATTGCTAAAACGTGCACATCTTGGTCGTTATATGGTGTACGCCATGTTGCTGATGAAATAAACAGTTTTCATTTTAAAATCATCTTTCTTTTCATTGCACTATTTTTTTCAAAATCGCTGTAGTATTGAATTGCTGAAATGGTCTCGCCATATTTATAACGTAAAGCGCAAGTGATACGGTATAGAGGGCGTGATAGATATCACTAATCTCTTTACTGTAAGCTCTTGATATCTGCTTGTACATTATTGTATAACCGATTTAATCTTCTTCCACTCTTTCTTCCAAATTATACACTGCAGATATGAATAGAAATATATTCCCTGTTATAAGAAATATTTCCTTTGAACACGTCGATCATATTATGTTAAGGGGTCACAATATTTGAACTACAAAGATATCATTTTGGACATTTGATGCAGGGATATTCTGTAGGTGCCAAAACTAACAATTAAAATGTTAAAAAAATAATAGCTTTTGTTTGGTTTCGATCTGATATTACGACAATAAATCATTCGGTTTATTTTTGACGTTTCCCGTGTAAATGTCTTTTTAAAGGTACCACCTCTTTAACAAAGGCGATAAACACACGAAGTAAACGTTATTAGTCACAGGGTTTAAGGGAGAAAACTGTGACTCTTTTCAACAATACATGTTGGAAATGAAAGTAAAAAAACAAGGAAATATTTTCAAAACATGTCATATAAATGGCAAATGACCCTGCCTGGTAAGTTTTAGATGGTCTTGGTCTTGTCTCGAGAATATCGAACGATTTTTTTTTCACGACAGGTTGATGAAGCCATATTGAAGGTCTATATTGAATTTATGATAATAAATGTTTTTTTATTATTGTACTATGGTCTATATTGTTCAAATAAGTATAATTGTTGTAAAATTATTAAATTCCCGACTATCACAAGAATATATCTTACACGATGTAACACGATAGTTTTTTAAACAGCACCACTTGATACGCAGTAGACGCCACTGCATTTGATGTCAAATCACTAATGAAAAAATAATAATTATTGCAATAAGTATACTGGAAACTAGTAATTCATTTGGTTTAATTCAATTCTTTTGAGATATGAGACAATCGCCAAAGTATGCTGCAGTACAATATAAGAATGTATCGTTTTCATTTGTAGTGCATTGGTAATCTGCTTGCGATCTCAGTGTTTGCACATACCGTCTCTATCTCGTTTTGCCGAACAATTGACAACCGAACTACTTTAAGATGTCACGTACGACTGTCTCTGTGTTTTATTCCTTTGAAAAAATACCGTTACAAATCACCCCTTAAAGGCCATTAAAGACATAACCACCCGCCTATTCACATTCAGAAAACTTATCAGGAATGCATCCTAGGGTTTGGTTAGCGGGACATACAAACGAAGTGTAGAAAAGCTTCTTTCACATAACACAATTCTCTTTGGCTTTCGGGTGACTTTACCAACATTCAGTGGGAGATTGTCTTTAGATTGGATTGGGGGTGTGTACTGGTGATTTAGTACAATATTCAAAGCCCACTGTGACGGACGCAAGAATTTGAAGAGTAAACGAATTACACCAAATACTCAATGAAAACCCTCCATTCAAAAATCCTCCTTTCATATGCTTTTCTCTCTTGACCTCTATGCCCGTACGATAGAAAACGATAATTATTTATTCGTTCAAACTGTAAATATGCATATTATATAAAAAAAATTAACATATCGGTTATCCACTTTATTATTAAGAACCATATCTTTGATTTCGACAATAGGAACAGCATCAAACCGTAACAACAAGATATCATTCGCATAGTCGTTCTCACCAAATTCTCTAAAGGTCTAACTTACACATCCAATAAAATTGTTGAATTCGGCTTGGGGTGTATATAAATTTTATATAGACTAAACATTTGCTTTCGTTGCTGGTATAGTTTGGGATTTTGGGAGAAATTGTATTGTGGCAAATGTGGCAATAAAACTTTGTGAAGGAGAAGAACGTAGAGTATGGTTTGTATTCGTCTACATAAAAACTTTTCCAACAGTTTTTACGCCAAAGGTAAATTCCCATAAACAATTTTCTGCTTTCATAGAATCTCATAAAAGAGCAACTGCCGTATTCAAAAACGACAAAACACCTGCCCCAATAAAACGTCTGGCCCCGAATTAAAATCGGGAGTAAATGTAACGCACAGGCGCCACATTTAATGAGATTTGCAGATTTGTTGTTTCATTCTAGTTTCTACTTCTGCTCTGATGGAAACTTACACCAAATATCAATATTTTAATGTTTATAGACAAAACATATCCATTGCAAGCAAAGTTTTATTGCTAGTCCCATTTGTTTATTTTATCAGATAATTATTTTTAAAAATCTGTTTTCGTGCCATATTTTGAAAGCTTTTGCGTTGTTTTATTATGCCCATGGAAGATGTTTTTGGATTTTTATTGTCATTTCCATTTTCTTTTCTATTGTTTATTTTGCTGGAAATGCTATTTTATTATTCGTGTGATTGTTATCCATGGGTATACTATATATAAATGTTTTGTTTCGAACTATGTTACAATGGAACTATTTAGATTTAGGGATTAGAACTCTAAATGAACTTCTCAAATAAATCAGTGATATCGGACTTAGCTAGAATGAATAAGCATACCTGAAGTCCATCACTACTAATTTTTGTTTGAACGTGGGTTTCTGAAGCCGAAGCTTGAATTTTGAACTATTGTTAGAAGGAAAAACAAATCACTTAGGTACGCTGAATATAAATCATCAGTGCATGATTATTGCACAACAGAAAAAAGGTGATGAGATAAAAGAAACCTAATTACACATGCACAAAAAAGAACTTGCGACGTAAATTTATATATGTAGATGAGGAAGTGATATTCACCTCAACGGCTTTCATTGAACAGCAAGTTAACTACTGGTTCTATTTTCAATATCAGTTTTTGTATAACGCACAGTTCCAACATTCAATTTTAGCATACCATTTTGGTATATTTTATCAAGATACGAATTTCAGAAGCTAAAGTTACTGAACGGTAAACACATGATTGTTTAAATACAGCAGTTCAATAAACTGTTTTGACTGCGCAGTCCTACACACAGATTTTGGCAACATCCAGTCAGATAAGTTCCATCTAGTGTTGATTCCAGGAATCATTAATAATTACTGGAAATAACCATTGGTACCATATCCCCTACTTTTGTTTACAAGAATTTCAACTTTGTGACTTTATGAAAGAAGTTTTGATTTTGATAATGGTCTATGTCCATGTGTATAGCTATAGAAATCTGATCACATTGACAGTTTCTGACGTGTGAGCAGGACTTTATTTTCACTAATTCCTAAAAAAATAAACCGTAGTTCTGACAGAAAAAGAGAGAAATGGGGTATAGAGTCCACTCAACAAAAATTAGGCCATCTCGGGACTAAAACCGTAGTTCTGGAAAGAAGGTGCGTTTCTTACATAAAAAACAACATCCATCAGACGATATTAATTTATACCATACACAAAGGATGTACTTGAAAGGTTAATGCTTTTAATAGGTTATGTTTTATTACAAGGAATTTGTCAATTTCATAACTAAAATTTTGAAAAGCATCCTAATACGAACTACTGGGATATTTTTTGGAAAATTGCATTTTGGATATATATCCAAAGGGATCAATAGACGAAATAATTTCTACTGATGAGCTTTCATTCTCCCTCTATCCGTTATCAAACATTGTACAAAGTAGTTCCTAATGCCTTTAATTTTGCAAGCTTATGTATAATGCTATACCCATTCGCCCGTCTGCCGGAACGACGTCGAACGCATGACTTATGCGTGGCAACCAACATCCCGACTCCTCCAGTGCATACGTCTTTGGTGCATTTGTGGGGTTGGATGGCTGAATGGTTATTACGTGCGCGCTGTATCACGAAGCCTGTCATTGAGTCAACTGGCGTGGTTTCGAATCCCCGGTTGTACGTGACAAGGAGTAGGGTCACCTGTCCAACCTCGTGGTTTTCTCTGGGTCCTCCGGTTTCCTCCCAATGCTAAAGAACACTACGCGCAAGCGAATTATTGAAATAAAATTAAACCATATGTTAGTCCCGAAATGACCTAGATTGTATCGAGTGGACGTTAAACCCCATTTCCCTCTCTCTCTCTCTCTTTGGTGCATTAAAGTTATAATTTATGCCCATTACTTCAAGAAATAAATATGTTTTAAACCTTTTTACTGAATATATTGTTGGTTTAGAACTCGGAGACTTAGATCCATGCCCTGTAACTGTATTAAATTAACATTAGCTTTGCATACCTCAAATAGAAAAATAACTTAATATGCGTATCATAGCTGATACAATTTTTGCCGCCTGACAAAATCGGTCGTAAAGCATTTTCAAGGCGAGATAAGATAAATATGACAAAATGGCCATTGTATAAAACATGTCTGATGTGACTGATAGAGATGTTTTCAAAATACTGGGCTGATATATTTGATATTCATCTTTGTATACAACACTAAAGACAGTTGTGTTTCTGTCCGTGAGTAACTTAGTTACCTAAACTTTCACATTCTATTCCATTGCTATATTTTGTGACATCGAGATTTACCTTAACGGGGATTAGATATGCAGTAATCGGGCTTGCAACGCGAAAAATATTTTATCGTGTGTTGGGTGTAACCTGTGTATATTAAGTAGATATCGGTTTGCGGTTGTGTGTTTTTTTTTATACCAGGAACTGGGTCCAAACGTTAGTCATCTTTTTCGTTTTCTTGTCTTCGATAAAATCCCAAGACTCCGTCAATTGAAGTACGACCGCCATTAAACTTGGCATGTTTGTTCCTGGGGCAATGGCACATCGGTTGACTGCCTTGGATATTTGGTATGGTGTCACAATTTCATGATGTCTGCGACAACGCCATACTCGGTTCCTGGTCCATAGTACGGTCGTACTTGTTTTGGAAAATACATATTATGTGTCCATTATGCTTTGTTAGATTATTAGTGTCATCAATTCTAAATTTTAGTACTGTTTATTATTACACCAAATAAGTCCAGTCGTTAACTCAGTTCAGAATTGCTGTGATGCCGTTGATGGCCCTTAAAAATTGTTTTTTTTTAGCATATTACAAGACCTAGACGTTCCCCATCGCCTGGCGTGGCTTTAAAACCCCTGGTATTAGTGTTACGTATATTGTCAAATCATGTCCTACCTCACTCTCCATTCCACCCAAAACTGTCACTGGAACTTTGTAAAACTGTGTGATTGTTTAAAAGATAACATTTTTCATAATTATATTAGCCAAACTGGTATCTTTTGTTAATATGAATCCATCGGTTGACTTAGGTACAAGTGGGCCTATATTTTATGTTACTTCCTACATTATTAAAAAAACTATTTAATCTTATTTCATAATTATTTTATATTTTTTCAGGAACCAGAGAAACTGCTTTCATTTATGCCATATTGAGTGCCGGGGTAGTGCATTCTGTGACGCAATCGTGTAGTGCGGGAAATTTAACAGACTGTTCTTGTGACATGAGTCGCTATGGACAAGACAATAAAGGAGAGGGCTTCCAGTGGGGTGGATGCTCCGATAATGTAGACTATGGCTTAAAATTTAGCCAAGGTTTTGTGGACGCCCCAGAGATAGTGCGACACGAAGACTCTAGGGATATACGCAATTTGATGAATTTACATAATAATGAAGTGGGTAGAAAGGTAAGAAGTACCAGTTCATTTCATAAACCATTATTTATCCCAATTTCGTTTTGAAACCCATACTATTATTTATAAACTATGTTCCTTGGTGGGTTCTTATCGTATCCCATTCATCTCGTTGGTAACTGGCACTTTGTTCAAGTCTTGTTCCACCAGATCAGAGGAAGATTTTCCAGTGACAAATCTATTCAATATTTTAAGTTGTCCCCTGTTTACACACACATACATATACATTTATTAAACAAGATAATATTTTTAAGTTGTGTTTAGATCTCACACAATGAATAAATAGCTTTCTGTCATCGATTTGATCCGCACGCTGCATGTTTCCCATGACACTTTTATTATAGAACTGGTATACTGCTACTTCTACACAGCCCATATCGCAGACAATATCTATCTTAGAGAGAGTTCCTAGAAGTTTATAGATATATTGTCTGCTTAGTTACCCGTCTACGATAATTGACTGGTCGTTAACCTAACTCGTCATTATTTGTATTGTGTATTTAAATTGCGGTCGACAATCTTATCAAATTAGATCATTGCTTTCTATTAGATCGATGGACAAATCCAGCTGTAATAAACAAACTTCCGCTAATCAAAGTGAACAAGAGTCATTGTCACACAAAGCTGTAAGTGTTTTATGAGCCACTGATAGCATCAAACAACAAGAAGGCAATTTGTGTGTGAGAGGGGTATTATGGGCAGGGATTATTGGTAATCTGTACTTGAGCCCTCTATCGCAACACTTCAAAACTCCTCCAGACATCAAACATACCGTACCGATAAACATAGAGTAAATTGGCTGATAGTTTCAGTGCAGACATTGAGGTGAAGATTTCGAAGGGCTATTACTAAAATGGTGGTACACATTAGTCACAGAGAAGAATGAACATACTTTGTGTCACCAATATTATCTATATAGCTGTCGATCTACTACTACTGGTTTAAAACATCTTACTCGATTGTTCGAAGTCGTCAAATTAAAACACTGTAGTCACTACCTTTAAAATCCCAACATGATAGAATAGATGTTAAATATAGAATATACGACAATACTCAATAAACAGTAGGTTGATTATGTAAAAATACTTTCTGGTCCAAAGCTAATTTAAATTGATAAATTCTAACTTAAGTCATGACAATTTAAACTTTACGTTGGGTTCTATTGATTTTTACACCGACATCTTTATGTGTCTTAGATAAATAAAGAAATAAAGTAATAATTTTCGTGTAATCTTTTTGCTGTAATCCAGGTTTTTGCAAATTCGGAAATGCTGAACAACTACTGTCTACAGTGTTTAGAATAAAATAGTAATATTATTGACGTTTGAGATATATGTGAATGATCAGGCATATCGTGCCTTTAACTACCGGTACTCGTTAATAAATAGAATAAAATGGGGTTTAACGTCCCGTCAACCCAATGTTTGACTCATTTGAGACTAACATACGGATATTTGTCCATGGTCATGTGTGCAATGCTATGGCGGTGAATATTTCCCGGATAGCGGCGTTTCCGACTACAACTCTAAAGTGTTTCTGTACGTTGACGCCTGTATGTACACGAATGGGCCTTGAATGTTCGTCCCATCTGAACAATTAGATAACACTACTCGTCAGCTCCGAAGGCGTTAACCCGCTTGAAAGAATCCCGACGAGTTTCTCAAATCAAACCTCTAGATAGTTAACATTACATTGTCATTAATATAACATATTATATTTAAATAAAGTCATGAACATTTTTTTTTTACCTTCTTAGAGCAGTGATGAATAAACCATATAAATATAAAAATTTATTCGTACTGCTCGCGTCTCTTTAAAATGAAGATTGTACCACCTTGATATCGTTGAATGATATCGGTGTAGGTTACCAACATTATTATATACTTACTCTTCCTAAAAAAAAATAGAATCCAAGTTATGTATCACATTTATCAGCGTCATATGACAAATATATAAATTACAAAGCAATTATTTTTGATATAAAGCTATTTCATAAACAGTTGTTCGCAATAAAAGTCGTCATTTCAAATTAATTTTGATTTTTACAAATTTGAAGTACAAGGCCAATTGTGAAGTCGTGCAGTTTTAAAGTTTTGTTTCAAATTGCTTATATACGATACACAATAATACAGGCAGTGTAAAGTATCTCAGACACAGGACGGGTATAAATATATATATATATATATATATATATTGTGCCTTTATCCATCTTTTAACAAAAATAAATAAGACCATAACATACTAAATCAGAACATTGAAGAATATTATTGGTTCTGATGATAATATAAAATCTTACGTATTGGTACAATTTAACATTTTAATATATTAATAATAATTGGGCATAGCTCAATTACAGAGAAGAAAAGGATAATACATAGAGACAACCCCTTTAACGGAGATTTAGGGTGATGTTCTGGAGTACATGAACCTTACACTCGAGAACTCCAACGATTTGTCAAACTGTTCCGTGGATAATGTTGTGTATCTTTCAAATTATTCAGGTTATCTGTCTTAGTTTAACAGATTAACGTCAGTTTCAAAATCTCGGCTACTGTCATGAGTAAACATTTGCCAATAGTTGTACTTGTTTGTAGAGGATGAAGTTATGTTATTTTGTAAAGACTTGTTTTAAGCAATGTATTGTAAACTTAACCATATTCTTCGAGACTATTCTTTATTGAAAGGCATTAAGAGTAGAACCGAAAGAAGATCGAAATATCTAACTCTTAGTTGTCTCAAAAGGAATTAAGATAGTTGCGATTATCTTAGTTTTAAATGTGGGGTTACATGTGGTGGTAATTTATGGCATTAGATTATTTCTTTTGTATAAGAACCCCATTGTGAAATCACTCGGAAATCTATTTATTGTCTCGAGGTATTCTTTGGCAATTCTTAATCATTTTTATTCGGTGAAATACGCGAAGAGTCTGAATTGAATGTCAGTCTTTGGCGTCTAGTTATTCCAGTCTACACCGGTAGTATTCTCCTACATGGGATATGTTTAGCGTGGTTCATCGAGTTGGTTCATACATTCTGGCACACGGTTCGTGTGCCAATTTTAAAATTTTCATTTTGTCTTAAATATTGGACACCAGAAGCCCAACATTTCACGGTAAGATTTAAATTGACCAACAAGTCGTGTTTGCAAAGTCGAAGACTGAATGATATTGAGTTAAAGAAATGGTTCATTTATGGAGAATTAACACATGTAGATTTCATCTTTTCCTGGCTTAAATGTTGATTTTATTTTGATATCCACACATTTTGAAACAAGAATGGTCGGATGTCATGCATAAAATTGGCGTAGTTTATTTTAGAAATACTTGTGCAAAATGTTTTCAGTCCAAATTTAAGAATTAAGACACTTTTACACCTGGTTTACTAATAAAAATATAATTGCTTCATAAAGAATATTGAAGTAATTTAGATTCGACAGTTTTTGCTTAAAAATATAGTCTACGAGGTGAATTTTGAACCAAATGAACTTAGCCATATATTTTTCAGTTGGATAACGTAATTGACTTCTTTATTGAAAAAAATGTAGATGATTTGTGTTGATGCAAATTTATATAAAACATCACAGGTGTCTTCTTGTGAAACTTTCTAATTGTCCATATCCCATGAATTTTTTGTTACAGTTATCACCAGTAGCAAGGAGATCTATTATAGTCTATACTATCCTCTTAATTAAATGTTATTATATGCACATCGTGATTAATTAATATTTTATTTAGGTTACTAATTCGAGTTTTCAAACGTTGTATTTGATAGGTTTGTTGGGTTCAGTAAATATGTAGATGACCATAACTATAGTATGCTTTAAACTCCATTCAAAGACTGGAATTTTTTTTTTCGTTTTTTTTTATATAAAATTGATAACAATGTTAAAGACGTTTTCGTTAAATATAACATTTTGAGGTATCCGGGTCTAATGCTCAGGGAATATGTATCTAACCACATTGCCTCTCCGTTCGGTCCTTGCAATTGACCTGCATTCTTCTGTCGGTACATATATCACAGGCATTTCAAATGTCCATCGAAGATGCTATAATAAGAGTGCCATATCCCATTTCGTAATTGTTCTGATTTACGTAATAGTTAGTAAAATTAATGCAGGTTGCTTGTGAGATTGCTGGTTACTTGTTCAATATGATTTTGTTAAGTCTGCTCTATATATATATTATATAAACTCTAACGAACAATGTACAAACAGTATTCATATCAAATTATTCCCAGCAATTGATGCGAGGCAGACTTTAGAACATCGATGAAGGATAACTAGGTGCGAACTTTAAACAGCTTTTATTGTTCATACATAAGTAATAGAGGGAAAAAATGTCCCCAAAACTGACGTTTGTAAAGACTTAAGATTGCTTGGTCTACCTTGGTCTACCGAATTGTGAAGCATTCTCTCAGAAGTAATTTATTACCAATCGGGTAAAATAAGCGTAAAAATTGTTCATTTTTATGGTAAAATATGTGGGTTTTCTGACAAGGTGTATTAGAATTAATGGTAGAGAGAAACGAACAATCCGATTTTATTTAAAGAACCTTTTTTTATACACCTTGAGACCTACGAAATTAAGCTTTAAAAGTAGAGTTCAAGATTGTTCGGTGTACTTTATTTTATGATAAATTATTCTAGTAGACTAAGCAATTAGATGATATCGGGACTAACATATGATTCAGTTTTTTTTTCAATACTTCACTTGATGTGGGAGGAAACCGGGAGACCCGGAGAAAGCCCACGATGTCGGACAGGCGACCCTGCTCCTTGTCACGTACAATGTACAAGCTTGGGATCGGAACCAAACCACGCGACTCAATGATCTAGACCTATCGACCACCCAACCCCCTTCCAAAGACAGACACATTATATAGCAGTTCAACTCGTGGATCTCGGGTTAATTATGACTTTAAATACTACCTATATTTTCATCCCAATATTTTTTGGGGGGCATCACAGATTATTTCATTTACAATTGGCATGACTAACACCACTGAATGTCGCGGTAGAGTCAAATTGAAGAGCAAATTTACACATAGTTACATTTTAATTCGAATGATTAATTCTTATTGTAGGATCTACACTACCACTGTTACACTGTAGACTATTACTGTTCACGTCTTGTTGTGTCATTCTTTGTCATCAGCATCATACATTGTTAATAATTCTTTGTTTAACAACCATCAAATCAGTATTTGATGTCGCTTGTTTTATCATTCAGCGACATAGTAATTCTCATCGATAATGTTTGAAAATTTATTGTGCTAGAGAATTGCCGCAGTAACGCCAAGAATCGGAATTCCTGTTAATGTTTTATTACTACAATATGACGGATGTTTTATGGTGATTGCGTCATCTATGGTTATTCCCTAACACCTTTGATGTTTTGCCTTTATTAAAAGGAATTGAGAGATTTATGATGTGTAACAGATAGTTTGGCCAGCTCGTCATCCACTTTTCGACATTTGTCATGTCTTTGTCTGGAATCGACAATCACGCGTATGAATGTGTAAACCTGCAAGAGCATGAAATTCGATTTATAAATGTCGCTTTTACTAATGTGACAGTCACTCGAATGGCAAAGAAACTACCAGTTTCAGCATTTCTAATCTATGTTGTGAAATAATATACTATGGAGGCGTGGTATTCTCTAAATAGCGTACCGTTACACCCAAATTAAGCAATAGTTTACACTAATAGGTGTAAATCAAGCATTACAAACAAATTTCAGTTTTTATAGTTTATATTTACGAGTATAAATTTTGCACAACAGTTAAATAATGGCGAAACGATATTTTGTTTGTTAATATTACACCATTTGTATTGTAGCTTTTACTATCGTGTTTTCGGCA
Source organism: Patella vulgata (assembly GCF_932274485.2). Classification (NCBI taxonomy): domain Eukaryota; kingdom Metazoa; phylum Mollusca; class Gastropoda; family Patellidae; genus Patella; species Patella vulgata. Next base: position 51,553,288 of record NC_065885.2, read on the forward strand.
ACATAAATATTAATGTTAGTCTCCAGTTTCAGTAATCCCAATTCATTTAAACTAATGCACACGTCAGGGCGAGTGATATACTCAAAATAGCGTACCATTCATTACGTCTAAATTAAAGTTTAAAAGTTTACACTAATGAGTGTAAATTAAGCAGTTTTAATAGCTTGTACTCGTGAACATGAATTTGGCAAAAAGATATATTTAGGCAAGTTACAAATATTAACGATATTTTTAGCCTAGTTGAAGATTTTATTATCTTGTTTTCGAAACCGTTAATATTAGTCTCCTGTAATGCCTTTTGGTCCAACAATTGAACACCCCACTTAAAAGGGAAAACCCTACTCTATTTCTTGTAAATGGTAATAATAATTGGTACATTGTATACCTATATAAGTTTCATGGGTCATACAGTTATATACTCTTGCTTATATCTTACATAGCACGCTATGACAAGTATATTATATTATATCCCCTTTGTCATTCCGCTTTTCTGTCCCCTTTGGTCTTTCTTTCTTACTGGTATGAGTGACAGCAAAACATACAACATACAAGTCTCCATAGAATAGATGTCTTAGTAAAGCGTTTCACCTTTAAAGAATGGCAATAAATTATGGCGCTGTTCGAACCAAAAGTAACATAACCCCCATACAATTAGTGATAAATAGGATATGCTAATATGTGATCCTCTAGATAATATTTAAGTAAATGGTAATCGTTGACTTTATAACCAGACCTCAGTTCGAGTTATTTTGCTACCCTTTTGTATCTATGAGATAAAAAAAACTTTGTGTTTCAGTTGGATATTCAATGGAGAAATGTTATTTTTCTACTTTGATTTCGACGTGATTTGAGTCATATTGTTGCGCACTTTAACAATAACTACTGGGATCATATCAATTTACTTTTGGTATACCATGTATAAATCCCTTTGGATTTAAATGAAACCGTTAAACTTGGCGAAGAGCCTTGTCTAAATTTTCAGTGTATACTATCCGTCAGTGCAGTCATCGTCGCCCAAATTCAACTTGATTCTTTTTCGTACTTGAAATGGAAAGCTAAATGTGTATTGTTATCAAGAAAGAAAAGAAAAAAAAGAGATGTGGGGCGAATGTATAGTAGACCTAAATACCAACATGGTGTATATCATTCTCTGTTTTTTATATTGACAAAATTATCTCGAATTGAAGCTATTAACAGAGTCTGCATTATTATTTTCCATTTTATTATTTGAAGAAGACCGATCTAAATCTGCGAAGCTTGACTAACTTCCTTCAATCCCCACCTTCAATTTGTTCGCTTTTTGTCTACACTAAAATTTGTGATAAGGTATTTCATTATACGTGTTCAGATGGAAGACTCCATTCTCGAAGTTTCCTTAACAGAACACTCGTCTCCGTAAAGGCCCCAAAAGTTGTATGAGAAGACAACTCACCGTAGACGTTAATATGATATGATCTAAATTTTGCTTCAGGGTATATCTTTTATCAAACCACAGTTAGGGTCAATAAATCATTTTAATAACATCTCTATAAACTGTCGGTATGTTTTCAATACGACACAAAAGCCGAAATAACGGACATGCTTGAATAAGGATATAAACGTATAGACAAATAATTGTCTGTATATTAGCATTGATATACATCACATTTATTAATACGTAAGAAATAAATATTATTCTGAAAAATGCACATATTTGACTTTATGCTCTACATCTTCATATGATGATATTAATTGGTGGAAATATTTGATATTTATCTGTACCCATTTTCTACCCTGAAGTAAATGAGTCAATTGGGGTATAGCAGATACAAAATGATGAGATTATAATTAAATAAGATGTCTGGAAAATATCGAAATAAGCAACATGTGCAATATAAATAGATTTGTCTGGCACTGAAAAAGACGACGAATACAGATGTAAAGTAATAATTTGTTGCAATCGTTTAATTTGTTAAGCATAAGAGAGTATATTTTGGAAACGAAATGAAAGGGAGTTAACGTTCACCTTTTTTTGCACTGACTGGGCTAATGAAGACGGACATACGTCTAGCAGTCTGCTATGAAGAAAATTTAGTCGGACAGCGGTGCTATGGCCTATACTCTTATTCCAGCTGTCAAAGGGCTCTTTTACATGCACAGAAACGTGCACATGGTACCACGCCTTTACCTTCCACCCGAACGACGAGACACTGTTCCTTGCCAGACCCTCCGTACTGCAGCACTGAAAAGGGGAAATCACACCAGAAGTATATTTTGGATGAATATGTTGACTTAAACGGTACAGTGCATGTATATCAACAGTTAATTAGACGGGTCCGAGAACTGACCCTTGGGAAAAACCACATTTTGGTTGAAAACGATAAACTCTGCACATTACAGAATTACCATTGTAAAGTATTCAATGGCTATGAATAAGATTTGATTAATGAATATATATATATAGGAGCCCCAAAACTCAGACCTGCTTGGCATGTTCTTTTCTTCTTTCTGTATCGCTTTTTAAAAAATAAATCGTTTCAATTTCGTAGATTCTCAAATGTAAACACCATGATGCCCCAGACGCTAAAATACGTATATAACTTATCTTACATTATAGATGAAGCATTTTATGTGTTTGTAAAGCACTCTGTGGGCACACCTGTACTTCAATCTATCATTAGGAGACGTTTTCATATCTAGCTTACATAAGGTAAACACGTTGGTCGTGCGCCATTTCATTTGAGACGCGATAATATCGCTTTGGATTGATACTGCCTCCTCTCTGCCAGCACTCTGTAGAACAAATTAACATCTGTATAGAGTATATGTAATACGTTTGATACAATTGGTGACGCGTGTAGTTGATGGATACCTAGTCACTTTCCTGCAATGATTGTGAATGTTTAATCATTATCATCTTGCTGTCTTTAACTATATCTATGGAATATTTTACAGTCCATTAATTTATTGTACTATGGTATTAAAACTGAAGTGTCGTGGCTAATGTACACAATAATTTACAGACATTATAGAATGTGTAGTATCAGAAAATGAAATGCTGAATAAAATCGTTATTTTATTCGAAAATGCGATTTGATCATTTATCGCGTCTTCTCCACTTCCGAAACCATGTAGATTAAGACTAACTGTTGGCAAGCCTTTGCTTTAATTTATATTCACGCCAACCTAGTATTCTAACGAGCTACAAAGCAACCACGAGCTAGATAATTGACTTCTTCGATGTAATTTTATTATCGGATGGGGATCATACACGATGCATACATTTTGAAATATGATGGCTTTCTTATATGGAACCGACTTGCTTATGGACAAAATGAAACTGCATATCTAGGCGAGAGTTTTCCCCGGATATTCTGATTTCTTCACACCTCTAAAGACCCAGACGAGCTAGGTAACAATTGAAATAAAAAAAACGTTTTTACGAATAAGTGTCTGGGCCATGTATCGTGCCAAAGATATCAGATATCAGCTATTACTCTTACATATACTAATGAAATATACAACACACCCCATTTATTTGCTGTGTCTGTTTTTACTTTAGTATTATCAGTTGTATAACTAAAACCGAGATTAATCAGATCTTGATATTTTCTTAGGATAATTATTTTTTAGTGAAATGAAATGAAATGGGGTTTAACGCCCTTCTGTTCTGCTCTGACTGGGCGGATGATGACGGGAATATGCCATACTGTGTGCTAAGAAGGATATTTTGCCCGGACAGTGGCACTATGTGCTACGTCTTATTTAACGTGCACGTCAATGTTTACACGGGACCTCGGGTTTTTCGCACCATCCGAACGACTATACGTTGTCCACAAACCGAAACAAAAAATTAATAAGAGATTGCTCCATCACTAATCGAAAAACAGATCTGAGTAAGTCAATTGAATACTTTATTTGAATATAAATTAATTTTGTTTAGTCCCTTTAAAGTGAAAGAAGATTTTATACACCTTACATGATGGTCCATAAATATTTCAAAATATGTACTATTTTACGTAAACGACTGATAATATTACAGTCTAAGTAAGCAAACAGAACAAACAAAACTACCTGTAATAAAAAAGGGAGTGGCTTATCGATTGCAATATTGTATTTAAGAATTTAAACGGTGCCTTGAAATCTGCAGAAACTAATGTAAGCTTTAAATAGTCATAACCTAACTTATCGATTTGAATATTTTTTGGTAAGAGTTTTTGTGATTTATCATTATCGGAGGCTTTATATTCGACTTTTATTCTAGGTTGTTGAGACAACGGTGTCTGCCGATGCAAATCATAAAGCCAACACGTTCAAGGTTCTATTTTTAAAGTTTAAAGATTCTGTCATGAATCCAGGTTCATGCTTCACTAAATAAAGTAATTATATGAAGTTGAAATGGTGGCCCAGGGGATGAGTAACTTACGGCTTTATGTTGCAATATAATTAATTCCGTGGTGTTTATCAGTTTGTGGTTTATTATACAATCCTGTTAAGTGATTTTATCGTTAGAAGTTATCACAAATATTATAAAGACTGTGAGTTTTATATTTTAAACTGGGTTGTGATTAGAGCAAATTATTTCATGCAACACTTCAGTCAGTTCTGTCTAGTTTATCCCCCCCCCCCCCACCAACTTCTTAAAACCACTAAGCGCAAGCGAATTATTGAAATAAAATGAAACCATATGTTAGTCCCGAAATGACGTGGTTTGTGTAGAGTGGACGTTAAATCCCATTTCTCTCTCTCTGTCTGTCTAGTTTAAAATAAATACGGTATTAGAGTCCTGTTCTTTCGTGTACATTGATGTAGACTGTTTAATTTTAATTTCAAAAATTAACATTTTAATGAGATTTTTATTTACCATTGGATCTTATATACTTGAAGACACGGGAGTTATGTACTAATGACATCATTTTAAAAATAGAACAGTCCAAGAAAAAAAATATTAAAAATGTTTTCCCGTCTTTGCGCACCATATTCTCGTAACGCTTTTAGACGGACATAACCCAAAAGAAATGAAATGGGGTTTAACGTCCTAATAACCCAAAAGCTATCCCGACGCTATCCCGACGCTTGACAGATTACTGAGCGGCCCACTTCTTCGGTTATACCCCCCCCCCTCTCGATCCATTTTCACGAAAACTTAAAGTTGCAATTGCAAATTTTCAAGTTATATTTTTAAAATGTATTAAAATAAAGCCTTAAAATAGATGGTATCTATAAACAGTCCTACTTTGTTAAAGAATAATCCTATTAATCCTATAATTCGCTATTGCCAGCTGAGAAATTGGCAAAAATATCATTTTTAACTTCAAATTCCAACGTTGGAAAATGGCTGCCCCATGTTGTCAATGGCAAAACAGGGGAGGTAATTGTGTTGTTATTTCCTGTGTCATAGATTTTTAAGGGTGGGAAATAATGCCCTTGATCGTATAATAGTGATTTGATAACCTATTGAGCAAAAGACATAGAAATAATTATGTTTTGACTTTCTTAGAAACTTTGAAATTCTCGCTTTAAAATAAAATATTTATAACTGAATAGAATAACACATGTCACAATTATATGGAATATAAGTTACTTAGAAGTTTATTTCTGGCGACATTTTGATGCATGGTTGTTTCGTCTTTATCAAGCAAAGTATTCCATATAATTATGGCATGTGTTAAAATTTTTATGCAGCCAGTTCATTGGTTGGGAGTTAAAATCTTAGCTCTTGGCCAATGATTGGGCTGCATTTGTACAATATATATGGCTCCTATGTAAATCGTTTAGACTAATGATAAAATAAAGCTTTCCCAAATTGAATAAACTGTCTTAAGAAAGGAAACTAATATTATGTTGACTGTTGCTTTTAATTTTTGCGTTTCAATTATACTTTTGAAATGTTTTATGTACAGCTATTCGAACAGTTATGAGCATATATATACAAGGAATATTCTAGACATTTTCAATTTTAATTGCAATGAGTAGATTCTCGGAAGACGTTATTAACTGTCCAGACTAATATAGACTTGAAATAAAGATCTTAATATAGATAAAAGGCAAACATACAAATTGAAATTACTACTGTACTGGTCAGCGGAAGAGTTTTACGAGATATAGCAAATATCGATGGTCAAGCGAGAGTGAGCGATAAAAGTAAAAGGGGAGACTCATATCAGTTATTGCCATTGCAAATTACTCATAGCACGGCTATATAGCTATGTTATTATCCGACCTGCCTGAAGATGACTAGTAAGTCAGCGAGATTTGTCGCCGCGATGGACACTAGTTTTATGGTCAGTCTTCACAGTTTATCACCCAATAGCCCTCGGAATTAAAATAAAACTTGTTTTATCAGTAAAATTAATATCAGTGGACAGAATTTAACATGCTCATAAAAAGAGACATAGTTCAAAGGTAGCCAGAGGTATAACAATATATTTTCTGCTTCGATGACTCCCCTTTCAGTTCAGTAAGTAAGTAAATCTGGCGAAAAGTAACGTATAGTCTCTTTTGTTTTTCCTTTTGCGGCAATTGCTACCCATTGCTCCACCGCCCTTTTAGGGACAAGGCAACTGGAAAATAAAGCGATTGCTCAGTATGGTGTCCTATTAGAACCAGACACTGTATCACCTTTTGGTCGATGGGATGATGGAGCTATGCAGCTTCAAATCGAGACTAATCCCATAATGGTAAGTGGTACCAAAGCTGTATCACCCTTTCGTTGATGGGACGATGGAGCTATGCAGCTTCAAATCGAGACTGATCCTATAATGGTAAGTGGTACCAGAGCTGTATCACCGTTTCCTCGATGGGACTATGGGACTATGCAACTTCAAATCGAGACTAATCCAATAGTGGTAAGTGGTACCCGATGTTGATAAAAGGTCAAGCATATCATATCTTGCCCTGCGCGCTAGCCACTAGGTGGCCGCTCTAAGTTTTAGAGGTACATGGGTAGGGCAATACTGAAAATAAAGCCCTGTTCTCGTTACCATAACTACAGATCACTCCCCGAAATGTGGGGAACTATGTCAGGAATGGTAGACATATATGTCGCCGAGCGGAGCTTTTAACATATTCTTTATGATATTTTTCAAGCCTATCATAGATCATGGCAGAAAGGGTGTTATGTACTTCGCATCGACATATTTCTACTATAAATATGCTGTTATTCATTTCGTTTGAGCACTTACATTTTGTTTGAAGGGAAAACCTGCCCTGATTTGTCCATCCTTGATTTTCATAAAAGAACGCACCGTACTTTGAGCGGCGTGGGATTTGGGGGCTTCCAAGGGCATGCAGTAAAATTGTAAAATGAAAACACATCTTGGTGACTTCTGAGAAACGCAAAGGAAATGTACAGCCGTCAAAGCAAGAATCATATTGTGGACAGTCTACAGGTCACAATTTTGACGAAACATGAAATATAGGTCTATTTCCCAAAGATCTTGGTTCCTTTCGATATTGGCATGTATCGGACCATAACTTCATGGATTATGGCCCCTGGTTGTACGAAAAATCACGTGTTTAGCTTGTGGACACTCTAGAGGTCACAAGTTTGATCCGATTTTGATAAAACTGGAAATGCCTGTTTATAACCCAAAGATCTTGGTTCCTGTCGATAGTCGCGCATATCGGATCGTAACTTCCTGAATTATGGCTCTTGATTGTACGAAAAATCGCGTTTTGAGCTTGTGGTCATTATAGAGGTCACAATTTTTATCTGGTTTAAACCAAAAAAACCAAAAAAACCCCCAAAAACGTGTGAATATATCACAGTTATACACTAATGATGGTTGAGTTCGAATTTCGTGAAAATCGGATAACAACTGACGGACATAATGGCCGCCCTTTGTACGCAGATAGTGTAAAAATATGGTATATCAAGGTTGTGGACCCTCTAGAGGCCACAGTTTTTATCCGATTTGGATGAAACTTTAAATATATGTTTTTATCATAAAGATCTTGGCTCCTATTGATAATCACACATATCCGAGAGTAACTTCCTGGATTATGGCCCCTGATTGGTTGAACAATCTCATTTTAGCTTGGGGATTCTCTAGAGGTCGCAAAATTAGTCCGATTTTAAAAACCGTTTAGATATATCACCATTCCACCATAATGAAGTTTGAATTGGAATTTTGGGAAATCGAACTGGAACTGCCCGACAAAATGGCCGCTCTTTGTACGCAAATTGTGTATAAGTATGTAATACAAAGGTTATGGACCCTCTAGAGGTCACAATTTTTATCCGATTTTGATGAAACTCAACACATATCTTTATATTCCAAAAATCTCAGTTCCTTTTGATAATTGCACATTTCAAAACATAACTTTCTGGATTAAGGCCCCCGATTGTACAAAAAATCGTTTTTGTATTTAGCTTGTTCTTTATCCATCTCTTCAAAATTTGGCCGTATCTGTCTGGCAGCCGCTGGTTTTCCAACTATTCGTAATTTTCGTTTTTGAATCGATATTCTTTCTACTATTCGAACTGCGTTTTTGAACTCTATTAAGTAAATGATATTCTTTCTACTATTCGGATTCGTTTTTAAACCCGTATAGATAAAAGATCACCAAAAATTGTTATTATGCTAATACTGCAAATTTCAACTTTGGGGTGAATCATACACACGACATTTTAGAGTCTATACCATTAGGCAGACAAGTGATGCCAACTGAAACAGGCTACAAAGAAGATTCGTGCGAGGACCCTGGAGAAAAAAATATTATGTTGTCTGTGTAATATAGCTTGAAGGGTGAGGGAGGTGTGGGGTGTAAGCGGAGCATACATATTTACTTTTACTCGACTTTTATGGCTCCGTCGAATCTCTCCTTCCACCAAAGGGCGATTAAGCACTTGTCACTGCACATCCCCCCCAACCCCCCAACGCCAATCGCCTTATATTTTAAAGGACGATGGAGCATGCATGAAGCCCTTGAGTTATTTAATGGTTTGTCCACCACCCCCGTCCATGAAGCCATTTAATTACTTAAATGATTGATTCAATGGTAAATCATTATTTTATCCACAGTTCTAGCATTCAATAAATAACAAGTACTAGATAACTAGATATTATTAAAATACATTTCCTGGTCAGACATTTGGTGCTAGTAAATATGTCTTTATTAACATAAATGACAGAATGGCTGATAATGGATTTAAAAAATGACCTTATGAGATATGACATCAACAGGTGCTATGGACTATAAGTGACAAAACACGAAGAATCGCAGAAGTAAGAGATTGACCCACAAATCAAATATATCAGTAATAAGATGGTTGAATAGCCTAAAACTATATTTTAGTAGCAATTAGCCCTATAATAATCGCCCTTTCCCTTATCATATACCATTACCTTGATCCTAGATAAAACCATTAAAGTTTACAGCATTACTATCAGATTAACAATTCTGAAAAAGTCAGTATTGACATTAAAATTAGAGGAACTCTACTAATGAAGTGGTAAAGTACAACGTATCCTTCGGGTATAAGTAATATGATTCATATTACGTTTTATGGGCTAATGCCTTTATTCCTGGTCACTTTAGTTAATAACAAATAATTATATTGTTTCTGGAAAGAAGGACAGGTATTAGTAGCAAATATACCGATAAGGATGGAACACTCTAGTGGCTCCGGCGTGGTTCTCCCTTGTCAGTGATGCAGGACGGAGGGGCTGACAAGGAAAGCTGTCTAGTCGTTCGGATGGGACGAAAAACCGAGGTCCCGTGTACACATTGGCGTGCACGTAAAAGATCCCTTGGCAGTTGGAATTCGATATAAGAGTAGGCCGTAGTGCCGCTGTCCGGGCAAAATTTCCCTCATAGCACACTGTATGGCGTATGCCCGTCTTCATTAGCCCAGGTTAGGAGCAGAACAGTAGGACGTTAAACTCCATTTCATTTCATTTCATTTCATTTCACACTCTAGTGGCGTATCTAGAGTTTGTACCGGCCGGAGCGGTCGTTGAGTTTGCACCCTCTAACCTTATGTATACGAAAAACACCGAAAAATGTTAAAGCGACGAAAGTAAAAACCTGTTTTCTTCTGAATGAAAACATTAACTACTACATTTTACAAAATTATTTTTCTTGCAAATTCAAGCGCTTAATTTGTCATCTTCAATGTCACACAATCCATACCATTGTCGACAATTTCCGACAGTAGACGGCGTTCTCTTGGGAAAATAAAAACGTGTCCGGTAAAAAAAAATCGTGTTTGGCGTCTTTATCTTTCTATTGCCCAGACAGAAAACAAAAATCACCTTTTTTCAATGCAGTCACCCTTTCAGTCTTCACCCAAATTTTAAAACTCGCCATCACACAGTCAAATACGGAAATTTATTTTATTATAACTGTAAAATATGAACAAACAAATTTATAATTTATTATGATATATACGTCGTTAATCTGAGAACGGAAGTCATTGGCACACTTTCTTATTTCATCGTCCAGTATTTCAATAAGAGAAAGAAGCGAGCTGGCATATATTCTGATGAGACGCAATAGAGAAAGCAAGTTTCCAGAACATGGAACAAGTGATTGTAATCAGTTGGTTATCTGACCCCATCTTGTATTTTCCTACTGAATTCTTCTTATCCCTTAGGGACAATGATATACAGGTTACAGGTGTCGCCCTCTGTCATCATCACATGGTTGCCACATTGCTAACCGCACCCAATAACCCCATCTTGTATTTATTTAATTTTGTTCCATGGACTACAGCAAATTAAAATTAATCGAATATAAAAAAATGAAGTTGAAGTCAATGGTTATAAGTTCGTGTATCCTGCTCTGTGTAATACCAGAACTTTCTTGTGGATCCACTGATTCAAAGTTTGAATGCAGTAACTTACGATTGTTTGTGGATCACATCAGCATCTCGGCCATCAGTAATATATATTTTAATAGCTTTGCATGTAATTACATGGGAAATAAAATCGAAGGAATAAAAAGATACATAAATATCAACACAACTCTCTTTACATTTACTTTCATAGATCATAATATCTTTGATGATCTTTGATAAATGAATATTGTTTTATTTGGTAAAGAGATAAAAACATATTTCCTACCTGTTCTTATGTCAATAAAGATACAAAGAGATACAACATCAAAGATGACATTTATTTATTAACATGCATACATGTTTCGACATTGGGCCTATGTGTATTTTAGCATGTACAAGTTTCGGGACCAATTGCAAATGATGTATCATTTAGTATAAAAACTAACACGTGGGTTTGAACAGGCGTTACCATGTGAGCCACAGGTTGCTCAGAAGGCGTTGTATGGTTCTCTTTAGTTTCAATGTCCTAGTTACGAGTGATGCTGGTACTACGCATTCATCACATAACTAGCTAAAACAAATGACGTTCGTCAAAACACAGTAATAAAGGTTAGCATATATGTGTATGAAGTCTAGACGTGGGTTGGGTTATGTACCTTCTGTCAAAGACATCAACATACCGAACATTTCTTGTACCATCTTCATTATTTTTAATACCATTGAATCATCCATCTTTTTATTGGTTTAACTATTCTATGCCACCATAGTCACTTTTAAAGGTACTATATATAATGGTATAACTATCACGTAATAGTTCCGGTTCGAATATCAGCTTTTCATTCATATTTATTGTCAAGAATATCAAACTCTAAACATATCATTAGCACGTACTCTTACAGTACCAAAGCAGTAATTCCAATCTGTGAGGGAGCTACGGTGACTCAGTGAGTAGGGCACTGGCTCACTAAGCATAAGATTCGGAACGAAGGGTCAGGCAGGAAAACGCATCTTGTTCAGTGGTTCTTAACCCTTTTATGTTTTCGTACCCCTTGAGCTTTCATAATATTTCCCTGTACCCCCTATCTAAAATGACTTATGGAAATAAATGAAATTTTATTTATACAATGAGTTGCATACATACAAATATACAGAATAAATAATCTTTCAAGTACAAACATACTAACACAGAACACCAACAATCAGGCATATTACTTATCTATACAGTATTGAATTTGACAACATATCTCGTAACCCCTGCTTTGATGTTTCGTACTCCCGGTTAAGAACCACTGATCTAGTCGTGCAGATGTTTCCCATGTACACGTTGACGTATATGCTCCTCTTTATTGGCCAGGTTTGTGCAAAAATATAGGACTTTAAACTCCATTTCATTTCCATTATGTGATGAATTTTACAGTTTTAGCTACATAGCAAAATGAAATAATACATTCTGAAAGATATTACAGGATGTTTTATTTTTATAAGTTGTCGAGATTGTTGTCGACGCAGTGTCATTTTTTACACTATGTCTAACGTAGGAGAACATAATAAAATTTCAAACTTAGAGGTATTAGGAACACTGTGTGGTCTATTCTCCCCAAAAACTCCCATGTTCCCATAGTTTTATCAGAAATAAACGGCTGGTATGCTCACTTTTAGGGAAAACTAGCGCAAACAAGACATACGAACAATCTTAAATATTATTTATAGCTTAATGGAATGTTTCCAATTGTTGTTTAATAGCCGGGTTGGTTTTGAGTATTGCTGTATAAAAGCTGTCAAATCTGGGAGATAATTCGTGCCTCTTCCAGTTGACTTCGTCAGTAATCCTGCGATCAATAAGTGGGTGTGTGGCAGCCCGTAAATGAGCAATATATTTTTATATACAATTAGATTCTAGTAAAAATTGCACCCTACGAGCCTTTATGCATAATAAAAACGGTGTTGTTGAAGAGTATATTGTAAACTATATTCATTGTACATATGAGTTTATAGACCATAAAGTTCAAAGTAAATCTATTTATTCGTACATGTGTGAAAGTTGTAAAGTGGCATACTTCAGTTCTACTTTGATTTTGATAATATAATATCAACTGAAGGCAGAAGACCCTTGAATTTGTCGCTCTTGAAATAAAACGAGCTCTCTGGTTTAAGTGCGGCATGGCGATGCCGGGGGTAAACTATTAAATGATATTAAGGTTACGTTACACTATTTCGTAAACATTTTAACGAAATTTCTTTTAAAAAATCAAACATATTCTTTGAATAACGGAAATATTTCTTACTCCTACTCCGTGACTTTTGCTTATGTTAACATTGATTTACAATTCACATATCTATCAATCAACATCTGAATATACATCACATTAAAGACAATATATAGTGACCCACCAATCAGCATATTGAGAGGGACATATGCTTGCTAGATGGATTTAAACGTCTGCTTCCACGATAGTGATATCACTGGGGCCTGTTAAACGTTGGGTGCTTTTATCTAGCATAATTAATTCATTTATGGTTCATATCATTAAACAGAATTGGTAACTTATCCGACAGTAACACATTTAATATTTAATTTTAAATGTCAATTGATTTAACTGGTTCTAGGGAATAAGATTAAGTAGGCCTGCTAGCCCCTATATTAAAAGAGATGTTATTTTTCTAATACCATAGATTTTTCACATCATCTAGATAAAATTATAGTACGCATGTTTATATACATCAGACAAGATAAAAGAAGATCAGAGAATGTTCTTTCTTTTGAACACTGAATAGATTTGTGCATTTGATAATATGCATTATACGCACAGAGAGATAGCTGGTTGATATTGAAAGGGCATAGAATCCCACAAAGAAGTTTTAACATTAAAATGTCATAATTTCTGGAAATACATATTATTGTCCTCGCCGATGTTCGCTAATCTTTCCGTCCTTATGAAAATGGCTGAAAACACTGTTCTATGTGTATTATCACAAGGGATAATATTCTATTTCGTCGCGATATTGTATCTATCGAGAGTTAGATATACGCCAGAGCTTCATTTTTGTAGCTTGTGTCATTCTGTTAAGGAGTTTATGACAGAATGTCTAGAATATTGTTGAGATTATTTCAATGACATATTAAAGTGATAATTGGAACTTTTTGAATGGAATAAAACATCCTTAATCACTCTGGTGTTATAGTAAAATGATTGTAATTTAAGAAAGTTCACGAAAACCGTTATAATGCAATCATCCCTATAATCTGAACTGTAATCTAATGTCTATTCTTATCTGTTTTTCAGATCATACAAAAAAATATGCAGCTGCGATGTCGCTGCCATGGTGTTTCTGGTTCTTGTGCGGTTAAAACATGTTTCCGAAGTCTACCAAGCTTCTATCACGTGGGCTTAGATTTGAAGGACAAGTATGAAAATTCTGTGAGATTAGCCAGACGTTCTCGAAAGAAGTTGCGCAGAAAAGACAAATCCAAAAGAAAAAGCGCCATTACGAGTGAGGAGTTGGTGTATGTTCACCGTTCACCCAACTACTGCAAAGAAGACGTTAAACGCGGCATATTCGGCACAAGAGGACGGGTGTGCAATAGGACCTCCCCAACGGAGGAAAGTTGTGATCTATTATGTTGTGGTCGGGGATATAATACTCAGGTAGTGAAATATGTCGAAAGATGCCACTGTAAGTTCTTCTGGTGTTGCTACGTCAAATGTAAAACGTGTGAAACAATGATGGATATTCATACGTGCAAATGATCGGAAGAACTGCTTACAAGTATGTGCTCTACGGTGTAAACACCACAGCAAGGTGATTCGAGAAAAAATTCAAATGTTTTTGTGATCAAGTTATATAATAAGTTATTTGCAGAACGCTATCAAAACGAGGAGGACACAGAAATAAGCAAGGATTTACGTTGAGATAGACGGGCGAATTTTGATGTGCTTAACTCAACTTCAATAAAGATAGTAATTGACATTTCTTTCAGTTAATTAAGAAAATGTATTATATATTGAATTAGACGCACATCGTTGGTCAGACAAAACGTTATTGCAAGGGATATTAACAGCAGCATGCAAGAAACTAATGGGGGGTCCGCCTTAATATCTCAGATTCTAGAAGCATTAGAGTTTGACCTACACAATAACGAAGTACAGGGCCAATTAGGATAATGTGTGCTTTTATCAGTCAATTTATTATATACATAAATATATACTAGATTTACCTTTATTTATTAACATTAACGTCGACTGATAAAGATCCGCATATCTCTATTTTATTGACACTATTGGACCTTTTTATTGGTACCATATAAATTGAATACTCGTGGCTATATTATTAAAGTACACTCACCGTTTTAATGGAAAAGGAGTACATATACTGCCGTGTAGCCTTTGACGATAATAATTATGATTAAATATTATTAGTTTTATGAAAATATTTCATACACGTTGTCTTGTTTTAGAAAGTATATAGTATTATCATATATTTAATACGCGATTTATTGCAAGTAATGTGATGAAATGATATGCCATAATAAATTATAATTTCAAATTATCTGTTCAAGGCAGATTTTTGCCCCTCCAACTACATTGTATTTAGTTTTATGTTCATTTAAGGCGAATCACGGGTAAGGACGTTGCACTCTTGGCCAACCAAGTGCTTCACTTATAATTGAGCACTCTTCCAAATTACTGTCTGTCGCCAAACTACGCCTATCTACTCTTTTTATTGCCCCTAATTAATGGAATTGCTGAAGTAGTAAGAGAAATTATACCCGGCCTAGTTTAGGACACCCGTAAACAGTTTGGCAGCGATAGTGTCATTGGTTGTAGAAAGAGTAAGAATAAGCTTGCCTATAACCCTTAATCATTATTCATTTCATATATACCTGTATAGAAGTGAAGTATAAATTAATATAACCTACCATAAGTAAAATAGATATATATAAAATATCTGCCGCGATCTGTATATTATAACCATGAAGTAGTTGTTATATGTTTTTAAAGTATGAGTGTATTTAATGAATGTGTATTTTGAAACAATTAATGTATATATAGTGCTAGTAACTGTTTATAAATATTGGAGTAGGCCTATCTATATTGGTTTTGTATATAATTAACGTACCGGCATATTTCTATTTGTAGTCTTCTTATATATGTATTGCAAAAGACGAATCGTTAATATGAACTTTCTTGTCGTTATCATCAAACTATATTCCAGAAAACTCGACGTTTCTACCTGGGATTATACATGTACTTAATTAAAACTTGTTATTTTATAGTATCTCAATTATATTAATCTGTTTTAAAGGGACACTATTACTGTTAAAAAACCTTTTCATTTTGGCGAGATTTAAATATATTGGGACATATTTGAAGTGTATTGTGTGCAAACTTGTGTGCCAATGTCCAGCAAAAAAACCCCCCGCAACTAGTATATAGATACTGCTATTGTATTCAGTTCTTAAATGGTCATATTGTGGAGTTTTCCTTGCTCCATGGGTATTTTCAATTATTACTATTTCCCCTAGAAAGTGATATTGCCTCCTTAACAGAGCATATAACATATTGTACAGCATGAATAATCCCGATGGACAATATCTGCTTTGAATATAAATATTATAAAACAAATCATGCCACATATAAACGTAGATTTTTTGGACATGTTGCCTTTTATATTAGTAAATTCAAAGGTACATCGGATTCTTTTTGTACCGTGCATAGTGACATTAATGTATATAGCGGCAATACTCAAAGTTAAGATATATATTAACTTAACAGCAATTAACACATTGAATTCGATTTAATGACATTTTCTTATGAATGTACTCGTATAGTTTATTGTGTTTTATGTCATATCTGTTGTCTCTAAGTTTGTCATGAGAACATTATACGAAATAAATTCATAAATAGAGGTAACTGTGTTTTTTTAATGGAACCTCTAATGTATTTTCTGAACACCCCGATATATCACAAATGTTATAATTTTGAGTGTCTCTAAAGCCAAAGGAGGCGATAGTTGAGCAGTAGGACACGAGCTAGACTATTATTTATGGAGTTATTGCCCAAGCGTAGGGAACATTGTAAATGTGCTATTTCGTATGAGCGAAAGAACCGTCTCAGCTCGTTTTCATGATAATTTATGTAGCACTGGTCCTTTCCCCCAAAACCTTGGAATCATGTCCCAATGGATCGTTTCTTAAACAGGTCTTATTTATTTGTGATTAACTTGATTTAAAAATTGCTAGATTTCATCCTTCAATTACGTCTGTCACTTGATTTCCCCTAAATACCAGCTAGTCTGTGCGCTCGTCCGTCTGTCCAGTTTTATTTCCAGTGCCGGGAAATGTTTGCTGTGAAATCTAATCTGGAAGCCATCAGTGGAAATCAGGGCCGGATTAAGCTTGCAATGGGTCCCTTGGCTGAAAATGTCACCGGGGTCAACAGTGAAAAACAGGCGTATTCTTCTAGTCATTGTCCTGAAATACGATATTATGGTTGATAAATAGATTAATTTTGTTTGGTACAACATAATAAATCAAATTATAAATTATTTTCTAGGACTAATTTGGGGGTCTCTTTAACATTGGGGCCCCTGGTTACAGCTCAGTCAGCACCCCGCTTAATCCGGGCCTGGTGCCAAACTCTTACAAATGTCTGGGCAGGATGTTCTAATGTTAACAAGTACAGTTACTAAATATACTTATGCCTGCTTTCAGGGGCGGACTGTACCTTGCACCGCGAGACTTGATCAGGTATAGTGATCAAGCTAGTTTCGCTTTCTCGTCATGTCACGTTTTTTTCACCACGATGGGGGTCCAAAGGAAACCTAGGCCCAGAACTACCCAGCGCGCCCCTAACAATTTAAATACGGGACTAAACGCGAAATTGTGATAATAAATGGTTGCAAACTGTGAACTTTTGTAAAAATCGAAACCGAAATCAGAGAAAATTGGATACCACCCTCAAAAAGTCGATCACCAGCAGCGTTAACTGGTTTCCTGTCCCACTAAGGATTAAAGCCAACAAACAAGGAGGATTGAGCGATGGTTCATGTACGTACATTAGTATCGCTGGATCTATTTTGGACAGGGGAAGAGCTGCAGGAAAAGGGGTCACAATGTTGTCAATAGGGCAATGCGAATTATGATGACGTTGGCGCGAGCATTTCCAGGAGCATTTGAGGTAACTTTTTCGAATTCAGGACACTTTGTCAGAAATTAGGTCACCTTTTCGTAAGGTAGGGCCCATAACTACACCCACTAGTGGATTCGGGAGTTATCAACCATTTCCGGTTTCTTTTGTTTTTGCATTCAATAGGACAGCGTAGGCGGTAAGAGTGGCCCTATCGATGTAACAACCAGGACTGAATGGGGGCCCAGAGAATGACCTTCATATTTTCAAATCGAAATTATAATCTTTCGGTCACCTACTGGCTGTGTTGATCTTGCACTCAACCCAACATGGAAGGGGGGGGGGGTATTTGTCCAACTTTGCTCACTACTTACACCTTACTATGGCAATGGGTTGGACAGGCGACAATACAAGGGAGATAAATCCTAATGCGCAGACTACAATGGGTTGAAGATGCCAACTTTATTTCTTTTAATTTGATCTTTCATGTAATTTACTCACTGTGTGTCGTAACGCCAAATTATATTAACCAATTGATAAACGTTTTTATTAGTGCAGATTATTATAGACTACTGATAGTTTCAGTAATAATCACAATCTCAACTGTTGGGGCATAGTAAAGGGAGATAAGTCTAACATTCCTCGCACGGAAGCACACCGACGATCATATTGTTCACGCCGTGCTGTTCATTAATACTTTCGAACTCAGAGACTCTCCCAATCTGTCTTAAAAAGATTTTATTTGAAAATAGTCGAATAAAGAAGAAATAGGGATAATTTCGTCCTAACGTCCATAATTTGTATTATTAACTGAGGTTTTGTAATCTAATTGAACCCGA
Organism: Patella vulgata; assembly: GCF_932274485.2. Classification (NCBI taxonomy): domain Eukaryota; kingdom Metazoa; phylum Mollusca; class Gastropoda; family Patellidae; genus Patella; species Patella vulgata. The sequence goes on from NC_065885.2 coordinate 51,572,016, forward strand.
TTTTGTCGTTCTGCTACTTAGATTAGGCTATTTTCATCTTCTAAAGGAGGGTAAATCATTAATTTCAATGTTGTTTTCCCGAAAAAGAGGTATTATTCTCGTCAAAGTGGAACCCAGGTCACACCAACGAGTGCCTTTCTATAATTTATCGACGTTTTATTTTATGATGATGAAAAATGCCTACAATTTTTTCCGAAGCAGGGAGAGGAATATTAATGATGGTTGGTGCTTCACGTACCGGTAAAGAGTTGTAAGAATGAGAAAAGAGCAGATTCCAAGAAGATGTCACATAGTTGTCAAGCTCGTTCAAAGAGCGAGCGAAGGCCTGTCAACAGATGCCTGTAGTCCTCACATTTCTCTTAGTTCGTTTCTGACCCGAGGGATACGTTTTCCACCTAGTTGGTTCTTTTGCTTCTAGTCATAGTGCGACCCGAGGCACAATTTTTCTTTACCATTATTAATGAAGAGGATAATATGAAGCTTATTATTGGCGGGAAACATATTAAATGCCAGTTCCGTCTCCTGCGGGTTCTCCAAGAGTTGATATATACTCTAAAACGCGCGAGACTGACAGACTCATTTAAAAACAGAGTGCCAAACCACACGAATAATTCTTCGTCTGATACCATTCCCTCCTTTTCAACCCAAGCGAAGTTTTTAATACCAACATCTGGGGTCTCTGGGGTACCTCTATAATAACTTTAACTTGAAGATTGACAAACCGTGTGATTCAATGTAAGAGTAAAATGGAGAAGATTCATTATTGGGTCTCGCAGAGTGACATAGGTGAATGTATGACACTTCATTCTGTAAATAAATGTTATCCCGAACCGCGCTTTATCTTGTCGATGACTTTAACGAAATGAAATGGGGTTTAACGTCTTAGTGTTCTGCTCCTAAACTGGGCTAATGAAGACGGGGATACGTCATACACCATAGAGTGTACTATGAGGATAATTTTGCCCAGGCAGCGGCACTATGGCCTACTCTTATATCGAATTCAGTGCACGCTAATGTATACACGGGACCTCGATTTTTCGTCGCATCCGTGTCAGCTGTCCGTGTCAGGCCCTCAGAGCTACACTACTGACAAGGGGAAACCAGGTCGGAAAACCCCGATGAACTTTCTCGGCCAATGCAGGGATCGAACAGGTGACCTCCATCCAGCGAGCCAGCTTCTTATCCACTTAGCCACCGCGAGTCCCGACTTTAACGAACTACCCTCGAAATTACTTATTATAATATATACACGTAATATACTTTTTATATATCTAAATTAAATATTTTAGAAAGCTAAATAATTACCAAAGTTTCAAAATATCGGTGATATTAGGAATTTGATACAAAAAAAAATAAATAAATAAAAATAAAAACTACAACATATTTTTGGACAATGAACCGGGTGCTCAGCGCTACTCATATTGTTGTTCGTCTTCTGTTGTGGTCGACGTTCTTCGATAAAAGCTTAAGTACGACCGACACGAAACAAAGAATGCTTGTAATTCTTGGACAAAGACTTCGTTTGACGGACTTCGACGTGACAATTCCATGCTCGGTTCCTGCTATAGTACGCGCGTAATTGTTTTGGTTACGATGCATCGTGTAAGATACGTTGATTTACCACAACAAATTGCAACCATTATCATTACATGACCACCAGTACTATGTCTTCCTGTTTGTGTACATGGATTAGTCAGTGTTTTTACGTACAGATCTGCTCTCTGTAAACACATTACCCAAATATAGTCATACACAGTACTATTTTTGATTGATGATAAGTCAAAGGCAATGACGTATATATGAATTGTGGGCTTCCAATGATTGATTTATGATAAGCTTATTAATGATTGTTATGATCTAGTCGTGGGCATGGTTGTCACTCGTTGACAAGCATTTCCTGTCAGTTGCTTCCCGAAGAAACTTGACCTTAAAGGACAATTCTGGTGTCAGCCATTATTACATTATTGACAGAACTGGTTAAACACATTCCAAATATAATTCTAACATGGAGATCATTGCTACGGAAGATGTGTAACACACACTTGAAGAAACGGGAAATGACGACAAAAATGACAAACACTAGTTATCCTTCTATATAAAATAAAATTCGACCGTGTGTCTGTTATCGCTCGTTACTTCAGTCAGTTATATAGAAGGATAACCCGTGTTTGTCATTTTTGTCCTCACTTCCCGTTTCTTCAAGTGTTTGTTACACATCTATCGTAGCAATGATCTCTATGTTAAAATTATATTTGGAATGTGTTTAATCAGCTCTGTGACATATGGTAATAATGGCTGACACCAATATTGTCCTTTAATCGCCAATTCTTCCGGATCTGAACAGGTTTCGCTTTTATGAGTTAGGTATGAAGGCCATGTGAGGAAATTGCAAAATTTTATAAACAACAATTCCGTTATTATCATTAGGCCAAAATAAAAAAATACATGTGTTTACCGTCAGCCGAAATCGCTGACCTAAACTTTTTTTTTCTTTCCCGAGGCCCTATAACTCGGTCTTGTGATTTTCTGCGGAAAAATTTCAATACTGACATTTCGGTGTTATTTTTAAGAACCATACTCAGTTACTCAGTAATTAAGCTCGAAATGCCAGAAAATTGATAATACAAACCCCACGAAAATAAAAAAAATAATACAAAGATTTTCCGCCCGACCGATCCGATTTTTTTGGTATGGGTGTTTTGGACTTACCCTTTTGTTGGTTGTTGAAATGTTAGTAGATCTAAAGACAAATTCCAGAAACTGATCTAGAATTGGTTCCTATGGATGGTCTGAAGTTCATATCGTGAATAGATGGTTTTTATAGTCGACCACAAACACCAGCATGTATGAAAGGTAATACAGACTTTAGGCGAGGCAATGTCACCGTCTTCATTAAAATGTCATTTATCTTAGACGTGAAACCTGGTATTTTAGTGTAAAGTCAGATAATCTATTAAAGTCAAAAACATTTCACACTAATACCTTGATTAGTGAGAATCTGAAGCCGGATATTGAAATGGACGCCTATTCTATTAAACATACATTATGCAAGAGCTAAACCTGCCTATTGCAGGTCTTTCTTTAGGCCTGAAATGTTATCTAAATTATTAATTAGACATTAATTACTTACTTATCCAGATTATAATCAACTCTCGATGCCATCGGTAGCCTGCGCTGTTTCCTGGATTTAAATAGATTTTGTGAAGGATGATTTAACATCAAAATGGATAATCGCGACTTTATATTTTTATTGTGCCGACTTTAGTAATGGTAATCTAGGCTAGGCCTAAAATTCAATCGCTATTATCTCGATTCAGAGTGGAGCAATTTGACTGAAATTTTCAGCATATTCTCTTTACGTCATCTACTTCTTTTTAACTATTATAGCGAGAACTGTCAGCTCTTTACCTAATCTTTCATAATGCCCCTTTAAGTATTATGCATCATCTTGCCATTAGAGACATATAATGCATCAATGTCTCGCTATTCAGATTACTTATTGTAAGAGCAGATTAAAATATGGATGGGACAGTTTAATAAGTATTTCATTCTCAATTTTGAAGACCCGATAGGGTTATCTCAAGTACTTGTAATAAGTAATATATGGCAGTTTAGTCCTAAACTATTTAGGTTAAGAACTTTTTAGAACTCACTGTGCTAAAGTGTATATTGCCCGGGTATTAGCTAACCACCGGTGTCTACAGGCATGTATACGTTCTAGCTGGGTAAAGTGTGGACACCCAATAAATTTTACTAGTGGGAAACTATATTGCAACAGCTAACGAAAACTATGAGTCTTTCTTAACTTGCTGGAGCCAATGTGTGCTTCAACAAACGACACTGAAAGTCATGCTGTCGTAATACAAACTCCCGTGTAATATCCATCGTGCTTCACCTAGCTGGAACGCATATAGGTATATTTGATGAGAACACAAATTTTGTAACTTTTTCAGAACCAAACGTCCCTTGTTTCTGCCATGACTGAAAACCCACCTTTCAAATTTAAAAAAATGGCCATAAAATAAATCAACCGACAACAAAGTTCAATTCCAGTAATTCTAGTGGAATATAATTCAAGCGAACCAAAATCACAATGATTGTACACCTTTGGTAATTTATTCTATCGAATCAGAATTACAATACTATATGGTGCGTAAAATTACTTTTCTCACCCCCTACAGTTAACCGTTATACAGAACTACTATATTATAGATTGGTTTATAGTTTATGGTGGGAATATAGGAAACTTTGTTAGGTATTCATAACAAAATAAGTATTGTACAAGAATTGATCAGATGAAATTTATAATGCCGCTCCTCTACCACTGAACGTCGCTGGGAAAGAAATTTGGGGTTTAACATCGACTTAAAATCAACTAGGCCATTTCGGCATTAGCGAGAAATCGGCAGATTTATTGCCAAACTTATATTTGTACCGCAATTGATGAAAATGGCCGTTGACAACGAGCATTGGGTATATCTTTTTATCACCCAATAACACATTCTATAGTAGATATCGCTAGGTGATAACTTTCATAATCTATTTAGATATCGCTATTCATGAAATAAAATCTATACTAAAGAATGATATTTATTGATTTGTGTGTGTAAGAAAGGGTTGCTTGATAAAATAATATCCCCTACTCGTCTTTTTTGATATAAAAAAATATCAACACTCGTCGATACCCCCCACCCCCCCCAAAAAAACCACACATGGGATTAGCCTTGGTGTATCGTTTTTTCCAAGAATTCGCTGGTGCAAAGAGTACTTCAAACGCTAGAGGAAAGTGGTGAAAAATGATTATTATGTCATGTATTATGAATAAGCTCATGTTGGGAATAAGAGTTATTCTAGAACCTTTGACAAATCTAAAAGAAAAAAATGTTATTACAACCGGAACTTAGTAACACCCCCCCCCCCCCCCGCACACACACTTTTTTTTAGAGCCAAGTGATTCCAGTTCGTTGACATCCAGTAATTTTTAAATTTTTACTGTGGAACTTTTTAACACTAAGCGAAAAGACGGCAGCTAATGAAAAGTAGGCACATGTCTCAATAAATATCACTCGGGTAAATTGATACCTTCAGCAACAATAAAAGACTAGGCATGTGTTAAAATGGCCACGCTGTCAAAATTATTCAAGAGATATTCGTGACTAGATTTCATTAGCTGTCGCATTACCACTGAGCGTAAAAACGCGTCCCAATAAAATTTACTGAGTGTGAAGGTGTAGAAGGATTGCTAAAGTTCGTACTATACAGAGTGGCTATAAGTTTAGCTCCTAATTATGCTAGAATTTTTTTGGGCTGCTAATATCTTAAGGTAATCGCACACGATTGGAGTTTAACGGCAAAACCACCAGCAACGAACTAGGGGTTTTGACCACCCTTAAAAGGGTATCTTCAATAGTTTCGGTTCTTTTGTGGTACACCGTATTACCTTATGTTTATGTTATACAATACCAAATTATGTCATCTTATCATTTGTTCTCTAAGAGAAATTGTTTGGTCTCTGGGTAATATAGTTACGACTTGAACGGAAATAAATTATACTGAATACAGTTTTACTCTTTGTTTGCATGTTGTCAGTCAAAAACATTCTCTCCACACAAAAAGGGGAAGCTGTAATAACGATAGACCGACGTTTCGGACGCAATGATTCAATAGCTGCTCACTGGTGATAAAAAATAAACCATCTGTGTCTGGAACGTCGTACATTGGTTATAACGGTGGAAAAAGAAGTTGGCAGATGATTTTCCTAGAATTTACTTATACTTCGACATCTATGGTAAATGAACAGCGACTAACGACAAATACAAGCGGGGGTTGGATTCTCCCCCAAGTCAAGTCACGTGACAGGTAAGGATGCTTAAAATAAGATTCTTCAGGCATGGGGTAGTTGTCTTGGGATTGAGGTAAACTTTAGATAAAGTAGTTTGAATATGCTTTAGTCCATCATCAAATCACACAGTTTGTTCGCGGGAGGGCACCTTTAAAGACAGTATATTGCCAAAGGGTCATGGTGAGGTGACACCATTATTCGTAACTTAGTTTATATTTGTGTTGACTATTAAACGTAATGGTCCCATTCATTAGGTACAGTTTTACAGTCAGACACTAATAAGCTATTTACAAGTTACCATGTTAGATTATCAGCTTCACCAGATGATACTGGTCCCCCCAGTCATCAGTTAAACTTAGTGTCATGACGTTCCAACATAGTGTAGCTATCTATAAAGATTTACCAGATATAGATCAACACGCAATATTCTCGTTGATTTTACCTTGGAATTGCTTTTCGCTCTACTGTCTTGACTGTGTTACTTTCAGAAGTGCTTCTAGTTTAACCTATCAACACTATGGAATCCGATCACTGATGTTCTCGTCATCACTTTAAAACTGAACCAGTATGATTTTTATATCTCGGACCCTACATAGGTTTCATTACCAATATTCTTGATTCAAAAGAACACATATAGTCATCACATTTTTGGAATAAATCACCACATAACATACCAAATAATTATTTTTAAATGTGCTCGTGACTTTAGAATTCACGAAGTGTAGGGGAAAAAGGTTACAGGTGGTCGATGGTTGGACTTGACTGTAGTGGTTTCATTCTGTATGGAATAACACTGGTAATTATTTCCCAATGCATATAGTTCGCTTGTTTATAGCAATTGCATCTTTACCCACTTTCGCACCTTTTCCGTGTCACTTTCTGTTGACTCTTTGGTGAATATTTAATTATGATTTTGAGCTGGAGTATCATGCGGTAAACATATATGAACAAGCCAACAGTGAGGCTGATGTACCCCACCGCTATCCCAAAATAAAAAGGATGACAAATACTAATTAATTGCACAAATTTATCCTTTTGAAAAGTATCGAGCAATCAAACTGATTATCTATACTTAGCTTAAGCAGAAAATGTTCACGCTCGAACTCAGTCAAGGTTTCGAAGTACCTGGCAGTGAAACTATACACTAAGTTTCATCACTCTCCATCAGTTAAAATCAAAGTTAGCTTACCCCCGAAGCATCGACATCGACCAATGTAACACTATGCGTGGTGGACAGCCAGTAAGCCGAAAACTCCCCACATCCAACGTGTGACCCGTGCACTCTTCTGCTACAAATTTTAATAGCCTTGTTATCGTCTAGCAATATTTGTTTCTTATTCTCTTCTTTTGGCTAGGAATCACGCTGTGTATATATTTTTATCTCAGCCGTTAAGACGTTTGTCTTACCAGGAATAACAATGCAACATTTCATTTCTACATTTTTATGTCAAGCACTGGATACATAGGTTACAAATATAGGTTACATTAAAATACTTAAAATTAACACTTTTCTCTCAACCAAGGCAGTGTCTATGAATCTACATGGCTGTCTGTCGAACGGCCAGAGCTTTGATGTTTTTCTACCCCTGGGTTCCGGCTTTCAATTATCTAATTAATTAATTATATGTATAACGATTGGTTACTAAGCCAAATGATACAATAAGGATTTTTCAACCATTAGTGATAAACATAATATTCTGGTTTCACCCAGAATCGGCTATGCTTTGATTTTATAAATCGACCCATCGCTCATTTTAATTTGAGTACGTGAGATATGATATAATGCATATATGTGAACCCAATAATTTAAGATATAATATTAATATAATGCTATTATAAATTTAAAGAGCAAACATTCTACAATAGTCTTACACCAATGAAATTACTTAACCCTGCTTAGCTTTAGCGGGTAATGTTAATCACTGAACTCGGTCAAGATATTCACCTCATAAACATCTACACCAAGTTTAAACATTCTACCGCAATTAAAAGCAGAGTTGTTATGTTTCAATGTCTTGACCAATCAAATTGGATATTGCTACTTAGCCTAAGCAAAAAATTCTCATCATCGAACTTAGTCATAGCGTTGCTATATAATGAATAAATACTCTGCGTTTCATCACCCAATTAGATCCAAAGTAATCGTCTTCCAAAGTCTCAATCAAATTGCCTACCTCTGCTTAGACTTCGTGTAAGATGCCCATCATCGAATGTAGTCAAAGTATTGATGTGATGAAACTACAGGCGAAGTTTTACCACTGTCACTCAATTAGAATCAAAGTTAACCCAATCAAAATGCATATCGCCTTGCTTACCCTAGTCAGAAAATGCTCATTATCGAACTTATTCTAGGTATTCGTATAATGAAACTATGCACCAAGTTTCGTCACTCTCACTTAATTAGAACCAAAGCTATCGTGCCCCAAAGCGTCAACCAATCAAATTGCCCATTTCTGCTTACCAAAAGCAGAAAATGATTATCTTCGAAATCCATAAAGGAATTCACCCAATAAACACCTGCACCATGTTTGAACATTCTAGCTCAATTAGGAGAGTTATTGTGTTCCAAAAGATGTGACGGACATGCAGACAGACAGACGAACCCCTGCTTTCTTCGAAAGGCGGGGGACAATTAGAAAAATATCTTACGAAAATGACATCGCAGGCCACATATGGTCAGTATTTAAAGCAGATAATTGTGATATGTTGGACTTTTTGTGGTTTAAAGGATAAGGTCATCGGATTCATGAAAAGAATGTAACGAGCTAAAAATGGCATTAGCACTGAAGTCAATACGAAGAAAATTGAGATAAAGTTATCTCCCTTATTCTTTGTAAATAATACTCACAGCAATGAAATGAAATTGGTTTTATCGCCCCCCTGTTCTGCTCCGACTGTGTTAATGAAGACGGGTATACGCTATGAGGGAAGGTTTGTCTTGACAGTGGCGCTACGACCTATTCTTATTTCTAATTCCAACTATGTTTCCATGGGTTCTTTTACGTGCACGCCAATGTGTACACACGGGAAGTCGGTTATTCGTCCGATCTGAACGACTATACGTTGTCCCTTGCCAGGCCCTCTGTCTGGAAAATCCCGATGATCAATCTCGACCAACGCATGGATTGAACACTGGACTTCCACTTTAGCGAGCCAACGCCCTACCCACTGAGCCACCGTGGCTCCCTAATACTCACAGACAACAACACAATTGAGACAAAAAATCCACAGAAAAATTATGAAAAATCGGGTAATAACACGTGGACTAACCACATAAGACAATTTCGGATGCACTAGATTGGGCAAGTGATCCTACTCTTTGGTGTCGAAACTACGCCCCAATGACATACCCTATGATCTAAAAGGCACGCGTTATACCATTCGGCCACTCTTTAAATGAATTCATTTAGCTATCCCAAGCTTTCCTTACATTTTACGAATTCATTATTCAAGTCAACAAGGTGTGGGGTCAATATCCCGACGGCTCTATACAACATCGAGAGACGGGTTCTATGCAAACCTAATTCATCCACAACCAATTCATTACTCTAATAACATTTTGTTGATGAAAGGTTTCTTGGTGACAATTTGTTAAAAGATCAAGACATGAATAGCACCGAATTAGATAATATATCTGTCTTAAAGATTGTTTGAGCGCACAGGAACGTCATTTATTAAATAGATGTCATATTCGTTCCATGACAAGTTTTTAGAGATCTTCCAAATTACAGCACTTACAGAATTAAAAGACATGCCAACCGTTATGATGAATTGCTATTAATGCACTCAACGAAACAGTTTTGAATAAAGTTCTATGAAAAGGTAAATACCGTGCTATTACCATATTCCAATCAAGTCCACTATAGCCGAGATAGTCTCTATCATCCAGAAAAAATATTCTACGAATATTAGTCTGGATGCGTTGTCAATATTATCCGGTCTTTTACATTATCATAAACAAAGTCTAAGGGAGGCAACTAGTCCTAAAACAAGATGTTAACGCCCATGAAATTAATTTAAGAATGCCATTTCAAAAAATCGATTTGATTACATTGCCAGTTCGATATCCAAAACTCTTGACTTTTTTAATTGTAAAATTTCTCTCTTCATAGGCCATATCTATGTTTTTCTTTTTATTTAATCCTAATTCGTCGTCACGATTCATGTTTGTTTATATTAAAAATACAAGAATTATGGAATTTATTGCGGAGGGTCGCAACTCTTACTTGACTTGGCCAAAGATACTGGATAATCAACCACATAAAAAAACTCCCAGTTACGCATGGGCAATGGATCTTTTCGTCAAATATTGACAACGGTCCCAGACCCTCCTCACGTTGAAGACTATGAGGTTCTGGGTGATCGAGACTATAGCCGAGACTGACTACTGTACAAACAATGGCAATACCGACAATGTCTCGGCTATTTTAATGTTATAACACTTTATTTAAAACACATTTATAATTTCTAAGCTGTCGTTACCCACATCTATTTCAAAGTCCTAAACAGGTGGAAAAAGTTAAACCAATCATTGTTTGACCTCGTTTTCTATAGTTTTAGAGTTAACTACGAATGAGCTTATTTTCCTCTCGAAGATAACTTACTGCGCATGTTCAAGGCTGGCTGAAGCCTACGCTTTTGACTCGTTCAGGCGGCCAAGATAAGTCGACTTTATAAAACCTTCTCGAAGACAGGTCGCCAACTGAAGTTTTTAAATTGATTTATTTTCGCCATCTTTGCGTTCAGGCTACTAGGGTAATCATCAAACTACTAGGTTAATCAGCGTTTTCAAATCAGCTTACTTAACCGTTTCCATGGTCAGAAATGTATGACAATAGATTGTAACATATACTCAGGCAGTCTAACAAAATACTAAAGAGAAGTTTGGTTTATAATTTTTCATTTTCAAGAAGCCGCTAAAATATAGTACACTTGCAAGATGACAAGTAGATCAGCGCTGGCGTTACCGGACAACCTGCTGGTAATGCACGCTTTGTGGTAGCCATTGCACTCACAGTGGTTGATGCTCTGTTGGCTGGCGTGGGTCATTAATATATATGCTAATACGCTTAAAGGACCATTTTCTCATTTGGCTTGTAATTATTGGTTATCATTGAAGTAATGTACTTAGACAGATAACGATGATTTCTATTAGAATCCACTTTTAAACCTTCTAGACGTCCCCGTTCAGACGCCACACCAAATTCAAAATTACATTTGTAACGTCACTGGAATAACCAAAACTAAAACTTATCAATCTGAAAGGATAGTGGCATGACCAACAGTTAAATTCAACACACAAACTAAACGAACTGCAGGCAAAATTGTTTTACAGACCTACATGGTCCTTTAATCTTTGCACAAGAAGTTGGGTTACAATTCACTATGAACAAAACTACCCAAGGAGATTATTGTATGTGGTTGCATTGTATTGAAAACTTTGAAAATAAATCTTTTCTTATTAAAGAAACAAGTATGTTATATAATGTGGGCTAGTGTAATATTGATCGTGGCATAGAAAGAAGCGTGCCAAATTTGATTTGTTGTAATATAACGAGATTGTACTGTACTCATGACATTGCTTAATGATTTCTGTATAAAACTGTCTACATCATCTCTTTTACAATCATCAACTTGTCTTTTAACATGCTACTCATTTCAGATCATCAACTTTCCTGAAAATGGTCTGTGTGATTACGGTTTACTTTTCGAACACCCTCATTTCGCATGAGTATATATTGTAACCAGTCTGCAGAGATTTTTGAGTTTGTTTTTTTAAAAAAACATGTGGATATTGAAAGGTGATGGTGAGGAATCAGATCATAATTCAGACCATCTTCTCAATGAGTTGCTAAATTGTGCAAGTGTAGAGCGGTTGCTATAAACTTCACGGGTCTAGAGTTGTTTAGATGAATTCAGAATTGCATTTTTAGCACAATTACTACTTATGTGCAGTATTAAGGTCAGAATTAAATGGAAACTTGCTTGGATTGTAAACATATAATGCGTAACACATCCATCTAGTGGAAATTAATTATTTGGTGGGTGTAGGTTTCAGGAAATGGAAAATTGTCTCCACTGTCACCCAAGATTATAAAACCTATTTGGAAAGAAAATTACTAAGGTTTGTGATAGGTCATCAGCTAGAGTTGGCTCGGTTCCGTGTGCATGAAGCTTGAGTGGAACCTATTTTATACCACTTGAGATTTGATTTATAATGTTGCTTCATATTACTGTACATTATATTATGAAACTCCAGGGTGTTTTTCAACAAATCAATTCTTTTTTTCTTATAAATATTTATTTTATTTAGGTATACGGTCTATGCTTAACATTTTAAATGCGAAAATGTCAAGGTTAAGGTCGTTCATGTGTAACTAAAAATAAGATACCGAACCAAATCGGGGAACCGAGTAAAACCGCAACATCTACCTGAACAGTCCAAATTGAACAGCAATTGTTTGCGCCTCTTAGTCCAGCCTATGTTGTTTTTATAAAGTTATTTTGTCTGTGAATCAGCCATTATTATTTTTTTCCGCATTGTCTTGTGGGATATGATGTTCTTTGTTCATTACAAATGGAGCTCGAAACCATGAAGCACACGTCGTCTTAAATATTGTGCCTTAAATATTGGATATTAGGATCCCATATTTTCACGGTAAAATAACTTTAATATTGTTTGAAGTAATGGACCAAAACTGAATTCTAATTGATGTTAATAATTGCGAATATTATGGATAATACTGGGATAAAGGTTTACCTCCTTTAACCAGATTATTTCTGTACTTTGATAATAGTTACATTCTTGTTACTGGTACTTGTATCAATAAGGTATCATTGTGATTATCAATTAAGACCTAGTATTTGATTAACTTCCATTCACTTTATCAGTATTACTTCATGTTCTAATGGGATTTTTTTTCATTCAATAAAAAAGCTTTCAGTGGGAAATTCATTCATTCTTTTCCTAAACCTGTTTGTAAAATTTTGAGCGCAAAAAATAACTCTTCTAAGTTCAGTTCAGAAGATATTACAGCCTAATGTAAAAGATAATTTTGGATTTCTTTGAAAAGGTATACAAATTCAATTCGGCAAATTACATGTAACTAAGAACATCGTACTATTGAACTAACCACGTCGATAGAAATACGCTTCTTTGTCTAGCCATCTTTGGAATGTTGTCTTAAACATTTCCTGGAGGTATTTTATTCAGTGAGCTATCCCTACTAGAGATAGCTATCCAATAAAATTCGTTCCGTTACTTTTTTGCCAACTGAAGGAAATTTGACTAAACGCCACCGTGGTTAAGAGAAGGAAACGAGAGAAGAAAAAAATACAGCATTGATCGCTTGATGAAGTGAGAATCAATAAGTACCCAGAGTTTAACCAATATATTATAGCGTGTCCACGGTGATTTCATTTCCTATTTTCTTTGCTATAACAAAAATCCATTTCCCAGTTTAGAAACAAAGAACAGACCTGAAATCGAATATACTATTGGTACTCATAATATTTATTTACTTGATAATTCTTTCATGGCTGTTTACTGTAATGACGTACTACATGAACTAAAACAAAAAAAAACTGCCCCGAGCCTCAAACGAAACGAAACAAAGCCGTTTAAATAATTTTTGCTTCTTTATTTTATTTTATGTCAATCGGATTTCAATTCTTTGTGGGTGTTGAATACTTTGTGAACTCATTTCCTCGTTGACGAAGTTAACGTGCTTTGTTGTTGTTTAATAAATAAAATATACCCTTACAAGAGATTAATTAATACGGAGGCCCGAAGACAACCATTCTATAAAGCCCCCATCGCATTGTTTACACAGGTTTTGAGTTAATTATAGTTAATTATATTATATTAACATCGAATAACGACATTCTAAAATATGTATTATTGAAATATAATCCAAACTTTGGGCAAGGGAATTATTATATTATATTACGCCTACTTTAGCTTGGGTATTGATTAGCAAGCAGAAATCGAGGTTTGGGTGTTAGTTTCCAAACTAAAGTAATATCTAATGCAATAGATCACTATCCCTCTCGTGAAAAATGACCACCTAGAGAACTCTGTTATATCCTTGTACTAATTTGATGTCAGGGATCTGTTGGCTAGTCTATCCTATCAATCATGTATTTATCTCAATTAGACAGAAAAACAATATCCCAGAACTCATACAGCTATCAGTTATTATTAAGACAATAAAAAGCACATGGCTACCGAAGAGTGATCGGGGAGCTAGAGACGTGTGTGTATATATTACTTAGTTTTACAAATTGTTTTTCTTTATTCTTTATTATACAACGCACATTAATCTTCCTTCCATGTCTGTACGAAACTAATGAACAACTAAAAAACCCACATACGCCAGAATCCACATCCAGGCAAATTGCCGTGTCACTTAAGTTTGTAAAAAGTACAAATTATTTCTGAAACGGACGAAGTTTACGTCTAATCAAGCTCGTACATTATAAAAATAACCAAAGATTTTATTGTCGAACACGTGAAAAAACTGCTCTAAATATATACTCTTCAAAAAAGTAGGGGATATTCAGAAACAATAAAAAACTGCGGAAATGCACTGCTGTTTTTATTAGAGGTAACCAGTGTATGTTAATAACAGGCCAATTGCCTACACATGAACGTAAACAGTTCATATGGGCGGCTTGTCTGACGGCCCCATTTCACTCGCAAAGAGATACACTGTCAAAAGTGAAAATGGACGTTTTTGATTTTTGTCTTAATAATGAGTAATTGCTCCACCAATCCTCAGACATTCAGCAATTCGTCGTGGCATGCTCCTAATCAACCGTCCAATCACGGTTTGGGGCAATCTGACCCACTCCTCTTGCAGTGTTGTCGGTTGATGTTGACGTCGACGAACACGTCTCCCGATCATGTCCCAGACATTCTCTTCCAAGGCATATGGACAATATGGTTACGCTGGGAGTAGTCATTCACGACACGAGCGCGGTGGACACGTCCATTATCATCTTGAAAGATAAAACGTCGACCTGCACGTTGAGCAAAGGGCAGAACTATCGGTGCCAGGGTGTGGTCACGGTAGTACACACCAGTAGCCCTTCCTTGAACAATATGCAAGTCCGTTCTGCCAGTCATGGTGATTCCTCCCCACACCATAACAGACCCACGCCCGAATCTGTCATGCTGTCTGACGTTAACGTTATCATGAAGCCCATTTACACGCCTCCAAACTTAAGCACGCCTATCGGTGAAATCCAGAGTAAATCTGGCTTCATAAACATTACACGCGTCCATCGACGATTACCCCAATGCCTACACCATTGACGCCTGTTTGCCATATGCTGGCGAGTTAATGGAGGCACAACATGTAGCTGATTTCTAATCGTTTGGGGTGTAACTCGAATTCCTGTAACTTGGTACAAGTTTACAGAAAGCTGATTGGCCGTTTGTCCTCGATTTCGCAGTACCTGTGTACGAGTGTATCGATCCTGGGCTTGTGTAGTGGTTCTAGGACGACCTGAACGAGGTCTATCATCAACATTGTGTGTCTGTTGGTACCAAATTAAATGTAACACATTAAAGCAAAGATACGCTAAACAGTAAATCTTATGCAAGAACCGATAGGAAAGCAAACATGGATAGGATAAACCAGTACGCGGCAGTTTTCCCCAACCCTTCCTTGAAGTGTCAAATTTGACAATGAATCCCTCCCACGTGTATGGCGCTATTGCGTGTCACAAGTGCAGCTCAGTGATTCTGTTGGGGCGATAAGTTCTTCATCTGTGTGAACATACTCTCAAAGCATGTCAAGTGCCCATGACTATTTATCATATCACAACCGGCATAGGTATTTGCATTTCAATATCCCCTACATTTTTTGATGAGTATATAAGAAAAATACCGCACGATATTAAATGAATTATGTGAAACATAAATCTACATGGTAATACATGCTTATGTCGTCGACATTTGAGATCCTACATACCATATACAAACTAACTGGATATTTCAAGTCAAGTGTGTTTTGACTGGGCTATTGAAGACGCGCATACGCCATACAGTGTGCTATGAGGGAAATTTTGCCCGGGCAGCGGCGCTACGGCCTACTCTTATATCGAATTCCAACTGCCAAGGGATCTTTTACGTGCACGCCAATATTACGGGACCTCGGTTTTTCGTCCCATCCGAACGACTAGACAGCTTCATCACTGACAAGGGGAAACCACGCCGGAAAATCTGGATGAACTTTCTCGGCCAATGCAGGGATTCAACACCCGACCTCCAAGCTAGCGAGCCAGCGTCTTACCCACTTAGCCACGTGATCCTCCAGAAATAAACGTATATACGGCGATGTATGGATGAGACTCGCTTTACCACGCTTGCTCGACAATAACATACGCTGAAATATCAATGACAGAAGCAGGTTTGGCGACCAGTAATTAATTTCATATATTGTGTGTTTAGTATAAAACTTGAGGCTATGTGTTTTCTGGTCATTATAAATATCATAGTTTCCACGGCAATGCAATGTTCATTTTCTGGAAATTAATTTGTATATTATCTTTTCAGCTTCATATAGATGTCGTATATCCATTCTCCGTTTCTTTCCTTCAATATTCTCATTAGTATCGGGAGTATCTCTTGATCATTTTATCGTCTTATGTAGAGCTTGGATGAAAAATTATCCTTGGGTTTTAATCAAATAGCTATCACATTACCCCATCGTCTGCCACTGCCTAGTTCGTATGACGTCATATTCAAGGCCCGATCATAATATGACTATTGATTTATTTACCAATTTACTAAAATCCACCCACACTAAGATTACACAAACAAACCTAATCAATAATATAGCTAGAAGGAGAAACGCGTTGAAAAGGGTTCTTTTGACGAACCATGACATTGCTTAAGTTCATAGATATATAGGCATTAAGTTTCTGTTTCTGCAAAGTAAATTTGACGAAAAGGTTAGATCTAAATAAATATGGCGGTCATAACAAACACGTTTTAGTTTAATCGTTTTTCAGCTGGGGTGTGGCATGTTTCTTAGGACAAGTAAATAACAGTTCAGCAAATATTTACGTCAATCTTTATTATCGAATGATTGATATTGATTTTCTCAACTATGGCGAAATTCGGAGTACAAACATGTATGTTTAAGCAGATTAGTTCCTTTGTTATTTTTTAAAATTTCAATGATTGCCGTAATCGAAAGATTCATTGTAACACATTACCGGCCATGTTCAGGATTTGAACAATTATGGTGTTTTATTGTGTAGTATTTGAGATGATTTATATTTATTTAACGACACGGTTCAGTATGTCAACAACAGGAAACGTTGAATAAAAATCGAACGAAAAATACAGTAATTCTATTAAAACACCAGATTTACCCTGCAAAATTACTGTTCAATTATCATTTAGATTATGTTTTCTTCATTGTAACCTGAATATTTGTCTTATTGATGGAAACAGTCAATCGATAAGAGAATAACGGTGCCTTAATTTTAGAAATGCACTCCTCTCTCCGTAATATTTGCAAGTTGGATGGTAACTATCGTCCACGAAACCTTGGATGCTTCCTCTAGACTTTACGTGGACATGCGCGTAAAAGAACTCGTGACAGTTGGAATTCCGATTAAGAGTATACAAAAACGCCACTGTCAGAACAAAATGTACACCCCCATTATCTCGGTTGGTGCAGACAAGTAGGACGATAAATCACAATTCATTTCATTTTCATCACAACTCTCTTAAATTGATCAACTATTTTGCATAACATGGGCCTGACAGCCAATGAGTGACTGCTGTTAATATTGGAGGGTAATTATTGCATCGTGAAACGATGTTTGTTCATTAAGAAGAGTCGAAGTCTAATCAAGTCTGATCTGCTTATTGAACGTACTAGTTGAACACCTTCTAATCGTCTTTTACTTCATCCAGTTGCCACCTGACCTTTCACCTCTGCTCAAACATTGATGCTTATTGACGAGAAAGAGAATAATTTAATCAACTTATGACACTTTCAGTGAGCGCTGCTATCACTCGATCGTGGCAATTCATTTATCAATTATCTATTTCTTCCATTTTATCCCGACCTATATTGGTACTTAAAGGGGTAATTTAATAGTTGTTCGTTTTGCTTGAGATTGTATAATGTACGTTGAACAATCTTTATAGCCAATAGACTACAAAGAGTATCATTTCAATGTTAAAGCATAAAAAGATGTTTTCTATGTGTTATAATATTTGTTTATAGCTATTGGTTAATTGTATAAAAGTTTAATGGAATTGGTGTGTCAAATATCCTGTATTTTATCCCCAGTGTGGATTGTTTTCTTCGCCATAACAGTAAAGCTGCTAAAATAATTGCTTATTTACGAGTATACTCATTTATCGAAATATACAATTCAAGGAAATTAATATGCCCCCTCAACCCCGTCTAATCGACGCAACCTTATGATATAATTTTAATGTTGCAGATTTGGCTTTCTATATCTAATCACATGCCAATACATCACATTTGTGAATTCACTACTCTTTTCTAGGAAAGGGTAGGGGCATTATTTTACCCGAAGGTTATAGCAGTATTGATCTATAACTATTGTTTTACAG
Source organism: Patella vulgata (assembly GCF_932274485.2). Lineage (NCBI taxonomy): Eukaryota > Metazoa > Mollusca > Gastropoda > Patellidae > Patella > Patella vulgata. The sequence goes on from NC_065885.2 coordinate 51,590,465, forward strand.
CCATTTAGGGTTTTAATGAATGGTTTGTCTTTTAATAATTATAGTTAACCCTCTCACTTGATATAAGATGATTCTCATCTTGTAGCAAACATTCGTTGTACTTTTGTTAATAAATATCTGGGAAAATAAATAACTTGCTGTCGGCGCCACAAGATTTGGGAAACGACAATACGTCCCTCTAATCTATAAATTTTACAAATGCCGTTCGGTCTGTTAGATGTAGACTACAGGGGCTACAGGCTGTTAAAGGAAGTAATCTACAGGCCAGTAGATGATGGTTTTCGTTCTACCGACAAAATGTCGGGCACTGATGAACTAGTACCTGATATTTTAAACTTTTTGTCGGTCATGAAATAAACTATCATGAGTGCCAGACAAAACACACGAGGGGTTGTACCTGACAAAGTCTGAATTTGTAACTAATATTGTCTGTGACAGGTGCCATATTTCAAGGCTTAGTAGTCAAATAACTATTACGAAACATTATGGTTCAGACAATAGACCGACATCCCTTTTTTAATCTAAAATTCTCTGTACTTCAATTAAATTTGTTTTCTCCTCAAAGTAACTGCTTGGCGTCTTTGAATAAGAAGCACTTATTTCTTTCCCTTTAAGGTGTAATTTGTCATAGCAACAGCACCAAGATATAGCACTCTAATTGGCTGGTATACACTCCAGGCAACGTTTATTTGCATATCCCTAAAGAAATATACTGTCGATACTCAACCTTATAGTTATAAGTAAGGATGTTACGTTAAACATAGCCCAGTACAAACTGATCACTGGCTAATAAGACAAGTCAATTCAATTTTCTGCTTAAGATCGTATCTTGGTCGCGTTCAAAATAATTTTGAAACCAGCAGTAGGAAACCAAAGTCCAGTGCACACTACCATCAACTATTGTTTAAAGCTATACATAGACTACATACTGCGATATTAATAAACAGCTGGCAGTATGTTAACCCGATTATTTTTGAATGGGCCTGGCCTTGGTGCTGTTTTGAGCCAACGGTATGTTGAATAAAACTCTGTCTTGAAATGCATTGTTTTGGCTTAAAGGCCAAAGATTGATTAACGGTTAGTTAAAAGTAAGAAAAATGTAAGGTATAAGTAATTCTACTAAATGTCATCATCGGCAGCTTTGCAATCTGTGTCAGAATTGTTCAAAATAGACATTTGACGAACACTCTCATAATAAAATCAACTTAACACGTTATAATTACATGACAGTGCGTTTTTTTCCAAAAATAAAAATTGGTGGAACAAAAGATTTAATGTCTAACGTCAAGTAAACCTGTTACAGTGTCATTTTTGGACCAATATGGCGTGGATAAACACGGCTTTATTATAATGATACAACCTGAAAAAGTTTGATTTCTATTTTTTTTTCTTAAGGGTGGTATACTCATAGGATTTCAAAACGACACTAAATCGGTTAGTTTTCGTAACTTTTGTCCCAATTCTTTTGTACACAAGACCTGAAATATTTTTCTTTTTTTTCAGTGTTTGGTATGTCTCTGGTGGGTATCGTGCATACGATGTATATATTAGTTGAGGTTGTTTGGTGCAGATTTCGGATCGATTACCGTATTATATAATCGATTGAATTACAATTAAGAATGTGTTTGTGAGAGAATCATGCAAAATTGAAAAATAACGGCACAAGTGGGGTCTGACGATTTTGACCAAACTTTGCAGTTTTTGTCATTGGGTACACCATATACCCCACATGAAATATGAGGGTCACCAACCTTGCAGTTACGGAGAATCAGCTATGGCCATTTTAGAGTTTAAACACATCTTTTTTTGTGACAAAAAAAGCCCTTAATTCAAATATTTCCCATAAATTGCCTATTGAATTTTTATTTTTTAAATTATTTTTTTATGAATGATCTTGTCTACTACTTCAATATATATGACTATTAAATTTTCCGAAACCATTTGACGCCATGAGGAATTTATTTTGAGACGTAGTTTTTGCTATATGCTAAAACATATAAATTTCATGATGCTATATCTCACCCACTGCGGGGCCGAGGACAATTATATTAATAATGGAAGTTGAGGACTACTAATACTATTATTTAGTTTTGAGAAAATGACTGGCACGGATTTCTTTCATATTAAATTTGATGGTCAAACTTGAAGAAAATGACTTCATTTCTGACATTATTTTTCCAATAAAATCATTCATTGCCTGGATTATTCGGCCTAATAATGCCCCGTGCAACCGTCTTCCAGCAACCCTATGTAGGGCCGGTACAGATAATTCAGGAGTTCCACAAGGATCAGTCCTTGGCCCTATCCTTTCTGTAAGGTATACTAAGAATTTAGGACATCTAATCGATAATTGGGTTTCTAGGACGACATTCTTATGCAGATGACACACAGCTGATTGCAAATTACTCCTTTTCAAAAACTGTTTCATCCCCTTATTATTCTGACATCAAGTTGTGTTGACGTGGCATTAAAGATAGGATGACAAGAAATATGTTGAAATTAAATGTAATTGAATAAGTAAATCAGAATGTATTTTATTTGGCCCAAATACACATCTGAAAAATACAAGTCCAAATGATATGGTTGTACGAGATGCAATACTTGTACCATGAAACACTGTGAAGAACTTAGGATGGGATTCAATTTAAGCATGGACAGTCACATTAGTGAAATTTGTCGACAATGTTATTTTCAGTCCAGGAACATTGGCCATATAAGACAATTGATTAGCTACTGTAACAGCTTGTTAGTAGAAACATCTAGTGCCAATATTAAAAAAAATCAACTTGTACAAAATACCGCAGCTCGAATTGTTACCAGATTATCAAAATTCTCTCATATTACTCCTGTTCTGAAACCACTCAATAAATGAAAGAATCATCTTCAAAAGTCTGCCTTTGACGTTTCAGTGTGTGAATAGCTTAGCCAACGCTTATGCAAATACAAGTTCCCTCGCGTAATCTCCGACTGGACACAGCTCCATCAGTTGTGTTGCTCAAGGTGGAAATTAAAATCATTTGGATACGGATCGTTCTCGGTAAATGCGCCTAAACTGTGGACCAATCGTCCGGAGATCATTAAAACATCTCAAATTCTTTCTTGTTTGAAATCAAAACTTAAAACCCACCTTTGTTATCAGGATTAAATAAATGAATTCCATTGTATACGCAGTGAAAATGCCTCTGTGCATGGCGTACGTGCGCTGTATAAACGAACATCATTATTATTATTTGCTAGGCCGAAGTTAGGTTTGTACTCCAGCATCCAAGATGACGGCTGAAATCAACTATTTATTTTCCTGTCTTTTTCCACAAATAAAATGAGGTTTAGTAGCCAGTTATCCGAAAGAAACTACAATAGCTATTCCTGAAGCAATGGCCTGAGAAATATCTCTCTGGCCATTGCTGGATTGACTTCTGATACTTGATTTTTTAAGGAAGTGTGTCTATTCTTTCCATTCAATCAAATCTGCAAAATGACAGTCTTTCGTTTAATCTTGGTCTTCCAAAACCTTTCGTGAATCATGATGTAACGTTATGTAAACATGTTTGGAGCTCTGTTTGAACCCGAATGATATTGTTACGCAGTTGGGTATTGGTTATTAATCAGACTATTGACCAGTCATAATTTGGAACAGAAACTTGCTTTAATTGCGGCAGTGTTGATTGGGAATAGGTCTAACCAAACGAAACACTGTGAGGGGTATGCTACAATAGTGACCTTGCGCGCATAGACTATTTGTTTTATATTTTTGAAATATCGCTTGATTCGTTTTTCAAGTATAGACAGATTTGTATGACCACTATATGTTAGTATAAATTACACTATTTAGTTTTTACGATTTGCTGTTTAAAAATTCATCATCCTTCTACTACTAGTAGTACTAGATCATGAGATTATTGCCAAATTAATAAAATGTTAAAAAATTAGTCCAGAGAGATTAATTATATTTACCAAGAACAATTCTTTTGGTATTTACAGTAAATTAAGCTTTTCAAACTTCAACGCTTAAAAATTTTAACGGTGTAATTGTGAGCTCGCTCAATTTTCATGATTAGATACTTAATGGAACTGGAACCCACGTTAATTTGGTTTCCAGTGCCTGTTACACAGTTCAGTGTATACATAAAGCGGCGCGTTTTAGTCATTTTTGGTGAAAATCGTTATTTTGGGGAGACAAATGGAGATTATTTACTACTAAACGAGTTGCGTGCCACCCAATTTTTTTCTTGATCTTAATACTACAGATCTTTGCCTTTTCAGTCAGCATTCCCAAAAAATTCTTATACCCGCATTGGGTGAGATATAGATATAATAAAATGGCATACCTAAATTGAGCTATTTTGGTACCTTGAAGCACTAAGTCCCTATACCAAAAACCTCTCGATGAAAGTCCATCAAACTGTACATATGTATACTCACTTATCATATCTGCTACCCAATAAAGTTTCATTAATCTACTCGCCGTGGTTTAGTTGTACCCCATAATTGAAAAATGGCCAGAAAATGATGATTTTGGGGACTTTTTTTTTGTCTAAAATTTCAAATTTTTTCTACACTTTAGAAATGGTTTGATTGATCTAAAATTGTGGCAGTGGGGTTTGGAGGGGTTACCCATCATGTATAAACAAAATGGTGAAAATCGGTCACCCACCATGTGCCGCTCCCTGCATGATTCTCTCGCAAACACACTCTTAATTTTAACATTTTTATTATTAAATTGCAAATATATGGTTTCTGTGAAAGTAATCCCGTAAATTACAATTTCTTTTTGGGAATGTGTAATCGATTACATTTTATAATCACTTGATTACTTTTTAACACTCCTTTCTTCAGTTAATATCGGGCATTATGATTGGCGAAAAAAAAGCAAAAACATAAAAAAAAATAACAAAACAAAACAAAACAAAAACAAACAGGAGACTACTAAAAACCAAAGTCAGTGTAGACATTATGATGTTCAGACTCCTACATATGGAAAAGCTATATACTGTAACAATTTAAGTCTACTTAAACAAAAATCAAAAATAAGTAGACTGTAAGTACAATGATTGTTATAAAATCAGTATAGATCTAAAAATAACTGAAGTCATTAAAGAGGCCCTATTCAAGAGCTAAATCTGCCTTTTGCAGTCTTCCTTTCGGCCTTAAATTATTAATTAGACATGTATTTCCATGATAAGGCCATAAGTAACCCACGGTGCCATCGGATAGCTCCGATTTTAAGTAGATTGGAACGGTTCGGCCATTTAATGATTTAATTTAAAAACTGGAGAAGCGAGGCTAAACTCGAGTAACCAGCGCCGTGGTTACGATGATAAACAATCAATGCACACATCATGTCAAAACTGAAAAAACAATGATAACTTCGCTCAGAATGTAGTAATTTGAATTAAATTTTCTTTATCTATTTTTGAACTGTTGTAGCAGGAAAGGCGAGGTCTTTTTTTAGGGAAAGCAAGTTCACATAGATATATCCTAAAATTAAAAAAAAATGACTGTCATGCGCAGAGGAAATTGGGGGAGGAGTGGGTTTCTCGATTTTCAGTCTCGGAAATACAGACATACAGAATCGTGATATAGTGATTGGTGGAAATATATCTTTTTGTATCTCCGCGACTGACACTATTCGGGAAAGTGAAAAAATTATTTTCCGGGATGTTCAATCGGATATCCCATTATAATTGTTTTAAGAATCCACTGAAAAATTAGAAAATACAAGTACAGTTGAAAATTATTTTAACGTTATGTAAACCATGATATCATTATCAAGTGTTCATATTGTTTAAATACTTGAATCCAGAGGCAATACAACCAATCTAAAACCATTATTCTGATATAGCCATCATCATTTTGATATTTAACTAGAGTGTAACAGCATATTGTTCTCTTCTGTAGCATTAACCACGTTTACGTTAGATTACCTGAATAAATAAAGTCGATTACAGCTGATTACGATTACCGATTACCCAAGGGCTGGTTCAGTATCAAAAATTCTTGCGAATCTTGTAACTAACAGTCGTTTTGGATTTGTGCTCTCACTTTTTCGCGAAACGTGTTGTCTGTGCTGTTATCGTGTATTTAACTGAAAAGTATGTTCAACTGACCGGATGGTACCAAAATGAGGTCCCATTTACAAATTGATACAACAAGTAATTGATCTACGGCTGTTTGAATTCCTAGAAGAGTCGGCGGAAACAGTAATATCGACAAATATAGCATTGGTATCAAAGAAACCCAAATATCGTCTTCTCCAGATTTACATCTTCCTTTTGTATCTATATATTTTTTTTTTTTGTCAATAACTTGAACAGTTTTCTTACATCGGCTATACATTTGTATAAAATGTATGATACGCAACTAAAACATAACAAAAACAACAATCATTCGACCTTGAGCTAAACTACAACCCCTTCCAAATTATGGGTGATGAAGAAGAGCCAATTTTGGGATTCCAGAAGGCTTTTTTTATCTTCTAACATTAATTTATTTTATTGGATAATTCAAATAATTGGAACAGAGCGCATGGGCTAGTTTACAAAAGGAAGGCGTTATTAAACACCTGCAAATTAAATCACGTGAAGTTTATCAATAATAAACACCTATATAATCTTTCTTTTAAAATTGAATTATTATGTTGAACTCTGGCCAGGTGTTTAATCACGTATTGATGATATAAACTATGTTTATTGCAAAATATTTATATGTTCCTAATAATATAATACGAATCATTTGAATAACATTATTTATGTAAGTTTATAAAAATGTGTTTATGTGTCTATAAATTTTTATAGCCAATGTTTTAGGAAACGATGTTTATGATAACTAATACGAGAAGTGCAGTGATTATCATAACAACTGGAAAATAAAATATATAGTAATATCGGAGAAGCCTCGTTGTCCCACCTGTACCCGTGAATCGACGTGGGTTGCATTCTAAGCCGACCTGAATATTTCATATTGGATCGACATAATTATAGATATTAAAAATAAAAGAAAAAAAGTTGTACTTAATATAATTGGAAACTTTGATTAGAGTGGTAAATAGATCTCGTATATGGACTATAAATTAAATTCATCATGAAAAGGTAAATAATTGTGTTGATTTATTGGTATCGATTACTGGGTCTTCATAGCATTGAAAAATACTTTAAAGTGCTATCCAACCTTACTAGGCCCCGAAAGGCGTCTTGGCTGGTTTATGGTCGTTTCAACTTTTCAACTTGACTTAATGCTTAATCAAGAATTGTCAATCATGATAATAGGTTATTATGGTAAAAGCAAAGATTGGCCTTTTTTTATATTCTACCCAATAAATAGCACATAAATATGACTAAAGGGGAACCATGACTAAGACATCATATATCATTATATAGACAAACAATGGTCACGTGCCAATATCACCTGTGTTCATGTCAACGAAACGTGTCGCCAGTCAGAAATATTATTTTATACTACACCAGATCCCACTGATGCGCGTTAACTCGGTACCCGATTTGGCTCGGCACCTTATTTTTATTTACAAAAACGCGCTCCATTCCTTAATATATGTGCAAGTAAAGTGGCAGACATACATAATATACAATACTTTATTGGTTAGATTTAAGTCTGTAGCTTAATATTCCTTAAAGGCAATGTTAAATTGTGAAGCAATAGGATTAATCAATTCTCGGCTGTTACAAAAAACACGTTGATCAAAAACGTAGAATAAAATAGATACGTAACTAATGCTTTTCACCCGAAGTCCCATACCCAGTGAGCCCAACCAAACCGGGTACCGAGTCAACCCGTGACACAGGGTTCACTAAGTTCGCTCTTTGGAAATATCTGGCCATGTTTCATGAACATTAAATTACATTTCTCAGTAAAAACAAACCAAAGTGTTTATACAAGTTCAGATTGTTTGTGCACTTAAAGGATTAAAATTGGCAGTAGAATCTTGGGTAAAGTCCTACCAAATATTTCTCTGTTTATCGAATGCCAGCTAGAAAAGCAATAACGCCATTTAATTAATTTTGTGGAATTAGTACGGTGTTAATGATTTATTAAGATTATTTCAGTAACAGTTCGTCTTTTAAACAGAGCAAAATTTGTCAGCTTTGTGAACTTCTATAGCGAGAAGTAGTAAAAACCATGAGTTATAGAAAGAGTAAGCATACTCTGTCTTCGCCCACGACACCCGCCAATACTTATCGCTAACAGGGGGTAGCTGATGTTAAAGTCTATTACATAACTTTCCTTTAAATTGGTAACGTATGCATGCGATGTCTTGACCAAATAAAATGTGGAGCCACGGTGTTTGCTGGATATGGCGCTGTTTTGCCAAGAAGGTTCATCGAGATTTTCCAGTCTGGTTTTCCTTATCAGTGGGGGAAGACAAATGGTTTCTAGTCGTTCGAGACAGCACAATAAAGTTTTCCTCTCAGTTTGAAATCGAAATTAGTGCAGTATGACGTAGAGCCGATGGCAGAGCAAAAATTCCCTCATATCACACTTCATTAGACCTTGGTGCATAAATTAAACACACTGTTTCATTTCTAAAGAAATAAAAACTACCTACATATCAATATGTGAAAGAGATAGCTAGGCAGCGAGGTAGTCGATTATTTCATTACTAACATGCTCTTTCGATTTTCTGTACCTTGTAAACAAATTATTGCACATTGTTTCTCAGAAAAATTTCATAACTTTTTGGCTGCGTCTGAATGAAGAGAATCACCCAACTTCGTCTGTTGAAATAATTCTAATAATATCTGGCGGCAATGGTTCTTTCTGCCCCCCCCCCCCAAAAAAAAACCCCCAACAAAACCTGACGTGATGTCCATTGTACACATTTGGAAAATTTGGACAGTAAACCCCATTTCCTTTCATGACGTTTTTCCTAGGGTGGTGAGGGCCATTAAACCCCAGTCATTTATGTAAACGTGAATCCGAATCTATCAATATATGTGCGAGTACCAGGTTCCACCCGACTGTCTAACATCTAAGACACAGATTTCATACAGATTAAGATATTCTCTTTTATAAACAAATGCGACATATCAAGATCATTTGAGCGTGTCCACGAGAGCACCATGCAGAAATTGAAAAAAACGATAACCCGGGGGGGTCAGCAAATTTCAACCATACTTGGTCTATGGGGACCCCTAGGCGACAGAAGTCACATGATGGAGTGAAAAAATTTTGAACTGACACCTTCCGGTATAACTGGAAATTGTTGTTTTGGGGCAAAAGTTGACATATTTCGACCAATTTGTTACCCTAATTTCAAAACGCTCCTACCCGAAAAGTTGTGTCTCTAAATTTTTGATATTGGTCAGGTATGATAGGCCTAGTAGTCGTCTTAAAATCCTGCAGTCGTTTGGGAATGAATGAATCGTGTGGAATTTTCTGTGAGCGATCATAAAGTGGTCATTTTACATATGTTTAAAACTATGCTATCCTAAAACGCATGTAGCTGCTTCTTTGCAGGTCTGACATAGAATTGCTTGGTGTGGTTGTGAAGGGCATTTCTCAAAGTAAATGTCAAAAGAAAAAAACTGATCGGAACGCAACCCACTAGAGTGCTGTAATATTCTGAAAATGTGTAAAAACGGTATTTTCCACGAAATTCGTCTTTTCACTAATGACCGAATACTATTTTCAAGAGTTCAAATGACCGTTGATTATGAACATTAGTACTATTTTTTGTTACTTGAACGTTCCTTGTGCCAAATATACTATCTTGGTTAAAAATCATGAAGTTTTTGTGACAAAATCGGACGTTCGCGGTCATCGTAGGAAAGGGGCTTAACTGGTGTATAATTTTGCAGGATCAGGCAACGATTATTCTCACCTGTATTCAGTAGTTAGTAGCACGGAAGTGCATAAATGTAAGGACTGGCATAGCAAGCTTTTATATTAGCACAATTTAACCAAAGCAGCACCTTTTCAGCAATGACCAACGATTATCTTCAAATGACTACTGATCATCACCATTACTTGTAATATTTCGTAATTAACGTGAATCGTGTCAAATAGATCATTTTGTTTAAAATCATAATATTTTTGTGACAAAATCTGACTTTCACGCTTGCTTGATAGCCATAGGGAAGGGTCATAAGTGGTGTGTAATTTTGCAGGGATCAGACCACTGTTATTAAGATCTGTATTCATGAGCAGATCATCGTATAAATTTGACTGACATGACTATCATAAACTTGATATCTTTTAATTTGTACACCTGCTCATGTAAAGAAGAACCATAAGAAGAAACATTCAGAAGTGTTCATGTAGGGACATTTAATGTCTGGTATTGAAATCTCTGAATCATGGAATAGATCAAAACAGGATTTATGGCACTCCAGGATAATGTTGACCGCATGTGCCAAACTCCTACATATACCTACGTTCGAGCAGAAGTGCTCGAGTGTAAATGCTCTCTGACCTTCCTTCAAGGTTTTTGGACCACAGAGTACTGTTTTATTTTGTAATACTGTTTTTGACCTCTTCTCCTTCAGGGATTTCAATATGGAATTATCATAGCCTCCCGATCTGTAATGCCTCTCCGTGAAAACGTCCAAATGTTTCCATACACTGATTGGTTCCTAAATACAGATGGGAATAAGCTGGTCTGATTCCTAAAATATGTTTGACCAAAATAACCGATTTGGTACAAGGAACATTGGCAGAAAAGGTGTTGTATGGTCGTCTTGCTGATTGTGTGACTACGACTTACTGTCACTGGATCATCTACAATCCCCTCGTCCTTAAAACCTGTTACAAGAGCGAACATGTACATCCCTCAGAAACACTTCTTTTACCCAAGAGCTAAAATATGCTTACACTGAATCGTGTATCATATTTCACCTTTCATTATATCATATTTATAGAAGATTTGTTCTGTTTAAATTGCATTGGACATTCATGAAACTTGTCCCTGGTCTAACACATAGACTTTAGATCCTAAGGTCTGTCATTGAGTTAAGTGGTGTGACAGCATGCCGGTGACATGGTGTGGTGTTGTTTGTTCAACCTCATGGATATTCTCTTTTCCCACAAGTGTATTATTGAAGTAAAATTGCACCATATGACCTAGTTTGTGTTGAGTGGACCGTAAACTCCATTTCTCTCTCTTAAGTCAAAATCACCCTTGCTAACGAATATATTAACTTTGTGATGATGTCCATAGATACTGTATGCATCACCATATTATGCTAGTCCCAAAATGACCTAGTTTGTGTCCAGTGGACTTTAAATCTCATTTTACTTTGTTCCTCTCATGTGTAAATCATCCTTGCTAATGACTAAATGGAATATATTAAATTTGTAAAGATGTCCATACATATACTTCATCTGGAGTATTGATAGACGGGACATTTTATCCTAATTTTTGGTGTTTTTGATATATTTCTCCTGTTTTTATTATGACTGTTCCGGTCATTTTTATTTTTTATTTTGTTAGTAGGAAGGTTGCTAGTTGTGGGTAACATTCAACTTTGGTCCTAGTCCCTGCAAAGAACGAGCTATAGCCTCTTAAACATTGGTTTTCATTAAATTCAATTTTCAGAGAGAGTTGGGTATCCGGCCAGTACCAAGGTAGCATAAGCAGTAGAAACTTCAAAATCAGTGTGAAGGAGGAACCTGAGTGGTCCTACTAATGCCCAAAATTTTGTCTATCCAAATCAATTATTGTCCGAATAGCAGGTCATTCAAATTTAACCTCGGTGTATATAATAAGATAGAATATCGTGGAGTGGATTAATCTAAAAGATGTTGCCCGTCCTGGTGAGCAGCACTGTCAGCAAGTAAACAATATAACAATACCATCCCTTATTGATCTCACCAACTATTTTATTTGAATAAACTAAGAAATAATTGATAGATCATTACACAGACCTTTCATTCATACACTAGAAACCGTCTTAAGTAAACAGGTCGACTTGGCCCTTGGGAAGCTTATCGTGTGTTGCTGATAGGATTGGTGGATTTATGTTGAGGGAAATTAAAATTGAATAAAATCTCATCAACTTGTTTAATAACGTATTCTTTTTTTTTCATTTCTTAAATTCCCATAGCAGCAAAAACGTGTGTTAGTGTTATGAACACATGTTGATTTGGTTTATTTAAATAAATCGAATTAAATGACGTTTTACAAAGACTCTTAGGTGAACACGAACTTCTATACCTGATTTTTCTTTTATCATTTCTTTTTATAAGTGCATTCGATAATATTCAATACAATGCATGTAAGATTCTATGTTCGAATACATGTGACATAACAAAGACTCCTGATAGAAAAAAAAACATCTCAGTAGAGTCAATTACCCCCAACAAGCTTATTTGTCATAACAAAATGAGAAAACTATTTCGTTATTGGATTGAACGACTTACATGTATCGCTTTACATATTAAACATTCTAACAATGTATATCAAAAATGCCTGATAGCCTAATATTTTTATGGTTTGTTGCATACTTAAATTATTATAATTGTGTAATGTTTTCTGGCAATTTCTACTAGATTTAAATTCGCAACATTACTGTAATCTTATTTATCTAATCTTTAAGAGGCATTTTGTATTGCTTATTTATCTAGATGGAATTTCATCTCTCGATCCTTCATGTAAATCATGTCTAGAAAGGTGAAGATTGGATAATTAAAATTAACACGTCTCTTATTTTAGATACAAATTGGCATTACAATGGCTTTTCAATAATGTATAGACGCTAGATATGACGGGCATAGAATTGTCAAGTGTTTGATCTATTCGTTCATTGATGATGTAGTGTCTGTTTATTTTACTGGTCGTGTCAACATTAGGAGATGTGTCAGGATAAATAGACATATGTAGGTGTGTGTAGCATTAATACGATCCAAGTGGAAATAATTCGTAATAAGCTGAATTCAAATGGAAAGAAATGACCAGTGAAGTAAGATGGGGTCACGGTTAGACGGGCCCGGCATCTAAACACTAAACTGCATAGGGGATTTATACCAAACTGGCAGGATAGTGGAGTAAGGGGGAGTCACGATCAGACGGACTCAGCATCTAAACACTGCTTCACCAAAAACAGACACCAAACCTACAGAGTGGGATAGTGGAGTAAGGGGAGGTCACGATAAGACGGGCCTGGCACCTAAACACAAACTCCACAAAGATGACATCTACCAAACTAGCAGGATAGTGGAGTAAGGGGGAGTTACGGTCAGACGAACTCGGCACCTAAACACTATTCCGCAAATAAAACTGATACCAAACCCAGAGAGTGGGATAGTGGAGTAAGGGGAGGCCACGATAAGACGGCCTGGCACCTAAACACTAACCCCAAACGATGACATCTACCAATCCAGAAGCAGACGAGATCATCTACCAAACGATATGTTTTATATTAAATCAAGGGAAGAACTTCCCAATAAACCAAATCCATGGCCTAAGGCCAAATGGAAAAATTGCAAAATCATATTCTAAAAAACAGGAATCAGCTTCGGCTCTCCTATGTCTTGTCTGCGATATCACTTATGTGGAAGCAAACGTTAAACACCAAGAACGAACGAACGTGTGTAGCATTAATACGATCCAAGTGGAAATAAATCGTAATAAGCTGAATTCAAATGGAAAGAACTGACCAGCTGCTGCATCTAAATGGAAAGACACGACCGGTTGCTGAAAAGAGGTGGAAACAAACGACCATCTGCTGAATCAAATAGAAAGAAACGACCATCTGCTGAATTCAAATGGAAATAAAAGACTAGCTGCTAAATTTATATGGAAAGAAAAGATCATTTGTTGACACCAAATTAAATAAAAGTCTACAACGTTGACTATACAATCATGAAATTATAATACAAGGTTAATACTTAATGTTCTTCGATTGTTGCTAGCCTGGAGGTCGGGTGTTCGATCCCTGCATTGGCCGAGAAAGTTCATCCAGATTTTCCCGCGTGGTTCTCCCTTGTCAGTGATGCAGAACGGAGGGCCTGACAAGGAAAGCTGTCTAGTCGTTCGGATGGGACGAAAAACCGAGGTCCCGTGTACACATTGGCGTGCACGTAAAAGATCCCTTGGCAGTTTGAATTCGATATAAGAGTAGGCCGTAGTGCCGCTGTCCGGGCAAAATTTCCCACATAGCACACTGTATGGCGTATGCCCGTCTTCATTAGCCCAGGTTAGTAGCAGAACAGTAGGACGTTAAACCCCATTTCATTTCTTCGATTGTTAATCCAAGGTAATAACTAATCGTTCATGGATTGTTGGAGGCATAAATTATAAAACTAAAATCTCCTTTATTGGCTGTGATCCTGTTGGATTGTTAAACTGGCGCTACCACTGATCATTTATAAATAACAGCAGTCATCACTAACCAGATTGAAATTGCTTATGTATCACCAAACACGCCGATTTGTCGTCGGAACAGTGACTGGCATAGCACAGTAACCCCTTTAAACGTCAGGGGCATTATGGACAATTCGATAAAGAGCTGGCAGTTCTCACTATAATAGTAAAAAACACTAGATAATGTAACAGGAATATGCTGAAAATGTCAGTCAAATTACTCTAATCTGAACCGAGATATTAGCGATTGAATTTGAGGCCTAGCCTCGATTATCATTACTAAAGTCGGTACGATAAAAAACATAGTCTCGATTATCCATTTTTGCATTTGCAGAAGATCGGATTCAAATCCAGTGAAAATCGAACACAAAAGATGGCATTGAGAGTTGATTAAGGTCTTTTCATGTTAATAAATGTCTAATTAATAGTTTATATAACATTTCGGGCCTAAAGAAAGACCTACAATAGGCAGATTTAGCTCTTGCATAAAGCATGTTTAAGAAACAACCCCCGTTCATTTGGAAATGACATGTTTTACATGGTTTGTCGGCAATAGGCAGTATCCGAGATTACTACTATAGTCTATTTGATAGTCTATTTTCAATATGAACCCTTTACTACACTATTTGAAATCTAAATGATGAATTATGAATACTATTAATATGATATTAATAATTTATCTTTTACGTGGAAAGTAAACATCTTTTAAGGTTTGTGTGGCTGTTAAAATACATATGATGCGAAATATTGATCATAATTTAGCTGAAAATAAAAACATCTAAGTACAATTTTTAATGAAAATTATAGATTGGAGGTAAAAAAAACCACATATAATTAGTAGGTTATATATACTATATCTGTTATTAGTAAGTACTATGACAATAATATCATATTATCTCTTTTATTATTTAGTAGATTTGTGAAGTTTCCTTGGATACAAGTTATTGATAAACGATATTATGTTAAATATAGACGGGTGGTATCTAGGGTAACCATAATCAACATACAGGTACTATTTTAGACCGTAACAAATATGGATTTAGACCCGTGCCATTAATACCAGCTATAAATTCACTTAAGGGCACGGATTCTTCATATTTTTTTAGCAAGTTATTCCTATATCAGTTTATTCAACAGACACAGCCTGTGGCGTATCCCAAGGAAGCATACTGGTTACAATTTTATTTTTATACTATGTTAACGACATGGATATACAGTCCATGTGATGATTTGTTCCGTGGGTGACAATCTCTCTTCGTTGAAAGTATTACGTCTCTAGAACCAGTGATAAGATGATGTGTTGTTCCACAGACGACACAACAACCCAAAAATGGAAGTAAAATTGGTATACAAGAAGCAGACTTCCGCTTAATTTTTCGAAACAATAATTTAATCTTATAGAGAGCTTTTCCCATCATTAATCGAAATAACACATCAGATCAATTCAATTCAATAATACTAAAATAATTAAAAGGCAAGTAATCGGGTGAAATATTCATCCCATCTGTGTTATTTAGGGTCGTTTCACGGTGTGAAAAATATTAAACAGCGGTAAAGTTGGCAAAACCACCATATGTTCAACAGTACAGATCTCAGGTTTAATATTGATGAATCTGTTGGTTTGGCCTACTTACCTTCGACCTTCAATATGATATTCTGGAACAAATATATATTAAAACTACTGATTTTCATTAATTCAGAACATACAATCCCTTTATTATCATATCAGTATAATAAATGTGCAAATTGTTGTGTTTCTGAATCGAAGATATTTCTTATAAGTTGATGAAATTCTTAATTAAATTCCGAAACCGGGGCCAAATACCACTCCTCGTTTACGATCTTCCCATTTAATTAAAAAACATTTGTTCTACCTTTGTACTAGTAGTCTGCCGGATTTGGATTATTTCCTGGAAAAAAGTCCCATCAAAGCATATGAAAGGTGGGGTCCGTGGGTACTCCAGAAAAAAATGACCCATCATGATCGCTTGGGGGAAATTTTGGGGGCGGGGTCAAAGTCGACCAATCAGAAAACAACAGTCAATATCTCAAAAACTATCAATGTTAAACCCTATAAATGTATTATCAAGATATAGGAACTCTATTTGTGTTGCATGAAGACGTCTTTTAGGTGTTGTACTCCCAGGTTGAGGGATTCGGGGCCACAAATGGTTTTGGCTCTTTCAGTAAACGTGGTGATAATGCCTGCTTTTTATGCATTTGGGTGATTAGATTTGTAGTAGATATATTGGTCCACGTGTGTTGGTTTTCTGTACACTAAGGTGGTGACATTGGAGCCCTCTCTTCTTAACATTACATTAAGAAATGGGAGGCTGCTGCTGGTTTCATTCTCCATTGTGAACTTCATTCTTGGATGTTGGTTGTTCCAAGTGGACGACAGTATCATCTTCATTTTGTAACGTAACGAAGGTGTTATCCATCTTTCTAAACCAGGTTAAAAATGAGCGGTTAGGGTGCCTCCTTCTGGTGCTATCATGTAAATCGGCGGGGATAAAGTATTTCCCATTGGTAAACCATGGATCTGTCCATAATAGGTTTTTCCTCATGTGAAATATGTGGATTCCAGGCATTGCTTGATCAAAGGAATAATGGTATCAACTTGTGATGTATCCAGTGGTGTAGAAAGTTGTCGAATACGGGTTTCAAGAACTCTGAAATCAAGGTTTCTTCTCTTGGCACATTAGTGATTAGGTCGACAACACCGTACGAGAGCAATTCATTGGATTCTTTAATGTAAATATCACTATGTTTGGAAGATCTAGGAATGTCAGAGTATGACAAATCCTACAGATTGTATTTAGGTGAAACAGAATGAACGTCGGGAGCTTTTAGGGTCATCAACTAAATCAGCTCCCTTCTCCGAGAGCCGAGCTATATAAAACCCATACTAAACCGTGGACTAATAGTGAAAATTAATGTTGAACTCGGAAGTTCAATTAACTCAACTCTGATGGGGCTAAAGGGGCGTTTTAAGTGGTGAAGAATGGGTCGGGGATCTACTTAAGCAGAGTTTTTGATGTTATCTGAGGTAAGTTTACATAGGCAGGAAGGATGATATTTGTAGGCTGAAGTAGAGGAAGGGAGTGTCGTGGGTCTTCTTAAGCAGTGTTTTTGATGGCATCTGAGGTTGGTCGACATATGCACGAAAGTTGATCGTTTTACGCAAAAGTCGAATTAAATCGTCATTTTGGTCATTTCATCCATGGGTCTACCGTTTTGTCGTTCTTGAGTTAGTCTTATGTTCTAGCAGACCAATAGTGAAACTTATAACGAAACGCAGAAGTCGAATGAACTCCTCTCTCAAGTGGTTGTTCTTAAGGGAGGAAGAAAGGGTCGGGGGTCTTCTTAAGCAGTGTTTTTGGCCACATCTGAAGTTGGTCGACGTATGCATGAATGTTGATTACTGTACGCAAAAGTCCAATCAAACTCGAAATTTCGACGTTTTTTTCAGACCCCCCCCCATCCCCATGGGAAGGGCACCCGCAACTTAAGAATCAAGGTTCAGAGTATCGGACACCGCTGTCCACTCATCTAGCATAGTAAAAATTTTGTACATGATGTTGATAATACATTTATAGGGTCTAACATTGATAGTTTTTGAGATATTGACTGGGGTTTTTTTATTGGTCGACCTTGACCTTTGACCTGACCCCACTCCAAAAATTTTCCCCAAGCGATCATGATGGGTCATTTTTTTCTGGAGTACCTATGAATCATCCAATTCATTTGAGACCAAGTTTGCGTTGGTGGGACATTTTTCCAGGAAGCTACATAAATCTGTGTTTATCCGGTAGGGATGGTAAGTTAATGACGATTTACATATAAAATGACACATATAAAACTATAGGCGGTTATCTATGAAGTGATACAATAATATAATTATAAGGAATATGATACGGATGACGTAGATTAAATTGGGTAAAATGATAATAAACAATGATTATGATGAGTAGATATTAGATTAATGTCGTAAAACTCCCTCGAGACGTAAATATAGTGTACATACCATTTACAATGTAACGTATCTATTGTAACTATTGGGGTGGTGCCCTGGCACTGAATATTTAATTTACAATGTAACGTATCTATTGTAACTATTGGGGTGGTGCCCTGGCACTGAATATTTAATATTAGTATTCTTTCTACGGGTTTACGTTCATTCTAATTGTTTTACCAGCTTTCCAGGAACAACAAATCATTGGGCTCTCTTGAACACAATACAATCCCAATTCCAACCGATCTCATTTAGAAAATTCAGGTTTGTTAGATATTTTGAATAATGCCCATTTTCGGATGTGTTTCATTAGAGCGATGTCTTGCCCGGATCTCCTAACTTTTCGGTCGTCTTATTCACATCTTCGTAGAACACCCGATGACAAAATATGTCTGTTGATAAATTATTTTATACTCTGGATTTAAAGGAGCTAAATCGCTAACATTTGGGATCTAGAAATTGACACAAGTGGGTCGCAACTCGTATAATACTGTAATATGAATGTATATAAACTGATATACATTCAATGGTTTCCGTTTTTACTCTAATTTCAAATCAGTTATGTTCCGCGAAATAAGCCAGCAGTCTCAACCGAATGCAAATTTCTAGCGCCTGGTTATTCCAGTCTATATACGCCGTTTGGTTTGGTGCAATATGTCTAGCCTCGTTCCTCAGTCTCTTGCTAGAACTGGAGCTGAAACGCATTATGGTACACGATTCGTGTACCAATGGTAAAATGTTTATTTTGTCTTAAATATTGGATATCAGAAGCCTATCTTTTTCCGGTAAGATCACAGCATCAATGTTGATTTAAATTGACAAATAATTTGTGTTTTCAATGTTGAAGATTTTGGATGATAGCTACTTTAAGCAGTCGTACAGGGTATTATTATTATTATTAATAGTAGTAGTAGTTAACGTCCGCTTCCACCTAAGATGATTTCACAGACAAATTGAGAATTATTACCGGTAGAATCTTTGTATCTAAAATATTGGTATTTGTTTAAATTTGGCAATCGTCCGCTTTCAACTAGGCCAAAATAAGAACATTAATTGTAGAAACTTTAAAAAAAACCCAAAAACCCCAAAATGTCGATACTGTATGTGGTTGAGATTTGGCAATCGATATACAATGGCGAATATAAAAAGACGATGGAATGTTATAAAACTGTGAATCTAATTTATTATAATCTAAATATCTAACTAACTGCTAGCACCAATTACATGTATATAGGGTGTGATATATAATGGACGTTAAGTCTTTAATCTTCATCTACTCCTGCTTTATTGATAAGTCAGTGCTTAATTATTAATTAAAGACACGTATTTACGTTATATACATTTATCTTATCCTCTCTATATACCAATCAATCTTCTAGATTTACTATATTCTATAGTTCCCATATACAGCACTGGTCCACTGGGTATATTCTCATTCTGATAATACATGGCTTCAATTGGTGACATTATATAAAATTGGTATTAACATGCGTCAAGATATGTATTTGTGTGTTGACGAAGGGGTGGGGGTCATATAGCATTAATATTAACTCGCGGTTTTGAATGCGTCAAGATGACATGATGGAGGACATCATATATACTTAGCAATAGCTTTCTGTTTGAATGCGTCAAGATGGTGGATATAATTAGTATTAACTCTTGGTTTTAAATGCGCCAGGATGGAGGAAATAGAATTGAATTAGCATTAACTCTCTGTTTTAATGCGTTAAGATGGATGGCATCATGTTAGCATTAGCTCTCTGTTTTGGACAGAATTATATTAGTATTAATTCTTGGTTTTGAATGCGTCAAGACGGTCGGTAGAATTAGTATTAACTCTCGGTTTGGAATTCTTCAAAATGGAGATACTATATATAATTGAATTAGCATTAACTCTCGGTGTTGAATGCGTCAAGATGGAGGGCATCATATATAATTAGCACCAACTCTCGGTTTTGAATGCGTCAATATGGAATTAGAATTAACTCCTGGTTTTGAATGCGTCAAAATGGAGGATATTATTTAGAATTGGTATTAACATTAAATAGGTGAACATTATATAGAATAAGTACCAACTACGTTTGCAATGCGTCAAGATGGTGGATACTATATAGATTTAGCTGTACATGTAAGTCTCTGGACATTTTGATATTTAATTTGCATACTTAATCCTACTCTTAAAAAAGAAAAGAAGAAAATGAAACAAAAATACACTGTGCATATTATATAGATTTAGCATTAACTCTTTGTCGACATTTTGACGTTTGATTTGCATACTTAATCCTACCGTTTTAAAAAAAAAAGGATTACACTGTAAACTCTGGACCAGCTTCTTTAAAATAAAAATTTACCATAATTGCTGTGTAACTGAAATTTCAAATAAAATATTGGATATGGAGGCAATTGTCTGTAGATCTCATGTTTTGTAAAGATACAATACAGACAAAAAATGACCACTCAATTTCATCCCTGAGTTCGATATCGATATTCCATATTATGTTTAATTGCAACTATATGTCAATCAATCCGCAGTTGATTGTACCATTATTTTCACACCAGTTTCGTATGCATGATTTCCAAATAAGAAGGGTGGGGGGGCATAATTCTAAATAGCATTTATTTTGATTAACTAGGTCAGTTATTGGGTGTGTCGTAGATTTAATAAGTCTGCTTAATCTTGGCTCATTAACACAGATGTCTCCATGGATGAAAACGTCATAATTAATACGCGTATCAACTGAAAATAATCACGGTAATACCCATTAGATTTATGCAATGCGCCGATAATATGAATGATTTATAATAATAAAAATCTATAGGTCTTTATTATTACTCAGCCAAATCACAATCAACCCACAACGCACACATTAAATGTTGCCGTATGGAGTAAAGGCGTATCGTGCACACGTCTGTTTAATTATTAACAATTAAATAAATAAGATATGATTGTAGACACATATCACAGGATAAATGTCATGACTTCAACCTGATTGATTCCAATGAAGCACAGCCTCAATTATTCTGTTTACAAGTATATTTTATTTGTATACATATCTATTAATCCACATTTCTAACAACATACCAATGACATTAACCGGTCCTTCAGCAGACAACTTGTACTCGCTGTTTTATTGGTTTATAAACAGTTTGTTCGGTATGAATTGATCTGATACTTTACTGTGTGCTTGGCTATTTATAAGGTTAGGCATCATTTCATCAGGCATTTCGCTTCGGTATAGTAACACCATGCTGCTTTTCTCAAGGCCAATATGACGATATATACATGAAGGAGAAGTTATTAGTATGTGTACCATATCTATCGTGTATATTGTAAAGTAGCTTTGTTTCACTTTGCGAGACGAAATTATTTTATTGATCGGATAATTATTTCTTCTATTTCATCTAAAGTTGTTACAGTTGTAATCCAGGTCAATTCTTTCAAGTGCTGTGGAAATATAAACTTCGATAACCAGCAAAAAATACCAGATTAAACGTTACGATTGAATGATTGTTCACGTGTCGAGGGATTTCTTCAACCGTCCGACCGATCGAAGTGGAATACACTTGCTGTGAGTCAGCTCGGCGTTCCTTAACAACACTATACCTTTCTTCAAATGTTCTCGGTCAGGTCTTGAAACGTGTGTACGTGTGCGCTGGAATTAGCGAAAAGGAACGAAAGAGTATTTATCCCCTGAAGTTGATCGTCCATTTCAACCAGAAACTCGGTTTGGTCGCCTGTAAATCGCCACTTTATTAATCAATAGCGGCCCAGATTGGACAGTGAAGTTGTAATGGCGGCTACTATAGCAGACGATAACATATCGGAGTTTGAGAATATGTATAGTTAACACAGTTCATCTGTAAAGTCAGTTCAATGGAACGAAATAAGTTATATAGTAAGAACGTGTCTATGTTATCGTGATCAATAAGTCACTTGTACTTTGTTTTTACTCAGCACAACGTACAATATGAAGGATATACCCGTGTGTAAAGAATGGAAGAAGTTTAAAAAGCCCTTCTTCTCAAACATGAATTTTCCTAACACGGATTAATATAGTTAAAGTCAAGCTGTACTGTGACGGTAAAAAGGAATGTGACTGAGGTAGAATGGCCGTGGTTTCATTGTTAAATCAGGCGCCGTACCGTAGGGCACACAGTAGTAGGGAGAGGTTAAATGTAGCAGACAGAGAGGACGAATCCTGGCTGCATGGTGATAACAGACACAATAATAATCATGCCTTAGAAAATAAACGAAGTAGTGGCTGTAGGGGTACTCTAACAGGTAGCCATCAGTGTTCAATAGAAACCTGTGATAGAATAGCCATAAATGTCAGCGGCATGCACTACGAGGCCTGGCAAACTGTTTTTGAGAGACACCCCTCCACTCTCCTGGGTGACCCCAATAAAAGACAACGATATTATGATCGGCGAAAACGAGAGTACTTCTTTGATCGACACAGACCAACATTTGAAGCAATTTTTAATTACTATCAATATGGCGGTGGGTTACGGCGACCAGAAACTGTACCGGACGACATTTTTCAAAGTGAACTTGATTTTTTTGAGATAGAGAGTGAAGAGATTGACGCTTACCGTGCAGATGAAGGGTACGTTGAGGAGACCATCCTACTTCCTGAGGGTCCCATTCAGAAAAAAATCTGGATGATCATGGAGTACCCAGAAACGTCCAAACCGGCGTATGTTGTGGCTATTATATCTGTTTTAGTAACTCTTATATCTATTGTATTGTTTTGTGTTGAAACCATACCATCAGTGCAACACGTAGAATGTGTACCTGGGAACAGCCCCGACTTTGCTGAACCTTTCTTTATCATCGAAACCCTGTGCACTTTTTGGTTTACCGTGGAAGTGGTTATACGGATTATAGTTTGCCCCAGCAAAACTAAATTCTTTAAAGATTTTAAAAATTTGGTGGATATTACAGCTGTTATACCTTACTACGTGACGTTGTCAAACGTATTAATCACCATGGACTGTGATAGTGCTAATACCAGCACATCTCTGGCGTTTCTTCGAGTTATACGACTGGTAAGAGTTTTTAAACTTACCAAACACTCGGCAGGCCTTCAGGTTTTAATAATGACGTTTAGGGCCAGTTTACAGGGTCTGTTGTTATTCTTAGTCGCCATGATAGTATGCATTCTGCTCTTCTCGAGCGCCATTTACTATGCCGAACTCGGGATCGACGAATCCCAAATAAACAGTATTCCCGATGGATTTTGGTGGGCTGTGATAACCATGACAACGGTGGGTTATGGGGACAAAGTTCCTGTTGGGGTGTGGGGTAAACTTATCGGATCTTTATGTGCTTTGGCGGGTGTTCTAACCCTGTCTATACCCGTGCCCATTATTACGGAAAACTTTAACAAATTTTACGCTCATAAAACCGGTCGTGGCCGGATATGACGTAATTAGTACCATACCATCCATAGTTGTTAAAGCTTAGATCCTTCTCAAAAAACGAAGCAGTAAACAAGATCAAAGTTTTTATAATCCTTTAAAGTATGCAAGTCCAATAAGATGCATGTCGTGAAGGAGTCTTGGACACCCAAAGCCAACAAGTGATACTAGTGTGTTCCGGATTGGTTTGTATAAAGATAACAATTGAAGTGTCGTTTATGATATCGACTGTATACTAGTTGAGTGAGAAAATGTTTCGTTATTGAAATTTGTTTTCATTCCAAATAAATTTGTGATAGAATTTTTACATGCCTATTTTCCACTGAGAGTCGGTGTGAAGCATTTTCCACTTTTTAAGCCACTAACACATACCATGCATTACTTTCACCCACCACACACCTGTATCGTGTATGTTTTGTTTTGAAATATATATTAAATTAATTAATAATAATTCAAAAAGTATACATATTTATGAAAAGAACCAAAAAAATAATAACATTATAGCTCCATCTTATATAGTTGATTTTCTGAAATTTTCTCTATTTATAGTTTAAACAATTTCCACTTGTATGTTTTTGTCTATTAGGATTAGAATCTTTGGTGAATTTGGAAAGTAACCTTTGACCCCAATCTTTTTGATTGTATTATATAATATCATATCAAAATTTTTAATTGATGTCACCTTATGGAATATTTTCAAAACCGCATGCAATTATGTTGTTCCAGATATGAATATACATTCTTTGATAATCCTTAAAGGATTACAAGATAATCTTTTCCTTTAAGATTTATAATTGGTTTTGATCATTTTTGAGTGACTTTGATGATAATAATATGAACATTGTTTGATTTCAAACTGAATGGATTAATATAAAACTAGTGCGGGCAATAGTTGTGAGACGGAGAAAGAATCGGATTTGGAATATGTTTTACATGTGCATGTAGTTCACAGGATTTATTCAAAGTGTTTTTACCCTTTTATTTTCTAAAGTTAAAATAGAGTTGGATAGTTTATGATATTCATTAAGAGGATGTTTTATTCGTGGTTTCCATTATGTATATCATGATGTTGAATGATCGATTGTGCGATGCTATTAAGCTTTCAGTTTTCTTGGATATATTATATCATGATTAGTGTCTTAAATAATGGAATTTACTACTATGCAATTTTAAGAAAACGGGTGAGTACGAGGACTTTTTAAACCTTTTTAAAGTTCTTCCAATATTATACACCCGAGTAGTGTCACCACATTGTTTTTTTCCCTTTTTGTTTTTCTATTATATTGTTGCCCCTTACACCTATTAGAAAATAACATTGTCGTTCACTAAACGGCGTTTCTTACGTTCTTTTATCTGGTTTTGAATTTAGTATAAACCTATGATGTATTTAATAATTATTGTATTCTAATTTTGAAAACCAAATAAGGTAAGTGGTGTGGGTATCCGAGGTACTTCAACATATTCACAAGTCAACGGTTACGAGCGTTGTCATTCTATGATGAAGTAAGGGATTTACTGATTAATTGGCTACCCCTGGGTTCGGCCCCCACATTAATTTAAAGATAGGCTAAGGACAGAAACAGACTTTCTCTCAGAAGTTGATTTCAACTAGCAATGTCTCTGCTAATTCCGCATAGATTAAAATGAACTATACATTTCCGAAAACCTTATTCGTCACACTTATTTGGGTTATGTATAACAGTTATAGAATAGAGTTAATATAAGCACGAAATAAGCACGAAGTTGTATCGACTATTATGATTAGTTTGTCAGAGAATCTAGTAGACCAATGAAATCAATCGTCCACAATTGCCTTCGAGTGTTGCAATCGTTAGAGATATGATAATGCTCGCTACCATTGCTTGGTGAATATGGTACTTCTTGTAAATAGCTATACGACTACCGAACTGCTTAATGCTTAATAAACAACTGTAGTGGCTATAACAACCAGGTCACATACCTTATCATGGTTTTCAAAAAAGATGATTTAAAGAAATGGTATCCATGCTCACATGAGTTCATCATACCATGCATTGGTCAGGTCCAAATTACACATTGTGCTAAAAATTTCTCCCTTTTTATTGATCCATCCGAGAGCATTATTGTTATAGAAAGGTGACCACTTACAGACTGTCAATAGAAGAAAACACACCATTGTCTATTGTGTTACAATACAGTGATTTATTTGTGAAAGTGTAGTCAAGGGCTAACCTTTTTAAACATGTGTCAAGGTCATTGGAAAATAATTTTTTTTCTCTGAACAAAAGTGCAATTCATGAAATTCTTAAACAATTTCTAATTTTCTATTGCCAGATTTTTTTCAAAAAGACTCTACCTTTATATTCCTCTTTATTCCATTTAAAAACCGATAGTCAAAAACTATCCACTTATAATTTCGACTGGCAATTTTATTAACAGAACGCTTGTTTGAAGCAATCTGCTTAAGTCTTAGTAGCTTTAAGTGTTGAGGAGAGAGTCTTGTAAGAATCGATACAGAGAAAAGAAGAAAGATTGAATAGTGGACGACAATGGTATTTTGGTTACCAGGGATTTTTATTGTTATAAATTACTATTACTACAATAATCCATACTTTCAACATCTTGTAACTATTACTGCAATTAAAGTTATTACCTAAAATAGACCCGTTTCTTCAGTGTAATCGTATTTATATATAGTAACGACATACAGAAGATTGGTATGAAAATGATAAATCACATTTGTGTCGCGGTATTTCTATAGATGACTTTCAGAAGTCCAGATTTATCTTCATCAAACACGTTAAAGGTGCCAAACCTCTGAATTGCGTTAATCTGGTGGGACGACCTCAATAAAATTTATTTTGATTTCTAAATATTAAGGGGAAGTCTTTTTATTTATTAATTTTAGTTACGTTTTTGGTCTAACCTGTCGACTGTTGAACATAAAACCAATTATTCACAACATTGGCTTTGTCTGCGGTCCTCACGTTTGAACTATAGACATATATATCCACTTCTCAAAGTAAGTCAACATAAAACAAAGTAACTAGACTAAATCGAAACTTTTATTTTCTATCCCAATTAAAGAGGCTGCATCTTTTTAAGAAAGAGACGCCCCTTTAACATAGGCCCCATTCTTAATGCCACTGATATCCCAAGCAAATGTACACGTTCTTGTCAAAATACCGACACACAAAACCTTTAAAGGAGTTGACTTACGCTTAGAACAATATATCAAATAAATGTGTCGCTGCATTTACAGAATTCTCTTATGAATATTATTAACAATAGATTACTCTCAAGACAAAAACACGTTTCTTAGTTGGCATTTCATGAAAGTGTTCTTATACTAGTAAATAAGCTTATATTGATTAGTGAATTAATCAGACTGGCACCAGTGTACTACACGTATTCCATTTTAGTAATTAAAAAATGGAGGAGTTTGTTTTGTCTGCTAGTCACAACTCATCTAATAACATTGTACGGAAGTTAGATTCTCATTTACATAATATACCAGCTGAAGGTGACATTGCTATCTTTTGATTGGGTGATATTTTGATTGAAGTTAAAAAGTAGTCATTGTATCAGCTTGTTATATGATGGTCCATTTTTATATACGAATGACATGCAATGTGTAATTTTATTGTATGATAAGATGGACAGCAAATATGGCGGATTAATTAACACTGACAATAGTAGAGACAGGTTTCCATTAAGCAAATCTTCTCATTTGAAAAGAAGTATCACGTTTTGAAAAGTTGAGCATACCCGACAGCGTGAACGATACCAATTTCTACTATATTTCTGTAGAAACAAAGACACTAACATTAACTACTATGAAGTAACCCGTCAGATGTTAGCAATGCCCACGTTTAAAATAGAGTTCACATACTACCTACCCCGCGAAAGATACCCTTAACATTTGAGACTTTGTACGTGGATTTCAGAAGCCACTTAAAGGAGAGCATAATAATCCACGGTACTCGATTTGTGAAAAGCTAAGCATAAATTACTTAGTACAAGACACCGTTATAAATTATTAACTATACTCACTGGCACCCAATTGAAGGACCTAGTTTCCCAAATTATTTTAAATTTTGTAAAAATTTCAAACGGTGGAAAAATATATAAAAGTCTATTCCACTTTATTTATTGCGGACTTGAGTAAAATATATACATGTAACTCATTAGCACTCAATCTTATTTAAATACAGATCTATATTTCGTTTCGTTTTATTTATGCTTACGATGGCCTACACTACATGAAGATCTGAGGTCAGACATTTGATTTAGGAGATAAACACTCCCTGTTTCGCATTTAGAGGGGTGTTATTGTGCAATAGACATGTCCTGAGATCATTAGGACCCAAGATCTATATTTCGTTTCGTTTTATTTATGCTTTCGATGGCCTACACTACATGAAGATCTGACGTCAGACATTTGATTTAGGAGATAAACACCCCCTCGCATTTAGTGGGGTGTTATTGTGCAATAGACATGTCCTGAGTTCATTAAGACCCAAGACGCGTTTATCGACATTGTAACATGCTATGTTAGCATTTTAAAACAAATTACTAAAACAGAGGGGTGTTATTGTCCAAACGACAGTGTCCAATTGACCAATCAAAACGCAAGATTCATCCTTAAGCAGGTTACAATAACCAATCAACTGTGAATTACCCACAGTTCCGTGCACCTCACACCAAAAGTTCGCCGTAACAGACCGTTTCATTGGCTAATCCCCCACATTATCCAGAACACGTCAATGATAACAACGCTTCCAGATCCTAGTGTAGTAGACAAGTAACACGAAATTTTGAGCTATAAAAAACGAAACGAACTAGGATCTGTGTTTTAATCAGATTGATCAGCACTGTAATATTAATAATATCCTGTAATAACATCTAATACCTGTAATTCTGTTCAGGACATAAAGTCATCGAAATGTGATCAGTCGATTTCAGTAAAATGAGTTACCTCGCCACGGTGCAACGAAAAAATAATAATAAAAACCGAAACGAATGATGAAATGAATGGGCATTCAATTAGCCACACATTAGACCAAACAAAGAAACTAAATATAAAAATAAGCCCTCGAGCCTATATGGGGCTCCATTTTATTATTAGCACAGAAATGAAATAAAAACGGCTTTAACGTTCTAGTATTCTACACCAACTGTTCTAAAGAAAACGCGTGTACACCACGCATTGTCGGCGATTTTAGCTCCTTAAATGGACCGTCTTGCTCTTTAACTGAAATGGAGATGACATTTAATCGAAAATATATGACATGTGAAGAAAACTACATGTACTATTAAATAACGATATTAATAGGTTGGATAGAGTATAATATTCTACCATTACTTGTGTATGGAGGAATTGTTGGGTTGATGTCAGATTATCCTAAACAATCGTTACTGCGAATATTAGTCACTGGCCAATTATTAATACAATAAATAAATATCCCTTTTTCTTGTTGGAACAAGTACACACAAATGAATAATGTTTGATCAAGATCACTAGATGTTCCCTGTGGAGTAGCAACCGTGGTAAGATTATTCTCCGGTCGCCTAATGTGCCATGCAATCAATAGAATCAATTAGATTAGAACACAAGTCGTTCCGTAAAATAACTTTACTTTTTTTGGTGAATTCCTTCATTGAAACTGAATGTAAATAAACTCCTTTGGGTGTGCATGAAATATTCCATAATTTTCAAACGAATTATTACACAATCTGTACATGAACAACAGTCTGGATTTTTTTACGCATGTCCTTAAACGAGTTTATTGTAAATCCCCTTCTTTTAAGCCCCGATGTACCCAACGGTCAGTAATCTTATTTTTCTTATTTAAATTGAACAATAATAAGAAACTGATTGTGTTCTTTGGATAGCAACCCAAACGTTTGAAACAAAATGCGTAGGTTGGATGACATTTTGGTCTTGATGTCTGGAAACGGGTTTGCGTTTGCTAACGATCTTAGAGTAAAAAAGGATGACCGCATGAAATCAAAGTAATGAGAATCCGTTAGGATTGATGGATATGAATATTTTCCCGACCAATATTGTTTTTTTTTAAATATATTAAATTTTGTTTTAGTAAGGCTACTTTCTATTGTTTGTTTGAAATACTATATTTGTTCTTTATTCTGGAAAACTGTGATTTTAATTCTTTGAAAATACTAAGAAAAAACACCAAATCTCCCATCTTTGAAAACACTGATTATGTGGCATTTCCAGTTGGAATTCTACATCGAATGTTCGAAATGCAGAAGTGCTATGAACACTTTTTATTGAGTAATAGCCTGTAAACATGACAATCTTTCTTTCACAGTTATTGCCTCTATGGAATTTTACGATGATAAACAAAGGGTGTGTGTGGTACAGATATTACTATTTTACATCAATACCGTGACGCTGTTTGCCTTACCTCTTAGTATTTCTTTGGATTCTCCGTTTTCTCCCCAGTGCTAAAGACCCCCGAACGCAAGCTATTATGGAAATAAAGACCTCTTTGTCTTTATCTCTTCCTGTCTCTTGGAATGTATGAAAAACTGAGCCCCCCTCCCCGTGTTTACATTGTTATGCACGTATAAGAGCCATCAACAGCTGAAAATGGGAGAGCAGCAGGCGTAAACCTTGTATTGAACACGCAACCATAGCAATAAACTACAAAATCACCAGAAGTTTGTCACAAAATGACCGAAGTACTGCATTGATAAGACATGAAAGTATTGAAATCGAACACATTCTATTCCCATGATTTGACGTCAGTTGTCTTTTTTATAGATCATTTCATTTGACCGGATTGCTAAATGATTGTCAGCAAGAAACGTACTGGCCAGCAGTACAATATGTAGAAACAATGATAATATATATTGATGTACGTGTATATACTGAGGACAAGTTCTTTTTATTAATAATGTATTTTCATAGAACCAAAAATCGATTGGTCTCGATAGAATTTTATTATTTTCTTTACGAGACTTGCATTGAACAGAAGAAAAAAACCGTTTCAGATCAAAGAATATCTTTAAATAAAAAGCCAATGTGAAGCTTTGGGTGATATTTGATCATATATTGTTTTTCATAATTTATGAGTAATCATAATAAATTACTACTGGTGTATGACCTAAATAAATGTTGTGGGTTTTCTAGTATGTTTACTACGCTTTTCGCTAAAAAAAAATATAGAGGTGTCGAAGTGCCCTGGAGATGCTAAACAGTACCTTTTACGAAAATCAAAGAAATAATCAGAGCATAATTATTATGCTATATATCCATAGTATGCGATCGTAATAAAGTGTGGGCTGATGGGGGTCTAATTTACAGTGGGTTATATTTACATTCGGACAAAACGTTAAGCCAATTTGAAGAGGTTCAACTTCTTTGATGTGCGTCAAAATAGGCATTGCATTGAGAGTTGAATCATTATTTTGATTAAGCGGGTATCGTCTTTTGTACTAATTTTTGATTTATCGGTTGTATCTCAGACGTAAATATTTCAACCAAGACGGATTATCATCCAACATAAAGGATTTAAAGGAACATTTATTAGGCCAATCGACATTATCTACTATGTGATACTTAACTATTTCAATTCACGGCCTAGGGGGGGGGGGGGGTCATGCATGATTGTTATTTGGCTAGCCCCACTATGCCAAAATAAGTAGACTACCATTTTAAACCGCTGAGTTACCTCAATGTACATATGCAGTTTATCAAAAGCAGCATGATTTAGATTTGCTAGTGCATTGTGGAGCCCATTCAGTAATGCCCTTGAATTTCTAAAAATAGTGTCCAGAGTATCGATAGTTACTGATCTTTGGACGCTGAATAGTTCACAATAAAAGATAAAATGATCGCAATTTCCAACAGATTCGCCACAGCTACACATAGGGTTTTTACTTACGTGCATTAGACATTTGTGCAAATTGGGACCACTCTTGCAATTACGAAGTTTACAATGTATCACTTGAAAAGTTCTGTCAACAAGATAAAAAAAAGGGTTTGCAAAGGCTTGAAAACTGTAGCCGAATTATGTGTTTGAAAAGGGACAACGAGTGGGAATGAGATATATCAGTATCTAGACTACTCCATATTTCGTTGATGAAATTTTTGTTAAAGATTTGTTTTACATTGCACGTTTTTAAAAGAGTTGCTGTGTGAAGATGGTAAGGATGGTTTGTTGATACTCTATGGGGTTTCTTAGCTGTACAACCGTGCACCACGCCAATTGTCTCAATGACAGACCTTATGGTACAAAGCGCACGCGCTAACTAGCAAACGTTATGAGTTTATGTTGTGTTATGGCTCTTAGTGCATCTATATGCAGTTTTTCTAACTTTGTAGCTACAGTTATCTCATAAAATGTCGGCATAATCAAAAATCGATAAAATGAATGATTTGTAGATAATTTCTAAGGTTTTGCGATTTAACCTATATTTGAGGAATCTAAAACAGTTTATCAGTTTGCTGGTTTTTGATGTTAAATACTCTATGTGATCTTCCAAGTTAGTCTTTGAGGTCTTTATGGATACAACTATTAATAATCGGTACATACTTAAAAGTTTAAAATCGGATGGGTCGCTTTTTCTAGAAAAAGTTAAACTTATGGTTTTTACTGGATTAAAATCGACCTTCCATGCTCTTGATCACTTATATATGTTTTCAACATCACTATTAAGTATGATCTGCGTATTTGTTGGGTTGTCAATTATTAAAAAATATCGTCAGCGAAAAGTCTCACAATTTGATTCCAAATCTACAGATATATCATTAATGATTATTAAGAATAGTGGGGAGCCTAGTATAGATCCTTGTGTGACACCTGAGATTATATGTCTTGAAATAGAAGAACTTCAACCTACATTTACTTTTTGGAAACGGTCAGATAGATAACTCTTTAACAATTCAAGGGTTTTGTTTTGGATACCAACAGCATTCAATTTATAAGATAGACCGTCATGCCAAACGCGGTCCAAGGCTTTGCTTATGTAATAAGCTGTGTAGTAACAGTAAAGTTGTAGATATGATTGTAAATATTTTTTCGAAAACATTTCCATGACATAATAACAAAGAGATCGGGCGGTAGTTTGAACATAGGGTAACATCACCCCTTTTGAATATGGGTACACCATTTGCTAGTGTCCAACACTTTGGGAAAATACTAAAATCAATGAATATGTCAAGTAGACGTTTTAAAAATGGATTTTGTGATGTATCTAAGAATATAATTATTAATATTGTCAGTACCGCGGACTTTTTTGCTTTTCAAAGATACGAGTATGTGATCAATTTTGGTTGAAGTAGTACTTTTGAATTGGATAATTGGAATTATCACTAAATGAACATTGAGAAACAAAAAAAAAAATGTTCAAGGCATCTGCCTTTTCCTGGTTCTCGGAATGAATTTTGTCGTCAAACAGTAAATGAGGTATTATTTGAGAAGAGTTACCACGTTTCATGCAAAATGTTTGTTTTTATGAAAGACCACCATTTTGGTTCACTGAAATTATTTGAGTTCACCTCAAGGTTAATTTTATCAAGGTGGTCATTTTTACATTTTCTAATTTCGGTTGTTACCATATATCTGTATTTCCTAAATTCTTGCCAATTGTTCGGGGTATTTGTTCGGTTTGCCCATTTATGAATTCCATGTTTCTGTCGCAATATTTTGCGTATGTGGCCATTTATCTATTTGGATTGACTTGGACGGATTGTTACAGTTTTGTGAGAAACAAATTTGTTAATACCTTCAATAATAATGTTTGAAGGGTCATTTGCAAGTGATTTGGGATCAGTGTAAGTATTGAAAAAAATATCCCAAGAATAAGATGGAATATATGGGTTTATGCCATCTAGATCTTGATATTTCCAGATAGTTCTTCGGTGCGAATTTAATTTAGACTTCGATGTATTGAAAAAGAAAACAATAGGACTGTGGTCGCAAATACTACAATCAAGAACATTAACATCTTTAATAAAATCGTGACAACTGATAATTGCTAAATCGGTGAGACGTTGAGAATCCGGTTGAATTCTAGTTGGGTCTTTAATTAATTGCCAGTAATCTAAGGCGGTTATAAGATCGGGAAGCCGAGATTTTCCATATTTCAAAAAATTAATGTTAAAATCAACCAATATGACAATATTACACTCAGTAAAGTCCGT
Source organism: Patella vulgata (assembly GCF_932274485.2). NCBI lineage: Eukaryota > Metazoa > Mollusca > Gastropoda > Patellidae > Patella > Patella vulgata. Next base: position 51,624,368 of record NC_065885.2, read on the forward strand.
AGGGGAATTAAAACTTTCTTCAATTAAGCCCCAGTAGGAGGCGTTTGAAGAGGGTTGACAATAAGAAGTACCAATCAAAAACAAATCTTTTCTATGTCTAACTTTAATCCAAATAGCTTCTATGTTTTCAGATCATGTCTTGGTTTGAAGAAAATGTTATTTTTAACATACACAGCTACACCGCCACCTCTACCATTTTTGCGGTTTAGTGCAATCAGACTATGATATCCATCAAGACTAATATCGCCAGATATGATTGACACGTTAGAATATATTTACTTAGCTCAAGTGAGACTTCGTTAAGTTTTGTAGGGTTCTGGCATTAAGGTGTAAAATAGAGAGGTTTTGTGGCCGAGGATTAGGATGCACATCTGCTGCAAATATTATTATATCGAACATTGCGAAATGTACGTTAGTTTATACAGAATGTGGGTTTGAATAATTGTTAACAGATTTTTAATAGACGCAGATTACCATATTAATATTATCATAGCAGCTAGCTTGGCATTTAGTTTCATATGAATTAATCACCATATATCGCCAAACAATGTAGACGACTTGCGCAATACAAAACTGCAATGGTGACAAAACATATTGTTGCTTGTGTGATATTTGAAACGAATTATGGTCTCTGGAAACTTTGACATTTAAAGATATATTATACCCTTCAGGTTAATTAGGCCATTTAAGTAATCCTAAAACTCATTTTTAACAGACTGACAATAAATATTATTACTAAGGAATCATATCTTGTCAACCACTAGATTTTACAATATGGCGGTCTATGGCCAGAGTACACCATTGATTCCCACATTGACTCTAATGCTAATTTTCGTCTCTCTAACTTTCCCCCAATTTGAATGCTTTCCACCACAGATGGAGCAACACGCGGAGACGCCTTGCTCGGAATTATGTGCGAGGTTCACCATGCACAAACTTCAAGTATTCTACATGTAAAAGTCAACATAACTCGACTTGTAAAAAGGGGTGAGAGAAAGAAAGATTATTAATAGAGAGAGATTGGTAACCAGATGTAGAAATTTATTGTGTCCCATATGTGCACGTGTTGGAGCAAGACGTCAAGAGTAACTCTTCCAGTTGGGTGGGGTGGCTGAATGGTTTACGGGTGCGCGTTGCATCATAAGATTTGTCATTGAGTTAAGTGGCGTGGTTTCGATTCCCCGCTTGTACATGATAAGGAGTATGGTCGCCTGTCCAACCCCGTGGGGTTTCTCCTGTTTGCCCCCGCTGGTAAAGTCTACGCGCAGGTGAATTAATGAAATAAAATTGAATCATATGTTAGTCCCTATATGACCTGATGTGTGTCGAGTGGACGTTAAAACCTAATCCCAGCCAAATAAAATAATGCTAAGGTGTATTGTTTTGTCTAAATCAATAGTTATGTTATTAGAAGCTCGGGTCTCGTAGGAAGATAGCTTTACAATGAAAAGTATCCAACTTTATATAAACATGTTGAATAAAGATTACTTTTCAATTTTAAAATCCAGATGAATAGGCCTACATTGGCCTGATATCTTAATTATTTCTGGTAAGACGTGATACAGCTTCTAATAACTGTAATTAACACCTGTGTCATGGTTTGGCTCGATACCTTACTTTTTAATTTTTGCTAAAGTTATAAATAATGGTGATAACCTTGACATTTTTGCTCGTTTGTATGAAATACAGTACTGTACGCGGTTGGTCTAATAATAATAATAAGAAGAAGTAAAAAAAAACAAAATATATAAATAAAAAAATAGTAAATCAAAAATTTATATTAATAACAAACACATTGGCTTGTTGAAAGACACGCTAACAGAGAATTGCATAATAATGGCAACAACAAAGCTGCGAGATCAATCAATTCGCTTCCATGATAAAATCTGTACTATATATGTGAAAAGGTAATGAAGCCAATGAGTTTCATGCTAAAGGAACCGGGCCAAACCGTATACTGAGCCAAACCTGGACATTGGTGTAGTCGCAACATGGGTTAGACATGTTTTAATTGAAAACGTGATATGACTGGTTTTTTTCACTGAAATAAGACAATATTTGTTTAAGGTGCGCATGAGAATTTAATTTATTGATTTTGTGCAAATCACGTGATTGCTGGTTGCAAAAAACGCACAGGCAATTCTACGAAAAGGTCCAATTTAATGGCGGCTTTTTGTCATGATAACCCTGACAACGAATTACGGCCCCTGGAAATAATAAATAAATGTCCCTTTCTAGAATCAGAGAGGCGTAAGCTTACATGATTTGTTCAGGGGAACATCAAAACAGTTACACGGGATTTGTAATTGTTCAATTTTTTGTTGTTTGCCCCATCATCTACGTCGGAAAGACAACGCTTCCTTGCAACTAATAATGAAATATGGCAGGAATGAAGGAATGGGTAGTTTTTATTTGGAAAATAAAAATATATTTTATAGGCACTTTAAAGATGCAATTCCAATAACTTGAGATAAGTTGACGGTTCTAGTCAGAATAATATTATTTGTATGCTGTAATTCAATAATATTATTGGTGCCAGCAGATCGTCCGATATTAAATAAGGCGGAGGTGATTAAAGAGTAAATTAAACAAAGTTTATTTAGCTTTCGTTTTCTGCGGTTCTTAAATGCCAAGGATCAATTCCGTGCACAGCCATTGACTGCACCGAGTCTAGCTATCGAAGAAATCAAATAATTTGAGGGAAAATTGGCCTGATCAGAGATAAAAGACTGATTATACAAGATTCATTGAAATAGTTATACCACTAACAGATTGAAATCAATACTATAAGAGAAGTTATTATGAATAGGGGTGTGTGTGTGTATAGCAATGTTTTAAAGAAATTGGTCGAATATGATGAAACACTTTCTTAAAGTACATGGCTCAAACCATTTAAACCCCCCAATAAACTCCTGGTGATCATGATAACAATACATTCTCTTTTTTGAATATAACTATTAAGCACAACTTTCAGCGGTAAAATGATCTCAGCCTTCTATTTCTATGGTAAAGTGGTACATCATACCATATTATAACATCGAATAATACAGAATAAAAAGTGACAACATTAATTAATGTACTGGTAAGATCATGGCCTCAATAATAACGCCATGACCACATTATATAATGCTCATATAATGAAATAGTAAAATCATGATCATATTGAATGCAATGGTAAAAAACCCCACAATACTGAATAGAGTGACAAAATCATGATCGTACATGTAAAATACAGCATTGCAAGCGATGATAAAATAATGGTCGTACAATACATGACAGAGTTGAAAGCAATGACACAATCATGACAACGATGATACAAAAGTAGAGTAAAATTTGTTAGCTCTGAACTCAAATGGGGAGTATTTTAATATGGTGCTTAATCACGTTCTGCCATGTGGACAGCCGCGTAATTACTGTATCAATAGTATGCATGCAGTTGCTGGGTTTTCAATTTGTGGTATAAAACTGCGTCCTTACCAAATGGTGAATTGGAGAAGCCACCAAATGTAGAACGATAAAATCAGTATAGTATTCAGCGCAATGTGAAAACTACCACAATATTTACTGTAATATATACCAATAATAATGCAATGTTAAAAAGTGTCTTTATAAACCATCAGAAGGGTTAACATTATTGCCAAGAAGCATATTTAACGTATGGTGAAACCACCATATTGAATGAAAATGGTAAAATCACCACAGCGTTTAATGCCAGTTTAAAAACAACCACTGCATTAAATGTAATGGCCTAATCACGGTCTCAAGCGACCATATTTTTGCGGGCTATATCTGATGAGATGCAATTCAGATAAATCTCGGGATTCCAAATGTCATGATATTGTCGATTGTCATAATATGAATGTTGCAGTTACCATCCAGCTTTGCTTAGTTAATCTTCATGCATTCAGTTTTATATCACATGTTTTAAATTGTAGTATAGCCTGACTAGTAGGGTCATGTAGTTTGCACGAGTGTTGCCAAACTTACCCTTTTCGCCTGTGGCTTACAAAAAAATGTGTACTTTTTAAAAAATTTCCTTGCTTTATATTCCCCATACTCGAGAATTAAGGAGCAAACTAAATACTTCTTGAACCAGGAACTGGGTCCCTACAAGAGCAGGTCCAGGAATTTTTGCAGGAGGGAATTCGTCAGGTTCCTGTTAAGGAAATTTGACATTTGGCAATGCACGATGCCATCATCGTCTCCAAATTACGTAGGCATAAATACACAAAGAGACAAATCCAACACCCCGTTTGACGTATATATTTATTATGAATATTAAAATAGGATCACATTGTGATTCAATTTCATTGATGCAAAGCATTAATTGTGATATCACATATGTCTATATCATTATCTCGCGCTTTGAATGACCATCCCATCCCACCATTTGACGATAAAGGATAAAGCACACGACCGTGACACTTTTCTCATAAAAAGTGTTGTTTTACAATTCTTTTGATGTTGTTGAGCAGGGGGTGGGGGTTGACCCAAGTACGATCAACATTAAACTTGGCAAGCTTGCTCCTTGGGTCAACGGACTTCCAAGATGGCTGCGTTGATGTCACGCTCGGCTCCTGGTACGCTCAGACTTGTTTGTTTTTATTACGGTGACAAAAACAAGTGCTATGGCGTAATAATTTCCAGGCTTGTAATTCAAGTGTAATATCACTTACTAGACGTGGGGTGGAAGTTTCAAACGCTATAGTAAAATAATTATTACACTAACTACTATGTAATAATAATATGTAGTGAAAACTAGAAAGAGTGATACAATGAATTTATATACCGCCTGTTGTTAACATCATTGATCGATCCAGTGTTTTTATACTGGACTTATTGTAATGAATACCGTATGTAATTTAAACATGCAATACAACAATAGAAATAATGTTCATGAATGATATTTACTCAAGCGAGAATTATGTTATTTATGAATGGTGGATTAGTTGAGTTCGATCAGAATGTAAAATATGTTATAGCATATGTAAATATTTACAATTACACGAGACAAGCGACATCTGTGAGTGTTCTATTTAAAGAGAGTTTGACGTGATTTGTCTGTACAGATACATTGTGTATGTTCAAATTTGATTTTATGCAAAATATTTGAGACAGATCTGTCGATCCATGCTATAGATATAAACCTTTTAACTGTCAATATACGAGTCGCACAAACTATACACCTTACTGTAAGGAGGCGAAAGTTCGGATTTTAGGGATATCTATTATTCAAAATTAATTACATTTATTTCTTGGTGAGAGTAATAATGTTCCTTTAATATAAATGCGGCCTAACTGTTTTTCATGTATGCCACGTGATGTAGTATGTAAACGCATTGCCATGTTATTTCGACAATTTGTTAGTTCCTGTACGGTGTCTGGCTAAGTTCAGATTCTGACTCATGAAATTTATTTGACGTTAGTTTGATGGCATAAATGGACAAATGATATATATACCGATTCGAATTCCGTTGAGTAGGCAGTATCAGTAGGGGTGTCCGATATGTTCTTCGTGCCTTTTTGTTATTTTATTTTGATGTGGTTATTTATTGTCGCTCATTGTGCATCAATCTTCTTCGATTTCAGATTTGCGAGATTGTATAACGAAAGAGGGTCAGAGTTATACCCCTTATTACTATACGCGACCTTATTTACTTTGTGGCACATACTCAGGACTGTACAACGCAATGAAAGTTATTTCGACGCCCCCCCCCCCCAACCGCGGATCCAAATTGATGTTTCTTTTACAATTTACAATGTTCATGGTTTTTTTTTCTGTCTGTCGGTTGGCCCGGTTGTCTTCTGGTATTTGTTTTGTGTTGTGCGGCCATCATGCATATCCTATTAGAAGCTACAATTCACACCCCACACTGTTTAATTTATAAAAAAAAGTACGGCTGTGAAAATTCCAAATTATAGTCGGCCAAACAAAATGTCCATTTTCTCTATATTTCAACTGCTTTATTTATTTTCCATCTCGGTTGGGCTGATCAAACTTTTACTAATTTCTGACATTTTTAACTGTATTACTATTGAAGATTATTATAGTCCGCCACAGTGTTTGTTTTGTTAATTGATGTAACTCTCTCATGAATTAATAGTTACACATCATTAGTTTGTACAAAAAAGTTGTCCTATTTATAAATAACATACTATGGAATCCACAATTAATTGATCTAAAACCCACTTGGCATTACCAATTAGATGTAATTTCGATTCGGTTTTTTTTCGTTTCATATTCTATATTCTACCATTGTCTAACTTAATCAGAACTATATATAAGCGACACGAACTACAGATGTAATCGGAATCCGTTGATTGATTCTGTCGAGAATGAATAGAAAAGAAGCATCCTCCTAACCTTTTGCTTTTGTTTCTGAGAATCACCCTGGTTTTATCAATTGCTATTGGCGCATAAGCAATATATCAGAAATAGTTTGGGGAAATGAGTAATTGTTATTGGAAGCTTTTCTATTTTGTCCAACTCCTTTTTAGTCCATGTTGCTAAAAGAAATCAAAGAAATAAACCCAACAGTGTAGATATATTTGCTCCAAGTTAAGACACAGGGTGCCAACAGTTCCTTGTTATCCCCGGAAACACAGATTAGTTGATATCGGTATATTGAATATAAACATTTATTCTATGGTGATGAGGGTTTTAACTGTTTACTTACTCTTTCTTCAAACAAACTATGTATGTTATATGCATGGTATGGTGTTCAAGTGAATGGCATACCTGTATACACCATACTATCACCATATGTCGTCTATATCTATATAACATACATTATCCTTACCTATGTTTGATAAATATGAAGTCTACATCTGTCAGTCTAATGAAACACTTGCATATAAACAAACTGATAGATGCCAGTGCCTTTATAAGAATCCACCCCCGCTATAGTCAGGAGTTCCAAAACCGAGAAATTCAGGGGTCTGAATTACTTGGGTTTAACGCTCGACTTTTCTGCACCAATGAAATGAAATGAAATAAAATGGGGTTTAACGTCCTACTGTTCTGCTCCTAAACTGGGTTAATGAAGACGGGCATACGCCACACAATGTGCTATGAGGGAAATTTTGCCCGGGCAGCGGCGCTACGGCCTACTCTTATATCGAATTCCAACTGCCAAGGGATCTTTTACGTGCACGCCAATGTGTACAAGGGACTCGGTTTTTCGTCCCATCCGAACGACTAGACAGCTGTCCTTGTCAGGCCCTCCGTCCTGCATCACTGACAAGGGGGAAACCACGCCGGAATATCTGGATGAACTTTCTCGGCCAATGCAGGGATCGAAGACCCGACCTCCAGGCTTCCTGCACCAACCAGGCCATGTAGTGTGCTACGAGGGACACTCGATTTCCAACCACCAATGGTATATACGGGGTCGTTGCTTTCCGTCCCACGGCCCTGTACCACTGACATGGTGATGTCAGACTGGAATTGAAAATCCCGAAGTGACCAAATTCGGGATGGAACCCAGGACATCCTGGTTCATGAGCCAGCACCATATTCACCGAGTCACCGTGTCTCACTGATTTCCATGCAAAAAAACATAAACAGTTCAGAATTATCACATGATAGCAATGATTACTGAGTTTAATAGCAGACAATTAACCACAAAACGATGTTCTTGGTCAGACGTGAGATATTAGCTACAAATATATAGTCTGAAGGACTGCTTAATGTCAGAATTGTATATTTACCACGACCATCTGATTTTTAACCCAATTGTATATATTTCATAAAATGTGTTTGGCGTGAGCTTAAATTGGCATACATGCATCTGGTCTTCGTGATCATCCAATACTTCTCTGGCTACTCTACAGATATTAACCGGTTATACAAGCCGTTAATACAAGCTTACTATTAACTTGGCAAGATGTTCACCCTTGTAACGTATTTATCTGACAACTGATGAGTATTCACATCCTCATCGGTGTCAATCAAATCATTAGCCATGTATGTGCGTGCATTATAGAATTGAAACGTTTACTAATCAGCCACAACATCTTGTTTCTTTATATATTCAATGAGATTTACAGGAACCTAATGCCCTTGAGCTATCATTAAAGGATTGGTGGTTTGCAGAATTCGGAATCTCCGCCCCCCCTCCCTGCATCCTTCCTCCCTTTTTACCTATGGTAAACCTTGTTGGTTTTATCGATAATATTTCTATTGATTCAGATGCAACATACGCCAAACATTTAAAAAAAAAGTTGGCAAATTGCCACTTCAATTCCGATGGAATTCGATTAAATAAACGTAGGTCTAACGCACGTGACGTAGCAAAAATGTTTCCAATCGTTCCGATGACCATTGCCCCTTTGAATTCCAGTGAAATATTCAATTGAATAAACATTCCCTACAATTCCATTATAATATCCGATTAAATGAACGTTTCATACAATCGCATTTGAATATTTGATTAAATAAACGTATAATACAATTCCAGCTTAATATTCGATTAAACGATAGCTTCATTTAGATATTAGAAAACAAAAGATAGCTACCCTACAACATCTGACATTACATAGAATTCGACTAACGTTTTATGCAATTGAAATTGAATATTCAATTAAATAATCGTGTAATACAATTTCAATATTTGATTGAAAGAAATACAATTACAATTGAATATTCGATTAAATAAATATGTTATACAATTCCAGTGGAATATTCGATTAAGTAAACGACTCATTTAGATAAAGTTAAGATATTTTAAACACGTTATAGATATCCTACAACATCTGACATGTGTAAGTAGATTTTATCAGTCATATGTAATAATGAAATAGGACCAACAAGTAGCTATAGGATAAATATTGATTGGTTAGTTCGATGACCTGTTAACTTACCAAGAGTTTCGTGTTATATTCCCATATATAATCATCTTAAGACCACTAGCTGATTTATCTCGGGGAGAATCACACATCTCAACAAGTAGGTTAGAAATAATTAACAACATTAATTAGGTCCAGTATTTCAAAATGGCTACCCTTTATATCCGTGATTTGGATGAGAATTAAAGTCAGTACACTGTGATGCTATTCTTTTACTTTATCAAACGCCAACGATTTTACGTTATAATACACTATGACAATAAATAAATTTAAATAAGTAATCTCAATCTGATTAAAATACATAGATCTATATTACGTTTCGGTTTTTTTAATGATTGTGATGGCCTACACTAAGTAGTGCAGACATGTAAAACGAAATTTTGAACTATAAAAAACGAAACAAAATAGTGTCTAGTTGGAATATTAAATGGCAAGGATACGCTTTTAGTCTCCCAGTGGCACAACAATATGTGATGTCCTCTTTAAGAGCGAATGGAGAATATGTTGAAAGCATCGTTCCATAATAATGCTATATGCTATGACTTTAAAGGAGCATTATGTTCAATAAATAATGTAAAATGAATATATTGAAAATTTTATTCAAATAACCTTATTTTGAGTCAAGTAATCAATAGTTGTAGTTTTGACAAGATGTGTGCCTTGATTGTAACCACCGTACTGGCCACTGGAGTCTTAGCTTCGCTTCTCCATTTTTAAATTAAATCATTAAATGGCCAAACCGTTCTAATCTACTTAAACTCGCTATGGTCTACGCTTATTTCTATTTTGGTCAGTGGTATACACAGGGCCTCAGTTGTTGGTCCCATCAGAACAACTAGACGCATTTACCTTATCAGGCATAACCGAAACCCGAGAAAGTTCATCAGAATTTTCTAGCGTGATTTCCCCTTGTCAGTGGTGCAGGAAGGAGGGCCTGACAAGGACAGCTGTCTAGTCGTTCGGATGTGACGGAAAACTGAGGTCCTGTGTACACATTAGCGTGCACGTAAAAGATCCCTTAGCAGTTGAGATATGGTATAAGCATAGGCCGTAGCGCCGCTGTCCGGACAAAATTTCCCTCATAGCGCACTGTATGGCGCATGCCCGTCTTCATGTAGTCCAGTCAACGCAGAAAAGTAGGACCTTACCCCATTTCATTTCATGTTTGCATAAGTGAAACCATGAGAAATCTTTAACTTTCAAATGTCTTTCAAATGTTCTATTCTTTTTTTGTAGAAATGAAAGAAAAACTGTTGAACGCCTACGGATATGTGCTCACGTTAATTAGTTTGACATTTACACTCAAATTGTCATATTCTAAATTGATAAAACCTGAATCGGCGTTTTAGGAATTGAAAATGCGATATTTTACACAGATTTATTAGATATAGTTTTAATGACCTTATACAAGAATCGTAGTTGACATATGTAACTATATTTTTTCATAAAAGAATTTGTTTGATAAACAAACAATAGACATGATCAGAGCATCTTCGTCACTGGGCTGATTGAATTGTCGTTCTTATGTCATGTCTAACAAAAGGTCAGGCCAGACACAATCAACATGAAATATGGCGAACAGCCAAATCATTTTCTCCGCCCCAACAGCACTGAACATTGTATATAACCTTTTCTACACATTTAAGAATCTCATTTATAGAAATTCTAGCGGGATTAGTCTAATAAAGACCTGATCTAGGTGGCGTTCAGCCGAAACCAACCAACTATTCTATAGAGTGGACTAGTCTTTCTGGAGGTTCGAGAAGGATAAAACAAATTTTATCCAGCCATCTAGCGTTATTAATGTCTAGCCTTGCAATCACGTTACACTGTCTTCGAATGGATTAACTTTCCTTAATTGTTATTTATAGAAATCATGATATACAAATGGAATATAGGTTAGAGTGCCAACCCAACTTAATCAAACGGGATTAAGAGAGAGAGAGAGAGAGAGAGAGAGAGAGAGAGGGGGGGGGTGTCTTCAGCAGTGGTAGGAATCGGAAGAGACAAACCGTGTGATCCAAAGCAAACGAGTTACACCAGCCGACCCCCTCCCCTATAATAAACTGTTCGAACATAACCAATGCTAAAACATGTGCTGTGTCCTTTATGCGGCGAAATTGGTCTTGTGGCAACCCTAGCAAAATAAAGTTGATTTTATTATAAGAAGTACAGAAACACAATTAACTATAATACCCCGAGAGACAAGTCTGGTAAAAAGTTTTTGGTTCACTTATATATTAAATGTGAAAATTTAACGGCTTTACTTGTCATCATTCTATATTTTAAGAAAAAAACAAAGCTGAAGCTAAACAAACCAACTTCCGGTTAATAATTCTAAATGATCCACTAATCAAAAGAACACATCAGATCCACCGGATTTCGACTCGAACTAAATACGTTTAACTACCTCAAACAGAGACTGTTGCGCTTGTCCCATCACAAACTGAAATACATTCTGTACACAGAGAACTCTGTCTATTTTGAAATATTAGAGTTTTCGACTAAAATCTTCGATTTCAGTTATAAAATGTCGGTCAACCATTTTCGTGTTTGTTCTCAATCGGTGATGATTGTTGACAGACGGCGTAAGTTTAGACGGCTTAAGTTTCGTTTTATTGTAATACTAGCAGGATACCCGGCTTCGTACGGGGCCCAAATTCGCCAGGAGCCGAATTTGCGTAGGGCCCAATTTTTCCGGGCCCAATTTGCCCGGGGCCTAAAACATTCATTCTGGTTAATTTGACAGCACATATGTGGGGATAGTGCGCGGCGGCGATACGTGATGAGGGAACATAATACACACATGCACACTTTGATTTTATTTAAATAGATGAACCGAATTCAATGACATTGATATATTTTGACCTAAAAACAAGAAGTCCAATTCCTTTAATTAATCGATGAGATTTCTGATTTCATTGAGTGGCGACAAATGTGCAGCACAGGAACAGATTTAGCTACCATACCAAGTTTACAAGGCTGCCATTTGTTTGCTATGAAAACTTACATGTATATAGGCAAGGACTAGCTATTGTGTGACAAACAACGTACAACAATACCACAAACTACAAAACCAAATCTACAAAACAACCATTTCTGGCAGGGACTAGCTATTACAATAACCATGCTATTAGTATTGATTTTATTATACGCGTATTTATGATTCATATCTACTAGTTTACTCTATATTACTCAATAACAATGCGATGTTAATTAGCCTGACTAAAATTACTGATGGAAATAAAATTAATTGGTCTTTCAGGCAGTAGTGTGGTTATTGTTAATTTCCCAATAACAGATAATGAAATATAATACAACTGTAGCGTATATACCACACAATATTAATATGAAACATAACATATTGAATAATATTAAGTGTTTTATTAAAGGGGCTAAATCGCTATTCTTTGGCACCTAGAAATGGACATAAATGGGTCGCAGCGCATATAATAATGTAAAATGAATGTATATAAACTGATTTACATTCAGTAGTTTCTGTTTTTACTGTAATTTCTAATCAGTTATATACGACGAAGAGTCCCAACTGAATGGCAGTCTTTGGCGTCTGGTTATTCTAGTCTCAACCGGTAGTATTCTCCTACATGGGATATGTTTAGCCTCGTTCATCGAGTCGCGTCATTACAATTGGCGATCGAAAGAATTCTGGCACGCGATTAGTGTGCCAATTTTATCATTTTCATTTTGTCTTAAATATTGGATATCAGAAGTTCAACTTTTCACGGTAAGATAACATCAATGTTGATTTAAATTGACCAATAAGTCGCTTTTGCAATGTCGAAGACTGTGGATGATATTGAGTTGGCGATTTGCCTCCTTTAAATATTAAACATTAAACCGTTATTAACAAAACTTATAGTTTGCATTTTGCAAAGACTTCAATTACGAAATAAACTGAATAGAGATTCAATGGTTATTCTAAATCAACAAAGAAACTCACACTACCGATCAATACATCGTTTATATCGACATTTGTTTTTAAAGTAAATCAAGTGGTGCTACATGAAGATTCACAAATAGTATTTCAATCTTTATGGTTACGTCAGCAAGGTATGTAATGCCATTTTTTTTCAGTACTGTAAGTGAATTCCAATTGCCCAAAGGACTCCGATTTCTCTCTCACATGTAATCACACTTTCCATATCCGTCCCATACAATAAACTAAACTGCTACTTTTCTGCACCAACCATTTACAAGAATTATCCAATTCTTAGACACCGGTGGCCCCAAATACAGACGATAAAACAAAACATTTTACAAGGCATTTGTTATGAAATTGATTTTTCAATTAACAAGGGAAAAATTCTCCAACTCTATGACTCCCGTGACCCTAATACAGATGATAAAAATAAAACAGTATACAGTACAATAGTTATGAAATTGATTTCCCAGTGAACGAGGGAACAATTAATCAAGGGATTTTTTATATTAGATTTAATGTGACACAGTAATTATATGTTAATGAAGTAATCAATACTGATCATATATACATCTCCAGTAGATTTAGCAGGTGATGACCTTGTCGCTAAGTTCAATCCTTTTATTGGATGGATATTTATAGATTTTATTATCATGTTTTGCAGATTCATTTTCACAAGTGTACTAAAATTAAATCAGTACATTGTCATGTCTTTACAATTTTTTGAAAAAGTAATCGCTAATTCAAACACGATAATCCACCTAATGACTCTTGGGAAAATAGACCACAAATGGAGACTATAAAACCTTACAACTATAATAGCCCCCAACATTATCTGTGGTAGATCCCCCCCCCCCCCCACCCCACGGTTTGATAAATCTACTCTCTGCATATAAGTAATATCTCATTATTCTGGTACCTTTGTAATTGATTGGTTATTTTCATATGCCCATCATATTATGTCGTCTCCCCTGTCCGTCCCATAGGTCCACCAACTATTGACTCCTTTGCGCGGAAGAGGCTACGGTTCCGTGGCCCATCGTTCTCCCCCTTTCCGAAAACCCTTGTTAACGCTATATTATATAGTTTTCAACGAAATTCTTTCAAATTAGGTGTGAAGCATTAGTATCGGAGAGGATGAACCCTGTGGGATTCCAGCATTCTAGGACTTTCTATTCCAGATTAATACATGTATTACGTGACCGGATGAGCTTATTTCTTGACAGGATCCTTATCAAATGTGGCCAACATCCACGTTTTTCTTTCGGATAATTGCTGACTTTGGTCATTTTTTTTTCAAGACAAATCTGCTGTGTAAGTGTATTTTCATCGCTAGATTTCAGTTGAATCAGTAAGTCTTTAAGCTGGTAGATAAGAGAATCGAATGCCCAGTTGATCCATAGCCCCATGCTACTGTTTTGGCGGTAATTGTATGCACATGTACTCCATTCGGAACCCAAAACACTATTTGCTATCAGTTTATTTGACTAACTTTGGAATTCGGATGCTGTGCTCTAAGTTTTATAAGTAATGTGCCAGGTCGGTGAAATCACTTTGTCATTATTGCACAGTGAAAAACAGAAGAAGCGATCGGTTATAATTATGTTTATAATAAGTGTCATAAGGTATGTGTTTCTATCTACTTGTAACTGTTTATTATAAAGTAGAAACTTGGCATCATTGCCTTCAATATGGTGGCTAACAGAAAGGTCAGATAAACAGACGATGAACTGAGGTGAAATCACATTACTTATAATACATGGCATCATTAGAGAATTGTCTTAAAGTAACCATTCTATTATAAACTGAACAGCGTCTGTTTGCTGAGGTCAGGAACTATAGCTAACCAAGAGGGACGTATTAATATACATACATACACATATATCTTATATCTATTACTCAATGTGACCTTCGCCAACAACTAATTGAGTTAGTTTATTACTTACATACATGTCCACTAGGATATGATAATATCACAATGATGCACTATTTATTATATATAATATATTTAAACTGTGGCCTATTATATAATCTATTTTGACAATATATACCTCTCCGATAAATTGTAATTATTAAACGTTCTGTTGAATGCCGACTCGGATCCCTGTCTCAAAATTTCTGATAGGTGTTTTGCACAAGAAAGGTTATTCTTATTTCATTAGGAGCAGTAATTACATCTTGTTAGTTTACAAAGCCCATCGGCCAGTGGCGTAAGTCTTTCAGTAAATTCACATGACTAACAGCTTTATTGACTTTTTACAACTATAAATTAAGGGAGCTAAATCATTAATATTTGGGACCTAGAAATTGACACAAATGGACCGCAACGCATATAATAATGTAATATGAATGTATATAAACTGGTTTAAATTTAATCGTTTCCGTTTTACTCTAATTTCAAATCAGTTGTGTTAGGCGAAATACGCGAGAAATCTCAATCGAATGGCACTCTCTAGCGTGTGGTAATTCCAGTCCACACCAGTAGTATTTATTGCGCATGCTCCCCAGATAAGGATATGACGCCTCGTTCTTCGATTCCCTTGTTACAAATGGCGCTGAAACGCATTCTGGTACACGATTCGTGTACCAATGGTAAAATGTTTATTTTGTCTTAAATATTGGATATCAGAAGCCCATCTTTCCCGGTAAGATCACAACATCATTGTTGATTTAAATTGACAAATAGTTCGTGTTTTCAATGTCGAAGACTGTGGATGATATTGAGTTAAAGTCATACTGACTATGCTGGATAACCCTAAGCTTTGGATGAACACATCATCTATACAGATTGCTGACATTTTAAAACATATCTTTCAACGCAAGTAAAGCCATCTATTAACATTTACTTCGGTACTTATTAATTATAAAATAAATAGTCCAATCAAATATCAACCCGTCCAACGCATGCGCTTTAAAATGTCTTCATTGTGGTACAGATCAATAAACCAACGTGTCGAATACTCCCACTCGAATTTTAATATAATTTGCATACTTCCACATCCTGGGCCTATTTTAAGATTTTATTGGCGAAGCACAGTTTCTGGTGTTTTGGGGGTACCGTGAAAATTTCCAGAATTTGACTTCTGATAATACGCTTGCACGTATATAACCAAAATATAACAGAATTAACATAGGCACTACGACCTACACTTATTTGGAATCCCAATTGTCGAGTTGAGTACATGTCAATGTGTACACGGGATCTCGGTTTTTCGTTCCACCCGAACGAAAGGACACTATTTCCGGCCAGACCCTGCGTCCTACACAACTGACATGGCGAAACCACGCCGGAAAATCCCGAAGAACTTTGTCAGTCAATAATGGGAGCTAATATGAGACCTCCTGGTTAGCGAGCCAGCGCCTCACCCACTGAGCCACAGGTTTCTTAGGATATTGTCATGTTCAGAAGTAGTATACAACAACTTCAATAACAATATAACAGGCCATTTACATATATTATTGATGTTAATATGTTTCTAGTAATGATTACTCTGTTGATAATTGTTATAACCTATTTCATGTGTAATTTATGTATGCATTAAGATTTAGTGGAAGTATTCCCACAGGCGTCAATATAACTCAGTATACAGAAATAATATTAAAGTAAATTTTCAAGTATAGACGAATAAAATAAACAGTTATTCTTTTGTTAAAATTCATATTAATGAGTATATACATTGTTTTACTTATCCCAAGCAAAATCACATTTTCTTACACAAACACTCTTACTAATGATGTCTCCTATTCCGGTAGCCAACGTAATGACGGTCCTACCTTGACAAAGCATTGTGTGTCAGTCGCGGACAGCTACGTAGACACGACCCCATGCGTAGTCATCTAAGTTTCCCATTCTGTTTTAAAGCGATAATTTCATATTTTCTAAGAAAGTCAAAACATAATTATTTCTATGTCTTTTGCTCAATAGGTTGTCAACTCACTATTATACGATCAAAGGTATTATTCTCCCACTTAAAAATCCTTTGACCCCGGAAATAATAACACAATTACCTCCCTTGTTTTTCTATTCCTCCCATGTAATAGCTATCTACAAACGTTTGAATTTGAAGTTAAAAATGACATTTTTGCCAATTTCTCAACTGGCAATAGTGAATTATAGGATTAATAGGATTATTAATTAACAAGGTAGGACTGTTTATAGATACCATCTATTTAAGGTTTTATTTTAATACATCTTAAAAATATAACTTAAAAATATGAAATAAAAAAAGTGTCTTTAATATAATATTTACAAAGAAAAACAATTATTTCACCTATAAAGAAGATAGTATTACACTTAAAAGGGCATTATGGGAGAATAGATAAATAGTTGACAGTTCTCGCTATAATAGTTAAACAGAATAACGTAAATAGAATATGCTGAAAATTTCAGTCAAATTGCTCCACTCTGAACCGAGATAACAAAGTCTCGATTATCCAGTTTTACGTTTAAACATTCTTCACAAAATGTATTCCACTCCGCTAAATATGCCAGCGATGGCATCGAGAGTTGATTATGGCCTGAATAAGTTAATTAATGTCTAATTAATAATTTAGATAACATTTAAGGCCTAAAGAAAGAACTACAAGTGCAATAGGCAGATTTAGCTCTTGCAAATAAATAAGTGCAGTAGATTCACATGATTATTCACATAGTATACTCTTCAAAAAAAGTAGGGGATATTAAAATGCAAATACCTATGCAGGTTGCGATATGATAAATAGTCATGGACATTTGACATGCTTTGAGAGTATGTTCAAAGATGAAGAACTTATCGCCCCAACAGAACCACTGAGTTGCACATGCGACACGCAATAGCGCCATACACGTGGGAGGGGTTCATTGTCAAATTTGACACTTCAAGGAAGGGTTGATGAAAACTGCCGCGTGCTGGTTTGTCTATCCATGTTTGCTTTCCTAGCGGTTCTTGCATAAGATTTACTGTTAGCGTATCTTTGCTTTAGTGTGTTACGTTTAATTTGATCGGGAGACATGTTCGTCGACGTCAACGTCAACCGACAACACTGCAAGAATTGGCCGTGGCACTGCAAGAGGGGTGGGGTCAGATTGCCCCAAATCGTGATTGGACGGTTGATTAGGAGCATGCCACGACGAATTGCTGAATGTCTGAGGATTGGTGGAGCAATTACTCATTATTAAGACAAAAATCAAAAACGTCCATTTTCACGGTGTATCTCTTTGCGCGTGAAACGGGGCCGTCAGATAAGCCGCCCATATGAACTGTTTATGTTCATGTGTAGGCAATTGGCCTGTTATTAACATACACTGTTTACCTCTACTAAAAACAGCAGTGCATTTCCGCAGTTTTGTATTGTTTCTGAATATCCCCTACATTTATTGAAGAGTATATATTAAATACAATGAATAGAAATAATGAACATAAAATGTTAGTTTGTTACTAATGACCAATATTATACTACTCTTTATACAATTGTTATAAGACTTTTCAATTGAATAGATATTTTACAAAAAAAAAAAAAAAAAAAAAAAAAAAAAACCCAAACAAACAAAAAAAATCTTCTTTGATTGCTCGAAAATATCGCATTGTCTCCAATCAGACGATATGTCCTTGAATTGTTAATGGTACATTAGCAAGGTGGTTCTATATTTGTTATTATATCGTAATGGAGTATTGATAGTAGCCTGTCATGGGAATAAGTTAAAGTCTCTAAAGACTACTGTGTATTAATTTTAATCATAATATGTTACTTTAATCGTATGTACTTCTAAATAATGCTTATTATAATTAAATATGACCTTGGTGCCATATTACACTGATACTATGAAAGTAGTTATAAATGAAAGGAAATGGGGTTTAACGTCCTACTGTTCTGGTCCATCTGGGCAAATGGAATGGGACTGTTTTACGTGGTCGCCAATTTGTACACATGATCGCGGGTTTTCGTACCACCTCAACTGTGCACCACTGACCAGAGGAAACCCCATTTCGACCCCGCAACCCTTTAGTTAGCGAACCAGCGCCTTACTCACGAGCCATCGCGGTTCCCGATAATGGCTATATTTTTGATAATGTTAATACTAGTTAACAAAATTAAAATATTACTGTTATAGATATGTTATAAATGTACGATTGTAAGCCTTTGAGAGAGGATGGCGACTACAATGATGGCATTGAAGATGGTATTCGCCCTAATGCATATTGATTGCAAAATCAATATACCAAACGTTAATATATTTAATTAAGTTTTAACTGGTATATTGGTGATGAAAAGGGATTCAACGGCTTACTTTTCTGAAACGGGTAAGCTAATGAAGACAAGCATACGCCTTACAGTGCCATATGACAAAAATTTTGCATTGATTTTTAACGGACTGATAAAGGGGAAACAAGGCTGGAAAATCACCAAGAACTTTCTCAATCAACACCGGTATTTATCCTGGGACCTTCAAGCTGGAAAATCACCAAGAACTTTCTTAATCAACACCGGTATCTATCCTGGGACCTTCAAGCTGGAAAATCACCAAGAACTTTCTTAATCAACACCGGTATCTATCCTGGGACCTTCAAGCTGGAAAATCACCAAGAACTTTCTTAATCAACACCGGTATCTATCCTGGGACCTTCAAGCTGGAAAATCACCAAGAACTTTCTCAATCAACACCGGTATCTATTCTGGGACCTGTAGCACCATGGTTCTTCTGTCTGACGTGGAGAGCGGGAATATGTCGGAAACCGGTCGCCACATCTTACGTACGACCCATGCATCTTTTCTTACTACATATTTCTGTAGCCTTGTGATCGTCTAGAATTTGTCTCTAGCTGTCTTTACTTCTGCTTCACATTGTGTATTTACTTCTTCCAGTTTCTTAAGACGTTTGTCTTACCAGGAATAATAATGCATAGTTCCCTTCTACATTTTATATAGCATATAACTGAATACAGGTATACAAGCATAGCACAAATTACAATACTATATAGCTAAAACCACTTCTCCACCCTATCCAGCCTCTCGGCTGTCTAGGAACTCAGATGTACCCTCGATCTCTGGAATCTAATGCAAGTCTGACTTACAGGGTTCCCCGGTTACTTTTAAAGGTAAATGAATATCATGCACTTGTGTAATTAACAAAATGATTGGTTACTTTAAATCAAATGATGCAATTAGAATGATTCCACTCAGATGTAATTCTGGTGGTAAATAATTGACATATGTTTTCGATAAAGAGCTCTTTTTTATATGTCAACTGTCAATTACAGACTAAGTTGATTTAGTGCACACTATATATGTGAATATGTTTGAAATTACTAACTTGCCAAAGATATTAATTAATGAAATATAAAGGCATCTTATTTCAAGAGCAAAAATTCTAGAAATATCATTACAGACCTTCAAACTGGAAAATCTACCCCGGGACCTTCAAGTTGAAAAATCACCAAGAACTTTCTCAAGCAACAACCGGTTTCTATCCCGGGACCTTCAAGTTATCGGGCCAGCACCATACTCACTGAATCATCCGGCTTCTCAAGTTATTTGAAGTTATTTAATGAGCGTATATCTCTATTCTTTGGCATCTTAAAATGTACGAAAATGGGTCTTAAAGCATATATTAATGTATCAAACATTAATATAAATGTATCAAATTGATTTACAGTCAATTTAAAAAAAAGGGTAATTTCTAGTCAATTATCTTCGGTGAAATATGTGAAGAGTTCAAGTTGAACGACGGTCATTTTCGCCTGCTTAGGATATTCTACATGTTTTTCTAAATTTATTTTGTGGTTTGTGAATCAGCAATTACTACCGCATTATCTTGTAGGGTATGTTTTTCATTGTTTATTACAAATGGCGCGCGAAACCATAGAATACACGACCAGTGTATTGATTATATAATGTTCATTGTGTCTTAAATATGCACAAGGAACCACACATGAAACAATACTGTCAGTACTACGTTACGTGTACCTTACCCACCGCCCATATCCGTATTTCGTATATATTTTATTCCAAATAATAGAGCCATACGCCCTTTAAGATTGTAAAATATTTATGAAATATATACTGTTTAAGCCATTCGATCTTGACTATCGATAGATGGGATGATAAAACTGACCCTATTATCAACAATATTTGGGTACTAGCATTTCATCTACTGTTCTCGACCGGTTTTTTTTACCAAACCAGAAACGAGTTCAAGGATCAAAGCCATGAATGAACGGCCAAAAGGGCAAAGTTCGCTCTTTCATTTCAGGAATTATCTGTATTCTCAAAGACATTTGTTCTTTGTTTTTGCTGGCATTCTAGATGTTAGTTACACGAGTTCATTCATCTGTGTATAATTTATGATGTGGTGTAGAGAGGTATTTAGAGTATATAAAACATATGTAGGTATATAGTGTAGGTGGACTTACCTCTCTCTCTCCCTCTCTCTCTCTCACTTTCTCTCTCTCTCTCTCTCTCATGGTGATTCTCTTGGCTTCTGTCATTCGTTTAGACAGACGTGGTACATATAGAAATAAATGATAATGATCGTCATCCTTAAAGGAACTAAAGTTCTGATGTGTTACGGAACGATTGATATTTTAGCTTCGAAATATTAAACGACTGTTGTCTTGTATATTACTAACTTTAGCTGTTTACTATGTCCAAAGTGAAAGACAAAATCAACATTGGCTTTATCTATAAATGTCAGATTGCCATACCACCAACCAATCCAAATCAACGACTTTATTTTTGACCCAAATCAAAGAAGTCAGTTCAAAAGATCTAAATTAATTTGATTTAGGCTAATAAAAGGTGATAACTTATTTTAGCTTCGGCTTTGGCTTAAACTGTCGACAAAATCAGTTATATCTCAATATTTGTACTATCTGCCATCCAAATCTATAATATTCAGCCTACCCATATCAAAGAATTCGTGTTCCTTTAAAGATCAGTGTATTTTGTGTATTTATTGTTTCTTAGTATTTACATACAATAAGGACAAACGAACAGGATTTTATGTTCAACTGACATGTTAGCCAGCCAAAGAACAGATAAATGGAATTGAATAGGTCTAAATCCACAGGATTATAAAGAAAATATTTTACTTTATCGATGTTCTTGTCTGGTATCAAAAAACAGGCTTATCAACTTCTGCATTATTATATCTTACAGACGTAATGGTTAAAACAAAAAACAAACCCAGTCTGCTGTTTAACGAAACAAGTAATTGAATTACATGCTGTACAAATTGTTTGGATTATCCAGTCGGGCGAGTTATGTTATTGATTTAATACATTTAAAAAGCTTTCAATTCTTAATTAACCTATGCTACACCGATATATAATAGATTTTCTGTGAAAAAATACGTATTCGATATCTTAAAGGGAATATGCCCAATTTGCTGACCTTGGAATAGTTTGGTGATCTTGGAATACTTACAAGTATTGATTTCAGACATTACAAGGATGTAAATTTGATTCCAAAGAACAGCATCTTTGAAAGGTTATTCGCACAATAATTAATTACTTCACAGTAATTCCGACAGTCACACATTATATTAAATATTACGTGGATAATCGAGAAAATATTCTCTCGCTTCGTGAAGTTTACTCGATTCTCCAGAATCGTGGGGTATCCTCCCATTGAAAATTGTTTGCAAGGATTTTTCTGGGTCGGACTAAAAATGTAAACATGTAAATAGCAAATTGTGTGTATTCCGTGTGATTTGTTGACAAGGAATTTAGAGCTAGCACAGACTACCTTACTGGTGGGCGTATTAGGGACCGCGTCTATATTCTAATTCGGATATTCTCATTGACATATTCTAGCGGCCTTGACCCATCAAATAATATCACTAAAGTGCCATGATAAAGATTTCTATTTAAAAAAACCCCAACATATTATGAAAATGAATTAATTCTTATATCGCATACTTTTTCCTACAGAATTTAGTAACTTGTAATGGTTTCTACGGATGTAACGTGGACGATTCCAAACGAATTTGCAGTTCTGACGTATTTAATTTCCACTTTATATTAAGCTTGGACTATTATCCTGCCATAAGAAGTCTTCATGCCGTGATGACTTCCGGGTGGGATTTTCTCACAGCCATGGTGACATCAGTTTGAAGGAGCAGCTCTAGAGTTCACAATGATGTTGATACACACGGGTTTTGACATGTGCATTAAAAGCTAAAAATGTGTAAAGAAATGTCTTAAAGTTTTAGTTCTAAACATTAAGACGTTGGTTGGGGTGTAGATATAGAATATTGTTATTATTTACCAAATTGATCAGCAGTAAAGATTCACATGGTCGTCAATTTCACTGATAAGGATGATATCGTGGCGAGTTCTCTCAATACAACTTTTTTTTCTACTGCAAATTAAATTCTTTAACATTTCTTTAAATTATTAAAAAAGCCAATAAAGGTGTTTAAAGTATATCTCATATTTAATATAAAACGCGCCACTCCTTTCAGGAAACGTTTATTTCTACGTCCGATATAAACAATGTACGTAAAACGTTACTAGGCGTGACCTTAAAGGTAAGTCATTTTGTACAATGGTTAAAGAAGGCTTTCGCATTACCACGGTGAAACAGTTTGTTTGTCTACGGGTAATGAATGATTTGATAGAGACGACAACCACACATCAACACCTTTCGTTCTTCCCATATTCCCATATATATTGGAAAATATATACATGTATATAACAGGTGATCCGCACCGCATCGTAACAAACAACATTATCACGAGAGACAAACGCACGAACATTGTAAGCCAAATCTTCGTCGACCCTAATAAAAATATGTATGGGGTGTAGAGCAGGTGAAGGAAAACCAAACCGCGAAGTAATCAAACAAAAATGCCGGAAGATAAATGCACGAACACTGTAATCGACTGATCGGATCTATGGTCGACTCGATCCCGTACTTGTAATGACAACGTGTGTACCTTAGACGTCAATATTTTTTTGGTTATCTAAACACACAGTATAAGTAGAAATCTTTGTTTTGTTTAGTTATATGGGGAGCCACGATGGCTCAGTGTGTAGGACCTTGGCTCGCTAAACTGGAGGTCCAGTGTTCGATCCCTGCGTTGGCCGAAAAAGTTTATCGAGATTTTCCGGCGTTGTTCCCCCCCCCCCCCTTTCAGTGGTGCAGGACTGAGGGCCTGACAGGGATAGCGTATAGTCATTCGGATGGTAAGAGAAACCGAGGTCCCGTTTACACATTGCCGTGCACGTAAAAGATCCCTTGACAGTTGTAATTGGAAATAAGAGTAGGTCATAGTGCCGCTGTCCGGGCAAAATTTCCCTCATAGCACACTGTATGGCGTATGCCTGTCTTCATTAGGCCATTCGGAGCAGAACAATAGGACGTTAAACCCCATTTCCTATTATTTATTTTATATGTGGTTTAAATGATAGAAAATGTCTTCTAATGGCGATCAACATTTACAAAAAGGTTCAAACTTATTCACTAAATACAGATTATTGCCCAATTCCCAGTTTTTTTGTTATGTATTTTCAAAACAAGAGCGAAGTTGTTTTTGATAGAGACTGTCCGAATCCTTTGTTTAGTCGTGTCAAATTTCAAAATCAACCTCCGGTACTGCACGGTATAAATATTTCATATGACTCCAAGATGAAAAACACAGACATTTATCAATGTAATTAAAATAATCCTGATACCCAGCTATCGAACGTCACCTGAAGTCAAATTTCTCATAAACCCTTTAACGTGTTCTTCGTAATGGACAACGAGATGTTTAAAATATAACCAAAGCACAATTCCCAACTCGTAGTCTCCCTTTAAATTTCATAAACTCGATAAACAGTTTTTAAATTCTATAGTGTGTTTTTACAATTCATGAACTTGTTTAAATTACAGACGTCGTCTATGATATAAAAAACAACTCATGCTATTGATAAAAGAGACAAGTACAGACAAACAGAATAACCACTAACCAAATCATCGTTTATACATCATAGAATAAAAGACAGAGTTGATGATTAATGGCAGCAGACTGAAAAACCGTCGAATCAGAATCAGGAATCTACGATAAAACTGAATATGAATAGAGTCAATGTGCTTTATGTGTTAAACATATTTAATTCTGTAGATATGACAGGCGAAATCGAGTGTTTTTTAATGCAATCATCTTGTTTTCAGTTCTATTCAGTCATAATGCACTGAATTTTGAAAAATATCAATCAAGGGTAAAGTAAATCAACAATGTCGAAACGGTTGTGGCGATAACCGTTAACGTCTAGGCATTGGAATAAAGCTCGTGGAAATCATATGTCTTCGCCCCAATTGTATGTCTGCGATATCACTTCGGTGGAAGCCGTCGTAAAATAAAGATATTTCACACATTATAAGTCAACCCTATTCCCTCCCTGTGAACGTCGACTTTGATTACATTAATTGTCAATTAGTTTTTACAAATACCGATTAGATTTACTCGAGGTTGAAACCCCTTCCTGAGCCACGGTGGGTAAGTGGGAAAGACGCTGGCTCGCTAGCCTAGAGGTCGCGTGTTCGATCCCTGAATTGGCCGATCCCTTGGCAGTTGGAATTCGATATAAGAGTAGGCCATAATGCTGCTGTCCGCCCGGGCAAAATTTCCCTGATAACACACTGTATGACGTATGCCCGTCTTCATTAGCCCAGTTTAGGAGCAGAACAGTCGGACGTTAAACCCCATTGCATTTCATTTGAAACCCCTTCAAGTTACTGGTGATACCAAGACATTGTGGTTTCGTGTCTGATATACCTATACTAAGAATTTAGAGTAACATTTACTGTACACTTTAAATGACCATCGGAGTGGCAATATCAAGACTAAAAAAAAAATTTTTGTTTAAGCATTGAATAATGTAATTTTAAATGTCGAAGCCAAATAGCTACACGTGAAAAAAATTACATAGGTTTCAGTAGTCTAGATCAGATGAGAGTGGAATAGTGGTCAGGTTATTGAGTCCAATCCAATATACACATAGACAGTATTGACTTGTAAAAACGGTGACTAATTGAGATAACCAACACAGATGTTTTAATGAAATTTGTCTAAATGGAATAATATCAGTATTTGGCAGTATGTACAAAAACATCTCCCATATTTGAACAATTCTATTGCTGAGACAAAAACCATAAGCAATAATATTAATATCAGTAAAAAGAAAACCATTTCTATGCATATAAAAACACGTGTAGATTAATTTTAATTTCAACCACATTATATGTTCAAAGTTTCCATCTTTCTGTTTATTCTTGTCACGTTCTCTAGTTCTCCCTTTTAACTGTATTCAATTCGCTTATATTGGATGGTTTAGGAATACTCAGTGGGTCAATTTAAGCAAAGTCTCCCGGCGATGTAACACCTTGCTAACCCAGGCCCCCTTTCTTATTGGAATATATCTCAGATAACGTTTGTGCAGATGAGTTTGTGTTAATTATCGCCATTTGACATCAGTGGATTTGTTGTATCTAAACACTAACTTGTTTTCTCCATACTGTCAGTAGTACCCTTTTCCTAGTTCCATGGCAACACATTGGTCACAAATTAGGCTTGACAATATAAAATATATATTTACATAAACTATTATGATTATAATAATTAAACTGAGTTATTGGCTTTCGAAACCCTTGGTCTTAAAAATATTAATCAAACTGGTGTTATGCTAACAGTTTTATTCAACAGAAAGTTGTAGAATTGTAATTCATTAACTGTTCATTATTTTGTATACGTCCTTTATACCTAATAAACTGTATAGCGAAATAATGACGGCATTAAAAGGGGCGGCTACCTTTGATGAATCTTTTTCATTCCACTAAAACTATAAATCAAAGGCATGTATTTAATTTGCTAAAATGTGTTTTGTTTCCATGGTATACTTTTAACACATAATATTATTTTATACTTGATCCATCTGAAACCACATAAACATGATATTAAATAATGATTTCTTGAATCAACTGGTAGCGTTTAAAGATAGGACATATTTTTGGGACACACTGTATTGGTAATTTGTTTCAGGTAAAAGATAAGATTGTACATTAGACGGCGCTGTGTTTTCTGTGTGTCGTATATTATACAGCGCACCTCGAATTTGCTCCAGATATAATCATAGTTTAATAATAGTTTATTCTCAGCTACATGTACAAGCATGAGTATGGAAGTTACAACAAACATTTCACATTGTGATGCATAACAATATCTAACTACATATCTTACCTTACAAAATAACATTAATTTTCAAGACAAGTGGTACAATGTACATATTAATCTAATCGTAATTATTTAATGTTACATTATCAATTAACAAAGTTATATTTATATGCCTCTGTTCTTAAAGGCATTCAATACAAAACTTCCAACATTTTCTATACACGCTTGATTATTCATTAATATATTAAGTTGAATTGAATCAGTTATATGAGGTTTGATAAATGGTGAGAGATATTGTTGTCTTAAATTATCATAAAATAGACAATACAATAAAAATGCTTTCCATCTTCTACTAATTGAAGGTTGCAGTTTTTACATAATCTCTCAGAAACACAGTCCTGAAAACCAATGCTGTATATTGTATATCATGTCCACATTCCTACTTTTACTAAAGTAAAACAGATTTGTCTAAGTCAAATACAAACCTTTTGGCAAAGCGAAGAAATAGGTTTTTTATTTCTGTGTAAATCAATGTCAACCATAACTCTGAGTACTAGTAACGCGTCCAGAACCTGCTAAAGAACCCTACGAAAAGGAACTAAAAATTTATGATAGGGTAGTCCAATTGGATGTTAAACCCCATTCCTCATTCTGCCTGGTATTCGTAAAGAAGGACATTGTTTAATTTTTACGCTGTTTCAATTAGCCACAGTTTGATTTTTAAGATTAATCAAATTGTCGTTCCTTAATTATAAATATATCCCCTTTTTACTCTTGCTATTTAAATGTCATGGTACATATTCTATTTATATACTACAGATGAACACAGATTATGGAAAGTGACGCACTTCTTCATATATCAGAGGTAGGTATGAACGTAGATAATAAAGATAATATCATACATAATACCGGTAGTAGATATAATCTATATATTTGATTAGTTTTATATAAATATATAAATAATATTGATCAAAAACACCATATATAACCCAATTCCCACTTGTTTCATTCACACATTCAGCCTTGTATTAGATTTAAAGTACTTACGTCTACTGGGGTTTTGGTTTGCACTCGAAATGGTAACACGGCCAGGGAAGTGATTGAGTACTTATTACTATAATATACAATGTATTTCTATCTGATATTAGCCAACATGAATCCCCCCGACATTAATTCGACAAACACTATCATAGTTTTCTTTAAAACAAGGATTGATGATTGTTGTTTATTCGATTTCCTCCACACTTAGATATAATTATGCATATAAATTACAACCCCGACTGACACAAACAGAACGTTCACAAAATAATCGAAGCGGAGAAGTTACAGAAATGAAATGAAGTTTAACGTCCTACTGTTCTGCTTCGACTGGGTGGGAAGTTACAAGACTCTAGTCGTAGCTGAAAACACATACATTAACCTCGTTCTACATATATATCCCAATTCACAGCATGGCCGAAACCATAATATCATATTATGATCGATTACAAGTATGCATAGTTAGCTCTCTGAAATTCCCCAAATAATAAGGAAGATTACCAAGATCACCCCGGTGCTAAGTTTCTTACCCTACAGCTAAAAGCTTTTACCCAAAACTTAAAGCTTTCAGGTAGATAACAATCCCAGGACAATGACTACCAACAGAATCACCTATGTCGTGTTTAAGAACAACAAAATCGTTAGCGACCTGGAATTGTTTGAAATATCCACGAAAACAAAACTCAATAGCTCTGGCAAAGGCTATAAATGTACACAACAGACGGACGGGAGGTAGGAAAATATAATAATGACAACAGTACTGAATTACACGAAGGCGTAAACAACACTTTTATATTTTCCGCTATATTCTTTACATTATAGTTTCAATTTTCAGCAATTTTGCTTTTTATCCTTTCTCCGAAGTTTGTTTAATTGCCAACGCGTGACATCATTAGAAGCTTGCACGTTTTACTTCTGCCGCTTGAATTCAGAAAGGAAAATGACCCTTCGCTCCATTAAAGAATAAATAATAACCATATAAGTGTTGTTTGGTATTATGTTTCGTAAATATATTTCTGACCTTTAAGTGGATATAAAGTAATAAACATCCATGGCCATTAATACAATCAAATAATACAATCGACGAATCATAGCACAATTAATTATCGTCCGGTCATTATAAAAATCAGACCCAGGGCCAAATGGTTTTAGAAAATACTAATCAACATTTCATTCGGAATGTTCTATTAGTAATGACGTTGAACTCGACACGGCTATGTTTAATTAAATCAGGAAAAACGAATAAAATGTTTTGATTCCCTATGAAGTATCCACAACAAAATATGTTAATAAGCGAATGTGAATTACGCTACTCAACCATTTCAATGACAACGAGAGGAGCAGCCTAGTCGGAACGTCGCTGAGTAATAAACATTAATTTTATTCCGTAGAATTGCGCTCTGGGTATTCCATTGTACTAGTCTTTTCTCATTTGTTATCTTATAATTACACTAGAATTAAATTTACCAGCCACGTTAAGATTTAATCTACATGTGTCTTTTCCTCCATTATATCCTTGACATCACACAATCTTCCTCAAAGAGATTACTAATAAGCTATGCACCGGTATTCTTTAACCTTGATCTCCGAGAGGATAGACTTTGATCACCAGTCGGAAGGCATTTTCAATGATTCGCGTCATTGGTTTTTTTTTATTGGATCTAAAGAGAGATTTAGACTAGGTCTAATTGGTGTTTGGTCTCCGAGAACAAAGAATAAATTTCTCGGTGTAAGACTGGGTGAATATGTAAAAATTATCACATAGGATAGTCTGGTTCTATAAGACCTTTATTTCTCCCCAGAGACTAATTCACTAACAATATCTCATCCATTCTTTACCACAAAAACTGCTGTGTTCAGCTGTAATGTGATATAAACAGTTGGAGTATAGATGCTTAAAGGCGATATAACGCTGCTGATGGCCAACCAAGATCCTTAATCACTGACCGAGGTTTCCTAGTTCTCATTTATTACAGAAGTTCATATAGCTCACTAATATCTTAGATAATGCCAAGCCTCAGCTGCACTGAATCCACTACTTTCTTTTTCTTAAATACAAAAAAATCCCCACGTAAATTATGAACTAAAAGTCATTTTCGATGTAATAGCAATAATGGTCGATTAGCTGAACTTTAAATTGTCCATATTTTCAGCAATAACTAGCAACACATGCTTAAACTGTGTTAATACAGAGCAATTCTCGTCGTATAAATTAGAGGAACTGTTGGCCATGAAGAAAATTTTAAATGGACCGTGGCTTTTCTTCTACGAAATTTAACTGTGAATGATTCTTTTATGCATGTGTACGGCAAAGTGTCCAGCACAGGAGCTTGTTTTTTTATTTGTCCCATCTACAACACTAGACACTGTTCTTTACCAGATCCTTTGTCATGCTCTACCGGCATGGAGAAACCATGCTGCAAAATCCCGGGGAATTGTCTTGACCAACACAAGGATCAGTGTACATAATCATAGTTTTGAGAAGAATATGGCCGATAACCTGACACCACGACAACCCGACAACTCGGCACCACGACAACCCGACATCACGACATTTTAACCCGACAATACGACATTTTTACGCGACATTTCAACAACGTGACTGATGAAATGAAATGGGGTTTAACGTCCTACTGTTCTGCTCCTAAACTGGGCTAATGAAGACGGGCATACGCCATACAGTGTGCTATGAGGGAAATTTTGCCCGGGCAGCGGCGCTACGGCCTACTCTTATATCGAATTCCAACTGCCAAGGGATCTTTAAATTTTACGTGCACGCCAATGTGTACACGGGACCTCGCTTTTTCGTCCCATCCGAACGACTAGACAGCTGTCCTTGTCAGACCCTCCGCCCTCCGCCCTGCATCACTGACAAGGGGAAACCACAGCGGAAAATCTGGATGAACTTTCTCGGCCAATGCAGGGATCGAACACCCGACCTCCAGGCTAGCGAGCCAGCGTCTTACCCACTTAGCCACGTGACTGATGACAAATGTCATATTGAGACACAAATCATCAATAGCCGGTAAAAAAAACAATGGAAAAGAGTCAGATATTTCGGTCTAGTCGCTATGTTAGCTATGGATCCGTGTACGTAAATCATCAAATTAAAGAGTCGATTTGTAGATAGATGTCGACTGTTGTATGTTATTATATAGATTATTGTATAGACTAACATAGAACAATTATTACAAAATCGAATTTCATCATTTGATTAAAGATTATAAAATGTTTACACATCCAAATCCAACTATAATGGTGATGATCATCACTGTCACCATTAATGAGTGTAAATCAATACCATTACAACATAACACAATATCTATATATTATATTACAGGTCATCAAGACTTCGTTGAGATTTTTATAGTTTTAATAATCTCACATTTAATGTGAACGTACATTGCCATCACTTGTGTCCGCTTATATACTCTGAAAGTGAGAACTCTTCAGAATTTCAATGATTGACATAGATCTTCTCGATCAAGAACTGGGGACTTACCTGATTGTTTACAAACTTATAAAAGTTTGCGAACAATATACAGGGCACGATGAGTTCTTGGTGGATTTTTTTTTAAAATTTTGAATCTCGGCGGGATTTATCATTTGAAAATTTATGAAACAATGTTATAGCAATGGTGAGAACTTTTGAAAAATTTAGGATTGTAAATTTCGAACATGTATTGAATGTAAAGGGTCTCAACGGAATTTTTTGAAACTTGGTAGGAATGTTCATTAAAGATACATTATGGGAGATTCGATACATGTTCGAAATTTGGCAGTTCTCACTATAATAGTTAAAAACTAAATAATGTAAAGGCCATTTGCTAAAAATTTCATTCAAATTGGTCCACTATGAACCGAGAACTAAGCGGTTGGAATTTCCGCCTAGCTTCGATCATCATTACTAAAAGTCGGTACAATAAACAGCATAGTCTCGATTATCCATTTGATCGTTTAATCGAGAAGGAAAGTTATGCATTTAATCGGCTCATAATCCAGTAAAGATCGCAGGCTAGCATAACCTTCTAGGGTTGATTATGGTCTGGATAGGTTAATTAATGTCTAATTAATAATTTAGATAACATTTCAGCTCTTGCATAATGTATGTTTAAGGTACGTTGAGATTATGTCCATCCTGAACAATTTAAGTTTCCTTTCACATTAGGAATTTATAAAGCTCATTTTAATAACTTGATCAGCGGTATTCGCGACCTTCTGTTTAGAGTCAACACAGATGACAATGATACTGGTGGGCGTATTAGAAGGTATGACATACCCCAGTATTTATTTGTTTTTTGTTTGAACATACACCGTTCTAAAATTTGGTTTCAGGGCGAAATCGGTCAGAATTTATAAATTACCTTCATATCTTCTATCTATCTATCTTCTATTATACTAATATTTGTGACTGTCGTCTGTCTGTCTGTCTGTCTGTTTGTTTGTCCGTTCGGGGTTGGCGGCTACATTAGGTCTGCCCCGAGTCTGAAATTTGGGGTATAGGGGTAGCTCGGACCGGGGAGTAGCATAGGCCAGGTGGCGTTAGTCTACCACTTCCGGTTTCGGGGTTATGACCCCCGAGCGAAGCCGGGCATTCTTCTAGTAACACATAAGTCCTTCCGGGTAATATTCTGAGCTTTGTCTTTGCTATTATGCCACGGAATACTTCCCTAATGAAACATAACATGTTTGATGGCTCTTCTACGTCATAAAATATTACTTTTGTCTTACTTGTCTAATAAGAACACCACTAAAGGATGCTTATCGACAATTATATCACACGGTATGCTATTTGCTTTGTTCTTATAAGTTGTTTTCTGGATCACTTATCACATAAAGTAGACCGTGGTTGTGGAGTACATTGTTTGAATTACATTACTTAAAGCCTGTGCTGCTCAATATGCAGATCGAGTCACAGACTAGCGCAATATATTTTTGCGTTAAAGAAAATCCTTGTTGTTCTTCTTTGAGGAGCGACGGGCTCCAATTCACATGTACGATGGCATGAAACACGGCATGCTTGTTCCTTGGATAATACCACATCGATGAGCGGACTTCGGCAATCCCAAAATGGCGGCGATGACGTCATGCTCAATGCTGGTCTGAATAGTACTATCGGACTTGTTCGAAGGCTAAATACTTAATTTAGCGCCATTCATTGCAAATTTTGTTTTAGAATATTATATAGTTTCCAACTAATGGTACAGAAACAATAGCTTTAATTATTTTAAATCATTAAATTATTTTTAGTGTGTTGATAACCAGAATAATCTATAGATGATCTACCATCTAAACAGATTGCTACTTTATCATACTTATTTATGGTGGACTTCCGGCAACTTTGCTAGCTTTATCGACTGAGACAAAATGGCTACACATGAAATTTAAAGCGGACTGAACTACTTTAGTTCTTTAAATCCTGGAATAAAGTGATGATCATACTGTAGCCTGGATCAGCTGGCTCAGCCAAACTGCTTAGCACAACCTCTAAAAGGTGCACGGTAATTGAAGCAGTAAAGCGGGGTTATGGTTAGAGTTGCAATGGCATGTAAATGTGGTTAGAGATGCAGCGACATGGTAAAAAGAGTTAGGGTTAAAATGATACGGGTAAAAAGGGTTAAAGCTGCAATGACGGGATAAAAAGGGTTATGGTTGCAGTACAAACTGAAACAAGGGCCTTAACTCTGGAAATAATTTACAGAAATTCGACATACTTCTTCGTTTCACTAATTTAACTGATGCATATAACTTTCATACAGATCAGATGATAACTTTCGCCATTAGAACGTTCATAAGGTTCAACAAAGTAAAACAAGGGCCATGACTCTAGAAGAAATTAACGGAAATCGTTGACAAGGTTCAACAAAGTAAAACAAGGGCCATAACTCCAGAAGAAATTAACAGAAATTATTTAAATTAAATAGAATTCTTCATTTCGCTAATGTAGACAACAATCAGATGATAAATATAGTCTGTAGAATGTTCACAAGAAATTGTAGACGACAGATGTACGAACGTACGGACAGGGGCCACGGCAATGTACGACTACATTTCCATGTGGGCGTAAAAAAAAGGTTAGGGTTAAAATGGCACCTGTTAAAAATGGTTATGGTCAGAATTGTCTTTATCACCTGTGGTATCACCACTAAAATTCCTCTACATGGTGGACCGTCTATGAACAGAAATAGTAATAGTTTCGTTAAGTGATAAATATGCAGCCTCATTTACTTTGTTACTAATTAGTTTGCTATAAATAGTTTAATAACGTTCATTTAATAAAAAACGCCACAATAATTATTCACATCAAAATTCACATCGAAAGAGATAATACGTTGTGTCAGGTGTTCTAGAAAACAAGCATGCCAGCCATGCGCATAACACTCGCAGGGAGCCACGGTGGCTAAGTGAGTAAGACGCTGGCTCTCTAGTCTAGAGGTCGCGGGGCCGAAAAAGTTCATCGGGGTTTCCCCTTGTCAGTGGTGCAGAACGAAGGGGCCTAACAAGAACAGCTGTCTAGTCGTCCGGATGGTACACATTGGTGTGCACGTAAAAGATCCCTTGACATTTGGAATTCGATATAAGAGTAGTCCGTAGCGCCGTTGTCCGGGCAAAATTTACTTCATAGCACACTGTATGGCGTATGCCCGTCTTCATTAACCCAGTCGGAGCATAACAGTAGGTCGTTAAACCCCATTTCATTTCATTTCATAACACCCGTCACTACTACTATAATTTACAATAGAACTTTATACAGAAGCTCCCCAAGTGGTTGGTCATTGTGTGGTCAAGTGCCTATTAGTGTGAGTCAACCTTACTGACTTGACCACAATTTTCAAGAATCCTTCTTGGTATAGTCGGGTTGCTATTTCATAAGAATTTTCTCGTCAAGAGGGTTTGCATTTTATCATATAATCAATGTTCTCGATCAATGAGCCCTCTTCTCAAAGAAACCACACTCCTCCAAACACTTTTACAGGGGTTATTTGTAAGACAATCGATCATTTTTCATAAACAGAATCCATTTAGAACATTGAGAGAAAGTAAGCTGGATCACATCAGACAAGATTCAAGTCTATTAGTTGATGGAGAAGTCGTCTATTTGCTCCCGTTCGCCTTGCATGTGTCTGAAAACATCATAATTTCATAACTGTTGTGTGAATTGCTATCGACTGGCTTTCCAATTCAAATAAGATCAAATGACCGTCTGCCGCTCGGGCAGAAAACGCGCGATTTTCTGGGCGCCACGCCAAATATTGGATCGAGAACACTTATTTCTACAGTCAATATCGAAGTTTAAATATTTAAGGGTTTTGACCACTAGTTAGGATAACGTCTACTCCTTCGTCGTTTTAATTAGTAAGATAGCCAATTGGTCGACACCCGCCTAAATCCCCATTTAACTAGATTTATTCCAAATCAGGACTTGTACTTCTACGTGTGTAAAGCCTTTCTTGCTTCTCAATATTTCTCATATAGCATAAGACAAAGACTATTTGCACCCATAAGATAAGAATAGCCAGGACGTGCCGTTCCACACCGATATTTCACGTACTGTAGTTTATGAAATGAACGACCGTCTAAACTGAGTGTTGAATTTGGCCATCTACTGACAGATAATTGGCATGATTTCAATACCGCGATATTCCTGTCGTCTTTTGCGAATCTTCAGAATATTCTTTATGTTTGCGGAGCTGGTCAATTGAATTATCAAACTATAATTGTATACCCACTTTATATCTGACACCTAACGTTATGTTTTCTCCAAAATATCATGTATATTCGCAACCCGAATAAAAAGATCATAGTTTCCTACACGAATTACAACTTTGACAAATAATACCTTCGTATAGCGGTTCCGAACTCATTTCCCATAGGTCCTCCACGTCTGCAATTACTCTGTTCAGCCAGATTTCCGTTATAAATCTTTGATAAAATCAGATAAAAACGTGATATATCCACACTAAGCAAAATGACCGCCATGATACCAGGTACTGAAATCCATTGTCACAATACTAACAATTTCATACTAAATATTACTGGGCTATCTTTCTTTTTCGCTGACCCCCTTTTGTACGGGGAACCACGGTGGCTAAGTGGGTAAGACGCTGACTCGCCAGCCAGGAGTGCACGTAAAAGATCCCTTGGCAGTTGGAATTCGATATAAGAGTAGATCGTAGCGCCGTTGTCTGGGCAAAAATTTCCCTCATAGCACACTATATGGCGTATGCCCGTCTCCATTAGCCCAATCCGACTGGGCCAGCCAGAGCATAACAGTAACCCCATTTCATTTCATTTCATTTTTCCCTTTTTTGACTTATTTGAACCCATATAAGGAGTCACTGAAAACACTGGCGTGTCGTAGTGGAGGAATCCTGTACAAACACGCTTAGTGCCAACTGTTTCCAGTAAAGATGACGCCTCTTCCAACAAGAGACATCGTTGACAGAAAAACTATCGCCCAATTTGTGTTCAGCTCTTATACTTGGTCTACTTTGCAGTCATTAATATTACCCTTTCAGTAACATATTAGTGATAGGCCCATGAGGTCAAGAAAGGTTCAAATAAATTATGGAATTTCATAATGTTCATAATTGAGAACGATCTCGAATGCATTTGGTCATGTAGAATCATTGTAAGGACCAAGTGGTGGAAAACAACGGGGATACCTGACAGAAACATATTAAAATTATAATCGACCTAAAAAATCAGTAACTGTGAAGAGTAAATGTTGATATACTAATGTCTACAATTATTAACTGCGTTCCAATCATCATAACGGAAGTTGTGCCCCACGCTTATCAAAACACACAGAAACTGTTTCTTTGTACGATAATATTCGATTTCCTTAGATGAAAGAATATTATTAATCTCAAACGACAAAAAAGGAAATAAGATATTATTTTCAAACTAGTGTAAAATTGCCACACTCCTAGAGTAAATAAACAATAAAAAAAATACGTGTACGGTCATGGAAAATATTGAGAATATGCAAATATTTGTTTATCGGACAACTTATCGGACATTCACTCTTTTGAAACCAACGTCTCATTTAATCAAAGTTCCTTGAAAAGATGAAATTCAAATGAGTAGTCCAGAAAATGTTCAGTGTTTATTTACTAGAATAAAATAACCATTCCTCGGTATAATAGTTATTCTTTAAGCAAAGTAATTTCTTGCAAATTAGACGTGTTATTACAAAATAACACAATAAATTCGTATTAATAAACCGTAAAGAATTAGCTAATGTATGGCAAATAACCATATCAAATTGCATTCCATATGCATTATCAATAATTCATTTAAAACTGTATACATGAAAATTTTCATTAATACATTCTAATTCACTTTATGACGAGGGTTAGCCAATAAATCGAAGTCAATTCTCCGCTTACCGATTGCCAATAAAGCTGAATGGTTATTGCAAAACGTCGTTGGAGTATTATTGATAAAAGCGACCGTGGTAGCGATCGATGAACTGTTTATCCACGGTTGCTTGCCTTGCTATCAATAATTCGTATATATCTTGGCAATCGATGGTATTATTACCAATTGAAAAGTAGAGAGGTGAATGAGGGTATGGTTAAACCCCTTGCACTTCGGAATGCCTATACTTGATGATTTGTATAGGACTTGTAGGCGTGCAATGGGCCCATTTAGTGCCAAATATCGCGTGACCAACGCCCACACTTTACACACAACATTGGTAAAAATTGGACTGGTCGACAAATAGTTTTCAACACGTTGATATAACATTTGTCTGCGGACCTGATGTAGTGATAAGATTAAACTTACATCGTGTAAATTATCTATTCAATTCAATGATATAAAACTATTTATAAGACAGTGGGTGGTGAGTGCATGGGCGTTCACCACTTCCATTAAAGGTTGTAATTTCGCCGCATTTCACAAACTACAGTTTATATTTAGAGAAAATTGTATTTATGTTTAGTTCCGGTTCTATATAGGGAAACTCGTTGGCTCAGTCGGTAAGATGCAGGCTCATTACCCTGGAGGTCTCGGTTTCGCACCCGGTTTTCCCCTTGTCAGACGTAGGGCCTGGCAAGGAACAGTGTCTAGTCGTTCGGACAGTTCGAAAAAACCGAGGTTTCGTGTGCACATTGGCGTGCACGTAAAAGAAGCCTTGACAATCGGTGAAGAAAAGTAGGATGTTAAACGCCATTTCATTCCCTTTCCTTTCAATAAAATTAAATTTGGTGCTGTCATGACCAAATGCGTTGAGTTTTCTTCCTAAATTTGTGATGTGAACTATAACATCGTGCTAAATGGGCATTAAACCGATTTCAGATATTTAGAAATCGGTTTTGTTATATAATTCCATATACATTTAAAATACATCAACCACAGACAAATAAGATTAAGAAGTAACACATAAACCATGTAAAGTCTTGTTGATTGGTTGTTGAGTCCTAACCGCAAGCAAAAATTGCCGGTTTTCTCTCTGGACTCTCTAATTATGTGTAGCTGGAGTGAATACCTTGTGAGAAATGTGCCAGGGGCATAGATACGAAAATAAGGCTTCGTGTCATCATTCTCTTCGAGTCGAGGAACATTCATTATCATCTGGTCTGATCTGGCTTTTGGATTTCGGTCGTCATCTGCTAACTTGGTGATCTTGGTGGCCATAAAAATCGTGATTATTTTAAGGGGTTAATGTACGATTGTTAAATATCTTTGGTTTGCCACACACGAGAAAGGAATTCTACACCATTTTCGCAAAATGTTCGATATTGTATGCAATTCGGTGTTACGGCGATACACTCTGAGTTACAGTGACGTTATAGTGTGGGCGGGTGTGGCAAGCGTCAGTCTTTAGTTCTCGATTGGCGTGACGTGCTTCCAGTTCTCTATTTTAACAACCGTGTGCGGGTGTGTGTGTGTGTGAGGGGGGGGGGCAATTTCGACGAAATAATTCTTTCGACATTTAGCTGTGACGAGTGTTATGCACGAGACAGGATATGAGTATTCTTTCTAGAACACCTTATATAACTTCTCATATAGCTAACATATTTTTTAATGTATTTTAATTGTAATTTTATAACGTAAAACATTATATTATCTGGGTGGCGGTACTTGCCTGATTGGTTTATTAATTTGTCTAGATATTATTTCGGTTGCGTGACATTGTGGCGTGTAAGCACCAATATCCCCAACAAATAAAACACACAGTCGGTGACACAGTAGTGGAGTTAGTGTATTTATAATATACTGATGTATTGATGGCGTACATTGGAAATCAAAACAGTCAACTGGTTTTATTCTATTGCAGTAGTCTATTGCAGTATACATATATGTATATAGTTAGCTATGTTATCTACCCAAATAAAGGACAGCGGAATTAATGGAAATAAACTTATTAAGAGCTAAATCAGCTAATTGCAGGTCTTTGTCTTGACTTCAAATGTTATGTAAATCATCTTCTACACATTTATCAACATGACAAGCCCATAATCAACTTGCTAGATCATCAGATGGTTGAGATTTAAATGGATTAAAACACCCACGAGATTTAAAAATTTAACGATAACCGAGACAGCTTGGGTTCTCAAGTACTGTTGCTACGATGATAAACAATCTACGCAATGTCTTCAAACGGTTATAACTTCGCTCAGATTAAAGTAATTTGAATGAAATTTTCAATATAATCATTTTTCATTATCTTTTTTGAACTATTATAACAAGAACGATCAGCTTATTATCTAAATCTTACATAATGCATCTTTAATTGGGGTAATTTCCAAGAATTAAATTTTATTTCTCAATAACAGTGTAGCAAGCTCTAAATGATTAAATTTTTGTTTGGATATATTAAGCGGTATTCAGTTTTTATTTCCTTATGGCCTACACTGTCGAGTGTGATACACAAAATCAGCTATATCTCGCTCTGGACTCATCCTAATGTGGCGTTTCTATACTCCCACTGAATGTAAAATCAGCAGTCACCACGCCCATGTTATCATTCCTACTCAAAATCCCGAATATGCACCAAAACATGCCAGAAAATTTAAATTAAAACAACTTTCCTTCCGTTTTAGATCAAAAACTTACGTAAAATTGCAATGGCAAAGGGATAAAAAGAGCAAAATGAGATAATTTCTATAGATGGCCGAACACCTTTCGCAATTTTTTTGTATACTCATTTTTTTGCGTGAAAATTGGCAAGAATATATATATAAGAGAGAGAGAGAGAGAGTGAGAGAGAGGGAGGGAGAGAGGGGTCAATAATCTTAATATTACTTCACACCTATTTTATTATTATTAAAACCAGTCCTGCACGAGTGATTCACGCGGTTATTGTTCGCTATTTTATAGTTATAAATCATGACTATAACGATATGATAAATCAGAAAGTAATACTGGTTGGGGTGGGAACGGTAGATTACAGCCAAACCATATTTTAGCTTTCCCGTCAGGCGAAAACCATTATTTATACATAGATCGAAGTCGTGATATCACGAAACAGCACTTGGTAGAACGGGTAGCAGTTAGTTATATTATAGTAGCCTAATATGCTAAACTTAGAAATTACTTATGATCCTCCCAAACTCGTTAAGAAATCTATTGACTATTCTTGTGTGAATGGTCTTAAGATGGATAAGAACAGCCTAGATAAGCTTAGTAATTGAGCAGCCACAATCAGAACATCTCTAACAATCAAAGAATCATTTACACCGAAGTAATAATTGCTACAAATCAAATTATTATAGATAGTTGTCAACTCGCCAAGCGTATTTTCTCACATATTTTCCTTAATATAGATTACTGTCTCTTTCTGCGTGACTACCAATCAACTAAGGTAGATTGATATTGAGGATGGAATCAGACAACAAGAACATGTTATTATTGTTATCAATGAATGGGGTCGATTGATGAATTAGATTGCATGGTTTCTTTTCTCTGATAGCTAGGTTGTTGATATACTTATACAAGTGTTTATAATATGTATAAAAGGTGCAGTTTATTTATACTGAAACGGGTAGTCTAGTGCGTGGGCTTTGGATCTTAAGGTCTGTCATTGAGTCAAAATTTAAATGGATTGGTTTCTATCCCAAGCTTGTACGTGACAAGGAGTAGTGCCGCCTGCCCAAACGCGTGGGTTTTCTCTGGGTTAAAAACATTTCTTTGAAGATATGTGATCTTGGTTTGAAATTAGTCGCACTAAACCAGATTTCTGTCTGTGATTGATGGGCCTGGTAAGCCAACTAACGTTTCAAGAACCATGTAAAAGTAAAAAGAAATACGACTAGTATATCCATTGTTGCCTACGGCACGTTCTTCGAATACAAGGACATTTCGTCATGTTTTGGCGTTTTATTGGCATACCTAAACCTTTCTTGGAGACCCGATGAAAACCGCCCCGTCCCACCCCCACCCTTGCCTTTCAGTAAATGAAAGATATGTAAAAATGTATTTCTAGAAGTAATAAAACCAAAGGTTTAGTTAAAACTTAACTAAATAATAAATAATTTATAACACAATTTAAAACATAAGGTTTATATGTAAGTACAAACTATCGATGTGTTCTTTTAAAATTATGTTGTGGACAACCGCCTACTGTTTTTCAAATGTCATGTATTCAAAAGTATCAAAGGAAGAAAAAAAACCTCGAGAGTTAAACATTTATCCAATGTAAATACGTTATTTATGGACTAACATACATATGACAATTATTTTTTTATGAAAATAATAGTTTCGGTGCAGAATACGCTAACTGTGTGTTTTGCAGTTAGGTGAACGTAAGAAAGTCTAGACATTCGGAGAGAGAAGAGAGAGAGAGAGAGTGTGTGTGTGTGTGTGTGTGTGTGAGAGAGAGAGAGAGAGAGAGATGGGTTTAACGTCCACTCGACACAAACTAGGTCATTCCGGGACTAATATATGGGGTCTTTAGCAGTGGGAGGAAACCAGAGAAGCAGGAGAAACCCCACGAGGTTGGATAGGCGTCCCAACTCCTTGTCACGTACAACTGAGGAATCGAAACCACGCCAGTTGACTCAATGACGGGCCTTATGATACAGCGCACACCTGCTAACCATTCGGCCATCCACCCACGCCTAGACATTCGAAAGACGACCTTGACATGTACAACCGACGGAACAAAACAGACAGTTGCCGAGATGGTGAGAAGAACTTGGAAAGAACACTACCGGTCTTTGCCCCTTTTTATTTTACGTTGATGGAAAACTGGTTAAATAAAGATGCACGAGAATTTATCGTGAAATAAATATTATAGACCTACTTTATACATCAGCAGACATGTTACTCAACAAAAACAAGATTCATTGCTTTCTCCCTTTTCTTATTTAAAGATAGCTTAACCGATATTATCAAAAAGAGATTTCGCTAAATTTTAAATAAATCTATTCAACAATTTAGTTGCAGTTCTTATTGATATACACGACTACATTAACATAAACTCTCCCCAGACGTACACAGCCAGACCAGTGGGTAATTGACAGAATTCCATCCAAATTCTTTAAAGTATATGTATATTTCTTCCTGGCATTAAATTCATGGCATTCAGAAATTGAAAACAGCTGAAATCAGAGTCCTAACTATCGCTTTAATCAGCACAGAGTCTCGTGCACGTTACATGATATGTTTGTTATACCGAAAACGTGTGATAACCATTAATGTATCTGGTATATTTATTTCTGAATGAAATTTAGCTGTTATTCTAGGTAGGGTGGATCAGGAGATAATTGTTTCTAATACTCTAAATATACCACACTAGAACATGACGCATGCAACACATTTGTAACAAAACACAAATTGTTATTGTTTCCGTCAATTGATTCCTGTAAATCTAAAGTACATCACAATATTTAATTATTCTGTTGATACCGTGTTAAGTTTATTTCAATAACGCAACTTTTCATGTTACGCTATAATTTCTGGATAAATCTAATTTTACACAGTAAATTGACATCGTGATTAATTTGATTCTTGTAGAGATTGACCTTTCTCTTGATTTTAACAATGAAAGGTCAGAAAGATGAAGAGAAACAGATTATGTGGTGTTTTCTACAGAATTGTGTGTTAATCTAGAGAATATGGTGTGGGGGCAATCTGGACTGTTTTTCTATATAATATAATTGATCGGTATGCCATAAAGAATTAATACGATATGAAACACAAAACTTAACAAAAAAGGAGTTAATCTGAACAATGGGACTCTGTGTGAGCTAAATATATTTGGCACTAAAGTTAGATTGTACTTCACATATATCGTTAGAATGTAGAAATGTATAGAATGTGATTTGTGTGTGTGTCTGTGTGTGTGTGTGTGAAAGAGAGAGAGAGGGAGCACGTTAATCCAAACTAGGTCATTTCGATACTAAGATCTGGTATAATTCTTATTTCAAAATGCGCCTGTGCGTAGGGGTGTTTAGCAGTGGGGGAAACCGGATGACCACCCGGTGATAAGCAGGCGACCCTACCCCTTGTACAGACAAATGTGGGATCGAAAGCACGCCACTTGACTCAATAGCAGGTCTTAAGATCAAAAGCGCACGCGTTAGACCATTCGGTCACCCAACCCCAAAGTCCTTACGTCTATATTAATATATTGTTTCATGTTAATTTCCCATTTTTCAGTACGTCAGTAAACCCTGTGCCCTTTGAATTGCTGTTAAAATAAACTGAAATGAAATGGGGGTTAACGTCCTACTGTTCCGCACAGACTTGGCTATGAGGGAAATTATAA
Organism: Patella vulgata; assembly: GCF_932274485.2. Classification (NCBI taxonomy): domain Eukaryota; kingdom Metazoa; phylum Mollusca; class Gastropoda; family Patellidae; genus Patella; species Patella vulgata. The sequence continues at coordinate 51,668,048 of NC_065885.2, forward strand.
TAAGGTCCATGAACTTACTTAATTAAATATTCCCAAATTCTGTAATATAGACATATAATTAATTATAACCATCGTACGTGATTTACCATATATACTAAGCAGCAAAAGAAACGTCAGGTTGGTATGTTACTCTGAATAGACGCATTGCATAAAACTTTCCAAATGTTTTTATTGTATATTTGTGACCACATCTCCAACTTTACCTAAGCAATAAGGCTCCTTCCCAAACACAGAATTGAACCCAGGAAATATTCTCAAAAACGCAACCTGACTTCTGAGATGGTAATGTGTTCTCCATGATTTTCATGTAACTCATGCTGCAGGTGCTGTTCCCCAGCCCTATAAAATGCACCCCCATACCTAGATGAATCATTCACACTACAACGTCAGCAGCATGCCACGACTCACAACTCAGAGGAACCAGGCGCTTGGAAAACTCGACGCTGGCCACGCTGCCCAAGCAGAATCCCTTCACGTCTACAATTTGCCCAACAACATCAGAACTGGCTACACAGGCAATGGAGAACTGATCTATTCACAGATGAGAGTCGGTATTGCGTATCAACTGCAGATGGCAGGACCAGAATATGGCGTCGACGTGGCCAGCGTTATTCTGACCAGCATACTGGTTTGGGATGGAATCGGTCTGAACCAGAGAGTGGGTCCTGTGGTGTTCCAAAATTTTGGTCCAGGGAGAGGAGGCGGCATCAAAGCGGTGCGCTACATCGATCAAACTCTCAGACCCCACGTCATACCACATTTCGCACGTCATCGAAACAACGTTTTCCAGCATGACAACGCCCGTGCCCACACCGCCAGAGTTACTCGGGACATTCTACAGCAGAACGGCGTCAGCGTTATGCACTGGCCAGCCCTAGACCGAACTTAAACCTGATTGAACATCTTTGGGATGAAATTCAAAGGAGACTTAATAACGTCGTACGGAGACCAAACACAGCCGATGGATTAGGTTCCAATGGCGTTCATCAATCGTCTGGTCCACTCCATGTACAGACGCTGCGCTGCTGTTATTGACACTCGCGGTGGACACAAAAGATACTGATGTATAGATTGTGTACGGACTCTAAACCTTCTCGCAATGTCTTGGAATTGTGATGAATTAATCACTAATGTGTCAACATACTGTTCACAAAAAAATGCATTGATCCTTTTAATAAGTCGTTTTCTAGAATGATTTGATTAAAGTGCCTCTCTGATTTTGAAATCGTACTGACGTTGTTTTTTTTTTGCTGTTTAGTATATTAAATCTCTACATGTATGTATATATTGAATAATGTAAATTTGAACATTCATGAATTGATATCTCCCACTTCGGTTTAGTCAATTTAAAAAATCTTATTTCACCACATCTAGATTAAAAGAAAAAGAAAGCTTGTGCGTTTGTGGATGCGTGGGTTCGCTACAGGAAACCAAACGGACAAAATGATGTAATTGACAATTAATGACGTTAAAGCTTAGAAAAATTGTGGAATATATCATAATTACCTTCAAGAAAACTTTTTTTATTTTAAGGTAATATTCTTAACTTAAATTACAACACTCGTTTACAATAAAATATATTTAAGAAACTTAGATATAAGGTAAATATACCTTAAATGTTCTGGTTCAAAAAGAATATTAAGGAATTTATCCATTCATCTCTTTTTGCGTTGCTGTTTATCTAGTTGTTTATTATTTTATATAGTAAGTTGTGATTAGAAGAGTGGGTGGAGTAGATAGACCAGCAAGCGTCTAAATAACTTCAAGTCTTTCGTGTCTGTACAAAAGGTTCGCGTTTGCAATCGGATAAAGTTAAGAAGAAAAAGTTAATCGAAATGTTGGCAAGAAATATTCTCGTGTTATTATTGTGTAGTATTATCCAGACTAATGTAATAGATGTCGTGTTAATTATGATGATTTGATTATTACGTTTAATCTTTGACGTTTCCCCGGTAGAGATTACCATTACACTTAAGTTCGATAACTCTGTCTGGCTGGTTAACCTTTGATATTTAATGTTACTAGGGTATACATGTAGATTGGGATTATTTATTTCACGTTATCTTTTACGTTACCGATATGTTCAATTAATTAGGTTGCTATTTGATGCTCCTTTGTAAAATTGTAAGCGTTCATTTGTTGAAACTGAAGTCAATTTGCGGTCCAAATGCTCTCACTATAATGGCCAAAATAGAACATTTTAAGACTTCATGGGATATATTGTTACAACATAACTATGTTTCCTGTTCTTTATATATTTTAGATTTAGTTGATTAATATGTGCCATGTTCTTTGTATATTTTAGATTTAGTTAATTAATATATGCTATGGTCTTTGTAGATTTTAGTTGATTAATATGTGCTATGTTCTTTGTATATTTTAGATTTAGTTGATTAATATGTGCCATGTTCTTTGTATATTTTAGGTTTTAGTGGATTTATATATTAAGCATAATATATACATGTATGTGCCCTAATCGTTACATATATTAGATTTTAATTGATTAATAAATTATAGCGTGTATCCCATTCTTTGTATAATTCAGAAATGTGTAAGTTTGGGATTACTGCACCATAAAGAAATACACAGGGCCCTATTAAGGCCCAATAAGCTTAGCTTTAACTTCGCTTCTAATAAACAATAATTATATTCCATAGCTAAGAATGGACTTGGATTACAGAAGTTGAGATTACTTGTTAACTGGTAACCAAGAAGAAATGACCAGCAGCAATGTGATAACAACCAAACGATTCATAAAGAGAGAGAGAGGGAGAGAGAGAGAGAGAGAGAGAGAGAGAGAGAGAGAGAGATGGGTTTAACGTCCACTCGACAGACTAGGTCATTTCGGGACTACCATATGGTTTAATTTTATTTCAATAATTCGTTTTTAGGGGTCTTTAGCAGTGGGAGTAAACCGGAGGACCCGGACAAAACCCACGAGATTGGACAGGCAACCCTACTCCTTGACACGTACAACCGGGGATTCGAAACCACGCCAGTTGACTCAATGACAGGACTTATGATACAGCGCGCAAGTGCTAATTAGTCGGCAATTCACCCCCCCCCCCCAATTCATAAATATTAATGATAACAGGATGTAGACATGATTGTATATTATAGACACAGAGTAGATTTAATTATCTAAACATCAATATTAATAAACGTAATTCATATGAGATTCTATTTCACACTTAGTGGTAAGTAAAAACAAACATTATCAACAATTTGTTGGAAAATGATGGCGTGGTAATAATTTGAATAAAACACATGAAAATCAACATCAATCTCAAGAACCTTCAATCCTTTATCGGAAATAGTTGTCTGGATTTGGGGAAATTACACAAATCTTGGGGTAAACACCGCTTCAGATCGTCACGAGTATTAAACTATATGAAAAAGAGAAATGCTCATAAGAAAAACACGCCGATGGGGCCGTTTGCCAATATCTTTTTTCAGCGTCTAGACTTCATTTTGAATCATAACCAACTTCAGACCTAGCAAATTAATCAATTATTGCCGTTGATTAAATCTTACGGCCATGTTTCGTTTCATAATCTGTGTTCTATCATGTTGATGAGTCATAAAAAGGGGGTGAGTAGGCTTAGCCCTTGACATACCTCTAAAATCAAAACAGGTAAACACGAACCTTTACGTCAGACATACTCAAATTATATTGATGAACCAAACAAACATATTAGTTATAGAGCTTTCCAATCTATTTAATTTCGCAATTTAATTCTGATCTTAAAGATGCATTATGAAGATTATCATGGCAATGGTACTTGACAGTCGAGAATATAATCGTTCAATCGACAATCGTCCGAGACAATTTAGACTATAATTAACTATTGAGTCTTGTCAAATCTTCAAATATTCATAACTTCGATCAGAATAAAGATATTTGGCAGAAATGTTTTGAAAATGAATTTTTCAGTAAGAGTAAGAACAACCAAGGACAAAATGTGACACGGACAAATCGGACATGGTCAATTCTCAAGTTTTATACCAATACAAGGGTGTTTTACGTATTTCTAAAGGAATTAAAATTGTTGCATTAATCCCGACGCCCACCCCTACATCACATTTCTATTTATAAATTTACAAATTGGTGAGAGTGTACTGATGCACACCCCAGTTCTAAGTATAAATAGACGCATTGGTCGCAACGTCGATCCTTAACGATATAACACTATATCGATCCTTATATCACAATTCTGTCCATAATTATACGGATTGACCACATCTCCCATTCTCACATAGCAGTTTTTAGCAATTTCGCCCATCCCTATTCTATTGAAAATAGATTAGAGCTCTCCCATCCTTACAACACTAGTCTATCCATAATTAAAAGTATTGATCTTGATCACATCGTTCATCCTTGATCACATCATTCATTGAAGTTCCCGCTTTAAATAGAATCGATGCTCGCCAACAACTTGTCTGCGATATCACACCAACAACTTGTCTGAGATCACAGTTTTAGTTAGAAATAGACACAATGGTTTTAAGACATCTTAGTAAAAAGAAGATATTCGATTCAGTCTTCATTATAACGACTATGTCAATGCTTAGCAACATCTATTAGATCGTGGGAAGTTAGGAAGAGGTTATAGGTATAATTTACGTCCCCTGGGAAACATTTCCACGGTTTCTTCAAACCAGCATTGTCCCTTGCCAGTTGGGGAGTTCGTCTTTATTTCAATCAATGTGTGATAACTGTCTTCGTACCAGAATACAATAGGCTGAAATATCACCAGTCTAAAAGGAATTTTATCCAATACAATAAATTAATTTAAACCTTATGATTTTCTCACTGACGTATTCATGGTGGTTCAATGAATATGGTGCTGGTTCACTAACTGGAACGTCCCAGTTCGACCCTGTTGTGCATTGTTGTGCATTGTCAATATACTATATAGTTCTTAGTGAGGCGGCCGAGAAAGTTCATTCAGATTTTCCGGCGTGGTTCCCCCTTGTCAGTGGTGCAGGACGGAAGGCCTGACACGGACAGCTGTCTAGTCGTTCGGATGGGACGAAAAACCGGGGTCCCGTGTACACATTGACGTGCACGTAAAAGATCCCGTGACAGTTGGAATTCGATATAAGAGTAGGCCGTAGTGCCACTGTCCGGGCAAAATTGGTCCATGCGCAAATACGCCCGCGCATGGACCAAGCAGGCGTTGGCACAGTCAGGCGTACCTAGTCAAAAGTGTTGTCATAGTTATATTTAATGGTATCGTTTAGTGTAATTTTACCTTTACCTGCAATTTCCCAAATAGTATGCCATTTGCTAATTACCATACCTCAAAAAAAAGGAACGTCAACATTTAAGACTTTTCGGTTTCATGCAAAATAAACATGATGTTATTCTTATAAACGACAATGATTACTTATCTCACAATCATTGATGATTTTATAATGTCAAAAACATACTACTTTACAAAGAAGAATTCAAAATGTGTTAGTGTTCCAGTGCAATCGATAAAAAAGTCCTGTCATATTAGATAACGATATTGTCTGAGAATGTTGTAATATACTGTTCTGCCAATATCATACATCTGACGCGCATCAGGCGGGATGGGGCGAATGGTATTACTGTGATGCCACTATCTTTCCATTTGGCGTCGCGCATCTTTATTATCCTGGTCAATGGTCATCACCGTTGCCAGGAAAGCCGGTGATCAGGACGTATACTATACTGCACACTGGCGCAAAAGGGGTCACGAGAGTCTACAGATCCATCGTTTCGATTATGCTGAGTTAAACGGTTTCGAATATTTATAGTATGTCCTACATATGAACGTTGTGGCTAATTAGATAGACGAATCCAGTGATTTCATTGGCTGATAAGTAGGCCAGAAGTTATTTGCCAGTTGTCATCGCTGAATCCGCGACAAAATAAAATCCTAAAATAAGAAAATAATTTTGATATTTGTTTTGCAGGTTATTCGTAGGTATGAGCTCGTTTCGGCAAAATGGATGATACTTTATTGAATTTTTAAAAATAGTTTTAGCCGGAAGACTGATGGGTGGAACAAAAACATGGACAATGCTGTGAAGAACAAGAAATAACATTTCCTAATACAAACAAATCACTACACCCCAGGATGGACATAGGGTTTAATATCTAGACAACATAAACTCTCGGCTATTTTGAGACTAACAAATTATATGCTTATATGCTTGTACCATTGGAACGACTATAACAATTTCCCATTTCGCTCCACATTCGCCATCCCTGACTAATAGGAAACAGGCTTAAAAACATTCTGAATATTCTTCCTGGCCGCAACTTACAAGACTTGAGATAACCCAGACCACCATATCTGATTTTCAAAGTTAAAGAGCAATACTTATTGGAACAGCGTAGGCCTATATAGTGAAATAGTAGATTGTAATTCATTATTGTTAATCTTGTAGGATACAGTCATTGATATATCATAAATAACCATATTTTCCCTATAGACAATTACTAATGAAAGTTAATCACTGTGTCTATCCCGTCCATTATAATGATCATTAACACTAATACCCAAAAGGCGAACAATCCGTTTTGCCAACTTTCACCAATAGACATAAGAGACATATTATATTTTACTTTTAATGAAATCAGTAATAAATATAATACTCTAGGCATTTGACAACATTGTTCAAGTTAAAGTGAGTTATTCAGTAGATACAATTTTGATAATTAAAATTTCCTTTATTTTTTGTGGTTCTATTAAGACTATGGTAAATGTAGATCGTCGGGCACTATACATGATGTTATGCTTATATTATCCAATAAACCACCAATATCACTTTCCATTAATTTGGGGTGGGGTGGGTGGCTAAGTTGGTAGTCTGGAGGTCGCGTGTTCGATCCCTGCATTGGCCGAGAAAATTCATCGGGATTTTCCGACGTGGTTTCTCCTTGTCAGTGGAGCAGGAGGGAGAACCTGACAAGGACGGCTGCCTAGTCGTTCGGATATAAGAGTAGGCCATAGTGCCGCTGTCCGGGCAAAATGTCCCTCATAGCACACTGTATGGTCCAGTGGGATCAGAAAAGTCGTACGTCAAACCCCATTTCATTTCGTTTCATTTTTGCCCGGATCGGACAGCAGTATTTCAGGTTGCTCTTCGTTGAATTAGCCCTGTCAATGGTTCTTTTACGTGCAAGCCAACGGTTTTCCTGGCCAGACCCTCCGTTCTGCACCACTAACAAGGGGAAACACGTTGAAAAATCCAGAGGAACTATCTCGGTCAACGTGGCTCCTATATTAAATATAAGGACCCTATGAAGAGGAAATGTATTTGATTAGAAGTATGCATTTGACTGTGAATTAGTGCTGGGTATTGCGACTGCAGTCACGATACGGTATTGCGATTCATGTGCCACGATACGATACGTATCGCGATTCATAACTAGTTCATAGATTTATCAATAAAACAACAAATAAAATATGTGATTGTGTTTTTAATGAAGCTCGAACTTCACTGCAGGTTGAACTGGCCGTCTTCTTAATCTTAGCAGACGAACTAATAGACAGTCGCCACTATGGTGTCTTGTCAAGTGAGTGCTGAGATTGGTTGTATTACAACAATATTTTAGAATAGTTTTGCATATTCAACAAACAACTTTCGTTGTGTCACCTTTTAAAAAACCAAAGTTTTCCCAAAATTTAGATTCATATTTCGTTGGAGGATTTGTTATTGTGACTGTGTTTTCCGCCATTTTGATTTTTACAAGAGCTACTATCTATTATATTTACGTTCTAATTTTATAAAATTCTAGCGTAAAATTCCGTTTTATGTATTTAAATATGTGTGTTTTATTAGCTAAGCCTTATAACAAACTTTAAAATTCGGAAACAAAACGAAAAGGCGTTAAAATGTTGTTAATCTAAACCTACGAAACTAACGGTAATTACGGTAGTGCGCTATTTATTGTAACACACATGTCAAGACTACTGGACATCGTTTGCGAAGTGTCATTGTTTCAAATAAAATTTAGTGTATAATTTAAAGTTTTTAAAGTTCATAATATATTTGAGAAAACGCAAAAAAGAATCGTGAAAAATCGCTTCGGCATCCCGCGATTCAATACAGGTATCGTGAGACGGTGAATCGCGATACATCGATTCAACGATATATCGTGCCAGCACTACTGTGAATATTTATTTTACTTATCTATCATAGTTTTGTCTATTGTTATTGACGTTATTAGGAAGCATGTCTCTTCGTGGTATCTGTGGGGAATTTATGGGTAAAATTTGAACCCCTGGTGCTTTTAGTTGTTCGCAACTTAATAATATTAACGAGCCTTTAGAGATTTATTTAATGTTTATAAAACAGCTGAGTCGAATTTTAATTAATTGGTATTACACGACTAGGAATACTTCTAGTTTCTATTAAACCTAATGGTGAATACAAACCTGCACAATTTACATACATATATGTCGTACTTTGATACGAGTATCTAATATTAAAAAAATACATTGATTGGACTATACAAATTACAAATATGGTGGTCACGGATGTCTTTAATTAAAATATTATGCAGTCAAAATATTAATATCAGAGAGAGCGTGTCTTAAAGGCAATACATAATGGCAATAAATTTTACAATTAATTTTACCTCAATGGGTTGAGAATAAGTTGAGATAAACGTATTTCTAGAAAAGAGTATTCAGCGAATATTTTTGTTGCACTCGGACGTGAAGCTTTTATTTGAGTTATCGCTGCGAAAAACAACATGACAACAGTACAAGTTCTATGAACGAAAGTCTTTTAAGAAATATTCCACTCAGATCATTAAGGAATGTGTATGCGTTAAGCTTACTCTACAAAAATGTATTGCATCTAATTAGAATTCCCTGTGTAATTATCAGACAAATCATTATTCTTACAAACCATAAGGATATCTGGGATTTATCAATATTCACGTATGTATATATGGGAAACCCCCGTTGTCAATGTTCTCCTTTACCAACCATCTCTGCAGGAAAGAACCCCTCAACACTGTCCAACAACATTGACGTGCATTCGAGACTACACGTCGGATATCAAAAACGTTTAAGCCCTAACACCCATTGAAAATTTAATATATAGGACTATTATCTTTAATAAATAATGAACTTTTTTGTGTTAATCAGTTATACCGACGAATAAAAAGCGACCTGACTGAGTCCATCCCATGATTTAGAATCAATTTTCTTTTGATTTCCAAACAGATGTTTTACCGTTAGATGGCCCAATGAAGGACAGAAGTGAAAACTTAATTAATAGACGATGTTCATATTTGAGTATTCTATACACGACCACATATAATATCCGATCCTTCAAACGGTCAGTGGATTTTGACCCCGCATATATTCCGAAATCTTAATAGTCTTTCAATTTATTAATACGTATCTTACATACCTTACATACAAACTAAAATTCGTTGGTGTCAAAATGCGTGTAGTTTTTTGTACACTAAAAGTTTCGAGTACTTGAGTCTTTCTATTGACGAGCCCAAAGTACGCGGGTTCTAGACCATGACCTAAATGGTCCCATATGACGGTAAAGCTGCTGTTTTATTTCATTATCATCAAATGTTTTTGATTTATGCATGTCTAGCGTGGTTACCCAGAACAAGTTATTAATAAATAGTTCATTTCTAATCCAGTTGTTCAAAAATACTCCTGGTGCGACTGTTTGAAAATATATCATTTCTCCACTTTTATCCCAGGCTTGTCTTATTCTGTCCAACATCACCCAAACATAGCGTGATACAATTTAAAGATGCATATTTTCCCCAAGACGGGATTCATGACCGAGTTTACTTTTACTCATAAATACGTGGACCTGACTAATTACAGTCGTCTGTATAGTTGTAATTAAGCAAGTTGAAACGTCTAGTTCCCCAAGAATCCAATCAATCAAATAATTCCACGACGGGTCTTAACATCTACCTAATAATTAAACTATGGTGGAAACGGTCTCGGAAATGTCGAGAACACTCTATAATTAAAAACAATGTTCTTCAAAGTCAGTTAAGAAATATTAAAATGTCAATGAACACGAGAAACAAAGACAAAATAATAACATGGTTGTTGGATTCACAAGAATATATTGATTGTCTTTTCAACATTATATAACCTGCTCCTGATACATATGTTGGTTAGTATGGTAGTTGATAGCTGCTCTCTTGTTCTGATATTTCTCGATGGTGTTAAATAAATGGGGATTTTTTCCCACAATAGTTACAATGCAGCAAATCACAGAGGCGGTGTGGTGGAGGTGGGGTATGTCCACACAGATGTGTTCGTCTTGGTTTCTACAAATTTATGCTGTGTAGATATTCTCTACGCGTACACGGTGAGTTCACGATACACCGGTGTTTCTTGCGTTATTCACATGGTAGCCGTCAATCTGTATCACAGAGGTATTGCGGAAGCCCCCTTCTAACTCTGTATGAGATGAATGATCTTTATAAGTTCAGATGCCGTCTACACGACTTTGAACATTTGCTCGATGGCGCATGCACTGCTTACATACGACGTATGTGCCTTTTACTCATTTTATATACCCATTTATATACTCATTTTATCCAGTATACTGCAAACACCATCATTTATCCTTCAAATACTTTAGAAAAAAATTGACATAGAATTCAATTTGCAAAAGGAGAAAATGGAGAGAGAGAAATGGGGTTTAACGTCCACTCGACACAAACTAGGTCATTTCGGGACTAACATATGGTTTAATTTTATTTCAATAATTCGCTTGCGCGTAGGAGTCTTTAGCAGTGGGAGGAAACCGGAGGACCCGGAGAAAACCCACGAGGTTGGACAGACGACCCTACTCCTTGTCACGTGCAACCGGGGATTCGAAACCACGCCAGTTGACTTAATGACAGGCCTTATGATACAGCACGCTAACCATTCGACCATCCAACCCCCAGGAGAAAATGGTAATATTGCAACCTAATGTAATGGCCTAGTGAATATTCACTAACAGTGTGGCTAACCGTCACACTTAGTAGGATTAGGAGTCACTGAAATCGTTTCTATGTGCGTGATCGGGGGCTCTGCGTCACGAATACTGGCCATACCGACGTAAAAGGTATATATGGGACCCCTGGAGCTCCATGGGCCCGGGAGCGATCTACTGGCTGTACCCCCGTCTCCTCGGGCCTGCTCTTGATTAAGTGCGAACATGGCTTGACAAATCCTTTCGACCCATCCCGGTTTCACGATTTGATTGGGGGCTCGCTTTAATTCGGTTCCATTAAACTGCTACAAAGTAACGACCTTAACCTTGACATATTTTTGAGCAATATGGAAGATAACATACTTTATTAGACCCCGAGAGTAAGAAGTGCAAAACATTAAGATATAAATAAATAAGAAAAACAGCACGAAATCAAAGGTCTATACTAATAAAACAGCACTATAATAGATCTAGTAGAGAATAAACTAAAGATAATGAAAAAGGAAAACGAAGAAAGGAATAAATCAACGATCGGCTGCTATAGATATATGAAAACGCAACCGAGGAGATTTCCCTCGAGTCTCATGAACAAGAAACCCAGTCAAACTGTGACAATTATTCAAATTATCTAATTAAAATATGATTTTATTTTGTTTGACATATTTACGGGCACGTAAAAGAACCCATGGCAGTTGGAATTTTTTCATGAGTACGCGAAAACGGCGGAAAGTAAAAGTAAATGGAGTTTAACGTCCTACTTTTATTCAGAAATCGGACATAGACACTACGGCCTACCTTTATTTCGAATTCCAACTATCAAGGGTTCTTCTGCTAGCACGCCAATGTATATATGGGACCTTGTTTTGCATTCCAATCCGAACGGCTAAACACTGTTCCACTTGCCTACCCTCCCTACTGGCAAGGGGAAACCACGAACGTACCCGCGAACTCCTGCTTAGCGAACCAGCGCCTTACACATTGAGCTACCGCGGTCGGCCTACATTTATATACATTGTAGACACATAATTAAGAGCATACATCAATCTTATGATTTTATGTATATCAGAATGAAGAAGTAAAAGGGGGTGTATTTCTATTTATTTTAATTTTTATAATTACTATAATGCGGTAATGACATTGAATGGAAATATCGGTCTATTTCAAAGCGACTGTGAAAAGTGTATTTATAAACAGGTCTTCTCATTCATCACCTAAGTTTTTAATAATATTATTTTTGTTGCATTCCCAAATCCTAACATAAATAGTGTTGAACCTTTATTTGAAACTAGGAACTGGGCTCATGCTGAATATTCACTTTAGGCCTACTATTATTGGACAAAGAGTATGGTAAGTGAACATTCATTTCATTCTCTTTTTTTTAATAATATTGTTGTTCACTTATTTTAGTTAGATCGTGTCACGTATATATGTTACAAATGGAACAAATGATTATTTGAATTTTATCGATTGGTACGATCCAGATTCATCCATGACAATTAATGAGTTACTCGCGTTCGTGAATGACAGGAAAATGAGTTACTCACCTTTGCATATTTGAGGGGAGGTAACTCTCTAGTAACTTCCGGCAATAGTTGAAGTTTTGAATGAACGATAAAAAAAAAACTACAATTATTCAATTATTCGAATTAATTTATGTAATTTTATTACACCCGAACAGAGATTTCTCATTTCATCAAGGTTTGTAAAGTAATGTAAAATTTCTGCATCGATCGACAACGGATGGTAACTAGCTAGACTAGGCCTAGCCCTAAAACATTGTCATTAAACAAGAGAATCGACGTACAAACAATTACAATAATTATAACTTGAAATACAATACTCTGTCTCTAGACTAGAGTCTAGCCTAGTGTTTAGTAATACTAGTCTAGGCTACACGTACGTAGTCGAAAGGGAACGCAAAGGCCAAAGGTAAATGAAAAAAGTAACTTAGGGAGCGGCGAAGATGATAGTGTAGTTTGTAGACGCCGTACCATTTATGCGTATGGACTATAGTATATTTAAATCCAAAATGATAATTGCCCGTTGTTACGCCAGTAGTTACGGCCTCAACTCCAGTCAATATAATGGCGGTGTATCGAGTTCAAAATGCTATAATATAGATTAAAAAGTAGAAAATCAAAAGTAAAAAGGGGAAAAGTGTATTTTTATGATGGAAAATTATTATAAATTTGTATGCATTTAATGTGCAAAACCATAAAGGTTTTCAACTTTAAAGGCCTAATTATAATGGGCATGGCACATTTCACATGATCGATACATAATGTTCAAGGCAATATAAACATAGGGCCAATTTAAAACTAAATATATTTTACTAACCAAGGTTTTATTGCCTTTCTTTCCTGTTTGCATCATGATTTGATCTGCGGATGTCGAGCCCATCTCCTGTATTAGAATTTTAGACTACGTAAAATACAGTAGAAAAGTTATAACACGCGATTTAATATCCCTTGGTGCAGGGTAAAATCTACATGTTTTGTCTTAACATTATGTTTCTCATACAAACGCAATATGGTTATGGTTGACTTAGGTCTTGGTTACTATGCTAAAATCAAGGCACGCCAGTCGATGATAAATCATATTTTTAATTTTGAAATTCTTATCATTCAGAAATGTAGTTCTGTTTAACGTATCATTTCTGAATTGACAAACCCCTGTCTCCCATTTATTATTTTAATAATACCCCTTTAAGTAATATTTTTGTCATAATTTTGAAGTGATGTCTGATTTTTTTTTTTTTTTTTTTTTTAGAGATAACTGTGATTTTAGGACAGTTTTGAAGCATAATGACACCATATGAACTAATCGCAACGTATCTCCTTCTACAATTATATGTTTGTCACGGCCAAAGATGGCCATTGTCAGGATCATGTTACCCGTGTGATTGTAAAATTATCCAGAAGTCTTCTGGGCGTGTTAAATATGTGAACTGTTCAAATCTTTCACTGGAGAGGATACCCAGAAATCTTCCGCTAGATTTACATACATTAGACTTGTCACACAATGAACTTATACCACAAGATTTAAGACAATTGTGTACATTTAAATCTATGCAATATGGTTCTTTATCTTTCAATGGACTTACTGAAATCCCAAAGTATACATTTGATACATGCCACGACCTATTACACCTGAATCTAACAGGCAACGTCTTTAACAAACTTGAAAAGGGTAGTTTGGTTGGATTAGGAAATATAATAGGAATTTATGGTCTCGAAGTAAACGAAATGGCTGATGACGTTTTTAGAGAAATGACCAAACTAAAAACCCTAGAAGTAATTTATAATGGTCGCACATTATCCGATTCTATATTTAATGGATTGCCCATTAACGAAATGAAGCTAGTTGTAACGAATTTACAAACATTATCGAGCAATATGTTTCAGTTCGGAATCAAAACCCTAAACGACCTGAGTATCATTGGTCCAGAAATAACTTTCCTTTCAGAAAATTTATTACACGGGTTAGGAGTTTTGCGTAAAATTTATTTAGATTTCAAAAATTTATTAAGTCTTCCAGAAAAAATATTTCACAACAATGGAAAGTTAGATGTTGTTTCATCCAAACCGGAGAACCTTCAAGAAATATGGATCCTCAATGTGGCTGCTATCCCTCTCAATATTTTCAAAGATTTGGATAATCTGCATAAATTAATTCTACGCGGGATCCAATCAGTACCAACTGAGGGTTTATTTAATGACTTGTTAAATGTGGAATATTTAGATATAACTGACTGTAGTGTAAACCAAATATCTCAAATCTGGCTAGCTGAACTCTACAGTCTTAAAACACTGAAACTACGTCAGACTGGAATAAGGAACATAGAACCAGGAGTGTTTACGGGACTTGTAAATCTTCAGGAACTGGATCTATCGTACAACGTCTTGAGAGACGTGAAGCAAGAAAGTTTACAACCTTTGGTAAACTCTATTAAAAAGCTTAATTTAAATGGAAATATGCTGAATGAAATTGACAGTAACCTCTTTCAACGGATGTATAACCTTGTTTCATTGGATGTCAGCGACAACAAACTGGTTTCCATAGCAAAAGACGCATTTTCAGATCTTCGACAACTTGTATTTTTAAATATTAATGACAATAAATTATCCAATCTTCCACATGGTCTTTTCAACAGTCTTCGAAATCTGCAGACTTTGGATTTATCTATGAACACTTTTACTAAGTTTCCTGGTGCACTGGATAAGCCCGGCTACCTGTTGAAACTCAATTTATCCAGTAATCGTATTATCAAATTTCCGGAGAACTTCCTTGATAGTTTTCCATATTTGGAATATTTGAATCTATTAAATAATCAGTTATACTGCGACTGTGACAATTTAGAAATCAAATATCTTCGACCGAATCTGAAAATAATTGGGACGTGTTTCTTTCCCGATAAATATGCCAGGAAAAATATAGCTGATATTGAGGCAGTGGAGTGTTTCGGTCATACTGTGTCTACCTCCAGCGCCATGGTAACGACCCCTGTGTCACCCATTCTGCCAAATTCCACCTATTTGATAAATACTTCAAGCATAACAGCTGAGGTTCGTTCCACTTTGGTCATATTTAATTCAAGTGAAGGCTTCGAATCCCAAACGTTATTAACGCAAAGTGATTGGACAGATTTATATCCATCTACTACATTTCAATCAACGCCGCCATTAGAAAATGTCAACGGGTCACTGGTCGCGCCATCTATACATTTTAATGATTTAACCGAGACGGTATCGAAGGAAACAACATCATCCACCACCAGTGTTAACACCACGTCTCACGTTCCACCCATATATAAAGCGGAAACAAACGAAGAAAAATTCTATGACCATCTTATTTTTAGAATTACGATTGGAGTAGTATCTGGTGCCTTATTTGTGTGTGGTTTTATGGCCTTAGTTTTGTGGAGAAAACGAATGAAACGAAGAGAAAGATATGACGTTACTGGTACTAACTGCTAGTACCATTGTATAAATTGCCTTTTTTTTAAAAAAAAAAAAAGAGATATTTTATTCACTACAAATGAACGGGAGATGGGGAACAGGCAAAATGTCTATGTCAGACCTCATCCCTAAATTGTATTATAGTCTGCATGAATTTTATGACATTTAAATGAATAAGAAGCCATAGTAGGACATTAATTGTATTGGGCTATAATCTATGTTACTAACTGCTAGTACCGTTGTATAAATTGCATTTTTCTTTGAAAAGAGATATTTATTCACTATAAATGAACGGGAGATCGGGGAACGGGCAAACTGTCTGTCAGTCTTCATCCCTAAATTATATTATAGCCTGCACAAATTTTATGACATTTAAACAAATAAGAAGCCATAGTACTAGTAGGACGTTAATTGTAATCTATGTTACTCGGCTCAATCTTTACTTTTCAAATGGTAATCAGTGTGAAATTTTGAGGTTCTTACGACATGTATGACATTTAATCGAACACGAAGCGCTAGTAAAGAGAGCGATTGTATTTGGGCTGTAATTTATGAAATATGTAACTCGGTCGTTAATCTGTAAAAATTTGAGGTGTTTAGATTTATTAGTTTTTGCGGATATCGCCATCTGAATATCGGTTTGGTAATATAGTAAATACCACATGATAGTAATTCTTTTGCCACTAAGCACTAGTGAGTTACTAAAGAAATATCAACAAACGCCAGTATTATGTTCAATCAGTTTCTTAATATAAACAAATGAAAGCTACAAACGTATGGTCGGGGATCGAGACGGTCTGATTTAACATGATGCAGCTTCTTAAACATGCATTATGCAAGAGCTAAATCTGCCTATTGCAGGTCTTTCTTTAGGCCTGAAATGTTTTCTAAAGAATTAATTAGACATTAATTAAGTGATCCAGGCCTTAATCAACTCTCGATGGCATCAGATTTCTCCGATATTAAATAGATTAGAATGGTTCAGCGATACTTTGATTTAATCAAATATGGAGGACCGAGACTTAGCTTCGATCAACCAGTACGGTGGTTGAAATTATTGCACACGTCTGTCAAACCTTCAAAGGCTAATATCTTCGCTTGCAATGGAGTAATTTGAATGAAATTTTCAAATTATTCATTTTACATCATCTACTATCGAACTATTATAGCAAGAATGGCTAGTTCTTTATCTAAATCTTACATAATGTATCTTCAAAGATTGTCCATTTTATCGTTAAATGTTTAAATCTCGCGGGTGTTTTAATCCATTTAAATCTCGGCCTTCCGATGTTCTAGAAAGTTGATTATAAGCTTATCATGTGAATTGATGTCTAAAAAATAATTTACATAACATTTGAAGCTACATTTTGTCAAAACTTCAAACACTAATAAGTTCGAACAGAATAAAGTAATTTGACTGCAATTCTCAAGAACGGCCATCTCTCTATCTCAATCTTACATAATGCATCTTTAATATTAAAAAAAAAACATAGGAAAATCATATTTGTTCGTTTATCTATGAATGTAAAGTGTTGGTAGATGAGTTACCCTTTGATGTAATAATATATATATCTGTACATGTATATTATAGGCGTAATTAAATGATTGTTGGATAATGAATTTGTTAGATATTTTTATCAACTATTATTTAATATAGGTCAAATAGCCTTTTTTACATGTAGCTACATCACCTAATTCAAGCCAGCCAACAGTGACTATTATTTGTTGTACTTTTGTATATATTATATGTAATGAATTATTCAGTTATGTTAATTAACCAATTTTCCAGCAAGTATATACTGTACAACTGAATAGCATTTGTTACAATATAAGTAATCCCATGGCATATATTGAATTATCAGTCTTGCGTTTCGTTGATTTGCGAATTAAATAAGCATCCGAGCAATCTGAATTCGTCTAGCAAAAACACTTACGCTACCTTAGGTTTTAGTTGGATCTGGATGTGAGAGCGGATTATTTGTACAAGCGATGTAATAATATTAGTCTAATAACTCTTCGTACGCTGACCCACTCCCCTCCATAATAGAGAGTAAATAGTTTTAGGTAAGGCTAGCAAGAATCAAAGCTGATATACGCCAAGATCGATGAGACAATACATAGAAAATGTTTGAGCAGATAGCTGATACGGCCATTCAAATCAACACCAACTGTTTCACTTGACGTTTCTTTTTCAATTCAAGTAATTGATGACGTAATTACCGTCTGTCAGAGATAGATGGTTTGTTGATATTATCAATGATAAATAAACAGAAGAGCATAGGGGTTGCTCGACCAGGTCGTCCATGCTTAAAAAACTATCGGTCTATCTTTGTTCAATTGTGATGAATGTATCAATAAAGTGTTGTCTGGTCGTATTGATGTTTAAACCATGGAAGATTTCAAATATCAAATTGGCGCTGTCTCCCTTTGGAAAATCAACCGGTGGTATAATTAGGTCCGCGTTTTAATAATCTCACCAAAATATTCTTTGTTGCAGATGTATGTAGCCTTCGTTCAGTGGGTCGTAGCTGTGAAGCATTTAAAAATAAATGCAATATATTTGGCACCACTGCATGGGTTGTTTAATCCAGAAACCTGCGAGAAATCCCCATACTTTCCGTGTACATGAAAATGTGTTACATTAGCGGGGTTGTAATTGTAAAAAGCATTAGCCTGCAAACTGTTGATGTGTTTTTTAGTCACGATCATAGACCCACACCGTACTGTCCTTGCCCAGGGTATCAGACAGTGGGCCGAGGGGAAGGTCAATAATACACTTTTACTCTCTATATAGCACCGAGACAGTTTCAATGGCGTCGGTAATCCATGAATGTTCCAGGGAAATTGTCAGGTTCTAGTTGTGAACAGTTACCTCTCGTCAGTGGTGATATCAATCAGGTCTGTCAATAACAAATTTGAATAAAGCGCTCTAACAGAGTTACATAAGCTTCCAATAAACTGTTTTTGTGATAATAAATTTTCAAATGACATTGGGACAACACTTAGTGAACAACAAACGTTCTACTCGGCGATCAAGTGAAACCGATACTTCTCCTTTATGTTGTAATGGGATTCACGGTGGCTCAGTGGGTAGAACGCTGGCTCGCTAACCTGTAGGCCCCGTGTTCGTTCCCTGCCTTGGCCGAGAAAGTTCATCGGGATTTTCCGATGTGGTTCCCCCTTGTCAGTGGTGTTGGACGGATGGCCTGGCAAGGCACAACGTATAGTCGTTCGGATTGGACGAAAAACCGAGGCCCGATATACACATTGGCGTGCAGGTAAAAGAACCGCTGACAGTTGGAATTCGAAATAAGAGTAGACCGTAGCGCCACCGTACGGGCAAAATTTCCCTCATAGCACATTGTATGGCGCAAGCCCGTCTTCATTAGCCCAGTCTGAACAGAACAATAGGACGTTAATCCCCATTTCATTTTATTTCATTTTATGTTGTAAGTTGACAATAGATTACTACATGAAGATATGATATCATCAAGATGGCTGAAACATAAAACTTTGATAATTCGTTCTCTATGGCACTTTAAAATCTGATTATAACAATAATCTCCCACATCGTTTCGTATACACGATAGATGCTAAAAGTATAATACTGTAAGAAGTATGGCCAGAAACAGCTCAAAAGAGTAGACAATCAATATTTTCATCTGGTTCCATTCCTTCTTCTTTGATTCCAAATAATCTCAGAATGAAATCGACGTTATAGGAAAGCAAGAATTTTTATTTCACATTACTCATAACACCCAATATATGGTCGACTGAATATTTTTACAAAACGTGGGACGCACGGGAGACATTGGAGAGGATAGATTTGAAAGTAAGGGATTAGATTCCTATTTCAACGATATTAATCAAACGTTCCTACACTTGTGAAACAGATACCAGTTAGATTATATTAGTAATATTTGCCCTTTGAAAACATTCATTATCTTCTCTTTGCGCCCTGGGATCCAACGCGAGCAGAAGACCAGTTTTCAATTAATGAAGCTATCATTTTATCATTGCTTCGTGGCATCTGTGTGTTTAAATAACACAGTCAGTGAAACAAGCAATCTTAACTTGGAAGAATGAAAGTCTTCTCTTTAAACCTAACCCGAAAGTTCAAGCTTGGGTTTAGCTAATCAATGACAATTGTCGAAAAGCCCAAAAACTTGTTTCCCTGGTATCCAATTATACACAGTCTTGTTAATTGGAAGCAAAAATCTCGACGGTTAACATTGCTAACGGTTAACGCATTTTCTCGTTACGTTAGATGGTAGGCCTGTAGTGAAATTCAAATCGGATTCGTTTCAAACGTTTTCGAAAGGGGGTTAATTTTTATTATCTCGAAATGTATTTTATTAATTATAGAGGCATTATGCAAGAGCTAAATATGCCAGATTTCAGTTCTTTTTTTTTGGGGGGGGGGGTATTATTTTGACAGTTATTTACAAGACAATCCCATAATCTATTCTCTAGATCATCGGGTGCTTAAATTTTGAGTGGATTAGACAATGCCGATCATATCTGAGTTAAACAAATGATAATAAAGGCACTCATGGTGATGATCGATTGAAGGACTGAAAATCGAGACTTCGTTTATTATCGTTGCAATGGTACTTGACAATCGAATAAGAACTATCAATCGGCAATTTATCGTCGGACACGATTCGGGCGATTTCTTGTCACAACTTTAAACATTCATAACTTCGCTCAGAATAATGTAATTTGACTGAAACTTTCTATATATTCTTTTTTTCATTATCTATTTAAAACTATTATATCAAGAAAGGCCAGCTATTTATATAAATATTACATAGTGCCACTTTAACTAAGATCGAGTTATTGTTAAAGCGTATCACTGTTGCAAAACTAAAACTCTATGAACCTTAACTGGTGCTAAATTTTCATTATAATTAGGTTGCAAAATGATCCCGTATCAGTGTTGCAAAACTAATCCTCTATGAACCTTAATTGGTGCTAAATTTCCATTATAATTAGGTTGGAAAATGACCCCGTATTAAAGGCTCAATACCACTCTTGTTGTAACTGAATAATATGTCCCAATCTTTATTCTGGTCAACAAATTGCACTATTTTACAATATTCCAATTAATTGATGATACAAATTTCATCTTAACACACCTAATTTAAAACATTGGAAAAATTCAACTAAATGATTTGATAAGCCTGACGTAAAGCTTTTCAAATGTGACTTGGATTTAAAAATAGTTTTGAATAGGATTTAATGGATAATTTAAACAACAGGTAGGACACTAACACATCTAGTACTTAGAATAAGGCTATTTTTTTTATTTTTTGGAGCTGTCAAGCCATCAAGAGTGAAATTGTCCCTTTAACCACTATATACAAATTGTAATTAGAAACAATGCAACCTGAAAACATATTTTTGAAGCTGAACTCGAATTACACAACTACAGAAATAATTAAATAAAAAAGGAAAGTTAACACCCTAAACAGTCGCCATACTTGTTTTCGATTTGTAGAACAAACACGTCGACTGATTTGGGCGTATAAGAAGAGAGGCAGGCCACGCCCACATCCAGTATATGCCTTGTCAAGCACAGTGTCCACATCCGGCTAGCTATATTTCAACTACCAATTATCTACTACACGCTCGACTGACTGACGTTTTTTTCACTATCAGCTTACTGAAAATATTATTGCTGCACAATTATTATGTCTTATCAGGTACATATTATTTTGCTACTTAGATAAAATTGGTCAACCACGATGTACTTTTGCGCTACTCTTATATCGAATTTCAACTGACAAGGGATCTTTTACGTGCGCGCCAATGTGTACGCTGGACCTCGATTTTTCGTCCCATCCGAACGAACACATTCAGATGAGAGAATAAAACATCTTATTAAAATATAAACGATGTTGTGCTCTCATCGGGCTTTCAATTTTCATTTTTTTTTATTTTCCCTCAAACTTCATTTATTTGATATCTGAATCATATAAAAAGGATGATCCCTGGTGGCTCGATCGGTGCGTAAGAAGCTGGCTCGCTAACCAGGAGGTCATGTTTCGCTCCCTGTGTTTGCTCGTAATATTCCGTCGTGGTTTTCCAATAGCTTTGGTACAGGATGGAGAGACTGACAATGAACAGTGTCTAGTCGTTCGGATAGCACGGAAAACCGAGGTCCCGTGTACACACTGGCGTCAGTGCCGGATTAAGGCTCTGCTGGCCCTAAGGCATATTTTGATAGGTGGTTTGAAAATACAGATATTTTGGGTTCACCGATAAAAGGAAGAAAGTTAAATTTAACAACAGAAAATTTATTACAAAAAAATTCAGAATCATTTTTTGGGGGGACAGTAGGCTACTGTAATTACTATAAGATTACAGTAGCTAGATTACAATTTTTTTTTTTTTTTTTTTTTACTTTATTTTTTTTGTGGCCTGGATTTTTGGCTGGTCCTATAGCTCGTGCCTTATTTACCTAAATTTAATGGTGCACGTAAAAGAACCTTGACAGTTGGAATTCGCAATAAGAGTAGGCCGTAGCGCCGCTGTCTAGGCAAAATTTCCCTCATAGCGCACTGCATGGCATATGGCTGTCTACGAAATGTCTATTTGTTCCGATATCAGAGCATCAAAGTATTTAAAAATGTGCTATAAATTTCCCCTAATGAAACTCTAATAACCAATATTCTGTATCAAGGAAATGGCAAAAAAAGTTGAAAAATAAACGAATCGCTTCATTTAATCAAAGGATGTGCTTCAAATGAAATGAAAGAGTTTATGTTCAAACCAAAGGCAATCAAGGGGAGACAACTTCTTTTAGGTACTTTATATAATTCTAATAAGCTCTTGCGGTATACCGTCTAACGTATAGTAAATATTTGGGGTCGTAACACATATTCTTTCTTCATAGACTTTAATCCTAATACATTTTTTTTCCTATATCAAGTTTTAAAATTGATAAAACGATTATACTTTAGAAACATAAAAGAATACCCGTACCCGAGTTGAATATCCAGGTTGTAGACCAGGTGAAGTATAGAGCAATTATTGATTAAAATCAGATGTTTTTCCTTTGTGTTATATTTCGTATTTTCTATTTTACCGGAATCAATTTTAATTAACATCCAAGAAGTATAATCATTTTGTGTCGTGTTCTTGCCCATGTACTGTAAACAGACAATGAAAACGCAGCTGTTTCAAAACAGTAGACTGGTCAATTTCTTCTAAACTAACATAAGTCTTGTGGAGAACACACGTTAGTCTTCTAAACAAAACCAAACGAACCGTGATAATATTTCTCTTATGTATGATAAGGTACATTTCAGTAAAACTTTGATGGACAAAAGGGTATGGCAGATTATATCATCCATTTTGAAAATATCACTTTCGATCTTTTAACATACAGATGAATGCGCTAGTCTCGGTGAATTGCCGCAAACTTATGATTTGGGGTACTATGTGCATCAGAACTGTCCGGATTTTTGATGGCAATTATCTTTTTATATCATTTATAACCCATACACAAATCAAATAGTAAATATCTTTGTTATCATGATAATTGAATCTATAAGAATAAGACAACTACACATTAAACGAAATCGTGCTGCCTTGTAAACTCTGTTATCTTTCAATCAATTAATCATATAAAAAATAAGTTTCATACATAAAAAATAGTACATGATTTGTGTAACATTAAAGATGAATAAAATGAAATTTGTGAAATGTTTGGGTTGAATTTTTATTGATTAGATAAAGTCAAACTGATAAATTTTAAAGAATAACCATATCCTAACCAATCTTTCCAATAAATACCATCATAATATCCACCAGATGGCGTGTAAGGTCCTCCAGGATAATACACGCCATTAGGGAGAGCATAGGTACAGTAATTGTACCACCATCCACCTTTCTGATAGCTGGCACAATGATTGACATCAGGCTTGTCATATGTAGCAAATGCATAACCATTATTGAACGACAAGTCATCGGCGACATCAGTTGAATAAAATCCACCAATATTTAAGACAAAATGGATATTATCCATTAATCTAAAATATGAGTATCTAGCGTTTTTATTATTTCCACTCCAGTCCTGCATCTGTACAGTTAGAACATTATTACCAGTTGATGTCAGATGATATATGAGATTGAGCCCAGCCCAGTAATCTCCTTGTGGGTGACCAAAACCATTTACATAATCACTGAAAGTACGGTAAAAGTTTTCATTTCCATACATTCGCCTCTGTATGACCGTGTAAGCAGCATCACCTTTCATTTGACACTCGACCTTTGAATTAAATAAATGAATTATTATCTTAAAATATACATTTACATTGCATCTTCTTAGCCTATTACGGCTTTGCATGAAGAAAAACCGAAAAGGAGGTTTACAAAAAAAGGTTGAAATGAAGTGGGTTTAACGTCCTCCTGTATTGGATGTTATACCTACTTTCATTAGCCCAGTCGGAGCAGATTAGTTGGGCGTTTAATCCCCATTTCATTTCATTTCATTGTTATACCTACTACTGAAGCAATGATTTTCAGCATTATCTAGTCTCGATCATCCAGAAAAATATTCTACGAATATTAGTCTGGACAGGTTGCCAACATTTGAGAAAAATTAGCTAGATAATCCGGTCTTTCACATTATCATAAACAATGTCTAAGGGAGGTAACTCCTCTTAAAACAAGATGTTTACGCCCATGAAATTAATTTAAGAATGTCATTTCAAAAAATCCATTTGATTGCATGCGAGTTCAATATCTAACACTCTTAATTTTTTATTGTAAAATTTCTCTATTCATGGGCCATATCTATGCTTTTAAAATTAATCCTAATTCATGTTTGTTTATATTAATGCAAGAATTATGGGATTTATTGTGGGAAGGGGCGCAACTCTTACTTGACTTGGCTAAAGAGACTGGATAATCAACCACTTTAAAAACCAAACTCCCGGTTACGCATGGGCAATGGACTTTACGTCAAATATTGACACCGTTCCCAGACCCTCCGTATGTTGAAGACTAAGAGGTTCTGGGTGATCGAGACTAAGCATTATCGGGTGTTAGGTGGCCGAATGGTTTAAAATATAAGATCTGTCATTGTGTCAAGTGGCGTGTTTTCGATCCCACACGTGACAAGGAGTGGTGTCGCCTGCCCAACCACTTGGCTTTTCTGTGGGTCCTACGGTTTTCCCCCACTGCACAACACCCAAACGCGCAAGCAAATTATGTTAACCACTAAAACATTTGGGCGACTCGCATATTGGTAGTTGAAACATATTTAATCTCATCGATAAATCGGCAGATTTGTCTAAGATTTTGAATACAATCTAAATGATATATTTACTAACCGACAAAAACCCTATAGACAAAGTATCGACTATTTTGATTAGTCGACACGCGAACTCGGTATACCAATGTCAATGAAAGTACTCTATGCAACAGGTCGTTAGCATTGCTTTAGGAATTTTGTGGAACGGGGCCCAAGAAACGACCTTTCTCCGGTGTCAACTTTCTTTTACCCAATCTACTTACTGTAAATGGATGAAGGTTGGTATCGTTGGTTTTTGCGTACCATAATAAATATTGGCCTGTCTTCTTATATCCTGCATCATTAATCTTTTGACAATCTAAAATAAAAAAAACAACCCAAAAAACAAATTATTTGCCAATAGAACACTTAATTTCCTTATCGGATGTTAATCCTTATCTAGCAGTAGAAGTATTACGCCATCCATTTTGTCACACATAACAAGGATATACGGGTCTACGCCAACGTCTTACTCACTGAGCCACCGAGGTCCCACAGACAGTGTAGTGTAAATGCTGACACCGTTAACACAGATAATGAACAAAAGAATTATTACCTGTATATTGATGTTTATCAAGATGATTAAATAACAGAGGAGAAGCTAGCGTAGAAACCACAAATACAATTAGTAAAATCACTACCGACATGTTAACCATCTATAAATTACTGCACTCTGACTCACTCCAGATAGTATAAACTGTTGACAATGTGCTGACTTGAATAGTTTTATCTCTATTTATGTGCGTGGGTGAAAGGTTATTGAGAAATAGTCATGTGATAATTCATCTTGACCCGGATATAATTGAATAGTGTATATTATATGCTTCGTGACGGTTTTTTTTGGTTAATTCTTTAAAGAGACAGTACTGTAAATGATAAAATTATCGTACATTATTACGGGTTATTTATAATATGCGGTAGCCTGGTGACACTGGTGTACCTAGGTTGACCTAATTTACGCTTGATATGTTTACTAATGGGACTATGATGTTCTTAACCTCTCTCCCTCGATTTTGTTAATGTTATACTGTGTCGAAGAAAGCTGGCATCCTATTTAATATTTAATTTCAATGCTATACAAGTTGTGCAATTTTGGTAAGTCAGTGTACAAAATAAAGTATATCTCACCAGAAAACAGAAGTGCAAGAGCAAGTGTTACTTTACTTCACTGTTACCGTATTTCACCTTTCTTATAAACTTATAACTGTAGGTTATAGGTTGATATTCGGGGTATATTCTATGCCCGGAATAACTTGCGGTCTGAAAGTCCGGCGGCTTTTAATACATACAGGCGATTTTGGGGTTATTCTTCTGAAAGTTTTTCTTTAAACCTGTAACGGGTTATTTCCCCAAGGTAGTTTTTTTATTTTCCATAAGAAAACATGATATACGGGTTTTTCTTACGGAAATTCTGGGAAATCTCATTTTACGTACATGTAAACATAGACAGTTTATAAGCACGGTAAAGCTTTCGACTTCGATTATGCTGGGGAAGAAAGACTTCATAAAGAAAATTTAGGAATGAAATTTTACCGTAAAGGAATATCCGTGCTGTACATGAGAATAACACATAGAATATGTTATGAAGGTCAGTATAATGTTTTGTTCTATTTTATAGATTTTATGTAATAATTGTTCATGTATGTTGAATAAAAAAACTTTAGTTTATATTCTTTTTTTTTTCATTATCTATTTTTAAACTATTATATCAAGAAAGGTCAGCTATTTATATAAATCTTACATAGTGCCACTTTAACTAAGATCGAGTTATAGACGCTTAAAAGCGTCTCACTGTTGCAAAACTAAACCTCTATGAACCTTAATTGGTGCTAAATTTCCATTATAATTAGGTTGGAAAATGATCCGGTATTAACCACTGTAATTAGATACAACGCAACCTGAAAACATATTTTTAAAGCGGAACTCCGATTAGAAAACTACAGAAATAGTTCAATAATAAAAAAAAGTTAACGCCCTAAACAATCGCCATACTTGTTTTCAATTTGTAGAACAAACATGTCGACTGATTTGGGCGTATATGCCTTGTCAAGCACAGTGTCCACATCCGGCTAGCAATATTTCAACTACCAATTACCTACTACACGCTCGACTGACTGACGTTTTTTTTCACTATCAGCTCACTGAAAATATTATTGCTGCACAGTTAGTATGTCTGATCAGGTACACATTATTTTGCTACTTAGATACAATTGGTCAACCACGATGTACTTTTGCGCTACTCTTATATCGAATTCCAACTGACAAGGGATCTTTTACATGCGCGCCAATGTGTACGCGGGACCTCGATTTTTCGTCCCATCCCAACGAACACATTTAGATGAGAGAATAAAATTTTTTATTAAAATATAAACGATGTTGTGCTCTCATCGGGCTTTCATTTTTCGTTTTTTTTTTAATTTTCCCTCAAACTTCATTTATTTGATATCTGAATCATATAAAAAGGATGAGCCCCGGTGGTTCGATCGGTGCGTAAGAAGCTGGCTCGCTAACCAGGGGGTCATGTTTCGCTCCCTGTGTTTGCCGAGAAATTCCTCGTAATTTTCCGTCGTGGTTTTCCAATAGCTTTGGTACAGGATGGAGAGATTGGCTCGCTAACGAGGTCAAGTTTCACTCCTTGTGTTTCCCGATGGCTTTGGTACAGGATGGAGGGTCTGACAATGAACAGTGTCTCGTTCGGGTGGTACGAAAAACCGAGGTTTGTCGGATGAAGGCTCTGCTGTGCCTAAGGCACGTTTTGATAGGTGGTCTGAAAATACAGATATTTTGGGTTCACCGATAAAGGAAGAAAGTTAAATTTAACAACAGAAAATTTATTACAAAAGAATTCAGAACCATTTTTTTGACAGTACTATAATTTCTATAAAATTACAGTAGCTGGATTACAACCTTTTTTTTACTTTATTTTTTTTTTGTGGCCTGGATTTTTGGCTGGTCCTAAGGCACGTGCCTTATTGACCTATCGGTTAATCCGGCACTGATTAATGTGCACGTAAAAGAACCCGTGACAGTTGGAATTCGCAATAAGAGTAGGCCATAGCGCCGCTGTCTGGACAATATTTCCCTCATAGCACACTGTATGACGTATGGCTGTCTTCACTGGTCCAGTTGGCACAGAACAGTAGGATGCCAAACCCCATTTCCTTTCATTTTATATAAAAAGAGGAAATATGTCAGATATGTAGGCTACATGTGTTTTACGAAATTTTCCGATATCAGAGCATCAATGTATTTAAAAGCTGCTATAAATTTCCCCTAATGAAACTCTATTGACCAATGTTCCGTATCAAGGAAATTGCAAAAAATGTGTAAAATAAACGAATCGCTTCATTTAATCAAGCAAAGGATGGCATTAAATTATGAGACATTTTATGTTAAAAACCAAAGGCAGTCAAGGGGAGACAACTTCTTTTGAGAGCTTTTTATAATTCTAATAAGCTTTTATGGTATACCTTCTATGTATAGTAAATATTTGGAGTCGTAACACATATTCTTTCTTCATAGACTTTAATCTGAATATATCGTTGTTCTATATCATGATTTACAATTGATAAAACAGCTAGACTTTAGATGTCAACATACCAGATTACCCGTACCACAGTGAATATCGAGGTTGTAGACAAGTGAAGTGTAGAGCAATAATTGATTAAAATCAGATGTTTTTCCTTTGTGTTATATTTCGTATTTTCTATTTTACCGGAATCAATTTTAATTAACATCCGAGAAGTTTAATCATTTTGTGTCGTGTTCTTGCCCATGTACTGTAAACAGGCAATTAAAAGGCAGCTGTTTCAAAAGACGAAGTCGTAGACTGGTCATTTTTCTTAAGTCTTATGGAGAACACATCCGATGTTAGTCGTCTAAACAAAACCGCCCGAGCCTTGATAATATTTCTCTTATATGTGATAAGGTGTATTTCAGAAAACCTTTGATGGACGAAAGGGTATGGCAGAATATATCATCCATTTTGAAAATACCACCTTTCAACATACAGAAGAATTGCCGCTAGTGTATTATGTGCATCATATTTCAGAAATGTCAGCATTTATGATGGCAACTATCTTTGTATATCATTTATAACGCATAGACAAATCTATGGAAGCCTATAACTACCATTCATAATTTCTATTTTCGCCCCTTCAGAAGGCGAAAGTCGAAAAGTAGAAGTAACGACAAAATGGGAGGCGACAGCACGCTATACAAGCCAAAATCAACTCGAAAATAGGAAATTAAGAAATATCACACCGCGATAATAGCGCCCCTCGTTTTTTCTTAATTTCTAATTTTCGACTTGCATTTTGGCTTGTATACCGTCTTGTATTTATTGATGTCAGTAAGAAGGCGCCAACACGCATACCAAGCCAAAATGCAACTCGAAAAGTAGAAAAAAGAAAATAAACACAAGCGCTATTAGCGACCTATCATTTTGGCTTGCTGTCGTTTTGGCGACTTTTCGAGTTTCGCCTCGCTATTAGCGACCTATCATTTTGGCTTGCTGTCGTACTATCGACTTTTCGACTTTCGCCTCGGAAGTTGTTGTAGTCTCAATTTTCCAGGTCGCATTTGAATACGTGCAATCAGGGCTCACACTGTCTTTCACTTTTTTCCGTCAAAATGGATAATAATTTTTATATAAAAAAATTGTTTATATTTTTTTTTCCCGCCAACTGGAATATTTTATCTGCCAAAAATATCTGATAAAAAAAAAAACACCTTAGGCAACAACAATTTAATTTATTATGTAGGCCTATTATAAAACAAATTTCCCGTACCGGTATATACAATATACAACAACTTACAAAATCCGTCTTACATGGGTGTTGGGTGGTTTAGTGGTTTAACACGTTCGCGTGAAATCACAAGGTCTGTCATTGATTCAAGTTGTGTGGTTTCGACAAGGACAACTGTCTAGTTGTTCGTATGGGACGAAAACCCTTGTACGCATTGGCGTGCACGTAAAAGATCCCTTGACAGTTGTGATTCGCTTTAATAGTTGGCCGTATTGCCGCTGTCCGGACAAAATTTCCCTTATAGAACACTGTATAGCGTATGCCCGTCTTCATTAACCCAGTGCGGAGCAGAACAGTAGGACGTTAAACCCCAATTACATTTCACTTCATTTCTCTTTCTCTCTCTCATCGCCAATTTTTAAAATAAAATTGCACCATAGTCTCTGAATAACACTTAGTTTGTGTCGAGTGGACGTTACCCCCGCCTCTCTCTCTCTCTCCCTCTCCACAAAATACATTAAGGCCCGGTCCCACTGCACTTACGGATGCAAAGAGGATGTAAAACGGAGAAAAAACGTGCCCTCCGTTTGAAAACGCCATGCATCCGTTGTGTACTCATTGCATACGTGTTTCATACGCTCTATCCATCGAGCATCCGTTCATTTTGATTTCATCCGCGCAAATAAGTTTTGAGCTGCACAAAACTTTTATAACGGATGAACTTTCTGCCAAGTACGATGTAAATGCGCGACATATACGAGCACCAAACGTTCCATGTCCGTTATCATCCTTTAAACGTCCACTGTATCCTCTCTGCATCCTCGCAACTGACATCCGCTCCAGCTGAAAACGGAAATAGGGAGGAAAGATAAGGTACATGGAACGTCTGTACATCGTTAGTAGCACGTAAACAGAAAGGATGTAAGCGTATGCATCTCGTATATAAAGTTTTCAAAACGGACAAAGCGTTTGTATGTAGGATGTATCTAGTATATTGAAGGATGTCTGGAGTTTGCCGGAGCTGTCATCCACTTCCGTCCGCTTTCATCCGCTAGGCTTCCGATGAACATCCATTTAACATCCCCGCTACATACTTCCAACGTTTGTTCTTTTCCGTTCAGTTTTCGAAAGTCGACAAGACGGTATACAAGCCAAAATGCAAGTCGAAAATTAGAAATTAGGAAAAAACGAGGGGCGCTATTATCGCTGTGTACTATTTCTTAATTTCCTATTTTCGAATCGATTATGACTTGCCTAGCGTGCTGTCGCCTACCATTTTGTCGTAACTTCTACTTTTCGACTTTCGCCTTCTGAAGGGGCGAACAGTAGAAATTATGAATGGTAGTTATAGGCTTCCATACAAATCAACTAGTAAATAAAATTATTTTTATAATCATGAAAATTAAATCTATAAGGCGAATAAATGAAATCGTGCTGCTTTGTAAACTCTGTTATCTTTCAATCAATTGATCATATAAAAAATAAGTTTCATACATAAAAACAGTACATGATTTGTGTAACATTAAAGATGAATAAAATTAAATTTGTGAAATGTTTTGGACAATTTTTATTGATTAGATAAAGACAAACTGATAAATTTTAAAGAATAACCATATCCTAACCAATCTTTCCAATAAATACCATCGTAATATCCACTAGATGGCGTGTAAGGGCCTCCAGGATAATACACGCCATTAGGAAGGGCATAGGTACAGTAATTGTACCACCATCCACCTTTTTGATTAATGGCACAATGATTGACATCAGGCTTGTCATATGTAGCAAATGCATAACCATTATTGAACGACAAGTCATCGGCGACATCAGTTGAATAAAATCCACCAACATTTAAGACAAAATGGATATTATCAATCAATCTAAAATATGAGTATCTAGCATTTTTATTATTTCCACTCCAGTCCTGCATCTGTACAGTTAGAACATTATTACCAGTTGATGTCAGATGATATATGAGATTGAGCCCAGCCCAGTAATCTCCTTGTGGGTGACCAAAACCATTTACATAATCACTGAAAGTACGGTAAAAGTTTTCATTTCCATACATTCGCCTCTGTATGACCGTGTAAGCAGCATCACCTTTCATTTGACACTCGACCTTTGAATTAAATAAATGTATTATTATCTTAGAGTATACATTACATTATATCTTCTTAGCCTAATGCGGCTTTACATGAGGAAAAACCAAACAGGAAAATTATAAAATTGGAGGATCTTTCCCTGTACTTGCGTCTTTAGTTTACAAAAAAGGGTAGGGTGAAATGAAATGGGGTTTAACGTCATCCTGTTCTGCCCCGACTCGGATAATGAAGACGGGCATATTTACAGTGTGAAATGAGGAAAATTTTGCCCGGACAGTGGAGCTATGGCCCACTCTTACTCTGTCAAGGATTCTTTTATGTGCACGCCAATGTTTTACGTACACGCCAATGTGTACACGGGACCTCGGTTTTTCGTACCATCCGAACGACTATACATTGTCCCTTGCCAGACGCCCTGTCCTGCACCACTGACAAGGGGGAACCACGCCTCGATTGAACATAGAAACTCCACGTTTGCGAGCTATGCTCACTGAGCCACCTTGGCTCCTTTCACAAAAATAAAGACATCTTCTGAATAAAGCACACAAAATATCAGTCAGCATAATCTTACGTATTGGATGTTATACCTACCTTCATTAGCTCAGTCAGAGCATTAAACCCCATTTCATTTCATTGTTTACCTACTACTGAAGCGATGATTTTCAGCATTATCGGGTGTTAGGTGACCGAATGGTTTAAAATATAAGATCTGTCATTGTGTCAAGTGCCGTGTTTTCGATCCCACACGTGACAAGGAGCAGTGTCGCCTGCCTAACCTTTTCTGTGGGTCCTACGCCCCCCCCCCCACACACACACACACTGCACAATACCCTTAGCTGAAGCAAATTATGTTAGTCTAAATTACTAGAAAACCACTAAAACATTTAGACGACTCGCATATTGGTACATGTAGTTGAAACATTTATAATCTCATCGATAAATCGACAGATTTGTCTAAGATTTTGAATACAATCTAAATCATATATTTACTAACCGACAAAAACCCTATAGACAATGTATCGACTATTTAGATTAGTCGACAAATGAACTCAGTATACCAATGAAAGTACTCTCTGTAGCAGCTCGTTAGCATTGCTTTAGGAATTTTGTGAAACGGGGCCCAAGACACGACCTTTCTCCGGTGTCAACTTTCTTTAACCAAATCTATATACTTACTGTAAATGGATGAAGGTTGGTATCGTTGGTTTTTGCGTACCATAATAAATATTGGCCTGTCTTCTTATATCCTGCATCATTAATCTTTTGACAATCTAAAAACAAACACCCAAAACAAATTATTTGCCAATGGAACACCAGTTTAACAAGTAAATCATAAGGTCTGTCATTGAGTCTCTGTTCACCTTCTCTTTCTCGAATTCCAACTGTCAAGGGTTCTTTTTGTGCATGCGGGACCTCCGTTTTTCGTCCCATCCGAACAAATAGACGCTGCTTCTTGCCAGGTACTGCGCTCTGTACCACCGACAAGGGGAAACCACACTGAAATATCCAGAGGAACTTCTCTGCCAACACCCATGAGCCCCCCCCCCCCCCAACACACACACGGACACGCAGAAAAGAAATAAGATTTAACGTCTCATCGTGTTGCTCCACTGGGCTTATGAAGACGGGTCTACGCCAACGTCTTACTCACTGAGCCACCGAGGTGCCACACACAGACTGTAGTGTAAATGCTGACGCCGTTAAAGCAGATAATGAACAAAAGAATTATTACCTGTATATTGATGTTTATCAAGACGATTAAATAACAGAGGAGACGCTAACGTAGAAACCACAAATACAATTAGTAAAATCACTACCGACATGTTGGCCATCTCTATATTACTGCACTCTGGCTCACTCCAGATAGTACAAACTGTTGTGACAATGTGCTGACTTCAATAGTTGTATCTCTATTTATGTGCGTGGGTAAAAGGTTATTGAGAAATAGTCATGTGATAATTCATCTTGACCCGAGTATAATTGAATAGTGTATCTTAAACACTTTTAGTTGTAGTTTTCTTGGTGAATTCTTTAAAGAGACAGTACTGTAAATGATAAAATTATCGTACATTATTGCGGTCTGTTTATAATATCTGGTTGACCTAATTTATACTTGATAGGCTATAATTGAACAGTTGAAGATTTGGCTTATAGCCTTTCTAACATCCATCCCTTCGTAGAATTAATATAATACAAAAGATATATTTTAGCGAGTCAGTGCCCTACTGAGCCACCACGGCTTCGAATCAGGTTTAGATTTCTATGTAGTTTGCCATACCGCCACTTGAAGGGATTAAAACCAAGATTACTTGTGATCATACTGTGTTATATCTAGATTAAGTGATATATTTGAATATTATCTCCTAGACTATAACTTATAATAGATAGGTGACTGTTTTTGTTTACATCCTTAATAGAATGAGTTGTCAAAGCTAATACGCGACTCATATGCATAGTCTGTTAACCTGGGATTTGTAAGAGTCATATGTCAAGGTATTTTCTGTTTCTCTGCCAGACTTTTGTCATATTTCCTTTGTTATACTGCATGGGATGATAGATAGAATTTATCCGTGGCACTCTTTTACACTATGGTTAGCCTCAGAAAGTATATTGTAAATCTGCATCTCTGATGAGGAACCCAACTTCAGCTTTGTACGAAATTATATCGACATAGCTTCAACTTTGAATTGTTAATCTCTATGTTCGTTAAACGTTATAAACTCTGTGACGCAACTGTAATATTCTGACGTCATCTGATATAATAGTCATAGAAATATATAAATAGACTATTTATATATTTCTATGATAATAGTTGTCTTGCCATTATTTTAAGTTCTTCCATGGTTACTCCAGAGTTGTCGAATTGATGTATCCGCCCGCTGCTGCCATGATAGGGAAATAAAGGGACTTGGTGATAAAATATAATTATAAAATAAATAAATAAATAAAATCTGTTGTGACACTATACATGTACATGCAGATATGAGAATATCGTGAGAGAAAGAGAAATGGAATTCAACCTTAATTTAATACACACTAAGACATTTCGGGACTAACATGTGGTACAATATTATTTCAATATTGATTTTAGCAATGGAATATCATTAATGGGGTATGCATGTCTTACGACACGTCGGTTTAAGATTTCAAGGCAAACCGCTTGATAATAGTTAATTTTAATTTTTTTTATGGTTGTGTTAATTTTTATCGGTTGAAATGATAGTCTCTTTCCAATTATTCTGTACAAAAATAAACGCTTAACAGTATAGATACAACAATTGCTCAGTTTACGTTATAAATTATTGGCAAATATTATTATTATTTTTTTTTTTTTTATATTTTTCTCAAACATTATTTAATAACTAAAGTCCAGTCGTACGTGACAAAGGCTATTACTTGCAGGTCAAAATAGATGTTCTGAAAATAGTCACAATGAACAGTCTTCTACGATGGCATGTTCGCCTACCAAACGCATGAATACATTAAAGGTTATTTTAGGGTATGAACAGAGGCGGAAATCAAGGGGGGGGGGGCTTCCACTTTTAAACGAATTCTTGTTGTTTAGCTGACGGTGCCCTAATCCTATAAAGTGACTATAGGCAGACATCTTGTGGAATCGGCGGCGTGTACACTCGTGCCCATCACCGACGCGCATGTGTGCAACTTCATGTGTGGACAGTACAAAGTACAAGGCTTAAATAGTGAAGTGGCTAGGGAATAGATTCGTCATTTTTCCCATCATAATGCCTCGCTCGCCTTGACGATTTTCGAGTGGCATGTTCAACTGGCTTTTTTGCTCGATTTTAAGGCTCTTTTTCAACGATTTCCGAACGTTTACTTAGACGAAAATATCAGCCAAATAGCTCTTGGAATGGCTACAGATGTAAGGAAATGACGGATAATTTTCTCCGCGGTCAGTGCCCTCATTTTGCGACGCCCCCCCCCCCTTTTCAAAATTCCGAGATCCGCCCCTGATGAATGTCGATCGGCAAGATAATTTTGTTTGCTATAAGTCTTTTTATAAAGCACCATCTGAATAATATAACTGTTTACAAATTTATGGATTTGGAAATTTAAAAATATTGTCAATGTTTACCGCACAGAGAGATTTTTGCAATTATTTGTGGAACCCTTGTATGTAGGGGCGTAGTGGCCGCTGATTTTGCATGAGGAACAAGACTACGTAAGACCCTAAATCCCGATATTTCTATTGATCCATGGCAGAGATCCAGGAATTTTTGCAGGAAGGGGTTTGCCAAGTTTCTGGATAATAAAGATGCAGGACACCAAATGGAAAGATAGTGGCATCACAGGAATACCATTCGCCCTATTCCGCCAGATACGTGTCAGATATATGATATTGGCAGAACTTTTTATCGATTGCACTGGAACATTAACATATTTTGAATTCTTCTTTGTAAAGTGGTATGTTTTTGACATTATAAAATCATTAATTATGGTGAGAATAAAGTAATCATTATCGTTTATAACAATAACGTCATGCTTAGTTTGTATCAAACCTAAACGTCTTAAAAGCTGCCGTTTTTGTCTTTTGGGGTACATGGTATTAGCAAATGGCATACTACATGTATTTGGGAAATTGCAGGTAAAGTTACACTAACCGATATCATTGAATATAACTATGGCAACACTTTTGACTAGGAACGCCTGGCTGTCATCGCCTGCTTGGTCCTTGCGCGGGCGTATTTGCGCATGGACCAAGCAAGGGATGGCTTAATTCGCCGCCTCACTAAGAACTAGTATATTGACAATGCACAACACCAGTACGCCATTTTTACTGGATCCGCCCCTGCATGGATCAACTACATTTACACTAAATACTGATCAGTCTGCAATCAGCACTTTATAAAATAAGGGATCGCCTGGCAATCTTCAAATTACGAAATCTGAAATAAGTTGATGTGACATTAAACAATGATTAGATAAAGAAGGGACAAAGAGAAACCCATCCTTATAATAATCCTCTTCAACTGATAATAAACAAGTCAACACGTACACAGTCAGGCTATTTGATTTCTTCACAAATTGTGCAATTTGGTTTGGCCAATGTACAAATCAAAGTATCATCTGCAAGATCAAGTGTTGTCGTCCGACTAGTGAAAACCAAAGCAGCCCGTCCAAACGAAATTCATAAATACGAAGTGTAGGGGAGAGCGGGCAACATGCAGTGGCATGATTTCTTTTTTTTAGTGAATTGACCAGAAGTGAAATCCTACAGAGAATCAAACTGTGTACTCAGTTGCAGCCAGTCACATGTTCAATTTAACAGTGTTGTTACGGAGTTAATAAATTGAAACCATTTCTGTGTAGATATTGCAATACCGAAAAAGTTTTTGACCCATTATGCCCCATATGTGGGGTACACTTGGTCACACTATGGGACACAGTTGACCATCAAGTAAATGTATAGATAAACATATTGAAACTCATAAGAACTGTAAAAACATTTTTGTTTTAAGACTGGAACACAGATACGCATCTGAATATTTCAACAAACTGCTTAACATTGAATACAGAATTCTTAAACTGGAGAGAAAAAAAAAATCTATGACTTGTAAGTCAGGAAGGATTCGTAACCTTAGACCAATATTGCTTTAAAAAAACAAACCCTGATTCTGTCTAAAATGGACAGACGATTTTTAGCTGAACTAGAAATGCTTGTGCTCAGTGTGTCCCTCTGAAATTTGACCCACTGTACCGCATCAGCAACCACGACAATCAAAAATGACAGGGAGACAAGTGACGGTATTGGCCCCATGTATACAAAACAGAGTTGTTAATGTGGGAAATCCCATATAGATCCCATATTGCATTGGCCCCAGATACAAACACTATACGGTCAGATTATCGATGTAAAAAAGAAGTAACCATTATATCATTTGGCTTGTCTCTGTGATATTAATATATACACAACTAAAAGTATGGATTCAATAATGAACTCATACATAGACTAATAAGTAATCCCATATATATACCATGTTGGCCCCAGATATGCAAAAGTTATATGTAATCCCATACAGATACCGTATTATCCCCAGATACACACACGGGTAATCCCATATGGACACCATATTGGCCCCATGTATACAAAACAGAGTTGTTAATGTGGGAAATCCCATATAGATCCCATATTGCATTGGTCCCAGATACACACACTATACGGTCAGATTATCAATGTAAAAAAGAAGTAACCATTATATCATTTGGCTTATCTCTGTGATATTAATATATACACAACTAAAAGTATGGATTCAATAATGAACTCATACATAGACTAATAAGTAATCCCATATAGATACCATGTTGGCCCCAGATATGCAAAAGTTATATGTAATCCCATACAGATACCATATTATCCCCAGATACACACACGGGTAATCCCATATGGACACCATATTGGCCCCAAGTGTACAAAAACATAGTTGTTAATGTGGGAAATCCCACATTGGCCCCAGATACACAGATACGCATCTGAATATTTCAACAAACTGCTTAACATTGAATACAGAATTCTTAAACTGGAGAGAAAAAAAAAATCTATGACTTGTAAGTCAGGAAGGATTCGTAACCTTAGACCAATATTGCTTTAAAAAAACAAACCCTGATTCTGTCTAAAATGGACAGACGATTTTTAGCTGAACTAGAAATGCTTGTGCTCAGTGTGTCCCTCTGAAATTTGACCCACTGTACCGCATCAGCAACCACGACAATCAAAAATGACAGGGAGACAAGTGACGGTATTGGCCCCATGTATACAAAACAGAGTTGTTAATGTGGGAAATCCCATATAGATCCCATATTGCATTGGCCCCAGATACACACACTATACGGTCAGATTATCAATGTAAAAAAGAAGTAACCATTATATCATTTGGCTTGTCTCTGTGATATTAATATATACACAACTAAAAGTATGGATTCAATAATGAACTCATACATAGACTAATAAGTAATCCCATATATATACCATGTTGGCCCCAGATATGCAAAAGTTATATGTAATCCCATACAGATACCGTATTATCCCCAGATACACACACGGGTAATCCCATATGGACACCATATTGGCCCCATGTATACAAAACAGAGTTGTTAATGAGGGAAATCCCATATAGATCCCATATTGCATTGGTCCCAGATACACACACTATACGGTCAGATTATCAATGTAAAAAAGAAGTAACCATTATATCATTTGGCTTATCTCTGTGATATTAATATATACACAACTAAAAGTATGGATTCAATAATGAACTCATACATAGACTAATAAGTAATCCCATATAGATACCATGTTGGCCCCAGATATGCAAAAGTTATATGTAATCCCATACAGATACCATATTATCCCCAGATACACACACGGGTAATCCCATATTGGCCCCAAGTGTACAAAAACATAGTTGTTAATGTGAGAAATCCCACATTGGCCCCAGATACACACACTATACGGACAGAATATCATGCAGTGTAAAAAAGAAGTAACCATTTTATCATTTGGCTTGTCTCTGTGATATTAATATATATATGAAAATAAAGTGTATTTGCGTACATTTGTATGTGGTAAGATAATATGGGGACCTTGTATCATCTGGCCCCACAACCCATATGGTCCCCATGTGGCAATGTTTATGGGGTTACGTCAAGATTATTCTACTTAATTGGAATAATCGGTGCACGAGATGTCTGGACGATAGTACCCTACTTTCAGCAATTGATGATGGCAGGGACGATCTGTGAGTTGGTCTCAGAATCTTGCAAAATACATAGCTAGGCTACTTAGCCGAATTCTCGTCGTCACCAAATTTATTAAACTACGTCAATATATTAAACAGCGCACGTTTCATAGAACTAAAATAACCCCTATATAGTATTACAGCTCACGATTGTTTTATTTTACTAACATTTGATTACTATGTCCTAGACTATAACAAATAATTGAAGAGACCTGATGATCAAATATTATAATTAAGCAACCTTCCGTTTAAAATCTTCAAGTTTCAAGTGTCTGTAAATTCTGTGCCGAATCGACCCATTCTCGCTGGGAACGGCACTGTTCTGAGTGGAATTGTTTTAATTCGGGTGGGCAAGGTATAGCTATAAATACTATTTTGCTTTAAGAGATTATTGTAATTGCTCTGCAAGACGTCAAATGTCTATAGTAATCCAAATTTTGTCATAGTTTTTGGTACCCATCATAAGTCACGAAAGAATCCCTCGTCTCCCAGCTAATTCTTAGAATAATGGGCAAATAGTTTCCATGTTAGTACATTGTGTTTGAATCTAGGGTAAAGTCTTTGCAGACTGACCAATCAAGTAAATAGTAGGCTACCTGGTTAGTCTCAGGGTTCATTCTCAGACCCATATTAAACTATGGGCATAAAGAATCATGTGTGCCTCATATTGCAAAAGGGCCACATAATGCCTTCATTTGCACACAATTTTGTTTAAGTTGTATACTTTCTTCTGTTATATAGGTAACTGACTGATACTCAGACAAAAAAACCCAAAACAATTGAACATGTTTAATTAATGTATTTTTGATAATTTATTATGCATAATCAAGATAAATATGAATTATATATACATTAAATGTAAGAATATATATATCACAGTGAAAACTTGACAGCATCTACATTATGTAAATAACAACAATTACTAGATAAAATTACAACATCCATAATAGTGTTCTAAATATATAACCAGGGATAATGCTTAGGATTGAAAAATACTGTAGGTATAAAATAATTATTACTTTAAACATTAATTTACCTTTTGGAAGAACCAAGGTTTAATGTATACCGGTATTAAAATAGAAAATAAACAGGGATTCATATAATATGAAATATATATTACTTTAAACATTACATCAAATTGGAAGAAAAATAAGGACCGGAGAAAGGGTTAATGGCCAATAAACAGGGATCTATATATACATGTAATATCAAAAATGTATTTTAAATCAGCTCGTAATATATATATATATAATATAAACTAAATAAGTTCATAAATAAATCAACAATATAAATGTAAAAAATATTTTAAAACATAAATTTTATGAATCAAACTTTTAATACTATCAATTATAGAGAATAAGTTATTGCTTTGTACCCAGACAAAATTCACCATATTTTCTCAGTAAGTCGCAAACCGCAAGATCTTTACTTTTACAAAAAAGAAAACATTACAAATTATTCTCAACGCTCTTCTGATATCCATTTCATCAAAGGTTTCAGATATTTG
The DNA here is from genome assembly GCF_932274485.2 of Patella vulgata. Taxonomy (NCBI): domain Eukaryota; kingdom Metazoa; phylum Mollusca; class Gastropoda; family Patellidae; genus Patella; species Patella vulgata. Next base: position 51,709,374 of record NC_065885.2, read on the forward strand.
AATTGGGAGCAGTCATTAAAAAATTATGTTGAAAATGTAATCTTCAGTTCAGAAAATTCTCCAAATAATGCAAAATTCTTCTCCGGTTCATTATAAAAGTTCTGTGAATAAATTTCAAATACTGTAACATCCACCATCATGCTTACGTGAATATCCACCATTTGTAGCAGCGCTGTGAGGACTTTCTGTTAATGGTTAGTAAAAAAAAAAAATAACTAGTTAAGTTAGTTGAACAAAAGAAGTTCTATTTAAAGAGTATCTACTAAAGAACTACTCGTCATTTGTTAAATTTTAATTTAGTTAATAGAAATATTTGAAGAACCACAAGTATTTATGAAAGAAATTCTACAAATGTATCAAAGTTCCAAAATGTATCTTCCAAAATGTTCTAAATGATGTTACTCATTAATATTAATATAACCAAGTATTTTGAGGCTGTTCTTTGTTGAATAGCACTCAGAGAAAGTTATCGCCATGAGTTATTTAGGGGTTAAGCGTTTTTGGTTAACCCTTTAACCAAATATGTATTCTTGTAATTTTACTGTGCATAAACTGATGATATGGAATTTTTCAATTACGATATACAGCGACCCCCTTCTGTCTGCCTAGTAGTCTATTATGGAACTAGACCCACTTCACTCGTCATAATGCATTCATATGTATGTTACATAGGTGTCACTAGGTTGTTATTCAAAAAAGAATAGCCCCAAAGCCTTTTAGTGATATTAACAAAAAGAGTTTGGCACATAGTCATATCATCTACTTACTAAACTCAATTGTCATCTAATTATTTTCATAAGCAGTCAATGTTAGATTGTTAATCTGTGCTCAAAGAATATGTAAATATTTACATAATGCATAATTGATGTGTTTAAAGTAGTTAAACTGTCAAGCTAGTTAAAACATCTAATAATTAAATATTAAAAAAGCCCCCATCTGGCTTTCGGGAATATCCTTTATTAGTTTGTTGTGAATGATGACTCTCTGAAAGTTAATGCAATACATTATATAATAAGTAAATCATGTAAATCTAATTTTTCTATTGTGCACAAATTTACTTAACACAATCACTGATAACATAGCTGTATATACATACAGCAAGTCCTACTGAACCATTTCCGCTATATGAAGCAATCATGGATTCCTTTTCCACAAAAAAGTTAAATACTGTTGAATAACATTTGAAATGCGTGTCAATCAAATTGTAATACATACCTATTGCGTTTTTAACACTATGTATACTATCTTTTTTGTTCTGTTCTGTGACACTAAGTGGGTGGTTCATTCTTAATGGTTCTTTTGGTATAATTACTTCACGATTTTTCAATGTACGACTGAAAAAATATTAAATCTTGCTTAGACTGCATGCATTGCTTCAAAAATCTGGTGTTGGCCCTATCAGTCCTTATTTCAATCAAAATTTTGAAATACAAAGCAGTTGTGGAAGCTTTAGAATCTCTTGTGGATGGTACAAATGAATTATTTATTTTTTGCAAAATAGTTTTTCTAGGCCAAGGTACTTCATTTAAAAAGAAATAGCTAATTACTGAATAAACTATATTTTTAGTACAATACTAAACTGACATACCACTCTAGTATAAAGTGGACAGGGGTTAAAGGGGGATAACTACAGTGAGATTGTTTGGACTAAGACTAGTAATTATTTCCCCTTATTTCATGATGGACGAATGTAGTGCGAGTTATAAATAGACAATTTTTCCCTTAATTTTTTTCTCCCCTCTTCCTGCATTTTTGGGTTGACTTTTTGGTCTAGAATTGGAGAAAAGGGATCAAATTTGCAATTTCATAGCAGTTTTGGGTAATACTAATGATATTACAGCGGAGAGATAGGGGGTGTAAAGTGTCTTTCTGCAGAGCAATCATTGTGTCGGAAGTGAGATTTTCACCCCTGTCAACTTCAAATCCGTGTAGCAAAAAATCTAAACGGTCAACCCCCTACAAAATTATGATGAGGAGATTGCCAAATGTTGTCCCCATTGTGCCTATAAAGATTGGAACCAACGGAATGTTGAGCAAAAAGCTACAGCCTGTGATGTTACAGTCATTTAACATTGAAGTCAATGGGCAAATAATTGCTAGTCTGAGACCTGATGATATAAAGAAGCATGGCCGACTCGGGATGTTGATATTTTTTCAACGGCTTATTTCCTGAAGTTTTGAATGGAAAGTGTCAGAAATGGTAAGAATACTGCTTTTTTATTGCCCAGCAGTAAGTTTTTTGACTATTTGGTATCAAAATAGCCATGATTGGGGGTATCCGTTGGTTAGGTCTAAATATTAAGGCCAACTCAACTCCAGATTTGGTCTAAAGTCACGAGATGTAAACAAGACTGACCCTAACCCTAACCCAAGACCCAGTCCTTACCCTAAACCCTAACCCACAATCTTGTCAAAAAGCATGTAGCCTAGGCCTAAGCCAAGACCTAGTTCTGACCCTAGCCCAAACCCACAATTGTGTCAAAAAATCATGTGCCCTAACCCTATTTACATGTTGTGACCTTGAACCAAGTCTGCAGTTGGCCTTAATATTTAGACCTAACATGTTTTTGACATCATACAATGAAATGTTAACATGTACACTCCAAAATTCACACCTGTGTGACTTTTGACCAAACATGCAGTTGGCCTTAACATTTAGACCTAACAAGTTTTTGACATACAATGAAATGTTAACATGTACACTCCAAAATTCACACCTGTGTGACTTTTGACCAAACATGCAGTTGGCCTTAATATTTAGACCGAACCTCAAAACATGGCATCTACCTTTGAGATTGGCTTAGACTTATGGGACACTCAAGGTTTACTTTTTTACTGATTGTTAACTGGTTTTTTTTGGAGGGCCAGTGACGGGCTGTTCGCGAGAAATAAAGAGGTTTATTTCTATTTCCAGTTGAAACCATATTTTTTTCTTATTTTCTCACTGTTTTTTATTGCATATTTATCCCCAGCCTCCTATCATTTCAGGTGCCAGGGCAATGTTTCATAGAGTGGAATGATTGACCTCAACACAAGTATTAAAAAAAAAAGAAGCAAAACAGGTGAGATAAATGTGCATTTCATACACTTTAAGAAGTACATCCAACCTCATCCCCACTTCTGCTCACTAATAGTAATGGGCTGGAAATTTGGTACTGCACAGGCCTGTCTTCTCCCCTTGACATTTAACTGAATGACAGAATTCCACATTTTGACCATTTTCTGGATGTCAATGACCATTTCCCTGGATAGTATTCGCCCCAGAATTCTCATTCTCATCCAAATTTAACATTTCAGGTCTACATCTCAAAACCTGATCTCTTCCTGGACTGGCTTTAGGAGAACGATGATGCATATCAATTTCATCCCTGATCTCTATGACACCTGTGGTGGAAGTGGAGGGCAAATCGTAATCAGTTTGGGTTCCAGCCCCGAGGACCTCTGTAAACTTTGCTTTTTGGTGATGACTTAATTTCCGAGCTTGAAAAGGACGCTTGTGTGTTTATCATGGCCTCTCATATTGGAAGATAACATTAATGGCTTGTGTTGATCGACGGTTGTGCATATCTCTTGGTCAGGAAAGTTGTAGGCACCATCGCCATTGTAAATCATTTGACAGGCCCGAGTGAACGGGGCGACCTATGATTGGTCAGCAATGTATCAGATTCCATACCGGGGGGTGGGGATGAAAAAACTGTTGTAGTGTTACATAATCAGATTATTTCAACTTACTTATCCTGTGGAAATACAGCTATATAGGAGATATTTTGAAATTCATAGGCACTGCATGTTTCAGCATTTTAGATTTGACCACAATTTGGCACTTGAAACTATGTTAACAGAGAAAAACTGTGTGGTTTTCGATGAAAGTGTTAAAAGTCTAATATTGCATCATGATTACTGTTTTAAAGTATTTTCATGTTTGATTTATATTGAATTCATCTCATCTTTTTGAAGAATGCATTTATGTTCAAAAATAAAAATGTTCTGTGGAATTATAGTGTTTGCAGAATGCCGCACAGCTCATCTGAAAATGCATAGATTTTCATATTCTTTGGCCAGGGAATTGCATATATGTTTGTTTATTAGATAACAACAGATTTGTTTAAACTGCAGAAACATGTGAGGTATATAGGACTAAGACTAGTAATTATTTCCCCTTATTTCATGATGGACGAATGTAGTGCGAGTAATAAATAGACAATTTTTCCCTTAATTTTTTTCTCCCCTCTTCCTGCATTTTTGGGTTGACTTTTTGGTCTAGAATTGGAGAAAAGGGATCAAATTTGCAATTTCATAGCAGTTTTGGGTAATACTGATGATATTACAGCGGAGGGATAGGGGGTGTAAAGTGTCTTTCTGCAGAGCAATCATTGTGTCGAAGTGAGATTTTCACCCCTGTCAACTTCAAATCCGTGTAGCAAAAAATCTAAATGGTCAACCCCCTACAAAATTATGATGAGGAGATTGCCAAATGTTGTCCCCATTGTGCCTATAAAGATTGGAACCAACGAAATGTTGAGCAAAAAGCTACAGCCTGTGATGTTACAGTCATTTAACATTGAAGTCAATGGGCAAATAATTGCTAGTCTGAGTCCGTTTGAGAAAAAGAAATGTTACTTACCCATGATCTAAGTTGAGGGTTTCAGGCTGTAATAAAGTTTCATTTCTATTTCTAAATAACTCAGCATGTTGATCATATTGTGTTTTTAAAATAAAATCAAGACTGTCTCTTGGTGCTGCAGGATCATTGTGATAAATTTCTCTCCGAGAACTACATAAAGTGTGTTTTGAATTTAATCTGTTCCATGGGTCAGCAGTTTGTGCAACATGAGTTGGTTCACTGTATGGTTCTACCTGGAAAATAACAGTTGGTTCACAGTCTTAGTCTGTTGCACATAATAATATTTATTAAATATATCAACAAACCTCAAACAAAAGTTAGAACTCATAAATAATCAAAGTTAATTTCTATATTTTAAACAATATTTTGACACATTTAAACCTAGACTAGAAAGTTTCCTGTATTTGTTGCTACAAGTCAAGGGGTCCAGCTAAGTTCATCAATGCTTTTTGTTCATTGCCGTCTAAACTCCTTACCAGCTTACCTGGGCTGGCTGGGATGCTATTATTACTGACTTGATTTTTACCCTTTGAAACAACCTTTGTGCCCATGTTGCCGTCAACTCCTTACCAGCTTGTAAACCTGGCTGGGATGCTATTATTACTGACTTGATTTTTACCCATTGTGCCTATCTTCACTACATTGTTGCCAGTAAAAAAGTAGTCCAGCATAAACACCACATTTCAAATCAAATCAGTGGTGACATGATTATGGTGCCATGTCATTGTGTGTAGCCTAATCCTTCCACTTCCAACAACAATTGATTAAAAAAAAGGCTAAAAATTAGATTGGCTTTAGGTCTTGTACAAACAATAGTAAAATAAAACAAACCAAAAGACCTAGTCCTGTCAGTAAAAATTTTATAAGGCAAACTAAGTCAATAAGAAAGAATATTCAGAAGAGACCAAGTTAGTAAGACACTCGTCTCAGTCTCACTCTGCCTAATCGAAATTTATTCTCTAGTCTAGTTATACATGTATTATTAGGCTTACCTGTGAAACTCCTGTTCCATAAAAGTTATCATCATTTTGCATTCTTGGAAATGGATAGGGGTCTCTTGTTGACATCATCTTGGCCATGGTAGATTTCTTTTACAGCGCTTTTCTGACCCGAAAAAGTAGAATGGCGTTTATTATTTAGTTAGTTGTCCGCTGTGGTCTTCTTTTATAACCACTTGCCTTCAGATTATTGACACAAATCCCATGGCAACATTAAGTCACGTGCATCCGAGAACAAAACTATTGTCTATTTTTACAGATATTTTCTTGAGTCATAAACCGTTTTTTTCACTTTTTATATTTAGATACAAAAAAATTTCATTTTCAACATGATTTCTTATAATTAAATAAAACCAATAATAGAAATGCCGTAGATTGGCGGAAGTACAGCGGAAATATTTATGCACCGATTGCGCATGCCATAGCACAAATCGTCTATTCATTTCTATTTTTAGAACAGTTTGGCAACAGACGGTCCAGAGAGCGCATTGTTTAATTTGTGAGGACCAAGCGATGAATATGATTGTGAATTGTAATTGATGTAAACACACAGAAAATATAAGAAAGATTGAAATAGAAATAGTGCTAAACAAATTTGATCTAAAATGCACACTCATTTTTTTACATTTTGCGTTGTTACTTTGTGTATCTTGGTGCCAGTGCCACACGTTTCATGCGACGATCTGCCAGCATGTCAACCTGTAAGTATAACACTTTACATTAAAAAGCAGGTGCAGCATTGCACTTGCAGAGATAAACTATAACACATACTTATGGAAAACAGCAACTGGTTAATTTAGGCGACGTTTTGCTTCACATGATTTTGTTATGTTGTATTACTAGCTTGATAACGTTGAGAGAATTCAATAAGCTTGCTCTTCGAAACACCGCCTTAGTAAATAAATCAGTAGCTGTTTTCAATAAACGGTATGTGTTATACTTATAGGCCTACTAATCTAGATGGCACTAAATGATTATTGTAGAGATACTGAATAACCTAGCTGTTTTGGAAAAAAGATTATTGTTTTGAATATTTTGATGCACGGAATAGATTAATACTACTAGTAGTAGGTATGTACAATGAATGCCAGTCAAGTCGTCCACACGAAAAAACGAAAAATCCCATTGGTGGAGTCGTCCACACCCAATGGTGGAGTCGTCCACACGACTTAGTTTAATTTCGGGATATAGTAATACGTTGATAAAGTCGTTTAATTTCGGGATATAGTAATACGTTGATAAAGTCGTCCACATGACATACATGTAGTTTACTTTCTGGACACATAAGGTATTCTTTTCTTAATTAGTATATTCTTTTTTGATTTTGTATATTATTACACCGCTACCATCGACGTCCTTTAAAAGCCCTGATACACTTTTTCCCCTGTTCATATAATTCCCATATTTTAAGAATTTCCCCTGCTGTCGTCTCGATTTTCTTCCTCTGTCGCCGCTTTAATTTGTTTTTTCCGAAACCAATCTTTATAGCTCTTCAGTTTTTGAGTCGTCATGTAGAACTTTAATAAGTAAATAGAATTGAAGATTATTCCTCGCGGCCTTGTGATTTATCCTGTGATGCCATCCTTCGACGTCGTTGTTGGTCCTGATTGGTTGCAAAAATACGCACCAGTTTTCGACCTCCCAGGAATCTATCCAAGTCTTCTGTATGTATGAAAAAAATTGCCTCAATAATTCTGTGGTCGCATATTTTTCCTGAAGTTTTATGAATGTGCTCTGCGGGAAGAAAGGGAAGTGCAAAGATTTTCCGAATGGTGCGGTATACATCATCCATTTCCACATCATTCATGCCACCTTTTTCACCCTCATCCATCTCCACACCACCATCGACCACATCATCCATTTTAACAGCTGCCTCTTGCCCTCTCACCTCGACATCAGTCTCCAGATCACTTGTGAAGGATGGAGCGTTGGGCAGTTCCATCGGACAGTCTTGAAAATAAAACTGCACACTCTCCACGATTTCAAACAGAGCTTATGATATATATCAGTAATAACTAATGAATGTTAAGTTTTACGGTCAATATATACCCAAACTTCAGATGAAGCCGTTTTGCAATTAATATGACAGTGAGTTAAATTTAGCTAATCTTCAAGGGGCGGAGTGTTTAAACTTCAGACAAATTGTGGCTAAAATCATTTTTACAAAAACATCGTTAATACTAATCAAACAATCAAAAATGCTAAAATCATAACGCCAATTTACAAAAAATACAAGTATACTTTATTACAAAATTTGATTATACTTTATTACAAAAACATTGTTAATACTTAACAAACAATCAAAAATGCTAAAACAATATTAGTATACTTCATTGCAAAAACATCGGCGAACAACAAAATAACAAAACAAACTAAAATCATAATGCCAATCTAACATCGGTGATTCGATCTGAAATCAAATAACATCAGTGATTCGATCTGAAATAAAATAACAAAACAGTCAAAGAGTAATAGCTATTTCTTCCATACGATTAAATTGTGTACGAGTCTTATTCTTAGTTGTTGTCAACTTGTGGATGATATCACCAATACATGTAGTTGTGGACGACATCACCAATGCCTTGTGGAGGACTCCATCAACGGGTGTGGACGACTTCACTGTTGACAACTTTGCTTGTGGATGACTTGACTGGCACCCCTTACAATAGCCTGACTTGTGATTATCTTTTGTTTTATTAATAATAGATCGAGCTGGGTTTAAAAAACCCCTGAAAACAGGTCGCATCATCCAACCAACCGGTTCACCCTGGGTATAGTTTATCCCAGGATGGGTGGTAAAGTATAAGATACAAATCTTATTACACTGTAACAAACATTTAATTAAAAGAGCCATCCCAGATTTCACATAGAGAAAGCTTTTACATTGTTAAGAATAAGATGATAAAAATGTGATTCTCAAAAGGCACTACATATACTTTGCCTTTGGAGATTTTTGCCAGTTATTGATATTACATGTATACACTAGTACATGTATTCACTCTACAGTATTTTATTCATGTATGGTGCCAGTATACATCAGGATATAAAGAAAAGCTTTGTATATTTGCTGTAGCATAGTCAAACTTTTGCTTGCCATATTAAATGAATAATAAATTTCATCAACAATCAAAACTTATATAGTCATAAATAGAGCTCTTTTGGGAAATATATTGATAATGTAGTTTTAAGTCAATAATTTCCCAGGGCTAAATCAATCAGATGATAAATGTAGCAATGTGTGTACTGTGGGTGTTACAGGACAGAATACCACAGAAAGGTAAGCTTATAAATGTACATCATATGTTACATGTATGACCACTTTTATTCTTTGAATTTTTATCACAAAAATTGAAAATTATTTGAAATAATTATTTTAGTTGTTTCTGACCAAATGTCCATGCACTACTGCACTAGTGCCTTACAATTTGAACTTCGTGCCGGATACGTATTTAATAATCAACAAAACTGGTTGGGTACATTTCCGAAATTTTCTTTCTTTTGCGCAGTTGATTAGCTTATCCAATTTTATTTTAAATTTTCAATATTACAGAAAGATTTTCATTATGAATACACAGAATGTGACAGTAATGGGGGAAGATGGAGGGTATCTGTACCAGATCCTGACAAATGCACAGGAGGAGCACCAAATGCTCCTATTAGAGGAAAAGATTGCTGTAAGTTTGTTCAGTTTCATGCATTTGAAGCATTCCTTGTGAAAACAATATTGCAACTGTACCATTGAAAAATAAAGCATAACCCTTTCAGTCAAATAATATTACAGTTTTTAATTATGTTTAACTGAAAATTATTTATTTTATTGATTGGCTACAATCTCTAGGTTTAGATTACAGAGAAAATTGATTTGTTATTTACAGCATTTACATGTAAGGAAGGAGAATTTTTAGACATTGCTAACGATCAAGAATGTCACACCTGTCCACCAGGAACTTACTCTCTTGGAGGTGGTGTTCGATTTGATGATTGGGAAACAATACCAACAGGATTTACTGTTTCAACAGAAGGATTTCAACATCATTTGCTATGGAGGAACAATGATCCAGAAACTAATTGTTCAAGGTAAGTGAAAGTCTATGAATTGGAGAGCACAGTCAATACACACATGTAGGCACTGTTATGGTGCTGGAACGCTGCTTAACAGCTGTTTTACTGATGTTGAGGTACATGTACAGTGGACACTCTTCACAGATTTCATTTATGAAAGCTAATAAGTATAAATTTACTTGCTTGATATGCTCACTGCATGTATTTACTTACTATTACTATTTTGTACGTCTATGTATGAATATTGTGCATTATAATAAATCATTATTATTATCTATACATGTGTATTAATACATATACATGTACATAATTTATATTGACTATAAAAAGTTGTACACACTTTGTAAACGTACATGTATGTATTTAAGGAAGCATTATGAAAGATTTTATTGAAAGACTGGCCATTTCCAAATAAGACTTTTTATATTATACTAGAGAGAGAGAGATGGGGTTTAACGTCCACTCGACACAAAGTAGGTCATTTCGGGACTAGCATGGTTTTTAATTTTATTTCAATAATTCGCTTGCACGTAGGGGTCTTTAGCAGTGGGAAGAAATCGGAGGACCCGGAGAAAACCTAAGTGGTTGGACATGCGACCCTACTCCTTGTCATGTACAACCGGGGAATCAAAATATTATAATAGAAGGCTGTGTATAACTTTATTATCAGAGCATTTATCGGCAGTCTCCGTGGGACATGTACATGTACGGAAAGTTTTGGCATGGTTGGTCATATTATTGTTTAATGCAGATATAGAGGGCATTGTCTAATCCACTCAATATCTAATCGATCCGATAGCCATCGGGAGAGTTGATTATGAGCTTGTCATGTGAATAATTGTCTAAATAATGATTTATAATATGTGAATCCAGAATAACGTCCTGTAGGCAATCTCGCATAATACCTCTTTAATTAAGTTTTCGAATAAATATACATGTATATATATATGTGCATTAAATCAGACATACACCAAGCCTATACTGTAGTTCATGAGCAGAAGTAGTGTCAAGAGAAAAGCTTGTGGAGAAAATTATTGATATCTACTTCAACTGATCCTTAAATTGCTAAGTTTATGGCTACTTTATTTGTAAATTGTTCATGACATGATTGTCTATTATAATAGTATTATTGGGGTGACGCATCAGTAACTTTATTTCACTTTCTGTGAATGACATTTACAGCTGGAAGCCAATTAAATAAACACAGTATTAGTCTGATAGAGGTTATTACTCACAGATCTACATGTATGTCACACTATGTACTGTATTTGAAGGGTACACCATTTGAAGACTGAGAAACCCAATCACTAAATCTTGCATACATGTATATGACGGTTATATTCATAATGATATACATCTATATGTACCTTTGTTATAATATACACATACACCGAGATTAAACAGACATATACACAAATCATTTTATTTATAAATAAATATATTACGCTTGTAAATATTTCGTCCCCTTCTATGATAATTCAACACATTATAATGTACTTTTCTCTTCAATTTTTGCTGTCGTCTTGTACTCAATATTAATCAATATTGTCTGTCATAATATTAATGTTTTATCATCAAAAGTTTATGTCTGTGTTTTTAACTTAGCTCTACTGTATTTCTGTCTTTGTGAATCTTGGATTGCAATTGATGGATTATTGATTAGAAAGAAGCAATAAATTGAAAACCCAGAGGCAAGCCATGCTATAATTAACAGTGTAGACTGAATGGGTTTATTCCCACGAAGGCGCAGTTATTGACCGTAACGGATTAAAAGCGAGCATTTTCGACGACTTCGTGGGAATCCAGTTCCTAGGGATTAAAATGGATTAAAATCGTAACAATGGTGTTATAGATTGTTATGATAAGAATTTACACTTTCCTAATCCCCAATGTAACTAATTAACCAACATTTTAGCATCATTTTTGGCATAAGAAATGAAAACATAACTACACTATAACAAAAATTAATTTAATTTCGCCAAATAAGACCTGTCTAAATACTCGACGAAAGTCAATTCCTCTTCCTCGTGTCTTCCTTTTAATTCCTGGGGCTGGCTTTGGAATTGAGCATATTTATATCTCTTCCTTGGTTGTTTGTAATATTTTGTTCTTGTTGTAAAAATGTGATCATTTCAAAAACATTCGGATGGGCTTTTCCAACTAGCTTCTTGATTCTTGCATGCCATCCTTTCAGATGCCATGCCTCTCTTCAAACGAAAGCCGACAAGTCGATATCTGCCCCTTCGTGGGAAGGATTAATTTTGGTCACGCTCTGTAACTGCGCCTTCGTGGGAATACACCACTGAATGATAATGTTACAACAACCGTTTCTTGGTTTTACCTACTGAAATATATTATATTTCTAGCTACATATATTATGTACTGTATGCAACATCCTTTAAAATTAAGATTATGGCATCTTAGGAAGATGTAATTTTGTACACAATTTTGTGAGACATATACAATGTACAAGTGGTTGGAGATCTGAGCTTTGGGATCATATTTTATTAACATCACCTTTGTAAGCAAGCTGTAATCAAAACAAAAGACAATTTTTAAATTGTTTTAAGTTTGATTAAACCAGTTGAGCATTCTGGTAGATCAGTTTTCACAGCTATGGTATGGTGATTACAACAGCTGTTGATGAAATCAGGTCTGCTACACATGTTCATGACTGCTACATGTATCTCAGTACATGTACCATACATTGAACTAAACACTGAAAATCAGTGGTGATTGTGAATAATAAAATAAAACTCAGACTATTCACTTCTTTAATTCCATGAATTTACACAAAGGTTGATCATCTTGACATGTAGTCAGTCTGGTAGCACAGGAAATACATGTACAAGCAAAATGCAAACTGAATCAAACTTTGTGGCATACATTGTACTGTAAATAAAGCGGGTACATCCTTGATATTTATGATTTTTCCATGACCAGGAAGTATTGCCATTTCAGCCATTGGCTAAATGTCTATGGTCACCAATAAAATATACTAAAAAAATAAATTCCATATACATGTATATTGCAAAAATGATGCTCATGGAACAAACAAATACATACATGTACATGTATTCATATGTCGGTCAAAACTTTCAAAACTCTGAGTGAGTAGCTTTTTAGTACCAGTATTTATAGCTGAATAGTTAAAGCATGCACATTTGATCATGTGTTTTCATTACCTCTATTCATTCTTTACTCTGGATAAGATTACCTTTTTAAAACTTTTTCATGATTGCTATTTTTATCATTTTTTCTTTCAAAGTATTATTTTCACCGTTATCATTTTACATGTATATCAACTTTATACTAAGCAGCAAAAGAAGCGTCAGGTTGGTATGTTACTCTGAATAGATGCATTGCATAAAACTTGACAAATGTTTTTATTGTATATTTGTGAACACATCTCAAACTTTACCTGAGCAATAAGGCTCCTTCCCAAACACAGAATTGAACCTGGGAAATGTTCTCAAAAACGCAACCTGACTTCTGAGATGGTAATGTGTTCTCCATGATTTTCATGTAACTCATGCTGCATGTGCTGTTCACCGTGACCAGCCCTATAAAGTGCACCCCCATACCTGGTTGAATCATTCACACTACAATGTCAGCAACATACCACGACGAACTAAAAGCTCAGAGGAACCAGGCGCTTGGACTAGTCGATGCTGGCCACACTGCCCAAGCTGTTGCCAATGTTTAGATCATCTACATAATTCAGCAACGCTTTCGGGCCACCAACACCACGGATGATCGCCCCTGAACTGGTAGACCAAGGGTTACCACAATGCAACAAGACCGCCATGTTGTGCGACAGCATATGCAGAATCCCTTCACACAGGCATTTGAGACAGCACGTCAGACAGGGGGAACGCACAGAAGACCCACCAGTACCGATACAGTGCGCCAACGTCTCACCAGAGAGAACATCCATTGCCGTAGACCGATCCTCACCCATCGCCATCGACGTGAACTTCTACAGTTTGCCCAACAACACAGATGAGGTGGTATTGCGTATCAACTGCAGATGGCATGACCAGAATATGGCGTCGAAGTGACTAGCATTATTCTGACCAATGTATCATGGATAGAGACTCATGGGGAGAGCAGGCGTCATCACAGCAGTGCGCTACATCGATCAAGCTCTCAGACCCCACATCATACCACATTTCGCACGTCACCGAAACAACATTTTCTTCCTGACAATGCCTGTGCCCACACCACCAGAGTTACTCGGGACTTTCTACAGCAGAACTGTGTCAACGTTATGCACTGGCCAGTCCTTAGTCCGGACTTAAACCTGATTGAACATCTTTGGGATGAAATTCAGAGGAGACTTAATAACATCGTACCAAGACCAAACACAGCTGATGAATTGCACCATGCTTTTCTGAGAGTGGTTAAAGGTGTCAGTGGCGTTCATCAATCGTCTGGTCCACTCCGTGTACAGACGCTGTGCTGCTGTTATTGACACTGACGGTGGACATACCAGATACTGATGAATAGACTGTGTACAGACTCTAAACCTTCTCATAATGTCTTGGAATTGTGATGAATTAATCACTAATGTGTCAACATACCGTTCACAAAGAATTGCTTTGATCCATTTAGTAAATCATTTTCAAGAATGATTTGATTAAAGTGCCTCTCTGATTTTGAAATCAGACTGACGTTTTTTTTGCTGTTTAGTATATTTATTACATCTAGATGATTTACTTTAGTCTTATTGGTTATTATTATATCACTGTAATGATAGTTCTTTTAAAGTTATGTAAAAATACTATTGTATATCATGTAGATTGTATTGTTGTTGCTATTCCATTTTGTCGGTAGTCTTGTATCCATCATAGCTTAACTTTACCCAATGGCTTCACTAATACATAGATAATTAGTTTTTGTAAATTATCATCCATTTCCTTTGATCTTGTTGTTGTTCTGTGTTGTTTCATAAATTGTTGTTACACCTTTTCTGTATATATTGGTTTCATATTTTTTTATTACTGTATTACAGTAGCTTGATAACTTTGAGAGAATAATCTTTGAAACATCACCCAAAATGAATAAGTAGCTGTTTTCCATAAGTATATGATAGTTATATTGTTATAGCCAAATCTCTCAAAGGAATATCAACCCAAAAATGGTTCAGTTCCATATTACCCTCCATATCTTCAATAATTTATGATTATTTCTTGTCAAGACACAAAACATTCAGAACTAAGTCACTCAGAGGGTAATTTGACTGAAATTTTCAATCAACATGTACTGTAGCCTATTCATTTTCTATTTTTGAAGTATTAGTATTATAGCAATAACTGTTCTTTCTCGGGGGGGGGGGGGGGGGGTTGGATGGCTGAATGGTTAGCATGTGCACTCTGTATCATAAAGTCTGTCATTTAGTCAACTGGCGTGGTTTCGATTCCCTGGTTGTACGTGACAAGGAGTAGGGTCGCCTGTCCAACCTTGTGAGTTTTCTCCGGGTCCTCAGGTTTCCTCCCACTGCTAAAGACCCCTACGCCTAAGCGAATTATGGAAATAAAATTGAACCATATGTTAGTCCCGAAATGACCTAGTTTGTGTCGAGTGAACGTTAAACCCCATTTCTCTATCTCTCTGTGTTCTTTCTCTAAATCTTACTTGTAATGTTTCTTTAATTAAATATTATATAATCAAATTTGATACATTTTAGCATGAATTAAGTAAGGAGTGAAAAATTAGATATTAGCCTATAAACTTTATTATAGTGTTGTTTATAATTTTGGAACTTTTAAAGCTAAAATTTAATATTGAGTCGTAATTCACATGCCCTTGTAAATGAAATAAATATTTCTGATCATTTCTTCCTGGTCAATATAACCTTTTTTTTTTTTATCTCAGATACTTATTAGTACAATGTATGGTTCATCTGAAATCTGTTCAGTTTTATTCTAAGCACGGAACACATTTAATCAAACTTCTGTACATCAGATATTGTCTGGGGTTCCACAAACAGGATACAAATTCAAACTAATATTCAAACTAATGTATTTTATTTAATGTTCCTATACATGAGATGTAGCCTGCTTTAACATTCTCAAGTTGGTCAAAACAAATGAACAGTGGCTAGTTTTCTGGCTCATATTTATGTTATATTTATATGTAGCACCTGTTGTCAAGTACATGTGTTAGTGTTATAGTTGATCTTATTGTTATCTTACATTGATTATATTATTATAGTGGATCAGCTGTCTCTCTCTCATTATACTTTTATCTAACACCAGTTCTATCTCACAGACTGTAATTGCTTGTTGCACTATTAAATCAATAACAATTATTTGTGTCTGTTTAGCATACAGTAGTCAATACTATATCCTGTTTTGTAAATTATCCAGAGTTGCAGAATAATTAATAACTTCTGCTGTGTAAACTAACATTTATTCAACTACATATTGCTTTGAGATTTAATATACAATGTACTAAATATATATAATAGTAACTGTTATATATTCAGAGCATCACATCGGAGAAAAAGAAATTCTTTGACAAACACATGATCTTTTTACAAGCATATTGAGGATCCCTAAATATAATAAGCATTCTGGTGAATAAGTTTTCTCCGTCAGAGCAGCTAAAATGTGGAATGATCTTCCAAAAACTTTTCAAGAGTCCTCTTCCATTCAGAGCTTTAAGACTAACTTAAAAACATACTTATTTCAAAAATGTTTTTGAACTGTTTTGTTGTGAATGCGCTTAGAAACACTAAAGTGTAATGAAGCGCTATATAAATCGAACAATAATAATAATAATAATTTTGCAGCACATTTTGTGAATGTTGACAAACATGTATAAAATAACGGTTCTGCAGTCAGTAACTACTGCAGTTGGTTACTTTGTCTATTTGTAATGGTATTAGTAATGATGTGCATTTACATGAATGACAAATCTGCTTGTTGTTGTTCTTAGTGTTTAACGTCCGATTCCACCAACGGTTGAGAAGGCGCCCCCTATCCCCAAGTCGCATACCCTCACACCAGGGATCGAAACCACAGCCACAAGCCAGAGGTGACCGGCCAGCTAGAGGTCGAAGCGCGGCACTCTAGACCACTAGGCCATCAAAACCTCCCTTACAAATCTGTTAGTGGACGTATGATGATATATTATATAGCCTATGTTTTCTCTTTTAATTGGAGATTAGTTTCCCAATTAACAAATGGAGTAGTGTCTGGATAACCATGTCAATATAATAAGCTTGCTGTAAAGTGTTCACTCATTTCACATCAATACTAGGGAAACCCAATTCATTAGGCAGTTTTGGCGACCATTTCAGAGAAGGCAAATCAGTCTACTTTTGTATACATGAACCCAAATTTATCATCAGATACAGCTTCCTTAGAGAAGAATACAGAAAAACTTTTTATTATCAAACTCAATTTGAATGATACATAAGCTTATATAAGCCAGTAGATAATCAAGTATTTGACAGATGGTACATAAAATCGTTAGAATATTTCTCCTTTTTTTATTGATCAATAAGACTTATATTGTTTATAAACAGATTTCACATACATAAAGCCAGAAACAAGACTTCAATCTGAATTAGATCCCTTATTTTGTTTGATGGATTTGTTAATGAGGTTATTATATTACAAATTACAGTCATAACAGAAATGATTTTGCAATCATTTTTATATGACTGTGAATTTTGTGGTATAATGTAATACATAGGTATATCTTTAACAATTCAAGACACTACATAAACATATCTAATCTTACAATCTATAAGTTTTAAAGTTATTACGGGTATGTGTTTGTAAGACAATGGCTAGATGGGTGCTAGTGCAACATGCAAGTACTGTATTAGGCTTGGAAATAATGATTTTATACCCAACAAAAGTTCAACAGTGCCTAATGTTGAACCTGACATTTTTAACTTTGTAGTACTAGTACATGTACCAAACTTATCCAAACTAATTCAGAAAATAGAAAAATTTGTTATTGACAAAATGGCAAACACCAGAGGAAAGCCTGAATTTGTTCCTGACAATGTCAGTGACAGAATATGGTTTATTTCCAGGCTTGCTATATCATTGTTGGAACACCCATTGACAATGTCTAAATTCAGCAAAGAAGATACATGTACATATATAATTGCTTGTGGGCTTAGAAGAACCAAGTTATATTTTAACTAGCCTCCAGAAATATACTTTCAAATAAAACTTAAGTTTTGATTGTGAAACAAGATGACCTAATTGCAGATAAATATAAATTATTATTTTCAAAGTCAATTAATAAATTCATCGTAATGACTTTGAATGGAATGACATAGCCCACATAATTTGATAGGCTTGAGTGTTATATTGTCAGCCTGTCCTAAATGTTGAATTTATTTCACAGATGTACAAGTTAAACAAAGCATGTCAATTTATGCTACAGCTGCCTGCTTACTAATTGTTAAAAATCAATAAGTTTACAGATGAAGGTATTGCTTTATGACCAAGACTAGTATAAACTCTGTATCATCTTTTTCAAAGTTAACCTGACATTCTGAAGTAAATGGCATGTATACAAGCATTTAGATCACATCAATAATCACAATCGATTTATTGTCATATAATATGACACAATTTGATAGGTTTCATATTTCATACATTTCTAATATTAGATTCCCAATAGATTAAATCAAGAGACATTAGAAGATTATAGAGAAAACATATAAAAACTCCTAAGATTTCAGTAATAATCTGTATTTATATTATACTGTTGCTAGTAGCTAGATCTGTATTTACATGTAGTAGCATGTCTGATCCCAAATTTAGTGGCAGCTTAAAATATTAGGAGTTTCTGAGTGAATAAAACCCGATTTTATAGCTAGCTTTGATTTACTGTTGAAAATTGTCCATCAACATTCTAATCTTGTTATTGATAAAATACAATTGTCTGACATGATATCGTCTTCCTGAATTTCCAATTCCATTCATCTATCAATTCATTTATATACTGGTACATGTACATGTATGTATAAAGGTCAATCTGATCATTTTAGGCCATATTGAATGTAGGAACAGTGCATTGTTTGGATAGAATTAGATAACTACATTTATGTAGCTTGTTTTGATACCTCTGATAAGCATTTGGAATTGTGCGGATTTTGAGGATATATTTTTATACGTCCACATTCATAATGTGGACGTACATGTATATTGCCGTCGCCTGTGTGTGTGTATGGGTGTGTTTGTGTGTGTGCCTGTGTGTCGCCTACAGGCTACAATTCTTAAGTGATAATCTTGAAACTTTACATACTTATTCCTTATACTCTAAGGATGATCCCTAATGTTTTTGGTGCATGCCCGACCCCCAGGGGCAGAGCCACGTCCATTTTTTGTATTTCTTTCTTTGTCATCTACAGGCCGCATTTCTTAAAGGGACTATCCCGATTTGAACAGAGACTCAAAAATAGATGTCCGAGTACGTATGAAATTTAAGCGCCAAAATATAGAGGAACTGGTGTATTTACCTTGTCTCAAAATTTCAGCTCAAAATATTGAGGTGTTTGGACGTGAACGTTAAAACTGCTTATCCGAGCACGTAACCCTTTTAAGATTTCGGGTCATTTTTTTCGTTGGGTGACTTGATGATCGATTCCCGTTCCTTGATAGGTCTATACAGTGCACGGCCCACGTGCTGTACTTGATAACGAAAGGTAAATTACACCAACACATTATTTATATAAAAAAATCTTATTTTATCCAGATACCACATAATACATCTTGAGACACTGGTCCCCATTTCCAGATGAAGACTGACGGGTTTAAGTTGTTTGAAAAGTATCACGAATATTGAGTTAGTTGCTCGGCCCTTAGGTAGACGATTTTAAGGGATTTTAACACAAAATTAAGCAGTTTTATTCTCCAAAAACTTATCGGGATTGGCCCTTTAACATATCATAATGAAACTTTGCATACTTATTCTTTGTACCCTAAGTACAATCCCTATCGTTTGGGGTGCATGCAGTACCCCCAGGGGCAGAGCCACGCCCATTTTATTTTTGTGTGTCTGTGTGTCGCCTAGAGGCCACAATTCTTAAGTGATCATCTTGAAACTTTACACACTTATTCCTTATACCCTATGGATGATCCCTATTGTTTTTGGTGCATGCCCGACCCCCTGCGACAGAGCCACGCAAATCTTAACAGATCATTTTGAAACTTTGCATACCTATTCCTTATACCCTAAGGATGCCCCCTATTGTTTTTTGGTGATTGCCCAACCCCCAGGGGCAGAGCCACACCCATTTGTTCTTTGTGTCTCTGGGAGTTGCCTACAGGCCACAATTCCTAATGGATTGTCTTTGAACTTGGGATATGTATCCCTTATGTTATAGCCTAAGGACGACAACTGCATGTCCTGCCCCCCCAGGGGCAGAGCCACGCCCAATTTTTGTGTTTATTGTTTACAGGTCGGAGTTCTGAATGGATCAACTTTGTACTTGGCATATGTATTCCTTATAGCCTAAGGGCGTCAAAAGCCGTCAACTATTGATTCAGGTGAATGCCCTGACCCCCAGGGGCAGAGCCACGCCCAATTTTTGCCTTGAGCGCCCGAAGGCCACAATTCTGAATGGATTATCTTGAAACTTGGAATGCTTATTCCTTATATACTAAGGACGGCACCTATTTATATTGTTCCATATTCAACCCCCAGGGGCAGAGCCACACCCATTTTTTGTATTTATCGTCTACAGGCTGCAATTCTGAAGTAGTAAAACTATATTATTGATTTTATCAAATTTCGTAAATGTATAACTTTTCATCTAGTTATCATATTTCTAAGCTAATATAAAGGGGTTTGCTGGTACATGTAGATATTATTTCAAAATGTTGTATAGAGGGCGTTCCATTATTGTTGACACTCTACTGTGTGAAATCTATGAATTTGAAGCAGGTAAAGGTGAATATCTTTGTTGTATAAAGTTGCAAAGAACTAACTTGCTTTCATTTCTTATTTCTGAACTCGATATTTAGCCAGATACTGTTTAAATGGCTACACATACAATTTTTACAGACATCTTTACAGATAAAATCATTTTTACACACAACATTTTGATGTGAAGTTTCTGTACATTTTGATTCTTAAGCTCTATGTGATTTTTAGCTCTCCTGGACAATTTCGCAAAACTAGATACAGCCTATTGACTCCCCACCAATGCAATGGGAAATACCTATTTTTTCTTTTCAAATAGACAACCACATATTTTTGAGACAAATTGATTATGACTGATTTGTGGTTTTGAAAATTTAATTTTATACCTCCCACGGCCATCAAATATGCCTTATTAAAACTTATGAAGGATACACAGTACATGTACATGCTTGAGCAGAAGGTCAAAGCTACAAAAGTTACAGCAAAAGTGTTGCTCCTCCATTCAAACTTATATAATGATGTGTTAGTTAGCTAAACCGTTTTTCTTTCAGACATACATGTGCTATAGAAATAAGATTCCACAACTTGCTCGAAAAGTTAACTGTATTCAACTGCAAATCCTTGAAATTGGGATCTTAATATGTACTTGTATGTAATTAGAAACTGAGATGTCAGAGATATCTTTAGTGATATTCACTGTTAATTTTATTTTTTTTAGGTCCACATGGCAACCAAAAGGAAATTATATAGCTGCATTACCAGGAGCATGTACAACAAGTCTAGTTTTCTCAACCAAATTAGTGACTGCTGGCATGGCCATGTTTGAATATCAATATACTGATCCTGATACAATATTTCATTTTCTGGTAATCTATCTGAGTTCTCTGTTGTAATTAAATGTTTCTGCTTTATGATTGAAAATGAACAAAGAATACAAAGTCACAATTGAAAAATTGTCGAGACATGGGTAGCTTTTTACATGTAGCTAGAATTACTTTATTATTTGATAATGGATTAAACAAATTTTCCACGGACCTGGAGCAAATTTAAATTGGAAATTATCTCTCTTTTAGTTCTGAGATATCATCATTGTTTGCTTTCAAAATAAAGATAAATGCTACCCCTAACACAATTGCTATGAATATATTTTTAATACATACATTAAAATCCATATTTTCAAATAGAACTGCTTTGTAAACTTTGAATGGTTAATTTTGAATACACAAATTAAAACGATTAAAGCATGATATCCACTGACATCTCAGATAAATAGTTTAGGGGAATAAACTAAATTGGGCTGCTTCCCAGTTCCTGATTGTTTTTTGTCTTTGATACAAAGCATTGTATTTCTTGTTTTAGGTACAAAATGATCAATGCCAAGCTGCTGGTGATGATGAATCTAGTCAGTGGCCAAAGATAACAGATGAAGGACAGTGGCACAAACAAACTGTAAGTTACAATCACATCGTGGATAAGAAAAAACATTAATAACAAAAACATCAACCTATTTTTACTGTTAAATTTATCTTTATTTTTTATATACTGCATACATTTGCTTTATTCAATAGGATTGCTGAAAAAACATTTCATTAAATACGAGACTTTAATTTGTATAAAGCTGCAACACAGATTTATTGAAAACCTGCTTTGGAAGAATTCATAATTTCTCCTATTTTAAAGTCTGTAAATTCTATAATATATACTTTGTTTGGGGTTTTTTTTAAGGTAAAATTGAAATCTGGTATGAATGTTTTACAATGGAGAACTATTGGTGTTATGAGTGATATGGCAAAATCTAAAACAGTTCCTATTTTAATCAGGAACATTGAAATATCAGGTATGTCATAAGCTAGGTTTGTCACAGTTAGTAAAACACGGCTTAAAGTTTCGTGCTACATGTATCTGTAAGATTACAACTATACAAGGCCTTTGGAATCCTTCTATAGTCTAAACACTGACCAGTGACAACTCAGATACAGGATTACCTGCCGCTGATCAGCAGATGATGTCTCTGGACTCACAAAGTACTAGTTGCCTTCATCATTAGTAAATCAGTAAACAATGTCATGGTTGGGAGAAAATATCTAATAAAATACTAAATATTGGAAATCCTTTAACTATACATGTACTAAAATAAATACATTTACGTATTTATTAGCCAATGGGAGACTATGTTTCATAACATGTCTTCAGGTCACTAGTACCAGCTTGTCGGTTTTGTTAAAAAAACGAACAGAAGTCGTTGTCAATGACTGGTCGTAGTTAAAGAACTAATCTTTCCGTTGATATTTTTACTGTTAAAGCTTGGGACAAAGTTTATACTTCACAGCCTTTTCCTTTTTTTTAAAACATGTCTTGAGGGATTTGTTGAGTGATTTTAAAATTAGCACAATGTTGCTGTTGGTGGGCATATTAAGTGACCCGAGAAGCTTCTCTCTGTCTTATTATCCCGCGCCGAACGAAGTTAGGGAGGGATATTGAAATGGAGTTCGTCTGTCCGTTTCCCGAGCATATCTCATAAACCGTTCAAGATATCTTTCTGAAACTTTGCACACATATCAACCTATTACAGTAGTTGTGCCTTTTGCTATTTAGGAATTTCTGGGATTTATATTTTTTTGTGTTGCCATGGAAACAAAAATGACTTAGTTTTTTGTGTACAATTTTGTTTCTGGAGCATATCTCATAAACCATTCAAGATATCTTTCTGAAACTTTGCACACACATCAACCTATTATAGTAGTCGTGCCTTTTTCTATTTAGGAATTTCTGGGATTTATATTTTTTGTGTTTCCATGGAAAAAAATTTGACTTAGTTTTTGGTGTACAATTTTGTTTCCAGAGCATATCTCATAAACCATTCAAGATATCTTTTTGAAACTTTGTACAGGCATCTACCCATTACAGTAGTTGTGCTATTTAGGAATTTCTGGGATTGATATTTTGTGTGTTTCCATGGAAACAAATTTGACTTAGTTTTTGGTGTACAATTTTGTTTCTGGAGCATATCTCATAAATCGTTCAAGATATCTTCATGGCACTTATTTTGAATTTCTCAGATTTGATAATTTTATGTGTTTCCATGGAAACACATTTGACTGTTCAAGATACCTTTAAAATAATTTAACCCTTTATTTTATTTTCTGAAATCCAGCCTTCCGTCCTGATTTTGTTTCTGGAGCACATTTTATTATCTGTTCAAGAAATCTTTTTGAAACTTTGTACAAACATTAACCTACATGTATTATAGTATTTTATTTTCTGATGTATAATAAGTTTATTGTTTAACATGCAGCAGCTAATTGAGGTAGGCAAAGGTTGTTGTGCAAACCGAACTACTGTGATCAGAGTATGAAATTCTGTGAATTGATATTCCAGTGTCGGAATATGAGATTTGTCTAAAGCTCCAGTTCCCTCCACTTGCAAAATATCTCTATTTTCTATGTAGTCATGTCTAATTTTTAAAACCAGAGCTTAATGTCATAAATTATCTCAAATCTTCTAGTAAATAGCAATCAGTCATTTGTTTTCAGAAATAGAGAGCAATAACTACTAAACAGGGCCACAATATTAGGACCAGTGACACTGTTTGCGAAATCTGATACATTTTTATATTGATTACCAATAGCATAAACAAGTTATTTTTCCTTACTTCTTCAAAACAAGTGCAAGGGCGCGGGATGTTGATGACTAGTCATCTTGTTTACATACAGTTGATGTTTATGGTTGGCTTGATATTTCAATTTTGAATAAACATATGTGACATACTGTATTTATTGTAATGCTTGTGATTGGTTGTTTCAGGTGTAGCATTTACATCTGAATGTACACGATGTAGAAATGGTACCTATAGTAGTGGTGGAACCAACTTCTGTACTTTGTGTCCTGAAAATACGTACTCAAGTAGAGGAGAGGGACAATGTCATAGTTGTGATACAACTAAAGAATATTCATGTAATTAAAACATAATTCTAGACTCTAAATCATCAAAATTTCATGAATGATGATCGCATAAAATCTTTGTACAAATTTATATAAATATGATATTATAGTGAAATCATCATTCTTTCTAATTTCTCTTCTTTTGAAAATGTTTATAAATTAGAAAGAATTAAACTGTAAAACAAGAAATATTTCTTTCATCAGATATGATTAATTCTAAAAATGCTAGGGACCTCATGTAACCAATCTGATTGAAGTCAGATATGTTTAAAATTGTTTTTTGTTTACTTTGATTTTCACTATTTTATATTTTACCAGACTTAGTTTGTTCAATGTCTGACAACTCATATTGTTGTGTCATGTTCTAAGTTATGTACTGTAAGCCAATCAAAACGGTGCTATTCCCGTCATGCCAAGCTTAGTCTATACATTAACTCACAAAAACCTTGTGCATCCTAACAGCAGCCGCTCTGAATATATATTAGAACTTATTTACTATGAACAATCAGACACAAAACATAATGATATAATTTTTAATTAGATTGCTCTTGTACCTATGACCTCAGCCAGAGCAGAACATGCAGCTATGATTTCATGAATACTTTAGGATCAACACATGAATTTTTATCCAAATTATCTGTTAATAATGTATAAGGCCTACTAATTGGTTCAAGTTCTGATAACTGTAATTTTATTCCTTGTGTACTAAAAGTTCACAGGGAAAAAAACAAACCAACGAAGTCAAACTATTTTTTGTATTATTTTAGTACCAGGATCCAGTCAATGTTTAAAGAAACCAGCATGTGTGGAATCAGATTACTTTGAACACCAGTCACCTTGTACCAATAAAAAGGTAGGCTGTTTATAAGCTTATTATAATGTTTGAAATATATTGCCTAATTCATTGTGTGGGAGGGTGAGTTACTGAAATCATTGAGTATCTACTTTTTCTCTGTGTACATGCTACTACTGATGTTGGCAGAGAGGTACTGATTTGTTCAAGGGTTGATTCTTTGCTTTCAAAACCACTTACAAATGTTTTATTTTAAATGTAAAGAATTTCAATATCTTTTTTTTGGTCAAATTTTGTTAAATTATATTTTAAAAGCATTTGTTTTGCAATTTAATAATGGGTGTAATATTTAATTTGACAATTAATTGGGTTTTTTTTACAGACAATGAAATCATACAGTTGGGTTAAACCTCAGATTTGTAATCCTCAAGATCCTAACTCGGTTACAATACCAGCAGATGGTAAACCAGAAGATTGTCCACCATGTAATCCTGGTATGCATCTAGTTAATGGTTCACACTGTGAGTTTTGTTCTGCTGATACGCACTCTGATGGTAAAGAAGAATGCAGTCAATGTCCTGTATCAACATCTCCATTATATAGTATAGATTATAGATGGTGGAACACTATGCCTCCTAATGTAACATCATCTTGTCTATCTATGACAGGTAATTATTATCTCTACTAAGTTCTATTCCTTTTTTAAAAATAATAAAGACTATTAGAATGTTTTATTCAATTGAACTGATTAATTTTGATTCTGTAAATCTTTTAAATCAATATAATTTCTTGTGAAATTAGATGTTTTCATTTAATTATTATTAGTAAATATTTAATTGGAGACAAAAGCAGATCAAATTTCATCAGTTTAATTGATAATGAATAGTAAATAATCGGTTCAAATAGTCTTGAACAATTATTTATATTCTAGTATTAGTGTTAGCACTAGCTAAGAAACCACAAGAATGGGAGAAATGTTTGTGGTATAATACTGTTAATATTGCTTGTACTAAATAAAATACATATTATATCTGATGAAAGAAACAGGAATAACCCCATTCATAGAGATTATATTCTTATCCTTGTGGCCATAATATATCTTATATTTTAAATGTAAATAACAGTTTTCATACAATAACAAATGAACATATTGTATTAAGAAAATTAATCATCTCTTTTTAAATTTACAGCTACTCAATGTTCTAAACAAGTTGGCTGGTTGACTGCTGGAGATCATATTAGAACTAACTTTGGTCGCGATAAAGAGATATTTATTATATTAACCATGCAAATATCTGGTTTAAGAGGCCATCCTGGTAGTGTTGATGGCAAAGCTACAGTACTTGGTAAAATCTCCTTCATGTTTGATATTGAATGTGTTGGAGATTGTGAACTTGTTTTTCTTTCTGTAAGTACAGTTCGTTAATATTCAAATACCTTTTTTTATCTCTTTAGTACAGTTCGTTAATATTCAAATACCTTTTTTTATCTCTTTATTAAGTAAAGACATTATGAACAATAAAATAAACTAAATTTCAATTTAAATTCTCCTGTTAATTTCCAAAGTTCAGAAGTACAGAAATGTCCAAAGTACCAAAATCTGTAGCTTATTATAATGTTGGTGCTGAATTTTAGTTGTAATATCGTGTATATAATAACATTATTTATGAAGGATGATGGAAGATTTTTTGTTGTGAATGATAAATATGGTAATGATGACTGTTTATTTACAGAATGAGTCCGGAAGAAATACTATTGTTAAAAGCTGGCAAGGTTCAACAATTAAAACTCCTTTTGTGTAAGTTTATTGATATAGCTTTTATATTTTGAAGACAACACGGGGACTGATATATCCTTCTCCATTGAGAATAATCTTCTAATGTATAAAAAAAGATAGGATTTTAAATTTATGCACCTCCTTTTTAGACAAAAAATATTATTTTATTTGGGGGGAGAGGGTGGTTATGCATAAACTTTTTTTGTTTTTCAAAATTTCAACAGTTACATATTATTAGGGCCTTCCCAAAAAACAATTTCAACTTGTTGTGCTTTTTATAAACTTAATGTTTGTTTATATAATTTTAGATATGAACTGCGACATAACTATTCCCAGACATTCACCTGGGCTTTTCAACCTGTTGATTGGGATTTTGTAGAAGAGGATAAAACAAAAGATTATTTAAATAATGTGGCTAGAATATATTCAATAGATGTTACTAATACACTATCAGGTGGAGCTACTGCATGTAAAGCATGTCCTAGAGGTTTACAAAAGGATGGGTAAGACATTTAATTATATACAGGTATTGTACATCCTATGCTATGGCTATCAGTTTGTAAAGATTTATCATGTAGTTTTGTTTCAAGCAATAGAATGAATTAATGTGGGGAATTTTTAGCCTGGAAATTTCTTTTCTGGATGTTTGTATTCTTTCTTATTGAGCATAATCTTTAATCAGTTGTTTTCATTGCAGATTGATAAGTTATGAATGTTCTAACATGTGCTCTTTAGATCATAAAGTCTGCCATTAAGTCAAATGGTGTGGTTTTGATCTCGCACTTGTACGTGGCACGGAGTAGGGTCACCTGTCTAAGCTCCTGTTTTTTTGGGGCGTCCTCCTTTTTACCTCCCACTGTTAGTCCCATAATGCCATCTCTTGCTATTGCTTTTTTTGTAATGTTTGTTGTTATGTTTGATTACAGTTATATTGTATATTTTATTGTAGGTGTATTCCATGTCCTGATGGACATTATATAGATCCTATATCTACAACATGTACACCCTGTCCACATGGTACTGTTATGTCCAGTAGTGATCCCTGGGGAATTAAAGCCTGCCACAAATGTGGTGATGGAATGAAAGCTGTTAATGGACATCACTGTGAATCTGATTGTAAGATAGTTGATAATCAGGGCAAATCTTACGACTTATCAGCACTAGATCGGTATGATATATTTAATATATTTCGCAAAAAGTTTGACAGTCTACGTCTGGGAGGCCGCATCTTAGAATGAATTATACAATCTGTACAATCTGAAATATGTAGTTAATGAAAGAAACACTATAATAATATTCAAGCTATGAGAATTCCAACTGAAACCTGTCTGGGTGATGTTTCTAACACAATATAATATATAGAGTTAATGTTATGATTTTCAGTCTACAGTTTGTAACTGGTACAAGATTATTTACATCTAGTGGTACAACCTATTACCATGGTTTTAATATTAGTCTATGTGGTCATAATACTAATACATTACCAACCTGTGTTAATAATGTTACTGCACAAGATGAAGATGTAAGTTATATTAATGTATCTTTTAGGCATATATTAAAATTATACTAGATCATAGTTGAAGAGTGTTTTATTTCCATTTGCATTGTGATCATGAGAAAACTGTGTTGGGTAATTTTAAACTAACAAAATAAATATAGAGATTTAGGTAACACAACTCAAATTTGGCAAACCAAAGATGGATATAGTGAAACTCTTTTCCTCAAATTCAGGTTGACACAATATAAAAGACGTATGATGTATGTACCGAAGACTAGTTCTAAGATCATAATGGGTGGTATTTTGATGTTTAGCTTTCAGCTTAAACAACTTTGCAATTTTGTGAAATATTTTAACAACAAAAAAATATATTTTAAGGGTGAAAAAGCGACGAAATCTGAGGAATTTGAAGTTATGACTCAGCAGACTGTAGGTTTATAGATGTTGGTGGCTGGTTACTTAAAAACAATTTTTCAAAAAACATTTTGACTGTCTTATTGAAGGGATTGACTTATAACTTAATTTTTTCTTCTAATTTTCTGTATTATTTTCTAATTTTCAAGAATAGATTTCCGTGTTTATTTTATCCTATGTATATTTTATGATTTTACTCTATTTTTCTCTTCTTTTTTTTGTTGGTATATACGATCACATTTAATATGAGAGTATATTGTTGTCAACCCTGTCAATCGGTCTGTCAGTTCACTATTCATGTAAATGCTCAACAGGTTTTTGCAATCTTTTCAAGCCTGCTGAGAAGTTTTTCTTGTTATTATAAGAACAAAATCTTTTGAAATTGTCTGGCGCTGATATTATTTGAAACATGCTATGATTTTTTGACTAGCCATAAAGAGGAGCTTAATTAAAATTAAGATGCACATATTGCCCGTCACTAAAACCTTGTAAACATTCTGCATTGTCAGAGTTTTGACAGCTTTTTTATTCGAATTTGCTTGAGTAGATCATAATATTTGAACATTTTTATTTGATCTTACTTGAAGTAATCGGCTATTTACATTGAGACATCCTATTAAAATTCAAAATTGTGCAGTTGTACAGAAGTTATGTCCCTGTCACAGAAACCCTTCGATTGCTCAAGATGTTTTGAGCTATTTTATAAATCACTGCTTACTATGATTTCTTTGCCTGCTATCACAAAGCTGCTGTGTATAATTGGTGTCCAGAAACACAATGATTTTATTTCTCTTCAATGGGATACACAAATAAATTCACATTTAATGTTCTTGAGAATTTAATATTTTCTATATATGTGTAAAATATAGTGTGTTAGATTATGTTACTGGTATATGTTTTAGATTTTCCTACAAACAAAAGAAATATATTTTTACATCTATTGATAGATCTGTTAATGACCAACCATTGTTATAATGTATGTTTGTCTCTATTTTACAGATGTTGAACATTCCAAGTAAAGTATCAGGAATGATCTGTAGATCTACTTTGGTTCCAGAGAAAGATTCTGTTCAAAATTCTGTTGTATCAACCCAGCCAGTCAGGTATGTTAACAGTAAATAATAATATAACAGTCTAACAGTACCAGGGGGCCGGTCAGACAAAAAACTGAAAAAAATAATTTTGTCCAATTCGTCTAAAAAAACCTTTTCTGCTGAACATTATATGGGGGGGGGGGGGGTATTGGACCGGTCATGGAGTGATGATGATCATGTTGTATGTTGCCGGTGTCTTTAACGGACCGCCACACCATCACTGGAGTCTGGAAGTTGCTGATATAATAGACTTTCTGGGCCGGGTGTGGGCCGGAATTCGGAATCCTGCATAATATTTCGATATGATGATTTCACAGGTTGATGATTGTAAATTACTTGCAGGTAGGGATTTTGGCCTAAATTAATTGATTTATGAGATATACTATTTGACAGAGATTATAATCAGATATGCCACCAAATCGCATATTTGGGGTTCATTTTTCAAAATTTTCACGGCTGAAAGCCCCCGGCCCCCGCGTCTCGGCTCCGCGGTCAGTAAAAAGGGGCCGCTTGGCTATAGAAGAATTTTAAAAGAAGAATGAAAGTATAACAATGCAATATGTATTGACTATTTTACTAGCTGGAAATTGAACTTGGTAGACCATTGAAACAATTACCCATAGTTGTTATCTATTGTAGCATTGCAGTGGCTATTGACTGAGTTGGTAATGCTTCTTACCTCTGCTTTAAAAAAATATGTGAGGTAGTCTACATGTTTACTATTGATCTGCTGATTATGCACAGAAATATGGCTTAATATGTACATGTAGGACTAATAATGGCATTTCACTTCTTTTGAAATTTGTTTGAATTTTTGTATAAAGAATTATTTTTCATTTCTTATTCAGTATTGGTGATCATCTTGTAAAAATAATAAATAATGCTAGTTTAAAGAAACAGTATGAAGAAGAAGGCTTCAGTGTTGATAAGATGCAGAATGATATTCACTTCTATTATAGAGCTGAAAGGTAAAATGAAAAAGATGATTACAAAGTCTCTCAGTCTATTCATTAATCTTCTGTGATCAGTGAGCTGTGACAGTCTGTAATCTGATAAAACTATCTTAGTAATAAATTTTTTATGATTTGCTTTTAATGGGTTAATTTTTCAACCCATATGACAAATAATAGAACAGATCATAATGGAACAGGTACATATATGAGTATGTAATATATAATATTGTGCTGATGTTTAAGAGGTTTTACCCTAATAAAGGCTTTGCATTTTCTACTCTAATAGACATTGTTTCTTCACTATATTTTATTAAACACTTTGCTCACTCATGTTTTCCATTAAAGATGTACTATGTAAGAGCTAAATCTGCCTATAACAGGTCTTTTTAGGGATTCAAATGTTATATTAATTATTATTTAGACATTTATTTACATGACAAGCCAATAATCAACACGTTAAATCAATGAATGGATGAGATATAGAGTGGATTAGACTATATACACCATATCTTTGTTAAACGTTAATATGCATGCCACCTAATAAAAGGACTGACAATCAAGACTTGGTTTATTATTATAATCAGCTATTTCATGTCGAACTTCAAACACTCGTAACCATGGTCGGAATAAAGTAATTTGACGGATATTTTCAATATATCCATTTTTTTTATAGCTCTTCATCTAAATCTTACATAATGCATCTTTAACAGTGATCAATTTACAGGTTCAGCATTTCATTTTTGAAAAATGATTTATTTCAGTGCTACAGCTGCCTGTCCTGATGGTCGTCAGACTATTATTAGTGTAAGATGTGAGGTAGATAAGAAACAGCAAGGTCAAATAGAGTTACCACCTAAATGTTCAGATGGAACATGTGATGGCTGTAATTTCCATTTCTTATGGCACACTCAGCATGCTTGTCCATTATGTCGTGATGAAGATTATGAGATTGTTAATGGTGAATGTATTAATGGAGAACAGACGATTCATTATTATCCTCCTAAGTAAGTTAAACAAATCTTTAAATGGGGATATACTCTTGGACAGTCTGAAATAAGATTCTCTCAGTGAGTGTCAAGTAAAGACCGATAATATCAAGTTGTAAAGTGCAGCCCAAACTATATAAGAAAATATCTACCAATTATTATAAATGAAACATGCATAAACATGCATTGATATATGGTCATGATGAAAATTTCTTAAGATTGATATATGTACTGATGGTCATAATGAATATTTATTGTGATTGATATATGGATGATCTGATCATTGTCATGTTTCCTTTACTTGATATATACACTTGTGATTTTTATGATTGATGGTTATAATTAAAATGAATGTGTATCATGATTGCTATTCTCTGATGGTCGTGTTCAAAGTTTATCATGATTGATATACTGATGGTCATGTTGAATGGGTATGATGGTTTATCATGATATACTGATGGTCATGATGAATGTGTATCATGATTGATGTACTGATGGTCATGTTGTTTCTTTAACTCAAAATGGTATATAATCATATTGTATTGAAAGTTTGTTCTTTGAATTTTTAATGCTTAAGGAACTGATTTGTAAATAACCGATGCTTTCAGAGATTGTTTGTTACCAAGTGTTACAAAACCAAAGAAGATGAAACAAAAATGCACAACCATCCCATTAGTGGTATGTCACATTTCAGTTAATAATCAAGAAGATACATTTGTTCTTGCACAAATAATTGAATGTTGGAATTTAAATAGTTGTTCAAGGCTTTTGGAACTGAATTTTCAGTGTCAAATAATGGAATGTGATTTCTTTTATGTCTATTATGGAATATATACTAATATTAATACAATGAAATCAACTAATGTTTATACAACAGAATCAAGTAATATTTTAAAAAAGGAAATAAACTAATATGAAAGATTTATAGTTTCCAGAAATCTGAAAGTTCACCAAAATTTGATCATGATGACTTTGATTTGACCACTAAGATACATGTATTCTGTGTGGATTATAATTACAAGGATGTGTATTTAGTGGATTTAATTGAAATATGCTAATCAAGAAATTGGTATATTTTTAGATTCAAATATCTATACCAGCAGCAATAGGTGTTGGTTTATTACTGATGATTTTACTTGTCTACTGCTGGAAGAGAAACAAGAAGTAAGTTTTCTCTAAATTAATTGATAAAATATTAAAATACTTGAATTTATCTATATTGTCCTATCTTTATTTCTTCAAATTTGCAGGGATTGCTCAATTGATCATATAAAAGCCCTGTCAAAATTCAAAATTTCATAGTGATCTCCCCATTTACATTCAGACTTATAAAATCATTTGATACAGGATCGATTTCTTTATAGAATACTAGCTCGCTACCCGGCTTCGCCTCAGATCTGCTTACTTGCCATCTTCCTTTCCTGCTAGCTTACATCAATTGTTACTATTATTAAACTTAATTACCATAATAACCGTTAATTGCATTAAAACAGTTTGTCTGCCGGCACAGCCCAACATTTATTTTTGGCTGTGTTAAATACTAAATGATCTTGACCTCCATATATTATCATAGCCTGAAACATTCACAGGATCATGCTGGTTGATACCACATAATATATGTGGGCGGGGAAGACCCCGATGAAGCCAGTGGGATTATTCATAAGTTTATAAAGGAAGAACCCTATCAAAATTTCAAACACATTTTGTGGAGTTATCTTTCCAGTCATAATTTGGCTTTTAGAGATTGTGAATGTGATTGAAATTGGGAAGCTCTCTCTCTCTCGTTCTCTCCTCCTCCCCCCCCCCCCCTACACACACCCATCCACACACATCTGTTGCACACAAGAACTGTACATAATAGCACTAAGATTAGACAAAAAAAGCCATTTTGCTATACGGTCAATATTGAGACATTAGTTGACCAGACTCTCTCTCTCTAAAGGTGGCTCTAGCATCTACTACTACTAATTTTATGCAATTATTCATCTAAAATGTTCTATTACATATAGTCTTAGAAAATTGGGTAGAATGAATGTTTTGAAAGTACAGTTATGTGTCTAATCGGATCTAGAGTTAATGATACATCGTTATATATTGAGGATTGCATAAGTTATTTTCTATTTCAGGTTAGAATATCGTTACATGAAACTTGTAGAGACTGCAGGTGGAAGAGAAGGCGAATTACCAGCTGCTGAATCATGTGGTTTAGATGATGAAGATGATGATGAAGCCGTTCATTTCTCGGAAAGCAAGGGTGTGAAACTCTTCCAAAAACTAAGAATTAAAATGGGAGGTGGTAGTAGTAAGGTAAATTATTTTCATTACCTTTAAGTAAAATTTAGAGATCTCCAGTGAAAGCATAATATATTCCAGACAAATCTGTTAAAAAATACTCTGTTATCTGAGAATCACAAAATGTGTTTGATAAGAATTACCATATATGGTCGTTTCAATCGGGAAAACTTTAATTTGCTGCTCTGTTGGTTCACATGGATTAAAAGACATGATACGAACCTGTAGAACCTGCCATGGAATTGAGTATAACTGTTGTTAAAAATACAGAGACTGTAGAGTTAAACTCAAGTATATAAAGTATAAATGTAAGGGACTATAAATATTATTGTATATAAATTGTAGAGTGAAGAAGATGCTATGTTTTCTGTAAGTAACTGGTAAAGAATATTTTACGTTTCTAGGTGAACTTTTTTATTTTACATCATGGTGATGGATTGCATTTCTACTTATCTCAATTATCTGGAATGTGATATCCTTCAAATTTTACTTTGATGAAAACAAACTTATATAATGTTGAATCTTAAATATATTCTTCTTCAGTTCTAAAGACTTGTTAAATTTGATTGTAAAAAAAGGATCAAAAAGGTAGAACAGGTGGTTTTGTTTTTTTTTGAAGTACTAAATTAGACTTATGATTCAGAAAAAATGGAGCAAATTATTTGTTATGTCTTTTAATTTGTTTTAAGTTCTATGTTAATTTTAACAGATTTGAAAAAGGAATGGTTTTGATGCATATTTAATTTTAATTGTTAAAAGTTAAAAGCATATTAATTATTTTTTTTTTTGAACTTTAATCTCATACATATAAATTGAATTATGTAAGTGAAATTTATGATAACATTCTGTATCATTTATATTACTAATAAGGTCTACTGGGGAAAATCTAATTTTTCAAATCGATCAGCAAAGAGTGTTGAACTTTTAAAAAAAATAATGTCTTTTGTAGTTTGCATAGATGAATTTCCAATTTCTTGTTGGCATTTGTTTTATCTCTACTATACTGATTTAATTTTCTTATAACCATCTTTGCATGCATGATAAAAGGTCATTTCACACTTCAAAAATCTCTTTTGAAATGAAGTTAAAGAAAATAAAACCATGGTTTAATTTCTTTTTACTTGCATCTTATCGATGCATGAGGTCAGAGTTGTTACTATGTATTTGTAACATCTATTTATATATATATCATAAATGATCAACATAAGACCATACAAAAATAATATTCTGGTTTTCAGACAATCCTTCCAAAAAATTTGATTGGGGGGGCAGGGTCAGGTTTACTTTGGTGTTTTTATTTGACAAAGGATCAAGTCACTACTGGACTAAATGAATTTTCACATCACATTTCAAGGCAATACATTTATCTCATCATGTCATTTATAGGAATGTATGATTATCTCTAGTGCCATTCATGATTGTCAGTAATATTTATCAGGTTGGATGCACTTCAAATGTTTGCTTTCTGTAACTAAGGGAAAAATATGTACATGAGGTAGTTAATGAGATTGTTTTTATGCAGCACATTTACTTTTCAGTGACACAAAAGTATCTGTATCTGAGAACCAGGATATTTTTTTTAATGGCCTAAATGATCAATTTTATGTTTGATACTATATCAGTATTTGTTTGAAGGATTTTGCCATTATTATTATTAATTGAATTGCAGTTTTCTGTATAGTTGTTGATATTGCTGGACTCTGACTTTCAGCTCAACAACTGTGAAATGATCTTTTGTGAATTGATAGGAAGGATTTCATTTTTATTCTTAATTTTTCCTCTCCTATGGCTATAATTCTATTATTTGAGTTATTGGGTTATCCTAAGTCAGTGTTGATAAGTGAATCGGTTGGGTGACATAGTTTTGTCATTGTTAATTAAATAGTAGCTGATTTATATAAAGATGTGTTCCATGAAGGTTAATTATATATATTGGAACAACCTATTTTGACACAATATCTGTAAAACCGCTTTTATCGGTATTAAAAAATAATTCGGATTCTGAACTGTTTCGGTTGAAACAAAGATTGTGGATAAATTTCATTCAATAGAATGTGGAGTAACATCATCTGTTGACAAATGATTCTTCATATGATATTTATTGTCCCCGCCTTTCGAAGAAAGCATGGGACTATTAAAATGTGTCTGTTCGTCTGTCTGTCTGTCACACTTTTTAGGACACAATAACTCAGCTTCTACTTGAGCTAGAATTTTCAAGTTTGGTGTAGGTGTTTATTAGGTGTATGTCTTGACTGAGTTCGATGATGACCATTTCCTGCTTAGGCTAAGCAGAGGTATGCAATTTGATTGGCCGATGCTTTGTGTCAGGTTAGAGTGATGAAACTTGGCGTATAGTTTCATTACATCAATATCTTGACTAAGCTCGATAATGAGCATTTTCGGCTCAGGTTAACAACTTTGTTTCTAATTGAATGAGAATGGTGAAACTTTGCATATATCATAACATCAATACCTTGACTAATTTCGATAATTGGCATTTCCTATAGTTTCATATTCATTACATCAGTACCTTGACTAAGTTCAATAATTAACATATTCTGCGTCAATGTTTTGGTACATGATAACTTTGATTTCAATTGAGTGAGAGTGGTGAAACTTAGTGTATAGTTTCATTACATCAAACTCGGTATAGTTTCAGTACATCAATGCCTTGACTAAGTTCGATGATGAGCAGTTTGATTGGTCGAGACTTTGAGATCTACAACTTTGATTCTAATTGAATGAGAATGCTGAAACTTGGCTTGTATCATTACATCAATACCTTGACTAAGTTTGATGATGAGCAATTTGATTGGTCGAGACTTTGGAATTGAACAACTTTGAATCAGTGCATTTTCTGCTCACATTTAGCTCTGATAAGCAAAATGTTTGATGCTTAATAAAAAGATAAATATACAATTAAAAAATGTGTGTCATCTAATTACTTTTTCAATTCGGCTTGTTTATTTTAACAGGACGATGACAACCCCTTTGTAGCTGTCAGAGTGCATGAAAAAGTGCCTTTAACTTAAAGGAATAAAAGCAAATCAACAGAAGATGATAATGATCAAGATTTTTCAATGGACAAGAAACAACTAAATCATAATATTAAAATGTTGTAAGCTTATAATGTGTTCTCTAGTCAAGTTTATTTAGAAGTAACTGTAGTAGCCTATATTGTTTATCATTATATTGCTTTACAGAGACCATGGCAGTGATAATATATTTAATAGAATTGTCAGTTCACTTGTTTAACATTCCATTGTTCATTTCCAATGTATACTTTATAGAACAAGGCTCCCCAAACTAGGGTAAATTTGCTTAATTTTGGATTTGTACATATTATTTATTCCAATTATAATATCAAAAAGTCTGAGACTTCAGAAAAATATAAATGAAATAACATTATAATGTGTTATTGTTGTTGTTATTTGAACATATGTTAAAAACAATATTTTAATATTTCCCTTAGTCAGTTGCTTTATTATGATAGAAGTGTAAACTCGTATAGGGTGAAAAAAGGGTGGAGGAAAATTTACTTTTGAAAGTTGTAAGCGGTTAACACTAATAACAGAACCACAAACATTGGGCACCCCTGTTCAAGAACATTCTAACCAATCATGGGTTCTTGTTCATTTCCAATGACAAAGTCTTTTTGTTTATGAAGAAAAAGGTTGGGCGTCCCTGCTCAAGAACATTTGAACCTATTGTAGGTTCTTGTTCATTTCCAATGTGTTTTTTGTTTATTTTTATATACTCATGCTTCATATTGAGATCTATAAAGATAGTCTTGTATTTGTACATATGCTGATATGTTGTATACTGTTAAAAATGGTTCCTTATTCAGTGTGCAAATGTTTTAATTTGATTCACAAATTATCTGTTTAATAATATTTCTACAATAAAAAATAGGAACACATTTTACTCAAGCAAATCTCTCCCAGGTAAATCTTATGCTACCAGTGTATTAATGTTGCCCCCACTTTACAGGGGAAGTAATATAATATAAAGTTACTTTGGGAATTTTAGTTCATTGTTTAATTTGTATGGCACAAAGCATTATGTCTGTATATCTCATATTTATGAAATTATTATGTTAAATATAACTAAATATACAAGTTGCATCAGTTTCAAAATGCATTTCTGACCTATTAATTATTAATAAAATATTTAGAAGAAAATCGGCAGTATCATCAACTGTAATCAGTGACAGTCTTAATTAGATGGTAATTAAGTAGCTATTATTGTTAAAATTAAAAGAGTAATTTCAAGAAACATCTATTTTCAGGCCTTGTTCTCCTATTAAATACACAAGTCATAAATTTATAGTTTTGCAGGGGTATGTGAGTCACTCGGCAAACCTCGGCAGATCCCAGAACCCTACATCTAACCTCGGCTGTATGATAGTAATTGATATGTACCTACGCCCATACATTTGCGATGCGGCTACCGGTTTACTTTAACAGGAAAACGTGCCGCTTTTACAAAAAAGTCCCAAAATAGCGTCGAGTGTATATAACTAAACGAGCAGAGATATTGTCTTAAGGCTGCTGGTTTGATATAATTCCCTGGTAATTCCCCAAACCCAATGCCAAACTTGACGTTTGTTGATATAATACACTCTCCACAGAAATCTCCATGGGCGCAGCCATTTTTCATCCGGGACCTTTAAAATAGTTCCAATATGGCGGAATTCGTCATACAGCCGAGATTAGATGCGTAGAATCTGTCGAGGTTTGCCGAATGGTATGTGAGTGTCTGAGTGGTCTTTAAATTATGATCACATGTTCAGTCATTGATTTCCAGACTTGACAACGCATTGTGTTGCTAGCCTAAACATAGGTTTTGTTTAGGTTCTTTATCTATACTCTGTTACACCTCATTTCTATATCTGTAGTTTGGCAGTAATTTCAACAGAAAACCAACAAAATTTCTTGATTTATTTATCTAGAATGTAAATAAAATCCTTTCAACTTTTATAATATAAAAATCAGTATTTATTGATTGCTATGATAAAGAGTATTGGTGTAAAGCTGTATTTATTATGTCACATGTCAGTTCGATATAATATCTGTAATAATTGTGTCTAATATCATTTTAAAGTATGTGCATAATTTTTACAAATTTTTATAGAAATCCATGAATTATAAAAGATACTCAAATTTGAGCTCAGTATATTTTTGTTTCTATATGGACAAGATAATTGAAAGGACTTAAGTAAATTAGAGATATGTGTTCTTTGTTTTGTACTTGGGGTAAGGACAAAAATGGTTAGATTTCATAATCACTAAGTATTTTTGATTCCATCATGTCATTTTATACCTCTAAGCTTCTACATTCTATAAACAACATAGCCTAACCTTTTTTCAGTGCAGGCACAATGTTAGTGTTCTATTGCCACTTGGTACAGAAAGTGGGACCTTAAACTCAATTTCAAGTATTCATTCTTTTGTTCAGCTATTATTTATATCAAAATGTCTATAGATTTATATATGTACAGGATCTCTAGTATTTAATATTGTGTGTGTCTGCTCTGTTTAACACCTCAATAAATACATGTTCTATTGATTTACGTTTTTCGCCAGTTTATATGTTGTATAGAATTTCTTTATTTCAGGTATTTATATTATTTAACATGTCTGCCATTTATTTATTTGTTTTATATTTCCAGGAAGTCCAATGTCTTTGAACACACCCATGATTTTGTTGGAAATAACTTGAAACATTCCTAATTAAACTGGAGTAGGATTCAAAATTATTACCAGTGTTTATTTATTTTTTTAACCAATCAAATAAATTCCATATTGTTTTTTGCAAACTCTCAGATGATAACTGTCGACATGGTGTTGTGTTGTATATCTCTGCTTTGGAACTTTTTTTTTCCTGGAAGTTGAATCATTTGTAGTTGTGATTTTGATCTGTGAATTTTTTTTTTATTGAATAATATTTATACTTTTGTGTTACATGCATTCATTTTTAACAAAGAAAATGCATTCCAGTTGTGTTGAACATAATTTAATATATTTACACATGACTATATTGTATTTCCCTGTAACCTCTGAGCACTTAAATCTGTGGATAAACTGAATTACAGCTCATTGACCGTATAGAGAACATAATTAATCATCAACATTTATTCATATACCACTTTCATTGTGTCATGTCTTTCACATACTATCATTCTTCAAACTCCTGAGCTCTCACAATTTTTGTCATACATTTGAATTCTATTGAATGGTTAGTCTGTGCTTGCAAATGTTACAATGTATGCATAGTAAAACAACGTGCTATTAATATAATTTATTAATGGTAGATCATCTTTCTACTGAAAATATTTTAATTTCAACCATTAAAACAAATTCCATTCAGTTTAACAGAGTTAAATAATAGTTT
Organism: Patella vulgata; assembly: GCF_932274485.2. NCBI lineage: Eukaryota > Metazoa > Mollusca > Gastropoda > Patellidae > Patella > Patella vulgata. Next base: position 51,750,099 of record NC_065885.2, read on the forward strand.
TTTTCAAATTTTTGGAAATTGTATTTTATGTGGCATAATGTCAGAATAACTATCACAGAATACAGTGCTTAACAACAAAAATCTGACCAAGGTGCATTAGTTTTATGTGATATAATACCCATGAATCTAATCTTGTCATTCATTTAAAAATAAAATATATGTATTAAATATTGTTGTACATGATCAATCTGATGGCCATATTGTTATTGAATTGTTGATTTTACTGTATATTGTTCAGTGGTGAGGTTTATATAATCCATGACATTGTGAATTCCAGTATTTCTTTACTCTGTGTTTTATTTTGTCAGTTGAAAATAAAGTTCTCTTATTATGTATGTTGAATTTTTTCTGAACTAAAAGAAGTACAACTGAATAAATATATACTCTTCAAAAAAAAAGTAGGAGATATTGAAATGAAAATACCTATGCAGGTTGTGATATGATAAATAGTCATGGACACTTGACATGCTTTGAGAGTATATTCACAGATGAAGAACTTATCGCCCCAACAGAACCACTGAGCTGCACATGCGACACGCAATAGCGCCATACACGTGGGAGGGGTTCATTGTGAAATTTGACACTTCAAGGAAGGGTTGATTAGGAGCATGCCACAACAAATTGCTGAATGTCTGAGGATTGGTGGAGCAATTACTCATTATTAAGACAAAAATCAAAAACGTCCATTTTCACTTTCGAGGTGTATCTCTTTGAGAGTGAAATGGGGCCGTCAGATAAGCCGCCCATATGAACTGTTCATGTGTAGGCAATTGGCTTGTTATTAACATACACTGGTTACCTCTAATAAAAACAGCAGTGCATTTCTGCAGTTTTATATTGTTTCAGAATATCCCCTACTCTTTTTGAAGAGTATATTTTGATCTTCATTTTTAGAAAAACAGATTATTCACAAAAGCTTGATTATATTATATTAGGGACGCAACCTTAAGAACAAAAGTTTGTGCTATGATTTTAACATTCATCCAATGAAAAGTATGTATCCTTAAAATATTTAGTTTTATCTTTTTGTGAATAAGATCCCGGTTGATAGTACATATACAATACAGATGTGGTTGGGGTTTTTTTTGTGGAAAACTCTCACTCAGGAGTGGATATGCAATTAATAACTGACACTGATATTTAGAATTAATTATGGGTAATAGTTAGTTTTATTAGAAAAATTTGTTATATTGTGGTTAAGTGTTTTTAACACAAATCATTAAAATTGTGGCATGGGGAGCAAGGGTTGAAGTTAAATCTGCAATGAATAACTTATAATAACATCTTTCATACATGTAGCACTATTTTGGGTCAGCTCCAGATATATGAAGTACTAATAAGTTTTGGGGCGTTACAGATAAAGGAAGTACTAAGTTTTGGGGAATTACAGATATATGAAGTACTAAGTTTTGGGGTGTTACTGATACCTCATGAAGTACTAAGTTTGGGGTGTTAGATAACAGGAAGTACTAAATTTTGGGGTGTTACAGATACATCATGTACTGGTACTATATGTTTTGAGGTTTTATAGATAGAGGGACAAAATTGTGGGTATACAGCAGAATCAAATAAACGTATGGACAATTGTACATATTTTGAATTGCTACTTAAACATGCATTATGCAAGAGCAAAATCTGCTTATTACAAGTCTTTCTTTAGGCCTGAAATGTTATCTAAATTATCAATTAGACATTAATTAACTTATCCAGACCATAATGAACTCTCGATGACAAGGCTAGGTTTTGATGTTGGCTGGATTAGATTCCTATATGCCGCTAACGGCTATTGATAATTAAATCAATAAAAGTGGATAATCGAGACTATGCTGTTTATATTAATGATTTTAGTAATGATGACCGAGACTATGCAAAAATTTCACACGCTTCTTTCTCGGCTCATAGTGGATCAATTTGACTGAAATTTTCAGCAAATTACCTTTACACTATCTAGTTTTTAACTATTATAGCGAGAACTGCCATCTCTTTATCTTATCTCCCATAATGTATCTTTAATAAAGGAAAATGAAACAAATTGGCATTTTAATTTTTTAAATACTACTGTTAATTTTACAAATAAACAGTACAGTTATATACAGGACAGAGAAACAATTTCTCTTCATGGTAATTTGTGCTTTGTCATAATTATATACATAAATAGGTGGTACAGTGAAACTTTACTCCAGCTTAAAAAGACTGGAAAATTGAAATAAGATTTAAAGCTGTTTTTTAAACAACTGTTTAAGTAAAAAGGTGTATAAAAATCAAATTACAATATCAAAATTAGCAATCTTAAATAGACTCAATGAAAATGTAACACTTTTATAACCATACAAGAGAATGATGTTTTCATGATCTCTTAAACGAACCACCGATGCTTTTAAAAAGCCAGGGTCAAGTCTGAACCTGAACTCTGAGAACGTGCCATAAGGGCATGAGTAATAAGAATGCGTTGATGGAAGTATATAACACAAAGAGGATTCAGGGGTTTATCTCCTTGATGCTGCAGTGTTGTATGGCATTTGTGTCCACCTCTAGCAATCACATATATTACAGACTTTGAGTCTACATTTCACTGTAAAGTAAAGCTGTATAATCTATATGGAATGTTGATTTTTCTGTCAGTAAATGTCCAGATTAAAGTCAGATAAATAAAATACATTTCAAATTGCAGCCGCATTATTTCTCACAAGAATTTCAGTAAAATCAGTGTAACTCAGCTGTGAAGACTCAAGATAATGTGAGAGAGAGAGAGAGAAATAGGGTTTAACGTCCACTCGACACAAACTAGGTCATTTCGGGACTAACACATGGTTCAATTGTATTTCTATAATTCGCGTGCGCGTAGGGGTCTTTAGCAGTGGGTGGAAACCGAAGGACCTGAAGAAAACCCACGAGGTTGGACAGGTGACCCTACTCCTTGTCACGTACAACCGGGGAATCGAAACCCCGCTAGTTGACTCAATGACAGACCGTATGATACTGCGCGCGAGTGCTAACCATTCGGCCATCCAACCCCCCTCAAATAATGTATGGGGGAAAATACTGCTATATGAAACCACATAATTAATGAAGAAAATACAGATAATTGGATTTTCTATTCTTTGGGAAAACCTGTAAAAAAAAATTTCATATTTATTCAGAAAAAAGGCTTATTTAAACAAAAGTACTTGGTTGTGCTGTTCAAAAGCTTTTAGTTTCAAATTTTTAAGTCCCAGAAGAATAGAAAATCAAATTGGTGTGGCCTAATTTGTAGTCTAAATTTAATGTAAACAGGTTATTTATCATGATATATATACCAGGACAAAACCTTTAATTAAAGCCTCATTAAATGTGTTCTTTATAATACGATAATCTAGACAACACTAAACACTAAACAACAAAACATAAATTAAGTGCCATTTTGGCTACAGTTGTTGGTGGATAGAAATAAATTATTGTTCAGCCAGTATAAATTTCAGAAAATAAAAAATCAATAGAGGTGTGCCTGTGCTGCAGTATTTTCATAGAACTTGTAATTATAGTACGAAAAACTTCTTACATAGAATAAAATATATTAAATGTATAAATAGAAATCCATACTGGTGATCACGGTACATCGATACAACTATTTACAGCATATATTTACAGCACATAAAATCAGCAAAGCATCTTTAGAAAAAAAGTAGTACGCTGCTTAGGCAAATATCACTGAAAATGAGAATTTCTTCATAGAGATTTATGATTTTTAAATACATGTACCGGTATTGTTTTGGAAGTACAGGGAGTTAAATTATTACCAACATTTATTTTCATTGCTCAACTTAATGCATGGACCCAAAACAAAATGAAACATCTGTTGTTGCCATGAAAAACAACACATGCTCACATGCAAAACAACACATGCTCACCAGCATGTTTAGTCATCTAAGATGTTTGTATTATTTATTACGATTTGATGGTTTGAAAAGTTAATCTCCAGATCCCAACAAGTTGGGAAAAGAAATCTCAAAAATTTACCATACTAATGAGGCCAAAGTTTAATGAAGATTTTGCTTTAAAAGAATATGAAAACCTTTTCCTGTACATGTATATGTGATATAATACCATGATTAAATGTGGACTATAAAAACAATAGAAATGAAATGAAATGGGGTTTAACGTCCTACTGTTCTTCTCTGACTGGGCTAATGAAGATGGGGAAAACAATAGAACAGTGTCAATATACCCATCAAATGAATAACTGTGGTAAATATTCACAAAGTCTGTTGATTTACTAAAACAAATTAAGGTCAATATTTGCATTAAAGAACACCTGCCTTAAATTGGAGAGTGGGTTTTACATAGGCTTAGTCTGTTCCTCAACCCACTTCAGATATCTGAAATAAAATATTATTCACAAAAAAAAAAAAAAAAAATATCTTGAATGGCAACTACCTACATATTTATTCTAAAGAACCTTTGGTTGATAAATGCTTCATGTAGTAATCAAATTGAAACAACGACATAGAGGCGCAGTGGACACTTACAGCCGGATTAGTTCAAATGATCTGATATTTGTTGTTTATTGTTTTCAATGTCTATGTAGTGTGTCTTATCTGCAGGCTTGTCTTTTCGGTTTTGTTTGTGTATAGTGTTGTCCCCCTGCCTTTACTATATATATATATATATATAACCAACTCTTTTGCCAGATGAGTTAACAAATATAGAGGTAATACAACATGAATGTAAACCCAGCATAACAACATACAAGTTAACAGCTGTAGAATAAAATATTATAGAAAAAAAACAGTAAAAAAAAATAAGCTTCAGGCACTTTAGCTTATGGTTCATAAAACTGAACTGATGTATAATTTATCTCCTTCAAAATATTATATCTTTGATTTTTGAAATCACTATACACTCAATAACCATCTACATTTGAGGTTTGAAAAATGTGGAAATGAAATTGATTTCACATACAATTGGAAATATGAATGATCTAATGAAGAGAATATAATCAATTTTAAAAAATTCCATACATGTAGGTGAAAGTTTAAAACCTGTCAGTAATGAATGTAAAAAGATATTTTCATTTATTGCATACTTGATGAAATGATTCAATATTTTGGCATTTATATAATAAAACTAGACCTATTATTTCTGATTTTTGATTACAGGTACTCACACTAATTTCATCAAAATGAACTTGGGATGACAAACTAAATAAAATGCAACCAGCTATTCACAAAATCAAATAAATCTAGTTTAATTGGTGTGTGACATAGGACTACACATTGATCTTAATAAATAGCTGAGATATTTAGCCCTGAAATTGGAATACACCTTATATCAATTTTAAGAATATAATGATTGAAACAAAGCAAGATTCCATAAATTTTTGCCTATGAACTCTGGGCAAATCAAATAAAGTCATTTTTAAAGACAAATATGTGGAAAACTAGAAATATTCTGAAAATATCTTTTATACCATATTTCACGGGGTCAGTAATCACTCAATACACTGTGGAAGATACAATGATATGACAAGATTGACACTTAGAATACTCCATTGCATTATTCTAGAGAGCAGGCCCAAAGTTAACAAAGGATTCTCAGACTTAGGCTAAGAATTTACTCAAAATTGTTCACTTTATTTTAACTCAAGTATAGTTCTTTATAAAATATTTGTTGTTTTAATGTATCAAATACATTAATAAGAAACTATGTGCAAAGCTTTGTGTTTCTGGATCAAAGATATTTCTCATAAACAGTGATTGAAAGTTGAGTAAATTCTTAACTTAAAAATACCTGTAAATACATGTATGTAGAGTTGCGTAAATATGTAAACAAATGAATGCAATTCCTCCCAAGAAGTACTTGTGAATTATTAAAAAACAAATTAAGAAGCTTAAATAACATTTAAATGGTCTCCATTATTCCTTATGCAAATATTCCTTTCTTATTATCTGCATGCTTAAAAAAAAATACGAAAAATTGCCTGGAATCAAGGTTGTTTAAATTAAACTAGTTGGATGCATTTACTAGACTGATAGAATAATAATTTTATTTTCTGATTATCTATAAATTTATCGCCAAGAAGACAGTTTATCTTATGTATTTAATAGTAAACATTATCTTGTATTAAAATATTATTTATCTTTCAAGACCTAGAAAATACAAAATTTTGGAAAATGTGAAATCCATTGTCTTAATTTCCCTTTTCAGATGTTTTTTGAATTTTTAAAATATGATTCCCTATAAAAATATTTAATAAATCAACTGTAATATATTGGATCAATAATTATTCATTTCAAATATGTATGGATTTATGTTTTTTTTTCCAAAGAACTAAATATAACGAACTTTTCCTTGTGCTGTAATGAGCTAAAGTTACAAAGCATATTTTCTTTGTCACATCTCCAATAACATTGAAAAATATCCAATGTGAATGGAAATATTTAACACACATTCTATGCAACATTTATTTGATAAAGTTTACATGAGATAACTTATTTGATCTTGTAAATAAACAAATGTGGCAAATTCTCTATGACAGTTTTGTGTTAAAATGACGCTCACAAATATGGCAAAAAAGAGCTCTTTTAATCTATTGGGTTACATCTTTTTCGGTATTGTCAGCAATATAGTGGCATAACTTCAAAAAGTCATAATGGTTGTCGATTATACTTTTGATGGCCTACACTACATGAAGATCTGACCAGTTGTAGTGTAAGGTCTCGTCAGGTGTCATATGAGCGACTTTTGAACTTATGACGTCAGACATTGATTAATCAATCAGCGTTGATGTTTCTAGTGGTTTCCCAAAATTCCGTGCACCTCATGCCAAAACCTCGCCACAACAGACCATTTCATTGGCTAATCCCTCACATCATCTAGTACAGGTGTTATATAACAACTTCTCCAGATCCTAGTGTAGAAAAGACCAGCAAAATAAAATTTTAAACAATAAAAAATAAAATTAAATAGTTTTAATCAGATTGAATTCTAGATAGCCACATGTTTATTACTGTGCTTCTAACCCACCATTTTGTTATATCAGTGAGAATTTCATATATAACAATGAACTATTTTGACCCTGCTGAAACCCACTTAAATGAAACAGAGCTATATATAGAGAGGTGTCACTTTAATTTCACCTTATTAAAATTTTCATTTTGACTTAAAGGCAAAATAATATGTTTACTTATCAAACCCAATAGGTACGAAAGGGTATGCTCTGTTGCCTACTTATCACATCATAAATTAGCAAATTGTCAGGACGACCAGTTACTGATCATGACTAGAAGCATGTTTTCCATCACCAAAAGGCTAAAATAGTAACTGTACGAATGTGTGTACAGTGAGTTAGATGTCTTATGAACGTATTCAACTGTTATTTTCACCGCATTGCTATTCATAATTTGGCAGTGAATCTGCATTGAATTTAGCATGTGTAAAAAGGTTGTTATATTCAGTTAAATATTGCCTTTTTTTATTACTTGTGCTTCCCAAATTGAAATGAAGTTAACAGAAATACCTACAATTTATAAATCGGTTTTCTACGAAATAAACAGAACATGTAATATTTGGTTTTGCTTAGAAGTTATGTGTCCATAAAAATATACCATGGTGTTATAACATCACTGTAAAGAAGTTTTGATAATCTGATGCCATTTGCAAGTTTTGAGTTCGGTAACTGAAGGGTTAAACTATATGTTTGGTAACTAAAGGGTTAAACTATATTTATAATGAAGAAGTATGATATATTATACAAGTTACAATGAATCACCACAATGATAAATATATACACCTAATATACATAGAGTAGTCTTCAACTGTCCAGTAACTTCTTAGCATATTGTATACTGTCTATTACGGCAGCCTTCATTTCACTATCAATATGTGGATGAGCAGATATTCGATTTTTTAATATGTTACACAGTTCAGCATTAGTAAAAAAGTCTGGATCACCGTTTTCAGCTTGTTTATATTTTTTACCAGTTCGTGGGCCCTTTTCCTTTTGATCACTAGGGCGATTTTTAAACATACTTGTTGAAAGACAGGCTGGATCACTTTCTGCCGTTTTCTGTTCTATTGTACGTTTTCTGAAAATAAAATATTAATCAACATTAACCAAAACTTGTCATAAAGCAGCTAAACTTCTTCAGTTTAGGTCAAAACAAAGTAGTGAATTGGGTTAATATGATGCATTAATTCAATTAGTGACGAGACAAGCTCTATGGTTTCGAATGATTACATGAAAATCTATTTGTTTACTTTATGATCTTTGTAATCATATTGGCAACTATTTCATTGATGTCATATTGTCAATCGTAATATATTATCTAATTAATTTACTAGTATTTCATTCCATTTACTAGTAATTAATTCCATTAACTAGTATTTCATTCCATTTACTAGTATTTCAGTCCATTTACTAGTATTTCATTCTATTTACTGATATTTCATTGGATTAATGTCAGTGGAAATAAAGCTTTTTACAATCAATTCATATATTTCCTTGACGAATATTGTCAAACTGATTGTGTGTCTGGAAATAAGGTATTCAGATTGATGAAAGACATTTATTTCTTGATAAAATCATAAATATATATATACATGTAATAATACTACCTTGTTACTGGTACATGAACTGGGGAGGGAGGTTTCTTTTCTACATCTAATCTCACATTAACGACAAAACCATTTGAATCAGCCATAGACATAAAACCATCTCCAAATAAACCTGATATAACTACAATAAAAAATAAAGGAGAAAAGAACATTATCAAGAGTGTAATCCACAAAATCCAAATAATAAATGTGAAATGTATAAATACTGAGTCGAAAATATATCTGAACTACCAATAAATATATATTTGTTGCTAAAACCATTTTGGCGGGATGGGGGGTGGGGGAGACTATTACAACCAGAGCCAGTTTAATATTATAAATATTTACATAGGTTCCATTATTATGCATAAGCTGGTTGCTATTTGACATTAGCACACCAGTGGTCAATAGTTTGCAATAATCTCTGCAATATCAATTTATTGTGGGCTCTTACTGTGTTTTATACAATGTGTGTTTGTACTTATAATGTTCCTGGTCATTTGAAATATCATAGTCATACTCAATTTCTACTTTCTTATGCTAAAATCTAAGCAAACTAAATCTATTCAGTAGTCAAATAGCAAAAAGTATTTTTATATAAAGTTGTCCCATCTATCTTTACATGGTCTGGAGGTATTCACAGGCATAGATATGCAATTTGCACCTAAATTACTGGTACATAACGGAATCCTATTTGACAAAAATAAAGTGGATAAAATCATATGTTAAACAGACATACAAGAGTTAAATCTGCCTATTGCAGGTCTTTCTTGAGGCCTTAAGTGTGATATAAACTATTAATTAGACATTAATTAACATGACAAGACCCTCTATGCCATTGGATAGGTCTGATTTTAAGTAGATTAGAACGGTTCAGCCATTTAATGATTTAATCTTAAAATGGTGAAGTGAGACTAAGCTTCGAACGACAAGTACGGTGGTTACAATTAGTGCACATATCTTGTTAAACCTTCAATGGTTAATATCTTTACTCAAACTAGAGTAATTTGAATGAAATTTTCAATATATTCATTTTGCATTATCTATTTTTGAACTATCATAGCAAGAATGGCCAGTTCTTTCTTACTCTTACTAAATGTATCTTTAAGCTGATCAAAAAACTTATTTCTTACCAGCACCAATATTTTTGACAACACCTTTCTTTTTATCAACAGGAGATTTCTGAAAAAAATAAATTCATTATTTTTATATAAAGTTACAATAGTCCTATGTTTAATCAAACTCCAATCAGCTCATCGACCTGTTGAGTGTCATAGTCTACTAAATAATTGCAAGTGCTATGTCAAGTGACATCGTCTGCTAAATAATAGCACTTGCAAAGGAGACATTGCCTGAATACAATGTATTTAACATGCAAGAGTCTACTACAAGGGCAGGTGCTGTTACACTGTCATTAAATTGCCATCCAATCGGAGTAATCCTATGTATGATGCGGACTCAGACCTCCATTTATTTCCCTTCTTGCAATGTCAATGGATGTTCTATCCCTAAAATTAGGTGAACTGAAATATTGGAATATTACAATTATATTTATATTAATAAGTAAGACAACTTAGTCCATATAAAATTTTTAGTTCCTGTGCAGAACAGTAAATTACTACACTTTTTTTTTTTGTACCCACTTACTTTTTCTTGACTGCTTATGCTTAGTTCTGATGTTGTTCTTTCTCTCCGTTTTGGCGTATATTTTGGTTCTAACTTAGAAGTGCTAGCAACAGCTGTATCTGCCTTAACAGGTACCTTTATTTTTACTTCTGGAAGTAAAGAATCACTGACAGATTCTGGTTTCTTTTCTTTATCTGCTTTAGGACTCTGTTTTGATCGTCCACGTCTTTTTACCGCACTACCAACATTATTTCTTTTGTTAACTTTTTTTCCAGATCTCAAAGGTGAGTTACCCTGTTCTGGGGACGTTATTGTCTTTGTGCTACGCGTGCGTCTTGAATGAAGTTTTGCTCTCCGAACGCTAGCTGATAAACTTTTGAATGTTTTAAAACGTTTCTCCTCAGACATTTTTTTATGGTGGATTCTTAGTGCTAAAGGTTTTGTTGTAACCGTATCATTATCACTGATTTTTTTATCTATTTCGAGTATGCTTGAAGTCTCTGCATTACAAACATCTTTTGCATTTGATTGTCTCTTATTAGCAATGGCTTCTTTTAGTCCCGCACTATCCAGAGCTTCCCTATTATCACTAGGATTTTGATTTGCTTCAACAAAACCAGGCTTGATATGAGGTGTTTGTTTGAATTTTGGTCTCACACGTTTTTTGGAACCAGGTGTATAGTCTTGATCAGTTTTATCAACATCAGGTACAGGAAAAGCAGATGATTGAATTGAAAGAGGAGTTATATTATTTTCAACTATATCAGATAATGGTGAACCCTCCCCTGTTTCCAGATTTTCGATGTAAATTTCTGGATGTTTTTTCTTTGGTCGTCCACGCCTTTTCTTTGATTCTGACGATTGAATGCTCCCATCATTGGAATTCTCTCTGCTATGCATGGAACCATCTTCTAACACAGTATTATTATCTCCGGTAGAATCACTTTTCTCAGAGTCTGTATTCTGCTGCTTCTTTCTTTTTTTAGATCTTCTTTTTAATAAATCGGCTTCACAGTTCAGAGATTTTTCATCTGATTTTTCAGGGTCTTTTTCATCTGATGTCTCTGTTTCTTCATCATCAGATTTTACTTTTTCAACTGTAATGTCTGGCTCTATTACAATAAGATCTGGAATTATCTCGTTGGGGATGTTTGCAATCTTCTCATTTTTTATTTTCACAGATTCATTAGAATTTGAATTTCCACTCTTCATTTTATCCCAAAGCTCTTCAGCACTTTGAATCAAACCTATTTCACCTGGGTCCTTATAACCTGAACTAACTGTAGTATTGGTCTTGATTGATTCAAGCTTAGTATCACTGTTTGGGCTTAGGGGAGATTCTGTAGGCGCATCACGGTTGGTAATCTTGTAGCTTGGTGAATTGGTTATCTGGTATCTACATGTTACTGACTGAACCGGTGCCACAGGATGATTTCTAACTGGTGACTGATTGATGTATCGAAATGGTTTTGAAGAATTAGGGGATATTTGTCCTTGCTGTCGAAAGGAGGGTGAGCGGGGGATTTGTTTAACATTTGGTGAAGTATTCATTCTAGGCTGTTGGAGTGTTCTAGGTACTGTGATCGGTGTAAAATTCCGTACTTGTAGAACAGGAACAGGTGATTGGTTAGGCACATTATGTTTCTGTTTACTGGGCGTTCTATTATTAATAGTTTCATAGTTATTAGGATAAGTCTGATTAGGATGTTGAAAATTCTGTCTTTGGTTTACATTCTGACCATTTAATGAAACAGGAGGAGGAGCTACAGAAGGTGGGGGACTAAGGAAACCTGGAGATTCTCCCATAAATACTATGTCTGAATCAGTTTCTACAAATGAATTTGTTACTTGTCCATTGACTAAACCCGCAGTATTATCCCCGTTCTGATTCATGATGTTTAAAGATGTAGAACTGCTTATTCCGTTATCCTAATTTAGTAAAATAATTTAGACATAATGTCAAGTTTCTTTCTTTCAACGGATCATATTGAGGATGTCTGAAATTAAAAAGAAAAAAAAATATGATTATGTTTATTCCACACTAGTTTATTTATACTGTACAGGTACTGTTAATAAGTATCGTTCTATTATACTTTGTACTCTTGCATAAATTTAAAGTCAATTGATATGATAATAACTTTAATCTCTAGATCATCCTTCACAACTTTTCAAAGTGATTAGGAGCCATACCTCTGGCAGTCATTATCGGATATTGTTGAAAATCAATTGGCTTCTCTAGATGAAGGCCAGGGGATGACAATGACAAGTTCCTGACAAGTTCCAAGAACATTGTATCGGTAATCGTATAATAAATATCAATAGTTTTAATCAAACAATATCCCAATGTTCTAATTTCCAATATCAAGCAACTTCTTTCTTTCCTAAATTTGTAATAAAATAATTAAAGCATTCTTTTAAAACTTCACAGATGGTCCTACCTGTTTCCATTTCAAATTTGAAGTTAAGGTCAAATTAAAGCAGTCGACATAGGAGAAGCTAGTACTACTAGTACTACACCGGTGGAGTCGTAACATATGATTATCATTACAAAGCTTTCTCGTAACCAGTATACATGCAATAATCTGGTGAATAATAACCGACTGATGTCATCTCATAATCAATAAAAGCTGTTGTAATAATAATATATGTAATTGATAATTGAAGCCAATCACACGTTAACATCACTATCGATATGTGCCGTTTTAATCATTGTAGCTGATGATTTAATTGAACCCAATCATACAGTAACATTACTTACTAAAAGAAATCATCTAATATATAAATAGTAACACTACCCTGTTGCCTTTCCATGGACCTGGTAGTGATATAAAGCTAACAGTAATGGAACAACCAATATGAAAAACTCAGGTTGTAATTGCATGATCTTTGCAAAGGAAGCTATAATTTTTTCAAACCTGACAAAATTAGTTGAAATTTCGCACAGTGGAATATTACAGAAACATCCCAAATGATGTAAATAGTTCTCTGAATTGTACGACCCAGTACTAACTAGTTCTTTGTAGATGCCACAACTTTTCAGAACACACAGCTAATACAATGTAGCTACAAGAACATATAGCTAAAAACGTTGAGATATACTGATGTGTTTGTTTTTAGCTACTATTGGATGCCTTTAGTTCCAAGTGGCAAACTCAGTTTCTTTATTTCTTTAAAAATAAGATAATGTTATACTATTATGACCAATTAAACTTACAGAGGCCAATGTAGTGGCACAAGTATTGCCTAACTCCAAATATTTGTGTTTAACTTAATGAAGCATTTTTATCCGACATACACCGTCATACATCTCCCGTTTAAAAACGTCATTCTTAGGTTCGGCTTAACGCCTCGATTTTAAATATGATGATTTATACCCATTCCAGATAGGATAATATGCTTAATTGTAGTTGGATGTGGCAGAAATATTATATATAAGAATAATCAATCATTGTTTTGATGAAAAATATTGTCAATTTTGCTTACTAATTCCCGATGCGATTCGTGTTGGGCTTTGCTACATGGAACTATATAGGTCCATCTCTTATCTCGAAACACGGAGGGTTGAGAGATGAGGTTTGTTATCTAACCAGCTAATAATAGTACGAGAAAGTGAACTGCACTACATACAAATAACAGAACCAACAAGACATTGCAAGAAATAAACAGAAAATATAAAATCAAGAGAATTGATCCAGGGGCCAGTTGTGAGCATCCACTACACTGTAAAAAGCACTTGATTCGGGGGGTCCAAATGTCACAAGGTTAAGATCAAACATATTATACCTTGGATCCTGGGGAAGAAACTGCTTGTCAAACTGTCAAATGGGGCATACATTTTTCTGTTCAACAGAACTCTTGATTGACCTTTGACATTGTGATGTTAAAATGTGGATGAAGTTGAATGGCAATATAAAAAATAAGCTTAAAGCTTATAATATCACCCTTCACGAGAATTGATATGTCAAGCAAATTTTTAACATACAAACTGAAATTTTATATTGAAATCTTTGTCTAGGCATGCCCCAATCTAATAATTTAATCTGCCAAGTAGTCTAAGTGGATTATTTATATTATTTAGTTCTTAAGGGTTATGTCCCTTTTGGCCATTAACAAAATTTTGCCTAAATGACTGTCTTCTCCAAATACAGAACATAGATCTACATTTAAAGGTAAAAGAACACTTTAAATTAAAGTAATTCAACAAATAAACAATGAAATCTAGGTCAGTTACAGTGTCTAAAACAAAAGGAGCAAAGCCTGGGTTGGTGAGGGCGATTCTGTCATTTAAAATCGAAGGATCCACTGCCCGACCACGCACGACACCTTATAAATTACGGGCTTTATCGAATCGCCATTCGTTATCGTTTGAAAGGTGCATTCAGAATATTGTCAATACCCACAGATAACATCGGTTTAATTGCAATAGTTATCGTTTTACAGAACGTTTATGATGAATACCGCGTCCAAACGAAATATAATAATACACCATGGGAAATTATTATTATCATACCTTTCTTGCCAGTTTATCAAGCGAAGGTGAAGGCCGTTGTGTAGGACAAAATTACTCCCCCTGAAATACAGCCCGAAGTGTTTTCCTAATTTCAGAACAAGATTGCGTTTCATAGAACTCCGCGCACCTCACGAGTTGAAAGCTTAAATCTGACTACAGCATGAGTAGGATATTAAACATACATTATGCAAGAGCTAAATCTGTCTATTGCAGGTCTTTCTTTAGGCCTGAAATGTTATCTAAATTATTAATTAGACATTAATTAACCTATCCAGACCATCATCAACCCTAGATGGCATCGCTAGCCTGCGATCTTTAGTGGATTGTGAGCCGATTTACTGCATAACTTTCCTTCGCGATTTAACGATTAATAGATAATCGATCCTATGCTGTTTATCGTACTGACTTTAGTAATGATGATGAAGGCTAGGCGGAAATTCAATCGCTTTGTTCTCGGTTCATAGTGGATCAAATTTGAATGAAATTTTCAGCAAATTGCCTTTGTATTATCTAGTTTTTAACTATTATATTGAGAACTGCTAACTCGTTATCGAATCTCCCATAATGTATCTTTAAGCTATTCATTTGATTTGATATTTGTTGTTTATTACTCACAATGTCTGAGTAGTTTGGGTCTTTTCCGCATGTTTTTCTTTCTCATAAGTTCAACTAAATAATTAATATTCCTTTCATAGAGAATGGGCACAATGAATTTGTGATAACAAGGAGCTTTTACGGGGTTCCCTTTGACGTCATTTTCGGTCACGCGCTGTGCCTGGCCTTATTTACTCACAGAGACATATAGGCCGTTACATGTTTTTGAGTAAAATACCAGCTCGTACAAATAGCATGTATTGCTTAAAATGGAACTGGCAACTATTTCCATTTAGGTAAGAGGTTTACCGACCAGTATGGCCTGCAGCCGAAATTTCTAGCTTGCTTAGAAACACAAATCCGCTACATGATCCTCCCAAATAAACAAACTATACATTTTTGGAAAGCTTATAACACCAGGAACACAAACCCAGAGAGTTCCAAGCAAAATGTTTGCAATAACTCGATTTAGGGCCAGATGAAAATTGTGATAATTTTCAAATAAATACTATATTTATACTAACAATTGTGAAGTTGACATAAAATTAAATATTGGCGAAAACAACCAATGCCTTCATCCTCGGCCAAAATGCAGAAAACCTAATGGACAAGGGAACATACAGAATTTTGGAAATCCATTAACGGTAATAGGGGGTTATCTCCATTCTGTCAAATGTCTGCAATTGATGTTCAGTATTTCAGGTGTGTGTTGACTGCTGATGCTGTATGACACACAAGACCATGTGTGAGCACACAAGCCCAATATTTATATCGTTAATGGGGTCCCAGGGACTGCAAGTGCTGGTGAGCGGGTGTTTACCCAGAAATTATGGGCGGAGCGCCTCGTCTGATGAGCAAGGAGATATGTTGACATTGGTTGAGCAATATGTCTATGAAGTAATGGAGACCGGACTCTGTCCGTAGTTTTGCAAATCGCATTGAAACCACGTGATTTTTTCCATTAAAACATAAAGCCACACCTACATATCCTTTCAATTAGACCCTACATTATTTTTACTACAGGTAGCTGTAAACCTCTTGTTCAGATATTTAAGGCTAAGTTACAAGCATTTAAACTGACCCCCCCCCCCCCAATTGTTTTTCGAGTGGGGGGGGGGGGGTCTGGATACACTTGCCACCCCCCATATTTACATAGTAGGCCTTAACTCCTATTTATTTACAACAATTATTAGGATTAGTTAAGATTCTATCTGTATAAAACAATGTACAAATTAAAACACAAACTATATTTACTTTTTGAAATCCATTTATAATACACAAAATGTACAAAATACTTTAAATATCTATACAACTTTCTTGTAAATGTCAATGTGTATATGTATATAGTATTGTAGTTAACAAGGTGATTGTCAAATATGCATCCTCATAAACTAAAGTTATGTGATCAAGTTTTGTTTCATTTGAATCCTCATAAAAATTCCCCTACTAAACTCCCTTTGACGCGTTGTTCATAACTCAAGCGTAACATTCAATATGTAAAAGTCAGGAAAAAATATGAATACGACACCCCCTGACTTAAACATGATAAACATTGCCAAAACAGTGTTTACAGAAGACTGATTCTCCCACACCCTAATAATCGCGCCTCAGGCGTCACAGATTGTCAACATTTTATATAATTTCATTTGCCCCCCCCCCCCACCAATATATATTTCACGGCTACGCCTCTGCCCTAGTTTGTAGTTAAATCCTATTTATTTTATCAAATAAATTCTTTAAACAAAATACTGTTATCAATGATTATTGATATTTTCCATAAAGGGAGATAACTCCTTTTACCATTAAATGGATTTCCGAAATTCTGTATGATCCCCTGTCCTTTATGGTTTCTGCATTTTGCTTTAAATCAAAATTTAACCAATAGCATATTCTTTGCATAGGATGGAGGTCTCTGGTGTTTTCACCAACATTTAATTTTATGTAAACTTCACAATTGTTAGTATAGCATTTGCTTGACAATTATCACAATTTTCATCCGGCCCTAAACCGAGTTAGTGCAAACTATTTGCTTGGAACTCTCTGGATTTGTGTTCCTGATGTTATAAGCTTTCCAAAAATGTATAGTTTGTTTATTTGGGAGGACCATGTAGCGGAACTTCATGCTAGAAATTTTGGCTGCAGGCCTAGAACCAGGAGTTGATATTTATGAGACTATTATTTTTTGTCCCCCGCCTTTCGAAGAAAGCAAGGAACTATTAAAATGGGTTCGTCCGTCTGTCCGTCTGTCTGTCTGTCCGTCACACTATTTGGGAAACAATAACTCTCCTTCTAATTGAGCTAGAATGTTCAAACTTTTTGTAGGTGTTTGTTAGGCCAATGCCTTGATGGGCATTTTCTGTTTACGGTAAGCAGAGATAAGCCTTTTGATTGGTTGATGCTTTGGGACACGAAAACTTTAGATCTAATTAAGTAAGAGTGAGGACACTTGGTGTATAGTTATATCATATTGTTACCTTGACTAAGTTTGATGATGAGAATTTTGTGTTTAGACTAAGGAGCGATAAGCAATTTGATTGGTCAAGACTTTGGAACATAACGACTCTGCTTTTAATTGAGGTAGAATGTTTAAACTTGATGTAGATGTTCATTAGGTGAATGTCTTGACTGAGTTCAATGATTAACATTTCGAGCTAGAGCTAAGCAGAGCTAAGCAATTTCATTGGTCGATGCTTTAGGACAAAATAACTTTGATTCTATCTGATAGATACGTGTCATCTATTTATCTTGGGATTCGGGCGGGGGACATCAGCCTCACTGTTGGTTTGTTTATCCTGGTGCTCTTTTTCCACGCATTTTACAAACAAATAGATGTTATCTATTAATTGCAAGACAATACAATATACACGTAAATGGTAAATCCTATTTACATTCATCGACTGACTGGGTACACGTGTGAGGGCGATTTATATATATCGTCTGCTACTACCGTACCCTATAGGCCCTACAGTACTCAATTGTACACGGTACTACAGGTTGGTCATTGATTATCGATCTAAAAATAATTCCAGCCAATAATACTATAAAGTATGAAGTATGCCAATAAGATTGTTTGCCTTCGTGATGCTGGTAATCCAATAGCTACTGTCAATTTTACCGCGTTTAGATAAAATAGTTAATGATAAAATAGTTGTATGGTTCACGGAGCGAAAATTCAACCATTTTTATAAAATTTCACCTTGGTGGAATATGAATAACAGACATAATAAAATGTTGATTATGTCGAATCAGTGAATAATTTTTTAAAAATCTTTTTGAGTTTTTTCTGCTAATTATTTGTAAACAATCGTCTTAATTGTTTCAGCTTTTGGCTCTCGGTGAAATTTTAATCCAAGAACAACACATTTTTGTGTCCCATTTTATCAAAATTTCAAATTCAGTATTTGGTTTAGAGATAGACTGTTGAATGAAACTATATAACTGACTCCGATGTATAAATAAAATAAAACCAAGTACGAACAATCCAAACCATAAGACAGAATTCGAAGTCCTAAAAAACGTGATTATATTTTGAAATTGTCTTGAATTCTTTCGTGGAACCACAGGTCACCTCTCTAACTCTAATGCTCTATTTCCTGGCATTTTACATCTAAACAGATTTATCTATTAACACAAAACTTATAAATCGGCTTCATACAGCAATGCATCTTGGTTTAAGCTTTTACATACAGCGGTTGACTGGACCGTGTGCGAAGTTGACATAATAACATCGTCTGCTACAGTACAGTATATCGTCATTAAAACAAGAAAAAATACTCTAGACATGATTTAAAATCAATAATTTGTTACGAATGCTATGTACAACTTACAACATAAGTGGCATTCAAGAATACGTATCCTATAAAAAAGCACTTAAAACCTCGTTTTCCCTAGCATTTACCATGTTACGACACGACGTGAAGAATACGACAAGCCTTCCAGAGCTAATAATAAACACCGGAAATACGTCATGCGTAAACGCTCCTATAGATAAATGTCATTTTAGATTGCGCAAAAGGAAAAGCAACAGTTAGCAGTTGTCATGCAAGATACGCCCACATTTTGCAAGAGATGGACAGAAACAGTCTGTGGCCATAATCTAGGATTTTAATACGGGATGAAGGTGGTACAAACAAATATTATAATAAAAAAGAAATTTCTTGCTAAAATTGCTGCATTCACTTAAAATACAGAGCAATATATTATCACGAACACGTGCAGCTATATAAAATGTTTTGTAAAACAACACTTTTTATGAGAAAGGTGTCACGGTTGTCCGCTTTATCCTTTATCATCAGCACTCTCCACACAAGTCTCGCTATCCAGCATTCGAGACTGCAAGGGAAGACAACTCTGTTTGGGAGATTGTATCATCAGATGCTGGAGTGGGATGGGCATTCAAAACGCGAGATAATGATATAAACATATGTGATATCACAATTAATGTTTGGATTCATCAAAAAACATCCACGCCGCTTAATCTCCCCATTTTATTTGGAGTCACAATTGTGAAAATTTCTATTTTAGGCGCTTGTTGAGTTATCTGTTCCCCGGCGTATTGGAATTAATAAACGAATAATTTATGTGATGAATTTTCTGGATATTTTTGTACGAGAAATGCTCAGTAGTCCGCGGGTTCACTAGTCCACCGATATATATTATTAGAGGTGGGTTAGGGTTAGGGTTCATTAGTCCACCGATACCTATCATTATTAGGGTTAGAGTTAGGATTAGGTTTATTGATACCCATATTTATAGTATTTCTTATAGCGGCGGAATAGTGAACCCCTCTCTTTCTGGACAGTTGCAGTCAGTTTTGTGTTTTTCTATTTTGCTTCCTTAAAGTTTCCTGCCAGAACTGATTTTATTGCATATGATAAAACTAAAACGTAGTTTATGTTTTTATGTAAAATCACAGTTTCTGTGTTTTGTTAAAGTGACATCTTGTTGCCACAGATATATGCCAAAATGACGATATTCTGAAAAATTTCCAAGGCAGAGGGGAGAGAACCCTTCCGCCCCCCCCCCCTAAAAATAAAAATGGATACGTTGTCTCAAGCCCCCTCCTGTAAAAATTCCTGGATCTGTCCTGGACTCCACTGTATCACTACCATGTGTTACAGTAGTTCCACAATGCTACAAAAATGCACTAAACCAGATTTGTAACACTATCCAGTGTTTGTCAGAAACACATCTATGGCTTCAATATGGACTTCACGACAGTCTTCAACATGACTCCACGAGTTGTGTTCTTTTAATACAAAACTCAGAAAATCCGTGCTGCTCTAAGTACGTCCTTATACAGCAGAATACATACCAATGCAATGTGTAGAACCAGCTGAATGGAACCACTGGCTGAATGGAAAAACTTTGACAAAATCCCACATCTCGGAATGAATGGTGTCTTCTCTAGGCGGAGTTCCTCGGAGCCTTGAACCCAGACCAAAATCTGAAACGATGAATGCTGTTGTTTCGCCAAAAGCCAAGATTCGGCTCTTTTAAAACCCTACGTACATGAATACGACAGTTTATTTTAATATATCTAGCATAGCAAAAAAAGAAACGGGGTCCACAAAAAGGGAACCACACAGTAACTAAAAAAATCATCTCCATGCGAAAAGTTCTAAGCCTAAAAGGGATAGATCAATCTGGTCGAAACAAACTTTTGTCACCAACAAGTACAATCATTGAATGAATCATAGACATAATAACTGCAACAGTAGTGTTATCATTGTCTTCGTACCAGACCATCTTGTGAACCCACCCATTGAAATCACCAGAAATGGACAAATTGGCTGTAGGACAGTCGTCGAGTACTTGTAACTGAAAGGACTAACCCCAACACAGATACATGCCGACATGGTCTCCACTTTAGGGGATGATGCCCCTTCCTTTCCCGCAATAAAGAAGTGGGCTGCGGGATTTAAGCGTGGCAGAGTGAACTTTAAGATGACCCGCGTCCTGGGAGGCCATCAACAACAGCCATTCAAGAAAACATTACCCGGGTGCATGACATGCTGCCAGTGGCGGCGCCAGAGGGGGGCAAGGGGGGGGCATTGCCCCCCCCCCCCATTAATCTTGTCTGCCCTCTGTTTGCCCCCCCCCCCCAATAATTTTAGAAAATAAAAAAAAGTATTTGTGATACGCTTCGGTAATCAATACCTTCTACGGTGAATAAATCCCACATCCCCACTCAGTCATAAACTTGCATGTTGTAGAGCATTTCCGACAGTTTATTTTTCAAAATTTTCTTGGCGAGGTCCCCAATGGACTCGCTACTTTGGCGTTCACAAGGAGAATTCGTTGAGGTTCGCAAGTCCGTTCGTTTGACATTTTGTTCTCTAGTCGGATAAACTAGCGATCAGGCGACGAACGGTATCTGGTCAGATCTATTTATCTCGACGATCGGTGCCTGGGAATAATGCAAGACAGCATTTCCGGCAATCTATTTTTCAAACTTTTCTGGGGGAGGACTCCCTACTTTGGACTTTGCCCCAGCTTTGCCCCTCTAATCACCGACGGCTGGCGCCGCCACTGCATGCTGCCTGTGTTGGCATCTCTCATCAGTGGGTTGACCACATCATCACCAACGAGTAAGGAATGACAAACATTTCTGCAAGATGGGTGTCAAAGCTATTGACTTCGAATCAGAAACGTGTCTGTTTAGGAACGTCCTGTGACAATCTGTGCCGTTTTGAAGCGGGTCTTGATAATTTTTGGGCCAGATTTGTATGAGATCTGTTTCTAAAAAAAAGGAACTAGCCGGTTGTCATGTCAGCTGTGAACGACTTTTTAGGGTGGCTGAAGAAAATTTCTCAATGACTAGTGGTATCCAGGCCGTGCAGACCTCGAAGGGACTGTGTAGAAAAATAAATGGTAACCATTGACTTTGTACCAGGTCTTTTACAGACAGGCTTAGAATTTTTCGGCTAGCCCTCGTATATATTATGAAGATCCCGGTGAAATGTTATTTTTGGCAGAAATAAGAAAATCAATAACAACCCACGGAGGCCCATAACAACTTTACGGTGAAACTCGGAGACAAGGAGTAAAAATTAAAAAAAAACCCAGTAATGTGTGTGCACATGTGTATCTCTGGCAGACACAAAAGCATGGTGGGCGAACAGTAGCAGCAGTATGGTATGGGGAAATATAGTGGGACCCTGCAGCTGTTGCCGGATAATGTGCCGGTCATCTCGAGGCGTTGTTACGCGTTGCCGTCCATGACCTTGGCCAATCTCTAGTGGACCCTGTGTGTTGGAAACAGTCGGCCATTCTGGGGATGGTAGTGTGATGACATCCAATCCTTCAAGCGATGTCGCTGGTACTCATGCCCTTTTGAATTTCCTCCTTCGCATCCTTCGCATGTCATCTTTGCGTCTTCCACAGAACTGTAGGCCTACGTAGTACCCGCCAACGTAGTACCCGCTGAGCCACCGTACGTGGCTCCTCAAAGTAGAATCGCAAAACAACTAATTTTTATTTAAATATGGTAGCCATTTAGAGCAGAAACCTGTAGATAGTTCTCTGTGTGCAGAATGTTTAACCCAGGTTAACTCGGGGAGATGGTCAGTTATTATCAGAAGTGTCCAAGTAAGCCCTAGGCCTATTCTGACGCCAGCCTTTTTGATGGCTTTTATGATAGTTGGCAGTTGGGGTAGTCAGAAATTATTTTATCATAATTATTGAAACCATTAATATAATGATAAAACGAATGGTTTTAAACACCTTTCACCATTCTCTGTACCGGCGTATATGTAGCTTACCCAGGGTAAATTTTGCTAACAGATCAGCAGTGTAGTTTGGGAGCGGGCAATTATAGTGGTAGGTTTAATTTCATCGGGACACCGCTCAGGGGCGACAACTCTAGGCCTCTATTTTCCGGTAGAAAAAAAAAGATCAAGAAGAAAATTTGTGACAGATTTTGGTGTTCTCAAGAATTCGGGTAAGAGGCGTTAAAGTAATTATATGATAAATGATCAGATAATATATTGCTTAGAAATTCTTATAACCACCGTGGAACCATTACCGTTTTGCTAAGGAAACTTGTGTTATCTGCTTGTGTCCAATTTCACTGCCGTGGAAGGAACACTCCGAACAGGATATAAAAATAATAGGCTAAAAATGCAAATAATTGACTGTTGAGCAGAGTCATCAACATTATGATGAAAATTTAAAAGGCGTAAAGCTGTAACTGAGTATTATCCACAGTCTTCGATATAACCACAGGAGTCTAAACTTCTATCCATATTCCATATATAATTAGTTCAACTCTGAATCATGAATGTTAAGTCTCATTACCCTCACCCCTGTGACAGTGTGAGATGGTTCCTGGTGTGTGTTTACCGTTTAGTGCATGCGCAGTTGTAGGAGTCAGCTCACACCGTTATCGACACGGTTTGCATTGACTCCCCGTGATAGGATTTCCCATAAGATTTTCTTGCGGTCAAATAGGTTTCTACACTATTATCTACCAATATTAAATTTTACAGTATTACTAATTTTTTTAATAATCAGTAGAGGGTGTCGAGTTTATCTAGTTTGTTTATTTCGATAAAAAGTAGAAATACAAATTCACCAATAAAGTGAGCCGTAGCAATTCGCGTTGATGGAAAATCTCTGGTAGCGTGACGTCGGAGCAATATTTTCTCGCGAGCGTCTGCCGTATTATAAAAGGTAAATTCGCTTACATTTCAATAATTTTTTGAGTCTGAATCTTTGCAGATATTGATATTGATATTAACCTATTACAACACAATTGCTATTAATACATTTAAATAAAATAGTAATTCAGAATCGTATATTAACGAGCTATAGTCACGTGACCTGAAACCCTTATTATGAGTAATGAAACAGATTGGCTATATTGTGAAGTTGTAAAAATTTTAATAAGACGTACAAATTAAAATAACAATGATACAGAGAAATCCCAATCATATAAAGGCCAATATCCAATGTACAAAATAGTTAATTATTAAAACATCAAAAAGTGTAACTACATGTAATCACTAAAAAAAAAAAAAACCCAAAACAACGGCAACAGATCACGGACGATAGAAATATCAATTTCAAGCCAATCAACTTATAATTAGAACCGTTGTTCATGTAACTAATGATCACAAAAACAACAGCTAATCACGATAACAAGTATGTTTATTAATGACAAAACTCTAATCAAACACGTAATACTTTTTTCTGAATTGATCAGTGGTCAGGAACTATCTCACACCGGAAGTAGATATAATTTGGTTGTTAACGATAATAATAGTTTCGGACGTGCGGAAGTGCCCAGGAGCAAACACACACTGGGAGTCAATTTAAACTGTCACACCGGCCTGTACGTTCAGGAACCATCCTATTGAATCCTTGTCGAAAAAGAATCGGCTCCCTGTAAATTTTACTGGGCAACTTTTTACTGCTAAACGATCGTTTGTCAGTCTCTGTGAATGCCTGAACAATGTAAAGGAACATTTTAGTGAGAATATAAGAGCTTGCTTACCTCACTAGTCACTATAGAGTCAGTATGTGCAACACAACATACTGTTAAACATATGTCCCCTTCTGCCAAAAGGCTTGGCAGAAGCCATTGAAATCTAAATATAGGGTAACACACAAATTTCTGTATCTATTCGAAATAATGTAATTTTAGATAATTCTATTTTTGAAAGCTTAAATTGAAAGGGGGCTTTAAAGATATAAAATACAAACTTAAATGATTCAACACTTCTTATGGTTTCATTTTTTGAATTTTATCCCGTTCTCAAAAATTATAATTTCTCAAAGTGTATTAAAAGATAATGGGTTTAAGTTTTGTAATTCGCATAGTAAAAGATTTGTCATTGTTTTTGTGCTGCATGTGTGTTCAAAAGAATATGACCTCATCCAAGTCTCTAATCAAATAAATAAAGTAGCTAAGTCTCTAACTCAATATCATCAAAAATCTTCGACATTGAAAACACGAATTATTTGTCAATTCAAATCAACATTGGTCTTGTGATCTTACAGGGAAAAGATGGGCTTCTGATATCCAATATTCAAGACAAAATAAACATTTTACCATTGGTACACGAATCGTGTACCAAAATGCGTTTCAGCGCCATTTGGAACAAGGGGCTCAAAGAACCCGGCTAGAAATATTCCACAAGTCATGTCAAATGGTGACGCTATATTCTTATCTGGAGAGCATGCGCAATAAATATCATCGGTGTAGACTGGAATAACCAGACATTAAAGATTGCCATTCAGTTGAGACTTCTGGCGTATTTCGCCGAACATACATGTAACTGATTAGAAATTACAGTAAAAATAGAAACGGTTGAATGTAAATCAGTTTATATATACATGTATTCACATTACATTATTATATGCGTTGTGACCCATTTGTGACAATTTCTAGGTCCCAAATATTAGCGATTTAGCTCCTTTAAAACAAAATATTTAAAAGGCAGCCTAAAACTATAAACTTTGCTGAGATTTTACTAGAATGAAAAAAACGGTAACAAAGTAAAGGAATACAGGCAGTTACAAATGTACGTGTGTGAACGCTCAAACTCAAACTTGAATTGTAAAAATACTGAAATCCATTTCGATATGGTATGCTGTTACCCCTTTATACGAAATGATATCTCCCAAAGAGTGACGTAATCATCTTCTAATTTGGTATTGCTCGCAGTTAAAAGTTTGTGGGATTTCAGTTTTTCAAGAGTATCTTTTGTAAGTAAATCACAAATAGGCAGTTCATTTTCATGTCTTTAGAATTATATCATATTTCAAACTTTTACAATGGTTTTCATGTAGAATGTTAATGACATATATAAAACCTTATCTTACAAAGTCTTATCACAGATTTTGGAGTAGTTGCTATCTACATTTTATTAATGCCACAAAATCAGTTTGAATTTCATTTCGCATTATTAAGAAAAAGTCGACACAATTAGCATATTAATTTATTTTCTCATGTGCCTTAAATTGTTGACAAAACCAGCTGTATCTCAACACCAGCTCCATCTCCGGATCTAAAATTTTAAACATACATGTACACAGATAACAACTTCACAGGGTAAATCAACATTAACCCTTTAGCACATGGTACCAGTAAATATTGACTACCCTGGCTCCTTGAAGAAAAGTAGAGAAAATTGACAGTCTGAAAACATGTTATTGTTATGTGAATAGTTCTTCAAATGTAAGACCATACATGTGACGTTGGTGGTTGGAGCTGTCCAAGGTGTAATATTTTTGGATAGTCTTAAGTGCTAAAGGGTTAAAATTAATCAAGTGATATTTTTAAAACAAATCAAAGGGGTACCGGTATATTGAAGCATATTTATTTCAAGTATTCTTTTGTTAATCATAATCCTCCATAGTCTTTGATGAAGACATTACACTGTACATGTACCTATTGGCAGTATTTGTCATGTATTGTTATCTTATCCTATATTTTTATAAGTTACCTTAAATAGTTCTTATTTGACTTCTAAGGCTGAGTAATGTGAAAATAGGTTTGTTTCATTTAAGAATTGACACACATACATTGTACATTCTAACTGCATTAATTGAAGTTGAAATAAACCCTCTATCAAAATTTGGTACATTAACCCAAAACAATAATTATACATGTATTCGCCAATTCTAATAATGTGATTATGAATATGATATCAGCACCAGAAATTTATTGTCTGAATACGAGCCATTTCACATTGAAGTTTAGATTATTTTTTTTTTTAGTTTATGGGGGCAAATTTGGATGCACATTCACTGTTAACCGCTTTGACTTTGCAAATTTTTTGGATTAGGAAACATTGCCCTAATACATGTATATTTTCACCAAGAAATGGTTTCCATATTGTTTTAATTTGTTTAATGGTTTATACTACAAAGGTAAATGTCAGTTTTTAATTTATTGTGATTTATTTTACAGGTTACTTAGTAGAACTATTATCGTAAAAGATGGCGTCTTCAAAAAGTCCTATGATGGAGGAGGTGAATCTAAATAAAAGTTCAATTGTGGACGATTTTATGTATGGTTCCAATGTTGCTGGAGCTCATATCTATATCCGCATGGGTAAGTGAAATAAATTATCCCAGAACAGCATTAAAATATGCCCACTTAACTTACCTTTATAATGACAAAATGAATTTTTCTGACTTTGCATTGTCCAGAATTTATTTGAAAATTGATTTACTAACAAACAGCCTTAAATGAAATGAAATGAGGTTTAACATCCTACTGTTCTGCTCTGACTGGGCTAATGAAGACGAAACAGCCGTAATAAGATTATATTTACTTTGATAGTCTTAAAAGCAAATTTGTCATCATTTTAATCATACTAAACAGTTTAAATATTCTAATACACATGTAGTTTAAAGATGCCTTCCCTTGTACAAACTGGGTGATTTGATGATATTTGGACTAAAAACATATTCAAACGAATTAATCTATCAAAAATTTGCTTCAAACCCCACTCAAAACATTGTATTTGCAAGGTAATATGCTTAGCAATAAAAAAAATCTATTTTTAGAAGCCATGTTTGTCCCATAACTCGATTGAGTGGGGGGGGGGGATTTTCAGAATATATTTGTCGTTTCTTACTGTTCATTTACCATACATATTGAAGCCTAAGTAAATTCTTGAATTATCTTCTGCCAACTTCTTTTTCAGCTGTTTAACGATGAAATAGATAGTCGAGACTAAGTCTTGCTTTTCCAGTACCGTTGCTACGATATTAAACGATCTAAGCAACATCTTCCGACACCCATAACTTCGCACAGAATAAATTAATTCAAATGAAATTTTCAATATATTAATTTTGAATTATTTGTTTTGGAACTATTATAGCAAGAACAGTGAACTCTTTATCTAAATCTTACATACAGTAATGCATTATCAAATAGTATGTTTTAAATCCATGCAAAGACTGGATATCATTTAAAATAAATATTGAATGTGAAACTTACCAGTAAATGTTGCTACATGTATCATGATAAGGATAGTTACATGTACATTTGTATTTAGAAAAGCTTACTAATTTATTCTTTTTTATAGGATTCCTGAGGAAAGTCTATGGAATTTTATCAACTCAGTTACTACTTACAGCAATTGTTGCTGCTGTTTTTATGATGAATGATTCACTGAAAGAATTTGTCCATAAAAGGTATAATTTCAAATTTTAACATTAATCTAATTATGTTGCTCCATATGAATTGCATGGTTCACCAATGATTTACTTATGACAGATTAAACTTGTACAGAGGTCATATGAAGTGATGTTTAAATTTTTATTCTAATAAATTAGAAATCATATGAGAACTTTAAATTATGGAAATGATAATCAGTGGTATT
Organism: Patella vulgata; assembly: GCF_932274485.2. Lineage (NCBI taxonomy): Eukaryota > Metazoa > Mollusca > Gastropoda > Patellidae > Patella > Patella vulgata. Next base: position 51,778,740 of record NC_065885.2, read on the forward strand.
TTGAAATAATTTGACCCACAGAGAAATTGTAAATTCAGTGTGTATTTTATGGAGATTTTTTATCTATCATAGATATTATAGAATAATTACTGTATAATTAATTTTATTCTAAATTCAAATTATTAGATTGTCCTTCGTTGGTTTCTTCTTTTTGTTAGCCCATGGATGATGCTAGTTGCCTTCATTGGTACACTTGGCGTCCTATTTGCGCTAATGTGGAAAAGACAAGAAACCCCTACAAATTATATACTTCTTGCTGTTTTTGTAAGTAAAAATATTTCTTAATTAAAAAATATGTACATGTATTGTATGTTTTCTCAAAGTGATGAATTTAGCAACTGAACTTGTTAGTTGAAATTGCTAGTCTGTCGTTACTTTGGACAGTTTATAGATACATGATTCCTTCTTTGAGAATACCAGTCTTCAAGACCCCATAACCCTCTTTGTTTAACATTCTGATTACATGTAGTGCTATTCATCTTGATACTATGCTTATAGTTTGTTTGAAATTAAAACTGAATCTAGTTTTATTGTATTTGTAGACTGTATTTGAAGCCTATACTGTTGGTGTTGTAGGTAAGATTATGTTATTACTTCATTACATCTATCAACACCTTTTAGATCAGTCCTAGTCATATAATTTCATTTCATTGATTACAAGTTTGTTATTTCTGTGTGATATAGGTGTATGTCAAGACATGATGATGTTACTGTTAATTTTATCTTAGTAACAATGTTGTTGTCATGTAATGACAATGTTGATATTTTTCAATAACAATGTGTACTATCATTCTGTTATTGTTATGTATTGTGTGTCTAATAATAATGTTTATATTTTTCAGTAACAATGTATACTGTATCATCTGTTATTGAGGCAGCTGTGTTAACATTGGGTGTTACTGTAGCCTTAACTCTGTATACATTACAAAGTAAAAGAGATTTCAGTTCATGGGGTGCAGGGTAGGTTGATATTAATTTTTAAATGGGAGACAACTTCAGCTTTAGGTTTGAGTATAATGATGAATTTATTATGAAATAAAAAAATGTATTTTGAAATGAAATGGGGTATAACATAATGCTGTTCTACACCAACCGGGCTAAGATATTTTTTAGCTTCTTGCAATTATTTGTTTTCATTGCTTTAACATAACATATGAATTATTTTCTATCTTTCAGACTTTTTGCTTTCCTGTGGATCTTGATTTTAGCAGGTTTCTTACAGGTAAGATATTTATTTTAACCACTATGAGAATTTCAAATTTTATGGCATCTGTGGTTTTTGAGTGACAAAAACAATTGATATGAGAATTAGGTTTTCGTTTGTTAGATTTACTAAGAAAGTATGTCCAATTGTTTTGTGAAAAAGCAAGGCGTAATAGAACACTTAACAGAAGTTTTAACAAAAAGGTCACTGTCTGTTAGGGCAAAAATCTCCCAGTAAAATATGTTAAAATGTTAGTCTGAAAATGTCACAATGGAGAAAAGCTCAAGGTCCACTAGTTATGATCATGGCTAAATGAACCAAGCTTCATTCAGTTTAACTTGTGTATACATGTATAACTATCCAAAATAATATGTAAAATTTTGAAGTACATTGCTCATCAAAAACACACTAGTGCCATCTGCTAAAAAAGTAGTATATTCAGTTACATTTGAGGTGTTCAAATTTGATTTATGAAAAGTTGAGACAAATGTAAGCTATTCCTGTGGTATAAACGTTTTAACTTTCCAGTACATGGATTTCAATAATTAAGTGGGAATAAAGTTCTTTTACATATTGTTTAAAAGTCTTATGATTATTTCCTTGGTAACATAACACTTCTCTAAGTGAATACAGAGAGAGAGAGGTGGGGTTTAATGTCCACTTGACACAAACTAGGTCATTTCAGGACTAACACATGGTTCAATTTTATTTCAATAATTCGCTTGCGTGTAGTGGTCTTTAGCAGTGGGAGGAACCCGGAGGACCTGGAGAAAACCCACGAGGTTGAACAGGCGACCCTACTCCTTGTCACATACAACCAGCTAATCGAAACCATGCCAGTTGACTCAATGACAGGCCTTATGATACAGCGCGCACATGCTAACCATTCGGCCATCCTACCCCCCTGTAAGTGAATACAGATAAAATGTTGTATATTGATAAAAAATTTTCCTTATTTTATTTTTATTTATTTTTCAGATTATTTTCCCCAGTGTTATTATGGATAAAATGATTGCTATAGGGGGAGCCACTCTCTTCTCTATGTTTATTATATTTGATACTCATATGATGATGCACAAGTTATCACCTGAAGAATATATCCTGGCTTCTGTTAATCTCTATCTCGATATACTTAATCTCTTTTTTCATATTCTTCGTCTTGTTGGACAGAGAAATAATTAATTGGGATAAATAATGGATGAAAAAGAGGGTGTTCAGTGTGAGAATTTAATCATTTGTCTTATCTTGGTTTAACCATGGTCATCATCTTGTCACTACTATTTGTGGTTTGGTATAGCTGTATATATTATTGTTGGATCTCTTTTATACCCCCATGTTTTAATGTGGTCGTATATTGCAGTCACCCCTATTCATGCTTCTTCTTGTTAAGCTTAACATCCGCCTCCACCTTGTGTGATATGACAGATAATCAATATTCTTGTAAGCACACTAGAGGCTACAATAATACATATAACTTTTTCAAATTGATAAAGTTTTTCTTTTTCATTAAGATGATAAAGCCTATTGATTTTCTACGATTTTTGATAACTTAGAGTTATTTCCCTTCAATTATGATCCTGTCTTTCTTAAATTTATATTGGTTGTCTTTCTTATTGAAAGGAAAACTTTAATAGCACTGTAGAGGCTTTAATATATGATAAAGTCTTTCTGAAATTTGTATGGGTTGTAACTGCTACAAGGACTTAGCTGCTGATGGGCATATGCTTTTACACATTTTACTGGAGGAAAAGCAGACAGATACATGTAGCCATATAAAGAACCACGAATAGTTTAGATAAGTAAGGTTGTGGTTATGCCAAGATGTCTAGAATGGAAATATCAAAATATGCAGTAAAACTTAATCTATGTTTTTTCTGCTTAAAATTTAAATTGAATTTTACTGTGATAGTATTTGATTGATTTTACGTGTTCAACAAAATAAACGTAAAACCGTGCATCTCAAGTTTACAAATCTTATTCCATAAATTTGGTTATTGCAGCTTATCATGTATATTTTTTATGGCCAAAATAGATATTTAGATAATACAGAACCACTTTGTTTTATATACAAAAACCGAAATTATGGGTTTTTCTAGATGTAATAACCTAGAAAATTGATGCCTTCAGATTCTGTCAATTTTCAATTGTAGCCAAACATGTTTTCTTTTCATATTCAAAGTATAGAACAATGATTCTATAATTAATAACCTGTCTTCATTAGCCCAGTTGGTGCAGAAAAGTAAAAATTCCATTTCTTTACATATATAATTAATTATTGGGGGGGGGGGGGCATTTTCCAAGCCAGATTCTCATTTGTCTCATTATGTGACATGTTCTGATGGGACAAAGAATGAAGTCTGCCAATGAACACGTATATGTAAAAGCATCGTTGGCAATTGAAATTCAATTAACAGTTAACGCATACATAGCTATCTATGCAAACCCCCCCCCCCCTTCTGCAGTTCACTCATAACTATAGAAATAAAAATGACCATTTTAATCTGACTGTCAAAATAATCTGAGTATTGTGTTAACACCTCCATTCCATGTAATTGGGTGCATGCAGTGTTTACATAAACCTCCAATTTTTTTTTCATGAATAACTTACTTTAATGGCTGTGATTTTTACTATATGGAATAAGTGACCTATACACAAATCAAATCTATTTTGAATGTTTATTTTTCGGGGTACTGGTTCTGTGGGTAACATCCTAGTGTTGTTTGTCTATATGTGATTCCTGTATTTTGGGGAATAGGTTGTTTATTTGATTAAGCATAATGTATGTAATATATGTTTATATTGTTTTATTTGTTGGTATATTTTTATTGTATGGATTTAAAGGGATATTGTAATATAAGAATACCTATTGATTTATTAACCCTTTATCAATGGGATTGACTGAAACCACATGAAACTGCCTGAGTCATTGAATAGCTATGAACTGGCTGCTTGAGACCCTAGATGAAGCAGTAGTGTCAGGCTGTTTCAAAAATGAGCTACAAAAATGAATGTAAAAATAGATCACCTTTCTGAAAAAATTCAGAGAGAGTCAATATTTGCATGTACCAGGAGTTAATTAACTGGACAGTTTCGTTGTTAATAAATAAAGTAAAATAGAGAACATTGATTGCAGAATTATATCCTGTTAATTTGGTTATTAGGGAATCATTTATATATCTATTATTATGTTTTATCACATCTGTTCTCAGATATTTAGTATGTTCAATAACTTCAATGACTGAAATAACTATATTATCTCAAGTTTCTTCAAAGAGAAATTAATATAAAACCATAAACTGTGGGTTATAATTTCATTATGTTTCGATTGAGTAATTCCTTGATTGTGTAAAATTTAAATAATATTGTAATTTAAATTTAATTAAAACTTTTGACCGTAATTAAGTGAGTAACAAATTTTCTTTATAAATCTAAATACTGTAGATCTCATCTATAACATTTAGAAATTTCTACATTACTTTATTTCTAAATTTTGTAAATATTTTCTCAACTTGAAAAGATATAATAATATATGTACTAGAATTAATAAGCAGGTCTTTACCAGTATTTTTAAGAGGGATTAAAGATGCATATGTAAGATTTAGATGAAGAGCTGGCTGTTCTTGCTATAATAGTTCAAAAAACGATAATGAAAAATGAATATACATGTACATGTATTGAAAATTTCATTCAAATTACTTTATTCTGAGCAATGTAATGAGTGTTGGAGCATGTAGCATAGATTGTTTATTATCATAGCAAATGTACTGGACAAATGAGACTATGTCTCAATTATCCATTGTATTGTAGTCTTTAAAATCTTTAGAGCGTTGGTTTAATAAATAATAGTATACATTTGAAGCCAAAATAAAGATCTGCAATAGGCAGATTTAGCTCTTACATAATGCATCTTTAACTTTTTGTCACTTTGTTTTCTTAATAAATTCGCCAATGAAATAGTTTCTGCTATATATTGAATTTTGAATGCATTGTAATTAATTCTTTTTGTTGATTAAAATCTATGATCATGTTATATTTGTATGATTTATATTGATAAATTATCTTGGTTAGCAGACTGTGGCTTTTGTTATATTAGTCATTCAGGTACTGAATGGTAAAAGAAGATCCCCATTCACATATTCTGAAACAATTTTAGAGACAAATTTACAACAAATGAGTTTGGATGAAAGGAGTACAGATTTGCAGCTAATTAATATACTATTCAAAAAAAGTAGGGGATATTTGATTTTTAAGTGTTATTAAAGTCACCTAATGAAACTGACGAAGAAACAAATGACAAAATGAAATGAAGTTCACATTCATCGATTTATTCCAAATGATCGTTAGACTTAGTAAGGCACAGACTGACCATTATAAGGGTAAAATGATACCCGGGGTCAAACAGCAAAGTTACCACAGCATCACAACCAAGTCAGTAACGGGTAAATCCTCCTCTGTTTGCCAAACAAGCATTGATCCGACGTGGCATACTCCTAATGAGACGTCTAAGGTCATTTTGGTCCAGATTGTCCCATTCCTGTTGCAACGCAGCAGCAAGTTCTTGGACATTGGCAGGACGTTGTTGACGTTGACGTAACCTCTGTCCAAGCATGTCCCAGACATGCTCGATGGGGGAGAGGTCGGGACTCAGTGCTGGCCAAGGTAATGTGGTGATGTTCTGTTGTTGGAGGTAACCTGTAACGATCCTGGCCCTGTGACAGCTTGCGTTGTCATCCTGGAAGATGAAACGGCGGCCATGACGTCGTGCGAACGGCACAACATGGACTGCCAAGATGTTGTCCCGGTAATACTGGCCTGTAACACGCCCTGCAACAACATGTAAAGCCGTTCTTCCAGCAACAGTGATGCCTCCCCACACCATAACAGAACCACCCCCAAATCGATCATGTCTGATGACGTTAACGTCTTGGAAGCGCTCGTTTCGACGACGCCACACCCTACTACGTCTGTCCAAAAAATCAACAGTGAACCTTGACTCATCTGAAAACATCACATTGCTCCAGCGTCGATTATCCCAGTGTTGACGATCCCTACACCAACGACGTCTTGCCTGAATGTGATGATCTCTCAAACAAGGGATCACGCGAGGACGTCGGGCGCGAAGGTGACCCCTATGCAGTCGATTCCGAATCGTCTGGCCACTCACTCTCACACCAGTGTCTGTTTGAAGACGAGCGCTGATCTGATTTGCTGTGATGACACGATTTCTCAAGGCCAAGGTACGGATAAATCGATCCTGGGCTTGAGTTGTCGCCCTTGGTCGACCTGAGCGTGGTCTGTCCTGTACAGATTGTGTATCACGGTATCTGGACCATAGCCTGCTTATGACAGACTGAGAAACATTCATCGTCCGCGCCACAACCGCCTGTGTTGTGCCGATCTGTAGCATGCCAAGGGCACGTAACCTTTCATTTTGGGTAAGCCGACGCATATCAAAATTTGTTTTCTGGTCACTAAAACAATTAAACTGATGTTTCCACCCTGGAATTCAATGCCACAATGACTGTAACATTCAAAGTCAGAGTCGTGCAAATCTTGGGTTGGACCCCCATGATGATCCCAAGCATCACCTGCATTCCATGCGGTAGCTATTGATGCGTTTGGGCGTCACATGTAACTGGAAATGTTTCTTCTGTTAGGTTCTATAGTGACTTTTTTCGTAGTCATTTGCATATTTTAGTATTATGCCCCCAAAATCAAATATCCCCTACTTTTTTTGAATAGTATATTATATCTTTATTTCATTTTGGAGCCAAAGTGGCTCAGCGAGTAAGATATTGGTTCGCTAACCTGGAGGTCCCATGTTCGATGCCTGCATTGGCCGAGAAAGTTCGTTATCAGCTGATTACTGGTACATGTTTGTTTTATAATGACCGTTAGCAAAAGTTAGAACTAGAAGCCAATCCAATTTTAATGATTTCTGATAATTACTTCATGGGTTGTTACTATTAATCAGTTTTAGCGTCTCAAAATGCCCCAATTACCTACTAAGGAAGGACTTGGCTGTTGTAAGCGTATGTTTTATTGAATGGCAACCTATCGTTATGGTTTTGGTTTTCAGTACTACATAAGGTCTAACATGTATCCAGGGTGACTGCACCAGAATTCGTTGAGTTTATAATTATCTTTGGGTAATTGGAAGAGATGCATTTTCATTGGTTGTTTACGGTACACAAGCAAGAGCAAGACATAGTGATAAATTTTGTAGTCAGATGTTAAGTAAAATTGATTCTGGTAAAATATAAAATACAAAATATAAACAAAATGGAAAATTTTCTGAATAATCAGATTGATAAATATGCTAATAACAGAATTATCAAAAATGAATACAAAGTGTTTTCTCGGGAAGATTGGGTGTGGCAACAGTCGGGTGTGGTGAAGTCGTTTACAGGTGGTTTTTGGTTTCACCAGAAAACTCAGATCTTTCAGCACGAATAACAAGGCACACCTCCAAGCGTGTCTTTTGACATATTTGTTCTCATTCGCCCGCCTCTCTCTGGATATAGTCGAATTGGTACATCGTATCCATAAAATAAATAATCCCAATCTGATTCATAAATCTATACTAAGCATGTTACAAATTATATTTCTTGTAATTTTGGTGATCCCTGTTATCCCTTTGCATTGTTCTTGCAGGAATTGGTCATCTTGAAGCGACAATTTCTCAAAGAAGTTGGCTCAGTTCTTTGAAAAATCATAATTTCGTTTTCCTGCTTATCATATTCGAATTAATTGAAAATTGAACTTCCGTCTCGCAAGAGTCAAGGATATCTTAGCCAATTATTAATATAGGAAATCAACTGGATAAATTGTGATCTTGGACTAGGAACGGGGTTTTGTAGTGATACTCTATATTTGTGATGATGTATTCATAGTTTGAAATGTTGCGAAATACTCTCAAGAATAAAATATTATAAGAGGGAAGATGGTATAGCCGATAGAAACCTTAAACTAACCGAGTCAAACGAAAACGACAGTCATGTAGTCAAGAGATTACACAGTTAATCTAGACTAAAGACGAAAAGTCCATTATTGAAAACCCATTTTAAACTTGCATAATTAGTTAGTACTGTTTGAACTATTGTTCTGTAACGAAACGACGTTTCCTTATGAAATGAAATGAAATGAAATGAAATGGGGTTTAACGTCCTACTGTTCTGCTCCTAACCTGGGCTAATGAAGACGGGCATACGCCATACAGTGTGCTATGAGGGAAATTTTGCCCGGACAGCGGCACTACGGCCTACTCTTATATCGAATTCCAACTGCCAAGGGATCTTTTACGTGCACGCCAATTTGTACACGGGACCTCGGTTTTTCGTCCCATCCGAACGACTAGACAGCTTTCCTTGTCAGCCCCTCCGTCCTGCATCACTGACAAGGGAGAACCACGCCGGAAAATCTGGATGAACTTTCTCGGCCAATGCAGGGATCGAACACCCAACCTCCAGGCTAGCGAGCTAGCGTCTTACCCACTTAGCCACGTGATCCCCGTTTCCTTATGATCCAATCGGGATATACTATACCTCGTAGATTAACGGGGATTCAAACGTTTTAGTAGGGGGGGGGGGGGTAACGTGTAACCAAATCTGAGCTTGATAATTAAAGGTCGTTTGTGATTCTGCCATTTTTAATTACAATCACATTGTCTTGTGGGGTATGTTTTTCTTTGTTCATTACAAATGGCGATCGAAACTACAAAGTGCACGAGGTCATTTATTGATTTTAAAATGTTTAATATGTCTTAAATGTTCTATATTTGGATCCAATATTTTCACAGTAAGATAAGAACCTCGAAATTGATTGAAATGGACTAATATTGAATTCCAATTCGTGTTTTTGATTTAGAATATTATAAATAATACTGAGTTAGAGGTTCATAAAATACAGATGTTACTCCAAGATCATTTCCGCGTTGTTATTGTCATCAAATTATACCCAGCCAAGCAGAATGGATTTACTGCCAATTTCAGGCGTCGCCGCGCCGCGCCCCACCCAAGATCTTAATCCATTACTGATTCCATGTGATGAATGGTCAATTCCAATGTACCAGAGCATGTGCACGTTTCTGCATTGAATGGTACATAATTATGTCAATAATAGTTCATTAATATCTATTAATTAAATGTCAAACAATGTCATCTTTAAGGTGAATTAGTATAATATTGTATTGTATGTATATTTCTGATGGATGAAGAACATTTCTTTAAATAATATCTATGTATCAGTACATGTAGAACGCATTATATTCAATGTCATGTTCATTGTATATATATGAGCTGATCGCATGTCTCGACCTAATGTTCTACACCCCAACAATACGTTGTTAGACATTACCTTTATACAGTGGAAACTGTATTAGATTAATTAGTTGAGGGTAGCCTAATGATCAGCCATCGATTTCTCCAATGGTTACCATAAAATATATATGGATTAAGCGGCTTTTTGAAATAATAAGAGAATTAACCTGTCTAGTTTGTAAATAAGTATATTTACGTGGCATGTATAATCCTTTGTATAATACTTACATTGTCATCGAGTGCTTGAATGGGCCCTTAATATAATATAGGCTTTCTTACAAGAGCTTATAACAGCCAATGGATTTACGAATTACACACTTTATTGAATATGTTGATTAATATTTTAGTCTGTGTGTATGGGCCCTACTATTTTTTGGACACGGAAAATCATTTGTAGACTTCTGTTAGATCTCAAGTGACCATTGTAGGTGTTTTCTGAAGAAGGATTTGTACCACACCGTGGTCGACTAGATTTCTAGAGTGTCATTATTCAGAAAAAATCCGCCTTATAAAGGAATCAGAAAAGGTTTGGAATGAATAGTTCCGTATTTTCTTTTAAATAACCAACAGGTCAGTATAACTTTTGTGCTTTTTATTCAAATTCGGGCCACTTTTCTATTTTATCTAAATTCACAAGTGTTTCTTGGAGAGGAAGTTTATATACCATCGGTGTATGTCACATAATTTGTGATAAGGGTTTGAAATATAAAAATTTATCAGGATTTCGTTAATCTCACATAGACAGATCGGGAAGTCTTATCTATATTTATTTTTCTACCCCAAATTATAAAATAAAATCAGAAATCAAATAAAAAACCTAGCAGTTACTCTGATTTCTAAATAGACTTGTTTCTTTAAAACAAAAAATTTAAAAAATGGATATATATGGATGTATTAAGTACCCATCACTGATATTCATACTATTAATATATTATTTCTGTAATTCTAAATACATTAAAGAGCAACGACGTGATATGATATCAACTAAGCCCTTATAATGATTATTACATTCATAGATCGAAAAAGATATAAGTATCCAGTCGTCACGTTGAAATAGGAAGACGCTGCATCATGTTTTAAGCAGTTTAATGTTAATATAGAAAATCATATCCCAAGGTCAGAACGTGTATCACGTGCACGTGTTTATATCAGAAGATGGTTGACTGGAATACTGTACGCAAAGAAGATTTCTTAGGAGTATTTTGGCATTTTTTAGTAATAATAATTCACGAATCTTACTTGTGGGGGAACTGTAACCAAATGATGTTTACTTTTTTACGCGAGTCCTCTAGTCTTCCCAAAGCTTTTCAGACGGTTATATTCAGAAGCCACTTCTCTCAAATGTTCACGGGTTACCATTTTAAAGGTGGAGGTTGAAACAGAGTGTAGCCAAATAGACTTGAGAGCCCCGCGTTCCTTTAAATGTGTTAAAACACTATTTCACTAATTATAAATTAGTTATATAAGTCAAGGTAACACAAAAACAGCTTAGTGTACTTTTGGTCAAAACGGAATTATAAATTTGAAATACCGTCTGCATGCAATTTAATCATTAAGCAATGCCTGTTAATATGCTAGTATTGTTCTATTTAACTTGTCTTTATAATGTTTAAATAAGATAATACGTTAATAAGATTTAATATATTAAATAAATTCGTTTTATGTACAAGATGTTATTGAAAAAAGTTATATCGAATGTCCCTTTAAGCAAGCTGGTTCTCAAATATCCCCCAATACATATTATAATCTATATAATATATTACAACTGAATATAATATACATAACAAAAAAACTTTGTATAATGTATGGAATGGATATAGGAAAACTGAACTGATATTAGAATTATTATTAATTTAAATAACTAAAACGAAATGAAATGCGGTTTTCTGCACCAACGTAAAGAATGTTTTGACCCATTCCTTTGGCATAAAGCCACTTTAATAATAACGAAGTTAATCAGGGAATACGATCTAAATAGGTTACCTTAACACGGGTACTTGATATTATAAAATTACGTGATCTATTGTATTATTAATGCTGGGAACCTAATACCTACATATTCCCAGGTACACACAGTATTTAACCCATTATTTTACATTACCATCATTTTATAAATGTATTTTACGCGTGTCTTAAAGTGTAAATTGACCGTATTATAACATTTTGTTGCGGTAAATAAATTAATTAAATTAGAATTATATATTATACTATAAAAAAAGATAATCATTATTATTCAGCATTAAAGTTTCTGAACATTATTTGAGGGATAGATGAATCCCTTGTAAAATGTTTATCAAAGTTGTAAAAATAAAATCAGTCAAAACAATGTCCCAACTGTGATGGGTATTTACAATGATATAAAGTGAATTTAAAATATTTGTTAACATTCGGCAACCCTATTCAGAATACATAAACGGGATATGGTCAATAGCAGGAGACTTTAAAATAAGATTGTTTAGAATATAAATATATACTACAGGATTTGTCCAGCACTGACATTATCGATATTAAAACACCACAGCGTGCAGGGGTTGGGATAAGCCGTTAGGCGTATCTTGTGGACAGCTGATGAAATTGTTTCGAACAGAAGGAGCAATTTACAGCGTGACAGCAGAGACCATAATTTATAATATTATAATAGATAATACAATAGAAAAATACAAATATTTTTTTTAAAATGTTAATAATTAAATCTTTTCTATTGTTTTCAGTGTGAGACAACAAAAATCAATATTCCAAATTGAAGAAGCCGTTTTATCTTCTGCAATCGTATCATGAATATGTTGCATGCCGGAAAACATCTGTGAAATAAGGATAGAATGTCAAATTCTGAAAGAGATATATACCAAATAAAAGTCAAAAATGTCTAATTTATCGGCGTTTAAGAAAAGGTGGATTGAGAAATGGTGTTTGGCGGTGAACCCTTTTCTCCTAGATGGCAGCATGTGCACAATGACCGGAGTTTATCACGAGGAAGATCCACATCTTCTAGCTAAAAATGGCGCGACTTGCTGTGTCATGGGGCAGACTTCTAGGAATTTCGACGTGTTTGAGACTGGTAAACTGGCGGTAAATGGTGAAAGATTAGTGGACACTAAACTCGATTTGCTTCCATCCGTTAAACTTTCGTATAGCCATTTATCAAGAAGAAAGTTTGATCGTCTTATGAATGGGCTACCCGTTATATATAGTGGCGGTGGTGATACCCCGGATGAAAAACTTAGTCCCGTGATGTTAACTCAGCAGCCCCAGACTGACAATAGATCTCTGTATAGAAGACAAACGACGGATTCTCCAAATTTGAAGAGTTGTGAAATAAGTGTTATACATTCATCGTCGCCTGCTAGTAAACACAGAAACGCTTTCGCCCCAAACCGAACTGTATCACGGGCAAGACAAAAACTTTTACAGAAGTCAACGCCATCTTATAAGTCCCGGCAACTTGAAAACTATATCCCCATTCAAAACTGTTGGACACGGTGAAAACAATTATAGAACAGACTATATTTCATTTCGTTAAAACATCAAAACCAGTTATGATCTTCTGGTTTATTCTACCGACGTGAATTATTAGGGTATGCGTTCCAAATTTCTTTGGGGCATTGTTACCTCTATAAACTTTGATCATTGTAACATAACAGCCACAAGTTATGATTATATCGAGCAGGAAATACTGACTCTCTCCGGGACATCTAATACCACCCAGATGTTGTCCGGTAACAAAATAACGTAGATGACCGTTTTGTATCCATCTTGAAATTCATCCGTTTCTCTCCAATGTCGTACAAGAGTCGACCTTTAACCGTGTCATTGTATTGCAAATGTTGATCTATTCGTTACCTTGTGTGCTGTTTTGAAGTTGGAATATGTTGTCTATTAGACAATTCTATATAATAAGTAGACCTCAATGATTTGGGTCAAAAATAAAATTGTCGATTTCATATGCATTAATATGTTGATTTATTTGTAGGATGCCAATCAGCGTTCGTTGACAAATTTACTCCCAAAGGTCGTTATCCAGCCTCTGCCGCCAGATTGGAAAAAAAAGTTCCAAATATTATTATAACAAGACTTAAGATAGTTGAACGAGACACAGATAAACGTTCCGAATAATCTTTGAAAAGAATAAACCTTTTTTCATTCACTGAATTATATCCGAGTGATCTCCAGTCAGATTTTGTTTATTAACTAAAGTGGCGTTCTTGCTACATAAATGCTCATTGGTTCCAGTTTTCGTAGACCTGTGGTCGTTGCGTATCTGCGATTGTTTCACTATAGAGGCGACAATTCTTGCTGATTGTGTCTTTCATATATAAACATAAGAATGCTTTCTTAAATAGTTGTAATATTGAACTTACGAGTCAGTATGCGACCCAATGTGTCTAAACCCAAAAGTTGAGTACCCCTAGATGTCAAATAAATCATATGTACGAAAATAATTCATGGCTTATTGGGATAGACTAATTCAATGGTAACATGTGCAATGGGAAGGGGGTGGGAGTGGGGTGAATTTTAAATTCGAATTCCATCTGCAAATGGTTCTTTAATGCGCACTATAATATGTACACGAACGGTCCTTTTTTTCCCATCCGCTCAAATACGCATAGTTTGTTGTGCTCCACATACACCATCCATAACTAACACGTATCAACCATGCGTAGAGACTAGTTCCTTACGGACAGTGACTTACACCATTGTGTACTGCGGATGAACCTCTGATTATTTTACCATCCTATCGACTAGGCACACCCGACAAGTGACAACCGTGCTTGAAAAATCTACAAGTAACAAAGTGGTCCCCACCCCCTAATTTGTAACTGAGCCATCTTAGAGCCTCTGTAGCAATAAATTTGTCACATAGACCTGCTGCGAACGTTATAGGACATCCTACCGCCTTCCTCACGATGTACGGTTTGCCACTACCGTAGCAATATTCCATTCAGGAATATGTGCACACACTCACAGATACTTTTGTACTAAGGGGAGGGGGGGGGTACAAATGCCACATCTTGTTATTTAGTCTAGAATTCCATATAAGAACAGGCCGTAGTGTCACTGTGCGGGCAAACTTTCCCTTATAGCACACTGTATGGCGTATGCCCGTCTTTATTAGCCCAGTCGGAGCAGAACAATGGGACGTTAAACCCCCTTTCATTTCATGTAATATTATCTGACCAATGTTCAAATTCTATATAGTTTGTTTTCAGTAATTTCATATGCGCATTTTTTGTGTTAAACCGTCCATCTGTTGACGTGGTACTTATTATTTACAACTTATGTGTTTCATTAATAAATTGATGTTTTTCTCAAACCGACGATTAATACATCGTTTGGTTCATTCAAAATATGTTTTCTTCCTACATCATTGATTTTACTTATATACGCCTTGCTGCTGATTGGTCACCATGAAACATTACACTTGTCGAACCAACTAATGACCAAAATAATTGATTTAGCTTCCACATAGCTTCTAAATAGTTTTAAGAAAGGACAGTCAGGATTCCTTATTGTTGTTCGAAATGGGGAATTTATCAGTCTTTTGTATCATTTCTGTGGCACTAATCAGTTTAAATATATCCCCAGTATTTTCAGATGAGGAGGAACTGGTTACGGTATGTACAGTATTACCATTTTTTTTCATTTGCATCATAAAACCGTTCAGGTTAATCGATTGCTATGGAGTCATACTCACACTTGTCGGAAACAGTTTTCATTATTCTATACAAAAATACTTTCCGTGAAATAAATATAATCTAACTATTAAAAATCTGTTCATTTCTGAATATTACGGTGGAATTAACAAACTGGTTATTATTCAGACATGCTCAACTTATTTTCAAAAGTAACTCTTTTTAAAAGCAAGGATGTGTCAACGGTTTTTCAAACAATATTATAACAGTGGCATAATTAATTCCACACGTCCACACTGTAGACCGGAAGTGATTTAACATTCAAAAGTAACTCTTTTTAAAAGCAAGGATGTGTCAACGGTTTTTCAAACAATATTATAACAGTGGCATAATTAATTCCACACGTCTACACTGTAGACCGGAAGTGATTTAACATTCAATCTATAATGACTTTCGACTTTTGGTCTGACCAGGCACTTTTGTTGTTCTAGAAGATGACGCTCTCCAAAAAAAGCCCACGGGTTCACCAAGCAATGTACGACCATCTTTAAACTTAGTACGGTTGTTCCTTTGGACAATAAAATTGCGCATCGATTGAAGACTCCGAATTTGGATATGACGTCAGTTCACGGTACGATCGTACATGTACTTGTTTTCGCCTAGCCTTTTTAAACAGAAGAAAAACGAATGCAAAATTCGGTAATCTGAAAGCAGATTGACTAGCTTCTGTTGTATAGATGTATGTTTGTCTGGTGTTCTATAGAACTTTCAACGTCTAATATAAATATTTTATCTCCGAACTAATCTGACATACCGTCTTCGGTTCCTCTGCAGTTGAAAGTTTACGATGAATATCGTTAACAAAGTAGGGAATATTCATTGATACAAAATGTTGATATTGCAGTGTTTGTTTGTTGATCAATGGTTCGGACATGTTAGATGTGAAGATCCATTAGAAGATTTACATTGTGAAATGGGATTATCGGTATGTATTACAAATAAGTCAATACTTAAAGGGATAATACACCGAAGAAAATTTAATATTTCTGATAAACGCGACTATTCGATGTCGTTTGTGAACTTTGTAAAGAGTAATTACAACGCGGTAGTACCCTGGAGAATTCGATAATTCGAAAAAAGCTCCACTCAAACTCCTTCCCTAAGGAAACTAACAAAAAATTATTAAAAGAAAGAATCTGATTATCAACACAACAGGTTTATCCAGGCAAACGATGACTGGTAAAAAAAGACAAGGCCTCGCTTGAGGCTCGAATAAAGGGTTCCAATAAGAGCCCTCAACACAGAATTAACCAGTTTATCATGGATTTCTCCATTAATTTAAGCTCTTAGCTTGTTTGTTGTTTGTTTTGCCGAACAGTTATGCATTACGCTCCAAACGATTCCTCTCTTTCTTAAATATATGTCAGCTTTAGCAACAATTGTGTTCCTAGAGTTTTACATGTAATACTCACTATGCTTTTTTTCTAATAAAATCAAATAATATATAGATAATATGATTCCTATATTCATTACGATTTTTTTCTATTAAAGCTATGTAGATGTAGTCCAAATCAGGTTTGTTCTGCTAAATGTGTACACAATACAGAGACCTCAGGAGAGGTACCATGTAATTACATGTGTAAATCAAAGGCTAAGATATCAGTAGAAAAGAATAATAATGAACGTTTTAACCAAGGTTTACAGCTAGGAGGCTGAAATGAATTTTATTGGAAATAAAAGTCTTATCCAAACATTCATTACTTTGTTATGAATATTGTCACCTGCCATCAATTTTTGTGCTTTTGTAAAAGAATTATGTCCCTGTACCAGACTAAAGCGCGTGTTGATTAGTATCCGAGTCTGGATACCGTTATTAAACTTTCCGACATAGTGATGTCTGTATTATCAAGAAAATAATCATGACAACCATCTAATAACAACATAAAAATGACCTTTATTACAATGATAAGCAATATTGTGACAAATTATATTTATATATGATACGAAAGTTATACGAGATAAAACAAGCTAGTAAATAAATATGGCGCTTATCTCATCGGAAGCACCAAAATAAAATTCGTTACAAAGTATAATGAATAGAATAGTAAAATTTTTCATTTTAAAATTCATTCACCCCCCCCCCCCCACTTCCTTTTCTGAGAAAATGAGCATCCTTTAAGAAACAGGATTGTAAACTTTCTTTATGGTACATAACGACAAGTATTGGCGACCAGCGATTTATGTCTTCCATACAAGTATTGATATTATTCATTGAAGTCGCTATATATAACTAATTAACTCACACAGTTATCTTCGGCCAAAATGCAAAGGTGGTTTTTTAATCATATGCATGGAAGACATTTGAGTTCTTGATTCTAAGTGTTTAGTTCTAACTTATTCATTTGCTACCTACAATCCACATCTGTACACAAAAATCGATATATGTACGTCAAAATCAACATTTGTTGGGTAAATTCTACAATTGTCAAAGGATAATAAATATTTGTGTTTATTTGTGCTTCTAAAAAATCTTATACACATATAAATGACAATTAACATATCTTCAAAGGTCGATGTTTACATACAAATCTTACCCAAAGAGATTCTGCAACAAATATGGTACAAACGGAGAAATGTTGACGCTTGGCCAATTTTGATGGTCAAGATCTGTATCTGAACATGTTTGGAAAAATGAGTTTGACCATTTGTATGCCCAATTAAAAAACACACAGAATTTATGCCCATTTTGAAAAAATACATATTATGCAGCGCTGTAATCTTCTTTGACAGATGTAGAATGTTGATATTGGCGTGCAAAGGGTCGATGTGGTAACAAATAAAGAAGTTACTACTAAGGATTAAGAACCCTTAATAAATACCTTAAATGTATTCTATACAATCAAGCTTATATTGTTATTCATATCAATATTGTTAACAAAATGAACATGCAGAAAAATCTGAACGCAAAATAACACTTTTATTCATTTTGAATCTAAATTTTATATCCTTAGTCTAATGAGGACAGGTATACACCTTTTGATTTAAGACAAAATGGAATGGCATAGTGTGCAAGCTCTTTACGAACGGATGTAGGATTGACAGTACAATCTCAGCATCGACATCGTCTGCGGACTATCAAATTTTCAGTAGAATAAGATCTGCGTTGCATTTCGCAAAAAAATTAACTATCGGCTTTAATCAAATTAACACTTCCGATTCTACAAAAATCAAAGAGGTCCTGTCTATTTAATACGAAACTATCTAAACCTAATTTTAAAATAATTGGTTACATAACAATAAATAAATAATAAACATATGCAATTGAACCAACAAAACATAAACATAAATATTTATTAAGTTGTATTTATTAAGTTTTGCCATTTTTACAAAACTTGGAGTACATGTAATGTTTTTGGTAACCATGGCCATTTTTACAAAATTTGTAATGTTTTTGATAACCATGGCCATGACCCAAACGTCAACCTTGGTGGAAAACGGATATCATGATACTTTTTCCCGATAAAGGTTGAGTCGATTATGTGTCATTAATTACTGTTCCCAATATTTTGCAACATTGACATGTTCAATAAGTGTCGACAGCTGTTGCACCAAAATGTTTTCCACGGATGATGACTTCTGTGATTCGTTTTAATTCTTCTGAGAAAAGAAAGGAAAAAACCTCTAAATTCCAGAAATCCCTAATACAGACCGTCAATTAGAAGAGACAAGCACGATAGGTTCGCGTTCAGCCCACTGGAGTGAGATTCCTTGTGTCTCAAACGCGGCCATTACGAGCAGTAGTGTACGTAAAAGCATTTTGTTGGTCAACAATCGTGAACTAGCTTCAAGCTTTTTACCACGAGGTCCTTCGTTCAGTGAAATGGCATCTTGGATACCTTTTTGTTCAAATTTGAACAATATGGCGGAAGGGGGAATCTACAGTTTGAAAGCTGACATGGATGAAATACCAGTGTGCTTGCTAAGGTCTCTTCTGCCCTTAATGTCTAAATGTTCAAGGCTTTGACTTTCCATAAAGAGCATCCGCAAACTTAGAACAACCCATAACAGAATTAAATGGAATTTATAACAAGCGGTTGCCATGCAAGATACGCCCACATTTTGCAAGAGATGGACAGAAACAAGCTAAAAAAAAACGATTTTTCGTACAATCAGGGGATATAAAACAAGACGATATGTCCGATATGCGAGAATATCAAAAGGAATCGACATCTCTGGGATATAAACATATATTTAAGTTCCATTAAAATCAGATAGGAATTCTAACCTCTAGAGTGTCAACAACCTTGGTATTGCATACTTTTACACTATCGGCGTACAAAGAGCGGCCATTTTGTCGGACAGTTTCGGTCTGATTTTCACGAAATTCGAATTAAACCGTCATAAGGTTGTAACACTGATATATTTAAACCTTTTTTTTAAACTCGGATAAAAATTATCCGAGGGTGCACAACCTTGGTATTACATACTTTAACACTAGTTGCGTACATAGACCGGCTATTTTGCCCGACAATTTCGGTCCGATTTTCACGAAATTCGAACTCAATCACCATAATGGTGTAACTGATATATTTGAACGTTTTTTTAATCGGATAAAATTGTGTCCTCTCGGTGGACCACAAGCTAAAATGGCGATTTTTCGTACAATCAGGGTCCATAATGCGCGAATATCGAAAGGTATCGAGATCTTTGGATTATAAACATACATTTTAAGTTTCAACTAAATCGGATAAAAATAGTGATCTGTTGAGTGTCGCACAATCAGGGGCCATAATCCATGAAGTTTCATTACGATACATACCAATATCGGAACGAACCTAGACCTTTTAGAGATAAACCTATATTTTAAGTTTCGTCAAGATCGGATAAGAATTGTGACCTGCAGAATGTTCACAAACAAATTGTGGACGGACGGACGGACAGGGGCGACGATAATTTACGTCCACAGGAAAATGTGGGCGTATAAAAAACAATAATTTTTAGCTATATATATATTTAATTGTTTAACCGAGGTAGAAACATGTTGAATGCAAGATTGTGCCATCATGTTATTAAGTATATCAGCTAGCTGATAAATAGGTAGATGTATATTTATAATATTTTACATATTGAACAATGACTATAATTCTTTTAATGAATGAATTCACTATAGCATGCCTCAATAAAAACTCTGTTTTCAAACTTTTATAAATATTTTCTTAAGAGCTTATCAGTCAAGATTATTATGGCGATACTCATGATTAAGTTGTAAAAGTTACATCTGCATTGCATATGGCACTCTATAAAATACTAGTATTCAAATATAAACTAAAAGAAAATATTATGACTATTAAAATAAAAAATATTTACAAGTACATTTTAAAAAAAACATTATAAAAGCACTAGTAGCGAATATCAAAAACATTATTAAAAACGTAACTATTTACAGTAATGCTTAATTAGCACTTTTAGATATACATCTACATGGAGATCTATAAACATACTGTACGTCTATAGCTCCAAAATAATAAACAACTAAAATGGAAAAAATCCATTAAATGCATAAATCCTGTTATATACAAAATGTCATAGACTAAATAATTGAAATACAAAATAAAATGCAATAAGTATTTTAATCCTATTAAGTATTTAATCAGCGAGAAAAGTGAAAAACGACTTTTTGATTTCCCGCCCTACGTTCAAATTCAAGGACAAAGGGTCATTTTAAGTATTGTTAAACTGCATTCGTAACCATGGCAAATGAATTGACTATTAAAGGGAGAGAAATGAGGTTTAACGTCCACTTGACACAAACTAGGTCATTTCGGGACTAACGTATGGTTATTTAGCAGTGGGAGGAAACCGGAGGACCCGGAAAAAAACCCACGAGGTTGGAAAGGCGACCCTACTCCTTGTCACCTACAAGTGGAGAATCGAAACCACGCCACTTAACCCAATAACAGATCTTCTGATCCAACGCGCACGCGTTAGCCATTCGGCCACCCAACTCTCCCACTGACTTTTAATTCAATTGTGTCATAATGTTACACAGCATCGTTAGAGACGTAACTTTTAAGGGACAAAAGATCATATCTTTATCGAATTAAAAACTTTACATTCTAGTCTCATAATTTTAGCAACAAATATTAATAACTTACACGATCATAGGATATCGTTTCTAGCGATCTATTAGAAAAATTTTAAATGTTTAAGAAATTTGCAATCAAAACATATCTGACACCTTTAGTCTTGAATAGGGGAAACATTAGTGAATAAGAGTTACTCTTCGTGTTAAAAAGATTTTCCTTTTTAACTGCATCACACGATCTTTGACAACGTCAAATCGGATTTGAACAAAGTGGATATAACAAGCCAACAGTGAGGCTGATGTCCCCCGCCGAAATCCGCAAATAAATAGATGACACATATTAATTAATCGCACATCTATTTTTTTCAAAAGTATCGAGCAATCAAACTGTTTATCAACTATACACTAAATTTCATCACTCTCTATCAGACAGAATCAAAGTTATATTGTCCCAAAGCATCGACCAAGGAAATTGCTTATCTCTGCTTAGCTTGAGATCGATATGTTAATCATTGAACTCAGTCAAGACGAACATCTACATCAAGTTTAAACATTCTACCTCAATTAGAAGCAGTGTGAACATTTTAGCTCAATTAGAAGGAGAGTTATTGTGTTCCGAAGTCTCGGCCAATCAAATTGCTTATCGCTCTGCTTACCCTGAGCAGAAAATGCTCATCATCGAACTTAGTCAAGGTACTGATGTAATAAAACTATACACCAAGTTTCATCACTCTCACTTAATTAGAACTAAAGTTATCGTGTCCCAAAGCATCAACCAATCAAATTGCTTATCTCTGCTTACACTAAGCAGAAAATGCTCATCTTCGAACTCCATCAAAGCATTGACCTAATATACACCCACACCAAGTTTGAACATTCTAGGTCAATTAGAAGGAGAGTTATTGTGTCCCAAAAAGTGTGACGGACAGACAGACGGACGGACAGGCAGGCGGACAGACAGACAGACAGACGGACGAACCCATTTTAATAGTCCCCTGCTTTCTTCAAAAGGCGGGGGACAACTAAAGTTATCGTGTCCCAAAGCATCAACCAATCAAATTGCTTATCTCTGCTTACCCTAAGCGGAAAATGCTCATCTTCGAACTCCATCAAGGCATTGACCTAATCAACACATACACCAAGTTTGAACATTCTAGCTCAATTAGGAAGAGAGTTATCGTGCCCCAAAGTATCAACCAATCAAATTGCTTATCTCTGCTTACCCTAAGCGGAAAATGCTCATCTTCGAACTCCATCAAGGCATTGACCTAATAAACACATACACCAAGTTTGAACATTCTAGCTCAATTAAAAGTTATCGTGTCCCAAAGCATCAACCAATCAAATTGCTTATCTCTGCTTACCCTAAGCGGAAAATGCTCATCTTCGAACTCCATCAAGGCATTGACCTAATCAACACATACACCAAGTTTGAACATTCTAGCCCAATTAGGAAGAGAGTTATCGTGTCCCAAAGCATCAACCAATCAAATTGCTTATCTCTGCTTACCCTAAGCGGAAAATGCTCATCTTCGAACTCCATCAAGGCATTGACCTAATAAACACATACACCAAGTTTGAACATTCTAGCTCAATTAGGAAGAGAGTTATTGTGTCCCAAAAAGTGTGACGGACAGACAGACGGACAGACAGACAGACGGACGAACCCATTTTAATAGTCCCCTGCTTTCTTCGAAAGGCGGGGGACAATAAAGTCTCTTAATTGGAAGCAAAATACAAAAATTAACGCGTTCCTCTAAATAGTAGAATTCACTATATATAAATATTAAGTCCAGTGTGTCACTGAACGTGTAAGTTTAGCTTAAAAGAACCTGGGCTATACAATGTTTCATATAATTTCATATAGTTTAACGAAATGATATTAAACTAGTATGACGTCTGTCGGGGAGTATTAATTGGTACAACGATTGTTTTATATCTGTAAGCTTTTAAGCCGATCTGCTACCACAGTCCGTAGGACACGCTTACCCCTATTTTGATGGCTTCATTATTACCCCGCCATATATAATCATGATACAGCAACTGAAAAAAGTCGAACACTTCTTATTGCATAAATGCCAGTTAAATGAATATCAATATAAGGCACGCGTTCTCATTTTCACAGTCAATCACAAGAAATGGGGTTTACCCAATAGGCACAGCAACATTAAAAGTTTTAATCCAGTGTGTGAATTTGGTGCAATCGTGAGTGTCAACTATAATTGCACATCATTTTTTTCTTTTCTTTCTGAACAAAATTCACCGTTCACAAGGTTTCAACCCTCGTATCACATTCTAACTGAACACAATCTAACATGATCCAAAATGAAGATGACTGTTTACATCTGGATACAGTTTTGTACATATCACAGGTCAAAGTTCACTGGTCATAACATTGGTACCACGATTTAATTTAAAGGTCTCCATTTCCTTGTCTAGGTCATTAACAAAGAGGCGATCGTTTCGTAAATATTCAAACGATGGGTCAATAGGGGGATTTTTCTGTTTTCTCTCAAATAAACTGACGGGTCTAAAATACGTTGGTCTGGAATTGGGCTGAAAAATAAGAAAGAACATGAAATGGATAAAGCAGTAAGGATATACTCAAATGTTCCCAGTTGTCTAATTAAAACTGTACCGACATTTTATTTTCCGTTTTTATTTTTACTACACCCCCATTTAAAGACATTTCTGTATGACGCATTGGTCGACTCCAGTTCAATCTACCAAGCAAACAAAACCCGTAGCAGACAAAAAGTCGCTAGAAATCGTTTGAAAGGCTCTGAGTATCGTGACAATGGTATTATTATTCTGTAATACTTACAAAATTTCCTCTCCTTTGAACCGTATTCTTTTTCCTAAAACAAAGCAAAATAGTTTGCAGTCAAATATGTGCCTATACGTTTATTCTTTTAGCGAGAATTAACATAATGATTAAATAGTTTAGTTACACGGACAGAAAGATTAATAAAAAAAAATTTAGCGTTTTGTTTGTTGTTGTTTCTTCCGAAAATATATATACATTGTCATATATTTTTTATAACAATTTCTTTGAATTTTTTGTGTGTTTAAACCGTGAAATTTTTCCCGACCCCTTTTTACTATTTGGCGTGAGGTTGGTCTATAACATGAAATTGTTGCGCAATGCATTTATTACCAATCGTACATGATAGACATGATATAAATGATAAAAAAAGAAATGGGGTTTAACGTGCCACATTTCTGCGCCAAACGGTCTAAAGAAAAGGGCATAAGTACGAATTTTCTTATCAGGCCCTCCGTCCTGCACTAATGGCAAGGGGAACCTTGGGTGGCAAATCCCAAAAAAACCTTCTAGGATAAATCCTGGATCGAACATGGCACTTCCTGGTTAATGAGCCAGCACTATAATCACCGATCCATCGCGCCCTAACTCCCTTCCCCTCCCCTCACTTGGCTCTTCCACATGCTTTATAAATGACATTAACCGCAATATTATTACTGTATTTCTTACAGTAATATTTAATACATCATCTGTATTAAAATCCTTACCTCAGATACAAGATGGCAACAACACATACTATTGCCACAAAAATTATGCCTGTTAAACATCCTACACCTATCATTAATCTTTGGTTTTTAGCTTTTAGTTCTGAAACAATAAAAACCGAGATATTTGAAATACCAAGTTCAGTGGTGCAGTGAGACCGCACTACGCTCCGCAATCCCAAAGGACAATATCTTGTTCCATCAGTGGTGTGAGTAGGCCTACCAAAAACAAGCGAAAGTCGGATTGCTTACTAATATTAGGTGGGGTTTGGCTTAAAGATGCATTTTGTAAGGTTTAGATAAAGAGCTGGCCGGTCTTGTTATAATAGTTCCAAAATAAATAATTCAAAATTAATATATTGAAATTTTCATTCAAATTACTTTATTCTGAGCGAAGTTATCACTGTTTGAAGTTTGGACATAGATTGGTTATTAACGTTATTTGTTAATCGAGACTCAGACTCGCATCTCCATCTTTATATTAAATCATTAAAGGGAGATCGTATTTCAACCCGTTCACATCTGCGTCATCCGGTGGTCTAGAGGGTTGATTATCATAGGCTTACCATATGAATAAATGTCACAATAACAAATTATATATCATTTTAAGCCTAAATAGTCACCTTCAATAGGTAGATTTAGCTCTTACATAGTTTGATGTTTGATTTTTGTTTATTTGGTGCAATGTCTATTCTCTGTCTTGTCCGCGGGTTTATCTTGTAGATTTTTGTTTTGCGTGTAGTGCGGTCCTCCTGCACTTACTATAATGTATCTTTAATTGTCGGCAGTTGAACACAAAGTCAGTTATATCTCAACATTGGCTGTATCTCACAGTGTCACTTGATAAAGTCAATCAACCTACGAGCTTTAATTAAATCGACATTTACTTACCACTGATTGTAGAATAGAGTTTTCTATCATCTGGATTCCCGGAAGTTGCCGGGTCCCTGCCAATCGCTATTGGTTTTGTTATTGCAGTTGTCGTGGACTTGGTAGTCGTTGTTAGTGTTGTTGTTAATGTTGTTGTTGGAGTTGTTGTTGGAGTTATTGTTGGACTTGTCGTTGGAGATGTCGTTGGCGACGTAGTCGTTGGCGTTGTATTCGTTGTTGGTGTCGTTTTTGTTGGAGGTGTCGTGGGTGTCGCTGTTAGTACTTGTGTTGTTGTTGGAGTTGTTGTATGATTAGATGTTGTTGGAGTTGTTGTAAGAGTAGTTGTTGAAGTTGAGGTTGTTAGGGTCGTTGTTGTTGGGGTCGTTGTTGCGATCGTTGTCGAGGGCGGTAGTTTTGTTGTTTGTATCGTTGTGGTTGGTGGAGCTGTCGTTTGCTCCGACGTCGTGGCGCCATCAGAAGACGACACGGTGACTAACAACGCCAGCAGAC
Organism: Patella vulgata; assembly: GCF_932274485.2. Classification (NCBI taxonomy): domain Eukaryota; kingdom Metazoa; phylum Mollusca; class Gastropoda; family Patellidae; genus Patella; species Patella vulgata. The sequence goes on from NC_065885.2 coordinate 51,804,886, forward strand.
CTTGTAGAAGAGAGATTGGTGTTACGCATTAAAGATTTCTCGTATCACATATATATATTTTGAAATGACAGCATAACATGTTAAAGGGGTGGTTATCATTATGCAAATATTAATATAATCACGTGATTATCGAGAGAGAGAGAGAGAGAGAGAGAGAGGGGGAGGTTTAACTTTAACGTCCGTCACACAAACTATGTCATTTCGGGAACAAGTGTACAATTTTATTTCAATAATACGCTTGTGCGTAGGGCCTTCGGAAGTGGGAGGAAACCGTAGGAGGACCCAGAGAAAATCCATGAGGTTAGACTACTAGTTACGTACAATTGTGGGATCTAAACCCCGCTAATTGACTCAATGGCAAACACATTGGCATGCACGTAAGAGAACCCTTGACAGTAGGAAATCAAAATAAAAGTAGGGCTTAGCACCGCTGTCCTGCCAAAATTTCCAGGACATTATAGGTAATTAGAGGGTAACTTTACACCGTGAATAATTCAATCGGACCACAACTTTAGACCCCAAAGCACCTACATGATTATTCAAATTGATCAATTGCGATGATTTCAACAGTAATTATCAGAAATTATTGGAAATCAATAGACATGGACGACCACATTTAACTATGCGCATAATTAAAGTAAATGGGACAAAAAAGACAAATCTCTAATCTGATAATACTGGATTAGGATTTGTAAAATTAAAATGATTATAATATCATACCAAAAATAATGTTTGCTAGTTTTCTATTTTTCATAATGTCAAAGTAATAATACTGTATTTAAACTGTTAATGACGTCATCTGCAGCAATACTCCTCTAATACTATCTTCTTCATCTCACTGGGTAAAACTAAAGAAATAGAAAAAATATAATGTAAACCTTTCATCATTGTTATGTACAGTACCTAATTTGGTTTTGGGATGAAATATTTCTATCAATATAATTGCGACTGATTATGATTAATTTATAATAGAGCATAAAAAATTGATAATAGCCCTAGTCTCAAAATCATAATTTCGTTATATTTTCGAATATCAGACGGCAGTTTGGCAGGACTTTTTAAAATTTTTGATTCTTATACCCTAGGTGGAAAGTGGTTCGAGCATAGATATCCTATAAAGATCTTTATAGGATATTTATGGGTTCGAGCGTTCATATTGGTGTTATTATTGTTAATTAGACTGAATAACCGAGCCCATCAGAGGCCGGATCATCCAGTCTAGCTAATGTAACGACAATCCATGCATAGGCCTACGTTGGGGTCGCGTTTTGTTTTATTTCGAATTCTTTCTATTCTAAACAAACAAATACGACGATACGATGCTTGTTTTCACGCTCAACAATCTTGATTATAATATAACAGACCCGAAATGATACCATAGTCATAACGTAGTCTGTTTTGGAACGGATGTTGATGTGCAATTCGTGTCACGTGACACGTCAGGTGATTTTTGTCTATAAAGTTAGTGCAGGGGGACTGCGCCGCACCACACGCAAAAAAAACCGACAAGGCAAACATGTCGATAAGACAATTTGTAGACGCAGAGGCAGATCCAGGATTTTTTGCAGGAGGGGGTTTGCCAGGTCCCTTTTAAGGAAATTTGACAGTTGACAATGCATGATGCCATCTTCAAATTACGTAGGCATACATAGGCCTACACACTGAGCTTTTTAAAGAGAGAAATCAATTTTTATTATGAATTAATGGGATCACATTGTGGTTCAAATTCATTGATGCAAAGCATTAATAGTGATATCACATATGTCTATATCATTATCTCGCGCTTTGAATGTCCATCCAATCCCACCATCTGATAATAAAGGATAAAGCACACGACCGTGACACTTCTCATAAAAGTGTTGTTTTACAATTTTTGTAGGCCTATTAGCTCTGGGCAAGTATGTGTGTGTGTGTGGGGGGGGGGGGGCGTACGTAACTAACGTTCGAAAACTGCATGCAGGGTAGGTCTGTTGTTCAGATTGACTATAGGCGTTGCAAGAAATAAACAACAAATATAAAATAGTAAGTATAAACTCCTGTGTTGCGGTTTGACTTGCTATCAGGTTGGGCTCGGCACCATATTAAATTATAATATATCTTTTCAGTTACTATTAAATCAACCTTAACGATGCCATTTTTGCTAACAAAAGGTTAGGCCTACATAATATAGAATACAATATTAAACAGAAATAATTAGGCTAGTAGGCCTAAACCTATAATAGAAATAAGTAAAAAAGGGAAACAAATGTAAATAAATAAGAAATGCAACACCATGTCAAAAATGAACACATTATATAGAATATAGTTGGATTGCGCTCTAGCAGAGTGCTGAATAATGACAATGAAATAAATGTGAAGTGAAATTTTCGGCTGTTATAAAATAATTTCCATATGAAAACAGGGAACGAAATAGATACGTTACTGATTGTGATGTCACTCAGGTTTCGTGCACTGTGAACCGACGCAACCCACAATCAGCACAAACATTTGAAGTTAGTTTATATTTCTATGTAAGTACAGTCAATGTGTAGGAAAGCCTGTTTCAAACCAGTCTCACTAGTTCAATATTCACATAATACATCATACTTTACGTGGCCTATATATCACGCTTGTAATTTATGTTTTAAATAAGTATGTCGTACTACAAACAACAGCCATTTTTACATAAATACACACCTGACCCGGCTCACGTTTGGATTATATTTAATGTGAAAGTAAAGTAACGCTAGTTTCGTATTTACGGATACGTGTCTATCAGTAGGCCTACAATAGGCCTAGTGATTGTGGCAAAGTACAACAGAAAGCCCACCCTTTGACCAGCAGACATTTTTAATTGTCAGTTAATTATGTCGATAAAAAGAACACCATGACCCCTACAGAGATCACTCTACTTCATACTTCGAGAATATAATATATGACCGACATATCGAAAAATTAGTATACTGTTTTGTAATGCGGCTCTACGATCTGTCATACACACAAAGACTAAATAAACTTCTTTAAAACAAAATTAGTGTTTTCGACTAAAATCGTCGATCTAGGACTTAGACAGCTTAAGTTTAGTATGTATGACTCGATCCTTTCCTAAAATATGTTGAGCGTAGAATTTCAACTTGCTCAGGTCGGTAACATCAAAAGTGTCCTCTACATTCCCCGAACTCTAATAATCCAACCTCCCCAGACTACCATCATGCACACCCAGACACACACACACACCAGATACAATCCCTTGATCTCAGATTTTGTTCTTAATTGTTATTTATACATTTAGTAGTCGATAGATAATCTCAAACATTAGGCGAAATTAGTGAATTCGACAAGCTGTTTGAGGTTGCAACATTCCCTCAGGGGCGTGTTAGGGGTGGAGCTAGCGTCACGTTTGGCGTGAGGTCTGGGGAGAATATTTTAAATCAGATGTTCTGAGACAATATGTACCTGCTCATTTAGGTGCGTACATGTATAAGATTAGAGTTGAGAGACGCCGAAGCGACTGCAGTGCTTCGAACGTTTGCTTGTTCGACGAAGTTTCGACAAATGGGGGAGTTGAGAGACTCCAAAATGAAGGCAATGCTTTGCACGTTTACTTGTTGGACGATGATTCGACGAATAGAGGATAATAAAAAATAGTATGCTTAAACATATCCTCGAATTTGATGAGTAAAATATTTTCGAAAGTTCATCAAATGTATCAAGATGTTAACAAGCTTGGATACACTATATCTAATATAATGTGATTAATCATCACATGTTTATAAAAAAAATTCAGTCCGTTTTATAAAAGATTAAAGAGTGCTGAAACGTACAGGAAATAGATTTATGAATAGGGTTTCACAATTGTGAATAATAGATTTTCGTCTTTATGACTCCGTAAGACGTTTTCTTTTGATAACACGTATATTATCACTAAAATTGCATCAGCGGATATCAATACATTAGAAAGTAACTCGTCAATTTCATGGTTCAAAATGTACACACCCATAAAAGTGATTGTCACTATTGAAATTAGAGAAATAAAATGAAATGGGGTTTAGCGTTCTACTTTTCTGCACCGATTTTCCCCAACATCGGTTTTTCGTCTCATCCGAACAACTAGACACCGTTCCTAACCAGGTCCTCCGTCCTGCACCATTGGCAATGGGAAACCACGCCAGATGAAATTATAGATTATAGTAGTGCCCTGAAAATATGTCATCATTGCATGATAAAGACTAGATGTTTCACACAATTGTGTCCTGTGTACTTCTTATCACAAGGCTAATAAGAAATAGGCTATTATACTATAAGATATAATACCAACGGAAGGATTAACCCGAACGTATCTCGTTTATAATCTTACTCAGCCGTTACGAAAGTAAGTTATCACATAGCGGAACAGTTGGCGACATAACATCAAATATTCCAAATAGTTTTCTAAGTACATCGGTGTAAATGTTCGCATTATATCCTGTGTTGAATATTCATGTGCTGATTGTTTTATGAATGTCAGCTAACTTGCATTTTTAGAACAAGAGGCCCAAGGAAATTTTGTTTCAGAATATGTGCATTCCAGATTGCACTTACACATAGACATAAATTGCAGTTTTTCGTGTCATTTTGTATAAGACAAAGATTGTCAAACCCCGATCATAATGAGATTCACATTAAATGGAACTGGGCAACGAAACACGCCCGATCCGTCTTCAGACAGTGATCACTGTTTAGTTACCATATTTTGTCATAACAATATGTCTAATTTAAAATCAATAATGTTCATATCGCAGTGTATGCTGTTTGTGTACTGATTTGTGTATTCGTGTGTTTTATACAAACAGTGCTGGATTTCAGCCGCTCTATAAGTGGATTATAGCATTCGTCATTTAAAACAAATAAAGTATTCTACATGAGTAACATTCTTAACTAAATGTCTAAATTATTAACTACGCAATAGATGTGCAACCTTTACAAACGAAAATATTATAAACCTTGGTCTGTGGACTTTTAAAGTCAGGGTCAAATACTCGGGTGCCATCATTTTGTACAGGTCTGTTCACAGAGTAAAGCACCAGTTTTATATACATGTACTCCACTAAACGAACATTACATTTAAGGTTATTTATTTTTAGGTTAGGTTATTTTTTTCCACATATCAGAATGATCAAATGAATCAACCCGGTAATTTATTTTCTGAATCATAATAATCTGAAAGGCGGGGTTTTTATAATCTAAAACAAACAATGCCTAATTTGTACATAATTAATGGGTATGAAGATAATTAATCATCATTATTATTATAAGTTTTAATTGCTAATTACCTGATATTATATAATCATACCATTATACATCCTATAGACCTCGAATTAACATTTTCTTCACAGGAAATAAGAGTTATTTCGTGTTTGAATGACTCGGTAACACGGTATTATTATAGTGTGGTTATATTACATTCCTATGTGTAATCGACAAAAGAATAAAAAAAGATCCCCTTTTATACAGTAAGTTTCTGGCTGACTGCTTATTTCGTTATAGTGCATATATCATAACATAGTTCGTTATTCATTTTATTAAGACGAAGTGTGAATAATATGCGACCTGTTTAAAAAAAAGAAAAAGGAAGGCTTAATAAATAAATGCAATAAAACTGGTTAACAAAAATAAGTTATACAGATAGGTAGGTGCTTTGTATTTGGGCTAGTGATATGCGAAATGTGTTTATGTTTTGTTTTTTAAAGGGAACAGAAGATATGAGTGAATCATTTTCATTTACTACCCACGCAAATCTCCTAATATAGGCCATCAAAAGCTATGATAGCCTGCACTTGCAACTACAATGTACATTGACAATAGGCTACAATTGTCAATTATATTTTTAGTTATACCGGATAATATGAATGAATTCGTCTTTGAGAATCCAACAGGATATGAAATAATATAAACAAATTCAATAGGAATTCACCAGACAGTGACGCTCCTTTGAGCTCTTTTAATGCACTGCTTATATTATAATGTGCAGGATCTCAGTTTTTTGTACCATACGAACGACTAGACACACATTCTTAACCATCCGCCCATGTTACCTCTGAAATATTAAACCAGTAAAAACAATCCGAACATTCTTCGCGGTCCACACAGAGAGACGGTATATATCTTCGGGCCTTAGAGGGTCTTTAGTCTAGCTACCATACTCTATATAAGTCCTATAATTTTTATGGTTTCCAATCACCGGTTGTACGTGGCAATGAGTAGGGTCGCCTGTCCAACCTCGTGGGTTTTCTCCCGGTCCTCCGGTTTCCTCCTACTGCCAAATACCCCTAGTACTCTTCACTAGAATGTTCAAGATTCGAATCCAGGCGTGTGCCGAGAAAACCTTTCACCTGTCGGGGGGGGGGGGGGGCTAAGCGAATGCCTCGGAAATTATGCCTTGGCAAACACGTAAAGAAAAAGAACTAATGGCTGTTGGAATTCGCAGACCAGTAGGCAAAAACTCCGTTTCCCGGACATATTTATCACCATAGTGTAGCACACGTTACCATAGAAACAAACGTTACCATAATATATTAGTCAGTCATTAACTTGGTTTTTTGTGACATTTAGATGTAGAATTTAAATTAATCAACTCAGGTATATGGATATAGAAATGATATGATTCACATACCACCCCTCGAGACACATACAGGTAAAGTTATCAAGTATATGACGGAAACATCTAAAATTAGTACTATTATTGTCAGTAACAATTTGGTGATAATTATTTTGTGACATGTATATTTAGCAAAATAGCACTAAGGTGAATATATATGCATTGTGAAAAGGAAAATCGTTAAACAGAGTTATACCCCCTTATACCCTATTCACCTCTGAACTTTACGCAAAAGATTGACATGTTTGACTAAATAAGGCTGAATTTTGTCACCATTTATAAACACACACACGAACACTTCCTCCATTGATAAAATGTAGTATGATAGAGGTTTCATAATTATCCATTTACCCTTTAACATAGACAACACTCGAAAATGTCACACGTCAGATTTATAAGATTAGAAATGAACTTGAGTTAAAGGCCTATAAAAACTCTATAAGAATTTGTCGTGTTTTCTTTTTAAAATAAAAACTGCTCAAGCGTAACGTATCACTTCAATTTATTCTTAAAGTTGAAATTACCGGACTCGGTGACTTAACGAAGATACTTTAAGCATCCATTGAAAAATATAAACATGTAAAATCTGGCCTTTATAATGAATAAGCAAATTAAACTTACTTTTGTCTTACAGCTGTTATTGTTGTCAGTGAACGTTCTCTTCTTTTTGTATGACGGCTACATAATTAATTCTGTGCTATTCGCCCAATGCATCACGTTAAAATTTTGTCGCTCGCTTAGTCACCGTGGACTTCCCACAGGGGTAAATACTGTCAAAGGTAGGCCATGGGCCTTATTTGCACGTATTTGAGAGGAAGTTGAGCTCCATGAATAGGCTAACGCATGCACAATAGATGCAGGTCTGTACACTACTGTCGTTGACAGGTTTTAGCTAAACATGTGTTAGGTATATAGTAGTCAAATAGCTTACCTGCTTGCTGACCTAGATAAGCCTATATAGTTTTTGTACTGTGAGCTGTATACACTACGTATACATACGTAAATAGCCCTATATAGTCTATTCGTAAATGAACACGAGTAAAATCTATCTTGTAATGTATATGTATCCATATATTATGATGAGATTCGTAGCCCACTCCTCGCGAAATGTGACACCATTTATAAGTCAACTAAAATAGCTGGAGTGAATAAACGCTGACATAATTGTAGTTTTAGCTCATTTCAACGGAAATATAAAAATTTTGCTTACGCCTTTTTTTAGAAAAACAAACCAGATTCGTAAATCATTCACATATCACCCACACTGACTATAATACTGATTTGATTGCATTTAAATGGGCCTTCATACAATTGTAATTTTTGGGAAACAGAATAAAATGTGTAATTTAAACTTAGTATTTTATATTTCAGATGTCGTATATGACAGTAAATGTGAAACAAAACGTAGTTCTCTTCTATATACTTATGCTTATCATAACACAAATGTCATCAAAATCTAATATAAATAAAATGGCTCATTGATTTTATTAAAAAATTGTTTAAAAAAACGTAAACATTAAAACCTATGGGCATTGTGGACTTATTGTTATATATATTCAATGTCTATTGTCACTGGGAATTTATTATAATACCCGGATTAAGAACATTAGTGGCCCTAAGCACTGAAAAAATACAAAAAATTGTATACTCTTCAAAAAAAGTAGGGGATATTCAGATGCAAATATCTATGCAGATTGTGATGTGATAAATAGTCATGGACACTTGACATGCTTTGAGAGTATGTTCACAGATGAAGAACTTATCGCCCCAACAGAACCACTGAGCTGCACATGCAGGAAGGGATGATGAAAACTGCCGCGTGCTGGTTTATCCTATCCATGTTTGCTTTCCTATCGGTTCTTGCATAAGATTTACTGTTTAGCATATCTTTGCTTAAGTGGGTTACTTTTAATTTGCAATGAGACGTCTTCAACATGATGAACGTCTACGTGCTATTGGCATGCTTCAAATGGGTTCTACACAGCGAGCAGCAGCCAACATGCTTAATGTGTCACAGTCTGTGATCAGCAGACTGTGGGACCGGTACCAACAAACACACAATGTTGATGAAAGGCCTCGTTCAGGTCGTCCTAAAGCCACTACACAACCCAGGATCGATACATTCGTACACAGGTCCTGCGAAATCGATGACAAATGGCCAATCAGCTTTCTGTAAACTTGTACAAAGATACAGGAATTCGAGTTACACCCCAAACGATTAGAAATCGGAAACATACAGCAAATTTGCATGCGCGACGACCGCGTGTTGTGCTTTCATTAAGTCGCAAGCAAATGACAAACAGGCGTCAATGGTGTAGGCAGCGTAGAAATTGGGGTAATTTTCGACGGGCGCGTGTAATGTTCTCAGATGAGTCCAGATTTACTCTGGATTTCACCGATAGGCGTGCTCACGTTTGGAGGCGTGTAAATGAGCTCCATGTTAACGTTAACGTCAGACAGCATGGCGGATTCGGGCGTGGGTCTGTTATGGTGTAGGGAGGAATCACCATGACTATTAGAACGGACTTGCATATTGTTCAAGGAATGGTCACTGGTGTGTACTACCGTGACCACATCCTGGCACCGATAGTTCTGTCCTTTGCTCAACGTGCAGGTCGACGTTTCATCTTTCAAGATGATAATGCCCGTGCCCACCGCGCTCGTGTCGTGAATGACTACCTCCAGCGTCACCATATTGTCCATATGCCTTGGCCAGCCATGAGTCCTGACCTTTCCCCTATAGAGCATATCTGGGACATGATTGGTCGATGTCAACGTCAACCGACAACACTGCAAGAATTGGCCGTAGCACTGCAAGAGGAGTGGGTCAGATTGTCCCAAATCGTGATTGGACGGTTGATTATGAGCATGCCACGATGAATTGCTGAATGTCTGAGGATTGGTGGAGCAATTCCTCATTATTAAGACAAAAATCAAAAACGTCTATTTTCACTTTTGACAGTGTATCTCTTTGCGAGTGAAAGGGGGCCGTGTCAGATAAGCCGTCCATATGAACTGTTTATATTCATGTGTAGGCAATTGGCCTGTTATCCTGTTATTAACATACACTGGTTACCTCTAATAAAACAATAGTGCAATTCCGCAGTTTTGTATATTTATATTTATGTCATTTATTATGAGTGTGTGTGTGTGTGTGGGGGGGGGGGGGGCTGTTTGTAGTCTCTGGTTCAGCTGCGCTTCTTACACGGTGATAAATCTTGCACGAAAAGAACTCTGTAGCAAACATACTCCCAGTTTTTGCTTAAAGCGAGAATTTCACATTTTCTAAGAAAGTCAAAACATAATTATTTCTATGTCTTTTGCTCAATAGGTTATCAACTCACTATTATACGATCATGGGCATTATATCCCACCCTTAAAAATCATTGACACAGGACATAATAACACAATTACCTACCTTGTTTTCCTATTACCTCCATGGAATAGCTATGTTCAAACGTTTGAATTTGAAGCTGAAAATGATATTTTTGCAAATTTTTCAGCGGACAATAGTAAATTATAGGATTAATAGGATTATTCATTAACAAGGTAGGACTGTTTATGGGTACCATATTTTTAAAAATTTTATTTTAATATACGCGTTTTCGCCAGTGGAAAATCGCAGCGTGTATTTACATGTTTGGGGAATCCCGTGTAAATGACATCATAAGTGAAGATTTATCTTTACAACATGAAGCCCGATAACGTCAACGTTTATGAGCCACCATTTTGTAATAATTCATGTCTAAAAAGTCTGCCATTTGTAAGCTGAATTTGCAGAAACAGGAGCGGTTGATTGGCTTAGCGGAAGAGAATCCGTGTGTGTACGCCAGAATGTAAACATAGGCATGCGCACACTTTACGCGAGGTAAACGCCAGGGAATAGGTCTCTCAATGGAAACATCCATCACATTTTCTTTATAGCGATGTTTTCTCCGGCGGAAACGCGTACATGGAAAGCTGACCGATTACTATTATAGCTTCTTAATTTCCGAAGGACTCATCAGGCGGCATGGGGTTTAACGTTCACTCGACAGCAACTAGGCCATTTCGGGACTGACATATGCGTTCAATTTCATTTCAATAAATCGCTTGCACTTAGGAGTTTTTTTTTTGCATTGGGGGAGGAGACCGGAGGACCCAGAGAAAACCAACGAGGATGGACAGGCGACCCTCTACTCTTTGTCACGTACAAACCAAGTCAGTTGACTCAATGACAAACCTTATGTTTCTGCCTACATTGAAATGCGGTCGTATATTATTGTATCGACCACTGACTGTCCGGCCACCCTGCACGTTTCAAGTCAGTAGCTTGAAGCGTATATATGGTATTAGTGTCAGTGGCTTGTGGCACGAAGTAACAGTATATTGTCGCATACATAATATATTATGTCAACGCTTGGGCGACATAATATATTGTGTTGACGCTCCAAGCGTGTTAGCATATTAGACCTGTAGACTCAGTGGAATGTACGCGTCATCAGAGCCATAGAAAGTGTCCCTGTAAATAAAAGAGGGCATCCTTATCAGAAAAAGGGCACCTGTGATGTCAGAATTTCAAAAAAGGGCACTTTTCTTTCGGATTAGGGTTAGGGTTAGGGTTAGGGTTAGGACACAGAAAAGAGAGAAAAAACAGAAAAGAAAAAAACAAGCATTCATTGGTTATCAAAGCGCCAATTAAATCTATCGTTGCAAGTTCATGCCTAGTCACCTCCATCCTAGTTCCAAGCGTTAACATAATATATTATATCGCCCAAGCGTTGACATAATATATTATGTATGCGACAATATACTGTTACTTCGTGCCACAGGCCACTGACACTAATACCATATATACGCTTCAAGCTACTGACTTGAAACGTATCGCCTGGTCCGGCGATATGTCGTCGACAATAGCCCGTGGACGCTTAAGTAGCGGCTCATACGATTGACGTGAAACTTATACTCATGTTCGGGGTATAATTGGAGGGTCTAGAGCACAAGTGATCTAACAACCAACTAAAATGGTTGGTAGTTAGATCACTTGTGCTCTAGACCCTCCAATTACTATCGACATTATAGCGTTTAATCTTATGGAATGATCGCGTGGATGCCCAAGACTAAAAATTGTAAAAGATGTTTCTATAATTCAAAGACGCGATAAGTGTGGATAATTCTTGCCGTCGCGAAGAATAATTAGCAGTAATTGTTTCCGTGGATTTTTGTTCGGTTCAAGGACGGAAGAAGCCTCTCTCGATGGAATTGTAAGACTTGAACTGAGATAAGATTTAGTGTCCTACATTTCTGCACAAACCGAGAGTAAATGAGTTGTGGGGATTAAACGATCTGTCAATAGTTCGTTTAAATTCTCCACAGTTACAAGTTGGCTGGAAATGTCACAATCAAAGTCAAGTTCCATTCAACGCGTGACCATGTACGTCAGTGATCAAAACCGCTACATTAGGATCCTTCTAGTTCAGCAAATTCTCGTATGAATTAAAAAGTTGAAATCATTCTAAAACGTAATTTATTAGCGTGTGATATAACCACACATAACAGAACAATATTATATACAATTCTATAGATATATTTATAACAACAACATTTTAAAAACTTTAACAAGATAAAAAACAATTAATCACATTATCACAGATCAGCTTCTGTGATCCACTGTGACTGACCTCAAGGTTAGCGAGCCAACATCCTACTCACTGAACCACCGAGGCTCCCATACAGTTGTGCGTGCGCACCTTAATCTCGATTTGACCACGTTCGTTATTCTGGGATTTTGTTAGGGTCAATGACCAAAGGGGCTTTGAAGTTGAACTGAGATAGGGTTTAATGTCATAATTTTATGCACAAACCGTGTTGTGAGGTTTTAATAGTCCTATTTCCCATAGATTCGCTGGTTTTCACGGCGAATGGTCAATCAACATTTTAACTGTTTATTTAAGTTCGAAATTGGAAGAATACCCTGACGGTTACAATTTGGCTGGAAATGTCACTCCCAGCGTCTAATTACATTTACCGTGTGACTATGTCACACTAGTAAAGTTCTAACCCAGGAAATTCGCGTATAAATTAAAAATGAAAGTTAAAATCCTTGTAAAACGTAATTTATTAGCGTGTGATATAACAACACATAACAGAACAATATTATATACAATTCTATAGATATAATTACAACAACAATATTTTAAAAACTTTAACAAGATAAAAACAATTAATCACATTGTCCAGGACTTAGATCTGGTACGAAAATGGCGGAGATCACTCGAGTAGTCTTCGTGAAGCATTGGTAGATAAGCCTGGGGATTACATTGAACCTAAAATATAAAAAATAAAGAGAACTTAAATTGTGTTTTCTTAAATATAATGTACAGAGACAACAATCAGTCTGTTTGTCATTACTTTATACATAGTTTATACATTAAATGTACATACCTTGTTACATTCGTAGAAAGCTTTATAACCTCCGTCTAAAAGATAAATTTCTGGATAATACAACTCTGGGTAACGATGACTGTTTTCTTTACGATCTAGACTTCTGAGCAATCTGATTCTGAAATAGAAAGTGAGAAAACATGAAATAATGGAACATTTACAAAGTCCCGCTATTGGCATTTTCATTAGTATAGAAGTTTTATGTACGTTTATAATGAATAACTTGTGTGATAACTTACAATTTGGGACCTCTTTTTTGATGAAAATTCACAATGAAAGACTAAAACTTGACGTTTGCATATAACATTCGCTCTCTGGTTCTCCAAAAAAGATCGAATTCCTTCCTCTGTAAATATATTCATAGCTCCTTGAATGTGACCGCCATCAAACTCGTAAGGGTAGCGACAGTCTATAATGGTATAATCTTGAGAATATTCTCCTTGCAGTAACCGACCCACGGTTTTAGATTCTATGGAAATGAGGTCGCTGTGTTTTCCATCAATTGTTGGTAAACTGTGTTGTGTACTTGCATCACCAATTAAACACGGCTCGCTTTCCATTCTTTCCAAAGCCATTTTAATATCCACCTAAAAGTATATAACAAATCATTTATTATTTAAAGTACATGCAATACAATTTCGTCATTAGAAACGTTTAAGAGAAATATACTTTTGTATACACGTATAGTATAAAAAATTCATAGTATTTACCTGCTGATTAATCATGGTCCTTTTTGACGATTTGCATTCCTGGACGTCTTCTTCTCGTTTACGCTTGTATGAAAACAGTGACCTTTTTGCTTTTATCATTGGTGACGTCTGGCATGAAGTTGAATGTGAAACAGATTCGGGAGAACTACCAAAACCACAATCACTGGAATCTTCGTCATCGCTGAGAAAATCGAATCTGACTGGTTTAAAGGTGTTTACTGACATCATTTCCTGAAGAAAATAAAATCAGAATTGTTTCAAGTTTTACGATTTGGGAAGAAAAAGAAGAAAAACGTTATTTTCCATTTACTATCGACATTATAGCGTTTAATCTTATGGAATGATCGCGTGGATGCCCAAGACTAAAAATTGTAAAAGATGTTTCTATAATTCAAAGACGCGATAAGTGTGGATAATTCTTGCCGTCGCGAAGAATAATTAGCAGTGATGTGTTCAGATTGTTTCCGTGGATTTTTGTTCGGTTCAAGGACGGAAGAAGCCTCTCTCGATGGAATTGTAAGACTTGAACTGAGATAAGATTTAGTGTCCTACATTTCTGCACAAACCGAGAGTAAATGAGTTGTGGGGATTAAACGATCTGTCAATAGTTCGTTTAAATTCTCCACAGTTACAAGTTGGCTGGAAATGTCACAATCAAAGTCAAGTTCCATTCAACGCGTGACCATGTACGTCAGTGATCAAAACAGCTACATTAGGATCCTTCTAGTTCAACAAATTCTCGTATGAATTGAAATCATTCTAAAACATAATTTATTAGCGTGTGATATAACCACACATAACAGAACAATATTATATACAATTCTATAGATATAATTATAACAACAACATTTTAAAAACTTTAACAAGATAAAAACAATTAATCACATTATCACAGATCTAGATAAATTATAACAACTAACAAGAAATCACAAAAACAAAGGTTAACAATTTAGTATGGCGACTCGGCGCGACCGACTGCGCTTTTCACCTGCTGTCCAGGACTTAGATCTGGTACGAAAATGGCGGAGATCACTCCAGTGGTCTTCGTGAAGCATTGGTAGATAAGCCTGGGGATTACATTGAGCCTAAAATATAAAAAATAAAGAGAACTTAAATTGTGTTTTCTTAAATATAATGTACAGAGACAACAATCAGTCTGTTTGTCATTACTTTATACATAGTTTATACATTAAATGTACATACCTTGTTACATTCGTAGAAAGCTTTATAACCTCCGTCTAAAAGATAAATTTCTGGATAATACAACTCTGGGTAACGATGACTGTTTTCTTTACGATCTAGACTTCTGAGCAATCTCATTCTGAAATAGAATGTGAGAAAACATGAAATAATGGAAGATTTACAAAGTCCCGCTATTGGCATTTTCATTAGTATAGAAGTTTTATGTACGTTTATAATGAATAACTTGTGTGATAACTTACAATTTGGGACCTCTTTTTGATGAAAATTCACAATGAAAGACTAAAACTTGACGTTTGCATATAACATTCGCTCTCTGGTTCTCCAAAAAAGATCGAATTCCTTCCTCTGTAAATATATTCATAGCTCCTTGAATGTGACCGCCATCAAACTCGTAAGGGTAGCGACAGTCTATAATGGTATAATCTTGAGAATATTCTCCTTGCAGTAACCGACCCACGGTTTTAGATTCTATGGAAATGAGGTCGCTATGTTTTCCATCAATTGTTGGTAAACTGTGCTGTGTACTTGCATCACCAATTAAACACGGCTCGCTTTCTATTCTTTCCAAAGCCATTTTAATATCCACCTAAAAGTATATAACAAATCATTTATTATTTAAAGTACATGCAATACAATTTCGTCATTAGAAACGTTTAAGAGAAATATACTTTTGTATACACGTATAGTATAAAAAATTCATAGTATTTACCTGCTGATTAATCATGGTCCTTTTTGACGATTTGCATTCCTGGACGTCTTCTTCTCGTTTACGCTTGTATGAAAACAGTGACCTTTTTGCTTTTATCATTGGTGACTGCTGGCATGAAGTTGAATGTGAAACAGATTCGGGAGAACTACCAAAACCACTATCACTGGAATCTTCGTCATCGCTGAGAAAATCGAATCTGACTGGTTTAAAGGTGTTTACTGACATCATTTCCTGAAGAAAATAAAATCAGAATTGTTTCAAGTTGTACGATTTGGGAAGAAAAAGAAGGAAAACGTTATTTTCCATTTACTTCGTTGTTTCAAACAAAACCTTTCAATTACTTACGGTGGATTGTGGAGATCTTACTGGACTCTGAAAATTGTAAAAAGACATGTTTCTGTAGAAAATATTAGGTATGAGAGGAAATCTTGTAATGGCATTTAAGGGCAAAATGGTCGCGTTTTATACAGCATAGAAGCCATGTTGTGAGCACAGCTCACAATGGATTTAGAAGCACCGCCTCCATGTTTTTACAACTTGATTCAATCAGTCTCGTTAATAAATTTACACGTTGGATGATTGAATCATTTGATTTGATCAGTGAGTTAGTGTTCAATCATATTAATGGTGAAACCACGTGCTTGTTTTCTTATGATATTACCCGAAATAAACTCATCTCAAGATCACAAGAGTTGTAACTCAATATTGTGACACCTTTAATCAGTTTCTGATTTATTTTGTTTAGTTCATAATCACAGATTTTCACATCACTATGTGATATAGAGAATAGCAAGTAAGATGATTCTGGGCGATATGTTATCACATAGAGGACTATATCCGGGCTACTTTAGTGCGTGTGGGAGGAACGGGGAAGATTTTGGATACATCACATATTATATTATTACCGCCATCAATGAAATCAAATGGGGTTTAACGTCCCACTATTCACCAGACAATGAATATGCGTGAACAATTAATCGAGTCTCTACATACAACTAGTCACTTTATTTTAAATTTATTCATGAATATGTTGCGTGCGTTTAAATAGCATGAATAGCTTACAGTTTTTTTTATTAAATACATTTCATTATAAATCAGGACAATTGATAGAAATCATGAACTTTCTCCCTGTTCATTACGATCACGCGGTTTGTCAACGTTGCAATTGTCATAGTAGCGACCCCAACGTTAAAAACTCCTGCATTCGGACGAATAATTTCAATAAAAATATACTGTTCCGCTGCGACTGGACTAATGAACTGTGATATGAGGGAATTCTGCCCGGACAGCGGAACTACGGACTACTCATATATCGATTTCCAATTGCCAAGAGATCTTTTACGTGTACTCCAATGTATGTACGGGAATAATAGAAGACGGACATCCTTCATACATTGTGCTACGGGGTATATTTTGCTAGGACAACCAAAACTGACATCGAATTCCAACTTTCAAGGGATCTTTTACGTGTACGCCAATATGTACACGGGAACTCACTGTTTCGCCACATCCGAAACTTTCTCGGCCAAGACAAGGAACGAACACGGGGCTTTGAGGGAATTTTGCCCCGACAGCGGAACTACGACCTACTCGTATATCGATTTCCAACTGCCAAGAGATCTTTAACGTGTACGCCAATGTGTGCACGGGAATAACAGGAGATGGACATACGTCATACATTGTTCTATGGTGGTATATTTTGCCTGGACAGCGGCACTACGGCCAAAACTTTTATCGAATTCCAACGTTCAAGGCATCTTGAACGCCATTATGTAAACTGTATCTCACTGTTCCATCATATCCTAAACTTTATCGTTATTAAAGGTCCAGGACTCAGTGGCTTTGATCCTTCCCCCATTTCTAAAAATCATAATTTTTGTCTTATTAGTGTTAACAGACATATTCGATTTCTGAGTATAATTGTAAAAAGAATTTAAAAGTCTTTGAAAGCCTTCAATAGTTTCTGAAAATATGAACTTATCAGCATATATCAAAAGGAATAAATTACGTGTTTGGATATTAACTGAAGGACAATTGTGAAATATAAATTGAGACTCACAATCGTTAACATCGATTTAAAATCGAAGTAAGGGGTTTACCCAATACGTGTACGCCAATATGTACACGGGAACTCACTATTTCGCCCAATCCGAAACTTTCTCGGCCAAGACAGGGAACGAACACGGGACCTCCAGGTTAGCTAGTCAACGTCCTACTGACTGATCCACTGTGGCTGGCCTCAAGGTTAGCGAGCCAACATCCTACTCACTGAACCACCGATTCTCCCATACAGTCGTGCGTGCGCACCTTAATCTCGATTTGACCACGTTCGTTATTCTGGGATTTTGTTAGGGTCAATGACCAAAGGGGCCTCCCTCGATGAAATTGGAGGCTTTGAAGTTGAACTGAGATAAGGTTTAATGTCATAATTTTATGCACAAACCGAGTTGTGAGGATTTAATAGCCCTATTTCCCATAGATTCGCTGTTTTTTTTACGGCGAATGGTCAATCAACATTTTAACTGTTTATTCAAGTTCGAAATTGGAAGGATACCCTGACGGTTACAATTTGGCTAGAAATGTCACTCCCAGCGCCTAATTACATTCACCGCGTGACCACGTCTAACCCAGGAAATTCTCGTATAAATTAAAAATGAAAGTTTTAATCCTTGTAAAACGTAATTTATTAGCGTGTGATATAACCACACATAACAGAACAATATTCTATAGATATAATTATAACAACAACATTTTAAAAACTTTAACAAGATAAAAACAATTAATCACATTATCACAGATCAGCTTCTAGATAAATTATAACAACTAACAAGAAATCACAAAACAAAGGTTAACAATTTAGTATGGCGACTGGGCGACTCGGCGCGACCGACTGCGCTTTTCACCTGCTGTCCAGGACTTAGATCTGGTACGAAAATGGCGGAGATCACTCGAGTGGTCTTCGTGAAGCATTGGTAGATAAGCCTGGGGATTACATTGAGCCTAAAATATAAAAAATAAAGAGAACTTAAATTGTGTTTTCTTAAATATAATGTACAGAGACAACAATCAGTCTGTTTGTCATTACTTTATACATAGTTTATACATTAAATGTACATACCTTGTTACATTCGTAGAAAGCTTTATAACCTCCGTCTAAAAGATAAATTTCTGGATAATACAACTCTGGGTAACGATGACTGTTTTCTTTACGATCTAGACTTCTGAGCAATCTCATTCTGAAATAGAAAGTGAGAAAACATGAAATAATGGAAGATTTACAAAGTCCCGCTATTGGCATTTTCATTAGTATAGAAGTTTTATGTACGTTTATAATGAATAACTTGTGTGATAACTTACAATTTGGGACCTCTTTTTGATGAAAATTCACAATGAAAGACTAAAACTTGACGTTTACATATAACATTCGCTCTCTGGTTCTCCAAAAAAGATCGAATTCCTTCCTCTGTAAATATATTCATAGCTCCTTGAATGTGACCGCCATCAAACTCGTAAGGGTAGCGACAGTCTATAATGGTATAATCTTGAGAATATTCTCCTTGCAGTAACCGACCCACGGTTTTAGATTCTATGGAAATGAGGTCGCTATGTTTTCCATCAATTGTTGGTAAACTGTGCTGTGTACTTGCATCACCAATTAAACACGGCTCGCTTTCCATTCTTTCCAAAGCCATTTTAATATCCACCTAAAAGTATATAACAAATCATTTATTATTTAAAGTACATGCAATACAATTTCGTCATTAGAAACGTTTAAGAGAAATATACTTTTGTATACACGTATAGTATAAAAAAATTCATAGTATTTACCTGCTGATTAATCATGGTCCTTTTTGACGATTTGCATTCCTGGACGTCTTCTTCTCGTTTACGCTTGTATGAAAACAGTGACCTTTTTGCTTTTATCATTGGTGACCGCTGGCATGAAGTTGAATGTGAAACAGATTCGGGAGAACTACCAAAACCACTATCACTGGAATCTTCGTCATCGCTGAGAAAATCGAATCTGACTGGTTTAAAGGTGTTTACTGACATCATTTCCTGAAGAAAATAAAATCAGAATTGTTTCAAGTTGTACGATTTGGGAAGAAAAAGAAGAAAAACGTTATTTTCCATTTACTTCGTTGTTTCAAACAAAACCTTTCAATTACTTACGGTGGATTGTGGAGATCTTACTGGACTCTGAAAATTGTAAAAAGACATGTTTCTGTAGGAAATATTAGGTATGAGAGGAAATCTTGTAATGACATTTAAGGGCAAAATGGTCGCGTTTTATACAGCATAGAAGCCATGTTGTGAGCACAGCTCACAATGGATTTAGAAGCACCGCCTCCATGTTTTTACAACTTGATTCAATCAGTCTCGTTAATAAATTTACACGTTGGATGATTGAATCATTTGATTTGATCAATGAGTTAGTGTTCAATCATATTAATGGTGAAACCACGTGCTTGTTTTCTTATGATATTACCCGAAATAAAGTCATCTAAAGATCACAAGAGTTGTAACTCAATATTGTGACACCTTTAATCAGTTTCTGATTTATTTTGTTTAGTTTATAATCACAGATTTTCACATCACTATGTGATATAGAGAATAGCAAGTAAGATGATTCTGGGCGATATGTTATCACATAGAGGACTATATCCGGGCTACTTTAGTGCGTGTGGGAGGAACGGGGAAGATTTTGGATACATCACATATTATATTATTACCGCCATCAATGAAATCAAATGGGGTTTAACGTCCCACTATTCACCAGACAACTAGTCACTTTATTTTAAATTTATTCATGAATATGTTGCGTGCGTTTAAATAGCATGAATAGCGTAAAGAATTTTTTTATTTAAATACATTTCATTATAAATCAGGACAACTGATAGAAATCATGAACTTTCTCCCTGTTCATTACGATCACGCGGTCTGTCAACGTTGCAATTGTCATAGTAGCGACCCCAACGTTAAAAACTCCTGCATTCGGACGAATAATTTCAATAAAAATATACTGTTCCGCTGCGACTGGACTAATGAACTGTGATATGAGGGAATTTTGCCCGGACATCGGAACTACAGCCTACTCATATATCGATTTCCAATTGCCAAGAGATGTTTTACGTGTACTCCAATGTATGCACGGGAATAATAGAAGACGGACATCCTGCATACATTGTGCTATGGGGTATATTTTGCTAGGACAACCAAAACTGACATCGAATTCCAACTTTCAAGGGATCTTTTACGTGTACGCCAATATGTACACGGGAACTCACTATTTCGCCCAATCCGAAACTTTCTCGGCCAAGACAGGGAACGAACACGGGACCTCCAGGTTAGCTAGTCAACGTCCTACTGACTGATCCACTGTGGCTGACCTCAAGGTTAGCGAGCCAACATCCTACTCACTGAACTACCGATTCTCCCATACAGTCGTGCGTGCGCACCTTAATCTCGATTTGACCACGTTTGTTATTCTGGGATTTTGTTAGGGTCAATGACCAAAGGGGCCTCCCTCGATGAAATTGGAAGCTTTGAAGTTGAACTGAGATAAGGTTTAATGTCATAATTTTATGCACAAACCGAATTGTGAGGATTTGATAGCCCTATTTCCCATAGATTCTCTGTTTTTTTTACGGCGAATGGTCAATCAACATTTTAACTGTTTATTCAAGTTCGAAATTGGAAGGATACCCTGACGGTTACAATTTGGCTAGAAATGTCACTCCCAGCGCCTAATTACATTCACCGCGTGACCACGTCTAACCCAGGAAATTCTCGTATAAATTAAAAATGAAAGTTTTAATCCTTGTAAAACGTAATTTATTAGCGTGTGATATAACCACACATAACAGAACAATATTATATACAATTCTATAGATATAATTATAACAACAACATTTTAAAAACTTTAACAAGATAAAAACAATTAATCACATTATCACAGATCAGCTTCTAGATAAATTATAACAACTAACAAGAAATCACAAAAACAAAGGTTAACAATTTAGTATGGCGACTGGGCGACTCGGCGCGACCGACTGCGCTTTTCACCTGCTGTCCAGGACTTAGATCTGGTACGAAAATGGCGGAGATCACTCGAGTGGTCTTCGTGAAGCATTGGTAGATAAGCCTGGGGATTACATTGAGCCTAAAATATAAAAAATAAAGAGAACTTAAATTGTGTTTTCTTAAATATAATGTACAGAGACAACAATCAGTCTGTTTGTCATTACTTTATACATAGTTTATACATTAAATGTACATACCTTGTTACATTCGTAGAAAGCTTTATAACCTCCGTCTAAAAGATAAATTTCTGGATAATACAACTCTGGGTAACGATGACTGTTTTCTTTACGATCTAGACTTCTGAGCAATCTCATTCTGAAATAGAAAGTGAGAAAACATGAAATAATGGAAGATTTACAAAGTCCCGCTATTGGCATTTTCATTAGTATAGAAGTTTTATGTACGTTTATAATGAATAACTTGTGTGATAACTTACAATTTGGGACCTCTTTTTGATGAAAATTCACAATGAAAGACTAAAACTTGACGTTTGCATATAACATTCGCTCTCTGGTTCTCCAAAAAAGATCGAATTCCTTCCTCTGTAAATATATTCATAGCTCCTTGAATGTGACCGCCATCAAACTCGTAAGGGTAGCGACAGTCTATAATGGTATAATCTTGAGAATATTCTCCTTGCAGTAACCGACCCACGGTTTTAGATTCTATGGAAATGAGGTCGCTATGTTTTCCATCAATTGTTGGTAAACTGTGCTGTGTACTTGCATCACCAATTAAACACGGCTCGCTTTCCATTCTTTCCAAAGCCATTTTAATATCCACCTAAAAGTATATAACAAATCATTTATTATTTAAAGTACATGCAATACAATTTCGTCATTAGAAACGTTTAAGAGAAATATACTTTTGTATACACGTATAGTATAAAAAAATTCATAGTATTTACCTGCTGATTAATCATGGTCCTTTTTGACGATTTGCATTCCTGGACGTCTTCTTCTCGTTTACGCTTGTATGAAAACAGTGACCTTTTTGCTTTTATCATTGGTGACCGCTGGCATGAAGTTGAATGTGAAACAGATTCGGGAGAACTACCAAAACCACTATCACTGGAATCTTCGTCATCGCTGAGAAAATCGAATCTGACTGGTTTAAAGGTGTTTACTGACATCATTTCCTGAAGAAAATAAAATCAGAATTGTTTCAAGTTGTACGATTTGGGAAGAAAAAGAAGAAAAACGTTATTTTCCATTTACTTCGTTGTTTCAAACAAAACCTTTCAATTACTTACGGTGTATTGTGGAGATCTTACTGGACTCTGAAAATTGTAAAAAGACATGTTTCTGTAGAAAATATTAGGTATGAGAGGAAATCTTGTAATGACATTTAATGGCAAAATGGTCGCGTTTTATACAGCATAGAAGCCATGTTGTGAGCACAGCTCACAATGGATTTAGAAGCACCGCCTCCATGTTTTTACAACTTGATTCAATCAGTCTCGTTAATAAATTTACACGTTGGATGATTGAATCATTTGATTTGATCAGTGAGTTAGTGTTCAATCATATTAATGGTGAAACCACGTGCTTGTTTTCTTATGATATTACCCGAAATAAAGTCATCTAAAGATCACAAGAGTTGTAACTCAATATTGTGACACCTTTAATCAGTTTCTGATTTATTTTGTTTAGTTTATAATCACAGATTTTCACATCACTATGTGATATAGAGAATAGCAAGTAAGATGATTCTGGGCGATATGTTATCACATAGAGGACTATATCCGGGCTACTTTAGTGCGTGTGGGAGGAACGGGGAAGATTTTGGATACATCACATATTATATTATTACCGCCATCAATGAAATCAAATGGGGTTTAACGTCCCACTATTCACCAGACAATGAATATGCGTGAACAATTAATCGAGTCTCTACATACAACTAGTCACTTTATTTTAAATTTATTCATGAATATGTTGCGTGCGTTTAAATAGCATGAATAGCGTAAAGAATTTTTTTATTTAAATACATTTCATTATAAATCAGGACAACTGATAGAAATCATGAACTTTCTCCCTGTTCATTACGATCACGCGGTCTGTCAACGTTGCAATTGTCATAGTAGCGACCCCAACGTTAAAAACTCCTGCATTCGGACGAATAATTTCAATAAAAATATACTGTTCCGCTGCGACTGGACTAATGAACTGTGATATGAGGGAATTTTGCCCGGACATCGGAACTACAGCCTACTCATATATCGATTTCCAATTGCCAAGAGATGTTTTACGTGTACTCCAATGTATGCACGGGAATAATAGAAGACGGACATCCTGCATACATTGTGCTATGGGGTATATTTTGCTAGGACAACCAAAACTGACATCGAATTCCAACTTTCAAGGGATCTTTTACGTGTACGCCAATATGTACACGGGAACTCACTATTTCGCCCAATCCGAAACTTTCTCGGCCAAGACAGGGAACGAACACGGGACCTCCAGGTTAGCTAGTCAACGTCCTACTGACTGATCCACTGTGGCTGACCTCAAGGTTAGCGAGCCAACATCCTACTCACTGAACTACCGATTCTCCCATACAGTCGTGCGTGCGCACCTTAATCTCGATTTGACCACGTTTGTTATTCTGGGATTTTGTTAGGGTCAATGACCAAAGGGGCCTCCCTCGATGAAATTGGAAGCTTTGAAGTTGAACTGAGATAAGGTTTAATGTCATAATTTTATGCACAAACCGAATTGTGAGGATTTGATAGCCCTATTTCCCATAGATTCTCTGTTTTTTTTACGGCGAATGGTCAATCAACATTTTAACTGTTTATTCAAGTTCGAAATTGGAAGGATACCCTGACGGTTACAATTTGGCTAGAAATGTCACTCCCAGCGCCTAATTACATTCACCGCGTGACCACGTCTAACCCAGGAAATTCTCGTATAAATTAAAAATGAAAGTTTTAATCCTTGTAAAACGTAATTTATTAGCGTGTGATATAACCACACATAACAGAACAATATTATATACAATTCTATAGATATAATTATAACAACAACATTTTAAAAACTTTAACAAGATAAAAACAATTAATCACATTATCACAGATCAGCTTCTAGATAAATTATAACAACTAACAAGAAATCACAAAAACAAAGGTTAACAATTTAGTATGGCGACTGGGCGACTCGGCGCGACCGACTGCGCTTTTCACCTGCTGTCCAGGACTTAGATCTGGTACGAAAATGGCGGAGATCACTCGAGTGGTCTTCGTGAAGCATTGGTAGATAAGCCTGGGGATTACATTGAGCCTAAAATATAAAAAATAAAGAGAACTTAAATTGTGTTTTCTTAAATATAATGTACAGAGACAACAATCAGTCTGTTTGTCATTACTTTATACATAGTTTATACATTAAATGTACATACCTTGTTACATTCGTAGAAAGCTTTATAACCTCCGTCTAAAAGATAAATTTCTGGATAATACAACTCTGGGTAACGATGACTGTTTTCTTTACGATCTAGACTTCTGAGCAATCTCATTCTGAAATAGAAAGTGAGAAAACATGAAATAATGGAAGATTTACAAAGTCCCGCTATTGGCATTTTCATTAGTATAGAAGTTTTATGTACGTTTATAATGAATAACTTGTGTGATAACTTACAATTTGGGACCTCTTTTTGATGAAAATTCACAATGAAAGACTAAAACTTGACGTTTGCATATAACATTCGCTCTCTGGTTCTCCAAAAAAGATCGAATTCCTTCCTCTGTAAATATATTCATAGCTCCTTGAATGTGACCGCCATCAAACTCGTAAGGGTAGCGACAGTCTATAATGGTATAATCTTGAGAATATTCTCCTTGCAGTAACCGACCCACGGTTTTAGATTCTATGGAAATGAGGTCGCTATGTTTTCCATCAATTGTTGGTAAACTGTGCTGTGTACTTGCATCACCAATTAAACACGGCTCGCTTTCCATTCTTTCCAAAGCCATTTTAATATCCACCTAAAAGTATATAACAAATCATTTATTATTTAAAGTACATGCAATACAATTTCGTCATTAGAAACGTTTAAGAGAAATATACTTTTGTATACACGTATAGTATAAAAAAATTCATAGTATTTACCTGCTGATTAATCATGGTCCTTTTTGACGATTTGCATTCCTGGACGTCTTCTTCTCGTTTACGCTTGTATGAAAACAGTGACCTTTTTGCTTTTATCATTGGTGACCGCTGGCATGAAGTTGAATGTGAAACAGATTCGGGAGAACTACCAAAACCACTATCACTGGAATCTTCGTCATCGCTGAGAAAATCGAATCTGACTGGTTTAAAGGTGTTTACTGACATCATTTCCTGAAGAAAATAAAATCAGAATTGTTTCAAGTTGTACGATTTGGGAAGAAAAAGAAGAAAAACGTTATTTTCCATTTACTTCGTTGTTTCAAACAAAACCTTTCAATTACTTACGGTGTATTGTGGAGATCTTACTGGACTCTGAAAATTGTAAAAAGACATGTTTCTGTAGAAAATATTAGGTATGAGAGGAAATCTTGTAATGACATTTAATGGCAAAATGGTCGCGTTTTATACAGCATAGAAGCCATGTTGTGAGCACAGCTCACAATGGATTTAGAAGCACCGCCTCCATGTTTTTACAACTTGATTCAATCAGTCTCGTTAATAAATTTACACGTTGGATGATTGAATCATTTGATTTGATCAGTGAGTTAGTGTTCAATCATATTAATGGTGAAACCACGTGCTTGTTTTCTTATGATATTACCCGAAATAAAGTCATCTAAAGATCACAAGAGTTGTAACTCAATATTGTGACACCTTTAATCAGTTTCTGATTTATTTTGTTTAGTTTATAATCACAGATTTTCACATCACTATGTGATATAGAGAATAGCAAGTAAGATGATTCTGGGCGATATGTTATCACATAGAGGACTATATCCGGGCTACTTTAGTGCGTGTGGGAGGAACGGGGAAGATTTTGGATACATCACATATTATATTATTACCGCCATCAATGAAATCAAATGGGGTTTAACGTCCCACTATTCACCAGACAATGAATATGCGTGAACAATTAATCGAGTCTCTACATACAACTAGTCACTTTATTTTAAATTTATTCATGAATATGTTGCGTGCGTTTAAATAGCATGAATAGCGTAAAGAATTTTTTGATTTAAATACATTTCATTATAAATCAGGACAACTGATAGAAATCATGAACTTTCTCCCTGTTCATTACGATCACGCGGTCTGTCAACGTTGCAATTGTCATAGTAGCGACCCCAACGTTAAAAACTCCTGCATTCGGACGAATAATTTCAATAAAAATATACTGTTCCGCTGCGACTGGACTAATGAACTGTGATATGAGGGAATTTTGCCCGGACATCGGAACTACAGCCTACTCATATATCGATTTCCAATTGCCAAGAGATGTTTTACGTGTACTCCAATGTATGCACGGGAATAATAGAAGACGGACATCCTGCATACATTGTGCTATGGGGTATATTTTGCTAGGACAACCAAAACTGACATCGAATTCCAACTTTCAATGGATCTTTTACGTGTACGCCA
Organism: Patella vulgata; assembly: GCF_932274485.2. Taxonomy (NCBI): domain Eukaryota; kingdom Metazoa; phylum Mollusca; class Gastropoda; family Patellidae; genus Patella; species Patella vulgata. Next base: position 51,832,219 of record NC_065885.2, read on the forward strand.
ATATGTACACGGGAACTCACTATTTCGCCCAATCCGAAACTTTCTCGGCCAAGACAGGGAACGAACACGGGGCTTTGAGGGAATTTTGCCCCGACAGCGGAACTACGACCTACTCGTATATCGATTTCCAACTGCCAAGAGATCTTTAACGTGTACGCCAATGTGTGCACGGGAATAACAGGAGATGGACATACGTCATACATTGTTCTATGGTGGTATATTTTGCCTGGACAGCGGCACTACGGCCAAAACTTTTATCGAATTCCAACGTTCAAGGCATCTTGAACGCCATTATGTAAACTGTATCTCACTGTTCCATCATATCCTAAACTTTATCGTTATTAAAGGTCCAGGACTCAGTGGCTTTGATCCTTCCCCCATTTCTAAAAATCATAATTTTTGTCTTATTAGTGTTAACAGACATATTCGATTTCTGAGTATAATTGTAAAAAGAATTTAAAAGTCTTTGAAAGCCTTCAATAGTTTCTGAAAATATGAACTTATCAGCATATATCAAAAGGAATAAATTACGTGTTTGGATATTAACTGAAGGACAATTGTGAAATATAAATTGAGACTCACAATCGTTAACATCGATTTAAAATCGAAGTAAGGGGTTTACCCAATACGTGTACGCCAATATGTACACGGGAACTCACTATTTCGCCCAATCCGAAACTTTCTCGGCCAAGACAGGGAACGAACACGGGACCTCCAGGTTAGCTAGTCAACGTCCTACTGACTGATCCACTGTGGCTGGCCTCAAGGTTAGCGAGCCAACATCCTACTCACTGAACCACCGATTCTCCCATACAGTCGTGCGTGCGCACCTTAATCTCGATTTGACCACGTTCGTTATTCTGGGATTTTGTTAGGGTCAATGACCAAAGGGGCCTCCCTCGATGAAATTGGAGGCTTTGAAGTTGAACTGAGATAAGGTTTAATGTCATAATTTTATGCACAAACCGAGTTGTGAGGATTTAATAGCCCTATTTCCCATAGATTCGCTGTTTTTTTTACGGCGAATGGTCAATCAACATTTTAACTGTTTATTCAAGTTCGAAATTGGAAGGATACCCTGACGGTTACAATTTGGCTAGAAATGTCACTCCCAGCGCCTAATTACATTCACCGCGTGACCACGTCTAACCCAGGAAATTCTCGTATAAATTAAAAATGAAAGTTTTAATCCTTGTAAAACGTAATTTATTAGCGTGTGATATAACCACACATAACAGAACAATATTCTATAGATATAATTATAACAACAACATTTTAAAAACTTTAACAAGATAAAAACAATTAATCACATTATCACAGATCAGCTTCTAGATAAATTATAACAACTAACAAGAAATCACAAAACAAAGGTTAACAATTTAGTATGGCGACTGGGCGACTCGGCGCGACCGACTGCGCTTTTCACCTGCTGTCCAGGACTTAGATCTGGTACGAAAATGGCGGAGATCACTCGAGTGGTCTTCGTGAAGCATTGGTAGATAAGCCTGGGGATTACATTGAGCCTAAAATATAAAAAATAAAGAGAACTTAAATTGTGTTTTCTTAAATATAATGTACAGAGACAACAATCAGTCTGTTTGTCATTACTTTATACATAGTTTATACATTAAATGTACATACCTTGTTACATTCGTAGAAAGCTTTATAACCTCCGTCTAAAAGATAAATTTCTGGATAATACAACTCTGGGTAACGATGACTGTTTTCTTTACGATCTAGACTTCTGAGCAATCTCATTCTGAAATAGAAAGTGAGAAAACATGAAATAATGGAAGATTTACAAAGTCCCGCTATTGGCATTTTCATTAGTATAGAAGTTTTATGTACGTTTATAATGAATAACTTGTGTGATAACTTACAATTTGGGACCTCTTTTTGATGAAAATTCACAATGAAAGACTAAAACTTGACGTTTACATATAACATTCGCTCTCTGGTTCTCCAAAAAAGATCGAATTCCTTCCTCTGTAAATATATTCATAGCTCCTTGAATGTGACCGCCATCAAACTCGTAAGGGTAGCGACAGTCTATAATGGTATAATCTTGAGAATATTCTCCTTGCAGTAACCGACCCACGGTTTTAGATTCTATGGAAATGAGGTCGCTGTGTTTTCCATCAATTGTTGGTAAACTGTGCTGTGTACTTGCATCACCAATTAAACACGGCTCGCTTTCCATTCTTTCCAAAGCCATTTTAATATCCACCTAAAAGTATATAACAAATCATTTATTATTTAAAGTACATGCAATACAATTTCGTCATTAGAAACGTTTAAGAGAAATATACTTTTGTATACACGTATAGTATAAAAAAATTCATAGTATTTACCTGCTGATTAATCATGGTCCTTTTTGACGATTTGCATTCCTGGACGTCTTCTTCTCGTTTACGCTTGTATGAAAACAGTGACCTTTTTGCTTTTATCATTGGTGACCGCTGGCATGAAGTTGAATGTGAAACAGATTCGGGAGAACTACCAAAACCACTATCACTGGAATCTTCGTCATCGCTGAGAAAATCGAATCTGACTGGTTTAAAGGTGTTTACTGACATCATTTCCTGAAGAAAATAAAATCAGAATTGTTTCAAGTTGTACGATTTGGGAAGAAAAAGAAGAAAAACGTTATTTTCCATTTACTTCGTTGTTTCAAACAAAACCTTTCAATTACTTACGGTGGATTGTGGAGATCTTACTGGACTCTGAAAATTGTAAAAAGACATGTTTCTGTAGAAAATATTAGGTATGAGAGGAAATCTTGTAATGACATTTAAGGGCAAAATGGTCGCGTTTTATACAGCATAGAAGCCATGTTGTGAGCACAGCTCACAATGGATTTAGAAGCACCGCCTCCATGTTTTTACAACTTGATTCAATCAGTCTCGTTAATAAATTTACACGTTGGATGATTGAATCATTTGATTTGATCAATGAGTTAGTGTTCAATCATATTAATGGTGAAACCACGTGCTTGTTTTCTTATGATATTACCCGAAATAAAGTCATCTAAAGATCACAAGAGTTGTAACTCAATATTGTGACACCTTTAATCAGTTTCTGATTTATTTTGTTTAGTTTATAATCACAGATTTTCACATCACTATGTGATATAGAGAATAGCAAGTAAGATGATTCTGGGCGATATGTTATCACATAGAGGACTATATCCGGGCTACTTTAGTGCGTGTGGGAGGAACGGGGAAGATTTTGGATACATCACATATTATATTATTACCGCCATCAATGAAATCAAATGGGGTTTAACGTCCCACTATTCACCAGACAATGAATATGCGTGAACAATTAATCGAGTCTCTACATACAACTAGTCACTTTATTTTAAATTTATTCATGAATATGTTGCGTGCGTTTAAATAGCATGAATAGCGTAAAGAATTTTTTTATTTAAATACATTTCATTATAAATCAGGACAACTGATAGAAATCATGAACTTTCTCCCTGTTCATTACGATCACGCGGTCTGTCAACGTTGCAATTGTCATAGTAGCGACCCCAACGTTAAAAACTCCTGCATTCGGACGAATAATTTCAATAAAAATATACTGTTCCGCTGCGACTGGACTAATGAACTGTGATATGAGGGAATTTTGCCCGGACATCGGAACTACAGCCTACTCATATATCGATTTCCAATTGCCAAGAGATGTTTTACGTGTACTCCAATGTATGCACGGGAATAATAGAAGACGGACATCCTGCATACATTGTGCTATGGGGTATATTTTGCTAGGACAACCAAAACTGACATCGAATTCCAACTTTCAAGGGATCTTTTACGTGTACGCCAATATGTACACGGGAACTCACTATTTCGCCCAATCCGAAACTTTCTCGGCCAAGACAGGGAACGAACACGGGACCTCCAGGTTAGCTAGTCAACGTCCTACTGACTGATCCACTGTGGCTGACCTCAAGGTTAGCGAGCCAACATCCTACTCACTGAACTACCGATTCTCCCATACAGTCGTGCGTGCGCACCTTAATCTCGATTTGACCACGTTTGTTATTCTGGGATTTTGTTAGGGTCAATGACCAAAGGGGCCTCCCTCGATGAAATTGGAAGCTTTGAAGTTGAACTGAGATAAGGTTTAATGTCATAATTTTATGCACAAACCGAATTGTGAGGATTTGATAGCCCTATTTCCCATAGATTCTCTGTTTTTTTTACGGCGAATGGTCAATCAACATTTTAACTGTTTATTCAAGTTCGAAATTGGAAGGATACCCTGACGGTTACAATTTGGCTAGAAATGTCACTCCCAGCGCCTAATTACATTCACCGCGTGACCACGTCTAACCCAGGAAATTCTCGTATAAATTAAAAATGAAAGTTTTAATCCTTGTAAAACGTAATTTATTAGCGTGTGATATAACCACACATAACAGAACAATATTATATACAATTCTATAGATATAATTATAACAACAACATTTTAAAAACTTTAACAAGATAAAAACAATTAATCACATTATCACAGATCAGCTTCTAGATAAATTATAACAACTAACAAGAAATCACAAAAACAAAGGTTAACAATTTAGTATGGCGACTGGGCGACTCGGCGCGACCGACTGCGCTTTTCACCTGCTGTCCAGGACTTAGATCTGGTACGAAAATGGCGGAGATCACTCGAGTGGTCTTCGTGAAGCATTGGTAGATAAGCCTGGGGATTACATTGAGCCTAAAATATAAAAAATAAAGAGAACTTAAATTGTGTTTTCTTAAATATAATGTACAGAGACAACAATCAGTCTGTTTGTCATTACTTTATACATAGTTTATACATTTAATGTACATACCTTGTTACATTCGTAGAAAGCTTTATAACCTCCGTCTAAAAGATAAATTTCTGGATAATACAACTCTGGGTAACGATGACTGTTTTCTTTACGATCTAGACTTCTGAGCAATCTCATTCTGAAATAGAAAGTGAGAAAACATGAAATAATGGAAGATTTACAAAGTCCCGCTATTGGCATTTTCATTAGTATAGAAGTTTTATGTACGTTTATAATGAATAACTTGTGTGATAACTTACAATTTGGGACCTCTTTTTGATGAAAATTCACAATGAAAGACTAAAACTTGACGTTTGCATATAACATTCGCTCTCTGGTTCTCCAAAAAAGATCGAATTCCTTCCTCTGTAAATATATTCATAGCTCCTTGAATGTGACCGCCATCAAACTCGTAAGGGTAGCGACAGTCTATAATGGTATAATCTTGAGAATATTCTCCTTGCAGTAACCGACCCACGGTTTTAGATTCTATGGAAATGAGGTCGCTATGTTTTCCATCAATTGTTGGTAAACTGTGCTGTGTACTTGCATCACCAATTAAACACGGCTCGCTTTCCATTCTTTCCAAAGCCATTTTAATATCCACCTAAAAGTATATAACAAATCATTTATTATTTAAAGTACATGCAATACAATTTCGTCATTAGAAACGTTTAAGAGAAATATACTTTTGTATACACGTATAGTATAAAAAAATTCATAGTATTTACCTGCTGATTAATCATGGTCCTTTTTGACGATTTGCATTCCTGGACGTCTTCTTCTCGTTTACGCTTGTATGAAAACAGTGACCTTTTTGCTTTTATCATTGGTGACCGCTGGCATGAAGTTGAATGTGAAACAGATTCGGGAGAACTACCAAAACCACTATCACTGGAATCTTCGTCATCGCTGAGAAAATCGAATCTGACTGGTTTAAAGGTGTTTACTGACATCATTTCCTGAAGAAAATAAAATCAGAATTGTTTCAAGTTGTACGATTTGGGAAGAAAAAGAAGAAAAACGTTATTTTCCATTTACTTCGTTGTTTCAAACAAAACCTTTCAATTACTTACGGTGTATTGTGGAGATCTTACTGGACTCTGAAAATTGTAAAAAGACATGTTTCTGTAGAAAATAAGAGGTATGAGAGGAAATCTTGTAATGACATTTAATGGCAAAATGGTCGCGTTTTATACAGCATAGAAGCCATGTTGTGAGCACAGCTCACAATGGATTTAGAAGCACCGCCTCCATGTTTTTACAACTTGATTCAATCAGTCTCGTTAATAAATTTACACGTTGGATGATTGAATCATTTGATTTGATCAGTGAGTTAGTGTTCAATCATATTAATGGTGAAACCACGTGCTTGTTTTCTTATGATATTACCCGAAATAAAGTCATCTAAAGATCACAAGAGTTGTAACTCAATATTGTGACACCTTTAATCAGTTTCTGATTTATTTTGTTTAGTTTATAATCACAGATTTTCACATCACTATGTGATATAGAGAATAGCAAGTAAGATGATTCTGGGCGATATGTTATCACATAGAGGACTATATCCGGGCTACTTTAGTGCGTGTGGGAGGAACGGGGAAGATTTTGGATACATCACATATTATATTATTACCGCCATCAATGAAATCAAATGGGGTTTAACGTCCCACTATTCACCAGACAATGAATATGCGTGAACAATTAATCGAGTCTCTACATACAACTAGTCACTTTATTTTAAATTTATTCATGAATATGTTGCGTGCGTTTAAATAGCATGAATAGCGTAAAGAATTTTTTGATTTAAATACATTTCATTATAAATCAGGACAACTGATAGAAATCATGAACTTTCTCCCTGTTCATTACGATCACGCGGTCTGTCAACGTTGCAATTGTCATAGTAGCGACCCCAACGTTAAAAACTCCTGCATTCGGACGAATAATTTCAATAAAAATATACTGTTCCGCTGCGACTGGACTAATGAACTGTGATATGAGGGAATTTTGCCCGGACATCGGAACTACAGCCTACTCATATATCGATTTCCAATTGCCAAGAGATGTTTTACGTGTACTCCAATGTATGCACGGGAATAATAGAAGACGGACATCCTGCATACATTGTGCTATGGGGTATATTTTGCTAGGACAACCAAAACTGACATCGAATTCCAACTTTCAAGGGATCTTTTACGTGTACGCCAATATGTACACGGGAACTCACTATTTCGCCCAATCCGAAACTTTCTCGGCCAAGACAGGGAACGAACACGGGACCTCCAGGTTAGCTAGTCAACGTCCTACTGACTGATCCACTGTGGCTGACCTCAAGGTTAGCGAGCCAACATCCTACTCACTGAACTACCGATTCTCCCATACAGTCGTGCGTGCGCACCTTAATCTCGATTTGACCACGTTCGTTATTCTGGGATTTTGTTAGGGTCAATGACCAAAGGGGCCTCCCTCGATGAAATTGGAAGCTTTGAAGTTGAACTGAGATAAGGTTTAATGTCATAATTTTATGCACAAACCGAATTGTGAGGATTTGATAGCCCTATTTCCCATAGATTCGCTGTTTTTTTTACGGCGAATGGTCAATCAACATTTTAACTGTTTATTCAAGTTCGAAATTGGAAGGATACCCTGACGGTTACAATTTGGCTAGAAATGTCACTCCCAGCGCCTAATTACATTCACCGCGTGACCACGTCTAACCCAGGAAATTCTCGTATAAATTAAAAATGAAAGTTTTAATCCTTGTAAAACGTAATTTATTAGCGTGTGATATAACCACACATAACAGAACAATATTATATACAATTCTATAGATATAATTATAACAACAACATTTTAAAAACTTTAACAAGATAAAAACAATTAATCACATTATCACAGATCAGCTTCTAGATAAATTATAACAACTAACAAGAAATCACAAAAACAAAGGTTAACAATTTAGTATGGCGACTGGGCGACTCGGCGCGACCGACTGCGCTTTTCACCTGCTGTCCAGGACTTAGATCTGGTACGAAAATGGCGGAGATCACTCGAGTGGTCTTCGTGAAGCATTGGTAGATAAGCCTGGGGATTACATTGAGCCTAAAATATAAAAAATAAAGAGAACTTAAATTGTGTTTTCTTAAATATAATGTACAGAGACAACAATCAGTCTGTTTGTCATTACTTTATACATAGTTTATACATTAAATGTACATACCTTGTTACATTCGTAGAAAGCTTTATAACCTCCGTCTAAAAGATAAATTTCTGGATAATACAACTCTGGGTAACGATTACTGTTTTCTTTACGATCTAGACTTCTGAGCAATCTCATTCTGAAATAGAAAGTGAGAAAACATGAAATAATGGAAGATTTACAAAGTCCCGCTATTGGCATTTTCATTAGTATAGAAGTTTTATGTACGTTTATAATGAATAACTTGTGTGATAACTTACAATTTGGGACCTCTTTTTGATGAAAATTCACAATGAAAGACTAAAACTTGACGTTTACATATAACATTCGCTCTCTGGTTCTCCAAAAAAGATCGAATTCCTTCCTCTGTAAATATATTCATAGCTCCTTGAATGTGACCGCCATCAAACTCGTAAGGGTAGCGACAGTCTATAATGGTATAATCTTGAGAATATTCTCCTTGCAGTAACCGACCCACGGTTTTAGATTCTATGGAAATGAGGTCGCTGTGTTTTCCATCAATTGTTGGTAAACTGTGCTGTGTACTTGCATCACCAATTAAACACGGCTCGCTTTCCATTCTTTCCAAAGCCATTTTAATATCCACCTAAAAGTATATAACAAATCATTTATTATTTAAAGTACATGCAATACAATTTCGTCATTTGAAACGTTTAAGAGAAATATACCTTTGTATACACGTATAGTATAAAAAAATTCATAGTATTTACCTGCTGATTAATCATGGTCCTTTTTGACGATTTGCATTCCTGGACGTCTTCTTCTCGTTTACGCTTGTATGAAAACAGTGACCTTTTTGCTTTTATCATTGGTGACCGCTGGCATGAAGTTGAATGTGAAACAGATTCGGGAGAACTACCAAAACCACTATCACTGGAATCTTCGTCATCGCTGAGAAAATCGAATCTGACTGGTTTAAAGGTGTTTACTGACATCATTTCCTGAAGAAAATAAAATCAGAATTGTTTCAAGTTGTACGATTTGGGAAGAAAAAGAAGAAAAACGTTATTTTCCATTTACTTCGTTGTTTCAAACAAAACCTTTCAATTACTTACGGTGGATTGTGGAGATCTTACTGGACTCTGAAAATTGTAAAAAGACATGTTTCTGTAGAAAATATTAGGTATGAGAGGAAATCTTGTAATGACATTTAAGGGCAAAATGGTCGCGTTTTATACAGCATAGAAGCCATGTTGTGAGCACAGCTCACAATGGATTTAGAAGCACCACCTCCATGTTTTTACAACTTGATTCAATCAGTCTCGTTAATAAATTTACACGTTGGATGATTGAATCATTTGATTTGATCAGTGAGTTAGTGTTCAATCATATTAATGGTGAAACCACGTGCTTGTTTTCTTATGATATTACCCGAAATAAACTCATCTCAAGATCACAAGAGTTGTAACTCAATATTGTGACACCTTTAATCAGTTTCTGATTTATTTTGTTTAGTTTATAATCACAGATTTTCACATCACTATGTGATATAGAGAATAGCAAGTAAGATGATTCTGGGCGATATGTTATCACATAGAGGACTATATCCGGGCTACTTTAGTGCGTGTGGGAGGAACGGGGAAGATTTTGGATACATCACATATTATATTATTACCGCCATCAATGAAATCAAATGGGGTTTAACGTCCCACTATTCACCAGACAATGAATATGCGTGAACAATTAATCGAGTCTCTACATACAACTAGTCACTTTATTTTAAATTTATTCATGAATATGTTGCGTGCGTTTAAATAGCATGAATAGCGTAAAGAATTTTTTGATTTAAATACATTTCATTATAAATCAGGACAACTGATAGAAATCATGAACTTTCTCCCTGTTCATTACGATCACGCGGTCTGTCAACGTTGCAATTGTCATAGTAGCGACCCCAACGTTAAAAACTCCTGCATTCGGACGAATAATTTCAATAAAAATATACTGTTCCACTGCGACTGGACTAATGAACTGTGATATGAGGGAATTTTGCCCGGACATCGGAAATACAGCCTACTCATATATCGATTTCCAATTGCCAAGAGATGTTTTACGTGTACTCCAATGTATGCACGGGAATAATAGAAGACGGACATCCTGCATACATTGTGCTATGGGGTATATTTTGCTAGGACAACCAAAACTGACATCGAATTCCAACTTTCAAGGGATCTTTTACGTGTACGCCAATATGTACACGGGAACTCACTATTTCGCCCAATCCGAAACTTTCTCGGCCAAGACAGGGAAGGATACCCTGACGGTTACAATTTGGCTAGAAATGTCACTCCCAGCGCCTAATTACATTCACCGAGTGACCACGTCTAACCCAGGAAATTCTCGTATAAATTAAAAATGAAAGTTTTAATCCTTGTAAAACGTAATTTATTAGCGTGTGATATAACCACACATAACAGAACAATATTATATACAATTCTATAGATATAATTATAACAACAACATTTTAAAAACTTTAACAAGATAAAAACAATTAATCACATTATCACAGATCAGCTTCTAGATAAATTATAACAACTAACAAGAAATCACAAAAACAAAGGTTAACAATTTAGTATGGCGACTGGGCGCGACCGACTGCGCTTTTCACCTGCTGTCCAGGACTTAGATCTGGTACGAAAATGGCGGAGATCACTCGAGTGGTCTTCGTGAAGCATTGGTAGATAAGCCTGGGGATTACATTGAGCCTAAAATATAAAAAATAAAGAGAACTTAAATTGTGTTTTCTTAAATAAAATGTACAGAGACAACAATCAGTCTGTTTGTCATTACTTTATACATAGTTTATACATTAAATGTACATACCTTGTTACATTCGTAGAAAGCTTTATAACCTCCGTCTAAAAGATAAATTTCTGGATAATACAACTCTGGGTAACGATGACTGTTTTCTTTACGATCTAGACTTCTGAGCAATCTCATTCTGAAATAGAAAGTGAGAAAACATGAAATAATGGAAGATTTACAAAGTCCCGCTATTGGCATTTTCATTAGTATAGAAGTTTTATGTACGTTTATAATGAATAACTTGTGTGATAACTTACAATTTGGGACCTCTTTTTGATGAAAATTCACAATGAAAGACTAAAACTTGACGTTTGCATATAACATTCGCTCTCTGGTTCTCCAAAAAAGATCGAATTCCTTCCTCTGTAAATATATTCATAGCTCCTTGAATGTGACCGCCATCAAACTCGTAAGGGTAGCGACAGTCTATAATGGTATAATCTTGAGAATATTCTCCTTGCAGTAACCGACCCACGGTTTTAGATTCTATGGAAATGAGGTCGCTATGTTTTCCATCAATTGTTGGTAAACTGTGCTGTGTACTTGCATCACCAATTAAACACGGCTCGCTTTCCATTCTTTCCAAAGCCATTTTAATATCCACCTAAAAGTATATAACAAATCATTTATTATTTAAAGTACATGCAATACAATTTCGTCATTTGAAACGTTTAAGAGAAATATACTTTTGTATACACGTATAGTATAAAAAAATTCATAGTATTTACCTGCTGATTAATCATGGTCCTTTTTGACGATTTGCATTCCTGGACGTCTTCTTCTCGTTTACGCTTGTATGAAAACAGTGACCTTTTTGCTTTTATCATTGGTGACCGCTGGCATGAAGTTGAATGTGAAACAGATTCGGGAGAACTACCAAAACCACTATCACTGGAATCTTCGTCATCGCTGAGAAAATCGAATCTGACTGGTTTAAAGGTGTTTACTGACATCATTTCCTGAAGAAAATAAAATCAGAATTGTTTCAAGTTGTACGATTTGGGAAGAAAAAGAAGGAAAACGTTATTTTCCATTTACTTCTTTGTTTCAAACAAAACCTTTCAATTACTTACGGTGTATTGTGGAGATCTTACTGGACTCTGAAAATTGTAAAAAGACATGTTTCTGTAGAAAATATTAGGTATGAGAGGAAATCTTGTAATGACATTTAATGGCAAAATGGTCGCGTTTTATACAGCATAGAAGCCATGTTGTGAGCACAGCTCACAATGGATTTAGAAGCACCGCCTCCATGTTTTTACAACTTGATTCAATCAGTCTCGTTAATAAATTTACACGTTGGATGATTGAATCATTTGATTTGATCAGTGAGTTAGTGTTCAATCATATTAATGGTGAAACCACGTGCTTGTTTTCTTATGATATTACCCGAAATAAACTCATCTCAAGATCACAAGAGTTGTAACTCAATATTGTGACACCTTTAATCAGTTTCTGATTTATTTTGTTTAGTTTATAATCACAGATTTTCACATCACTATGTGATATAGAGAATAGCAAGTAAGATGATTCTGGGCGATATGTTATCACATAGAGGACTATATCCGGGCTACTTTAGTGCGTGTGGGAGGAACGGGGAAGATTTTGGATACATCACGTATTATATTATTACCGCCATCAATGAAATCAAATGGGGTTTAACGTCCCACTATTCACCAGACAATGAATATGCGTGAACAATTAATCGAGTCTCTACATACAACTAGTCACTTTATTTTAAATTTATTCATGAATATGTTGCGTGCGTTTAAATAGCATGAATAGCGTAAAGAATTTTTTGATTTAAATACATTTCATTATAAATCAGGACAACTGATAGAAATCATGAAATTTCTCCCTGTTCATTACGATCACGCGGTCTGTCAACGTTGCAATTGTCATAGTAGCGACCCCAACGTTAAAAACTCCTGCATTCGGACGAATAATTTCAATAAAAATATACTGTTCCACTGCGACTGGACTAATGAACTGTGATATGAGGGAATTTTGCCCGGACATCGGAACTACAGCCTACTCATATATCGATTTCCAATTGCCAAGAGATGTTTTACGTGTACTCCAATGTATGCACGGGAATAATAGAAGACGGACATCCTGCATACATTGTGCTATGGGGTATATTTTGCTAGGACAACCAAAACTGACATCGAATTCCAACTTTCAAGGGATCTTTTACGTGTACGCCAATATGTACACGGGAACTCACTATTTCACCCAATCCGAAACTTTCTCGGCCAAGACAGGGAACGAACACGGGACCTCCAGGTTAGCTAGTCAACGTCCTACTGACTGATCCACTGTGGCTGACCTCAAGGTTAGCGAGCCAACATCCTACTCACTGAACTACCGATTCTCCCATACAGTCGTGCGTGCGCACCTTACTTAATCTCGATTTGACCACGTTCGTTATTCTGGGATTTTGTTAGGGTCAATGACCAAAGGGGCCTCCCTCGATGAAATTGGAGGCTTTGAAGTTGAACTGAGATAAGGTTTAATGTCATAGTTTTATGCACAAACCGAGTTGCGAGGATTTAATAGCCCTATTTCCCATAGATTCGCTGTTTTTTTTACGGCGAATGGTCAATCAACATTTTAACTGTTTATTCAAGTTCGAAATTGGAAGGATACCCTGACGGTTACAATTTGGCTAGAAATGTCACTCCCAGCGCCTAATTACATTCACCGCGTGACCACGTCTAACCCAGGAAATTCTCGTATAAATTAAAAATGAAAGTTTTAATCCTTGTAAAACGTAATTTATTAGCGTGTGATATAACCACACATAACAGAACAATATTCTATAGATATAATTATAACAACAACATTTTAAAAACTTTAACAAGATAAAAACAATTAATCACATTAGCGACCCCAACGTTAAAAACTCCTGCATTCGGACGAATAATTTCAATAAAAATATACTGTTCCACTGCGACTGGACTAATGAACTGTGATATGAGGGAATTTTGCCCGGACATCGGAAATACAGCCTACTCATATATCGATTTCCAATTGCCAAGAGATGTTTTACGTGTACTCCAATGTATGCACGGGAATAATAGAAGACGGACATCCTGCATACATTGTGCTATGGGGTATATTTTGCTAGGACAACCAAAACTGACATCGAATTCCAACTTTCAAGGGATCTTTTACGTGTACGCCAATATGTACACGGGAACTCACTATTTCGCCCAATCCGAAACTTTCTCGGCCAAGACAGGGAAGGATACCCTGACGGTTACAATTTGGCTAGAAATGTCACTCCCAGCGCCTAATTACATTCACCGAGTGACCACGTCTAACCCAGGAAATTCTCGTATAAATTAAAAATGAAAGTTTTAATCCTTGTAAAACGTAATTTATTAGCGTGTGATATAACCACACATAACAGAACAATATTATATACAATTCTATAGATATAATTATAACAACAACATTTTAAAAACTTTAACAAGATAAAAACAATTAATCACATTATCACAGATCAGCTTCTAGATAAATTATAACAACTAACAAGAAATCACAAAAACAAAGGTTAACAATTTAGTATGGCGACTGGGCGCGACCGACTGCGCTTTTCACCTGCTGTCCAGGACTTAGATCTGGTACGAAAATGGCGGAGATCACTCGAGTGGTCTTCGTGAAGCATTGGTAGATAAGCCTGGGGATTACATTGAGCCTAAAATATAAAAAATAAAGAGAACTTAAATTGTGTTTTCTTAAATAAAATGTACAGAGACAACAATCAGTCTGTTTGTCATTACTTTATACATAGTTTATACATTAAATGTACATACCTTGTTACATTCGTAGAAAGCTTTATAACCTCCGTCTAAAAGATAAATTTCTGGATAATACAACTCTGGGTAACGATGACTGTTTTCTTTACGATCTAGACTTCTGAGCAATCTCATTCTGAAATAGAAAGTGAGAAAACATGAAATAATGGAAGATTTACAAAGTCCCGCTATTGGCATTTTCATTAGTATAGAAGTTTTATGTACGTTTATAATGAATAACTTGTGTGATAACTTACAATTTGGGACCTCTTTTTGATGAAAATTCACAATGAAAGACTAAAACTTGACGTTTGCATATAACATTCGCTCTCTGGTTCTCCAAAAAAGATCGAATTCCTTCCTCTGTAAATATATTCATAGCTCCTTGAATGTGACCGCCATCAAACTCGTAAGGGTAGCGACAGTCTATAATGGTATAATCTTGAGAATATTCTCCTTGCAGTAACCGACCCACGGTTTTAGATTCTATGGAAATGAGGTCGCTATGTTTTCCATCAATTGTTGGTAAACTGTGCTGTGTACTTGCATCACCAATTAAACACGGCTCGCTTTCCATTCTTTCCAAAGCCATTTTAATATCCACCTAAAAGTATATAACAAATCATTTATTATTTAAAGTACATGCAATACAATTTCGTCATTTGAAACGTTTAAGAGAAATATACTTTTGTATACACGTATAGTATAAAAAAATTCATAGTATTTACCTGCTGATTAATCATGGTCCTTTTTGACGATTTGCATTCCTGGACGTCTTCTTCTCGTTTACGCTTGTATGAAAACAGTGACCTTTTTGCTTTTATCATTGGTGACCGCTGGCATGAAGTTGAATGTGAAACAGATTCGGGAGAACTACCAAAACCACTATCACTGGAATCTTCGTCATCGCTGAGAAAATCGAATCTGACTGGTTTAAAGGTGTTTACTGACATCATTTCCTGAAGAAAATAAAATCAGAATTGTTTCAAGTTGTACGATTTGGGAAGAAAAAGAAGGAAAACGTTATTTTCCATTTACTTCTTTGTTTCAAACAAAACCTTTCAATTACTTACGGTGTATTGTGGAGATCTTACTGGACTCTGAAAATTGTAAAAAGACATGTTTCTGTAGAAAATATTAGGTATGAGAGGAAATCTTGTAATGACATTTAATGGCAAAATGGTCGCGTTTTATACAGCATAGAAGCCATGTTGTGAGCACAGCTCACAATGGATTTAGAAGCACCGCCTCCATGTTTTTACAACTTGATTCAATCAGTCTCGTTAATAAATTTACACGTTGGATGATTGAATCATTTGATTTGATCAGTGAGTTAGTGTTCAATCATATTAATGGTGAAACCACGTGCTTGTTTTCTTATGATATTACCCGAAATAAACTCATCTCAAGATCACAAGAGTTGTAACTCAATATTGTGACACCTTTAATCAGTTTCTGATTTATTTTGTTTAGTTTATAATCACAGATTTTCACATCACTATGTGATATAGAGAATAGCAAGTAAGATGATTCTGGGCGATATGTTATCACATAGAGGACTATATCCGGGCTACTTTAGTGCGTGTGGGAGGAACGGGGAAGATTTTGGATACATCACGTATTATATTATTACCGCCATCAATGAAATCAAATGGGGTTTAACGTCCCACTATTCACCAGACAATGAATATGCGTGAACAATTAATCGAGTCTCTACATACAACTAGTCACTTTATTTTAAATTTATTCATGAATATGTTGCGTGCGTTTAAATAGCATGAATAGCGTAAAGAATTTTTTGATTTAAATACATTTCATTATAAATCAGGACAACTGATAGAAATCATGAAATTTCTCCCTGTTCATTACGATCACGCGGTCTGTCAACGTTGCAATTGTCATAGTAGCGACCCCAACGTTAAAAACTCCTGCATTCGGACGAATAATTTCAATAAAAATATACTGTTCCACTGCGACTGGACTAATGAACTGTGATATGAGGGAATTTTGCCCGGACATCGGAACTACAGCCTACTCATATATCGATTTCCAATTGCCAAGAGATGTTTTACGTGTACTCCAATGTATGCACGGGAATAATAGAAGACGGACATCCTGCATACATTGTGCTATGGGGTATATTTTGCTAGGACAACCAAAACTGACATCGAATTCCAACTTTCAAGGGATCTTTTACGTGTACGCCAATATGTACACGGGAACTCACTATTTCACCCAATCCGAAACTTTCTCGGCCAAGACAGGGAACGAACACGGGACCTCCAGGTTAGCTAGTCAACGTCCTACTGACTGATCCACTGTGGCTGACCTCAAGGTTAGCGAGCCAACATCCTACTCACTGAACTACCGATTCTCCCATACAGTCGTGCGTGCGCACCTTACTTAATCTCGATTTGACCACGTTCGTTATTCTGGGATTTTGTTAGGGTCAATGACCAAAGGGGCCTCCCTCGATGAAATTGGAGGCTTTGAAGTTGAACTGAGATAAGGTTTAATGTCATAGTTTTATGCACAAACCGAGTTGCGAGGATTTAATAGCCCTATTTCCCATAGATTCGCTGTTTTTTTTACGGCGAATGGTCAATCAACATTTTAACTGTTTATTCAAGTTCGAAATTGGAAGGATACCCTGACGGTTACAATTTGGCTAGAAATGTCACTCCCAGCGCCTAATTACATTCACCGCGTGACCACGTCTAACCCAGGAAATTCTCGTATAAATTAAAAATGAAAGTTTTAATCCTTGTAAAACGTAATTTATTAGCGTGTGATATAACCACACATAACAGAACAATATTCTATAGATATAATTATAACAACAACATTTTAAAAACTTTAACAAGATAAAAACAATTAATCACATTATCACAGATCAGCTTCTAGATAAATTATAACAACTAACAAGAAATCACAAAACAAAGGTTAACAATTTAGTATGGCGACTGGGCGACTCGGCGCGACCGACTGCGCTTTTCACCTGCTGTCCAGGACTTAGATCTGGTACGAAAATGGCGGAGATCACTCGAGTGGTCTTCGTGAAGCATTGGTAGATAAGCCTGGGGATTACATTGAGCCTAAAATATAAAAAATAAAGAGAACTTAAATTGTGTTTTCTTAAATATAATGTACAGAGACAACAATCAGTCTGTTTGTCATTACTTTATACATAGTTTATACATTAAATGTACATACCTTGTTACATTCGTAGAAAGCTTTATAACCTCCGTCTAAAAGATAAATTTCTGGATAATACAACTCTGGGTAACGATGACTGTTTTCTTTACGATCTAGACTTCTGAGCAATCTCATTCTGAAATAGAAAGTGAGAAAACATGAAATAATGGAAGATTTACAAAGTCCCGCTATTGGCATTTTCATTAGTATAGAAGTTTTATGTACGTTTATAATGAATAACTTGTGTGATAACTTACAATTTGGGACCTCTTTTTGATGAAAATTCACAATGAAAGACTAAAACTTGACGTTTACATATAACATTCGCTCTCTGGTTCTCCAAAAAAGATCGAATTCCTTCCTCTGTAAATATATTCATAGCTCCTTGAATGTGACCGCCATCAAACTCGTAAGGGTAGCGACAGTCTATAATGGTATAATCTTGAGAATATTCTCCTTGCAGTAACCGACCCACGGTTTTAGATTCTATGGAAATGAGGTCGCTGTGTTTTCCATCAATTGTTGGTAAACTGTGCTGTGTACTTGCATCACCAATTAAACACGGCTCGCTTTCCATTCTTTCCAAAGCCATTTTAATATCCACCTAAAAGTATATAACAAATCATTTATTATTTAAAGTACATGCAATACAATTTCGTCATTTGAAACGTTTAAGAGAAATATACCTTTGTATACACGTATAGTATAAAAAAATTCATAGTATTTACCTGCTGATTAATCATGGTCCTTTTTGACGATTTGCATTCCTGGACGTCTTCTTCTCGTTTACGCTTGTATGAAAACAGTGACCTTTTTGCTTTTATCATTGGTGACCGCTGGCATGAAGTTGAATGTGAAACAGATTCGGGAGAACTACCAAAACCACTATCACTGGAATCTTCGTCATCGCTGAGAAAATCGAATCTGACTGGTTTAAAGGTGTTTACTGACATCATTTCCTGAAGAAAATAAAATCAGAATTGTTTCAAGTTGTACGATTTGGGAAGAAAAAGAAGAAAAACGTTATTTTCCATTTACTTCGTTGTTTCAAACAAAACCTTTCAATTACTTACGGTGGATTGTGGAGATCTTACTGGACTCTGAAAATTGTAAAAAGACATGTTTCTGTAGAAAATATTAGGTATGAGAGGAAATCTTGTAATGACATTTAAGGGCAAAATGGTCGCGTTTTATACAGCATAGAAGCCATGTTGTGAGCACAGCTCACAATGGATTTAGAAGCACCACCTCCATGTTTTTACAACTTGATTCAATCAGTCTCGTTAATAAATTTACACGTTGGATGATTGAATCATTTGATTTGATCAGTGAGTTAGTGTTCAATCATATTAATGGTGAAACCACGTGCTTGTTTTCTTATGATATTACCCGAAATAAACTCATCTCAAGATCACAAGAGTTGTAACTCAATATTGTGACACCTTTAATCAGTTTCTGATTTATTTTGTTTAGTTTATAATCACAGATTTTCACATCACTATGTGATATAGAGAATAGCAAGTAAGATGATTCTGGGCGATATGTTATCACATAGAGGACTATATCCGGGCTACTTTAGTGCGTGTGGGAGGAACGGGGAAGATTTTGGATACATCACATATTATATTATTACCGCCATCAATGAAATCAAATGGGGTTTAACGTCCCACTATTCACCAGACAATGAATATGCGTGAACAATTAATCGAGTCTCTACATACAACTAGTCACTTTATTTTAAATTTATTCATGAATATGTTGCGTGCGTTTAAATAGCATGAATAGCGTAAAGAATTTTTTGATTTAAATACATTTCATTATAAATCAGGACAACTGATAGAAATCATGAACTTTCTCCCTGTTCATTACGATCACGCGGTCTGTCAACGTTGCAATTGTCATAGTAGCGACCCCAACGTTAAAAACTCCTGCATTCGGACGAATAATTTCAATAAAAATATACTGTTCCACTGCGACTGGACTAATGAACTGTGATATGAGGGAATTTTGCCCGGACATCGGAACTACAGCCTACTCATATATCGATTTCCAATTGCCAAGAGATGTTTTACGTGTACTCCAATGTATGCACGGGAATAATAGAAGACGGACATCCTGCATACATTGTGCTATGGGGTATATTTTGCTAGGACAACCAAAACTGACATCGAATTCCAACTTTCAAGGGATCTTTTACGTGTACGCCAATATGTACACGGGAACTCACTATTTCGCCCAATCCGAAACTTTCTCGGCCAAGACAGGGAACGAACACGGGACCTCCAGGTTAGCTAGTCAACGTCCTACTGACTGATCCACTGTGGCTGACCTCAAGGTTAGCGAGCCAACATCCTACTCACTGAACTACCGATTCTCCCATACAGTCGTGCGTGCGCACCTTAATCTCGATTTGACCACGTTCGTTATTCTGGGATTTTGTTAGGGTCAATGACCAAAGGGGCCTCCCTCGATGAAATTGGAAGCTTTGAAGTTGAACTGAGATAAGGTTTAATGTCATAATTTTATGCACAAACCGAATTGTGAGGATTTGATAGCCCTATTTCCCATAGATTCGCTGTTTTTTTTACGGCGAATGGTCAATCAACATTTTAACTGTTTATTCAAGTTCGAAATTGGAAGGATACCCTGACGGTTACAATTTGGCTAGAAATGTCACTCCCAGCGCCTAATTACATTCACCGAGTGACCACGTCTAACCCAGGAAATTCTCGTATAAATTAAAAATGAAAGTTTTAATCCTTGTAAAACGTAATTTATTAGCGTGTGATATAACCACACATAACAGAACAATATTATATACAATTCTATAGATATAATTATAACAACAACATTTTAAAAACTTTAACAAGATAAAAACAATTAATCACATTATCACAGATCAGCTTCTAGATAAATTATAACAACTAACAAGAAATCACAAAAACAAAGGTTAACAATTTAGTATGGCGACTGGGCGACTCGGCGCGACCGACTGCGCTTTTCACCTGCTGTCCAGGACTTAGATCTGGTACGAAAATGGCGGAGATCACTCGAGTGGTCTTCGTGAAGCATTGGTAGATAAGCCTGGGGATTACATTGAGCATAAAATATAAAAAATAAAGAGAACTTAAATTGTGTTTTCTTAAATATAATGTACAGAGACAACAATCAGTCTGTTTGTCATTACTTTATACATAGTTTATACATTAAATGTACATACCTTGTTACATTCGTAGAAAGCTTTATAACCTCCGTCTAAAAGATAAATTTCTGGATAATACAACTCTGGGTAACGATGACTGTTTTCTTTACGATCTAGACTTCTGAGCAATCTCATTCTGAAATAGAAAGTGAGAAAACATGAAATAATGGAAGATTTACAAAGTCCCGCTATTGGCATTTTCATTAGTATAGAAGTTTTATGTACGTTTATAATGAATAACTTGTGTGATAACTTACAATTTGGGACCTCTTTTTGATGAAAATTCACAATGAAAGACTAAAACTTGACGTTTACATATAACATTCGCTCTCTGGTTCTCCAAAAAAGATCGAATTCCTTCCTCTGTAAATATATTCATAGCTCCTTGAATGTGACCGCCATCAAACTCGTAAGGGTAGCGACAGTCTATAATGGTATAATCTTGAGAATATTCTCCTTGCAGTAACCGACCCACGGTTTTAGATTCTATGGAAATGAGGTCGCTGTGTTTTCCATCAATTGTTGGTAAACTGTGCTGTGTACTTGCATCACCAATTAAACACGGCTCGCTTTCCATTCTTTCCAAAGCCATTTTAATATCCACCTAAAAGTATATAACAAATCATTTATTATTTAAAGTACATGCAATGAGTACAATTTCGTCATTTGAAACGTTTAAGAGAAATATACCTTTGTATACACGTATAGTATAAAAAAATTCATAGTATTTACCTGCTGATTAATCATGGTCCTTTTTGACGATTTGCATTCCTGGACGTCTTCTTCTCGTTTACCCTGTATGAAAACAGTGACCTTTTTGCTTTTATCATTGGTGACCGCTGGCATGAAGTTGAATGTGAAACAGATTCGGGAGAACTACCAAAACCACTATCACTGGAATCTTCGTCATCGCTGAGAAAATCGAATCTGACTGGTTTAAAGGTGTTTACTGACATCATTTCCTGAAGAAAATAAAATCAGAATTGTTTCAAGTTGTACGATTTGGGAAGAAAAAGAAGAAAAACGTTATTTTCCATTTACTTCGTTGTTTCAAACAAAACCTTTCAATTACTTACGGTGGATTGTGGAGATCTTACTGGACTCTGAAAATTGTAAAAAGACATGTTTCTGTAGAAAATATTAGGTATGAGAGGAAATCTTGTAATGACATTTAAGGGCAAAATGGTCGCGTTTTATACAGCATAGAAGCCATGTTGTGAGCACAGCTCACAATGGATTTAGAAGCACCACCTCCATGTTTTTACAACTTGATTCAATCAGTCTCGTTAATAAATTTACACGTTGGATGATTGAATCATTTGATTTGATCAGTGAGTTAGTGTTCAATCATATTAATGGTGAAACCACGTGCTTGTTTTCTTATGATATTACCCGAAATAAACTCATCTCAAGATCACAAGAGTTGTAACTCAATATTGTGACACCTTTAATCAGTTTCTGATTTATTTTGTTTAGTTTATAATCACAGATTTTCACATCACTATGTGATATAGAGAATAGCAAGTAAGATGATTCTGGGCGATATGTTATCACATAGAGGACTATATCCGGGCTACTTTAGTGCGTGTGGGAGGAACGGGGAAGATTTTGGATACATCACATATTATATTATTACCGCCATCAATGAAATCAAATGGGGTTTAACGTCCCACTATTCACCAGACAATGAATATGCGTGAACAATTAATCGAGTCTCTACATACAACTAGTCACTTTATTTTAAATTTATTCATGAATATGTTGCGTGCGTTTAAATAGCATGAATAGCGTAAAGAATTTTTTGATTTAAATACATTTCATTATAAATCAGGACAACTGATAGAAATCATGAACTTTCTCCCTGTTCATTACGATCACGCGGTCTGTCAACGTTGCAATTGTCATAGTAGCGACCCCAACGTTAAAAACTCCTGCATTCGGACGAATAATTTCAATAAAAATATACTGTTCCACTGCGACTGGACTAATGAACTGTGATATGAGGGAATTTTGCCCGGACATCGGAACTACAGCCTACTCATATATCGATTTCCAATTGCCAAGAGATGTTTTACGTGTACTCCAATGTATGCACGGGAATAATAGAAGACGGACATCCTGCATACATTGTGCTATGGGGTATATTTTGCTAGGACAACCAAAACTGACATCGAATTCCAACTTTCAAGGGATCTTTTACGTGTACGCCAATATGTACACGGGAACTCACTATTTCGCCCAATCCGAAACTTTCTCGGCCAAGACAGGGAAGGATACCCTGACGGTTACAATTTGGCTAGAAATGTCACTCCCAGCGCCTAATTACATTCACCGAGTGACCACGTCTAACCCAGGAAATTCTCGTATAAATTAAAAATGAAAGTTTTAATCCTTGTAAAACGTAATTTATTAGCGTGTGATATAACCACACATAACAGAACAATATTATATACAATTCTATAGATATAATTATAACAACAACATTTTAAAAACTTTAACAAGATAAAAACAATTAATCACATTATCACAGATCAGCTTCTAGATAAATTATAACAACTAACAAGAAATCACAAAAACAAAGGTTAACAATTTAGTATGGCGACTGGGCGACTCGGCGCGACCGACTGCGCTTTTCACCTGCTGTCCAGGACTTAGATCTGGTACGAAAATGGCGGAGATCACTCGAGTGGTCTTCGTGAAGCATTGGTAGATAAGCCTGGGGATTACATTGAGCCTAAAATATAAAAAATAAAGAGAACTTAAATTGTGTTTTCTTAAATAAAATGTACAGAGACAACAATCAGTCTGTTTGTCATTACTTTATACATAGTTTATACATTAAATGTACATACCTTGTTACATTCGTAGAAAGCTTTATAACCTCCGTCTAAAAGATAAATTTCTGGATAATACAACTCTGGGTAACGATGACTGTTTTCTTTACGATCTAGACTTCTGAGCAATCTCATTCTGAAATAGAAAGTGAGAAAACATGAAATAATGGAAGATTTACAAAGTCCCGCTATTGGCATTTTCATTAGTATAGAAGTTTTATGTACGTTTATAATGAATAACTTGTGTGATAACTTACAATTTGGGACCTCTTTTTGATGAAAATTCACAATGAAAGACTAAAACTTGACGTTTGCATATAACATTCGCTCTCTGGTTCTCCAAAAAAGATCGAATTCCTTCCTCTGTAAATATATTCATAGCTCCTTGAATGTGACCGCCATCAAACTCGTAAGGGTAGCGACAGTCTATAATGGTATAATCTTGAGAATATTCTCCTTGCAGTAACCGACCCACGGTTTTAGATTCTATGGAAATGAGGTCGCTATGTTTTCCATCAATTGTTGGTAAACTGTGCTGTGTACTTGCATCACCAATTAAACACGGCTCGCTTTCCATTCTTTCCAAAGCCATTTTAATATCCACCTAAAAGTATATAACAAATCATTTATTATTTAAAGTACATGCAATACAATTTCGTCATTTGAAACGTTTAAGAGAAATATACTTTTGTATACACGTATAGTATAAAAAAATTCATAGTATTTACCTGCTGATTAATCATGGTCCTTTTTGACGATTTGCATTCCTGGACGTCTTCTTCTCGTTTACGCTTGTATGAAAACAGTGACCTTTTTGCTTTTATCATTGGTGACCGCTGGCATGAAGTTGAATGTGAAACAGATTCGGGAGAACTACCAAAACCACTATCACTGGAATCTTCGTCATCGCTGAGAAAATCGAATCTGACTGGTTTAAAGGTGTTTACTGACATCATTTCCTGAAGAAAATAAAATCAGAACTGTTTCAAGTTGTACGATTTGGGAAGAAAAAGAAGGAAAACGTTATTTTCCATTTACTTCTTTGTTTCAAACAAAACCTTTCAATTACTTACGGTGTATTGTGGAGATCTTACTGGACTCTGAAAATTGTAAAAAGACATGTTTCTGTAGAAAATATTAGGTATGAGAGGAAATCTTGTAATGACATTTAATGGCAAAATGGTCGCGTTTTATACAGCATAGAAGCCATGTTGTGAGCACAGCTCACAATGGATTTAGAAGCACCGCCTCCATGTTTTTACAACTTGATTCAATCAGTCTCGTTAATAAATTTACACGTTGGATGATTGAATCATTTGATTTGATCAGTGAGTTAGTGTTCAATCATATTAATGGTGAAACCACGTGCTTGTTTTCTTATGATATTACCCGAAATAAACTCATCTCAAGATCACAAGAGTTGTAACTCAATATTGTGACACCTTTAATCAGTTTCTGATTTATTTTGTTTAGTTTATAATCACAGATTTTCACATCACTATGTGATATAGAGAATAGCAAGTAAGATGATTCTGGGCGATATGTTATCACATAGAGGACTATATCCGGGCTACTTTAGTGCGTGTGGGAGGAACGGGGAAGATTTTGGATACATCACATATTATATTATTACTGCCATCAATGAAATCAAATGGGGTTTAACGTCCCACTATTCACCAGACAATGAATATGCGTGAACAATTAATCGAGTCTCTACATACAACTAGTCACTTTATTTTAAATTTATTCATGAATATGTTGCGTGCGTTTAAATAGCATGAATAGCGTAAAGAATTTTTTGATTTAAATACATTTCATTATAAATCAGGACAACTGATAGAAATCATGAACTTTCTCCCTGTTCATTACGATCACGCGGTCTGTCAACGTTGCAATTGTCATAGTAGCGACCCCAACGTTAAAAACTCCTGCATTCGGACGAATAATTTCAATAAAAATATACTGTTCCACTGCGACTGGACTAATGAACTGTGATATGAGGGAATTTTGCCCGGACATCGGAACTACAGCCTACTCATATATCGATTTCCAATTGCCAAGAGATGTTTTACGTGTACTCCAATGTATGCACGGGAATAATAGAAGACGGACATCCTGCATACATTGTGCTATGGGGTATATTTTGCTAGGACAACCAAAACTGACATCGAATTCCAACTTTCAAGGGATCTTTTACGTGTACGCCAATATGTACACGGGAACTCACTATTTCACCCAATCCGAAACTTTCTCGGCCAAGACAGGGAACGAACACGGGACCTCCAGGTTAGCTAGTCAACGTCCTACTGACTGATCCACTGTGGCTGACCTCAAGGTTAGCGAGCCAACATCCTACTCACTGAACTACCGATTCTCCCATACAGTCGTGCGTGCGCACCTTACTTAATCTCGATTTGACCACGTTCGTTATTCTGGGATTTTGTTAGGGTCAATGACCAAAGGGGCCTCCCTCGATGAAATTGGAGGCTTTGAAGTTGAACTGAGATAAGGTTTAATGTCATAATTTTATGCACAAACCGAGTTGTGAGGATTTAATAGCCCTATTTCCCATAGATTCGCTGTTTTTTTACGGCGAATGGTCAATCAACATTTTAACTGTTTATTCAAGTTCGAAATTGGAAGGATACCCTGACGGTTACAATTTGGCTAGAAATGTCACTCCCAGCGCCTAATTACATTCACCGCGTGACCACGTCTAACCCAGGAAATTCTCGTATAAATTAAAAATGAAAGTTTTAATCCTTGTAAAACGTAATTTATTAGCGTGTGATATAACCACACATAACAGAACAATATTCTATAGATATAATTATAACAACAACATTTTAAAAACTTTAACAAGATAAAAACAATTAATCACATTATCACAGATCAGCTTCTAGATAAATTATAACAACTAACAAGAAATCACAAAACAAAGGTTAACAATTTAGTATGGCGACTGGGCGACTCGGCGCGACCGACTGCGCTTTTCACCTGCTGTCCAGGACTTAGATCTGGTACGAAAATGGCGGAGATCACTCGAGTGGTCTTCGTGAAGCATTGGTAGATAAGCCTGGGGATTACATTGAGCCTAAAATATAAAAAATAAAGAGAACTTAAATTGTGTTTTCTTAAATATAATGTACAGAGACAACAATCAGTCTGTTTGTCATTACTTTATACATAGTTTATACATTAAATGTACATACCTTGTTACATTCGTAGAAAGCTTTATAACCTCCGTCTAAAAGATAAATTTCTGGATAATACAACTCTGGGTAACGATGACTGTTTTCTTTACGATCTAGACTTCTGAGCAATCTCATTCTGAAATAGAAAGTGAGAAAACATGAAATAATGGAAGATTTACAAAGTCCCGCTATTGGCATTTTCATTAGTATAGAAGTTTTATGTACGTTTATAATGAATAACTTGTGTGATAACTTACAATTTGGGACCTCTTTTTGATGAAAATTCACAATGAAAGACTAAAACTTGACGTTTACATATAACATTCGCTCTCTGGTTCTCCAAAAAAGATCGAATTCCTTCCTCTGTAAATATATTCATAGCTCCTTGAATGTGACCGCCATCAAACTCGTAAGGGTAGCGACAGTCTATAATGGTATAATCTTGAGAATATTCTCCTTGCAGTAACCGACCCACGGTTTTAGATTCTATGGAAATGAGGTCGCTGTGTTTTCCATCAATTGTTGGTAAACTGTGCTGTGTACTTGCATCACCAATTAAACACGGCTCGCTTTCCATTCTTTCCAAAGCCATTTTAATATCCACCTAAAAGTATATAACAAATCATTTATTATTTAAAGTACATGCAATACAATTTCGTCATTTGAAACGTTTAAGAGAAATATACCTTTGTATACACGTATAGTATAAAAAAATTCATAGTATTTACCTGCTGATTAATCATGGTCCTTTTTGACGATTTGCATTCCTGGACGTCTTCTTCTCGTTTACGCTTGTATGAAAACAGTGACCTTTTTGCTTTTATCATTGGTGACCGCTGGCATGAAGTTGAATGTGAAACAGATTCGGGAGAACTACCAAAACCACTATCACTGGAATCTTCGTCATCGCTGAGAAAATCGAATCTGACTGGTTTAAAGGTGTTTACTGACATCATTTCCTGAAGAAAATAAAATCAGAATTGTTTCAAGTTGTACGATTTGGGAAGAAAAAGAAGAAAAACGTTATTTTCCATTTACTTCGTTGTTTCAAACAAAACCTTTCAATTACTTACGGTGGATTGTGGAGATCTTACTGGACTCTGAAAATTGTAAAAAGACATGTTTCTGTAGAAAATATTAGGTATGAGAGGAAATCTTGTAATGACATTTAAGGGCAAAATGGTCGCGTTTTATACAGCATAGAAGCCATGTTGTGAGCACAGCTCACAATGGATTTAGAAGCACCACCTCCATGTTTTTACAACTTGATTCAATCAGTCTCGTTAATAAATTTACACGTTGGATGATTGAATCATTTGATTTGATCAGTGAGTTAGTGTTCAATCATATTAATGGTGAAACCACGTGCTTGTTTTCTTATGATATTACCCGAAATAAACTCATCTCAAGATCACAAGAGTTGTAACTCAATATTGTGACACCTTTAATCAGTTTCTGATTTATTTTGTTTAGTTTATAATCACAGATTTTCACATCACTATGTGATATAGAGAATAGCAAGTAAGATGATTCTGGGCGATATGTTATCACATAGAGGACTATATCCGGGCTACTTTAGTGCGTGTGGGAGGAACGGGGAAGATTTTGGATACATCACATATTATATTATTACCGCCATCAATGAAATCAAATGGGGTTTAACGTCCCACTATTCACCAGACAATGAATATGCGTGAACAATTAATCGAGTCTCTACATACAACTAGTCACTTTATTTTAAATTTATTCATGAATATGTTGCGTGCGTTTAAATAGCATGAATAGCGTAAAGAATTTTTTGATTTAAATACATTTCATTATAAATCAGGACAACTGATAGAAATCATGAACTTTCTCCCTGTTCATTACGATCACGCGGTCTGTCAACGTTGCAATTGTCATAGTAGCGACCCCAACGTTAAAAACTCCTGCATTCGGACGAATAATTTCAATAAAAATATACTGTTCCACTGCGACTGGACTAATGAACTGTGATATGAGGGAATTTTGCCCGGACATCGGAACTACAGCCTACTCATATATCGATTTCCAATTGCCAAGAGATGTTTTACGTGTACTCCAATGTATGCACGGGAATAATAGAAGACGGACATCCTGCATACATTGTGCTATGGGGTATATTTTGCTAGGACAACCAAAACTGACATCGAATTCCAACTTTCAAGGGATCTTTTACGTGTACGCCAATATGTACACGGGAACTCACTATTTCACCCAATCCGAAACTTTCTCGGCCAAGACAGGGAACGAACACGGGACCTCCAGGTTAGCTAGTCAACGTCCTACTGACTGATCCACTGTGGCTGACCTCAAGGTTAGCGAGCCAACATCCTACTCACTGAACTACCGATTCTCCCATACAGTCGTGCGTGCGCACCTTACTTAATCTCGATTTGACCACGTTCGTTATTCTGGGATTTTGTTAGGGTCAATGACCAAAGGGGCCTCCCTCGATGAAATTGGAGGCTTTGAAGTTGAACTGAGATAAGGTTTAATGTCATAATTTTATGCACAAACCGAGTTGTGAGGATTTAATAGCCCTATTTCCCATAGATTCGCTGTTTTTTTTACGGCGAATGGTCAATCAACATTTTAACTGTTTATTCAAGTTCGAAATTGGAAGGATACCCTGACGGTTACAATTTGGCTAGAAATGTCACTCCCAGCGCCTAATTACATTCACCGCGTGACCACGTCTAACCCAGGAAATTCTCGTATAAATTAAAAATGAAAGTTTTAATCCTTGTAAAACGTAATTTATTAGCGTGTGATATAACCACACATAACAGAACAATATTCTATAGATATAATTATAACAACAACATTTTAAAAACTTTAACAAGATAAAAACAATTAATCACATTATCACAGATCAGCTTCTAGATAAATTATAACAACTAACAAGAAATCACAAAACAAAGGTTAACAATTTAGTATGGCGACTGGGCGACTCGGCGCGACCGACTGCGCTTTTCACCTGCTGTCCAGGACTTAGATCTGGTACGAAAATGGCGGAGATCACTCGAGTGGTCTTCGTGAAGCATTGGTAGATAAGCCTGGGGATTACATTGAGCCTAAAATATAAAAAATAAAGAGAACTTAAATTGTGTTTTCTTAAATATAATGTACAGAGACAACAATCAGTCTGTTTGTCATTACTTTATACATAGTTTATACATTAAATGTACATACCTTGTTACATTCGTAGAAAGCTTTATAACCTCCGTCTAAAAGATAAATTTCTGGATAATACAACTCTGGGTAACGATGACTGTTTTCTTTACGATCTAGACTTCTGAGCAATCTCATTCTGAAATAGAAAGTGAGAAAACATGAAATAATGGAAGATTTACAAAGTCCCGCTATTGGCATTTTCATTAGTATAGAAGTTTTATGTACGTTTATAATGAATAACTTGTGTGATAACTTACAATTTGGGACCTCTTTTTGATGAAAATTCACAATGAAAGACTAAAACTTGACGTTTGCATATAACATTCGCTCTCTGGTTCTCCAAAAAAGATCGAATTCCTTCCTCTGTAAATATATTCATAGCTCCTTGAATGTGACCGCCATCAAACTCGTAAGGGTAGCGACAGTCTATAATGGTATAATCTTGAGAATATTCTCCTTGCAGTAACCGACCCACGGTTTTAGATTCTATGGAAATGAGGTCGCTATGTTTTCCATCAATTGTTGGTAAACTGTGCTGTGTACTTGCATCACCAATTAAACACGGCTCGCTTTCCATTCTTTCCAAAGCCATTTTAATATCCACCTAAAAGTATATAACAAATCATTTATTATTTAAAGTACATGCAATACAATTTCGTCATTTGAAACGTTTAAGAGAAATATACTTTTGTATACACGTATAGTATAAAAAAATTCATAGTATTTACCTGCTGATTAATCATGGTCCTTTTTGACGATTTGCATTCCTGGACGTCTTCTTCTCGTTTACGCTTGTATGAAAACAGTGACCTTTTTGCTTTTATCATTGGTGACCGCTGGCATGAAGTTGAATGTGAAACAGATTCGGGAGAACTACCAAAACCACTATCACTGGAATCTTCGTCATCGCTGAGAAAATCGAATCTGACTGGTTTAAAGGTGTTTACTGACATCATTTCCTGAAGAAAATAAAATCAGAATTGTTTCAAGTTGTACGATTTGGGAAGAAAAAGAAGGAAAACGTTATTTTCCATTTACTTCTTTGTTTCAAACAAAACCTTTCAATTACTTACGGTGTATTGTGGAGATCTTACTGGACTCTGAAAATTGTAAAAAGACATGTTTCTGTAGAAAATATTAGGTATGAGAGGAAATCTTGTAATGACATTTAATGGCAAAATGGTCGCGTTTTATACAGCATAGAAGCCATGTTGTGAGCACAGCTCACAATGGATTTAGAAGCACCGCCTCCATGTTTTTACAACTTGATTCAATCAGTCTCGTTAATAAATTTACACGTTGGATGATTGAATCATTTGATTTGATCAGTGAGTTAGTGTTCAATCATATTAATGGTGAAACCACGTGCTTGTTTTCTTATGATATTACCCGAAATAAACTCATCTCAAGATCACAAGAGTTGTAACTCAATATTGTGACACCTTTAATCAGTTTCTGATTTATTTTGTTTAGTTTATAATCACAGATTTTCACATCACTATGTGATATAGAGAATAGCAAGTAAGATGATTCTGGGCGATATGTTATCACATAGAGGACTATATCCGGGCTACTTTAGTGCGTGTGGGAGGAACGGGGAAGATTTTGGATACATCACATATTATATTATTACCGCCATCAATGAAATCAAATGGGGTTTAACGTCCCACTATTCACCAGACAATGAATATGCGTGAACAATTAATCGAGTCTCTACATACAACTAGTCACTTTATTTTAAATTTATTCATGAATATGTTGCGTGCGTTTAAATAGCATGAATAGCGTAAAGAATTTTTTGATTTAAATACATTTCATTATAAATCAGGACAACTGATAGAAATCATGAACTTTCTCCCTGTTCATTACGATCACGCGGTCTGTCAACGTTGCAATTGTCATAGTAGCGACCCCAACGTTAAAAACTCCTGCATTCGGACGAATAATTTCAATAAAAATATACTGTTCCACTGCGACTGGACTAATGAACTGTGAT
Organism: Patella vulgata; assembly: GCF_932274485.2. NCBI lineage: Eukaryota > Metazoa > Mollusca > Gastropoda > Patellidae > Patella > Patella vulgata. The sequence goes on from NC_065885.2 coordinate 51,864,488, forward strand.
ATGAGGGAATTTTGCCCGGACATCGGAACTACAGCCTACTCATATATCGATTTCCAATTGCCAAGAGATGTTTTACGTGTACTCCAATGTATGCACGGGAATAATAGAAGACGGACATCCTGCATACATTGTGCTATGGGGTATATTTTGCTAGGACAACCAAAACTGACATCGAATTCCAACTTTCAAGGGATCTTTTACGTGTACGCCAATATGTACACGGGAACTCACTATTTCACCCAATCCGAAACTTTCTCGGCCAAGACAGGGAACGAACACGGGACCTCCAGGTTAGCTAGTCAACGTCCTACTGACTGATCCACTGTGGCTGACCTCAAGGTTAGCGAGCCAACATCCTACTCACTGAACTACCGATTCTCCCATACAGTCGTGCGTGCGCACCTTACTTAATCTCGATTTGACCACGTTCGTTATTCTGGGATTTTGTTAGGGTCAATGACCAAAGGGGCCTCCCTCGATGAAATTGGAGGCTTTGAAGTTGAACTGAGATAAGGTTTAATGTCATAATTTTATGCACAAACCGAGTTGTGAGGATTTAATAGCCCTATTTCCCATAGATTCGCTGTTTTTTTACGGCGAATGGTCAATCAACATTTTAACTGTTTATTCAAGTTCGAAATTGGAAGGATACCCTGACGGTTACAATTTGGCTAGAAATGTCACTCCCAGCGCCTAATTACATTCACCGCGTGACCACGTCTAACCCAGGAAATTCTCGTATAAATTAAAAATGAAAGTTTTAATCCTTGTAAAACGTAATTTATTAGCGTGTGATATAACCACACATAACAGAACAATATTCTATAGATATAATTATAACAACAACATTTTAAAAACTTTAACAAGATAAAAACAATTAATCACATTATCACAGATCAGCTTCTAGATAAATTATAACAACTAACAAGAAATCACAAAACAAAGGTTAACAATTTAGTATGGCGACTGGGCGACTCGGCGCGACCGACTGCGCTTTTCACCTGCTGTCCAGGACTTAGATCTGGTACGAAAATGGCGGAGATCACTCGAGTGGTCTTCGTGAAGCATTGGTAGATAAGCCTGGGGATTACATTGAGCCTAAAATATAAAAAATAAAGAGAACTTAAATTGTGTTTTCTTAAATATAATGTACAGAGACAACAATCAGTCTGTTTGTCATTACTTTATACATAGTTTATACATTAAATGTACATACCTTGTTACATTCGTAGAAAGCTTTATAACCTCCGTCTAAAAGATAAATTTCTGGATAATACAACTCTGGGTAACGATGACTGTTTTCTTTACGATCTAGACTTCTGAGCAATCTCATTCTGAAATAGAAAGTGAGAAAACATGAAATAATGGAAGATTTACAAAGTCCCGCTATTGGCATTTTCATTAGTATAGAAGTTTTATGTACGTTTATAATGAATAACTTGTGTGATAACTTACAATTTGGGACCTCTTTTTGATGAAAATTCACAATGAAAGACTAAAACTTGACGTTTGCATATAACATTCGCTCTCTGGTTCTCCAAAAAAGATCGAATTCCTTCCTCTGTAAATATATTCATAGCTCCTTGAATGTGACCGCCATCAAACTCGTAAGGGTAGCGACAGTCTATAATGGTATAATCTTGAGAATATTCTCCTTGCAGTAACCGACCCACGGTTTTAGATTCTATGGAAATGAGGTCGCTATGTTTTCCATCAATTGTTGGTAAACTGTGCTGTGTACTTGCATCACCAATTAAACACGGCTCGCTTTCCATTCTTTCCAAAGCCATTTTAATATCCACCTAAAAGTATATAACAAATCATTTATTATTTAAAGTACATGCAATACAATTTCGTCATTTGAAACGTTTAAGAGAAATATACTTTTGTATACACGTATAGTATAAAAAAATTCATAGTATTTACCTGCTGATTAATCATGGTCCTTTTTGACGATTTGCATTCCTGGACGTCTTCTTCTCGTTTACGCTTGTATGAAAACAGTGACCTTTTTGCTTTTATCATTGGTGACCGCTGGCATGAAGTTGAATGTGAAACAGATTCGGGAGAACTACCAAAACCACTATCACTGGAATCTTCGTCATCGCTGAGAAAATCGAATCTGACTGGTTTAAAGGTGTTTACTGACATCATTTCCTGAAGAAAATAAAATCAGAATTGTTTCAAGTTGTACGATTTGGGAAGAAAAAGAAGGAAAACGTTATTTTCCATTTACTTCTTTGTTTCAAACAAAACCTTTCAATTACTTACGGTGTATTGTGGAGATCTTACTGGACTCTGAAAATTGTAAAAAGACATGTTTCTGTAGAAAATATTAGGTATGAGAGGAAATCTTGTAATGACATTTAATGGCAAAATGGTCGCGTTTTATACAGCATAGAAGCCATGTTGTGAGCACAGCTCACAATGGATTTAGAAGCACCGCCTCCATGTTTTTACAACTTGATTCAATCAGTCTCGTTAATAAATTTACACGTTGGATGATTGAATCATTTGATTTGATCAGTGAGTTAGTGTTCAATCATATTAATGGTGAAACCACGTGCTTGTTTTCTTATGATATTACCCGAAATAAACTCATCTCAAGATCACAAGAGTTGTAACTCAATATTGTGACACCTTTAATCAGTTTCTGATTTATTTTGTTTAGTTTATAATCACAGATTTTCACATCACTATGTGATATAGAGAATAGCAAGTAAGATGATTCTGGGCGATATGTTATCACATAGAGGACTATATCCGGGCTACTTTAGTGCGTGTGGGAGGAACGGGGAAGATTTTGGATACATCACATATTATATTATTACCGCCATCAATGAAATCAAATGGGGTTTAACGTCCCACTATTCACCAGACAATGAATATGCGTGAACAATTAATCGAGTCTCTACATACAACTAGTCACTTTATTTTAAATTTATTCATGAATATGTTGCGTGCGTTTAAATAGCATGAATAGCGTAAAGAATTTTTTGATTTAAATACATTTCATTATAAATCAGGACAACTGATAGAAATCATGAACTTTCTCCCTGTTCATTACGATCACGCGGTCTGTCAACGTTGCAATTGTCATAGTAGCGACCCCAACGTTAAAAACTCCTGCATTCGGACGAATAATTTCAATAAAAATATACTGTTCCACTGCGACTGGACTAATGAACTGTGATATGAGGGAATTTTGCCCGGACATCGGAACTACAGCCTACTCATATATCGATTTCCAATTGCCAAGAGATGTTTTACGTGTACTCCAATGTATGCACGGGAATAATAGAAGACGGACATCCTGCATACATTGTGCTATGGGGTATATTTTGCTAGGACAACCAAAACTGACATCGAATTCCAACTTTCAAGGGATCTTTTACGTGTACGCCAATATGTACACGGGAACTCACTATTTCACCCAATCCGAAACTTTCTCGGCCAAGACAGGGAACGAACACGGGACCTCCAGGTTAGCTAGTCAACGTCCTACTGACTGATCCACTGTGGCTGACCTCAAGGTTAGCGAGCCAACATCCTACTCACTGAACTACCGATTCTCCCATACAGTCGTGCGTGCGCACCTTACTTAATCTCGATTTGACCACGTTCGTTATTCTGGGATTTTGTTAGGGTCAATGACCAAAGGGGCCTCCCTCGATGAAATTGGAGGCTTTGAAGTTGAACTGAGATAAGGTTTAATGTCATAATTTTATGCACAAACCGAGTTGTGAGGATTTAATAGCCCTATTTCCCATAGATTCGCTGTTTTTTTTACGGCGAATGGTCAATCAACATTTTAACTGTTTATTCAAGTTCGAAATTGGAAGGATACCCTGACGGTTACAATTTGGCTAGAAATGTCACTCCCAGCGCCTAATTACATTCACCGCGTGACCACGTCTAACCCAGGAAATTCTCGTATAAATTAAAAATGAAAGTTTTAATCCTTGTAAAACGTAATTTATTAGCGTGTGATATAACCACACATAACAGAACAATATTCTATAGATATAATTATAACAACAACATTTTAAAAACTTTAACAAGATAAAAACAATTAATCACATTATCACAGATCAGCTTCTAGATAAATTATAACAACTAACAAGAAATCACAAAACAAAGGTTAACAATTTAGTATGGCGACTGGGCGACTCGGCGCGACCGACTGCGCTTTTCACCTGCTGTCCAGGACTTAGATCTGGTACGAAAATGGCGGAGATCACTCGAGTGGTCTTCGTGAAGCATTGGTAGATAAGCCTGGGGATTACATTGAGCCTAAAATATAAAAAATAAAGAGAACTTAAATTGTGTTTTCTTAAATATAATGTACAGAGACAACAATCAGTCTGTTTGTCATTACTTTATACATAGTTTATACATTAAATGTACATACCTTGTTACATTCGTAGAAAGCTTTATAACCTCCGTCTAAAAGATAAATTTCTGGATAATACAACTCTGGGTAACGATGACTGTTTTCTTTACGATCTAGACTTCTGAGCAATCTCATTCTGAAATAGAAAGTGAGAAAACATGAAATAATGGAAGATTTACAAAGTCCCGCTATTGGCATTTTCATTAGTATAGAAGTTTTATGTACGTTTATAATGAATAACTTGTGTGATAACTTACAATTTGGGACCTCTTTTTGATGAAAATTCACAATGAAAGACTAAAACTTGACGTTTGCATATAACATTCGCTCTCTGGTTCTCCAAAAAAGATCGAATTCCTTCCTCTGTAAATATATTCATAGCTCCTTGAATGTGACCGCCATCAAACTCGTAAGGGTAGCGACAGTCTATAATGGTATAATCTTGAGAATATTCTCCTTGCAGTAACCGACCCACGGTTTTAGATTCTATGGAAATGAGGTCGCTATGTTTTCCATCAATTGTTGGTAAACTGTGCTGTGTACTTGCATCACCAATTAAACACGGCTCGCTTTCCATTCTTTCCAAAGCCATTTTAATATCCACCTAAAAGTATATAACAAATCATTTATTATTTAAAGTACATGCAATACAATTTCGTCATTTGAAACGTTTAAGAGAAATATACTTTTGTATACACGTATAGTATAAAAAAATTCATAGTATTTACCTGCTGATTAATCATGGTCCTTTTTGACGATTTGCATTCCTGGACGTCTTCTTCTCGTTTACGCTTGTATGAAAACAGTGACCTTTTTGCTTTTATCATTGGTGACCGCTGGCATGAAGTTGAATGTGAAACAGATTCGGGAGAACTACCAAAACCACTATCACTGGAATCTTCGTCATCGCTGAGAAAATCGAATCTGACTGGTTTAAAGGTGTTTACTGACATCATTTCCTGAAGAAAATAAAATCAGAATTGTTTCAAGTTGTACGATTTGGGAAGAAAAAGAAGGAAAACGTTATTTTCCATTTACTTCTTTGTTTCAAACAAAACCTTTCAATTACTTACGGTGTATTGTGGAGATCTTACTGGACTCTGAAAATTGTAAAAAGACATGTTTCTGTAGAAAATATTAGGTATGAGAGGAAATCTTGTAATGACATTTAATGGCAAAATGGTCGCGTTTTATACAGCATAGAAGCCATGTTGTGAGCACAGCTCACAATGGATTTAGAAGCACCGCCTCCATGTTTTTACAACTTGATTCAATCAGTCTCGTTAATAAATTTACACGTTGGATGATTGAATCATTTGATTTGATCAGTGAGTTAGTGTTCAATCATATTAATGGTGAAACCACGTGCTTGTTTTCTTATGATATTACCCGAAATAAACTCATCTCAAGATCACAAGAGTTGTAACTCAATATTGTGACACCTTTAATCAGTTTCTGATTTATTTTGTTTAGTTTATAATCACAGATTTTCACATCACTATGTGATATAGAGAATAGCAAGTAAGATGATTCTGGGCGATATGTTATCACATAGAGGACTATATCCGGGCTACTTTAGTGCGTGTGGGAGGAACGGGGAAGATTTTGGATACATCACATATTATATTATTACCGCCATCAATGAAATCAAATGGGGTTTAACGTCCCACTATTCACCAGACAATGAATATGCGTGAACAATTAATCGAGTCTCTACATACAACTAGTCACTTTATTTTAAATTTATTCATGAATATGTTGCGTGCGTTTAAATAGCATGAATAGCGTAAAGAATTTTTTGATTTAAATACATTTCATTATAAATCAGGACAACTGATAGAAATCATGAACTTTCTCCCTGTTCATTACGATCACGCGGTCTGTCAACGTTGCAATTGTCATAGTAGCGACCCCAACGTTAAAAACTCCTGCATTCGGACGAATAATTTCAATAAAAATATACTGTTCCACTGCGACTGGACTAATGAACTGTGATATGAGGGAATTTTGCCCGGACATCGGAACTACAGCCTACTCATATATCGATTTCCAATTGCCAAGAGATGTTTTACGTGTACTCCAATGTATGCACGGGAATAATAGAAGACGGACATCCTGCATACATTGTGCTATGGGGTATATTTTGCTAGGACAACCAAAACTGACATCGAATTCCAACTTTCAAGGGATCTTTTACGTGTACGCCAATATGTACACGGGAACTCACTATTTCACCCAATCCGAAACTTTCTCGGCCAAGACAGGGAACGAACACGGGACCTCCAGGTTAGCTAGTCAACGTCCTACTGACTGATCCACTGTGGCTGACCTCAAGGTTAGCGAGCCAACATCCTACTCACTGAACTACCGATTCTCCCATACAGTCGTGCGTGCGCACCTTACTTAATCTCGATTTGACCACGTTCGTTATTCTGGGATTTTGTTAGGGTCAATGACCAAAGGGGCCTCCCTCGATGAAATTGGAGGCTTTGAAGTTGAACTGAGATAAGGTTTAATGTCATAATTTTATGCACAAACCGAGTTGTGAGGATTTAATAGCCCTATTTCCCATAGATTCGCTGTTTTTTTTACGGCGAATGGTCAATCAACATTTTAACTGTTTATTCAAGTTCGAAATTGGAAGGATACCCTGACGGTTACAATTTGGCTAGAAATGTCACTCCCAGCGCCTAATTACATTCACCGCGTGACCACGTCTAACCCAGGAAATTCTCGTATAAATTAAAAATGAAAGTTTTAATCCTTGTAAAACGTAATTTATTAGCGTGTGATATAACCACACATAACAGAACAATATTCTATAGATATAATTATAACAACAACATTTTAAAAACTTTAACAAGATAAAAACAATTAATCACATTATCACAGATCAGCTTCTAGATAAATTATAACAACTAACAAGAAATCACAAAACAAAGGTTAACAATTTAGTATGGCGACTGGGCGACTCGGCGCGACCGACTGCGCTTTTCACCTGCTGTCCAGGACTTAGATCTGGTACGAAAATGGCGGAGATCACTCGAGTGGTCTTCGTGAAGCATTGGTAGATAAGCCTGGGGATTACATTGAGCCTAAAATATAAAAAATAAAGAGAACTTAAATTGTGTTTTCTTAAATATAATGTACAGAGACAACAATCAGTCTGTTTGTCATTACTTTATACATAGTTTATACATTAAATGTACATACCTTGTTACATTCGTAGAAAGCTTTATAACCTCCGTCTAAAAGATAAATTTCTGGATAATACAACTCTGGGTAACGATGACTGTTTTCTTTACGATCTAGACTTCTGAGCAATCTCATTCTGAAATAGAAAGTGAGAAAACATGAAATAATGGAAGATTTACAAAGTCCCGCTATTGGCATTTTCATTAGTATAGAAGTTTTATGTACGTTTATAATGAATAACTTGTGTGATAACTTACAATTTGGGACCTCTTTTTGATGAAAATTCACAATGAAAGACTAAAACTTGACGTTTGCATATAACATTCGCTCTCTGGTTCTCCAAAAAAGATCGAATTCCTTCCTCTGTAAATATATTCATAGCTCCTTGAATGTGACCGCCATCAAACTCGTAAGGGTAGCGACAGTCTATAATGGTATAATCTTGAGAATATTCTCCTTGCAGTAACCGACCCACGGTTTTAGATTCTATGGAAATGAGGTCGCTATGTTTTCCATCAATTGTTGGTAAACTGTGCTGTGTACTTGCATCACCAATTAAACACGGCTCGCTTTCCATTCTTTCCAAAGCCATTTTAATATCCACCTAAAAGTATATAACAAATCATTTATTATTTAAAGTACATGCAATACAATTTCGTCATTTGAAACGTTTAAGAGAAATATACTTTTGTATACACGTATAGTATAAAAAAATTCATAGTATTTACCTGCTGATTAATCATGGTCCTTTTTGACGATTTGCATTCCTGGACGTCTTCTTCTCGTTTACGCTTGTATGAAAACAGTGACCTTTTTGCTTTTATCATTGGTGACCGCTGGCATGAAGTTGAATGTGAAACAGATTCGGGAGAACTACCAAAACCACTATCACTGGAATCTTCGTCATCGCTGAGAAAATCGAATCTGACTGGTTTAAAGGTGTTTACTGACATCATTTCCTGAAGAAAATAAAATCAGAATTGTTTCAAGTTGTACGATTTGGGAAGAAAAAGAAGGAAAACGTTATTTTCCATTTACTTCTTTGTTTCAAACAAAACCTTTCAATTACTTACGGTGTATTGTGGAGATCTTACTGGACTCTGAAAATTGTAAAAAGACATGTTTCTGTAGAAAATATTAGGTATGAGAGGAAATCTTGTAATGACATTTAATGGCAAAATGGTCGCGTTTTATACAGCATAGAAGCCATGTTGTGAGCACAGCTCACAATGGATTTAGAAGCACCGCCTCCATGTTTTTACAACTTGATTCAATCAGTCTCGTTAATAAATTTACACGTTGGATGATTGAATCATTTGATTTGATCAGTGAGTTAGTGTTCAATCATATTAATGGTGAAACCACGTGCTTGTTTTCTTATGATATTACCCGAAATAAACTCATCTCAAGATCACAAGAGTTGTAACTCAATATTGTGACACCTTTAATCAGTTTCTGATTTATTTTGTTTAGTTTATAATCACAGATTTTCACATCACTATGTGATATAGAGAATAGCAAGTAAGATGATTCTGGGCGATATGTTATCACATAGAGGACTATATCCGGGCTACTTTAGTGCGTGTGGGAGGAACGGGGAAGATTTTGGATACATCACATATTATATTATTACCGCCATCAATGAAATCAAATGGGGTTTAACGTCCCACTATTCACCAGACAATGAATATGCGTGAACAATTAATCGAGTCTCTACATACAACTAGTCACTTTATTTTAAATTTATTCATGAATATGTTGCGTGCGTTTAAATAGCATGAATAGCGTAAAGAATTTTTTGATTTAAATACATTTCATTATAAATCAGGACAACTGATAGAAATCATGAACTTTCTCCCTGTTCATTACGATCACGCGGTCTGTCAACGTTGCAATTGTCATAGTAGCGACCCCAACGTTAAAAACTCCTGCATTCGGACGAATAATTTCAATAAAAATATACTGTTCCACTGCGACTGGACTAATGAACTGTGATATGAGGGAATTTTGCCCGGACATCGGAACTACAGCCTACTCATATATCGATTTCCAATTGCCAAGAGATGTTTTACGTGTACTCCAATGTATGCACGGGAATAATAGAAGACGGACATCCTGCATACATTGTGCTATGGGGTATATTTTGCTAGGACAACCAAAACTGACATCGAATTCCAACTTTCAAGGGATCTTTTACGTGTACGCCAATATGTACACGGGAACTCACTATTTCACCCAATCCGAAACTTTCTCGGCCAAGACAGGGAACGAACACGGGACCTCCAGGTTAGCTAGTCAACGTCCTACTGACTGATCCACTGTGGCTGACCTCAAGGTTAGCGAGCCAACATCCTACTCACTGAACTACCGATTCTCCCATACAGTCGTGCGTGCGCACCTTACTTAATCTCGATTTGACCACGTTCGTTATTCTGGGATTTTGTTAGGGTCAATGACCAAAGGGGCCTCCCTCGATGAAATTGGAGGCTTTGAAGTTGAACTGAGATAAGGTTTAATGTCATAATTTTATGCACAAACCGAGTTGTGAGGATTTAATAGCCCTATTTCCCATAGATTCGCTGTTTTTTTTACGGCGAATGGTCAATCAACATTTTAACTGTTTATTCAAGTTCGAAATTGGAAGGATACCCTGACGGTTACAATTTGGCTAGAAATGTCACTCCCAGCGCCTAATTACATTCACCGCGTGACCACGTCTAACCCAGGAAATTCTCGTATAAATTAAAAATGAAAGTTTTAATCCTTGTAAAACGTAATTTATTAGCGTGTGATATAACCACACATAACAGAACAATATTCTATAGATATAATTATAACAACAACATTTTAAAAACTTTAACAAGATAAAAACAATTAATCACATTATCACAGATCAGCTTCTAGATAAATTATAACAACTAACAAGAAATCACAAAACAAAGGTTAACAATTTAGTATGGCGACTGGGCGACTCGGCGCGACCGACTGCGCTTTTCACCTGCTGTCCAGGACTTAGATCTGGTACGAAAATGGCGGAGATCACTCGAGTGGTCTTCGTGAAGCATTGGTAGATAAGCCTGGGGATTACATTGAGCCTAAAATATAAAAAATAAAGAGAACTTAAATTGTGTTTTCTTAAATATAATGTACAGAGACAACAATCAGTCTGTTTGTCATTACTTTATACATAGTTTATACATTAAATGTACATACCTTGTTACATTCGTAGAAAGCTTTATAACCTCCGTCTAAAAGATAAATTTCTGGATAATACAACTCTGGGTAACGATGACTGTTTTCTTTACGATCTAGACTTCTGAGCAATCTCATTCTGAAATAGAAAGTGAGAAAACATGAAATAATGGAAGATTTACAAAGTCCCGCTATTGGCATTTTCATTAGTATAGAAGTTTTATGTACGTTTATAATGAATAACTTGTGTGATAACTTACAATTTGGGACCTCTTTTTGATGAAAATTCACAATGAAAGACTAAAACTTGACGTTTGCATATAACATTCGCTCTCTGGTTCTCCAAAAAAGATCGAATTCCTTCCTCTGTAAATATATTCATAGCTCCTTGAATGTGACCGCCATCAAACTCGTAAGGGTAGCGACAGTCTATAATGGTATAATCTTGAGAATATTCTCCTTGCAGTAACCGACCCACGGTTTTAGATTCTATGGAAATGAGGTCGCTATGTTTTCCATCAATTGTTGGTAAACTGTGCTGTGTACTTGCATCACCAATTAAACACGGCTCGCTTTCCATTCTTTCCAAAGCCATTTTAATATCCACCTAAAAGTATATAACAAATCATTTATTATTTAAAGTACATGCAATACAATTTCGTCATTTGAAACGTTTAAGAGAAATATACTTTTGTATACACGTATAGTATAAAAAAATTCATAGTATTTACCTGCTGATTAATCATGGTCCTTTTTGACGATTTGCATTCCTGGACGTCTTCTTCTCGTTTACGCTTGTATGAAAACAGTGACCTTTTTGCTTTTATCATTGGTGACCGCTGGCATGAAGTTGAATGTGAAACAGATTCGGGAGAACTACCAAAACCACTATCACTGGAATCTTCGTCATCGCTGAGAAAATCGAATCTGACTGGTTTAAAGGTGTTTACTGACATCATTTCCTGAAGAAAATAAAATCAGAACTGTTTCAAGTTGTACGATTTGGGAAGAAAAAGAAGGAAAACGTTATTTTCCATTTACTTCTTTGTTTCAAACAAAACCTTTCAATTACTTACGGTGTATTGTGGAGATCTTACTGGACTCTGAAAATTGTAAAAAGACATGTTTCTGTAGAAAATATTAGGTATGAGAGGAAATCTTGTAATGACATTTAATGGCAAAATGGTCGCGTTTTATACAGCATAGAAGCCATGTTGTGAGCACAGCTCACAATGGATTTAGAAGCACCGCCTCCATGTTTTTACAACTTGATTCAATCAGTCTCGTTAATAAATTTACACGTTGGATGATTGAATCATTTGATTTGATCAGTGAGTTAGTGTTCAATCATATTAATGGTGAAACCACGTGCTTGTTTTCTTATGATATTACCCGAAATAAACTCATCTCAAGATCACAAGAGTTGTAACTCAATATTGTGACACCTTTAATCAGTTTCTGATTTATTTTGTTTAGTTTATAATCACAGATTTTCACATCACTATGTGATATAGAGAATAGCAAGTAAGATGATTCTGGGCGATATGTTATCACATAGAGGACTATATCCGGGCTACTTTAGTGCGTGTGGGAGGAACGGGGAAGATTTTGGATACATCACATATTATATTATTACTGCCATCAATGAAATCAAATGGGGTTTAACGTCCCACTATTCACCAGACAATGAATATGCGTGAACAATTAATCGAGTCTCTACATACAACTAGTCACTTTATTTTAAATTTATTCATGAATATGTTGCGTGCGTTTAAATAGCATGAATAGCGTAAAGAATTTTTTGATTTAAATACATTTCATTATAAATCAGGACAACTGATAGAAATCATGAACTTTCTCCCTGTTCATTACGATCACGCGGTCTGTCAACGTTGCAATTGTCATAGTAGCGACCCCAACGTTAAAAACTCCTGCATTCGGACGAATAATTTCAATAAAAATATACTGTTCCACTGCGACTGGACTAATGAACTGTGATATGAGGGAATTTTGCCCGGACATCGGAACTACAGCCTACTCATATATCGATTTCCAATTGCCAAGAGATGTTTTACGTGTACTCCAATGTATGCACGGGAATAATAGAAGACGGACATCCTGCATACATTGTGCTATGGGGTATATTTTGCTAGGACAACCAAAACTGACATCGAATTCCAACTTTCAAGGGATCTTTTACGTGTACGCCAATATGTACACGGGAACTCACTATTTCACCCAATCCGAAACTTTCTCGGCCAAGACAGGGAACGAACACGGGACCTCCAGGTTAGCTAGTCAACGTCCTACTGACTGATCCACTGTGGCTGACCTCAAGGTTAGCGAGCCAACATCCTACTCACTGAACTACCGATTCTCCCATACAGTCGTGCGTGCGCACCTTACTTAATCTCGATTTGACCACGTTCGTTATTCTGGGATTTTGTTAGGGTCAATGACCAAAGGGGCCTCCCTCGATGAAATTGGAGGCTTTGAAGTTGAACTGAGATAAGGTTTAATGTCATAATTTTATGCACAAACCGAGTTGTGAGGATTTAATAGCCCTATTTCCCATAGATTCGCTGTTTTTTTACGGCGAATGGTCAATCAACATTTTAACTGTTTATTCAAGTTCGAAATTGGAAGGATACCCTGACGGTTACAATTTGGCTAGAAATGTCACTCCCAGCGCCTAATTACATTCACCGCGTGACCACGTCTAACCCAGGAAATTCTCGTATAAATTAAAAATGAAAGTTTTAATCCTTGTAAAACGTAATTTATTAGCGTGTGATATAACCACACATAACAGAACAATATTCTATAGATATAATTATAACAACAACATTTTAAAAACTTTAACAAGATAAAAACAATTAATCACATTATCACAGATCAGCTTCTAGATAAATTATAACAACTAACAAGAAATCACAAAACAAAGGTTAACAATTTAGTATGGCGACTGGGCGACTCGGCGCGACCGACTGCGCTTTTCACCTGCTGTCCAGGACTTAGATCTGGTACGAAAATGGCGGAGATCACTCGAGTGGTCTTCGTGAAGCATTGGTAGATAAGCCTGGGGATTACATTGAGCCTAAAATATAAAAAATAAAGAGAACTTAAATTGTGTTTTCTTAAATATAATGTACAGAGACAACAATCAGTCTGTTTGTCATTACTTTATACATAGTTTATACATTAAATGTACATACCTTGTTACATTCGTAGAAAGCTTTATAACCTCCGTCTAAAAGATAAATTTCTGGATAATACAACTCTGGGTAACGATGACTGTTTTCTTTACGATCTAGACTTCTGAGCAATCTCATTCTGAAATAGAAAGTGAGAAAACATGAAATAATGGAAGATTTACAAAGTCCCGCTATTGGCATTTTCATTAGTATAGAAGTTTTATGTACGTTTATAATGAATAACTTGTGTGATAACTTACAATTTGGGACCTCTTTTTGATGAAAATTCACAATGAAAGACTAAAACTTGACGTTTACATATAACATTCGCTCTCTGGTTCTCCAAAAAAGATCGAATTCCTTCCTCTGTAAATATATTCATAGCTCCTTGAATGTGACCGCCATCAAACTCGTAAGGGTAGCGACAGTCTATAATGGTATAATCTTGAGAATATTCTCCTTGCAGTAACCGACCCACGGTTTTAGATTCTATGGAAATGAGGTCGCTGTGTTTTCCATCAATTGTTGGTAAACTGTGCTGTGTACTTGCATCACCAATTAAACACGGCTCGCTTTCCATTCTTTCCAAAGCCATTTTAATATCCACCTAAAAGTATATAACAAATCATTTATTATTTAAAGTACATGCAATACAATTTCGTCATTTGAAACGTTTAAGAGAAATATACCTTTGTATACACGTATAGTATAAAAAAATTCATAGTATTTACCTGCTGATTAATCATGGTCCTTTTTGACGATTTGCATTCCTGGACGTCTTCTTCTCGTTTACGCTTGTATGAAAACAGTGACCTTTTTGCTTTTATCATTGGTGACCGCTGGCATGAAGTTGAATGTGAAACAGATTCGGGAGAACTACCAAAACCACTATCACTGGAATCTTCGTCATCGCTGAGAAAATCGAATCTGACTGGTTTAAAGGTGTTTACTGACATCATTTCCTGAAGAAAATAAAATCAGAATTGTTTCAAGTTGTACGATTTGGGAAGAAAAAGAAGAAAAACGTTATTTTCCATTTACTTCGTTGTTTCAAACAAAACCTTTCAATTACTTACGGTGGATTGTGGAGATCTTACTGGACTCTGAAAATTGTAAAAAGACATGTTTCTGTAGAAAATATTAGGTATGAGAGGAAATCTTGTAATGACATTTAAGGGCAAAATGGTCGCGTTTTATACAGCATAGAAGCCATGTTGTGAGCACAGCTCACAATGGATTTAGAAGCACCACCTCCATGTTTTTACAACTTGATTCAATCAGTCTCGTTAATAAATTTACACGTTGGATGATTGAATCATTTGATTTGATCAGTGAGTTAGTGTTCAATCATATTAATGGTGAAACCACGTGCTTGTTTTCTTATGATATTACCCGAAATAAACTCATCTCAAGATCACAAGAGTTGTAACTCAATATTGTGACACCTTTAATCAGTTTCTGATTTATTTTGTTTAGTTTATAATCACAGATTTTCACATCACTATGTGATATAGAGAATAGCAAGTAAGATGATTCTGGGCGATATGTTATCACATAGAGGACTATATCCGGGCTACTTTAGTGCGTGTGGGAGGAACGGGGAAGATTTTGGATACATCACATATTATATTATTACCGCCATCAATGAAATCAAATGGGGTTTAACGTCCCACTATTCACCAGACAATGAATATGCGTGAACAATTAATCGAGTCTCTACATACAACTAGTCACTTTATTTTAAATTTATTCATGAATATGTTGCGTGCGTTTAAATAGCATGAATAGCGTAAAGAATTTTTTGATTTAAATACATTTCATTATAAATCAGGACAACTGATAGAAATCATGAACTTTCTCCCTGTTCATTACGATCACGCGGTCTGTCAACGTTGCAATTGTCATAGTAGCGACCCCAACGTTAAAAACTCCTGCATTCGGACGAATAATTTCAATAAAAATATACTGTTCCACTGCGACTGGACTAATGAACTGTGATATGAGGGAATTTTGCCCGGACATCGGAACTACAGCCTACTCATATATCGATTTCCAATTGCCAAGAGATGTTTTACGTGTACTCCAATGTATGCACGGGAATAATAGAAGACGGACATCCTGCATACATTGTGCTATGGGGTATATTTTGCTAGGACAACCAAAACTGACATCGAATTCCAACTTTCAAGGGATCTTTTACGTGTACGCCAATATGTACACGGGAACTCACTATTTCACCCAATCCGAAACTTTCTCGGCCAAGACAGGGAACGAACACGGGACCTCCAGGTTAGCTAGTCAACGTCCTACTGACTGATCCACTGTGGCTGACCTCAAGGTTAGCGAGCCAACATCCTACTCACTGAACTACCGATTCTCCCATACAGTCGTGCGTGCGCACCTTACTTAATCTCGATTTGACCACGTTCGTTATTCTGGGATTTTGTTAGGGTCAATGACCAAAGGGGCCTCCCTCGATGAAATTGGAGGCTTTGAAGTTGAACTGAGATAAGGTTTAATGTCATAATTTTATGCACAAACCGAGTTGTGAGGATTTAATAGCCCTATTTCCCATAGATTCGCTGTTTTTTTTACGGCGAATGGTCAATCAACATTTTAACTGTTTATTCAAGTTCGAAATTGGAAGGATACCCTGACGGTTACAATTTGGCTAGAAATGTCACTCCCAGCGCCTAATTACATTCACCGCGTGACCACGTCTAACCCAGGAAATTCTCGTATAAATTAAAAATGAAAGTTTTAATCCTTGTAAAACGTAATTTATTAGCGTGTGATATAACCACACATAACAGAACAATATTCTATAGATATAATTATAACAACAACATTTTAAAAACTTTAACAAGATAAAAACAATTAATCACATTATCACAGATCAGCTTCTAGATAAATTATAACAACTAACAAGAAATCACAAAACAAAGGTTAACAATTTAGTATGGCGACTGGGCGACTCGGCGCGACCGACTGCGCTTTTCACCTGCTGTCCAGGACTTAGATCTGGTACGAAAATGGCGGAGATCACTCGAGTGGTCTTCGTGAAGCATTGGTAGATAAGCCTGGGGATTACATTGAGCCTAAAATATAAAAAATAAAGAGAACTTAAATTGTGTTTTCTTAAATATAATGTACAGAGACAACAATCAGTCTGTTTGTCATTACTTTATACATAGTTTATACATTAAATGTACATACCTTGTTACATTCGTAGAAAGCTTTATAACCTCCGTCTAAAAGATAAATTTCTGGATAATACAACTCTGGGTAACGATGACTGTTTTCTTTACGATCTAGACTTCTGAGCAATCTCATTCTGAAATAGAAAGTGAGAAAACATGAAATAATGGAAGATTTACAAAGTCCCGCTATTGGCATTTTCATTAGTATAGAAGTTTTATGTACGTTTATAATGAATAACTTGTGTGATAACTTACAATTTGGGACCTCTTTTTGATGAAAATTCACAATGAAAGACTAAAACTTGACGTTTGCATATAACATTCGCTCTCTGGTTCTCCAAAAAAGATCGAATTCCTTCCTCTGTAAATATATTCATAGCTCCTTGAATGTGACCGCCATCAAACTCGTAAGGGTAGCGACAGTCTATAATGGTATAATCTTGAGAATATTCTCCTTGCAGTAACCGACCCACGGTTTTAGATTCTATGGAAATGAGGTCGCTATGTTTTCCATCAATTGTTGGTAAACTGTGCTGTGTACTTGCATCACCAATTAAACACGGCTCGCTTTCCATTCTTTCCAAAGCCATTTTAATATCCACCTAAAAGTATATAACAAATCATTTATTATTTAAAGTACATGCAATACAATTTCGTCATTTGAAACGTTTAAGAGAAATATACTTTTGTATACACGTATAGTATAAAAAAATTCATAGTATTTACCTGCTGATTAATCATGGTCCTTTTTGACGATTTGCATTCCTGGACGTCTTCTTCTCGTTTACGCTTGTATGAAAACAGTGACCTTTTTGCTTTTATCATTGGTGACCGCTGGCATGAAGTTGAATGTGAAACAGATTCGGGAGAACTACCAAAACCACTATCACTGGAATCTTCGTCATCGCTGAGAAAATCGAATCTGACTGGTTTAAAGGTGTTTACTGACATCATTTCCTGAAGAAAATAAAATCAGAATTGTTTCAAGTTGTACGATTTGGGAAGAAAAAGAAGGAAAACGTTATTTTCCATTTACTTCTTTGTTTCAAACAAAACCTTTCAATTACTTACGGTGTATTGTGGAGATCTTACTGGACTCTGAAAATTGTAAAAAGACATGTTTCTGTAGAAAATATTAGGTATGAGAGGAAATCTTGTAATGACATTTAATGGCAAAATGGTCGCGTTTTATACAGCATAGAAGCCATGTTGTGAGCACAGCTCACAATGGATTTAGAAGCACCGCCTCCATGTTTTTACAACTTGATTCAATCAGTCTCGTTAATAAATTTACACGTTGGATGATTGAATCATTTGATTTGATCAGTGAGTTAGTGTTCAATCATATTAATGGTGAAACCACGTGCTTGTTTTCTTATGATATTACCCGAAATAAACTCATCTCAAGATCACAAGAGTTGTAACTCAATATTGTGACACCTTTAATCAGTTTCTGATTTATTTTGTTTAGTTTATAATCACAGATTTTCACATCACTATGTGATATAGAGAATAGCAAGTAAGATGATTCTGGGCGATATGTTATCACATAGAGGACTATATCCGGGCTACTTTAGTGCGTGTGGGAGGAACGGGGAAGATTTTGGATACATCACATATTATATTATTACCGCCATCAATGAAATCAAATGGGGTTTAACGTCCCACTATTCACCAGACAATGAATATGCGTGAACAATTAATCGAGTCTCTACATACAACTAGTCACTTTATTTTAAATTTATTCATGAATATGTTGCGTGCGTTTAAATAGCATGAATAGCGTAAAGAATTTTTTGATTTAAATACATTTCATTATAAATCAGGACAACTGATAGAAATCATGAACTTTCTCCCTGTTCATTACGATCACGCGGTCTGTCAACGTTGCAATTGTCATAGTAGCGACCCCAACGTTAAAAACTCCTGCATTCGGACGAATAATTTCAATAAAAATATACTGTTCCACTGCGACTGGACTAATGAACTGTGATATGAGGGAATTTTGCCCGGACATCGGAACTACAGCCTACTCATATATCGATTTCCAATTGCCAAGAGATGTTTTACGTGTACTCCAATGTATGCACGGGAATAATAGAAGACGGACATCCTGCATACATTGTGCTATGGGGTATATTTTGCTAGGACAACCAAAACTGACATCGAATTCCAACTTTCAAGGGATCTTTTACGTGTACGCCAATATGTACACGGGAACTCACTATTTCACCCAATCCGAAACTTTCTCGGCCAAGACAGGGAACGAACACGGGACCTCCAGGTTAGCTAGTCAACGTCCTACTGACTGATCCACTGTGGCTGACCTCAAGGTTAGCGAGCCAACATCCTACTCACTGAACTACCGATTCTCCCATACAGTCGTGCGTGCGCACCTTACTTAATCTCGATTTGACCACGTTCGTTATTCTGGGATTTTGTTAGGGTCAATGACCAAAGGGGCCTCCCTCGATGAAATTGGAGGCTTTGAAGTTGAACTGAGATAAGGTTTAATGTCATAATTTTATGCACAAACCGAGTTGTGAGGATTTAATAGCCCTATTTCCCATAGATTCGCTGTTTTTTTTACGGCGAATGGTCAATCAACATTTTAACTGTTTATTCAAGTTCGAAATTGGAAGGATACCCTGACGGTTACAATTTGGCTAGAAATGTCACTCCCAGCGCCTAATTACATTCACCGCGTGACCACGTCTAACCCAGGAAATTCTCGTATAAATTAAAAATGAAAGTTTTAATCCTTGTAAAACGTAATTTATTAGCGTGTGATATAACCACACATAACAGAACAATATTCTATAGATATAATTATAACAACAACATTTTAAAAACTTTAACAAGATAAAAACAATTAATCACATTATCACAGATCAGCTTCTAGATAAATTATAACAACTAACAAGAAATCACAAAACAAAGGTTAACAATTTAGTATGGCGACTGGGCGACTCGGCGCGACCGACTGCGCTTTTCACCTGCTGTCCAGGACTTAGATCTGGTACGAAAATGGCGGAGATCACTCGAGTGGTCTTCGTGAAGCATTGGTAGATAAGCCTGGGGATTACATTGAGCCTAAAATATAAAAAATAAAGAGAACTTAAATTGTGTTTTCTTAAATATAATGTACAGAGACAACAATCAGTCTGTTTGTCATTACTTTATACATAGTTTATACATTAAATGTACATACCTTGTTACATTCGTAGAAAGCTTTATAACCTCCGTCTAAAAGATAAATTTCTGGATAATACAACTCTGGGTAACGATGACTGTTTTCTTTACGATCTAGACTTCTGAGCAATCTCATTCTGAAATAGAAAGTGAGAAAACATGAAATAATGGAAGATTTACAAAGTCCCGCTATTGGCATTTTCATTAGTATAGAAGTTTTATGTACGTTTATAATGAATAACTTGTGTGATAACTTACAATTTGGGACCTCTTTTTGATGAAAATTCACAATGAAAGACTAAAACTTGACGTTTGCATATAACATTCGCTCTCTGGTTCTCCAAAAAAGATCGAATTCCTTCCTCTGTAAATATATTCATAGCTCCTTGAATGTGACCGCCATCAAACTCGTAAGGGTAGCGACAGTCTATAATGGTATAATCTTGAGAATATTCTCCTTGCAGTAACCGACCCACGGTTTTAGATTCTATGGAAATGAGGTCGCTATGTTTTCCATCAATTGTTGGTAAACTGTGCTGTGTACTTGCATCACCAATTAAACACGGCTCGCTTTCCATTCTTTCCAAAGCCATTTTAATATCCACCTAAAAGTATATAACAAATCATTTATTATTTAAAGTACATGCAATACAATTTCGTCATTTGAAACGTTTAAGAGAAATATACTTTTGTATACACGTATAGTATAAAAAAATTCATAGTATTTACCTGCTGATTAATCATGGTCCTTTTTGACGATTTGCATTCCTGGACGTCTTCTTCTCGTTTACGCTTGTATGAAAACAGTGACCTTTTTGCTTTTATCATTGGTGACCGCTGGCATGAAGTTGAATGTGAAACAGATTCGGGAGAACTACCAAAACCACTATCACTGGAATCTTCGTCATCGCTGAGAAAATCGAATCTGACTGGTTTAAAGGTGTTTACTGACATCATTTCCTGAAGAAAATAAAATCAGAATTGTTTCAAGTTGTACGATTTGGGAAGAAAAAGAAGGAAAACGTTATTTTCCATTTACTTCTTTGTTTCAAACAAAACCTTTCAATTACTTACGGTGTATTGTGGAGATCTTACTGGACTCTGAAAATTGTAAAAAGACATGTTTCTGTAGAAAATATTAGGTATGAGAGGAAATCTTGTAATGACATTTAATGGCAAAATGGTCGCGTTTTATACAGCATAGAAGCCATGTTGTGAGCACAGCTCACAATGGATTTAGAAGCACCGCCTCCATGTTTTTACAACTTGATTCAATCAGTCTCGTTAATAAATTTACACGTTGGATGATTGAATCATTTGATTTGATCAGTGAGTTAGTGTTCAATCATATTAATGGTGAAACCACGTGCTTGTTTTCTTATGATATTACCCGAAATAAACTCATCTCAAGATCACAAGAGTTGTAACTCAATATTGTGACACCTTTAATCAGTTTCTGATTTATTTTGTTTAGTTTATAATCACAGATTTTCACATCACTATGTGATATAGAGAATAGCAAGTAAGATGATTCTGGGCGATATGTTATCACATAGAGGACTATATCCGGGCTACTTTAGTGCGTGTGGGAGGAACGGGGAAGATTTTGGATACATCACATATTATATTATTACCGCCATCAATGAAATCAAATGGGGTTTAACGTCCCACTATTCACCAGACAATGAATATGCGTGAACAATTAATCGAGTCTCTACATACAACTAGTCACTTTATTTTAAATTTATTCATGAATATGTTGCGTGCGTTTAAATAGCATGAATAGCGTAAAGAATTTTTTGATTTAAATACATTTCATTATAAATCAGGACAACTGATAGAAATCATGAACTTTCTCCCTGTTCATTACGATCACGCGGTCTGTCAACGTTGCAATTGTCATAGTAGCGACCCCAACGTTAAAAACTCCTGCATTCGGACGAATAATTTCAATAAAAATATACTGTTCCACTGCGACTGGACTAATGAACTGTGATATGAGGGAATTTTGCCCGGACATCGGAACTACAGCCTACTCATATATCGATTTCCAATTGCCAAGAGATGTTTTACGTGTACTCCAATGTATGCACGGGAATAATAGAAGACGGACATCCTGCATACATTGTGCTATGGGGTATATTTTGCTAGGACAACCAAAACTGACATCGAATTCCAACTTTCAAGGGATCTTTTACGTGTACGCCAATATGTACACGGGAACTCACTATTTCACCCAATCCGAAACTTTCTCGGCCAAGACAGGGAACGAACACGGGACCTCCAGGTTAGCTAGTCAACGTCCTACTGACTGATCCACTGTGGCTGACCTCAAGGTTAGCGAGCCAACATCCTACTCACTGAACTACCGATTCTCCCATACAGTCGTGCGTGCGCACCTTAATCTCGATTTGACCACGTTCGTTATTCTGGGATTTTGTTAGGGTCAATGACCAAAGGGGCCTCCCTCGATGAAATTGGAGGCTTTGAAGTTGAACTGAGATAAGGTTTAATGTCATAATTTTATGCACAAACCGAGTTGTGAGGATTTAATAGCCCTATTTCCCATAGATTCGCTGTTTTTTTTACGGCGAATGGTCAATCAACATTTTAACTGTTTATTCAAGTTCGAAATTGGAAGGATACCCTGACGGTTACAATTTGGCTAGAAATGTCACTCCCAGCGCCTAATTACATTCACCGCGTGACCACGTCTAACCCAGGAAATTCTCGTATAAATTATAAATGAAAGTTTTAATCCTTGTAAAACGTAATTTATTAGCGTGTGATATAACCACACATAACAGAACAATATTATATACAATTCTATAGATATAATTATAACAACAACATTTTAAAAACTTTAACAAGATAAAAACAATTAATCACATTATCACAGATCAGCTTCTAGATAAATTATAACAACTAACAAGAAATCACAAAAACAAAGGTTAACAATTTAGTATGGCGACTGGGCGACTCGGCGCGACCGACTGCGCTTTTCACCTGCTGTCCAGGACTTAGATCTGGTACGAAAATGGCGGAGATCACTCGAGTGGTCTTCGTGAAGCATTGGTAGATTGAGCCTAAAATATAAAAAATAAAGAGAACTTAAATTGTGTTTTCTTAAATATAATGTACAGAGACAACAATCAGTCTGTTTGTCATTACTTTATACATAGTTTATACATTAAATGTACATACCTTGTTACATTCGTAGAAAGCTTTATAACCTCCGTCTAAAAGATAAATTTCTGGATAATACAACTCTGGGTAACGATGACTGTTTTCTTTACGATCTAGACTTCTGAGCAATCTCATTCTGAAATAGAAAGTGAGAAAACATGAAATAATGGAAGATTTACAAAGTCCCGCTATTGGCATTTTCATTAGTATAGAAGTTTTATGTACGTTTATAATGAATAACTTGTGTGATAACTTACAATTTGGGACCTCTTTTTGATGAAAATTCACAATGAAAGACTAAAACTTGACGTTTACATATAACATTCGCTCTCTGGTTCTCCAAAAAAGATCGAATTCCTTCCTCTGTAAATATATTCATAGCTCCTTGAATGTGACCGCCATCAAACTCGTAAGGGTAGCGACAGTCTATAATGGTATAATCTTGAGAATATTCTCCTTGCAGTAACCGACCCACGGTTTTAGATTCTATGGAAATGAGGTCGCTGTGTTTTCCATCAATTGTTGGTAAACTGTGCTGTGTACTTGCATCACCAATTAAACACGGCTCGCTTTCCATTCTTTCCAAAGCCATTTTAATATCCACCTAAAAGTATATAACAAATCATTTATTATTTAAAGTACATGCAATACAATTTCGTCATTTGAAACGTTTAAGAGAAATATACCTTTGTATACACGTATAGTATAAAAAAATTCATAGTATTTACCTGCTGATTAATCATGGTCCTTTTTGACGATTTGCATTCCTGGACGTCTTCTTCTCGTTTACGCTTGTATGAAAACAGTGACCTTTTTGCTTTTATCATTGGTGACCGCTGGCATGAAGTTGAATGTGAAACAGATTCGGGAGAACTACCAAAACCACTATCACTGGAATCTTCGTCATCGCTGAGAAAATCGAATCTGACTGGTTTAAAGGTGTTTACTGACATCATTTCCTGAAGAAAATAAAATCAGAATTGTTTCAAGTTGTACGATTTGGGAAGAAAAAGAAGAAAAACGTTATTTTCCATTTACTTCGTTGTTTCAAACAAAACCTTTCAATTACTTACGGTGGATTGTGGAGATCTTACTGGACTCTGAAAATTGTAAAAAGACATGTTTCTGTAGAAAATATTAGGTATGAGAGGAAATCTTGTAATGACATTTAAGGGCAAAATGGTCGCGTTTTATACAGCATAGAAGCCATGTTGTGAGCACAGCTCACAATGGATTTAGAAGCACCACCTCCATGTTTTTACAACTTGATTCAATCAGTCTCGTTAATAAATTTACACGTTGGATGATTGAATCATTTGATTTGATCAGTGAGTTAGTGTTCAATCATATTAATGGTGAAACCACGTGCTTGTTTTCTTATGATATTACCCGAAATAAACTCATCTCAAGATCACAAGAGTTGTAACTCAATATTGTGACACCTTTAATCAGTTTCTGATTTATTTTGTTTAGTTTATAATCACAGATTTTCACATCACTATGTGATATAGAGAATAGCAAGTAAGATGATTCTGGGCGATATGTTATCACATAGAGGACTATATCCGGGCTACTTTAGTGCGTGTGGGAGGAACGGGGAAGATTTTGGATACATCACATATTATATTATTACCGCCATCAATGAAATCAAATGGGGTTTAACGTCCCACTATTCACCAGACAATGAATATGCGTGAACAATTAATCGAGTCTCTACATACAACTAGTCACTTTATTTTAAATTTATTCATGAATATGTTGCGTGCGTTTAAATAGCATGAATAGCGTAAAGAATTTTTTGATTTAAATACATTTCATTATAAATCAGGACAACTGATAGAAATCATGAACTTTCTCCCTGTTCATTACGATCACGCGGTCTGTCAACGTTGCAATTGTCATAGTAGCGACCCCAACGTTAAAAACTCCTGCATTCGGACGAATAATTTCAATAAAAATATACTGTTCCACTGCGACTGGACTAATGAACTGTGATATGAGGGAATTTTGCCCGGACATCGGAACTACAGCCTACTCATATATCGATTTCCAATTGCCAAGAGATGTTTTACGTGTACTCCAATGTATGCACGGGAATAATAGAAGACGGACATCCTGCATACATTGTGCTATGGGGTATATTTTGCTAGGACAACCAAAACTGACATCGAATTCCAACTTTCAAGGGATCTTTTACGTGTACGCCAATATGTACACGGGAACTCACTATTTCGCCCAATCCGAAACTTTCTCGGCCAAGACAGGGAACGAACACGGGACCTCCAGGTTAGCTAGTCAACGTCCTACTGACTGATCCACTGTGGCTGACCTCAAGGTTAGCGAGCCAACATCCTACTCACTGAACTACCGATTCTCCCATACAGTCGTGCGTGCGCACCTTAATCTCGATTTGACCACGTTCGTTATTCTGGGATTTTGTTAGGGTCAATGACCAAAGGGGCCTCCCTCGATGAAATTGGAAGCTTTGAAGTTGAACTGAGATAAGGTTTAATGTCATAATTTTATGCACAAACCGAATTGTGAGGATTTGATAGCCCTATTTCCCATAGATTCGCTGTTTTTTTACGGCGAATGGTCAATCAACATTTTAACTGTTTATTCAAGTTCGAAATTGGAAAGATACCCTGACGTTTACAATTTGGCTAGAAATGTCACTCCCAGCGCCTAATTACATTCACCGAGTGACCACGTCTAACCCAGGAAATTCTCGTATAAATTAAAAATGAAAGTTTTAATCCTTGTAAAACGTAATTTATTAGCGTGTGATATAACCACACATAACAGAACAATATTATATACAATTCTATAGATATAATTATAACAACAACATTTTAAAAACTTTAACAAGATAAAAACAATTAATCACATTATCACAGATCAGCTTCTAGATAAATTATAACAACTAACAAGAAATCACAAAAACAAAGGTTAACAATTTAGTATGGCGACTGGGCGACTCGGCGCGACCGACTGCGCTTTTCACCTGCTGTCCAGGACTTAGATCTGGTACGAAAATGGCGGAGATCACTCGAGTGGTCTTCGTGAAGCATTGGTAGATAAGCCTGGGGATTACATTGAGCCTAAAATATAAAAAATAAAGAGAACTTAAATTGTGTTTTCTTAAATATAATGTACAGAGACAACAATCAGTCTGTTTGTCATTACTTTATACATAGTTTATACATTAAATGTACATACCTTGTTACATTCGTAGAAAGCTTTATAACCTCCGTCTAAAAGATAAATTTCTGGATAATACAACTCTGGGTAACGATGACTGTTTTCTTTACGATCTAGACTTCTGAGCAATCTCATTCTGAAATAGAAAGTGAGAAAACATGAAATAATGGAAGATTTACAAAGTCCCGCTATTGGCATTTTCATTAGTATAGAAGTTTTATGTACGTTTATAATGAATAACTTGTGTGATAACTTACAATTTGGGACCTCTTTTTGATGAAAATTCACAATGAAAGACTAAAACTTGACGTTTACATATAACATTCGCTCTCTGGTTCTCCAAAAAAGATCGAATTCCTTCCTCTGTAAATATATTCATAGCTCCTTGAATGTGACCGCCATCAAACTCGTAAGGGTAGCGACAGTCTATAATGGTATAATCTTGAGAATATTCTCCTTGCAGTAACCGACCCACGGTTTTAGATTCTATGGAAATGAGGTCGCTGTGTTTTCCATCAATTGTTGGTAAACTGTGCTGTGTACTTGCATCACCAATTAAACACGGCTCGCTTTCCATTCTTTCCAAAGCCATTTTAATATCCACCTAAAAGTATATAACAAATCATTTATTATTTAAAGTACATGCAATACAATTTCGTCATTTGAAACGTTTAAGAGAAATATACCTTTGTATACACGTATAGTATAAAAAAATTCATAGTATTTACCTGCTGATTAATCATGGTCCTTTTTGACGATTTGCATTCCTGGACGTCTTCTTCTCGTTTACCCTGTATGAAAACAGTGACCTTTTTGCTTTTATCATTGGTGACCGCTGGCATGAAGTTGAATGTGAAACAGATTCGGGAGAACTACCAAAACCACTATCACTGGAATCTTCGTCATCGCTGAGAAAATCGAATCTGACTGGTTTAAAGGTGTTTACTGACATCATTTCCTGAAGAAAATAAAATCAGAATTGTTTCAAGTTGTACGATTTGGGAAGAAAAAGAAGAAAAACGTTATTTTCCATTTACTTCTTTGTTTCAAACAAAACCTTTCAATTACTTACGGTGGATTGTGGAGATCTTACTGGACTCTGAAAATTGTAAAAAGACATGTTTCTGTAGAAAATATTAGGTATGAGAGGAAATCTTGTAATGACATTTAAGGGCAAAATGGTCGCGTTTTATACAGCATAGAAGCCATGTTGTGAGCACAGCTCACAATGGATTTAGAAGCACCACCTCCATGTTTTTACAACTTGATTCAATCAGTCTCGTTAATAAATTTACACGTTGGATGATTGAATCATTTGATTTGATCAGTGAGTTAGTGTTCAATCATATTAATGGTGAAACCACGTGCTTGTTTTCTTATGATATTACCCGAAATAAACTCATCTCAAGATCACAAGAGTTGTAACTCAATATTGTGACACCTTTAATCAGTTTCTGATTTATTTTGTTTAGTTTATAATCACAGATTTTCACATCACTATGTGATATAGAGAATAGCAAGTAAGATGATTCTGGGCGATATGTTATCACATAGAGGACTATATCCGGGCTACTTTAGTGCGTGTGGGAGGAACGGGGAAGATTTTGGATACATCACATATTATATTATTACCGCCATCAATGAAATCAAATGGGGTTTAACGTCCCACTATTCACCAGACAATGAATATGCGTGAACAATTAATCGAGTCTCTACATACAACTAGTCACTTTATTTTAAATTTATTCATGAATATGTTGCGTGCGTTTAAATAGCATGAATAGCGTAAAGAATTTTTTGATTTAAATACATTTCATTATAAATCAGGACAACTGATAGAAATCATGAACTTTCTCCCTGTTCATTACGATCACGCGGTCTGTCAACGTTGCAATTGTCATAGTAGCGACCCCAACGTTAAAAACTCCTGCATTCGGACGAATAATTTCAATAAAAATATACTGTTCCACTGCGACTGGACTAATGAACTGTGATATGAGGGAATTTTGCCCGGACATCGGAACTACAGCCTACTCATATATCGATTTCCAATTGCCAAGAGATGTTTTACGTGTACTCCAATGTATGCACGGGAATAATAGAAGACGGACATCCTGCATACATTGTGCTATGGGGTATATTTTGCTAGGACAACCAAAACTGACATCGAATTCCAACTTTCAAGGGATCTTTTACGTGTACGCCAATATGTACACGGGAACTCACTATTTCGCCCAATCCGAAACTTTCTCGGCCAAGACAGGGAAGGATACCCTGACGGTTACAATTTGGCTAGAAATGTCACTCCCAGCGCCTAATTACATTCACCGAGTGACCACGTCTAACCCAGGAAATTCTCGTATAAATTAAAAATGAAAGTTTTAATCCTTGTAAAACGTAATTTATTAGCGTGTGATATAACCACACATAACAGAACAATATTATATACAATTCTATAGATATAATTATAACAACAACATTTTAAAAACTTTAACAAGATAAAAACAATTAATCACATTATCACAGATCAGCTTCTAGATAAATTATAACAACTAACAAGAAATCACAAAAACAAAGGTTAACAATTTAGTATGGCGACTGGGCGACTCGGCGCGACCGACTGCGCTTTTCACCTGCTGTCCAGGACGAAAATGGCGGAGATCACTCGAGTGGTCTTCGTGAAGCATTGGTAGATAAGCCTGGGGATTACATTGAGCCTAAAATATAAAAAATAAAGAGAACTTAAATTGTGTTTTCTTAAATATAATGTACAGAGACAACAATCAGTCTGTTTGTCATTACTTTATACATAGTTTATACATTAAATGTACATACCTTGTTACATTCGTAGAAAGCTTTATAACCTCCGTCTAAAAGATAAATTTCTGGATAATACAACTCTGGGTAACGATGACTGTTTTCTTTACGATCTAGACTTCTGAGCAATCTCATTCTGAAATAGAAAGTGAGAAAACATGAAATAATGGAAGATTTACAAAGTCCCGCTATTGGCATTTTCATTAGTATAGAAGTTTTATGTACGTTTATAATGAATAACTTGTGTGATAACTTACAATTTGGGACCTCTTTTTGATGAAAATTCACAATGAAAGACTAAAACTTGACGTTTGCATATAACATTCGCTCTCTGGTTCTCCAAAAAAGATCGAATTCCTTCCTCTGTAAATATATTCATAGCTCCTTGAATGTGACCGTCATCAAACTCGTAAGGGTAGCGACAGTCTATAATGGTATAATCTTGAGAATATTCTCCTTGCAGTAACCGACCCACGGTTTTAGATTCTATGGAAATGAGGTCGCTATGTTTTCCATCAATTGTTGGTAAACTGTGCTGTGTACTTGCATCACCAATTAAACACGGCTCGCTTTCCATTCTTTCCAAAGCCATTTTAATATCCACCTAAAAGTATATAACAAATCATTTATTATTTAAAGTACATGCAATACAATTTCGTCATTTGAAACGTTTAAGAGAAATATACTTTTGTATACACGTATAGTATAAAAAAATTCATAGTATTTACCTGCTGATTAATCATGGTCCTTTTTGACGATTTGCATTCCTGGACGTCTTCTTCTCGTTTACGCTTGTATGAAAACAGTGACCTTTTTGCTTTTATCATTGGTGACCGCTGGCATGAAGTTGAATGTGAAACAGATTCGGGAGAACTACCAAAACCACTATCACTGGAATCTTCGTCATCGCTGAGAAAATCGAATCTGACTGGTTTAAAGGTGTTTACTGACATCATTTCCTGAAGAAAATAAAATCAGAATTGTTTCAAGTTGTACGATTTGGGAAGAAAAAGAAGGAAAACGTTATTTTCCATTTACTTCTTTGTTTCAAACAAAACCTTTCAATTACTTACGGTGTATTGTGGAGATCTTACTGGACTCTGAAAATTGTAAAAAGACATGTTTCTGTAGAAAATATTAGGTATGAGAGGAAATCTTGTAATGACATTTAATGGCAAAATGGTCGCGTTTTATACAGCATAGAAGCCATGTTGTGAGCACAGCTCACAATGGATTTAGAAGCACCGCCTCCATGTTTTTACAACTTGATTCAATCAGTCTCGTTAATAAATTTACACGTTGGATGATTGAATCATTTGATTTGATCAGTGAGTTAGTGTTCAATCATATTAATGGTGAAACCACGTGCTTGTTTTCTTATGATATTACCCGAAATAAACTCATCTAAAGATCACAAGAGTTGTAACTCAATATTGTGACACCTTTAATCAGTTTCTGATTTATTTTGTTTAGTTTATAATCACAGATTTTCACATCACAATGTGATATAGAGAATAGCAAGTAAGATGATTCTGGGCGATATGTTATCACATAGAGGACTATATCCGGGCTACTTTAGTGCGTGTGGGAGGAACGGGGAAGATTTTGGATACATCACATATTATATTATTACCGCCATCAATGAAATCAAATGGGGTTTAACGTCCCACTATTCACCAGACAATGAATATGCGTGAACAATTAATCGAGTCTCTACATACAACTAGTCACTTTATTTTAAATTTATTCATGAATATGTTGCGTGCGTTTAAATAGCATGAATAGCGTAAAGAATTTTTTGATTTAAATACATTTCATTATAAATCAGGACAACTGATAGAAATCATGAACTTTCTCCCTGTTCATTACGATCACGCGGTCTGTCAACGTTGCAATTGTCATAGTAGCGACCCCAACGTTAAAAACTCCTGCATTCGGACGAATAATTTCAATAAAAATATACTGTTCCACTGCGACTGGACTAATGAACTGTGATATGAGGGAATTTTGCCCGGACATCGGAACTACAGCCTACTCATATATCGATTTCCAATTGCCAAGAGATGTTTTACGTGTACTCCAATGTATGCACGGGAATAATAGAAGACGGACATCCTGCATACATTGTGCTATGGGGTATATTTTGCTAGGACAACCAAAACTGACATCGAATTCCAACTTTCAAGGGATCTTTTACGTGTACGCCAATATGTACACGGGAACTCACTATTTCGCCCAATCCGAAACTTTCTCGGCCAAGACAGGGAACGAACACGGGACCTCCAGGTTAGCTAGTCAACGTCCTACTGACTGATCCACTGTGGCTGACCTCAAGGTTAGCGAGCCAACATCCTACTCACTGAACTACCGATTCTCCCATACAGTCGTGCGTGCGCACCTTAATCTCGATTTGACCACGTTCGTTATTCTGGGATTTTGTTAGGGTCAATGACCAAAGGGGCCTCCCTCGATGAAATTGGAAGCTTTGAAGTTGAAGGTTTAATGTCATAATTTTATGCACAAACCGAATTGTGAGGATTTGATAGCCCTATTTCCCATAGATTCGCTGTTTTTTTTACGGCGAATGGTCAATCAACATTTTAACTGTTTATTCAAGTTCGAAATTGGAAGGATACCCTGACGGTTACAATTTGGCTAGAAATGTCACTCCCAGCGCCTAATTACATTCACCGAGTGACCACGTCTAACCCAGGAAATTCTCGTATAAATTAAAAATGAAAGTTTTAATCCTTGTAAAACGTAATTTATTAGCGTGTGATATAACCACACATAACAGAACAATATTATATACAATTCTATAGATATAATTATAACAACAACATTTTAAAAACTTTAACAAGATAAAAACAATTAATCACATTATCACAGATCAGCTTCTAGATAAATTATAACAACTAACAAGAAATCACAAAAACAAAGGTTAACAATTTAGTATGGCGACTGGGCGACTCGGCGCGACCGACTGCGCTTTTCACCTGCTGTCCAGGACTTAGATCTGGTACGAAAATGGCGGAGATCACTCGAGTGGTCTTCGTGAAGCATTGGTAGATAAGCCTGGGGATTACATTGAGCCTAAAATATAAAAAATAAAGAGAACTTAAATTGTGTTTTCTTAAATATAATGTACAGAGACAACAATCAGTCTGTTTGTCATTACTTTATACATAGTTTATACATTAAATGTACATACCTTGTTACATTCGTAGAAAGCTTTATAACCTCCGTCTAAAAGATAAATTTCTGGATAATACAACTCTGGGTAACGATGACTGTTTTCTTTACGATCTAGACTTCTGAGCAATCTCATTCTGAAATAGAAAGTGAGAAAACATGAAATAATGGAAGATTTACAAAGTCCCGCTATTGGCATTTTCATTAGTATAGAAGTTTTATGTACGTTTATAATGAATAACTTGTGTGATAACTTACAATTTGGGACCTCTTTTTGATGAAAATTCACAATGAAAGACTAAAACTTGACGTTTGCATATAACATTCGCTCTCTGGTTCTCCAAAAAAGATCGAATTCCTTCCTCTGTAAATATATTCATAGCTCCTTGAATGTGACCGTCATCAAACTCGTAAGGGTAGCGACAGTCTATAATGGTATAATCTTGAGAATATTCTCCTTGCAGTAACCGACCCACGGTTTTAGATTCTATGGAAATGAGGTCGCTATGTTTTCCATCAATTGTTGGTAAACTGTGCTGTGTACTTGCATCACCAATTAAACACGGCTCGCTTTCCATTCTTTCCAAAGCCATTTTAATATCCACCTAAAAGTATATAACAAATCATTTATTATTTAAAGTACATGCAATACAATTTCGTCATTTGAAACGTTTAAGAGAAATATACTTTTGTATACACGTATAGTATAAAAAAATTCATAGTATTTACCTGCTGATTAATCATGGTCCTTTTTGACGATTTGCATTCCTGGACGTCTTCTTCTCGTTTACGCTTGTATGAAAACAGTGACCTTTTTGCTTTTATCATTGGTGACCGCTGGCATGAAGTTGAATGTGAAACAGATTCGGGAGAACTACCAAAACCACTATCACTGGAATCTTCGTCATCGCTGAGAAAATCGAATCTGACTGGTTTAAAGGTGTTTACTGACATCATTTCCTGAAGAAAATAAAATCAGAATTGTTTCAAGTTGTACGATTTGGGAAGAAAAAGAAGGAAAACGTTATTTTCCATTTACTTCTTTGTTTCAAACAAAACCTTTCAATTACTTACGGTGTATTGTGGAGATCTTACTGGACTCTGAAAATTGTAAAAAGACATGTTTCTGTAGAAAATATTAGGTATGAGAGGAAATCTTGTAATGACATTTAATGGCAAAATGGTCGCGTTTTATACAGCATAGAAGCCATGTTGTGAGCACAGCTCACAATGGATTTAGAAGCACCGCCTCCATGTTTTTACAACTTGATTCAATCAGTCTCGTTAATAAATTTACACGTTGGATGATTGAATCATTTGATTTGATCAGTGAGTTAGTGTTCAATCATATTAATGGTGAAACCACGTGCTTGTTTTCTTATGATATTACCCGAAATAAACTCATCTAAAGATCACAAGAGTTGTAACTCAATATTGTGACACCTTTAATCAGTTTCTGATTTATTTTGTTTAGTTTATAATCACAGATTTTCACATCACAATGTGATATAGAGAATAGCAAGTAAGATGATTCTGGGCGATATGTTATCACATAGAGGACTATATCCGGGCTACTTTAGTGCAAGTGGGAGGAACGGGGAAGATTTTGGATACATCACATATTATATTATTACCGCCATCAATGAAATCAAATGGGGTTTAACGTCCCACTATTCACCAGACAATGAATATGCGTGAACAATTAATCGAGTCTCTACATACAACTAGTCACTTTATTTTAAATTTATTCATGAATATGTTGCGTGCGTTTAAATAGCATGAATAGCGTAAAGAATTTTTTGATTTAAATACATTTCATTATAAATCAGGACAACTGATAGAAATCATGAACTTTCTCCCTGTTCATTA
The DNA here is from genome assembly GCF_932274485.2 of Patella vulgata. Lineage (NCBI taxonomy): Eukaryota > Metazoa > Mollusca > Gastropoda > Patellidae > Patella > Patella vulgata. Next base: position 51,899,119 of record NC_065885.2, read on the forward strand.
CGATCACGCGGTCTGTCAACGTTGCAATTGTCATAGTAGCGACCCCAACGTTAAAAACTCCTGCATTCGGACGAATAATTTCAATAAAAATATACTGTTCCACTGCGACTGGACTAATGAACTGTGATATGAGGGAATTTTGCCCGGACATCGGAACTACAGCCTACTCATATATCGATTTCCAATTGCCAAGAGATGTTTTACGTGTACTCCAATGTATGCACGGGAATAATAGAAGACGGACATCCTGCATACATTGTGCTATGGGGTATATTTTGCTAGGACAACCAAAACTGACATCGAATTCCAACTTTCAAGGGATCTTTTACGTGTACGCCAATATGTACACGGGAACTCACTATTTCGCCCAATCCGAAACTTTCTCGGCCAAGACAGGGAACGAACACGGGACCTCCAGGTTAGCTAGTCAACGTCCTACTGACTGATCCACTGTGGCTGACCTCAAGGTTAGCGAGCCAACATCCTACTCACTGAACTACCGATTCTCCCATACAGTCGTGCGTGCGCACCTTAATCTCGATTTGACCACGTTCGTTATTCTGGGATTTTGTTAGGGTCAATGACCAAAGGGGCCTCCCTCGATGAAATTGGAAGCTTTGAAGTTGAAGGTTTAATGTCATAATTTTATGCACAAACCGAATTGTGAGGATTTGATAGCCCTATTTCCCATAGATTCGCTGTTTTTTTTACGGCGAATGGTCAATCAACATTTTAACTGTTTATTCAAGTTCGAAATTGGAAGGATACCCTGACGGTTACAATTTGGCTAGAAATGTCACTCCCAGCGCCTAATTACATTCACCGAGTGACCACGTCTAACCCAGGAAATTCTCGTATAAATTAAAAATGAAAGTTTTAATCCTTGTAAAACGTAATTTATTAGCGTGTGATATAACCACACATAACAGAACAATATTATATACAATTCTATAGATATAATTATAACAACAACATTTTAAAAACTTTAACAAGATAAAAACAATTAATCACATTATCACAGATCAGCTTCTAGATAAATTATAACAACTAACAAGAAATCACAAAAACAAAGGTTAACAATTTAGTATGGCGACTGGGCGACTCGGCGCGACCGACTGCGCTTTTCACCTGCTGTCCAGGACTTAGATCTGGTACGAAAATGGCGGAGATCACTCGAGTGGTCTTCGTGAAGCATTGGTAGATAAGCCTGGGGATTACATTGAGCCTAAAATATAAAAAATAAAGAGAACTTAAATTGTGTTTTCTTAAATATAATGTACAGAGACAACAATCAGTCTGTTTGTCATTACTTTATACATAGTTTATACATTAAATGTACATACCTTGTTACATTCGTAGAAAGCTTTATAACCTCCGTCTAAAAGATAAATTTCTGGATAATACAACTCTGGGTAACGATGACTGTTTTCTTTACGATCTAGACTTCTGAGCAATCTCATTCTGAAATAGAAAGTGAGAAAACATGAAATAATGGAAGATTTACAAAGTCCCGCTATTGGCATTTTCATTAGTATAGAAGTTTTATGTACGTTTATAATGAATAACTTGTGTGATAACTTACTATTTGGGACCTCTTTTTGATGAAAATTCACAATGAAAGACTAAAACTTGACGTTTGCATATAACATTCGCTCTCTGGTTCTCCAAAAAAGATCGAATTCCTTCCTCTGTAAATATATTCATAGCTCCTTGAATGTGACCGTCATCAAACTCGTAAGGGTAGCGACAGTCTATAATGGTATAATCTTGAGAATATTCTCCTTGCAGTAACCGACCCACGGTTTTAGATTCTATGGAAATGAGGTCGCTATGTTTTCCATCAATTGTTGGTAAACTGTGCTGTGTACTTGCATCACCAATTAAACACGGCTCGCTTTCCATTCTTTCCAAAGCCATTTTAATATCCACCTAAAAGTATATAACAAATCATTTATTATTTAAAGTACATGCAATACAATTTCGTCATTTGAAACGTTTAAGAGAAATATACTTTTGTATACACGTATAGTATAAAAAAATTCATAGTATTTACCTGCTGATTAATCATGGTCCTTTTTGACGATTTGCATTCCTGGACGTCTTCTTCTCGTTTACGCTTGTATGAAAACAGTGACCTTTTTGCTTTTATCATTGGTGACCGCTGGCATGAAGTTGAATGTGAAACAGATTCGGGAGAACTACCAAAACCACTATCACTGGAATCTTCGTCATCGCTGAGAAAATCGAATCTGACTGGTTTAAAGGTGTTTACTGACATCATTTCCTGAAGAAAATAAAATCAGAATTGTTTCAAGTTGTACGATTTGGGAAGAAAAAGAAGGAAAACGTTATTTTCCATTTACTTCTTATTTTCAAACAAAACCTTTCAATTACTTACGGTGTATTGTGGAGATCTTACTGGACTCTGAAAATTGTAAAAAGACATGTTTCTGTAGAAAATATTAGGTATGAGAGGAAATCTTGTAATGACATTTAATGGCAAAATGGTCGCGTTTTATACAGCATAGAAGCCATGTTGTGAGCACAGCTCACAATGGATTTAGAAGCACCGCCTCCATGTTTTTACAACTTGATTCAATCAGTCTCGTTAATAAATTTACACGTTGGATGATTGAATCATTTGATTTGATCAGTGAGTTAGTGTTCAATCATATTAATGGTGAAACCACGTGCTTGTTTTCTTATGATATTACCCGAAATAAACTCATCTAAAGATCACAAGAGTTGTAACTCAATATTGTGACACCTTTAATCAGTTTCTGATTTATTTTGTTTAGTTTATAATCACAGATTTTCACATCACTATGTGATATAGAGAATAGCAAGTAAGATGATTCTGGGCGATATGTTATCACATAGAGGACTATATCCGGGCTACTTTAGGGCGTGTGGGAGGAACGGGGAAGACTTTGGATACATCACATATTATATTATTACCGCCATCAATGAAATCAAATGGGGTTTAACGTCCCACTATTCACCAGACAATGAATATGCGTGAACAATTAATCGAGTCTCTACATACAACTAGTCACTTTATTTTAAATTTATTCATGAATATGTTGCGTGCGTTTAAATAGCATGAATAGCGTAAAGAATTTTTTGATTTAAATACATTTCATTATAAATCAGGACAACTGATAGAAATCATGAACTTTCTCCCTGTTCATTACGATCACGCGGTCTGTCAACGTTGCAATTGTCATAGTAGCGACCCCAACGTTAAAAACTCCTGCATTCGGACGAATAATTTCAATAAAAATATACTGTTCCACTGCGACTGGACTAATGAACTGTGATATGAGGGAATTTTGCCCGGACATCGGAACTACAGCCTACTCATATATCGATTTCCAATTGCCAAGAGATGTTTTACGTGTACTCCAATGTATGCACGGGAATAATAGAAGACGGACATCCTGCATACATTGTGCTATGGGGTATATTTTGCTAGGACAACCAAAACTGACATCGAATTCCAACTTTCAAGGGATCTTTTACGTGTACGCCAATATGTACACGGGAACTCACTATTTCGCCCAATCCGAAACTTTCTCGGCCAAGACAGGGAACGAACACGGGACCTCCAGGTTAGCTAGTCAACGTCCTACTGACTGATCCACTGTGGCTGACCTCAAGGTTAGCGAGCCAACATCCTACTCACTGAACTACCGATTCTCCCATACAGTCGTGCGTGCGCACCTTAATCTCGATTTGACCACGTTCGTTATTCTGGGATTTTGTTAGGGTCAATGACCAAAGGGGCCTCCCTCGATGAAATTGGAAGCTTTGAAGTTGAAGGTTTAATGTCATAATTTTATGCACAAACCGAATTGTGAGGATTTGATAGCCCTATTTCCCATAGATTCGCTGTTTTTTTTACGGCGAATGGTCAATCAACATTTTAACTGTTTATTCAAGTTCGAAATTGGAAGGATACCCTGACGGTTACAATTTGGCTAGAAATGTCACTCCCAGCGCCTAATTACATTCACCGAGTGACCACGTCTAACCCAGGAAATTCTCGTATAAATTAAAAATGAAAGTTTTAATCCTTGTAAAACGTAATTTATTAGCGTGTGATATAACCACACATAACAGAACAATATTATATACAATTCTATAGATATAATTATAACAACAACATTTTAAAAACTTTAACAAGATAAAAACAATTAATCACATTATCACAGATCAGCTTCTAGATAAATTATAACAACTAACAAGAAATCACAAAAACAAAGGTTAACAATTTAGTATGGCGACTGGGCGACTCGGCGCGACCGACTGCGCTTTTCACCTGCTGTCCAGGACTTAGATCTGGTACGAAAATGGCGGAGATCACTCGAGTGGTCTTCGTGAAGCATTGGTAGATAAGCCTGGGGATTACATTGAGCCTAAAATATAAAAAATAAAGAGAACTTAAATTGTGTTTTCTTAAATATAATGTACAGAGACAACAATCAGTCTGTTTGTCATTACTTTATACATAGTTTATACATTAAATGTACATACCTTGTTACATTCGTAGAAAGCTTTATAACCTCCGTCTAAAAGATAAATTTCTGGATAATACAACTCTGGGTAACGATGACTGTTTTCTTTACGATCTAGACTTCTGAGCAATCTCATTCTGAAATAGAAAGTGAGAAAACATGAAATAATGGAAGATTTACAAAGTCCCGCTATTGGCATTTTCATTAGTATAGAAGTTTTATGTACGTTTATAATGAATAACTTGTGTGATAACTTACTATTTGGGACCTCTTTTTGATGAAAATTCACAATGAAAGACTAAAACTTGACGTTTGCATATAACATTCGCTCTCTGGTTCTCCAAAAAAGATCGAATTCCTTCCTCTGTAAATATATTCATAGCTCCTTGAATGTGACCGTCATCAAACTCGTAAGGGTAGCGACAGTCTATAATGGTATAATCTTGAGAATATTCTCCTTGCAGTAACCGACCCACGGTTTTAGATTCTATGGAAATGAGGTCGCTATGTTTTCCATCAATTGTTGGTAAACTGTGCTGTGTACTTGCATCACCAATTAAACACGGCTCGCTTTCCATTCTTTCCAAAGCCATTTTAATATCCACCTAAAAGTATATAACAAATCATTTATTATTTAAAGTACATGCAATACAATTTCGTCATTTGAAACGTTTAAGAGAAATATACTTTTGTATACACGTATAGTATAAAAAAATTCATAGTATTTACCTGCTGATTAATCATGGTCCTTTTTGACGATTTGCATTCCTGGACGTCTTCTTCTCGTTTACGCTTGTATGAAAACAGTGACCTTTTTGCTTTTATCATTGGTGACCGCTGGCATGAAGTTGAATGTGAAACAGATTCGGGAGAACTACCAAAACCACTATCACTGGAATCTTCGTCATCGCTGAGAAAATCGAATCTGACTGGTTTAAAGGTGTTTACTGACATCATTTCCTGAAGAAAATAAAATCAGAATTGTTTCAAGTTGTACGATTTGGGAAGAAAAAGAAGGAAAACGTTATTTTCCATTTACTTCTTATTTTCAAACAAAACCTTTCAATTACTTACGGTGTATTGTGGAGATCTTACTGGACTCTGAAAATTGTAAAAAGACATGTTTCTGTAGAAAATATTAGGTATGAGAGGAAATCTTGTAATGACATTTAATGGCAAAATGGTCGCGTTTTATACAGCATAGAAGCCATGTTGTGAGCACAGCTCACAATGGATTTAGAAGCACCGCCTCCATGTTTTTACAACTTGATTCAATCAGTCTCGTTAATAAATTTACACGTTGGATGATTGAATCATTTGATTTGATCAGTGAGTTAGTGTTCAATCATATTAATGGTGAAACCACGTGCTTGTTTTCTTATGATATTACCCGAAATAAACTCATCTAAAGATCACAAGAGTTGTAACTCAATATTGTGACACCTTTAATCAGTTTCTGATTTATTTTGTTTAGTTTATAATCACAGATTTTCACATCACTATGTGATATAGAGAATAGCAAGTAAGATGATTCTGGGCGATATGTTATCACATAGAGGACTATATCCGGGCTACTTTAGGGCGTGTGGGAGGAACGGGGAAGACTTTGGATACATCACATATTATATTATTACCGCCATCAATGAAATCAAATGGGGTTTAACGTCCCACTATTCACCAGACAATGAATATGCGTGAACAATTAATCGAGTCTCTACATACAACTAGTCACTTTATTTTAAATTTATTCATGAATATGTTGCGTGCGTTTAAATAGCATGAATAGCGTAAAGAATTTTTTGATTTAAATACATTTCATTATAAATCAGGACAACTGATAGAAATCATGAACTTTCTCCCTGTTCATTACGATCACGCGGTCTGTCAACGTTGCAATTGTCATAGTAGCGACCCCAACGTTAAAAACTCCTGCATTCGGACGAATAATTTCAATAAAAATATACTGTTCCACTGCGACTGGACTAATGAACTGTGATATGAGGGAATTTTGCCCGGACATCGGAACTACAGCCTACTCATATATCGATTTCCAATTGCCAAGAGATGTTTTACGTGTACTCCAATGTATGCACGGGAATAATAGAAGACGGACATCCTGCATACATTGTGCTATGGGGTATATTTTGCTAGGACAACCAAAACTGACATCGAATTCCAACTTTCAAGGGATCTTTTACGTGTACGCCAATATGTACACGGGAACTCACTATTTCGCCCAATCCGAAACTTTCTCGGCCAAGACAGGGAACGAACACGGGACCTCCAGGTTAGCTAGTCAACGTCCTACTGACTGATCCACTGTGGCTGACCTCAAGGTTAGCGAGCCAACATCCTACTCACTGAACTACCGATTCTCCCATACAGTCGTGCGTGCGCACCTTAATCTCGATTTGACCACGTTCGTTATTCTGGGATTTTGTTAGGGTCAATGACCAAAGGGGCCTCCCTCGATGAAATTGGAGGCTTTGAAGTTGAACTGAGATAAGGTTTAATGTCATAATTTTATGCACAAACCTAGTTGTGAGGATTTAATAGCCCTATTTCCCATAGATTCGCTGTTTTTTTTACGGCGAATGGTCAATCAACATTTTAACTGTTTATTCAAGTTCGAAATTGGAAGGATACCCTGACGGTTACAATTTGGCTAGAAATGTCACTCACAGCGCCTAATTACATTCACCGCGTGACCACGTCTAACCCAGGAAATTCTCGTATAAATTAAAAATGAAAGTTTTAATCCTTGTAAAACGTAATTTATTAGCATGTGATATAACCACACATAACAGAACAATATTATATACAATTCTATAGATATAATTATAACAACAACATTTTAAAAACTTTAACAAGATAAAAACAATTAATCACATTATCACAGATCAGCTTCTAGATAAATTATAACAACTAACAAGAAATCACAAAAACAAAGGTTAACAATTTAGTATGGCGACTGGGCGACTCGGCGCGACCGGCTGCGCTTTTCACCTGCTGCCCAGGACTTAGATCTGGTACGAAAATGGCGGAGATCACTCGAGTGGTCTTCGTGAAGCATTGGTAGATAAGCCTGGGGATTACATTGAGCCTAAAATATAAAAAATAAAGAGAACTTAAATTGTGTTTTCTTAAATATAATGTACAGAGACAACAATCAGTCTGTTTGTCATTACTTATTACATAGTTTATACATTAAATGTACATACCTTGTTACATTCGTAGAAAGCTTTATAACCTCCGTCTAAAAGATAAATTTCTGGATAATACAACTCTGGGTAACGATGACTGTTTTCTTTACGATCTAGACTTCTGAGCAATCTCATTCTGAAATAGAAAGTGAGAAAACATGAAATAATGGAAGATTTACAAAGTCCCGCTATTGGCATTTTCATTAGTATAGAAGTTTTATGTACGTTTATAATGAATAACTTGTGTGATAACTTACAATTTGGGACCTCTTTTTGATGAAAATTCACAATGAAAGACTAAAACTTGACGTTTGCATATAACATTCGCTCTCTGGTTCTCCAAAAAAGATCGAATTCCTTCCTCTGTAAATATATTCATAGCTCCTTGAATGTGACCGCCATCAAACTCGTAAGGATAGCGACAGTCTATAATGGTATAATCTTGAGAATATTCTCCTTGCAGTAACCGACCCACGGTTTTAGATTCTATGGAAATGAGGTCGCTGTGTTTTCCATCAATTGTTGGTAAACTGTGCTGTGTACTTGCATCACCAATTAAACACGGCTCGCTTTCCATTCTTTCCAAAGCCATTTTAATATCCACCTAAAAGTATATAACAAATCATTTATTATTTAAAGTACATGCAATACAATTTCGTCATTAGAAACGTTTAAGAGAAATATACTTTTGTATACACGTATAGTATAAAAAAATTCATAGTATTTACCTGCTGATTAATCATGGTCCTTTTTGACGATTTGCATTCCTGGACGTCTTCTTCTCGTTTACGCTTGTATGAAAACAGTGACCTTTTTGCTTTTATCATTGGTGACCGCTGGCATGAAGTTGAATGTGAAACAGATTCGGGAGAACTACCAAAACCACTATCACTGGAATCTTCGTCATCGCTGAGAAAATCGAATCTGACTGGTTTAAAGGTGTTTACTGACATCATTTCCTGAAAAAAATAAAATCAGAATTGTTTCAAGTTGTACGATTTGGGAAGAAAAAGAAGAAAAACTTTATTTTCCATTTACTTCGTTGTTTCAAACAAAACCTTTCAATTACTTACGGTGGATTGTGGAGATCTTACTGGACTCTGAAAATTGTAAAAAGACATGTTTCTGTAGAAAATATTAGGTATGAGAGGAAATCTTGTAATGACATTTAAGGGCAAAATGGTCGCGTTTTATACAGCATAGAAGCCATGTTGTGAGCACAGCTCACAATGGATTTAGAAGCACCGCCTCCATGTTTTTACAACTTGATTCAATCAGTCTCGTTAATAAATTTACACGTTGGATGATTGAATCATTTGATTTGATCAGTGAGTTATTGTTCAATCATATTAATGGTGAAACCACGTGCTTGTTTTCTTATGATATTACCCGAAATAAACTCATCTCAAGATCACAAGAGTTGTAACTCAATATTGTGACACCTTTAATCAGTTTCTGATTTATTTTGTTTAGTTTATAATCACAGATTTTCACATCACTATGTGATATAGAGAATAGCAAGTAAGATGATTCTGGGCGATATGTTATCACATAGAGGACTATATCCGGGCTACTTTAGTGCGTGTGGGAGGAACGGGGAAGATTTTGGATACATCACATATTATATCATTACCGCCATCAATGAAATCAAATGGGGTTTAACGTCCCACTATTCACCAGACAATGAATATGCGTGAACAATTAATCGAGTCTCTACATACAACTAGTCACTTTATTTTAAATTTATTCATGAATATGTTGCGTGCGTTTAAATAGCATGAATAGCTTACAGTTTTTTTTATTTAAATACATTTCATTATAAATCAGGACAATTGATAGAAATCATGAACTTTCTCCCTGTTCATTACGATCACGCGGTCTGTCAACGTTGCAATTGTCATAGTAGCGACCCCAACGTTAAAAACTCCTGCATTCGGACGAATAATTTCAATAAAAATATACTGTTCCGCTGCGACTGGACTAATGAACTGTGATATGAGGGAATTTTGCCCGGACATCGGAACTACAGCCTACTCATATATCGATTTCCAATTGCCAAGAGATCTTTTACGTGTACCCCAATGTATGCACGGGAATAATAGAAGACGGACATCCTGCATACATTGTGCTATTGGGTATATTTTGCTAGGACAACCAAAACTGACATCGAATTCCAACTTTCAAGGGATATTTTACGTGTACGCCAATATGTACACGGGAACTCACTATTTCGCCCAATCCGAAACTTTCTCGGCCAAAACAGGGAACGAACACGGGACCTCCAGGTTAGCTAGTCAACGTCCTACTGACTGATCCACTGTGGCTGACCTCAAGGTTAGCGAGCCAACATCCTACTCACTGAACTACCGATTCTCCCATACAGTGCGCACCTTAATCTCGATTTGACCACGTTCGTTATTCTGGGATTTTGTTAGGGTCAATGACCAAAGGGGCCTCCCTCGATGAAATTGGAGGCTTTGAAGTTGAACTGAGATAAGGTTTAATGTCATAATTTTATGCACAAACCGAGTTGTGAGGATTTAATAGCCCTATTTCCCATAGATTCGCTGTTTTTTTTACGGCGAATGGTCAATCAACATTTTAACTGTTTATTCAAGTTCGAAATTGGAAGGATACCCTGACGGTTACAATTTGGCTAGAAATGTCACTCCCAGCGCCTAATTACATTCACCGCGTGACCACGTCTAACCCAGGAAATTCTCGTATAAATTAAAAATGAAAGTTTTAATCCTTGTAAAACGTAATTTATTAGCATGTGATATAACCACACATAACAGAACAATATTATATACAATTCTATAGATATAATTATAACAACAACATTTTAAAAACTTTAACAAGATAAAAACAATTAATCACATTATCACAGATCAGCTTCTAGATAAATTATAACAACTAACAAGAAATCACAAAAACAAAGGTTAACAATTTAGTATGGCGACTGGGCGACTCGGCGCGACCGGCTGCGCTTTTCACCTGCTGTCCAGGACTTAGATCTGGTACGAAAATGGCGGAGATCACTCGAGTGGTCTTCGTGAAGCATTGGTAGATAAGCCTGGGGATTACATTGAGCCTAAAATATAAAAAATAAAGAGAACTTAAATTGTGTTTTCTTAAATATAATGTACAGAGACAACAATCAGTCTGTTTGTCATTACTTATTACATAGTTTATACATTAAATGTACATACCTTGTTACATTCGTAGAAAGCTTTATAACCTCCGTCTAAAAGATAAATTTCTGGATAATACAACTCTGGGTAACGATGACTGTTTTCTTTACGATCTAGACTTCTGAGCAATCTCATTCTGAAATAGAAAGTGAGAAAACATGAAATAATGGAAGATTTACAAAGTCCCGCTATTGGCATTTTCATTAGTATAGAAGTTTTATGTACGTTTATAATGAATAACTTGTGTGATAACTTACAATTTGGGACCTCTTTTTGATGAAAATTCACAATGAAAGACTAAAACTTGACGTTTGCATATAACATTCGCTCTCTGGTTCTCCAAAAAAGATCGAATTCCTTCCTCTGTAAATATATTCATAGCTCCTTGAATGTGACCGCCATCAAACTCGTAAGGGTAGCAACAGTCTATAATGGTATAATCTTGAGAATATTCTCCTTGCAGTAACCGACCCACGGTTTTAGATTCTATGGAAATGAGGTCGCTGTGTTTTCCATCAATTGTTGGTAAACTGTGCTGTGTACTTGCATCACCAATTAAACACGGCTCGCTTTCCATTCTTTCCAAAGCCATTTTAATATCCACCTAAAAGTATATAACAAATCATTTATTATTTAAAGTACATGCAATACAATTTCGTCATTAGAAACGTTTAAGAGAAATATACTTTTGTATACACGTATAGTATAAAAAAATTCATAGTATTTACCTGCTGATTAATCATGGTCCTTTTTGACGATTTGCATTCCTGGACGTCTTCTTCTCGTTTACGCTTGTATGAAAACAGTGACCTTTTTGCTTTTATCATTGGTGACCGCTGGCATGAAGTTGAATGTGAAACAGATTCGGGAGAACTACCAAAACCACTATCACTGGAATCTTCGTCATCGCTGAGAAAATCGAATCTGACTGGTTTAAAGGTGTTTACTGACATCATTTCCTGAAAAAAATAAAATCAGAATTGTTTCAAGTTGTACGATTTGGGAAGAAGAAAAACTTTATTTTCCATTTACTTCGTTGTTTCAAACAAAACCTTTCAATTACTTACGGTGGATTGTGGAGATCTTACTGGACTCTGAAAATTGTAAAAAGACATGTTTCTGTAGAAAATATTAGGTATGAGAGGAAATCTTGTAATGACATTTAAGGGCAAAATGGTCGCGTTTTATACAGCATAGAAGCCATGTTGTGAGCACAGCTCACAATGGATTTAGAAGCACCGCCTCCATGTTTTTACAACTTGATTCAATCAGTCTCGTTAATAAATTTACACGTTGGATGATTGAATCATTTGATTTGATCAGTGAGTTAGTGTTCAATCATATTAATGGTGAAACCACGTGCTTGTTTTCTTATGATATTACCCGAAATAAACTCATCTAAAGATCACAAGAGTTGTAACTCAATATTGTGACACCTTTAATCAGTTTCTGATTTATTTTGTTTAGTTTATAATCACAGATTTTCACATCACTATGTGATATAGAGAATAGCAAGTAAGATGATTCTGGGCGATATGTTATCACATAGAGGACTATATCCGGGCTACTTTAGTGCGTGTGGGAGGAACGGGGAAGATTTTGGATACATCACATATTATATCATTACCGCCATCAATGAAATCAAATGGGGTTTAACGTCCCACTATTCACCAGACAATGAATATGCGTGAACAATTAATCGAGTCTCTACATACAACTAGTCACTTTATTTTAAATTTATTCATGAATATGTTGCGTGCGTTTAAATAGCATGAATAGCTTACAGTTTTTTTTATTTAAATACATTTCATTATAAATCAGGACAATTGATAGAAATCATGAACTTTCTCCCTGTTCATTACGATCACGCGGTCTGTCAACGTTGCAATTGTCATAGTAGCGACCCCAACGTTAAAAACTCCTGCATTCGGACGAATAATTTCAATAAAAATATACTGTTCCGCTGCGACTGGACTAATGAACTGTGATATGAGGGAATTTTGCCCGGACATCGGAACTACAGCCTACTCATATATCGATTTCCAATTGCCAAGAGATCTTTTACGTGTACTCCAATGTACACGGGAACTCACTATTTCGCCCAATCCGAAACTTTCTCGGCCAAAACAGGGAACGAACACGGGACCTCCAGGTTAGCTAGTCAACGTCCTACTGACTGATCCACTGTGGCTGACCTCAAGGTTAGCGAGCCAACATCCTACTCACTGAACTACCGATTCTCCCATACAGTCGTGCGTGCGCACCTTAATCTCGATTTGACCACGTTCGTTATTCTGGGATTTTGTTAGGGTCAATGACCAAAGGGGCCTCCCTCGATGAAATTGGAGGCTTTGAAGTTGAACTGAGTTAAGGTTTAATGTCATAATTTTATGCACAAACCTAGTTGTGAGGATTTAATAGCCCTATTTCCCATAGATTCGCTGTTTTTTTTACGGCGAATGGTCAATCAACATTTTAACTGTTTATTCAAGTTCGAAATTGGAAGGATACCCTGACGGTTACAATTTGGCTAGAAATGTCACTCCCAGCGCCTAATTACATTCACCGCGTGACCACGTCTAACCCAGGAAATTCTCGTATAAATTAAAAATGAAAGTTTTAATCCTTGTAAAACGTAATTTATTAGCATGTGATATAACCACACATAACAGAACAATATTATATACAATTCTATAGATATAATTATAACAACAACATTTTAAAAACTTTAACAAGATAAAAACAATTAATCACATTATCACAGATCAGCTTCTAGATAAATTATAACAACTAACAAGAAATCACAAAAACAAAGGTTAACAATTTAGTATGGCGACTGGGCGACTCGGCGCGACCGGCTGCGCTTTTCACCTGCTGTCCAGGACTTAGATCTGGTACGAAAATGGCGGAGATCACTCGAGTGGTCTTCGTGAAGCATTGGTAGATAAGCCTGGGGATTACATTGAGCCTAAAATATAAAAAATAAAGAGAACTTAAATTGTGTTTTCTTAAATATAATGTACAGAGACAACAATCAGTCTGTTTGTCATTACTTATTACATAGTTTATACATTAAATGTACATACCTTGTTACATTCGTAGAAAGCTTTATAACCTCCGTCTAAAAGATAAATTTCTGGATAATACAACTCTGGGTAACGATGACTGTTTTCTTTACGATCTAGACTTCTGAGCAATCTCATTCTGAAATAGAAAGTGAGAAAACATGAAATAATGGAAGATTTACAAAGTCCCGCTATTGGCATTTTCATTAGTATAGAAGTTTTATGTACGTTTATAATGAATAACTTGTGTGATAACTTACAATTTGGGACCTCTTTTTGATGAAAATTCACAATGAAAGACTAAAACTTGACGTTTGCATATAACATTCGCTCTCTGGTTCTCCAAAAAAGATCGAATTCCTTCCTCTGTAAATATATTCATAGCTCCTTGAATGTGACCGCCATCAAACTCGTAAGGGTAGCAACAGTCTATAATGGTATAATCTTGAGAATATTCTCCTTGCAGTAACCGACCCACGGTTTTAGATTCTATGGAAATGAGGTCGCTGTGTTTTCCATCAATTGTTGGTAAACTGTGCTGTGTACTTGCATCACCAATTAAACACGGCTCGCTTTCCATTCTTTCCAAAGCCATTTTAATATCCACCTAAAAGTATATAACAAATCATTTATTATTTAAAGTACATGCAATACAATTTCGTCATTAGAAACGTTTAAGAGAAATATACTTTTGTATACACGTATAGTATAAAAAAATTCATAGTATTTACCTGCTGATTAATCATGGTCCTTTTTGACGATTTGCATTCCTGGACGTCTTCTTCTCGTTTACGCTTGTATGAAAACAGTGACCTTTTTGCTTTTATCATTGGTGACCGCTGGCATGAAGTTGAATGTGAAACAGATTCGGGAGAACTACCAAAACCACTATCACTGGAATCTTCGTCATCGCTGAGAAAATCGAATCTGACTGGTTTAAAGGTGTTTACTGACATCATTTCCTGAAAAAAATAAAATCAGAATTGTTTCAAGTTGTACGATTTGGGAAGAAGAAAAACTTTATTTTCCATTTACTTCGTTGTTTCAAACAAAACCTTTCAATTACTTACGGTGGATTGTGGAGATCTTACTGGACTCTGAAAATTGTAAAAAGACATGTTTCTGTAGAAAATATTAGGTATGAGAGGAAATCTTGTAATGACATTTAAGGGCAAAATGGTCGCGTTTTATACAGCATAGAAGCCATGTTGTGAGCACAGCTCACAATGGATTTAGAAGCACCGCCTCCATGTTTTTACAACTTGATTCAATCAGTCTCGTTAATAAATTTACACGTTGGATGATTGAATCATTTGATTTGATCAGTGAGTTAGTGTTCAATCATATTAATGGTGAAACCACGTGCTTGTTTTCTTATGATATTACCCGAAATAAACTCATCTAAAGATCACAAGAGTTGTAACTCAATATTGTGACACCTTTAATCAGTTTCTGATTTATTTTGTTTAGTTTATAATCACAGATTTTCACATCACTATGTGATATAGAGAATAGCAAGTAAGATGATTCTGGGCGATATGTTATCACATAGAGGACTATATCCGGGCTACTTTAGTGCGTGTGTGAGGGAATTTTGCCCGGACATCGGAACTACAGCCTACTCATATATCGATTTCCAATTGCCAAGAGATCTTTTACGTGTACTCCAATGTACACGGGAACTCACTATTTCGCCCAATCCGAAACTTTCTCGGCCAAAACAGGGAACGAACACGGGACCTCCAGGTTAGCTAGTCAACGTCCTACTGACTGATCCACTGTGGCTGACCTCAAGGTTAGCGAGCCAACATCCTACTCACTGAACTACCGATTCTCCCATACAGTCGTGCGTGCGCACCTTAATCTCGATTTGACCACGTTCGTTATTCTGGGATTTTGTTAGGGTCAATGACCAAAGGGGCCTCCCTCGATGAAATTGGAGGCTTTGAAGTTGAACTGAGATAAGGTTTAATGTCATAATTTTATGCACAAACCTAGTTGTGAGGATTTAATAGCCCTATTTCCCATAGATTCGCTGTTTTTTTACGGCGAATGGTCAATCAACATTTTAACTGTTTATTCAAGTTCGAAATTGGAAGGATACCCTGACGGTTACAATTTGGCTAGAAATGTCACTCCCAGCGCCTAATTACATTCACCGCGTGACCACGTCTAACCCAGGAAATTCTCGTATAAATTAAAAATGAAAGTTTTAATCCTTGTAAAACGTAATTTATTAGCATGTGATATAACCACACATAACAGAACAATATTATATACAATTCTATAGATATAATTATAACAACAACATTTTAAAAACTTTAACAAGATAAAAACAATTAATCACATTATCACAGATCAGCTTCTAGATAAATTATAACAACTAACAAGAAATCACAAAAACAAAGGTTAACAATTTAGTATGGCGACTGGGCGACTCGGCGCGACCGGCTGCGCTTTTCACCTGCTGTCCAGGACTTAGATCTGGTACGAAAATGGCGGAGATCACTCGAGTGGTCTTCGTGAAGCATTGGTAGATAAGGCTGGGGATTACATTGAGCCTAAAATATAAAAAATAAAGAGAACTTAAATTGTGTTTTCTTAAATATAATGTACAGAGACAACAATCAGTCTGTCATTACTTTATACATAGTTTATACATTAAATGTACATACCTTGTTACATTCGTAGAAAGCTTTATAACCTCCGTCTAAAAGATAAATTTCTGGATAATACAACTCTGGGTAACGATGACTGTTTTCTTTACGATCTAGACTTCTGAGCAATCTCATTCTGAAATAGAAAGTGAGAAAACATGAAATAATGGAAGATTTACAAAGTCCCGCTATTGGCATTTTCATTAGTATAGAAGTTTTATGTACGTTTATAATGAATAACTTGTGTGATAACTTACAATTTGGGACCTCTTTTTGATGAAAATTCACAATGAAAGACTAAAACTTGACGTTTGCATATAACATTCGCTCTCTGGTTCTCCAAAAAAGATCGAATTCCTTCCTCTGTAAATATATTCATAGCTCCTTGAATGTGACCGCCATCAAACTCGTAAGGGTAGCGACAGTCTATAATGGTATAATCTTGAGAATATTCTCCTTGCAGTAACCGACCCACGGTTTTAGATTCTATGGAAATGAGGTCGCTGTGTTTTCCATCAATTGTTGGTAAACTGTGCTGTGTACTTGCATCACCAATTAAACACGGCTCGCTTTCCATTCTTTCCAAAGCCATTTTAATATCCACCTAAAAGTATATAACAAATCATTTATTATTTAAAGTACATGCAATACAATTTCGTCATTAGAAACGTTTAAGAGAAATATACTTTTGTATACACGTATAGTATAAAAAAATTCATAGTATTTACCTGCTGATTAATCATGGTCCTTTTTGACGATTTGCATTCCTGGACGTCTTCTTCTCGTTTACGCTTGTATGAAAACAGTGACCTTTTTGCTTTTATCATTGGTGACCGCTGGCATGAAGTTGAATGTGAAACAGATTCGGGAGAACTACCAAAACCACTATCACTGGAATCTTCGTCATCGCTGAGAAAATCGAATCTGACTGGTTTAAAGGTGTTTACTGACATCATTTCCTGAAAAAAATAAAATCAGAATTGTTTCAAGTTGTACGATTTGGGAAGAAAAAGAAGAAAAACTTTATTTTCCATTTACTTCGTTGTTTCAAACAAAACCTTTCAATTACTTACGGTGGATTGTGGAGATCTTACTGGACTCTAAAAATTGTAAAAAGACATGTTTCTGTAGAAAATATTAGGTATGAGAGGAAATCTTGTAATGACATTTAAGGGCAAAATGGTCGCGTTTTATACAGCATAGAAGCCATGTTGTGAGCACAGCTCACAATGGATTTAGAAGCACCGCCTCCATGTTTTTACAACTTGATTCAATCAGTCTCGTTAATAAATTTACACGTTGGATGATTGAATCATTTGATTTGATCAGTGAGTTAGTGTTCAATCATATTAATGGTGAAACCACGTGCTTGTTTTCTTATGATATTACCCGAAATAAACTCATCTAAAGATCACAAGAGTTGTAACTCAATATTGTGACACCTTTAATCAGTTTCTGATTTATTTTGTTTAGTTTATAATCACAGATTTTCACATCACTATGTGATATAGAGAATAGCAAGTAAGATGATTCTGGGCGATATGTTATCACATAGAGGACTATATCCGGGCTACTTTAGTGCGTGTGGGAGGAACGGGGAAGATTTTGGATACATCACATATTATATCATTACCGCCATCAATGAAATCAAATGGGGTTTAACGTCCCACTATTCACCAGACAATGAATATGCGTGAACAATTAATCGAGTCTCTACATACAACTAGTCACTTTATTTTAAATTTATTCATGAATATGTTGCGTGCGTTTAAATAGCATGAATAGCTTACAGTTTTTTTTATTTAAATACATTTCATTATAAATCAGGACAATTGATAGAAATCATGAACTTTCTCCCTGTTCATTACGATCACGCGGTCTGTCAACGTTGCAATTGTCATAGTAGCGACCCCAACGTTAAAAACTCCTGCATTCGGACGAATAATTTCAATAAAAATATACTGTTCCGCTGCGACTGGACTAATGAACTGTGATATGAGGGAATTTTGCCATCGGAACTACAGCCTACTCATATATCGATTTCCAATTGCCAAGAGATCTTTTACGTGTACTCCAATGTACACGGGAACTCACTATTTCGCCCAATCCGAAACTTTCTCGGCCAAAACAGGGAACGAACACGGGACCTCCAGGTTAGCTAGTCAACGTCCTACTGACTGATCCACTGTGGCTGACCTCAAGGTTAGCGAGCCAACATCCTACTCACTGAACTACCGATTCTCCCATACAGTCGTGCGTGCGCACCTTAATCTCGATTTGACCACGTTCGTTATTCTGGGATTTTGTTAGGGTCAATGACCAAAGGGGCCTCCCTCGATGAAATTGGGGGCTTTGAAGTTGAACTGAGATAAGGTTTAATGTCATAATTTTATGCACAAACCTAGTTGTGAGGATTTAATAGCCCTATTTCCCATAGATTCGCTGTTTTTTTTACGGCGAATTGGAAGGATACCCTGACGGTTACATTACATTCACCGCGTGACCACGTCTAACCCAGGAAATTCTCGTATAAATTAAAAATGAAAGTTTTAATCCTTGTAAAACGTAATTTATTAGCATGTGATATAACCACACATAACAGAACAATATTATATACAATTCTATAGATATAATTATAACAACAACATTTTAAAAACTTTAACAAGATAAAAACAATTAATCACATTATCACAGATCAGCTTCTAGATAAATTATAACAACTAACAAGAAATCACAAAAACAAAGGTTAACAATTTAGTATGGCGACTGGGCGACTCGGCGCGACCGGCTGCGCTTTTCACCTGCTGTCCAGGACTTAGATCTGGTACGAAAATGGCGGAGATCACTCGAGTGGTCTTCGTGAAGCATTGGTAGATAAGCCTGGGGATTACATTGAGCCTAAAATATAAAAAATAAAGAGAACTTAAATTGTGTTTTCTTAAATATAATGTACAGAGACAACAATCAGTCTGTTTGTCATTACTTATTACATAGTTTATACATTAAATGTACATACCTTGTTACATTCGTAGAAAGCTTTATAACCTCCGTCTAAAAGATAAATTTCTGGATAATACAACTCTGGGTAACGATGACTGTTTTCTTTACGATCTAGACTTCTGAGCAATCTCATTCTGAAATAGAAAGTGAGAAAACATGAAATAATGGAAGATTTACAAAGTCCCGCTATTGGCATTTTCATTAGTATAGAAGTTTTATGTACGTTTATAATGAATAACTTGTGTGATAACTTACAATTTGGGACCTCTTTTTGATGAAAATTCACAATGAAAGACTAAAACTTGACGTTTGCATATAACATTCGCTCTCTGGTTCTCCAAAAAAGATCGAATTCCTTCCTCTGTAAATATATTCATAGCTCCTTGAATGTGACCGCCATCAAACTCGTAAGGGTAGCGACAGTCTATAATGGTATAATCTTGAGAATATTCTCCTTGCAGTAACCGACCCACGGTTTTAGATTCTA
Organism: Patella vulgata; assembly: GCF_932274485.2. Taxonomy (NCBI): domain Eukaryota; kingdom Metazoa; phylum Mollusca; class Gastropoda; family Patellidae; genus Patella; species Patella vulgata. The sequence goes on from NC_065885.2 coordinate 51,919,242, forward strand.
TGGAAATGAGGTCGCTGTGTTTTCCATCAATTGTTGGTAAACTGTGCTGTGTACTTGCATCACCAATTAAACACGGCTCGCTTTCCATTCTTTCCAAAGCCATTTTAATATCCACCTAAAAGTATATAACAAATCATTTATTATTTAAAGTACATGCAATACAATTTCGTCATTAGAAACGTTTAAGAGAAATATACTTTTGTATACACGTATAGTATAAAAAAATTCATAGTATTTACCTGCTGATTAATCATGGTCCTTTTTGACGATTTGCATTCCTGGACGTCTTCTTCTCGTTTACGCTTGTATGAAAACAGTGACCTTTTTGCTTTTATCATTGGTGACCGCTGGCATGAAGTTGAATGTGAAACAGATTCGGGAGAACTACCAAAACCACTATCACTGGAATCTTCGTCATCGCTGAGAAAATCGAATCTGACTGGTTTAAAGGTGTTTACTGACATCATTTCCTGAAAAAAATAAAATCAGAATTGTTTCAAGTTGTACGATTTGGGAAGAAAAAGAAGAAAAACTTTATTTTCCATTTACTTCGTTGTTTCAAACAAAACCTTTCAATTACTTACGGTGGATTGTGGAGATCTTACTTGACTCTGAAAATTGTAAAAAGACATGTTTCTGTAGAAAATATTAGGTATGAGAGGAAATCTTGTAATGACATTTAAGGGCAAAATGGTCGCGTTTTATACAGCATAGAAGCCATGTTGTGAGCACAGCTCACAATGGATTTAGAAGCACCGCCTCCATGTTTTTACAACTTGATTCAATCAGTCTCGTTAATAAATTTACACGTTGGATGATTGAATCATTTGATTTGATCAGTGAGTTAGTGTTCAATCATATTAATGGTGAAACCACGTGCTTGTTTTCTTATGATATTACCCGAAATAAACTCATCTAAAGATCACAAGAGTTGTAACTCAATATTGTGACACCTTTAATCAGTTTCTGATTTATTTTGTTTAGTTTATAATCACAGATTTTCACATCACTATGTGATATAGAGAATAGCAAGTAAGATGATTCTGGGCGATATGTTATCACATAGAGGACTATATCCGGGCTACTTTAGTGCGTGTGGGAGGAACGGGGAAGATTTTGGATACATCACATATTATATTATTACCGCCATCAATGAAATCAAATGGGGTTTAACGTCCCACTATTCACCAGACAATGAATATGCGTGAACAATTAATCGAGTCTCTACATACAACTAGTCACTTTATTTTAAATTTATTCATGAATATGTTGCGTGCGTTTAAATAGCATGAATAGCTTACAGTTTTTTTTATTTAAATACATTTCATTATAAATCAGGACAATTGATAGAAATCATGAACTTTCTCCCTGTTCATTACGATCACGCGGTCTGTCAACGTTGCAATTGTCATAGTAGCGACCCCAACGTTAAAAACTCCTGCATTCGGACGAATAATTTCAATAAAAATATACTGTTCCGCTGCGACTGGACTAATGAACTGTGATATGAGGGAATTTTGCCCGGACATCGGAACTACAGCCTACTCATATATCGATTTCCAATTGCCAAGAGATCTTTTACGTGTACTCCAATGTATGCACGGGAATAATAGAAGACGGACATCCTGCATACATTGTGCTATGGGGTATATTTTGCTAGGACAACCAAAACTGACATCGAATTCCAACTTTCAAGGGATATTTTACGTGTACGCCAATATGTACACGGGAACTCACTATTTCGCCCAATCCGAAACTTTCTCGGCCAAAACAGGGAACGAACACGGGACCTCCAGGTTAGCTAGTCAACGTCCTACTGACTGATCCACTGTGGCTGACCTCAAGGTTAGCGAGCCAACATCCTACTCACTGAACTACCGATTCTCCCATACAGTCGTGCGTGCGCACCTTAATCTCGATTTGACCACGTTCGTTATTCTGGGATTTTGTTAGGGTCAATGACCAAAGGGGCCTCCCTCGATGAAATTGGAGGCTTTGAAGTTGAACTGAGATAGGGTTTAATGTCATAATTTTATGCACAAACCGAGTTGTGAGGATTTAATAGCCCTATTTCCCATAGATTCGCTGTTTTTTTTACGGCGAATGGTCAATCAACATTTTAACCGTTTATTCAAGTTCGAAATTGGAAGGATACCCTGACGGTTACAATTTGGCTAGAAATGTCACTCCCAGCGCCTAATTACATTCACCGCGTGACCACGTCTAACCCAGGAAATTCTCGTATAAATTAAAAATGAAAGTTTTAATCCTTGTAAAACGTAATTTATAAGCGTGTGATATAACCACACATAACAGAACAATATTATATACAATTCTATAGATATAATTATAACAACAACATTTTAAAAACTTTAACAAGATAAAAACAATTAATCACATTATCACAGATCAGCTTCTAGATAAATTATAACAACTAACAAGAAATCACAAAAACAAAGGTTAACAATTTAGTATGGCGACTGGGCGACTCGGCGCGACCGGCTGCGCTTTTCACCTGCTGTCCAGGACTTAGATCTGGTACGAAAATGGCGGAGATCACTCGAGTGGTCTTCGTGAAGCATTGGTAGATAAGCCTGGGGATTACATTGAGCCTAAAATATAAAAAATAAAGAGAACTTAAATTGTGTTTTCTTAAATATAATGTACAGAGACAACAATCAGTCTGTTTGTCATTACTTTATACATAGTTTATACATTAAATGTACATACCTTGTTACATTCGTAGAAAGCTTTATAACCTCCGTCTAAAAGATAAATTTCTGGATAATACAACTCTGGGTAACGATGACTGTTTTCTTTACGATCTAGACTTCTGAGCAATCTCATTCTGAAATAGAAAGTGAGAAAACATGAAATAATGGAAGATTTACAAAGTCCCGCTATTGGCATTTTCATTAGTATAGAAGTTTTATGTACGTTTATAATGAATAACTTGTGTGATAACTTACAATTTGGGACCTCTTTTTGATGAAAATTCACAATGAAAGACTAAAACTTGACGTTTGCATATAACATTCGCTCTCTGGTTCTCCAAAAAAGATCGAATTCCTTCCTCTGTAAATATATTCATAGCTCCTTGAATGTGACCGCCATCAAACTCGTAAGGGTAGCGACAGTCTATAATGGTATAATCTTGAGAATATTCTCCTTGCAGTAACCGACCCACGGTTTTAGATTCTATGGAAATGAGGTCGCTGTGTTTTCCATCAATTGTTGGTAAACTGTGCTGTGTACTTGCATCACCAATTAAACACGGCTCGCTTTCCATTCTTTCCAAAGCCATTTTAATATCCACCTAAAAGTATATAACAAATCATTTATTATTTAAAGTACATGCAATACAATTTCGTCATTAGAAACGTTTAAGAGAAATATACTTTTGTATACACGTATAGTATAAAAAAATTCATAGTATTTACCTGCTGATTAATCATGGTCCTTTTTGACGATTTGCATTCCTGTACGTCTTCTTCTCGTTTACGCTTGTATGAAAACAGTGACCTTTTTGCTTTTATCATTGGTGACCGCTGGCATGAAGTTAAATGTGAAACAGATTCGGGAGAACTACCAAAACCACTATCACTGGAATCTTCGTCATCGCTGAGAAAATCGAATCTGACTGGTTTAAAGGTGTTTACTGACATCATTTCCTGAAGAAAATAAAATCAGAATTGTTTCAAGTTGTACGATTTGGGAAGAAAAAGAAGAAAAACGTTATTTTCCATTTACTTCGTTGTTTCAAACAAAACCTTTCAATTACTTACGGTGGATTGTGGAGATCTTACTGGACTCTGAAAATTGTAAAAAGATATGTTTCTGTAGAAAATATTAGGTATGAGAGGAAATCTTGTAATGACATTTAAGGGCAAAATGGTCGCGTTTTATACAGCATAGAAGCCATGTTGTGAGCACAGCTCACAATGGATTTAGAAGCACCGCCTCCATGTTTTTACAACTTGATTCAATCAGTCTCGTTAATAAATTTACACGTTGGATGATTGAATCATTTGATTTGATCAGTGAGTTAGTGTTCAATCATATTAATGGTGAAACCACGTGCTTGTTTTCTTATGATATTACCCGAAATAAACTCAACTCAAGATCACAAGAGTTGTAACTCAATATTGTGACACCTTTAATCAGTTTCTGATTTATTTTGTTTAGTTTATAATCACAGATTTTCACATCACTATGTGATATAGAGAATAGCAAGTAAGATGATTCTGGGCGATATGTTATCACATAGAGGACTATATCCGGGCTACTTTAGTGCGTGTGGGAGGAACGGGGAAGATTTTGGATACATCACATATTATATTATTACCGCCATCAATGAAATCAAATGGGGTTTAACGTCCCACTATTCACCAGACAATGAATATGCGTGAACAATTAATCGAGTCTCTACATACAACTAGTCACTTTATTTTAAATTTATTCATGAATATGTTGCGTGCGTTTAAATAGCATGAATAGCTTACAGTTTTTTTTATTTAAATACATTTCATTATAAATCAGGACAATTGATAGAAATCATGAACTTTCTCCCTGTTCATTACGATCACGCGGTCTGTCAACGTTGCAATTGTCATAGTAGCGACCCCAACGTTAAAAACTCCTGCATTCGGACGAATAATTTCAATAAAAATATACTGTTCCGCTGCGACTGGACTAATGAACTGTGATATGAGGGAATTTTGCCCGGACATCGGAACTACAGCCTACTCATATATCGATTTCCAATTGCCAAGAGATCTTTTACGTGTACTCCAATGTATGCACGGGAATAATAGAAGACGGACATCCTGCATACATTGTGCTATGGGGTATATTTTGCTAGGACAACCAAAACTGACATCGAATTCCAACTTTCAAGGGATATTTTACGTGTACGCCAATATGTACACGGGAACTCACTATTTCGCCCAATCCGAAACTTTCTCGGCCAAAACAGGGAACGAACACGGGACCTCCAGGTTAGCTAGTCAACGTCCTACTGACTGATCCACTGTGGCTGACCTCAAGGTTAGCGAGCCAACATCCTACTCACTGAACTACCGATTCTCCCATACAGTCGTGCGTGCGCACCTTAATCTCGATTTGACCACGTTCGTTATTCTGGGATTTTGTTAGGGTCAATGACCAAAGGGGCCTCCCTCGATGAAATTGGAGGCTTTGAAGTTGAACTGAGATAAGGTTTAATGTCATAATTTTATGCACAAACCGAGTTGTGAGGATTTAATAGCCCTATTTCCCATAGATTCGCTGTTTTTTTTACGGCGAATTGGAAGGATACCCTGACGGTTACAATTTGGCTAGAAATGTCACTCCCAGCGCCTAATTACATTCACCGCGTGACCACGTCTAACCCAGGAAATTCTCGTATAAATTAAAAATGAAAGTTTTAATCCTTGTAAAACGTAATTTATTAGCGTGTGATATAACCACACATAACAGAACAATATTATATACAATTCTATAGATATAATTATAACAACAACATTTTAAAAACTTTAACAAGATAAAAACAATTAATCACATTATCACAGATCAGCTTCTAGATAAATTATAACAACTAACAAGAAATCACAAAAACAAAGGTTAACAATTTAGTATGGCGACTGGGCGACTCGGCGCGACCGGCTGCGCTTTTCACCTGCTGTCCAGGACTTAGATCTGGTACGAAAATGGCGGAGATCACTCGAGTGGTCTTCGTGAAGCATTGGTAGATAAGCCTGGGGATTACATTGAGCCTAAAATATAAAAAATAAAGAGAACTTAAATTGTGTTTTCTTAAATATAATGTACAGAGACAACAATCAGTCTGTTTGTCATTACTTTATACATAGTTTATACATTAAATGTACATACCTTGTTACATTCGTAGAAAGCTTTATAACCTCCGTCTAAAAGATAAATTTCTGGATAATACAACTCTGGGTAACGATGACTATTTTCTTTACGATCTAGACTTCTGAGCAATCTCATTCTGAAATAGAAAGTGAGAAAACGTGAAATAATGGAAGATTTACAAAGTCCCGCTATTGGCATTTTCATTAGTATAGAAGTTTTATGTACGTTTATAATGTACGTCTTCTTCTCGTTTACGCTTGTATGAAAACAGTGACCTTTTTGCTTTTATCATTGGTGACCGCTGGCATGAAGTTGAATGTGAAACAGATTCGGGAGAACTACCAAAACCACTATCACTGGAATCTTCGTCATCGCTGAGAAAATCGAATCTGACTGGTTTAAAGGTGTTTACTGACATCATTTCCTGAAAAAAATAAAATCAGAATTGTTTTAAGTTGTACGATTTGGGAAGAAAAAGAAGAAAAACGTTATTTTCCATTTACTTCGTTGTTTCAAACAAAACCTTTCAATTACTTACGGTGGATTGTGGAGATCTTACTGGACTCTGAAAATTGTAAAAAGACATGTTTCTGTAGAAAATATTAGGTATGAGAGGAAATCTTGTAATGACATTTAAGGGCAAAATGGTCGCGTTTTATACAGCATAGAAGCCATGTTGTGAGCACAGCTCACAATGGATTTAGAAGCACCGCCTCCATGTTTTTACAACTTGATTCAATCAGTCTCGTTAATAAATTTACACGTTGGATGATTGAATCATTTGATTTGATCAGTGAGTTAGTGTTCAATCATATTAATGGTGAAACCACGTGCTTGTTTTCTTATGATATTACCCGAAAAAAACTCATCTAAAGATCACAAGAGTTGTAACTCAATATTGTGACACCTTTAATCAGTTTCTGATTTATTTTGTTTAGTTTATAATCACAGATTTTCACATCACTATGTGATATAGAGAATAGCAAGTAAGATGATTCTGGGCGATATGTTATCACATAGAGGACTATATCCGGGCTACTTTAGTGCGTGTGGGAGGAACGGGGAAGATTTTGGATACATCACATATTATATTATTACCGCCATCAATGAAATCAAATGGGGTTTAACGTCCCACTATTCACCAGACAATGAATATGCGTGAACAATTAATCGAGTCTCTACATACAACTAGTCACTTTATTTTAAATTTATTCATGAATATGTTGCGTGCGTTTAAATAGCATGAATAGCTTACAGTTTTTTTTATTTAAATACATTTCATTATAAATCAGGACAATTGATAGAAATCATGAACTTTCTCCCTGTTCATTACGATCACGCGGTCTGTCAACGTTGCAATTGTCATAGTAGCGACCCCAACGTTAAAAACTCCTGCATTCGGACGAATAATTTCAATAAAAATATACTGTTCCGCTGCGACTGGACAAATGAACTGTGATATGAGGGAATTTTGCCCGGACATCGGAACTACAGCCTACTCATATATCGATTTCCAATTGCCAAGAGATCTTTTACGTGTACTCCAATGTATGCACGGGAATAATAGAAGACGGACATCCTGCATACATTGTGCTATGGGGTATATTTTGCTAGGACAACCAAAACTGACATCGAATTCCAACTTTCAAGGGATATTTTACGTGTACGCCAATATGTACACGGGAACTCACTATTTCGCCCAATCCGAAACTTTCTCGGCCAAAACAGGGAACGAACACGGGACCTCCAGGTTAGCTAGTCAACGTCCTACTGACTGATCCACTGTGGCTGACCTCAAGGTTAGCGAGCCAACATCCTACTCACTGAACTACCGATTCTCCCATACAGTCGTGCGTGCGCACCTTAATCTCGATTTGACCACGTTCGTTATTCTGGGATTTTGTTAGGGTCAATGACCAAAGGGGCCTCCCTCGATGAAATTGGAGGCTTTGAAGTTGAACTGAGATAAGGTTTAATGTCATAATTTTATGCACAAACCTAGTTGTGAGGATTTAATAGCCCTATTTCCCATAGATTCGCTGTTTTTTTTACGGCGAATTGGAAGGATACCCTGACGGTTACAATTTGGCTAGAAATGTCACTCCCAGCGCCTAATTACATTCACCGCGTGACCACGTCTAACCCAGGAAATTCTCGTATAAATTAAAAATGAAAGTTTTAATCCTTGTAAAACGTAATTTATTAGCGTGTGATATAACCACACATAACAGAACAATATTATATACAATTCTATAGATATAATTATAACAACAACATTTTAAAAACTTTAACAAGATAAAAACAATTAATCACATTATCACAGATCAGCTTCTAGATAAATTATAACAACTAACAAGAAATCACAAAAACAAAGGTTAACAATTTAGTATGGCGACTGGGCGACTGGGCGCGACCGGCTGTGCTTTTCACCTGCTGTCCAGGACTTAGATCTGGTACGAAAATGGCGGAGATCACCCGAGTGGTCTTCGTGAAGCATTGGTAGATAAGCCTGGGGATTACATTGAGCCTAAAATATAAAAAATAAAGAGAACTTAAATTGTGTTTTCTTAAATATAATGTACAGAGACAACAATCAGTCTGTTTGTCATTACTTTATACATAGTTTATACATTAAATGTACATACCTTGTTACATTCGTAGAAAGCTTTATAACCTCCGTCTAAAAGATAAATTTCTGGATAATACAACTCTGGGTAACGATGACTATTTTCTTTACGATCTAGACTTCTGAGCAATCTCATTCTGAAATAGAAAGTGAGAAAACATGAAATAATGGAAGATTTACAAAGTCCCGCTATTGGCATTTTCATTAGTATAGAAGTTTTATGTACGTTTATAATGAATAACTTGTGTGATAACTTACAATTTGGGACCTCTTTTTGATGAAAATTCACAATGAAAGACTAAAACTTGACGTTTGCATATAACATTCGCTCTCTGGTTCTCCAAAAAAGATCGAATTCCTTCCTCTGTAAATATATTCATAGCTCCTTGAATGTGACCGCCATCAAACTCGTAAGGGTAGCGACAGTCTATAATGGTATAATCTTGAGAATATTCTCCTTGCAGTAACCGACCCACGGTTTTAGATTCTATGGAAATGAGGTCGCTGTGTTTTCCATCAATTGTTGGTAACCTGTGCTGTGTACTTGCATCACCAATTAAACACGGCTCGCTTTCCATTCTTTCCAAAGCCATTTTAATATCCACCTAAAAGTATATAACAAATCATTTATTATTTAAAGTACATGCAATACAATTTCGTCATTAGAAACGTTTAAGAGAAATATACTTTTGTATACACGTATAGTATAAAAAAATTCATAGTATTTACCTGCTGATTAATCATGGTCCTTTTTGACGATTTGCATTCCTGGACGTCTTCTTCTCGTTTACGCTTGTATGAAAACAGTGACCTTTTTGCTTTTATCATTGGTGACCGCTGGCATGAAGTTGAATGTGAAACAGATTCGGGAGAACTACCAAAACCACTATCACTGGAATCTTCGTCATCGCTGAGAAAATCGAATCTGACTGGTTTAAAGGTGTTTACTGACATCATTTCCTGAAAAAAATAAAATCAGAATTGTTTTAAGTTGTACGATTTGGGAAGAAAAAGAAGAAAAACGTTATTTTCCATTTACTTCGTTGTTTCAAACAAAACCTTTCAATTACTTACGGTGGATTGTGGAGATCTTACTGGACTCTGAAAATTGTAAAAAGACATGTTTCTGTAGAAAATATTAGGTATGAGAGGAAATCTTGTAATGACATTTAAGGGCAAAATGGTCGCGTTTTATACAGCATAGAAGCCATGTTGTGAGCACAGCTCACAATGGATTTAGAAGCACCGCCTCCATGTTTTTACAACTTGATTCAATCAGTCTCGTTAATAAATTTACACGTTGGATGATTGAATCATTTGATTTGATCAGTGAGTTAGTGTTCAATCATATTAATGGTGAAACCACGTGCTTGTTTTCTTATGATATTACCCGAAAAAAACTCATCTAAAGATCACAAGAGTTGTAACTCAATATTGTGACACCTTTAATCAGTTTCTGATTTATTTTGTTTAGTTTATAATCACAGATTTTCACATCACTATGTGATATAGAGAATAGCAAGTAAGATGATTCTGGGCGATATGTTATCACATAGAGGACTATATCCGGGCTACTTTAGTGCGTGTGGGAGGAACGGGGAAGATTTTGGATACATCACATATTATATTATTACCGCCATCAATGAAATCAAATGGGGTTTAACGTCCCACTATTCACCAGACAATGAATATGCGTGAACAATTAATCGAGTCTCTACATACAACTAGTCACTTTATTTTAAATTTATTCATGAATATGTTGCGTGCGTTTAAATAGCATGAATAGCTTACAGTTTTTTTTATTTAAATACATTTCATTATAAATCAGGACAATTGATAGAAATCATGAACTTTCTCCCTGTTCATTACGATCACGCGGTCTGTCAACGTTGCAATTGTCATAGTAGCGACCCCAACGTTAAAAACTCCTGCATTCGGACGAATAATTTCAATAAAAATATACTGTTCCGCTGCGACTGGACAAATGAACTGTGATATGAGGGAATTTTGCCCGGACATCGGAACTACAGCCTACTCATATATCGATTTCCAATTGCCAAGAGATCTTTTACGTGTACTCCAATGTATGCACGGGAATAATAGAAGACGGACATCCTGCATACATTGTGCTATGGGGTATATTTTGCTAGGACAACCAAAACTGACATCGAATTCCAACTTTCAAGGGATATTTTACGTGTACGCCAATATGTACACGGGAACTCACTATTTCGCCCAATCCGAAACTTTCTCGGCCAAAACAGGGAACGAACACGGGACCTCCAGGTTAGCTAGTCAACGTCCTACTGACTGATCCACTGTGGCTGACCTCAAGGTTAGCGAGCCAACATCCTACTCACTGAACTACCGATTCTCCCATACAGTCGTGCGTGCGCACCTTAATCTCGATTTGACCACGTTCGTTATTCTGGGATTTTGTTAGGGTCAATGACCAAAGGGGCCTCCCTCGATGAAATTGGAGGCTTTGAAGTTGAACTGAGATAAGGTTTAATGTCATAATTTTATGCACAAACCTAGTTGTGAGGATTTAATAGCCCTATTTCCCATAGATTCGCTGTTTTTTTTTACGGCGAATTGGAAGGATATCCTGACGGTTACAATTTGGCTAGAAATGTCACTCCCAGCGCCTAATTACATTCACCGCGTGACCACGTCTAACCCAGGAAATTCTCGTATAAATTAAAAATGAAAGTTTTAATCCTTGTAAAACGTAATTTATTAGCGTGTGATATAACCACACATAACAGAACAATATTATATACAATTCTATAGATATAATTATAACAACAACATTTTAAAAACTTTAACAAGATAAAAACAATTAATCACATTATCACAGATCAGCTTCTAGATAAATTATAACAACTAACAAGAAATCACAAAAACAAAGGTTAACAATTTAGTATGGCGACTGGGCGACTCGGCGCGACCGGCTGCGCTTTTCACCTGCTGTCCAGGACTTAGATCTGGTACGAAAATGGCGGAGATCACTCGAGTGGTCTTCGTGAAGCATTGGTAGATAAGGCTGGGGATTACATTGAGCCTAAAATATAAAAAATAAAGAGAACTTAAATTGTGTTTTCTTAAATATAATGTACAGAGACAACAATCAGTCTGTTTGTCATTACTTTATACATAGTTTATACATTAAATGTACATACCTTGTTACATTCGTAGAAAGCTTTATAACCTCCGTCTAAAAGATAAATTTCTGGATAATACAACTCTGGGTAACGATGACTGTTTTCTTTACGATCTAGACTTCTGAGCAATCTCATTCTGAAATAGAAAGTGAGAAAACATGAAATAATGGAAAAAATAAAATCAGAATTGTTTCAAGTTGTACGATTTGGGAAGAAAAAGAAGAAAAACGTTATTTTCCATTTACTTCGTTGTTTCAAACAAAACCTTTCAATTACTTACGGTGGATTGTGGAGATCTTACTGGACTCTGAAAATTGTAAAAAGATATGTTTCTGTAGAAAATATTAGGTATGAGAGGAAATCTTGTAATGACATTTAAGGGCAAAATGGTCGCGTTTTATACAGCATAGAAGCCATGTTGTGAGCACAGCTCACAATGGATTTAGAAGCACCGCCTCCATGTTTTTACAACTTGATTCAATCAGTCTCGTTAATAAATTTACACGTTGGATGATTGAATCATTTGATTTGATCAGTGAGTTAGTGTTCAATCATATTAATGGTGAAACCACGTGCTTGTTTTCTTATGATATTACCCGAAATAAACTCATCTAAAGATCACAAGAGTTGTAACTCAATATTGTGACACCTTTAATCAGTTTCTGATTTATTTTGTTTAGTTTATAATCACAGATTTTCACATCACTATGTGATATAGAGAATAGCAAGTAAGATGATTCTGGGCGATATGTTATCACATAGAGGACTATATCCGGGCTACTTTAGTGCGTGTGGGAGGAACGGGGAAGATTTTGGATACATCACATATTATATTATTACCGCCATCAATGAAATCAAATGGGGTTTAACGTCCCACTATTCACCAGACAATGAATATGCGTGAACAATTAATCGAGTCTCTACATACAACTAGTCACTTTATTTTAAATTTATTCATGAATATGTTGCGTGCGTTTAAATAGCATGAATAGCTTACAGTTTTTTTTATTTAAATACATTTCATTATAAATCAGGACAATTGATAGAAATCATGAACTTTCTCCCTGTTCATTACGATCACGCGGTCTGTCAACGTTGCAATTGTCATAGTAGCGACCCCAACGTTAAAAACTCCTGCATTCGGACGAATAATTTCAATAAAAATATACTGTTCCGCTGCGACTGGACTAATGAACTGTGATATGAGGGAATTTTGCCCGGACATCGGAACTACAGCCTACTCATATATCGATTTCCAATTGCCAAGAGATCTTTTACGTGTACTCCAATGTATGCACGGGAATAATAGAAGACGGACATCCTGCATACATTGTGCTATGGGGTATATTTTGCTAGGACAACCAAAACTGACATCGAATTCCAACTTTCAAGGGATATTTTACGTGTACGCCAATATGTACACGGGAACTCACTATTTCGCCCAATCCGAAACTTTCTCGGCCAAAACAGGGAACGAACACGGGACCTCCAGGTTAGCTAGTCAACGTCCTACTGACTGATCCACTGTGGCTGACCTCAAGGTTAGCGAGCCAACATCCTACTCACTGAACTACCGATTCTCCCATACAGTGCGCACCTTAATCTCGATTTGACCACGTTCGTTATTCTGGGATTTTGTTAGGGTCAATGACCAAAGGGGCCTCCCTCGATGAAATTGGAGGCTTTGAAGTTGAACTGAGATAAGGTTTAATGTCATAATTTTATGCACAAACCGAGTGAGGATTTAATAGCCCTATTTCCCATAGATTCGCTGTTTTTTTTACGGCGAATGGTCAATCAACATTTTAACTGTTTATTCAAGTTCGAAATTGGAAGGATACCCTGACGGTTACAATTTGGCTAGAAATGTCACTCCCAGCGCCTAATTACATTCACCGCGTGACCACGTCTAACCCAGGAAATTCTCGTATAAATTAAAAATGAAAGTTTTAATCCTTGTAAAACGTAATTTATTAGCGTGTGATATAACCACACATAACAGAACAATATTATATACAATTCTATAGATATAATTATAACAACAACATTTTAAAAACTTTAACAAGATAAAAACAATTAATCACATTATCACAGATCAGCTTCTAGATAAATTATAACAACTAACAAGAAATCACAAAAACAAAGGTTAACAATTTAGTATGGCGACTGGGCGACTCGGCGCGACCGGCTGCGCTTTTCACCTGCTGTCCAGGACTTAGATCTGGTACGAAAATGGCGGAGATCACTCGAGTGGTCTTCGTGAAGCATTGGTAGATAAGGCTGGGGATTACATTGAGCCTAAAATATAAAAAATAAAGAGAACTTAAATTGTGTTTTCTTAAATATAATGTACAGAGACAACAATCAGTCTGTTTGTCATTACTTTATACATAGTTTATACATTAAATGTACATACCTTGTTACATTCGTAGAAAGCTTTATAACCTCCGTCTAAAAGATAAATTTCTGGATAATACAACTCTGGGTAACGATGACTATTTTCTTTACGATCTAGACTTCTGAGCAATCTCATTCTGAAATAGAAAGTGAGAAAACATGAAATAATAGTCCCGCTATTGGCATTTTCATTAGTATAGAAGTTTTATGTACGTTTATAATGTACGTCTTCTTCTCGTTTACGCTTGTATGAAAACAGTGACCTTTTTGCTTTTATCATTGGTGACCGCTGGCATGAAGTTGAATGTGAAACAGATTCGGGAGAACTACCAAAACCACTATCACTGGAATCTTCGTCATCGCTGAGAAAATCGAATCTGACTGGTTTAAAGGTGTTTACTGACATCATTTCCTGAAAAAAATAAAATCAGAATTGTTTTAAGTTGTACGATTTGGGAAGAAAAAGAAGAAAAACGTTATTTTCCATTTACTTCGTTGTTTCAAACAAAACCTTTCAATTACTTACGGTGGATTGTGGAGATCTTACTGGACTCTGAAAATTGTAAAAAGACATGTTTCTGTAGAAAATATTAGGTATGAGAGGAAATCTTGTAATGACATTTAAGGGCAAAATGGTCGCGTTTTATACAGCATAGAAGCCATGTTGTGAGCACAGCTCACAATGGATTTAGAAGCACCGCCTCCATGTTTTTACAACTTGATTCAATCAGTCTCGTTAATAAATTTACACGTTGGATGATTGAATCATTTGATTTGATCAGTGAGTTAGTGTTCAATCATATTAATGGTGAAACCACGTGCTTGTTTTCTTATGATATTACCCGAAAAAAACTCATCTAAAGATCACAAGAGTTGTAACTCAATATTGTGACACCTTTAATCAGTTTCTGATTTATTTTGTTTAGTTTATAATCACAGATTTTCACATCACTATGTGATATAGAGAATAGCAAGTAAGATGATTCTGGGCGATATGTTATCACATAGAGGACTATATCCGGGCTACTTTAGTGCGTGTGGGAGGAACGGGGAAGATTTTGGATACATCACATATTATATTATTACCGCCATCAATGAAATCAAATGGGGTTTAACGTCCCACTATTCACCAGACAATGAATATGCGTGAACAATTAATCGAGTCTCTACATACAACTAGTCACTTTATTTTAAATTTATTCATGAATATGTTGCGTGCGTTTAAATAGCATGAATAGCTTACAGTTTTTTTTATTTAAATACATTTCATTATAAATCAGGACAATTGATAGAAATCATGAACTTTCTCCCTGTTCATTACGATCACGCGGTCTGTCAACGTTGCAATTGTCATAGTAGCGACCCCAACGTTAAAAACTCCTGCATTCGGACGAATAATTTCAATAAAAATATACTGTTCCGCTGCGACTGGACAAATGAACTGTGATATGAGGGAATTTTGCCCGGACATCGGAACTACAGCCTACTCATATATCGATTTCCAATTGCCAAGAGATCTTTTACGTGTACTCCAATGTATGCACGGGAATAATAGAAGACGGACATCCTGCATACATTGTGCTATGGGGTATATTTTGCTAGGACAACCAAAACTGACATCGAATTCCAACTTTCAAGGGATATTTTACGTGTACGCCAATATGTACACGGGAACTCACTATTTCGCCCAATCCGAAACTTTCTCGGCCAAAACAGGGAACGAACACGGGACCTCCAGGTTAGCTAGTCAACGTCCTACTGACTGATCCACTGTGGCTGACCTCAAGGTTAGCGAGCCAACATCCTACTCACTGAACTACCGATTCTCCCATACAGTCGTGCGTGCGCACCTTAATCTCGATTTGACCACGTTCGTTATTCTGGGATTTTGTTAGGGTCAATGACCAAAGGGGCCTCCCTCGATGAAATTGGAGGCTTTGAAGTTGAACTGAGATAAGGTTTAATGTCATAATTTTATGCACAAACCTAGTTGTGAGGATTTAATAGCCCTATTTCCCATAGATTCGCTGTTTTTTTTACGGCGAATTGGAAGGATACCCTGACGGTTACATTACATTCACCGCGTGACCACGTCTAACCCAGGAAATTCTCGTATAAATTAAAAATGAAAGTTTTAATCCTTGTAAAACGTAATTTATTAGCATGTGATATAACCACACATAACAGAACAATATTATATACAATTCTATAGATATAATTATAACAACAACATTTTAAAAACTTTAACAAGATAAAAACAATTAATCACATTATCACAGATCAGCTTCTAGATAAATTATAACAACTAACAAGAAATCACAAAAACAAAGGTTAACAATTTAGTATGGCGACTGGGCGACTCGGCGCGACCGGCTGCGCTTTTCACCTGCTGTCCAGGACTTAGATCTGGTACGAAAATGGCGGAGATCACTCGAGTGGTCTTCGTGAAGCATTGGTAGATAAGCCTGGGGATTACATTGAGCCTAAAATATAAAAAATAAAGAGAACTTAAATTGTGTTTTCTTAAATATAATGTACAGAGACAACAATCAGTCTGTTTGTCATTACTTATTACATAGTTTATACATTAAATGTACATACCTTGTTACATTCGTAGAAAGCTTTATAACCTCCGTCTAAAAGATAAATTTCTGGATAATACAACTCTGGGTAACGATGACTGTTTTCTTTACGATCTAGACTTCTGAGCAATCTCATTCTGAAATAGAAAGTGAGAAAACATGAAATAATGGAAGATTTACAAAGTCCCGCTATTGGCATTTTCATTAGTATAGAAGTTTTATGTACGTTTATAATGAATAACTTGTGTGATAACTTACAATTTGGGACCTCTTTTTGATGAAAATTCACAATGAAAGACTAAAACTTGACGTTTGCATATAACATTCGCTCTCTGGTTCTCCAAAAAAGATCGAATTCCTTCCTCTGTAAATATATTCATAGCTCCTTGAATGTGACCGCCATCAAACTCGTAAGGGTAGCGACAGTCTATAATGGTATAATCTTGAGAATATTCTCCTTGCAGTAACCGACCCACGGTTTTAGATTCTATGGAAATGAGGTCGCTGTGTTTTCCATCAATTGTTGGTAAACTGTGCTGTGTACTTGCATCACCAATTAAACACGGCTCGCTTTCCATTCTTTCCAAAGCCATTTTAATATCCACCTAAAAGTATATAACAAATCATTTATTATTTAAAGTACATGCAATACAATTTCGTCATTAGAAACGTTTAAGAGAAATATACTTTTGTATACACGTATAGTATAAAAAAATTCATAGTATTTACCTGCTGATTAATCATGGTCCTTTTTGACGATTTGCATTCCTGGACGTCTTCTTCTCGTTTACGCTTGTATGAAAACAGTGACCTTTTTGCTTTTATCATTGGTGACCGCTGGCATGAAGTTGAATGTGAAACAGATTCGGGAGAACTACCAAAACCACTATCACTGGAATCTTCGTCATCGCTGAGAAAATCGAATCTGACTGGTTTAAAGGTGTTTACTGACATCATTTCCTGAAAAAAATAAAATCAGAATTGTTTCAAGTTGTACGATTTGGGAAGAAAAAGAAGAAAAACTTTATTTTCCATTTACTTCGTTGTTTCAAACAAAACCTTTCAATTACTTACGGTGGATTGTGGAGATCTTACTTGACTCTGAAAATTGTAAAAAGACATGTTTCTGTAGAAAATATTAGGTATGAGAGGAAATCTTGTAATGACATTTAAGGGCAAAATGGTCGCGTTTTATACAGCATAGAAGCCATGTTGTGAGCACAGCTCACAATGGATTTAGAAGCACCGCCTCCATGTTTTTACAACTTGATTCAATCAGTCTCGTTAATAAATTTACACGTTGGATGATTGAATCATTTGATTTGATCAGTGAGTTAGTGTTCAATCATATTAATGGTGAAACCACGTGCTTGTTTTCTTATGATATTACCCGAAATAAACTCATCTAAAGATCACAAGAGTTGTAACTCAATATTGTGACACCTTTAATCAGTTTCTGATTTATTTTGTTTAGTTTATAATCACAGATTTTCACATCACTATGTGATATAGAGAATAGCAAGTAAGATGATTCTGGGCGATATGTTATCACATAGAGGACTATATCCGGGCTACTTTAGTGCGTGTGGGAGGAACGGGGAAGATTTTGGATACATCACATATTATATCATTACCGCCATCAATGAAATCAAATGGGGTTTAACGTCCCACTATTCACCAGACAATGAATATGCGTGAACAATTAATCGAGTCTCTACATACAACTAGTCACTTTATTTTAAATTTATTCATGAATATGTTGCGTGCGTTTAAATAGCATGAATAGCTTACAGGTTTTTTTATTTAAATACATTTCATTATAAATCAGGACAATTGATAGAAATCATGAACTTTCTCCCTGTTCATTACGATCACGCGGTCTGTCAACGTTGCAATTGTCATAGTAGCGACCCCAACGTTAAAAACTCCTGCATTCGGACGAATAATTTCAATAAAAATATACTGTTCCGCTGCGACTGGACTAATGAACTGTGATATGAGGGAATTTTGCCCGGACATCGGAACTACAGCCTACTCATATATCGATTTCCAATTGCCAAGAGATCTTTTACGTGTACTCCAATGTATGCACGGGAATAATAGAAGACGGACATCCTGCATACATTGTGCTATGGGGTATATTTTGCTAGGACAACCAAAACTGACATCGAATTCCAACTTTCAAGGGATATTTTACGTGTACGCCAATATGTACACGGGAACTCACTATTTCGCCCAATCCGAAACTTTCTCGGCCAAAACAGGGAACGAACACGGGACCTCCAGGTTAGCTAGTCAACGTCCTACTGACTGATCCACTGTGGCTGACCTCAAGGTTAGCGAGCCAACATCCTACTCACTGAACTACCGATTCTCCCATACAGTGCGCACCTTAATCTCGATTTGACCACGTTCGTTATTCTGGGATTTTGTTAGGGTCAATGACCAAAGGGGCCTCCCTCGATGAAATTGGAGGCTTTGAAGTTGAACTGAGATAAGGTTTAATGTCATAATTTTATGCACAAACCGAGTGAGGATTTAATAGCCCTATTTCCCATAGATTCGCTGTTTTTTTTACGGCGAATGGTCAATCAACATTTTAACTGTTTATTCAAGTTCGAAATTGGAAGGATACCCTGACGGTTACAATTTGGCTAGAAATGTCACTCCCAGCGCCTAATTACATTCACCGCGTGACCACGTCTAACCCAGGAAATTCTCGTATAAATTAAAAATGAAAGTTTTAATCCTTGTAAAACGTAATTTATAAGCGTGTGATATAACCACACATAACAGAACAATATTATATACAATTCTATAGATATAATTATAACAACAACATTTTAAAAACTTTAACAAGATAAAAACAATTAATCACATTATCACAGATCAGCTTCTAGATAAATTATAACAACTAACAAGAAATCACAAAAACAAAGGTTAACAATTTAGTATGGCGACTGGGCGACTCGGCGCGACCGGCTGCGCTTTTCACCTGCTGTCCAGGACTTAGATCTGGTACGAAAATGGCGGAGATCACTCGAGTGGTCTTCGTGAAGCATTGGTAGATAAGCCTGGGGATTACATTGAGCCTAAAATATAAAAAATAAAGAAAACTTAAATTGTGTTTTCTTAAATATAATGTACAGAGACAACAATCAGTCTGTTTGTCATTACTTTATACATAGTTTATACATTAAATGTACATACCTTGTTACATTCGTAGAAAGCTTTATAACCTCCGTCTAAAAGATAAATTTCTGGATAATACAACTCTGGGTAACGATGACTGTTTTCTTTACGATCTAGACTTCTGAGCAATCTCATTCTGAAATAGAAAGTGAGAAAACATGAAATAATGGAAGATTTACAAAGTCCCGCTATTGGCATTTTCATTAGTATAGAAGTTTTATGTACGTTTATAATGAATAACTTGTGTGATAACTTACAATTTGGGACCTCTTTTTGATGAAAATTCACAATGAAAGACTAAAACTTGACGTTTGCATATAACATTCGCTCTCTGGTTCTCCAAAAAAGATCGAATTCCTTCCTCTGTAAATATATTCATAGCTCCTTGAATGTGACCGCCATCAAACTCGTAAGGGTAGCGACAGTCTATAATGGTATAATCTTGAGAATATTCTCCTTGCAGTAACCGACCCACGGTTTTAGATTCTATGGAAATGAGGTCGCTGTGTTTTCCATCAATTGTTGGTAAACTGTGCTGTGTACTTGCATCACCAATTAAACACGGCTCGCTTTCCATTCTTTCCAAAGCCATTTTAATATCCACCTAAAAGTATATAACAAATCATTTATTATTTAAAGTACATGCAATACAATTTCGTCATTAGAAACGTTTAAGAGAAATATACTTTTGTATACACGTATAGTATAAAAAAATTCATAGTATTTACCTGCTGATTAATCATGGTCCTTTTTGACGATTTGCATTCCTGTACGTCTTCTTCTCGTTTACGCTTGTATGAAAACAGTGACCTTTTTGCTTTTATCATTGGTGACCGCTGGCATGAAGTTAAATGTGAAACAGATTCGGGAGAACTACCAAAACCACTATCACTGGAATCTTCGTCATCGCTGAGAAAATCGAATCTGACTGGTTTAAAGGTGTTTACTGACATCATTTCCTGAAGAAAATAAAATCAGAATTGTTTCAAGTTGTACGATTTGGGAAGAAAAAGAAGAAAAACGTTATTTTCCATTTACTTCGTTGTTTCAAACAAAACCTTTCAATTACTTACGGTGGATTGTGGAGATCTTACTGGACTCTGAAAATTGTAAAAAGATATGTTTCTGTAGAAAATATTAGGTATGAGAGGAAATCTTGTAATGACATTTAAGGGCAAAATGGTCGCGTTTTATACAGCATAGAAGCCATGTTGTGAGCACAGCTCACAATGGATTTAGAAGCACCGCCTCCATGTTTTTACAACTTGATTCAATCAGTCTCGTTAATAAATTTACACGTTGGATGATTGAATCATTTGATTTGATCAGTGAGTTAGTGTTCAATCATATTAATGGTGAAACCACGTGCTTGTTTTCTTATGATATTACCCGAAATAAACTCATCTAAAGATCACAAGAGTTGTAACTCAATATTGTGACACCTTTAATCAGTTTCTGATTTATTTTGTTTAGTTTATAATCACAGATTTTCACATCACTATGTGATATAGAGAATAGCAAGTAAGATGATTCTGGGCGATATGTTATCACATAGAGGACTATATCCGGGCTACTTTAGTGCGTGTGGGAGGAACGGGGAAGATTTTGGATACATCACATATTATATTATTACCGCCATCAATGAAATCAAATGGGGTTTAACGTCCCACTATTCACCAGACAATGAATATGCGTGAACAATTAATCGAGTCTCTACATACAACTAGTCACTTTATTTTAAATTTATTCATGAATATGTTGCGTGCGTTTAAATAGCATGAATAGCTTACAGTTTTTTTTATTTAAATACATTTCATTATAAATCAGGACAATTGATAGAAATCATGAACTTTCTCCCTGTTCATTACGATCACGCGGTCTGTCAACGTTGCAATTGTCATAGTAGCGACCCCAACGTTAAAAACTCCTGCATTCGGACGAATAATTTCAATAAAAATATACTGTTCCGCTGCGACTGGACTAATGAACTGTGATATGAGGGAATTTTGCCCGGACATCGGAACTACAGCCTACTCATATATCGATTTCCAATTGCCAAGAGATCTTTTACGTGTACTCCAATGTATGCACGGGAATAATAGAAGACGGACATCCTGCATACATTGTGCTATGGGGTATATTTTGCTAGGACAACCAAAACTGACATCGAATTCCAACTTTCAAGGGATATTTTACGTGTACGCCAATATGTACACGGGAACTCACTATTTCGCCCAATCCGAAACTTTCTCGGCCAAAACAGGGAACGAACACGGGACCTCCAGGTTAGCTAGTCAACGTCCTACTGACTGATCCACTGTGGCTGACCTCAAGGTTAGCGAGCCAACATCCTACTCACTGAACTACCGATTCTCCCATACAGTCGTGCGTGCGCACCTTAATCTCGATTTGACCACGTTCGTTATTCTGGGATTTTGTTAGGGTCAATGACCAAAGGGGCCTCCCTCGATGAAATTGGAGGCTTTGAAGTTGAACTGAGATAGGGTTTAATGTCATAATTTTATGCACAAACCGAGTTGTGAGGATTTAATAGCCCTATTTCCCATAGATTCGCTGTTTTTTTTACGGCGAATGGTCAATCAACATTTTAACCGTTTATTCAAGTTCGAAATTGGAAGGATACCCTGACGGTTACAATTTGGCTAGAAATGTCACTCCCAGCGCCTAATTACATTCACCGCGTGACCACGTCTAACCCAGGAAATTCTCGTATAAATTAAAAATGAAAGTTTTAATCCTTGTAAAACGTAATTTATAAGCGTGTGATATAACCACACATAACAGAACAATATTATATACAATTCTATAGATATAATTATAACAACAACATTTTAAAAACTTTAACAAGATAAAAACAATTAATCACATTATCACAGATCAGCTTCTAGATAAATTATAACAACTAACAAGAAATCACAAAAACAAAGGTTAACAATTTAGTATGGCGACTGGGCGACTCGGCGCGACCGGCTGCGCTTTTCACCTGCTGTCCAGGACTTAGATCTGGTACGAAAATGGCGGAGATCACTCGAGTGGTCTTCGTGAAGCATTGGTAGATAAGCCTGGGGATTACATTGAGCCTAAAATATAAAAAATAAAGAGAACTTAAATTGTGTTTTCTTAAATATAATGTACAGAGACAACAATCAGTCTGTTTGTCATTACTTTATACATAGTTTATACATTAAATGTACATACCTTGTTACATTCGTAGAAAGCTTTATAACCTCCGTCTAAAAGATAAATTTCTGGATAATACAACTCTGGGTAACGATGACTGTTTTCTTTACGATCTAGACTTCTGAGCAATCTCATTCTGAAATAGAAAGTGAGAAAACATGAAATAATGGAAGATTTACAAAGTCCCGCTATTGGCATTTTCATTAGTATAGAAGTTTTATGTACGTTTATAATGAATAACTTGTGTGATAACTTACAATTTGGGACCTCTTTTTGATGAAAATTCACAATGAAAGACTAAAACTTGACGTTTGCATATAACATTCGCTCTCTGGTTCTCCAAAAAAGATCGAATTCCTTCCTCTGTAAATATATTCATAGCTCCTTGAATGTGACCGCCATCAAACTCGTAAGGGTAGCGACAGTCTATAATGGTATAATCTTGAGAATATTCTCCTTGCAGTAACCGACCCACGGTTTTAGATTCTATGGAAATGAGGTCGCTGTGTTTTCCATCAATTGTTGGTAAACTGTGCTGTGTACTTGCATCACCAATTAAACACGGCTCGCTTTCCATTCTTTCCAAAGCCATTTTAATATCCACCTAAAAGTATATAACAAATCATTTATTATTTAAAGTACATGCAATACAATTTCGTCATTAGAAACGTTTAAGAGAAATATACTTTTGTATACACGTATAGTATAAAAAAATTCATAGTATTTACCTGCTGATTAATCATGGTCCTTTTTGACGATTTGCATTCCTGTACGTCTTCTTCTCGTTTACGCTTGTATGAAAACAGTGACCTTTTTGCTTTTATCATTGGTGACCGCTGGCATGAAGTTAAATGTGAAACAGATTCGGGAGAACTACCAAAACCACTATCACTGGAATCTTCGTCATCGCTGAGAAAATCGAATCTGACTGGTTTAAAGGTGTTTACTGACATCATTTCCTGAAGAAAATAAAATCAGAATTGTTTCAAGTTGTACGATTTGGGAAGAAAAAGAAGAAAAACGTTATTTTCCATTTACTTCGTTGTTTCAAACAAAACCTTTCAATTACTTACGGTGGATTGTGGAGATCTTACTGGACTCTGAAAATTGTAAAAAGATATGTTTCTGTAGAAAATATTAGGTATGAGAGGAAATCTTGTAATGACATTTAAGGGCAAAATGGTCGCGTTTTATACAGCATAGAAGCCATGTTGTGAGCACAGCTCACAATGGATTTAGAAGCACCGCCTCCATGTTTTTACAACTTGATTCAATCAGTCTCGTTAATAAATTTACACGTTGGATGATTGAATCATTTGATTTGATCAGTGAGTTAGTGTTCAATCATATTAATGGTGAAACCACGTGCTTGTTTTCTTATGATATTACCCGAAATAAACTCATCTAAAGATCACAAGAGTTGTAACTCAATATTGTGACACCTTTAATCAGTTTCTGATTTATTTTGTTTAGTTTATAATCACAGATTTTCACATCACTATGTGATATAGAGAATAGCAAGTAAGATGATTCTGGGCGATATGTTATCACATAGAGGACTATATCCGGGCTACTTTAGTGCGTGTGGGAGGAACGGGGAAGATTTTGGATACATCACATATTATATTATTACCGCCATCAATGAAATCAAATGGGGTTTAACGTCCCACTATTCACCAGACAATGAATATGCGTGAACAATTAATCGAGTCTCTACATACAACTAGTCACTTTATTTTAAATTTATTCATGAATATGTTGCGTGCGTTTAAATAGCATGAATAGCTTACAGTTTTTTTTATTTAAATACATTTCATTATAAATCAGGACAATTGATAGAAATCATGAACTTTCTCCCTGTTCATTACGATCACGCGGTCTGTCAACGTTGCAATTGTCATAGTAGCGACCCCAACGTTAAAAACTCCTGCATTCGGACGAATAATTTCAATAAAAATATACTGTTCCGCTGCGACTGGACTAATGAACTGTGATATGAGGGAATTTTGCCCGGACATCGGAACTACAGCCTACTCATATATCGATTTCCAATTGCCAAGAGATCTTTTACGTGTACTCCAATGTATGCACGGGAATAATAGAAGACGGACATCCTGCATACATTGTGCTATGGGGTATATTTTGCTAGGACAACCAAAACTGACATCGAATTCCAACTTTCAAGGGATATTTTACGTGTACGCCAATATGTACACGGGAACTCACTATTTCGCCCAATCCGAAACTTTCTCGGCCAAAACAGGGAACGAACACGGGACCTCCAGGTTAGCTAGTCAACGTCCTACTGACTGATCCACTGTGGCTGACCTCAAGGTTAGCGAGCCAACATCCTACTCACTGAACTACCGATTCTCCCATACAGTCGTGCGTGCGCACCTTAATCTCGATTTGACCACGTTCGTTATTCTGGGATTTTGTTAGGGTCAATGACCAAAGGGGCCTCCCTCGATGAAATTGGAGGCTTTGAAGTTGAACTGAGATAGGGTTTAATGTCATAATTTTATGCACAAACCGAGTTGTGAGGATTTAATAGCCCTATTTCCCATAGATTCGCTGTTTTTTTTACGGCGAATGGTCAATCAACATTTTAACCGTTTATTCAAGTTCGAAATTGGAAGGATACCCTGACGGTTACAATTTGGCTAGAAATGTCACTCCCAGCGCCTAATTACATTCACCGCGTGACCACGTCTAACCCAGGAAATTCTCGTATAAATTAAAAATGAAAGTTTTAATCCTTGTAAAACGTAATTTATAAGCGTGTGATATAACCACACATAACAGAACAATATTATATACAATTCTATAGATATAATTATAACAACAACATTTTAAAAACTTTAACAAGATAAAAACAATTAATCACATTATCACAGATCAGCTTCTAGATAAATTATAACAACTAACAAGAAATCACAAAAACAAAGGTTAACAATTTAGTATGGCGACTGGGCGACTCGGCGCGACCGGCTGCGCTTTTCACCTGCTGTCCAGGACTTAGATCTGGTACGAAAATGGCGGAGATCACTCGAGTGGTCTTCGTGAAGCATTGGTAGATAAGCCTGGGGATTACATTGAGCCTAAAATATAAAAAATAAAGAGAACTTAAATTGTGTTTTCTTAAATATAATGTACAGAGACAACAATCAGTCTGTTTGTCATTACTTTATACATAGTTTATACATTAAATGTACATACCTTGTTACATTCGTAGAAAGCTTTATAACCTCCGTCTAAAAGATAAATTTCTGGATAATACAACTCTGGGTAACGATGACTGTTTTCTTTACGATCTAGACTTCTGAGCAATCTCATTCTGAAATAGAAAGTGAGAAAACATGAAATAATGGAAGATTTACAAAGTCCCGCTATTGGCATTTTCATTAGTATAGAAGTTTTATGTACGTTTATAATGAATAACTTGTGTGATAACTTACAATTTGGGACCTCTTTTTGATGAAAATTCACAATGAAAGACTAAAACTTGACGTTTGCATATAACATTCGCTCTCTGGTTCTCCAAAAAAGATCGAATTCCTTCCTCTGTAAATATATTCATAGCTCCTTGAATGTGACCGCCATCAAACTCGTAAGGGTAGCGACAGTCTATAATGGTATAATCTTGAGAATATTCTCCTTGCAGTAACCGACCCACGGTTTTAGATTCTATGGAAATGAGGTCGCTGTGTTTTCCATCAATTGTTGGTAAACTGTGCTGTGTACTTGCATCACCAATTAAACACGGCTCGCTTTCCATTCTTTCCAAAGCCATTTTAATATCCACCTAAAAGTATATAACAAATCATTTATTATTTAAAGTACATGCAATACAATTTCGTCATTAGAAACGTTTAAGAGAAATATACTTTTGTATACACGTATAGTATAAAAAAATTCATAGTATTTACCTGCTGATTAATCATGGTCCTTTTTGACGATTTGCATTCCTGTACGTCTTCTTCTCGTTTACGCTTGTATGAAAACAGTGACCTTTTTGCTTTTATCATTGGTGACCGCTGGCATGAAGTTAAATGTGAAACAGATTCGGGAGAACTACCAAAACCACTATCACTGGAATCTTCGTCATCGCTGAGAAAATCGAATCTGACTGGTTTAAAGGTGTTTACTGACATCATTTCCTGAAGAAAATAAAATCAGAATTGTTTCAAGTTGTACGATTTGGGAAGAAAAAGAAGAAAAACGTTATTTTCCATTTACTTCGTTGTTTCAAACAAAACCTTTCAATTACTTACGGTGGATTGTGGAGATCTTACTGGACTCTGAAAATTGTAAAAAGATATGTTTCTGTAGAAAATATTAGGTATGAGAGGAAATCTTGTAATGACATTTAAGGGCAAAATGGTCGCGTTTTATACAGCATAGAAGCCATGTTGTGAGCACAGCTCACAATGGATTTAGAAGCACCGCCTCCATGTTTTTACAACTTGATTCAATCAGTCTCGTTAATAAATTTACACGTTGGATGATTGAATCATTTGATTTGATCAGTGAGTTAGTGTTCAATCATATTAATGGTGAAACCACGTGCTTGTTTTCTTATGATATTACCCGAAATAAACTCAACTCAAGATCACAAGAGTTGTAACTCAATATTGTGACACCTTTAATCAGTTTCTGATTTATTTTGTTTAGTTTATAATCACAGATTTTCACATCACTATGTGATATAGAGAATAGCAAGTAAGATGATTCTGGGCGATATGTTATCACATAGAGGACTATATCCGGGCTACTTTAGTGCGTGTGGGAGGAACGGGGAAGATTTTGGATACATCACATATTATATTATTACCGCCATCAATGAAATCAAATGGGGTTTAACGTCCCACTATTCACCAGACAATGAATATGCGTGAACAATTAATCGAGTCTCTACATACAACTAGTCACTTTATTTTAAATTTATTCATGAATATGTTGCGTGCGTTTAAATAGCATGAATAGCTTACAGTTTTTTTTATTTAAATACATTTCATTATAAATCAGGACAATTGATAGAAATCATGAACTTTCTCCCTGTTCATTACGATCACGCGGTCTGTCAACGTTGCAATTGTCATAGTAGCGACCCCAACGTTAAAAACTCCTGCATTCGGACGAATAATTTCAATAAAAATATACTGTTCCGCTGCGACTGGACTAATGAACTGTGATATGAGGGAATTTTGCCCGGACATCGGAACTACAGCCTACTCATATATCGATTTCCAATTGCCAAGAGATCTTTTACGTGTACTCCAATGTATGCACGGGAATAATAGAAGACGGACATCCTGCATACATTGTGCTATGGGGTATATTTTGCTAGGACAACCAAAACTGACATCGAATTCCAACTTTCAAGGGATATTTTACGTGTACGCCAATATGTACACGGGAACTCACTATTTCGCCCAATCCGAAACTTTCTCGGCCAAAACAGGGAACGAACACGGGACCTCCAGGTTAGCTAGTCAACGTCCTACTGACTGATCCACTGTGGCTGACCTCAAGGTTAGCGAGCCAACATCCTACTCACTGAACTACCGATTCTCCCATACAGTCGTGCGTGCGCACCTTAATCTCGATTTGACCACGTTCGTTATTCTGGGATTTTGTTAGGGTCAATGACCAAAGGGGCCTCCCTCGATGAAATTGGAGGCTTTGAAGTTGAACTGAGATAAGGTTTAATGTCATAATTTTATGCACAAACCGAGTTGTGAGGATTTAATAGCCCTATTTCCCATAGATTCGCTGTTTTTTTTACGGCGAATTGGAAGGATACCCTGACGGTTACAATTTGGCTAGAAATGTCACTCCCAGCGCCTAATTACATTCACCGCGTGACCACGTCTAACCCAGGAAATTCTCGTATAAATTAAAAATGAAAGTTTTAATCCTTGTAAAACGTAATTTATTAGCGTGTGATATAACCACACATAACAGAACAATATTATATACAATTCTATAGATATAATTATAACAACAACATTTTAAAAACTTTAACAAGATAAAAACAATTAATCACATTATCACAGATCAGCTTCTAGATAAATTATAACAACTAACAAGAAATCACAAAAACAAAGGTTAACAATTTAGTATGGCGACTGGGCGACTCGGCGCGACCGGCTGCGCTTTTCACCTGCTGTCCAGGACTTAGATCTGGTACGAAAATGGCGGAGATCACTCGAGTGGTCTTCGTGAAGCATTGGTAGATAAGCCTGGGGATTACATTGAGCCTAAAATATAAAAAATAAAGAGAACTTAAATTGTGTTTTCTTAAATATAATGTACAGAGACAACAATCAGTCTGTTTGTCATTACTTTATACATAGTTTATACATTAAATGTACATACCTTGTTACATTCGTAGAAAGCTTTATAACCTCCGTCTAAAAGATAAATTTCTGGATAATACAACTCTGGGTAACGATGACTATTTTCTTTACGATCTAGACTTCTGAGCAATCTCATTCTGAAATAGAAAGTGAGAAAACATGAAATAATGGAAGATTTACAAAGTCCCGCTATTGGCATTTTCATTAGTATAGAAGTTTTATGTACGTTTATAATGTACGTCTTCTTCTCGTTTACGCTTGTATGAAAACAGTGACCTTTTTGCTTTTATCATTGGTGACCGCTGGCATGAAGTTGAATGTGAAACAGATTCGGGAGAACTACCAAAACCACTATCACTGGAATCTTCGTCATCGCTGAGAAAATCGAATCTGACTGGTTTAAAGGTGTTTACTGACATCATTTCCTGAAAAAAATAAAATCAGAATTGTTTTAAGTTGTACGATTTGGGAAGAAAAAGAAGAAAAACGTTATTTTCCATTTACTTCGTTGTTTCAAACAAAACCTTTCAATTACTTACGGTGGATTGTGGAGATCTTACTGGACTCTGAAAATTGTAAAAAGACATGTTTCTGTAGAAAATATTAGGTATGAGAGGAAATCTTGTAATGACATTTAAGGGCAAAATGGTCGCGTTTTATACAGCATAGAAGCCATGTTGTGAGCACAGCTCACAATGGATTTAGAAGCACCGCCTCCATGTTTTTACAACTTGATTCAATCAGTCTCGTTAATAAATTTACACGTTGGATGATTGAATCATTTGATTTGATCAGTGAGTTAGTGTTCAATCATATTAATGGTGAAACCACGTGCTTGTTTTCTTATGATATTACCCGAAAAAAACTCATCTAAAGATCACAAGAGTTGTAACTCAATATTGTGACACCTTTAATCAGTTTCTGATTTATTTTGTTTAGTTTATAATCACAGATTTTCACATCACTATGTGATATAGAGAATAGCAAGTAAGATGATTCTGGGCGATATGTTATCACATAGAGGACTATATCCGGGCTACTTTAGTGCGTGTGGGAGGAACGGGGAAGATTTTGGATACATCACATATTATATTATTACCGCCATCAATGAAATCAAATGGGGTTTAACGTCCCACTATTCACCAGACAATGAATATGCGTGAACAATTAATCGAGTCTCTACATACAACTAGTCACTTTATTTTAAATTTATTCATGAATATGTTGCGTGCGTTTAAATAGCATGAATAGCTTACAGTTTTTTTTATTTAAATACATTTCATTATAAATCAGGACAATTGATAGAAATCATGAACTTTCTCCCTGTTCATTACGATCACGCGGTCTGTCAACGTTGCAATTGTCATAGTAGCGACCCCAACGTTAAAAACTCCTGCATTCGGACGAATAATTTCAATAAAAATATACTGTTCCGCTGCGACTGGACAAATGAACTGTGATATGAGGGAATTTTGCCCGGACATCGGAACTACAGCCTACTCATATATCGATTTCCAATTGCCAAGAGATCTTTTACGTGTACTCCAATGTATGCACGGGAATAATAGAAGACGGACATCCTGCATACATTGTGCTATGGGGTATATTTTGCTAGGACAACCAAAACTGACATCGAATTCCAACTTTCAAGGGATATTTTACGTGTACGCCAATATGTACACGGGAACTCACTATTTCGCCCAATCCGAAACTTTCTCGGCCAAAACAGGGAACGAACACGGGACCTCCAGGTTAGCTAGTCAACGTCCTACTGACTGATCCACTGTGGCTGACCTCAAGGTTAGCGAGCCAACATCCTACTCACTGAACTACCGATTCTCCCATACAGTCGTGCGTGCGCACCTTAATCTCGATTTGACCACGTTCGTTATTCTGGGATTTTGTTAGGGTCAATGACCAAAGGGGCCTCCCTCGATGAAATTGGAGGCTTTGAAGTTGAACTGAGATAAGGTTTAATGTCATAATTTTATGCACAAACCTAGTTGTGAGGATTTAATAGCCCTATTTCCCATAGATTCGCTGTTTTTTTTACGGCGAATTGGAAGGATACCCTGACGGTTACAATTTGGCTAGAAATGTCACTCCCAGCGCCTAATTACATTCACCGCGTGACCACGTCTAACCCAGGAAATTCTCGTATAAATTAAAAATGAAAGTTTTAATCCTTGTAAAACGTAATTTATTAGCGTGTGATATAACCACACATAACAGAACAATATTATATACAATTCTATAGATATAATTATAACAACAACATTTTAAAAACTTTAACAAGATAAAAACAATTAATCACATTATCACAGATCAGCTTCTAGATAAATTATAACAACTAACAAGAAATCACAAAAACAAAGGTTAACAATTTAGTATGGCGACTGGGCGACTGGGCGCGACCGGCTGTGCTTTTCACCTGCTGTCCAGGACTTAGATCTGGTACGAAAATGGCGGAGATCACCCGAGTGGTCTTCGTGAAGCATTGGTAGATAAGCCTGGGGATTACATTGAGCCTAAAATATAAAAAATAAAGAGAACTTAAATTGTGTTTTCTTAAATATAATGTACAGAGACAACAATCAGTCTGTTTGTCATTACTTTATACATAGTTTATACATTAAATGTACATACCTTGTTACATTCGTAGAAAGCTTTATAACCTCCGTCTAAAAGATAAATTTCTGGATAATACAACTCTGGGTAACGATGACTATTTTCTTTACGATCTAGACTTCTGAGCAATCTCATTCTGAAATAGAAAGTGAGAAAACATGAAATAATGGAAGATTTACAAAGTCCCGCTATTGGCATTTTCATTAGTATAGAAGTTTTATGTACGTTTATAATGAATAACTTGTGTGATAACTTACAATTTGGGACCTCTTTTTGATGAAAATTCACAATGAAAGACTAAAACTTGACGTTTGCATATAACATTCGCTCTCTGGTTCTCCAAAAAAGATCGAATTCCTTCCTCTGTAAATATATTCATAGCTCCTTGAATGTGACCGCCATCAAACTCGTAAGGGTAGCGACAGTCTATAATGGTATAATCTTGAGAATATTCTCCTTGCAGTAACCGACCCACGGTTTTAGATTCTATGGAAATGAGGTCGCTGTGTTTTCCATCAATTGTTGGTAACCTGTGCTGTGTACTTGCATCACCAATTAAACACGGCTCGCTTTCCATTCTTTCCAAAGCCATTTTAATATCCACCTAAAAGTATATAACAAATCATTTATTATTTAAAGTACATGCAATACAATTTCGTCATTAGAAACGTTTAAGAGAAATATACTTTTGTATACACGTATAGTATAAAAAAATTCATAGTATTTACCTGCTGATTAATCATGGTCCTTTTTGACGATTTGCATTCCTGGACGTCTTCTTCTCGTTTACGCTTGTATGAAAACAGTGACCTTTTTGCTTTTATCATTGGTGACCGCTGGCATGAAGTTGAATGTGAAACAGATTCGGGAGAACTACCAAAACCACTATCACTGGAATCTTCGTCATCGCTGAGAAAATCGAATCTGACTGGTTTAAAGGTGTTTACTGACATCATTTCCTGAAAAAAATAAAATCAGAATTGTTTTAAGTTGTACGATTTGGGAAGAAAAAGAAGAAAAACGTTATTTTCCATTTACTTCGTTGTTTCAAACAAAACCTTTCAATTACTTACGGTGGATTGTGGAGATCTTACTGGACTCTGAAAATTGTAAAAAGACATGTTTCTGTAGAAAATATTAGGTATGAGAGGAAATCTTGTAATGACATTTAAGGGCAAAATGGTCGCGTTTTATACAGCATAGAAGCCATGTTGTGAGCACAGCTCACAATGGATTTAGAAGCACCGCCTCCATGTTTTTACAACTTGATTCAATCAGTCTCGTTAATAAATTTACACGTTGGATGATTGAATCATTTGATTTGATCAGTGAGTTAGTGTTCAATCATATTAATGGTGAAACCACGTGCTTGTTTTCTTATGATATTACCCGAAAAAAACTCATCTAAAGATCACAAGAGTTGTAACTCAATATTGTGACACCTTTAATCAGTTTCTGATTTATTTTGTTTAGTTTATAATCACAGATTTTCACATCACTATGTGATATAGAGAATAGCAAGTAAGATGATTCTGGGCGATATGTTATCACATAGAGGACTATATCCGGGCTACTTTAGTGCGTGTGGGAGGAACGGGGAAGATTTTGGATACATCACATATTATATTATTACCGCCATCAATGAAATCAAATGGGGTTTAACGTCCCACTATTCACCAGACAATGAATATGCGTGAACAATTAATCGAGTCTCTACATACAACTAGTCACTTTATTTTAAATTTATTCATGAATATGTTGCGTGCGTTTAAATAGCATGAATAGCTTACAGTTTTTTTTATTTAAATACATTTCATTATAAATCAGGACAATTGATAGAAATCATGAACTTTCTCCCTGTTCATTACGATCACGCGGTCTGTCAACGTTGCAATTGTCATAGTAGCGACCCCAACGTTAAAAACTCCTGCATTCGGACGAATAATTTCAATAAAAATATACTGTTCCGCTGCGACTGGACAAATGAACTGTGATATGAGGGAATTTTGCCCGGACATCGGAACTACAGCCTACTCATATATCGATTTCCAATTGCCAAGAGATCTTTTACGTGTACTCCAATGTATGCACGGGAATAATAGAAGACGGACATCCTGCATACATTGTGCTATGGGGTATATTTTGCTAGGACAACCAAAACTGACATCGAATTCCAACTTTCAAGGGATATTTTACGTGTACGCCAATATGTACACGGGAACTCACTATTTCGCCCAATCCGAAACTTTCTCGGCCAAAACAGGGAACGAACACGGGACCTCCAGGTTAGCTAGTCAACGTCCTACTGACTGATCCACTGTGGCTGACCTCAAGGTTAGCGAGCCAACATCCTACTCACTGAACTACCGATTCTCCCATACAGTCGTGCGTGCGCACCTTAATCTCGATTTGACCACGTTCGTTATTCTGGGATTTTGTTAGGGTCAATGACCAAAGGGGCCTCCCTCGATGAAATTGGAGGCTTTGAAGTTGAACTGAGATAAGGTTTAATGTCATAATTTTATGCACAAACCTAGTTGTGAGGATTTAATAGCCCTATTTCCCATAGATTCGCTGTTTTTTTTTACGGCGAATTGGAAGGATATCCTGACGGTTACAATTTGGCTAGAAATGTCACTCCCAGCGCCTAATTACATTCACCGCGTGACCACGTCTAACCCAGGAAATTCTCGTATAAATTAAAAATGAAAGTTTTAATCCTTGTAAAACGTAATTTATTAGCGTGTGATATAACCACACATAACAGAACAATAT
Organism: Patella vulgata; assembly: GCF_932274485.2. NCBI lineage: Eukaryota > Metazoa > Mollusca > Gastropoda > Patellidae > Patella > Patella vulgata. The sequence goes on from NC_065885.2 coordinate 51,954,043, forward strand.
TATATACAATTCTATAGATATAATTATAACAACAACATTTTAAAAACTTTAACAAGATAAAAACAATTAATCACATTATCACAGATCAGCTTCTAGATAAATTATAACAACTAACAAGAAATCACAAAAACAAAGGTTAACAATTTAGTATGGCGACTGGGCGACTCGGCGCGACCGGCTGCGCTTTTCACCTGCTGTCCAGGACTTAGATCTGGTACGAAAATGGCGGAGATCACTCGAGTGGTCTTCGTGAAGCATTGGTAGATAAGGCTGGGGATTACATTGAGCCTAAAATATAAAAAATAAAGAGAACTTAAATTGTGTTTTCTTAAATATAATGTACAGAGACAACAATCAGTCTGTTTGTCATTACTTTATACATAGTTTATACATTAAATGTACATACCTTGTTACATTCGTAGAAAGCTTTATAACCTCCGTCTAAAAGATAAATTTCTGGATAATACAACTCTGGGTAACGATGACTATTTTCTTTACGATCTAGACTTCTGAGCAATCTCATTCTGAAATAGAAAGTGAGAAAACATGAAATAATAGTCCCGCTATTGGCATTTTCATTAGTATAGAAGTTTTATGTACGTTTATAATGTACGTCTTCTTCTCGTTTACGCTTGTATGAAAACAGTGACCTTTTTGCTTTTATCATTGGTGACCGCTGGCATGAAGTTGAATGTGAAACAGATTCGGGAGAACTACCAAAACCACTATCACTGGAATCTTCGTCATCGCTGAGAAAATCGAATCTGACTGGTTTAAAGGTGTTTACTGACATCATTTCCTGAAAAAAATAAAATCAGAATTGTTTTAAGTTGTACGATTTGGGAAGAAAAAGAAGAAAAACGTTATTTTCCATTTACTTCGTTGTTTCAAACAAAACCTTTCAATTACTTACGGTGGATTGTGGAGATCTTACTGGACTCTGAAAATTGTAAAAAGACATGTTTCTGTAGAAAATATTAGGTATGAGAGGAAATCTTGTAATGACATTTAAGGGCAAAATGGTCGCGTTTTATACAGCATAGAAGCCATGTTGTGAGCACAGCTCACAATGGATTTAGAAGCACCGCCTCCATGTTTTTACAACTTGATTCAATCAGTCTCGTTAATAAATTTACACGTTGGATGATTGAATCATTTGATTTGATCAGTGAGTTAGTGTTCAATCATATTAATGGTGAAACCACGTGCTTGTTTTCTTATGATATTACCCGAAAAAAACTCATCTAAAGATCACAAGAGTTGTAACTCAATATTGTGACACCTTTAATCAGTTTCTGATTTATTTTGTTTAGTTTATAATCACAGATTTTCACATCACTATGTGATATAGAGAATAGCAAGTAAGATGATTCTGGGCGATATGTTATCACATAGAGGACTATATCCGGGCTACTTTAGTGCGTGTGGGAGGAACGGGGAAGATTTTGGATACATCACATATTATATTATTACCGCCATCAATGAAATCAAATGGGGTTTAACGTCCCACTATTCACCAGACAATGAATATGCGTGAACAATTAATCGAGTCTCTACATACAACTAGTCACTTTATTTTAAATTTATTCATGAATATGTTGCGTGCGTTTAAATAGCATGAATAGCTTACAGTTTTTTTTATTTAAATACATTTCATTATAAATCAGGACAATTGATAGAAATCATGAACTTTCTCCCTGTTCATTACGATCACGCGGTCTGTCAACGTTGCAATTGTCATAGTAGCGACCCCAACGTTAAAAACTCCTGCATTCGGACGAATAATTTCAATAAAAATATACTGTTCCGCTGCGACTGGACAAATGAACTGTGATATGAGGGAATTTTGCCCGGACATCGGAACTACAGCCTACTCATATATCGATTTCCAATTGCCAAGAGATCTTTTACGTGTACTCCAATGTATGCACGGGAATAATAGAAGACGGACATCCTGCATACATTGTGCTATGGGGTATATTTTGCTAGGACAACCAAAACTGACATCGAATTCCAACTTTCAAGGGATATTTTACGTGTACGCCAATATGTACACGGGAACTCACTATTTCGCCCAATCCGAAACTTTCTCGGCCAAAACAGGGAACGAACACGGGACCTCCAGGTTAGCTAGTCAACGTCCTACTGACTGATCCACTGTGGCTGACCTCAAGGTTAGCGAGCCAACATCCTACTCACTGAACTACCGATTCTCCCATACAGTCGTGCGTGCGCACCTTAATCTCGATTTGACCACGTTCGTTATTCTGGGATTTTGTTAGGGTCAATGACCAAAGGGGCCTCCCTCGATGAAATTGGAGGCTTTGAAGTTGAACTGAGATAAGGTTTAATGTCATAATTTTATGCACAAACCTAGTTGTGAGGATTTAATAGCCCTATTTCCCATAGATTCGCTGTTTTTTTTACGGCGAATTGGAAGGATACCCTGACGGTTACAATTTGGCTAGAAATGTCACTCCCAGCGCCTAATTACATTCACCGCGTGACCACGTCTAACCCAGGAAATTCTCGTATAAATTAAAAATGAAAGTTTTAATCCTTGTAAAACGTAATTTATTAGCGTGTGATATAACCACACATAACAGAACAATATTATATACAATTCTATAGATATAATTATAACAACAACATTTTAAAAACTTTAACAAGATAAAAACAATTAATCACATTATCACAGATCAGCTTCTAGATAAATTATAACAACTAACAAGAAATCACAAAAACAAAGGTTAACAATTTAGTATGGCGACTGGGCGACTGGGCGCGACCGGCTGTGCTTTTCACCTGCTGTCCAGGACTTAGATCTGGTACGAAAATGGCGGAGATCACTCGAGTGGTCTTCGTGAAGCATTGGTAGATAAGCCTGGGGATTACATTGAGCCTAAAATATAAAAAATAAAGAGAACTTAAATTGTGTTTTCTTAAATATAATGTACAGAGACAACAATCAGTCTGTTTGTCATTACTTTATACATAGTTTATACATTAAATGTACATACCTTGTTACATTCGTAGAAAGCTTTATAACCTCCGTCTAAAAGATAAATTTCTGGATAATACAACTCTGGGTAACGATGACTATTTTCTTTACGATCTAGACTTCTGAGCAATCTCATTCTGAAATAGAAAGTGAGAAAACATGAAATAATGGAAGATTTACAAAGTCCCGCTATTGGCATTTTCATTAGTATAGAAGTTTTATGTACGTTTATAATGAATAACTTGTGTGATAACTTACAATTTGGGACCTCTTTTTGATGAAAATTCACAATGAAAGACTAAAACTTGACGTTTGCATATAACATTCGCTCTCTGGTTCTCCAAAAAAGATCGAATTCCTTCCTCTGTAAATATATTCATAGCTCCTTGAATGTGACCGCCATCAAACTCGTAAGGGTAGCGACAGTCTATAATGGTATAATCTTGAGAATATTCTCCTTGCAGTAACCGACCCACGGTTTTAGATTCTATGGAAATGAGGTCGCTGTGTTTTCCATCAATTGTTGGTAACCTGTGCTGTGTACTTGCATCACCAATTAAACACGGCTCGCTTTCCATTCTTTCCAAAGCCATTTTAATATCCACCTAAAAGTATATAACAAATCATTTATTATTTAAAGTACATGCAATACAATTTCGTCATTAGAAACGTTTAAGAGAAATATACTTTTGTATACACGTATAGTATAAAAAAATTCATAGTATTTACCTGCTGATTAATCATGGTCCTTTTTGACGATTTGCATTCCTGGACGTCTTCTTCTCGTTTACGCTTGTATGAAAACAGTGACCTTTTTGCTTTTATCATTGGTGACCGCTGGCATGAAGTTGAATGTGAAACAGATTCGGGAGAACTACCAAAACCACTATCACTGGAATCTTCGTCATCGCTGAGAAAATCGAATCTGACTGGTTTAAAGGTGTTTACTGACATCATTTCCTGAAAAAAATAAAATCAGAATTGTTTTAAGTTGTACGATTTGGGAAGAAAAAGAAGAAAAACGTTATTTTCCATTTACTTCGTTGTTTCAAACAAAACCTTTCAATTACTTACGGTGGATTGTGGAGATCTTACTGGACTCTGAAAATTGTAAAAAGACATGTTTCTGTAGAAAATATTAGGTATGAGAGGAAATCTTGTAATGACATTTAAGGGCAAAATGGTCGCGTTTTATACAGCATAGAAGCCATGTTGTGAGCACAGCTCACAATGGATTTAGAAGCACCGCCTCCATGTTTTTACAACTTGATTCAATCAGTCTCGTTAATAAATTTACACGTTGGATGATTGAATCATTTGATTTGATCAGTGAGTTAGTGTTCAATCATATTAATGGTGAAACCACGTGCTTGTTTTCTTATGATATTACCCGAAAAAAACTCATCTAAAGATCACAAGAGTTGTAACTCAATATTGTGACACCTTTAATCAGTTTCTGATTTATTTTGTTTAGTTTATAATCACAGATTTTCACATCACTATGTGATATAGAGAATAGCAAGTAAGATGATTCTGGGCGATATGTTATCACATAGAGGACTATATCCGGGCTACTTTAGTGCGTGTGGGAGGAACGGGGAAGATTTTGGATACATCACATATTATATTATTACCGCCATCAATGAAATCAAATGGGGTTTAACGTCCCACTATTCACCAGACAATGAATATGCGTGAACAATTAATCGAGTCTCTACATACAACTAGTCACTTTATTTTAAATTTATTCATGAATATGTTGCGTGCGTTTAAATAGCATGAATAGCTTACAGTTTTTTTTATTTAAATACATTTCATTATAAATCAGGACAATTGATAGAAATCATGAACTTTCTCCCTGTTCATTACGATCACGCGGTCTGTCAACGTTGCAATTGTCATAGTAGCGACCCCAACGTTAAAAACTCCTGCATTCGGACGAATAATTTCAATAAAAATATACTGTTCCGCTGCGACTGGACAAATGAACTGTGATATGAGGGAATTTTGCCCGGACATCGGAACTACAGCCTACTCATATATCGATTTCCAATTGCCAAGAGATCTTTTACGTGTACTCCAATGTATGCACGGGAATAATAGAAGACGGACATCCTGCATACATTGTGCTATGGGGTATATTTTGCTAGGACAACCAAAACTGACATCGAATTCCAACTTTCAAGGGATATTTTACGTGTACGCCAATATGTACACGGGAACTCACTATTTCGCCCAATCCGAAACTTTCTCGGCCAAAACAGGGAACGAACACGGGACCTCCAGGTTAGCTAGTCAACGTCCTACTGACTGATCCACTGTGGCTGACCTCAAGGTTAGCGAGCCAACATCCTACTCACTGAACTACCGATTCTCCCATACAGTCGTGCGTGCGCACCTTAATCTCGATTTGACCACGTTCGTTATTCTGGGATTTTGTTAGGGTCAATGACCAAAGGGGCCTCCCTCGATGAAATTGGAGGCTTTGAAGTTGAACTGAGATAAGGTTTAATGTCATAATTTTATGCACAAACCTAGTTGTGAGGATTTAATAGCCCTATTTTCCATAGATTCGCTGTTTTTTTTTACGGCGAATTGGAAGGATATCCTGACGGTTACAATTTGGCTAGAAATGTCACTCCCAGCGCCTAATTACATTCACCGCGTGACCACGTCTAACCCAGGAAATTCTCGTATAAATTAAAAATGAAAGTTTTAATCCTTGTAAAACGTAATTTATTAGCGTGTGATATAACCACACATAACAGAACAATATTATATACAATTCTATAGATATAATTATAACAACAACATTTTAAAAACTTTAACAAGATAAAAACAATTAATCACATTATCACAGATCAGCTTCTAGATAAATTATAACAACTAACAAGAAATCACAAAAACAAAGGTTAACAATTTAGTATGGCGACTGGGCGACTCGGCGCGACCGGCTGCGCTTTTCACCTGCTGTCCAGGACTTAGATCTGGTACGAAAATGGCGGAGATCACTCGAGTGGTCTTCGTGAAGCATTGGTAGATAAGGCTGGGGATTACATTGAGCCTAAAATATAAAAAATAAAGAGAACTTAAATTGTGTTTTCTTAAATATAATGTACAGAGACAACAATCAGTCTGTTTGTCATTACTTTATACATAGTTTATACATTAAATGTACATACCTTGTTACATTCGTAGAAAGCTTTATAACCTCCGTCTAAAAGATAAATTTCTGGATAATACAACTCTGGGTAACGATGACTATTTTCTTTACGATCTAGACTTCTGAGCAATCTCATTCTGAAATAGAAAGTGAGAAAACATGAAATAATGGAAGATTTACAAAGTCCCGCTATTGGCATTTTCATTAGTATAGAAGTTTTATGTACGTTTATAATGTACGTCTTCTTCTCGTTTACGCTTGTATGAAAACAGTGACCTTTTTGCTTTTATCATTGGTGACCGCTGGCATGAAGTTGAATGTGAAACAGATTCGGGAGAACTACCAAAACCACTATCACTGGAATCTTCGTCATCGCTGAGAAAATCGAATCTGACTGGTTTAAAGGTGTTTACTGACATCATTTCCTGAAAAAAATAAAATCAGAATTGTTTTAAGTTGTACGATTTGGGAAGAAAAAGAAGAAAAACGTTATTTTCCATTTACTTCGTTGTTTCAAACAAAACCTTTCAATTACTTACGGTGGATTGTGGAGATCTTACTGGACTCTGAAAATTGTAAAAAGACATGTTTCTGTAGAAAATATTAGGTATGAGAGGAAATCTTGTAATGACATTTAAGGGCAAAATGGTCGCGTTTTATACAGCATAGAAGCCATGTTGTGAGCACAGCTCACAATGGATTTAGAAGCACCGCCTCCATGTTTTTACAACTTGATTCAATCAGTCTCGTTAATAAATTTACACGTTGGATGATTGAATCATTTGATTTGATCAGTGAGTTAGTGTTCAATCATATTAATGGTGAAACCACGTGCTTGTTTTCTTATGATATTACCCGAAAAAAACTCATCTAAAGATCACAAGAGTTGTAACTCAATATTGTGACACCTTTAATCAGTTTCTGATTTATTTTGTTTAGTTTATAATCACAGATTTTCACATCACTATGTGATATAGAGAATAGCAAGTAAGATGATTCTGGGCGATATGTTATCACATAGAGGACTATATCCGGGCTACTTTAGTGCGTGTGGGAGGAACGGGGAAGATTTTGGATACATCACATATTATATTATTACCGCCATCAATGAAATCAAATGGGGTTTAACGTCCCACTATTCACCAGACAATGAATATGCGTGAACAATTAATCGAGTCTCTACATACAACTAGTCACTTTATTTTAAATTTATTCATGAATATGTTGCGTGCGTTTAAATAGCATGAATAGCTTACAGTTTTTTTTATTTAAATACATTTCATTATAAATCAGGACAATTGATAGAAATCATGAACTTTCTCCCTGTTCATTACGATCACGCGGTCTGTCAACGTTGCAATTGTCATAGTAGCGACCCCAACGTTAAAAACTCCTGCATTCGGACGAATAATTTCAATAAAAATATACTGTTCCGCTGCGACTGGACAAATGAACTGTGATATGAGGGAATTTTGCCCGGACATCGGAACTACAGCCTACTCATATATCGATTTCCAATTGCCAAGAGATCTTTTACGTGTACTCCAATGTATGCACGGGAATAATAGAAGACGGACATCCTGCATACATTGTGCTATGGGGTATATTTTGCTAGGACAACCAAAACTGACATCGAATTCCAACTTTCAAGGGATATTTTACGTGTACGCCAATATGTACACGGGAACTCACTATTTCGCCCAATCCGAAACTTTCTCGGCCAAAACAGGGAACGAACACGGGACCTCCAGGTTAGCTAGTCAACGTCCTACTGACTGATCCACTGTGGCTGACCTCAAGGTTAGCGAGCCAACATCCTACTCACTGAACTACCGATTCTCCCATACAGTCGTGCGTGCGCACCTTAATCTCGATTTGACCACGTTCGTTATTCTGGGATTTTGTTAGGGTCAATGACCAAAGGGGCCTCCCTCGATGAAATTGGAGGCTTTGAAGTTGAACTGAGATAAGGTTTAATGTCATAATTTTATGCACAAACCTAGTTGTGAGGATTTAATAGCCCTATTTCCCATAGATTCGCTGTTTTTTTTTACGGCGAATTGGAAGGATATCCTGACGGTTACAATTTGGCTAGAAATGTCACTCCCAGCGCCTAATTACATTCACCGCGTGACCACGTCTAACCCAGGAAATTCTCGTATAAATTAAAAATGAAAGTTTTAATCCTTGTAAAACGTAATTTATTAGCGTGTGATATAACCACACATAACAGAACAATATTATATACAATTCTATAGATATAATTATAACAACAACATTTTAAAAACTTTAACAAGATAAAAACAATTAATCACATTATCACAGATCAGCTTCTAGATAAATTATAACAACTAACAAGAAATCACAAAAACAAAGGTTAACAATTTAGTATGGCGACTGGGCGACTCGGCGCGACCGGCTGCGCTTTTCACCTGCTGTCCAGGACTTAGATCTGGTACGAAAATGGCGGAGATCACTCGAGTGGTCTTCGTGAAGCATTGGTAGATAAGGCTGGGGATTACATTGAGCCTAAAATATAAAAAATAAAGAGAACTTAAATTGTGTTTTCTTAAATATAATGTACAGAGACAACAATCAGTCTGTTTGTCATTACTTTATACATAGTTTATACATTAAATGTACATACCTTGTTACATTCGTAGAAAGCTTTATAACCTCCGTCTAAAAGATAAATTTCTGGATAATACAACTCTGGGTAACGATGACTGTTTTCTTTACGATCTAGACTTCTGAGCAATCTCATTCTGAAATAGAAAGTGAGAAAACATGAAATAATGGAAGATTTACAAAGTCCCGCTATTGGCATTTTCATTAGTATAGAAGTTTTATGTACGTTTATAATGAATAACTTGTGTGATAACTTACAATTTGGGACCTCTTTTTGATGAAAATTCACAATGAAAGACTAAAACTTGACGTTTGCATATAACATTCGCTCTCTGGTTCTCCAAAAAAGATCGAATTCCTTCCTCTGTAAATATATTCATAGCTCCTTGAATGTGACCGCCATCAAACTCGTAAGGGTAGCGACAGTCTATAATGGTATAATCTTGAGAATATTCTCCTTGCAGTAACCGACCCACGGTTTTAGATTCTATGGAAATGAGGTCGCTGTGTTTTCCATCAATTGTTGGTAAACTGTGCTGTGTACTTGCATCACCAATTAAACACGGCTCGCTTTCCATTCTTTCCAAAGCCATTTTAATATCCACCTAAAAGTATATAACAAATCATTTATTATTTAAAGTACATGCAATACAATTTCGTCATTAGAAACGTTTAAGAGAAATATACTTTTGTATACACGTATAGTATAAAAAAATTCATAGTATTTACCTGCTGATTAATCATGGTCCTTTTTGACGATTTGCATTCCTGGACGTCTTCTTCTCGTTTACGCTTGTATGAAAACAGTGACCTTTTTGCTTTTATCATTGGTGACCGCTGGCATGAAGTTGAATGTGAAACAGATTCGGGAGAACTACCAAAACCACTATCACTGGAATCTTCGTCATCGCTGAGAAAATCGAATCTGACTGGTTTAAAGGTGTTTACTGACATCATTTCCTGAAAAAAATAAAATCAGAATTGTTTCAAGTTGTACGATTTGGGAAGAAAAAGAAGAAAAACGTTATTTTCCATTTACTTCGTTGTTTCAAACAAAACCTTTCAATTACTTACGGTGGATTGTGGAGATCTTACTGGACTCTGAAAATTGTAAAAAGACATGTTTCTGTAGAAAATATTAGGTATGAGAGGAAATCTTGTAATGACATTTAAGGGCAAAATGGTCGCGTTTTATACAGCATAGAAGCCATGTTGTGAGCACAGCTCACAATGGATTTAGAAGCACCGCCTCCATGTTTTTACAACTTGATTCAATCAGTCTCGTTAATAAATTTACACGTTGGATGATTGAATCATTTGATTTGATCAGTGAGTTAGTGTTCAATCATATTAATGGTGAAACCACGTGCTTGTTTTCTTATGATATTACCCGAAATAAACTCAACTCAAGATCACAAGAGTTGTAACTCAATATTGTGACACCTTTAATCAGTTTCTGATTTATTTTGTTTAGTTTATAATCACAGATTTTCACATCACTATGTGATATAGAGAATAGCAAGTAAGATGATTCTGGGCGATATGTTATCACATAGAGGACTATATCCGGGCTACTTTAGTGCGTGTGGGAGGAACGGGGAAGATTTTGGATACATCACATATTATATTATTACCGCCATCAATGAAATCAAATGGGGTTTAACGTCCCACTATTCACCAGACAATGAATATGCGTGAACAATTAATCGAGTCTCTACATACAACTAGTCACTTTATTTTAAATTTATTCATGAATATGTTGCGTGCGTTTAAATAGCATGAATAGCTTACAGTTTTTTTTATTTAAATACATTTCATTATAAATCAGGACAATTGATAGAAATCATGAAATTTCTCCCTGTTCATTACGATCACGCGGTCTGTCAACGTTGCAATTGTCATAGTAGCGACCCCAACGTTAAAAACTCCTGCATTCGGACGAATAATTTCAATAAAAATATACTGTTCCGCTGCGACTGGACTAATGAACTGTGATATGAGGGAATTTTGCCCGGACATCGGAACTACAGCCTACTCATATATCGATTTCCAATTGCCAAGAGATCTTTTACGTGTACTCCAATGTATGCACGGGAATAATAGAAGACGGACATCCTGCATACATTGTGCTATGGGGTATATTTTGCTAGGACAACCAAAACTGACATCGAATTCCAACTTTCAAGGGATATTTTACGTGTACGCCAATATGTACACGGGAACTCACTATTTCGCCCAATCCGAAACTTTCTCGGCCAAAACAGGGAACGAACACGGGACCTCCAGGTTAGCTAGTCAACGTCCTACTGACTGATCCACTGTGGCTGACCTCAAGGTTAGCGAGCCAACATCCTACTCACTGAACTACCGATTCTCCCATACAGTCGTGCGTGCGCACCTTAATCTCGATTTGACCACGTTCGTTATTCTGGGATTTTGTTAGGGTCAATGACCAAAGGGGCCTCCCTCGATGAAATTGGAGGCTTTGAAGTTGAACTGAGATAAGGTTTAATGTCATAATTTTATGCACAAACCGAGTTGTGAGGATTTAATAGCCCTATTTCCCATAGATTCGCTGTTTTTTTTACGGCGAATTGGAAGGATACCCTGACGGTTACAATTTGGCTAGAAATGTCACTCCCAGCGCCTAATTACATTCACCGCGTGACCACGTCTAACCCAGGAAATTCTCGTATAAATTAAAAATGAAAGTTTTAATCCTTGTAAAACGTAATTTATTAGCGTGTGATATAACCACACATAACAGAACAATATTATATACAATTCTATAGATATAATTATAACAACAACATTTTAAAAACTTTAACAAGATAAAAACAATTAATCACATTATCACAGATCAGCTTCTAGATAAATTATAACAACTAACAAGAAATCACAAAAACAAAGGTTAACAATTTAGTATGGCGACTGGGCGACTCGGCGCGACCGGCTGCGCTTTTCACCTGCTGTCCAGGACTTAGATCTGGTACGAAAATGGCGGAGATCACTCGAGTGGTCTTCGTGAAGCATTGGTAGATAAGCCTGGGGATTACATTGAGCCTAAAATATAAAAAATAAAGAGAACTTAAATTGTGTTTTCTTAAATATAATGTACAGAGACAACAATCAGTCTGTTTGTCATTACTTTATACATAGTTTATACATTAAATGTACATACCTTGTTACATTCGTAGAAAGCTTTATAACCTCCGTCTAAAAGATAAATTTCTGGATAATACAACTCTGGGTAACGATGACTATTTTCTTTACGATCTAGACTTCTGAGCAATCTCATTCTGAAATAGAAAGTGAGAAAACATGAAATAATGGAAGATTTACAAAGTCCCGCTATTGGCATTTTCATTAGTATAGAAGTTTTATGTACGTTTATAATGAATAACTTGTGTGATAACTTACAATTTGGGACCTCTTTTTGATGAAAATTCACAATGAAAGACTAAAACTTGACGTTTGCATATAACATTCGCTCTCTGGTTCTCCAAAAAAGATCGAATTCCTTCCTCTGTAAATATATTCATAGCTCCTTGAATGTGACCGCCATCAAACTCGTAAGGGTAGCGACAGTCTATAATGGTATAATCTTGAGAATATTCTCCTTGCAGTAACCGACCCACGGTTTTAGATTCTATGGAAATGAGGTCGCTGTGTTTTCCATCAATTGTTGGTAACCTGTGCTGTGTACTTGCATCACCAATTAAACACGGCTCGCTTTCCATTCTTTCCAAAGCCATTTTAATATCCACCTAAAAGTATATAACAAATCATTTATTATTTAAAGTACATGCAATACAATTTCGTCATTAGAAACGTTTAAGAGAAATATACTTTTGTATACACGTATAGTATAAAAAAATTCATAGTATTTACCTGCTGATTAATCATGGTCCTTTTTGACGATTTGCATTCCTGGACGTCTTCTTCTCGTTTACGCTTGTATGAAAACAGTGACCTTTTTGCTTTTATCATTGGTGACCGCTGGCATGAAGTTGAATGTGAAACAGATTCGGGAGAACTACCAAAACCACTATCACTGGAATCTTCGTCATCGCTGAGAAAATCGAATCTGACTGGTTTAAAGGTGTTTACTGACATCATTTCCTGAAAAAAATAAAATCAGAATTGTTTTAAGTTGTACGATTTGGGAAGAAAAAGAAGAAAAACGTTATTTTCCATTTACTTCGTTGTTTCAAACAAAACCTTTCAATTACTTACGGTGGATTGTGGAGATCTTACTGGACTCTGAAAATTGTAAAAAGACATGTTTCTGTAGAAAATATTAGGTATGAGAGGAAATCTTGTAATGACATTTAAGGGCAAAATGGTCGCGTTTTATACAGCATAGAAGCCATGTTGTGAGCACAGCTCACAATGGATTTAGAAGCACCGCCTCCATGTTTTTACAACTTGATTCAATCAGTCTCGTTAATAAATTTACACGTTGGATGATTGAATCATTTGATTTGATCAGTGAGTTAGTGTTCAATCATATTAATGGTGAAACCACGTGCTTGTTTTCTTATGATATTACCCGAAATAAACTCAACTCAAGATCACAAGAGTTGTAACTCAATATTGTGACACCTTTAATCAGTTTCTGATTTATTTTGTTTAGTTTATAATCACAGATTTTCACATCACTATGTGATATAGAGAATAGCAAGTAAGATGATTCTGGGCGATATGTTATCACATAGAGGACTATATCCGGGCTACTTTAGTGCGTGTGGGAGGAACGGGGAAGATTTTGGATACATCACATATTATATTATTACCGCCATCAATGAAATCAAATGGGGTTTAACGTCCCACTATTCACCAGACAATGAATATGCGTGAACAATTAATCGAGTCTCTACATACAACTAGTCACTTTATTTTAAATTTATTCATGAATATGTTGCGTGCGTTTAAATAGCATGAATAGCTTACAGTTTTTTTTATTTAAATACATTTCATTATAAATCAGGACAATTGATAGAAATCATGAACTTTCTCCCTGTTCATTACGATCACGCGGTCTGTCAACGTTGCAATTGTCATAGTAGCGACCCCAACGTTAAAAACTCCTGCATTCGGACGAATAATTTCAATAAAAATATACTGTTCCGCTGCGACTGGACTAATGAACTGTGATATGAGGGAATTTTGCCCGGACATCGGAACTACAGCCTACTCATATATCGATTTCCAATTGCCAAGAGATCTTTTACGTGTACTCCAATGTATGCACGGGAATAATAGAAGACGGACATCCTGCATACATTGTGCTATGGGGTATATTTTGCTAGGACAACCAAAACTGACATCGAATTCCAACTTTCAAGGGATATTTTACGTGTACGCCAATATGTACACGGGAACTCACTATTTCGCCCAATCCGAAACTTTCTCGGCCAAAACAGGGAACGAACACGGGACCTCCAGGTTAGCTAGTCAACGTCCTACTGACTGATCCACTGTGGCTGACCTCAAGGTTAGCGAGCCAACATCCTACTCACTGAACTACCGATTCTCCCATACAGTCGTGCGTGCGCACCTTAATCTCGATTTGACCACGTTCGTTATTCTGGGATTTTGTTAGGGTCAATGACCAAAGGGGCCTCCCTCGATGAAATTGGAGGCTTTGAAGTTGAACTGAGATAAGGTTTAATGTCATAATTTTATGCACAAACCGAGTTGTGAGGATTTAATAGCCCTATTTCCCATAGATTCGCTGTTTTTTTTACGGCGAATTGGAAGGATACCCTGACGGTTACAATTTGGCTAGAAATGTCACTCCCAGCGCCTAATTACATTCACCGCGTGACCACGTCTAACCCAGGAAATTCTCGTATAAATTAAAAATGAAAGTTTTAATCCTTGTAAAACGTAATTTATTAGCGTGTGATATAACCACACATAACAGAACAATATTATATACAATTCTATAGATATAATTATAACAACAACATTTTAAAAACTTTAACAAGATAAAAACAATTAATCACATTATCACAGATCAGCTTCTAGATAAATTATAACAACTAACAAGAAATCACAAAAACAAAGGTTAACAATTTAGTATGGCGACTGGGCGACTCGGCGCGACCGGCTGCGCTTTTCACCTGCTGTCCAGGACTTAGATCTGGTACGAAAATGGCGGAGATCACTCGAGTGGTCTTCGTGAAGCATTGGTAGATAAGCCTGGGGATTACATTGAGCCTAAAATATAAAAAATAAAGAGAACTTAAATTGTGTTTTCTTAAATATAATGTACAGAGACAACAATCAGTCTGTTTGTCATTACTTTATACATAGTTTATACATTAAATGTACATACCTTGTTACATTCGTAGAAAGCTTTATAACCTCCGTCTAAAAGATAAATTTCTGGATAATACAACTCTGGGTAACGATGACTATTTTCTTTACGATCTAGACTTCTGAGCAATCTCATTCTGAAATAGAAAGTGAGAAAACATGAAATAATGGAAGATTTACAAAGTCCCGCTATTGGCATTTTCATTAGTATAGAAGTTTTATGTACGTTTATAATGAATAACTTGTGTGATAACTTACAATTTGGGACCTCTTTTTGATGAAAATTCACAATGAAAGACTAAAACTTGACGTTTGCATATAACATTCGCTCTCTGGTTCTCCAAAAAAGATCGAATTCCTTCCTCTGTAAATATATTCATAGCTCCTTGAATGTGACCGCCATCAAACTCGTAAGGGTAGCGACAGTCTATAATGGTATAATCTTGAGAATATTCTCCTTGCAGTAACCGACCCACGGTTTTAGATTCTATGGAAATGAGGTCGCTGTGTTTTCCATCAATTGTTGGTAACCTGTGCTGTGTACTTGCATCACCAATTAAACACGGCTCGCTTTCCATTCTTTCCAAAGCCATTTTAATATCCACCTAAAAGTATATAACAAATCATTTATTATTTAAAGTACATGCAATACAATTTCGTCATTAGAAACGTTTAAGAGAAATATACTTTTGTATACACGTATAGTATAAAAAAATTCATAGTATTTACCTGCTGATTAATCATGGTCCTTTTTGACGATTTGCATTCCTGGACGTCTTCTTCTCGTTTACGCTTGTATGAAAACAGTGACCTTTTTGCTTTTATCATTGGTGACCGCTGGCATGAAGTTGAATGTGAAACAGATTCGGGAGAACTACCAAAACCACTATCACTGGAATCTTCGTCATCGCTGAGAAAATCGAATCTGACTGGTTTAAAGGTGTTTACTGACATCATTTCCTGAAAAAAATAAAATCAGAATTGTTTTAAGTTGTGCGATTTGGGAAGAAAAAGAAGAAAAACGTTATTTTCCATTTACTTCGTTGTTTCAAACAAAACCTTTCAATTACTTACGGTGGATTGTGGAGATCTTACTGGACTCTGAAAATTGTAAAAAGACATGTTTCTGTAGAAAATATTAGGTATGAGAGGAAATCTTGTAATGACATTTAAGGGCAAAATGGTCGCGTTTTATACAGCATAGAAGCCATGTTGTGAGCACAGCTCACAATGGATTTAGAAGCACCGCCTCCATGTTTTTACAACTTGATTCAATCAGTCTCGTTAATAAATTTACACGTTGGATGATTGAATCATTTGATTTGATCAGTGAGTTAGTGTTCAATCATATTAATGGTGAAACCACGTGCTTGTTTTCTTATGATATTACCCGAAAAAAACTCATCTAAAGATCACAAGAGTTGTAACTCAATATTGTGACACCTTTAATCAGTTTCTGATTTATTTTGTTTAGTTTATAATCACAGATTTTCACATCACTATGTGATATAGAGAATAGCAAGTAAGATGATTCTGGGCGATATGTTATCACATAGAGGACTATATCCGGGCTACTTTAGTGCGTGTGGGAGGAACGGGGAAGATTTTGGATACATCACATATTATATTATTACCGCCATCAATGAAATCAAATGGGGTTTAACGTCCCACTATTCACCAGACAATGAATATGCGTGAACAATTAATCGAGTCTCTACATACAACTAGTCACTTTATTTTAAATTTATTCATGAATATGTTGCGTGCGTTTAAATAGCATGAATAGCTTACAGTTTTTTTTATTTAAATACATTTCATTATAAATCAGGACAATTGATAGAAATCATGAACTTTCTCCCTGTTCATTACGATCACGCGGTCTGTCAACGTTGCAATTGTCATAGTAGCGACCCCAACGTTAAAAACTCCTGCATTCGGACGAATAATTTCAATAAAAATATACTGTTCCGCTGCGACTGGACTAATGAACTGTGATATGAGGGAATTTTGCCCGGACATCGGAACTACAGCCTACTCATATATCGATTTCCAATTGCCAAGAGATCTTTTACGTGTACTCCAATGTATGCACGGGAATAATAGAAGACGGACATCCTGCATACATTGTGCTATGGGGTATATTTTGCTAGGACAACCAAAACTGACATCGAATTCCAACTTTCAAGGGATATTTTACGTGTACGCCAATATGTACACGGGAACTCACTATTTCGCCCAATCCGAAACTTTCTCGGCCAAAACAGGGAACGAACACGGGACCTCCAGGTTAGCTAGTCAACGTCCTACTGACTGATCCACTGTGGCTGACCTCAAGGTTAGCGAGCCAACATCCTACTCACTGAACTACCGATTCTCCCATACAGTCGTGCGTGCGCACCTTAATCTCGATTTGACCACGTTCGTTATTCTGGGATTTTGTTAGGGTCAATGACCAAAGGGGCCTCCCTCGATGAAATTGGAGGCTTTGAAGTTGAACTGAGATAAGGTTTAATGTCATAATTTTATGCACAAACCGAGTTGTGAGGATTTAATAGCCCTATTTCCCATAGATTCGCTGTTTTTTTACGGCGAATTGGAAGGATACCCTGACGGTTACAATTTGGCTAGAAATGTCACTCCCAGCGCCTAATTACATTCACCGCGTGACCACGTCTAACCCAGGAAATTCTCGTATAAATTAAAAATGAAAGTTTTAATCCTTGTAAAACGTAATTTATTAGCGTGTGATATAACCACACATAACAGAACAATATTATATACAATTCTATAGATATAATTATAACAACAACATTTTAAAAACTTTAACAAGATAAAAACAATTAATCACATTATCACAGATCAGCTTCTAGATAAATTATAACAACTAACAAGAAATCACAAAAACAAAGGTTAACAATTTAGTATGGCGACTGGGCGACTCGGCGCGACCGGCTGCGCTTTTCACCTGCTGTCCAGGACTTAGATCTGGTACGAAAATGGCGGAGATCACTCGAGTGGTCTTCGTGAAGCATTGGTAGATAAGCCTGGGGATTACATTGAGCCTAAAATATAAAAAATAAAGAGAACTTAAATTGTGTTTTCTTAAATATAATGTACAGAGACAACAATCAGTCTGTTTGTCATTACTTTATACATAGTTTATACATTAAATGTACATACCTTGTTACATTCGTAGAAAGCTTTATAACCTCCGTCTAAAAGATAAATTTCTGGATAATACAACTCTGGGTAACGATGACTATTTTCTTTACGATCTAGACTTCTGAGCAATCTCATTCTGAAATAGAAAGTGAGAAAACATGAAATAATGGAAGATTTACAAAGTCCCGCTATTGGCATTTTCATTAGTATAGAAGTTTTATGTACGTTTATAATGAATAACTTGTGTGATAACTTACAATTTGGGACCTCTTTTTGATGAAAATTCACAATGAAAGACTAAAACTTGACGTTTGCATATAACATTCGCTCTCTGGTTCTCCAAAAAAGATCGAATTCCTTCCTCTGTAAATATATTCATAGCTCCTTGAATGTGACCGCCATCAAACTCGTAAGGGTAGCGACAGTCTATAATGGTATAATCTTGAGAATATTCTCCTTGCAGTAACCGACCCACGGTTTTAGATTCTATGGAAATGAGGTCGCTGTGTTTTCCATCAATTGTTGGTAACCTGTGCTGTGTACTTGCATCACCAATTAAACACGGCTCGCTTTCCATTCTTTCCAAAGCCATTTTAATATCCACCTAAAAGTATATAACAAATCATTTATTATTTAAAGTACATGCAATACAATTTCGTCATTAGAAACGTTTAAGAGAAATATACTTTTGTATACACGTATAGTATAAAAAAATTCATAGTATTTACCTGCTGATTAATCATGGTCCTTTTTGACGATTTGCATTCCTGGACGTCTTCTTCTCGTTTACGCTTGTATGAAAACAGTGACCTTTTTGCTTTTATCATTGGTGACCGCTGGCATGAAGTTGAATGTGAAACAGATTCGGGAGAACTACCAAAACCACTATCACTGGAATCTTCGTCATCGCTGAGAAAATCGAATCTGACTGGTTTAAAGGTGTTTACTGACATCATTTCCTGAAAAAAATAAAATCAGAATTGTTTTAAGTTGTACGATTTGGGAAGAAAAAGAAGAAAAACGTTATTTTCCATTTACTTCGTTGTTTCAAACAAAACCTTTCAATTACTTACGGTGGATTGTGGAGATCTTACTGGACTCTGAAAATTGTAAAAAGACATGTTTCTGTAGAAAATATTAGGTATGAGAGGAAATCTTGTAATGACATTTAAGGGCAAAATGGTCGCGTTTTATACAGCATAGAAGCCATGTTGTGAGCACAGCTCACAATGGATTTAGAAGCACCGCCTCCATGTTTTTACAACTTGATTCAATCAGTCTCGTTAATAAATTTACACGTTGGATGATTGAATCATTTGATTTGATCAGTGAGTTAGTGTTCAATCATATTAATGGTGAAACCACGTGCTTGTTTTCTTATGATATTACCCGAAAAAAACTCATCTAAAGATCACAAGAGTTGTAACTCAATATTGTGACACCTTTAATCAGTTTCTGATTTATTTTGTTTAGTTTATAATCACAGATTTTCACATCACTATGTGATATAGAGAATAGCAAGTAAGATGATTCTGGGCGATATGTTATCACATAGAGGACTATATCCGGGCTACTTTAGTGCGTGTGGGAGGAACGGGGAAGATTTTGGATACATCACATATTATATTATTACCGCCATCAATGAAATCAAATGGGGTTTAACGTCCCACTATTCACCAGACAATGAATATGCGTGAACAATTAATCGAGTCTCTACATACAACTAGTCACTTTATTTTAAATTTATTCATGAATATGTTGCGTGCGTTTAAATAGCATGAATAGCTTACAGTTTTTTTTATTTAAATACATTTCATTATAAATCAGGACAATTGATAGAAATCATGAACTTTCTCCCTGTTCATTACGATCACGCGGTCTGTCAACGTTGCAATTGTCATAGTAGCGACCCCAACGTTAAAAACTCCTGCATTCGGACGAATAATTTCAATAAAAATATACTGTTCCGCTGCGACTGGACTAATGAACTGTGATATGAGGGAATTTTGCCCGGACATCGGAACTACAGCCTACTCATATATCGATTTCCAATTGCCAAGAGATCTTTTACGTGTACTCCAATGTATGCACGGGAATAATAGAAGACGGACATCCTGCATACATTGTGCTATGGGGTATATTTTGCTAGGACAACCAAAACTGACATCGAATTCCAACTTTCAAGGGATATTTTACGTGTACGCCAATATGTACACGGGAACTCACTATTTCGCCCAATCCGAAACTTTCTCGGCCAAAACAGGGAACGAACACGGGACCTCCAGGTTAGCTAGTCAACGTCCTACTGACTGATCCACTGTGGCTGACCTCAAGGTTAGCGAGCCAACATCCTACTCACTGAACTACCGATTCTCCCATACAGTCGTGCGTGCGCACCTTAATCTCGATTTGACCACGTTCGTTATTCTGGGATTTTGTTAGGGTCAATGACCAAAGGGGCCTCCCTCGATGAAATTGGAGGCTTTGAAGTTGAACTGAGATAAGGTTTAATGTCATAATTTTATGCACAAACCGAGTTGTGAGGATTTAATAGCCCTATTTCCCATAGATTCGCTGTTTTTTTACGGCGAATTGGAAGGATACCCTGACGGTTACAATTTGGCTAGAAATGTCACTCCCAGCGCCTAATTACATTCACCGCGTGACCACGTCTAACCCAGGAAATTCTCGTATAAATTAAAAATGAAAGTTTTAATCCTTGTAAAACGTAATTTATTAGCGTGTGATATAACCACACATAACAGAACAATATTATATACAATTCTATAGATATAATTATAACAACAACATTTTAAAAACTTTAACAAGATAAAAACAATTAATCACATTATCACAGATCAGCTTCTAGATAAATTATAACAACTAACAAGAAATCACAAAAACAAAGGTTAACAATTTAGTATGGCGACTGGGCGACTCGGCGCGACCGGCTGCGCTTTTCACCTGCTGTCCAGGACTTAGATCTGGTACGAAAATGGCGGAGATCACTCGAGTGGTCTTCGTGAAGCATTGGTAGATAAGCCTGGGGATTACATTGAGCCTAAAATATAAAAAATAAAGAGAACTTAAATTGTGTTTTCTTAAATATAATGTACAGAGACAACAATCAGTCTGTTTGTCATTACTTTATACATAGTTTATACATTAAATGTACATACCTTGTTACATTCGTAGAAAGCTTTATAACCTCCGTCTAAAAGATAAATTTCTGGATAATACAACTCTGGGTAACGATGACTATTTTCTTTACGATCTAGACTTCTGAGCAATCTCATTCTGAAATAGAAAGTGAGAAAACATGAAATAATGGAAGATTTACAAAGTCCCGCTATTGGCATTTTCATTAGTATAGAAGTTTTATGTACGTTTATAATGAATAACTTGTGTGATAACTTACAATTTGGGACCTCTTTTTGATGAAAATTCACAATGAAAGACTAAAACTTGACGTTTGCATATAACATTCGCTCTCTGGTTCTCCAAAAAAGATCGAATTCCTTCCTCTGTAAATATATTCATAGCTCCTTGAATGTGACCGCCATCAAACTCGTAAGGGTAGCGACAGTCTATAATGGTATAATCTTGAGAATATTCTCCTTGCAGTAACCGACCCACGGTTTTAGATTCTATGGAAATGAGGTCGCTGTGTTTTCCATCAATTGTTGGTAACCTGTGCTGTGTACTTGCATCACCAATTAAACACGGCTCGCTTTCCATTCTTTCCAAAGCCATTTTAATATCCACCTAAAAGTATATAACAAATCATTTATTATTTAAAGTACATGCAATACAATTTCGTCATTAGAAACGTTTAAGAGAAATATACTTTTGTATACACGTATAGTATAAAAAAATTCATAGTATTTACCTGCTGATTAATCATGGTCCTTTTTGACGATTTGCATTCCTGGACGTCTTCTTCTCGTTTACGCTTGTATGAAAACAGTGACCTTTTTGCTTTTATCATTGGTGACCGCTGGCATGAAGTTGAATGTGAAACAGATTCGGGAGAACTACCAAAACCACTATCACTGGAATCTTCGTCATCGCTGAGAAAATCGAATCTGACTGGTTTAAAGGTGTTTACTGACATCATTTCCTGAAAAAAATAAAATCAGAATTGTTTTAAGTTGTACGATTTGGGAAGAAAAAGAAGAAAAACGTTATTTTCCATTTACTTCGTTGTTTCAAACAAAACCTTTCAATTACTTACGGTGGATTGTGGAGATCTTACTGGACTCTGAAAATTGTAAAAAGACATGTTTCTGTAGAAAATATTAGGTATGAGAGGAAATCTTGTAATGACATTTAAGGGCAAAATGGTCGCGTTTTATACAGCATAGAAGCCATGTTGTGAGCACAGCTCACAATGGATTTAGAAGCACCGCCTCCATGTTTTTACAACTTGATTCAATCAGTCTCGTTAATAAATTTACACGTTGGATGATTGAATCATTTGATTTGATCAGTGAGTTAGTGTTCAATCATATTAATGGTGAAACCACGTGCTTGTTTTCTTATGATATTACCCGAAAAAAACTCATCTAAAGATCACAAGAGTTGTAACTCAATATTGTGACACCTTTAATCAGTTTCTGATTTATTTTGTTTAGTTTATAATCACAGATTTTCACATCACTATGTGATATAGAGAATAGCAAGTAAGATGATTCTGGGCGATATGTTATCACATAGAGGACTATATCCGGGCTACTTTAGTGCGTGTGGGAGGAACGGGGAAGATTTTGGATACATCACATATTATATTATTACCGCCATCAATGAAATCAAATGGGGTTTAACGTCCCACTATTCACCAGACAATGAATATGCGTGAACAATTAATCGAGTCTCTACATACAACTAGTCACTTTATTTTAAATTTATTCATGAATATGTTGCGTGCGTTTAAATAGCATGAATAGCTTACAGTTTTTTTTATTTAAATACATTTCATTATAAATCAGGACAATTGATAGAAATCATGAACTTTCTCCCTGTTCATTACGATCACGCGGTCTGTCAACGTTGCAATTGTCATAGTAGCGACCCCAACGTTAAAAACTCCTGCATTCGGACGAATAATTTCAATAAAAATATACTGTTCCGCTGCGACTGGACAAATGAACTGTGATATGAGGGAATTTTGCCCGGACATCGGAACTACAGCCTACTCATATATCGATTTCCAATTGCCAAGAGATCTTTTACGTGTACTCCAATGTATGCACGGGAATAATAGAAGACGGACATCCTGCATACATTGTGCTATGGGGTATATTTTGCTAGGACAACCAAAACTGACATCGAATTCCAACTTTCAAGGGATATTTTACGTGTACGCCAATATGTACACGGGAACTCACTATTTCGCCCAATCCGAAACTTTCTCGGCCAAAACAGGGAACGAACACGGGACCTCCAGGTTAGCTAGTCAACGTCCTACTGACTGATCCACTGTGGCTGACCTCAAGGTTAGCGAGCCAACATCCTACTCACTGAACTACCGATTCTCCCATACAGTCGTGCGTGCGCACCTTAATCTCGATTTGACCACGTTCGTTATTCTGGGATTTTGTTAGGGTCAATGACCAAAGGGGCCTCCCTCGATGAAATTGGAGGCTTTGAAGTTGAACTGAGATAAGGTTTAATGTCATAATTTTATGCACAAACCTAGTTGTGAGGATTTAATAGCCCTATTTCCCATAGATTCGCTGTTTTTTTTTACGGCGAATTGGAAGGATACCCTGACGGTTACAATTTGGCTAGAAATGTCACTCCCAGCGCCTAATTACATTCACCGCGTGACCACGTCTAACCCAGGAAATTCTCGTATAAATTAAAAATGAAAGTTTTAATCCTTGTAAAACGTAATTTATTAGCGTGTGATATAACCACACATAACAGAACAATATTATATACAATTCTATAGATATAATTATAACAACAACATTTTAAAAACTTTAACAAGATAAAAACAATTAATCACATTATCACAGATCAGCTTCTAGATAAATTATAACAACTAACAAGAAATCACAAAAACAAAGGTTAACAATTTAGTATGGCGACTGGGCGACTCGGCGCGACCGGCTGCGCTTTTCACCTGCTGTCCAGGACTTAGATCTGGTACGAAAATGGCGGAGATCACTCGAGTGGTCTTCGTGAAGCATTGGTAGATAAGGCTGGGGATTACATTGAGCCTAAAATATAAAAAATAAAGAGAACTTAAATTGTGTTTTCTTAAATATAATGTACAGAGACAACAATCAGTCTGTTTGTCATTACTTTATACATAGTTTATACATTAAATGTACATACCTTGTTACATTCGTAGAAAGCTTTATAACCTCCGTCTAAAAGATAAATTTCTGGATAATACAACTCTGGGTAACGATGACTGTTTTCTTTACGATCTAGACTTCTGAGCAATCTCATTCTGAAATAGAAAGTGAGAAAACATGAAATAATGGAAGATTTACAAAGTCCCGCTATTGGCATTTTCATTAGTATAGAAGTTTTATGTACGTTTATAATGAATAACTTGTGTGATAACTTACAATTTGGGACCTCTTTTTGATGAAAATTCACAATGAAAGACTAAAACTTGACGTTTGCATATAACATTCGCTCTCTGGTTCTCCAAAAAAGATCGAATTCCTTCCTCTGTAAATATATTCATAGCTCCTTGAATGTGACCGCCATCAAACTCGTAAGGGTAGCGACAGTCTATAATGGTATAATCTTGAGAATATTCTCCTTGCAGTAACCGACCCACGGTTTTAGATTCTATGGAAATGAGGTCGCTGTGTTTTCCATCAATTGTTGGTAAACTGTGCTGTGTACTTGCATCACCAATTAAACACGGCTCGCTTTCCATTCTTTCCAAAGCCATTTTAATATCCACCTAAAAGTATATAACAAATCATTTATTATTTAAAGTACATGCAATACAATTTCGTCATTAGAAACGTTTAAGAGAAATATACTTTTGTATACACGTATAGTATAAAAAAATTCATAGTATTTACCTGCTGATTAATCATGGTCCTTTTTGACGATTTGCATTCCTGTACGTCTTCTTCTCGTTTACGCTTGTATGAAAACAGTGACCTTTTTGCTTTTATCATTGGTGACCGCTGGCATGAAGTTAAATGTGAAACAGATTCGGGAGAACTACCAAAACCACTATCACTGGAATCTTCGTCATCGCTGAGAAAATCGAATCTGACTGGTTTAAAGGTGTTTACTGACATCATTTCCTGAAGAAAATAAAATCAGAATTGTTTCAAGTTGTACGATTTGGGAAGAAAAAGAAGAAAAACGTTATTTTCCATTTACTTCGTTGTTTCAAACAAAACCTTTCAATTACTTACGGTGGATTGTGGAGATCTTACTGGACTCTGAAAATTGTAAAAAGATATGTTTCTGTAGAAAATATTAGGTATGAGAGGAAATCTTGTAATGACATTTAAGGGCAAAATGGTCGCGTTTTATACAGCATAGAAGCCATGTTGTGAGCACAGCTCACAATGGATTTAGAAGCACCGCCTCCATGTTTTTACAACTTGATTCAATCAGTCTCGTTAATAAATTTACACGTTGGATGATTGAATCATTTGATTTGATCAGTGAGTTAGTGTTCAATCATATTAATGGTGAAACCACGTGCTTGTTTTCTTATGATATTACCCGAAAAAAACTCATCTAAAGATCACAAGAGTTGTAACTCAATATTGTGACACCTTTAATCAGTTTCTGATTTATTTTGTTTAGTTTATAATCACAGATTTTCACATCACTATGTGATATAGAGAATAGCAAGTAAGATGATTCTGGGCGATATGTTATCACATAGAGGACTATATCCGGGCTACTTTAGTGCGTGTGGGAGGAACGGGGAAGATTTTGGATACATCACATATTATATTATTACCGCCATCAATGAAATCAAATGGGGTTTAACGTCCCACTATTCACCAGACAATGAATATGCGTGAACAATTAATCGAGTCTCTACATACAACTAGTCACTTTATTTTAAATTTATTCATGAATATGTTGCGTGCGTTTAAATAGCATGAATAGCTTACAGTTTTTTTTATTTAAATACATTTCATTATAAATCAGGACAATTGATAGAAATCATGAACTTTCTCCCTGTTCATTACGATCACGCGGTCTGTCAACGTTGCAATTGTCATAGTAGCGACCCCAACGTTAAAAACTCCTGCATTCGGACGAATAATTTCAATAAAAATATACTGTTCCGCTGCGACTGGACTAATGAACTGTGATATGAGGGAATTTTGCCCGGACATCGGAACTACAGCCTACTCATATATCGATTTCCAATTGCCAAGAGATCTTTTACGTGTACTCCAATGTATGCACGGGAATAATAGAAGACGGACATCCTGCATACATTGTGCTATGGGGTATATTTTGCTAGGACAACCAAAACTGACATCGAATTCCAACTTTCAAGGGATATTTTACGTGTACGCCAATATGTACACGGGAACTCACTATTTCGCCCAATCCGAAACTTTCTCGGCCAAAACAGGGAACGAACACGGGACCTCCAGGTTAGCTAGTCAACGTCTTACTGACTGATCCACTGTGGCTGACCTCAAGGTTAGCGAGCCAACATCCTACTCACTGAACTACCGATTCTCCCATACAGTCGTGCGTGCGCACCTTAATCTCGATTTGACCACGTTCGTTATTCTGGGATTTTGTTAGGGTCAATGACCAAAGGGGCCTCCCTCGATGAAATTGGAGGCTTTGAAGTTGAACTGAGATAAGGTTTAATGTCATAATTTTATGCACAAACCGAGTTGTGAGGATTTAATAGCCCTATTTCCCATAGATTCGCTGTTTTTTTTACGGCGAATTGGAAGGATACCCTGACGGTTACAATTTGGCTAGAAATGTCACTCCCAGCGCCTAATTACATTCACCGCGTGACCACGTCTAACCCAGGAAATTCTCGTATAAATTAAAAATGAAAGTTTTAATCCTTGTAAAACGTAATTTATTAGCGTGTGATATAACCACACATAACAGAACAATATTATATACAATTCTATAGATATAATTATAACAACAACATTTTAAAAACTTTAACAAGATAAAAACAATTAATCACATTATCACAGATCAGCTTCTAGATAAATTATAACAACTAACAAGAAATCACAAAAACAAAGGTTAACAATTTAGTATGGCGACTGGGCGACTCGGCGCGACCGGCTGCGCTTTTCACCTGCTGTCCAGGACTTAGATCTGGTACGAAAATGGCGGAGATCACTCGAGTGGTCTTCGTGAAGCATTGGTAGATAAGCCTGGGGATTACATTGAGCCTAAAATATAAAAAATAAAGAGAACTTAAATTGTGTTTTCTTAAATATAATGTACAGAGACAACAATCAGTCTGTTTGTCATTACTTTATACATAGTTTATACATTAAATGTACATACCTTGTTACATTCGTAGAAAGCTTTATAACCTCCGTCTAAAAGATAAATTTCTGGATAATACAACTCTGGGTAACGATGACTATTTTCTTTACGATCTAGACTTCTGAGCAATCTCATTCTGAAATAGAAAGTGAGAAAACATGAAATAATGGAAGATTTACAAAGTCCCGCTATTGGCATTTTCATTAGTATAGAAGTTTTATGTACGTTTATAATGAATAACTTGTGTGATAACTTACAATTTGGGACCTCTTTTTGATGAAAATTCACAATGAAAGACTAAAACTTGACGTTTGCATATAACATTCGCTCTCTGGTTCTCCAAAAAAGATCGAATTCCTTCCTCTGTAAATATATTCATAGCTCCTTGAATGTGACCGCCATCAAACTCGTAAGGGTAGCGACAGTCTATAATGGTATAATCTTGAGAATATTCTCCTTGCAGTAACCGACCCACGGTTTTAGATTCTATGGAAATGAGGTCGCTGTGTTTTCCATCAATTGTTGGTAACCTGTGCTGTGTACTTGCATCACCAATTAAACACGGCTCGCTTTCCATTCTTTCCAAAGCCATTTTAATATCCACCTAAAAGTATATAACAAATCATTTATTATTTAAAGTACATGCAATACAATTTCGTCATTAGAAACGTTTAAGAGAAATATACTTTTGTATACACGTATAGTATAAAAAAATTCATAGTATTTACCTGCTGATTAATCATGGTCCTTTTTGACGATTTGCATTCCTGGACGTCTTCTTCTCGTTACCCTGACGGTTACAATTTGGCTAGAAATGTCACTCCCAGCGCCTAATTACATTCACCGCGTGACCACGTCTAACCCAGGAAATTCTCGTATAAATTAAAAATGAAAGTTTTAATCCTTGTAAAACGTAATTTATTAGCGTGTGATATAACCACACATAACAGAACAATATTATATACAATTCTATAGATATAATTATAACAACAACATTTTAAAAACTTTAACAAGATAAAAACAATTAATCACATTATCACAGATCAGCTTCTAGATAAATTATAACAACTAACAAGAAATCACAAAAACAAAGGTTAACAATTTAGTATGGCGACTGGGCGACTCGGCGCGACCGGCTGCGCTTTTCACCTGCTGTCCAGGACTTAGATCTGGTACGAAAATGGCGGAGATCACTCGAGTGGTCTTCGTGAAGCATTGGTAGATAAGGCTGGGGATTACATTGAGCCTAAAATATAAAAAATAAAGAGAACTTAAATTGTGTTTTCTTAAATATAATGTACAGAGACAACAATCAGTCTGTTTGTCATTACTTTATACATAGTTTATACATTAAATGTACATACCTTGTTACATTCGTAGAAAGCTTTATAACCTCCGTCTAAAAGATAAATTTCTGGATAATACAACTCTGGGTAACGATGACTGTTTTCTTTACGATCTAGACTTCTGAGCAATCTCATTCTGAAATAGAAAGTGAGAAAACATGAAATAATGGAAGATTTACAAAGTCCCGCTATTGGCATTTTCATTAGTATAGAAGTTTTATGTACGTTTATAATGAATAACTTGTGTGATAACTTACAATTTGGGACCTCTTTTTGATGAAAATTCACAATGAAAGACTAAAACTTGACGTTTGCATATAACATTCGCTCTCTGGTTCTCCAAAAAAGATCGAATTCCTTCCTCTGTAAATATATTCATAGCTCCTTGAATGTGACCGCCATCAAACTCGTAAGGGTAGCGACAGTCTATAATGGTATAATCTTGAGAATATTCTCCTTGCAGTAACCGACCCACGGTTTTAGATTCTATGGAAATGAGGTCGCTGTGTTTTCCATCAATTGTTGGTAAACTGTGCTGTGTACTTGCATCACCAATTAAACACGGCTCGCTTTCCATTCTTTCCAAAGCCATTTTAATATCCACCTAAAAGTATATAACAAATCATTTATTATTTAAAGTACATGCAATACAATTTCGTCATTAGAAACGTTTAAGAGAAATATACTTTTGTATACACGTATAGTATAAAAAAATTCATAGTATTTACCTGCTGATTAATCATGGTCCTTTTTGACGATTTGCATTCCTGTACGTCTTCTTCTCGTTTACGCTTGTATGAAAACAGTGACCTTTTTGCTTTTATCATTGGTGACCGCTGGCATGAAGTTAAATGTGAAACAGATTCGGGAGAACTACCAAAACCACTATCACTGGAATCTTCGTCATCGCTGAGAAAATCGAATCTGACTGGTTTAAAGGTGTTTACTGACATCATTTCCTGAAGAAAATAAAATCAGAATTGTTTCAAGTTGTACGATTTGGGAAGAAAAAGAAGAAAAACGTTATTTTCCATTTACTTCGTTGTTTCAAACAAAACCTTTCAATTACTTACGGTGGATTGTGGAGATCTTACTGGACTCTGAAAATTGTAAAAAGATATGTTTCTGTAGAAAATATTAGGTATGAGAGGAAATCTTGTAATGACATTTAAGGGCAAAATGGTCGCGTTTTATACAGCATAGAAGCCATGTTGTGAGCACAGCTCACAATGGATTTAGAAGCACCGCCTCCATGTTTTTACAACTTGATTCAATCAGTCTCGTTAATAAATTTACACGTTGGATGATTGAATCATTTGATTTGATCAGTGAGTTAGTGTTCAATCATATTAATGGTGAAACCACGTGCTTGTTTTCTTATGATATTACCCGAAAAAAACTCATCTAAAGATCACAAGAGTTGTAACTCAATATTGTGACACCTTTAATCAGTTTCTGATTTATTTTGTTTAGTTTATAATCACAGATTTTCACATCACTATGTGATATAGAGAATAGCAAGTAAGATGATTCTGGGCGATATGTTATCACATAGAGGACTATATCCGGGCTACTTTAGTGCGTGTGGGAGGAACGGGGAAGATTTTGGATACATCACATATTATATCATTACCGCCATCAATGAAATCAAATGGGGTTTAACGTCCCACTATTCACCAGACAATGAATATGCGTGAACAATTAATCGAGTCTCTACATACAACTAGTCGCTTTATTTTAAATTTATTCATGAATATGTTGCGTGCGTTTAAATAGCATGAATAGCTTACAGTTTTTTTTATTTAAATACATTTCATTATAAATCAGGACAATTGATAGAAATCATGAACTTTCTCCCTGTTCATTACGATCACGCGGTCTGTCAACGTTGCAATTGTCATAGTAGCGACCCCAACGTTAAAAACTCCTGCATTCGGACGAATAATTTCAATAAAAATATACTGTTCCGCTGCGACTGGACTAATGAACTGTGATATGAGGGAATTTTGCCCGGACATCGGAACTACAGCCTACTCATATATCGATTTCCAATTGCCAAGAGATCTTTTACGTGTACTCCAATGTATGCACGGGAATAATAGAAGACGGACATCCTGCATACATTGTGCTATGGGGTATATTTTGCTAGGACAACCAAAACTGACATCGAATTCCAACTTTCAAGGGATATTTTACGTGTACGCCAATATGTACACGGGAACTCACTATTTCGCCCAATCCGAAACTTTCTCGGCCAAAACAGG
The DNA here is from genome assembly GCF_932274485.2 of Patella vulgata. Lineage (NCBI taxonomy): Eukaryota > Metazoa > Mollusca > Gastropoda > Patellidae > Patella > Patella vulgata. Next base: position 51,985,417 of record NC_065885.2, read on the forward strand.
GAACGAACACGGGACCTCCAGGTTAGCTAGTCAACGTCCTACTGACTGATCCACTGTGGCTGACCTCAAGGTTAGCGAGCCAACATCCTACTCACTGAACTACCGATTCTCCCATACAGTCGTGCGTGCGCACCTTAATCTCGATTTGACCACGTTCGTTATTCTGGGATTTTGTTAGGGTCAATGACCAAAGGGGCCTCCCTCGATGAAATTGGAGGCTTTGAAGTTGAACTGAGATAAGGTTTAATGTCATAATTTTATGCACAAACCGAGTTGTGAGGATTTAATAGCCCTATTTCCCATAGATTCGCTGTTTTTTTTACGGCGAATTGGAAGGATACCCTGACGGTTACAATTTGGCTAGAAATGTCACTCCCAGCGCCTAATTACATTCACCGCGTGACCACGTCTAACCCAGGAAATTCTCGTATAAATTAAAAATGAAAGTTTTAATCCTTGTAAAACGTAATTTATTAGCGTGTGATATAACCACACATAACAGAACAATATTATATACAATTCTATAGATATAATTATAACAACAACATTTTAAAAACTTTAACAAGATAAAAACAATTAATCACATTATCACAGATCAGCTTCTAGATAAATTATAACAACTAACAAGAAATCACAAAAACAAAGGTTAACAATTTAGTATGGCGACTGGGCGACTCGGCGCGACCGGCTGCGCTTTTCACCTGCTGTCCAGGACTTAGATCTGGTACGAAAATGGCGGAGATCACTCGAGTGGTCTTCGTGAAGCATTGGTAGATAAGGCTGGGGATTACATTGAGCCTAAAATATAAAAAATAAAGAGAACTTAAATTGTGTTTTCTTAAATATAATGTACAGAGACAACAATCAGTCTGTTTGTCATTACTTTATACATAGTTTATACATTAAATGTACATACCTTGTTACATTCGTAGAAAGCTTTATAACCTCCGTCTAAAAGATAAATTTCTGGATAATACAACTCTGGGTAACGATGACTGTTTTCTTTACGATCTAGACTTCTGAGCAATCTCATTCTGAAATAGAAAGTGAGAAAACATGAAATAATGGAAGATTTACAAAGTCCCGCTATTGGCATTTTCATTAGTATAGAAGTTTTATGTACGTTTATAATGAATAACTTGTGTGATAACTTACAATTTGGGACCTCTTTTTGATGAAAATTCACAATGAAAGACTAAAACTTGACGTTTGCATATAACATTCGCTCTCTGGTTCTCCAAAAAAGATCGAATTCCTTCCTCTGTAAATATATTCATAGCTCCTTGAATGTGACCGCCATCAAACTCGTAAGGGTAGCGACAGTCTATAATGGTATAATCTTGAGAATATTCTCCTTGCAGTAACCGACCCACGGTTTTAGATTCTATGGAAATGAGGTCGCTGTGTTTTCCATCAATTGTTGGTAAACTGTGCTGTGTACTTGCATCACCAATTAAACACGGCTCGCTTTCCATTCTTTCCAAAGCCATTTTAATATCCACCTAAAAGTATATAACAAATCATTTATTATTTAAAGTACATGCAATACAATTTCGTCATTAGAAACGTTTAAGAGAAATATACTTTTGTATACACGTATAGTATAAAAAAATTCATAGTATTTACCTGCTGATTAATCATGGTCCTTTTTGACGATTTGCATTCCTGGACGTCTTCTTCTCGTTTACGCTTGTATGAAAACAGTGACCTTTTTGCTTTTATCATTGGTGACCGCTGGCATGAAGTTGAATGTGAAACAGATTCGGGAGAACTACCAAAACCACTATCACTGGAATCTTCGTCATCGCTGAGAAAATCGAATCTGACTGGTTTAAAGGTGTTTACTGACATCATTTCCTGAAAAAAATAAAATCAGAATTGTTTTAAGTTGTACGATTTGGGAAGAAAAAGAAGAAAAACGTTATTTTCCATTTACTTCGTTGTTTCAAACAAAACCTTTCAATTACTTACGGTGGATTGTGGAGATCTTACTGGACTCTGAAAATTGTAAAAAGACATGTTTCTGTAGAAAATATTAGGTATGCGAGGAAATCTTGTAATGACATTTAAGGGCAAAATGGTCGCGTTTTATACAGCATAGAAGCCATGTTGTGAGCACAGCTCACAATGGATTTAGAAGCACCGCCTCCATGTTTTTACAACTTGATTCAATCAGTCTCGTTAATAAATTTACACGTTGGATGATTGAATCATTTGATTTGATCAGTGAGTTAGTGTTCAATCATATTAATGGTGAAACCACGTGCTTGTTTTCTTATGATATTACCCGAAAAAAACTCATCTAAAGATCACAAGAGTTGTAACTCAATATTGTGACACCTTTAATCAGTTTCTGATTTATTTTGTTTAGTTTATAATCACAGATTTTCACATCACTATGTGATATAGAGAATAGCAAGTAAGATGATTCTGGGCGATATGTTATCACATAGAGGACTATATCCGGGCTACTTTAGTGCGTGTGGGAGGAACGGGGAAGATTTTGGATACATCACATATTATATTATTACCGCCATCAATGAAATCAAATGGGGTTTAACGTCCCACTATTCACCAGACAATGAATATGCGTGAACAATTAATCGAGTCTCTACATACAACTAGTCACTTTATTTTAAATTTATTCATGAATATGTTGCGTGCGTTTAAATAGCATGAATAGCTTACAGTTTTTTTTATTTAAATACATTTCATTATAAATCAGGACAATTGATAGAAATCATGAACTTTCTCCCTGTTCATTACGATCACGCGGTCTGTCAACGTTGCAATTGTCATAGTAGCGACCCCAACGTTAAAAACTCCTGCATTCGGACGAATAATTTCAATAAAAATATACTGTTCCGCTGCGACTGGACAAATGAACTGTGATATGAGGGAATTTTGCCCGGACATCGGAACTACAGCCTACTCATATATCGATTTCCAATTGCCAAGAGATCTTTTACGTGTACTCCAATGTATGCACGGGAATAATAGAAGACGGACATCCTGCATACATTGTGCTATGGGGTATATTTTGCTAGGACAACCAAAACTGACATCGAATTCCAACTTTCAAGGGATATTTTACGTGTACGCCAATATGTACACGGGAACTCACTATTTCGCCCAATCCGAAACTTTCTCGGCCAAAACAGGGAACGAACACGGGACCTCCAGGTTAGCTAGTCAACGTCCTACTGACTGATCCACTGTGGCTGACCTCAAGGTTAGCGAGCCAACATCCTACTCACTGAACTACCGATTCTCCCATACAGTCGTGCGTGCGCACCTTAATCTCGATTTGACCACGTTCGTTATTCTGGGATTTTGTTAGGGTCAATGACCAAAGGGGCCTCCCTCGATGAAATTGGAGGCTTTGAAGTTGAACTGAGATAAGGTTTAATGTCATAATTTTATGCACAAACCTAGTTGTGAGGATTTAATAGCCCTATTTCCCATAGATTCGCTGTTTTTTTACGGCGAATTGGAAGGATACCCTGACGGTTACAATTTGGCTAGAAATGTCACTCCCAGCGCCTAATTACATTCACCGCGTGACCACGTCTAACCCAGGAAATTCTCGTATAAATTAAAAATGAAAGTTTTAATCCTTGTAAAACGTAATTTATTAGCGTGTGATATAACCACACATAACAGAACAATATTATATACAATTCTATAGATATAATTATAACAACAACATTTTAAAAACTTTAACAAGATAAAAACAATTAATCACATTATCACAGATCAGCTTCTAGATAAATTATAACAACTAACAAGAAATCACAAAAACAAAGGTTAACAATTTAGTATGGCGACTGGGCGACTCGGCGCGACCGGCTGCGCTTTTCACCTGCTGTCCAGGACTTAGATCTGGTACGAAAATGGCGGAGATCACTCGAGTGGTCTTCGTGAAGCATTGGTAGATAAGCCTGGGGATTACATTGAGCCTAAAATATAAAAAATAAAGAGAACTTAAATTGTGTTTTCTTAAATATAATGTACAGAGACAACAATCAGTCTGTTTGTCATTACTTTATACATAGTTTATACATTAAATGTACATACCTTGTTACATTCGTAGAAAGCTTTATAACCTCCGTCTAAAAGATAAATTTCTGGATAATACAACTCTGGGTAACGATGACTGTTTTCTTTACGATCTAGACTTCTGAGCAATCTCATTCTGAAATAGAAAGTGAGAAAACATGAAATAATGGAAGATTTACAAAGTCCCGCTATTGGCATTTTCATTAGTATAGAAGTTTTATGTACGTTTATAATGAATAACTTGTGTGATAACTTACAATTTGGGACCTCTTTTTGATGAAAATTCACAATGAAAGACTAAAACTTGACGTTTGCATATAACATTCGCTCTCTGGTTCTCCAAAAAAGATCGAATTCCTTCCTCTGTAAATATATTCATAGCTCCTTGAATGTGACCGCCATCAAACTCGTAAGGGTAGCGACAGTCTATAATGGTATAATCTTGAGAATATTCTCCTTGCAGTAACCGACCCACGGTTTTAGATTCTATGGAAATGAGGTCGCTGTGTTTTCCATCAATTGTTGGTAAACTGTGCTGTGTACTTGCATCACCAATTAAACACGGCTCGCTTTCCATTCTTTCCAAAGCCATTTTAATATCCACCTAAAAGTATATAACAAATCATTTATTATTTAAAGTACATGCAATACAATTTCGTCATTAGAAACGTTTAAGAGAAATATACTTTTGTATACACGTATAGTATAAAATAATTCATAGTATTTACCTGCTGATTAATCATGGTCCTTTTTGACGATTTGCATTCCTGGACGTCTTCTTCTCGTTTACGCTTGTATGAAAACAGTGACCTTTTTGCTTTTATCATTGGTGACCGCTGGCATGAAGTTGAATGTGAAACAGATTCGGGAGAACTACCAAAACCACTATCACTGGAATCTTCGTCATCGCTGAGAAAATCGAATCTGACTGGTTTAAAGGTGTTTACTGACATCATTTCCTGAAAAAAATAAAATCAGAATTGTTTCAAGTTGTACGATTTGGGAAGAAAAAGAAGAAAAACGTTATTTTCCATTTACTTCGTTGTTTCAAACAAAACCTTTCAATTACTTACGGTGGATTGTGGAGATCTTACTGGACTCTGAAAATTGTAAAAAGACATGTTTCTGTAGAAAATATTAGGTATGAGAGGAAATCTTGTAATGACATTTTAGGGCAAAATGGTCGCGTTTTATACAGCATAGAAGCCATGTTGTGAGCACAGCTCACAATGGATTTAGAAGCACCGCCTCCATGTTTTTACAACTTGATTCAATCAGTCTCGTTAATAAATTTACACGTTGGATGATTGAATCATTTGATTTGATCAGTGAGTTAGTGTTCAATCATATTAATGGTGAAACCACGTGCTTGTTTTCTTATGATATTACCCGAAAAAAACTCATCTAAAGATCACAAGAGTTGTAACTCAATATTGTGACACCTTTAATCAGTTTCTGATTTATTTTGTTTAGTTTATAATCACAGATTTTCACATCACTATGTGATATAGAGAATAGCAAGTAAGATGATTCTGGGCGATATGTTATCACATAGAGGACTATATCCGGGCTACTTTAGTGCGTGTGGGAGGAACGGGGAAGATTTTGGATACATCACATATTATATTATTACCGCCATCAATGAAATCAAATGGGGTTTAACGTCCCACTATTCACCAGACAATGAATATGCGTGAATAATTAATCGAGTCTCTACATACAACTAGTCACTTTATTTTAAATTTATTCATGAATATGTTGCGTGCGTTTAAATAGCATGAATAGCTTACAGTTTTTTTTATTTAAATACATTTCATTATAAATCAGGACAATTGATAGAAATCATGAACTTTCTCCCTGTTCATTACGATCACGCGGTCTGTCAACGTTGCAATTGTCCTATTCGGACGAATAATTTCAATAAAAATATACTGTTCCGCTGCGACTGGACTAATGAACTGTGATATGAGGGAATTCTGCCCGGACAGCGGAACTACGGACTACTCATATATCGATTTCCAATTGCCAAGAGATCTTTTACGTGTACTCCAATGTATGCACGGGAATAATAGAAGACGGACATCCTTCATACATTGTGCTATGGGGTATATTTTGCTAGGACAACCAAAACTGACATCGAATTCCAACTTTCAAGGGATCTTTTACGTGTACGCCAATATGTACACGAGAACTCACTGTTTCGCCACATCCGAAACTTTCTCGGCCAAAACAGGGAACGAACACGGGACCTCCAGGTTAGCTAGTCAACGTCCTACTGACTGATCCACTGTGGCTGACCTCAAGGTTAGCGAGCCAACATCCTACTCACTGAACTACCGATTCTCCCATACAGTCGTGCGTGCGCACCTTAATCTCGATTTGACCACGTTCGTTATGCTGGGATTTTGTTAGGGTCAATGACCAAAGGGGCCTCCCTCGATGAAATTGGAGGCTTTGAAGTTGAACTGAGATAAGGTTTAATGTCATAATTTTATGCACAAACCTAGTTGTGAGGATTTAATAGCCCTATTTCCCATAGATTCGCTGTTTTTTTTTACGGCGAATGGTCAATCAACATTTTAACTGTTTATTCAAGTTCGAAATTGGAAGGATACCCTGACGGTTACAATTTGGCTAGAAATGTCACTCCCAGCGCCTAATTACATTCACCGCGTGACCACGTCTAACCCAGGAAATTCTCGTATAAACTACAGCCTACTCATATATCGATTTCCAATTGCCAAGAGATCTTTTACGTGTACTCCAATGTATGCACGGGAATAATAGAAGACGGACATCCTGCATACATTGTGCTATGGGGTATATTTTGCTAGGACAACCAAAACTGACATCGAATTCCAACTTTCAAGGGATATTTTACGTGTACGCCAATATGTACACGGGAACTCACTATTTCGCCCAATCCGAAACTTTCTCGGCCAAAACAGGGAACGAACACGGGACCTCCAGGTTAGCTAGTCAACGTCCTACTGACTGATCCACTGTGGCTGACCTCAAGGTTAGCGAGCCAACATCCTACTCACTGAACTACCGATTCTCCCATACAGTCGTGCGTGCGCACCTTAATCTCGATTTGACCACGTTCGTTATTCTGGGATTTTGTTAGGGTCAATGACCAAAGGGGCCTCCCTCGATGAAATTGGAGGCTTTGAAGTTGAACTGAGATAAGGTTTAATGTCATAATTTTATGCACAAACCTAGTTGTGAGGATTTAATAGCCCTATTTCCCATAGATTCGCTGTTTTTTTTACGGCGAATTGGAAGGATACCCTGACGGTTACAATTTGGCTAGAAATGTCACTCCCAGCGCCTAATTACATTCACCGCGTGACCACGTCTAACCCAGGAAATTCTCGTATAAATTAAAAATGAAAGTTTTAATCCTTGTAAAACGTAATTTATTAGCGTGTGATATAACCACACATAACAGAACAATATTATATACAATTCTATAGATATAATTATAACAACAACATTTTAAAAACTTTAACAAGATAAAAACAATTAATCACATTATCACAGATCAGCTTCTAGATAAATTATAACAACTAACAAGAAATCACAAAAACAAAGGTTAACAATTTAGTATGGCGACTGGGCGACTCGGCGCGACCGGCTGCGCTTTTCACCTGCTATCCAGGACTTAGATCTGGTACGAAAATGGCGGAGATCACTCGAGTGGTCTTCGTGAAGCATTGGTAGATAAGCCTGGGGATTACATTGAGCCTAAAATATAAAAAATAAAGAGAACTTAAATTGTGTTTTCTTAAATATAATGTACAGAGACAACAATCAGTCTGTTTGTCATTACTTTATACATAGTTTATACATTAAATGTACATACCTTGTTACATTCGTAGAAAGCTTTATAACCTCCGTCTAAAAGATAAATTTCTGGATAATACAACTCTGGGTAACGATGACTGTTTTCTTTACGATCTAGACTTCTGAGCAATCTCATTCTGAAATAGAAAGTGAGAAAACATGAAATAATGGAAGATTTACAAAGTCCCGCTATTGGCATTTTCATTAGTATAGAAGTTTTATGTACGTTTATAATGAATAACTTGTGTGATAACTTACAATTTGGGACCTCTTTTTGATGAAAATTCACAATGAAAGACTAAAACTTGACGTTTGCATATAACATTCGCTCTCTGGTTCTCCAAAAAAGATCGAATTCCTTCCTCTGTAAATATATTCATAGCTCCTTGAATGTGACCGCCATCAAACTCGTAAGGGTAGCGACAGTCTATAATGGTATAATCTTGAGAATATTCTCCTTGCAGTAACCGACCCACGGTTTTAGATTCTATGGAAATGAGGTCGCTGTGTTTTCCATCAATTGTTGGTAAACTGTGCTGTGTACTTGCATCACCAATTAAACACGGCTCGCTTTCCATTCTTTCCAAAGCCATTTTAATATCCACCTAAAAGTATATAACAAATCATTTATTATTTAAAGTACATGCAATACAATTTCGTCATTAGAAACGTTTAAGAGAAATATACTTTTGTATACACGTATAGTATAAAATAATTCATAGTATTTACCTGCTGATTAATCATGGTCCTTTTTGACGATTTGCATTCCTGGACGTCTTCTTCTCGTTTACGCTTGTATGAAAACAGTGACCTTTTTGCTTTTATCATTGGTGACCGCTGGCATGAAGTTGAATGTGAAACAGATTCGGGAGAACTACCAAAACCACTATCACTGGAATCTTCGTCATCGCTGAGAAAATCGAATCTGACTGGTTTAAAGGTGTTTACTGACATCATTTCCTGAAAAAAATAAAATCAGAATTGTTTCAAGTTGTACGATTTGGGAAGAAAAAGAAGAAAAACGTTATTTTCCATTTACTTCGTTGTTTCAAACAAAACCTTTCAATTACTTACGGTGGATTGTGGAGATCTTACTGGACTCTGAAAATTGTAAAAAGACATGTTTCTGTAGAAAATATTAGGTATGAGAGGAAATCTTGTAATGACATTTTAGGGCAAAATGGTCGCGTTTTATACAGCATAGAAGCCATGTTGTGAGCACAGCTCACAATGGATTTAGAAGCACCGCCTCCATGTTTTTACAACTTGATTCAATCAGTCTCGTTAATAAATTTACACGTTGGATGATTGAATCATTTGATTTGATCAGTGAGTTAGTGTTCAATCATATTAATGGTGAAACCACGTGCTTGTTTTCTTATGATATTACCCGAAAAAAACTCATCTAAAGATCACAAGAGTTGTAACTCAATATTGTGACACCTTTAATCAGTTTCTGATTTATTTTGTTTAGTTTATAATCACAGATTTTCACATCACTATGTGATATAGAGAATAGCAAGTAAGATGATTCTGGGCGATATGTTATCACATAGAGGACTATATCCGGGCTACTTTAGTGCGTGTGGGAGGAACGGGGAAGATTTTGGATACATCACATATTATATTATTACCGCCATCAATGAAATCAAATGGGGTTTAACGTCCCACTATTCACCAGACAATGAATATGCGTGAATAATTAATCGAGTCTCTACATACAACTAGTCACTTTATTTTAAATTTATTCATGAATATGTTGCGTGCGTTTAAATAGCATGAATAGCTTACAGTTTTTTTTATTTAAATACATTTCATTATAAATCAGGACAATTGATAGAAATCATGAACTTTCTCCCTGTTCATTACGATCACGCGGTCTGTCAACGTTGCAATTGTCCTAGTAGCGACCCCAACGTTAAAAACTCCTGCATTCGGACGAATAATTTCAATAAAAATATACTGTTCCGCTGCGACTGGACTAATGAACTGTGATATGAGGGAATTCTGCCCGGACAGCGGAACTACGGACTACTCATATATCGATTTCCAATTGCCAAGAGATCTTTTACGTGTACTCCAATGTATGCACGGGAATAATAGAAGACGGACATCCTTCATACATTGTGCTATGGGGTATATTTTGCTAGGACAACCAAAACTGACATCGAATTCCAACTTTCAAGGGATCTTTTACGTGTACGCCAATATGTACACGAGAACTCACTGTTTCGCCACATCCGAAACTTTCTCGGCCAAAACAGGGAACGAACACGGGACCTCCAGGTTAGCTAGTCAACGTCCTACTGACTGATCCACTGTGGCTGACCTCAAGGTTAGCGAGCCAACATCCTACTCACTGAACTACCGATTCTCCCATACAGTCGTGCGTGCGCACCTTAATCTCGATTTGACCACGTTCGTTATGCTGGGATTTTGTTAGGGTCAATGACCAAAGGGGCCTCCCTCGATGAAATTGGAGGCTTTGAAGTTGAACTGAGATAAGGTTTAATGTCATAATTTTATGCACAAACCTAGTTGTGAGGATTTAATAGCCCTATTTCCCATAGATTCGCTGTTTTTTTTTACGGCGAATGGTCAATCAACATTTTAACTGTTTATTCAAGTTCGAAATTGGAAGGATACCCTGACGGTTACAATTTGGCTAGAAATGTCACTCCCAGCGCCTAATTACATTCACCGCGTGACCACGTCTAACCCAGGAAATTCTCGTATAAACTACAGCCTACTCATATATCGATTTCCAATTGCCAAGAGATCTTTTACGTGTACTCCAATGTATGCACGGGAATAATAGAAGACGGACATCCTGCATACATTGTGCTATGGGGTATATTTTGCTAGGACAACCAAAACTGACATCGAATTCCAACTTTCAAGGGATATTTTACGTGTACGCCAATATGTACACGGGAACTCACTATTTCGCCCAATCCGAAACTTTCTCGGCCAAAACAGGGAACGAACACGGGACCTCCAGGTTAGCTAGTCAACGTCCTACTGACTGATCCACTGTGGCTGACCTCAAGGTTAGCGAGCCAACATCCTACTCACTGAACTACCGATTCTCCCATACAGTCGTGCGTGCGCACCTTAATCTCGATTTGACCACGTTCGTTATTCTGGGATTTTGTTAGGGTCAATGACCAAAGGGGCCTCCCTCGATGAAATTGGAGGCTTTGAAGTTGAACTGAGATAAGGTTTAATGTCATAATTTTATGCACAAACCTAGTTGTGAGGATTTAATAGCCCTATTTCCCATAGATTCGCTGTTTTTTTTACGGCGAATTGGAAGGATACCCTGACGGTTACAATTTGGCTAGAAATGTCACTCCCAGCGCCTAATTACATTCACCGCGTGACCACGTCTAACCCAGGAAATTCTCGTATAAATTAAAAATGAAAGTTTTAATCCTTGTAAAACGTAATTTATTAGCGTGTGATATAACCACACATAACAGAACAATATTATATACAATTCTATAGATATAATTATAACAACAACATTTTAAAAACTTTAACAAGATAAAAACAATTAATCACATTATCACAGATCAGCTTCTAGATAAATTATAACAACTAACAAGAAATCACAAAAACAAAGGTTAACAATTTAGTATGGCGACTGGGCGACTCGGCGCGACCGGCTGCGCTTTTCACCTGCTGTCCAGGACTTAGATCTGGTACGAAAATGGCGGAGATCACTCGAGTGGTCTTCGTGAAGCATTGGTAGATAAGCCTGGGGATTACATTGAGCCTAAAATATAAAAAATAAAGAGAACTTAAATTGTGTTTTCTTAAATATAATGTACAGAGACAACAATCAGTCTGTTTGTCATTACTTTATACATAGTTTATACATTAAATGTACATACCTTGTTACATTCGTAGAAAGCTTTATAACCTCCGTCTAAAAGATAAATTTCTGGATAATACAACTCTGGGTAACGATGACTGTTTTCTTTACGATCTAGACTTCTGAGCAATCTCATTCTGAAATAGAAAGTGAGAAAACATGAAATAATGGAAGATTTACAAAGTCCCGCTATTGGCATTTTCATTAGTATAGAAGTTTTATGTACGTTTATAATGAATAACTTGTGTGATAACTTACAATTTGGGACCTCTTTTTGATGAAAATTCACAATGAAAGACTAAAACTTGACGTTTGCATATAACATTCGCTCTCTGGTTCTCCAAAAAAGATCGAATTCCTTCCTCTGTAAATATATTCATAGCTCCTTGAATGTGACCGCCATCAAACTCGTAAGGGTAGCGACAGTCTATAATGGTATAATCTTGAGAATATTCTCCTTGCAGTAACCGACCCACGGTTTTAGATTCTATGGAAATGAGGTCGCTGTGTTTTCCATCAATTGTTGGTAAACTGTGCTGTGTACTTGCATCACCAATTAAACACGGCTCGCTTTCCATTCTTTCCAAAGCCATTTTAATATCCACCTAAAAGTATATAACAAATCATTTATTATTTAAAGTACATGCAATACAATTTCGTCATTAGAAACGTTTAAGAGAAATATACTTTTGTATACACGTATAGTATAAAATAATTCATAGTATTTACCTGCTGATTAATCATGGTCCTTTTTGACGATTTGCATTCCTGGACGTCTTCTTCTCGTTTACGCTTGTATGAAAACAGTGACCTTTTTGCTTTTATCATTGGTGACCGCTGGCATGAAGTTGAATGTGAAACAGATTCGGGAGAACTACCAAAACCACTATCACTGGAATCTTCGTCATCGCTGAGAAAATCGAATCTGACTGGTTTAAAGGTGTTTACTGACATCATTTCCTGAAAAAAATAAAATCAGAATTGTTTCAAGTTGTACGATTTGGGAAGAAAAAGAAGAAAAACGTTATTTTCCATTTACTTCGTTGTTTCAAACAAAACCTTTCAATTACTTACGGTGGATTGTGGAGATCTTACTGGACTCTGAAAATTGTAAAAAGACATGTTTCTGTAGAAAATATTAGGTATGAGAGGAAATCTTGTAATGACATTTTAGGGCAAAATGGTCGCGTTTTATACAGCATAGAAGCCATGTTGTGAGCACAGCTCACAATGGATTTAGAAGCACCGCCTCCATGTTTTTACAACTTGATTCAATCAGTCTCGTTAATAAATTTACACGTTGGATGATTGAATCATTTGATTTGATCAGTGAGTTAGTGTTCAATCATATTAATGGTGAAACCACGTGCTTGTTTTCTTATGATATTACCCGAAAAAAACTCATCTAAAGATCACAAGAGTTGTAACTCAATATTGTGACACCTTTAATCAGTTTCTGATTTATTTTGTTTAGTTTATAATCACAGATTTTCACATCACTATGTGATATAGAGAATAGCAAGTAAGATGATTCTGGGCGATATGTTATCACATAGAGGACTATATCCGGGCTACTTTAGTGCGTGTGGGAGGAACGGGGAAGATTTTGGATACATCACATATTATATTATTACCGCCATCAATGAAATCAAATGGGGTTTAACGTCCCACTATTCACCAGACAATGAATATGCGTGAATAATTAATCGAGTCTCTACATACAACTAGTCACTTTATTTTAAATTTATTCATGAATATGTTGCGTGCGTTTAAATAGCATGAATAGCTTACAGTTTTTTTTATTTAAATACATTTCATTATAAATCAGGACAATTGATAGAAATCATGAACTTTCTCCCTGTTCATTACGATCACGCGGTCTGTCAACGTTGCAATTGTCCTAGTAGCGACCCCAACGTTAAAAACTCCTGCATTCGGACGAATAATTTCAATAAAAATATACTGTTCCGCTGCGACTGGACTAATGAACTGTGATATGAGGGAATTCTGCCCGGACAGCGGAACTACGGACTACTCATATATCGATTTCCAATTGCCAAGAGATCTTTTACGTGTACTCCAATGTATGCACGGGAATAATAGAAGACGGACATCCTTCATACATTGTGCTATGGGGTATATTTTGCTAGGACAACCAAAACTGACATCGAATTCCAACTTTCAAGGGATCTTTTACGTGTACGCCAATATGTACACGAGAACTCACTGTTTCGCCACATCCGAAACTTTCTCGGCCAAAACAGGGAACGAACACGGGACCTCCAGGTTAGCTAGTCAACGTCCTACTGACTGATCCACTGTGGCTGACCTCAAGGTTAGCGAGCCAACATCCTACTCACTGAACTACCGATTCTCCCATACAGTCGTGCGTGCGCACCTTAATCTCGATTTGACCACGTTCGTTATGCTGGGATTTTGTTAGGGTCAATGACCAAAGGGGCCTCCCTCGATGAAATTGGAGGCTTTGAAGTTGAACTGAGATAAGGTTTAATGTCATAATTTTATGCACAAACCTAGTTGTGAGGATTTAATAGCCCTATTTCCCATAGATTCGCTGTTTTTTTTTACGGCGAATGGTCAATCAACATTTTAACTGTTTATTCAAGTTCGAAATTGGAAGGATACCCTGACGGTTACAATTTGGCTAGAAATGTCACTCCCAGCGCCTAATTACATTCACCGCGTGACCACGTCTAACCCAGGAAATTCTCGTATAAATTAAAAATGAAAGTTTTAATCCTTGTAAAACGTAATTTATTAGCGTGTGATATAACCACACATAACAGAACAATATTATATACAATTCTATAGATATAATTATAACAACAACATTTTAAAAACTTTAACAAGATAAAAACAATTAATCACATTATCACAGATCAGCTTCTAGATAAATTATAACAACTAACAAGAAATCACAAAAACAAAGGTTAACAATTTAGTATGGCGACTGGGCGACTCGGCGCGACCGGCTGCGCTTTTCACCTGCTGTCCAGGACTTAGATCTGGTACGAAAATGGCGGAGATCACTCGAGTGGTCTTCGTGAAGCATTGGTAGATAAGCCTGGGGATTACATTGAGCCTAAAATATAAAAAATAAAGAGAACTTAAATTGTGTTTTCTTAAATATAATGTACAGAGACAACAATCAGTCTGTTTGTCATTACTTTATACATAGTTTATACATTAAATGTACATACCTTGTTACATTCGTAGAAAGCTTTATAACCTCCGTCTAAAAGATAAATTTCTGGATAATACAACTCTGGGTAACGATGACTGTTTTCTTTACGATCTAGACTTCTGAGCAATCTCATTCTGAAATAGAAAGTGAGAAAACATGAAATAATGGAAGATTTACAAAGTCCCGCTATTGGCATTTTCATTAGTATAGAAGTTTTATGTACGTTTATAATGAATAACTTGTGTGATAACTTACAATTTGGGACCTCTTTTTGATGAATTATTCGGACGAATAATTTCAATAAAAATATACTGTTCCGCTGCGACTGGACTAATGAACTGTGATATGAGGGAATTTTGCCCGGACATCGGAACTACAGCCTACTCATATATCGATTTCCAATTGCCAAGAGATCTTTTACGTGTACTCCAATGTATGCACGGGAATAATAGAAGACGGACATCCTGCATACATTGTGCTATGGGGTATATTTTGCTAGGACAACCAAAACTGACATCGAATTCCAACTTTCAAGGGATATTTTACGTGTACGCCAATATGTACACGGGAACTCACTATTTCGCAAAATCCGAAACTTTCTCGGCCAAAACAGGGAACGAACACGGGACCTCCAGGTTAGCTAGTCAACGTCCTACTGACTGATCCACTGTGGCTGACCTCAAGGTTAGCGAGCCAACATCCTACTCACTAAACTACCGATTCTCCCATACAGTCGTATGTACAGAGACAACAATCAGTCTGTTTGTCATTACTTTATACATAGTTTATACATTAAATGTACATACCTTGTTACATTCGTAGAAAGCTTTATAACCTCCGTCTAAAAGATAAATTTCTGGATAATACAACTCTGGGTAACGATGACTGTTTTCTTTACGATCTAGACTTCTGAGCAATCTCATTCTGAAATAGAAAGTGAGAAAACATGAAATAATGGAAGATTTACAAAGTCCCGCTATTGGCATTTTCATTAGTATAGAAGTTTTATGTACGTTTATAATGAATAACTTGTGTGATAACTTACAATTTGGGACCTCTTTTTGATGAAAGACTAAAACTTGACGTTTACATATAACACTCGCTCTCTGGTTCTCCAAAAAAGATCGAATTCCTTCCTCTGTAAATATATTCATAGCTCCTTGAATGTGACCGCCATCAAACTCGTAAGGGTAGCGACAGTCTATAATGGTATAATCTTGAGAATATTCTCCTTGCAGTAACCGACCCACGGTTTTAGATTCTATGGAAATGAGGTCGCTGTGTTTTCCATCAATTGTTGGTAAACTGTGCTGTGTACTTGCATCACCAATTAAACACGGCTCGCTTTCCATTCTTTCCAAAGCCATTTTAATATCCACCTAAAAGTATATAACAAAACATTTATTATTTAAAGTACATGCAATACAATTTCGTCATTAGAAACGTTTAAGAGAAATATACTTTTGTATACACGTATAGTATAAAAAAATTCATAGTATTTACCTGCTGATTAATCATGGTCCTTTTTGACGATTTGCATTCCTGGACGTCTTCTTCTCGTTTACGCTTGTATGAAAACAGTGACCTTTTTGCTTTTATCATTGGTGACCGCTGGCATGAAGTTGAATGTGAAACAGATTCGGGAGAACTACCAAAACCACTATCACTGGAATCTTCGTCATCGCTGAGAAAATCGAATCTGACTGGTTTAAAGGTGTTTACTGACATCATTTCCTGAAAAAAATAAAATCAGAATTGTTTCAAGTTGTACGATTTGGGAAGAAAAAGAAGAAAAACGTTATTTTCCATTTACTTCGTTGTTTCAAACAAAACCTTTCAATTACTTACGGTGGATTGTGGAGATCTTACTGGACTCTGAAAATTGTAAAAAGACATGTTTCTGTAGAAAATATTAGGTATGAGAGGAAATCTTGTAATGACATTTAAGGGCAAAATGGTCGCGTTTTATACAGCATAGAAGCCATGTTGTGAGCACAGCTCACAATGGATTTAGAAGCACCGCCTCCATGTTTTTACAACTTGATTCAATCAGTCTCGTTAATAAATTTACACGTTGGATGATTGAATCATTTGATTTGATCAGTGAGTTAGTGTCCAATCATATTAATGGTGAAACCACGTGCTTGTTTTCTTATGATATTACCCGAAATAAACTCATCTAAAGATCACAAGAGTTGTAACTCAATATTGTGACACCTTTCTGATTTATTTTGTTTAGTTTATAATCACAGATTTTCACATCACTATGTGATATAGAGAATAGCAAGTAAGATGATTCTGGGCGATATGTTATCACATAGAGGACTATATCCGGGCTACTTTAGTGCGTGTGGGAGGAACGGGGAAGATTTTGGATACATCACATATTATATTATTACCGCCATCAATGAAATCAAATGGGGTTTAACGTCCCACTATTCACCAGACAATGAATATGCGTGAACAATTAATCGAGTCTCTACATACAACTAGTCACTTTATTTTAAATTTATTCATGAAAATGTTGCGTGCGTTTAAATAGCATGAATAGCTTACAGTTTTTTTTATTTAAATACATTTCATTATAAATCAGGACAATTGATAGAAATCATGAACTTTCTCCCTGTTCATTACGATCACGCGGTCTGTCAACGTTGCAATTGTCATAGTAGCGACCCCAACGTTAAAAACTCCTGCATTCGGACGAATAATTTCAATAAAAATATACTGTTCCGCTGCGACTGGACTAATGAACTGTGATATGAGGGAATTTTGCCCGGACATCGGAACTACAGCCTACTCATATATCGATTTCCAATTGCCAAGAGATCTTTTACGTGTACTCCAATGTATGCACGGGAATAATAGAAGACGGACATCCTTCATACATTGTGCTATGGGGTATATTTTGCTAGGACAACCAAAACTGACATCGAATTCCAACTTTCAAGGGATATTTTACGTGTACGCCAATATGTACACGGGAACTCACTATTTCGCCCAATCCGAAACTTTCTCGGCCAAAACAGGGAACGAACACGGGACCTCCAGGTTAGCTAGTCAACGTCCTACTGACTGATCCACTGTGGCTGACCTCAAGGTTAGCGAGCCAACACCCTACTCACTGAACTACCGATTCCCCCATACAGTCGTGCGTGCGCACCTTAATCTCGATTTGACCACGTTCGTTATTCTGGGATTTTGTTAGGGTCAATGACCAAAGGGGCCTCCCTCGATGAAATTGGAGGCTTTGAAGTTGAACTGAGATAAGGTTTAATGTCATAATTTTATGCACAAACCTAGTTGTGAGGATTTAATAGCCCTATTTCCCATAGATTCGCTGGTTTTTTTTACGGCGAATGGTCAATCAACATTTTAACTGTTTATTCAAGTTCGAAATTGGAAGGATACCCTGACGGTTACAATTTGGCTAGAAATGTCACTCCCAGCGCCTAATTACATTCACCGCGTGACCACGTCTAACCCAGGAAATTCTCGTATAAATTAAAAATGAAAGTTTTAATCCTTGTAAAACGTAATTTATTAGCGTGTGATATAACCACACATAACAGAACAATAAAGAGAACTTAAATTGTGTTTTCTTAAATATAATGTACAGAGACAACAATCAGTCTGTTTGTCATTACTTTATACATAGTTTATACATTAAATGTACATACCTTGTTACATTCGTAGAAAGCTTTATAACCTCCGTCTAAAAGATAAATTTCTGGATAATACAACTCTGGGTAACGATGACTGTTTTCTTTACGATCTAGACTTCTGAGCAATCTCATTCTGAAATAGAAAGTGAGAAAACATGAAATAATGGAAGATTTACAAAGTCCCGCTATTGGCATTTTCATTAGTATAGAAGTTTTATGTACGTTTATAATGAATAACTTGTGTGATAACTTACAATTTGGGACCTCTTTTTGATGAAAATTCACAATGAAAGACTAAAACTTGACGTTTGCATATAACATTCGCTCTCTGGTTCTCCAAAAAAGATCGAATTCCTTCCTCTGTAAATATATTCATAGCTCCTTGAATGTGACCGCCATCAAACTCGTAAGGGTAGCGACAGTCTATAATGGTATAATCTTGAGAATATTCTCCTTGCAGTAACCGACCCACGGTTTTAGATTCTATGGAAATGAGGTCGCTGTGTTTTCCATCAATTGTTGGTAAACTGTGCTGTGTACTTGCATCACCAATTAAACACGGCTCGCTTTCCATTCTTTCCAAAGCCATTTTAATATCCACCTAAAAGTATATAACAAATCATTTATTATTTAAAGTACATGCAATACAATTTCGTCATTAGAAACGTTTAAGAGAAATATACTTTTGTATACACGTATAGTATAAAATAATTCATAGTATTTACCTGCTGATTAATCATGGTCCTTTTTGACGATTTGCATTCCTGGACGTCTTCTTCTCGTTTACGCTTGTATGAAAACAGTGACCTTTTTGCTTTTATCATTGGTGACCGCTGGCATGAAGTTGAATGTGAAACAGATTCGGGAGAACTACCAAAACCACTATCACTGGAATCTTCGTCATCGCTGAGAAAATCGAATCTGACTGGTTTAAAGGTGTTTACTGACATCATTTCCTGAAGAAAATAAAATCAGAATTGTTTCAAGTTGTACGATTTGGGAAGAAAAAGAAGAAAAACGTTATTTTCCATTTACTTCGTTGTTTCAAACAAAACCTTTCAATTACTTACGGTGGATTGTGGAGATCTTACTGGACTCTGAAAATTGTAAAAAGACATGTTTCTGTAGAAAATATTAGGTATGAGAGGAAATCTTGTAATGACATTTAAGGGCAAAATGGTCGCGTTTTATACAGCATAGAAGCCATGTTGTGAGCACAGCTCACAATGGATTTAGAAGCACCGCCTCCATGTTTTTACAACTTGATTCAATCAGTCTCGTTAATAAATTTACACGTTGGATGATTGAATCATTTGATTTGATCAGTGAGTTAGTGTTCAATCATATTAATGGTGAAACCACGTGCTTGTTTTCTTATGATATTACCCGAAAAAAACTCATCTAAAGATCACAAGAGTTGTAACTCAATATTGTGACACCTTTAATCAGTTTCTGATTTATTTTGTTTAGTTTATAATCACAGATTTTCACATCACTATGTGATATAGAGAATAGCAAGTAAGATGATTCTGGGCGATATGTTATCACATAGAGGACTATATCCGGGCTACTTTAGTGCGTGTGGGAGGAACGGGGAAGATTTTGGATACATCACATATTATATTATTACCGCCATCAATGAAATCAAATGGGGTTTAACGTCCCACTATTCACCAGACAATGAATATGCGTGAATAATTAATCGAGTCTCTACATACAACTAGTCACTTTATTTTAAATTTATTCATGAATATGTTGCGTGCGTTTAAATAGCATGAATAGCTTACAGTTTTTTTTATTTAAATACATTTCATTATAAATCAGGACAATTGATAGAAATCATGAACTTTCTCCCTGTTCATTACGATCACGCGGTCTGTCAACGTTGCAATTGTCCTAGTAGCGACCCCAACGTTAAAAACTCCTGCATTCGGACGAATAATTTCAATAAAAATATACTGTTCCGCTGCGACTGGACTAATGAACTGTGATATGAGGGAATTCTGCCCGGACAGCGGAACTACGGACTACTCATATATCGATTTCCAATTGCCAAGAGATCTTTTACGTGTACTCCAATGTATGCACGGGAATAATAGAAGACGGACATCCTTCATACATTGTGCTATGGGGTATATTTTGCTAGGACAACCAAAACTGACATCGAATTCCAACTTTCAAGGGATCTTTTACGTGTACGCCAATATGTACACGAGAACTCACTGTTTCGCCACATCCGAAACTTTCTCGGCCAAAACAGGGAACGAACACGGGACCTCCAGGTTAGCTAGTCAACGTCCTACTGACTGATCCACTGTGGCTGACCTCAAGGTTAGCGAGCCAACATCCTACTCACTGAACTACCGATTCTCCCATACAGTCGTGCGTGCGCACCTTAATCTCGATTTGACCACGTTCGTTATGCTGGGATTTTGTTAGGGTCAATGACCAAAGGGGCCTCCCTCGATGAAATTGGAGGCTTTGAAGTTGAACTGAGATAAGGTTTAATGTCATAATTTTATGCACAAACCTAGTTGTGAGGATTTAATAGCCCTATTTCCCATAGATTCGCTGTTTTTTTTTACGGCGAATGGTCAATCAACATTTTAACTGTTTATTCAAGTTCGAAATTGGAAGGATACCCTGACGGTTACAATTTGGCTAGAAATGTCACTCCCAGCGCCTAATTACATTCACCGCGTGACCACGTCTAACCCAGGAAATTCTCGTATAAATTAAAAATGAAAGTTTTAATCCTTGTAAAACGTAATTTATTAGCGTGTGATATAACCACACATAACAGAACAATATTATATACAATTCTATAGATATAATTATAACAACAACATTTTAAAAACTTTAACAAGATAAAAACAATTAATCACATTATCACAGATCAGCTTCTAGATAAATTATAACAACTAACAAGAAATCACAAAAACAAAGGTTAACAATTTAGTATGGCGACTGGGCGACTCGGCGCGACCGGCTGCGCTTTTCACCTGCTGTCCAGGACTTAGATCTGGTACGAAAATGGCGGAGATCACTCGAGTGGTCTTCGTGAAGCATTGGTAGATAAGCCTGGGGATTACATTGAGCCTAAAATATAAAAAATAAAGAGAACTTAAATTGTGTTTTCTTAAATATAATGTACAGAGACAACAATCAGTCTGTTTGTCATTACTTTATACATAGTTTATACATTAAATGTACATACCTTGTTACATTCGTAGAAAGCTTTATAACCTCCGTCTAAAAGATAAATTTCTGGATAATACAACTCTGGGTAACGATGACTGTTTTCTTTACGATCTAGACTTCTGAGCAATCTCATTCTGAAATAGAAAGTGAGAAAACATGAAATAATGGAAGATTTACAAAGTCCCGCTATTGGCATTTTCATTAGTATAGAAGTTTTATGTACGTTTATAATGAATAACTTGTGTGATAACTTACAATTTGGGACCTCTTTTTGATGAAAATTCACAATGAAAGACTAAAACTTGACGTTTGCATATAACATTCGCTCTCTGGTTCTCCAAAAAAGATCGAATTCCTTCCTCTGTAAATATATTCATAGCTCCTTGAATGTGACCGCCATCAAACTCGTAAGGGTAGCGACAGTCTATAATGGTATAATCTTGAGAATATTCTCCTTGCAGTAACCGACCCACGGTTTTAGATTCTATGGAAATGAGGTCGCTGTGTTTTCCATCAATTGTTGGTAAACTGTGCTGTGTACTTGCATCACCAATTAAACACGGCTCGCTTTCCATTCTTTCCAAAGCCATTTTAATATCCACCTAAAAGTATATAACAAATCATTTATTATTTAAAGTACATGCAATACAATTTCGTCATTAGAAACGTTTAAGAGAAATATACTTTTGTATACACGTATAGTATAAAATAATTCATAGTATTTACCTGCTGATTAATCATGGTCCTTTTTGACGATTTGCATTCCTGGACGTCTTCTTCTCGTTTACGCTTGTATGAAAACAGTGACCTTTTTGCTTTTATCATTGGTGACCGCTGGCATGAAGTTGAATGTGAAACAGATTCGGGAGAACTACCAAAACCACTATCACTGGAATCTTCGTCATCGCTGAGAAAATCGAATCTGACTGGTTTAAAGGTGTTTACTGACATCATTTCCTGAAAAAAATAAAATCAGAATTGTTTCAAGTTGTACGATTTGGGAAGAAAAAGAAGAAAAACGTTATTTTCCATTTACTTCGTTGTTTCAAACAAAACCTTTCAATTACTTACGGTGGATTGTGGAGATCTTACTGGACTCTGAAAATTGTAAAAAGACATGTTTCTGTAGAAAATATTAGGTATGAGAGGAAATCTTGTAATGACATTTAAGGGCAAAATGGTCGCGTTTTATACAGCATAGAAGCCATGTTGTGAGCACAGCTCACAATGGATTTAGAAGCACCGCCTCCATGTTTTTACAACTTGATTCAATCAGTCTCGTTAATAAATTTACACGTTGGATGATTGAATCATTTGATTTGATCAGTGAGTTAGTGTTCAATCATATTAATGGTGAAACCACGTGCTTGTTTTCTTATGATATTACCCGAAAAAAACTCATCTAAAGATCACAAGAGTTGTAACTCAATATTGTGACACCTTTAATCAGTTTCTGATTTATTTTGTTTAGTTTATAATCACAGATTTTCACATCACTATGTGATATAGAGAATAGCAAGTAAGATGATTCTGGGCGATATGTTATCACATAGAGGACTATATCCGGGCTACTTTAGTGCGTGTGGGAGGAACGGGGAAGATTTTGGATACATCACATATTATATTATTACCGCCATCAATGAAATCAAATGGGGTTTAACGTCCCACTATTCACCAGACAATGAATATGCGTGAATAATTAATCGAGTCTCTACATACAACTAGTCACTTTATTTTAAATTTATTCATGAATATGTTGCGTGCGTTTAAATAGCATGAATAGCTTACAGTTTTTTTTATTTAAATACATTTCATTATAAATCAGGACAATTGATAGAAATCATGAACTTTCTCCCTGTTCATTACGATCACGCGGTCTGTCAACGTTGCAATTGTCCTAGTAGCGACCCCAACGTTAAAAACTCCTGCATTCGGACGAATAATTTCAATAAAAATATACTGTTCCGCTGCGACTGGACTAATGAACTGTGATATGAGGGAATTCTGCCCGGACAGCGGAACTACGGACTACTCATATATCGATTTCCAATTGCCAAGAGATCTTTTACGTGTACTCCAATGTATGCACGGGAATAATAGAAGACGGACATCCTTCATACATTGTGCTATGGGGTATATTTTGCTAGGACAACCAAAACTGACATCGAATTCCAACTTTCAAGGGATCTTTTACGTGTACGCCAATATGTACACGAGAACTCACTGTTTCGCCACATCCGAAACTTTCTCGGCCAAAACAGGGAACGAACACGGGACCTCCAGGTTAGCTAGTCAACGTCCTACTGACTGATCCACTGTGGCTGACCTCAAGGTTAGCGAGCCAACATCCTACTCACTGAACTACCGATTCTCCCATACAGTCGTGCGTGCGCACCTTAATCTCGATTTGACCACGTTCGTTATGCTGGGATTTTGTTAGGGTCAATGACCAAAGGGGCCTCCCTCGATGAAATTGGAGGCTTTGAAGTTGAACTGAGATAAGGTTTAATGTCATAATTTTATGCACAAACCTAGTTGTGAGGATTTAATAGCCCTATTTCCCATAGATTCGCTGTTTTTTTTTACGGCGAATGGTCAATCAACATTTTAACTGTTTATTCAAGTTCGAAATTGGAAGGATACCCTGACGGTTACAATTTGGCTAGAAATGTCACTCCCAGCGCCTAATTACATTCACCGCGTGACCACGTCTAACCCAGGAAATTCTCGTATAAATTAAAAATGAAAGTTTTAATCCTTGTAAAACGTAATTTATTAGCGTGTGATATAACCACACATAACAGAACAATATTATATACAATTCTATAGATTTAATTATAACAACAACATTTTAAAAACTTTAACAAGATAAAAACAATTAATCACATTATCACAGATCAGCTTCTAGATAAATTATAACAACTAACAAGAAATCACAAAAACAAAGGTTAACAATTTAGTATGGCGACTGGGCGACTCGGCGCGACCGGCTGCGCTTTTCACCTGCTGTCCAGGACTTAGATCTGGTACGAAAATGGCGGAGATCACTCGAGTGGTCTTCGTGAAGCATTGGTAGATAAGCCTGGGGATTACATTGAGCCTAAAATATAAAAATAAAGAGAACTTAAATTGTGTTTTCTTAAATATAATGTACAGAGACAACAATCAGTCTGTTTGTCATTACTTTATACATAGTTTATACATTAAATGTACATACCTTGTTACATTCGTAGAAAGCTTTATAACCTCCGTCTAAAAGATAAATTTCTGGATAATACAACTCTGGGTAACGATGACTGTTTTCTTTACGATCTAGACTTCTGAGCAATCTCATTCTGAAATAGAAAGTGAGAAAACATGAAATAATGGAAGATTTACAAAGTCCCGCTATTGGCATTTTCATTAGTATAGAAGTTTTATGTACGTTTATAATGAATAACTTGTGTGATAACTTACAATTTGGGACCTCTTTTTGATGAATTATTCGGACGAATAATTTCAATAAAAATATACTGTTCCGCTGCGACTGGACTAATGAACTGTGATATGAGGGAATTTTGCCCGGACATCGGAACTACAGCCTACTCATATATCGATTTCCAATTCCCAAGAGATCTTTTACGTGTACTCCAATGTATGCACGGGAATAATAGAAGACGGACATCCTGCATACATTGTGCTATGGGGTATATTTTGCTAGGACAACCAAAACTGACATCGAATTCCAACTTTCAAGGGATATTTTACGTGTACGCCAATATGTACACGGGAACTCACTATTTCGCCCAATCCGAAACTTTCTCGGCCAAAACAGGGAACGAACACGGGACCTCCAGGTTAGCTAGTCAACGTCCTACTGACTGATCCACTGTGGCTGACCTCAAGGTTAGCGAGCCAACATCCTACTCACTGAACTACCGATTCTCCCATACAGTCGTATGTACAGAGACAACAATCAGTCTGTTTGTCATTACTTTATACATAGTTTATACATTAAATGTACATACCTTGTTACATTCGTAGAAAGCTTTATAACCTCCGTCTAAAAGATAAATTTCTGGATAATACAACTCTGGGTAACGATGACTGTTTTCTTTACGATCTAGACTTCTGAGCAATCTCATTCTGAAATAGAAAGTGAGAAAACATGAAATAATGGAAGATTTACAAAGTCCCGCTATTGGCATTTTCATTAGTATAGAAGTTTTATGTACGTTTATAATGAATAACTTGTGTGATAACTTACAATTTGGGGCCTCTTTTTGATGAAAATTCACAATGAAAGACTAAAACTTGACGTTTACATATAACACTCGCTCTCTGGTTCTCCAAAAAAGATCGAATTCCTTCCTCTGTAAATATATTCATAGCTCCTTGAATGTGACCGCCATCAAACTCGTAAGGGTAGCGACAGCCTATAATGGTATAATCTTGAGAATATTCTCCTTGCAGTAACCGACCCACGGTTTTAGATTCTATGGAAATGAGGTCGCTGTGTTTTCCATCAATTGTTGGTAAACTGTGCTGTGTACTTGCATCACCAATTAAACACGGCTCGCTTTCCATTCTTTCCAAAGCCATTTTAATATCCACCTAAAAGTATATAACAAAACATTTATTATTTAAAGTACATGCAATACAATTTCGTCATTAGAAACGTTTAAGAGAAATATACTTTTGTATACACGTATAGTATAAAAAAATTCATAGTATTTACCTGCTGATTAATCATGGTCCTTTTTGACGATTTGCATTCCTGGACGTCTTCTTCTCGTTTACGCTTGTATGAAAACAGTGACCTTTTTGCTTTTATCATTGGTGACCGCTGGCATGAAGTTGAATGTGAAACAGATTCGGGAGAACTACCAAAACCACTATCACTGGAATCTTCGTCATCGCTGAGAAAATCGAATCTGACTGGTTTAAAGGTGTTTACTGACATCATTTCCTGAAAAAAATAAAATCAGAATTGTTTCAAGTTGTACGATTTGGGAAGAAAAAGAAGAAAAACGTTATTTTCCATTTACTTCGTTGTTTCAAACAAAACCTTTCAATTACTTACGGTGGATTGTGGAGATCTTACTGGACTCTGAAAATTGTAAAAAGACATGTTTCTGTAGAAAATATTAGGTATGAGAGGAAATCTTGTAATGACATTTAAGGGCAAAATGGTCGCGTTTTATACAGCATAGAAGCCATGTTGTGAGCACAGCTCACAATGGATTTAGAAGCACCGCCTCCATGTTTTTACAACTTGATTCAATCAGTCTCGTTAATAAATTTACACGTTGGATGATTGAATCATTTGATTTGATCAGTGAGTTAGTGTTCAATCATATTAATGGTGAAACCACGTGCTTGTTTTCTTATGATATTACCCGAAATAAACTCATCTAAAGATCACAAGAGTTGTAACTCAATATTGTGACACCTTTAATCAGTTTCTGATTTATTTTGTTTAGTTTATAATCACAGATTTTCACATCACTATGTGATATAGAGAATAGCAAGTAAGATGATTCTGGGCGATATGTTATCACATAGAGGACTATATCCGGGCTACTTTAGTGCGTGTGGGAGGAACGGGGAAGATTTTGGATACATCACATATTATATTATTACCGCCATCAATGAAATCAAATGGGGTTTAACGTCCCACTATTCACCAGACAATGAATATACGTGAACAATTAATCGAGTCTCTACATACAACTAGTCACTTTATTTTAAATTTATTCATGAATATGTTGCGTGCGTTTAAATAGCATGAATAGCTTACAGTTTTTTTTATTTAAATACATTTCATTATAAATCAGGACAATTGATAGAATTCCTTCCTCTGTAAATATATTCATAGCTCCTTGAATGTGACCGCCATCAAACTCGTAAGGGTAGCGACAGCCTATAATGGTATAATCTTGAGAATATTCTCCTTGCAGTAACCGACCCACGGTTTTAGATTCTATGGAAATGAGGTCGCTGTGTTTTCCATCAATTGTTGGTAAACTGTGCTGTGTACTTGCATCACCAATTAAACACGGCTCGCTTTCCATTCTTTCCAAAGCCATTTTAATATCCACCTAAAAGTATATAACAAAACATTTATTATTTAAAGTACATGCAATACAATTTCGTCATTAGAAACGTTTAAGAGAAATATACTTTTGTATACACGTATAGTATAAAAAAATTCATAGTATTTACCTGCTGATTAATCATGGTCCTTTTTGACGATTTGCATTCCTGGACGTCTTCTTCTCGTTTACGCTTGTATGAAAACAGTGACCTTTTTGCTTTTATCATTGGTGACCGCTGGCATGAAGTTGAATGTGAAACAGATTCGGGAGAACTACCAAAACCACTATCACTGGAATCTTCGTCATCGCTGAGAAAATCGAATCTGACTGGTTTAAAGGTGTTTACTGACATCATTTCCTGAAAAAAATAAAATCAGAATTGTTTCAAGTTGTACGATTTGGGAAGAAAAAGAAGAAAAACGTTATTTTCCATTTACTTCGTTGTTTCAAACAAAACCTTTCAATTACTTACGGTGGATTGTGGAGATCTTACTGGACTCTGAAAATTGTAAAAAGACATGTTTCTGTAGAAAATATTAGGTATGAGAGGAAATCTTGTAATGACATTTAAGGGCAAAATGGTCGCGTTTTATACAGCATAGAAGCCATGTTGTGAGCACAGCTCACAATGGATTTAGAAGCACCGCCTCCATGTTTTTACAACTTGATTCAATCAGTCTCGTTAATAAATTTACACGTTGGATGATTGAATCATTTGATTTGATCAGTGAGTTAGTGTCCAATCATATTAATGGTGAAACCACGTGCTTGTTTTCTTATGATATTACCCGAAATAAACTCATCTAAAGATCACAAGAGTTGTAACTCAATATTGTGACACCTTTCTGATTTATTTTGTTTAGTTTATAATCACAGATTTTCACATCACTATGTGATATAGAGAATAGCAAGTAAGATGATTCTGGGCGATATGTTATCACATAGAGGACTATATCCGGGCTACTTTAGTGCGTGTGGGAGGAACGGGGAAGATTTTGGATACATCACATATTATATTATTACCGCCATCAATGAAATCAAATGGGGTTTAACGTCCCACTATTCACCAGACAATGAATATGCGTGAACAATTAATCGAGTCTCTACATACAACTAGTCACTTTATTTTAAATTTATTCATGAAAATGTTGCGTGCGTTTAAATAGCATGTATAGCTTACAGTTTTTTTTATTTAAATACATTTCATTATAAATCAGGACAATTGATAGAAATCATGAACTTTCTCCCTGTTCATTACGATCACGCGGTCTGTCAACGTTGCAATTGTCATAGTAGCGACCCCAACGTTAAAAACTCCTGCATTCGGACGAATAATTTCAATAAAAATATACTGTTCCGCTGCGACTGGACTAATGAACTGTGATATGAGGGAATTTTGCCCGGACATCGGAACTACAGCCTACTCATATATCGATTTCCAATTGCCAAGAGATCTTTTACGTGTACTCCAATGTATGCACGGGAATAATAGAAGACGGACATCCTGCATACATTGTGCTATGGGGTATATTTTGCTAGGACAACCAAAACTGACATCGAATTCCAACTTTCAAGGGATATTTTACGTGTACGCCAATATGTACACGGGAACTCACTATTTCGCCCAATCCGAAACTTTCTCGGCCAAAACAGGGAACGAACACGGGACCTCCAGGTTAGCTAGTCAACGTCCTACTGACTGATCCACTGTGGCTGACCTCAAGGTTAGCGAGCCAACACCCTACTCACTGAACTACCGATTCCCCCATACAGTCGTGCGTGCGCACCTTAATCTCGATTTGACCACGTTCGTTATTCTGGGATTTTGTTAGGGTCAATGACCAAAGGGGCCTCCCTCGATGAAATTGGAGGCTTTGAAGTTGAACTGAGATAAGGTTTAATGTCATAATTTTATGCACAAACCTAGTTGTGAGGATTTAATAGCCCTATTTCCCATAGATTCGCTGGTTTTTTTTACGGCGAATGGTCAATCAACATTTTAACTGTTTATTCAAGTTCGAAATTGGAAGGATACCCTGACGGTTACAATTTGGCTAGAAATGTCACTCCCAGCGCCTAATTACATTCACCGCGTGACCACGTCTAACCCAGGAAATTCTCGTATCAATTAAAAATGAAAGTTTTAATCCTTGTAAAACGTAATTTATTAGCGTGTGATATAACCACACATAACAGAACAATAAAGAGAACTTAAATTGTGTTTTCTTAAATATAATGTACAGAGACAACAATCAGTCTGTTTGTCATTACTTTATACATAGTTTATACATTAAATGTACATACCTTGTTACATTCGTAGAAAGCTTTATAACCTCCGTCTAAAAGATAAATTTCTGGATAATACAACTCTGGGTAACGATGACTGTTTTCTTTACGATCTAGACTTCTGAGCAATCTCATTCTGAAATAGAAAGTGAGAAAACATGAAATAATGGAAGATTTACAAAGTCCCGCTATTGGCATTTTCATTAGTATAGAAGTTTTATGTACGTTTATAATGAATAACTTGTGTGATAGCTTACAATTTGGGACCTCTTTTTGATGAATTATTCGGACGAATAATTTCAATAAAAATATACTGTTCCGCTGCGACTGGACTAATGAACTGTGATATGAGGGAATTTTGCCCGGACATCGGAACTACAGCCTACTCATATTGTGAGGATTTAATAGCCCTATTTCCCATAGATTCGCTGTTTTTTTTTTACGGCGAATGGTCAATCAACATTTTAACTGTTTATTCAAGTTCGAAATTGGAAGGATACCCTGACGGTTACAATTTGGCTAGAAATGTCACTCCCAGCGCCTAATTACATTCACCGCGTGACCACGTCTAACCCAGGAAATTCTCGTATAAATTAAAAATGAAAGTTTTAATCCTTGTAAAACGTAATTTATTAGCGTGTGATATAACCACACATAACAGAACAATAAAGAGAACTTAAATTGTGTTTTCTTAAATATAATGTACAGAGACAACAATCAGTCTGTTTGTCATTACTTTATACATAGTTTATACATTAAATGTACATACCTTGTTACATTCGTAGAAAGCTTTATAACCTCCGTCTAAAAGATAAATTTCTGGATAATACAACTCTGGGTAACGATGACTGTTTTCTTTACGATCTAGACTTCTGAGCAATCTCATTCTGAAATAGAAAGTGAGAAAACATGAAATAATGGAAGATTTACAAAGTCCCGCTATTGGCATTTTCATTAGTATAGAAGTTTTATGTACGTTTATAATGAATAACTTGTGTGATAACTTACAATTTGGGACCTCTTTTTGATGAAAATTCACAATGAAAGACTAAAACTTGACGTTTGCATATAACATTCGCTCTCTGGTTCTCCAAAAAAGATCGAATTCCTTCCTCTGTAAATATATTCATAGCTCCTTGAATGTGACCGCCATCAAACTCGTAAGGGTAGCGACAGTCTATAATGGTATAATCTTGAGAATATTCTCCTTGCAGTAATTCTATGGAAATGAGGTCGCTGTGTTTTCCATCAATTGTTGGTAAACTGTGCTGTGTACTTGCATCACCAATTAAACACGGCTCGCTTTCCATTCTTTCCAAAGCCATTTTAATATCCACCTAAAAGTATATAACAAATCATTTATTATTTAAAGTACATGCAATACAATTTCGTCATTAGAAACGTTTAAGAGAAATATACTTTTGTATACACGTATAGTATAAAATAATTCATAGTATTTACCTGCTGATTAATCATGGTCCTTTTTGACGATTTGCATTCCTGGACGTCTTCTTCTCGTTTACGCTTGTATGAAAACAGTGACCTTTTTGCTTTTATCATTGGTGACCGCTGGCATGAAGTTGAATGTGAAACAGATTCGGGAGAACTACCAAAACCACTATCACTGGAATCTTCGTCATCGCTGAGAAAATCGAATCTGACTGGTTTAAAGGTGTTTACTGACATCATTTCCCGATAAAAATAAAATCAGAATTGTTTCAAGTTGTACGATTTGGGAAGAAAAAGAAGAAAAACGTTATTTTCCATTTACTTCGTTGTTTCAAACAAAACCTTTCAATTACTTACGGTGGATTGTGGAGATCTTACTGGACTCTGAAAATTGTAAAAAGACATGTTTCTGTAGAAAATATTAGGTATGAGAGGAAATCTTGTAATGACATTTAAGGGCAAAATGGTCGCGTTTTATACAGCATAGAAGCCATGTTGTGAGCACAGCTCACAATGGATTTAGAAGCACCGCCTCCATGTTTTTACAACTTGATTCAATCAGTCTCGTTAATAAATTTACACGTTGGATGATTGAATCATTTGATTTGATCAGTGAGTTAGTGTTCAATCATATTAATGGTGAAACCACGTGCTTGTTTTCTTATGATATTACCCGAAATAAACTCATCTAAAGATCACAAGAGTTGCAACTCAATATTGTGACACCTTTAATCAGTTTCTGATTTATTTTGTTTAGTTTATAATCACAGATTTTCACATCACTATGTGATATAGAGAATAGCAAGTAAGATGATTCTGGGCGATATGTTATCACATAGAGGACTATATCCGGGCTACTTTAGTGCGTGTGGGAGGAACGGGGAAGATTTTGGATACATCACATATTATATTATTACCGCCATCAATGAAATCAAATGGGGTTTAACGTCCCACTATTCACCAGACAATGAATATGCGTGAATAATTAATCGAGTCTCTACATACAACTAGTCACTTTATTTTAAATTTATTCATGAATATGTTGCGTGCGTTTAAATAGCATGAATAGCTTACAGTTTTTTTTATTTAAATACATTTCATTATAAATCAGGACAATTGATAGAAATCATGAACTTTCTCCCTGTTCATTACGATCACGCGGTCTGTCAACGTTGCAATTGTCATAGTAGCGACCCCAACGTTAAAAACTCCTGCATTCGGACGAATAATTTCAATAAAAATATACTGTTCCGCTGCGACTGGACTAATGAACTGTGATATGAGGGAATTTTGCCCGGACATCGGAACTACAGCCTACTCATATATCGATTTCCAATTGCCAAGAGATCTTTTACGTGTACTCCAATGTATGCACGGGAATAATAGAAGACGGACATCCTGCATACATTGTGCTATGGGGTATATTTTGCTAGGACAACCAAAACTGACATCGAATTCCAACTTTCAAGGGATATTTTACGTGTACGCCAATATGTACACGGGAACTCACTATTTCGCCCAATCCGAAACTTTCTCGGCCAAAACAGGGAACGAACACGGGGCTTTGAGGGAATTTTGCCCGGACAGCGGAACTACGACCTACTCGTATATCGATTTCCAACTGCCAAGAGATCTTTAACGTGTACGCCAATGTGTGCACGGGAATAACAGGAGATGGACATATCTCACTGTTTCATCCTATCCTAAACTTTATCGTTATTAAAGGTCCAGGACTCAGTGGCTTTGATCCTTCCCCCATTTCTAAAAATCAAAATTCTTGTCTTATTAGTGTTAATAGACATATTCGATTTCTGAGTATAATTGTAAAGAGAATTTAAAAGGCTTTGAAAGCCTTCAATAGTTTCTGAAAATATGAACTTATCAGCATATATCAAAAGGAATAAATTACGTGTTTGGATATTAACTGAAGGACAATTGTGAAATATAAATTGAGACTCACAATCGTTAACAAAGAATGAAAGTAAAAGCGGAGAGAGGACCTCCCCCTGAATAATCCATTTTTATTTTCAAAATATTCAGATAACTTTATCATATAATGATCTTCTCTTTATTAACACCTTCATGAATTAATTTATACCGTAAGTTAGATCTGTCAACATCAATAAAACAACAATACAATCTCATTTTATTTTTTAAACTTCTATTGATAAGAGCCTGTAGAATAAATATGGCATCCACAGTTGTTTGATTTTTACGAAATCCAAACTAGCACGTGCTTATTTTTTTATTGTTTTTTTTTTATCAAATTGCGACAATCTGTTATTTAAAATCGAAGTAAGGGGTTTACCCAAACAGGATACAATTGTAATTCTTGTAAAATTATCGAGGTTATTCGGGTCCCCTCTTTTGAAAACCGGTACGATATTCCCAGCGGCTCAAAATGACGGATAGCATCAACAATCAAGAATGTTATAAAATATTTTAAGTAAACATGGTATACGTTCCGTCTCAAAATATTTTAGAATCTCGTTTTTAATGTTGTCACTAGCTGATGCTTTATTTAAATGTAACCGTTTAAGATCACAACACAAGAGTTGCAACTCAATATTGTGACACCCTATTGAAATCAGTTTCTGATTTAATTTGTGTTTTATCAAGTAACATGGTTCTGGGCGATATGTTATCACATAGTGGGCTACATTCCCGGCTAGTTTAGTGCGCGTGGGAGGGACGTGGTAGATTTTGTTTCATCACATATTACAACACCAGATAATGAAATGAAATCGTCCTATTGTCAACAGATAATGAATATGCGTGACCAGTTAATTGAGCCTCTCTATAGATACAACTAGCCCCTTAAATATATTCATGTATATGTATTTCATTACATGTTCAGGACAATTTATAGAAATCATGAACCTTCTCTCTATTTCGTACGATCACGCGGTGTACCAACGATGTAATTGTTGTAGCTTCAACCCCTCCATTAAAGTTTCCGCATTCGGACGAATAATTTCAATAAAAATATACAGTATGATGGCATAAAATGGGGTTTACCGTGCTACTGTTCTGCTTCAACTGGGCTAATGAAGGCGGAAATGTAATGAAACGGGGCTTAACGCATTACTGTTCTGGTCTGAATGAGATAATGAAGACGGGCACACATCACGCAGTGTGCTATGGGGGAGAATTTGCATGGATAGCGGTACTATTGCCTACACGAATATCGGTCGAATTCCAACTT
This sequence comes from Patella vulgata, assembly GCF_932274485.2. Classification (NCBI taxonomy): domain Eukaryota; kingdom Metazoa; phylum Mollusca; class Gastropoda; family Patellidae; genus Patella; species Patella vulgata. Next base: position 52,020,287 of record NC_065885.2, read on the forward strand.
TCAAGGGATCTTTTACATATATATACGACAATGTGTACACGGGACCTCGGTGTTCATCCCATCCGAACGACTATACGTTGTCCTTTTCCAGACACTCTGTCCTGCACCACTTACAAGGGGGAACCACGCCGGAAAATTCGGATAAACTTTCTCGGCCAACGCATGTTAGATAACTAACGTCCTACGTCCTGAACCACCTTGACTGACCTCCAGGTTAGCTAGCCAACGTACTACTCACTGAACCATCGTGACTTCCATACAGTATGTTAGTCTCGAAATGACTCCAATGTATGCACGAGAATAATAGAAGACGGACATCCTGCATACATTGTGCTATGGGGTATATTTTGCTAGGACAACCAAAACTGACATCGAAATCCAACTTTCAAGGGATATTTTACGTGTACGCCAATATGTACACGGGAACTCACTATTTCGCCCAAAACCACTATCACTGGAATCTTCGTCATCGCTGAGAAAATCGAATCTGACTGGTTTAAAGGTGTTTACTGACATCATTTTCTCGGCCAAAACAGGGAACGAACACGGGACCTCCAGGTTAGCTAGTCAACGTCCTACTGACTGATCCACTGTGGCTGACGTCAAGGTTAGCGAGCCAACATCCTACTCACTGAACTATCGATTCTCCCATACAGTCGTGCGTGCGCACCTTAATCTCGATTTGACCACGTTCGTTATTCTGGGATTTTGTTAGGGTCAATGACCAAAGGGGCCTCCCTCGATGAAATTGGAGGCTTTGAAGTTGAACTGAGATAAGGTTTAATGTCATAATTTTATGCACAAACCGAGTTGTGAGGATTTAATAGCCCTATTTCCCATAGATTCGCTGGGTTTTTTTACGGCGAATGGTCAATCAACATTTTAACTGTTTATTCAAGTTCGAAATTGGAAGGATACCCTGACGGTTACAATTTGGCTAGAAATGTCACTCCCAGCGCCTAATTACATTCACCGCGTGACCACGTCTAACCCAGGAAATTCTCGTATAAATTAAAAATGAAAGTTTTAATCCTTGTAAAACGTAATTTATTAGCGTGTGATATAACCACACATAACAGAACAATATTATATACAATTCTATAGATATAATTATAACAACAACATTTTAAAAACTTTAACAAGATAAAAACAATTAATCACATTATCACAGATCAGCTTCTAGATAAATTATAACAACTAACAAGAAATCACAAAAACAAAGGTTAACAATTTAGTATGGCGACTGGGCGACTCGGCGCGACCGGCTGCGCTTTTCACCTGCTGTCCAGGACTTAGATCTGGTACGAAAATGGCGGAGATCACTCGAGTGGTCTTCGTGAAGCATTGGTAGATAAGCCTGGGGATTACATTGAGCCTAAAATATAAAAATAAAGAGAACTTAAATTGTGTTTTCTTAAATATAATGTACAGAGACAACAATCAGTCTGTTTGTCATTACTTTATACATAGTTTATACATTAAATGTACATACCTTGTTACATTCGTAGAAAGCTTTATAACCTCCGTCTAAAAGATAAATTTCTGGATAATACAACTCTGGGTAACGATGACTGTTTTCTTTACGATCTAGACTTCTGAGCAATCTCATTCTGAAATAGAAAGTGAGAAAACATGAAATAATGGAAGATTTACAAAGTCCCGCTATTGGCATTTTCATTAGTATAGAAGTTTTATGTACGTTTATAATGAATAACTTGTGTGATAACTTACAATTTGGGACCTCTTTTTGATGAAAATTCACAATGAAAGACTAAAACTTGACGTTTGCATATAACATTCGCTCTCTGGTTCTCCAAAAAAGATCGAATTCCTTCCTCTGTAAATATATTCATAGCTCCTTGAATGTGACCGCCATCAAACTCGTAAGGGTAGCGACAGTCTATAATGGTATAATCTTGAGAATATTCTCCTTGCAGTAACCGACCCACGGTTTTAGATTCTATGGAAATGAGGTCGCTGTGTTTTCCATCAATTGTTGGTAAACTGTGCTGTGTACTTGCATCACCAATTAAACACGGCTCGCTTTCCATTCTTTCCAAAGCCATTTTAATATCCACCTAAAAGTATATAACAAATCATTTATTATTTAAAGTACATGCAATACAATTTCGTCATTAGAAACGTTTAAGAGAAATATACTTTTGTATACACGTATAGTATATAAAAAATTCATAGTATTTACCTGCTGATTAATCATGGTCCTTTTTGACGATTTGCATTCCTGGACGTCTTCTTCTCGTTTACGCTTGTATGAAAACAGTGACCGTTTTGCTTTTATCATTGGTGACCGCTGGCATGAAGTTGAATGTGAAACAGATTCGGGAGAACTACCAAAACCACTATCACTGGAATCTTCGTCATCGCTGAGAAAATCGAATCTGACTGGTTTAAAGGTGTTTACTGACATCATTTCCTGAAAAAAATAAAATCAGAATTGTTTCAAGTTGTACGATTTGGGAAGAAAAAGAAGAAAAACGTTATTTTCCATTTACTTCGTTGTTTCAAACAAAACCTTTCAATTACTTACGGTGGATTGTGGAGATCTTACTGGACTCTGAAAATTGTAAAAAGACATGTTTCTGTAGAAAATATTAGGTATGAGAGGAAATCTTGTAATGACATTTAAGGGCAAAATGGTCGCGTTTTATACAGCATAGAAGCCATGTTGTGAGCACAGCTCACAATGGATTTAGAAGCACCGCCTCCATGTTTTTACAACTTGATTCAATCAGTCTCGTTAATAAATTTACACGTTGGATGATTGAATCATTTGATTTGATCAGTGAGTTAGTGTTCAATCATATTAATGGTGAAACCACGTGCTTGTTTTCTTATGATATTACCCGAAATAAACTCATCTAAAGATCACAAGAGTTGCAACTCAATATTGTGACACCTTTAATCAGTTTCTGATTTATTTTGTTTAGTTTATAATCACAGATTTTCACATCACTATGTGATATAGAGAATAGCAAGTAAGATGATTCTGGGCGATATGTTATCACATAGAGGACTATATCCGGGCTACTTTAGTGCGTGTGGGAGGAACGGGGAAGATTTTGGATACATCACATATTATATTATTACCGCCATCAATGAAATCAAATGGGGTTTAACGTCCCACTATTCACCAGACAATGAATATGCGTGAACAATTAATCGAGTCTCTACATACAACTAGTCACTTTATTTTAAATTTATTCATGAATATGTTGCGTGCGTTTAAATAGCATGAATAGCTTACAGTTTTTTTTATTTAAATACATTTCATTATAAATCAGGACAATTGATAGAAATCATGAACTTTCTCCCTGTTCATTACGATCACGCGGTCTGTCAACGTTGCAATTGTCATAGTAGCGACCCCAACGTTAAAAACTCCTGCATTCGGACGAATAATTTCAATAAAAATATACTGTTCCGCTGCGACTGGACTAATGAACTGTGATATGAGGGAATTTTGCCCGGACATCGGAACTACAGCCTACTCATATATCGATTTCCAATTGCCAAGAGATCTTTTACGTGTACTCCAATGTATGCACGGGAATAATAGAAGACGGACATCCTGCATACATTGTGCTATGGGGTATATTTTGCTAGGACAATCAAAACTGACATCGAATTCCAACTTTCAAGGGATATTTTACGTGTACGCCAATATGTACACGGGAACTCACTATTTCGCCCATTCCGAAACTTTCTCGGCCAAAACAGGGAACGAACACGGGGCTTTGAGGGAATTTTGCCCGGACAGCGGAACTACGACCTACTCGTATATCGATTTCCAACTGCCAAGAGATCTTTAACGTGTACGCCAATGTGTGCACGGGAATAACAGGAGATGGACATATCTCACTGTTTCATCCTATCCTAAACTTTATCGTTATTAAAGGTCCAGGACTCAGTGGCTTTGATCCTTCCCCCATTTCTAAAAATCAAAATTCTTGTCTTATTAGTGTTAATAGACATATTCGATTTCTGAGTATAATTGTAAAGAGAATTTAAAAGGCTTTGAAAGCCTTCAATAGTTTCTGAAAATATGAACTTATCAGCATATATCAAAAGGAATAAATTACGTGTTTGGATATTAACTGAAGGACAATTGTGAAATATAAATTGAGACTCACAATCGTTAACAAAGAATGAAAGTAAAAGCGGAGAGGGGACCTCCCCCTGAATAATCCATTTTTATTTTCAAAATATTCAGATAACTTTATCAGATAATGATCTTCTCTTTATTAACACCTTCATGAATTAATTTATACCGTAAGTTAGATCTGTCAACATCAATAAAACAACAATACAATCTCATTTTATTTTTTAAACTTCTATTGATAAGAGCCTGTAGAATAAATATGGCATCCACAGTTGTTTGATTTTTACGAAATCCAAACTAGCACGTGCTTATTTTTTTATTGTTTTTTTTTTATCAAATTGCGACAATCTGTTATTTAAAATCGAAGTAAGGGGTTTACCCAAACAGGATACAATTGTAATTCTTGTAAAATTATCGAGGTTATTCGGGTCCCCTCTTTTGAAAACCGGTACGATATTCCCAGCGGCTCAAAATGACGGATAGCATCAACAATCAAGAATGTTATAAAATATTTTAAGTAAACATGGTATACGTTCCGTCTCAAAATATTTTAGAATCTCGTTTTTAATGTTGTCACTAGCTGATGCTTTATTTAAATGTAACCGTTTAAGATCACAACACAAGAGTTGCAACTCAATATTGTGACACCCTATTGAAATCAGTTTCTGATTTAATTTGTGTTTTATCAAGTAACATGGTTCTGGGCGATATGTTATCACATAGTGGGCTACATTCCCGGCTAGTTTAGTGCGCGTGGGAGGGACGTGGTAGATTTTGTTTCATCACATATTACAACACCAGATAATGAAATGAAATCGTCCTATTGTCAACAGATAATGAATATGCGTGACCAGTTAATTGAGCCTCTCTATAGATACAACTAGCCCCTTAAATATATTCATGTATATGTATTTCATTACATGTTCAGGACAATTTATAGAAATCATGAACCTTCTCTCTATTTCGTACGATCACGCGGTGTACCAACGATGTAATTGTTGTAGCTTCAACCCCTCCATTAAAGTTTCCGCATTCGGACGAATAATTTCAATAAAAATATACAGTATGATGGCATAAAATGGGGTTTACCGTGCTACTGTTCTGCTTCAACTGGGCTAATGAAGGCGGAAATGTAATGAAACGGGGCTTAACGCATTACTGTTCTGGTCTGAATGAGATAATGAAGACGGGCACACATCACGCAGTGTGCTATGGGGGAGAATTTGCATGGATAGCGGTACTATTGCCTACACGAATATCGGTCGAATTCCAACTTTCAAGGGATCTTTTACATATATATACGACAATGTGTACACGGGACCTCGGTGTTCATCCCATCCGAACGACTATACGTTGTCCTTTTCCAGACACTCTGTCCTGCACCACTTACAAGGGGGAACCACGCCGGAAAATTCGGATAAACTTTCTCGGCCAACGCATGTTAGATAACTAACGTCCTACGTCCTGAACCACCTTGACTGACCTCCAGGTTAGCTAGCCAACGTACTACTCACTGAACCATCGTGACTTCCATACAGTATGTTAGTCTCGAAATGACTCCAATGTATGCACGAGAATAATAGAAGACGGACATCCTGCATACATTGTGCTATGGGGTATATTTTGCTAGGACAACCAAAACTGACATCGAAATCCAACTTTCAAGGGATATTTTACGTGTACGCCAATATGTACACGGGAACTCACTATTTCGCCCAAAACCACTATCACTGGAATCTTCGTCATCGCTGAGAAAATCGAATCTGACTGGTTTAAAGGTGTTTACTGACATCATTTTCTCGGCCAAAACAGGGAACGAACACGGGACCTCCAGGTTAGCTAGTCAACGTCCTACTGACTGATCCACTGTGGCTGACGTCAAGGTTAGCGAGCCAACATCCTACTCACTGAACTATCGATTCTCCCATACAGTCGTGCGTGCGCACCTTAATCTCGATTTGACCACGTTCGTTATTCTGGGATTTTGTTAGGGTCAATGACCAAAGGGGCCTCCCTCGATGAAATTGGAGGCTTTGAAGTTGAACTGAGATAAGGTTTAATGTCATAATTTTATGCACAAACCGAGTTGTGAGGATTTAATAGCCCTATTTCCCATAGATTCGCTGGGTTTTTTTACTGTTTATTCAAGTTCGAAATTGGAAGGATACCCTGACGGTTACAATTTGGCTAGAAATGTCACTCCCAGCGCCTAATTACATTCACCGCGTGACCACGTCTAACCCAGGAAATTCTCGTATAAATTAAAAATGAAAGTTTTAATCCTTGTAAAACGTAATTTATTAGCGTGTGATATAACCACACATAACAGAACAATATTATATACAATTCTATAGATATAATTATAACAACAACATTTTAAAAACTTTAACTAGATAAAAACAATTAATCACATTATCACAGATCAGCTTCTAGATAAATTATAACAACTAACAAGAAATCACAAAAACAAAGGTTAACAATTTAGTATGGCGACTGGGCGACTCGGCGCGACCGGCTGCGCTTTTCACCTGCTGTCCAGGACTTAGATCTGGTACGAAAATGGCGGAGATCACTCGAGTGGTCTTCGTGAAGCATTGGTAGATAAGCCTGGGGATTACATTGAGCCTAAAATATAAAAATAAAGAGAACTTAAATTGTGTTTTCTTAAATATAATGTACAGAGACAACAATCAGTCTGTTTGTCATTACTTTATACATAGTTTATACATTAAATGTACATACCTTGTTACATTCGTAGAAAGCTTTATAACCTCCGTCTAAAAGATAAATTTCTGGATAATACAACTCTGGGTAACGATGACTGTTTTCTTTACGATCTAGACTTCTGAGCAATCTCATTCTGAAATAGAAAGTGAGAAAACATGAAATAATGGAAGATTTACAAAGTCCCGCTATTGGCATTTTCATTAGTATAGAAGTTTTATGTACGTTTATAATGAATAACTTGTGTGATAACTTACAATTTGGGACCTCTTTTTGATGAAAATTCACAATGAAAGACTAAAACTTGACGTTTGCATATAACATTCGCTCTCTGGTTCTCCAAAAAAGATCGAATTCCTTCCTCTGTAAATATATTCATAGCTCCTTGAATGTGACCGCCATCAAACTCGTAAGGGTGGCGACAGTCTATAATGGTATAATCTTGAGAATATTCTCCTTGCAGTAACCGACCCACGGTTTTAGATTCTATGGAAATGAGGTCGCTGTGTTTTCCATCAATTGTTGGTAAACTGTGCTGTGTACTTGCATCACCAATTAAACACGGCTCGCTTTCCATTCTTTCCAAAGCCATTTTAATATCCACCTAAAAGTATATAACAAATCATTTATTATTTAAAGTACATGCAATACAATTTCGTCATTAGAAACGTTTAAGAGAAATATACTTTTGTATACACGTATAGTATATAAAAAATTCATAGTATTTACCTGCTGATTAATCATGGTCCTTTTTGACGATTTGCATTCCTGGACGTCTTCTTCTCGTTTACGCTTGTATGAAAACAGTGACCGTTTTGCTTTTATCATTGGTGACCGCTGGCATGAAGTTGAATGTGAAACAGATTCGGGAGAACTACCAAAACCACTATCACTGGAATCTTCGTCATCGCTGAGAAAATCGAATCTGACTGGTTTAAAGGTGTTTACTGACATCATTTCCTGAAAAAAATAAAATCAGAATTGTTTCAAGTTGTACGATTTGGGAAGAAAAAGAAGAAAAACGTTATTTTCCATTTACTTCGTTGTTTCAAACAAAACCTTTCAATTACTTACGGTGGATTGTGGAGATCTTACTGGACTCTGAAAATTGTAAAAAGACATGTTTCTGTAGAAAATATTAGGTATGAGAGGAAATCTTGTAATGACATTTAAGGGCAAAATGGTCGCGTTTTATACAGCATAGAAGCCATGTTGTGAGCACAGCTCACAATGGATTTAGAAGCACCGCCTCCATGTTTTTACAACTTGATTCAATCAGTCTCGTTAATAAATTTACACGTTGGATGATTGAATCATTTGATTTGATCAGTGAGTTAGTGTTCAATCATATTAATGGTGAAACCACGTGCTTGTTTTCTTATGATATTACCCGAAATAAACTCATCTAAAGATCACAAGAGTTGTAACTCAATATTGTGACACCTTTAATCAGTTTCTGATTTATTTTGTTTAGTTTATAATCACAGATTTTCACATCACTATGTGATATAGAGAATAGCAAGTAAGATGATTCTGGGCGATATGTTATCACATAGAGGACTATATCCGGGCTACTTTAGTGCGTGTGGGAGGAACGGGGAAGATTTTGGATACATCACATATTATATTATTACCGCCATCAATGAAATCAAATGGGGTTTAACGTCCCACTATTCACCAGACAATGAATATACGTGAACAATTAATCGAGTCTCTACATACAACTAGTCACTTTATTTTAAATTTATTCATGAATATGTTGCGTGCGTTTAAATAGCATGAATAGCTTACAGTTTTTTTTATTTAAATACATTTCATTATAAATCAGGACAATTGATAGAAATCATGAACTTTCTCCCTGTTCATTACGATCACGCGGTCTGTCAACGTTGCAATTGTCATAGTAGCGACCCCAACGTTAAAAACTCCTGCATTCGGACGAATAATTTCAATAAAAATATACTGTTCCGCTGCGACTGGACTAATGAACTGTGATATGAGGGAATTTTGCCCGGACATCGGAACTACAGCCTACTCATATATCGATTTCCAATTGCCAAGAGATCTTTTACGTGTACTCCAATGTATGCACGGGAATAATAGAAGACGGACATCCTGCATACATTGTGCTATGGGGTATATTTTGCTAGGACAATCAAAACTGACATCGAATTCCAACTTTCAAGGGATATTTTACGTGTACGCCAATATGTACACGGGAACTCACTATTTCGCCCATTCCGAAACTTTCTCGGCCGAAACAGGGAACGAACACGGGACCTCCAGGTTAGCTAGTCAACGTCCTACTGACTGATCCACTGTGGCTGACCTCAAGGTTAGCGAGCCAACATCCTACTCACTGAACTACCGATTCTCCCATACAGTCGTGCGTGCGCACCTTAATCTCGATTTGACCACGTTCGTTATTCTGGGATTTTGTTAGGGTCAATGACCAAAGGGGCCTCCCTCGATGAAATTGGAGGCTTTGAAGTTGAACTGAGATAAGGTTTAATGTCATAATTTTATGCACAAACCTAGTTGTGAGGATTTAATAGCCCTATTTCCCATAGATTCGCTGTTTTTTTTACGGCGAATTGGAAGGATACCCTGACGGTTACAATTTGGCTAGAAATGTCACTCCCAGCGCCTAATTACATTCACCGCGTGACCACGTCTAACCCAGGAAATTCTCGTATAAATTAAAAATGAAAGTTTTAATCCTTGTAAAACGTAATTTATTAGCGTGTGATATAACCACACATAACAGAACAATATTATATACAATTCTATAGATATAATTATAACAACAACATTTTAAAAACTTTAACAAGATAAAAACAATTAATCACATTATCACAGATCAGCTTCTAGATAAATTATAACAACTAACAAGAAATCACAAAAACAAAGGTTAACAATTTAGTATGGCGACTGGGCGACTCGGCGCGACCGGCTGCGCTTTTCACCTGCTGTCCAGGACTTAGATCTGGTACGAAAATGGCGGAGATCACTCGAGTGGTCTTCGTGAAGCATTGGTAGATAAGCCTGGGGATTACATTGAGCCTAAAATATAAAAAATAAAGAGAACTTAAATTGTGTTTTCTTAAATATAATGTACAGAGACAACAATCAGTCTGTTTGTCATTACTTTATACATAGTTTATACATTAAATGTACATACCTTGTTACATTCGTAGAAAGCTTTATAACCTCCGTCTAAAAGATAAATTTCTGGATAATACAACTCTGGGTAACGATGACTGTTTTCTTTACGATCTAGACTTCTGAGCAATCTCATTCTGAAATAGAAAGTGAGAAAACATGAAATAATGGAAGATTTACAAAGTCCCGCTATTGGCATTTTCATTAGTATAGAAGTTTTATGTACGTTTATAATGAATAACTTGTGTGATAACTTACAATTTGGGACCTCTTTTTGATGAATTATTCGGACGAATAATTTCAATAAAAATATACTGTTCCGCTGCGACTGGACTAATGAACTGTGATATGAGGGAATTTTGCCCGGACATCGGAACTACAGCCTACTCATATATCGATTTCCAATTGCCAAGAGATCTTTTACGTGTACTCCAATGTATGCACGGGAATAATAGAAGACGGACATCCTGCATACATTGTGCTATGGGGTATATTTTGCTAGGACAATCAAAACTGACATCGAATTCCAACTTTCAAGGGATATTTTACGTGTACGCCAATATGTACACGGGAACTCACTATTTCGCCCATTCCGAAACTTTCTCGGCCGAAACAGGGAACGAACACGGGACCTCCAGGTTAGCTAGTCAACGTCCTACTGACTGATCCACTGTGGCTGACCTCAAGGTTAGCGAGCCAACATCCTACTCACTGAACTACCGATTCTCCCATACAGTCGTGCGTGCGCACCTTAATCTCGATTTGACCACGTTCGTTATTCTGGGATTTTGTTAGGGTCAATGACCAAAGGGGCCTCCCTCGATGAAATTGGAGGCTTTGAAGTTGAACTGAGATAAGGTTTAATGTCATAATTTTATGCACAAACCTAGTTGTGAGGATTTAATAGCCCTATTTCCCATAGATTCGCTGTTTTTTTTACGGCGAATTGGAAGGATACCCTGACGGTTACAATTTGGCTAGAAATGTCACTCCAAGCGCCTAATTACATTCACCGCGTGACCACGTCTAACCCAGGAAATTCTCGTATAAATTAAAAATGAAAGTTTTAATCCTTGTAAAACGTAATTTATTAGCGTGTGATATAACCACACATAACAGAACAATATTATATACAATTCTATAGATATAATTATAACAACAACATTTTAAAAACTTTAACAAGATAAAAACAATTAATCACATTATCACAGATCAGCTTCTAGATAAATTATAACAACTAACAAGAAATCACAAAAACAAAGGTTAACAATTTAGTATGGCGACTGGGCGACTCGGCGCGACCGGCTGCGCTTTTCACCTGCTGTCCAGGACTTAGATCTGGTACGAAAATGGCGGAGATCACTCGAGTGGTCTTCGTGAAGCATTGGTAGATAAGCCTGGGGATTACATTGAGCCTAAAATATAAAAAATAAAGAGAACTTAAATTGTGTTTTCTTAAATATAATGTACAGAGACAACAATCAGTCTGTTTGTCATTACTTTATACATAGTTTATACATTAAATGTACATACCTTGTTACATTCGTAGAAAGCTTTATAACCTCCGTCTAAAAGATAAATTTCTGGATAATACAACTCTGGGTAACGATGACTGTTTTCTTTACGATCTAGACTTCTGAGCAATCTCATTCTGAAATAGAAAGTGAGAAAACATGAAATAATGGAAGATTTACAAAGTCCCGCTATTGGCATTTTCATTAGTATAGAAGTTTTATGTACGTTTATAATGAATAACTTGTGTGATAACTTACAATTTGGGACCTCTTTTTGATGAATTATTCGGACGAATAATTTCAATAAAAATATACTGTTCCGCTGCGACTGGACTAATGAACTGTGATATGAGGGAATTTTGCCCGGACATCGGAACTACAGCCTACTCATATATCGATTTCCAATTGCCAAGAGATCTTTTACGTGTACTCCAATGTATGCACGGGAATAATAGAAGACGGACATCCTGCATACATTGTGCTATGGGGTATATTTTGCTAGGACAACCAAAACTGACATCGAATTCCAACTTTCAAGGGATATTTTACGTGTACGCCAATATGTACACGGGAACTCACTATTTCGCCCAATCCGAAACTTTCTCGGCCAAAACAGGGAACGAACACGGGACCTCCAGGTTAGCTAGTCAAAGTCCTACTGACTGATCCACTGTGGCCGACCTCAAGGTTAGCGAGCCAACATCCTACTCACTGAACTACCGATTCTCCCATACAGTCGTGCGTGCGCACCTTAATCTCGATTTGACCACGTTCGTTATTCTGGGATTTTGTTAGGGTCAATGACCAAAGGGACCTCCCTCGATGAAATTGGAGGCTTTGAAGTTGAACTGAGATATGGTTTAATGTCATAATTTTATGCACAAACCGAGTTGTGAGGATTTAATAGCCCTATTTCCCATAGATTCGCTGGGGTTTTTTTACGGCGAATGGTCAATCAACATTTTAACTGTTTATTCAAGTTCGAAATTGGAAGGATACCCTGACGGTTACAATTTGGCTAGAAATGTCACTCCCAGCGCCTAATTACATTCACCGCGTGACCACGTCTAACCCAGGAAATTCTCGTATAAATTAAAAATGAAAGTTTTAATCCTTGTAAAACGTAATTTATTAGCGTGTGATATAACCACACATAACAGAACAATATTATATACAATTCTATAGATATAATTATAACAACAACATTTTAAAAACTTTAACAAGATAAAAACAATTAATCACATTATCACAGATCAGCTTCTAGATAAATTATAACAACTAACAAGAAATCACAAAAACAAAGGTTAACAATTTAGTATGGCGACTGGGCGACTCGGCGCGACCGACTGCGCTTTTCACCTGCTGTCCAGGACTTAGATCTGGTACGAAAATGGCGGAGATCACTCGAGTGGTCTTCGTGAAGCATTGGTAGATAAGCCTGGGGATTACATTGAGCCTAAAATATAAAAAATAAAGAGAACTTAAATTGTGTTTTCTTAAATATAATGTACAGAGACAACAATCAGTCTGTTTGTCATTACTTTATACATAGTTTATACATTAAATGTACATACCTTGTTACATTCGTAGAAAGCTTTATAACCTCCGTCTAAAAGATAAATTTCTGGATAATACAACTCTGGGTAACGATGACTGTTTTCTTTACGATCTAGACTTCTGAGCAATCTCATTCTGAAATAGAAAGTGAGAAAACATGAAATAATGGAAGATTTACAAAGTCCCGCTATTGGCATTTTCATTAGTATAGAAGTTTTATGTACGTTTATAATGAATAACTTGTGTGATAACTTAAAATTTGGGACCTCTTTTTGATGAAAATTCACAATGAAAGACTAAAACTTGACGTTTGCATATAACACTCGCTCTCTGGTTCTCCAAAAAAGATCGAATTCCTTCCTCTGTAAATATATTCATAGCTCCTTGAATGTGACCGCCATCAAACTCGTAAGGGTAGCGACAGTCTATAATGGTATAATCTTGAGAATATTCTCCTTGCAGTAACCGACCCACGGTTTTAGATTCTATGGAAATGAGGTCGCTGTGTTTTCCATCAATTGTTGGTAAACTGTGCTGTGTACTTGCATCACCAATTAAACACGGCTCGCTTTCCATTCTTTCCAAAGCCATTTTAATATCCACCTAAAAGTATATAACAAATCATTTATTATTTAAAGTACATGCAATACAATTTCGTCATTTGAAACGTTTAAGAGAAATATACCTTTGTATACACGTATAGTATAAAAAAATTCATAGTATTTACCTGCTGATTAATCATGGTCCTTTTTGACGATTTGCATTCCTGGACGTCTTCTTCTCGTTTACGCTTGTATGAAAACAGTGACCTTTTTGCTTTTATCATTGGTGACCGCTGGCATGAAGTTGAATGTGAAACAGATTCGGGAGAACTACCAAAACCACTATCACTGGAATCTTCGTCATCGCTGAGAAAATCGAATCTGACTGGTTTAAAGGTGTTTACTGACATCATTTCCTGAAGAAAATAAAATCAGAATTGTTTCAAGTTGTACGATTTGGGAAGAAAAAGAAGAAAAACGTTATTTTCCATTTACTTCGTTGTTTCAAACAAAACCTTTCAATTACTTACGGTGTATTGTGGAGATCTTACTGGACTCTGAAAATTGTAAAAAGACATGTTTCTGTAGAAAATATTAGGTATGAGAGAAAATCTTGTAATGACATTTAAGGGCAAAATGGTCGCGTTTTATACAGCATAGAAGCCATGTTGTGAGCACAGCTCACAATGGATTTAGAAGCACCGCCTCCATGTTTTTACAACTTGATTCAATCAGTCTCGTTAATAAATTTACACGTTGGATGATTGAATCATTTGATTTGATCAGTGAGTTAGTGTTCAATCATATTAATGGTGAAACCACGTGCTTGTTTTCTTATGATATTACCCGAAATAAACTCATCTAAAGATCACAAGAGTTGTAACTCAATATTGTGACACCTTTAATCAGTTTCTGATTTATTTTGTTTAGTTTATAATCACAGATTTTCACATCACTATGTGATATAGAGAATAGCAAGTAAGATGATTCTGGGCGATATGTTATCACATAGAGGACTATATCCGGGCTACTTTAGTGCGTGTGGGAGGAACGGGGAAGATTTTGGATACATCACATATTATATTATATTACCGCCATCAATGAAATCAAATGGGGTTTAACGTCCCACTATTCACCAGACAATGAATATGCGTGAACAATTAATCGAGTCTCTATATACAACTAGTCACTTTATTTTAAATTTATTCATGAATATGTTGCGTGCGTTTAAATGGCATGAATTGCTTACAGTTGTTTTTATTTAAATACATTTCATTATAAATCAGGACAATTGATAGAAATCATGAACTTTCTCCCTGTTCAGTACGATCACGCGGTCTGTCAACGATGCAATTGTCGTAGTAACGACCCCAACGTTAAAAACTCCTGCATTCGGACGAATAATTTCAAAAAAAATATACTGTTCCGCTGCGACTGGACTAATGAACTGTGATATGAGGGAATTCTGCCCGGACAGCGGAACTACGGACTAATCATATATCGATTTCCAATTGCCAAGAGATCTTTTACGTGTACTCCAATGTATGCACGGGAATAATAGAAGACGGACATCCTTCATACATTGTGCTATGGGGTATATTTTGCTAGGACAACCAAAACTGACATCGAATTCCAACTTTCAAGGGATCTTTTACGTGTACGCCAATATGTACACGAGAACTCACTGTTTCGCCACATCCGAAACTTTCTCGGCCAAGACAAGGAACGAACACGGGGCTTTGAGGGAATTTTGCCCGGACAGCGGAACTACGACCTACTCGTATATCGATTTCCAACTGCCAAGAGATCTTTAACGTGTACGCCAATGTGTGCACGGGAATAACAGGAGATGGACATATCTCACTGTTTCATCCTATCCTAAACTTTATCGTTATTAAAGGTCCAGGACTCAGTGGCTTTGATCCTTCCCCCATTTCTAAAAATCAAAATTCTTGTCTTATTAGTGTTAATAGACATATTCGATTTCTGAGTATAATTGTAAAGAGAATTTAAAAGGCTTTGAAAGCCTTCAATAGTTTCTGAAAATATGAACTTATCAGCATATATCAAAAGGAATAAATTACGTGTTTGGATATTAACTGAAGGACAATTGTGAAATATAAATTGAGACTCACAATCGTTAACAAAGAATGAAAGTAAAAGCGGAGAGAGGACCTCCCCCTGAATAATCCATTTTTATTTTCAAAATATTCAGATAACTTTATCATATAATGATCTTCTCTTTATTAACACCTTCATGAATTAATTTATACCGTAAGTTAGATCTGTCAACATCAATAAAACAACAATACAATCTCATTTTATTTTTTAAACTTCTATTGATAAGAGCCTGTAGAATAAATATGGCATCCACAGTTGTTTGATTTTTACGAAATCCAAACTAGCACGTGCTTATTTTTTTATTGTTTTTTTTTTATCAAATTGCGACAATCTGTTATTTAAAATCGAAGTAAGGGGTTTACCCAAACAGGATACAATTGTAATTCTTGTAAAATTATCGAGGTTATTCGGGTCCCCTCTTTTGAAAACCGGTACGATATTCCCAGCGGCTCAAAATGACGGATAGCATCAACAATCAAGAATGTTATAAAATATTTTAAGTAAACATGGTATACGTTCCGTCTCAAAATATTTTAGAATCTCGTTTTTAATGTTGTCACTAGCTGATGCTTTATTTAAATGTAACCGTTTAAGATCACAACACAAGAGTTGCAACTCAATATTGTGACACCCTATTGAAATCAGTTTCTGATTTAATTTGTGTTTTATCAAGTAACATGGTTCTGGGCGATATGTTATCACATAGTGGGCTACATTCCCGGCTAGTTTAGTGCGCGTGGGAGGGACGTGGTAGATTTTGTTTCATCACATATTACAACACCAGATAATGAAATGAAATGAAATCGTCCTATTGTCAACAGATAATGAATATGCGTGACCAGTTAATTGAGCCTCTCTATAGATACAACTAGCCCCTTAAATATATTCATGTATATGTATTTCATTACATGTTCAGGACAATTTATAGAAATCATGAACCTTCTCTCTATTTCGTACGATCACGCGGTGTACCAACGATGTAATTGTTGTAGCTTCAACCCCTCCATTAAAGTTTCCGCATTCGGACGAATAATTTCAATAAAAATATACAGTATGATGGCATAAAATGGGGTTTACCGTGCTACTGTTCTGCTTCAACTGGGCTAATGAAGGCGGAAATGTAATGAAACGGGGCTTAACGCATTACTGTTCTGGTCTGAATGGGATAATGAAGACGGGCACACATCACGCAGTGTGCTATGGGGGAGAATTTGCATGAACAGCGGTACTATTGCCTACACGAATATCGGTCGAATTCCAACTTTCAAGGGATCTTTTACATATATATACGACAATGTGTACACGGGACCTCGGTGTTTCATCCCATCCGAACGACTATACGTTGTCCCTTTCCAGACACTCTGTCCTGCACCACTTACAAGGGGGAACCACGCCGGAAAATTCGGATAAACTTTCTCGGCCAACGCATGTTAGATAACTAACGTCCTACGTCCTGAACCACCTTGACTGACCTCCAGGTTAGCTAGCCAACGTCCTACTCACTGAACCATCGTGGCTTCCATACAGTATGTTAGTCTCGAAATGACCCAGTTAGTGCCGAGTGTGTGCGCATGTTATAACAGAATTGACTACGTTCTTTTTTTGTGTGTTTGTTAGGGTCAATGACCGAAGGGGCCCCTCTCGATGAAATGTTAGGAGTTGAATTGAGATAAGGTTTAGTGTCTTACTTTTCTACACCAACCGAGAATAAAAGAGTCGTAGAGATTTAATGCCACCATTTCCCATAGATTCACTAATTTTCAAGGCGAACGCTCGATCAACATTTTAACAATTTATTTAAATTCCGAATTGTAATGATACCTCGACAGTTACAATTTGGCTACAAATGTCACTGACAGCGCAAAATTACATTCCACGCGTGACCATGTCGGTCAATGATCATAAAGTCATGATGGCCCAGGGAATTCTCGTATAAATCATAAATAAAAGTTGAAATCATTGTAAAACGTAATTTATTGGCGTGTGATATAACCACACATAACATAACAATATTATATACAATTCTATACATATAATTATAACAACACGTTTTAGAAACTTTAAAAGGATAATACCAATAAATCACATTATCAGCTTTTATTTAAATGATAACAACTATTATTAACTAGATCAACCGACGTGATCCTTGACGAGCGCAATATAAATGAAATGTTTCAATCGGATAATCTTGCTTTCATGTCGGTTGTGTACAGAAGTTATTTCCCTTGCATTGTGTTGTTTCACGCGTTTGTTATGAAATTTGGTTCCAATTTTTGTTTATGACATATTGTATGTCCGTTAGTTATTAATTGTTGATAATCTACAGTCTGATCCCCAGTGACTGTTATAGAGATAGAACAATATTGAAATTCAGAATGACTAGATTGCAAATCGAGAAGACGTCTGTCCGTTTCCGTTCGCACTCCTTAACAAATGCGATAAAGTGAGATTTTCTCCCCGTCTGCTATTTGCAGATACTAGAGTGGAAGTGCTACCCTCTTGTTTGGCAGCAATGCACAAACGCTAAGATCTAGTGATACGACGGGGTGCTAACCAAATTCCAATTAATTTTGGACCTTTCCATTTTAACTTTACCAAAAAAGGCATTTGACGGCAAGATGTCATTTATTAACTTTAGCATTGATCAACCTTGGTATTCTCTGTTTCATTATCATGGTATGTTCGGACATTTAGTCCGCTTGGTATCACCGGCGTATAATTTCTCACAGAGGGGTCGAATACATAAAATCCCCGAGAAAGAGATAAAAAAAACTGTAATATATCTTTTGAAGTTTCTGTATGGGAACTCAAGAGGTCAGACAAAGAGAGGATATCAAAGACAATTTAATCTTCTTTGAAGCTTATCAATAGATATTTATATCCGTAGGTGAGCTGCCGATCGGAAGCCGAAGCGGAAATTTTTCTTATAGTAATAATTACATTTTATTCATCCTATAAATTGGCACAAACACGAAATCAAAACACTGTTAGGTTTAATATTACGAGGACCACAAAGAGTCGGTAAACTGATGTAAAATGTAAAATGTAATAAACTAACTACAGTAACAAATGTGCATAAATAAGATAGGAATATTGGAAGTTAATGCAGAAAACTTGATATTGATGATGACAAAATGGAAGGCGTGCTATTCTGATGAGTATTGGCCTCAGGAGGTGTTTTCAGGAATCATATTGTACTGAATACCACAAAATACATAACAAAGACGGTGTGCGAGCCCCCACTGTATCCGCGCCTACGAATTACCCCCCCCCCCCCAAACTATAAAAATCAATCTATACCCCATAATTTACTATTCGAATGGTAGTTTTTGTTAAATGTATAATAATTGTTGTAGATAAGGATATTACGAAGACGAACGGTGCGAAGTAGCACTAGTAGCATCTCAGCACGGTTCCTGTCGATATTCGTGCATATCCGACCGTAACTTCATAAATTATGGGCCCTGATCGTGCAGAAAATCACATTTTTAGTTTGTGGGCCCTCTAGAGTTCTCCATTTTTAGCTGATGTTAAACCCGGTTCAAATATAACACCGTTACACCATAAGCCCGGATCAGTTTGATTTCCAAAATCGGACCGAAACTGTCCATCAAAATGTTTCAACTTTACGCAAATAATTTAAAAGCACGTAATATCGAAAGGTTCATTTCGATATTCGCGCATTTTGGATCGTACGTGAAAAGTATGTTTATAACCAACCGATATTGGCTCATATCGAAAGTTAACTTATGGCCCTTGATTGTACGAAAAATCATGTTTTTAACTTGTGGAATCTCTAGAGGTCATAATATTCATCCGGTTTTGATGAAACTAAAGTTTATATCCCACAGATCTCGGTTCCTTTTGATATTGAAGTATGTCGGACTGAAACATCGTGGATTATGGCCCTGATTATATGCGAAATCATTTTGTTAGCTTGTTCTCTGTCCACCTCTTGCAAACGTGACCGTATGTTGCATGGCAACCGCTTGTTTAATTAAATTATTAACTATCAATCCGTTTAAACCCAAAAGCATCCGATGTTCTAGAGCGTTGACCATGGTCTTGGCACATGAATAAATATCCCATTAATGATTTATAACACAAAGACCTGCATTAGGCAGATTTAGCTCTTACATAATGAATCTTTAAATAGAAAGTTCAATAGGGGTATTCATCAAACTTGAACAACTAGAATCGTCATATGAGAAAATTGTCATAATGTAAAAAGGTACCGTGTTTTCTGGATATGATTGATTTGGGATTAGTTATTGCGGTTTCTATAGTAAAGCTACAAGCGTCAGTGTGCTGTTTTGTGTTGAAATTAGGTTAGTGGTCTATAATTTGAGAAATAAAAAACAACGTTTTTGTTCCATGGCTTGTTGATTGGTCAACAGATCGGAGACATTTAACATCAGTTTCATATTAGTTAGTCCTATTAATAATGTTCGAGTTATTGATGTACAATTTGATTGCTTAAGCTGGATATTTGGCAGAAGTGGAAGGTTGGATATTTGACAGAAGTGGAAGGTAATAATATAAGTCTTGACACCCAGCGGAAGCATGTCTTTCACATCATGAGGTTTATCATCCCGGGATAATTTCAAACCATTACGATATGCAGACAGTATGGGTTTTTATACAGGGAAGCAATTGTCAATAAATCAATCCATGACCATAGGCCGCAAGTGGAACTTTCAAAATCATATTTTAATATAATAAATATGCAATTCATAACCCCTTCTTACTTCTTTGTTTCTATTTCTCTAATTTCAGATATAGCATTACCAGTATAGAATGGCAAGGCCTCCAAGGCTTGTAGACTGTTTGACGACAAGATTTCACCCAGATCATTGAGATAACAATATATCAACCAAACCAAACGCACAGTGTCTGCAATTCAAGGACACTACACCGTTGTCCTAGCTATAAACAAATAGATCATCAGTTGTAATCGTCAATTGTGATATATTTTAACTGACTGTATATTTTTTCATAACGAATCATGTCTGTCTATTTCAGACTTTCATTGGCTGGCAACGAAATCTTGGTTTAAAGTAGCTAAGTCTCTAACTCAATATCATACAAAATCTTCAACATTGAAAACACGATTTATTTGTCAAATTAAATCAACATTCATGTTGTGATCTTACCGGAAAAAGATGGGCTTTTGATATCCAATATTTAAGACAAAATAAACATTTTACCATTGGTACACGAATCGTGTACCATAATGCGCTTCAGCCCCAGTTGTATCAAGAGACTCGAGGGACGAGGCTAGACACATTGCACCAAATCAAACGGCGTATATAGACTGGAATAACCAGACGCTAGAAATGTGCACTCGCTTGAGACTGCTGGCTTATTTCGCCGAACATAACTGATTTGAAATTGGAGTAAAAACGGAAACCATTGAATGTAATCAGTTTATATACATTCATACTACAGTATTATATGCGTTGCGACCCACTTTTGTCAATTTCTAGGTCTCAAATGTTAGCGATTTAGCTCCTTTAATAAATACGTGAGAAAGAGAGAGATAAAATGGGGGTTAACAAACTAGGCCATTTCGCGATTAGCAGATGATGATTCAATTCGCATATGTCAGGACCCGGACAGGCGACCCACTCCCCGTCACGCACGACCCCTCTTGACTCAGTGACAGACCTTATGACCATTTGGCATTTGGCCACCCAACCCCCGGATTATAACGCACTGGCAAGACCGCCCCACCCGTGTAGGGTTCAAACAGAATTTGCCCCTTTAAGCAAGATTCGTGTTTATTATTTCACTAAAGTCAGAATAACATTTAACAGACAGGAGTAAATCTATAATACAGTCCGCGATAAAAATTTTCTCGGGGGTCAGATGACTTTCTCTGTTATACTAACTGACCGAATAGCCTCGCTAGATTAGGATAAAATAAAACGTGCTTTTGTAGAGAAATTATGTTATCACGGCGTTATTAGTCTATAAATGAAGTATTGATGTGTGCTTTGGAAAAAGAGTTCAATGATGTTAATTGCTTTATTCAAATCAATGTCAGTAGTGATGTTAAACTGTATACATCATTACTGTGACTCTATGGTCCCTAATTAATGGCTTTTTAATATCCCGCTGGGTACGAAATAGCCCTGTTTTGCTCTTTAATTTGCTAGCATTCCTTTGACAACTAAGACCACCTTCCTTATATTGATGACAGTCGACGACGGCACAAGCACTAAAGAAAACAGGAAATGGGCTCTGAATCAAATGAATTACATACTAGGCAACCATAAAGCCCAATATAGTTATGTCATTGGTTATGGTGATAAGTTTCTACGACGACCACACCATAGACGAAGGCAATCGGAAATTGTGATATTCTTTTCATAAACTTGCCGGCATCAAGAGAAGTTCATTCAACTCGTTTACAGTAACCATTAATTGCTAAAAGAATTAATATTCACAGCGAGAATCGATGAAAAGAGGCAGAGAGAATCGATGAATAGAGACAATCTTTACCCAAGAGTCTAATACCTTTTCCATCATAATTAAATGACATTCAGTTTTTTTACATCTCTGCAACAGAAAATTCTGAAAGGAATCTGTGAAAGGCAAAACATCTCCGATGCATTAAATGAGAGAGAGAGAGAGAGAGAGAGAGAGAGAGAGAGAGAGAGATGGTGATTTTTATTTCAGTTATTCCCTTACGCGTAGTGTATATGGGTAGGGGGTGTCTGATCTAAAGCGCATGCTTTAGACCACTCGACCACACAACACCCACAAAGGGGAGCACGAATGTAAAACATTTTTCACTTGCCGTGGTTTTAATTAGTTCATACATAAAACTATTATCGAACACTCGATCCCATAACACCCACAAGGAGGGCACGAATGTTAAACATTTTTACTTCATAAGTAAAACTGTTATCTGACCCAATATAACGACGTTGCTTCACTAATACCTCTATATATAGCTTATAAACGCGATAGAGAGGGGGTGGGCCTACTTCAACGCATTTTTTTTTTTTTTTTTTTTTTTACTAATGCGTAATAATAAGGAATACTCTGTTTTCGATAGCAATTCGCAAAGTTTTTTCCCCGCTTACATTTTGGGTTACAAAGCATAGACTTGGCTGGATTTGAGGTTTATATCTCGTTAACACAATACCTTGAACAAACATATGGTAATGTTCATTTCTATGGTTACGGTTCCTCCTACTACTCTTCTTCGATTTCCATCTGTCAAACTAGGTCCATTTCGGGACTAACAAATGGTTCAATTTTATTTCAATAATTCGCATGCGCGTAGGGGTCTTTAGCAGTGGGAGGAAACCGAAGGATACGGAGAAAACCTACGGGGTTGGAAGGCCACCCTACTCCTTGTCACGTACAAGCGGGGACTAGAAACCACGCCACTTGACCCAATGACCAACCTTGTGATACCACACACACACGCGTTAAACCACTTGACCACCTGTAATACTATAGGGGTTATTTCAGTTTTATGAAACGTGCTCTGTTTAATATATTGACGTGGTTAAACAAATGGGTGACAACGAGAAATGTGTGGCAACGAGAAATGGGCTAAATAGGTATTTTGCAAGATTCAACTTTCTTAGAACTAACCCACTGACAGTTATGCCAGTATCTATTTCTGGAAGGGAATTACTATCGTCCAGGCATCTGGTGCACAGATAAGTACAATTAAATAGAATAATGTTGACGTAACAGGGTGCCCACACGAAACACTTATCCAGAAATGGCAATTGCCCTGCCCTAATAGCTGACGTATCTATACTTTGTATATAAGAAAGAGCGAGGTTAAATTTCCCTCCAGACATCATTTAGAATTTCCAGCCTCCTCGACTGACAGGCTGGGAAACAGGCATCATTCAGACATCCAGACATCATTTTGAGTTCGTAGAGAGACATAATATGGGCTTCTTACATGGCGGACGAGAACATCATGTAGAACTATCAAGAAGTGTGTGGCTCTTGCCAACTTTATGACTCTAAGGTATCTTCAGACACCATTTAGTATTCTCAGAAGGACGTTCCCACAGCCTCCTCAGCTGAGAGGCTGGGACACAGACATCATTTGGAGTTCGTAGAGAGACATCATGCAGAGTTCGGTCCTACAGGGACGTTTAGCCGCCTCGACTTAGAGGTTGGGATACCGACATCATGCGCGGTTCTTAGAAGAAAAAGAGAGAACACGCAAGGACCGAGGGAGATCACCATGTGTTTTTCTGAGTATGATGTCTTGTCTGTTTATTTGTTTTTGTGTAAATTTTGTGTGGTGCAGCCCCCTGCATTAGAGAGAGAGAGAGAGAGATGAGGTTTAACGTCCACTCGACACAAACTAAGTCATTTCGGTACTAACATAATTAAGGTTTTAATTCTATTTCAATAATTCGCTTGCGCGTAGGGGTCCTTAGCAGTGGGAGGAAACCGGAAGACCCGGAGAAAACCCACGAGGTTGGACAGGCGACGTACAACCGGGGATACGAAACCACGCCAGTTGACATAATGACAGGCTTTATGATACAGCGCGCACGTGCTAACCATTCGGCCATTCACCCCCCCCCCCCCCCCCAACATGTAGACTTAGAAAGAAGAGCATATACCGACCATCTTTTAATGCTTATAGACTTGTTATATCACATTGTACATCCATAATGGATCACCCCAGATGTTATGTTATAATTGTATGATCAACTTTTGTTTAAACTGTGTATGCTGTCCTTGGTGGATGCAATGATACAATAAAATCTTATCTTATCTTATCTTACCGCCGCAAAACACATGCTAGGGGATAGGGAACTTACATTTAGCTTATATTTAATGTCATAGCTGTGCGTGTAGTTTCCTGCATATAACCGCAGTATTATGGATGCTATGAAGATATAATCAGCGGTTGCCAGGCAAGATAAGCTCACATTTTGCAAGAGATGGATAGAGAACAAGCAAAAAAAGGCCTTTTTCGTACAATCTGGTGCCATAATCCAAGAAGTTATGGTCTGAAATGCGCGAATATCGACAGGGGCTGCGATATTTGGGATATAAAATATGTTCAAGTTTCATCAAAATCGGATAAAAATTGTGACTGATAGGGTCCTCAACCTTGGTATTACATACTTTTACACTATTTGCGTTCAGGGAGCGGCGATTTTGTTCAGGTTTTTTTTTACGAAATTCGAAATCAGCCTCCATTGGTGTGTAAAGGTGATACATTTCAAAGCTTTTTTTTCTTTTTTTTAAATTGAATACAAATTGTGATTTCTAGTGAAGTTTCATCAACATCGGATCAAAATTGTGGCCTCTAGAGGATCCACAACCTTGATATATCATATATTTACACACTTTGCGTACGAGGTGTGGCCATTTTGTCCGGCAGTCTTGGTCCAATTTTCACGAAATTCGAACTCAACCGACATTACTATGTAACAGTGATATATTTGAACGTTTTTTTTTAAATCTAGAGTGACCACAAACTAAAAACCCGATTTGTCGTACAATCAGGGGCCATAATTCAGGAAGTTACGATCCGATATGCGCGAATATCGGCAGGAACTAAGATCTTTGGGTTATAAACATGCATTTCAAGTTTCATAAAAATCAAAAGAAAATTGTGACCTCTAGAGTGTCCACAAGCTAAAAACGTGATTTTTCGAACAATCAGGGCCATAATCCTATGGTCCGATACATTTCAATATCGAAAGGAACCGAGATCTTGGGGACCTATATTTCAAGTTTGTTCAAAATCGGATAAAAATTGTTTACAAACAAACTGTTGACGGACGGACAGGAGCGACGGTATAATACGTATGAAAACATAGTTAAAGTAACAAAGCGTTCCAGAGTCAATTGATCCTTGACAGTTTATACACAAGATGAAAGTTATGACTAGACAGGTCCAACCCTAGTGCCACGGGCCGTTTTCTGTAAGTTCCTGTGTCCCCGCTGTGTCACACATATACCCCCCCCCCCCTAAAAAAATAAATAAATAAAAAGCTCCGAAACTTTATTGGAGGTGGTGTAAATCATTTGAATACGCAGAAATCACTCGTTAAGTACAGACTAATGTTATTACAAATTAAAGAGTTGACTTTTATATTCATTCTTACTTTTTGAATTTGTAACGTCGCACTAGTGAAAATTTGTTCGTTTGATTATATTGAAAATTCTAACTATGAAAATTCTAATTGTTTCCAACCTACTAAAAATAATTGCCGCGGACAGCGTTGTCTTGGCACCCCTCAGTTTATGGTTAAACCTTCTGTTCAATTCCATTGTTTTAGTTGCTGTCCCGACATGGGTGGTTTTAATTAAATACCATAGTCTCATGGTCCCCAAGTATTAGTCGGTGGTATAGTTGGCTGTCCCAAGGAATCCGATCTTTACGTTCATGAGAGGGTGCATTCTCCACACAAGTCTCGCTACCCAGCATTCGTGAACTGCAAGGGAAGACAACCCATCTTTGGAAGATTGTTGAAGGCAGACTACCATTAAATTTCACCATCTCGGAACAAATTGTAGTTCAGCTTAATGTTTTACATTTTGGATGTAAATGTATTATTTGTGGTGATCTTTGAAAATGTGGCATTTTCAATTCTAGAACAAAAGGCCCATGGACCAGAGCTGCAACCCGGTATACAAAACAGTACATAATTTTAAAGGGTCACCATTTCTGCAGTAATTTTTTTTTTTTGATTCTGTATTATAAAAATGTTGCACAAATAAATGTGAAGCTATAAAGAAAATAATTTTGATGATATATGAACTTATAAAACCATATAGGAGACAAACCACCATTAAATTTCACCATCTCGGTACCCACGAATTGTAGTTCGTCTATTTATAGCAATTCTCTCTGTCTTTTTTTCTCCCCTTTTGCATGCCAATTTTTGTTGATTTTTTGGTCTAGAAAAGACGAAGAGGGTTTTAATTAACATTTTCTGCCAGGTTTTGGTAAATATTTATGATTTTGAGGCGGAAGGATAACGGGGTTATCAGATTGGCTACGGTGATATGTACGGCAACTAGTGACATGTTTTAGTATACTTCTTCAAGTTTGTGTATCTCAAAATTTTGGTGGTCAACCTCATACAAATTTTAGTGCAAAGACATGACCATTTGTTCCCCTGTCTGTAGTGAAAAGCATTCAGCCCAACGAAAATTTGGGGAAAAGATGGAGGTGGGCAAAGAGGCCAGAATTAACATTGAAATTAACGGGGGAAATTAATGGTGGTCTGCCTCCATTGGAGACGGTGGACGGTGTGAGAAATGGGAATATTGACAGTTCTCGCTATAATAGTTTTAAAAATGGATAATGTAAAGGGAATATGATGAAAATGTCAGTCGTATTACTTCACTCTGAGCCGAGAAATTCTCATTTCAATAACACTATAGCCTCCATTGTCATTGTAATAACCGCTGTTACGATAATAAGCAAAGTCTCCATTATTCATTTTTAAATCAGATCCATCAGATGGCATTTATATACTACGTTGTCGGTTTATTACAACCTTTATCTCTTGAGCTGAAAACTACTTAGAACAGATTATACGTGGTATGTTCACCAGGCAAGAAGATCCAGATTTACTTTGATTTAGTATTATGTGTTTTGTTATTATACTTACTGATGTGACAGTCCATCAACTCAAGGTTACCTTGTATGGATATGACATGTGACATTGCTCGTCCATCACAAATGTAACTTTCGCAAATTGTAGTAAACATGCAAAATAAGTAACACAAATCACCTCCTACCGGCTTAAAAAAATATTGTTCCAGTACATTCACACTGGGTTAAACATAGATCAGGACAGCCTCTGAATTATTTCCAGGTCTGGTTTATCTAGTGGTGAAAAATCAGTTACTCATAGCTGATTCACCCAAGTGTTAATAAGTGGGGAATTTAATAAATCTCTTTAATTTAATTAATGATAAATATAAACCGATATACCATATTGGATCGTTAGTTATTGCCTTAATTATAAAACCCGATTTGCTTTTAATTTCCGCTTGAAGACCGTATTCGTCCTTTCGATCCAATATTTTTTACTCATCATTAGCTTCAATAATTTAACCAATTTCGCCCAATTTACTTGACTGTAGTTAATCTACTGAGGGTAAATAATTGAACATTCATGGTAGGAAACATCTAAACACATGGCTAAAGTAATTAATTTCAACCGACCAAAGTTTCTTCTGAGCATGCAAATGAAAGAAATGGAATTTTGCCACCACACGTAGAACCACGGAAAAAAGTATTGGTTTTTGTCCAAAGTTTAGAAAAGGGGTGTTGCTTCAATGAGTTAATTGGATTGATAAGGGATGTTATCGATTTGTAAATTTCATGCATGTAGTTTTATTGCGTGCAATTAAGGTTATGACGAGACTGCACAAGCGCCAGGGAGAACGTTATTGACGCCTTTTAAATATTTGTTGTCAGAGGTGAGATCGGATTTTGCTAACATACACAACATCACCTCTGACGAGCCAAACAAAAGGGACACGAAGCAGTTAATCTTACAAACAACATGACCATTCCTCAAACTTATATTTGAAGTGTCTTGACTGGTTGTCAGTTTGTACTGATTCGATCAGACGTAATCAGATGTAATGAAACACGATCCGGTTTGATTAAATTGATACTGACAGTTTCACACTCAATCTAAAGCTAACATATCGACAACCGTCGTTACATTTCGTAGATTGTATTATTGTACGTTTCATAAAGACATATTAGCCAACGTCTGTGATTATCTTTCATTTATCAACAAAATAGACAGTTTCCCTTCTGGAGGATTTAGATCTATTTCTCAGTTTTATTAAGTTTGGGGTTGATGTTCCATTACATGCTTACCCAACCAACAAGCTTTTAGACTGGCTGTACATATTGTTCAAAATCATGGAAATTATTCAATATGTAAGAAAAGAATGGTTACTGCACAAATGAATAGAAATTCTTCGTCCGTTATATCCGTTGGAATTTTCTTTAATAGAATATTCTTGTATATAATGTACTGAAATGAAATGGGGGTTTAACGTCCTACCGTTCTGCTTCGACATGCAATGTGCTATGAGGGAAATGCTGCCTACTCTTATATCGAATTCCAACTGACGTACATTTCTGATTTTTAACGAAACCCTCAATCTCGATCAAAAAGACACAATTTTGGCATTTGGCCGTTTTACAAATTGGGCAAAACGAAAACACAACTGGCTCCGTGGGCGGTACTTTATCCTGGTCAAACTTTCAGACAAATCTAGGCCGAAGGAGTAGAAGATAAGATCAAAGCATGCTCGAGGAAACATAACAATACCTTTAAGATAGATTAAAAATATTATTGAAAGCCCTCTGCCCTCGTATTCCTAATCTTAACCCAGACAGTTCATTGGTTCACCGTGTCTTGATTTTGACATTTCTTTCTATTACTGTTTGTGGAAAAGGGGGAGGGGGGGTGCTTCTGCACAAGGTGATAAAGAGAAATGCGCTCGCCGATCAAAAATGAAACCAACTTTTTCTATAATGTTAAATTGAAAAGGCGTAGACGGGGGCCACATACAGAAATTCTGGCCAATTGCAACCAATGTTACCTAATCTTTAAAAATTTAATAGATCACCATTAGTACAACAAATATAAAATAACGAGTGTCGGTTACACGTAGTTCTGTGTAAGATATAGTGGGCCAGAGGTGGGAATGTGCAAGAATCTGTAATTGCAAAGCACAAAATAGTCAATAAAAGGATCCACAGAAACTGTATCAAAATATATTTCCTAAATTTATGCAAAACTCTGCTAATTTACCAATCAAAAAATACAATGATATGATAGGAAAAACATCACGATAATTCTGAAAACTCCTGAAGCTCAAATACGAACTTTTGTTTCTTTATTTCCTATATTTATTTTTAATTTTGAATCTTTAAAAAATAATTTCTATTATTAATTTTCTATTTCGTAAAATAATTTTTAATTTTGTAATCTTTTATTTCTTATTTTTATTTGTAATATTGTGAAATAAATCTTCAATTTTGTAAAAAAAAAATAAATAAATAAATAAAAAAAAAAATTGTGAAATAAAATTCAATTTTGTGAAATTAAATTATTTTTTTTTTTTTTTTTTTTTTTTTTTTACAAAATTGAAGATTCGTTTTACAAAATTAAAAATAGGAAATAGGAAATAAAATTCAATTTTGTAAAATTAAATTCAATTATTATTATTTTTTTTTTTTTTTTTTCACAAAATTGAGGATTCATTTCACAAAATTAAAAACATTAATAGGAAATAAAAGATTACAAAATTAAAAATTATTCTATAAAATAGAAAATTAAAAACAGAAATTTTGTAAAAACAATTTTACAATTTTAAATTTTGACTTTGAATTTTGTAAAATTATTTTTGAATTTTGTATTGTAAAATTATTTTTGAATTTTGTATTGTATAATTATTTTTGAATTTTGTAAAATTATTTTTGAATTTTGTAAAATTATTTTTGAATTTTGTAAAATTATTTTTGAATTTTGTAAAATTATTTTTGAATTTTGTAAAATTATTTTTGAATTTTGTATTGTAAAATTATTTTTCAATTTTGTATTGTAAGATTATTTTTCAATTTTATATTGTAAAATTATTTTTCAATTTTGTATTGTAAAATTATATTGTAAAATTATTTTTCAATGTTGTATTGTAAAATTATTTTTCAATGTTGTATTGTAAAATTATTTTTCAATGTTGTATTGTAAAATTATTTTTCAATTTTGTATTGTAAAATTATTTTTCAATTTTGTATTGTAAAATTATTTTTCAATTTTGTATTGTAAAATTATTTTTCAATTTTGTATTGTAAAATTATTTTTCAGTTTAGTAAAATAGTTTTTCAATTTTCTGGGGCGAAAATGATTGCAAAAGTGGCGCAAAGGTCATTGTGGCGGTGGCGCATGAGTATTGCTACTCATGTACTCATTATCTTTCATTGATGGGGTTATACGACAATGCATAATAAATCAGTGCTTGATGTACGTTATATGGAAATAAAACCACTGAAGCAGTATAGTAAACACCAATAATTCTGACACGACTAACCCCAGTGTGATATTGAGGAAAGTTCGACTCTTGGCAGCGCTGCTGATATGCCTACCCCTGCTAGGGGACTATGTCTGTTATTTATCACCAAATAACCTATCTACAGTAGATACCGCTGCCCGTTCGTTCACAGTTTGTTTGTGGACACTTTACAGGTCACACATTCAATCCGATCGGTTCCAGTCGATATGGGCATGTGTCGGACGTAACTACCTGGATTATTGCCCTTGATTGTTCGAAACATCGCGGTTTAGCTTGTGGACCCTCTAGCGGTCACCGATACACCCTAATGGCCATTGAGTTAGAATTTCGTGAAAATAAGACCGAAACTGACCGACAAATTCGCCGCTCCTCGTACTCAAATAGTGTAAAAATATGTAATACGAAGGTTATGTGCCCTTTTAGAGGTCTCAATTTTTATCCTATTTAGATTTAACTTAAAATATATGTTTATAATTCACAGACCATAACACCCTCGATTATGGCCCCTGGTTGTACTCTCGTTTGATAAACAAAGACTCGTAAGAGATTTTCTATATATCCGCAATTTCCAATATTTCATTGAGATTTTATACTGGAAGCGTCGTGTTGAGCTTGTTTATTGTGCATGTTCTGTTTAGGACAACCCGGGTATATACTAGTAGGTTTAAACAATTTACTCTTTAAGTTAATGATAGGTCTATATAGTTAGTGAATCTCTAATCAATTTGAAGGTCTATCGATGGGTGTTCTTTGAGTAATTAGTGAGGTTATTCTAAATGATAAATGACAGTAATTTGTAGGTCAAGTCATCATTCTGACGAAATTGCTTATTCTTAATTAAAAACGAAATTATAGTGAAGTTTGCAATCTCCTATATTATTAGAAAAAAATGTCACAAATTAAGGAAATTCAATACGTACACACTGTTCAGATCATTAACTATTCTATGAAATCTGGCAACTTGCCATAATCTTGAAATCAGTTAAGATAATATAAAAAAAAATACGAAACCAATGACAAGATAAAAGGGTACCAAATATGATTAATTGAATTTGTCGAAGATTGATATTGTACATGGCAGAGATCAGGATATGAAGTCTTAAGCCATTTATTGGATTCTTTTAAGATATAAGTAGTGAGAGCAATGCATTCTTAGAAACTGATCGGCTCTCTCTCTCTCTCTCTCTCTCTCTCTCTCAAACGCTAAGTGGATGGCACCATTGTCATCAACCGTGTGATCATCTTCAGTCGTTACCACGGTTTTAATTTGTTTAGATGATTATTGTTGTATTTAAAATTCCTTTCGGGAATAGAACATTTAGTAAATGTAAGAATAAATGAAAACGAGTGCAGTGGTGTAGTGACCACGGATTTTGCATGGGGAACAAGACCTCACGGGGCCGCAAAACCCAATATTAATATCGTTAGGTACGGAGGTGAGAGATGGTGTGGATCCTACTAATATGTGACCACTTTAATCGTGGAAACGACAATTTCCCCAGCAATGTATATATTGTAGCTACTACAGTGCTGAGTTATTATAGATACATATTATAAGATAGCCACCACACAGAAGCTGTCTTAAGAAAAGATAGCTAGCTTACCCGAAAGGAAAACTTGGGTGTTGACCAATTTGACAAGAAATTATTCCTTTAAGAAATCGGACCTCTATTGTGTTTACACGTTTTTCCGGGCTCGTAATTTAGCTCTGGAACAATCCGTTAAGACCTGTTGCCTCTATAGGGTTACTAGAAAAGGCGGCGTAGCTCCAGAACGGAATGCTGAAAATCGATAAATAAATGCGTTCGAAAGTATAGCCTCTATCGGAAAAGGGCGCAAAATTCTAGAAAGGACGTTGGGGGAATGTAGAAAAAGTTTTTTCTTCTCATGGCCCATGTGCCCCACACCAAATTTGTAAACACATTTGTAGCCTCTATCGCATGAACAAGCCAATAATTTTCAGACGAACAGATAAAGACGACATGTGGGCGTATAAAAATTACTCGTAAAAAAGAAGACCCTTGATTATATTGCATTTCTATCTGCACGTTTCCCGATCTTTTGTTATATGAAAATACTAATTACAATAATTTTATGCACAATAGAATTAATATTCATGAAAACTGGCCCCTTCTACCCGCGTACATAATTGTATAGTTGGTGTAAATCTCAGTTATAAATATAAATTGTAATCCCCAGGCGCGAACACTTTCACTACCAGGTAGATTTGGTTGTTTGACTACTTTTATTTGGGTATACTGATGTCGACATAAATACTGAAAATCCCGCAAGTCCTTTGTAATTAAAAGAACATTCCGACTGAATGCAAATCGTATTATTAAAGCATATCTAGATCGTGTCTTAGGGGATTGATTTCACCCGTGAATTTAATATAAAGTTTTCTATTTTGGTTAATCACCTGTTCCGATGCTGAGGGGGATGATTTCTTTGTGTTCTTATATTTCAAGACCAACGCCATTAGTTTCAAAGTGTCCAAATAATGACTCGATGTAATTGAAAATTTGACACATGTAAAGTAATGACGAGGACGAATTTGCTAAGGATTCCATTATATTACGCTCTTTAATCACCGTAACCCTTCTCTAAAATATAATAGATTTAGAGAGGCCGGATTCTTCAAATAAATATTGTTAACTCGATGGCTTTGCAAATACTATACTTTAAACAAACCACTTTAGCCTAAACCTCGCCTGTAGAAATATTCCACTCTTGACGTATTAGTACGGTGTGAATGGGATAGAGTTTGGTATAATGTCTATCTCTTGTCAAGGCAAACTTCCCTAGTCTGTTCCGCAGTTACCACCGACCAGGGAATGCCCGGCTTGCAAGCTCTCGGTTCTTTGCTCACGCTGCGATTCTAGTGGGTTATGAGATACGATCTGTGTCCTTTTGATGAATAGTTTCATTTTAATGTTAGATGAGTTTCCCCACTCCTTTAATGGATCAGTATTGATAATACGCAATTCTCCGACTTGATATAAGTGAGGTCGTATCGAATATATTTAAACATTGGCTCCGGGGGTAATTGTTATCAGCAATAAATTATTGGAGATCTGAGGTCTATGTGTAAATCTCGGAAACGGTAAATTGAAAAAAAAAAAAGTATTTGCAGATTTTTGTTTTGTTCTTTGACGTTTTTATTACCAGTAGCCTTTGGCAAATTGGATCTCATATCGCACCGGACAGAGAGGATGTTTCATTACTTTCATCAATGAAAACCTTTCGATTATTTCGTTCGCTTACATAAATGCGATAAAATGTTCAATATCGCGACATTCAAATATCATAAAAAGCTGTTCACTGAAATTGAATTTTAGAATATCGTTTTAATTGAAGAAGATTTTATTCATGAAAACTACGACTTGACATATAAATAATCGGAGGAATGAAATTTGAGTACAGTTCAAAATGATCACAGTTTAGTAGATCATTAATATGTTCCTTTGAGCACAATTTGATCATCTGTCTGACCCACACTACTTAATTTTATCTGAAAGTATCATATTTCCTACGACCAGGAAAAAATAAAATTGCATGATATGCCCACATTAAATTAATAGTTACATCTCATTAGAAATGAAACGTTCGTTAATATTCCTATTATTAAAAAATACGTTTCGCTGGAAATGTCATGGAACAGATAGTGAATTATCAGCTAATGCATTCTCTCAATAGTTTGAATATCTTTCCCGATCATTTAGGATCTCGAGTGACGAGGAAATCTAGGTTTAAATGCTCTTACAATCAGGTTTAGTCATCGATTTCCATGCACAGCCTGCTTATATCTTGAGCCATACAGTGTGCTATGAGGGGAATTTTATGAAGTAATTTACGAAAAGATGACTTCGGGGAGGGGGGGGGGATAATTTTGTTGTTTAATTACCAATTAAAAACTGCTTAAGGCACGCGGAGAAAATGTTTTTCATGTTGTTGTTTTTTTTATTTACCATAGTTTGCATTACGAAACACTCGTTCATTGTATTGCAAACTGAATCTTCTCATATCAGGTAAATTACTAGAGAAATGTATAAACCAACGAATGGCACCAATAGGCCACCAATAGGCCACCGTAGTGAAGAGATCACAATCAGGTGATTTTTACCTTTTTGGGTCATTCGTCTTATTTCCAAGTAAAAACGTTTCATTGAGCAATATCTTGGTAATTAATCAAATTAAACACGTGGAATTTTCACAGATTGTCTTTTAGAAGGTATTGATGAGGCGGAATAGAACGAATTATTACCAAATGAACTGACTTCCTGTTACCTGCCATTCTTCCTTTAAAGGTTTTATTCGCGTGATCAATAGTCCGGAATATATTTCGGTTACCAGCCCTAAACCGCCATGTCTTAATTAAGAGAATGCAGCGTAATGGAGCTGACACATTCTGATCTCGGCGGATTACTTTTATCAGAACTCTGACAAAAACAGAGCCGTTGTCTCCAGCGAGTGATATATTGGAACCATTAGCAGGATTTCTGATTCATGAGATGCGACTTATTAACCCGGTTTGATTGAGTTATATAGGTACAGGTGACAGGTCGATGTCAGAGACATTTCAATTGCTTCGTATCAAACATTAGACCGGTTTTACAGCACAATAATTCGTTGTGATTAATCAACTGGTCTAGATGTAATATTGCTGGTAATAAGTAAAGCAATAAATCTAAAATTCGACAGATCAAGTGTACATGGATCCACCAATTTCATTGGTTTCTCGTCATATGCCTGTCTCAGATCTAAAAAGGAATAAGAGGAACATTTCACTTTACCATTGATGGGCCTTGGATGAATGACTTCCGCCTTTGCTCAATATGCGGGAGAGTGGATAGAATGCCCTTTTAATGACAGCCGTTGTCTTACTCATAGCTATAGTAACCCTTTTCCCGCCGGGAAGCGATTGCACGTGAGAGAGGGTTTAACTTGAGTTGATAGGAATCGACCG
The DNA here is from genome assembly GCF_932274485.2 of Patella vulgata. NCBI lineage: Eukaryota > Metazoa > Mollusca > Gastropoda > Patellidae > Patella > Patella vulgata. The sequence continues at coordinate 52,056,056 of NC_065885.2, forward strand.
GTACACACACACAACAAGCACCACCGCTGTACTGTGTTAGTTGTATATTTTCGCGAAATAAAGTATCTTCAACAAAGAATAAAAGAATTCGGTTATTATTTTCGTCGCCATGTCTTTTGGGACGGTCACAAATATTACAAGCTTTTTATATTTTATTAGTTCCGTGAAAAAGCTGTTTAAATACTCCAGCCAAATGGCTAAATTTTTTATCAGTAAAAAGGGAACAAAGTGGAAGATATAAGCAATTCTAACTATTGCCGTAGTGCTGTTCTCTGGGGCCTGTAGCTTATTCCAACATTAAGGACGATAACTCAGATAAATAGTTGAAATTGTACTTTAAATAAATGAGTGTCCTAAACTGGCTAACGTAGAATATAGAACATATCAGATTGATAGTGCTCCGTCCCACTAATACAGAACCTGACATCGGAGTAATAAATTTAAATGATTTTAATGAAAGTTTGTACATTAATATAATACAATTGCTTATTTATAACTCATTGAAGTTTGTTTGAATTCACAGAACAGAGGTGCCGACTGGCTTAATGTGTTTCAAATTAAGCCAAATAAATCATTTCAGTAATCAATACATAGACCGTTCTTGCAAGCGAAAATTAAACCCCGGTACCAGATTCGGTTCGGAAAATAAAATTACTACCGTTCGTGAAGATGGAATCAAAACAAGAGTAAATGGCTTCAGTTAATACAATCAAATATTAGTTCCAACAATTTGAGCGGAAAAACATCCGTGCTTTATCCGTATACAATCACCTAAGAGGTTTACAATCAAGTTAACGTCGTTGCTGCCTCATTAAATTAACCGGAAGTATAACAGATTATGTCCCCATGGGTATCAGACCTCAATATTTACACAATCAACCGCATGTTTTCATACTTATTTTAGTGTGATATATAACACTACAATAATATAATTTCCATCAACATTTCTTATAATAACTATAATATACTTTTCTTAATAGTGAATGTTTTGCCGCTTAATATAATAACTGTCACCATATACCAAGAGAGAAATGAAGCTGCTTTGCCTTTTGGCACGGTTTCGAATTGACACCTCTTCATAGATGTAAAATTTTAAGTCCATATAAACATAAACATTGGTAGTGCATCTTTTGCTAGTCGAAATCCATCATTGTTTATTTATTATTTTTGTTAAATATTTGTTATTTATACACTCTAAATCGATAGTGCTAAACGAAACGTCTTCAGGCAAACATGGAAAATCGTCCCAACCATGCATTATTGTCTTAAATACCGATATAAAATACTATACTCTGAATTGTCATGGGTAAAGATAAAATACATGTTAACGCGGGTAAACTTTAGTGCTGTGAAATAATCGTTTTCGGCCCATAAAGCCATTTCTACGCTATAAGAACTCCTTTAATGAAAACTGGTATCGGGTGTTCTGTTAATGGAATATTGTCCTTTAGATTTATCATGTGTCCCCAATGGTATCAACCCGTTCCACATAGTGGAGTAGAACGGAACGATATCAATGGGGATACAGAGGATGATCCTGTGTTGAAACCAAGTATTTATTATTGAGAGGTCACCTTAATCACCTTTAGTGGTAACCCATAGTATTCAAGTTAATCTGAATTGATTATATGTGGATTCACCGCTAGATAGATTAACTAGTTTTCAAACTAGGAATTGAATTGTTTTCAAAGCTGCATATCATGCTTGTAGTTGATTGGTGTATGTTGGTTTTAGGAACAGTAAATTAAAATTTTAACAATGCTTATGTATTAGATAATTATTCGATTATTATTTTATTATTGCTTTAATAATCAAATCATTTGTCATAAGTTTATGTGCACTTGGAGTTTATGTGCAACTGAAGGGGTATTAATTGTATTCTAGTACCGTGAACAATCTATATAACATAATAATTTTAAATGGATTTAAGCTGGTATTCTGATATTTTTAAAACAAGTTAATTATATCTAAGAATGATCGTATCGCGTTTTTCCAGAAGAAGTTTCCATTTATAGTCTTTGTTCATGTTAGTCAAATGAAAAGAAAGCAAACAAGCATGATACATTTTGCAAGAGATGGACAGAGAAAAAGCTAACAAAAGCATACAATAAGCGGCCATAATACAGGCTGTTACAGCCCGACATGCGTCAATATCAAAAGCACCCAAGGTCGTTGGGATATAAACATATTTTTTTAAAGTGTCATCAAAATGGGATAAAATTGTGACCTTTAGAGTGTCCACAAGCTAATGACACACTTTTGTGTACAATCAGAGCGATAATCCATCAGGTGACGATCCGATACATGCCAATATCGAAAGGAACTGAGATCTTTGGGGTATAAACCTAAACAAAATGTTGTCGGACATCAGGAATGACAGGGGCGACGACAATATACGTCCACATAATTGACCACACGGTATTATGTTCTTTGAATTGCTTTTAATTTTTCTGATTTGTGTAAGACTACCGGACTTCTTTGAAAATAACTTAGTGATCAAAATTACAACTACAGGTTAAGTCGTTTATAAATACAACTTTATTATTAAAGCCACTTGGTACAATGTTCCTCGTTCTCAAAGTGTATATAGCGTTTGATGGCTGCTCTTCCAGACTGGTGAACTCTAATGAATTTCACTCAACACAATCTTTTATAACCCCCTAATCCCTTTACGTCATAGACTGGCCTTGGTGTCAATTTCTTTCCCAAATATGGAATAAGCATCCCCCATAAGAGGGGGTCACGGTTAGACGGGCCCGGCATCTAAACACTAAACTACATAGGGGATTTATACCAAACTGGCAGGATAGTGGAGTAAGGGGGAGTCACGATCAGACGGACTCGGCATCTAAACACTATTCCACCAAAAACAGACACCAAACCTACAGAGTGGGATAGTGGAGTAAGGGGAGGTCACGATAAGACGGGCCTGGCACCTAAACACAAACCCCACAAAGATGACATCTACCAAACTAGCAGGATAGTGGAGTAAGTGGGAGTTACGATCAGACGAACTTGGCACCTAAACACTATTCCGCAAATAAAACTGATACCAAACCCAGAGAGTGGGACAGTGGAGTAAGGGGAGGCCACGATAAGACGGGCCTGGCACCTAAACACTAACCCCAAACGATGACATCTACCAATCCAGAAGCAGACGAGATCATCTACCAAACGATATGTTTTGTATTAAATAAAGGGAAGAACTTCCCACTAAACCAAATCCATGGCCTAAGGCCAAATGGAAAGATTGCAAAATCATATTCTAAAAAACAGGAATCAGCTTGGGCTCTCCTATGTCTTGTCTGCGATATCACTTATGTGGAAGCAGACGTTAAACACCAAGAACGAACGAACGAACCCCATAGCCCAAAAGACCGGGAGTAGAACATTACCTTATTTGGTCTACCAAACATATTTCATAAACAAGATAGCATTTGATGGGTATTTTGACAATGGAAAGGACATAACCAGTGTTTTATTTTTACCAAATTATCACCGTTTATATATATATATAAACCTATCTCTCAATTTAAGCTGAGTGCGTGGGGTATGACTTTTATACAATGTGTAAATCCAATAATTAAAGATACAAATATGGTCGCCAAGACCATAGTACTACGTACATTAAAATAATTAAATAGTGGCTTAGGGGTGTGAGTGTAAATTTAAAAATCAAAAACACAAAACACGCTTGATCATTTTGTATCAAAATGAATATCAACGAATGTGTTTTATTCTTTGTATATGATCATGATCCCGTGAACATTAACTTCGGCAGTGCTCTATTTCATTGCTATGTCATATCTTAAAACAAGGCTACTTAAATGATATTTGAATGGGCTCCAGAATCTGTCCATTCAGGCTGTCTTAAGGTCTGTAGGCCTACACACTATCAATTCCTCGGTAACACGTTGACCAAAATTTGAAACGCAACGCCATGTTGACCAAATAAAATGCTCCGTCACCATGTTAGCCAACGGTGTGTCGAAAGAATTAAAATAAAATTAGCTTGAAATCATATGACCTACCAAAAATCATGTGGCATTGAGACAACCGGACAGACCAGAAATGGATACAATTAACCGTCGATATTTTTTGCCAAACTGATCACTGTATGCAAGGTCAAAATTTATGTTGACCATGCAAGGATGTTGACAAAATGCTAGTCAAAATGTTAGCGACGGGAACTTGATCGTGTGCAGTGTACAAAGAACACCAGAGGTACCCTTGTTCAACATGGTTAACATGTTTTCAAGAAGTTGGTAGGCAGGTTATAAAATCGCCCAAATCAAAACTGTTAACGAAAAGAAAAGGGCGCGAAAATATACTATTCTTTTCTAGAGATGCAGACTAGCAGAACGGTTAGAGAATTTGAGTTCTGGTCGGTTGTTTCCACATGGCATAATTCGTGATTGTTTCAGTGAACACTAAAGCTTTGCGCTTGTTGCACGGACAGGCGTTAAATCATTGTTGACAGCTCTACCCCGTCTATAAATTACCGAACCCACTCACCACTGTTTGTATAGATTCTGGTTTGGACATCTCCATTCCGGGAGATGACGACAGCGAATTAGATGACTAAAGATAAGACATCAATAGTTGTCATAGGGTCGGACATACTTTTCCACATTGATGCTAAAGTCTGTCCCTCCGGGAATCAGACAAGTTTTATAAACTAAAGGATGAGAATTCAATTTGAGAGATTAATACGGATCACTCAAGAGAATACTCCAATCTTTCGCAACACATCCTCTCATAAAAGCGGCGAGCTTCAGGGGCCAATAAGTTTCAATGGGACCATTCTTCATTTACTGATGAAAAGACAGCAATTTTATGACATCCGAGAACTGCAAATACTCCCATTCTCCAATATTTAAATGTCTTTTGATAATAAATATATCCCTACTTTGATTATTGATTGGTTCGTCCGCTCGGCATGATGGATTAAAAGTTTGGTGACGCGTCGACCAGTATAACCAATTTCTTGCCGAGGCCCAGGGTTTGATTATTTATAATGTTACATTTTATTGAATAACCCACAAAGAAATGCTCCATAAATCAATGGAAATTGAAACAATTTGTTTGATGGTGGAGCCCGTAGACATAATAAAGTTGATTGCATGTGTTCAATGTGATATATTGTTTAATCCCATCATCCTCACCTGACAAAAAATATTATTTGTAAAAGCGTCAAACATCATGATAATTTATGCGCAATTTCGTTAAAGGTTTTTTATCTGTTGACTGATGGCATGTGTTTGTACCTTCATTATTTATATATATTTGCCCAATAGCAATTCTATCTCATCATGCTGTCTCTACATTAATTTCAATAATATTGTATTTTATCGTTGCTTTCACCTCTAAAACTACTACATAGAATTCACCTTTGAGTGTTTGACTGTATTAAGGCTGTCTCCTTAAAGATGCATCATGTAAGATTTAGATGAAGAGGTGACCGTTCTTGCTAAATAGTCCAAACATAGAAAATGAATTTATTGAATTATTACTTTATTCTGAGCGAAGCTATTGCTGTTTGAAGATTGTTTGGTTTCGTAGCAACGGTACTTGACAATCCAATTAAATGTTGTAATTCATTTAAATATTAGCCATCCGATGACCTAGCGAGTTGAATTTAGGCGTGTCATGTGGCTAAATGTCTAAATAATAGTTTATATAACATTTGAAAACATGAGAAAGACCTACAATGGGCAGATTTAGCTCTAACATAATCCATCTTTAAAACAAAAACTACAAGCGGGAAGGCGTTTTTTCTTTTTATATTGTATTGTTTTATTGCCGTAAACATACAGTTCACGAGCATTCACAATATGTATACCTTGTATAACATAGATTCAATAAGGTGATGGAGGATGGACATATAGTATTCTGTAGTTATCAGTGTTTTATGTATTGCATTTTTACAAAGGTTATATTGTAGTTCATAATTATTTTGTAGACAGTGATAGAGGTTACATCTAGTATACATATAACGCTTTGTACATTTTGAATGTTACAATCTTTAAGAGGTTGTGTTAATTCGTTTATATAATGATGTTCATACGAGAGCCCAGAAGGCTCATTCCAAATTCCAAATGCGAAATTCCAAATTCATGTCTTACCAATCAAATGAATCAATAAACAAATTGGCAGCCCCCCCCCCCCTCAATTAAGCAAATTAGAAATTAAATAAATTGAAATTTTATAAAACTAATTAGTGCTAGTTTACCTATCTGATGCCTGGGTCGGATAAACACCCGTTCCAAATTATTAGATTTGAAAATGAAAATTCCAGATGCGAAATTGGAAATTTCAAATTCGACATAATCACGTGACATTACAATCATCATGGTTGCTGATACGCCCATAGCAGCTAAATCGTCCAGGCAGTCAACACGAGTTGTCGCATATTTTTACCTTTTGCGGTAATGAAACATTTATAATATACACTAAAATCTGATTAAGAGTAACAACTCATTAGAATTTGTTTGATTTTTATAAAGTTCTGCCTCATGCTAAGGTTTAGTATACGAAACATTTAATATCATGGATTTAGCTGTTCAAATTATCAAAATTAAATGAATATCAATATACTTGTTCGTCTCAAGACCTTAAAGTCTGTGTATCAATCTTGAGTCAAGCGATGGTAACTTTAGCCTCTAGAGCGTCAAAAGATTTTTTGAAGTGATCAAGGGCCATAACTCTGGCAGTAATAATCGGAAATCGCTGAAAATCAATAGGCTGCTTCGCCTCATGATCTTAAACGCTGTGTATAAATTTAAAGTAAATCATATATTAACTTTAGCCTCTAGAGCGCCCACAAGATTTTTTGAAGTGATCAAGGGTTATAACTCTGGCAGTAATCATTGGAAATCGCTGAAAATCAATAGACGTCTTCGTCTCATGACCTTAAACACTGTGTATCAATTTAAAGTCAATCGGATATTAACTTAAGCGACGACAATATACGACCACATTATACGATCGCATTTGGAATTTGGAATTTCGCATTTGGAATTTGGAATTTGGAATGAGTCTTCTGGGCTTTCGTAGGCCCAGGCATCAGATAGGTAAACTAGCACTAATTAGTTGTGTAAAATTACAATTTATTTAAATTCTAATTTGTTTAATTGAGGGGGGCTGCATGCCAATTTGCTATTCTATTGGTAAGACATGAATTTGGAATGAGCCTTCTGGGCTTTCGTATGTTCATTACTGACAGTTTGTTAAATCCACACATTACCAAACCCATTCTCTTCTAGGATACATTTAACATTATCTAACCAGGGATTATAGCTTTTACCATTCAACAGACAGTCATACATATGCTGTAACATGAATCAAGTAACATATTTTTTATTACCTTTTAACAATTTAAGCCAATATTTTATCAAACATATTTTTCTATAATTTGAAGTGGAAAAAGACCCATTTCGTGATAAATTAGTGCATTGCATGTTGATGTTCTTACTCCAACTATTTTCTTTTCATCGTCATCTGCAGAATGATAACTACCGTAATTTAATATGGGAACTATACGTGTTTTAAATAGGGCTATTGAAGTTTGCAAGTTAAAATGATTTTCCCGGATTATTCTTTGTAAACAAAAACATGCCTTAGAAGCTGGCTGTGCAATTGTCTTTTGTAAGACTGAATTTACCATTATGGTTGAAGACCACCCCTAGAAACTTAAAAGATTTTTAAAGATAACTATTTTACTCTTTATTTACATTAAGGTTATTTTCATAACAATAATTGCTTAAAGTATTTAACAAGTTTTGTAAGTTTTCTGGGGATTCGCTTAACAATACTGTGTCGTCAGCATACATAAGTAAATAAAAATTTACATCATTTATTGTCAAATATTCACAATACCGTGATTCTAGTGCTTGCTCGATATCTCTGACATATAGGGGGTAAAGAGTAGGGAAGTGGATTCTCCTTGAATCAGTCCCGTGGTTAAATGGAAATAATCAGAAAAGTTACCCCGAAACTTTACGCGAGCCATGAGCTTTGACTTTGAATGCATGGATTTGAGTAATAGTTTTGGATTATGTCGTCTTGTATGTTCGAGTATATTTCCTTCTATACATAGGTGGTCTCGCTTTAGACGTCTTTCAAGTCTTTTTATAAACCGCCTTATGTTGAGCAAGTTCAATATGATTCTTTTTACTTTTGTCTATATTAAATTTGAATACCCGGTTGTACGTGACAAGGAGTAGGGTCGCCTGTCCAACCTCGTGGGTTTTCTCCGGGTCCTCCGGTTTCCTCCCACTGCTAAAGACCAGTATGCGCAAGCGAATTATTGAAATAAAATTAAACCATATGTAAGTCCCGAAATGACCTAGGTTTGTGTCGAGTGGACGTTAAACCCCATTTCTCTCTCTCTCTCTCTCTCTCTATATATATATATATATATATATATATTAAATTTATGTAATGTACTTTTATATACATGGTAAAGTATTATATTTATCACTGATCAAAGGTTTGTTGGTGGGTCTGGACTTTTTAACACAATTTTGACACAGATCACAAGTTTGCCTGATTTTATATGTTTTTTCACAAAATGGGGAAAAAATATCACAAAGTCCGCTATTCAGATTGTATACGATACGATTCTTTGACTGGCATATTTGTGCTAATGGCATCAGCTAAGTTCAATTTCATTTCATCAATGTTCCCATGAAGTTTCGAAAAGATGATCTGCTTTTGATCGGCGTTCTCTTACCGACAACGACCCCGTTTTGCTTGCGAATGCACAATCACATGTAGGTCTACTGGCCCGATTAGAGCACGTGATATTTGTAAATAATGGAGCGTGGTCTGAAAATTCTGTAAATTTACCAACAAAGTCATCCACTATATGACTGTACGGAAATTACCTTACCTACATAGTGCTAACAGTTAGTACATCAAATAAATTACAATTATAGTGTGTATAATAAGACAGATTTTTTCAGGTGGTATGTATACAAGACATAAATATAAATCTGAACTCTGATTTAACACATTCTTATCTATTTTCACCCATATGATGCTATCTTCAACAACTCTCTCAATCCCCCCGTTTACATTTTACTCTCTTTATAGCACGTGAACTGAAACCAGATAATTCTACAACAGAATTTTCTCTCAACCAGCATTCTGATATAAACACAATCTCCACATCTTGAAATATTTTAACATAACCCTTATTTTACAGCTTTGAGAAAAAAGCTCTCTGACAGTTCCATGCACATAATCTGATATTCTGATTACCATCACCCTTTCTGACCTATATTCCGAACCATTTATATATAATTTATTATACACTAATTTCATTTTAATACCTGGCTCTTCAAGTCTTTTCTGTTTCATCACTTTAACCAACTTTCTTCTCTGGTCTTCTATTTCTGTGGGAAATTGTTCATACACAAAGTAATTAGTGTTTTTCAGTATCTTGGCATTATATCTAACCTCACCGTTGTCTTTACTATTCCAATACTGCACGCAGATTTTTCTTGGGCTCTTCCTTCTGTCTCCAAAACTATATACTCTCTCCAGCTGAAATTCACTACCCATTTTTGCAGGTAGCTTCATAATCTCTGCCATAAACCACCTAACCCTTTTCTGTGTATAATAGGTTCTCACTCTGATCTTCTGGAATATTGGTAAATGTCAAATTATTACTCATAGATCTAGCTTTACTATTTAGCATTTTCTCTTTCAACTGTATAAAGACATCTTCCATCTGTAAAATGGTAGATTAGAATTTCTCTGTTTTCTCCGATATGTGACACTTCACATCTCAAAACTGTTATATTCTCATGTATATTGTGTGTTTTTGCTCGAACAACTTGCTGTAATTCTTCTAATTTATTATTTATTTCAACTGTTCTGTATACATTATTTAACAATTCCTGGGCTCAAAATGGCACACGAGACTGGTTTGTTGGATTATAGACTCTTGTACATACTGGGCTGGTGTAGATATTATTAAATTAGGTGTAGGTTGCATCATGAACTGGTCTGCATATGTAAACGTGGAATCGATTTCTGTCCCTTGAGCAGGCAATTATACAGTTGTAGAACTTCATTTTACCAGATAATCACACATACGTTCAATACTGGAGGGGGCACGCTTTAATTTTAGTTTCTGACTTGAATCCAACTTGCACATCTTCTTAAGCTACCATCTACAGTTCATCCTACAGCGTCCATCCTCCATCCACCATACTATGTAACCGTCTTGTCTGCTGTTTTGTATACCCACATTTCAATGTGTTATTACAATGTGCCACTTTTTACCCCAGATAGTTTTGTATTGTATTGTCGACAACCCTGTTTGCCTCTTCGCCGCTGGTTTGTTCGTTGCTGGAGTTTTTGGTCCACTTCCAACGAGAGTGATATAATCGTAGACAAGTTCGCCGCTGATAATATCTTTGGTTATATAGATTGAATCTAAATAGTAAGTACAAAGTTACTATCCCTGCCATTGTTGGAACTGACCGACCAGTACTTAAGGGTGAACCACGTCGAAACTATGAATTGTTCATCAATCATTTACAGAGTTATTTCCCCTGTGCTGAAACTTCGTTGACTTACATGACTAAAAATTAACATAACCCTTTTGAAATTCAGAGGCATACATCATCTACCTTAATTTTATAATTTTTTTTCCAAGAGGCATATCAAACATGACAATAGAGGTGATAATATAAAGTTACATGATAATGAGATGAGAAATTTTTGATGAGAGAAAAGGTAATGATGTCATGAATGATCAGCCTCTTGAAGATAACCCCTAAAATCCTGCTAAAATTGAAACTTGGAGAGGAATCGGGTCATGTCATCATAGAGGGACAGATTCATTTATGAAGATGAAGGGTGAAATATGACAATAGATAGTGAAGTGTGTGTGCACCATAAGGGATGTGAAGTACAAAAAGGTATGAAAACATTAGAGTATACATTAGGGTGTTTCATATTTGAACTTTTTTTCGCGATTGAACTCTACCATGTGCCATGCGTTTCCAATTGGGTCCAAACTCATCACCAGCGAATATTATAATTTTCCCACCAAAAATGGCGCCATTTTGAATTTTTCGCCAAATGTGAAATATTTGAAAAAGTCGGAAAAATACTTCCCGTTACGGTAGAAAGATAAAACTTGGCACAATGCATCGAAAAGGCCCACAGATGATCTGCAATATATTTCAGAATTTTAGCATAAAAATTTAGGATGGTTGCCATTTGGCAATTTTTAGAAAAAGTCTTTTTCTGTAGAATTTGTTAAGACCACGGTGATTAAACTCCACCAAAACGTCATAAACTAATGTATCTACACAAATGGAGATAAATAAAGAACTAAATTAGTTATACGGGTTGTCCTCGATGAATATTTGATCATACAAGAGAGACAGAAACCATTCAAATAGTCACAAAATTCATTTAATAATCCAGACGAGCCAAAGTGTGTTTCATATAGTCAGAAAATTTGGTGTGATGTATTTCGACTGACTGTAGCAAGGCCTGTAACTGTTCTTCATTGCCAGTCTCGAATCGTTTTGATTCTCCGTTCTGCAAGATCATTTGTCACATGAGTGTTTTCCACAAAGCTTAGACATTTTTTAAATTGAAAAGAAATTCCTATTCGCTACATGGTACCTGCATCCAGTCGAAATACATCACACCAAATTTTCTGACTATATGAAACACACTTTGGCTCGTCTGGATTATTAAATGAATTTTGTGAAAATTAAAATATTCGCTGGTGATGAGTTTGGACCCAATTGGAAACGCATGGCACATGGTAGAGTTCAGTCGCGAAAAAAAGTTCAAATATGAAACACCCTAGACATACATGTTTAACATTTTTCTTAAAATTGGCAATGTTCTCTATTGATTTAGGTTGGTTCGGAAGTTCATTCCGGGCCTGAATACTTGAATAGTAAAAAGTTCAATATTGGGTATTATTTTTACGTTTTGGTACAAGATAATTATAAATGATGATGATCAATATATAGACCCAGATATTTTACACTATCTGTTGCTTGAATGACTGTTTCAAAACTACTTGTTTTCTTTAGTTTTCTACTGGGGCCAACAACCTTAAGAGTTATTCATCTTGCCATCAAAGTCTTGTATTTGGTTATGGACTGCTTAGACTTTGGTGTTACTGGTTTATGTTTAGCCGGCTTGGAAACTGGTATTTTTAGTAAACCTTACGCCTTCTTTAGAATTTTTAAATATGTTTACTTAGCTTCTGGATATAGCGTATTTCATTTTAGGCTTGTAGACTCTTGAGCTAATAACCGCAATTTTGCTAGAACTGTGTGCGCTGTCGCGTATTAATTTTATCTAACATACCGATAGACTATTGCTGGGATGAATACGATATATAATCATTCAATACATTATTTGACACCCGACTAGAAGGTCGAACATGAAACCGTGTGGTTAAGCTCTCGGTTTCATAAACAGTTTCGTATCTATTTTTTTTTCATATTAGCAAACCACCCACCTGTCATGTGCGTCTGTCTAAACACACAAACTAATTTGCTCCAACACCACCGAAAGACCCATGAATATGATTTTTCACAAAAGGTGAAGGTCGTAAAGGGATAGCAGGCACGATTGACAATATAGAATCAAAAGTATTTTTACTAAACGACACAGTAGGTAGTGCAAGTTAAAGAAATTGGCCAATCCTAATTCAAGTTATATAAGTCTTGCATTAGTTTGTATTGAATTCACGTCGCCATCTTTAGGCGGATGAGAAATAAAAATTCGGCTTTCCGAGAAAAATAATTCAGCATACAATTGCACACAAATTCTAGACAACTTATGCACCATTTAGCTGGCGCTTTTAAAATGTAATTTAAGAACCGATTTATACGGTTCAATTAACCGTGAAAGAATGAGAGTAGTATATTAGCTGTTTTAGATATGGAAACACTTATAAACTTTATAATATGACGTAAAAGTCAGTTGGTTAACACGTTTCTAATTTAGACAACACTTTACAAGAGTCCATAGCAACAGTTGATTTTCATATCAAATCCTCTTTAACTACTCGTAAATGTTCGTTATCTTTGGTTCATAAAAGGTGCCCCTCAATTTGTCAAAGTGCATTGACGATTTAATTACGTAGAATTAACTACTCAAAATAGTAAAAAGGATCAATACATTCAATTATTGTTTCTTTCCCATGATCATATATATGGGATTATTGATTTGCTGTAATAACATATCAAATAGCACCCTGCAACGTTTGTGTGTCTTAATAATGCATTTTCCTGTAACGACATCTCTCACTGCCATTAGAATACACATTTTCTTGACGTAAAGTGATCGTTGGACTCGTGAATATTGAAAGTAGGGAGAATTATGCGCAAACAATGCAAAACACTTTACTCGTTTCTTAATCACCACCAAGATTTCTAGCTAGGCTGTTGAACACTCTTTCCATTTTCAAGCACATGTTCATTATCAGGTATTTCTTTAAACTGAGTGATTATAAAGCCTCATCAACCCTCTAAAAGTATCCTACCTCGGCCTTTAGAAGCACGGAAGCCCTCATTTTAAATATCGACCAGACTCTCTTCAAATCTATATATTTACAGTGTCGAAATCCGAGAAACAGGATTTCTGCCTCTTAATGACTTAACTAATTGAGGCGAAGACGCTAGCTAAGACACATTGATTTTTGAAGTGGTCCCTTTTCACCCATGTGTCAAAAACATTTGACCAACAGTAAACAATGTGATCTGATGTAGACGCGGGAAATTGGGATCAATCGCTATAAAAGAAAATCTTGAGAATCCTCGCTTGTAGATCAAACACAGATGTAGCCTTTCCTGTTTCTCCATATTCTTAATGATTGGCGCAGACAAAAAGGCTGCTGTTGACTCTAAAAGACTATTTGTCTACTAAACATTTGCTATTCTGAAACGTATGTTCTAACATAATACTAACATCTACGTTGGAAATGTCTTAAAACATGACCGAATTAGCGCTCAGACTAATACAAAATCAATGCATATAATATACATTTTAATCCATTTGTATTTGTTTTAATGCTTGTAAGCTAAACATGGCATGGTAACTAATCATTCCCGACTGTTTCTTATGATTTTCAGCACATATTAAAAGATAAAACGAATCATTAAATGAATGTACACAAATAGGATATTTCGCTGATGTAGGTATTGGTTCAAGGTTAAGGTTTTTCGAAAACAACCGTTTATTTTATCGGTCTGTTTCACTCCTTTGGAACAGTTTTATCTAACCTATGTTTTGACGTCCAATTTTTACCAATGATATCAAAAACCCAATAAACTGAAATTATTCACAGGGTTTTTAAATCACGTATATTATATGATGGGATAAAAGTTATACACAAAACAAAAACTGTAACCTGTAAATTTTAAATTCGATACGGGTAGTGTTTATCGACATTCTAGCACTAAATAATTAGTGAGTGAACAACCTGTCAACTCCCACGTGCTTTAGCCTCGATCATTCAGACAAATATTCTACGAATGTTAGTCTGGATGGGTTGTCAACATTTGAGAATAACAAGGTCATTGGTCAGATTATCTGGTCTTTTAATTATCATGAACAAAATCTAAGGGAGGTAACCATCCTCGGTATCCCTAGTGGTCTCATACCGTTCCACTAAACTAACCCCTGTGTTCAACCCTGGGGGAGACACGTATTCAAAAGTATTTACCTTTGATGTTTGTGCTATTTGTATCGACAAATCAAAAAAATCGTTGCAAACTTTCTCATAATCGAGCGAACAAGACGCCATATTGTTAGCCGAGATCAACCTGGCATACTGTTAGTGTGGTCGGAGTACGAAATTTCCGGGAATTAAGTGGTGGGGGGGGGGAGATGGTTTTTATTAGCGTAAAATTGGTGGGATTTTTTAAATCTGTGGTATAAATTTCCTATGTGTAGACACCATACTTGTTGGGCTTAGAGGTCAATATTCACATGTTATTTAGGAATTGGTGCTCTCGAACGTGATTGGTCGAGGCAAAAATTCAAAATGGCACCAAAATGTTTCCCCAAGATGGGTAACTCCAAGGAGGGTTAGTACTGGACCAATAGGTCATAAAAAAACTAAGAAACATTCCCCCCCCCCCTCACTTAATTCTTGCTAACATGCTATGTAAGCCAGCACACTTTAAGGATATTCACCATACGATAAGCATAAATCAAGCTGACACGCTATAAAAAATTCGCTGGACGACCGTGGCTGTAAGGAAATCACGTGATTGGTATAGCTAATCCTAACCAGCGTAGGAATAGCTGGGTCCAAATAAGTAACACTAGAATATTGAAACATACATTAGTGTGGTCTGATAGTGTCATAGATAGTTTTGGTAAACATTTTCCGGTTTCATGTTACCTCTCGAATTGTCTGCCGTTCCATAGATGAATTAAACTTTCGCTTGATTTGTCATACGTTTACCTTGTAGTTTTCTGGAGTATTATTTTACTGAATAAAAGTATTATTTGAAAATCGTTCTATATAATATAAGCCGATATTTACACAACATATAATTTTGGTATCTAACAGTACATTGCACTGATTTCAGTTAGCACGTACGCGCTGTATCATAAGGCCTGTCACTGAGTCAAATGGCGTGGTTTCGAATCCCCGGTTGTACGTGACAAGGAGTAGGGTCGCCTGTCCAACCTCGTGGGTTTTCTCCGGGTCCTCCGGTTTCCTCCCACTGCTAATGACCCCTACGCGCAACCGAATTATTGAAATGACCTAGTTTATGTCGAGTGGACGTTAAACACCATTTCTCTCTCTCTCTCTCTTCCTCTCTCCACGTACAAAATACCTCGATTCTTTAATAAAGTGTTTGGGTGGCTGAACGTGACTATGTATAAAGTTCTCATCTAAGTTGTTGATCAATCGTCTGTCTTAAATTAGTTATTAATAAATTGTTGGGACATACCCGATAGCCCACAACATTTACTTCATGGTCAACTGGAAACCCGCAGAAAATCAATGCCAGACAGCATGTCAGAAGGGACAGTACAAATAAAATCAAAAAAATAACATAACTAAATTTACTCAATAGCCTTAAACGCTTTTTCTTATATTCATTATTAAATCTTTCATTACTTATGACAAATGATTGATGAATAGTTTAATTTCAGCTGTTTGCCTTTTTCAATTTCCCGTTTGTAACGATTTATGTATTATTGATCTGCTCATATGTCTTTCCCCAAAAAACTACATGGAACAATTAATCAATCACATCAATCAATCAAGTATCAAACAATTGATATGGGAAAATAATGAGCTTTATTTGATAAAATCAGTTACAAATCAGTTAAAGTAACCAACAGGCAAGCAATTCATTTGGTGTGTGGAAATCGATAGTTTGTTGAATTATTGGCTAGTACTATTTACTTCAAAAGTATTGGCATAATTGTATAATAAATAAAGGACTTTCCTAAACCGGAAGTCAACTTGTTTGCTAATTTTAGTTTCATTAATGTGCCAACTATAGAACAAAAAACGGTGATAGGACAGATTGTCATCTGGCAAAACAAATAAATATATAAAATTCAATACAATCCAATCGACGGATTTTAATTTTGACCCAAATCAAATAATTCTAGTTATTTTGAACTGTTACCCAAATCAAATGCACAATTTCACTATAATGCGTATATTGTTAAAGTTATATTGCAGACGTGCCAGTTTCGAATCTAGTGTCAACCGAGAAAGCTCCGCAGGATTTACCAGCCTGGTTTCCCCTTGCCAATAATGGTTCAGGACTTGAGGGACTAGCAATGAAAAGCGTTCGTTCAGATGAGGCGAAAATCTGAGTTCTACACGTGTATTCGTTGGCGTTCAGGTAGAAGAAGCCTTGGCAGTTTGGAATTCGATGAAAAGTAGGCAGAAAAGCCTCTGTCCAACATGACACACTACAGACACATGTTCGTCTTCAATAGCCCAGTTCGTTCCGAAAAGTAGGACATTCAAGTTCATTCCATTTCATATAGCCATAATTTTTGAGTAATCTCTGTGCCAGATATTAGGTCACTTTAGACACTCAGTGCCAGATTCCCGAACTCAAAAGATGGCTAATTAGTGCAGTGGCGTATGCAGGATATTCGAAGGCGGGGAGAGGGCCGAAATTGTGGTGGTGAAAATATCCTACATTATTTTGCTTGATTTAATAGTTACTAAAGTTACAAGACGTGTATTGGTTAGGACCTAATGATCCACTCATTAAAATAACGCTTTGTAATGATGGTTAAAATCGACGCATCATTGTTATAGTCCCAGAATATCAAACGTCCGTTCATTTTATATACATATATATTTAACGGTTTTGATTTCATTCATGTTTTTAAAGTTGCCCTTTATTTAGCATGTTTCAATATCAGTGATATTTCTACAAAGCCTAACTGATCAATTGAAATTATGTGCACAGACTGTGTACCAAACAATTGTCTTAACTACGCGATACTAACACTTCATACAAGAGGATAACATTTTACTGGAATAATTATTATAAAGGTTCTATAATAAGCAATTATTGTGACAAAGTACTCCATAAATTGTATCATATTAAGACCATATTCTATACATATATCCATAAAATGTATCATATTAAGACCATATTCTATACATATAAAATATTTATTTAGATGCATCGAACTCGAACCTACTGTCCACTACACATATTATACACATCCATTACATATATACACGTATTTAATTACAGACTTAATAAATGACACGTGTAGTGACAATGCTGTTTATTAAATATAATTCGCACAGTCGACTATACGAATGCATACAAGACCCTGTGTGTTCTGTAGTTAAAAAGAGCTGGTTAGAGAGAGACTTGGTTAGGAGAGCGGAGACGAGCGTATAGACTCACCCGAGTTCAGCGGCTGCCGTAGCAGAGAGGCAGGACGGTTGTCGTAATGTAGTCATGTACCTTGTTGATGTTTAATGTTTATGTTTCTGATGTATTTAAGTTCCTGTTTGATTTATGTTCCTGTTCCCAATGTACATAAATATTTAAGAAACTGGTCTTCTGTTATCACGAATATAGTGTTACATTATTTCAGAATACGAAAGTACACAAAAGATAAAATATGTGAACTTGCCGATTTAGGCGTGAATACAACACCCCATGCAGGATACCCTTCCTGATTTTAATCTAACTGCAATTGAAACATCAAGAAAAGACCTTTCTCTTTTTACTTTTTGGTATTTTAAAAAACTGACGAGTTATGGACAGGTTTAGTCAAGATGCTCACGTACCACAGTGCTTTGGAGAGGTGGTTTGGGCTCAAATAATGGGTTCTAAGAAATTTCCGTGCGGAATTAAACAGTGTTTTTTCTTTATACGGCCACATTTTCATGTGGACGTATTATGCCGTCGCCCCTGTTTGTCCGTCCGTCCACAATTTGTTTGTGGACACTCTACGGGTCACAATTGTTATCCGATTTCGATGAAACTTAAAATATAGGTCTATCTCCGAAAGATCTGGGTTCCTTTCGATATTATTGGACGATAACTTCATGGATTATGGCCCCTGATTGTACGAAAAATCACGTTTTTAGCCCGTGGACACTTTAGAGGTCACAATTTTCATCTGATTTTGATGAAACTTGAAATGCATGTTTATAACTCAAAGATCTTGGTTCCTTTCAATATTTGCGGATATGGCCCCTGATTGTACGAAAAGACGGGGTTTTCAGCTTGTCGTCCATCTAGAGATCACAATGATTATCCGATTTATAAAAAAAAACTTTGAATATATCACCGTTACACTGTAATGATGCTTGAGTTCGAATTTCGTGATAATCGGACTAAAACTGCCGGACAAAATGGCCACCCTTCGTACGCAAATAGTGTATATATGGTATATCAAGGTTGTGGATCTTCTAGAGGTCATAATTTTGATCCGATTTTGCTGAAACTTGAAATACATGTTTATAACCTAAGGATCTTGGTTCCTTTTCAAATTCGCGCATATCGAATCGTAACTTTCTGTCTTATGGCCCTTGATTGTACTAAAAATCGTGGTTTTACCTTGTGGTCCCTCTAGAGGTCACAATTTTTATCTGATTTTAGCTTGTGGTCACTATAGAGGTAATAATTTTTATCCGCTTTAAAAAAAACAAAAACGTTTGAATATATCACCGTTACACCCTGATCATGGCTGAGTTCGAATTTCGTGAAAATCGGACAAAATTGCCTGACAAAATGGCCGCCCCTCGTACGCAAATAGTGTAAATATATGGTATATCAAGGTTGTGGACCCTCTCGAGGCCACAATGTTTATTCAATTTTGATGAAACTTGAAATAAATATTAATTACCCAAAGATCTTGGTTTCTTTCAATATTAACGCATATATCGGATCATAACTTCCCGAATTATGGCCCTTGATTGTACGAAAAATAGCGTTTTTTGCTAGTGGTCTTGAGAGGTCACAATTTTTATCCGATTAAAAAAAAAACGTTTGAATATATCACCGTTACACCCAAATGATGGCTAAGTTCGAATTTCGTGAAAATCGGACCAAAACTGCCAGATAAAATGGCCACCCCTCGTAGGCAAATGGTGTATATATGTTATATCAAGGTTGTGGTCCCTCTAGAGGCTACAAGTTTGATCCGATTTTGATGAAACTTGAAATATATGTTTATAACCGAAAATCTTGTTGATATTCGCGCACATCAGATCGTAACTTCCTGAATTATGGCCCTTGATTGTGCTAAAAATCATGGTTTTACCTTGTGGTCCCTCTAGAGGTCACAATTTTTATCTGATTGAAAAAAATCGGCTGGAGTTTTCACAGTTACACTCTAATGACGGCTGAGTTGGAATTTCGTGAAAATCGAAAATCGGACCAAAACTGCCGGGCAAAATGGCCACCCCTCGTACGCAAATAGTGTAAATATATCGTATATCAAGGTTGTTGACCCTCTAGAAGTCTCAATGTTGATCCGATTTTGATGAAACTTGAAATATAGCTTTATAACCCAACGATCTTGGTTCCTGCCAGTCTTCGTGCATATCGCATCGTAACGTTCTGAATTATGGCCCTTGATTTGAGCTTGTTCTCTATTCATCTTTTGCAAAATGTGGGCGTATCCTGCCTGGCAGCCGCTGGTTTGTTTTTATTTTAAACGTACCGGGTGACACAAAAAAAGCGTTCATCACCTAAACTTGGTCGACGAAGAGGGGTCGTGAGGGACCTCCAGTGGTTCCAGAAGGATGGTGCCACCCCCCACACCTCAAACACATCATTGGCATGGCTACAGCAGCGTTTCCCTGACCGACTGATCAGCCGCAGGTGTGACCCGGAGTGGTCGCCGCATTCACCGGACTTGAACGCCATAGATTTCTATCTGTGGGGATACCTTAAGGACAGGGTGTATGGCAACAACCCCCAGACTATCCCTGATCTGAAGGCAGCAATCACAGCAGCAATAAAAGCGATCCCAAGGGAAGAATGTGGGAGGGTCATCGAGAACTTTGCCCGCCGGATCCAAATGTGCTTGCAGCACCGGGGAGCTCATTTAGAGCACATTTTTTGAGCGCCAGTTAAACAAAGAGTTTTTGTGGTACAGACTTGAAACTTTGGAGATGTCTGCTACATAGACTTAACCTAATGTAGCTGAATTGTTGTGTTAATCTAAATAAAATTTTGGAAGTTATTCGATTTTTATTGATGAACGTTTTTTTTTGTGTCACCCTGTATTATGTGTCAGTAAATAAAATATATATTAAAAGGGGAAACGGTTGTAGCATTTCTCCTCTAAATTAAACACAGTTCCTGAAAGTGTCGTTACGTGTAAGGTGATTATCTCTGTCTTCGTTTAAGGCTAATTGGTTGAATTAGTTTCGTCGAATTTTATTCAAATAATGTAGTCATTATGACCAGGCGCTGATCGATATTAAACGGCGGTTCAATAAGCTTAATTAAAGATGCCAATTTTGTTCAGATTAGTTTTCTTTGTTTTTGTAACAGCACCAAGACGTAAAATATTTAGAAAGCGAACTTGTTCACAACTCGGCAAATCGTTTCTTCTCTGCAATTAATTAACTCTTTCCATTTTTAAAACTTTAAATATAGTTGTACAAAAACGAGTATTCTGGTGTAAAAGATAAGACAGAGAAGTAATCATTATAATTATTCGTTTATGGATCTGTTATGAATATAATTTACTCAAAATAAATTCCTGTAAACTGTTCGGCCCGGTAGCATTGTGGCCAGAACATTGCACAGAGTGGGACAAAAAGAACTTTAAGTCTTCCAGTATTGTCAAGCCCGGATTCCCACGAACGTAGACATTGGCATTCTATAAGTGCGTTCTATAGAATAATATTCGAAAGTAAAACACAATTAATCCGATAGAGAAAATTTATTAGACTTGTACTTGAAATCTATATTACATTATTTTTGTATTAAACCCACAAAACTCTACCATACGTAATTTCTAGCTGCAGTTAAATGACACCCAGGGGACGAAAACGCTGTGAGGTTATGTAATATTAATAAAAGCTATGAAAATACTCCACAAACTCGATCACCCTCTACATTATTCAATGAAGGAGATAAAAATAAATATAAAAAAAAATCTATGCGTGTATTGGATACTTCAAACGAGAGAAGACGGCGATAACGTGCATGCACGAGTTGCATGCTGATCGCCATTAAATTACATTTAAGAGAAAGAGCAATCAATGTAGCGAGTTTTATATTCATCTAACTATTATAAAACTCTAAGACAGTAATCTAACCATATCCTATTGTGGATTACTTGATTCACTTGATAGTCTGTTCATCAATCTACTCGTTGCGAGATGGCAATATAAAAAGAATTAATACTATATAATGGCATACCAACGGGCAGGATTTTTATATCAGAGTTTATGACGGCTTAAATTATTTTGAGGGGTGTAACGTAGTTATCTGTATTCAAAAACGACAGTTAAAGGATTTTGTTCGTAAGATTCTATTTAATAAAAAAACAACTATTTCTGTAATCTGGGAAGGAAGCTAACCACCACAATATAAAGCAAAATCTCAGTAATGCGTTGCTTCAGAGATCCCAATCTGGTATTCCAAGATGGCGTCGATATGAAAATAGGTCTAAGACCACCATTATTTCGACTAAAGTCACTATCTCATGGTATTTATACCGCCACCCCCCGCTTAACAAGTTTCTTTGACTTTGCGTTATGTCATCGGAGGAAAGGGTGTTTGATATTACATATTCTGCATGTGTATGGTTTCGGCTAATATTCATGATTTTGAGGCATGAGGCGGAGGTTAGTTACATGTAAATGTTTCATTTTGTGTATCATGGTGAACCCCAAACCTACTTTTAAGCAAGACGTTGTCACATCTGACTCTTTTTGTGGTAGAAAGCGTGCAACCCAATTTTAATTTGGGAAACAGAGCCCGTCAAAGAAACGAGAATTAACATTGGAGTCAACGGGAAAATCTATTATGATAAATGGTCAAAAGTGACCACCATCTTCCCTCCTCTCATACACTAATATTATTATGTCACTCACCATATTCAACGCATATCTATATTGGAGGATTTGTAACGGAATTGTGCTTAAACTGTCAACAAGAAGGTCGGAGTTTACAACCCTTAAATTAAAACAAAGTGCACCTAAATTTTCTTACCGGTGATGGACCTACCCCGAACAGAACAATATATATATATATATATATATATATATATATATATATATATTATTAGCACAACCGTAAGCTGCACTACTTTGTTTCACGGTAAACGATGAAAAGATAAAAGGTATGCCGACAAAAACTGATTTCAAAAACTGGTTTAATAACATTTTAAAGTACTTTTCGTCCGTCTTGGGTCTATTCATAAATAATGTCACTGTATAAAGATGGCCAGTATAGTATATTTATACATATTTACATAGTAACACCGTGGTTTTAATTGGCTATAGTTACCATTGTCTATGGTTACATAGTATATCGTTGATTAATAGAAAACATGTACACACGTGTGTTAATCTGTAGTTTATGGGTTCAATTTAGGAATAATGAGTGGAAGATAATCATGGTTTAGATTTAAGAAAATTAATGAAGCTGATGGCCAATTGTTACTTATTGACTATTAAGTCGAGGAACGTATTTTTTAATAAAAAAACAAAAATTTGGAATTTTACTTGTAGGTGTTGTGCACATTTAAAGATATGTCTATTGAGATTTGTGCAATGGAACTGTACTATTTGAGTTTTTTTATTCATTATCAGATATAAAACAAAATGCTAAATGAAAATGGTTTATGTTTTGTAAGTAGCAGAATGAGACACGAGATTATGCTATTAATTTTAAATGTAAAACAGGAAGAAACAGGGCTGCACATAAAGGTCATATGTGGATAAAATGTGCTTTAACTAAACATATTTGACAAACGTGATTCCTCGCAGAATAAGCCATGTTTATTTAACTCGTGTACAGTAAATGGGAAATCTGCGGATCTACATGGATTTATTTGAAGCCACCATGATTCACAATATCGCTATATAGACTTATAGATCATTGGATTACAAAAACTACAATGTAGTAATTTCAAAAGCTTTGATTGCTGACGTAAGCAGTGCTATGCGATAGATACCAGGGCGGTCTTATTATTTTAATCAAAAGAACACGAAAGAGTGAGAAATAAAATGTCCCAGACGTCCTGTAAAGAAAACCTACAGGAACCATCAATCTGATATATTATATAGCAGTTTGTCGATAGATGTAAATCCACTCCAATATCAAGAAATATCATAGATTGACCGTGTTTGTGTAAAGAGCGGTAATATTTATGAGTCTCTTAGGCCCCATACTAATAAATACTCTTGACAACAATTGTCTAAAGGTTCTTCAAACCAAACCATGAGACACATACTTCAACTAGGGGCGCCATTTTCAATGAGCAAAGGCTTTTCAATTTGTTTGTAAGAAAGACATAAAACGCTACTAGATCTTTATGATTAATTTCTTTGCATTGTTTGAATTCCCCTTGGTAATAATCAATCATGGATGAAGAATCCCGGCAATTCTAACATTGATGTTTTTAGAAGAAATTTGTTGTTGCTTTAACTGTATCCATTACTCTCACTACACATATATCAGTCGTTTTATTTTAACTGCTCAACATCAATTCTTTCAGTATGTTATTTTAAGAAGGAAGGTATTGCATTCTCGTCAAAACTAACGTCTACTTAATCAGAGAGCATGTTTCGGTGTCTGAGTTTCTATAAACAAATTAAATCACATCTCAGTTCCGATCTACCGACTGGTGTCAGAATTGAAAATGTTTAATATGCTTCATCTTGTTTACACCCTTTTATATTTCAACGATTTTCTTGGATTTGACGATATGTATATATCAATACATCCCTCCTATACACATTCCTATACGCATTCTCCTAGATTTAGACATATTTTCGCTAGAGTAGGGTTCACCACGTTGAAATTTTTGATTTTGATAATTATACATCAATATGTGTGCATGTACAACAGTCCTATCGGATTCACTCAAGAGGTGATTTTTCATGCCTAATTCATCAGATTTATACATGTAAAATGAGGGAAGTTTTGCCCGGACAGCGGCGCTACGGCCTACTCTTATACCGAATTCCATCTGCCAAGAGATCGTTTACGTGCACGCTAATGTGTATACGGGACATGGACCCACCGGATGGCAGAGATTTAAATGGATAGAACGCGAGATTTAAAAATTGAACGGTAAACTGGGTATTCGAGACTTGGTCTCATTCGCCCAGTAACGTTGCTACGATAATGAACAATCTACGCTACACCTTTCAAAACCAATATATTCATTTTTCATGAACTATACTAGCAAGAATCGTCAGCTCTTTATCTAAATCTTAAAAAATTCATTTTTAAGGTTGGGTCCACTTTTATTAGCAGTGTGGGGCACATGTAAACACCTTTGTGGAAAAACCACAAGACTTTTTCACTGACGATTAACTGAGATTCCTGGGGTAGGGGCATCTAAATGGCAGCTGCTCTGAGGTGAAAATTGGAACCATAACACATAATCTTGTGTGTTGTGATGATGGGACAAGCTCCATACCATTATATTGTACTTTCAAATAATTAGTGGAGGTCAGCATGTTTAATAATTTTAGTTTAAATTTTAGTTTGTCGACAGTAGAACACAAACTCAGTTATATCTCGGCGCTGTCTCTATCTTTAGACGTAAGATTTTCAACGAAGACAGATGGTCAGTCCAACATATTCATTTAGTTATATATATATATATATATATATTTTTCTTTCGATGTATTCATCGCGGATCAAAGAACACCTGCTTTAAACAATTATATCTAATCTGAAATGATAGAATCTTAGGATAGAACAAAATAAATGTACCCATTTGTAAATTTAACAAAATATTATTTAAACCTAATAGTAAATGTATTTATACGATTCCATTAGTTTCGGGTACATTACTATAAATCATTGTATGCAATCCTTTCAGTGCCTTCCCCAGTTTCATAGAGATTAATATATCATTGATGACAATATCAGTTTGTTGTATCGAAATAGTTTAGATTCAATTTGATTTGTCTGAAACTAACCTAAATTTATCACTTTCTATGAAATATTTGGCACATTGATTACTCTGCTGTATTGGGTTGTTGTTGTGGTTCGTTGTATTCAACGTCTAATTCCTCCGCACAGACATTATCTTTGCTAGTTCTTTCTTTCTTTTCGTACTGTTGTTGCTGTTTATTACAAATTTCACGTCCTATATTGATATTATGGAAAGGTTAATTTACTTAAGATTATTTACATATTATGAAAGGTAGTTTTTTTTTTATAAAGGTAAGCACATACAAAAAAATCGCCGCTGTCGTGAGAATAGAGGGCGGGTCATCTTCTCCCTTCGCCATAATAAAATCAGGTTAAAACAGGATGTCCAGCTGATGGATGTTTGGTATCCTCAATCAATCCGGATAGAAAAGGACCCGCTTGCGCAGTTTTTGCGGTAAAAAAACACATAGCTGGACCCGTGGATTATTTACAAAAACTGTTCCTAAGTTCCGACACTTTAAAAAAAATTGTCCTTTAAAACAGTTTACCACTTTAATGTAGTCCATTAAAGTGTTTCTTGTTGTGGGGGACTCTCCCCGTATAAAAGTTACACGAAAAGGAAAGTGGAGCTAACAGGAACACACAACAGAACAATGTAAACATTTATAAGAATGATATATGGTATCAAATTTATTCTTTTAAACACAAATAATACAGATTTATAATTATGCACTATCAATATTAATAAATGGCTGTGTACGTCCCTCCTTCTGGTTTCTTTATTTTCCCCTACACAGTAATTTTGTTAATTTTTTTCTGATATTATTATGGCCGTCAATCTGGTCTACACAATCGGTTAATATAATCTGTCTTTTGCGCGACTAAGATAACAGTTAATTCCCGATTCTTTAATGAATTTTGAAATAGTTTCATAAACCTTATATGGCATATTTCCGGGGAGGGGGGGGGTACATTTTGGAGGAAATATTGAAGTTTGCCTTTCATTAGAGGGACTCTGCTCTCGTCCACGGAACAGTGAGGCGTTAAACTCAATATTATCCACAGACTCAATTTATTGTCCTATTCCCATCAGTATTGATGTTGCTGGTATCCAACATGTATAAATGAACAATTTTAAAATTGTAGTAATGTATGTATAATAATACCATGGCCTAGTTATAGTTTGCAGATTCACAGACAAGTAAAATAAAGCGAGAAACGGAATTCTGTGATGATATGAAACATGAATCATAATTTATGCCACATATTGGTATTCAAGGTATGAGGCATGTCCATTCCATATTTGGCTTAGTCATGTGGTCTCTAGGCTTAGCAACCAATCATCATAATTAATTACGTCATATTTGGCCAATTAAATAATAGATAGCAAAAGTCAAGGCCTCTAACCATGTAGATTGAGAGAGCAAACATCATGTCGTTGGGAGAGACCGTTGAGGTTCAAGTTGCGGTATCTGGGTTGAGAGATAGAATGGCTTTATTTTTTATCTATAATATCCTTGTAATCTATGTATCCAGTTTGATATAAAACTGTCGAAACCGCACTTTTATTTTGGGACAGATAACGTGGGATGTCAGAGTGACATTTAAAGATACGTATTAACGGCGAGGATCATAAAAAGAGAAATTACAAATATAACCAGAGACAATATCTAGACGATCACAAGACTAATAAAATATGTAGCAGAGAAGAGAGTATGCGTCACATGTTGGATGTGGGGAGTTTTTGTAAGCTTTGTACTTTTCACATCTAACCAACGACATATTTGATTTGGTTGCTGAACTGTGCATAGCGGTACATAATGCTACAAAATCAGCCGTGGACGACGTGTACTCTATGCTCTCAACCACCATTTGCAACCCGGCGCCTTGATGAACGAGGCAAAACGCCAGTGAAATGCTAAACCGTACTTCCGATGTAGACTCAAACCAGTGCTCACGTATTTCGACGAACGAAACTGATTCAAAATTACTGTTTATATACATTCATATTACATTAATATGTGCTTTTTTGCCATCGTAGCTTCCAAAAAATTGAGATTAAGCTCCTTTAAGAATTGGCAGATTTTGTAGTCGCCGTCATCAGCTTTTAGTATTATTTATAGCATTGGTATTCTTAATCTTTATTTTCTTCAGGGTAGTGTTCGAAGTAAGTGACCGGCAAGTCGAAGTGTCAGGGGTAGATCTAGCATTTTCCGAAAGGGAAGGGGGTGTACTGCCCCCACTTGGGAGTGCGAAGCCCGGCCCTCGGTGGGCGGACTGACGGGCAATCAACCAAGTCACCAACCGGCTCGTTTCGGAGTAAATTACGATTTCCAACCTAAACTGACTGTTAATTCGTTTAGCAACATTATTATTTTGATTATTATTATTATTACAGCATATTTATAGTGCACCCTTTCATATAACATGTTCAGGGGCACTTTACAAAGTGACAATGTAAATCACACATAAACAACAAGATTATGGGCATGTTAACGATTGTATACAGAGTCAGTTAAAAGCCTGATTAAATAAATGTGTTTTAAGTTGTTTTTTTAAAAGAATATAGAGATGTACAACATCTTAAACTAAATGGTAGATTATTCCATAAAACAGGTGCTTGATAACTAAAAGAGCTCTGACCATAAGAGACTAGTTGAACAGTTTTGGGCTTTAAACGTAGTTTATCTGATGTACTTCATGTTCGGCCAGGTGTATAAAGTTCTAAAAGATCTGAGAGGTGAACAGGAGCTAAATTATTTAAACATTTAAAAGTAAGTAATAAAATCTTAAAATCAATTCGATATTTAACAGGTAACCAGTGTAAATTATATAAAACAGGAGTTATGTGGTCACATTTCTTAGTTAAAGTAACAAGTCTAGCCGCAGTATTCTGTACTTTTTGTAATTTATCAATAAGCTTTAAAGGTAAATCAACTAAAAGTGAATTAAAGTTATCTAATCGAGAAGTGAGAATTAACAAGTGACTTAGTGGCCTCTACAGTTACACATTTACGTATTTTACCTATATTTCTAATATTAAAATAGCACAATTTACAAATATTATTTACTTGAGCTCCCATAAAACTATCAAAGATAGCGCCAATATTACGAGCAGAATAAGATGAAAATATATCACAATTACCAATTACAACAGGGGGGGTATCTTGTGCAGATTTACTTAATTGATGCCTTGAGCCTAATAACAAATATTCGGTTTTATCATCATTCAATTTTAGAAAGTTTTTTGACATCCATTTTCTAATTTCACTAATACAGTTCCCAAGTTGCAATTTTGATAAATTGAAAGAAGATGGACAATTAGGTGTAAATGGAATATATAACTGAGTATCATCGGCATACAAATGAAAGCTGAGACCATATTTTCTGACAATATCTCCTAATGGTGACGTATAGAGGGAAAATAAAATCGGACCAAGAACAGAACCTTGGGGAACCCCAGATGACAAAACTGATTCAGACGACGATTTGCAATTAACTAAAATACACTGTTTTCTACCCACAAGATAGCTCTCTAAAAGATTTAATGCAGAGCCACAAATACCGAATTTAAATTGAAGTCTACGTAGAAGAATGGAAGGGTCCACCGTGTCGAAAGCAGCAGATAAATCTAATAAAATTAAAAATGTACATTTTCTATTATCAATTTCCATTAAAATATCATTTGAAACCCTGGTTAAAGCTGTTTCGGTACTGTGAAATTGTTTATAAGCACTTTGAAATGGTTCATACAAACAGTTATCATCTAGATGGGCCTTTATCTGAGAAGCAATACATTTCTCCAATATTTTAGAAATAAAACTTAAGTTAGAGACCGGCCTGTAATTTTTAAAAACATTAGGATCCAGTGTAGACTTTTTAATTAAAGGGGTAACGTTGGGAATAGTAGCGGATGATATACAAGAATTAATAATATTGGTAAAAACTAGAATAACTTCGTCTAGACAGTCCTTAAGAACAGAAGTCGGAACAGGATCTAATGAACAAGATTTAGGAGCAGACGATTTAATTAACTTTAAAACAAAAGATTCACTAACCAAGTTAAAATTTTCTAAATAAACAGAATTTTCTAACTTATCAAAATCATGAGCGTTAAAGTCATGACTTTCGGTACCTACCTTTTTAAGTATTTTTGTTCTCCTTTCCCATGAGAATATATGGGGCAAACAATTGTTTGCCCCCCCCCCCTCTCCCCGCGGATCCGCGCCTGAGTGTTCGATTAGTTACTTGGTGAGACCTGTGGAAAGTAAAGTATGATTCTTTAAACATTTCCTTCCCTTAACTAGTGATTGTTTTTTCTCGTTAATAAAAACAAACACGACATGGTGTTCAGAATATTTTTAATGCCACTGGAGATGCGTGCCCTTGATCCGAAATTATTCGAACTAAACCAAGCTTCCGACAGTTCCTCGACTGATTGGCGGGCCTGGATTATTAAGATTATTTCATACGAAACAGACACATTCCCGATTAAGAGGTAGACAAAAGCAAACGGGAACTACGACTAGTATTCTGTTCTTGCCTACGGCTCGTCTTCTATTAAATCAAAAGATGGCACTTCTAACGGTAACGTTATTAAATAGAAAATACCGAAAGTAATTTTCTAAATCTGTTGTCGCTACTAACATCTAAATATTATAGTGATTCAGATTCATCAACAGTACATTTTGAGTGCCGAAACTCACGTTTGACTGTGATATCTGTCAAAGTGGGGCCCAATTCTCATTAGAGTTTAAATTCGGCTGTACGGGGCACACTACTATTGGTCATCTCTGTAGCAGATGATCTTGCCTTGACTGCCTAGTGTTCTGTTTAGGCACGCCATGGTGTCCCTGTCGGTATAGTCCTAATGTGCTACTATTATGAAGACGCTCGGAGCCCGGGCCCGGTAAATACTGACGGAACTAGATCCATGATTGTAGATTAGGTAACTTGAAAAACTGGTAGATTGGAATCGTTAATATACTAGACTTGGGGCGATGGTAGTCATTTGGTTAGGAAATGTCAACTATTAACGGCAGCTAATCATCATGATTTAAATGAAATAATTCAAACTAATTGTTGTCACTGCCTTGACAGGAATCGAAATTTTGTGTATTTGTTCCACTGCCCTACCAGGACTTCATATTTTGTGTATTTTAGAAATATATTTACAAACAATACATATTTCAAAACAGAAAGATTTGGTCGACCGTTTAATACACTGAGGGGCCTGACATGCAATTTTATATAAACTGATACCGTGTGTTATTTCTGATAAACACCTTACCTAAATTAAACTTCCTCCTTGTAAATTTATTAATTCAATTGACGATCTGGTACACACAAAGGGGTATTTCCTAAGAGAATCTAGGCTATTAACTTGTCTTACTTCAGATGTCAAACGGACAGAGGGACAATCAGAAAACCTAGTAGAAAACAGATAGCTAACTCTCAATCATGTAAATATAATTCTCCACGGCTTCAGACACGTGGCTCGAATAAATACTGATCGTCTCAAATTGTGTAATATACTAATGGTTTTTTATTTCGTGTTAGTTGGTGTTTCATGATAAAGCTTAAATTGCAACCCACGAGGGACATTTCTTTGGTCTACAATACAGGGATGGAGGGGTGAATTGATTGCCACCAATTTTATACTATGGAAAACAGATACGGGCATAATAAATGGACCAGCATCCGAGCATGGCGTCTTTACAGTCATCTTGGAATTGTGACGTCATATTAAAAATCGAAATCTATGGATGCACAATTGTCCAATAAAAGTATGCCAAGCATTCGATCGTACTTGCATCGGCACCGCCTTAGGCTTTTGTCGAAGAGCGTTACCCCCAAGTAGAACAAAAAGAAGATAAGTAGAAGATTTAAAATAAATCGTACGTGTAAATCTATTAGTGATAACAGAAGATCAGTCTCTCCTCCCCACTCATCAAACCAAGTCTCTCTAACTACAGAAAACACTACATGTGGGATTGATCAAGTCTATAATTATAAATACATGTATATAATATATATATTATGTAGTGAACAGTAGCTTATATGGGGTTCAATGGTTTCGGTGCATCTAAATATTTTGTATGTATAAAATATAGTCTTAATATGATACAAAGTATGGAGCACTTTGTCACATATTTCTTATAATTGCCCCTCTAGATTCCTCATATATATGCACTCTAGATTTTATATTATTAAAATGGATATACAGTTCCAAGTGAAAATAATATTTCAATCGCCTCCAATTTATAATAAAAGGTATGTGTTATCTTTTCTAACACACCTGATACTACTCAAGATTCTATTGGGAAATCTAAACAACTAATAAGAAATAGTGCACTTCTGCGTTTAATGAAACTGTCAATGCCTCCACTTTTAAACATCTTGAAAAGCACGTTGCTCAGCTGAAATAGGTGGAGAAACGCAACGTTTTTGAAATTACGAGAATGTAGAAACTATACATCAACGCCAGACCGTTAATTAAGGCAATTTAAGTGACATAGGCATTGAAAACGAAACATCTTTATCAACAGCAGTATCTCTCCTATTCTATCATCTGTCAGTTCACAACTCCCTCTAACGAGCAGTACCGCAAAGATGGTTCGATTACTTTCAAATTACACTAATAGAGAATATCAGAGAAATGTTCGATTTTCCCAAAGTGCTTAATTGATATAAAATAAAAATCGAACCAATCCTATAAATAAGCTAATGTTCTTAAAATAGCCATCCATAATTGACAGACAACGAATTAACAACTTTTGTCATCCTATCAATATATACAATTAAGGCAGATCGAATACGAAGAGCAAACATTTAAAAAGATTGAAAACTGAGCCCTCTGCTTACTTTACGAACTTAATACATGCACCTTTTCTAAACATGCCTGAACATGGAAATCGTTCCTATTATTTAATATTTCCTTCCATTTTTTTTTATTATTTCGCATTGGGTCCAAAGCACTGCTCGTTTTGCCGTTCTTCCAAGGATGATCGACAGGGAACTTGGGCAATCCGCATCGACTGACGGGCGTCATAATTCGAATATGGCTGCGATGACGCCACACTTGGTACCTGCCCCATAGTACTCCCGTACTTGTTTTCTTAACGTGTGACGAACGCTTTCCCCCCGTTAAATATGTGTTTATTCATGTTTTACTTATAAATAAGGCCTAAGATATTTCTGGAAATCAAACATAATTTCATATAATACTTTAAGGCCAAACTTACATACATACGCAATACGCGTGTAAATATTATTATTAATACATTATCTATAAACTACTGAAACTGTTTTTGAAAAGGTGAGAGGCAATAACAAAACTCATAAATCAAGAATTAGCTTATATATTAAAATCCCTGATTGACAGAATTTGCATTCCAGAGTATTTTTTCTCTCATTTTTTTGCCCTCTGTGTCGGTTTGATAAAAGAGCAAAAGTATCTTTACCACCGTTAGAATCCAATTTAAAAGATTGATTGATTCGAGGTTTTGGTAATAAGACTTGCTTTAAGATGTGACCATCATTCTAGACACGGGGTGTCAAATGAGTCGGCAATCTTACCAAGATCTGTCTTACTAAATAATACTTTTTAATCGCTTTTCACAGTTTGTGTCGCCAAAGTATCGATAAATTTCCCCCTCAATGTGCGTGGCTGTCTTCCGCCGTACTGAGAATGTAAATGCCCAGTCGATGGGATGCTGGTTTCACTTAATACTTGATGGCCATTCAGGAAGATATTTCAGATGAATTGCTTAAAGTAAAGAAACTCATAGATTTTATCTGTCAAATTAGACTAAATACTTCAACTATCTTGAGTAACGAAATTGTGATAAAGTGATATTTCTCTAATTTCAAACTTGGCGGTGATATGACATGATTGCAATATAAGACACTGTCTCTCACTATTTCAATTAATGCTATCTTACCCATAGAAGGTTTCCAGTCCAAGAATAATCAGCATTCATTCAATTTAGCATTTTGACATTTATATCCCAGACGGACTTATGCCATTCTGTATTATTGAATCGTGGGTCTGAAAGAGCCCTGATATCTATCGAACTAAGACTCGTCTATATCTCAGATAGATAAAATAAAATATCATGGACCAAGAGATATACAATTACCAATTCCCTCTTCGTGTTAAACATGCATGTTAACCGATTACGTGAGGCGCGGTGCGACTTGTGTTCGATGTAAAGTATATAATAATATGCCATACACCCTAACCAGTACTAAATGAGATTTCGCTAGCTTAGCTTTGTAACGAAAGTATTTTTTCTAAATGTTATAAAATCCTTTTAATATATAAATTGTCTCGCCACCAACTATCCTCTTAGCCATTTACACTATTTACTATAAGGATTGATGTATTTGATTTGATATCAGAACGTGATTAATTGTAAGTTTGACACATAGGCTTTAATATTATTGACTTTTAACACCAAGGTATGAAATGAAAGATTGAATTCCCTTTATATGTCTTTTTATCCAGATGATCCATGAAAAGCTCACAAGCGACTAGAGATTTACGAATGCACTGGGATTCGGATGGCTTATTTGTCTGGAGTGTCGCGCTTCTAGCTCTGCCATGGCCGGTCATGCACCTATGTTGTGGTGCAGATATCAATCGAGTCCTATTACTTAAATATAGCCAATGAATAATATTTAGTACAGCAAGTAAAAATTAATTTGATTTGGAATTAATAATACATGAAACTCAAAATCGAAACCATACCTTTATCAACAGCTACTACCCCGTAACCAGAAAACCGAATCATTAAATTACTTCCTTGTATTTCTTTTAAATACTAGTACCAGTCCTAAATGATAAAAAATAAACTCTAGCACATCCTTCGATCAACTTGATCGACATTAAAATAATCTATAGGCCCTTTATTGATTGATGGACGATTTATCTTTAATAATTGAAAGATAATTACGTAAGAGAGGGATTTTCCATGTCACCTTACAGATGGCGATAAGATGTTCTATCTCATCTATGATGACATGAAGTTTATTGGATTATGTCAGATTTCCACAGCCGGCCGTATATATAAACTTGTTTACGACATTCAAGCTTAGTTAGTCCATAACGAGGTCTGGTTACGGCATTGTGATCGTTTCATTTATTACGAGAGCCCGAGCTGTCACCTGGGACAGGTTAAGAGAATAACATTTGGATTGGTTACGAAATTAACTCATTCTTCAGAAAATCATGTTACTACTTGATTAATCAAGCAACGTTACAGAAATAATTTTATTAGTGTGTTATCCTGCCTGATCAGTTACATCAATAGAACGTTGTTTTATTTACATACACAATTTTGTTTAATGTGAAAAGAATTACGGTTTCTTTTTGCTGGAAGGAAATCGACAGATATTACCTGACTAGTCCAATATAGAAAGGTCAAGTACCTGATTTCAAAAGGGCATCCTCAATTATCATGTTTTGTTGTTGATGAAGCAAATTATCCTTGGAATCGTCAAAGCAATCACGATTACTCATCGAATCTTAAAAGTAAAATTAAAAGATAGGTTGAGTTCATATAAATTGATTATATCACCGGTCACGACACGTTACATAAACTAATTACATGTTTCATGATATACATGTAAGTGCACTACTTACTTTCATATATTTGAAACTGTAGAGTGTCGACGTAGCCGGAAAGGTTTCAACGTTCCCGGTTTGAAAATGTAGACCAATC
Organism: Patella vulgata; assembly: GCF_932274485.2. Classification (NCBI taxonomy): domain Eukaryota; kingdom Metazoa; phylum Mollusca; class Gastropoda; family Patellidae; genus Patella; species Patella vulgata. Next base: position 52,091,376 of record NC_065885.2, read on the forward strand.
CGCAAGCGTTTTGACTTTAGCATTCTAGGCAAAGATATCCAGCGACGGATATTAAGCATAACTACGTTTATGGATAAGAACCTTTTCTCTACAGAAAGAAAATCGATGTATGCAACATCATGTTAACGTTGTTATACAGATATCTTATATAGATAGCAATATGTTTATATTGGTGCCGTCGATTAAACATACATTATGTAAGAGCTAAATCTGCCTATTGTAGGTCTTTCTTTAGGCCTGAAATGTTATCTAATTTATTAAAGCTGAACTCCGGTTACAAAAATACCGAAATAATTAAATTAAAAAAAGTTAACGCCCCCAAGTGGCCATACTTGTTTCCAATTTGTGAAATAAATATGGCGGACATGGAGGCTTATGACCTCGAAAGCTTAGCCGATCTCACTTCCAGTTTGTTTCTTGTCAGCCAGCTGTACACATCCGGTTTTATTCTCTACACACGCTTCACTCATTGCTCAGTATACCAAATTATTCAAGATTGCAAAATTTCTGATCAGGTAAGCCTGTAAATAATTATATGAACTGCGTCTACTACAATATAGCCTAAGCTTTACTCTAAAACAAAAGATGCAAAAAGATGGCTTACCCCAACCTGAAATTTTCAACCAAAACAAATCACCTACACAAACTATTACTATCATTATATTGCCACGTCTTCTTGTGAATATCTTACACATATATTTTAATCACCAAAAAAGTTATCGCAGCATAATGTCCAGTGTAATTATAACTAATACTATGCAATAAACCGATAGTTTAGATTAGATTTTCACAAGTCATGTTGGATGTTGACTTGTATGTTGTTGACGAAAACGGTCAAGGGACATAACTACATTTTTTGGGGCGGCTCTCATTTAGGAGTGTTTGCCAGTGCTAAATTTATTGATGTTATGGTTTTTTTTTCTATTTTACCAAGTTGGAAGAAATTGATATCTATGAATTAGTTATAATTACACTGGACATTATGCTGCGATAATTTTTTGGGTGATTTACATATATGTGTAAGATATTCACAAGAAGACGTGGCAAGAACTGAAAATATGTCTCAAAATAGAGGAATTGGAGGAGATCCCAAAAATTCCCAGTCAATGTTAACGAACACCGGTAGGTCAGGTCACGTGATCAAAGTTTCCATCATGGCAACCGCCCGAGGAGGGAAAACAGTAGCAACAAAGATAGAAAAAAGGCAAATTCAAACTCATCAAATGACATAAGAGTAGAAACTCTGACATGTAGGTACTGTTTACTTGAGTTAACATCAGAAAAAGACAAACTCATCGAATGCGAACGTTGCATGTCGTGGGTATGTATTGGGTGCAGTAAGATTTCAGACTTAGAATATGACGCGCTGTCAGTAGCCGGGTCTAGAATGCATTGGTTCTTTGATGATTGTACACCATCAGCAGTGTCCGTCATCAAAGCCGATAACGTTATAGAAAAGAGGTGCAAGGAGTATGTTGACACATACAAATTGCATATGGACAACATGGTAGAACAAAAAATAAATGTTGTTCGGGGTGAACTAAACGAATTTAGACTCGAACAAGAACAAGGAGAAGTAAACAAACGCGTCAACGCTCAACTAGAGGCCAACACAGCCAACGTCATAAAACAGAGTGTGTTAGAAATAAAAGAAAGAAAGATAAGAAAATTAAACCTAGTGCTGTTTAATGTACCAGAAAGTCAGAATGAACAACCAGACGAGAGAGTTTAACACGATATTAAATATCTAGACAGTATTGCTAAAGAAATCGGAGTCAAAGATGTGAGTTTCACCCAAATCAAGAGACTTGAGAAAAAACCAGATAAACCTAAGCCCATGATAACAACAGTTGGAAACACAATGCAGTTAGCTGACATGTTGAGAGCATCAAGCTAGCTGAATCAATAAACGAAACCCCCAAGGACATGACATGATCCCGTTAGAGAGAGAGGGGAGATGAGGATATTGGTAAAAAAAAGAAACGCCAAAAGACGGGAGGCAGAAGAGAGAGGGCTGACAGCCAACTGGGTGATCAGAAAAGGAAAGGTAATCAACACAGAGAGAAGACCTGGAGTGAAGCCAATTCACCCAATGGAAGATCAGTAAACAACTGTAAAAAAGACAAAAAAAGAACTGTAAATATGTTTAGTAATAAATGAAATTGTTGGTGTTCAAATGTTAACTCGTTATTGAATAAACGTTCAGAATTGTTACAAATGAAGACCAAGACATTTTATGCTTCACTGAAATTTTGCCTAAAAACTACACTGTTTCTGTTCAGCCATCAGCGATTCAATTGGAAGGTTACGACTGTTTCAATAACCTGCAAAAATGCACATAGAGGGTGGCAATATACGTTAGAAAGAAATTAAATTCAACTCTCGGCAAATTAAATGACTCTTTCAACTTTCAACTTTCAAGAGGGCGTCGCTTTTTATGGAGGCCATTAGAGACGGTCATCTCTACCAACATATCTCAAAACCTACCCATGTTAGAGCTAACCAGCAACCAAATGTACTTGATTTGGTTTTTACGAATGAGGAAAATATGTTGGTAGATATCAAACATCTTGGGCCAGTAGGTAAAAGTCACCACCAACTGATATCCTTTGCTACACAAATAAAACAGCACCTGGAACAGACAGATTCAGCTATCAAAAGGGTAACTATGACAAGTTAAGGGAAAATCTAAACGAGCATGACTGGAACAGTGACATGAAGCACATGTCACTGGACGAAGCTTGGGAGTATTTTGATGCTAAACTCAGTGATGCCATAAAAGACTCGGTTCCAAAAAAGGGCCTAAACAGAAATTTCACAAGGAAAAAAAAACCTGTGGATGAATACAGAAGCCATCTCCAAGGTAAAAAAGAAAAGATCATCTTATCAACACTATCTCCAGACAAGAGAGGGTAAAGACTATCTTCAATATACCAAAGCAAGAAACCAAGCAAAGTGGGTTTGTCGTAAAGCCATGCGGGATTTTGAGAAATCTTTAGCAAGGGAAGCGAAGAAAAACCCAAAGGCATTTTATTCGTACGCAAGGAGTAAGCTCAAAACATCTGATGGAATAGTTGACCTCGAAAGTACGATGGAAATACTATTACTTCTGATGCAGGAAAAGCAGAGCTATTAAACCATTTCTTCTGCAGTGTTTTCACAAAGGAAAACCTTGACGATTTGCCAGAATTTCAGAGTAAATCAGACAACCTACTTCATGATATAGATATTAAACAAGACATGGCCCTGAAGAAGCTCCTAGTTCTTAAAGTGAACAAGTCCCCAGGACCTGACGGATGTCACCCTAGAATACTGAAGGAAGCTGCAAATGAGTTGTCGTTACCACTTACTATCATATATAGAAAGTCAATCACGGAAAGGAAACTACCACAAATTTGGAAGGATGCTGCTGTGACCCCTCTGTACAAGAAAGGTAGTAAAAGAGTACTAGGAAACTATCGGCCTGTAAGCCTTAATAGCATAATTTGCAAGTTGCTAGAGTCTATTGTCCGCGATAAACTAGTTGAACATATGACACGAAACAGTTTGATTTCGGACTCCCAACATGGATTTATCTCGGGAAGATCATGCTCTACAAATTTACTTACAGTTCTGGATAGATGGACTGCGGCCCTGGATGCTGGCATTCCAGTTGACACTATTTACCTAGATTTTACTAAGGCTTTTGACTCAGTTCCACACCAGCGTCTGTTACTCAAGTTGACAGGCTATGGCGTAACAGATTATGTTTTCTCTTGGATTAAAGCCTTCTAAAGCGGTTAGAAGACAGCAAGTACGGGTACACAACTCTACGTCGCCATGGGCTCCAGTGACTAGCGGCATACCACGGGGAAGTGTTCTTGACCCTGTGCTTTTTGCTATATCTATAAATGATATGCCAGAAGTGGAACGTATCTGCGTAGAGCTCTTCGCGGATGACAGTAAGTTATATACAACAGTAGAGACAGAAGAAGATGCCAAGTGCCTTCAAGCAGATTTAGACGAGCTAGCAGATTGGGCGAATACATGGCAACTACGATTTAACGCTGTAAAATGTAAAGTTCTTCACATCGGAAGGTCAAACTCCCACTATCAGTATTTCATGCAGGATGATCTCCAAACCAAAGTTCAGCTACAACCAACAGCATTAGAAAAAGATCTAGGTATTCATATTGATGATGAGCTTAAATTCTCCCAGCATGTAGAGCAACAGGTCAATAAAGCAAACAAAATTCTTGCAATCATAAGACGCTCATATGACCACATTGATGGAGAATCTATAAAGTTACTGTTTTGTGCATTAGTTCGACCTCACCTTGAATTTTCGAATGTGGCCTGGTCTCCAAGATTGATAAAAGATAAATTAATGATAGAACGAGTACTCCACCAAGCGACAAAACTAGTGAGCGGCATGGAATGTTTGTCATACGATGGACGGCTGAAAAAGCTCAACATACCCAGCATGATGTATCGAAGAGCGAGAGGAGACATGATTGAAACCTATAAATACCTACATAGCCACTACAAAGTTGCAAAGAATCCACTTCAAGTAGACAACCTCAGCTGCACATGAGGACACGCCTACAAGCTGAAGAAGCGTTATTGTAAATCAGCGTTACGCCACAACTTCTTTTCCTTCAGAGTGGTAGACACATGGAACAACTTGCCATCTGCTGTAGTAAAAGCTCCCACACTGAACTCGTTTAAAAATCGTCTTGACAGAGTATGGACTGACCACAAATATAAATCAGATCTTAACTTCCCTATCACGTCATGCGCACTATATGTAAATGATATCGAGGATACTGAATACCAAGAACAACAGAAAGGCTACTAGCCTGAATATTACTGTTGAAGAGGATGTATGTATGTAATAATAATAATTATATGAAGAAGACAATACATGTACATGTAGTTTGTGTAGGTGATTTGTTTTGGTTGAAAATTCCAGGTTGGGGTAAGCCATCCTTTTGCATCTATATTGCTTAGGCTATATTGTAGTAGACGCAGTTCATATTATTATTTACAGGCTTACCTGATCAGACATTTTGCAATCTTGAATAATTTGGTATACTGTTGGAAAAAAAGAGCTATGAGTGAAGCGTGTGTAGAGAATAAATCCGGATGTGTACAGCACAGCTGGCTGACAAGAAACAAACTGAAAGTGAGATCGGCTAACCTTTCGAGATCATAAGCCTCCATGTCCGCCATATTTATTTCACAAATTGGAAACAAGTATGGCGGCTTGGGGGCGTTAACTTTTTTTAATTTAATTATTTCGATATTTTTGTAACCGGAGATCGGTTTTAAAGATACACTAGTTAAGAGTTTTATAAAGAGTTGGCCATTCTTTCTATAATACTTCAAAAATAGATGATAAAAAAAGAACATGTTGAAAATTTCAATCAAATTACTTTGTTCTGAACGGAATTTTCACTGTTAGAAGTTTGGACTAGAAATTGGTATCAATTGTGTCTTCACCGTCTATGAAAATTGACGATCGTTTGATTGACAAACGATAACTCCACCCACATATTCTCGATTATCAAGCAACATGCTCAATGGCTATGGTAGCCTCGCTTGACAGGCTTTTCATCACCAGTTTCCGGTTGTGTCATCCGCGAGTACCGGTAAACGTTAGCTTGGTCCGCCATTTATTGATTTAATTTTAAATGGACGTGGCTGTTTAAATCCAAACTGTATCCAAGCCATCCGAGGGTCTACAGAGTTGATTTCAAGCTTGTCGTGTAAATAAAGGTCTAATTAATAATATCTATAACATCTGAAGCCTAAATAAAGACTTGCAATAGGCAGATTTAGCTCATGCATAATGTATGTTTAATTATACATTAATTAACTTATCCAGACCATAATCAACGCTCGATGTCATCGCTAACTTGCGATGTTTATTGGATTAGGTTCCGATTTGTTGTTCGACTTCCATTCATAATTTAATCATGAAATGGATAATCGAGATTATGTTGTTGTTTTTTATCGTACCGACTTTAGTATTGATGATCGAGGCTAGGCCAAAAATTCAATCGCTACAATCTCGGTTCAGAGTTGATCCATTTGACTGAAATTTTCAGCAAATTCTCTTTACATTATCTAGTTTTTAACTATTATATATGGACCTGCCAGCTCTTTATCTAATCTCCCATAATAGCAATATGTTTATATTGGTGACCGTCGATTAAATAATAGCAATATGTTTATACTGCTGACATTCCATTAAATAATATGGCGAAATAAAAGTTGGAGCTTGTTTGGTAGGCCAAGATATGCTTTTCTACTAATGGAACACGAGTTTATAGTAAATAATATGTAATAATGTGCATCGAGCAGAACGTCCTATAAGTATTTTATTTTTCAACACCATCGTATTAAATGGTCGTTTGTCTCGGATCCTTTCTCAAATAAGTAATAACGCATTAAAGAAGACTGTAGGTGTTTTTCCTCATATAAAACTCTAAAGCGTCTGGTTATTAATGGCAACTCTCCTTTTAAAGAAAAGAAACTTGTTTGTAGTCTGTGTTAGTTTTATAATGATTTTCTTTTCTTTCTTTTTTTCAAAAACAGTAATTAGAGCATACAGAGTCTAGACTGATAACGAGCTCGGGTAATCATATTCTTTTAAAGTTCTCATTCTCTACAAAACCTAGGTGCAGAAAAATAGTCACATTTTGAAATTGATTTTCCACGGGGAGCATGAAAACTTCATTTCTCGACCCATTGTGTTCGTATTTTATAAGACATCACTTAACGCTTGTCTGACGACAAAATTCAATTTCGGAAATTTTCCCATGTTCATGTGTTACAGAAATTAGACTCACTTTTTCTCAACCAAATTGTTATCATTTCCCAGCGGAACGATTTATTCTTACTTCCGCGCCTAAGTGGTCTGATTTTCTGTATGAGAAGCATGAACATTATCGTTCTTAATGGACAGAAAATGTTAAAAAAAAACTCAAATCGACTGTGGTCCCTTATTATGTATGAAGGAATAACAATTTACACACAAACATGTCGTTATGTTTTATTTTGTGATTGCTGTAACGATATTTCTGTGTGTCGAGTCGGAAAAGGGAGCAGAACTCCAGGCAAGAAAGGTGCGGGCCTCACAACATCCATATGCTTCACTCTAAATTTGATTTTTTTTCTGTTAACATCTATAGCCTCAATTGCAGTCAAAATGTCCTCTGACATGGACAGGTTGGTGGGCTTTACGGGTGGAGATAACCCCGGAACGAAAGGTCGCGGAATGGTAAAATATCCACAATGCTTCACACCAAGTTGCAGATAAATTAGTACACATCTATATACGCTATCGTGTTCCCAAGGTTTTCAAACAATTTTTTTATGACATTCAGACCAGAAGACAGCTTTTGTACATAACATCAAGGGCCATAATTCTAAAATTATTTATCTCGAAAAGAAATAGACAGCCCTGTCTAGTCATAAAGCAACTTTTCGGAAAGTTTCTGCAAAATTAAAAAAAACCTATGACTTCTATCATGCTAATAAGTAATTTTCGCAAACAAGGTACACAACTCTAATAGGGATCCCTATCTCCTCATAATACAAGTTTACTGAAGTTGCGCTGACAAAAAGTGTTTACAGATCAATGGGCATAACTCTAAAAAGAAAATAATCCTATTTTTGGCGAAAAAAAATGAGGGTCCTTTCCTGAAAGTTTCAGAAAAATCCGATAAAAACTTTAGCCCCTAGTGCCCTGAAAAGAACGGGTGGAAAGGGTGATTACAACGTCAATATTTTCATCAGTGCGTACTATAAAATGGGTTGACTAACCGCATAAATCCAAAGAAAATAACATCTAGCCTTAGTTACCTTTTCACTGAATTATTGTCTTTTGATGAAATAAAACAAATAAAAAGTACAGAAAATCTCATCTGGTAACCTTATGTGCTCTTTAAGTATTTGATTGAAGGTTGTTACACTGCTATATATAGAATTTCAGTTCGATCTCGCGATTCGCAAAATTTCGTTAATATGTTCTTCAATGAATTATGGGTTTTCATTTCGTGAGAATCCGTCGATTTTTGAGCGAATTAGGGAAGTTCGTCTTCCCACGCTTTTCGAACAAAGCGAGAGATAATTTAAATGGATTCGCCGGCCTGTCCGTCATAGTTTACAACAGCGTCCGCTTCTGTGATATAATTTTCAAACTTGATGCTGATGTTCATTAGGTTAAAGTATTATTTGAGCTCGATAAAATTGAGAGAATCCCGAAACTTGGTGAATTTTGATCATGCGCATTTTCGACCTAGGTTAAGCAGAGTGATAAATAATTTGATTTGTTGATGATTTGTAAACAGATGAGTGTGCCAAATAATTGATGATTGCCATCTATTTATTTTGGGATTAAGGCGGCGGACACCAGACACGCTGCTGATTTCTGTTATTGTGGACATTTGATTTAAATTAATTATCCTGTTTTACATTGCAGAGTTACAGACCAATTTAATGAAAATTCAGTTTTACAGAATTTATTCCATCTATAAAGATTTGGATTATATATTTACGGAAATGTATTTGCAGTGTAAGCCTGTAATGAATTTTGGTTGGCATTTAAGTATCTAGTCTCCGAACTGGTGAAGTTCAACGGGCATTAGATAGGTTTTTTTTGCAGCTTTTCCGTTTAATACATCTTGGTAATTAAGATCGGCTAGACATTATGTTCAAATGACACGGTAAAACATAATAATTAGTATTATGTCTTTACTAATGCAATGTATGACTCTTTAAAATTGATGCACTTCTGATATCCAACCGCACGTCATTAATATTAGTCCAGTCGGTGTAGAATAGTAGGACGTAGTACCCAATTCACTGTATTTCGAAATTTATAAAAAAAAATTGTTTTAGTAAATCCTCGTAAAGATCGGTTAGACATTATGTTCAAATGAACTGGTAAAACATAATAATCAGTTATATTTCTCTCGTTAGAATCTTTTTAAAATATAATTAATGTAATTCTCTTATCCAAATTAACATGTTGACATTTTCATCATTTGCCAATTTTAATATTGTATTCAGCGTCTGATAAATAGAGAACGACATTCATCTAATTTACGTGGTTGATAAAATATCCTTTGTTCGCCACATTGACTGATTTCTTTCATTTCCCCAGTATGAATTAACGACAATTACAATTAACCATCTTCGTTTATATATCAACGCTTACCAGTAAGCGTGTTTCCAATTCAAAAGCTTAGTCAAATGCTTAGAAAATTTACAATACGTTTGTAATTTAATAGTATATATCTGTTCCAAAGGTATGTTTTTATCCTGAAAGTAGAAGTACACGTTTTCTTTTAATGTGTAGAAAGTACAAACTAATTGATGACTGATCATTTTGAACTTCATAGAGTTTTTCTTTTTACCTATTAGAGATCAAGACTACAGTAAGTGCCAATCGTAAAACTGGGCTCTTTGTTGTGTTTGAGTAATGTGATCTGAGATATGAGAAAAATAAAACAAATCGTGTGGAAGTAGCACCGACAGACCGTATCTTACGTTTTACGGGAACATAAACATTGGTATAGATATAATAGACCTATGCAGAAGAATCTTTCAAAGACAAATAAATGAATTTAATCGAGTATACGGATACTCGGGAACGTCTAGCTTGCCAATTGTCTGCAGGTGATTAACCATTCGCTTCGCTAAACGCGGTAGTCCCAGGATAGATGATAACTCGATATATTAATCATCAGCTTCAACGAAATTAAAAACAGGTTGTTAGGACTGGGGCAATATGGTAGGGCAAATTAACTATACATCATTGGCTACCAGACTTGCGTGTATCGATAAAATTAAACCAACGAATATCGATGAAATATTTATACTTCTCTCATTTTTGTTCATTGGGTTTTATTTGCGCACAAATTCACAACTTCAGTCTATTAAATTTCATCGATTTATAGACATGTAGGTTTTTGTTAATATGTAGACCGAGTAAGCTAACCTAACATTTGGTCGCCATATTAAATACCAAAGTACAACTTTCGCCAAATATGCAAAGCCGTTTCACGATTTCTGGAAAGATTAATCATAATGGTGCATAAAAAAATACTTTATAGCCAAATGGAGCTATAGTTTCAATGGCGTAGCTAGGGCTTTCAGGTACATTCTCCCATGAAGAGAAGATTGGGTGAGAAGATCAAGTTATGCAATATGTACTTTGATTATATTAATACTAAATAATATTGTCTAAGGCGGGATCAAATCGGTTGGTTCAAATAATGCAGATTCCCCTAAAAGTGTTAGGGTAAGATGTTTTCACTGGTATGTTTTCAATCCGATTGAACTGAAAATGGACATTTTTTTTTTTTACTGCATTGTTAGCGTGAATTAAGCTGTAAAGTATTATAATCGGTTTTAGAATTTGAATATAGTCACTCGCTACTGGATCAACAACCAAACACTTCTACAGAACGCACTTAGCTGGGTAGTCCCGTGTATCTAACTCACCAGTACCAAACTAGGGTATTTTACACCAGTCTTACCCATGAATATTCGAGTAATTCGTAAACAGCGCTTGTAATATAATGACAAACCCTATATCATGACACTCAATTCTACGTGCAGGCCAATATGCACCAGCGATCGATCAAAAATTACATCTTAGCTCAGGTTTTGAGAGCAACTATTTATGATTAATGCCTCGGGGTGTGAATTCAGTTGTTCACTAAGGTGTAAATCTTGCACTTGGTCTAAAAACCTGAAAACATGGATTTGTAAAGTTGAAAACTTAATTATTGCATGTTACTCGTCTTGAACTCGTAACTCTCTGTCAATTAAAGTCACCTTAATGTTGTTAGAGATCGATATTTTAAAAAAATAAATTACTCGGCAGCCACAGTTGGATAATGCAATTAGCTAATTTTCACTGAAATAACTCGAGTATTGTATGAAGATATTTACACGACAGATTTTCTCTAAAAGGTATCGGTAGCGCGAGAGCAAGATAGTTTCGATCCCGGTGTTGATCAAGAAAGTCCATCGATATAAAAGTATGCCGTAGCGCACAGTATGGCGCGTGCACATCTTCAGTAGCCCGGCCGAAGTAGAAAAGTGGGATGTTAAAGCCATTTTATTTGGGTTTTTGGGGGTTTTTTTTATTTGTCTTTCAACCCCAGGTGACCCCGTGTGTTTCTTTACCACTTAGTTTGGTGCATTGCTTGTGTGTTGGAATATGATTCCCCGGGAATTACTCCTTTAATAAAACAGTGCAGTATATTTCACAAAATTCGTTATGGCAACCAATTAACGGGACCGCAGCATTCGATTACATAGGGCATTGCTCTCCCGGCCCGACTATCCCGTACGGCAAACAGGTAAAATGTTGCCTAGTCGTTCTGATGAGAAGTAAAAAAGGAAAGCCCACCCGTGTACACAATGGCGTGTACGCAAAAGTAAATATACCGAGACAGTTTAAAAATGGATGATAGCAAATCTCGTTTGGGAGATCGGAGAGACATTACTTTAATCGTATCATAACGACAGCACAATCGTATAAATGCACAACATATTATGAAATATCTTAAACACAAAACAAAGCAAAACAAAATATTGAATTCGACACAATGGGAATGCTGAAAATCACTCTTTTATGGTGTAGATATTTGGTATAAAATGTGGTTTGCAAAATGTGACGGTCAGAAAGTACAATATCTGTGCAAAGTTCAAAATATTACAAGATTAACACATTGACACCGAATGAATCCAAGAGTGCATGAATACTAGGGCCGTCATTTTCAACATGTTGCAATGCCTCGACAAGATCGACGCCCTTTCTGACCAATCGAGCATCTGTAGGACATTATTGAACGTTGTCTCTTCCACGGTCCCTATCTGCAACGGGAGTGGGGACAAGATACACAAGCCAGCTTTTCCGAGGTGGACACACGTTTTGATCTTTTACCCCCTGTGCCTCTGTTTAAGTTTTTATGGTCTCCGTGTGTATAATATGTGATGTGTTGTGTGGATGTTCATATTCCTATTGTCACATTGCTTGTAATATTGATAACGACAAAATCACGACTTCCCCAAGAAATCTTATCAGTCTGCTAGAAATAGAAATGCTTTGTCTTTTCTCGTAGTTGCCTCTCTGTAGTTAGTAGATTTGGCGGACCATGAGACTGCGATAATTAGCGGCATGATTATATTACCGAAAAGGTAGATTACTCCGCATCATAATTATAGATTCAACCACAGCTATGATATGATAATCGATATTTTGTTATTTTCAAAATGTAACCCTAGACAGTGACATTATCGTACCTATTTTTGGACTCATAAACGTGTACCCAATATTTATCTCATGTAAATATCAGCTTAGAAAATGAATATAGAAGACTAAGCATTATATTGTTTTTTATATAAACAGGTCTTCAAGTGCACCCGTTTATCCGTACAGATTTGCTTTGTCACTCTGGTTCACTCAGCAACACCATTTTAAAACGTTGGAACCCTGTAATAATCGATGGGGTTAACACGAAGTGAGGAGGTTTATATCACATAAAATGGAAGATGGGATGTGAAGAGACTTATGTCCTGCAAATAAATAAACAATGTATTTGGAATGGTTCGTTTCATTTGATTAGAGTCCGCTCGAAATAATGAATGAATGAATGGTGGTTTTATGGCATGTCAGCACCAATCGGGCTATATTGCGCAAAACATATGATGAGTTATACGAGACAAACTAAATAATAATCACAAAAGTAATCTATATATATATACATAAATAAAAACCCGCTCGAAATAACAACGTATTAACTTTCAGTTGACATTAACATAATGCACGTAGGAAGTGTTTTAAAAACTGGATCTTGAAACTGATAATGGCGAATTTTGTTTAGATTTAGTCAATGCATAATGAACGGTCTCCATCATTGGCGTAGAGAGAGTTCTTGCCACACGAGGCCAACGACACGTTTAGTCTTAAATTCGGTCTATTTTATTAAATATAAATAATGTAAAGTAATAACGAAATACGAAAACAATTAAATTTAAGGGATTTGATAATTATACAGAATAAATGTTATAGCAAGTATAATTTTAAAGATACGAAAGTATTTATGATGTATAAAAGTAGAAACACCCAATCTTACTGGACAAATATCTGAATCCCCGAGAGACTGAATCCCTGAGAAAAAAACAAAAAACGGGGGGAAAATGCTCGAGTGACCTTAGAAGCAATTTTTGTGTGTTCTGATAGTTTACGGTTGTGAGAACATTATGATATTTAGACGTCCAGTAGAATCCGTGATTTAAACGACGGGAAAATGTAGTATGATTGTTAGAATTTTTGTTCTTTAAATTAATAATAGCATTATATTGTATTAATTAATATCTATGGCTAATTATTAGATTCACACATTATATAGAAGTCATATTGTCTAATATGCACTTAAATCAAAATGAGTGACAGATTGTAATATAAAAGAGTTATAATTTGGTAAACATTCAATTCTAGGTTGATAACAGATATCTTGTGTGAATTTTCTACTGTAAGTTTCCACTATCATATAGGGGTGGTTTTCGACGTCATTAGGCTAATTGACCAATCACTATAATTAATTACGTCATATTTGACCAATTAGATAATTGAACGTCCAAACCCAAAGCTACAAAACCATCATATTTCTGAGCATTCTTAAGACAGCAGCTTGATTATAGTTGGAGAAGATGTAGCAATCTCTATCAGCAGACTTGCCCCAGCGAGTCTGCCTGGATGTGGTTAGAGAGAATGACTTTACTGTAATCTACTATGCGTGTATCCAGTTATGATACCGTACCTGTCATCGAGTTTGTTAATCATACGATATTTTGGGGCTGTCAACATGGAATGTCAGAGTGGCATTTAAAGATACGTCCTAACCAGTTAAAGAATTACAAATACAACCAGAAACAAATTCTAGACGATCAAGGGCTGTTCTAAAATATGTAGCAGAAGAGAGTATGCGCCACACGTTGGATGTTGGGAGTTTTCCCGTGTATTTTCCACATCTAGACAGCGACTACGTAGCACTGCACGGTACTACAAAGAGACATTGGCATAGGAAAATCCAAGAATTTACTTAAGCTTCCATATTTATAATAAATGGACAGCGACTAACGACAAATACAAACTTAAAATGTATTCTGCCAAGTCACATGGCACACAAGGTGGCTTATAATATATTCTTGCAGCATGGGGTAGTTCTCTTGAGAGGGATTTGAAGCATACTTTTGGTAGATAAATTAATTTGAGTATGTATTTAGACCAAAACAATTATCATAAAAGTACACAGCTTGTAAGCTAGAAGGCATCGTTAATGTTTTCAGTCATGTTTTAAGTACAAACATAAATCTAACGAAACAGGTGGATATAACTATTAATTAAATCGTATTTTAAGGTACCGCCCAGAGACAAATTTGCGCCCCTTCAAACCTGCCCCCACCCTACCAAAAACAAAACAAAAACAAACAGCAACGCCACTGATTTTCACTGGCCTGAAAGGATTGATCGCTAAACAGTCATTATTTCTTTCGCGCCCTAGGACGAGTTGGAAAACAAACACTATCAAGTTGCTGCTTCAGTAGACATTCTGTCAGAGCTTGTAATGAATTTTCTTGCCACATTTACATCTGATCTTGTATAATTTCTGTCATTGCACGTTGCTTGCGGTGCGTTTATTATCTCCGGTACTCCGGACGTTGACTACTAAGTAAAACACCGAATCCCATATAATTTTCCAAAGTCGCAGTTTTTAACAATTATTATTTTTTTTTAATTCGGTGTGAAGCATTGACGTCACGCGAAGATGAACCTATTCGATATTCGGAATTCGCTGCGCGCACCTCCATTATGGAGTAAGCCTCTTTTTCCGAAAACTTTGTAAACGCGAAAGAGGCTACATCTTTTTTTTTCAAATTTAGTGTGAGCATTGAGATTGATAACATGAAAGAGTCTACAGTTTGTAACAGGTTTTATTTTCAAATTTGGTTTAAAGTAGCACTGTGTGAAGCATTGGGGTCTGAGCAAAGACGAATCCTGTTGTATTTCGAAGTTCATTTATGCCTCATCAAATTTGGTCAACATCCAAGTTTTTCTTTCGGATAAGCTGCTGTCTATACCTATGTTTTTTGGAGTCAAAAGATGTTGTTCGAGCGTATTTTTACACTTGGAATGACTATCATTTTTTTAAGTTTTAGGTTCTCAAATACGTACCGTTTCCAACTAGTTGGTGTTTGTAATTGTGGGTACACACCTTAAAACAAATACCAATTATCACCCCCCTCTTTCTGTACTGGGGGGTTGGATGGCCGAATGGTTAGCACGTGCGTGCTGTATCATAAGGTCTGTCATTGAGTCAACTGGCGTGGTTTCGAATCCCCCGTTGTACGTGACAAGGAGTCGGGTCACCTGTCCAACCTCGTGATTTTTCCTCGGGTCCCCCGGTTTCCTCCCACTGGTAAAGACCCCTACGCGCAAGCGAATTATTGAAATAAAATTAAACCATATGTTAGTCCCGAAATGGCCTAGTTTGTGTCGAGTGGACGCTAAAACCCATTTCTCTCTCTCCCTCTCTCTCTCTGTACCAAAATAGCCGGTTTTCACAGCATTGGTATTCCACACTGTAATTCCACATTATCATGTAACACTAACATTGTTAGTAACATTGTTGGGTGACAAGCTGAGTGCATTGTGGTTATCTCGGAAGTAATTAGTAAATATTTAATACATGATTTGTTATCACTTGTCAAATACAATTTCATTGATTGTACATTGTATAGATCACCGCGAGCTAAATGTATATACTCTTCAAAAAAAAGTAGGGGATATTCAGAAACAATACAAAACTGCGGAAATGCACTGCTGTTTTTATTACAGGTAACCAGTGTATGTTAATAACAGGCCAATTGCCTACACATGAACATAAACAGTTCATATGGGCGGCTTATCTGACTGCCTCATTTCACTCGCAAAGAGATACACTGTCAAAAGTGAGAATGGACGTTTTTGATTTTTATCTTAATAATGAGTAATTTCTCCACCAATCCTCAGACATTCAGCAATTGGTCGTGGCATGCTCCTATTCAACCGTCCAATCACGATTTGGGGCAATCTGACCCACTCCTCTTGCAGTGCCACGGCCAATTCTTGCAGGGTTGACGTTGACTTCGACGAACACGTCTCCCGATCATGTCCCAGACATGCTCTATAGGGAAAAGGTCAGGACTTGTGGCAGGGCAAGGCATATGGACAATATGTTGACGCTGGAGGTAGTCATTCACGACACGAGCGCGGTGGACACGGGCATTGTCATCTTGAAAGATGAAACGTCGACCTGCACGCTGAGCAAAGGGCAGAACTATCGGTGCCAGGATGTGGTCACGGTAGTACACACCAGTGACCCTTCCTTGAACAATATGTAAGTCCGTTCCGCCAGTCGTGGTGATTCCTCCCCACACCGTAACAGACACATGCTGTCTGACGTTAACGGTAGCATGACACTCATTTACACGCCTCCAAACGCGAGCACGCCTATAGGTGAAATCCAGAGTAAATCTGGACTCATCTGAGAACATTACACGCGCCCATCGAATATTACCCCAATTTTTACGCTGCCTACACAATTGACGCCTGTTTGCGAGTTAATCTGAGAACATTACACGCGCCCATCGAATATTACCCCAATTTTTACGCTGCCTACACAATTGACGCCTGTTTGCGAGTTAATGGAGGCACAACACGCGGTCGTCGCGCATGCAAATGGGCTGCATGTAGCCGATTTCTAATCGTTTAGTGTGTAACTCAAATTCCTGTAATTTGGTACAAGTTTACAGAAACCTGATTGGCCGTTTGTCTTCGATTTCGCAGGACCTGTGTACGAATGTATCGATCCTGGGCTTGTGTAGTGGCTCTAGGACGACCTGAACGAGGTCTATCATCAGCATTGTGTGTTTGTTGGTACCGGTTCGACAGTCTGCTGATCACAGACTGTGACACATTAAGCATGTTCGCTACTGCTCGCTGTGTAGAACCCATTTGAAGCATGCCAATAGCACGTAGACGTTCATCATGTTGAAGACCTCTCATTGCAAATCAAACGTAACACACTAAAGCAAAGATACGTTAAACAGGAAATCTTATGCAAGAACCGATAGGAAAGCAAACAATGACCCCCCCCCCTCACGTGTATGGCGCTATAGCGTGTCGCATGTGCAGCTCAGTGGTTCTGTTGGGGCGATAAGTTCTTTATCTGTGAACATACTCTTAAAGCATGCCAAGTGTCCATGACTATTTATCATATCACAACCTGCAGTGTCGGGGGGGGGGGGGGGCAAGAGGGGGCATCGCCACCCCACCCCTCCCCACCCCGCTCATAAATATGGTCTGCCCTCTGTTTGCCCCCCACCCCAATAATTTTAGAAAATAAATCCCACATCCCCACTCAGTCATAGACTTGCATGTTGTAGTGTCTGAGTGATTTCTTACCAAGCCCAACCTGCTGTAAACCTACTATAAACAATAACACGTGAACCACTTGAGAAGTGCTTTTTACGATCCTCAAAGTTTTTAGGTATAGGTTCAACGCGGCAAGAATATGCATTCACTTGATACATTCACTCCGTTCGTTTGACATCTCCCTCTTTGTTCGGATAATTAAGCTGGTGATTTGGAAACGAACAGTATCTGGTCAGCTCTATTTATCTCGACGACAACCAGGGTCTGAAATACTTACGTCAGGCTGCATTTCCGGCAGTCTTCTTCTTTCTCAAAATATCGTGGCGAAAATATTCATTCACTTTGATTCACTCACTCCGTTCGTTTGACATTTTCCTCTCTGGTCGGATAAACTAGTGAATTGGCGACAGGCGGTATCTGGTAATTTCTATTTATCTCGACGATCAGTGCCGGAAATACTGCCAGAATGCATTTTCGGCAGTCTACTTTTCAAATTTTGACACTTTCCTCTGTGGGGTCGAATAAAATTGTGATCAGGCGTCAGACGGTATCTGATCAGCTCTACTGTCAGACAGCATTTCCGGCAGTCTAATTTTCAAAATTGTATTTGGCGCTCATGAGAGGACGTCGTTGAGGTTTGCAAGTCCGCTCGTTTGACACTTTGTCCGAGTAATCAGGCGACGGATGGTATCTGGTCAGCTCTATTTATCTCGACGATCGGTGCCTGAATGAATACTGTCAGACAACATTTCCGGCAGTCTATTTTTCAAAATTTACCCCTACTTTGGCGCTCGTGAGCGGGGGGATCGTCGAGGTTCGCAAGTCCGTTTGTTTCACATTTTATCTCAACGATCAGTGCCTGAAATATTGTCAGGCTGCATTTCTGGCAGTCTGTTTTCAAAAATTTCTGGGTGAGGCCCCCAAACCCTTGGTGGAGGTTGGTGCCTTTGCCCCAGCTTTGCCCCTCCTACCACCGAAGACTGACGCCGCCACTTTGTGAATGCAAAGAAATCTGTTCTATAGAAGATACTGTGTGGTGCAAGCAGCGTCGTGATTAGTTCAGCTCTGAACGTAGGTCTCATTACACTCGCCCTGTACGTTCAGGGACTGTCCTATTGAATCCTGCCTACTCGCACATTGACACTCGCACAACATATTTTCCCTTCAACATTGCACAGAAACATTTTACACAGAACAAGAATTCAATCTAGTATGCAAATTAGTTCGCATGGCACATTTTTTGCCGAAATCAACCTAGCATACAATAAGTCACCATACAATAACATGCCGGCGGAAGCTATTCTTGATGAGGGGCGGGGGGGGGCTACCTTCCTAGGCCTTTAGTCGGGGATCCCGGAGCCTCCTAGGCCACGGAATATCCGTGGTGTCTAGATCGTCAGAAACGCTTTCTGAGCTATTTCCGGCTTATAAAATTACTCAGCAAGCAATAAAGTGAAATTTTATTTCTTTTCTAAATCCCTTACCATGCAAACACAGTCAATGGTGGTTTTCTATGATAGTGGACTTAACAAATGTATGCTTAAAAATACCAAAGATGTGGACACTTTAGAGGTCACAATCTTTATATGATTTTGATATTAGTGCGTATTGGACGGTAACTTTCTCTATTATGACCCCTGATTGTACGAAATATCACGTTTCCAGAGGCGATAAGTTTTTTCCAATTCATGAGATGAAACTTAAATTCGATGAATTCGACTTTGGTAAGCATCGTTGTATCTAACCGCATAATTGCTTGCGTATATTAACCTGGAGAGGGGAATACTTGCGGCAAAACTTATATCGCCCTTTTAATCTATTAGTTATTTCCTGCCAAATTCATGCCTACATACTTTAGAAGAGATGAAAGAGATGAAACCCTTTTTCTTTTGGGCAAAGAAATGTGTCGCTATCAGACAATAACCTAATTACTAAAAATAGACTATTTTCTTTTTAAATTTACTTTATTGAAGTCTCGGTCATCAAGCGAATTTCTTATTGTATGCTGGCTTGATTCACCTTTATGGTATGGTAAGCCAACTTAGTGTATGCCAGTTTGATTTCGGCAAAAAAAGGTGAACTACTTTGCATACTGGCTTGACTTCGTGTTCTATGTAATAATTTACGATGCAAAAGACAAATGATGAAGGAAAAAATACATGTCAATAGTGGAATGACAAAAGGTAAATGTCAAAGCGAAAATGTTAAATAAATTAAGTTTTACTGAATTTGTTATATCACAGCATGAATTAAACGTAATTTGTCCAAAGTCAAAATGTCATTCTACGCGATGTAATAGAGCTAATTCTATTTGCCTAGAACAAAAGAAAAAAAAACAAAAAAAAACCCTTTGTATTTGTAAGTATTGCAAGATTCGTTTCACATTTGACGTTACAGTCAGCATTTCCAACATTGGGGATGTAAAAAGCACTAACAACATAAGCGCTGACTTTTGACCCCAAACCCCCATCATACTAACAAGAGTAATGAAGACGGAAGCACACAAAAGACTAAAAAATTCAGGATTTGACAGTTCATTATCTGCTATGCGCTTAGCTTTATTACTTGCGCTTGGTTCAAGTGAAACTAGATACTAATTGTATGCGAATTTTTACTTAGTGATAAATGGCTTAATTTCCATGCATTACAGCAATATATTTATTAGAATCCACTGTGCAATAGCGTTAACGTGGAAGAAAAACGAACACAACCAGGATTGCATATTTATCTCCGGGATAGGATCGCAATCAAGATATTGGAGATAATAATTTCTATGTTATCACTTTCATAACAAATCTATTCAATGCCTATTCAAGTTTCTAGTATCCACTTTTCTTTGATTTTTATAATAAAATATAACAAAAACGTATAAGAGGTTTTTTTCGGTTTGCTTACTATCATATAATCTATCTCATGAGGCCTGTTACAGGGATTTCAAAAGTTTTAATTGTTATGTAATATATATACCCAGTCGTTAAAGTGGGTGTAGTCGATATTTTAAGGGACACGGTAATTAAAAGTGAGACTAAATGTATGTAAATTAAACGACGATGGTATGGCCTACTAACCTTGCTTGAAAATTCAAATCAAACTTTTGAGCTTTTGGTAAATGATTGCCTATATTGTTCAACGGGCTTACGTAACAGATAGATTCACTAATCAGAAGCAGAATTTCTAATCAACAAGGAGTTGAGAAACTTACTTCGGAATTTCATGTCTGTTGTTTTCAACTTTCTCTGTGGTGCAGGACCGAGAATAAAAACGTCTAGTCTATAGGACAAGACGAAAATCCGAGGTCCGCCTGAGCAATCGTTGGCGTCTATGTAAATGAACCCCTTGACTGTTGGAATTCTATGAAGAATATGTGGAAATACCGCTGCCCTGGTTAACATTTTCTCATAACACACTACATGGCGTATGACCGTCTTCATTTGTCCAGCTGGTGTGGACATTCAGCAACTGGGGATTTCGACGCAATAAAGCACATCTTTAGATAACCATGATTTAATCAAGTTCATGAATATTTAAAGTGGATTTATTTTGTTTCTCATCCTTGAATAATATATACAATTACACGAAATTAACCATCGGTATCATTTGAATTAACTGGGAACATTGACTGAAATATTGATGACATTTAGGTATAGCATCGTCAAAGAAGAAATCCGCACAATAGTATTATCTCTAGAGACAGAATCAAACTGATCAAGCATTTTCTTTCCTTTTGTTTGTTCTAGAATGAGTCATTGCTTTGCGAGCATGAACTTATTATTATTCCTCCAATCTAAGAGTTGATCGGGAATGCATGCGAAACAACCAACGATGTTATTTTGTATATTTAATGATTCCTGTCACTATCAAGATGGGGATTTTATGATACGTAGTCACTGTGCAAAATGTTGGGATTTGGGATACCTTGGGAGGAGAATAGTGCCTGACAGTGCATTTTGTTACATAATGTCTGGTGGCCCATATTTCCACCAAAATCATGCAAAACGTTCATGGACTATTCATGCAAAACATTATCAACGCTCAAACAAGAAAACAATATACCTATAGTCTCTAGTATAGTTTAATAACTTATGAAATCATGAATGGCTAGAGGGCATCAAATCACCAGAGGACATACACACCTTAATTGGTCCATTTTTAAACTCCGGGCCCACCACATCCAAATTAAACTAGTATAGTTTAATAACTTATGAAATCATGAATGGCTAGAGGGCATCAAATCACCAGAGGACATACACACCTTAATTGGTCCATTTTTAAACTCCGGGCCCACCACATCCAAATTACTTTTTTTTTAATAAAATCCACTGGTGTCGCCACGCCTATGCTCTTCATCCATAGTACCATGTTCCACAATGCAAGATATATATTATATTCGTCTTGGGGATTCATCAATTCAAGGGAGTCAAAAGCGTGGAAAGAGAGTAACAAAAACATATGGGCTACTAATGATTTTTATGTATAAGATATACATTATCGGAGATCCATAATGGATAGGCCTGGAGATAGGTAGTCCAATCAATATAAATTAATATAGTTATTAATCTACATACCATGTCATAAAGTAATGTATCCGCAAAACAAATTTGTTATATTATGGCGTTAATGATGAATAGCTAGTGTTATAGCTAACACGATTTACTGTCGATATAAATAATAAGTCGAGTGTATATTGTACTGAGGTTTTATCAAGCTAATACAAAATGTAGATTTATTTATATTCGGAAAACAACAGGGAATGTTGAAAAATATATATTTAAAGAAAAACCAATTCGCGTCATTCACAAAGTATTAAAAACAAATTAAAAACGCTTGTTGCTTAAATATCGAGTCATAATAGAAACCATGCCCAATTCTGAATGCATAGTCAACTGGGGATAATCCGCAATCATATAAAGGACACGTTCCAGTGCAGCGGACGTTTATCGCCGACCCCCGAATCATTTCACTTGATTTGATTGGACATTGATGTCGATGAGAAGAAGTAGCTGCTCGTACAGATTGTACTGTACTTGTATTGTTTATTACGTGCCCCTGTCGTCTTTCTACAGATTGTCTTTTGGGGTTTGAGCTTGTTTATGTGTAGTACTTTTCTCCTGCACTTACTAGTAGTTTTAAAAAAGGATTTTTTTAGAACAATTGCAACGTGAATTAATCAGACGATTATTTAAAAAATGGCCTACATCGCTCAATACAAATGGCGATCTATATAGGTCAATTTCAGTTTTCAAAGCTACACAAATTGCCTTGCTGAATTATCTGATCTTCTTCAGCTATTATTGCTGACGTAATTGTTTTATGAAATATATAACTGCCGATGTAATCAGCTAACATCAGTCTATTAGGTCTGTAACAATGGCCGATTAGTAAAGATAAATGGAACACTGTTTTATCATACGTGCAAAGGTGAACAAACGATTCCGCATAAAGAGTAATAACAAAACATTAACGTGTAATCGTTTGTCTGATAAGTATGTTATATTACCTATAATGACATTTCTTTTGTGGCATGCCATCATTCATCATTAGGAAAAAAAGATGATTATGTCTGCAATATTGGATCGGGAAATGCCCTGCTCTGTTCACAATGTGATGTTTTATTAAATACTGCAATACACTAGTTTTATTCCAACCGACATACGATTTATTGGAGTAAAATGCATCGTTTCATATTTCCACCTGAATAGCCAGGCCAAAGCTATTTCCACCTAAACAACCAGACAACACCTAATTATAAGTCCACCTAAACAACCAGGCCACGACTATTTCCACCGCAGTAACCCGGCCACATCTGTTTCCACCTAAACAACTGGACGGATAACATACGTTTTGGCTAATGGCCACAGAGTATTACACTAGGTTTTAGATCAGTCGCAGAACTTAAGTTCCAATAATGTACTGAGTTTGGATGAATTTATTCTGGTTATCTTGCCTAATTTCTAATAATTTATACTTACATGATTCCGATCAATGGAGAAAAACAATTCTAACAACGATTAGCTAGTTAGATTTGTGGTATGTTCGATTCTCACCATAATTAATGTTTGAAATTATTTTGTCCTTTTCCTGCCTACCCAGCTGTAATTGGATAGCGATGGCTCAACGCCCGGTAGATCTGATGTAGCACGAAACGTCCTCAAGATGCAGAGGAATGACCTCTAAAAAGCAGTGTTGTGAAACAGAGAAATGGGGTTTAACGTCCACTCGACACATTTCCTTAATTCACTTGCGCGTAAGGGTCTTTAGCAGTGGGAGGAAACCGAGAGATCCGGGGAATACTATAAGGTTGGACAGGCGACCCTACTCATTGTGACGGGGAATCGAAACCACGCCACTTGATTTAATGACAGACTTTATGATTTCACGCGCACGCGTTAAACCATTACCCCCCCCCACACACACACACACACACACACCCACACACACACACTCATCGGGAAACAGGGGTAATATAAGTTATCGAGCCGAACGAAAGATGCCCAAGTTAAATTTTAATTTCTTTCCAAAGATAGGTGGTCAGGGAAAGAAATTATAGACAGCAGTTCGTTGTGATTCTTTAAGTTCATACACAGCACAAAATTTAATATACTGCAAAATATTGTTTAACTCATTAGATTTTAGTTCACAATCCTTTGCTGGGCTATTACATTCTACGGCATAACATAGGGTAATAACTCTGGAAATAATTATCAGAAATTGTAATTTGATTTACATATCTGTCGCAATACTCGAAAATTCGAAACATTTAAAGATTAAATCAATCTGATTAAAACACAGATCCTATTTCGTTTCCTTTATTATAGTTCAAAATTTCGTTTAACTTGTCTTTACTATACTAGGATCTGGAAGAGTTGTTCTATTACCGGTGTTTTGGTTGAAGTCAGGGATAAGCCAATGAAACTGTCCATTACGGCGATTTGTTGGCGTGCCATGTACGGAACTGTGGGTAAACCGCTGGAAACGCCAACGCTGATTGATTAATCAATGTCTGACGTCATAGGGTCAAAAGCGGCTGGTAGAACCCCTGACACGACCCTCGAGTACAACTTGTCAGATCTTCATATAGTGTAGGCCCTCGAAAGTATTAACGAGAGCATCGCTAACGCTGCAATATACGTCCACATTCCAGCTTTGATTGATATGGTACTTTTTAAAATGAAGAGAATGTAATATGGAATGGCTGTAATATGATCAGAGGCAAAGAAGGCTAGGCGTTGGGTTTGTTTTTCCAAATTTACAGACAAAATACTAATAAAAAAGTTGGTGCGACACTGCCCCAGGAGGTCGGGGCAAGCATCAAAATAAATAGTTGCTGTCTTTACGGTATAAGGAATAAATATGCAAAGTTCCAAGATGATCCATTCAGAATTGCAGTCTGTAGACGATAAATACAAAAAATGGGTGTGGCTCTGCCCGTAGGGGTTGGATATGGAACAATATAAATATGTACCACCCTGTTATTGAAATGACAACATCAATAGTTGCCCCCCTTAGTTTATAAGGAATAAGTATACCAAGTTCCAAGATTATCCATTAAGAATTGTGGCCGTCGGGCGCTTCAGCAAAAATTGGGCGTGGCTCTGCCCCTGGGGGTCGGGGCATTCACCAAAAGCAATAGTTGACGCCCTTAGGCTATAAGGCATACATATGCCAAGTACCAAGTTGATCCATTCAGAATTCCGGCCTGTAAACGATAAACACAAAAATTGGGCGCGGCTCTGCCCCTCGGGGTCGGGACATGTAGTTGTCGTCCTTTGGCTATAAGGAATACATATCCCAAGTTCAAAAACAATCCATTCAGAATCGTGGCCTGTAGGCAACTCACAGAGACACAAAGGAAAAATGGGTGTGGGGGCATCGTTATGGTTTAGGGGATAGGTATGCAAAAGTTC
This sequence comes from Patella vulgata, assembly GCF_932274485.2. Taxonomy (NCBI): domain Eukaryota; kingdom Metazoa; phylum Mollusca; class Gastropoda; family Patellidae; genus Patella; species Patella vulgata. Next base: position 52,116,762 of record NC_065885.2, read on the forward strand.
AAATTGATCTGTTAAGAATTACGACCAGTAGACACATAAACATTGGGCGTAACTCTGCCCAGGGAGTCGGGCATGCACCAAAAATAATAGAGGTCAGCCTTAGGGTATAAGGAATAAGTATAAAAAGGTTTTCAAGACGATCGATTAAGCATTGCAGGCTGTAAGTGACATACAGACACACAAAAAGAAAATGGGCGTGGCTCTGTCCCTTGGAGTTGGGCATTCACCACAAACAATAGGGATGTTCCTTAGGATAGAAGGAATAAGTATGCAAAGTTTCAAGGTGATACGTTAAGAAATGCGGTCTGTAGATGACAAACAAATAAATACAAGAAATAGGCGTGGCTCTGCCACTGGAGCCGGGCATGCACCAGAAACAATAGGGATCATCCTTAGGGTATAAGGAATTCATTTGAAAATTTTTCAAGACGATCGATTAAGAATTGTGGCCTGTAAGCGACACAAAGACACACAAAAAGAAAATGGGCGTGGCTCTGTCCCTGGGGGTTGGGTATGCACCCCAAATGACAGGGATGTTCCTTAGGGTACAAAGAATAAGTATGCAAAGTTTTGAGATGATACGTTAAGAAATGCGGCCTGTAGTTGACAAACAAACAAATACAAGAAATAGGCGTGGCTCTACCTCTGGCGGTCGGGTATGCACCAAAAACAATAGGGATCATCCTGAGGGTATAAGGACTAAGTAAGTACAAGATTCAAGATGATCGCTTAAGAATTGTGGCCTGTAAGCAACACACAGACACACAGACAGGGGCGACGGCAATATGTCCACATTATTTTAATCAGATTGAGATTAAATGATAGAAAAGCTAGGGACATAATTCTAGACATAATGAAAGGAGATGCTCTATCCCGTAATTCCGTGCACACTTGGCATATGGCTTATCAATACCACATATAATTCCTCACATCAAACAAATTGCGGTTTATTCAAAAACTCTCCCAAATCCCATTGTCGTGATGAAAATAAAACTAAATATAAACTAAATGAAAGCCGAAGCGAAATAGGGCCTGTGTTTTAATCAGTCTACTGTTCTTCATTAGTCTAGACAATGCATATAAATATTAAGAGAACAGATAATAATGTCTACAAGCCAGCACGAATGGTTTGTTCCCGGAATGAAGACAGACAGTTAATCTGTTAATTAATCATAAATCTATACTCTGTTAAAAACTTGTCACATAGGTATAGTGAGGACTGTTCAGCGTTAATGAGCTTGATCCTTATTAATGAAGCTTAATAATTAATGACAGTCTGAACACAATTTATGCCAGCTTTAGGCCTTCAAACATCAATTCAATTCACCATATTAATATAAATGGATGGCCTGTGTCGAAATTATATTTATTTCAAAATGGCAAACGGTCAGGTTAACATTTACAAATTTATCAACTTATTCAAACAAGAACAACCCTTTGTCGAAATCTCCATCTCCCGGGTACTATTCGGTGGCATCAAAGTGCCTCCTCGAGTAAAGAAATTGTAATAATATCGATGGCGAGAATTGTGCTACATATATGAATACTATTATAATCCTATAGATGTTAGTATGGTCGTTGTAAAGGTTTCAAGGGATCTTTACCTAATACCGAGCAGACAATTTTAAGAAAGGGAGGAATGTAATAAGATTAGTATAATTTTAGGTCTTTAAATTAATAATAGCATTATATTATATCTTTAACAAATTACTGGGTTCACATACATGTATGGTAGAGGAGTCATATCTCACGCACTCAAATGAATCAGTGAGTGATTGACACTTAAAAAGATTTATAAAACCAAAACATAGCTGGTTCTGTGTGAAAACAGAATATCACCAGATCATTCGTGATAGGAAAATTATAATTATTTACGTCATATTTGACCAATTAGATAATTGAAAGCCGAAACCCAAGGGTAGAAAACCATCAGAGTTCTGAGTGATCAGCAGACAGCCGCTAAATTCGGAAGAGACCGCCAAGATTCAAGAGACATCAGCTGGATTGAGCAGACCCTATTGATGTTAATTTTAAGTATTGTGATGTAACCTACGCCTGTAACCTATGTATCCAGTGCTTGACATAAAATATAGAAACAGATGCATTGTTATTCCTGGAAGATGAACGACTTAGCGGCGGAGATTAACAAGAAAATACACAACGTGAATCCTAAGAAGAGAATAAGAAACAATACTACACGATCACAAGGCTATTAAAATATATAGAAGAGAGTATGCGTCACACGTGGGATGTGGTTTTTTTTTTGGCTTACTAGCTTTCCACATCTAACGTTACAAAATATCGACAGCTTGACTCAAAAGTTGGCCATTTGAAAACACAGTTAATAATAAATGGGACTTTAAGTGTTAATCATATGGAACATTATATCCTGTTTAGTTAGGCTGTAAAATGTTACAAGGTGTAAATTATTGTATGTTATCCTATATATCTAACCCATTTTTTGTGTAAATTATTTAATGCCATTTAATAAAAGCTACATTTGATACAATCAATGTAATTTTATGCTTTAAGTGAGAACTGGACTGTAGTTTATAACACCATTGTTCTCGGATTAACTCTGGATTAGCAGCAAATATGACATCAAAGTCAGCTAAAGTGGCATGGTATTATTCCTGTTACTAATATGAACAATGCATATAAACTTAGTCGTTGGAGCGTTCACAGCATTCACTGAAATAATCTTGTGTTGCAGGTGTGAAAAGTATAATACACAAGCTTGTGTTGTTTTCTAATACATAACACAAATTAGTGTTGTTTGTATCAACAATAAATTGTGTAAAATAATCAAATCTTTTCTGTTGTTTTGTATATTTAACACAAGTAATGCGTATGTTTCGATAATTACTAAATAGTACTGGTCAATTTTTAAGATAACATTATTATTCTTTGTTATCTTTAATAATTTTTTTAAAAAGCAATATTTCTATTCAGGATATGGGATTGGAGAACAGACTTATGTAAAAACCACTCTCCCTGAATTTGTATTTTGATGAATTCATTCCAACTTTACCTTGATTTCTATAATATTTATAATTCTCTAAAACCTTACATTAATTATTGCTAATGTTAAGTAGCGATCGTCGCATTACTTTTCAGTTTATAATATATAGATAGTGCGACAACTGTAATGTCTCCTCTAAACAATATGTTTTATAATAGTATAATGATTAAAGAGATCGGATTTTTATCTATTATTATGTAATTATGAACTATTTATTTAATTAGCTTTAAAAGATTATTCTGATTATACATCTTGCCCCAGACAATAGATAGATAATTATAAAGCCTGCACTTGCACGTGTTTGATTGATATTGCCCCAAACAGTATATTTCGGGGTATTTGAGCTAGGCTAATTCAATATTCTATCATATCCTCATGTGCATACTTGTGTTTCGGTGTGATTAGTGATTCATATAATCATAATTAGAATGCAGACTTCGACTCCAGTCAGTCCTGAATTGCAATAATAGATTTTTTTTGGTGGACGCCATCTTAGTTTTTGAGCAGATTACAATAATTACGTTCCATTTTTTAGATTGCAATAGATTTTAGCAAGATAATCCATCACTGTCGAATTGATTTAAAAGGAAATGTGATTTCAGACATAGCTCTACAATAAATCCAGGTGAATTGGGAATATTATTCACGCATTTGCTTTATGAAGAGAAGAATAGCTATTGTAAATGCCTAGTTGTCTTAGCGAATTAATAATTCAAAGATCAAATCAGTTATAGTCAAGATACGAGTATATTGTATTTATTCAAATTATACCACCGACAATTTTATTTATCTAATTGCATAATGATAAAAAAAAACTCGACTTAATCTGAACTTTCAGTCCAAGAAACATGGACAATTGGTAAAAGCCTTGTATCACTTCCAACTATGGGAAGATAAGAGTATCTAGAGCAGAAACAATAATAACATATATTATAGAAGAAGTGTGGGTAGGAGTTGTTTTTTTTTATATCCATATTAAATTTAATAAATTAGCAATTTGTCCCAGATGTTTTTCAAATATTCTACAAAATATATATAGGCCATATAGACTGGTGTGTATGGAACATACACTTGCTATTAGGTTATTTTGCTCACAGAGAAGCAGTGTAGCCTAATCAGCAGTTCAAATGGGCATAGCTATTTGGATAATTGGTCGGTGTGGTTGTAGACTCAGTTTGTGTGCAACTGACATCAAAGTGGTGATTTTGTTCAGTCTGCAAATTGGTGATGCATGTAAAAGATTCCATAGCAATTGGAATTTGACAGAGGAGTAGGCAATGATGCTGCCTGACTAAATTACTTTCCCTTGTACTTGCATTCACATGTAGCCATACATGTTAGTCTCAAAATGATATATTGTGTTAAATCATGCTCTTTTCATTTCCTGCAGTGTAAACCTAAACACTAAGATTTTAGCGTGAAAACTTTTAAAATTAAAGAGGTACTGTTAAAAAATTATTAAAAAATTCAAGCGCTGATCTAGTGTAAAATAGATGCCCTGATGTGGGATGAAATCAACTTCTGTTTCTAGTTTCTACAAAAACAAATTTCAAAAAATATTTCTGATGCTATGGCAGCTAACTCAAACAGACAGAAATGGATAAAACAAGGTTCTCCTGCGCTTAGAGAGATTCTTTCAGAATTATATCAGATTTGGTAAGGCATAATAAATTAAAATGAAACAATGCATTTATGAGAGAAGTAAGATTGTAGTCTTATAGCGTTACACTATATATACTATTCAAAAAAAGTAGGGGATATTTGATTTTGGGGGCATAACACTAAAATATGCAAATGACTACGAAAAAAGTCACTATAGAACCTAACAGAAGAAACATTTCCAGTTACATGTGACGCCCAAACGCACCAATAGCTACCGCATGGAATGCAGGTGATGCTTGGGATCATCATGGGGGTCCAACTCTGACTTTGAATGTTACAGTCATTGTTGTATTGAATTCCAGGGTGGAAACATCAGTTTAATTGTTTTAGTGACCAGAAAACAAATTTTGATATGCGTCGGCTTACCCAAAATGAAAGGTTACGTGCCCTTGGCATGCTACAGATCGGCACAACACAGGCGGTTGTGGCGCGGACGATGAATGTTTCTCAGTCTGTCATAAGCAGGCTATGGTCCAGATACCGTGATACACAATCTGTACAGGACAGACCACGCTCAGGTCGACCAAGCAGGGTATGAAATAAGCCTCTTATATGGTAACCTCAAAATAGGTTACGCTAATCTGCATCAAATTTGAACTGGTAACCTATAGGTTACGATGCCATATTTGTTTAGAGCCGACCCTCGAATTAGCCTAGGGGGATTTGGGGCCAATTAAAAGATTAGCCAGCTACCCCTAAGCTTATTAAATCAGCAGGGCCCATATCCCTAAGCGAATTAGTGGATTATTGTTAATCCTAAAACTCTCTACAAAATTGCAAATAACTAAATAAAAATTTTTTTTATACAAAAATGTACAGATTGTCGTGTTCTTTCCAATGATATAAAATTCAATTGTACGAACTAACAATTACCGGTATATTACTATAAATAATATTGAAAAGTCAGTTCCACTAAAATTATGACTTTTCTCTGTCATAATAAACGTGAACATGTATCTTCTAAGATTTTATTTTAAAAAAAAGAACAGTGTTCAAAGTAAATATAAATATATAACTTTTAGAAAGAAATATCGCCCCAAATGACCGTCACTTCATCGCTATGTGACATTTCTGCCTTTGTTGGATATATGGTGGGAATTGTCGTCTTTTTTGCTTCATAGCATCGAAAATAAAAATATATAGTTGAAATCTTCGGCAATGTAATATTCCTCTATGTAGCTTGTATTAAATCCTAAAAGTTTTGATTCAATTTAGCTTTCCAAACTCTAGAATTATTATCCGTAAGTTTTGTGGTATCGTCTGTCTGGAAACGTATCCAAGATATGGCGGCCGACACGCTTGATCTCGGCTGCTTCGCATCATTCATAACGTCCCCCAAAAATAACAAATAGTTGATTTCTTCGACATTATCATGTTCTACGATATGCCTGGCAGTAAATCATAAAAAATCTGATTCCATTTCACTTTCCATGTCATAAAATTATTAGCCGTGAGTGACAACGTGAAAATATTGGAATAATGCCAAAGTCATTGACACGGTGTGAATTTTCACCTCTGACCTATTACGTAAATACCGGAAGATCCATTGTTGAAAAGTATGTTTTTTATTTGATAATTTGCGAATATAACATTCCTTTTTATTGGGTGTTTTATTTTTATTACTCAATCACCATTAATTTAAGAAATAAAAACAATAGAAATCAGTTGATTGATCTGGCGCTTTCGTTCGCTAAAGAGGCAAATGAGTATGTCGTTGCCAGGTATGATGGGTCCGCGAGTTGATTTGCTACAAAATGACAGGTGCGAACTTAACGATCTTTCAGGCATTTATTTATAATTGTAAAATGTTTTAATGTAGTAGTGGAGGGAATATTTTAACTGAAACCTTTAGTTTATAAATTATAGCTCGGTGGTCGAGAACGGAAGTCCGTTCGCGTGTTTCCAGGTCATGGTAACCGATGCGTAACCTGAACGACCGTTCGCGTGTTATTTCGTACCCTGCCAAGGACGACAACTCAAGCCCAGGATCGATTTATCCGTACCTTGGCCTTGAGAAATCGTGTCATCACAGCAAATCAGATCAGCGCTCGTCTTCAAACAGACACTGGTGTGAGAGTGAGTGGCCAGACGATTCGGAATCGACTGCATAGGGGTCACCTTCGCGCCCGAGGTCCTCGCGTGATCCCTTGTTTGAGAGATCATCACATTCAGGGAAGACGTCGTTGGTGTAGGGATCGTCAACACTGGGATAATCGACGCTGGAGCAATGTGATGTTTTCAGATGAGTCAAGGTTCACTGTTGATTTTTTGGACAGACGTAGGAGGGTGTGGCGTCGTCGAAACGAGCGCTTCCAAGACGTTAACGTCATCAGACATGATCGATTTGGGGGTGGTTCTGTTATGGTGTGGGTAGGCATCACTGTTGCTGGAAGAACGGCTTTACATGTTGTTGCAGGGCGTGTTACAGGCCAGTACTACCGGGACAACATCTTGGCAGTCCATGTTGTGCCGTTCGCACGACGTCATGGCCGCCGTTTCATCTTCCAGGATGACAACGCAAGATGTCACAGGGCCAGGATCGTTACAGGTTACCTCCAACAACAGAACATCACCACATTACCTTGGCCAGCACTGAGTCCCGACCTCTCCCCCATCGAGCATGTCTGGGACATGCTTGGACAGAGGTTACGTCAACGTCAACAACGTCCTGCCAATGTCCAAGAACTTTCTGCTGCGTTGCAACAGGAATGGGACAATCTGGACCAAAATGACCTTAGACGTCTCATTAGGAGTATGCCACGTCGGATCAATGCTTGTTTGGCAAACAGAGGAGGATTTACCCGTTACTGACTTGGTTGTGATGCTGTGGTAACTTTGCTGTTTGACCCCGGGTATCATTTTACCCTTATAATGGTCAGTCTGTGCCTTACTTAGTCTAACGATCATTTGGAATAAATCGATGAATGTGAACTTCATTTCATTTTGTCATTTGTTTCTTCGTCAGTTTCATTAGGTGACTTTAATAACACTTAAAAATCAAATATCCCCTACTTTTTTTGAATAGTATATGTATTTTTACAGTAGATAGCAGAATAAAAATGGTGGATAGTATTTTTACTTTTCAAATAGATTTCAATAGATTTGAAAAGGTTATAGCGAAAATGTTGTCGGTGGAAATAGAAACTGAATGGACCCACAAAATATTGAAGCCATTGCCAAGTAAATATGCACTGGCTTGATGCAGTAGGGAATCTGGATTTGGGGACACAATATGATCCAAATGAATAGTTGATCTATTATAAGACTCTTCTAATGCTTTTTGCTGAATTGGTGTCTGTCCATATGGCCAAGTGTACAAATTGCTGGTACACGTAAATAATTCCAAATCAACCATAGTAAGAATTTCCATCTTAGTCCTAAATTTCAAGACTTTTGTTCTGGCTTCTGGCCCATTTGGGCATAATAATCTACCTGTCTCGGTAACTGAACAAGATACAATAAATGATATGCAAAGTTGAAACAAAATAGAGACCCCGTATGTGGCAAAATGAATTGTTTGTTTAAACATTCTGAACCATAGAAAGCATATTTATTGCCTACTTTTTATTTTTCAGACTAGATGATCCTTGGAAGAGTATTTGATGTATGATAACAACAACGAGAGAACCAAGCCTTACTATTGAATATTAAACCTTCAAATTATTTTATAATTCTGGAAAATAATGCAGTGATTGTAAAAGCTAATAAGTTATCTGTTGCATTTGACCGGCTGCATATTTTTTGGGTTAGTTGTTCTGTGTATGCTAATTAATTCTTGATGCCTCACAAATCACTTGAAATATGACTTTAATTAAATTAAACCCTGTAATTATGTTGTAAATGTCTATTATTAGTTATGTGTCATTTCTTTGTAGCGCTTTTCAGTTTTTGAAACTTCTCAATTTAGAAAATGAAATAGGGTTAAACGTCATACTGTTTTGCTCCGACTGGGCTAGTGAAAACGGGCACGCGCCATACAGTATGCTAGGATAGAAATTTTACCAGGGCAGCGGCACTATGGCCTGCTCTTATATCGAATTCCAACTTCCAAGGCATCTTTTACGTGCACACCTCGGTTTTTCGCACCATCATAACGACTAGACAGTTGTCCCTGTAGTTCACCACTGACATGTCGAAACCCCATCGGAAAATCCCGATGAACGTTCTCGGCCACAATGCGTGCAGAACGATTTTGGATCCTTTGCAACTTGGAAATTTGTTCATCAGTTACTCCAGAAAGTACCGCATTGCAGTAATCAATTCTAGACAGCACCAATTATCTAACCATGCAGCAGCTGCACTTTCAGGTATACGATGACGGATTGATCCTATTCTTCGAAGATGAAAATTTCAAATCTTGAAGATGTTTATGAGAGTGTTAAAACTGGGGTTTGAATCTTAGAACACGCCAAGATTTTTCACTACATTTGATATCGGAATATCTGAATTGCCTTAATATCGTTTAGGCATCTTTCCAAATTACCAATTGTGGAGAGCTGGCTGACAGTATTGAGGTTAAATTTATCGACCAGCTGTCTGTCATCAGCTTAAAAATGGTGTTGAATTTTATAACGATCGGTGAGGTTTCTAAGAGATTTTGGATACAGTGTAAATAAAAAGGGTCCCAACAATGAACCTTGAGGTACCCCACAGGATAGTTGCACTTGCTTTGACAAAGAGTTATGTCAACATACTGATATCGACTGGTTAGATATGAGCCGAACCACTGTAGACAAAACCCAGATATTCCATAGTCAGCCTTCAGTCGGTCAAGTTGGTTGCTATGGTCGATTGTGTCGAAAACAACCGACCGTGATTGGATAGATAACGCAATTTTATTATATATATATTAACTATAGATATAACTTCAGATATATTTAAATTATATGTTTTAGAGGTATGGGGTAGGGCTATTGTGTACAGATCTATTATATAATCAGTTCTTGTTTTAGGGTATTTTTTTTTTTTTTTTTAATTTAAATAACTTTTTTTTTAAAATTTTGTTTGGGGAGAGGGTGTTGGGGCGGGGGGGGGGGGTAATTTAAATAGCTATTTTTATTATTTTTATTTTAGGATTTAAAGGGGAGGGGGCATTGTATAACACAATTTTATTAGTAATGGAATTAACTTTGTTTATATACCTCGAAATGTCTATGTTCATATCATTTAATGAATAAATAATAATTTAATAAACAAATTTATTGTTATGTCATTTATCAAACATTACAGTTTAAACAGAACAAAAATAAGGGGCTGCATGGGAAAGGTTACTATACAGGATATAATATTTTTGTTGGTTAGTATACACAAGTCTGTATGAAACAACACAAGTTTCAGAAATTTCAAAACAAGTTTCAGAAATTTCAATTTTCACACTAGTTTGTGTTGTTTCAACACAAGTATATTTTTCAGTTATATACTCTTCAAAAAAAGTAGGGGATATTCAGAAACAATACAAAACTGCGGAAATGCACTTCTATTTTTATTAGAGGTAACCAGTGTATGTTAATAACAGGCCACTTGCCTACACATGAACATAAACTGTTCATATGGGCGACTTATCGTACGGCCCCATTTCACTCGCAAAGAGATACGCCGTCAAAAGTGAAAATGGACGTGTTTGATTATTGTCCTAATAATGAATAATTGCTCCACCAATCTTCAGACATTCAGCAATTCGTCGTGGCATGCTCCTAATCAACCGTCCAATCACGATTTGGGGGCAGTCTGACCCACTCCTCTTGCAGTGCCACGGCCAATTCTTGCAGTGTTGTCGGTTGACATTGACGTCTCAAACGTAACACACTAAAGCAAAGATACGCTAACAGTAAATCTTATGCGAGAACCGATACCAAAGCAAACATGGATAGATAAACCAGCACGCGGCAGTTTTCATCAACCCTTCCTTGAAATGTCAATTTGACAATGAACCCCTCCGACGTGTATGGCGCTATTGCGTGTCGCATGTGCAGCTCACTGGTTCTGTTGGGGCGATAAGTTCTTCATCGGTGAACATACTCTCAAAGCATGTCAAGTGTCCATGACTATTTATCATATCACAACCTGCATAGGTATTTGCATTTCAGTATCCCCTACTTTTTTTGAAGAGTATATAAATGAGTGTGGTTTATTGTTGAAGAACTTGTGGTTTATTTGTCTTGCCCATCTTAACAATGCATATAAATTTGAAACATATAACCAAGATTATCAGGGTACATACATCTGGGGTTATTATTCATCTGTCTAATTATATAGTGTTCCCAAGATATTGAGGACCACGGACAGTAGTGATGTTTTAATGTTGTCTCTTTAACGGATTTACTCGTTTTTTGTGTGTCTTTTAAGTTAAGACAAACGACGCTGAACCTGTCGGTATTATTAGTCTTACCCGAAAAACTAATGCGATCATTGTGGTCACAGACATGCTGAACAGATAAAAGGTTTTATGTACACAAACCTGAGTAATGTAATATGGACATGATTTATTCGGCTTATATCGGTATTTATCTCAATTTGAAAACGAGAAGTTAATTTCTAATCACCTAGCGTGACGCTATCCAGAAGGAATTAACTTGAAAAAGACAAGTGAATCTCTTCAAGACAATATACAATATGTGCTAATTACAAGAACTCGTTTTTTTTAAATCTGAACAGTTGAAATTGGAAACAAGGAAACCGCAAAAAGTAGAATCTTTATTGCCTCTATATTAAAGTACGTGAGAGATTTACGTCCTCTTCCATCATAGATGACGGTGCTAACAGTTTGTCCTTAGGCCATTGACATTTCTACAAAACACACAGTCTGGGACACACAATGATCTAACGCATGCGCATACCAAGGAGTATATTCCCACGAATAAGCATTGTTTTGAGGTAGATTTAACAGAGTGTCTGTTATGTATTTGGAACGGGAACTGAGCAACGAGCGCTACTTATCTTCTTGTTCCTCCTTTGTGCGACACTCTTTAATAAAGGCCTATGGCTCCCCAATTCCTGTACAACTGTACAATCGACATGAAACTTGGTGTACCTTTTCCTTGGACGATTGAATGACTTCTATTTTTGATATGACGTCACGTTCCCGAGTATTTTGCCTAAATATAAGCCGTAGTGTGCGAGTAAGGCTTCCAAAATAGAGTTTGGACATGCTCGAATAATGTATTATCTGTAGATTAGATTATAGTGATCAGTTACCGCTTAACCCAGTTCAAAGATTAACTATTTATATGACTATGTCGCTGTGAAAGGAGGGTGCCGGCTCGTCAGTTGTCAGAATAAAATATCTTTTCAATGGGATAATGACGAAATAAACTCATTTGGAAAATTCTATCCTTGAATACAGTCAAAAGAATTAACTAGCATAATTATTTCAATAATTAGAGGGTCTATACTCCATCATCGATATGATGTACATGAACACGTTCCTTAGGTATACTACCATTTAATGTAATTACGGAAATTGAATTCTGAATATACTTTAACATTGCTTTGATCTGAACTTACCATATTGTGTAGTGTTGGGCGTAGCGTATGCCCACTCCTCGCGATGGCTAAGTGGGTAAGACGCTGGCTCGCTAACCTGGAGGTCGGGTGTTCGATCCCAGCATTGGCCGAGAAAGTTCATCCAAATTTTCCGGCTTGGTTCCCCCTTGTCAGTGATGCAGAACGGAGGGCCTGACAAGAACAGCTGTCTAGTCGTTCGGATGGGACGAAAAACCGAGGTCCCGTGTACACATTGGCGTGCACGTAAAAGATCCCTTGACAGTTGAAATTCGATATAAGAGTAGGCCGTAGTGCCGCTGTCCGGGCAAAGTTTCCCTCATAGCACACTGTATAGCGTATGCCCGTCTTCATCAGCCCAGTTCGGAGCAAAACAGTAGGACGTTAAACCCCATTTCATTTCATGAACAGTTCAGATAGGTTACAAACTATTTTGTACTTTTAGGAATAGAGTTCGCTAGCTTCAGATAGTAAGGAGTCCAAAAAGTTCACTAGCTACAGATAGTAGCGTGGGATAAAGAGTTAAGGAATTATGAATAGTAACTTTAGATAAAGAGTTCACAAAGTGTAGATAGCAACGTGGAATAAAGTGACCATAATCTATAAATTGTAACGTAAGATAAAGTGTTAACAAATTATACACAGTGACTGGGATAAAGAGTTCACAAACTATAGATAGTAACGTGGAATAAATTCTGGACAAACTATAGATAGTAACGTGGAATAAAGAGTTGACAAACTATAGATAACAACGTGGAATAAAGAGTTCTAAAACTATAGATAGTAACGTTGTTTAAGAGTTCACTAACTATAGATAGTAAAGCGGGATAAAGAGTTGACAAACCATAGATAGTAACGTTGGATAGAGAGCTGACAAACTATATATAGCAACGTGGAATAAAGAGTTCACAAACTGTAGACAGTAACGTGGAATACAGAATTCACAAACTTTGTTGCAATTTTGCATTTACGAGTTTCGATAGGCCTTTTAATTTTATATCTTTCTAAGTGGCACGATTCAGTAAAAGTATGCAAATTAAAGGGTCCGTGTAACTGTTTGCGTTGTATATTGCATTAGTAAAAGAGACACGTCACATCGTTCATGGGAAATTGACCGTTTGCAATTAGTCGGGAAAAGTATCACATCTACTGCTCGGCTTTTCCGTAAATACTTAGAGTCGTCACAGGGATTTAGCAGTTTAATTAAGCACAATATGTTTGGAACACCCATTTAATAGTAAATACAACAGGTTTCACTTTTCATCAGTTGTAACTAACTAAACTTCATCAAATAATCTAGTGACTGCATCGCTTATACTACGCGATAGCACAAAAAGCTAGGATATTATAAAATGAAATCGTTGTTTCTTGGAACGACCTTTATGCAAGACTAGAACTTAATTGTCTATAACATGTATACACATGTCATACTAAGTTTTCTTTTGGCATTTCGAGAATTAATCAAGTGTTAAATGTCATTTAAACAGAATTTCTATGCTGCAGAACATTTTATTTATTTTTTATTCCTGGCTTACGATTTACATGATTAAACACCGACGTTAATAATTCAACAGATTTACCGGAAAGGGTATGCATAGAAAGGTATTATTGATTAAAAGTAAACAATACTGCTTTATAGTGGGCTCCTGGTTGTTTTATAATCATTCTGGCAAATACTTCCTTTTATTTAAAGAAGATGAACAGTTATTTTAGCGTATTATGGGGTTCTTTTTGGAGTGGGCTAGTTTTATGGTATTCTTTTCGGCGTGGGCCAGTTGTATAGTGATCTTTTAGGAGTGGACCACTGATTATAAATGATAAAACGAATTAATTCAACTAAATCCTATAATAAAGTCAAACGTTTACTCTTCAGGGTATACCTATTAATAAACATATTTGGCGGAAACTGTAGGTGTGTGATGAAAAAGTTCTAAATTTTAGCAGCAAGGCCAATCGTCCTTTAAGGCAGTTCTATATGAAAATCGGACCAAGTTATGAAATTTTCCATATGGAATCGTTAGCTTTAACTCAACAGGTTTCCACCGTAGTCCCTAATTAGCAAATCGACCAAACAAATCATAAAATTTTCCCAGTATGACGGTCCTGGGACTTGGGCCAAACTTGAAAAGCAGAAACAACTCCGAATTAACATCGACTAAGGAATTATGTCCGTTTTTAATAGTGGTTCACAAATAAATTCCGGTGGATTCGACGTTAAATCTGGTCCAGATCATCGAACCTAGTAAATGATATTAAGATAATATCATTTCCAGTGCTCGAAAGTGAAATGTCATTCTGACCTAGAAGGGTTGTTCTTTTCATGTTAGATTTGAAGGTTTATTACGCAGTGCCTGGTTGGTGATCTCAACTCATTAAGGAGATAATCGAGAAAACAGGTCACATGGTACCACAGGTTCTATAAGACCAAATGTAAACGTAGCAAGAAAAATCATTACAATTTCAGACCGAATTACGATCTACCTTCATCCACATAATACAACTCTAGAAGCGGTAATCGGACACGACATGTTTTCAAGATTTCCCCCGAACTGACGAGAAAGCAGATACAGACGGAATGGACGTTTAACGATTAACCTATCCAATCCGGGGGATTTTCAACCCTGTCAGACAATCGATTTATTGAATTGGTGAGACGGGTGGCCTCTGTGCTCCGGGAAGAAGGTTGCCGTCTTAAATACACAGCAGCAACTTGCATTACAAGAACTCTTTATAAGATCAATGAATTTTACGGAAACTGTTTTAAGAAGTGTGTAAGGTAGTAAGCCAAAGATTTAGATCTGTAGGTTGAAGAAATTGGGAAATATGAGATTTCTAGAAGATCAACATGCTGATATCTCCCGCTGCTATTTATGGACATGTTGATGCAACAGTATATTATTGAGCAACTAGTAAACTTAGAAGGGTCGCATAGCATGGTACAGCACATTGATGACAATGTTCAATTAGCTTAAATAATGTGTGTTGTACTTTTGTTTTTAAATACTGTTGAATTCAATTTATTATTTCCTAGAAAAGAATCTACTAGGCTTCTGATACCCAGGTACAAGTCATTGACCCATTTAGCTCTAAGTGTTGACAAGAAATAACGTCCGCACTCACGCCGTTATTTGTTGAATAAAGTCTTATTGTCTAGTGTGTGATACCTTGTTCGTACTGTGGAGTCAAATTTAAATTACGTGGAGACACCATTAATATTTCTCGTAACAAAATCCCAATCTTGTGATGATTAAGTAATAAATGTGCCATATTCTCCGATTATGTCTGGTTGAGAAAGGTTTTAGATACTGCTATATAATGAAAGTAATTAGAATATCAGATTTTTTTATAGAATACCAAACGATTTGTCGGGACAAAATGTCTGCTTAATCAACGATCCAAGATATATAGTTTTCTTATTAGGTTTATGTTTTTCGTGTTTTGAATACCAATATGCCACATAAAATGACGTATTCATCGAACTGTATAGACATATAGTCGGATAACTCTTACCTAATATTATTGTTGGATACTGTACTTTCATTAAAATATTTCCCACCAGACTAGACTCTTAAAGACCAGACGGGCGAGAGGATGAAAACCCCCGACCGAAAAACCTCTATAACTTCAACGGTGAAATATCATACTATAATTAACATCTCTCTAGCATAAAAGTTTTGCGGCCTGGAATTAGTAGCTATTTGTTCGTGGCCCCCAAAAATTAAACTCCTTTCGGGACATCTCCAGGGGGATACTGTTCACATTACCACTAAATTTGGTTTTATAACACATTATATTAATCCTACTGAGCGGTCATTTTTACGGATTTATCAACTTCTAAGTAGGCCAACTGTCATGGGTTAGTCCTGCCAAGTTGGTCGAGCAAGCAAGACAGGTATCAAACGGTTCCCTGGGATGCATGGAGAACTATAAATCCCTCCGAGTTGTCAATTGTGATTAAATCCCGTTCTGAGTTGGTGAAAGGTCACTATTGACTACTCAGGAGGATTCATATTACCCATGAAGGGAGGGACAAGGAACAGTTAGATACCTATGCGTTTGTACTGAGATATACATTTAGGGCAGACTGGGCGGCGTGGCCGACCAATGTTGATCTTTAACCTACTCATAAGTGGGGTTAATCCCCACAATTAACAACAACTCAGAAGGATTTATATTATCATTGGGAATCCATGGGAAGATTTTGACACTGATTTCAGGAGTGTATTCAAAGATGTGTTATAAAACCTGTTTAGCGGTAATGTGAACAATTCCTCCTGGTAGTGCACCCACGAGTTGCATTTTTTGTGGGAGTCAGACCACATTACTACTAATCCCAGGCACCAAATCCTTTGAACTTGATATGTTAATTGAATCTTTGCTATCTCCTGGACTATAAGTCACAGCCGTTATAATGGAAATTTAACTAGAAACGGCAATGCCTAGGAATCACTCTCCGAATTACTTCCCATGATTTATAAAATCTTGTTAACACTTTTAAGGCCTTGATTATAATGGAATCGTTTTAATCTTAAAAGCTTGTTCAACTTGTGGAGAGTTCGAAACCGGAAAAAAATGACAGTATTTGTTTGAAAAACTAGAGAAAAGTCTCTAATACCATTATATATTTATGTGACGTGAACGGTCGACGATTTCCGTAAATAAATGTACATATCAGTTGGCTTTAATGTTGTTTTTTCTTCCACCCATTGTAAAATGGGTTCTAAACCCAAACCAGTTGTTGTTGGATTAACAATTTGAAAGTCAAAGCTAGATATGGATTATATTTTCCGGAGCTACAAATTAATAGATACAGAGATTACCAGTAGTACTACGTAAGAAAAAAAAAATGAAAACGTACCAGTCTTCTCCAGATTCCCAGAAAACTGGTTTCGAGTGACCCAAAACATAGATTTTGAAAAAATTGAAAAAAAAATATTGAGATGCCATGGGGCGAGAATGGTTTTAACATAGGTTGGAGACATTAGTACAAACTATAATTCCACCAAGTTTCAGATTTTTAGATGCTCATCTACCGGGTTCAATCAGCTCGAAAATACGATAACTGACATGGAATGACCCAAAACACAAATTTTGAAAAAAATGGAAAAAAATATTGAGATGGCATGGGACGAGAATGGTTTTAACATAGGTTGGAGCACTACGAATACTAGAAAATATACATTAATACCATTTTTTTTTTCGGTTTCAATAGGCGAGTAGAATGCGAACTCTACCACTCACCTGTAATCTGATTGTAATCTACATAAAAACAAAGATTTCTTTAAGGCTATCCAATTTGAGCCTCATGCCTTCACTAGAAAGGTAAAAACAAGATATTTGAAACTCGAGTAAATTATTGATACATATTTTGTTTCGAAAACTTATCGGGAACTCATAAAACTCAAATGCCCGTATCTCAGTCAATTTATTTTCTAGCTACAGACCACACATTTTGCACAGTTTCTAGTTTGTACATGTACAATAATATATATTTTTTATTCCAGATTTTTTCGAGGGGGGGTCGATTTCCCAGCCTTGACATGAAATGACCCATAAGTCAGGTACCCAATGATGTACGGTTATTAATTATCCCACTATACTGCCCCAATCTTAACAACCTGTTTTTAATTTCGAGGAACCGGATGATTAATACACCAAGTTATCTCCCCGCTGGAGACTATTGAGTTCTATCAAGCGGACGGGTTAATCATCGACAGACAATGGTAAGCTTAGATCTTGCAGAGTATCCGCATAGCCGATTAAATACATTCATATATTGTCAATATGGTTTTCTAATAAACCCTTGTGCGGTGCTGAGAGTAATTCCATTTCATTATTAATTATATGTCATAAACTATTTCTTGACGTAGATAATCAGATGTGGTTTAGTGAAGTCAGAATTGGAGATATATGACGCTTGGGCATTAATACATCATCTGCTCGATTTTCTAAACTTATTATCTGAAAGTTATTTTTAAAAATTCACAATACATTATTATTATAATCAACCCACTTGAATATATACAGCCTTGGTCACACGGGCTACAAGTTATGGTTGATCTTGGGTAGTCACACGACTGAATTCAGTCTTTGGGTGCTTTTCGATCATGCATAGCTGTCTCAGGTAGGCTTTCGACAGTTTTGTGTGTCCTGGCGGATCGTAATCACCACCAGCTGTCCAATTCGTTCATTCATAGTCTTGCAAATATGGTATATAATCTAATGGTGGCTATGTTGAAATTTGTTCATGGTCAACCAGATTTCCCAAAATGAATCGACAGATATAATGTTTGATAACAAATACATTTAGCATTGTGGCACTGGAACTTTGAATTTATTTTCCAACTGATGGTAATATATTTGAGGATCACAACTGTCGAGAAAATAATAATATATATTTAAGTTCGACTACCTTAATACATAATACTTTAAGGTATAATTGGCCAATATCTGCTATAGTAGATAATTATGCTTTAATCTTTGGTATATAGAAGACAGTGCGTTTTAGGCGTCCTTGTGTTCGAATACACATAGGATGGTAACGTATTCAAATGTGACGCAAAACTGTGGTTCTCGAGCAGTCAAAAATATTAAAGTCACATACGAGGGGTGATTGATAAGTAGTGACCCTTGATCGGAAAACCGTGCAACACAATGATACCATGTTTTGCACGTACACTATTATGTTCCTCGGGCTGTGTCACAAACTTCCATCACATTCGGTTAAACTGTTTGGTTTTGACAGGTCATAACAATCAAGTAGGGTCTGTTGTTATCAGAAAATGGACCATATCGAGGCGAGAACTGTGATTAAGTATCTGCATAAAAAGGGTCTAACACCGAAAGCCATACATGATGATATGGTTGAGGCATTAGGAGATGATGCTCCTTCATATGCCACAATTAAAAGGTGGTCAGCTGAATTCAAGCGTGGGCGAGACAGTATTGAAGACGAACCACGCCCTGGTCGACCAAAAACTGTGTCAACACCTGAAATGGTACAAAAAATCCATGATAATGAATGACCGGCGACTTACTGAACGATTCATAGCTGGGGTAGTTGGTATTAGTCAGGAGAGAGTTCATTCTATTATCACTGAAACTTTGGAAATAACAAAGGCTTCAGCACGATGGGTGCCAAAGCTTTTGACGCCTGATCAAAAGCGTTCAAGACACATCATGTCAGAAGAGAATCTAGCTTTATTTGAAACCGATCCTGACCGCTTCCTAAAACAAATTGTTACTATGGATGAAACTTGGGTCCACCACTTTCCGCCAGAAACAAAAGAGCAGTCAAAACAGTGGAAACATGTAGGCATTTCCCGTCTGACGATGACGTCATTGCCGCTGTGGATGATTTTCTACACACCCAAGACAAAGACTTCTACAGAACTGGAATAAAGGCTCTGCAACACCGATAGCAGAAGTGTATTACACTGAAGGGGGACTATGTTGAAAAATAAATGCATTTGATTTATATTTCTTGTTTCTTTCTGTAAAAGTCAAGGACAAAATCGTCATATTTGTTGCGTAGTCAATTTCGTTTTCCCGTTACAAAAGAGATCCTGTCAGAAGAATCCTCAATATCTAACTGACTTTTACGTAAACCGGCCGTTGCCCTAACATTATTTTGTAAATGTGGTAATGTTAAACACCAAAGTAATAGATAAAAGTCTGTTATATTGTAGTCAAAAATATTAAAGTCACATAAAAGTCAAGGACAAAATCGCCATATTTGTTGTGTAGTCGATTTCGTTTTCCAGTTGCAAAATAGATCCTGTCAGAAGAATCCTCAATAACTAACTGACGTTGCTCTAATATTATTTTGTTAAACTCCAAAGTAATAGATAAAAATCTGCTATATTGTATTCTAATTTATCCGTAATGGTGTTTATATATATATGTACATTTAATTATTGAAATCAAAATCACCCAGCGTAATAATGACTATAAAAATTACAATATTATGTTTTCCAAATAAAGACAAAGAACCTCGTTAGTTTTAACACAAGCAATTTATTATTCATATTTTAATAATAGAAATTTGTTTTTCGGGAAGTGGATATGACAGCAATGAGGTGTTTATTATACTCAATGGCATTGGTTTTAGATTGATCAAATGATTTGCAATATTGATAGAACCAAATATCACAAATCATATATTTTTCATTATTATAGCTTATCACATCATATTGTTACTCTCGTTCAGCATCTTATATTACCCTGAATGACGGAACAATATCTCCTCAAAGTCTGGCTGTTAGATATATGACCCTACATTCAAAGAGCCATAACTTCCTTCAAAAATAATCATCTGTTGTAGCAATGAAATGATTTTATCGTATTGGTTCCAATTGTCTAAAGTTATGATCATAATATGAGCAATTTTCTATGTCAGTGTTTGATAAACTAAAGACCACTTGCTATAACACAGAAATGCAAGAGGAACAATAAAACAAAACTAGGAAAGGAACAAAGTAACCCATATGCTGAGACGGAAAGAATCTGTGAGACAAATAGTATCTGAACAGATCTTTAACTATATAATAAAAAAATATTGTGTATGAATATTTTGAGATATAGCTGAGATGAAACCAATCCAAGAAAAGAACAAGGGAGGCAACATAATCTGTGCGAAGAAATGCGAAGAAATAAATATCTGCATAGATCTTTAACTCTTTTTTGTGTGCATGGATATAATTATTTTTAGATATAGATATAATCCAAAAAAGAACTCGAGACACAAAACAAAATATGTCTGTATAAATCTTTAGCTCTTTGTAAGTAGTATATATGTTTAACCAAGACATATAGTTGAGATAAAACGGACCCAGATGTATATTGTGAGTATAGTTGAGATAAAGATCAATCCAGATGTATATTTTGATATACATGTGAGAAAAAACCAATCCAAGTGTATATTTTGGAGGTATATTTGAGATAAAACCGTCCCGGGTGTATATTTTGAGATATATTTCAGATAAAACCAATCCAAGTGTATATTTTGGAGATATATTTGACATAAAAGCGATCCTGATGAATATTTTAAGATACATTTGAGATAAAACCAATCCAGGTGTATATTTTGGAGAAATAGTTGAGATAAATCCGATCCAGATGTATATTTTGAGATATAGTTGAGATAAAGACCAGACGTATGTTTTGAGATATTATATATATATATATTTTGAGATATTATATATTTTGAGATATTATATATTTTGAGATATAGTTGAGTTATATTTTGAGATTTAGTTGAGGTATATTTTGAGATAAAGGTTTGGTATATTTGGAGATATATATGTAGTTGAGATATATTTTGAAATATAGTTGAGATGGGTTGAATTTTACAAAGGAATATACCAACAGGTAACCGAAAACCGTGTTTTAATTTATACAATAACCATTGTCAGAAACATCATACGATTAGATAAATCAACAATACAACCGGCGAAAATTAGTGTGCAGTATAATAAGAATCAAACCTTTTTTTAAAATAACTATTGAATGATTCGTTTCCAGCACAATCGGAAGAGAGAAAGAAATGTCACTTATACATGTCATGTCGTTCAATGTTTGAAGTAGGCAGCGATTTTTCTCCATTTGTGTCAATGAACAATGTATAACAGTCATTCGTGGCAAATGTCATCAATATTTCAAAGAGTGCGTTCAATTCAATCTATGTACAGATGTTGGATTTCTCTTAGTTGCATATATTATTTAATGAGTGAGAAATAAAATAAACTTGATTTGATTATTATTAATCAAAGCTATCCATCTAAAAGTGATCATATTCACTGGGGATATACGATTTTGTTAACTAGCCAGGTCAGTGAGTTGTTTCTATAATGGTAGGTTTCGATGTAAATCAACTATAAATAGAACTATTTAATTATTCATATACGCAACAAATTAAGTATGATATAATATATACATACATCTAATCTTTGACCTAATACACGGTTGCTCAATTGCGCAAGTACAGATTTTACATAAATTACAGATGATTGTACATTTGTGATAATTTTACAGATTCCGAATATAATTATAAAATAAAGATAATTGCTTTGGTCGATGTATGTCCTCGATCCGAAAATCATTGACACAAAGAATTGGACGTAATTAACTCCTTTCATCACATGTACATTCTGTGTGTGTGTGTGTGGTGGGGGGAGGGGTGCCCTTTAACACTGACTTCTTTAACCTGTAACACCTAATCGAAGCTACATTATGTTAATTGTATTCCCACTCGAAGATCATTTAAAACAATTTTTCCATTAAGTGTGACAATAACAGTTTCCTGACAATGTACTCAACCAGAGTAATCGACCATTTAATTAAAAAAAACAACAGCGAGTTTTTGTACTTACATGACAATCTTAAACATGCATTATGCAAGATTTGAATAATTAAAGAGCTGACAGTTCTCGCTGTAATAGTTAAAATTAATGAAAAGAGAATGTGTTGAAAATTTCAGCAACATGACTTCATTCTGAGCAGAGGTATCGTCGATTACAGAACATTGTAAACACGATTGTCATTGCTGTATATCGTTGTTACGATTATCTATTTTAAAATTAAATCATTAACCGCAAATCGTATTTAAATCTGTTGAAAATCTATATAACATTTAAGGCCCAAAAAAGGCCCGCAATAAACAGATGTAGCTATTAAATAATCCCCGTTTAATCAAACTCGGTAGACTGCATATATTGTGTCAGCTAGAATCAACTTATCAAATACTATAAGACATTTTTTTCTGCTCTTATATTGTTCGTCACACGCATTTTATTCTCAAAGAGCCGTTTGCTGATGAGTCAGAAGATATTTATTAATTTTAACAACGAAAACAAAACCACAAAATATGGTGATACACCCAAATTGTTTGTTTTCAGCAATCTCGATATAACATAGAATCAAAATATACATTCGTTTTAAATCTGCATAGTCTGATAACACGTAAAACAAAGACAAAATCTCCATTTGGAATTCTCAAGGAAATATATAAGTACGCTAATAGACAATTAGTATCAACTGTTCCGTAATGCATACTATGTCCCGTGCGCAACATCCACCACAGGGGGTCCGCCCTCCCCCACCCTGCAGACGCAGTGAATTTTTTTTCTCTCCTACATTCATGGAAATAACGCCGTTTTTGGCTCATTATACATGCCTAAATGAGCAAAAATATTGCCTCAAAGCTTCCGAATTTATCAAATTCGCGGGCAGTCCCCCCCCCCCGACCTAACGCCAAACTCCTGGACACTCCCCTGTAGCGATTAGGATTTATCTAACCTATTTGTACCCGAGCGCAACACCTTTGCAGTGATTTATGAATGGTCTCAACATCACCACCAGACATTGGGTGAGGTCAAAAGTAGTGTTGGAGTAAATAGTTATGACGTAATACAACACTAGTGTTACTCTTTTCTTCGCTTTTGCCATCAAATACAGTGCTAAGCCAAAAAGGGAGATAATTATAGCTTTATTTTCATTCAACTGTAGATAAAATTACAAGTTATAGTCTCCAGACAATACTAGTGTTACGTGAAACAAATTCAAACATGGCTTCCGCTTATCCTGCTTCGATAATTTCTTGGCTTCTTTCTAAAACAAATTGGCCTCAAGAAATATCAGATTTTGTGTGTTTTGTATAAATTCTGAATGGTTTTTAATATAGAATAGCGATAAAGTGTTAGACCCCAGGCTGATAGGGGTATTGTCCTGTTAAAAAAAACTAGGACAACTTCCATGAGCTGAGATAAGGGAAAACACTAGTGTGAGACTAACTATTGTTTGATTCACTTCAGTTGAAAAGCTAAGAAAATGTTACAAATTTGGTTGAGGTCAAAACAGTGAGTTAGTGTTAAGTTTTGAGGATCATAATTAAGTAACTGCTTGTATCACATATATCATATAATGTACCTAAAAGTATAAAGAACAAACTAGAGTAATCTGTATTCAGTAAGTATTAGTTTAAAAATTAGAGAAGAAGAAGAAATGTTATATTTATGTGTCACACATTGTACAATAAAAATACAATTTAAAAGTGTAAATTTCCGGCGTTTAAGGTCTACGAGACACAACCAGCATAATAATTATTTAAATTCGAAGATAATAAATACCGGTAAGTAAAATTTGAAACGTACTAACAATAACATTCCACTAGCACATGCCCTATAATATGCTAGCAATCACGATATAAGTAAATAAAAACAAATAGGCATATAAAATGACATACAAAATAATAGTAATCAAAAGTCATCATATGTTAAAATATTTTCCGTTTTTTAAAAGGTGCGAGTTGCTCATTAGGGAACATAACTGGTGAGTGGGTGTCAATGTTAGGAGTTGTGGGTGTATGGTGGCTGCTGTATTCCATAATTTTAGTCGCAAATAAAAGCAGAATTCACATGTACACAAGAAGTGAATCCCATGCACTATATTTGACGTGTTTACTACAATTATATTTTCTGTCTTTAAATAATGTGATTGGTTTTACAAAACTTCCAGTTTCTATAGCTAAAGGCAATCACCCACAGCGAGTATACATTTCACATACGATTCGACTAGAAACGAGTTCTTAAACAGCCTATAGGTTCTGAATTTGTTACCATTAATTAGCTTCATACCATTCCATAGCTCTTGGTACAAGAGCTTACAATCTAGCTTATTTAGTGCATCTGTTAGAGGTAAAAAAAATTTGCTTATATTGAATAAATTGTCATTGCAAGTGTAATAATATGGAAAAACGCATTATACACAGGATTGTGAACGAGTTGCTTTTAAGATAAGGCATATATTATAGAATCGAATGAAGTCTGTGAAGTTATGTAAGATTCGTAGCTTCAGGCGTGTTAGATCAACTGTGATAGAAAACTAAACAAGCGTATGTACATTTGGACGCAAAAATACAACACGACTTTGATCAGATAACCAAGCTATTTAATGTCTAGTGAATTAAAGCTCTACACTGCAAATATAGAAAAGATATAGATTGCCTTTAGGAACGAAAATAAGCGAATTAATCTTTGTTTAACTCCCCTTGGAAGCTCTCAGACATCAAAAGGGTTACAGCAGTTGCAGAATTCTTCTGCAGTTGACAACCATAGATCATCAGTTTATGTTTACATACCAACAAATACTGTTAAATATAATTCGTATCTATTGGGGTATTGCGAACTCTCCATAACATGGTTTTGTCCCTATCTGAAATGAAATGGGGTTTAACGTCCTACTGTTATCCCTATCTAGGATTAAGTGTAATTAAACGAAACACGGTGTGGAGGTGTCTGTTGGTTTTTGTGAACACTCGTAATATGACACAAAACACATAGCAAAACATTCGCAACATATTCTAATTTTGGTACAGCTATTCGACAAATGTATAAATTCCTAATTTTACATAATGAGATATAAATCTCTCAACGGAATAAAAGACATATTTATGGATGGGACTTCGGGTGATGCTCTAAAATAAATGAAATGGAATGAAAGATGGGTAGTGTACAATGAGGAAATAGTTTGCCCTAACAGTGGTCCTACGACCTACTCTAATTTTGAACTGTCAGTGGATCTCTATGATATGATCAAACGCTATTCCCTAATCTTGACAAGGGGAACAATGCTCATGGCGAGTAAGCTAGCTACATATTTGTTGATCCACCGTGGTCTTCTGCTTGAAAAGCAGTACTAATTTATTAAATAAAGAAAATTCCGGTACTATAAATGAATCTGTTCTTGACCTTAACATCAATATAATTAACAATAAATAATGTCGGTATTTTCGACAAAACGGACAAATTTGGTTTTGAAGTAGTAAAATACCCGTCAGTCTATAGTAACATACCAGATACCACTCTATATAGGGTTTTCTATTCACAGGCATTACGATTTTTGACAATATGTAACGATAAAGATCTATTTCTCTCCCGAATAAAATCTCTGTACTTTAAATGCACTGCCAAAGGCGCTACACAATTACGCATTTTTAAAGAAATTTCAAAACTTCCATTACTTCAACATACCAAGTTTAACATTTCTTGTAAGTATATAACCGACTACATACTGGATAATAATGATCCAATTTAAATTTTATTTTAGAGTTTCTGTAGTTACCTAAGATTGTCTGAATTACCTCCCTTAATATTATGCCTTAAGAAATACACTTACATAGTACGATTTCTTCAACATACCTGTTTTGCATTTCTTGTGTGGGGTATTATATTAATATATTATTATATATTGTACAATTACATAACGTTAAGCTTTTAACGTTATTTTATCTGGGATATCTCCCTTGTTATTGTGATTTTTTGTCACCTTCTAAGATATGACGTCATTCTCAGTCAGCAGACGGCTGTCCCTCGAGACAGTCTACATTTCCTACTTGCTTCTCTGTATTCAGTTTTGTTTTTGTTTTTTGTGACTATGGAACATGTACCCTATATGTATTAAATACTGAAGCGTTTCTTTATTGAATTTAAGAGTTTAGACTACTTTTTTATACTTTTCACCTATGGTTACTTGTATAGTTGAATTTTACTACATATGCTTACATTCGTATTTCGTGTAGCATATATCAGATCATGACTCATGCTGGCATTACACAATGGGTTCTTTGGGTTGTATTCCTAATTGTTTTCAAATTTGAGTGAAGTCTTGTGTCACTACAGACCCGGGACTGTACAGCGAAGTGGACGCTTACGGCTAACCCCCGGATTCTTTAACTTTTTTTGAATTGTCTGTATGTTTGTGTTTTCCTGAGTATGATGTCTTGTCCGTGTATTTGTCTTTGTGTAAATTTTGTGTGGTGCAGTCCCCCTGCACTTACTATTACAGTCTACGGTTTTCTATTCGGTTGGGTTACCGCAAACGTTTGACTTAACAAACAATGCTAGGGCATACGTTTATTTGTAAACAGTTGAAATCAGTGACAATAATAATTGGTGATAGTCAATCTTTAATGATATATTCATAAATAAATAATATACAAATGGTCCATTCTATTGATGATGTGAATGAACCATCAGGTTGTGTTTCACTGATCACCTTCATTATCGTTAGAAAATCAATCAATTCCATTTCATCTAAGAACAACTTGGTAAAGTTCGTGTATCAAAAATCTTCTGTTTATTTATTTTCTTTTTGAAGTATTTGTTTTTGATCAAAGACTTTTGATCAATAATGAAACCATTAAAACATCCATTGTTATTAAGAATAAAAAATTAAAAACACACTATTCTATTATTTAATTTTTGCTGTTAAATTCATACCCATTATCTTTCTGGTTTTAATTGGATGGAGCTGAAGACTAGTCTTGACAATACCTGTAAAAACAGTATCCGTATTTATTGAACCTAAACACGCAGATCTAAGCATATGTATTATAGTGAAACGCTCTTATGCACTTTTAGTCGTGCAATAATTATGGATTTTGATTTAGAATATATCAATATTATTAGTATTCCAACATTTGTTGGGGATTGTAGGGTTATAGATAAATGCTGAGTCATGCGTCGCTTAAGGACCATGTAAACTGATCGCGACCAAGAACGCGGCAACCGCTTAACAGTTATTAAGTCAAATTTTTGTTCGTGCGGAAAACCGCATGGGTTACCTCCAGAGCGAATTTTTGGGAACGGTTCGCGCAAACGATTTTCATTAGTCAAAGATGTGCGAGGTCAAAAGTCATACAGGTATCGTATCTGTGGCAGGTAACTCGAGACGGCTTCGCCATGCCAGGTGACAAGGCATAATATCCCCGTCAGACCGGGGTGGCGTCCTTACAGTTACTGTGACGCTACGGCGACGGAAAATGGTCACAGAGCGCGTCATGATCGCCATACGCGTGGTAAAAGCGTGGTATAAACGCCAGATATCGTGCTGTGGTCTCCATGGTCGCCAACGATCGCCGAGTCACGGCGTTTGTTTTAAGCATGTTCAAAACAAACGCCAAGGTCTGCGATCTGAACTGGAAAGCTGTAAAAACGCGTCTTTTTTAAAGTTTGTAATTTTTTGGGACATTTTCTCGTGTTGTGTTAACGTTTGCCGGTGACCTTGTGCATTTTCTGGTCACTGTACGGTCGCTTCAGCGCAGTAAGGACGGCACTCCGGTCTGACGGGGGCTTAAGAGCGTATTTCCGTGCATATCGTCGCTTTCAGTATGAACGATGATTCGCGCGGAAAATAATAGAGGTCGCAGTCGCGCTCAGTAAATGGCCCTTTAGCTTTTCCACTATCCATTCCGTATTGTAATTTTTAAAAATGAAAATGGCCTTGTTGTTTTATAAGATTTTGATGCGTCCATTGCCAATCGGCAGACTATTCGTTAAATCTGTCGTGGCACAGATATAACGTGTACTGTTTGTTTAATACGATACGAATCTTATAGTCAATTGGGATCTTAAACTGTCTCTTTCTTTTAAGAATACTCAAAGCATACAGCTCTCTGATAATTGTCTATAATGCTAGGTTCACACTTTCGATCTTTTATCGGTGAATTGTTATGACATTGACTTAAAACCGATAGTCGAAAAGTCAAGTTGCGAGACACTAATCAGAAAGACTTCAACAAGCAGAGAGGGGTTTTACATAGGCTAAGCCTGTTCAGCAATCCCATTCAGACATCCCGAATAAAATATTGTTTATAAAAAAAACCAAAAAAAAAACCAAGCAGATCAAATAGGGAAATGAAATGAAATGGGGTTTAACGTCCTACACTGAACTGGGCTAATGAAGACAGCAAATAGGAAATGAGATCAGATTTGCACAGTTTTAATATACAGTCAACAATTATAACAGGTATACGGTCACACTTCAACATTAAAGTTAAATCATAAAATTCGACCAATTTTCCAATGTTTTATCAAACCCCCAGTTTCACAAATCAATTTGCTCTACAATCCCACGTTTACAAAGTGGCAGTTGCAGTAGTGACATTAGTTAGTAGTAGTAGTAGTAGTAGTTGCAGTATGATTGGCACTCTAATCTGTATGATGGTTTATGCTCTGCCTGTTGACCCAGTTCCACTTAGTCAACCTTTCAGTACCAAAACTATCCCAGATAATAACCCTTAAAAAAATTTCTTCGTATTTCCGAAATTCATTACTTATAATATGCCTTACAAACCGGTCAATTTAATGTTATTGATGCCTAAACCAAACTAATGCTATACAAATACAATTAAGCAATGACCCCTCTGTCACGATTGTCTGAAAAAGAAAGCGAATTACTATCGACCTTGTTAGTTATTGTCAGAAATCGTTAAGCTATCGCGTATGATTTTCCTCCATTTGGATTCCTCATAATATACATGTTTATCGACGTTTACTTTTCCATAGAAAGCTAAATACTTCCAAACATCTATAATTTAAATGTTATAACGATATGAATGGGATAATACGGATGATAATAGGGTTGACAAATATAGATTTGTTCTATTAAATTTTGTGTTATAAAGTATCGATGTCTCACAGATATCTCTATATAGCTCGAAAATATAATATATATTTCATAAACAAGTCAACGGTATATTGAAGTCATTGAAGAGCAAGATATTGAAGTAAGCAAGTGCTTATGACTCTGGTCGCATCAATATCACAAATAGGCCAGTTTCTTTAATACCAAAGAGTTTTAACATTGATTTACAGGTGTATTTTAACATATATGTCAGGTCGTATTAAAGCACATAAACTATTGCAGTGAATATATTACTAACGCGTTATCTGATAACATAAGCGTTTATCCTTTCACCTTTTTGCAAGTATATGTACACTACATATTGGCTGATTCGTTAAAATCGAATTGAACCTGTAAGGCTACCGTTTCTATTTCAGTGAATGCATTATTCGCTTCTTGCCTGACAACAATAGCGCCCAAGTATTCAGGCTTGCTAGTCTACGTTAACAGAAACTTAGATTTTTAAAGAATCGTGTAAGATAGAAAGTTGCTCGGTAGTTTGAATATATTTTAATCAATGCTGATGTGGTTAATGCTTCGCTTAAAGTAGCTAAGTCTCTAACTCAATATCGTCCAAAATCTTCGACATTGAAAACACGAATTATTTGTCAATTTAAATCAACATTGATGTTGTGATCTTACCGGGAAAAGATGGACTTCTGATATCCAATATTGAAGACAAAATAAACATTTTACGATTGGTACACGAATCCTGTACCATGATGCGCTTCAGCGCTATTTGTAATAATGGACTCGAAAAACGAGGCAAGGCAAATTCCAGAAGTAATGTAAAAAGTTAACGTCTTATTCTTATCTGGAGAGCATGCGCAATAAATATTATCGGTGTAGACTGGAATAACCAGACGCTAGAGATTGCCATTCAATTGAGACTTCTGGCGTATTTCGCCGAACATAACTGATTAGAAATTACAGTAAAAACAGAAACGATTGAATGTAAATCAGTTTAAATACATTAATATTACATTATTACATGCGTTGCGACCCATGTGTATGTCAATTTCTAGGTCCCAAGTATTAGCGATTTAGCCCCTTTAATTTAGCCAAATGATCACAATGAATTAACAGTCAACTTGGTATTTTTTCCTGTATCTCATCGTTCACATGATATAATGTTAATAGACAATGCAACTGCTGATCTTTACATAAGGACGGAGCTGCAAAGGGTAAAATGAGTTTTTGTAATCAATTTATACTGAAATAATGGTACGTTTTCAAGACTTAACAATTCTATCAGTTTTCACTTGTTTTGTGGCATGAAAGATATAAAAGAATTCTTATGTCTGTTGATTTTTGAAAAGTAATTTGATCAGGTATTGCTTCCTGGCAACACCCTCGCATAACAAAACATGCATGAAATTGGTTCTTGTTGCTCAGTAAAGTCAAATGTTTGTAAACGATCAGTCATCTAGAATGTTGGTCAAGTCTTTATTACGCAACAACTTGATAGAATGATTCAGCCGATCCAATCTATAAAAGCGTTTTATATAAAATTGCGACCGATTTTCTTTTACTGGCGTTGCGAGATGTTCAAACTAAATGATCTATCACTTGTCTACGATTAAAGTGTTGATTTTTAAACTGAACGAGCCGACAAGGCGCCAAACATTTCGTTAGCTACAACTCTTAACTGTGGACGATATCCTAGTTGGAATGGACGTGGTTTCCTATCGATCCAACGTGTTCCTAGTTAAATTCCTATTGGCCGGCAAATGGTACATTGTACATACTTTGGTAGCATTGATGAAACCCAATCATACACTAGTCACGGCATTAGTATAGCTCTATAAAATAAGTCTACGCTATGGAAGAAACTTACTTTATTAACGGGAGATTCGCGGAAAACAGACAAAGCTCCCCTATTTCAAGGTGTATTATTTTTACAAGCCGCCAGTGTTGACATTTTAAAAGTAGCTGAGTAATAGACTAGCTGGATTAGATTTCTGAATCACTCTCTCTGATACTTTATCATCCACGGAAACTCCGATGTTTAGTGTTGATGTTCTATAATCTATGTGAGGTAAGTTTTCTTGTATTATTTTGTAAGCTTAGTGTAATCAATAACTACAGGAGAACAGGTGACAAAAACTGATATTACTGCGCCTAAATAAATACTATATTGAAAAGTGTTAGTTTGGAGAAGTTAAAACAACACAGCGAATTAGCACTTATAATCCAGGGAAAATTTAACCATAGCTTTTTAAGAGACCCGTCTGCATTTTTATTTCGGGATTAAAGGGGAAATGGAGGTGTAAAGAATAAGCGTTATCCCAGAAGAACGTGACCTCTCCTTTAAGTTTCAAAATAAATGAAATGGGGTTTGCCATACTATTCTCCTACGTCAACTGATGGGGAGGGGGCACGGGCATGTGCTTTCAGATAGAAATAATGTTTGGTGCTGTGCACATGACAGGGCATGCTTACGCTTTCTAAATGACATTATACCACTTCTTGCTTGTAGTGTTTGATGAGTTCACATAACTGGCAAATTGATTATACGTCTAGCGATGTTTCATCGCATGATTGATAGTATATTCAGTTGTAGATATTCCTATCTCAAGCTAGTTCTAGAATCTTATTCTGCACATACTCAATAAATAATCATGCCGTCAAAGGTAAAAAAAAAGGGTATTTCGTTGAATCCGTTTCATAACGACGAGGCTATACTCTTCTGAA
This sequence comes from Patella vulgata, assembly GCF_932274485.2. Taxonomy (NCBI): domain Eukaryota; kingdom Metazoa; phylum Mollusca; class Gastropoda; family Patellidae; genus Patella; species Patella vulgata. The sequence continues at coordinate 52,149,100 of NC_065885.2, forward strand.
TTAATGTTATCAAGATGCAACCAAATATTAACAAGTATAGATAATTAAAATATGATTGAATGAATTCTTCTATAACCTACGCATTTTATTTCACTTTATTGTGTTCCGAAAAGAAAACCCTAAAAAAGATTTATTTTGCCTTTGTTATCAGTATTTAAAAATAGATCAGATTTGTTTTGATTTATTTTGATCGGAATATGCAAAGATTTATTTTGATTTATTATGGCATCTTTATACTGGATGTTTAGAGGTTGTCCAAAACCGACTGGGTTGTTTCTGTCTACAGAGAGTATTGGGAACCACTTATAACAATTTCAAATACGGGGATAGATTTTTGACTTTCAAATAGCAAAAAATGCCAAAATCAAAAAAATGCCAGCCCCTCTCCTTTTATGTAATGATGCATTCGTTTTCAATAACCCAGAACGTGGGCTATACTTTGCCCAACGTTTAGCCGACAAATTTAGAGATAAATAAACAGTATATCAAAAGCAACATAATTAGATGGTGTGGTAAGGGAAGGGGTCGAGGAATACCTAAACACAGTGAATATTCGCCTTTGATATTTCGGGCGTTGCACAGAGTATGAAACGTAACATTGTTTTTCAATGCTAGTCAATGGTATGAGTTTTGGCGAATACATTTAGTACTATTTAATAGTGCACCTGCAACAGAATGTCAACATACGGACAGGCTTTACCGTTACCAGTGTTTATTACTTTATTATTACGTATTACTTTATTATAAACAAATACTTAAATTATCAAATGGAAGCCTATCTGTGAAATTTTCACTGAAACTCCCCTGCTCCCTAAGTTACTGACTCTGTGCACGGTTTGCACAACCCTATGGCCGGCACTGACGTTATTATCAAATTATTGTTGAAAACAATGTAGAAAATTAAAACACCCATTAGCAAACTTACAGCTCCATTTTCTGATTTTACGATGTTTAATGCAATTCAGTGGATCTATAACAGGGTTATAAAATGAGGATAAGAAGAATACACAATTCTCTTCAGTCTAATTTGATACTAAATGAACACGACATGTATTTGTGTGTCTATTCATTTGGCGTAATATTCTCGTACATAACCTCGGTAAATGTGTCATTATATTTCCGATACGATTATAAAAATCGTAAATCAATGCATTATGTTCTCGTTATTCATGATTCATAAATTGCAGTGGGATAGTTAGTGTTTTTAGTTATTTGTAAATGGGATTCGGAACCATGGTGACTCAGTGAGTATCGCGCTGGCTCACTAAACAGCAGGTCCCGGCTTCCATTCCGGGACCTGAGTATGACAGAGGGCCTGGAAATAAAATTTATTTAGTTGTTTGGGTGATAAACCTAGTAAAAGAACCTATGTACAGGAACACTTGCCCCCAAAGCGCATTGCGTTTCATTATCCCGGTTTGTGCAGAAAAGTAAGACTTTCTTGAACTGAAAAAACTAATCGTGTTAATTTTTGCATCAAACGATTTCTATGTCATATAATCCATTAGAATGATCTTGACATTTACATTAATATTGTATTTACTTTAATTATTGGATGTTATATAATTTTCATTACACAACAGATGTCATGATCCCCAACTTCTGTAGCAAAGCTAAGATCAAAGTCATATTAAAATAACGAGGACATAACATGAAGAATTTGCGCAATTTCAGTTCATGTTTCTGTGTTGGTGTGTGTACACATGTTTTTATATTTTATTCTGTTTGATTAAAAGTTCATCTTTGATTGGACCCAATTCCCTTCGATTTTAATTTAACCAATACATTCCAGCAATCGTAAATATCAGATCTGCTGTTCAATACCCGGTTTTATGGCAATTTATTATTCATTCTTTGAAACAATTAAAAGGTTACATGGGGTCGTGCCTAGACTCATACTGATCAAAATGTTATTAGAACCCTAACCTAACGTCAGTTACATTACTTTCTATAAATTCACACAGCAATTATTTAATCACAGAATCTTCAGTCAAGACTCGAAGGATATCTGAATTTATCCATTAACATTTACCTCAAGATGGTATCTAACCTGTGTTGTTTTGTTTAATCACCAAAACTACTATCCAAAGACTACTTTTAAGCTTTGTTATATTTGTGTAAGGAAAATAAATATACAGTGTGGTTCTATAAATTAAATACGTAACTTTGTATTACTTCACTGCTATGTTTTGTCTGAAGAAAGTTTGATTGTTTAGAAATTGGAATTTTACATACCGGGTTTTTCAGATGGGAGCATTAGGGTTATCAGAAGTATATTATGTTATCATTATGCTGTATCATAATACATATTATGTTGTGATTCCCAGAAACGGGGGTCGCGGTGGCTCAGTGGGTGAGACGCTGGCTCGCTAACCTGGGGGCCCCGTGTTCGATCCCGGTGTTGGACAACGTATAGTCGTCGTTCGAATAGGACGAACATCCGATGTCATATAAAAATCCCTTTGCAGTTGGAATTTAATATAATAATAATAATAATAATAATAATGAGTCTTATAATGCGCTAAAATCCACATCACGATAGGGAAATGCTCTAAGCGCTGACCACACACCAAACACACTACAACACAAAATGCACATCATAATGTCATATTTAAATATAACGTTTAAAAAGATGGGTCTTTAGGTTTGATTTAAATGAAGTTAATGTTTCAGCAGACTTTAGTTCTAGGGGCAATGAATTCCAAAGCGTTGCAGAGATATATGAAAAAGATCTGGCACCAAATGTTTTCAATTTGAATTTGGGCGTCTCAAGCAGACATTGATCAGTGGAGCGAAGGGACCTGGATGGAACATATGGATGAACAATATCCTGTAGGTAGGGTGGAGGAGAGGAGAGGCGAGGGGAAGGGGGGAGGCGTAGCACCGCTGTCCTTTGCAAAATTCTCCCACAACCACTGTATGGTGTATTGTATTGATGTGAGGAAGCCGCGGTAGCCAACAGGTAGGACACTATAATATCTCGGTGTCGAATCCCGAGAACAACCTTACATGTTAGTCTCAAATCGTTGAAACCGTACCGCATTACATTACTATGAGAATACTTAAAAAACAACACATGTCTTAGTTTTATATGAATTATCCATGACTAATATTGATGACAAACACAATGGTTTATCCAACAAGTAATTTCATTAAAACTTGTTGTTACAGGGGCATATATTTCATGGCTGTGCATGTAAATGCTGGCTTCATTAGGTGATGTATTTCCAATCGCACATTGAGAATTACTAATCTGTAACTTACACGATGCCTAAAATACACCAGCTTTGGCATAATTTTACACCGGATGATGTCACTAGAATAATACTTGTAATATTTTGAATCGTATAATATCATACCTTCTCTGGTAGTAAGCAATTGGCATTTGGTGCTCATATTAAGGCCACTAAATACATTATATCAGTCAGTCCCTGTTGAAACTGCTTTTGTTATATTTTCAAATATGGCACGTGATCTGGATGTATTTGTGTTCAAAATCGTAGTAACCATGGGGGTCATAATTTTTGTTTCTCTCTCTCGTTGGTACGTCAATGCAAACCTTTTCAAAATGAGAAACCTATTTGTTTTGTAGAGATACACATATATACTCTATGAACAGTACTTTAATTCAAAAGTGTTCAAAATAAGAGAACATTGCAATAAATATACTCGTCAATCGCGATGCCATTTGCATAACCATAAATTGGAAAAAATATATTTGTTCCCAAAGATATTAAGGATTTTATAGATTCATTCGGACAAAATAGTTTTACAATCAACAACTTTTGACCGTCATTATGTATTACACTTGTTTGATGATGAATTGTGGGGCAATGGCTTCTAAGACTTCGTAGTTACTTGTTTAATATATTGTGTACGATAAGGTAATCAATAAAAATTCGAAGGATCGAAAAAAGATGATCCAATTCTGCTCGAGGTAAAATGTATTTAAGCATAATGTATTAGGCTATGTTTAAAACAAGGACGTTTCTAAATATAAATGACTACACCGTTAATCTGGAAATCTAAAGATCATTATTTTAAAAGGTTATTGGAATTCCTTGTCTGTAATTAAAATCTAATTCCATTATATTCTATTCGATTTTGTTTTTTATTCAGTAAAGTAACGCTGGTCTGAAATTCGCACAGAGAATAGGCTAATTATGGTGTTACAAGAATTCAAATGCTTAAAGAACTGCGCGAATACATCAAATTATAATGGGCACTATTATGATTAATGTTAATATCAAGTTCTCTTTTATAATTTACATTTCGTCGTGTCTTCTCCAGTGGGGGATTTTTATAGAATGATTTATTCACGGTTCATTAAAATAGATACATGTCCTCTAGCACACATTGTTATAGTGGGGGTCATGACGTATAATGTAAAGTGCAGTTGCTTCTTGCTCGGAGATATACATTCTACGTAATAACGTTGGATTTTGAAATCCCAGTGTATTATGTCATTTAGCTACAGTCAATGATGGGAATGATGGCTGTCCTTACATCTTAAATGTTCTATAACTCCTTTATTGGTTTTCTTTTTCTTTTATGTATTTGTATTTCTAGGGGTGGCAGCGTATTTCTAATTTACAAAGGCAATATTAAAATCTCCATCCAGAAAACCTTGAAACTTTCCTAATTTGAATACATTGACTGTATTTTATCTGTCAATCGGAGTAAATTCAGGTTAATAACAATATACAGACCCCCAGCAAAGCAGCATGAACAACTCCTGGATTCGATATCACAATCTGGTCTTCAGCTGCTCATAACTGATGATTTTAATTGTCATTATGATAATACTAACAATTCTTTTGCATCTAATTTCAAAGACGTTATTGACAAATATTCTCTTAAACAACATTTGTCTTCGCCAACTCACAAACATGGTCACATTTTGGACTTGATTCTGACGAGAAAATCTGAACTGGAAGTTGTAAATATTCAATTCACGAATAAACTTTTATTCGACCATTTTTTAATTGATTTTAACATTAACATAGAAAGCTCGAATTTTAAAATAAGCATTATTCCTTTGGCAAATTTAGAGCAATTGATATAGAACAGTTTATCAGTGAGGTAAAATCATCAAATTTCATGGAAGCCATAGCTATCAAAACATCGACAGGGAGGTTGATCTTTTACAATAATTCTTTATTTTCTGTTATTGATTTTGCCCCCCCCCCCGCCTCGTGTCTGTGTTCGCTCCAGGACAGAAGTCGACGCCGCCTTACAGGCTCGTAACTGGCGTCGCACTGGTCTGCAAATTCATAAAGACATTTATGACAAACTTAGGCATAAAGTAAAAACTCTCATCGAAACCACAAAAACTGTCTTAAGCAGCACAAATAAACAGAAAGATCTTTACAAAGTTGTGAATGCCCTGTTAGGCCCTAATTTTGGAAAAAATATCCTACCAACATAAAATTGTTCTGATTTACCAAACAGATTTGCCGAATATTTTTCCGACAAAATATCAAAAATCCGTTATGATCTCTCCGCGAATGCAACTGAGCCTATTATAATGTGTGTCCTTTGAGTTCTTGGGGGTGTGGATGGCCGAATGGTTAGCACGTGCGCGCTGTATCATAAAGCCTGCCATTGAGTCAACTGGCGTGGTTTCGAATCCCCGGTTGTACGTGACAAGGAGTAGGGTCGCCTGTCCAACCTTGTGGGTTTTCGCCGGGTCTTCCGGTTCCCTCCCACTGCTAAAGACCCCTACGCGCAAGCGAATTATTGAAATAAAATTAAACCATATGCTAGTCCCGAAATGACTTAGTTTGTGTCGAGTGGACATTAAAGCCCATTTCTCTCTCTCTCTCTTTGAGTCCTTTTTTGTGAACTAGATGAACTGAAATTAACGAAGATAATCAGACCCATGAGATCAACTTCCTGTTCGCTTGATCCTAACGTACCTGGTTCCTTAAAACCCACCTTGAAGTGTCCCTGCCGATTATGTAGAATATTATCAACGCACCGTTTAAATTTGGAATATTTCTAAACCCGTAATAAAACCGCCAATGTGTCTCCACTCATCAAGAAACTCTCTTTAGATCCAAACATCGACAAAACCTACAGACCAGTCTCAAACCTCAGCTTCTTATCTAAAGTACTTCAGAAGTGCATAGCTGAAAAAATTAAACACCATCTTAGTGAGTATAATTTACTTGACAAATGCCTGTAGAAAATATTCCACTCCACTGAAACCTCGTTATTAAAAGTTCACAACGACATCTTAACATCAGTTGATAATAATTGATGTGTACTGTACAGCGGGTACTTCTCGATTTGTGCGCAGCTTTTGACACCTTAGACCATGATACCTTACTGTCCCGTTGTAAATCTAAATTCAGTGTTCTCGGTGCTGTGCTTGAAATGTTCGACTCGTGTCTAGTTGGTAGAAGTCAGTCAGTGCTAATCGATGGAAAATTATCTAACCCCACGGATCTTCAGTATATTGTGCCTCAGGGCTCAATTTTGGGACATTTTAATTTGAAGGGGGGGGGGGCGGCTCCCAGTGCTGCCGAGTAATATTGGGCTGTGTGGAAAACGCCACAATCTATTTGTAGAATATCTGAAACCACGGTATTTGTTTGGCACTGGTTGAGCATTATGATTATGATTATAATGTTGAAAACCACATTGACACCGCGTGATATTTTGCCATTTGCGATGAGGCGCAAAACCTCAAGGGGGCGCGAAACTCAAAACCCTGACGCAAAGACCGTCACTGTATCCCTCTCACTTAGTCCCTGACTGGGATGACATCAAGATTGAAAAATCGGACAATATTATTTTTACTTAGTTACTTAGGAAAGAAAAAAGATGATAAACAGAGGAATCTTTAAGAAAGGATATTCTTAAAAAAAACTGACATAATCCGATGTCTACGTTTACATTGAACGTCACTGACAAGATGATCCAATTATGCAGATTTATATATTTTTATAAAGGTTAATCACTATCATTAATACTTTACAGACAAGACACAATAATTGGTTGAAGCCACGGTGGCTCACTGAGTAAGACGTTGGCTCGCTTATAAGAACTCCTATATTAGAATTATTGACAATGAATTAAATATTCATTTTACATAAATTTTTATCTGTACATTAACTTCCTTTTAATTTCAGTATTTTAGATTATTTGCACATGTATCGTTATATTCATAGGTGATATTTTCTTGAATAAATATTTCTCAAAAAAAAACAAAAAAAACATGACTTGCTAACCTGAACGTCCCGTGTTCGATTCCTGCGTTGGCGACAAAGTTCATCTGGACTTTCCTGTGTGGTTCCCCATTGCCAGTAATACAGTACAAAGTGCCTGGCATGGCAACGTAGTCGTTCGGATGGGACGAAACACTGAGGTACACAATGGCGTGCACGAAATAGATCCCTTGGCAGTTGGAATTCGATATAAGATTAAGCCTTAGCACCGCTGTCCGGACAATTTACCCCATAGCACACTGTATGGTGCATGCCTGTTTCCATTAGCCCAGTCCGAGCAGAACTGTAGGACGTTAAACCTCATTTCATATCATTTCAATAAGTAGTTGTTTTTTGTTGGTTTTTTCCCATTTGGGGCCAATCTAACGCAAAGACCCGTAATTATGGATGATAAAATCCCCAAAAACTCATGTTTAAAAAAAACACCAGAGTTAACAACAATGTTTTATTGGATCATTTTTTACTAGTCACTCGGGCGGTGGTTGAAACGTATTATATGAATAAAACATGAAAGCTGTATTTCAAACGACATTTAACATGACACTCAGATCCATTTCACATCATGATATAGGGATCAAACTTAAGCAGATAAAGACAAAACAAATCATGTCTTATGTAAAAGCAATTAAAAATGTCGTGTTTTCAAATCTCAAAAGGATAATAAAAACTGAAAAGCTGTACTTATACACGGCAATAATTAAACAATCCCTATAAACAAATCTGTTAAGCGAGTTAAGAGTTCCAGAAAATTGGTTAAAATATTACAGAATGAAGTGAAGTGTACTTTATGTCTTATTAATAATTGGTTTGTTTTTTTTACATGTACGGAAATGTCAACTTGGGTTTGTACACATGTGTAACACTTAAAAACGCAGATACTTTTTGCTTTATTCTGGCTGGTTAGTACAATGTTGTCCTATTTGTATATAGAAACTGGTCGATATATCAAAGTTCGTTATATCGGGTGTGGGTGGGGCATTGTCATTGATTATTTGTGTTATTAACGAGTTATTTTCAAAAGTTATTTCTTTTGAATTATTAAAAATATCGACTGCAACGGTTTGGAAATAACAATGCCTTTGGGGTGGTTTGTTTCAGCCGAATGTAACAGATTTAAAAAAAGGGACACAATTAATCTGTCATGATTTGTATGTACAAGTAACCACGTAAAGGATTAAAAATACACAGGCCTATGTAATAGTAATGGTTTCATGTCTGCTAGTCATAAACATTTCATACAGATAAGCACTATTTTCCTAGACAAAATACTATTTGTCTATGGTCTAATGCTGTGACACAAACGTATAACAATACCTAATAAATACTTTCAATTTTATTTTTCATACTTTTTGTCACTCATGCGTTATTAACCAAAGTACACACAGGGGCACGCTATATTATGGAAATTAAACATTGATGTACGATTTCTGGTTAATGGGTTCATGTTTTTTGCTTTTTGTTGTTTTTTTCTTTCGAGGTGGGAGTAAATTGGCATAGTACATAAGGGAATATTATATATCATACTATTCTCCTTTTGTCGAACATACATGTCCTGTACATAACGAGACTGGCGACTGGTGGAATGTGTTTTTAAAATTTTGGGGAATGGGCCTGGTCCCCTCGTCGGTGGGACCAGAACGCTTAGTTCCTAACCGTTGGGTCCACTTAGTGAAAAGAATCCGCATGCTTTACGTGGAAAAGCGAAGTGCTCGCGGTAAAAACCACATAGCTGGACCCGTGGATTATTTACATATCAAAAACTGTTCGACTAATAAGTTCCATATGGTTAAAAGTTAGTTAAAAGTCCATTAATACGGTTCACAACTTCAGCGTTTAAAAGTTAAAGGAATTCCATTAGGGTTTTTTCTTGCCTTTGACTCTTCCCAGATAAAAGTTATATAAAAAGAAAAAGAAGAGCCAACAGCAACACAGAATAAGGCAATTAAAACAAATTGAAGCATTTATAGAAATGATACATGGCATTAATACATTAAATTAAAATGGTTGATATGCACTGCCATTGCTAATAATAGTTGTGTGGGTCACTATTCTTTTTGTCATTATTTTCCCATAATTTATTATTATATTAAATCATACAGTAGGCTGAGTCACCACACTGTCCTACAACAATATTTCCTTCCTTTGTAACTAGATATGTAGTTCCCTATCTTAATGTTAATTTATTCTGATATTATTAAAGCATCCAGCTGATTAGCCGCCAACCTGGTGTACACAACCAGTCATCTTTCCATGACTAGTGCTCTTTTTCGCAACTTAACAGTCAATTCCCGATTCTGCTCTGAATTTCGAGATAGCTTCACATATTCGGGGGGGGGGGGGTATATTTTGCAGGCTATATTGAAGTTTAGCATCTTCCATTAAACCTCTTACTGAGAGTCTTAAATTTTCTCTTCCATTTTATTGCACGTAATGATGAAATGATTAACGGTCAAAATGTGGCCGCATTTGCACTTCACATTGTTTATATTTATGGTCGGTAATTAAATCTTTAGTTCTCAGTCTTTACAATCAGATCGTTATTAAATTTGAATCCAAAAGTATTTGCTCTGGCCAACTCAGTTTTCCTTTCTGATTTAGTCTTATTTTAACAATGCTGAACGCTATATTTTAAGTTTTCGGTTTTTTAAACTGTACTTTATAATATGTACGCCTGACATTTTACTCACTAAAATCAAAACCAATGCCGCTTTGTTAATAAAAGTATTACGTACCAAGCCAAATCTATTCCAACAGATAAACGTCCGCTTCCACCGAAGTGATATCACAGACAGGTACATGTTATATATACAGATGAACTACTATTCAAAAAAAGTAGGGGATATTTGATTTTTAAGTGTTATTAAAGTCACCTAATGAAACTGACGAAGAAACAAATGACAAAATGAAATGAAGTTCACATTCATCGATTTATTCCAAATGATCGTTAGACTAAGTAAGGCACAGACTGACCATTATAAGGGTAAAATGATACCCGGGGTCAAACAGCAAAGTTACCACAGCATCACAACCAAGTCAGTAACGGGTAAATCCTCCTCTGTTTGCCAAACAAGCATTGATCCGACGTGGCATACTCCTAATGAGACGTCTAAGGTCATTTTGGTCCAGATTGTCCCATTCCTGTTGCAACGCAGCAGCAAGTTCTTGGACATTGGCAGGACGTTGTTGACGTTGACGTAACCTCTGTCCAAGCATGTCCCAGACATGCTCGATGGGGGAGAGGTCGGGACTCAGTGCTGGCCAAGGTAATGTGGTGATGTTCTGTTGTTGGAGGTAACCTGTAACGATCCTGGCCCTGTGACATCTTGCGTTGTCATCCTGGAAGATGAAACGGCGGCCATGACGTCGTGCGAACGGTACAACATGGACTGCCAAGATGTTGTCCCGGTAGTACTGGCCTGTAACACGCCCTGCAACAACATGTAAAGCCGTTCTTCCAGCAACAGTGATGCCTCCCCACACCATAACAGAACCACCTCCAAATCGATCATGTCTGATGACGTTAACGTCTTGGAAGCGCTCGTTTCGACGACGCCACACCCTCCTACGTCTATCCAAAAAATCAACAGTGAACCTTGACTCATCTGAAAACATCACATTGCTCCAGCGTCGATTATCCCAGTGTTGACGATCCCTACACCAACGACGTCTTGCCTGAATGTGATGATCTCTCAAACAAGGGATCACGCGAGGACGTCGGGCGCGAAGGTGACCCCTATGCAGTCGATTCCGAATCGTCTGGCCACTCACTCTCACACCAGTGTCTGTTTGAAGACGAGCGCTGATCTGATTTGCTGTGATGACACGATTTCTCAAGGCCAAGGTACGGATAAATCGATCCTGGGCTTGAGTTGTCGCCCTTGGTCGACCTGAGCGTGGTCTGTCCTGTACAGATTGTGTATCACGGTATCTGGACCATAGCCTGCTTATGACAGACTGAGAAACATTCATCGTCCGCGCCACAACCGCCTGTGTTGTGCCGATCTGTAGCATGCCAAGGGCACGTAACCTTTTATTTTGGGTAAGCCGACGCAAATCAAAATTTGTTTTCTGGTCACTAAAACAATTAAACTGATGTTTCCACCCTGGAATTCAATGCCACAATGACTGTAACATTCAAAGTCAGAGTCGTGCAAATCTTGGGTTGGACCCCCATGATGATCCCAAGCATCACATGCATTCCATGCGGTAGCTATTGGTGCGTTTGGGCGTCACATGTAACTGGAAATGTTTCTTCTGTTAGGTTCTATAGTGACTTTTTTCGTAGTCATTTGCATATTTTAGTATTATGCCCCCAAAATCAAATATCCCCTACTTTTTTTGAATAGTATATTTACAGGGCGATTGACGAATATATAAACTGCCAGTGTGAACGGTGAATTTATAGCCGCGCTAATCCGGAGCTACACTCTATAGTGAAGTTTCTCGCGTGAAGTGTGCACATGCGTGCTCAACCGGACGTTTACTTTCTGGCATACAAACCCGTGTTCTTTTCCACTAAATCAATCAACCGCTTTTTTTTGCTGAAAATTCCGCTTGCAATTGTCCGATTTTTTAGGACATGGTATTATTATAAAAAATAAAGCAGCTGTTGAACGTAAACAGTGTCGGGTTCCATGCTGTAGGGGGTAAATTTTACTTATGACGTCATTTACGTGGGATTCCCCAAACTTTTCAGCATTTTTTCTAGCGGAAACGCCTTGATTATTATTTTTCAACGCGAATGGGATTAGACAATACATCTCTATATCTAGTTAGAAAACAATAAGAGAAGTGGGATGTTTAACTGTTTGTGAACCGATCGAGTTATTTCTAGATCTTTATAAACCAGCGCATTTTGTGGAAGATCTATAAATGTGATACATTGAGTACGGTGACTTTATTAACGCAGTCAATTGAAATTCTAGCGCCAAAATAATTTTTTTAGACAAAAAGTTTACTTTTAAAACTTTCTAGTGTTGTTTCTATCAAATTGTGTGTCTCTCACGGCTTATCTATTCATCACAAATCTCTAAACAAAATCACATTGGTACCTAGTTCTTGAATACAAGGCATTTGAACAATAGTTGCCTTTCAGAATTGATGGTAGATGATGCACCATTGAATATAGAACTTATAATCAAATAATAGAGACATATAATTGATTGGAGCAGCGGAATTAGAAACAACTAACTTGATTAAACCGTAACTTGCCATCACACGAGCTTTATCAAATAGACATTTGGCGTCTTGAAAGTTCAGTAATTTTTTCGCTCACTCTCACTTAACCTCACTACGATTTATATAGTAGCAATAAACCCGTTATATTATGTTTTTGTAGAGAAAGATATATTATTAAGTCACGAAAGAAAATCGTTGCTAGTTAAAAAAATCTCGTTAGATTCTGCACATATAAAGAAAGCCACAATACTCATAAATCAAAATAAAATCGTGTCACTTTTAGTTGAAATAATTGTATAGGGGTGCTAACATCTGAGAATTCACCTTGGGAAATCTGTATCAAAGATCGAAATAACAGAAATATATGGGCGAAGAAATAATACAATTACATTCATTGGTGGGGAAATAATGAAGGACATAATTTTTTCCAGTGTAGGTGTGCGAATCAATTAATATATGGCGTAGCGATAAAATGTATAGAAGAAGAAAAGCACTTGGTATAGAGCGGTGAGTCCGTTACTACTAGTATTCATTGCACAAAGCTAAAATACGGCCATTCTAATAAGCTAGTCGTGGACTTCATCCAATCAGAACGATATAAGACACAAACATGACAGTGCTTTATACTTAAAAGCTTTTAGATTCGACAACAATAAAAAAAACTTCAACCATGTTAAACAAAGGGGATACTACCGTACTTGACAACATATATACACTTGTATAATCTCCCCAAAGATACCAAGCTATCCCACTAAAATCCCATTAAATTAAAATGTCGGTTTAACACACAATAGAATTTCAAGAAAAACAACTATTTCAAGGGAGAACAATTACTTCAAGCACATGTCTAAGTATCACAACGTGATCCGATGCACGATCTAACTCCACAAAATAATTTAACTACCAATCTGAAGATTAAAATTTAGCTGGCTGCATTATGTTTTATTTGGTCTGCCAAATATTACTACAAATCACAAATTATATATTTATAGTTTTGTATTTTTATATATACCAGCATATAAAGTCACACCTTAGAAAAATAAGTAAACATTTCGAGCAAATATTGCCTGATATATATATTTATTCTATAACTGCATGCAAATACAAGCAAATATCATTGAATACAGCCATTGAATAACCTGATTTTGTATTCAATGGCTTGGACAGTACTACTTTTGTCCAGAATGACGTCACTTTCAGAATTATGCTAAACTCTAATGACCTCACCAATAAAGAAAGAAAAAAAGAGCGAAACCTATGATGTATTTTAACGTTATTGGTGATGATTTTTTTTTTTTTTTTTAATAGTCTGGATAATACAGTGTATTTTGAGATTTGCATGTAGTCATAGAATAAAAACAGAACTCAATGACCATTTTGAATATCGTTCGGGTTATTCAATGGTTCACTCGAGTGTTTGCGCAGATATACACTCTCTAGAACCATTGAATAACCCGAGCGGTATTCAATGGTCATTGAGTTTTATCTATATATTAAAATCATAAGACGTAAGGTACATTGGATTTCATCTTGAAACAGATATATTACATGTATGATACTCTTCTTGGTTTCTTTGAAGCCTTAAACCTTTTGATAGGCACCAAAACCACGAATCTAGCATGAATAATAATGAGGTACACACGGTGTACTGGTGCGGCGACCATCTTTGACGCCATTTTGCATTTTTGCGCTGAACCAATCCAATCATTTCATGGGTATAGACCCCCAAATTATTATATATCATAAAGGGTCCTGTGGTCATTTTATGATTACTGCAGCTATCTTGGACGTGATACTAAAAAAAACATCCCGTGACTGAGATTCCGCTAGAATTTTTGTATTGGAAAACCCTTCGTTGTGGGTTAAATTGTTTTGGGCGTACGATCCAATGACTTATTATAAGTTGTGTTAGTCTCGCATTAACCAGATTAACGAGATATTAACACTGCTGTATTACATTTCACTGTTCTCTATAAATAAACTATTGTTTATACCACACAAATACCAAGTACACAGCCCACTTAAACCTCTGTATCACGATGATTACTGGCAATAAAATTACAGTTGTGTGTTCAGTTGTAGAGAAACAGGCTATACATGTAACAGTAATCAAAATAATCAATGATAATGAGCAAGCTTGCAATCAAAAGACGTCTTTATTATTTCAATGTGTTTTGTTCAGTTGGTATTGTGTAATACTCCTTCTAGAACAGTTAATATCATTTGTTTGATGTGTATTACTCCTATTTGATATTGTATAGTGTTTCATTTAGAAAGCCTGATATTTCATATTGTGTAATAATATTTCTAGAACACATGATATCCTATTAGATATTGTGTAATATTCCTTCTAGAACACCTGATATCATATTTGGGAAATGCACTTTCTAGACGACCTAGTATGTATTTGATATTGTGTAATATTTTTTCTAGAACGCCTGATATGACATATTGGGTAATATTCCTTCTAAAATACCTGTTATAATATTTGATACTGTGCAGTACTCTTTATAATACACCTGATATCATATAATATTTGATATTGTGCAATGCTCGTTTCAAGAACATCTAGCATCTTATGTGTTATTGTGAAATACTCTTTCTAGAACAGGTGATATTATATTTATTTGATATATAGAGAATCTCCTACAAGTCGATAAAGTAAAACAAAACGAGGCTTTGCCGAGTAGGAGATTTTATTTATCACCCAACCCTTTCTTACGCGCACAAATAAGTTAAATATAATTCTTTGGTAAGATTAATTTTACTAAGCCTGATTACATTACAGCAAGTCACCCATTGCAAAGTCCTATACATTGACCAGGTGTTTCCTTTTAGGTTATGGGGGTGTATTGTAATTGTTTATGGTTATTCAGAATATTTCTCCAACAATATTACTGGATCCAAAAAGTAGTTCATTTTTTTAAATAAAACAGTAGTTCCTTTTAAATTTACGATATCATTTAATACTCCTATTTATATGAAAACTTGTGTAATACGCCTTCTAAAACACCCCATGTCATATTTATTTGATATCATGTAATACTTCAAGAACACCTTGTATCTTTTGAGTCACAGCATATATGACCCTGACAGATAGGAGTGGGGGCGATTTGTTCAAATTCTTAGACCTGGGACTATAATTTTTACCGGTAACAAATTCCTGGAAGTATCCTTAAAAATAAAATCACAATGTAAACCGAATTGCGGTTGTTTTAAACACGTGCCTTTGATTAAGACTGAATCCAAAAGGCATTAATTACCAGATAATAAGTCTCAAGCATGGAATTTATCGAAGACTTTACCTTGACTTAATCCTATTATGGACCCACCGTTCATTCTATCAACATCTGTGTCGATTAAGAGAAAATACTCGAACAGACCAGACGAAAAGTAGAAATACAAATATTAACTTTTTCTAATCTCTTTGCAAGGTTATCCTGAAATAAAGGTACATTATGAGGTGGGAATAAGGTCAAACATCCTGTAAATGTATTTTAAGTATTTGGAATTTTCTTTATCTGGTTCGTAAAGGCTGTTTTAAATAAGGCTCTGTAAGGTTATGCTGGTAACGTACATCATGTTCGGCATCCTTATACGTCATTAATGCATTTAAATAAAAAATATGGCTATCGTCAGAACTACAATTAGAGTAGAATAACTGACAAAAAGCAAACCTTTTGGTAGTTAAAGAATTCCACCAGACTAATGTGTTGACGCTAAATCTAAGATAAGAATTTCTTTATAATTCAACCTCTAAAAGATGGATTTTATTACGCTTTTCGCCAAACGGTTCTGGACATTTTAAGGCATGCCTTGCAATACTTAGCTAAACGTGTAGGACTGAATAGTATTCAGTGAAATTCACGTAACAGGACATCAGTGGATGTTGTGCGTGCATGTATGTGATGTTTTGCATACATTGGCTTGATGTGGTCTGTGATTGCGTGCGGCTTCACAGAGTGTAGATGATTTGCATACATAGATGGTTCCGTCCTAGGAAGTATTTTGTTCCATTAGCTTCGGAGCCATACAACTGACGGGATATTACATCGATACAGATCGCGTGTCAAATTTAGTTAGTGATAATCAAAAACAGCTTCCCTTTTTTCTATAAAATTCGTATATAGTTGAGATTCATCGATGGATCTGTGGTTGGTTTGGGTTTTTTCAGATGACTATCATTTGTTCTCCGAATGTATTAACTACTTAGAGTTATATAAAATTGTATTCTGTAAATGTAATAAACAACTGTCTCTATGTGAGTTATAATGTCGTCGTCCTCATTTTATTATTTCTTACAGTGATAAATAGTATTTTTTTGTATTTAATTAAAACTATAAACATTTTGTTTTTACAACAATTTGTTTCTTAATGGTAGTAATTAAAGTGATGGTGTGTTTAATAGATCTTAGAATTATTTTTTTAAAACTGTTTCTTATACTATTTGATTATATTCCTTGTGATTTGAATTTTCTATTACAAAGCAACTTAGGTACTTCAGGATTGTACTGATCTGATGCTTATTACTCCAATATCGCCGTCTACCAAGTGACTTACATGATTACTCTTTAACAATACCACTTTTTATTTATTTAGGAACTTTCCCCTGAAACCTTAAATATTCTCATGTTGTACAATTTAATATCTGGTTCTTTCCGGCCAGGAACTGCACAATTTAATATCTTGTTCTATCCAGACAAGAACTTTCCCATATAACCTTAGTTATTCTCATGCGGCACAATTTAATAACTTGTTCTTTCCAGTCAGGAACTTTCCACAGAAGCCTTTGATATTCTCATGGGACTGAATTCAATATTTTGTTCTTTTCAGCCAGGAAATATCCTTTGATACCTTAGATATTTTCATTCGTTACTATTTAATATCTGAGACCTTAGTTATTTCTATCCGGCATGATTTAATATTTTATTCTTTCTAGTCAGGAACTGTTCCCTGAAACCTTAGATATTCTCATGCGACACAATCTAATATATGATTTTTTTCTGTTCAATCAGGACCTGTCCACTGAAACTTCAGATGTTCTAATATTGTGTTCGTTTCAGTTAGGAACTGACCAATGGAACTTTCGATGTTCTTATTCTCCACGATTTAGCATTTCGTTAAGGACAAATTACTAGCAAAGTGCAATTCCGCAGTTAGATACTGTCCAGCGAACCATAAATATTTTAATGCGTCCGATTTAACATTTGGCTTTATTGTACAAATTTCTAACACTGCATGGCTCCTCGGTTAGGAACTGTCCAATGGAACATTGGTTACTCTTGTACGACACGATTAAATATTTCGTTAAGTACAAATTCCTACCATTGCACACAACGCATTGGTTACGATTTGTCCTACAAAACTTTGGCTACTCGACACCATTCAATATTTTGTCAAGTACACATTTCTAACAATGACCAACTTCGCATATAAACATTTTTTTTGCTGGAAACCGTGTATTTCGTATTCGTAATTAAGTAAAATTTTGTGACATTGCTCAACTACCCAATTAAGAAATGTTAGTAACACCTGCGTTTGAGTTTTCTGGCAGTGGCTGTGTTTAATTGTAGACTAATTCATTATATAGGTGTTCGGGTGGACAACACCGTAAATCAAAGTTAAAAGGAGGGGAAAGAAAACCGTGTAAGCCATCTGCTGTGACTCTATAATATATAGCTGTGACCAAACGTTAATATATTTAGTTAGCAGACCATTAATAATGTGTTGGCTAAATGTTAATTCAATGATAGATGGCCGCTGTTCCAAGTATACATCAAGTTCATGGCTTAGCCCGTAGTTTAAGGTTTTCGTATGTGATAGGATAAATACTTGGAAGGTGTCCATTAGGGTATATACATTGACAATGATGTATAATAGGCATGTTAAAATTAACTAACAAATGACACTCATCAACGGCTTTTCTGGAAGCCAAAAGGATGAGTTCATTTGGGTTTAACGCATTTCACTTAGGATACTATTTCTTACAAAGTGTTTAGGATATTCAATTAATGCTTTCAAAGCAATAAACAATATGGAATCTAGAGGCATTTCCTGTTTGGAATTTTGATTAATATACATATTTCTGTGTGGATTGGAATATAGATAGATTAATAGTAGAATCCTACCGTATACATATGTGCCCTTTAATATAAAAATTCTTATCAAAATTAATATCCCTTTTGTGCGGAGATATTAGTGATTTATTGTGAATTTTTTCTCTTTTATAAATTTGCTTTTGGTCATTTTACTCACAAATTAAGTGAGGAATGTGCCATATACAGAAAAGGGCTGTTATATGGTGTAGTGTCGCTCCTCCCCTCCCCTCGATCCATTTGATTTGTATTTCATGGCTACCATTTACAGTGTCCGTGTTTTGACGTATTTACATGTTTTCGTCTAGGTTTTGTTATGTATACTGTTACGTATACTGTGGTCTTCCTGTATTTACTATTACTGTTATATATGGCCGGTTTTCCTGTATTTAACATTACTGTTATGTATAGCGCGGTCTTCTTGTATCGCCTATTACCGTTATGTACAGTGTGGTCTTCCTGCATTTACTATTACTGCTATGTATGGCCGGTCTTCCTGGATTTACTATTACTGTTATGTATAGTGCGATCTTCCTGTCCTTACTATCACTGTTACGTATAGTGCGATCTTCATGTATTTACTATTACTGTTATGAATGATGCGATCTTCCTGTCCTTACTATCACTGTTATGTATGATGCGATCTTCCTGTCGTTACTATCACTGTTATGTATGATGCTGTCTTCCTGTATTTACTATTAATGCTGTGTACTGTGTGGCCTTCCTGTCTTACTATTACTATCTTAGCTACTTGAACTTACAAAGCAATCGCTTGTTCATGATATAATATGAAGTTTTACTAGTGTGCTATATTTCAGTCACGTATCTGTCAATGTTCCCACATACTCAAAGTAATTCCCTAGTTTAATCACTTACAAATTGAAAATCTCAAAAGACTTTCAATCATTTTGTTTCCTCTCTTTCAAGAATGCGGCAATGTAGACAGTGGATAGAGGCCTTTACAAGCAGAAAGAAGTGGGATGCTAGAAGTTTACAAGATACACAGTTAAACAGATGTCTTAGTCTACTTGATCTGGTTGGTCTGGGTAAGCATTAATCTATAATTTGAATTTGGACCACGACTGTTATGTTGAGTGAACTGATGATGGAAGTTATCTTTTTAATTCTTAAAGATGCGTTAAAAATAGATAATGAAAAGAGAATTTGTTGAAACTTTTAGTTAAATTACTTCATTCTGAGTGAAGTTATGGCCGTTTGAATAACTGTGTAGTAGTCTCGGTTGTCATTGCTACCGATGTTACGATAATAAATAAAGTTTCGATTATCTACTTTTTAGTTAAATTATTAACTGGCAATCAGGTTTAAATCTGTTGAAAATCAAAACCATCTGGTGGACTAAAGGGTTGATTATGGGTTTGGCGTGTGAATAAATGTCTAATTAATGATTTATATAACATTTGAGGTCAGATCTGTATCAGGCAGATTTGGCTCTTACATAAAGCATCTTTAAGGGTGTTCAAGGGTATTCCTCATGAAAGTTAACTGGAGATTTCACACCACCCACATCAGGGTCCTATTAACCAGATATAAATCGTGGAGCACTGGGTAGTTCACACCAACCACATAAGGGGTCCTATCAACAAGATAGAAATTGTGGAGCAGCGGACATTTCAGATCAACCACGCCCCGATCTTTTAATGTGGTACATCGTTGAGTTGTAACGGCCAAACAACCCACGGACTAGGTGACCGTTGATGTCCCATAAGCCATATCAGCCAACATATTTATTATTAATCAGAACAGTCTGTGGTTAACCTTTGACAGATAGAAATTGACCAGACATTATTAATCTTAAGTGTTTGAAGTATTTTGCTCCAGGATTCGTCATCGTGTTCCCAGGCTTGTCTGATAAATCGAAGTATTGAATCTTGTTCAGTGCTAAGAACATGGGTATTTTAACTTACTGAAATATGGAAGAACTCAAACTGGTAAAGTGACTGAGGAATTTGTGTAACACGTCTTTCTCATATCTACTTCACTGTCTAATAAATCTGGGAAGTTTGTTCGTCGTTTTTCCCTCATAAAATGACTTACAGCTCATCACCTATTTACTGATGAAAATGCCGAAAAACGTTGAATGATTCAAAGCTCTTATTTCTATTAGCTGTATTATTATGCCTTCAATTAGGAAGTCTGGAACATAACGATTGGTCAAGTCTGGGAAAATTCAATCATTTTTGTCAATTATAGACTAAAATATAAACAAAAATGGAGAGAAATATTTGTTATCATTTTCAGTTTATTTCATATTGTGATATTTATTTTTATTTCTTTACATTCTATATTTGCAGGTATATTCAGTACAAGTGGTATAGGAATATATGTATTATCAGCATATATTGCTCGTGTAGATTCTGGACCATCAGCCGTTTTATCTGTTATCATAGCAGGAGTGGCCGCATTATTATCAGGTAATAGCCAGCGAATAATTAATTATTTAGGAATAATTTTGAGTTGATTGCCACTAAAATTAAAGCCCCCATGTTTCATTTACATCTACATTTATTAGTATAACTATAATCGAAAAGCTTCTTAATTGTGAAAAAAACTGACCAAATCATGTATAACGTGTATAAACAAAATCAAAAGTCAATTTGTTTTACCATAATCGAAAAATTAGCATATATACTGCGCTCACACTAAAAACAAAAGTAAGTGTTCTTTAATATCATTTTTTTTGATGTTATAGATGACGTTCGCTGATTCAGGAATCTAAAAAAATATCTCAAACACTTCTCAAGTTGTCAGTGACTACGATCAAAGCACAAATTACAGGAACCCTCTCCTTCAATTGAACAGCTTCGAGTGTTTATATTGAAGGAATCGTAATAAAGGCTTTTTCTTTATAATTTAAATCCGCTGGTTTTCAATAGCATTTGTCGGAGAGTATCAAGTAGTTTTCACGACATAACACACGCTAAAATGTACTGATTATTTAATGTGTATTTAAGAAAACAAAATAAAAATATCAACGGTAGGTAATATCCCGTTATCGATGTAATCAGATTAAAAGACCTATTAAAAGATTTTACCCAACTGGCTGGTAAAAATCGTCTTTTTTTATTTGGACTGATATTCCTTTAAGAGATTCAACTTTTACAATATTATAGTTTGTAGTGGATTAAAAAAATCTACTAAATGACGATAAAAATAGTCTGCTTATTTGGACTGATATTCCTTTTAGAGATTCAGCTTATTGTAGTTTGTAGTGAATTAAAAAATCTTCCAAATGACGATAAGCGACTTTAAACTTACTTGATTAAATATTGAATTATCTTTCATACTGTGTCATGACTGTTTGTTGCAAACAAATGAAAACGTAGATGGTGATATTAGCTTTAACACAATACAAACACATCGACGCGTAAAAATGAATAAAAACGCGGTAATACACATCATCCGCCATAGATGAATAAATAATTACATTGATTATAGATATTGAACATGTAACAGAAACTCTTCATGATAAACTTAATGGTGCAAAGAAACAACTTTAGAAATTAATAGTGTATTTAGTTCTTTTGAAATAACATTAAAATTCATTTATTAATTATTCCATTGGTATAAGTTACTGTTATCAGACATGTGACGCGACGATCTTGATGCAATTTAGAATCGTATTTCAGTTATAATATATCGTAATCGGCAGCTAGATAACTCAATATACCTATCAAATATTCGCAATGTATTCATTAAGGGGGTTATTTGATTAGCGTACAGGGAGCTAGATTGCCAAATAATGAATTCTATAGCTAGAAATTCAATTGAACTAATGTACATGACCAGACATGTATTGTTGGTATTATTGTATACAATTATAACCCTTGCTTCGTCTAAAATTCGCCTCAAGACATTATGATGAATTGATGTGGAAGTTTTAATGGATGTCATTGCGCAATGCTTTAAATATATTATATGAATAATACATTCATGGCGATGGAAAAATAATATTATTAATCGAGCGAATGTTATTAATTTGACGTGAATTCCGGTGGGAGAAATAGAGATATAATACGAACATACGGCTTGTGTCTCTGTTTCCAGTCCTGCCGCAGATAAAGTTGTCAATTACACGACTCTTCAATTCCAACGAAATCCATGTTGACATCTATAGTCATGTTTGTTTAACAATAAATATGGTATGATATAAATGTACAGACATAATATATTATATATATATATATTTTGTTATAAAACAAAATCAAGCTAACAACAGGTCGATATATTTGGAATTTGATGTCAATTACGTGTGTATGTTTCATTTTATGTTTTTATTTTTATTTATACTACATGGCCATTTTTATTTATACTACATTTTTTTGTAAACGGTGTTCACGTCACATGAACTCATTGACCAATCAAATTGCTTGCATTGGTGTACAGGGCTTTGTTTCTGGGAAATTTACAGTTCATGTTTGAGGTTATAGCATGGAAGTGCGATTACTGTTTAATTTCTCACACCAGTAAGTCATATTGGTATAGGCTTCTTGGTGTAGCGAGCCCCCCACCCCACTATCCCCGTTCAGATGGTCCTGTAACGTCTTTCAAAGTAAAAAAGATGAATAAATTTTGGTTAACAGTAGATGAACATGAATTACAGTATAACATTAAAGTAATGATGAATTTAGGAATCTCGGTACAAATGATTAATGGTTGATTAATTGCATTTGGAACTGGTTGATTGATCGATATCAATATACATTTGATCTTTTGCGTTAGACATGGTTTCAAGCTGAGAATTCAATTTCGAGATTTTGATTTGCATTCATTAAGGTCATTACTTAATTGACCGTGAGAATATCAATTATTTAGAGTTGGCTGAAATTCGCTCGTTCACAATAGTATTAGTGGCTGCTGTCACTTGCAAAACACGGTTGTTGGATCACAAAAAAGTTTAAAGATGGGTTCCCAGAAAAGTATTTATCGGGTGGTTATTTCCAATAAAAGTAACGTAATTTTGGTATGTATGGAAAGTAGAGATATCCAATCTTACTAGAAAAATACTGGATTCCCTGAAAAACACAGGACAAAAATGTAAGGGTTCCCCTAATCAACAGCCCGACGATTAAGAACTTCTGCACGCGTGGTGTCAAAGGTCACAAGCGAACATTGAGCGCTTGATGTACAAGTTGATAAACTTTATGAAGAGTTAAACGTACAATACTCTCTGAGATAAAAATGACGGAAAAAGACGCGGGTAGTGGATAATCCGAGAATTTAATTAGGATTCGATATTTGTAATAAATAGTAAGCGATTAAAGACAAAATCGTCTTATGTATGCAATGAATTCTCCTCTGACTCCCAAGACGTGACGTAAACATGACCTGGTTTGATCGAATTTTAATAGCAGAGCATTCCTTCGCAATTACAATGTTTGAGACTGTCCTCATTACCGCATATACGGGAATACAAAGATATATTTTCTCAAAGGAATAAAGACTGTGGCTGTGCAGGGAGGTGGTGGTTTGGGCGGCCCAATAGAATAGTCATGGCTACGCCCCACGCCATATCCGACGAACACTAATATATGTATATTTCATGCCATATCAGAGTTCCATGCCCCTTTCTCTTCGGGGTAAGATGCAATTATTTCTGTTGATTGTGTTTTCGTCGAAAAGTAAAAGCAGGAAGGCCGCATCACACATAACAACATCTTAAAGATAAGTCCACGGAAAAGACACACAACCTAAAACTTAACATCGCAAGCAATAAAAAACAAACGTATTTCAATCCAAATGAATAGATCCGGGGATATAGTCCAATTCTCATATCTCTAGGATAGAACAGGCCCGTAGTTAGTGGGGGCCAAGGGGCAGCTGCTCTCGCTGGAAAAAATCGGCGCCCTTTCCACTGGACGCAATACGAAGCCAACGCCCAACGTACCCATATCAGTATGAGCGCCCCATAAAGCCGAATACATTGGTTGAGCACCCACGACGAGATTGGCGGGCGCCCAACCAATGTTACTTAGTTTTATGGGCGCCTCGCCAATAATGTTCTTATATATGACCCCCCCCCCCCCCCCCCCGCAAATGGTGAGGCGCCTCATAACGAATCACACGATAAACACCATAACTTGATTGGTGGGGCGCCCAAAACGGCGTGATCTGCAAGGTACCTTATCCCGGAGGTGCTTCCATAGTGACATGATTGGTGAGGCGCCTTATATTGACAATATAATTTTCTGGTCGCACATAATACATAATGCCGAGTGAGATTGGCTGGGCGCCCACGACTTGATCAATGGGGTGCCCAAAACGGCATGATTGGTGGGGTGCTATATCCCGGAGGGGCGCCTATGATGCCGAAATTGGTGGGCTACCGAAGACGAAATTTTCCAGGCCAAATTTACGATGGGAATGAGATTGATTCAAGTGTGATAATCTTCAAAATTCAAACAAGTCGCAATCTAACCCAATTCCGAATTTTTCGTTTTCCTCATAAATTATTATAGGTTGGCTAAAGTCATATACCTTCCTGCCGTTTCTATAATGTTCATATCACAAACGATAATTCAGCCTCAAAATAGAAATTTTCCATCATTTTCATAGTTCCTCTCCTCAGGTGCAAACCCTATCTTCCAAAATTTTCTTGGAGGAGAGGACAGAAGCCGCCCCCTCCCTCCGTCAACATTTTTAAGCTAGCCACTGGCCCGTAGAAACCTTTACATTGAAAAGTACTGGGTACGCCATTCGGAAAATATATTCATAATACAGGATAAAATATGTTTGTTGCCATATGGTTTTGCTATTTTGATAGTTTTCCATTTAGAACGCCCACTTACTATTTATTGGATTAGACTATTCGATGTATAGACTGTGTATGTGATATTACCCTATAGCATTTATTACGTACAATGCGTATTGTTCGTACAACACTCGTTATAGATTTTGTTAATAGCGTATCCCTGAGGCTAAAACTATTTAGAGACTTTTTGCTTTGGACACTGATGTTCATTTGGCTATATGACAATGAAACGAATAGCTATTCAGTGTGAGAGATGGAGAGAGAGAGGGGGGAGAGAGGGCTGGAGAGAAAGAAAAATTGGATTCAACATTCCACGAGTTCTTGTACATGTTTTAGATGGAAACCTCGCCAATTGATTCAGGGATAGCCTATATAAAGGGCACACGTTTTTTAATTACACAATTTTGCCCTGTAGGACAATTGCAACATGTCTATAAAAACAGAAATTGTTTAGGCATCATAATAGAGATAATTGTTTCTAAGCAAATTCAGAAATATGTAATCAAAATTATCGACTATATGTCTGCTTAGACAATCATTGAAAACGCCATACATCGGTATTAACAGCTTGTATATAATAATATAACTATAGATTTCATAGTATAGGTTGTTTAATATAGAAGTGCTAATAGTTGTGTTATTGTCAGCTTAATGGAGGCACTTTATCGCAACTGAAGATGTGCTTATCATCTATTACGTGGTAGGTTTTAAAACCTGGGAATAGAGTATGATCAATATTTAATTCTATAACGGTGAAAATACCAATGACGAAACAATGGGTGGTGTTTGGCTGACACCCTGAATCATTTAGTACAGAGTATAGTAGAACTGTTCGTCGAAAATGTTATTTTTATTATAACAGATAAACGAGCAATGTTTTGGTGAGAACTATTTAATGGGTACTGATTTTATAATGAATGTTTAAATGAACTAAATCGATTCATTAGCTGCTGTGGAAACTGCCATTATGCTACAACATTTGAAAGTGTCATGTGCGTCAGATTTTGCTACTGAACAACACACCATACTAGTATATACATATATCAATATTCCTGTGAAGTGGAAAATTTGGCATCTTTAGGACAAGCAAAATATCAAATTGTAACGTATACATAAAGCTTATATATATCTTGCACATATTAGCATGTTAGAAATTGTATTGTGTATTAATCATAAAATAGAATTCAAATGTTCATATCTCGGCAATGCTAACGTCCTAAATACTGCTTATCATTTGCACGTCCCTGGCAGCCCAGTAAATTTTTCAACATAGAATTTCATTAAGAAAGCATTACAAGAACGCAAAGCATTTGTAAGGACCCCACCCCATCCCACCCCACCCCACTCAACCCACATCCACAACCTTCCCCATGATTTGATCGAAAACCAATTAATTTCACGGTTATGTATGATAAAGCGTCTAGTTATGTTCACATATCAGTGTTGTCTTTTTGTGTTCAGACCCGTTAAGCTATACGTTGTGGGGTATGTTGTATCCGAGGCAGGATATGCTTCCCAGATACCATTTCTTATTTTTAGGGAAGTTCGCGTAAAACCAACGAATATTTGCTGTACATCCGTGATCCTTAGAGAGTACAAATTTGTGGAAGCATAGCCATAAACATAGATTGTACAATTTAAAAGGCATCGATTGCTTAGGAATTAACATGACCTGATACGTAATCCATTCACGAGGCACATTTACCATGACATTTGGTAAACAATTATGTTCAAGGAGTGTTATTATTTTTAATTCTCCTCAATTTAATACCAAGTAGACACACATATTACACGACCTAGTACCAAACCATATGAAAAAGAAATGCAATAGTGAAATGGGGTTTAACGTCCTGCTTGACTGGACTAATGACAGAGCCATACAGTGTGCTATGATGGAAATTTTGCCAGGAATTCCAACTGTCAAGGGTTCTTTTACGTGCACGCCAATGTGTACAAGGGACCTCTTGTTTTCGTCCCATCCGAACGACCAGACGCTGTCTTTGCCAAGCCCCCCGCCCGTCCTCTCCCAGGAACATCTTCAGCCAACGCGAACTCCAGATCTCCTGCTTAGCGAACCAGCGTCGTACACAATGAGCCACCGCGGCTCCCCATCTCAAAAGGAATTGAATGTTGCTTTTACAATGTCTCGTCAAAATAACACATCAGTCATTCTGAGACAAGCGCATGGTGATTTTTATTTTTATGGTTACTTTGCAATTTTGCCAGGAAAACAACTGTTCCGACTATATTTCTTCTAACTTCAACTGTCAAGTGTTCTTTTATGTGTACAGTGTACAGCCCATTTTCCGGTTGCTGTTTTTTTTTCAAACGACTAGGTACACTTTCCTTGCCACCCTCGTATATGGCACCATGGAGTTCTTCTCGCCGGAGATTCGAACCCGGAACATTCTAGACGAGAAGTTGGACAATGATTTATAAGTCGGTGTTTTTATTGAAGATATATGAGGCTGTGTACCCATTGGCATTATATGAACTTCAGATAATTTGCTTAGAGTGACATTTAGATTCTCGATCTGAAAGAAAACAATCTGATCAATACGAGTGACACCACTGGTGATAAATACATATACATCTGATTTATGATATCCAATTGATATAATAAAAAAATAAACAGATTATACGTACATCAAAATATTTCAAACTGTAGGCGATGATCTAATAGTAATTATATCAAATAAAATTGACAATTTTGACCAGGAAGCAGCTGAGATATTTTCTGGTTCGGAAGTAATTTTGAAGAAAATTCCATTAAAAAATATATTTAATGATTTTTCTAAGTCTGATCTCTGATCTCTTTTGCAAAGAAAAAGATGCAAACATTATCTCAAATTATATGATATTTATCTGTATTTTTATTTTTTTAAGTATAATTATTTCCAAAGGTTATATCCATATTTATCTGTTGTAAGAGCAATAAAGTTTTATGCTCTATTTTTTATGTTTTTGTGATTAATTTGATCGTTTTTCTTGCAGCATTATGCCAGGCAGAATTAGCAACCAGACTTCCTCGTGCAGGAGCTGGATATGTCTACACTTATGCCACTTTGGGCGAGTTATGTGCCTTTGTTGTTGGATGGAATAACTTGTTGGAACATATGTTAGGTGCTGCAGTTGCTGCCAAGGCATGGGTTCATTATTTGGATAATATGGTCAATGGAACGATTAAAGGGTCAGTCTATATATATTCTTTAACATAGTCTCGATTGTCAAGTGCCATCGCCACGATAATAAACGAAGACTCGATGAGAACGAAGATATGATAGACATTGTCTCATCCTAGCAATTTGATTGTCTAGAGAGTTGATCATGTGAATAAATGTCTAAAAAATAATTCATATAACATTTAAAGCTAGGATAGCTTTTACATAATGCATCTTTAAATTTTAATTCCTATGTGCTAACTAAAGTATGTGCACTTACTAAACGAGATATTCCCAACCCCACCCTAGAAATCTTTATTGCATGTATCGGTGTTATATCTAGATGGATTGGACATCTTATCGAGGGAAGGGTTTGTATTATTTATTTGATTACGTCAATCAGGTTTCGTTTTAATTTGAAATATAATGAAATGGGGTTTCAAGTCATACTTTTCTGCACCAACTGTTCTAATAAAAATGGATATACGCCATGCATGTGAATGTTTGTCTTGATAGCAGTGTTTCCGCGGGCTCTTCGTCGAATACCAACTCCGGGAACTGGGTTTGTCGTAATGAACACCAAGGCCCCGTGTACACGTTGACGTGTACGTAAAAGAACTCTTGGCAGTTGAATCCAAGATAAGTGCAGGCTGTAGTGCAGTTGTTCAGGCAAATCTTCCTTCATAACGCACTGCATGGCGAGTGTCCGCCTACATTATTTATAATCCCGGTCGGTGCAGAAGAGTAGGACGTTAAATCCCATTTCATGTTCTATATATCTGTTATAAAAGGGGGGGGCGTTCAACTGCGTCCTGGATGGCGTGAGGGAATAGCCAATGAAACCATCTGTTACGGCGACTTCTAGGTGTGCGATGCACGAAACTGTGGGTTAACCACTAGAAACGTCAACGCTGATTGATTAATCAATGTCTGACGTCATAAAGTCAAAGGCCGCTCGTACGAGCCTTGACGCGACCTTCCGGTACAACTGGTCAGATCTTCATGTAGTATAGGCCATCGAAACTATAAAGAAACGAAACCAAACATAGATCTGTATTTTAATCAGATTGCATCAGATACTATAAATAACAACTATGACGTCATTGAAAATTATATTATTGATCATTTGTGATAAATTTAGCTTTAATTGCATAAGTAAGAAAACTCTCTCACTTATATAGAATGACCCTTTTTTCTTAAATTTCAGTCACATGAGTGAAACCATTACGTGGCACCAACAATCATGGATCCTGGAAGAAACACCTGATATTCCCGCTGCACTTGTTGTCTTGGTTTCAACATTATTCCTATTACTTAGTGTAAAGGTCAATACTTATTTTATGTTATCGTTGTACTAGTCCTTCTTACGGTCAGATTTAAATATTAAGGTAATCTGCAGATTTCGCCAAGGTCACGAGATGTTGCCGAGGATTGTGGGTTTGGGCAGACCTATGGTTAGGGTAAGACGTTGGCGCTAGCCCTGTTTACATCTCGTGACCTTGACGAAATTTGGAGGTGGTCTTAATATTTAGATCTAACCCTTCTTACATATATAGAGAGAAATGGGTTTTAACTTCCACGCGACATAAACTAGGTCATTTCGGGACTAACATATGGTTCAGCTTTATTTCAATAATTTGCTTGCACGTAGGGGTCCATAGCAGTGGGAGGAAACCGGGGGAGCCGGAGAAAACCCACAAGGTTAGACAGGCAACCCTTCTCTTTGTTAAGTACAAGCTGGGAATCGACTTGACACAATAACAGACCTTATAGTGTGAACAGGTGCATTAAACCAACTTTTTCTCAGATTAAATCAGGAAATTGGATCGAATTTCCAGCTTTTTGATAAGACGTCGACAGTATAATCCCAGCTTAGAAATCTTTATCCTTGTCCAGTACAGCTGTCTGAAGCTATGTGGTATTTTTTCGAAGGAATGCAAAACCGTTTGTTTTATGTTGAAATGCGATTAGTTTTCAATAGAGTGTCATTATACATTCAAGTGTAGTGAAAGCTCGTTTTACTTTTAATCCTACGGATAGCCATATCCACCAAAATCCTCATTCTTTTAATACAAGTATATCATAGTTTTTCTCGGTTGCCAAATGCCATAATATTTCACTGGGCCCTTGCCATTGACTTCTACCAATAAACAATTTCCGGTTTTTCGAAGCCAGCGAATGCCAAATAATTGATGTAACAAAAGTTATGACATCAGTTTTAAATGCATGCAACATAAGTTGGCGAGTTGGTTTTTTTAATAGATTTTTTTAGCAAAATAAGATTAGAAATCAGTTGACGTTATCAAAGTTGACTACGTAAATCAAAATCAGTCAAAATTTCCTCACACCAATATTGTGTTTAAAGAATTCCTTTTGACAACGTGATACAAACTCTAAACTTTCCACCAAACCAATAATAACCTTTACTTTTTGGACGAGAAACTGGGTCTTGTTCTTCTTGTAAGGGCGAGAAAAGCCTAAGGCTCCGCATGATTGTTCCTTAGACAATATTGAACATCGATTAAAGGATGTGCAATTCCATGATGGCGGTGATGGTCTGTTCCTGGCCAAAGCCGTATATAAGTCTTTTTTTCTGCCTAATCGACCTTATTTTGTGGTTTGGTTGGACTTGTTTTTATAAGAAACTGATTAAACACCGTGTTCTACTTAAGCATGCACTATAGCCAAACCCTCTTATATCACCGGTATACAATTTGAAATCAAGGACTTCTCCTGTAACTAATCTGTGACAAGACAACATGTTATATCACGGATGCTATTCCTAAATCTGTTGAAACGAAAAGGACAACACGCACACAGACTCACAAAGAATGACCTAACACCGAACATTAATTTCCATCTGCATTTTTATGCTAAACAGCTACACTTATACTACATCATCATAAAGGAGTATTTGTAGATTTTAACAGACACCTAATGTTGTGTTACGTCTGTTTTGAATTATCGTTGTATTATCTGTACACCAGCCTATCCTCCAATGGACTATTAAGAGCACGATATTGTTTCGAAATTGATCTGGCTTCCGAGCCATTTTACACGGTCTGGCTCTTCAATTATACATTGAGCTAGAGAAAGACTTTATTCCGGACTTAAATGGTGATAATTTACCTATTATTGTCAAGTAACTGATTCTCTTAAGCGTTTGTATTTTCCGCCCTAAATTAATCATGAAAATACAGCATCATGTTAAATGGACCTTGAAAGTCCTATACTTTATTGACAATTAATGGAGCCAAGTTCTTCCTGTACAGTCCCATTGCTACAAATTCTCTAAATTATGTATAGCTTCAACATGTTTACCGCAGTTTTCCCTTCACATCTAATCTTCCAGTTGGGACATCCATAAAATGAAATATCTGATCAGATTCGATTGTTTACCAATATATACATATATAAGCACTATAGATTGTCTGACAGAGTTAGTCTATACACTTCATAGAATATAGTTTTGTAATCGGAGAGACTGCTTTGTGGTTGTATTCCCACAATGATTTAAATGTTGTGTAGCGTTCAATATCCGTTGTTATCTATATCGAGTTTTCTCCACTTTTTACATGATTATGTGCGATAGAATTGACAAAATGGTCGCTTTATCATAACATTGGGAATACAGCTACTTTAATTTCCCGATTTCCCTCAAGAACGAAAAGGGATTTTATATCATGGTAGCAGTAATGACCAGTAAAATAATCTGTATCTGAAGTAACCGTTTAGTTTGCCAGTTCTCAAGAGGCGATTTAAATTATCCGTTTTAGACACCGAGATTGACATGATATCTCGCTAACATATCAATGTTAGGTTTGAGGCCGTTTTAAATTGGACATTTTATATAATCCAGTGTCAGGGAAGCATAACTACAACATATTTTGTCCCAACAGACTGAATAATTAAAGCATCGGTGATTCTATGACGCTTACGCCAACGACTATTCGTTTGGGGTTTTTTTTGTCCCGTCTGAATAGAGGACTTTCCTACAACACTGACAAATAGTAACCAGGGCCCTGTTTCTCGAAATCTTAACTAAAGATAAAATCCAAATTTTAGTAGATACTTCAATTTTGATTGGTTAAGCACTAAAATCAATCTAATATTATCCAATCAAATTACTAAAATACGGATTTTATCTTAGTTAAAATTTCGTGAAACAGGCCCCAGGCCGGAAAATCCAGAGGAGCTTTCTTGGCCAGAACCGAAATCGAACTAGTTATTAAGCCAGTACCATACCCACTGAGCCCCATGTCTTTGTGAAAGGAGAATATTAAGAATAAAGGGTTCTTCGCTTACGATCTTTATTCAAAAACGTGTCTTTACGGTGATACAAGCCACTGTAAAATATCTAATTAATTAAAATCCTATTTTATGTTTTTCTTTCCAGGTTTATGCTGTCATAGTTTTTATACTGGGTGTGTGTAGCTCATTGGTGATTATTTCTTTTGTTTGTGTGGGCTTCTTCCATGTTCAGTCTGACAACTGGACACATCCACCGGGTTTCTTTCCAAATGGATTTTCGGGGGTGAGTAGAAGACTTCCACATTCTTTAAATAACTGTAGATGACACAAGTGTTTTCTGATTGGTTGAGAAATGTCGTACCAATCAGAAATTTACGCGCCATGGAATAGGTACATAATATAGTCAGTGACAAAATCATCAAACTATAAAACACCATGTAATTCGTTTGGCCCTATACTCGTCCTGTTGTTGTTCATTTTTTTTTTTTTTTGTTCTTTGGGTGGTACTCTTCGAATAAAGCCTGAGGCTACGCCATGACATGGCATTTGATATGACTGTTCCTTGACTTTATATATGACATGACAATTCCAAAATGGCGGCGACAAAGTCATGCTCGGCCCCTGATACGGTCGTATTTATCCTAAAAAGATTTATAATTTCTTATGTTCTTTTGTAGACTTTAACAGGAGCCGCCTTGGTGATGTTCGGGTTTTCCGGAATAGACATTGTGGTAACTTCAATTGAAGAATCGAAAAACAGCACAAAAACCGTCCCAACAGCGGTGGTATTGACACTAACTTTGTGTTTTGTGGTATATTTTGGTGTGACAGCGGCATTAACTCTTGCTTTTCCCTGGCATTTTCTATC
This sequence comes from Patella vulgata, assembly GCF_932274485.2. Classification (NCBI taxonomy): domain Eukaryota; kingdom Metazoa; phylum Mollusca; class Gastropoda; family Patellidae; genus Patella; species Patella vulgata. Next base: position 52,182,654 of record NC_065885.2, read on the forward strand.
AGAAACGGCAGCCCTTGCTAAAGCTTTTGAAGACAAACATATCTTTGCGTCCACATACGTTGTGGGTGTTGGTGCGTTATTTGGTCTGATATGTTCTGTGTCGGGCTCTCTTTACTCCATTCCTCGTCTTGTGCATTCTATGGGAAAGGATAACCTTCTACCACAGTGGATGTCGAGAGTAAATAACATATCATCTTTACCCATCGCTCCGGCTCTTATATTTGGGGTCATCGCATCTGTGCTTGCCTGTGTTTTAAAATTTGAAAGTACAATACAAATGTTTTCCATTTCAACTATATTTGGATTCACGCTAAGTGCTTTCTGTGTTCTATGCCTTAGATATCAGACCGGCTATGTGGGATTATACCGCGAATATTGTGATCCGTCAGACGTACCCATATGTCACCTGCACTCGCATCTACCTAGCCATTTCAACAGACCTCCACCACGACTGGAAATCATGGCCAATGGTGATATGAAAATGCATTACTCGGAGATGCGTGCCAGTCGGTCTGATGGGTGTCTTTATTGTGAAGAATCAGGGTTTGAATGTTCTTCCAAGTCATACAATCAACTGCCTGTACCCGGAGAATTGACGGAGAGGACCGGTTTTTATCACGAATCGCAGTGTTATGACACCACTGTAAAACCAACAGTATCTCGCTCCAGTCTAAACAGCCTTATAAAATTGCCTAGTGACACTCTTTTAGATCCAAACGATTCCACATGGAAATCAACTGTGGTATCTATAGTGGTTTTCACAGTTTCTGCTACTTTAATGTGTTCTTCGTGTGTAGCTATCTCGCTAGAAGGGACTTCTGGTACCTGGTGGGCTATCACAATAATATCTATGTGTTCCGTGTTTATGGTTACTTCAGCATTGGTCATAGCCAAGCAACCCCAGAATAAGACGAAATTGTATTTCAGTGTACCTTACGTGCCACTCGTTCCATTATTATGTATAACAATAAACATGTTTCTGATGTCAGCCTTACCAGCCATGTCCTGGATACGATTTACAATATGGATAGCATTAGGTGAGTTGAAAATCTAATTACAAAATGAAGAAATAGAAATAAATGCAGGAATTTAACGTGGGGGTGGGGGTGGGGGTTTTGGCACAACTTGAAGTTTAGCGCGAGGTCAGAGTGGTTACTCGATAATTTTATAAAGTCAGAAGCTCAGAGAGAATATTTCTGTCCATTTAGGTGAATACTTGTAGAGGATTAGTGTGGGGTTTTGTTATTTCGAGTTATTTAGGAGACACAATTGATGCGCGAGTACGGAATCCCGACTCCCACCCCCACCTTCTCAGATATGGTATTTAACATGTTTATCTGACCTGGAGTAATTTAAATACTCCAGGGAGTGTCTTGATATTGAATTAAAGATTGGGGGCACACCTTAGATTAAGGTACTTAAAATAATACGTTCCTAGATATACAAGTTTTAACGGGAATCTTATCAATGCGTTTACTCACCAATTTTTACCTTAGTATTTAGGCAATCTCTTATGATTGGTACTGGCTTCTTTACATGTGGTGCTATATTCTATTCCTCTGCTTCTTATTTGTTGATTCAGTTTTCTCAAATTGGATTTCAGTAAAGTATGAATTTATGAAAAGTTGACATATGGTCGTTAACATGGTTTCAAATGTTATATAAATCATTAATTAGACATTTATTCACATGCCAAGCCCATAATAAACGCTATAGACCATCGGATGCGTTTGATCTTCAGCGGCCAGTGTGGCGCTCAGAATGAAGTAAATTGACTGAAAATTTGAAAATATCCCCTTTTCAATATCTATTTTTTTTAAAGTTTATAGCGACAATGGTCAGCTCTTTATCTATATCTTACATAATGCATCTTTAAGGAAAAAACGTTATGTTTAAGGTGAAAGTGTACCGTAATGTACTTTAAGGTAGTAAAATAAATTTAGCCCTCTAATCATGAAAAACCATATTTAAAAAAAAAAACACAATTTTTAAATGCCTCGCTTACATGATGATTGTTCGCTTCATACCGATGCGATTATACACACGACCGCTATTTCCACAAGATCATTTCTATAACGATATTCGTTTGACACAGATGTATGTCTGATAATCTATTTTGAGGTTTTAGCTTTTTTTGGTTATATTCTTTGTTGAGAAGGAAGACTTTATGTTGGAGACAAGTTAATTACCCCAACTCGAACTTATTTTTCGCAGTTTAATAAACTTTGAGATTTGTTTTTAAATCCGGATTGTGATTTTCAGAGCGATTGTCAGAGGGTATTTCACTCGTTAGTTTCTAATAACAATGGCTACATCTGTGGTAAATGTCAGCGTATAGAAAGAGATTTTATTTTATAGCCATTAACTCCATTTTTCTTCTCGGGTGATTACTATCTCTTAATAATTGTCTTCGGGAAAATCTTAAAGACAAAAAGGTTAGCCACACAAATTCAGATGTTTCCTTCCCGTGTACGGAATTGATTAAAGCGGTAGGCTGCCCGGGAGAATTCTGTTATTTGTTTTCCCCGGTTTGTAATCAAACCGGAAATTAAAGTGTTAGACTTGAGGATATTTACCGGAAATTTTCAAAATATGATGAGACTTCGAGACGAATTATTCGAGTGTTTATTGGTCTTTTGAAAGAGTAATAAATCGACTTAGTCTGACAGGCCCTCAGCATGAACATCGGATAGTGATACATTTTGATGCTTTCTATCACCACAATTATCTGACAAATATGGAAACTGTTAATTGATGTGATATGTGACCAGTTGTTTTAATTTGTTATTTGTGGAGATAACGCCTTTACATCTAATCATTAAACTAAATTTTATTACACAATTATTGGTCATAAATACGTCCAGAAAGTATGAAGTGGTCTATTGTCTTATTCAATAAGTCGCGATAACAAGCAAGGCAATCAATAGGTTTTCACGAGGAGTTATATTTTATTTTATTATATATTTAAAGCCTAAGTAGACCTAGATAATGTTCGCATTGTCTTTATTATGTTTTATTTAGAATAGATTTGAAATTGCGTTAATTTATATTCCCATAAATTGACCAATCTCTAATGTTTGTGTTTACATTAATGTTTACCGTAGCACCATAAAGATAAAAAGCTGACATTTTTATGTTCTGAATAGGTTGATTAAAGCTCCAACAAGACAGAGCAAAAGTTAATTATAGAGTTTTAAGATGATATACAACCATAAGTACTTTTATTATTAGTTTTAAATTTATTCAATCGCTTATAATTAATTGATACTCTCATTTAAAGTTTATATTGTTTTTATTTCACATCGCCATCTTTATGTATCTTAGACAATAATAGTTTTACTATCCTTTCGTAGACTATATACTTTCGTTATAAAGATTAACATCACTGAAATGTTTTAAAACGGCCGATACATGGATTTAACATTGAATTCAATGGCAAATGAATTTCTAGCCTTAATGGGGAATTAATTGCTATAACCTTATCCCGTGTTAACTATGGGTTATGCCTCTATGTATCTGGTATTTTTCAAACTTTGTACAGTTAGCTTTGCCACATAAATGTAATATGAAGATTCATTTTAAATTTCTATGATTTCTAATTATAAGTCAATCTTTGTGAATGTATCTGAGGGCGCCCTGGAAACACAATTGTTTGTGGTGGGTTAATGTTTCATTGCCTGACAAACTATATTTAATTTTAGGATGGTCTCTTCCCTAAAGCTTTTGTTTGCATATAATATATTATATAGTAATATGATGGCATTGTCAATATGGCATATGTTCACATACTAGTACTCATAGGCGAACGAGCCTGGGGGGCAATCTGACTTTTCGGGCAGACGGGTAAAGTGTAAAGTGCCAAAATCTAATAAAACACTAATTTTACTTTATTTTTAATTGAATATCACGAATTTGTACTGAATTGACTATGGATTAAAACATTTTGTATGGAGCCACTCGACTTTGTGCGACATTTTTTGGGCATCGATTATTAATTATGAATGCAGCTGCAACAGTCTGATTGGATGGTTGGAATTCAGGTCGGCAAAGAGTGGGATTTCGGTTACAAAACCTAGACAACTTTTAAGTTGTTTAACTCATCATGGACTAGAATAGTAGAAAAACCGCATTTGAGGCTGTTAGTTGTTTAAATTTTCTCCGATTGGTTGTTTGGGATTCAGGTCAGCCACCTATATGGTAGGCTATATTGGACCACACTGAAGTTGCTGGAATAGCAGAAAAACACGTTTACGGCAGTTAAATATTCAAAATTAGGCTATATTAGACCACTTTGAAGTTGCTGTATTCACGGGGTAGAATAGCAGGAAATGCGTTTGCCGCCGTCTAATTTTCCAAAATTTGCGCCACCGCCTGTAAACCGTAATTTTTTCGGGTTCTGCCCCCCCCCCCAACTGTCATCGACTACCAGTATCTACTACTGTCAAGTGTCGCTACACGTTGTTAGTAGGGGTTAACGTACGCTTCCACCGAGGGTGATGCCGCTCACAAAGTTTTCCTTAAACTAACCAGAAGAGCCAGCCGTGGTAGCCTAGTCGATCTTTGGTTAGGTATGTGGGAACGATGTGGTTAAATGCACAATCGGGCCTTCCGACATATATACATGTACTGTTTCTATTGGAACCTTATTAGGACAAATAAAGTAACCTTGGATGGTTGCAAATAGGTGATCACTGATCTAGAAAGGGTTGAAACATAATAAGGCTGTGCACTGGTTGGCAGAAGGACGAGGGTAGGGTCCAACTACCTTTCCCGCTCGAACCTAATGTGTTGCTACAAATATAAAGTCCTAGGCTATGTCGTGTCAAAAACCTCAGCTCCAAATAAAACGGTATCTTTCCGGGCATGAATATTTCTGATCATGGGTAAGGCAGATTGGAACACCAATATTGGATGTACTCAGTACGATTCTTGCTTCAACTCCCCACAATGCAAATTCCTATAACAATGCTAACAATTTGATTAGTCGGTCAGTTCACGTGATTTGAACTTCCGGTAATAGACTTATTTTTTTTTAAAAAGATGCATAAAGCAGAAGACAGTCATCCCCCGCCCCCCTACACACACACACCCATAGACTTAAATATTAAATGCATGACCCTGAGTAAAATGCCAATGATATGCCCAAGTTCCTTCGATACAAAAGTGAAGTAAAATTTGACTCTTCTGAAACGTATTAGAACTGATATCAGTTGATCTAGTAAAGGGAAGCGTGCAACTTCCTTTCCTACTAACGGGTTCGAGATGTGTTTTAAAAGTTTTTGTTTTAAATGCCGAAACAATATTTGTTTTAAACTTATGACAAAATTATCTACTTTAGATCTGCTAATGTTTATAGAAAAAACTGCATTGTACTGTTTGTTGGGAAGCTTTTCTTGACAGGATTTTCTTTTGGATTTCCGTATGCAATGGCATTCGACTAATAGCGTTTACATAAATAGCTATTACTATTATTTGCTTACATTACGTAAAAAAGGCTTCCTTATTCAATGTGTCTCTAAACCTACAGATTTAGAAAACTCGATAGCGCCGCATTAGTTTAGATTTTATTAAACAAATCTGATTCCATTCGTGAAAGGAAATTAATTATTGACCTGCGTTGCTACTTTAAGTTGATAAGAACGACTATTCATTATTTTTCATTAAGTCTGACATTTTATAGTGTTATGGCGAACCGCTTTCCTATTTTATCTCTGGTAATGAAAACTGTTTCGTGCTGAGAACATATTTTTTCGCAATTCCGTAACAAATTTTAAGACCCCGTTAATGCACAGTGAATAGCTACATTTTTATCTCATCGATGCACCATTAAGTAGATTTAACACATTTTCTTCTGTATTAGAGTTGTGTTTTTTTCTGGAATAAATCTAGTAATAATGTGTATAGAAAATGTCGGAAAGGAGAAAAATCCGTGTGATTTGTGAGATTTTAGTTTTCGATAGTGCGTCAACTACGTTTTAAAGGACACTAGCAAAACTCAACAGCACCGCGAATTGATCTGAACAAGGTTAGTTTCGTCAGGATCGGAATTTGGATTTGATGAATTTTAGTGTCAAATAAACAGAGTATTGGATAAATGTTCATGAGATGAAATTCCCTATTCATTGTTGAGATCAATGATCGGGTTAGAATTAGACGGTAACGAAGTATATTGGGTTCTTTTCTATCGACCGCCATTAGGTTTTTTTTTCACTAATAAGACAGCTACCACACCATCAGATTCTTTGCAACCGATGTTATAGATTTTTTTCATCATTATCTGGTTTTGAAAATTCATCGATGTTAATGTCATTGCGTTCCTGACATATAATGTATACATAATTTCATAATAAAATTCCATAAAAAATGTGTTTATTAATTGAATATTCTTGAATATTCATGAGCATAGCTAACATGGCGGCGTGTTCAGACAAAACTTGAAAAAAAAAGATGTAAATGTTGCATAAAATCTGATCAAACAGAGAATTGTCTGTTATTAATATTTCATATAAAAAATGTATCAAACTACATAATATACTATGAAGGCTAATACTTTTTTTTCTTTATTTAACTTTGGCGGCAGTAGGCGAATAAAATTGTTCCTTCTTTAAGCTTAACAGAGGCTGTGAAGTTTTTTCTTGATAGTAATTTAAAACGAAAAACGTAACTTTTGATCAGATTGATGTTAGCATTGATTGGTTTGAATAACATAACTCATATGGCTTTGACGTTTATCCAGGACTTTTACATTTAAAGGGAGTAATGATTTGGGCTTTAATTTTTCGACGTTTAAAGGGGGTAATGCTTTGTCAAATCACACTTTACTTAATTTACTTTATATGTTTATATGGTTGACAAAGTTGATATTCCGAATTGTAACCTGGTTGGATTAACGCTTCCTGGGATACGGTCCATTCAATTTCAGCTACATCAGCCACAGATGGGCATGACCGCTAGTATTCAAATGATCATAACTTAGTTTTAATTACAACTTCAAAATGATGTTTAATACGAATCACAATTACCAGTACAACAACTGACTTCCACTTTTCAGCCAAATTACGGTCAAATAAAGGGTACGACGCCATTTCAGAAGGGCCTTGTTTCGATGTGACTCCGGTCGTTTTTACCTGAAATTGATTATACAATTTGCTACCAGATGGCGCCATTAACTGGGGTTCATTGAAAAGTGACTTAGATCGTTCTTACACGGGTCTCTCCGTGTGCGCTCTGGACATTAATCACTGCGTAAGTGTCTAAATAACCATGTTCATATACTTGGCGAAATTATAGTTGTAAGTGATTGTCGCTATTGTTCAGACACTCACACAATTTAATATTGAAATGCCTTAAATGAACTAGGTAACGGTTAATACGCTAATTTGATTAGCAAATGCAAAACCATTTCTATTAACTTTAACCAGTGAAATCTGGTTTATAAATAGAGCTTCCTAACTTGTAATAATACTAGTATAAAATAAATTCGCGATGTGCTGATAATGGTTTAATACCTTTGTTTCTTAATCAAGCTTTTAAAAACAGTCAAATCGCTGTTATATATGTATTGATTCCTAGCGCAAAGGAATTCGCGTCTTTCTGTATTTGTTATCCCAGGCTGTTATTATTTCTTGCTCAGATTTATAAAATCATCAATGATTTAAATGGTGTTTTTAGCATATCAACATTAGCATAAGAAGTACAAGATGAGGCTATAAACATTAAAATGTTTATATGCCGTCTTTCAATAGTTTTTAAATTGGTTAATGTTTTTATTACCCACCGTCTTTGTAGCTATGGACGTTTACTAAGGAAGTGAAATCAGACAGATATCCAAATGTGATACATTTAGTATGTTATGATACGTAATGAAACATAAACTCTTATTATTTTTTTAATTCTGGTTTGTGTATCTAAAAGGTCAATAGCCCACAGAGTGGTCGGTCTCGGAGTGAGAAATTAGGTATGAGCTAATTTTGAACTACATATTTCCATAAATATACCAAAATAACTCTCAAAATTGAAATATATATTGTTCGTTTCGTAAACCGTAAACTCACCTAATTCAAACGTCTTGTATAAATCAACATATTTCACTTCGCAATCTTGAAGTTCGTGGACCGCCGTTGTCCGGCGGATAGGAAAGTGGGCGTCCGATTAAGGTTTCTTGGATTCGAATCGGGAATTTTCCTCCAGGTTCCGACCTGTTAGGTCTAACGCCTGGGCAGTTGACAAATTAATACAGTTTACCTAATTCTTCAAGTAGAACAAATCTAAGATTCACCCGTGTGCACGTAAAAGAGTCGTTGACTGTAGATATTATTAATTTATTTATAGATTTACATTGAAAGAAGTGTTCCCCTGCAATTTGCTTCCTACATTTGGGTCATTTGCTACAATGAACGCTTATAAGCCGAGGTTCGGCCATTTGCTGCAATTAATGCTTATAAACAAAGACTGAGTGGTTTAAATAGTGCTGTTCTCAATGGAAGTAATAAAGTGGTTATCTCTTTGACATACATTGAAAATGCTAAAACTGTTAATGAATAAAAATCGCTTGTCACAGTTTTAGTCGAACATCACTAATTAGTACTTATTAATACATCAGATTTAGACATGGTTTGTTTTAGGAATTTAGTAAGACGTTAAGACATCCAGCTTTTATCATTATTACTGTAGCCATAATTGTCGAAAATAGAACTATTATAATCTTCAATTCTAATACCTTGGAAGTTTGTTTTTCAAAATCAGTATAAAAATATCTGTATTAGACATATAATTGTCTTTTTTTCATTTAATTTTCCGGAATAAATTCTCCATTATCTATAGTCCCCAGACATTTTTTTTTAATCTGAATTTATAAGTTAACTTCTACGAAAAATCAGGATTTATCTCTCTCGATCACGGCATATTTTCTTTGATTTTCTTTTCGTTTACAAAATGTCTTAAAATTGTGAACTTTATATCTCTGTGTCGCCATTAGGTTTTAAATCGAAACTCCGGTCTTATTTAGAAAACCAAAAAAATTGCAATGCCGAGAGGGACTTTGTTATTAGAGCTTGATATTGGTTTTTGTACAAGTCCGTCAATAAACACATATTGAGATTGATGGTGTCTGTAATGGCTTGCATTACGTCACTAAATTAGCGACTAGATCCTTGTTGCTTCCGCCATTGTAGAATGACAGCGCGGGTGAACGCCATGGAGTAGTTTATTTATTCCCGAGTAAATTTCCTGTAAGGGCTGTGTGTTGGGTGCGAGAAAACATAGACATATATTTAATGATTTCATTTCCTATATGCGATCTTAAGACTTCTGCGTGCAGGTGGACAGGAAATGGTAATTAGATGATGATAAATGGCCCATTAAAAATTAGAAAAAATTCGTTCATCACGCTATTTTAAGGCGTCTTCGTGTCCAAGTAGAAAGAACAAAACGTCCACAGGATTTATTTGTAAAGCCACAATAAACCTTCATAATAGACAGCCACTTAAAATTCTGCTATAAATATGTTTTCTTTATGCATTGTACGTCAGAAATCTTAACGTGAGCTTTAAATCAAAGAAGCTAATTTGAAGCTGTCGATTGCAATAAATGTAATTAATTCGTGTAAATGGTTGTGGAAGTTGGCCTTTGACAACAAACAGACGTCAGAACTTTCACAGGGGATTTAATTACCTCTAAATGTGAGTTACTAAACACAATGGAAGCCGAATTCGATCCCGGTGTTTCTCTAGGAATTTTACACCCTGGTTTCTCATTGCCAAGGGTGCAGGACGTAGAGTATGGCAAAGAAATTTGATCTAGTCTTTCGGATGAAACAAAAAAACGAGTTCCACCCCCGTACTCGTAACCGTACAAGTAAAAGATTCATTGACAGTTGAAATTGGTAGAAACCCCAATTTCCAGGTAAATTTCCTTTTTTGTACATCGCGTATAGCCGTCTTCATATGTTTTTTGAAGAAAACTAATCCCAATTTCACTCCGTTTACAAATCAAATGCAACACATTTAACCATTATTCAGTAGTAGATCGACATCTGTTAACAAAAGGTATGTCATGATAAAAGTTCACTAAGTTCAATAAAGATGAATGCAACTCGGCAGTTTCTGCCACCACTGTTTCCTGTCCCCGACAGCGAAATCTATGTAGTTATCGTGGGGAAATGAAACCTAGTAGAGCTTGACAGCTCTGATAATAATTATGATAAAGGCAACAATATTATCGTAATTTACATCACTGTTATTTTGGTCAACTGATCTGTAACGTTTATGATCGAAAGGTATATTTGATCAATGATCTGTTTCCCACGGGGATCTGGCTTCATCATGTAAAATATAATATAATCAAAAAGCAGGTTCTTTAACCTGCTAGATTCAGCGTCACTACGTTGTGCTATATGCGCAATGTATTGGACATACTGTGTATTTATATAAGAGACATTATATTTAGACAATTAAATAAATAAGATAGTAATAGCCAATCTTTTTCAGTTGCTAAGAGTGAAGTTCGCCCATCGCCAAATCTCTTTTTTTTTTTGTCTCGGCTTGAATCACATATGTTTGCTTTGTCTGAACAGTTCCCCACCCTTGGCTAGATGCTAGACCGAGTTGTGGAGCCTTTGGGGTTAGTCTTGGGTCATTCAATATAGGTTGCATTGGTTGTCATTGTATTTTGCCTAAAATTCGAACCTTATGTTAACATTTTACTCGGCTCTAAAATATGCTATTCACACACCTTTACGTGTAATAATAACGTGCAAGTAAATTATCTTATTGTAAACACTAGATTGTTTTTAACTTTATTTCCTCAAAATTTCCTCAAATGTATAGTTGCAGAAATCTCCTTTTTTATACATGCGATATTGTATCGGGTCGTAACTACATAGATTATTGCCCCTCATTGTACGAAAATTCACCTTTTTTTATTTTAGCTTGTAGACACTCTAGGGGTCCCAATTTTCATCCAATTTTGATGGAACTTGAAATGTATGTCTGTAACCCAAACGATCTCGGATCCTTTCGGGATTTGTGCATATTATAGGACTGTAACTTCCCGGACTATTGCTCCCGATTATAAGAAAAATCGCGTTTTCAGCTTGTGGTCCCTCTAAAGGTTATACTTTTTTTTCCGATTTTGAAAACCGTTCAAATATATCACCGTTACACACTAAATCTGTTCGAAACTGTCCGACAAAAAGGTCGCTCCTTGTGACCAAATAGTGTAAAAATATGTAATACTAAGATTGTGGACCATCTTGAGGTCACAATTTCTAGGCGAATCTTGCATGGCAACCGCTTCTTTCTAAAAATCCAAAATGATGTAAAAACCATTAATTATCAATGTCTTTGTTAAATAACATCATTCATGTTGTTAATAAAAATATTGGTTTTATGAAGTTATTTTATTTTTTTTAAGATTAACCGTTTGGATTCCTACAGCGTACAAACAAACAAATTTCTCTTTCACCAGTATATAAAAGAAGATTGGCTTTCAATTTATCATGGAAGTAGATTTTGTCGTTTCGCCATAAATCCAAATAATAAGAGGAAATGGCAAGTGACATTTAATGTGTTTTTGATGCAAGAAACCAGGAGAAAGCTTGCTACTTTCTCATTGATAATAGCCCGGGTTTTATCGCAAAATCGAAGAACAAGCACAATTTTCTTGAGCGTTGGTGCCACTTTTCCTTGTATTTATTTAGTCAAGAAAATCGGCTTTTTTTTAACAATAGCAAAAACTCGTCGATAAAGTGGTTCTTATAACGTATTCTATTGGACTTAGTTTGCTTTCTTCAGATTACATCGATGAACAAATCTACTTGATCATACGAGCAACACGACAGATTGATAGTACAATGAAAATAATCTAGTCAGGTTTTAGTGATATTTAGCATGTCATGAACTTTCAGGAAAGAGCAATTATTGGACAATTAATGTGTGAATTAGTGCTTTGACATCTCTGTCGCGTTCTTTATGAGAGACGGGAGATTCTATCGCAATTTTATTACCAATAACTTGATAAATTAAAGGACGTACGTCTTCCTAATGTATATTTCTCCCAGGAAGAATCGGTTTTAGATTAATGTATTGGTTATTGCAAATTATGTACATTACAAATACGAGGGCATATAGTTGTTATTGATAATATGACAGTACTGAACGAATTAGTACCATGGCCATTAGTAGGACGTTAAACCCCATTTCAGTTCATTTTCGGAACCATAGCCGTACGAGCCCCCCCCCCCCCCCCAACCCAACTTTCGGGCTTTTCGCAATCTGATTAAAATACAGATCTCTATTTCGTTTCGTTTTTTTTATACTTTCGATGGCCTCTACTACAATATCAAGATCTGACCAGTTGTAGAGGGAGGTCGTGTCAGGAATCATACAACACACAGTTGTTATTAATAATATGACAGGGTCGAATATATTACTGGTGGTCGGTTTTTGTTTTATTCATTACTTTGTTACTTTGTTTTAATAAGGAACATCCGGTTTCAGATTAGTGTATTGGTTATTGCAAATGATGTACATTGATAGACTGAATTAGAACACAGTTGTTGTTATTAATAATAGACAGCACCGAATATATTACTCTGATACTAGTTTGTTTTATTACATATTGCCTAAGTTCAAATGAAATAGTTTTCTGGGTCTCGATTTAAAGGAGCTGAACCTGGATGATTTAGGTTAAAATAAAGAATTGATTAGTCGATTAGCTTTATATGATTGGATTGTTGTTTCTAAAGATTAAATGATATGTATTTTTATTTACTACTGCTAGTTTCGCTTGGACTTGTTCGTGAGGAATACAGCCTACGTCTGAAGATAAGCCTTATCTATTGATGTAAAATTTTGAACGAAGACGCCAACAATCAACAATGCAATCCTTTGGAAACAAAACTTACACCAAGAACAAAGAGATCTATAGTTGTGTTTTAACTTTGCGTCAACTAGAGAACAGTAATGTCTAATTTGCTCAAATAGAATAGGAAAAATAGTATAGAGATCATAATTGAGCTTAATGATGCAGTTCTGGCATCTATGGCTTCAGTATTTTCTTTTTTCTTTATCCAGAAACATTCAAGTATAACAGGCCATGTGGTCTTTGGTTGATAGTTTCATATCCTACTTTGAAATAAACACACATTCGATTGCATCAATACCAACAGACGTCATAGTATTTCAGTTTATCGTAGACCGTAAACCTTGAAACCGTTAGGCTTTCTGGCCTATTGTTTAACTTCTACGGCAAGCGGTTCCGGTCTTGTCAAGGTAACGCCATACTGCAAATAAACGATAGAGAAATTATATGTTATATGCAAATCAGTAACTGTTGAACATTCTGAATACTCGTGGTATTCATAGATTTTTCTTAGTTATATCTATAGCCTTAATATTATTGAATAAAAAATGGCTGTTTTTGGCATCGTGTAATTATGATAAAATGGTAATAAAGAATCTGTTCATATAATAATTTCTGTATTTTCATTAAGTTATATTACAGATTTTAAGATGGAATGCAATTATAAAAAACCCACTTCGTTAATCAAAAAAAAATATATTAAACCGTACTTGATAACATTAAAACGTTGTTTACTGTTATAGCGGTCGTACTTTTGACTTCAGTTATACGAAATAATGGCGGTGTCATGGGGGATATAAAAGCTCGAATGGATCGGCATATATGTTAAGATGCAAATAGGTTAACTTTAATGCATTCTCTAAAAAAATCTTGAAGAAATTGCCACTGAACCAAGCAATTGCCGCACGCTGTAAATGAAATGGAAATATGAAACAGATTCTAATAACAGGACAAGCACACATTTTTGAGGCCTAATGCGACCACGCACTATAGACGACCAACCGCGACTCTCCTTTTAACACCAGAGTGTAATCACATACATTGCGCTGGGTGGATGGCTAATAGCCAGTTTCCTAATTTAAAATGTAGTCGATTAAATATATACAAAAACATTGTTAGATATCAATTTGACCTCGGTTTTTACTGATAGAAAGGGGTTTATTCATTAGTAACTGGTCTGCCTTCTAGAGAAAACTATGGCTACGTGAAATCGACAGAAAGTGGTGTGAAACTTAAACGACCACAACTGTCTTAGAATGAACATTAATTTATTGAAAATATTTTATTTTACCAATTTATAATTTTTCGTTTCGTTTTATTTTGGTGAAAAAATTTGTAGATCAGTTGCCACAACAGTTGAGGCTGGATTCGCCACGATTGAAAAATAATATTTGATGTATGATGTTCAATACATTTTGAATAATCAGAAGTTTCAATGAATGACTTTTGTTTTTGATTATTTCTATTGTTTCAATGTGGACCTAGTAAGTTTTATTTAGTCTTAAATCGCATTTTATGACAGCTTTTTCAATCTGTTAGTGAAGAAAATCCGGCAACGTTGTATGGTTGTTGTACTTGATTTGAACGTACTTATGAATCGGCACTGACATTGTTTACGTTGGTCATTCTGTGAGTTGTTTTTCACCGCTAGTTTATTGTTATCAACTACAGTGACTCAGTTTGTGTGTTTACGTTGGTCATTCTGTGAGTTGTTTTTCACCGCTGGTTTATTGTTATCAACTACAGTGACTCAGTACAAACAAAAGCAAGTAGTTATTCGTATATTTACCGTACAAGACAAGCCGAAATTTCATATCAGCTATGGAAGTACCCAACACCATTCGAGAGGCTAAAATGCTTCGCGGAAACGCTAAAAGGAAACTTACCAATCTTATGAAAGATGGAAATTCGCTCCTTCTCGCCGGCAAAGGTATTCCTCACGAAGAATATAAATTATTAGCCGATCTTATTAGAGAAAATTTAGATGTTCTACAGTGGACAAATGATCAAGTGATTGGACTCAAGTGTGCTGAATTGAAGCCCGACGATTTCAGTAATGAACATGATATGGATAAGGCCGAACAGGAAATTGCAAATGCCGAAGAAAATCATTTTTCAGATGTAAGCAACAGCGCTATTCCGCTTGTTCACAAGTTGATTCGCGAAACTAAACGTTTAATATTAATCGAGGATGAGAAACATACCCAGCAAGAAGTAAGGCCTACATCAACCCCGCAACCTGTACATGCTAGGATGCCTAAATTGAAATTTCCAACGTTTTCTGGTGACATACGAGATTACAGAAGATTTAA
Source organism: Patella vulgata (assembly GCF_932274485.2). NCBI lineage: Eukaryota > Metazoa > Mollusca > Gastropoda > Patellidae > Patella > Patella vulgata. The sequence continues at coordinate 52,197,827 of NC_065885.2, forward strand.
GGAACAATTTCGACATTATTCGCAGAGTCTCAATGATATAGAATGTTTTTATCAACTGACAGAATCTATGGAACGTTCACGAGAGAGAAATAAGATTAAAGCTTGTAGTGGTATTAAACGAGCTTGGGAGATATTAGATGAAGCGTATGGTGATGAAGATCAAGTTGTAGAAGCTCTTATGACAGATTTAGAGAATATCAACTCTTATGAGGTCAAAGGTAGAACCAATCTTAGTGGAATGGAAAAATTTGTAGAATTTCTTCAGAACTTTGAAACTCAAATGGACTCTTTAGGCAAAAGCGCAGATCTTAGTGGAAGAGTTTTGGTTACCCAAATACGACGCAAATTACCAGAAGAACATCGTATTTTATTCCTTCAGAAGGTTCGTGATGACAACATAGACGATTCTCTGAATAGCCTCATAAAGTGGTTACACTCGCAATTAATTCTTCTTAAGAAAGCTAAAGGTCCATTTATCGAATCACGTGATAGTAGATCACCTAATAATTATCAGAAATTTCAGAGGTCTAATAAATCTGTGAATTTCTCAACGATGTCCCCTGGTTATAACCGTAATACTAGTAGTCAACAGCCAAGTATAAGCCGAGATAAGAGTGGTAACAGGGATAGAGACACCGCGAAAACAGACAACTCTAAACCTCTGAAATGCCCACTTCACCCAGAATTCTCAAATCATTATCTGAAAGGGTGTCATAAATTTAAGACACTTTCACAGCTTGAGAAATTTGAAATCATGAATAAGAATGGTATATGTCATCGATGTGGACATGATAACTGTATATCTGGTAAACCACCTTATGAATATGAACAGTGCCAGTTTATTCAACCATGTCAGATTCCTGCTTGTAAACTTGACACTCACTTCTCGTCAATCTGTCCTCGTGTTTATGGGCTTGAAGGATATCAACATTACGACGGACAGGGGCAAACGACTTCTAATTTAAATGAACAAACTACAGAATTTACACCTACAAAGAAACGAGTTAATTCGATGTTAATTTCCAAAATAAACTCTAACTTTATTTCTTGTGTATTACCAACCGTCATGGGTAGATTACGTCATGGTTCTAGAAGTTTTATCGTTAGAATTTTACTCGATTCTGGAAGTCAGATTTCGCTCATACGTTTTGGAATCATCAAAAGACGCGATGGAGCACTTATGCAAGACTTTAACATTACTACAGTAGGAGGTGATTCTATAACCTGTCGTTTACGAGTTTTAGAATGTGTTATTGAAAGTTTAGATGGTAAATTTTCACGACAAGTTCGCCTTACAGAGATGGAAAATCCCTGCGGTGACACGCCCATCGTTACGAACGAACAACTTCAACAGTATCCACATTTATCAGGCGTTGAAATTGATGAAGCGACCACTGAGACAATAGACATTCTTCTTGGAGTTGAAAATAGTGATTTGTTGACAGCTCTAGAATACGTCAAAGGTCCTACAGAAGATGATCCAATTGCTGCAAGATGTCCCTTAGGATGGTATATTCAAGGCGGTCGTAACACTAAAACCGAATCTAATGCTTTAATAAACTTTACTCAAGTAACAGCAATTAGTGAAATAGAAGATTTTTTAGGAATTGAACGGATGGGAATTGAACCTAAACATTGTAAATGTTCTATTGAAGCTGAAGAGAAAATCGCGACAGACGAAATGCAACAAAGCGTAACACAATTGTGTGATGGAGTTTATCAAATTAACCTTCCTTGGAAGAAATCACCGAATGATTTACCGAATAACTACGACTACGCTGTTAAACGTCTTCAGAATTTAGAGAAACAATTTAAGAATCGCCCGAAAGAATGGGAAATTTACTGCAAACAAATGGATGATCAAGTTACTCGAGGAGTCGCAAGATTTGTATCAACGATGGAATTTGATGCAGACATATCCAACAACAAGAAGATGTGGTTTCTACCTCATTTTGGAGTAATCAAAGATTCGGAGACTACGCCTGTTAGAGTAGTTTACGACGGAAAGGCTCGATTTCAAGGACATTCTCTCAATGATTATCTTGCCAAAGGTCATAACATGAACACTGATTTATTTGATATCGCTTTACGTTTTCGAGAGTATGAAATCGGAGTAATCGCAGACATTAGTAAAATGTTTCAAGCTGTTAGAATGAATCCAAATGACTCTAGATTTCATCGTTATGTTTTTCGTAAGAAACCCGAAGATCCTATAGAAGTTTATGAATTGACAACAGTTACGTTTGGAGATAAGCCTTCTCCAGCAGCAGCTATTATTGCTCTACGGCATGTCGCGGCTGAACATGCTCCTAATGATATTGAAATTCAACGAATTGCCAACAACCAATTTTATGTTGATGATTTGACCGATTCACAAAGATCGTTAAATGATGCCAAACAACTAAAGTCTAAACTTATATCGACCTTAGAGAAAGGAAATTTTAAAATTCGAAAATGGTTATCGAATGAGAGAAAACTTTGTGATCCCGAGTATTATCCTAATGACAGTACGACAACGGTACTTGGAACGAAATGGAATCTTAACAAAGATACTCTGAGTGTGAAGGAAGTTTCGTTAAAGGATTTCATTCCTACAAAACGTAATATTTTGAGGATGACAGCTAGTTATTACGATGTTTACGGAATTTTATCTGGTATCTTGGTACGCCCGAAAATTCTATTACAACAGCTCTGGCAGTATGAAATGGGCTGGGATGATCCGATTAGTCCATATAGTGATTTACATAAAACTTTAGAGACAATTAAACATGATTTGCAGAATGTTAGTGCGATAGAAATTCACCGATGTCTTATACCTGAGAGGTTACGTGGAAAGCCCAATTTACCAAGTTCTTCACTACATGGTTTAAGCGACGCGTCAGAGGATGCCATGGGAATAGGAGTTTGGTTAAGATGGCCAGACAACGAAGATAAAGCTGATTTGACATTTGTATGTGCAAAAGCTCGACTTACGCCGTTGAAACAATCAAGTATACCACGGAAAGAACTACAAGCAGTACTTCTTCTTTCGAGATTGATGATCACAATTAGAAACGCTTTACGACTTGAGATAAGTTACATGAAGATCTGGACAGATAGTATTACAGCAATTAGTTGGTTGCGCGGACAGTCTAAATCTTTTCGTTCATATGTGTCGTATCGTGTTGGGGAGATTACGTCTGAATTTAATCCTGTGAAAGACATTGCGTATGTTCCAAGTGATCAGAATACGATTGACTTAGTGTCCCGAGGAGTCAAAGCTAATGAACTAGGTACAGTTATCAACGGGCCTGGATTTTTACGTAAATCTTCGAATGAGTGGCCAATAACTCCTAATGTTTCTATTGATAGAGAAGATACAGAACTTAAGAAATACCACGTCAGAAATGCCAAAATTCTAGCTGCTCGACTTGATCAAGACAATACATTATTGGATCCTCGTCGGTTCTCAAGTTGGACTCGTCTGGTAATGGTAACAGCAAGAATCTTATCGCTTAAGGATATCCCTAGGAATAAATGGTTAAAGGATTTAACGACGACTATATTTCGTTGGCCTTCTCGCAAAAGAATCAATGAAGCAAAATTATACTGGATTAGATATGCCCAAAAAGATTTGGATTTCGATAACCGTCATATAATGAAACTGGAACCAATCTACGACGATACAGATCAAGTATATAGAGTTGGAGGAAGAATTCACAATGCACCAATTTCGTATGATATTCGTCATCCGTATTTGCTTCCGAAGAAAAGTTATATTAGCTATCTTATAGCTTTAGAGAGACATAAGTATTCATTACATGGAGGGCATCTAAGAACAGCAGCTGAAATACGCAAGACTTATTGGATTATTGGAGATATTAATTTATCACGCCAAATAGTTCGCCAATGTGTAATTTGTATTCGTTATCGTGGGAAGACAGTAGAGCAACGAATGGCTGATTTGCCAGACTTTCGTATAAAGCCATGTACCCCGCCTTTTCAGACTACAATGATGGATTATTTAGGGCCAGTAAATGTTAAACTTAATCGTAATACAGTAACAAAAGGTTATTGTGCAGTTTTCACGTGTGCAGTGACAAGAGCAGTACATTTAGAATGTGTTCAGGATTTATCTACTGCAGCTTTTTTACAAGCGCTAGAACGTTTTATTAGTATCCGTGGAGCACCAGGACTTTTAATCAGTGATAACGCTACATGCTTCAGAGGAGCAGACAATGAAATACGCGAACTACAGTTACGTTTGAATCAAGATGAAATACGCTCGAACTGTCAACGTTTTGATATAACATGGAAGTTCGGACCTCCTGGTGGACCGCATCACCAGGGAGCTGTAGAACGTATGGTACAGGAAATTAAGAAATCGATGAGACATTTAGTTAAAGCAGACAAACTTTCTTTTGTTGAATGGGAAACAATTTTTGCTCAAATTAGTGGTTTATTGAATAGTCGCCCACTTACCCTAAGTTCATCGTCACCTTTGGATGATCCGCCGATAACACCGAATCATTTTCTTATAGGAAGAGGAGATTTAAAAAACCCAGTTGTTCCATGTGAAGAATACACCGGAAATCTTCGTAAGAGAAGAGAACTTTGTAATACAATGATAGACGGATTTTGGCGTAGATGGATGAATAATATTCAGAAACTTTCACCTCGCGACAAATGGCCAAACACCCGAGAAAACCTTAATAAAGGAGACATAGTTTTGGTCGTTGATGAAAATGTTAAACGTGGAAAATGGAAGTTAGCAGAGATTATAAACACTTATTCCGGAGATGATAATTTAGTACGAATTGTGGATGTAAAATATTCAGATGGGAATGTATTGAAACGTCCAGTAACTAAACTAGTTTTATTGATGAAAAAGGAAGAAAGACTTGATTTGTGAAATTTTAAGTTTAAACGTGACTGAAAGATTTTCTAAAATGATGATTTCAAAGTTAAATTTTCATTATTATTTCGAACTTTATCGATATTCCTATCGAGTGATGTCCCCTGGGATGTCTTAGAATGAACATTAATTTATTGAAAATATTTTATTTTACCAATTTATAATTTTTCGTTTCGTTTTATTTTGGTGAAAAAATTTGTAGATCAGTTGCCACAACAGTTGAGGCTGGATTCGCCACGATTGAAAAATAATATTTGATGTATGATGTTCAATACATTTTGAATAATCAGAAGTTTCAATGAATGACTTTTGTTTTTGATTATTTCTATTGTTTCAATGTGGACCTAGTAAGTTTTATTTAGTCTTAAATCGCATTTTATGACAACAACCAATATTATATTTGATAAGACACTTATTGTGAGTTGTATGGAATTTTCTTATATATTGGAATTTTTTGAACTGAACCCTAGACTTACCCATATAAAGAAAATCCAACCACTGGTCTACTAAGAGCAAATCATTCCCACGAGGGTCTGCTGAATTCATTTAAAACCATCATAGTTTACGGCTGTGATGAGTATATAAACATCTACATAATGGCAGGTCTGGCTTAAACTTTACATATGTATAATCTAACTTGTTCCCTTCCTGTGCCTGTCTAATCAAATCATGGTAAATCGAAAACTATCCAAATTGCAGTGCGCTTTATTCATTTAGACCACACAAAAACAATGAAATGTTTAAAGGGGTGGTCCCAGGCTTCACATGGTATGCGTTGACAACGGTTAGCATAAGCATGCGAATCAAACTCCAAAAGTTGATGAATTAGCCAAATTGCCTCGTCTGAAAGTTTGAAATGAAGAGATTCAGCTGTTCTAAAACGAGCATTGGATTTACTTAACCCTTGTGCGGATACAAGCGGTATTTCAGGACCCTACGACCATAATTTGTGCAGAAGTGGTTCTTAATTGTCTAGCGAGAATTTTATACACTGTAAGCTACTTATCGTCGTGTATAATGCCGCAAATAGGCAGCGGCAACATTGACAAGAAACTAAAAGTATTACATTATCGGAAACAAGGGGTCTTGTGGACCCCCTCCCCTCTCCTTTAAACATTTTGCTGGTTACAAGAAGTGCCTAATCTGTTTTGCGGTCAGCGCAAGCTTTGTATTTGGAATCTGTCTTACTGATGATATTGTGTTGATCATTCGAGTAATCTAAATCTGAAAACAAATCTAGGTACGCTACCAACCCCGTCAAAAGACGATTCTACATGTAAATGACAATTAAGCTATTAGCAGAATTTGGTGGTTTCAAAAATACCTTATAATTCATATCTTCACTGTTAATACTTCAAATATTTTTTTTATTACTTCGATTGGTTATTCTTCGGGCTTTAGAATACCTCTTGTTGCCGCCAAGGTTTTTCGTGTGGGGTTACGTAGCAGGTTAATTGATAATATCTCGACTTTCACTACTTTTACTTCGGCCAATATATGAACCTATATAGCATGGGATATAAGGACTAATCACCAATCACTCGAGGAACGTGAAACTTTGGATTTATTCTAAAAAGTACCACATATCAGCTACAGAAACTTGCACATGGTGCTGATAAAGGTTTCTAAGAATCTTTCAAACAGTTTAACCAGTTTTATTCACTAAAATATATCCAAGGTTGCTCTTTTAATACAATGTAACTTTTTATATCCGTTATTTCAATTATAAAATATAGTTAATATTAAGCTACGTAGATTATCGATCTCTTAACTTGTAATATAATCTACGAGGTTGTATTCCAATCATTACCATTGCTGTTTATCATCTATAATTGAAGGCACGGTAAACGAGGCCGGTTGTAAGCTTGTTTGGTCAAGAATTCACTTAATATGCTTTATAGTCGCTGGGTTTAAAATGCAATAAATGTAATGGGTAAATTGGACATAATATATGATATTTACTAGCTTAGTCAAACTATCAATAATAAATTTATTGGCTTATAGCAGGCTTGTAGGATGCTCTTTTCCCTCGAGGGCCTGCGAAAGACTATAGTAGTTTTATGTGTGCCATTTCCAGGCGACCGTGGAACTAGCGCCATTAATAATACAGATTAATTCTGAGATGGCAAGCAATCGTTTTAATCGATTCAAGTTGCCCAAAGGCTGCGATAAAATCGTCGGATATGGGAGAACTAGCACCTAGATACATGCGTACCAATATCATCGTGGAATCTTCTTCTCGTTAAATATGAGGTCACGTATTAGGGGATTGATAAACAAGTCTTAACATAAAGCTCGACTGATCAATTTTTATTCTGCGATTTGTTGGGAGTTTTTATACAATGGTTTCTCTGTTGTCTGAACATTGACAAAATCGTTTACGAGATTGGTGGTCCGCTGAGGATAATACTCTTACCTAATTTGTTGAGACATTTAGTATAAGTCGTATAAATGCATTTGATGATCAGAAAACGATTTAGCGTGATCGATCATAAAAAGTTTGTTTAACATGGAATTGATCAGAACGATTTGAAGAAAATGTAAATCTGATTAAAGTAATACTGGAAACTGCTGAACTTACGGCTGGCCCCCGTATCCATTCACTTGATTTGATATATACTGTTGTTGTGTATTGCTTGATATGTCTGTATTTTTTGGGCAGTGTTCTGTATCCCGTTGTCCGCAGGGTGTAGTGTAGTGTGGCCCATTGGAATTTCCCAAAGACTCAGAATACGGCCCATATTTTAGAATTGGGTAAAACGATATCCATGATTAGCCCCCATCCGAGATTAAAACAAATTTCATTTAATTTTCCCTTTGACGACCAAATTTGTTCGTGGCCAGTGGCTTTGTTCTCTGAATGACGAGATTGGATTCAAATTTTTCAAGTAATACGAAAACTCTTGTGATAATAGACAGGGGCCCGGTTGCTGCATCATGGATACATATCCTTTGAATCGTGTTTTGACCATTTTCTTGCATTTCCCCTGTAGATAAATACACCATTTTAGCACTATGTCGATGTAAAGGATTTTAATTGCCCACAACGATGAAATAAACATTTCTGATTGTGTTATTTAAATCAGAACACGAAAACAAGTTTCTTCTAATCTCGAAGTGGATCAATCCTATCTAGGCCTGTGTGTTCGAGTTACACAGTTATTTCCATGCAGTCTAGCTGTCATGTAGCGTACTTATAATTACACAATATCTTTGGCAAATATAGATCATTACTCTGCGTATTGGAAGATGTGTGACTTGAAGACTTCCGTCATTCTTCTTTTGATGCTCATTGTTTGTTTATGCTGCTCTGTCTGTAGGACACCTATAGAAGTATTACTTTAGAATTATGTAATAAATAAATTTTATATTATATTTTTCAGGCTTGGTGGTATATCTTGGATATGGAGTGAGAAAAAGTAATGAACGATTGCTGGATGACCAAGAAGTAGTTCTTTATGATATTACAAATCCATCATTCTGTGCGTCTGGTTGAAAGTGTATATCTTTTAGCCTATGTGATCGTTTTTTGCCGTAGCACTCATCCGTTGGGCGGTCGTCAACACTTTCTTGTGAACACTCTATGAAGTTATCCGACCGTTTCAAAATGTATATATACATTGTTAGCGTTACTGAATTTTAAAAACTTCCAAATTTGTAGATGTTGGTTACTCTGCAGAATGATTTCCACACCCTGCTTATTCTTTGTTCAGATTTATGAGACGGGCTAGCCTATCCAATTAAACATTTACGTTAATTACTTCCAGAGTTATGGTCCTTGTGGACTGGTTTGGAATCTTATTGGCGCTCCATTAACTTATCCGATCTGCTTGAAATGTATATTATTTCTGATTTATATTCGTCATGTTCTTCAATTTACATTTTTTATTTCGAATTATCGCGAAAAATAAGTGTAAAACCTAGAGTAATGTCTTGTAATAATATACACTTTGCTTTTTATTTACTTAAAAAATCATAATGTGAAAACATCTACTGACTACCCAGACGACTTAGCTGCTGTTGGTGTATTCTTCGTTGTATGGCAACCTAACTTTATCAATTTATCTTGTACACATATAACCGGAATTCAATTAGAAAATAAGAGTGAGAGAGATGGAGAAATTGGGTTTAACGTCCACTCGACACAAACTAGGTCATTTCCGGACTAACACATGGTTCAATTTTATTTCAACAATTCGCTTGCGTGTAGGGGTATTTAGCAGTGGGAGGAAACCGGCGGACCCGGAGAAAACCCACTAAGTTGTGCAGGCGACCCTACTTTCACGCACAACCGCAGAATCGAAACCACGCCAGTTGACTCAATGACAGACCTTATGATATGAAAATAAGAATGAAAAAAGTGAATAAGTTCGGAAATATATGTTATAGTTTAGTGAAAGAACAACCCAAAAGGTTAGGATCATATCAATATAACATCTCTTTCATTTTCAAACCATAAGTTAATCTTTGCTTTCTATCATAACGGCTTGCAAGCTACATCAGCAATTCAGACTAAATCTTGTTTTTAAATCCATCTACCAAGTGATCTTTTAGTCATTTTTCCAATGTACCCAGTTTACGTCGTTCTTATAGAAAAAGTTAAATTGTTGCAACTCGTTTTCGAGATTCTAGATCCCAGCAACAAAGAATATAAAAATAATATCACGTGTTTATCTATTTGAATTACTATTAGTACTCGAATACCCGAAAGTCGTTACTTAATAACGTTTTGGGTTGGCTTTCTATTATTTTTTTATTTGTTTTTTAAACCAAAAATCATACAAATTTCTGAGTTTTCACATGTGTATATAAATGCTTCAATCAAAGAACCACACACACAAATAATTATGAACCAATTTAACCCCGAGACAAATGACATTGTGAGCATGTCGATGAAAAAATAGATGAAATTCATGAATAAAATCCGAGAATTAATTACAATGTTTTTACCCTTCAGAAAAATTCCTCTTGGATCATGTTGACTTATTTGTTCCACAAAGCAGACGATGTAATTAGTGGGAAAATATGGTTGAACTATACAAAATCAGCAACTTATTAGAGCTCAGCTTATCTATGTCGTATAGGGTACAATGAAAAAATTAGAATCGCCCCAGGCTCATCGTTAAATCATAGAACTAGAAGCCCATGGCGGTGCTGTTTTTAGACAAAACTATTATAAATAAGCAAGTGATATTTAAATGAACGATGTATATATATTGTATATAATTGATGTGTAAAGAGTTTCTAATTATAAAACATTTACAAACAAAAAATTGTTTATGTATTATTACCTTATCAGAATGATTTAAATATACTCAGCCAAATTAAAAACTTGACACTGATGAATTTCCACAAAAAAAATTTTCTGGTAAGTCAAATAAATTTTAAAGTGTTTCTTACGATAGTAAGTAGTAAAAAGCCTTTAATTTCATAAAATTGTAAAGTCACGTGGATCACGTGACTTTTGAGCATATAAAGATGAAAAACCTGAAAAACACTCGCAAACACAAACTCGTGAGGTCATTCGATGCAAGTTTGCTTAAACTGAACACGCACACGTAACTTGAACTGGAAAAACAAATTAAAATTGTTATTTTCATCTTTGTTAGAAAATGCCGCGCCTTTCAAATGTAGAACGTCTACGTGCTATAGGTAGGCTCTATGCTGGTCAGTCTGTGGTCACTGTTGCAAGAGCCTTTAATTGTTCACGCCAGACAATAATTAATCTTAGAATAAGAATGCTTCAAACTGGAACTATTTGCCGACCGCCCAAGGGCGGGAGCGCCACGTGTGACGTTACTCCAGGAAGATCAAGCAATACGATTACGTCATCTTAGAAACAGATTTGTCACTGCAACCTCCACAAGTAGAGAGATGTTTGGTGGAAGGGTAACTGCACAAACTGTTCGAAATCGCTTGCAGGCTGCTGGTCTTCGAGCTCGCAGGCCCTATAATGGACCAATATTGACACCTCTTCATCGCCGTAACCGACTTGTGTGGGCCACAAGACACATAAGATTTACTCAAAGACAGTGGAATTCGGTTGTGTTTAGTGCGAATCCCGATTAACTTTGAGATTCGCCGATGGCAGGGTCCGAGTGTACCGCAGACGAGGTGAACGTTACGCTCAAGTATGCGTCAGAGAAGTTGACCGATTTGGTGGCGGCAGCGTCATGGTTTGGGGTTCTTTTTGTGCACATGGACGTTCTCCTCTTGTTGTTGTCCAAGGGAACTTAAATGCTGTCCAGTACAGGGATCAGATTTTGCAACCTGTTCCTCTTCCGTTTATGCAGAGACATGGGCCATGACTAACGTTTCAACAAGACAATCCTCGACCCCATACAGCAATTGGTACCCATATTTTTTTAAGAAATGCCGGTGTCCAAGTCCTGGATTGGCCGTCGCTTAGCCCCGACCTTAATCCTATTGAACACATCTGGGACGAACTGGGTCGACGTGTTCGTCAGCAAGTGAATCCACCACTGACGTTGCAGGACCTTCAACATGCTCTTGCTGAGCAGTGGCGACGTCTTCCTCGGGTAGTGTTTACTAATGTTCTGAGATCCATGAGAAGACGTTGTGTGGCAGTACGAGACGCTAGAGGAGGCCACAACCGTTACTAAACACTTTATTCCGATTGTTCTCCAAGTCTGTGAATTTCATTTTGGGGGGTACTGTGACATCACGAACGTTATCAATGTCAAGGACTTTCGGCGAGACGTATTCTTGCTTTCTGTTGATGTCAAGGTCGTCTGTGCACAACATAACACTAAAATAGTTACCTTAAACCAAATATTAAAAATCTAGTCCCAAAAATCCCGGGTGTCAAGTTTTTAATTTGGCTGAGTATATAAGAAACGATAATGTCTTACTCAGTACCGTACATAGAACCAGTTACTTTATACCATAAAGACATTTATGTATGTCTTACTCAGTACCATAGAGTCCATTACTTTATACCATAAAGACATTTATGTAATGTCTTACTCAGTGCCGCACATAGAGTTCCTTACTTTATACCATAAAACCATTTATGTAATGCCTTACTCAGTACCATACATAGAGTCCGTTACTTTTATACCATAAAGCTTTTTATGTAATGTCTTACTCAGTACCGTACATAGAGTCCGTTACTTTATATACCATAAAGCCCTTTATGTAATGTCTTAGAGCCCATTACTTTATACCATAAAGCCATTTATGTAATGTTTTACTCAGTACCATAGAGTCCGCTACTTTATACCATCCATGGCATTACTTTAATTCCTTACATACCTTTATTCTATTTCGCACTGTTCATTACTTAATTTCTTACCCTGTAACATACCTTCTTGCCTTGTAATAAATAGTCCGCTACTTTATATCATCCAAGGCATGACTTTAATTTCAAGTACATGTATATTCCATACAGTCCGTTAATCTAATTTCTTTCTATGTACCATACAGGCACTTTAATTTCCTACAGTCCGTTAACTTAATTTCTTACTATATATGATTCAGTGTATTACTTTAATTTCTAACTTAGTATCACGCAGAAGAGGGGTGGCTCTACGGGATTCAATCGGGGAATTTACCCCTGACTGTCTTATTTCATAAACTAGATCTGACGCAGGATCCGAAATTTCGGACTAACTATAACACCATACAACACAACCTATTGCTTTGATGTATTACTTATTTCTGTAATATTTTGCTCTAAAGTACAACCCATTAATTCAATGTTTTGCTGCACCGCATACAATACAGGCCATCACTTTAAAGTTTTGATCAATATCTCCCGTACTCCTCGCAGTGTTTGATTATACCTAATCCCACTAAACACTGCCAGACTCACAGCAAATTTCCATTCCAAATTATGACTGGTTAACAGTCCGATCAACAACCAATACATTACAGCATAGCAAATCAATCGGGATTTACCTGAGCGCTATTATATGTGAATATAAAAAAAGCATATAACGACAATCCCGGCTACATTACGTCCTAACGTCGTAACGAAGGAAATTTATTATGCACAATTAATAACCAGTGCATAGGAAAATATTGCAGAAATACTAATTGTGTGGCAAACGAGGCTATTCAAAATTCTGGAATAGACTCTTAAACGGTAAACTATCGTTTTCCTTATATAAACTTTTATATATCAACAGTTCCAAATATAATTTTGATTACAAATGGGTTTATTTCTTGAAAAATATTTTAAATGAAATCGGATTTTCCTATACGTGGAACTTTCAAATATTAGATACATAATTGGACAACTAAAAGAATTGAAATATCACTAAAAGAAAGACCAATTTTTACAAAAATGTTTAGCAGATAAACAATGTTCACCAAAATGTCTTTGTTACAAAATATTTAAAACCGATATCAAATTAGAACCATATTTTATCAATTTAACAAACATTAACATACAAACCTTGTCTAGATTCAGATTTGGAAGTCACCGATTACCGATTTAGTCGGGGACGTGGATTAAAACACCAAGAATTCCACTTTATTTTAAATTGTAAATATTTTTCTTCTGAAAGAAACGGATTATTGCCAGATTGGTGCCAAAATCGTTCAAATGCATTCAATTTTCAAAGATTCTGTCATGTATGTGACTCGGCCGACATCGGTGACGAATTCCGCTGTATTTCAAATTGTAAATATATATCTTCTGAAAGAAAACGATTATTGCCAGATAAGCGCCAAAATTGTCCAAATACATTCAATTTTCAAAATCTTATTAATTGTTAAAACACTGTTGTATTACAGAAGTTATGTCGATTCAATAAAATCATTACATTAAAAGTTAATCCTCCATGAAAGCCTTTTGTTATATACTTAATATACACCACTATTGTTATTGTCACTATCATTTATTAATTATTGATATTACTTAATTGTTCGCACATGTCATTTGCGTTTGAACCATTGTATATAAATTTACATTATCCCAATAACTATGTATCTATAGTTTTGGAGAATAAAGAAGTTTAAGTCAATGGGCATACAATTCGCAAAGAGTAGTGATCATTATATTGAACAATGATCATGACTATGTTATATCGTGGAGTAATTTGTAGTAAGTTACTACCTAGGTGAAATTTTGTCACCTATGTGAAAACGTTTCCATTTGGTGAGAACTAAAAAAACAAACCTAAAACTAAAAAACAAAACCCAAAATTACAAAATATTAAAAAGTCGTATCATGAGCCACCGTAGACCACACACCAGACGAACAATATTTCCACCATCTTTTAATACATTTAATCAACTGTCCTGGACTTACAAAAAAAAACGGATCAAAGAGATGGACTGTCAAATTCGATAGAAATACGAATTTAGATTTAATGAATCAAAATATTGTTTTAAAAAAAAGACTTGGAATGTCAAACTCGATAGAAATACGAATTCCAAAACTTTTTTGTTTGTTTTTTACTTGTGCTTTTTTGATATTTCATGAATTTTCTTCACAAGTAAGGATACGTATTATTTAATACGTGGACAATAATTAATGTTGGTACAAACGACAAGTTTACAGAATTTATATCAGAGGCTTATATCGGAGATTTGAGTCAAAGAATTTTCGTTCCAATAGCGGACTTCAGCGACGGCACAATTTACCGATGCGAGTATCGATGATTGCTCCCGATGCACCCAAGCGTACAATTTTACTTGAATCAATAGGCCTACTAACAAACACTGAGATTTTATTAAGACGTAACTCCCGTTAAGCGGTCAGTCGTGAAAATTCCCCTGAGGAGTGATTTGGTTGGATGGTCAAAAACCCAAGATTTCGGTCTCAGTACAGCAATGGCTAGAGATGGATTTCTCGGGCCATTGCTTCAGGAATATGGTGTTTTCTCTACGTTATACAGTACAATCCATGGTTTAACAACCCGTTATATCTACTTAAAATACAGATGTGACGTCACCCTTTGATGTTGGCGTACCATTATTTAAAATATTCGTTCGGACAATTTGCCAATTGTACATTATTTATACTTGTGAAATATTGGACTCGCGTGGCGTATTTCATTGCGTAACGTATTTCACTGTACCTTTGTCACGCACAAGCGGGGAATGAAACCACACAACTTGATTTGATGACAGACGCTGTGTTCTTTCATGCACGCGTTTAACCGTTCAGCCATTCCCCGTACACCCACCCTGCCCTTTTTAAGTGATGCAGCAGTATCTGATAACCAGAATATTTTTTTTTATATGACGTAAAATTGGTTTCCTCTTTAAATTCCTTTGTGCGCACGTTGCAGTTTAGATGAAGCAGTGTCCATGGATCTCAGCTGTTGCTTGTTGTACTCAATGTATATGATGAAATGATATTGATATTTTCGATACCATTAGCTAACTTTGTCTAATTAGCTCCACTTTCTCCACGTATCCTATTATCAGCTGACTAAAATAGAAAGGATGGAATAGTTCATACATTCATAAATAACCTTTTGATAAAGGTACACGCTCTTGAAGCAACAACGAACGATAACGTGTAAACACGCTTCAATAAAATCTCGGAATGGAGAAGTGAAGATTTATACATGTAGATTCACTCTCTTCCGGTTGACCAAAGGTCAGTTTATTGACTAAGGTCAGCAAATTGAAAGGCTACATCTTTCTATATGAGCATCTAATGATGTGAAAACTTAAGTCTACCGCCTGCCTATTCAACTTGTTTCACGATAAGCAAACAAAATACAATAAAATCACGTCTTAGAACACCCATATAACTGATTAATTGGAGCAAACGCATTGATTTTCCTGCAACCAGAAATGTAATTTTGTCAACTTAGTTATACGGAACACACATGACTGTCCGACGCAAGGAGCTTTTCGTTTGTTCATTGATTCTGTTACGTGTATTTCTTACAATTAGATTTCCACTTGATAACCTCTTGACTTTGTTTGCTCACTGTGTAATTCGCGGTGTTTCGCGACAAATTGCATTATGTAATTCAGTAAAAGGCGGCTGTATTTACTGTTCTGACCCGCACCTCCTGTGGCTTAAATAGATTGGTATGTTGCAGATATAATTTTGATAATTGTTCTCAACGAAGTAACGGATTGGATGTAATAAATAACGTCATGGGTTAATTTGGTGAATTCTAAAAGCTAACTGAATTGGATGCTGAGCGATTTTTCTGTCAAAGGAAATGGAAAAACGAGGAAAATATGAGTGTTTTTTTATTAACATGAAAATAAAACATTAGTACCCTGGACAGTGTTATTGATTCTTCTTTTTTCAGTCTTTTATCTTAAAAAGGTCAATTTGTAAAAGCATCGTGAATGAACACATTTGACAACTGTATTGAGAGTGGCATTATCTACTTTATATAAAAACAGGAAGGAGCGACCTTATTGGTGAAAAAAAAACCGGATAAAAGGGTGTACTCCTGTACACGCAAAGAAGGTCGATTTTGACGTCGACATTTTGATATATCCGTATATTGACGTCACTCATGTCGTGCGCATCTCTTGCTCTAGCATAATAGAGGATGCAATTATGCATACAGCCGTATATCGTATTGAAAATGATAGCGGCCTTTTGGTTTTTGACAGTTTCCGATAATCACCCCTTGTTACGAAATCTCGATATGTGTTTTCTAATATCACTGAAAGGAAGAAGACTTTTGGTTTTCAATATTTCTTGATACTCTTCTTTTCTACAAAACCTTAATTTGAGTTGTCTATTTCAGTAATAAATCTCCCCAAAATGTATGCGGTCTATCCGCTCCCTTAAAAGTAAACATTCGATTGATTTTCAATATCCAGAGCTATTCCCTTGGCGCTTTAGATGCTTTAATTATGAACTGATCTTTTGAACATTTTTAGCTGTCGGCGATGTTTAGTTTCTTGACAACCTGTGAATGGTAAATAATTTATATTAATGACAAGTTCACATCCAGATACGTTTGAATCGTGCAGTCGTATGTACACGATTTAAAATTTCGATATAAATAATCCCCTAAAAATCCGAAAACAGTAAGATTGATTGTAACACTAATTTAGTGATAACAGAGATCAGTTTGGTACATATAGGGTTTATTTACACCGGAAAATAATATAACACATCTACATTCAAAACAATACAGGAACTTAAACTAATATACAGGAACTAGACTACGACATGAACATATCAGGTCGGTACATAACTATATTAAAGCCAGCATTCCGCCCCTCTGCCAAGGCAGCGGCTGAACTCGGATGAGTCCATGCATTCGTCCAAGCCTCTCTTCTCCTCCCCGCTCTGTATGTCTGTCAGTTAACTCCTGGTTATATCGCGCCGGAGAATAGATAAGACTCATGATCATAGATGCAAGTGTCTCTTTATCAAGTCATGGTATGCTTACTGGCCAGTGCATATTCCTTTGAAGTTACGTGGAGCTTGTACATAGGTCATGTAAATGACATATGGGATCAATTACATGTTTAATTAGACCATAGCCAGTTCGTGCCTTAACAGAAGTTTATACAGAGTTGAAACGTCAATATTATATACTAGCAGGATACCCGGCTTCGCTCGGGGGTCATAACTCCGAAACCGGAAGTGGTAGACTAACGCCACCTGGCCTATGTAACTCCCCGGTCCGAGCTACCCCTATACCCGAAATTTCAGACTCGGGGCAGACCTAGTGTAGCCGCCAACCCCGAACAGACAGACAGACAGACAAACGACAGTCACAAATATATAGATAGATTATCAAAAACCAGCTGAGGTCATAAAGTCCTAAGCACTTAAATGATCGTTCAATTTGATGAAAGTTATAGAGTACTTTGTCACATCATTTAAATATTAAAGAAGTTAAGTGGTGGCAAATAGATCCCATTATGTGAAATCATTTCTACACATCAACTTGGAGGTCGTGTTTTAAGCCAGGGGGTTCAATTTCTATTGATCTTACGTATACCTTCACGCCCTTTACAAGACGCTGGCACTGTTCAGTACTCAACAGTACAGTGATTTCGTCCAATATATAATCAAACTTTGCATCTCCATCGACTGGAAATCCTCTTACTGCAGATTATTCTGCACAATCAATGCGACGCCCTAATGACTATTGATTGATCTGAAAATCGAAGAAAAGGAACGTAGTGTGTAGCCTAAAATCCTTATTACAAAGAGAAAAAGAAGAATTATATAATAAGAAAGCAGATTTAATCTGACAAATTGTAAGATGTGTGTGAAAACATAAGCAACCATGTACGATATTATTAAGTCGTTATCCATGCAATCTTTCAGTATGTTTTCACACACATCTTACAATTTGTGAAAGATTCCATCGATTACGACTGAATAATATTGTACATGGTTGCTTATATATTATTCTGTGATAATGTGACGCAAAATGTAGACTTAACATCCAGACGGCTGGGTTATGTCAATATATTGATACACTGCTACATAATCTAGTATCAGTCGATAAGAACCAAACATATAAAATTCTAATTCTGCACCCGTGGTGCGATCATTTAAAAATTACAAAGATTGCCGAGTCATCCAGTGTCTCGCCTCTATTCGACGACCTTTTTTTGCGGTCAGGTTCTTGAAATCATTCCACTGTGCCCAAAACACAATTTACATTATTTGCATAAAACAACAGAAAAAAAAGATATATTTCTATACATGAGGTTAATAGGCATTCGGGTGGTATTCTTAAGACAGTAATCTAGACTATTCAATCAGAAAAATAGGTCACGTTCCTTTGTTCATCTCGATACTCTTGGATCAAAACATTTCTTCAGCAGTGGACAAACTTTCTAAGACAGAGAAGGATGCGGTCATGAAATCAATAGAAAGTAATGGTATATATAGATGGCCAAAACCTACGTTTATAGGACTACTAAAAATCATAGTCTCGATTATCCAGAAAACACACAGATTTGTCTATGGTCTACATTTTTATTTATTCAAATCTCAGTTGAAAAATGGCGTCTGTGAAAAGAAAGGACATAGCGAATTTAGAATTTCTATAGACAATACATGCACGGTAATTAAGTTTAGTCAGTCGACATCTGCGTTCGTTGGGATTTAATTTGTTCGCCTTGTGTCGCTTCTATTTTCCGGCGTCTGACTTGAAACAATCTGTTCACAAATAAAACAATAGGGTCTAGTATTCTTCATATTCTATAAGACAGATGTACATATGTATATGTTATATGTGCACAGCCTGGAGTCTAGACAGTCGTATATTTACGTTTATATCACCGTTCACGCAATAACAGTATTCAAGAAAGAGACAATACATTCAATGAGACCTTTTATCAAATACAAAAGAAGGGGCACGTTGACTGAGTGGACTACTCAAATAAATAGTAAAGATATATAATTGAGCTTGAAGAAAAATTACGCAAACAGCCTTTAGTTCAACATTCTTCCTGAATTTAAATTGATTTAGGGACATACATATATATGAAAATAATTTTGTAGGTAACTGCTGCGCCGATTTAATTCATTTAAATATTAATTAAAAACCACCGTCCTTTTTTAATATAAATAAATAAATAATTTTCTTTATTTAATGCATACCCCATTAATATAATTTTATAATTTGTACATCTATTTATAATTGTTGAAGTGTTATTCTGGTGTGGTTAAATAGACTAGTTTTTAGTGGGGGACTTGGAATTTTATAGTTAGAAACCACCACAGAATGTAATCATCGATGATCTGGCAGTGTAAGGGAAATAACTCTATTTTTGGCTTCACACTTCTGGGTGGAGACCACCAACTAATCTCCGAAAGATTCTTGTCAATTTACCCGGCTACAACTTTTCTCCAAATTTCGTTGGATTGAAGACTCCCCAACCAATCATGGGGCACCATCAAGCAATGACAAGCTTCAAAGCATATACAAGGTTGACTATGGAAGCAGCATACAAGTAAACACATAAATAACCTCTTAGCTCTAAACGTGAATATTTGTCAAACTGTGGGAGAAAATGTCAATTCATTCTCTCTTTATTAGATTCTAAACAAAGGTGAAATAAAAAAACAGGGAGATAGGGGTAAAAATAGAAGGAACCATATTCTTGGCTACCGAATTCAAGGAAGTTATTTGCCTCAACCTCCCTGAATTTGCAAATGTCTTCCTTCTGCACATCGGTGTGTAGTGGATTTTAGATACATTATCAGATGAATTAGAGGTATTTTTCTTCTCCAGGACAAATGAATCGGTAGGCTGTTGACCCTAGCAAGATTTACTCATATCCACCATTACTTCAACTCATATCACAATAATTTATATCGGCATTTAATAACAATAAACGTTCTTTATGTCAAATTGTCATTCTTAAATGTAGTGTTTTTATGTCAAAAATGCACCTCAAAATGTAATTTCCAAGCAAGATTTTTTTGTGTTATACATGAGTCATGTCCCTTGGTAACAACTTTCAAACTTGCTTGGAAATCCCATTATGATGGGATTTTTGACATAAAAATGCTACGATTTTAATTAAAAATAACCATTTGCCAATATCAAGAACTGATGCACATCCAAATAACAAAAAAAAACAACACATAACAATAACAATTCTGTAAATTAAATACATAATTATATTCTTACATTTACATAATATGTATATGATAATTATATGGTTAAACAATGGAAACAAATAATAAATATACATAAATATAAGCATAACAAATAATACTGATATACACAGGTCACAATTCACAATTACTGTTTATTACTGTTATACACCCACTATTATATGGCAAATGTTCTATGAATGGCTATTATTCTAAGAAGGAAAGAAAGCTGCTACATTTAACTTAAAGCAGCTAAATCTCTAGCTCAATATCATCCAAAGTCTTCCACATTGAAAACACAAATTATTTTTCAATTTAAATCAACACTGATGTGATCGTATCACGAAAAGATGGAATTCTGGTATAAAATATTTAAGACAAAAAAACATTTTACGAATCATGTACCATAATGTGTTTCAGCCCCATTTGTAACCAGGGACTCAAAAAACAGGGCTAGACATTTCCACAAGACATGTCGAATGGTGACCTCATATTCTTACTTGGAGAGCATGCGCAATAAATACTATCAGTGTAGACTGGAATAACCAGATGCTAGAGATTGCCATTCAATTGAGACTTCTGGTGTATTTCGCCGAACATAACTGATTTGAAATTAGAGTAAAAACGGAAACGATTGAATGCGATTCAGTTTATATACATTCATATTACGTCATTATATGCGTTGCGACCCATTTGTGTTAATTTCTAGGTTCAAAATATTAGTGATTTCGCTCCTTTAATTCGGCTAATTAATTTTATTCCCTATGTATTATTATATAAATATAATCTATATGGTCTTCCTAATATAATCCTTAAACAATTTATATAAAGAGGCCAGAATAATTGTATTTCCTGAACATAATCCTTTTATAATTTATATGGACAATTAACAGGTTTTTTGGCTGTTTAGTTTATTTTACTTTGTTAATACACCTGAATAAAACATTCTTTTTAAAGAATGGATGTACAAATATTTAATGGTTTTAATGTGACTAGCACTTTCTCATATAAAGAGACTACAATATTCTGTAGTTTACTGAATTTCAATTAAAGATATTGATATCAATACAATTAATATACAATACAACCTTTAGTACATTTACACAAAAAAAAGGTTAGACTTACAAATATTATAGATGGCCAAAAACAAAAAAGATTGGACTTACAAAACGTATCTTAGAATTAAAAATCGTTACGAAATGATGTAATGGATCCTGAAGATGGCCTGTGGTTACAGCAAATTCCAAATGACCATACATGTACATGTAAATATGTCAAAAATGCTCAATTTGAACAGTTTATGGTTTTTTTTATACATATAGTTTTGGTGAACATGATTTGGCCTTAGACTCTGTAATTATTTTTAATTCTTTCACATGCTAAGGTTTTAAAACCAGTTTAAACCACAGAACATAACAACAATATTTAAACTACAGCAGTAGAGTACATACTAGCCTAATAATGCTAATAATCTCCATACAAACAGTACTAGTGTCATAGTTTGACTGGCTTCCCAAGTTTGGCACGGTCATCAGCCCTGCACCTTCCTGTTAGATGTCTATTTGATTCCGTTTTCACAAGGAACATACTTCACTTTTAACTCAATCTGCTAATAATGAGCTTTTCAAAAACCCAATTGTTTATAATTAGTATAAATCATTGATTTGATGTACCGATATTTATTTACCTATTCATGTATTTTATTTACCTATGTGTGTGTATAATTTCCTGAAAATAAACCTCAAAGCTAAGGTGGCCATTTTGTCAACTAATATAAGATATCTATGGAGCTGAACCGGGTACAGACTCAAACTGTGACATCAGTATAATACAGTACCCGTTTGAATTAGTACTCATAATGAAATGTAGAATATGATAAATGTACAAGCAAGTATACACTGTAAAAATTGATCCAAATTTTTATGGTAAGCAATGTATCTATATATAATGGTAAGTATTACAACAAAAACATAAATTTATAATATAAGTTTGTAAGAAGGAAGAACAGCCCTTGATCCTTTTCTAATCTCTTCTTTGATCTTCATACAAACTTATGACATTTACAATAGTGTGATTCTTAGACTAATTGCCAGAAAAAGATCTAAGAGAAAATGGTATTTGAACTTTTAATAGATTATGTTACATACAAGTACAAGTTATGATTCACAAAATATCTAACCATTATTCTACAGAATGAAAAAATTGCACACTTTTACTCTTATTTGACTTGAGTAAAAAGAATTGTTTTGCGAGGTGAGTATGGGTCTAAATGAAATGGGGTTTAACGTCCTACTGTTTTGCTCCGAACGAGTATGGGTCTACATTACAATTTTAAATACAGTACTCAGATAGCACTAATGTTAAAATATAACAGTTTTGTGTCCAAAAGTCGAAAGTTTAAGCCACAAACGAAACGAAAATTACCAAACAAACTGACTTCTGCGTAATCATGTAACCACTGCTTCAGGAATCTGTAATCACAAAGGCAAAAATACAAAAAAGTTCAAAAAAACACATTGTACTTTACTCCACAGATAGCACTATATTTATTAAGCCATATTTTTATCTCAGAACTTAATTTACTGAAATTCTTTGAGTTTACAGGTTATTTCAGTATACAATCATTTACCATATGTTGTGTACCTTGTTACACTATGCACAAGCACATTATCTTAATGTAATTCACACGGATTACAATGTCTTCCCATGTTTACATACAACATGTAACTATACAATTGATGGAAATATGCCAATCCATATAGTAAGTTTGTTCACTTTCATTTAAAATTACACTATAGTTTCATTAAGATGCCTTAAAATAGTTTTAAACGTCCTTCATAAAGACTTTATTTATATAAGCATCTCTTTTTCGACAGACTGACTCATCCCTAACTGTTTTTGTTGTAGTAAACGAATCTGCAACTTTACACTTAAACATATCATTCTTTCCTCGTGGATTTTTTGACAAAACTCAGAATTTTTCTTTTCCAGTCTTTCATTTTCTATGATAAGTTGATGAAGTATTTCTTCAAGATCTTCATCATCATCACTGTCATAACTGCTGTCTGAAGAGGAACTCACATCCTCCAGATCTGAATCATGTCGAAGGTACTGAAGTTCTTGAATCTCTTGGTGAAGACGCTCAATTTCTTTCTCCTCAGTTTCAATTTTTTGATGAAGTTCATCACCGATTACAAGAAGTTCTTCCTGTTCTAATTTCAAAGCATATTCTTCTTGTAAAAGCTGCTGATACTCTTCATCATTTTCATTTCCAGATTGTTCTTCAGATTCTTCTTTGTCTTTATTTTCACTTTCTGCGTCTTCTAAATCCTCCTCTTCCTGTTTGTATCCCATCAGCTCTCTTTCTAATGCCCTTAACTCTTCTCTCCTTTTCTTCTTTCTATCTTCATCAGACGTATCTTCTGGCTTCTTGGGTACTACAGGTGCAGCTTTTATGGGCTTCAAAGGTTCATGAATGCTAGTTTGTGTGGCTAACTGATGCTTAGCTGCAGGTTTAACTGTGGGTGGCTTGTCTTCTTTAATGACTACTCTCTTTTTTGTTTCTTTAACTTCCTCTTTAACAATATTTGGTTTCTTCACAACTTCTTCTTTCAATGGTTCTGCTTCTTTGGCAACTGGATTTGATTCTTCTTTTTTCAGATTATCTACTTCTTTACTCACAATAGTCCTAACTTCTTCTTGCTCTTCAACAGATTCCTCAACTTGTTTTTCAGCATCATCAACCTCTTTTTTCATCTCTGCTGAATTGGTTTTTGTTTCCTTAATTTCTTCTTTCTCCTCATCAACAGGATTTTCAGGAGGTTCAGGTGCTTCAACTTCATCATCTTCCACCTTAAGAGTAACTTTCTTCTTTTCCTCCTTTGGAATAGTTTTACTTTCCATTTCCTCAGCATCAATTGAATTGGTAGCTATCATCTTCTGCTCTAAATCTTTCCTTCTTTTTTCTGCTGCTTCAACAGCCTTTGTCGCAAACTTTATCTTCCGTTTCAGCTGAGTCACTACTCTTTGGACCTCCCAAAGCTGTTCCTCCTTGTTAGCATCTGCCTTTCCAGCATTTATCTCAGTGTGAAGTTGATTCAATAGGGATTCCTGCTTAGCTAGTTCTTCTTCTAAGGCAGTAGGATTATCTGGTAATTCTAGTGACCAGCGAGAGGTGGCGGGTTTTAATGGCGGCACATATTTCTTGATCTGTGTATCATGAAACAATTGTGAACAATGAGAGAAGAGAACATTCAGAACCCTGTGGCTTATTTGCATTGTAGGACTGAGAACAATGGAAACATTTTGAAGTGTCATTTTGTTTTTCTTTTGATGATGTATAATGTGTGCCATATGAACAATCATCCACGACAGAAGTAGTCGGTTACATGTCGGAAGATCTGATATTAATTTTGAAAACTGTTCCACAAGTTTTCCAGAATTCCTGATTGTAGAAGCCTCTTCAAATTTACTCATTAATGCTGTAGTTAGGACTGGTTCTGGGAGATCTCTAAGAAACATCTTCAGGAGACTAGCAACAATATTTGGTTCATGTTCTTCAAGATAAGCTGGAAAACCTTTGTTATAGCAGTCCTTCAGATGTTGAACCTTTGATTTGACACCAGATATACGATAAATTCCTTCACATTCCAAACCATGTTCTTCAATATAGTCAATACATTCACGAAATATAGCAGGAAGCTCAATACCATCATGCGATTTATTCCTCTCCACAGCTTCTTCCAAAGGTACCCCAAAAACTGGCTGAACTTCATCATCATCTAAGAGTTCAGTTGTACGGACAATCTGCACACGCTTTGACTTCTTCTTTTCCTTCCTTTTTTTCTTTTCTTCCTTTTTTGATTCTTTATCTTTTTTTTCATCCTTCGCTTTGGGGAAAATGTTTTTACTAGCAGGAAACTTAAAGCCAGCTTTGCCTCTTTTACCTTTATTTGGACTCTTCACATCATCCACTTCTCGGTCAGATTCCTCTTCCTCAAATACTACATAGCCTTTCTCTTTCTTATCTCGCTTTCCGTCCTTCTTTTTGCCATCTTTCTTTTTACTTTCTTCAGCTACTTGAAAAGCCTTCTCACTATCCTGGCTGTCAAAACTCATCCTTACCAGTTCCAATTACCCAACAATACTTGAATCCTAATTCCTGAAAAGAGAAATACAACAAGAACTAAGAAATATGAATCAAAGAATGGAACAACCTATTGTTCACACGAACTAGGCTAATGAAGACAGGTACACTACATGCAGTGTATTATGAGGACAATTTTGCCGGGAAGCGGTTTCTACTGTCTGTGGTTCCTTTATGTGCATGTCATGAACCTTTGCTGACATGGACCACTGAAAAGGGAACGCCATTCTTTTCGGTTATAACATTTCTTTAGTTCTGAAAAATTTTACTTTTTGTTCTTTATGCTGGTTTTTAAAGATATAAATATAAAGAATATGGGAACCCTTCGGTGTATAGCCATTCGTTGCAAAAGTTCTTAAGTGTGAATCCATTTAGATATAAAGGGAACATCCGCACAATTTCAGTTAAGCCTGATGAGTTTGAAATGAACGAAACTAGTCGCTTAATGTGAGAAATCTGGGACAGCTACTTGCCACTCATAGATTTGTGATTTTGCCAGTTTTTAAAGAGATTTTCCATTTCATAAGCTATTGTGTTTAATATTGTGTAAAATCATGACATAAACATAGAAATAAAACCGTTGCAATTTTCATGAGAACAGTTAAACTAAACTGACCTAAAAATCACAAAATGATTTCTGTTTAAAATTCTTCTTTACAATCCAACAATGCAGATTAGTTTTTCTGTTATTATACTAAAGGGAAGGGGGATTAAAAGATTTAGAATGACATTTAAACGACATTGTTAAATAACTGTTTACTAAGTATCAAATGGGATGCTTTTATGCAGATCTGGTTTAATATCTAATTAAAAACTTTGAAAAAATATACGTTTAAGATTCAGGAATAAGACATATTTGTTTTCTACAATAACCAGCAGCTGCCAGGCAGGATACGCCCACATTATGCAAGAGATGGATAGAGAACAAGCTAAAAACAAACAGGATTTTATGTATAATCAGGGGCAATAATCAGGAAAGTTATAGTCTGAAATGCGCAAATATCAAAAGAGACTAAGATCTCGGGATATAAAGATATGTTTTAAGTTTCATCAAAATCTGATAAAAATTGTGACCTCTAGAGGGTCCACAACCTTCATATTGCATACCTTTACACAATTTGCGTACAAAGAGCGGCCATTTTGTCAGGCAGTTTCAGTTTGAATTTCCTGAAATTCGAATTCAACCTTCATTTTGGTGGAATGGTGATATATTTAAACAGTTTTTAAAATCGGAAAAAACAAATTTCATAAAAATCAGATCAAAATTGTGACCTCTAGAGGGTCCACAACTTTGATATACCAGATGTTATATACTATTTGCGTACGAGGGGCGGCCATTTTGTTTGACAGTTTTGGTCCGATTTTCATGAAATTTGAACTCAACTAAAATTACGATGTAACAGTAATATATTTGAACGTTTTTTTTTTTAAATCGGATAATAATTTTTCGTACAATCAGGGGGCCATAATTCAGGAAGTTATGATCCGATATACCGGAATATCGAAAGGAACCAAGATCTTTGGGTTATAAACTTACATTTCAAGGTTCATCAAAATCAGATGAAAATTGTGACCTCTAGAGGGTCCACCACATTGATATACTATATTTTTACGCTATTTGAGTACATGGGGCGGCCATTTTGTAGGTCAGTTTTGGTCCAGCTTTTACAAAATTCGAACTAAACCATCCTTAGGGTGTAATGGTGATATACATGTATTCAAACGTTTTTTTTTAAATCGGATAAAAATTATGACCTCTATTCAGAAAGTTATGGTCTGATATGCGCGAATAACGAAAAGAACCAAGATCCTGTCAGTTTTGGTTTGATTTTTACGAAATTTGAACTCAACCATCCTTAGGGTGTAACGGTGATATATTCAAACCTTTTTTTAAATCGGATAAAAATTATGACCTCTATAGGGTCCACAAATTAAAAACGCGAACTCGACCATCCTTAGGGTGTAACGGTGATATATCAAACAGGTTTTTTTAAATCAGATAAAAACTATGACCTCTATAGGGTCTACAAGCCAAAAACACGATTTTTCGTACAATCAGGGGCCATAATTCAGGGAGTTTCAGTCCGATATGTGCGAATATCAAAAGGAAACGTGATCTTTGGGTTATAAACTTACATTTCAAGTTTCAACAAAATCGGATAAAAATTGTGACCTCTATAGGGTCCACAAGCTAAAAACATGATTTTGCGTACAATCAGGGGCCATAATCAATGAAGTTACGGTCTGATACATGCCAATAGCGAAAGGAACTGAGATCTTAGGGAGATAAACCTATATTTCAAGTTTTGTTCAGATAAAAATTGTGACCTGTAGAGTGTCCACAAACAATTGTGGACGGATGTCCGGACGGACAGGGGCGACGACAATATACATCCACATGAAAATGTGGGCGTATAAAAATGTAAGATTAGAAATTCTGCAACATGGGCATTATGTACACAGTTGGAGGAGCCTGGTGGCTCAGTGTGTATTCCAAAATAAAATGGGTTTAACATCTTCATGTTCTGCACCAGCCGTCTAATGATGACAGACATTTTACATGATGCGTAATATGAGTCCGACTCTTATTTCAATATCTATTTTAATTCATTATTATTATTGCCCTGGTCCATTAATTGGTTCAATTCTGGTGTTGGCGAGAAAGTTCCCCAGGATTTTCTAGATGGTTTCCCCTTGTTAAAGGTGCATGACAGAGGGCCCAGGTTCTCGTCCTTCAGATGTGTACTATTTGGCATGCACATGATATGGTCAAGATATTTTCAGAAATATATTACAAGAAGCCTATACTAGTGAAGTTATACATGCATGTTAAGGTTTCATGTCAGTTCAAACAGAGCTAATATAAAGATTGTAGAAATGAAATGGGGTTTTATGTCCTATTTTTCAGCAACATCCGTGTTAACGAAGACGGACATATGCCCGTTGGTATACTAATACTATGAGAGAGATTTTTCCTGGATACCAGCACTACGACCTACTCTTATTTTGAAATCCAATTGTCAACCTTAACAGCCCATAGTTTTGTCATGGGTGTTTGCATATGGGAGGACACAGACTTGGGACGTAAAAAGTGGCAAAATTTGTGGGCAACTTTCCATAGTTTTTCACTTTTTTTGATAGTTTATAAGGATATAAGTAAACGGCTACTCGGTTAACCGGTCATGGTTCGGTTGCACTGGTGAACCAGTTCAAAAAATTACTAACTGATATTCGTTTTCATATCATACCTGACCTTCAAACCCAGGAATGGTAGCCACAACTTTGTTTTCTTTCACTAAAGACACATAAATACTTCAAATAGCACTTGTCATGTAATAACATCTTTAAATTCATGCTCGAAGTTTTGTATAAGTTATTATCACTTGCTGTCAAGTATTAAATAGCCTTGACTGATTGACAAATTAATTGTTTTACAGTATTTATTCACCTCATCACTCCATAAACAAAGTTTTAATAGGAAACAAGTTTGATGTGATGAAATAATATTAAAATAGACAGGATATAATAGTAAAATTGTTTATATTATCACTCGAGCGTGGGATGCTAATGGGATCAAAGTTGACAGCATACGGGTCACCGGTACCATACAGAATCGCTTGTGAAAGGAACACATGAAGCAAATTCTTTGAAATTAGCTGAATGTAAAATAATCAAACTTATTTTGTATTCGAAAATCCAAAGGTATGCTTTCAAATATTTAAGTCATAACTAATCTTATAAAGTATTAGGGAGGCTTTTATTTTTTTTAAATCAACCAGTTTTCAGCTAGTCTCTACCTGACCTGTCAAATCAGCCTACCACGCAACATGGAGAAATGAAACATTAAGAATGAATGAATGAATGGAATATGTACTGACGGTTAACTTGAAAGCTGTAATATTGATAATTCAAACATGTATCACCAATGAAGACGGGCATATGCAGTGTGATACGAGGGAAATTTTGCCCTGACAGCAGCGCTACAGCCTACTCTTATCGAATTCCAACTGCCATGAGATCTTTTACGTGTTCATAAATTTTCATTCCATCCGAAAGACTAGACAGCTGTCCTTATCAGGCACTCAATCCTGCACCGCTGAAAAGGGGAAACCATGCAAGAAAACCCCGATGAACTTGCAACCTCCAGGCAGGCTTGGGAAAGAGCCTGACACTTCGTCATCAGAACTTCAAAAATCTTCCATGTCTAATTCAAAGTATTGCCGTTGATTTAATTTAAAACAAAAACAAATATTTGAAAGAATTAGTTGGATGAAATACAAAACTTGCAAGAAACTAAATCTAGTTCGTCTTCATTTTAAGTTTTCGACTGGTTCAAGTCGTTGATAAATAAAGCAGAAAGTTGAGAAAGGAAAGACTCAAAGAGTAAAAAAAGAGGCCGTCTCTGGCGAAGTCCTGAGCTGATCAACTTACATCAGTAAAGTACAATCGTAATTTTTCATGCAATTAGACTTTTGCTTATAATTAAGCTACTTACCAAAAACAAATTCGCATATTAGGTTATTTAGAAAAATTACACATTTTTCAGAATAATTATTTTCCCTTCTTATTTACAATCAATAATCTGACTCATCTTGAAGGAAATCGTGCTATGGGAGATAACCCGTTTTACGTCTGTAGACGGGAATAACCAGTATTCAAATTAAATGCCAACATATGGGTCGAAATAGGCCAAAAATAGGTAATCGTATGAATGTGCCAACATAAAATATTGAGCCGTTCGAAATCATCGCCAACTTTGCTCATTGTTACTTGCTGAAAACCGCCCTGTATGATAATCTAGGGGCGGATAAAGCAATTTTGAAATTGTTAGGTGCAAAAGAGCACACTGATCCGCAGTGAATATTCGCTAGGCCGCGACAATCACCGATAAGGATGACATCGATGCGACTTAATGAGCCACAAATATTAACTATTTTCCTCCAACAAATTAAATTCTAAAACATTTTTTTTTATGTATTAGAAAAATAATTAAAGACGTTTGAAGTATTTGTAGGTAAAAATTATTTCCTATTTTAGTGTAAATGGGTATTAAAATGAGTAAAAGGCGCCATTAAGAATCAGTAACGTCTTATGTAAACAATGCACGCGCCATTGAGCCAATGATTGACGTCGCGTTATATGACGTCATGTGTTGAAGGCCTCATCTTTTACAGAGATATTTGGTGATACTCTGTGAAACAGATTGGCAAAAGAGGCTATTGCCGAGTGTAACTTTTCTTTCCATTTTTTCGAGAATAAACCCACGCCAAGTGAACGAAAAAAGAGCACTATGTTAAATGTTAGGCTATACATTTCAAAAGTTTGTGGCATTCTTATTTCCGACATTCCCGACAAAGAGATATAATAAGAAAAGAACATTTTATATAATATAATATTAATATGACGAATCAGTAGTAAGTTAATTGACAAAATTTTAGGTACCTTTTCTTGCGATGTTCCAGAGAAAAAAACCCATAGCAAAGTAGACTAAAAATGTGCAATATTAGGATTAACAGCTTAATCAGTAACCCCTTTTCCTCGTTTCGTATATTGGCCGATATTCAGTTGTAATTTGTTATCGATATAGGCCTACCCATCATCCCGGCAAAGAGCTATAAGAAAAGAAAAAAACCTTGAGTGGACCCAGCCAAATAATGTGTTTCTAGTTCTTTGAATTTTGATAAAACGAATATACTTCTCCGTTTTATATAATAAAGGACATGCTGATTGTGCCTTTTAAGATTTTATAAAAAAAATTATATAGTATATTGACATAAAAAATGTATCCGCCCCTGTAATCCCTGTCCTACAAAAACTTTGGGGATGGGGGTGGGGCAACCAAGGTAGCTCTGTGATTAAGGCGCTGGCTCACTAAACAGGGGTCCGAGGTTCGGGTGGAGGTTCTATCCCGTGTTAGGCGGGGAATTCCCCATAGTGTTGTTTCCTCTTGTCAGTAGTGAAGGGTGGCTCGAGGAACTGGAAAGGTACAACGTCTAGTCTTTCGAATGAGACGAAAAACCAACGCCCGTGTGTAGGCTTACGCGTTGGCGTGCACGTCTTCACAGATGGAATTTAATTGCTGTCCGAACTGTCTATCAAAGCACAATGTGTGACGTATGCCCATCTTCCTTAGCCCCGTCCATGGTGCAGAAAAGCAGAGCGTTTTTGTTCCGTTGAAAAGGAATGCGGTCACACTATGGGGGACAGAGAACAATTTTTTAATTATGCTGCTGTAATTTTAATAGAGCAAGACAAAAAAAACTATCTTATTACTACCAATAATCGCCGGGAGATTTGAACGCTGCTATATGGAAACAACCTCTTGATTTCTTCAACAAACATGGAAATACTCACTACATTTCAGTTATTCGTAAACCAAACCAATATATTTATGTAAGAATTAACTGTGCCCGATAGGATTTACTTATCGTCTCTTGATTGATGATACCATTGACGTCTATATATGACGTCAATGGATGATACCGTGTACATTTGGTTTCTACTCACCATCCAGATTGATGATACTTATCGTTTCATGTTGGTTCTATATACTTACCGTAGTTTATGCTGTTTGTTGATACGTAACGTCTATATTTGTTTTTTTACTCACTGTTTCTTGATTGATGATACTTATAATTTACTTACTGTTTCTCGACTGATCGTACTGGTATTTAAATATTTAAAAAATAATAGTACATACTGTATTTTGCCTGACGATGCTTATCGTTTCTCGACTGATCGTACTGGTATTACTATTTTAACTTTTTTAAAAATAATAGTGCGTACTGTATTTTGCCTGACGATGCTTATCGTATCCCGCTGGTTTACTTGCCGTCTCTTGATTGAAAATACTTATCGTGTGATGATGGGTTTTACTCACTGTTTCTTGATTATTGGTACTTAGCTTGTCATATTAGTATTACTTGTTTTCCTGATTGGTCATACTTATCATAGATGTACTGATATTTATCTTGTCCTAATACTTATCGTGTGATACTTAATTCCTCTTGAAAGGTGGTGGTACTTACCAGCTGTGTCTGGTGTTACTGCATGATAGTATGTTGTCCCGTGTTAGGGTCTAGGCTTTTGACTTTCTGTCCCCTCGGTCCACAACTCGAGGTTCTTCTAGCCTTCCGAACTATGAAATCAGATAATCGTTTCGCTAACCACACTATATTCTACTGCATTCTATTAACTGATTTGTACTTTATCCAATATAAAATTTTGACTAATTAATTGAGAGTAAACATTTTTACTTTGTATTTTTATACCAGTACATAATTTCTGATTTTAATTTTAATCAATGTATCTATATACTCTTCAAAAAAAGTAGGGGCTTTTGAAATGCAAATACCTATATGGACACTTGACATGCTTTGAGAGTATGTTCACAGATGAAGAATTTATCGCCCCAACAGAACCCCTGAGCTGCACGTGCGACAAGCAATAGCGCCATACACGTTGGAGGGGTTCATTGTCAAATTTGACACTTCAAGGAAGGGTTGATGAAAACTGCCGCGTGCTGGTTTATCCTATCCATGTTTGTTTTCCTATCGGTTCTTTCATAAGTTACTGTTTAGCGTATCTTTGCTTTAGTGTGTTACGTTTAATTTGCAATGAGACGTCTTGAACGTGATGAACGTCTACGTGCTATTGGCATGCTTCAAATGGGTTCTACACAGCGAGCAGTAGCCAACATGCTTAATGTGTCACAGTCTGTGAACAGCAGACTATGGAACCGGTAACATAAAAACACACAATATTGATGGTAGACCAAGTTCAGGCCGTCCTAGAGCCACTACACAAGCCCAGGATCGACACATTCGTACACAGGTCCTGCGATATCGAGGACAGACGGCCACTCAGCTTTCTGTAAACTTGTACCAAGTTATAGGAATTCGAGTTACACCCCAAACGATTAGAAATCGGCTACATGCAGCCCATTTGCATGCGCGACGACCGCGTGTTGTGCCTCCATTAACTCGCCAGCACATGGCAAACAGATGTCAATGGTGTAGGCAGCGTAGAAATTGGGGTTGTCGTCGATGGGCGTGTGCAATGTTCTAAGATGAGTCCAGATTTAGTCTGGATTTCACCGATAGGCGTGCCCGCGTTTGGAGACGTGTAAATGAGCGTCATGCTAACGTTAAAGTCAGACAGCATGACAGATTCGGGCATGGGTCTGTTATGGTGTGGGGAGGAATCACCATGACTAGCAGAACGGACTTGCATATTGTTCAAGTAAGGATCACTGGTGTGTTCTACCGTGACCACATCCTGGCACCGATAGTTCTGCCCTTTGCTCAACGTGCAGGTCGACGTTTCATCTTGCTGAATGTCTGAGGATTGGTGAAGCAATTACTGATTATTAAGACAAAAATCAAAAACGTCCATTTTAACTTTTGACAGTTTATCTCTTTGCGAGTGAAATGGGTCCGTTTATGTTCATGTGTAGGCAATTGGCCTGTTATTAACATACACTGGTTACCTCTAATAAAAACAGCAGTACGTTTCCACAGTTTTGTATTGTTTCTGAATATCCCCTACTTTTTTTTTTGAAGAGTTTTCTGTAAATAATTTCTTACGGGAGATGAATTATATACTAAACAGCAAAAAATGTTTGACTAATTAATTGAGAGTAAACATTTTTACTTTGTATTTTTATACCAGTACATAATTTATGATTTTAATTTTAATCAATGTATTTATATTTTCTGTAAATAATTTCTTACGGGAGATGAATTATATACTAAACAGCAAAAAAAACGTCAGTACGATTTCAAAATCAGAGAGGCACTTTAATCAAATCATTCTAGAAAACGACCTACAATGGATCAAAGCTATTTTTTGTGAACAGTATTCCAAGACATTACGTGAAAGTTTAGAGTCTGTACACAGTCTATACGCCAGTATCTGGTGTGTCCACCGCGAGTGTCAATAACAGCAACGCAGCGTCTGTACATGAAGGGGACCAGACAATTGATGAACGCCATTAGCACCGGGAACCACACTCTCAGAAACACCTGGCGCAATCCATCGGCTTTGTTTGGTCTCGGTACGACGTTATTAAGTCTCCTCTGAATTTCATCGCAAAGATGTTCAATCGGGATTAAGTCCGGAGTAAGGGCAGGCCAGTGCATAACGTTGACACCGTTCTGATGTAGAAAGTCCAGAGTAACTCTGGCGATGTGGGCACGTGCGTTGTCATGCTGGAAAACGTTGTTTCGATGACGTGCGAAATGTGGTATGACGTGGGGTCTGAGAGCTTGATCGATGTAGTGCACTGCTGTGATGACGCTTCCTCTCCCTGGACCAAGATTTTGGAGCACCACAGGACCCACTCTCTGGTTCAGGCCGATTCCACCCCAAACCATTATGCTTAGACCTCCCCATGAGTCTCGTTCCATGACACATTGGTCAGAATAACACTGGCCACGTCGACGCCATATTCTGATCCTGGCATCTGGTCCTGGTCCTGCCATACGCAATACCGACTCTCATCCGTGAACAGAACAGTTCTCCATTGCCTGTGTAGCCAGTTCTGGTGTTGTTGGGCAAACTGTAGACGTTCACGTGGGGTGAGGATCGGTCCACGGTAAGGTCTACGGCAATGGATGTTTTTCTGGTGAGACGTCGGCGCACTGTGTCGGTACTGATGGGTCTTCCGTGTGTCCCCACTGTTTGACGTGCTGTCTCAGATGCCTGTGTGAAGGGATTCTGCACAGGCTGTCGCACAACATGGCGGTCTTGTCGCCTTGTGGTAACCCTTTGTCTACCAGTTCGGGGGCGATCGTCCGTTGTGTTGGTGGCCCGAAAGCGTTGCTGAAGCCTGTAGATGGTCCGAACATTGACCTGGAAGTGATAGGGAACGGCTTGGGCAGTGTGGCCAGCGTCAAGTCTTCCAAGCTCCTGGTTCCTCTGAGCTGTCGTGAGTCGTGGAGTGCTGCTGACGTTGAAGTGTGAATGATTCAACCAGGTATGGGGGTGCATTTTATAGGGCTGGTCCCGGTGAACAGCACGTGCAGCATGAGTTACATGAAAATTATGGAGAACACATTACCATCTCAGAAGACAGGTTGCGTTTTTGAGAACATTTCCCGGTATCAATTCTGTGTTTGGGAAGGAGCCTTGTTGCTCAGGTACAGTTGGAGATGTGGTCACAAATATACAATAAAAACATTTGGCAAGTTTTATGCAATGGGTCTAACATACCAACCTGACGTTTCTTTTGCTGCTTAGAGCTCCGACTTGTTTTCAAATCCCATAATTATCTATTGTACTTTATAATATGTAAATATTTACTGAATATTAGTGTTAGAAAAAAACCCGAATGAATATAACTTAGATGAAAACATTTTGCCCAGTTCAGCCCCGGTAATCCTTTATTTCATAAACAAACGTAGAATCAAATAAAATAAATTCTCACTAAAAAGCGCAATGAGTAATGATTGGAGTGAAATAATACATTTGTTTAACTTGCTTACAACTGTATTTAAAATGCAATAACTGAAAACCTAAATCAAAGCCCTAGACACAAATTGTTCCGGCTTGCTAAAATAACGTTCCTGTACAGCTGGTGACGTTATCGAGAGTTAAAGGAGCTAAATCGCTAACATTTGGGACCTAGAAATTGGCAAAAGTGGGTCGCAACGCATATAATACTGTAATATGAATGTGTATAAACTGATTTACATTCAATGGTTTCCGTTTTTACTCCAATTTCAAATCAGTTATGTTCGGCGAAATAAGCCAGCAGTCTCAAGCGAGTGCAAATTTCTAGCGTCTGGTTATTCCAGTCTACATACGCCGTTTGATTTGGTGCAATGTGTCTAGCCTCGTCCCTCGAGTCTCTTGATACAACTGGGGCTGAAGCGCATAATGGTACACGATTCGTGTACCAATGGTAAAATTTTTATTTTGTCTTAAATATTGGATATCAAAAGCCCATCTTTTTCCGGTAAGATCTCAACATGAATGTTGATTTAATTTGACAAATAAATCGTGTTTTCAATGTTGAAGATTTTGGATGATATTGAGTTAGAGACTTAGCTACTTTAAGAAGTAAGCAAGAATATTGCACATGCCGGAGCTTAAATTAATTGACGGTTGCTAAATGGGTAAAACGCTGGGTTAGCTCACGGGGATGGTCGAGAAAGTTTATCCAGATTTTCCGGCGTGGTTCACCCTTGTCAGTGGTATTAGACTTTAGGGGGGGGGGGGACAGGGATAGCTGGCTAGTCGTTCGGATGGAATGAAAAACCGAGGTCCTGTATACACTTCGGTGTGCACGTAAAGATCTGATGGAATTCGATATAAGAGTAGGCCGTAGCGCCGCTGTCCGGGCAAAGTTTCCTCATAACACACTGTATTATCCCAGTCGGGGCAGAACAGTAGGACCTTAAACCCTATTTCATTTAAATTAATTTGTATATTTAATAAAGCTATGAATGACAGATAGCTATTCTTAATGTCACTTTAAAATTAATCAGAGATGCATTATGTAAGATGTGGATACAGAGATTACAGTTCTCGCTATAATAGTGTATAGTGTGAGTGCGAGACATTAAGTAATATATGATATTGCACACGTGCGTTATGGAAGGGTATCGCTGCCAATATTAAATGCTCTTCGACAATGTCGTTTCCATTGATTATATGTAAAAAGTACAATGTACAAAGTCCTAATACCGATATTGATAAAGTCAAAATACCTCTAAGGCAAGAGTTAAATGTAAAACGTCAAATGTTAAGTGTTAAATGACAAATGTTTTATGGGAAAATGCTTTTTTTGACGTGTCTACATTTTACATTTCTCTCATTACATTTTACATTTGCGCTCTGCCACATCCCATTTGTCCTTCACGCATTTGTCATTTAACACTTAACATTTGACGTTTTACATTTAACTCTTGCCTTAGAGGTATTTTGACTTTATCATTACCGGTATTATGACTTTGTACATTGTACTTTTTACATATAATCAATAGAAAAGACATTGTAGCAGAGCATTATTGGCAGCGACACTCTTCCATAGTGCGTTAGCACGAGTGCTATATCTATATTTTACGCAATGTCTTGCACGAGACCATTAAACAAACTTAAGATACAGGGTCTTGATTATACTATAGGAGCAAATTTCATTATTTCATTTTTTTTTTATCAAACTTCAATTTCGCGTGTGTCTTAAACGGTTTATAAGTTATATAAAGTACTCGTCCTTCTTTTACGAAAATTTTAATATTTAAAAACAAACTACATGTACCTAATATTGTAATGAGTAGCTTAAAAGCAATCGTGCATTGGTCATGATGTCGTGACTTGACGAATGGTTTAATATCAATTAAATGTATTTGAAATATTGAACAAATGCGGGCTAGATTATTTACAAGAAAATTAAAATTCAGCTAGTTTCTATAATTCAGATGCAAATAACTATTAGTTTTGTCTAACCAGCACATGATTAATTTCTTCAAAGGTGGGATGTTCTATAATTGATTTATGACCGAAAATAAGTTGCGCAAACAAGGGTTTGGGATTATAATCTTTTAATCGCATAGGGTCCATCAAGTAAATCAATAATAAAAAAAAAACAGAAGCAAATCTGCATTGTTAGCTTACAATATTAAATCAATAGACGGCATTTATAGATTTTAGATCAATTATAGATTTAATTACTGCGCATATACATATATACCTTTAAATAACTTTCCTTTTTGCAATAACAATTTAAGACAAAATTAGAGCTAGAATGAATTATTGAACCAGCGTTTGTCGCCCTTTCAGCAATAACTACTTAAAGCGAGGAACACAGAGGACACGTGTCAAAATCAGTGTACACGTGAAATAACCCTTTACAGTTGGAATTCGAACTCATTCTTTTCATTTAAACTAAACCTAATAACGTCCATTCCCGCCTCCATTTACCCGGTTGGTGCAGAAAAGTAAGAGGTTAAACCCATTTCATTTCGAAATAATCAAATTTCAAAACCTAATGTCTAGAATAAAGTTGAACAGAAACTTCCAAAATCTCTGAAACGACCAATTAGATTTATCGCAATTCTTACAAGTCTACCGGACGTTACAAAAATTGCTGTGACCTCAATTGGGTTTAAAGTATGTTGAATACAAAACCTTCAACTAAAAGGGGTCTAAGAAACGTTTTAAGGTAATTATGATATTATTTCAGATACAGCAACCTATCTGGATTCAAACTAGTAATTCCCTCCCCACTGACTTCAGTGTTAAATTGATACAGGGCGGAGGGCCTGACAAGGACAGCTGTCTAGTCGTTCGGATGGGACGAAAAACCGAGGTCCCGTGTACACATTGGCGTGCATGTAAAAGATCCCTTGGCAGTTGGAATTCGATTATAAGAGTAGGCCGTAGTGCCGCTGCCCGGGCAAAATTTCCCTCATAGCACACTGTATGGCGTATGCTCGTTTTCATTAGCCAAGGTTTAGAAGCAGAACAGTAGGACGTTAAACCCCATTTCATTTCATTTCATTTCAGTGTTACATCTATGACATTTTTTGAAGATTACGAACACCTAGTCTTTATAATCGCAAAGAGTCCAGCATGCCGCAACTCTCTCATATAAATATTGAAGGGGGTTCATGTGGAAGTATATTGTCGTGGCCCCTGTCCGTCCGGACTTCTGTCCGTACGGACTTCCGTCCGCCCGTCCACAATTGTTTGTGGACACTCAACGGGTCACAATTTTTATCCGATTTCAACGAAACTTGAAATGTCGGTTCCTTTCGACATCGGCTACCTGACTGTAACTTCATGGATTATGGTCCCTGATTGTACGAAAAATCGCGTTTTTATCTTGTGGTCACTCTAGAGGTCACAATTTTTATCTAATTTCGTTGAAATTTGAAATGTAAGTTTATAACCCAAAGATCTTGGTTCATTTCGATATTCGTGCATATCGGACCGTCACTTCCTGAATTATGGCCCCTGATTGTACGAACAAATCACGGGGTTTTTTTAGCTTGTGGACCCTATGGGGTTCACTATTTTATTCCGATTTAAAAAAAAACGTCTGAATATATCACCGTCACACTTTAATGACGGTTGAGTTCGAATTTCGTGACAGTCGGACAAAAACTGCCGGAAAAAATGCCGCCCCTCATATGTGTAAAAAATATGGTATATCAAGGTTGTGGGCCCTTTAGAGCTCACAATTTTTGTCCGATTTTGGTGAAACTTGAAATACATGTTTTAAACCCAAAGACCTTGGTTCCTTTCGATATTTGCGCATATCGGATCGTAACTTCCTGAATTATGGCCATTGATTTCACAAAATTTAGAGGTCACAATTTTTATCCGATTTAAAAAAAAACGTGTGAATATATCACCGTTACACACTAAGATCTTGGTTCCTTTTGATAATCGAGCATATGCGAACGTAACTTCCTGGATTATGGCCTCTGATTGTTCGAAAAATCGCATTTTTAGTTTGTGGATTCTCTAGGGGTCAGAATTTTTTTTCCGATTTTAAAAACCGTTTAAATATACCACCATTCTACCATTATAAAGGTTGAATTCAAATTTTGGGGAAATTGAAATGAAACTGCCCAACAAAATGGCCGCTCTTTGTATGCAAATTGTGTAAAGGTTTGTAATACGAAGATTGTGGACCCTCTAGAGGTCACAATTTTTATCCGATTTTGATGAAACTTGAAATGTATGTTCGGTTCCTTTCGATATTCGCGCATATCGGACCATATCTTCCTGGATTATAGCCCCTGATTGTACAAAAAATCACATTATTTTTTTTCAGCTCGTTCTCTGTCCATCTTTCAAAATGTGGGCGTATCTTGCATGGCAACGTCTTGTTTTTTATGGCGTCGTTTTGATGATTTCTCTAATCCATGTCTGTTTACTTCCTGATCTCACCGCATCAAAATCATGAATATTCACCAAAATCTCGCAGACAATGTAAATGCAAACACTCTTTTTAGATTCTAGACAAAATTGTCAAAAAAACGCAATACAAAAGTGAGAGAGAATTGCTCTAATTAGAGGTACTAAATTCATCAGATTCGTAAGATTACGTTTCTCAGTTTCTGCGCCGGTATTGTTGGTATTGAGTCATCTACGCGTATTCGTGCACCTTTTAGTTCCGTTATCGTATACCAAACACATATCGTCATAACTCTAACAATATATTTCAGGACGATATCAGATATCGCGTATTTCTATACCATAAAGATTCAAGTTGACGAATAAATCGAACATTCGTATCCGAAAAGGAGACGTTTATTAACGGTTAGCGTTTATCGTCGATGTAACGGGCCGGTCACGGAGATCCCGAAAAAAAACTTTCCATGAGTATTCAAATTAATAGGTGCTACTGGTCATGGATTCAGAAAAAAATTTTGGTTCATAATGTTAGCCATACATTGTAAAGATCACAAATCCACCGCAGCAATGATTATGTCTTCTTCTTTATCGGAATTCACATAAATCAACGGACCTGTAGACAGACGTTGTTCGTCACACGAGGGCCTGCTGAAAAGTTCTAAGCCTATTTGTGAAAGACCTGTACAAAGTCGATGGTTTCCATTTATTTTTCTACATAGTCACCTTCGAGGTGTACACACTTTTTCCAACGATGTTGCATGGCCTGGAAGAAATTTTCCTCAGCCACCCTAACAAAGCCATTAACAACAGCTGACAAGACATCATCATCACTCGGAAAATGACGACCGTCTAGTTCCTTTTATACGTCCACATTCATAATGTGGACGTATATTGCCGTCGCCCCTGTCATTGCGTGTGTGTGTGTGTGGGGGGGGGGGGGGTATGTGTATGTGTGTCGCCTACAGGCCACAATTTTTAAGTGATCATCTTCAAACTTTACATACTTATTCCTTATACCCTAAGGAGGATCCCCATTGATTTTGGTGCATGCCCGACCCCCAGGGGCAGAGCCACGCCCATTTTCTGTATTTGTTTGTTTGTCGTCTAAAGGCCACACATCTTTGTACCCTAAGGAACATCCCTATTGTTTTGGGTGCATGCCCAACCCCCAGGGGCAAAGCCACGCCCATTTTCTTTTTTTTTATGTCTGTGTGTCGCCAACAGGCCACAATTCTGAATCAATCGTCTTGAAATTTTTTCATATGAGTTACTTATACCCTAACGATGATCCCTATTGTTTTTTTTTTTACCCCCAGGGGCAGAGCCACGCCCATTTTCTTTTCTTTTTATATCTGTGTGTCACCTACAGGCCACAATTCTTAATCAATCGTCTTGAAAAATTTTCATATGAATTGCTTATACCCGAACGATGATCCCTATTGTTTTTGGTGCATGCCCGACCGCCAGGGGCAGAGCCACGCCCATTCCTTATATTTATTTATTTGTTTGTCATCTACAGATCTTATCGTATCACCTTGAAACTTAGCATACATATTCCTTCTATCCTAAGGAACATCCCTATTATTTGTGGTGAATACCCAACCCCCAGGGGCAGAGCTACGCCCATTTTCTTTTTTTATGTCTTTGTGTCACTTGCAGACCGCATTTCTTAATCGATCATCTTGAAAACTTTTTTATACTTATTCCTCATAGCCTAAGGCTACTTTTTTATACGTATTCCTTAATCCTAAGGCTGACCTCTATTATTATTTTTGGTGCATGCATTAGCCACGCCTAATGTTTGTGTGTTTTGTGTTTTGCCTACAGGCCGCAATTCTTAACAGATCCTTTTGAAACTTTGCTTTTAGAATAAAGACATCGATTGTTTTAAAATAAAAATTGTGTTCTGTTAATGTGAACGAAATGTTAAACTGATAGCAGTCCTACAACCCAGTTTTATTTCACAGACCCTCAATGCTAACTGGACCATATCAAACAAAACAGGAATGTGGACGTATATTGCTGCGTTAGCGATGCTCTTGTTCATTTTTGGAAACAGGTTGAAGTCTGACGGGGCCAAGTCGGGTGAGTAAAGTGGATGGTCAATCAGTTCGAAGCCACAATAACCGATTTATGAACAGGGGCATTGTCTTGGTGGAATAGGGCCCCGTTGCTTAACTTTGATAGCTTCACGCAGGGGTCTCAGTATAGGTCAGCATAATCTGTTACCTTTTCAAGATAGTCAATCAGCAGAATACCCTTGGAATCCCAAAAGACCGAACCTATCACCTTTCCAGCAGACGGAACTGACTTGGCTTTTTGGGGGACTGGTGACTCGGGGTGCTTCCATTGTTTAGACTGAATTTTGGATTCTGGTTGAAAGTGATGAATACAGGTCTCATCCATGGTTACAAATTTGACCCAAAAATGATCAAGATCTGCTTCAAAACGGTGCAGGTTGTCACGGGACGTCAGCAATCGGACACATTTCTGATCCGCAGTCAAGAGCTTTGGCACCCATCTAGCAGAAACCTTTGTTATCCCTAACTCCTTGGCGATAATGTGCCTAACCCTCCCATGAGAGATGCCCACAAGCTCACTGGCTAAATGTCGAGTCGTCAATCGTCAATCAGCTATCACCATGTCATGTACCGGGTAATGTTTTCTTGGATGGTTGTTGTTAATGGCCTTCCAGGACGCGGGTCATCGTCAAGGCTCTTTCTCTGTCAAATATGAATTCTACAACCCCTTCTTTGCTCTGGAAAAGGAAGGGGCGTAATCCCCTAAAGTGGTGACCATGTGGTTTGTCCTTTCAGTTGTAGGTACTTGATGATTGGCCTATAGCTAGTTTTGTCCATTTCTGGTAATTTCAATAGGTAGGTTCTCAAGGTGGTCTGGTACGAAAACAATAATAACACTACTGTTGCAGTTCTTATGTCTATGATTCATTAAATGATTGTATTTGTTAGTGGCAAAAGTTTGTTTCAACTCAACTGATCTATCCTTTTCAGGCTAAGAACTTTTCAACTAGCTCTTGTACATTAACCCATTAAAGGGCAGCGTTCCAAACCATAAATTATGAATTGAGTATAATGAGAATTTATCAGTCATAATAAGAATGTGCCTGGATGTTCTTGATAAATTCAAGTCAAATTCAGCTCTGAGGGGTTACTTCCCCTTACCAAAATGTCAGCTTCCACAAGCCGGACTCATGTCGCCAAAAATACAAAGAATGGAATGCAAGTAATATTTGGTGCATTGTTTAAATAATAAAACTTTTGCATTGGCCAAATGAATGCATTGTTTACTTCACCAAATACACAACAATTGGCTTATTAATGTGTAATCGGTTATAAGCTATAACACCATGAAGGTGCGTCCCATAACTTGGATGCTGCCCATGGAAGACCACAATAATTATCATATTTTTTTTTTTTTTTTTTTTTTTTTTTTTAGGAATATTTTCAATATAAGTCATCGTGTTCACTTAGATGATTTATGTACTAATTTATTTAATATTATCGAATGTAACCCAGGATCTTGAATTGTTATTAGAAGTTAGCGATTTTCTTAGAATCCCGCTCCCTTGCCGAAAACCTTAAGTTAACGCGACACTGCTTATTGTTTTTTTTTAACATATTCAGCGTTTCAGAGCCTTACGTTACGGATTTATCAAAAATTTTGTGTGAAGCATTGGGGTCATGAGTGGACAAATATTATTGATATTGAGTGTTTCGTGGCCTTCTGTTCCGGAGTTATCTCCCTTTTCCACAGATCTTGTGAACGTGATAGAGGCCACAGTTTTATAACATATTATTTTCATATTCGATGTATAGCATTGGGACAATCAGAGGATGAGCCCTATCTTTTGCGAAATATAGGCGTATATTTTCCCCTGACAACCACTTGTTCATGGACAAAGCATAAAATGGCTATTATCTGTCAAAAAACGAACATATATTACTCAATGATAAGGGGTTGTAGT
Source organism: Patella vulgata (assembly GCF_932274485.2). Taxonomy (NCBI): domain Eukaryota; kingdom Metazoa; phylum Mollusca; class Gastropoda; family Patellidae; genus Patella; species Patella vulgata. The sequence goes on from NC_065885.2 coordinate 52,242,252, forward strand.
CGCAACTGCTCGAAATTTCGCCAAGCACAGGAAACAATAATTAGCATTGTTAGGAATGCAGCCTCGCGGAAGATTTCGGCCGTTTATACCGTAAGACTTGTCCTTCACCAAATCTCAGAAAGGCACATCATCTCTGCAAATCTCAATTATAACAAAGCTATTTTATTTTACTACATTTAAAACAGTCTATTATTAAAACCATCAGTGACATATTGTTTGCGTCGTGTATTAAGAGTTTGTGCCCCTTTAAGTTTTAGCATACCGTCTCAAATGGAAAAAAAAATCATACGATTTCAAGGCAAGAATTTCCATGTTCATAATCATATTGCTCACTTGGGTCAAATATACCCGAGACCAGATAGTATGTTTCACAGCCCAACATTTCTCAGTCGTCTAAAGATATACATTTAAATATGTTATTTTTGCGTCTACGTGGAACCTGGTTCCTCATGCAAAATCAGGGGCCACCACGCCCCTAAAGCCCCCTCCAAACTAAATTGAGCTTATTCCACGTACTATGTGAGAAAACATTTACAAGATCTGTGAGATATTTATAATCTGATGAATTTTGTGAATATTTAGTGGAATAAGGTTTGGATTTGTTTATTATAACTAAATCATGCACCAGACCAGGCGCGACCCTGTTGTCATCTAGAAATTAGTTCGTGATAACTTTTAAAATGCTGTGAAATAGCATGTTTGTTCAGACACGCGCTTTAAGGAAACAGTCATCTCCGAATCGTGCCAATATATCGCCCACTTTCCCCAAACTTTCGAAAATTTATGACTGAAATAAATTATTTCAATTTAAAATAGCATGTTCGTGTGCAAGTTCATATTCGCAATCATATTCGTTGATATCGTTTTCATCCGGAATGTTTAATCAATAAAGTGATTCACCATCTATTCTCAAATCATCATAGTATACTTGGGAGGAGGGGGGGGGGGGGTGAGCATCAGCCACTTCGCTTTTGTTTCTAATACACAACGCGCCCCTATTTGCGCGGCATTTTATAAATTATATTTCATAAACAGACTATGGAGGCTTTCAATATATACTCTCCAAAAAAGAAACGCAATGTGACATTTCGTCGTCGGTATACCCTCGCTCTACCATCGCCTCGTTTCAACAGGCACCGCGACACGTCGCTGAACCAAACTGTTCTCCAGTCTTGCTATGGCCATACCCTCTGTGTCTGAACTCATTGAATTCGGATTTCACTGTGTCGGCGTATTTCAAAACAGCAGCTCTAACGGGGGACGTCTGGCTCGTAATCCGGTTTCACGTAGACGTTTACGGACTGTCTGGTCTGAGATTCTACGCCGTCTGTGAATTGCTGAGAACCGTTTCCGCTAATGGCGTAACCGGAAGTGACGATCCAGGGCAGGTTGTGGCCCTCTTGTTTGGCCTAGGCTTGGACGGTCACGTGTTGAACTTTGCTTTCGGTATCTATCCCAAAGGCGAGAAATGGAACTCGGGGAAACATTCATCAGCCTGGCTACATCTGTCTGGGATTCACCTGCTTGTAATCGACGTTCAGATGTGGCATCATTTTGGTTCGTTGAGTGTTTACATGTGCAACTGATTTGAAAACCGAGAACCCCGGGATTTTAAAGGCCTTAGATTAGGTTTCATGCGATAAGGTCGCGAAGTTGTTAAATTCGTGTGTCTTTGTGCAATCAAGCGAAAACAAATTTTGGCAAAAAGGATGACCAGTCACAATTAGTGAGCCTTCATTTAAAACCAATAATGAAAGTCTTTTATCCTTACATAATTACATTAAAAACAAATAAGATTTATGGAAACAACGATCTCGTTCAAATAAAACAATGATGAAAAATGGGCTGTACGTTTCTTTTTTTGAAGAGTATACTATACTTTAATATCAATTGGGTCAAGTCCTGGGTTAAAGGTGGTGTGGTGCGTAGTCAACTAACATTTGAAGTCTATCCTAGATAAAGCCCGTATTGTTGAGGCTTTATTACACAAATATCTGAAAACACTATCACAAATTGGTACATGTATGCGTTAGCATAGCATTTCCCTGTGTCAACTTCGATATTTATGTAAATTTTAGTAATACTATCTAATAGTGAATTGTATGAAAATTTACTCAAATGTCATATATCAGAATAAGACACTAATATTAATGAGTTGGGGGCTGAAAGGATCATAATAATTGTTTTTAATTTATGCACGGTATACACTACTAATTTTAATTTTAGAATTCAACTTTAATTTTTAGTCTAATTTATAAATATTGAATTATCCCTTTAGACTGAAACAGTTCCGTTAGTAATACTTGTCTGACACTGGGGTGCTATTTGGAATTACGCTGGCAATTACACATAATAAAGAGCTCAGCGTAAGGCATAAAATATAACATCAGTTAAACAAAGCTGTAAGTGTACACAACCTTAATCTGGGCTTAACCCTGTGATCTGAATTGACCCACTGTCTGAATATTGTCACAATTTCGTAGATAACCCTTACTTAACAGTACCCTATAAACACCATTTCATTTTCCCTATAATACTATCCTAAACACAGTGACATATTGTTTTGTCGTTGCCCATTAGGCATACTCTATTTAATAACATTTTAGCTAATTCTGATATCGAAACAAGACAAAAGAACGAGGAAATAGTGTGTGGGAGATAATGATTATCAGAAAATTAATTTTTTTGCAGCATAATCTTCGTGACTTAGCTACAATGAGTGAAGAATCACTTCTTCAGGATCGGATCTTAATCTCCAATCGTTATTGTTAAGGCATGATATGTTAACTTCCGTAGGTTATTCCTAACTTCTTGTTGGTTATCCCTGTATGCGTACGGAGACGCACCCACTGGGTGATTTATTTCCAGATATAGTGCGCCTTGGCCTTTGTCGTGTTGATATGACGGTGTCTTTTTTTTATATAAAATTTATGTTTTACGGAACTATGAGACGTTTTTGTGCCAAACTGAGCAATAAGTAACATTTTTTAAATTCACCGTTCGCCTATGTTGAGATAATATTTGTAAGGAAAGTATTGGTAAATCTAAAATGGCCATTTTACATGCGGTTGTAATTTGGGCTAAACTTAAATGTTGTGGTCCCGAGCCTAGTTGTATAAATAACTTTTTTTTAGATGTTATAGGCTATTGGCAAATATATTTATTTGGTTGTTTAGCTTATTTTACGGAAGTTGCATAAATAATTTATTTCAGATGTTATTAGCTAATATATATTTATTTCGTTGTTTATTTGCTTATTTTGCGGAACGTAGACTGACCTAAGCCATTTTCAAGCAAATACCTCTGTTTAAACGGGCTCGTTTTCTTTGATTGTTTGTGTTTATTTGAATTTAAAGGTGCGCCAGAAAATTAATAACTGACCATGCACTTCGCGGATTCCGTATTCTAGTATCGATCGCTCGAGTTAAGTCTCGCGGTGAAAGTGACGGGTACAATGCTTACTACTCTCGAAACACTTGATACTAATTTGTCATAAGCACAACAATTACTTTGTCACAATGCCCTGGCAAAGCACACTATTAACCGTTTTGAAAGTATTAACTTTGATTGGATTGCCCAGAAGGATTGTTCGCAGTATATTTTATTTCTTTGTATCCAAGTGTATAAGGGCTAAATAGTATACTTTTATCAAATAAGATTCACTAGTCTATTAAATATATTATATTATTTATTACCTTGTCTGTATTTTGTCTGTAAAATAAGAATAGGCGTAATTGCCTTTTTGTTTCTTCTTCTTTTATTAAACCGCATATCACGATTCCTATCTACTTAATGAATGGTTGTCTTTCTACCACGACTTACAGATAATGCTTTAGTCACGCATTGTATCCTTTAATTTCTTGTAAAGATAAATTGTTGGTTAGATTTCTTTTCTGTAGCACCGTGTTAAAACATTTATTCCAAAGGTATCTCAAAGTATAACTTGATACAGAATAGGATAAATATGTAAATAATGCTCAAAATATAAACCATTCGGATTTAGTTCCGTACTTCCCCACGCCGTCCGCTATAATTTAGAATGTAAAGAAAATGAAACGCCTTGGTCATCTACATTCTGCGCGGTAATATACCAAAAACTAAGTCGAATTATGTTCTATAGTAACACAGAAATGATTAAATTCGAGTTATTTCTAAGACACATCATATTGGTTTCCTAACGTGTATATATATACAGTACCGATCCCTTAACTTGGTACAGCGTGGGATATACAAAGAAGTTAAATAAATTAATGTTCTTTGTCACAGTAAATGTTGTCCTGTTTATCTCATCCCTAAATGGATGAAAAGGAAAAAAGAAACCAATCATCAAAGTCATTTATAATTAAATGTAATCGGAATTTCGTGTGAACATGGTACTATTTAATCGAAGCCCATACAACATAATTTTAATCTTCTTAACTTTCTTGTGTTTTTGTTCATACGCGTGTTAGCTCACGTGTTGTTTTGTGACAAAAGAACGTGTAGCATATGATTTACCAAATGTACTGTAACGAAGGTATTCAGCAGTCTTGGATTATTTACGTCGTATAGTTTTCATGAAGTTGGGATTAAGACACCTGCGCACTACAGTTGCATAACTTTTGTAGATATTATAAAGGGTCACCACAGAGACGATGTCTGTCAATATAGGCACATTGCCAGAAAAAAATTGTGCAATCAAGATCTTCGCTTAGTATATTTCGAAGTTGAATTTGTGAAAAATAGGTATATTTCTGTTCCATTCCATGATTAGCTTTAACTGCAGTAATCCCGTGTTGCAGCACGCAGATGCTTCATCTTTCCACTGAAGGTCCTGTACTCAGAGTAAATTTGCGCACGTGGCCGATAGAAGATGATTCCCGTAAATGTTGTATTCACTGTAAGATGCAACCAAACTTCAACGTCACAAGATATGGCCAGTCTGGGGCCTGTTTTATGAAATTTTAAATAAGATAAACTTCAAATTTTAGTAATTTGATTGGATAATATTAGATTGATTTTAGTGCTTAACCTAACAAAATTGAAGTATATCTACTAAAATTTGGATTTTATCTTTAGTTAAGATTTCGAGAAACAGGGCCCAGGTTTTTTAAGATAGAAGTTCTCCCTTTACCTATTTTTGATAGGCATTTAAAGTCCGACAAAATCTATCCACGTATTTAAAACAAAATGAAATGAAATGAAATGGGGTTTAACGTCCTACTGTTCTGCTCCTATACTGGGCTAATGAAGACGGGCATACGCCATACAGTGTGCTATGAGGGAAATTTTGCCCGGGCAGCGGCACTATCGCCTACTCTTATATCGAATTCCAACTGCCAAGGGATCTTTTACGTGCATTCCATGGTAAACACGCGACCTCGGTTTTTCGTCTCATCCGAAGGAAAATCCAAATGAACTTTCTCGGCCAATGCAGGGATCGAACACCCGACCTCCAGGCTAGCGAGCCAGCGTCTTAACCAACTAGCCACCGTGGCTCCCTTTATTTAAAACAAAGAACTAAACAAAAATGAAATGGTGTTTAACATCCTACTTTTCTGCACCGACTGTTCTAATAAGACGACCATACGCCATATCCCTGCTATGATGGGAATTATGCCAGGACAGTGGCGCTGGATCTTATTCTTATTTCGAATTCTAACTGTCAAGGGTTCTTTTATGTGCACGTCAATATGTACACTGTTGCTGGCTAGGAACCCCGTCATATACAACTGACAAGGAAGAAACCAGGCCGGAGTGAAGCTGAGACATCCGCGTCAGCGAGCTAGCGACTTATCACTGAGACACCGCGGCTCCCAAACCTACATGTAAATATAGACCCCTATCAAATTGGTGCCATTTATATGATTTTGTAAATGTAATCAAATATGAACTATTTTGCTGCAATAAATAAATAAAAATAAACTAGTCGATGGGGCGGGACGATTTACCCAATACTACCCAATACCACCACATACTACAACATAATGATGCGAAATCAAAAATTATCGTATGGTTGGGTGGCCGAATGGTTAACGCGTGCGCGTTGCATCATAAGGTCTGTCATTGAATCAAGTGGCATGGTTTCGATTCCCCGCTTGTACGTGACAAGGAGTAGGATCGCCTGTCCAACCTTGTGGGTTTTATCCGTGTCCTTTGGTTTCCTCCCATTGCTAAAGACCCCCTACGATTGATTGGAATAAAATTGAACCATATGTTAGTCCCGAAAAGACCTAGTTTGTGTCGTGTGGACGTTACCACCCCCTCCCCCTTCTCTCTCCCTCCCGAAATTTTACATGTTTGTTACAAGTGTTTAATGCTCTACATTCCACCTGATCTAACAATTAATCAACAGGATTAAGATTGTTGATTGGATAATCAGTTTGGTTTTGTTTTCTTTTATCAGAAAAGAAACCTAGAGTTGTAATTGTTTAAGCAGATTAGTGAAAGGGGGGCTTATATTATATTATGTGTATTTTATAGTTTTGATAAACTGAAAAGTGTCGACGAAAGAGTGATGTTAATTTATAAAGAGAAACGTGTCGATATATCCCTACAATAGCACCTTTTGGATATACATTACATTGTATTCTAGTAATATCGAAGCCCATCTAGCTATTCTTGTTGGTTTATAAATAGATGCATTTTCTGATGATTGCAGTAGTGTAATGAATGCACATGCTAAAGCTTCCTTTTCTCCAATGCTGTATTTTCTTTCGTATCCATTCAATATTTTGGACGCAATGCTATGGGACGAATCTCACCATTTCTTGCTTTTGGCTTAACTATGCACCGAGAGCATAATTAGACGCATCGCAGGTCAGAAATGTAGGTAAGTTGGGATGAAAAAATGTTAATGTAGGTGGCGTAGTTAACGCGAGCTTAAGTGTTTTGAATGCTTCCATTCTCGACCTTGGCGACCAAGTTTACGTATAGTTTCAGTTATGTTGGCGAGTTGAAGAATCAAATAATAATAATAATAATAATAATAATAAAAACTTTATTTAATGAGGCAACGTATTTAGTTTGCAAAAAAAAAACTAATCTTCCATAGGTCCCTCCTTAACTACAAAGACATATATACATGTAATATCAGGATAAATTTAAAATCATTAGAAATGCAATAGCATTTTAAAGTGGGAAGTTTGATAAGTCACTCCCAAACTACAAAACATATACATTATACAAGTAGAATATAGGAAGAACACTATAATTACACACAAAATAAAATAGAATGCAGTTGCAAGTTAAAAATAATAAGTATGTCATCAGTTGAATATTATGGTTCCTTCAGTGTGCAAAATAAATGAGTTTTCAGTTTAATCTTAAAATTTTCAACATTTTTACACATCTTTATATCAAAAGGCAGATTGTTCCATAAAAGACATGCAGAATAATGAAAAGTACGTTTCATGGATTCCGTTTTGCATTTTTGAAGAAAAAGAGATTTACTGGTCTGTGAACGGAGCAAGATATCCGTTTTGGAAACAAGAGATTTTTCAATAAAATGGAAATTTAGATAAAGTGGAGTGTTAAATTTCCATTTTATAAATGTGCGTAATAATTGAAGAAACCTAATATACTTTGGACTCCACTAAAATTGATTGGCGGCAATAAATCTCTGACTGCTTCCACATTCTCTGGTAACATATGAACCCCATTTGATGAAATAGAATAACCTAACCAGTTCACTTCATTGACTTTGAAAAAAAAACATTTGTTAGGACTAAGTGTTAAATTATTTCTAGTACACGTCATGTTCCTGTTGAGTTTCCGTTACTATAAGAATATCATCAAGTAAATTGTAAACCTTAGTATAATGTCCATCATTTTTTGAAATTCTGCTGTGGATCTGCTAAGCCAAAGGGCACTGTTACATATCTAAACTAACCTAATTCAGTAGCGAATGTTGTAAGTTTCTTGGTATTTTCATGTAGCGGTAGTTGATGACAGGCTGCGTTCATATGAAACCTAGAAATATAGTTAGCTTTTTTAATCGATCCGAACATTCTAAAGGATATTTCCTAGGCACACTGTTTTTATTTACGACGCGTAGATCCACACATAACCTTACTTTTACGTCGAGATAACACTATTGGGCTTAGCCATTCTGCGTGATCGCACTTTTCTATAAAACCGTCACTCAACAAAGATTCTATTTCTCCCTTTAATTCTGTTCCATACGCGAACGGTACTGGACGAGCTTTCTGTGCAACTGGCAGAGCTTCTTCACGCAATATAAACTTATGTTGAAATTTGGTAGTTTTGCCGATTCGATTAAACACTCTAGGAAATTTACTTTTTAGATTTTCAAAAGATGCAATATGATTAACAGTATAAATTTTCTCGGCATCTTTGTATGAATTATTTACTTTAATATCAAACTCGGCTGAATACAAATATTCATTCTCAATAACGATATCGTATCAAGTCCTAATAAACATTCGCCGATAGCATTACGTGATTTAAAACAGATAGGTAAATGCATAACACCAAATATAGGTATATTTCACTGATTGCACGACTTTAAGACAGCGTCTGAATAATAAATCTGATATGTCTGGAAATAACTATCAAACATCTTTTTTGTTTATAATCGAAATTGGTGAAGCATTATCAGCTAGCATATCGAATGGGTAATTGTCACTATAAACTAGAGTCGAAAGCTTTTGTATCGACTGGTTGCCAACACATTAGTGATGAAAATCAATCTGGTTTACTGAACGGGAATTATACACACATGCGTAATGACCATGTTTATTTATAGCTGGACACAATGGATAAGAAGCTTTATGTTGATAACTTACACATCTGACCTTGAACTTGTTTGTCTAGGCCTGTTAAGTCTCATACTATATCTTGGATTGTTCGAGGAAGAATTTGTATACCTGTTTGCATTATGGAGTTTACTGGGAAAATTACGTCTATAAAAATTCATTGCATTTGGGAATCTTGGTGAATAATTATTACTATGCATGTACTGTCTACTTTGATTATTACTTTTGACGAAAGTTTGCCCCTCTTCCTCTGTTGGGGATGGTGCTGGAACATTTGACAGGAAAGTAGAAGCGTGTGTTTTGGTTAATGTTTGACATTCCTTTTCGGTAAGTTCAACAGATCGTGCAATAACTCATGCGGTTTCAAAAGTCAAGTTATTACCGGCCATTAACATTTTTTCGTTAATTGTTCTATTGCAAGTTTTTTTTTCAATGATCATTATATCCCTGATTAACTCGTCTAACAAACCTGCATTATAACCACAGTTTATACTCAAATGTCTTAGGGCAGTCACATACTTACACTAGCGGCTGCCAGAAAGGATACGCTCACATTTTGCAAGAGATGGATAGAGAACAAGCTAAAAACAAACGCGATTTTTTTGTACAATCACAGGCAATAATCCAGAAAGTTATGGTCTGAAATGCGCAAATATCAAAAGGGACTGAGGTCTTTGGGATATAAAGTTTCATCAAAATCGGATAAAAATTGTGACCTCTAGAGGGTCCACAACCTTCGTATTACCACAGGAATCTGACCTTCTATCCGTATATATATGCATACACCATGTCGTACCAGACAATATATAATAAAAAACAACAGGAATGCAATGCCTGTTGAAAACTCGATCTTACCTGCTCTCGCTTCGGCTCGTTTTTTTTTCAACAATTCGTAATGTCAGGCAACCAAACTTCTGTCAATTCACTCAGATATGTTTTTTCTTCAATCTAGTCGTTTTGATTTGCATAAATACTCCCACAAAACGATATCATCGCCACTTGTTTCCAATATTTACTTCGTTTTCGTCCATTTTCATTTTGTCACAGCCGCCATGCGCTGACGTCACACAAATAGACGCATTCGACAGACCTCGTTTTTTTTGTTGCTGGGGTTGAGGGATTCTACCGATATTCGCCGAATATGTATAGACGTTTCATAGACGAATCCGCAAGCTAAAATGCGATTTTTCCAACAATCAGGGGCCATAATCCAGGAAGTTACGTTCGGATATGCGCGATTATCAAAAGGAACCAGAATCTTAGTGTGTAACGGTGATATATTCACACGTTTTGTTTAAATCGGATAAATATTCTGACCTCTACAGGGACCACAAGGTAAAAATGTGATTTTTTTGTACAATCAAGGGCCATAATTCAGGAAGTTAGGATCCGATATGCGCGAATATCGAAAGAAACGAGATCTTCAGGTTATAAACAAGCATTTCAAGTTTCCTCAAAATCGGATCAAAATTGTGACCTCTAGAGGGTCCACAACTTTGATATATCAGATGTTTACACTATTTGCTTACGAGGGGCGGCCATTTTGTCCAACAGTTTGGGTCAACCAATTCGAACTCAACCAAAATTACGGAGTAACGGTGATATAACGTTTTTTTTTTTAAATCGGGTAATAATTGTGACCTCTAGAGGGATCACAAGCTAAAAACGCGATTTTTCGTACAATCAGGGACCATAATTAAGGAAGTTACAATCCGATATGCGCGAATATCGACAGGAACCAAGATCATTGGGATATAAACATGCATTTCAATTTTCATCAAAATCGGATCAAAATTGTGACCGCTAGAGGGTCCACAACCTTGATATACCAGACGTTTACACTATTTGCGTACGAGGAGCGGCCATTTTGTCCGGCAGTTTTGGTCCGATTTTCACGAAATTCGAACTCAACCAACATTATGGTGTAACGGTGATGTATTCAAGCGTTTTTTTTTTTTACATCGGATAATAATTGTGACCTCTAGAGGGACCACATCACAATCTAAAAACGCGATTTTTCGTACAATCAGGGGCCATAATTCAGGAAGTTACGATCCGATATGCGCGAATATCGAAAGGAACCAAAATCTTTGGGTTATGAACATGCATTTCAATTTCATCAAAATCGGGTGAAAATTGTAACCTCTAGAGTGTCCACAAGCTAAAAACGTGATTTTTCGTACAATCAGGGGCCATAATCCATGAAGTTATGGTCCGATACATGCCAATATCGAAAGGAACTGAGATGTTTGGGAGATAAACCTATATTTTAAGTTTCGTCAAAATCGGATAAAAATTGTGACCTGTAGAGAGTGTCCACAGACAAATTGTGGATGGACGGACGGACAGGGACGACGGCATAATACATATAACAAGGTACAATTTTAAGCGACGTTTCGATGAGGATACTCTTGTATTTATCAAGCAAATGATACAGTGTGTGAATGGTAGGCAGATATATACAGAATATTTAACAAAAATAACAATCAAATACAATTAAAACTTAACACCTTTGATAAGGGGACCATTTACAACTGTTATAGATAAATAATAATTTACAGAGAAGTGTGTATGTATGGGGGGGGGGGGGTATAAGTGAACAAAGTGATCGTTGATGCAAGGGACACAATAAATATATTAATTCAATAAAAACTGAAAATCATGAAAGTTATAAAACCTATTATTAGACTATAAAACTGAACGAAGGGAGCCGTAAATATATTCATTCAATAAACTGAAAATCAAGCAACCGGAAGAATACTGTAAATCAAGATATGTAAAATGTATAATTAGACTGTAATAAACTGGATAAGCACTGAAATAGAACAAAAGTATGGATGCTAGGGAAACCATAAATGTATCAATTCAATAAGCTGAAAATCATGAAAGATAAAGCCTATTGTTAGACTGTATTTTAATATTTTTCGGTTTCCGTCGACCAGTACATATCTTATTCAATAAACTGAAAGTCAATAAATGTGAAATATATTATCAGACTGTAAACTGGATAAGTCCTGAAAATCAAGATATGTAAAATGTATAATTAAGACTGTAAAACTGGGTAAGCACTTAAATAGAATAAAAAATATGGGAATCAATGTATAAGTTGGTCATAAGCCCTTGGTATAAAGAGTCCCACATCACGGTTTAACTTGGGCTTGGTGTGTTTTATATTGTTGACCCCAAGAAGTTTCCTGGTTTTCTTCTGGTGATGATGTACTGCTAGGGTTCTTGTTTGGTCCCATAGGATAGTATTGTATGATGTCCGTTGTTAATAATAATAAGGCTGAGGGATTGGTGGAAGCTAGTGACTTGTGCTCTTTTATTCTTACATCAAGTGGACGCTTCGTTTCACCTACATACTTTTCGTTTTACGAGCAAGTTATTTCGTATAAACATCCTCTGGGCTGGGGGGGGGGGTCTTTTGTTTTACCATTAGCTTGTAATAAATTATGTATGGTTCTGCCGCTTGCGAAGGTGACGTCGAGGCCCATTTCTTGTTTTATCAACCTTCTATTCTGGTAAGAGATTTTGAAATATCTAAGACAAAAAAGTTCTGGAAAGTTTGGCGTGTAAGGTTCGAGAAAATTTATGCGCCATTTTGACGACGTTGAATCGGGAAAAACTTCATCGGCTGAACCGGACAGAAAAACACCAAAAATACCTAGGATAATACAACTCTTGACTTAAAAACTTGTTCTCCGACATCTCGTCGCCATATTATGTAGGGATGCTGTATTTGTGGGTTATTCATTCAAGGCAAGGAACAGAATAAAGAAAGTACTACTTCATTGAATGTTGACTGAAAGCATGGCCCTCCAACTATCCTTTATTACGCATAAGCAAGTATTACTGTAAACAATCTAATATTCAATACATCACAACAGTAATAAGTGATTTTTTATTTAATGATATATAATGATTGACATATACAGAACAAAATACCTGTTTTTCTCATTTTAACTTCGTCGTCTTGGAAACCAACTGTAAAACCAAAGAAGATGATTAATCTGAGTAGAGATCTATCTATCGATTGTAAAGGGAGATAACTGGGTAAACATTTCAATTGTCTGCTAGCAGCTAATTGTCGAATATTCTTTGCAGTAACCATACTAATGTGCTGCTATTTGACGATATTAGGTTTGTATTTGATCATATTGGGTAGTATTTGATAAGTATTTGGTAGTTAACTTGCTATTCAAGTAATATGTCCATTATGCATCATTATGTTGCAGTATTGGGTAGTATGTGGTGATATTGGAGTGGTATTGTTTCGGTCCCGTAGCCAGCTCGTAAAATTTGGTGGGGCTATAGAATTTTTTGGAGGGACTGAGGATGTGGGCGGCTAAGCCGTGCACCGCAAAGCGCCGAAGCCTCGAGCCATGGCGGTTGGTCTGGGGTTCCTTCCCCAGAAAATTTTGAAAATTTGGTGCTCTCTCCTCGCATCTGAGTGCATTCCTGGGCTTCAAATTGAAGTGCCTCAGGCAGGATTTTATGGCTGACTTTTCTGAAATTTCCTTCTTCGACTCCTCCAGCCGATATCATCTTAAGGGTAGTAGAGAGTGTCTTTTGATTTACGCGGAGAACTCTAGGCCGGGCAATACAGCTGTAGTATCAAATTTCAAGTGAACTATAGATATTCTTTTATTCTATTCATAGAATTACAGTATAGGCTGCCCAATAGGCACCTTATGTTAGACACAATAGGCACCTACATTTTAAGCGCCCGTAGGTACCCTACATCGGGTGTAGGCAAATGCCTACATCTGAACCGGCACCTTGTCGGCGAACAAATAAACCAGGGCTTCTTTTAAACCCGTAACCCGGGTATAAAATGGCAGGTCCCAGGAAAATGGCGATAAATTATGCAGCCTCTGGTACCATCAAGAGCTCCAGCTAATTTTGAACTATTTCTTCTTCCTATAGCGTAATGAGGTGGACAACCCCTTCCTAATAACCCGTGCAGTTTGAAATGAAAGATTGACACAGCCGGGCACTTGGTATCGTAGCAACGCGCGTAAACATAACAAAGCGACTCATGCTGGCGCGGCTCATTCAGATATCATCAGCATTGCGGCTTACCTTATTCGCCGATTTCTTGATTATCCTTACATGACAGGCACGCCTCGATGGACCATGCTACGAGCCTACGGGTCGCCTACCAATTTGAACACTTCTAAAAAATCATTATTGTCGGCAAAATATTCGGGGTGGGGGTGGGGGGCTAATTCGATTTTTTGGGCGGAGGGGATTGGAGGGGGTGGGGGGCTTAGCCACCCCATAGCCGTCCCGTGGATACGGGCCCGTATTGTTTAATATTGGGTAAATCGTCCCGCCGTATAGATATAGATTTGGATATCATTCATCTGCTAAATCGTGGCTACTGTACTTTTAAAACACATAATACGAACTTTTAGTTTTATCCACTTAAGCCACTACGTTCTGGAAAATGTTGCCAAACGGTCTCTAACTATGGACAAACAGTGTGAACGTAGTAGCAACGGTTTACGACCTGCTTATAACTTCATGGACGGGAAGGTGCTCTAGAACTTCGAGTCTGTTCAAAATTTTCCAACATGACTACGAGCTGAATTACCGTACTATGAACGGAATTGTCTTACTTCGATCATACTTGGGACTTGTAACCGCGTGATGTGGTCGAGCGTCAAATAGCAGTACGACCGGGCCAGTTCGCAGCCCCTCAGTACGCTGGGACAAGGTTGAGTATAAAAATATGGGCTGTTTCCCAACTGGTTGATCATTTGGCACGAGATTTCTTGCAGTGCACATCACTTCATGATTTTCAATATTCTCAACATTTTTAACCAGAACCATTGAACCTGTGAACATTGGTGTCATGCATCTTCTGTTGAAAGTAGGGCAACAGTGCAATGAAATGTGAGAAGAAGGAGAGAATCAAGAAATTTTTGGATCCAGAACTGGCTGAAGCGTGAGAGAAGAATAGCCGTGGGGCATTATCGTCTGCAGATGAAGGAGCTCCATCTGAATGAGCAAGTCTTTCTTCGACGTCTTGAGAATCACCCCACTGTGTTTGACGAACTTCTTGGACGCACCACCCCTTGATTATACAGACAAGACACCAACTACAGAGAGGCTCTGCAACCAGGGATGAAGCTGGCCATCACACTGCGCCATCTCGAAACAGGAGATTCCCATGTCACCATGCAATATGATTTCCGGGTAGCAAGAAACACAATATGTTGTTAGTGAAAGAAGTTTGTGATGCCATGGTGATGGAACTCAAAAATGATGTCATCATCTGCCCTGCCCCGTTGAGAGAGATACATGTAACGAAGCTGCTGAGAGGTTCATGATTCGCTGGAATGTCCAAGATGCCTGTGGTGCCCTGGGTGGAAAACATATAGCCATCAAAAAGTCTCCCAAGGTGGGAACCATGTACAATAACTACAAAGGCTTCTGTCTTTACAAATTCATATGGATAGGTGTTGGTGTTTGTGGAAGCCAGTCTGGTGCCCAGATCTACAACCATTCAGAACATTGAACTCCCTTCAGATAAAATTACCGGTATTGAAATAAATAAATTAACACACCAATAATAAATTTATAGTTTCAGCAGTAACATCAAAAGATAATTAAGTATAAATTATGGGTTTTTAAAGATGGGTTTCCGCGTACAAACTGTGTGATTTAATGGTATATATGGACTAAAAACATATTTAAACTAATTAATTTGTCATAACTTTGCTTCAAATCCTCCTCAAACATTGTAATTGCGAAGGAATGTCCAGCTATAAAAATTCGATCAAATCAGGTCATGTTTACGTCACGTGACTTACCTCTCTTGGAAGTCAGAGGAGAATTCATTGCATACATAAGACGATGTTGTCTTTAATCGCTTACTATTTATTACAAATATCGAATCCTAATTAAATTCTCGGATTATCCACTACCCGCGTCTTTTTCCGTCATTTTTATCTCAGAAAGTGTTGTACGTCTAACTCTTCATAAAGTTTATCAACTTGTACATCAAGCGCTCAATGTTCGCGTGTGACCTTTAACATCACGCGTGCAGAAATTCCTAATCGTCGGGCTGTCGATTAGGGGAACCCTTACATTTTTGTCCTGTATACGCTCCATGAGGGTTTTTTTAGGTGAATCCAGTATTTTTCTAATAAGATTGGATATCTTTACTTTCTATATAAACCACAATTACCACACTTTTATTGGAAATAACCATCCGATAAATACTTTTCTGAGAACCCATCTTTAAATTATGCAAAAAAGTCTAAATAGCCAAGGTTTTATTCTCCATCAAATGAATTAGTACCACAACCCCACAAATTCAATACTAGTAAAAATATATGATATAAAATAAGAAAAAAAAAAAAAAAAAAAAAAAAACACCCGCCCCCACGAAATAAAATAATACAAGTGCCGCTTATTGATCCTCGACCACGTCACCTTGTAACACGTCCCTAGTAGGATCAGAGTATGGGGTAAGAACGTTGCCCCTCCGTCTAATTGCAGAACGGTGACAATTTTGAACAGGCTAAAAGTTCTAGAGCATCCTACCAGCCCGAGTTCGTTCACAGAGTTCTTAAAGAGATCGTAAACAGTTGTTACTGCGTTCAGTCATCTCGCACACAGTTTGAGTCCGTTTGCAAACATTTTCCAGAGCGTAGTGAGAACTAGTTTGGTGTGATGGGAGCTTGATCACCACCGCTCGAAGCGTAGAACGGGAAGAAGAATGGCAAGAACGCGATGGGTTTTTATAGCCCTCGAGCCAGGACGGGGTTGCACATGCTGAGAGCGTTCGAACGCACTAAGAACGAGACATGGACGCGTTGAACTATCCATAAACTGTGTGGTCGGGTTACAAACTAGTTAGACATAGTTAGAATCATTGGGGTTGTATTGGGAACGGGTTTAAACTTATTACGGACGGGCTTGGACTCTTTGGAAATGGCAAACATGATATGAATTGACTGTGGACGTTGTACAGACGAGATAGAGGTATTGAGAACTAGGATCGTATTAGAGACATTATTTACAGATTGTACCCGGACCACAACCCGTTTTACAATTTTCTATTTCCTTTTCTAGAACGTAGTGAGAACTAATTTGGAGTGACAGAGGCATTACTAAAAAAACGACTGTTCGTACGCTTTCTCTTAATGGTTAGTGTACGCATATAAGCACCGGTCGCTTTTATGAACTCGCATAAAGCATTGCACTTCACAGATAACCCATCCTGGCATGACATTAATAATTTATAAAAGAAAAAGTTATTACTTTATTAAGCATACACACACGCAGACGAAGCAAGAGTTTCGAATAATTATTTAATAAAATGCTTTTATGAACTCGCATAAAGCATTGCACTTCACAGATAAACCATCCTGGCATGACATTAATAATTTATAAAAGAAAAAGTTATTACTTTATTAAGCACACACACACGCAGACGAAGCAAGAGTTTCGAATAATTATTTAATAAAAATGACTTTGTTTTTTCGGAAACATTTTTATTATACTATACATTAAATATCCATTACGGTGTCAAAAGATAAAAAGACGCCCCTTTATAAATAATGATATTGATGAGCTGGTTATCATCTTTCAATAAAATTCATTAATTCAAGTAGTTTGTGAAATACTGACATTCTTTTATCCCTTATAATCTGTCTATTAGTCTAATATTCTAGCGTCACGTTGCGCGCATCGCCAATGAGTTGCGCAGCTCTGTTCCATTAGCCAATGGATCATTCCATACAGGCGATGTATCACGATGGATGCGTTATATATTTGTTGTGGTAGTTTTAATGGCACATGATAAAATGATGTATGGATATACGTAGAAGACCATAATTGCATATGATGGGTTTATTTTAAAATGTCCGGAATTCTGATAAGCGACTTCGTTAAACCTACAGTGTCTGACAGATTAGTTGAAAATAGAAAAGGAATAATTCGTGTATTTTTAAAAGGAAGGAGAAAGTCTAACATAATTGAAGGTAAGGTGATATTATTTTATGCATACATTAATACTCTAATGTATGCATAGTGTCCCATTCCCCACCAAATATTCGGCCGACCTGATCCCCCAAATCAAATAGTCCCGTGCATCTATTTACAGGCACACTCTGGGTTGTAGCAGGGGTGGACCCAAGAGATGGCCACCTCGCTCGTGGATATCCATAAATGACACCACCCGTTGCACAGAAATGAGAACTTATAATAAACATGCGACCATAAATCGGACGAATATAAATTATTGACTTGACGAGAAATAATGCACTCCAGGCCCTGGGACAAGCAACTCTGTTTATTTTATTTTTTTATTTTTATTTTTTTTTTAATACCCAAAATCATTTTGAACCGGATTCAAGCGGGAGGGGGCCCACGCGCGAATGCCCGGACAGGTGGCTTATAGTTTTTAATTCACTATTTTAGTCCACTAGGTACCGATTTGTTTTACTTTACGATCAAGTAACAGTATATATATTTTTTTTTTAAATTTATACCAACAATTTCCTTTTTAAAAAAAAAATACTCGGCATAGCTTCGGGTCCTCTAGGCTCTGGGCCCTGGACAAGTGTCCCAGCTGCCCCCACCCTATCTCACGGACCCCGCTTCCATGCCCTGGAAACTATAATACTTGTACGGGCCTAAGGTCTACAGGGTCCATTGATGTCCAGTTTCTCTTCTCACTCGAGACTTACACTAATGTTTACTTTTAGAGTTACGGTGCTCACTAAAATCGCCACACTGCGATATATTTTATTAATTATAATAGAAAGCGACTTTGTGTAGCTGCTGCCATGACCTATGCAGTGAAAATCGATTTGACGTAATGCACACCGGTGTAGAGTCTCTAAGAACTAAGATTTGTAGCGTCAAACGCAGCCCCTCCTCAACGTTTTATAGTACAAACTATTGATATACACACGACGGGTCAGCGATTTTTTATTACTGGATGCTAATAAGTATAATTTCGACCATCTGTTAATTCTAGCAATGTACTATTTCGATTGGCTCCACCGTCGTCTCTCTCGGGAATGCGCCACCAATTTTCAGTGTCCCGTTTAATTGGGTTTAGTGGGTTGGTACTCTAACCTATAATCCATTTGTATATCATGATTTCTATAAACGCTTTTGCCCAAGACGTTGCATGGTGTTACTGTATATGTGGTAGAAAGCACCGAACCCAATGATAATTTTGGGCGAAAGTTAGAACTGGGCAAAGAGACGAGAATGACTTTAAATCAGTGTGGCTATCTATGCTGACCTTGGGCATAATGAAATAGTAGCTTTCACCGAAAGGATTTAATTGTTGGCATTTCCAAAACCTATGAGCAGACGTATCATACACTAATTAGGGATTAAGTAAATCTACCCAAAGATTTGGGAGAAAATGTCCTGCGTCTCTGTTTAATTTTGGTTTATGCGTTCTGATTTCTAAGGCTTCTCGGAGAATTCTGTTTTTGCCATATTGATAAGTTTCTGGCTAGAATTTCTGCATTTTCCCAGTTGATTTTATACTGCGGGTTTTCGACAATATATTTTGCTATTGCTGATTTGTTATGTTCTTGTTTTCTGACTGCAGTGTGGTGTTCTTTTATTCGAAATCGGCCGGGATGTTTCTTCTATATAGATTTCATTACGCTCACACTTTATTTTATATATAACACCCCTTGGGTCTTCTTTTTGTTGTTTTATTCTTCCATTTGCTTTTAAAATGGTTTTGGGTATAGTTCCGCTGCTGAACACTACATCTGTGCCGATTTGTTCCTTAAAAATTTGGTTAATTTGGTGACTGGCTGGTCCTATAAATGGGATGTTGATAAATATCGAGTGATTTCTTTTAATACTATCGGGTGGTTTGCAAGTATACGTCAGGGATTTCTTCATTGTCGATTTAACAATGTTGACAGGGTAGTTATTATATTCCGTAAGGGCATGGTTGATGTGCTGTAATTCATCGTCGAGTAGGTCTTCATCTAGTTAAAGTACTTATGACTCCTGTTTGACTTTGGTTGGATGGTTTGAACTAGTATGCATGTATTGGTCTGTGGGTAGGCTTGTGACACACGGTGGTTTTTAGATATCTGCAGCGTTGTTTACTAATACATCTAGTTATAATTAAATTTCATTCGAGAATGGACAATGTTAAGATGACCAAAAAGGTGCTGTGGGTTCTGACTTGGTCCATAATCACAAATATATCGTCAACTTTTCTTATCCATTTTATTGGTTGGAAAGGTGCAGACCTGAGAGCAGTTTCTTCAGAAAACGTCGTGTATACTTTTGTTATGAGTGGGCTTATTGGGAACCCATGGGTAAACCATGTGCCTGTTCATAAATATCCGCTTGCCATGAAAGTATGAGGAATTGAAGCATTCATCTATTTCAAGATGACAATTTGATTCATACATGCTGTAGACGCAAAACAACCTGTGCGGATTTGTCACCACAAAGGTTCCACATGGGATTGGAATAAAGAAAATCGACTTTCAATAAATCTCAATATTATTTAGAATCTGTCGAGTTTTTCACCATGAGAGTTCCATGGATTATTTTTAATCTCTTCTCGGTCCCCTTATGTTGACGCTGTACTGGCAAAATATCCCCTTATAGAAGACTCTGTGGCATATACCCGTCTTCATTATCCCGGTTGTCGCAGAAAGTAGGAATTTAAACCTCATGACATTTCCTTAATATGATTGCTATGTGTACCTGTAGGCTAGTGTTTAAATGCCTCAGGTATGCATATTTCATTTATATGTATATGTTACACCATTGATTTGTAGTTAGATTGTGGAGATAGCTGTTCCAGGAAGTCCGAAAGTAGGTTTATTTCTTATTTAAAACTCCATTAATGTTGATTTTTATACTTGTTCGGGGTGCGTAAATATTTTAGCAAATGAAATCTTCAAGCACGTTCAGTATTACATGAAGAAATGTACAGGGACATTAATATCAAAACAATTGTGGCTTTTGCGCTCAGAGCGGTTGCAAAATCAGAACTGACCACGATTCCATTTTATTATATTAAGCACGATCGTGTGTGAGTTGCCAAAGTGGACCAAAGTCAGATGATGAGTGCAACGTGACATGATTGTTGTATCAATCTGGAACATTCAGTGTAATTTACTCATGATTTAAAGATTATTTCATGAATAAAGCCATTATTTAACCTAACAATACACACCAATAAATTTAATGGCGCTACGATACATATGCACAATCTCACGATTTACGATTTAAGGAATACTCTCCTATGTTTGTAAACACATTTCATAAGCCTTAGAATCTTTGTCCAAATCGGTGTTTCACATTTGTAGAAACGCGCTATAGCACAAATTTACTGCCTAAAGAAGCAGAATGGTGGTATTCGTGTAAAAATGAAAAATACGTATCAAAGCACGGGGGTTACCCTCTTGCTTGGTTCAGCAAATACAACTGGGTTCGAAGTTGTTGTTTTTTTATCGTTTAAAATATACTTACACAAATTCAAGCGTAACATTTCCATTTTTAAAATGTTTTAATGTTCGAGGTATAATCCCTAGAGCAACACGTGCATAAAAATTAATTAACTTGATTAATGAATCAAACAGTTTAATTGACAAAGGGAACATTGACACGAGAAAGAGTTTTTTTAATATTAAAGTGAGAGGATGGAGGGTGGGGGTAAATAAAATTCGACGTAATTATATGAAAAAAAACAACACACACGCAAGATTTTATAAATCTACACAAGTTTGTGTTAAGATATTGAAAAGAACACAAACTTGTGTTAATGCAATGTAAAACAACACAAGCTTATGTAGAATATTTTTAACACAAGTCCTTGTGTTGAGATCCAACACAAGTGTTTTTTCAGTATTAAAACCATTTCTTACCAGCGTTATTTATTTAAGAACATAATTGGATTTTCTTCTAATATTAATTTTCTAATCTCAATAGTTTACAATATTAACGAGTGATTATAGTTTACTGTTAAAGAAAATATAATAGAGCTATACAATATAGATTTATCAGTCTAAGTATGTAGATTACAGGTAATTTATCTATGAATATGTTAAATAGAAAGGGTGTCGGGTTACTTCCTTGCTTTGACATGAAGGATTTTGTTAAAGAACATACATATCAGGCAACCACTTGACGACCCAATTCATTTGTCAGTGTTTCGCGACATCACGTTCGTCACCGTCTCAATTGGTATGGGGCCTGTCATGTAACCTTTATGTCAAAGATTGCGCAAATGAATTTTCTGATCATTGAGCTCAAGAGTCCTAACAATAAAGTTAGATACAAACATTTTTGGGGGCGGTGATTTCTCTTATGAATAACACTGACCCGTGTTTCAAATGGTTGCTACCATCCGTAAATGTTGCTCTACATTACAAAGCTACCTTTTGATGTCACTGACCATAACGTTAAACAATCTGAGAATGATTCAAGAACGTTCCCTCATCCAGACTATGATCCATTTTACGCTTGCCAAAAGTCGCTACTGTCTCTTCAAACTACCTGAGTAAATTTGGTTTCTGCGATGTTCTCGGGCTAATTCGGTTCCTCCCATTGGTAATTAACCCCAATGTGGAACAGTTTCGTGGATGTTGGCCCCCTTCAAATTCGGGAGCGGACTAGAATTTTAGTCAGACATCATACGGGTGTTTTGAAAGATAGCTGGGATTTTCACACAACTGTGAAAAGCCGATCATAGTTATGTATTTACTGTATAGCATTTCAACAAGACTATTCACAATGCAGAGAGCATATGCGTGGTTTCACGAACTGGCAGTGATATCAAGGCAGGTTTTAGATAATAGATTAGAGTCGGAGTATTGTACATGCTAAATTTAAAGCTGGGGTGAATATCGGACGAAACGTTCCGTCAAATGGCGCTCCCCTTTACGCAAATAGTGTAAAATCATGTAATACCAAGGGCGTGGGCCATATAGGGGCAACAATTTTTATTCGATTTAGATGAAACTTAAAACGAGTATAGTTCTTGGGTGAGTTAAATGTGGTTCACATCACCCCCACCCCCACCCCATACGTTTTACGTAAAATGTGAAATATGAATGCATGTATGTGTTAAGGATCAATAGTTCTTGGATGAGTTCGACTTTGGTACGCATCAGACTTTCCATTCTTGAGCTATAACCCCTACTTTTACGCAAAATGTGAAATATGTATGAGGGGCTACAATTGTTGTCTTATTCAGATGGAACTTAACAAATATGTTAAGGATCAAAAGAGCCTTATTGAGTTTACCTCTTCCACACCCATTTCATGCAAAATATAGACGGATCTTGCTTGACAACCGCTTGGCCATAACTGATAGCAGTGAATTATTTGATGGATAAGGAACACAAGGAAAGAGTGTGAGAAAAACTCTGTCTCGTTGTGTTTTTAATTACCTAATCGGTCATAGATACAACGAAAGGGAGATGGGGTTGAAATATAGATCGACTGTTCACGTCATTTTAAAATTCGGGCTATGTCTGAACTTTCACATTCCATGAATTCTAATCTTTTACTAACAAAGCAAAATGTGTTATCATTATCTAATGATGGCGGGGCATAATTCCTATTCATGACATCAATATTTATACGCCTACGAGGTATTATGTCTTCGTCCCTGTCCGTTGACATTTGTTTGTGGACACTTTGCAGGTCACAGGTTTTATCCGATTGTGACGACAGTATTATTTTTATATCCTAAAAATCTCGGTTCCTTTCAATATTGGCACGTGTAGTAGGGCACCGTAACTTCGTGGATCATTGTCCGTTTGTGCCCTCTAGAGGTCACAATTTTTATCCGATTTTTATGAAACTTAAATTATGTGTTTATATCCTAACGATTTCGGTTACTTCGTTTATGGATTATCGGTTACAGGGTTAGTCAGATTATACAATACAGTGTAAATATCATGAAAACAAATCATACGAAATTGTAATCTAATTAGATGTTTGATCAGTCCCAGTTCGGGAGAAAGCACTATTTAAGAATTGACACTTAACAGATATTTCGTCTAAATATCTTTATATTTTTTTGATGTATGTTATTTGTGTTTGTATTTTCAGGCATAGCTGTCCACAGACAACAATGCGTGGAATTAAATGATAAAAGTGGTAAGTTACATACGTCATCCTCTTTGTTTCCCCCAGTGTTTAAAAATCCGAATTTAGCAAGTGCAACTTAAGTCCGGTACAGATCATCATACATTTGTCTGAACATCATCATACATTTTTATGGTGATATCCTGATTTGTTTCAACTTGTTGTGGATTCCATAATGTATCTTTAAGTAAATAGGACATCGCTGTCTATTCGACAACTCCTCGTGATAAATTGAAGGTAATCTTACCAGATAATGCCATTTGTAGAAAAAGGCACATTAGTTGTCAGAAATCTTCACATGTATTTACGATAATGAATATTTGGTGTTCCCAGAATTTTTTTTTTTTAATTCTTCTGACATGTGACATGAAAATCAATCGGCAAAACCATTTACCTGCGACACCTATAAACGATGGAAGATATCATTCACCGGTGATCCGCCCAATAGTCGATATCATTCACCGACCATCGTATATAATCAACTGACAACGATATTATGAAGATACCATTCACTGACAACCGTGTAACAAATCGAAGATACAATTCACCGATGCCTCAGTTTAAGCCATTCGATTCTCTAGAGAGTTGATTGTGGACTTGTCATGTGAATAAATGTCTAATTAATGATTTATTTAACATAGAAAGCCAGAAAAACGCTCGGCAATATATATATTTTATTTCAATTTCTTTGTCATTTCTCGTCTTGATAATTTTAATTGGCTTTTATATGGACTGCCTTTTTGGTAAATTTGAAAAACATCAAAATTCCGCTGCTAGACTGCTAGGCTTTTGCGGGTCATATTACTCCTATGCTTTTTAATTTGCACTGGTATGGTTGCTTGTCCATCTCAGAATTCAATATAAGATTTTACCGTTATATTATCTTTACGATATGGCATATTGTATCCAGCTTTGTCGTTCTCTTTATCTTACCAGCTAAATGAGTTCCAGTGATAGTTCGTTTGATATGAAGTCTATTTTAAATCTTAATAACCTCGTTTTGAAATGACAAATTGAAATTGGGAACCGGATAGAGATGAGTAAATATTAAAATAAATAAGGAGTAATATACAATTAATCTTCTCTAACCCTTAAAGATACTTTCCCAGAAAAGTATTTATCGGCTGATTATTTCCAGTAAAAGTATGGCAATTTTGGTATATATGGAAAGTAGAAACATCCAATCTTACTAGAAAAATACTGGATTCCCTGAAAAACACCGATGGAGTGCATACAGGGCAAAAATGTAAGGGTTTCCCTAACCGCCAACCCGACGATTAGTGATGTCTGCTCGAGTAACGTCAAAGTTAGTGAGCGCTTGACGTATATGTTGATAAACTTGATGGTGCAACAGTTTCTGAGTTAAGAAACCACGGAAAAAAAACCTGGACAGTGGATAATCCGAGAATTTATTGGGCTTCGATATTTGTAATAAATAGTCAGCGATGAAAAACAACATCGTCTGGTATATGCAATGAATTCTCATTCGGTTTCGCACCTCTTTTTATCGATTATTTATAGCAAGGGTATTCCCTGACAATTACAATATTTTGAGAAGGATTTGAAGCAAAATTATGATAAATTAATTAGTTTGAATATGTTTTTAGTCCAAATATATCATCAGTTTGTATGCGTGTTAATTCTATTTAGGTTCATCTATGAACTGCTGACCCTCACGTTATTCTACTGTTAATCATTTAATTGTCATCAATCGTAAAGATTGCATTGTGTTGGAGATAAATCTGTCTATTGCATGTCTTTCCTTTGGCCTATATAAATTATTAATTAGACATTTATTCACATAATCAACTCTATAGACCAGTGATTCTCAACCATTGTGCCACGACACACAGGTGTGCCGCGAGATCTTCCTAAGTGTGCCGCGAAATTTTGAACGGCACACTAAGAAAATGTGCAAAATCACGTGATCCCAATAGAGTATTCACTGGTGTCTACTGATAAGTTCATGGCTGTGTTTTTCTTTATTTAATTTGAGTCATTCTATGTTTCTATGACTAGTCTCTGTGTACGGTTGTATTCCGTCTGACTTACAATGTTTCTATTTTGCCAAATTCAGTTGTGCTGCTATTAGCCAGGTGTGCCGCTACTTTTTTTCCAGCAAAAAAAGGTTGAGTACCACTGCTATAGACCATAAGACTGTCGAGATTTTAGTGGATTGCATCACGATCGCTATTTAATAACTTACTTTAAAGATGGATAATCAGGACTTTTTTTATTATCGAAACAATTGTAGCAATGCAAATCCAGACAATGCCATTCTTACCAAAACTTGCAACATTCATAACTTTGCTCAGAATAAAGTAATTTGACTGAAAGTTTCAATATACCCCCTTTTCGTTATTTATTTTTAAACTGTTATAGCGAGAACTGCCAACCTTTATCTAAATCTTACATAATGCATCTTTAAAGCTTGTCATCTTTACATATTCTCTGTCAGTCATTTATAAACAGCGCGACCAACCATCAGTAGCAGACATACTACATGACGCGTAGAGCATCTAAAATAAAAGTGAACGCAGGGAAACTATATTCGTGGCTAGAGCTTATTATGTTAGACATCTATACATAATTGTATCATTTTAAATCCATGAAACTAATTAGAGTTTATCATTAATTACCATTAAAGGGGCGAAACATGAATCAAAATTCAAAATGAAATGAAATGAAATGGGGTTTAACGTCCTATTGTTTTGCTCCGAACTGGGCTAATGAAGACGGGCATACGCCATACAGTGTGCTATGAGGGAAATTTTGCCCGGACAGCGGCACTAGGGCCTACTCTTATATCGAATTCCAACTGTCAAGGGATCTTTTACGTGCACGCCAATGTGTACACGGGACCTCGGTTTTTCGTCCCATCCGAACGACTAGACAGCTGTCCTTGTCAGCCCCTCCGTCCTGCATCACTGTCAAGGGAGAACCAAGCCGGAAAATCTGGATGAACTTTCTCGGCCAATGCAGGGATCGAACACCTGACGTCCAGGCTAGCGAGCCAGCGCCTTACCCACTTAGCCACAATATTGGCATATTTTCATCAATATTGATGTTGTTATCTTTGCCGTGAAAATATAGGATCTTAATGTTTGATATGTAAGACATAAAGGGTAGTCTATGGTTTCGGGTGCCACTTGTAATGAACAAAGAAAAACATATCCTACAAGACAATGCGGAAGTAACTACTAATGACTAATACATAAACGACAAAATAATTTTCAAAAAAACGTATAGAATGGACTAAGCAGGTTTAAACGACTGGCGTTTAAATTGGACTGTTCGCGTATTTCACCGAACATAATTGATTAGAAATAACAATAAGAAAAATAAAAAACTAATATAGATCACTTAAATATATTCATATTACCATCATTTGAGCTTTTAGACCCATTTCCCTATATTTTAATATCCATACGCCCTTAAGACAACAATTGTTTGTTTTAACTTCAGGAACCCTTAGAAGACGTACTATGAATTCCAAGTCTTTCATCAAACTATCTTCAAGTGTTTCATCTGTTAGTAACGGGACATACGTCGGAATGGATTCTAAATTAGCCTTTCGTAAAGGTAAGTCACTTGAATTTTTATGATCAAAGTGGCTCTAACATTCGTATATCTTTACTTGTGAGGGTAGGGTGACGGAATGGTCTAATGCGTACGCATTAGATCATAAGATGGGTCAAATGGAGTAGGGATGGGTCATATGGCTACATGGATTAGGCCTTGCTCTTACACAAACCCAGACATATGGTACGTGTAGACTTCTACAGGTAGTCTCAAGGTTTTTGACACCCACAGTGGCAAGATATGCTATGATTGAAATTGAAGAAATAGCAGCAGCTTGGGGCATGAAGAAATTTTATCTTTTTCTCCACGGTCTTTCTCACTTTGATTTACTTATTGATCATAAGCCACTTATTCCAATTTCCAATCAATATAGGATTGATGAGATTAATAACCCTAGATAACAACTTTTAAGGATGAAACTATGCCCATGCAATTTTACAGCAATTTGGGTAGATGGTAAAAACATGTTTCCGCTGAGGCTTTATCAAGAGCACCTGTTGGTTAGCCGGCAGAAGAAGATATTATTGGCCAAGATGATAGTAAACACCATGCTGTCTCTCCAGCCGATAAATCCCTTGTCAGTATCTTTAATCAAAATCCAAGAGTGCATGGTCAATGATCAACAAGTCAACTCTTGTATCCACCATTGCATCAGGTTGGCCAGACTCCAAAAATGATTGTCCAGAGATTGTGAGACGATTTTGGTCAGTGCGCTCTGGTCTGACACTTCATGATGGTATAATTCGGTAATACCTAAATCTATACAACAGCTCCACGATGGTCATTTAGACATGGAAAAGTGCAATCGTAGAGCTCGGCAAACCGTTTAGTGGCCTAGAATAGGCAGAACCCTGGAAAATCTCATATCACAATGTGAAAAGTGCCAGATAACCCAACACTCACAACCATGTGAGCCCCTTCACCCACATCCAATGCCTGAAAGACCTCGGTAGAAGGTTTCCACTGACTTGTTCAAGTACGGCACAGAACATATCGTTATTGTCGACTACTTATCCCTTTGGCCTGAATTATGCCGTCTGCACAAAGATACAACATCCGAATCAGTCATGTCTGCACTGGCAGACTCATTTTCCACATGTGAGATACGAGATGAAATCATTTCCATCCGACAATGGGACGCAATACTCCTAGAAATTATTCCGAAAATTTCCCAAGAATGGAACATCCGGCATACGACATCTAGTCCCAGATAGGCTAAATGTATTTAAGGCCCCCTCAATTTTCGTCTAGGTCGCTGAGATGTAAATAAGGTTAGGGCACGTGATTTTTGTCGAGATTGTAGATTAGTTTAAGAATTTGGTTAAGTCTCCACATAAACACTGACCTAGGATGATGAAAATTTGGTTCGTGATATTTCCTAGTTTTATTAAAGATACATGCAATACGTTAGATTTATATACATTTGTTGGTTTCGGTGTCGCTTGTGGTATCTGGTATTTTGGTTTCTGAAGAAAAAATAATAAAATTTGAGGCTCTCGGGTCAGAGCCACATTAGTGTGTTTCCTACTAAGGATTAGATTTTCTAAAAATGAGTTTTCCCCCTATCCGGGGGTTAGAGCTACGGATTCTTATAACGAGTTCATTTTATTTACTAAGGGTTAGGGTTTGATATATTCTTTGCATTGGATTAGGGTGAGGACTGGTATTATTTAGTCTAATTTACTGTGCACTAGGGTGTCGTTTAGATTTTTTTTTTTAGAATATGCAATTATAAGTTTCAGTGTGAAGATTTTCGGGTAATTGTTTTGGAGATCAGTATAGTGTTTTCTGATGATTTTGGATGCACTAGCTGCTGTTGCGCTAAATGGAACTACAAAGGGGCTATTGCGCTAGCCGTATGAATATTCAAACCTAGGAGGGCTGTTGTTTTCAATTTGTCAATCCAGAATTAGCCTAAATTTCTTCTGTAGTTTCAAAGTCGCTCTTGGTCTTTTCTAATGGCGTGACAATGAAATCAGAATTGTCATGATTTGGTTGGTTGAAGTGAATTGAGACCGTGACCGTTAATTCTTTCCAGAAGTGCATTTTGAGTCTCTCCTACGTATTGCTTGTCACATTGTTTACATGAAATTAGATAAATTAGATAAGTCCAGCTAGAGTGTTGTTTTTTACACGTCGGAGATGGCGTTTGGGGTATACCCTTTCTCTTAGTTTGCTAAATACCAGCGTACATGCTGACTCAAAGTCTGTCTTCTGGGGGCATATCCTATAAAAACGGAGAATCTGAGATTTTATGATGCCAGAGAATGTATGTTTTGGATGAAAGGAGCTTTTGAACACTAATTGACGTGTATCGGTTTCTTTGAAAAATACTTTAGTTTCCAATTGGCCTGTGCTTTTGGTGTTGCTGCTTTTTAAAACGGTAGTGTCAAGGAAATCTATGTTGCGGTTAATTTGACAGATGGGTGATGTTTGTTCAGTGTTGAAAAAAGTCCAAAATTCGTCTAATGTGTACGTCCAGACTATGAAAACGTCATCTAAAAAACGTCCATAGTAATCTGGTTTTGGTTGGGATTGGCGCTAGCCCTGTTTACATCTCGTGGCCTTTGACTAACTTGAAGTTTGCCTTATCAAATAGATCTAACCCCATTAGTTCAACGTATTTGTTTACACCCTAACCTGCACCGGAAAATTTCATTTGATTTTAGCTAAAATCTATTTTACTGATTTTAGCTTAAGTTTTTGTAAAGCAGGGCCCTGATGTCCAGGTGACAGATGCCCTCTTTTATTCACTGGGTCGTTTTAGTGTTAATCTGTGTAGGTGATGCGGACTTTATCATACTGAAACTGAAATAAAAATTGTGACCCATTAATATTTAACTTTGTTTTATTGTGGTTAAGTTTCATGTGAATTTTTCGGTTCGGGTCAATGTTTAAAAGTAAATCCAAATAGAGATATATAAAATCACCGACTTTTTGGGTATATTATTACGCTGTCTATATACCAACAAGTCAAACTTTATGTTACGTTTGACAAAATCTCGCATAACGTCCGACTCGTACAAGTAGATCAGTGAGTAAAGGAACGCAGTTAGTACCCATAGGAATAATAATTACCTTTGAAAAAAATCTCCATATATACCACATATTATAACTTCTATTAAACAAAAAGCATTTTCTCAATTGTATTTTCGAAGTATTTTTGTATGGCATTAGGGTGTTGTTTGAGACATAACTACATATGAATATCGTCGAAATATTTAATATTTTACGAAAGAGCTACCGTTACTGCTACTGTTATCACCATAACACTTGGATTCTCTAGTAGCTTTTAAAAATCGACATCTGATTGGGTCTCTGACTTTCTTTAAAGGTGTATTTTGTAAGAGCTTAATCTGCCTGTTGCAGCTGGTCTTTATTTTGGTTTCAAATGTTATATATACTAAGCAGCAAAAGAAACGTCAGGTTGGTATGTTACTCTGAATAGACGCACTGCATAAAACTTGCCAAATGTTTTTATTGTATATTTTTGACCACATCTCCAACTTTACCTGAGCGATAAGGCTCCTTCCCAAACACAGAATTGAACCTAGGAAATGTTCTTAAAAACGCAACCTGACTTCTGAGACGGTAATATGTTGTCCATGATTTTCATGTAACTCATGCTGCACGTGCTTTTCACCGGGACCAGCCCTATAAATGCACCCCCATACCTGGTTGAATCATTCACACTACAACGTCAGCAGCATGCCACGACTCACGACAGCTCAGAGGAACCAGGCGCTTGGAAGACTCGACGCCATTCACTTCCAGGTCAATGTTCGGACCATCTACAGGCTTCAGCAACGCTTTCCGACCGCCAACACCACGGATGATCGCCCCCGAACTGGTAGACCAAGTGTTACCACAAGGCGACAAGACCGCCCTTCACACAGGCATCTGAGACAGCACGTCAGACAGTGGGAACACGCGGAAGACCCATCACTACCGATACAGCACGTCAGACAGTGGGAACACACGGAAGACCCATCACTACCGATACAGTGCGCCGACGTCTCACCAGAGAGAACATCCATTGCGTAGATCTTACCGTGGACCGACCCTCACCCATCTCCATCGACGTGAACGTCTACAGTTTGCCCAACAACAGGCGACACAGGCAATGTAGAGTCGGTATTGCGTATCAACTGCAGATGACAGGACCAGAATATGGCGTCGACGTGGCCAACGTTATTCTGACCAATGTGTCATGAAACGAGACTCATGGGGAGGTCCTAGCATAATGGTTTGGGTGGAATCGGCCTGAACGAGAGAGTGGGTCCTGTGGTGTTCCAAAATCTTGGTCCAGGGAGAGGAGGCGCCATCACAGTAGTGCACTACATCGATCAAGCTCTCAGACCCCACATCATACCACATTTCGCACGTCATCGAAACAACGCATGACAACGCCCGTGCCCACATCGTCAGAGTTACTCGGGACTTTCTACAGCAGAACGGTGTCAACGTTATGCACTGGCCAGCCCATAGTCCGGACTTAAACCCGATTGAACATCTTTGGGATGAAATTTAGAGGAGACTTAATAACGTCGTACCGAGACCAAACACAGCCGATGGATTGCACCAGGCTCTTCTGAGAGTGTGGTTCCAGGTGCCAATGGCGTTCATCAATCGTTTGGTCCACTCCATGTACAGACGCTGCGCTGCTGTTATTGACACTCGCGGTGGACACTCTGCCTCTCTGATTTTGAAATCGTAATGACGTTGTTTGGTTTGTTTTTTTTAAATTGGATAATCTAGATTTAGTCTCGATTTTAAAATACCGTTGCTACGATAATAAACAATCTACGCTACATCTTCAAACACTGATAACCTCTCCCGGAATAAAATAATTTAATAAGTTTCAATATATTAGTTTTTCATTATATATTTTTGAACTATTATAGTAAGAATGGCTAGCGCTTTAAGTCAGTCTTACATAATGCATGTTTATATAGATGTAAGAATTCACGTTACAGGAAAGAGATAGTAGGGCATTGAAAGATGTATCGATATATCGTTCTTTGTGAGGGTTTTGGAATTCATTAATGGTCTGTTAGATCAGCAACTTTATCTCCAGGAGATACGATTGCATAGTTGACACGACGCGCTCTTGTTTTGATAACCAGGCATAATATCTCTTAACTTGTCATTATGAAAAATGTCAAGATTACTTGTTCTACTCAGACTACTGTGACTTCCTAGTTGATAAAGAAACAGCAGTTGTGTGCATTGCATGGGGATCGTTGCGATTGGACGATCATTTCTCAGAAGAAAACTTACAATGGATATTTTATTTTATTTTTGACAGGTAGATTTGTTCAACCTTATAGTGTAAGGTTTGAAGATAGAAAGAAGACACGAGCAAGTAAGTCCAATATTTTCCTTCAGTCTTAACGTGATTCTCATAGTCTTCTATGAAACCACGAAAGGACTATGGGATTTCAGGTAAGTCGGTAAATCCCAGGTACGTTCTTTTTTTATCTTAAACTTATAGATATGAAATATTTGAGATTGCAGATGAGTGACAGTGTCCTGCCTCCTTCCCTTCTTTATTTGTTTCACACCCTATTGGCATTTACCCGGTTTCATTTATTTGAGTGTTTATGTATATTTGACTGACAAAAACTGCGTACTATCCCAGATAGTGCTGTACTTATAAACCAGTGATTGTATTTCCATATAAACTGTGTTGTGTTTTTAATGTGTTCAATCGCTAAATGCCACTCAAGGATTATATCCCTATTGTTGTTGAAGCACCACCCCAATATATAGCCGAGTAGCTAGACACCAGATTTTCGCTTCTGGTATTCATATTAAGGTAATTAAAAAAAACACCTGGAAGGTGGTCAACAGGACATTAGAAAACTTTAGCTTAATATTATATTTTGGTCTATTATTTTCGGAAAGACGTGAATGATATAAATAAAGCCTTTAAAGACATTTTAGTTAACAAAAAAAAGAAAAGAAAAGTAGCGTACATATCATACAGTTTCTAATAAATTTCCCAACATTTAATTGTCAATTTAGATTATTAATAAGCCTGTAATGCCGTACCCAAATTATCTTCAATAGAAGGCTTGATCTCGCTTTAACTACGTACATCTTATCAAGGCCTTCGCGTAATACCCTGCATATTTCGGCACTAATTTGGATTGGGTACAAGCCCAGCTTGTGAGCCTATCAAAGTCCTCGATCGTCGCGAATACCAAGTCTCGCGCTTTTAAGCTAAAATGTCTACATGTGATAATCGAGTTGCAAAGTTAAAGGTTCGTTTAATGTCATGGTTTCCGTGGAGGTCGCTATGTCACAACCTCCGATTGGACGCTACTGTTCACGTGTCTGTAGATAATGTAGCTATAAGTTCGGAAATTGTGAAGTAATCTAGCAACGGCCAGATGTTGTAAAACTCGTAGTCGTTGCTTCAGGAACCCAAATATGATGCTCGAGATCTTTGATTCTCATATTTAAACCACTTAACAAATTCAAATCTGATATTTTCGGATATATACCTTTATAAATTACTAGATATATTTTATATACACAGTTTACCTTTTTAAGATATTGATTACAGAACAAGATGTTCATATTTTATTTATTAGTTGTTTTTCGTGTTTTTATTCACATTTTATACCTACCAATCAAATATTAAGCTATCGTTTTAAAATTACCATAGTGTTGACTTGGCTACGGCATTCCTAGTCAGCTTCTAGATGGTTTTCTTTGGTCACCTCCAATGAGTACTTGATCAAAAGTAGCTCATAAATTAGTATACTCCGTCATTTTAGGGAATTGGCGAGATAATTGTAAACTAATTACTATGTGTTTTAGAAGCATGCGTGTCGAATAAGAGTGTGAAAGAACCGTAATTTTATATAGATAATATTAAGACAGATGTGCGAAAATTTTACGATTTGCCCATTAAAAAGTATTTTGCCAAAAATGTTTTACCGATTTTGTTTGCTGGTATTAGAACCGATCTTCGCTTTCCTAATTTTCTCAAATTAGCATTATAAATTGTATAATCGTGCTATTTTATTAGGCGTTATAACCGGTACTTAATAGTTTTATGTTTCTAGTACTGGACAGCTTGAATGTATAATATCAGAAAAGGACTGTTATGAATCTTCCGTTTTAGAACAGGCATTATATGTGCACGCAATTCATGTATGTTTATTTGTCTGCGTTTTTGTGAATAGTATACGTTAATACCCCCTATTGTCTTCTTAGAAGAATTTCTGGTTTATAATCCTAAAACTGATTCGATGTGAACTCGTTTAGTACATAATGATGGTATTTTCGGGTTTAGCACAGTGTTAGTTCATGGCACCATGTTTTGTATTCAATGTATGTGCAGTGTCTTTATAGGTTTGTTTAATGTCTTTATAGGTCTGTGTCTCATGACCCCGACCTAATCCCACCCAGTTATGAAGGACAGTATATATATACGTCCAAACATACATGTAACATGTCTATATTTCAATACCCTCCCTATGTAATCCTAAACTGACTTTGCGTGGTGCTATGATATCATCTGTATGGTCAGTCAAAATCATATTCTGTGTATTTAAAGAATGAAATTAACCTTTAAAATATTAATTGGATGGTTAATTCAAAAGGATAGGGCCCTTTTGATCTGAGTGAAAAAAGAAAGTGCTTATGTGATTATATCTGATGTATTTTTTCTTTTGTGGGAAGGTTATTTCTCTTGGTGAAAAATTGTACGTCCGTGGATTGGTTAGCGATTTGTTCTACTTATTTCTGTACTTGGGGCTGACTAAAGTGCAATAGTGATCGTTAGAATCGGGAGTTGGGTTGGATAGATAATTCTAGGTTCCTGGAGGGGCCACCAGTGTGTGTCTTACGTGTATATTCGATATAATTATGTACGAGGTAGGATATGCCTAATCTGTCTAGAGCATTTGACACAACTTCTAGAAGTTCGCACAGCTAACAGTTTTATTTAATTGTCGTAAAACATTTATTAAGAACTGCAGCTTATTTTGTTGATTGAAAATAAGGGGGCGGGGTCTAAAAATTTTTTTATTAAGTATGCTGGATACTGAGAAACAATTATTGTTAATTGTCGTTATATAAGATTTAATTTACTACTTTTACTCGGGGGGGTTTGTTTTCTCTCTAACTATTGATTGCTAAAGAAAGAGTTGGTAATGGCTCACTCTACGAATGTATAATTTTTTCAAACAGATACCCATCTCTCACAATAGATCAATACATCAGATTTAATCGAATGTCTTTTTTTTTAATTTTTACCCAAATTAAAGGGGTCGTGTATGTCCTTTTAAGTTAATTTTATTACAATCTTTAGTGACTTTATTTTTTTTAAATTTAATTATGTAGTATGAAATCCATGGAATTTTTGTGAAATATGCACTGATGTGACAGTGTTATAAAGACTGACATTTTGTCTGAATTTCGGGAGTGTTATACCATAAACAAAAGTGAAACATTTTATCAGGGGTTAGCGTGTGAATCTTCGGTTAATGAAAATTACTAAGGCTGGTGATCTTTTAAGACTTATAGGATAATTTTACATAATGGTTAAACACATTCCAGATATTATTTTAACATAGAGGTATTTTCTGCGCTTTATATTTGATTAAAGGACAATTCTGGAACCACCTATTCATAATAAGAACTGACTGCCACGAAATCAGAATAAAGCGATTGAATAGAAAAAGCATCCATTGCATCACAGTATTAAATTATTCCAGTTGCCTTTAAAATCCTCTAAATTCACCCAATTATTTTATTTTTTATGCTACTACTTTATCCGTTACACGGATTCGGCGAACGCAGTCGGACAGGAAATCATCAACCCTGGCAAAGCGTTCTATGTTAAAATTATATTCGGAATCTGTTTAACCATTTATGTGTAAACGTTGTGAACACCCATATTGTCCTTTAATCAAATATATATTTTCACTAACCGAGGGTTGCGCGGTTTTTGTGGTTGTTTCTATATTTCACTAAGGATTGTAAAATATCCATCCAATAAATCGCATACATTAATGAACTATATTTATTGAGTTTATTTGTATACAATTAATTAATTAAAGAGTTATTTTTCAAAGAACACCGTGTAGTGCTTATGTCGGGAATTTCGGTGAGTAAATTAGTAATAACATTTTGTAATACGTAGCTAGTATAATATGTGAGCAAGAACAGTAAGTTGGCAATATTCAACGCAGAGGCTATTTTGTTATTGATGATCTCTAATACATTTGTATCGAGAATGTCATAAACAAAATCGCAATTGTGGTATGAATAACAATTACTAAACAAAAGAAGAAATGAAATTTAATGGTTGTTTTATAGCCAGATAACACTTAGACCATGTTATACTGATAATACGTCTGTAGTATTATTGGGATTATTTCGTTAAAAATCATCAATATCGCCTTAGATTCCACCATAGTGATTTGCATCATGGTTTTCTTTCATTTTCAAATATTACTAAATACGAGTACATTGTGGATACTTCTGTTACTGGGACCATTTACGGTTATAAAACTATTGCTGTTGGCTTTTTGCTTCAGATATTATTTCAAAGAGTACATTAGCTTGAGCTTTTAACGGTACTGGACTGTTGCTGTTGGGTTGGAGGGGGTGTCACATACGCCACTACAAACTGTCGAGTACATTGGCTGGAGCTTTTTACGGTACAGCACTGTTGCGGTTGGGTTGGAGGAGGTGGCACATAT
This sequence comes from Patella vulgata, assembly GCF_932274485.2. Lineage (NCBI taxonomy): Eukaryota > Metazoa > Mollusca > Gastropoda > Patellidae > Patella > Patella vulgata. The sequence goes on from NC_065885.2 coordinate 52,279,426, forward strand.
CCGTAACTGTAAACTGTCGAGTACATTGGCAGGAGCTTTATATGGCTTTATATGGGTTGGGGGGGGGGGGCACGTAACTGCAAACACCGTCGAGTACATTGTCTGGAGCGTTTTACAGTACAGTATTATTGTTGACATGGCCGATACTGCTGTGTCTGGAATTCCCCTTTCAAAAAAGGGGATTGTGTGTTGGGGCGCGTGTGGGGGGACTGCTTGTTGATCTTCCACAAAACCGACATCAAAGAATAACAACAAATTGCATGCTGCTAACTTTGTTTGGGCACCGGGCTCTGACGAGGCGTTTAAATTCTGTCTAAAACAATTAGACTCGGTAAAACGCTCAACCGCTTTCCTCCTTTCAAACTTCGACAGCTCATTAAACGGGATAAATATTGCTACGGAAATGTTTATAATTGCAGCCAAGAAAAGTCTTAAACTGATGAAACATAAAAAGAAAAGAAATCAAAAGAAGAACGAATGGTTTGATAAGGATTGTAAACGCCATCAGACCGATATGATTAAAGCCAAATGGCAACTTCAAAAATATCCAAATGATAAACGTTTATTGAGAATATATTCGGACAGACGTGGGGCCTATAAAAAGATAACCAAATTTAAATCTCGAGAAGTAAAAGATAAAATTTTAGATAAAATTAATACATTAGAAACCAACAACCCAAGGGAATATTGGAAGCTTGTAAATAAAATACTTGAAAATAAAAAGTCTAATGAAGATCCAAATATTTCCTGTAGTGAATGGGAACAGCATTTTTTTTAAATATTAGCGACGGGTGAAGACTCAAGTTCACCTCGGCACAAGGAGATTAGAATTAGAACTGAAACTCTTCTAGAAACTAAAAATATAAACCACGACATAAATAAACCCACCTCTGCGTTTGAATTTAAAACAACCATAAGAAATCTAAAGAACAACAAATCCAATGAAATGAAATGATTAAACAGTCTTCTAGTATCCTTATTGACCACTACCTCGGGTTCTTTAATCTTATTCTGTCGTCTGGACATTTTCCGGACAAATGGACAGAGTCATACTTAATACCTGTCTATAAGAAGAGAGACATTAACAATGCTAATAATTACAGAGGAATTGCGTTAGCTAGCTTTTTAGGCAAGACGTTTTTAGCAATTATTAATCAACGACTCTCAGAGTACCTAGAAAACAATAACATTCTTGATATATCAGAAGGAGGATTTCGACAAGGAAAAAGAAAAATAGATAATTTATTCATATTAAAGACTATTATTAACCGAAAATTATACGAAAAAAAAAATTGTACCTATGTTTTGTCAATTTCAAAAAAGCATTTGATTCCGTATGGCGAGGTGGACTTCTCTACAAATTAGTTAAACATAATATAAACGGTAATGTATATAATATTATGCAATCGATGTATCATAAAACAACTTATAACATACAATCTAATGATAAATTATCCAAGGTAATTTATTTGACGATTGGTGTCAAGCAGGGTTGTAATAGGGGTCCAACCCTGTTTGATATATATGTTAACGATCTACAAAATTACCTTCAAAAATCAGCTAGCACCCTGCTGCTTAACGGTAAACCGTTATCTCATCTTATGTTTGCGGATAATTTAGTTTTATTATCCTCCAATGAGGCTGATCTACAGAATCAATTAAATAATTTATCTAAGTTCTGTTCCGATTGGCAACTGAAACTTAATCCGAATAAAACAAAAATAATGACGTTCCTTAATTCTAAAACAAGTAAAAAGCAAAAGTATGAATATAAATTTTGAAGAATTTGAACTCCAAAATACCGAAACGTACAATTATCTTGGATTAACGATTACTAATCCTTTTAGCTGTAAAACAGCATTTTGTGACCAAATGAAAAGGGATTCTAACCAGGTATTTTGAACTTGAACAAAATGACCTAAAAAATAGTGACTAAACACATTTGAGATTATTGATTTATCTTTTTACGAATCATCATAACCCCAAAACGATATGACACCCCACCCCAAATTAAAACCCAAAGAACAAAAAAAAAAAAAAATAATAATAAATAAAAAAAAAAAATAAACATCAAAAGCCCAGTAAACAAAACTTTTTGTTACTATTTTATAAATAACCATATAAATTACACTATTTTCAAATAATTAATAGGCGTAAAAAAAACAAAACAAAACAACAACAAAAAAAAACCTAAAACAAAATCTGAACTCACTTCATATCTAATGTCATGGGAAGAAGAGCACTCTATAATATAAATATCTTCGTGTAGGTCTACAATGGTTTAATATTGCCAATTTCTTGCTATTAGAAGGCCTACAGGCCTATACTACTAGACGCATCACATGCAAAGTATTTACTCATATGGTTTTGGGGTTATGATGATTCGAAAAAGATAAATCAATAATCTCAAATGTGTTTATTGAAAAATGTTATAGGTCTATTTGAAATTGAATTTTAATATCATGAATTTATTATTATTTCTTAATGAAGGCTTTCGTTAATAACACAGCATAAATTAGAGACGTTTTAGGAGCCAAAGATATTTTATTTTGGGAAAAAATCATTTTACTTGAGTAAGGTAGATAGGCATTATCCAATAAGAAGTGTGGCACTTTGGTAATTCCAAAGTATTTTTAAAACAGTATAGGATGACATTTCAAATCTAGGCATCGGAACATTGGCTATTTGGTGGATTAGTTTCAAAGTTGTTCAATACGTTTAAAATTCGACAACAATTTACATCCTAGATTAGTCGTTTAATATAGTTTATCGATACACATTATTTACATTGAAGCCTGCGAGTAAATCAAATGCCAAGGTAACGAATCAAATGCCAAGTTCAAGGCCAACACACGGATACATTTCGAAACGAATAATACGCAATAAACTCATTTATTTCACCTCTCTGCGACTGTCTGGCCATGTGCAAACATTGCTACATCATATGAAACTCTCCCTATTGATATTGTACACGTCAGTTCAACCTGTCAACAGTTTTCAGTTTCGAAGCGTATTTCCTTACACCGTTATAAGTTCCAGCATCGGAAATGTACACTGCGCGAGCGCAAGTAATTTTAACTAAAATCTCTTAAAATTGCATTTTACGTTACAATCGATCTTCGTGAAACGCACCAAATTTTAAATTTCATTTTGATTTTAGTTAAAATCTATTTTAGTGATTTTACCTTAAGTTTTTGTGAAACAAGGCCCAGATCACAGGCGTGGCATTTCAAGTCACGTGACGGTACTCGCGTCAGAAGAAAAGCATGGAGTCATAGATAATGAATGATGAGTAAAATGAATCGCATTATGACTACGACCTTGTGAATATTCGGCCTATCAAACAAAAAGAAAGAAAAAATGGAGGAACATGACACGAGTAAGTAACGCGTTCTCTAGCTGATTAGTTGCGTCGAATGTTATCTGTGAGACATATTTATATCAGCGCGTAACCTTTAGTTGCAAATAGGTTCATTTTAATCTTAGTCGAATGTTATCTGTGAGACATATATATCTGCGCGTAACTCCATTGGAGTTATATGTTGCTCTTTGATATAAAATATCTACAAAAACAGAACATACGAAATCCATAGAAATATTGTAAAATAAAAATACATTTCGTTTCGCGTAAAACAGGGGTCCTCAAATTTTAATTGAAGGATATGACGTCATAAGTAGGTCAAATTATCCCAACATGGCGACTGAAAGAAATGTAGTTGATTGTGATATTGGATAAACCTGTTTCACTGAACAACTTTCGTTTGTCAGTAAGTGTTATTGTTGTTCAACGATGGCCCACACAATAAGGTAGGACATGCATTTGGAATTTATTGATTAACGTCTTTCAGCCTGTGGTTATTTTATGCGCCAACAATATAGTCGGGAGTTGCATGAACTTATAAATCTTGAAGAATCTTGAGTAACATTGGACATTGTGTTTGTTGAACTGGAAATAGTGCAGTGGACGAAAAATTGTCAACAAACATCGCCATCGGGTAAGCTTATGCCTAGTTTTACATCTACCATAAAAGGTGTACCACGTGCCAAAACCTCAAATAAAAAGCGGTTTTGTGAGAAATGATAGAATTAGAATTGTATTTTCAATTCTTTAATTGAACCTTCCTTGGTTGACCCAATTCAGTGAATTCATTATCTTATATCTATCATATGAAATGTTCTCCGAAAAGAACTTGAAATTTGAATACAGTACACTTTTTACAGATTCATTTGTAAAATACTGTAACTAGAACCCGACACACATAACCCGGAATAAAATCTGTAGATTGCCTGATAACTGGATAAAATTTACTGAATATGTCGCATATTATAATGTGGGAAGAAATTCATGGAGGGTCCTCGACCTGTCCATCCATGTGCAAGCTTCAGCGATATTTATCCTACATGTATTTTAGTTTACATATCAATATTTTTATTATGCCCCCAAAATATTCATATAATAAGCCTTACCATAATATATATATATGAAGGGGTGCTAGATGACTCAGGACCAAGTTCACTCGGTACCCGCATTTTGAGATCACTCGGGACCTACTGGTTTTATGGTAGATTGGTGTATATACAGTAATATAAACTGTCTATGGGTATTAATTAAGACAAGGATTAGGATTAAAATATATTTATTGAGAATCAATCAACAAGATAATTAACACTAAAACAAACAATAACAATTGAAATATAGTACGAATACCTGCGTAAAAATAATAGCCGTGGTTTCGTAGTCAATTATTATATCAAATGGTGAATGCTTCATATTTTTTTAGAATTATATACCAATTCTAGGCTTGTGAGTAATTTGAATTAGTTTGATGTTTTATAGACTACTCAAACATAACAATCAAGCAACGAATTTCATACTTTAATTTAACAACTCCATGTTCATCAAAACATCGTTGAAACCATCAAAAACATTTAATAGTAATAATTAATTAATTAATCAACAACGGATTTAATACTTTTATTTAACAACTCCATGTTCATCAAAACATCGTTGAAACCATCAAAAACATTTAATAGTAATAATTAATTAAGCATATATAATTGACAATACACAGAAATACATTAATTAACACTCTAATTAACACCACCGGGTCCACGCATACACTAATCTACCATAAAACCAGTAGGTCCCGAGTGATCTCAAAATGGGGGTACCGAGTGAACTTGGTCCCGAGTCATCTAGGATTCATATGAAGCATAGAATGCAGGAGTCACGGTGGCTCAGTGAGTAAGACCTGTTTGATTCCATCCATGGCCATGTTTGTTCGATATTGATCCTATTTTAGTTTACATATCAGTAATTATGCCCCCAAAATGTTCATATAACAAGCCTTACCATAATATTATATATGAAGCTTAGAAATTTTAATAGAATGCCGGAACCATGGTGGCTCAGTGAGTAAGACATGTTTGATCCCAGTTTTGACTGAGAAATCTCAGTGGTGCATTGGCAAGGGCAAATGTAAAGTCGTTCGGGTGGGACAGAAAACAAAGGTCTCCTGTACACATTGACGTGCACATAAAAGAATCCTTGGCAGTTGGAATTTGATGTAAGTGTAGGCCTTAGCGACACTCTCCTGGCAAAATTTCCCTCATAGCGTATGTCGTCTTCATTAGTCCGGTTAAATATCATTTCATTTTCTCATTGAAAGGCACAGCAGAAGTGAATATAATTCTGTTAGCTACTCGAACCATCTACAAAATTATTCCCCTCACAGATAAGGTAAAGTAGGGCCCTGTTTTCAGTCATAAGACACAAAATTAGATTCTCAAAGAATTTTACTCTATAGGCCTACAGATTTCAGGTTTAAAATCAATTTAAAATATGTGTAAAGACTGGGATAATTCTTCACAAATAGTTAAACTAGTGATATTTATACAATGTTTTTGATGAAATTTTATCAAATGTTGGTAAAATAAACGGAAAAATGTCATCACTAGCCACCATTGTAACTACATGTACGAGTTCGATCTGGTTTTGGCTCACAGTACGTACATTTTACCTCAGGATTTTTAAGCCTGGTTCCCCAGTGCTGCAGGAGGAAGCTTCTGGCAAGAAAAATGTGTACTACAATAAACCAAGCTCTATGTTATTAAATAAAAGAATTCTGTTGCACATCTGTCTAAACAAAATTTCGCACATAGTCATTGCACACTGTCTTCATTAGCACAGTTGATGCAGAAAAGAACATACCTGTATATGTTAGAGGTTAAACACCCGATTTCATTTATACTATGACATCATTGACAATATTAGCCGTGTTTAGTATATTGCTGTACACATGACCTATATTGCACATGTATTATAAGCTGTGCTGACATGTGCCTCTTGTGATAGTGCTTTTCCAGTCTTTTAGTTAAGAGAAATATTGTTTTCATTTAATTTTCTTAATTTTTGATTATTTATGACTTTTAAACAGATTTTATGAACCATACATTGTATAAACAGCTACATGTATCTGAATTTTTTAAAAGTGTTTGTAATTATTAGAAATTGTAGGCACATACATATTTTGGTAAACTTTTATTTACCTACATGTATGTACATACCATAGAGGTGTATTGACTAGAGTGTATTGTGGTCACGTGATCCCCATTGACGTAACGTTAACGCTGTGGGCCGTCACTGGAGACCGACCGCCATGTTTCAACCGAGAAAGAACGGATGAACGTTATGTAAATAAAGGAAAATAGACTGACGGAGGAAGGCCAAGCCCATTAGAAAAACACTTCTAATTCAACAATGTCAACCAAATAATGATGATTGAAAGGTCTTACCTTACTGTCCTAAAAACAAAATTGTTTTGGTCAACTGGTATATTTTTGAGACTTTTATAATTAAGAATAACTCTTATCATAATTCATAATCATCATAAAGCATAATGAAAACCGTGGATATGGTGTAAATTGTAATGCAGACCTGACGAAATCATGTTTATTTTATTATTAATATTAATTGAGAAAAGTGAACGTCCTCGAATGTCAAGATCTATAAAGTGTTCGTCTAAATTTTGAACATTGCTCCTCGTAGTTCACATAAAACTTTATTTTGGATAGATCTAAATAATTTGTTTGACGATTTGAAATGAAAGGACTGCTTGATTGACAGATAACTATAACATCATCAAGATGATAATGGGCGATAAATAAATAAATAATACTTCTATCATTTACGAGTAGAATAATATCTGATGAAGATGGGAAATATTTAAAAAAAAAGGAAAATATCAACAGGGCTAGCAAGGCCTTAGTAGGCTCATATGGTTTTCAATTTCCATTCTTTGGTTGAAAAATACAGCAGTATATTAAATTTTACAAAAAAATAAGACTAACTTAATGAGATTTTAGTAGTAGCACCGATTAGAAAAAAATATCAGGCCTAATTTATTTACAAAATTTGACTGGGAATGAAGTTTTCACCATTTTTATACGCCCACATTGAAATGTGGTCGTAAATTGTCGGTCCGGCGTCCACAAGAGGCTAAAGTTAATATCCGATTGACTTCAAATTTATACACAGTGTTTAAGGTCATGAGACAAAGAAGGCTATTGATTTTCAGCTATTTCCAATAATTACTGCCAGAGTTATGGCTCTTTATCACTTCAAAAAGTCTTGTGGACGCTCTAGAGGTCAAAGTCAATATCCGATTGACTTTAAATTTATACACAGTGTTTAAGGTCATGAGTCGAAGAAGCCTATTGATTTTCAGCAATTTCTGATAATTACTTCCAGAGTTATGGCCCTTGATCAGTTCAAAAAATTTTGTGGGCGCTCTAGAGGTCAAAGTTAATATCCGATTGACTTTAAATTTATACACAGTGTTTAAGGTCATGAGACAAAGAACCCTATTGATTTTCAGCGATTTCCGATAGTTACTACCAGAGTTATCGCCCTTGATCACTTTGAAAAAATCTTGTGGACACTCAAGAGGCTAAAGTTAATATCCGATTGAGTTTAAATTTATACAATGCCAGATGTGTATGTAGATGCACAATTTCCATAATAATTAAATATACATTAATTTTGAAGTTGGCTAAACACACGGACATTGTAATTATTACATAATAAAAGTATCAATACTAATAAATTAAGTGAATGGACCCGCCCGGTTTTTCGGCCTTAAGCTTTGAGTGTTCAACGTCTTTTCACCGTGTTTATTAAATTATTTTACACTATTATCATGATTATACTATATCTATTAGATCACTATTTCACTTATAACTTATCATGCCTACTTATGAAATGATAATCCACTCCCTTTTCGCCTGACATTGAATTTACCAAAACAACAACAACTGTCCGGCATGTTGATGTTGGTATATGCCAATGTACAATGTAGGCTCAATCTTCCCGGGTGTAAAATGGTTGCCAACCTCCATAGTCGGCATGCGATCATGTGAGTCGTGACCACCATACACTCTAGTCAATATATAAACCTCCATGGTACATACACACTGAAAATTTAGAGCAATTTTTAAAAAATTAACTTTCTAGTGTATCAAAACAAAAGACTGTCATGCACATATATCTACAATGTACCAATCTTAATGCGCTCAATTTTTGTGCTCTGTGCATATTGCTTTTATATCTAGTAATATTGATGACTTGGCTGCTGGTGAGCATCTTAGGGTGTTTTGATTTTATGTAAAATCCACAATATGAATTATTTAGATTATAAATCTATCTTTGGGATCATATATTTACATCAAACTGTGTCACTGTTATATCCTGCAATCTCAATTGTACTGACATTTTAGAAAAAATGATAGATTCATTCATTGGATTCTAATTTGAAAACTGACCATCTTGTAATGCTTGATTTATGATTGATTTAATGGATTGATTTTAGTGTTAACAGGCTATAAAACAATCAGTCTCACTTCATTTCTTATAAAATGATCTTGAAGGACCAGTTTTTCTTCCCTTTACATCATTTTAGTAATTTAACAAAATGTGATTTACAAAGGTCTTCTGTTGGTTGTTGTGTACATTACTATTTTAAAATTCTGTTATGGATAAGCCCCCAGAACACTCTTCATTTAAAGTACAAAACTCGGTTGGTTAGAATGGAAAATAAATGTATTAAATTAAATGTAATTATTAGCATTGAATCCAATCTAATTGGAATTAAAAGTTGTTTTTGTTCTTTTTTAATCGGTAACACCTGAAGACATAGGTTATGACAGCAGCATTATAAATACTGTTGACAATGATTAGACAGTCAAATGTCTTGATATTCAAAACCAAAACCTTTCAAATATTTGCTTTTTTTTATTGGAAAGTCGACCTTGTGTTGGCCAGTCACAATAGAATGTATTTAATCAAAATCTGTGTTGAATTTAACGAGTCAGAAATTAAAGCTTTTATCGGTCTAGTAAATAAAGTATTAAACTCTTAAAACTTAGTCTAATCAGATGTAAAAAAATAAAATTTCTGACATTTGTTGACCTCAGTTTATACAGATGTAAAATTATATAACTCATGGCGATGTCGACCTTAGAACTCAACTTAGCTCAGAGTTGTAATGTTTCACTGAGGCAATACAAATGTAAGAATTGAAATAAATCATATTGATAACACATTTGTTTTTGATAATTCTGTTAATAGTCAATCAGATGTCAACCAGTTTTGTTAGGAGACAATTTGACCCCCCGAAATTGTCATGGGGACGACGATTGGGAATTTGTCTAGTTCCATAAAATACCTTCTATTTAAATGCTTAATCAATAATAAATAACATTTGATACTACCGGTACTAAAACCTGTTTTGTGTGTTTTATTTGAAGAGAAAGTCTTTATCTATTTTACATGTAAATGTACAACAAAAATCATGAGACCTAATCAAAATGGCACTTTGTTATTGTAAGAAAACCTGGCCCTTTAAGAATGGTTGTAAATGTGTGTAAGCTTACATGTATGTGTGAATTTTTCTCGATTTTCACATACTGTATGTATTGGTTTCAGTAAAGTCTGTATGCCATATCCTGTATCCAGACATTCTCAATAACAAACAATAACTGTGTGAAAAAAAGACTTCATTGAGAATTGTGTTGTGTTATTAAACAAAAAACAGTATCTGAACTGAGGAATTCGATTCCGTGAAGTTTTGAAAAAACAGACTGATGTGCCAAATTCAATGGATTTTATCAACTAGCTTTCAATTGTTCAATTCCACAAAACAATTTAGGATATCAACTTTAAAACAAAAAGATATTGTTTAGGGGGATACATACATGTAAGTCAATGTATCTTTTCACATGTATCGGGACCTGTGCCATATCCCCTATATTTGTTGCTCTCTACAGGTTTAGGATAGCTACATGTACACTTATTATACAAAGAAATTAAAGCACCAACATGCCAGAATAAAGGCTGAATAGCTTAAATCTGTACACATTCAAAACAGTTTGTCCAAAACGTATTTAAATTCCAACTTGCATAAGTTTTTGCCATTAAAAATTAACTTTGGTCTCTGTTGATTTCACACTGCCAACTTAAAGATACATTATGGGAGATTAGATAAAGAGCTGGCAGTTCTCACTAAAGTAGTAAAAACTAGATAATGTAAAGGGAATTTGCTGAAAATTTCAGTCAAATTGATACACTCTGAAACAAGATTTTAGTGATTGAATTTTCGGCCTAGCCTCGATCATCATTACTAAAGTCAGTACGTTAAAAAATGCAGTCTCTATTATCCATTTCATGATTAAATTAAGAATAAAGTGGAGCAGCAAATGGTATCCTAATCCAGTAAACATTGCAGGCTAGTGTTGACATCGAGAGTTGATTATGGTCTGGATACGTTAATTAATGTCTAGTTAATAATTTAGATAACATTTTAGGCCTAAAGAAAGACCCGCAATAGGCAGATTAAGCTCTTGCATAATGTATGTTTAATGTATCTTTCCCAAATAAATCATAATTTGTTCATTACATAATACAAGCCAATCCATTCTTTATGAATTGCATAATAACAACAGTGTTTATTAAAATCCATGTACCAGTAGTAGTACATACCGGTCGTACATATTTTTGATATAATGTTAAAAATCTGGCGTGTTGTGCCTTTAATTTTAAATAGAACATGGAAGGCCAGATTGCAGGTTGTAACAAATATACATGTAATTATATACATGTAGGTCCTGTGTATGATGAAGTACATGTACATATCCTAATAAGCAGAATGCAAATTGTCTTTACATGTGCAATATACATGTATTTAGCGCAGAAAGATGCAAAGACCACAGCCACCATTGTTCTCAAATTGCCGATCTGCACACAGCACAGATCCAAATTATATAATTCCATTTACAACAGTGAAGTTGATTTATATATGTCTTTCTTACTATAACTATGTTCTACTTTTAATTTTTTAAATAATAATATTTCTGAAATTTTATTTTAATTCTAGTTTCTGAGACCACATCTAATAGTGCAAGTTCAGGCACCAGTATCAATATGGATGACGCAAGACAAGAACAAGCGTCCAAGAACTCAGAATCAACTGGATATGGTTATTCATGCAGCAGTGAAACGAGGACACAGGCTGTGGAGTAAGCTGGAAATTTTTTTTGATAAAATATTTTCTCCATGTCAACAACATATAATTAATTAGAAAGATCACTTTAGCTCCTCCATATGAAGACAGTTGGTCTTGATGGTTGGATCATTACTACACATGTATAATATTTTAAGACTACACAGTTCTATGGATAACAATCAAGATATTATATACTCATAACAAGGTTTCACTGAGCGTTCTAGATTTGTAATTTTGTATGCTTGAGAATGACTAGTAAAACCTTGTAGAAATGTCTTGTGTAGTAAAATGGTTGTTATTCATAAAACTGTGTTGTTTTATATTATGTTCAATTGCTAAATGTCATTTAAAGATTATATGGTTATATTCTCTTACAGAAGCTTAAGCAGTATAAGTATATCCAACACAAGTAACGACTTCCAGCAAGAAATGTCCACAAGTGGTTGTAGGTTTGTAATTTAATTTTCTTCTGGACATTAAAGAGGTACTTTTCCTTCTAATTCTTATTACTAATCAATGACCTCCCCCCCCCCCCCCATTCCTCCATTTGCCATGTTTGTCTGGTATCCATGGAAAGGCAAAAATAATGATGAGTTGTTATGGAAATTATATAAGTTCATACTAAAAAGAAATATCGATAATCCCTTCCTTAGATCAAAAGTACAGGTTATAAGCGACATTTCTACTCCAAAAACTTTAAAAATTATATACTCGAAATATTTTGAAATATTTGTTCATTATTTACCTTCAAAAGAGCTTTTGATGTTCAGTAATTCTTTGAATGCATCCACAACAAGTTTTAAAATACAACAATTTAGGATGTAAAAAGTAAATATTTACTTCTGTACACTATTCCGCCACTCTCAAAATCCTAAATACATTCAAAAATGGTAGTCTTCGACCATCAAAAGAAGAAATTCTGTGAGGTTCCTGATATATAGTAGACCTGGAAAATCGCGTCTTGGAGGGAATTCCTTCTGATGTCATATATAGATAGACGTCAATGGACCGGTGTGAAACTGTTGCTGGAGGCAGCCATTATTTTTTACTGTGGATGACGTGATGTGTACGAGGTCATAATTTATTCAAGAACTGATCTAGGTCAGGGAAAGCTTTTCGTTTGCTATAAATAGTTTATTTATTTCCATGTGTATCTCCATTATTACACAACAAACAGTCGGACTGTTATGTGTCCTTTGAGATATTTTACACATGGAACAAGTAAGCAAAATTTTAATAAGATTGATGTTGAAAAGTTAGTGTGTATCTTAGACTACTCAGTGCCCTTAACCATCCATCAAAGTCCACCATTTTACCAGCACAATATATATACATCAGGAAGAAAATAATCATTACCTAAATGCCTACCCACCAACCTGCAAACTCCCACAACAAATCACCCCCACCCCAAAGTTATGTATCACTTGAGATAATTCTTCTCAGGTAGGCCTAACTTTGGCTTTCCAATAGCTAACATTCACTGAGAATTTTTTAATTGTGTACTATCTTGTGGTTGTTAATAACATCACATATAAATATATATAATATTTCATTGCTTCATTTTCATACACACACAAGGAAATGAATGTCTTACTTTTATGCAACAACCAAACTGAAGAAGACAGGAATATGCCATGTAGTGTGCTATGAGAGAAACTGTCCTGTTATAGTTCTCATCCAAATGACTTATATTTATACACAGTGTTTGGCTTCATGTTCCCCAATTGATTTTCAACAGTTTTTATACGCCCACATTGAAATGTGGTCGTATATATTCGTCGCCCCCGTCCGTCCATCGGTCCGGCGTCCACAAAAGTTAATATCCGATTGACTTTAAATTTATATACAGTGTTTAAGGCCATGAGACGAAGAAGCCTATTGATTTTCAGCGATTTCCGATAATTACTGCCAGAGTTATGGCCCTTGATCACTTCAAAAAATCTTGTGGACGCTCTAGAGGCCAAAGTTAATATCCGTTTGACTTTAAATTTATACACAGTGTTTAAGGTCATGAGACGAAGAAGTCTATTCATTTTCAGTGATTTTCGATAATTACTGCCAGAGTTATGGCCCTCGATCACTTCAAAAAACCTTGTGGACGCTCTAAAGGCTAAAGTTAATCTCATTGACTTTAAATTTATACACAGTGTTTGAGGTCACGAGGCGAAGAATCCTATTGATTTTCAAAGATTTCTGATAATTACTGCCAAAGTTATGGCCCTTGATCACTTTGAAAAATCTTGTGGATGCTCTAGAGGCCAAAGTTAATATCCGATTGACTTCAGATTGATACACAGAGTTTAAGATCTTGAGGCGGACAAGTATATTGATTTTCAATGAATTTTTATGACTTGGAACAGCTAAATCCATGATACAGTGTTAAAAGTTTTGTATACAAAACGTTAGCATGGGGCAGAACTTTATAAAAACCAAACAAATTCTAATGGTTTTCTGAGTTGTTGCTCTTAATCAGATTTTAATGTATTATAAATGTTTCATTACCGAAAAAAGTAAAAATATGCGACAACTCTTGTTGACTGCCCGGCCGATTTAGCTGCTGTGGGCGTATGTTTCGTTGCCTGGCAACCTATCTTTGATTATTACTGTTAAAATTATAGTACTTGATCGCTTTGAAAATAGGTAGTGTACTATTGTGGATGCTCTCAACTCGAACAAGCTGAAATTATTATTGATTAGTTGGAAATTTATCGATACCCTGTAGTGTTTCTTTTGCGAAGAAGCCTATTGAATTTCAATGGTTTTCAATAACTGGACAGCTGATACATAATATAATAACCGGTACATATTCTATTTATGTTACTGATATGAAAAACTGGGAAATATCAAATTTTAGTTTTTCTGATAGTTACTTCTGTGGTTGTTGCCCTTGAAAAGAATTAAATATACAGTCTTTATGGACTGATTGGGTGACTTTTACTGGCTTTTGTTGTTTGTTCTGTTGCCTGGCAACCTGTTTTATGGTCATAATGTCATTTTAAAAGCAATGGTATGAATGATAAATGTAAATATGAATTGAAATCAAACTGGAGTTACATATAGGCACACATCTTTTTTTCATTTTATAATTTTGCTCAATTGGCATGATTTCATGATACTATCAAGATAAATTTAAATTGCTATTGTAATCATCATGGTTTATTTTGTTCTCAAGCAGCAGTGGAATTGACAAACATCAGAAATACAAGCAAATGAAAAGGGAGAAAGTGAAAGATTGCTTAAATGAAATCAAGGCTTTGATGTCAAATTTGAGTAAATCAAAGGGTAAACATGGAGGAACATTATCCACATTAGAACAGGTGCTAGAAAGAATTCGAAAAATAAATCATGGTGAGTGATCATATTTTATTAAAAGGTATTTCTATTTGCTGATAAAATAAATATTTTGAAGCATCATAAGTGACCTTAGATCTCATGCAAAGATATATTTTGTGCAATGAATCGATTTTATTTTTTTAAAATCTGTAATTTGCTACCTTTGCTAGACTATCAACATTATTGATTTAAAAAAAATGTGTTTGTCAGATATCTTATAAAATGTCAGAAAAACATCATTCACATTTCTTTCCTATACTTGGAATTATAACCTTGTGATATAGATTGGTATATGAGAGGAATCACGTTGCATTCCATGCTTTTCTAGAAATCTATAAATGGTAACATTCAATCAATAATACATTGTAGACTGCTTGTGCTAAGACTGCTTGTGCTACTGGTTTCAACTAGTTAACTGTATTATATATAAACTGTACAATGGGTGTAGTTAAAAGGCCAAGGGATCTTTGCTTTTCTAAACAGTAATTTAATAAGGATTGTATTAGATGTAACACCTTATTAATTTGCAGTTTTGAATTAAAAGTCACCAGAAAAGCTTCTTAAATTTTTTGAATAATGCAAGTAATTATTTCCACATATCCTTTCCATAAGTATAACATGAACCCGAATGTCAATATTACCTGCAACATGTAAATTTCAACATTAATAATTTCCGCCGTTCTCCGAGGGTAATCGTAACTTTCCGTCAATAAACATTCCGTGGCGTCATTTTAGTCCTTCTGCTCATAGAAATGAAATGAAATGAAATGAAACGGGGTTTAACGTCCTATTGTTTTGCTCCGAACTGGGCTAATGAAGACGGGCATACGCCATACAGTGTGCTGTGAGGGAAATTTTGCCCGGACAGCGGCACTACGGCCTACTCTTATATCGAATTCCATCTGCCAAGGGATCTTTTACGTGCACGCCAATGTGTACACGGGACCTCGGTTTTTCGTCCCATCCGAACGACTAGACAGCTTTCCTTGTCAGCCCCTCCGTCCTGCATCACTGACAAGGGAGAACCACGCCGGAAAATCTTGATGAACTTTCCCGGCCAATGCAGGGATCGAACACCCGACCTCAAGGCTAGCGAGCCAGCGTCTTACCCACTTAGCCACGTGATCCCCTTCTGCTCATAGAAATATAGACTAGAATATGAGCAGAAGGACTGGAATGACATCATGGATTGTTTATTGGTGGAAAGTTACAACTACTCGCGATGAACGGCAGAAATTATTAACGTTTAAAAAAATTGAAGCTTTTCTGTGAGTTTTAACACCTAATTAATTTGCATTTTTGGGCCAGATTCTAAAGAAACACTGCCTAGATCATTTTATAGAATATTAAATAAATATTTACTTGTGTCAAATATTATCATCAAAGTAAAAACACAATAAAGCTACTGTAAGTTAGAGTTTCACATCAATTTCTTGCATTGAAATCTTGTTACTGTAAATGCCATGTCACTCAGAGTTTGAGATGTTACAAGTAATTGTGAAGTTATTAGGTTTCATAATGTAGAACCGTATAAATATTCCCTAGTGTCAGATATTGTCATCAAAGTAAAAACACGATGAACCTACTGTAATTGTTAGAGTCTCACATCAATGTTTTGCATTGAAATCTTGTTACTGTAAATGCGAACTAATTGTGAAGTTATTAGGTTTCATAATATGAATGAATGAGGTGACTTTTAAGCTTGTGCGTTTGCATTTAAACTACTGAGCTATTTGCACAGCAGGTGACATTGACGCAAGTTATCTTAATCCTATTCATTTTCAATTTCTAAATGCGGATCTCAACTATACACAAGGTAGGATATGCTTCCTACTTCTCATATGAGGAGTTCACATAGCTATAAATCTTTTGTTGTACTTTTGCATGGCACAAGATGGTGTTCATTTTCAACTGTGAGTGGAATTCACAGCATATAATTTCTTGGTTAAACAGAATTTGTGATTGAGAACTTTTGGCGATTTTTTTGGTTTCATTTGTTATGTTTTTTTAAGATTCTTACAATTTACGTGCACTTAAGATCTTCTGAATTTGTATTTTTTTCCAAGCTGTCTAATAATGCTTGTAAAAAATAGTCTGGTTAAGCCCAACTAATTTCAAGTCATAGCTGTGTGGGAAACCAGTAGGACGTTAATGCCGAAGTCCACATTTAAGATATTAAGTGAGATTTTTTTTATCGCGGGGCACCTTGTAAAAATACTTTGATCAATTCCAAACATAATTTCCAATTTTACTTTGGAATAAACAGTTGTTTTAAGTAGACGACAAAGAATATAAGCTAGACATGTCACAGAAGTGGCACAGAAAAACACATCTTGAAATGGGTTAAAAAAAAAAAAATAAAGGAAGAACCCTCCCACACTGTACTACAAAAGAGGAAATTGTTGATCAGTGTTGTCTAGAATATTATTAAATGTGATCAATTGAATTGTGCACTGAAAATAACACCATAAGATGTTATTATTGGACTTTCTTACATTTATATGCATACATTTGACTTATCTTTTAGTTTTACGGTGTCCTTAATTTCATTTACTAAAATGAGAGAGTTTTATTTTTTCTTGTATTGCAGAAGAGGGTAACATTGTTGTTCCTAAAGACAATCTACAGACCGCTAGGACTAATTCTGATAAAGACTCCCAATCAGAGGTAATTATTGTACTTGCAGATATTATTTGGTTTGCATGCAATTCTATTTAATTGTGATTATTATAGCCCAAAAAAGAAATTTCTTGGATTTTAATAGATGGAATAAGTGGCATTGAATTAGTATACAGTTTTCTAAATTCCATGCCATGAGATGATTTGCAGGAGATTAAACAAAAGTTATTTTGTTTGGTTTTCACAATAAAATCGTGAACAGAAATTCCAAGAAAAATTTAGCGGACTGTTATTGTTCATTTGAAACCACTTCAATTTTCCATTGACCTCAGATAATACATTATATTATATTTACGGAAACGGTTCACAACAGCGACCACTAGTGCAGCCGCAATTCCTGGACAACGTAGGATCTCAGACCAGACAGTCCGTAAAACGCCTACGTGAAACCGGATTACGAGGCATCTACTGTAATTTTTAATTCTGGATCAATTGCATGCTCTTTACAGGCCAGAACTTTTAATTACTTTTATCAAACTGTATTTTAAACTCACAATATTATTATACAATGTTTGAGAAATACTCGGTTATTGTATGTCTGTTTTTATACGCCCACATTGAAATGTGGTCGTATATTATCGTCGCCCCCGTCCGTCCGTCCGTCCGTCCGGCGTCCACAATTGCTTGTGGACGCTCTAGAGGCTAAAGTTAATATCCGATTGACTTTAAATTTATATACAGTGTTTAAGGCCATGAGACGAAGAAGCCTATTGCTTTTCAGCGATTTCCGATAATTACTGCTAGAGCTATGGCCCTTGATCACTTCAAAAAATCTTGTGGACGCTCTAGAGGCTAAAGTTAATATCCGATTGACTTTAAATCAAGGCTCTACATGGCGACTAAATCACTCGCCATGGCGACAAAATATATTTTCTGGCTAGTTATAATTTTCACTTGAGTCGCCAGCTGGGTACTGTAAGATTTTTTTCTCGTTTTAAAATAATTACAAATTTTTTTTTTACAAAATTGAATTTGTTTATTCAGCGCCTCGTAAAACCGGAACTTACTAGGGGAAATAACTCCAATTTAACGAAAATATTTACGACATTCATATATTTTCTTACCATGTGCCGAAAATCGTTCTAACTTCTAACTTACGGCAATGTATACAAAATGTCCGACTACGCATGTTGTTGACCCATTTTTCTAACCCATACATTAAAGTTATTCCCTATATATTAATAAAATGAATAAAAACAAAATCTTTTAAGCTCTTTCTTTAAAAAAAAGGAAGATTCCTCTCAGACACAGATTAAAAAAAACAACGCGTAATATCTAGTAGTGATTTACGTTACAGACTACAGTTAATAGCATTGTAATTTCTGGCTACTAAAATTTTGGTTCTGGCTAGTAAATTTTTAGCATTTAGTAGCCAGTGAAGACTAAATTTTCCATGCCCATATTGACCCTTGCTTTAAATTTATATACAGTGTTTAAGGCCATGAGACGAAGAAGCCTATTGATTTTCAGCGATTTCCGATAATTACTGCCAGAGTTATGGCCCTTGATTACTTCAAAAAATCTTGTGGACGCTCTAGAGGTCAAAGTTAATATCCGATTGACTTTAAATTTATATACAGTGTTTAGTGCCATGAGACGAAGAAGCCTATTGATTTTCAGCGATTTCCGATAATTACTGCCAGAGTTATGGCCCTTGATCACTTCAAAAAATCTTGTGGGCGCTCTAGAGGCCAAAGTTAATATCCGATTGACTTTAAATTTATACACAGTGTTTAAGGTCATGAGACGAAGAAGCCTGTTGATTTTCAGCGATTTCCGATAATTACTGCCAGAGTTATAACCCTTGACCACTTCAAAAAATCTTGTGGACGCTCTAGAGGCCAAAGTTAATATCCGATTGACTTTAAATTTATACACAGTGTTTAAGGTCATGAGACGAAAAAGCCAGTTGATTTTCAGCGATTTCCGATAATTACTGCCAGAGTTGTAGCCCTTGACCACTTCAAAAAATCTTGTAGACGCTCTAGAGGCCAAAGTTAATATCCGATTGACTTTAAATTTATACACAGTGTTTAAGGTCATGAGACGAAAAAGCCTGTTGATTTTCAGCGATTTCCGATAATTACTGCCAGAGTTATAGCCCTTGATCACTTCAAAAAATCTTGTGGACGCTCTAGAGGCCAAAATTAATATCCGATTGACTTTAAATTTATACACAGTGTTTAAGGTCATGAGACGAAGAAGCCTATTGATTTTCAGCGATTTCCGATAATTACTGTCAGAGTTATGGCCCTTGATCACTTCAAAAAATCTTGTGGACGCTCTAGAGGCCAAAGTTAATATCCGATTGACTGCAGATTGATACACAGAGTTTAAGATCTTGAGACGAATAAGTATATTGATTTTCAATGAATTTTTATGACTTGGAACAGCTAAATTCATGATACAGTATTAAAAGTTTTGTAAAAATATGCGACAACTCTTGTTGACTGCCCGGACGATTTAGCTGCTGTGGGCGTATGTTACGTTGCCTGGCAACCTATCTTTCATTTTTATACACCCAATGTGGTCGTATATTACCTTCGACCCAGTCCGTGCGTCTACAGGCTACATTTATCATCTGATTGTTTTGAAATTGATATATGTTGTGTACATTCATGAGGCAAAGAAGCTTAGTTAATATCAATAATTTCCGTTAATTTTGTCTAGAGTTATAGCCCTTGTTTCACTCTATTGTACCTTGTGAACGACAAAAATTATCATCCGATCTGTATGAAATTTATACGAGGAAGCCTATTGAATTTCTGTTTATTACAGCTAGAGTTATGGCCCTTGTTTCACTTTGTTGAACCCAGTTAACGCTCTTACGGCCAAATTTTTCATCTGATCTGTATGAAATTTATGTGTATCATTTGAGTTAGTGAAATGAAGAAGTCTATTGAATTTCAGCAATTTCCGTGAATTGCTTCTAGAGTTATGGCCCTTGTTTTACTTTGTTGAACATTGTGAACGCTCGAATAACAAGAGTCATCATCTGATCTGTATAAAATTTATATGCATTATTGAAATTAATAAAACAAATAAGACTGTCAAATTTCAACAATTTTTGTATATTACTTCTAGAGTTAAGACCCTTGTTTCAGTTTGTAGAACCTTGTGAACTCTCAAAGGACAAAAATTATAATCTGTATGAAATTGTCTTGTTAACGTCCCTTATTACCTACAAAAGATTAAATATGCGACACATTGTTGACTGCATGGACGATTTAGCCACTGTGGGCGTATGTTTCATTGCTTGGCGACCTATCATGATAGAAGTCGGAATAACTACACTCCCGGGATTGTACAGCGTAGTTGACACTTCTCACGGTTAGCTACCGCTCCCCCCCCCCCCCCCCCCCCGATTGGGTCATTGTATCTGATATGTACGTTTGTTGTTTGTGATTACTGTATATTGTTTCTTGTCTGTAGATTTATCTTGTGTAATTGTTTGTGTTCAGTGCAGTCCTCTTGCACTTACTATATATAATTTCATCAAACTGTATTTTAATATACTAGCCATAAGGAAGATGATGATGATGAATATGAGAAAATTAATACCAGATGTTTAATCCCTTAATGTGAATTGTTGTGCATTATATGCATGCTGAAGTTATTAAGAATTTGATGCAGCAGATGTATTAAATATTATGCATTAAATTGTAATTTATGTTTTTGTTCTGTTTCAGATATTTTATGTAACATTGACTTGCAGCAAATTGATGGTAATCGAAGTGTCTGAAAATCTGACAAACCATTTAGGATTTCGTAAGGTATATTTAATTTTTAGACAGCAGTTACATATTACTACCTGTATGTACATGTATTATGATAGGTAATAAAATATTGTACATCTTTAAATATGGGAGCAACTGTGTATACAGTGGCTTCTGTCACATTCGATCTCTGATCACTCCGGATTGCTGTGACATCCGGTATGATTTTCATGTCCCGAATTTTTTCCTTATTACTTCAGCCAAAAAATCGCTGGTAAATCCGAATTCTGTATGTTCCGGATTCCGAAATCAATCAGCCGTCCCGTCACACAATTTCCATTGAATCGACACCATATAATCCGTACTTCAAACGGTGGGTGTGAAGCATCCAATTATCGGTGAGATTAAAACTCAATGGGTGTGAAGCCATAAAAGATTAACAAGTAATCACCAATCAATTATCGGTGAGATTAAAACTGTGTTGATTACTTTGATGGTAAAGCAGTGAGCCCGAGTTGTTTTAAGGGAGTGGACAAGATTTACCTGCCAGTCAATTGGTCGGCCAATCGCAAAGCTTGGATGACAGGTGCCGTTTACTTTGATTGGCTTGAAAAACTGGACATAGAACGACAGATTATAAATGACAATTGACTGAAGACGGGGACGATGAAGAATAGATATTAACGACAGATTTGACCTATTCAAAATTCCTACGCATGCTCAACGACATTAAACACTTCGCACAGATTAAGGACGAAAAGATGATCGCAACAATTCATTTGTAAGATGATGTTGCCCAGGACCCCGCCTTACGATATGCTTCCCTCGTAATGTTAACCAAGCAAACTACTTTAAAAGATTACATGCATTGATATTTATAAATATATTGTACGCATGCATTGATATTACATGTAAACGATTTATGAATATATTGTACGCATGCATTGTTATTGTTAATTATTTAATATAATAAAATTTTGAAAGTACAGAAAAGTTTATCATTTATAAAGGGAATAGCATTCTGGTGATTCGAAGCAACAATTTATAAATACTTCCAGTTTTCGAAGTTACAGTATTTCCGGTTTTGTTGAAAACTCGGTATTCCGAAACGCTGTGTGATCCGAATTATTGTAACGATACCGCACGATGTCGGATGTGACAGAGTCCACTGTAGTTGTATTTTTGGAGTTCATAAGAAGAATTTTATTTTCTGATGAAATTAACATGTAGATTGTGGAGTAGCAAACACAACCAACCCAGAAGGAATGAATATTTATACACCTCACTGCACTCAATTTTATGTTCATTTTTTCAGGATAGTTGGCAGGGTTGTTCATTTACTAATTTTATCTTGAGGAAAGATCTGGCTACTCTGAACACAACACTTGGTAATTTATCATCTACTGATAATGCAGGTAAGTTGCGTCTGATCCTTTTGATATGTGTCAATAAAATATGTTTAAACTAAAGTAGGTACATATAAGTGCTTTCAAAACTGCTTAAATCTTATTCAAGTTCTGAGATATCACCTATGTCCATTGGTCCCTTCAACTCACAGGGATTGTTCATTTGGTTGTAAGGAAGAACACTATTCGAAATGTTTCGAGCTATATCCCCATTTATGTTCAAACAAAATAACCCTGCTTCTAATTGAGGTAGAATGTTCAAACAAAATAACCCTGCATCTAACTGAAGGAGAAAGAGAGAGAGAGAGAGAGAGAGAAATTGGGTTTAACGTCCACTTGACACAAACTAGGTAATTTCAGGACTGACATGCTTCAATTTTATTCCAATAATTCACTTGTGTGGAAGGGTCTTAGCAAAGGGAGGAAGCCGGAAGACCCGGAGAAAACCCATGAGGTTGGACAGGCGACCCTACTCCTTGTCACATACAACCAGGGAATCGAAAGCACGCAAGTTGCCTCATTGACAGACCTTATGATACAACATCCAACCCCCCAACTGAGGTAGAATGTTCAAACTTGGTGAACTGTAGGTTTTCTTTAGTCAGTTAATTTATTCTAATTAATCAATTCATTATTTGTGTGAATACTTGTATAGACCTTAAATTGTGCATCATGTGTGTTTGATGGTTCTGTAGTCTTATTTGTGGAATATCATAAAATATAATATTATTCAAATTTTCATTTTTCTAAATTTTTTATTTTCTATTTTAGAAGATGGTCAGCAATCTAAAAGTTTTTTTGCACGATTCAGGTAAGAATGGCATTAATTGTTCATTTAGAAATGACATAAACAAGAAGGTTACAAATGAGGTTTAATGTCTAACTGTTTTGCTCTGAACTGGGCGAATGAGGACGGGCATATGCCATACATTGTGCTATGAGGGAAATTTTGCCCGGACAGCGGCACTTCAGCCTACTCTTTTATCGAATTCCAACTGCTCAGGGAAACTATAATGTGCACGCCAATGTGTACACAGGACCTCAGCTTTTCATCCCATCCAAATGACTAGACAGCTGTCCATTGTAAATTGTAGATAAATTTTCTTGAACTTGTGTTACAGGTGTTTCCAGGACATTTTTCATGGTTTTACCGTCAATAAAACGGCAGATTATGTACCATTACATGCCAAGATAGTCTTCAAGAAGGGTAAAAATAAACTAGAACCAAGCTGGACATACATTACAGATAAATCTGACTTGGTTGAGAAATGTTTTACTTTAAAACTTCAACCATGTATATCAGCATATACACCAGGTAAGTGACATATATTATTATTAATGTTAGCTTTATATAAGTATTTGGGATGGGGTGAGTTAAAATATAGATGAACAAAGATAATATGCTTTAATTTTTGCATATATACACAGTTAATATAAAACACTGTTGACTTCTAATCAATTATAATACCTATTTCGTTTCGTTTTTTTTATAGTTCAAAATTTCGTTTTACTTGTCTTCACAACACTAGGATCTGGAAGAGTTGTTATATATAGATAAGACTTAAAATATAGATAAACAAAGATAATATGCTTTCATTTTTGCATATAAACACAGTTAATATAAAACACTGTCGACTTCTAATCAATTATAATACCATTTTTAATGTGGAAGTATGCAATCTGATTAAAACACAGATCCTATTTCATTTCGCTTTTTTATAGTTCAAAATTTCTACTTACTTGTCTTCACAATACTAGGATCTGGAAGAGTTGTTATATAATCCACATTCTGGTTGAAATGAAATGGTCTGTTACGGCGCGTGCTTGGTGTGCTATGTCCAGAACTATGGGTAAACCACTGGAAACGTCAATGCTGATTGATTAATCAATGTCTAACTTCATACAGTCAAAAAACGCTCGTACAACCCCTGACATGACCTTCCACTACAACCCGTCAGATCTTCATGTAGTGTCGACCATTGAAAGTCTAAAAATATGAAACGAAATATAGATCTTTATTTTAATCAGATTGGAAAGTAAGATACAAATTTGTTTTAATCATTATTTTCTTGTTAATTTCAGCGGGTGCCTCTGTAGAAAAATCTTTCAGCATAAGACTTTCATTTAATTGTAAATTTACCCATTTGAGTAAAAAGTATGTATTACATTTGTTTGTGATTAATCAATGGGTCCCTCAGCTATCAGTCCCTCAGCTATCGGTCCCTCAGGTACCGATAATTGTAAGTTATTTTCCATTTTTATGGAATATGAAGATTAAAATTGTAACAGCCAATCACTTAGTGCCAAAAGAGTTATGTGACGCTGATTAGCTGTCGGTCCCATGCATGTTTTGACACCATGGTCTCATCTTTTGGGGAAAAATTAGTTAAGAACCAGACTATTATTTTTGTGTATGCCCATAAAATTCCATGCTTTTTAATCCATTCTCTTTAATATAACCATACTTGAACAAAAATAGTTGTGTAGCATATCGTATTCTGAATAGGTTAATATTTAAGATTACCACAAACATTAATGAAAATAGGTACATCGGCTTGATTCTTTTCATATTTAATCACTCGTCAAAAAGCATGGCAGTTAATACGGTTCCAAGAAAAGTCAGCATGAGGGCGCTTGGGGCAAGGGGTTATTATTATATCTAATACATTCTGTTTAAACATAAATTATGCAAGAGCTAAATCTGCCTATTGCAGGTTTTTCCTTAGGCCTGAAATGTTATCTAAATTATTGATTAGACAGTAATTAACTTATCCAGACCATAATCAACTCCATATGTCATCGCTATCCTGTGATATTTACTGGATTTGAATCCATTTTGCTGCTCAACGCTCATTGATGATTTAATTCAAAACTGGATAATCAAGACTATGTTTTTTAATCGTACCGACTTTAGTAATGATCATCGAGCCTAGGCCTAAAATTTAAAATCTTGGTTCAGAGTGGATCAATTTGGCTGAAATTTTCAGCAAATTTCCTTTACCATATCTTGTTTTTAACTATTATAGCGAGAACTGTCAGCTCTTTATCTAATATCCCATAATGCCCCTTTAAATTAAATTGTAAGTATTATTTTATGTATTCCAGCACTGTACAATTATTGGGTTATCTTCCTCAAGATCTTCTGGGAACCTCCATCTTTAATCTTCTTCACCCTGATAATTTAGAAGAATTGTTACATACATACAGACGAGGTAATTATCAGTAACATATAATCACTTAACGAAATATTCCTTTTAGTTTGATTGGGTTATCTGTTTGACCATTAAATTTATTTTTATATTCCCACATTACATTATCTGTTGGTATTTTCCAGTTATTTTGTTATGACCACATTACTGTCAAAGTAAAACGAATAAAAAACAAGTAAAAAATAATATGTTCAAATTGTGTCAGACTTAGAGGGGAGTAATATTGATTGGGGTCGTTTATGTTTTTTTTGTAGTTTCTGGTCTTGAATTTTTTGCTGTTATTCTGTGTGATATTAAGTATTGTACAGTGGAATCGGTCACTTCCAACCAGGGTTCTTAATCCATTTTGAAACAAACCGGCCATAATTGGGTCATATGAGGTTCCGATATTAAAATCTATAATTAACTGCTTTGTGCCTTCATGATATTTGATTCATTTATGTTTATTTTATTTTTAGTCATTACCATGAAAGGTCAACCATTTAAAACACTGAAAATGAAGTTGAAAACAAAGAATAATGACTGGATTATTGTGGAAACAGAATGGTCTTGTTTTGTTAATCCCTGGTCAAACCAGGTAGAAATAATCATGGGTAAACATAAAGTTATTAGGTAGGTTTAATATGCATTAATAAATGTTGTTCTCCCCCATGTTTGTCCATTCTTCTGTCTGTTTCCTGCGATTTCTTGTAGATGCTCACAATCACTTGACTGACGGTAAAAATTTTGAAGTGGACGCCCTGCTTTAAAAATGTATATACTTGAATATTTTCATTAGAACAAAGGAAACCATTGATTGTTGATAATTGTTTTCAGAGTTTTTGCTCTTGATCATTTTGCATAATCTTGTGGAAGATCTTGGCTTGAAATTTATATACTGTGTTCATGTCCATAAGACAAATACACTTACCGATTTTCAACAATTTCCAATAATTATTGTCCATGATCACCTCCAAAACTCTTCTGGGTGTTCAAATTTCATTAGCTAACTAAAATAGGTAGCACATGTGGGCCCTATAGAGGTCAAATTTTTTATCTGATTTTGATGAAACTTGAAATATAGATATATATCCCAAAGATCTTGGTTTCTTTCGATATCGACGTATGTCAGACTGTAACATCCTGGATTATGGCCCCTGATTGTACAAAAAATCACTTTTTAAGCTTGTTCTCTGTACATCTCTTGGAAAATTGGGGTGTATATTGCATGGCAACCACTTGTTAAAGTTTTGATACTAAAAATAGACATACATTTACTTTAATGCATGTGTCGTATGTGAATGGTGGCATAATCATGAATATTTTGTTTGTCATGTATGTTTTGTCCACTAACAACCTGCCTTTGTGTTTCCAGTGGTCCAAAAGATCCGGATATCTTTAAAGAAAAAACAACAGAAAATTATGTTACTCCTACAAAGTTAACAGAATTGGAAGTGACAAATCTTCAAAGAAAGATAACCAGATTATTGAAACAAGTAAGTATTATGTTGTGTTATGAGGTTAGGACATCCAATTAAACAAATATAAATTTAAAAAAAGAAAACATTTTTAGGACACCCCCCCCACCTCCCCAAACACACACAGACACCAAAAAAAGGAAATAAGAAAAAGAGTTATGGAAATTAGAACAGCTGGAACAGTCTACTATGTACCTGTTAGGTAGAAACCAAAGTATATTCTTGTGGTGTTCTTTGTTTTGATTTTTTAAAAAACATGTAGTATTTCTTTGACAAAATAATGTTATTTGTTAAATATTTTTATCTACAGCCAGTAACAGCTATAGCCTCGTCATCATCACTGAGTGAAGATAATACTGGAACTAATATAAGTAAGTTGAATATTGCTAACTTTATTTTGAAAATTGGATTGGACTCATCTGGAGAAAAAAGAATTATTTAAATAATGTCTTTTAATCAACTTAAAATTGCTTGTAAAGTTTTGATGGATAACCCAACACTATTTTGTAGTATTGCTGTTGTGCTTACCTCCTAATACTGTACATAGGCTTTGCTCATCTTTATCAAGCAATGGACATAAATCTAAGGAACACAATTACTGTTTTTATTATATTACTAAGTGGCTTTTCGAACATAGGGTTTTCTGGTGTTCATTAAAATGCTTGATAAAAACTAGAGAAGCCCAGTTAAAATATAGTTCAGTAATAATAAATTGTGTCCTGTGTATTACCTTTATTTACTAAACACGCTGAAACGTTTTAAGGTTAATACTAATGTATACATTTCACCCTTTTCACTTTCCAGCTTCTGATGATCATTTCTGTGAAAGTAACACTTCATTTGCTCTGCCAAAAGCTGTTTCAGATTCTAAGAAGGTATATTAATTTTTTACTTTGAATTGTTTTGATCCAAAAAAAAAAAAAAAACCAATAAAAAATTCAAGATTTTCTTCAAAGATTAACCGAGATATATATGTCTTGTCACTAATGTGTAAGGATCGTCTGCCTAGCCTAATGAGTTTTCTCAGATTCTCTCCACTGTCATAAGACCCCTGTGCTGGAAGCATTTCATTGAAATATAGATATAATATGCTAGTCTGGAAATGTCAGTGTTGAATAGCCATTTAACCCAAATTTTTCTCTATCTCTAAGTTGACTCCTACTGTGTAGTCTCACAGTTGCTTTTTCACTTGATTGTTGCGGTTTTTGAGAAGGAGAGAATTCTGTTCCATAACATTCAAATGATAGTAATGAATAAAATCTTATAGACCATAGATATGCCAAGCCAAGTTGTTAGGTTTAAAAACCAATTAAATAATGATTGATATCATTTGTAGGGTGAATCTTCAAGTGACATAATATCTCCAGCTGAAAGTTTACCAACAGATTCAGATACCTATGTATCTTATGGACAACTCAATTATTCTTACAATATTAAAAGGTGAGAATTTTACTTATTACAAATTCCTTTGCATTACTAGTGATGAAATTATTTAAATTAGAATATCTTGATCTTCCAAAATCTGTCTTGACCAGGAATTTATCCAAGGCTTAACAGATAAGCTTGGATACAGACTGATAAATTATCCTTTTTTAACTAGTGACAAAGATAAAATTTATGCAATTGTTAACCATATTTGTAGTGTATGGCTATTATAAACTATTGTGCATGTTCATTATTTTGTATATGAAACCTTATGTGAATACAGTAGATTTAGAAATCCATATGTATGTTTTGACTATTTTCAGATTTCTGCAGAGTCGACCATTGACTTTATCAAAATTGGAAGCAAATGAACAGTCTGGTGGTGATGTTAAAGGTACATACAGATATTTCTTGATTTTTCTTTAACATCCATCCACACAATTGCTATCTATTCATGTAAAAGATATTGTGAAATATTCGGAGGGGGGGGGGGGGCTTGTGATCTAGAGCATTACCCTTTTGATCTCCATCACAGGATGAATATGCCTAGCTTAAATCTTGAAGTTTAATATTTGTGAATGATATTTATTTTAAAGGCGTGGATGAGTTTATGATCAGTATTCCATCACATCAAACAGCTCATACAGATGATAGTAGTATCAAGGTAGGTCTCAAATATTCCTGATGCATTCTACTTTTGATGGGCATCCTCGGCCTAACACACGCACTTGATGAAATAGAAGAATTTTACGTTGTAAACCTTGGCCAATTATGTTTGAATTTACCCAATACTTATTACCCTCTTATGAAATTTTATATTGCATAATATAGTGGCTTATGTCTCTCAGGTCGTGGGTTCGCTCCCAGTGTTGGCCAAGTAAGTTTGTCAGGATTTTTCGACGTGGTTTCACCTTGTCAGTGGTGCATAACGGAGGGTCTGACAGGACAGCTGTCTAGTTGGTCAAATGGGACCAAAAAACGAGATCCTGTGTACACATTGGCATGCTCGTAAGTGATCCCTTGGCAGTTGGAATTCGATATAAGAGTCGGCTTTATAACGCCGCTGTTCGGGCAAAATTTCCTTAATAGCACATGGT
The DNA here is from genome assembly GCF_932274485.2 of Patella vulgata. Taxonomy (NCBI): domain Eukaryota; kingdom Metazoa; phylum Mollusca; class Gastropoda; family Patellidae; genus Patella; species Patella vulgata. The sequence goes on from NC_065885.2 coordinate 52,309,306, forward strand.
CTTCATTAGCCCAGCCTAAGTAGGACGATAAACCCCATTTCATTTCACTTATTAAGTCTCTCTGACTTTATTTTTCAGGTGAATATGTCAGATCAAGAAGTGTGTATAGGATCTCCACGTAATGTGGATGAGGATTCTCAGCAGTCTATTGAAATGACACCAGTACGGCAAGTCTTTACACCAGTTCATCTGACACAAGCTAGACTACGTGAACACACCAAGTTTCAGGAGAAGTTATATGTTCAACGAGTTAAAAAAGATAAAAGTATCATTTTACCAAGACCAAATCAGAATTCTATTATTCTCAAAGTGGCATCGTGTAGAAAACGTACTCGATCACAGCATGAAACTGACAATGAAGACATCGCTAAAGGAAAAAGTAAAAAAGTACACCTAGGCGATGCTGACATGGCGGTTAAAAAAGCCTTACAAAATTCAAACTTTTTGTTTCGTTCCAAATTGCCGATTTGTAATACAGATACAAATAAAGCGAATAAAATACCAGATGCTGAATTTGCTCCAGTGGGAAGTAATTATGGCGCATTTCCACAAGGTTTACCAATCATGTCTTTTGAGTCAAGTAATGTTGACCTGTATTCAGGATATGATAAACAAGTGGGAAATAAAGATGTCCAGTGGCCGTGTTATTCTTCTCCAGGTAGACTTAATATTTCAATTATTTACTCTCATTTTCTTACATTGGCATAGAAACCTATTGTCTCTTGACGAGAAGCAGTGGAACTTTTTCTACTGTGTCCCTTGTGGAATTCCACAAACAGTATAAATGTATGTCAGGGCTGGCCACGGATAAATTGATGGCGAGCAAATGACTGCTCACGCAAATTTAGGTTTGGGCGAGCAAGGCGAGCAATAAAAATTGCTCACGCAAAATGTTGTTTGCGTGAGCACACATTTTGTAACATTGTTTCAATTTAAAATCATAAGAAAATTGCTATTCCTGGCACAAAGTTTGCAGTAAACATGTGTGACCATCGCTTTCTGTTTTTGACAGTCATACGTACTCTTCTTTATTAAAACCAATTTCCGTATGGATTTCTTCACCCCACGAAATAAATGTGGATAGGGCAATCAGGTTGCCTTTGGCCATTATTACGCTTAGATTGAAAATTATACGACTGCACAATGGAATAAAAACCGAAGTTCTGATAAAATAGAAAATACCGATAAATATTAGTTTGAAACGTGTTCATTTAGCGTGAATGCCTAATGCCGGATGTAAACATTCTTTACTTTAGACTCGATTATCACGCGTTCGTTACTGGTGTTCGTAGGAAAACCAGTCATAACGTTCAGGTCTAAAGTGTATTTTTAGTAACAAGAGTGCTGAGTAACTTTTTAGCCAATCAAATTTAAGGAGGAAATGCCGCCTGCAGCTGGGTGAATCTCAGTTTGACAGACGAATTTATGAAGTTATTGACATTGTTGGTTTAGTTTCGGCAATAAACTTGTCAATATTTTGATTATTTTTACAGGGTTTTCTTAAAATTTTGCGCGAGCAACGAACCGCTCGCGTAAATGTAGATTTACGCGGGCACAGCGCGAGCACAGCGCGAGCAACTGCTCGTGGCTCGTGGCAAGCCCTGTATGTCATGTTGCAATTCAGTGGTTTTGCCATGGCATATTGAATAGTCTGCAATTATTTTTCCAATGGTATAATTTTAAAATGAATATAAGAATCTATCAATAAAACTACATTGTTGTGACTTGCATTTTGGTATAAAAAATACACATGAAAGCTATCATAGCTTGACAGTTAATTTCAAAGAAGATTTTTACTACATTTAGTTTAATTCAACTCTGATTGGTCATTATATTTCAAACTTTATTATACTCAGCCTTTTAGAGAAAGCAGGGGACTATACTATTAAAACGAGTCTGTCCATTAGTCTGTCATACATTTTGGAACACAATAACTTTGCTTCTAATTGAGGTAGAATGTGTAGATGTTCATTAGGACACAATAACTTTGCTTCTAATTGAGGTAGAATGTGTAGATGTTCATTAGGACACAATAACTTTGATTCTAATTGAGATACAGTGATGAAACCGCTGCCTGTGATAAAGACTCTTCCTCGCATTGTAGCAATAGAAATAAATTTATCGTATGTTATTAATTTAAGTAATTAGACATTAAATCCAAGTTACAGATAATGTTATTTTGATTTACAGGTTGTTCATTTTCACCATTTGTTATGGGAGGATTACTTCATTCTGGTGGTGAGTTAGGTCCAGCTAGTGATGAACATGGTAATTTATTAACGGTACCCTGGCCAGCCTCTCTTCAACCGCTAAATTTTAAAATGATGGTAAGGATATAGAGATCTTTTCTTATCTGTAAATAAATCATTTTTGAATTGACTTGATTTGCCTACACAGTTACAAGAGGATGTAACTGGGACCAATCTCAAAACTGATCGCTGAGATACAGTCCTAAGTTGGCGGGTCAGTGCTTTGAATTTTGAAAAATAGTTACAACACAGACTTAAGTATCAATATATATTATGTAAAATAGCAAAATAAAGTATTATGGTAGTTAAACAATTAAATTTGGAAAGTCGTCAGTGGGGTTGTGACAATACAAGTAAGTGACGTATCTGGATTAAAAGTACTAAATTGTTGTAATGACATCATGAGACTGTATGAAATATTTTGTATTTATTTTTTGTAGCATCAGTCATCCAGTAACTCTGCAGAGCCTGATTGTTCATCAACAGAAGAGGAGACAAATTCATCACTGTATATATTACTAGATAGTGGTAATTACCCACCAAAAGTACGAACGGTATTGTTTTTGACTTACATTTTTTAACATTATGAACAAACAGACTTTTGCGGCAAGGAATTTAAAAACATTACTGTGAGTGACAAATTTATCGATGCCAGTAAAAATATTTTCCTTTGATGCATCGATGCATATAATTTTACCTGATGGCAACCCTAGATTTTGGATTATAATGTAATTTGTGGTGTTCAAGACTATAGGTTTTTTATACAGTATTTTATTTCACAGTATACATTATTGCATAGTACATACAAAAATTCAAGACCTATTTATAATTTTTGCTAGATTGCATTCAAGAGAAATATAACTCTGTGGTTTTTGTTGAAAAAATTGGAGGGTGGGTAAATCTCTATCATTATTTATATTTCTAATTAAACCTTTTCAGACCTATACTGGAAAAAACCAGCAGAGAATACCCACTCAGCATAAATCTACGCTAAATATGGGAGTTAAACCGCAATGGGTTGAAGCTGTTCACTGGACTCAAGATACACAGATGCGATATGAGATGCCAACACCTAATTTACAAGATGTGCTAAAGAGTGATAAAGATTTTTTAAAGCATATGATCTCAAGTGATTTGATTGTGGCACAGTTACTGGAATTACTAGGAGAAATTGTAAGTTTCTGATTCCTTAAATAATGCATAATAAATTTATAATATTTGTGTTTTTGTACTGTTTGAAACTCTACACTTCTGGAGTTATACCAATATTTTGTATACCATCTGTACGGTGATAAAAAATTACACAGTAGGGATTTTGTAGCGTTCAATAATAATTACTTTACAGTGTACCACACCGGCTTATGTTTTGGATGTGTGCCATAAAGCAAATTGGGGTTCTGGAATTCCAAAACTGTTTTTTGTAGTCATTATGACTTAAACAAACAATGTTAAGTATTTCAGTTAACTGTAGGCTTCTGAATAATAAATGTGCATGTTGTAGTACTATGGTCTCTACGACCATATTATAACTTTAACTAATTATTGGTTTCATAATATAGAGAAGTCATATCTCGCACATTCAAATTGAATGAGTGATGGGTTGTCACATAAAAAGATTTATAATTTGGTAAACATAGCTGGTTCTATTTGAAAACAAAATATCACCAGATCACTTATGATAGGAAAATTACTATTGCATCATTTGGCTTAGTAACCAATCATTTTAATTACTTACGTCATATTTGACCAATTAGATAATTTAAAGTCGAAACTCAAGTGTAAAAAACCATCAGAGCTCTGGGCAATCAGAAGACAGTCGCTAGATTCTTAGAGAGAGGCATAATGTTGGGAGATACCGTTGAGGTTGAAGAGACACCATCTGGATTCAGAATGCCCTGTTAGGTTGTAGGAGAGTCATATGATGTGTGTTCTGTCAGTAAACTCAATCTATGAATTAGGGGGTGGAGAGAAAGACATCTTAATTTTAAGTATTGTAATGTAACCTAAGCTTGTAACCTATGTACCCAGTGCTTGATATAAAATGTAAAAACTGAGATAGTATGGTTCTAGCCATAAAAAGATAATTACAAATATAACCAGATACAATACTAGACGGTCACAAGGCTATTAAAATATGTAGCAGAAGAAAGTATGCATCACACGTTGGCCGTGGGGAGTTTTCCCCATGTACTTTCCTCCACATCTAACACTGTAACCCAGGTATCATTTAATCTTGTGTATCTAGCACTAATTTCTTTCACATTCATTTAATATCCAATCTTTCTTTAAAAATTTATAAAAACTGTTTAAAATCGCCAAAAATCATCTAATTTGTACTTGTGTCCAGTTTAAAGCTGACTGATTAATTTTGATAATGAGTGTCCAATTTACAAGTATTTAATTTCCTGACCACTGTTCAAAAATTAATCATTATACATCAGTAATCAATTGGGTTGTTTATTTTTGAACAGTGATTGAGAAATTAAACTGGACATAAGTACAAATTAAACGATTTATGGTGATTTTAAACAGTTTTTACAAATTTCTAAACAAAGATCTGATATTAAACGAATGTGAAAGAAATTAGTGCTAGATACACAAGATTAAATGATACCTTGGTTACAGTGTAACCAGCGATGCATATCACTGCATGGTGCTACAATGTCTGTTTTCTCTCCTGATGCTTCAGTCTTCCATCCTTTCATCCATGTCATTGTTAGCTCAAATAACAAAAGCTGTTGTGGAATATATTTTGCTGTGCTTGACAGTGTTTTATTTGATCTATACTTGTTACAAAATTTTAGGACAATTTTCATTTTTTTATTCAGTCTGAAGAATCATCTGGTATGAATAGTAGTGAAGACAAAAACAAAGAAACCGCTATGGAAGATATATTTAAACTTGGACATCAGTTACAGGTACATATGGAATCACGAGTTCAGGAAGAATTAATGGCAACACATTCAAATGCTATTAATTGTGAAAATGCTGCTGATGTTACAAATTGTAATGCTGATGATGTCGCAAATCGTAATATTTTCGATATTACAAACTCTAATTCTAACAGTTTAATGAACTGTAGTGCTGAAGATTTGGCGAATTGTAATAATGATGATCTATTGAACTGTGATTCTTTGAATGTGGAATCTATAAATAGTGACATATCAGAAACAAATGAAATACTTAATATGTTAAGTCCCAAATCTTCTAAAACAGACTTGTCTTCAAAAAGAGATATGAGTGTTTCCTCTGAGGGCAGTAGTGATGAAAAAATTGTCAGTGACATAACACCAAGTGACCAAACAAGTACTGGAGATTCCGCAAGTTCTTTAAAAGAATCGGATGGAACTAATGAAAAATACCCTGTTAGAAGACAAAAGAAAACGAAAGAAATCAGAGCACCATTTTATGATAAATTGTTTAAACGGTTGCCTAGTGATTTTGACTTTGTGGGAAACTCTATTTTGTCTTTGGGGGAGCCTTTCTGGTTACAAAACGTTTCTTTAACCGAAGATTTTTCTTATCGATATCAAATAGATACACCAGATTTATCAAACCAGTTAGTGATGGACAGAGAATTTTTAGACAGTAATTCCCAGCCACCTATAATTCAGGAGGAATTGGACATAGATTCTCTTAGAAACTACAGCACAGGAATCTCACCTGATGAAGACCTGGATGATCAGTTTTAAATGACTTTATATAATGCTAAAATGGTCGTTTTCTATACTGTTTAACTAGCTTAATATGCCAGAAATCAAGCCATAATGATAAGTTATCAAGGAACTGCTAAAGTGGTTCTGAAGAGACTAGCATATTAAAGAATAGTTTTGACATGAAGGAACATCCGGTGGTGAAATGATTTGAAAAAAAATATTCAACATACATGTTCTTTTGTCAATTGTATATACATTGTTTTGTGATGTTCTCTGTTAAATCAACTTTGACATGATATTACTTATCAGGACATACCATTCATTATTCTTGTCATTTGATCATATAATCAAAATTCATTTTTTTCCAGTGTTACATCTGATTTTTAAAAGCACAAATTTAAGTCAAATCTTCCATCCATCCTTCTATGCGTCTGTCTTGATTCCATTGGAACGCAATAATATCATTTCTAGTGAATGAATTTTGATGAAACTTTGAAAATCAATTCATTATCACAGTCACTTCTGTCGATTCATATTTAATTAGCCTATTTGAATTACTTTGATAAATTGTTAGAAGTGAAATAACTTTACTTATGTTACAAATATCTCAACTAGAATTGTACTTGAATTTTTACGAACTGTCCATCTCACAATTAATGCTGATCCAATTGTTGGATTTGAAATGCAATTTCAGATCATCTACATAAATTCGAACATAAATGCCTTCTGCGTGTGTTTATTAACCAACTGCAATCTTCTTTTTGTCCCCTGCTTCTGTCTGTCCGTTCGTCCGTCAGTCAGTCACATTTTTTGGGACAAAATAACTCTGCTTCTAATTGATATGTGATAAGCAATTTGATTGGTTGAGACTTTGGAACACAACAACTCTCCTTCTAATTGAGGTAGAATGTTCAAATTTGGTGTAGGTGTTTAAGAGGTGAATGAGTTCGATAATGCACATTTTCCAGTTAGGCTAAGCAGAGATAAACAATTTGATTGGTTGAGACCATGAAATAAGATAACTTTGGTTCTAATTGGGTCAGAGTGATGAACTCCAGGTATAGATTCATTATATCAATACCTTGACTAATTTCGATGATGAGAATTTTCTGCTTAGGCTATGTAGCGATAAGCAATTTGATTGGACAATACTTTGGAACATAACAATGAGGTATAGATGTTTATTAGACAATGATTAACATTTCCCGCTAAAGCTAAGCAGAGCTAAGCAATTTCATTGGTCGTTGCTTTGGAACAAGATAGCTTTGATTCTAACCGAGTTTGATCATGAATATTTTATGCTCAGACCAAGTATAGATACTTTTGATAAAGATAAATGTGCAATTATTTTAGGATTTCTTCAGGGGACATCAGCCTTACTGTTGGCTTGTTTTATTAAGCAACTTTGTCTTGGTATATGTGGATGTATATTGCATTCACTGCAATCTGTTCTTTTAAAACTCGAATTGACTAATAAGATGTTGGGACAGGGCACCACATCTAACTTTTGTGGTTAAACAACTTATAGCGCCATAATATTGTACATTTTCTGTTTTTAAAATCATGTTTACGTTGTAATTGGAATTGTTTTATTAAGTGACTATTGTGCATGTACCGGTAAATACATTTTAATATATATATTTCATTATTCCTGTGATACTTATTGTTTATGTTTATGATAAAATTTTGTATATGTAAGTCTTATTCAGTGGGTAAGCAACCTACCATATTTGTTGAAAAACTGGTAGCTTTGATGCAGAAACATTTTTTATTGGAGATTTAAGCCTTATAAACTGGTAGATTTTATACAGAATAAACATTTTTCATAGGCGATTTAAGCCTTGTAAACAATCTACAGAAAACTGGTAGCTTTTACACAGAACACAAGAAATTTTCATAATTCTTTTTATACCCTTACATTGAAATGTGCTTTATATATTGTCATCACCCCCTTCCGTTGCGTTGGTCCATCGATCTGTCATCCATACACAGTGTTAATGAACATGAGACGAAGAAGCTTGTTGATTTTCATCAGTTTCCAATAATTGCTGTCAGAGTTATGGACCTTGATCAATTTAAAATCTTATGGCCACTCTTGAGGCTCACATAATTATTTAATTACCAGTACTTATTTTGTATAATAACTGTCAATCCAATGTTAATTATTTCTGATAATTACTTCAGGGGTTGTTACTCTTGATCAGTGTTTAGTGTCTTGTAAATGCTCACATTACCTACTCAAGGATAAATATGCAACTGCCAGGACGAATTAGCTGCTGTGGTTGTAGTTTTGTTGCCTGGCAACCTATCTTACTAAAAGTATTTGAAATCTATCAATCATTAGTTCCATGTATTTTAAACCAAAGAAATTAAATACAGCTGAGGGTTATTTCTTGGCAGCATTTCAAATATCTCCTTAAAAACACTAAGAGAATTTTAAAGAAAATACAGCAGTTAAATCTGATCATGTACAAGTACTTTAATTGTTTCGTTGGTTTCCTAAATGTGTATTTCAATGTCATTTTGCATAGTTTCTTTATGTGGTTTTTCATATATGTGGTTACTATATAAGTCATAACAGGAGAAATTTAGCATAATATTAAACCACAACCTATAATATTTATATACGCCCACATTTTCACGTGGACGTATATTGCCGTCGTCCCGGTCCGTCCGGACGTCCACAATTGTTTGTGGACACTCTACAGGTCACAATTCTTATCCAATTTTGACGAAACTTGAAATATAGGTTTATCTCCAAAAGATCCGTAAAAATCGGACCAAAACTGACAGACAAAATGGCCGTCCCTCGTACTCAAATAGCGTAAAAATATGAGATATCAAGGTTGTGGACTCTCTAGAGGTCACAATTTTCTTCTGATTTTGATAAAACGTGAAATGTTGAAATGTAAGTTTATAACCCAAAGATCTCAGTTCCTTTCTGTATTTGCACATATCGGACCGTAACTTCCTGAATTATGGCCCCTGATTGTACGGAAAATCGTGTTTTTATCTTGTGGACCCTATAAAGGTTATAATTTTTATCCGATTTCAAAAAACATTTGAATATATCACCTTTACACCCTAAGGATGGTTGAGTTTGAATTTCGTGAAAATTGGACCAAAACTGATACTCAAATAGCGTAAAATTAAGGTTGTGGTCCCTCTAGAGGTTTCAGTTTTCTTCTGATTTTGATGAAACTTGAAATGTAAGTTTATAACCCAAAGATCTTGGTTCCTTTCAATATTTGCGCATATCGAAGTGTAACTTCCTGAATTATGGCCCCTGATTGTACGAATAATCGCTTTTTGTTTAGCTTGTTCTCTATCCATCTCTTGCAAAATGTGGGCGTATCCTGCCTGGCAGCCACTGGTTACATACTAAAATCTCATTCAAGGTCACATGTTTGTTATCTTTTCAATGTCATTTTGTGTGTAAATTTGCATCAAAAACTTCACATTAATCACATCCTTAGTTTAAGCCATTGTTCACTTATAATCAATTTTGTGTTCAACTGTTGATAACATAGTGTCCAGGAAATATATGTTATTACGAGTATTTCTTAAAATTGTAACATTATATTTTTTAATCTTAGGCTAAAAATTTTCTAAATCTGAAAAAAATAAGAAAAAATAGTTGATACTAGGTGAGCTTTTCGAGTCCTTAAGTAATTATTTATTCTTTGACTTGAATACCTTGATAAAATTTGAACTTGAAATTAGATAAACTTCAGAAATTTTCTGAATAATATACCCTTGATAAATTAAAGTTCAAAATATTTGATTCATAGACTATCTTCAAAAACTTCACTGCCATATTCATTTTTATTTTTGAATACTTGCTTTTTTGTTACTGAAAAATGTATGAAAGGTACAGTATCGAAATACAAATCAGTTATATAAATGTTTGAATAATCTGTCAAAAAATATAGCAGTCATGACCAAAATACTTCTTACATATAGAATTAACTAATTTTTTATAAACAGATCTATAAAACTACTTTTCTGATTTTATTCATATTTTGAAATTGGATTCATTATTAACTTTCATATCTTTCAACACTTTTCATTAATTGGAAGTGAGTTGAATAATATGAAAGTATTTTGTATCTGCTTGGCAGATCTTGTTATCATTTTGACATTAAATAATTTGAAAGTTTTTTATATCTGCTTGACAGATCTTGTTATCAATTTTCACAAGTAAAGTAAATATTTGAATTATTATATAGAAAGAAATTGTTAATCTTTATTCTAATCAAATTGTACCATAGGACATAAGATATTACTAAATTGTTTGGATATATCTAGCTCATTGTTCCTACAAGTATATTTGACTATAGATATTTTTATTAAATGTTGTGGCTCATCTTTTTTTAAAAAAAAAAGTGGTCAGTGCCACCAGTGCTTTAGTATTCCTGTATTCCTAGGTAAGTGTTCCCAAGACCAATAAAACCATATTTGGCTGTAAATTTAGTTACAATACCAATTTACCTGACACAAATGACCAGAAAGGTGTTCAGTAATATTGGACATTTTGGCAGAAAACAATTCATCCAATTAATTCTAAAATGATTTGAAGTTTAACTAACAAAAATACCTCTTGCTCTGTGTTAGATACATGTTTATATTAAGCATAATCATGGAGCATTCTTCAGCATTGTAAATGAAGGATATTTCTTAAAAATGATCTCCTCAAGTTATCAACTGTGCTCACTAACAACCTTTAATCCACCCCAATGATCTTGACATTTTTGTTTTAACTGAAACGAGGTTAAAGTCAACAGATAACTTTGCAATAAACCAACTCATCCCTGTAAATTACGATTTTTCACTTGCAAACAGAGAATGTAGGAATGGGGGTGGTATCGCCTTTGTCCACAAAAAGTCTATGACGTCATCTATACTCAATCCATCCAAATATAACAGCTTCTAGATCCAGCAGCTGAGATTTCAGTGCAAAAGTGAAATTATCCATCTTGTGGTAGTTTATCGGCCCCCAGCATTAAAAAATAACATATCTAACATCGGGAAATTTCTCGAAGCATTTTCTGATCTACTCCATGTTTTGTCTTCCGCGTCGGGGCGTTTAGTTATAGTTGAGGATTTCAGTATTCACCTAGATATCCCACTTGACAGACATACAAAGAAATTCACTGAACTTCCCAACGCATTTAATCCTACTCAGCATATAAATGAGCCTACACATCGCGCTGGTTATACCCTAGACATTATTATTACGAGAATCAATGATAATTTACTAAATTCCATTCATGTTAAAAATGACTTGATATCCGATCATTACAGTGTTTTCGCTAAACTGGCGCTTTATAAACCTGGACCAATAAAACGCACTATATCTTTCCGAAAAACTAGAAACATTGATGTAGAGCAATTCAAAGCCGACATAACTTATGAGCAGTTTTATGAACAGATCAAAGAACATGATAATATTCATCATAAGATTGAACAATATAATAAAATTCTTATTAAATTATTAGATAAACATGAACCGGTTCAAACTAAAAGTATAACTATCAGATCAAATAGAAATTGGTTTAATGATGAAATTCAAAAATGTAAACAGAAGAAAAGGAAAGCGGAAAAATAGTGGCGAAAATCAAATCTAGAAATACACAGGCAAATATATATAAAATGTAAAAATGAGACTAACACTACAATAAGAAATGCAAAACGTCGCCATGTTATGAACAGTATTCTTGAGAATCGTGGTAATACCCGTGAAATTCACAAGGTTATCAATAGAATTCTAAATAAAGACGGGCCAGAACAGACTCTCCCAGTAAATCATCAAAGCATCGTGTACTCTTGATCCCATTCCCACTTGGCTACTAAAACAGTGTCTTGAAGTGATGGTCCCAGTTATCACAGATATTGTAAATTCCTCTTTGGCTTCTGGCTGTATAATAATAACCTCAACGAAGTATTCCAATCCGCATATAGAAAACAACACAGCACTGAAACCGCCTTATTACTTGTTCAAAATGACTTACTAAACGAAATGGATAAGAAACAAGCATCGGCATTAGTCCTGCTTGATCTAAGCGCTGCGTTTGACACGATAGACCACCACATTTTTTTAAAAAGATTGCTAAACAACTTTGGTGTTAGTGGACTAGCCCTTACATGGTTCCAGTCATACCGTGAAAACCGTACATAGACCATTGTTATCAAAGGTTCCACATCCAAATCAACTGTTTTAAAATATGGCGTGCCACAGGGTTCCGTTCTCGGTCCTTTATTGTTTACCAAATACACAACATCTTTAGGAAATGTCATTCGTAAACACGGTCTTAACTACCATGTGTACGCCGACGACACTCAATATAGCTTTTGAGCCTTCTTCTGAACCATCTGAGATATGCGAACTTGAGGCCTGTTTATCCGATATTCGTAAATGGATGGACTCAACGATGACAAAACAGAAATAATGAAAGTCGACATCAGGCAGCAACTACTAAAATCTAAAACAGAAAACTATCAAATTGGCAATATCTCTATTACACCAACAGATTCTGTAAAATATCTTGGTGTTTATTTTGACTCTCATCTGGACATGAATCGACAAATTTCGGCCATGTGTAAAAGTATTAATTTTCAGATTTAATATTGGAAAAATTAGATCTTTCATTGATAGTGACGCGAATTAAAGTGCTAGTAAACACTATGGTTACATCACGACTCGACTACTGTAATTCACTTTTGTACAATCTACCTGAAAATAAAACCAAACGACTTCAGAAACTCCAAGACGAAACCAAATGAACATATGACACCAATTTTGAAAGATCTCCATTGGCTTCCAGTCCGTCAACGTATCAATTTTAAAATACTGTCTATTACGTATTCTGCTCTAAATGATGATTCTTCGCCTCAATACCTTAGAGACCTTCTTAACACCAATAAACCTTGCATAACCCTTCGATCACAATTAGACAATCTCTTAATTAAGCCTTTTTCAAAAACAAACTCCGGTGATAGATCTTTCGCCGTAGGTGCTCCGAAGTTATGGAATTCAATATCAAACGAAACCAAAAACCCAAATTCTATTTTAGGTTTTAAAAAATATCTTAAAACCGAACATTTTGCTCAAATATACAACTGATTGAATACGGTTCTAGTTGTGTTTGTCATTCTTTTACCATGTGTACTAAATAATGTTCTCGGGGGTTTTTTGGGTTTTTTTTATGGATTAATGTGTTGTAATTGTTGAAAATTATATTAGCTGTACTTATGTAAAGCGCCAGAGGGCTGCTCGCTGAGTTGAATTGTTGGCGCTATATAAATCAATTATTATTATATTATTATTATAAATTTAGATTTTTATTTCACACTTTTAAATTACAGATTCTATGTTGGCATTGTTAAGTTTTAGATTTTATGTAAAATGTAAGCCTAAGCTAAGAGTTTTTTGTTTTAATGTGTACAACAATCAATGAGCTTAACCTAATTAAACAATATATGGTTGTAAATTTTACAGTGCCTCGTTGTAGGAATTGGTGTTGAATTTAATTGTTTGTTATATTGTAACTATATTTTGTTGTTAAATAAATATATATAAAAAACTCAATAAAACCTATCCAAATTTATTGGAGCAAATGTCATATTGGTGCATCATCTCTCCATAATATATCTGGGACAAAGTGCTCCTTTGATTGTGCCATGTTATCGGGGTTGGGTGACCAAATGGTTTAATGCATGCATTTTAGATCATAAGGTCAAGTGGTGTAGTTTAGATTCTCTGCTTGTAGTGACAAAGAGTAGGGTCGCCTGTCCACTCTTGTGTGTTTTCTCTGGGTCCTCCAGCTTCCTCCCACTGCTAAAGAGAGAGAGGGAAATGGGGTTAACGGCCACAGGATACAAACTAGGTCATTTCGGGACTAACATGGTTCAATTTTATTTCAATAATTCGCTTGCACGTAGGGGTCTTTACACTGCTAAAGATCCCTATGTGCAAGTAAATTATTAAAATAAAATTGAACCATATGGTAGTCCTGAAATGACCTAGTTTTGGTCCAGTGGATGTTGAACCCCGTCTCTCTCTCTCTCTCTCTCTCTCTCTCTCTCTCTCTCCCTCTCTCTCTCTCTCTTACGCTGTTTTTCAGAGAACGGCAATGACTATCATTGTTGATTGTAAATGAAACATTTTGTTTTGTTCTTTCCAACCATATGGCCACCATATCGTCTTACTATTATATATCTGGCGCAAAATGATAAAAGATATGGTGGAAATACAGGATGTCCAGCATTATTCTAGAATTTTAACCGGTTGTTTTAAGTCAAATCTCCAAAACTTCCATTAGAATATAATGGCTGCCTTTCGGTGTGTCGGTGGCCACCATATTTTCTTACTATTATGTGGTGCCAAATGATAAAGATATGGTGGAAATGCAGTTTGACCAGCATTGTTCTAAAATGGGATGTCAAAACTAGCTTCTAATTGTGGGGATTAAAATTGTATGAATTATTAAGTACGGTAGTGCAAAATCATACTGACATGAGCTTATTGTAGATTCACATCACTTTTTTTACCACCGCCATCTTAAAATTTAATATGGCCACTATCAGTCTTACATCTGTGTGGCGCAAAATGATTTTGTGGAAATGCAATATGAACAGAATTATTCTAGAATGAGACATCAAAATTGTTGTCGGGAATAAAACTGCAGTAAAACCATACTGAAATGAGCTTTTTATACGCCCACATTGGCATGTCGTCGCCCTAGTCCGTCCGTTAATATCCGACTGACCTGAAATTGATACGGTGTTTAAGGTCACGAGACGAAGAATCCTATTGATTAACAATGATTTCCGATAATTACTTTCAGAGTTACCTATGGAGGTTTCAATTAATCAATGCCGGTGTTATTACAGGTCGAATCCTAAGACGATCCTGTTGAATTATCTCTACCACTGATATAAATATCAATTAGTCAATCCTTTAGTCTGAAAAATAATAATTATCCTAATCTTTGCGTGATATTTTTTATGGTTAGGTCTTAAGCATGCTGCTAAGAGAACAGAAACAGTCAGTTATTTAGAATGGATAAAACAGGCCCAAACTTCTTCACAAAAAGAAAAATTATAGTAAGGATTAATGAAAATGTTTTTTTACAAAGTATTTGAACTAAATTTCCGACCACAAAAATGTCCCATCGGCAGACGCGTACTTTACAGACAGTCCGGTAGCTGAAGGGGGGGGGGGGTCGCCACCCAAGCTGTGAATTTATGAGACCAAGTTTTTCTAGACCAGTTTTTGCGTAGATTCCGAATCTGGGTGGTGATCAGGCGTTTGAGGGGGTGTTTTCGAGATATGGGGGGTCCGATGTCTACAATTGGGGGAAATGTCATTATGTTGATATAAATGATGATCATGTTATATATTACTAAAACATAAATTTCTAGGACTGTCCATCTCTAAAGAAGTGTATATTATGCCCCCACCCCCTGGAAAACTGCTTTGATTTGTGGGGAGGTGGGTTGGGGGTAGCAGGTGTGCGTGTATCGGGAGGGGGGGGGGGGTAAAATTAGCGTGAAATGAGTTCACGTTGATTTAAATGATGATTTTTCTTAGAGCTTGGTAAAAACATTACTTTTTAATTCAGCTGCACATCTCTAAATATGTGTGTAAGATTCCCATTGTATGGGGCGGGGGGGGGGGGGGGTAATTGTAATTTGGGGGAGAGAAACCATTTGGTTCAAAATTGACCTGAAAAATGTTCTCTCGTTAGCTTTTTCGTTCAATCTGATTAAAACACACAGATGCTATTTCGTTTCGTTTTTTATAGTTCAAAATTTCGTTTTCCTTGTCTTCACAACACTATAGGATCTGGAAGAGTTGTTATATAACAGGCGGTCTAGTTGATGTAAGGGAATTAGCCAATAAAACGGTCTGTTACGACGAGTTCTTGGCGTGCTCTGCACGGAACTGTGGGGTAAACCCTGAGAAACGTCAACGCTGATTTGAGTAATCAATGTCTGACGTCATAGTGTCAAAAGCCGCTCGTATAACCATGTTGTGTAGGCCATCGAAAGTATAAAAACACGAAACGAAATATACATCTGTATTAGATTGCTTTTTCGTTCAGTACCAATTTCGTCATTCCGAATAATAATATTAAATTATAATGGTACTTTTCAAGAGATCTGGAAATGTACATAAAATACACAGTAAATTAGAGACATGTTTAGATATTAGTTTATTCTTAGTCTTCATCAAAAGATTCAAAATCAAAATTCATAATATGAGCGGGATAGATATCTTCTTGATGGCTAATCAACAGCTCACATATATCATTTGGGTATGCTTCAGATACCCATTCACATTGCAAATCTTCATTCCAGCCTTGTATCGCAGGATCATCATGTTCAATCATTGGTTTTGCAGCCTGTCTCCATATTGTTGCAACATAATTGTTGCGTTTAATGTGCAGCAAAAGACTACTCAGGAAAGATGGTAATAAAGAAAGAAAGTTTTTTTTTTTGTTTTTTTCATCACAATTTAAATTCCCCAGAAAATCTTTTTTCTAGTGTCATCTACTGATGTAAGTCGCCTTTCACCGTACATAGTATAAACAATTTTTTCTAAACCAGTTATTACGTCATCAGAAACATCATTTGTCTGTCCCAGCTCTTTAAAAATTGTTAGAAAGTTGGAAAAAGAAAGACAGTTAGTCATTACCACTGAAAGCATGTAGGCCGAGATATTCTCGACACTTTCAATACTAATCTTGATTGGATCAAAAAATATATCAAGATTAGTATTGAAGTATCGAGAATATCCTAGAACTGACAACAAACCACGAGGACACCAATATAGCTTACCTACTCCTCATCGCATTGCAAATTAATGGAAGCGCTAAAACAAATTACTCGGGCGAAATAGACATCTCAATCATTCTCCTCACAATGATACAAATTTACACATTTTGATCGATAATGAGATGGGCAAAGGAAGAAAAGATCGCAGAAGAAGACAGATTTTCTGGGTGAAAAAATAACAGACATTTCTTTATTACTACCTTGCCGTAGTGGTCTTTTGCTGCATGGCTGGAATGAAGATTTGGAATGTGAATTGTTATCTGAAGCATATCCAAAGGATATATGCGAACTGCTGGTCAGCAACCAAGAAGATATTTATCCAACTCATATTATGAACTTTGATTTTGAATCTTCTGATGAAGACTAAGAATAAACTAATATCTAAACATGTCTCTGATTTACTGTGTTTTTTAAGTACATTTTCAGATCTCTTGAAAAGTACCATTATAATTTAATATATTGAATGACGAAATAGGTAATGAATGCAAAAGCTAACGAGAAACCACTTTTAAGGTCAATTTTGAACCAAATGATTTCTGTCCACAAAAACACATGTTACCCCCCCCCCCCTCCACAAGCCGCCCACCCCCGCGGGCGCCCACTCAGGCGTCCATCGCAACACAATGGGAATATTATAAACATATTTAGAGATGTTTCATCAAGCTCTAAGAAAATCATCATTTATATCGACGTGAACTCATTTCCCGCCAATTTTACCCCCCCCCCCCCATACACCTGCAACCAGCCACCCCACCTCGCCACAAATTAAAACAGTTGTCCAGGGGTATTATAAACACTTATTTAGAGATGGGCAGTCCTGGAAATTTATGTTTTAATAATAATTATATAACATGATCATCATTAATATGTCAACATAATCACATTTTCCCCCAATCGTAGACATTGGACCCCCCCCCCCCCTATCTCGAAAACGCCCCCTCAAACGCCTGATCACCACCCAGATTCGGAATCTACGCAAAAAACTGGTCTAGAAAAACTGTGGTCTCATAAATTCACAGCTCGGGTGGCGATCCCCCCCCCCCCCCTTCAGCCACTGGACTAAGACCTGTATTGACGAATTCTTGAAATTTAACAGACACTGAATAAGGGTAGCTACCAGGGGCCGGTTGCTCAATGCCCCGTTAACTTTTAACGACTCGTTAACATGGAGTTAATGGATTGTTATCTTTAACGGAGAGAAAGTCTGCTACTGGAAGCCCCGTTAACTTTAATATGTCGTTAACCTGCCTTTATGTTGGACTCCGTTATCTGTTTAACAATGGCATTAGTCTGTTGTCAGTCGAAGTATACCCTTAGCAAAAAGTCAAACATTACCAGTGTAATTTTCTATAGAACATTCTAGAGGGTTGGGGGGCTATTCCATTTTCTATAGGATGAAATTCTATAGTATTCATCAGAATTTTGGGGCCCTGTAGGAAATAATATTCCCCAAATATTCTAGTGCAAATCCCATACCCCCCCCCCCCCCTCGATTTATGCTAAAATTTCTAAAGGAAAATATAAAGTATCCTATAGCTTTTTTTATAGTGTTTTCTGTAGTAAATTCTACATTTATCCTTTTGTCTTTAATCAAGTTTTGTGGAAAAACGGCACAGTTGTCACACTGTCTTCAGTTTCTTGTTAATACTAACTTCTATGAAGTTGTTATACATGTAGGCCTACATTGAATTTAAAAATTTAAAGTTCAGCCAATGAACAGTCTTCTCTTGGATTAACTTTAATCAGTCCGGTAATTAGCTAACGGCATAGGCGTCACACATAAAAAATTTTTATGGGGGTGCCCCATAAACAGGGCCCAGAAATTTAACGGACCGCGTTAACAAACGACACGTTTAACGGATCATTAAAATAACATAGTTTTGAGCAACCGGCCTCTGTACGTCACGAAAACGTTGAGATACGACTGATATGTTTGGGACACGGGGCGTCCAGATCAGTTACATTATCAAATAGGGATGCACAATAAAACACAGACAAAAAAGAACGCACATGTAGACATATATTCCATTATTCATATTTGAACAGAGAAAACTGAACACTGAGAGACGTCTTAACATGTACATGCACAGGTAATGCAAAGGTGCTTTTTTTTTGGGGGGGGGGGGTAACTGTGACATGCCAACGCAATTAAACTAATGGTAAGAAAAATAATTTCTAACCCTTTAGGTAATTACGTGATATCTGTTGATCGAAGAAAATCTTTTAAATGTTTTTTTTTTTTTTGAAATGGGAGTCTCTATGCATATGTAATAACACATTATTAATTGTTATTGAAAGACTTCGAAAATGTCTAAAACCACTGCTGGTGTTTCATAACTCATTGATTCTTTTTGAATCGGACACCTTTCTCATTCTAAAACAAAGCTCCATATACACCAACCCAATATTATGTTTTACTGAATATAGAACTTTTTCATTGCAATAAAAGAAGACTTTGACCGGAAAGTTATCCAGCGGTTAAGCTTTGTTTTCAAGTACTCTACATAAATGCGCGATTTTGAAATTAAATAATTTAAATTTTGCATCTAACAAAATTCTGCGGTGCCCCTATCTCCATGATGCCCTAAGCACGTGCTTATTTTGCTTAATGGTTATTCCAGCCCAGCATATATAGGAAGAAGCTCCCCGTCTTCAATTCATCTGTTCAATAAAACAATCGTCAGCTGCAATAGGAAAAAAACTCTATTAAATCAATTTCCTTCGTTTTAACATATATGGACCTTATAATACAAATAATCCCAAATTCGTTTATGTTTTGTAGTGCAAACATTTACTGGATTGTATATAATAGACAACTGTCTAAAAAAAAAAAAATTAAAACCAACATATTTCTTTAAAAAAAAACAAAAAACATATACATGTATAGTTCTAAAAAGTGGCGCTACGCTCGATAAGATGGTTTGACATAGTCGCGCCTGGTCCACCTCAATATGAAAATTGCCCTAAAACCCACGATTCCCCTTCATAAATAAGATGGAAGTAACTGTAAAACTATAAATAAAAAAGCCCAGAATTATTTTTTTTCTAAAATCATCTTCTTTGTCGTCTTCATTTATAACCCAGTCGATGTAAAAACGGTAGGACGGTTAAACCCCATTTCATTTAGTCTCCTAGGACATTAAAATAACTAAAATATACTAGTACAATTAGCCAAATGTGTTGTTTGATAACGCATCGACATGTACATGTATAGTGCCCGGGTGGGGTTGAGGGGGGTGAGGGGGTGGGGCGGGAAATGTTCTCAGGGGTGCTGTCAAATTGACGGACAATTTTTTCACAGCAGGGGGGGGGGGGGCGAAACTTTTTGCAGGGGGTGGCCCCCTGCGCCCCCACTAGTTACGGGCCTGGTGGTGGGATTAGCTGTAGCCTATCATCAGGCGATTTAATTGCCTCGCTGTAACCCTGTTTATATTTTCGCAAAAAGAGACCAGGCAAGGATCACTAATTGAGAATGACGCAATGACGAGCTTTTGTGTCATGGTTTGGAGTTTCAATGCGGTTTTCAAGATTAGGCTATAATCATAATGCTCAACCAGTGTCAAACGTACACGTTGGTCAGATATGCTACAAATCAACTCTAGCATGTTCCGAACAGCACAGGGAGGCTACGCCCCCCTCCCCCTCGCACACACATATTGTGTTTTTGGGGACCCGAACGGGATCTTGTTCCTCATGCAAAAACATGCGTACCAAGCGTTTGAACGATGAAAGAGACATATGTTGTCAATAGAGCCATAATGAACCTAATGACATCATTTTGTTTAGCAATTAATATGTTTACAGCACCCACTGATTTATAATTCATTAAATCCACGAAATTACTGATAATGAGGTCGAACATTTGCCAATCAATATCATTCTCTACTTTCGTTTTACGCAATGTCATTTTGAGCCTTCGGTATGTTTATTAGGCAGGTGCCCGGATGATGACATCAGACTTGATTTATCCACCATTTTGTTGTAAGCAGTCGGCAGAAAAATTCTGACTCACTGGCATCTGATATTTTGTAAATAGAACAGGAATTTCAGGTGTAATAACAAAATGTAAGTAGAAATAGACATAGAGAATATTAAAATAGGATATTTGGGGCTCTTCTTCAGGAAAGTATCTGGTAAAAGGACTTATTGGTAAACAGATTTCTCAGTGAAAATCAGAAATTTACAGGAATTTACCAGGATTTTACATACACTTTCAATAAAAAAGACGATGCGTTATAGGATTGCAAGATTTCGGATTATATTGGAAGTAATGATATAACATGCATCGTGTTTAATACGAATAACTCATGAAATAGTTTGAAGAATAACTAAAATCGGTACACTAATTATCTCAATAAACATTTGTTTATAATTTATGGAAAGAGTTATCTACCCCTTGGATGCATTTGATGAAAAGAATCTATCAATCAATGTGATCCATGCAATAAAAATACTTTGATCAATTCTGTTATGGCAGTGATGATGTTGGTATAATGAAAGATAATCCGAAATGTTCTAAAGATATTGAAAAACAAGAAAATTCTAGATACTGTAGGCCTAATGAGGCATAGGGCCTATTCTTTAAATTTTTACTGATACTGATTGCAAAGTCACACAGTGATGCTAATAATTATACTACTACTTACTCTAGATCAGTAGGCTTGCCTACTGTTACAATATAATCTAATTGTGTTCTTAAATTACAAGTCATATAATTTTTCCTCCCTATTCAAATTGATGAATTCTCTTTTAATTACTTTTATAATAAGCCTAATTTGCGTAAAGTTTAACTATTTCATGGAATTTACATTTTTTGTGTACGTTTTCCTAAGAAGAGATCATTTTTCTATGGATAAGCTTTATACATGAAATGAATCGATGTATTAAAATCTTTTGAGTATGTTTGATGGGAAGTGGATAAGTAAATAGCTATTTTGTGCTGACATGTATAATGATTAATGTGTTATGCAGACCTGCGATAGTCTTCTTTGCAGTTTAAGAGCACTCAAAATCCCCTTTCTAATTCTGGTGGTGATGATTAATGAAAATGTAATCCCATCCCTTAATAAATGGGCAAGTTAGCCCATTGCAATAGCCTACTATTACCATTTACTTCCTTCTATTACAACATTTAGGTTTCATGATGAACATAAAAATATTTTACAACTTATAACATAAGAAATGAAATTCATATGAATAAGCCTTCAAATGTGTCAACTGAAATTTGATATTAAAAAAAGATAGGATTGACTTGCTCTATTAACATCCATACATGTGCGACATGCATATTATTTTTTTGCGAAATAATCTATCAGTATTAGAACCTGTTCATATAAGCTTACGGTGCACTATGTTATCAAAAATGCACATTTACCCACTGCTCAACAACCATGTATTGTATTATTCAATGATTAAATTAAAAAAAATTTATGAAAATTCAAACCCAGTCGTTAGTAGTCACACCACCATTTTTGATTTTTGAAATACATATGATGTATTTTAGGGACAAATTAATCCCAGATGTTCAAATAAGGTAAATCCTATTATTCTAAAGTGGAAATGGTATCTTTGATTATTATTATCTCTTCTTATTTAAATATGGATGTATATTGTTGTCATTGGCATTGGTCAGTCCATTCTTATTCTGTATGAACCATTTGCTTGCTGGGGAGGGATTGTCCAAATGAGTCATGACAGAAACAGCTTCTGAATTTGTGACAGCATTTAGAAAACACAGTATGTACATTAAGACTAGAAGAATAAAAGTTGTGAATGCAAATTTCAATATTTTTTTTAATAACTATGGCAAATCATGTAGCCATGTAGGCCTCTACTTTCTTTAACTCAGAGAAGCAGATGGTACATACGTATTTTCAATAGAATTTTAGAATTATTATTACTGTTCATAAAGACATGGATTGTGAAATGTGCTACATCCATTTTAAAATGTCTTACTGATGGATGGCCAAATGGTTTAATGTGTTGTGTGCGCTTTAAATCATGTGTCATTGAGTCAGGTGGCATGGTGTCGTTTCCCCGCTTATACTAGTTATACATGTATGTGGCAAGGAGTAGGGTCATCTGTTCAACCTGGCCTGGTTTCCTCCCACCTCTAAAGATGCAAGCAAATTATGGAAATAAATGTGAACCATATGTTATTCACGAATGACCTAGTTTGTGTTGAGTGGATGTTAAATCCCATTTCTCTCCCGCTGTTTAAGATGTCTTAGACAACTCTGCTGTTGGTGATGATTGGGGTTGGTGGTACACCTCCATCCATCATGTTACATGTACATATGAAATAAAATTCTTAAAATGAGACTTTTATCTTGGTCATTTATTTTACATTGAATGTTTCTTAATGTGCATTGACTTTTTGAAGTGTTGATACACATACTGATTAATTTGCATTTGTCTGTGGTATACGGTTATGAATAAAACTTATTTATATTTATACCCTTACAAGTCCTCATACGAGGGTGTTGACAGGTGCTGTTCTCTAAACATAACTATTTGACCTAAATTTAATTGTCTATTAGGTCTGGTCCAGGTCCACAAAACCCACAGGCAGGTCCAGGTGGACCTCCGTAAGTAACCAGCAGATGATCGATTTTGTAACATGTTTTTTGATGTGTATTCAATTATTTCTGTGTCATAAATGTCTTTTCATACTTAAGTTTCAGTTATGATATCAATTATGAATGTCTTTTTTTCAAATTTTTTTAATATCAATATTTTCATTATTATGTATTTATTAGATATTAAATATCACTTTTTTATATCAATATTATCATTATGTATTTTTACATATATTATCTGTCATTCTTATTTTTTTATTTTAGTTTAAATAGTTAAGATTGTATGACTTAGCACAAAGTAGTTCTGTTTGAGAATTTAATGCACAATATGGCATGCAGGTCTTTTTTCTGACTTCAGATGTTATATAAATTATTTTTAGACATTTATTCACATGACACACCCATAATCAACTCTCCAGATCTTCAAGAAGTTGATTAGTCAATGCCACCCTTACATTCAGTAAACGAGAATATGGCTACCACTCATGGAGACTGCTGATTGAAGGCCTGAAAATAAAGACTTTGTAATATTGTGTCAACATGTACTTGACAATTGAGAATATGAAAAGAATATGTAGACTTTTTTTCGTTCAAAACTTCAAACATTCATAACTTTGCTCAGAATAAAATAATTGACTGAAAGTTTCAATATATATATTTTTCATTATCTTTTTTTAAACTATTACAACCAGTTCTTTATTTAAATCTTACATAATGCATCTTTAATGATTTATTCTTCAAAATATAATTTGTACGAAATACTTTGTATTCAGTTCAGTTATTTTATTATCAATATGTACTTAACATCAAAGTCATATACCTAACTGTAACAGTGTAACTTTTATCATTGACTGTCTTACAGTAACGATGCATCATTTACATTTTTCATTTAAAGATTAAATTTCTCAGGGCTTAAAGATACATTATGGGAGATTCGATAACGAGTTGGCAGTTCTCACTATAATAGTTAAAAACTAGATAATGTAAAGGCAATTTGCTGAAAATTTCAATCAAATTGATCCACTATGAACTGAGAATTAAGCGATTGAAATTTCCGCCTAGCCTCGATCATCATTACTAAAGTCAGTCGGATAAACAGCATAGTCTCGATTATCCATTTAATCGTTAAATCGTGAAGGAAAGTTATGCAGTAAACCAGCCCATAATCCACTAAAGATCGCAGGCTAGCGATGCCATCTAGAGTTGATTATGGTCTGGATAGGTTAATTAATGCCTAATTAATAATTTAGATAACATTTTAGACCTAAAGAAAGACCTGCAATAGTCAGATTTAGCTCCTGCATAATGTATGTTTAATCCACACTAATATGTATCAAAATACCAACACTAGATAACCTCCAGACTTGGATTAAATAAGATTTAAATTTTAAAATAGGTCTATCATTTCTATTCGATCACAACAGAATGGTGGCAGGTTTATTACATACTTCTAGTTTTACATGGCAAGCTGTATATAGATTGATTCAATTTCAAAACCAACATACATGTATCTTTGTAAATTGAACATTTTTGGACTGATATTTCTATAATGAGTGATTCATCTTTCACAAGGGATTCCTATCATGGTAAATGAACACAATGAGACTTTAAATTAAAATTATCTCTCAGTATTTAGATGAAGTTGCATAATTATTGCATAAATGAATATTTGGCTTCATTACTTGTCTTTAGTCTTTTGTACATAGTCTCATGAGGAAAAATATGGAACAGTCCTGTGCACACATAATTATATAAATTATGGTCATTATACTTTATTAATGAGAACTTTTCTACCATCTTGTACACACCTAGTTCATAATCAATTCATGATATACTTACTTTTATTCAATGGTAATATTAATATTATTACCAGTATGGCAAGCGTTAGTACCGTAATTAATGGAAGTCAAGATTTTTAAGCGAGCCCACTGAGCCTACCTGGTAAACAGTAGTTACGTAGTACCAGTACCGAATAAGATTAATTTTCTATGCTAAAGAAATTATGCAGTGAACCAAAAGGGGTTTGTCTGTCTTTGAAATCCCTTATTTGATTAGTAGCAGCAGTTGCTCAGGGAGTAAAATGTTAACTCGCTAACCTGGAAGTCCCGTGTTCGATCCCGTTGTTGGCCACGAAAGTTCCTCGTATAGGACAATGGGACGAACAACTGACGTCCCACGTAAAAGAACTCTTGATACTATAGTTAGAATTCAAAATAAAAGTAGGTCATACATGTACCTGTGCGGGCAAAATTTCCCACGGCTCATTGCATGGCATAATATGCCCGGTCGGAGCAGAAAAGTAGGACATTAAACGCCATTTTATTTCACTTATTTTTTTATCCTCACTCTGAAGGAAGTAGAAAGGAAAGCATGATAATTCTAATGTGTTCATATGTTTTATACAAGCTACTAGTCTACTGTTAAATCTGATTATTAGAATCTGATAGATGAGGTAAAATTTGATACAGGACATCTTTATTTTTGAACCAAGAAAATGAGGTTGCTCCCATTTAACTTAATTCGATGGAGCTAATATCCACATGTACGGTACATCTATTAGTCAAAAGAACTGCATGCATATAATCTTTTGCTAAACACCTCGTCTCATTGCTAATCCAATCTGGACATTTTCTGGGGGCACAGTGGTGTGGGATGTAGATCAGTACTGGTAGTTTCAAATCTGATGCCAGGAATGAATTCTTACTTATCAATCAATCATAAATGTGTGTTTTTCAGAATAGTCTTTTTTCTCAGTTTTTAGTTTAAAAGTTTGCATGTGTTCTTGATTTATATGTACAATATACACAAATTATATATGTGGGCCTACACACTAACATTGTAATGTTAATTTGTTATTTGATGAGGAACGTGACATATCTCATTTTTATAAATTAAGCATATCTGCAATCTAAATTTTAAAGAGTTGTGGTTAATAATAGAAATGCACATACCGTATGTGAAATAAACTGTATAATAAATAATTTCCAATTTGATAACATGCACCTATGTGAAAGAAATCTGAACTACATGTAGAATATAGAATTTTAGGTAATATCAAGTACGCACGTAATATCAATGTCATAATTTATAATGATGAATGTATTTTCTATCGTAGGTCAGGAGCACCAGAAGGACAACCACCTAGAGACATGCAGAGTAAACGCATGCAGCAAACACAGGCACAGGTTGACGAGGTAATATAAATTATGTGATTTGTTAAAAAAAAAAAAAATGGATTTTGTGAACTTTCAGAAAACTATTTTCATAGTCATATTTAATCTGATTTATATCATGTCACTCCGAGTAAGTTAACCTTTTTCTGAACAATGACCATGATGTGTTGACCATTGGTTTGGTACAATTATACTGATTTCTCCAAATGGATACCATATATTCCAAACTGAAGTGCCCAGAGATTTATTATGGGCTGTTTGTATTTAAATAGAATGTATAGAAAAGTTATCATTCAGTACAGTTCATAAATATGAAAATATTTCAGGTGGTAGATATAATGAGAGTAAATGTTGACAAGGTGCTTGAAAGAGATCAGAAAATCTCAGAATTGGATGACAGAGCAGGTAATTCATGTATAAATAATATTGCCAATATTTCTCCCGCTGCCATGGAATTCTACTGTTAACTCTGGAAATTGTTACCTTGAAAGTGTCTTTTGGTATAAATTTCATTCAATGTTTATAAGGGTATTTATTGGACTATGTCCATGTTAACAAGGAAACTAATGATGGATTTTGATGTTTGCCTAATACATTCTGTACATGCGCTGTAGGTCAAAATACTCAGAGTTCGATCCCATGCCTTTACATGATGAGAGGATTAGGTTGACCCCTTGTGTATGAGTTGTGCGGTTTAATGCATGCACTCTAGATCATGTCAGGATTTTGAGCCAACACTTTTAAATGACAAGGGTTGTCTGTTTTAACCTCTTGTGATTCCTCATATTTGGAACTTACATTGGTATTTTGTTTCCAATAACTACTAGGAACAATATTTTTCTGTTTTTTTAGATGCCCTACAAGCCGGTGCTTCACAATTTGAAGCTTCTGCTGGTAAACTTAAACGAAAGTATTGGTGGAAGAATTGTAAGGTAGGATTGAGACCATTTCATTAAACATTTTGCCAATGAGGTCATAATGAATAGATTTGATCATTACACTATGTTAACAACTAACATTGTTTAGATCTTTCTGTGAATAACAGTACTAACTTTTCATGTAAACTTGTCCTTAAAAATAGCCAGTAGTAAATAAAAAAAACCAACAAGTTATAAGTAATTGAGCAATATGTGATTGTGACTATTGAGATAAAAGTACAGTTGTGAAATGTACTAGTTTGAGCAAGTATGATAAAACAGGGGAGACACCTGTAGTTTAGGTCTTGGCCCTGTTTCACAAAAACTTCAGGTAAAATCACTAAAATAGATTTTAAATACATGTTTGGCATAAAAATTAATAATGAACTGGAATTATGAAATGGCACTAACCTTCCAGATGATGATAATACTTGGATCTATTATTGCTGTTATTATAATCATTATTATTGGTAAGTTTAAGACCTCAGTGTACGCACCATCAATGTTAATATGTTGTATTATAGAGTGTGTAGTTTTATTATGTTCAGTTGTAATATTATGTTGTTCCATTCTTTTATATGCTCCCACATTGTAATGTGGTTGTATTTTGCTGTAGCTGTCATTCAAAATTTCTTTCGAAGACCCTTCTGACTACCCTTCGGACTGCATTTATCATCAGATGTTATTAAAATGTTAAGAAAATTTCCAATAATTATTTTAAGTCTTTGTCCACGTTGTAGAATATTTAAAATAAGCAAAAGTTATCCAATTTAAAAAAAAGAAAAACAAGTCTAGAGCAGGGTGGTCATTCAATGTCAAATGGAGCAAATTCTAAAAAAGTTGTCAGGTGACCCCCTGAGATTATTAAAAAAAAAATATACAAACTTTGGTAAAACTGCAAAGTTATATGACATTAATATTGACTGATATATGACCTTTTGAATCAGGGTACAAGTTTGTTTGAAAATACTATTCTGTGACCCATCTCCATTAGCCTATGACTCGATTTTGGTGTACTGGTTTTGAATCTTCTAGTCAGACAATATTCTTCATAATTGACCTAATTATGCTGCAGGGAACATATCTATAAAGCATGAGAGAGAGAGGAAACCCATGAGGTTGCACAGGAGACCTACTCTTTGACATGTTCAAGTTGGGAATCGAAACCACACCACTTGACTCAATGACAGACCTTGTGATTTCAGGGGCATGCTTTAAATCACTATACCCCCCACGCCCCTAGTTTAAAGCACAAATTGATTGTATTAATATAATTTCTGTAAGCTTATATAAATAACAGTAAAACAGTATTATTGCAAGATATTGATAAAATAAACTGTGGGTGATCAGCCATACATAAAGACTATTTATACTATGTATACTAGTCCTATTGACTATAAAAAAAACAAATGTGAGATTTAGATGACTATGCACCAGATGTGTTTCACACAATTGAACATATTTTTTAAACTAGCTGTATTGAGTTTTGTTTTTACAATATTGCGAATATCATAGAAATTATTGATTTTTATTTTTTTTTATTTTTTCACAATAAGCTTGCTGAATAACATAAAAACGGTTAAACAGGCATTATGCAATCTGCCTATTGCAGGTCTTTCTTTAGGCCTGAAATGTTATAAAAATTATTAATTAGACATTAATTAACTTACCAAGACCATAATTAACTTTCGATGCCATCAGATGGCTGTGATATAAGTAGATTTAAATACGTTTTGTGGTCGATGTGGTTACCTTAAAAATGGATAGTATTAGCGATTTAGCTCCTATCTAATTTATTACTGGTCTTGTAAACCAAGCAATCATTGATTCATAAAAAAAAAAGTATATGTATATTATTTGCGTTCCGAGACAGGCTACTGTTGAGGAGACATAGTTATTCAACTCTTGGCAAAAGTTTTGTCAGTATAAACCAGAAATATATATCCCAATTCGAGGTTAGAGATATACATTTACCTTTTTCACAGGCCTTATTTCAGTATATTATATTATTTTCTTTTGTTGTTCTGTATGTTTGTTTTTTCATTTGTTTCACTTGATAATAGTTAATCTATATCACATAAATAGATGTTGTTCAGTTTCTGCACTAGATGTTGTTATGTTTCAGATGTGGGCAATTCTTATTGCCGTAATTTTAGTGATAATTATCATTATTACTGGTAAGTTTTATTTTAGTTTTCCTTGGTTTATGAGTTTTTCTTATCATTTTCAGTTTATAAAATATATGTGTTTATTTTTAATTAAATTTGTTTCCCTTCTTTAACCTCTTCTTTAAGGCATGGAAATAACGATTGTAGTTAATCAACTAATCTGACATTTTGAACTTTGTGTTGGACATGTATTTATAGGTATCATTGAAACCATTGACAAAATAAAAGAGGAACTGTGCCTAGCAAAGCCTGTATTTGTTTGTGCCTGACAAATGTCTCTATAGTGCCTTATTTCCAGGCTTGTTATAATGTCATCTTTACAACCTCTCAAAACAATTCTGAGTAAGAACTTTCATAAAAGCTTTTGACACTGATTTGACATTATATTCTTAACTTCGAATTCATGCATTAAGTACAGTACATGTACCAAAATTTTAATGGATTAGCAAAGTTAAACGAAACATTTCCCATCTTTTACTAACTCTTTTTTTGTGCTATGGATGTTTATTTTGTAACCAAGAGATTTGTTTTTCAGAAAGGTTTGTATCAAAAGTCAGAATAATATTTTATAAACATACTTTATTATCGATGATTTTTGTTAATTATATTTTTGTGGTAATGGATTAATACATAATAGATTTTGATAGAATTTTAACTCCTTGTGTGAATGAAATTAATAAATGGAATTTTGAATGTGTGATATTACAGATAAGTAACTTTTTAAGTACCGGTAACACATTTCATAGAAATGGCCGGTATTTGTTAACATTATGTGCAAATGCATAAAATTTTGTGGTCAACTAGCCATTAGATTGGGGTATAAACAAACAGACCTTTTGATACTGTTAGAAAGTAAAACGAAAAACCTAAATCATAATTTTCTTGCTTTTATTTTGCAACAGTTTGGGCAACAACATAATTCAAGGTACATGTATTAAAAAGAAAAGTTATAAATATGTATATATATATGGTGTAAAATCTCACTCAGTTTCTGTAATCACAGTATTTTCAGTTTACCCAATAGACTTGACTGTTAAGGGGAAATTTTCCTAAATGTTCACACACTTATTTAGCATGTGGCGATTGTATTTTGATGTTGTAATACTAACACAAGTAACAGTAAACATTCATTCAAAATAGCATAATTATGTAGATTGACCAAATTTCTGCAATTTGTCGTAGAATTTGATATTGCCTAAACAATACATTACATGTATGCTACTTGTAATTTCTTGCTGCAGCTGCATTATTGTTTTTGACATTTTACATATAACACCAGTACAGTATTATAATGTCAAGGGATTTATTTGGAATTAAAAACATTGTGTTAAAACAGTGTTTTTCTGGGCATGTAACAAACCAATCTGTATACAACTAACCATAGCTTTCATAACATGATGTGGTAGATATTTTTATACATTTTACCCTGATAATATCAAGTGATATTGTTTTGTTATTTGATAAAACGCTCAGAAATAAATTGAACATAATTTAGGGAAAATTTCCTCTACATATGATGAATAAATGAATATTAGATTTAGTTAGATACCATGTTGGATATTAGCTTGTTATTCCCAGGTAATTGGCAGGATAGAGATTCAAAATATCCCAAATGCATGAATTGAAGTTGTCCTACCCATCTCTCTGATGACTTTCATTATGGTTAAAAATGGTAGTTAGCAAAAAAAATATGACCGGGAACATACATTCTCAGAAACAGTAGAAGTATACCCAAATTTAACTTTGACATGATTTCCCATAGAGCAGATCACTTGACAGCCTTGTCTATGAAACATTTCTGACATAAATGTAAGGTTTAATATAAAGATATTAAGACAGCTTGGAGAGAGAACTTTATTTCTTGAAACTTAAAAAGTTCTTGAAATAAAGTATAAGGAATGGTTTTCATTTTCCGATGAAATTTATTTTTGGTGTAAATGACCTTTCTCATTGGTAATAGCAAATTGTAATGATTGAGCCCATTGCCAAATCTTGCTTTTACAGTTCAGAGGTTTATTTCCGCTCGAGTTAAATTGATGTTTGTGAATGTGTGGAGGAAAAGATTTGTTATATTATTTATGATCATAATTAGATTTTGAATGCATAATAAATATAGAAATCATTTATAAACTGTATCATTTCTCTTTTTCTTTTCTCTTTTCACTTCATATGCTATCTTTCTATCCAGTATGGGTGACTCAGAAGTACACATAAGGTTTAATCTCTCCTTCTTCTTTTTTTCTATCAATCTTTTATATTTCTTCAAATGTTTGCTGTTAAGTTACATTTTACATACCCATATTTACTGTAATATTGTCTTCTGTCTGTCCATTGGTCCATCCCCCATTATTCTTCGTTGACACTCTATAGAGCAGTTGTGATCAGAACTTTTTAAAGGCACGGAAGCCTATTCATTTAACGATTAGATTAGAAATTGAAAAAACCTATAGAATTAAAACTATTTTGAGAATTATTGGTATTGCTGTTGCTTGATGGTTCCTTAAAATCTTGTGAATGCTATAGCAGCAAAAGTTAGCAACACTTCTGAACTTTGTAACATGATAATTACTTTCATAGTTATGCCTCTTGTTTACTTACATATGTACAAAGAATCATAATGCTGCATAGATGCTGCAGGCATGTTTCGTTTCCTTCCAGACTATCTTCTATAATTATGAAACTTAATTTTCATGCATGTTTGCTTCTGAACTACATTTTCTTCATGCTTGTCATTCCAAATTATGTTTTTTTCGTGCAAAGGCAGTTCTTTTCATACAATTTATTACTAATACAGAAAACAGGGTTTGGGGATGGGTATAATTAACATACAACTTATGTTGAATGTATGTACCCTGTTTCACAATAACGCAGTATAAATTCTTACAATTAGGCTGACCTTAAAAATATCTTTGTTTCGCCTAACGCGACCGACTAACTAAAACCACCCCCGACTTAAATTATTTTATTGCACTTTTCCGCGATCTTTTTATTTTATTTTGTGTGTCAACCTGAAATATATCACGAGAGTTATTTCCCTTTACTATGGCTATGGTTTGATTCATTATTGAAACTGGTTGATCAAGACGAAAGCGTCATAGGTGTCGCTTCTCAACAAAATGGTTGCAGACGAAAGCACGTCCATTCCCACGAAATGATTCTGCCTCTATGTCTGTGGGGCGTCGTTTTAAACATGACGACGATATTTTCAATATCCGTTTTCGAGAAAAATAAAGGCACAACCCGCACGATCGTTAAAAACGTGTTGAGGGAGTTTCAAACGTGAGTTTGTCGCAATTTGTGTGCGAGTCGTGCATCAAGAAAAATCCCGATGTCATTGATTTGTTTGCCAATAAAAGAAGACGAATGTTTGCACCCGGAAAATTATCAAGCTGTCAAATTAGCTCTTAAAAAAAAAAATCTGAAAAAAACCCCGACCTACCGACCCTTCTCCTCGATTGTGGGTCGGGTTTGGTGAAACAAAGATATTTTTAAGGTCAGCCTTATCAGTGATCTGTTGGAGTTAAAAGATAGCTCATGCACAATCTAAGCCATCAGTCAAGGTGTTAGACTTTGACCTAGTTGGGAAACCTTATTATCATTTCACTTCATTATGTGGGCCTACATACATGTAATAGTATAGTATGCATGTTTTACCAGTATTTTCTTTCATGGATTTTTAGCCTGGATAGACTTGGCATTAGACCTGTCAGTTTGTCCCTTTAACTAGAAAACCCTTCCCATAACCTCTGGTTACCAATTTCACCAATATTTCTAATGATGTTTGTTATACAGATGTAAAATTTGTGTTCTTTATACAGCCCCTACTATTATTGGAAATAAACCTAGTTTCAATTTAAGCAGTATTTTATGGTTTATCCTCAAGAGGCTGATCATTCATGACATCATTACTTTTTCTCTCATCAAAACTTTCTCATCTCATTATCATGTAACTTTATATTCTCACCTCTATTGTCATGTTTGATATGCCTCTTGGAAAAATAAATTGCTGTTCAGTTACCCGGTAACTGTATTTGACAATGTTTTGTTATTGATAATTTGATAATGATGATAATTTGAGTACCGGTTTTCACTTCTTTATCACTGGTTGTGGCAAGACTGTTTAGTTGGTTAGTTACACAGAGCCACAAAGCAAATCTGCACCATTTTTGACATTCACAATTTACTCAATGTTGTGGTTAAGACTAAATATTATTAGCATGTTTTGGATACTTTAGTATTTTGACATTTGAAATGTGTAGATATAGAATAGGTCAAACTGTTTATAATTTCAAAGTAGATAGATCATCAATATGAAGAATGAATAAGATATTTAGGGTTTCTGGGACTGTCATATTTGTGACAACACATTCTCAGTCATTCAGAAAGCTGTTTTCTGCCATGTTTCATATATCGGTCAAATCAAATGGTGATATTTCTAGTCAAATATTCTAAGTCATTATTCAAATGCCGATGTTAATATTCAAATATTCAAATGCTATATTTAATTGAAGCAGTCAATTTGTTACATTTTCAAATTTCAGATTAATATATGATTATGTTTGAATTGGTTGATATCACTAAGTTAATATTATTAAATATTTTCAAGCTGACATAAAATCAGATCAAATTTTATCATTTTAGTTCGACATTGAATAACAAATACTAAAACAATTGGTTTAAATAACAATTCAAATATTCCAGTAGTTGTGTGAACACGAGTTTCATGAATACTTTAATAAGACATGATTATGGTATACAATTAGAGACTACTGTTTACAGAGTAGATTTTGGTTTATGTATCTTTAAATATAGCGTTAGTCAATTGAATATCTTATTAATTCTTCACGAAACTAAACAGAGAGTAGTCAGATTTAGTTTTGGTATTGTGGCCACCTTATGGTTACTAATTTTAAAGGACAATATTGGTATCAGTCATTATCACATACATGTATCTGATAGAACTGGTTAAACACGTTCCAAATATAATTTTAACACATAGATCATTGCTATGATAGATGGGTGATAAAGGTCTCAATAATCGGAAGTGACAAACGCAAAAGGAAAACACAAGTTATCCCTCTGTATAACTGACTGAAGTGACGAGTGATAACAGATACATGGTCGAATTTCTGCTCACTAATAATTCCTTCGAAGGCTAAAAGTTGTTGTGTGAGACTATGAGAGGATATCTGACAATTCATAAAAAGAATTGACTGTCACTAGATAAGAGAAGACGAAAGAAAAATAGAAAAAGTCTGTGCATTACCATGTTTTTATTAAGTATAGAATGAAAAAAAAAACAAGGGCATGTACGGACTATTTCTATTTTTCTGGTCTATAATCAAATTACTTTTTTGAATTATCAAATATCCTCTTACAGTCTCATATAATAACTTTTGGTCTTCGAAGGAATTATTAGTGCACAGAAATTTGCTTGTGTATCTGTTATCACTCGTCACTAATGTCAGTTATATAGAGGGATAACTCATGTTTTCCTTTTGCGTTCGTCACTTCCGATTGTTGAAACCTTTATTACGCATCTATCGTAGCAATGATCTCTGTATTAAAATTATATTTGGAACATGTTTAATCAGTTCTATCACATGTGTGATAATGACTGACACCACTAGTGTCCTTTAACATTTGAAGCACTTTTTGAAGATTTTATGCTTTTATTTTCATTTTTCCACATCAAAGAGAAATCGGCCAATTCTCATTTAATTACGACAGGTTGATGATGAAACGAATGATACTCTCTCTGATGTGATACTTGTTAGCCATCCTAAGTTATGTTTGTCCATCACATATTCTAGTTGTTACCTAATTTGAGACATTTAAAAGATTCCAGAAACAAGGATCTCTGTTCTGTATCCCATTCTGATTCCATCCATTGCTTGATATGAAAATATTCTAATGAATCACCAAATGATGTTATGTTACTGTAGATGAAATATTTGGATGCAAATATTGTCAGTTAATAATACACTGAGACACAATAAAAACGTATCACTGATTTAACTGAAAGTGCTGGCTGAAAGTGAAAAGTAGACACAAGGGGTAAAGATCAAACGTCTGGGGCATTACCCGATAGTGAACACATCATTCTCAGATATTGTCATCATGATCTGATGTTGTTGTATTAAGAATTTCAAGATTAAAAAACACATCTCAAGCAAGATTTCCAATCATCTATTTATAAAAGTGGAGTGTTTTCATTGTATATTTGGATTAGACTAGAAATGGGCTTTCAACTTAATTTTAAGAATAATAACATTTGAGAGTGGCAGTAGATTTTTAGTCAAGGCTCCCTGCATCTGTTTTTAGTAACCTTTTAATTAATACTTTATAAATATACACATATTTTAATTATATCAATTAGAAATAACAAATCCTGTTGAATAATCGTTTTTCTTCTTTTCTTCCAGTGTGGGCAGTAGAAGCAAACAAGTGAGATTCTTGTGAAGATATTTAAAAGGACTACTCATTGAAAAGGGAACCACTAAATAAAGAAGACCCCAATTGAAATCTAGTCATACAAGTTCAACTATTTATATGTAGATATAATGAACTTTTATGGCGAGATGACTAATTTAGATATAAGTAGAAAGAATTATAATATATTCCATGAAATTATGATAGATTGGTGTGTGAGAGGAAATAGGAAATCTATTAAATTGATAGAAATAAATATCTTTTAAATGTTCAAATTCTTAGTCTGTGTTACATAATTATCGCTGTTTTAGTTTCTAATTAAACTGTCTCCTACAGAAAAATGTATTATTTGTTCTGATTAATATTATATACCATATCCTTAATCAATGGATGGATAGAAAGGAAAATTTATGAAGCATTTAATGAATTGCTGGCATCCAGGAATTTTAGAATAACAGCCATGTATTTTGGAGACCATTGGTAAGCCTTAAAATATTACACTGGCATTCAAGGAATCCTAAATGAATGGTTCTGAATAAATGGATGTCAGCATGGTTTGATTGAATTTTTGAATGAATGAATGGATGACAGCATCATATTGAATGGATGTCCACATGGGTTTGGGTGTCCACATGGGTTTGGGTGTCCACATGGTTCTGAACAAGTGGGTGTCCACATGGTTCTGATCATATGGGTGTCCATATGGTTCTGAATGAGTAGATGTCCATATGGTTCTGAATAAATGGATGAATGTATAGTTCTGAATGAATAGATGAATGCATGGTATAACAGTGGATGTCTGCATGGCTCTTTATGAATGAATAACATCTTCAAAAGTTTAAATGAATGCTACTTACAAATTTCCAAAGCTTTGCTTGAACAGAATAATCACACACATGAAGTTGATAATGTGCGAAGTCTGTACTTATGTATTGCCATGGGTTAAACACATCCCTACAAGACACAAGATAAGGATCCAATACTATTTTTCAGATCAAATAAATTTCACCCTTTTATTTATATTGGTTATGTGTAAAAGTTCATAATGTTCATTAAAATGTAGAACTATTTCTCCACAATACAAAGTAGACATTTCTTGTTCCAGTTTCTTTTTCAAAGAAAATTTTCAATGAAAAACTTGTGTTCAAAAGTCTACTTAGATGTAGCTATTTTAGTGTTAATTTGTCAATTTTATGGAATATTTTGAAAATATGTAGAGAGAATAAATGTTTGTTTTGAGGAAAGTCCTTCACAGAATCTGTCTTAAGAAACTTTAGCATTTGTAATACTGTCACATGAACAAAGAATAACATTAATTAATAAGTATCCTATTAACTCATATTCAGCTCATGCTTCATTCAAAGCCACATTGTAATCTAGGGCAGGATGTCTTTGGTTTATATAAAAACAAACCTTCCATTTGATTGGATCTGATGTGTTATTTTTATGAATGGGTATAAAACGGTAATGACCATGACATATCTGATCTAATCAAAGTGACACTGATTTTGTAGGCCAGTCAAAGTGCTTGGGTCTTTATGAATCTTAAATTTAACAAGTATTTGGCTTACACAGCGATTCACCCTAATTCATTTACTAAAGGCAATACGGGACGGAAGAATATCTTGACAAAAAGTAATGACCTAGAGACTATGAACACTTTCTGATAAAGGACCTCTTGAATCATCCAAACCTGTAGATCCATTTCTGACATGATTGTATATTGTTTTGTACATAAAGAAATCTTGTTGAATTATATATATATAATGTTATTATTTATCAAGTGTTAATTGTCTGTTTTATGTAAATGTAGGATTCTGGATTGTATATCATCTAATTTGTAATTGAAATGTCAGATATTGCATATATGATAATAGTGTAAGTCTAAATGATGATAGGCCTGTATGTTAACTGCTAAATGAAATAATAATGGGTTGACATTTGGAAGGGAAATTAATTAGAAACATATATGTAATATATGTATGAAAATTTATTAAGATAAAATGATATCTGAAGTGGGTTGTTTACTAAGAAATTAAGAATTAATATTTGGTTTTTATTGTATTTAAAGTGGATTGGCATTTATTAGTACAATTGGTTGAGGGGATCATACCATGTCTATAGATAGCAGATACAGCGCTGATAATCCTACAAGAAGGAAATTTAAGAACTGCAAAAACAATGACAATCTACACATGATTGATAGATTACTTATGGTTGTTTTATTACACTTAATCTTCTTAATATATTGCAAAATATACAGTTATATTTATCTGAAAAACTTTTATCTGTGTGGAAAAGGTGTTACAAAATGCCAGGTCACAAATTTATTACTGAATTCAAATTATCGTTATTTTGATTAGTGCTTATTATATGAAAGTTACAGAAGTGTATAAGGTAACACACATTTTCTCTGAAGAAAATGTTGATGTCGCTTGATCTCTTCTGGACAAGGCTCAAAAGACAATCTTCAGGAAATAAAAGTTGTGTTACTGTTATCCCTTCCGTAAGATATATACATATAGACCAATATAGCTCTTTTGATTGCTGTACTGTACATTAGAGTATTTCTCTGTTTATTTTCTATTTATATTCTTAAATTATTATGTGCAATGTAGCAGTAAAGGTTCTCTAGTTAACTATAGCTTGTTTGTACATTCCATGTCATATATTTGGAAACAGTCTTTACATATTTTCATATTAACACTGGCTTTCTGTACACAGTTTTCGGGCTCTGTTGATTGTTATTAGTGAACATTTTCTCTTTTGTTAAAATGATTGTCAGAAATCGATTGTACATTTATTGGATTGTTACTAACTAATCATATATTATATTGTACATGTTCTATTAACTATGTGAGTCAGTGCATATAATTGAAAGGAGAATATTCTTGTATTATATAATTATTTCATGGTGTAAAACTGTCAATGTAGATGTAGCTTTAGTTCTTCATTCTTCTGGCAGTTATTTATCATTCCTTTTTCTCTCTATCCATCTTCAAAAGCTAGTTAACACATATGTATCTCTCTGCATTCTTTTACACCCCCACTATCTTTCAACTAACTGTAACGTATGTATGTATGTTTGTCATAACTGTTGAATTTTAATTCCATCACTCTAGTCCAGAAATTCTACAATGAACCAAACAAATGCTCTATCAAAACTGATACTTTGATGTATTGTGATAGAGCATGTATAGAGGTTTTAAAGAGAATTTTTGGGGAACTAGAATGTAGTGTAAATGCACCAATTCGGAAGGTTATTTTTCATAAAAAGGAACTTTTTGTTTTTAGATGTTAATATAGTTCTATTGTTTTGTTACATACTATATGTACTTATCTTATTGTAAATCCCATACATTCTTCCCATAAACTTCCCATCTTAACTTATGATTTATGTACATTGTATAATTTGATGTTAATGTATGGATTTAAAATAGCCTGTTTTAAAACTGAAGTATTGCTTTTCTTGTTTGTTGATGAGCATTTACTGCTTGGGCGAAGCAGATTTTAAGCAATGTAGCACCAATAGCTCTATTTCAAATTAGTTTAGATGTTCATTAGATGAATATCTTGACTAAGGTTGTCAATGAACTATAAGCCATTTGCTTTATAATGCAAGCCTGACAAGGACAGCTGTCTAGTCATTTGAATGGACAAAAAACTGAGGTCCCGTGTACACATGTGCGTGCATGTAAAAGATTCCCTCATAGCACACTGTATGGCGTAAGCCCGTCTTCGTTAGCCAGTTCAGAGAAGAACATAGGACGTAAAACCCCATTTCATTTCATTTATAATGCAATCATGATTCTAATTCAGTGAGACTAGTGAGAGTGATGAAACTTGGTGTATAGTTTCATTAGGTCAACACCTTGAAGAATAGTTTCTGTTTATTGTATAATCGATAAATGTGCAAGTAATTAATGAATGTCATCAGATTCTATTGAAATTGGGATTGAGGCAGGGGGCATCAGCCTCACTGTTGGCTTGTTTTCATAGTGTGTGATTGTCGAGTGGTCTAACATGCACTTTAGATCAGAAAGTGGCATGATTTTGATCCCAAGCTTGTAAGAAATTATAGGGTTGCCTAGCCTCATAGGTTTCTCCAGTTACCTCCTGCACGCAAACGGATTATTGAAATATATTGTACTATGTGTTAGTCCCTAAACCCCATCTCTGTCACATTTAATGGAGTGGTTGGGTTGCCGATTGGATTAACGGGTGCACTTTACATCATAAGGTCTGTCATTGAGTCCAGTGATATAGTTTCGATTCCACGCTTGTACATGATAAGGAGTATGGTCAATTGTCAAATCTCATAGGTTTTCTCTGGGTGCTTCCAACCAATGCTAAAAGACCAACGCAATTTATTGAAGAAAACTCAATCATGTTAGTTTCGAAATGACCTAGTATATGTCAAGTGGATGTTAAACCCCATTTCTCTCTGTCTCTTATTGTCATCCCTTTCATCCATGCACAGAATTATTTCAGATTCACAGGGATTATTCATTAGAATTAGAGCCTAAGGAAGAACCCCATCAATGTACGAATTGCAGATTTCAAACACAAACCATAGACTATAGAGCTATTTTTGCCATTTACAATTTGAACTTGGTTGTGAATGTAATACAGGACAAAATGCACCAGTGTCCTAATGCCTATTTCTTTAGTTTAATGGTATTTATTTATGCCTTTTTGATCCATGTGCACTTTTTTCTCAGTTGGCTTCTTCTAAAAAAGAGAAATTTGACACTGAA
Organism: Patella vulgata; assembly: GCF_932274485.2. NCBI lineage: Eukaryota > Metazoa > Mollusca > Gastropoda > Patellidae > Patella > Patella vulgata. The sequence goes on from NC_065885.2 coordinate 52,350,075, forward strand.
ACTTTTTTGTTTTCCATTATTTAGAAATTTTAATTATGTGACGAAATAATCAAATTTTTATCCATGGGCCATTTTCCAGTTTAAAATCTCATTTATTGTCAACAAATATGCAAAGGAATTCATCACCAGATTTTGATCATTAATAACATTTTAACCTAATTTTTTTAAGTGATCAAACATTAATTAAACACATGATATGTTAACAAAATGAAATAATAATTGTCAAGATAAAAAAACAAAAAGGAAATTAATTTGAAATGAATAATAAAACAAAAAGAAACTTAAGTTAAGGTATTTGAGTATTATTTCTTATGCAACATTCAGTTGGTAAAACATTCCAATTATAGACATATGATTTTCGAATAAGTCTTTCTTTGCTGCACAACTTGCCTGTTGTTTTTAAATTCTTGTGCAGTTCTCTCATGTCATTAATACTTTTCTTATGAGTAATTATATACACATTTCGACATCCCCTAGAGACATATTCTGTATCGAATCGGGGGTCGTGAATACGCTGAATGTCTAAGGGACCCAACCAAGCCCCTACAGATACATCCTCACTGTTAAATTTTTTAAAAATAGGTCCATTGCTTACAATAAAATGAATAAGGTCACTAGATATCACATACCCTCCACCTAAAGCATATGGTAAATAACGATCACACAAAATCCAATCTGGCTCTGACCATTTCCCCCTCTTCTTGACATGGGCACGGCCATCAAAAAATCCCCAATATAAATTCTCTTTGGGTTTTGATTTCAGTTCATTTAATATTTGATCAAGTCTAACAAAAGAATCATCATCAACTTTTAACACAAATTCAAAATTAACATGGTGGTCAACCCATGAAAAACTCTGTAATACTTTATTTGCAAGTGATTGGTAGGATTCTTCAAGGTCTTCAATTAACAACAAGTCATGCCGTATGAAACTTTCTCTATCCAATTTTTTTCTTAATTCTTTTGGCATGTTTGCAGCCCCAATAACGAACCGCCAAATGACATGACTTTTAATTGAAGAGTCATTCAACCATGTTTCTCTAATAACATCTCGTTGACGTGTATTATTAGGACCAGATATTATAATGACCACTAACTTTGCCGAAAATTCTTTAACTGGCTCCAGAAAGGATTTCTGCCAAGAGTCTTTGCTATTGCTATGCCGTGCATGTTTGTTATTAATGGCATAAGTCTGATCATGGCACCCTTGAATATTACACATAGACAAAATCAGTACCACACTAAACGTTAGGAAAATTCCACCAATCAAAATTGTTGTTATATGTTTGTTTAATCTTTTCTCGATAGTTCTACTGATCATAATGGTTCCTTGATCAAATCCTTTAAGCTGCTTTTATATAACATCAAATTACCTGCAATGAAACAATATATATTATGATGATTTACAGTCATGTAGATAATGTCTGGGTTTAACGTCCACGCTACACAAACTGTCATTTTGGGACTAATACTGTGGGTGGAAATCGCAAAGGAATTGGAAAATACTCATGAGGTTAGGTGGGTGACATTAATTCCCCTGGGACCGAATCAAATCCTATTGACTCAGTCAGTGAGTTACAGTGACAGATTTTCTTGTGATACAAAGTATTTGTCTGGCCATTCGTCCTAGATATAAGCTCATGGAATGTCTATAGGTGTAGACTAGTTATTAATATGGCCGTTATGACGATATTATGGCCGTTTTGACCAAAATGGATTTTGACCGTTATGACCAAAACTTTTGGTCGCTTTGGTTTGGGCCAATTTATGTTCATAAATAACCCTATACTATGTTGCTGCCCTGGCAAAATTACTCATACTGCAGTCCAGGTTTTAATATATTATATTTGTTAACTTCCAACAAATAGCAACATTTAAGACATCAATAGTTACCTGCAGAAACTCAATCATTCAGCACGTTCTCGCTTTCATTTCATTTAGGTATGACATGTCACCTTCTGTTTTGATTTACAGATTGCGGTGAAAAGTGAAAGGGAGGAAACTCTTAAAATGGCACGGGTGAAAACACATGTCCTACTTTACATGTATTAGACTACCAAACTATAAGTAATAAACCCACACATATTTTTTTTCATCTTCTCCCCAAAATATGACAGATTTCGAAAATACCTCATATATTGTGTAAAACCATCATTTTAGAGTTTTTGCGTTTAGTTTACTACTATAATTGTCCCCCTTATGTCAATAATAGATGGCGTTAGGGTAAAAAAAACCCCACTTCCTGTCGTCGTCTACTAACATCTGAAAGAAATCTTATGGAAGTATTTTGGTTTGAAAGAAAATAATAATAAGATAATTTCAAGGTATGAAAACGACAAAGTGACATACATCTGGTGAAATGTATCCCCCAAATTGGCTTACTCTCAGTTTACCCGAAGTAATAACATTTTTTTGTTTAGGTTCTACGTGTCCCGTTTCTTCCTTATTTTTATTTATTCTGTGTTTACATGTAACATCTCAAAAGGCAGGATATAGGGTAGGATCCCAAACCTGACGAACGTTAAACTTTTCCAGTACGGTAGGCCTAGCCTAGTGTTAGAATGGATAACACAACATGTGTTTTGAGTATCTTTCTTGACTGTCAGGTCTGGCATTTATTAGGTACCGGTACCGTAGCACAATGTTTTGGTCCTGCTATTGCTACCTTTCGTTTCGGACTCAACTCGTTCAGCTCTGAACGTAGGTCTCATTACACTCGGCCTGTACGTTCAGGGACTGTCCTATTGAATCCTTGGCGAAACTGAAATCGCTTCCCAGCAGAGGTCGCAGTCAAGCAAAAATCTGCTTTTTCACTCATTTTTTTCAAAATAAACGCAAATATTTTTTATATTTCCTCTTATTTCATTCATAAGTTCATGGCAGTAAGCCTACGTAGCTATCCTATTTGAAGCAATAAAGCACATTTCATACAAATTAAGACTTGGGATTGGCTAGAACAAGATATACTGTTTACATTCAGCCAATCAAATGTTGGCTTTCATAGCGATAGTTTTCGCTTTACGTCCTGTCGAAGTGAAAGATTGAAATGACTGTGCCGTCAACCATAGACATGCCGTTAACCTCCAGTCGTCATTAGATTAAATACAGTAGGCATATCAATGAAATAAGGACGCTTAAAAAAGGGTTGTTCACAAAACGACTTTACATGCTACTATTTTGAATATTTTGAGAGGCTCTGCGTATTTTTACGCAACTCGAAATTGATACACTTTGACCTCTGCTTCCCAGTCAATTTTACTGGGCAACTTTTTACTGCTAAACGGTCGCGTGTCAGTCCCTGTGAACGCCTGAACAATATAATTGAACATCTTAGTGAGAAAATAAGACCTTGCTTACCTCGCTAGAACCAGTATGAGCGACACAACACGCTGTTAAAAAATATGTCTCCGTCTTCTAACCGACTTGGCGGACTTCATTGAAAGGGTAACGCACAAATTTACGAACTTGGCCATATAAGATGAAACGAAAAATTTAGGTAAGCCTGGGAGAAAAAAATTGAAATCTTTGAAAGAATTTGATTGTAAATTATTGTAATTTGCTAGGCAAAGCAATAAATGACTGAAGATTCTCAACTTTTCAAAGATTTTAATCTTCAAGAAGGCACGATTTGTATTCAATTTTAAAAACTAATTGAATACATCACCGTTACACCTTAATGACGATTGAGTTCGAATTTTGTGAAAATCGGATAGGAAATGATGAACAAAGTGGCCGCTCCTAATACTCAAATAGTGTAAAAGTATGTAATACAAAGGTTGTGGACCTTCTAGAAGTCACCATATTTGTCCAATTTTGATGAAACTCAAAATATATGTTTATATCCCAAAGATCTGAGTTCCTTTCGATATTCACACATTTCAGACCGTAACTTACTTGATTATGGCCCCTGATTGTACGGACAATCACATTTTTATTTTTTAGCTTGTTTTCTATCCATCTCTTGCAAAATGTGGGCATATCTTACATGGCAACTGCTGGTTAGCTTGTGGTCCATCTAGAGTAGAGGTCACAATTTTTATCCGATTTAAAAAATCATTTGAATATATCACTGGTATGTCATAATGATGGTTGGGTTCAAATTGGACCGAAACTGCCAGAAAAAATGGGCACTCCCTGTATAAAAATAGTGTTAAAGTATTAATATCAAGGTTTACCCAAGTTTGATGAAACTTAAAACAGGTGATTATATCCCCAAGATCTTGGTTCCTTTCGATATTTGCGCATATCGGACCGTAAATTTGTTTGTTGACACCCAACAGGTCACAATTTTTATCTGATTTTGACGAAATTTGAATATAGGTTTATCTCCCAAAGATCTTGGCTGCTTCCGAAATCGGCATGTATTCGGCGGTGACTTCATGTATTATGGCCCCTGATTGTACGAAAAATCACATTTCTAGCTTGTGGACACTCTAAGAAGAGGTCAAAGTTTTTATCCGATTTTGATGACACTTGAAATGTATGTTTATAACCCAAAGATCATGCATGGTTCCTTTTGATATATATGCACATATTGGACCATAACTTCCTGGATTATGGCCCCTGATTGTACGAAAAAATCACGGTTTTAGCGTGTGGACCCTCTAGAGGTTACAATTTCTATTCTATTTTAAAGATTGTTTAAATATATCACACTGTTGTTGGTTGAGTTTGAATTTCGTAAAAATTGGTCAGAAACTGTCCACCCATCAGCATCACTGTTGGCTTGTTTAAATTTGGGACTCTCAAATTTACACTGTTGTAAGGCATATCTATAGTAAACCACACATTGGCTAGCGAAAAAACCATTATCAGGAATTGAAATAATATTGTATTTGATTCTGTTTCAGATGTCTTCAACGAAGAGAGTGAACACAACAGCCACAGCTAGACTGAAACAAGATTACATGAGATTAATGAAAGATCCTGTACCATATGTTAGAGCAATTCCACTTCCATCAAATATTTTAGAATGGTATGAATCTAAGTCTTAGTGCAAACTACCTTCATTATTTGTCAAGCCCAATTTACACTTAAGGGTGTTGCCATATCTAAGATTCGCACTAACTTTTCAAACTATTTATTGGTGATACTTTAGTACCTGTCTCCTTTTCCCCTGAAAACATAAATTGTCAACAGAAAGAAACTTTTACTTCGCCGGATAGGTCAAAGGGAGGGAATTCCTGATCTTGGTTGATCTAAAAATAGTATCCGAATTTGTTTTGAACGTTAAGATAAGTATAGTAGCTCGTCTTTCTTTGTTTCTGCATAGAAATATGCTTCTGTAGCCTGGTTTTGGTCATTTTTGATACACAGAAACTTAACTAGGGGGAATTCATTCGATGTTGAATAACCAGTCTTTTTGACAGCTGCCAATAACGAAAAAATGGCTCCTTTCCTTTTCTTTGTTTTGTGGGACGAAGATATCATATTATTTTTCATAAACTACACAGACAGGAGCGGCAAAGTCTACTCATTGCTAAATCTTGATATTTTGTCCATTTTTTTACAAATAGCATTAATTATTACACCAATACGTCACGATTCGAAAAGATCTTTTTTGTAACCAAGGAAAACGACGAAATAAATACAAGTTCTACTCAACCGATTTTAACGAACTTGGCATCAAATTAAAGCTTGCATTCGGAGGAACATTTCAGTGGGACCAATTGTGATTATATGAAATAGATTTTATTTCAGAACAGTTTACATAACGACCTATGGATTTATTTGATTTTCTGGAATTTTGACATTATTATTGGCACCATGAAAAAAAAACGCCCGTAATTTTATTAAACACTAGCTTAGCTATTTGCATGCCAAAAAATTATTTAATTCGGATCAGGCAAGACTGAGAACATTTTAGATTTATGACGAAAATTGATCATTTTTAAGCCGATTTCAAAATTTAATATCTTTAAAACCACAAGAGATATGTGCCCAAACTATGACTTAAATCACTTCTTCAGATGTCTATTTAATGATCATACCAAATTTATGTGGAACAGAGTTTGAAAAATAATATAAAATTAATTGTGAAGTTACCATAGGTTAGACATGGCAACGCACTTAAATCAGAGGTGGCAAACATCTTGTAGATGCCATAACAGCTTAAATTATCATTCACTGACGTTTAAATGTATACAGTGTTTACATGTGAGATGAACCTTGTGAACAGCTCAGACAAAAATAGCTGCTGTGGCTGTATTTTTCATTTGTATTTTTCTTATAAATTTTATTATTTTATAGGCATTATGTTGTTCAGGGACCAGAAAAAACTTCTTATGAAGGTAAGTGTTCAATACAGGATATAGTTAAAAATGGAAGAAAACATTGAGGTATTTGTTAACAAGAATTACTAGCTTTCAAATTATCTTCACTTAATGTCTCAACTGGTTTGTTATTTGTAGTTGGTTCTTTGGGGATTTGGGTGGCTGAATGGTTTAACACATGCGCATTTGAGTCAAGTAGCGTGGTTTCAATTATCCGCTAGACAAGGAGTAGGGTCATCTGTCAAATCCCATCCATAAGTTCTTTCCTGGTCCGGTTTCCAACCTCATGAGTTTTCTCTGGGTCCTCCGGTTTCCTACCACTGCTAAAGACCCCTATGCACAAGCAAATTATTGAAATAAAATTGAACCAGTTTTCTCTGGGTCCTCCGGTTTCCTACCATTGCTAAAGACCCCTATTCACAATCAAATTATTGAAATAAAATTGAACCACATGTTAATCCCAAAATAACATAGTTTGTGTCAAGTGAACATAAAACCCAGTTAAACACAATGCATTATCTGCTCCTGTCTAATTATACATTATTTTTTCAGGGGGTATTTATCATGGAAAATTGATTTTCCCAAGAGAATTCCCTTTTAAACCTCCTAGTATTTATATTATTACACCTAATGGCAGATTTAAATGTAATACAAGGTATGTATGTATATATTGGTCATAAAAAGTTCATTTACATCGTTTGTTAATTAAAATAAGCATAAATTGCATCATACAGGTGCTAAATATTCCTATTTGTTAAAAAAAATTTAATGACGATGCAAATAGAAGACTTTGATAGAAGCAAATGTAAATTTCATTTCAATTTTGTAATGTAAATACAATTAAAATTAAACAAAAGTGTATCTAGGGCAGTGGAATGAGAACTCTTAATGTCTTCTCTGGCTAATTAAGACACATCACAAAATATGAAAAAAAATACATATATTTAAAAGATCAAAATCTGACCTGGGGGTCACGGTGGCTAAGTGGGTAAGATGCTAGCTCGCTAGACTGGAGGTCGGGTGTTCAATGCCTACATTGGCCGAGAAAGTTAACCCAGATTTACTGGCGTGGTTCGCCCTTGTCAGTGATGCAGGACGAAGGGCCTGACAAGGACAGCTGTCTAGTCAATCGGATGAGACGAAAAACCGAGGTCCCGTGTACACATTGGCGTCACGTAAAAGATCCCTTGACAGTTGGAATTCGATATAAGAGTAGGCCGTAGTGCCGCTGTCCGGGCAAACTTTCCTTCATAGCACACTGTATAGCGTATGCCCGTTTTCATTAGCCCAGTTAGGAGCAGAACAGTAGGATTTTAAAACCCATTTCATTTCATTTCAAAATGTTTTAGTAATTTTCATTCATTCTTTTTTTGTAATTAATATTGTGGTTTATCTGTACCAACTTTGAGGCTAAGTATCTGAGCCATTTTATAAGATAAATACATATGAACTGTTGCATATTTTGATTTTTGGAACCATGTGTCTCATTTAGCATATATTATAAATATCAGTTGTGTACATGTAGATGTTATTATAATAAAGTAAAAGTATTGTCTATTTTAGGTTGTGTTTATCTATAAGTGATTTTCATCCAGATACCTGGAATCCAGCATGGTCTGTTGCCACTATTTTAACAGGTTTACTAAGTTTTATGGTGAGAATTTTTAGTTTACAATCTAACTTAATACAATACATCGGTTGGAAGTGGACACTAACTCTTAAACTAAAAGTCTATTGTTTATTAAAATGTCTTCCTGCACATTTCTGATTCAACTTTGTTCAAATCATGTATATTTATAGATTGCCTCTTATAAAATTTGCCACCCACTGCTAAAGACCCCTACATACAAGTGAATTATTGAAATAAAATTGAACCATATGTTTGTCCCAAAATGACCTAGTTTGTGTCGAGTGGATGTTAAACCCAATTTCTCTCTCTCTCTCTGGATGTGATTTGTTCATATGTAATGCTACCTTTTTTATTCATTAGTTGATACTATTTTCAGTTAGAGAAGAGTCCAACATTAGGTAGCATAGAAACTTCAGATTACACAGTAAGTATATCTTATGAAAATTGATTGTGTTATTTATTTGAATAAACCTAGGAATAAACCTCTTATTCTTCATTCCTTGATTTTCATTGAATCCTGTTTAGAATTCTGATTATAAATATAAAGCTTATGTTTCCTGATCAACATCACTATATTCTTGATTTTTTATTCCAGAAACGTCAACTTGCTTCTCAAAGTGGACCATTTAATCTCAATAATAAAACATTTTGTGAACTATTTCCTGACTTAACAGAGGTATGATTACTATTAAGCAACAATTTTTTATATTAAATCAGTCGTGTAGATGAATCCGTTCTTCTTGTCTTATTGGGACCGAGGCTGTTGGTTGGGACAGACTTGTTCTTGAATGTCCCTGGTTCATATTTTGAAATACCTTGTAATATTTACAGTACAGCTGATCTTTCTTACTAAACTCAATATTGATGAACAAGAAATTGGTGTTTATCAGCCAATACCTACATGTACAGCTGCCCACATGATCTACTACAATGGTGGTGTTAGTGGCATGTTTTCTGTGCAGTTCATTTCTAACAATTTGTTCAAAAAACATTTATGACATCAATAGGCATATTTTTATATGCCCACATTTTCATATGGACGTATATTGTCGTCGCCTCTGTCCGGATGTCCATCCATAATTTGTTTGTGGACACCCAGCAGGTCACATTTTTTATCTGATTTTGACGAAACTGCCTGACAAAATGGCCCCTCTTCTACGCAAATAGTGTAAAAGTATGTAATACCAAGGTTGTGGACCCTCTAGACATCACAAGTTTTATCCGATTTTGATCAAACTTAAAATATACGTTTATATCCAAAAGATCTTGTTTCCTTTCGATATCTGTGCATATCGGGCCTGTAACTTCCTGGATTATGGCTCCTGGTTGCACAAAAAATCACTTTTTTTTTTTAGCTCGTTTTCTATCCATCCCTTGCAAAACGTGGGAGTATCTAGCATGACAACCACTAGTTTTACATCAAATATTAATTCCAATAGATAAATGTTTCCGGTGTGTTATGTACTGTAAATATAAAAATTTGGATTGTCAACAAAATTGTGCTGGCAAACAGACAATAGACAATTTTAGAATTAAATGTATTTGTGAATTTTGCAGGAAATTCAGACAGAAATAAAGAGAAGAGAGGAAGAATTAAAACAAGCGACAGAAAGTAGTGGACGATTATCTAATAACTCTCGTATTAGAAACAATAGCCCATCATCTAATGAAATATATAATAACAATGGACAAAACCAGGGATTCTGGGGTAGTGCCCTGGCTAATATATTTGTGATTGTTGGATTTGCGGCCTTCGCATTTACTGTCAAATATGTTCTGAGAAGTGTGATCGATTAACAGAAAGAAGAGTTATCTCTTTTGTTACATGGTATATACTAACAGATGTTGGATGGAGAATAATAATAAGATAGCTGATTACTGAGTATTATTTTCATACTCATTATTAAATACACTGACTAACCCATAATAATTTATAGTAGTAATCATTTCATTCATTCACTCTGTACTCTTTCATAATTATTTTCACAGTAAATATTGGTATGTGCCAGTCAAATTTTCAGTAATGTTAAGAAACTAATTGAAAAGAAATATATAATTGATAACTACATATTTTAAATATATAATTATTAATTAAAATTCTCAACAATTTCATAGGAAAATATGTTGAATCTACCACAGTTGGGGTTCTCTTTTAAGAGCTTATTCGTATAGGAAAGTGAATCTTTTTATTGTTTTTATATGCCCACATTTTAATCTGGTTGTTTATTGCTGTTACACCCTGTCCATCTTTTTGTCTGTTCGTCTGGCGTTCACATTTCAGAGCCTACAATAAACTATATAACTTTTTGAAATTTTGAGATTTTCAACTTCCATATACCCCTTAGTCCGGATCCGGAAATCTTGTTAGCACAATTGTTGCTTGATTTGTAATCCTTTCTGTCTGAAATGTATGTTGAATATGTATCCTATGGAAAAAGAGAACACTTGGTTTTAAACGACTTCCAGGGTGGTTCTATTGATTTTCAAAGATGTTTAATAACAATAGTTATTTCTCTTTGTTACAAAAACTTGTTAGTGCCTTAGTAGCCTTAATAAGAATCTGATATTTTTAAAAATTTGTGTGAGTTGTTTAAATATTGAAAGGAAGAAGCCTTGTGATTTCTAACATTAAGAGACCTTTTGTTATGTAATATTGTTAACATCTTAGAGGCTTTAAATATGATTTGATCATTTCGACATTTTTATGTGTTGTTAGCTCATAACAGACTTTAACAACTGTTGGGCGTATGATTCATTGTCCTGCAACCTATGTTATATTTATAATATAAACTGTAAAACTGTGATGACAGATGATAAATCAGCAATCAGTGCCAGGCTGTATCAAATGTGTGATTGCAAGCCATGATTTGGTGGTATGGATGATTTTTACACCAATTTCATACTTAATTATGACTTACAACCATAACTGCTGAACACAGCACTGTATCATGATTTAAATATATCTACTTGTAAATATGTAAATAAACCAAAAAAAGCATAAATATTGCACTATATATATTATTTATCTTACTATTCTTGTGTATTTAAGTCAAATGTGCAATACACAATTTTATATTTGGCTTCAATAACCCTGAGAGACACAGACAGTGAATTCTATGAAATATTTATTGTAAAGTTGACTCATAAATTAGAAGATTAGTTGGTCTAAATTTTGTATCATTTGTTTTTATTTAATTACATGTGAATTATAAAGTCTGAAAATCTTGAAGTTTGATTAAAAACATGGAGAGTATTAAAAATATGTTTGATTGTCTACATTCTAGTCAACATGAAGCTGAGAGTGTAAATGAAGGAAGTAGAAGCTCTGATTAGAATTTAAATATCCTGTTAACCTTAGGCGGCCTTTTCATCCCCCGTTTTGTTATTTAAATGGTACAGGGTTAACCAATTCAAGAAAATGTTCATCTTGATCAAGATATTTAATGACATGATACTAGTCATTTGTTCATATATAAAATACAGGTAGCGGGGTGTATAGGAAGAAGACTGTTGATTTGTTTTAACATTGTGGGAAGTATTTAAGGATTGGGGAAGTCAATAGTATTTAAAGCAAGTTAATCCATATATTATTAGCATTTTATGGAGATCAACTTTTTTCTTGAAGTCTTTTTGAGATATACTATTTAGAGACTAAATAAATGATGAAATGGTCTTCAAAAGAGAAAGAGATAAAACGACAGATAATGATTAAGCATATACTGTGTTATTAAGTAGTAAAGCATCTTATTTTATCAATAATTTTAATTTCTAGAAGGGGTAAGCTTTAACCATGATGTTAAGCAAATTTGGGTTGAGAATCAACACGTACCTCCTTCATTGTACCTTCCTGCATTAATATATACTTTTGATACTCACTGTTTTATGTCTTTTATTTGCTGAGTTGTCTTCCTTTGAAACTACATTTATTAATATAAATTTCTGTATTAAAGCTACTTATATTTTCAACATACTTTTTAGAATTGTATCAATTTTGAAGATATGGTCATCAACCATTTCAATTCGTCTTCCACAATCATTTACAAACACTCTGTAGACTACAACCAAAATTTTTGTCCTGAAAATTAATGCTGCAACTAATTGATTCATTACTAGAATTCTGTTATTTCTGGGATTTTTGTAAATTGATTTACGCATTGTTTAAAATAGTAAGAGAAAAATGACCTGTTGAGTCGACTGGCGTGGTTTTGATTCCCCGATTGTACGTGACGAGGAGTAGGGTCACTTGTCCAACCTCGTGAGTTTTCTCCGGGTCCTCTGGTTTCCTTCCAGTGCTAAAGCCCCCTACGCACAAGTGAATCATTGAAATAAAATTGAACCATTTGTTAGTCCCGAAATGACTTAGTTTGTGTCAAGTGGAGGTTAAACCCTCTCTCTCTCTCTCTCTCTCTCTCTCTCTCTCTCTCTCTTTCTCTCTTTGTGGACACTCTTATGGGTTTATTCAATGAACCCAGACTTGTACCTGATCAGGAGTATGGTTGCCTGTCTTACCTCTTGGGTTATCTCCAGCAAATCCAGTTTTCTCCCACTGGCGAAGATCCCTGTGTTGAAGTGAATTATTCAAACAGGTATCTGTATTACCTTATCAGTGTTGAATGGAGGTTAAGCTCTCAGTGGGCTGTAATTATCACCTAATCCTTCTGAATAGATGACAGGCTAACCAGAGTTGTACTCAACCAGGATGCCATTAGCTGGAACATGGTGTATTACTTTTAAATTAAGATTGCAAGAAGTCACTCATTTTAGGCAACTTTTATTAATTGCAGGTCTTTTTGTAGTTGTTTTTGCAGTTAGTTATTCTTAGTTTAGCAGATTTCCTGCATTGTCTAAAACAAAGTTTGATCAAGTTAACTTTATGGTCATTCTATCTAATTACATACTGTTGTATTCTATATTATAAATTTATAGGGCACTCATTAATCAATGTTATAGTGAATGTAATTATATTAGCTTTGTGTTGATCATGTGATTACGTTACATAAGTACAAGAATTGTGTTGAAGAACAAATCATCAAAATACAATACAATTAATGCTTTAGTATTAAGACAATAACGTGTGATAGTACGTAGGTTGTGAATTAATGCAAATAAAAGTATCCTGATATTCCTATAATAAATGGAAGTCTTATTAATGGATTTATGAGTGGATGGATGATTGGGAATGTAATTATAATATTGGGTTTGGTTTGTATATGTTTATTTCTGGTTATTGTAAATAATGTAATGTCACAATACATATTTGTATCTATATTGCGGTTAAAAAATGTAAACAAGTTAAACTGCACTTTTATTTAGTTATATCTACACGTTTACATGTGTGATGGGCCCTGTTCCCTATATAATTGCGTTTACATGTGTGATGGGCCTGGTTCCCCATATAATTGCCCATTTACTCTTTGAAAACAAATAATATTCAGAAGTGTTCCATTTTTATACGCCCATATTGAATTTGGTCGTCGTCCCCGTTGGTCAGTCCGGCGTACACGATTGTTTGTCGACGCTCTAAGGGTTAAAGTTAATAACCGGTTGACATTAAATTTATACACGGCGTTTGAGGTCATGAGACGAAGAGGTCAATTGATTTTCAAAGGTTTCCGATAATTACTGCCCGAGATATTGATCACTTTGAATAATCTTGTGGGAGCTCTAGAGACTAAAGTTAATACCCTACTGACTTTTAATTTATAAGTACTGTTTCAGGTTATGCGACAAAGAAGCGTGTTAATTTTCAAGGATTTCCGATTATTACAGCCAGAGTTATGAGTATGACCCTTGATCACAATGACAAATCTTGACAAAGCCTATTGATTCTCAACGATTTATGCTAGAGTTGTGGCTCTTGATTACTTCGAAAAATCTTGTGGACGCTCCACATTCCAAAGTTATCATTCGATTGACTCTAAATATATACACAGTTTAAGGTCGTAAAATGAGCAATGTTGTTATTACCCTTATTGACTACCCGGTTGACTTATCTGCAGCGCCTATTCTCTTTGCCACCGCAGCTTCTCTAAAATTGTCAAGCATTAGCAACAATATGGGTGGTAAATTAAACCACCACAACCTGAGAATTGTTACGGGTGTCTTGTGTGATATTTGAGAAGTTCACATAGCTAAGAAATTTTTATTGCACATTATTATCACAAACTATGTTCAGTAAGTAACAAATTGAAAATTAAAATAAACAGCCGTAACTAGGTTGTATACTAGACTGAAGGTAGGCAGGTGTCACTATTGAGAACATGACCCAGGGTAACTAGCTCCCATTTATACTGCCCATTGCAGCTGCCATAAGTCTCTGAGCGGATGATGTCCACTGACCGTTCCTATCCGGCCCTATATAGCTGTAATATGAAAATGCGATAAAATACCGCTCTTCCCCACCTCTGTTCTTAGGTTGTTTTAGAACCCTAACCTTCTATTTTTCACCGTGATTCTTTATTTTCCGCCAAAAGGAATCATTTCTCACTATATTTGACACAAATTTATAATAATTCAACACCATTTTCAAGTAAAATTTAGCGATGAAGAGAGAGAGAGAGAAATGGGGTTTAACGTCCACTCGACACAAACTAGGTCATTTCGGGACTAACACATGGTTCAATTTTATTTCAATAATTCGCTTGCGCGTAGGGGTCTTTGGCAGTGGGAGGACCCAGAGAAAACCCACGAGGTTGGACATGCGACCCTACTCCTTGTCACGTACAACCGGGGAATAGAGCGTGCACGTGCTAACCATTCGCCCCCCCCCCCCTCAGCGATGAAATAAACATGCAGTTTGTACATGTTCAGGTCCCGTAATGGCTGATCAGTTCAAACGTATTTTGTGTATGTTTTTAATCGCAAGATTCTACTTGAAAATAGTGTTGAATCATTATAAATGTGTGTCAGCTGTGGCAAGAAATGATTACTTTGGCGATTAAAGTAGAATCAAGTTGAAAAATAGCAGGCAAGAATTCTAAAATAGCTTTCGAACAGAGGTGGGGAAGAGTGGTATTTTCATATTGCAACTATATAGGGCCGGATAGTAGCCGTCAGTGGAGGTCGTCCGCTCAGATACAGTTCCCAAAGGAACTAGGTATGAACACAGGAGTCTGACCTTCTATATATGCATACACCATATCCAACCAGACAATATACAATAAAAAAAAGAATTATATATTGTCTGGTTGGACATGGTGTAGGCCTATGCATATATATACGGATAGAAGGTCAGACTCCTGTGGTATGAACCAACTTGCTCAGGTATAACACTAGTGGATATCTTGCTGGCTTTGGAACATCGTGACCGTCTGTGTTGCCTTTGAGAAATGACTTAGAAATAACATGGTGTTTTACTTTGTTTTTATAATAAACAAAATGGTCTTTGAGTTTTTGAATTGTCCAATTCATTCTAATACCTTCCGCACAACATCGTGTACGAGATTTTTTTCTTTTTCTAAAACAAAATGCAGTTGGCTGCACTCATCATTAAAATCTAATGATGCATAGACTACATATACAGCCTATTCAACAAGACAAGACTACTTTTCAAGCACGGGTCTTAAACCCGATCTGCTTCCGATACAACTCATTCTTTTAAATAATTTATAGTCTTATTTTGTAGCTTTTATTTCGAATTATAATTTTCAGTAAACGCCACATTTTTCCTTTTGACCAAATCTTTGACAGTTTATCCAGTAGCTTTCACCAATACAATCTAAGAAATATTAAACTGTATTAGGACGAAGAAGTAGGTAAGGAGAAATCCTGCAAACTGTGTAAAAAAGAGAAACTATAGAAATGTAGCATACAATAATTCTGAGAGTTGCATTTGTATAAATAATATCGAAATGCACATGCATGTCATTCATTCAAAACTCATTTTATATAACATGACATATAAATATAGGGATTAAAGGCTCGAAATCAATGGTTTATGACATCATATCGGGCTAGAAAATATATAAAAAATATACTTTACTTTGTGTTCTTTCGCAATTTGTACGAATTGGTTTTGATATTTGACATAAAGGACTTTATGTACTTTCGAATTCTGTAGATTGGAATTTTGGCGAGACTATTCGTTTTACAGAGATGACTTATAGTCGGGTAAAGATAAGCCATATGGAATGGATACCTAGAACAAAATGCAACAGAATTTTTCTCGATGGAATCTGGTAGAGGGGTCCCTGAAGGTCTCCCAAACAAAAATCGCCCAAAATAAAAAGATAGGTTTTCGAGTAATAAGCATAAATCCAATATCACCGCCATTGGCACCTTAAAACTCCAATATCACCGGAATGGTTGAGTTTGGAGGGTGTAAATGTATTACGGGGAGATAGGAAAGTGGTAAATATGATTCAGAAAAACATAGCTAAAATACGTTCCTGTGACGTCATACCGCCATACGGCCAATAATTTGCATAAATCCAATATGGCCGCCATTGAAACTTAAAACTCCAATAGGCCTATTTCGGGATTGGTTAAGTTTGGAAGATGTAAATGTATTACGTGTAGATAGGAAAGTGCTACCAAAGAACTTGAAAAACAATGCCAGACGACTTCCTTGTGACGTCATAACGTCATACGGCCAACAATAAGCATAAATCCAATATGGCCGCCATTGGCACCTTAAAACTCCAATATTTCGGGAATGGATGAGTTTGGAGGGTATAAATGTATTACGGGTAGATAGGAAAGTGCTACCAAAGAATGGGAAAAACATTGCCATATTAAGTCACCGGGACGTCGTAGTGTCATGCGTCCAATAATTAGTATACATCCAATATGGCCGCCATTGGAACCATAAACATCCAGTTTCTCGCGGATGGTTGAGTTTAGAGGGTGAAAATGTATTACTTGTATCATCTTGTCAATCAATTCATATATTTCTTGAATATCTATTACATGTCATCAGATTGTAAAGATTTTAACAGGAATATTGTACCAGGTTTCTGATAGACCTGGATTTCAATTATGGACTGTACAATTCTTCTGCTAACAATTATTCTTTATTGACGATTCCAGGGACTGAAGTATCATGTATGCAATTGGTTCAGGTTCATGCGAATCGTTGACTATGAATTTCAATCTTTAAGTTGGCGTCAGGTGAATTAGTTAACAAATTTGTCGGGTCTAGTTCTGGAGCGTCTGTCCATGTGTTTCTAGAAGGTTGATCAATCTACTACTTTGGTCCTTTAACTAATTATTGGATATTACATTCTATAGAGTCAAATCTCACGTACTAATGAAGATGAATGATATTATTATATACATTATAAAATAAATCAGTGATATTTTGGTAAAATCCTTGCCATTGTCAAAATATCCTATCTGTTTATGACATGTGGTTGATAGACCAAATAAGGTAATGTGCTCCCCTTGGTTTGGGGTAAATGGGTGTGCTTATTCCATATTTGGGAAGGAAATGAACGCCTAGGTCAGTCTATGGCGTGCAGAAATTAGGGGGTTATAAAAGAGGGTGTTGAGTGAAATTGAGCAGAACCCACCCTGATATTCCTAGCAGCTATCATCAATGCTTTATTGAAAACGTGGAACATAGAAACCTTGCAAGCAGTTTAATAGTAAAGCTGTAGAAACGAACTAACCCGTAATTTTATTTTACGATCACAAAGGTAACACAACAAGGAAGTCCGGCATTACTACATCGTTACTGCGTTAATTTCAAATAAGAGATACAGAAGCCGTATGCATTCAAAGTACCGATCAGAAATCCTAGACTATAAATATGATGTAGCTGTATCGCGAACGCTGAATGAAATAGGTCTAAAATTGCTTGGGGTCTCGCCGCTTTTACCAAGCATAATAATAATATTAATAATCGTTTTCTATAGCACTGAATATTCAGTCAGTCTAACTGCTCTGTGGCGCTTTACAACGTAGATATGATTATAAAAAATATACATGTATATACAAATAAACAAAAGTTACAACATACAAATGGAAAGTGAAGTATTTAAATTATAGTTTAAAAGTTTGGGTAAAAAGAAACGGGTTTTTAGACGTCGTTTAAATATAGCCTATATTTTGGACTGCAATTTGTTCCATTCTTTTGGTGCTGCGTACACAAAAGCTCTCTCACCAAACTTTGACTTCTGTACTGGAAATACAAGTTGGATTTTATGAGATGAACGTAAGGAACGAGAAGGCACATAATTATTGTTTAACCAAATCGAAAAAATAGGATGGTGTCAAAGGATCGTTTAAACAGTTGAAAGTGATTGTGTATTCTTTAGCAAAATTGATGCAAAATGCACTCAAAAACTTTATTGTTTCAGGTCCAAGTAATACTTTTCTGGATGTGTGATGGATTTTGTTTAATAATCTTGCTGCAGATTAGTGTGACTACTGTTTTGATAAATCTCTTCTAGTCGAATTCCAAATCCCCCTTTCGTGAATTATCATAATATTGTCGAAGAATTGTCCAGGTTCTTCGTTTAATCATTACGTCTTTTCACATTGTCTGCCCATAATACATAAAATATTAGAGTTTTAAGAACTCCAAAGGCGGCCATATTGGATTTATACTAATAATTGGACTATGGCGTTATGACGTCACATGGACGTAATTTGGCAATGTTTTTTTCTGATTCTTTGGTAGCACTTTCCTACCTACCCGCAATACATTTACACCCCCTAAACTCAACCATTCCCGATATATTGCAGTTTTAAGGTTCCTATGGCAGCCATATTGGATTTATGCCAATTGTTGGACGTATGACGTTACGACGTCACAGGGACGTCATAGATTATGCTTTTTTATTCTTTGGTACCACTTTTATATCTACCCTAGTACATTTACACCCTATAAAATCAATCACTCCCGAGATATTGGAGTTTTAAGGTGCCAATGGCGGCCATATTGGATTTATGATAATTACTCGAAAACCTATCTTTTTATTTTGGGCGATTTTTGTTTGGGAGGCCTTCAGGGACCCTTCTACCAGATTCCGTCGAGAATAATTCTGTTGCAATTTGTTCTAGGTTATTTATTATTTTTACCGGACTATTATATACTTTATATCTATAGGGAGGAATATTCTTTCGAATTCTGTACATTGGAATTTTGGTGAGACTGTTCTTTTTACAAAGATAACTAATTCCTGTAGCAACAGCGACGAGCAATACCAGCCTAGATTACACTAGCATTTTAATAACATGGCAACTTCAGCTACCAGGCATTTAGACAGTGTTCTTCAGAACACCACGTACCACTTGTACTTATTTATTTGGGAAGTTTAGACAATAGTTATAATATCTTTGTAACACAGCTATAGCTAGTAGCCTACTTTGTATATATCTAAATACATAACCAACCGTTAAAATGGTCTCCCTGCGTACTAACATGAAATCAGCAACTGTAAAACCAACATTTGCCAATTGAAGATTGTGAAAAAACATATCGAACTGAAATAGACATGAATTGATTTATTTGAAATTTACACTGTGTAGTGAATTGAGAATTGGCCATGGTGAGATATGCAGTCGTCTGGCTAGGACTTTGGACACGGGCAAAGAACCAAGCAAGACTTTCCAACCAAACTGCTCTTTGGGCCATCGGTAATATTACCGAGCGAAGGGAAACTGAAAACGTTTGAGCTCTATTCAGCTATGATATGAATCTTATTCTAGATTATAAATTATGTACTACTTCGAGTGGAACTAGCCAAAACATCCCGATATTCTTATATGTAAAATAATTTGTATGCCGAGCGCAAAGAGGCGAAACATTTCTCGAACATCCAACAGATCGAGCACATAAACGGTTAAAAATTTTATTACATTTTGGCATACTATAGATTTGAATATTGAACCTTTTAACCAAACTAATTGATAATGTTATGTCTTTTGGTGCTAAGCAATATATCATTATTACATTGTCTTATACTGCATGTAAAGTGTAAAGTAAATGACGTGGCGAGCGTAGATGGGTGAATATTTTAAATAAAGAAAACAAATGCTTGTCGCGACATATAAAAAAGTTATTCATGTAGATATCCAGTGTTAACCTAATATTAATATAGTCAACGGTTTTGAAAATTCGACGATCAATAGATTTGGCCATAACAATACGTCATATAGGGCTCACAGATACATGGTGGGTGGAGGTGCACATAAAATAAAGAAGACGATTTCTGTTTGTTACTGCCGGACTATTTAAGCTTGTCAAGTATCTTGCTTTGCCGACAAGGTCCAGTTACCCGACGGTCCAATTTTGTTGTAAGTAAATTCGGATTTCTTTTGGACACCAGAGTAACATTTTCCCGATTGTCCTACAAAATTGTAACTTAATTATTAAATTCATTTACCTGTTTCGATTCTTCGAGTTGGATGTCCTTAACATTCGCATGAAATAACACAGGGAGTGACTCAAGCGACTGAAAAATTACAATGTTGCCATTACACATGCAATATTAATGTACCGTTATATGCAATTGCAGCCCCCGTTCAACAAGTTGCAGGCCTCTGGATGATATCCCGTGGACAGTGGCAACCATCAGTAGCAGTTACAGTATGCGGTGGGGGGGGGGGGGGTCATTGAAACTTTTTCCCTGAGGCGCCATATAGACTTGCGAGTGCGAGGTTCCTGACTGAATGTATTAAATAAATATTTTAAGGGCTAGGCTGTTTGGGAAGAAGACAATCAATGACGTACATGGAACCATTTTAAGAATTGAGCTTTTAACCGGACAGTGTGAATGGCACTATGCTGACTGAAACACGAGTAGCATGTGTTGGTATGAAGGATTTATTTTTCGTGACACAAAATGTATCAAAGGCATGAATTGTATCTGAAAGACTTACTTTCTCATGAAGATGGGCAGCATTCAGTGACAGAATTAAAACTTTACTGATGTTACAAAGTATCCAAAACAGCATACAGACAATGCTAGCAATTGAAGCATTTGCGCCTTTAACCAAGTTATAGCCAGCAAACATCGTTAGAAAAATATTTAATACATAGGCAACGGCCAATAGATGCTTAAAATCCTTATTCACAATTTCTACCATTTCACATAATCTTAAATGGACTTGACGCATGTTTTCCAAATCTTTTGGATATGAGCTGGGATTCTGTTTCATGATCCACGTCAATCTTTTGGCTAGCATTTGGAATTGGTAAGACAGTGCTTTAGACGTCAAGACAAAAAGAGCTAAACTTATGCACCATGGAACTTCTAGAAGAATCACCACTGCACCTGCAATAATCTTATTGGCGGTAGTTCTTTTCAGCGGATCAACAAAAGTTTCAGCAATGGCCCGTCCATCTTCGCTTGGATAAAATAAAATTCCAAAGAAAAGAGACATACTGAAGCCGACAACAATAAATAGCATTACAAGCAGGATTACATATGTTCGCCTTATTTTAAAGTAGACCAATTGTTGATTAGGGCATCCATTAGTTATCACCCAAACAGTAAATGACTGCCATTTGTCAATAAACTTATAAAACCGATCTCTGGACCGAAACATCCTTGCCATGATGGACAGCTCTAGTGCGGATTGCAGACTATATCCTAGACTTAACAATCTATACGGTAATAACCCAGGTTCAAGATCGGGATAGCCATAAAATATGGCTATTGTGTACCTTATTACTAATAACCATGCAATGAACAAAAAAACAATGTTGTATATTCGAGAAAAGTTGTGGCACGAAAAGGAACGAATTCCTGAAATTATCCGATCTACCCGACTCTTAGTTTCAAACTTTTCCACTGGCGTTAAATTTTCTTTGCGGTCCACAAATATCCCAAATAATTTCATCACGAAAAATATGTATCTCAAAGTTTTTCTTAAGTCTCCCATGATTAGCTCGGTGTTGGTATTTATGGTGTCCATGCTGAAAGCTAGTCTCTATTGTCCGATATATGTTGATCAGACATAGCACAATCAGCTAATGTTGCGATTATCTTGAAACTAGACATGATATTGTAATCTTATGGAATGGTATCGCTGCCAATATTAAATGCTCTGCTACAATGTCTTTTCCATTGATTATATGTAAAATGTACACTGTACAAAGCTCTAATAGGCTATTACATAGTTACAAATGGAAATGAACGTGTTTTTCACTAATATGTAAAATGATACCTGGAATTTCATATTTGGTCATTGCATAGCCCCCCCCCCCCCGAAATCATGGTAAAGTACATCCAAAGTTTCAAGGTAAGTACATTTCTTGTTGTGTGCTGATTTCCTGGTAGTGTCGTGAATATCCTTGTTCCGGCTTATATTGTGCCAGGTTTCCGTATATGTTAATAAGTCACGTGATATCCTACAATTGCATATGGAAGTTGATGCTGTGCGAAAGATGCTATGTAGAAAGCGTGAAGGACAAATGAGATGTGGCAAAGCGCAAATGTAAAATGTAGACACATCAATTAAAGCATTTTCTAACAAAACATTTGTCATTTGACATTTTAACATTTGACGTTTTACATTTAACTCTTGCCTTATAGGTATTTTGACTTTATCATTACCGGTATTAGGACTTTGTACATTGTACTTTTTACATATTATCAATGGAAACGACATTGTCGCAGAGCATTTAATATTGGCAGCGATACCCTTCCATACAATCTCACCCTGTAACACAGAATAATAGTTTTTAAAACAGTATTTGAACAATTCACATGATAATTAGTGATTCGCAATTATAGTTATTGAGATAAAAGCAAAACCACTATCCATTACCAAATACACAATTGCCACCAACGATTCCCATAGAGATAATAAATCAAAAGTATATTTACTATTCTGTGCGTTTTAAATGTTTAATGGTGATTGACTCAGGTATATTTTATCCACTCAAATCTTGTATACTTTATGAAAGATAGTGTAATTACACCGTATTGTTTGATTAACAGAATAGACAAGGATGCTGGTTGGTGTTTAACGGCACATACTAATCAACTTTGGCCAACAATGGTACTCATATCCAACATTGGTGAGGGGTTGGGTGGCCGAATGGTTAGCGCCTGCGCGCTCCATCATAAGGTCTGTTATTGAGTCAGCTGGCGTGGTTTAGATTCCCCGGTTGTACGTGATAAGGAGTAGGGTCGTCTGTCCAACCTCGTGGGTTTCTCCGGGTCCCCCGGTTTCCTCCCACTGCTAAAGACCCCTACGCGCAAGCGAATTATTGAAATACAATTGAACCATATGTTAGTCCCGAAATGATCATTTCTATGAGTTTCACTGCACAAAATGACTGCTTAAGAGCTTAAAAAGTTGTACTAATGCTACTTAAGAGCTAATTAATTAGCACTAATTTTTGACCGTAAATAAAATTTAGAGTCGATAGCTGAAACAAAGCCAAAAATTATCAAGAGCGACAGAAGTTTAACAATCTTGGCGTAAGACTGGTGACGAAGGTCATATTTTGGGCCACATTATGACCAATCAACCAATCAAATTGCTTATCGCTGCTTGCCCTTTCTTAAGTCCCCCATGGCCAACAAGGTGTTGGTATCTATGCTGTTCATATTGCAAACTAGTCTCTATTGGTCTATATAATGTTGATCAGACATAACACAGTCAGAAAATGGGGTGATTTTATATCATTGAGACCTTATACAACAAGCTCATCCTTTGTCACGCAATATATCAAATATTATATTGTCTGTAACAGGAACCGCAGTTAACAGTATTTGAACAAATACCCTGTTGTTAGTGTCGCAGAATTATGGTTAGCAGTGTTTTTCTCTTTAAAGATACGTGGGGTTGTGTGGTTCAATGATCAAAGGTGTGCGCTCTAGAACATAAAGTATGTCATTTAGTCAAGTGATGTAGTTTTGGTTCACAACTTCCACGTGACAAAGAGTATGGTCGCCTGTCCAACCTCGTGGATTTCCCCGCGTCTTCCGGTTCCCTCCCACTGCTAAAGACCTACGTGGAATCAAATTATTGAAATAACATTGAAACTTATGTTAGTCCTAAATAACCCAGTGTGTGTCGAGTGGATGTTAAACCCCATTTCTCTTTCTCTCTTTAAAGGTACATTATCATTTTTGACACATTTTTAATAATATCATATTAAAAATTACCTTCCACACCTCATTAGCGAAATCTGAACAATAGAGTTAATGCCGTTTTAAATCCAACTATCGAATCACTACTAAAAACCGCTGCCAATTAATAAATACGTAATTGCGAATAACACGAACTACACAGAAAATAAATCAATTAATCGAGACGGAAATGTATATCACTAGAATAATTTGTTTGATTACATTCTTTAATGGCCATTGATTCAGGTATGTTTTATCCGCCCAATTCGTGTATACTTTATGAAAGATATGCATGGTAAATTGCACCGAATTGTTTGTTTATTGATTGATTAAACAAAATAGACAAAATAAAAAAGTGTGTTTACTATTCTGTGGGATTACGATTGTTCATGGTGACTGATTCGGGTAGATTCTATCGACTCAAATCTTGTATACTTTTTGTAAGCTAATGCAAATTGCATCGAATTGTTTACTTATTGATGGAAATAAAAAAGAAACATTGTTCGTGTTTAACGACGCATGCCTCAATCTTTGGAATAGGGATTCTGTTTCGTGATACACGTCAATCGTGTGGTTATCATTTGGAATTGGTAAGCCATTGCTTTCCATATCACCACAAACAATCTGAATCTATGCACCATATAATTTCTAGAAGCATTAGCAATATAAGGGTAATAATGTTATTGGCGACATTTGGCGCTGGTACTGTCCAGTGCATTCACACAATATTCAACAATGGCATAAAACATAAGGAATATATGGAAGCTGGCAATAACAAGCAGGATTAATTAATATATCAGCCTTATTTTCAAGATGAATCGAGAAACAACAAACAATGCGTATTGCGGGGTTCTTGGTTTCAAACTTTTCCACTCATAGGCGTTAAACTTTTCCATCTATGGCTTAGTCAGATATACCACACTCAACTCTTCGTGGGTTTCCTCCTACTGCTAAAGACTCATACGTGCAGCAAGTGAATTATTGTAATAAAATTGAACCATATGTTAGTCCCGAAATGACATAGTTTATGTCGAGTTAAACTTATCCATGATCTATGGGTTAGCCAGATATACTACACTCAACTCCTTGTTGTGGGTTTTCTCCGGGTCATCCGGTTTCCTCCAACTGCTAAAGACCCCTACGCACAAGCGAATTATTGTAACAAAATTGAACCATATGTTATCCCGAAATGACCTAGTTTGTGTCGAGTGGACGTTAAACCCCATTTCTCTCTTTCTCCGCTTGTCGTATTATTATTATCCCCAAGTTACGAAATCCACAAGTCATCATCAAACCTCGTCACTAGAGTGTGGCAGTGCGTTTAACTATCGACACGGGGAATCGGGGATCAAAAAGGCGTATTTTCTTAAGTGAAATTAAATCTGTAGAAATTATGTTAAATGACGACATATTCGAGTGTTTATGTTCGATAGGCTCAAATGTTTTTATTTTAATTTGTATATTACAAATATGAATAAACCGTCTTCGGAAGCTCAATTATTGGAAATGAAGTTATGGTGATATGACCTTTTGAATATTCCCGGCTGAATGTATATTCATCTGATATGAATAGGTTGTTACAAAAAAAACAGTGCAATGAAAAACATAAATCAAAATTAATCTTCCATTTGAAAAAAAGCCCACTATACTTCCTAAATACATGTACTTTATTTGGATTAAGCACATTCCTTCTAATTTTTAGTAGTTATTGTATCTAGAACCGACACTTGCTTTCTTTATTTGGCCGAAAATTTCGGCGCATATTATAATCAAACAGACATTATGCAAGGGCTAGATCTGCCTATTGCATGTCTCTCTTTAGGCATTAAATGTTATATAAACTATTAATTTGATATGGGTCCGATTTTAAGAAGATCAGAACGGTTCGGCCATTTAGTGATTTAATTTAAAAATGGTGAAGCTAGACAAAGTCTCGAACAACCAGTGCCGCGGTTACAATCAGTGCACACATCTTGTCAAACCATCAAAGGCTAATATATTCGCTCCGAATAAAGTAATTTGAATGAAATTTTCAATATTCATTTTGCATGAAGAAATACCAGAATACCAGCTCTAGTTGTTTATCAAAATCTTACATAAAGTATCTTTAATTTTTATGATGAATATTATCATACATGTTTGTAAGAAGACATAAAATTAAACTTAAATTATATTACATTCATTTCAATTTTACACAAGTAAAAGTATCACTCTTTCCTTCGAAAAATAAAAAAACAACCAAAAAAAACAAAAAAAAACCCGTCGTATCTTGGCCATCGTAAGCAGAGAAGGGAATGGGTTTTAACGTTTTTACTATTTCATTTCGCTACCACGCCCTAAAAAGATCATAATATTTTAAAATTGTCTCTGCTACAATTTCGTTTCGTTTCGATTTTGCAGTAGCGACTTTATGTTACCAGTATGGCGCGTTCCATTAAACTATATTTTTTAGGAATGAAGAAATGTCAGTAGAATCTGAAACGACAGTCGTGTCGAAGAATAGCTGTATATATTTTTCTGTCACATATTAAATCTTTTTTTTTTAGATAAAAATATATAATGACAGAACTCAGAGTGACGCCCTTAGGTAAATATTTTTGAAAAGGAATTAGTACAAAAATCAACACAGACTTGGAAGGGGGATAACTCCATTTTTAAAAAGAGCTCTGCTTACCGTACGATGTTTTTTAATGATAAATTACATACGTCTGTGTTGGTTTTTTTTAATGGTAAACCATTCCAATTCGTATACTCCCTTATGGTGTTTAGAACTCCTATATATTGCTGCTGGGTGGATTGGGGACACCTTGTATATTTTACAGGGACACTATAGCCTAATTACTATTAATATTAGTTGTTTACCTCTCGGATCTACTTAGCTTAGACTTAGAGCTTTATTATACACCTGGCCAAACATAATAATTAAACTGTTCAATGTAGAAAACAAAATCAGTTATGTCAACATTGGCTTTATCTGTAGACTTCAAATTAATAAATGTATACACCCTTAAGTCTTGCCCAAATCAAAGAGTGAAGTACGGCTAGTCAAAGTTTCAAATGTAGGTAGAACTAGAAGGGTGATCAAGGGCACAAAAGTTAAAGGCTGTTTGATATCTCATTGATTATTGAATACCGGTATGACTAAACCAACTTACATACTAGTAACGCACGGTAACATTATTGTACTAGGGTTCAATGTTGTTTAATCAAGATCCGATGCTATAGTTGTTGAGCATTATATAGTGTAAAAGATTTACATACCCCATTACCCCACCCTCACCCATGGCCACAGAATCATTAACTTTATAATTCTTATATATTTCAGGTGCTGGGCAAGGTGAGTATAATAGACTATTTTGTCCCTGTTCTTTTTTTGGGGGGGTTCGCAAACCATTCAAATTTGTCCTTAAAGCTCTATGAATCCAATTTGTTTATATATTCTCATATTGGATTTAAAAACTCAAACAAAAAAAAAAATACTGACTGACTGGTTTATTTGCTGTATTCATTAGATATGGATTTACATGTAGTTTGATAAAAGTTATCCTATTCTGTCACTACGACAGTACTGCAGCCTAATATATTAAATGTAAAATGAATTTATAAAAGTGCACCTTCTATTTTCATTTATTTATTTTAAAGATGTTGGTAGAAGTTGTATATTATTAACAATAGGAGGTAAAAATGTTATGTTGGATTGTGGGATGCATATGGGATACAATGATGAGGTAGGCCTACTGAAATTTGTTATCATTATATTGTTATTTAATTTCAAATCATGGCCATACATGTATATATTTAGTCTTATTTTCTTTCAGTGGATCTAAATTAAAATTTGTCTTGATAAAAATGTACTATGAGAGATGTTTGTCTGGACACGGCACTGGTGCCCATGTTTATTTAGATTTCCAACTGTTGATGGTGTACATAGGACCTTGTTTTCTTTGTCCTATCCAAATGACTAAATGCTTTTCCTTTTCATGCTATCTGTACTACTGACAAGGGAAAATCTGAAAGAGATCTCCAGAGGAACTTTCTTGGAGAACATCAGAATCGAACACAGGACCTCAGAGTGAATGATATTTCATTTTTAAAAAAATATCGCAAGACTGCTATCGTAGATTAAGGAATCGTTTGCTTTCACACATTGAGTTTATACCTTAATCTTCAGATCGAGACCCAACTACCTACTAACAGCCTGCACACGAAGTGAATCAGTATCTGAAGTTAGCCTCAAATACTACTACTAGTACTAATAATGATAATAATATCCTTATTTTTGGTTGAGACTTAAGCCTAGGACCTGTTTACAAATCTGCCCAATAATCCTAGTGTGAGTGCAGCTCTAGATTCATCAATTAATATATCATGTTTCGTCTTATTTTTACTTTTAGAGACGTTTTCCTGATTTTTCCTATATAGCTCGTGATGGTAAATTAACTGAACATCTAGACTGTGTCATAATCAGGTATTGTATAATATTAAGCATTAATTTGAATTCTAAAAGCATTCCATATATTCAAGTGTTAAGATGTGCAGTAGTTTTTTGACTATAACATTCTTGTAAAATAATGGCAGTGAATTTGAAATTATGCTGATCCTTTTTTATATCTTATGATGTCAATCACTCTTGCTGAATAAGATAATAATTGTGTATGTATGTTCATGCTGTAACAATGACAGAGCAACTTCAATCATTATTGGAATTTAGACGCACTACCAAATGAATTCTACTATTATTATAAGTAAAGTTATCTAAAGATTAATCAAATCATATGAGAACCCAAGTATACCAGACATAACTTTTATGGTTTAAACATTTACATGTATGTCTAAAGTAACAAATTGTTTGTTACTCTTATTCAATCTGTTCCATTTGCTTTTTTGTAGCCATTTTCACTTAGATCATTGTGGAGCTCTTCCTTACATGACAGAAATGATAGGATATGATGGACCTATTTATATGACACATCCAACAAAAGCTATCTGTCCTATTTTATTGGTATGTTTTTTCGGGGAATTTATACTTTGAATTTGGAAATTGTTCATTGTAAATACAAGAACTTGTAATTCTAAATGATGATTATAACATTCTAATTGTCCAATATAACTGTCTAATCAAATTGAAAATTTTGTTAACAACCATTAGGATCTCCAAAGTGCTAACGCCTCTTTTAATTTTTAAAGTATTTTCTTTTGTTGTAGGAAGATATGAGAAAGATCGCTGTAGATAGAAAAGGTGAAACAAATTTCTTTACATCCGATATGATAAAAACATGTATGAAAAAGGTTATTGCTGTCAATCTTCATCAAAATATACAGGTACAATTATGTAATATTTTTTGTTTTGAACAGCCAGACACATATAGGGCACCTTAGTATTACATCATTGAGTTATTCTGCATGTTTAGAAAACCAACCTTTGATAGCTTTATATTTTTTAGGATAAAATGAGAAGAGGGCGGGACCGGATGGCATATTGATCGTAAAATGATATAGTATATAGAAATCTACAGAGAAAAGCTTAGTTTAAAGCAGAATTTTTTTTGGGCAATCTGTGCATGTTATCAAGATAAACAAAAATGGCCTAATTTATGTTCAAGAAGAGTAGAAGTGTTTCTGATATGCTTTGAATAAAATTTGTGTTTCAATGGTTTTATTTGAAAATCTTGTAGTCTATGTGTTAGGTTAAGGCAGATACATGTAAAGTGTGTGAGTTGAATGGTTGGAGATTGATGTTTTACAAGAAATGATTATTACAGGTTGATGATGAATTAGAAATTAAAGCCTATTATGCTGGTCATGTACTGGGAGCTGCCATGTTTGAGGTCAGAGTAGGCCAACAATCTGTTGTTTATACTGTAAGTACTGTACATATAGTTTAAATATGTGTAATATGTAATCTTTAAAGGAGTCGCCCCAATCTGATTAAAACACAGATCCTATTTCTTTTCGTTTTCTTATAGTTCAAAATTTCGTTTTACTTGTCTTCACAACACTAGGATCTGGAAGAGTTGTTATATAACAGGCGTTCTAGTTGATGTGAGGAATAAGCCAATGAAACGGTCTGTTACGGCAAGTTCTTGGTGTGCTCTGCACAGAACTGTGGGCAAACCCCTAGAAACGTCAACGCTGATTGATTAATCAATGTCTTACATCATAGGGTCAAAAGTCGCTCTTATGTAGTACAACTGGTCAAATCTTCATGTAGTGTAGGCTATCGAAAGTATAAAAAAAAACGAAATAAAAGATAGATCTGTATTTAATCAGATTAGAGCTGCCTCAGATATATTTCATTGAATAAAACTGGTGCAAGTACAAAGACTCTTAGAAACCCTTATCCAAGTCAGGTACAACTACAGCTTTTAGTACTTTTATGCAGAGGTACAAACCCTCGCATTCAAAACGTTATCTCCTTGTGCATGCTTAGCCATGTCTACGTACTAGCTTGTGTTATAGTTGCATTTTTCGTGATTATCACATGACTCCTACTGATGAATTCCTAAATGACTCAAGATATTTGGAGATGGAACTTTTAGGTATTCTATTTGAGCTTTTTCTTGACAATTTGTTCTTTAATTTGTACA
The DNA here is from genome assembly GCF_932274485.2 of Patella vulgata. NCBI lineage: Eukaryota > Metazoa > Mollusca > Gastropoda > Patellidae > Patella > Patella vulgata. The sequence continues at coordinate 52,380,595 of NC_065885.2, forward strand.
CTTAAACCAACTTTTATCAATGGGACTACTCCTATAAGTTTTCTGAAAAACAATATATGGTAAATATTTGTATACCTGCCATATGTGGTAATGTATCTTCCTTAGAGTCTGGTTTTGATGTCAACTAAGAGGTAGACTTTAGGATGCAGGCCCATACCCCATCCTTTATATGATACAGACATGATATACTCACTGCAACTCAGATTAAAATGAAATGTACTTTTCCAAAAGTTTAATTGATGCTTGTATGATTGGTGGATAATGCCAAGTAAAAACACCAGATAGGTTGTGTGGACTATTTTGATTATGCTAGGTTCCCACTATCACGATTCACGCTACAATCGTTGAGTATTCATGGTGATCCTATCAGGTCTTATATATTGAGGTCAGTCGTAGCAGTCGTGTTGATCGCATCGAAACTTATCCGAACATATGTGGACATACCAGATCGCGGACTCAATAGGGACAGTCTTATCGTATCGTATCAGACGACAGAGAGAATCTTCATTAGCCCAGTTTGTGCATAGGAGTAGACTGTTAAACACTGTTTCATTCATCTGATGAGTTGGCTAGCGAACCCAATAGACCAATGAAAACAAAAATCCATAATTGCTGTCTAAAGCTCATTACCATTGCTTCAGGAATATGCTTTACTCAAACTGTATCATTGATAACTATTTACTGACCATATCAAGACTATTTAAGCAAAGATCTGTTCCATATCTATTTGTCATAAAATAATTTTTGGTCTTTTAACATTAGGGTGATTATAATATGACACCAGATAGACATCTTGGAGCAGCTTCAATAGATAAATGTCGTCCAGATTTACTCATAACAGAATCAACTTATGCCACAACTATACGGGATTCAAAGAGATGTCGAGAGAGAGATTTTTTAAAGAAAGTACATGATTGCGTAGAGAAAGGAGGAAAGGTATGTTTAAAAGTTGATTTTTTTTTTCCAAATTATTTTTTTACATTTTGAGATTACCATAGAAGAATTAAGCCCTTAAAAATAGGATATGGGGGGGGGGGGCTGGGACACTTGTCCAGGGGCCCAGAGGTCTCCCTAATAATGTTTCAAAACAAATTTGTTGGTATAAATTAATATAAAAATACACTGTTACTTGATCAGAAGAAACCTGATGTGAATGTAGGTACCTAGTGGCACGTAGGTAGGATTAAAATCAGATTCTGTCAGTCCATTTTTAAAATATTGGTCAATTGAAAACTATAAGCTACCATTTGAGGCTCTCATCACAGTCATGGTAACTGGGCTCCTGCTCCATTGTCGTGCTCTGCAGTAACTGATTATGCCCGCTTCCAAGTGTGCACAAAAAGTTCTGTTTGAATCCAGTTCAACATGATTTTATGTGATGACGTCTGCTGGTCAGGGTTTTTGTTTTTCCATTTGTTTGCTTGCTTAGAATTTCCTGTCAAAATCATGTATATCTGGTTATTATTACATCAGTAAATCTAAAACGTAGTACAGTGGACTCTGTCAATTCCGATTTCGTATGTGATCGATACAATATGCCGGATTACACAGCATAACAGAATACTCAATTGCCTCAATACCGAAAGTATTATATCCTTAAAGCACTCATGCGTCATTCTGTTGATGTCTTCAAACTTAGCGTTCAAGTTATCGGCAAACTGTTTGTATTCATCTTTTTGCTTTAATATGTCGGATACTGTAGTACGTCAAATGCATACTTAACTGCTAACTCCTTCTGTGTAGGTTGTGGAACTTTCTCAGAATCTGCTATAATGTCAAATCTGTACGGGAACGCTTTGCAGGGCGATCACAGATTATGAAGTGACTTGAGAAACTCAAATCAAATACTGGGCGCTCTCTTACAATAAATTATAAAGACCGACACATGTTTTAAGCTCACCGATAATTGATTGGTTATTGCTTGTCAGTTAACACCCACCGATTGAAGGTCTGATTATCCAATGTTAACGCAAATTGTGTGACGGGATCGCTGATTGATGTCGTAATTCGGAATATTCAGAATCCTGACTACGCAAAACTTTTTGGGTTGAAGTAATAAGGAAATAAATTGGGACATGAAAATGATGACGGATTTCACAGAATGCCATAGTATTCAGATATCGGAAGTGACCGAGTCTACTGTACATGTATTTGGTATGTGATATGTTGTTGTGTTTTAGCAAAGTGACCTCAAGTTACCCCAGATATACGTCAGAATGATGCTAGAGACCATGTATCTTTCAATCATATTCGAGCCGGGTGTGGGGGGAAATTTCCACCATGCATTGCACATGTATCCATAGAAATGAAAATTGATGTATTTTAGTCTCACTTATTATTACACAAAATTTCAGAAGATCTAGCTTGGCACATAGATGTTTACATCAATCCAATCTCCTTTAAATTATATCTTTATTTTGTTTTGTCTTGATGGTTCATATTTTCAACCAGCATTAAGATGTAAGGTTGTTATGCATAACAATGTTATTCTTATTTCAGGTGCTGATTCCTGTTTTTGCTCTGGGTAGAGCTCAAGAGTTATGTATTTTATTAGAGACATACTGGGAGAGAATGAATCTTAAAGTACCTATTTACTTCTCACTTGGTCTTACAGAAAAGGTAATGAAATGAAATATAAAAATTTATTGATATGTGAAACTAAGTCCAAATATTAAAATAGGAAACGAAGTTTATAGATCTAGAGTAAGTAACATATGTGAAAAGACTTTTTACAGTTATGTAAACCTATTATCTTTATTAAATTAAAATGTAAGGATTCCTGATATGTGGCACTACTGAAAATGTCACATAGCTACCATATTCTGTGCTCTACATTTGTGTTGTGTTAAAGTACATTATTTATATAGGTCGACCTACCCTTTGTTATATTGTATGACAATAATTCATAAAAGGGACAAAAATAGTATGGATTTCTTTGTTTATTTCTTCAAAATAGTCTGGATTACTTTATTAATTTCTTTAAAATAGCATAGATTTCTTTGTTTCTTTTAAATTTTATGGACCAAAATAGTTTTTATGTCTCCGCCTATAAAGTTACTATGTCAACGCATACCTGCAGACGGTAAATGTTAAACAGTGGAAAGCTTTTTAGGTTCGTCTATTCAATGGTATCAATATTGACAGTTTCATCAATTGGACAACCCCATCATAATAGACTTTTGTCGCTTTATTTATTCTGTTGTTTGTTTTTAATTTTATTTGAATATTTGTTAAATCTAATGTACATTTAATTTTATTTGAATATTTGTAAAATCTAATGTACATTAAGAAATAAGGATTTTTGTGACTTGTTTCTGTTTGTCTAGAACAGAAGTTGTCTGGTTAATTCAAATATTTTGAATTTTTTCTCCTTCAGGCTACTTTAAATATTTTTTATCTTTCAGGCCAACAACTACTATAAACTCTTTATAACTTGGACCAGTCAAAAAATCAAGAAAACCTTTGTTGAAAGAAACATGTTTGAATTCAACCATATAAAGGTAATTTAGCTTTGTTAAGCCATGGGGGATCACTGTGGCTAAGTGGGTAAGACGCTGGCTCGCTAGCCTGGAGGTTGGGTGTTCGATCCCTGCATTGGCCGAGAAAGTTCACCCAGATTTTCTGGCGTGGTTCCCCCTTGTCAGTGGTGAAGGACAGAGGGCCTGACAAGGACAGCTGTCTAGTCATTCAGATGAGATGAAAAACCGTGGTCCCATGTACACATTGGTGTGCACGTAAAAGATCCCTTGACAGTTGGAAATCGATATAAGAGTAGGCTGTAGTACCGCTGTCCGGGCAAAATTTCTCTCATAGCAGACTGTATGGCGTATGCCCGTCTTCATTAGCCCAGTTCGGAGCAAAACAGTAGGACGTTAAACCCCAATTTATTTCATTTGTTTAGCCGTAGAAACTATGGCTTATTATTCTGTGCACCTAATACTTGTGTATTTTTACGGATAAGCTTAGCCCTTTCGTTACTGATTCTCGCCTGTCCAACCTCGTGGGTTTTATCCAGGTCTTCCGGTTTCCTCCCACTGCTAAAGACCCCTACGCACAAGCGAATTATTGAAATAAAATTCAACCATGTGTTAGTCCCGAAATGACCTAGTTTGTGTCAGGTGGCCATTAAACCCCGTCTCCCTCTCTCTCTCTCTCTTTCTCTCTCCAACTTGCATGGGGCACCTGGCTGGAAATTTTACTGGGGCATATTCTGATCATTGTCGGTCACACACACACAAACGCATTTTGTAATGTAGAGATATACATTTATTGGTGGCACAAATATATATAACTGATATTGGGGCCCCCAGGCTCCACCCCAGTCATCCATACATCCTCCCCCCCCACCCTTTCCCTGCTTGTGTGATGATGACAATTACGTTTTGGTTTTTGTGGTTGTTTACCGATCCCATTGGTATTCTAGGCTATTCTCAGCTAAAATTGGGCCTGGTCACTAGGTCATGCCAGAATAAAGATTAGATATAGAGTTTGCTACCAAACACAATCATAAATACCTTTCATACGACCACATTGCCCTCACCTCTGCCTGGCCGGCCAGACTGTGTCCACAGGCAGGCTAAAGTTAATATCCGATTGACTTTATATTTATACACAATGTTGAAGGTCATGAGACGAAAAAGACTATTGACGTTCAACAATTTCAAATAATTACTGCCAAACTTATGACCCTTGATCACTTTGAAAAATCTTATGGACACTCTGGAGGCTAAATTTAATATCCAATTGACTTTAAATTTATGTACAATGTTTAAGGTCATGAGATGAAGACACCTATGATTTTCAATGATTTCTGATAATACTGCCAGAGTTATGACCCTTGATCACTTTGAAAAATCTTTTGAATGCTATAGAGGCTAAAGTTAATATCCCATTGACTTTAAATTAATACACAGTGTAAATGTTCATGAGACAAAGAAGCCTATTAGTGCCAGAGTTATGACTCTTGATGACTTTGAAAAATCTTGTGTACTCTCTAGAGACTAACATTAATATCCGATTGACTATAAATTTATTTAAGGTTAGGAGACGAAAAAGCTTATTGTTTCGTTGCCTGACAACCTATCTTTATTTCGAAGTTTCACTATCTGGCCACATATTGCCCTGTTTATGTTCAAGCGTATGAAAGCTTGTGAACTCGATACAGGACACAGTTCCTCATAGTTGGATTGGTGATTAATGTATGAGGAAATATCATATCAAATTAAAATTAAACAAATTTAAACTGTTACGGGTAGATTGTTCATAAAGGCATGCATAAGGATGTAACCTATCAAATTATTAAAATTTTGTATTGTAAACTTCAAAGATGTTCCAAGACAAAATTTTCAACTTGTGTGTGATTTGTTCATTGGAGCATAAGGTGGAATCCTGTTATAAAGTAAAGAATATTTTTATTGTAAATCAGAGTTATTACCCTATATGTTACAAAAACTTTTTGTCCCTCGCCTTTCGAAGAAAGCAGGGGACTATTAAAATGGGTTCGTCTGTCCGTCCGTCTGTCGTCCGTCTGTCTGTCCGTCACACTTTTTGGGACACAATAACTCTCCTTCTAATTGAGCTAGAATGTTCAAACTTGGTGTAGGTGTTTATTAGGTCAATGCCTTGATGGAGTTCGAAGATGAGCATTTTCGTCTTAGGATAAGCAGAGATAAGCAATTTGATTGGTTGATGCTTTGGGACTTGATAACTTTAGTTCTAATTAAGTCAGAGTGATGAAACTTGGTGTATAGTTTCATTACATCAATACCTTGACTAAGTTCAATAATGAGCATTTTCTGCTCAGGGTAAGCAGAGCGATAAGCAATTTGATAGGCCAAGACTTTGGAACACAATAACTCACCTTCTAATTGAGCTAGAATGTTCAAACTTGGTGTAGGTGTTTATTAGGTCAATGCCTTGATGGAGTTCGAAGATGAACATTTTCTGCTTAGGGTAAGCAGAGATAAGCAATATGATTGGTTGATGCTTTGGGACACGATAACTTAGTTCTATTTAAGTGAGAGTGATGAAACTTGGTGTATAGTTTTATTACATCAATACCTTGACTAAGTTCGACAATGAGCATTTTCTGCTTAGGGTAAGCAGAGCGATAAGCAATTTGATTGGCCGAGACTTTGGAACACAATAACTCTCTTTATAATTGAGCTAGAATGTTCAAACTTGCTGTAGGTATTTATTAGGCCAATACCTTGACTAAGTTCGACAATGAGCATTTCCTGCTTAGGGTAAGCAGAGTGATAAGCAATTTGATTGGTCGAGACTTTGGAACACAATAACTCTCATTTTAATTGAGTTAGAATGTTCACACTTGGCGTAGGTGTCAATTAGGTGAATGCCTTGATGGAGTTTGAAGATGGGAATTTTCTGCTTAGGGTAAGCAGAGATAAGCAGTTTGATTGTTTGATGCTTTGGGACACGATAACTTTGGTTCTAATTAAGTGAAAGTGAGGACACTTGGTGTATAGATTTATTATATGAATACCTTAGTAAAAAATCTGTAAATAGGCGAACAGCCTTCCCAGATCTCTCTCAGCTACTAGTTTCGTTCTTATTCGAACTCTTCAGACTTAAATGAGGATGTGCGGTGGCCCTCTATATATAGTGTCGGTGGGCACCGGAGCGCATGTGATGTCACAGATGGACCGGAGTTGATCTTTGGCACCGGAGTCGATTATTCCGAAAAGTGTGCAAAGATATTCGGCTAAGAATTTGCCGTCATGATTATGCTTATTTGCATTGACTCAAGGCTCCTAACCCTTTTGATCTCTAAGTTTAAAGTTTCGTAAACTAAACTTCAACAAATTCAAATACCTCTAAGGCTAATTGATGGCAATGTGCCAGGTATTTTGAGCGCAGTTTTGGAACTCGTATCATTGACTCCGCTCAAAATACCTGGCACATTGCCATCAATTAGCCTTAGAGGTACCCCGTGATGTCACAATAGGGACGTCCACTAATATTTCTACTTTCGAAAATGAAGCACATCTGTGGAAATTTGCAGACAATGTCTCCAAAACAACGGAGGTAAAATATGGCAGATCGCCTTGTCCTGTACCTTTTCCAACCATGAGTATCTGGGAGGCTTTTTGTGAAGGAGTTGATCTTTGTCTCGAACTAGAGGCCTGGCCAGTTTGTCGCACATCGAATTCCGATGATTTGGCCTAATCAAACATCAGTAAAGAAGACTGGGTATTTTTACAACGTTTCAATCGAGAAACGCAAAAACAACCTTGTGAGCTCCTTGTTGAATTCAAGAAATATTTTCCTAGAGCCACTTTTCAAAGTATAATGCGAAATAGTAGCATAATCCTTAGCCTAAATCAAGGCCGAATATGAAAAACAAGGACGAGTTCCCAATTAATTTAGCCGTGGTACCCCTACGGCATAAGCTAATACAAAATTAGTGCATACACGCCCATAACCTAATAGAGTTATTTTTAAGCCCTCGTTAGTTTACGAAACTTTAAACTTAGAGATCAAAAGGGTTAGGAGCCTTGAGTCAATGCAAATAAGCATAATCATGACGGCAAATTCTTAGCCGAATATCTTTGCACACTTTTCGGAATAATCGACTCCGGTGCCAAAGATCGACTCCGATCCATCTGTGACATCACATGTGCTCCGGTGCCCACCGACACTATATATAGAGGGCCACCGCACATCCTCATTTAAGCCTGAAGAGTTCGAATAAGAACGAAACTAGTAGCTGAGAAAAATCTGGGAAGGCTGTTCGCCTATTTACAGATTTTTTACTTCAACCCAACTGCGGAGCAACCTATTCCAAGCTATGAATTTTTTAAAATCAGTGATTTTAAACGAGATCCTGGATTCCGAGTCTAACATCACAATAGGGGAAGTTCACTCCGTACCAAAAAGACTCAGGGTAGACTTCAGCTCCGTAAATCAAACCGGAGCAAAGTCCGCCAATCAGAAAGCGCTTGTTCTGCCCTTAGCAGTTATACCGGAGTACAAAACACTCCGAAACTTGAGCAGCAAAATTAGCCGCCTGGGTATTCAAATAGACTACCACCAGGCATGCCTGGATAAACAAATGATACCGAGACAGTTTAGGCTGAGAATTAACTCCGGCTTTACTACATACAACAGTATGTCGCTTAGAAATAGACTATGAAAGTCATAGCCAAAATCTTCTCAATTTTTATCATAAAAGAGGCTACCCACACAAAGTAGTGTCGGAAAATAAGAACAGAGCAAATTCTCTAGCCAGAAAATACCGGTTAAGCCCGACTACGGTTACCATTTTGAAAAAACGAAAGTTGCTCGTTTTTGTAACAGATTATAATCCAACTGCTGTTCAAGTTAGCATGCTCATAAAAGAGAAATGGCATCTATTATCCGGATCGGACATGTGCCGTTCCATCTCAGACATCAAACCAATCACAGCATTTAGGAGTAATCCTAATTTGAAGGATACGCTGATGAAAGCAAGATTCATCCATCCACCACGGGACTCGCAAACCAGCGGAGTCACGTTTCAAAATCTATTCGAAAAATGTATCAAGAAAGACTGTGATATCTGCTAAAAATTAGACCAAAATATCTACTTTATTAGTGGTAAAACTGGCAAGAAATATTCCTGCCGCACAGGCTATAATTGTTTAAGTAGAAATATAGTCTACCAATTAACATGCTCCTCCAAAAAACAATACGTCTGTAGGAGAAAGCAAATGTGTCTTTTCAAAACGAATAAAGGAACACTATGCAGCTATTAACACAACAGGCCAAAGCCGGTCGCACTACACTTCAACTTAGATAGACATACGAGTAGAAATGTTATGATTAAAATTATAGAGCTTTTTAAGACTGACCCAGATAACGGCAAAAACAATGCCGTAAGGAAAGCCAATGAATTCAAACTTTAAGAACATTCACACCGGATGGCAATAACGATAAGATGTAGTCCCGAGGGGTCCCCCACTTTATTGTTTACTCTATGAATACCTTAACTAAGTTCGATAATGAACATTTTTTGCTGAGGGTAAGCAGAGTGATAAGCAATTTGATTGGTCGAAACTTTGGAACACAATAACTCTCCTTCTAATTGAGGTAGAATGTTCAAACTTGGCATAGGTTTCTATTAGGTGAATGTTTAAACTTGATGTACATGTAGATGTTCATTAGGTGAATGTCTTGACTGAGTTCAATAATTAACATTTCGAGCTGAAGCTAAGCAGAGCTAATCGATTTCATTTGCCGATGGTTTGTGATAAGATAATCTTGATTCTATCTGATAGAGAGTGATGAAACTTAGTGAAAAAAATAAATGTGCGATTAATTAATATGTGTCGTCTATTTATTTTGCAATTTCGGCAGCCGACATCAGCTTCACTGTTGCCTTGTTTGATTTAAAGGTTAAAACTTCATTACACCTATATTGTAATATGGGCGTACGTTGTACCCACCTTATCCATCTTTCCTTCTATTGTTCAGAATTGCTTGTGAACATTCTACGCAAGTTAACGTTATCATTCCATTGACTTACAATTGATGCACAGTATTTGAATTTCAACAATTATACACAGTGTCATGGGATGAAAAAGTCTATAATTTAGTATCTACGGTTTCAGTTAATTACTGTCAGTGTTGTGGCCCTTGATCATTAGAGGTAAAGTTATCATGTTGATTTCAATTTTTTACACACTGTGTTTTTGTTCTTGAGAGAAAGATGCCTATTGATTGTCAATAATTATTGTCAGAGTTCTGGTGTTTGGTGACTTTACTGCTGGTGATATTTGAGTTAAGATCTGCCATTAAAACTCTGAGCTGCTTGAAAACTAAGGCAAAATGTTTGACGTCAACAACTTGAACTGTAGCATTTTGTAGTGAAGAGGTTGTACATGCTGTTTTCCAACTTGACATTATTGGACTCATCCAATTTGTCCAAATTGATTTTTTATTTTATAAACTCACATACTTAGCAAACGACTCAACATCATATTGCTTTCTGAATATAACAAATAGGGTATGATTTATGTAAAAATAGCTACATCTAAAGTAACATTTTCATTGCACTTGAAGTCCTCTTCTGCAAGAAATCCATTATGTTTTTATATGCCCACATTATTCCTGTAAACACTTGGAAGTCCAGTCGTGTTATAGAATTTTATGAAATACTTGCTGTGATTGTTCTACTTGAATAATTCATGAGTTGGATTTTTAATTGTTGTTTTTGATATAATGCACTGCATTTTAAATGTGTTTTGTTTACATGAAATAAAAGAAAATTGAGTTTCACCGTTCTGACTAAAGATGATAGGCATATGTGCTATGCAGTGTGGTATGAGGGGACGTGTGCCCAGACAGCGGCACTATGACCCAATCATATTTCAATTTCCATCTGGGCTGCCAATATACTGTACCTTGTTTTTGCATCCTATCTGAATGACTAGATGCATTTCTTTACAAGGTCGTCTGTCACGCCTTCCCATGGATAAAAGGTAACCAGACTGAAAAAGCAAGAACTATCTTGGCCAGCACCAGCATTGAACCCTGACACAGCACTGTACTCACCAAGCTACCACTTTAGTAAAGGGGGGGTTTGGTTGACTGAATAGTTAGCGTGCGCGCGCTGTATCATAAAGTCTGTCATAGAGTCGACTGACGTGGTTTCGAATCCCCGGTTTCCTTCCACTGCTAAAGACCCCTTTGCGCAAGCGAATTATTGAAATAAAATTAAACCATATGTTAGTCCCGACATGACCTAGTTTGTGTCGAGTTAAACCCCATTTCTCTCTCTCTCTCTCACCACTTGAGTCCGATTTGATTCTTTTTGTGTCCATTGAAATTTATAAATAATAAATTGGTATATTTGACAGTTAAGTCTGATATGTGGTGTAATACATTTGTGTTTGTTTTCTGTTTTATTTAAGGGATTCGATCGTAGTTACATCGAAAATCCAGGACCAATGGTTGTATTTGCAACACCAGGAATGTTACATGCTGGACTTTCATTACAGATATTTAAATCCTGGGCCTCAAATGAACTGAATATGGTATGTTAACGACTATGTACACTGTTCTATAATACCAATCATGAGCACAGGCGCCTGTAATCTGGAAAATATTTCAAAAATAACATTAAGCTATGACTATGTATATGTCTAAAGTCTGTTACGTCCATGTTCATAAGCGAGATTATCAAATAACTGGTCTGATTATAATTTCTAACTGCGGAGCAAATAACTCATCTGAAACAGATTCTCTTTCAGTAGATATAATAATACGAAGGTGAGAAACGGATTGGAATTAAATGATTGGGATCAAAGTTCACTACTATAGATTCCGTCAACCAGTGGCAATACTCACTAAATTTTGCTAGGTAGACAATCGAGTCTACATGACTTTTTAAAATTATCAACGCGACATATGCTTACTTTCGTATTTCTTGTAGCATATAGCAGATCATGACTCATGCTGGCATTACACAATGGCTTCTTTGGGTTGTATTCCTGATTTTTTTCAAATTTGAGTGAAGTCTGTGTCACTACAGACCTGGGACTACAGCGCAGTGGACGCTTACGGCTAGCCCCCAGATCCTTTTACTTTTTTTGAATTGTTTGTCTGTTTGTGTTTTTCTGAGTATGATGTCTTGTCCGCGTATTTGTTTTTGTGTAAATTTTGTGTGGTGCAGTCCCCCTGCACTTACTATTTAAGTCACGTAGACCATTTTTAAACGTCATCATAGACTCGATTGCCTACCTAGCGAAAATTTTAAATTCCTGTGTATATTATATATATTTTTATAAATTACATTACATCTCTGTCAATAGGCACCTTTAACATTTATAAATAAACACACTCTGTTTAATAAACTTAATTATTGTCCCCCGCCTTTGGAAGAAAGCAGAGGACTATTAAAATGGGTTTGTCTGTTTGTCTGTCTGTCCCTCAATCACACTATTTGGAACATAATAACTCTCCTTCTAATTGAGCTAGAATGTCCAAGTTTGGTGTAGGTGTTTATTAGGTCAATTCCTTGATGGAGTATGAAGATGAGCATTTTCTGCTTAGGATAAGCAGAGATAAGCAATTTGATTGGTTGATGCTTTGGGACACGATAACTTTAGTTCTAATTAAAGATACATTATGGGAGATTCGGTAACGAGTTGGCAGTTCTCACTATAATAGTTAAAAACTAGATAATGTAAAAGCAATTTGGTGAAAATTTCATTCACCGAGAACTAAGCAACTGAACTTCCCATAAGCCTCGGTCATCATTACTAAAGTCAGTACGATAAACAGCATAGTCTTGATTATCCATTTAATCGTTTAATCGAGAAGGAAAGTTATGCAGTAAATCGGCTTACAATCCACTAAAGATCGCAGGCTAGCGCTGCCATCTAGAGTTGATTATGGCCTGGATAGGTTAATTAATGTCTAATTAATAATTTAGATAACATTTCAGGCCTAAAGAAAGACCTGAAATAGGCAGATTTAGCTCTTGCATAATGTATGTTTAAGTGAGAGTAAGGACACTTGGCGTATTGTTTTATCACATCAATACCTTGACTAAGTTTGATAATGAGCATTTTCTGCTCTGGGTAAGCAGAGCGCTAAGCAATTTGATTGGTCAAGACTTTGAAACACAATAACTCTCCTTCTAATGTAATTGAGGTAGAATGTTCAAACTTGATGTAGGCGTACAGTAGGTGAATGCCTTGATGGAGTTCGATGATAAACATTGTCTGTTTAATGTAAGCAGAGATAAGCAATCTCATTGGTTGATGCTTTGGAGCACGATAACTTTGGTTTTAATTAAGTGAGAGTGATGAAACTCCAAGTATAGATTAAGTTTGATGGTGAGAATTGCTTAGGCTAAAGAGCAATAAGCAATTTGATTGGTCAAGAGTTTGGAACATAACAACTCTGCTTTTAATTGCGGTAGAATGTTTAATAAACTTGATCTTGACTGAGTTTGATCGTGAACATTTTATGCTTAGACAAAGTAAAGATAATTAGTTTGATTGCTCAATACTTTTGAAAAAGTTAAATGTGTAATTAATCAATATGTGTCATCTGTTTATTTTGGAATTTCAGCGGGGGACATCAGCCTCACTGTTGGATTGTTATGTTTAATTATGTAATATTACACGATTAACCTGATAATACTTGGTACAAAAGTTAATTTAAATTACAGGTTATAATGCCAGGATATTGTGTAGCAGGAACTGTTGGACATAAAATTTTAAATGGACAAAGAAAAATTGAAATGGAAAATAAACACATAGTAATATGATATTTGATTTGATTTTTTTTTTATAACAAATGTATAATTGAAAACAATTTGATTGGTTCTGGTAAAAGGTTTCACTTTATGACAGTAGTATTAGTTTTATTTCCTTTATTTTATTTTTTTACCATAGTTGTAGATATGAGAGGGATACATGTGTATGTGGTTTAACGTCCACTTGACACAAACTGTCTAATTTCTAATACTTAGTTCAGTGTACAAGTGTGGAATCGAATTCGTTGAAACCACACCACCTGACTCAATGACAGATCTTTAGACCGTTCAGCCACCCAACCCCATTCAGTAATATCTTAAGAGATAAATAACTAGTCCATATACAATATTGACCACTTTCTGTTTGCTTTTAACACTTTGGAGAGAAACAAAATTGATTTTCTTCAAGGTAATCCAACAGTTTTTCACTTAATATAGATATTATTTTTAAACTGCCCATATTCAACATCTTAATACAATGTCTAAAAATACAACAATTATTGACTTAGAAATACCGATGGAAAAGCGATCAGAACTATTCTAATTCGAAAGTAGCAAAAATGTGAATTTCACAAACTATGCATGATACGACATTTGACTCCCCACGGATGATAATTTTGTATTTCAGCTAGATGTAAAACTGTCGGTACAGTATATGTCTTTTAGTGCCCATGCTGATGCCAAGGGCATTATGACATTAATAGGTCAATGTGAACCTAAAAATGTGATGCTGGTTCATGGAGAGGGAGGAAAGATGGAATTCCTCAAGACTAAGATAGAGAAAGAATTTAGTAAGTACTACTGGTAAAAATAAAAACAAACTCGGTGAAACTGGAACTATAAAAATATTAGCTTCAAATTAATAAAGCTTTGACCACTACATTTGGAATTGTCTTGTTTGACAGTCGAAAATTTGATACTTTGAGCTGCAGAACTAAGAGTTGTTGCATTCAGTTGATAAAAGTGAAGAATAAATATTAGATTTGATTTTATTTTAAAAGATATTGCTATTATTAGTATTTTTTTTATTTATTTTTTAACAATACAGATATCAACTGTTATATGCCAGCCAATGGAGAAACAGCAGAAATAGAAACCAAACACAACATACCAGTTGATATATCACTTAATTTACTTAAACGAGAATGTTCGTTAACGTCATCAGGTTGGTGTATATAAATTGAATGCTGTTCTTTTATTAGCAAATAAAGTAGCAGATTTTACTAGTTTTGACCCTAAATGACATGTCAGGGATAAAATTTGGCATTAAAAATTACTATTTGTTATTGTTTTGTGATGAAATGAAAATATATCAATACCTATATCTTGAGGTCTTAATTAAAATTCTTGATCAGTCTTATTTAGTCTGTAATCCTTATAAGACATATACAATCTAACTAAACCACAGATCCTATTTGATTTCATTTTTTATAGTTCAAAATTCCGTTTTACTTGTCTTTACTACACTAGGATCTGGAAGAGTTGTTTATTAGACGCGTTCTGGTTGATGTGAGGGATTAGCCAGTGAAACGGTCTATTGTAACGAGTTCTTGGCGTGCGATGCACGGAACTGTGGGTATCCTACTAGAAACATCAACGTTGATTGGGTAATCAAAGTCTGACGTCATAGGGCCAAAAGCCGCTCGTATGACCCCTGATGCGACCTCCACTACATGCAGTATAGGCCATCGAAAGTATAAAAAAAAAACGAATTGAAATATAGATCTGTATTTTAATCAGATTGAGACATATAGAAATAGATTTCACAAATTAAAACATATGGATATATACTATTTATTCTGGTTAGTGTACGTAGAAAAGTAAGACATTAAACCCCATTTCATATCTTGAAGGAAAATCCTTTTGTTCTTAGTTATCTTTAAAAAGGACTTATTCATCAGTACAGCCTATGTAGAGGAGTAATGGGACATCTTGACACAGAAACATGTTGAAAAAGTGAAACCAGTCTCGATAAGCATAACATCTAATGCATGAACTATTAATCTTAGTCATCAAGGCTAAAGAATTTATGATTAATATGAACATTCTTTGAAATGTATTGCAAGGAAGAAAATTTGTGTGTATTTATATAAGCTTACAGAACTAATTTAATGAAATATGGGGTTGTATTCACTAAAAGAGCTGAAGTTTATAATAGGAGGAGTTAACCCTTCACCATTTTAAAATCTGCATTCTATAAATATAGTTTTAAGTTTTTTTGAGATCTTAGCTGAACATGATTCATCAAATATTGGCAAAGAAATGAACCTGTAAAAATATATACAAAAATGTTCGTAATAGCTCATCTTGCTCTGTTTACTCTACTATAATTGCTTTCAAGTTTTTGTTTGCTGTCATTCGATAAATCAACATATCTGCTGTGGCAGCTGCTAATGAGATATTACTGTAGAATCATATCACATTCTTGCTCTGACTTTTAAAGGATCAATACTTTTTATTTGACTACTATCGAATAACTTGATGTAATAATATTTGTATTCCTCTTAATTTCTAGCTTTAGAACCACCTGATGCTAAAAGACCATGTGTTTTACATGGTGCATTAGTGATGAAAGGAAATGTAAGTCACTTGTTTAATGATACTGTCAGTTAAAGATACAATACTCCTGACTAAATGACAATTATTTACTTTAAGACCATATACAATAAAAACTGGTCTTGTTAAAAAAACAAAAAACAAACCCCAAAACGTATGGGTCGTAGACCAAATTCTCCTCCCTGACATTGCAGAACTGTGGAGTTAAACCCCATTTCATTTCATTTCTTTCCCTGACGTTGCAAATGTAATCATAAAAATAAAAAAGTGTCACATGTTTGTTTCAGAATGACCAAATAATTGTACGGACAAGACACTAAACACCATTCCACTTAAATAAAAAAAAACCTGTGCAAATGTGAGCTCTTTAATTAACTTGCGATAAATCGCTGTCTGAAAATAACCTGAGTTTATTCTTAAACGGAAAATATTAAAAAATGTTTAAAATCTAAAACAAGAAATACTAAAAAAAAGTCTTATTCCTTTTGCAAATATTGATTTCAAACAAACTTCCTGTCATACCTTTGTTGGATTCAAATAAAATGTCTACAATTAGGATTAATGTACCTTTGTGTATGGGATTTTAATCGTATTGTTTTCACATAAAAGCTCCCTTAAAATTTATTTTTTCCAAATTTATTTTTTCTCTCAGAAACTCCAGTTAATAGATCCAGCTCATGCCTTTAGAGAACTGGGTTTAGAAGAACATCATCTACGATTCACATGTACTGTATCTATAGATGAAGAGGGTCCTGTTACACAAACTGTAGATAAAATATATCAATTAACTAAAAGGTAAAATATATAACATCTACCATCACTTTATTATTGTGTAGGGAAGAGACAGGTTAGTCAATCCAACTCCTCTTGCAGAGGATGCTAGATCCAATTTCACTATTTCCACCTGTTGTAAATAGTGATTATCGCGATCAGAGCAGAACAGTCGGTCGGTCATTAAACCTCATTTCGTTTTTATAAAATGATATTCTAGGATGTATGAGGAAATAATTCACATTACAGACAAATATTTATATGTTTGCTTGAGAAATGAATCAATAGACGTAATGGATTTTTTTTATATTAGGAGGTAAAACTTTTATATTTAGATTTAACAAAGTGAATGATGTGTTTAACTAGGTAACTTTTATACAACAATAGTTTTTATCGACGTTTACAAAAAGAGCATTGTTTCATACACCTGAAACAATAAAGAGAGACCCGAAAACACTGAATGCTTCCAACAAACAATGACAAAACTCAAGTCTATAAGATTGCTTTATATTCAAGGATTCAAAGGATTTCTTGTGCATTGTTTATCTCTGGATGACATTGTAACCGGTGATGGCAAAATGCGCAAAGTCTAATATTGAGCTACAGACAAAACAAGTGAAAATATTGATTTTGATCGAAATTGAGATTTTCACAAAAATGAGTCTATAAATATACTATCTATCGACCCAAACGATCAAACAATAAAACATTTCAAAACACCTTTATTTTGACGTTTAGCGAGAGTATCGTATTCATAAATCTTCCTTGTGTCTTTAAATTCTCAGCGAACTTAAGTTATTTTTCTCCGTTCGCAGGGGGATGACCAGTCAATCCCCTTTCGTAATACTTGGCATCGTTGTGGTGGAGTGAATCTCTAGTTTATAAATATTATTATTACCGATAACCACATGCTCAACGAATACAAACTAATTTTTAAACCCATATAATAGGTAAACAAAATCAGTTTGTTGCTGTCAAGTCGTCTCAGTTCGTTCGTTGATTGGCCCAGACATCCCGCACACTGCATTGTGGTATGGTGACTGCGTCCATGGCACTTGGCAAACCTCGGCAGACTCCAGTACACCACATCTAGCCTCGGCTGTATGATGAATTCCGCCAATGGAACTAATTTCAAGTTCCCGAATTACAAATGGCGTCGCCCATGAAGACGCTCATGAAGAGTGTTTTATCATACAAAGCTCTTAATGTCTGAAACTGTTTTTTTTTTTATTGAGAACGTCTTTCTAAAAGCGGCTAGTTTTCCTGTTAAGTAAACCGGTAGCCCCATCGCAATTGTATAGGTGTAGGTACATATCACTTACCGTCATACAGCCGAGGCAAGATGTAGGCTACCGGAGTCTGCCAAGGTTTGCCGAGTGCGTCCAGGGCTCGCGCTTTTGTTTGCAATTTGCGATAAAAAATTTAATTTGGCCATAATATTTCTGAGAAAATGGAGAAGGGTCTTAAAATTCTAATCGTATATATATTGACGTTGAGTGTCAGTCACAACCACGTGGCCGAATTCTATAAATTCGTCAACTAGCTGAATATCCCCATCGTGTCATTGAGTAATACTAATCAATTGTCATAGATTAATGATTAATTGATTGATTATTGCCAATGATATAAATGAAGCCCCCCCCCCCCCCCGAATAATTTATCCAAGCGGTGTTTATTTGAGATTTCGTTTCGTCTTTAAAAACAAATGATATTTTGATATTTGAATTCTGTTTACTGTGGCTTCATACAGGCATGCCTAATTGGATATTATTGTTTCAAATTATATTATCACTATGAATTGGAAACGTGAGAACAACGAACCGCGGCAAAATAGTACTGAAGTGAATGTACGCATCTCTTACAAATGAAATTGAAATTTCTATCAGTGATTCGGCATGTAAAATATACAAGCATGCCCAATTGGATATTATTGTTTCAAATTATATTATCACCATTAATCGGAAACGTCAAAACAACGAACGGGTCGAATAGTGACGATTCTCGAGTGAGAAAACGGTCTGCAATTTGTTTATTATAACACCCTGCACGTTTCAAGTCAGTAGCTTGAAGCGTATATATGGTATTAGTGTCAGTGGCTTGTGGCACGAAGTAACAGTATATTGTCGCATACATAATATATTATGTCAACGCTTGGGCGACATAATATATTGTGTTGACGCTCCAAGCGTGTTAGCATATTAGACCTGTAGACTCAGTGGAATGTACGCGTCATCAGAGCCATAGAAAGTGTCCCTGTAAATAAAAGAGGGCATCCTTATCAGAAAAAGGGCACCTGTGATGTCAGAATTTCAAAAAAGGGCACTTTTCTTTCGGATTAGGGTTAGGGTTAGGGTTAGGACACAGAAAAGAGAGAAAAAACAGAAAAGAAAAAAACAAGCATTCATTGGTTATCAAAGCGCCAATTAAATCTATCGTTGCAAGTTCATGCCTAGTCACCTCCATCCTAGTTCCAAGCGTTGACATAATATATTATATCGCCCAAGCGTTGACATAATATATTATGTATGCGACAATATACTGTTACTTCGTGCCACAGGCCACTGACACTAATACCATATATACGCTTCAAGCTACTGACTTGAAACGTATCGCCTGATTATAACGCCCTAAAATGCACTTAAGTTAACGTAAGCATCTCTTATTAGTCATTCTATCAGGGGTTCAGATTGTGATACCATTACGGTACCTGAAAATAACAGTAGACCTATTGTACACGCAAAACCTTATTTTAATTTATTCGTGTGACGAAGAGAACAGAACACACAAATAGCTGTGACGCCCTAATGATTATCAAGAAACTAAACTTGATTACCCAATCAACAATCTTAATCTCCTGAGTACTAAGGTGGTAATTAATTGATGAGATTAACGGAAGTTATTCCCATAAAATTTATAATATACAAAATCTAGCTTACTAATGTATGGACTAGTCTCTTTTGTTCTAAATTTAAACACGGAAAGAAATATTAAACGAAGAAATAACAAATATATGGCGTGGTTGGTATGTGATTTTCTTTTAGAATATAGCAAAATCTTTAACTTGCTTTTACTTAAAACTACCTTTTCTGAATTGGGCAACTTCAAACGAATATAGCTCAGTCAATTTTTGCCCTATTCATACCAACTATACCTCATTTTGAAGGTATTGAGATGGACAATGTAAAAACAACAGTAACTTAATTTTTAAAATTTCCTCATTGCGATTCACTTTGCCATCACAGGTCACACAATGATAAATAATACTCTTAAAACATCCACATGCTAGTTGCAATAAAGACAAAATATAGACTTTCAGATCAAAGTAATATTTATAGACAAAATTGGTTATGATTTACATTATATTGTTTACATTTTTATGTCTCTTATGAACTGCTTTGTAAAGAGAGTGGAGATGGATCCATTCAGAGGCTCATCGCGTGCAGTGTGTGGTTTCTAGAAGTAGCCATACACCGTTCTGACTTCTGATATTTACTTTTGGTTCCGATGTTCACTCTAAATTAATGTTGTCATGGTCTTTATGGGTTGTTGTTGAGTTTCTAGTGTCAGTAAATGTCCAGCCTACATTCATGCCAAAAATCATATTTTAGCTTCATTATGTCTCACCAGCACTTCCTTTCAAATCAGTGATGCGTTTTCATTGCATCTAAGTATAATATTAGGGTAATTTGTTTAAACTTATAATCTTGAAAATTGTAGTTAGTATTAGTCCTTAATGTTGATTTAACCATAGGACTATGTTAATTACATAATGCCAGTTGTTATATCAATACTGTGTGTAGTGTCGGTTCTATAATTGTATTTTCTAGTAAATTAAAGAACTGTGCCGTACAGTTTTCTAATTATTCTATAACTGTATTTTATAGTAAATTAAAGAACTATCCTGTACAGTATTCTAATGATGGTTCTATAACTGTATCAGAATCAGTTTTAATAAAAGTGTCAGGGGATGAAGAAAGTAAAGATATTTTAGTCTCTTGGTCTTATCAAGTAAGTTAATTATGATTGACTCCTTGAATAGTCAATTTATGCTATAGAACAGAGATTATTGTAGGAAACCAGATTTTGGTTATATTGTCAGACTATACAATTGCAAGTAAAGTACATCAAAAGTTTGTTAGCAATGTGTAGTCCTCAAATTAGAAGTGGTATCAGATATTGCATTGATAAGGAGCATGGTTCATATGACACAAGCTATACCAGGCTACTACTGTAAATATATTGTTATATTTAGTATTTCTGAAAAAAATGTTCTATCATCTGTTTTACATTACAGGATGAAGAACTGGGCAGCTATTTATTGCAGATTTTAAGAACAAGCTTAACAACATGAACATTGTGAGACATTGTTAAGGAGAGTTAAATACTGCACATAATATTGACTGAAAAGTGAAGTGTAAGACAAAGTGCTAAAATTTTAAAAGTGATCCGAATAAGTTTGAGAAAATGGCGAAATTAGGTGTGCATGTATTATAAAATTAATGAACTTCGCACACAGTTATTCTGCCACTTCTGACAAAACAGAATTCACATGTGTGTCTGTCACAATAATTAAACTTATCTTAGGTTAACAACTCATCTAGATTATCTAAACTTTGATACAGTATAACAATTATTTGAGAAATTGGGGATGATTATTTGTGAAGAGTTTGGGTGTACAAACACGTAATCTTGAACTCTGGTAGAAAACATTCCATTGTAAACTTAGTGAATTTATAGAGGAAATGAAATGGGGTTTAACATCCTACCATTTATGGAGGAACATTGCTTGTGGATGCTCTAACTTATCCAACTGACATGACATACACATTGTTACTGTTTATGAGATGATTAAGCAATGTGATTTGCAACAATTTCCAAGAATTACTATTGAAGTTTATCACCTGTGGACACCTGTGAGGGTACTTTTCATTGCCTGGCAATCTATCTTCTTCAATTATTTTGAGTAGCTGATAGCTGCACTGCGTAGGATTTCATGTAAAATTATACTTATGAAAGAGACAGCTAGATAATTCATCCTGTGACATGCACGCCTGGGGTTTAGAATTACCAACAATTAAAATGGATTTCCTTTTATCAATTCATTTGTTTTATTAACCAAAGTTATCAACTGAGAAGAAGATTGCATCAATTCAACTGTATAATATTTCCTATGCAGTGTAACCCAATATAGTTCATAAATAATTCATACATGTATGGCGATAAAACAGTTTAGCATTAACTCCACTGATTTTATTGAACTTTCTTTCTTTTATTGAAAACAATGTCTTCTGCCAGAGAAGTCAATTCTGTGCTTGCTTTGCATGAAACAACACCAGGGCGTAGCCAGACTCTAACAGGGAATGAGCACATGGCAAATGAAAAGGGGTACTTGGCACTTACCAAACGATTTTAAATTCTTTTGAAAAATATACTATACTTCCTTGCTCTTTCCCAAGCTCTATGCCATTGGCATTGACACCCAGTGTTGTAAAAGGACCACCTTAGTATTGGAATGACATGTAGAGCTGTGGATGCAACACTGTGGCTGCTCTCTAGGCATGTTCTGGATCTATGATGGATCACTATGAATTGTTGTGTATGTGGGTGTTCCAGTGGGTGAAACACAATGAACTGCTACAGATGGAATTCCATCTGCTGCTATTGCCACATTTTACAAATCATCTACCACCAAGACAATATTCAATTGTAAACACGAACGTCTAAGTAAATTGAACAAAAATATAAAAAAAAAGATGATGCCACCAAGACAGCATCAGTGCATAATGTCAAAATAATCTAAATTGAAATTTCCTTTATGGCCATAGGAAAAAATATTTATTTAACCTTGAAGAGCTCATAAAATGACCAAAACAAAAGTATATGTACGTAAAGTTAGTGGTTACTATATATATACACTTTACAACAATTTCACACCAGTCTGATTTTAATTATTCGATATTGCCCTTTAAAACACTTTTCGCGACGTCACAGGGACTACACATACCATATACACTAATTTTTATCGATGGTTCAATTAATATACTGACTGAACTAACCATTGACCTACAAGGTACAAATAAACAAACACAATATAAGGCAGAAGAATTTGTTATAGATTATAGATGTGTCTGCCTTCTAAATCTTCAATTAGCAATCTTTTGTGAAATTTTACAAGTAATCAATACCAGACTAATCAGTAACATGAAATGAATTATTCATAGCTCATTGTTAAACCGAAACCCGCTTGAAATTTAATCTTTTTGTCACTATGGTCACAAGAACCATCCATGCATATTGTCATAATTTGATCTACGTTAATATCTGTGAGCCCACAGTGAAGTACTTGAGATTAAACAATTTCCTTACGAGAGCTGGCTGAAACGTTCTAATCCCCAAAAAGGATAGATCAATTGGGTTGTAACAAGCTTTTACCACCAAGCAGTACAATAATTGAATGAATTATAGAGTAGTTTTATTATGGTCTTCGTACCAGACCATCTTGTGAACCTCCCTGCAACTGAAATGACTGATCCCACCACAGATACATGCCGACATGGTTTCCACTTTAGGGGACGAATTCCCTTCCTTTTCTACAGTAAAGAAGTGGGCTGTCGGATTTAAGCCTGGCAGAGAGAGTCTTGACAATGACCCGCGCACTGGAAGGCTAACAGCAATGGTCCATTTATGAAAAAAATTACCCGGTGATGGCTGATCGACGATTGACTATTCGACATATTGGCAGTGTTGGGGACATATCTCATGAGCGGGTTGAGCACATTTTCGCCAACGAGTTAGGAATGACAAAAGTTTCTTCAAAATGGATGCCAAAACTCTTGACTGCGGACCAGAAATGTGTCAGATTCCTGATGTCCCGTGAGTTTTGAAGCAGATCCTGATAATTTTTTGGCTAGATTTGTAACTATAGATGAGACCTGGATTAATCACTTTCAACCAGAATCCAAAAATCAGCCCCAACCCATTTGAGTGTAAAATAGCATGACATCAACCCTATTTTATTGAAATCGTCATAGCTTAATTTCCTATTGATTATTTGTAAATATTCATCTTATTTTACTTTTTAAAGAGGTCATTGATTAGTCTTCTATTGATTACCGTTTACTTTAAAAAAAAACCTAATCATTCCTAAGATCACCTTTGAATTATCTGAGGTTAGACCCCCGGCCCACACACATTCCTTTTTGCATAGGTGTTCTTTAGTCTTCTAAATCTTCCCTGGATAAGACTACAATTTAAAAACAAATTAAAATCACAATTTATTTTTAGCAAATAGAATCAAACATTCAATTTGATATTTTTATTAGAAATTTAGGTCTATTCACAATTTTCATAAACTGATTCGATATCTTGCCAATTCAGTCATGATTATCTTAAGAATATGAAATTAAAAATTCAATAAAAAATTTTATTCGCCCACATTTTCATGTGCGTTTATATTGTCGTCGCCCCTTGTCTAGGGGCCCGGAGCCTAGAGGGGCCCAGAGGTAAGCCAAGTAATGTTTTAAGAAATAATTGTTAGTATAAAATAATAAATAAAATACTTTTACTTGATCTTAAAGTAGAAGAAACCCGGTGACTTGGGTAGGATTAGAATCGGATTCTATCAGTCCATTTGGGGGGGGGGGGAATTGTTGACTTTAAAACTATAAACCACCTGCCAGGCCTTCACGCCATGCGGCCCCGACACGTCCTCGGTCTGTTTGAGGCTCTTGTCACCGCCAGGGTATCCGGGCCCTTGCAATTAATCGGGACCTAGTCCTGGTCTGTAGAACTCGACAATGATAGTGAGCGCGCAAGTGATCAAGCATGTGATTATCGATCGCTTATGTAGGCTGACTGGTATCCGATCATTAAAAAGCAAACTGAAAGAGAAACTTTTACTTTCGTCTTCGTTTCGTTAGGCGTTAAAAATCTCAATGTTTTCCAATATTTTTGCAAACTGCGGACCTTTTGCCGACCAATGACTATCATGCAATTTTAAGCATCGAAAATGGCTTCTCACGCGCTGTTAATTTTCATGAGGCTATTGATGAGTTCGCACGAAAGGTTACGTTTGAAACCAGTTCAACATGAGGCTAGAGATTTTGTATATTTTCAAAATATCTCGACCCGGATAGCGTTTACACTACGAAAATTTAACCATGCCGAGACCACCTCACTTCAGTGGGCCAAATTGGCACGCTTAAAATTTGTAATGTAAACGAGGTTATAGTGTAAAAGTATGTAATACCAAGGTTGTGGATCATAATGTTTTATCCAATTTCGACGAAACTTAAAAAAATATGTTTATGTCTGAAAGATCTCGATTCCTTTCGATATTCGCGCGTATCGGTCCGTAACTTCCTTGATTATGGCCCCTTATTGTACGAAGATTGCTTTTTTTTTTAGCTTGTTCTCTGTCCATCTCTTGCAAAATTTAGGCGTATCTGGCATGGCAACCGCTTGTTATCCGATTTTAAAAACCATTGAAATATACCACCGTTACATATGGACGGTTGGGTTTGAATTTCGTGACAATCTGGCCGAATCTGCCCTGCAAAATGGCCTCTCCACATACGCAAAAAGTGTAAAAGTATGTAACACCAAGGTTTTGGGCCCCCTAGAGGGCACAATTTTGAGCCAATTTCAATGAAAGTTAAAAGATATGATTATATCCGAAAGATCTCGGATCATTTCGGTATTTGCGCATATCGGACAGTAAATTCTAGGATTATGGCTCCTGAGTGTACGAAAAATCTCGTTTTTAACTGGTTGACCCTCTAGAGGTCTCAATATTTTGTCCCGTTCAAATATATTATCTAATTTTGTGAAAATATTGACGCATGTCGGAGACTGTAATATCCAGGATTATGACCCCTTATTCTATGATAATCGCTTTTTTAGATTGTTTTCTACCAATCTCTTTCAAAATATGGACGTATCTTGCGAGGCAACCGCTTGTTAGATTTATGAAGCCCACACGGGGACAATAAATATTGTGTGACAATAAACTCATATTGATTGATTGCGAAATGATTCTGATCTGTTTGTTAAAATTATAATACTGCATTTTACAGATTATTTTATAAATATCTAAATTACAACATAGTAAATGGAAACCTTTTTAAAAATTCAGCTATACTAAAGCCAGAAGTAGCAAAGTATTACAGGGAATTAATAGCTGCAGATGTAAGTCCTGATTTCTAGTTCTAGAAATTGAACTCACATAGAAAATTGTCAACATAGGATTCTAATCTTTATTTTATCTTATTCTTATTTAAACTACTTATTTATCAATTCCGTATAGCAGTCAGTCTAGGGTTTTAGTGGGTGTCTGTTAATGTGCGGCTATTTTGAACGCCATGTTAGATTTTGACCACTGTTGGCCAACAGGATCGGACAGCCCTATTAAATGTGTGTTTCAGTACTGTAAATTCCTTTTAAAACTTAAATCCGCTGTGTAACGATTTCTCCGATAGGCTACTGAACTGGAAATAAGAACAATGAACCTAAGGTCTTCGTTACCAATGTGGTCATGGTTGAACCATTAATTTCATCTAGAAATTGTCTGTCCGTCGATTTCGGACACTTTCCTTGCAACCCCCACGTCAACACAAATCCACACACCAGAAAATTGCCCATCCCCCGCTATTACGTCAACCAATTATAAGTAAATCAAATTCCACACCAAACAATGCTCTCCACATAACAGAAAGTATCTCGTCACATGGACTAAAATGAAGTAGATACGCCGTTTTTTTTTCGTGGATATGCAATTTTCGCCCCCCCCCCCCAAGTGGAAAAAATCACGTGGTTTCAGTTCGGTTTTGAACAGTATATTCATAAACATAATGCTCAACCACTAGTTTTAAACATAGCTAGACCGTGGCTAGGTTATGCTAGAAATCAACTCTAGCATGCTCTACACAGCCCAAAACGATATAAATATTGCTTCTCGTGCCGTCTGGGGATCTTGTCTCATTAACCTGAATTCATTTACTTACGCGTGTCTAATTTCAATTATTTATTTATGTTTTTCTGTTGATAACTGTATTATTAAAATTGCATTATGTAAGAGTTAAATTTGCCTATCGCAGATCTTTCTTTATCCTCAAATGCTATATAAATTATTAATTTGCCAATTTAATTTTAAATAGGATAATCGAGACTACACTATTCTTCATTAATTAAGTCATTCCCTTAGAACAGAGTAATTTGACTGAATTGTTCAATACATTACTTTTTCGTTATTCTTTTTTTAACTGTTATAGCGGGAACTGCTAGCTCTGTATCTAACTATTGCATAATGCATCCATAAGTGATGTGATAGAACGCAAAACCGTACTATACATCTATTTATTTTATGATCAGTAGTGGAATACCACGTTTTATCAGTGAAATAAAAGTGTTATTCCACTGGCTAGTTGTTTTTACCTAAGAGTGAATAACATATTTTATTTCATCTCTAAGCAAGAAAACGTTTATGTTTTCACTCATGCTACGCATTCGTGAAAATATAAGTTTTCTTGCTTCTCGATGAAATAAAATATGTTATTCACTCTAAAACGACAAATATCCTCTATATATTAAGTATAAATATCATGACGGACAATGTAAACTCTTGCCAGGTATTAGCAACTTAGCAACTGATACTTAATAGCTACTTTGATGTTCATTGATTTTCTCACCTTTTCATTTTATTGCTAGTCTAGGTATCAGAAATTTAAAAAAAACACAATTTATATGGAAAACAATCACTGGTTTGAAGCACTACATTTTATAGCTCACTGCAAAAACTTTACATGGAGAAACATAAAAACCGAAACAATTCCTATTCTATTTCGTCTTTTGTAATTGTGTATGTGTATAGATAATTGGTTTTAATGTTCCTAACGAGTGCATTAATTAATAATATAAACATACTTTTAAAAAGACCTACTGTGTCCATTGTTTCATAATTCCGTAAATCAATAGTACCCATAGACAAATGTGTGGTCGTCGATTTTGTTTTAAATTTTAAAAAAATACTTTCTATTAAAGAACAAAAAAATAAATGCTTTAATTAGCTTGAGCTAAAACGTCACAAATAAAAAAAAACCCTTTTTTTAAAAAATCTTCATAGAATCTTTGTTGTTGTCAATAAACATGAAATTATTTTTTTTAGATGACTGGCAAGAAATTATTTTTTTAGATGACTGGCAAGAAAAGGTTGTATGTAGAAGTACGGTTCGTTGCATAGCAAGTCCTATTTTATGTTTTGCTCAACCGTATTCATCAAAATCTATTTTATGCCTAATTGTTCGGATGGGATGAAATGCTAAATTCAAACCGTGTAGCAATGAAATGCATTTCTATGAAGTGTAGATAGAAACACCACAGAATTATTTATACTTGCACTGCTAAGGAAAGAACAAATAAGCATGTTAGTCTCTGAATAACCGACTATTGTTTTAGCAGAAGTTTAAACGTCACTCCTTTCCTGAAACTGAAATAATATGTCCTTAAAAAAAAGCCCAATCGTAAACAGGTGAAAATGTGTCATGAAAACACGCCTTGACGATCAAAACAATAAAAGAATTTTAAACAAGTATCTCCAATTAAAAATTGTTCCCATGATGATATTATCACCAACGTTTTATTGCTTTGTTTTGGGGTTATTCGCCGATTTGTTACGCAACCCGGAATTTAATATTGTTGATTTTATTACTAATAGCTAAAGTTACTTTTTATTAAACCTTTAATTTAGTGAACGAGTCTGGGTATTTATATCTTTATTTGAAGGCATGGTCTCGCTTTAACATTTGTAAAACTCGCGGTTGTTGGTTCAGGAACATAGGGCAATTGATGATGCTTAACATTTTGAATTCTCGATTCGAAGCAGCAATTGAAATCTTGATTCAATATTTAACTATTATAAATAACTTTCGCTTTTAGTCTTATGGTTAAGGCAAACCAAGAAAAATCCACGACGATCATTTCAGGACATAAGACTTGTACTATACTTTGATTGAAAATAGAAAAAAAAATCGATTAATCATACTAGAAGACGAAATTGATTTGCTGGTGGGAATTGGCACTGATATGTGTATTTAATAAATAATTAATTTTATCAGTACACCACAGCCTTCGTTCGATTATAGTTTATTTCCAAGATCACAGAGAAAATAAAATTAGGAATGGTTTAAATGTAATTTCACCCATTTCTTGTCAGATAGTTATCACAATATCATATACCTTGGCATTTTTCAAACATCAGTCCAGCAAAAGAAATATATTTCTTTAATGACTAGCCTCATTGATTTGGACTATATGTATTGATTTATTTGAGAAAATGTGGACAGTTTTCCGGTACAACTTGCGTCTATGACTTTTTCAAAAATTGTCAATAAGATTATTATGGCAATCTGAATAATTTACCAACATTAATGAAACTATGTAAAATTTAGAATTCTGTCCCTTCAAGCTCCGTTAAAGTTGCAATTTCATATTTTTAAGTTATATTTTTAAAATTTATTAAAATAAAGCCTTAAAATAGATGGTATCTATAAACAGTCCTACCTTGTTAAAGAATAATCCTATTAATCCTATAATTCACTATTGCCAGTTGAGAAATTGGCAAAAATATCATTTTTCTCTTCAAATTCAAACGTTTGAAGATAACTACTCCATGGTGGAGAATAGAAAACAAGGGAGGTAATTGTGTTATTATTTCCGGTGTAAATGAGTTTTAAGTGTGAGAATGACACTTATGATCGTATATTAGTGAGTTGACAACCTATTCAGCAAAAGACATAGAAATAATTATGTTTTGACTTTCTTAGAAAATATGGAATTGTAACTTTAAGATAATCTCCATATATTCTCCCTAAAACGACGTTCAATTCAAACAAACAAATATAATTTCCACAGAAATTGTTTTAAAGATGGGTTCCCGCGTACAAACTGGGTGATTTAATGGTATATATGGACTAAAAACATATTCAAACTAATTAATTTGTCATAACTTTGCTTCAAATCCTTCTCAAACATTGTAATTGCGAAGGAATGTCCTGCTATAAAAATTCGACCAAACCGGGTCATGTTTACGTCACGTGACCTACCTCTCTTGGAAGTCCGAGGAGAATTCATTGCATACATAAGACGATGTTGTCTTTAATCGCTTACTATTTATTACAAATATCGAATCCTAATTAAATTCTCGGATTATCCACTACCTGCGTCTTTTTCCGTCATTTTTATCTCAGAAAGTGTTGTACGTCTAACTCTTCATAAAGTTTATCAACTTGTACATCAAGCGCTCAATGTTCGCGTGTGACCTTTGACATACGTGTGCAGAAATTCCTAATCGCCGGGCTGTTGATTAGGGGAACCATTACATTTTTGTCCTGTATACGTTTTTCGGGGAATCCAGTATTTTTCTAGTAAAATTGGATATCTCTACTTTCCATATATTACCATACTTTTATTGGAAATAACCACCCGATAAATACTTTTCTGGCAACCCATCTTTAAAACAATAAGAAGTTGCATCATGTTTTAGTTTAACATTATATGACGACATCTGAACTCCCCTTTTTATACGCCCACCCGGCGGTTTGTGGGCACTCTACAGGTCACAATTTTTAACAGATTTTGACAAAACTTGAAATATAGGTTTATCTTCCAAAGATCCCGCTTCTTTTCGATATTGGCATGTATTGGACAGTAACTTCATGAATTATGGCAGCTGATTGTACAAAAAACACAATTTCAGCTTGTTATACTCTATAGGACACAACTTGAAATATATGTTTATATCCCAAAATTTCTTTTAAATTTGTGACACGTCGGACCCTAACATCCTGAATTATGACCCCTTATTGCACGAAAAATCGCCCTGTTAGCTTTTACTCTGTCCATTTCTTGCAAAAGGTGGGCGAATCTTGCATGGCAACCGCTTGATCTCATATCGCTGAGTTCAACCATCGTTTGAAATACACACCATACATATTTTAATATGGTTATATTGAGTCAGGCAATGAAATTAAACATCTCAAATTTTTACCAAATCCCATTAGAAATGTTGGGATTGAACTGAATAAAGCTGATCCTGCCCAACTTGAATTAATTAATTCCCAGATCGCCGACTCGACAGATTTTAGGGGATAACTTTTAATCGATGTTAAGGGCTTGAGTGACCAAGCTGGAGGATAAAACTAATTTGGCAGGTAACCTGGGGAGCATTTATTATTTTTTTTATTTATTTTAAAACATAATAACAAAGTTTCAACTTTTAACTCGCATACAGTGGCCAACATAATCTAAAAATTCTAACAAATCCATTATTCCTTGTTCGTATTCAAATTTAGTATCTTCAGTCTTTCAGTTGACATCAGTATATTTCTTTTAGGTAGTTGTCGCTGGCCACTGAAATATTGTAATAGTTGGATTTCAACTGTCTTTTGTTCTTGGGGCGTTGGATGGCCGAATGGTTAGCGCGTGCGCGCAGTATCATAAAGTCTTATCATTGAGTCAACTGGCGTGGTTTCGATTCGCCGGTTGTACGTGACAAGGAGTAGGGTCGCCTGTCCAACCCCGTGGGTTTTCTCCGGGTCCTCCTACTGCTAAAGACCCCAACGCGCAAGCGAATTATTGCAATAAAATTGAAGCATATGTTAGTCCCGAAATGACCTAGTTTGTGTCGAGTGGACGTTAAACCCCATTTCTCTTTGGACGCGCTTTTCCAATTAACTATTTTAAGCGTCGGTTGCTGTTTTGGTAGTTTAAGAAATAACTTATTTCTGGCTCTATACAGGGTACTCTTCTAGGTGTGAAAAGTTGACATGTTGGAGATTGTGTCTCTATTTTCTTCTGTTCATTCCCCGTTCCGTTTACTGTTGATTTGCTCTTGATATAGTTGAGAAATTAGAGTAATCGAAGACTGGGCTTTTCCCATTAAATCCTGCATCATTTCCATCATTTCTTTAATTTAAAAAATAATATATTATAGGAAATTAGAATACTGGAAATTAAAATTGAGAATTGAAGTTCAATTTTACTGATACTCTTTTTAACCCAGTAACTTATCTGTATATCGGAATGGATTGGTGTGTCGGTGTGTGTGGTTGTTGTCTATTCTGCTAACTATATCATTAATGGTAGAAGCTGTAGATCTACATCCCTTGCATTCTTCACAGCACTGCCATATCATTAAGTTGTTATTCTGTCTATTATTCAGTCTATGCATAAAACCAGCAACACATAGGTATCTGCCACCTTTATGTGTGGGAATAAACTTGGATTGCAACTGGGCATTAGAAGTGTCTTCGAAATGATTTACATTATGAGAAATAATTACAGTGTGAATGTTGATCACCTGTCAGCTTCATGTTGAACTGTATTAGTTATTGAGTTGGGTTCTGATACAATTCAAGTTCATATAATTTAAGTGAACTATATTCATTGGTAAACCTAATAAAGATTGGTCCCTGACTCGTTAACCCTCTTAATCGGTTTAAACCTCCTCAAAGAGACCCGCGGTCGAATTTCCAATATCTACGAGTCGGCGATATGGGACGATCCCCTTGAATTGAACCCTTTCTATCGCCTCATAGTGTCTCTTTAATCCCTTGAAAAGGGGGACGTTAAACCCCATTTCATTTCCTTTAATCCCAATGTATGAAAGAGGGTTATTATTTATATTAAGCATGGTGAATTCTTTGACCTTTAATCGATTAACTTCTAATAGTTTGTTGTAACTTCTTGATGTTGTTTTTTAAATTTCTTTGTAACTGATTGATTTTTATTTGCGAGTTTCGGAGAACTTTTGTTCTGTGATGAGCTGTGTTTATTCTACTGTGTTAACCGGCTTGTAATTTGTGTCGTTCTCAAATAGCAACATGTTAAAGCTTGAATTAGATAACACAGGGATGAATAACAAATTAAGTTAGCTACCTTCAAATCGATATGCCTGCTGAATACGCAGAAGTACTATTTCTGTAAACTTATATAAACCGTGTTGGAATTTTCTGCCATGAATGATTTGCGGGAAGTCCCTAGAGGCCGGATGTATAACTTCTAATAATTATTTGTAATAGTCCTGTACACTATAACAATTCCCATAAAAACAGCATACAGAGATATATCCAGGGTGGGTAGGGGACTCAAAATAATATGTTGTGCATGGTCTTTATTACATGCTTTTTCGAAGCTCAGAACACTGGTATAATAAATATTAAACAAAGATAATGTATGAAATAAAAAACAAACATTATAGCACAAAATGTATAGAATGCCATGGCAGTATAAAAACAAAAATTAAAGAATAAAACAAGGATGGGGTTTAACGTCCACTCAACACAAACTAGGTCATTTCGGGACTAACACATGGTTCAATTTTACTTCAATGATTCGCTTGCGCGTAGAGGTCTTTAGCAGTGGGAGAAAACCCACGAGGTTGGACATGCGACCCTATTCCTTGTCACGTACAACTGGGCTGTCGAAACCACGTTAGGTGATTTAAACAATATTTTATTTCCATTATATCATGATTGTTTACAATACTGATATTGTGGATCTGAAAACAAGCCATAGCTTATATAAATTCATCTCCATGTAAATTGTAAATTTCAATAACATTGCTAAAATGTACAAATTTCAACGGTATTATATCTTACATTTTTACAAATAAATATATAAATAAATAAATCATCTTCATGGTCATCGTCATCGTCATCATTATCACCATCATTATTTAAAATCATTCATCGTCGCCTGCCAATTACCGTATCTGTTCAAAGCGCTTGGTTAGTTTTAAATACTTTTGAACTTCACTAAAAATCACTTCGTTGTACGAGTTACTTTCGTTGGGGTCGCCATATAGGAACGCTTTTGTATGTATGGATTTAAATGGGAGGGTATTTAATGTTGAGATACGCTGAGACGAATAATTTGGGCAGTGCTGAAAATAATGTCGCTGCCTTCTTGGGTATGGCCACATCTGCATGTCGGATTATGTGAAATATGCATTAAAAATGTATGGAAGTTTAGAGCACTTTTACAATTACGAAGTCTGGAATGGATAATCTGAAATTTACGTTCTCCATAGTAATAATATTTGGGTATTTTATGATCATTCACGCTTATCTTAATTTTGAAATTTTGTATAGTGGAGGCGTTTTGCGTATCGTAAGAAAGGCTGTTGAAAGGTCCACTGTTGAAGGCAAAAATTAGTTCTTATAATAATTGGTGTTAGAAGCTATATTTTTTAATTCATTCTTATTACGAACAGGGTAAGGATTTACTTCAGAAATTTTAGGTGGTACTAGAAGACTTAAGAAAGGGGGAACCAACTTATTGACCATTTTATACATAAGAATAAGCTTGTGCCTTATACGTCTTGTTGATAGTGGGTTATATCCAGATTCATAGTAAAGTACATTATGGGAAGTACCTCTAACAAGACCTGTGGAGATTTTCTCATTTTAGTGACTCAAATTTGTTACCGTTGTCCCAAACGACGTCAGCGTAGTCGAATAAGGGCAAAATAAATCATTGTAAATAATCTCTAAAGACTTAACGAGAAGTACGATATTTTAAGCCACGGAGACAGTCAATAGAGCGTTTAACTTTAGATATTACATATTCAGTATGGTTATCCCACTGACAATTACTTTGTAAAATAAGACCAAGGTGTTTGTGGTATATCGATTCCTTAATTCTTACATTGTTAAAATTTAATCCAAAAGAGGTTTGGAATTATTTTCTAGAGAATGCCATGGAAACTGTTTTTAGGGGGTTAAATCTTACTTTCCATTTAGTCGACCAGCTTTTAATCAAATTCAGATCTAAATTTATTACATTTTCACATTCGCCTGGGTTTTCAATAGTTAGATACAACGACGTATCGTCTGCAAATAAATGTATATTAGAATTGATATTTTCAGTAATGTCATTGATATAGATAAGGAAAAGAAGTGGACCCAATACTGATCCTTGGGGAACACCTGTGGTTATATTATTTAAATTAGAGCTTTCACCTTTAATAACTACCGATTGTTTTCTATTCGTAATCTAATATAAGAGTTAAAAGTTTACCGTGGATACCGATACAACTCAGTTTGTGAATCAAACCCTTATGCCACACACGGTCGAAAACTTTACAAATAGCACAAAATATGGCTTTTACTTCTTTACCGTTATCGAGAGCTGACGAAATATAATCATATATATATATCAATTAATTGATAAATAGTACAGTCATTTATTCTGAATCCCGATTAGAGAGGGCTTAATAAATGATTGATTAATAGAAAATTGTGTATATCTTTGTAAATTAGTCCTTTCCAAGTAGACTTAATAATGATATAGGTCTATAATTCTCGGGATCGTGAGTATCACCTTGTTTAAAGATTGGAACTACGATAGCCTGTTTCCATATGTTCGGAAATACAGTTGTATTGTGTAGGAAATTAAACAATGCGAAAAGGGGCTGGCTTAATGACGTAGCACAATTTTTCAAAATAATGTTGTTAACTCTGTCAGGTCCACTGGCTTTATTTGTCGAAAGTGAGATCAGCTGATCGCGTACCTTAGCCGTTGTGTAAACTGGCTGTTCAATTTCAATCGAATTAACACAAAGTTCCGGTGGCTCATCGTTAGCATCCTCAAGATGAGACTAACTCGAAAAATAATCGTTGAAAATATTAGTTTTTTCACAATCACCATAAAATAGTCTTCATTAACTTTCTGGGTATGGATTTCCGTGGAGGATTTGCCGGTATGAAAAGCATGACTTTTAACAAGTGTCCACCAAGCCCTTTTATCAAATCTCTCATAGTTAATTTTATTATCAATGTTATTGTAATATTCCTTTTTACATTTTCTTACTTCAGATATGACAAAATTTCTGTATTCACGAAATAAATTCCATGTATCAGGACTATTATGGATTTTAGCACTGTATTCACGAAATAATTTCCATGTATCAGGACTATTATGGATTTTAGCATGCGACCCTATTCCTTGTCACGTACAACCAGGTAATCGAAACCACAATAGTTGACTCACTCAATGACAGACCAATGCCCCATCTCTCTCCCCGTCTCTGAAGCAGACAAAGTTTTGTATTCGATGACCTGGGATTTCATCTATCAGTTTACAAATATAGGGGTGTGCTAAACCCAAGAAGACTGTGTATCCAGAAATACCAATTAACAGTTTGTTTCAAAAATCTAGTTTACTTGTTACAAATGCGTGAATTAATTATTAGTTTCTTGGCGATTTAAAAGTGCCCTAATCTTTCTTAATTTATAGAGTGAATTGAAATCAGACCTACAGATTTGATTAACTTGAGATGTCCTTGTCAAACAAAACACCTAACTATCTAACTGAAAGAGATGGATTAACTTCAACCCCACCCATTCTTAAATTCTCTAAACATCTCATTTGAGGGAAGAGGTAAAGTGTACGACTTCTGTCTTATCGTCGTTAAGGACTAAATGGTTTGCCTTCATCCATCTCCGATCTCAGCGAGACAAATATGCATTATATTTAAGATATAACTGTGCGTCATCAGCATACAACATCAATTCAAGATTATGGCGAACAAAAATATCTTTGGCCGATATACAACGTAAACAAAATTGGCCCTAAAACTGACCCGTGCGGCACACCGAAAGGTAATACTTGGGATTTTGATGAGTGTTCTTCCTGGTAGGTACGATATGAACTATTTCCAATTGATAAGCCAGAATACGTTTGAAAGTATTGGAGAGAAATCCAAGGGCACAAGTCTGTAATTTTCAAAAGATGGACAATTCTGAATAGTCTTTTTGTGTCTGCTTCTGCATTTCTTAATTTGAGGATGCGCCTAATTCGGATGATGATGGTGATTGTTGATTGGTTACATGATTATTCAATTGATTGTGTTGATTAGTATTAATGGTATTGGTGATGATTATGATGACTTTTAAAAATGATAGTAGGAAAACATGTGAAGATAAAGGTTAACTCACATAATTTTATCCCTATGAACTGATTGTGCTTTGTGTCTTAAAGATTGCTTTTGTCGATCACGTATACAATAACTATATAACCTAACCGATAATGTTTCCCGTTTTACTTCTTTATTTATCGACCCAAGCTGCTGAAAGCGTTTTTTATTCTTTCTTTCAACCTAGTAATTCGATATAAATCACCCAACGTCAATATCTTTGAACCAGAACGTGAGATCAGAGACTCTTTAATCACGTACTATACGTTTATTCTATCTGTAAATTGTATTTATACTAAAATACAATCGAATCTAATCTGACCCTTCTATCGGAAGATAAAACAATTCTCAACACCCTATTCCCCCATCGATTTTATATAACAATTGACGACAGAGCTAACGATTTTAAATAAGAAAAGAAAATGATATAAAATATTTAAAACTGAATGAATTGATAATGGTTACTTAGCTACGGGGGTAAGGACAATAGTTTATATTGATTATCAGGATGAGTGAGTGGAGACGTTCTTCTACACAACAAGTTAAGCATAGCCTATTTATTGATAGTGTCACTAGCAATGGATGTGTCGCCGTGATTAAATACTATATGAAGCAATTTGAAGCAAAATTATAATGGCGATTTTTAACATATCGCCTATATTGTTATTTTTTGGATTATGGGTTCAGATTGAGAAGGTGTCAACACAAGGTGTGTATATTTCTATCGATATATATTATGATAGATAATGTTTCTGTTATGAAATAGATAGCTTTGTATCGACTTAAAATATATTGTATATTTAAACTATACATTTTTTTAAAAAAAAGAAATGATTATCCCAACCTCACGTTTATTTTATTTTATAGAACAATTAACTATCGCTATAACTTGATTTATTATAGCGTTTTTTGAAGCGCACCTCAAAAAGGATCGTTTGGAATTAAATCCAAATCAAGCGTCTAATATTCATAATATTGTAGTCGTGTCTTTTATACGATGGGTCCAAGCATAATAAGAATGTAAAACAAAAGAACTTATAAAAGTCAGTATTAAATTAGTTTAATAATGATTATGACTTGATAAACTACATACGCGTCATTCCGTTTTAATCTTTCTTTTACTTATCCCACAAAAACTGTATTTAAAAGATATATTCCCTAAAGGATTGGCGATGCCGTATCCATTATTGTATACTAAATAGTAATCGGAACTGTTTTTAATGTATGTTTATATCTTAAAACGGGCAACAACTTAATATGAGTCATACATAGCTTCAATTTACATCATCAAATTCAGCAATTGTAACCTAGTCAAACTGAAAAATAATATATCCTGTTGTCGGGGGGAGGGGGGAGAGACATGACGGTATTTTGGAATTATTTTGGGATCATGATTCAAATCTCAAAATATGAGAAACTCTTTATGTTTTCTTATTGTCAAAGATGTATTCTTACAAATCGTATTGTTTTTTCCGAGGTGATATTATCAGGGTTTAAAGCTAAACAAGTCATTGTGAAAAATTATATGTTTTCACTTTGTGTAAGTATAGTGGGTTGGATGGCCGAATGGTTAGCGCGTGCGCGTTGTATCATAAGTCTGTCATTGAGTCAACTGGCGTGGTTTCGATTCCCCGGTTGTACGTGACAAGGAGTAGGGTCGCCTGTCCAACCTCGTGGGTTTTCTTCGGGTCCTCCGGTTTTCTCCTACTGCTAAAGACCCATACGTGCAAGCAAATTATTGAAATTAAAGTCAACCATATGTTAGTCCCGAAATGACCTAGTTGTGCCGAGTGGACGTTAAACCCCATTTCTCTCTTTCTCTTGTGTAAGTATAAGTTATTATCATATAAAGTCAGAGTTTCAC
The DNA here is from genome assembly GCF_932274485.2 of Patella vulgata. NCBI lineage: Eukaryota > Metazoa > Mollusca > Gastropoda > Patellidae > Patella > Patella vulgata. Next base: position 52,419,019 of record NC_065885.2, read on the forward strand.
AATATAGCCCGGGAATCCTTTCGGGCTTGCAAGAGCCACATCCACCTCCTAAGATATCTTGTTCAAATCAGACTAACGACATAGAACGCTAAATAATGTCTAATATAAATACTATACTTTAAAGTCAACAAAATAAAATATTCTGTCTAGTTTATTGGGCCGATTTTCTCGTCCGAGAAGGCTGATATTGGGACCAACTTTAAAATTTACCCACCGTGGTGGAATGTCTGGCGATATTTCATTGCGCTGCGGTCTGTAAAGAGGATGAGATCCATACAGTTACTATACCACTTTAAACGTCGTAGGTAGTGATTCCCATACAATAAACAGAGCAGTGTATTCTTATACAAATTATATCTCTGTCTTAAATTCTGGTACTTTGAGCATTTTACTAAAAGTTGATTTCATCTTCGTGCCTATATGTATGAAACAAGTAGTTATCTACTCACCTAAGTAATGATCCATCATAGTTTAAAGTAAAGTCATAACTAAAGGCACCAAAGTCCACACGAAAAATAACCTATTTTTCCTAGGCCGGAAGTAGGTCTTCAATATGTGCACATGTGGAATAAAACTAACGTTTGCATGTATAACAGTGCAGTCCTGATCCTTTGTACAGTTGATTCTGCATGTAGGGCATGAACTTTTACGTGAAGGAGACTGAAACTTACTTGATGAAGATTTAGGCTGCTCCGACTTTCCTCTCTTTTCCTTTGTTATTTTCAAACGTAGTATATTGACGGTCGGTTGGATGCTGAACACCAAAAAATAAAAGATCAAAAGCCGCCAAAGAATGCTTACAACCAGCATTTGGATGTTTTATAGCTAGTTAATAAAGACAATGCCGTGCCGAATGGTGTGAACGGGAGAAATTGCCGTCTAAAAAAAAAAACCCACATAACCCATGGCCTAGCCACCCAGAGTGCCCCACAAGTTTTATAAGTGGCCTAGCCTGATTCATGACCCACCTACCATTTTTTATGTGTGGCCTAGGTTTTTTTTTTTCGATAATAAGTGGGTAATTTTTTCGGTATTTAGTGATTTTTCGGTATTTAGTGATTTTAGGATTTTTTCTGTAATTAGTATCAAACAATTTTTTTCGTTAACTTTCAGTGTTTTTTCGGTACTTTTCGGAGGGTTTTTTTGTATATAGTACAGTCGTTGTCGTATTAAAGGCATTTATAGCTTTAAAGATATAAAATAGTATCTAGAAGAGACAGTACTGGTATATAAGGTTTTTAAAACGCCAGATACCTTTAAAATTACCTTCGTGTAATTTTATAGCAATATTGATCTTAGTACTTTTCAAGAGTATTTTTTTTTTTAGATTCTAACTGTTTTGTTAATCGACACGCTGTCAACTTACAATAAATAAGATAAACAGTCCATTACGTCATAAGCAACATTATAATAGCAATGAAATAATATGCGCCTATGGTATATAAACTAGTTAATAAAAATTTAGAGTGAGTCGGTAGTCTAATGCCTGGCTCACGCGATAAGAATTTGCTGACTGTGTGTAGACAATTGCAATTTGTGTATACGTCCACATATAGTTTTCTTACTCATAAGATGCCGCTATAGAGTATATTTTGTATCATTATAAATCGGCAAATCATCTTATTATTTATGTAGTGAAACGTATCACTTCGGTAACACGTGATGATGATCTTTGCAACACAGATAAGTTCTCTCAAACGCACAATAAAATAATTTATGGTGCTGGCATGCTGTATAAAATGCGTTTTATTTTAAAAGATAGGGGCATTACAGCTCTTAGAGTTCTGTGGAATACACCGGAACACCAAGATTGCACCCTTGTGTTAATTCAATAGGAGATGAATACCCGAGCCACTGGAAGCAGCATTACAACAACAGTGGAGAAGTATCCCACAAATAACTATATGTTTTTAAATCTTTCCATCATTATTAAATACATTTTTTCTGTGTAAAAATGTGAAAAAGATAAAATAACAAAATCAAAATATTAATAACCAAACGCATACACATTTTCGACGGCCCAGATAACGTGTCTTTCTACAGAACTGAGGACTTCCGAGGAATTGTTCTAAGAACGGACTGCTTTGTTGCGTTCTATATTGAGGGAATCCTGTGCGTCAAGACTCTACTACAATACGTAAGGGTTTGGGATGGTTGTTTACTCGCTTGGCTGTTTCGTTCTCGATTATCCTAAAAGTAAATTAGTCTCTAAATCAGATGAGGTTGTTCAACATATATGTTTATTTCCAGAGTGAATATATATGTTGCACTCTGCTTGAGTTTATATACATGTTAGTAACCAGGTCTGATTTAGGGCACCTTAAGATTAGCTCATCAAACAATTAGCACAGTAGATTTAATTATAAGAATACAGGGTGTGTTCCCACTTAGCCGGCAGACTGTTAATCCTTTGATTGATCTTAAAACTATAGTCTGTTTAAAAGTAGTCACTCAAGAACTGTTCACTAGTGTTCAGCGTTAATGAACTCTTAATCCCTCTTAATAAAATTTATTAACCAACTAATTAATGACATTTTGAACACAGTTCATGCCAGCGTTATGATTTCAAACATGAATTCAATTCACTATATTAATATAAATAGATGGTCGATATGTGTCGAAATTATATTTATTTTTAAATGGCAAACGTTCAGGTTAATATTCGCTTTATCTCCAATAATCGAGGTGGCCGATATTTAATACACAATGGTTACATGTTCAGTATAAAGTCAAGAGAACCAAATGCCGTCCATTGGAAATGTTCAACAAAAACTTGTCCAGCTACTGTAAACACCAAGAATGATGTTATTTAATAAATATTAAATTTGTTAAAATCAATATATTTTTATATGAGTAAGCTATTTAATGTTATTTAATAAAAGTTAAATTTGTTAAAATCAATACAGTTTTAGTCTTAAAAAAGATATGGACTATAGTTGATAACACCATTGTTCTAGGATTAACTCTGGATTAGCGGCAAAATTTGACATCAAAGCCTGCCGGCTAAGTGGGAACACCCCGAATACAGTTTGAATGAGCTTAAGTTATATATCTCTAGATATTTTGGTAATTAAAACAATTAGATTAATTTAGAACCAGTCTATCAAGATTAAGGGTTGATTAACGTCTATAAGAAATGGACATTTGTGATAATAATAAATATATATATATATATATATATATATATATATATATATATATATATATATATATATATATATACGAAATGAACATGTGTAAAATAATAAAATAGATATAAAACTTTAAATACATAATAATGTTGTATGTACACGTAGATTTATACTTTACTCTATCACATAATGGGGGTATGTGATAGAGTAAAGTATAACTCAACATGTATTGTATGTACATGTAGAGTTACACATTACTCTATCACTGTTCTTTGAGACAATCTGATAAAAGTACAGATCTATATTTCGTTTCCTTTTGTTTCTACTTTCGATGGCCTTTTCTACATGAAGATCTGATCAGTTGTAGTGGGAGGTCGTGTCAGGGGTCATACGTGTGGTTTTTTTTACCCTATGACGTCAGGCATTTGATTAACCAATCAGCGTTGATGTTTCTAGTGGAATACCCATAGTTCCGTACATCACACACCAAGAACTCGCCAAGAACGGATTGTTTCATTGGCTGATCCCTCACATCAACCAGTAGCGGGTTATATAACAGCTCTTCCAGGTCCTAGTGTAGTAAAGACAAGTAAAACGAAATTTTGAACTATAGAAAACGAAACGAAATAGGATTTGCGTTTTAATTAGATTGTCTTTGTGAGGCTATTTGTGTATGACCTTTACATCTAAGTTGTATGTATTATAATAGAATATAGCTGAGAGCTATTTCATGTTTTCTTTTAAAGACATCCATTCCAGTTTGGTGAAGTCGGGTGGTATAGGGTTATTGACCATATTGCACTAATAGTTCCACGAGACAGTATTGTATCAATCTCCAAAGACGTTAATACGTAGGATAACTTGGGTGTCAGTCACCCTGGTCCTAGTCGACATTATGCTGTCTCGACATTTTGTCTTTTGTAAGCTTTAGCATCAACCATGTCTTCCGTTTTTATGTCGGAAATTTACATAACCAGTTGAGGATTGAGACACTTGGTGGCCAATAGTCACTTAGGCATAGTGGGGATCTCCAGAATCCTTTACCAAAGAAGAAACGTCGATGAAAGCCAACGAGTTGCAAATATTCTGAGTACTTTATTTATAAATGTATGTAATTAGTAAATTATTAATATCTGTTAACAAATTTTAAATATATACACAGAGACAAAAGTATCGCAACGCCCATGTTTAAATATAATGATAGTATCAGATATGTTAGCTATTTTGCCTTCTGAAAGTTATTCAATCTTCTTGAACTGCCTCGAGGAGACATTGGGCCAGCAAAGAAAGACAAACCCTGAAGTTTAAAGTAGCTAAGTCTGAAAACTGAAAATCATCCAAAGTCTTCGACATTGAAAACACGAATTATTTGTCAATTTAAATCAACATTAATGTTGTTATCTTACTGGCAAAAGATGGGTTTCTGATATAGAATATTTAGGACAAAATATACATTTTACCATTGGTACACGAATCGTGTACCATAATACGTTTCAGTCCCATTTGTAACAAGGGACTTGAGGAACGAGGCTAGACATATTCCACAAGTCATGTCAAACGGTGACGCCATCTTATCTGGCGAGCGTGCTCAATAAATACTATGTAGACTGGAATAACCAGACGCTAGAGATTACTACTCGATTGAAACTTCTGACGTATTTCGCCGAACATAGCTGATTTGAAATTAAATTTAAACGGAAAAGATTGAACGCAAATCAGTTTATATACATTTTATTACATTATTATATAAGTCGCGACCCATTTGTGTCAATTTCTAGGTCCCATAAATTAGCGATTTATCTCCTTTAAATAGTGGATTTAATGTCATTCTGTCGAATGACGGAAAATGGATGAAAATAGAGGCGGAAAATGGATGAAACAAACCCAAACAAGATGAGCATTTTCTGCTTAGGGTAAGCAGAGATAAGCAATTTGATTGGTGGATGCTTTGGGACACGATAACTTTATTTCTAATTAAGTGAGAATGATGAAACTTCAATACTTTGACTAAGGTCGATAATGAACATTTTCTGCTGAGGGTAAGCAGAGCGATAAGCAATTTTATTGGTCGAGACTTTGGAACACAATAATGCTCCTTCTAATTGAGATGGAATGTCCAAACTTGGTGTAGGCGTTCATTAGGTGAATGCCTTGGCGGAGCTCGATGATGAACATTGTCTGTGTACGGTAAGCAGACATAAGCAATTTGATCGGTTGATGCTTTTAGGCACGATAACTTTGGTTATAATTAAGTGAGAACTATGAAACTCCGAGTATAGATTCATTATATCATTACCTTGACTAGGTTTGATGAAAATTTTCTGCTTAGGCTAAGGAGCGATACGCAATTTGATTGGTCAAGAGTTTGGACAATAACAACTCTGCTTTTAATTGAGGTAGAATGTTTAAACTTGATGTTCATTAGGAGAATGTCTTGACTGAGTTCATTGTTTAAGACTTCCTGCTAAAGCTACACTGAAAAAAAACTTGTGTTGAAACAACACAAACTTGTGTTGGTTTCAACACAAGTAAGGTGTCTCTATTTAACAACACAAACTTGTGTTGAAACAACACAAAACTTGTGTTAAATGTTGAAACAACACAAAACTTGTGTTAAAATGTATCAAACAACACAAAACTTGTGTTGAAACTTGTGTAAAATCTACACAATACTTGTGTTGAAACTTGTGTTGAAATTTCTGAAACTTGTGTTGAAATTTCTGAAACTTGTGTTGAAATTTCTGAAACTTGTGTTAAAATTTCTGAAACTTGTGTTAAAATTTCTGAAACTTGTGTGGTTTCATACAAACTTGTGTATAACCATCAACAAAAACTTGTGTTGTATTTTTCCCCAATTTATATCCAGTATAGCAACCTTTCTATGTAGGACCCCTCTCTTTGCTCTGTTAGACCTGTAAAGTTTGATAAAAGAAGGAAACAAAAAAACAAAAAATCATAGGAAAAAGTAAATTAATACATCAAAATAGATATTTGAAATGTTAACAGAAAAACAGAGAATTCTAATACTAATATTAATAACCAAACGCATACACATTTTCGACGGCCCAGATAACGTGTCTTTCTACAGAACTGAGGACTTCCGAGGAATTGTTCTAAGAACGGACTGCTTTGTTGCGTTCTATATTGAGGGAATCCTGTGCGTCAAGACTCTACTACAATACGTAAGGGTTTGGGATGGTTGTTTACTCGCTTGGCTGTTTCGTTCTCGATTATCCTAAAAGTAAATTAGTCTCTAAATCAGATGAGGTTGTTCAACATATATGTTTATTTCCAGAGTGAATATATATGTTGCACTCTGCTTGAGTTTATATACATGTTAGTAACCAGGTCTGATTTAGGGCACCTTAAGATTAGCTCATCAAACAATTAGCACAGTAGATTTAATTATAAGAATACAGGGTGTGTTCCCACTTAGCCGGCAGACTGTTAATCCTTTGATTGATCTTAAAACTATAGTCTGTTTAAAAGTAGTCACTCAAGAACTGTTCACTAGTGTTCAGCGTTAATGAACTCTTAATCCCTCTTAATAAAATTTATTAACCAACTAATTAATGACATTTTGAACACAGTTCATGCCAGCGTTATGATTTCAAACATGAATTCAATTCACTATATTAATATAAATAGATGGTCGATATGTGTCGAAATTATATTTATTTTTAAATGGCAAACGTTCAGGTTAATATTCGCTTTATCTCCAATAATCGAGGTGGCCGATATTTAATACACAATGGTTACATGTTCAGTATAAAGTCAAGAGAACCAAATGCCGTCCATTGGAAATGTTCAACAAAAACTTGTCCAGCTACTGTAAACACCAAGAATGATGTTATTTAATAAATATTAAATTTGTTAAAATCAATATATTTTTATATGAGTAAGCTATTTAATGTTATTTAATAAAAGTTAAATTTGTTAAAATCAATACAGTTTTAGTCTTAAAAAAGATATGGACTATAGTTGATAACACCATTGTTCTAGGATTAACTCTGGATTAGCGGCAAAATTTGACATCAAAGCCTGCCGGCTAAGTGGGAACACCCCGAATACAGTTTGAATGAGCTTAAGTTATATATCTCTAGATATTTTGGTAATTAAAACAATTAGATTAATTTAGAACCAGTCTATCAAGATTAAGGGTTGATTAACGTCTATAAGAAATGGACATTTGTGATAATAATAAATATATATATATATATATATATATATATATATATATATATATATATACGAAATGAACATGTGTAAAATAATAAAATAGATATAAAACTTTAAATACATAATAATGTTGTATGTACACGTAGATTTATACTTTACTCTATCACATAATGGGGGTATGTGATAGAGTAAAGTATAACTCAACATGTATTGTATGTACATGTAGAGTTACACATTACTCTATCACTGTTCTTTGAGACAATCTGATAAAAGTACAGATCTATATTTCGTTTCCTTTTGTTTCTACTTTCGATGGCCTTTTCTACATGAAGATCTGATCAGTTGTAGTGGGAGGTCGTGTCAGGGGTCATACGTGTGGTTTTTTTTACCCTATGACGTCAGGCATTTGATTAACCAATCAGCGTTGATGTTTCTAGTGGAATACCCATAGTTCCGTACATCACACACCAAGAACTCGCCAAGAACGGATTGTTTCATTGGCTGATCCCTCACATCAACCAGTAGCGGGTTATATAACAGCTCTTCCAGGTCCTAGTGTAGTAAAGACAAGTAAAACGAAATTTTGAACTATAGAAAACGAAACGAAATAGGATTTGCGTTTTAATTAGATTGTCTTTGTGAGGCTATTTGTGTATGACCTTTACATCTAAGTTGTATGTATTATAATAGAATATAGCTGAGAGCTATTTCATGTTTTCTTTTAAAGACATCCATTCCAGTTTGGTGAAGTCGGGTGGTATAGGGTTATTGACCATATTGCACTAATAGTTCCACGAGACAGTATTGTATCAATCTCCAAAGACGTTAATACGTAGGATAACTTGGGTGTCAGTCACCCTGGTCCTAGTCGACATTATGCTGTCTCGACATTTTGTCTTTTGTAAGCTTTAGCATCAACCATGTCTTCCGTTTTTATGTCGGAAATTTACATAACCAGTTGAGGATTGAGACACTTGGTGGCCAATAGTCACTTAGGCATAGTGGGGATCTCCAGAATCCTTTACCAAAGAAGAAACGTCGATGAAAGCCAACGAGTTGCAAATATTCTGAGTACTTTATTTATAAATGTATGTAATTAGTAAATTATTAATATCTGTTAACAAATTTTAAATATATACACAGAGACAAAAGTATCGCAACGCCCATGTTTAAATATAATGATAGTATCAGATATGTTAGCTATTTTGCCTTCTGAAAGTTATTCAATCTTCTTGAACTGCCTCGAGGAGACATTGGGCCAGCAAAGAAAGACAAACCCTGAAGTTTAAAGTAGCTAAGTCTGAAAACTGAAAATCATCCAAAGTCTTCGACATTGAAAACACGAATTATTTGTCAATTTAAATCAACATTAATGTTGTTATCTTACTGGCAAAAGATGGGTTTCTGATATAGAATATTTAGGACAAAATATACATTTTACCATTGGTACACGAATCGTGTACCATAATACGTTTCAGTCCCATTTGTAACAAGGGACTTGAGGAACGAGGCTAGACATATTCCACAAGTCATGTCAAACGGTGACGCCATCTTATCTGGCGAGCGTGCTCAATAAATACTATGTAGACTGGAATAACCAGACGCTAGAGATTACTACTCGATTGAAACTTCTGACGTATTTCGCCGAACATAGCTGATTTGAAATTAAATTTAAACGGAAAAGATTGAACGCAAATCAGTTTATATACATTTTATTACATTATTATATAAGTCGCGACCCATTTGTGTCAATTTCTAGGTCCCATAAATTAGCGATTTATCTCCTTTAAATAGTGGATTTAATGTCATTCTGTCGAATGACGGAAAATGGATGAAAATAGAGGCGGAAAATGGATGAAACAAACCCAAACAAGATGAGCATTTTCTGCTTAGGGTAAGCAGAGATAAGCAATTTGATTGGTGGATGCTTTGGGACACGATAACTTTATTTCTAATTAAGTGAGAATGATGAAACTTCAATACTTTGACTAAGGTCGATAATGAACATTTTCTGCTGAGGGTAAGCAGAGCGATAAGCAATTTTATTGGTCGAGACTTTGGAACACAATAATGCTCCTTCTAATTGAGATGGAATGTCCAAACTTGGTGTAGGCGTTCATTAGGTGAATGCCTTGGCGGAGCTCGATGATGAACATTGTCTGTGTACGGTAAGCAGACATAAGCAATTTGATCGGTTGATGCTTTTAGGCACGATAACTTTGGTTATAATTAAGTGAGAACTATGAAACTCCGAGTATAGATTCATTATATCATTACCTTGACTAGGTTTGATGAAAATTTTCTGCTTAGGCTAAGGAGCGATACGCAATTTGATTGGTCAAGAGTTTGGACCATAACAACTCTGCTTTTAATTGAGGTAGAATGTTTAAACTTGATGTTCATTAGGAGAATGTCTTGACTGAGTTCATTGTTTAAGACTTCCTGCTAAAGCTATAGCAGAGCCAAACAATTTCTTTGATTTTGATTCTATCTGATACAAAGTGATGAAACTTAATGTATAGTAGATAATCAGTCTGATTGCTCGATATTTTTGAAACAGATAAACGTGCAATTAATTAATATGCGTCATCTATTTATTTCGGTATTTCGGCGGGGGACATCAGCCTCACTGCTGGCTTGTTTTTTTATGTTATTTATACATTTTTCGATCTAGAAAAAAGATATATCTGTCCCTTTGGGACCCATTAGTTAAATCGCCTTTGTATTCATCTGACACATCATGTTACACATTTGTATTATTCAGACGTGGAGTAGACTTTCCGGGATATTTTTTAATAATTACGTAAATGTGATGGAGCAGTAATAGGATGTTTCTTTGTACGGGATAGATTGACCCCTAGATTGAAGCGGGCATTAACCACAAGCTCGTAGTAGAAGATACCATAATATAATTTTCCCTCTTGTGTTAACTCTTTTAGAAGTTTTGTTTAATATAAAGTAAAAAAGGAAATTTACAGTTTTCACGAGTTGCTGGCTGATTAAGCAGGACGTGTGTAGGGGGAGGGGAGTCGATTCCTATGTTGGCCGAAAATGTGCCTTTGGGTTTTTCATTGTTGGTGCAGGGCCAAGTTCTTGGCAATGAAGAGCGTCTTACCGTTAAGTCGAGGTGCCGTATACACATTGGCGTGCACGTAAAAGAACCCTTAAACAGCTAAAATTTTTACAGGTTGCCATTTGTGATTTCCTCGAGCCTAATAAGGAAGTGGTCCCTCCATCTTGATGGTTGGTTGTCGAAAGAGATATAGCTAAGCTAATTGGTGACATACAGGTGATAAAATATATTCCTATGGCTTCGCCAATTGTCACGGCTGTTGCTATGTATTGGACAGTTCTGTCTGACTCTCTAGTTGCTTCCATAGAAATAATCACAACTTTGTCCGTTAATGAAATAATCAGACCAGGAAGGCCGCAACACGCATAAAAATAATTCAAATGGGGCTATAAATCAAATACTAAGGACAAGCCTAGAACACCAAAGCGCGGACAAAACAAAGAAACAGACATTATAAACCATAAAAAAATACTATCAAATCAAGTGAATAGAATCTAGGCGCTGATCGTAAGCCTCCTCTGCGCTGTACAGTTCTCTATACCGATACTCTACATGTATATCGTGATAAGTTTAACATTATTTAGGTCAGTGCCCAAGTCAAGAACATAGACGGATATTTCATTACTGAGGATTAACTCGGGCTAATGGATATTGTAATTAATCAAAAATTCCGTTACCATTCATTTGCGCATTGTCCTCAGCATGTTTGAAGGTAGCATTGAAGCTTTGGTCTGCTTTATAATCAGTTTTCCTTTTAAGTTTCTGAAAGAAAAATTCATATATGGACATTGGCCACGTATTATTATGGAGCAGGGCGTGAGACTATAATTCTGGGTGTGGATTAGGTTACAATGAAACCAAATCATACCTTTTTAGTTTAGAATTTCTTTTCTGGGACGAAACTGGACATTTCCGAAGGCCGCGTGGTCCAAATTATGATGGCATTACCCATGTGAATTCTGTGTACAGGAATTCAATGTCTTTCAGCTAGCACGTCGTTTACGTTTACGTCATTGAGATTCGGTAGTCCCAGAACATTTTTCCATTAAAGATGACACGTTTGAAAACAAAGGATAAGCCAAAGCGGGTTCGATTATGTTTTGAGAACTTATCTGTCAGATTTTATACATTTTATGAAAAAGGGTTGTCGTTTCTCGTTAGAATGTCATTTTTTTTTTACAATTGTCTGCATTCCTTGTAAAAGATGCATAAAATGACTTATCTTGACAACGCCAACTAGCTAGCTAATGAGAGAGAAAATAATCTGCTCTATACTGAGACGCAGATCGATATGATGATGTGATTGGTGCATGTTGACGTGCGTGTACGTACATACAGCAGGTATACAGTAAAACAATTCATCAGATATCAGAACATACGCACAACATCCATACATCGATTATCGTCAATAGTGATAATATTATACATATAATATACACTTGTCAGTGAGGGCTACTATAGGATTTTTTGTATAGACAGAAACCAATCATAATGGTATAATCTTTTCAAACTTTAATCAAATGGCTCACTAAACAAACAATCCGATCTTTTCTCCTAAGGCTCTTCCCTAGCTTAATTTACAGGAACACGATCAACCATGCGTTAATATTTGTTCATGTTGTCATGCGACATGTTATTGAATATATAATAGACAGAATGAACCTTTATTCGACCGTTGAAAGTTTAATTTCCGTATTGACTTAAACCTGTATCAAAAGGAGATGTTGTGTATCAATAACACTGTATATATAAAGCAATGTAATTTAGATGCATTTTTCGATTTAATTTGTCTTATTATTTTTTATAAATGCATACATGATTTAATTATAGACTGATAGTTTTTAAATGTCCGTTATAAAAAGACGCAAAACTGACTCAATATGTGCCACAAGGACAACCATCAGTTTCCTTCTTTTTAATGTAACACAATTAAGGAAAGACAAGTGTAATTTATATGTTTATGTTTAAAATGAGTTATCCTTCAGGCGTCAATGGGCATATTTGCCTTTTAGTCTGGAATGTTAGGTCTTTAAAACAAAGCTGTAAAAATCTTCGTTACTGGTGTGTATGTTATCAATTTATGGGGATATTTTAAAAGCAAATACTACTTTAAAAGTTCACGTTGTGGTCTGAATCTGTATTCATAAGAAGAGAAAGTTCCTAGGGATTTTCCGGCGTGGTTCCCCCCTTGTCAGTTGTGCAGGATGGATGGGATGGGGCGAAAACCGAGGCTCACTGTACACATTGGTATGCACGTAAAACAAACCTTGACCGTTGGAATTGGAGATAAGAGAGTACCCCACCAAAAGGCATATGCCCGTCTTCATTAGCCCAGTCGGTGCACAAAACGTAGAACGTTAAACCCCATTTCATTTCATTCCGTATTCTCTAGCCATTGTCAAGTGGAAGCATCGGTGTTTCTAATGAATGATTTTTTTATTCTGGCGCAGGTGTGATTGGGCGTAAATGTTCGTTTGGACTGTAGGCCAAAAGTATCCTTAATTATATAGGCGCCCATCTTATTTTTTTCAGTTTTATATTTCTGCTTAAAGTAACAACTTTAAAATGATGCTGTTTATAGCATAAATTCGTTACAATTATTAAATGTATTTCACCTTTTTGCTTTTTTATTTTGTTATTTATTATGCAATTTATATTTCTGCTTAAAGTAACAACTTTAAAATTATGCTGTTTATAGCATAAATTCGTTACAATTATTAAATGTATTTCACATTTTTGCTTCTTTATTTCTTTATTATGCAATTTATCAAAATTTAGTAAAATAGGCTGAAAGTTTGACCACCCATGTTGAGGTTCAAAAGATCATTTCTAAACATTTTCTAAAATTTCTCTATTATCGTACATCCGATTTCGACAATTTCCTACTAGTGGCCTTTTTTTTCTCATGGGTTATTATATTTTTATAGTTTAAAGATGCATCATGTTAGAGCTAAACCTGCCTATTACAGGTCCCTTTTCTGACTTCAACTATAATCAACTCGCTAGATCACCAGATGACCGAGATTTAAATCGATTTAAACACCCGGGAGATTTAAAAAGTTAATCATAAAATGGATAATCGTGATTTATTATTGGTTGCCAAGTACTGTTGCTACGATAATGAACGATCTATGCTGCATCTTCAAATAGCCATTACTGCAGGGTGTTGTAGGACTGTTGTTTTAAATGAATTCTGATATTTTGCTTTAGGATGATTTTATTTTCAGGATTTCTACTGCTTTATGATTATGTTGTTTCAATAAAATTCTTATATTTTAGCTGAATATGGGTATCCTTATAGTTTTTGGTGTTAGTGTTGTTTTTATAGATGGATTCATCTATGACTGTTGTTCGAATAGATAGCTTTAATGATCTAATTAATGGCCACACCACCAATATGATGATGATTTCATTGAACTAACTTGTAAGAGGCGTTGTAAAGAATCATAAGTATGTATGTTTGTTTTCGAGGAATTCTTTCATATTAATTCTAATAATCTGGTTGTTGAGTTTTGCTTTGTAATAAATTCCAAAAGATCTTGTTGCTGTTGTTGTTGATTTCCTGAAAGTCCTTGTTCCATAGACTTCTGATAATTTTGTTTTTGGGTGTTGCTGTGGTGCTTTCGTGAATTCGTCTCAGATGTGGATGTGGTTTCTAATATCTGTTCTGAGTTTCTATGGGTATTGAGTTGTTGTTTTTAATGCATTCGTATAGTTTTGTTATAGAGCCGTTGTCTCCTGCGAGTATAACGAGGTATAACCCCCTTGAAATAATAACACTACTACACATTCAGTCATCGTAGTCAATAAAGCCATAACATGTCGTCAATGATGCAAATTTGTCATCCTTGGATTATTGCAAACTTTTTTTTATATATATATATACATTTATTTTATATAAATCATGTCCATGACTATTTAATGATGGTTAACATACTTGCACAAACACAAGAACACAGGGCCAATATGTCTGTTGCGGGTAATATTCGAATATCGGCCGAGAAATTCAATCGGAATTTGTCTAATTCTGGTTCGAGGGCTGACAAGGAAACTGTACCTAGTCATTCAGATGATACGAAAAAACAGGTCCACCCCTGACAAGTGTCCGAACAAAAATCTCTCACTCGCATGCGTATACTATTGCAATGAAAATTACCACAAATTACAAAATTGACCGAGTTATTGCGTTGACGGTAAACTACATTCCATTTCATTGCTGCTCTTTCTGGTGAAAATTTGCAGAAATGTATCTAAAGATTTTTATTTGATTAGTTGTGTCGAGGAGGTCTTGTTTCTAATGCCTTCCTATATCTTTGTTTCTATGGATTTATTTTGATAGAAATGATGTTCTAAATGGATTCATGTGTTATTTTTAATGATTTCTGGTAGTTGCTTTGTTTATAGAATTGACATTTAAAATGTAAAAAAAGAATGATTTCTTATGACATTATAATAAATATTAACAACTATAAAACAACTTTAGATTCATAATTGTTGTTCGGAAGTCGGTAATGGGAGTAAATTGATTTCAAACACAAATAATTATTGATCTGTAACCTGGTATTCATATTATAAAAATACATGTGCTCGCGTTTGATAAGGAAGAAAAAATACAGCAAAGCTTAGAGTGTCCATTGAGGAAACATCACGTAATAATAATAAATATTGTTGCTTCTTTATACTGATAATATCGTTTATCGTCTTTGATGTTGAAAGGCTCTGCGGGGCCATTGTGATCTTTGATTTATTTATAATAAACATGTATAGAATATTTTCTTTTCATATTTAAATTAATCGTGATCTTAAGGCGTTTTATTCGCAGTTGACGATTCTTAAATGTAGATGCATTTTCTCTCAAATGCAATTATTTAAATCGTGCCCAAACAAGAGGAAAATGTGATATTTAGTACACAAGTAGAACAAAAGGAATGCGAGTAATGTTATCCCTTGACGCCGATGTTAATATCTTCACTCTATAAAACAAAACCATTATAATAGATGACCAACAAAGATTTAAATCAGGAAAAAGAAGGAAAAGTGTTATTTAGACAGTAATCTAAAAGAATACAACAAACGCAAAGGTGATTTAATCTCTTGACGCCGATGCCGGTGGGTATAAGCCAAACATTTGGATACAGTGCCGGTACTCACTGATTATTTCTATTTTCATATTTATTAACATCGTTATTCATTGAACAAAAACATTTTAATTATTAGAATTATATACATTAATTTATTTTCCGTAGAATGTTTTGCTGGCATACACGTGTCCTTTAAGGCTTGATATTATCTCACATATGATTTGATTAAAATTGACTTGAAACTCTGTCCTTAGATACTGAACTATATGTTTGTTTTCAATCTGATTAGTGTTCAGTCTTTTAATTTTTCTTATTTTTGTATACTCAACCGATTGATTGATGATACTTATCGTTTATTACGGGGTTTACCTACTATTTCTTGATTGATGATACTCGTCGTTTTTGTTTGCTGTTTATTACAATTTTAATGTCTATTACATCATTGATGATATTATGGACATGTTGATGTTAATGAGGATTATTTACATAAGAAGTGGGCATAAAAGGGGTAGATACATCAACAAAAGTTCTTGTATGCAAAAATGTCTCTTAATAATCGCCGTCTTGAGAAGACCTGATGGACGGCCTTTTCCCTTCCCCGTGCCCGGTTGGTCTTAATTGATGATACTTATCGTGTCTTGTGGGGTTTGATGCCATCTTTTAATCAATATATACATAACACTGTAACCATGACATTATTTTTTTGTTATATAATTATTAATGGAGAATATGTATTAAAGACCTGCTCTAGCGCTTTCAGTTCCATCGATCGGAACATCTTTAGGTCTTTAATACATGTTCTCCATTAATAATTATATATCCAAAAATATTAGCACAACCCTGAAGCTACACTACGTTGTTTCACGGTAAACGATGAAAAGATAAAAATTATGTCGGCACAAACTGATATTACCATTTGTTTAAAAACATTGTAGCATTTTAAAATACCGTTTGTTCGTCTTTGGAGCTATTCGTTTAATAATGTCATTGTATAGAGATGGATACAGTACTATAATCAAATACATATTTAATACATGGTTTAATTGTCTATAGTTACAATTGTCCGTGGTTACGTAGTTCGTGTACACAGTTAACAAAAAGTAAATATGTATACACGTGTGTCAATCTCTTGTAATGGGTATAATTTAGAAACAATGAGTAGGAGATAATCTCGGGATAGATTAAGGAAATTAATGGACCATCTTTACTTATTGACTATTAAGTCGAGGAACGTATTTTCTTTAATAAAATGATTTTCCATTATTTTCCTTTTTGTTATGTCATTGACTTTGATTTTATAAAACGGGATCATATGGAACTTTATTTGTAGGTGTTGTTCACTTTTAAATATGTGTCTATTTACAAATAAGGGCCCATTTTCAATGTTACAATCCCGTCGGTGATCGAGTACTCTATCCCTTAGATGTGTGCCCATTACAAGTCAGACCAGCTGGTTTTACATATCATATCTTGAATGAAGATGCTTGTCGTGTTTTGGTGGTTTTACTTATCATGTCTTGATTCGTGACGCTTGTCGTGTCCTGCTAGATTTACTTACTGTATCTTAATTGATGATGCGTGTCATGTCCGGTTGGTTCTATTTACCGAATCTTGATTTGTCTGGTGGTTTTATTTACGGTATCTTGATTGATGACGCTTGTCGTGTTTTGGTGGTTTTACTTACCGCATTGGTGATACTTGTCCTGCCGATATATATTTACTTACCCGCTCTTAGTTGATGATGCTTATAGGACTGTTGCGTGTTAATTACTGCTTCTGGGCTGATGATACTTATGCTGTTAGGTTGATTTATTTACCTTCGACTGATTGAGATATTAATCGGGTCCTGCTCGTTTTCATACTGTCCCTTGATCGATGATACGTCGTTTCCATTTCTTCGAATCTTTGGCGATCCTTGCCGGTCCTTGTTGTGTCATGCTGGGTTTAAGTAGGACCATTTGATTGACGATACTTATCGCATACTGTTTTTCATTTTTCATCGTTCTCGTGTCCGACTGCTTTTACTCACTGGTTCTTGGTTTGTGATACTTATAGTGTCTTGATCACCGTATTTTGACTGATGATATCCATTGCTTCCTTGGGTGGGGGGGGGCGAGGGGGCTATACTAATGATGTCAACCATTACCAAGCGGCATTTACCAACTTCGCAATACACACCTTCGCCAAACATTACTTCTGGTGCCTTTTATTTCCCGTATAAGACTTTCTCTCCCTTCTATCTACCAACATCTACAGGATCGCATAGTCTTCCATCGCCTTCAACATCATTAAATAATCATGTTGCTAATCATAAAACCTTATTAACTCATCTGTATTATCTAAATCGTGATATATCCGACACAACTCGTGCGCTCCGGGTTGTTTTCAGATCCCATGGTATTTTCCAGTTTTCATCTGATTGGTATCATGTCGTGATGTCGTGGTGTCGCCCTTCATAAGGCGACAACACGACAACCAGACAACACAACATCACGACATTTTAGCCCGACATCCCGACAACCCGACATAACGATATCACGACATCACGACATTTTTAACCCGACAATACATTTTCACCCGACACCACGACATTAAAAATGTCGTGGTGTCGTAATGTCGGGTTGTCGTGGTGTCGATTTTTCGTTCCATCCAAAAGACTACACGTTATCCCCTGCCAGGCCTTCCGTCCTGTACCACTGTAAAGAGGAATCACGCCGGAAAATTCCCGATGAGCTTTCTCGGCCAACGCAGTGATCGAACACGAGACCTCAACGTTAGCGAGTCAGAAAAGTAGGACATTAAACCCCATTTTCGGATTGATTCCTCTTTGACAGTGGTGCAGGACGGGAGGCCTGGCAAAGGATAACATATAGTCGTTCGTATGGGACGAAAAACCGAGGCCCCATTTACATATTTGCGTGCACGTAAAAGACCTCCTGACAGTTGGAATTCAATATAAGAGTAGGTCGTAGCGCCGCTATACGGGTAAAGTTTCCCTCATAGTACACTGTATAGGGTATGTCCGTCTTCATTAGCCCAGTCAAAGCAGAACGAAATGAAATGGAGTCCAACGTACTGTTCTGCTCTGACGGGCTTACACCATTCAGTGTGTTATGGGGGAGATTTTTGCCCGGACAGCGGCGCTAAGACCTACACTTATATCGAATTCCAATTGCCAATGTAAACACGGGACCTCGGTTTTCCGTCCCATCCGAACCACTAGACAGCTGTCCTTGTCAGACTCTCTTTCCTGCACCTTTGACAAGGGGAAATTACCCGGAAAATATTGATGAACTTTCTCGGCCAACACCGGGGGCGAACCCGCGACGTCCAGGCTAGCGAGCTAGCATCTTACTCACTTAACCACTGTGGCTCCCGGAGCAGAACAATTGGACGTTACACTCCATTTCGTTTCATTTCATTTTCAAACAATTCCGAACCAATCGGACTATTGAAGATAGGCATACCCTATACAGAGTCATATGACGGAAATTTCCAATGGACCGTTGCATTTCTTCATTGAATTTCAACCGTGAAGGATTCTTTTATGTGTACGCCAATACTCGACACAGTTCTTTGCCAGGTCCTTTGTTCTGCACTACCGACATGGAGAAAGCGCGCTGCAAAATCCCGGGGAACATAATCATAGTATTGAGAGGAATATGGCCGATAACCCGACATCACGACAACCCGACATCACGACACCACGACAACCCGACAATGCGACATCACCACATCACGACATTTTAGCCCGACAATACGACAATAAAAATATCGTATTGTCGGGTTAAAATGTCATGATGTCGTTAAAATGTCGTGTTGTCGGGTTGTCGCCTTATAAAGGGCCACACCACGACAACATGACATGATACCAATCAGCCACCATAAAAAAAACCCGACGTCCACCACTTTTGGCGTGCACGTAATAGAGTCCTTAACAGTTGTAGCTCAAGGAAGGGCATGTTTTGTAACTATGTATATACTGAATGAATAGTGTTAGAAAAATCAAGCAAACTATAAAATCTTTTAATTTATTACCGGTACTATGAATATACAGATTCAGGATATAAATTCAAAGACAATATTCACATTATTCAATTTTTATTTTGACTGAATGCAAAAATCAAAAATAATATTTTTCCATTATTTTATTTGAGAGAACACTGGCCTAATGTCATTATCATTTAGAGCTAATAACACACTTATATAAAAAATATAATAAGATGAGAATATCAATACAGGATATAGTGTCTTCAGTCAAGCGTTGGTATTTTCTTTGTGTACCTTCGATTATTTCTTTTCATATTATCGTGTGGAGTAAAACGCGACGTTAACCAAGGGCTCGAGTTATTTACCAATCGATTTATTTTAACTAATACATTTTTAAAAAAAAACCGCGAGTAAAAAATTTCCTTTTGTCTGCTTGGATTCGCTGTTTATGAATTATTATTACCGCTCTGTAAAATACAAATCGATAAACTAGCTCGATATTTATTGAAATATGTGTAATATAAGTAGAAATATGTGAAATTAACGTTAGAACTCTGTGAACTCATCCTAGAATCGCCAGTGATATTCTATGATTATATCATTTAATGTAACAAAACTAGTAATATTTCATGAATATATCACGCAAAGTGATGTTTAATCTAACCACAGAAGTAAAAGTTCATGACTATATCAAGTAACGGTATATTAGAGAGATATTTAATATAACAAACATCAGTGATTTTCCATGAATATATCACGTAACGGTGTATTAGAGAGATATTTAATATAACAAAACTAGTGATATCCCATGAATATATTACGTAACGGTGTATTAGAGAGATTTAATATAACAAAACTAGTGATATCCCATGAATATATCACGTAACATGTATTACAGATATATTTAATATAACAACACCAGTGATTTTCCATGAATATCACGTGACGGTGCATTTACACGGACATTTAATATAACAACACCAGAAATACTCCATGAATATTTCACGTAAGAATGTATTCAAGACATATTCAATATAACAAAACCAGTAATTTTCCATGAATATATCACGTAACTGTGTATTACAGGGACAATCAATATAATAACAGTAGTGATATCACATGAATATACCACGTATCGGTTTATTAAAAAGACGTTTAATATAACAAAATCATTAAAAGAAGCACTGGCCCATTTTTGATTTGACGTAATATTATTATAGAACTCTTTGAATAGGTTTCATTTATAAGACCTGTTTGTCAGACGTTTCCTTCAAAGATTCGTTTGTGTGTTTATGGATAAGGCAATGGAGATTATTTTTTGGTGCCATTGATATTTATTTGAAACGGAACAGAATTATTATTAAAGGCTCAATGCCACTCTTGTTGTAACTGAATAATATGTCCCAATCTTTATTCTGGTCAACAAATTGTACTATTTAACAATATTCCAATTAATTGATGATACAAATTTCATCTTAACACACCTAATTTAAAAAATTGGAAAAATTCAACTAAATGATTTGAAAAGCCTGACGTAAAGCTTTTCAAATATGACTTGGATTTAAAAATATTTTTGAACCCTTTGGACAAGTAAAATAGAATTTAATGGATAATTTACACAACAGGTAGGACACTAACACGTCTAGTACTTAGAATAAGGCTGTTTTTTTCTGGAGCTGTCAAGCCAGCAAGAGTGTTATTGTCCCTTTAAGGATATCTGTCATCTCTCGTGAGCATGGTACGCACTTTCTACGTTACATTATGTAATTTGTTTCGTAAAAGGGGCACAATCTACTCCATTATTTAACAGATTAATGGGTCGTTTATGCCTTGTATGTCGTTTGCACGAAACGGTACAGATAATCTTTTATTGTTTGATAGAGCCTTTTAATAACTACGTGTGGGCTCCATGCGGGGGGGGGGGGGGTCCATCAAAAGAGCTCAAAACCAGACCAGTACTTTCTAGAGGAAAATTTTGCGTAGAATACGATGCCGAGTGGTAATCAGTCCGCCGTTGGGGCGTTTTCGAGATATTCGGGGTTAAGGGCCAAAGGGGTTAATTTGCACTGAAAGTGAATAGACACCAGTCTGCCGGCCGCGGGGGTTTTCTGGAATCCCAATCTGGGAAAACCGACGTAAATCTGTGTCCGGAAAACACGTATCTGACGACGTTATTAAAAGTTTGCAAAATTTTATACGCCCCTGTTTGTCCGTCCGTCCGTCCGTCCGTCCACAATTTGTTTGTGGACACTCTGCAGGTCATAATTTTTAACCGATTTTTACAAAACTTGAAATATAGGTCTATCTCCCTAAGATCTTGGTTCCTTTCGATATTGGAATATATCGGGGGATAACATTCATGGATTATGGCCCCTGATTGTTCGAAAAATCACGTTTTTAGCTTGTCGACACTCTAGAGGTTACAATTTTCATCAATCTGGTTAAAACACAGATCCTATTTCGTTTCGTTTTTATAGTTCAAAATTTCGTTTTACTTGTCTTTACTACACTTGGATCTGGAAGAGTTGTTATTTAACTCGTGTTCTGAATGGTGTCAGGGATAAGCCAATGAAACGGTCTGACACGGCGAGCTTTAGGTGTGTTCTGCACGGAACTATGGGTAATCCACTAGTAACATCAATGCTGATTGGTTAATCAAATGTCTGACATCATAGAGTCATAAGTCGGCCTTTTGAACCCTGACGTGACCTATCGCTATAACTTGTCAGATCTTCATGTAGTGTAGGCCATCGAAAGTATAAAAAAAAACGAAACGAAATATAGATCTGTATTTTAATCAGATTGAATTTTCATCTGATTTTGATGAAACTTGAAATGCATGCTTATAACCCAAAGATCTTGATTCCTTTCGATATTTGCGCATATCGGGTCGTAACTTCCTGAATTATGTCCCCTGATTGTACAAAAAAATCGCGTTTTTAGCTTGTGGTCCCTCTAGAGGTCACAATTATTATCTGATTTAAAAAAATTGTTCGAATATATCACCGTTACACCAAAATTGTCGGACAAAATGGCAGCCCCTCGTACGCAAATAGTGTAAACGTGTGGTATTTTAAGGTTGTGGACCCTCTAGAGGTCATAATTTTGATCCGATTTTGATGAAACTTGAAATACATGTTTATAACCCACAAATCTTAGTTCCTTTCGATATTTGCGCATATCTGATCGTAACTTCTTGAATTATGGCCCTTGATTGTACAAAATTTAGAGGTCACAATTTTTTTCCGATTTAAAAAAAAAACGTGTGAATATATCACCGTTACACACTACGATCTTGGTTCCTTTTGATAATGGCGCATATCTGAACGTAACTTTCTGGATTATGGCCCCTGATTGTTCAAAAAATCGCATTTTTAGCTTGCGGATTCTCTAGAGGTCACATTTTTTTTCGATTTTAAAAACCGTTTAAATATATCACCTTTCCACCATAATGAAGTTTGAATTCGAATTTCGGGAAAATTGAAATGAAATTGCCCAACAAAATGGCCGCTCTTTGTACGCAAATTGTGTAAAAGTATGTAATACGAAGGTTGTGGACCCTCTAGAGGTCACAATTTTTATCCAATTTTGCAGGGGAAAAGTTTGGCAGGCTTCGTGACGCGGCATATAGGCTGTAGTCCAGCCATGAAACTTGTTTTTCGGACAACTAGTTTCATTATGTATAGCAATCGTTGTGAAACTAAATCGGAAAGATTTCGATTTGTTTTTACCTATTATTGAAACAGGTTTCGAAGTGTTTTGGTTCTGTTATGCAAGATCTTTTTTGACGTTCCAAAGTAAAAGTTCGGTACTTAGAACACCTAAACATAAATTTTAAATGTTCCTATTATTTTTTAGAATAGATTCCGCTTTGATTTTGTATTTTACGCTGACATTTATTGCTTTAAATCTTCCTAGTGCAAAAACGGAAAATTTGACCTTTTGACCTTCGGGGTGACAAAGAACAAGGGTGAATTTAGCATGTTTACATTTTTATTGAAAGGGTGATTACTTTCGATCATTTTCAGCATGTGTTCATGTTACAAGAATGGCTGCGCATTTACGTTGAGTGAAAATGACCTCATTTGACCTTTAACCTCGAATATCTCGAAAACGCCCCAAGGGCGGACTGTTTACCACTCGGCATCGTATTGTACGCAAAACCTTACTCTAGACATGTTGGGTTTGGTTTTGTGCCCATTTGATGGACCCCCCCCCCCCCCCAACTGATCCTCGAGACTAATATAAAAACATTATACATCGGCAATATTGCCGTTCCGATAGATTAATACAGTGGGTGATTCGTGTGCTCTAGTTGATGACAACGGTAAAAATTTTCTGCGTGTATGCATGTGGGATTATCAATTTTTCCTGAATTCTCGGGATCAGACACGGGTGCGTGTCAGTGCCGGACTGGTGAGCCGAAGGCCCACCTGTCAGGTCATTGACCAAGGACCAAACAAGTACGCGCCGACAGGCGTGTCACGGGCGCGCGAGCAGTTTTCAATTTTGAAAACTGACAACCGCAAACCCATTTTCCAAGCATTTCAGACCAAAGCAGAACAAGGCAAATTTTTGATTTCCTGATACAATTAGATGAATTTGAGAATTCTCTTCAATGTCAAAAACAAAAGATGAATTACACGGTTCTCGGTATAATGAGGTCAAACTCATAAAGTTCTTTCCTTGTAGTACACTTCTTTTTTTTTGTGTTGTTTGTCAGTCATTTTTTTCCTATATTTTCTTTGTCCTGTCCTGTGTCCTGTCCTCTCCTTCCTTCTTTCTTTTCTCCCCCCCCCCCTTCTTTCTCTTTTCCTTTTTTTCTTTTTTCTTTTCCTTTTTTTCTTTATAGGCTTAGGCCCACTTTTTTTAATGAGCTTAGGCCGTGGGCCCAGTCCGGCACTGGTGCGTGTTATATATTGCGGCGCGTTATACGTGGGTGTTTACGGTGTGTTTACTTACTATGTATTTCACAATTTCTATGTATTTAACAAACTTATGTTTTTCTCTTTGCATTTCAGTTACAACACTTACCATAGCTGTATCCACGCATAATTCACACCAGACGTTTTCTGAACTTCTGGAAGGTCCTGCAACCGGAGGTGACCACGATACAAAAAATGTTTCACATATTTTCCAAGTTCTGAATGGTGCTGACTATTTGAGTACTACCGATTTGACCGCATATGATATACAAAACGTAAGTTGATTACTGTATCATCCTTCTAATTACGATGTCACCCTTCTTATTGTTATATATCCCTTTTAATTACGATATAACCCTTTTATTTACGATATAAACCTTTTAATTACGATATAAACATTTTGATT
Source organism: Patella vulgata (assembly GCF_932274485.2). Taxonomy (NCBI): domain Eukaryota; kingdom Metazoa; phylum Mollusca; class Gastropoda; family Patellidae; genus Patella; species Patella vulgata. The sequence goes on from NC_065885.2 coordinate 52,443,804, forward strand.
ACGATATAACCCTTGTATTTACAATAAAACCCTTTTATTATTTTCATGTGGGTGCATATTGTCGTCGCCCCTGTCCGTGCGTCCGTCCGTCAGGTCACAATTGCTATCCGATTTCAAGGAAACTTCAAATATAGGTTTATCTCCCTAGGATCTCGGCTCCTTGATTATGGTCCTTGATTGTACGAAAAATCGCGTTTTAAGCTTGTGGTCCCTCTAGAGGTCACAATTTTTATCCGATTTGAAAAACCGTTTTAGTATATCACCCTTACATCCTAATGATGGTTGAGTTTAAAATTCGTGAAAATAGGACCAGAACTGCCGGACAAAATGGCCACCCCTCGTACGCAAATAGTGTAAATATATGGTATATCAAGGTTGTGGGCCCTCTAGAATTCATAATTTTGATCCGATTGTGATGAAACTTGAAATATATCTTTATAACCCAAATATCTTGGTTCGACTCGATATGGCCCTTGAATGTTCGAAAAATCGCTTTTTGTTTAGTTTGTTCTCTATCCATCTCTTGCAAAATGTGGGCGTATCCTGCCAGGAAGCCGCTGGTTTACGATATAATCCCTTTGATTGTGATCTAGCCCTTTTACTTACGATATAGCCCTTTTAATTTCGATAGAGACCATTTAATTGCGATAGAACCCATAAACATTCTAATTACGATAAAATCCATAACCATTTTAATTACGATATAAATCCTTTCCATCTAAAGTAAAGTAGACTGACTTATAATCCCTTTCCTGCTAAAATTTGTGCATAACATTGCAATTATGGGTCCTGAATCTCAAGTGTTTGACGAACCAAAATGGTGATTGAAAGACTAGGAATGAACTGACTAAAATCGCGGTCACACTCACATCTTACGGTCACGCATGTGGTTGGCCGTAGTTCATTTGAACGTTGCTCACCGTAGTGCCACTACGGTCAACTAGGTTGAAGTATAGGGTGAATGGGTTCCTACTTTACCCTACTTGTCCCTATACCCTAGTTGACCCTAGTTAACCGTACTTAACAGTACTATGGGTGTACCGTGAACGTAATTCAAACGTATTCCAACCCTATGTAGTTGTCCTGGGTCAAGTAGGGTCAAGTACGATAAAACTACGGTCACATTAGGGTGTTTGAACCCAAGATAACGGTAGAGATATTTTGAACATAGGGCTAACATGGTCGAATCATGGGTTTCTTGAAGTTCAAACTATGTTTATAACTACGTTGAACTACGGTTAACTACGTCTAATTACGTTCAATACGTTTAACTAAGGACCGTAAGATGTGGCCGCGACTTAAAACAAAAAATAACCAAATAGAAATCTTCACCTCACACTGTCGGGTAAATTGAAGCACCTGTAGCCTGTTTGCAGCGCTTGTATTAAAACCTCAACGATAGAGTTTAAGACTACACATAATCACAAATAGTGAGCTATTAAAATATTTTGGTCCCAATGTTTGTTTTCAAGACGATCATGTCTAAGTTATATTATAGTCATCTGATGTTTATATGGGTATCTACTGATTTCACTTGGTGTGATCATAAAAGCAGTCTTTTAATTAAAATAACAGCACACCTCTTAGATACATGTGAACGGTCTGTCTTTGCGGGCTTTTAATTCACGTCAATTCACATATACATCCGATGTTTTGTTTGTATTTTAGGCTCGAATACAAGTGTACAGTAGAGTTGGTGAATTATTACAGGAGATTGTTGATTGTAACGTAACTAGTAGTAAAGTCTTAGTTAGCTGTGGTCAAGGAAATACAATATTTAAACCGTTATATGGGTTAGTATATTAATATATTATCATTATATTTTCAGTTCAGTTGGCCTGACCTGGGTCGTATTAATGAATGGAATATAAGCCCTGAGTAGAATTATACCGGCCGCCAGGGGAGAAAGGAGGAAAATGGTTTGGCAGGGGGATACCAAGAAACGGGATTGTTGCCGATCCGTGTCCTGGCCGATTGACCCCTGGGAGGGCCTGGTTGGCAGCAAAATTTGACATTTAATTACACATATTTTAATTACAACTTCCCCTCACAATGTATGAATAAACGTGACCTTTGAACTGTGTTACGTAATTTTGCTGGCAGCACTTCCGGTCAAGATAAAATTGCTGCCATTGGTGTTTTTATATCTTACATACTAGCTTGATGATTCTGAGAATGTTCGAGCTTTCCCTCACAATGTATGAATAAATGTGCCCTTTAAACTACGTTACTTCCGATCAGGTTAAAATAGCTGTCATTGGTATTTTAAGGTAATATTATGGATGTATTATAAGGTCCATGGTAATATGTAATGTGCTGAATTATCTGCAACAAGATTTATCCATCCCTCATCACGTGTAATTGAATGGGTTTTGGTGTTCACTTTAAGGTCACTGTTCAAGGTCACGGTCAGTTGAAAGTTGCTGTCGGTGATGTTTTCCCATTCAGTGTCCTCTGTGTATCAAAACCTACGACAAATCGCTTTTCCATACATAATGTGTAATTAAATGTAACATTTTGCTGCCATCCAGGTCCTCCCAGGGGTCAAGCGGTCAGGACATGGATCGGCAGTAATCCCGTTTCTTGGCATCCAGGTATCACCCACAATTTCATCATGTCAAACCTTTTCCCTCTCTTCCTGTGATCAACCGTCCCTGGTGCCCGGTTCAAACGTCTCGTTTTCGTTCATTATCGTTATAAGATGGCTGCATTGGCATTGTTAGAACGATTACCGAAAACTGCTGTATCTTGTCATTCTTATTAGCAAAAATACAGAATTTTAGGATTTCTTTGTCATTTAAGCGTAAATTGAAACATGGAAGAATTGGGTATAGCTATTCTGAAAACCAAATATACCATTTTATGATTATAATTTTTTCCTTGGAGTGGTTTAAAGGCGTACTACTTGCAGATCCCAAAACGAATAAAAATATCTACAAGACACGTAGGAGATATGAAGAAATAATATTTAGGACCTTCTACTACTTTTATTCCATTTTCCTGGGCATAACTCACATTGTGTTCTGTAAACTGAATGGAATCAAATCTCAGTTAATCAATAATAACGAATGAACAATAAGAGTGGGACTCTATCACCCATACACACACTTCACTTATTTTCTAGACAATTCTCTCTGCTTCTTTTTCAATTTTCAACACATTTTTGTGTTAATCTTCTTATCTAGTGGAGCCACGGTGGCTAGGTGGGTAAGGCGCTGGCTCTCAGGCTGGAGGTCGGGTGTTCGATCCCTGCATTGGCCGAGAAAGTTCATCCCGATTTTTCGACGTGGTTTCCCCTTGTCAGTGATGCAGGACGGAGGGCCTGACAAGGACAGCTGTCTAGTCCTTCGGATGACACGAAAAACCGAGGTCCCGTGTAAACATTGGAATGCACGTAAAAGATCCCTTGGCAGTTGGAATTCGATATAAGAGTAGGCGATAGTGCCGCTGCCCGGGCAAAATTTCCCTCATAGCACAGTGTATGGCGTATGCCCGTCTTCATAAGCCCAGTATAGGAGCAGAACAGTAAGACGTTAAACCCCATTTCATTTCATTTCATCTAGTGGGATAGTACATTTAGGAAAGCGATCGATTTTTCAATCAGCAGCTGTTGCTAAATAGATATTCAAAGTACAATTTCTCTTAATTTACTCTAAGGTTCTTGATTTCTTATTCAAACCATCGTGCATTTCAAGTAATGGTGAGTCTTCCTTAAAGATTCAGCTGCGTCGCAGCTGCGTCAAGTATCTGTCCTTGGTCCATTGTTATCTACCATGTTTATTAATGACCTGCAATTATATCTAAAATACCGTTTCGACCTGTTTGCTGATGACACACCAATCCACCCGTCATCGCCGACTGATCTAGTCTATAGTATAAAATGTCAGTTTTGTTCAATAAACGAAGACCAGTCGGCTGAAGTGTTCCAGTAAATACACACTGAAATATGTTCTGGCCATTTAAACACCCCAAAGAATAACATGTTCTTCGAGGTCAAGATGGCATCAAACGTAGTATTTTATTTAATAGTCTAAAGAACGCCTTTTAATCCTTATCTTTTTATATATTAAATTACAGTAGGAAGCAACAAGGCTTTAATAATCTAGATTATGCACTTTATTTTTGACCCAGATCAGATAGTGTGTTCTTTTGTACTGATGAAAGTGACTGGGACATCACACATTCTCAGACGATATCAATTAACAAAACAAGAAACAATCTACTTAAACAAATCATACTCGGTTCATTTCTTATTAGCAGGGGAGTTGGTACAATAATTTATTAAAAGAGTGAGAACTTGGTTTCTTCTATATTAAATTGACTTAATTAACCCCTTGAAGACAGTCTTGTGTACCAATACAGGCACTTTGATAAATGAAGAAATTCACATGATCTGAGCACCGTTTTCAAAGAAAACTTGTCAGATGCTAATGGTGTACAACAAAAATATTACGAAGCAAAACTGGCATGTGATTTTAATGGAATTAGGACTTGGAAATTATAGGCCTACTCTAAACTTTTGTTTGAGCATCTACACAAATCTGTGGTTTGGATGGCAAAGCGTGCAATCATGCTTAAGATTCTCTCCTGGGCGTGATAGATTGTTATATAAAATCAATTGTAAACAAATGACAAAGGATTCAAAAGAGATTATCATTTATTTAGAAGTCTGTTTCTCATTATCCATAGGTCCCATTCTCTTCATTCTCTGCTTTTATTATAAAATATTGATGTTTTAATCTAAAATGTACTTGATCTTATATGCAGGACACTTCTTACATTTTGCTACATAAAGCAAATGGATCAAAATTTACTTCGTTACATGAATAATTAAACATTTTATGCGGTTTGGTTTTGTAATGGTTGAAGTCCAATGAATCTGATTGATTGAAATTATCTTTACTTTTGTTCTATAAAATTATAATTAAACCTATAAAACCTAATTTATTTTTTTTTATATAAACTATAGATTACGTCACGGCTTGGATTCAGTCGGATGAAAAGATTTCACCCAACGCTTATAAGTGACCCTGGCTTGTTAATATTATCTGCCAAGAGTATCTGCAGGAGTTTTAATGCATAATTGAAACACATTTGGTCATGCTTTCCTATTGTAGAGATTTGTCGACTTTCAGAATATTGTAGTTCACAAATGGAAATCACTTTAAGTATATACACTCTCCCATCAGCTGAGAAACTCTTTTATATTAAAAACGTAAATCGGCAAACTGTTCCACAAGTAGAGTGTTTCTTTAAAATGTATTACTCTACAGTCTGTAATGTATCTGTTTAATAGCTAAAACTATCAGGTTCTGTGTAACATCCATTATTTGAGGAATATTAGTGTCGTAGGATCTGCTTTTAACAAGGGAGGGGCAACAGGAAAAATGGCACAATATTGTAAATAGGGCAATAGGAATATGATGACATTGGTGCGGGCATTACCATCAGTATTTGAGGTAATTTTTTCGAAATTCGACGGTACTTTTTCAGAAGGGGGGTTATTATTTTAGAAGGGAGGGTACTTTGTCAAAAGGGAGGCACTTTGTCTAAAGGGAGGGGCAGTTTTTTTCTAAAGGGAGGACACTTTTTTTCTAAAAGGGAGGGCACTTTTTTTCTAAAGGGAGGGTACTTGTTCAAAGGGATGGCACGTGGAAATCTCATCGCATTCGAGTGTTATCAAACATTTTCGGTTTCTTTTGTTTTTGCAATTATGAGGGTAAGCTGCCTACTCTGCCTACCCACCGAAAACGCATGATTATGGCATATCTTGTAAATATCGTTAAGGGTATAAACAACAAGACACTGCCTTACGTTAACCCCAGATCCGTTTGCCACAAAATTGTAAATACATACCAAAACCTGACAGAAAATGTAAAATCAAACAAATTCTAGACCAAAAAGTCAACAAAAAGGGAAAATGAAAGAATTGCCATAAATAGATATCATGAAATCAGGGGTTACAATTAGTAGTCTTGGGCTAGATGCGTTTCTCCAATAATGTTGGTAATCTTGAGTCATACCAACTTTCTGCGAACTTGGCAAAAGGACCCCAGCCCCAACCACCACTTCCATATTGGCAACGCCACTATATTTGACCAGCAGAGCTACAAATTTAGAATTTCTCTGGTTTTGCGAGGATGGTTTAGATGGTACGAAACTCCCTTTTAATTAATCTTCGACGTCATTTTCTGCATCGATTATTGTCCGTTACGATTCTCTTAATGGTTTGACGTCTGAGATTTCAAGCTGTCGATAAAATATTAATACATTAGTTTTCACCATCATGAAAACAAAAGCTCACTTTTAAACGTATGGTAGATTTTTTTTTCGATTAAATGATTTTGAAGTATGCACTGTATACGCGTAACAAAATGACCACAAGACACTTAATTATTTATAAACGGTTATCATTATTATTAGATTTTATTCTTTACCTACCGATTAGGCAAATAAAATAACATAGTCGTGGATACCTTTTACTTGACCAAAACAAACAGCCAATAGGTCGGACTATCTTCTTTTTTTCTTCTGTTTATGTAGGCGGCGGGGGGGGGGGGGTGTATTGAACGTGTATAAGACATAAACAGGTTTTCAGCCAAACAAAATACAGCGCTAAACTTTTGCCAAATCTGTATGCTTTCTATAGCGATGAGCAAGCATGATGAACCATTTACACCACTTCCGGTTTTGATAAAATAATAAAATAAAAGACTCGATTTTTGCCCGTGATGCAGGAACAGGAGTGATACAGCGCTAAACTTATGCCAAATCTGTATGCTTTCTATAGCGATGAGAAAGCATGATGAACCATTTACGCCACTTCGGTTTTGATAAAATAATAAAATAAAAGACTCGATTTTTGCCCGTGATGCAGGAACAGGAGTGATTGTTTTTAAATATGTTGAAAATTGCGGGTCTTTCACTTTAATTACCGGTCACAGAAATTCAAAAAATCATTGGATTTCTATCTTTTTTATTCCCAGCCACGTCTTATTTTACCCACAGGTATACAAATACTGGTAACGTTACATTGATCAATCTGAACATCGTACGTAATATGGTATTTTATACTGAATCTCTGAATGTTTTTCTGATCAGTCAGGACTCGGTAGATTCCAGCCATTCTGTAGTCAGAATATACGTGGATTAAGCCAAGTACCAAAATTTAATCGCAGTCATGATGATCGATCTCCAGTATTGGCTAAATCACCTAAGAAAGTTGTACGTTTTCGGGTTCTAAAATATCCCGTAATAAACAGACGGTGTGTCGGGGGATAGGTCGTGTCCAGTTTCAAAATACCCTGATGTAATTGATTGATTTTGTGAGTGCTTCAGTATATTACACATAAGGCTTACTTTTGATATTGGGTGGTTATGTCAACCGGGAAATGAACTGTGGGCATTTCAATATGAGCTTGAATATTTTCCATGCATTTAATATACATGACATATTCTGGATACTTTCCATACGGTAAAATGTTTATTATTTATTTCTTAAAATTGCATATAAATACTGCGTGAGTCATTAGCAAAGTGACGGATACATATGGTTGTATTTTCTAATATTGGGTTAGAATATTTAGTAATATTCACCTAGTATTCAGGCGCTTGAGATATTCCAGTTTTTGGTTCAATGTTTTGCTAATTTTGCGAATTGTTTTAATTTTTTTATGTAATGGAAGTATTCTGTCAATTTAGATAATAGAGAGATAATGTGGTGGTATTGGTAATATTGGGAGGTATTGTGTAGTATTGGTAGTGTTAGGAGGTATTGTGTAGTATTAGGAGGTATTGTGTAGTATTCGTAGTATTAGGAGGTGAAGTATTAGGAGGTATTATGTAGTATTGGGAGATATTGTTTAGTAGTATTGGTAATATTGGGAAATATTGTATAGTATTGGGAGATATTGTGTAGTATTGGTAGTATTTTGAGTTATTGTGTAGTATTCCGAGATATTGTGTAGTATTGGGAGGTATTGTGTAATATTGGTAGTATTAGGAGTTATTGTGTAGTATTGGTAATATTGGGATGTATTGTGTAATTTTGGGAAGTATTGTGTAATATCGGGAGATACTGTGTAGCATTGGTCGTACTGGGAGATATTGTGTAGTACTGGGAGATATAATGTAGTATTGGTAGTATTTGGAGGTACTGTGTAGTATTGGTAGTGTAAGGAGGTATTGTGTAATATTGGGAGATATTGTGTAGTATTGGTAGTGTTAGGAGGTATGGTGTGGCATTGGCTATAGTATTAGGAGGTATTATGTAGTATTATGTAATACTCTGTGGTATTGGGAGGTATTGTTTAGTGTTAATAATTGTTAAATCAAAGTTAAATATTTTCGCTATTTGCATTGAATTTAAAGAAAATAGAAAATGTTTATCGAATTCATTATACATGTATTGTAAAATCCAATCAGTCATCTATATATATAATTAGTGTATATCTTTTTTAAAGTTTTCCAGATGCACAGTTGGTTGCTACTAGTGGTACTAATCCTGAGTTAATGAGTGTTAAATATAATCGATATATTACCCCACCAACGTTTGGCAATATGGTACTGGTTGGCACTGGTGGTATACCAGCGTCAGGTAACAATTCTATTTATTGTTTCACAATTAATAAAAAAGGCGGATATTTGGGTGGTGGCCGAAGTTCATATCAGCATATCCAATAAGGGAACGGTTCATTCAGTCATGGGTGGCGTTGGGTATATCGGTGAGATGGAATATAACTGGAAGCGGACCCAGTAATTGAAATTCGTGCGATAATGATATAACTTTGAAAGAAAATTTAAAAAAAGGATGAAATGGTGTTTAAGTCCTACTGTTCTGCTCCGACTATGTTAATGAAGACGTGCTATACGGTATACTCATCTATCAAATTCCAGCGGTCAGGGGATCTTTAATGTGCACGTCAATCTGTACACAGGACATCGATGTATCGTTCCATCGAACCGACTAGACATTGTCTATTCTGCACATCTGAAAAGGGGAAACCACACCGGAAAATCTCGAAGACCTACTCGGTCAACACTTAGATCGAACAGAGGATCACCAAAGACCGAGTCAGTGTCTTGCTCACTGAGTCACCGCGGCTCCCAAAGTAGATCAGATATGACAGTTGATGGCAGGTTTTCTACCTAATTCGATACACCTTGTACCCAATTGGGTGGCTGCACCCGAGCTATATATGCATGCATACTACATCCAGGGCCGGATTAAGCTTGCATGGGGCCTCTGGATGAAAATGTCACCGAGGCGCTTGCATCATCAGTGAAAGGGGGTGGGGCATGTCCCCTGATTGCCTTACCGTACCTGAAAAAAGTTATGTCCTCTTTGTTAAGGGACCTAAATCACTGTTCTTTGGCATCTAGAAATGAACACAAAAATGGGTAGCAACGCATATAATAATGTAATATAAATGTATAAAAACGGGCTTACATGCAATCGTTGCTATTTTACTGTAATTTCTAATCAGTTATGTTCGACAAAATACGCGAAGAGTCTAAATTGAATGGCGGTCTCTGACGTCTGGTTATTCAAATCTACATCGATAGTATTCTCCTGTGGGGTATATTTAGTCTCGTTCATCGAGTCGCTTCATTACAAATAGCGCTCGAAAGCATTATGGCACGCGATTTGTGTGCCAATTTTAAAATGTCTTAAATATCAGATGCCTATCTTTTCACGGTAAGATAACAACACTAATGTTGATTTAAATTGACTAATAATAAGTCTTGTTTGCAATCTCGAAGGCTGTGGATGATATTGAGTTAAAGACTTGCCTTTATTTATTTTTAGTTCATGAAGGGTGCATGACGCCTCCTGGGGGTGTAACTGCAACAAATGCGACAGCAACGACCATAGATGATTGTGTGTCAGTTTGTTCGGCTCTATCTAAAACTTATGCTGGACTTGGTGGTTTGGTAAGATATATTTAAAATAAACAAATAATATTTAATCGCCTTATTTGTGTTAAAATATATAAATAACCCTAAAAAAAACTGGGGTATACTCTTCCTTATGCGCGGCAAAAAAGGGTACATATGGTGAATAAATTCTGAAATTAGTTAGGTAGAAAATGTAGCCACCTTAAAAATTGGTATGTACATTTCTGGACTGATAAGCCCATAAAACCAACGGTCTTTATTTTCTTCCTACCTCCATCTAGAAATCTCCAAAGTTTTCGTAAAGATACGAAACTCGGAGAGTGCTTAGGAAGAAAGGGGACATATAGAATAAAGTCATCCAGGAAATAAAGGTACATTTTGGAATAATATATACGCCTGTCAAAAAAAATGATACTTTTGGACGAACAAAACAAAATAGAAGGTCGGGAATCCCAAATAGAATTCGTATGGAGGTGGGGTAGAGCGGTATCAGCTTAACAGAAGCGGACATGAACGGTCTGCGGACCATGTCCATGAGAGACTGTTATGGTCGGAACTTATGCATGATAATTACGGCTTATTGCCTTCGCCTTCTTTATGAACATAGTTAACGCGATGGTAATGGGGAGCTTATCAACTATATTGCGCACGAATAGCTGCAACACCAAACCACATCCTAATGACGGTTGCTAACGTGGAAGTGTCAAAATTCTAAGTTTTTTGCGATATTAAACAGGTAAATCGTTAATATATAAAGTGGAATAAAATTTAAAAACGACAGATAAATAAAGAAATTAGATAATGATTTGAAAATTACATGAATAGAAAAAATATACTAATATATACTCTTCAAAATAAGTAGGGGATATTGAAATGCAAATACCTATGCAGGTTGTAATATGATAAATAGTCATGGACACTTGACATGCTTTGAGAGTATGTTCACATGTAGAACTTATCGCCCCAACAGAACCACTGAGCTGCATGTGCGACACGCAATAGCGCCATACACGTGGGAGGGGTTCATTGTCAAATTTGACACTTCAAGGAAGGGTTGATGAAAACTGCCTCTTGCTGGTTTATCCTATCCATGTTTGCTTTCCTATCGGTTCTTGCATAAGATTAACTGTTTAGTGTATCTTTGCTTTAGTGTGTTACGTTTAATTTGATCGGGAGACGTGTTCGTCGACGTCAACCGACAACACTGCAAGAATTGGCCGTGGCACTGCAAAAGAAGTGGGCCAGATTGCCCCAAATCGTGACTGGATGGTTTATTAGGAGCATACCACGACGAACTGCTGAATGTCTGGGGATTGGTGGAGCAATTACTCATTATTAAGACAAAAATCAAAAACGTCCGTTTTCACTTTTGACAGTGTATCTCTTTGCGAGTGAAATGGGACTGTCAGATAAGCCGCCCATATGAACTGTTTATGTTCACGTGTAGGCAATTGGCCTGTTATTACTAGCATACACTGGTTACCTCTAATAAAACCAGCAGTGCATTTTCGCAGTTATGTATTGTTTCTGAATATCTCCTACTTTTTTTTTAAAAGTATGTAAGGAATTTTGAATCTAATTGTGCCCACGTACAGGATTTAGATAATACAATGGAATTGAATATGGGTCTGTTATATTCTATTTATTTTGCAGTCTGCCGCATGTTATTGTGTTAACACACTTGGCGTCAGTTCAACCGGGTGCACGGGTACTTGCTCAGGAAATATTTATCAAACTTGTGGTTCTGCAGGAGTGTGGAATGTTTATAATGTAACAGGTAAACTTTCAAAACTTTATACTTTATGTATACTTTATTATGTATCTATATTTATAATCATGTGTTACTATGCATACTGGACATTGTTATGTATCAATAAACACCTGCCGGTCTAGTGTTGTAAGGTATACTTACTCTTTACAGAACGCCTGATCTGATACCACTTGTTGCACATGGTAGGGTGCCCCATGCAGCCAAAATTTCCCTACTGAACGTTGAACTCGACACGGCGAGAGAGAGAGAGAGAGAGAGAGAGAGAGAGAGGGGGGTTAACGTCCACTCGACACAAACTAGGTCATTTCGGGACTAACATATGGGTCAATTTTATTTACATATTTCGCTTGCGCGTAGGGGTCTTTTAGCAGTGGGGGGGGGGGGAACCGGAGTCCCGGAGAAAACCCATGAGGTTGGACAGGCGACCCTACTCCTTGTCACGAACAACCGATGAATCGAATCCCCGCCAGTTTACTCAATGACAGACTTTATGATACAGCGCGCACGTGCTAACCATTCAGCCATCCAACCCCCTCGAAACGGCGAATGTGTAGGCTTCAGTGGCTGGTCTCGAAGTGATTTCTGGTTAATCACTCGATGCAATAACACTCAGAACAAGAGTCTATGAGTCTATAAATATCCTTGGCACGTTCTCTACACATCTATCAGCTATTACAGCCGTAAAAAATCTATTGTTGACGTTTCTGAATAGCAGTAATATTTCGCCTTTTGGTTATTACAGCAGCTTTAGAAATTATATTCGTTTTATTTTTTAAATTGCTTTATCGTTAACTATACCGTTAGGAGCGGCATCTTTTGGTTTAGTACAAATATCTCTGAAACACTCGGGTTAGGCAAGAACATGATACTAGCAGTGGTTTCATTTAAATTTTACAATGTTCTTAAAACAATTGTTGAGTTGTCTAACGCGCGTCTTTCTAATTTCAGTTCCTTATTCCAGCTTTCTGCTATGTTTCGTAAAAAAAAGTAGTCTTGATTATCCCGGCCTGTCAATCAGACGGAGGATGATCGGTAGACTGGTTAAGCGAGACCATTTTTCAGTCTATTATTTATTCATAGTTAAATGATCATAGCTTTATTTAGTGACTATAAATGTGCGAAACTGATTCAAGGCTTGGTATATATATAAATATTGTGGTGTAATTGTCGAGATATTTAGAGATATTTGTTTATTGTGAGGCACCCTACACATGGATATAACCTGGACGTTGTATATAATTAATAGATACGAAAAGTGAATAGATCGTAAGCGCCCGCAAGGCTGTGTAGCCTAATGAAACAGGCTTCACTAGTGCATATCATGATCGGTCATGTCCTTGCAAAAAATATCAAGATCAGTACATTGAAAACATTGACGCAAACACTATAACAGGGGAAGTAATTCTCAACGATTAAAGTATTACAAGCCTTTTATTAAAATCACTGCCGGTTTTGAAATTTCATGATTTGGAAACAGTTGAACAGATTTAAACCATTGATGAAACCTAGACTGTAAATAATAAGTGAAAATATCGCATTATATCGAATCAGACAAATCTTCACGGCGGGCGGGCCATGTTTTAGAGAGAAGTTTGAAATTTTCTAAAATTTACCACGTATCAAATGTGCCATGTGCTTGAACCATGCGTGAACACTGCCCATGGTGCGTGTTAGTGCGTGAGATGGTAATCCACTACAAGCGCTGACTCGTAATGCCACGCATTGGCACGAACATTGATGCGTGCCGAATGTTTGAAAATTTCAAAACTGTGTGCCGCCAAGCGGAAAAAGGCGTTACCAAATATTGCCACGAGGTCGTCGGGGCAATGCGTGGCGATATGGGAAGACAGAGGGAACTATATGTTTTGTGTGTGACACTATAGATAACCGAATCAAACCTAAAAAATGAACGTTATTTTTAAGGTTATAATGAATGGAGGAGTTTGCTGACAGGGGCAATTGATGGTGACTCAGTGCTTACGACTGTAAATATTACTTCTGATACAGCTGTAGAAAAGGTGAGTCACAAGATGTGTGGTCATTGGATTCCCTTTTATACGCCCATACTTTCACTATTGCATGGCAACCACTTGTTCAAGTTTAGAAAAAAATTGAAAATAAATATTTGATATATAATATTTGTCGAATTTCAATTACTTTAATTCCAAGCAAGCATATGGGCTGTGGTGGCCCATTGGGTAAGGAGCGAGGTCACTAAACTGGAGGTCCTGGGTACGATCCTGGTGTTGGTCGAGAAAGTTCCGTAAGATTTTCCAGCATCGTTTCCCCATGCCACAAATTGTTCACAAAAAACATAAAATTATGGATGACGAAGAACATGCTAAAGCTAAATGATGACAAAACGGAAGTCGTGTTAATCCGTACCAAAAAGCAGTAACTATTATTACAATTGCCGACTCACAAATCTCACTTGATGATAATGTTAAAGATTTTGGAAATTGTTTGTATGCGGAACCTGACTTGGAAAGCAGGTTAGTCATATTTGCAAAACCTGCTACTTCTGTCTGCGATCTATTGGTCGAACTCGCAACCCAATCTCAAAAGATGCCGCCCATCGCTGGTTCGTTGTTTAGTATGATGAAGAATTGGTGACTGCAGAGTCGTCTCTAATGTATCATTCAAAAATTTATTAATATATATAGCAGCTAGTAAAAACACCTCAGCTAGGATTGTTTTTAATCTACCAAAAATTACCACCTAACACCAATCCTAAAAAATCTTCATTAGCTTCCAGTCAAAAACAGGATTAATTTTAAACTTTTTTGTATAGCTTATAAATGCCTTAATGGAAGGCAACAGGCTACACATCTCAAAGTACTCTCAGATAGTAGTATGAATACATTGTAACTGTACCTACTACTTATAGACTTAAATCATTTGGACATAGAACTTCCTCCTACATAGTACCAGCCTTATGGAACTCTTTTTCTATAGGAATAAAGAACTCCAAGATATTGGAATCTTTCAAGTCGTTCGAATGCGACAATAAACCGGGGTCCCATGTACACGTTGGCGTGCACGTAACAAACCTGGACAATTGGAATTCGATATAAGAGTGGCTCGTAGCGCGGCTGTCGGAGAAAAATTTCCCTCCTAGCGCACTGTATAACGTATGCCCGTCTTCATTATTCCGATTGGTGCAGAAAAGTAGGGCGATAAACCCCATTTCATTTCAGTTCATGTTTATTTGTAGATAATACTTGGCGCGAATAGTAAAGTGGTGTCACTGACCATACAAGAAGAAGAGGAATGCTATCTTACTAACCTGTATTTCAACGCTTCAAGTCCGGGATATAAACTATATTATGGGGAATGCACTAACGATGCCGCTAAAAGGCCACTGACAACATTAAGTGGTAGTCTGGTAAGTACTCATATTTTTTATATAAATATATTTCTATCTCTGGTTAATCGCGTCTCGAATTGTTAGGAGGTAATTGATTGGTTGTTATAACCTTTGTTAGCACATTGGAATTTAACTTAAATGTCGTTCTATCAATGCTAATGTTGATGTTTGATAGAAATTAATAGAATCCAAAATTTATCATGGAAGACTCTGTGCCATTTTGCCTATTCAAAAACATTTGTAATTTATATTTTCAGGAATTTTATCCTGAAGACGAAGCCCGTATCCATGTTGGATTAATTGAAACTGAATGTTTGTGGGTCGAACCAATAGCACATAATTACACATTTCACAGAGCTAACATAGCCATATATGGACCAGCAAGTGTGTACTAATTTATTATTCACAATTCTTGAAAAAGAAAAAACAAGAATTTATTTATTATGTTATAAAAGTATTAAAATTCATTTCATATACCCCCACATTTTGTGTATATTGTGATCACCTTTTGTTCTTCGTTCCGGTCATCCGTCCAGTCACAATTTTGTAAAAACTATGAGATAACTTTGGCCGGGTTTCAAACTCGCTGGCATTGTTCAACTGGACACAACGAGGTAACCTATTTTGAAATTTGAAATTGTGGACCAAGATTGCACGAAGTTATTGTCCGTTAGAATCTACCTAAACTTTGTAAAAAAAATACAACTTCGAAAACTTTTTGTAAACCTGTTAAAATTCATCGACGAATCATAGGCAGACACCCAGAATAGTGTATCGATTGCACCTACGACAAAAATCCTGTAAGCGCTCTATTTGTTAGAGAACAGAAGCTATTTCTCAGAATCAACTCAGATTGTTGGCAATCATCTGGATGTGATATAATTTGGCTATAAACATAATAATACATAGATATACTGGGTCATAATCATTTTATAAGATGAATCTATATTAATCTTACTATAAAATCTGTATAATATTTTTATTGACATTATATACCATATTCAATTTGTTTTACTAAAGCCCCTGCACACTAACGGGGGGTTGGATGGCCGAATGGTTAGCACGTGTGCGCTGTATCATAAAGCCTGTCATTGAGTCAACTGGTGTGGTTTCGAATCCGCGGTTGTACGTCACAAGGAGTAGGGTCGCCTGTCCAACCTCGTGGGTTTTCTCCGGGTCCTCCGGTTTCCTCCCACTGCTAAAGACCTCTACGCGCAGGCGAATTATGGAAATAAAATTAAACCATGTTAGTCCCGAAATGACCTAGTTTGTGTCGAGTGGACGTTAAACCCCATTTCTCTCTCTCTCTTTCACACTTAACGTACACCTTACTAAGCGCAAAAATTCTATAGAGCGTAGTGAGATCGCGGTGAAATGCTGAAATAAATCTCAAGTGTGAAGGCAACTACGCTCTTAGTGGCGCAGAATTGCAGATATGTTCACCATTTTCTATGTTCGTATACTACGCCCCAAACGTCATCACTGCTCTCATTCACGTCAACCGCGAGGTGGTGATGTATGTGTTATGGGAGTTTTACTTACTTACCAGGACTTACTTCTATTTCAGCATACGGTGCTGCTCACTATATTGTTTTACAAGTGGACGTATTAGGTAAGAATCATATCTAAGATATAATTTTACTCGATAATGATTGAGACTTCCGGCGTATTTCGACGAACATAACTGATTTGAAATTAGAGTAAAACGGAAACGATTGAATGTAAATCAGTTTATATACATTCATATTACATTATTATATGCGTTACTTCCCATTTGTGTCAATTTCTAGGTGCCAAATATTAGCGATTTAGCTCCTTTGAGCGTTTCTATGTTAGAGCATTTAAAATCTACACCCCTTTTAGTTATATAATGATCGTTATTAGATCGCAATACTAGGAAGGGGTTTGATGGTTAAACTAGCAAGGTTATTCACGATAGCCTGCGTGTCATCTCAAGGGGGTATTCGACAAACTCCAATAAATTTAAAACAATTTGAAAATAACTAGAATAAGAATATCTCAGTTATTCACTGATAGTTTCGGAGTCTTTATTGGTACTCAAACGTAGCTAAAATTTAATTCTATAATTATAGTGATAAAGATACAATTAATTAATTGCCATGTATCTGTGTATTTATGTTTGTTGGTTTGTTTTTTTTAAATCTAAGATATTGTCTCCTCATCGCTGGAATCGTTAATAACAGTCACAGCCCCCTCCTCCCTTTGTATGAATTCTACAGGTACATTACATGTTCATATGTTGTCAAACCATGTATATTGCTGTTGCTTTTTATTGTCTACACTGTAAAATTATCCATTTTTATGTGGCCGAATTTCGTAGTTTAACTCATTTTTTCCGTTAGTCAATGTTTTTTGGTTTGTTTTCTGTTTTATTTCATTCTATATTGGACTTAATGCTGTTATATTACGGGAATAACGGTGGAATGACCAAAAATTTACGGATAATTTCTCTATTTGCAAATGCAAATCCTATACATATATAATAATTCCTAATAATCATCATGTTATAGTATTCATTTCAATTTATTGACCATAATACGAAGAATCACATTTTGTAAATATTGGTATATTACATGCAATGTATATCTTATTTCCATTATTAATAAGATCTATAAAGTGTATTGTTATTCATCATACGTTAATCAGATTGTAAGTATTTTCATAAATGTCTAAAAATATGTTTTGACGCTTAAATACGGATAGTATAACCGGGTTGTCTCTATAGCAGAGTTCACATGCATGCAAATTGATAACACCACAAGATTACATCTGAAAGCCTCTAACAGATTCAGTCACTGACGAGTAGCGGGTTTGTGTTACCTTGCTGTCGTCTACCGATTAGGATATCTCGTATTCTTATCTTAGCAGAAAGGGTTTGCGTTTTATGTCAGTGGTAAGCCCGTGCCCACGCTACAACAGAGAAGAGTTAAATGCCTCTTATTCAGTGTCATCTGTTTCTCTTTCATGCTCTGGAAACAAAACTTACCAGAATTTTGTTTTCTTTATACTGTAACAAAGTAATCCGTAAAAAACGTAAAAAGTTCCGGAAATAAAATTACCAGAAAAATTTCGTCCGTATTTGTTTTTCCTGCAATTTACAGAAATTTCTTCAATTAACATAAATTTCATTTTTTAAAAATACAGGAAAAAATTCTTCTAATTTTTGTTTCCAGAACCTTTCCCATTTTAAAAACATATTTCAAAATCCATAAACCACAAAATATCGAGAAACACTCCCCTCCCCTTGATTCACTTCTCAACTGAGGGGTTGGATGGCCGAATGATTAGCACGTGCACGCTGTATCATAAGGTCTGATATTAAGTCAACTGGCGTGGTTTAGATTCCCCGGTTGTACGTAAAAAGGAGTAGGGTCGCCTGTCCAACCTCGTGGGTTTTCTCCGGGTCCGCCGGTTCCTCCCACTGCCAAAGACCCCTACGCGCAGGCGAATTATTGAAATAAAATTGAACCATGTGTTAGTCCCGAAATGACCTAGTTTGTCTCGAGTGGACGTTAAACCCCATTTCTCTTTTTCTCTCACTTCTCAACTGAATATTTTTATACGCCCAAATTTTCATGTGGATGTATTATGCCATCGCCCCTGTCCGTCCGTCCACCATTTGTTGGTGGACACTCTACAGGTCACAATTTTTATCCGATTTTGGCGAAACTTGAAATATAGATCTATCTCGAAAAGATCTCGGTTCCTTTCGATATAGGCATGTATCGGGGCATAACTTCGTGGATTATGGCACCTGATTGCACGAAAAATCACGTTTTTAACTTGTGTAAACTCTAGAGGTCACAATGTTCATCTGATTTTGATGAAACTTGAAATGCATGCTTATAACCCAAAGATCTTGGTCCCTGTCGATATTCGCGCATATCAGAACGTAACTTCCTGGATTATGTCCCCCGATTGTTCAATCTGATTAAAACACAGATTCAATTTCGTTTCGTTTTTATAGTTCAAAATTTTAATTTTACTTGTCTTTACTACACTTGGATATGGGAGCGTTGTTATTTAACTCGTGTTCTGCTTGAAATGAGGGTCAGCCAATCAAATGGTCTGTCGAATCGAGCGTTTGACCCTTTTTGCGCGGAACTGTGTGGGTAGACATTAGCGGCAATAGAAATCAAAACAAAGCAAAAGTAGATAAAAAATTGGTTAATCGAACGACTGACGTAATCGGGTCAAATGTCGCTTGCTTGGTACCTGACGTCATAGAACGTGAACTCCCACTATAATTTGTTAGATCTACATGTAGTGTAGGCCATCGAAAGTATAAAAAACGAAACGAAATATAGATCTATATTTTAATTAGATTGCCGATTGTTCGAAAAATCGCATTTTCAGCTTGTGGACCTGCTAGAAATCACAATTTGTATTCAGTTTTAAAAACCGTTTAAATATATCACCGTTACACATCAATGAAGATTGAGTTCGAATTTCGTAAAAATTTGACTGAAACTGCCAGACAAAATGGTCGCTCCTTGTACGCAAATAGTGTAAAAGTATGTAATATCAAGGTGGTGAACAATCTAGATTTTGATGAAACTTGAACGTATATTTATAATCCAAAGATCGTGGTTCCTTTGGATATTTGCGCATATTGGATAGTAACTTCCTGAATGGTGGCCCTTGATTGTACGAAAAATCACGTTTTTAGCTTGTGGACCCTCTAGTGGTCACAATTTTTATCCAATTTTTAAAAAACGTTTAAATTGATCACTGCTACAACCTAATGACGATTGGGTTCCAATTTCATGAAAATCGGACCAAAATTGCTTGACAAAATGGCGATTCCTTGTACATAGATAGTGTAAAAGTATGTTATACCAAGGTTGTGGACCCTCTAGAAGTCACAATTGTTATCAGATTTTGATGAAACTTAAAATATATGTTTATGTCCCAAAGATCTTGGTTCCTTTCGCTATTTGTACGAAAAGGCGTGTGTGTTCTATGGACACAGTTTAAATATATCAAAACTCCACCATAATGAAGGGTTAATTCGAATTTCAGGAAAATCGAAACGAAACTGTCCGACAAAATGGCCGCTCTTTGTCCGCAAATTGTGTAAAAGTATGTAATAAGAAGATTGTATTGTACGAAAAAGCTTGTGTGTTCTATGGACACAGTTTAAATATATTAAAATTCCACCATAATGAAGGTTTAATTCGAATTTCAGAAAAATCGAAACGAAATTGTCGACAAAATGGTCGCTCTTTGAACGCAAATTGTGTAAAGGTATGTAATACGAAGATTGTGGACTCCTTAGAAATTTGTATCCGTTTTTGATGAAACTTAAAATATATCTTTATATCCCAAAGATCTCAATCCCTTTCGATATTTGCGCATTTCAGACCATAACTGTCTGGATTATGGCTCCTGATTGTACGAAAAATCGCTTCTTTTTTTTAGCTTGTTCTCTATCCATCTCTTGCAAAATGTGGGCGTATCATGCCTGGCAGTCACCGGTTTAAATTGAAAGAGAATTAAAATCTTAACTGTATAAGTGGCATTTAACTCTTCGCTAAGGGCTTACCATTAATTTAACGCACAACCCCTTACCGCTAACATAAGAATACGGTATATCCTAATCCTGTTCGGTAGACGATGGCAAGGTGTCAGTGCATATAGCCGGTTCCAGGCTTGCAGTACTATCAATTTGCAGGTATAGGAACTCAGCTATTGAGACAGACCGGTGCGGCTTACACAGGCCAATCGGTATTTCTAACCGTCTTCAAGCGAACGTGATTAGGAGATAATACAACCCATAGAAGAAATGTGTGAAATAGGTGTGATTTAATGGTCGAGAGCGAGACATTAAGTAATATACTCTTCAAAAAAAGTAGGGGATATTGAAATGCAAATACCTATGCAGGTTGCCATATGATTAATAGTCATGAACATTTGACATGCTTTGAGGGTATGTTCACAGATGAAGAACTTATCGCCCAAACAGAACCACTGAGCTGCACATGCGACACCCAATAGCGCCATACACGTGGGAGGGGTTCATTGTCAAATTTGAGGAGTGGGTCAGATTGCCCCAAATCGTGATTGGACGGTTGATCACGACGAATTGCTGAATGTCTGAGGATTGGTGGAGCAATTACTCATTATTAAGATAAAAATCAAAAACGTCCATTTTCACTTTTGACGGTGTAGGCTATCTCTTTGCGAGTGAAATGGGGCCGTCAGATAAGCCGCCCATATGAACCGTTTATGTTCATGTGTAGGCAATGGGGCTGTTATTAACATACACTGGTTATCTCTAATAAAAACAGCAGTGCATTTCCGCAGTTTGTATTGTTTCTGAATATCCCCTACTTTTTTTGAAGAGATTGAACAACACGATGTCTTAAGCCTGATACCTTAAAATACAGACACCCGCGCGTGCTTTGCACGTACGTTCGATCCCTTGTGTTAGCGTATGTGGCTTGGAGATAGGCGCGCTTTCTTAACCTCGTGGGTTTACTCCGGGTATTGCGATTTTCTCCCACAGCGAAGACCCCTGCGCGTACATTAAGATAATAAAAATGAAAAATAAGACTTGTTTGCGATATCACCTTCGGTGGAAGCGGACGTTAAACACGAAGAACAACAACAACGTGCTTTGCAATGAAATACGTCACACGGGTCCAGAATTTTAACATAATGTACGCTTGGCACATTGCCCGTACCATTATTTGAAATAATGATACGCCAACATCAAAGGATGACGTTACATCTATATTTTAACTTTGTTAAATGTACGCTTCCACCGAAGTTATATCGCAGACAATTACATGTTATATCTAAAGCATCAAAACATATTTTTTATACATTTATGAAAATACTTACAATCTGATTAACGTATGATGAATAACACTACACTTTATAGATCTTATAAATAATGGAAATAAGATATACATGACATACAATATACCAAAATTTACAAAATGTGATTGTCCATATTATAGTTAATAAGTTGAAATGAATACTATAACATGGTAATTATTAGGGATGATTATTTATCGTTGCTATGGAATAATGAAATAAAATAAAGATTTCAAATCGGGTTCTCTACAGCTGTCTCTACCTATCAGTGAGGCCTACTTCATCGATAGGGACAGATCATGAGATTGTCAAAAACACAAGATCAAACACTTACAACATCTGAAATGCAATTCAAAATGGAAGGTTATCCGAGTGAACTGCGCGTGTGCAAACAGAAATAATCTGCAAATTCCTGGTCATTCCACCGTTTATTCCGTAAAATAACAGCGCTGAGTCCAGTGACGGATCATTATGGAATGGAATAAAACATTTTATCCCTAAATGTCACGGAAATTTCCTGCTTAAAAGACTTACTGGTCAATTCAAATTAACATTGATGTTATTATCTTACCGTGAAAAGATGGGCTTCTGATATCCAAAATTTAAGAGAACATTTTAAAATTCGCACACGAGTCGCATGCCAGAATGCTTTCGAGCGCCATTTGTTATGAAGCGACTCGGTGAACGAGGCTAAACATACCCCACAGTAAAATACTAACGGTGTAGACTAGAACAACATAACCAGAGTCCAAAGACTGCCAGTCGATTTGTACTCTTCACGTATTTCGCCGAACATAACTGATTAGAAATTACAGTAAAAACAGAAACGTATAGATGTAAATCAGTTTATATACATTCATAATACATTATTATAATGCGTTGGGACCAATATCTGTCCATTTCTAGGTGCCAAAGACTAGCGATTTAGCTTCTTTAATACTGAAAATTCCATAGAAATACATAAAACACGTAATTTGAAGAAATAATTTACACTTTTAACCCCCCCCCCCCAAAAAAAGAAATCAAAATCGATTAAGAAGAGTTAAACTACGAAATTCGGCCTCATTTTTTAATGATAATTATTTTGTACAGTGTATATTCAAACCCCACTACATTTGCCACTGTTTATAATTAAACTTTGCCATATATTACTATCTATAATTAAACCACTGTGTCACATATTATTGTCTATAGTAAAACCACATCTTCACCACATATACCACTGTTTATAGATGGCACATATACTCTTATGCCATGGTCTATATCTAAACTATGTATGTTTCTGTCTAAACCACTTTTATTATTGCCTAAAGCGGAACTCTTATGCCACTGCCTATATCTCCACGTTTGTTACTGCCTATAGTTCAATTATGTTTGTTACTGCCTATTGTTAAATTACGCTTGTTACTGCCCTCTCTCTCTTCTCTTGCCTCTATGACGTATGATTTGTAATTTTGGTTTGTTCTTCTTTTGTTTATCAATTCAGAGTCAACAAGCATTATTGATTCAAGTAATTTATAATTTATAATTAAATTATGGTTACTGTTTATGATAAAATTATGAAACCCTGTATGTTTCTGTTTGTAGTCAAATTATTAAACCCTGTAAGTTTTCTGTTTGTAGTCAAATTATTAAACCCTGTATGTTTCTGTTTGTAGTCAAATTATTAAACCCTGTATGTTTCTGTTTCTAGTCTAATTAGTAAACCCTGTATGTTCATGCGTGTAGTCAAATTATTATAGTAAAATATTTATAGTAAAATGATAAAACCCTGTATGTTACTATTTATATTTAAATATACTATGTTTTGTTTGTTTAGAGTCTACAAGTATAATAGAATCAACCACTAGTATAGCAGGTATAATTTATTATTATGCAAAGCTTAAATTACATGATATTTACGCAATTTTTCAAATGATATTTACGCAATTCTTCACATGGAGTTACGAATCTATAACGTTGGTGATTTCTTTCCATGTAAGCATGTACTAGGTAACCGCGTGCAAGCAATCGAAGCCTTTTGGAGCCTTTGTCTTCTGTTCTCGGCCATTACGATGTCGTTGTAATGACAAATCTACGAACTAGAAAATACAGTTGATTTTTTTTTTTAGCACAATGTCCCTTTAAATCATGTACGTTTAAATCATGTGTGTTGCTGTCTATTTGAACAACGTATGTTTATGTTTGTTTAAACCATGTATGTTGCTGTCTATTTAAACCACGGGTGTTTCGTCTATGTCTACATATAAACCCGTATGGTACTGTCTATGTATTTATAATTGGACTGATAAAACAAGCACCAGCGTACTATGACGTCATCGCAAGCATCCTGGATTTATGACGTCATATTAAAAATGGAAGTCAGTCAATCGGTGCACCTTTGTCCAAGGAACACGCGGATCCTTAGGGTATTGTCGAAGAGCGTCGCCCCTATCAAGAACAAGATGAGTAGCGGTTGGGGTCCAGTTCCTGGTCTAAAAATAACAAAAGAAGCCTAGTTGTTTGTTTAAATGTAATTGTATTTATATTTTGTTTGTTTAGAGTCTACAAGTATAATAGATTCAACTACTAATATAGCAGGTATAATTTATCATTATGTAGATTTCAGTCTCTCAAATGCAACAATTAATAAATACAATATATTCCATTAATGTTTTTCCCACCTTGTAATTCTAGTACCGGAAACATGTCTGCAGCGTTGGCTTTAATTGTAATCAAAACGCAAATTACAATCTACGTGTATTTCAAAAGTTACACAATAAATTAGGAAGTTTGAAAATACTTTCATTCAAATCATAATATTATACCTCATATAAACTTTAAAGTTTAACTTTAAGATAATCGTTTTATTTATTAATGTTGATTTGAATTAGATCATAATTGACCTCCAATTTTCGTTTTCGTTTACCAAGTTTAGGTTTCTTTTTAAAGGAGTAGTCCGTTATTTAGTTTGACTAAAAATTTCAGCTTAAAATATCATGATCGCAAACATAGTTTATATTGATTGCGTAGCTGTTAAAGTGCGCCCGTCGATACCGTTTGTAAACCTGCAAATTATATTATTTGTGTTTAAAAACACATAAACAAATCGATGTATAGTGCGTATGAATTGTACACAAGCTTTTTTTTTAGTTAGAAAGCTTATCGCCTACTCCACTCGACAACTTGGCGTTAATAAATCTTTGAAAAATAATCACAGAGGATCAGTTTATAGTTGTTTAGAAGTGAAATAAAGGGTGGTTCTAAGAGTCTACCACGCAAAATTAACCAATTGTATTCACTAAAATATATCTTGGATTCGTCTTTAATTTCAATGAATTAGCCAGGGTTTTTTTCACTGTAATATATCAGGGATTTCCCCTTAAATATCAATGAGTTAACCAATCTTCACTGTAACATATTAGTAATATATCAGAGATTTCTCCTTTAATATCAATGAATCAACCAGGTTTTTTCACTGAAATATATCGGAGATATCTCCTTTAATGTAGATGTCGTTACTGAAATTCTTTATTGGCTTTCTCTCATTTCATGTCGCCTCGGGGGAGGGGGGGAATGGTTATGTTGCCTCTATGACGAATTGTAATTTGTTTTGTTCTTTGTTTGTTTATCAATTCAGAGTCAACAAGTATTATTGATTCAAGTACAAATATTGCAGGTATTCACCATTGTTTGTATTAAATTGTTTGTGAATTTTATGTTCAATTTTTGTTTATGTTCAATGTTTTATTGATAAATTATTATTATTATTGTTTTGTAAATACTTACGAGCGTATTTGTATGTTGGAAATAAATATTGCAGGTTTTCACCATTGTTTGTATTATCTGTTTGTGAATTTTATGTTCAATGTTTGTTTATGTTTTATTGATAAATTATGATTATTGTTATTTTGTTAATAATTATTTGTATGTTGGAAATAAATATCTTCCAGGAACGAGCAGTGGCAATCAGTGGCTTCAGCTAGCGACATTTTTAATTCTAATAGCAATTTAAAAGTATCAATCAGACAGGCATGTTGGGTTTATTTTTTTTCCTGTCCTATATAATGTTTTCCTTTTTTAGAATCCACAACCATGGTGGAATCTACGACAATGGCAGAATCCACAACAATGGCGGAATCCACGGCAATGGTAGATTCAACAATGTCAGGTATACTTAATAATATTTTGATAGGAATTGGCATTTAACGTGCTTCGTTTATGTATCCACGGATATGCGCCTACTATTCATCTAATTCAATCTGTCAATGGCTACGTACACGCCTACGTGTACACGGGGACTGATTTTTTTGCCCCACCCCAAGCAAAAATTTGTAACAGATCTCAATTCAATGTTGTTATTTTATTATTTATGATAGGTTCCCACTATCACTATTCGCGCTACAATTGAAATTGTGGTTTTATTCTTTGAGTAGTCGTAGTTATCCTATCAGATCTTATCATATTGTGGTCAGTGGTAGCAATCGTGTAGATCGTATCGAAACGTATTCGAACGTATATACATGTATCAGATCGTGGACTCAATAGGGACAATCCTATCGTGTTAACCCAGAATAACCAATTAATTTTACAGATCCTTCAATATCAGGGGCGAACAGTGATACAGCAACGACTATAAACGCAAGTCCAACAGACTCTACGGCTACAGGTATAGATGAAATATGACGTATTATATAAGATATACTCGTACTATAAAAAAGATAATTATGGGGGACTATGGTTACCATAGCAAATACATTTTATTCCAATAAAATTTCATATTATTTGCTGTTGAATTATTCAAATTTTTATACGCCCACATTTTGATTTGGACGCATATTGTCGTCGCCCTACGTGGACTCTCTCCGTGTCATAATTCCTATGCGATTTTGACGAAACTTAAAATATAGGTTTAACTCCCAAAGATCTCGATTCCTGTCGAAATTGGCATGAAAAATCACAAGCTAAAAATCCGATTTTTTGTATAATCAGGGGTCACAATCCAAGAAGTTACGGTTCTATAGATGCCAATATCGAAAGGAGCCGAGCTAGATCTTTGGGGTATCAACCTGTATTTCAAGTGTCGTCAAAATCGGACAATATTAGTGACCTGTAGATTGTCCACAAACAAATGTCATATTGTTGTAGATAAATCCTGCACATGTTTAATGTTATCTACAAACCCCAATTTATAATGTCTAGACTTCTTTGAATTGGGTGTAAAGATCAAATTGTCTATTTTATAGGTAGTAGCTTTTCATACGCCCACATTTTCATGTGAACGTATTGTGACGTCGCCCTGTCTGCCCGTCCACAACTTGTTTGTGGACACTCTACAGGTCACAGTTTTTATCCGATTTTGACGAAACGTGAAATATAGGTCTATGTCTATCTCTAAAAGATCTTGGTTCCTTTCGATATTGGCATGTATCGGACTATCACTTCATGGATTATGGCCCCGGATTGTACAAAAAATCACGTTTTTAGCATGTGGACACTCTAGAGGTCACAATTGTCATCTGATTTTGATGAAACTTGACATGCCTGTTGATAACCAAATGATCTCGGTTCCTTTCGATATTCTCGCAATTCGGATCGTAACTTCCTGAATTATAGCCCCTGGTTGTACAAAAAATCGCGTTTTAGCTTGTGGTCCCTTTAGAGGTCACAATTTTTATCAGATTTAATATATCACCGTTAAACCTTAATGGTTGAGTTTGAATTTCGCGAAAATCGGACCAAAACTGCCGGACAAAATGGTCGGCCCTCGTACACAAATAGTATAAATATATGGTATATTGATCCGATTTTGAAGAAACTTTACATTAAAAATTTAGATCACAAAAATCTTGGTTGCTTTCCGTAGTCGCGCATATCCGAACATAACTTCCTGGATTATGGACCCTGATTGTTCGAAAAATCGCATTTTTAGCTTGTGAACCCGCTAGAAGCCACAATTTGTATTCAGTTTTAAAAAACCTTTAAATATATCACCGTTACACATCAATAAAGGTTGAGTTCGAATTTCGTAAAAATCTGACCCAAACTGCCGTGCAAATTACCAAAGTTGCGAACGCTCTAGAAGTCACAATTTTTATCCGATTTTGATGAAACTTAAAATATAGCTTTATATCCCAAATACCTCAGCCCTTTTCGATATTCGCGCTGTTCAGACCATAACTCTATCCATCTCTTGCAAAATGTGGGCTTAGCTTGCCTGGCAACTTCTGGTTAACTATTATAGCGATACCTGTCGGCTCTATATCTAAATCTTACATAATGCATCTTTAATTAGATATGACGACATGGAATATTACATTTTTTGTTAATGTCATGGCGTCGAGGGGTAATGTTATGGCATAGGGTATTGGCTTTAAAGTACCTAAGTCTCTAACTCAATATCACCCAAAGTTTTCGACGTTGAAAACACGAATTATTTGTCAATTTAAATCAACATTGATGTTGTGATGTTACCGGGAAAAGATGGGCTTCTGATATCCAATATTTATTTCCTTCCAAGACCAAAAGTTGTCATATGGGACTGTAAGAGGATACCCGACAATTCAATAAAGTAATTGAATGTCATTAGATAAGAGAACACGAGGAAAATAGAAATAGTCCGTACATTCCCTCGTTTATATTCATTCTATACCTTATAAAAACATGGTAATGCACGGACTTTTTCTATTTTCTTTCGTGTTTTCTTATCTAGTGGCAGTCAATTCTTTTTATGAATTGTTAGATATCCTCTCACAGTCTCACACAACAACTTTTGGTCTTGGAAGGAATTATTAGTGAGCAGAAATTCGGCCGTGTATCTGTTATCACTCGTCACATCAGTCAGTTATATAGAGGTATGACTCGTGTTTTCCTTTGGCGTTCGTCACTTCCTATTCAGGAAACCTGTATTACTCAGCTATCGTAGCAATGATCTCTGTGTTAACATTATATTTGGAACGTGTTTAATTAGTTCTATCACATATGTGATAATGACTGGCACCAATATTGTCCTTTAAGACAAAATAAACCTTTTACCATTGGTACACGAATCATGTACCATAATGCGTTTCAGCGCCATTTCTAATAAGGGGCTCGAAGAACGAGGCTAGACATATTCCACAATTCGTGTCTAACGGTGACGTCATATTCTTATCTGGAGTGTATGCACAATAAATACTATCGGTGTAGACTGGAATAACCAGACTCTAGATATTTGCCATTCGATTGAGACTTCTGGCGCATTTCGCCGAACATAACTGATCAGAAATTAGAGTAAAAACAGAAACGATTGAATGTAAATCAGTTTATATACATTCATAATACATTATTATATGCGTTGCGACCCATTTGAGTCAATTTCAAGGTCCCAAATTAATGATTTAGCCCCTTTAACTTAACCTGACTTGAGTCAAAACGTCTTGAATGCATAGGCCAGGATGTTGTAACCGTTGTCGTTGTAATTTCCTCAATGTCGATAAGAGGCTATATCTGGAGATACAGGCCGGAAAAAACATTATCGTCTGAGACATATTTATCCTATGCGTATTCTTATCACAAGTCAAATTTTAGAGATTTCAACGTGGCTAAGATTAGGTTAGGGTGGCTGATATTTATAACATGAATCCATATAAATAATCATAGTTATTTATACATAGTTATGGTCTATCGTTTCAAATTCTTTGTTATTGGTATAAATATTATATAAATATTTAATATATAATTGTTATACATGTTCGCCGAACCTAACTGATTAGAAATTAGAGTAAAAACAGAAACGATTGAATGTAAATAAATTTATATACATTCATATTACATTATTGTATGCGTTCCGACCCATTTGTGTCAATATCAGCGACTTAGCTCCTTTAAAATCAATATTTGTTTTACAAATCAGACATTTGTCATATCAGATTTGTAAAATGTATTTTAATTGTATTTCAATATAAAGATAAAATTTGTAAAACAAATATTGATTTTAAGATACAAATGTTAATTTTAGTGTGCAAATGTCGAAATACGCAAACAAATAAGGAAATTAGAATTACGGACTATGAATTAAGAAATAAGAATTAAGAACACTGAATAAAGAGCTGTTTGGCCTTCCATACTAGCCATGTGTTTTTATTTCACAGAGTCAAGGGATGACTAAACTACTAGGCTGCAAAATTTCATAAGCCTTCTATGTTGCATATTCGAGATATATACCCGTAAAAATACTAGAAATATGGAAGAATCGGGTTAGGGTAAGCTCACGGGGAACTCAAAAACTAGCATTCTCAAAATTAATCATTAACAAAGTTGAATTAGGCCTATTTCAGCTCGTCGTAGCCGTCTGAAACTATAAGTTACTACACAACGCCTTAACTGTAGGTTGTGTTTCCATTGATCATTTCTGATTCTCAATATTACATACACAAAAAAAAAACCTGTTTTAAGCACTAGTTTTCAAAATTCATAAAATTCAAGCCTCGAGCGAAAGTTAATAACAATAGACTGGAACAACCGGCAAGAATAATTAAGGGGACAACTCGCAATCAGTTACCACCATAGACATACCATTATTATTAGTAGTAGTAAAGGAAAAAAATATAAAAAAAGATAAAAAATTTACATGAAAAAAAAATTATTAGTAGTAAAGGAAACAATATAAATAAAGATAAAAAATTTAAATGAAAAAAAAATAATTAAATACAAATTAAAATAAATAAAGTAAAAAAAACCCAAAAATAAATTAAAAAAATAATAATAAAATAAAATAAAATATTAAAAAAAAATAATAATAATAATAAATGTTATAAAAGAAAATGATTTTTAAAAATTCTAATAATTCAACAGAAATAATATGATATTTTATTAAAATAATATGTATTTGCTATGGCAGCATAGTCCAGGATATATAAGGGCTAATTGATGTTGTTCTTTTTATTAAAGTCACAATGGAAAAAATAATACTTGCTTTATAAGCGCACATTATTGTGTGCGGGTTTTTTTTTGGGGGGGGGGGGGGTGTTTTTTTCAGATTTGCAGAGATGGTTCGTGTGTTCATAAGGAAAAACCACACTCAATTTAAACTGTTACAATGTAATGTAATGTTTCAAAGCGCAATTACTTTTCAATTTCAGTGAGCGCGTATTCAAGCGCCATTAGCTCGAGTGAAAGCACAGTATCCGCACCGGCAAGCATAGTATCCACAACAGAAAGCACAATATCCGCATTTTCAAGCACTGCAAGCGCAAACAGCGATAGCACAAGCACAGCGGGCGCTAGTCAAAGCACGGCGGGCGCTAGTCAAAGCACAACAGGTACAGGCGATATAAGTATTAAAATTAGAATCATCTTGCAATTTAGTTGTGATTTGAATCAGATTGGAAATATAAGTAGGTCTATACATTATGCCTAAGCATGTATCAAAAGACAAGCAACTGGCAGCAACTTAGTAGTGATCCTGTTTTACGAACACGCACACCCTGCAGCCACATACATACGCTGTCTGTCCACAATGGTGGATCGGCAGTTTTGAAACAGAAACTAAGTGGCGCGCAAGTAGATAGTTCTCTGTGTACCATTGTCGGAAGAAGTCGAATCTTCTATAGGTCAGTTGACAGTTCTGTTACGTACGATATGTGATATAAATACGTTTATTCTCTCCATTTATGGATTCGAAGAAACGTCAAGTAGACAAAGCCAACCTTGTCCCTGGTGGGAGTATTAAGGGGCTTACTACCGTTACGTCAGTTTGATATCGCAGAAAATTGGGGCCCTATCAAGCCCGGGTCAATGGGTATTTTTTTCATCATTAGCCAAAACGAAATCAAATCCAACATTTTCGCGAATCATTGAAATCTACTGCATTCTTAAATTTATATTTCGTTTGATTGTAGCTACATTAATTGGACTTTGTTTTCAAATTCAGTTCAACCGACCGCTACTGAAAACTTGAGTGCAACTCAGGTTTATGGCCCTCAGACATCAACTGCCTGTTCCTGTCTATGTCGATCGGATGACGGAAGAAACATCACAGACGAAGAACGAGCACAAGAGAAAGTAGAAGAAATCAAGAAAGATCTCAAAATCAATACCAAAAAGTTGTCAGCTACTGTTCGTAAGAAAATCAGTGCCGAGGACAACCGCCCTTCCGCTCAGGGTGTAGGATTTGTTGGGGTCTTTTTCCTGACTGCTGTTTTCAGCTCACTTATACTACTTGATATTACCTCCCTTGGACAACATCTCTCGATCATGAAAAATAATTTACTAAATAAAGACGATGCCCCATGATTTAAGATGAAACGATAAAAGTAACTAAAATATAATATTAAAAATATAAGTTTGTAATTAGTTTTTTTTTTTTTCACGTTATTTTAATATATTCAACGACTGGTTTTCTCTGACCGTTACCAGGATTATATTAAAACCAGTCACTAAATATAAATATTTATAATACAAAATAAAACTCTGTAAAATGATAATAATCTTGATGTCCAACGAACGTTAGGGTCAATCGGTTAAAAGGATAGATCCCCACTCCCACCTATTTCATTAATTTAAAGATGCATTATGTAAGATTTAGATTAAGTGTTGGGAGATGTAGCGTAGGTTGTTTATTATCGGAGCCATGGTACTGAACAAACGAAACTAAGTCTCGATTATCGATTATATCGTTAATCTTTAAATCTCGCGACGTTCATATCTATATACATCTCTGCCATTCGATGGTTTAGAGAGTTGATTATGGGCTTGCCATGTTGATAAATATCTAAATAATAGTATTTGAAGCTAAAGTAAAGATATGGAATAGGAAAATTTAGCTCTTACATATTACATCTTTAAGAATACTATACAAATAAAGAACACGAATCAGGTAAACCTCTTTGACATTCAGGTCAAAATAAAGTATTTAATTTGGTTGATTTTACTTTATTTTGCTGTGTACATGTATATGAGTTCAGCGGTATACATTACACTTAGCGATAGAAATAATACAAGATACAGATAGGAAATCAATCGTCGTGTCCCAAGAAATATTATATATTATAATGTGTTCTTGACCACTTCTATTTTATCATTTCAAGGTTGATCAGTTATAGATGTAACTCGTATTCCAATGACCATACTTGAAGATAAAAATACTATATTATCATTATAATCACTACCTACGTAGTCTATGAAATCATATCAATTGAGAAGTGTTAGAAGAAGATGTCAACGAAGAGGGTCCTGATAATATAGGTGACTTTTTATACAATTCGTTAGTAATAATGTTCAGTAATTTAAATGTTAACAGCCTGACAATGTAGAAACTCAACAATGACAGTAAACTCCTATTTGTTTTTAAAATGAAATGAGGTTTAAAGTCCCACTTTTCATCATCAAAATGGGTAACGATAGCGACAGTTTATCAAATACTGTACAAGCTACGGCACGTCGTTTTAACTCTTAAAGTAAACCCATATTAGCTGACGATTGGGATATATTAGTGCGATACAAGTTGAGTAAAAGAAGGCATACATAGTTAAAAATGATAATTCGGATCTGCGATCAGGGGAGACAATCGACATTGTAAAAAGCGCGATTTTTCGTATCATAACATTTTCTGGTTATTTTATATTATATATAAATGTCACGTGTAATATTACGATGGGGCCTTTCTATACATATTTAATTACTCTAAATTTAGAATGTGAATTATTTTCGTAATTCGAAGTAGAAGTGAGTAAAAATAAACCTATTATACTGTATTATTTTAGACATGCTTTAATTATTGCATTTCTACATATTATGATGTATTTTATATGTAATTTACTTGTTATGTACTATAACTTTATGATACTCCGTCCATACTTTAATGTCGCCCCTGTCTGTCCGTCCGTCCGTCCACAAATTGTTTGTGGACATTCTACAGGTCACAATTTTTATCCGATTTTGACGAAACTTAAAATTAATCAAAATAAAATATCTCGTTTCCTGTCGATATTAGCATGTATCGGACCGTCACTTTATGGATTTTGGCTCCTGACTGTGCGAAAAAGCACGCTTTTAGCTTGTGAACACTCTAGAGGTCACAATTTTTATCCGATTTTGATGAAACTAGAAATGTATATTTATAAGCCAAAGATGTCGGTTCCTTTTGATATTCGTGCATATCAGACTGTAACTTCCTGGAATATGGCGCCTGATTGTACGAAAAGTCGCATTTTTAGCTTGTCGTCCCTCAAGAGGCCACAATTTTTATCCGAATTTAAAAACCGTTACACCATAATGAAACTGCTCAGCAAAAAGGTCGTTCCTTGTACGCAAATAGTGTAAAAGTATGTAATACGAAGCTTGTGGGCCCTCTAGAGGTCAAAATTTTGTTCGATTTTGATAAAACTTAAAATATGTGTCCATAATGATGGTTGTGTTCCTTTCGATATTCGCGCATATCAGACCATCCATAACTTTTTGGATTATAGCCCCTGATTGTACTAAACATCGCGGGTTTTTGGGTTTTTTTTTTTTTAGCTTGTTCTCTACCCATCTGTTGCAAAATGTGAGCGTATCTTGCCTGGCAACCGCTGGTTTGATTAATATTTGTCCTAATGACTATATCCGTCCTATAAATGAACCTCTAAATGTCGTATATTATAAGTTTGTAAACACATAAGCACTACAGAATTACATTTTGTTTTATTTTTAAAAAACCTTTATGAATTATTATTATTTTATTACGCCAATTCTATAATTTTATAGTATCACACAGTTCAGTTTGTAAAAATATTAAAACTACAGAATCACAAATTTTAAGAAAAGTCTCCATTTCCATTTTTAAAAATTTGTAAACTTACTATTTTTTTTGCATTTTTCAATTATTACTATATTAATATTGATGCTTTATAGTCTTGTGATTTTAGTAATCTGTTTCGTAAAATCATGGCCAACCCACGTGTGCATTTTGTTGTTTTGTTAAATTTTATGCTTGTTGAAAACTGTTTTGTATATTTCACACTCTGTTGAATAATAAATATATTTATGTTTTATTTTTTCAAGTCTTTTGGTAATATAATTGGGGATTCGGTCAAGCATTAGGGATATTGACAAACAACGGCGCATTTTTGTTCAGACAATAAACAGTTCAAAGGAACCACCAGCCTTTGGGCAATCCCAAATTCGTAATGAGATACAAAGAAGTCCAGTCGTTGTATGTTTATCATACCTTTCATTAAACAAATTCGGATGTGACGTTATCAGAGTAACTGTCAGTCGTGGCTTCATTCTCTGTAGAATTGGTAGAATTGGCTTGGAT
Source organism: Patella vulgata (assembly GCF_932274485.2). Lineage (NCBI taxonomy): Eukaryota > Metazoa > Mollusca > Gastropoda > Patellidae > Patella > Patella vulgata. Next base: position 52,478,940 of record NC_065885.2, read on the forward strand.
GCACCAAGAACGTTGTTGGATCTAAAATGAACACCTCCCAGTGGCATGAACATCATATTAGGTTGAAATCCCAGTAGATAAAAGATGCCCAGGATGTCCAAAATTTGTGAGCTGAACAAATGTATCATATTTTATTCAAATCATTTATCCCGTTGTTTGCCAGAAATCGAAAATATAAATAGGTACACGCAGGTATTGCAGTAAATTAAAACGGGGGCGTCTTGGAATATATCTTTAACTGATATTAGTAAATTGCGGAGTAATGGCATCAGGTTGCAACCCAGAACAATCCTGGTAATATAGCTGGTTCTGATTCCCTGTATGAAAAAAATGAATTTTTGCACTATACTAAACACCAACCCCTTTCGTTAAGGATGCCAACGTTTTAGCAGTAAAGTAGACATAGAAGCTTAGTTCGCTACATAAGAAAGGAAAATGTTTGCTGTTTAGATTCACTTAATCAAGCTTTCAAATCTTGTCACATATACCTGTTCGACTTTCATCTTCGTCTACGCTATGGTCGCCTCAGTTATAGGTACACCTTGTATTTCAAACCAGTTAACCCCAGCTGTAGACAATGTAGTATTGTATGGATACACTATATGTTGTCCGACACTAAATATTGAAGCGTGTAAACTATAAGAGGTTATGGAAGGCGAGGAGGGTTAAACCTTCCAGAAGGGATGAAGGGATACGGTTCGAGTATCTTCTCATTGTTTATTTCTTGTGTCTTTTCCGCTTTGCGTGCAGTGCGATTCTTCTGCAAATACTAATAGAAGTTTTAATTGTGAGGACAACAGACTACTTATTGATGAGCTGGGACCATTCACTTGTTGTCGAGGATTGTTGCAGCCAGAACCTTGGATCATAAATCGAACTAAACAAAGCTAAAATGGATATAAGACTTATTTTGGATTGTGGCACCACTTTCATTCACAGTGTTTCGCATGCGTCTCGCTTCTATGAAGGTCTAACATCGACAAAGTTTAACGGCTGGGTCGTTGTTGACTTTTATGGTCGAAGAAGAGTAGATAATCAAGCACCGTCCCTTGAACCTGGAGTCCATATCTGACAAATAATATTATTAAACCGTTATCCCCATCGAATTTTTTAACGATGGATAAGGCATTATTTTACCACCACCAGAAAACGCGGTAGGTACAGCAAGACCTGTGCCTGCGCAAACAGGGGGACAAATATGATGAAAGACAATTCCATCAGCTATTCTTCTTCGAGATTCCGTTTTCGTGTTGGCCGAGAAAGATCATCGGAATTTTCCGGTGTGGTTTCCCATTAACAATGGTACATGACGGAGGCCTGACAAGGAATAGCATCGAATCATTCGGATGGGACGAAAAAGAGGTGCCACGTAAACACGTTAAATAACTTTTGGCAGTTAAAGGTAGCCAACTGTACGCACCATACCCGTCTATATTATCCCGGTTGGTCCAGAAAATTTGGACCTTCATTTATATTCGCCATTGCGAGAAAACAGGGGCGAATTATTGATTGTACCTAAAGAATGGCAAAAATATATACAGAGGTGAAATACATGATACTAATAACATGGGAAACTTATTCATACCACACAGTTTCTTTGGCAAGGTTTTGCTTTACTCACCATTGCACGGTTACCGAGCAATAGGTATTTTTGTGTGCAAAAAAAGTATTTTCGATACAGATGTAGGATTCTAATTGGAGAGTGGTGCCCGCGGGAGGACCTCCTGAGATTGAGTGAAAATTTATTTTAATTGTAATGAATAAGGAGTATTTTTATGGGAGGAGAAATTTGTTTGAAGATTCGTGTGCCTTTCGACTGGACACAGACAGGGTGGGGTTGGGTTTACACTTGGCACTTTTTCCCGATTCGGGGCCTTTTTCTTGAACCCAGGGGCCCCTCAACAGGACTCGGGGCCTTGTCTGAAGGGGTCCATGTCAAGTTTTCTCCCCGAAGTCGGCGTTTTCTTTTTGAAAATTTTCCAAAAATATTTCGGCTTGGAGTCTGCCGTCTCCGCTATAATCTGTTTCTGGGTCGAAGATGATACGCCCAGAAACTGTTGACCATAATGATTGTTGAACAAAGCTATACGGATTTTGTGGGTGTGCTCTTTAAAAAATAATCGAAATGAGCTATGAATTAATTTTTGGAGACTCAAGTGTCTGTCTGCCCTATCTAACTCTTAGATATGTCAAAGCAGATAAGTTTATAAAAAAAAGAACCCCCATAAAATAGGTCGTAACTATCGGCTGACGAGTTTTAGGGAATGGAGATTCGGTTTAACTGTTTTAAAATGACCACCGTTTGTCGTTTTACATACCACCAGACACTACAGGGTTTGTTATACTACGTCATGTAGACTTGTATAGGCCTGTGTTGTCTCGTGCGTTTTAGTGGTTCATGGAGAAAAATATTGTTTATTCCATGCTTAATAAACATCTTAGATCTGTTTTCACTGTCCTATTTAAAGGAACTAAATCTCTATTCTTTGGAAGTCTAAAATGGACGAAAATGAGTCGAATGCAATATAAATGTATATAAAGTGATTAAAATTTATTTTTTAATTTTTTTAATATAATTTTTATTTATCAGTTATGCTCGGCGAAATACATGAGAAGTCCAATTTGAATAGGAATTGTTTCAATCTGTTTAATTCAGTCTACATCGGGAGTACGGGTTGACATTTAACAGATGTGTTTTACCTCGTCCATCAAAGCACCTCATTACAAATGGTACCCGCGACCGTAGACAAAACGGCGTCGTTCACTGATTTTAAAGGAGCTAAATCGCTAATATTTGGGACATAAAAATTGACAAAAATTAGTCGCAACGCATATAATAATGTAATATGAATGTATATAAACTGATTTACATTCAATCGTTTCCGTTTTTACTCTAATTTCTAATCCGTTATGTTCGGCGAAATACGCCAAAAGACTCATGTGATTTCCAGTCTACACCGATGGTATTTATTGCGCATGCTCTCCAGATAAGAATATTGCGTCACATTTGACATGAATTGTGGAATATGTCTAGCCCTGTTCTTTGAGTCCCTTCTTCCAAATGATGTTGAAACGCATTATGGTACATGTTTCGAGTACCAATGGTAAAATGTTTATTTTGTCTTGAATATTGGATATCAGAAGCTCATCTTTTCCCTGTAAGATCACAAGACCAATGTTGATTTGAATTGACAAATAATTCGTGTTGTCAATTTAAATCAACATTGATGTTGTGATCTTACCGGGAAAAGATTGGCTTCTAATATCCAATATTTAAGAGAAAATAAACATCTTTCCATTGGTACACGAGGGACTTGAAGAACGAGGCTAAATATATTTCACAAGACATGTTAAACGGTGACGTCATATTCTTATCTGAAGAACATGCGCAATAATTATTATCAGCGTAGACTGGAATAACCAGACGCTGGAGATTGCCATTCCATTGAGACTTCTGTCGTATTTCGCCGAACATAATTGATTAGAAATTACAGTAAAACATAAACGATTGAATGTAAATCAGTTTATATACATTCGTATTACATTATTATATGCGTTGCGGCCCATTTGTGTCAATTTCTAGGGCCCAAATATTAGCGATTTAGCTCCTTTAAATATTTATTGTGCCTAAAATATTGGACATCAAGGTAAGAGGTAACAACATCAACATCGATTAAAAAGGAGCAACATGTTTAATGTTGAAATTATGGATAATAATTAGTTAGAAGTTTAGCTCCTTTAAAGGAGAAATCCGATATTCAGTGACCCCTTTAATCTAATCAGGGATTGTTCGTGTAAACAACAAAATCTAATGTCACCCAATAACAAATTACTCAACAATATTTATATACAGACAAACCAAAAGACGACTTTAACAAAACATGATTTTTTTATTATGTAAATATATCTCATAATAATCTGAGACACGGTTCTCTTTTTAAATCACAATGGGTATCTACATATTAAAACTTATTCATTATATACCATAGTTTGTTTTCTTTAACATTAAAGCAAAAATATCAACTCAAGAGTAAATTTTTGTTTTGACAAATATTTGTTATATTTGGAGATTACATTAACTATAATATAAGTATAATTGTTTCAAATTTGTACTGGGGCTTCGAGCTCAAGAGATGACTTTATTATTCGCTAGAATATTTCAATCTACAGTGGATTTTATTTAACTAGAGGTGATTTCAAACACATAGGAAAGTTTATCACAACTACAATAAAGTACTTTGTTCATAATCGAAGAAATCTGTTAAAAATTTAGGACGGTTCTGACAGCAATTATTTTTATTAGTCTTCAATCTATATTCAAGGTTTAAACTCTAACAGTAATATCAGTCCAAAAATATTTGAATTCCGTTCAGTATTTACAAAGATACAATGAACTAAAGACGAGATAAACAAGCCAGCGCCACCTATAAGTGTTAGGTAAAATGGTTTAACGATCATCATTTATTCCGATTGAATCCAAGAAGGGCGATTACATCTAATATTTTGATATGTTAAAGGGCCAATCCCGATCAATTTTTGGAGAATAAAACTGCTCAAGTAACTCAATATTTGTGATACGTTTGCAAACAACTTAAATCCGTCAGTCTTCATCTGGAAATGGAGCCGGCGTCTCAAACTGTATTATATTGTGTCTGGATAAAATCCGACCTTTTTTTAAATAAAAATAATGTGTAGGTGAAATTTACCGTCCGTTATCAAGTACAGCACATGGGTCATTCACTGTATAGACCTCTCAAGAAACGGGAATCGATTATCAGGTCACCCAAGGAAAAAACTGACCCGAAATCTTAAAAGGGTTACGTGTCCGGATAAGCAGTTTTGACGGTCACGTCCAAACGACTCAATATTTTGAGCTGAAATTTTGAGACAAGGTCAATACACCATTCCTATATATTTTCGTGCTTAAATTTCATACGTACTCAGACTTTAATTTTTGAGACTCTGTTCTAATCGGGATAGTCCCTTTAAATAATATATATGAGTACCTTTTATCGTGGATTAAGTCGTGAAAAATAAGACAGTATTCCAAAAATGGAATGACGACCAGCGAATTTAAATATCGACCATATGGTTTATTTATTTTTTTGTGGTAATGGAACATGGTACATCGTGATGATCACAAGTCATTCATTTCTTGTCCTCTGTGTTCTTCCAACGTTTCTTTATCAAATCCACATGGTAACAATTCATCTACTGTTTTACTCATATAGGTTAAATCAGGTTTAGACATGTAAACATTCCAGTCACCACCAAACTACAATAAATAAAACGTTGTGCACTATAAGTTACTATGACAGCTTTGAATAATAATACATTATGTGGTCTGTTTTTCGCATCATAATAACCATAGCAACACTGTAACAAAATCGACATCATGTCATTTAAGTTTCACACGTAGAATACTAATCAATGAATTTTACAAGTACTTTACAGTTTGAGTTATAATCAGGATTCACATTATATTGGATATAATGAAAGAGTAAGTCATAAAGTATATATTTTCTGCTTAACAGATAACATTAAAACATCCATTAGCGATTGTTACCGTGTTTTCTTGAAAGTGGTGGTCTTGGTGGGCTGGGTGGGGATATCTGCTGTTCATGTAAATATATTCTAATATCAATCACCTCGGTGAAAAACATCGAATGCTTGGATACGCAGAAAAATATATTATTTCGTCGCGCTTGAGAGACTATCAAATACTTTGACGATGGATGGGTGTGGCCCATGGTTAGTAACATTATGATAGATAAATATGCTTCTTAATCTCAGACTAGATTCCATCAATAGATTTCTATATATTCTCCAAAACACAAGCTAATGAGGACACAGGCACGTGTCATGCAGCTAGCTATGAGGGACATTGGCGATCCACTTCATCGAATTCCAACAGTCAGCGTGCATGCCAAAGATTATACATCGGTTTCTAGATCTTCTTCCTTGCCAGGTTCCCTCCCCTTCACCACTGTCAAGCGGACACCACATTGAAAAACACTAAGGAACTTTTTCAACCAACACCGGGCTGGAACCTACGACCTTTTGGTTTTCGTACTATCCGAAATAGACACCTTTTCATTGTCGGGCCCGTCGTCCTGCACCACTTACAAGGGGAAACCAAGCAGAAAACATTATGACTTAACCCGGGACCTGTCCTTTACTGAGTCAGGTTTTTGTGATTTAAAACGGTTGCCATTATCATTCTCGTCGTCATGCGAAACCTTCTTATAAGAAATTTATTTTTTTCACTTACTTCTCGTAAAGTCTGTCGACATGCACCACATGGAACTATAAAAGATTTCTTGAGATCACTGAAATTAAACCTCAAACAATTTACCTCATTAGTTATCACATGCAAATATATTAAGAGACCGATGCCCCTTTTCACACAAAGCACATGGTTGACAATTATTATTTTCAAAAAAAATCTTCACTGGGCTGGTTATCTGTACATACGCAATATATTGTACTCAGGGGGGATTGGGCGATCGGGCGATCGCCCGAAGGGCCGGTCGGACAAAAAATGAAAAAAATAATTTTGTCCAATTCGTCTAAAAAAAACCTTTTCTGCTGAACATTATATGCGGGGGGGGGGGGGGCATGGAGCGATGATGATCATGTTGTATGTGGCCGGTGTGCTGGGTGTGGGCCGGAATTCGGAATCCTGCAATGGGGATTCCGAATTTCATCCGAAAATTTCATCGGATTCGCCCGACGCTGTCGCCAGAAACGTCTGCCGATGGTTCGTAACTCAAACAAAATTTCAATTTGATGATAGGTGGTCTTGACGATACAATGATAATACGTTAATTAATAATATGACGATATGATAATTTCACAGGTTGATGGTTGTAAATTACTTGCAGGTCGGGGTTTTGGCCTAAATTAGGAATCGTAACGCTGATGAATTTTTTGATGACCTCTTACAACAGACATATTGTTTCCAAAATGAAGCATTATTATATATTGTGGGCGACTTCAATTCTAGATGTGGTGAAGAACAAGACTCCATTGCAGGAGTGGATGGTATACCACCGAGGGATATCTTAGACCACACAAGTAACGGATATGGCGAAAAACTGATTGACTTTTTGACAAGTTGCAATATGTGTATGTTAAATGGACGAGTTTATGGTGAAATTGGTTCAAATAACTTTTCATGTGTATCAAAACGGGGCAAGTCGGTGGTTGACTATGCACTAACAGCAAACGAACAGTTATCTAGGTGTAAATCTTGCAACATATTTCTAATGTCAGACCTTATAAACCGGAGCGGGATACAATTTGAAAAATCAGTGCCAGACCATGGGCCCATCATGTGGACAATAGATGTACAAATTCTGGATTCGGAGACATGTACCAATAAAACAGCCAGTAATAATAATTGGTATGACACGAGAAAGATACCTAGTGATTTTCTTAAAACGGCAGAAGCTTTGTCCGAAAGGATTAATGATCTTGAAACAGACCTGAATGAAACTCAAAACATAAACACTGCATATGCTAAGTTTATAGAGATTATAGAAACAAAATCGTGCCGTGCCATTTCGTAAGATACCGTCCGGACCAGCTACAACAAAAAGACGGAAGTGTTTATCTAAGCCGTATTGGAACGAGGAACTATCCACTCTGTGGGACATTGTATGTAAAAAAGAGAAGGCATGGTTAAACTGCACTGAGCATGGTTCACGGAGGAAACTTCGAACAGAATTCTGTGTGAAAAGAAAAACTTTTGATAAGACTAATCGTAGATATAAACGTCAATACCAAGCACAACAACAGGACATGCTTATCTCAACGTATGGTAACCCAAATAAGAGAGACTTTTGGAAACAGTTTGGAAAAATCGGAATCGTTAACGATAGGAGAAATGGAATTCCATTAAAAATAGAAACTGAAAACGGATTTATTTTAGATCATGGAGCTGTTCTAGATAGGTGGAAAGCCGACTACAACAATTTGCTGAATGTACCATTAAGCGACGATTTTGATGCTGCACACTTGGAGGATATAAAAAACGGTAGGCACATATTTTTGGAACAAGACTGTAAATCTTTAAACGGCTTAAAGGCATAATCAATCCGATCCCTAAGAAGGATAGTGGAAAGACATGGGACCCAATGGCATATAGGGGAATCACTTTATTATCTATCCCAAGCAAAGTATACACACACATCCTGAATACAAGACTGTCACAGTGGTTAGAGGATAATGACGTCCTGGCAGAGGAACAAAACGGTTTTCGTAAAGAAAGAAATTGTGTCGACCACATTTATGTGTTGAACAGTATTATAAACAATAGAAAATCAGCCAAACAGCAAACATTTGCCTTCTTTGTTGACTGCAAAAAAACTTTCGATGGTTTGAATAGATCCTGTTTGTTGTTTAAATTAAAAACTCTAGGTATTCATGGTAAATTTCTGGATAGTATAGTATCACTTTATGAGAATGTGTCTTGTTCCGTTAAAGTGAACTCTTCATTAACTGAATGGTTTCAAGTAACTCAAGGTGTCAAACAGGGTTGTGTTTTATCACCAACATTATTTTCTATATATGTAAATGATTTAGTTAAGGAACTGAATGCTATTGAATGTGGTATAGATATCGATGGTAAAATGATCTCTGCATTATTATATGCAGATGATATAGTTCTTTTAGCACCAGATGAAAACAAACTACAACGACTGTTAGATGTATTAAGCAATTGGTGTCGTAAGTGGAGGTTAGTCATGAAGATAAAACTAAAATTGTCCATTTCCGTAATCCTAGTGTCAACAGGTGCACTGTTAAATTTAATTGTGATAACTTAAATATCGTATACACCAGTGAATATAAATACTTAGGTATATGGCTCAATGAATTCTGTGACTACTCATTTAGTGCCAAAGAACTCTCAAAATCAGCAAATAGGGCATTAGCTGTGATAAAAACAAAGTTCACTCAATTTGGTGGCTTTAATTTGAATGTATATAATAAGTTATATGAAGCCCTTGTATTACCTATCCTTACATATGCATCTGGAATATGGGGAATCAATACCCATAGATGTATTAATGTGCTTAACAATAATGCCTGTAAATTTTATTTGGGTTAAACTAAACGGAGCAGCAACATAGCTTCTCGGGGGGATATGGGCTGGTTACAGGGGGATACCATTCTGAAAATAGAACTATTTCGCTACTGGAATAGAATTAAACTAAAGGGAAGTAACTTATGTAAAGATGTGCATAAGTGGAGCATTAGGCGTAAAACATCATGGGATTATCGGGTTTTGAAGTTAGGTGAGGAGCTAGATGTTTTAGTCAATGAAAATGATATTGTGTGCCTCAATAATGTTAAAACAAAGTTATCCGAAAAGGATATAGATCATTGGTCACAGAGCTTATGGGATGATAAGACTTGTCTAAATGGCAATAAACTGAGATCATATCGTAAATATAAAACATTGTTTGGTACGGAACCGTTTGTTCAAGTAGTTAAGAATAGGTCACATTTTGTCAAAATTAAGAGCTGGATCACTTCCCCTCAGAATTGAAACTGGACGTTTTTCAAAACCACCCGAGCCCGTGTATGAAAGAATATGTATATTTTGTAATGATAGACAAGTTGGGGATGAAGAACATTTTGTTTTTAATTGTGATTTTTATAACGATATAAGACAATCAATATGTACCAGAGCCTGCCAAATTGAACCAACTTTTAACCTGTATGATAATGTAAATAAAATGTACTTCTTAATGAATACTACTGATATTTTACCTCATTTTGCATCTTGTATATATAGAATGTTTGAACAGAGGAAAAATGCTCTTTTAACCTAAACGTTTACGTAGTTATTTGTATTGTATGTGTCTCACTTTTATTGCTATTTATCATTTTTTAACCTATACTGTTGAATGTTTTAATTGTTTTGCATATGTATAGTGTCTCAAAAGTCGTTATCGGCTGGCATCTTAATAATTTTGTTTCTATGTATTTGTGCAATGTATTTTTGTAAAGATGGTGACACTGATTAAAATAAAATTATTATTATTATTATTATATTATTTGACAGAGATTATAATCAGATATGCCACCAAATCGGGTTCATTTTTCAAAATTTTCATGGGGGAGAGCCCCCGGACCCCCCATCCGGGCTTCGCGGTCAGTAAAAGGTGCCGCTCCGGCACGGGAGCCCGAGCCGGTTCCCGGCCCCAATCCGTCCCTGATTGTACTAGTTTTTCTCGACCCACACGATATGTGGAATTTTCGTACTAATGAAAAGTTATAAAGCCTGTGAAGATACAATCAGATAAAGTAAATCGGATGACCACTGTGTAGCAATAATGGGCCATAACGTAATAAATTGTTGAAATTGTATCACACTAATCTGAATAATATATATTTGAATCATATGGTTAAAATTAAATAGGATTATTCGTCTTATTAATGTAAAAAAATATTTCTAACATTTTGAGTGATGTGTTCACAAGAAAATCTGAATGTCGGACCAACGATCCAGACGGATTGGGGTGACAACAATATTAGACCAATAAAACGTAATGTTTATATTTATCAAGCTTTGTTAAATTCTCCGATTAGCTCTCAACAATCCTTGTGACTGGATATACGTAGTTGAAAGATAGTTTGGCAGGCAATGAAACATATCCCACAGCAGCTAAGTCGTCCGATGTTAACAAGGGTTTTTTCTTTTGACAGAAATGAGAGAGAGAGAGAAATTGGGTTTAACGTCCACTCGACAAAAACTAGGTCATTTGGGGGCTAACATATGGTTTAATTTTATTTCAATAATTCGCTTGCGCGTAGAGGTCTGTAGCAGCGGGAGGAAACCGGAGGACCCGTAGAAAACCCTTGAGGTTGGACAGGCGACCTTACTCCTTGTCACGTACAACCGGGGATTCGAAACCACGCCAGTTGACTCAATGACAGGCCTTGTGATACAGCACGCACGTGCTAACCATTCGACCCCCCCCCCCCTGTCAGAAATGAACACATTTACAGCACACTAAAATATGATTATTAGTAACAACCCATTTGGCTTCTAGTTCTTCCATAATCAAAAGCATACAAACATTCAATAATCATCGGAAATCGTTGAAAATTGATCGGCTTCTTCGTCTCATGACCTTAAACACTGTATAAATATAAAGTCAATCGGATATTAATATTAACATCTAAAGCGTCCACAAGATTTTTCAAAATGATCAAGGGCAATAACTCTGACAGTAATTATCGTAAATTCTTGAAAATCAAAAGACTTCTTTGTCGTATGACCTTTTAAAAACACTGTGTATAAATTTAAAGTCAATCGGATATTAACTTTAGCGTCTAGAGGGACCACAACTTATTTTAAGTGATAAAGGGCCATAACTCTGGCAGTCATTATCATGGCGTTAAACACTGTGTATAAATTTAAAGTCAATCAGATATTAACTTTAGCGCCTAGAGAGTCCACCAGATATTTCAAAGTGATCAAGGGCCATAACTTTGGCAGTAATTGTCCGAAATCGTTGAAAATCAATAGGCTTCTTCGCCCTAGGGACCTTAAACACTGTATACATTTAAAGTCAATCGGATATTAACTTTAGCGTCTAGAGCATCTACAATATATATTAAAGTAATCAAGTGCCATAATTCTGACAGTAATTATCAGAAATCAATGAAAATGAATAGGCTTCTACGTATCATGACCTTAAACACTGTGTATGAATGTAAGGTCAATTGGATATTAACTTTAGCCTCTAGAGCGTCCAAAAGCAATTGCGGGCGCCGGGCCGACGACAAAATACGACTACATTTCAATGTGGGTGTATAAAAAAACACGTGATCACCCGATCACATCGATAAATCGCACCTCGAGGTGATTTGGCAAATTGGTGTAGTCGATAAATTTGCAGATTAGGGTAATCAATTTTAATTAGATGGGAGTTAAAGATCACAATTTGATTTAATGCAAATCACACTGTCAAATCAGTGGTCGATAAAAACGCATATTACTATACAAATCTGTATTATTTGATGGTAACGTTGTGCATTATTCTGTGTGAAACGTGTCCTGACTATACACTTGCTAATATATTTCTAATAGAAGTCGATGAAGGTCGACCAAATGGAAATTTACATTGAAAATATGACCTATTAACCGAATACTAGTATATTATTATTATATAAAATAGTCTACACATGACCCATGCTGTAAATTAACAAAGCGACCTGGGACCGGCTGTTCAAAGCTCCGTTAACTTATAACGCCTCGTTAACATGAGTTCACGGAATGATATATTTAACGGAGAGAAGCCACATTTTAATGTAACTTTAACATGCCGTTAACTTGACGTTATATTTAACGACGGTGTTGGGCTCCGTCATCTGTTTAACGATGGCATTAATGGGATGTCAGTCGAAGTATACCCTTAGCAAAAGTCCTTATAGATTACCAGTGCGGGTTTCTATAGAATTGTACATTCTAAAGGGTTGGGGCGAGGGCTATCACATTTTCTATAGGATGAAATTCTATGGTGTTCTATATAATTTGGGGGGCATGTAGGAAATAAAGTCGTTCGCAAATATTCTACGTTTCTAAAGTGCAAATCCTGTAATTTTTTCTAAAGATTTATGCTAAATATTCTACAGGAAAAAATTATAGTATTCTATAGGGTTTTTTTTATAGTGTTTGCACAGTTGTCCCACTTTCTTCTGTTTCTTGTTAATACTAACTTCTATGAAGTTGTTTTGTTATACATATATATTGAATTTAAAGATTTTAAATTCAGCCAATGAACAAACAGTCTTCTCTTGGATTAACTGATAATGAAACTGTCTATCCAGCAACAGAAATTTAACGGACCGTTACCAAACGACGCGTTAGGAAGTTAACGATCCGTTAAACTCTGAGTTTTGAGCAACCGGCTGTGTTTACAATTTTATAAACGTCAGCCATATGGTGTATGTTATGGTAATGTTCGTCCGTTTAAAACATGTCAAAGAAAAACCAATTGATCAATGAAATTATATGAAATAGGGTTTAACATCCTACTTTTCTGTATCAACCGTGCTATGGTGCACATTTTGCCAGGCCAGCGACGCTTCAGGATACCCTTCGCCGAATTCCAAATGCCAAGGGTTCTTTTACATACACATGCACGTGTACAGTACCGGGTCATCCGTTTTTTTTATTATTCAGGCGAAGGGAGCCACCACCGATAATGAGGGAAACGCTGGAAAATCCCGTGGAACATTCCATATTAAAGAAAAATGACATGACGTATATTAGACGTAAAGGCATTATTGAGGCGTTTAATGCTCATAGCGGATAATCCCAAGCATCTCTCTCTCTCTCTTTCTATCTCTGATAAAATAATATCTAAGCATCATTATGGCTTACCTTGCAATAGCTATAGCTTTAAATTGCGTATAACCTTCTGAGACTGCCTTGACAATAGCTGTTCTTTCAGCGCATATCGTTAATCCATATGAAGCATTTTCTACATTACAGCCTGCAATAATATACAATCCGCGAAATACAGATTAAACTTTACTAATAATTGAACAGAGAATGGCTATTTAAGACAATTGTTGGGATGGCGCGGTATTATCATAATACACCTTAAAATTCGATGGCGTCATTATTGCTGCTCGGGCAAAATTTCCCTCATTGCACACTGTATGGCGTATGCCGGTCTTCATTAGCCAAGTATAGGATCAGAACAGTAGGACGTTAAACCCCATTTCATTTCATTTCTTCATCATTGTTTTATTTACTTTATGGGCATATTTTGGAAATGGCCAATAGTAGCGATTAATATAATAGTGAACTATATTTGAATTACGTATACAATAGCTTATATTAGAAATATAGACCATAATTTATAACGTGGGTTAAGTGTTCGTGTACATATCCTAGTTATATTATGTAATAAAATATATTTCTCCAATAGTCGTTCATATTACAAGGAGTATTTTTCATTCGTATTTTATGGCTAATAAGATTCCTTTACGGATTGTTTTATGTGCCTGTTTGTGAACGTTTGCTTTTAAAATAAATAAAACTGTAGGCGAATGACCTATATATATGAAATTTTAACTGGTAGTATTTGATAAACTTTGTTTTTGCAATAAACAAACTCGAATGATGAAGGACAATACGGGTCACACCCACCTGCGGCGTTTGTTAATTTTTTTTTATATAAATAAGACTATATGTGAATGACCTATAAGAAATTTAAAGTCGTTGTTGATAAAATTAATTTCTCCAACAACGAACTCAGTGAGGAGGAAGATTTATCATGGGTCACATCCACCGGTATATTGTCGAAAACAAAAACAGGATGTTTACTCAGAGTGGCGATATTTATGTCCGCTTACGAGAATGCAGGTGAAGCAAGGATTTGCTAATGGAAAGCAATTTGGGTTGATGGGCTGTCGACAGCGCTTTTATGAAGGTGGAGTGGTGTGACATATGGCGGTATATTAGATTCAAAATTCTAAATTTATTAATGCCAACCCTAACCCTAGCCCTGTACCTAGCCCTCATGCTTACCCTAACCCTAACCTACAATCTCGCCAACAATCAGGTGCCCTAACCTTATTTACATCTCAGCGACCGTGACGAAAATTGGGCTGGTCGTAACAAATAGATTTAGCCGATTGGGCACCTGATGGGACCATTATGTTGATTTAAAATACAGATGTGACGTCACTCTTTGATGTTGGCGTACCATTATTTCAAATAATCGTACGGGCAACTTGCCAATAGTACTTTATTCATACCAGTGAGATATTGGACTAGTGTGACTTAAAAGCTCGTGCGGAGTGTCAATATTTTAAGATGTTTAATGGTCTCGAGCTTACGACATTGCGTAATATATTGTAATATATTACAATATATTACTTAATGTCTCGCTCTCGACCATTAAACAATACATAAACAACTCTCTCTTCTTTAGGTTAATAATTAGACGATAGCGCCACATTAACAAATTTAGAATTTTTAATCTAATATAGGGGCATAGTAGAGATGACTTAGAATTTTCCAAAACGTCAGATTATTCTACTGGCTCCAGCGCTTCTATGTATGTATATTAGCCATCATTGCGTATATCGATACATCTCTTTTCGTATCTAGGTAATTCGGATTAAAAGTATCAGCAACATTAAAACAACACTGGTGCTTGATTAGATTAGAAAATATCTTGAATAAAATACCTGTAAATATTTTACCATCCACTGTTAAGAGAGCCGCACCAACTCTAAATTTACTATAAGGATTATATGATTTGGATTTAGCTTCATTGCTCAAACTCACCAGCTCACTTATCTTAGCATCTGAATAAAGAAAGATAACATAAAAAAATATTTAATAAATGGAAAACATAATATTATGACTGTTTAGCGGTTGCACCGCCTGTAACAGGAAAATTGAAAGCGGTGCCGCCAAATAGTTTACCGCATCCGATGTGTGACACACTCCCTGCATGTTACACATCTATTTTTTGCCTGTGGTCGTCTAGGTTGGACTCCCACTTGGATTCCATTGAAAGTATCCAGTCTTGGACTTCACTTTGGACTTCGTGTACGTATTTTGTACAGCCGCCAAATTATGAGAACAACAATGCAATAGCTTCTGGTATATATCATTATAAGGAAAAGTGGGATACATATGGTTAAACAATGGTATACGTAAAAGTCATTCTCTCCACTCCTTTCCTGATGAGTCTCTGGTAACCACTACATCCTTGCTCTCCCAGAATCAAATGGTCGTCTAAAGAACCAAATGGTTGTCTCTAGAATCCAATCCACGTCTAAAGAATCTCTTCTAAAGAACCCAATGGTGGCTGATCTGGCTAGCTCGGATGTTACTTTTTATATCCCTAGATTTATGCAATAAATTAAGTGATTGGTCAATTACACCTAATGACGTCCAGAATCAACCATATATGGACATGGACTTTGATAGAACATCTGGAACTTTTCCATCACTAGTTCTCTGATAGTATGGGGGGAGGGGGGGGCTGACGGTAGTGTTGTGGCGGTCTGGGGAGTAGCAGCAGTTTGGCGGTTTCGAAAATAAGCGACATAGACTCAATGCCAAGAAAATGCCACTTATCGTTAATTCTTTTAGGCAACCAGGGTGTATATATATATATCAAAGTTTACATGTGCCGAGATCTAAAGAAATAATTAAAATATTGATCAATAGACTACAACGAATGTGTGAACTAAATAGGGTTTAACGTACTACTTTTCTACACAAACCGGACTAATGGAGACGGGCATGCGCCATACGTAATTTAATTCTAATCGTCAAGAGTACTGGTAAGTGCATGTCAACGGGACCTTGGATTTTCATCCCATCCGAACAACTAAGTCTATAACGACCATTCTTACCCATTTGTCATCCAAATTTCATGGTTATTCTATTCGTATCAGTTCAAAGGCTGCTCGACGAAGCTAAAGAGTTTGTGAATAGGTTAATGAAATGAAATGGGTTTGAAGGTTCATCTGGTGTGCACCGACTGGGCATAGAGTGTGCTATGAGGGAAATTCTGCCCGGAAAATGGCACTACGACCTACTCTTATACCGAATTCCAACTTTCAAGGGTTATTTTACGCATAAGCTAATGTGTACACGAGACCTCCGTTTTTCGTCCCATCCGAACGAGTATACGTTTTTCCCTTTCCCATGCTTTTCGTCATTCACCATTGAAAAGTGGGAACCACGCCGGAAAATCCGGATGAACCTTCTCGATCATCATTGAGATCGAACACGAGACCTCCAGGTTAGCGAGCCAACGTCCTACTCACTGAGCCGTCTGATACCGAAAATGTTGATGAAAAAGTTGAGTTGGTAGAATAGTAAATTGAGACACTTACAATTAAGAGTCTGATAACGATGCAATGGGTAACATCAACGCCTTTCGGTCCTCTATTAATTCGAAAACATCTTATATCTTTGAAAACTACTTTCCACTAATCTCTAATCCAGTCAGGGAAAAAGGGGTTAAGCTGACATTTTGAAGATGGCGATGTAATAAGGTTATATTGCAGAAGTTCTTGGTAAGAGAATCGTTGTTGTTATGACTGATTTCTTCCAATGTTTTTTTTTTTTTTTTTGTTTTTTTTTTTTTTTTTTTTTGGCGGGCAATCTGGTTAAAGACAGATCTATATTTCGTTTCGGTTTTTTTTATACTTTCGATGGCCTACACTACATGAAGCTCTGGCCAGTTGTACTGGAAGATCACGGCAGGGGTCGTACGGGCGTTTTTGGCCCTAGGACGTCAGACATTGATTTCTGGTGGTTTACCCACAGTTCCGTCTATCGCACGCCAAGAAGTCACCGTAACAGATAGTTTCATTGGCTAATCACTCACGCCATCAAGAACGCAAGTTATATAACAACTCTTCCAGATCCTAGTGTAGTACAGACAAATAACGAAATAGGATCAATAGGATCTGTGTTTTAATCAGATTGGTTGGCGGGCAGACAATAGTAAGAACGATAATAGTAAATCACGAGAACCCGTATCATACACAAACAAACAGAAACCTCGAAGACAAGACAGTACTATCAATTTAAACGACTTGATCTTGGGGACTTCATCTTAAATGAAAACAAATTCACAAGGAAGGCAAATAACCCCAAAACGCAAAAGACGAATATAAGACTGGGGCATTTCCTATAATATACTGTATTATTCAAGTGTGTGTCATGTAATGGTCGACTGTGTTTTTATACGTTATCCTAATCGCCACTGTTGATACAATGAAGACAAAAATTAGGACTATGTTATATATCGCTATTGTTTGGAGGTGTCCAAACACAAATATGTGGTAGTTATAACGCACCCCAATAGTTTATTAACATGCTACGCTTCAATTCACATACTGGTATCGTTATCAAGCAATTAATGATTTCCTAACGTGTGTGAAATACCTTTATCTAACGTCCGCTTCCACCGAGGTAATATCGTTGTCTGCGATATCACTTCTGTGGAAGCGGACGTTAAAACAACGGGTGGCAGTAGTAGTAGTAGTAGTAGTACATACATATATAGATAACAATCGGAAAGCACTAAGCAGATAAACCAAGATCTACAAGGAATTAACAAGATGCATTATATAGATAACAATTAGAATCATTTAGCCGATAAAACAACAAGTGAAAGAGATTAACAACGTCTTAAGAGCAACAAATCGAAAGGAAAGAAAATAGAAACCACACACTAATTAGGGATTAAGTAAATCTACTTTAAAATTCGGGAGAAAATGTCCTGAGTCTTATGCTTTGGGATTTCTAAGGCTTCTCGGAGAATTCTGTTTATCAACACTGATAAGTTCCTGGTTAGAATTTCTGTATTTTTCCATATGATTTTATATTGCGGGTTATCGTAAATGTGTTCGGCTATTGCTACTTGTTATGTTCTTATTTTCCAACTGTTGTTGTTGTTCTTATAAGGATTACTCAATAAATAGAATAAGAAATATATATACATATCGCAACTTGATTTCAAAACTGCAGATTATTCAAAATACTGCTGACACTATATACTGCTTCAAAACGGGTACATAACCATCGCTATTAAGAGATACTGGCTGTCTACCCATGGAACTAGTTCAACATATCTGTCTGATCTAATTCATGTATAGTCCTTAACATACGTAACTTACGATCCCAAAATCAGCATTTACTAGAAACTCTAAAATTAACCTCAAATCTTTTGGCAATAAATCTTTCCGGTTCAGTGCTCCTAATCTATGGAATTCCTTATCATTAACTGATTAAGTGTAAAACCCACCCCTTCACTAGAATCATTCAAATCAAAATTAAAGACCCATCTGTTTAAACGTAAATACAGTTGTATTTGACCATACATACGTGTATGGAAATTTGCGCATTATACATATATATATATATATACACAATTATTATTATTTTATTAGGCCTATTACTATTATTATTATTATTATTATATGACAGATAATGAAAATATAATTACAAAATTGAAGGAAAATTATTGGATGGTTATTACATAAATAAGTTAACTTACTATCAATCCTTTTATCGTTCGACATTTTAACAACACACGTATCTGAGTCGAGGTAAATAAAATATATGACACCTCTGCGTAAGTTTACCCAATATTAATATTTCTATTTAATAAAATGAGACTAGGCAACCGAGAACATTTTACGTAGCAAAACTGAGATTCGTTTTTCCAGTCACATTAGCTACGCTGTTTCCAGTTTCATCATCGACCGACTGCTATAGGCGCTGGACAACCGTGTGGTCAAGTACAAATAGAGAAGGCTAATTGGAATAAAAAACACAACATATAAAACTTGAGGAAAGTCAAGTGGTCTATGTTCCGTATATATCTTATAAAACAAAATAGAGTTGCTTCCCGTTGACCATAATATTTATATGGTTTGATCTATTTAATAAGGCCAACTTTGAGTTTGGTCAAAGGCCATGAGATGTAAACAGGGCAAGCGCTAATCCCAACCCTAACCCTGGTTCAAGACCTAATGCTTACTATAACCAACAAACTCGCGAACAATCACGAGCCCTAACCTTATTTACATCTCAACGACCTTGATGAAAATTGAGCTGACTTTAACAAATCGATTTAGCCATTATCAAGGTCATGCTGGGGTCACTTCCGTTAATGGCGGCCCCCTTACAAGCATGGCGAACTCCAAACGGTAAATATGAATTTCGTTTTATTACACGTTTCATGAAATTGACTAAAATTGAAACAAGTGATTGTCAGTCTATATTTATTTCTCTGATTGAAACAAAGTAAATGTTGATGTGTTTCATTGAAGTTGTACCTCAGTAAAACCATACTATGAGGAGTGGTTCGGCATGTTTACATTTAGTTACATGTAATCATTTTGTTTTCAATCTGAAGTTGAGTGAACATACAACATGTTTGGTGTATTTTCAAAGACATAAACTCCATCTCATTGTCATTGTTTTAAGTAACTTCTTACAGAGCCACACATACAAATTAGACCTTTAAGTGTAGCATGTACCATGTCTTAGTGATAGCGACTTACATTTACTTAGGCCTAATCCAAGTTGAATAGGGAGGTTGGATGGATGAATGGTTAGCGTGCGCGCACTGTATCATAAAGTCTGTCTTTGAGTCGACTGGCGTGGTTTTGAATCTCCGGTTGTACGTGACAAGGAGTAGGGTCGCCTGTCAAACCTCGTGGGTTTTCTCCGGATCCTCCGGTTTCCTCCCACTGTTAAAGACCCCTACGCGCAAGCGAATTATGTAAATAAAATTAAACCATATGTTAGTCCCGAAATGACCTAGTTTGTGTCGAGTGGACGTTAAACCCCATTTCTCTCTCTCCAAGTTGAATAGAAGCCAACAGCTGTGGTTACTTCAACGTACTACTTTCAGATTCAGGTTAGAATAGATATTACTCTTTGTTGATATTCTGACGACGTAACATCTAACATCGTAACACTCAAAGCTCGACGCAAAAGTTGATAACTAGTTTACTTTTTTCAGCGGACATCAAAATTCACAATTTTTAGTTATCTGCATTGCTAACACATTAAACTTATAAATCCAGTCCATTTAGTTCACCCTAAATTCTATCTCGACTGGACTTGGGGGGAAGGGGGTATTCCCAGCAATTCCACATTCGATGGCACTGTCTAAACCATTTACAGCTCAGCAAGTTAATTTATTCCTCGAAAACTATTTAATAGTGAGCTGTCAGTAGTCAACATTAACAGTCTAACTTGTCACCAATTCTGTGTTGGTAAAACTAACAACAATCTCCAAGCGATTCAAATTTCGTCTAGTTTAAATGTTTCAAGTGTAACAGAATTTATATGTATTGAAATTGAAGACAGTCGAGTTATTTAAAACACATGTTTTGTCAAAAGTAGATTGATGAGGACAAAATTTTTGCTGGTGTGTTTAATAACATAACAACAACGGTCTTTACATTAAAATGATAAAGATTGTTGATGTTTTAAAAATCCATGAATAATCTGGCCTGATGGTGTCATGTTTTCTTTTTTTTAACCAGAAGTATAGGTGATATGGATGTTGATGAATTTATGAAATCTGGTTTTGACTCCAGTGATGATTCTTCCTCAGAAGCTGAAATGAAAATGTCTGCCAAGAAGTCAAATATAAAGCCTGTGAAGAAGTTAACTAAGATTAAGCTAAAACAAAATAAAGTTGGATCAACAGAAAAAAGTCCAAAAGAAATGAGCAATAAGAAAGCGAAAACAGCTGCCAAATCAAGGTATTTTTGTTTTCTCCATTTTCATTCAGTGTCCCAGGAGTGGTGTATATAATTCCCATATTACACTAGTGCTGGGTATTGCCACTGCAGTCACGATATAATACATAAATTACGATTCAGGTGCTATGATATGATTTCTATCATGATTCATAACCAGATCAATCTTTACAAAGAAAATAACAGGATAAATGAATAATTGATATCTTTAGTCCTACTGATGTCAAAGAAATAAAACTGTTTTAAATCACGATATTGATATGGATCAAAATAAGGACCAAAGCAATTTAAGAGTGTTTGTGTACCCACACTACGTGTGATGTGGATAATTAAGAGTGTACTGAAGCGACAAAAAACCCATAAAGTATCACGATACATCCAATTGCATATCGAATCGTGAGAAAGTGAATCGCAGTTCAATGATATATCGTTGATATATCATGCCAGCACTCTATTACACGGTCTACAAATAGGAAATTTTATATTAGTGTTGTAGCACAGTATATTTATCATTTTTCTTGGATTTCATTTTATTTTTGAGGACCGCATCAGTGACGTAAAAAGTTTACATTTTCAAACACATTGAAGAAACACAAATTCATTCGTACCTGAGGTACATATTATTCTGTTTGACTCATGAGTTACTAAGGAATATGACCCAATATAGCAGAACCAGTCAAAATTTATGTTTTAATTGAATTTAATTATAACAAGCTCATTATTCAAATAAGACATTTTATATTGTTTTGAATTTTATTTTTCTACAGTGATACAAAGAACTTGAAGCCTAAGAAGAAAACATTAGATAGATTGAAAGAACAAGATCCTGAATTTTTTCAATTTCTACAAAATGAGGATAAAGAATTACTGGAAGATTTTGAATCTGGTGATTCAGATGATGAAGATGAGGATGATAATGTTGATGCTAAGGATGCCGAAGATTCTGATGAATCAGAAGATGAAAGACTGAAAAAGTTTGAACAAGATATATTGGCTCAATCTGATGATGATTCAAGAGATTCAGATGAAGAACCATATCACAAACCACCATCTAAACTAGAAGTAGGTTTCTTTATTTTAAATTTAAAAGCTTATATGTTGTTTATGAAAATCTGAAAAATCTAGTTCATGATCCTATCTTTTTCTGTCTTAGAATGTCTTCTAGCTACTGAAAAATAACTCATTTCAATCTATATACACTGGGATGAAGAGAGCATTAATCACAGATTTCTATGATTCTATCTGAAGAACATTGTAATTCTCTTATTTTGTTAAATTTGACAAGGAAAATGACTATTGGTCTCCTTACACATTGAACTTTTAAGCAAATATTTATAAAAAGATTTTTATTATGTGGTTTATAGGTAGCTAGTGATGAAAGTGGTGAGTCTGGTGATGAAGTTGATAAACCAACTGATGGAAGTAGTAGTGATTATACAGGAAAATTAGTTACTCTAAAAATGATCAAGCAATGGAATGAAGATATTCAGGTCAGTGTGTTAGATCTTTGATTGCTTACCCGTCTGTCTGGGCATCTGATACTTGTTTCGCATGGCATGTGATTCCTGTCTTTCAGTCTGTTAGCTACAATTGGTACAGCAAAGTAAAATTAATGTAGCACATAAATACTGTCGCAAATATATGGATTTTACTGGGAACTGACCTCTAAGTGTGTGTTCTTGGTCCAAACTCTAAAGTATACATGTAGTATTATAACATGCACAGAATGATTACTCAGTATCAAATTTTATTTTCCAGAAACAAGCTACTATTAATGGATTTAGAAATATGGTTCAAGCTTTTAAAGCTGCTGTCCGGTCAACAAGTAATTCAGATGAAGTAACACAATATCATGTTGAGGGTGGTTTAGGTAATAGAGATATTAAATTATACACACCCATACAGTACGAACATATTCAGCATACCCAATGTTATTTATGTGATTGGTTTATCCTCTGGAATACATTTCAATTCATTTTACCTTTAGACATATTATTACCATTTAGAAACGAAGAACTAATGATTATAGAATCTGGCTGTACTGTGGTATCTGATGATGGTTTTAATAACCATGTTAAGCTTGAGATTAATTATAATAGAAAGCAGTCAAAGTTCGATTTTTTTAACAAGTTTAGCTTAGACGCAATTTTGCAAATTCTGTTTTTTAGGTGTCGTTGCTTTCTGCCAGATGCTACCATGCATGTAACAAAGTTTTTTGCAATCTTTAGTTTCAACATTTGTTAACGTGCCTATCTTCTTGTGATGATTTAATAAACTCTTTTTGACAAATTACTCAAACTAAAAGAATTCAATACAACCAATCAAACATTTTTTAAATATTATGTGAGTTTTTTTGTTCACTCATCAAAATGAGATGGAGAGAAATGTGTTTGACATCCACTCAACACAAACAATTGCATTCTGGGACTGACATATATTTATTTCAATAATTTGTTTGCACGATGTTAGGGGAAAGAGGAGAACCCAGTTTCTTGATAGATTGTTCATTTTTGTTACAAAATTAACTCATCATTTTCTGTATTGTGGCGGAGGGGTTGGGTGACTGAATGGCGTGGTTTCGATTCCCAACTTGTACGTGACAACCTCGTGGGTTTTCTCTGGATCATCCGGTTTCCTCCCACTGCTAAAGACACCTACGCACAATGAATCAGTGAAATGAAATTGAACCATTTGTTAGTCCCAAAATGACATAGTTGGTACAAGATGAACATTAAACCCTATTTCTCTCTCTCTCTTTCTATATTGATTTTTGCAAATTTCAAAGTACTGTTATGTTCATGAAGTATAACCTATTTATCGATTTTTTTTCAGTTTTTAATGGTATTGTCCGGATGTGTTTATTAGAAATTGTTCCTGCTCTACAGCAATTATTAAATATTTCTGAACTCCAATCACTTACTCAAGTTCCATCTCTTAGTAAGGGTAAAAACTGGACAAAGTTAAAAGCCTCAGTAAAATCATATCTGGTGGATTTATTCAAGGTTTGTATTTCTGCTGCTATATTATATATCACACAAATACTGTGTTTATTATAGTCAAAAGTCTATCAAATGAAAAATAATTTGAGACAATAGTGAGTGTACTTACCAAACTGGGATATATAACATCGCTGTTGACGTTCATGTGGTCTATTCAGTATGATTTAAAAAAAAAATACCATATGAATGGAGATAAAACATTCCAGACTTTCAGCTTTTACTCAAGTCATGCATAACCTAATTAAGTTGCATGACTTGTAGTAGTTAAGCTGTAAGGGCAGTATACTCCCTACTGGATTGCACACGGTTCAAATTCTGGCATGAACCGAGAAGAACTATGTAATTTTCCCATCCCAGTTCCTACTCATTAGGGGTTGTCTAGTTGTTTGGATGGGGTGGATAACCAAGGTACAGTGAGTGCATGTAAATTAAACCTTGAAAGACGGAATTGGATAAAGAGCAGTCAGCAGATGGACATGTTAGTGTTCGGGCAAGATTCTCATCCCTAGCATTGATGGTGTGGGGGGGGGGGGGTCGCCAATCCAACCTCATGTGTTTTCTCCGGGTCCTGTTTCTTGCCACTGATAAAGACTGCTACTAGTAAGAAAATTATTGAAATAATATTGGACCGCATGTCAGTCCCGAAATGTTTGTTTGTGTCAAGTTGACGTTAAACCCCATTTCTCTCTCTCTCATCCCTAACATTGTTCACATTTCTGTAAATGACCAAAGTATTATATTAATGAGAAGTTTAACTCTATTCCTATCATATTTTAATTAAGATACATAATGTTAATGTGTGGTAATTTCAGCTAATATCTTCTATAGCGGAACCAGCAATGATAAACGTTATACTGAAACATCTCCACAAGATGGTACCAATCTGTTCTGTGTTTATTAGGCTGTCTAGAAAACTAGTTAAGGTGAGATAGACACACCCCAGTCTTGTTTGTGATGTACTTATGCATTTTTCTTGATCATCCAGTGACAAAATTGCTACCTTCAGGGTAAATTAACATCTGGATAATTGACACAATAAGACTGTTAATAATGACATGAACACAATATTATCTCCCCTTACAAAATGTTTTTGTTGTGCTGTGGTAAAAAGGGGATACTCAATTCAAGGAGTTTCATTCTTTAGTCTTCCGACTGTCTTCATAATTGTATTGATTACTTACTGCTAGAACTCAGACTAGTATATAGACAAGGTTAACCAGGTACAAACACCACATGGAATTGGGGAAAATGAAAGTTATTATTTCTTGGAGACATTACCACAGAGTTTTAAACAGTAGCACAGGATTAGGATTGGGTTAACCCTCACAAGATTTTTTCACTCAGAATAAACCAGTTTCATTGACTATCAAAATATTTGGGACTGTTCCTTTAAGAATGTTATTATATTATTTTTTATAATTAACAAATTTATTATAGAAATGTACAGAGATTTGGTCAACAGGAGAAGAGACATCCCGTGTTTTAGCTTTCTTGTGTATAAATAAAATGATTGGTTTGTTACCAGATGCTCTCTTAGAAACCACTATAAAGGTTTGTTTTCTATTTTAATAAAAGCTATTCATGTTAAAAACTCAACGGGACAAGGTCCTTTTTAAAAATCCATATAAAATTTTTTTGATTTTGTAAGTTCTTCTGTTGTGTTTTATTTAGTACTTCTCAAGTGAAACTAAATTATGTATTTTTTGTAGCTATATAGACATAATTATGATTTCTTAAGCTAAGTAGCATTTCTGCTGGCTATAAATCAATGAAAATATTTCAGAGCAGACCTTGAAAAATGGTGTAGTAAAGTTGTTGGCAAGGTGTTTTATTTAAAACATTAATGAACATGACTTATTTATTTATTTCAGCAAATGTATATGGCGTTTGTAAAGAATTGTAAATTTACCTCCCCAACAACAATGCCTTTGATAAACTTCATGCAGCGCTCTCTGGTGGAGATATTTTTAATAGATTCAGTATTGGCTTATCAATATGCCTTTATCTACATACGTCAATTAGCTATACATTTAAGAAACGCTATTACTGTTAAAAAGAAGGTATTTTATTTTTTTTAATTTAATTTTTCATGTTTGAATATTTAAAGTTTGGGAAATGAATTCTCTTTCATGTTTGAGGGTGGTTGAATGGCGACTGGTTAGCATGTGCGCACTGTATCATACGGTCTGTCATTGAGTCATCTGGCGTGGTTTCGATTCCTCGTTTGTACATGACAAGGAGTAGGGTCGTCTGTCCAATATCGTGGGTTTTCTCCGGGTCCTCCAGTTTCCTCCCGGGTGGGTTGGATGGCTGAATGGTTAGCGTGCGCGCGCTGTATCATAAAGTCTGTCTTTGAGTCGACTGGCGTAGTTTCGAATCTCCGGTTGTATGTGACAAGGAGTAGGGTCGCCTGTCCAACCTCGTGGGTTTTCTCTGGGCCCTCCGGTTTCCTCCCACTGCTAAAGACCCCTACGCGCAAGCGAATTATGTAAATAAAATTAAACCATATGTTATTCCCGAAATGACCTAGTTTGTGTCGAGTGGACGTTAAACCCCATTTCTCTCTCTCTCTCCAGTTTCCTCCCATTGCTAAAGACCCCTATGCGCATGCGAATAATTGAAATAAAATTGAACCACATGTGAGCCCCAAAATGGCCTTGTTTGTGTCGAGTGGACGTTAAACCCCATCTCTCTCTATATATATATCTCTCTCTTTTTCATGTTGGGGATCACGCTGGCTCGCTAGTCTGGAGGTCGGGTGTTCGATCCCTGCATTGGCCGAGAAAGTTCATCCAGATTTTCCAGCGTGGTTCCCCCTTGTCAGTGATCAGGGTGGAGGGCCTGACAAGGACACCTGTCTAGTCCTTCGAATGATACGAAAAACCGAGGTCCCGTGTATACATTAGAATGCAGGTAAAAGATCCCTTGGCAGTTGGAATTCGATATAAGAGTAGGCGATAGTGCCGCTGCTCGGGCCAAATTTCCCTCATAGCACACTGTATGGCGTATGCCTGTCTTCATTAGCCCAGCATAGGAGCAGAACAGTAGGACGTTAAAACCCATTTCATTTCATTTCATTTCTCTTTCATGTTTGAAATAAAGGGACATAACATTCGGAAAAAATGAAATGCTTGTCATCGCATAAATAGTAGTATTTATATTCACATATCTGAATATGGAGTCTTTGAAATAGTTTGAGTTTTTAAACTATAACACATAAGAGCAATTACTCATTTATTTCTGTGAAGTTTTGAAGTATTGTCTCAACGTTTTGATTTACTTGAATGAAAACATTGAGAGAACAATTTAATCAGTTATTGTTCTTCTGTAAGTATATGTTATTATTTATTGATCTATCTAGAGTAGTTACTATAAATACCTCTAAAAGGGCTATTACAGCTCTTATTATTTCTATATTTATTTTTTCAGGAAACAGTTCAAGCTGTTTATAATTGGCAGTTTATACATTGTTTAGGTTTATGGGTAAAATTATTAGGTACAGCTCACCCTAG
This sequence comes from Patella vulgata, assembly GCF_932274485.2. Classification (NCBI taxonomy): domain Eukaryota; kingdom Metazoa; phylum Mollusca; class Gastropoda; family Patellidae; genus Patella; species Patella vulgata. The sequence continues at coordinate 52,506,739 of NC_065885.2, forward strand.
TGATGTATTACAACCCTTAATATATCCTCTGACGCAAACAATTATTGGAACAGCCAAGTAAGTATACTCCATTATTGTACTTCACTTGCAAATTGAGCTTAGATCTGTCCCCGTTTTAAATTTGTCAAATATGTTATTGTTGTCTCATCAAAAATCAATAAGGGTCTTTGTTTATAAAGATTCAGAGATGATTGTGATTTCTGAGTGTTAACATGGCTTCATTAGCAAGGGATATAACTCTGGAATTTACCAGAAATCTTAGACCCTTCAGTCCTGTCATCTATGAAAGTTGAGTGAACATGTTTATTCTGGCAATAATGTATGTGTCAAATGAATAAGAATCCTCTAAGATCCTCACAACTCAAAACATGTTCCCTGTGTTTGATTATATAGTGATACTACTCAAATCATATCAGTAATTAGAACTGACATAACTGCCAAAACTCAATTATGTGTCAGTTTCTGTCAATTCAAAACATTCATGACAGTTGAGTGCCATGTAGGTGTTTTTATTTTATCAAGGTGAACATTTGAAATTTTTTTACAAGAAATCCATGGTATTGTAATTTGAAGAAAACAATATTGTAAAACTGATATTCATTTATTTTTTGCAGGCTTCAACCCACTTCCAAGTTTTACCCATTACGATTTCACTGTGTACGAGCCCTGACGTTATTATCTGACACCACTAACACATATATACCTGTTTTACCGTTCTTATTAGAGGTGAGTAGAATATTCTAATATTATAACATATATATTCAACATACACCACATATGCTACATATAATATAACATACACCATATAATATTTATGGAAGCAGGAAAAATGCTGGTGGGACAACTGCCACTAAGGATAATTGCCGACGGAACAACTGCCAACGATATTATTTGTTTTTCTGTATTTATGTTCTTTTTGTTGAAAATAACCAATACTTAATACTTGAATATTCTTTAATATTATCATACAGCACTAATTATTGATATAGAATTATTTAGGTTCACATAATATTGTCTATAATAGCACTCACTCAGTCAATGACACACAGTTATCACAGGTGATTATTGTGAGCAATACCACGTAAATTGTCCAACACATGGCGACTGTTGAATTTACTGACATAGATAGATACATGATAACGCTCACTTTGCATTTTATAAACTTTACTAAAAAAGAACAAATAAAATCACTGGCATAAAATTAACAGTTAAATACATTTTTTAAAAAAATAATGATAAAATGGTCTGCAGTTGTCCTGCCCGCAGTTCTCCAGCTGTTGTCCCACCTGCAGTTGTCACACGGACAGTTGTCCTAGAACAAATATTACAACATACACCAGAAATTCTATATATAATATTATAACATACATTTAACATACATCAGAAATACTATATATAATATTATAACATACATTCAACATACATCAGATACACTACATGTAATATATAACATACATTCTACATACATCAGATATACTACATGTAATATATAACATACATTCAACATACATCAGATATACTACATGTAATATTATAACATACATTCAACATACATCAGATATACTACATGTAATATTATAACATACATTCAACATACATCAGATATACTACATGTAATATTATAACATACATTCAACATACATCAGATATACTATATGTAATATTACATGATATGTGACCTGCTCCCACAAAACCAGGCCCTTGGTCATTTTTATCAAAATAGAGCTGACATCATATTTGAATAGTCCACAGCCTAAGCTTTCCAAAAATGCAATTCTTTTTAAATTTGTTATATCATCTGGAGTAGAGTTGGGCTCATCCACAGCAACAAGAAGGCATACAGTTGTGTGACAAATGCCTGATTTTGTGGGAGCGGGTCACATATTGTAACATACATTTGGCATACACCAGATTACTACACATAATATTATAAGATACACCAGATACACTAATTATCAAAGTGTCAGTTTTTGTTTTCTCACCAGGTGTGCATCATAAACACAAATATTGTCCTCTGAAAACTCCAAAATTCCAGACTCATATATGAAATTATCAGACATGCATCAGAAAAACAAACATTTTCTTACAAACTATTTTTCAGAAAATACACAATAAAAACAGTCTTACCAAAAATATGTTGGTCTAAAATGATTAAAATTTGATTGTTGTAATATAGTTATGGCTATTACTTTCTATAAGACATAATGCCTACTTGCTTAGTTTGACTGACACTTTTGAAATTCAAAACACAAAATTATGAACTTATAAATAGCAAAACTATCAGTGGATCAACCATATCTACATTTTGATAGAATTTATGGAAAGCAGAGACCCAATAAGGAAGTCCCCTTTGAAATTGTAAAAATCAATTTTGTTTCCTTAAATATTCTACTCTTTTATGAATGCAGTTATACTGTGGAAGAAAATACCCTTGAAAATTTGTACATGGTATGTAATTTGGAGGAAGGTATTCCCTTTCGGTCACAAGTGTTTATCACAGAGACAGAAATGGGGTAGAAAACAAGGACCCTGCATTTATTTCTATCTTACTTAGTTTGGATTACTTAAGGTTTCCAATGAGATCAGTCAATAAAATACATAAATATTAAATCCAAATAAAAACTTTTTATTGGGTGTTTTCATTTTCAGGTCTTTGCTTTCTAATGATGACCCACTTATGTTTTAGCTAATTACGATGTCATCATTTTTATAATATTTTCATGGACACTTTTAGTTACACTGATGACCTGTAGGCAGTAAACATGGTAGTCTTCATTTTTTAGAATTCCATTTTTGGTCTTTTTATACAAAAACCAACAATACAATAATAACTGGTTATGTAATTGACAAAAAACACAATTATATTGTCTATGCACCTACATTGTATAATTTATATTATGCCTCAGAGGTAATGCTCTGAAGATCTTCAAGACAAGAAGGTAGGTTCAATTGAAGAGTGTAAGTTGTACTGCATCAAAACAGAGTTACCTCCCTTGTATTACTAGCCATTGACAAGAATGAATTTACTTTAAACATATTACTTTATTTTATAAGTGGTAAGCTTTTTTTCATAGATCTTATCTGTATGTCCAATGAAATATGGATAAAACAAACGTGCCTATTGGGGGAAAAGACAGTTGCATTCAGATATTATAGACTGTCAGAGATCAAAGGAAAATTTGTGTCTTTTCACACCTGCTTAAAAGTAACCATCTATGAAAGAACATACAGAAGAATATATACACAGAGTATGAAAATAAAAACATAATTTTATATGATGTAAAGTATATCTATATTTGTTTATCATGTCTACCTACATATTTAATACTTTCATCTTAAAATGCAAACAAAGCATTTAATATCCATGTTTAGAAATCTAATGTTCAAATCATGATTTCTGATGATTTATTGCTCAATCATGAAACATGACTCTTCTGCATTAATGAACATTTTATTTTTTAACACTGAAGTAGAATCATAGTTTATTATATACACATAAATAGTGATAACAGAATTAATGAACAATATGCAGAAAAAAAGCTTTCTTCCTTGAATATTCTGGGACACATTGCTTTTTACGTGAAGTCTTTATACTTCATTTCATTTCAGTTTCTTATTAGCTTAATGTGATCTTCTAATACATCTATAATTAGAGACTGGTTGTTGTTTTTTTTTTATATTCTACAGTAGCCTTGAACTAGGGTGCCTTCTAGCACTAAGAAATAAAGCCAATAATTAAAATCTTGTATTGATACTGTGCGAATATAATAATTAAACTAGAGAATCAGGTTCAGTCATAAAAATTATCACAAATATAAATTAATACCTCATCATATAGCTATCATCTTTTTTCACGACGTTATTATCATCTGTGCTTGTAATATAATTTGTAAGATATAATACATACATTTTGAATATAATTGGACAAATAATAGACATAGAGGGGCCATTATCACTTCCGTCTTAAACATGCATTATCACTTTAACTTAAAAACATTCAAATTGACCTTAGACTCACCTATTTATTGAAACAGGGCTTTTAACTTCAAAATATTGTGCATCGCTTATTTATTATTGTATATTGTTTATCTTGGGTTAGAATTATAAGGTTTGTGGGTTGGGTTTTTTTTTTCAAAGAATGTGACAATTTTTAACATTATACAAATTTTGATATACATTTTTCACAAAAAGTATAAATTTATCTGTATTTATTTTATTGTATATAAATTGACTGTCAGGTAAATTTCTCTAGGCGGTTGGTTTCACTGGCAGTCAGTCAACTCTGAAAAATAGAACTGAAACAACAGCCCTGCACTGTACACCTTAGAGACAGTCACTTTTTAATTTGAAAGTTATTATAATGGATTGGCCGATTTGTCTCAAGTTTTGCATACAATCTGAAATGAGCCCCCATGTATGTATTGAACTGTATAATATAGTCAAATTGGAAATTAATTTTTTTTTACCTACCAACAGCGATATCCAAAGCACTAGTGGATCTCTAAGCTTAGTTCACAACATAGAAATATTGAAATTCTCAAATATTAGTGTTAGATTTAGAAAGGTATTGAAAATAAATGTGTTATAATGACTCAATATCATTTTTTGTATATGATAAGATATTTATACATGTATATGATAGGATATTTATACATGTATATACAAACATTCATGAAGCTTAAAGGTTGAGTTTAAAATCACATATCTTAACTAGAGAAAGAGTAGTGCATACTGCCTAAAGACCAGGTCATTCCCTTCAGCTCCAACTTGACTGTATTTCCGTTTAAAGGGACCTTGCTCTGCTTAAGTGGATATAAATCACTAGCTAGCAGTAGTACTTTTGTCTTCACTTAATGTGAAAAAACAATGTATTTTGTTTTTATTTCGTAGGTACCAGTACAGTTTTTTTTTCTACTTTGAAAATAATAATAAAACATTAGATGTAAAAGACTCCAAGACTACCATTGCAGATTTGTGTTTTAATAGTGATGAAATGGGTCATATTCCTTTAATAAAGTTATTTACAATTAGTTGCAGGCATGTCAAGTCTGTTTCTGTGGGGCAGACCAACAGGATAAATGTAAGGAGTGGGTTTTATTTCTGTATTGCGAAAAAAAATACAGTATTTCCTGAAGCAATAGTGTAATCTTCAATGAACCCTTACTAAGCTACATAAAAACATGTTGATTTAATAAAAAATGAATGGATCTTGAATCCTGATAAACAACACTACATCTTTACAAAGGATTTTTAATTACGATAGTCTTTTAAGTAGGCTACACAGTTACAAAATTTAAAGGATTTTTTGATTCCTTTCGCAATTAAAAATGCATTATCTAAGATTTATATAAAAAGCTGGCCGTTCTTGTTATAATAGTTCAACAATAGATAATGCAAAATGAATATATTGAAAATTTCATTCAAATTACTTTTTAAATTTTGACAAGATGTGGTATAGATTGTTTATTATCGTAACAATGGTACTTGTTAATCAAGACTTAGCCTTAGCCTTGACTAAATCATTAAATGGCGATCATGTTTCAATCCGTTTAAATTTCAGAATGTTCTGAAGAGTTGGTTATAAATAGTTTATATCACATTTCAAGCTAAAGGAGATACCTGCAATAGGAATATTTAGCTCTTACATAATGTGTCTTAAATTTATTTATTAATATCATAGATTATTCTATGGCATGGATTGATATTGATTTGATTGTGATTACATTAGATTACAAAGTGCATATTTATCATTAGTTTGTGGTTACATTTTATATATCCAAAGTATGCATTTGTCATTAGATTGTAATTACATTTTATGTATTCAAAGTACACATTTGCCATCAGACTGGTTACATTTTATATATTCGAAGCACATATTTGTCATTAAATTGTGTTTACCTTTTATATATTCTAAGTACATCTTTGTAATTAGATTGTGGTTCCATTTCATGTATTCAAAGTACATATTTGTAATTTTTAATTGACCATCTGGTTTGTTGTACATGTATGTTCAACAATGAATTTACAGACTTGGCCACTACTTGTGCAAATATGGATGACATTGGTTACAACCAGATTTTTCTTGGTAAGGAAGAGTTAGGAGAAAGGGTTTAATATTCAGTCAACACTAACTAAAGGGGTCATTTTAAATATAACATGATCTTTCTTATTTCAATGAATTACTTAAAAATAGATGCTTCAGATGTTGGAGGTGACCAGAGTTCTTGGAAAAACCCCACAAGGTCAGGCAAGCACACACGTCATTCGCCCACCCACCACCCATTTTATAATAGAACAGTAAAATATCAAAATTCATCTTTGCATTGGATACATTATGTTGAAAGAATCAAAATTAACACAATATGATTGTCATAACGATGATCCCAACATTTTATCACTTATGTCAGTATATTTTTTTTTTTGTAATGACGTAGATATCATTGTCAGTGATCCACCTTTACAGCATAAATTATGATGGGTTTGTAGGTTAGGACAATTTTAGTACTTATGTCCTAGAATTTAGAAATGTACATTATGAGTTTGTATGAACTACAAACTTAAAGGAAGTTAGTGTTGAATACTGTCATTGACTCATTATACCTGTATATAAGTATTACTTGCATTCTTGTCTCATGTTTTCATATTGTCATTTTGAATAATAAATGACATTTCACACCAACCTGTATATTACTATTTCGTTGACTAGTCAAGATGATAATTTCATGTCTTCATGTCAGATGAACAGTGTCATTGACTCATTAAAGACAAGCATCCTCCATGCAGTGTGCAATGACTGGAATTTACAGCATTTTATCCTGCGCTTCTTTGAATTTCAACTGACAAGGGTTCATTTAGCAGTTCACCAATGTGTACACAGAACCTGTTGATTCTGTTTTGTCAATTCAGAATGACTAGAAGCTTTTCCATACCAGATTGGACAATCGTGAGGAATGTTCTCGACCAGCACTGGGATCAAAGCCAGGACCTCCTCATTGTGATCCTGGGCATTACTCAAATGAAATTACCTGTAGAATCTGTCCTACTTCATATGACTTTCTATTTAAAATAGAAAAGTATGTGACAAGGAGTAGGGGTCGCCTGTCCAACCTCGTGGGTTTTATCCGGGTTCTTTTCCAATAACCAAAGACCCTGAACGACCTTGTTTGTGTTTAAACTCCCTCTCATGTCATGTTATGTGCCATTTGTTACTAGATGCAACCTTTTCAATGTGTAAATTGGAATCAGTGCATTTTGATTGCTACATGATTTTTATTTACATGTAAAGGAAACATTTTGTATTTTACGATCTACTCAAAAATTACAATGTTAAGATAAATCTGGATAGCTCTTTTCCAGAACAAAATTAATGTCATGCTATTTTGGTATTAAAAATGAGTTTTCTTTAAAAATACCCCAAAAATGAAATGATATATCAGTGATTTTGAAACTATATTACACATAAATAATATTTAAAACATGTGAGGTATTTCTTAGCTTGCCAGGAATTGTGCCTTCGGAGTTTGGACGAAAAACTGAGGTTAAAGGCGTGTACACATCATTGTGCAAGTAAACGAACCCATGATAGTTGGAAATTGAAGAAGGGCCGTCGGAAAGGCTGCTGTATGGGCAATTTTCTCCTACTCGCGTTGCAGGCATAACTATAGAAATTAGAATTACAAAATATTTGTCTTAAAAATGACTGAAGTATAATCAACAACACAATAAACTCCCATCCCTTCTAAAATTTAATAATTTGTTTTATATACCATTGAAGGTAAACATGTATTATGCAAGAACTAAATCTGCCCATTGTAGGTCTTTCTTTAGGCCTGAAATGTTATATAAATTATTAATAAGACATTAATTAACTTATCCAGGCCATAATCAACTCTCGATGCCATTGAATGCCTGTGATATTTACTGGATTCAAATATGCTTTGTGGTGGATGCGGTTACCGTACAAATGCATAATCGAGAGTTTGTTTATTATCGTAACAACGGTAGTAATGACAATCGAGGCTAGCCTAAAATTGTATCGCTGATATCTCAGAGAGAAATAATTTGACTGAAATTTCAGCATATTCTCTTTTTAATATCTATTTTTTAACTATTATAGCAAGAACGGTCAGCTCTTTATCTAATCTTACCTATGTAATGTCATGATTAAACTATTTTATTACACACCTATATTCCAATCTTTACATTTAAATACTGTCATTTGATCTGTACATTGGTCTGAATTTACCGAGCAGACGCCAAATTTCCTACCTACTGCCCTTCTTTCTGTGATCTAAATCCTGACAGATAAGTAAAAAAAAAGTTCTATAGATATGGTTTTCTATTGCGTATTATTACATGTATATATACGTAAATGTCAAGATTAGATTCTATCCCATAATGAATAGAACTGTACACATAAGACACTTACCTGAATTCGATATTTACGTCATACTATTCAACTTCTTGCCAAAACACACAGGACTTTTTTGGGGACGATTTCTTTCATGTTTGTTTGGATTGTGACATTGGTAGATAGAGAAGTATTTTATCTGATGTGGATATTGACTTCTTTCTGTTTGTTTTAACTTAGCATTTGAAAACGTTTGAATAATATGTAACACTATGTGTCCGGCTACATATCTTTTAGTTTTGGCCTGATCGTCGAGAGGTTGGTTTGACTCTGGACTGCTACTGTTGTATCTCTCTTAAGGACTTCACCATTGTGTTTTCTCATGAAACCGAAATTAAATATGTAACAGGAACAACAATAGTTTTTTCTATGCATGATTATGTCACAACAGTTAAACAATAGTCTACATTACAATACTTTAAATTAACATGTCTTTCTCTCAACCCCATTCATATAAAAGTCTAACCAGCATGGCTAGACTCCGGAAAGCACTACATCATATGGTAGTCTAAAGGACTCGGGCGGTGTCTGACTTTAAAGAATCTACATGATGTCTAAAATTTTTCTAGCCCTGCTCTCTCTTATACGCGCTGAATGACGTAGGGTAATTAGTAATTTTCCACTTGTGTATTTCAAACAATAACAACTTATCCTTGAAAAATGTAAATTACCAGCATGTTAACCAAACTATACCTCCATTAATAAATCAAAATAACCAGCATACTTTCTATATTTTTGGTTATGAACTTAGAATCAATAATTTGTAAAGATGACAATATTGTTTCAGCCATCATATTTCTGCATTCCTTGTCTAGGAATTTGAAAAAAATGTTGCAACAACAATATTTGTACAAATATATGTACATGTAGTAGCAGTTTGAAAAATGTCAAGAAATGAAAATGAAACTATTTCCTCTTTTTTTTGTGTCCCTCAATACAAAAATCAACTAAAGCATCTTGATTTGGTGTCAAATGTAAAAACAATAAAACAAATAAATGACTTACAATAAAAACATTAATCCAAATGAGCATTATAAATAAACAATAATTAGAATAGATAGCTCCCTACATATTAATCATATTAGGCTAAATTAGAGCCCCCATTTATGCCCCCCGCCCCCTATGATATTATAAGCTGCTCTCATATAAGGATTAGTAGATTGATATAAACAGTGAACGTTAGATACTGATTCACTTTGTGCATAAGATTTCAGATATTGATTCACTTATTGTATTCACTTTAGATTCTGATCCACTTTTTGCACCTGAATTCAGAGACTTCAGGTAAATCGGTTGGATCTTAAATGTGTAGAAACGCATTAGTGGGCACCCAGCTTTTCACAAGGATGGTACATTCTAACATGAAAGTTTACAGCGCCATCACTTCATCTGCATACAATTTCTTTTAATGTATGATTTCGGAGAATGTGTATACAATAGTAACGTCTATGCTCTATTCCTGTATTTTTTGTTCTGTCTTTGTTTTGATGTGCAGTTCTCCTGTCAATTAAGAGTAAACTGGAGCATGTGGTAGCAGTTACCTTGATTCCTATAGACTGTCTCGGATTCAACATTCATCGACCTTTCCTCCTACAGATACTAACCTCATACCTGTAGTACCAGCTCACACTAATAACCCCATTCCTACAGACCTACTGCTATAATAGTCAGTCTCAATATTACAATCTGCCTGGCACATGTCCGTATTGTAAGCTTGTAAAACATTATTGTTTGATAGTATATTATCTTCAAAATATCTTCAAATTCTGAAAAGTTAGTAAAATAAAATATCATGACATTACAAAAAAGGATGCACTAAAAAAAAAAAGACAAATAAATGAAGTTGATAATAGCTATAAATCCATGAGAGAACAATATATATGATATCAGTGGCAGATCTTTGTGCGGATCCAAGGGATCAGCCCCTTTAAATAACAGTCTTACAAATAAACTTATTGTTCTTTTCCTATGAAAATTTTAATTTATTTTTGTTAATTCCACCCACTCCCCCCCCCCCCCCAATTAACCAAACATCATGCATCCATCAGCAAACAGTACAAACTTCACATAACATAAACTGATGATGTCAGACCTATTACCTATGTTTCATAACTTAAAACTTTGATTAACTTTAACATCTATTGAAAAAAAAGATACAATAAAATCTTATCTTATCTAATCTTTTCCGTATCTATATAAGGAAGAAGATAATTTATCCGAACAAGTTTGATTGATTCAGGTACCATTTGATTTATAATTCTCTTTATAAGTTTATATGCAAAAATATGAATAGCCAGATTAATGTCTGCATATCAGGTTAATTTTAAATTTTCATTTATTTTTTAATTTTCATTAACATTTATTTTCGTTAATTTTTTAATTTTCATTAATTTTTTAATTTTCATTAATTTTTTAATTTTCATTAATTTTTTAATTTTCAAATTTTCATTAATTTTTTAATTTTCATTAATTTTTTAATTTTCATTTATTATTTTATATATTATATAAAACTAACTATCTTTATCGTTAATTTGCTCGTTTATAAAAAAATATTTCAACAATTGTGTGAATTATGTAAAGAATTTCGTCAGTTATGTGACAATTTTCTTTGCTTTTTGTCTAGACAGATTTGTGAACACACTGAACAAATCCGTCCTTCCCATCACAAAATTTTCCAGTGTCCTTGATGACGTCGTCAAAGGTACTTTGCGTCTGGCCCAGTTTTTTTGTTGCATAGAACAAAACATGACCCATTAAAGGCACGTAGAGTAAATAGTGACCTCATTAAATAAACAATGGGTATAGATTTGAAGGGCAGCAGGTTATACGAAGAGCCAGCAGGAGTCAATATTGAACAGTGGGAAGATGGTTATAACCAGGAGGTTTTGTTACTATAATTGGATGTGTGTGGTTGCGCTTTATGTGGGAGTGCAAGTAAATAGACTCTCATTGGTTAAGAGCTGCTGAACATTCCTTTATACATTTCTGGCGGCTTTGTAAATGTACCTCCGTCACTTGAATTCAAACTTTTCAAAAATATTGACTTAAGATTTTCGAGAAACTTCTGTTCAATTGGTAATACAAAGAATCTTGCTTTAAACAACAAAGCAATGTTGAATTTACATTCTATTGACGATATCATTAAAATTCAGACAGTGATTTGCATACGTGTCTGCATTAAATTATCATTTATTTTCCTTGAATCTAATAAATGGAAATAAAATCACTGTTTGTTTTGTTTCTCTGTTATTAATTTTACCTATCTTAACTAGATGTAGTTTCTATACTAAAATAAATTATCAGAGATTCTTTTTTTAAAAACATCAATTTATTTTCATAATAAATAGCTTATTGTTTGTTTTTACATGGTTATCATTAGGATATTACTAATATATATTGAAATATGAGTAATAATGACATAGACAGCCAATAATGGTCGTAGACATGTCTTCAAATCTTCCCGTCTTGTATGTGTCTGCTAATTCTGGCACTGGGCCAAATGTATGGATTTACTTCTGCTCAAGCTAGAATAGGCTACAATCAATAGACATATTGCTTGCCATTCTTGACTGCAGAAAGCAAGCAATAGGAAACAGGCAGAAACCCAGACACCCAAATAGTAATACTCCCCAAAAGTTCACATATTTGGCTTGTGGCCAACATTATGGACCAGTTGTGTTCATATGGCAGTTCAAGAGAGAAGTGAACTATTTTGTAATCTCATCTGAATACTATATTGCTATCAGATTCTGGTACATACAAATTAAGGTCACAATTTGTGATCCAAATCTGTGACATTTAAGGAATGAGTTTTATACGCCTACAACTTAGTTACTTATGGGTAACATTCTTTTGTCAAGGATAAAATTTCAAGAGACATATCAGTAGGGAATAGCAAAGTTATGATCGGTCACAGTCTTATGAATGTTGTTTTTAGGGGGAAATGAAGCTGTAAAGGTCAATATTTTATCAACTAATAACTGTTACAGAACTGAAAGCAGATTTTTTGCCATGCCTTTTGTCAGTCCTTTTTGTCATTTTGAAATTCTGAAAAAGAACACGTTACATGTACCGGTATATGGAAAACACCTTTCAGTCTGGGAAATGTCTTCCAATGTGGAAAACACCATTGAATTTGTTCACTTGATTCAAATAATTTACCACTAAATTCAATTTGTGTTGCAACAAATCATTTCTGTTTTTTATACTGATTATTAATGACTGTTGTATCTAATATCATCACATGATGGTATAAATCATTAAGCCTGAATATTATAATCCAGTTGTCATGTGATGGTGACCAAATGTTTACTAAAATTACTATACTGGTAATTTCATTCATAAATTCCATTAACAAACTCATGGGTTATGATTTATTAATGTACTGTTGCTTTCATTAACCCCTTTGTTCTTCAATTGAAATGAGAACAAAAATGCAGGGCACTGTGTTAGAGACCTGAATGCAGCATCTCTGTCAATATCATTCACAAATAGATGTTTTGAATACTTCTATAGGTATTGGCAGCCACAGTGACTCAATCAGTATGGTTCTTAAACCAGCAGGCCTGGGTTCAATTACGGTGTTGACAATGAAAAGTTTGGCAGGATTTTTAGCCTAGTTCACCGCTTGTCAGTCATGCAGGACTGGAGGACCTGACAAGGAAAAAGGTTTTCATTGTTAATATGGGACAAGAAAGAGGTTCACCTTGACCATTGGAATTTCATCAACAGTAGGCGGCATATTAGCTCATTTGGTGAAGAAAAGTTGGATGTTAAACCCCATTTCATTAAGTACCACTGGGTAGCCTATAATTATATTTTACAAATGATACAAACCATTTTGTCGCATTTGTGTAATTTTGGTCAGATAAATAATAAATATCACACATTAATGGATTTCTATCACTTAAAGTTACGCTGAATCTAACCATTTAAGAACCTCAGCGCCTAAGAGGAATAGATGTATCCAGGGCTGCCGACAACCAGTATCGCAGTGCAATTTGCGATACATATTTTGTCCGTTGCTAATCAAAAATTAAAATCTAAAGTTTTTGATTCGCAGTAACTGCGAATCATTAATATGCCTGTCATTTTGGATATTGACACAAAGATTATCCACATTTTGAAGACTAGGAGGCTTTCTCAACACTTTCAACGTGTATAAAATGTCAAATAAAATTTTATAAACAAAACTGAATTCTCCGTGTGACATTTTCTTATCGAACTACCCAGACACAATTCATTATACTATATAATACAGGGACATAACTCTATGAATAGGGCCTATTAAACCTGATATAGGGAATCAAGTAGTACCACTCGCGTTGCGAGACATGTCAATTTCAAGTAATTATATCAGTATTCATTTTGAAAGCAGTAAATCCAGTGTATCCCCCACGTATTGTAAATAAAATATAAATAAATAATGTAACGAAGAAATAACAATCAAAAATGAGTGGGGCATCAGAAGTCACTGCCAAGGATTGGCTTCAGACATAAGACCTAACCAAATGTCTACATCACATTCACAAACTGTCACAACTACATGTGGGAGTGCTAAAAAAATCAAAGAATGAAATCTAATCATAAATAAAGTAATATCTAGTTTTTTAGGTTGTTTTATGTTGAAACTGAAAAACTGCTAATCAATTTTTAAATTTGCTAATCAAATTTGGCAAAATTGAACTTTTGATTAGCAGTGCTGCTAATTACTGTGAAAAATTACCGACAGCCCTGGATGTATCCCCTAACTTGTTGTCATTAATTTATAAAATTAATTTGAACCTACACTGTTTGACGTCAGCTAATGTATGCTCCATTTTCTTCAGTCATTAGTCAATGTATTAGATTCGATTCATTAGACACTCTTAATGTTTATTATTGAGTTCGTTAAAAAAGTATTAACATTTGTGTTACTTTGCTCTTATTTTTTGAAAAAATTTTCACAAGTTGTTTTCCTTTATTTTGTTAATGTAGAATGGTAATGAACTGCTCTTTTCATTTTCTTTGTTTTATTTGTTTCGTTTGAATTTGGTTTATCTGTTTAGTTTTTGATTGGTTAATTTTTGTTAATGAAGTTGATTCTTTTAAACTTCGTGTTTTATTTTTGAACTCTACTTGGTGTAGGTGTTCATCAGGTAATACCTCGACTGAGTTCAATATAGAGATTAGCCGGTTGATTTGTTGGATATAAACCTTTGAATAATAGCGCCTAACAGGCAGCTGTGTTTAATTGTGTTTAATTATGTTCTCCTGATTTTGATTGTTTCTGTGTGTTTGAAGTATATGTTTGTGATATGCGCTTAGAAACACTTCACGTGTAATGAAGCGCTATATAAATCGAACAATAATAATAATAATAATTAGTTAAGCCTAGCTCACAACCCCAATGTACATGTTTTGACACGCACAGGTCGTAGGGTTTGGTAGCTCACAGACCAGCCGCAAGACACCAGGTGAAAATTTTGTTTGTGCAGGACCAAGAGTCTGTAAAGCCAGTCTGGGATCTTCTACGGTGCCGAATACACGCAAGTAACGGACAAGTCTCACACATGGTAGACTGCCCGTAGTAGCACGTACGACAGGTTGTGAGCTAGGCTTTAGGCAGATTCTATGATACTTCCTGTTTTTATTATATATGACACACACACTTGAAAAAATTTACATAATAGATTGAAATATAATCCTGTTCACTAGTGTTATCTGAATAAATAAATAAACATGTGGTATTATAATAGAAATGTTTGTAGATAAACATGTACTATTACAATACAAATGTTAATTTAAAAAAATGTGTAGGCCTACTATTTAGGAGATAAACACCTGTTTCACATTTAGAGGGGTGTTATTGTCCAATAGACATGTCCTGAGATCATTAGGACCCAGTATAGACACACAAAAAAACCCCTAAAATTCTAACTTCATTTTTTTAAAAGTACTTTTGGAAACAAAATTTATGTTTTTTGTAATAGATTTTTGGATATTTTGTTGTTTGTAGCTGTTACCTGACAAGGGGGGTGGCGTTTTAAGTTCAACTTCGAACATATCTACAAATATTTTATCTAATGTACCGAGATCAAAATTGAATGTCTCCATTGTGGTTATCTCCATTAAAGTAATGCGCATAATATTAATACGCAGTGATTTTTCTAATTTAGAGGGGTGTTATTGTCCAATAGACAGTGTGTAATCGACCAATCAAAACGCAAGATTCACCCTTAAGCATGTTACAATATAATACAAATGTTAATTAAAATTCTATCCATACATTTTATCCATTCAAATGTCCTTGAACACAGATGGTTGTTTTGGGTTGTTTTTTTTAAATCAAAACGCATTCAAGCATAGAACTTATTTATCTTGTATATACTAAATTTTTACAGCTAGAATAGTCCCAAACATTTAAAAAATCTGTGTGAAATTAGAAACATATTTTTTGCACAACCTACCATTTTGTTTTCCAGATTTCTTCTGTAATTGCTGGGTTGGGGCTACTCTTCACAGAGTAATGTTTGAATTAAGAATTTTTAAAAACACTCTTGTTTTATAATAAATGTCTTTCTTTGAGGTAAAGATACCTTGTCTCGGTCAACAGTGTTGTTTCTGTATCAAATGGCCCCAAGTCAAGTCTATAAATCGAAAGTAAAATGAAATGAAATGGTGTTTAACGTCCTACTTCTCTGCACCAACTGGGTGAATGAAGACGGGCATACGCCATGCAGTGTGTCATGAGGGAAATTTTGTCCGGACAGCTGCGCTACAGCTTACACTTATATCGAATTCCAACTGTCAAGTGTTCTTTTACAAGCAAGCCTATGTGTACACTGGACCTCAGCTTTCCGTCCCATCTGAACGACTAGACACTAGCCCCCCGTCCTGCACCAATAACATGGGAAATCGAAAGTAAGATGGAGATAACATCGGTCTTCAATTTGATGCATTAAGCTAGCATTAATTAATAAAGAAATGTACAAACCCATATAGAACACTGTACATACAGTAGAATCTGTACAAATGCCACTCTTATTCAGCGACATCTTCTTGTAAGCAGTCACGATAAATTCCCCCCCGTAGAAATTCTATTGTTTCATCTTTTTAATCAACGTTCACTCCTCTAACGCGTCCAGCGGTCACTATTCTAGTTATAATTTTAACAAAACATCGCCCATTCAACGGCCATTGTTGAATGATACCATCTTGTCGTACTTTGTAGCACCTCTGGTAATCCTGCGATTAATTATCTCGCCCCCACCGATCAGGTAAAAAGAACTATGAAAATAACAATAAATCCAGGTTTATCTGTTAATTAATCTTTAGTTTTATTAGATGACAAACCCTGATCTGCTGATCTTTGTTTTCACACGTAATGAGAAACATTATTTGATACTGATTGAATAAAATATAAGTACCGACAAAGCCGTGTTTTGTCACAGTCATATAGTATTTATTTTCCATTGCCACTTTGTTACTAAACAGAAGTTTTAGCGCCTCCTATATCTGTGAAAATGTACTTATTTGATAAAATAAAATTAATTAATGGATTTTCTTTACAAAAATGGATAAATATTATCGAATACATGACAATGGTAGACAGTAGTATCTATGTTTGTACAAAATGACACGTTTACATCCGAAATTTGAATTAAAGAATTTTCGTTTAAAGCAAGTTTCGGCGATGGCCAAATTTACCGATGCAAGTATTGATGTTTGCTCAAAATGCATCCAGGCGTAAAACTTATGTAACCTAAGTCAGCACTAACAAACACTGAGATTTTATTAAGAGGTCACTCCCGTTTAAGCGGTCAGTCTGCTTAATACAGATTCTACTGTACTTATATTCTTAAAGATGTAAATATTTTCCTCGAACAGACGGGTGTTTGTGTGTTTTTAAGTTTTTGTAACCCAAACAAGAGTTTACTTGATAGCAAAAAACCAATTTATTTCTTCAGACCAAAACCATGTGCCTGTAAGAAAAACATTCAAAATTGATTGTTCTGTTTGTGAATAATCGAAAATTTAATTTGAATGAAAGAAGAGTGTACCTGAAAACCCAAATATAGATCGAAATTCCAGAGACTAAACTTATAGCATAAAGAGGCTCTGTGTTGATAGTGTGTTCATGTAATTTGCAAGAATTATAAAATTAGTTGTAATTCAAATGTATAAGTCATAGTGATTGGACGATTGGCCATTGTGTATTATAAAACCTGCTAATGGAATATATTGGTGGATAATCTGACTGGGTATTAGTCAGTTCTGATTAGTGATAATGTGATGGTAATTGAATTAACCATTGGTATTAGATGAATCATCATATAAATATATGTATATAATACATAAGTACAGCCAAATTATTGTTAATTATGCAAAACTTTCAAATGAAAAGTGGCATGAACTATAACAGTTAACAGCCACATATTGATGGGGTGGGGGAGCAGAGAAGCGGTATAGACTATATAATATCCACTTATAGTTGGGCTGAAATGAGGGGTACAAAATTGGTCCCAATGTAGGCTGGTGGGATTGTATAGTATAAGATGTATACTACAAATGTATTTATTACAAGCCCTGTTAAATATTTGTGAATCATGTAATACATGAAAGCTACCTATGACATAAACCTTTCTCTAAATCTGCCACTTAACCCTACTCTAGCAACGGCTTAAATTTGATTATACATCCATTCATAATATATGCTTTTCCTAAATACATTAATTCATAAACTACATGCACCATTTACGCTGACAAAACAAGCACTGTTACCCCATGTTACAATATAAGAATGTGCCATTATATGGTTTACTAAGTAATATTTTCAAAGTTTAATGACTTTTGAGAATAATTTAGTATTAGCTGGGTTTTTTTTTTAAGTCTTTTATGTTTGAATCTTTATGCTTGAGTACCTTTATTTTATCTTCTATTTTACATCTGTAACTAATCCTAGATCCGTGTCCTGGTTTTTGAACCAAGGACTTCTGCATTACTTAACGCTTGAATGAGCCTTTGAAAGTGAGATTGGTAACATCAAGCTATGGAGAGAGAGAGAGAGTTTAATGTCCACTAGACACAAAAAAAGGTCATTTCAGGACTAACATATGATTAAATTTTATTTTGTAGTTGCATATAGGGTTTTTTTAGTTGTGAGAATAAACTTCAGGACCCGTAGAAGCCCACGGGGGTTAGGCAGGTGACGCAACAACTTGTCAATTACAAGTGTGGGATCAAACCCACACCACTTGACTCAGTGACAGACCGTTAAGACCATTCAGCCACCAAACCTCCATATTCCTGAAGCAATGGCCTGAGAAATCCCTCTCTGGCCATTGCTGGCCTGGCTTATATTTGAGCTTTTGAGTGAGTGTGTCTATTCTTCCCGTTCAATCAAATCTATCCAAAGTACAGCAACATGACAGCCCTTCGTTTAATCTGGGGTCTTCCCTAAAACTTTGGACAGTGATTTAAGGTATTAAAAACGGTGAAAGTATTGTTTGTCTCCAAGCAGTATTGTTTACATTGTATCCGTGTTGATAGCCTTGTTCATCACTCAATTGGTTTTTCTGCAAAAATCTGCTATACACTGGTTAATTGGGCATAATAAAATCATGAGTCATGACATAACGTTATGTAAACATATTTGGTCCAATTTGGAGCTCTGTTTAAAGTGTAATGATATTGTTACACAGTTAGCTATTGGTTATTAATCGGACTATTATAATTTGGAATAGAAATTTTCTTCCATTACAGCAGTGTTAAGTGGAATTAGCTCTAATCAAACGAAACACTGCAAGGAGTATGCCCACCCACCACGTCAAGCTTTAAAAGTTATCCTTAAAGATAATGAAATGATATTCTACGCAGTAACAAAAGGTTGAATTGGCCCACATCTAATATTTATTTCACTAAGAATATTGGTAATTTGTTATTACTTAATGGTTTTATGAAAGTTGAAGTATCAAAATGCATTCCTATGTCTTTCTTTAAAATTTATGTTACAAGAATAGAATTTGTAACAATATGCACATGACTAATGGCCTTCCAAGAAATTTTTATTTTAGTTTAATTGAAATATGAACTTGAATTTTTAAAATCGTGATATTATGTAAAATATAATTACTGTGGAATGACATCTTCTCTATATTCTTTATCTGAATTTTCATCTTTGTAAACCATGTTCAAGGTTGTTTTTTTATTTTAAATTAATTCTGTCACACTCATTATTGCACAAGATTGACAAGTTTAGGATTTGGAAAAATTACAGCTTAAACTGGATTGTCTATGCCTTCAGCTGCTTGTACAGGTCCCCTAACATTCTGTTTGGTAATTTGAATAGTAGCTTATTATTTATGCCATATAATTCCCGACAGTTACATAAAATATTCATAAAATTATTCATATAGCCCACATCTATAGACTGGCTTGTACCAGTAATTTTAATTATTCCAAAACCGTAAAACCATATGTTACAGGATAATCTTTTATGTGAATGAATGAATGAATGAATGAATAAATACATGAATAATCCAGTTCTGTATTCTATACTTATATATATTATTTTATGGATGAGTTATTATGAACGTCACGCCCTGATGCCCTGATGAAATTGAGACGTAGGTATGTCTGGAAATTTCATTTAAAAACTAAAACATGTTACAGGCTTATGGATAGCTGTCTGATTGACAAGTTAAATATGATTACTCTTTTATTCTTATTGCTGATTGATGTGAAATTGACAGCTATTATTAAATAGGTAATGAGAAGTGCCCTTTCAGGACTTACGTCTTCAAGTGTGAATTTAAAATTAAAAAAGATTGACAAGTTAAACATGATTGCTCTTTTATTCTTATTGCTAATTATGAAATAATAAGAAGTATAATGATGTGATAATCTGCCAATCGCTAAGATAATTAATGTTTCTTAAATTAACCGCTTTAAGATCAACTGGCTAGTAAGTGTTAACTTGTCATCACTTTTCAACCCGTCATTTGGTGATGACGTTAATCCAATCTATTTTTTTTGTTGATTTATTATATTGTTTAATCCTTTCTGCATTGTTCATCTATCGACGTGTCAGTTTTAATTACAACATTTACTTTTATCCTATTATCTGATTTTCCTTAAATATAACAAAATTGTACATTGATGGTAGTCACTAGTTAGGATCCCTTACTAAGTGCAGTAACTGGCCTGTCAGTACTGTATGACGATATATGTATATTTATGTTCTGGTATATTAAAGAATTGAAGAATCATTCGAAGTCCGTTATATCCGAAGAGAGAATTTACACCTCAAAGAAGCGTCCTTTCAGGACTTCCATCTTCAAGTGTGAATTTAAAATTTAAAAAGATTGACAAGTTAATAAACATGTTTGCTCTGTTATTCTTATTGCTAATTGATGTGAAATTTACGGCTATTATGAAATAGATAGAAGGGTCCTTTCAGGACTTATTCTTCAAGTCTTACTTCAAGTGTGAATTTAAAATTGGAAAAGATAATATGAGTATAGCTTAAATTGTAAATATAAAAATGGTATGAATTTATGTGTGGTGTTATAATTGGAAACAAAAACAATGTAGACATTTTAAAATTGAAAAGTAGGATAGAACTACCATTATATCTAACAAAACCGTCTTTATATTAATCGAATATAAAGAAACATTAAAAAGGTGAGCTGACCGACATCTAGAAAATGTACTTTGAAATGAAAGATGCTATTCATGTGTAGATGTAAAAATAGACATGTATGTTTTGCTAAGCTAGATATAGATTTTCTAAATGCATACGTCAATATTGATCAAATTACTTATACATCGGTAGGAATAATAATTATGCAGAATGTTGAAAAAAAAACAACCTCAGAATATACATGTATTTGTGCTCTCCACCCTGGGAAAAGAACCTCGAAACAAGATGATTGGTGTAAAATGTCATTTATTAAATTACGACTGACATTACTTAACAGTAATTAGATTGCATTAAAGATATGTGCTTATTAAAACTATTGAACAGTTACACATAGAACCTCATTCTTCTGAGGATCAAAGAATCGTTGGCCAGAACCAAAACCCACCTTTCTGGCAAGACACAGTTCAGTTGAGTTTCTCTATAAATTGTCCAACTATCAGCTATGTAATTTTTATGTTAATTTTTAAAGCTTCAGCATCGTAAAGGTATGACTAGATGTTTACTTGAGTTTTATTTGTCCCACCCTAAAGTTCTTTTATGTAGGAGGCTCTTACGGCTTTGAAGAAATAAGCTGCGTATAATATTACTACATTCCTACAAATATACACACTTCAATGAGATAGAATAGAATATAAGTGTATTAAATTATAATAATAATAAACGCATAGATTTAATAAACAGCTTGATGTCTTGTACATAATATCAATATGGCAAATTTACCTCTCGTTTTTTAAAAAGATACTTTGCAATATTGATTTTGTTTTTCAGGGCATATTATTAAATGTAATACTTTGAATATGAATTATTATAAATACACTGCGAATACTGGGATTTTGAGGTAAATTTAACATCTATGGTTTATAAGGTGAATGTACCCATCCACAATCTTAACCATGATACTCCCCCCTTCTTTCCCTTAGCCAATCTTCAATCCAATAAACCATTAAATTAATACTTTTGAGAACAAATTTAAATCATTATCCAATACACTGTACTCCTTGGGCAAATTTAAAGTGCACATGACCCTATTTTTTAGAACCATAAATGGGTCTAAAAGCACATATTAATGTAATATGAGTGTATATAAAGTGATTTATGCTAGGTTTTCAATATCACGATTTGCGCTAAGATTGAAATTTTGGTTTTAATCGTGGAGTAATCGTGGTCTTATCATATATTGCACGTACCAGATCGTGGACTCAATAGGGACAATCCTATCGTATTGCATCGCACGACAGTGGGAACCTAGCATTATAATTGTAATTTCTAATCAATTATGTTCTGTGAAATATGTGAACAGTCCAAACTGAACGGCAGTCATTTACGTCTGCTTTCGTCGGTTCTAAACATTTTTTATTAATGTTATTTTATCATTTGTGAATCAGCCCTGTCACATTATTGTCACATTGTAATTTAGGATATGTTTTTCTTTGTTCATTGATTTTGCGGGAAACAATATGGTACATGACTCGCCACCACAGCCATGACTGGTCTTATCTTTTGATAACTATATTTTTCTGTTAGGTACAAAGTTGTTTGTGAGTTGTCACTATTTATAGTAGTTAATCATTTGATGTTTTAGCCTGGTCATGTCAGTACTGGTCCATCTTTTGTACCACTGTCTTTTTGTACTCCGCGTAAATTTTTGGTAATTTTTTTTTTTCATTAGATTACATTCATTCCAACATTATTTCATAATTTTTTTCAAGGTAATTGTAAGTGTTTTTTTAGTCCTCGCATATCTATATTAGTTGACTTGATGCTGTCATATGAAACACTAGATTAGCCAAAAAATATTTTGAGTTCCTGCATTGTATCTTAATTTAGATTTTGACATTAAGTATAGGCAGATGCAGGAATTGTTACCTTAAGGAATGTAAGTGCGGTATTTGTAAATAATACATGGTGTTAAAATTGACTCTTGACAGGTGGAAGTGCAACATTTAAATTTTGGTGCATTACTAAAAATATATCATGTATCTAGTTAAAATAGATTTTAAAGCAAACAGGGTGAATATTTATTTTTATACACCCACAATATATTTTGAAACTTTGTCGTAAGCAAGATTTCATAATT
This sequence comes from Patella vulgata, assembly GCF_932274485.2. Lineage (NCBI taxonomy): Eukaryota > Metazoa > Mollusca > Gastropoda > Patellidae > Patella > Patella vulgata. The sequence continues at coordinate 52,529,908 of NC_065885.2, forward strand.
TTAGCAGAGTTATCTTTCCCTTCACATTTTGACTGTTATATCTGATGTACATGACATAAGAAATAATTATAAATGGAATTAATTTACAAGTTGCTGTGATTTTTCATTTGGGCATAAAGAGAAAACTTTTAGAAATTCAGAAAATTTTGGCAAAACATTGCATTCGAAACCAAATGACACAGGTTTTGTTTGTCAGCTAAAAAGCCCTAACATATTTCAAGACCTCTTACAATTTGCCAATCAGAAGTTTGGTATATGTAACTTTTGTTATTAGAGCCTACCTAAAAATTGCATTGTAAGGTTCTTGGCTTCTGATCGTTTTGATAATGGTGTGTCTGATAACTTATTGTACTTTTCCCCATTAGAGTACTTTTCCCCATTAGAAACAAGCCAAGTAGTTGCATGTATTTGTATTATTGGAATGTTATGCATTTATGGTCTAATTGCCCTTGAGAACTAGTACTCTCATCAGCCTTCAGTGTATTAATTAATCTGGTAGCAGAAGGTAAAAGAACTGATTGCGCTACAGATTTGATGATGTCAGCACTATTTTGTATGTCAAAGCCTATATACTCTTCATACCCCAAAAACCAATGTTATTAATGATACAGTCACTTCTGCTCCATAAAATTGTCATTAATATCATAAAAATAACATTCCAATAATACAAATATTCTCTTAAACACTTTGTTTATTTGCACTGCCAAATAAACATATGGAAATATCGTTAATAACTGCTTGTGTTTGTATTGAGAGATTCTGGTGGATGGAAAACTGCTTTTGTAATTAGGAGGTAGTTGCCCTACCAGGCAGTTTATTGTTTCTGCCTTTCAGTATCCTTGAACAAAACATGGAACAAACACGTGCATACAAGCCTTGAAATAACTGTTAAACTGATTTTTGGCCGGACATTTAAGATTTTCAGCCAGACAAATAGTTTATAAAGTATATTATATTAAATAACTGTTGAAATTTACTAAGTTTAATCTTTATTATGGTACCATATTTTTCAGGGAACAAGTGGACTCCACATCGACTTATAGATGAAGATAAAAAAAAAATGACATCCCGAAAAAATAATTATCACACCCTTAGCCCAAGTCAAACTTTTGCTATCGTTCAGAACTACTTACAATATTCTAATACAAATACTTGTCAACATTTCTAAATAGGCCTATATAGAGCTTATATAACTTGTATTTAAGTACATAACCCCCACTCAAAATATAATCATAAACACTAGGAAATTCCACTAAAATAAATATTTCTTTCAACATTATATATTCATATGGAAATTTTCATCATGCCATCTCTCTTAATTTCTCGCGTCTCGCAATAGTTCTATTTTACTTTTCGGTTAAATTAACCAATCATACAGCAACTATTGATTATGGTGCATGTCCCAACCTTCAAGGGCAGAGCCACGGCCAATTTTTGTGTTTAGCGCCTGAAGGCCACAATTCTGAATGGATTATCTTGGAACTTGGTATACTTATTCCTTATACCCTAAGGATGGTAACTATTGTTAATATTTTGTCTGTTGCAATTATTAACAGATTTGGAACCAATTTGGAATGATCCATCATAGGGTTGTACCTATTTATATTGGTCTATGTCCAACCTCCAGGGTTAGAGCCACACCCAATATTTGTGGGGGGTTTTCTACAGGCTGGAATTTTGAATGGATCATCTTGCAACTTGGCATATTTATTCCTTATACTGTAAGAATACCAGCTATGTATTTTGGTGCATGTCCAAACCCACAGTGGTGTGGTACCACCTTTTTTTTTACCTTTTTTTATGTAAATACTCTACAGATTACAATAATTAACAGATTTTGTTCAAATTCAGCATATCAATCATTTCAATAACAGGATGGTACCTTTTTATATTGTTCCATATCCAACCCCCAGGGGCAGAGCTACAGGCTAAAATTCTGAATGGATCATCTTGGAACATTGCATTTTTATTCCTTATACCGTAAAGACAGCAACTATTTATACATGCCCCGATCCCCTGTGGCAGTGTCACAACCATGTTTTTGTTAATATTTAGTCTGTAAATTTGGTAATTTAGCCTTCCTTGCCTCTTGTCATATTACAGTCATTGCAACCATTTCATATTTCATTTCCTTCATTTTAAAAAGTACCATATCAATCAAAGCAGAAATGTGGATGCATATTGCAGAGTGAGTGATGCTCTTGTTATTGTTTTAGGGAGCCACAGTGGCACCACAGTGGCACCACAGTGGCTCAGTGACTAAGGTGCTGACACCCTAACCATGAGGTCCACGGTTTGATCCTGGTTTTGGCTGAGAAAGTTCCTCTAGATTTTCTGATGGGATATCCCCCTATCAGTGGTTTGATTTGGTTGTATTTTGGTTGTATTTATACACCATGATGATACTCAAGAGGCTGAGAATCCTATTGATTTTCAACCATTTCAGATAACTACTTAAGAGTTATAGCCTTTGATCACCTAGAAAGATTTTGGAGATGCTGTGGACGTGGAGGCAAAAGATACTTTTCAATTTAAGTGATGAAGAGTACATATGTTCATGAAACAAGGCAACTTATTGATTTTCAACATCTGCTTGTAACAAGCCTGGTTCTTAAAAATTTCTTTTTAAAAATAGCATTATAAAAATTGTACCTATAGACCTACATAGATAACAAAATCAGATATTTTCCCTATAAGTAAAGTGCAAACTTGAAATGTTTACTTTATGGGAAATATATATATATGTATATATGATAAATCAATATCTTTATCTATATTGTTGATTTAGGACTTTAAAAATCCACTTATATGTACACACCCAATGATATCTAGCTCCACCCTCTTTAGGCTTTGAAATCTACCTAATAAATTGTGACATATATCCTTAAAACCTATTTTCTAATAAGACAACACCCTTAAGTATGGAAGTTATTAACTGAATTTGCATTGTTCATGTTTTTAAATGAAACAGAACACACTTCGGTTTATCAACAAGTCATTGTCCCTTGCATTGTAAATAGATCACAATGTCTGGGGCATACTGCCTCACAAGGTCCCCACCACACAATAAACATGTCCGGGCGTCTGACATAAAAGTTGGCACTTCTCCATACAATGAATTTGTTCATTTCACGTCAATTCTCTTTACATGCGCTAAGTAATAGAGAGACATCCATCACAGATCACCCATCCATTGTGGTTTGTTTTTCTTGATTTTAATCTACCAGATAATAAAAGAGAAGCACAAATGATCCTTACTGGCAGTCAACTTTTAACTCTCAAACACATCAATATTGTTGACCTGATGTACAGAGGTATCCATTTACATCATCTGTGCTTGAAATTTTTTCGGCATGGTTAGGTATAGAACTCCTCCTACCAAAACGCTGGGTACGGTGAAGTTTCAGAGGGTGATCTACTGGTGCATTTATAGGTATATAATTGTAATATACATGCAATCAAGAATTCAAAATGATTGTCAGCTATCAAGATCTTTTTCATGGTTGAAACAGGCATTGTCCAAGAGCTAAACTTGCCTGTTGGTCAGCATTTATCTGGCTTCAAATGTTATATGAATTATTATTTAAACATTTGATCACGACAAGCCCATAATCAACTCTCAAGAATTCAAACATCCATAACTTTGCTCAGAATACAGTAATTTCACTGAAATATTCAATATACTCATTTTTCTTTATCTACTTTTGAACTATAAAAACAGGAACGGACAGCTCTTTATATCTTACATACTGTATGTGTAATTCTTGTGGCATGTAGAGTCTTAATTACTAAGTTTCAGAATGATCCTTGACCTCAAGATAAAAGAAAAATGTCTTAAAATGTAAAGGTTAAGTTGTGTATGAATGAAAGTAAATTAGATGTAGTACTATAAAGTAGGTAATACTAGCCTATTGTTATCTATTCATTAAAGAAATACCTAGGACTAGTAATATGATATATTACATTTTAGAAACGTGACTGTTATAACCTTACACTTTATCAGATCTTGTGAACAGTATGATAAGTAATGAGATAAGGTATCTGATAATCTTTCATTTTGTTGTCCTTGTTGATCATTCTGGAACTTATACCAAAAGTACCAGACCTAGTAAACTTTGCAAAATTTGTAACGACTGTTTAACATCTCATTTCTTTGTCATTGGTGTTTTTACTGGAACTTCAGACCACAAGTACCAGGCCCCGAGTTCACAAAGCATTCTCAGACTTAAGTTGAGAATTTACTCAAACTTGTCCACCTTATTTGAACTAAAATATAGCCCTTTATAATAATTTTGTTGTTTGAATGTATCAAATACATCAATAAGAAACTATGTGCAAAATTTTGTGTTTCTGCATCAAAGATATTTCTCATAAACAGTGATTAAAAGTTGAGTAAATTCTTAACTTAAGTCAGATAATGCTTTGTGAACTTGGGGCCAGGTCTAATAAACTTTAGGAAACGTGCAGTAACTGGCATCTCCACCATCTGCAGTCATGTTTTTAAAACTGAAATAAATTACAAGTTTACAAGCAAAATGAAAACACATTTGTAACTGTTACTAAATGAGAAAAAGGGGTTTAATGCCCACTCAACACAAACTAGGTGATTTCGGGACTAACACATGGTTCAATTTTATTTCAATAAAAAAATTGTACGTAGGGGTCTTTAGCAGTGAGGAAAAACCAGAGGACCCAGAGAAAACTCACGAGGTTGAACAGGCGACCCTACTCCTTGTCACGTACAACCAGGGAATCGAAACCATGCCAGTTGACTCAATGACAGACCCCCCGTAACTAAATGTCTAATATTTTAATTCCAAAGTATTACTGGTAATATGCTGGCCTTGAAGTAACAATTTTAGTTGTACCTTACATTTTTATGTGCTCAAACATGGAAATGTGGTTGTATATTGCCATCACCTCAGTCCGTCCTCCATCTACAATTTTTTGTGAACACTGTACAGACTACATTTATGGCTTATTTCCAGGCTTGGTATTATGAAGCATTATAATTCAGTAGGGTCAAATTTCTATTCACTGACAGTAATTTCCAGTAAAGATCCCGTTCAAACAATATTAAAGTTATTTTGAGAATTTGTATTTTCTGGCAATTTATTTTCTAAAAAGGGGGATTTTCACCTTGGAAATACGAAGTAATTTAATAATAGCACAGGTAATTATAATGGCAACCTGAAAATATTCCACCTGTGCCTTTTCCTAACCCGAACCTTTTTGCTCATGCCATTCTTTCCAGTACCATTTTTATCTTGTGATTATGACAATTCACTGGGAGATAAATTACCACTGATAGTAGTCAAATGCACACAATGTCAGTGTCCATATGAGATCTTTTTTTTTCATGTGTAGATCAGACATGTAGCACGAGAATTCTGAGCTTTTAGTGATCTAACTTGATTTTGATATACAAATGTAACCATATCAAAATTAATTACAATCACTAATAGGCCTTTAAAAACTGGAGTTCTTGTATTACCATGTGACCAGTTTTAAGTATTTAATTATGCAATATTGGAAAGAAGAATAGCTATATTTATTGCTAATCTATTCATACAGTTTTTTCCAAAACACAAGAAAATGTGGAGGCTGCCATTTGTTTTATGTATTTAATTATCGAATATCGGAAAGGAGATTAGCTATATAATTTTTTCAAAATGTGGAGGGAGGAGGTTGTCATTTGAAATGACCATGTGATAAAACAAATATTTCCTCTTTGATGATTGTAATAATATTTAATAGGAGGTTGTCATTTGAAATGACCATGTGAATATACCAATATTTTCTCTTGGATGACTGTAATAATATTTAATACATTTTCTCATGACTGATCAATTCACCTGATCACCACGATGTCTAAAGTGTGACTCTAGGGATAGCATATGATGTAAGCTTCTATTGACTAAATATTAACAGTTAGGACATTTTCTTTCACAATCTCACAACCTACGTCATATATAAGTAAATAATTCTCCTTAGTTACCCAAAACTTTTGTCTGTGTCTGGCTATGTGTCTTTACTAGGTCTTCTGTTGTATAATAATGACCATGAACTTACTATGGATTTTTTTGTGATTTTCCTTTCAAGGTGTCCAAGGTTATTTATGAATGGTGTGAGGTCATTTAGTCCACTCAGTGTGGTCCGATTAGTGTGGTCCGATTTGAATCCTCCTCAGTTCTCTTCAGTATCAAATCTAAATGCTATTGACCATATTATTTTCTTGTCATGAGACTTGCTAATTAGAATGCCATTTCTACAAATTGGTTGTCAGTTCTCTTTTATAGACCGTCTGCCCCGGGGACAACTGTTGGACATATGAACTTTACAAGGCCATTTGCTATGTAGATGACTTCTCATAATGAATACAGTCACTCTTCATTTCCTGGTTTTATGTGAAAACCTTTATTGTAATAGATGGTCTTATTAAAAAAGGAAATATGTTGTTTCATATACATTAAAGCCCACATGCCTTTAGTAACCTGGTGGTTCAGTGAGTAATCACTGGCTCACCGTTCGCCCAAAAAATTTCTCAGGATTTTTTAGCATGGTTTTACCTTGGCAGTTGTGCAGCATGGATAGCATGTCAAGAAATGGCGCAGAGGGTGAAAGATTGGGATGCACATGGAAAAAAATCCTCTCAAAACTGCTCGGTGTATGCTCGTCTTCACTAACCTGGTTGATGCAGAATAGTAAGATGTTCAACACCCATTTCATTTGTGACATATTTGTCTGAATGTGACATTTTCAATAATGTTTGTCATGGTCAGGACTGAGACTGCACAATATAACTCGGCTTTAAATGATAGAGAAAGTTGATACTAGATTTTAAATCAAATGACGCAAGACTTATAAACGTGATAGATTATGAAAGATTTTAGGGACTTTGGTCCTGCATGTGACATCAACAGTAATAACAATTAATTAACTTTGTGGAAGATATAAAGTTTTCCCCTCAAGATATAGATATCAATGTAACCTTAGTCAGGCCTCGTAAATTTAACAGATAAACATGCTTTAAATACACTTGTAGAAGACAATTTATAAAATATAGTTTTAGAAAGACGTTAGAAGTCAAATCATATGGGCTTTATTTTTTTTAATTATTTGTCAAAATTAAATCCTTGAATGAATAAAAGTTAATATGAGCAAAGAATTGTATGCTAGTGCTCTCCTTTCTCTACTTTTGTCTCTTGACAAATATTCATTTTGAGATTTCAGTGAAGTAATTTCTTTTTCAAATTATAGCATTAACTAAGTTGCATAAAGAATGTCTAAAGAAAGAATTAAGTTTTATTTATTGAAGATGCATTATGTAAAATTTAGATAAAGAGCTGGCTGTTCTTGCTATAAACATTCAAAAATAGATAATGAAAAATGAATATATTGAAAATTTCATTTACTTTTACTTTATTGTGGGTGAAGTTATGACTGGTTGAAGGTGTAGCATAGATCATTTATTATTGTAGCAACAGTACTTGACTACTGATTCTCCATTTTATTATTAAATTTTTAAATCTCGCAGGTATTCAAATTCATTTCTGGTGATCTAGAGAGTTGATTATGGGCTTGTCATGTGAATAAATGTCTAGATAATAATTTATATAAGATTTCAGGCCAGAGATAGGAAGATTTAACTCTTACATAATGCATCTTTAATATTTTGTATGTAAGTATATCTCAGTTTTGTTTCTTCTTGATAAAGAATGTTAATAGTTCTATGACGTGTTCTGTGATGTGATGAACTATATACCATCTGCAAGTGTCAAATAGATAAATAAAATATTTGACTTTGCCAAGTAATGCACAGTAATTATGTATGTCACATTGTTTCCACTGCATGTTAGATATATGTTTTTGACCTAATCGTGACATGTGTGCAATATGAATTTGTCCTTGTACACTGTCTGGAGTTCGCCCTTATGTTTATGACTATTACAGAAATTTAAATACTATTCTTGAAGGTTTAGCAAAGTCGAAAAATAGTTGTGACAAAAAAATGACAAAAGTAAACATGAAACATTAAAGAATGGAATGGAATTGTTTGTGTCCTATGCTGGGCTGAAATTAATGTATGGTATTTTGGTTTTGGAGGGCAAGAAATTTTGCATGGACATTGTCAATTGTCATTCTTGCCTACTCGTTTTCAAATTACAACTGTCGACGGATGTTTCAGGTGCTCTTTCAATGTGTACATGGGGAAAATCCAGGCACCAGACTATGGTTCTTCTGATCTAATAACTGTTTATTCTTCTATTATCAAAAATACTAACTGTCTCATAACACGTTTCATCAATTACGCATCAATTACCATCCGCATCTAAAAAAAAATAAAATCATTAAATGTGTGAACTGTAGATTTCAACAAATTTAAGTAGTCTCATTTTATGATGATTATTGATTTATTCTTTGTCATTCCTTCATATACTGATGATTTATGGGTTTATTCATGTTCATTCCTTCATTTTGTGGCGATTTATTGGTTTATTCCTTGTCATTCCTTCATAACTTCTAAGTTTATTCATCGTCATACATTCCCTCAATCCTCTCAATTATTCATTCCCTCATGTGGCGATTTATTGGTTTATTCCTTGTCATTCCTTCATAACTTCTAAGTTTATTCATCATCATACATTCCCTCAATCCTCTCAACCATTCATTATACATATTCCTACAAATCCTTGTGAGGAGATCTGTGATCTGTCTATGTACAGATGTTCTAGATACAGATGTTAGAACTTGTTTGTGTCTATAAATACGGTCAAAGTCTTGTTGTGTTTACACATAATAAATTATTAGGTGACAAAAGACAAATAGTGCTAGTACCAAGATGACACATTGCTGACTATATAAATACAAATGATATGCACATTTTAATTACTAGTCGAACAATTCTAGCAAGTTTGAAAAAAAAATCACACTTTACGTTGGACAAACATCCCAGCCTGGACAATAATTTTATTTCAGATCATTAAGTGACATCCCCCTTCCCTCCCCCCATCAACTTTCTTGTGGTTCATAAGTGTTTTGTTTTTTTTTTTATTTTGATACAGTACCTCTGGAATTTTCAGGGTGGTTTCCCTATTTGGCGTGCATGTAAAAGAACCCTTGATAGAATTTAAAATAAGTTGACAGTGTCACTGTCTAGGCACTTCTTTGTACACAAATATAAACTAAATCTGCATGTCAGATAGAAGCAGGTTAAACTCACACAGGTAGCCCATTGGTCATTTGCAGGGGTCAGACAGGGTCAATCGGTCAAATAAAGCTAGTGGGTCAGTGGCAAAAGAGGAATGAAGTGCTTAAATAAACACACTGGGTCTATAAAGATATGACGAACTCACTGTTTACACACAGTGTAGAGTACTTGAGACCAGTATCAGATTATGGATTGGAATGGTGCCAGAGATTGTCTGCTATAGTTACAGATAGCCACTGGTCATCTGGCTTTAATATTTACACTCAATATTTACCCATCAAACAGAACTAACACTAAAACCGATAGTCGTGCAACATGATAGTTTTTATATTCAAGTATTAAGTAGGTCAACCAGTAAACTTGACCCGATTCTCTTGTCTTCTTTTTTCCTCCCCATCTTTACAGAATCTTACCAATCTTTTGCAGCAACGCTAAAATTGATAAACATTTATTAAATTAATGCAACGTCAATTATTAACAAAAAACATGTTTAACTGTTATTTTATTAATGAAGAAAAAAATAATCTAATTAAAAACAATACAATACAAATTGTTTATCACTTAATCAAAACAGAAACTTTTTATATCCAACTTAGTCAATTTCTACACCAAGTTTATACATTCTATCCCAATTAGTATCAGAGTTTTTGTTTCCAAACATTTGGACAGACAGACAGACAGACAAACCCATTCCCAAACAAAAAACAATACTCAGCCGTTGTAGTAGGTAATAAAAGGGAATCTTTGTTGGTCTTTTGAATGCAATATCTTACACTTGTATTCTAGAAAGAAAAGGCTGTGACTCAGTGAGTAAGGTACGGGCACATTAACCAGGATGTCTCTTGTTTTGCTCCCAGTGTTGGCTGAGAAATTTCCCCAGGATTTTTTGCTGTTGTTTCCCCTTCCTAACGGTGCTGGACGGAGGGCCTAGCAAGGAAAAGCACACTTTCTGGTATTTCATAAGTGTACAGTTCCTCAATTTTTTCCAGTGGTGCAGAACACAGGGTCTGGCAAGGAACGATCTAGTCATTCGATTGGGACGAAAAACTGAGGCAAAAGATCCCTAGGCAGTTGAAATTCGAAATAAAGCGTAGGCTGTAGTTCCACTGTCCATGCAAAATTTCCCTCATAGTACACGGCATGGTGTATGCCTGTCTTCATTTGCCTGGTTGGTGCAAAATGGTAGGATGTTAATTAATCCTCATTTCATCCCTTCCAGACGACTTAACAATTTTAATTATTTTTTTCCTGACATGAGAAACATACTTGTCTGGTGTAGGTGTAATATGAGAGGCTTCAGACAGGATGAACATATATATATCATGTGATAGAAGCATGTACAAGGTAACCTCATATCTTCAATGGTCTTTTCTGTGACATCAGCTACAGCTAGCTACTGTCTGTTCAAACATAACACCTACACACAACAATTGATTAGCCATCTATTGAAGCAGGCTTTTGACAAGAATACTTTAAAATGCCAGAAATATGTGGAAATACAGACAGGATTTAAAATAAAAAAAATTGAGAATAATGGAGTGACATGAAGTTGAAATTGTTGTTGACTTTTGTGTCTTTAAAGGAGGTATCCCATATTTTCTGAATTTCAATGAAAAATTTTACTGTTAATTAATTATTTAGGAAATGAAATGAAATGGGCTTTAATTTCCTACTGATCTAATCGGTCTGGGCTAATGAAGATGGGCATATACCATACAGTGTGCCATGAGGGAAATTTTGCGCGGACAGCGGGGCTACGGTCTACTCTTATATCGAATTCCAACAGCCAAATGCACACCAATATGTACACGGGACCTCGTTTTTTTTTTTGTCCCATCCAAACAACTATACATTGTCCCTTGCCAGACCCCCTGTCCTGCACCAATGACAAGGGAGAACCATGCCGGAAAATCCTGATGAACTTTCTCGGCCAATGCAGGGATCGAACCGGGGACCTCCAAGTTAACAAGCCAACGTCTTTGGTTGGTACCATGTTAGAATAACGATAAAATCAACGTCTTTGGTTGGTACCTTGTTAGAATAATGATACAATCCAGATTATTCTGTCACTTCTGTCTTGACCCAGTCTTACAGTTTGATAGAAGTGTTCAGAATGAAACACTAATTGCCTTTAATTGACCATCCATTAAGCAGAGCTAAGCAATTTCATTGATCGATGCTTTGGGACAAGATAACTTTGATTCTAATTGATATAGTGATGAAACTACCAGCTACTTCAAAACCTTGCCTGAGTTGGATCGTGAACATTTTATACTTAGATTTAGTATAGATAATCAGTTTGATTGCTCGATACTTTTGAAAATGTGCAATTAATTAATATGTGTCATCTGTTTTCAGCGGGGTACATCAGCCTCACTGTTGGTTTGTTTAATTAATTTTAATATGCAGTTGGCATATTGTTGCTTCCTTGTCCTGATTGAGGATAATGTTACTTACAGCAGAAAAAAAAAGATAATTATGGAGATTAAAAACTAATTCCACTACGCAGTAAAACATATTAAAAATAATCAATCCATGCATTTCCACTACGCAGTAAAACAATTCTAAGAATAATCGCAGAATGTTTATTATGCCTTTAATAAACATGAATCTAATATTCCTGGTCTAATCTATTAGTTATCTATTTCAATATGGTTTAAGATAATGTGCCAGGAGGCTTAAAAATGTCTGGGGTAAGGTTGAATAATTCATAAGTTCTACTGAAACACAAGTCATTGACATCTTTAAATTACCAGGAATAATTCAGAATGAAGAAGATGATACAGGCCAGACTATTGGGAAAGACAGTGATGGTTAGAATTGGTTTTTGAACCTTATTCATTCCGTCTTTATCTCTTTATCGTTATATATGTAGATGTAAGTTTAATGTGACAGGCAGCTGGAGCCAGAAGTCATTGGGGAATAATAAAATTCAGTTCATGTTTTAAAATGAAGATGTCTGGTGCTGGTGCCTATCTACCAGACCAGGTTAGAGGTCAGTGTGTCATTCATGAATAACGTATGATGTAGGTGATATTATCATAGTTTGAAAACTAATGACTAGCTAACGAGATCCCCCCCAAGCTATTTACTCCGATCAATACAATCTTTACAACACCACTACTACCAGTCCTACTACCATTAAGCTCTTAACCATTGATGTCGTCAGAGACCTCTTTACACACCACTGATCAAAGAAGTATTTTCCATAGTGGCCACTAAATTGAGTTTTTATACGCCCACATGGAAATGTGGACGTATATTGCCGTCGACCCTGTCCGTCCGTCTGTCGTCCACAATTTCTTGTGAACGCTCTAGCTCCACAAGTTATTATCCGATTCTTTTAAAATTGATATATGTGGTTTAGATTAGCGAGATGAAGAAGCCCATTTAATTTCTGTTCATTACGTCTAAAGTTATGGCCCTCGTTTCACCTTTAGAACCTTGTGAACACTATTACGGCAAAAGTTATCATCCAATCTTTGTGAAATTTATATGCATTATTTAAATAAGTGAAACGAAGAAGCCTATTGAATTTCAGCAATTTCCGTTTATTACGTCTAGAGTTATGGCCCTTGTTTCACTTTATTGAACCTTGTGAATGCCAAAAGTTATCATCCGATTATATGCATTATTTAAATTAGTGAAACCACGAATCCTATTGAATTTCAGAAATTTACAATAATTACTTCTAGAGTTATGGCCCTTGTTTCACTTTGATCAACCATGTTAATGCTCGATTGATGAAAGTTATCGTCCAATATGTATGAAATTTATATGCATTATTTAAATTGTGAAACAGAGGTCTGTTGAATTTCAGCAATTTCCGTCAAAAATTTCCTTGTTTTACTTTGTGAACCTTGAGAGTGTTTGAATGACAAAAGTGATCATCCGATCTGTATGAAATTTATATGCATTATTATAATTAGTGAAATGAAAAAGCCTGTAAAATTTCAATAATTTCTGTAGACTATTTCCAGAGTTGAGGCCCTTGTTTCAGTTTGTAGAACCTTGTGAACCCTCAAATGACAAAAATTATAATCTGATCTGTATGGAACTGTCTTGTAAAGGCCCCCGATTACCTACAAAGGAATAAATATGTGACAACTTTTGTCGACCGCTCGGACGATTTAGCTGCTGTGGGCATATGTTTCGTTGCCTATCAACCCATCTTTTTATTTTTTTTTTTTTTTTTATTTAGGCCAACATTTAATTACACTCACAAGAGGGGGGTTGGATGGCTGAATGGTTAGCGTGCGCGCGCTGTATCATAAAGTCTGTCATTGAGTTGACTGGCGTGGTTTCGAATCCCCGGTTGTACGTGACAAGGAGTAGGGTCGCCTGTCCAACCTCGTGGGTTTTCTCCGGGTCCTCCGGTTTCCTAACACTGCTAAAGACCCCTACGCGCAAGCGAATTATTGAAATAAAATTAAACCATATGTTAGTCCCGAAATGACCTAGTTTGTGTTGAGTGGACGGTAAACCCCATTTCTCTCTCTCTCTTACACCCACAAGAATATTGATAGCAGTAATGCTTCAAAAACTTTATACAAAACAAGAAATGTTTTGACTTGATCCAGAGTTAGCTTTGCAGAGTATATTTCTGTAAATCTACTGACTTATCAGATAGCATATATACAAAAAACATTATATTATAGTTAAATACAAGCAATATATGTTTTGACTTGATCCTGAGCCAGCCTTTAGATATTTCCAGCTTTGTGCAGAGTATACATGTAATACTGGATCAGTGATCTGCAAATAGAAAAATAAGAAAGGGCAATAAGTAGTCATTTAAATAGACTTGAACACATCAGTACGACTTCATTGATCTGACATGGGTCTGGGGATGTTTTATTGATGTATTTTTAAGTGTATCTCAATGATGATCAGAATAAAATATAAAAGTCATTCTACAGTGCCTTTTCATATTACTATTTTGTTTTCTTTTTTTCTACTATCACTTGTATCGTTTCAATACTGTGTTATATATATATAACCATGAGACTAGTTTTGTTAATTAGAAGTGAACCCAAAAATAATGGTTTAAAGGAGGAAAATCCCCAATTCAGTATCATCCACAGTCTTCGACATTGCAAACATGACTTAATGGTCAATTTAAATCAACACTGATGCTGTTATCTTACCGTGAAAAGACGTTTTTCTAATTTTCAATATTTAAGACAAAATGAAAATTTTAAAATTGGCACACGATTCGCAAGTCAGAATTCATTTGAGCACATTTGTAATAAAGCGACTCGACGAACGAGCCTAAACATATCCCATTAGAGAATAACCAGATGCCAAAGACTAGCATTCAATTTGGACTCTTCACATATTTTGTGTTTCACTGAACATAACTGATAAGAAATTACAGTAAAAACAGAAGCGATTGAATTTGTAAATCAGGTTATATACATTCACGTTATACTATTTTATAGTCAACAACCCCAGGTGTTGGTCTAATAGAGAAAAAAAAACAGCCTTATTAACTGTAGGTTCATTGCCTTCGTTCACAGGTAACTGGTCATATAGTTAATTAGTGCAGGTCACGTTTGGAGGCAGATTGAGAGAAAAAAAACAAGAAAACACAGATGGAGGTGGCATGAAACAGATTTTGGACAATTTAATTATAACACACAATGAGGATTGCAATGGTTCTTTATGTGGGCTATAAAAGTAGAAGTAACAAAAACAAAGTTCCTTGAACAAAACAATGATATTAAGGATTAGCAGCAGGCCCATAGCTAGCGGGCTGGGCAAGGGGGGCAGCTGCCCACCCTGGGCATCGAACCGCGCCCTTTCCATTGAACACAATACGAAGCCAACGATCAACATGCCCATATCACTATGGGTGTCAAATAAAGCCGAGTGCAGCCCTGAGCAGGGCTAGATTAAGACCTATAGAGGCCCTAAGCACTTAAAAGATTTTGGTGCCCCTATATATATGTTATTCAAAATATAAACTATAATAAACCACAAATAACAACCAACAACATGATTAGATGATTTCTGTGTTATTATACACAACAGGTAACATTATGCAAAGACAAAACCAATGAAAAACTAATTGAAAGTTCTTAATTAATTTTTAAATTAAATATTTTAAATTTGGCAGACATTCCATGGTTCCCCCATTACCTCCATGCCTTAAGCATGTGCTTATTTTGCTTAGACAGAAGCAACTATATTCTTACATGACTTGTATTTGAAATTTTCACTATTGAAATAGTTTAACCTCACTGTGCAGGTCGCCACTCATTTAAACATACATTATGCAAGAGCTAAATCTGTCTATTTCAGGTCTTTCTTTAGGCCTGAAATATTATCTAAAATATTAATTAGACATTAATTAACCTATCCAGGCCATAATCAACTTTAGATGGCAGTGCTAGCCTGCGATCTTTAGTGGATTGTAAGCCGATTTACTGCATAACTTTCCTTCTCGATTAAACAATTAAATGGATAATCAAGACTATCCTGTTTATCGTACTGACTTTAGTAATGATGACCGAGGCTTATAGGAATTTCAGTCGCTTAGTTCTCGGTTCATAGTGGATCAATTTGAATGAAATTTTCACCAAATCGCCTTTACATTATCTAGTTTTTAACTATTATAGTGAGAACTGCCAACTGGTTACCGAATCTTCCATAATGTATCTTTAACCTAAAATCTAATTAGTTATATTATACTTTTAGGGCATTTTTATTTCATAGGGATTCCCCATTATTAAAGTGATTAATTGTTATTACAAATTTAAAGCTGACAGTGAGTGTGTCACCAGAATTTTTATTTCATAGGGATTCCCCATTATAAAAGTGATTAATTGTTATTACAAATTTAAAGCTGACAGTGAGTGTGTCACCAGAATTATTATATAATTTTATATGTTTTATTAGGTGTCATTGGGAAATGGATAATAGTCAAGTTATTTTCGGTTTATTTCCGAATCTCATGGTAGATAAAAGTTTTAGTTTGACTAGAAGTTTAAAATTAATACCAGGAAATCTAACAGTGTTGTAGGGATTGTGCAGCAACCATTGTCAATGGCATCACCACCAGCTACACAGTCTAAAATCTTATCAATTGTCACATATAATAAAATATAAAAACTGTTGATTGAACTATGGGTGACAGGATCTTATCTCTCCTCCACCACCATCCATTGGTATACGAATCGCCACAACTAACCTTAAACCATAGACAGTGAGGTGTCCCCAACCACTATTACATAAGCGAAGATCACAGGTTGCTACATGCCGTTCTTCTAGTTTTAACCAATTAAATACGGGCTTACCAGTGATTTGTCTTGATAATTTGAACCTTCCCTAGATCGTGGTGTTAACTTTTAAAATTTATTATAATGACAACCAACGTATATCTCGACACATGCTATTATAGGATATGTTGAAGTCTATGTCCATGTAATTATAGTCATATTTGAATACTCAATGTCTACGCCTTGGAGAAAAACACGCAGATGATTTGCTTTCTTGCAATTATTTTTTAATCAAAGAGTGCTATAAGATAAGGCAGGCAAGTGTTACTGGGTTTGATTAAAGTAGCCTACATTTTGCAGTCGAAAAGGTGATTAGACCCATAAATAAAGTATCTTTCCTATCATTTGATATCATCTTCATCTGCTCGTATAAAGTTATAATCCCAGAAAGGAAGTGGAATCTATTTTTAGAGAGTTCAGGTAAAAGCTTTCCCAAAAATAACTAAAACACAATCAATTAATACGTCACTACATCGATTAACGGTCATTGTGGACAAAACGAGCGTTTGGCGGGAAATTTATTCTGCCTCTGTCTTGACGTCAATTGATAGAACAGCTAGCGTGAATGTCAAGTACTTTGAGCGGGAAAATTATCGATTTTCGTGTACAATTATCACATGTGTGGGAAGACCGTACTAACCTGTATGCGAAATCAAAATATTATGAAGTGAAGAGAATATCGATCCATGTACGCAGTATCAACATGGCACAATTTTTCAGCAAATTATACGGTTGATACAGGACTGCATGTTATGTGTAGGCATTCAATGTGTAGGTTTATCGATTTTTTTCACCGCAGCACAAAAAATAAAAACAACTAGTTAGTAAAACTAATGTCAATCTTATTTTATTTTTAAAAGCGATTATAATTTTAGAACGCCCACAAAATAATCGCAAAATCACCTTGATGACGTATTCTTACAGTAGCCACGTCATATCGGGAAATGTCCTAATCTTTAAGATTTCTATTATCATGCACATGTAATCGTTTCGTGAATTCTGAAACACAGAAATATGCAGGGAAATTACGGACATAAAGATTTGCACCTAGTATGTAGCTTAAAACAAAATATAAATTTAAAATAAATATAAATAAGTCAAAAATATAAACTCGGCAAATGAGAATGGGTATCCGGTCAACCGATACGTAAGTAACAAAACGCAATGTAAAGATTCTACGGCGAAGGAAGGTGTTCTGAGCGGCTGGAGATAACTCCGGACACCGGGTGAGAGAGAAGTGGTTCCTTCACCATTTATGGAAAATGGGACCCATCTTAACAAAATGGGACCATCTCAACAAAATATACCTTATTTATCATACCCTTTAAAGTCATCCAAGATCATCCAGTTTTCCATCAACTTTTATGGCAAATGAATACAAATTCGCTCTTGAAGTCACTAACTATTTATGCTGTATATATAATATACATATTTATTTTATGATCAGTAGTGGAATACCGCGTTTTATCAGTGAAATAAAAGTGTTATTCCACTGGCTAGCTGTAGTCCATGTTGTTTTTACCTAAAATGATTGTAAAATCATAAAATAAATACATGTATATATAATACTACATAGATATGTTACCCTTACATAGTTAAAACTGCAAAAGACACCGTATTGATGGTTTCGTTTCAAATCATCCAAGATCATCATTGATTGTTAAATTATTTTGCATAAGAAATCTTCAAATAACGGTTCTTTGAGTTCCTAACTTCAAGGGCAAATTAAATCTTTAGCGAAGTGCTAACACTTTTTGTTTTTTTTAGGACTTCGAATTTTGTCTAATGGTTTGGATTGTTCGTACTTGGTTTTATTTTATGTCTTGAAACAATTTTTGGAATACTGTGAATTTGTTCTAATATATGTGATGTTCCATAAAAAAAATGAAAAGAATATAACATGCTCTGAACATTAAAAGAAATTCTCTGTAGACTTTTCCTGGTAGAGATCTGCGTGGATAAAACTATTATTCCCAATGCTTTTGTGGTCAGATTTTGTTTTTAACTGCAACACGTGTTGATTGATTTGAAATAGTTTATGTAGACTTTTCATAGAGATCTTCAAGGATAAAATGTCTTTCGGAAATCGTGTAGATTTTTTTTCTACAAGAACATGCTACTGCCTATTAACTGGTGTTAATGAATTACTACTTTTAGTGCGTTGTCATCTCACTGGCATGCAACCCACGTCAACGTTGACATTATCAAAAGCTGTTTGATGTGCCCTTAGAGAAGAAATAAAGCCTAATCAAACGATGATAAGTTACTCTGTTCAAAATGTCAGTCCAAGGCCGACATGATGAATATATTGTCTTTTGCACAGTGTCTTCGGGCTACAACATCTTACCAGAAACCAAGCAACTAATTGGTAAAAACTGAGAGCCAATAAAGCAATGATAGATGCTATTCGGCAGACGTTTAGAATAAGTGTGGTCCGGAAAGTCGACAATAACCCAAGCTATAATTATATCAGTCTAAATTCTGTGATAAACAATAAACATAATATTTACATTTAGCAATCATTGTGTTTACATGTTCTTATAATATATAAGGACGGCCTCCGTGATACGAATCGCCGTTCTTGGACTTAACCTTCGTTGAGTGAAGGTCGGGTCCATGTCGGCAGTGTCTAAATATAGGGTAAAGAGAGGCATCAGTTTTACCAAGTGCTGGTAGGTAGGATCTGATTCACCACAGGTTGTTTCTTGGCAGTGAGTGGCCTGAAGCACCACACAGATCACATCTATAGACGCTAAGACGTTGAGAGAGAGAGACAGAGAGAGAGAAATGGGGTTTAACGTCCACTCGACACAAGATAGGTCATTTCGGGATTAACACATAGTTAAATTTTTTATTTCAATAATTCGCTTGCGCGTAGGGTTCTTCGGCAGTGGGAAGAAACCGGGGTACCCGGAAAAAACCCACGAGGTTGGTCAGGCTACCCTACTCCTCGTCGGGTACAACTGGGAAATCGAAACCACGCCAGTTGACTCAATGACAGACCTTATGATACAACCCACACACCCTAACCATTCGGTCATCCAACCCCCCAAAGAGATATAATGTTTGCTATTTGGCATTACCATTTATAAATAAAAGAAATGTGGTCGTGGTTATTCTGCGATAGCTAGTTGGAGCGGATGACCATCTCCTATATAGTTGAAGTGAAAGGCGCTAGCTGACGATCATATAGTTGGGATGAAAGCTCTAGATTTAATAAATTGATGTTCTTAATCTTTTGTTTAATATATTGATAAATTGATATTTAAGTGTTATCGCGCATGATTGACCTTTAATTGCTTTGGAATACTTTTATTTTAGTTTAAAACGATAAATATATAGTCACAAAGTAGATATAGTAAGCACGGACTGATCACGACAACTCCACTCGTTTTAAAATACATAAAGCCTACTTTATTATGAACCTCATGGTGGGGTATAATAAATCTAAAGTATTTAAAGTTGAATGCGCTTACTTGGAAAACTAGAAGTATCATCTATCTTCTATTGTGTAGTGATGATCTATAGGTTATTATATAAGATGTTTTAACGGGTTATTTAAGTGACTCGTAACAAATGAAATAAATGGGGTTTAGCGTCCTACTTTTCTATATGCTATAAGGGCAATTTTGCCTGTACTACGGCCTTCTCTTACATCGAATTCCAACTGTCAGTTGTTTTTTTACGTACACGCCAATATGTACATATCACCACGCATCGTCATTTTTGTGAATATTTCAAGGAACTTAGTCAGTTTAATCGGTTGCCTTATGAATTATCAAGATTTGAATCTTGATTTTCTATGTCTCTATTCGCCTTAACCAGGCACCGAGTGAAACCTCGACACCGGAAAACTTGCTAAGTACTGGTTTCCTACCAATATAATCATGATAAGACAATTAAACAAAACCCATCAACCGCAAATATTTCTTTTAAACTTTTCTCATTAGCTAAGGTTTCATTGACATGTCCGCCTTTTTGTCTTGTTTAGTTACTTTATATTGTGTAGGACATGTCATTGCTATGCAGAGAAATCCACCCCGTATACCCACTTACATGCCAGTTCGATTATATTTTGCAGATAATATATCTTGGTAGAGTTTAAGAACTAATTAAGTTCCAAATTGTATACATACATAATACATCTTAACCACCCACGTGTTCGGTAGTCTGTTATATCACGTCTCTGATTGCAAGTAATCTTATGAAAGAAAGCAGGAATCCACACGTGGGAGTATATTGTCGTCAGTACCAGAGGCGTGCTGGGGCCTCCGAAGGAGGGTAGGCAGACCAAACTTTGTGGAAGGACAGCGCCGGGAAATTGTTGGTTCTGTGACACATGCTAGAATCGATTTGACGTATATCTGAGCCATGACATGCCGTACAATGGCACTTGGTTAAAAGATTATGATCATGTATGAAGATCTGAACATAAACATAGTTAGTTAGCAACAACCAAGAAATGAACGACTTGCGTATAAAGAAAAAGAAGCATCAAGGGTGCTGGTATTCATTATAAAGGGTACCTGCCAAGTTTCAGTCGATTTTGTTGGTTGGTGAGGGAGACGTAGCACTTAACAGTAAACTGATACAACCCCAAGAACGAGAATATGGGGCTAAATGCGGAATTGTGATTATAAATGGTTGCAAACTGCGAACGTTTTAAAATCGAAACCGAAATCAGAGAAAATTGGATACAAGCCACAATCAGTCGATCACTAGCAGCTTTAACCGGTTTCCTGTCCCAATGAGGCTGGTTGCCAACAAGCAACGAGGACTGGTGGTTGGTGCATGTATGTACGTACATGGAGCGCGATTGGTTTTTAGGGCGAATGCTCACTAATCCGCGGGTGCACTAGTCCGCCGATATCTATTATTGTCATTTTTACGATTGATGATCACATGTAATTGCACACCCGTAACGAACTCTACTAAAATTACTAATGCACCCACCCTAACAATGAAATGTAACTCAACCGCGCTGAAAATAAAATAATAATCCAACCTGACAATGACGTAACGCACCCACCTTGACAATGCCATAATGCACCCACCCTGACATGACGCACCCACCCTGACATAACGCACCCAACTTAACAATGAAATGTAACGCACCCACCCTGACAATGAAATGCAACGACGCACCCACTCTGACAATGGCATAACACACCCACCCTGACAATGACATAACGCACCCACCCTAACAATGAAATGTAACGCACCCACACTGACAATGAAATTTAAAGCGCCAACCCCGGTCGACAAAATATAATACACCAACTCTGACAGTTGTTTCGATTGATTGATTTCTTCTTATATTCGAAATATCGTTCTAATGGTTTGTTATTTTATAGTATCGTGGTGTTGTGCTCATATAAAATGTTCTGAAACCTCCAGGAGGTCGTTAGTTCTTTTGATACCCCTGTTACAATAGTTTGACTCTTGACAAGGAAAGTAGGTTTGGATGGCCGAATGGTTAGCGCATGCACGTTTTATCTTAGGTCTTTCATTGAGTCAACTGGCATGAGCAGAGATAAGCAATTTTATTGGTTGAGACTTTTGAACACGATAACTTTGGTTCTAATTGGGTGAGAGTGATGAGTATTGATTCATGATATCAATACATTGACAAAGTTCGATGATAAGCAATTTGATTGGTCAAGACTAATTAGGAGCATAACAACTCTGACTTGAGTTCAGTGATTAATATTTCCCGCTACAGCTAAGCTATTTCATTGGCGGATGCTTTGGGACAACATAACTTTGATTCTAACTGATGAAGAGCGGTGAAACTTAGTATATAATTTCAATGAGCAGGTACTTCAAGACTTGGCTGAGTTTGATAGCGAACATCTTATGCTCAGACTAAGCATAGATAATCATTTTGATTTTTCGGTACCTTTGAAAAAGATAAATATGCAATTAGATAATATGTGTCGTCTGTTTATTTGGGGATTTCGGCGGGGGACATCAGCCTCACTGTTGGCTTGTTTTCTTCCAAACTTGCTGGGATCGTTTCAGCAAATCATCAATTTTGTACTATTTCTTGTTCCTTGCTATGAACATTTATCCCTTCATAATTCTGCTAGTGGACTTTTATCCGTTTCCTGACAATGACCACGGTGTACCAAAGAGTAAGGCGCTGTCTCGACCCTGTTGTTGGCTGAGAAAATTTTCCAAGGATTTTATGCGTGGTTTCCCTTTGTAAGTGGTGTATGACTGGGGTTCCGGCAGGCATCAACGTCTAGTCATTCGGGTGGGGTGAAACACCGAAGTGCCATGCACACGTTAGCGTGCACATAAAAGAACTCATGATAGTTCGAATTCCTTGAAGACTAAGTGGAAGCGTCGCTGTTCGAGGAAATTTCCATCATGCACAGTACATTAAAATTCCATTTTATTTCGTTTCCTAACCGCTATGTAGAAATTATTTAAATGACATGACCTTGTTGTTATATATCTGACAGATTATTGTGAACAATAGAATGCTAGTAAACGGATTAGGATTTACATAAACTAATATCCCTAATGTAAACAAAGTCCAAGGTCTAGTTTGATTGTCTTGAAATTGTAAAACAAATGCGATGGTTTTATTTCCACGAGTAACAAAGAGTTTGCCTGTATATATTATAGTAAGCTGGCGCTGTTCTGTTATAAACCTGTATCAGTATTGTCATGGTCATAAGTAATTAACAAAAGTCGTAAAGCCTTGATTTATGCCATATCTGTAATGTCCTAAATCAAATTAAAATTGTATATGGTGGCTGATATTGATTTAGCTTATTAAGACCTTCTAATTAGTGTAATATTCTATTATATTGGATAAATCCTTTTGTAAACCCTTCATTATAATTGTGCTGATTTGTTTTCTTGACAACTAATTATAGCTAATTTTTAGCAAGCAGCTCGTAAATATTCATTACCATCATGAATAAAAGGTCCCTGGACTAAATTATCAATTAAGAACATGTAAATAGTCTACGTTAAATGCCATCTTGAGGCGAATGTATGAGCCACCCACTAATCCAATGGAGAGGAATACATTATTAGCCACCTGACCAACAATCCAATAGAGAATTTAATTTTATCATCATTGGTCAGTTTATAATTAAAGGATATATCGGAACAGTTTGCTTCATTTCAATAAAACTGTTGGAATATTCTAAATAAGTAAAGGCCAAAGGGTTTTTAAATGGACAATGCAAGCTTTAAATCATCATCTCATTTAGCAATAAACCGTGACAGGATAGGCGTATTCTTTGTGAGAAATTGGGTCCAAATTCTCAGTGATACGGGAAATTGCCATAATTAACAGTGTTTATTGTATTAAAACAACGAAATTTCTTCCGTATAGTCTACGAAATTACTGTAAACGCTTTATTCACAATTGTTAACATAAGCGTATGAACGGCGTAATGTATGACATGTTCCCAGTTCTCAAAGATTTCCGTTTCATTTTGATAAAAAAAAAAAACTACACTGTAAGTAAATGTACAAGTTTGTTAATCCTATTAGTGTAGTTTTCGGCGCCGTCAGTAAGGAGGAGGCCAAGTCTCAGATTTCTATTCTAAAACCTGACATTCTCTGAAATTGATCAGCTCATTTATCGGCTGGTTCGTTAACCACAGTGCAGGGAATTGGCGGGAAGCCGCGGCTTATTAGTGCATATGTAGATTTCGAAATCCTCAAGGAAACCCTTAGCTTAATAATTAAGCCATGTACATTAATTGCTGCCTGTGGTTGATGAGATTGTCGTGTAGGTTTCGGCATGATACATGACACTTCCTGAATTTCCGTATTAGCAGTGTATCTGACATCTGTACTTAGATAATCAACAAAGCCATAATAGATTATATGCAAGGTTGACATGGGCGGTTTATTATAATGTCCAGTCAAGCTAAGGTCAGTATTGACCGCGGGTTTCTGTTTGTAAACAAATCTATATTTAGATTTTTATATATACGCATTTAGATGTATATCGTAGATCCGTTGTGACCATTCAGTATAATACGCCCTTGACCACCACGTGGCCACGGCGTGCTTTTATTCTAGCAGGTTCTTCTGTTCATCAATATCCTATGATCTGATGTCCTTTAAGAATACTAAAATAGCTAGTATACCAATGAAAACAAAACATTCTAATCGGATATAAATATAGTAGATCCGGCTTGGAAACACAGAAACATCAACAATAAACAATTGGATTTAATCTGGGTGGGGGGCAGATTCCAAAGTCTGGTCAAAACTTCCAAGTAAACGACTTTGAAAATGAAATAGGTACCGGTTACACAATTCAAGACAGAAAATTAAAACGCATATAATAATTTGTTTTGGTGTTTTAGAGAAAGTGGGGGTGGGGGGGGGGGGGCAATAACATCTTCTCTTGGCTGATCCTTGCGTTTGCTAAGATTGCAATGCAGTTAAGTTGCGATACGGTACATACTTGAACAATTGAATGATATTAATTGAAAATGATATGCCTGTAAGAATTAAAGGTACTAGAACAAATGATAATTCAGCCAGTGTTGAGATAAAACCCATCTTGTGTTCCACTATCGACATAGTAAAAAAAAAAAATATTTATCTAAAATCGTATACGGATTGAAATAACACATTCAATGTTTTATTTTCACTTCATTTAATAATTACGATCCTGGTTGGCACAGTTTGGGGCTTTTTCATTGGATGTGATTATATAGAGCGTTGGGAACCACTTTATTTCCGTGACATCCCTTGTCAAGTTGTTACATCCGTCTTACCGTTCAGTGACCGTTTCTTCACATACAGTGTAAATACAAATGTTTACTAGCTACATTTGAAATCAGCTGATATTAAAACTAAACTGCGCCACAGTTATGGTTGTTTTTTATTTGGTGTGCAGTTAGTTATTTTATTTTAAACGGTTAGTTGCCTCGTGATGTTGTTTCATCCGTTTTGTGGCGAAAATAAATTTTCGTCATCATTCCTAGAATAATACTTTTCTTTTCGCCGAATTCTGTATTGATAGACATCCGTATCATGCCATCGTCAAAATAAGTGATCCGTAATTCCCAATGTCTCAACTGTACCAGATGCTCAAACCAAAGGGTGGGGATCCGCATGACTTTTAATTCAGAAATTCGTGACATAATCAATATAATTATTACTCATATAAATATCAACGTTTATGAAATAGGGAAGTTTAAAACGGGAAGTTTGTGAAGTAAAAGAGGTATTTTTTATAACATGCTGTGTTTTGTACTGAAATGGGTTATTGTTGTTATTCTTAGATGGCTTTCTCAAGGAAAAATCTTAAGTAAACATTTCACATGTTACTATTTTAAGGAATATAAAATCATATCATGAGACATTCATAACTGATAATAATGAAGCATAAAGTGCGTGGGCACAATAACGTATTTTCATTACGAGATACTTTTGTTAAACCACATAGTAGAATAACCAATCAGTTGCGCGCGGCTGCGGGACAAGTCAACAATAATATTTACGTTCAGACTATACGAGTCTAGTTTCGATTTTATATATTTCAGCGATTTTTATAAACAAATAAAACAGTTGACATAAGTTTTAAAATATCGTAAACCACTTTCAATTTTGAAGGTTATTTAAAGTTTCGGCAAATTCCCAATATTTGATCGATCTTGGCCTTTATTTCTGCCAATTGCCAAACAGAATAAGAATATTAATTTACTAATATCATCCCTAATTTTTGTTTTTCTGAAATTTGGTGAATATATCAATCGGACAATTTTTTTTTTGGGGGGGGGGGGTAAATATTATTTCGGTTCATCGTAAAACTTAAAGGGGCATTATGAAAGATTTAGTTAAAGAGCTGGCCGTTCTGGCCATGATGTTTCAAAATAGATAATGCAAAATGAATATATTAATAATTTCATTCAAATTACTTTATTTTGAGCGAAGTTATCGTTGGTTGTACTTGTAGTTTTGACAAGGTGTGCCCATTGGTCCTAACCACCGTACTGGTCATTTAGAAAATAGAAAATATTTATTGGCTTTTTACAGGTTTTTTTTTTTTTTTTTACTTTTTAAAACTATATAGGCAATACATGTCCTCAATAGGAGAATCGGATTTAAAAACATCGCCAATGAATATTGATTTTGGAGGCATTTATTAAACATAGATGCCAAGAATATATATGTATAGATCCCAATCGCATTCGAGGCTAGTTGACCCGTCCACTAGTAATCATATGACCTTGATTAATATGTATTTATTTACGTGTATAAGATATACGCGTTACTTTATATCTATAGCGATGTCAAGGACAGGTGATGGAATTGGACAGTGATGACGTAGCCTATACAATGCATATATATATATATGCCTAATGACTGAAATGTGTCAAGGTTTCTTTAGCCTCCATGAAATTAAAGATGCATTATGTAAGATGTATACAAAGAGCTGATCGTTCTTGCTATAATAGTTCGTTATAATAAATAATTAAAAATGGATATATTGAAAATGTCAGTTAAATTACTTTATTCGGAGCGAAGTTAGGAGTGTTTAATGTTTGAGTTTTCCACGTGATAGTCTCGTTTATCAAGTACCATTGCTACAGTATTAAACAAAGTCTCGGTTATCCACTTTCCGATTAAATTATTAAATGGCGAGAGTATTCTAATATGTTCAAGGTCTAAGCCAGGATATGGCCCGGAGAGTTGACTATTGCCATGTCATGTGAATAGATGTCTAGCTACTAAATTGTATAACATTTGAAGCTAGAATTCACCGTAATCAACTAACAAGTATCGGTAACTTCCTTCTTCCTGTATAATAAATCCATTATTGATATTAAAACACGTCACTTCCTATGTAAAATTTATGTACGAAATTGATACGTCTTCCTATCAAAATGTACACATGTAGGATATTTTTATTCATTATTTTATTTTAGATAAGAGAAGGGTATTTTGGGAAAAAGTCGGAAATTCATGTATTCATTTTCTTGCATATCTGCAGGGAAATAGCCTACCTACGCGATTCCTACTCTTGGCGGATACGCTATACACGCAGAGCATGATCAAAGGGAGCTGAGCTGACTGTACTATAAATAACACTGTTGATGCAGGGGGCCCGATGCAATTTTCATCCAAGGGCCCCATACAAGTGGAGACGACGCACATAGCTCTGTATTGGAGAATTCAAAATTACCTATGAATAAAATCTAAAATATGTAGGTGCCACTGTGGGTTCTAGTACTTCAGTTGAGCGCTCTTGGCACCAGATTATCTTGTAGGTTGTCCCGAGTTAAAAAAAAACAAAACAAAAACAAGTATTATCCCTAAGACTGCACACGTGCCTATGGTAACTAAAATATTAATTAGACATTAAACATACATTATGCAAGAGCTAAATCTGATTATTGCAAGTCTTTATTTAGGCTTCAGATGTCATAGAAATTATAAATTAGATCTTTATTTACACAACAAGCACAAAATCAACTCTGTAGACCCACGGATGGCTTGGATTCGGCATGGATTTAAACATAATTTCGTTGATTGATTAAATTTGTAAATGGCGTCGTAAGTGGAGATTAACCGTTACGTTGACGTCATACTTCCGGAAATAATATTTTGAATAGTAATAATTTTTTTACAAGTTCATTAACTAAGAAAACTTATTTTACACGTGGGTTTGAGAAACTAAATTGTAAAACCTCCAATATTATCTACGGTATAGAATGTACACTCTGCGGACTGGTTTATGTTGGCGAAACTAAAGGACCTTTACATTTACGCATTAACGGTCATCGTCACAATATTAATAAGGGTAGTAACCAGATTCTTTATAGGCATTTTAACCAACCTGACCACTCTGTACTATCTTTGAGGGTGTCTATATTAGAGAAAATTTACCACCATACCAACAGCCCTACTTTGAGTACTCCCTTTCGCAGAAGCCGGGAGGAATATTGGATACGTACATTAGGTACTGCCACCCCTTACGGATGCAATGACAATGTAGCTAGTATTGGAAATTTGTCTAGCCCTGCGTGTAGCAATGTTAATGTCATGACGTTTTTCCCCAAGTTTCTTCGTCGAAAACGCAGTCATGGACATCGTCGCTACACACCACCCAAGCTCAGCACGATTTCACTTGATGCCCTTTTGGAAATTATCCAAGAACCACTAGGGTCACACCATATACGTACTCAATTATATTCTATTCCACTTACTATTTTGAAATTACTTAAATCTGAATGTTTGGATTCAAATTGCACTGATCCTGCATCCACTGAATACAGGGTTGTATCCATTGTTCTTGACATGCCCACCGTCGTTTGGACATTGCGACTGAGCCTGATGTGTCTAACAGCACCAACAGTTCATTTCTAAAACTGAAATTTGCTAATAAAGGCATTGATGCTATCGGGTTAAGCCAAATATTACATCATAAGCAAGTCACAGCACACATCCCTCCTTACTTCAAAACTGTTACCGTTCCTAGGATTTCTTATACGTATACTAAACCCATTGCATCCAAAATATTTAACTACAGAAACGCATTATCTAACATCAATGCAAAAGAATTATATGATGACCCTCTACCCTGTTCTTGCTCTACGTCGTCCTTCATTTACCAACCAGCTGGACATGTAGTCACTGGTTATTTAAACATAGTCCAGAATAATAAGTTACGTGAGATTTTGTCCAAAGGACCCAAATACCGGGAACCGCAACCATTTTCATGGGATCAAAATTTCAAACTTATTATAGATGCCGTAGAGGACTCCGCTAGATCATGGGCCAAGAGGGAAGATGTTATCTTTAATACTCTCTCAGATTGGACTAAGTCTATCAGTCGTTTACTTAAACGAAGAATTTATATGCAACGTTTGTTAGTTGATACTAGGCCTAAATCTATTTTCAATGATGTTAGCATTGTTGAAAATCTCAACGCCTTACATGACAATTATGTCATTGTACAGGCTGACAAAGCGTCCAATAACTCAGTGTTTATATGTAAACGATATTAATATGACTGCCTGTTCAAAGAACTTAATTTCGGGAAATCAATCGACAGTGCTACGTATAAACGCCTATTATGTTTAGTTGTGGTTAAAATGAGAGTTTGGATGTCGGTATTATAGGCTTCGCTCTTTTGTCACTTGCGTTTACAGAAAAAATATAGAAATTGATAAACATCGCAGCTAACATCACCCCAGTTGAATTGCAGCTCCTATTTGATCATTGTTCGGGTGTTACGCAGGCCTACCAGTTACAGTACAAGAGTACACGCAGGCTAACAAGAAGTCGGCTATAATTATGCCTCATTGATTTGGTCCATTCCTTTCAAACTTTCGCATCTTATCTATATATTAAAAGTCTTATTTTTAATTTGTAGTAAAAATAAATGAGATACGAATTGAATTGCAACCCGTCTCAAACCACAGCCATTGAAAACGTTACTTGATAATCGAGATTATGTAGGTGGATTTAACGCCTGTCAATCAAACGATCGTCCATTCTCGGTTACGGTGAACAGAGAGTTGACTCCTATTTCTAGTCAAAAATTACAATAGTGATAACTTTGTTCAGAATAAAGTAATTTGACTGAAATTTTCAATATATTCTTCTTTCATCATCTATTTTTGGACTGTTATAGGAAGAATGGCCAACTCTCTATTAAAATCTCCCATAATTTATCTTTAATTAACTTATCCAGACCATAATTAACTCTCGATGTCATCGCTAGCCTGCGATGTTTATTGGATTAGGTTCCGATTTGCTGTCCGACTTCCATTCATGATTTAATCATGAAATGGATAATCTAGATTATGTTTTTTTATCGTACCGACATTAGTAATGATGATCGAGGCTAGGCCGAAAATTCAATCGCTAAATTCTCGGTTCAGAGTGGATCAAATTGACGGAAGTTTTAAGCAAATTCCCTTTACATCATCTAGTTTTTAACTAATATAGTGGGAGCTCTTTATCTAATCTCCCATAGTGTATCTTTAATTATGAGAATGCACGGTCCAGACCTTTGTAAAGTGTTGATGAATTGCGGTGTAGCCCCTAACTTGTAAATTAAATGTTTTATCACTGATTAACCAGGTACAGGGAACTGATGTGAGAGAGGAATTGATTACAGCAATTAACTGTGTACTGGTGTCATATACGACATGCTCATCTGATAATTGATAGTATACTTGTACCACATGATTATAAAGTAGGACCCCAGCTTTCGAACATACCCAGGAGAGCTATTAATTTGAGAGGTCGCTGAGAACAGGGAGAGAGAGAGATGGAGTTTAACGTTCACTCGACACAAACATATGGTTCAATTTTATTTCAATAATTCGCTTGCGCGTAGCAGTCTATAGCAGTGGGAGGAAACCGAGGGACCCGGAGAAACCCACCAGGTCGGACAGGCGACTCTTCTCCTTGTCACGTACAACCAGGGAATCGAAACCACCCAGTTGACTCAATGACAGACCTTATGATACAGCGCGCACGCGCTATCACCCCCACCCCCTCCAGAGTCCATGGATTACCCATGTAACGCAACGCCGCCCCCTTCCTTCACATCCCCTTTACCTTCTCTAGTACACTAGTGCATCATTATACTCTTTGCCGGTGATTCCCCATTTCAACGCCCCGCCACCACGGTATCGTCTTTCTAGACGTTTTGCTGAACTATCATCACTATCCGATGTGCCCCAAAACCATCCCTTGTCACTACCGTAATCAACTCTAAACATCATCTAGAGCACCCCCTTCCATTAACACTGTCCATCTTCAAAACTCCTTGTTCTGTCCATGTTAAAACCCATCCCAAGTAACGGGAAGTTCATTTTGGCGCAACTATTACCCCGTTCCCATTATTGTATACAGGGTCTGTATCAATTATAACTGCCAGTTGAACTCGCGGACATGACCAGAAAGGGTGTATAGTGTGGGTAATTGGGCAGTCGGGAGTAAATTATCCATTAAAGTTAGTGTGCCGTGGCGGTAATGTGGTCCATCTTGGGAAATCTGTACTATTAGAGTATCTCTGCTTAGCACAATTCCGAGACTGATATCCCTTGAATTCTTCCATACTGCATGATATATTATTTTAGAAAACAAGAGTACACATAAATAGTTTTTAAAATTTTATTTATTTTTTGATTATTTTTATGTTTTTTTAATCATGTCAAACATTGCACAAAAAACAACTGATAGGATAAAACAACTTGCATTGGTTGTGCATCGATAGATATGCCTTGAATAATTCAAGTTCATATCAAGATACATGGAAATATATTTGAGAATAGGAATGAGACAGGTTTGAAATTCACAAGGTCAGAATACGTGAAATATCTTTTTAGCTTACTCATAGCATAGTTCCGCACCAAACGACCATGTACGGATTCTGGCTTTTGATTGGCTAACTGAAAATCCACTTAGCCAATCAGATCATATTGGTTTACCGCTTCGTGACGCATGTCTGTTTGTCAACAATGGACTGTGCGTGATGGAAATTTACGAATGAACTTTTACAAATATCTGAGTCTAAAGTTTAAATATAAAATCCGAATCATTTTTGATTAATAACTTTCTGTTTCATAATACGTATTCTGACCTTTGTTTAACTTTCAACAATATAACAGAGAATTAAAATAATATTTTATAAAACATCAAAGTCTTGATTCAATCATCCATTCACCCAAAAATTAATTTACTCAGTCACTCTCACATAAACAAAAATTCAGACTTAAGAAATAGCTTTGCGTACAATATTGAACAAGAACGAAAAGCTATCCATATTGATTTCTGAAACTCAACGTGTCTGTCTACACACCTACGCACACATTCTCTCTCGAGACCACGTGCCGCTTAAGGCGCGCAACCTCGCTGATGCAACCGTTCGTTGTATACAAACATTCAGTATGGACAAGTTCATAACAAAATATATCAATTGCATTGTTTATGTATGAAAATAAATATCTCTTTGATAAATAAATAATTTAGTGGTTTAAAACCATCTGACATATAAATATACAATCTGGGTATTTTGATACCACTGAAAATATTACTCGATACATAGGCAACAGAAATTTTATGTAACTGAAAATTTTCAATTATGGGCAAATACTCAAATTATATTAGAGATAGTTTTATGAAATCATACTCATTTTAAAAGATACTTAAAATGTAATCCAAATTAGCTAATCACAGAAAGAAATATAATCCATTGAAGCCGATATTTTGCATAGAAATTTAAGTCCACATTAAATTGTCTATCAGAATTGAATTCTATGAAATAGAGTTTTTAAATGCTGTTTATAAATAGGCTGGACACATTGGAAAAGTCTTTACTTTGGTATGTAGCTTCTTTCATTGCCATAACTTAGCCGCAACAGTTCGTAAATTGGGCCAGTTTCAGCGGACCACGTGGACTCCTTCTAGAATTCTGTCTACCCGACGGTCGGGTTTTCTCTCTCCAGATCAGTCTTTACTCATTTGTATCCGTAAGGATGTTTTTAAGTCAGAGTAAACTGCCTCTTGTTGCCCTACACATGGAATCGCGCCGATTTCGTCTGGCGCTAGGTTTTGATAAGACCGATTGCGGTCTGTTCATAGATTAGTAGTCTGGCACTCAAGGTTCATTTCCCGAAACACTGTCGTTATCGGTACTGGAATCATGGGTATAGGAATAGTCATCCTCGTCAGCGTTATCCTCCTCTGGACTTTCTTGGATGGGGTCTAAATTTGACATGGTTGAAATAGTTCTTTGCCTCTTTCTCTGAACCACAGTTTTTGGCTTTCGTTTGGATTTACCAGAAGCGGTTTTTTTCCTCAAAAATTGAAGAAGGGTATTGAATATCCCTTTCTTCTCACAATCCTCACTTTCGGAATCGGCACTTTCAGTACTCAATGTTCTGCGACGTCTGGAGAGACTTTCTCTAGCCATTTCTGGTAATGAAGATCCCAAATCGTTTCCAGGACCACTGATTTTTGATTCACAGAGAACTGGTAAAGATTTCGTTCCATCGGCTTGGATGATGTACGTATAGGTGTAACCATTTCTGTCTCTAAGAGTAACTTTGTACGTCTTGGTTTCTGCCGAAGAAGATGCTTTGGATCTGCTGGATTCTTTGCCTGACTTTGTCCTCTTCCCCTGGTGTCTCTTGACCGGGGCTGTCACAAACGGCATATATCCTTTAGTAGCGTTGGGGTACATGGCCATAGTAATTAATAGAGTTCAGCTAGTAGTTGTAGTCGAATCAACAAAACAATAACAATACTAACCACGTTGTCACTTCGAGTGAAAATCTAATTCTGAATACTATGCTGCGTGCTTCTTCCTTTTACAAACCGTCGCTAAAAATATGGGCCAATGGATCAACTTGGCAATTTTTCAGAGAATTTACAAGCTGTCTAGCTAGTGGACGAATTTATATTGAGTCACGGGTTCGACAGCCTTCTAGAAAACCATGTTTTGCAAAGGGACAAAAGGTGTCCTTTCTTTTCCAGTTAGATCAAAATATGTTCTGGAAAGGAAAAATGGAACTCTTGGTGACAGCGCCGTCAACCAAATTTTGCTGGGTTGGAAAACTTAAGTGGTTTTGGCATTCTTATATCTGGTTTACCCACTTGCAAAATGAACCAAGCTTATGCATATTTATTAGCTTGGCAGCTTGCCAAAATTCTTCGCGCCTATCTCGTATCACAGTCACGTGGTTTCTATTCACGACCTTTCCCCATTGACGTGGGTAGTTTCGCGTGCAAATATTGATTGTTTCATCAGATTTGGCGGTAAAAAAATACTATATTCTTACAAGTCATGTTTTACTCCATGTTTTGTAAATTTCTCGTCTGTTATTAGGAGTAATCACTTACGAATTATAATACTAGTACCCTCTTGTGTAATTCGTTTCATAAACATACATTTTGGTCATAAAATTTGATTTTAGTGTAATTACGACAAGTTTCAGACACGGTTGAAACAATCTAGCTTGTTGTTACATAATTCGTCAGACAACGTTTCTTGTTGTTGAAATTTATTATCTTATTGTTTATATTTTGATAAGTACAAATTACAACACACATATTGTAAAGTTATTAGGCTTAGAAACATCCTAAATACATGTATTAGTATATGAAGTCTTCCGCTTATTTGTTTACATTCTTCACAACCTCGTGTTTATGAAACCAACCGTGTTTTTGTATGACTAACATTTCGTAGGATTGTATACATAAATGTAACTTGTTTTATAAATGGATTTCGGAATTTAGTTGTATATTTTCCAGCTTTCGGGCGAATAAGATATTTACGGGTTTTTATTTCAACCATAAACAAAATTCCAAGAGTGAAATTGGCTTGGCCTTAAAGCTACTACCAGACGTACGATAGAAGAGCGAGTGATCTGTCTATCAAAGGGAAACGCCAGCCACGTATTCCCGCCTTGGGCCATCGTACCAATTGACAGTATGAAATGAAACCGGTTCTACCTGGACATACATCATAGAGACATGAAATAAATTATGAATATGTTGATATTCAAATAGGACAAACACGGATTATGGTTTTAAACATGTGAAATAGATTTAATTTTGGTGAAGGGTGGGGGGTCGCTTCATGACATGACTATCATTGTCAGACCAGCAGCATCATTGTTGTAATTTTTATTCCAGTTTTAAAAATTGTTTGAAACTAAAACATACAAAATTCCTTTCACACCGCTTGATCAATTGATATAGGTGGCCTGCACTTTTGTCTCATGAGCTTTACCCTGTGGATGCTATAGAACTTCTAATTTCAAAAGCGTTGCGCAAAATATTTAATCATCCCAATTTATACTGGAGGAATTTAAACAGAGCATAATTAATTTTTTAAGCTATTCTGTTTAATGTTATTCCTTGGAAAGTAATTTTAATGTCTACTCTTTAGTAAGTTGGCATTGAAATGGTAACACCTGGAGCTATTATATGACAGCCATTCACAATGGAAAAATTCCTATCAATTGAGCATTTGTCTGAAATGTAATTCATTTACATATTAGCACAGTGACCTTATCCTTTAATGTGGTAGTTAAATGTTTATGTTTTATTCAACTGTTAACATAGCAAAGTCATTTGATAATATTGTTCGATGAAAAACACAACAGTGTGACAGGTTGTTAATTATCTGAAAACTATAGTGAACATAAATATATCAGGGGCATATTAAGGCGGGGAGAGGAGTAATCAACACTGTGACCCAGCCCCCCCCCCCCTTTGACATAACTAACCATCTTTTTTTTTATGTTAGAGGCATTATCCTCCCATCCAAACAGTCAGTTAATATACATAACTTCTACCCCCCCCCCACACACACACACAACTCACCATGGCAAAATGATAAAGTTTATCAGTACATTTAATATAATATTTCATTTGTTCTTTTACACATGAGGGGGGAGGGGGAATGGTATAACATGTGGGCTTTAGATCTTAAGTTCTTTCATTGAGTCAAGTGGCATGGTTTCGGTGTCCCACTTGTACATGACTAGGAGTAGGGCTAGGTGCTTTTCCCTGGTTTCCTACCACTGCTAAAGACCTCTACATACAAGCAAATTATCTAAATAAAATTGTACCATATGTTAGTATCGATATGGCATAGTTTGTGTCAAGAGGACATCAAACCCCATTTTTCCCTCTTTGGAAAAGAGCATTTTTTCGTGAGATTTTCTGGAGAATTATTCTTTGAATGAAAGCCAAGTTGGAGAAGAAAAGGAAGTACTCTTAGTTTTAAATGACTCTTACATGTATAATCTAATTTTATTCAAATATTTGAAAGGATTTGTGTCTGATTGGTTGAATGGGGGAGATCTGTAGTGTTATGTGGTTTTTGCTCAAACCCCATTTCTCCCTCTTTGGAAAAGAGCACTTTTTCGTGAGATTTTCCAGGGAATTCTTTGAATGAAAGCCAAGGTGGAGAAGAAAAGGAAGTACTCTTAGTTTTGAATGACCCTTACATGTATAACCAAATTTTATTCAAATATTTGAAAGGATTTGTGTCTGATTGGTTGAATGGGGGAGATCTATAATGTTATTTATGAGATTTTTGCTCCCTTTCATTAAGTCAATAAAAGCAATTCCATTGTATAATTGAGTGGAAGTTTTGTATTGAGGTCGATATGGCAACAGATCTTTTAGGGCATAAGCTTCAAAACTATAGAATGTCCAATATAAGAAGAAAAAAAAATCGAAAACCAATTTCTTTTTACAGGCTTTTAATTGATATTTATTTCTTACTATATTGTATTTTATGTGTATGCTGGGTGTTTATCATTCATTCAAAATTTTATAATTCAGGTATTTAAATATTTACTGTAAAGCACCTGAAAACACTTGCAGTTTTTTTTTAGTATTTATAATTCAGGTATTTTAACATTTACTAGTATGATGTAAAACACTTGAAAGTTCTTTTCAGTATTTATGTAATTTAAAGTAAATGAATAAAAATGATATATGCAGGATGGACCGTTTATCAAACGAAAACGCAGAAGCGGCAGTCACAGATTTCACAGGATATTCGTTAATAAAGGTGGGTTTAAGTAAGCCAATCAAACACCAAAATGGATTTCTTTTAGTGTCTTGGTAATCGCTATGGCCCCTAGATCCATTCACTTGATTTAATATTTGTTTATTTTTTGCAATGTCTATTTTCTGTCTTGTCCGCAGGTTTATCTTGTAGATTTTTGTTTTTGCATGTAGTGCGTTCCTCCTGTACTTACTAATACAGAGGGTTATAAATGTGGCCAAACCCAGACAAAATTTCTTCAAACAATTACATGTATCACAGAGCTTCAGATAGTTGCACAGAACCAGGAAAAAGATTTTCAAGATTAAACAGCGGACAAATTCTTTAATAACATACTTTCAAAGTTGATATTAGATTCACCATATGTTTGGCGCAATATAGCCCGGTTGGAGCTGACGTGCCATTAAACAACATTTCATTTCATTTCATTTCATTTCAAAGTTGATAAGGAGTTTTTCAAACCTAGATGGACATGTTTGTTGTAAGTTCAGTGACTTGGTCTGTACACAATATCATTGTTAATTTGACATTCATCAGTTAACAATGAAAATTTGACCCTCCATTTACGTCTGTTGTATTTCAATGTCAAAAATGGGAACAGGTACGGGTGGTGTTAAATCCTGCTCAGGTATGCCTTACCCCCTACAGAAGATTGTAGAACAATGGTGTAGTTTTGTCTGTGTGTGTAAGGTCACTAGAGCGTGAAGCGTGTGTGTAAACTATTAAATATTAGGCTCTATAGAAATGTAACCAGAAGCTTTTATGATCTATGAACTCATCTCTTTGGCATTATTATATAAAAATTCAACTACATGACTTGTTTAAGTTGACTTCAGAAAGATGAAAGCAGATGACAGTTGTTCCTCCCACATTGTCCTAGTTTCCATATCCTGTTTAGGTCATGACCTACAATCCTGCTTCTTTAAATTCCAAAACTCTGAGCGAGATATTCTAAACTCTTAAGATTTATTTTCCATCATTATTTTATTCTTAATTTAAAGGAAACATTTTTTTATTCTGAAAGCTGAACCAATAGCTCCTATCACAATAATTAGGACACAGACTGAGAATGTAAAAAGTATGTCAGGCAGAGGTCTCACATTATGTCTGGGTTGAGTATGAGGGTATCACATTACACTAGGCTATTCAAACGTGGGGGAAAATTCTATTGGTCATTGACCTGAAGTGTGTTCATGAGGTTCACTCAAAGAAAGGCAAATACTCCAACACAAGTTATCTGCCAACACCAACAATAAAATCCTTGAATTACTTGTACAAATACTCAACTGTTTATTGTTTTTCTAGAATTTTCCGGAATTATTTAGGTACAGACTTAATCAGGACCAAAAGTTTCGGAAAGATCTGTAATGCTGTAAATAATTGGACTGCCATCAACACCCTTAGAGATCTATTAATATAAGCTTTATAGCTTGTTTCCGATTCCATATAATTTTTTATGTATTGTGTGTAATTATATGTTGAGTAAATACTGTTTAAACCAACACCCTTCCTACTGTAACCAGTATTATATAATATATAGTCATAGAACATTAAGGGGGGGTGGATGGCCGAATGGTTAGCACATGCGTGCTGTATCATAAAGCCTGTCATTAAGTCAACTGGCGTGGTTTCGAATCCCCGGTTGTACGTGACAAGGAGTAGGGTCGCCTGTCCAACCTTGTGGGTTTTCTCCGGGACCTCCGGTTTCCTCCCACTGCTAAAGACCCCTACGCGCAAGCGAATTATTGAAATAAAATTGAACTATGTGTTAGTTCCGAAATGACCTAGTTTGTGTTGAGTGGACGTTAAACCCCATCTCTCTCTCTCTCTCTCTCTCTCTCTCATAGAACATTATCAAAATCAGACTTTATTTTATAAGATCACAAAATTAGATCTGTTTTGTGATGTGATTTAGCCAGTCTTATCCATATAATTTGGAGCAATATAGCCCCGTTGGAGCTGACATGCCATAAAACTCCAGTTCATTTATTCATTCATATAAGATCACACAATTAGATTTTCTTTAATAAGGTCTCCAAAGTTGAAATTCTTGTAAACAGAAAGTTAAAGTCTGAGAAATTGTAGCGAATATCTACCTTATTAAAATGGTTGCTTTCAGTAGTGAACCAGCATGGCCTCTATGAATGGCCTGATTATCGGGGAGGATGTGTGATATATTTGACCTATCATCTTGTAAAAGTACATGAGGGACTCTTATCAATCTGGCAGGAGTACATGAGGACACTTAGTAATATAATATCAATCATGTCCATTATATTAAT
Source organism: Patella vulgata (assembly GCF_932274485.2). Taxonomy (NCBI): domain Eukaryota; kingdom Metazoa; phylum Mollusca; class Gastropoda; family Patellidae; genus Patella; species Patella vulgata. The sequence goes on from NC_065885.2 coordinate 52,569,217, forward strand.
TAATTAGTTGGTCTGTGTAGGATAAAGCACAGACTGAGGTTATGCTTGGGAAAGAAAGACTGAAGAAAATAACCAGAGAGAAAGAAAAACCGAGGCCTGTAGGATGCGTTTTTTCTGTCGAGGGTTTTTTCCCCAGCATAACCGAAGTTGAGGACTTTATCTTGCTTATAAACCGTCTATGTTTACATGTACGCAAGATGAGAATAACCCTGAATTCCCACAAGAAAAACCTTATATCATGTTTTCTTATGGAAAAAAAACCTACCCTGGAAGAATAACCCGTTACAGGTTTAAAGAAAAACTTTCAGAAGAATAACCCCAAATTTCTCTGTATATATACAAAGCCTCTCCCGACTTTCAGACCGCAAGTTATTCCGAGCATAGAATATACCCCAAAGATCAAAGAGATTTACCATTACAGGTTTATAATTATGCATAATATTAGGTCAGACAGGAAGTTAACCCACATGGAGTGGATACCCTTAATTAAAGAAGATGTGCAGATATATATTGGTGAATAATACTGCTTAATTCTATGTGATAATTGTTTATTCTAGGCCTAGGCAACTAATTGAAGCTGTGTAATAAATTTTTGAGAAATATAAACAACTTGTAGTAGGCTGGTGGTTGTATTTATCATAACACATAAACAATTATCAATTACATTTGTTACACAACCCCATTCAGGAGTTTCATTGATCATTTCTGAACTGCTCTATATTTTTCAATTTATATTAAGCATTTAATGGACACTTTTAATGTATACAAGACAGGTCAGAGTTTCTGACTGATTTTTTAAAAGATTTTGCAGCGACTGTTCATTGGTTAAAAAATCCAGTTAAAATTGAGGATTGCAGCAGAGTCCTATTTACATTCAAAGATTTGAAAGCTTCTGAATGCAAATCAGGACAATGTTAAAGATGCATTATATAACAACTAAATCTGCCTATTGCAGGTCTTTATTTTGGCTTCAAATGTTATAGAAATTATAACCAACTTTCTAGATCATCCGATGGCAGAGATTTAAATGGATTAGTATGCCTCTAAAATTTAAAATTTAATGATAAGATGGAAAAACGAGTACAAGTCTTGTTTGTCCAGTACCATTGCTACCTTGATAAACAATCTCTGCTACATCTTCCAACATTCATAACATCACTCAAAATAAAGTAAGTTGAATGAAATTTTCAACATATTCATTTTTCATGATCTGTTTTTTAATTATTATAGCAAGAGCAGCCAGCTCTTTATCTAAATCTTACATTATGCATCTTTAATGTTAATGCATTTTTATAAAATGATTCTTTGGTATGAAAAACAAAAAAAGTATAATAATCCAAGTTTAAAAAGATAGACCTTAAAACATTAAACAATTCTTACATTTTTACAGACAGAAGTATATCAATACAAATAATATGAGATTAAAATAATACCTCCAAGGGACTTATGAATCTATTGATCATAAATACTACCTTAGATACGATAATAATAAAAAAATAAAACGTGTACGTATTTGATATAGTACAAAACCAAGCAGTGACGAACAGTCATTGATCAATTGATTGGCTATTATGATAAATATTATGACGTAATACATTCCGTCCTTTAAGATTTCACCTTGTCTATAGGATATTCAGCTTCTTTTGTTTTATAGAACAATGGGTTAACTAGTGTTTATTCGTTGCCATATTTTCGCGATCTTGTTTTGGAAATGTAACAAAGGGCCTCCTTGAATCAATCACTTGCTCTTTGACGTAACACCTGAATAATATGTAGTAATTAAAGATGTCTAATTTTTTTTGCATCCATCATAATAATTGATGTCTTTAATTATTGAGACAGACAGCTATAAGGTAGTGCATATAAGTCAGCCCTTATCTTTCTGGCTGTATTGATTTGTCATTAAAATAGAAATTTGGCTAATCTTCTGTGATAAGGCATTGTACGTTCTATTCATATAGGTGATAGAAATGACTAGGTTATTTTAATGTAATAGTTGACCATTCTGCCCTGACTTCCAACAAAGTTATGGTTCGATGACATTAGCAGACACACATAGATTAGTAGGAGACCTATTCATTTGTAAATATTCAACAAAATCTTGAATAAAAATTATATATGTAGATATGTATATATATAGTATACTTAAATCTGGGAAGGGAAAATGTTTGATACTTCTTTCACACGCTTCACACAAAACACTTCATAACAGTTGGGAATGTGAACGAACATGGATTTTGTCTGGTCTGTGTATGAGTCTTATTGAATAAGTTTTCAATTCATACTATTTATTTATGTGACATTTGAATCAACTTTCCCTTACAATCTTTGTGTTATTATGATAATAAACTATTTATTTCATTCAAGGCAGACCTGATTAATGTTTACAAACAAATGGTTGTCATGGCAGGTTGTCATGGCACATCCAACCAGCAATTGGTATTGGATGTCCATTAGTTCCTAGAAACTCCTTTACGGAGAAACAGTGAATAGGATACTATTGAATAATAACATGTTTACACATTCTTAATATCCTTCTGTGAAATAGGTCCAACTAGGTGTAGCTATGCAACCTATTGAATTTGAAATGAGTTTAGGTCACCTTATTTTAAACCAGGATGTTAATACATGTGCAAAAATTTGTCATCATCTTAAGAAAAGTATGAAGAAATAAATTTTTCACATTTCCGGATGAAACATTCACCCACATTTATCTTGATAGCAAAGATATGTTTTCTGAAATAAAGGGTTTAAGAAATGATGGACTTTGAAACAAAAGGTTATGTTATAAAAGAGAAACAAAATAAGTTAGTTTTATCAAAGCCCATTAAATCAACAAAATCCTAAGGTAGCTTCATATCCAAAATAAATTGAAAATTGCCTCATGTGAAAATTTCACTTGGAGCATAACAACGCTGAACTTTTAATTGCTTTCACATCAATTATGGCCTAAAACTATGAATTACGATTATGAATACGTCAGTTATAAATCTTATTTATGCCTTCAAGGCTTTGTCATTATTTAAATGACTTATAAAGTAGACCTATGAGAATACACACAATTTAATTGCAGAATTTATATCTGTATAAAAACTATTATGGTTTTATCAGTAAACTTTTTTTTTTCCTAAAGCTAGGTTTTTAGAGATTTGCGGGGTTTTGTTATTTAAAGAAATTTTTAATTGTCAAAAGGTTTAAGTACATTTTTAAAGTATATCTTGGTCATGATTTTCTGTTGTAAATAAAAGATATGATCAAAAATGCACAGACCAGTAAACACATAATAATAGTATATTCCCTAAAAATATTCAGATCAATCTTAACACACGTTATGACCATTTAAAGTATGAATTAGTATCTACTAATTTCACCCCCACCCCACTCTTTATTCAGCTGTATTGTTCTCTAACTAAACATCATTATTGGTTTCAATCTTCTGAATAACTAACACATATTTTGTCTAAATTGAAATTATGAAAAATTTAGCGTGAATACAGAATTTGTCCAATTTATTTATAAGATTTTATGCCACGTTAGGTAATCTGGATATTACACTCTATGTACAATACGGCTGATCTGAACCCAATCACCCACCTCACTCCCCATTTCTTTCTAAACCATATACCTATTTCAGAAATTTCATTGCATTTCTTGTCTAGTTAAGTCTAGTTAATTTGCCTTTGTCAAACAACTATTTGTTTCAGTAACAAACAAGATCGTCTGGGATTTGTTATGGTAATATTAGTACATGTATATTAAAGTTTATCATTGCTCCTTTAAACCTAAATAATGGGTTATTTAATGTTATTTAACAATTTATTAAGCTTTTAACAAATAATTAGTTATAATAATATAAAGATTACAAGGGATAAAAAAAGGTAATCAGATTTATAAAAACATAATGCTTTGATTTGCGTCAGAAAATTAATAAACAATATGATATACGTATGTACATGATTTATAACATGGGTTTGTTGATATTTACATTCCTACATATTATTTACGTCTGCAATGTTAGTAAATAAGGAGTGTTTACTAACAACCAATCCCAGCATACTAATAATATATTACTGTCAATTAGACATGTACATACCTAGAAAAATATTAATGAACCACATACTCGTGGGATTGAGTCACTAGGCTAATGGTCACATTGAAATTATTAAAAAATGATTGTTATTTAATAACGTTATTAGTTTATGGGTTCAAGTTCAATAAAGAGTTTGAATACTAGTATCAGACAAATATTATCTATCAAATAACAATGGCATCTACATGATATTTGCACATTTTTTAAAATTAATAATTATGTAATTTAATAAAAATGTTTTTTTTTCAATCCAAGTAATTTTATCATTCTTATTTCTTTTAACCAAATGGCACCTATGAACTGCCCGGAACTATTTCTCTATAAAGCGCAAACTGCTTCAAACCGCCCAAATCACCATAATAGCATACAACTGTATTCTAGTTCTGGGGCTCAGCTGGTTTGAAGCGGATTAGACAGAAGTAGTTTCAGGTGGTTTCGAAAATAAACATAAAATAATTAACGTAAAAAAGATATTTTTTTCAGAGAATTGAAGTAGTCAATATTTACATGTACCAAGAGCTAATGGTTTAATTAAATGGGTATGAGGCAACAGGATACTATCCATTTATGATGTAAACTCATATTTAGGATTAAAAATATAATTGTAATACCATATCGTATTAAAATATTGAGTTTTATTTTAACCCTTATCATTCTCGACTATTCATTTCATTGTTTTAGGGTGTTTATTACTTAGTTTCGACGAAGTGGGTGGGGGTAGGGCTATGACAGATTAGTCCAGTATTTTTCTATTAAGATTTGGTGTCTATACTTTCCATATATACTTTCGGGAGAGTGTTGCTTTAAAATACAATTTAATATCAGACAGAAAGAAATAAACAAGGGGTTATATAGTTATCAAATTGACAACTACTACAGACATCAGTTAATTTGTATTACCGGTATTATCAACAACTCTCTCTGACTTCCAGGCTCCGTTATTGATTGATTCTATTGAGCTGTATAAGTAACCGATACCAAGGTTTCAAGCCTAGTAGTAGTACAAGTCGATAGTAAAAATAGTAGAATAAGGTAATTGATTGGAACTATCAAGTGTTATTGTGTCTCCAGACAATTTATCCATACATAACTAGAATACCATTATTCATATTTCTCTATTGGTCTTAAAGGGCCATGTACATTTTGTTTGATCATTTGGTACATTTTAGTTGGCATTAAATACTTATGATTTTTTTAATAATTCAAGATCAATCAATTAAGAATTAAATGAGATAAACACATTTTTTAGAAAAAGAGATACATTCTATCTAGCTGTACCCCGACATGACACCAGTATGTTGTGTGTGGGCAAGGGGGAGGGGGGGAACAGTTTTGATGGTAGTACTTGGGTCATTTCAGAATGTGAATTTGTTGGTATTTTATCCCTTTAACCGTCCAAAACTATTTTACCTTTTGTACCTCTAAGAACTATTATGCAGTCTTACAATATGAAGGGCAATTCATGTAACTCAGTAATTTCGTACTGTCCAGTGAAAAACCAGCATGAAAAGTATAGGTTTTCTCTAATTTTGTTTTCAGGGAACTAGGGTATCCGGTAGTCAATCTTTACATGCTTCATGTGCTAAAAAGCATTGTTACTAATTAGAATTCCATGTGCTAAAGGGTTAGCTTAAACAGTATCGTTACTAATTAGAGTTCCATGTGCTAAAGGATTTGCTTAAACAGCATCGTTACTAATTAAAAATCCATCTGCTAAAGGGTTAGCTTAAACGGTATCGTTACTAATTAGAATTCTATGTGCTAAAGGATTTGCTTAAACAGCCATCTGCTAAAGGGTTAGCTTAAACGGTATTGTTACTAATTAGAATTCCATCTGCTAAAGGGTTAGCTTAAACGGTATCGTTACTAATTAGAATTCCATCTGCTAAAGGGTTATAGTTTTAAGAGGATGCAGCTGCTTGTTTGATTAAAATATCAGTCAAAAGATAAAGTCTATACTACAAAATTGCCACAAATTTTGAAACAATATATATATATATATATATATATATATATGTATATTGATTGCTTATATTAAGATCCATCTTTTTCATTTTTGATAAGATCTAATCTACTTTTTTTTTAATAGAAAAAATGCAAAGTAGGCTAAAAATCATTAATAATATATAAAACATACTGTGCTTGATTTTAAATTAAAGGAGCAAATTAATGAACTAAAAAATTTTGGGTTTTACATTTTATAAATATGCAAATTTTGGTACAATTACAAAGCCCAGATATCCTTACTGTTGGTAAAAAGTCCTTTATCTGACAAACAGAGGAATGATCCAAAGAAGCATGGAATTCTAATTAGTAATGAGACTGTTTAAGCTATAGGTTAAGCTTCTATATTAGAATATGTACCGGGTAAGCTTATTTTAAAATATGTACCAGTTAAGCTTCTATTTTAGAATATATACTGGGTAAACTTATTTTTAAAAATGTACCGGGTACACTTATTTTAAAATATGTACCAGTTAAGCTTCTATTTTAAAATATGTACTGGGTAAACTTATTTAAAATATGTACCGGGTAAGCTTATTATAAAATATGTACTGGGTAAAGTTTTTATTTTAAAATATGTACCAACAACTACCGAGTAAGCTTATTTTAAATAATCTTGAATTTTACTTTCCACTTTTTATTAATTATTGGTGTTTATCAACAAACAAAAAATAAAAGTTTTATGATTTGATGTGAAGAGTGTCAATGTTCTCTAGAAATATTTTAGCAATGTTTTCTGTGAAAGTCAAAATGCAACCAGTGTGTTCGTGTACAAATAATTTTTTGTGTACATGTAGAGATATAAAATATTAACATCTTTCTGTCAACAACACTAGTTGGCATCCTTCCACCTGTCTTGTGATCTAGCAATGCTATTTTCGCAACGTAAATACTTGACATTAGTGAATCACAAATCAGAGTTTACAGAATTGAGGTGATTCAGACAATCGGTAAATAGATGTCTAGACATAGCTATATTGGAGAAGCCATATTGATTTGATGATTGGAACTACCCACAAATCGATAACAAACCCAATCACAGCTACAGTACATATAATAACAGACAGAATAATTTATTCTGCTAATCTCAATTCCAGCAAATCTTGGCACAATACATGTAGGCATTTAGATCACACACGCCATCTTTTGTAGTCTGGGTCAATATGTATTTGAAGGAACAATTTATCAATTTAGTGTAATTACCTCTTCTGAAACTGTTTCGTCTTTTTAGATCTAAATTATTCATACAATACAGACTCAAATATCACTGCACTGAAAAAAAGACAGTGTTAGAAATAGAATGTCTATTTAAGGTTTAAGTAGAAAATAAAATCTGTTTTAACAGAAAGAACTGCACTTAATTATTTTCATTTCCGACTTTATTAGCCTTGTTAGTACAGAAAAGTAGGACATTCAGCCCATTCCATTTTCATTTTCATTTTATGAAAAATATATAATTTGGAAGAGAGTTTTTTTTTCTCTAGAAATACTAACAAAATTTCTACGAATTGAATGACTCTCAATGAATTACAATATTGAAGAAGAACAAAAACGAACAGCTGTTAAAATGTTTATAAGTGCCATTTAAAGCAGGGGGTGTGGGTACAAACTCAAAAGACGCACACTCAAGAAATTCACTGGTTATTGACCTTTGAACCTGAGCAGTCATTTCAGTCATATTTACCAGTCATTACTGGCAGTGTAATTGAACATCAGTAAATTAACATGCCAAAATATTAAAATTAACCTTGCAACACAATAAATACTGTTGAATTTATAGTTTTTAATTTTAAAGACCACTAAATATATAAAACAGAAATTTCTACAAGGCTAAAACTTGTCATATTGGTTATTTTTTTTATTTTTAAAATATCTCTCTAATACACTCAAAATTGACGGGATGGCCAAGTTTTTAAGTGAAATCTGTGATTCGGACATACAGACTAACTGTTATAGTGTTTTCTACCATTTTCAATGCTGTTTCAACCTCTTATACTCTTTGAGTACCAAATGACCCTAATTTGAAAAATTGCACCTTTACAAAGCTTATTTTTATTCCCCATGAATTTTCATAATACTAATCCGAAGTGTTTTCGATAACAAGTCTGAATCAGTCTGTTTGATGTACCCCCACGAAGATATCACCTAGTTTGAGACACTTTGAATCTTGTATTAAAATACTTGAACTATAGATAAAATAACAACTGTTGTTGACATAGGGAAATAAACATAGTCATCGTGATATCACCAGTTAGCATGAGAAACTTTGGTAGCGTGCGCTTTTATTTGAATTCTTTTTGTTATCAGGGCACACCTTATTAAGTTACACGATCTAACCTTTCAACTTTTACTTCTATCATAAGTGAATGAATTAAATCCCATAATACTCAGTGGATTTAGTCCATTCTAGAGGGCTCATGTAATCGACTCCCGCTATTTCACAGACGACTGGAAAATAACCATCAACCATTGACCCTTGTCATACTTCTTATGAAGTGATATTATTAACAAGTGTACCCCTTGTAGAAGGAGGGTGTACTATAAATGTATTGTAACTTGACAATCTAACAAAAAGAGCTGAATCAGACCCCCATAAAGTATATCCTGTAGAGACAAGAATCTCCTACAAGATCCTGCATGTTTGCTGTTTGTCTTCATGAATGACATTCTGCAAAATGTGTTGTGTAATTTTATTAATTAGGTTACATGTGATCAAGCTCAGAAAACATTTAGGATTATGTGTGTGCCAATCCCAATGATTTCATGTGATTTCATTATATAAACGTTATGTTTTTCTCGTGTTCCACGTTGAGATCGGCTAGAGGGGGAGAATTCTGTATCACTTCTTTCTTACCTTTCTTTGAATTTATTTAAGGAATTTTAATAATTACATCATAATTTCAAGAAATGATTATTTATTTTCTTGTAATGTTCATTTACATCCATTCCATTCCATCTTACAAAATTGGGAAGTCACAGCATTTCTGTGTGCTGGCTCACTAACCAGGAGGTCCTGCTTTTTATTCAGATGTTGGACAAGAAAGTTCCTCTTGATTTCCCAGTCTGGTCTCACCTTGTCTCTGGTGCAGGATTGAGGACCCAGCAAGGAACAGCCTCTAGTCTTTTTTTCCCCCGCGTTTCAAAGAAAACGGGGGACTATTAAAATGGGTTTGTCTGTCCATCCGTCTGTCTGTCCGTCACACTTTTTGGGACACAATAACTTTCCTTCTCATTGAGCTAGAATGTTCAAACTTAGTGTAGGTGTTTATTACGTGAATGCCTTGATGGACTTTAAAGACGAGATAAGCAATTTGATTCGTGAATGCTTTGGGACACGATAACTTTAGTTCTAATTAAGTGAGAGTGATGAAACTTTGTGTATAGTTTCATTAAATCAATACCATGACTAAGTTCGATAATGAGCATTTTCTGCTTAGGATAAGCAGAGCTATAAGCAATTTGATTGGTCGAGACTTTGGAACACAATAACTCTATCAAATTCAGAGAGAGAGAGAGAGAGAGATGGGGTTTAAAGTCCACTCAACAAAAACTAGGAGATTTCGGGACTGACACAGGGTTCAGTTTTATTTCAATCATTCGCTTGCGCGTAGGGGTCTTTAGCAGTGGGAGGAAACCAGAGTATCCAAAGAAAACCCACAAGGTTGGACAGGCAGCCCTACTTCTTGTCATGCACAACCAGGGAATCGAAACCACACCAGTTGACTCAATGACAGACCTTTTGGTACAGCGCACACATGCTAACCATTCAGCCATCCAAACCCCCCCTTCAAATTCAGGTAGAATGTTTAAAATTGGTGTAGGCGTTCATTAGGTGAATGCCTTGATGGAGTTCGAAGATAAGCAGAGATAAGCAACATGATAACTTTGGTTCTAATAAAGTGAGAGCAATGAAACGTGGTGTATAGTTTCATCATTTCAATACCATTACTATGTTTGATAATGAGCATTTGCAGCTTATATCAGGGTAATCAGAGTGATAAGCAATTCGATGGGTCAAGACTTTGGGGCTCGACAACTTTGATTCTAATTGAGTGATAGTGGTGAAACTTGGTGTATAGTTTCATTACATCAATATCTTAACAAAGTTCAATGTTGAGCATTTTCTGCTTAGGCATAGTAGAGACTTCAGTCTGATTGTTCGAGACTTTGGAACACAATAACTCTCCTTCTAACTGAGGTAGAATGTTCAAAATTGGTGTAGGTGTCTATTAGGTGAATGCCTTGTCAGAGTTTGTTCATGCACAGTTTCCACTAAGGCTAAACAGAGATAAGCAATTTGATCGGTTGAGTCTTTGGAGCACAATTACTTTGGGTCTAATTTGGTGAGAGCGATGAAACTCTGAGTAGAGATCCATTATATCAAGACATTGACTAAGTTCAATGATGAGAATATTCTGCTTAAGGTAAGAAGTCATAAGCCATTTGATTGGTCAAGACTTTGGAACATAACAACTCTGCTGTTAATAATAATAATAACCGTTAATTGAGGTATAGATGTTCATTAGGCGAATGTTTTGACTGAGTTCAATGATTAATATTTCCCACTAAAGCTAAGCAGAACTAAGCAATTACATTGGTCGATGGTTTGGGATGAGATAACTCTGATTCTTACTGGTGAAGAGTGATGAAACTTAGTGTATAGTTTCACTAAAGGTACTTCAGAACCTGACTAAGTTTGATCGTGAACATTTTATGCTTAGACAAAGTAAAGATAATTAGTTTGATTACTCGATAATTTTGATAAAGATAAATATGCTATTAATTAATATGTGTTATCTTTTTAGGGGGATTTCAGCTTGGACATCAGCATCACTGTTGGCTTGTCCCTTGTACATTTTGGCATAAACTTGAAAGAATCCTTGGTAGCTGGAAATTGCCTGGTTAGGATGTTAAACTTCATTTTATTTTATTTTATGAAACTGTCAATCAAAACTCTTTTGAATTGGTAGACTGTGCCATTAATCACCATCAATATTTCACGAACAAAGCATTATGTCATTAATATTATTGGACATATGACATGATCTTTATTATATTTAAACAAATATCAACAGAAACTATGCAAAAAATATATGATTTAATTTTTTGCAAGCAACATTCTTGATGATGTATCTTAACTGATAATTGACATTTGTTGATCATCATGTGACATTTGTTGATCATCATGTGACATTTGTTGTCATTCAATTGATCACATGACAAAAGGTGAATTGGTGAAATTGTTTAAATGTGTGGAATGGTCAGTTAAGATGTAAAAATGCCTGAAGTCAAAATCATCTGAATGTTTTTTAAAACACCACCTAAAATAACTTAAAGCATTCGTAACATTCCTATAGTAATAGTAATAATGATACATTAGGTTTATTTTAATGATATGGACTTTAAATATATTACAGAAGACTTTGTAATATGTAGAGTAAACTTTGATAAGAATTTATTATTAGTGTTGATGAAACTTTGTACATTGATATCTTAGTAAACAACTTCTAATAGATTATATATGTTAACTACGTGTAATATAAATCTATTATACCTGTAAATACACATATTTGATCAGGACCCAGTGGGTCGAAGTACCAGCCAAGTTTTCAGTCATAACTATGGGCTTCTGATATCCAATATTTAAGACAAAATGAAAACTTTAAAATTGGCAGAATGCTTTTGAGCGCCATTTGTAATGAAGCGACTCAATGAACAAAGCTAAACATATCCCACAGGAGAATACTACTGGTGTAGACTGGAGTAACCAGACGCCAAAGACCCCCATTCAATTTGGACTCTTCGCATATTTCGCCGAACATAACTGACAAGAAATTGCAGTAAAAACAGAAACAATTGAATGTAAATCAGTTTATGAAACTCATATTTTTTTAAATCTATTTTCAAGACACAATCTCAGATAAATTTAATTCTATATTTATTATATAGATGTATATATATCTAATTTAAGGATGTATCCTCTATGGTCAGATAAATTGAACTCAAAATTTTGTTCTACTGACCTACTGACTGACTAATTACTTTTATCTTTTGAACAAAAGCTGTTTTTCTATAATTGTTTACTTTATTGTTGTTTTAAATATATATATATATATTTATTAAAGATAATTTCCCCCAAAAGTATTTATCCAACCTTACTAGAAAAATACTGAATTCCCTGAAAAATACCCATGGAGCGCATACGGGACAAAAATTTAAGGGTTTCCCTAACCGTCAAAGGTTGCACACGAAGATTGTCTGATTTCTCAGCGTTAGTGAATGCTTGATGTATATGTTTATAAAGTAGATGGTGAGCTTAAGTTTACAACAATTTCTGAGATAAAAACCACAGAAAAAGATGTGGACAGTGGATAATCCAAGAATTTAATTAGACTTTGATATTTATAATAAATGGACAGCGATTAAAGAAAACATCGTCTTGTATATGCAATGAATTCTCCTCCAGGTTCGCACTCGTTCCTAGGTATCGTGTCAGCAAAGTCGCATGACATAACCTGGCCTCTTTTAATATATATTTTTATAGCAGGCTGTGAATACAATGTTTTGAGAAGGATTTGAAGCAAAATTTTGATAGATTAATTAGTTTGAATATGTTTTTAGTTCAAATATATCATCAAATCATGTACGCGGGAATGTATCTTTAACGATATATGAATCTGTTATTCTTCTAGTGTAACCCACTGACCTTTAAAGTAATATATTTGTATATCCTGTTGAAAGTTTTTAAGTGGTCTTATGATTTTATTGCAAATTATTTTTTTTTTAATTGAAAGTAAAACTGTGATAGTAACTATTTAGTACAACTTATATCATTTATTGCACTTACTATTAAGTGCAGGAGAACCACACTACATGCAAAAGAAAACCGATAATTCAAACATTCCCCCCAAAAAAAGACAAATTACATCAACAATAAATATCAAATCAAGTGAATAGACCTCGGGGCCAGCCATAAGTTCCCACATGCAATGTAAGAACTGCCACATGAGTTAAAGAAGCCATCCCACATAATTTTTAGTAAAAATAAGTGTTACTGAAATGTTTAAATGATCAATTGCCTTGGATCTTTTGGTACTGTTTATTTCATCTTAATGTCCAGTGTTTTGTAAATTATGTGAAATGATGAGTAGAATTTAGAAAATTAAAATTTTAACCACTTGGAAGATTTCAATAGAATTTTTTAAGGTATATGTTGCTAGTATTGGTTTATTTAGATTTTGTAAAATTTTAAAATGAAGCGGTTGGGGCACTTCAAAGGGGCGTGAGGGGAGGGGGACACACCTATAAGGTGAAAAATTTAAATTGTTAAAATAGTACCTATATGAAGTTAAAAGCATGCACAAATAAGCCTACTTTAGCACTTGTTTTTTTTATTTAAACAAACTTGATATTCTATTCTACATTTTCTGACATCCTAGTCTCATTATAACTAACATGTTTACATACATAAACACCCACCTGTATACCAAATATAAATAGCTTATTAATACTATAATAAACAACATAATGACAACATTAATGAGTGTGATGAGTGATTATACATCTACTATCCTCAATTATTGCCATCTAATTACCGGTATCTATCCTAGAAGAACTTCTACATGGAAGTCAGCTCATTAAAAGAATCAATAGCTATAACAAAATGGATCATCACCCCAACTTAAAAATTTGTCAACCAGATATTTTATTTTTCGCATATGATTTATACATTTATAAAAATCTGAAAAACTCATTCCTTCATTTGTTAATTGTATTTAAGCAGATAAAGAATGTTTTTAACAGAAGTTAATCAAAGCTATATTTAATATTTTTAATTCCTTGCATGAAGATTTTCAGTTGACCTTTTGGTTGCCAGTCAGACATGACTGACAAAAATAGCCCTTAAAGAAGCCCTGGGATAGACTGATGTAATGCTTTGGTATTTAGTCAAATTCCAGTACAATGATATAAATATTTCCCCGCTACACATGATGTGTGATTTCATATCTTTACACTGATGATATGGTACAAGTAGATAAATAAACTATTACTACTTAATGACCCGAGTTATCTCATTCCTATTTCTTTCATGTCATATTGTTTGATGTACCTTTCCATTTAAATTTCTGGGCCATGGTAGCCTACTGGGCGGTCATGGACCTAATATCTGCACTAGAATTCTCTGGGGTTTGAGAAGAATTTTCTGGATGTTTCAAGCCCATCCTTGACTTGTCAAAGGTGACCCATGTAAGGCTGACAATGAAAGTGTGCCTAGTTATTCGGAAGAGATTATAAATCAAGGTCCACCTATATACACACTCACGTGCACCTGCTGTGAATTTAGTCATATTAAAGAAACCCAAATTTTGTATTAATCATTGTTTGTCCATCAAATACTGTAAGAGATGTTACATTACTGAATTTTAAAGAGGATATTAAAACAATATTCAAAATAACCATAGTAATTAAATTTATCTGACCAGTGAAGATCCCTTAAGTGCCATCGACCCTTTAAATGGTTTGACTAGCCCCATTTACAAATGAGCAATAGACAGTAAGCTTTCCAATGAAGACGTCACATCGAGCAAAAAAAACAAAAAAACAAAATAAAAACAGACATCCTTTTATGGAAAATAATGTACAATATAGAGGATATGGATAATCAATATGTAGCCTTGAATATCAATACTTTGGCACTGGATCTGAACTTATTAACTTAGAAATCTTTTGTATTATTTTATGAATGGTGTAAAGCAATAAAAACAGTATTTTAGCATTGATTGCTTCCTGTTATTTCTATAAGCATGACATTTATGCATGACATCTAAAAAAAACTGAAATACAACCGATTCAGAAAAACTATTATTAAAAATTTTATCACTGAACACAAATTTATTTTTAATTGAGCTTTAGAATTAATAGAAATTTACTATGTTATTATTTATAGAAATTACTTTTCTTAATCAAAACTGTTTTAGTATAATAAAACTTCAAACAAACTTTCCAAATGTCAACATTACCCTTTGTAAAAAAAACCCAACATGCTCAGTGCAATAAGCTTTTTGCCAGGTAAAGTATGAATTTTAAATATCTCTGGCAGCTTGCCAAGTCGTGACAGGTACTTGTTGTCATATGACGTCAATAAGACCACAAGTAGCTAGTATTAATGTATATCTACATGCGTGACATGATGAAATACAAGCTCTAAACACTTGTATATACCACATAGGTAGTTATTAACCCTAAATCATAATGAGACTTCTCTTAATGAGACAGATTAGTAATTGTAAGGAAAAGACATCTACATTCTAGCTAGACATATGTATTTTAATTGAGGAAGTCAGATTATTAAGGAAATATGTTTTCCTATCATATTTCTTTATGTATACATTTTTCAAACATTTTATAAAACTTTTGCCATTTTTTTATAAATCCTGAAATTATATAATGAGCGATCAACAAGTTACTCTTAGATTTTGTTTTGGACCATTTAAAAAATATGAAGTTGGTTTATATATTTTTACACATTAGATGACCAGCTCTGACTAAATGAGATTATACATTTCGTGGGACTCTTATTTGAGATATATGGCGCGAAACGCTTAAAATAAAAAAAATTAAAAAACAAGCATATTTGTATTCAAAATCATTATGGTTTTATTTCCCCGATGTTCAAAACCATAACATGAAAATATTCTTTTCTTGGATGCTTTAAATCCTGTTTAAGTAATTTTCAATCCTTTTTCTGGAAATAAATATTCATGAGCTAATATCAACTACAAAGTTATTTTCTAAGATAAATACATATGTCACACACTTATGTAAAAATCTTTGACTACAACTGATGACAAATTTATCTTATATAATCTTATATTTTTAGGTTTTATGTATATATCATCTGCAACAAGAAATAGGAAACCCATAAGTGATTTGATTATTAAGTTTATCTCATACATCTATCCATATAAGGAATTATTGATTCATGTATTATATATATGACAGAGTAAAGTCCAAACCGTAACTAATGAAAACATCAGAGAGAAAATGTTGGCATTTTTTTTAAAGTCACCTTGGAAATGATAAAAACAGAACATGAGAAATCAGAAGAAAAAAATGTAAATAAAAGCGGGCAAGAAGCCAAGTCACATGATGTTGTGCATGTATTTATAGTAGTTGATGGTTTTGAGTATAAGAAGAATGTGATTCACGAGGATATGGAGTTACATCATCACATACACAATACACAGATAGCCGTCAGTTCTTACATAATTTATATCTTCCCTATAGGAGTTCAATTATAAAACCACCCTGTAGGAATGATTACATTATATGTCAAGAAAGACAAGTTGACCCTCACAACAGTTCATCAGGTGAAAGATTATTTGATTCCATCCTATTGATATGTTATTAATTTTGCATTTACATTTACTTGTCAAGAACAACTATTTATATATCAGTATTATATAATTGTCAGAGATTTAATAAAAGCTATTTTATTTTCCTTGCATTTCCTTACATTTAGAAACAGAATTAGCAGAAATTTCCACTGCTAAGGAAAAATGCTTTATTTCACACACTACCACCCAAAAAAGTAACCATGTGTTGCTTCATTTCACACTCTACCACACAAAAAAGTAACCATGTGTTGGTCTCAAGGGTAGACATGCTTTTGCCACAGACATAAATACTGTGGTTAAGTGTGTAAAACGCTGGCTCAATAGCCTGGAGGTCACATGATCGATCCCTGCATTGGCCGAGAAAGTTCATCAGGATTTTCCGGTGTGGTTTCCCCCTTGTCAGTGGTGCAGGACAGAGGGCCTGACAAGGACAGCTGTTTAGTCATTTGGATGGGTAAAAAAAACGAGGACCCATGTATACATTGGCATGCATGTAAAAAATCATTTTGGTTGTGCATGGTTTTGAATATCTATATCCTTCTGTAACTATTAAAGTACTTAAATTATCAAATTTTGACCAGGTAGAAAGAATTGATATCGGGGTTGGATCCCGGTCGAGAAAGTTCCCCCAGTTTTTCAAGCTGGATTTACCCTTATCAGTGGTGCAGGAGGATGGATCTGGCAAGGTAGTGGCTATTCATTCGGATGAGACAAAAAAGTACAATCCTATGTTATACATTGGGATTCATGTAAAAGAACCCTTGACAGTTGAAAATTGAAATAAAAGTAGGCTCTTGTCTGGCATATGCCTTTCTTTATTTGCTCGGTTGGAGAAGAAATATAAGATGTTATACCACATTTCATTTCATGATAGGTGTATAAAAGGTGGGGGAGTCACGGTGGCTCAGTGAGTAAGATGTTGGCTTGCTAACCTTGAGGTAACTTGTTCGATCCCTGCATTGGTCGAGAGTGTTCGTCAGGATTCCACGTTGTCTGTGTTGCAGGACAGAGGGTCTATATTTGAAATTTGATATAAGAGTAGACCATAGGTATGCTGTCTGGGCAAAATTTCCCTCATAGCACACTGTATGGCATATGCCCATCTTCATTAGCCCAGTCGGAGCAGAACAGTAGGCCGTGAACCCCATTTCAATTCATTGGGTATTAAAGGTGGCCAAGGTCTGTATTTGTTGACAGTCCAACAGCCTGTCAATATTATCTTTCATAAAAACATTAGTTGGGGGTCATTCACAGGATGTTTGTCTCTGTAACATCTGGCTTATTGAATTCCCCAGAAGACTTTAATTCATACTTGGAATGCAACTTTTATATACAGTTACTTGTAGTAGCGAATGAAGTTTTCTTTTCTTGAGACTATTCTAGAATTATTAAATTTAACTTCTAAGAAATAAAGATTTCTCCTAAAGAAGATTTGGTTCACATATTCAGGTAGACTCATGACTGTAGTTTGAGATTATAGAAAAGCATAATTAATACTTATCTTTTTATTAAAAAGTAATCTTTACAAGACATGATTTTTCAGATTAATTCAGAGGTAATCCTATTTGGATTATATATTTATTATATACTAATCCAGATAATCACCAACATGAATCCCATTATAATGCTATTAAAATATCCACTGTGATTCAGATGCTGTGATAAAAATCAAAATTACATGATTAGTCGACATTATGAAGAGAACTGTAATTGTCTTGTATACTCAACGTTTTTTTTAACCGTAATTGATTCCATACACATGCATGGTAATCTTCTTGTCTTGGGATGATGCTCTTTAAGAAAAAAAAACTATGAGGACATGAAACATGGCATGCTTGTTCTTTAGACAATTGCATATTCGAGGATTATCAATGATATGCAAGTCACAGGTTCGATCCCACATGTGACAAGGACTAGGATCACCTGCCTAACCTTCTGGGTCTTTCTCTAAACACTCCTGCATCATCCCAATGTTCCTTGCTCAAGGCCAAACTATTGTAATAACATGTACCATATGTCTCCCCCCCCCCACCCCCCACCTGCAAAAAAAAAAGTAGAAAATCATTGTTTTGTTAGTTATTGGGACATTGTTTAGTAAGGGCCCACTTATTTGTTATGTTGTTGTTCACCATCGATAAAAATGATATGAATATTATTTACCCAGGATTGTATTGATTTAGCTTTCAAATAGGTAAATGACTTATTTGTTGATTCAATATTTTTATTAACCAATTTATTAATAGAATTATTGTATTGTGTATGAAACACATAGGTAAACTGTGATATTACGTGGGTAGATGTAGTTAATATTCACACTGTATATTAAATTCTTTTTTTATACTCCCACATTTTCACAAAATCATGTTTTTGGCTTGTGGACACTCTAGAGGTCACAATTTTGATCAGATTTTGATGAAACTTGAAATGCATGTTTATAACCCAAAGATCCTTTCGATATTGGCATGTATCGGACCGTAACTTCATGGATTATGGCCCCTGATTGTGTTTTGAGCTTGTGGTCCCTATAAAAAAAAACATGTGAATATATCACAGTTATACACTACTGATGATTGAGTTCAAATTTCGTGAAAATCAGACAAAAACTGACAGACATAATGGCCGCCCCTTGTATGCAAATAGTGTAAAAAAATATGGTATATCAAGGTTGTGGACCCTCTAGAGACCACAGTTTTTATCCGATTTGGATAAAACTTTAAATATATGTTTTTATCATAAAGATCTTGGTTCCTCCCTTTGATAATCACATATATCCAAACGTAATGTCCTGGATTATGGCCCCTGATTGGTTGAAAAATCACATTTTTATCTTGTGGATTCTCTGAAGGTTACAATTTTTTTCCAATTTTAAAAACCGTTTAGATATATCACTATTCCACCATAATGAAGGTTGAATTGGAATTTCGGGAAAATCGAAATGAAAATGCCCGACAGAATGGCCGCTCTTTGTAGGGAAATGGTGTATAAGTATGTAATACAAAGGTTATGGAACCTCTAGAGGTCACAATTTTTATCCGATTTTGATGAAACTTAAAACATTCCCAGGTACTTGCGCATTTCAGACCATAACTTTCTAGATTATGGCCCCTGATTGTATAAAAATCGTTTTTGTTTTTAGCTTGTTCTCTATCCATCTCTTGCAAAATGTGAGCATATCCCCTCTGGCAGCTGCTGGGTTTTGGGTTTTTTTGTCATGTATATATTCTCAGTGACATATACAGTTATATATTTATATTGACCTTATATTGACCAAGTTAAGATCACTCGGCACATGATGATCATAAAAAAATCCCATAAAAATGTTCAATTTGCTATTAAATGTTTTTTTATATGTAACCTTGGGATATATTTAAACTCCAGAAATATCTTTTATTCATTGGCATAACCAAAAAGAGGTGCTATGGGGCAAAAGCACTCTCTGCACCTTGCCCCCCTCCAGAAATAATCCTATTTTACGAAAAGTCATTTTATCAGAATAGGTTCAACTAATCAGATATTGTCAGTTTCCAAGAACAACTTACACCTGATGGATAGAAATTAATTAAAGCAAAGCATCTTAAAGAATATCCCTTTTATTATAAATCTGGTTAAATCTATTGTGTTAAATTTTACAATGAATTAACGAGTAGGCCACTTTACACGCAGACATTAACATGCGACGAGAGCATGATCAGCACAGACTTTACATCATAAACAACATATGTTGCATTTTCATTTGATTTTTTCAACCTTATGGTGTACATGATCAATAATTAATATAGGAATATTGTGTTTTTGTAATATTATATTTATTGATGTTTTATCCCCAGTTGAAAATAAAACTCCTACTCAAATTCCAATCTAATAGCATTGACATTTCACTGCTGTGACGACTAATAATCATTCCCAGCATCTCTTAACTGTAATTATTCGGAAGATAGATGACCATATATAGAAATGTCATGTGTAGCTCCAACTTGTCTGGGTCAAACATGTAGACCATGAAGTCTGAGAACAGAATATATATAAAACATTTGTTGAATTTCAACATTTACATCTAGTCATAACAATGAAATTTATCATTTCATATGATGAGAAACATGGATAGGCCCTTTCAGAACAACATAGTTAAGCTAGCTTACAAGACTGGTTCCCATTTGTCACTGACAACGGGAAGTATGTCTGGTTGTTTGGATGAGACAAAAAACAGATCTGTGTACAGATTTGCAGTGCCGATAAAACAATTGTAATTTGAAGAAGAGTAATAGTTTTAAACTCTGCTCTTAGGGCAAAATTCTCCCTTCTTGTTTTTTATACAGCATTCCTAACCGTAAAAAAAAAATTCATCATGTTAGTTTCAATATGACGCATGTATTGTGTTGACAAGATCTAAAACCTCCATTCCATTCCAAATTATGAATATAATGCGGGGTTTAAGTTATTTCTGTTATTCCATTAACTGCTCATCATCTTCCAAAACAAGAATAGAAAATCATACAAAATAAAATCAGTCATTAGTTCTAAAGCATTTGTTTTTCAATCCATTAGAACCAACAACTGTGTTCAAGATTTTATTTAGATCTCTCTTCATTTCAAGCCTAAATTTCACGTTGATGGCATGTAAATGAGAGCCTTCAATCCCCTCACCAATAATTTGCAAAGTGTTCCTTAGTTTAATAGTTTTTCCAACAAGCTCAATAAAATGGCAGTGGGCTTATTGCATATTTTTGTAAATACCAAATGGAATCAAACTGGTATTGAACTGATATTCCTATTAGAGAATCATCTTTTACTGTATTGTTGATTGCAATTGCCTAAGATGGTGCATCAGGACTTTAAGAGATTGGATCAAATAATGTAAATCGAGAACTGTGTGTATATCGTGATACTGATTGAGTATTATTATCTAGTGAATAGGTAAAATATTTACAATCATCTATTGTATATCTTAAAAATATGTGTATCCGGATGACTGATCTGATTGCTTTCATCGGAAGAATGAAACACATTTCTTTACTGAAAAGACTTTTATATCAGTTATTTTTAGTTTTCTTTGTGAAATGTCACCAAATAAACTGGTCCAGCCTGTATGCATTCAGCAAATAGTTTGAAGAAGTGAAAATGATTGCTGCTAGGTCTCCAGTCAGTTTTATGAATGAAAAAGCTGCCACACCTAAAAGTACATTAGCCAGTTTAGGTCTCAATGGGCTAAATAACTAGTAAGGTCATAAGTGAGAGGTGATACATCCTCAATTTATAGGTCAAATACTTGATGTGGGAGTAAAGTTGGGGTGGGATGGATTCTGTAATTGTCATTCAAATAGTTGTGTTGAAGTTGTATCTTTTTACTGAAATGATACTAGATGCCATTACCCCTCATCCTGTATTTGTATTCCATTTTATAAACCCACATACTTGCTTGTAAATGTAGCAGAGTACCGGTATATATTTCATATGATCTTATATTGCTTAATACTCTGGAGATTTAAGATGTGTTCAAATTTAACTCTAATTTTTCAACTATTCATGACAATAATTCTTGTGAACTCACTTTATTCAGTAGACTTTCCGTCTACATTCGATGTCCGAGCAAAATTGCCCTCATGGCACAATGTATGGTGTATACCCATCTTCATTAGCTCAGTTGGTACAGAAAAGTAGGATGATAAACCTCATTTCATTTCAATTCATTTCCTTTTAAATTTATTAAGATAGTTGATTTTAATATCAGAAGTTCTAATGTTCCAAACTAGTCCTTGTTTTACTGCTGCCATTTCGAAAAATTTAAAGTGGGGTTATCTGCCCTGGTAGACGATTGTAATGATATATTGTGACTAACACCTCATTAAAATACCTCATTGAAATTCCTTTGATTATCTTCGAGCATCCCATACAAATTAAATGAAAGATATGAAATCATTTCTACTTTTTTCAAATACCAACATGATTTCCTCAACTTATATCAAAAGAAAACATTGTTCTGTCCAAATGTCATTATTTTACCATTAAAAGGAGGAATGTAGTTTTATCTTGTATGGTAGTAATTATTTTGTCATCAAGTTCTCTTGTTAATGATGATATCAGACTTGATTGCGGTGCCAGTTACAGATTGGAATGCTGGAAATTAATCATGTTTTTGGCTGATAGTATCTTTTTTGTATCTACACTACAAGTATAGATGCGCAAATGCACCGAATGCATTCAATCAAGTTAAAACTAAAATTGGCCGATATTGGAATTGGAACCATGCATTGCCAATACTATCAGGCTGATATTCACAGATTAATCAATATTCTGGCACTGGTTTGAACAGAGGCTGTTGCATACTAAATCTGTATTAGCTTTTTGACCTATTTGCATAAATTGTAGGAGTCATTGAACCCCAGAAAAGTTGAGTGGATGGGTTTTTCATAGACTGATTTTAACACAATATGAAATTGTCAAATTTTGTAATTTGGACAAAATGACTTTTAATTGACCTTGGAATGAAAGATATATAGACAGAGGACAAGTGAAGGAGAAATAAATCAATAAAATTGTCATGTTCTAGCATTTTATATTCAATATGTTGGTCTGTCTTATTAAAATATGACACAGCTTTTGAATTATTAACATGGGTCTATTGATTTTTCAATTGAACTAGTAGAAATTTTAATTAAAATTTGAAATCAGTGAAAGGAAATGAAATGAATGGAATTTTACATCCGACCTCTGAACTTTTCTGCACCAACTGGGCTAATGAAGATGGACCCAAGCCATGCATTGTGCCACAAGTGAAATTTTGTCCTTAAAGCTGCAATATGGACTTTTCTTTTTTCTATTTCCAACTGTTTTGCCAGTGGTATACATGGACTGCACCCTTTTTGTCCAATCTGAACAACTGAAAGGCAAATCCCCCCCCCCCCTGCCCACACGCACACCAGCTAAAAATTACATAATGAGAGGACTTATATATATATATATAATACACCCATACCCCACATAAACAGTCAGAAAGACAAACAAGTGACTAATCCAGCATCAGGTTTCAAATATGTGTTTATTTAAAAGTTGACCTGAAGACGAGAGCCAGGGAACCCCATTTTGGCTTCACTACGATGACACCCCCCCCTCCCCACCATTATGAATTCAGATGGACGTGCACATACCACATAAACATTGTAAGTCATAAAAGTACTACAGGTTTCTCTACACTGTACTTTACCAAATCATTGTACTTTTCTGAGTCGGTCATTGACTGGGGATTAATATAATTATTAAACATATTAATTGAACTATCTGATGAATGGCTTTATGGCTTGTAGCAGGTGTAGAGAGATTAGTAGTGTCAGCATTAATTTAATTGCTTTTAATTCATTTAATTACAAAAGAGAGATAGAGAGAGAAATGGGGTTTAACGTCCACTCGACACAAACTAGGTCATTTCGGGACTAACATATGGTTTAATTTTATTTCAATAATTCGGTTGCGCATAGGGATCTTTAGCAGTGGGAGGAAACCGGAGGACCCGGAGAAAACCCACGAGGTTGGACAGGCGACCCTACTCCTTGTCACGTACAACCGGGGATTCAAAACCATGCCAGTCAACTCAATGACAGACTTTATGATACAGCGCGCACGCTAACCATTCAGCCAACCACCCCCCTCATTTAATTACAGATCAAGCGCTGAATTATGTCAATCCAGTGCTTTTGAAATAGAAGACAGAACTTAAAACTCATTTGGCTTGTACTGATTACCATCGCCCACTATTTTATATTTGATGTATTTGAATGTGTGAGTTCCCAGGTTATTGATATATGTTTCACCTCATAATTGGACAAAAAAAAACAAACGGCACTATCAGCTTCTTTTAGAATTTAATGTCATCAGAATAGATGTCAGTTGTTTAATCAATAGATAAAAATGATAAGACTATAATGGAAACTGTTTCCATAGGTCAGTAGCACATGAAATATAATCTATTTTTGTTCCAGTCTTTGTGAAAGGATTGATTTGAGTCAATAGTCATTATATGTATATTTAGAATTATGTAACCTTAAAATGCAGATGTGACGTCATCTTTTGAAGTTGGCGTACCATTATTTCAAATAACGTACTGGCAATGTGCCAATCATACATTATTTATATCAGATGAAATATTGGATTCGTGTGATCATTTCATTGAAATGCACATATGTGGGATAGTGTCTGTATTTTTAGTTGTTTAAAGATCTTGAGCCTAATATATTGAAACAATACACAAACTAACATCCTCATAAACATATTACTTAATGACTTGCTCTCGACCATTGAACCACACAGAAAAATTTATTTTATTTTAATCATTGTATGTTGAATCAGAAATGGTTGTTAAATTTCCATTTCACTTCGACAAATATAGTTAATTAATGTCTAATTAATAATTTAGAAAACATTTCATCCCTAAAGAAAGACCTGCAATAGGCAGATTTAGCTCTTGCATAATGTATGTTTAATAATTGTGCAATTTTTTTTCATATTAGACAGCTGATTTGTTATGAAGGTTTTGTTATACCCATATGTGCTTAATTACATAATAAGAAGTGTTTAAATTTTGAAATATCTGAGCAGTCAGGGCACTAGACTCTCAATTGACTAGAATGTCCAATATTAAGGATTTTTCCAGCTCAGCCTTCACATGGCAGGGGTGGCACCGGCGAGCTTAACAAGGAAAAATTGCCTAGTCGTTCAATTGAAACAAAAAACTGAGGTCCACCCATTTACAGAAATTTAATAAGAGTAGGCAGAAATGCTTCAGTCTGGGCAAAATTCTCCTACCACTCACCGTACATGTAAGCGGAGAAATAAAAAGGGCAATACGTTTTGTAGACCAGATATGAAAACTTTGCAAATATTGACCGTTCCAGTTACAGTATGGTACGATTTGGATGGATATGGAAACTCAAAGTTAGAAGGATATTATGTCTGTCTGCTGTCGAAAATAGAAATAATGGATATAATGATAACTTTGATCACATCTAAACATGAAAACTATTTTTACAAACAGCTCGGGCGATTTACTGGTATTAATAATTTAATGGCAGGATCTACGTCAGTACGACGCACTTTCACGGGGAGGTCAGTCTGCTCCAGTGAGAAATTGATTTTGGAAGAATGCCGAATGGATCAGAAGAATCTATATATAGGTGTATGTCTGGCTAAATAAAAGTCTATATCATCGTACCTAGTCTCGGTTAAGAGGTAGCGGCTGCCTTCAGGCAACAGCATTTATATAACCTTACTAAAAACATAACCTTGTGTTAAGAACAGAAAGGTTACAATATTGATAGAGATACTATATATGAATAGATACTTTGCATGCTTCAAAGTTTTACTTTATTAAATGTATAAATAAATCCTCAGTAATCTAAAAAATGTAATGAAAATATATGAAAAATCTGTTTCATGGAATAGATATTATTGAAAAAAAAATGAATAAATCTTTTTTGAAATTTTTATAAAATGTATATGAATAAATCCAGTTTTTGTTTAAATTTTAAAAGAGGAATACGAATAAATTGGTCTACATGCTTGAAATTTTAAATTTCTAACAAACAAAAAAAGTTTTGTAGCACATTATTGATAATATACTCTATTCTCTTAATTCACAAAGTTTGTTTACTCTGTGTGTTGTATCATGCTGACTTTAATCATGGAGCTGAAGAGTTATGTGAAATTCCTTTACTATCTATTTAAGTTATTTCTAGCTAAATTCTAGACATACTACAGGAGTCGTTAACCGCAGCCTCAAAAAACATAATATCGTGTTACCAGCACATTGATGATCTTCTATTGTGCAAATAATGAATTCTTGCAGACAGCGCTAGCATATGAAGCATTTGATTTACAAATTTCTTCGGGATATATTTTATGGGACAAGACTAAAAATTAGCTTTTTTTTCACTTTTGAGTAAATTCTGTATCACTACAGGCCGTGGACTGTACAGCGCAGTGGACACTCACTGCACAAGCCCCCGGATCCATTCACTTGATGTGATATGTACGTTTGTTGTTAGTGTGTTTCCTATGATCTATAACCATATGATTTGTGGTCATCAGTTTACCTTGTGATAAAAATTACTCACTTTATTAATTCATGATCATGTGGTTTAATGTTTGACTAATATGTTTTAAAGGAAATCCTTTAATTGAAAGGAGTCCTTTTATCAATTGTCAAAAAGCACAGGAAATTAAATATCTGTCATTAAAATATAAGAATTTGTAGTATAGCTACGAATATTTAAGTCATGAGGGCCTCAGGCAAGGACGGATTGTAAAGGGGAGGACGATGACTTGAGAAATTTCAAGTGCAAAAAATTACACTGGTGTGTCCTGACATGAACTCTTTCTCAGTGACGTCAATACACATTGTACCAAGTGCCTAAAGGCAGGCAGCATAGCACGCGGTTTTGGCTTCACGCTTTACTTGCTGTAGGACTGTACCACTGGGTTAGTAGGTCACACGTCTTCCCCTCATGTCTGGAAGAGGAATCATTAGGTCACAGGTTTTAATGGTCGTAAAATAACATACCATACCAAAGTTAGCTTGATGTTATCTACCATGAAAAGCAACTTTTGTCATGACTCTTTATAGCTGTAGGAAAACATCAATGAAAACATTTTTGTTATAGGCTTTTATGTAAAAGCAATATATTATTAGCTTTTAATCTAAATTATATAAATTTATTTTTTAATATGACTTTTTCATTCAACCATTTATTTCTACATTAAGCAAATTTTGAAATTTTAAAAAGCAGCTAAAGAGCTTTTTTTCTAACATCTAATATGTATAAATTACCTTTTAATGATGACTTTTTCAGTCTGCTATTTATTTCTACATGAAGCCAATTTTAAAATTATAGTCCTAGGTTTTATTTTAAAGCAACATATCTGAAGATTTTTGTCTAAAATTTTAAATTTATAGATTATTCTTAAGACAACTTTTCAGCCAACCATTTATTTCTACATTATGCCAATTTTAAAATTTTGTAAAAAAGACTGCAGAGTTAAACAAAAAAATGTCCATATTGTATAGTTTAAACATATGGTAAAAATGAAACTAGTAGGTGTGTTGCTATATTTGTTTATATAACCAATATAAATCAACAGAAACAGTTGCATATGTCATTTTTGGTGGTACTTTATGATATTTCGAGACCATGTGAATTATATTTAGCTCACAGAATGGCTGCCATTACCTATATAACCGTGAATGAAAAAGTTTTTAATAAAAAAGTGTGTTATGGGTGTTTTGTTTTTAGGTCAGGAGACATAATATACCAACTCCACCCTACACATTGAAATAATAAAAAGTAAATGTTTTATATAACCTAATGTGTATTTGATTATAAATTTTTACTGGGGCAAGGACACCAAACAGTGTCTACTAGGTATATGATGTAAAATATGTCTACTCTTGAAACGACAAAAAATCTATGCATGCCAGAATAATTTGTCGTCATTAATTAGATTTTAATCTTAACGAATGATAACTGAGATGCAGACGTCATTTACTATAAACCAACAATATTTTGGTAGCCATTTAATTTAAGAAATTTTCAGGCGTGGTTCCCCCTTGTCAGTGACGCAGGACGGAGGGCCTGACAAGGACAGCTGTCTAGTCCTTCGGATGAGACGAAAAACCGAGGTCCCGTGTATATATTGGAATGCACGTAAAAGATCCCCTGGCAGTTGGAATTCGATATAAGAGTAGGTGCTAGTGCCGCTGCCCGGGCAAAATTTCCCTCATAGCACACTGTATGGCGTATGCCCGTCTTCATTAGCCCAGTATAGGAGCAGAACAGTAGGACGTTAAACCCCATTTCATTTCATTTAATTTAAGAATTAGAGTTTTTGAACATTGTATTTAAGAAAGAATGGATTTACATAAATTAACAACAATAATGCTAAAAAAAAATGTTTTCCCCAATTTCAATTGAAATATTAAGGACTCAATATTTTATCAATATTTCTAACAGAATTAGGCGATAGAACTATTTTTTTTATATCAGTTAATTTAATGTTTTGAACAATAATACAGAGTTAAGATTAATCGATACCTGTAAAATGCACATGAAAGGAAAAAAAAACCTATAAAGCTATATCAGTCGAATGAATGTTTTGAATTTTATGTTTATAAATGAAACAAAATAAAGAAGCCTACACAATGTTTTCTTTTCTAAATTGGGATCAAAGCAATCATTCATTTTCATTAAAAAGAATTTGAATGGAATGACAGATGTGAAAACTACAAGTCACTGACTGTGTTTACGGTATACATAAACATTTTAAAGCTTTCCATTATTTTCAATGAATTTCATTAACCCACTAAATTATTCTGAATACCTTGACGCAATGATATTTTTAGTTGAGAAAAGACTAGAATAGCTTTATGAAGCAATTTATCAAACTCAATTGTCCTTTAGGGTGGAATTTAATGACAATACATCGTTTGTTTTAGGTAGGTGTGCTTCAACACTTTTACACCTGTATGATGATATTTAGTATTCGTGTAAGTTATAAAAATGTCATTTTTGTAGGCCAGTCAGGTGCTTGTAATATAAAGACAATTTATGAAGAATGAAACTTTCCATAGGAGGGTCTAGACAGTTTGACATCTTTAAACAACAGATAAAATTTATTAGAACCATATTGCCAGGCAACCAAACATATGCCCTCAGCTATTGTGGAGGACAGATAGACAATGTGGGTGTATATATAATGTCAAACTGAAAGATATGGCACATGTAGGCATTTGAATAATACGTGGTATCAGGTGTTCTTATGGATCACAAACAGAGAAGCAAGTTCATATTGGGATTAGTATCTGAAATAAATAAGATATATTGCAGCGCTACCAAATGGAATCGTCCATTTTGTCAGATAAATGAATACTAACCTTGTCATGGATTCATGGGGAATACAAATACTTATTAAAGTCAGTTGGGTTAGGTTACAATTTAAATACGAAGATGATACAACAGTGTACTACGCGATAGGAAACACTAGTCTAAGACATTCTACAGATGCAGATTTAAACGCCGCCCCCCCCCACCCACCGCCCCTTAAATGTTTAGCTGTTTGGCAGTTTCAGTGCAAAACATGCTTAAATTTGAATCAATTTTGGTTACTTCGATGTGTTCTGAAAGAATAACAAGATAACATTTTCACAATACCAATTTAAACTAGGTTCCAGGTACCCCTTATTAACAATACGATTGTGAAAAATGCAAGTAAATTTATTACATTTAGCAGTAACTTTATAGTATATAGGCTACATGTATTAGATAATTTGAATAAATTGGAATCCTAGAAAGCTTAAATCAATATATATATTATTATTATTATTGTAATCAAAGAATAATAAGATTGCGTGGTAAAATTGACTGCTGGCCTGGTGTTTATAATTCTGTGGGTGTGTGGATGTGACAGCTGTCGTCTGTAGGTTGGGCTCAAATCGTGACAATTGTTTACATTTTTTTTTATCAATTAGAAAGGGTGGAATATAAGTTATCAATTATTGTTATCTTTTTAAGAGTATAATTGAATATAGATAGTGTACACATCAAAGCTTTATGTAGCTGATAAGAAAACTGATAATTTTCTTTGTTAATTCTTGAAACAATTCCTAGAAACCAGACAAATGTTATAGAAATTTTCATCAATCAAAAATATCATTTTAAAAATGACAAATTTATTGTTAACAAAAAGTTATCTTTTTTTTTTTTCATTTATGAACATAAATTCAAGTCAACGGTTTGAAATTTAAATTTAAATAAATAAATCTTTCTGCACATATTTAAGTGTAGTAAGTCAATATGTGTTGTGTGCAGACTAATCTTATGCAGTTGAACATTGGACATGACGACCTAGTTTGCTATTCAACAACCAATCAAATGCTTTGTTTACGAAAAATTGTAAACGTCCTTACTGGCATTAAGAAGGTTATTAAATATGTCAGACTGTTTTTGTTGTCTTGTTTAATATACCCGGAAAATATACACTTATATACTTGTCAGGTTTTTTATGAATGCGGGACACAAGTTCTATATTGTGACTTAAATTAATCTAATACAATACAGCCTTCAAGCCTTCAATTTAATACTTTCTTCCATTTTACAACCATATGGCACATGATCTTATATATTTCTTGATGTAATCTTTTTCTAATTTATTGTACTGCTTAGAAAAAATCATTTTTATTGCCCCCTGTTTAAACACAAGACATTTTGGCAAGGAATCTATGACCTTGAGGCAAAAATAGCATCCTAATGACTTCCACCAGTATAACTGAGCCCACTCACTTGTTATTGCATCACCATCTTTGTCTGATGCTATAATTGTATAAATATACACAAATCTCGCCAATAGTTATGTTACACATAGGTGTTTATATATTCTGATCAGGTTATACTTGATCAGTTTTAGCCCTTGACCGAATATTGTTATTCTATTGGGTGTAATCGACTTATCTAGAATTACATAATCGATGCATAATAGCATATTGTTATTATTGTTTTCCACCCCCAGTAAATTAATTGTTATTTAAAAGTAGACTTCTGCGTTTTAGTTCAGCCTATTTTACTTTAACAATTTCCATATTTTTCGCCAAACCTTCACCAGTGTGAATGGCTTATCACTTCCAGACAGCACGACATGATATTGAAAACGCAGGTGTTTTGAGGACAAATTTTTCCAGGGCAATCTGTTGTTGACAATTCTTTAAGGGGGAAACCGTGGCTGATAAACCCAGCAGGCTATATTTAGATTTGGATCTCATGTTTTGTTTACCATCAAACTAACCAAAGTAATTCCTTGTAATATCTCATTTAGGTTAAAGTTGTTTACAATTTTCAATAAGGTCAAACTAGAAGCTGATATAAGTACCAAGGTCAAGGAATGTCCACCTGCTAATTATGATAATTATTACTGTATGTGATAGCGAGATAATTATGGTTACGTACACCAAAGTTAATTAACAAATTTATTGAGGTAACAGGAGCTTATTGAGATGGTGAAAATGGCTATTATATAAAGTATACTGTTTAAATGTAGCTCTAATAAAAAATACATTAATTGTTATCCATAGAACTGTTGTATTTATTTTATATAAAGTGTCTTAACAAATTAGTGTGTTGTGGAAGTAAAGCATTATGGGGCTAGCCTCTAAAGTAGAATGTTCTGGGTTCTAATTCCAGTGGGCTACGAAGAAACATCCACTTTTCATGGGATCACAGGTGACGGGGTATGTGGGTATAGTCGTTTGGATAGCACTAAAAAAATAATTGAGGTTCACACTTGTACGCATTAGCTTGGACATACATAAACCCTGATTTATATATGTGCATACCCAGCTAACAAGATTTAGTTTTCAAAACGTTAGTATTTCATTATTTAACGTTCGTTGAGAATTTTTGTGTCACGTAACCCAGGAAGGTTTTGTTGTCCTATGGTCAACGTTCTTTACAAACGTTACAGGATACATCAATGTTAATGTTTTCAAAACATGAGTTATTTTGTTATTTGACATTAGTTTTGAATTTTTATCTGAGGTAAGCCAGGTATAGATGTAGTTTATATGATGTACAAGTAATCAAATACAATAACAAAAGTAAAATCTTAAGCCAATGAATGACACCTGATCCACCTTCACATCAAGAAAATCATTGATAAGATTCCCACATAACAATTAACTTTTATTGTTCTACAATAATTCATTAATTATGAACACAACACTCAGTATAAAACTACATGTATGTATATTGTATACAACTCTATAACACCAATCATGAGATTATGTGGCTTCTATAAGTGTGCATTATTCGGTAAAGACTGTAGAATTTTAAAGCTACATGGTTGAAAGTTGTGTTTTGAAAAATAAACTATTTTTCTGGCGCACGAATTGACCGATGGGTCAGATCTAGTTTCATTCGTCTTCCATAACCCTCAGTCATGACCGGCATATATGGCCAACATGGAACCCAAAAAGTAGACTCTCTAACACTCACTGGCAATATATGTATTACATGTGCAGGGATAAAGGCATTATGAAACAAGAAGAGTTTCCACTTTCATCTTCAATCAAAGACCTGCTATCATCAAATTAACTATGTTATACTACTGTTATAACATTGCTATCATATGATGACGATTCGTATATTGAGGGATTACTGATTTTGCCTGGGGCAACACAAACTCAACCTACGACACTGCCACCTATAATTTTTCAAAAATAGATAATGCAAAATGAATATATTGAAAATTTCATTCAAATTACTTTATTTTGAGCAAAGTTATCATTAGTTGTAGTCTCGACAAGATGTGTGCATTGATTGTAACCACCTTACTTGACATTTGAGTCTTGGCATCGCTTCCCCATTTTTAAATTAAATCATCAAATGGACAAACTGTTCTAATCTACTTAAAATTGGAGCAATCTGACGGCATCGAGAGTTGATTATGGTCTTGTCATGTTAATAATTGTCTAATTAATAATTTATATAATATTGAAGGCCCAAAGAAAGACCTGCAATAGGCAGATTTAGGTCTTACATAAACCTGTTAAGGGGAAAGTTATGTAAGTATTTGTTCAAATGTCAATGAGTACGTGCAATCCAGAATAATTCTATCACCATTAATCAGGGTTTAAACATATTAGTTGTTTTATTGTATATTATTATAGAAGTTTTAACAGTTTAGTTTATACTCCCGATAATTTTGATTAGCACTCCTTGTTTATCTCACTATAACATGACTTAATATAAACAAACGTTATTTTTAGTAGCCTACCAATTTCAGAATTACAATCTGAGAAGTTTGTAAGATTCAGTAAGCTTATAAATAGCTATAATTAACACTAAAATTAACACACTTATATGGATATATTACTTCTGAATTTTATTAACATGCTACGTTTCAATACACATACAGGTATTTGTATGTGATGCAATATATAGATGAACACTTTGGAAGCCATTTAGCAGATAAAACAATAACAACAATTAATTATCAAGTTCAAAGATGTAATATATATAGAGAGAGAAATGTGGTTTAACGTCCACTCGACACAAACTAGGTCATTTCGGGGGACTAACATGGTTTAATTTTATTTCAATAATTCGCTTGCGCATAGGGGTCTTTAGCAGTGGGAGGAAACCCCCCGATATGTCTTATAAGGATTAGCTATAATATAATATATTATTAAAACTACATGCAAAGACTGGTAGCTGGTAGTGTTGGGGTTTTTTTTTAAATTAATAACAATATTGCTACTTTCAGTAACACTTTGCTCAATTTATATTTTTTTTAATTTTTTCTTATATTATATGAAAAAAAATAAGAGATAAACCGTAATTATTGACTATCTGTATGAAGATAGCGGGGTGGGGGGGAGGAGCACCCCTGAGATAAAATGGAATTTGTTCAAATCTGGATTGATTCTGTTGGCATTTATTTTAATCCAAGCCTGGAGAGTAGACGTAAAGTGCTTTAAGCGAAATACAACAACTGTGTTTTAATATTTTATGACAATGAGGGTTAAGCCCAAAACAAGTAAAGACCTATATAATATGACATGGCCTCCGGTGGCTAAATTATGGTTTTCTAGTGTTTTCTGTCTAGTTTGTATGACACTACTAAACCAAGACCTACTCAAAACACACATTTATTATCAAAACACAAGTCATAATATTAAGGCCATGTAAAATGGGACATACAGTCAAATTACTACCTTAATGAACCCCAAGCAGATTCATGTAGATCATAATATTTTATTTGTACACAACTCACCAGGGCCTAAAATAACGTGCCTTGGAGCACGAATGTGCTTCGAAATTAAAAATCCGTGCTTCGAAAATAAGAAAACCGTGCTCTGAAAGAAATGGCGTAAGGCTCTGAAAAGTGTAAAGTAGCGATGCCTCCTGACCCCTAATAGTGTTTCCTCTTGTGGTGGTCAGATCAGCAGATCAGTTGGCGCCCGATCGACTCCCTCGGATGAGTCGAGTGAGCGCCAGTCGCATCCGCTCACTAGTCAGGTTTTCAGTAGGTTTGGTATCTGATCCGCTGCATCCTTGACCATTATTTCACTTTCACTTTATTTTTGACATAATTTTCGCTAATTTTTGGTATTATTGAAATAAGGATGGGAAACCGGAGCTTCATCCACCGGACACAGAATCCATGCTACAAGAATTTAACCTTATTTTAGGCCTTGCAACCCACAGCTGTATTATTTTTTATTAATGTTTTGTCCTAATCCCTTCTCCATATATATTTTAACACCTGACTATGAAAATTACATTATCATTTAAACATTTATTAAAGCCACTGTTAAATTCTTTGCAATCTATAAAATTGTGAAAGTTAAATCTCTAAAATGAATATCAGTTCAACCATTATTCAGTCCTGTTCAGAATTTACAATTATGATAAATTGAAAAGTTTGAAACATTCTGCATCCTCTGTAGGCAATGTAAAAACAAGCCAGTGCCACCTAATTAATAGTGTTGTGTAAAACTTTTTTGATGGGTCACATTTTAATCAGATTCAATGCAAACTGGGTGTTAGTCGACCACTGAGAGTTTATTTTCTTCAATATATAATCAATTTCATTATATTCTAACATGGATAAAACCATAAAGAATTAGATAATTACTTCGAAAAATGCGATGAGAGACGTTAATAAAAACCTAAGAGACATAGTATCTGCTTGCAAACTGGTCCACAGTCGCAATCTGTCTTATTCAGATCAATCTGTGAAACTGTAATGTGTTGTCGAGCGAGATATCTCCGGCTGAAAAGATGTATAGAACTAAGGCGACTTGCTGAATACTTACACAGCTTATGATCGTTATTCAAGAAATATCAGAGATATATCTAAAAATCGTAAAATAACTTTCAAAAAGTCTTCTTCATGATTTACACTATCTTAAAAAAATATGATCAAACAAGAAAATGTGTAACAGATTGTAATCAAATTAATTGATAGATTCACACAGTACCATACATTAAATTACCAAAATGTTGTTTTACAGTAGAAATGTACAAATATTTTTTCCCCTGAAATATAAATAATAATACCATTTCTGCAGTTTGCATTCTACTGACAGTTGGCTTTAAGTAGTGGTGTCCATGTTGTAAGGGAGGTAACTCTGTTTATACACACTTATATCTCAGAAGAATAGTTTTAGGAAAGAGAGACTATTCAGAATCATTGTATGCCAATAGCATATTATTTCATGAACTTTTTTTTTTTAACTTCAGATATTTGAACAAGTGGATTTTAACAAGAAACACAAGACTCAGAGTTTTAAGCCGCTGAATTTTGCATGTGTATTAAAGCTATCCAAAGCCCAGACAGAAGAGAAGGCATTCAAAGTAAGAAGTTATTTTAGACATTTTTTTTTTCTGACTAATTAGTAAGTAAAGTATCTTTATTACCGGGGGGTTGATCTTAGAACACAGGCCAGAAGACAACTGTGAACTAGGAGTGGAAAAATTGTTTTTTATGTACAATTCTTTGTGTAGAAGTCCTTGATATTATCCGCACTCGAGACAGGGTTGGATTCTGAACATGGTTAGGCCCTAAGCTACCAGAAACCATATGCATTCTGAAGAGTTTGTTTGAGAGGTATGGTAATTCCCTCCACCTTGACCCCCACTTCAGCCATGATTAGATGTAACTTGTCTAGTTTATGCCCAAATTTGGCCCTGACTTTAGACTAAGTGCCAATGCCCTCCAGATTCTACAATGACAACTTCAAGGAATTAGAAATAGAAATGACAGCTTTGACATTGAAATGAATAGCAGTTTCATCACCACATGTCCACCGACATTCAATGTGATGCAATTAGAACAAATTCTATTTCTAGGACATCAGAATTAAAAGCTAAACATTTAGTGAGAGAGAGAATTGGGGGTTTAATGTCCCCTCAACACAGACTAGGTCATTTCAGGACTAACATGTTTTAATTTTATTTCAATAATTCACTTGCATGTAGGGGTCTTTAGCAGAGAGTGGAAACCAGAGGACACAGAGAAAACCCACGAGGTTGGACATGTGACCCTATTCCTTGTCACATACTATCTAGGAATCAAAACCACACCACTTGACTCAATGACAGACCTTATGATGCAACAGCACTCGTTAACCATTCGACCACCCAACCTCCATTAAACCTTTAGTATATGAAATATTTTGGGAAACGGTGTCACAAATCATCACCAATACGACTTACAAAAGATAAGACTAACTTCCCCTACTCACAAGTTTTGGACCACTAGCCTCGAGGAATAGATAAATATGTAATCAGAAAGAGTTGAAATGCTGTTCAAGGACTGATCCAGGGGATGGATGAGGGTCGCACCATAAATTTCAGATCTCCATTTTGAAATCTTGTAGTGACAAAATCGTGAGTGCAGAAAACCATGACAGGTAGCCGGAGTGGCTTCCACTAGAAAATTTGAAAACATGGAACACTGTAGATGACATTTCCAACCATTTCAGTCAATGGAACCACTACATTTAACCTGAGAAGGTGGGGTGGGAGGGATTCGGACCACTCCAACCCCCTCCCACTTTGATCAATGCCTGCTGTTCTTATGCCGTAATTATTAATACCATTGTTGTTTTCTTACTGGTTTAACCAATCTTGGGGATCACGTGGCTAAGTGGCTCGCTAGCCTGCAGGTCGGGTGTTCGATCCCTGCATTGACCGAGAAAGTTCATCCAGATTTTCCGGCATGGTTTCCCCTTGTCAGTGATGCAGGACGCAGGGCCTGACAAGGACAGCTGTCTAGTTGTTTGGATGGGACGAAAAACCAAGGTCCCGTGTACATATTGGTGTGCACGTAAAAGATCCCTTGGCAGTTGGAATTCGATATAAGAGTAGGCTGTAGCGTCGCTGCCCGGGCAAAATTTCCCTCATAGCACACTTTATGGCGTATGCCCATCTTCATTAGCCCAGTTTAGGAGCAGAACAGTAGGACATTAAACCCCATTTCATTTCATTAACCAATCTTGATAAAACATCTAATCTATAAGACGACATGTAGTAGGTTGACTCAACATTTTGTAGAGCATAAGGCATGTACTGGATTCATTTTTTTGTTGTATAAATCTAGGATGTTATTATTATTATTACAGGATGGGTTAATAGATCAGTTGTATGAATTATTGATGGATCATATAAAATGTCACTCCCATTCTATCGGGTTTCCTGAGTTAGTTCTACCAGCTGTTTTACAGGTACACTATGTATTAAATATCTATTAAATTATTAAATGAGTACCTGTTAATCATTTGAAAGAGGGTTGTTTAACCTGAAATATTATGATGAATTTAAATCTGTTTTAGAGGGATTTTTGTATTGACTATTCTTGTTTGATCTCTCCAACTTCAATATTTTTTGATCCAGCACCTACACAGAGATACCGGTCTGTCCAGTCTCAGAGCACTGCTTTTCAAGGGGATTTTGTCGTTTCCCCATTTTCTATTCCCGATATGTTAAATATCTTTTAAAATTAATCTGAAAGCAATTTGAGTATTCAAAAAGAATTGTGAATAATTTAAGATTTAATGATAGGGGTGAGAAACTGTGGAATTCTTTGATAAATGGATACAGTCAAGCTTAGATATCCTAACCACATTGTAAACTCAGTTGCAATTGTCATGGTTAAAACCTACAGGCAATCAGTACTATTAAATTTGAGGCTGGGCAGGGAAACCGGTTCAAGTGCCAAAATTTCTCCATTTTCCCCAATCTGGTTAAAACACAGATCCTATTTCGTTTCGTTTTTATAGTTCAAAATTTTGTTTTACTTATCTTTCTTTACTACACTTGGATCTGGAAGAATTGTTATTTAACTCCTGTTCTGAATGGTGTCAGAGATAAGCCAATGAAACGGTCTGTTACGGTGAGCTTTAGGCGTGTTTTGCACAGAACTGTGGGTAATCCACTAGTAACATCAATGCTGATTGGTTAATCAAATGTCTGACGTCATAGGGTCATAAGTCGGTCTTTTGACCCCTGACGTGACCTATGGCTATAGGCATTTTTACGAGAAAACAAATCGGTTTCGATTACCTATCTTGTTTTGTACAAAGACATAGGTCTCGAGTTGGTATTCAAATCGGTTCTCGTGAACGCGATGAGTTGCCTCGCAAGATGGCTGAAGACTGAAGAGTTGAGGAAAAATGTTAAAAAAATTCACTTTTCTTTATTATGTACTTGGCGACACCGCCCAAAAATAAAAACGAAAAGTTGCCCACTTGACTGTCCCCAAATGCCCCATATTTTTATTATGAATGTCCATAATATTCATATTTTAACGTGAAATTCAAAAGAAAATGATCTAACGTTGGGCACGTCGTGTCCCTTGTTGGGGATGCCATCTTGGAAATCTAATCGTCAATCCGGCAGGCGAGCAAGTTGGAAGATTTGCATAATCGATTTGGCAAATCGTCGTGGTAAATACGGCAATTAGGTGAAACCGATTAGGCTAATTTTTGCCATAAATGTGTTTGGAAAGGAAATGCAAATTGATTAGCCCTAATCGGTTTCTCGTAAAAACGTCTTATAACTTGTCAGATCTTCATGTAGTGTAGGCCATCGGAAGTATAAAAAAAACGAAATGAAATATAGATCTGTATTTTAATCCGATTGCATTTTCCCCTAAATATCACCAGACACTGGAGTAACCTAATATAAGAAAAGTGACTTTCACATTATTTACCGAAGGATATGAATATTGATAATATTGGTGAGATTCTTGGTGCTATATATAGATTGGAATATTAGTCTGGAAGATTCTCGTTTGAATTTGACACATAATGTTCAAAAGGTGTTCAGAGGAATAGATAGAAGTGCAGTGATTGTCCAAATTTCTTTGACCGCCCTTGTAGGTGCCAAAATATTGGGGGCGTTGAGCGTTGGTGGCCACTGTGACATCCTTCCCCCTATATGCCACTGGTAATACCTTCTAGGTTGATAAACTGAAATGATGAACTTATAGAATATTTTTTTGTTACAGTTGAAATCATTTTTAAAGAAATGTAAAATAGCCAATTACTGTAAACAGATCAAACAGATACTGGATAAAATTGATGAAAATTCTAAATTTATCACACAGAAGAGAAAAAATGTCAATTTCACATTGGCAGACGACAATGGAGTTGTAAGTATAACAGTTGTAATATAAAATTTTGTATTTTTTCTCTGTTTTAATACAATTCAGTTGCATGTGTGTATGTATATACTACTAGTCTTTTCTCACAAATCAACATTTGTCATCATTTGTCATTAAACCCAATTCATTCACATATTGTATCAACATTTTGCAAGCTGTGAGGATCTTCCAATATATAAGGGAGGTAATTCAATCCGATATAAATCATTACAACAATTGTTAGATCCTTTAAATGAAATAATCCAAGCATTTGTTACCTCACTCCACTCATCACTAGTAACCTTCATTGCCACAATATATTGTTGATTAAATTGCACAGTCAAACTACACATGGTTATAAGATTCACACCCTTTTCACCCTTCTTACTCGTACTTGCCTGCTTAGCCCCATGCATTCAAATCTTTACAAAGGACATAGCTGTTATATTTGTTGCTTAGCAAAAGACACTTTATCTTATTAGTTAGTTTAAAGAGCTGTCAGTTCTCACTATAATAGTTAAAACTAGATAATGTAAAGACAATTTGCTGAAAATTCTGTCAAATTGATCCACTCTGAACCGAGAATTTAGCGATTGAATTTTGGGCCTAGCCTTGATCATCATTACAAAAGTCGATACAGGCGTAGAGCAGCAGATCGGATCCCAATCCAGTAAATATCGCAGACTAGCAATGACATCAAGAGTTCATTATGGTCTGGATAAGTTAATCCATGTCTAATTAATAATTTAGATAACATTTCTGTCATAAAGAAAGACCTGCAATAGGCAGATTTAGCTCTTGCATAATGTATGTTTAATATAAATGTTCTTTAATAAAGGATGTCTGGGAGAGAAAATGTAGAGAAGAAGGAACTCCAGTTAGTAAATTTTATGCATCTTGGAGAGTTTTACGCGATAAAGAATTACAACATGAAATATCTGGTAAAGATAGGGTAAGTAGAAACATTATTTACCTGGGTAATAATACACCTGTATGCTTAAGATGACCAGGTATATCATATGGGTGGTGGGGTGAGGGGATTTTCAAAATATGTGATTTGGAGGTTGCCTTGGATAAGGGACTACATCAACAGAAATAATTGCCAACCAGGTCACAGGTTTGAGCTTTGTGTTGACTGAGAAAGTTGTACAGGAATTTCCAGTCCTATTTCCATTCATCAGTGATGCAGGCCGAAGGGCGCAGCAAGGAAAAGAGTTTAGTCATTCGGATATTTGTATTTGTATATTTAGTCATTTGTATACTTTTGGCACAATGTTAAAGATCCACTGACAGTTAGACATCGAAATTTCCTTTATTATATGATTTTGTGGCTGTCAAGTATTCATATGCACATTGACTAATAATGAAAAGTATCAGTTAATAAATGAATAATAGTTCAATATTTATTTTTTTAGTTGGCAGATGTTACTGAATTACCCAAAATAAATCGACCAAAGGGGCCTGTTAAACCTACTGATAAAGAAAAAGAAGAATTTTCGGCTTTGTTTGATGGTGATGATGATGATTCAGAAGATGATGAATCTAGGTAAATATGGAAAATCCTTGCTCTTTACCTTGATTGTTGTTTTTTTAAAAGAAAAATGCAGGAAAGATAACAAAATTTGCATGACAAAGGGGGTGTTCCTTTTCGACTGTATCAGTATTATGCTTGAAAATAAAAAAAGGATTATTGTAGCTCTGATTAAAAAAAACTGTTGTGATTATTTTAATATGTTCAGTTATTAAATACCATTTAACTCTTGAGCACCTTTACATGTAAATAATGACTATGCAAGTTCGTTGAAAACATGAGGAGAAAAGTGATATTGTTGATACTGGTATATCAATTGACAGCCCGACACTACTGTTCTCTAGACAGCCTCTAACCATCCAAGAATAGCTCTCAGTATTATAGAACTGTTAACAAGTCCTTGGGAGTGCCACAACTGTTCACGCAGCTTGGGCGGTTTGGGGCAGTCTAAGGAACCCATCTTAAAGCGGTTGCGAGCAGTCCCAAGTGCTAAAGAGTTAAACAGTCGTTTTAACATCATTATCAATATGGCCAGTGAAAAGAATTAGCAGATTTTTAAAAAATATATAAATTTTCATAGATAGACAAAATATTCATATATTTTTAGAACTGTACCAATAATGGACTTATAATCATATATATAAAGTTCTATATTTAATTGTATAAAGCTCTATATTTAATTATATAAAGTTCTATATTTAATTGTATAAAGCTCTATATTTAATTATATAAAGTTCTATATTTAATTGTATAAAGCTCTATATTTAATTCTATAAAGTTCTATATTTAATTGTATATTTATAGATTTAAAGTAGATAAAAAGATGACAAAAAAGAAAGTCAAAGCAAGGGAAGATTCAGAAGAAGATGAGGAATTCGATAATTTAAGGTAAAACTTTAAACCTTTTATCATTTTAAAGTTATAAATAATATCATTAGTATATTAATAAAAATCTTATATATCTATAGGGCTAGATTAATTAATCATTTATGGAGGTTGGGGAGTCTAAAATGTGCGCATGAAATCATGAGGTCTGTCATCAAATCAAGTGGCGTTGTTTCGATTCCTGACTCGACATGCTAAGGCGTAGGGTCACCTGTACAATCTCTTGGGTTTTCTCCGGGTCCTCAGGTTTCCTTCCACTACTAAAGACCCTTAACACACAAGCGAATTATTGAAATAAAATTGAACCATATGTTAGTCTCGAAATGACCTAGTTTGTGTTATGTGGATGTTAAACCTAATTAATTATTTACCTACACTTGTAAACAATCATTTATAATCACTAGTTTGTTACGCATATAGCACAATGTTTTGAAAGTGTCCTTTTAGCGTTTTCAAGCACAACTAATCAGTGACAGGATTTAATATTTGATTGCAAGAACTGAATTAATTTTTTTTTCAGTGATTATGACAGTGATGAATTAGAACAATTGGCTCAATCAGCTAGTGATGATGATGATGAGGATGAGGAAGATGATGAGGAAGATGATGATGATGATGATGATGATGGTGATAGTGGCGAAGAAGTCAGTGTTCAGAAAAAAACTATTCGTAAACCAACTATGAATAGAATGGACAGAAAAAGAAAATTATTAGATGAAGGACAAGGAAAAGACGATGTTGTCAAAGAATTTAAACTGAATGATTTTTAGAACTAAAAATTGATTATAAAATATAAATATTAAT
Organism: Patella vulgata; assembly: GCF_932274485.2. Taxonomy (NCBI): domain Eukaryota; kingdom Metazoa; phylum Mollusca; class Gastropoda; family Patellidae; genus Patella; species Patella vulgata. The sequence goes on from NC_065885.2 coordinate 52,612,109, forward strand.
TACCAGTAACCACTAGAGTAAGATTTGCATTATTCCACACAAATTTTCAAAAAATAATTTCCATGCTGTCAGCTTGACTCTTCATGAAATTGTAAGAAATGTAAATCATTTAGTTTTTAACTTACACAGAGACTATACCATAAATTTAAAATATGATCTATTAAGACTGTTTGAAAGAAATATGTAGATTCATCATTATTAAAACCATTCTGAACACTACTTATATATTATTCTGATGCATACAAGACAATAATATTGCTAGTATTTAGTGTGTGTAGACAAGTTTACAGTCTGAAGAGCCACAAATCTATTCACACCCATACTCACAATTTTGTTTGTCCTACGGTCCTGAGTATTTATTTTGGAACATAGTAAACTTAAATATGAAATGAACAACAACATCAATAATTTGTCCAACCAAATGAACAAGAAAAAGCATGGTAACGTGTGCAATGCTAGGGGGGGGGGGGAATTTTATATGCAAGCCAAGTGTAACCTGTTTAATTTTGTCCCATCACATCATCAGGTCCTACTAATTACCAAAGGTTTTTTTGGGGTTTTATTTTGGGGGGGGGGGGGTCAATAGCTTCGGAAGTATTGCAAAATTGGTCGACAATGGAAAGATAGGTATGCATATTCTACATGGACAGGCAACCCTACTCCATGTCATGTACAACCGGGGAATCGAAACCAAGCCAGTTGACTCAATGACAGACTTTATGATACAGCGCGCACATGCTAACCATTCAGCCATCCAACCCCCGTAATAAAATAGAGGTTTGTGCTGCTTTTGTAAATGTCAAGAAGTATAGGGTGACCTGTTAATCGTGTGGGTTTTCTCCCAACTTCTTCATTCCCCCACTATTAAATAAATCATGTTCTAGCAAGCTAATGAAGGAACAATGGCAAGCTTAGGTGTAAATCCTAGATTACAGTTTGTGTTCGTTTAAATTTGTTCTCTGTACAGATGTTGAGATGAGATATAGTTGATTATGTCCAAATATGAAACCGAAATTACCAAATACACTGTTGTTTTACTGTTCTGATCTAACTGGTCTAATGAAGACGGGCATATGCCATACAGTGTGCAAGGAGGGTAATTTTGCCTGGACAGCAGCACTGCACCTTACTCTTACATCGAATTCCAACTGCCAAGGGATCTCTTACGTACACTCCAATGTGTAAATGGGACCTCAGATTTTCGTACCATCCGAACAACTATACATTATCCCCTACCAGCCCCTCTGTCCCGTATCACTGACGTGACAAGGAGGAACCATGCTGGAAAATCCCGATGAACTTTCTCGACCATCGTAGGGATCGAACAAGGAAATCCTGGTTAGTGAGCCACTGTGACTCCTCTTTCTATAGAGCTTGTCCCAAAAAACCAATTAAATAAAAGCATTGAACATAATATTATATAGTACGAATTTATTTGAATCAGTATTATGCCTAATGGGGAAAGTTAACAGGATTTTAACTTATCTCAAAATACTGAAACCGGTTCTTGCTATTGTTCATTAACAGTTCGTTAATATTTACGCTTAATATTCTTCTCCCTCGCCTTCTTCTCCTTCACCTTCAACAGAATCAACACCAACTTCTTCATAATCCTTCTCTAGGGCAGCCAAATCTTCTCTAGCTTCAGAAAATTCACCTTCTTCCATACCCTCACCAACATACCAGTGGACAAAAGCTCTCTTGGCGTACATCAGGTCGAATTTATGATCGAGACGAGCCCAAGCTTCAGCAATAGCAGTGGTATTACTTAACATACAGACAGCCCTCTGTACCTTGGCTAAATCACCTCCTGGAACAACAGTTGGTGGTTGGTAGTTGATACCGACTTTAAAACCAGTTGGACACCAGTCGACAAATTGAATGGTTCTTTTGGTCTTGATGGTGGCGATTGCAGCATTGACATCTTTAGGAACAACATCACCTCTGTACAACATGCAGCAAGACATATATTTACCATGACGCGGATCACATTTTACCATCTGATTAGCTGGTTCAAAACAGGCGTTGGTGATTTCAGCAACAGTTAATTGTTCATGGTATGCTTTCTCTGCGGAGATTACGGGGGCGTAAGTAGCCAAAGGGAAATGTATACGTGGGTAGGGTACCAGGTTGGTCTGAAACTCGGTCAAATCTACATTTAAAGCACCATCAAATCTTAAAGATGCTGTGATTGAGCTGACGATTTGTCCAATAAGTCGGTTCAGATTGGTATATGTTGGTCGTTCAATATCTAGATTTCTACGACAGATATCATAAATAGCTTCGTTATCCACCATAAAAGCACAGTCAGAATGTTCTAAAGTGGTATGAGTCGTTAGGATAGAATTGTAGGGTTCAACCACGGCAGTGGAAATTTGTGGAGCAGGATAAACAGCGAACTCTAGCTTAGATTTTTTGCCATAATCAACACTCAACCGTTCCATGAGGAGGGAAGAGAAACCAGAACCAGTTCCGCCTCCGAAACTGTGGAAGATGAGAAATCCTTGTAGACCAGTACATTGATCAGCCAACTTCCTGATTCTGTCTAGAACCAAATCAATGATTTCTTTACCAATGGTATAGTGACCTCTAGCGTAGTTGTTGGCGGCATCTTCTTTACCAGTGATAAGTTGTTCAGGATGGAAAAGTTGACGGTATGTACCAGTTCGTACCTCATCTACAACCGTCGGTTCCAAGTCAACAAACACAGCTCTTGGTACATGTTTACCCGCACCAGTCTCGCTGAAGAATGTGTTGAAGGAATCGTCTCCACCTCCAATAGTTTTATCTGATGGCATCTGACCATCAGGTTGAATTCCATGTTCTAAACAGTACAATTCCCAACAGGCATTGCCCATCTGGACACCAGCTTGACCAATATGAACAGAGATACACTCACGCTGAAAATAGATAATCAATAAAATTTACAAAAAAATCGCTTTTTCATACTATATCGATAATTTAAAAAAGTCTACGGATAACATCAATTGCCCTTTAAGATAATAGTTAAAAGCACATCAGAAAGTAATAAATGGACACTATTTTAAAGTAAAGACTATTGTTATTATGAAATTGAGAACATTTGAGTACAAGAAACGTTCAATTAGAAAGTACTGACGATAGTACAATTAGTAATACTACATTTGTCTATAGGATATAAAGATGGGATGTGAAACTAGATGTTATCATTTGAATAACTTTCGATTGAGTATGTTCTTAAAATATATAATATGTTGGTGGTTCAATCAACAGAAATACAATTTTTTAATATCCACTTTAAATAATTCCAAAACTTAGAAACGAGTTAGTAGACATTTCATTTGCTTACTGTCCATTTTTTCACCCTATTCCTACTCGTTAAAAATATTTAAAAATATAACGACTCGCTTTTATTTCTTTTGACAAAACGACAATTCAATGTGAAAGATACATTAATTAAAATCCACAAGGGACATGGTTTCTTTCTATTCTCAAATATCATATATAACATAATAGACTATCAACTGTGATACATACCATATTGACGATTTAGTCTAATATTACTGTACAATTAGTTTAAAAGACTGTGAGGTAGTTCTAATGAAGAAGAACCGTCACTGTATGATGTAAACACTCTCGTTAACTATCCTTTTATATCTTCCTATCATATGTATAATGGAGGTATGGTGGCTTATGGCTGTTATGGGTTACTAATCCAAGCAGATTATCCCATTAACAAATTCGATAATCTCAAGTCTTCAATTAGTTTGTGAAAAGATTAAAAGTATTATTGATTTAACGGAAGCACGTTGTATGTATCCATAAAGAGTCAACAGATTACCACATTTATAAATTGATAAGGGTTTCGATAATCCCGAGTCTTCAATTATTGTTGTGAAGAGAATTGTTAGTAGTGTTAATTGTTGTTTGTATCTATGTAGAATCAACAGTTAGGTATAGTATATAACCTTGGTCTGTCAAACACTTTATATTATACAGTGACTGTTCTACATTATCAGAACACCTTCACTTAATATACAGTATCAACAATCAGATAAACCAAAAACCAGCAACATGGTGAGTAAAAAATCTATCTTTATTTTTACAAACTTCGTGGCGATATACATCAAAGCCAATTTTTAGAACAAATGGCTGATTATTGATTTTCTCGCTTCGATTATGGTTCTTGAGAGATTACTACTTTCATCTTTTATTCAGAATTTTTTTTTTTATTTAGTTTAGATTCTTTCTTTCGACAATAAATGTATACCGGGCCTTTTTTATGAATCAAAATTTTTTATGCCGGGTCTTTGTGTCCATTTATTGTTTAAAGTACTTTTGCCATAATATGATCTTTTTTAAATTATCCCTACTTATTTATTAATCAGTACAATCTGACTATTCGGCTTATTTGTCTCTGCAAAGCATATAATATATCACTTACGTGACCAATAGATTTATTCAAAGTGACCTACTGACTTTATCAGGTACATCTAAAAAATGTTATCTGTAGAATTTATCAAATATCTATTTAATTCCTAAAAACAATTTTCTTTATTCTCTATTTTCAGCGTGAGTGTATCTCTGTTCATATTGGTCAAGCTGGTGTCCAGATGGGCAATGCCTGTTGGGAATTGTACTGTTTGGAACATGGAATTCAACCTGATGGTCAGATGCCATCAGATAAAACTATTGGAGGTGGAGACGATTCCTTCAACACATTCTTCAGTGAGACAGGAGCCGGTAAACATGTACCAAGAGCTGTGTTTGTTGACTTGGAACCGACGGTTGTAGATGAAGTACGAACTGGTACATACCGCCAACTCTTCCATCCTGAACAACTTATCACCGGTAAAGAAGATGCCGCCAACAACTACGCTAGAGGTCACTATACCGTGGGTAAAGAAATCATTGATTTGGTTCTAGACAGAATCAGGAAGTTGGCTGATCAATGTACTGGTCTACAAGGATTTCTCATCTTCCACAGTTTTGGAGGCGGAACTGGTTCTGGTTTCTCTTCCCTTCTCATGGAACGGTTGAGTGTTGATTATGGCAAAAAATCTAAGCTAGAGTTCGCTGTTTATCCTGCTCCACAAATTTCCACTGCCGTGGTTGAACCCTACAATTCTATCCTAACGACTCATACCACTTTAGAACATTCTGACTGTGCTTTTATGGTGGATAACGAAGCTATTTATGATATCTGTCGTAGAAATCTAGATATTGAACGACCAACATATACCAACCTGAACCGACTTATTGGACAAATCGTCAGCTCAATCACAGCATCTTTAAGATTTGATGGGGCTTTAAATGTAGATTTGACTGAGTTCCAGACCAACCTGGTACCCTACCCACGTATACATTTCCCTTTGGCTACTTACGCCCCCGTAATCTCCGCAGAGAAAGCATACCATGAACAATTAACTGTTGCTGAAATCACCAACGCCTGTTTTGAACCAGCTAATCAAATGGTAAAATGTGATCCTCGTCATGGTAAATATATGTCTTGCTGCATGTTGTACAGAGGTGATGTTGTTCCTAAAGATGTCAATGCTGCAATCGCCACCATCAAGACCAAAAGAACCATTCAATTTGTCGACTGGTGTCCAACTGGTTTTAAAGTCGGTATCAACTACCAACCACCAACTGTTGTTCCAGGAGGAGATTTAGCCAAGGTACAGAGAGCTGTTTGTATGTTAAGTAATACCACTGCTATTGCTGAAGCTTGGGCTCGACTCGACCATAAATTCGATCTGATGTACGCCAAGAGAGCTTTTGTCCACTGGTATGTTGGTGAAGGTATGGAAGAAGGTGAATTTTCTGAAGCTAGAGAAGATCTGGCTGCTCTAGAGAAGGATTATGAAGAAGTTGGTGTTGATTCTGTAGAAGGTGAAGGGGAAGAAGGCGAGGGAGAAGAATATTAAAGCTTGGTTGAAGAGTATTTGGTGAATTTTGAAATGGCCATTATTACTGAATAAAAATTATTCCCATGGAAAATGTTGTTACAGGATAAATGATTACTCGAATGGGGGACAGAACTGGGCACTACAGTCTCCCGAAGTGTGCTATGAAGGAAATTTTTGCCCGGGCAGCGGCACTACGGCCTACTCTTATATCGAATTCCAACTGCCAAGGGATCTTTTACGTGCACGCCAATGTGTACACGGGACCTCGGTTTTTCGTCCCATCCGAACGACTAGACAGCTGTTCTTGTCAGGCCCTCAATCCTGCATCACTGACAAGGGGGAAAACACGCCGGAAAATCTGAATGAACTTTCTCGGCCAATGCAGTGATGGAACACCCGACCTCCAGACTAGCGAGCCAGCGTCTTACCCACTTAGCCACGTGATACCCTACATCTAAATAAAATAATGGTTATAAAATTTATTAAAATCCAGTTCTCACAGCAATTATTTCAACAGAAATCATCTGCCATGAAATAAAAGGACATTGCACGGGGAATAAAAGCAGGAAGTTATGTTTTAGTTGTATTCTAGACATGTTACTGGAATGGAAAATTGGGTGACCCAATAATCTAACGCGTGTTCCTTAGATCATAAGATTTGTCATGGAGTTAAGTGACGTGGTTTCGACCCCAAGCTTATACGTGATAATTCTAGGGTCGCCGATGAAACCTCATGGGTTTTCTATTGGCACTTCGATTTCCTCCCACTGCTCAAATATCCTTATGCCCATGCAAATTATTGAAATAAAATTGAACCGTATGTTAGTCCCGAAATGACTAGATACCCTTTAATTTTTTTTAGTTACAAATAAGTAACCCTAGCCTTGACATGGTAAGCATACATAATATACAATACAGAGCGTACATCAAGTCTACTGAATTAGTATATAAATAAGAAATAAAATACTAACTCAAGAGATTTATAATAATAATATACTAACAGTGGAGCAACATGACAGATCAATAAGCATCCTTCTAAGCAAAATTGGCGAATCTATCATCATAAATATATTTATTCAATTCATCATGAATATATCAATTAGATCACCATAAATAAATTGTTACAACTCACATAAATAAGATAGATTGCCAGGCAACGAAACATACGCCCACAGCAGCTATATCGTTCGGGCAGTCAACAAGAGTTGTCGCATATTTTTACTTTTTTCGGTAATGAAACATTTATAATACATTAACATCTGATTAAGAGCAACAACTGATTAAGTAATTATCAGAAAACCATTACAATTTGTTTGTTTTTTATAAAGTTCTGCCCCATGTTAACATTTAGTGTACGGAACTTTTAACATCATGGATTTAGCTGTTCAAGTCAAAAAGATTCATTGAAAATCAATATACATGTTTGTCTCAAGACCTTAAACTCTGTGTACCAATCTGAAGACAATCGTATGATAACTTTAGCCTCTAGAGCGTCACAAGATTTTTCAAAGTGATCAAGGGCCATAACTCTGGCAGTATTTATCGGAAATCACTGAAAATCAATAGGCTTCTTCGTCTCATGGCCTTAAACACTGTGTATAAATTTAAAGTCAATCGGATATTAACTTTGACCTCTAGAGCGACCACAAGATGTTTTGAAGTGATCAAGGGTCATAACTCTGGCAGTAATTATCGAAAATCGCTGAAAATCAATAGGTTTCTTCGTCTCATGGCCTTAAACACTGTGTATAAATTTAAAGTCAATCGGGTATTAACTTTAGCCTATAGAGCGTCCACAAGCAATTGTGGACGCCGGACCGACGGACGGACGGACGGACGGGGGCGACAACAATATACGACCACATTTTAATGTGGGCGTATAAAAATCAATCAGATCTTCATAAATAAAATCAATCAGATCTTCATAAATAAAATCAACCAGATCATCATAAATAAATTCTTACAATTTATTATAAATAAATTCTTACAATTTATTATAAATAAATTCAATCAGTTCATAAATAGAATGAAATCACCTGGAAATGTGAATGAAATCTAATTATTCTTATGAAAAATAAATTAATTATAGACATACATGTACACGCAAACATGGGGAAGTATTTTTGTTGGTTTTCCATTTTTAATATCAAAATAAGCCAAAGTCATAAAGATGAATGCCATAGATATGATAAGAAATGTTTGTATTATACGTTCAAGATGCATTATGTAACAGTTAAATCTGCCTATTACAGGTCTTTTTCTGGCTTCAAATGTTATACAAATTTTTATTCAGACATACATACACACATTCCATTCTCTCTAGAGCATCCGGTGGACCAGATATTGAATAGATTAGAACAACATTAAAATGTATAATCGAGACTTTGTTTAATATCGTAGTAATGGTACTTGACAATCGAGATTATTTCAACAGGCATTATGCAAGAGCTAAATCTGCCTATTGCAGGCATTTCTTAAGGCTTTAAAATACTTTAAATGGTATATAAAGATACATTATGCAAGAACTAATTCTGCCTATTGCAGGTCTTTCTTAATGCCTTAAATGGTATATAAATTATTAATTAGACATTAATTAAAGATACATTATGGGAGATTCGGTAACGAGTTGGCAGTTCTCACTATAATAGTTAAAAACTAGATAATGTAAAGGCAATTTGATGAAAATTTCATTCAAATTGATCCACTATGAACCGAGAAGTAAGCGACTGAAATTCCCATAAGCCTCGGTCATCATTACTAAAGTCAGTACGATAAACAGCATGGTCTCGATTATCCATTTAATCGAGAAGGAAAGTTATGCAGTAAATAGGCTTACAATCCACTAAAGATCGCAGGCTAGCACTGCCATCTAGAGTTGATTATGGCCTGGATAGGTTAATTAATGTCTAATTAATAATTTAGATAACATTTCAGGCCTAAAGAAAGACCTGAAATAGGCAGATTTAGCTCTTGCATAATGTATGTTTAACATGACAAGACCATAATCACCTCTCGCTGCCATCGGATGGCTCCGATTTTAAGTAGATTAGAACAATTCGGCTATTTCATGATTTAATTTAAAACTGGATAATCAAGACTTTGTTTATTATCTTAACAACAGTAGCGATGACAATCAAGGCTACATTGTTCTTCTAGCGACGATAAATTTGACTGGAATTTTCAACATCTTCCTTTTTCATTATCTATTTTTTAACCATTCTAGCAAAAACTAATCTTATATAATGTCCCTTTAACTAATATCGTGTTAACTTCGCTCAGAATAAAGTAATTTGACTGAAATTTCCAATATATTCATTTAGCAAATTCTATTTTTGAACTATTATATCTTACATAAATGCATCTTTAATAATTGGGCTAAGCATGACAATGATATTTAAAAAAAACATTTTGTGATTACGTTTTAAAATCATACTTATTTTCACATTTGAAAGTTACATTTAAACTTCGATAATGTCTATAAATATCTTTAGGGTGTGTTGGTTTTCAGTCTATTAACGAATCTATTATTGTGACTTTACATTCGAGGCACTCGACGGAAAAAACACTTGTACGTAATAAAGCCAACAATGGCCACTATGGTGACTACAAGCCAGTTATTATTAATATTAATAGTTCCTGAAACAGATAATAATAAAATATAACTAAACTATTTTTACAATATAACCATGTCTTTACGACAAACCTAACTTGGGCCTACTGATCGATCTGCGAATCAAATACATTAGCCGAAATGGCTGACAAATGAAATGGGGGTTTAACGTCTTGGCTAATCGGACTAATGAAGACGGGCATACACCATGCAGTGAGTTATGAGGAAAATTTGGTTCTGACAGCAGCGCTATGAGCGATGACCTACTCTTATTTCGATTTCTTACTGTCAGTTGATCTTTTACATCTACACGGGGCCTCAGATTTTTCGTCCCCTCCCTCGGTCCCGGATCAGTTGATTGGAAACTCTCGCGGAACTTTGACGGCCAGCACACCGAGCCACGCCCACAGGGTTAGCTGCAATCGGTACATTCATTAATACTTTGCGCAAGTGAACGTTGGCCAAACGAATAATTTTCATCACATATAATAATTCGTTTTGAAATACATGTTTTTATCATAAACAGTGAAGTATGAAACATTAAAAAGGCCACCAACCTGCCTCTCTATGAGGAAATGCGTTTAAAACGTTGCCTTTTGGTGTTCAAAGAAAAATTACGGTGAAAATAGAAGACAAGGTCTCAAGACAGCCTTAGGACAGAGGTGGGGTGGAGGGGTATTTTCATAGTTCTTGTTAATAGGAACGGTCAGGGGATTTCTCTTCCGATCAAAGACCGTTTCGAAAGGTACTATCCCTAGCCTACTCTGGCTAGAGTCAAAGACGGAAGTTGTCAGTAGTGGAACCATTTCTATCTCAGAGTCACCGTTGATTGAACATCGCAAAAAGTCAGCGAACCAATGGCTGGTAATACAGCTCTACAGAGATGTGGCCACGAGTAAGAGAATACTAACAGATGAACTCTGTCAAAGATCAAAGGATCATATTCGTGTTAGAAGTCTGTCTTTGACAATTGCTATGTAGAAGAGTTTGAGTATAACATACCCGCATATGGCGTTGTCCGTTCTGTGGTCTTGGTATCTAAAAAATTATCAAAAAGAATAATTTGTAGCTTATGAAATAGCAAATTCTATAACACTCAGCTCAAGAATCTAAAGGATAATCTTGAAATGGATTCATAGCCACAGAAGTTGCTATATTTCGTAGAGGGTAAGGCAGTGACAACCGGTGAGGTCAGAACAAACAAAAAGTTAGTGCTAGTGTTAGAGTTTGTGTCAGTAAAAGAATTAATTTGATGTTCAGGTTAGAAAAAGAGTTACACTTTGGAAAATATAATAAATTTTAAAATTGAAACTCATGGTCATTTTCCATAACTGTTTTGTTTTATCTAAGTACATTATTAGTCGAGAATTATATAATGCATCTAAGACAAGCATTTATAACTTAATTTTTACTTAATTATTTACCTCTAAACTTAACATTGTCTCGCTGTTTTGACCTCAACCAAATTTGTAACATTATCTTAGCTTTTAATTACTCAAGTCAAGTGAATCCAACACTAGTGTCACTCTAGTATTTCCACAATCTCAGCCCATGAAAGTTTTCCTATTTTTTTTAACATGGGCTCCAATATGACACCACTACCTCTATCCCTTAGGGGTTAACACTTTGTGGATGTCAAAAGTAAGATGTCAAGTATTATCTAATTTTTATAAAATGTTGTTATTTTTTCATCTAAGATCATTATTCAATATTAAAAGTCCTTCAATATTTATACAAAACACACAAAATATGATACTTCTTGGGGTTAATTCTTCAGAAATAAACCAAAAAATTATCGACGCAGGATAAGCGGAAGCTATGTTTGAATTTATTTCGGGTAACACTAGTCTTGTGTGGAGATTCCATCTTGTAATTTTATCCACATTTGATTGAAAATAAAGCTGTAATTATCCCCCTTTTTCCCTTATACACTTTAGTTGATGTCAAAAGTTAGGAAAATAGTAATACTAATGTTACATTACATCATAACTGTTTACTCCAACACTACATTTGACCTCACCCAATGTATACCTACCTTCAGTCGGTTCTTCCGGAGACTCTGGCTTACCGCTGCATTTTCTGTTTGCTTTTGGTGTACCTAAAAAATTATCAACACAAAAGTCATATTTCTTAGTTTAAAAAAGCTGAAAGTAATCGTATAGTTTAACAAACGGATGATCTACTGACGAATGGGAACAATGGCAGCATCAGAGTGAGAATCGAAAGTAAAAACAGACAAAATGTAGAATGGTCTCCAGTGTTTTAAAATTCTAGTTATCTAATAATATTGTTCTAATTTGATCAAGGTATTTTGTCTGTTTGGAACAGGAACTGGGCACCAACTGCTACTCATCTTATTGTCCATATTGTTATTCTGGGGGGGGGGGGCGCTCTTCGAATAAAGCCAAAGCCTAAGACTCCTCCAATTCTTGTACGATCGACATAAAACTTGGCACGTTTGTTCCTTGGACACATGTGCATTGAGGGGGGGGGGGGGGGGGGCGATGACGTCATGCCCAGTCTCTGGTCCGTAGTAAGGTGTTACAGGTTTTCATGGAGGCGGAATTTTCCCTAATGATTGATTAATTCTTGACCTGTTAATGAAGACTATAGTCTCTTCCTTTTAAAATTCTGTCTGTTTTTAAACTATGAGTTTTACCTTTATTTACATCTTAATCTAACTGTGATATTTTTATTGTGTGTACATGATTTTTTTCCAGAAAAGTTGTAACCAAATAATTTTCAGATTCCAAAAACCCACTTCTATTTAATTCAATTGGAAATACCCTAAGCAGCAGAAAATAGATGATTGGGGCATACAAAGGATATATTTGAAAATTAACGCAAAAATCAACAGACGTTTAACCAAAATCTACAACTTTCATGTAAAATCATGACGTCACAAGGTAGTTGACGCCAAATTTCTTACATTCTACTTCTATTTTCTGACCATTTCCACACACTGTACATTTTTTACAGATCCCTTCTCCGTCGATTTGTGGCTCCTCGTATTCACCATTGGGGCACTGGCATTTGAGATCTGATATTTTACTGCAAGCCTGAACCTCCACTTGACTCCATGGGCACTGGGATCGACAATCCTCACAGGAAGTAGCCTTATTGGCTATCTCGCTATATGTATTAGGTGGGCATTCGACACATTTAGGTTTTCCAGTATGCTCATCACAATATTCCATATAATATCCTTTATCACAGTCATCTCGACACTGAAAACAATACACAAATTCAGTTAGTGGAATTTTATCCGTATTTCACTCTTTGGATTAAATAACTAAACCGTATCAGACGACCATTAAATCATTTTTTTTTATTAAACAAAAATGGGGATTTAATAGTGTTATATGTCATCTTGGGCTTTATGTTCGTGGATAGAAAAACAAGATGGCGGCATGTATCCAAAATAGTTACGTCAAATGTTGGCAAATCATTTGCGCGTGTTTTAGCTGGCTATATTATAGTCAAATAAACCCAGACTGGACCTGGGCTAAACAAATGAAGCATATGTATCTAGAAACATTCCGCTAAGACAGTAAGTAAAAAAAAAATGCAGATTCTCTTGGACAAACATCGGAATAGTAGCCAATATTTGTAATTTGAATGAATATATTTTGTTATAAAGAAACTTAAGTCAAGCTCCCTCTCCTGGTTATTAGGACAGAGTATAAGGTCGTAATGTGTCAGGTGAAAGTAGACTATCCTGTGCCTTGCCGTTGTATTTCTAATTAGAGGGCTGTGGAGAGTCGGGACCACGAGGCTCTTTTGTCAGTTTTCTATATCTTAGATGACCTAGATTTCTTGATCATTTTCGCACAGATATACCTTATGTGAAACACTGGTGGAATACTGGATGCTGGACCCCGTCAATATCGTAAGACGTAGTATGTTTATTGATTTGCCAGTGACGAACTGAAGAAATGTTCAAAGTTTGTTGCATGTATATCAGAAGTTTTGCACTACTAAACCCTTCCTTATACCATTCATAGTTTTCATAACATTTTGTGTAATTCTACATTTAGGCCGACTGGTAAAAGGACTTTTGTGTTCACGACACATTTTTCAAAAGAAATATTATCTTACCTCTGCTAATGTTTGGTCTACCAGTAGGAACAAGATTGGGCATAATAGGTATACCGTCCGTGTCATCATTCAGCTTCTGTGAACCCATAAAAAGAAAGACAATATCAAGGTGCTTAAAACTATTTTTGGGGTTTGATAGTATCATCAGATCCAGGGTGTTTAGGAAGATAATGTGGATGCCAAGAGAATAAAGTATTCTTACACTGAGAGGTAAACTATTGGAAATGAAAGGATGACCACATGCCTTTCTAAAATTCAATATTCTGGGTATCGGAAGAAAAAATAAAATGTCGAATTACGAAAGAAAAAAGAATTTTCAGATCCCATTACTTTACACACGAACACACCCTCTTTCGGACACTGCTCATACACCGATACGTCTGCCACTATATGTATATATTAATCAATCTTTACCTTAGTTTATCACATTTATGTCTAATAAATAAACAGTCATTTTGTATTTAAAAATGCAAGGAAGATTGCTTTAAGTCACAAAGGTGCATAAAATGCAGATAAAATTTGAGCTAAAGCGAACGAGATAGAAACGTTGTCTTGACAATATATACCATAAAGAGTAAAGAAAAAGTATATAAATATTATCTATAGTTCACTTATCTTACATTACCTTGATATGCCTTTATATAACTGGTATGTTGTTATTTGTACAAGTTTCTTTTAGTTGACTCAACGGGGCTTATAAATTTAAATCATAACACAAGCTTACTTTAAATACACATGATATAATGGTTAAAGTGGGACGACTAATAGACTGAGATCGTTTTATATCAAACAGGAAGGGAGAATTTTAAACCAGAAATTGCGACATTTTATTTGGTTATTCCATTTTTAAGTATCCACTGTTTTTGGAGAAGAAATACATATCGGCTACCCCCTCTATATTCACATACACGTTCATGTTGATTCAACCAAATCCTGATACAGCTGTGACAATTTGATTTTATAACATTGTTTTATATTAGTGCTGTGTGTGTGGGTACACATGACCCAATATGCTAGTTTAATTAACTAATATTTATGTCTAAATGAAACCCTTGGGGCATAAAATCCGACGCATATAGCTACTAAATAATCATTATTCCAGGTGTAAATACATCATGTGTTCCATTTACAAGCTCATAGATCTAAATGGCGAAATATAATATAAAATAGTTACAATTAGGCAATATGATGTACCAAAAAATCTGGAAATTTGATAATGTAACCGAAAAATCATCCATAATTATGTCTTTAGAACTTTCTTAGAGATAATCCCGTCCGGGGTGGCTTTCCTAATCCTGATTGGCCTATACCTACATTTCCCAACACTGACACCAACTCACCAGCTATGTTCCCTAATGACCAATTCGCACCTGGTAAAAATCCTAGCTGCCACTGTTAAAAAAATGTTTTATCGCAGAAAATATTTTAACATTATGATGACACTTTGATTACTTTTATTTTATATGCCTATTTGTTTTTAGTTACTTAATGTGTTCTTATTCTAATCGATTTATATTGTGATTGCTAAAATACTAAAGAACATGTAATAGGAAAATATTATTGTTAGTACGATTCAAATTTTCATTTTATTTTTATCTTTGTTACTACATGTATTTTTTTCTTTTATCTTCGAATGTAAATGATTAAAAGCATGCTTGTTGTGTCTCGTAGGCCTTAAAGGCCGGACATTGCACACTTATAATTTTAGTTTTTTCGCAAATTGTGTTTTTATTGCTATTGTACAATGTGTGACACATTAATAAAACAATTCTTCTTCTTCTCCTTCCTAAAACACTTTGTCTGCCGAGACATTCATCAACGCCAATATACAAAAAATAAGGCTTTAGACAGAGATCACAGAAGCATCTCAACTGATGTTCCACAGGGATCTGTACTAGTCCCTTTGCTATTTTTAACAACAATAAAATATATAGTAAATTATATAAAACCAAACAATATTTGCTATTTTGGACCAAGTAAGGCTTTAGACAGAGACCACAGAAGCATCTCAACTGATGTTCCACAGGGATCTGTGCTAGTCCCTTCGCTATTTTTAACAATAATAAAATATATAGCAAATTATATAAAACCAAACAATATTTGCTGTTTTGGACCAAGTAAGGCTTTAGACAGAGGCCACAGAAGCATCTCAACTGATGTTCCACGGGGATCTGTGCTAGTCCCTTTGCTATTTTTAACAACAATAAAGGATAGTAAATTATATAAAACCAAACATTATTTGCTATTTTGGACCAAGTAATTTGCAAATTACGACGCTATGGCTCAGATCAACAAGGGCACAAATTCCCCAGGTATATCGATCATAACTCTGCTATCCTCTCCGATCACAACGTACGAGATAATTCAGTCCAGGGTGGCTTTCATCTTGGTGATTCTACTATACTCCAACTAACTGACATAACACACTTCTTCTGTGAAATATTGATCAACATCAATATACCAAAATAGTAAGGCTTTCGAAAGGGACACCGAAAATGCTCTGTTTATATAATAAACTAGTCACTGTTTCCTATAAAAATTACTAAACGTGACACTTAACGTTTATGTCGACACCAACATGGGGATGAGGCAGTGAAGTGTATCCTGTATCTTAGTAAACTGGAGGGTAAATATACACCAGTGTGTAATAATCACCACGAACGATAAGAGTATACCTGTCGAAACGTCGTGCGTATATAATAAACCAACTGTTATTTCCCATAAAAAAAATTGTGTTCTGTTGATGTGTTTCCCATTTAATCAAGATTAGATCCTATAAGTTCTATGCGTACCCTATGTATGTATGTGTATGTATGTATTAAGTGGAGAATGTTTTACCTGGACGTATTTTTTATTTATTTATGCATTTATCTACCGTAAACAAAGAAGTACTAGTACTTTATCTACTTTACGATATACGTTTGTAAATCAAAATCTAAATGATTACCTTTATAAAACTGATATTTCAAGCAAATGACATTTGATTTGTCATGCAATGTCACGCGATGGTTTTCTTAGTTAACCCTTAAGTCTAAAAATAAATTTCAAATACGCCTTACGAAAATTACCGGAATATAATGAAACCTATTACTTGAGTGACAAATGTCAAGTGTCAGGTTTTAGTGAACTTTCGTTTTTGTCTTAGCTTTTGCTCAATTCGATGTAAATGCTCGACTCGTGCATTTTGCCCTCTGTCCTCCCACCATTTGCATATTTCATAGCCAACAAACAGCATTCGCCACCATTAAAATTATCAAATAGATACGTCAGATATAGATCAAGGTCCAAGGTACACTTAACTCATAATAGTAGACTAACTCATTTAGACAGCCTATAATTTCTTAAGTTTCTGTTAAATGCATTCTTTTAAAATATGATTTTTACGAGATCACCTACCTGTAGGTATAACCTTTACATTTGACACAAGCTGTAAGAGAAGGTGCACATCGACATTTAAGGCCCGGATATAAATCCTTGCGCATTAGATAACTCTATATTTATCTTTAGGCCTATAATACTATATATATAAAGAATGATATAAAGGGACTTGACATCTAGTCTATATACATGTATATATATGAGAACGTAGGTTGCTTGAGTTGAATAAATAATAGGTAACCCTCATGTCGAAGTTCAGATGAATGCTGTAATTTACTAAATAAGAAGACTGTAAAGCAATCCTTCGGATCAAATCCTCTAGTACAAATAACAGCTACGTTACGTAGATTTTTTAATTTTAAGACCAATATTACTTATTCTTCCGACAATATTTTATAATTTGGATATGGTGTGTAAAATATACCTATCTATAACATAACTTTCTTTGCAAAACTTTGGACGCTGTTGACCCAAAAAACGCTCTTGTCGGTCCTTGTCGGTGATTAGCAGGACCGAAAAAACAGGACTGATTAACACTTCACTACACTACGATATAAAATTAAATGTTGTCTTGTTTTAGCTTAACTCCCAGAAGATAGATTCTGACATAGATGGGTGTTTTTCGGTAAAATATTTAAAAGCAATAACTGCTCGACAGTCCAAGCCATAACACGAATTTAACATTGATGCTAGTAGAGAAGCAAAATGTGGTGCGATCCTTGGCACAGTTAACGAAATGGGTGACCTCCCCTTGTACATTATACTAATCTCCAAAAGCTGTTATCTCAAAATGTAAGAGCTGCAGACAATCGTTTTTCTGCTTATTAAAAGTTTCAAATAACTGGTTTAATCTTAAAGTGATATTGCCATATATTAAAGCTGTCGTTGTTAGCTCTGGCAATGTCCCAAATATAGCACGTTAAAATATGCTAAATTTGTACTATGGCCGTAAGGCTTCAATACATCAATAAAGATTATTATTATTAACCGTTTTGCAGAACAGTCTACAGGTGAAACTCTGAGATTTGTTTTCAAAACTTCGTGAGATTGTTGTCACTTGGATCGTATGCAGATTTACTGTCCTGTAAACAAGATTGTAATCGATCTACTGGTTGCGTTTATAAAAACATTTCCCCGAACTTACTGTAATTATTCAGCTTGTACAGAAACTCGGATTAACCTCTGTAGCAAGCGATAGATTACCACTAATCTCTCGGGACAACATCTTAAAAACTATAAAGAAATTGAGTCTGGCAGGTTATCGATTGACTTATCCTTTAAAGGTATAACAAATAAACATAATTAAGACAAATAATATCTTTTACATATATTATTTAAAATGTAGCATAAAATAATGGCAAGTTTGAACCACGTGACTTTTATATCATATTTCTAACACATTAAAGCGATAATTTCATATTTTCTAAGAAAGTCAAAACATAATTATGTCTATGTCTTTTGCTCAATAGGTTGTCAACTCACTATACGATCATAGGTATTATTCTCCCTCTTAAAAATCCTTTGACCCCGGAAATAATAACACAATTACTTCCCTTGTTTTTCTACCCCCCCCCCCCATGGAATAGCTATCTTCAAACGTTTGAATTTGAAGTTCAAAATGATATTTTTGCCAATTTCTCAACTGGCAATAGTGAATTATAGGATTAATAGGATCATTCTTTAACAAGGTAGGACTGTTTATTGATACCATCTATTTTAAGGCTTTATTTTAATAAATTTTAAAAATATAACCAAATACAAACTCCTCGACTCTATGACTAAATCATGATTTTAAACATTAATTTTACACATGTTAATACCTCATTCATTTCCGTCCGTGGGTCTGTTGTTCCGTCAACAACTGACTAGTGAACGCGATATCGTCTACAGTTTTTAACAGATTTTTTTTTTCAAATCACTGTAGTCATGAGAGAAGGAACTGAATTGATATTTAGCGTCCTGTGACATTCTGTTTCAGAGTCATGCCCCCTCTCCCGTAAATATTATAAATGTAATAGAGACTACTGCAGTATCTACCTGATCTGTGAAGCATTTGGGCTAATAAGAGCACGAACGTTATCGAATTTCAGGATGTGGTTTATTTGGTGGATCTGATGATGTCGACTGTACACCGTATAAGGATTAAAAATCGTAAAACAGAAACTTATATGTATCATTTAAAATCAAGATCCATTGATGGAATTCTATAATTCATTCAACTGTAACCATAGTAAAGCTGTTCAGGAAATCAACAATACCTATACATAGTACAAAGCATGCAACTGATATTGATAATGGTGTGTATACTTTTGGTGGCGACAAACAAAACACCACTTTAAATGGTAAGTAAAACACCCACGTAAGATTGTCATCAAATTATAGTCCTACATAACATAAGGTTTAATAAATTAAAACGACTACAAACCAGATTGAAAATAATATAATAATCCTCTATTTAGATACTATAACAGAATTTTCTATTTTCTGTATTGAATTACATGTATGGAAAACGCCTCTGTAAACGGGAAAGTCCTTAGATGAGCCTTACATACATTTAAAAGGGTCAGTGACTTTAAATGTTGTAAGAAAACAATTCCATAACAGGGGAGCAGAGAATGAGAAAGGTCTTTTTGTCATTTCAAGAGTCACTGTGGATCTAAGAGTTCTTGTGGATTTGTAGAGCGACCAGACCTTTGATATATTTTGGTGATTGCTCATGTAACGCCTTGTAAAGGTAATATTTGAACAAGAAACCAGTTGAGA
This sequence comes from Patella vulgata, assembly GCF_932274485.2. NCBI lineage: Eukaryota > Metazoa > Mollusca > Gastropoda > Patellidae > Patella > Patella vulgata. The sequence goes on from NC_065885.2 coordinate 52,631,846, forward strand.
TTTTTCAGAATCGGGGTGAGTGATATGTTCTGACTGCTTTGTGCTTGTTAAAACTCTGGCTGCAGCATTTTGGACTCGTTGAAGGTGTTGAATTTGACAATTTGGGAGGCCAACAATAAATGAAGGAGTGAATGATGAGCTCAGATAATTCTTGATATCGTTAATTCTGTAAATCTGGAAATAAGAGGAGGAACAAATAGATTTGATGTGGGAGCAGCAGGACATTGAGGAATCTAGAACTGCACCAATGTTTATGGCCTCTGCAGCAAGATTTTCGTGTTGAAATTTAAGAGATGGTATTGCTAATCTAAAAAGTTGTTCGTTTTTCCCAATTACCAGATAGGCCTACTCAGACACTAATCAATTAAACAAATTATTGGCCAAGGTGAGTGTTATTATTGTCATTTCGATTTACTTTAGTATCTGTATATTTTAAACAACCATTTTTATGCCACTGTTTCAAATATATTTGATTTGTAGTCACTAAACATGGGCGTCAAGAAATATTATCTATCGAACATTGTTTCTGCTTTTGTTTTAATCTTTTAAATTAAGATCTGTATAACACTATTGGCTATCTTGAAGCGTTCGGCGTTTTAGGTGCTGATCTATAAATTAATGCCTCAACGTTCAAATCTCAAAGATAATTTGGATTGGCTTGTTGATAAAGCTTTCAATGACGCATTTGGATTATTTAACATCGGTATGCTTTCGACAAAGTTACATTCCAGTACATTTACTTATTAGCCCAATATGAAATTTAAGGTTGGGGGTCACATAACACAGCAAACGATTGGCTTGCCAATGGGAATTGATCCCGCCCCTTTCATGGCTAATGCTAATTTATATAAATTCAGCTTTCAGGAAGATAAAGGAAAAACTGATTATAAATGAGCTAAAAGTCTAATTTATTGTAATAAAACTATACACCAAGTTTCATCACTCCCGCTTAATTAGAACAAAAGAGATCGTGTTCCAGAGCATCAGCCAAACAAATTGCTTACCTCTGTTAGCCTCAGCACAAAACGCTCATCTGCGAACTCCATCAATGCATTCACCTAATAAATATCTATGCCAAGTTTGAACATTCTAGCTCAATTTAGAAGGAGGGATATTGTGCCCCAAAAAGCGCGATGGACAGAAATGCGGACAGACGAACAGACCCATTTTAATAGTTCCATACTTTATTCGAAATGCGAGGGACAATCTCAGTAAATTTAATGTAGTTCTGTTCGACAAAACGTTGTAAAATACCCGTCACTTTATAGTAACAAACCAGATGTTACTCTATATAATGTGTTCTATTCACAGTCATGAGGTTTCGAACATTATGTAACGATAAAGAACTGTTTCTTTTAGAATTATTTTCAACTTTTTTTTATTTGCATACTACGTCCATTAAGGACAGCATACACAGTCATATGCATACATCAATATGCATACAAAAATGGATTGTTTGGCGTGAAATAATATATTGCCAATGGGAATAATATGAATACAACGTGACAAATGTGAGATGATCAGATAAAAGTATAATGAGATATATGATGGTAGATTTACACATAAAATGATCAAATGTAACGTAAGAACATGTGCATGCAGCAGGAAAATAAACTAGTCATGAAGGGAATTACACCCAGCATTTAACCGCTGACAGGACGGAGGGCCTGACAAGGACAGCTGCCTAGTCTTTCGAATGGGACAAAAAAAACCGAGGTCCCATGTACACATTGGCGTGCACGTAAAAGATCCCTTGACTGTTGGAATTCGATATAAGAGTAGGCCGTAGTGGCGCTGTCCGGGCAAAATTCCCCTCATAGCACACTGTATGGCGTATGCTCGTCTTGATTCATTAGCCCAGTTCGGTGCAGAACAGTTAACTCTAGAGATGGGTCCACTACTGATGTCTTCCATCTTGCTCCAGCCACAGAATATCAGTCAAAAATGGTTAAATTGCGTTCAGTATTGACAAAGTTATGTGGAATTGCATAAGCCCATCGTCATTTGTTGTCCACGAAAATTTAATGATAGGCCCGTTTTAAATCACATTGAATCCAAGCCAGGACATTATCTAGCGCTGGTATTTTGATTTTGCTTTCTTAATTAGATGTTAAATAATCAACATGAGTACATATTAACGTGGATTAAAAGGGGGAGAAATCTGCTTTTTTAGCGACAAATTTTAATGTCAATGGGGAGAGAGAAATGGGGTTTAACGTCCACTCGACACAAACTAGGTCATTTCGGGACTAACATATGGTTTAATTATATTTCAATAATTCGCTTGCGCGTAGGGGTCTTTAGCAGTGGGAAGAAACTGGTAATGTCAATGGGGCATCGGGACTTTAAAACTCCAATAACCACATAAACTATTTGCAATCGTTTATGGCTAACTTTTCCTTGCGCAGGAATTGCCCATTGCCCTCTGGTAGCATTACGGTTGAAGGTTCCCGAAGTTTAAATCCAAAATGACCCCGACTGTTAACGCCATTCAAAGCCGTGATAAATGTCGAGAATAATGGAGGGTTTGATGACCCTTTGTCCTTTGGGATTGAAATGAATGTGTAGGTCTATCTAGCCATTTGCCGTCCTTAGGGATGCCAAGTTCCAAGCTGATCCATTCAGATCTGCGGGATAGACAATAAAAAAGAAAAAAAAATGGGCATGCCTCTGCAGCTGGGGGATGGACATGGACCAATACCGGCCCGGCAGATTGGTGGTGGGGGGGCGCTAAATATTTGGCCACAATATTGTCGCCTCAGGAAGGTCCACAAACTTCATTCATATTTCACATTTTGCGTAAAAAAATTGAACTCATCCAATAGGATAAAAATTGTGACCTCTATAGATGTCCACAATCTGGGTGTTACATTCTTTTACAATATTTGCGTAAAGGGGTGTGGCCATTTGACGGGAAGTTTCGGTTCGATTTTCAGGAAATTCGAACTCAACATAATTATGGTGTAACGGTGATATTTGAACGATTTTGAAAATAAGATAAAAAATTGTGATCTCTGAGTCTAAAGGGTCCACAAACTAAGAACGTGATATTTAGTACAATCATGGACCATAATCCGACAAGTTACGGTCCTATACGCGCCAGTATCGCAAGGAACCCACTTTTGGGATATAAGTTTCATCAAAATCGGATAAAAATTCGACCTCTAGATGGCCCACAACTTGGGTAATTACCATCTTCAATAGAAGGCTTCTGGCCTTAACTGGGGATCACGTGGCTAAGTGGGTAAGACGCTAGCTCGCTAGCCTGGAGGTCGGGTGTTCGATCCCTGCATTGGCGGAGAAAGTTCATCCAGATTTTCTGGCGTGGTTCCCCCTTGTCAGTGATGCAGGACGGAGGGCCTGACAAGGAAAGCTGTCTAGTCGTTCGGATGGGACGAAAAACCGAGGTCCCGTGTACACATTTGCGTGCACGTAAAAGATCCCTTGGCAGTTGGAATTCGATATAAGAGTAGGCCGTAGTGCCGCTGTCCGGGCAAAATTTCCCTCATAGCACACTGTATGGCGTATACCCGTCTTCATTAGCCAAGGTTAGGAGCAGAACAGTAGGACGTTAAACTCCATTTCATTTGATTTTCTGGCCTTAACTATGTACATGTTGTAAAACTCACGGACGTTGCTTCAGAACATGGGGTATTACATGCTTTTACACTAGTTGCGTAAAGGGGAGCAGCCATTTTGTCGGACAGCTTCGATCTGATTTTCACGAAATTGAACGATTTTTACAAATGTGATTTGTCGTACAATCAGGGGCCATAGGCCTAATCCAGGAAGTGGCGGTCAGATATGCGCCAATATCGAAAGGAACCGCGATCTTTGGGTTATAAACATGCATTGTAATTTCACAAAAAGCGGATAAAAATTGCGACATCTAGAGTGTCCACAATCTTGGTATTATTATGCATAGGCATATTTGTCCAGCCGGCCCTGGACCTTCGCCTAAAGTCCCAGGAAGGTAGCACCCCCCCCCCCCATCAAACATTGCTTCCGCCAACCCTGCAATATAAATAGGTAGGCCTACAACCCTGTTATTGAAATAATTGAGATATTCTGAATTTTAACAAAATCTGTTCATAATTGCAACAGTTTCGGCAATGCAGAATTTTCATCGCAGTATTGGTGGGCTTTTTAATAATGTACTTATTAAATTCGGAAGGTAGGCTAGTCATAATTATTATTTTTAAAATATTGTATGGATTGGAGCCCAATATTATTGTCTTTATGACTTTGCATTAAAAACAATTCTTATTAACCCAGCAAACCCTAACCCTACTACATAAATGTTAAAAGGCCATGAGTTTAAAGTAGAACAATGTAGCCTTATTTTTATCGCTACCTTTGACAACCTGATTTTCACCCATAACGCCATTACCCCCCCCCCCCCCACATAAATAATGTTTTAATTTTTCTATATATACCACCGTCCCCTCCCCAACACACACGCCCACACATCATATTTATATCTTAGATTGGCTCCCACAGCAGGATTTCTTTTTATTTAGATTGGCCCCAAGACAAGATTTTTTATTCAGATTGGTGTCGAAGCAGGATTTTCTTCATCGGTCACAACAACAGGATTTTCTTTAGGTTATCCCTCACGCCAGGGATAATGCTCAGATTACCCCCCACCCCCTCGCCCCCCCAAGCGGAATTTTTCTGTAGATTAGCGCCCACAGCACGATTTTGTAAGGATTGCATGGTCCCGTCTATTTATATTTTTATAATAATATTAGTATTTCTATGATTTTATATAGATTGCCCCCTCACAGCAGAATTTTTATTCGGATTAGCCCCCACAACAGGAGTTTTCTTTAGATTATCCATCACATCGGGAGTTTTGTTCAGTTTGGCTTTCACAGCAAGATTTTTCTTAAGATTGGTGCCCACGCCATTATTCTCTATAGATTGCCCCCACCCACCCCCACCCCCACCCCCAAAGCAGGGCTGATTTATATTGGTTCAGATTGGCCCTCACAGCAGGATGTTCTATAGATTGGTTCCAACAGTAAGATTTTCTATAGATTACTATTACAGCATATTTATTACTATTACATATGGTGGCTGATAGTGGCCATGTTAAATCTCGCCCTTTTCATAACGCGACAACACGACATCACGACAGTATTGACGCAATCATACGACACTTTATTCTGTCGTATCATCGTGTTATTTTTATCGTAACGTCGAGATGTCGACTTATTGTCCTAGTCTCTTTCTACAAGTCACAAAAATACAGCTGTACTCATTACATCATATATAGGCCTAAGTAGTAGATTTGATAAATAAAAAAGAGATAGTAGGAAAACGTTGATTAATTATTTGTTTTCTCAAAATAATGAAACATTTTGTGTCGACAAGTGAATTATATTTGGTATTATATTTAAAAAATCTAGAATTACAATAGCAGGACCAAAGTGAGTTAGCTAAGTTAATTCCTTGAAGAAAAAGTGGTGTCGGGAGGTATCGAACAAGTAAGCATTCATTGCCATGTGTACGACACCCACCAATATTTATAGATGACTGGAGCGATAGTTTAAAAATGATTTCAGAAGACAGGGTGGGAAGGGGATTGTAAAAAAACCAAATCGGGTCACATTCTTTAAAATCACAGCATTATCATAGTGCAGCACGTCACCCCAATAGTTGCAGGAGTTTTTTTGAATGAGGTGGAGAAAACGATTCGCAGCCTGTCATTGAGTCAACTGGCGTGGTTTTGAATCCCCGGTTGTACGTGACAAGGTGTAGGGTCGCCTGTCAAAGCTCGTGGGTTTTCTCCGGGTCTTCCGGTTTCCTCCCACTGCTAAAGACCCCTACGCGCAAACGATTTATTGAAATAAAATTAAACCATATGTTAGTCCCGAAATGACCTAATTTGTGTCGAGTGGACGTTAACACCCCCCTCTCTCTCTCTCTCTCTCTCTCTCTCTCTCTCTCTCTCTCTCCCATTTGACATCACTAATGGGATTGAGGCCTAGATGAGTAAAAATAGGCCCAGTAATATCTTCAACTATGAACACACTCTAAAAGCCTCATACCCCCTCCCCCACGTCACCCAAATAGATGCAGGAGTTTTTTTATGAGGTGGAGAAAACGATTCGCAGCCGTTATTGACCTTATCGCATATAGGCTTGCATCCGTTTGACATCACTGATGGGATTGGGGCCTAGATGAGTAAAAATAGGCCCAGTAATATCTTCAACTATGAATACACTCTAAAAGCCTCACCCCCCCCCCCCCCCACCCCACGTCTCTTATTTAGTTTTACAAATAATTCCAGAATCAATAAAATGGTATCAATGATGTTTGATACAACTGGAAAATAATATGTCAAAAATTGATTAAACATGAGAAATATTATTACATATTGAATCCGTATCAGTGATAACGTACATTTACTCAATATGTTCCTTCCAATGGATCATCATTTAACATGAAACAAGGAAAGCAGCGATCGAAGAAAAAGATTTAAAAACACACACATTTCAATATGACAGTAGTGATTAGGTCATGCATTTACATTCGAGAGTGTCATGCTTTCTTTGAAAGTAATGATTGTGCCAAATTTGAACAAAGTCAGTTTACATTCGCGGCCTATAGGTAGAGTGTTGACAGATCAAACGTAAAAAAAAACAAAGAAAAAACCAGACCTATAAAAATATATTTCTAAAACTCTTTTAATTTTGAAATAATATTGTTTTCGCGTGTGCTAAGTGTTTCAGCGAATACATGTAGTTACAGAAAGGGTCTTGTAGATTAAGACAAAAGCGCATGTGCAGTTTCAAACTTCCGAGACGACAAGTCGACAAGTCGATGATACGACAGAACAAGTCGATGATACGACAAAACCAAACTGTCGTATCATCGACTTGTCGACTTGTCGTCTCGGAAGTTTAAAACTGCACATGCGCTATAATCTTAATCTACAAGACCCTTTCTACAACTATTCGCTAAAACACTTATCACACGTGAAAACAATATAATTTCAAAATTAAAAAAGGTTTAGAAAATATATTTTCATAGATCTGTTTTTTTTTAAGGTGTTATCTGTCATCCCTCTGGTATAACTACAGACTGCGGAACTAGATGTTCAAATTTGGCATAATCATTACTTTCAAAGACAGGATGGCATGAAATGAAATGAAATGGGGTTTAACGTCCTACTGTTCTCTCCTAAGTTGGGCTAAAGACGACGGGCATACGCCATACAGTGTGCTATGAGGGAATTTTGCCAGGGAAGCGGCGCTACGGCCCGCTCTTATATCGAAATCCAACTGCCAAGGGATCTTTTACGTGCACGCCAATGTGTACACGGGACCTCGGTGTTTCGTCCCATCCGAACGACTAGACAGCTGTCATTGTCAGGCCCTCCGTCCTGCATCACTGACAAGGGGGGACCACGTCGGTAAATCTTGATGAATTTTGTCGGCCAATGCAGGGATCGAACCAATCTGTGAAAAAAGTCGTCTAATATCTCTGTAAAAGATGACTGTTTTCAACACATGCAATCACGTCACGCGGTGTCAATCATTGGACCAATGGCGCGTGCATTGTTTATATAAGACGTAACTGCTTCGGGTAGAATGATGCCTTTTACTCATTTTAATACCCATTTACGCTACATAGGAAATATTTTTTACCTACAAATACTTCAAATGTCTTTATTTATTTTTCTAATACATAAAAATTTTTTTTAGAATTAAATTTGTCGGAGGAATAATGTTAATATTGGGGACTCATTAAGTCGCATCGATGTCATTCTTATCAGAGGCCTAGCGAATATTCACTTCTGATCAGTGTGGGATCGAACACCCGACCTCCAGGCTAGCTAGCCAGCGTCTTGCCCACGTAGCCACGCGATCCTCTGAAAGGATGATACTCTCGGGTGTAAATACATGACAGAACCACTACTGTCATATTGAAGACGGGCATACGCCATACTATGAGCGAAATTTTGCCAGGACAGCGCACTATGGCCTACCATTATATCGAATTCCAACTACCAAGGGATATTTTACGTGCCAGGCCCTCTGTCCAGCACAACTGACAAGACCTCGTCGGAAAATCTGGATGAACTTTCTCGTCCAATGAAGGGATCGAACACCCAGCTTTCGGGTTACCGAACCAACGTCTTACCTGCCTAGACACTGCGACTCCCCCGCAAAATATCAAGCACCAAAAACAATGGATCGAGGCCTAGATGATTACACACTATGAAAGCCTCATACGCCCCCCCCCCCCTCCCCACGTCTCTTATTTTGTTTTACAAATAATTTCAGAATCAATAAAATGATATCAATGATGTTTGATACGACTGAAAAATAACATGTATAACATTGATTAAACAACATAGGTAGTAATGAGAAATATTACATATTGAATCCGTATTAGTGATAGCGTAGATTTACTCAATACGTTCTTTCCAATAGATCATCATTTAACTTGAAACAAGGGAAACAGTCGATCGAAGAAAACAGATTTTAAAAAAAAACAGGTTTCAATGTGACAGTAGTGCTTCGGTCATGCATTGACCTCCGAGAGTGCAACCCTTTCTTTGAAAGTAATGATTGTGCCAAATTTGAACAAATTCCATCTAGATTCGCGGCCTGTAGGTAGAGTGTTGACAGATCAAATGTAAAAAAAAACAAAAAAAAACCCCCAAAAACACCAGACCTATAAAAATATATTTTCTTAAACTCTTTTAATTTTGAAATTATATTGTTTTCACATGTGCTAAGTGTTTTAGCGAATATTTATAGAAGGTAATATAATCCTTTAGTGGCATTTAGCAATTGGAAACATAACAAAACTGACACAGTTATATGGGACAACAATCACTGTTTTATTATACACAAGCACAACGTTTCGATAAATATACTCTTATCGTTATCAAGCACAATGATAACGATAAGAGAATACTTATCGAAACGTTGTGCTTGTGTATAATAAAACAGTGATTGTTGTCCCATATAACCTTGTCAGTTTTGTTTTTTTATTTATAGAAGGGTCTTGTAGATAAAGACTATAGCGCATGTGCAGTTTTAAACTTCCGAGACGACAAGTCGACAAGTCGATGATACGACAGTTTAGTGTTTTGTCGTACCGTCGTATCAACGACTTGTCGTGGCGATAAGTCGATGATACGACAGCACGACAAAATAAGGTCGATGATACGACAAAATCAGACGATCTTACGGAAGTTTAAAACTGCACATTGCACATGCGCTATAGTCTTAATCGACAAAACCCTTTCTATAACTATTCGCTAAAACACTTGGCAAATGTGAAAATAATATAATTTCAAAATTAAAATAGTTTTAGAAAATATATTTTTATAGGTCTGGTTTTTTTTTTCGTTTTATCTGTCAACACTTTACCTACAGGCCGCGAATCTAGATGGACTTTGTTCAAATTTGGCACAATCATTACTTTCAAAGAAAGGATGACACCCACGGATGTAAATGCATGACCGAACCACGACTGTCATATTGAAACTTGTTTTTTAAAATCTTTTTTTCTTCGATCGGCTGCTTCCCTTGTTTTCAAGTTAAATGGTGATCCATTAGAAGGAACATTTTGAGTAAATGTATCATTGATACGGATTCGAAATGTAATATTTACTACCCTGTGTTGTTTAATCAATTTTAGACACATTAATTTCCAGTCGTATCAAACATCATTGATAGGGACCTGCCATTTTATTGATTCCAAAATTATTTGTTAAACAAAATAAGAGGGGGGGGGGGGTGCGTAGGGGACTTTCGGAGTGTGTTCATAGCTGAAGGCAATACTGGGCCTATTTTTAATCATCTAGGCCCCGATCCCATTAGTGATGCCAAACGGATAAGGTCAATAACAGCTGCAAATCGCTTTCTTCACCTCATAAAAAACCTCCCCTGCACTTATTGGGATGGCGTGCTACACCAATGCAGTGATTTTCTGTGATCTGATTTGAGGTTTTATATAATCCCCTTCCCACTCTAATAAAATAAATTGGAAATCTTCTGAAATCGCTTCTAAACTATCGCTTCAGTAATCTATAAGTATTGGTGGGTGTCGTACACGAGGCAATGCATGCTTGTTCGATACCTACCGACACCACTTCTTATTCAAGGAATTAACATAGCTGACTCACTTTTGTCCTGCTATTATAATTCTAGATTTTTTGAATATAATACCAATAATTCAATTTTGGGCGCAAAATGTTTCATTATTTTGAGAAAACGAATAATTAATCAACACTTTCCTATTATCTCATTTAGAGATGTACACGATCTTATACTAAATGGAAGATTATTCCATAAAACAGGCGCTTGAAATCTAAGAGCCCCGACCAGCAGAATTTGTTTTCATATTGCTTCTCACAGCAGGATATTTTACAGATTGGTTCCAACAGCAGGATTTTTTATAGATTGGTTCCAACAGCAGGATTTTTCTTTAGATTATCCATCATATCAGAAATTTCGTTAGATTATCCATCACAGCAGAATTATTCGACAGAATAACCATTACAGCAGAATTTTCTATCGATTGGTCCCAAAAGCAGGAATTGTGGTTAGATTATTCAGCAGAGCAGGAATTTTCGTTAGATTATCCATCACAGCAGAATATTTTCGTCACAATAGCCATGACAGCAGAATTTTTCGACAGCAGAATTTTTCGTCACAATAGCCATGACAACAGAATTTGTTTTCAGCTTGGTTCTTACAGCAGGATTTTCTATAGATTGGTCCCAACAGCAAGGTTTTTCTTTAGATTATCCATCATATCCGGAATTTCGTTAGATTATCCATCACAGCAGAATATTTCGTCAGAATAGCCATGGCAGCAGAACTTTTTTGTCAGAATAGGCATCACAGCAGAATTTTCAATCGATTGGTCACAGCAGCACGATTTGTCGTTAGATTATTCATCAGAGCCGGAATTTTAGTTAGCATATCCATCACAGCATAATTTTTCATCAGAATAGCCACCACAGCAGAATTTATTTTCAGATTGGTCCTCATAGCAGGACTTTCTATAGACTGGTCCCAACAGAAGCATTTTTCTTTAGATTATCCATCACAGCAGGAATTATGTTAGATTATCCACCACAGCAGAATTTTTCGCCAGAATAGCCATCACAGCAGAATTTATTTTCAGATTGATTCTCACAAAAGGATTTTCTATAGATTTGTGGAACTGATCTGTTGGTCTTTGAGACGGAGAGTAACTCCTGTATTATTACTTAATTATCATAAAAGTGTTATACTTTCAAACTAATAGTGTTAGTTGTTTCCTTCAACCCAGTGTTGACTGACAAAGGTTATCATGATATGATTTTCCGCAATCTGTTTCACAGAGAATTACGAGTCAATATTCACTGCGGATCAGTGTGGATTTTTCGGTGTTGTTCCCCGATGTGAATAGTGGGTGGGGCATGTACACTTTGGAATTTGAAAAAAGAGTATTCCGGTGCTAAAAAATTAGGACGTTAAACCCCATTTCATTTCTTTCCATCAGATTGGCCCCAAATGCAGGACTTCCCCATACTGCAGAAAACGTTGTGGCCTTAATTTGTAAAAGAAAAGAGGCATTACAAAAAGGGTGATTGAAACATGTATAACTTTATTTTTCATATTTGGTCAATGTACAATATGCCTCTTGACAGCCAATATTTATTTTGTTCACCACAACAAATACTGAGGATTCTTTCAACAAAATGTTGCATATAAATTGTCGAGATTACAAACACGAAGTTGAAATTCTGGAGATATGGTAAATTTAACAATTCCTCTGGTATTGCAAATATAGAGTTTTTCTTGAATCTTCTTTTAAAGTCAACTAATTGGAATCCCAGGCCCTGAAAGAATAATGGTAAATATTCTTCTTTAATAAATGAATTTAGTCATAGTGGACATTAATTGACTAAAATTAAAAATTACCACCACTACCATCAAAGTATCAACAAACTGAAGGCAGTTCTAGATGCAAGTTTACAACACAATGCCATGAAGATTCATAAACACATCTCCACTGGACACAAACTAGTTCATTTCGGGACTAACATATAGTTTAATTTTATTTCAATAATTCGCTTGTGCATTGGGAGCCTTTAGCAGTGGACGGAAACCAGGAGGACCCGGATTTTAATAATTCGCTTGCGCATTAGGAGTCTTTAGCAATGGAAGGAAACCAGAAGGACCCGGAAAAACCCACGATAAGCGAGTCTGAAAGATACTATAAATGGTTTATGAGATATGCTTTGTAATTGAAATATGGACGGACAAACCTCGTACTATCTTCGCCGCGAAATAATAAGAGTTTTACAAGAACAAGAAATTACCCTATTGCTGACAATGTTAAATCCGAAGCCTCTTTTCTGCTTTTCTTTTCTCAGGACTGCAAGCCTAAAATGTTAACGATTGTTATTGTCAATATTATATACATGAAATAAACTTAAATAATGAGCTACGAGGGAAATTTTGCCTGGACAGAGGTACTATGGCCTACTTTTACATCGAATTCCAACAGTCAAGCGTTTTTAAATGTGCACAAGGACCTGGGTTTTTTTTCTATCCGAACGATATTGCTATACTACCATGCCCTCCGTCCTACACCACGGAAAATTCACATGAACTTTTTTAGCAAATGCAGGAATCAAACACAGGATGTCCATGTCAGCGAACCAACACTTTACTCACTAAGACTTCTGGGCTCCCAATATTATAGAAATGAAATGAGGTATAACGTCCTACTGTACTGCTCTGAATGGGCTAATGAAATTTTGCCCAGACAGCGGCGCTAAGGCCTACTCTTATATCCAATTCCAACTGGCAAGGGAACTTTTACGTGCACGCCAATGTGTACACAGGACCTCGGTTATTCTTTCCATCCGAACGACTAGGCAGCTGTCCTTGCCAGGCCCTATGTTCTGCACCACTCACGCACCACTCACTGACAAGGGAAAACCACACCGGAAAATCGAGATGAATTTTCTTGGTCAACACTGGCAACGAACAATGGGTACTTTATTATTTTTAGTATGTAAGCTGAATTGTTGTCAAAGGATAAAACCATTTACATACCAATTTCTACTTTGGCATTAGACTTTTCAATAGACTATCAGAGCATCATCCTGGAGAAAAAATCAAAATAGAACAAAATTAAAATGTAAATAAATGAAGCCTTATTTATAAAGATGCATTATATATGTTACTTAGACTAAAGCTAATTTTGCTTAATGCAGATCATTACATTTATTCACTTGCCAAGCCCATGGCATTATCAACTCATAGTCCCATCAGTCAACTCCCTAGTCCGATAAAAATACAGTGCCAAATCATAGTTGATATTACAAATTAGGAGAAAATAAAAATAAGTTGGATTTTCAACGCCTTATGGCCACCCTTCAAGTAATGGCATACCATACCATGGCATATTACTTATGAAGACCTACTAAGACAAAAATATCAACATTGTTTTTTTATAACCAGGCCTCGACGTCGAAACCTCAAAATAAAGTTTGTTCCATGATTTCTGCCCGAAAACCCGACAGATTTACAATACGGATTGGACTACAAGTTTGGTAGTTGCAAATATGTAATTTTTATTACAGGAAATCGCTTAAATTAAGTTAAATGGAATCACATTTTGACTTGAGCCATTAATTGACTGACATTTTGAACACAAAAACACTCCGAATCTAAAATGAAAAATGTAATTTGGCAAAATGAAATGAAATGGGGTTTAACGTCCTACTGTTCTTCTCAGACTGGGCTAATGAAGACGTGCCTATGCTATAGCCTACAGTGTGCTATGAGGGAAATTTTGCCCGGGCAGCGGCACTATGGCCTATACTCTTAGCCTTTATATCGAATTCCAAATGCCAAGGGATCCTTTACTTGCACGCCAATGTATAGACGGGACCTAGACAGTTGTCCCTGCAGGCCCTCCGTCCAGCACCACTGACAAAGTGAAACCACGTCCGAAAATCCTGATGAACTTTCTCGTCCAGTGTGAATGACCAATGCGTAATTTGGTAAAACATATTATAGGCCTACATATATCAAAAGACGCTTCCTACTTGATGCATTGAAATTCCTGGTATTTCTTGGTATATTATTTGTGTCGTCGCGTGTACTTCTGTCGCTTTAATATATTTCTCGGCTCCCTAATCGAATTAAACATCTTGTCCGACTTGTCGATTGGCAAGACTTAGTGCTATCACCATTTCGCTGATACAGAAGCGACCTTCGCCGATCATGTCAAGGCGTGGTTATGCTTCTTAATTCCCGCCTACAAATACGTTCGAATTTCTGCTCAGCTAGCTATTGGCAGCTCCTCCCCTTTTTGGTATTTCGCTAGATACGATATAGCATCAACCGCTAATATCGCCTTGAATACTAGACTTTATCATACAGACTATTTTGTTAACGCGAATTGCATGTATTCAAATGCGATCTGGCAAATTGAGACTACAATCACTTCCGGGGTGAAACTCGAAAAGTCGCCAATAGTACGACAGCAAGCCAAAGTGATAGGTCGCTAATAGCGCGTGTGTTTATTTCATAATTTCTACTTTTCACATTGCATTATGGCTTGGTATGCGTGTTGGCGCCTTTTTACTGACATCAATAAATACAAAAATATGACTAAGTCGAAAGTCGACAAGACGGTATACAAGCCAAAATGCAAGTCGAAAAAAAGTAGAAATTAGGAAAAAATGAGGGGCGCTAAATATCGCTGTGTATTATTTCTTAATTTCCTATTTTCGAGTCGATTTTGGCTTGTATAGCGTGCTGTCGCCTCCCATTTTGTCGTAACTTCTACTTTTCGACTTTCGCGTTCTGAAGGGGCGAAAAGTAGAAATTATGAATGGTAGTTATAGGCTTCCATAAGTTTCTGTGTGAAGATGTACACACAACTGATCAGCAGGTAATAACATTGGTATCGTGTGCAAAATATACTGTCGAACGCTACAGTACGTAAATAGCGATCCGTGTGCAAAAGTATGCAGTTACGCGCGATTGAGTGAAAACGTAGGTTATAGTATCTAGAGGTGGGAGTTGTTGCAGAGGGTATGTTCATGATTATATTCCTAACAAGTTTAAATTATAATTCAATGTAGTAAAATATTATTTGTGACACTGTTTCCATGTGTTATTATTAAATCTTATCCATTACACGTTGAGAAAATCGATCAAAGGTAAGCGATGTTATCAATGGGTTCGTTAGCACATGGTCAGAAATATGGTGCGCACTCGATCTTCTTTGCGGAAGGGACGGTTTATATCGTCGTTGTTAAACAGTCTAGAGGGTTGTTTTGAAGCCCATAGCTGGTTAGTCTTGTAGTTTATTTATTTAAATATAGCAGGAGGTTGGTTAATCTAAAACATTTAGGCAGTGTTATTTCTAATTAGAATAATAAAACCCAAAACATAATGTATTTTTCTTCCGCCCGCATGGTTTCTTGCGCATGCGGAGTTGGACAAAATGGCTTCCATGTGTTTACGTAAAAATGAAAATCTAAAAAAAAAAAGTACAACGCTACAATGACCCCGGTACGTAAATATTCATGTTGTACATTTTTCTCAAATCTGAGACCCAACATTCCATGTCATGTTTATGCCAATTTTCGTTGTTGACAGTAGTAACTAGTACTGAGTAGTGTCCTGATCAGACTCATGACTGGACAAGAGATGTCAGGGCAGACATTGTCCCATTAGGCAGAATCTAGGTAAAACTGGTTCTGGTTTTTAAGTAGTCTTGGTAAGCTATCTCTATAAACTTCCACTAATCTTGTAAGACTCATTATTACACTGATGTAACTTATTCATCCAGGTGCTGGTTAAGAGTACACTCATTTTTTGGTCTGGTGTACTGTTAAGATATTCAGATATTGGCCTACACATGTACGTCTTCTAATCTAATCTTATTAGGTATGACAACAAAAAATTCATTTATCCCGTATGGCTTTAATTCTGTTATTTCTGGATAGGGCTGTCCAACAGCTTTACAATGACACCAAAATGAGCTTGAGAGGCCCTGTAATTATGGAGTTAATGCCAAATTAATTGTCGCTAATTAATGCCCTTTTTGTCTGAAGAACAAAGAAGCCATCGCTGAAATAAGCACTTTTCAACATTTAGCTTATGGCAGAGAATCGTATAAATTCTTGGTATTAAAGTAGCTAAGTCTCTAACTCAATATCATCAAAAATCTTTGACATTGAAAACACAAATTATTTGTCAATTCAAATCAACATTGGTCTTGTGATCTTACAGGGAAAAGATGGGCTTCTGATATCCAATATTCAAGACAAAATAAACATTTTACCATTGGTACACAAATCGTGTACCGTAATGCGTTTCAGCACCATTTGGAACAAGGGACTCAAAGAACAGGGCTAGACAAGTCATGTCAAATGGTGACGCTATATTCTTATCTGGAGAGCATGCGCAATAAATACCATCGATGTAGACTGGAAAAACCAGACGCTAAAGATTGCCATTCACTTGAGACTTCTGGCATATTTCGCCGAACATAACTGATTAGAAATTACAGTAAAAATGGAAACGATTGAATGTAAATCAGTTTATATACATTCATATTACATTATTATATGCGTTGCGACCCATTTTTGTCAATTTCTAGATCCCAAATATTAGCGATTTAGTTCCTTTACTAAATAGGCCATTGCTTGGGTTTTTGATTTATGATTCTTTGTACATTGTTTTTTGTTCAAAACCATAACAATACCCATCAAAGAGGGAGGGAAAGAGTAAGTCACTTTAGATTTATAGAATTGTTACAAATCGTTAAAATTAGGACAGCTATGGGAGTTACCACTTAGGTAGCCCTAACTACGGTTTCTTAGATTGTCTGCATGTGCTCGCAAAGACTAATAAATGGTTCTGTAATGCAGAAAGCTGTTCTCATCTTGGGCGGGTTGAAGCAGTCTCAGTAACTGCAGTATCAATCAGTTTAGGGCAGTACATGTACCAATATTATTATTGTGTAGAATTAACAATACATGCTTATCCACAAAGAAAATTAATTTTGAGTGTGTATTGGACATAAGATATCCATATATGATTTTGTTGATTGTATATTTATCAGAGAAATAAATATGAGTGGTGGTAGAGCAGAGGCCAGTACTTGCTACAGATGTGGCAAAGAGGGTCACATTGCAAGAGTATGTCGGGATGGTGATAATCGAGGTGGTGGAGACCGGGCAGATCGTGGAGACAGGGGTGAATATCGTGGAGAAAGGGGTGGTGACCGTAGTGGATATTCTAGAAATCGTGGAAGTAATGGTATGTGGTAATCCTATGTACATGTATTTGTATCAAAATTTTTAACATTTACATTTTCTTAAAAAAAAAAATTATACGTCATTACATTGAATACAGTTGTTTTCATGCCATGAACCAGCTTTTGAATTCTGATCACCATATTAAATCTGGATTCACTTTCTCGGTTATATTTGTGGTTACTTTACCAACTGGTTGCTAATTTACCTCATCGCTATCAAAACTTGTTAATCAATAAAATAAAAAAAGAATTACATAATTTATTTTTTTTAAATATTTTAAGAGATGGCAAGGTAGCTTTCCAGCTGGTGAAGTAGCTTTTCTTATGGTATTATTCTTTTAAAATTGCACTAAGTTAGGTTGGGTATGACCCAGTTTTTTTATACGCCCACATTTTCATGTGGACGTATATTGTCGCCCCTGTCCGTCCATCCAGAATTGTTTGTGAACACTCTAGAGGTCATAATTTTTATCCAATTTCAACGAAACTTGAAACATAGGTTTATCACCCTAAGATCTTGGTTCCTTTCGATATTGGCATGTATCGGACTGTAACTTCATGGATTATGGTCCTTGATTGTACGAAAAATCACATTTTTAGCTTGTGAACACTGTAGAGGTCAAAATTTGACCATAACTGACTGACAAAATGGCCACACCGCGTAGTCAAATAGCGTAAAAATATGGTATATCAGTGTTGTGGACCCTGTAGAGGTCACAATTTTAGTCCAATTTTGATGAAACTTGAAATGCATGTTTATAACCCAAAGATCTTGGTTGCTTTTGATATTCGTGCATATCGGATCATAACTTACTGAATTATAACCCTGATTGTACAAAAAATGGCGTTTTTAGCTTGGGGTCGCTCTAGAGGTCACAATTATTATCCGATTTAAAACATTTGAATATATCACCGTTACACCATTATGATGGCTGAGTTCGAATTTCGTGGAAATCGGACCAAAACTGACAGACAAAATGGCCGCCCTTCATTCTCAAATAGTGTAAATATATGGTATATCAAGGTTGTAGATCCTCTTGAGGCCACAATTTTGATCCGATTTTGATGAAACTTGAAATACATATTTATAACCCAAAGATCTTGGTTCCTTTCGATATTCGCGCATATTGGATCGTTACTTCCTGAATTATGGCCCTTGATTGTACGAAAAGTCGCGTTTTTAGGATGTGATCCCTCTAGATGTCACAATTTTTATCCGATTTAAAAAAAACGTTTGAATATATCACTGTTAAACCCTTATGATGGTTGAGTCCGAATTTTGTACAAATCGGACCAAAACTGCCAGACAAAATGGCTGCCCCTCGTACGCAAATATTGTAAATATATGGTATATCAAGGTTTTGGACCCTCTAGAGAGAGGACACAATTTTGATCCGATTCTGATGAAACTTGAAATACATGTTAATAACCCAAAGATCTTGGTTCCTTTCAATATTCATGCATATCGGATCGTAACTTTCTGAATTATGGCCCTTGATTGTACGAAAAATCACTTCTTTTTTTGAACTTGTTCTCTGTCCATCTCTTGCAAAATGTGGGCGTATCTTGCATGGCAACCGCTTGTGTTATTTACATTATTGATTTGTCATATCATATAATGAATGATAATTATATAATATGCCTACATGTATGTACACTTGGCAAAATAACTTTTTATCATTTATGGATATATATTGCCTTGATAGCCAAGACCATAAATGGATTGGAAAGGACCATGAAAATATATGTAATTTTTGCATAATATCTAATCAGACACTTCAGATCAAGCAAATTTTAATTTTAGTTTAACTAAAATACAAATACTAATGGCAAGTGTCATTAGGCCCCAAAAAAGGGGGTTCTGTTTCCTGTAACGGATGGAAAAAAGGGTAGGGTCGATAGGTTTTTTTTTTTTTTTTTTTTTTAAATGTTACATTGTTAGATCTAGTAGATGTACCGTAGCATAATATTCTGTGCGAAAATCTTCAATTTTATGTTAGGTTGAGTCGGCGCCGAGGAACATGAAGTATGAATAGATTGGTGAATGGAATTCTTGGATAATTGTTAAAAATGTATCAGAGGCTAGATTATGATTTAAATATTCTCTTAGGGGCCAAATGGACTTTTTAATCGTTCTATGCTTTAAAAAAAAAAAATAGTGTAGGGAGGCCATTTTGTTCAAGAGAAAGAACTCGCGATGAAAACTTAAAAAATCCTATCGTGCTGTCACACGGAATAGGTCTGTAATAAATTTATTGGTCTTGTTTTAAATACTAGTCAAGCAGATCCTATCCATCTGTTTGAAATATACCTTAGCTTGTTTTTGTCAAATTGTGTGCCGTTACTTATTAGAACGAAGGTTGTGAGGATTATGGCTTTTCTGGATGTGCAGTGTTAAATCGACACGAAACCTGTTCTCTTGATTTTCATGTCAGTTAGCAATCTCGCGGAAACAGTATGACAGTTCTAAATAATCGTTCGCTGTACAGTACTCGCTTATTCAGATTGAAGAACGATGACATTTATAGCAACAAATAATAAAGCCATTTTTAGAGTATATTGAATGGTCGCTTGTTGAACAAAAAAGTTTTTTTTATTTCCCTTGACACTAAAAAAAAAATTGAATCGGCAGGTTTTGTAATGGGTCGGTCGGGTTACCAGAAACATAACATTTTTTATACGCCCACATTTTCATGTGGACGTATTATGCCGTCGCCCCTGTCCGTCCAGACGTCCATCCGTCCACAATTTGTTTGTGTACACTCTACAGGTCACAATTCTTATCCGATTTTGACGAAACTTGAAATATAGGTTTATCTCCAAAAGATCTCGGTTCCTTTCGATATTGGCATGTATCGGATCGAAACTTCATGGATTATGGCCCCTGTTTGTACGAAAAATCACGTTTTTAGCTTGTGGACACTATAGAGGTCACAATTTTTATCCGATTTTGTTGAAACTTGAAATCTAAGTTGATAATCCAAAGATCTCGGTTCCTTTCGATATTCGCGCATATCGGACCGTAACTTCCTGAATTATGGCCCCTGATTGTACCAAAAATCGTGTTTTTAGCTTGTGGACCCTATAGAGGTCATCATTTTTATCCGATTCAAAAAAACGTTCAATTATATCACCGTTACACCGTAAGGATGGCTGAGTTCGAATTTCGTGAAAATCGGCCCGAAATTGACAGACAAAATGGCCGTCTTCGTTCTCAAATAGCTTAAAAATATGGTATATCAATGTTGTGGACACTATAGAGGTCACAATTTTTATCCGATTTTGTTGAAACTTGAAATCTAAGTTGATAATCCAAAGATCTTGGTTCCTTTCGATATTCGTGCATATCGGACCGTAACTTCCTGAATTATGGCCCCTGATTGTACCAAAAATCGTGTTTTTAGCTTGTGGACCCTATAGAGGTCATAATTTTTATCCGATTTAAAAAAACGTATTATTATATCACCGTTAAACCCTAAGGGTGGCTGAGTTCGAATTTCGTGGAAATCGGCCCAAAATTGAGACAAAATGGCCGCCGTTCGTTCTCAAATAGTGTAAAAGTATGGTATATCACTATAGAGGTCACAATTTTTATCCGATTTTGTTGAAACTTGAAATGTAAGTTTATAACCCAAAGATCTTGGTTCCTTTCGATATTCGCGCATACCGGACCGTAACTTCCTGAATTATGGCCCCTGATTGTACGAAAAATCATGTTTTTAGCTTGTGGACCCTATAGAGGTTATAATTTTTATCAGATTTAAAAAAACGTATTATTATATCACCGTTACACCCTTAGGACGACTGAGTTCGAATTTGGTGAACATCGGCCCAAAATTGACAGACAAAATGGTTGCCGTTCTTTCTCAAATAGCGTAAAATATGGTATATCACGGTTGTGGAACCTATAGAGGTCACAATTTTTATCCGATTTTGTTGAAACTTGAAATGTAAGTTTATAACCCAAAGATCTCGGTTCCTTTCGATATTCACGCATATCGAATTGTAATTTCCTGAATTATGGCCATTGATGGTAGGAAAAATCACTTTCTTTTAGCTTGTTCTCTATCCATCTCTCGAAAATGTGGGCGTATCCTGCCTGGCAGCCGCTGGTTTTTTTGGCCTTAGGAACTGTTTTTGATAGAGTTGATCAACATGTCTGAATGTCACTAAATGGTAAAGTCCTTATTGTGCCACATGGATCTGAATTCCTATTTTAAGTGGATGAAAAAGATCAGATTTGGCTCAAAGGAAGGTCTTTCAAAAGTGTACTGTACAATAGGCTCATAATATTTCATTCTTATCATTCAGTAGACTCTTTATTTTCATAGATGTACCAATTTGCACATATAACCATTTCATTTCATTTAAACATTTTAAAATGAATTTGTTTACTTATTTTGAGTTTTATTTTGAGGAAGGTTTATATTTCCATTGTTCTGTTTAGCAATCTGTTTGTAACCTGCTGATCGAGAATCATGGATCATCTTGGGAGTATTTGATCATTGAAAATAGTATAAAGCTATACATTTGCAGGTACATATGTACATACATGTACTATGTATCAGTTTTCAACTTTTTCATTGTTAAGAATTTATGAATGGTAGATTACTAATGGGTTGAAAAACAAGATCAATGGTTGATGCTACAACATTAAGTGTAGAACTATTCTAGTTTTAAATTCACATCGCTTCATTCTTCATCTGCTGCCTAATTTGCTCTTGCTTCATAAATCTATGTCTGTAGCATTGTTCTCTGTTGATGTGTAATGTCACTTATGTGAAGTAGTATCTAGTAGTAGTTTTTGGATGCTAGTTTATGGGCATTTGAAAGCCGACTACTTTATCGTTGCAGACAAATGCTACAAGTGCAACCGTCCAGGTCATTATGCATCAACATGTAGACTGCCAGCTGAGAGGTGTTATAAGTGTAATGAAATGGGACATATAGCCAAAGATTGTGGCAGGGAAATAGATTCAGGTGACCTCATAGTCTCTGATCTCTTTCCTCTTTCACACCTAAACTTAATAATTAGATAAACTTTACCAGAGCTTAACTATTTCTTTATAAATAAATCCAGTAGATGAGAAGTAGGCATTTATTATTATAGAAACATAGAACATATGAAGTAAATTTTTTAAAAAGAATAACTATTAAAAACCTAATTAAAGTTTATTGATAAGGCATGTTAATTTCATACATGCCATTAGTTAATTATCTAAGCTTATCTATTTAATGCAGGGGTGTGATTATGATTGTTCTGGTCAAAAAATTCTCTATTCAAAACCGGAATACATATTTTCCATTTATTAGTAAAGAATATGGTATGGCACTGACAGAATTCTAATTTTCTTTTTTTACACTTGAATTATTTGTTTAAATTCAAGATAGTCTTGGGATACAAGTCTGCTGTATGGTAGCTTGAAAATCACTGGTGTAATGAGTTGTAAATTAGTCATGCATGTTATATTAAATAAAACAATTTCACATTATTTTAGACATATTGAACATACTGGTGAACAGTGCTTTAAATTTATGAAATTTGATCAGAGATCATACACCCAAAAACTTTTTAAAATCGTAAAATTGTAATTTTTGAAGATTGTCTCATTAAGAATTCTTGACTTTCAGGAGCTTGCTACAATTGTGGCAAGTCAGGACATGTACAGAGAGACTGCCCTGAAGAGAGTTCAAGACCATGTTATCGCTGTGGAGAAACTGGTCACATTGCTAAAGACTGTACCGAGGAAAGACGTGATGATCGAAAATGCTACAACTGTGGCGAGAGTGGACATCTATCCAGAGATTGTCCTGAAGAAAGCTCTAGAAGTGAGAGACCCGAGCGAGGTGGAGGTGGTGGTCGTAGCTGTTATAGGTACTATACTATTGTCATTACTGTAGCTAAATAATGTTAATATACTAAATATTAAATTATCAGAGGTCATGCTAGACATTAAGAAGCTTTTCCTTGATAATTCACACAGCATACAAATAAATATGGTACAAAAATTTATCCGTGTGTCCAAATGTTCAGGTTCAATTTTCTCTCAAAGAAAATTTATTTCCCCTTGGCCGTTATTCACAACTACATGTACCCAAATGATGCTCTGTGTGAAAAGCTATGTAAGGATAAACCAGCCAGTGGAAATTCAGTATCAATACAACGAGAGCCATTGTTTTGGAGTGACACTGTATCAAAACTTCATGTTATGCACTCTTACACGGACTAGTTAATCGCCTCTAGTAATGAGATTTTAATATGTATGTTTCATGTTTTGTAGATGCGGAGAAAGGGACCATATTGCCCGTGACTGCCCAAATGGTAAAGAGGTAACATGCTACAACTGCAACAAACAAGGTCATGTTGCCAGGAATTGCGATGAATAAAGTCAACTGCTCACTCCATAAGGCACAGTGCCTCTTTTCAATATATAATACACAATTAATTGGATTAAGATGCTTTTTATTATTATTATTTCTTGAACAGCTTAGGTCATGGAAACTGTCATTTTTTTTTGTCGGTATTTGATTGATGTATTTAGAAATATTGCCACCGTTTTGAAATGTTATTTAATGGTTTTGAAAGTAATTGCTTGTATTATAGTCTCTTTTTTTTTTTTAATTTTTTTTTTTAATTAATTAATTTTGGTTTGAACTTTGACCTTGAGTAGGTGGTATTGTGTGTTCTTTAAAAGAAATGTTTAATGTCTGTATATTTGATTTTTAAAATTGACTAGATATGGTAATCTTGACTTCTAGATTTTTGTCAATTCCACTACTATAAGATATGTAATTTATGGCTATGGAGTTGTTACTTGGCGTATTTTGATCTTTTATACACATTTGAACAGTGTTGCATTTTATCTATAAAATATCCTTGTGCCAACATGAGGTTGTTTTTATTTAACATAAGATGAATTTGTGTATCTATTGTTTTCAAGTCGTATACATGTGAATGAAATGCAGCATTGTTATATTTAAATAATTGTCATACAACATTTCACAGTAGCTGAAAGAGGAACCAATATTAGTTACTTTATTAGTTACATTAATTAAATCATTGATGTGTTTAGATAAGATAGCTTCCTTTCTGATATGTGTGAAGACAAGGTCAGGTCTTATTTTGTCCAGTGAAGTGATTTACATTTGTCATTTTGCTTTGATACATAAATCATGACTTATAAGGCCAATGTCCTCTTAAATGAATGTGGGGAACTTCTCCCATATCCAAATCAATACTTTGTTTTTACATGATCAAAGAGCACATGTCTTTCATATTATGAAGAGATATTTTGAATGAAATTATTTCTAAATATATATATATATATATATATCAATTATTGGACCTCTTTCAGCAGGGAGATGAAGAGTTGTGTACTATAGTTTTGACACCCCTTCATCTTGAGTGTGGCAGAAGTAGCGATAAGAGGAGTACATGTCATTCCAGTCTCATGCATTCAAGGCAGCACAGATTTATCAGGTGTTGAATTACATTTGGCTCAACCTAGGTGTGCCAGTATTTTTCAGCAGCATGTCCTAACTACAAGTTATGCATGGTTTTTTTTGCAATTTATATGGAGCATAAAAAAATTCTACCTATCACTTAGTCTCATTTAATATATGGCATAGTAAACTCTTGTTGGTTCTTAACTATTATTATTATGCTGGTGTAACTCATTGTCATAATTGTACTATATAGTTATATTCTGTCAGTCGTGTAAGATAGTTCTGGTTTCATTTTAAATTGACCTAACTAAACCTTATGTTATGTCATTATTGAATTTATATATGGTACTTGCTTTTGAATTATTCAAGTACTGTATTTTTGGTTTAGAGATTTTGAATGTTACCTTTAGATCGTGAACTTGATATCATATAAATAGTACTTGATCATATACATGTCTCTCACGTAAAATAAAAACCAAAACTCATTCATTCATCATGTTCAACTGGGCTATTCTATAATGGTTAGAAATAACTTTAATTTGTTGTAATCAATATGTTTTATGATATATATTTTCTTGAAACGCATAAATCTGTGATTTTAAATCAAATAGTTAACACGAGGAGTTGTATTTTAATTTGCAATTATTGAAATGTCTTGAGGAGGAGTTCTATGTATAAATGTGTACATAATAGGCCTTTAAACGTATCTTTACCATGAATAGATAGAAGGGAGGCGTTTCATTGTGACATACTGCCCCATGTGTTTTACATAAACACTTTATTTTTAGACTTCGTAATATGCAAACACATGTACATGGATTGGCCATGAAAAATGATTGAGGAACTTGCTATGTTAGGGTTCCAATTCACAATATACATGTAATTACAAAATGCCAAACAAGTATTTTGATATATTTTAATTATTCTGAAGGCACTTGTAGTTAACTGGACATATTCACATTGTGAAATGGAAACCTGTATTTAGATATATGGGGCATTATTTCACATTAAATATTGATCATATTTATAACCAAGCAATTTTGTCATTGTTTTATTTACGAGGAGATGTTAAATTTTTGAAGGTGATTTCTCAGGGTGCTAGAAATTTTCTTTTCAGCTGACTCTGTCTGGGTTTCTTTGGTATTAATTGGGCAGATAACTGATTTAATCCTACATTTATTCGAACATTTTCTAAATATGTGGTAATTGTTTAAGTCTGTTAACAAATGTTGTTAACTGACTGATTCTCCCAATACTATACATATTTAATCCTTCATATCAAAAAAAGAAATAACCTTCATTGATCAATTAAAATTGATACATGTCATTTGAATATCATTTTTTGGGTGGTTTACAGGGGAATATGCTAGCTACATGTATGGCTTTATACTTTGGCTTGTTGAATTGGAGTTGAACTAAACAGTCTGCAGTACATGCAGGTTTATCAATCTATATTATGATATGTAACACTTTATTTTAATTACTACAGTTGTATATCTATTAAATCAATTGTACTTTTGACCTTATCAGAAGAAAAATGACATAGTTTTTAACTGCTTTATATCAGTAAGGTCAATGGAACATAGTTGAATACATAAGAATCCACACAATATTGTATCTTCTTTACAGAACCTTCTTTGATATTTTTCAAAAATATGAATACTTCAACATTAGGTTGATTTCAAATTATACTGTAGTAAACAGTGATGCTGTCTTTAATTTAGTTTTGGTCTACATCAAAATCAAACAGATCATGCCATGTATGAATGTAGGAAAAAGGTTTTATTACAAAGATACGATATTGTGTGGATGTGACTGTGAGGAGAGAAGTCAATAGTGGGTTAATAAAGTCACTCTACCCCTATTGTAATCATAAAGGCAGCTGCTGTACAAGAGAAGAGGGGAGTTTGTATAATAAACATTTATTCAATGATAATACAGAAGTTTGTTTTATATTATTTCAATTGTTATATAGCCAGCAAATAAAATGTCTTAAATCCAGGCCCGTGGCATTGGGCAAGTAAATGTCAAAATGGTTAATGATATGCAGTTTCATCGAAAGATATCCAATGTACACAAGAAGAGAACTAGGTTGTCCGTAGATACAAGACCAACATCTGTTAAAATTGTACATTTTACAACTCAGAACTTTCAAAAATAATGAACCTTGGATGTTGAGATGAGGACAAGGTCAACGAGCCAACAGTGAGACTGATGTCCCATGCTGCAACCCCAAAATAGATGACACATGTAAATTAATTGCACGTTTATCTTTTTGAAAAGTATTGAGCAATCAAACTGATTATCTATACTTAGTTTAAGCAGAAAATTTTCACTATCCAACTTGGTCATGGTTTCCAAGTAACTGGTAGTGAAACCATACACCAAGTTCTTGTCCCAAAGCATCGACCAATAAAATTAGTTAG
This sequence comes from Patella vulgata, assembly GCF_932274485.2. Taxonomy (NCBI): domain Eukaryota; kingdom Metazoa; phylum Mollusca; class Gastropoda; family Patellidae; genus Patella; species Patella vulgata. The sequence goes on from NC_065885.2 coordinate 52,659,028, forward strand.
CTTTAGCGGAAATCATTGAACTCATTTCAGACATTCACCTAAACATTCTACCTCAATTAAAAGCCGAGTTACGTTCCAAAGTCTTGACCAATCAAATTGCTTATCGCTATTTATCCCCAAGCAGAAAATTCTCATTATCTAACTTAGTCAAGGTATTGGTTTAATTAAAGTATACAATGAATTCATCTCTGTCTTGCAGGAATTGCTAAGCGCACAGCAATACTACATTCGGTTGGTCAATGTTGGCATGTGCTGTTGTCCTTCTGTAGTATTAAAGGGTTGTAATTTAAAAGTACATGTACGACTCAAAAGTTGCTTTAACTTCTATGTTATCAAGTATTTTAAATACCTGCGGACAGTGTATGTAATGCTTTCAACATATAAAATGGAACTTTCGGTTTAATCAAAAGTATACACAGCACAGACTAAGAGAGGCAAAGTACTTCCAACCATAATAATTCTTCATGGGTACCAGAATTAACTGGATGTCAAGATGAATAAATGTGACTGGCCACATGATAGCTCTCCCACAAAAGACCAGTGTGTAGTGGTATTAATTATTCTGGTTGGAATAAGCTATCCTGTTTTGTGCATAACACCTGACACAACTTGTAGCTATGAAGGGAAAAAAATGCCAGACTTTATGAAGGTACAATGAAATGGGGATTAAGGAATTATTTCAGTTTATTCTGGTCTAAAAAGTAACTGATAAAGTTTTCATGGCTGATCATTACCAAACATAGATCGAAACACCTTCAGTACACCTTCCCATACCACCATTGCTCGATTTAAGTTAGTTGTAAAATCACCTGCAAGACAAGAACAAAATTAATTTACTACGATGGCTAAAAATCATCTATCTTGGTCTACCTGAAATAACTGTGACAAATAACTACTCTAAATTTCGACATGATTCCCCTTCAAATGACTTATTGAATATTCCATGCAAGTCCAACAAATTTACCAAATCTAGAATATGAACTGCTGCGACAGTTTCAAGTGTCAAAAAATACACTGAATTTAATTAGGCGGTTTTCCTTGCTACCAGTTTTATTTAAAGCGGAAATTGCAAATTTTTAAGTTATATTTTTAAAATTTATTAAAATAAAGCCTGAAAATAGATGGTATCCATAAACAGTCCTACCTTGTTAAAGAATAATCCTATTAATCCATAATTCATTATTGCCAGCTGAGAAATTGGCAAAAATATCATTTTCCTCTTCATTTTCAAACGCTTGAAAAAAGCTTCTCCATGGTGGAGAATAGAAAACAAGGGAGCTAATTGGGAGGTAATTGTGTTATTATTTCCTGTGTAAATGAGTTTTAAGTGTGAGAATGACACCTATGATCGTATAATTGTGAGTTGACAACCTATTGAGCAAAAGACATAGAAATAATTACGTTTTGACTTTCTTCGAAAATTTGCAATTTCCGCTTTAAGAAACATACCATATTGAGTGTGAAGAAAAGCAAATATTGCCACAGCCGTCATTAAAATCACCTTCCATATCTTTTTTATTCTCTCTCTGGACAGTGTTCGAAACAATTTTTTCAATAATGTTGATCCATAACTTATCAAATCATCTGAAACTAAAAGTGTGTTTTACTTGATTAGATTTTGTTCAGAATTCATATTAGTAATGACAGGAAATGCTGATATTTTGTAAATTTATGCAAGTTATGCAACATGAAGTCTGTGAACATTCATTTAAAAAGGCATTGTATCTTATCTATAAATATAAACTGACATCTCACTGAAAAACATACATTGACGTAGGCTTTTAAGACGTACTTCACCTTGGCAGTCACTGCTACCTGGGTAGTGACTAAACGTGATTAAGACAATCGTTTTTAGGATACAGCTGTATTCTTAAAATATCTTAATCTAAGTATTTGTGAATAGGGCCCCTAACAATAGAATGCTTGCAAATTCGGAAAGCCTCAGGATCAGTAATGTACAAAATGTTCTAGCACTGCAGGATATTAACTCATAAAAACTCCAGAATTTGTATCATCTGTATTGGTATACATCAATTGGAATTGTTTAACTATAGAGGAAAGCTTTTTAAAAAAATAAATTACTAAAATACCTCCTGTGAGTCCTGTACTGTTTACAATGCCACTATTCTCTTCATTTGGTAGATGGGATTCTGAATGATCCGTTGACACTAATTGGGTTTGTGCACTTGTTTCTATTTTTTCAGATTTCTTAAAATTATCCAACATTTCTTCCTTTTCCCGAGAAGTTAACCCACCACAATTGTTTATAACTTTTGGAATCATGTCAAATCTGTGAGTTGACATGAGTATTTTTGTAACATAGACTTCTGCTACATCCTTATACTCAGATAGTTTATAGTTTTTGGGACACTGAAGCCATATTTTAGCTAATGCATGACATTGGATGTATTCTTTAACTTTGGCATATAGAAGGAGACTGGAAAATACACATAAACATTATGAGAAGATGCTGAGAGCTATCATAAATATTACCTTGAAATGGACAAAAGTGGTTCTAAAAGCACATATTAATGTAATATGAATGTATGTAAAGTGATTCATATTCAATATTTTGAAAAACATATTGTAATTTCTAATCAATTATGTTTGGTGAAATATGTAAACAGTTCAAATTGAACGGCAGTCATTTACACCTCGTGTTGTAGGATATTTTTTTATTTGCTGATTACAAAATGACACCCGAAATCATAGGGTACACGACTTGTGTACTGATTATAAAATGTTAATTATGTCTTAAATAATGGATATTAGTATCCTATAGTTTGACGGCAAGATAACAACATCAATATTGATTGAAATTGATAAATACTGAATTCTAATTCGTGTCTTTAATTTCAAATATTATGGAGAATATCGAGTTAAAGACTTAGCAGATAGCTCCTTTAAAGGCATAATTTTTTCATAAATTAACCGTGGTGATGAGGATTTGGAAGAATACTATGACTCACCATCCTTTATGCCCAACAGACTGGCTCCGGGATTCACCCCTTATTACATATCTTTGCTTTCGTGTTGCAAAAGCTTCCGAGTCGTAGGCATATCAAAAACAATATATCCTTTTATTTTTTCTAAAAGCTTATTCAAACATATGAGTGGCTATTGTTTTCTTAACTCAAACCACAATCTGTATTGCAAAAAGGATTGAAGGAAAAAATCTCAATTTTTTCATCCAATCTGAATCTTTAGCCAACAAATTCTAAAAAGGTCTATGCTTTAAATCTCTACATTTTGCTCGAAGTCATAAATTAAAAATCTATGGAAAAATCTAAATGGCTACTCACCACATATGTATTACTTTGGGAGGACAATTTTCAACATCATCATAAACTCTACGAATAAATGGGATGACATCATTCCACTGGTTCAATTCAGCATAAGCTTGAATTGACAAAACCACAGCAGAATTAACAAGACCACATCTGGAAAAATGAAAAATATGCGAGTAAATCAAAAATTGTATTAAAGGAGTGGGAGGCCATGGACATGGCAGACATTCAAATAAGAATTAACTATATATACCTCCAAAAAGAGATGGAAAAATAACAATTGATGGAATACAGCACTTCAATGTGAGCAACTGACCTTTAAATTCCCGTCTAAAACAACTGTCAACAATTCCATGTTATAGTTTTCAAAATCCAACTAACATTTTTGGAATTCAAATATGAACACTGTCACAAAGTTTAAAGAAAAAATATGAATTTGATTTGATTGATATGAACAGGGTGATAACTCGCGACTGACAACTTCAATTTCTAAATTTTTATTATATCATGGGGCTTATAATTAATGTTGGCATATAAAAAAAATCAGATAGAACTTTACTTTATTTTTATTACCGTACCAATTAAATGATTCACAAATAAGTTTTTAAAAATTACATACAATTTCGATTCCCAGTCCCTGTTTTCAACCACTGCGTCGGTACCATCAGGGCATTTTGGCGTCGAAAATTCCTCCACATGATCTACTAACTGTTCTGAATCTTTCAAAAGTAGAGAGCTTCCTCTTACTGGTGCACCAATATCGCTGTCCCTAATTTGCTCCAACTCTACCGACGAACGTAAGGACGAATTTTGCACATCTGAAAGAATTAAACCAGTCTCTTTTCCACGATAAATTATAGTGTTACACAATTCAATACATCTTAAGAACTGTTTAGAAATCAAGAAATCGGTAGCACTCTCTATGTCAGCTCTAAAATCTGAGATTATACAATATTCGCGATTTGCCATACTAGAATTTTTATGTTTACAAAAAAATCGCCATTTTTAGGTCATGTGACTATTAATTGGAGTTGTCTCCCTTGTCAACAGAAAATAAAATAGGGTTTCGGACCACAATGTTTCCATCAAGTTCAATAATGTTAAATTCCCCATGTTTGACTAATAATAGACCCCATATTTCTTATAAAGCATATTTCCATTTTTTTTCTTCCGAAACTACTGTTCGGATTACATGACTTTATTTTGATCACACTTTTGTACTGTGCATGGTCATTAACATTTCGACTAGTGTTCGGATATTCGAACAAGAATACTATTCGAATATTCGACGGGTCTTGAAATTTGTATTCGAATAGTATTCGAATACTTTAACGTGGCTTATATTCAATTTATTATAATTTCTAATTAATTATGAAATACGTGAAATTTCTGTTGACATGTGAACAATGCACAAGATTATATTTTAGCAATTGCCAGTGGATCTTTTACGTAAACTGCCAATTTGTACAAAAGACCTCGGCCTTCCATGACATCGCAACAAGTAGACGCGGACCTCAACCATACTCCAGTCATCTGCCATCTCCGTGAGATGCTCTTTTAGTTTATCCGAGGTATGTGAACCTGGACATGATTTCACTCCCAGAGTCTTAGCCATCATCTCCCAATCTGGTGATACAAAATGAGCGTTGAACTAATGCAAGACTCATTTTGTTCATCTGATGTCCATCTGTGGCCACAGCGGCTAACTTCTGACTTGGGTGATTCCTGATTTGATGTTAGTCGGAACGCACGGCATCATAGATTTCTTCCATTCTTTTTTTGAGTGTTTTACTTGACGGTAAATTGTGAGATGGATTTAGAGCTTCTACCAATTCCCGAAATGGTCATTGTCAATAAGAGAAAGGGGCTCATAATACTTGGCTACAAACTTGATCGATTTTTAAGTGATGTATTTTGCTGTGCCGAATCTCTGTCATACTTCTTTCTGTTGCCTGAAGATCTTACTTTGTGTAGAACTTTGTAATTGGCTGAGGGAGTATCTGGAGCTACGCAGCCATATTTCAGCTTCATGTGGTTCCAAAGATTAGCCTTGATTTGATATTAGTCAAGACAGCCAACTCCATCGCGGCACTAAATGGCTACCCAAAGTAGGGAACAAGCTACTTACCGAATAACTGTCTTTGAAAAAGGTAGATCTATGTAGGGGTAGCACCCTTACAAGCTGCAGTTAGGTAATCTAAGTAAGCTTTGAATGTAAATGTGGCAAGGGAAGTCGCCTTTAATAATATTTGAGAGCAAATAGAATAAATAATGTAGATATTCGAAAATATTCGAATATGGTGATTGCTATTCGAATATTATATTCGACGAGCAAATATTCGAATATTCGTGCCGAACACTTATTTCGACAAGACACTCCACACACAGGGAAGTGTTAAATAATAAGAGTACTCAGAAAAATGTAGAAAAAACTCCGAAGATAGGCACTCAAAACACAGAATGGGAGTACTAGTATTTCCGAAACATTCCATTCTTTAGGGTCCAGATTGCCGGTATTTTACTGTAGGCCCTATACGGAAAGTGGGGTAAGATCTGTTGAACCGATGATAATAATGCTAATGGGTGTCCTCTAGTTTAGCAGCTTTCTCAGATTAGTTATTAGTGTAATAGGCCTGCAGCCAGAATTTTTAGTGTTAAGTCCTGCTACATGGTCTTCGAAGCTAAACAAACTGTACATTTTTGGAAAGCTTATGACACCAGGAACACAAATCCGAGAAAAATGTTTGCACTAACTCGATTTAGGCCTGATGAAAATCGTAAAAATTGTCAAGTAAATGCTATATTTCTACTAACAATTGTGAAGTTGATGCCTTCATCCTCGGCGAAGAATAGGGTATTGGTTAAATTTTGATTTAAACAAAAATGCAGAAAACATAATGGACAAGGAAACATACGGAATTTTGGAAATCCATTAACGGTTATCTCCCTTTATGGAAAATATCAATAAATATTTAGTTTCCCCAATAAAATAGATATGGCTAAAACTAAATAATATTGTAATGTGAGTAACAATATTGTAATGGTGAGAAATGAAATCAAATGGAGTTTAATGTCTTTCTGTTCTGCACCAACCCGTATAATGAAGGTGAGCATACGCCATGCATTATAATGAGGGCGCGTGGGGTAGGGAGGTTGCAATGTACATGTACAGTTAGTATTCCTGCTTTCCATGCAAGTGTCATCAGTGCACAGCGTCTAGTTATTCGGATGGGATATAAAACTGAGGTCCAGTGTACACCTTGGCGTGCACGTAAAGGGGCTCTTGACAGTTTGAATTCGAAATAAAGAGTAGACCGTAACGTAGCTCTTTGGGCTAAATTCCGCCTAGCAAGGGGACCACGTGGCTAAGTGGGTAAGGCGCTGGCTCGCTAGCCTGGAGGTCGGGTGTTCGATCCCTGTATTGGCCGAGAAAGTTCATCCAGATTTTCCGGCGTGGTTCCCCCTTGTCAGTGATGCAGGACGGAGGGCCTGACAAGGACAGCTGTCTAGTCCTTCGGATGAGACGAGGTCCCGTGTATATATTGGAATGCACGTAAAAGATCCCCTGGCAGTTGGAATTCGATATAAGAGTAGGCGATAGTGCCGCTCCCCGGGCAAAATTTCCCTCATAGCACACTGTATGGCGTATGCCCGTCTTCATTAGCCCAGGTTAGGAGCAGAACAGTAGGACGTTAAATCCCATTTCATTTCATTTCATTTCCCCCTAGCAAAGTGCATGGCGTATGTATATCTTCATTATCCTGGTTGATACTGAACAGTCAGACATTAATTAAACTCTATCTGATCTTTTTTCTCTTCATTACAATTGCCACTCCCTTATTTTTCTTGGAACTCTCGGATTTGCGTTCCTGGTGTTAAACTTTCCAAAAATGCATAGTTTGTTTAGCTTCGAGGACCCTGTAGCGGAATTGTGTTTCTAAGCACGCTAGAAATTTTGACTGTAGGTCTGGGTTTTTTTTCTCTGAAATGTAACAACTTAATGCTGTATCATATGAATTTATTTATTTTCTCCTCTGCTAATGTTATCTGTATTGTCTTTTTTATTCTTTGAACACAATGACCATTTTGGTGTAATTTAAAGTGTAATTTTCTATGATAAATGCATTTCTTCTGTCTTAAGCGGACATTTTTATACCATAGCAAATATGTAGGTCTTATGAGCATAACAAAACTTTAGGAAGAAGTTATACTTAACCATTTAAGGTTAGGGCAACTTTATATTGGGTCACACTGTATAATAAACAATAGCAAGGAGTGCTCGGTAGCTTCGATGAACTAGGATTAGGATTGGCTCATCAGTTGTTCAAAAGTATTGACGGGTTATCGTAATTTATAAATATAGTAGTTACGAGGCAATCTTTATTCGTAAACACCGTGGTTATCAATAACGTCGTCATATAAACTTTATATCGATTTCTGATACTACCACATGTTGTACGTGACTCTTATCTATATTTAATTGAACTTGCATCTAATGTTTATTCAGGTTAAAGTGCCTATAGCTATATTCTTTGGAACTGTAAAATATACGAAAATGGGCCTTAATACATACTGATTACATTCAAATTTAATACGCCCCGCATTTTCATGTGGACTTATTATATCGTCGCCCCTGTACGTCCCATTTTGTTTGTGGACACTCTACAGGTCACGATTTTATCCGATTTTGACGAAGCTTGAAATATAGGTTTATACCCCCAAAGATCTCGGTTTCTGTCTATATTGGCATGTATCGGACCGTAACTTCGTAATTACGTTTCTAGCTTGTAGAGGTCACAATTTGTATCCGATTTTAATGGAACTTCAAATGTAGGTTTATGTGGCAAAGATCCCGGTTCCTTTCGATATTAGCGCATATATCGGACAGCAACTTCCTGGATTATGACCGTTGATTGTAAGAAAAATCACGTTTTTAGCTTGTGGACCCTCTAGAGGTCACGAGTTCGAATTCCGTGAAAATAGGACAGAAACTGTCCGACAAAATCACCGCTCCGCTGTACGTAAATGGTGTAAAAGTATGTAATACCATGGTTGTGGACCCTCTATAGAGGTAACAATTTTTATCCGATTATGATGAAACTTAAAATACATGTATATGTTTATATCCCAAAGATCCCTGTTCCTTTCGATTTTAGCGCGTATCGGATTATATCTCGCTGGATTATGGCCCCTGATTCTACGAACAATTCGCGTTTGTACCTGCTTATGCATTCTATACGGGTTTTTTAATTCTTATTATTGTGTTAATCAGCCATTTTTAATTACTTCCGCATTGTCTTTTGGGGATATGTTTTTCTTTGTTCATTACGCATGACGCTTGAAACCGTAAAATTTCAGGGTATAACATCAATATTGATTGAAATGGACCAATACTGAATACTAATTCGTGTTTTTAATTTCGAATATTATGAATAATATTGAGTTGGCGGTTTAGCTCCTTTAAACTTGTTAAGACCTCTAAAGTCACACCTCTGGTGGTTTTATTAAAATAAGATTTTACAATGGCAGAAACAAAGCCTATTGAATATAGAAATATCAGAAATATCATCTACGTGGGCCTGCTGTATGACTTGTCTCACACAGATCAGCCTTGTGACAATGTGGAGGTGGGGGCGGGTGTACGATGTTTCATATTTCATTCTCGAAATAACCTGGTTTAGTTGACTTTAGCCGCACTCTGGCCCTCTCTTGCATTGTCCATTGAAATAAATCCATTACATTACATGCTTACATGGATTTTAGTCAAAGTACATACGTTACCACCCTCTATCTGTTTACAATTAATGTAAGCCATACCCCAAGATCAATATGCCACATCAGATCAGTGATATGACTTGTATTAATATACACACAATTTCTATATAAGACGGAAAACCAACCTTTCGTGAAGATGGTGGGCCGATTGAAAATAGGTATTTACATTTACTAATATCTGGGTCGTTCTTTGTGAAATTTACAGAAATTCATTCCACTAAACATATCTTTCTTTCTATTCTGTGTTTATTTTTTTTTAAGAGCGAGTGAATGAATTTGGGGTTGAAGAAAATTGTTGCCAGCGTTAGTTTACATCCATTATCAAAAGGATAAATCAGATTTCAAAAGATTAGTTTTACAAAACGGACGCTGAATTGATTATAAAAATCTAGAAATTATCACGACAATTGGGTCTTACTCGTCAGCGATAAGAGCGGATTTTGTCAAAAGCGCCCAAAATATTTGTAGAAAGTGACTCACAAAGAATTATATTTTAACTTCTAAAATTCTATAACCAAAATTTAAATGATTTAATAAAATAACTTGAGAAAATTATGGATAAATGAAATGTTGTCAAAATGGCGTTATATCGACAAAGAGGAACTGCTACGAACCAACAGAAAAGTATAAATTTGTGATAAATGCAATAGATATCCAAAAAACAATTCATTTCAATTAAAAATATACGAGCCCACGCCTGTCACCCTTTTTACCTATGGCAATGAGCATAATACAATCACAAACAGGGATAAAAATACTAAATAAACATCGATATGAAGCAATATTATGATGTTGACAGTATATGATTTCGGCGGAAACGTGCGTTGAATAAAGCTATTTCACAGTCATAAAGTAATATCAGGTAGATCCACCATTACATGTTGGAGGTGGTGGGGGGGGGGGGGGGTTGTGGTTTTTATTTTGTTTTTTTGTTTGTTGTTATTATTGTTGTTTATTTTTAAAATAGATAATTTGTTTTTAAATCACATATAAATATGTCTGAGTAATCATTAAACGGACTTATAATAAAATGCTAAATCAATACAAACGTATATATACAATTAATCGGAGGTCTAAACACGATATAATTACTATTAATCATGAGAATAAACAATAATATAATTACTATTAATCACGATAATATCAATAATATAATTATTAGTAATCATGAGAACATAGAGAGAGAGAGAGAGAGAGAGAGAAAGAGAGAGATGGGGTTTAACGTCCACTCGACACAAACTAGGCCATTTCGGGACTAACATATGGTTTTAATTTTATTTCAATAATTCGCTCGCGCGTAGGGGTTTTTAGCAGTGGGAGGAAACCGGAGGACCCGGAGAAAACCCACGAGGTTGGTCAGGCGACCCTACTCCTTTTCACGTACAACCGGGGATTCGAAACCACGCCAGTTGACTCAATGACAGGCTTATGATACAACGCGCACGTGCTAACCATTCGGCCATTTCAAATACTAGTTTGTAAGTGTAGATAAATTCACAGAAAGTATATAATCAAGTGTTAGTTAGCTACACCAGGATCAAGAGATGGTCGATATTCAACGGCTTAGCTTAATTCATTTCACAAAAACATGGGCGACTATTGTAACTTGTAACTGATGTGTGGTGGTGTTCCCCCTTGTGGGGTGGCCCGTTTGAGAGAAAATTTGCGAAAACCTGATTGAAAACGGTGCTTTCTAGGATATACCTTGCAGTACCAAACCCCCAGAGACTGCAAAGCATCAAACACACAACATAATAAAAATAATTTGGACAGTGTAGAACACTTGAAACTTGCATATCTTTCTTATTGTTCATTCAACTGAACTGAATTTTGCTAACAGTTACATGGCATTTCCATCTATCACACTTTAAGTCTTGTAATTAGTTTGTTTATTCAGTGTAAGCTATAGTTCTCCCTTGTCGGTAATATGCCAGTTTATCAAAATTTCAACTGTCCATAATTTGTCAATTTTTGTATGAAACCTTTAAAATTAGAATATGGTGCGTAAAATATAATGCATCTATAAAATATTTTCATTGTCGGCCATTTTTTGGCAATACTTTGGGCACAACAACGGTCTTATCGATATTCTTGTCAGTGATTTGTTCGGCCACAGCGATTGTATTCGTCCTCACTATTTGTCGCGGTCCTCCATCCCTAACATTAACATTTCTCTTTATTTTTTCGTTCAAGGGTTGCTGAAATCTTTTACAGTTTTTATCAGTCTACAGTTGCTGATAGTTTTGTATTTAGTACTTCAAGCCGATTACCTACGATATGGGTTCTTGACGTCAAAGACAATAGGTTCTAGTTTACAGTTCTATAGAATATTCGATCCCAATGCAGCCATCACATTAAAAGATGCTTATTATAAAACTCATTATCAAAATTGTCAATATTCTGTTGTGAAAGAAAATGCTGTAAATTGCGGAAAACTGTTTACTCCGGAGGCCAAGTCATCTGAACCGGTGTCTTCTGTATCAGTTAATAAGGCATTATTGTGTAATCTTAATAAAATTACAAAAAACTGCCGGTTGTTTCGTCAGATCAACGGATATGACGACAAAGCGGTGACTAAAGAAGAAGAAGAATTCCCTTTAGCTTTTGGTATTCGTATTCATACGTCACCGCATCAAGCTGAACAACTTTTGCGCATGATTTATCGCCCTCAAAATTTTTATTGTTTCCATGTGGATTACAGAAGTCGTATCGACGTGTTTCAGTCAATGAATTCGATTGCCAATTGTTTCACGAATGTGGTCGTGTTATCAAATATATCAACTATCTATTCTTCCATACGATTAGTTGAAGCCGATTTGTTGTGCATGAAAGAAGCGTTGAAATCGGGAATAAAATGGAAATATTATATGAACATGGCCGGACAAGAAATACCGATTAAAACTAATCTGGAAATAGTCCGAATATGTCAGTTGTTGGACGGCCTTAATGACATATCAACACATCAGCCAAGTATGACTAGACTTATGTATCATTATAAGTTAGCAAAAACTGGGCCAAGAAGAACGAACGTTACAAAACAACCATTTGATGGAAATATATCATTTAGAAAGGGCAGTGCTTATGGTATGTTCTGTCGTGATTTTGTGCATTTTGCTGTTAACAGTAACATTGCCAAGAAACTAATGGAATATTTGGCGGATACCTATGCCCCCGAGGAGACGTTTATAAGTACATTAAATTATATTCCCGGTGCTCCTGGTGGATCAAATGCTAGTATTACGCACAGTAAACGAACATTCCTTTCTAGGTCTATGATTTGGCATTGGGATCGAATTAAATGTTCGGGGAGATATCGACGATCTGTGTGTGTTTTCAATAATGGTGCCCTCTCTTGGATAGCCAAACAACCAGAAGTCATTTTAAACAAAGTTGATGCTAACTATGATCAAATTATTATAGATTGTTTAGAGGAATATCTACATAATAAAACACAAAAAGCTGACTCATTGAACTTTAATTACACCAAATATCAACTTTTTCCTCATATTTCAACGAAAAAGTTAAAGGAATATACCATATCATAGTGTGATATGATTAGCCTATGCAAATTGTTTAGTATGTCATGTGGGCGATTGAATTATTGTCTGCTATGATAGTAGTGCTATGATGTTTTCACACCCATACATAATTTTTCAACACCCAATATTAACATTATGAGATCACGTGAGATTGCATCTTGCCCGCGAAAATCAACCCCTTCGTTGCTTTAAAGATGCATTATATATAAGATTTAGAATAATGATATATTTTATTAACGTTTCACAATCTATACAAAAGTTTTAAAACAATAATAGAGAGAGAGAGAAATAGGGTTTAACGTCAACTCGACACAAACTAGGTCATTTCGGGACTAACATATAATTCAATTTTATTTCAATAATTCGCTTGCGCGTAGGGGTCTTTAGCAGTGGGAGGAAACCGGAAGACCCGGCCACGCCAGTTGACTCAATGACAGACCTTATGATACAGCGCACACGTGCTAACCATTCAGTCATCCACCCCCCTAGTAAATGCAAATGTGTTGACATACATTTTGGGGGGATCTTTGATACCTACATTCTCAATTGCAATGACCTACATCTTAGTTAGCATAGACAGTACTTAGATGAAGAGCTGATGGTTCTTGCTATAGTAGTTCAAGATAGATAATTAAAAACGAATATATTGAAAATTTCATTCAAATTACTTTATTCTGGGCGAAGTTATGACTGTTGGAACATGGAGAGTAGATCGTTTATTATAGCATAACGTTACTTGACTACTGAGACTAAATCTCGATTATCCATTTTATCGTTAAATTTTTAAATCTCGCGGGTATTCAAATCCTTTTAAATCTCGACCATCCGATGGTCTAGAGAGTTGATTGTAGGCATGTCATGTGAATCAATGTCTAATAATAATTTGTTTAAGGTTTGAAGCCAGAAAAAGACCCACACTAGGTATCTTTAGTTCTTACATAATGCATCATTAATAAAATAGACATTGTACATTCATTATACTATTGTTTATAATCTGATATACATGTACTTCATCAATTTCGCTTGTCAGCTTGTGTTGTTGTTATTTAGATGATAGTATACCGCGTTCTTGTTTAACTGAATTTAACTTATGACATTGGTAAGATTGTGGGTGCCGCACAGTATTATATGTTTATTTATTTGCCGATATTAAAAAGTTGAAGAAATATTTGCTGTTTGTTGAATATATTGAGTTTGGCACCACAAAATTACTTAAAGATGCGCTATATAAGATTTAGATAAAGTGCTACCCGTGCTTGCTATAATATACTATTCAAAAAAAGTAGGGGATATTTGATTTTGGGGGCATAATACTAAAATATGCAAATGACTACGAAAAAAGTCACTATAGAACCTAACAGAAGAAACATTTCCAGTTACATGTGACGCCCAAACGCACCAATAGCTACCGCATGGAATGCAGGTGATGCTTGGGATCATCATGGGGGTCCAACCCAAGATTTGCACGACTCTGACTTTGAATGTTACAGTCATTGTGGCATTGAATTCCAGGGTGGAAACATCAGTTTAATTGTTTTAGTGACCAGAAAACAAATTTTGATATGCGTCGGCTTACCCAAAATGAAAGGTTACGTGCCCTTGGCATGCTACAGATCGGCACAACACAGGCGGTTGTGGCGCGGACGATGAATGTTTCTCAGTCTGTCATAAGCAGGCTATGGTCCAGATACCGTGATACACAATCTGTACAGGACAGACCACGCTCAGGTCGACCAAGGGCGACAACTCAAGCCCAGGATCGATTTATCCGTACCTTGGCCTTGAGAAATCGTGTCATCACAGCAAATCAGATCAGCGCTCGTCTTCAAACAGACACTGGTGTGAGAGTGAGTGGCCAGACGATTCGGAATCGACTGCATAGGGGTCACCTTCGCGCCCGACGTCCTCGCGTGATCCCTTGTTTGAGAGATCATCACATTCAGGCAAGACGTCGTTGGTGTAGGGATCGTCAACACTGGGATAATCGACGCTGGAGCAATGTGATGTTTTCAGATGAGTCAAGGTTCACTGTTGATTTTTTGGACAGACGTAGGAGGGTGTGGCGTCGTCGAAACGAGCGCTTCCAAGACGTTAACGTCATCAGACATGATCGATTTGGGGGTGGTTCTGTTATGGTGTGGGGAGGCATCACTGTTGCTGGAAGAACGGCTTTACATGTTGTTGCAGGGCGTGTTACAGGCCAGTACTACCGGGACAACATCTTGGCAGTCCATGTTGTGCCGTTCGCACGACGTCATGGCCGCCGTTTCATCTTCCAGGATGACAACGCAAGATGTCACAGGGCCAGGATCGTTACAGGTTACCTCCAACAACAGAACATCACCACATTACCTTGGCCAGCACTGAGTCCCGACCTCTCCCCCATCGAGCATGTCTGGGACATGCTTGGACAGAGGTTACGTCAACGTCAACAACGTCCTGCCAATGTCGAAGAACTTGCTGCGTTGCAACAGGAATGGGACAATCTGGACCAAAATGACCTTAGACGTCTCATTAGGAGTATGCCACGTCGGATCAATGCTTGTTTGGCAAACAGAGGAGGATTTACCCGCTACTGACTTGGTTGTGATGCTGTGGTAACTTTGCTGTTTGTCCCCGGGTATCATTTTACCCTTATAATGGCCAGTCTGTGCCTTACTTAGTCTAACGATCATTTGGAATAAATCGATGAATGTGAACTTCATTTCATTTTGTCATTTGTTTCTTCGTCAGTTTCATTAGGTGACTTTAATAACACTTAAAAATCAAATATCCCCTACTTTTTTTGAATAGTATAGTTTAAAAATAGATAATGAAATGAAATGAAATGGGGTTTAACGTCCTACTGTTCTGCTCCTAAACTGGGCTAATGAAGACGGGCATACGTCATACAGTGTGCTATGAGGAAAAGTTTGCCCGGGCAGCGGCGCTACGCCTACTCTTATATCAAATTCCATCTGCCGAGGGATCTTTTACGTGCACGCCAATGTGTACACTGGACCTTGGTTTTTTCGTCCCATCCGAAGGACTAGACAGCTGTCCTTGTCAGACCCTCCGTCCTGCATCACTGGCAAGGGGAAACCACACCGGAAAATCTGGATGAACTTTCTCGGCCAATGCAGAAATCGAACACCCGACTTCCTGGCTAGCGAGCCAGCGTCTTACCCACTTAGCCATCGTGATCCCCAAAATAGATAATGAAATATTGTTATAATAAAATTTCAGTCAACTTACTTTATTCTGAGTGAAGTTATGAATGTTGATGTTTTGACAAGAAATTACCAAAAAGGTCTCGATTGTCAAGTACCATTGCATCGAATTTCAGTCCTTCAATGGTCAGTATCTGTGAGTAAGACATTGTCTGTTCCACTCAATATCTTAGCCATCCAATGTTCTAGAGAGTTGATTATGAGTTTGTCGTGTAAACTTAATGGACACAGATCACCAAATAAGATCACCAAATATTTCTATTCTACGCCGTCACCCACGAATGTAGGGCCAATGTTATTTTTAGTCTTTCTCTCCCTTTCCCTTTTTCCCCCTTTTGCATGGCGATTTTTGTTGACTTTTTGGTGTAGAATGGAAGAAAAGGGTTTGAAAATACATTTTCTGCCAGGTTGTGGTGAATATTCATGATTTTGAGGCGGAAGGATACAAGAGTTGAGAGGTTGGTTAGGTTGAAATGTGGGGCCAAAAATTGCATGTTTACTTGTCTCTACAGTACTTCCAGCTTGTGTCTCAAGTTTTTCATGGTGAACCTCCTCGTACATGCTTGTGGGCAAGGGTTTGCCTCATGTTCCCCCGTCTGTGGCAGAAAGTGTTCTACCCAACGAAAATTTGGGAAAAAGTTAGAGCCGGTCTAAGAGACAAGAATTAACATTAAAGTCAATGGAGAAATCTTTAGTGATCTGAAGTCTGAGCTACACTGAGCTCTTCACACTTTGGTATTTAGGATTTATTTAAATATGTTAAAGTAAATATATTTGGGCAATAACATTTTCACCAAAGGGATACAGTTTTAATCTGGGTAAAATATATTTAATTTACATTTTAAAAAAAAAATGAATTTAATGAAAATATGATGAAAAGTGGGAAATTTGAAATAAAAATAAAAATAAAAACTATGTTGTACTATGTTGAAAAGGGAAATGTTTCGCCTTTACCGTTAGGATTTCAACATGTGTGTGTATTTAGTCCTTTTATTCAAATTCTCACTTGTATAGCTTATACACACATTTGAATTAATGAATGTATATTTTAAAACATATTACTCAGAAAATATAATACTGTATATCGACTTTTGATACTACATATACCACATGTTGTAAGTGACTTTATATTTAATTGTTGCATTTATGCTATGGACAGACGAGCGTATTTTTATCCCGATCGCGCCGATTGAAATTCGCCAGCGATTTTTTTACGGCCGATAACGAACGGGCACACGTAGCGATCGTCTCAAGAGCGTACGCCACTCTGTGAGTAATTATGTCGATCACATGACTTGTCGATCACATGACTTGTACAAAATGGCAGCCATTTTGAGATCATGTGATATCAACGATCTCGATGATTGGCTTATAAAAATGAATCGCCCGACAATATACGCTGGACACGGGCACACGAGCGAATTTAATCGCCGGCGAAAAATATTCGGCCGAAAATATCTAACATGCTAGATACGAGCGATTGATCGGGCGAATAGTTCGCCGAGCAGAATCGTCGTCGCCCTGAAGGGGCACACGGGCGTATTTTTCGAGCGATTTTAAAATTCGCAGCGATCGGGCGAAAAAATACGCTCGTCTGTCCCACTTTAATGTTTATCCACTTTAAACACCTTACGATCTCCAGAGTCATACCGATGTTGTTTTTGGAAGCATAAAATATCGATAAAATAAGATTTTACAGCAAGCTGTTACAGATATTTGACTTCTATAACATCCCTTCTTGTACACTGGAATGGTGTGTATATATATAATATATAACGCCTCCTTTTGAAAGAGCGACTTTCCCCTATGAAATACGTCCCTTACTCCAGATATTTAATACTTTAAAAGAGCGATGTTCCCCTATTAAGATATATAAGGCTACTGTTGAGAAGAGCGATTTCCCCCTGCAGATATTTAACGCATCCTTTGGAAAGAGCGACTTTCCCCTATAGCACCCACCCTTTCTTCCAGATATTTAATGTTTCTGTTGAAAAGAGCGACTTCCCCCAGATATTTAACGCATCCTTTGGAAAGAGCGACTTTCCCCTATAGCACCCACCCTTTCTTCCAGATATTTAATGTTTCTGTTGAAAAGAGCGACTTCCCCCAGATATTTAACACATCCTATTTAATGCTTTTATTGAAAAAAGCAGCGACTTTCCCATTTTTAAATTAAATTTTTAAATGGCGAACCGTTCTAATCTAGTTAGAATCTCGAGTACCCGATGCCATCGTGGGTTGCTTATGGTCTTGTTTTGTTAATAAATGCCTAATAATTAATCATTTATACAACATTACAGGCCCAAAGAAAGAACTGCAATAGGCATATTTAGCTCTTACATAATACATGTTTAATATAAAATAATTAATATGCAAATTAACATATCAATTAATACGATAATGACTACAATTATCTGGTCTTTTTTGTCTTTTTTTAAAACAAGAAAAAAAAGAAACCACGTCTGTTAATGGAGCTAAATCTCTAACTCAGTATTTTCCATAATATTCAAATTTAAAAACACAAATTAATTAGAATTCAATTTTAACCAATTTCAATCAATATTGATGTTCTTGCCGTGAAACAATAGGATCCTAATATCCAATATTTAAGACACAATTAACATTTTAGAATCAGTACACGAGTCGTGTACCCTATGATTTCGGGTGCCATATTGTAATGCACGAAAATAACATACCCTACAACACAATATGGAAGTAATTAGTAATGGCTGATTCACAGACGACAAAATAATAATTCAAAAAATGTGTAGAATGCACTAAGTTGGCGTAAACGACTGCCGTTTAATTTGAACTGTTCACGTATTTCACCGAACATAATTGATTAGTTTTCAATAATTGCCAGCAATTGATGACTCAGAGAGATTGATATTGTCATTGGGGATCACAAGGAAATTTTTTACACAGGTTTCGTGGATGTACTGGTTACAAAACCAATTTTGGCGGTAATGTCCCCAACCTTTTGTACTAGAGATGTTAATTAAATGTCATGGACTAATATATTCATTTTTCATTATCCACTTTTGAACTATTATAGCAAGAACGGTCAACTCTTTCTACATCTTACATAATTCATCTTCAATGCCTTTATTTCAAAACTAGGGCTATTGCAGTAACGTTTTACCAGCCAAAGCCATCAAAAGATGCATGTTGTATACATATATAGTTTATGGTCCGAAATAATGTGTCTTGTCCCTGGCTTATACTGGTGCACTGTTAAATATTCTAGTTCCTTGGCAACTGCAGAGCGGACGATGTCCACTGACAGTTCCTATCCGTCCCTATAGAGCTGTAATATAAAAAAAATACCGCATTTTCCTACCTCTGTTCTAGGGCTATTTTGGAATCCTTACCGACTATTTTTCACCGTGATTCTTCTTTATTCGCCAAAGGAATCATTTTTTTTATCACAACTGACACACATTTATAATAATTCAACACTATTTTCAAGTAGAATTCTGCGATTAAAAACATACACAAAATCGCTAATTCTACTTGAAAATAGTGTTGAATTATTATAAATTTGTGTCAAATATTATAGTGAGAAATGATTCCTTTTGGCGAAAAATAAAGAATCACGGCGGAAAACAGAATAGGTAGCCTGGGTGTTTCCAAAAGAGGTCAAGAGCGATATTTTACCGTATTTTCACATTACAGCTATATAGGGACGGATAGGAACTGTCAGTGGACATCGTCCGCTCAGAAATGAAATGAGGTTTAACGTCCTACTGGGCTAATGAAGACGGGCATAGGGCTTTGAAAGTATTTTTTTTCAAGATATTTTTATAAAACAGATACTAATGTATTTTAGGGCTGGTAGTAAACACCATATGAATGAAAAGGAAAATAAATTGTTAGTTTTTTTTATCTACTACGGTTAATTATCTCCAAAATAGGGAAATTACAGATTAATTTCATGGGTTATTGTTTCCTTTACCTAGTTTTTGTCAAGTCGATTCCGGTCATTTTTTATTTTTTGTGTCAAATGTTGGGAGGTTGCTTGTTCACGTGAGCATAAATTTTTTAAACCCACCCCATGAAAGAAGTAGCTATAGGGCGTCAAACTTTGGGTGACGAAAAATGTGGAATTTAGACAGGCTTTGATATCCAGTCCGTATACAGATCTCGATCACCAGAATCGTCTGACGTTAATATTGTGGTAACAGCACTGAGTCATCGATAAATTGTGTGAGCTTGGTCTTTCTGCTACGTATAGTAAAGGTGTAAGGACTTGCCAAAGTTGGTATTTGAGAAAAGACAGATTTTGGCAATTTCACCATATGAAAAATGTTTTTTCAATTTTCTCATACAGGAATTGAAAGATTTATCTAATATTGCACATTTATGTGTTTTGGGACTATCCCAACTTATAAACCAAATTTGGTCAAAATCTGTGATTGAAGCCTTAGCACCTTCTGCATGGTTTTCTCGCGGACACGCTCTTAAAACTAATATTAACACATACAATGTACCTTTAAACTGCAGGTTTTAAATCTTTGGCTGATACAATTCAAATACTAGCACATACACAGTTGGTGAAAGAAAACAACCGCGATTTACTAATATAAATATAAAACTTTTAGCAAGATTAGATGAAGAATCCAACCTCACACTACAAGATTCTAAAACATTTGATCAAGGTGATGTTACTAACAAACAAAAGAAACCTTCGGGTCAAAGGTGAAATGAAACACTAGCGAGTGAACTCGAACTCACTGGATACCTTTAAGAAGAGTGTACAGAATAGGACAGTTTAAAGATGCAGTGAAGTGTGACGTAATATTTAAGATTACATTAGCATTGTGGCCATATAAAATATCCAATAAATAGATAAAACCACTCTACTACATACTCCCTCCCTTTAGGAAAATGTTGTCCCTAACCTATTAAAACCAACTAATAAAACATATCTGGAAATAGTCTCTTACACAAAACTGGTAATGAGTTCAGAACAATCTGTAGTCGATCTGGTGACAGGCTCATATAATCTGATATTAGTGACTTTGCCAGCCAGGCCCCTAGCCAGCCTGAACTTTTTAGGGGCGGGGTCTCTCCCTCCGTACGAAGGGGATGCCGGGATCCTCCTCAGTGACGGATCATGAGGTCGCAGGACCCTGAGGCAGTCTAGCTGCCGGGCCCCAGTGACAAAATGATACCCTAAGGGGGGGGGGGAGCTTCTCTCCTCTTGGTGTGTAAGGGGTCCGGGGGTCCTCCCTCCGAGAAAATTTTTGAAATTTCGACCTGAAATGGGTCTGTGGAGTATATCCCGGGCGGGAAGTCATATATACTTAGTTCTAAGCAGAAAAAAACTATCGCAGAGAGGCCCCACTGCCAGTCCGGACCCGACGATATCGGTTCGCAATTCTTATCAAGCGAGCTGGTTGATTGAGAAACGGGAGCCCGAAGAAAATATTGGACAATTAACAAGACCACTACCTGTCAACCAGAAATAATATTTCGGGTTTAAGGTTATGGAAAGATTTCTGATATCAACTACCTAATAATTTCAAAACTCATCGAAAAAAGGCAACTATATTTCACGATTTTTGGGGAAATGGTTCTTCATAATTTTTTTCTAGCAAATATAATTTTTTTTTTTTTTTTTTTTTTGGTCACCAAATCGCCGGGCCCCATCGGAGCCCGGGCCAAGGCCATTTGCATCTGTTGCCCTCGCCATGATCCGTATGGTGGCTGATTGGTATCATGTCGTGATGTCGCGGTGTCGCCCTTCATAAGGCGACAACCCGACATCACTACATCTTAACCCGACACCACGACAACCCGACACTACGACATCACGAAATCACGACATTTTTAACCCGACACTGCGACATTTTCACCCGACACCACGACATTAAAAATGTCGTAATGTCGCGTAAAAATGTCGTACTGTCGGGTTAAAATGTCGTGATGTCGGGTTGTCGTGGTGTCGGGTTATCGGCCATATTCCTCTCAATACTATGATTACGTACACTGAAAGTTCCCCGGGATTTTGCAGCGTGGTGCAGAAAAGTAGGAAAAATGAATATAAGAGTAGGCCGTAGCGCCGCCGTCCGAGCAAAATGTCCCTCATAACACACTGAATGGTGTAAGCTCGTCTTCATTATCCCAGTCGGAGCAGAACAGTAGGACGTTAAACTCCATTTCATTTCATTTCGTTCTGCTCCGACTGGGCTAATGAAGACCTACATACCCTTTACAGTGTACTGCCAGAGGTCCTTTTACGTGCACGCCAATATGTAAATGGGGTCTCGGTTTTTCGTCCATCCGACGGAGGGCCTGACAGGGGATAACGTATAGTCTTTTGGATGGGACAAAAAATCGAGGTTCCGTGTACATATAAGCGAGCACGTAAAAGCCCCCTGACTGTTGGAATTCAATATAAGAGTAGGCCCTAGCGCCGCTATCCGAGCAAAGTTTGGCCCAGGGTACACAGTTGGACGTTAAACACAATTTCATTTTATTCAATTTTCCTACTTTTCTGCACCAATCGGGCTATTGAAGATAGGCATACGCTATGCAGAGTGCTATGACGGAAATTTTCAATGAACCGTGGCATTTCTTCATCGAAATTCAACTGTGAAGGATTCCTTCATGTGCACGCCAACGTGTAAACAGGGGCTTGTTTTTTGTTCCATCTACACAACTAGACAATTTACTTTGCCAGACAGGGGGTGGATGGCCGAATGGTTAGCACGTGCGCGCTGTATCATAAGGCCTGTCATTGAGTCAGCTGGCGTGGTTTCGAATCCCCGGTTGTACGTGACAAGGAGTAGGGTCGCCTGTCCAACCTCGTGGGTTTTCTTCGGGTCCTCCGATTTCCTCCCACTGCTAAAGACCCCTGCGCGCAAGCGAATTATTGAAATAAAATTAAATCATGTTAGTCCCGAAATAATCTAGTTTGTGTTGAGTGGACGTTAAACCCCACAATCCGACACCACGACAACCCGACACCACGACAACCCGACATCATGACATTTTAACCCGACAATACGACATTTTTACGCAACATTACGACATTTTTGATGTCGTGGTGTCAGGTGAAAATGTCGTATTGTGATGTCGTGTTGTCGTGTTAAAATGTCGTGATGTCGGGTTGTCGCCATATGAAGGGCGACATCACGACATGATACCAATCAGCCACCATAGTTTGGCCAATTTTCGCCCGGTATCGTAAGGCCGGCTAATCGAGACAAAGGAGACTTGATATGTTTGACTTCATTCACGGGAGATAACTACCACCACAAAAACAAGCACCTGCCTGACAACAAGTAAACAACGGTGCACCGTTGGAAAATTTGTTTTCTATTGTACTATTTTAACCGTTACAATGGCGCTTCACGAAAAAGTGATGAAAGGGGATATATCCGATTTTGCAAACCACATGAAGAAAATGGTAAATAGTAAAGAAAACAGGTAATATAATCTAGAATTTCCTCTATCCTATGAATGAATGCTTGAATTAAAATGAAATTTGTTGTGAATCCAATTTATTGTCAACTCAAGCCATAAGAATCATTAAGAACTCACGATTAAAGCCCAGTCTGTCGTCCCTTTATGACTACCTGTACACAATTCGCTTAATTTGATAGAGAAATGCTGGTCTCAAAATGACCTAGTTTGGATGAGACCCATATTCCCTTTTTTGGGCACTATTAGGGCCTATATAGGCCTATTATATAAAACTGCTATAAGTTTATATCAATGATTCAACACCAGAGAGGCAAGACATGATACACCAAAGGCTTTCATATAGTTTATAGTTTCTTCCTTTCAAAATACCCCCACCATCAACAAAAACATATAGTCCACTAGAAGTACTTATCTTATGGACTAAAATATCAAGCTCAACTGGACCACATCATGTTGTCTACTTGTTTGGCTTTAGGCTTCAATCGCTGCTCGCCAGTTTCTGATTAAAACTTACGTTTCTTGGCAGAGAAGATAGACATATATTTAAGATACCGTGTGATATATTTTTTTTTTACTTGCAGTGATATTAAATTTATGATCGGTCCAAATAAACAGTCAGTATATGCACATCGTTGCATTCTGTCCTCAAGGTGCGCCGTGTTTAAAGCCATGTTTTCCGAGCATGTCGGCAATAACAAACATACAACCAATGATAAAGATGTACCTCTTGTTCTCACAGAAACATCACCAGAAGTATTTCTTGCCATGTTGGAATTTATTTATACCAATTGTATTTCTATTTCCTCTAGAATAGTGAGTATTCCTATTATAATTAATTAGTGGTACCGGTATATCTTCTTATTTTTGTTGCCAGTAAGTAAATATACTTTCGTATGTATTAAAAAATAACAGTCCTTAGTATTTAGTACCAAATTTTTCAGGGTTTTTTTTTGTAATCTAAAATCCAAAATTGAATTGGTTTGGCCTTTCCCCTAGGGGGGTTGGATGGCTAAATGGTTAGCGTGTGCGCGCTGTATCATAAAGTCTGTCATTGAGTCAACTGATATGGTTTTGATTCCCTGGTTTTACGTGACAAGGAATAGAGTTGCCTGTCCAACCTCGTGGGTTTTCTCCGGGTCTTCCGGTTTCCTCCCACTGCTGAAGACCCCTACACACAAGTGAATTATTAAGATAAAATTAAACCATATGTTAGTCCCAAAATGACCTAGTTTGTGTCAAGTACACGGTAAACCCCATTTCTCTCTCTCCCCCCCCCCCTCCCTTTTCCCTAGCTAATATTCATTCAAGTTCGTTCTTTCGTGAGTTAACGTCCACCTCCATTCAAGTCCCAAGAACGCACTATCCCACTAAAAATCTTAGTTTTGAGTGACTCTGATATACTCTTACAGATCGAATATTTTAATGACCGCAAAATCATTTATATTTTCAGGCTGTTGATGTTTTAGCTTCTTCATTAGAATATGGTTTAGATGAGTTGAAAAGGGTGAGTCACAAAAGAAAGCATACCATACTTGAAAATGATTGCCGTTTCAGATTTGCCTCAGGACACATATTCTACAGATTAGTGCTAACCATTATTCAAAATGGGGCTAAACTTGTGCCGTCATCATTTTTTATTCGGGGTTAACTGTACATATATATACACAAACTTAAAATCTGTATGATAGTAGTTTTTCTAAAACAAATGAATGATTATTAAATCTGCCAACTGCAGGTCTTTCTTTAAGCCTGATGTAAATTATTAATTAGACATTAATTAACTTATCCAGACCATAATCAACTCTTGATGTCATCGCTAGCCTCCAATATTTACTGGATTATAATCCGATCTGCTGCTCAACTCTCACTCATGATTAAATCAAAAAGTGAAAATAATCAAGACTATGTTTTTTATCGTACCGACTTTAGTAATGATGATCGAAGCTAGGCCCAAAATTCATTTGCTAACTTCAGCAAATTCCCTTTACGTTATCTAGTTTTTAACTATTATAGTGAGAACTGTCAGCTCTTTATCTAATCTTCCATAATGTATCTTGAGATTAATTCAAATGAAATGAAATGCCATGGAGTTTAGTCTTACTTTTCTGCACCAATCTGACTAATGCTGTGTGCTATGAGGGATATTTAAATCAGACTAGGGCGCAATGGCCATATCTTATTTCGATTTACAACTGGCAAGAGATCTTAAACTCAACGCTAATGGTAAGCCGAGACCTCTGAAATGAATGCCGAAAATGTCATTTAAAATTAAGATATGCTGGTATTGTCTGTCTATATAATTTTGGAACCACTGTCTTATTTTGACTGTGGTTGGTATAAACGTAAGCGTTTGCTTCGAAATACATCTAGTTTAGTTTATTTTTCGGTGAGATTATTGTCAGCATTGACATAACAATAATATTTATAGTAAAGTGAGATCTTTAATGTTTTCATAGTTTTTTCTACGTTTTTTTATGTATTTTATTTAGTTATGTTCATCGTACCTTGTTGAGATTTTAAATACAAATAACGCTTGTGATACGATGCAAGCTGCAGTTTTATACAGCCAAGATGATTTAAAAGATAAAACGCTTCAATTTATAGATCAACATACAGCGGTAAGCATGTATTTATTTTCCACATTTGAGACGGATATCGACTTTTGTCTCTGGCAGTACACAAATCGCTATAATGTATGCTTAATCATTTTACAATAAATTCTAGTTGAAATGAAATGAAGTCAAATAGGGTTTAACATCCTACTGTTCTGCTCCGACTGGGCTAATGAAGACGGGGCATACGTCATACAGTGTGCTAGGTGGGAAACATTGTCCATTATCGCCTACTCTTATATATCGTATTACAACTGCCAAGGGATCTTTTACGTGCACGCCAATGTGTACACAGGACTTTGTTTTTTCCCATCCCACAGCTGTCATTCATTGTGAGATCCTCCGTCCTGCGTCACTGACAAGAAACCATGTCAGAAAATCCTGATGAACTTTCTCGACCAACACCGGGAGCAAACCCGCCACATCCAGGCCAGCATCTTACTCACTCAGTCACCGTGGCTCCCAAATTCCTAGTTACCATAACATCTTTGAAAGAAGTTTTTGTTAAGTATTGTTAATCTAAATTAAAGTGTTTTTTAGGGGGTTTTATTTGGAGATGTAGCCTATATAATATTACCCCTTTCTGGTTGTTGTTTAATAAAATGAATTAATGTCTTAATACTCCATTTCTACTTTCAGGATGTGTTTAGATCTAAAGGGTTTCAAGAATTATCAGCTGATTCGCTGGCCACCATATTAAAAAGTGATAATTTAGCTATTGATGAAATGGAATTATATAGATCTGTGAAAGAATGGGCAACAGTAAATTCGGTAAATTTAACATAGCATTATTTTTCGATATATTTCGGCATGGCTTTTCTTGCAGGTAATTTTCTTCATAATATGTAGCATTCAGTCGTTCCGACAAAGAAAGGTTACATCAAGGAAAAAGATAAGAATATGATGGACGTTTGATTTGGAAACCAAATGTGTACTGAAATCGGAAATCGTCTGTTATTGGATGATTAATGAACGTTTGATCCGTTTTACATCCTTTCAATCGGTCCCAAAAGGAAAATATTGTGTGCATGCACGGGCAACACAGTTTGTCCTTTATAAGGTAATTGTTTTGGATGTATGCCTTCATAGTTAATTTGCTGAGGGCATGACAAGGGACAGCGTAGGCCTATAGTCGTTCGGATGAAACGAAAATCTGAAGTAGAATTTGTTTGAGTTTCGACTCCTGATAACTTCTGTATCGTCCACTTGATACAAACTTGGTCATTTCAGGACTAACATATGGTTCAATTTTATTTCAATAACTCGCCTGTCATGTACAACCGGGGAATCCAAACCACGCCAGTTGACTCAATTACAGACCTTATAATTCAACGCGCACGTGCTAACCATTCGGCCATCCCACTCCCAGCATGTTTTGTAAATTAAGTATTTGATTACAAATATGTTACAGGCCCGGAACTCCTAAATACCCTTTTAATCTGGCCCCAAAAGTCACTACACATAGCTTGTGGTTATAAAAAATTTGCCTTCGAAAATGTAAAACCCATTACCGCAAATTGAAATTATTCGGTGACTATTTTAACACACTTTATTGTTTTTGATAAAAGAATTTATTTCAATACAAATTATGTGTTGAAAATTTGTTTTAAATTGCGTAAGGCTTCAATGAATGTACCGATGTAGCGGCAACCACGTTGACGCTACAATATTGCAGCTAGTCGTGAAGAAGCAAAAGAAAACTGTGTTATCTTGTACTATAATATAAGTAATTTTAACTTAAACATACATTATGCAAGAGCTAAATCTGTCTAATGCTACAATATTGCAGCTAGTCGTGAAGAAGCAAAAGAAAACTGTGTTATCTTGTACTATAATATAAGTAATTTTAACTTAAACATACATTATGCAAGAGCTAAATCTGTCTAATGCATGTTTTTCTTTAGGCAGGCCTGAAATGTTATCTAAATTATTAATTAGACATTAATTAACCTATCCAGGCCATAATCAACTCTAGATGGCATCGCTAGCCTGCGATCTTTAGTGGATTGTGGGCCGATTTACTGCATAACTTTCCTTCACGATTTAATGATTAAATGGATAATCGAGACTATGCTGTTTATCGTACTGACTTTAGTAATGATGATCAAGGCTATGTGGAAATTTCAACCACTTTGTTCTCTGTTCATAGTGGATCAATTTGAATGAAATTTTCAGCAAATTGCCTTTACATTATCTAGTTTTTAACTATTATAGTGAGAACTGCCAACTCGTTATCGAATCTCCCATAATGTATCTTTAATATATTATTTTAGGCTGTGGATGGTAAACCAATAAAAGAAGTTGGTCAGCAGTTTGTCAGTTTAATTCGTCTACCTCTTTTTTCACCAGAAGAACTTGCAAATTTAGAAGAAGAAAATAAAAAAGAAAACTTTATACCGGTAAGTAAAAGAGTGCTGGCATCTATTTTGGTCCACACATGTGTAGCCCCAGATTTTGTGAATCTCACTGTGCTAAAGCATGCTTTTTTTATGTAATTATTACAAGCTACGTTTTAATTTTCCCGTTCAATAGAACAACAATTGTTTCCTATAACAAATGTTTTTTTCGGAAAGATTACATTTCAAACCCTTTTAAATCGGCAAATTGAATGATGTGATTTTATGAGTGTTGATTTTCCTTTTCTGTTTATAGGTTGAATCATTTGCATTTGCGTGGAAAGTTCACGCACTTAAACATGGAGAAAAGGGAAACCCCCTCACTACTAAAAGGAAAGGAACGAATCCCAGAGATGTTCATAAATATATAGATAATTCAAAATAGACATTTGACTATTGATTAGTGCGACAATGAAGCTTGCGTTTTAATACTGTATCCATGATAAAGCTGCGAAAATGTGAAATGGAATTTCTGTACATTATATATAAGAAAACAATTTCTTCTTGTAAATAATTAAAATTTTATAGAGGAGGCTTTATCTAAAGATAGCAGGGTAATGATTGTGATTGGTGCATGCACAACATGACAACGAATAGTCTCTCTCTCTCTCTATTCTGAAATTTTATATCTTCCATATGCAACTTTTGCCAGTCCCCTTGATATTAATAATATGCATTGACACTGGACCCATTCAGCATTGCATCTGTCTCGTATAAACTGAAAAAGGTTTTTCGAGAATTACCTATACGACAGGTATTTTAATGTAGCATTTGCCAACTTAAAGATGCATTATGTAAGAATTAGATAAAGAGCTGGAGGTTCTTGCTATATTAGTTCCAAAAAAGGTAATGAAAATTGAATACATGCATATTGAAAATTTAAGTCAGATTACTTCAGTCTGAGCAAAGTTATGGGTGCTTGAAGTTTTGACATGTGGCCTTAATTGTCAAGTAACATTGCAACGATAATCCAAAAAAGTCTTGATTATCCAATCTAACATTAAATGGCGCGGGTGTTCTAATCCATTCAATATCTTGGTCACCCGATGGTACAGAGAGTTGGTTTTGACCTTGCCATGTGAATGAATGTCTAAATAGTAATTTACATAACATTGAGGTCAGAAAAAGGACCTGCAATAGGCACATGTAGCTCTCACATAATGCATCTTTAATGATAATATAGTTTTAATCTTCTTTTAAAGGTTTTGCAATTCATTTATCACATGAGAAAATTAAATATGTACATAGTAAATCATTCATCAGTGCTTGCAATCCTTAAAAGTCGTCATTAGTGATAATTATATACAGTCTTGGTATTAAGTTTATTTTATGTAAAAAAAATATCCAATATAGAATTTATTTATTTATTAAATATATTGTAATGCATGGAATTTTCTATTTTTTGGGCGAAGCAAATGGGGCTATAGACGAATATATTCCGAGTTTTGGTTGTATATATGTAGAGAAATGGGGTTTAACGTACCCTCGACACAAACTAGGTCATTTCGGGACTAACATATGATTTAATTATATTTCAAGATTGGACAGGCGACTCTACTCCTCATCACTACAACTGGGGAATCGAAACCACCCGAGTTGACTCAATGACAAGACCTTATGATACAAAGGGCAAGCACTAACCATTCGACTCCCCCCCCCCCCCCAAAAAAAAAGATTTATGTGGTCTATTTTTGGGTAGCAACCATAGAATTTTCGGACAAAGGTATTATTTTCCGGGAATATTTTGGGCCCAAAACGAAAGACAAATTGATAAACATATTGATTTCCTCAAATAAATTGTCTCAAGGATCAATAAATTCCCTACCACATCAAAAACGGTATGGGATAGGATTTGCAGGATTAAACGTAGAAGTAGTGTATTATCAGTTAACCACCTAAATGTTGATAATACCACCATTACAACATTTCCGGATATTGCTAATTCTCTGGTGAGTGCATTTTCATTCAATTAAACATCATTCTTCTCTGATGCCTTTCAAGACACTAAATAGCAACAGGAAAAAAGGCGACTTAATTTCAAGTCCCGCAATGATGAATGCTACAGTGATAATTTTTCCGTTACTGAGCTACGTGATTCGCTTTAGCTAGTTCGCAATACTGTAATTGGTCCAGATGAAGGTTTTAAAACATTTACCTTTTCCAACATGTTTCATTTAATTGGATCTTTTTAACCGGATTTGGGTAGATGGGAATTTTTCTCCTTCGTGGCATGAAGCCACAATAATTCCCGTTCCTAAACCGGGATTCTACAAATACTACTGCCTATCGTCCGATCCCTTTGTCTAGCTGCATTTGCATGACCATGTAGATAATGATCAATAGAAGGTTTGTGTGATACCTTAAGTCCAACAAGCTTATTACTGACCTCCAGTTTGGATTTCGGTACCAAAGGAGCACTCTCGTTAGATTTGAAACCTTCGTCACTGACGCTTTCATCCAGAAGCAACATTTAGTTGCTATATTTTTTGATCTGGGGAAATCGTATGATACCACATTATTAGAATTTATCAGCAAAGATATCGTCTTTTGCGCCACTCCCCAGTCACGTCGATATAAAGGGGAATGATCAAGAAGATTTAGCTGCCAAAAGCTGCTTTAGATCTTCCCCTATCTCAATTTTTAATTCCATATACAGATTTTAAAAGTTGTGTAACGGTCTTGGGATCTTGCAGGCACTAACAAACTTTGTCACATTAAGCCTCTCTTGGGTGATTTGTCAACTCCTATAGGTCCGGGTCTGTATTGTAAATTGCTTGATTTTTTAAAGGAGATCACATTTTTACAGAAAATTAGTGTTTTTGCATTTCTTGTATTTTAATTATACACACATAAAGATTTGTGATATTTGTTTTTAATATATATGAAACTATATATTGTGATTATTATATAGCCTGTTTTGAGCTGAAGTGCCATAACCCTTTCTTACACGACAGTAGTCTTAAAATCCGTCATCACTCTCGCTTTGCTCAGTTGAGCTTAAAATACACTTTCGCAGTCCTTAATATCTAGTCTGAAAGAGGACGGACGAAGTGTCTTTATCCCAACATACTTGAAGAATCATATTTGTGTGATACTTTATACAAAACAAAATGATGTCCTGGGATTTTTTTTTATAAAAAAACAACTTCTAACTTGCAATACAGAACAAAATCCATATAGGCCAACATATTTACAATTACAAATGATTCAGATATTTACAATGCCAGTTTCTCGTGGTTAATTGATTTATGTACAAAAAATGGCAATAATTTACAAAGGCAATTAAAATATGATGTTCTTAGATATTCTTTTAGATTAAGATGCATGATCTTTAGTCCTCTCAAAAATAATATATTCCAAGGAACAAATATATACAAAAGAACTAATTATAATAATATGTACAATTAAAAATATATTTATATTGTCTTTAATTAAGTAACTGGAAAATGCACTCGGTGTTTCAGTTGATGATTTCTATTATTGGATTTATCATAATTTTGCTTTGTACACATCAATGGCATACTCTACGTATCAACATACTAGCAAAGTGTGCTTTATGTCCTGAATAATTATAAATTTTCTCCTGAATATCCATTTTATCAGAAGTAATTTTGTTATTAAGTATTTCATTCCGTTATGTATCTGTCTGGACCCGAAGATGATTCCGAAATAGAACAAATAGGACGTATTCCTTCAGTGGGTTGATATAAGATGTTGTCGAAAGCTTGGCCTGTCGAAGATGATCTGGGATATAAATCTGTAATAATAGCTGCAGATCTTTTCAGCCTAGAAATTAATTATAATAATTTTGTATAATAATTATAAGCAATAATAAATGACAGTCATGTTTTATCAAGAGAGCGTTTGGTCAATCTAGAAAACATAAACATTTTTACAAAATCGCCCAAGATCGACTAGGATCAATTATTACATAATAGCTAAATCTGACTATTGTCGGTTTTTATTTTGGTTTCAAAAGTTATATAAATTATTATTTAGATATGTATTCACATGACAAGCCTATAATCAACTCTCTAGACAATCGGGTGGCGCAGATGTAAACGGATTGAAATACGATCGCCATTTAATGATTTAATCTAAAAATAGAGAAGCTAGGCTGAGTCTCGATTAACAAGTAACGATAATAAACAATCTATGTCAAAACTCCAAATAGTGATAACATGGCTCAGAATAAAGTAATTTGAATGAAATTTTCAATGTATTAATTTTGAATTATCTATAATGGAACTATTATAGCAAGAACGATCCGCTCTTTGTCTAAACTTACATAATGTGTCTTTAAGTACGTGGAATTCGTAAAAGTATGTGTGAAATGAAATGAAATGTCTTACTTTCTGTGCCATTCGTGCTCATGAATACGGTTGTGTGGCAGTCTACTGTAGGGATATTTTTAGCATGCTGCAAGTAGTAAGTACAAACAGGACTATCGTGCCACCCGAACGACCTGGCGTTTTTCCTTACCAGGCACCTCTGTCCTGCACCACTGACATGGCGGTAACCATGGCAGCTACCGCGGCTTTCGTGAACGGTCAGTTAGAGTCGACAGACGACTCTACTGTTGGTCACGTACAAGCGGGGAATCGAAACAACACTCGACACAAAGTAGGTCTTTCCGGGATAAACGTAATAATTTTATTTCAATAAGGACCCGGAGAAAACCCACGAGGTTGGAAAGGAGACCCGACTCCACTGCACGTACAAGCTGGGAATCGAAACCTCGCCACCCGACTCAATGACAGACCCGATGATCTAACGTACACCCAAGACCCAACCTCCCGAAAAGTAAAAAAGGAATTGCTTGAAGTTCAAGGTCAACGCTGCCATCACTATCTTAGGTTAAATCTCGTTTACGTTTCCTGGAGTCATTCTGCGAGTTGTTCAAGTACTTGGTATGATTACCTCATTTAAGTTGTTTATTTATGAAATAAGCCGAAGGTATTCATTGTAATGATTGACGAGTAATAATTAACTCTTTGTAATCGGCCGAAAGTAGATTGATTTATGATACGTGACCGGTTCATTGTTTTACCAATCGGCCTGATAATTAATTCTTTGCAAATCGGCCGAAAGTAGATTGATTCGGGATAATTTAGTGGCCGGTTCATTGTTTTACCAATCGGCTAGATTAAAGATCAATCGGCTAAAGCCGACAAAAAACAGCCGATTAAGATCCCTGCACCCAACCTCCCGAAAAGTAAAAAAGGAATTGGGGTGGGTTTGGCTGTTCATGGTATTGAGATCCGCTACAGATGACTTACCTATTTTTCTTCACTCGAACAATAACTATAGCTATGATACAACAAACCGCTACAGCTACACATATCATAGCAACAATCCATTTAGTATCCAATACCTGAAACTGTTATATGGAAAACAATTAACTGTTTATTTATAGTATTCCATAAAATTGTGAACTATACTAAAATGTCATAAAAATAATTTAGTTGGCTGTTTTGGTATGGTGTATTGTGTTTATTTATTTGGGTTGTTGTTTTTCTTTCATTTTATATTGGGGTCGGGGTGGGGGTGGTTGGTAGAGTGGTCTGACCTTTGTGCCGCAGATCATAAGGCCGGTTATCCATGCTGGTGGCTAGCCAGTTTCCTCTCACTTCTAAAGCTCCATCCTCCGGTATATGTTTCTGGATCTTGCATCATTGTATAAGACACTGTATCCGCGTGAATTCCAAGCGCAAGGATGTTGTATGTATTTTCACAAACAACATAAAACCAAGACTGGGACAATTGAAAGCTTCGAGGCAACGGGAAGTAATCGGGTTTTACTTGCCGTTCAGCACCATAAGCAGTCTGATGCATTATAAATGGACTTTTAAACAAATAATAAATATTAGAAACATCTACTGATTGGTCAAATCAAAATCATCAATAACTAGACGAAAATCTTGTTCTGTGAGAATATTTAGGTGAAGTTTTACCGGATTCGAGTCTTGTTTTGCTGTTAGCGCATTTCTTGTCGTGCCCTCGTAGATTTCATATGGAATTTGCCTGTAGAATTGTTCGGCTGTCAAATCACTTAATAGTTTTTCTAATTTTTGTTTAGGTATCCTCCTTCTTCCAGACACCACTCGAAATGAAACGGACGTTATTTCTTCACTGTAATACAAAATGTTGACATATTTATTCTTTTATCTTCATTAGCCAAGTCACAGTAGAATAATAGAACATTAAACCCTGTTTCGTTTCTATGTTACGATATATCGTAATTCAAATTATCAAAGTATCCAATGGACTTATGAAGATGGGTATATGTGTAATATTTTACTCGAATATCGGCGTTTCAGCTTATACAATGTACGTGCATACAACTTGCCAATGGTCAACATGGGATCTTGGATTTTCGTCCCATTGGAACGAGTCCATAATTTGTTTAACATAAATTGGTCGTTACACAAGGGAGGATCTAGTAAGGGCACACCCGGCACACTTCCCCCGCCATAGCTAGATCCAGGGATAGGGGGCGCTTTTTAGAACCGGATTCTTGTCTCAAATCACTGGAAATGCTTTTTCCAGGCTTCTAGGTTTCAAAATTTTCCGGGTAAGAAACACCGCCATCACCCCCTTAGTGCGCTTCACGGCTTCGACGCTGGCAGCCGGGGGCTTCGCTGCCCGTGCACCCCCTATCCATAGTCTCTGGGCACGTTGGTCGTTGGCTTCGTATTGCGTCCAATGGAAAGGGTGCGGTTCGGCGCCCAGGGGGAGGGGGGCTGCCACCCTTGCCCCCTTCCCCCGCTAGCTACGGACCTGCCTAGTTGTTCGGATGAGAGTGTCTTGTATATCACTGGTAACCCGTTAAAGACCCCCGAAATCAGAGTAGACAGTTGTCCCACACCAGACCAAAAAGTCCCTCATCCTACTACCTGGCCTATGCACGTTTCCATTAGCCCATTTGGTGCAGAAAAGGACGGCGTTAAACGCCATTTCCATTTTTAATTGTTAACCATAATTAAGTTCTTACCCCATTTGTCCAAAAACAAACTCAGTTTTTACCGCCATTCGTATTCCCGAGTCTTCGTAATTACCATACTGTATTAGAATCTTTTTTATACCATTCCTTACTATACCTTCATCTACCTTACTTAAAGAACCCTTTACGTAAAACGGTATCCTTATTTCTGAAAATAATATCTTGACGTACAATAGGTTTAAAAAAATGAAATTAAAGTTATTGCTATTTCAACAAGACCATGCTTTAAAACCTGTGCAGATCAACAGGGCATACATAACGTACAATATGCTTTTCGGATGGAGGTACATTAAAGAACCCATGACAGTTGGAAATTGAATTAAAAGTAGGCCGCTCTCCGATCAAAAACGTCCTTCATAGCACACAGCATGGCTGATGTTCGTCTTCAATTGGTCCGACTAGTGCAGAAAAATAAGACATTAAACAAATATTTCATTTTATTTTAGCTGATGTGCCATGCAAAATGTAAATGATGTGAATTATATTAATGATAATGCTGCTTTGGATGTGGTGTACACCCGATGTTATAAACGATTATGAAACATAAAAAAATCCTAAATACCTTTTGGTTTGTAAAATATTTGGGATGTTGTTGGTAAATGCGTTGTTATTTCTGTGGTTGTTATTGGTGTAGTTGTTTCTATATATTCAATTTCAGTGGTTGTTTCATCTGAATAGTCAGTCGATTTTATAGTATCGTCTGTAGTTGTTTCGTTGCAGTAAACGCCTGACCAATCGCTGGAACAGTTACAGTAAAAATTGCCATTTTCCTCTTCCACGCATGTTGCATTATTATAACAAGTTCCTCCATCATAACATGGGCCTATTGATGATTCACAGAGTGGACCGGTGGACATGTCATCACAGATACACCCAAAACTGCCATCATAGTCTATGCACGTCGAGTTGTTAAAGCATGGATTGGTTGAACATTCATCGATATTTTGAGAGCAATTCCAGTCAGTCCTGCCATCAGCGCAGATACAGTTATAGCCTTCAGGTAAATTGATACACGTCGATCCCTCATTACAACTATTGTTGACACAATAATCAATTTCACTTTCACAATATACACCTGAAATTTATTTATATAGAATGGCGAATATCAAGGTGTTATAAACAACACTGTTCACTACAAGTATATATTATACTGATGAATGGATCTCACAATTTGTCTGCGATATCACCCAAGGTGGAAGCGGACGTAAAACCCTACGAACGAACGGGACTCACAAAGGTTGGGATGGCCCAATGTCTAGGGTGTTTCGCTTCGAGCTCTAGCTGGCCAGGCAACTCATGCTTGTCGTCTTGGTTTTGATCCCTGTCGTGAGCGTACAAGGCTTGGAGATAGGGGCGCCTTCTCAACCTGGTGGGTTTACTCTGGGTACTCCGGTTTCCTCCTGCGATATCACACAACGTTAAGACGGAGGGATAGAATAGGGTTTAACGTCTCGTCAACATAACACTGTGATCATTTTGAGACTAACATGTTACATGTTTTATTTCAATGGTCACGTGTGCAATGCCATGAATTCCATCTGCAAAGGGTTCTTTTACGTGTAGGCTAACCACTGGGTACACTCATAGGCGTACAGAGAAATTTTTGACTGGGGGGGCGGTGGTGGTTGGTGCCCAAAAAATGTAGTTAGGTTCTTAGTATGTTACATAATAATAATAAATTTGCTGTTAAATTGGACACATTCAAGAAAGCAATATTATTTTATACAACTTTTACAAAGTACAATTGTGTGCCCAAATTTTCCCAGCATTTGGTGACCAAAATGGGGGGGGCGGCTGCCCAACTAGCTCAAGCGAATAATGGATATAAAATTAAACCATATGCTGGTCCCGAAATGACCTAGTTTGTGTCGAGTGGACGTTAAGCCCCATCTCTCTCTCTCACTCTCTTAAAACGTTCTTCTCGGCCCACAACAGGATCCAAGCCAGGGACATTATGGTCGAGAGGCCCGTGCCCTATCGCTCGGCCACCCCGGCCCCAAAACTGATTGACAAAACATGGACAGGATGATGAGTTAAACCACATTGGACAAAAATAATTATAATCCTCCATCGCGCATGGGTGCCACTGTAATAGGGTGAATCTATTTTGGGATGGTTGTAATTTTGGATTATTACTAAGTCCTTACCAGAACAAGATGGCATAACTTTGTGACATTAGACCAATCGCCCGCTTTTTGGATCGGTAATAACTATAGTCCAAATGTCTGGCCTTTTCATCGGCCCTGCCATCTGGGGTAACTATTTTGATGGCCGAAGCCTAGGGGACAGTTTTTTTTTCATTTTAGAAAATATGTTGCTCTGCACTTACCAGTATATCCAACATAACATTCACAAACAAAAGCATCAATATGATCAACACATGTAGCATTGTTTACACATGGTTCATCAACACAGTCATCAATATTTTCTTCACATAGTTCACCAGTATAACCTGCTATACAACTACAGTTAAACCCGTCTATCTCTCCCATACAGGTGGCCTGATTCTGACAGGGACTGGCACTACAATAATCTTCTTCACAGAGACCTCCACCATATCCTAGAGGGCACTCACATTTATACGAACCTATTAAATTCACACACAGTCCACCATTTAAACATGGCTCAGATTCACATTCGTTTACATCCAATTCGCACTGTTTACCTGCAAGAGAAATCAAAATTTCATTCATAGTACACTGTATGGTGTATGCCCGGCCGTCTTCAATGGCCCAGTCGGAGCAGAACAGTAGGACATTTAACCCCATTTCAATTTATTTCCATTACTATATCATTGCTTTGGATTCGGATCCTTTATACTTGGAAACTTGCACGGGTTAAAATCTAGCATCCATATAATGTAATAATCATTAATTGTCAATTTCCATAGCCTTTCTTAGCAGTTCAGACTATCGATGGATAGGGAAACTTCAATTGGACAGTAGTCAATTTTATCATATTGCACCAAATACAAAATAAATAGCACAATTAAATGTCTTGTAAGATATTGATTTTTATGACGTACTCTTGAAATATCCATCTGATTAAAACACAGATCCTATTTCATTTCGTTTTTTTTTTAGTTCAAAATTTCGTTTTATTTGTCTGTACTACAATAGGATCTGGAAAAGTTGTTAATGTAACCTGTGTTGTGGATGGCGTGAGGGATTAGCCAATTTAACCATCAGTTACGGCGACGTCAAGGCGAGCGATGCACGGAACTGTGGGTAAACCACTGGAAATGTCAACGCTGATCGATTAATCAATGTCTGACGTCATAGGGTCAAAAGCCGTTTGTACGGCCTTTGACTATAGCAGGTAGTGTAGTGTAGGCCATCGACGGTATAAAAAAACGAAACAAAATATAGATTGTATTTTAATCAGATTGCTTATAGCGATCAAACAAACAAATATACAAAACTTTCTCGTATCCCACGATATACTGTATTCTCTTTCGTATGTTGAGGGTACATGTTTAAGAATCCAAGTGATGTTTTGATTTCCACATAAGTTTGTGGTGGTTTGACATTCAAAACAAGTTGGGGTTTGTTTTTTTTTTTGGGGGGGGGGGGGGGGTTGGTGGGGGGGGGGGGGTCTGGTTAAATAGAGATATCTGACTTATGTTGAAAATAACACAAGCTTTGTTGTTGTGATCACGAACATTCAAATTGAAATGTTGAAATTAACCTTTTAACCTTAAACCTGCGCAAAATCAAATTTCATTTACAAAATACTTATTTAAAACTTGACTTACCAGTAAATCCAAGTGAACATATACATCTATACATATCGACCTCATCAATACAAGAACCATTATTTCTACATGGTGACGAGTCACATTCATTAATATTTATTTCACAATATAAACCAGTAAAACCCGGTAAACATTTACATGTGAAGTTACCAATACCATCTAAACACGAACCGCCATGTTCACATGGTAAACTTTGACATTCATCGTAATTTAATTCACAGTTACTACCTATACACAAAAATAAAAACGAAAATAGAAATTAAAGAGGCGAAGCGACAAAAGACCAATCAATATTTTCTCTATTTAAACTTAACAAATATAAGGAATGGGAAAAGTTTAATTGAAGTGAAATTTGGATGACTACAATGAGTACAACTTACGTTTAGTTTGATAGATTTCATTCATTTTTTGAACCAATCTAATTTTAAAAGAATATCGGTTATTGTGTTTGACCTGAAAGTCGATATTTGCTGGATTATTGGACCTTTAAAGAGTTTGGCAAAATCCCGACAAAGACAAGACGTGTCGTGGTCAAAACTATAGTTTTAATGCGATAAGAAATAGGCAAAAACTATATGGGTCATATGTATTCTACTACTAAATATTATAATGTGTTTGGGGCGGGTAGAATGGTTAGCAAGAGCGCGCTGTATCATAAGGTCTGTCACTGAGTCAACTGACGTGGTTTTGATTCCCGGGTTGTACGTGGTAAGAAGTGAGCGAATTATTTAAATAAAATTGAATCATATAGGTTAGTCCCGAAATGACCTAGTTTGTGTCGAGTGGACGTTAAACTCCATTTCTCTCTCTCTGCCCTAGGTGGTTGAATCTATAACCTTGTGGGCCGTATATGAGTGCTTTAGTAATGTTTCCCTGGTATTTAAACTCCAAAACAATTGGGTCAAAAATTGATTGGTATTTAATTGTTTTACCTGAAGTGCCGCCTGGACAATAACATTTATAGCCTGCTACTTCATCTTTACATATACCTTGATGTAAACAAGGTGATGATTGACACTCATCTATATCTGTTTCACAATTAAGCCCCGCCCATCCTTCATTACACTGACAATTATAATTGTTGATAAGATCAATACAGGTACCATTATTCTTACATAAATTACTATTACAATCATCTATATTTATCTCACAATTTCTACCTGAAATACATAAATTACTGTTATAATCATCTATATTTTTATCTCAAAGTGTCTACATGAAACACATAGATTACTGTTATAATCATCTATATTTATCACAGACGACAGTGTCTACCTGAAACACATAGATTGCGGTTATAATCATCTATATGTATCTCACAGTGTCTACATGAAACACATAGATTACTGTTATAATCATCTTTATTTATCACAGTGTCTACCTGAAACATATAGATTACATTTTGGATTCCATTTTGGATTCCATTTTAGCTGCCATTTTGAATTGCAGCCTTGTTGGATTTTCGAAATTTATCTCTAAAATCAGAG
The DNA here is from genome assembly GCF_932274485.2 of Patella vulgata. Lineage (NCBI taxonomy): Eukaryota > Metazoa > Mollusca > Gastropoda > Patellidae > Patella > Patella vulgata. Next base: position 52,699,521 of record NC_065885.2, read on the forward strand.
ACATCGAAAACCATATTTAAAAAAAACGTAGTAAAAGTCATATCTTGCAAGATTCTCGCTGGTTATGTGGGGAAAATGCCATTTTATTATCAAATTTCGAAGCAATTTTGAAAGAAATGGGCAGCACCATGTGGAAAATACATTTTTGAATTTTTCTATTCTCAAATCCGTTTTTTCGGCACATTTCGCCTCCATAATCACTCTGTGTTTGAAGAATTTAAAAAAAATATTCATTGTCCCACCACTAAAACGTCCGGAAGACCATCATATTGAATTAGGTTAATTACGCCGAATTTGAGTATGATGTATCATTGAACCAAACTGCATTGGTTTCTTTTGCAATTTGTTTGGGGTAAAATGTTATCCCTCCGCAACTATATACCGTTACAAAACACACGAACAAACGTTCTCTGTATGCGGTGATATCGCTAGATTTGTTGTATTCTTCCTGGCTGTTGTGGGCGACGGCGAACCAAGCAGCGTAGGATTAGAATCAGTGATGGGATTTTGCCCGTATATTCCGGACTTGTCCGAATCTTTTTTCCAAACGCCCAAAATTGTCCGACCGGGAATATGCCCAATCGGACATCAAGACATGGTGAATAATATTCAAAATTCCGAAATTACTGAGTGTATAACTACCCCTCAACCCGATTATCGTCGATAATACGCTGGATTTATTAGGTAATTAAGTGATCAACGTAGTTATCGTGTTATACTGTCTGTCTATAAACCTACCTTGATTAACTACTTAATCTGCCTTGATTGACTGACTTAATCCTTTGTCGGACAATTCATCAATCTAATCTTAAACAGAAGTCATTGCTTTCCCTTTGTCGGACTATTCATCAATCCAATAAGAGTGATTATAATTTTAATCCACCTGTTTACCTCGTGGTTTCTCAATTGTCGAGCATTTGAATCATATTGATGTGAGCCGACAGCATCTATAAACTAATCATAGAAGTCACATATCCTAAGAGTATATAACACCCTAAATCAATGGACAGTCATTTTGTCTACGATATCTTTTACGTCTTTTAAGACTCCATATAGAAATTCTCATCCACAGTGGCACTTTCCCGTGATCTTGAGCGCCGCACGAAAATCGCTTATGATGAAGCTATGTGCCGTGAGTCACGTACGCCAAACGCTGCAGGAAGTTACGTCATTTTACAAGTAGGTACAGATCGGCAAGCTTTCATTCTATCATATTACGAAAACATGAAATTTTATAGAAATATCACTGACATAAATTTGAATACCACAATTAAATATTAAAAATAGCGAGGTGTTCCCATTTTTATTACGCACAGATTTGAATATTTTTGTGACAGTTTATAAAGAAGAAAATGATTCTTATTCCGGAAGTTCTACATTCATTTGCTGCCGATAAACGAAGACACGTAATTTTACAGGAATATTAGGCTTACTGTTGTGAATTTGATGCCGAAGCAGTGGACAGTCATTTTATTTGCCATATCTTTTACGTCTTTTAAGACTCCATATAGAAATTCTCATCCACAGTGGAACTTTGCCGCGATCTCGATTTATGTCTTTTTACAAGTAGGTACGGATCGGCAAGCTTTCATTCTATCCTATTACGAAAACACGTATTTTTATAGGAATATCACTGACATAAATTTGAATACCGTACGGGAATTAAATATGAAAAATAACGATTTTCACCTATTTTTATTAAGAGTTGAATATTTTGTTGACCCATGATTTTTAATTGTGGTATGAATACGTCAGCTTAAATAACGATAAGAGTTATGCCCTTTTATTTTCGGTAAAATGTCCGATAGGAAAAATTTTGAAATCCCATCACTGATTAGAATGCTGTGATATATGCGTGAACCCTAGGCATCTGATCACAAACTTTTAAATTCGACTGTTCTTAAAAAAAACCTTAAATATCCACGTTGACCTGACCTTAAACCTGTGCAAAGTCAATTTGCAAAATACTTATAAAATACTTAACTTACCAGTAAATCCAAGTGAACATATACACCTATACATATCGACGGCATCAATACAAAAACCACCATGTCTACATGGCGACGAGTCACATTCATTAATATTTATTTCACAATATAAACCAGTAAAACCCGGTAAACATTTACATGTGAAGTTACCAATACCATCTAAACACGAACCGCCATGTTCACATGGTAAACTTTGACATTCATCGTAATTTAATTCACAGTTTTTACCTAGAACAAAAATAAATGTAGTAGAAATTAAAAAGGCATCGGGACAGAAGACCAATAAACTTGTTCTGTATTCAAATTTAACAAAAACAAGGACAGAAATTGTTTATGACCAGTTTAGACTGCCAGATCTTAATCATTATTGGGCCAACATGCCTTTTTTAAAAGCAAGATGTTATTCGTAACCACAGTAGGATTAGGGCTAGGGTGGGTTTAGAGTAATCCCGTATCATAAATGTTGTATCTACGGGGTAATGGGTTAGGGTTAGGGTTAGCATTTGCAAATTTTTATTCGTAGACACCTTAGTTACGAGTAAACTTTTATCGGTAAACACTGTTGTTTGGAGGTAATCTTTATTTGTAATGGTAAATGCTGTTCTTGGGAGATAATCTTTATTTGTACCGGTAAACACCGTGGTTATTCGTAAACACTGTGTATACGATGTAATTTTTAAAAAGAAAAACAAGTGTTTACGAATAACCCTGTCCTTTGATTTAATAAAACAATCTTTAATTGTGTTTGATTTGAAAGTCAGTTTTTGCGTTTTTCTGGACTACTGGACCTTTAAAGGAATTATCCAAATCCCTAAAAAGACAAGTGACGTAATCAACTGTATATTTTTATGCGACAAGAAATAGGCAAGCTTTATGGGTCATATGGGTACTTTAGTAAAGCTTCCCAAGTATTTAAACCAAATCTTGAAAGCTATGTGGGCTATATGTGTAAGTGGGTGCTTTAGTAAAGCGTCACAGGTATTTAAACCAAATTTTGAAAGCTATGGGGGCTATATGTGTAAGTGGGTGATTTAGTAAAGCGTCCCAGGTATTTAAACCAAATTTTGTAACCTATGTGGGCCATATGGGGGTATATGGGTATTCTAATAAACCTTCTCGGGTATTTAAACCAGATGTTGTAACCTATGTGGGCCATTTGTGTTTATCGGTGCTTTAGTTTTTCTTCTTTTATTAGTGTTTAACTTTTAACGTCCGCCACCACCGAGGTTGATATCGCAGACCAGTTGCCTTATTTTTATTATCTTAGCGCGCGCAGGGGTCTTCCCTGTGGGAGGAAACCGAAGTAACCGCAGTAAACCCGCGAGGTCGAGAAGGGGCCCCTATCTCCAAGCCACGTACCTTCACACCAGGGATCGAAACCACGACTGCAAATCTGAGGTCAGCTAAAGCTTGAAGCACGACTCTCTAGACCACTAGCACCTCACTACCACCACCCAAACCCCTTCCCTCCCGTCCGGTGCTTTAGTAATGCTTCCCGGCTAGTTAAACCAAAAACTCTCAAACAGTTGGGTCAAAAATTGATTAGTACTTAATTGGTTTACCTGAAGTACCGACTGGACAATAACATTTATAGCCTGCTACGTCATCTTTACATGTACCTTGATGTAAACAAGGTGATGATTGACACTCATCTATATCTGTTTCACAATTAAGCCCCGCCCATCCTTCATTACACTGACATTTATAAGTGTTGATAAGATCAATACAGGTACCATTATTCTTACATAAATTACTATTACAATCATCTATATTTATCTCACAATTTCTACCTGAAATACATAAATTACTGTTATAATCATCTATATTTTTATCTCACAGTGTCTACATGAAACATAGATTACTGTTATAATCACAGTGTCTACCTGAAACACATAGATTGCGGTTATAATCATCTATATTTATTTCACAGTGTCTACATAGATTACTGTTATAATCATCTATATTAATCACAGTGTCTACCTGAAACACATAGATTACTGTTATAATCATCTATATTCATCTCACGATGTCTACCTGAATAAGATAGATTACAATTACACATGCAACCAAATAAATTATCTCACAATGTCTACCTGAAATAACACATAATGACAATCATATTTTGATAGATCAGAACAAACATGGTTATATCTTTGAGTTTGCGACCTGTCGCCGTTTAAATCTTACATAACAGTTTATTAATTTTGCGCTAACCGTATTCGGATGTGGTCACTGTACAGTAAATATCAATCATTTAAAGCTCTCCGACATTTTAAGGTTTCAGCAATCACACACTGCCCAGTCCCCAACCCCGCAACACACATTATTTTCAAGAAGATACCTGTACTTATTTTATTTACCTGTCCAGCCATCGTCACACACACAAAAATAGTTATTTAACACATCTTCACAGATCGCATTGTTTAAACATGGCAATGATTGACATTCATCAATATCTGTTTGACAGTTGATACCTGCCCAGCCATCATGACATTTGCATGTATAACTGTCAATTCCATCAATACATTCACCATTATTATTACACGATTTATCTTCACAATCATCTACATTTACTTCACATCGTGCACCTGAAATTATACATCAGTAATTTTTGTATTTTAACTAAAACGTCTGAACTGCCACCACGAATGCATATCCAAAGTTACACAACGTTTATAGGCGTCTCGAAATGAAATGTTAATCGGTTATACCTTGAACTATGGAACGTCATTTTTGACCTGGATTTCGGCTAATCATTGAATTAGTTTATCTCTAGTTTGGATTCCATTTTCTTTGAAATGTCAACACAAAAATGTCACTGCTTTTATTACAACAGAAGTGGAAACCACACCTGAAGCCGATAGTTGGATTGGTTGGCAGTTAGACATAAAATTTATCAACTGATCCAGCAGAGTTGCGCATAGAATTTTAACTTTGAGACATACAACATGGTTGTAAAGTGTAAAATAGTATAATTAATTAAATGTACTAATAATTAACTAAGCCATGCAAAACTAACTGAAGTCTGTCTACAGTTAACTGGTTGGTATTTTAATTCCAACATTGACGCTTTTAGTCGAGGCTATACTTCTGGAATATTGAGAAATATTTATTCTGGTTTCATTTAATGACATTGAAATTATAGTATATTCAGTCTCTGTGTGTATGAAAGATGTAAAATGGATTAGAATTTTTGAATATGGCGGTAGAGATCTATTCTCAGAGTAGATAGTCCTCTGTGCGCAGATAATATGACTAAGCTTCATCTGAGTTTTACTCCTATCCTTGACCTACCTTCAAATCCACTTTTACATAAACATGAATATTCACGATGGCCGTCTTTACATTTTCCTCCATTTTGACACGGTGACCATTGACAATCGTTAATACTCTGTTTACAACCACTAATAATGTTCGTCCATCCTACAAGATTAAAATGATACATAATATCATAACAAATATCTACAAAACACAAAACCCATAATCACAAATGTACATTTTTAAATATTTGTTCCCACCACCATGGCTTTAGCAGTGGCAGAAATATACGTTTACCAGCATCTTTGTACAAGGAAGCAAGAGTGTTACAGACAGTATTTATTGAGCAGTAACTCTGGTCAAAAACAATATCTTTTTATAGTTTTCACCAGGTGTTCGTGTCAATTGCTGTGATTCGACATCAAATTTCAACTAGGTTCTCCATATGACAATGCCAAAACTTTTGACAAAAAAGGTTCTGATCTTTAGATTACAAGGTTGCAGTGACAGGAGCAATGACTCCGCATGGAAATGATCCTGAATTTCAATAGCTTTCCTTTTTAAGGGGGAGATAGAGAAATGGGGTTTAACGTTCACTCACCACAAACTAGGTAATTTCGGGACTAACATACGGTTCAGTTTTATTTCAATAATTTGCTAGGGGTCATAAGCAGTGGGAAGAAACCGGAGGACCCGGTGAAACCCACGAGGTTGGACTCACGTACAAGCGGTGAACTGAAACCACGCAACTTGACTCAATGGAAGACCTTGTGATCAAACGCGCACGCGTTAACCATTCGGCCACCCAACCAACTTTTTCCGCTTTAAGACAAGCCGAAAAATCGATAAAAGCTGTAATTGGTAATCATTAAGTCATATATGAGAACGATTATTTGTTTGGGTTTTTTAATGAGCAAAGTTGTTGGTTATGGTGCTCGCTGGGTTGAACAGAACTTCAGGTCATAATAATAACCATCTCCACAAACTACATTATTGTGTCCAAATTCTAGGTACCAACCAGATGTTGTGTTCTTCTTAGAAGCCATCGTATCACACTTTTCGGCATCAAAATAAACCAATTCGATTTTTCATTTAACAATTGGCCAACGTAGCTTCCCCACCGCAAGTGTCCGCACCACAAGTGTCCGCACCACCTGAGTAACAATTTCAAAATACTGTACATTCTTTCACGTCTTTCTTTTTAAACCATATTATTATAGTTATCACGACTCACCTGGTAGACATATTTTAGCCCCTGTTGTTTTATCGCATGTGTAATGTCCCCAATAGCTATCTGCACCAACACAATATACGTTACAGGATGAACCATAATACCCTGCACTACATTCACTTGATACCATAGCCGTTAACCTGAAATAATTCATAACATTATACATTCACTTCATACCATAGCCGTTAACATGAAATAATTCATAACATTATACATTCAATTGATACCATAGCCGTTAACCTGAAATCATTCATAACATTATACATTCAATTGATACCACAGCCGTTAACCTGAAATCATTCATAGCATTATACATTCAATTGATACCATAGCCGTTAACCTGAAATTATTCATAACATTATACATTCACTTCATACCATAGCCGTTGACCTGAAATCATTCATAGCATTATACATTCAATTGATACCACAGCCGTTAATTATTCATAACATTATACATTCACTTCATACCACAGTCGTTAACCTGAAATCAAATTGCTAAACCATACAAGACAAAAAGAACAAGAATAATGTAAGCCTAATCTAAATTGCACACGATATCTGTCAGTACGTTTGGGTGGATTTCAGGAGTTGAAGCTACTTAACTGAAGGTAACTTATAAATTAATATCCCACAGCAGAGTTACTACTAACTGCAGAAGAATTTGCTTGCTAATCATATGACAACATTAAGAAATGTTCTAAAATCGCGACAATCTTCTGTGTCGCAGAATAAAACAAGAATTGAAAATTCATAACATAATGATCGTGATATATTTATTAAAACATTCATAAATAAAAAATAAACTTACGTTACTCTATTCGACATAACTAAGCGTTTAGATGTCCCAGGTGATATATACAGTAGAGACTGGAGAAAAATAACAAAATCATGCGCACTATTATCATCAACATCCCAAACACCAACTTTTATCTTCAATTTCGACTGAAAAACCAAGGTGGATTAATAAAGGGTGGGGGAGAACTCTGTAGTTTTTGGTTTCGAAAGATAAAGCGAAAGTCGGCTTTATTTTAAAACTAATTTTAGTTGATTTTGTTTGTTTTTCTTTACACCAGATTCATGGATGATTGACATAATATATCTTCCATGTACACACCTACTTACCGGTAATGAATTTACTCTGAAAACCATAGGATTGGCTGTGTTGGCGATTTTACTTCCGAAATTAATATTATTCTGATTCGACACTTCTCCAGTAGCTATTTTACCATAGACACAACTATTTATATTCGTATTCCTACAAAGTAACAAAACACATTATCGTCTATATTTATGATGACCACAAGGTCATGAAGTCTAGGCTAGAAAGTCCCAGGGTGGGCGCAGGATAGCCTTCTTCGTATCGGGCATTGCGCCAGACGGACTGGCCTGTGACACTATACAGTTGGGGCAAAATCCTCTACCCTCATAATCATAATTTTATTTAAAGCCCTTTAGACACCCTCCAGGTAAGTTTTGAGACTAATAAATGGTATATTTTTGTATTTTAATAATTTGCGCACTGTGGGATTTATATTTGGGAGAAAGTCGCACTTGGTTATAGGCAGTGATATGACTTGTCTAGTAAAAAACACTAAGCTAGTTGACAGCCATTTTATTTCCTATACATTTGAAAACACTTAGTATCCTTCGAGAATTTTGAGTACTTGTTCTACTTTAATAAAATTGAAAAGGGTGTATTAAGTAAATCTTTGTGCTTTTGACAGGTGGGAAACTGAGTAGAACCGCATTACAAAATACTATACCAATTTTGGGGTATGGCGGCCATTCCTGACAGAGGTATTTTCTCGAAATAGATAGTTATCTGTGCGCAGAATGATACGGACCACGCGTTAGACTACTTCACTCGACGTAACACCAACCAACCCCCAATTAACAACCAGGGGCCTGTTTCACTAAATTTTTAGTAAAGATAAAATCCATACTTTAGTAGAAACTTCAATTTTGATTGGCTAAGTACTAAAATCAATCTAATATTATCCAATCAAATTACTAAAATATGGATTTTATCTTAGTTAAAATTTCGAGAAACAGGCCCCCGGCCATTGACAGAGGCGGATTCAATGGGGGGCGCGAGGGGCGTGCGCCCTCCCCCCCTAATTTTCGACAGTGCCCTTTTTTACTGCTGAAAGTGCCTTTTCTCAGTCTCAAATATGTCCGTTCCGAACCCGTTGTATGGATCCCAAATGACTCAAACCATCGACTCAAACACACCAGTCTGGGAAATAGCTCTTGGAACAGCTACAGATGCAAGGAAATGACGGATAATTTTCTTGGGGACCCCCCCCCCCCCTCAGCGGCGTGCCCCGTCTCCGCGGTCAATGCCTTCATTTTGCAGCGCCCCCCCCCCTTTTCAAAATTCCCAGATCCGCCCCTGATTTAGTTAAATCATGATGATGATTTGTTGGCTGTGAACGATCAATAGTTATAATCATCACTGGTCATGATTAGAAATGTTTTATTTTTATACTGTACCCATTACTTCTGTCCAGACAAACGGTGAAACGATGATCACACGCTGATCCACAAAATATCCATCTACCATCACAACAGTGTCCATTATGACCTTTACCCCCGGGATTGCGAAACGTCTGTAACTGAACTTTGATCAAACCACTAGAAGACACAGGCTGCAAAAAGAGTTTAAAACACAAATATAATCATGCATATCATATGTTCTCAATGCAACATAACGTAAAATTTCAAATTATTCCTTTACAGTCGATTTATAAATATAACAAATCATCTTAATAATTAAAGAGGACCGAATTTAAGCTGAAACTTTAGAAAATTGGGAACGCAGAAAAGAATAACAAAACAACAAAAAGCGTAATTGTGTAGTTATGCCCTCGTTCTCTTTCTATTTGTCCAATTAAATGGAGGCCAATGCATAAGTCGTCTTTACAAGCTTAATGACCGATCTCCAATCCTTTTATTTTTTTTATCCCTGCGATCTTTGCCCTTCTTTAGTATACACCCACCCTTCATCCCCACCCCCTCGCAACAATTTGACACCACAAAAAGTCGATCTGCCATAATTGTTTTCAATATTTAAACATGCATTATGTAAGAGCTAAATCTGCCTATTGTGGGCCTTTCTTTCGGCCTGGAATTTTATCTAAATCATTAATTAGACATTAATTAACTTATCCAGATAATAATCATCTCTCGATGCCATCGTTAGCCTACGATATTTAGTGGGCTTGAATACATTTTAAGATGGATAATTTAATGTAAAAATAGATAATCAAACCTTTGTTTATTATCATACCAACGTTAGTAATGACGATCGAGGCTAGCTTAAAATTGAATCGCTAATATCTCGGTTCAGGGTGAAGCAATTTGACTGACATATCCAGAATATTCATTTTTCATTATATATTTTTAACTATTGTAGCGAGAACTGTCAGTCCTTTATCTAATCTTACCTAATGCCTCTTTAGGGTATAACTGCTTTTGACTGTTTAACGGTCAATTGTCAGATATAACACGATGCACTGACAGGGATATGTTTAACACTTTCCAATGTGGTATTTCTCTCGTGTGGAGAGATCACTTTCTGTCGTTACTCGCTTTTTCCGAACTCGTTCGGGTCCATCTGGACTACTGAAAACGACACATACCACACAGTGTGTTATGAGGAACATTTTTCCCGGACAGAGGAGCTACGATTTACTCTTTATCGAGTTCCAACTGCCAAGGATTATTTTACGTGCACGCCATTTTCCTCGTTAATTGAACTTTGTGTTGATTCCAAAAAAGGCTTGTACGCTCGTAAGACTGAGAAACAATAAGCTTTCTGTGTTAATTTGTTTTAATTGCCGTCTTGTATTGGATGTATAAATGAAAACTAACGCTTCAATTTTATTCAAACTTAATTTAGTAAGCCAACTTGGAGCCATGGTGGCTAAGTGAGTAAGACGCTGGCTAGCCAGCCTGGAGCTTCATCGGGATTTTCCGGTGTGGTTTCCCCTTGTCAGTGACAGAGGGCCTGACAAGGAAACCTGTCTAGTCGTTCGGATAGGACGAGAAACCGAGGTCCCGTGTACACGTAAAGGATCCCTTGGCTGTTGGAATTTGATATAAGAGCAGGCCGTAACGCCTCTACCCGGACAAAATTTCCCTCATAGCACACTGTATTATGTATGCCCGTTCATTATCCCAGTCGGAGCAGAACAGTAAGACGTTAAACCCCATATCATTTTCATTTCACTTAGTAAGCCAACTTATCAGAGAAATTGATATTTGGGGCGCACCTTGTTGGTTGTTATCTTGTTACAATATAACCCTATTTATATTACTTGTAGCTCTAGTTTTCCATAGGCCAGTGATGTAGCTACCCTATAACCACCTCCACCGCGGCACCTTTTTTCAAAATTAGGTCTTTCCAATAATTTTTTAACTCTTTGGTTCTTTTTTATCGCATTTCCTTAGAAGAGTTTTCTAGAAACTTGTGATTTTATTTGATATAACCACTTTGCTTTTTGATTTCAGAACAAACAAAAAAATAATAAATTTAAAATTTTTGATTTCAGAACAAACAAAAAAATAATAAATTTAAAATTATTTGGTACATGTGATTGCCCTCGCCCCCTACTTTATCAGAGTTAATGATATCGTTTCCCCTTTTCTAGGAACAACATAACATATAAATGAATTCAGCTATTGTGTAAATTAATTTTGTCAAGAGGTCTCGAAAGGCCGGAAAGTTTCTCATCAAGATTTAAAGTGTAAGTGTTTGATGTTTTATCTATAAATTACGAGATTCGGAGAAAATCCTGATATCTAAAAAGAGGTCAGTATATAGGGGAAAGGAATTACTCTGTACTGATCATGATAAATTTTAAAACTTCCTATGTATACGAGTATAAGTAAATAAATAATCAGTAACCGATTCAAATAATTATGTAATTTTGATTAACATCATATGCCTGATGGGTGCATCTCTTATTTTACCCATGGTTGAAAAGATAATGGTTTTGGGGAGGGGGGGGGGATGAAAGTAGGGTAAGTTGCTGGTTTCTATGGAGAAAAACAAAAGATACACATCTGCTTATCTTTTAAGAAGATTAGCAGAAACATCAGAATTAGTTTCAAAAGAAATTTTTTTTTTTTTTTTTTAAATATAATTTTATTTTTAAAAAAACGTCATATACAATTTACATTTATTTCAACACATTAGAAATAAGCAAATATATATATATATATATATATTTTATTTGTAGCATCAGCATGATTTCTAATAATTTCTAATGTTATATACAAGAAAGTCGGTTTATATTATATATTTGAAAAAGTAAGTAAGTCAATATACGACAGGGATATTATTTAAATATACTTGTATTCCTTTTCTTCAGACGTAAAATAAGAAATGCCTTTTAAAACCTTTTAAAATCCCTGGTTTACTATAGTCCTTTTATAAATTTGGTCTTTAACTTTTCACCCCCGTCTAGTTATGTTATCTCCCTTGCTTGGGATGAGGGAATTTACATATTTAGGAAGGTACTTAAAAAAAAACCCAAAAAACAGGTTGCTATACTCCTTTCCACGAAAAAAAGTCGAAAGAGAGAGGAGATAAATAGCTACCTTAAGAATTAAAATGCATGGTACATCTAAGGTTTTATAAGGTTCTATGTTCACATAATTGTATAATTCTAATTGAATGATAAGGGTATGCGACCAGTCTAGTTCTACAATAATGTGTTGCTTTCTACGTATTTCCATTTATTTAGGGTGTAGATATTTGATTTATAAACTTCCAATTCTAATGAGATTTTACTCATTAGAAAAGCATTATATCGGGATAGTGATGGCTTAACGTTTTCTAATTTAGATCTATATATATAGTATTTGGTTAAGAATATTAGATGGTTTGTAAAGTCCCATTCACATAAATTATTGAAACTTGTTTTTTCTGGATACCCGAAATGGATATTTTTATTTGTTAATGTTATATTTATGTTACTTTTAAGGGTAATTTCTAGCATTTCGCTCCAGATTTGTTGGGCATAACTGCAGCAAATGCATAAGTGGTTTACTGTCTCAATATCGGATTGACAGAAGGTGCAGAGAGTGGATTCGGTTAACTTTAATTTACATAGAAATGCGTTTGTATATATTATTTTATGAATATATTTGAATTGGAAGTTTTGAAGTTTGCTGTCTATACTTATATTATGTGCAAGAAGATCTCTTTCATTATATCTCTTTCATTTATTTTGATTTCTAATTCCTGTTCCCATTTGCCTATAGCCAATGGCTTTTCATGTAGCAGTGATCGATGTTAAGTCATGCTTATATACCAAGATATTAGGTTAGTGTTTATTTCTTCTAAATAAGTAATACTTTTACAATTCTGTGTTTCGTTGTGTGGGGTAGTTTTCAGAAATCTTTTGACAGGTAACGATGTCCTTTTTATATAATTTCTACAATATTCGTCAGATACCCGTTCATTTAAATTATTTTCAATAAAATACATATACAATGTATTTTTATTTTTAGATTTATTTCTAAAAATATTATTATCTAGTTCTATACATCTATTATTCCAGAAAATTTGATTTTTCGGGTGTATCAAAATATCAACATGTTTAGTATATATAGCGTACCAATTTTGAAATAATTCTTGATAAAAGGGAGATATGTTTTTAAGTTTAGAGTCGTAGTTGCAAGCTGGTAGTAAATCGCCATCATACGTGTCAAGAATAAAATTATATGTTGTTTTCCAAGTCTGTGTTGCATTAGTATAAATTTTCTTTATCCAAAAGATACTGCGAGCTATCATCATTTCATTCAAATTTATCATATTTAATCCCCCCATATTCTTCATTTGACTAATTACATTTCGTTTAAGTTTATCTGGCCCATTCCATAAAAACGCAAATATCTTAATATTAAATCTTTTTATAACATACTCTGGCATTGTTAAAGCTGACGATGGATACAATATTTTTGATATACAGAAAGTTTTAATTATTTGAATCTTGCCGATTAATATAAATTTTCTCTTTCTCCATGTATTAAATATATTTTGGAATTTCTGGAATGGTCTTCCAGTGAATATTGGAGTTTACTTTAAAATCACTGAAAAATCTGGTGTTGAAGTTCAACTAATATACACAATCTTATAAACCCACAAGAAATCCGCTATCCTGTACTGACACATCATTACTTATACAACGCCCGTAGTTTATCATCATATCGTAACCGGCCACTTTATGTACAGGCATCGTTGTGAATAAATTACCAATTCAAATTTTAAAACTAAACTAAAGACATGTTCATTTAAAAAGGCTTTTACACAGTGATCTTTTGTATAGATTATCCGGAGCTAGTTTAATTTCTAATTACATATAATTTTATCTACTTTTTCTTCTATTAGTGTTTAACGTCCGCTTCCACCGATGGTCGTACTAGCTTAACGGCGACCCGCGACTTTCACAACACGAGAGTCGCCGTTAAGCCACGCTTTTCGTCGCTCTGGCTTAACGGCGACTCTCGCCTCGGAAGTTTATAGTTAGTCACATGCGCAATGGCTACATTTTACTTCTTGTATATAAAATCAGAATGGAGGAGATTTTGGATGAGTTTGGGCTGTCGAGCTATATATATATCAACATTTTCAGTGACACTAGGGCAAATTAAAATTTATGAGTGTTACAGACACGTGTACTTTCAAAACCTGTTTAGTTACACTGGATTTAGATTTAAAATGTACAAGTCTTTATATCATTAAATATTTTCCCATTGATTTAATGTTCATTCTCGTATCTTAGACCGGCTCTAACTTTTCCCAAAATTTTCGTTGGGTAGAACGCTTTCTGCCACAGATGGAGCAACATTTGGCAAACTCTTGCGGTGACTCTCGCGTTGTTTCTAGAAACCCGCCGATCTAAATTGATGCTTTCAGCCACCATACTTTCCGCTCTTGTGAATAATCCTTGCAAATGTGTTACACATCTTGACTTCTAGATCACATTACAGGGAAACAGGCGTATTTTTATCTAACAACATGACATTGTTATTAAATGTCATATATGATAAATAGAGTTCTCTTCAAACTAGACATCGAAAATTTACTACACGGTTTAAACAATGGAACACAATACTTCGGCAGTTTGTATTTCAGTGATTACGTGTGGTGTGGTAATTTTTACCTGACATTGGTGTTATATTAACGTTTTACGCTCTATCCCAGGCAAAATTCTCCACATTCGCTTTCTACACTTACGTTACCTACATTTTATTATAAGAGTAAAATATTATCCTAAAAATTGTTAGGCTCCACACGATTCAACGTAACTTCAAAACCTATTATCGTCATCAGTTATATATAACGATTCACTAAATTATAAGATATCCTATGTTTGTTGTCCAAGACAATTGTTTCGATTTTAGAGAATGTGGACAAAACAAGTTCAAAGGCATGCATTAAATAGTAAATCTAACATAATTTAATTATAACATATAGATAAAATGTGTAAAAACCTAAAATTGGTAATAAGAACAAGGTGATGCTCTGTTAAAGGCTCAATACCACTCCTGTTGTAACTGAATAATATGTCCCAATCTTTATTCTGGTCAACAAATTGTACTATTTTACAATATTCCAATTAATTGATGATACAAATTTCATCTTAACACACCTAATTTTTAAAATTGGAAAAATTCAACTAAATGATTTGAAAAGCCTGACGTAAAGCTTTTCAAATGTGACTTGGATTTAAAAATATTTTTGAACCCTTTGGACAAGTAAAATAAGATTTAATGGATAATTTACACAACAGGTAGGACACTAACACATCAAGTACTTAGAATAAGGCTATTTGTTATTTTCTGGAGCTGTCAAGCCAGCAAGAGTGTTACTGTCCCTTTAACAAGTTAATATCATGAATTGACTAGAAAATCTAACATAATTCTATTATTAAATATAGAAAAAAATCTTTACAAGAGTGTTATATAAAACCATATAAGAACATGGTAATGCTCTGTTAACAAGTTAAATGTCGTGAATTGACTAGAAAATCTAACATAGTTCTATTATAAAATACAAAAAAAAGAAATTACCGTAATAAATGCGCAATATAAAGCTAAGAGTGTTATATAAAACCATATTGGCAATAAGAACATGGTAATCCTCTGTTAACAAGTTAAATGTCGTGAATTGACTAGAAAATTTAACATATTTCTGTTATAAAATATAGAAAAAAATCTTACCGTAAGAAGTGTGCAATATAAAGCTAAGAGTGTTATATAAAACCATATTGGTAATAAGAACATTGTGATGCTCTGTTAACTCTCCAACTTATCACAGTTTAAGTGACAAAAATCCGGTATTACGCATCTCTTGTCTATAGCGCCAAATTAATTACTGCAGAAACGTCCGGAGCTTAATTCACGGGGTCACTACTCCAATAACTGTCATTGTTTATTTTACATACTGGTAAATATATAGACAACCTACATTGTTAGTAGACTTCACGAATGGTCATTAAATTTGTTAATTATGCTATTTAGATAAATTCGCCAATGAGTTTTTAACCCAATTATAATTTACTGCATCACATATCATTCTTTGCGATGTTTCATCTTTCAGATCACTCTTATCTGAATTGTACGGTCTCTAAAATTACAGGTTAAATTTAAACAGATTATTGTTTACAGCGCTTGCAATGGTGTATCTGGTTTGGGGTGGTGGGGGTGTATGTAAAGAGCAATATCTTCCATCCCCTTACAAATGGATTTTTTCTATTATTAGATCCCTAAACAACAACACCGGTGACTTCCTTCAAACCTGACTTATTCATATACCAACAGTATAGCGTTTGTGGTTTAGAATTGTCCAAAATAAATTATTTTGAGTTTTAGGCCCCGTAGCTATAAGTTGTGGTGGTTGTCTTAAACGCCACAGTAACATGTATGTGTTTATTGTGTTTTCGGAATACCTGTCACATTTTCTCTGCATTTTTAAAAGCCCCTGTCATTCATATATGGTGTACTGTGTGGTGTTGTGTTGTACTATCTATTTAATAGAAGATCTTCCTCAGCCTTGTGCAAAATTTTGGCCAAGCACCCAATAACCCATATCCACCCTGTCTATAATCACGAATAATCGTGCTACCGGTGTGACCCAATATCACGCGGGGGTACATTATGGAATGTTATGGTTCGAATCCCGATGAGGGTCAAGAAAACATTCGACATGTTCAAGTCGGGATCTAACTCGTCGAGAGTGGAGTCTGTGGGACTGTTTACCGGATGTGATGAACAGAGATCCTGTGTATATATCGGTAATGACCACAGAAATCCCTCAGAAGTTGGAATTCGAATAAGAGTAGTCTGGAAAGACGCTTTCTGGGCAAAAGTCTTCCTCTCGCAAATGACCCGAATGTCGATGAAACGTTAAAGATGGGTTCCCAGAAAAGTATTTATCGGGTGGTAATTTCCAATAAAAGTATGGTAGTTTTGGCATATATGGCAAGTAGAAATGAAATGAAATGAAATGGGGTTTAACTTTCTACTGTGCTGCTCCTATGCTGGGCATACGCCATACAGTGTGCTATGAGGGAAATTTTGCCCGTGCAGCGGCACTATCGCCTACTCTTATATCGAATTCCTACTGCCAAGGGATCTTTTACGTGCATTCCAATGTATAGACGGGACCTCGGTTTTCCGTCTGAAACGAAGGACTAGACAGCTGTCCTTGTCAGGCCCTCTTGTCCTGCATCACTGACAAGGGGGAACCACGCCGGAAAATATGGATATACTTTCTCGGCCAATGCAGGGATCGAACACCCGACCTCCAGGCTAGCGAGCCAGCGTCTTACCCACTTAGCCACGTGATCCCCATGGCAAGTAGATATATTATTATTATTATTATTATTGTTCGATTTATATAGCGCTTCATTACACGTGAAGTGTTTCTAAGCGCATATCACAAACATATACTTCAAACACAGAAACAATCAAAATCATGAGAATATATTTAAACACAGCTGCCTGTTAGGCGCTATTATTCAAAGGTTTATATCTAACAAATCAACCGGCTAATCTCTATATTGAACCCAGTCGAGGTATTACCTGATGAACACCTACACCAAGTAGAGTTCAAAAATAAAAAACGAAGTTTAAAAGAATCAACTTCATTAACAAAAATTAAACAATCAAAAACTAAAAAGATAAATCAAATTCAAACGAAACAAATAAAACAAAGAAAATGAAAAGAGCAGTTCATTACCATTCTACATTATCAAAATAAAGGAAATCAACTTGTGAAAATTTTTTCAAAAAATAAGGGCAAAGTAACACTAATGTTAAAACTTTTTTAACGAACATATCTATGATCGCCTATCGTTATCATTCAGGATTTAACAAAATTTCTTTAAAAACCTAAATAAAATGAAATGAAAATGAAAATCAAAATCAAAATCAAAATCAAAAGTAAATTAAAAGCAAAAGTTCAACCAAAAGCAAAAGTTAAATCAAAACTAAAAATTAAATCAAAAGCAAAAATCAAAATAAAAGTAAAACCAAAATGTAAATTAAAATCAAAACACAAATGAAAACTTAAATCATTTTTAAAAGTAATTTGAAATGTAAAGCAAAAGTTTAACCAAAAGCAAAAGTTAAATCAAAACTAAAAATTAAATCAAAAGCAAAAATAAAAGTAAAACCAAAATGTAAATTAAAATCAATATAATATCCAACCGTAAACATTACTAATCAAACCTTTTGTTTTAACAATCTCTTCAACCATCAAGCATCATTGCCCCGATCAGTGTTACAGAATTTGTGCTTTATATGTCTACATAATATTAATTATATTACCCGTATCTATTTTATGCGCGCATGTTGTTTTTTTGTCCTGTTTTTATTTTCTATATTATGTATACTGTATGTATGGTTTGTATTGTCTGTCTGTAAATTGATGTCCGTGTATAACTTTTTCATCTTTACATATTGTATATGGCCGCCCTAAAAGGGCGTTCCAATGCAATCAAATTCTATTTTGTTCTTTTCTATTCTATATACACATTTACACATTCGTTAGTGTAATGGTAGACGTTACTGATTAAGCGTTGCACATCCCCCTACACTACCACCGCCTTAAGATTGGTGGCCCTCGAGACGTAGCTATACCCAAGGCCAGGTTGTCGCTATCAGTTTTTTCGGAGAGAAGAAATGAAATGAAATGAAATGGGGTTTAACGTCCTACTGTTCTGCTCCTAAACTGGGCTAATAAAGACGGACATATGCCATACAGTGTGCTATGAGGGAAATTTTGCCCGGACAGCGGCGCTACCGCCTACTCTTATATCGAATTCCAACTGCCAAGGGATCTTTTACGTGCACGCCAATATGTACACGGGACCTCGGTTTTTCGTCGGAGAGAAGAAGCACTCCGACGCTCACGTTGGGCAAACATTGTGACAAGATACCGCGTCAAAAACGGAACCCGCTAATCCAGGCAGCTGAAAGTTTGACGTCATATTCAAAATGGATGCCTCCGTGTCTTGCCATTTTGGCGAGACAAACTTCGATTTAAAGTAGCTAAGTCTCTAACTCAATATCATCCAAAACCTTCGACATTGAAAACACGAATCATTTTTCAATTGTAATCAACATTGGTGTTGTGATCTTACCGGGGAAAGATGGGCTTCTGATATCCAATATTTAAGACAAAATAAACATTTTACGATTGGTAAACGAATAGTGTACCATAATGCGTTTCAGTGCAATTTGTAACAAGCGACTCGAAGAACGGGGTTAGACATATTCCACAAGTCATGTCAAACGTAGACCCCATATTCTTATCTGGAGAGCATGCGCAATAAATACTATAGGTGTAGACTGGAATAACCAGACGCTAGAGACTGCCATTAGATTGAGACTTCTGGCGTATTTCACCGAACATAACTGCTTTGAAATCAGTTTATTTACATTCATATTACATTATTATGTACGTTGCGACCCATTTATGTCAATTTGTAGGTTCCAAATATTATCGATTTAGCTCCTTTAACTGAAGATTTATCGATAAAATAGAAATTGTGCCCGGACAATTTCCCTCATAGCACACTATATGGCATATGTCCGTCTTTATTAGCCCAGTTTAGGAGCAGAACAGTAGGACGTTAAACCCCATTTCATTTCATTTCATTTCTTCTCTCCGAAAAAACTGATAGCGACAACCTGGCCTTGGGTGTAGCTACGTCTCGAGGGCCACCAATCTTAAGGCGGTGGTAGTGTAGGGGGGTGTGCAACGCTTAATCAGTAACGTCTACCATTACACTAACGAATGTGTAAATGTGTATATAGAATAGAAAAGAACAAAATAGAATTTGATTGCATTGGAACGCCCTTTTAGGGCGGCCATATACAATATGTAAATTTACAGACAGACAATACAAACCATACATACAGTATACATAATATAGAAAATAAAAACAGGACAAAAAAACAACATGCGCGCATAAAATAGATACGGGTAATATAATTAATATTATGTAGACATATAAATCACAAATTCTGTAACACTGTTCGGGGCAATGATGCTTGATGGATTGAAGAGATTGTTAAAACAAAAGGTTTGATTAGTAATGTTTACTTTTGATTTTTATTTTGCTTTTCATTTTCATTTCATTTTATTTAGGTTTTTAAAGAAATTTTGTTAAATCATGAATGATAACGATAGGCCACCATACCAAAAATCAAAAGCTCAACCAAAAGCAAAAGTTAAATCAAAACTAAAAATTAAATCAAAAGCAAAAATAAAAATAAAAGTAAAAGTTTAACCAAAATGTAAATTAAAATCAAAACACAAATGAAAACTATAATCATTTTTAAAAGTAATTTGAAATGTAAAACAAAAGTAAAAGTAAAAAGCAAAATAAAAATATTTGGTCGGCCTATCGCTATCATTCAACGTCCTTGACCCCAATCGGCAACCGTCGGCTTTTTCCGACCGCTTCGACTCGACGGTTTGTTCTCCCGCGGTAGACTACAAATAAAACTGAATCAGAACAGTATTTTCTTATGGATTTGCGAACACAATATATATATATCCAACCGTAAACATTACTAATCAAACCTTTTTTTTTAACAATCTCTTCAATCCATCAAGCATCATTGCCCCGATCAGTGTTACAGAATTTGTGATTTATATGTCTACATAATATTAATTATATTACCCGTATCTATTTTATGCGCGCATGTTGTTTTTTTGTCCTGTTTTTATTTTCTATATTAGGTATACTGTATGTATGGTTTGTATTGTCTGTCTGTAAATTGATGCCCATGTATAACTTTTTCATCTTTACATATTGTATGTATATGGCCGCCCTAAAAGCGCGTTCCAATGCAATCAAATTCTATTTTGTTCTTTTCTATTCTATATACACATTTACACATTCGTTAGTGTAATGGTAGGCGTTACTGATTAAGCGTTGCACATCCGCCTACACTACCACCGCCTTTAGATGGGTGGCCCTCGAGACGTAACTATACCCAAGGCCAGGTTGTCGCTATCAGTTTTTTCGGAGAGAAGAAATGAAATGAAATGAAATGGGGTTTAACGTCCTACTGTTCTGCTCCTAAACTCGGCTAATGAAGACGGACATACGCCATCAATGTGCTATGAGGGAAATTTTGCCCGGACAGCTGCGCTACGGCCTACTCTTATATCGAATTCCAACTGCCAAGGGATCTTTTACGTGCACGCCAATATGTACACGGGACCTCGGTTTTTCGTCGGAGAGAAGAAGCACTCCGACGCTCACGTTGGGCAAACAATGTGACAAGACGATACCGCGTCAAAAACGGAACCCGCTAATCCAGGCAGCTGAAAGTTTGACGTCATATTAAAAATGGATGCCTTCGTGTCTTGCCATTTTGGCGAGACAAACTTCGATTTAAAGTAGCTAAGCCTCTAACTCAGTATCATCCAAAACCTTCGACATTGAAAACACGAATCATTTGTCAATTGTAATCAACATTGGTGTTGTGATCTTACCGGGGAAAGATGGGCTTCTGATATCCAATATTTAAGACAAAATAAACATTTTACGATTGGTAAACGAATAGTGTACCATAATGCGTTTCAGTGCAATTTGTAACAAGCGACTCGAAGAACGGGATTAAACATATTCCACAAGTCATATCAAACGTAGACCCCATATTCTTATCTGGAGAGCATGCGCAATAAATACTCCGTGTACATATTGGCGTGCACGTAAAAGATCCCTTGGCAGTTGGAATTCGATATAAGAGTAGGCGGTAGCGCCGCTGTCCGGGCAAAATTTCCCTCATAGCACACTGTATGGCATATGTCCGTCTTTATTAGCCCAGTTTAGGAGCAGAACAGTAGGACGTTAAACCCCATTTCATTTCATTTCATTTCTTCTCTCCGAAAAAACTGATAGCGACAACCTGGCCTTGGGTATAGCTACGTCTCGAGGGGCACCAATCTTAAGGCGGTGGTAGTGTAGGGGGATGTGCAACGCTTAATCAGTAACGTCTACCATTACACTAACGAATGTGTAAATGTGTATATAGAATAGAAAAGAACAAAATAGAATTTGATTGCATTGGAACGCCCTTTTAGGGCGGCCATAGACAATATGTAAAGATGAAAAAGTTATACACGGACATCAATTTACAGACAGACAATACAAACCATACATACAGTATACATAATATAGAAAATAAAAACAGGACAAAAAAACAACATGCGCGCATAAAATAGATACGGGTAATATAATTAATATTATGTAGACATATAAATCACAAATTCTGTAACACTGTTCGGGGCAATGATGCTTGATGGATTGAAGAGATTGTTTAAAAAAAAGGTTTGATTAGTAATGTTTACGGTTGGATATATATATATATATATACTATTCAAAAAAAGTAGGGGATATTTGATTTTGGGGGCATAATACTAAAATATGCAAATGACTACGAAAAAAGTCACTATAGAACCTAACAGAAGAAACATTTCCAGTTACATGTGACGCCCAAACGCACCAATAGCTACCGCATGGAATGCAGGTGATGCTTGGGATCATCATGGGGGTCCAACCCAAGATTTGCACGACTCTGACTTTGAATGTTACAGTCATTGTGGCATTGAATTCCAGGGTGGAAACATCAGTTTAATTGTTTTAGTGACCAGGAAACAAATTTTGATATGCGTCGGCTTACCCAAAATGAAAGGTTACGTGCCCTTGGCATGCTACAGATCGGCACAACACAGGCGGTTGTGGCGCGGACGATGAATGTTTCTCAGTCTGTCATAAGCAGGCTATGGTCCAGATACCGTGATACACAATCTGTACAGGATAGACCACGCTCAGGTCGACCAAGGGCGACAACTCAAGCCCAGGATCGATTTATCCGTACCTTGGCCTTGAGAAATCGTGTCATCACAGCAAATCAGATCAGCGCTCGTCTTCAAACAGACACTGGTGTGAGAGTGAGTGGCCAGACGATTCGGAATCGACTACATAGGGGTCACCTTCGCGCCCGACGTCCTCGCGTGATCCCTTGTTTGAGAGATCATCACATTCAGGCAAGACGTCGTTGGTGTAGGGATCGTCAACACTGGGATAATCGACGCTGGAGCAATGTGATGTTTTCAGATGAGTCAAGGTTCACTGTTGATTTTTTGGACAGACGTAGGAGGGTGTGGCGTCGTCGAAACGAGCGCTTCCAAGACGTTAACGTCATCAGACATGATCGATTTGGGGGTGGTTCTGTTATGGTGTGGGGAGGCATCACTGTTGCTGGAAGAACGGCTTTACATGTTGTTGCAGGGCGTGTTACAGGCCAGTACTACCGGGACAACATCTTGGCAGTCCATGTTGTGCCGTTCGCACGACGTCATGGCCGCCGTTTCATCTTCCAGGATGACAACGCAAGATGTCACAGGGCCAGGATCGTTACAGGTTACCTCCAACAACAGAACATCACCACATTACCTTGGCCAGCACTGAGTCCCGACCTCTCCCCCATCGAGCATGTCTGGGACATGCTTGGACAGAGGTTACGTCAACGTCAACAACGTCCTGCCAATGTTCAAGAACTTGCTGCTGCGTTGCAACAGGAATGGGACAATCTGGACCAAAATGACCTTAGACGTCTCATTAGGAGTATGCCACGTCGGATCAATGCTTGTTTGGCAAACAGAGGAGGATTTACCCGTTACTGACTTGGTTGTGATGCTGTGGTAACTTTGCTGTTTGACCCCGGGTATCATTTTACCCTTATAATGGTCAGTCTGTGCCTTACTTAGTCTAACGATCATTTGCAATAAATCGATGAATGTGAACTTCATTTCATTTTGTCATTTGTTTCTTTGTCAGTTTCATTAGGTGACTTTAATAACACTTAAAAATCAAATATCCCCTACTTTTTTTGAATAGTATATATTGTGTTCGCAAATCCATAAGAAAATACTGTTCTGATTCAGTTTTATTTGTAGTCTACCGCGGGAGAACAAACCGTCGAGTCGAAGCGGTCGGAAATAGCCGACGGTTACCGATTGGGGTCAAGGACGTTGAATGATAGCGATAGGCCGACCAAATATTTTTATTTTACTTTTGCGTGAAAAAAAGTTGAATGATAGCGATAGGCCGACAAATATTTTTATTTTGCTTTTACTTTTGTTTCACATTTCAAATTACTTTTAAAAATGATTTTAGTTTTCATTTGTGTTTTGATTTTAATTTACATTTTGGTTTTACTTTTACTTTTGCTTTTGATTTAATTTTTAGTTTTGATTTAACTTTTGCTTTTGGTTAAACTTTTGCTTTACATTTCAAATTACTTTTAAAAATGATTTTAGTTTTCATTTGTGTTTTGATTTTAATTTACATTTTGGTTTTACTTTTATTTTGATTTTTGCTTTTGATTTAATTTTTAGTTTTGATTTAACTTTTGCTTTTGGTTGAACTTTTGCTTTTAATTTACTTTTGATTTTGATTTTGCTTTTCATTATCATTTTCATTTCATTTTATTTAGGTTTTTAAAGAAATTTTGTTAAATCCTGAATGATAACGATAGGCCACCATACATGTCACTCAACATAAACTAGGTCATTTCGGGACTAACATATGGTTCAATTTTATTTCAATAATTTGCTGGAAAATACATTTAATCATTTCAGGGACTGGGGTAGTTATTATTTACAATAAGGGTTAAAGGGGCATTAGGTAAGATTAAACTTACTAGAAAAATACTAGAGATATCCAATCTTACTAGAAAAACACTGGATTCCCCGAAAAACACTCATGCAGCGTATACAGGACAAAAATGTAAGGGTTCCCCTAATCAACAGCCCGACGATTAGGAATTTCTGCACGCGTGATGTCAAAGGTCACACGCGAACATTGAGCGCTTGATGTACAAGTTGATAAACTTTATGAAGAGTTAGACGTACAACACTTTCTGAAATAAAAATGACGGAAAAAGACGCGGGTAGTGGATAATCCGAGAATTTAATTAGGATTCGATATTTGTAATAAATAGTAAGCGATTAAAGACAACACCCTCTTATGTATGCAATGAATTCTCCTCTGACTTCCAAGAGAGGTAAAATGACCTGGTTTGATCGAATTTTTATAGCCTGACGTTCCTTCCCAATTACAATGTTTGAGAAGGATTAGAAGCAAAGTTATGACAAATTAATTATATAGTTTGAATATGTTTTAGTCCATATATACCATTAAATCACCCAGTTTGTACGCGGGAACCCATCTTTCAACTCCATTCAACATAGTGAATTATAAGATAAATCTTTCAGAAATATATGACCTTCTCGGACTCTCATTTATGATAGTAATATTTCAGTGACCTTCAAATACAGTTTTTGTGGCTCGCTAACCTGGAAATCATGGGGATGTTATCCTTTGTCAGTGTGTAGGATGGGGCCCTGCCCAAGGACGAAAACAAACGAAGTCCCGTATACACATTGACGTGCACGTAAAAGATCCCTTGAATTGGAATTCGAAATATGCGCCCCCCCCCCCCCAACAGCACACTGTATGGCGTATGCCCGGGTTCAATAGCCCAGTCGAAACAGAACATGGTAGGACGGACGCTAAACACCCCATTTCATTTCAAATTAACATACGATGATTAACTATTCATAACAAAACAGAACACATGGTATATATGTAACACTATCAGTGATAACAGAATATCAGTTTTGTAAATATAAAATTTATTTACAACAGGAAAAAGAATATAAAACTAGAACATAACTAACCCAGTAACTAAAACCAGTACACCAGGAATATAAACTATAACATTAACACAGTACATAACCATATATTACAACCATTCCGCCCCTCTGTCACGGAAGCGGCTGGACTCGGGTGAGTCCATACGCCGGTTCCTGCTCCATATACCTTTCAATAACAGGAATTGAGTCTCACAACACAAGTCATATATGGAGTTGTTTAGATTAGTTGGCCACCAGGTTGTACACAGATTATAAGGGATTGATTAGTCCTTAAAGGACAATATTGGTGTCAGTCATTATCACATAAATATGTGATAGAAGTGGTTTAACACGTCGTTCGAAATATAATTTTAATACAGAGATCATTGCCACACGAGTTAACCTTCTATATAACTGACTGAAATGACGAGTGATAACAGATACACGGGCGAATTTCTGCTCACTAATAATTCCTTCGAAGACCAAAAGTTTTTATATGAGACAGTGAGAGAATATCAGACGATTCAAAACAGCAATTGACTGTAACTAGAAAAGAGTAAACGAAAAATATTGAAAAATTCCATGCATTACCATGTTTTTATTAAGTATAGAATGAATAAAAACAAGTGAATGTACGGACTATATCAATTTTTCTCGTGTTCTCTTATCTAGTGACATTCAGTTACTTTTTTGAATTGTCAGATATCCTCTCACAGTCTCACAAAACAACTTTTGGTCTTCGAAGGAATTGTTAGTGAGCAGATGAGCAGAAATTCGCCCGTGTATCTCTTATCACTCGCCACTTCAGTCAGTTATATAGAAGGATACATGTATATAACTCGTGTTTTCCTTTTGTGTTCGTCACTTCTTTTTGTAGAAACCTTCACTACGCATCTATCGTATAGCAATGATCTCTGTGTTAAAATTATATTTGGAACGTGTTTAACGAGTTCTATTTGTGATAAAAACTGACACCAAAAATGTCCTTTAATTACAACATAGCGTGTACGTACTTATAGGTCAATAACCAATATCATATATTATCAAAACCAGCTGGCGGTCAATAAATTCTATGCAACTAAATAATCGCTCACATTTCATAAGATAGAAAATTTGATGAATTTTATAGAGCACTTTGTCACATATAACTACTTCTCTGTTATTTAATAAGGATGTTTTAAAGTTAATGGCAAGTATTATAGGCTGCTCTAATAGCAAATGCACGAGTCTTGATCATGACATTCAAATTAGTAGTAACCAGCGGTTGCCAGGCAAGATACCTCTAGAGGAACCACCAGCTAAAAATGCGATTTTTCGTACAACCTGAGGCCATAATTCAGAAAGTTACGATCCGATATGTGCGAATATCAAAAGGAAGCAAGATCTTTGGGTTATAAACATATAGATTTCAAGTTTCATCAAAATCAGATCAAAATTGTGACCTCTGGAGTTTTAGTAACTTTTGCCCGATCCGTTTACTTTAAAGTAATAAAATATGTTTAAACTCACATACAACCGGTGAATCGATACCACGCAAATTGACTCAATGATAGATCTTATGATACAACGCGCACGCGGTAACCCTTTGGCCATCAAACCCACCTTTGGGAAAGGGGTTTGTTTGTTAAGTTTTGAGGTGGTTTTGATTTTAGCAAATCGATACATTTCCCCGAGAATAATTATCCAATGGTAGATAATGAACACCTTTGCGGCTAAGCACTGGATTTTTTGGGTTTTTGTTTTTCTGTGCCAATTATATTATTCCAATACATAAATTAATCATTAGGCCAAAGTGTCAGACGCGCATCCAGTGTGGTAATAAAATAAGATTTAATTAAAAGTGACATTTTGGATTCATCTTGACGTCTTACATATTACTGGAGGCGAAAAATAATGTGTCATGTCATTGTGTCGTCCGACAAATAATGGGAAGAATTTATTGTCTTCTGAAAATCGGGGGGATGAACAAATTTTCGGGCGACGATCGAAACATTTTGCAATTGTTACAACCTTTGAAAACTGACTACAAAAGTAGTGGAAAATGTTCTAAATTTAAACATATCTAATCAGTGACATCGAGAGTTTGACATTTAAATACACTTGCAACTTCAAATCATCAGTTGACGCGTAATATTTACACGGGGATTTCTGGATAATTTAACACTTGCCAGTTCGGACAAAAAAGGCTAAGCAAAATGAACTATAGGATAAAGACTTGTCATACGTTTAATCAGCTGAAAAAGAAAGTGGTCTGAACTTTGTGAGTGTACAAGTGCTTTATCCCAATATTTACTCAGCAAAATCAATAAAGAGCCATACAGGTGTATGTTTTTGGTGTGTTGATATATATACATATATATTTCCACTCGGTTTGTCTAGCCTATTTAACATCATGTCAGTCGGCGCTGCGCTGAAAAGTGGTACTTCGGTGTTTTGAGACTAACTTACGATTATTTGTTTCTAAGGTAACGTGTGTAATGATATATATTATATAGTGATGGGAATGTGCGCGAATGTGTACATGAGTTTCCCGCAATTCTGTACCACCCGAAGGACTAGCCAACTTTTTACTTGTCAGTCTCATACTAGCTATATCCACTGCAAATGGAAACCAGGCTTAAACAATCCGGAGATTCCTCTCAGAGCGCGCCAGGAATCGAACCCAGTGCGAGGAAGACGGGTTGTGTCCGAAAAATTCAACCACAATTGACATATGGTTCAATTAAATACTGACGGATCACTTACTCCGTGCGGAGCTAGGTCGAAAAAATAGTTTGGGCTTGGTTAAGAGAAAGTGTTATAGTAACACACCTTTTTAAAAAATAACTATTAATTACATATATATTGTTATTATTCTTATTGTTCATCTTTATAGCGCACAACTTCCACGATCAACTTTAAATATTAAAAATTTAATTAATGCATAAACAATCATGACTATGCATAAATCAAAATGACGTATTACCGTGGAAGCGCCTCTAAGAGGTGCATTTTCAAATTGTTCTTTACTAACGACAACGATGAACAGGTTCTAATATTTAGATGTAGTTTGTTCCAGAAAAGATGGGCATGAACAAAAAATGAACGATGACCAAATGAACGTTAGTTTGCAAAATGCTCTACTAAAAGTAAAAAGCTTGGGTTCGTTGCAGAACTGAGATTTCATTTTGGAACATAAACTTCATTGAGCTCATGGACGCGTATGAGGGACAGAGGTTATATCTGTTATATATTGTTCTAATTTACTGTTCATCAGAGCTCTGAAACAGAGATCTATTACGTACCCGGGCGAAATCTTCCCGTTTTCCCGAATTATTCCTCAATGATCGAAAGTAACTTGTGGCATACAGTGAAGTGAAATACTAAATTAATTACATTTTTATTTGTGAATATGCTGTGAAACCATTTTCGCACAAATAGCCTACCTATAAATTCTTACACCAGATGTGCGCTACGTGTGTTTTATGCCGATGTCTGTCCACAAATATCATTATATCAATTTATATTGATTTATACTGTATAAATCATATCAAGGCCTGGTGTACACACGCGTATTAAATTAGGCTTAGCCAATCTATATAGGTTCTCTAACTGTATCATTACGACCGATATAGTTATGGTGTTGTATCATACTCGAACTGTGTCATTTGAACGTTAGCGGCGATCGACACTCCACTGGTTGGTTGTCAGAAATTTGACAAAAAAAAGCGTGTCATCTTACCCAAATTAAACGAAGTATTCCGGTTGCCTTAGCTCTTCAATTTAGAGGCGGTTTTTCTAGTTTCGCGGAAAATGCTGCCTCGTCTTTCGATTTATGTTGTCTTATTAGTTTTGACTTTTATTTCTTTTATAAAAAGTGACAAAAGTTGTGACGCGGAGGGTGAAGAATGTGATATAGGCACGAACGATCATGAAAAGACCAAATATCAAAAGTCAACAAAATGGAAGAAATATCTGTCGTTGATTGACAAGGCTGTGGAGGAATATAAAGAATGTGAAAGCACAGACTGTTCGTGTTACGACAGTGTTATAGAAGACGATTTATCGGTGTGGAAAAATAAAGAGGACGGTATTACTGCTGAGGGTATAAACAAGGCGAAGGCTAATGGTGTCCATTATCAAATCATCAACCACAAATTATACCGTGAGGAGGATTGCATGTTCTCTGCCCGATGTGCGGGTGTGCAGCATTATATATTGGAAATTATCAAGAAATTACCCGATATGGAAATGATAATTAATGTGCGTGATTGGCCACAATCCTCAAAGTTCAATCCACCAATCCCAGTGTTTTCATTCAGTACTGTAAAGAAACAACATTGGGATATTATGTATCCTGCCTGGACATTTTGGGAGGGTGGACCAGCTGTTTGGCCAATATATCCAACCGGTTTAGGTCGCTGGGATGAACAGAGGAATATTATTCCAGCAGAAGCAAAGAAATGGCCATGGGAGAAAAAACACACAAAAGCCTTTTTCCGGGGGTCAAGAACAAGTGCAGAACGTGATCCCTTAATTCTCTTATCAAGAGCAAAACCTGACTTGGTAGATGCAGAATACACAAAGAATCAGGCTTGGAAGTCTGAGGCAGACACACTTCATCGACCGGCAGCTACTGAGATCAAACTGGAAGATCACTGTAAATACAAATATTTGTTCAATTTCCGTGGTGTAGCAGCTAGCTTCAGATTTAAACATTTGTTTTTATGTGATTCACTTGTGTTCCATGTCGGTGATGAATGGTTGGAATTTTTCTATCCAGTCTTGAAACCATGGGTGCATTACATTCCTGTTAAGCAAGATTTATCAGATGTTGAAGATCTTCTACATTTTGCTAAAGAAAATGATGAGGTTGCTAAGGAAATAGCAACAAGAGGGAGACAGTTTATCTGGGACCATCTCAAAATGGAGGATATATCATGCTATTGGAAAAAACTCCTCAAAAGTTATGCCAAACTTTTGAAGTTTAAACCACAAAGAGACAATAGCCTCAAGCAAATTAAATAAATAGCTCATTTTTATTCATCTATTTATTCACCATTACTTTTCTATTGGTGTATTTGTTGTAACAGTAATTTTTACATACATTCTACAATTTTATCTTGATAAGACTGGATATTTTTATTTTGATAATTGACATATTATTATTATTCTGTGGGTGTCGTTTTATTGTTTATTTTTAGAGGTCTTTAAACATGTAATTATAATAACCAATTTTGTGTAAAAAAATTTCAAAACATTGTCATTTGTGATTTGTCTCAGTTCAATATACATGCTCTAATTCAATAATAATATTCTGTAAACTTGTACATACAGTGTGCATTTATATGTATAGTTTTTATTCAATATTGGTATTTTGTATTTTACCTTCGGTTGACTAATGTACAGAGAAAATATGTAAGAATAATAAGATATTAAAGATTTATTTTACTTATCAGAATGTATTGTCATTTAGCATCTCAAACAATGAGAACTGTACCATAGTTTCTCAAAATGGCTACAAAATAGAACAGAGCCTTTCAATGAATTCCTATTGACAGACATGTCGCATGCAAAGAGAATGGCAGGTTGACAGAAAGGAATTGGATCTCTTGGCAAATTTAAATAGAAAAATGCCAATAGCTGGTTACATAATTAAATATACTATATACGTGTATATTGCAGCTCTTTTTTCAAGCTTCATATGTGAATTATTATCTAAACATTTATTTACATGACAAGCCCGTAATGAACTCTTAACATCATCAGATGGCCAATTTATTAAATGAATTAGAACACCTGTGCCATTTTAATAATTTAAAGTTAAATGGATAATCAAAACTTTGTTATTGTAACAATGGTACTTGACAATCCAGACTATTTACATCAAGTATATCCATTTTTCATGATCTGTTTTTGAACTATTATAGCAAGAACAGCCAGCTCTTTATCTAAATCTTACATAATGCATCTTTAAAGCAGACAGTGCAATAATATTTGTTTAATCTTTTAAAACGACGAAATGAAATTCTACCTATTAGTTGACAAAGGAGCAGTCTCTTTAAAATATAAACAATTGCAGATTTCATATGATGACTTGATCTGTTTTTGGAATGGCCTAGAATTAAATTTAGCTCCACTTATATATACATGTATTTCTTGGATCCAATCATTCAAAGAATTAGGTAGGCCTACTTTCACGTTGTTATGCCATCGATTCCTTTCAGTTTTTTAAATACACTCTTGTGTATGACATTTTTACAAGTCAATGGTTGAAAAATCATATACAGTATATACTCAATAGACCAAGGTAGATCTAACAGTAATAAGCAAAATAGAAAAATACATAAGTACATGTAAGGTTTATACTTATAATGAACTTAGGTTGTTGAAAGATGAAAATACAATAGATTAATCAATTCCCAGCTGTTATGAAATAGGGTCCGTTGAAAAAGTGGTACCAAATAGAAACATAACTGATGTGGTTTCACTAACCCAATGCTCAAGGAATTAATTACATTTATTTTCTTGGTGAGAGCCAGTAATTTCTGGGAGGGATTAATTGTTTTCAGGCAAAGGCAAATGAAAGAAATAAACAAAACTAAAACATTTCTGCCTAAGTAATTATTTGGCCAACTTCATTATAAATAGGTTTAAGGCGAGTAGTTTAAAATATTTTTATCTCACACTTTACCTTTCCTTATGTATTAGAAATCATAATTATTTTTTTTCTGTTGATATGTCTCAGCTAAAACATGGCTAAAAGATTAAAACAAATTATTAGTTAATTTGAAAACTTTACCAAATGTCGGAGGCCTGCATCAAAAATCGAAAATGCATGTTTAAAAGTTAGTGATTCAACATTCTTTATGACAGTGTTCGGTGTCAGGTACGGAATATGTGAAAATTCTTGAAAAACTTTGAACCATAATGTTCCACCCACTCAGTCAATGTTAGATAAATACTGGTCTGATACCTGATGTGGCAAATTGGAGTATATTCCCTTGCACCATTTGGGGCAAAAAGTTCCCAAAATTACCCACAATTCCAGGTTTATCAAAGCTTGAAGGTAGCCATTTTATTTTTTAGACTTCAGACTATTTATATGATAATTTTGAAGTAGTAATTGAAAATGTTATGAAATAACAAACTAGTACACAGTAATTCTCCCCATGACTGTTTATTAGTGTGGAATAGTTTGATAAAATACAAAAGAGGACTTTTAGTAAGTATAGGGCTTCAGCTTGTGCCGTGGATTAAAAATAGTTGGGTGTGAAAAGTCCAACACGGCAACAGAAATCAAAAAGACTTAAGAGGCCTAGCGACTAGCGAGATTCATTGTTTAGCTTTTTAATAAAAAGGCGGCAAGTCTGTAACTCAGTATCATTCACAGTCTTCGACATTGCCAACACGACTTGTTGGTCAATTTAAATCAATATTGATGTTATCTTACCGTGAAAAGATGGGCTTCTGATATCCAATATTTAAGACAAAATAAAATTTTTAAATTGGCACATGAATCGCATGCCAGAAGAATGCTTCCGAGCGCCATTTGTAATGAAGCGACTCTATGAATGAGGCTAAACATTTCCCACGGTGAAGAATACAGACTACCACTGTGACTGTGTAGACTGGAATAACCTAACGCCAAAGATTGCCATTCAATTTTAATTTGGCAGTGGATAAACGACCGGATCCGGCTCTTTAATGAAAATTTACGAATATATCGTAAATTTCGGTTCCCAACCCTAACCCTAACCCATTTTCTAATGTCCGCGTATCTCTTCGCCAATATGTCACTTTATTCTTAAATTAAAATTGTTTCATCGCCACTAAAAGTGAATTTAGAGCCGTAAAGCCTGTAGGGGCCGCCATATTGGAAAATAACCACATGTTAAAATTGGCCAATCAGAGACGATATATCGGAAGCCGGATCCGGTCGTTTATCCACTTTCTTTTAATTTCGTAGACCATAGCCTAATAAGGATGACAACAAAAAATTCAACTTGTTGTTTTCTACTTTCATTTTGACGTTTAGCTTTCTCCGCACTTGGAGCAGCTTGAGTAAAAATTTGAAAATGAGGCGAAAAGCTAACTTTTTTATTTACAAAACTAACCACATTTGAAACCGCAGTTTCGTACCAGTGGACAATCGGTCGATGAAGACAAGCCAATACGCAATAAATAAGAGTAAGCTGTAGTGATGCTGTCCAGGCAAAATTCCCTCCTACCTAGGCCTAGAACACTGCCTACCCATCTTCATTAGCCCTAGCTCAGTAGATGCAGAGGGGATCACGGTGGCTAAGTGGGTAAGAGGCTGGCTCGATAAACCAGAGGTTGGGTGTTCCATCCCTGCATTAGGTGATAAAGTTCATCCAGAGTGGTTCCCCCTTGTCAGAGATGCAGGACGGAGGGCCTGACAAGGACAGCTGTCTAGTCATTCGGATGAGAAAAAAACTGAGGTCCCATGTACACATTTGCGTGCACGTTAGAGAAGGCCATAGTGCCGCTGTCTGGGCAAAATTTCCCTCATAGCACACTATGGCATATATGTATTGTATGCTCGTCTTCATTAGCCCAGTTTAGAGCAAAACAGTAGGTCGTTAAAACTCCATTTCATTTCGTAGATGTAGAGAAATAGGATGTTAAACCCCAATGTTTCATTTTCATTTGCAAGTTTATGTTGAGCGGTTCTGCACGAGATGTGTTCATATTCGTAGCGGCCTAGTTCAACTCTGAGCATAAGTCTCCTTTACCCTTACTCAACCATTATGTTCAGGATCACGCCTATCAGCCCTTGTTGAAAGTTTTAAACTCCCCTGTAAATTTTACTGGGTAATCTTTTGTTTATAAATGTTCATGTCACATGTATTTCAGTCCATGTCATAGGGTGACCCAAGTAGTGAAAATTTGCTCAAATACAGCAGTTTTCATCTACTTCATTATTCAAGAATAGATCTCTGCACTAAACAACCGCCATATCCAAAAATTAGTATACAGTTTTGTAATGCGTTTCTATTCTGTTTCACATCTGTCATACAAACAAAGACTAAATAAACATTTTCAATTTTATTATCTAAAACTGACAGAATTTCTCAATTACCATCCATGTTTGTTAATGTCAAAACTTGCAAAAATTATACAGTAATAATTGTGAAATATCTATTTATACATGTAGTATTGTACATGTCATGTATGTGGTCAAGGGAGGTACATGATCTAATGGCGAACATTGCAACAAACTAATATATTATTATTCAATGATTGATTGTTTTATGGTTCATTATTTTATAGCATTGGGTTGTTTATTGGTTATCTATTATATGTATATAGTGTGTCGTGTCATGTGATCAAAGGGAAATAACTAAAATAGTTAAGTCCATGTTGTTTGTGAATAGTTAACCATACTTCTAGATGCCATTTAACTTTAAAGAAATTGAAGTTTTAATATGTTGGGTGATAAGTACACTTTGTAACATTACATTTGATTTTTATTGTAGGATTAAGATTGTCTGATTTTTAAAGTTATTATTATAGAATACACAAGCAGCAATTTGTTACTTGAATATTTCATTGTCTTTACATGTTCAATGTTGAATTAATTATAATATTTATTTGTTTCGTATTACAGAGAACAGCGGACTGAACAAACAAAGATAAAAATGAATCCAAATCGTAATCCTATGTATGGAAACAGATATGATCTACCATTTAATCCAGCAAATAGATATGATTATAGTATGAGTGGTCCTCCACTTACAGCCGATATTGTTACTAATCATCAAATCTACAATGATAATATTTATCCTGATGATTATAATAACAGTTACAATAATAAACCAGATGACTACCAATATAATTCTCCAAATGGCGGTTCTCAGTCTTATTCAAGATCCGCTCCATCATATGTAAACACAGAACAGAAATATAACAATGATCGATATGTAAACACAGAACCGAAATATAACAACGATCGATATGAAAATGCACCCAGGAATCGTTCCAATGATCCATCATACGCAGACTCCAATTTTCAAGACTCGAAAAGCTACAGTAACTCAGGTGATACAGATTACCGAGATAGAGAGCGAGAAATAGATCGAGAGAGGGAAAGAGATAGAGATAGGTAAGTCTTCTGTAATAATATCAACTCATCATAGTCATTATCTAAAACATTTATGTTACCATAATCAATTCTATTAATGATACCGGTATACATAGTATATTTGACTGTCATTAATTTCAGATCAAATAGAAGAAATCGTGATGACAAACGAAGAAGTGACCGCTCTGATAGAAGTAGAGACCGAGACAGAGATCGGGATCGCAGTCGAGAGAGAGATAGAAATCGTGATAGAGATAGATATGACCGGGATCGAAGAAGCCAATCACCATCATATGATGTAAGTTCTACAAATTATAAAGTAGCGCCAGTAATGAATTCAGGTTTTGAAAAATGCCTGGTCAGTTTAAGATTACAGATGTAATTTACCATATGTTAGTCTCAAAATGACTAGTGTTTATGAGTTTTTAAACCCCATTCTGTCTGGAAAGAATCACCCTTATGTTTGGCGCATTTAAACCCCCATTCTATTCTTTAATAGAAATGCAACTGGGGTAGATGTTATAGAGTATACTATTAGTTAAATTTTACAAAAGATCCATCTCAGTATTGTCATTAATAAAAATAAACCATTGTCTTAAGATGAAGGCTACATGTAGCATGTGGTGTCTATAGGAATCACTGACTACTGGAGTTAAAAATATATAGAAATGATGCTGTGTGATTGTGGATGGGATTTTTTATATCCGTTTTTTTTTAATGCAGGTGGACAGTGACAGATACGGCCGTGATGAGAGATCAACTGATAAATGGATGGTAGAAAAACCAACAAATACTATTTTGTTGAGAGGACTTCCATCAAATATCGAGGAGTCCTATGTAAGTTCTACATTCTGTTAAGTTTTAATAACTCATTTATCAGCATTTGTTTTCTTTAGAGCAAGAAATTATTTGATGCTGTTTCAGTGATTTATGTTGTGGAAAGCTCCTGAACACTTGTTTAATTCAGCTTGGTTACAAGACTCTTATCTTTTTTTTTTATAGATAACTAAAAAGGTTATGGCTAGCGGTATTCCTCCCAGAGAAGTTCGCTTAATGCGAAGAAATGCTGGTAAGAATTGACTTTATTTACTTCTTTTAAATGAATAGGTAGATTAGTTAGAAACTTGCTGATTTTCAAACTGAATACCACAACATTAATACGATAAATGAATGGCTTTACATGTTTTCTGGTATTATCTTCCAAGCTTATTGTAATATGTATATTTTTTCAGTTGTTATTTTAATAAAGGTATTGAGTATCATTTAAATGATTATTAATGGGAACACCGTTCCTGATTTATTTTCACTTTGAAGTTTGTTTTTTTTGTTATATTTCTATCTAATGCTGTAGTGTTGGGTGACTTTAGTCTGGGAAAAGAGATTAAAATTTAGCAATTGGCAAGTTTGTATTTCAAAATTGAATTATTTCTGATTATTTCTGTGAAGGTAAGTAAAAATACATGTGCTGAATGTATATCCCAGCTATATTGATCAGTTTGTTATCAGCAAGTTTCTAAAGTTGATAAGTTTGTATGACGCTGTTTTATCAGGCTTCAGTTTGACAATTCCACTAATAAAGATCGTGTTAATTATTGAACAGGTGCATCCCGGGGCTTTGCTTTCGTGGAGTTTACGAACGTTGAGGACGCTCAGCAGTGGATGGAGATCAATCAGGTTTAATTCAGCACCATTTTAAAGTTTTCATGTCTTTGTATGGTATAGTAGAGAGGATTATAGTATACATGATATAAAACACGATATACACAAAACACAACTTCACATAACCCAAAATATTCAAAACACAACTTGACACAAAACATTTCAAAACACGACTTAACATAAAAACATTTCAAAACACAATTTAACTTGAAACATTTCAAAACACAACTTAATTTCAAAACACAACTTCTCACAAACCATTCAAAACACAATAAATAAATACCCCAATACACAACTCTCAGTTATTTAAATATTAGCTTATCAAACACAATTTATTCCATCCAATTCATTTATTTGCACATATTTATCTTTTGTGATGTTGAAAGATACATAATGTGTGTGTGTGTGAGTGTATTATTTTGTGTGCCTATATATAGTTTTAAGAGTATTGAATATTATGTATATATTTTAATTGATATATCAATCCATTGATGATAGTTATATAGACTGTATATTTCATGGAATTGATACTTAGCAGATACGAATGTAGGCTACATCTGACTTGGAAAAGGTTGGGAAAGTCGGACATGTTTTCTGAGAACGTCGTCTTTCGGTTTGGATAAAAGAATGGCGCATCAATGTTGAAGGCTGGTTGGACTAATATTTTCATCATGAATAAGAAATATAATATGATTATTATTATTTGACAGGGTCAGATTACATTAATGGACATCCTGGTTACGTTGCACTACAGTACACCCAGAAATGCATCACCTGTCAGTTTTCCACCCACTCGCTGTGATTGGATTTGTAAAAAGGTCAGTATGTAACGTATTGAACTTTGACCTTCATTAGCCTGGTTGGTATAAAAAAAAGTAGAACATTAAACCCCATTTCATTTATTTAACATTAATACCATTAAAAAAGAATATCTTTACTTTTAAGAACTTACTTTTGACAAAAGTTTTGTTTTATGACAATATGAATAAAAAGTTTATTTTATTTTGCAGTGTGGTGTACATAATTTCCGTAGAAGAGATGTTTGTTTTAAATGTGGTCTTTCAAGAGAAGGTGAGATTTTTTACTAGTTTATCAGGTGGGTGAAGATGATGTTGACTAGAAACAACATTCGATCCCAGCCACAAGCCTCAACACCTTTCTATAAAGTTTGTTGTATGTTTAATAACTAGGTGTCGTGTCTATACTAGACTAATAAATATCTGTCACTCTGTCCATATGATAATGTCTGTTTAATTTATTCACAGATTCTGATAGAGTCAAAACAGGTGAAGGTTTTGATGAAGTTGGGTTAAATCCTTGCAATAGTAAGTAAATTAAATTTTAATATAAACTTTATTTTGCTCATGATCAGAGATAAAGAACAATACCGTGGAAAGTATCACAGTATTTTATACCAGTATTTCACAAAATATAAAAATGTTTTATATTTGCAATACAATTAGCTAGAATATAGTTTTTATACGCCCACATTTTCATGTGGATGTATTTATGCCGTCGCCCCTGTCCGTCCGTCACAATTGTTTGTGGACTCTCTACAGGTCACAAT
Source organism: Patella vulgata (assembly GCF_932274485.2). Classification (NCBI taxonomy): domain Eukaryota; kingdom Metazoa; phylum Mollusca; class Gastropoda; family Patellidae; genus Patella; species Patella vulgata. The sequence continues at coordinate 52,738,547 of NC_065885.2, forward strand.
TCTTATCTGATTTTGACGAAACTTGAAATATAGGTTTATCTCCAAAAGATCTTGACTGCTTTCGATATTGGCATGTATTGGATCGAAATTCATGGATTATGGCCCCTGATTGTACGAAAAAATCACGTTTTTAGCTTGTGGACCCTATAGAGGTCACAATTTTTATCCGATCTTGTTAAAACTTTAAATGTAAATTTATAACCCAAAGATCTTGGTTCCTTTCGATTTTCGCGCATATCGGGCCGTAAATTCCTAAATCATGGCCCCTGATTGTACGAAAAATCGCGTTTTTAGCTTGTGGACCCTATAGAAGTCATGATTTTTATCAGATTTAAAAAAATGTATTATTATATCACCGTTACACCCTAAGGATGGCTGAGTTTGAATTTCGTGAAAATCGGCCCAAAACTGACAGACAAAATGGCCGCTGTTCGTTCTCAAATAGTGTAAAAATATGGTATATCAAGGTTGTGGACCCTATAGAGGTCACAATTTTAATCCGATTTTGTTGAAACTTGAAATGTAAGTTTATAACCCAGAGATCTTGGTTCCTTTCGATATTTGTGCATATCGGACCGTAACTTCCTGAATTATGGCCACTGATTGTACGAAAAATCACGTTTTTAGCTTGTGGACCCTTAAATTAGAGGTCATAATTTTTATCCGATTTGAAAAACCGTATTATTATATCAACGTTACACCCTAAGGACAGCTGAGTTCAAATTTCATGAAAATCGGCCCAAAACTGACAGACAAAATGGCCGACCTTCGTTCTCAAATAGCGTAAAAATATGGTATATCAAGGTTGTGGACCCTATAGAGGTCACAATTTTTATCCGATTTTGTTGAAACTTGAAATGTAAGTTTATAACCCAAAGATCTCAGTTCCTTTCGATATTTGCGCATATCGAATTGTAATTTCCTGAATTATGGCCCTTGATTGTAGGAAAAATCACTTTCTTTTTAGCTTGTTCTCTATCCATCTCTTGAAAATGTGGGCGTATCCTGCCTGGCAGCCACTGGTTCCTTTCTTAATTAAATGTTAAAAATCAGTTTGAGTACATTTAGTGCGGATTAGTTATTTTCCCAAAACTCAGCGACTCTAATTTTCTACATGAATGATTTCAGCATTGGTATTTAGAGGTTTAGATGCTCTAACAACTGAAGAAACTTTACTACAGACAATCAGTAAACATACTTTACTACCAATAAAAAATGTATGTATCATGAGAGATAAAGCTACCAGTACATCTCGAGGGTATGGCTTTGCTGAGATGAACTCTGTCAGTGATTCATCGGCATTATTGGAAGTTTTAACGGCTCCGACTAAACCACCATTCGAAGTAGATGGCAAACAAATTCTTGTTGCCTTTGCTAAGAATACATTTACCACTGTGTAAGTACATTATAAATATTTTAAAGATGTAGTATGTAAGATTACGATAAGTTTGTCTTATAAACCGGTTTTTACCTAATTCATTCAGATAACTGTTCTTGAATCAATTACCTGTATTTGAGTAGACTCCTATTCTTCTACCTTGATAGACAACATTGTCTGAGAGAGAATCAATTATACATAATAAATACATGTATTTCTTATTAATCAATTTGTTCAAATTGAAACATAATTTATGTTCTAATTTCTTTTTTAAATCAGCATGGCAACACAGAACCAGTACTCTGCTGCCCTACCAGTAAGTAAAGCATTTAATTATATTTTGTTCTTTATTCCAACCTGTTACACAAAAAGATCTTACTACTTGTCCATTTTGAATCTGTTCATTAAATTTTAACATTTTCGCCCCTATTTTTAACTGCTTGACAGAATTCAAACCGATTTCTTATGAAATAACTTATTTGTGTTGAATGAATGTTAAACCTGATTTTATCTATCATTATTAATGATAAATTGCTTGTGTTATTTTCAGCCGAGTGAATCCAAGTCTTCATATTATCCTTCATCAAGTAATACACAACACGATTATTCCTACTATAATCCACAATCATCGAATACAGGAGGTCAATATAATATTTTAAATTTTATTTGACTGTTTATACACCTGATATCTTCTATACTAATATTTGTGACTGTCGTTTGTCTGTCTGTCTGTTCGGGGTTGGCGGCTACACTAGGTCTGCCCCGAGTCTGAAATTTGGGGTATAGTGGTAGCTCGGACTGGGGAGTAACATAGCCAGGTTGGCGTTAGTCTACCACTTCCGGTTTCGGGGTTATGACCCCCGAGCGAAGCCGGGCATTCTTCTAGTATTTAATATAATTATTCCTACTATAATCCACAACCATCAAATATAGGAGGTCAATATAATATTTATAATTTTAGTTGATAGTTTACACACTTATAAAACCTGATATACTTAATTAGATTTGTAAAATACTGTATCCTTTACCAGTGGTATTTTTTAATTAGATTGGTCATCTGGCCAACATCTTTGGTTTTCTCCAGGTTCTCTGGTTTCTTCCAACTGCTCCAGACCCCTATGCATAAGTGAATATTGAAATGAAATTGAACCATTATTTATGTTAGTCCTGTAATGACCTGGCTTGTATTGATTGTGTGGACCTTGAATCCCATTTCTCTTTCTTTATAAATTGGTCAAATTTTGTTGGGTTTTTTCCTTTCAGCATCAACTGTAGCTGTTGCTCAAGCAGCCATTCAACAAGCTCATGCAGCACAATTATCACATAAATTAGTAAGTAGAATTGTAACATGTATTTGTATTAAAATAAAGAATTAAAATTCAGAATTGTAACATTGTATTGAAATAAAGAATTAAAATTCAGCATATTGTTGTAACTCATCTTTTCCGTAGGTATGGAAAATGTTAAGATTAGTTAAACAAAATGATTGTTTTGTAGGATGTCGGATCATCTGCTGTAGCTACAAACTGGTCACAGAACAGTACTACAGATTATCCTAAATATCGTAAGTAACAAATTAATGGATAGTGACACTTGATTTACTTCTCATGTAAAGCTCCACTGTTTCATAGTAAAAACATTTCTTCAACTAGAAACCCGTGCTGGACATATATTGAAATATTTCAATGAAAATATAGAAATAAAGGACAAAATTACAGGCTCCAGAAGATTTGTGCCTAATATAAACTGATTTTGTACCTAACATTGTCTTTTATCGATTGTTTATATCATAGCTTGCTGTCTGTTTGGGAATTTAGATGATGTTCATTCTAAAAGAACATAAAAGTAAGAGAGCACTATTAAAGAACTTATAATTTTCACTGTGTTTTATTTAAATAGCACCACCAGATGTATCTACGTATCAATATGATGAGTCATCAGGCTATTATTATGATCCTTTAACCAATCTCTACTATGATGCTAATACACAGGTTTGTAATTAAGTGTAGTCTTACCGTCACATATCAATTTATTAATATAGAAATATTAACAATAACCAAAATATTGAGCTCACTGTCTAACATCTTGAGGGTTTTTTTTTATTGGATACTGCTAGTGTTGCGAACATTATATCTTGAAAAAGCTATTCTGTTGGTCGCTCGGTGTCATGCCATAACATATGCATGTATCATAGATGGATTGATAACTACGATAGGTGAATGTGAAGGCTATTCTGTTGGTCGCTCGTCGTTGTGCCATAACATAAACATGTACCATAGCCTGCTTTATAACTATGATGGGTGAATAAATGGTTAGTGTGACGTACTGTGAACATTTAACAGTGTAAAATAGCATTGATTACAATGGTTATGCAGAATAGTATGCTGAAAATATTTGTACTGCCAAGGATTGCTAGAAGAACCTGAAACTAGACTGACCTGTACTTTGTCTGTTATAATGAGGACCTGATGTATATTGTGACTCTGTGAGCATGTTCTTCAAAGACAATGGTATACCAGAAGCTGGCTTCTATATGCTCTTCCAGTCGTCATTTGTTTTATAGCCTTTCATAGTAAGAATATCTTTTTGGTGTCAAATGATGGGCTGATCTGATGATGCCGTTGGATTTAGATTATACTTTTATATCAGAATGGCCATTAATTTAACGTGTTAAAATGCTTATTACAAAATCTGAGCAACTTGCTGTGCAGTACATCAAAGAAGGTTCCTGCCCTTAACAAAGATGTGTTATGTACAATATAGATGTGTTAACTGGATATATCTGTCTTGGTTGTTGTCTGACTGTGTTGCCATACCATAGAAGAACCATAATGAAGTTTTATTTTTGTGTATGATACTGACATCAGCTTGAAAGTCTTGTGTTTATGGTGATCATTCAGAAGGGAGTGTTGTGAACTGATTTACATTTAAATGGTTGTATTAACAAACTACATGTATAGTGGTGGCATTTTCCATCCAGAGACAGACATGCTGATTAAATACTTTAACATATTGATGTATTATTTCAAGGATTCACTGGTCCAAAATACTTTTTGTTTTCAGTGTTGTCTAAATCTATTCAATAGATCTTTGGCCATTCTTAAAGTTATGTCATTATATACCCCTCTTTATTTAGACACATAAAAATCTGTGTCCAGAAGGGGGTCACGGTGGCTAAGTGGTGAAGACTCTGCCTCGATAGCCTGGAGGTCGGGTGTTTGATCGCTGCATTGGCAGAGAAAGTTCATCCTGATTTTCTTGCGTGGTTCCCAATTGTCAGTGATGCAGGACGGAGGGCCTGACAAGGACAGCTGTCTAGTCATTCGGATGGGACGAATAACCGAGGTCCCGTGTACACATTGGCAACACATAAAAGATCCCTAGACAATTAGATATTTCGTTTTTTTGATATAAAATCGTCACAGAAATAAAAACCGTCCAAAATACCGTCTTCAGAAAAATATTGAAATATTGCGGTTTTGATTTTTCTGGTTGATATTTAACATAAATATTTTAAAAATGTCTTTTTATTTTATTTATGATATTTTATTGTTTAATGATGAATAAATAGCAATAAATAATGTTACAAACTCAAGAGTGTTCATTCCATGAAGTTAGCAAATGCCGCTAAAGAGCTTTGTTTACATCATGTGACTTCTCGCTCACTTTTTCACCGGACCAATACTGTTAGAATTATCCCAGCTTCTATTCAATTTGACGAATTGTTTTTACAGATTTTTTGATTTTCCAAAGGAATCATTGCTTTTCAGATTGAATTAATTTGAATAAAGCAGAAATATAAATAATGCCAACTATATTGAGAGTTCCGGTAGACTGATTATTAAACATCGGACGTGTCATGGCGGTCCGTGATCCGGGAAAAAATATTGGACTAAATAAATCAATGAACACTTTTTTTTACATACTACTTACGTTTTATAGTATAATTTGTATTTTGCATTGCATAATGCATTTTTAAGAAGGGATGTGCTTGAATGAGAAAAACGAGTTTACTATGGTAAATGAATAGCATCCAATGATTCCAATCGTACCCGTATGGGTAGTTACAAAAAAACATGCATGGCCGAAAGAACAAAAGCTTTTTTTTTAATTAATATACTGGAAAAAAAATTGTAGTAAACAACATAGATCAATATTTTTAGCAAGGCTACATTGCTGTAGACAGATCATTAAATTTTGTTTATAAAGTCTGTACTGTATTTATGCTAAAAACTCTTAATTATACTGACAAGAATGTATCAAGTGAATACTCCGGGGGTATTTCTAACACCTTATTAGATATTTTTATTACATTTAAAAGCGATAAACTGAAATTATTGACATTTTTTTAGAAAAAAATATCTGTTTCCAGGGATATCGCCCAGCTCTATTGACAGTTGTAATTCGATATAAGAGTAGGCCATAGTGCCGCTGTCCGGGCAAAATATCCCTCATAGCACACTGTATGGTGTATGCCCATCTTCATTAGCCCAGTTCAGAGCAGAACAGTAGGACGTTAAACCCCATTTCCTTTCTGTGTCCAGAAAACTTGATAGTAGACAAAACCTAAAACACTCATATAAAAAGTTAATGTCTAACTACCGATAGAAACTATCCTCTCTGATAATATGTAAGTAATTTCACACGCTACCATAGAAATAATAAATGTATGATACTCTAAAAAAAAACCAAAGTATTGTGTGGATGAGCCGCTAAAGAACAATATGAAATATTTTACCCCAAAACTTATTATTACATGTACATCAATTTGATTCGTATCTGGTAAACAGGTACAGTATGATTGCCAATTATATATGTAGGTCGGTCGTTTTGAAATTATTATTAACATGTTAGATCATTATTCACCTTGTTAAACATGTAACAAAACTGTTAAAACTGATTTGCATTCAGTACTGTACATATTCAATGACTCGTTACTTATGCCATTGGCACCTTGTAAAAATTGTATAAGTTCCATGGTAGAGTGGTCCAAAAAAAGAATCCTAAATTTACAACCTGACACTCGGGTATTAATTTCAATGGCTATCCCTTAACATTATGGTTAAAAATGTACATGTTACTTATACATACAGGTAATGATACTGAACACATTTTTTACCTTTTAAGATTGATAAAGAATTGTAGTAAAATGTGTTGGTTATCTTTATCTATGTTACATCTAGCTGACAGTTTTATATATTAATCTGTATATCTTAATTTAAATAAATCATATACTACAGAATATTGTGAGTTACATTTTATTTTAAACTCAAAATTTACTATTTTAGGTGATATTATTTTTTTATTGCAATACCTTGATTTTATATCTTATAGCTCATTACTGTTTTTATCCCCCACCAAATCTCTTGTTAAACATGTCAACCTGTATTTGTGTCAGTTAATGAGTTAATTAATTAATCATGTTGAACACTTTTCATCATGATTTGCTGAAACATGGGTATATAAAAATACTAACCCACGATTGTATTGTGTTTTAAGTGCCCCCAGAATTTGCCAACCTACCTTATTATTTACATGTGCTGATGTGGATTCAGTCATCTATGAGGAGTCTACACGCATCCACATTATGAATTGCCCAATGCTCATTGCTATGACTTGTGGGCCACTTGGCCTAAAATGTTAATCTTTGAGTTCTTTATTTTTAGATGCGTCCTGGTGGACTGTACCCTAGACGGTATGATAAAAAACCAGTTAAACCACGTCTACGTAGTAATCTCAAGTATGTTGAAGTATTACCAGAAAAGGTGTATGATGAGGTGTCTTCGGATGCAGCATCTGATGTATCATCCACAAAGGCATCTTTTGAGAAAGAATTTTTTGGATACGACAGTGTTTCCTCTCTGGAAGACATTTTGTCCTCTGAAAATGAATCTTATGATGATGTGTCGTCTTATGAAGATGTTTCATCTGATGACGAATATCTGGAATCTCTGCCTGGAGAATCAAGCCCTGTTGTACCTGTTAGCCCTATTGCTCAAAGTCATGGAAATAGAAGTCATGAAGGTAGAAGCCATGGAAACATAAGTCACGAAAGCAGAAGTAGAGGTAGATGTCCGGATGACAGGCAAAGTCGTGATAGTAGAAGACCTGGGAGCAGAAGTATTGATACTCATAGTCATATTAGTCGTAGCCAAAATGCAAGAAGTTCTGTTGAACATCCAACTGAAACGAGCAATAGAATATCAAGCTCTCCTTCCAAAAACATACCATCCTTGGAGGATCTCCAAAGACGACGTAGAGAATTGGATCTTAAATTGGAACAACTTGATGTTAATTTTAAGGCGAGCGAAGAAAATGATTTTAAATCGCAGAAGGAAAATAAACCTAAGGATTCAAAAAGACAAGTCCATGACCTCAAGAAATGTCCGTTGCGTAAATGTAACACATCAACTAGATATGTGAGAAATCATGTTAAAACAATTCACTGCCCTCCGTGTATTCGTAGTAAGGACAAGAATCCAGAAGTTCAAAGTAATCAACTACATGCTTTGTTATTCTTGGCCAAGGCAGCTAAATGTTGTTCCTTGTCGTCACTGAAAGAAAAAGTAAATAAAAGTGGAAAAATGACTTCAACTTTAAAACCCCAGTCAACTGATGTTAGAGTCATGACTAACCTTTGTAAGTTTGCAGGATGGACAGTACCGAAAGAATTCAATTTAAATCCAATGAATTCTTGTGCATGTTTGATACATTGGCGATCTATTGGCCTTATTCTAAATTGGATGGCTGCTCAGGACAAATACAATTTTAAAAAACTTGATTAAAGAGATTATTGAGATGTGTATTCAATTGTTAACTAAGTGCTATTATAAAAAATAAATATAATAAGTCAATAAGTCCTTTTTATTTAATGAAAAAAGTTAAATGGTAAAACAGACATAGAAATACAAAAACTTATCAGTTGTTTATTTTCAAATAAAAAAAAAAAAACCCTGTTCGTAAAGGAAGAGGACATGATGAATAAACTAGGATCTACGTCAAACTTTGGAAATAAGTGTTCATATTCTGTAAATAAACTGGTCTGAATCTTCATCAATCGGAACAGCAGCTTTTAAAATAATTGAAATGCAGTTTATAAAACTACTTCATTTTCTTCATTTAGTAAGTGTTGACCTTGTTCAATGTGAAGTGCTTACTCAGTTATAATTTGGATAAGATACTAAAATGCTATCTAAAGATCATTAAATGGTGTCGTGTTCATCATAAGATGTTCAATGCTCTTATCAATGACACCATTGGCATTAACTTTCAGTCACAACATTTGATGATATTTTCAAAAAACTAGTAACTTGATCACTTCCAATGTGAACTTTTCAAAAAAATTCTTCAAGAACTACATCTTTAATAGAATGCAGTTAACACTTACATGATATATGATTCAGATCTGAACATAACTATAATCAATCCAGTTGTTGCTAAAACCATAAGAAAATATTAACTGATCAGAATCCAGTTATGTTGATCTTATCCAGCATCAAGAACTACATGTAACTGTTTGGAACTCAACAAGTAAGACTAATCTGAATAGTGATTCATAAAGTGCTAAGGAAACATTAATATGTATTTAAACTGCTGTAGAAGCTGTCCAGATTCTTCTCTTACCTCATGTAGAAACCTCGAGTGTAGTAGTAGCAAGAATACAGAGAACCTGTCTAAACACTGGATCATTCCTGGTAGTCAGATCGCTCACTTACACGATAAAGATTTGCTGTAATATCTTCTATAAGACAAGAGAACTTGGTGAGCTCAATTGTATATAGGTGTCATTGTAGTCGTGATTCTGTTGTTAAAGAGAACTTCAGGTGTAAATCAACAGTCATCATTGAATGTACAGGTGCACGAGACAAAGCTCATCCAGAATTCTTAGTGTTTTACAAATACCTTGTGATTCATTTAAGGCTGTGGAAGTAATTGTAAAAAAAAGGCCAAAATAGTGTGTAGAAATGGTTGAAAATGTAAACAATTCAGCAGTTCAAAGGTTGTGATTTATGCATACATTATTGAATTCTAAAAATTTAATCCAATCCGTTTTACAAGTTCTGAAGATGTTCTGATGGATGTGGGCGTTTTTGTTGTTGGATTTTTTTGGAAGTTTCAATAGAAATGTTGTGATCAACTGTAACTGATGGGATGTTCAGAATCAATTTATGTATTAATTGGACTGAGACATCTGTATTTTTTTGTTAATCAAATCAAGTGAAGTGAATTTGGTGTGCATGTAAGACAGCATGTTCGTTGAGATTCTGTTTTTGTTATATGTGTGTTTAAGAAGATAGTTCTATGAAGTGTGCATACTTGTGTTAACTATGTGTATATAAAAAGTGTAATATTACATGTGTTGACAAATGTGATTTTTTGTTTTCCTGATCTGAAGTGAATTCCCTGTGATCAAGTGTGAATTATTGATCTCAACTGATCTCTACTAATACATATATATACCAGTGATGATGAATAACAGTATCAGTAATAATCAACCTTAATCCTAACATTTATCTATATAAAATAACATTCCAGAAGTAAATATCTTATAGCCAAGTTTTTGTATTTCAGTATTATTATAATTCACATACTGCCCAGTTTATGTACTGGGATTCTTCTAGTTCAACATATTTACCAGCGCCTACAGATGGACAAGATAATGGCAACAAAGAAAAAGACCCTGCAGATAAAAAAGACAAAGTTAAAATTGCCAAAAAGGTTGCTAAGGTATGTTGATAAATTCTCTATGGAGAATGTTATTTTACTGTAAGTTGTATGCTTTGACAGTCTCACCAAGGTAATATATATAGACAAGTCTGAATGAGTGGTTTACTGAGTGATCTAAAGCAAGTACTGTAGGGCACTCAGTAACATTGTATGTGACATGGACATGGGGTTTCTCTGTGTACTTCAAATTCCTCCCTCAGTTAAAAACCTGTGTGCGTTTGAATTATTGTAATAAATATAAACGGCATTAGTACTGAAATGTCCTTTTTAATGGCAATAGGGTAATATTTTATGCAAATGTTGTACCTGATAATTTCATTATTGTAATAAATATAAACTGCATTGGTACTGAAATGTCCTGTTGAATGGCTATAGAGTAATGTTTTACGCAAATAATGTACCTAATGGTTTTATTGTTTTATGCAGGATATGGAGAAATGGGCTAAAACATTGAACACTAAGAAAGATTCTAAGAAGGTAACGGGTAATCCAATGTCTGGTTATAACAATTCAAAGGAATCAGCAACAGCAGATGCAGGCTTTGCCATGTTTTCAGTAAGTATATAATCTGTTTTATTATGATGTAATGGAAGTTTTTTTTGGTCTTTAGATGGTGTATCAGGATTAATTATGACTAGGGTATTTCTTTTTCACCTATTGCCTATGTTTAAAATGGATTAACCACTTGCAACAAAAATTGAATCATTGCTTCGTATTAAAAATGAAGATCACTAAATCAATAAAGACAAATTTGCTTTTTGAGGCATCATTGATTCTTTATCAGTCATTGAAAATATTATTTATTATAGAAAAAAGCTGAAGATAAGAAATTAATGCCACCGCCACCAGTATTTGTAAGTATTAATAATATACAAATTATATCCAATAAAATAATACATAATCTAAATGGCGGATCTTGTTAAATTATTGAACTATATTTAGATTATTTCATTCTATGTTCAAGTTTTAATATTATACTACTGCTGGGTGATGCAAATATGTATATGTCTGGGGTTGGATGGCAGAATGGGTTAACGCATTTGTGTTGGATCATAGGGTCTTCCATTGAGTCAAATGGCCTGGTTTCAATTCCTCGTGGAATTCCTCATGGATTTATCTCTGGTTTCCTTCCACTGCTAAAAACCCTTATGCACAAGCAAATTATTGAAATGAAATTGAACCATGTAAGTCCCGAAATGAACTAATATGCTTTCGAGTGGGTGTTAAACCCCATTCCTCTTTCTCTCTTAAAGTATAAAATGGTGTTGGTATTTTAGGGTGCTGGAGGTAATACAGAAACTTCACCATCTACAGAAACTGGTAAAAGTCTATTGGTAGCATCTTATGGTGGTGATAGTGATGAAGAAGAAGATGAACAAGAAACAAATGAAGCTGATGAATCAAAGTTACTTGATTGGTCGAAATTGGCCTGTTTATTATGTAAAAGACAGTTTCAGTCTAAAGAAATACTTACTAAACATATACAATTTTCTGATCTACACAAGGTAACATATTACTCATTTAAAGGGACAATAACACTCTTGCTGGCTTGACAGCTCCAAAAAATAAAAAATAGCCTTATTCTAAGTACTAGATGTGTTAAGTGTCCTACCTGTTGTGTAAATTATCCATTCAATCCTATTTTACTTGTCCAGAGGGTTCAAAAATATTTTTAAATCAAGTCACATTTGAAAAGCTTTACATCAGGCTTTTCAAATCATTATTATGTTATTCCTTGGAAACAGCTGTAGACATAAGACTAGATTATCTCTAATGATTCTTACATGATCAAAGTAATTCCTTGTGAAGATTGTGTGTTTAGACCTTGTGCAGAAAACTAAGATGTTTGCTTGAATTCTGATCTTTTTAGAATGTAGTGTATATTCAACTGATCTGTTAAAATCTATGTTGTATGTTTTCAGCAAAACTTAGAGAAATGGAGAACAGATAGTAACCCATCACAAGTAACAGTTGAACAAACACATCAGGTTAATATTATTATCATTACTTCATCCCAGTTGTCTGAACCTTATCAAATTGTCGGGAATGTTCGAAGGCAAATGTTTGATTATTTTGTGTGAGCACTAACATTGGAACTTTTGACAGTGTGGAATATTAAATCAAATATTATCAATATTTAGTCGGGTATATGGTGAATCTGTAGTCGGGTATATAGTGAATCTGTAGTCGGGTATATAGTGAATCTGTAGTCGGGTATGTAGTGAATCTGTAGTCGGGTATGTAGTGAATCTGTAATTGGGTATGTAGGGAATCTGTAATTGGGTATGTTAGGTATATAGTGAATCTGTAGTTGGGTATAATATTATGAATATTTAGTTGGGTATATAGTGGATCGGTAATCGGGTATATAGTGAATCTCTAGTTACATGTAGGTGTATAGCAAATCTGTAGTCAGGTTTACGTTGAACCTATAGTATCCTTCTGCTACATTTGATGATCGATGAGAAGTGAATTCAATTATTTTAGAAAGTTTTACTATAGTATTTGACTTGATCATTGGAATTTAACCTGACGATGAGTTAAATTATTTTATATTTTAGTACCGAGATCGTGCAAAAGAAAGAAGAGAAAAGTTTGGAGCTGGTCATCCTGAATCTAATAATAAAAGTAAAAAACAAAGTTTAAAGTAAGTCCATTTTGTGAAAGGTTTTAAATTTATGTGGACTATTCCATCAAGTTTTTACATCTTTATTGAATCAATCTTATTAAAATACAGATATATATTTCCTTTTGTTTTGTATACTTTCGATGGCCTACACTACATAAAGATCTGACCGGTTGTAGTAAAAGAATGGCTTTGACCCTATGACATCAGACATTGATTAATCAATCAGCTTTGACATTTCTAGTGGTTTGCCACAGTTCCAGGCATCGCACGCCAAGAAGTCGTCGTAACAGATGGTTTCATTGGCTTATCTCTCACGCCATCCAGAACACAGGTTATTTTACAACTCTTCCAGATCCTAGTGTAGTAAAGACAAAAACGATATTTTGAACTATAAAAAACAAAACGGAATAGGATCTGTGTTTTAATCAGATTGACATTGAATATTCCAACAAGTTTTCCATCCAAGAAGTTTGGGGTTGGATATAGTTCGAAGAACTTTGGTGATCTATATTATTATTTACCTCAGCATTGCAAGGTTTCTTTTTATCCTTAATTACAATTTTCTCAAGCTTGTGATGTCTTTCTTGGCCATGTAGCTGTCATGTGTGTGGTGATATTGTATATATTTGTTGACCATGCAACTTATGTCAAATTTAAACAAATGTATTTACAGTATGTTTGCGGATGCAGAATCAAAGCCACCCAAATCTCTTGATGGTGGTCTAGGCAGTAAAATGATGGGTAAAATGGGTTGGTCCAGTGGTCAAGGTCTTGGTCGGTCTAATCAAGGCAGATTAGATTTGGTTACTGTACGTTTATAAAATATTTATGAAAATAATGCATTATCACTTTATTTTATTTAATACTCTAATTGCTTTTGGACTCAATTGAAAGTTGTCATGTGATTATCAATAGATTGTTAGCACTAGGAAGGAGCCTATCAAATTAATTATTTCAAATTACTACTTTGTGAGTTGTTGCCCTTGGTCAGTTTTTAGTGTCTTGTACCCTCAAAAAAAAAAATGTGACAACCTTTAGGGATTGCTGAACATCTTTGAATTCTGTGGGTGTATGATTTGTTATCTGACCACCAAGTTCCTGGTAATAGTAGTAATTGGAAAGATTTGGATATTTTCTTACTGTATGAAATTATAACATCCAACCAAGTGTTTATTTGTCAAACCAGGGTTAAATGTTTGAGCTGTGATGTCAATTCACATATTTGGTGAAGTTTCCTCTGTCAACAAATTTTGTTTTTCTTGTATATGTTAAAAATCATATAATGAAGCATGAGCATTTTTGTATTGGATAATCATTGTTTTATGAGTCAAGATATAAGCAAATCTAATGTCTTTCTCATCTCATGTCTAAATCCAAACTGTCTTCATATTCAGACCAAGATGAAATCTAATTTGAATACTGTTGTTAAGGTGAAATTAAAGTACATTGAGGTTAGATTTGTGAGTTTTATAATGTATATAATTATGTTTTAGGTAACAAAGCGATCTGCTACAGCTGGTCTTGGTGCCAGAGGTTCAACTTATGGTGTAGATGCTTCAGCTTCATATCAAGATGGCATCAAACAGATGATGCAACAGAGATATAATGAAATCAGTTGATGTACAATATACTTTTATCTGGTAGGGACTCAGTGGAATTTTTTTTAGACTTCCAGGACTGCTAGAACGACTGAAGACTTTGAAGACTGTTATATCCATGTCTTTTGCATGGATATGTCCATCTTGGTGCCAGTCTTGCAGTATAATTATGATATTAAGACGGGCAATTATGTAATAAATTTTAGCAATATTTCTTTGATAAAATATTGTATATATGAAGCTGGTAATTGAAGTACTTAAATAGCAATCATGTATTTTAACTCTTTTTTAAGAGTTTTACAATAATTGGAAGGGAATTTAATCTAATTATAATTTTAGATGTTTATATGTTCTTTCCATTTATTTGGCTAGTCACTCCATTAATTTTGTCAGATCTATTTATTAAAACTGCACTCCAGATGTTCAAGATCAGCATAATAATAGTACTTTCGTTTGGAATTAGACATCAAATCTACGGACATCTTTAACAGATTCGTGGGACTGTGCTTCCTTATTTTGTTTAATCTGCTAAACCATTGTAGACATCTTAGACATCACAAGATTTAAACAAATTTTGTGTATTACAATTTCTGATTTGTAGATCGATTTAGAGAATACTGGAAGGAAACTGATATACATACATCTACACTCAGAAGTAAATGATTTTCAAATGATTTGAATTTTAATATTGCTATGTGTATATGTATTGTAAAAATATCAGCTTGTCTATTCTAATATTTTATTTTTCAACAATAAAACAGATTGTAAATATGGCAAATCTTTGTATGCCTGCTAGTTTATCTGTTATCTTGTTTTCACCATGACTCATAATGAATAGAATGGATTGTACTTGTGAGAAGTGTTACCTTGTCTTGTATCAAGATTACAGAGAATTCTATTCCCAGACTCCATGGCATAGATGTTGACAATTAGTTGTCAGACAGCACATTTACGGATTGAACTTTAGTTGGAGATGTTACCCCGCTTGCCCAAATAAAGATGTGTTAATAGTCAATGTTTATCCACTCTTCACAATTCTAGTATATTGTCTTGTAGATCTGTTAA
Organism: Patella vulgata; assembly: GCF_932274485.2. Lineage (NCBI taxonomy): Eukaryota > Metazoa > Mollusca > Gastropoda > Patellidae > Patella > Patella vulgata. Next base: position 52,753,944 of record NC_065885.2, read on the forward strand.
CATGTCTATATATTTTAATTGTTGTTGAAGACAGTCTGGTTATAGACATTGTAAATAAAATATGATGTGAGGAAGACATTACATTGTAATTATGTAAATAAAAATATCTTTATTTAGATTTTTAACTGTTTTATTTATTTGAATTTATAGACAGGGTTTTCTAATCCATCGTTTTTATAAAATAACCCCTATCCGTCCGTGGTCAGTTAACTTTTTTCATTTACGTCCTTTTTTTATGTGAACAAGTTTTGTGGGTATGTTTACCTGGTTGGTACTTAATCAGATTTATTTAAAACTATCTGCCTAATTCTTATTTTTCACAAAGTTTGAACGCCTTCTGAAAAACTCTTTCAAAAATTCCAACCAAACTTGGGTTGTGTTTGTTGCCAAATTGTTCTGGCTTGCATAGTCTTATTTATACTGCATTGGCCGAGAAAGTTCATCAGGATTTTCTGACGTGGTTTCCCCCTTGTCGGTGGTGCAGAACGGAGGGCCTGACAAAATTTGCCTCGTAGCACACTGTATGGTGTATGCCCGTCTTCATTAGCCCAGTATAGGAGTAGGACGTTAAACCCCATTTCATTCATTCCTTATTTATACTTTATAGAATTTCTCACATTTTGATAATGTATATAATTTGGATGGTGCAAGCAGCCCTAAAGGGATCTGGCAGGGCAGGACTAGGACACATATAGCCTTTCTTTGGCTTCTAATATTTAACTCCAATTGATGAATGTTTTCATCATTTTCATCTGTTTAGGGTCTAAATGTATACTAATACATGTATTGACATACCATGAATATTTGTAATTTCACTGTACAATGAAGAAGGGTTGGGTGGCCTACTGTTATATCGAATTCCAACTGCCAAGGGATCTTTTACGTGCATGCCAATGTGTACACGGGACCTCGGGTTTTCGTTCCATCTGAACGACTAGACAGCTGTCCTTGTCAGGCCCTCCGTCCTACATCACTGACGAAGGGAAACCATGCCGGAAAATCTGGATGAACTTTCTCGGCCAAGTCGACTGGCGTGGTTTCGAATCCCCGGTTGTACGTGGCAAGGAGTAGGGTCACCTGTCCAACCTCGTGGGTTTTCTCCGGGTCCTCCGGTTTCCTCCCACTGCTAAAGACCCCTACGCGCAAGCAAATTATGTAAATAAAATTAAACCATGCGTTAGTCCCGAAGTGACCTAGTTTGTGTCGAGTGGACGTTAAACCCCATTTCTCTCTCTCTCTCTCTTTCTCGGCCAATGCAGGGATCGAACACCCGACCTCCACCCTAATATCTGAAAGAATACCAGTCCAAAAATGGTTCATTTCCGTTCAATATTTACAAAGATATGATGAATGGAAAACATTTCTAACATGTCATATAATCAAGTGTAAGGAGATTATCTACCGTTGATATCTTCTTTCTTAATTAAATATTCAATTTGAATGCATTTTAACGTGGAACAAACAGGGAAAATTAGATATTGTTCAATATTCTCTCAGTGTCAATCAAAGTTGTACCATAATATACAATGTCATTCTCAATGCGGCTTGCAAATTGTGCTGAACGTGAGGCAGGTATAGAAATCTCTTATACACTCGGTATGTAATTTCTGTGAGCGAGACTGGAAGAATATGCAAAGGATACAAATTGTAGTTATTGCCCTTTCAATAGCAGAAATTCTCTAAAAATCTTCAGCTAAATCTCATGTATTCCAGACTAGACGTGTACTCTTCTAAAATTTGGTATCTCACGTCCTTTAGTACAGCTCTTGTTAAGAGGCAGACCACCATTAAATTTCACCATCTCGGTACCACGAATTGTAGTTCGTCTATTTATAGCAATTCTCTCTCTCTCTCTCTCTCTCTCTCTCTCTTTTCTCCCCTTTTGCATGCCCATTTTTGTTGATTTTTTGTTCTAGAATGGACGAAGAGGGTTTGAATAAACATTTTCTGCCAGGTTTTGGTAAATATTCATGATTTTGAGGCGGAAGGATATCAGGTTGGCTACGGCGATATGTACGACAACTAGTTACATGTTTTTAGTATGCTTCTTCAAGTTTGTGTATCTCAAAATTTTGGTGGTCAACCTCATACAAATTTTAGTGCAAAGACATGACCATTTGTTCCTCTGTCTGTAGTGAAAAGCATTCAGCCCAACGAAAATTTGGGGAAAAGTTTGAGGTGGGCAAAGAGGCCAGAATTAACATTGAAGTCAATGGGGAGATTAATGGTGGTCTGCGTCCGTTTGTATTTAAGAGTTACTGCTCTTAGTGAAAATATTTTAAAGCATCTTGTGTGTCACTTTGCTTTTCCTCAAACGCTTGTTCTCGTCGGTGGGGGTGGTTGTATGATTAGCACGTGCACATTGTATCATAAGGTCTGTCATTGAGTCACTGGCTTGGTTTTGATTCCCCGGTTGTACGTGACAAGGAGACAGGCGTCCAACCTCGCAAGTTTTCTCCAAGTACCCCGGTTTCCTCCCACTGCTAAAGACCCCTACGCGCAAGCGAATAATTGAAATAAAATTATGTTAGTCCCGAAATGACCTAGTTTGTGTCGAGTGAACGTTAAACCCCATTGCTAACGTCATTTCCAATACCCCGAAAGCAGCGTACATTCCGTGGCGGTCACTCATATTAACACAAATTTGCTTGTCTCCGTACAGTAGCGTATACCATGAATGCTTGGTTAGGTCCCAATTAAAGATAATAAAACTGAAATGATTAAACCAGGGGGAAAAAACGAATGGATTTTAAACATTAATTTGAGTGCACGCTACTGAAAATAATCGGTTTTCAGATGTGATAGTTCAAATGAGCTCAATTTGTAGAATCGTAAACCATATCATCTAATCAAACTTTAAAGATACATTGTCACTTTCACCAAGAAATGACACGGAATCCATTTTTACACGCAAATATTAAAGTGTCGTCATATATTGTCGATCAGGAGCAATGGTGACTGGCACTGGCTCACTAATCTGGAGGTCCTGGTGTTGGTCGAAAAGTCCAACCTAGTCCCCCAACCCCCATTCTGCATACTGGAGAACTATCTACTTTGGGAATAGATCTCTCCCCTTAATGACCGCCATATCTAAAAAATTGTTTACTACTTTGTAATGCAGCTCCACTACGTTTCACGTCTGTCATAAACACTAAGATTAATAAAGCTTTTCAGTTTTATTAAGTGGAAGCGGAATAAATACTTTTCAAAATTCTCGAGGTATATTTTTTGTTTTCGACTAAAATCGTTGATTTAGGAATTACAATGTCAGTCAGCTAGCTTAATGTCTGTTTACAATCGGAGTTAATTGTAGACAGGCAGTATAAGTTTAGTATAGGAGGTTTCCCCAAGTAGACGCCTTACGTATAGTATTGGCAGCACATTAAACAGACATACAAGAGCTAAATCTGCCTATTGCAGGTCTTTCTTGAGGCCTTAAGTGTGATATAAACTATCAATTAGACATTTATTAACATGACAAGACCATAATCAACCCTCGATGCCATCGGATGAGTCCTATTTTAAGAAAATTATAACGGTTCGGCCAGATAATGATTTAATTTAAAAATGGTTAAGCGAGGCAAAGATATTCGCTCAGTTTCAATATATTCATTTTGCATAATCTATTTTCGAACTATTATAGCAAGAACGACCAGCTATTTATCTAAATCTTACATGATGCTTCTTTATTGTCAGTGACGGAGGGCCTGGCAAGGACAGCTGTCTAGTAGTTCGGATGGGCCGAAAAACCGAGGTCCCGTGTACACATTGACGTGCACGTAAAAGATCCCTTGACAGTTGGAATTCGATATAAGAGAAGGCTGTATTAGCCCAGTTCGGAGCAGAACAGTAGGACGTTAAACCCCATTTCATTTCATTTCATTGATGCTTCTTTAAAATAGAAATAGAAATACATGTAAGAGTATTCCGTAGCGCCGCTGTAAGAGCATGTTCAAGCAACGACCGCGAGTTTTACAACATAAGATATACGAAGTTAAAGCGAGACCATGCCTTCGATTGAAAATGCTGCCAGGGTTACATTTTCCTCATAGCACACTGCATAACGTATGCCCGATTCACAAGCCCGATTGGTGCATATAAAGCCCACTTCACATTGTCGGTAGTTCACATTTAATTGTTATTCAATAGTACTGTTTTAAAAATCCAAAACTTTCATTCATTGTATCTCGAAAGGTGTGAACATTATATTAAAAACAGAACATGTTAAAGATTTCTTTGTTTTTAAATTAATATGCCTGTGTTCATTTGTGGCTAAAGAATTATATGTGATCCTGTTATAAATTCATTAATCAGTTACCATAATATTGTGTTGGCGTACAGTACAAAACTAATAATTTATCTAAATTTTTCCACAAAATGTAATATGTACACATTTACCTGCAGTTGCAACAGACAAATAACGTCAAATTATTTTCAACTAAATGGCGATGATTGCCTGGTGATGTTGCCTCTTTAAGATCTTAAAAAATACGGGTTGCCTTGTGAAGATTAGAAGTCGCTGCCAAATTGTCATTGTACGACCCAGCGGAATATTAAAGAAAGGCTTTTATGGCACCAACACTCAGAATAATGAACTATATTGATTTCTTAACGTTCTACTTTTAACAGCGATTTGAACACCCCGAGAGTAATGTTATTTAATTTAGCCTACGTGCTATTAGCGGACTATAGAGACATCACAGAAAGACTTACGTATAAGGGTTTTTAGTACAATAGTCTGTATTATTGAACGTTAGATATCTGTGGCGAAGATTAAATGCCGACATCTTAGGTTGTCGTTCCCGGGTAAATATTCCCTTTTTGTTGCCGTTCACCCTTTTTATGGACTGATAAGTATTGAAATCCGTTAAGCACCATACAAATTCCCCGGTTAAATTACCACGTGCGCTGTCAAAAGTTCTGTGATATCTACTGAGAAAGTCAATCTGATATTCCTCACTAAATACTGTAGATGGTACTCGATGTATTTCAGGCATGGTCCCAGCACCGTATTTAGAGATAACAAGAGGTTTGTTGAAGGTTTCAGCCCACTGATCTAGATCATATTTCAGTTGGGGTTGAATTAAGTCTAGAAGTCCTGTCTGGGAATACCAGCCAACATATCTATTAATGAAAATAAGATCCACCAAGTGTACACATTTGTCTGAATTAAAATCATGATTGCACATAAAACTAACTAATCTGTTTGGGTCCAGAGATCTAGTGAAGTTGATGATGGTCTGGAAGTAAGGCAGGCTTTCTGGACGGTCGGTTCTTGGTTCGTTGGCAACCGACCACAGGAATACAGATGGGCGGTTTTTATCTCTTTGTATAAGCTCTGACATGGCGTTCATATGATTTTGAAGAGTTTGGTTGCTGAGATTATCAAGGCTGTTTAATCCAACTGCTGGAACTGTAAAATAAAGTAAGATTTCAATGCGCCCCAATTAAGAATTAAATATACCTCGATAGATTCGATTTTTCGGAATCCGAATTAAACAAATTAAGTATCCAAATTGAAAACACCAAAGCGATCAGACATAGTGTGTTAACCTTGGATGAATTTTACAGCTCCAAATATTTAGTAGTTTGGAAATGATCGCCCAATGAGTTAACTGATAGCTGTGATTATGGATAAGTCTGTTCCTTATTTCACAATGAACATCCCAACCGAGTTTTAAATACTTTGACCGATATCGCCGTTCGCATCCGTTCATAAGCTTAAACCTTTGTTTTTGTAAACACCAATGAAAAGTTGTCACCGAGTTATAGCCAGTTGCTTGGGACTATAGGTTTTGGAAGGGCCTTCCACAGAGAATTTAAAATCAGTTTTATTTACTGATATATATCTAGGATTTCCCTTCAACTAAGACAGAAACATCTGCATAGGAGCTTGACTTTATGTGGAGTTCCCAAAGTGTGTTTGCCAACTCATCATCATTCTTGAACAAGATGTACTGTAACCACCCGGACACTCCAGGCTGCTGTTATGACCCTGAAGATATCACGCTGTGGAATACAAATCTGGTTTGGGGACTCTACAATGCGCAAGAAGGGCTATCATCATTTTCCTACTTAACCGTTTTTGCAGAAATAAGGGATGGAATGTCTTCAAGTAAAACAATTAATCGACTGATACCACGTTGACGTCGATGTTCATGGATAGGCCGATGGGTTTAAATCACTAGAAAGCAGTGTGAACTTTAGATGTCCACAACTTCAGTTAAAAATTTATTGATTTAATCATTTTTGATCCAATTTATTTTTCAGTGAGACTATTTTTTGTTGTGCATTGCCTTAATTACTTGGCTTTTAGCAAGTTGAATTATTGAGGTAGATGAAATAAATCAAGCTTATATATTTCAATCTATCACAAGTCTTGTGTTAATCAACTTATTGGTATTACTGATATGGCTAGATTTACAGATATTATATTAATTATATTCAAATAAATGGCTGACAGGTCATGAGGTGACAAAAACATGCACGGGAGGTCAACGGCTGGTATTGATTTTACATGACAAAACCACCAAGTTCTTAGTATGCTTCACGGGACAATTATTCGCTTTTCCACGATGCGTTATAATTACGATCACTGGCTTTTAAATCATGACAGACGACATCATACTCTCGATAAATAATGAAGACACAACAATCCCGTAACTTGACAAAAACACGTTTACCGCAAAGGTCTTTTGTTATAACAGCTTTCCCTGAAGGTTGACGTGTGATTAATGTCTCCGCTATAACACATTAAACTAATGGCTCTAGACGCCACCGAGGTTACCAGCTAATGACGTACAGGGCCGCATTACTTGCACCCGTTATTGATACTGGCTTGGGAGACGAAAAACAATATTTACCTTCATCTACTACTAAAAATCCTTGCTGGTCGGCTTGGTCCATCCATTCCTCGGAAAACGGAAACACGGCTGTCCTAAAACTATTCGCTCCCACCCATCTCATCAGATTAAAATCTTTAACGATCATTGCATAATCCAATCCACGTCCTCTAATTTCGGCTTCGTTATGGATGCCGACTCCTTTAAAATAAAACTCTTCGTTATTTAATAGAAGTTTTCTACCCACAACCTTGACCGTGCGAATTCCAAAAGGAAGTCGATAAACGTCTGCATCTACATCTTCTCCGGTATGAACTTCTAGCGTATACAGATAACCTGGTTGGTGTAAATTGTTTGTGTTGACGGTCCACCAGAGATTAGCATTAGGGATCTTTATAGTTCCCGAGGAACCACCTCCTTGACCGACAATTGCTCCAGTCCTGTTCAGTATTCGTACGGTAATGTCACCTTGGGGAATATCCCCAACGGTAACAACCCGGTAGTTAACTATTCCAGTAGTGTCAACAATATTAGTAGTAACAGTAATATCGTCAATATATGATTTTGGTGTAGTGTAAAGGCTAACGTGACGATCTATACCGGCATAATTGAAGGAATCCATTTGTAATGTCTGAGTAAAATAGTTGGGTGGGTATGGTATTGGACTGTCTTTACCAGGCCAATCTATGGTACCAGGTGGAATGGTGTAAGGAGTCAAAGTATTGTTTACCGCCACGGTTAAACGATTTGGACCATCAGATGGAACTGTCAAATATTGGTTGATGTCTGCCTGGAATGGAATATGGCCTCCCTGATGAGTCATTACTTGTTTAGAATTTACCCATACAATAGCATTGTACTGGGCGCTGTCGATTCTTAAGACCACTCGTTTGTTAGTCCAGTCGCTGGAGAGAAAGAATTCAGTATCATACCAAGCCCAGCCTATAAAATCCCGAATCCTTCCGTCTTCGGTTATATCGTTATAGCTAGATGGTACCGGCATGGGTATTACTTGTCCAGTTTCAGAGAGATATCGCTCATACCAGCGTTGTTCAAATCCAGCGTTTCTGTTGGGTGAATCGTCTGTTCTGAAATTCCACATTCCATCAAGAAGTTGCACCTCTCTTGATTGGGAAGTTCTTGGGTACAAGAGACCAGCCCATGCTGAACATATGCTGGATAATAAAATACAAGCAAATCTTCCTTTACTTTTCAACATTTTACACACCAAGTTATCGTATGATACATGTAACAATAACTATACTGTAAACTAGTTTATCTTGTAGATTATCAGCCATTCGACTTGATAGCATTCAAGGATAAAACCTTGAATGATAACATACCAGTTTATAAAATAAAAAGTAATTGATTACTGCACAATTTGCGCAACCTATTTTCTAGCCAATCATGCATGCTAACGTATTTATTACTGGTCGAATGTGTGTAATTATTACCACAAAAACGGGATTATGATTTCAAGTCTCTGATCCTCAGATGAAGAAATTGAAGTGAAATGAAATTGAGTTTAACGTCCTACTGTTCTGCTCCTAACCTGGGCTAATGAAGACGGGCATACACCATACAGTGTGCTATGAGGGAAATTTTGCCCGGGCAGCGGCGCTACGGCCTACTCTTATATCGAATTCCAACTGCCAAGGGATCTTTTACGTGTACGTCAATGTGTACACGGGACCTCGGTTTTTCGTCCCATCCGAACGACTAGACAGCTGTCCTTGTCAGGCCCTCCATCCTGCATCACTGACAAGGGGAAACCACACCGGAAAATCTGAATGAACTAGGATGAAGAACCTTTAATCACATGTAAACTACAGTATTGTGAAAGTTGGATCTCTAATAGGAATTTCAGTCCAAACACGATTCTACTGCAGGATATTGACTATTTGATTGCTCTTTAATTGGGTGCGAGGAAAACTGAATCTCGAGCCAGGTAGTTAGGATGCAGACGATATAAATAGGATATGTTTAAAACAAGCCATCACTGCCTATAAAATCATCACTAAAATCTTGTGATGGGACTCTTTTTAATCCGATTGAATCCATGGCGGGTGATTACATTCCCTTGATATTTTAAGTTGATTTAAGCATTGATTGAACCGTGAACCAGTGGCTGTCAGGCAGGATACGCCGACATTTTGCAAGAGATGGATAGAGAACAAGTTAAACAAAAAGCGATTTTTCGTACAATCAAGGGCCATAATTCAGAAAGTTGCAATCCGATATGCGCGAATATCGACAGGAACCAAGATCTTTGGGTTATAAAGATATCCGTCAAGTTTCGTCAAAATCGGATCAACATTGTGACCTCTAGAGGGTCCACAACCTTGATATACCATATATTTACACTATTTGCGTACAAGGGGCGGCCATTTTGTCCGGCAGTTTTGTGGGCGTATAAAAATTAGAAACTGTTGGAAAAATCTAAATGATGATCAGCAGGTCTAAAGATTATCTTTCAGCTGTTCAAAGCTGTGGGGGGTTGCACTTGATTATCATCTGAAAAAAATATTGAACAGCAAACAAATATTTCAGTAACAAGAAATGCACTTTAACACGTGATTTTAGGCACTATCGTTTCATTAGTGAGTCAACATAAAAATAATCCTTTCACCTTTCAGGTTGATCACAACACATTGTGGGAATACTGCACGCTTCTACCTACACTGTAGGATACCGCAGAGAGGGCAATGACGGGGGAATGTCTTTTATATTGGACAAATTGCATTTTAGAATAAAGAAGAGACTGCCGGTGCCAATTCTGACATATCACCCAACAGATTAATCGAAAGGTTAAAGACAATAAAATGGAACACGGACATTATTTATGCAGTGGGGTATTAGATAGGCTCAGGTATTCTCTCATCCAGACTCATGTTACCGCTATTCTCCAAACGCAAGGGGGGATCTCTCGTCTTTATTTTCACATTAATGATCCACCTTTTAATGTTTAACCATTGATTGGCTAGTAAGTATTGGTAGTTAGCCAATAAACGACTACATTAACCATGGGAATAGGCCACACATTAATCACGCGGTTCGTTGTTCGATTACTGTCGACTTATTTTTTTTTCCGTAATGACAGAACATCATCTAGGTGCTAGAGCGGTAGATTTTGCGCTTCTGTGTCTCTTGGCAGATATACCCGTTACAAAACACATAACTATTCTTTAGTTCTTTTATATTATACTATTCAAAAAAAGTAGGGGATATTTGATTTTTAAGTGTTATTAAAGTCACCTAATGAAACTGACGAAGAAACAAATGACAAAATGAAATGAAGTTCACATTCATCGATTTATTCCAAATGATCGTTAGACTAAGTAAGGCACAGACTGACCATTATAAGGGTAAAATGATACCCGGGGTCAAACAGCAAAGTTACCACAGCATCACAACCAAGTCAGTAACGGGTAAATCCTCCTCTGTTTGCCAAACAAGCATTGATCCGACGTGGCATACTCCTAATGAGACGTCTAAGGTCATTTTGGTCCAGATTGTCCCATTCCTGTTGCAACGCAGCAGCAAGTTCTTGGACATTGGCAGGACGTTGTTGACGTTGACGTAACCTCTGTCCAAGCATGTCCCAGACATGCTCGATGGGGGAGAGGTCGGGACTCAGTGCTGGCCAAGGTAATGTGGTGATGTTCTGTTGTTGGAGGTAACCTGTAACGATCCTGGCCCTGTGACATCTTGCGTTGTCATCCTGGAAGATGAAACGGCGGCCATGACGTCGTGCGAACGGCACAACATGGACTGCCAAGATGTTGTCCCGGTAGTACTGGCCTGTAACACGCCCTGCAACAACATGTAAAGCCGTTCTTCCAGCAACAGTGATGCCTCCCCACACCATAACAGAACCACCCCCAAATCGATCATGTCTGATGACGTTAACGTCTTGGAAGCGCTCGTTTCGACGACGCCACACCCTCCTACGTCTGTCCAAAAAATCAACAGTGAACCTTGACTCATCTGAAAACATCACATTGCTCCAGCGTCGATTATCCCAGTGTTGACGATCCCTACACCAACGACGTCTTGCCTGAATGTGATGATCTCTCAAACAAGGGATCACGCGAGGACGTCGGGCGCGAAGGTGACCCCTATGCAGTCGATTCCGAATCGTCTGGCCACTCACTCTCACACCAGTGTCTGTTTGAAGACGAGCGCTGATCTGATTTGCTGTGATGACACGATTTCTCAAGGCCAAGGTACGGATAAATCGATCCTGGGCTTGAGTTGTCGCCCTTGGTCGACCTGAGCGTGGCCTGTCCTGTACAGATTGTGTATCACGGTATCTGGACCATAGCCTGCTTATGACAGACTGAGAAACATTCATCGTCCGCGCCACAACCGCCTGTGTTGTGCCGATCTGTAGCATGCCAAGGGCACGTAACCTTTCATTTTGGGTAAGCCGACGCATATCAAAATTTGTTTTCTGGTCACTAAAACAATTAAACTGATGTTTCCACCCTGGAATTCAATGCCACAATGACTGTAACATTCAAAGTCAGAGTCGTGCAAATCTTGGGTTGGACCCCCATGATGATCCCAAGCATCACCTGCATTCCATGCGGTAACTATTGGTGCGTTTGGGCGTCACATGTAACTGGAAATGTTTCTTCTGTTAGGTTCTATAGTGACTTTTTTCGTAGTCATTTGCATATTTTAGTATTATGCCCCCAAAATCAAATATCCCCTACTTTTTTTGAATAGTATAGTTCCTTTGGGAAAGGTCTCTGATCGGACGCTGTCCACTGGCCGTTCCTATTCATCCCTATGAAGCTGCAATATTAAAATACCGCTCTTCCCCACCTCTGTTCTAGAGCTCTTTTGGAATCCTTACCTTCTATCTTTTTTTTTCGCTTAAAGGAATCATTTATAATAATTCAACACTATTTTCAAGTAGAATTTTGTGATTAAACCCAGGTCACGTGTACACACATAGGCGTACGAGCTGGGGGGCGGCCGCCCCCGCCCCCATTTTGGGCACCAAATGCTGGGAAAATTTGGGCACACAATTGTACTTTGTTAAAGTTGTATAAAAAAAATATTGTGTTCTTGAATGTGTCCAATTTAAATTCAGAGTGTCTATAGTTAGGCAATTAAATAGAAATCTTAAGACTCGAAATCTCTATAACTTGTATATATGTTTGTTTGTTCTTTTATTTGCTATTTAAATTTTAAAACATTATTTCATCGTTATTAGATCATTTTTCTGTAAATAATATGTATATTTGTAGTTTTATAAGAAAATAAAGTTATTATTATTATTATGTAACATACTAAGAACCTAACTACATTTTTGGGGCACCAACCACCACCGCCCCCCCCCCCCCCTAGTCAAAAATTTTCCCGTACGCCTATGTGTACACATTGGTATGCGAGTAGAAGAATCCTTGAGAGTTGAAATTCGAAGAGTAGGCCACAGTGCCGCGGTCTTGATTAGCCCACTCGGTGCAGCAAAGTAAGACGTTAAACCCCATTTCATTTCACCTCAGTATGAGAAAAATTATAGGCCTAGGTCAATCACTAATCAGCAACAAATTGTGCGGATATCTAATCTTTCACAAACTAGACTGATAGTAAAGATAGGCTGATAGATTGATCGTAGATACAACAAAAATAACCATCAATTTGTGCTTTCTTTCTATAATGACTCGTTACCCGAACAGTTATAGAGTGTCTAGGCTATTTAACCTTCAAAACAATGAACTACAGGCATTTTTATAGCCGAAGGGTCAGGAACGTTATGTCTTATTTCAGATCCATTATGTTTCTAATGATGACTGGGATGACTAATGTTTTCCTTGAGTATTTTTCATTATGAGTAATACCCGTGTAGTAGTATCATTTGTTGTTAAAAACAAAAAGCTTGCAGTATCTACTAGAGTATTAATCCGCAAGCATTTGTCAATAAACTTATAGTCCTTACGTTGGTTTTTTAATATTCGAAATTAAAAACACGAATTAGAATTCAATATTGGTCCATTTCAATCAGCCGATGGCCCGGGCAAAATTTCCCTCATAGCATACTGTATGGCGTATGCCCGTCTTCATTAGCCCAGTATAGGAGCAGAACAGTAGGACGTTAAACCCCATTTCATTTCATTTCATTTCCGTTTCAATCAATATTGATGTGGTTACCTTGCCCTGAAAATACTGGATCCAAATATCCAATGTTTAAGACACATGAAACATTTTATAATCGCTACACGGGAATGTATTCTATGGTTTTGAGCGCCATTTGTAATGAACACAGAAACATATCCTACAAGACATTGTGGAAGTAATAACTGATTCACAAACTATAAAACAAAAATTATAAAACATGAAGAATAAACTAAGCAAGGGTAAACTACTGTCGGTCAATTTGGAATGTTCACGTTTTTTTAAAGAACATAATTGATTAGGAAATACAATAATTTTTTTTTCAAAAATTAAATATAAATCACTTTACATACATGTTAGTACACTTAATGTGTGAGATTGGCGTGAATTTTGGTCTTGTAAACTAAATCTGAAATTTTTTTTTTGCTACCCATGTGAAGCTAAACATGTTAAAGCTATTGACCACATTCTTTACGTACATGTACATAGTTCCTTACACCACATTAAAGAAAATAGTGGCTTACTTTATACGTAACAGTATCAATATATACTATCGCAGTTCAAACGATAAACCAGCTACATCTAATGGCAACTATTTATGCATAATCAAGACAAATGCACCACAAGCACGTTGTCTCGGAATAAAGCTGCGTAATTAAGTAGCAACTGGGACCAATGTTCACGTGTGCCCGTGCGCACAGTTACTAAAACGGGGACACAGGAAACTCATGTGTGCAAAAAAGTTACCCTAAAAAATGCAGTAGGTGTTTTTAATGCTACTGAATATAGTAGTTCAACGTACAGAATAAGATCACAAGTCCCTAACTACATGGACAATGTCGTCATTGTAAGCATTCATGTTTTACATTAAAACATGCTAATTGCCAATACAGCTTTACCAAGCTTTTAACAGATAGACTGTGCCAAAATTATCTTGTGACGTTTTCAAGTTCACATTGTACCAATATCTTCTGCAGACACATGATTACAATTTGCCTATAATTGTAAATATTTCTGCGCACAATGGTTACAGAACAAATAGTGTCGATAGAAGCATTGTCGAGAACTCTCAAGGTCCGGCGCTTGGACACATGATCGCAATCTCTGTCAGCCGTGCCTGGTTTCATTTTACTGAGACAAGCTGCTGGAGAGGACGGGAAGCAAATGTCATGTACTAAAAGTACACATGTATAGCGTAATTAGTAATAAATATAATTTGGTACCCCATTACGGCCCCTGTTACCTTTCATCACAACGTAGAGTGCATAATATAGATCTATTCTCAGTAATTTAATGGGCGGAAGATGTAAGGTGCTTCAACTTGGCATTCATGATTCAAAACTCATTTATTGCTGACAATCAGAAACTCGTCCATCTAAACAGGAATTACTTTATTGGTCTAAACTCAGTATCGTCTCGGTTCTGTTGACGCGATTCTAACTTCAATTACACTTAGAGGGCAGACGATAGCCTATTTAGCTAGCATGCAAAAACCAGCTTATTCCTGTCTGTTTATCGATGCCCGGGAGAAATATTAGAAATCAACAAGATGGAAAAAGGTCTTAATATATATGTTGTCAAGTTTATATTTAGGAAATAAGCTATAACATGTAGTTAAGTTGTCTGACAGAAAATTCACTGCTACGGAAGGTTTTCGCGTTATCTCTTAGCAACAGCAAGACATAATTGGCAAATTATCATAATATTGTTAGTTGATAATTCGGTATAGCTAAAGACAATAATAATACTTAGGCATAATAAACAACACTAGCTTAGTTTTCACACTTCAGAGCAACCCATTTCACAGCTTTGTTTTCATCTACAGTGACAGAAACGGAATCTTAGATTAAGCATGGGTGTCCTATATCCCCTCTCTTTCGGGGAATTAGATGATTCGATGTCCCCGGACCGGAAGTTTATTGTTTACATGTATTGACTCGTTGATTATCATGTGAGGAGAGCAGATGGATATTTCACATACACCACACAAACATCCCCAACCTCCCCAAATCATTTATACCAACATTTATAGGTAAACATTCAGTCACGAATTCCCGTAATTTACTGTACAAAAGCCACTTTCTGTATAAACATGCTTGTTTGTGATGTGACTTTTAATACCATCGCTCAAATGCAAAGAATGCTTTACTTTGGTTGAATGGCTAAAAATACGTCCCTGGAGCAACAAAAACCCGTATAAACCCGTATACGCCCTAAGAAAGACATATCTCCATTTTTACCAATCTGATTAAAACACAGATCCTATTTAGTTTCGTTTTTTATAGTTCAAAATTTCGTTTTACTTGTGTTTATTACACTAGTGTAGGCCATTGAAAGTATTAAAAAAACGAAACAAAATATAGATCTGTATTTTGATCAGATTGCATTTTTACACCCCAAGAAAGCATTAACCCCAAGAAAGGCAAAAACCCGTATAAAATGCGCAACAAGAAAGACAAAGCCCCGTATAAAACATGCCCTAAGAAAGACGAATCCCCGTATGAAATACGCCACAAGAAATATACTATTCAAAAAAAGTAGGGGATATTTGATTTTTAAGTGTTATTAAAGTCACCTAATGAAACTGACGAAGAAACAAATGACAAAATGAAATGAAGTTCACATTCATCGATTTATTCCAAATGATCGTTAGACTAAGTAAGGCACAGACTGACCATTATAAGGGTAAAATGATACCCGGGGTCAAACAGCAAAGTTACCACAGCATCACAACCAAGTCAGTAACGGGTAAATCCTCCTCTGTTTGCCAAACAAGCATTGATCCGACGTGGCATACTCCTAATGAGACGTCTAAGGTCATTTTGGTCCAGATTGTCCCATTCCTGTTGCAACGCAGCAGCAAGTTCTTGGACATTGGCAGGACGTTGTTGACGTTGACGTAACCTCTGTCCAAGCATGTCCCAGACATGCTCGATGGGGGAGAGGTCGGAACTCAGTGCTGGCCAAGGTAATGTGGTGATGTTCTGTTGTTGGAGGTAACCTGTAACGATCCTGGCCCTGTGACATCTTGCGTTGTCATCCTGGAAGATGAAACGGCGGCCATGACGTCGTGCGAACGGCACAACATGGACTGCCAAGATGTTGTCCCGGTAGTACTGGCCTGTAACACGCCCTGCAACAACATGTAAAGCCGTTCTTCCAGCAACAGTGATGCCTCCCCACACCATAACAGAACCACCCCCAAATCGATCATGTCTGATGACGTTAACGTCTTGGAAGCGCTCGTTTCGACGACGCCACACACTCCTACGTCTGTCCAAAAAATCAACAGTGAACCTTGACTCATCTGAAAACATCACATTGCTCCAGCGTCGATTATCCCAGTGTTGACGATCGCTACACCAACGACGTCTTGCCTGAATGTGATGATCTCTCAAACAAGGGATCACGCGAGGACGTCGGGCGCGAAGGTGTCCCCTATGCAGTCGATTCCGAATCGTCTGGCCACTCACTCTCACACCAGTGTCTGTTTGAAGACGAGCGCTGATCTCATTTGCTGTGATGACACGATTTCTCAAGGCCAAGGTACGGATAAATCGATCCTGGGCTTGAGTTATCGCCCTTGGTCGACCTGAGCGTGGTCTGTCCTGTACAGAATGTGTATCACGGTATCTGGACCATAGCCTGCTTATGACAGACTGAGAAACATTCATCGTCCGCGCCACAACCGCCTGTGTTGTGCCGATCTGTAGCATGCCAAGGGCACGTAACCTTTCATTTTGGGTAAGCCGACGCATATCAAAATTTGTTTTCTGGTCACTAAAACAATTAAACTGATGTTTCCACCCTGGAATTCAATGCCACAATGACTGTAACATTCAAAGTCAGAGTCGTGCAAATCTTGGGTTGGACCCCCATGATGATCCCAAGCATCACCTGCATTCCATGCGGTAGCTATTGGTGCGTTTGGGCGTCACATGTAACTGGAAATGTTTCTTCTATAGGTTCTATAGTGACTTTTTTCGTAGTCATTTGCATATTTTAGTATTATGCCCCCAAAATCAAATATCCCCTACTTTTTTTGAATAGTATATAAATACACACATAAAATACGCCTCCAGAAAGACAAATCTCTATACAAAATACGCCCCAAGAAAGACAAATACCCGTATAAAATACGTCACAAGAAAGACAAATACAATCGTTATTCATAAAAATGACGAATTAAAGATTGTGGGATATTTTGTCGAAATAAAAAAGCATGATCCATACGACAAGAATTTATAAACGTGTTTCAGGAACATTCGTACTCACTGAATGCCAGGTGTGGCTATATGACTAAGAAGCTTCCTCTCTGTGAGCAGTACCAGGATCGCTTACCCACCTCAATGGATGCTCATGACTGAACCGAGAAAAAGGTCAAGAAACTTCTTTAGGTCCATTGTACTCAACACTTAAAGAGACATTATGGGAGATTAGATAAAGAGTTGACTGTTCTCGCTATAATAGTTAAAATAAAATAGAAAACGTAAATAGAATATTTTGAAAATTTCAGTCAAATTGCTCCACTCTGAACCGAGATATTTGCTTTTGAATTTTAAGCCTAGCCTCGATAATCATTACTAAAAACAATAGTCCCGATTATCCATTTTTGGATTTAATCATCAATGAGCCTTGGGCAGCAGATCGGATTAAAATAAAGTGAAAATCCGACACATAAGATGGTATCGAGCGTTGATTATGGTTTTGACAAGTTAATTAATGTCTAATTAATAGTTTATATAACATTTCAGGCCTAAAGAAAGACCTGCAATAGGCAGATTTAGCTCTTGCATAATATATGTTTAATAATGATGTACTTGACATTAAATGGTCGTTATAGATATGATCTCTATTCTCTTGTGAGCTAATTTAAAATGATTGATGGTGTTTACACGAATAAATCTACTTTCTTAATACTACTGATATTATTACTTTTATTATGACAAGATGTGACGCGATATAATACGCTATAATACAAATTTATAGCTTAAAACCCTTGCAGACAAGACGTTGGATGTGAATCCCTTTTTTACAAAGTCAAAGAGCGTGAAACCTCTTACATCGACGAATCTTGATTTAAGACATTAAACAAAAAGTCCAACTCTTATGCACGGCTTTCACGTGGGCTACGAATGCCAAGAACTTTTTCCGATTCGTAGATAATTGAAACAAAACCCTTTCTGGTCCATTTTCATATGAGCCACAAATGCCACGAATCGTCCCGAATCCAAACTTTTTTCCGCTCCCTATGTGATTCTTGTACGAATAATACCAAATATCGTAAACTTTTCGTAACTTTATCGGCATCATTCGCGGAGAGCATAGTGTATTCGTAACTGAATTCGGCATATTCGTAAGCAATTCGGCATGTCCGTAACTCATTTGTAACTGAATATTTTCAACTCGTATAGATGATTTCGTAACCCTTCCTTGATACATCAGGCATATTTTTCATCCGAATACCTACGAATTGTCGTAACTCTTTGGTAAACTATTCGTACTTGCTTCGTAGCGTCTCCAGATTCTTTAGGATCTTTTTGGGTTTTTTGCCAAATCGCTACGAATTACGATTCGCCACTACTATTCGGGACGGTTCGTAGTATTCGTATAGGCCATGTGAAAGCCGGGCATTAATATAGGTTTTAGATCTTTTAAATAGAGCTAGAGAATAAAAGGTCGTGCAATGAAAAGCATGTAGTCGTGGGTCCCGTGTATACCATGGGCAGCACGTTAAAGATCCATAGACAGTTGAAACTCAAACTAAGAGTAGGCCGTATATAGAACCACCGTCAGGACAAAATTTCCGTCATAGAACAGGAACTCAATTGGTGTGGAAAGTCAGATTTAATCCATTATTTCATTTAATTTCAAACTTGCAACTACAAATCTGTTCAGATAAAAAATGATTTCGGATTATAGTAACCAAACCAAAATATGAGGCGATGGTGGCTTTATTCGTGGTGTTTCCAAGGCGACATAGATTGACGTCTGTCGCTATTCATGTACCATTCATAATTATTCCCTTTGATTTGTCGATTAATTTGTTGAACATGTAGATTTCTATCTCCTGTCAAACAACAAACATTTGAATGACTATTAAATGAATGGCAATGGACCATATACGACGTTGTTTCATTTGCACTTTAGATGTTGAATTTCACAATTTTAATAATATTTTAGAAGTAATTGATGTTCAATAATTATCTATCAGTTATAGATATTTCCGGTCTGTTTATAAACGGTGGCCGTGGTAGTCAAGTCACTGAACTCTCGAGAAGAATCTCACGGATCTAATCAGCCCGACCTTTCCAGGGGTGGCGCCTGCAGGGATAGGGATGACAAGGGCGGGGGTGGGGGGGGGGGGGGCATTCCGTTCGAATGGGAAGAAAAACGAAGGTTTGGCCAAGTACACATTTACATACACATACAAAGAGCATGGATTGTTGAAAATCGAAGGGGATTAGGCGGAAATGCCACTGTCCAGGCAAATTTCTCCTACCTGGCTGGCATGACACACGTTACCATGGAAATGTGATATACTTTTGTCAAAGTATCGTGTTAACGAGACGACATTCAATTCCATACTGTTTCTATACCATATACTTTAATATATCAGTAGACAGCCAAGACAGCAATAGACGCCCCTTGGTAATGTAGAACCGAGTTATGTTGCTATGGAATGACAAGAATTACACGCAAATCATCTATACGGTTACGGCGTGATTACATGATTTATTGATACTTTTACTGCTTCGTACCAATCGGACAATGTTTGTGTAGTCCACAGAATACGAAGGGTTCCTTGCTAATCAAATTATAGCCCTAACAGTTCTTCGTCATCTTTAAACCAAAAGCCTATAGGGTGTGCGCCTAAATATTGAGTCCTTCACCTCAAGTGCAATAATAACCAAAGTCAGACCATAGAACTAGAATACTAACGGGAACGCCCACCGTGTGACGTCACTACCTTATGTGACGGCGGGCCTCTGACGCTGATATCGGGCACAGCTTACTTCCGGTTTCTGCTCGCACTAACAAAATGCCTGGCGCGAATTTGGTTTTGTTCGGATGTTCCGCCTGCAATAAAAGAAATCGGGGTTGATCATTCTATCGCTTACCCAAAAACAACATAGAGTGGAGAGAGAATCATTACGTATCATACAGTCTACCAGATCAGACCCGATAAATGACAAGACCTTGACAATATGTTCAAGACACGTTGAGCCGGATTATTTCGTTGAAAAAGTAAGTGAAAACTCAAATCAAAAGAAATTAATTATGTAGATTCTAGTTGGCAGTCCACCCTGACAACCTACAATGAAGTTAAGTTAAACCCATACTAGCTGAATGTCTGTATTTTCATGTTTGCCCGTTAGATTTTACCCTTTCTCTCATCAAAGTTGTATGCATATAGGTTTGTTTACATTAGTGCCGTAGCTAGGCCTAGTCTACTTGCAATTTGTTATGAAATTGACGAATACTACACCCGATGAGTGTGTGACAGCATGACGATTCTCTCTCAACAATCTTCTTTTACTTTAATTTTATGAATTACTAATTATTATTTTTTTTTAAAGGTCAAAGTTTTAACTGAGCAGCTCCATAAAAATTAAAATTGTATATTTATTTATGACTGACCTTGACCTGTCAAATCCTTTTACTTTTAAATTCCGAAATAATCTTGTTCCCGGTATGAATAATCAACAAGCATGGAAAAAAAATTAATTATATCTGAACCTTTTGTTTTGTATGTAGGAACCTTTTTATTTTGATTTTATGAATATTTCAGATGTTTACAAAAATTCTGGGTCCACATATCGAAGATTAAAAGAAGGGTTAGGGAGACTATCAACCTTAATTCTTCTACAGAAAAGCGTAACAACAAAGAAATTGAATCCAAGGAAGTCACCGGTAACTTAAATTTCTGTTAACTTAATTATGAATATGAACATTCGATGTTTCCTTATAAAAGATCAGTATATGAACATTTAATTCATCAATATTAAACAGACATTATGCAAGAGCTAAATCTGTCAATTGCAGGTCTTTCTTTAGGCCTGGAATGTTATCTAAATTATTAATTAGACATTAATTAACTTATCCAGACCATAATCAACGCTCGATGGCATCGCTAGCCTGTGATATATACTGAATTAGAGCCCAGTCTGCTACTTCTGATTAAATCAAAAAATCGATAATCGAGACCATGGTTTTTTTTTATCGTACCGACTATAGTAATGCTGATCGAGGCTAGGCCCAAAATTTAATCATTAAATACTTGGTTCAGGGTGGATGAATTTGACTGAAATTTTCAGCAAATTCCCTTTACATTATCTATTTTTTAACTATTATAATGAGAACTGCTAGCTCTTTCTGTAATCTCCCATAATTTTATTTATAAATTCTTGTATGAATATCCGATTCTTCTTTATATTTACTTTTGTAATTTTTTCGATTTTATTCAGAAACCGAGAAAATTATGAATACATGTATCAGAATCCAATTCTTCTTGTTTTAATTGAATTTTATGAATTTGTCTATTTTATTCAGAGTCCAAGGAAAACCGAGGAAACTCAATGTTTACATATGAACGAAGTAACCTTTCAGATGTTGCAGAAATCATTTTTATGTCAAATGTCTGCTTTGTGGCTATGTCAGTCTTCAAGTGATTATATCTATCTGTTTAAAACTGAAGATAAAAGTGTAACATACCATTTAACCATTGACAAGGACTTGAATTGTGAAGTACAATATAATAATTTTTGTTTCCTGTTCAAATTAAAGTTACATCTATAGATTTACTTATAAGAACTGTTGAGAATATGAAGATATGTGGGGGCATAACATCAAAACATTTACAGTCTTATTCTCAATGTCAGCCTACAACTGTAAGATATATCAGACAGGTTGATATTTTCATGAACACAAATAAGTCAACATAGAAATTACGAAAGCTGTGTACTTGCTTCTGTATGTAATAGTTTTGTTGAGGACACTCAAAAAGAAATTTGTTTAAGTTGTCGACAGATTAACAGAGATTTACAGAGAAAGTAAATAGTAATAATAATAGTTTATTTCACATATATGGCTACATAGCACATTGCATATTCAGATTTTGATTGACAATATATAATTCAAAGAATCAATATTTACATACTTGTAAATGTAATTTACAATTCAAAAATAGCTTAGCAATAATATATAGTTGCCATATAAACGAGCAAACAGTGATAGAATATAATCATGTGGTATGAATTTGATTAAAATGTAGATTTCACTCCATTTTGATTTATTTCTTCCAACTGACTCGACTCCACATAGATTTGAGGTCAAATGAGAAGTTATAGAGTTAAACTGTGATCAGTGATGTCAGGTATTTTATTTACAGCACTTTGCTGCAAGCATTTCACACAATGAAAGTAACAAAAACACAGATTATACAGATAATTTCATACAACAAAATAGAAAGTGTATAATTAAACTAAACATTTCCTGGCTCTATTGGAATTAATATCAATATTGGAAGTATAAAAATATAAATGTGATTGAATCTAGGATTAAATCTAGAACTTAATCAGCAGTGTTCTACAGATTTTTTATTTCTTGTTATTACTGTATTGTAGTTAATAAGTAATGAAAAGAAAACAAGGCCCCAAGTTCACAAAGCATTCTCAGTCTTAAGTTAAGGTTTTACTCAAAATTGTTTGTCTTATTTTAACTCAAATATAGCACTTTACTAACTATTGTTGTTTTAATGTAAATATATCAATAAGAAACTGTGCAAAGTTTTGTGTTTCTGGATCAAAGATATTTCTCAAAAACAGTGATTGAAGGTTGAGCAAATTCTTAAGTCTGGGAATGCTTTGTGAACTTGGGGCCAGGTTGATAATAGTAAACAAAATATATCGAGACGCAATGAAATAGCACCTCTGAGATGACGTGGCATAACTTTGCACCTTCCACAAAACCTAGCTTTTTAAAAGCTGCATTATATACCCCACGTGTGTACCAGAAAAATCAACATACTGATTCTGTTGGGTTTAATTTTTTTGATTGAGAATTGTTCGGGGTGCGTTTACGCAATCTTCAAAACATTCTCACATGTTATCATCGTAATATGATGTTGTTACATCCTTAATTGCAAGATTAAAGCAAATCTTTAAAACAAAATTGAGCTGAAAAGTACTAAGTAGGGCGTTAAACCTGGATTCATTTCAAACAAGATTTACATTCATCCATTTATAAAAGTGATGTATTATTTTTATTGCATCTCAGTATAAAATATTAACAATGATAACAAAATTTATATAAATTTTATACAGGTGCACAACTTGTAATGTGTGAGCTTTATAAATGTATTAAATTATTCTTAAATATACATTATGTAAGATTTTGATAAAGAGCTAGCCATTCTTGCTATAATAGTTCGAAGATAAAAAATGTAAAATGACTAATTTGAAAATTTCATTCAAATTACTCTATTGCGAGCGAAGATATTAGCCTTTGAAGGCTATTTTAGAATATTTCAATTAATTGATGATACAAATTTCATCTTAACACACCTTATATAAACAATTCAACATAATGCTTTGAAACGTCTAACGTAAACCTTTTCAAATGAAACTTCGATTTAAAAATATTTTCGAACCCTCTGGACAAGTAAAATAGGATGTAATGGATAATTTACACAACAGGTGGGACACTTAAACATCTAGTACTTAGATAGAGATATTATTTATTTTCTGGAGCTTTCAAGCCAGCAAGAGTGTTATTGTCCCTTTAAAGTAAATATTATACAAAATAAAAGAAACTGTTCCAAAGCAATTTGGGATCACGTGGCTAAGTGGGTAAGACGCTGGCTCGCTAGCCTGGAGGTCGGGTGTTCGATCCCTGCATTGGCCGAGATTTTCCGGCGTGGTTCCCCCTTTTCAGTGATGCAGTACGGAGGGCCTGACAAGGACAGCTGTCTAATCCTTCGGATGATACGAAAACCCGAGGTCACCTGTATACATTGGAATGCACGTAAAAGATCCCGTGGCAGTTGGAATTCGATATAAGAATAGGTGATAGAGCCGCTGCCCGGGCAAAATTTCCCTTAAATCACACCTTATGGCGTATGCCCGTCTTCATTAGCCCAGCATAGGAGCAGAACAGTAGGACGTTAAACCCCATTTCATTTCATTTCCAAAGCAATTTGATCGTTTGAGAAGAAAAAAAATATATAGACATGGTCGAGACTATAATGAGTTTCATAACTTGCCCATTTGCTACGAACACTATGTGACTATATGCATGTATGTTGTATATGTAGAAAACTTACGGATGCTACTGGAACGACAGGTTGAGATGTCTCAAACAAATCTTTAGCAAAGAAAAGCTGTAGTAAAGAATACACATTTTTTTTTTTATAAACAATATTTTTATTCAAGATGTCTGAATGGGATTGGGGAACAGGCTTAGCCTATGTAAAACCCCTTGTTATAAACAAGAAAAGGGCACTGGGAAACCAGCCAAAACTGGCACGGACATGCCAAAGGCTAACAACAATATACACAAAACAATAAATAAAAAAAATAAAATGTGAATGTCATCATAATTTATTAATAATAATTTTATAATATGTAGTAGAAAATGATACACAAACGTGTGTTCGGATAATTTAATGTCCGAAAATAAATGGTTTATACTCCCGATGGTATGTTATATAACTAATTTAAAAAAAACTCATTAAAATTATGAATAACTTACATCTATTACACCGTCAAGTTCTTGAAATTCCAGGACGTCGTACGCTTCTGCCATGTTGACATACGGCCGGAAGTTACTTGTGCCTTATTGACTTCGCGCATGCGATGTACAACATAATTATGTCATCACCGTTATACGTCACCGAGTGGGCGTTCCCGTTAGTGTTCTAGTTCTATGGTCAGACCAACAGTTATTTTACTTAGATGCCACTAACTCAGATGCCACTCGAAAGTCGGAAACGTATGAAATAGGTTCTATATATCACTGTGTCTCAAAAACACATTTCTGTTGGCAAGAATTATGTCATAAAAAACAACATTTAAATCAAGATGTAGTTAGTGGCTAGTTACTCGGCCTACCCAAATTGAGAACTTGGGTCGTTTTGTATGTCCATAAAGGAAATATACTATATATAAATATGTCTGCTCACTCTAGTGTCTTGTATTTATTGTTTTTATTTTTGATAAATGGTGACGATACAATCGCGTGATGCGACAGACTACTATAATCTCTTCAGATGTCGATATGTCAAGTTAGTGTGGCACTAATAGTTCTGGTTAATCGTTAATCGTAGATGGCAGTTCAAAAACCTGTGCTCAGAGAGAGAGAGAGAGAGAGAGAGAGAGAGAGATGACTGTAGCAGTGCGAAGTAGAGAAAGGTTGAGTAGTTTAGGTAACGTATAACAGTAGGGATAGGTGGAATAGCGGAGAACGTTGGTGCAGTAGGCGAACACAGCGAAAATGGGTGGTACAGTTGAGAGTGATGATGATGATGATGATGATGATGATGAAATAGTAGAAGTGGGTAGTGCAGTAGAGGATGATGATGAACCAGTAGAGGTGGTGGTAGTGCAGTAGAGGATGATGATGAACCAGTAGAGGTGGTGGCGGTGCAGTAGAATATGATGATGAAACAGCACAGGTGGGTGGTGCAGTAGAATATGATGGTGAACCAGTAAGGGTGAGTGGTACAGTAGAGGACTATGATGAATTAGTAGAAGTGGACGGGCAGCAGAAGAGGTTTGTGTACCAGAAGAGATGGGTGGTACAGTAGCAGATAATCATGTGACACAGCAAAGCTCGATTGTTCAGTGAGGCTGGAACAGTAGAGACAGGTGGGGAAATAGAGATGGGTGCAGATAGAAGATATTACAGGATGACAGAAGAGGACAGCGGTGCAGCGGAGATGGGTTGGGCGGTACATAAGATGATGGAGCATCGGAGATAAAGCGGGCAATAGTGGATGGCAGTGCAGTATGAGAAGGTGGGGCTTGGAAATAATAACGAGATTTGGTATGTGAATAGGAGGGATACATGGAAGGAGAAATTGATACGGATGCAACTGACATATCTAAGTAATACGATTTATTCTATTTCGTTCTGAATATTAAGTTAAGAAATGGTCATAACCAAAGTGTAACTCTACATGTACCATTTACAGAAGTTTAAAATATCACATTCTTTGGGTCTCCCGGCATCCATTTACTTTGGTGCACAAGCTGCCCTACTGAATTTGAATTAAAAGGGTAATTTCATCTGGTTGTTCTATGCATTTGAAGCATGGGGATTAGTTGGCCCAGGGCATCACCCAAGAGTTCGCCACTGAATCTATATTAACAAATACACGGTTTTCTTGTTTGTCGATATCAGAAGAGTTGTAATATTCTTACCATATGTTTTACCAGAATGAATTTCTCATTACACGCACTACTTAAAATGAAAGGCGTATACAACATTATACTCGAGCAAACGCGATTTCCACCATCTTCGAAAACAATGAAATACGTTAAGCCTAAATGTTTTGAATGCTTTGGAAACCCCATCATGTCTGGACTGTTCTAACGGGGGTGAAATCGTTCAAAACGAAAACTATGTTTATGACAGTGTGCTATTCTTAGGCGTGTATCGCCTCATAATTTCTTACGTCAGTATTTACGTCATTCACAGATCTTAAGCATAATAAACCATCTATTTTTTTCCATAATCATACATCGACTTAACCTCTAATTTTATATGCACTCCTTCCCATCATATGTATTTTGTGGAAGCTAATTTCCATTTATTCCGTTCAAGAAATCAGAATTGCTAATTCTTCCTATATTTTTGTGAAATTTTATATTGTTAAAAGTTAGTCATTTCATAAGTGGCCATTTAATGGAAAATCTTTATGACATTTAAGATTTTATACACACATTTAATATTAAACCAGAATGCATCTGTGTTAATTTAATCTATCTCCATGAAAAACATTTCTATGCTCTAAGCCTACACAAATCCTGAATTTACCGAACAGTGCAGCTTTCGTTCCACACCGCTTGCTCTGTAAAACAGATTGATCTCGTTTCTACTTTTACAGTCTAAATTCAATGCCATCTTAAATTAAAAAGAATTTTGCATGATTGCCTTCAGGACAAATGCTTTGATAATTCTATTCCAAAAAACAACTAAAACAGTGCTGTTAATTAAATTTATAAACGATTACCGTTTGTTTATGAGAAATGTAAGCGGGAAATGGGGATTTGTTTTCTATATATACATGTATATATATAGACGTTGGTCTTCGTGCACTTAGTGGTTTTAAACGCGCTGTCTAGTTCAGATAGCCTTAGATCTGAAGACTATCCACGCATTGATTAGAAGACAATTACTGTATCTGAGATTGAATCGACGACTCGGTATATACAATCAGCCGACTGAAAGAAGGTGATAATACCCCGAAGCCAGGACGGGCTTGTCTGTCACTTTTGCTTATTAATTGCAACGTTCGTGTTACTGTCACATAAACTCGACTGTTACCATTTACATAGTGGTAATTTTAGAGAAGTTGTAATTAAGTGACGTCTTGAAGACTATCTAGTAGATAAATCACAGTACAGTCGAGATATATACACAAACAGACATGTCCTACTATAAGTAGCCATTGATAGATTTGATGCCGGTTTGGTCTAAAACTGACCTTCCATATCTGTTCAAATAAACTTTCAGTAAATCAACCTTACACGAGTACACCACAAATCTTGTGTTAAAAGAAAAACTTCATGAAGATTTTTTATCGTTTTTTTTTGTTTGGGGGGGGGGGGGGTATTAAAATAGACACATATACATCAACCTTAAAATTTCCTTTAGGATTTCTGTTGTTTTTGATGTTTCCTTAAATTATTTCCATGTTTTCCATGCATCCTCTATGTAAAAGCACCTAACTGTACTGACAATATTGTATTCCGTTAATTTTTGCTTTATCTATCTTTTGTTGCACAGTTCCTCCTTTTTGTCAGTTATCTGAAACGCACATATCCAGGTTACGTGTTAAAAGCTTAACCAAAGTCAGGGTTAGATAAAAAAAAAAAAAAAAACCAACCTAGACATTGGTAGACCCCTGACTGTTAGATTCCCAGTCAAACAGCGAAACCGAGCTTATTGCACGGTCACTGCTTTTCAAACTATTCTTTAATGACCCCAGAAAACAGAGTTGAGAATTGTTGATGAAATTCGACTGTCTGTGTTGTGTTTGAGTTTTATTTGTAGAGATCAAATGTTGGCAAGGCGTATACGTAACGATTACCGTTTAAAACAATAACTGGTCGTTTTGTCTTGGTTTTTATTTATCTATACTTGCCTTGTGTGGTTATTGTTGTCAAGTCGAGTTAAACAATTGATTAATGCTTGCATCGTTCCAGGAATAGTTACTGAAATACCATATAAAACATTGACCTCGGATCAATATCTTCTAAGGCATATCATGCTAGGAGAGACACTAGGGAGTCGGATTCCGTCACAAGCTCAGAAATTGCATTCCAAGTGGTCGGCCGATATTTCAAATGCACACGTTCTCAAAATAAATATATGAAAAAAAAAGAATCATGCAGACCTTTTCTTTGTTTACTGTTCTATCTGGAAAAAAGTGGGTATAGTTCTTAATTAGATCCAACCTTTCTCAATTAGCTTTCCTTTATCTGATGCCATCAAGCCAACGGCAAAGAAAAAAACTACTTGGTATTGGGAGCCACGGTGGATCTGGCAGTTCTCAAAATTGGCTTAAGAAAACGAACCACTAAATAATAGCTTTATCACGCAGATCGTTCCGACGTTTTCCGAATTTTAAAAGTGTTTACTGTTCTGGGAAAGAGTGTGTATAGCCCAAACATAAATTTACATGGCTCCACTCAGTACTCAAATTAAGTATTTTGGATGGAACGTCTACTAACGATCCTTAGATACAACCTATTTTCTGATGTCATCAAGTTAAGAGCAGAGACAAATGATACTTGGCTTAGGCAGCTTGGTGATTCCGGGGATAAAGCGCTGACTCACTAACCAGTAGGTCCCGGGGCCCACGTTGGTGTTGAGAGAGAAACGGGGTTTAACGTCCACTTGACACAAACTGGGTCATTTCGGGACCAATAATTCGGTTGCGCGTAGGGGTCTTTGGCAGAGGGAGGAATGAGAGGACCCGGAGAAAACCCACGAGGTTGGACGGGCAGCCCTACTCCTTGCCACGTACAACCACGCCAGTTGAATCAATGACAGACCTTATGATAAAACGCGCACGTGCTAACTATTCACCCCCCCCCCCCCCGCCCCACACACACACACACACACACACACCTCGGTGTAGGTCCAGAAGGTTCATCGGGATATTCCAGCCATTGTTTGTCTTTGTCAGTGGTGCAGCCGGGCGGGGAACCTGGCAAGGACAAGCGCCTGGTGGTTCAGATGGATGAAAAAAAAACCGAAGTCGCGTATATATCATTGGCAGTACGTCAAAGATGTACTGGTAGTTGGAAACAGAAATAAGAGTAGGCAACAATGCAACTGTCCGGTTCAGATTTCCTTCATAGCACACGTCATTTCACTTCCGGGTGTCAGATCACCTCGGTGCCCTATAAAACCGCGGGAAGATTTTAACCTTTTTTGACCTGCGTTGTAATTGGTCGACGAGGCTAGCTGTTGATGAGACTTATATTACTGTCCTTTGATCGTTTTCCAATCTCTAGTAAACAACATGTAACATTCTTGTATGTCAGGGGCTTACGTGTTTAGTCTAATCAGATTCAATGTTTTCACGTGTGTGCCCATGAAGCTTCGTTATTAACACCAATACATCCTTTCACTGGTTGACGGAAGCCCCGTAAATCCTATCAATGTAATCCGATTGTCCTTTTGTATAGAAACAAATTCACTCGACTTGCCATCTAATCCCAACCCGAACTGATTTTTCCTATAACAATGTTCGATTATTCTTACATTATAAAAGCCATGTATAAGACGTAGATTACACAACGTCAATGATATATGAGCTGTCTGACCCATCATTGGAGCGCGAGAGCTAGGATACGTCAATTAGAACACTTGAAATGTTTCATTCAGTAGACAGTGGCTTTACAAAAGAAAAGGGCATCCCCCCACACTCCCAAGTTAGTCAGAGAATCTCTGTGTTAGGGCTAGTTCCTTTAGGAACTAACTGTCTCTGATCGGACGATGTCCGCTGACAGTTCCTATAGCTGCAATATGAAAATACCGCTCTTCCCCACCTCTGGTCTAAGGCTATTTTGGAACCCCTGCCTAGCAATATTTCACTGTGATTCTTTAGTTTTCGCAAAAGGAAGTATTCCTTATCATATCTGATACAACATTATAATAATTCAACACTATTTTCAAGTAGAATTTTGCGATTAAATGCGGTCTGCGTATGTTCGAGTCTCGGAATGGCTGATCAGTTCAAACGTATTTTGTGTATGTTTTTAATCGCAAAATTCTGCTTAAAAATACTGTTGAATTATCATAAATGTGTGTCAGCTGTGGCAAGAAATGCTTCCTTTGGCAAACAAAGGAGAATCACGGTGAAAAATAGTCGGTAAGGATTCCAAAATGAGCCGTATTTTCATATTGCAGCTATATAGGAAGGGATAGGAACAATGTTAGGGCATGACTGGCCCAAAAAGCCAGATATCTGGGACTATAATAGGATATTTAATATAAACAAGGGATCGCTGAAGTTTCTTAGAATGACTTATTTCAAAAACAGACTTGACAATCGAGGTTAAAATTTGCCATACACTACATAGATCCAGATGAGTTGAGAGAGAGAGAGAGAGAGAGAATGGGGTTTAACTTCCACTCGACACAAACTAGGTCATTTCGGGACTAACATATGGTTCAATTTTAGTTCAATAATTCGCTTGCGCGTAGGGGTCTTTAGCAGTGGGAGGAAACCGGAGGACCCGAAGAAAACCCACGAGGTTGGGCAGGCGACCCTACTCCTTGTCACGTACAACCGGGGATTCGAAACAGATGAGTTGATGCCCATGGTCAATTCCTTGAATATGCCCCAAGATTCGAGGAAGACATTTTGAATATGTCAAAATAGATGAAATAAACATTCTAATCATCTCAAATAGAACAAAATTAATAGCGATACATAAAAAGTTCATGTGATTTCCCTCCTTTTGATTGGATGCTACCCTGAAGGGGGTGTCCGGGCTGTTACCCTCTCTACTCTCCCAGTCTCCGCACTCTTACTCATTCAAATTCAACCATTGGAAAATTAAAACCTGGTCCGTATGGATTTTTTTTCAAAAAGGGGAACCCAGATTCGCTATAGGTAGCCTACGGTAGACTTTGGACATTTCGTGTGCTCAAAAGGCCAAGTTTTGGGGATATTACCGTTAAGAATTCTGGACGATTAGATCGAATGTAACATACCTTTTACCTTACCACTTCCCTGCCCACATTACACCCCCCCCCCCCGATTTCAAACATTAAATAATAAATAAAACGATATTCCTTGAATAAAAATTGCACTAGTATCTACAAAATGCATCCTTTCATACAAGGAATAAACGCACATAATGTCTCCAGGCAATAACGCTACGGTTTATTCATAATCTGTGTTTTATGTTTCCATACAATATTACTGTGGACATTAGGAAATATTTGTATTTATGAATTTCCGGCGTAATCTCTGCTCAGTGGTTTTATACACGGTGCCATTTCCCATATTTGTAACGGAATACTGGAAATAAGAACTGTTAACATAATATTGACATTGTTATCATGTCATTAAAATATTGGTCTAGGAAACCACACATTGATTTGTATGTTTGCACACGAATACGATCCTAATATACCCTTATAATGTCGGAAGGTGGTGATCTGAGAGGATTTTTTTTAATTGTATATTACGTCTGTGTAAATGCCATTCAGCGCATGCTTTTATCCTAGAGATTTCCTGGAGTGATTTCTCTGACGTCACGACTGTCTGTTCCAACAGAAGAAATTTTTCCATGACTTAGTATTGACTGAATGGTGTTTTATATCGGACTCATTTCAAAGACCAGAAAATATAAAACCTATACCAAATAGTATATCGCCTGCCTAGCCGGATGGATCTTCACCAGGTCCCCCGGTTTCCTCCCACGAATTATTGAAATAAAATTGTGCCTCGTTATAGTTCCGAAAGGATGTAGTGGGTGTTGTGTGGACGTTACGAAATGACCTAGTTGATGTTGATTCGACGCTACGCCCCTCCCTCATAAAATTATAGATAATACATCTTCAAAAAAATGTTGGAATTCAGATTTCTATACACTACGGAGAAGACCAGAGAGAGAGAGAAATGGGGTTTAACGTCCACTCGACACAAACTAGGTCATTTCGGGACTAACATATGGTTTTAATTTTATTTCAATAATTCGCTTGTGCATAGGGGTCTTTAGCAGTAAGAGGAAACCGGAGGACCCGGAGAAAACCCACGAGGTTGGACAGGCGACCCTACTCCTTGTCACGTACAACCGGGGATTCGAAACCACGCCAGTCGACTCAATGACAGACTTTATGATACAGCGCGCGTACGCTAACCATTCAGCCCCCCCCCCCCTCGGAGAAGACCAATGAATCCGCCTATAATCAACAGTGTAGTTAGGAACAGTGTAGTCTAAATTCATGATTGGTGCTTTTGAATTGGAAAGCGTTTAAAGTATTCTCCAACGTCTTTTACTCTTTATATACTGAGTTGGTAATGGTAAAAAAAAAGTTTGGTCAAGAAAAGAGTCGGTGGGTGGGGGTGGGCACCACTTAGAGTTCCTGTAGGACATTACGACAGATAACATAATAAGAATATTGTGGCCTAAACCATAAAGATAAAACAAAATAGAATTAACATCTAGTAGTTTTAATGAGTTGTGGACATAATGGCCAAAACCAAAAAGGGCCAAAACACATTTGGTCAAAAAGGAAAAAAAAATTGGTCATAACGGCCAAACAAAATTTAGTCATAACGGCCAAAAACATTTGGTCACAACTCCCAACTTTACTCCTACCTGCCTTTCATGGCCTGTTTATAGACTGTTTACAGACTGCTGGAAACTTTTCACTAAATACAACTGTTGAATCCGCATAATTTACTTTTTCTAAAGGTAGATGTTCTATCAATTTCATTATAGTTCAGGATATTTGAAAATTTAATACTCCAATACTGCATTATTAAGAAGGAAAATTGAATTAGGTGTTACATTGTATTTTAAGAAATCACAAAGCTGCTATTTTGCTTTTTGTTTTAAAATAATCCATGGCCATTTTTTATTGGCTTCTTTTCTTATAAATCCTGATTATTTTTTTAAATATTTGGTTGCTAAAACCATTACCAATAAAATATTTTATGACCAAAGTTTGTCCGTTATGAACCAAGTTTTGCCGTTATGACTAAATCGTTGGCCGTTATGACAAGAAATGTTTGACCGTTTTTGAGTTTGGTAGTTATGTCCATAACCCGTTTTATTCATGTTTTAATTCTGTTGGTCGAGAAATGGGGTAGCTACCCGGTTGACGAAACATTCGGTTTAAAAGTTCCCCAGATAAACTATTGGTTATCTGACTGATTTCCCTGTAGGTTCTACTACATATACAGACCAACCTGGTTATATAAGATGGTCAGCAATGGTCAGCAAGAGAAATGATTTTGTTGACCGAAACTAATATAAATCGATGGAGCTTTATCACCACCAAGTATGGTTTCGTTTGATCGTTCCGATTTATGAGGTTTTTATCAGACAAAGCTTCCGCAAATTTCCTGTCAATTATTCATTCGGTAATTCCTTAGACAGTCAACGGAGATGTCGTTACAAACATCAACTCCAGGACTTTGTGATTGTTTATGATAGTCATCTCACTGTTGACCGAGTTTTATATGGGGAGCCTGTATGATGTATGAAACATCGAACATTTAGCTTATGATCAGCTTACCCATCTCTTAATGTCAGAATACATTATGGGAATCGTAAAACGTTAATAGGCTATCAAATTTGTGACTCGAGACCTACTTGTTGGTAACAGGCACTGTTATTTTAATGAATTCTGATCTTATTACTTTATGAACTAACGTCCTTTGATGTAGCTTGCGATAACCACGAGTTAATCCGTGAATAAACGATTTCCATTAAATTGGTGCAAAGGGAAACTAATACTTGCGGCCAACCGCCCAACCACATTCGCCAGGCGAGTGGGATTCCAGCTATACGAAATGGGAGGGCACAGCTATTATTTTTTAATGTTTAAGTAATGCTACAGGATGGCAAATGTGTTTTTTACGTGTAAGTTATGCAACAATGCTGCCAAATGACGCTACCTCAAAATGTAAAGTCTTACATATACTTTAGTGGAAGCAAAATGACAAAAATAATAATGTAGACAGCGGTGTAAATTACAAATTAGAGAATTGTACGTTTAGATTAGTTGAAATGGTGATGGCACGCAATTCCCGCTCCCAGACAAAGTGATTATTATTTACCCAAGTCACTATAGTATACTGTTATTGTTGGTTTTGATTATTATCCTATTTTAAGATATGGGAATAACCGGTTTCGGAAACTATTTGGGAATAACCGGTTTCAGAAACGCTAACGTTAACTAACAGTTGGACAAGGAAATTGAGTTAACAGGCTGTCAGTAGTGGGGAAGGTGAGAACAGAATTCTTGTGGTGGGTGTTGTTCATAATAAACAGGAAACGAATTTACGGGTCCATCTATCAATCTTTAAATTCTCCAAAATTGACCGGAAAGAGCAGCTTATCTAAAGTACGTTATACGTCAGCCCTAGGTAACTTTTTATAAGATATCTGTATTTGTGTTATAAAAGGAACTTCAGCTTTTAGTAGAGAACTCTTAACTAGAAACTGGCATCGTTTCAAGCTGATCAGTCGTATCACAATCGGTAACGGTTGACATGAACGTGAAACAATGTTGAATGTATGCTACCACAACGCAGCTGAACAGTTCACTCGCCTATATTGCTAACACATTTTTTTTGTAGTCTTTTGTTTTAATGATAATCTCGTGTCTACATTATATTGTACCCAAGCCAGAGTTTAATCTAAGATATTGGAACCTCTAGGGTTGTATGAGCGATGTTCTCTCACTTGGGATTAGAACGCACAGTAAGAGAGGCGATAACAGTAACATCCTCGTAAAGTCGTCAAGATCATAATTTCATTACACGTCTAGAATTTGAGACGTAATTGGGTTATAAGATATATAAGATGTTCTAACGCGACTACGGTTACTTTGCCTTCACTGAAATGTATGTCAGTATTATAAAGTAGAAATGTCGGATTACTTTCCTGTATTTTCCTGGGTAGAATAACGATTTAGTTTTACATTCAGGGTAACTTTAAACGTTACAATTTTCTTTTATTTCAGATTCCCATTTTCTTACGGGGATAATCGTGTTCGGTTTCGAAAAATCGTTGACAGATAGTTTCCAGCATTAATAACATTCGGTATTATTTGTAACTAGAGTATAAATTAGAAAGTTTTACATAAAGCAATGGCCGAATTCATCTATACTTATCGACTGGAAAAGTCATTTCATTAATTGGGAACCAATGACACTAATGCTATCATGGCAAATTGAATCTAGAAGAGTAAAGGAATCCGCACTTAGTTTTATTTTGTAAAAATGATCCTAATCGGATAATAATTATTAGGGGTTTAAACCACCACTTGATTAAGAGACTAGTTATTGGGTTTATGGTGAACCCTTCAGATGATCTGTAATTGCTTTATAGAAGTGGTAATAGATTAAGGTGTATGTTGTATAAAGCATCCGACGACAACAACATCCGGGAACAACTGTCATTCGGACCAAAGAAATTAACCAGTTTTTGAATAACATTTCAAACAAATCACGTCAGTGTGTTTTCTAATTAACACCCGCCACCGTTGAATATTCATCTTCATTGGTCGTGGGTTCTGGTGAAAGTTATAATGTGCTTATTCCCATGCCAACGTTTTCTAGTTTAAATACTGGACTATTTTTTGTAGAGCCTATCTATGGTACCACCAGTTGAGTTTTCCCTAAACAAACTTTCTTGGCCCAAAGCGCTGGGCCATTCGTGTCTAATAGTGCACTATAGACAGTCCACAAATAAACAAACACAAACAAACCAAGAAAATAAATGTCAGTCAAACACACGCGACACCAAACATTTCTAAAAATCAATAGAGTCAATCTGAATTTATAACATTCCATAATTGTGTGCTAAATTAAATTTTTTTTGGAAAAAAACCCAGACTATAAGAGGCTGCACTTTCAATACATGTACTTAATAATTTTATGGAATTGGTCACCGGAGATTAGGGATTGGAAATGCCCCCCCCCCCCCCATAAAAAGTGATTTGTCTGCTTGATTTATATTTACTTTAAATGTCACAGTTGTCTTTTATTTCAGAATCTCATTTTCTTGATGGGATAATCTCGTTCTGTTTGATTTCAACAACAACTGATCTCATTTCATTACTATATCCAATTGTAACTTACGCAGATTCCAAATGCGGGCCCAGAAAACAGGGTAGACATTTGGTATGGAGGGTGTCGATAAGACTGCTAGACAATAACCAAGAACATCCAAAATTGATATAATGTTTTGGTTCATCTCGCTCTTGAGATTCTGTAACGACCAATTAACCATCATATAGAATATGTAGCCTCCGCAGGGAATAATTTCTGAGGTGAAACCGCGGACGCTTCTCACCATTAACGCCACAGGTACGTGTATAGGTATTAATCGGGCATTTTTATTGGAATATATCGGAACGTCACGACTGCACTTTCCAAAATTCACTTAAAGCTAGGTTCCCACCCTCGCGCGATTCGTTAGCAACGCGACAGTTGACTATGCTTAGCTGATCGTGGAACTTTTATTTACTTCTCTGGAATTTTACGTTTGAATACGAGGTAATGCGATTCGGTACGTTCTGGTATGATTTGGTGCGCTTGGATGCGACATGGTCACACTGGTCAATAACAGATGACACTTTCAGATACGATCAGCTCCGTTCCGATAGGATTGTCCCTATTGAGTCCACGATCTGGTATTATATGCATATTCGGCTGGAAATCGTTATACAAACCCATGAAGCGGTCTAATTCATGCAAAGTATCATGCAGAGATACAGTGCCTCTGATTTTCGCGTAAGCTACGTCTGTCAGATCGGTCGAAATAACTTGGTCTAGTCTTCGACACGGAATCAAGGGTCAAAGTCGAAGGCACCAAATTCAATTTCTTTTGGATTTTCCCCCAGTCAAAACCCCACCTAAATCATTGATTTTGGAACTACTTCACGAAATGATTGCCCTGTTGGAGGAACTGCCAAAACTATCAAAAATTAACCGTCGCTACCTGGCTGCGACTTCAGTATCTCCTGTACGTTTTAATTTCGGCATATGGACGTGTCTACGGGTAAAGGCGCACGTCTCTTCCGATGCAATTGTATTCCTGCTGGAAAATGATGGTTCCTATTAAAATTAAGAGTCCAGAATAAAACTAATAACCAAGAATAACTTCCTCTAGTATCTGAAATAGGTTGGGTACAAAATTTTTAACGCGTTAACCAGTCAAAGGAAATTTTAATTTGCTCACAGCCCTGGTGTGGTCCATTGCGTTCGCATCTGACTACAGCGATTTTCAACTGTATAAAGGTACTTATCCAGCGTCTAGTGCTTTTTACTCGACTACCAAGGCCCCTAGCCCAGATAGGCCTACGCATGCCTTACACCTGCAGCTTTAACACGAATAACGATTCATCTTGAAAAGAGTACCGTCAATAATACCTGTCAACGGGTTGGGCACTACATTTATTATTAATAATTAGTGTGATCAGTGTAAATATAACGCGTTGGTCGTCAAATCGTCAACGACTCATTTGGCCTATTACGCTGAATACAAAATGGTACTTTCATTAACATATTTTTAAGCCACGGCTATTATTTGTTTGTTGTTTTTTTCAGCCCTATAGATGCGTCAGCTTAGATATTGGTTTTATTGGTGAATTTGAAACGTGTTTATATAATGTTATGATCTGGTGTATCGGTTACGTTCAATAAGTTGTGTCGTTCTCAGTTCTTGTTTGGAGACATTGAAAATCGATAAACTGATTAACAAGCCATTTAGAAAGGAATGAACACCGTGGGCATATAATTAGAAACATGATGGGAAGACACGGATTGTAGATTTATCACATTACCCTTATTAGTAAGTTTTATTTTGTAGTGTGTTGAACAAGAAAACGTCAAAGTCTGACCACTGATTTGCAGTAATTCAAAGGAGCTAAAGGTCTTACTCAATATTTTCCATAATATTCGAAAATTAAAAGCACGAATTAAAACTTGCAGTAATTTAAAGGAGCTAAACGTCTTACTCAATAGTTTCCATAATATTCGAAAATTAAAAGCACGAATTAAAATTAAATAGTGGTCCATTTTAATCAATATTGATGTTGCTATCTTATCGTGAAAACATGAGAACCTAATATCCAATATTTAAGACACAATTAACATTTTATAATCAGTATACGAGTTGTGTATCCTATGGTTTCGGGTGCTATTTGTAATGAACCAAGAAAATATATCCTACAAGACAATGCGAATGTAGCCTAAGTAGTAATGGATGGTGCACAAACGTCAAAATAATACTAAAAAACGTGTAGAATGAACCAGCCCTTCAATTTGAACTATTCATGTATTTTACCCAATATAGGCTAACTGATTAAAAATTACAATATTTAAAAAAAAATGAATATAAATCACTTTAAATACATTCATATTTGCTTTTAGACCCATGTTCATCTATTTAAAGGTTCCAAAGAATAGAGCCATACGCCCTTTAAAGTTTGTTCGACACCGGAAAAGAAAAGGGATTGCCCACACATTTTAACAGTTTAATTAAACTCCGCAATTAGCTAGAAAAAAAACACTGTGGCTCGATGTTGTGTTTAAATTAAAAGTCGACCAATTAGCTATAGTCGGATCACTATATTACTCCTAACACTTTACTAAAACTATAAATCAGACGATCGATGTCCCCACACTTGGCCTACTATATAATTGGCTATAAATTTCAATCTATCCACCACTTAGATTAGTGGTAGGCCTAAGCCTGTTTCTGTTATCTATCTATTGTAGGTCCGTGTTATAAAAATATGCCGAAGCTAGGACAGCTTCTGCAACAGCCCCCGAAACAATTAGTAGGGCCTACTGAATTACCTGTAGCCTACTTAAATCGATGGGCAATTAAGGGGGTGGGACTGGGGGCTGCCCTCTGCAAACAGAATGAAGTTGGGTAGGTCTACGTAGGGCCTATTATCTTTTTGCAGCAGTTACCAGGGGTTCTTTAACTTTAACAGCCACGAGACCTCGGTTTACCGTCCCATCCGAACGACTTGAAAGTCTCTCTGCGGTGGGGCCCAGAATATAAGGTGCTTGCACAGTAGGCTAGCCTAACCGGGACCCGAAATCGCTCCCGATGTGAGTCGAGAAGGTTCCTCGTTATTTTTCAGTGTGTTTTCCCATTTTCAGTGGTGCAGGACGGAAGTCCTGACAATGGGAAGCATCTATAGTCGTTCGGGTGGGAAAACCCCAGTTCCCAGAGGTACGCGTAAACGTAAAACCCAACCTAGCTTCTTCCCTTTGCGCTGTACTTACTAAAGTTGACAACCTGAGCAATTGTAGTCTGTGAACTTCTTAAACGAGCGGTGCCCACTGGCATCCGTCGTTACAGTAATAGCAAGTATACCCTGTTCAAAAATAACAGAATGTATGGTTTTTCATAAGGTGTTGACGCCAGGCTGAACTCTGACTTTGCGTCCATTATCATGCAGGCCGGTAACAAAATGATAGCGTGACCGCGAGCTACTCTAGCAGACGACAGATGTGTGGTCGGGGGAGACACGAGGAATTTATCATTTCTTCACTATGTTTTGAGCCCTAATCTATGATTTTCGAGAAAACAAATTTCTTTTTTTATTAAGACACACCTAATAAACAACCAAGGCTCGAGAATAAAACGTAAAACCGCAAATTTTTCATCGATAAATCTGAAACAGACTTGTCTTCGTAATCCTCGTCTAACAGCCATTTTGGTCAATAGAACGGTTATTCTTCCGCGAAACAAAAAGATCCCACATAAGATATTTGTTATTTGTTAACGATCGGGGTGCGATCAATACTTAATGTACATATAATGCGTTGAAAATGTACAAAGATACGAAATATTTAGCTTATTTAATCTCCTAGGCGTTCGACAAGAGTTTGAGTAAGGCGTAGTGATAGCGCACTTTACAAATGTGACGTCAATGGTGTTACCGTAACCTTGGTGTGATTACAATTCATCATACATACATACATGGCGAGGATAGTCATGCTGTATTTCTTTAACTTTTGATATGTGATTAATTATTATAATTGGGGAGTACCGTTGTGTGATGCTGGTGTGTTCTGAAAGTGATTTAGATAGGTGCGTGCACAGTGCAGAATGAATTTCGAAATTCCACCAGGATTAACTGATTTGTTGCAGGATTTTACTGTTGCGGTTTTGAGAGAGAGGCCGCCGGAGTTGGTACAATTCGCGGTGGATTATTTTAATAAACTGAATGAGAGTAAGAATGCTGACAAGTATCAGAAAAGGGGCGGTGTTAGATTTGTTGATTCCCCTGTTGCAGCATCCCCTCTCCCAATCGAACCCATGCAAACCGATGATGAAGACGACGATGAGCCAATGGGTAAGAATACATTATTCCGACCCTCTGTTAAGTTGGTCCATTCATTTTCATC
This sequence comes from Patella vulgata, assembly GCF_932274485.2. Lineage (NCBI taxonomy): Eukaryota > Metazoa > Mollusca > Gastropoda > Patellidae > Patella > Patella vulgata. Next base: position 52,794,765 of record NC_065885.2, read on the forward strand.
ATCACTCAGTTTGAGTCAATGACATGTTTTATAAGTAAAGTAGTAATGTAAGTATAGCTATAAAAATGGACCAGTTACCGGTAGATTAATAAAAGGAAAATGAATTTCCCAATGTATGAACTAAGTCTTCATCGCTCCGTAGTACTAGTAGTCCAGTAACTTTAACTTGAGTTGCACTGCAGTAAGCCTGAAAGTGAAATAATACAAACGCCTTTTCAGATCAGCATGGGTGGATTTAACAAATATGATTATTTATTAATTAATTGAGAAAGTCAAATAGTGGTCACCCCACCGGTAACTTACCCCTTCCATATCTAATAGGCTTAAATCATGATTTTAGGCCTTTGTTGGTTGGGGTCACTGAAACAACCAAGTAAGATGCAACCAACACTGGCAAGGAAATATTGCCGGACATTTGACTTACTCCTTAGAAAGTATATATTTACCCATCACTCAGTCAAGAAATATAATAATATTATGGCATTAATATTACAAGTACTTGAAATAACAAAATTGAATGTTTATTTCAATTAATCTTGTTAGCATATAAATCTATTACATTTACATGAGCCTAATAAATATTGCAATCTTCCTCTTGAGTGAGACACAAAGCAAAGGCGGGTAGCTACATGTAAGTAAACTTGGTGATTGAGAGATTAAGGTCAATAAACTTGGCCTGTTACATTATTCCTATATAAGCTTATTGTACATATATGTAGGCTATATCGTAAACCTGAATAAAAGTAAGCTTATTCATTTAATTCACAATTCAATCGATGTCAATGCTACAGACATGCCATTGATTAATTGCAATTGTATACTCTTAAGTTTATAATGCTTGTTTATTGCGATATTTGTACATGTATACAAAAGCCACAGTACATTTATACAAAAGCCACAGTACATAATGTATGTAATTGACGTAAATGTAATCTCATTGATTCAATCACTACCATCACTACTTCTATTCCCAAGTCTAAAATTTAATACTGACAAGTTCCAATTAAAAATAGGTGATATCTTCATCATTTAATGGATTAATGTAAATGCACCAAAAGAGTTTGTATTTTACAGCCTATCCGTCTGATAGTCAGGTTGTCATTTGAGGGATTTTGAATCTTGTGCAAACAACAAATTGCGAATATTGAATCTCTAAAAGGAATATCATTCTAAAAGTGGTTAGCAACATTCAGCATTCTCTGCAGATTCAACTTGCACAATATTTGCAAGTGATTGAAAATAACACAAATGAGGATAATTGGCTTTAATAGATTAAATTACGGTTTATCAAATATCCAAAACCCTGCAAACAATCGTGAAAGTTTCAGTGGGGAAGTACTATGTAAAATAGTTTTTTAAGATTAGTTTCTAGTCATATTAATATTGAATGCTATGATTTCTCCCATAATGTTGATAAGCGTTCTGCATTTCACAAAGGTACTGTACATGTATGCCATGATACATGTATACTACTGTATTTCAGAGTGAGTTACACATAAGAGCAGATATTAAACTTTAACCAGTCAGGGATTCGATATTGCACAGTAGAATGTTTGTTGTTTATTGACCTTTCAAGTTATAGATTCTTAATTCCACTGGACCTGTACATGAATAACACTGTGAGTTAAAAGTAACTTGAGAATACACAGTGAACATAATGTTTACTAGCAGATTGGCCATCAAATAATTATAGAAGCTAGCTTTGAACTCAGCTTTAAAAACTTTAAATCGAAACCTACTGAAACCCCAGGGATTAGGGTTAGGGTGATTTTTTGAGTGATGAAAATTGGAAAATTGTGTATTTTCAGTATGATTTCAATTATTTGAATTAAAATATATGTAATTATAAATTGTTGTTTCTCCATATGATTTGATTTACAGATATATCAAATTTGAATTTGAAGCCTGGTTTATAAAACCAGTTTGAGTTTCTGTGGCTAATGTGGTCTATTAGTGTAATTATATTAAACATTGACTTGAAATCACTTTGAGTTATCACTGGGGAATACAGTACACATGTACTTGATGTTTAACGGATTAGGGACACCAAATAGTAGAATCTTGGTGTTTATTGACCTTAAATTGTAGAATCACTGTAGGGAATAGGAATTAACATTACCATTTACTGGGCTAGAGATATTGCCTAGTAAGTGTTTATTGGCCTTCACATCAGATTTGTGGTGACAATCTGAACACTTACAATGTAACAGTATTACATTGTACATGTATATTATTTACAGTACTATATAATATAATCCCCATAAGACATTAATACAATTTAAGTTTGCTTAGAAGAGAGGGGTGGGGCATAGGAAAACTAAGTTTTTAACTTTCATCTAGAGATTTTTATTGCGTTACACATGTACATGTATATAAAAAAGCTACATTTTAATTGTTTTGTTTTTTCAGTTCCACCTCCATCTCGTTTTAGGAGAAAGTCAGGTTAGTATCTACATGTTAATTTTTTTTTTGTTGGGAATATACATGTACATGGAAGAAACACAGCTTTGGAGAGATTGAGTAGATTTAGAATATGTCAAAAAAACTTCATTTTTATACGTCCACATTTTCATGTGGACGTATTATGCCGTCGCCCTTGTACGTCCGTCCGTCCACAATTTGTTTGTGGACACTCTACAGGTCACAATTTTTATCCGTAACTTCCTGAATTACGGCCCCTGACCTCTAGAGGTCACAATTTTTATCTGATTTCAAAAAATGTTTAAATGTATCACCGTTACGCCCTAATGACACCAAGGTTGTGGACCCTCCAGGCATCACAATTTTTTCGGATTTTAATGAAACTTAAAATAAATCTTTATATCCCAAATATCTCAGTCCCTTTCAATATTTGCGCATTGCAGACCATTACTTCCTGGATTATGGCCCTTGATTGTGAGAAAAATTGCTTTTTTTAAAGCTTGTTCTCTATCCATCTCTTGCAAAATGTGGGCGTATCTTGCGTTGCAGCTGCTGGTTAAACAAAACCCTAGAAAAATATACTGTTAGTTTAATTACTGTCTTCTTAAAAGAATATATTGTGCTTTCTTTGAAAACAAAAGTCATTATTTACAATCAGTCCAAGTCAAAAAGTAGCCATGCTCCTCAAAACTATATTATTCAGTTCAATCAATAGTAACCTAAAGTGAAGTTTATAATTAGTTTCTTTCACAACCCGTATTTATCATATTTTACATTGTGTGCCACGACATGTATAATCATTGAAGTCTACGTATTGTTATGCTAACTGCAAACATAGAGGTAAAAGGGATTATTCAACCTACTTTTTTTCACTTATAATCTTTAGAATTATACTATCTCCATGTAGATAACTCTTTTCAGTCTTTTAATCATAATGACAATGTTTAATTCTAATAATGAAAATTGTTTTTGTCACGTTGCTTCTTTAAAAAAAAAAAAAAAGGCTGGGGGGGGGGGGGGATATTTAAAAAAAAAGAAAGAAGAGGATATTGACTGATTAAAAAAAACAGCTAAATATTATATACATCTGATGCTAGTCCCTTTTCATAGAGATTTTAATACATGTAGGTATATATGTACATGCCTGTGAGGAGCCGTGGTAACTCGCTAACCAGGCGGTCTCAGGTTCACTCCTGGTTTTGGTTGAGAAAGTTCCTTTGGATTTTCCGGCTTGATTTCCCCTTGTCAGTGGTGCAGGAGAGGGCCACGCAAGGACAGTTTCTAGTTGTTCAGATGGCACAAAAAAAAAAGAGTTTTTAATACATTGGCATGCACGTACATGTAAAAGACGCCCTGACAGCTTGAATTTGAAATAAAAGTAGACCGTTTGAGAAACTTTGAGTAAAGTTTCACTGATAGAAAACTGTATGATACAGATTAGATGTATGCCCATCTTCATTGCCCGGGCTGGTGCAGAAAAGTAGGACGTTGACACATTTGTATGCTGTCCTTGACACATCTTACATTTACAAAGATGAAGATGAAATCCCAGCTGGTGGAACTTCACTTGTAAAAGTCAATATATGTAATCAGTAATCACATAACAGTTTTGCAGACATCTTTTTCAACACTTCAAATTATTCAAATATTGACAGACTTCATAAACAGCATCCTACCGAGGACATGCTTATAGATTCTGGTGGGTGTTTATTTCCTTATCAAGCATCCAGTATTTCCTTACCAAGCATCCTTTCTTTGGCTAGATTAAAGATACAATATATATGTACTAAATTAAACTCTTTTTTTTTCTTTTAAAATAACAGTTTCAGCAGAAAGATATGACCCTGAAGCAGATGAAGAGTTAGGAGAAGAAGATAAAGTAAGTATATTGTCATTATGTATCTTAAGGTTACTTGTAGTGGGGGGTATATGTATCATACATTAAAGGCCATTGTTTTAAATTGATGTCAGTTTAAAATGTATATATTATATATGTAACCATCATGTATTTAGGCTGTGACTGCCATTGTACGGATTGTAAACGAAGGGCCATTATTATAAATTTGAGTGTCAATTTAAGATGTAACCATCATGCATTGCATTTGTTATACATGTATTAAGGCTGTGACTGCCAATGGAATGAAATGGGGTTGAATAAGTGCTTTATCTTTCTACATATACACTGACCAGGATAATGAAGATGTACATACACGTACTCCATGGAATGTGCTATTAGGGAATTTTGCTCAGATATTGGCGTTACTACCTAATATAATTTCGATTTAAAACTGTCAGGGGATCTTGAATCTGTATGATAAAACAACACACCTTTGCTTGGTCTTCTGTCCTGCACCATTGACAAGGGAAAGTCAGCATTGAGAATTTCTAAAAAACATTTTCTCTCAACACCGTGGCCTATGGTTAGTCAGTAGTGGCATAATCATTGAGTCGCGTAAATATACATGTATGACTGGCAAGTGAAATACACAGTACATGTAATTGATAATTGAATTTCTATTGAATTATCTTCAACCAATACAATTGTACTGTAATAGTGTTGAATAATTAATGTTTTCTATTGACTCATTTTGTTACTCTTTATTCTTCTTGTCTGCTTTAAGAATTGCGAATCACTGATTTGTTTTTATGGTGATAAAAAAAAGTAACAAGTCCTTTACCTAGAAATTCATGAGAATCTCAGAAGCTGGTTCAAGTGAAGATTGTTGCAGAACGTAAGCTCAGAATCCTCAAGATTCTCACACAATTTGAAAGGATTTTGCTGAGCATTTATGGTCGATTTGATTCTCTACCAATATTCAGGAAATAAACTTAAGTTGTTTCAGTAATAAGGAAATCAAAAACAGCATTAGATTATGAAGACTCTCACAGATTGCTTTCAAATAGGCTACACGCAGAAGTGTTTCATTGACAGTCGCTGTCCGAAATACATTAAACCATTGATTGGAAACTATATTCAAATTATCAGGAAATCTAATGTACATGTATTTTGTATTCACAAACATTATATTTTACAACAATTATTTCCAGAAAAGCCCAGTTTACAATCTACTAAATATCATGTAGCTGCCATTCCCTAGTAACTTACACTTGCAAGATGATGAATATGGATGTGCAATGTGCATTGTCTTTACAGGCCAATGTGCAATTATCAAACAATTGAGGGACTTAAGGTTTCCGAGAACCCTGTTGGTTTTCAATGATTTCCAGTAGAGGCTAAATTTTATCATCTAATTTACCTGAGAATTTTACACAATGTTTAAGATTATGTGATGAAGAAGCCTTGAACAGTTTAAATTATCGTATTTAATGGTACATATTTTGCATAATACATGTTTACTAGAAAGAATTAGGCCAATCAAATTTAAATTATTTGTGAATTACATCATGGGTTGTTACTCTTGATCAGTTTTTAGCATCTTAAAATAAGTGAGTTCCGACAAAAGAATAAATATATGACAACCTTTTGTGTGTTCGACTGCACGGACAACAGATCTGCAGTATACATGTACATGTAGGTATATGTCTCGTTGCCTGGCAATCTATCTTTTATCATTATCAACATTTGATATGTTCCTTCGACCATCTATTCGACCCACAAACTTATTTTTATCTTGAGAATATATTATTTTAATGGCAGCGAAAAATAGAATTATGTACTCAAATTGCATGATTAACCTACAAAGAATTCATAAATTTAATTATTAAAGATAGCAAGCACTGATTTGGAAATTGAATGTCAATGCTTGCTGTTAACCCCCTGTTGTCTAGCAACATGCATTTTAGCTATCATACTGTTCCTCTGGATTTATAATTAGTGTGATTTGTCATTGATAATTGATCAAGCATTAGTTTGAAAATTCCCACATGTACTGTTTCGATCGGGAGAAAGCATAGTTCATGGTACTGATTGAAGAAATAACTTGACTGGAGGAATTCTAAAGACTACAAATCTACTTTGGTCTTTTCTGTTGTTGTAGATGTGATTGTCCAGAATTTGCTGTATAGGGACGTTTTCTATCGTATAATTGCATTAGGATAATAAGCGATGCATGATCTACCTCACTTCGTTATTTCATTTATCTATCGATCTGCTTTTAGCCAACTCAAGGATTTCTATTTAAATTTGCTTATTTGCGGCATAATTTGTGAAATAATGGCAAATCCAAAATTTACTTCAGTGCTAGTAGAGTATAAAGTGTTTGACTTTTTCCTCTACTGTTTTGGTAGCTCCTTATTTTTTATACTGTGATGTTTTGGAGGTTTCCTACGAGCTTAACGACTATTATCCCCAATGAAACATCTTATAAAGAATATATTTTTACATTTGAACTGGACCTACTTAATTTATATACATAAACAATAGGTTGACTACTTATAGCTTTTTTCGTAGACATGTAATATCCGATATCGATAAGCTTCCAATATGGCAGTCATGGAAAGATCAGAGTTGTATGTTTAAAATAGTAAATTATTCAACTTTCAATAAATATATGTGTAATGTAAGGCATTTCATTGAGAACATTGGAGTGAAAATTGTAAAAAAAAAAGAAGTCTGTCTGCTAACCTTGAAAATAGCCATAAGAAGACGAGGGCAGTTCAAACTATTTATGAGATTGATTTATATTCATCTGCAGTATTATATATTTTTCTGAATAGTACGGACAAACCTTGATTAATTTTTTATAGTATTTTCATCCCACGATGTACATTTAGAGAGATGTTCATGTACATGGACCTGTAGAACATTTTCTGCATGCAATATTGGTGTTTTATGACCAGATAGTTTATTAGATTCCCCAAAATTAAAAATTAAATTCATAATATCCCAGGGGATGTGGATTAATCTTTACTTTAAACACCCAGATAGTTTATTAGATTCCCCAATATCAAAATTAAAAAAAAAATCTCTACTGTTAAATTCATAATATCCTGGGAGATTTGGATTAATTTTTACTTTAAACTTAATATTATACATATACATGTATCATCAGTAACATACATGTAGTACATGTAGCCCTAATCCCTGGCCTATCATTATCTTTTTCTGTTTAACCAGGAAACGTGATAATAAAAAATTAAATTTTCCTCTCTACTGCACCTATCTTTATAAAGAATCTAGCCAACAGACCCAAAGGCATAGCCAAAAAAAAAAAATAATTCTAAATTAAAGGTTTAGGTGTCAATGGATAGTTATACAGTATATCTGATATAACTTACTAGAAATAACGGGTTTTTAATCAGTTTTTCATTGCTGAATTATATCCGAGAGGTCTCCTTTATGATAAATATTCTTGGCTAATGCAGGATACTCTGGAACTAAAACTCACATTGAATCATCATTGATTGATGATGAATGGTGAGAGAAGATGCTTTCAATGGCAGGTTTTATTGGTCTGGAAACTTTTCTAGCCACATTCCGGAAGTGTTGAGTTTAAATGAATTAGCCTTGATATTCATATACCGGTGCATGGTATTATAGAGAAAACCATTTAAATTAATTTATTTCTAATTGCACAAAAATGAAGCTGCCTTGTTTGTCATACATGTGTAAATTATGTGACCCTCTGGTAGACAGCTACATGTACATGTACATTTATTTGTCTTTGTTACTTTTGTTATGTACATGTACTGAATGGTATATTTCGCATGTCTATTGGTGTAGCAGACAATCTGATTAAAATAGAGATCTATATTTCGTTTCGTTTTTTTATACTTTCGATGGCCTCTACCACATTGTACATGAAGATCTGACCAGTTGTAGTGTCATATGAGCGTCTTGTGACAGATGACGTCAGACATTTGATTAACCAATCAGTGTTGATGTTTCTAGTAGGATACCCACAGTTTTAATATTTATTCAATACAATTATTAAGTACATTTCATTTTATTGCTTTTTTTTCTACCTTTACTGTACAATTTAACAAATTGTCTGAAATTATGACTTACCATATGGGTTGGCCAAAAGTATCTTTGCCCCCGAGCGCTGAGATCATTTGCAACGTCACTGTGAATGTTAACCATCTTACTTGTAAAAATGTCATGGCTGTAGCTGATGTTTTATAATTAAAACTAAAATAAGGTACATGTACCAGGCTGAACCACTGGAGTCAAAACACCTGTATTGTGTATTCAAATATAGTCTGAGCTGTACTTTTATTCCCATACCCACACCTACATGTAGTTCACATGTTAAGTTTAATGGTGTTTGTTAGTAAACATCTGTTATTAATTTGTATTATAAACATACTTTTATCATTATATGTATGCTTTTATCATTATAATATATGCATACATACATTTACATGTATGTAGTATAGTACAAGTTTGTAATCCACCCAACAAATTTAGACAAAGGTCAATGCACTAAACTACATTGTACACTATTTATGTGCGAAACTGACTTCCTCTTCCATTTATTTTAAATAGTTTATTTAAAGAGACAACATTAACTTCCAGACGAAATGTTAAATATTGAATTTTAAGTTAATAACATTGGATTGTTAAGACAACATGTATACAATTGAGATGACTTTTTTCAGGCAACTTAACTATGGTCCAAAAATAATTCAAGTCAGTTTGATTTACAGTGTACATATGACACACGTCTGTGAATGAAAGACAGACAACTCAGAAATTCAACATATTATTGTATCATCAACTCTCACACAGGCACCTTGCAGAATAACAACCTGTGCATGTCTACCTAATGTAGTAATATTTAGTCACTATTTACATTGTACATGTATATCAAAATTCAAAGTTAGTTTATTAAATTTACAAATGTTAGTTAATGTACATAATTAATGTGATATTATTTTCTCTTTGATCATTCTCTTTTGAGTTTTAAAAAAGAGTAGTTATTACCGTAACAATACACCAATGGGTACAACAATGGGTACTGAACATAACTTGCTGAAAATGACTATATTCGAGGCCATATACATGTACATGTACATGTACATTGTAGTTAACTTAATAATGTTCAGTGATGTGCATTTTTTCTGATGTGTTAATATAATTATGAGTTGATACCACTCTATATTAAAGCAAACACATTTGTATTATATGACAAATAGCCCTAGGGAAACGTATGACACATTTTTTATATATATGTACATTATGACATAGTAGAGCTTTTTGACCGATAAGTATCATCATAAGTCTATTATACAGTGTTAATAAATAATATATATATATATATATATATATATATATATATATACATATACGTACTAATGAACTATATTATATGTATGTGTTAGGTATTACATGTATGTACGGGTCCTGTTAATATTTTAACCTGGCAGTTTTTATGAATTAAAATTAACAAGTAAAAGCCAGTATCCACATCCCCAATGACAACATCCTAGAAATATAAATCATAATTATTGAGATTCAACGCTAGGCAATTAGAAACAATTTTATTTCCATGATGAAGAATGTCTGTGGTCATGGATTTAGCATATCTTGGTAGCCTAGCATTATTTGCTGCAATGAAGAATTGCTTTCACAATTATTTCTAGAATCGATCTGATGTAGAGGAAAACAAGATCATCAAAATGATCAATTTGCAAGGACTATATGTACATGTATACATGTACATGTAGCTAACAAACATTTAGGTACTTTTGTATTACTACACGTGCTTGTTCATGTAAAGAAATGAATATAAATTACATGTACTATTGTACTGTATATGCTGATATATTGAACTCTTGTCAAGAAATGTACAAGCAGATTTTTAGCATCCAACATATTCATTACACCGTTAAAGGGTTATGCATTAAATCTGATCTTATAGTATAGTGGTATACATGTACATCTATTATAGACCAGAAGTAAATGATAATGCCCTGTTTGACCTCAACTTGGCAAGTGGTAAATCTGTCATTTAAGTTAACTAGACAAGTCAAGCCACCCATTAGCCATTATTCTAGAGGTTCATTTTAGTTTCAAATACTACAGGTAGCATAACTGCCCACCTCTGTCTGTCTGTCTGTTTTTGTGGACAAGCAAACAACCTGATGTTTTTATAAGATTTTATTATTACACCATAAAGAGATGCCCTATTCATTATTTCAGAATTTTGAGATTTTGTTGGAAATATATATTGCCCTGGTTTCAAAAACACTGTTGACAGGAAGTTATTGACTTATTGATATTATACATGTATGTTTGAAATTCACAGATGTTTATTGTTACATGTACATGTACATCAAAAGAATTAGTCATATTTGAAATTTATGATTTTCGATATTCCTCTTACTTCATACATATATCTTTCCTGTTGGAGGATAACTGGCGTGGCTCGTAATCAATATCTTTTTAAAGCAGAGCAACAATGACTTAGTAAGGTGCTAGCTCATTAATCAGTAAATCGTGGGATCCATCTCTGTATTCCTCGTCAAAAAACTTTTTTGGGATTCTCCAGATTAATTCTCTCTTCAGAAGTATCTTGCAGGCCGTGGATGAAAAAACTGAGGTCCCATGTACACCACAGCAGTGTGCACGTAAAAGAAACCTTGGCAGTCAAAATTCAATAAGTAGGCAGAAATGCCACTGTCCAAGCAAAGTTTCACGCTTGGCACACTGCATAAACAGTAAACTTCACTTAAGTCGGATCTAAGTGGACTGACAAATTTGTTAAGCGAAGATCCGAATTAGCCGAAGACCAAAATTCAGTCCTAGCTCGATTAGAAATGAACTGCAAGTGCTGGATAATAATTGATTCAAAGGCACATTTCAAGCTTTTGTCTGTTTTGGTGCGAGTAGATAACTTCGTTATGTCACCATCTTTGAAAAATGTCGTAAATGTTCCCGGAAAGTGTCTCGTACAGCAGACAGCGAGTTTTGAATTTTCCGGGAAAATTCTACTATTGCGTCGCATCAAATAGGCTGAATTGAGTCAAAATGATAGGGGAAAGTATTTTGAGGCTTTGTACATGGAATAGCTAACCGTGTTTTAGACCATCGAGACGAAACTGACTTAGTTAAATTGTGAACATACTGCCGATCCGACTTAGGCGAAGGAAAAAAGTTGTAATTAGATCAGATGAACCGAACATTTTGATTCGAGTTGAGCAAAGATCCGACTTAGGAAATCAGATTTATGCACAGAAATTTAATAAGAAAAAGGTGCAGGATCAAACGGTCCAAGCGATTTTATTCGAGTTGAGCAAAGATCTGACTTATACGAAACCGACTTATGCGGCATTTACTGTAGTATGATATACATGTTTGATCCTTTTTATTAGCCCAGTTGTTACAGAAAAGTAGGGCTTTAAAACTCCATTTGATTTTAAACCTGTTATTGGTCTTTCAACAATGTGTAATTTGTACATGTATACATTTATGGTACATTTAGTGTATATGAACACTACATGCAACTTTCATCTTTTGAATACATTTTTCGAATGTGTCCTTCTCCCCCATCAGTGGGTATTTATGTGTTTTGTTAGCATCCAACACTTGTTGGATGATTTGCTAAGTTACTGGATGGTGACTATAATTATAATATATATAAAATTCGATCTATTTTGTTATTTTATTTCAGCTGGTTTATCCCAAATCAGATGTGCAGAGACAACGATTAGGTGAAGCTGTTAAAGACATTCTACTGTTTAGGTCATTAGAGCCTGTAAGTATTATATTTGATTTATTTCATACATGTAGGGTATTATAACCGCTAGGTTCTTCAATAACTAATAAGTCTGGAATGGTTCTTCAATCTTTTAATTACTGGAACTTATATCTTACAAATAATAATAATTCAATACATTGTGCAATGTATACCTACAGCACAGTGGATGACCGACGTAGCTGCTACTAAGTCGGGTGACCTAATGACTTCCCTATTGATGTACATTAGCCTTTTAATATTCTAACTATAATTGGATAAGCTCAAGTGTTGACATGAAAACATATACTCTACAGGATTATCACTAGAGACATTAACATAAATAAACAATAATGGATTAAATACTTAACTAATTAGCTTGTATCCTGATTTATATTAACCATGAGAAATTAAATACTATCTAAAACTGACTGGTCATTATGCTTGGTCATAGTATTTGTTGATGGTATTCTTTTTAGTATTTCAACAAAATTTCATTCATTCATCCATAAATGTACATGTAGATAAGCATATATTGTTTAGACTTGAGTATTGTGAGTGGATGTGGGTGGTGCTTGTTATGCTTCCAAGAAGAAACTGACAAGTGAATATTTATTGCAGCCGGATGGCTATTACTTAAGTATTGTTTAATGGCCGAGAGCGAGACATTAAGTAATATATTGTAACAACAAGAGGACCGTGAGGTCCGAGTGTTTTTACAATATATTACGCAATGTCTTAAGCTCGAGACCATTAAACAACTTAAAATACAGATACTTGCACGTGCTTTGCAAGAAATACGTCACTCGGGTTCAATATTTTAACAAGTTACGATTGGCACATTGCCGTATGATTATTTGAAATAATGGTACGCCAACATCAAAGCATGACGTCACATCTGTATTTTAAAACAAGAAAATGTACACTACATAGTACTTTTACACCATGTGAATCAAACTAGGTGACAATATTCTATAAAGGAGACGGTGGACTGCTGAAGCTCACTGAATAAGGTGCAGGCTCACTAACCAGGGGGTTCAGGGTTTGATTCCAGTTCCCCAGGAGTTACCAGCGTGGTTTACCTTTTTCAGTGGTGCACAATGGTGTGCCTGGCTAGGACAGTGTCTAGGTCTTGTTCATACACGCTGGTGTGCATGTAAAGGAACCCTTTACATTTGAAATTTGATTTAAGATTAGGCTGTAGTCTCTGTCTGGGCAAAGTGTCGCTCATAGAACACTGTATACAGTATGGTGTACATGTATGGCAGTCTTCATTAGCACAGTCGGTGCAGAAAAGTAGTTCTGAATCCCATTTTATGACATTTCTATAATAGAGATGAATTTATATAATCAAATCCATTGTTGGTATCAGTATTATATATTCTCATGTACTCAAAATAAACTATTGTTTAAACCATTCTATCTAATTTAAAGTTAAGACAGATCTCATGGGGTTTGAGAAGTTTGATCTTTGATTATCAAGTAGACCTATCAAGTGGCGTTAATGACATTATCTTGATTATTTTGTCTAACGCTTTTGGTAATCCAAACTCAATTCCGTGACCATTTGTCACTTAGAATTACAGACCAAAGAGGTTCTGTTCCATCGAATAATTTAATGCTTCTAGTTTATCTTAATTTTTACTACATGTAGTGAGTAATTTCTTTTTGATGATATTGTTTAATCAATTAACCTTGTTCTGACTTTTAAGGGTATTTTCAAACTCTTAACATTAACCCCCAATGTCGTCAGTACGTATGTACGCTGTATGTACGCTATAGGTCTACACACACCAAGAATTATCTGTGTGGGGGTGGGGGTGGGCGGGTAAGAGAGGAGGAGTGCAGAATATACATGTACCACACTGATTATTGCCATCATACATATATGGCGGTTGAAATTATTTAAGCACTTACCAATGCAACGAGTTGTTTATACCAACACTAAGTACATGTATCGTGGCATTCATCAAATGCTTGTAACATGCAATTGCAGCCATCAAAGTGTACATTTGGAAATTTATTAATCCAAATGGTTTTCAAGCAATAGATTGTCTATCAGTAATAGAGCACATGGAAGACGAAACATCAGGCAACTGTTGGAATATACATGTATAATTGAACCAAATCCAGTGGTTTTTCGTCGATGTATTCTAAATTATTTCAGTAAATTTAATTTACCTGTCTTACACACAATCCAGGTTTGTATGAAATTCAGCTACATGTAGATACAGAACTTTCATTCAACAGTCATTTATAATTACTGACAACCACCATTTAACTACAGTATTTTATTAGGTTTCCTTCACTTTAGATTACAAGAAATTAACTTTATGACTGTTCATTCTAATTTTGATAAATGTCAACAATGACCATGTGCTATAATTACATGTATAGCTACATTAGCAAGGGTGTGTTGACAGCAATAGAGATCTTTCTGAAACTCAACTTTTGTGATATGATAATTGATATTGGGCGTTTAAAATTTCGAAGGAAGTAAAAATAAAAACTCTAATTCCTTTTGTTGAAAAGCATTACTTTTTATAACCTTTAAGTGTCCTTCAGTGTATGGGTAATATGATTTATAAGATATTTAAAACAAGAGCCTGTCTAAATAGTCTTCATTTTGAATTATAGATACAATGTTCAGTTGCAGAGCAAGTTATTTCTAGTTCAATTCAAGCCATGTCTGCTTTATGCAAAGAGCTACATTGTAACTGTGCTAACCAATAGCTCTTGGACAAGACAGAAGTAGAAAAATGGTAAATTAAGCATGAATAAGAAATGAAGGCAAAGGCTAACACCCTCCCAAGTACTTTAGGCTTGTTTTTAATGAAAATCCTGCTAGTATTGATCCAAGCCAACAGTTACATTAATTGGTGGTCATAAATGTAGTGCTTTCCTTATAGTTTTTTTGCCTTTAGACATTGGTTTACAAGATGAGAGAATTTTAAAGGTTAAGACAGTAAATGTCTCTTATAAGTTATATGTGTATAGGTCTCTTGTAGAACATGTTAGAATCAAATTCTTCCATTTCCAACAAATATTCCTCATTTTTATCTTTTTTGAAGTGATTTGACACATTGGCGTCAGTTCAGATTTTTTTTTTAGATCAATTTGCACAAGTCAATAGATTTAAAAAAAAAATTACGTTGAGAGCTTCACAGCAGTTTTGACGTTAATAATGCTTCAGAAATCTAAATGAATTCTTCAATTCCTAAATATAGCACTTTTTTTTATCAGTAAGTCAGTACAATCCCTTTAGCACCAGAAGAGATTAGGCTGGATATAAGCTTACCAATGTTAAAACAGTCTGCTAGAATTTATTAGGCCATTGATTTTTTAAGAATATTTTTTTCTCAGATGTTTTCTCAGAGTTTGAACATTCTCGATTTGTTTTTTTTACAAAGCCAAGCCAATATTGTTATCACATATGATTGATAGTCTGTCAGTGGATTTATTGTTTTCATGCAGGAGCAGTTGACATTTGAGCGCCAAAGGATACCACTTGTATAATCTCTGTATTATGTACGTCCACATGCTATCTTTGTCGACCAACTGTCTGTTCTTGTGCGGATCGGAATAAGATAAATACATGTCACATCAGACCATTAGGTTTAAGATTGAGATTGTTTGATTTTCAATCCATAATGTCTTTGCTGACATTTTGCCATGATAGGAAAGGAATCATACAAATTATTGATGATATCTCAGAACTTTCTTCATACCATAATATTTCTTATCAATAGAAAAAAGAGTTAAATACAAAATATTGGTGGCTATAGACATAAGAATAATGATTTTGGTTGTACCTGACTAAATGTCAGTACTGAGGATCATGTATCTGGTATTTTGAACTTTGTTCTAGACATGTACATGTATTATAAAATGAATAAAAAACACAGATGGAAAACAAATCTGAGCCACTCAAAATGACATGCACCAAAACGGTTGTTCTTGTCAAATCCTTAACTTGTGCCAGACAGAGTCTGTGATAGATACATGTGTACCTTATTTCCAGACCAGCAATTTCTTGTGTTTGTTTCCAAATTAGTTCTTTTTCCGAAAAAATACATGAAGGGAGCAAAAATTTCAAGAACAAAAATTCAAATTGGTTTGGCCTCAAAGACATAAAGGACAGTCTTTATGGTTTTTCTTCATGAGTTTTATCATAAAGGACAGTCTTTATGGTTTTATAGATGTTTTAACGGAACATAAAACTATGAATTTCCTTGTTTATATTTATTTAGTCTGATTGTATTAGATTTCTAATGAATTTTAAAAATGATTTGAGTTAAATCAGTTCACTAACAACTACTCAGAAAACTACATTTTAGACAGGGGATATCCTATAGTTGGCATTTAAATTTATTACCCACGTGTACATATAGTTCACAGTTTGACCATTCAAATGAACTCAGGGTGTCAAACACAGGGAACGTGCATTCACAGGAGGTACTTTGTTTTGATGCTTTGCACCTGTTCACATCTTTCTTGTCATTTATTATGTAGACAAATGACTTTGCCTATTAAGTTTAATTAGAAACTTGTACTTGTAGCCTTTTGATTATGCAAATATTGATGTATGAAAGAGAAGACTGCTATTTATCTTTGATGTATATCAGTAAAACCATTATTTGCAGGTGTAGGTATACTTAATAAGATGGTGGATTTTGAAATTAAAGTGCTAGTTGTTAAAGCCGCTGATCATCATTTGAGTGATTTTGAATCCCTTTGCAAACTAGAGTTTCGTGGAAGTTGAATCTCCATAAGTAATATCTGTGTTCATAAAGAATTCATTTCTGTATTACGGCCGAGAAAGTTTATCAGAATATTCCGGCATGGTTTCCCTTTGTTAATTTTACAGGATGTAGGGCCTGACAAGGACAACTGTCTAGTTGTTCGTCTGGTTCGAAAAACTGAGGTCCTATGTACACATTGGTGTGCACGTAAAAATTCTCTTGACAGTTGGAATTCGATATAAGAGTAGGCCGTAGTGTTGCTGTCTGGGCAAAATTTCCCTCATACATGTAGCACACTGTATGGCATATGCCCGTCTTCATTAGCCCAATCAGAGCAGAACAGTAGGATGTTAAACCCCATTTCATTTTGTTTCAGTTCTGTATTACAAAGATTTGATAATTGAAAATCTCAACGTTCAGAATCTTCGAGCACCACCTATATGTTGGGTAGAATCTTTAGACTTTAGATGAACATTTTTATGATTTTATCTAAGCCAGGAGATTATGCACCGTCGATATTTTTTTTTTTTTTTTTTTATTTTTAATTAAATGTTAAATTTATCAATTAAAGTGCTTTTAAAATTAAAAATTTGATATTGTCGTAAAAATGCAAATATTGATCATCAATGGCTTTAACTACTGATGTAGGAGTTATCTTTGAGAACAAGAAAGTGAAATGAAATGGGATTTAACTCTGAGTGGGCTAATGAAGAAGGGCATATGCCATACAGTGTGCTATGAGGGAAATTTTTGCCCCGGCAGCGGCACTATGGCCTACTCTTATATCAAATTCCAACTCCCAAGGGATCTTTAACGTGCACACCAATGTATACACAGGACCTTGGTTGTTTGTCCAATCCACCCTGCACCATTAACAAGGGGAAACCACGCCGGATAATCCTGATGAACTTTCAAACATGCAACCTCCAGGCTAGCCACTTAGCCACAGTGGCTCCCAGTTTGAGAACAAGGAAATTAATGACATGTACATGTATATTCAGTACTAATGATTATATGTTACAAGAATTTGGTTGCTAATGATTCATTGATTCCTAATTTACGTGCGGGATGCCAATTTGTGTTCAGTGAATTACCTGCTACTCAATTAGTATAATGTTATTATTGTGCTCAAATCAATGGAATCTTAACAATTTGTGAACCTAACTGTTAACAAATAATAGAGTATTTAAGTTAAGCATGCTTCTAAATGGTACAAGTTGTTAACAGTTGGAGCCCAGGCAACGACAATTACAAAATCAATAATATTTGAAGAATTATTCAAATGCCTTATCTTACACAGGTCTACATTTCAGTTGAAAGATCTGTGTCTATTGCAGACAATTATAGTTTAGAAACACAACCATGATGTCATCTATTTGCTTCTATTCAGATTATCCATTGAAATTGTCGGTTTTATCTTGCGTTTTCTAATTTTATATAAAAATTTCTGTAATGTGATTTGGAAAGAGTTGATTTAAATTGAACCCTTAATGCAAATGTTGGAATAATAGCATCGTCTTCAATCAGACAAGTCAACAATTGGTCCTCAGGCTGTTAATAGTAATTTGGCAGTGTACCTGTAGTATTACACATCATATGATAGCAAGGTATTTATTGTTCACTGGAGGATGTGAATTTGTTTGAAAGTTTCTTAAATAAAGATTCCAACCGATCCTGCCATAAGAAAGTGCAAGGAGAGCAAATGATCACATTTGTCAGATTTTATTTGAAGGTGATTAAGCAAGTATCACAAGCTGCTTACAAATTTTACAGTTTAAATATGGTCATTGATTTGTTATACATGTACATCAAAGGCATCGGGTGAATGGTTGATCTTCTACTTTTTATATTCAGACAGGGTTAGATGGGGGCGAGTGATCACTTTTCTTGTTGAACCATCTGGCTCTTCACACCTTATCATTATCGTCAATCATCCAACTGTCAAAATTTGTTTCTTATAACTTGTAAGTTTACATTGTACAGAGATGATCATCCAGGTACATTAAAAACATAGAACAAATTAAATGAATAAGACTACTAGTTATTGCTTCCCTGTTCTCATGATGGACAAATTTAGGGCCTATATTTAAAGCAATTTTCCCTTCCCCCCCCCCCCCCACTGTTTTGTATGGCAATTTTTGTTGACTTTTTGGTCTAGAATCGAAGAGGAGTGTTTGAATTTCCATTTTCTGTCAGATTTTGATGAATATTCATGGTTTTGAGGTTGTAGGACCAGGAAGTACATGTAAACAGACATGAATTTGGGTGCTACTAAAATGACATCACTGCATATAAATTCCTTTAATCAGGTCTAACAAAACATCGAAACTCCCCCTGCCCTCCTCCCTTCAATAATTTTCTTCAGATGATTGTGAAGTGTTGGGATCTTTTTGGTTACATGTATAAAGATTAAAGATCATCAGAATGTTATAGACCATGTATTGATGTTCCTTCAGATATCCTGTACATATTAGTTGTACATGGATGACTTTGAGCCATGAAACATTTTCTTTTGCTTAATACAACTGATATAGTATATATTTCTCCAATTGATGGTTTAACATGTAGAGGTATATAATGAGAAAATTATTTCTCTAATATGTCTTTATTGGTTGCTTAGTTGCTTTATTGGCACAGTGATTGAAAACTAAGTAAAATTTGTAATTCTAGTAGCAGATTTTTCTTATACATAATAGACAATGTCTATACCCAAGTACCGTTAATGATATTTATTCCGTCTGATTGTTTTAACATACAGTAGATATAATCAGGTGATGTAATGGTAGAGGTGTGATGTTTTGTTTGATGGACAGCTAGATAATAAAATAACATGTATTATTTAACATGTACATTATCTTTAGGATAAATAATATATACACCTAGTCTAAATTGCATTGATTGAAGACGAGGACATCAGCCTAACTGTTGGTTTGTTTATTTCAATAATTTGTTTGCTCGCAAGAGTGTCCAACAGTTGGCGGAAAACTACATGTACTCCTTTTCTTGTAGAAACCTTGGATTGAACCCATGACTTGCATTGATGACTTATGATTTACACAGTGCATGTATTACATCACTAGGTCATCCAGTTTTATTTACTTATACAATATACAAATTTGTATCTTTTCAGGAACAAATGCAAGAAGTTTTAGATGCTATGTTTGAAAAACATGTAAGTATCACAATAGTCAAAACTTTACAATACATACTGTAGGCAAATGTAGATTACTGATCTCGACCATTCCGTCTATAGTAATTCTTATCGTCTTTGAAATTTTTGAAATTTCTATTCTTTTACAAGATTTCCAGTTGTAGCATACTGGTCATTAATATTGTTAATATCCAGGCAAAATCAAACCCTTCCCATTACAACTTTAACTAATCAATTTTTACAATCTCTTGTACATGTACCCGGAATCTATTATTTTTCGATATCGTCATTGATTTAAAATTGTTAGCAATATTTGAAGTTGACCACTAGGCCTACAGTATACCATAAATAGACTTGTATTACCTGCAGGAGACATGTCAAGGATATAAATATAACAAGGTCAAGCAAGCTAAATGGAACCCTACAAGTTTTGCTTACTAGTATGAACCTGTATAATGTCTAAGATACACTAGCATCAACATTTTTTTGGGCGGGAGGGGCGTGGCGTTATTGATGAGATATTTTTAAATAAAAATTGATTCTGTTCTGAAGTGCATTTAGTCATTGGTTATGGACAGCAGGTAGCTGTTTTAATAATAAAAGAAAATTGTGGGTTGAATTTAAGATATAGTAATTATTATATATTATCATCATTGGATGGGGGGGGGTGGATGGCTGAATCATAAAGTCTGTCATTGAGTCGACTGGGGTGGTTTCGAATCCCCGGTTGTACGTGGCAAGGAGTAGGGTCGCCTGTCCAACCTCAGGGGTTTTCTCCGGGTCCTCCGGTTTCCTCCCACTGCTAAAGACCCCTACGCGCAAGTGAATTGTGTAAATAAAATTAAACCATATGTTAGTCCCGAAATGACCTAGTTTGTGTCGAGTGGACGTTAAACCCCATTTCTCTCTCTCTCTCATCATTGGATAAATAGCATCATCTATCGACTATTGGCCAGTATAATTTTGGTATTAAACATGTTTGTGATGTGCTATGTCTACCCTTTGTCAACACAGTTAAGTAAAGGTTGAATGGTGAACCGTATTGATTATGTATTTGACGTATGACTTTAATTACAGGCTGAACCTGATGAACATATTATAGATCAAGGGGATGATGGAGATAATTTTTATGTGATAGACAGGTACCGTCTGCTTTTATAATCTTTACATCTGCTCTAGCTTAAATATTCTGAAAATTGTGTAGGTTATTGTTGACGGTTTCAAGTTATTTGTCAGAATAGTAATTCGAGCAAAAAAAAAACCTGTCTGAACAGACAAATTTCTCTGAATAAAACTGTTTGAAAAACTCCTGTGCAACTATCTGCAAGTCTGTGATACAGATACTTCTTCAAATAAGTCCAAGTTGTGAAATTAAATCCACTGGGTCTATGTACATGTAACTAATGCACAGTAAGATATTGATTGAATTTTATTTTCAAATGTTTTATCTCAAGAGAAATTAATGGAATTGAAAAACTCGCTGATCTACTGGTATACTTTTTAAAGTTTATTTTAATACCTTCCTTTAGGGAAATTGTTCTGTCATTTTCAATGTATGTAACTTAAATGATTAAATTTTCTCCATCAGAAATTTGTTATCTATTTCGACTTCTCTCTAAGGATTAGCTTAGTCTATCAGAAAGTGTCTTAATATATTTATACCCCGTAGAATACTAGACTAGATAAAAATGTGATTATAGACATTTTTCACTCAATCCAATTGCCTAATTTCCACTTGTTCGGATATGAATGATGATTTGTGTAATACTTGTGTATGCTTGGGTTAGATAAAAGAGATTGGTAATTGGTCGATTATGGGAATGAGCTGTATGTTGTATATCAATCTTATTGATTGTATGGTGGTTTATGTATGTGTAAGAGTTTTTTAAAGCACAATTTAAAATATCCTACATATATCAGGACAAAAATTAAATGAAATTAATTGGGAGTTTAATCAAATAACACACTTTTTATGGAATAAAAATTACTATGGTTTATTTCACTGTGACGGTTCAACAAGATAGTCATTATCCAGCATATACACAAATAGATAAAATAATACTTTCTCAACTCAAAATCCCAGACCCCCAGAAGATTGGTTGTCTTAGATTTCATACATTTGGAAGTTGTGATAAATCTTAATTTGTATGGAAGCAGAAAAAATGCATGTTGACAACTGAAAGTGATCAGATAAAAAATCTGTTTTATTATTTTGTGAAATGTAAAATTTACTTCTCTTTTTTCAGTCAGATTTATGTAATTGTTTTTATCTTTTTCAGTGGAAAATACGATATTTATGTTCTTATAGAAGGTAAATCAACATTAGTAGGAAATTATGATAATAAAGGTAGTTTTGGTGAATTGGCATTGATGTATAATATGCCTAGGGCAGCTACCATCGTTGCTACAGCACCTGGAACATTATGGGCTCTGGTGAGTTCTTTTTTTGTTCTTTTTCTTCTTTGTACTTATGAATTACTCTAATTGAGTCAACCTCAAATAATCATTATCACTCTCATTAAGAAAATAAAAATGTAATTATTTTCAAATCTACAGTAATATCATATTCAACCGTATTAGACCCATCTTATCATCAAAAATTCAAACACCAACAAACTAAGAGGTATTTCATCTGGTTAACATTTTAATAAGTGATAATTCATACCGGTGTATACCTGGACACACCCAAACAACAGAAACCGCCCTAGATATGTGAAAAGCTCTTTATATTTTATAACCGTTTCCCAGTTCTTGGAGGTGCCAAAGCTGTTTACCAGACCCAGAGCTATCTGGAGCAGTTTAAGCACCCCTAGTTCATTTGGTTTTGGGTGATCCAATTGCTAAAGTGTTAGAAATTTGCACGGCCTATCAATTTAAAGTTACAGGGTTGAGGGGGCAATAGCAAGAAGTAAATTTTATTTAATACATGTAGTAATATGTTGCATTCCATTTTAAATAGCAAACACTGAATATATGAACTACCGTTACTTCTATTTAGAGTTACTTCTTTGTCATGATATCGTAATCTACAAATAACATGAAGTCCTTCTTATGATACCGGACATAAACTGTGAAATGTGAACATCATGTGACCTTAATTCCTTGCAAGAAGTATAGATATAATGTTAACTTTAAAACCACTAAAATACTCTATAACCTATAATTCCTTCACAAATACTCTTTTAATTAGAAACCGCTATCATATTGCCTTGTTGTTCTTTAAGATGTCTGTATCTCAAAGATACCTTACAAATGTCTCAAATTGAGCATGTGGTATAAATTCAACAACTGATCAAGATGATATATTACTGTTTCTGCTGGCGAAAAAGTTGGTCTGATGCAAATGTAATGGGACTGCTGTGAATTGGGACTAATTCGCAGCTTTTCCACAGAGATTTTTCTTGCGTGAAGTGTGCACATGCTTCCCAAACCAAATGTTTACATTCTGGCGATGGTTACAAGTTTATTTTTGTTTTCTTTGTTGCATAGTATGAACATGGATTCTCTTCCACAAAGTCAATCAGACGCTCTTGTTGCTGCCAATTTAGCTTGCAAATGGCAGATTTTTTCGACTTAGTGTTATTATAAAATGGCGGCAACTGAATGTAAACAATGTTGGGCAGTAAAGAGAAGTCCTCACATATAACATCATTTATGTGGGATTCCCCAGTCTTTTTAGCAATTTTTTTGTACACATGGAAATACAAAAAAATAGCATGCGGAAAATGTGGGGTTTTTTTCTGCTGGCAGAAACTTGTACATGGAAAGCGGGCATTAATCCTCTTAAGGATGCAAACTGACCAGAGAAAACCAGAAAGGAAAATTCCAAGGAACTTTCTCGGCTAACACTGGAATCAAACAAAGGCCCACCTGGTTAGTGAGTCAGTGGCATACTCACTGAGCCACCTTGACTCCTCTATTAGTACACAGACTTTTGAGTGAATTTTGTCAACTGTAGATGGTCTATTGAACAAAAGGGTTTCATAAACTTTTGAGAGTATAGACGTTGATTAGATGATCAGTCATGAGGAAATTTTCGGCTTTTCAATTTGCTTATATCGGTAGTCTGCAGGAAGTAATTTAATTTAATTGATAAACATGATGATTTTAACTTAATTTCTCCCTCCATATAAACATCCATATTTTCTTATATCAGTAGCCTGCAGGAAGTAATTTAATTGATAAACATAATATTTTAACTTAATTTCTCCGTCCATATAAACATCCATCTCCAGCTTATGTGGTTTACATTATCAATTGATTCGCTATGCCAGAGCTTGTACATTCTGTCATTAAAGAATGTTAGTATTAAAAACTGTTAAATCAAGCTGCGGACCACACATTATTAATTTTTATTGACATTTTGGTAATGTATAACCATGTGGGTTTTTTTTTTTAAGAATTTAACGGTTAATTATGTAAAATGTTTACACAACATCTGGCTTCGAATATTGTTTAGTATTGAATCATAAAATCTTTGAATATTTATTAAATAACAAATCTATGTGTGTGTGCTGCACTTGATATGAAGTCTTATACATAAATGATAATAGATTTATTATTAGAAATACAAGTGCAATGTAAATTTGAATCCATGGATCTATTAAGCATACATAAAAGAATTAATTGATCAACTTAAATGAAAACTGTCAAATAACAGAAAAGAAATCGTTTACCATATAAAATGTTTATTACACGGTACATCTGTTGAGAGATGAAAACTGAAGAATGGCGGATAATTTAACTCCAGACTAACCAAGTACTTAAATAACATTTCCAATAAATCTATAGTGAGTCCTGCCATAGGGAAACCTTTATCAATCTTAGCGACATTTAGTCTGTAATCATCACTCCGACATGATTATAAAAGTTGAATAAAACTTTATAGATCGCCTGAACATCTCTAATTATGTGATATGATATAGATTGTTAACATGGTATTCATGTGTTAAATGCCTTAAAATGAAGCTAAGATTGTGAGTGTCATTTTAAGAAACTGGCTACTGAAAAGCTATTTACAAATGTATGTGATGCGAAATAAAAATGAAATGGAGTTCCAAGTCCTATTTTTCTGCTCCATCCTGGGTAATGAAGAAAGGTATACGTTATGCAGTTTGCGATGTGTACACAGCTCCCATCCGAAGTCTCCTTAAAGGCTCTGATGGTCATTAGTAGAATGTACTCAAATTGGTTATTTAACTTAATAAAATCAAATCAAAACATTATTCACCTGTCTTGGATTCAATCAGATTCAAAAGATTTTACCCAGTACTTATACATGTAGATGCTGTTCATTTTATCTGAAGAGGATGTTGAATGTTGCAGAATTTTAAATTCATCATATAGAATTGAACCATCTGTGGGTAGACTGATATTCCTTTTATAGGTTCAACTTTAACATTATTGTAGATGGCAAGGGATTTATGATCCCTCAAATGATCATCGGCAGATTTTAAGTCCAATGAGTCGGGGCTTGATGCATTTGACACAGCAGAATAACTTTTCTTAAGTGAAAGCCTTCTACATGTACTTCGTTTGATCTCCGGACATGAATACCACGTATATCTTTAATTATCTTTAATTATCTTGTTGGGTATGAACTATTAATGAACTGTGGATGAAAATTCTTTTGATATTTATCGAGATTTATTAATAGTATTTTATTCTCCTGTTAGTCATTAGTTGATTTTCTTTAATTTGGCTTAATTTTCTTACCAGCTATAAGTATAGACTGCCAAATCTATAAATTGGCAATGTAGTATTGTACTGTACAATATGTACATGTATGAACTATCATTTTCAGAGCAGTGTGCAGTGCTAAGGTAGAATTATCTAAAGTACATATGTAGCCTACATGTACATGTAGTATAGGTGATGTACTAACATTTTTTTCTTCCTGTTTTCTCACCTTTTTTTAATATGGCAGTTAATCGGTTCTTGGGGTAGATATTCAAATTTGAACTGATATCCTCTGACAGCTTCATTTTACAGGTCTCCTAGACTCGTGTCACATCAGGCTTCCGATCAACCATAGCAAAGATCTTTACATTGAAATTATGTACTCTATCACATGTGTAAAATGGATAGACGGTAACTCTGTCCTTTAAATAAAACAAACTGGACTGGAAACCTCAATACCAACAATATCCAGTCTTTCATTAGTCCATCCACCATCACAGAAATTTAATTCTCTCTTCCAAGTCACCTTGTAACGTTAAACATATTAAATACAATATTGCCAGCTAACATGCGTGAGACTTTTTTTTAATGAAAAACTTGACTTGAGATCGTTAATATTGATTATAACTAATAAAAATGTTTTTCAGTAAAATCTTTTTTATAAGGATAAATATATTAAAAATAAATTGCTGTCTTCATTATCCCAGTTGGAGCAGAAGTAGCAGAACACTAGGACGTTAATCCCCATTAATTTCATTTCATTATAGATAGATTAAAATAATATTCAAATTCTATAAGATAGAAATTGTAAAATAAAAAATTACTTGTTTGATTATAAAACAAACCGAATTATACATTGTCAAATAACATTTGTAAGTTGATGTACATGTACAGTACTCTGACAAAAGAAATCAAATGTTTTCAGCAAAGAAACTATAAACGAGTAGAACTGCTTTGTTTTGTTACCTCCAGTTCAACAAATGATAGAAAACAGACATCATTGGCCATTGTCAAAAAGCAATAACATTCAGTGTTATTCTCTATCTAAATAATTTAGAAATGGATATCCCTAATGATTGACCAATTTGCAGAAATTGTTCATTGGATCATATGAAAGAATTGTTCAATGGATCATGTTCAAAAGAATTGTATCTAAGTGAAGAATATTGTTTTATGATGAAACGCAGTGTTAGTTCCGTGTTTATGTTCAATTTTATGAGTGATAGTAAAAGCTATTCTGGTCAAAATTGTTTTAAAACAATTGTTTTGCTTCTGGTTGGCATATTACGAGACCCGACTTTCTTCCTAACAAATTTGAATTCCAAACCGCAATGCTGTCCGATATGAATATATGTATATTTCTAGACATGAAGATTGCCAGACCTGTAGGTAGGAACACCACACTATATAGGTAGGAACGATTTTGAAATTTGAGTTGAATCACATAAAGACTAATGTGGGTCACACATATATGTAGTTAAAGAGGCTTTATCACCCTTGCCAAAAAAATAAACACAATTATTATTAAATATTTTTTTCAAAATAACCTCAGACTCACCTAATTATAGATAATCCAAGCACTGACCTACGTACATGTAGAATACGTTAATTTTCTCACATCTGTTCATTAAACTCCTTGAAAATCGCTAGAAAATTATAGGAGCTTTTACGCGTGACGTACTTCTGGTGTCTATTTTTAGCCTGGCCTTTTTCTATCCGTATCTTAACATGGTAAATGCTAGGGAAAGCGGGGTTTTCCCTCTTTTTCTCTTTATAGAAAACGTATTCTTTAATGCCACTCTTGTTTTAAGTTGCGTGTAGCATTCGAAATAAATTACCGATTTCAAATCATGTCTAAGTTATTATTTTTTTGTTTTAATGACCTTATACTGCGTTGTAGCAGACGATATATGTCAAGCTCGCACACGGCCCAGTTGACCGCAGTACGCAAAAGCATTACAAAGATGCATTGCTGTATGAAGCCGATTTATATGTTTTGTTTTAATTTTACTGCATACAATTAATAGATAACATCTGTTTGGTTGTAAAATGCCATGAAATAGAGCATAAGAGTAAATTATAGAATGGGTAATTAAAGATATTGACCTGCGGTTCCACGAAAGAATTATTCAAGACGATATTAAAATTTAAGCACGACCGTAGCACATCATGCCACATCTAATAAAAAAAGAGAACAAATAATAATCACGATTTAAAGAATGTACCGAGTCCAGTTACATATTTCCATTCAACAGTTGTTCTCTGAACCAAATACTGAATAAGAAATTGATAAAATGGACACAAATGCATCGTTCTTCTTCCTGGTTGCGGCAAGATAAACTGATTGAATTAAAATTTCACTGAGTGCCAAAAGCTGAGCCAAAACGATTTATGTGACTACAATTAACAGAAAAAAAACGGTTTTAAAAATATTCACAGATTCAACTTGATCGTCGTTTTATTCTTTCTGTTATTCATATCCCATCAATCAAGAGGTAAATTTATAAAAATGGCTGAAGTTTTACCCCGTGCACCAAACAACTATTTTATCATTGGTGAGAGCCGTCTAAACGCAGGGAAATTTACAATAGCTATTGGCTAACAGCACGCATGCATAAACAATCTTATTTGCATATTGCATACTATTTATAGTATTATTAGCTGGAATTATTTTCAAGTCGACAGCCCCAAACAAAGACCAACATAGTACCGTGTTTTGTGTCGAGTAGGGTCGTAGCATGCGTTACAGCAGACGATATATCAATCTCGCAAAGAACTGTCCAGTCGGCAGTTGAATGTAAATAGGATAGACCATTTAAATCTTTTGTGTTAATTAATATATAACATCTGTTTGACCGTAAAATGCGTAATAAACTTCACTTAATTCTAGTTCGGGCCATTGAGCATGGGTCAGTCATCCACTTGTTTCAATTGAAAACGGCCAATTACGGGTCTGGTAAACTTGCCGTATCTTTCCTATATCGAAGTTTTTGTAAATATCGCTTTCTGGCATCGGTCGGTAAACCTTAAGCGTATATAGAAATGGTGTTCAGTTCCATTTTATGTAAAAGAAGCTTAATGTACGACGGTATTTTCACAAAAAAACACACACTGGCCTATGGTTTTCAGTCTACGAATAAGGCCAGTGTCTGCGCATGACCGAAAATGACATCAAAATGGAAACCCGTAAAAGCTCCTATATACATGTACATGTATACCCCGGTAATTGTATCTGAGTGATGATTTGACAGTTTGGTCTCAAATTTTGCATACAATATTATTTGAACATGTCCAGTATAAATGAATAGTCAAATCAACAAAATGCTTTTCTTAACAAACAGTGGGAGTGCTAATTTCACTTTAATATCTGTCTTCACTTTCCCAGACTGTAAAGTAGTATCTGAAACACGAAGTCTGGGAAAACCATCAAAGCAAAGTCATTGGAATGTATGTTAAGCTATCTTTAGTTATGACAGTTGTTAAAATATTTAGCATTTGAGTTGGTTTTAGGTTGTATAGTGTTACTGGATTATAATGTTTGCTATACTGAATTAGGTATTATCACTTACAACAAGAAAATTATGCAATTCTCTTGATCACCTTCAAAATAACGCACCCATTATCAAAATTTCAAGCATCAGACTACATCAAACAGAGCTATATTTGCATGGGCATCTGCTGAAAACGTCCACACATATTTATATCTCAACAACGATTTGCAGATGACTCAAGAATTTAGTATCCAATCTAGTTTGAACACATCAAATCAGAAATTTACTTTTTACTGAAAGCACGCATAACTGTTTAAAGGCATAATACAACAGTGTTAAAGTTATTAAATAGACTTTCAGACCTAATACCCCAAAATAAGCTAGACTACCTAAAAGTAAGCATAATATAGACTTTCTGTTAATTTTCTATTGATGTCAAGCCACCATCTTGTTTTTCGTGAATCTGTATCCTTAGCTTGAACTATAAATCATTTCTATTAATGAACATCGAAATGATTATTGTCCTTCCTAGAATTGAAGTCATGTAATGATATTGATATGAGGAGAATTTAAATCATTTAACAATATTTGGTTGATACCTTATTTGATGCAATAACCACATAATATGGTGTATGAATAAACTTCAAATAACTGTTTCCAATATATTGAATAAATAACATGTTCATCATTGATGTTAGATTATTGCTATTCATTAAAGATAAATTGTCCCGAAAGTATTATATCGGGGGGTTATTTCCAATAAAAGTATGGCAAATTTGGTATATATGGAAAGTATATGTCTTACTAGAAAAATACTGGATTACCTGAAAAACATCCATGCGGCCAGCACTGGGCAAAAATGTCCGGGTGTCATTAACTGGCAACCTGAGTGTTTTCTGCCAGCTTATTGTGTGCCAGCTTTAGGTATCTCCCCATGAAAAAGAATGTTTTGAGAGCAATTTGAAGCAAATTTTTAATAGATTAATTAGTTTGAACATGTTTTTAGTCCAAACATGTCATCAAATCACACAGTTTGTATGTGGGAATGTATATATTTCAATAATTCGGAAGACCAAATAGAAGGGTGCTTATTATGGCAGGACGAGTATTATTACATTAACCTTGTATAGGATCATTTTATTCCAACTGAAAATAAAATGACAAGCTTCTGTCTACCAGAAACAGTTGTACATTTGTATAGTCAAATGTTTGTGAAACAGACACCAGGAACTAAAAATTGAAAAGTTTAAATTTGAAACAGAACATTGTCGTACATGTACATGTTCAACTGATACATTAATCAATCAACACATATACCATTGCACTCAAATACCTCTTGATCACACTTTACAAATTCCAAGTGCTGTTATTTTCATCATAGTGTGTCATTTGCATTGCAAGTAGCAAAAAAAGAAGTCAAATTACAGTAACTCTTTCCCCATATGAATTAAAGTGATTCATATTGTGAAGTTTTATAAATGTACTAGAAGGAGACTGATCATATCATGTTTAATAAAAAAAATCAAATCAAATCAAATATACAACTGTTTAATAAAATTGTTTCTGATGAATCATAATGAAGATATGTTTTACAGATTTTTAACAATTTGAGGTTGTTAGTACTCAAACAATTATTCATATATATTCAAGTTCAATTTTTTTTTTTACATGGCAAAATAGCCTTGTAAAAATAAATAGAACTCGAATATTTGATGGCATTTGAATATTTTTTGTCTTTCAAAAATTCTATTGAACAAAATTAACAAATTTGAATTCCAATGAATACCATTTGAGTAATGACTTTCAATGGTTGAATGACTTTCAATTTTTAAATAATAATATTGACATTCAATGTGATAATTAGTATATTGCTGCTATATAGACCTGTAAAAATAAAACAACAATAGTTTTCATTTATATTTATAAAGTTTATTTTTGATTTTTCAGGATAGATCAACATTTCGTCGTATAGTTCTAAAATCAGCGTTTCTTAAAAGGAAAATGTATGAAAATCTTTTGGAGAATGTACCAATGCTCAAGTCTCTCAATGTAAGTACAGCTTCTTGTTGCAATGTAGAGTGTGCTTTTAAAGCAAGACATGCCATATTTGATGGGGTATACGTCATGGGCTCCAAATCATCCATATATCTACAAGTCCATTTTGAGTATAATTATTTTCATCTCAGTAATTTTCAGAAGCAAGATTCTATTTTGATGGCATTTTCTAACCTTCATGATTATATTTTGAATGGAATGTTTTAAACCGGCTCCCTTGTCAGTGATGCAGGACGGAGGGCCTGACAAGGACAGCTGTCTAGTCATTTGGATGGGACGAAAAACCGAGGTCCCGTGTACACATTGCGTGCACGTACAGGTGACAGTTGGAATTCGATATAAGAGTAGTGCTACTGTCCGGGCAAAATTTCCCTCATAGCACACTGTATAGCGTATGCCTGTCTTAATTAGCCCAGTTCGGAGCAGAAAAGTAGGACGTTAAACCCCATTTCATTTCATTTCATTTAAAACGGGCTATGTATATTTACAAATGATGTTTAGCTGACATCAATATTTTTTACATGTACCTTCATCTACATGTAAATTACTGTAGTGTATTAAGGAGAAGGGCTGATTTATGTGGAAAAACGTATTGACTGCTACACCAAATAACACAATGTTTCTTACAATGCATCGTAAATCACCACAATCTGTACTTAAAGATTTGTACATGTCTAAACTACACATATACAATGTAGCTACAGATCAGTAGGGTTAAAGGCTCAATACCACTCTTGTTGTAACTGAATAATATGTCCCAATCTTTATTCTGGTCAACAAATTGTACTATTTTACAATATTCCAATTAATTGATGATACAAATTTCATCTTAAGACACCTAATTTAAAAAATTGGAAAAATTCAACTAAATGATTTGAAAAAGCCTGACGTAAAGCTTTTCAAATGTGACTTGGATTTAAAAATATTTTTGAACCCTTTGGACAAGTAAAATAGGATTTAATGGATAATATACACAACAGGTAGGACACTAACACATCTAGTACTTAGAATAAGGTCATTTTTAATAGCCCACATTTTCATGTGGACGTATTATGCCGTCGCCCCTGTCCGTCTGTCCACAATTTGTTTGTGGACACTCTACAGGTCTCAATTCTTATCCGATTTTGACGAAACTTGAAATGTAAGTTTATAACACAAAGATCTCAGTTCCTTTCGATATTCGCGCATATCGGACCATAATTTTCTGAATTATGGCCCCTGATTGTACGAAAAATCATGTTTTTAGCTTGTGGACCCTATAGAGGTCATAATTTTTATTCGATTTAAAAAAACGTATTATTATATCACCGTTACACCCTAAGGACGACTGAATTTGAATTTCATGAAAATTGGCCCAAAATTGACAGACAAAATGGCCGCCGTTCATTCTCAAATAGCGGGAAAAAAATAGGGTATATCAAGGTTGTGGACCCTATAGAGGTCACAATTTTTATCTGATTTTGTTGAAACTTGAAATATAAGTTTATAACCCAAAGATCTCGGTTCCTTTCAATATATCGGACCGTAACTTCCTGAATTATGGCCCTTGATTGTACGAAAAATCATGTTTTTAGCTTGTGGACCCATTAGAGGTCATAATTATTATCCGATTTAAAAAACCGTATTATTATATTACCGTTCCACCCTAAGGACAGTTGAGTTTGAATTTTGTGAAAATCGCCCCAAAATTGACAGACAAAATGGCCGCCGTTCGTTCTCAAATAGCGTAAAAATATGGTATATCAAGGTTGTGGACCCTATAGAGGTCACAATTTTTATCCGATTTTGTTGAAACTTGAAATGTAAGTTTATAACACAAAGATCTCAGTTCCTTTCGATAGATGCTCATATCGAATTGTAATTTCCTGAATTATGGCCCTTGATTGTAGGAAAAATCACTTTCTTGTTAGCTTGTTCTCTATCCATCTCTCAAAAATGTGGGCGTATCCTGCCTGGCAGCCGCTGGTTTATTTTCTGGAGCTGTCAAGCCAGCAAGAGTGTTATTGTCCCTTTAAATGAATCATGCTCCTTTAATGGAGGACATATACTGCATATATATTAAAATCTGTTGTTCTTGCAAGTCATGAGTTTGATTCAACATTTGTGTATGGCCACCTGCTTAACCTTTTGGGCTATTTGCAAGGTTTTCTCCTAATAAAAATTTAAAGATCTGTATGTGTGGCCACAGATTATTGAATTGTACCATACATGTACATTAGTCTAGAATAACTGGCTTCTATTGGGTGGATGTTAAACCTCATTTCTTTCTCTATTTTCCTGTAAGAGATGCATTCAGAGGGAATTGGCACTGATGAACAACTTTTTAGGAAACCAGTGGTTAACAGTCGCTAAAACCCATTAATCTGTAAGAGCACACACACGTCAGCAGTTGTTACCATATGTGTTGAACTATATTGTAAGGTCGACAAACGGCCAC
This sequence comes from Patella vulgata, assembly GCF_932274485.2. Lineage (NCBI taxonomy): Eukaryota > Metazoa > Mollusca > Gastropoda > Patellidae > Patella > Patella vulgata. Next base: position 52,828,379 of record NC_065885.2, read on the forward strand.
CTTTATTTAGCGTCTACTACAAATTGCCTGATGTACTTTTCCCTGAACACTTGTTAATTCTAAATCAGAATCCTTATAGTTCAATGCAATGTTCTACCCTGCATTTACAATACTTCAAGACCTCTTTCCCATTCACAACATGATATTGAAAGTTGTATTTTGGTGCTTCGCTACACATTCATTAGAATTGAATTATTGACAGATTATTATCCGAAGTCTGCTAAGTTATAACATAGAAACTAGCAACTCATGTTATTGGAAAATGTAGGAAGTTATTCTGGGTTTATGAGATATGGCAGCTAATTTTATTCCTGTCACGTTTGACTTTTACTTCATTTCTGTTTGTACATTGAGACAAAAATCTCACGATATTTTATCATCCATAATTTTTCTTGTGAATGTTCACCAACATACCGCGATGTGCTCATTAATCCTGTCAAATTTAAGAATAGTGCATGTTATTTCTTTTCTTTTTTAAGTGACTTGAGATTTGAACATTGATCATTTACCTTTAAGAAATAGTTTATCATGTGATTGTTCATTTTCTTTAATTGGCAATTTGATTGTCTGGAGAATAAAAAACTTAGACATTGAAAGATTGGTCTTTTTTCTCGCTTTCAAATGTTAGAAAATATATTTCCAGCCTGCTGTTGTCATTTGAGGGATTTTGAATGTATAGTAAACTACAATATTGAAGTTAAATCTCTGAAAGGAACATCTCTAAAAGTCTAGAAGCATTTGATGAATTTTTAATACAGGTTGAATCCAAGCCGAGAGATTATCTATCATTGATATTTTTATTTGTTTTCTTAAAGATACCTTCCTGCGTACAAACTGGATGGTTTGATGATACATTTGGACTAAACACATACATGTATACAAACTAATTAATCTTTAACAAATATTCCTCAAATCCCTCCCAAAACATTGTACATGTATTTGCGAGAAAATACCCCAAGCTACGAAAACTCTGTTAATTAAAACAATTCATGTTTGTGTCAAGTGACTTGACTGTCGCGATACCTAGCAATGGGTGCAGAGCTGGAGGAGAATTCATTGCATATAAAAGACGATGTTGTTGTTAATAGCTGTCCATTTATAATAAATATGGAAGCTTAAGTAAATTCTCAGATTATCCCCTGCCCACGTTTTCCTTGGTTTTTATCTCAGAAACTTTTGTACGTTTTAGTCTCTCGCTTTTTCCACGTCCGCTCACCATTAAGTTTATCAACATATACATTGTACATCAATCGCTCCCTAACGCCAAGAGGTCGGACAATCTACGCTTGCAACCTTTGATGTCACTCGAGCAGTCAGCCCTTAATTGTCAGGCTGCCAATTAGTGACACCCTCCCATTTTTGTCCAGTGTCCTGTATTTTTCTAGTAAGGCTGGGTATCTCTACTTTCCATATACCAAAATTGCCATACTTATATTGGAAATAACCACCCGATAAATGCTTTTGTGGGAAAGTACATTTATCCTTAATCAAATGTTAACTACATATAGAATATTGTGAAATTTTAATCTCTTATAGAAATATCAGTCTAAAAATTCCATACAGTATTTACAGATAAATTGAAATTTCATCGATCGATCATAACAAGATGCTGCCATATTTAGCATGTGTTAATTCGTCAGAAATTTGATAATTTAGTTTTAGCGAAAATGCAAATGTGAAATGACTAATCAAGCCTTTAAAGTAACAATACCTCATTTTTATACTGCTGAAAGATCACATTTCTCATGGCTTAATGCACCTTAATATGTAAGGGAATCCTATTGCTTATATAATGATGCATCGAGACATTAGTCGGATTATTTTAAAACTAATTATTTATTTAAACTCTATAATCTATTTGGACTGGTTTAAACTCACCATCAGGTGTTGAACAAGACAATGTCATGTTTTCTACAGTAGCTAGGAGATGGTGAATAATGACTGTCTATTTTTAGTATTTCTCCTCAACAATGCTTGGTTGCTTTGAGTTCTCTGGTTAATAGTATATTATGAAGGATGGATCAAAAATTTCACCTAATTTGACACCTTCTCCTTGTGGATAATTCCAAAAGATTGTTTTAAGCATTTCTCATAAATATTTTGTTGCTTTGAGTTATATTTTCATTAACATATTATTATGAAGGATGGATCAAAATTTTCATCTATTTTGACACCCACGCTGTGCAGATAATTCCAACAGATTTATTCGTAATAAAGAGTTAATTATTTTATAAGCTAACATGAATTGCTGTTTGTTTAATAGATAACAAGCTTGCTACACCAGCTTAGACGCAAGATTTATCAGGTCTGACGTGTTTTAAACGCATATTTAAGCAGAATAATGAGATTTCTAAGATACAAACTTAAAAGCTTTCGTGTTCTCGAGAACTGTAACTTGGGTTTCTTATTAATAGTGAAGTGTTTTCTTGGCTGTCTGATAGTCGCTATCTTTTAACCTATTGATTTGTATAGATGTTGAATTGGCAGCTAGTTAAATACTTGTTAATATCTATGTTTTATCTAGAACTAGACGATAGGGCATTGAACTTCATCACTGATGATACATAAATTATAGATCATTAGAAAATTACAAAATCGTCTGGTCTGTAATAAATAGGAGACCTTTAAATATGTATGGTCCTTTGACTGGATGGTTGAGTGCCTGAGTAGTCTAAGCATGCATTTTAGGTCATAAAGTCTACCATCAATGCAGTTATTCTTTATATTTATAGCAGTTATTGGCAGTTATCTTTCCATCCACATTTTGACTTTTTTTTTTAAAGCTTGTGAATGCTATACAGGAAAAAGTTCTCAACTCAAGTTTTTAAATCATTTAGGGCATTGAGTGCTGCAAAATGCACATTTAAAGCTTGCACTGTAAGTTTCGTTCTTAAGATCTGCCATTTTTTGTTATTTGGAGTGATAAACTACATATTAATCACCAAAAAATACCAAGTTTATTTAACAATTATGTTCCAAACTTGACCCAAAAGCATGATAATAAAAACGTTAAAAAATATCAAATCAAAGTATTTTAAAATCTTTGTTCATTATTTACCTTCAAACGGGATTCTTTGATTTTGGGTAAGTTCTTAGAATACATCTGCAGCGAAGCGAGTTTTAAAATACAACAATTCGGACGTAAAAAGTAAATATGTACGTCGGTGCACTATTCCGCCACACTCTAAATCATTTTATGCATTCAAAATTGGTAGTCTTCGATCATCAAATAAAAAGAATTCAGTGATGTTCCAGTTGTGATAGATGATAGACCTGGATAATCGCGTCATCCAGGGAATTTTATCTGGTCATGTGACTTAATTGGGATACATCGTTCAGTGTGAGTGTTTACTGTGGATCATGTGACTGATGTGTATGACGTCATAATTTATTCAACAACTGATCTAGGTCGGGGAAACCTTCTCGTTTGCTATAAATAGTTTTTTTCTTTCCGCTAGTCGGAATGTTATATGTCCTTTGGGTTATTTTACACATGGAACAAGTATGCAGAATCTTAATAAAATTGGTGCTGAAAAGTTAATTAAAGAGTTGTTGTCGCCTCTTTAAGTTTCAAACAAATATCACTATACATGTAAATTCTATATGACGCTATTTTCTTCCAAAAGTAGAATTTGCATCTGGATAGATTGGATTCAGAAAAATTCAACACTTGTCAAGTTGATCATAAAAATGGAAACCAATGAAACTATTGCAACCATCAAAAACATTTTTGCAAATATGTAGCTGAGCTGGCTCCATTTACTGCTATTCATTATTTCATGTGAGCTCATCAGAAAGTCTAAGAGGCATATTAAATACAGTTTCTAATAAACTGCAGCTTCTGAATCAGGATTTAATAGATCTTATGACGAGATTTTGATTTTAGAAATAACCCTTGTTTGTCTTCTATGGACGCTGGAAAATCTTCTCAGTTTTTTTGATTGTGAATGATTTCATGATGTAAAATTGCAATAAGCTTTAGTTGCTAGGCAGAATAATGATTTCATAGATTTCATATTTTTGTTGTTGAGATTTGAATGGACAGTATTTCATCTTAAATCCTTTCATAAAGACTTGGGCTTTATAATGTCTCTATAATGGAAATGGAGATGTATTATTTAATACATTGGGTCTCAAGTTATATCACCATATCAACCGTTACGTCATTCTAAATCCTGGCTTTCTTCAATTGAATTCTTTTAATCAGCTTTGATTTCTAACTAAATTTGATTATTAGTAATGGAGTGGAACACGATAACTCTTTTAGACCAAGTTCTGTAAGCTTATTATTCATTCAATTCTATATATTGGGCTCGTTAGTTATTCAGTTCAACATGCAAACTGAATAGTATTTTTTTGCCTTCAAATATTGATTTAGATACAACATTATGTCACATTAGTTCTTAAATCTAAAATATTTCGGCGGGGGAGGAGGGTTGTTTCAATAATTAAAACTCCCCCATGAATTCCATTCAAGAAATGGATAAAAATTCTGAAAGAAATCTTGTCTTACGCAACTCTAAATAATTCTTTGATACACAGCACGGAAATTACAGGCTTTAACAGATAGAAAAACACCCTGAAAAACTCTCCAGGCTATTCCTGTCTGCCTAAAATTGAAAGCTTTCTATATATTTCCACATTTGAAAAGAGTTAAGAGCATTGGCTGTGGTAACCGTCTCTCCATAATGATTTGATAATACCAATAGTAGATCAATTAACCAACCTAACAGTCATTTTAAAGAGTAATACAAGGACAATCTCTGTAAAAACTTGTCATACATGTTAAATGGCTTCAGGAAAGGGACTACAAATTACTTGCCAACAAACAATAGCCACAACCTTCAATTATTTTATGCGGACATTACAAAATGGAAACAATGGTTTTGAGTCTGTAAATGATAAAAGTAATGAATTTCATATAGCTGTTGTAGGCAGTATTTTCCTACTCCCTGGAGTATGGCTAGATAATTGGTCTTTCTGCTGTTAAGTGCAGTCTACATCAGACATGGGTTATTGTTACTTGAGTTCTTTCGTATTTATTTTTTATATTAAAAAGGTGCTGACAACAAATGAATTTTTGTACATTGCGAAACTACAAATTTTTTTTAAGTATAGAATACAATTAGTATTTATGCTTTGAGAGCAAGACACATGAATTAAACAAGAAACATGTCTGGTGTTTTTTTTTTTTGTCCTGACCATTGTTTCACTTTTTGTCTATCTTCAGAAAACATAAAAGTAGCTTCTATCTAGGTTGTTAAACTTATGTTGATGATAGAAATATTTTAAAGGTACATGTACATCATTCTGGATAAAAAGTTTAAAAGTCAAGACCAAATACAACCAATGTACACTAACTAAAAACCATATTGGTCCAAATATTATTCATAACGAAAAACAAAGGTTCACCTATAAAAGAATCCTTGATAATTGAAAATCCAAGAAGAGTAGGTGGAAACACTGCTGCCCAGGCAAAATTATCCCATTTGAAATTAAAAGTACAGAAATGATAGAAGTATTGTGTTGAAGAGACATTTGTTCCATTCAATTTCATTGATTATTATATTAATTTTCTTGGTGGAAGAGTGATAATACCTCGGATTCATTCACGATTTGATATTTGTTGTTTATTGCTTTCATTTTCTGTGGTTTGTGTCTTGTCCGCAGGTTTGTCTTTTTGGTTTTATTTATGTGTAGTGCGGCCACCATGCTCTTAGTCTTACTTTTGAAATGAGGAAAATATTGAAAAAACATGTACTGGGTGTATTGATTATTTATTTTTCTTTTTGAGAGTGATAACATCCCTTTGAAATCAAGAAAATAGTATGTACTGGTTATATTGATAATACCCCTTTAAAATCAAGAAAATCGTATAAATTGAAAATACATGTACTGGATATTGAAAATGTTTACTTTTGTAAATATGGTTCTTTTGAAAATGTCAGGTGAATATGGTGTTGAATTTAAGGCTTTGAAGACATTTATTTATGGCTTTTGATGTTGATGTTTCATTGTGAATGTGATTTTTATTCTAAATTGTCAATGTTTGAACTTTTGCAGATGAAAAGATGGCTTACAGGAAGCAATTAAAGTCTGAAAATACATATTTCTGACATTTTCTGTGATAATTATTTAGACTATGCTGTAGGTAGTGTGAAAACAGTGGAACTAAAATGTATTCTTGTCACTATAATAGATATTATCAGAGGTTCATTTCAAATATTTAAACATCAAAAACAAAACAAAAAAACCCCAGCGATTATTAATGTAAAAAATAAAATTGATAAAAAAGCTAAATCATAGAATGAGTTATAAATTATATGATAAAAAAAGAATCAATTATTGATCCAAATCAGGTAAAAAGAAATAAAACTGAACTCAATGAAAAACTAAAACATTTGTGAAGTGTGGTTGTTATTTATTTAATCTAAAAATAACATGGTTAAATACAACTTCTGAAGTGTGTCAGCCCCTACTTAAATGTAGATAAAGGGTGGTTAAAAACAATAAAGCAATACCTAAAACAAATGGGATTATATGGTACAAGTATTGCTAATTTTAATTTCTGAATCTGTTGTAAGGTGATTTAGGTAAAAAAAAAAAAAAGAAACTATTTCTGATACTATCTTTGGCGTTTTCTTGAGATTTTTATTGAGGTTAAAATCTTAACCCATGAAGCTATCTGATGGCTGAATAAATGCTATTGGAAATCAAATTTCGACCTATTATGTCAAGCTAATACTAAGTTACAAAATTAAATATGGTTAGAGATGCATTATGCAAAAACTAAATCTAGATGTATTAACATGATAAGCCAATAAGCAACCCTCTTGACCATTGGAGGACAGAAATTTAAATGGATTAGAATGCCTGTGAGATTTAAAAATTTAACAATAAAATGGTTAATTGTGCACGGTTGCTAAGATAATAAACAATCTACGCTACATTTTCCAACACTCATTACTTTGCTCAGAATAAAGTACGGTCAGCTGGGGCTACTTTGAGCAGTAGGGCAACTTTAAACATTTTTCAATAGATTGTTTGAGCATTTTCTAATTTCGATTTATTTGTTCAAATCATTAATAATGCTTACTTTAAATAAATACACATCTTAGATGATATAAAAAAATTGGTTTGCATTTGATGACATGTTACTCCCATTATGCAACTGTGGCATGTCAAACATAAGTCAAATGTATAGTCAACTTTATGCAAGAAATCTTTAAGTATACATCATTCAACATAAACACTTCATTTATATATGTAGATAAAACATATTTGTTAAATTTCAAACAGGTATTTTATAATTTTGAGTAAGAATAAAAATTGTGTACAAAAATACGGATAATAACACCATTTTTAAAGTAAAATGGGGCAACTTTGAAGATGTACAACATCTCCCCCAAAGACATTTATTTACAATATTTATATTTCTTGCATTTGATTATCTATAACAAATGAATTTACTGTTGCATTTTGATAGATTTATTAAATTCCATTAATTTATCGAATGTAATTTTATGAACCGTTCAAAGTAGCCCCACTTTCGAGGCAAGATTGAACACCTAAATTTTTTTTCTTACAAGTTGAAAAAAAACCCCAAAACATATTCTTATTTTGTTGAAATGTTAATTCTATAAGTATTTTGATGAATTTAAATAATTTTGAATCGTTCAAAGTTACCCCACTGGCAAGGCAAGATTGAATACCCACATTTAAAATAAAAAAAAAATAAAAAGTTATATTCCTACACCAAAATAAACATGAATTTATGATAAAACTTTTTCTTCCCCATGAACTAGTAATAGTAAAAATAGATGATAGCTTAGTAATCATTAATAAATGAAAAAAAAAATGTTCAGAGTAATTTGAAATAAATTTTCAATACATTGATTTTTATACGCCCACATTGCTTGTGGATGCTCAAGAGGCTGAAGTCAATATCCGATTGACTTTAAATTTACTGGTATATACGGTGTTTAAGGTCATGAGACGAAGAGGCCTAATCATTTTCTACAATTTCCGATAATTACTGCCAGAGTTATGGCCCTTGATCACTTTGAAAAGTCTTGTGGATGCTCTTGGGGCTAAAGTTAATATCCGATTGACTTTAAATTTATACATAGTGTTTAAGATCATGAGACAAAGAACCCTACTGATTTTTAATGATTTCCGATAATTACTGCCAGAGTTATGACCCTTGACCACTTGAGAAATCTTGTGGACCCTTAATTTGTAAAGGCTGAAGTTAATATAGATATAAGGTCATGAGACCAACAATCGAAACAAATTCCAGTGATTTCTCATAATTACTTAATGGGTTGTTACTTGTAATCAGATTTAAGTGTGTTGTAAATGTTTTCATTACTGGCAAAAGAAAAACCTTTGTTGACTGCCCAGACGACTTAGCTGCTGTGGGTGTATCTTTCATTGCCTGGCAAACTGTCTTTTTTTGGAAAAAAAATGTTACATTTCAGACATACATTTGTATATGATTTATAAATTTAACCTTTCAATGACATTACAACTCTATCTTACATGCAGGCATGACACCTGGAAAGCTGCCTTCCATATTTTGACATAAATGAAAATTTATTGGGCAATAAATTTCTAGTTAATTGTTATTTCTTTTGTAGCGGTTGAATAATATATTAGATAAACTTGTAAAACCTCATGAAAAATATTCATTCACATTAACTGCAGGGATATAATATTAAAATAAATTTAGTTCTTTTTTAGAGACATTGCTAACGTCACTATAAAATTTGCCTATTTATCATAAATTGTTTTAATGTGGCTAATATTTGTAACTATTGTAAGTCGAGCAGTAAGGGCAATGGCCTCTAGACTAGAATTTCCCGGGTTCAAATCCTTTTTAAGCAGTTTGTCAGGGGTATTGCTTGTGGACATTACATGTAAAATATTGCTTAGTTTTAGCTGGCATCTTGACATTTTAAATTCGATGAAGAGAAGGCGGAAATACCGCTTTCCAGGCAAAATTCTCATCCCTTGCACTGTATACATGACCAGTTTAGATTAACCCTATGTTAGTCTCAAAATAACTAAGATTGTGTTGATGAAACGTTCCAACTCCATTTCTGTCCTTTCCTGTTTGTCATTCTGCTGAAAATCAGATGTTATTCCATTTGTTTTAATTTTTATGTGGATTAAGTTTAGAAAATCTGAACCATAAACATGAAATTAATTTCTATTAGATTGAAATTTTTGTATTTAGGCATGTTTTGTTAACACCATAAAGCTGTCATGAAATAATTTCAATTAGATTGAATATTTGTATTTAGGCATGTTTTGTTTATACCATAAAACTGTCATATGTCCAGCTTTTCTAGTTAAACGTCAAATTACATTGATATTGTGCCTTGTCAACAGTGTCTCAATAAATGAAGAATTGTAACCATTTTGATGAAATGAAGTGAAAATGATGAACAGTATTCAGAAATAGTCCCTTTATAATACAAACCATGTAGAAATGTTGGTTAATTGATAAACCTCTATGAGGAAATGACATCTACTTTTGTTACTCTGGAATATTGATTATCTGATTTCGACATGTCAATAACCGTATGATGTCTTTTAGAAACACATTTCATTTTAAAACATTCATGATGTTTTTATCTTTCTTCTATCGGACAGAGTAGATGAAGTTAAGTGGGAATTACCCAACATTTTGGCTTGTAGTTAAAAGTGTGTATATATACAGAATACATCTAAGTTTAAAGGAGACACCCCAGAAATATTTCAGAAATTAGAACTGGTTAATTCTGTATAGAAGGTCTTCTAACCCTTATTTTAGTCCCAAGAAACTATCTAATGCTTTGTACTGAATTTTCAAAGAAATGTGTAGCTAGAGATGAGATTTTTAACATTGTTTCTGGATAATCCTGTTGATTTTCAGCAAGCAAATTGAATTTTGCAGGTTATTGCTGTGCAATGATTTACTCTTACACAAATGATATCAAATAGTCACACTTATCAGGTCACTCTATGACAATTGATGATACCCTAAAAGAGTTAGGTAGCACCTATAATAAACAATTTCAGCAATCATATGGCTATCAAATATTTTGAACAGTCCATTTGCTGATTTACTTTTGGTAAATTTAAATCGGAGTTAAAAACACACTTGTTTAAATATTATTACAAACTGTAATGTGACATTTGTTAAGCTCTTAGAAATATCACCGGATATAATGAAGCGCTATAGAAGATGAATAATAATAATAATAATAACACTATTTTTTCTACACTGTTTTTTAGGACTTTGAATTTTGTCTAATGGTTTGGATTGTTCATACTTTGTTTTATTTTATTTCGACAAGGTAACTGGTGTAATTTCTCACATTTGGAGTTTGATTTGTAAACATCTACATGAAGGAACTTTTTTCTTCAGAAACACATTAATAATGGAACTTCTTTAAGTATGATATGACATTATCGGATGCTTTTGTTACCTATTGTTAACTGGTTCTACTCGAGTCGTTCACTATTGAAGCGGTGAAGAGAGTATAAGGAATACTATTAAAACTGGTGAAGGCAAGAGAATAATATAAATCGATCGTGATGCTTTCTAGTGGAACTCTGCTTCTTTAATTGATGTTTACAATAGGTGATGGAATAGCTTTTTACTTTCACCATACATGTACATTCAAAATAGTTTTGTGATATAAAAGGCTACTTTATGATGCCCTACATGTTTTAATACTTAAGTTTTTTTTACAACAAAATATATTTATTTTAAAGGAACAGTCCTCAGTTTTATAGCCAGAAAAGACCTGTTAAGCCCGACTACGGCTACCATTTTGAAAAAACGAAAGTTGCTTGTTTTTATCACGGATTATAATCCAACTGCTGTTCAAGTTAGCATGCTCATAAAAGAGAAATGGCATCTACATGTATTAACCGGATCGGACATGTGCCGTTCCATCTCAAACATCAAACCAATCACGGCATTTAGGAGTAATCCTAATTTGAAGGATACGCTGATGAAAGCAAGATTCATCCATCCACCACGGGACCCGCAAACCAGCGGAGTCACGTTTCAAAATCTATTCGAAAAATGTATCAAGAAAGACTGTGATATCTGCTACAAATTAGACCAAAATATCTACTTTATTAGTGGTAAAACTGGCAAGAAATATTCCTGCCGCACGGGCTATAATTGTTTAAGTAGAAATATAGTCTACCTATTAACATGCTCCTCCAAAAAACAATACGTACGTAGGAGAAAGCAAACGTGTCTTTTCAAAACGAATAAAGGAACACTATGCAGCTATTATACACAACAGGCCAAAGCCGGTCGCACTACACTTCAACTTAGATAGACATACGAGTAGAAATGTTATGATTAAAATTATAGAGCTTTTTAAGACTGACCCAGATAACGGCAAAAACGATGCCGTAAGGAAAGCCAATGAATTCAAATGGATTCACACTTCAGGAACATTCGCACCGGATGGCATTAACGATAAGATGTAGTCCCGAGGGGTCCCCCACTTTATTGTTTACTCAGTTTTATATGTTTATATTATGTGGACCAATTCTAAAGACACAATGTTCACCAAAATTATTGCTTCTAAGAGTTCTAGTTTAAAATAGTGAGTTATTCAAAAATGTTTGCCAAAATTATGTAATTTTACTGACATAAAAACTGTGTTCTAAGAAAAACGATCCCCAAATTTCAGTTATTTACATGGACTGGGGTATATGTTTAAAGAAGGCCTAGATAAATGTTTTAAGAACCTTTGACTAAGATAGTTTTGGGACAGATGCTTTTTAGAAATATCTTTAGATAGTTTGAAGGTGGGTGCAGATTCTTACATAACAAATGAAGTGGGTGGCATGATTTTTTGGGACATATAAAATCATCAATTTGCTTGAATTCTTCAATAATAATTCAAACATTTCTCATATCAAGCTACAATCTAGTCTTAAAATCTGAATAAATAAATTTTTTAAATATCTTAATTAATGAATAATTCATAACAATGTTTAATTTGATCAGATTTGAATAAGATTTAATAAAAAAGTCTAAATGCAAACTATTCTGGCTGATAGTTAGGCCTCCAGCCATCTTCATATTGAGATTAGCAGTAGAGTGAAGTTATCTTCAGATACTGATTGAGATAGATTCAGCTTGGTGTATGTGGACTGGGGCGGGTTTTAACGCATGCATGTTAGATCATAAGGCCTGTCATGTTTTTTTTTTATTCCTTGCTTGTACTTGACAAGGAGTTTATCGTCTATTCAATCACACAAGTTTTCTCCCACAGATAAAGACCCCTACACCCAAGCGAATTATTGAAATAAAATTGAACCATATGTTAGTTCTGTAATGACCTACCCCTAGTTTGGACATTAAATCCCATCTCTCTCTCTCTTTCTCTCTCTTAACATACATGTAGCGGAGCACCAAATATGGAATGGTTGAATGGTCCTAATGCGTGCGCTTTGGATCATAAAATCTGTCATTGAATTAAATGGCATTGTTTTGATGTCAACCTTGTGGTTTTTCTCAGGGTCTACCTGTTTTCTCCACTGCTAAAGACCCCTCTTTCATATTCTTGAATGAATTATTATCCAGTCAGTGGGAATGCAAATGTTTGTGTAAAAGCCATAGATTGTGGTAATTTCACTTGAGTAATATCACTGTGAACATAGCCGAACATTAGTTTGGCGTAATTTGGCTTTTAACATTTCTAGTGTAGAACAAGTGACATAGTGATGGATCTACTTAGTTGTAGCTTCATCCTTCACTTCAACTTCGGTCAATTTCTTACCAGCCGTGTAATCATAAAATATATGCACAGATTAATAATTGAAAAAAGCCTGAGGATATATAATCATACGTGATATACCCTCAATATATCTCAAAATGTTAAAAGTTATTTTTGTTATGAATATTTACTGGCAGTGGCTCTGAAGTGTCCTAGATCTTGTATTGAGGGGATTGTCAGTACTTCAGACCATTGTCTGTAATATATACCCATACATGTATATATACCCAAACAAATTTGTTCAAAACATGAAGTGTCCATGGTGACAATGTTGAACATTTTGGTACATAAGTTCTTGTGTTGTTATAATAGGGCTTGCAATGATCTAATAATTGAACTGTGATGTATCAACATTGAAATGTATCTATGGACTTGTAGCAGCTGCTGTTACCATGTATTTTGATGACCTGGATAGATTAAGTTGAAAATCCGACTCAAAGCTTTTATACCATTCTGCATAACTCATCACTTTGACTTAATATCAGTCTTTTTATAATATCTGTTGAAAACGTAAAACCAGGTACCACACAATATCAATGGTTTAATTGTCAGCAGGGAAAGAGTTGAAACTTCCTTGATATGGTCTATCTGGGCCTTTTCAGTACTAGACTGTATACAGTCCTTTTTGTATATCGATAATACTTTTGTTTTGAGTTTTGACAAACAAGTGTATTTTCATCAAAAAATTTATTATTGAAGATTCCATGCATTCCAATATGACGATTCTTTTGGGTATCAGAAAAAATAAAATATCACCAATTTCATTTCATGCCAATGTCTAAAATATATATTGAAATCTCTTGTCACCAGATATAGCAGTCCCTGAAAAAAATAATGATAATAGATATTATAATAGGGTTTCTGACCGTGACAGTTGCAACCCTGATTATAGTATATGTTCATGATACGGAACAATATGATTGTTATACATATATTCATAAAGTATTATACTTATCTGACAATGAATATTTCTTGACCTTTATTATCTAGTAGAATTTATTCTCATACAAATGAAATGTGACAAGTAATCTATTTTAGTCTGTATAAATCTAATCTACCTTGTTTTTGTCACTGTATCTTGTTATGGGTATTTTATCACTTATGGTAAATATTTACTTGAATGATGAAGAATGGCAAGATATATAGGGGCATACATCAGGGATCTTAATCAACTGATTATAGCCCAGTGCTGTCATTAGATGTTTGAAAAAGCTGAATCAACTCAGTGTCAAAGACTGAAAGATTTGATTATTACTCGTTAATTAATCAACTAATCCTTGACATTCATACCTTTCTTAAAATCGACCCCTTGGCCTTAGGGAATGTAGATGCTTTTTAGTTTGCCATGCTGTTTAAATGCTTGATGTATCATTTAGTGCTATAGGAATCCTTTGCAGACTACAATATTGTGCAAGTTTAATCTCTAATAAGAATATCAGTCCAAAAATATTTCAGTTCCGTTCAGTTTTTACAAACTTATCAGTTGAAATTTCATCGATTTATGCTGCCATCTTTTATTAGCATCAGAGAAACTTGATATGGCATAGTATACATTCGATTTTATCCAATCTGGGAGATTATCTATCGTTGTTATTTATTTTTGCTTAATCAAATGTTAAATAATCAATCCAAGAACATTTAGCATATTTATCCCTGAGAAATTCGATATATTAGTGAAAATGCAAAATGATGCATCAAGTAAGGGAAATTTTGATTAATATACAATCTTGCTGATTATTCATAACATGTCCTTTAAGTAGCATATTGGTGTCCTCAATTTTTTTTTTATAATTGCAGTAATGCAAATGATGCCGATTGCCATCACACAATATTTTAATCAATTTCCATGTCAATGAAAGAAACATTAACCTGACAACAAAATATGCTGTACGCACGAAAAAAATATATCCATCCGAATTAGCTCTCATTGTTAGAGCTCTAATAATAACCAGCAATTAACTTATATAAAGGGGCATTATGGGAGATTAGATAAAGAGCTAACAGTTCTCACTATGATAGTTAAAAAATAGATGAGGTAAAGAGAACATGCTGAAAATTTCAGTTGAATTGCTCCACTATCAACCAAGATATTAGCAATTGAATTTTAGTCCTAGCCTCTATTATCATTACTAAAGTTATTACAATAAAAACAAAGTCTTGATTATCCATTTTGACATTAAATCATCCATCACAAAATGTATTCAAATCCAGTAAATGTCGCAAGCTAGCGATGGCATCAAGGCTTGATTATGGTCTGGATAAGTTAATTAATGTTTAATTAATAATTTAGATAACATTTCAGGCCTTAAGAAAGACCTGCAATAGGCATAATGAAAGTTTAAGTGTAACAAAAAACAGAGGATGTGGCATTCTGCCACTGCCTTGCATGAAAATGGGTTATTGTCCTGCTTTGGCTAATTAACTCTTTGAACTTTATTACCATAGAGTAAACAGAATTAAGAACGCTAAACCTCTTTGATTGAGGTGAAAATAAGGAATTAAAGTTTCTTGATATTGGTTAATCTGATGTGTTATTTGCAATTAGTGATGGGAAAAGCTCTGAACAATTAAATTTTTGCTTGAAAGTTTAAGTGGAAGATGGTTTGTTTTATAATTTTAGTTTTTGCCTTACTGTGGCTTTACATAATTGTAAAATTTTCACAAAAGGCAAATAATTGAAATAAGTAAATTAAGTACCAGAACTAGCCATTGATTACAGTTTCTCATTACATAAGGTCCACTGTTCATTTATTATTGATTCCTAGTAAATAGTGACATGTTTGTTAAGAGTGGTAATTGGTATCTAGCCAGGCTTGTCTTAATATTAATTAAATGTTAAACTGAGAATATAGTAAATAATTGTTCGTGCTTTATATTGATTATAATTGTACATATTTCAAGTTCATCATCAGTTAAACAGGAAATGAATAAAAAAAACTTGTATGCCCCGAGGCAATACTAAATATTGTATAATATGATACTTATAAACAAGTCAAAGATACAGGTATCTATGATAGATTGATTACATAGACAATATTTTTATTCATGTACACGGCACAGTGTCTCTTCAGTATTTGAACTAATGTTGTAATTTAAATCCATGAGCTAAAATAAGATGTAGCTGTGGTAGCAATATGTCCCAATACTTAAAAGGGCAACATTTCGTTATTGTTTTAAATTTATTAAGTAGAATGTAAGATTTTGTTGTATTGGTCCAAAAATGATTACCGGTAAAATCTTAAAGTAGCAGCCATTTAAAGTTCACATTACTTTCTATCGATTTTACACAGCCATCTTTATTTGTCAGTAATCGTTCCCGAAAACTTGTTTCTATCTAATCAAAGATTGTTTTAATTACTACATTTATCTAAAAGAATACATTTGAGCCTTTAAGTTTGTTTATTTTTGATAAGGAAAAAGTTTATTGGCATTCTGCCAGATTGCATCTTTAAGCAAACTAACCAATTTAGAGTTTTATTGATTTCTATTGGTTACAAGAATTATAATAGCCTGAAATAAACAAAATATATTAAAACATGGTGTGAGAAGGAACACCTATTTGGATCGACAGGTTTTTCAATAAGACTACTTTTTAATATGGTTGGACTAAAGGTATACTTTTAGTCTAGAATATGGTGCCTTTAATTTGATAAAAAAAAAAACCAACCTAAAAGTGTTCATGTTTACTGTAAATTGAGTGATGTATATATATTGATTTTATGTGATGCGTTAAATTATCTTTTTGATGATAAATGAAGCTTATCTAACAGTTGGATGTTATATAGACAAGATGTGGAATGATTAATGACAGTTTTAAAGATGTATTTGTTCTGCTGTTAATAATTAAATTAATCAGATATGTTTAATTGACTATCATAATATCTGTATCTGTTTGGTGTTATGTGAAATAATGGAAATCGAGCCGATCTTATTAATTGAGTTATTGAAAAACAGATATGGAGTTTGAACTACATGAATATTGATTTTGAATATTTTCTTTCTCAGAAAAAACTAAAAAAAAACCCAAATGAATAAAGCCAGAAAAGCAGAATTAATTTGAAGAATGCTTGTTATATTTATGCTATTAATATTTGATACAGGTTTAGTACGTTTGTTGATGGATTAAGAAACCTATTCTTACAGAATACATTTCCATTTTAACTTCATACAATTGTATGTCTGTTATTTGCCATGGCAGGGTTTTCACTTCAAAACATTGCC
The DNA here is from genome assembly GCF_932274485.2 of Patella vulgata. NCBI lineage: Eukaryota > Metazoa > Mollusca > Gastropoda > Patellidae > Patella > Patella vulgata. Next base: position 52,845,397 of record NC_065885.2, read on the forward strand.
AGCTGTTTAATTATTACATAAATGTATCGTGTTAACTGATTAGTAAGATATATATTCCACAGAATGACATTTTTTAGCATTCTCCCAATTTTGATCAAAACTATAAGATTAAATTTAACTGCATTTATAAATTATTGTAAATTAATTAAATTTCTAATTTATGGTACATGTAAATTGACTTGACAGGTAAGTTCTACACTCCCACAGTCAATATCACTGCCATTCGGTCAATACTGGCAAATATTTTGGAGCCCTGCCCATCCATTGGTCCCGACCATTATTCCACAATTCCTATCTTTTCTATTTCATACAAATTATTGAGAGATATTAAACTATATTCCTTTCTTTTCCATTCCATTCAGTTTCATAAATTGTTTCAATAATTACCAAAAATCTGTACATAATATTTTCGACATTTTATAATGTCTTATCAATGCGAATTTGATTTATTTATGATCATACCAAAGTTCTCTGTATAGCATTTTCAACATTTTTTAATGCCTTATCAATGCGATTTTGATCTATTTATGATCATGTGTTTGATGTGTAAAATGTAAAGATTGGTTAAATTATAGAGATAGTTTCATGTGGAAATAAATCAATTTATCATATTCTGCTAATATAAAAAAACCGATTAGTTGTTTAAATACGGTACTACATAATACTATTAGTTATAATTTACAGCAAATACCAGGATTCAATTTTCTTCTCAAGATGTTGAATCATTGAGATAGAATCCTTGATGCATGTGATGCAATAGGATAATTTTTTGATTGAATGAAATATGGAATTGAAATATTAAAGGAGAAGTCAAACTTTATATTTTTATTATTATATCCAGTGTTGGTAAAGTTGAATATATACTATTCAAAAAAAGTAGGGGATATTTGATTTTGGGGGCATAATACTAAAATATGCAAATGACTACGAAAAAAGTCACTATAGAACCTAACAGAAGAAACATTTCCAGTTACATGTGACGCCCAAACGCACTAATAGCTACCGCATGGAATGCAGGTGATGCTTGGGATCATCATGGGGGTCCAACCCAAGATTTGCACGACTCGGACTTTGAATGTTACAGTCATTGTGGCATTGAATTCCAGGGTGGAAACATCAGTTTAATTGTTTTAGTGACCAGAAAACAAATTTTGATATGCGTCGGCTTACCTAAAATGAAAGGTTACGTGCCCTTGGCATGCTACAGATCGGCACAACACAGGCGGTTGTGGCGCGGACGATGAATGTTTCTCAGTCTGTCATAAGCAGGCTATGGTCCAGATACCGTGATACACAATCTGTACAGGACAGACCACGCTCAGGTCGACCAAGGGCGACAACTCAAGCCCAGGATCGATTTATCCGTACCTTGGCCTTGAGAAATCGTGTCATCACAGCAAATCAGATCAGCGCTCGTCTTCAAACAGACACTGGTGTGAGAGTGAGTGGCCAGACGATTCGGAATCGACTGCATAGGGGTCACCTTCGTGCCCAACTTCCTCGCGTGATCCATTGTTTGAGAGATCATCACATTCAGGCAAGACTTCGTTGGTGTAGGGATCGTCAACACTGGGATAATCGACGCTGGAGCAATGTGATGTTTTCAGATGAGTCAAGGTTCACTGTTGATTTTTTGGACAGACGTAGGAGGGTGTGGCGTCGTCGTAACGAGCGCTTCCAAGACGTTAACGTCATCAGACATGATCGATTTGGGGGTGGTTCTGTTATGGTGTGGGGAGGCATCACTGTTGCTGGAAGAACGGCTTTACATGTTGTTGCAGGGCGTGTTACAGGCCAGTACTACCGGGATAACATCTTGGCAGTCCATGTTGTGCCGTTCGCACGACGTCATGGCCGCCGTTTCATCTTCCAGGATGACAACGCAAGATGTCACAGGGCCAGGATCGTTACTGGTTACCTCCAACAACAGAACATCACCACACTACCTTGGCCAGCACTGAGTCCTGACCTCTCCCCCATCGAGCATGTCTGGGACATGCTTGGACAGAGGTTACGTCAACGTCAACAACGTCCTGCCAATGTCCAAGAACTTGCTGCTGCGTTGCAACAGGAATGGGACAATCTGGACCAAAATGACCTTAGACGTCTCATTAGGAGTATGCCACGTCGGATCAATGCTTGTTTGGCAAACAGAGGAGGATTTACCCGTTACTGACTTGGTTGTGATGCTGTGGTAACTTTGCTGTTTGACCCCGGGTATCATTTTACCCTTATAATGGTCAGTCTGTGCCTTACTTAGTCTAACGATCATTTGGAATAAATCGATGAATGTGAACTTCATTTCATTTTATCATTTGTTTCTTCGTCAGTTTCATTAGGTGACTTTAATAACACTTAAAAATCAAATATCCCCTACTTTTTTTGAATAGTATATTTGAATTTGTTTAAAGGACAATATTGGTGTCAGTCATTATAAAATATGTGATAGAGCCCTGCCCATCCATTGGTCCCGACCATTATTCCACAATTCCTATCTTTTCTATTTCATACAAATTATTGAGAGATATTAAACTATATTCCTTTCTTTTCCATTCCATTCAGTTTCATAAATTGTTTCAATAATTACCAAAAATCTGTACATAATATTTTCGACATTTTATAATGTCTTATCAATGCGAATTTGATTTATTTATGATCATACCAAAGTTCTCTGTATAGCATTTTCAACATTTTTTAATGCCTTATCAATGCGATTTTGATCTATTTATGATCATGTGTTTGATGTGTAAAATGTAAAGATTGGTTAAATTATAGAGATAGTTTCATGTGGAAATAAATCAATTTATCATATTCTGCTAATATAAAAAAACCGATTAGTTGTTTAAATACGGTACTACATAATACTATTAGTTATAATTTACAGCAAATACCAGGATTCAATTTTCTTCTCAAGATGTTGAATCATTGAGATAGAATCCTTGATGCATGTGATGCAATAGGATAATTTTTTGATTGAATGAAATATGGAATTGAAATATTAAAGGAGAAGTCAAACTTTATATTTTTATTATTATATCCAGTGTTGGTAAAGTTGAATATATACTATTCAAAAAAAGTAGGGGATATTTGATTTTGGGGGCATAATACTAAAATATGCAAATGACTACGAAAAAAGTCACTATAGAACCTAACAGAAGAAACATTTCCAGTTACATGTGACGCCCAAACGCACTAATAGCTACCGCATGGAATGCAGGTGATGCTTGGGATCATCATGGGGGTCCAACCCAAGATTTGCACGACTCGGACTTTGAATGTTACAGTCATTGTGGCATTGAATTCCAGGGTGGAAACATCAGTTTAATTGTTTTAGTGACCAGAAAACAAATTTTGATATGCGTCGGCTTACCTAAAATGAAAGGTTACGTGCCCTTGGCATGCTACAGATCGGCACAACACAGGCGGTTGTGGCGCGGACGATGAATGTTTCTCAGTCTGTCATAAGCAGGCTATGGTCCAGATACCGTGATACACAATCTGTACAGGACAGACCACGCTCAGGTCGACCAAGGGCGACAACTCAAGCCCAGGATCGATTTATCCGTACCTTGGCCTTGAGAAATCGTGTCATCACAGCAAATCAGATCAGCGCTCGTCTTCAAACAGACACTGGTGTGAGAGTGAGTGGCCAGACGATTCGGAATCGACTGCATAGGGGTCACCTTCGTGCCCAACTTCCTCGCGTGATCCATTGTTTGAGAGATCATCACATTCAGGCAAGACTTCGTTGGTGTAGGGATCGTCAACACTGGGATAATCGACGCTGGAGCAATGTGATGTTTTCAGATGAGTCAAGGTTCACTGTTGATTTTTTGGACAGACGTAGGAGGGTGTGGCGTCGTCGTAACGAGCGCTTCCAAGACGTTAACGTCATCAGACATGATCGATTTGGGGGTGGTTCTGTTATGGTGTGGGGAGGCATCACTGTTGCTGGAAGAACGGCTTTACATGTTGTTGCAGGGCGTGTTACAGGCCAGTACTACCGGGATAACATCTTGGCAGTCCATGTTGTGCCGTTCGCACGACGTCATGGCCGCCGTTTCATCTTCCAGGATGACAACGCAAGATGTCACAGGGCCAGGATCGTTACTGGTTACCTCCAACAACAGAACATCACCACACTACCTTGGCCAGCACTGAGTCCTGACCTCTCCCCCATCGAGCATGTCTGGGACATGCTTGGACAGAGGTTACGTCAACGTCAACAACGTCCTGCCAATGTCCAAGAACTTGCTGCTGCGTTGCAACAGGAATGGGACAATCTGGACCAAAATGACCTTAGACGTCTCATTAGGAGTATGCCACGTCGGATCAATGCTTGTTTGGCAAACAGAGGAGGATTTACCCGTTACTGACTTGGTTGTGATGCTGTGGTAACTTTGCTGTTTGACCCCGGGTATCATTTTACCCTTATAATGGTCAGTCTGTGCCTTACTTAGTCTAACGATCATTTGGAATAAATCGATGAATGTGAACTTCATTTCATTTTATCATTTGTTTCTTCGTCAGTTTCATTAGGTGACTTTAATAACACTTAAAAATCAAATATCCCCTACTTTTTTTGAATAGTATATTTGAATTTGTTTAAAGGACAATATTGGTGTCAGTCATTATAAAATATGTGATAGAGCTCGTTAAATACATCCCAAATATAATTTTAACACAGAGATCATTGCTACGATAGCTGAGAAACAAGCACGTGAAGAAACGGGAAGTGATGTCAAACATGACAAACACCAGTTGTCTTTCTATATAACAGACTGAATTAACGAGCGGTAACAGACAAACGATCGAATTTCATTTCACTGATAATTCAGTTGAAGATGTAAAGTTGTTATATGAGACGATGAGAGGATATCTGACAATTCAAAAAAAGAATTGGCTGCCAGTAGATAAAAGATAACAAAAAAATTAGAAAAAGTCCGTGCATTACCATGTTTTTATTAAGAACAGAATGAATAAAAACGGGAGAATGCACAGGATTTTTCTATTTTTCTCGTGTCCCTAGTGACAGCCAATTCTATTTTTGAATTGTGAGATACCCTCCCACCGTCCCATATAATAACTTTTCTACTTCAATGGAATTATCAGTGAAGTGAAATTCGATTGTTTGTCTGTTACCGCTCGTTACTTCAGTCTGTTATATAGAAAGACAACTCGTGTTTGTCATGTTTGACGTCACTTCCTGTTTCTTCACGTGCTTGTTTCTCAGCTATCGTAGCAATGATCTCTGTGTTAAAATTATATTTGGGATGTATTTAACGAACTCTATCTCATATTTTAAAATGACTGACACCAATATTGTCCTTTAACACGTCATATGAATTCTGTCATCAGATGTACATGTAAGCATGGCCTTTTAAAACATAATTTACAACCGTAAATGTAGGAACTATGGGAATACTTTACTTGAAGTTAATGTGGTATTGGGGTGTATAGGCCACAAGATGGACTCGATTGTTTATGACAATCAGAAGGGCTAATTAAAAACAGCCATCTTACATTTCACACCATCCCAGAATTCCCTCTAGGATCAAAGCCTTTTATTAATTAAGGGAAGTAACTCAACACAAAGAACTCAAGAAGGCTTCAGACCACTATTCCTTAATAATGTGGATAAGTTGGTTGAAACAGACCATGCAAAATCTTTTCTTATGGCTACAATACAATAACTTATTAGCATTTCCTATCAAGATCTCTTTATTTGCTGCAGAAACAAAAAAGCATTTCCTATGAAAATTTCTTCATTTGCTACAGTAACTAATTAGTATTTTCTTTGAATCTCTTCATTTGCTGCAACAGCAATAGCATTTCCAATCAAATGTTCTTCATTTTACTGTAATAACGAACAAAATTATTTTTTATTTTTCTGTAATAATTAGTTAGCATTTCCTATCAAAGTTCTTCATTTTGCTGCAATCATTCATTAGCATTTCCTATCAGTATCTTACACATCTTGTTGAATCCCCTATGAATGAAATTTATAGATAAAATTACAAACTGTATGTTATCTGACTAATAAACAGGTTGTCTGTACCACCTGCTGTTTACTGCTGGCTAGCTGAGGTGGTTGCCTAAACTGTCAATACATATTCTACTTGTAAATATTTTATTAACAGTCTTGAAGTGTTGTTGAATGTAATTCATGTTTATTTGTGTATTATATAATGTACTGGTAGATATTTATATAGCAATAAATGTACACATAGTTTTTACCAAATACATTTATATCATAAATATCTTCTATTTTAAATAGTATTTGTATCAGAATGACAAAGGGCTTGCCTTATTGTAAAAATCCAAACCTTTAATGCCAAAGGCATAATATAGCACAACTTGTTGTTTTAAAAGATATTCTATTAAGATTTCATATTTTGTGATAAGAATAACTGATACATCCTGGTTGGCTTTATTAAATTGATAATTTTTGTCACAGACAACAAAGTATTGCCTGTTTTATAAGCATACTTAAAATATGTTGTATATTGTTGTTGCCTCTATCAGTCCATCAACATTATCTGTCATCTAGTCTTTTATACATATTACATTTATTGTCCATGTATGTTTGCTTTAGCGATGCATGAAGAAGGCTTGAAAATTCCAGTGTTTTCTGATCAAAATTGCAGTTATTGCCCTTGATCACTTTCTATAATCTTGTGAAAATGGATCATGTTGTAAAATCTTAATCAATGCTCCAATGATGATTTACAGATTTTGCTTGTTTTTGTCAAATGTAATGCTAGGATGATTTATTAGCTGGCTGTATGTTATCTGGCAACCTATCTTTGATATTATTTATTGATACCAGCATGAACTCTAATGACACACTTGTTCATTCATACCCCTAATCGCTATTCTCGTTGTCTTCTTTTCTGCTCTGCTTCATCTCTTTATCCTCACTTCAAGCAGTCAGTTTTTTTGTCACTGGAATCAACCATTCGTATCCACAACTTGACAAAGCTTGCTGGAAACCATGGGGTCATTTTACATGTAGTCAAACTTGTTAGTGTTAATAACAGTATGAATTATCCAGTTACACATCGCATAATTTACAGGACACAATTCTATGGAATATAACTTTTTGACTAGGATTTCCTTGTCTTTACTTTATCAAGCAATATTAGGATTCCATAGTCTTTACTTTATCAAGCAATATCAGGATTCCCTAGTCTTTACTTTATCAAGCAATATCAGGATTCCCTAGTCTTTACTTGATCAAGCAATATCAGGATTCCCTAGTCTTTACTTTATCAAGCAATATCAGGATTCCCTAGTCTTTACTTTATCAAGCAATATCAGGATTCCCTAGTCTTTACTTGATCAAGCAATATCAGGATTCCCTAGTCTTTACTTTATCAAGCAATATCAGGATTCCCTAGTCTTTACTTTATCAAGCAATATCAGGATTCCCTAGTCTTTACTTGATCAAGCAATATTAGGATTCCCTAGTCTTTACTTTATCAAGCAATATTAGGATTCCCTGGTCTTTACTTTATTAAGCAATATTATTTATTTACATGTAGTATATTAGTGAAACGAGAACATCCAAGTTATTGACATTCTAGTTTTCGTGTAATCCACTCAAGGTTGAATAACTGTTTTATTCTGTCTAGAAAGCAGCACTTGTCTGATTCCTTTGACATTTCTAAAGTAAATTTGCTATAAAGATTTTTGAATAACCAAAATGTCTTATATGGTGTTAAAAAAACAAAACATACTAAACAAAGGTTCTCTACTCTTAAACACAAAGGTGAATAACTTTTATAACCTGAAGAACCATAACTTGTATCATGTGGCATCAGGTCTTTTAGTGCACATGCTACAAAACTATGGAATGGTTTTCCTATTAATTTATGCAGTTGTCAAACTATATCTTTACTTTTAAACATTGTCCAGAAAGTATTTATCGGGTGGTTATTTCTAATAAAAGTATGGCAAATTTGATATATACATGTATGGAAAGTATAGACACAATCTTACTAGAAAAATACTGGACTACCTGAAAAACACCCATGGGGCAAGCACTGGGAAAAAATGTCAGGGTATCACTAACTGGCAACCTGACTGTTGTCTGCCAGCTTATTGTGTGCTAGCTTGACTGACGGAGTGGTTGTTATTTCTTGATCAAATGGTTAGGCGGTTTTGGGAACATTGTACAGTGTCAACGTACAAAAGACTGCAGTTAAACGGCAAAAAATGAAGTTAACAGAAAATAATTAAGAATTTACTTATACCTCAATATGTATGGTAAATGTACAGTAAGTAATGAAAAATACATTCTGACAAATGGACCCTCCCATAACAAAGCAAGGTGACAGACATGGCGTCTAACAACAGTTTATTTATAGCTATAGGTATCTCCCGGCGATAACAAGGTTTTGGGAGGGATTTGAAACAAGTGTTTGATAGATTAATTTGTTTGAATATGTTTTTAATCCATAACATCAAATCACACAGTTTGTACGCGGGGAAAGTATCTTTAAGAAAACATTGAACACATTTATTTTTTTTGTGGGCTATCAAAATCAAAATATGAACAGGACTTAGAAAATAGTCTTAATTCAATCAAATTAAAAAGAGGTCCATGAAAAGATTTTAAAGTTTGAATGACCTGAAACTAACTAATATTTATGAATTTATGTTACAATGATAATGATCGTAGTTTGTGTAGTAGAACATATCTAGAAAATCAGCTGCCGTCATTCTACAGATCTGATTGAATAATGTCATTTGCAGGAATTGCGTCAATAGATAAAAAGTCGATCAATGATTGTATTGGGTATCACCGTATCAGCTAGACGGGGATTGTTGTCATCAAGCTATTTTACAAATTATGGCGTGAAAAATATAACTTTAAAATACATTACGAAACTTGAAACAAGATTTAGTGAGACAAGTTAACTCAGTGTTTCTCTTTTGTTTTGAAAAAGGACGTGGTCGAAAATAAAGTGTGACACTATACATGTAGATCCATTTTACTACAGCATTTTTCAAAAACACTTCGGCTGGACTGTAGGAAAAACCTGCGAAATTTGAGACTAACAGTAGTTAGCTATGATATTAGTGGTGGGTGTCCTGTACAAAGCAGTCCACCATTTTGGAGTTTATGTTGTGTGAATATAGCATCTCTATAGGCAGGGGGAGCCATGGTGGCTAAGAGGGTAAGACGCTGGCCTGGAGCTTGGGTGTTCGATCCCTGCACTGGCCGAGAAAGTTCATCGGGATTTTCCGATGTGGTTTCCCCTTGTCAGTGGTGCAGGAAGGAGGGCCTGACAAGGACAGTTGTCTAGTCATTTGTATGGGATGATTAACTGAGGTCACGTGTATACATTGGCATGCACGTAAAAGATCCCTTTGCAGTTGGAATTCGATATAAGAGTAGGCCATAGTGCCGCTGCCTGGGCAAAATTTCCCTCATAGCTCACTGTCTGGCGTATGCCCATCTTCATTGGCCCAGTCGGAGCAGAAAAGTAGGACATTAAGCCCCATTTCATTTCATTTCATTTCAATAGGCAGATTTTGCTTGTACATAATGCATCTTCAATGTTTGCATTGTATGTTTTTTGTGTGATTGTTTTCCTGCATTATACAAAATGTATTTAGCAGATTTGATCGTGTTGGATTTCAAATACTCTATAAATACATTATTACATTAAGTTGTTTTTGGCTCAGCAAGAAAGTTGAGACTTAAACCAGTCAAATCTCCTGGACATATTTGGCTTCTTTGCAAAATCCTTTCATCCTTTTGACCCATCCACATGTTGCAATATTATCAACATTATGAAAATTAATTATGAATGTCAAGGTTAATTTTCGTACGATTCTGTAAAAAAAAATTTTGAGGTACCAGTACGTGAATAGAAAAGTGATGAAATTTCATAATTGTCTCTACTGCTAAAATGGCTATGAATTTTACTTCCTTTTGTGGCAGAAAACGAAATGAGGAAAGAAAAAATTAGATTAGATGTAGCCATCAGTTTTGCCTTGATACAATTTAATCATTTGATAGAAGAAATGTGTTAGGAGTACATCACATACAGACAAGTACAAATTAAAAGAGAGAGAGAAATGGGGTTTAAGGTCAACTCGACACAAACTAGGTCATTTAGGGACTAACATGGTCTAATTTTATTTCAACAACTTGCTTGCACATAGGTGTCTTTAGCAGTGGGAGGAAACCAGAGGACCCGGAGAAAACCCACGAGGTTGGACAGGCGACCCTACTCCTTGTCACATACAACCGGGGATTCGAAACCACGCCAGTCGACTCAATGACAGACTTTATGATACAGCGCGCGCACGCTAACCATTCAGCCATCCCCCCCCCCCCCCCAAATTAAAGGAAACTGTCGGCATAGATATTTGAATATTCAAATTGAATAATTTTCCAAGATTATTGAAACTGTTTTTTGTCTATCTTAGGCAATATTTAAATATATTTATTTATTCAGTGAAAAAAATTAAAGAGATGAAGAATATTGGTTTGACTGTTTAAAGAAATCTTAACATTCACTATAAACAATTCATAGATTGAGCATTTGAATAATAAAATTCAGATATTGATTTGCAATATTGAAATAATAATTGGATATGATGATTAGTTATAAGATTGTTGTATATAATCCATCGGAGTTGATATTCATATCTCATCTTACTGTAAAATGGGTGTATTTCATATATTTATGTGTTGTGGGATGACAATCTGACTTGATTGAATATTATACCTCTACAGATCTAACTGATTGTGTATTCCTCTGTCAACATAGTAAGTTAAAAACAATGGTGTGCGGAGGTTTGCTGATGCCCGGACCAACTTCTCAAATTAAGTAGGGCAGCTTGTACACCTAAGTTAACAGCGGTAATTTCAAATTAAAAAAAAACTTAATTTAATTTCACTCTTTGAATAGATGACCAACTGAAATGCATGTCCAGGCCTTTCTCCCCACTCACTGGTTGAAAAAAAAACTAAATTTATGAATCTTGCAATAACTTAATAACTCAACATACATGTAATGCACTAATTCAATTTGATCAAACTCCCTTTTCAAATTGCGTTAAAAAGAAACAAAGCGAAAAAAACAAATTATGTACAAGAAAGGATTTGCTCTATGCGTACTTTTTCAAAGAGATAAGCTTTCTGTCATTAAAGCTAAACCGTTATATACACCTGTCAATCATTGAATAATAAACACCTGTGTTGTCCATGGCCTCTGGTAGTGAATCTATAAAATTAATATGTTTATATGGTGTAAATAATCTATAGATAGATTAATCATACACTTATTCATATTGTCAGCTTTTGAAGAGGGGTTAATATCCATATTAGTTTGACAGTTATTTTCATTTGACAGGAGTTTGAAGGATTTGTGAGATTTTGTTCTGTACGATAAATATATTTGATTAATATATTTAATTTTAAATGAAAGGTGGGACCTTCGTGTGAAGTAATTTCTGTCATGTAAATGTAATTGAATATATATTTCTAAAACTTTATGTCAGTTTCATATTTGATTATCACAGGTTTATTTTATAAAACCACATTAACTCTCCTGTCTATCACATAGACTTTTAAACATAGATATGAAGCATAGAAATTAACATAAAGTAACCTAAATCTACTTTTGAATCCATGGCTTACTTGGAAAAACTGGATATTTATTCTGCCAACCGTGGCTTCAGCAAAATGTCAAGTAAAACTTCAGAGAATCTTAGATGCATCTGTTCTTGTGACCTAATTTAGGTGTATTTTTTTAAAAAAAAAATGTTAATAGAAAACATTCTGATTGGCTATGGATTGATCATTGGGGAATTGAGTGAAATTACAGCCCCACCCCCTTCAGTAAAATAAAATTTCAAGACTCTCAGTTCTCTAAATTAACCAAATCTACACTTCATTTACGTGCTCCATGAGACACTCAACCAGTTTGATAAAGGGCTACCTCCTGAAACATATCCTGCATTAAACTTATTTCATTTTGAATAAAGTCATGTCAAGTTTGTTAATTAGATTGTTTTAGGAAGATTATTTCCTTCCTAACCTAGCAGTAGCCTGCACTCTCCCTAGGATTCTTTCACCCATTTTCTGTATAATTAATATGAAGAATGACGTCCGTGTTATATATAGTTTGTTATATTTCAGAAGCAGACAAACTCCTGCTGTTAGACAATGATGAACCTTTTAAACATTCTATATAGATTGTTATATATTGTAGACAAGTTTTAGAATAAATTGATGTTATTTATTTTTCAGGCCTATGAGAGAATGAATGTTGCAGATGCTCTACATTCGGTCACATTTCAGGATGGTGATATTATAATTCGGCAGGTAGGTTCTTTGATATTACTCTAAAAACCTTGGCGCTTACCTCAAAATACTTCATTGGTCGAAATAAAATGAAATAAAATGGAGGTTTAACATCCTATTTTTGTGCACCAAGAAGACTCAAAGATTGAATTCAATGAAGAACATGCTTAAACACTGCAGTCCAGACAAAATGTATATCATAGAACACTGCATGGCGTATGCCCATCTTCATTGGCCTGGTTGGTAGAGAGAAATAGTCTGAATTATCTTGTGTACTTTCAATATTTTAAATTTTAAATAGAAACTTCCCCTTGGTTTGAAACCACTGGATTAAATAAAACAATTGGTGAGAACCAGGCAGTGATTGGTCGTAAAAATTATATTTTCTTAGACAAACGAGTCAACAAAGTGGCCTAAAATTGATAATAGTAAATTGTTATGGTCATACCGTGTTACATATTGTAGCGTAGAGATGGATTAATGGTAACCTGTTGCCATAACCAGTTACATATATCATAATTACCGTCCATATTGGTCAGTATTTGAATCAATAGTCAGTAATGATTTATATACTAGTCAAAGTGGTTAACATTCAACTCAAGTAGCTCTCAATAAAATCATACGAAAAACAATTTATCTTAGAAAGCTCAAATACGTGACATGTAAAACACTTTTAATGTCAGAAGATGGTAATGAATAATAAATCTAGTCTGTTACAAGTTGAGCAAAATCTCAAAATTATCTTATTTGCTCTTTGCTAATTGAGTTACGTGTAATTTGTTATAAGCTAGAGATATAATTAGTTAATCAGTAGGTCAAGAGTTTTACAATAAAAACAAGTAGTTTACTTGTAAGTCTGTAAATTTCATCAGCTTACAAAAATAACACATCATAAGGGAAGAACAGTCTATAAAATTTTATCTTCTTTTTATTTGGATATTTTGGGGTTTCCCCTTATCAGTGGTGCAAGACGGAGGTTATTCATGTGGGGAAAAAAAACTTAGGTCCCATGGCCTGCTAGTAAATGAACCCTTGAATGTTGGAGTTAGACTAAGAGTAGACTGAAATGTCACTGCCTGGGCAAACATTCTGTCATAGCACGCTTCATGCATGTATTCATTTGTCCGGTTGGTGCAGAGAATTGGATGTTAAACCCCATTTGATATATTTTTTGTATATTATAGGGAGATAATGCAGACTGTATGTTTTTTCTACAAGAAGGGGATGTCCGATTTACAGTTAGAGTAAGTTTCTTATTTTGTTTTTATATCAAGAACATTTTTTTTATGGGTCATTGAGGTGTTGGAAGAATGATATTAAAATTGCTGATTCCAATTTTAGGATGATATTAATTTCTTCAGGACTTCCCACACTAGAATGTACTCAAATTGGTTATTTAACATTTAATCAAAAAAAAACCCAAACAAAATACCATATGTAGATAATCTTGGATACAAATGGATTAAAATTAATATTTTGGAGGTGGCACTGGCTTGTTTATATCATCTGTAGAGTATTGTGTTGTGAATGTTGCAAAATTTTCATTGCTCTGTATAATATTTTCTTCTCTGTTTTTTTTTTTATTATACTTTTAAACAAGCTTTTGTGTAGTTTTCCAAAATCTGAAACAAAAAAAGAATTTGATAAGAGTCAACCAAATCATATGTGTATAAGATTATAGATAATATCAAGTCAGACACAAATTCAGACTTTGTTAAGCACAATCCCTTGGGTGCCTACTGTTAGTCTGTTGTGTCCTACACAGATGTGTCTTCTTACTTACATGTTTTAATTGATATATCTGGCACAACGTTCAATCAACCTGTTTACAACTAAAAGTGATATTTCCTGATCAGCAAGTAAAAAAATCATATGCAAATATAGTTACTTATTTGAATGTTTATTCAACAACTGCTATGAATTTAAAAACACTCAGAAATGATTGGAAATAAATAGGAATAAATTTGTGGATATTTTATACCATATTTTCTATTGAAATATGTTAACTAGACTGTAGACTACACCGAATGATGCAGAAGCTATAAAGTTTAACTTACTGACATTTAATATTTGCTTTGTGGTGAACCTACGTGAGTTTTCTCTTTACATAAAACATCATCATTAGCTTGATCGGTGTTTTTATTGATTTCTTGATCAGCGTTTTCTTATCCTGTTAACTAATTGAACTGTTGAATTTGTCATAGATTTCTCAGGAAAACTGTTGTTACGAAACATGTGAACTTTTAACCTGTTTGTAAAATAGATTAGGTTGACTGTAAGAGTTTAAAAAAATCATTATGTAGCCATCCGATCTTTAATGCTTATCTCATACCTGGGCATGCTTAACTCTTACCTTAGTATACCTGGGCTATACTGGGCATGCTAAACTCTTACTTGAGTATACCTGGGCATGCTGAACTCTTCTTACCCGAGTATACCTGGGCATGCTGAACTGTTTTTACCTGAGTATACCTGGGAATTCTGAACTCTTACCTGGGTATACCTGGGCATGATGAACTCCTAAATGACGCTGGATAATGATAAAATGACACTGGATAATGATAATTTACACAAAATTTGCTTCGAACCCTGCTTGCACTCAACTCAGAACTATTAAAATGGTTGAATAACAATAACATTTCAGCTCTAAAAAGGAAAAAATAGAAGAGATGACTTTGTCATATTTAAACTGGAAATAAATTCCAACTTCATTAAGACACAACTAACAAACTAATCTCAATGATGATTATTCATCATCAGTTATCCATTATCTTAGTTCTAGAAATTTGAGTGATGCTTTGACACTAATCAACAAAAAAACAAAATTTGATGCTATTTTAATCAGGTTGTTATTATAGAAATCAGCTGGAGGTTTAAACAAGACTTATGTTTATGTTTTGTAGAACGATGCTAATGAAGAAAAGGAAGTCAACAGGTGTGCAACGGGTGGCTACTTCGGAGGTAAGCAAAATTTATTTCATAACATTAAGCGGCACAGGAATAATCTATTTATAAATTTTTATCCAAGATGTATCTCTGGTTCAGTTGTTTCCAAAAGCAATCAATAATCATTTGTTGAATTTTCTATTTCATATCAACGCTGTAAATTGTGAAAAAATACTACTGCATGTTTTGGGTTTTTTTTCCCTCCCTATTTAAGTGAAAGTTGTTGTAGTAATTGACATTTACATTACTGTATCTAGCTTCACTCAATATTTAAAAACTCTACTACTGGGTTTAGACAGAACCATGTTCTAAATTGTGTACAAGAATGGAAAGTGTTCAGACAAATCTAATTAAATAGTGATGAATCACTTCCACTGAGTGTTGCGCCAGCTATTACTAGTATTACATTTAGTGGTTAGCATGTGTGCGCACGCTGTAACATAAGGTCTGTCATTGGGTCAACTGAGGTAGTTTCGATTCCCTGGTTGTACGTGACAAGGAATAGGGTCACCTGTCCAACCTCAGGGGTTTTCTCTGGGTCCTCCGGTTTTCTCCCACTGCTAAAGACCCCTACATGCAAGCAAATTATTGAAATAGAATTGAACCATATGTTAGTCCCGAAATGACAGGGTGGATGATAAACCCCATCTCTGTTGGTCGAGGACGAGAACATTCCTCAGGATTTTCCAGCGAGGTTTCCCCTTGTGAATGGTACACAGTTGCAGACCAAAGGAGCTGGCAAGACAGTGTCTAATTGATTGCGCAAGGTCCTGTGTACACATTGGTGTGCATGTATAAGAACCATTGACAGTTTTAATTTTGGAAAAGATTAAGCCCTAGCGCTGCTGTCTAGGCAAAATGTCCCTCATAGGGCACTGCATGGTGTACGCCTATCTTCATTTTCCCGGTTGGTGTACAAAAGTACAATGTAGAACATGACACCTCATTTTATTTGATTTTGATACTTGCTAAATTAGCATTGTATCAATTTGAGGACACACCAAGTTTTCTGTCAGTGTTATTGGATCAAACCAGCTGGAATTTTGTATGTTAAATTTTAAAAAATATAATTTTAATAGAATTTAAATCATGTGACCATCAGAAAATGAAACTAGGCAATTAAGTTTAAACAAACATTGTTTTGTGAACTGACTGATTAAGTTAAAGAACTATAGATTCTCTATTTCAATAATGTATTATTTGCCTTGATCTGAGACATACATGTACTAACAAGCTGAAATAGCTTTTAACTTGATAAATCAGTTGATTATGTCTCAACTATCCTTGTCCACGTTCGACATACAGACTATTTATCTTGACTCTGGGAAGATAATCTTTCCCTTGATGTTGGTCATGTCTTCTATTTAATGTTTGTTGTGTAACATAATGATAAGACTAACTGAATATTATCATCATAGTTAAAATATTTTCTTTTAATGCTCAAACAAAGTTATATAATGGCATTATTGTTTCAGCTTTATTAGTTTTGGCCAGTTACCAAAACTAGATACTCTATTTCAAATGAAGAAAATAAACATTCCAGCTGTCGGACAGAATGAAAGCATATCTTTCTCTATTTAAATGTTTTCTTATTCATTAATAGAATAAACAATACAATCTGCTGAATTTAAATAACTAAATCCAAGTGTACTGTTCCTAACCTTGTTGAACTTGTGTGGCACACTGTGAAAGCTTCGTGGTCTAAGGGGAATAATTTGTGGTCTGTGAAGAGTTATTTCCCCTTTATCTTTCTGTGAAATATAATAAAAATGTTTTGATTTGATTTTACAGAGCTTGCACTTGTAACCCATAAACCCAGAGCTGCCACAGCACACTCTGTTGGAAAAACTAAAGTAGCAGGTAAGTTTACAAGTCAAATAAAAGTGCTTTTCCAACAGAATAGATCGATGTTCTCAATTAAAAGAAGTTTATCAACAGAATAGATCAATGATCTGGAGCCTTATTCCTGCCAACAGTAACTTATATATTTTAAGAAAGCAATAGTTAATGTTCTCTGGAATCTTGATTGTATAACGGGATAGTGACTAATTGCAGTTATTGATCTTAAACTCCGATTTCTAGCTCATTAATGTTCAAAAGATGAGTTATACTGTAAATATTACAAACTAATTCATAGTGTAACATAAAGACACTATACTGAGTTTACATATGTAAGATCAATCTTCTTACAGAAAATATTGTGTTAAATTTACATTGCTTTATTAGAGGAGAAAAATGAAATAATTTATTTAAATTCCTAATCTCTACTTTGCTGTAATTGTGCCTTGAAATTATTATTTCTATTTTTTCAGTTTTGGCAGTTGATGCTTTTGAACGTCTAATGGGTCCGTGTATGGATATTATGTCTAGAAATATAGATGAATATGAAGAACAGTTAGTTCAAGTTTTTGGTTCTAAAGCAAATATTACTGACCTACGATGACCTGCCCCTCCCCCACAAGTGCTTCCGTTAGATAATCTCTTCGGTATTTTATTTTTTGGCCCATGCAACTGCTTGTTTTGATTGGACAATTGATTGGTTGAGAATCAATTTGAACCAATCAGAAGTTGTTTTATTGCCGTACCAGTTTTGGAGTGTTCATATGATTTGTTCAACATCTTAAATCAGTCCACAGACAAACCTCAGAATCTTTGTTTTTATTTCTACCTAGCGAAAGAGAATTTCTATAGATGTGTGTTACATAGACAGTAGCACATCTTTAGTTCAACTTTATTTATGTATTTTTATTATTAATATTATTTGATTATGATTATGATATGACTTTATGTTCTTAGGAGATGATATTCTTAAAGTGCGGTTGTAGTTTGGGTAGGCAGTATTTAATATCAACTTAAAGAAACTAAACCTCTTTGATTTAGGCCCAAATAAAGTATGGAATTGATTTGATCCAATATTTTATTTCTGTTAGTCATGGGGTAAGGTCTATCCAATGAAATTTTTGTTTTCAAAGATTCATCAGCAGAAGTTGACTGGTTTACAAATTTGAAATTTTACTGTGTCGACATTTTTATGAGAAAATCGGTTACTTGTGACCTGACTTTATCTATAGACGTTAAATTTTCTCAAGATCAAAGAGGTCTAGTCATTTTAATTTTAAGAATAAAATATTTTCTGTGTTAACGTTATATTAAGTGTGCTAACATATTCACCATTTAATAAAGAGTGAGAGTGTGTATAAATGATAATCTATTATAGGGCAGGGGAAGAAAATCAAGTATTCACACAATTAGTCATACATGAGTTACTAAGTAAAGATCAGATATATATAAGATCAAGATTTTATAGGAAGCTTCTACACTATGATTAAATTTTTGATAATTTGGTGTTTCTGTTTTGGGTTTTTTTTTTTTTTCAAAAATGATGATGACAACTAAATTTTATAAATACAATTTTATCTTTTTGTATGCACTTACCTGTTAACCACTTAATTCTATATGTTTTCACACAACTAAAGTAAAGTTCACTTAACTAGTCAAATGTGTATGTTTTACAATATATGAAAGATATTGTGGAAAATAATAACATCAGTTTTTATTTAGTAACTCATTTATTACTTACTGGATATATGTGGAAATTATTACTTTTAATTGAAAGTTTATAGGCTAATGTGTATTAAGTATATATTTATATAATTAATTTACGGTATATGTTTAATATAGGTGGACATTTATTACAATATTTTATAAATGGTATAAATTATAAGTGTTCTCATATTATAGAAATAGATCACCCACTTGTGAAGTTAAAAATGTGTTATAATTAGAGATAACTGTTAACCATCACTTGAAAATCTTTTTCCCAATTGTTAGGATGTTCTGGATTTCTATGTCACAGACTTCTTTATCACAATAATGATTTAAGAAACTTGAAACATTTGCAATGTACATGTGTTTTCTGGCATTGGACAGACTTCATTCGGGCATGTCTTTGTTTTGTAAATTAAGCAGTGATGTGCTTACTCTTGCCAGAACACTTTTCATTTAGATTATTACAGATTGTTGAGGTACATTCACGACTAAGTAGCATAGGTGGATCACTAATAAAATGTACTGATAAACTTTTTAGAGTTAGATTCATTTAATAATTGTATCACATATATTTTTAAGAATCTCTGGGATGTTATATGCACTTGTTCTTCTTTTCCTTTCTTAATTGTATTTTGATAAGGCATACCAGCTGATGAACAATTGTTTGCCTTTTCTTTTTATATTTTCGGATCAGTGTACATGCAATAATGACAACATAATGTTGCCTTTTATACAGAAAGTTTCAACAAATAAATCTTTTAATTTATATCGCTACATTATTTGCGCAGTTGTGCAAGGTGTGTTGAAAGAATGGTAATTGCCCTCCTGTTGTCATAAATGTCTATAAATGAATGTTGAATATGTATTTTCATTCTTATGCCATACATACTGTGTTATGTGACTGATTTGGTTAAATTGTTGTATCACTCTAGGCTTCATCAGCTATAATAATTGTAAACATTGATTGATTGAAAATTGGTTATGGATATCTTATTGAATGATCAGTATTTTGGAAAACGTTGACTAATTGTCTTGATTTTGTGCTACTCAACTAAACAGAAAGTCTGTTATCTTTTGTATTCAGAATTAATTTATTCAAAATTACAGGACCTAAATGTTCCAGATCTAACAATCAAGTCAGAATAACAATAGTTCCTTAGATCAAAATATTTTCTGTCCTAGATTTTGGCCAGTCTTCTTGCCAGTTTAATGGCCCCAAATAGAACTGAAACCACCAAATATTTAAAGTTATTGTTTAATCATTAATAATATATATTTTGATTTGTTTAAAGAGTGAAGTTTACCACAGATCTCTTTATTTATGAATTGTATTGTAATAAAATTATTGAAATTGTTTTAATGTTAAGCACAAATATACACAATAATTAAAAGTCTATACTGCTGTATAAAAGTATTATCTTGTGTACAATATGTACATGTATTTCAATCATGGATGTATATGTCCTCTTTGGATATTCTTAAAGGCACTGCTAAATATATCTACAGTCAGGTTATTTTATAATGTATACCAATAATATACTAAAAAAAATAAATGTTAAGTATTAATGTACACTATATCTTAAATCATATCATTTGTTTTTAACAAAATAATTATGATAACAGCTCTTCAACATTTTTTGAGTTTAAGTTTTATTTATGGAAGTAAATGCTATCAGTGTTTGGTAAAAGTAATGTGTATGATATGGATATATGTATTAAGATATATAATATCTTGTCACCTCCCCCAACACCACCACCTCCAAACCCCATTCCCTGACAACTGCTCAATTCTTTGTACATAGACCAGCATTAAGGTTTTTTTTTTAATTTCTGAAATTTCACGTTTTGGTTTTTTTTTTTTTATGAAACAATCTCTTCTTAAAAGTTGTTCTAAATTTTTGTTGTTTGTAAAATTCCGATTTTAGTCACTCCTAGTGTTTAGGGTCAAGTGAAAAGCTTTATGTATACAAGTTGTGTTAGATGGAAAAATCTAATTTCATTAAAAAAAAAAAATGTTATTAAAATTAATTTGGTGTTGGGTTTTTTTTTCATCAGCATGATGAAGGTAACTCAATTGTGTATGATCGAACAAAATTCAAAATTTTGCTCCTATTCTTTCTTTTGCCGCAATGAAAAATCCTACCAAACCTGAAAATATAATCTGGGAAAAGTAACTCGGATAAATGCAGTGGAAATTTGCAATCGTAAGCAATTTCAAGTGGGTTACTTAAGTCCCAATGAAATATAAAACAATTCCACTGAGAACTTTGTCCTATATTGAGGTTGGGTGGGAGCCTCTGTGGCTCATTGAGTATGGCCTGGCTCAGTAACCTATGTAAACCAAGAAAGTTGTCAGTGGTGCAGAACTGAGGGTCTTTCATTTCAAAGTGTCTGGTTGATTCTGAGCTCAAAAGTAAACATTGATGTGCATATAAATGAACCCCTTGGCAATTGGAATTTGAAGAAAAGTAGGCAAAATAACTGTATGGGGTATGCTCATCTTCATTATCCCGGTCGGAGCAGAACATTAGGACTTTTAACCCCATTTCATTTCATTATCTTGGTTGGTGCAGAAAAGTAAGACATTAAACTAGATTTCATTTCTGTATTGGGTTCACAAGATTTAAACATAAATGGGAAATAATACTGCAAAATGTGTTTGAAAATAAAGATTTAAAATGAAAATATTTGTTGTGTATGGTGTTCAACAAAAATGGGGAGGTAATGCCTATGACGAGGACTTGAGTAAATTTGACTTAAACAGTCGAATGTTAAATGTGAGGAAGTAAAAACAGGATTCATTTAATTTATATAAAATATAAACATTTTTAATGTATAAAGCTTAGATCTCATACAATAATAAGGTACACTCCATCAATATTGCATATACATTTATAAAATAACAATAGGAAATTATTATTCTCACTGCATGGATTACAAATTGCAAGTTTTCTTTTATATTTCAACTGCCAACAGGGCAATCTTCATAAAATTTCGCTGACTTAATTATTAGAACATTGATGAGAACAAGGCTGTGATTAATCAACAATTTAATAATTTCATTTGGTAGGTTAGTACAACATACTTTTTATATTAAATAAAGACTGTCGCATTTGTACTATGAGTAAAATTACATTTTGTATTCCATATAGTGGGAAGGTTAAAGTAAATCAGTAAATAGAATAAATCAAACAAATATAATTCTTTAAAGAGGCACCATCTCTTAGTACCACAGTTTTGAATCCTAAAACATTTCCTATATTTTAGTTCATATATATCATATTTTTGCCTAGACAGAGAGACAAAAATATATATTTCATTATTCACTTTAAACAGGCCTAAAATAATAAAACACATAAACTGTGAAACAAATATTGGTGTGGGCAATCATAATAATAGCAGGGATTAATTAATTAATGTGATGAGCAGTCATAATACTAGCAGGTCAAAACAATAAACTAACAGTGATGATCTGTTTTGTCTATTGATAAAATTATACAAATTAGCATTTCATACCATGATCCATTAATTTGATTCCAGACAGGGCTATTTCTTCACGTTTTGGTGTCCTGTTTGTATATGAATATCCATCTTTATTAACAGTGTCCTGTGAAATCAGGAAATGCCCCTCTATGTAATAAAGGTTATCAAAGTTAGCAAATTAAAGAGACAAATAACTTATTTTTATTGGTAATTAGTAAACATCTGATTTCTTGTAGGTGTGTTAAAAAATATGTACAAGATTATGTCCAACAAGAAATCAGAAAGACAAAAGTCCATGTACATAAATTATTGTAGTGTTCTTGATAGAAAATACAAGTTTTTGATTATCTGAGACTAAGAATTATGAACAGAGGACTTAGTTCAGGCAGAGCTAACCTCATGATTTTGTATGTTAGAAAATTCTGTTTATTTAGAAAATTTTAACTTGGTTAGTGAATCTTTTATTTTAAAGCTTATTAAATCGTCTGCTCCCGAATCTTGTTCATTAGATCGTGTTCCGACTCCTGTTCTTAAGGACCATCTAGACAAAGTTATTCCAGTTTTTACCAATATTTTCTGAATCTGTTTTGTCATCTGGGGTTTCCCAAGGTTCTGTTCTTGGTCCGATTTTATTTACCCTTTATACGTCACTATTAGGTGATGTTGTCAGAAAATATGGACTCAGCTTTCATTTGTATGCCGATGATACTAAATTATATATTTCATCTACACCTAATTGTCCATCTTCTTTCAATTTATCAAGATTGCAACTTGAGAACTCTATTAGTGAAATTAGAAAATGGATGTCAAAGAAATTTCTAAAATTGAATGATGATAAAACTGAATATTTGATATTAGGCTCAAGGCATCAATTAAACATACATTATGCAAGAGCTAATTCTGCCAATTCTTTACTGGATTAGAACCCCTGTCTGCTGCTTCTAATTAAATCAAAAAATGGATAATGGAGACTATGTTTTTTATCGTACCAACTTTAGTAATGATGATCAAGGCTAGGTTCAAAATTCGATCACTAATACTTGGTTCAGGGCGGATCAATTTGACTGAGATTTTCTGCAAATTTCCTTTACATTATCTAGTTTTTAACTATTGTAGTGAGAACTACCAGCTCTTTATCTAATCTTCCATAAAGTATCTTTATGTAAATTTATACATGATAACCCCCCTGTTTTAATTGGTAATTGTGATGTATTTTCATATTATTCTACCCGTAATATTGCTTATGGGAGCTCTAGTAAATAGTATTTGTAAATTGTGCTATTTTGATATCAGAAATATAGGTAAAATACTAAATTTGTAACTGTAGAGACTACTTAGTCACTTGTTAATTCTCTTTTCACTTCTCGATTAGATAACTTTTATTCACCTTTAGTTGGTTTACCTTAAAAGCTTTTAGATAAATAACAAAAAGTGCAGAATACTGTAGCTAGACAAGTTACTTTAACAAAGAAATGTGAACACATCTGTTTTAAATAATTTAGACTGGTTACCTGTTAAATACCAAACTGATTTTAAGATTTTATTACTTATTTTTAAATGTTTAAATAATTTAGCTCCTGTTTACCTCTCAGATCTTCTGGAACTTTATATACTTGGCCGGACATTACGTACATAAACTACTTTTAAAGCCTAAAACTGTTCAACTAGTCTCTTATGGTCAACACTCTGTTAGTTTTCAAGGACCTGTTTTATGGAATAATCTACCATTTAGTTTAAGATGTTGTACATCTCTACGTTCTTTTAAAAAACAACTTAAAACACATTTATTTAATAGTGAAAGGGCACACTATAAATATGCTCTAATAATAATATAGAGGATCCAAATTCACCATTTATTTTACCTTAATCTCTATACATTTTATTAGTATTATGGAATTTTATTTTTGGATTAAATCCAAGTATAGATATCTAATTTTCATAGTAAGCCTTGATTGATTTTCCTTTGCCTCTACTTACCTTATTAGACAATATTATAGTGCTCTATATCAAATACTGGTACATAAAATACATCATGTGGCCACCCTACTCTGGTTGTAAATTATCACATTGTTAACACTCTAAAGCTAGATTATTAATCATCACAGATAAATACAAACATAAAATATAACACAAACATGCATGATAATCCATAACTATTATTATGGACCTTATAATAAGGTCCATATGCTATTATGAAGTATCACCTCAGAATAAATAATCATTTAGAATCTTAATGTGGCCAAATTACCATACCGGTAATTTCTATTGTTTTAACAGTTTCTTTTGTTTAAATTTGCTTTTGTTTAACAGTACACAAATTACCAATAATTTCTTTTAAATAACAGTACACAAATTACCAGTTATTTCTTTTACTTAACATTACACAAATTGATGATAATAACTTCCTTTGGTTAACAGTACACAAATTAATGATAATAACTTCCTTTGGTTATATAAACAGTACACAAATTAATGATAATAATTTCCTTTGGTTAACAGTACACAAATTAATGATAATAATTTCCTTTGCTTAATAGTACACTCATTAATGATATTTTTTTATGCTTAACAGTAGCCCACTTAAAGTAATGGTAAATGTGTTTGCTTTACAGTACACAAATCAAGAAAGGCCTACACAAATAACAATATAAAAGGCTTTGAGTTCTGGTGTATGGGTTAGCCAAAAGAGAGGAATCCATTCTGAAACTTGACACTCATTTACTTTGTCTTCTTGATCTCCCCTCTTTTTCTTTATTTTATGGTGCAATTAAATTATTATTGTTAATCAGAAGTGATATATACACAGTAGGCTTCAATATCTGGTTAAATGAGACACAGAGTTAGGGAATATGCATCAATTAAAGTCCTGTATTCCAAGACCTTTATATTTGTATGTAATGCATGTATATTAGATATTCAGCTTTGAAGCTGGTATTCTTCATAATAACATTTTTACAAAAAATTGACTGAAAATTACTAAATCAGAACAAGACTGACTTAATGACCACCAAAGACAGCAATATAATTTCTGTGACGTTTTGAGCTTTGGAAAGTTAAAAACAGTCATTTTTTTTAAGACTAATATGCTGGAAACTTAAAACTGGCAAAAAAATAAATTTTTTTTTACATTTTGTGCCATATCTTAAATTAGGGCCTGTCTCATTTAACCAGAGCTTATCATCAGTTATCACCTATTTTAAAGTTTGAGAACGAAATAAATGGAATGTGTTAAATAAATGAGATCTGCAGTTAAAGTAGTTATATAATACAATCATAGAAATAAACACAAATAATTCAACAGGTAGGTAGTTAAATTCTATCCAAATATCATTTGGAGAAAATGTCTACATTGTCGGTCTAATCTCCCTCTGTAATTTTACAGCAACTTGTACAGGTATTGTTTCAATTTAAATCTGACTCTTTAAAGGCACTCCACCACTTCTAGTGAGCTAATCAAATTAATTTGAATAAACTTGAATCAGCATCTTCTAATCAATGTCTCTACTAAATTTGGCTTAAATTGAAATCTGTCATGCAGTCCTGAGTAGGCTACAGTTTAGTTTGAAATTTTCTGAAGTGATATATAATGTCAAAAGTAGTGGTGCTGAGATTAAATTTTTGGGGTTTACTACAAATGTTTTAGACTTAGATATCTTAGTTTTCTACTTCTTAAACCTAATTTATATGAAAAATTCAAATATTTCTGTTGAAATAAGTAATATTTACTACAATATTAAACCATAAAAATGTAACAGAATTATCATTTCTTGTAATATGAACCAGTAATGTCATGGATAATAGCTCTCATTTTCTGTGTATATTTCTATGATTTAAAGACAATATTATATCTGTGTTTAAATATTCACTTAATTTCTTCTTACATAGAATGTATCAGGATATCTAAGAGGATTAGGATGCTTCATTCTTTGATTGTAACCTACCAGGAACAAAACAAAGAAAAGAAATATAAGACAATAATATCAAGGTTAATTATCCCACGATTTGATGAAAAAGACATATGTACTGTTATGTGGGTAAATGTACAGCAGCAATGGAAATTGAAATGTGGAAATTTGGTGCTAGATGTCAATTGCCATGGGCAAGAAATCTAGAAACTAGCGTGGAGAGTGCTCAATGGAGAGGTGTACCACAGAGTGTTTTGAAATTTAAAGAGTTTTAAGTGTCCTATTCAAGTATAGCGTCAACAACTGAGGGGGGATAAAACATTTTTACATAGCATTTGGTGAGATCAGGTACATGCTGACAACCCTCTCATCAAGTCACTGTACATGTAATTGACATTCAATTGACATGTAACTATGTAACCATGCAAGTTACATGTAACTGACATGTAATCAATCAAGTTACATGTGATTGACATGTAATCAATCAAGTTACTTGTGATTGATGTGTGATCAATCAACAAGTTATATTTCATTGACGTGTAAACATGTAAGTCACATGGGATTGACGTGTATTCTATCAACAAATTACATGTCACTGATGTATAAACATGTAAGTTCATGTGATTTGATGTGTAATCGCATAAGTTACATGTGATTGACATGTTATAAGGGTGTTGTACATATGTCTTCTTCAACAGAATATTAGAATATTAAAGATAGTCTACAGTAGAGTCAATGTCTGGTTAAAGATCTGAGAAAACCTGCATAACCAAAATAACGGAGAGTAACATGACAAGAAATGGAGAATAATCACCATCTTGACATCATTTCCTATGGTTCCTGGATGATCGTGTCTAAACATTTTAGTCATCAGATTAATTCTACTGTAGGAAGATAGTCAAACAATTTATCAGTAAATTGTTGGATTTAATTATTTCAAAGAGTTTGTTTCTAGATTACACCCAATCCCATAGAAAGACACAGATTTAAAATTAAATAGAAGACCAATACCATCCTTCAGATTGTAAATCATTTACAGCCAGTTACAACCCAATCTTTCACACTACAAGCGAATCTTATTTAAAATGTTGTGGAAGTTATCAGGATACAAAAATCAGGTAAGGGCAAGGATGGCAGTTGCCCATCCCCCTGGGCGCCGAACTGCGCCCTTTGCTATGACCGATGTGCCCATATCAATATGAGTGCCCCATAAAGCCGAGTGACATTGGTTGAGCTGCCCCCCCCCCTTGCCCGTTGCTAGCTACGGGCCTGAAATTGCACCTACTGAGGTAGTTAACTGGTTTATGTTTTAAGTGATCATCACATGACCACAAAATGAAGGTAGTTGTCACCATTTGCTTTTTGACATCTAATTTACTATATATGTGCATGCTATAAAACAAGCCAAGACAACCGTAACCTGAAAGTGCTCAATTCTTCTAAAGGTGGGGGACAGCAAATTTCTTCTGGGCACTAGTTATAATTCATAATCTTCTTCTGATTCTATGAGGTATGTTGATTTCTTTCATGCTACCAGTACTAAAGATATACATTGCTTTAACTTTGTTCAATATTATATGCCAGTGTGAAAGATATACGCTGCCAGTGTGAAAGGTATAAATCTGCATAATCATGTTAAATATTATGTTAGTGTGAAAACCTCTACACCAGTTCCAACATTTCAGTTATAACCGATAGTTCTGAACCAGTTTAGATTTTAACTAATGTGAACGGTTATTACAAAGTGCATGATTAATATAATGGTTATTAGAATTCATACTCTTATATAAGTGGTCATTTGGGTTCTAATATTAAAATTTCCCAATATTATTATTGTTCGATTTATATATATATAATGTTATTTTCTGATAATACTTGTAATAGATTTATGTATTTCCACACCATCCAAATACTAAAATCTGGTCGGTACATGTTTTTCTTTGCAAGTCTTGTTTCTTGCCAGGTTTAATCATAGAGCATAATAATTATTATTATTAAGGTATGAAAATCCTCAATCCTGCTTACCAATATTATTTCCACGGAACTGACGGTTATAATTAGGATCAGCTGAAATAAATACAACTGATATGTAGTAGTAGTAGTATCTAATTATCATTAACAATAATATCTACACATGTATATGTACCTATATTTATAGATACAGCAAGTAATAATTATATCAGTTACAATCAAGAGTTCCATTTTTTCCTGGGGGGTTGGATGGCCGAATGGTTAGCACGTGCATGCTGTATAATAAAGCCTGTCATTCAGTCAACCGGCGTGGTTTCGAATCCCTGGTTGTACATGACAAGGAGTAGGGTCGCCTGTCAAACCTCGTGGATTTTCTCCGGGTCCTCCGGTTACCTCCCACTGCTAAAGACCCCTACGCGCGAGCAAATTATTGAAATAAAATTAAACCGTATGTTAGTCTGGAAATGACCTAGTTTGTGTCGGTGGACGTTAAAGCCCATTTCTCTCTCTCTCTCCAACTTTTCCTTAAGTGAGACCCATGTCATGAAAAACAAAATATCAAAGACCACAATAACCAAAGAGAATTTCCATCACATAGGACAATAGTTGTCATCGTAATGTATTTATAATCATACAAATATGAAGGTGATTGTAATTTAATTGATTACAAAGCAATGTAATCAACCCTATGTCGGTTTCAGGAATATGATGACTGATATCTCTCCTCTCCTCTCGGTCCATAAAATTATCCAAAAAAAAAAGAGAGGAGAGTTCAGGAGAGTCAGGTCCTTTGGACTACTTTTTTGCAACTTCAATTTCTCATACAGTCAAATTTAACACTAATATGATACTTACCGTTATATGTCACTTGTTGTACCTGATTTAAAAAAAAAAACCAAAACAGTTGTTTATTTATTATTTTCTAAATGTTAATAAACACACCTATATTTCAATTTTCTAACCTATGAGATTTTTGTTAAATAATGAATCTTTAATATCCACTGTCATTGTGTATTTATGTCTGTTTTAGTCACTGTTTCTTGAAAATGGATGAAGGATTGATAAAATTTTAAGCAGAAAGAAATCTAAGCTATTTAGCATATAAGTAAGGGGGAGCATGTTTAAGAGTTATGCTGTCACCTTCATGATGGTTTATTCAATGCTATCTTTAAATAAAGGAGAAGTCCCATATTTCACATGATATTTATTATTAAAGAAGCTAAATCGCTATTCTCTGGCACCTAGAAATGGACATAAATGGGTCGCAAAGCATATAATAATGTAATGTGAAGTATATAAACTGATTTACATTCAATTGTTTCTGTTTCAGTTATGTTTGACAAAATATGTAAAGAATTTAAATTGAATGTCAGTCTCTGGTATCTGGTTATTCCAGACTACACCGGTAGTAAAATGTTTCAATGGCATTTAGTAATTGAACTAGAGTATACAGGTCACAATTCTATGGAATACAATTACTGCTTTTAACTGAGCGACGTTTCGACTAGGCTTCTCTAGTCATGTTTCAATGGCATTTAGTAATTGAACTAGAGTATACAGGTCACAATTCTATGGAATACAATTACTGCTTTTAACTGAGCGACGTTTCGACTAGGCTTCTCTAGTCATCATCATAGCTTGATAATGACTAGAGAAGCCTAGTCGAAACGTCGCTCAGTTAAAAGCAGTAATTGTATTCCATAGAATTGTGACCTGTATACACCGGTAGTATTTCCTTGTGGGATAAGTTTAATCTCTTTCATCGAGTCGCTTCATTACAAATGGCCAATTTTGTGTGCCAATTTTAAAATGTAAAGAAATAGTTAAAAATATTCAGCATGATCAGTAATTTTTTGAACAGTACCATAGTACTAGTTTTCTAAGAGTCTTACATAAATCTGGGATGATTCCTTTAAAAGTTTACATTAACATCTTTATGATGCAAAAACCACTCACCACATCCCTGATCTGTCAAGAACTGTAGAGTGAAAGATATGTTTAACTGGCATTTAGTAACAGAATGAGAATAACACATGAAATACAATTATATGGAATACAAGTTACTTAAAAGAGATAATTCATCAGAAACCATCAAAACCCCTTTTCAACCCAATTGATGGTTTCTAATTGTATATTAATGTTTTCATTGTTCCAGATTGTGTATGTATCTACATCTTCACTGTATTATAGTTGTCATTCTTAGCTTGTTAAAGAAAAAAAATCAGAAATAAACTTTAAATAACTTGTATTCCATATAATTGTGTCATGAGTTGGTATATTATGCCTATGTATAAAAAGAAAAGAAATATAAGAGTACTTACGATTGGAATGGCTATTTCTTTACGTCCCATTTTAAACCTTATACCACCAGACGGTTGTGGAGGATGATGATTATTAACAGTAATAACAGTTCTATGAACTCCAACACCACCACCACCTGGATGTGAAATCATTGGATTTTGTTGATAATGAGCTTGTGGATGAAGTGGATGTTTTGGTTGATCATGTCTGTGACGATCTACAGGAACTGAGTGAAGGTAGGGGTCCTGATGGCCAGGTGGCATCCTGTGAACTCTAGGACCAGTCCCATAACCAGACACTAAGCGGGGGTCAGAGACATGGTCAGGTTGCACTCTGTGAACTCTAGGACCAGTCCCATGACCAGGCACTACTATATGCGATGTATTTGGTCCTGGCTGACGATTGTTTTTTTCTGGTAATTGTTGTGTAGCTCGAGACTTTACTTGATCTGTCTTAACTTTGGCTTCTGCAATAAGACAAATAAAGTAACGAATCAACAAACTGGTTTGCTATAATGAACTCGAATTAAGATGGTACATCATAAACTCGAATTAAGATGGTATATCATGAGCTAGAATTAAGATGAAACATCATGAGTTAGAATCAAAATGGAATGTCATGAGCTAGAATTAAGATGGTACATCATGAGCTAGAATCAAGATGGTACATCATGAGCTAGAATCAAGATGGTACATCATGAGCTAGAATTAAGATGACATATCATAAGTTAGAATCAAAATGGAATGTCATGAGCTAGTATTAAGATGGTATATCATGAACTAGAATCAAGATGGTATGTCATGACCATGGTATCTTAGTCATAGATGAATCAAGTGCTGTATTACCTTGTGTAAAGTCCTAGTGTGTATGAGACATACAAGCAACTGTCCCTTCTAGAGAAAAATGAATGGAAGCAGGTTACATTTGGAGACTAACATACAGTAAATTTTATTTTTATGGTTACCTGTTCAATGCCAGGTAGAGAATTTGGGTTGAACAGTGGGATTTTTGTATGAAATTCAAAACTGCCAATAAATCTTTATATGCAGACTAATTTGTATACAGGACCCTAGTTTTTCATCATATATATTTTCCTTTTTAACCCCTTCCAACCTAGACTAATGTTGACGTTGAACCTAAAAGGAATTTCAATCCAAAAATGGATTAGTTCCTTTCAGTATTTACAAAGATACGATGAATCGGAAATTTGTCAACATTAGTCATCCTCTAGAGACAATATATAAACAAAATATTCTGATGGGCATCTGTTTTTAATCTGTCTGAGTTCAAACAAGGGGATTATCTATCATTGATATTTTGAATTTGTGATGATTAGGCTGTGAATTATACGATATTGTCCTAAAATGCCAATGATATGAGTAAATTTATAGGAATAAAATGATTTTGGCAAGCAGATTCTACTGAAGCCTAATAGATAAAACGGCAGTGGACAATGGAATTTAGTCAAAAAATACCTTCTTCTGAATAATTTCTTGGTGGTAAAGATGGAAAGCTGCTTTCCTGCTAAAAAAAAAATAAACAAATGTTACAAAGCAATGTTGACACTAACAAACTGTATTACATCTTTTTCATATCGATTTTAAAATCTGAAAGATTTCTTAATTTGTTTTATGATAGAAAATGACAATTTGATGTAATCACTCAATAATAATAATAATGATATTTGTATCAAATAACTATTCAATCCACTAGAGAATGCTCTAGGCACTAGAAAAAGTTCTGACTTTGGAGTGTTAATGACAGTGACTTAAATAACCAAATTGTCAAACTGACAGAGAAATGAATTGACTGATCTTGAAACAGGTTCTGGGACTGAATATTAAAACACAATGCTATCAAAAACAATCTTATTGTCCTGAGGAAGTTGGTATGTTTATTGATGAAAACAATTGAGTAAAAGTAAAAAAATATGTTTTCTTGCTATTGTTATGTCTCATATTTTAATGCGGTCACTGGATGTATATTGTAATCACCAGCTCGTCAGTTTTTGACGTATTTTATTTATTTTTGATAAGCACGATATTTTGAGTGTATGTCAGTTTTTTTAAATGTCTTGCAAACTTTCTCATTATCAAGCAAGCTTACAAGCCGCATTTTGTTGAGAACGTAAATAATGATGCTAAGACTTGTTTGTAACCTGTTGTTTCATTGGTTCATAGCATCAACCTACGTGGCCAATGGAATCATCAAGGGCAGATTATTTAAATTTGTGACTACCCCTTGAATGGACCCAGGAAGTAGAACAGATTGATACCACTGGAGATACCAAAAGATGTAATATGGCTAGGAGTACATGGATAAACACAGAGCAGAAGACTGAAATGCTAACTTGGTTCTTCTGGATTTATGAATATCAATTATAGCATTGTCTTGTCTGGTTTTAGATTAAAGGGCATAATTTCTGTCGTCCACTACACAGAAAGTAAACCAACCTTTTTAACGGGATCTGAAGATCTCATTACAGGTTTCTGAACTTCTAAAATAAAGATAGAATGTTATCAATTACAATAAGTTACAAATATAAAAAGATTACTAGATCAGGTGGATTTATGATCTAACAGACATGTATATGAATAAAATGAAATGAAAAGGGGGTTTAATCTGCTATCTCTTTTCTGCGCAAACCTCGTTAAGCCATGATGTGTGTCACAAGTGAAACAATAGTTGATTTGTGAAAAATTACCAAATTTATGTTTAATAATCTGAAATGTTTGAAGACAATAATTGCAAGTCACAAAATATATCAAATGCGGCTCAGAGACTATAAGTGTATATAAAATTTGAATTGTCGTAAAAGTACCTAAACCTGTTTTACCGTGGCATGCTGTCACCCCTTTATACGGGATGATCTCTCCCGAAGAGTGACGTAATCAGCTTCCATTTTGGTATTGGTATTGTTTTTGAAAATTCAATTTTTCAAGAAAGAACGTTTTTATTCGTTGGAATATCTAATTGTACAATGGATTTTATTTAACGGGAGTTGATTTCAAACACACAGGTAAGTTTATATTAACCAAAGTTAAGTAGTTTGTTCATAATCAAAGAAATCCGTTTAAAATTTACGACGGTACAGACAGTAGAATTGGTTGATTATCAATATTTAACTATTATAGCAGCTGTTGGGTCTTTAATCACTACAACAAAGCATGATACATGACCTAGAATATTACGTGCAAAATGAAATATAAAATATAAAATCAGTGTAAAATTACAAAATTATGTTGCTTAATAAAATAAATTTTAGTTACAAACATAATAAACAGCTTTTAAAACTATCATATATCTGATAAAACCAACTTCTTTTCCTATTTTCAGGAACATACAGAAAGCTAACATAAACAAGTTAACAGTGAGGCTGATGTCCCCCGCCGAAATCCCATTATAAATAGATGACACATATTAATTAATCGCACATTTATTTTTTTTCAAAAGTATCGAGCAATCAAACTATACACTAAGTACCATCACTCTCTATCAGAGAGAATCAAGATTATCTTGTCCCATTAAAGCATCGACCAATGAAATTGATTAGCTCTCCTTAGCTTTAGTTAGCAATGTTAATCATTGAACTCAGTCGAGACATTCAACTAATGAACATCTACATCAAGTTTAAAAATTCTACCTCAGTTAAAAGCAGAGTTGTTATGTTCCAAAGTCTTGGCCAATCAAATTGCTTATTGCTCCTTAGGCTAAGCAGAAAATTCTCATCATCGAACTTAGTCAAGGTAATGATACAATGAATCTATACTCTGAGTTTCATCACTCTCACTTAATTATAACCAAAGTTATTGTGCCCCAAAGCATCAACCAATCAAATTACTCATCTCTGCTTATCCTAAGCAGAAAATGATCAATTTCGAACTCCATCAAGGCATTGACCTAATAAACACCTACACCAAGTTTGAATGTTCTAGCCCAATTAGAATGAGAGTTATTGTGTTCCAAAGTCTTGACCAATCAAATTGCTTATCGCTCTGCTTACCCTGAGCAGAACATGCTCATTATCGAACTTATTCAAGGTATTGATGTAATGAAATTATACACTAAGTTTCATCACTCTCGCCTAATTATAACTATAGTTATCGCTTCCCAAAGCATCAACCAATCAAATTGCTTATATCTGCTTACCCTAAGCAGAAAATGCTCATCTTCGAACTTCATCAAGGCATTTACCTAATAAACCCCTACACCAAGTTTGAACATTCTAGCTCAATTAGAAGGAGAGTTATTGTGTTCCAAATTCTCGGCCAATCAAATTGCTTATCACTCTGCTTACCCTGAGCAGAAAATGCTCAAGTTCAAACTTAGTCAAGGTATTGATGTAATGAAACTGTACACCAAGTTTCATCACTCTCACTTAATTAGAACTAAAGTTATTGTGTCCCAAAGCATCTACCAATCAAATTGCTTATCTCTGCTTACCCTAAGCAGAAAATGCTCATCTTCGAACTTCATCACGGTATTGACCTAATAAACACATATACCAAGTTTGAACATTCTAGCTCAATTAGAAAAAGAGTTATTGTGTCCCAAAAAGTGTGACGGACAGACAGACGAACGGACAGAGGGCGGGGGACAACAAGACTGACATATTAAGCCCTCATAAGTGAAAACATAGGATTGCTAGCCAAATGCAGCAAGAAGCAATTTAAAATGATGGTTTTCATGTTTTTGGGGTCATGGGCAGTAACTATGCATAAAATTGATAGGTGTGTCTGAATTTCAATAAGGTTTTCAGCAAGAAGATGGAATAAAAAATATCAAAACTCAGACCTGTAGGGTGAGTGTTGTCAAGCTTTCAGTTACCTGGGGCAGTAAATCATTATGTGACATCAAATTTTGATGAGTTTTTCCTTAGCACACTTCAATTGTAGAACGCTTATGCTTACATATAAATGAGGGAGTATATTAAAATATAACAATAATAAATCCTTAATGACAAAAAAATTTTTAAACAATTTATTTAAATTAAATTACACTCTAGAAAAACTGACAGACATTTCTAATTTCCTAGACAATGCTTGGTGAGAAAACATGCTTCCACTGCTTCCTGTCATTATAAAATATACTATTCAAAAAAAGTAGGGGATATTTGATTTTTAAGTGTTATTAAAGTCACCTAATGAAACTGACGAAGAAACAAATGACAAAATGAAATGAAGTTCACATTCATCGATTTATTCCAAATGATCGTTAGACTAAGTAAGGCACAGACTGACCATTATAAGGGTAAAATGATACCCGGGGTCAAACAGCAAAGTTACCACAGCATCACAACCAAGTCAGTAACGGGTAAATCCTCCTCTGTTTGCCAAACAAGCATTGATCCGACGTGGCATACTCCTAATGAGACGTCTAAGGTCATTTTGGTCCAGATTGTCCCATTCCTGTTGCAACGCAGCAGCAAGTTCTTGGACATTGGCAGGACATTGTTGACGTTGACGTAACCTCTGTCCAAGCATGTCCCAGACATGCTCGATGGGGGAGAGGTCGGGACTCAGTGCTGGCAAAGGTATGTGGTGATGTTCTGTTGTTGGAGGTAACCTGTAACGATCCTGGCCCTGTGACATCTTGCGTTGTCATCCTGGAAGATGAAACGGCGGCCATGACGTCGTGCGAACGGCACAACATGGACTGCCAAGATGTTGTCCCGGTAGTACTGGCCTGTAACACGCCCTGCAACAACATGTAAAGCCGTTCTTCCAGCAACAGTGATG
Organism: Patella vulgata; assembly: GCF_932274485.2. NCBI lineage: Eukaryota > Metazoa > Mollusca > Gastropoda > Patellidae > Patella > Patella vulgata. The sequence goes on from NC_065885.2 coordinate 52,881,615, forward strand.
CCTCCCCACACCATAACAGAACCACCCCCAAATCGATCATGTCTGATGACGTTAACGTCTTGGAAGCGCTCGTTTCGACGACGCCACACCCTCCTACGTCTGTCCAAAAAATCAACAGTGAACCTTGACTCATCTGAAAACATCACATCGCTCCAGCGTCGATTATCCCAGTGTTGACGATCCCTACACCAACGACGTCTTGCCTGAATGTGATGATCTCTCAAACAAGGGATCACGCGAGGACGTCGGGCGCGAAGGTGACCCCTATGCAGTCGATTCCGAATCGACTGGCCACTCACTCTCACACCAGTGTCTGTTTGAAGACGAGCGCTGATCTGATTTGCTGTGATGACACGATTTCTCAAGGCCAAGGTACGGATAAATCGATCCTGGGCTTGAGTTGTCGCCCTTGGTCGACCTGAGCGTGGTCTGTCCTGTACAGATTGTGTATCACGGTATCTGGACCATAGCCTGCTTATGACAGACTGAGAAACATTCATCGTCCGCGCCACAACCGCCTGTGTTGTGCCGATCTGTAGCATGCCAAGGGCACGTAACCTTTCATTTTGGGTAAGCCGACGCATATCAAAATTTGTTTTCTGGTCACTAAAACAATTAAACTGATGTTTCAATGCCACAATGACTGTAACATTCAAAGTCAGAGTCGTGCAAATCTTGGGTTGGACCTCCATGATGATCCCAAGCATCACCTGCATTCCATGCGGTAGCTATTGGTGCGTTTGGGCGTCACATGTAACTGGAAATGTTTCTTCTGTTAGGTTCTATAGTGACTTTTTTCGTAGTCATTTGCATATTTTAGTATTATGCCCCCAAAATCAAATATCCCCTACTTTTTTTGAATAGTATACTTTAATATGTTCAGTCAATATGCTCTTATCACTTGAGAATATTAAACAATAAGATAAATATATGCATTGGCCATGCAAAAATAATAGGTCAAATAAGAGGCAATTAACTAGATTATGAAATAGGTTGCCAGGCAATGCAACAGCTTTGTTGTCTGATCCACCATAATATCTAAGGAAGTGACAAGTACAATAACAAGAGTGATGGTGTGAAATGCATTATAGCATGGGTCAATAACACTGAGATAAATTGTGAAGGTGGGACCCTTAAAAGCGTTAAATGAAGAGTCTTTAAAAGCTTTGGTTGTAGGAACATGCACAACATGATCATAGTGATCTCTAGCAGAGATAATGTATAAACAAAAGGGAGAAATTCAGTAACATCCAATCATTGAATTACAATAACGTGATGAGAAGCACACATGCCAGCACGCACGAAGGTTTTTTTTTATAATATATGTGGAATTATACAATGGATTACATCTGTGTAGGGTTTTTTATAGTAGATTAGGAAAATCATATCACCAAATATACCTTTCTTTCTTACTGTAAAATCTGAATCTAAATTTTCATAACACAGCCCTCTGTTGTTACGGGGAATTAGAGCTGAATTTTCATATACATGGCTACTTTTACGAACTTTGTTTCTAGCTAGTAGTAACTCTGAAATCATGTTTGTTAAAGATTTTCCATGTTCAGTTTCAGATATTACTCAAAACATGAATTGATCAGGCATAGATATTGCTCGGGCAGTGGCTAACCATAGGTCGTGAGGAAGGCAGAAATGAAATGAAATGAAATGGAGTTTAACGTCCTACTGTTCTGCTCCTAACCTGGGCTAATGAAGACGGGCATACGCCATACAGTGTGCTATGAAGGAAATTTTGCCCGGATAGCGGCTCTACGGCCTACTCTTATATCGAATTCCAACTGCCAAGAGATCTTTTACGTGCACGCTAATATGTACACGGGACCTCGGTTTTTCGTCCCATCCGAACGACTAGACAGCTTTCCTTGTCAGCCCCTCCGTCCTGCATCACTGACAAGGGAGAACCACGCCGGAAAATCTGGATGAACTTTCTCGGCCAATGCAGGGATCGAACACCCGACCTCCAGGCTAGTGAGATAGCGTCTTACCCACTTAGCCACGTGATCCCACGTGAGGAAGGCAGCTACAGGTGTTATGGTGTTACAATTGGCAGGTCTCGGGCAGAGCCCTATTACAAAATTGTTACAGACTGGATCCATTGCAAAATATGTGGATAAACAGTATGCCTGACTAAAAAAATATTTTAATACAACATACATCCTAAACAGCATTTGTATCTACTGTACGTGTTGAACCAAGTGCTGGAATTGCAGTTAGTGCATTTATCTTTGTGCAATGCTTAAACAAAACTTATTAGTTGTTGAAAACTATGAAATAATGTAGAGAAAAAAACTGAAATATATGTACTACTTTGAGTAAAGATACAAAAACTTTGCACTGATCTCAAAAAAGTAATGTATTTATATATATTGAGTCGTCCTGTCCTATGTATAATCACATTTATATATACTGACTGAGAGGCTCTACCCTATATATAATCACATTTATATATATTGAGTGGTCCTACCCCACCACGTATAATCACATTTACATGCATCTATATTTATTGAGTGGTCCTATCCTAGGCACAATCACATTTCTTTTTTCTGTAAACAATATTTCATATCAAATGAAATGAAAACGGATTTGGGAACAGGCATAGCCTGCATCACCCCCTCTCCTCATAATCACATTTACACATATTTATATATATTGAATGGTCTTACCCCACATATAATCACATCTATAGATAGTGAGTGGTCCTACCCTGTGCATTATCACATATATTGAGTGGTTATACCCCTGGGCCCTTATTCACGAAAACTTAAACTAAGATACAATCGAAATTTTAAGAAATACTGCAATTCGATTAGCTGGCCAGTAAAATCAATTTGCATATATCCAATTTGCATACTGGTCAGCCAATCGAATTGCAGTATTTCTTAAAATTTCGATTGTATCTTAGTTTAAGTTTACGTGAATAAGGGCCCTGTTACCACCCCTATATAATCACAGTTATGGTATATACATTCAGTGGTCCTATAATCACATCTTATTAATTTGAGGGTAAATATAAGCAAAAATAATTTTTCAACTTTATTTTTTTTATACTGAAATATCAGAAATATACTTTACACACAATATTATACATATTTTGATTTGATGTATTAGCATGTTATCATGATTCTTAACAATTGGTAAGTTTTTTGGTTCTCTCAAACTATTTCTTAAAATCTGAATACGATCTTTTAACCCTGCAGCAACATTATGTCCCTACCCCTATAAAACAAAACGGTTAACCTATTATTAATATGTATAATTAGACTAAGCTCTAATACAAGGGTGGCCAGCCAATGTTACAAATGACACTGTGGAACACTGGATTGAATGATATGCAGTTTAATATTCTACTTTTCAACCAGATACATGAAGACAAGGTGGCATATTGGACCATTCCAAATAATACTTTGCAGCCTGTGATAATAATGATGTGATAATTAATTTGCCCCCAATATCAACAGTTTGACAAAATCGAAACAAACTCAAAAATGTCAGATAAATAAATAATGTATCTATTTAAACATACATTATGCAAGAGCTAAATCTGTCTATTGCAGGTCTTTCTTTAGGCCTGAAATGTTATCTAAATTATTAATTAGACCTTAATTAACTTATCCAGACCATAATCAACACTCGATGCCATCACCAGCCTGCAATATTTCAATTGCTAATATCTCGGTTCAGATGGGAGCAGTTTGACTGAAATTTCCAGCATATTCTATTTACGTTAACTATATTTTTAGCTATTATAGCGAGAACTGTCAACTCTTTATCTGATCTCCCATAATGCCCCTTTAAAGGCTCAATACCACTCTTGTTGTAACTGAATAATATGTCCTAATCTTTATTCTGGTCAACAAATTGTACTATTTTACAATATTCCAATTAATTGATGATACAAATTTCACCTTAATTAACACACCTAATTTAAAAAATTTAAAAAATTCAACACAATGATTTGAAAAGCCTAACGTAAAGCTTTTCAAATGTGACTTGGATTTAAAAATATTTTTGAACCCTTTGGACAAGTAAAATAGGATTTAATGGATAATTTACACAACAGGTAGGACACTAAAACATCTAGTGCTTAGAATAAGGCTATTTTTTGTATTTTCTGGAGCTGTCAAGCCAGCAAGAGTGTTATTGTCCCTTTAAGGTATTTTCCTAATTTAATCATTTGAAGTTAAATGTCACATATATATAAAGTTGTAAGATAATTTGGGGTACATCAAACATAAAAAGGTTTGCCTGCTCTAAATAGATCAATAAGATGTATAATGTACCTTTTTTATTGTCTTGAGAGATAACATCTGTATAAATATCTGGAGCTTGTTTGATTTCAGTACTGGTTGTACTACTAGTACTATCTATATGACTCCTACGATCTATAAAGGTCTGATTCTCATATTCTTGTGCTTTAGAACTAGTATTGTTGACTTTAGTTATGACAGCCTTGTTATGAATTTCATCATTAATAACAACCACAGCATCTCCATCACAGTCTGTATATATATTACCAACATCAACTGGTGAATAATCCTCCTCAAAATCTCCAGTATTTACATAATCATCCTCAAAATCTCCAGTATTTACATAATCATCTTCAAAATCTACATCTGAAATGAAATGAAATGGGGTTTAACATCCTACTGTTCTGCTCCGAACTGAGCTAATGAAGACGGGCATACGCCATACAGTGTGCTATGAGGGAAATTTTGCCCTGACAGCAGCATTACGGCCTACTATATATTGAATTCAAACTGTCAAGGGATCTTTTATGTGCACGCCAATGTGTATAGGACCTCTGTTTTTTTGTCCCATCCGAATGACTAGATAGCTGTCCTTGTCAGGCCCTCTGCCCCGCATCACTAACAAGGGGAACCACGCCGAAAAATCTGGATGAACTTTCTCAGCCAATGCAGGGATCAAACACCTGACCTCCAGGCTAGCAAGCCAGCGTCTTACCCACTTAGCCAAAAATCTACATCTGAAATATTGAACGCTTACAGTGATTTGGGTAAAAGGAAGTTTCCACTGATGTTAGGCCCTTCAGTCACAAGTATGAGTGAATTGCAGAATTTCGATACTAACAGGTTTTCAATTTGGTAGTCCATAAATGCAAAGTGAGAAATTAATGTAAATGTATGTGAACTTTTATTAGTGTAATGTACCAAACTAACTGGTGTACCCATGAAATAGCAATGTTAAATTCTGTAAATCTGGTCTTTATTTGGATAAATCTTAATTTTGATAACATGAAAATATGTGGTATTATAAAGTTGACAGAAATGATAACCATGTGAAATTCCCTCCCTCCTTACCTCAACATCTCGAGAAATCAAGCTGCAACACCTACATTATTTAGCTATTTTTCTTCTCCCCTGCCCTGTCACTTAATAAGACACCTATAACCTATGTATCAATGTAACAAAATTAAAAACTTACTCTCATATTTGCCAGGCCTGGTATTATAATATAACTGTAAAAATAAACAAAAAAAAACTTTCATTGATAAAATATATATATTGTGTTGTGTTTCTTTTGTCGCCACAATGGTTTATAATCATTTCATTTATAATCAGAAGTACAATCTGTTTTAAGACAGAGAACAACAGGGGCTTCAAGTAAAAGGGTTGGTGCTAAAATTCAAAACAGGAGTTGATGGTGTGGTACAGATCTGCTTGTGTTTCAAGTTCCAGGTTAACAAGTACAATATAGCCCTATGATATTAATTTTCCTGTTCATTAGACATATCTGTGAGGAACTGATCTCCTTGTGCTTCAAGTTCCAGGTTAACAAGTACAATATAGCACTATGATATTAGTTTTTCTGTTTATAAGACATGCGTAGGGGGTCCAATAGGATGATCTTTATATAAAAGTGTTGAAATTATTGTTTAATATTAGAAAATGTTTGTAATGACCTGTTCTGTGTCAACTTCATTATTTATGTCATATGTCTTTATCCATTCCTCAAACAAATTCTTCATCACCAGATGCACTAATTTATACTGATCCTGAAATATTTAGACATGTCAAAAAAATACAAATTCATCCATACATCCATTTTCCTGCTGGTTTGTTAAATTTAGTATTGCTATGAATCAAAATTACTATAATATCTACCAATTTACTATAAATTTTTTATCTCAAAGTGAAACGAAATAGGGTTTAACATCCTACTGTTCTGCTCTGACTGGACTAATGAAGAAAACCATACAGTATGCTATGAGTGAAATTTTGCTTGGACAGCAGCACTTAGGTCTTATTTCAAATTCCAATTGTCAAAGGTTCTTTTACATGCATGCCAATGTGTAAACCAGACCTCATTATTTCGTCTCATTCAAACGACTATATATTGTCCCTTGTCAGGTCCTCCCTCCTGCATTACTGACAAGGGGGAACTACGCCAGAAAAGCCAAAGTTTTATTATCTTGATAAATATTTTTATTGTATTGTAATTTGATAGATATCTTTATCTTATAGGCCCATAGTAAGGTAATTTGATAGATATTTTTATAAAATTACTATAAGATAAAGATATCTATCAAATTATTGTCAAATTACTATAAGTTAAAGGTGTCTAGCTAATTATTCGAAGATATTTATCAATTTTCTATAAGATAAAAAAAAATTATATCACTCAGAACTGAAATGTGGTTTAACATCCTACTTTCTGGGCCAATCAAGCTAATAAAGATGACCAATTAAATCTCCAATTGTAGAAAGCTTTTTAATAATAGAAGTGTAACATAAATGTTTAGTTATTTATATAAGAACTTTACAAATAAATGAAATAAGCGGTTGCCCTGCAAGATACGTCCACATTCTGCAAGAGATGGATAGGGAACAAGCTAAAGAAAAGAAAGTGAATTTTGTACAATCATTATGGTCTGAAATTACACACTTTTACACTATTTGCATACAAGGAGTGGCCCTTTTGTTGGGCAGTTTCATTTTGATTTTCCTAAAGTTTGAACTCAACCTTCATTATGGTGTAACGGTGATATACTTAAACAGTTTTTAAAATTGGATAAAAATTGTGACATCTAGAGGGTCCACAGGCTAAAAATGTGATTTTTCATACAATCAGGGGCCATAATCCTGGAAGTTATGGTCTGATATGTGCGAATATTGTCAGGAAGAAAGATCTTTTGGATTTAAACATATATTTTAAGTTTCATCAAAATCCGATAAAAATTGTGACCTCTAAAGGGTCCACAATCTTTATATTACATACTTTTTATACTAATTGCAGCCATTTTGTCAGTCAGTTTCAGTCCAATTTTCACAAAATTCAAACTCAACCACAATCAGGGGCCATAAACCAGGAAGTTATGGTCTGATATGCGCAAATGTCGACAAGAAACAAGATCTGTGGGATTTAAACATACATTTCAAGTTTCATCTAAATCATGAGCCATAATTCATGAAGTTACGGTCCGACACATGTGGGCGTATAAAAATAAATAAAGTAATCTAGAAAGATTAAGCCAATTCTGCCATGTTCACTACAACAGTCACTATTTGCATGACCTTGTGTTTCCAAACTTTCCAGTGAATTTCACCACAACTGAAACTTGTATAAGGACTTAGGTAAACAGAAAATTAGTTCTTACTAATAATAATACATATTGCAATATTACTTACTGGTGTCTGTACCATAGATTGTCTTTGTTCTCGGAATTTGGCAATAATATCAAACAAACTGAAGTCTTTCCCAATTTTCTGAAAGAAGAAATTACTCATATGCATCATATTTTTAAATGTGCACCTTTAATGAATAGATTATATGATGCAGAGTATACTAACATCTGGAATGTTACTTTCAAAGGAGCTGAACCTCTAACTCGATATTTTCCATAATATTTGATAAAATAGAATTCAATATTGGTCCATTCCAATCAAATTGGTGTTGTTATCTTGCTGTGAAAATATGAGATCCTAATATCCAATATTTAAGACACAGTGAATATTTAAATATCAGTACATGAGTCGGTCGTTAATTTTATGGTTTTGTGGGCCATTTGTAATAAACAAAGATAAACATATCCTACAAGACAATGTAAAACTAATTATTAATGGCTGGTTCTCAAAACAAACTAGTAATAAAGATAGATTGCCAGTCAACAAGGGTTGTCCCACATTTATTCTTTTGTAGGTATGGGTAGCATTTACAAGACAATTTCATACAGATCAGTTTATAATTTTCGTCATTTGAGGGTTCACAAGGTTCTTAAAACTAAAACAAGGGCCTTTAGCCTGGAAGTAATTTTCAGAAATTGTTAAAATTTGACAGGCTTTTTCATTTTACTAATTTAAATAATGCATATAAATTTCATACAGATCTGATATCTTTTGTTGTTCAAACAGTAAAAAGGTTCAACAAAGTGAAACAAGGGCTATAACTTTAGAAGTAATTAATGGAAATTGCTGAAATTCACTAGGATTCTTTGTTTGAATAATTTAAATTATGCATTTAAATTTCATACAGATCGGATGATAACTTTTGTTGTTAAAGCATTCACAAGGTGCAATAAAGTGAAACAAGGGCTATAACTCTAGACATAATTAACAGAAATTGCTGAAATTCATAGGATTCTTCGTTTCACTAATTTAAATGAGGCTTATAAATTTCATAAAGATTTGACTATAACTTTTGTTGTTCACAAGTTGCAATAGAGTGAAACAAGGGCCATAACTCCAGAAGATATTAACAGAAATTATTGAAATTAATTAGTGCTCTTCACCTCATTAATGTAAACAACATATGTCAATTTCAAAACAATCAGATGATAAATGTAGTCTGTAGAGTGTTCATGGGGGCGTATAAAATTGGACTACCAGTAAGCAAGCGAAAACAAATGCAGTTTACATATGTTTCACATAACCTTAGCGATTAAAAATTACAATAAATTTTTATAAAAGGGCATATAAATCACTTTATATACATTCATTTTACATTAATATGTGCTTTTAAACCTTGATTCGATAGAATAGAGCTATACACCCTTTAAGTTACAGGTATTTTACATTGATAAATGTCACGTCACCAATATAAAGATAGTATAATTGAAGCTTTTAGCTTCATCATAATCAGTTTTCATTTCCTTTTCCTTTTAATGGTTTATCACTAATAGTCAAACATAATCTTGCCACACCTTTAGAATATATATCACAATAGATTTTATGAGCTGATGTTGACATACCCTATGCTGGGTCAATGTATTTTGGTTATGTAAATAGATATCAAAAGAAATCATTTGTATTGAAACAAAGCATGTTCTAATGGTCCCATATACAAAAGGTTCGAGTCCTCTGGTACATGTGATTCAACAACATGAGCTATATTTCTATTACAAATATATTTCTATAGTGTTAATACAAGGAAGTGATATTAACAGTAGATTGACAGCTGATGTTCTTATATAATCTGAATGTTAGAAGATATAACAAGGACAACCCGCAACCTGTGTTAATATAAAAGTGATACTTACTCCTTGATTAAGCAGTGTCCAGGCATAGTCAATACCACATATTGTCCCTGTTCTTCCACAGCCAGCACTAGAAATTGAAAAGATAAAGTTATTGAAATTTTAAATTCTTAACTGGAAAGTGTAGACATAATGCCTTATTGAAAAAACATAAGGTTCCTTCCTGATAACAAAACATTTACAGGCTATATGTGGGCAAATAAAATGGCATTTATATATATTGCTAAAGCCATCTTCATTTCAGTAGGAGCAGAACAGTAGGACGCTAAATTCCATTTCATTTCACTATTGCTAAAAATAACAAGTAAACTAAGTCATCAACATCCTGTATCCTACGATACCAAAAACTAATTAGTCAAATTTGTTTCTATTGAAACATACATACTATTAAATGAAAGAAATTTCTCATAAGCAAAAGGCACAACTATTACAGTAGGCTGTTTGTACAAAGTTTCATAAGGATATCTTGATGGTATATAAGATATGCTTTAGAAACAAAACCAGGGTTGAAGGACGTACTGACAGCATCTATTTCAGTATTACTCCATTAACTTCGTTCGGCACAAGATATAACACAACTCACCTGCAGTGAATAACTAAAGGTATATCAGGTTTCTTTCTTTCTGCTCTCATGTGATGGATCATTTTATTAATATCTGCAGCATCATTTGGAACACCATGATCAGGCCAGCCAGTATAATGAAACTGAGTCACATAATGACTTTCTGTCCCACATTTAGCACACAATCGTCTTCTATAAAAATCTGGTAATATTTCTTCTTCCTCTACCTGAAAACAAAATAACCAAAAATTATATTATTTTCTCAGGAAATAAAATAACATTGTTATTCTGCAGAAAATAAAATTATAGTTTTCAGAAAATAAAACTACATCGATGTTCTTAGAAAATAAAATGATATTGATGTTCAAAGAAAATAAAATTATATTAATGTTCTCAGGAAATAAAATCATATAGACTTTATTAGAAAATAAAATTATATTAATGTTCTCAGGAAATAAAATCATATAGACTTTTTCAGAAAATAAAATTATATTGATGGTCTCAGGAAATAAAATTATATTGATGGTCTCAGGAAATAAAATTATATTGATGGTCTCAGGAAATAAAATAATATTATATTAGAAATAAAATTATTTGGATGGTCTCAGAAGATAAAATTATATTGATGTTTTCAGGAAATAAAAAATTGTATTGATATTCTTGGGAACTAAAATCATGGTGATGATCTGAGACGGTATTAGGATTGAATCAGGATCAAATGTCGTTTAATAAGTCCATTTGGGTATTCCAAAAGTATTTTAACAGAGGGCTGTATATGGTCTCATTAAATTTCCATAATCTACATGCCCCATGTTCTGTGCATGATTGACAGATCCTTCGCAAACTGTTTATAACATCACAAGTCATTGAATATATTGATATAATCAAACTATACATCACGTTTCATCATTTTCACTCAATCAGAATCAAAGCTATTATGCTTCAAAGTCAGAACTTCTGCAAAACAGGCTCATCATCGAACTCAAGTCAAGAAAAATATCTAATGAAGATATACACCAAGTTTCATCAATGTCACTCAATTAGTATAGAAGTTACTGTGTGCCAAAGCACTAACAAAATCAAACTGCTTACCCTCTGCTTAGTCAAAGCAGAAAATACCTATCATCGAATACAGACAAGACATTTATCCAGTGAACATCTACACCAAGTTTACATCAATTGGAAGCCGAGTTATTGTGTTCAAAATGTGTGACTGTTTCATTCATGTTTAATTTCAAAAAAGTAAATTTGACATTTCATTCAGAAAACATGGGTCCTTTCTTTTTAATTTGTATGTTAACTATGGTAAATTAAATGAGGCCCCAGCCAGAGATATGAAAAACCATCCTGTGTAGGATGTAGGATAACAAACTTATAGTCCTTCAAATTTTAAGAGAAGCAAATAGTACCAAGAACAGCCACTTGTGACTGTAAATACTATGATATGGCTATTGTGAATTTCCAAAACTGTTCCATTATATGCGATATATGGTACTTGCCAAGGTAACTGAAATATTTCCAAATTCTTCTACTTCCCCTGCTTCTGCCCAATATTTTTCACACTTTTTCTGAAACACAAAAAATCATATTAATTATTTTTCTATTTATTGGCGAACATCTCCAAAGCTCTTTAAAAAGTGTGTCACTTTTAAGAATATAGCTATCATATCACCTTTAAGTAAGTGTGTAGCCATCATAAGTGTGTAGCCATCATATCACCATTAGATGTATATCACTTTTAAGTGTATAGCTATCATATCACCTTTAAGGCTATAGCTATCATATCACCTTTAACACTATAGCTATCGTATCACCTTTTAGACTATAGCTATCACATCAACATTAAGTGTATAGCTATTGTGTCAGCTTTAAGACTATAGCTATCATATCAGCTTTAAGACTATAGCTATCATATCACCTTTTAGACTATAGCTATCATATCACCTTTTAGACTATGTCACTATAGCTATCATATCACCATCAAGACTATAGCTATCGTATCAAAATTAAGTGTATAGCTATCATATCAACATTAAGTGTATAACTATCGTATCACTTTTAAGACTATAGCTATCGTATCACTTTCAAGCCTATAGCTATCTTATCACTTTTAAGAGGAGGCCTATACCTACATGTTTGTATCGTATCACCTTTATGACAATAGCTATTGTATCACTTTTAAGAATATAGCTATCGCATCACCTTAAGATCATAGCTACATATATCATATCACCTACGTGTGTAGCTATCACTGTAACAATGGCATTGCGAGGTTGACTTCTGGTGACGTGATTCAAAGAAGATATATTACCTAGGATGTGATTTACCGTTTCCTGATTGTATAATTGCCTGGGACGTGATACATCGATGTATTTGTTAATGTTGGAATTACTATTTTTAATGGATATTGGATAACAATACTACAACCACGATAAGGTGAGCATCTATGGGTGTGCATTTTTTTTAATATTCACCTTTTTTAATTGTACTTCATACGTAAATAATCGTAATCAAAATGAACCTAAACAGATTCCATTTATAAACACTTCTTGGAGAAACTAAATCGTGTGACCTCTATAGGGTCCACAACCTTGATATACCATATTTTTACGCTATTTGAGAACGGACGGCGACCATTTTGTCTGTCAATTTTGGGGCGATTTTCACAAAATTCAAACTCAACTGTCCTTAGGGTGGAACGATAATATAATAATACGTTTTTTTAAATCGGATAAAAATTATGACCTCTAATGGGTCCACAAGCTAAAAACGCGATTTTTCGTAAAATCAGGAGCCATAATTCAGGAAGTTACGGTCCGAAATGAGCGAATATCGAAAGGAACCAAGATCTTTGGGTGATCAACTTACATTTCAAGTTTCAACAAAATCGGATAAAAATTGTGACCTCTATAGTGTCCACAAGCTAAAAACATGATTTTTCGTACAAACAGGGGCCATAATCCATGAAGTTTCGATCCAATACATGCCAATATCGAAAGGAACCAAGATTTTTTGGAGATAAACCTATATTTCAAGTTTCGTCAAAATCGGATAAGAATTGTGACCTGTAGAATGTCCACAAACAAATTGTGGACGGACGGACGTCCGGATGAACAGGGGCGACGACAATATACGTCCACATGAAAATGTGGGCGTATAAAAATAATTTTTTATGTATAATTTAAAACTAATATTATTTATTTCTAAAACTACTTGAACAGATAGAAATTTGATATAGGAATTGGCCTGTTCACGTGACCATTAAAAAGCAATTTTCCTAACATTGTTCAACTTACCACATATCTATTTTTATTATTTTCCTTATTGTAATCTTTGTTATTGGCTAGCTGGATTTACTATCTCAATGAGTTATGGGTTATTTTGGGTTACCCGGTAGTTTTTTTATTTACTCAAAAGGAAAATTCTTGTGTTACAAGTTTTTTGATTATTAATGGGTTACTTTTTTACTTAAAGTTGAGACTCTTGTCTCAGATAAAAATTTTATTCCCCCGAACCCCAAATTTTTTTATTCTACAGAACAACACCAATTTCAAAATATAATTAAACCGAAGAAAAAACAAGGTCATTAAAATGTCTGATTTCTTGTTAAATGAAACTTATATTGCATCAGATTGCACAGGGCAAAATATTTCTGGAGGTGCATGCCCCTTCGCTTTAAAATCTGATGTGTGGTTCTATTTTATATTAATATAAGAACATGAAACAAACCAACACTAATTTTTCAAGTAAATCAAAGGGGAAGCATCCATTTGAGTTCATTTATGTGGATATGGAATTCATCACATCTATATTAAAGGGGAAGTTTCCTTTTAAGTTAATACATGTTGATAAATTTATCACACCAATAATTTTATTCAACTAAAGCATGATGAATTGTTAGGATTGGTTTTATCCATTATAAAAACTAAAACGGAAATATCAGTTTGTTTTAATTCAGAGGAACAAAGTTCAACTAAAGACTGCCCTTTCGATATTTTTATTAGGGATTAACTTTTTAGTTTTTACTCACAAAAAATATGGAAAAAAATCTGCTTACCTTTGGTGGGTGCCCCTCCTCTAATTTGCATGCCATAAATACTATTTCTATTTTTAACTGCCATAACATTCGCCAAAAGTGATTAACTGTATGTGGTAATGGACCCTGGCTAGCAATGTAACCATCTCTTTCATACACATCCTTAAATACAAGAAAAAGAAAACATTTGGACTCGTCATTGCACCTCCAAATTAGCAGGATACCTATAGTAACTGTCTTGGCGCCAACTTAATTGTGTTCCAAAGCCTTTTGATATGAACAAAAGAAAAGGCAGACATGGCACAACTAATTAAATAGCCTATGTTGAATCTAATTAGAGGAAATTTTACAGACATATTATAGATAATATACTTGTTTAAATTTCATAGTGTTATGTTGTGAAGTTAGAATATATCAACTGATATTAGGTAAATTTCTTCAATAATGAGGAAATTACTCATGGTGTAAGAATGAGACAGAAAAGGGAAATTATTGAATACAGTTAGACATCAAATATTGATAACATAATTGTAAAATTCTCCAATAATGAGTTGACTTGACATTTTAAGGTCCAGACAAAGGAAGTTATTCATGGTGTAAAGAAAGGAGAAACTATTCACCTCAATATAACTGGCATTAATATAATCTGATCCTTCATTATTATCATCATCTTGTTTTAATACCACTCTCTTATAATCATCTATAAATATATTATTACTTGACAGTTAGAATATACCATCTTATATATATATACATCACGCTTTCAGTTATTTTCAAATAAATAGAATATTGCTTAAACTAAACAATGGTTTCTATGAGTTAATATATTTAAACATGTCATGTGTAGGCGTGTTATGAAATGAATTGCAATATCTGACAATCTGCATTAGTCCGGTTGGATGTTAAATCCCATTTCATTTCTATATCAAATGAATATTCATATAAAACACTGTTTATGGATAACAATTACTATGGTTTATTACACTGAATGCCATTACTAAATGCTATTCAAATATGCATATTTAGAAAGGTAAAACTGTAAGGTGTTTCAGGAAGAGAATCTTAGTCGTTGTGTGAATTCACAGCTGGCCTTCCAACCTCAAAATAAGGGTCATGCATTTCGAACAAATGGTCATCAACAAAGTAGATAAAATATTTCTTAAAAATTCTGAAAAATATATTATAGATCTGACCGTCTAAAAACTATAACTATTCGTACATATCAATCAAACTGAGAGTAAATGAGAAGTGATGTTGGAGTACTACTCACAGGGTAAAATATCTTTATATCTGTTCTTCTTTATATTACATTCTTTCTTGCCTTCCTCAGCTGGAAATTTATCATCTCTTTTCCCATCAAACTGCATTTCTCGAAGAAGCTGCAAAAAAAGAAAAGCACTTTGAATGTGTGTGTGTGTGCATGTTGTCTAAGAGGAATAGTGAGGTTACTAAATATAGGTTGCCAGGCAATAAAATACAAATGTATCTGCCATAGCCAGGGCCGGTTGTAGAAAATGTGCGGCCCAATTTGGGAGGGCCGAAGATGCTGGATATGAATTACTTTAACTTGGCCTATATTCATTCATATTTAAGGCCAACTATGCTTTACTTCACAATCAGTAATTGATTAATAGCTGAAAATAGCCTGAAAGGTCGTGTCAGAGGTCGTCAAGTGGCTTTGACCCTATAACGTCAGACATTTGTTTAACCGATCAACGTTGATGTTCCTAGTGAGTTACCCACAGTTCCGTGCACATCATGCCAAAAACTTGTCGTAACAGACCGTTTCATTGGCTAATCCCTCACATCATCCAGAATGCGAGTTATATAGCAACTAGTGTAGTAAAGACAAGTAAAACAAAATTTTGATCTACAAAAATGAAACGACCCTGCATAGCATAGCATGGCAAGACACGACAAAATTTTCAGATTTATATCGTTCTCCAGTATTAACAACATATCTAAATTTTGAAAAGAGTGGATGATAAAGTAAAATTTGTAGAGTGTTCACAATAAGTAAGGGTGGATAGGTTAGGGCGATACCAATATAACCAGCAGTTGGCTGGCAAGATACGACCACATTTTGCAAGAGATGGATAGAGAAAAAGATAAAAAAAAAAAGTGATTTTTTGTACAATCAGGGGCTATAATCAAGGAAGTTACGGTCCGATATGCACAAATATCGAAAGGAACCGAGATCTTTTGGATATAACGATATATTTTAAGTTTCATCAAGACTGGATAAAATTGTGACTTCTAAAGGGTCCACGTCCACAACCTTGGTATGATAAACATACATTTCAAGTTTCCTCAAAATCGGACGATAATTGTGACCTCCAGAGTGTCCACATGCTAAAAACGTGATTTTTTGTACAACCAGGGGCCATAATCTATGAAGTTACGGTTTGATACATGCCAATTTCGAAACGAACCGAGATCTTTGGGAGACAGACCTATATCTCAAGTTTTGTCAAAATCGGATCAAAATTGTGACCTGTAGAGTGTTCACAAACAAATTGTGGATGGATGGATGGACGGACGGACGGAGGTCTGGGCTGACAGGGCCGACGACAATATACGTCCACATGAAATTGTGGGTGCATCAAAAACACTTTTGAAAAATGGGAAACCTATCTTGCACTAAAATCAAAAATGGAGTAGGGGGATGGCCAATGTAAAGTTACAATTGACACAATCACATACATATACTTTTTCAAACTCTAACAAATTATTTTGAACAATTCATTAGAAATTGGAAAGCCTTTTTAATGAACATTCCACACTCATGTTTTAAGATTAATATACAATAATCTATTGAAACCCTGCCAAGTCTGGTTTAACTTAGGAATAACAATATTATTAGTCAGTCAATACTATATTGTTCATTTAGTCTAGTTCATAACTATACAAATTATAACTACAACCTCAAGTTAATAGAAAACTTGTGTAGGGTAATATCAGTTTGAGATTTAAAGGACAATATTGGTGACAGCCATTGTCACACATGTGATATAACTGACTGAAGTAATGAGCGATTACAGATACACAGTCAAATTTCTGCTAACTGATAATTCCTTCGAAAAGTTGTTATATGGAACTGTGATAGGATATCTGACAATTCAAAACAAAAAAATTGACTGTCATTAGATAAGAGAAAAAATAGGAAAACTCAGTGCATTACTGTTTTTATTATGTATAGAATGAATAAAAACAAGTGTATGTACAGTTACATGTATATAGAAGGATAACTCTTGTCTTCCATTTTTTGTGTCACTTCTGTTTCTTCAAATATTTATTACGCATCTAATTCGAAGGAATTATCAGTGAGCAGAAATTCCACTGTGTATCTGTTATCGCTTGTTGCTCCAGTCAGTTATATAGAAGGATAACTCTTGTCTTCCATTTTTTGTGTCACTTCTGTTTCTTCAAATCTTCGTTACGCATCTATCGTAGCAATGATCTCTGCTAAAATTATATTTGGAAAAAGTTTAACCAGTTCTATCACATATGTAATAAGGGCTGACACCAATATTGTCCTTTAATCATTGCATACATATATTATTAACTGGTGTCAAGTAAACTTATTAAAACGATTTAATGACACTGAACAGAAGGAAGTCTTCTGAATAACGTCTGAGTTATTCAATGAATGTACATAGTTTAAATAGATAAACTTCTTATTTCCTTACTGATAAAATCATCAGATATTAATCGAAACATAGTGTTGTCAGACAACCAATATACACAACCCAGCAGCTTTTATGAGGGAAGTAAGGTTGTAAGTTCTGCATTTCGAAAGGATTTCTCCGTACACTAGTCGCATAATCTCAGAAAGTTTGAAAAGAAAAACTATCAGTAAAGCATTTAGATACCCTATGTCGCCCAGACCATCACTGTGTACATGTATGTCCACCCAAAGGTGTCTGCCTCGTCAAGTAAAAAGTTAGTTTCAAAAATACTGATTGCTATTCTTATGCTATTCCATTCAGCTGGAAAGACATCAACCCAATTTGGATTTGTAATTTTAATAACAGTATCTAACATCTATGTCGCTATGTCATTTCATTAACTTACTGGTACAACAATAAGATTGGTTGATCACTTGAAATGCAATACCAATACTTTTATATGAAGGATAAACTTGAAATTATGTCAGTTTCCTTCATAGTTTGGACATCAATGGGATCTCCCCATATTTAATTTGCCTACTGCAATCTGAATGGTCAATGTCAACTAAAATATGAATACAGTTTAATAAGTCTGACCAGAATCCTGAACCAATATCAATACCATCTGTGTCTACATTATTACCATACTTCAGTCTGATTGATAAATGTATATTTAACATTCACAGTAATTTATCCCTCTGAAAGTGGAATTCATATTCTCACTTTTTGCATACTATCTGGACAAAGGGACACACAATCTAATTATATCACCACACAGACTTTGTCTATATGGATGTAAAATTTTGAACAAAGACAGATTGCAATCCCACAACAAATCAACACTTAAAATCCACTGAATTCGCCAGATTTATCTTTATCCCATATCAAAGAGAATTTATTTTAATTTGGTTTAGCGCAAGCAAAATAAATGCAGCAAAATAGAGGGATTTTGTCAAAGCTATGACATTAATTCTTTGCCAACAAATACAGCCCAAATATTTTTTTTTAGTGTTCGAAAAACTACAATTGTCCTTTGTGTGCTAGGTCCTCAAAAATTGTAAGTGGGAATCTGAGCTTCAATATTTCAAAGAAGCCTATAGTTCGCCTAGTAGTATATATTTATGTATTTCTTTAAAATACATGTAGGTATAGAATTTAAAACAGTTCAAACCCTGGGAAACATTGTTGACATAAATCAATAAACAGCATTTATAAAGGAAAATGTCTTGAATAATAATCAATAAATATATAGACAGGCATCCAGGCAATCATAATGTTAAAATACCCTGTGGACCATATGACAAAACAAAGGAATAATAAGTGGGCTTTCCAAATGATGAAAACAAATCCCACTTGAAGTGTGGTACCGGTACCAGTTGTTTTGGAAAATATAAGTATATTCCGCATGAACCCTATCACTGAGATTTCAGTTGGAAGAATATCAAGCAATTCGTGACATACTTGTTGAATCTCACAAATGAAAATAAAAGCCCTGTCTAAATGTTGTGATTGAAAGTAAATATAATCAAACATCAACCTTTTATTTTCATATATTCATTAATGGCAGAGATTTTCATTATAACATGACATCTTCTACACATCAAAAAGGTCACCTCGACATGTTTGTTTCAGTCAACCTAAATTAAGACAAATCTTTGTAAAAACACCTGACAACATTATATATGTGCATACCTGAATAATAACCTGTACAAGAAACAAACAAACATTGTTATAGGAACACAAAGATATAGTTACCATGTACTGGTATACAAAAGCTCCTAAGCATTTTAATAGTTTTATATTTTGGTTCATCATCGATATTTTATATTGTTGGAAATGGTTCAATTCGGTGAAAATTAGATGTGAAATTAGTTTTAAAAAGTTCTTTTCTTCTTCCTTTTTGTCGGAATCTAAATTTTATCACATAATTGATCTAAATTGATATATATTGTCCTTTTTCAATTCATAATTTATGTGTGGTTATTTTCCGGCTTCTTGGTACTTTTCTATGTTTTACATAGTTTTTTTTTTTTATCATATTAGGGTAATTTTCATAATTTATACAATTTCTTAGATTTTGCTCTTAGGTTATTTAAAGAAGTTTTATCTGCACCTTTAGTATCAATTGTTTTTTGGGACAATAAGTAACATGTAGTATGATTTTAAGTCAAGTACGCCAGTTTAATCTATATTTTCGCAATACAATAACTGACATATAATTTAAATAAAATATAGTTCAGTGGATCCACACCGGCAAAATTCTTTTGTCCAAAACACTTCATATAAAATCCTGGTAGGTATATATCTAAGTGTACACATAAATTCTTTTAAGACCTGAGATTGTGAAACAAAGACAAGTTAATTACCATATGCATGCGAATATTTACCACAATAAAGTATTATATTGTCATGAATATTGACAATAAACGGTCATCGTAATATATTATTCCCTTTAATAATTCACAGTTGTTTCATCTGAACTGGCGATATACTGTTACATAGTTCCTGTGATCAGATTATTCCTCCTTTACGGCGATACTTACTCGAAATTCGCGGGTAAATCCATCTCCACTCGGGTCATCTTCGTCGATTAATTCTTGAATGCGAGAAATGCAACATTCCAGGTTCTCTCTCTGTTGTGAAGACATAATTAAAGCAAAACTGGCTGTAAAATATACAGTTAGTATCCGTCCAGTCCAGTTTTTCGAAATCACATTGACAGACGACAAGGAAGTAAATAAACAGTAGGTTGGCTTATCTCGATTATCAAGTTTTCTTTAAATCCATTGCATTCAACGTTACATATTTTGTGTCCTGTTCTCCTTGACACAAATTTCTTCCAAAACAAAAAAATAACACCACGTGACGAATGTCTGTCAACCTGTGTGACAAGTTTTTTCCCTATGAATTCGTGCGGATCATATTCACACTGTGTAGTGGGTTGTTTATATATTATATGACACATAGAATAATTATGGTAGGATAACTTGATTCCAGCTCATGCATGCCGTTGCTAAATTTAAGAATCGGTTTATAAAGTTTATACTTCTCCGAATAACAATTAAATAAAATGCTAAGCCTAATTAAGTGGTATGATTTTACAAAAAGTAACACAAATCAAGACCATAATAAAGATTTCAGAATTTTTGTGATCTCATCAGGCGGAATATGTGTGGGGGACGGGCCGGCAGGGCATCCAACGTTCATGAAAAATTATAAAATAAATGTAGGACCTGTGAGGCTGTGTACTTTTTATTTCCAGCTTGGTTTCCCTTTTTACTGGAAAAGCATCTATCCATTTGGATAGT
Source organism: Patella vulgata (assembly GCF_932274485.2). NCBI lineage: Eukaryota > Metazoa > Mollusca > Gastropoda > Patellidae > Patella > Patella vulgata. Next base: position 52,902,697 of record NC_065885.2, read on the forward strand.
ACAATAGCCTCTAGGTCCTGTATGTATATGAAATTCATGGGAGCATAATAAAGATCTGATGACATTTGGAAATCACCAGCGGTTGCCAGGCAAAAAAAGCTCACATTTTGAAAGAGAGAGATATAGTGAACAAGCTAAAAAAAAAATGCAATTTTTCGTACAATCAGGTGCCATAATCTAGGAAGTTACGGCCCGATATGCAACCAAGATCTTTTGGATATAAACATATATTTAAAGTTTCATCAAGATCGGATAAAAATTGTGACTTCTAATAGAGGGTCACAACCTTTGTATTACATACTTAACACTATTTGTGTGCAAGTAGCAGCCATTTTGTCAGTGACTTTCAGTCCAATTCGAACTCAATCGTCATTAGGGTGTAACGGTGATATATTTTAACGATTTTTTTAAATCAAATAAAAATTGTGAACTCTAGAGGTTCCACAAGCTAAAAAACATGATTTTTTGTACAATCGGGGCTACAATCCAGAAAGAGAGAGATAGAAATGGGGTTTAACGTCCACTCGACACAAACTGGGTCATTTTGGGACTAACACATTGTGCATAGGGGTCTTTAGTAGTGGAAGGAAACCGGATGACCCTGAAAAAACCCACGAGGTTGGACAGGTGACACCCTTGTCACATACAACCGGGAAATCGAAACCCCGCCAGTTGATTCAATGACAGACCTTATACCTATGATAAAACGCGCACGTGCTAACCATTTGGCCATCCAATCCCCCTCCACAATCCAGGTATGGTCCAATATGCTCGAATATCAAAAGGAACCAAGATCTTTTTGTTATAAACATATATTTCAAGTTTCATCAAAATTGTGACTTCTAGAGGGTCCACAACCTTGGTATTACATACATTTACACTATTTGCGTACAAGGAGCGGCGATTTTGTCTGTCAGTTTCGGATGGATTTTACGAAATTTGAACTCAACCATCATTATGGTGTAACGGTGATATATTCAAACGTTTTTATAAACTGGATAAAAATTGTGTCCTCTAGAGGGACCACAAGCTTAAAACGTGATTTTTCGAACAATCAGAGGCCATAATCCAGGAATTTACGTTCCGATTATCGAAAGGCTCCAAGATCTTTGTGATATAAACATAAACTTAAAGTTTCAACAAAATCGGATCATAATTGTTACATCTAGCAGGTCTACAACCTTGATATACCATACTTTTACAGTATTTGTGTACAAGGTGCGGACATTTTGAAAAAAATGGCTGTTACTGGAAACAAGAGTATATCTCGATGTTTCGAGCTTATGCACAAAATTAGTGTGTGGACCAATTCGTCAAAAAACAACCTAAATTCAAGACTAAAAAGAGCCCCCAAAGTAGGTGAGAACGTTAACTTCTTTAGTGGCTCCAAAGCCTACCATATTTGCAGGCTCCTTCTCAGTCTATCCGTGGTTCAACGGAAAATGCATGAGTCAAACATTGCTCTGGTTTTGAGAGGGTGAAAAGCTTTTAATTATCTTTCTTAAAAGAAAAGCTAATAGTGAAAATAATAACAGAAAATAACCACAACATCATCTTTCATTTATAAAATGAAACCCATAATATGAGAGTATTTAATTAGTTTTTATACAACAATATTGTACACTTTATTATTATGGAGTTAACATCTTTGATTAAGTGATTTATTTTATTACATATTTCACACAATTTGATTGGAAACATTAATAAATTTACGTGGAAAGCCAATAACTTATTATAAGGCAATTATATACAGTTGTACATTATAACAGAATTATTAATTTGTAAGCAAGCTAAATTGGGGATTGTATGCAAATCATCAACTAAATTACATAGGGATCATTTAATGCCCACTTCAAGAGATGGGCAAGTCTTCTTGTAACACAATTAACTTGAAAAACATAACTTGTATGTTTTACGGAATGTCATTATTAATTAACAGAGATATACTAGTTATATCCATATATACTTAGTGTTTTTTGTTGTGAATAATTAGTCATTTAAGAATTAATAGGTAACTCTTAATGTAGTGTTGAATTTAATGTCAATTGTACATTAACATAAAAACATCTTTCATATTTTTTCATTTTAAAGAATTACATCATACAATTCTTGGCGAAATAACCTCCCAAAACTTAGAATGTGTCAAATCTTGTAATCGCTGCTAATCAGGACTCTTGTTTCATTCACATTCGTCAGTCTTAACTGACTGGTAGTGAAATTGACTGAAATGAGAGAAATGGGGTTTAACGTCCACTCGACACAAACTAGGTCATTTCGGGACTAACATATGGTTTAATTTTCTTTCAATAACTCGCTTACGCGTAGGGGTCTTTAGCAGTGGGAGGAAACCGGAGGACCCGGAGAAAACCCACGAGGTTGGACAGTGAAATTGACTGACTGAAGAACTTACTTCTCAGTCAATTTACATATAATAAAAGAATTTACGGTAACTTTAAAACACAATACATACAGCTTAATATAGTTTTTAAGGGTACATGTATTTAAAACATGGGGTAATGCTATAAATCATAATATTCTAGAGCTTAGGACAACAATCTTGTGCTTCCGAGATAAACAAATTACGCCAAAAGTAAATCAGCCGGCAATATTTAAAAGTGAAAGTACTGCTTCTAATGATCTAATCTATCAGAAAAACAAGAAAAATAACTATAAGTTTTAATTTATATGGTATTCCTGTTAATGAAGAGCATTATGAACTCTGTTCTAAAGAGCTCAATTTTATTTTAACAGATAGCTATAATCTCAAAATATTAGATTTTATTCTTTCATGTACCTGTGTGAATTTTTTTTAAAATTCTCTCATGTACACTAGCTTATACAAAACAAAAACATTTTAAAATTCAGGATTAAATTAAGTGGGCACTCAAAAAATACTTATCCATCAGAGATCAAATTTACTTGAATGAAACCCTGCTTGCTTAAGATATGCATCAACATTAAACATTAAATTAATACAATACACACACACACACACACCCCCACACACACCCACCCAGAGTCTTTCTATTGCATTTCTATTTTTTCTTCCATCATATTTACACAAGAAGTCTTCATACAAACAGATCAAACCAGCAATAACATTTGTAGTCTAAAAAATCTAATCAAGTCTACAGCTTGTATATATTTTGTAATATAAATTTAAACAATAAGACCAACAATACACACACAAAAAATAAATCATAAAAACGAGATTGCACAAATAAATAATAATGTGCTTAATTATGATACATGTTAAAATATTGATATCATCGTTAATATTGTTTGTAAATAACAATATAAAAATATCTAATTAGACTACGGTACTTAATTATCAGACAGTAAACTGCTGTATTTTAGTGTTCACACTTAAGAGAAGAATTTATGAGAGAGGTATTGGTATATAAGACTAGCTTGTTCCTCCGTCCTTTTCTGAGAATAAAATACTGTTTACCGGAAAAAACAAGATTTAAAAACAAGAATGTGAGACCTGTCAGCTGTTCACATTGCTTCTATGAAAAAAGCAACAAATTTCCAAATAACTGATGGGCCAGTCTGAAGTCGAAAGCAAAGTACAGATGTGAACGAAAACATAAACGTGCACACCATGGTTGTAGAGATATTTTTGTAATCAGATTTTTAAAATTTAAATCTGGTTCTCGATGGAAGTTTAAAATATTAGTAAAATTGTTCATTTGCATCTAAAAAGAAACCCAATCAAAATTTAGAATTTTTTAATTGAAAATTACAAATTTATTAAATCTGGTAAATGTAATCTAAAACTTGGTGTAATTGTTCATTCGGGCATGCAGATGATCACTATTTTGAGATCGTTGCAGTTCAACCTATTTTGCAGAGTTAACTATAGTAGCAGGCTCCCACTCCACCTGCCTTTGGTTACAAAGTGTCATACATTCATTTTGAAACTGTATGGTAACATCACTATGAATCAAATTATATTTTTTACAGACCAGCGAAAATGTCTCTTTGGCAAGTGTGTCTAATACTGATACACTGATGTGTATAAAACCAAACCAAATGGTCATAAAAAGATTTGAAATTTCAATTTAGGAGTTTACTCCTAAATAAAATCTGACCTGACCTGACGTACGATATACATATTGTTGTACCGGATGAATTTTATGTAGGTCACATGAATATCAGTGATGTAACTGATGCTAAAAGAAGTACTTATTATCCAGCTATCCAACGTACAACACATCGCTACTACAACTTGTCTACAAGTGTTTTTGTTGGTTCATTATAGTAAGTCATGAAATATTACATTGGCGTAATTCATTTGAATAAAATTACATTGAATTTTTCAGATCTACATTCACATGAAATTCAGATCTGTATCTTAATCTGATTTTTAATGAATATAACTTAATACATGTATAATATAAATATGTTAATTGAAATAATGTATACATATCCCAATCAAATAAAAGAAATTCACCCTGTCTATTTAAAGACAGAAATAATATTCATTGAACTGGAGAACTGAATTCCGATGAAATGATATAGATTGTGGATGGATTAGAATTTTAACTATGTTATGTGGGTGAAGATTTACAGTGTTTAATGTGATATGAAGGTTGTTCTAGTTAATATTATCATCAGATATAATAATTGTTAAAATAACTAACACTCTTTTACACTAAGTTCCCAGTCAAAAATTAACCACTGGCAAAAGTTTGAAGTTAAAGGCCTGTTTTACATCACTCCCTCAGAACTCTTGCAGTTTTAAACATACAGTAAAGTTTATATATATATATAATCATTGTGCATTTCTGTACGACACATTTATCACAGGATTTAAAACAAAGGATAAAATAATTGGATTGAATGACATCAAGGTCTAAGATATTCATCTTTATTAACAGGACTTGGTATTTTCAATTTATCTTCTATATACGAGTAATATCTGGTGGATGATCCCACCAGATAGATGTTTCTGTGCAAATAATAAAACCTGAAAAACATAAAAATATATATAAATGAAAACAATTTATTTTCCTCGACATGTAAGGCATTTTAGTCACATACTAGAAGACAAAAATATTTCCAATAGAATTTCTTCAATCTCATTATGAACATCTGCACTACCTCTGATCTGCAGTGTATGAGACTTCTTAATTGTGTTTCTTACAAGAATTGTAAATAGAAAAAAAGAAGGGAGCATTCAGGCTCCCAAAGACCTCTGCTAGCTCTGAAATCAATGTCAACAATTCATGCTGTGTATATCGGATGTCCACTACCATCGGTTATTTCCTGGACACTTTAAACACAAAAGGTGCCTGTGACCTAGTCTACTTTGTTTGCTTGATGTTTTGTTCGACAGCTGATTGATAGTACATGTATTATTGTTTCAGGTCTACTATAGTCACAATCAACTAGACTGTAAGATTGGAAAAAATTCCACATGATGTTCAGTCATATAACACAATCCTGTCATTGACACAGATCTATTTATAGCTATGGTCTTCGAGCTATCAGATTATTTCTACACGTTATAACTAAAATAAAATGTGTATTGTTAACAGAGACTAGTATCGCCCATGAAAATGTCTTCTAATTCTATTCATAAGTAAATATAGGAAACAAATATTTCATACTTAACCACAAACATACCTGACAAGCCCATGATGAAGATTTTTTGGTCTAGAATTTGTTGATGAAAACAATCCAAAACATTTGCATAATTTTTGCAAGATACTGAGATCATTTTCGTTTTCTTGAGTATAGCTTACAACAATAGGAATACTGTTTAAAGAAATAAAAAATGCTAATTTTTAACTTTATACAATAAAATAACTACAGGAGTAAAGCAAGGAATTAATACTTGACTTTTAATAATGATAAATTCTTGTCAAAATAATTATAACATAGAAACGCTTTGTTTTAAAACTTAAAAATGAGTGGTTGCCATGGAAGATATGCCCACATTTTACAAGAGGTAGACAGAGAACAAGCTATAACAGCATTTTACGGTCCGACATGCATCAATATCGAAAGGAACCAAGATCTTTGGTATATAAACATGTTTTAAGTTTTCGTCAAAATCAGATAAAAATTGTGAGCCATAGAGTGTCCACAAAGAAAATGTGAATGCCCAGACACAGGGGCAACGACATATAAATATATCAAGATTTTTGAAAGTTTGATCTTTATATATACTATTCAAAAAAAGTAGGGGATATTTGATTTTTAAGTGTTATTAAAGTCACCTAATGAAACTGACGAAGAAACAAATGACAAAATGAAATGAAGTTCACATTCATCGATTTATTCCAAATGATCGTTAGACTAAGTAAGGCACAGACTGACCATTATAAGGGTAAAATGATACCCGGGGTCAAACAGCAAAGTTACCACAGCATCACAACCAAGTCAGTAACGGGTAAATCCTCCTCTGTTTGCCAAACAAGCATTGATCCGACGTGGCATACTCCTAATGAGACGTCTAAGGTCATTTTGGTCCAGATTGTCCCATTCCTGTTGCAACGCAGCAGCAAGTTCTTGGACATTGGCAGGACGTTGTTGACGTTGACGTAACCTCTGTCCAAATATGTCCCAGACATGCTCGATGGGGGAGAGGTCGGGACTCAGTGCTGGCCAAGGTAATGTGGTGATGTTCTGTTGTTGGAGGTAACCTGTAACGATCCTGGCCCTGTGACATCTTGCGTTGTCATCCTGGAAGATGAAACGGCGGCCATGACGTCGTGCGAACGGCACAACATGGACTGCCAAGATGTTGTCCCGGTAGTACTGGCCTGTAACACGCCCTGCAACAACATGTAAAGCCGTTCTTCCAGCAACAGTGATGCCTCCCCACACCATAACAGAACCACCCCCAAATCGATCCTGTCTGATGACGTTAACGTCTTGGAAGCGCTCGTTTCGACGACGCCACACCCTCCTACGTCTGTCCAAAAAATCAACAGTGAACCTTGACTCATCTGAAAACATCACATTGCTCCAGCGTCGATTATCCCAGTGTTGACGATCCCTACACCAACGATGTCTTGCCTGAATGTGATGATCTCTCAAATAAGGGATCACGCGAGGACGTCGGGCGCGAAGGTGACCCCTATGCAGTCGATTCCGAATCGTCTGGCCACTCACTCTCACACCAGTGTCTGTTTGAAGACGAGCGCTGATCTGATTTGCTGTGATGACGCGATTTCTCAAGGCCAAGGTACGGATAAATCGATCCTGGGCTTGAGTTGTCGCCCTTGGTCGACCTGAGCGTGGTCTGTCCTGTACAGATTGTGTATCACGGTATCTGGACCATAGCCTGCTTATGACAGACTGAGAAACATTCATCGTCCGCGCCACAACCGCCTGTGTTGTGCCGATCTGTAGCATGCCAAGGGCACGTAACCTTTCATTTTGGGTAAGCCGACGCACATCAAAATTTGTTTTCTGGTCACTAAAACAATTAAACTGATGTTTCCACCCTGGAATTCAATGCCACAATGACTGTAACATTCAAAGTCAGAGTCGTGCAAATCTTGGGTTGGACCCCCATGATGATCCCAAGCATCACCTGCATTCCATGTGGTAGCTATTGGTGCGTTTGGGCGTCACATGTAACTGAAAATGTTTCTTCTGTTAGGTTCTATAGTGACTTTTTTCGTAGTCATTTGCGTATTTTAGTATTATGCCCCCAAAATCAAATATCCCCTACTTTTTTTGAATAGTATATTTTAGTACTATACTAAATATTCTAAACATCAAATATTACAATCTAAATATTGTTCTTTTGTTAATTAATGACGTTTTTATTGGAAAAAAAAAGCATTTAAAAGTACTATGCTATATATTGTGAATACCAAATCTTACAATGTAAATGTTTTTATCTCTTTAAAGCACAAAGTCTTAGATTGAAAAATTTTATAGTGAAATTACTGTAATTTTTTCAGGTTACTTACCTAGGTGCAGTTTGATTAAATTCTTTAATGATTGAACCCTTTTGATAACACTGTGTTATATGATTTGTTGTTAATACTGTTGCTTTCTTTAACTCATCTTGTAATATGTCTTCATATACCTTCTCTGCTAAATTATTCATATTACCTAAAGTTGTCTCTTGTTCTCTAAAATAAAAACAAACATATCTCAGCAAGATTTTAAATTCTGTATGAAAATTCCATTTACCAGTACATAAACAAATAGTTCTCCAAAGTCAATATATCTGGTAGAGATGTGTTATAAAATATAAGACAATATAAAAAACCTATTCTGGTTCTCTGATAAAGCCATATCACTTAAAACGATCAAAGGACCTGTTTGCTCAATTATCAAGCAGACAATCCTGATGAATGTTCTTGCGAATCATAAATGGCAATAGATAATTGTAAACTGACTTTGGAAACTGCCCATCTTTTATGTGCATTCTACACGTTGCAATGAGAATGGTTTGAGGATGAGAGATGGAAGAAGTTATTCACACCAGAATTGCAAAATATACATCGACTGAGACAAAAATTAGTTACAGTTTGTCTATAAATCAATTTGTTATTTGGTTTAGCGCACAGTAAAAACAAAAAGTAAATTTTAGCTACATAACATGAAAATCCATAATCATAAGTGAATATGCATACACATATGAGATAAATGTTAAACCTTAAATTGTTATGTTTGTGAAAAGTCATTTAGCCAAATGATTCTGATAAAATCAAACACAAAAAACCCAAAAAAACCTCCCTCAAACATCAGAAATACAATATTTTTTTAGCGACTGCCTAATGTAACTGCCAAAGTATTAAATTGAACACAATTATTTCTCATTCGTATTAATTTCTTGTTATAGATTAATCAGACTTACAGATTAGTTAATCTTGGTCTGTTAAATAAAGCTTGTATATAATCTTCTAAATTATCCGCTCCTTGGTAAACTTGACGAAAAACACGAGATACATCTGGTATTAATATTTCTCCACCAATTAAAGAATTTACATTCCAACCATACCATGATCTACAACATATCATCATCTTTTTAATCTGGAGTTTGATTATTGCAACTAATACCTAATCATATACCAAATGTATTCCTGATTGGTCTTTAAAATTTAAGTGAGTTTTTAAAATGAAATGAAATGAAATGGGGATTAACGTCCTACTGTTAGAGATTTTTTAAGTGTTGAACATGAGACACTGGGGTTTCAGTCTACTCTTCATCGAATTCCAACTGGCAAGGCTTCTTTTGTGTAAAGGTTATTGAATACAGGTGTGGACCCCGATTTTTCGTCCCATCTCGTAAATAAATAGATGTTTTTTCTTTGCCAGCCCCTCAGTCCTGCATCACTGGCAAGGGAAAACCAGATGGAGGAAAACCCTGAGGAACTCTTGCAGGACACCAGGATCAAACTCAAGACCTACTGATTGATCGGTGAGCCAGCACCCTAATTACTGGGCCACTGTGGATCCCAGAATATGAGACATATTGCATGAAGAGAAACTGTAGGTATAAGTCATTAAAAAGCTAAATATTTCAATATAAATAAATGAAATAGATAATGTCCTACTGGTCTGCTCCTACTGGGCTAGGGGGGTTGGATGGTCGAATGGTTAGCACGTGCATGCTGTATCATAATGCCTGTCATTGAGTCAACTGGCGTGGTTTCGAATCCCCGGTTGTACGTGACAAGAAGTAGGGTCGCCTGTCCAACCTCGTGAGTTTTCTCTGGGTCAACTGGCGTGGTTTCGAATCCCCAGTTGTACGTGACAAGGAGTAGGGTCGCCTGTCCAACCTCGTGGGTTTTCTCTGGGTCCTCTAATAAAAACAGAAGTTCATTTCCGCAGTTTTGTATTGTTTCTGAATATCCCCTACTTTTTTTGAAGAGTACATAATTGTCCAGAACATGCACTTATACTGAAAAAATGATAAAATTACCTTTTATTACAGCACTGTTTGATATTATCATACTGAAATAATCTTTGTAGTGCTGAAGTTTTTATAAAAAGACCCAGACCAGGAAATTCTTGAACTCTATACACTAACTCTTTATTACCAGACACATCTTCATAACCTGTTATATAGACTGACAGTTAGTATTGTCTGAATAGAAACATGTACATGTATATATAACATTCTTAAGATAATTCAGAAAATAATTGATGAATAATGTGATTCATATTTGAATTCATCTCACATTTCATTAATTTACAAGTTATTTTTGATATTCACATGCTAATAATGTATTCTGGCCATATCAAAGGTAATAACTCAGTGAATAATTGACAAATATTTAAATCTGAAATCATAAAAAAATATTCCCCTTTCCTCCAATTTCAGACAAAATCATGGAGGCAATGTCAACCACAATCTACAAACTTTAATTTTTAATATTTATTTCAGATCAATATAAAACTGACCATTAAAGTTCCAGGAAGATACACCAAGTAGAGTTTCATCTGCATTCAATATTTCTACACATTGAGCCATAAAGTTGAGAAAATCTGGAGCTAAAATCAATTCTTCTTCTAACACTATCAAATATTCCTGAAGTATAATAAATTATATAATTAGATATTTAATGTCTGAAATTACTGTGGAAAAATAAATTAGTGGTGTTTATTAATTTTGTTTTAACACTGTATTATAACTATATATACTACTACTATCTCCTCCACATAAATTTAAATACACCAGTATGTCATCCATTTTCAGGTATTATTAATTTTATGATGCTTTAATTTCTTGTTTTACAGTACTTGGTTTATATTTTTAAAATAAATAACGTATATGCAATCATAACATCTAGTAACAGTTTATACTAACCACATCTGTATGTTGATCTATTGCCAATTTTAAAGCTTTCAGGACTTGTTCTAAAGGTAGAATATTGTATATTTGCATAAATAATATACAAAGCAAAATGATAAAAAGTTAAACTAGATATCAGAATTTTAAAGTTTTATCCAATTAATAGTGAACATTTCAAGAAAACACAAAATTTATATCTATAGGCAAACAAACAATATTTAAGTGTACCAAATTTAGAGATTTTTATGTTGACATATATGACGACTGCATGCAATATTCTTAAATTAAGCCAACATTTCTGTTTAAATTATTAAATTTTAGAAAAGATACCCGAATAGTGTAGACTTCCTGAAACACTCCTATTGTTAAAGCCAAATAGTTGGGCCAGATCACCATGTTCAGGAAATTTTTCATCCCAAATTATCTGAAATATTGCAGTCATACATAAATCACTTACAAAGGACATTAAATGTGTTGTAATATAAGTCAAAGTTAAAGACAGGTGCAATAACTCCATGTAAAAAATTGACACTGCTTCTGATTGGCAGAATAATGTCAGTTATATGGCAAAAAATCTCAAAATGATGTTGAAATGATAGATACCACTTCCAGTATAAATGTGAGTCTAGAATTCCTTAAACCAATACAGAAAAGTTTAAGGAATGGGGTTTAACAACCATCAATAAATTTTGTATGGTTTACAAGGTATGGATAACGCAATATCTGCATATTCTTGTTCAAATTTGGAAATATAAGGTGTCTTTAAAATGCATGACTAATACGTACACGTGACCGGCTTTGACAACAGGACATTCTACTACGTGTTTGATCTCTAAATACATGACTAATGTCAACCTTCTATACCCTACTACAAACCAATAATAAACATCCCAAGGTATGAAAGGGTGACGCTAAAATAAAATAATAACGATGATATTTAATCATCTATAAATACTTACTGTAACTAACCCTGGGTTAATTCCGGGCTGCATTAAAGTAGTTTGTAATGTACGAACCAATGCATTATGATTCAGCCCTGAAATATAATAAAGCTGATATTTATTTTAAAAAAATACAAATACTAGTTCGGGAACAAAATTTTACAATCAGTTACAAAACATGATTGACTGTTTGAATAAATTTATTTTTCGGTTATGTCTGCTAAGGTTTTTTCTTCTATTAAATCTATTAAATATGTAATCATGATGCAGATGAACTTAGTATTGTAAGTTTGTTTTTCATTTTGAGTGAAGGCTGTATCACTACAGTTATGGGACTGATATATACGTTTGATGTTCATACTTGCTATATCATGTGTCTTGTGAGCAGACTTTTGGGGTTTTGTTTACGTGTGTGTTGTCATGCTCATACTATATATTTACCTGGTATAATAATAATAGGTGTAGCATATACTTTATTAGCCTCCATTTGTTTATTTATAACTTTTACTGGTTTAATTAAATCATCAACATGAGCAGCTAAAATACACAGAGAAAACTTTAACATTATTATACTATACATAAAGAAAATCTAACAGTATAACTTTACTCTATTTCTTAGAAATGCATATTTATAATTACTTTACTTTGACCAGAAACTTTGAACAGTGTAGGAATCATGTGAAGATATTGAAATAAAAGAGAATATTAATTTACTAACGATCACATAATTCACTATAACCACCATATTTGACACAGAATGCTCTTCTTTCATCATTACGATAAACTTCTGGATCAGGTATAACCTGACGTCCTATCACTACAAAAAAAACATAAAATACATTCACAAAACACACCTTGTTGGTGATACATTCCCTTTCGATTAGTTAGATCAACAAAACTTATTCTAAACTGAAAGTGTGATTTTTCTTATGACCAAAAAAAAAAAAATCATAGAGGAAAGAGATTCACAATAAATACAAATCCTTAAATGTCAAATGCAGATAATCATCATTAGCATGTGAAGCAGTGTAATTTTTAGCTATATCAGGGGAGGATACAGGAATTTTTTCAAAGGGTATGTGTGTGTGTGTGGGGAGGGGGGGGGGTGCAAAAATTTTCGACCTTTTTCTTACCATTTTCCCCTGAATAAACCCACAGCAAGTCAATTAAACAATTTGTTACTTCTAAACAGTCCTACATCCTTGCACTTTTTTCTGAGAAAAATCTCTTAAACGCCCCAAAAAACCCACACTGTTCCGACAGTCCTGATCAGTTGGGTAAGCATGGTATTACGAGAACCCTAAATAAGGATACATAAACGTAGAATATGTCATTGTGAGTTCATAGAGAACTGACAAATAAATTGATGATGATAATATCGTAAACGGTGATAATCCTGAGAAAAGGTATTATTGTAGAGAATATTTAGCCCCTACTAAATGCTAGACTCACACTTCGATTATCATTAAATGATGACTGTACTCATAATGGCAGTATTATTAGATTTAAACTTGAAAAATATCACGTTTTCTAGGTAGTTTCAATACATTTTTCAATCAATTGTTATGTATTTAGGCTCTTAACTGTCGAGGAAATATATCTTTAACTGTATATTTTAATTATCTAATTCAAATGGTGATTTTCTTTAATTTGAGAAATACATTATTTTGAGAAATGCTTACATTTGTTAGGTATACAAAATGCCTTTTTTATTTCTTTTGGCCATTCACTTTCAACACCAGCATAACTAATCTAGAACAGAAACAGAAACAATGAACAAACGATAGACTGTATGATTATATGGATATAATTATAAACACTATAGTCACAGAGCATTGAATCCCAAAAATTTAAGGTTATTTCAATAATTCGCTTGATTGTAGGGGTCTTTAGCAGTGGAAGGACTCAGAGAAAACACACAAGGTTGAATAGGCGACCCTACCTCTGTTTCGTACAAGCAAATCACGACACTTGACTCAATGACAGACCTTATGATCAAAAGTACATGCTTTAAACCAATCTGTCACCCAAACTATCCCAAACCCTCCTACTTGCTTTACATCTATGATTCACAATAAAAGTAACATTGCTGACATTTACTTTATAGTGTAGTGATGTGATCAATTGACAAGAGTTATACTGGTACCTGCTCAAAAGTTGTAAAACCATTCATTCCTTTTTGTCCTACAAAATACCAGACATCACGGAATCTAAGGTTTTGTATATGTCCACTTCCTAACTTGTTTAATAATTTCTTAACAGCATAACTCAATCTGTGTAGAAATAAAAACAAAAGTATTACTTGACAACAGCTCATCCAAATGGATTTGGGGAAGGAATGCATGCGGGGGTATACGATTCCCATAATTTCATCTGCTCAGTTACAGTGCGACTATTTTAAACCACACCCATTTTACTTCATGTTTCTAGTAGTTCAATTGAACAAGATGTTATTTGAATGACCTATTAAAATGTTTCTATTTGAACCAAGAAAGATAATTTTAACTTACTTTCTGGAACCATCATCACAAACAGCAGCTATAATAATATCTCCCTCCACCAGTGATTCTAAGAATATTTCTAAATCTGTACTATCTGTAATATATAAACAAAACTATAATTATAAATAAGGATAAATGTTGTTGCAAAGTTAGGAATCAATTTGACAAACTTGGATAGATCCTTAGAATATAAGATTTTTACTCTCTTGGGAACACGTTCAATTGAATAACAATGCACAGGACACAATTTATTACAGAGTTACGTTTTATTTACATGTTTAGAGAAGCCTAGTTGAAACGTCACTCAGTAATAAACAAAAATTATATTCTATAGAAGTAGGTCGGACTGGGTCCTATGTATTACTAAATGTCATTGGAAAAATTCATTTAGAAGATTAAAGATGTTAAATGAAGTTAACATGGTGACTATATTAAAATACCTTTAATATAAATAAAACCATTCTACCACAATAAGATTAACCCTTGTGTGTATACAAGGGGTATTTTGGGACCCCACGACCATATCCTTAACAAATGTGAGGCACTGGTTCATAATGTCTAGCCAGAATTTTATACATTGTCAGCTACTTAATGTCGAGTATAATGCTGTAAATAGAACGGAAGTGAGGCAGTGGCAACATTCATCATTTGATAATAATAAAATTATGCATCCAAAAACCAATTTATGTCTGGGGTCTTTGATTACCCCTTGTTGCTGACAATGCTTTTCGTGCGACATGGCTTAAAAAGGTTTAAGGACGTTAGAAATGTTGAAGATACTTCAAAACATAATTTCAATTTCAAGTTTTCAGTAATGCTGTACTGTGTATGAAAAAGAATCTTTGGCTACCAGGTACTTTTTTTGAAGAATTGGACAGGATAGAAATTGTAAAAGTTATACTTATATGCCACATACCAAATGTATAAGTATCTACATGATTTATTATTGATGGTTTTAGATCTACTGGATCTACTATAATAACATTAAAACCACGTCCACCTTTATTTAAATTTTCTCCCATCATTCTACAAATATAAATACATCAAATCCTTTTAAAACTTAAAATGTCTACTAAAAAAAAAGCCATAGAAAAATGTCCCTGCAGAATAAGTATTATAACATTTGACTGACCCTGCTCATTTTACAAATTCAGCACTTTTGCATAGTCTGCACATTTATAGTTCCCATAGGAGTCTGCACATTTATAGTACACATAGTGACATATATCGCACAATTATCCAATCTCAATATATAAAATATACCGGTACATCTGCACGATATATTACTGTATGTTTGAGAAGTGTGGAATCCTGGAATACACCAAGACTTGACAAAGAGGACTACAGAAAGTATTCACTAAATGGAAGCTGTATGCGAGTTACATCCCTTTCTTATTAGTGCAAGACAATCAAATTTTGACATTACTGGGGACAAAAAGTATTGCCGTTTATTGAAATATTACTAGAATTTGAGCATCCATACTGCTTATCATGTTCGCCGATATAACTGTAGAACAACATCTATTATTGTTTAAGTGGCATTTAGTAACTGAGAATAACACGACACAATTATATGGAATACAAGTTACTTAAAGGATTTATTTCAGCAACGTTTCGACGAGGGTTCTCCAGTCTTTATCAAGTAACCCTCGCTGAAACGTTGCTAAAATAAATCCTTTAAACATGCATTATGCAAGAGCTAAATCTGATTATTGCAAGTCTTAATTTAGGCTTCAGATGTTATAGAAATTATAAATTAGATCTTTATTTAAACAACAAGACCAAAATCAACTCTGTAGACCCACGGATGGCTCGGCTACAGCTCGGATTTAAATAGGATTTCACTAATTGATTAAATCAGATAAGGGGTAACCTGATGAAAATACGTCAGTTAGATCGAGGCTAAATGATAGAGTGTACTTAGCAAGGCCGCTGTAAAGCGTTTCCGTATGCCATTGAAAACTTTACTTGATAATCGAGATATGTAGGTGGAGTTAACGCCTGTCAATCAAACGTTCGGCGAAGGTGAAGACACATTTCGCTACCATTTCTAGGCAAATATTACAACGATGATAACTATGTTCAGAATAAAGTAATTTGACTGAATTTTTCAATATATTCTTCTTTCATCATCTACTTTTGAACTGTTATAGCAAGAATGGCCAACTCTCTATAAATATCTCCCATAATGTATCTTTAAGTAACTTGTATTCCATATAGTTGTGTCATCTGTTATATTAACATCTATTATGATTTATTTCTAACATTAAATATTACATACATGTGTCCATTAACACATATTTCAACAGGTCTTTTATCAGCATAACCAGTATCTATTCTAACAGGGAAACTATTTGGTTCACATATTTTTTCTACACCACAGTTTGCTACAGCTTCTCCTATAACCATATCTTTCTGGTTTATAACTTCTGGTAACATCAGTTGTAGATTACGATGAGATCCCACTTTAAATTAGACAATTCAAACAGAAATATATATTACAAGTTATTTGCTCCTGAGTTAGAAATTGGAATCAGACCAATTATTTGATAATCTCGCTTACGAACATGGACGTAACAGACTTTAGACATATACATAGTCATAGCTTAATGTTATTTTTGAAATATTTTCCACTTTACAGGCGCCTGTGGGCTAAACATCACATTTCAAGGCACTAGATTTATGCCCCTGCATTGTTTATAACAATGTATCCAGTATCATTTATGATTGTCTGTTACATTTATCAGGGTTGTGTTCTTGATAAATTAGCCTACTTGGTGTAATTAATGAGATTGTTTTTATTTTTTAAAAAAAAAAGGTCATGCAGCAATTTTTATGTGATGCATGATTTATCTGAGAAACAGAATATTTTTTTAATATGGCCACATATCACAGGAGGAATTTACAACAGAAAGTTTTAAAGCCAACATAAAATATATTAATCCTCATGTTTATCTATTTCTGGCACTACTGGTAGGCAAAATTGTGAAATCAACCAGAATATGTCATAAAAACTCAAGCTGATACATACAAGGTATTTCTAAACAACCAGCTATCTCCAATACTTCTGCAAATTCTTTCCTGTATTTTTTCTTAATCTGAAATGACAATTAATTTCAAAACACAGATGGATGCTTGTCAGGTAAACTAATATGCCCATTAGCAGCAAATTCACCAGTGCTAGCTCTAAAATAATGTAGGACAAGTTTTAAAACTCTGTCCCAACTTTTAACAGATGAAATGGGAATGTGCACAATATTCCAGAAGAAATTTGCCTACAAACGTGTATTGTTATATATTACTTTTAGACAAACCCCAATCAAGTCAAAAACACCTGTACCTTTCACAGATTTTCCTTGTACTTACAAATTCTATTGCTTGACCCTCCTCTAGACCTTTCTGTCCAACCATTATATATCCATCTCTCAGTGTAAGATCATCAACAATAGTACTCCCATATAACTTTAACCATCTTATACTATCTTCTTTTAAACTAAAATTACATACATCACTCTTTAAATAATTCTAGTCAACCCCTCTTGGCAGATATGTAAAAAGACCCATAGCAACCAACCGCAAATTTTATGCAAAAAACGTTAGGAAAATAAATATCTTAGAAACTTAAAGATACATTATGAGAGATTAGATAAATAGCTGGTAGTTCTCACCAGCTATAGTTAAAAACTAGATAATGTAAAGGGAATTTGCTGAAAATTTCAGTCAAGTTGATCCAACCTGAACTGAGTATTTAGCGACTGAATTTTGGCCCTAGCCTCGATCATCATTACTAAAGTCTGTACGATAAAAAACATAGTCTCGATTATCCATTTTTTGATTTAATCAGAAGCAGCAGACTGGCATCTAATCCAGTAAATATGGTCTGGATAAGTTAATGTCTAATTAATAATTTAGATAACATTTCATGCCTAAAAAATGACCTGCATTGGAAGATTTAGCTCTTGCATAATGTATGTTTAACAATGTTTACAATACAAAATACAAACATTATTGCTTTTACGTTTCCTGCCATGTCTGAAATAATTTATATGAGACAAGATAGTGTATAGAATTTCATTATTAGAATATTACCTAGAGGCAGCATCATCAAAGCTAGCCATCATTACAACAAAGTTATCTGGAACTGATTTCTTCAAGAATCTTATCAAAGACGATTCTGGAAAAAGAGAAAATATTAAAGAAATTTTCTCTTGTTTTGCCATTCTAGACTTTTTAAACGGGAACCAACATATCTTATACCATAAAGTATATGTATAACCTGCTGAATATATGACACCGACACCTCCTTAAACTAAAGTTAAATATAATAAGGTGGTATCTTTAATACAGCAGCTAACTTTTGAAGATACATTATGGGAGATTAGATAAAGAGATGGTAGTTCTCACTATAATAGTTAAAAACTAGATAATGTAAAGGGAATTTGCTGAAAATTTCAGTCAAATTGATCTACCCTGAACCGTGTATTTAGCGATTGAATTTTGGGCCTAGCCCCGATCATCATTTCTTAAGTCGGTATGATAGAAAACATAGTCTCGATTATCCATTTTATGATTTAATCAGAAGCAGCAGACCGGGTTCTAATCCAGTAAATATCGCAGGCTAGCGATGCCATCAAGAATTGATTTTGGTCTAGATAAGTTAATTAATGTCTAATTAATAATTTAGATAACATTTCAGGCCTAAAGAAAGACCTGAAATAGGCAGATTTAGCTCTTGCATAATGTATGTTTAAGTCAAGAATTCCATTTATACTAAGGGACTATTGACAGGGTTTACAGGTCTGTTTAACGATACAAACTGCCATAGATACCTAAGCTAATGTTCTGAGCTGTCAGTGTCTCAACAGCATCTTCGAAACAGTGAATTTGTATGTTTTCTCTTGAGCCATTTGTCAATGTGAGCATGAGGATAATTGAGGTTTCTTGGCTAAGCCTTTTGTGTTTTACATAGGTCTATGGCTGTATGGTTTAATGGTTGAGAGTAAGACATTAAGGAATATTTTGATAATGCACTTGAAATACAGACACTATCATGCAATTGCATCTCAATGAAATCATCATGGGAGTCCATTTTTTTTATCTGGCATAAATAATGTATGATTGGCACATTGCCTGTACCATTATTTGCAATAATATTTATAATAATGGTACATCAAAGGATGACGTCACATTTGTATTTTTAAAAAAAAAACCAATGTTTGTAAATATACCCCAAAATATCAAAGGAAAATATATTTCAAATGTGATCTGGTGGATTTGGGGCAAAGTATCCACTTATATTAATTCTTTCAGCAATAACTTTTGAAAGAGGTACCGGTATACTATAAAAAAAATTGAAACCAAAATAAACCTATTATTATTTTCACTTTATGTAAAAACCTGAAATCTACAGGCCCCCAATTTCAACGTCTCTTTAACAAGTATGTTTTTGAAACAAAAAATAGATATGCACAGAAATATTTTACAACAAAAGTAAATTAATCCCTTGTCATATATTTACCAATAAATATTGAACGTCACACTAAATGTTTATTGATTATTATGATTGCTATTATTAAATGTAACAGTTGTTGTACACAATATATGCCAATATTTTCAGTCAGGAAGTTCACCTTCTTGAATTGATTCAATAATTGATAAAGCAACATGTGTTATACTTATATTAACCCTGTGGTTTATTTATAATCTTTCTGGGACTTTGTTAATATTGATTTGTGTGGTATTTGATATTTTGAATACTCCAGAGCTGGATCTGAGTGACGCTTATTCCAAGAGTAAAATATTTTATAATAACAATAATGTACTGACCTTCCTCATATGTATCAAATGTCTTTATATCTGCTACTTCTAAAGTTCTATCTACAATAGAAATTACCATAAATCACATTAAATATATGTACTGATATACGATTCTATAGTAAAACAAATGGATGCTTAGGTATAGAATCTATACCTAAGCACCCATTTGTTTTACTTGACACACCAAATAACTGACTTTGGAAATCTTGCCTCATATGACACTCAATAATTATAAGCACATCTTTTTATAAAGTATTGAGGAATCAAATTACTCAAGTTTAATCATTCTCAATCCTGTTCCAAAGCATTGACAAATCAAATTTTGGGAGATCACGTGGCTAAGTGGGTAAGACGCTGGCTCGCTAGCCTGGAGGTCGGGTGTTTGATCCCTGCATTGGCCGAGAAAGTTCATCCAGATTTTCCGGCGTGGTTTCCTCTTGTCAGTGATGCAGGACGGAGGGCCTGACAAGGACAGCTGTCTAGTCGTTCGGATGGAATGAAAAACTGAGGTCCACACATTGGCGTGCACATAAAAGATCCCTTGGCAGTTGGAATTCGATATAAGAGTAGGCCGTAGCACCGCTGCCTGGGCAAAATTTCCCTCATAGCACACTGTATGGCGTATGCCCATCTTCATTAGCCCAGTTTAGGAGCAGAACAGTAGGACGTTAAACCCCATTTCATTTCATTTCATTTCATTTCAAATCAAATTTCTTACCACTTCTTAACCTAAGCAGAAAATGCAAATCATCGAACTGTGCAAGACATTCAGCTAATGAACATCTATACCAAGTTTGAACATTTTACCTGCGTTATTGTGTTCCAAAAAGTGCAACGAACAGACAGACAGAGAAGTAGACAGAGAAATGAACCCCTTTTAATAGTCCCCTGATTTCTTCAAAAGGTGGGGGACAATAAACCTGAAATGTTTGTAGGAGAAATAAGATTATTAGACAGCTTACCATTGATTAACACAACATTTAACCCTCGACCAAAGTTTTTTAATTCATTACTGACTATCCTGAAATATAAAAAATAGACAATATGGATCAATTTGTCCCACTCAGTAATCATTTATTTTTAAAAACATAAGAACGTTAACTATATTCATTAGCACTTTCATCTGATATTTGTTATATTTCCACTTTTCAAATATTTATTATATTTGATTATATTGATGTGATATCCTAGTCCTACTGTAACCTTTATAGCAGTGAAGGATGTGTGTTTCATATAATAATAATAAGAAGAATAATAATCATTCTTATGTGTCATGCTGTTAGTAATATATGTATATACATTGTTTTATGTCCCACACGTGTAACTTTGTAGTAAGATGTGGAACAATTAAATATCTAATTCCTCCCAAAAAAAAAACAGCGGTTGCCAGGAGAGATACATTCAGAAGAGATCGAGAGAGAACAAGTTAAAAAAGAAAACAAAACATGATTTTTTGTACAATCAAGGTTATAATCCAATATATTATGGTCTGAAATGCGCGAATATCAAAAGGGACTGAGATCTATTGGATATAAGGATTTATTTTAAGTTTCATCAAAATCGGATAAAAATTGTGATCTCTAGAGGGTACACATTCTTTGTATTACATACTTGTACACAATTTGCGTACAAGGAGACGCCATTTTGTTGGGCAGTTTTGTATCAATTTTACTGAAATTCTAACTCCAACCTTCATTATGGTGGAATGGTGATATATTTAAACAATTTTTATAAATTGTGTCCACTAGAGGATCCATGCGCTATAAATGTGATTTTTAGTACAACCAGGGGCGTATATATAAAAACAATTAATTGCATGTACATTTTCCTATATTTAAATCATTCTAAACGTGCACATCTTAAGTTGACATGTGACAAATCTAGAATTAATTTTGAAGAGTATTAAATACAATGAAAAAATAGGTATTGAAATCAATACAACTTACACATCTCCTTCAAAACATATTGTTGGACCAACTAGACTGCCATCTCCTGTTCTTATATAAAATGAATGCTGTCCCGAATTACATTTAACTCCACATCGATCATCTGAATTATAATAATAGGGTTACATCATTAATAGATTTACAGTTTCTTTTCCAACATCACAGTTAACAGTTTCTCCATTTATTACACATTATCCACACTGTATAAATAATTGTTCACAAAATTTGTTCTACATGAATATGGTATACGTAAACAAGAATCATATTTGAATGGTTTTGTTCCCTTTGAAGTATATCAAAGACAACTGATCAAATTTATATCTGATCTGATCATTTTGACAATCAGTATTCCTTGATAAATTCAAGCATAACTGATTTTAAGGACTTGATAATCGTTGTGAGAGACAAATCACTAAACACAATACACGAGTGGAAAAAGTCATGGAAAAGTTGTTTATTTTCATTTGTACTTCATTAGTCTGCCGGATAAACACAGATTTATGTGTTTTCCTGGAAAAAAGTCCCATCAAAGCAAACTTGGTCTCAAATAAAAGGTGGGTTTCGTAGGTACTCCAGAAAAAAATGACCCATCATGATCGCCTGGGGAAATTTTTTGGGGTGGGGTCAAAGGTCATGGTCGACCAATCAGAAAAAAACCCTGTCAATATCTCAAAAACTATCAATGTTAGACCCTATAAATGTATTATCAACATCATGTACAAAATTTCTACTATGCTAGATGAGTGGACAGCGGCGTCCGATACTCTGAATCTTGATTCTTAAGTTGCGGGTTCCCTTCCCATGGGGGTGGGGGGTCTTACAAAACATCAAAATTTAGAGTTTAATTCGACTTTTGCGTACAACAATCAAGTTTCGTGCATAAGACGACCAACTTCAGATGTGGCAAAAAAACATTGCTTTAGAAGACCCCCGACCCTTACTTCCTCCCTTAAGAACACCCCCTCAAGAGAGGAGTTAATTCGACTTCCGCGTACAACATTAATTTTTTTCGTTAAAAGTTTCACTACTGGTCTGCTAGAACATAACACTAACCTAAGAACGCGAAATCTCCTTCTATCTCGGATAAGAACGACAAAAAATTAATGATGAATGACCAAAATGACGCTTTAATTCGACTTTTGCGTACAACGATCAACTGTCGTGCATATGTCAACCAACCTCAGATGCCATCAAAAACATTGCTTAAGAAGACCCACGACCCTTCCCCCTGTAAGAATATACCCTTTACACCCCCACTCCCCTTAGAGATGAGTTAATTCAAATTCCGCGTACAACTTAATTTTTTCGTTAAAAGTTTCACTTTTCACTATTGGTTCACTAGAACCTAACACTAACTTAAGAACGAGAAATCCCCTTCTATCTTGGATAAGGACGGGGGCAGTGGGCATGGTGAAATGGCCAAAATTGACGATTTAAGTCAACTTCAGCCTACAAGTATCATCCTTCCTGTCTATGTAAACTTACCTCAGATAACATCAAAAACTCTACTTAAGTAGATCTGTGACCCATTCTCCACCCCTTAAGAAAGCCACCTTTAGCCCCATCAGAGATGAATTAATTCAACTTCCGCGTTCAACATTATTAATTTTTTCGTTATCGTTTCACTATTAGTCCACGGGTTAGTACAGGTTTTATATATCTCGTCTCTCGGAGAAGGGAGCTGATTTAGTTGATGAACCTAAAAGCTCCTGATGTCCATTCTGTTTCACATAAATCCAATCTGTAGGATTTATCATACTCATGATATTCCTAGATCTTCCAGACATAGTGATATTTACATTAACGACTCCAATGAATTGCTCGACCTACTCACTAATTTGCCAAGAGACGAAGCCTTGATTTCAGAGTTCTTGAAACCCGTATTCAACAACATTCTACACCACTGGATACATCACTGCAAGTTGATAACATTATTCCTTTGATCAAGTAATGCCTGGAATCTACATATTTCACATGGGGAAAAAACTATTATGGACAGATCCACGGTTTACCGATGGGAAAT
The DNA here is from genome assembly GCF_932274485.2 of Patella vulgata. NCBI lineage: Eukaryota > Metazoa > Mollusca > Gastropoda > Patellidae > Patella > Patella vulgata. Next base: position 52,926,696 of record NC_065885.2, read on the forward strand.
CCTTTATCCCCGCTGATTTCTGAAATTTACATGATGTCACCAGAAGAAGGCAGAAGCAGGCATAGAGACCACATTCCCCAAAGGCGCAACAAGATAAGGAGTTAGGAAATGCTAATGGAAAGTCAAACCTCACAAAGCCTATCTTCCCGAAAGGGAGAGAGAAATGGGGTTTAACATCCACTCGACACAAACTAGGTCATTTTGGGACTAACATATGGTTCAATTTTATTTCCATAATTCGCTTGCGCGTAGGGGTCTTTAGCAGTGGGAGGAAACCGAAGGACCCGGAGAAAACCCACGAGGTTGGACAGGCGACCCTACTCCTTGTCACGTACAACCGGGGAATCGAATCCACGGCAGTTGACTCAATGACAGACTTTATGAAACAGCGCGCACGGGCTAAACATTCAGCCATCCAACCACCCACCTTCCCGAAAGGCTGTGTCTACCAAATTAACTGTAGATGTGGAGAATATTACATCTGTGAATTCAAAGAACCCTAGACCTCCGAATTAAGGAGCATGTGTTCAAGGCCCCCACCAATGTCTTTCCTGGCTCCCTTACTATAATCTTACCTAACGGTCCTTTAAATCTTTTAAAATAAAATAGAATTGAGTTAAAAGTTTCATTGACACATTACTTCGGTCATTTTGGGACAACACCATAGGTTATTTTTCTATGGTGGAACTTTGCCAAGGCACTGGCATTTAAGTCCATTAGTACAGACTGCTTTATTCGACTCGGAGATATAGAGTTCCTATGTCTTGATAATACATTTATAGGGTCCAACATTGATAGTTTTTGAGATATTGACTGCTATTTTCTGATTAGTCGATCTTGACCTTTGACCACGCCCTAAAAATTTTCCCCAAGCAATCATGATTGGTTAATTTTTTCTGAAGTATCTACGAACCCCACCTTTCATTTGAGACTAAGCTTGCTTTGATGGGACTTTTTTCCAGGAAATACATGGATTGATTGAAATAAGTTAGATACAGATTATCTATTGAAGGAAAACCAAGGATATATTATTATGTATTTAGTGCTCCCATTTTTTATCTAATTCATTTCTATAGTTTGGTAAACATGTTGATTTACATATTGAGATAGAGATCTAACAGTATTGTATAGAGTAATGAGTAGAAATGTTTTAAGGTCTGTGACACTTATGTTGTACATCATAATGGAACAATATTCAACTAGTTAATTTACATACCTGTAACATTTAAACCTTCCCCACCTACATCCCATACCTGACGTCCTGTAATAAATATAATATTTATTAGTAGATAATTTAGATTGATGGTAAATCAAAATGTCCAGTTCACAAATATCATAGAGTTATAAGGACCAATAAATTGCGACTTCTGTTTGTGTTATACAGAATGCACTAGCCCTCAAGCCATGCTGGATTTCATACACTCAACAAAACATCATTAAATGCATTATAATTGGCATAGAAATGAAATAAAATTCAATGTCTTACTTTACTGATCCATCTAATTCAAATGAAGACAGGCATATACGCCATGCAGCATGCTATGAGGGTAATTTTGCCCAGACATCGGTGATGCGACCTACTACTACCGTTATTCACTTGATATTTATTTCTTGCAATGTCTATGTTGTTTATCTTGTCTATAGGTATATTGTCTTATCGGTTTTGTTTTGCGTGTAGTGCTGTTCACCTGCACTTATCAGGTACTATTACTATCAAGGTATCTTAATGTAGTGTCAATAGTATCATGCTCACAAGGGGAAACCACACGGATACAGGCACAGGGATCCACCCACATAAAACACAGGGATGAAATCTGGGATCTCCTTGTTTGTGAGCCAGTACCATAACCGATTAAGATCCCTGGGCCCTGTTTCTCGAAAACTTAACTAAAGATAAAATCCAATTTTAGTAGATACTTCAATTTTGATTGGCTAAGCACTAAAATTAATCTAATATTATCCAATCAAATTACTAAAATTTGGATTTTATCTTAGTTAAAATTTTGTGAAACAGGTCCCTGATCAGTAGAATAAACTATTGAATATGGACATACCTGATCTTGAAAATAAGGAGTTGATACAATACAGTATAACACAAACACATACTGTTAACAAAATAAACTTCTTCCAACCTGTATATCAAATATACATAATTTTCAAACATATAGCCTGTCCATGTTTAGTTAAATCTAAATATATATTTTTCATCAATACTTTTTAGACCAGGTACCAAGTGCTACTTATCTTGTTCTTCTTCTCGAAAAAAAAACCACCAACAAAAACCCAAGGCTCCGTCAATTGAAGTATATGTAAGATCGACATAAAATTTGGCATGTTTGTTCCTTGGACAATTGTGCATTAACTGATGGATTTTTGATATGCCACAACTCCAAGATAGCAGTGAAAATGCCTTGATCGGTTTCTGGCCCATAGATATGCTTGTACTTCTTTATAGAAGCTTACCTTTAATAGTTTATTTATTCAGTGTATTACTATACCGTTCTCATACATTTACTTTCAGTGTCAAAAATGCTAATGACTATCCACATGATATGTGAGATGTTGTCCTCCATATCAAACTCTAACTAAAGTGGAAAAAGGTTTTACCTCCAAACTTTCTATTAACAATTCTTCTGATCTGACGGAGTAGCTTTGATTTTTCAACCCGCATTTTGAATATCAACACTCACGTAAATAAAACCAATGTCAATCTAAAAGAAAAAAAGACATCAGTCAAATTTGTGATTAATGAATCAGTCTGTTGAATTTATACATCTTCTTCTGTGTGTAAATCTTTCCAATTACGGACAATCTCCATATAGCTAGTGGAGTATAATCGCAATATCTTAAAATATCAGTTTTTAAAATATATTTAAAATGTTCTTCGTTAAAATGTTCTTAAAACTGTCTTTGTGATAAAATCATGACGTAACATTATTTACAGTTTTAGTGGTATCTAAAACAGATTTATATACATTAGGCGATGGAAAGTACAAATTGATGTGCTTACAATATGTTAGCAGTGTGAGTGTAATTAGCTATGGGTCTAGAGCACTAGTACGTTTGATGGATATCATCCCTTTAAGGCTATGAATCAATACCAATAATACCATGAAATACTAGGAAGTTACACTACAATTTCTAGCACACTTTACATCAGGAATGGCCATCATATGACGCATTGGAAGAGTTGAAATGATGCATATATTCACACACATACTTTTTACTGAATAATACCTTAATCTGTTTTCAGTTTAAAATATACTTAATGAATCAAACTAGGATCTGCCATCACCCCATAAAAATGTTAATTATGACAGGTGTAATCCAAATTTAATAAAAAGATGTTAATAGAGTAGTAACATATGATTTAATCACACTACCTGTTACACATATAGACAGTGTTTCTTACTTACAGTGTAGATATATGGCAACGTTCATCTACAATGTAGATAATTACCATACTTACTCAGAACCATAACCAGTACATGCATAATTTTGCAAAATGTGAATATTTTTATCAGACTGTTCCACGGTCACTACTCTCTGACAAAATCTAAAATGTACACTAGTATGAAGGGGTACCTGTTATCTCATCCACAAACAAACTCATCCATAACCACTGGTAAAAGTCGTCCACAAGATATTGGTTATGTCGTCTACAACTACTGATTATGTCGTCCACAACTAATACTTGACTGACTCGTACACACATTAATTATATGGAATAGATAACTTTTACTCATTGGTTGTTTACAATTGTTTTATTTACCCAATAATCAACTAGCTTGGTTGACCGATCATGGCCGAGATTAGTTCACCAATGTTTTTGTAATAAAAAAGACTTGTATCTTGTTTGTTGATTGGCATTATGATTTTAGACATAATTGGTTCAATATGAAATCTGAATTGAATCGCCCTTTTTATTTACGTATCGTGTATGTAAAACCAAATTTTACCACATGATGGAATATAAATACAGCTACAAGAACTTGTTTTAAACGTAATCGTTAATCTCTAAAACTTTAAACCTCATCATCATGCTTTTTCATTGATGTCCACAGCTTAAAATTACACAGAATTAATCAATGGTATTGATAAGTAGACCTCTTCAAAGTCTACTACAAGGCTTTTAGGTTTATGGTTTGTTTTATCATTTAAAAAAGTTCATATACCATAATTTAAAAAATTTGGCTATGGTACAAAAATAATTGCTCTGGAACCCCTCTTTGATAAAATGCATTCGTATTTTGTAAGATGGTGATTATTCATACATAAAAAATATTTGAAGGAGACATTGTGGAATATGCAGAAATTACTTACTTCCTTACATGTATATTGTATCAATGAAACCCGTTGGGTTACTTGAGTCTAACAATTGACAAGGCAATACGTTTCGAGAAATGGTGTCGAGAATTGGCATGTATTTTTACTACAATTATTATACAACGAATCAAAAACTCCAATACAGGCTGGTTTTGGAAAATATGCCAAAGCATAGCCAGAGAAAGAAGTTTGATACTATTCATGGTAAAAAATGGTGAAATTTATTGTTTAATAATGACCTCGATTTTGAATTTATTTATTAAATATACATTATGGAAGAGCTTAATCTGATTGCAGGTCTATCTTTAGGCCGGAAATGTTATATAAACTATTAATTACTATTAGACATTAATATTAACTCATCCAAACCTATAATAATCAACCTTCAATGTCATATATAATCTCCCATAAATTGTTATTGAATAAAGTGATTTATTTGTTTTTTTGTTATTTATTAATGCAACAAATGTAGCTTGGCGATAGTCTGCCATAGGCATAAGAGCTGGGGGGGGGGGGGGGCTGGGGGGGCGGCGGCCCCCCCATTTTGGGCACCAAATGCTGGGAAAATTTGGGCACACAATTGTACTTTGTAAAAGTTGTATAAAAAAATATTGTGTTCTTGAATGTGCCCAATTTAACAGCGAATTTATTATTATTATATAACATACTAAGAACCTAACTACATTTTTTGGGCACCAACCACCACCGCCCCCCCAGTCAAAAATTTCACTGTACGCCTATGTAGTCTGCCAACTGAATTAAAGAAAATTATACTCATCAAACAGTATGAAAACCACATCATTCGATCTGTGATACTTTCTGTGTCATGTGTAGGGTGACCCACCATAAATAAATATCTCCATATATCTCGACAATTTCGCCACAATATTTATATATATGCCAAGCCTCAAATCAGTTTCACACAATTATAGTCACTAAATAAACGATCATGTTGTACTTAATAAGCTATGACCATTAATCATCTATAAATAATAGACTGAAAACTGGTTCCATGTGTCGTCCATAACATCCAGACACTTTTGAGTAAAAGATAGGTTACGTGCCCGTGTTTTGAAATTAGTCTCGCTTAACCAGTCTATCGACCATTCTAGGGCTGATTGACAGGCCGGGATAATCAAGACTACTTTTTTACGAAACATACCAGAAAGCTAGAACAAGAAATTGAATTTAGAAATGAGCACGTTAGCTAGCTCAACAATTGTATAAGAAGCTTGTAAAAGTAAAATGAAACTACTGCTAGTATCATGTTCCTGTCTAACCCGAGTGTTTCAGAGATATTATTTGTACTAAACCAAAAGATGCCGCTCTTAACGGTACAGTTAATGATAAAGCGATTTAAAAAATGAAACGAACTTAATTTCTAAATCTGCTGTAATAACCAAGAAGCTTAATTTTACTGCTATTCAAAATCGTCAACAATAAATTTTTTACGGCTGTAATAGTTGATAGATTTGTAGAGAATTGCACGTGCCATGGCTTTTTATAGTATCATACTGTCAGAAAGTTGGCCTCGACACGGCGAATGTGCACGCTTCAGTGGTAGTCTCGAACTATCAGCGGTTGACTGTATTTCTGTAGGTGCATGGGTCACCCTATCATGTACTGAAGTTACTCGGAACGACAAGCCACTACAAGTCAAGTTGCTACTGCTAGTTCTATTCGGTTTTTCAGTACAGTCAAAACATACCTTTTTTATGTATTCATTCGTGTTTGCAGATAACAACATCTAAGTATGATCATAAACGACTAAAACTGTTCTTCTACTACATGTAAATGTTGTTGTTGAGTTAGTTGTATTTTACGTCCGCTTCCACCGAGGTGATATTACATTTAAATGTAATGTATATATTATTATATAGCTAGACCTCTAAATTCCTGCAGATCACTGCATAATCGTCAATGGTTCGCCATTTTAAGCACTAATATATTTCCATCTGCTGAATGGCTAAATAAATATTTATAACTATAAGCTTATAAACGTTTCACATTACTTCTGTCCTTGACTGTATTGACTTATTGTAAATGAAATCATCATCTGCTCGAACAGGTTTTATGTTTACAATAATTTATACAAATGGGAGTTATCTCCAGTGAGAGTTATTTTCTCGGTTGTCACGACCGATTTTATAAACCATAGATTTTGGCGTCAAGACTGCAATTAAAGATGACGCTCACAGTAGTTAAAGGACAGTGTTAGCGTCCCAATAAATGTGTTACAGATATAATATTTAGACAGCGATGCTACGGTAGATGCGTAACGATGATCTGACGAAACGGGAAGTGACGCAAAAAATGGAAAACACGAGTTATCCATATAACTGACTGAAGTATCGGGCGATAACCGATACGCGTCGCGGTCGATTTTCAGCTCACTGATAATTCATTTGATTAGACTGTGAGAGGATGATAGAAATGATCTCTGTGTTAATATTATATTTGGAATGTGTTTAACCAGTTCTATCACTTTTTATGTAATATTGGTGCAATGATCTCTGTGTTTTAATATTATATTTGGAATGTGTTTAACCAGTTCTATCACTTTTTATGTACACCAATATTGTCCTGTAAGGCTTGTGCAGGATTTTTTATAAGTACATGTATTCAAAGAACAACGACGTCTTTCGAAAACTGCAATATTTTACTAGACTAGGCCAATAATTAGCATGGTGAAGTATTGATTTTATTATTTGATATTTACATAAACAACAACAAAAAAAAAACAAAAAAAAACCACCCAAAATCCCCAACAAAACAATTCTTAAGGGTAAACAACAATAGGTTACATTATAACTTTTTTGATACAAAGAAACATATATTAAATCATATGGGCTGGTGTGCATTTTAACTACCATCAACAGTAACAAAATAGCTTGAACAACTGGCTTTTGAGTACAAATGAAAAACAATCTGACATAAAATTTAAAAAATATGATACAGGAGTCACCAAACATCACTGAAAAACGTTGCTTCGGGTCAAATGTGATTGGAGCTACATTTATGAGTACTGGCCTCGAACCGCAATTGCTCAGCGAGGTCCCGTGTTCAATTCCGGTGTAGGCCGAGAAAGTTCATCGTGATTTTTCGCCGTGCTTTCCACTTGTCAGTTGTGCTGCAGGACGGAGGGCCTGGAAGGGACACTGTATAGTCGTTCGGATGGGACAAACACCCGAGGTCCCGCGTATCAATTCGATATAAGAGTGAACGAGAACTATAACTGTTTTCTCACTACAATAAACTAAAATCTACCGAATATATAATTAATTTTATTCCATATTCCTATGGAGAGATGGACGGAGAGAGAGAGAGAGTTTAACCTCGACACATACTAGATCATTTCGGGACTAACATATAGTTTAACTTTACTTCAATAATTCACTTGCGCGTAGGGGTCTTTGGCAGTGGGATGAAACTGGCGGACCCGGAGAAAACCCAGGAGGTTGGATAGGCGACCCTACTCCTTGTCACGTACACGCGGGGAATCGAAATCACGCCACTTGACTCAATGACAGACCGTTTGATCCAACGCGCACTCGTTAACATTCGGCCACCCAACCCCCCATATCCCTTGGAGCTGAGCACATTTGGCAGGAGATACCTAACATGTTTCTAAAAAACAACCATTTGTTAAATTATCATATTTAAGATATTTGGACTGTAGAACATTGTTCCGCTAAACCCTTTCTCAATTCCTCAAGACATCTTTTTTAAATCAGTTTTAGCCCAGGTCCGAGATCATAATATAAATAGCTTAGGGCCATTTAGTAACAGGACAGTGGAAGTTAATATGTCTTCGGCGGTAAAAAAAAAAAAAAGACGCGCGGATACAAAGGAAGTTTAACCTGGAACTTTAAAAATAACCACTTTACAACTTTTTTATCATCAATAAATATAAATTCAAAGGATTAAACACATTTTCAGCGTTCAGCCAAATGTAGATCTATATTAAATCTGTTGTGTAGGGACTGGATATCGGCAACAGATGATGCTCTGTTTATCACTGGAGTGGAATTTGGTCGGAACACAAAGTCACCTGAAATAAATTACGTGGTTAATTAAAAATGAAATAGATTTTTCAGCTATAAAACGGATAACTTATTTCAGCCCTGTTGGTGTAATACTTCGACTCCTTTTCAATATTTCGGTTAGCAAGATCGATGTTTGGTTGACTAGCAATATAAATAATAGGAATACTTTCTCGGCTTAACGCCGATTAGATATGTGAATCAACATAATAAAATAATAAAAGTCCGCATAAAAAAATTGCAGCGGCACCAAACAGTCCTTGTAGTCATTTTATTTTTCGTCGCCGTCACATTGTCTATAAAATGCCGAACCTCATTCCTTCATAATTGTCGCTATCACATTGTCTATAAAATGCCGAATCTCATTCCTTCATAAAGGGAATCACGTGGATAGGACACTAGGATGTTTCGGTTCGATTCCCATCGTCGGCCAAGAGGAAAGCTCTAGATTTTGTAAGTCCTGGTCCAACTTGATATGTTACAAAGAGACATATTTTGTGGAACAGCTTTGTCAGAAATGTTGGTGTTTGTTCTCAGAAACCCAAGCAAAACGCCACTGGTCAAGTACCAACATTAAAAAGATGGCGTATAGGACTAAAACTATGTTTTAATACTTACGTTCGGGGGGACTGTTGTTCCCGTGTCGTCCAGCAGAAATATCGTTTTGTAGACCTTTCGAGTTGTCTGAATGGCCACTCGCAAAATCTACCACGGAGGCACGACAGGGAACTGTAAAACAAAAAAAACGAGCGTTTGTCGACAATATTATGCCTAGTAGGATTGGTTGTTAGTGTATTCCAAGGGTGTGCATTCCTTCCGTCAACGACTCCAAATCAAATGACGTGATAATGCTCGTCGCCACTGCTTATTTTACACTTAATATCTTTGATATCGGTTGATGACGTTATGAACTCAAGCGAAGTTATATAATTACCACGAGAACAATCCCTTTGGTGAACAAATTTTTTCAAAATGATATAAAGATATTATCTTCATTTGAAATACAACACCCATGAATCTGCTAGTGGGTAATAATCCAGCGATTCACTGAGAAATAACTAGAGGATAACATAAATAACATTCTTCTAACCTTCTACAGTTGTCAATGATAGTGGTATATTATAGTTTGTGGGTAAATGCTTGGAATTGTCAGATGGCTGATCACGATTACCAAGACAAGGTGTTATACATCGACGTCTTAGAGCATCATACAATGACTGAAATAATATATTAAAGAGGCATTAGGTAAGATTAGATAAAGAACTGACAGTTTTTGCTATAACAGTTAAAAAATAGATAATGAAAAGAGAATATGCTGAAAATTACTGCCAAATTACTTCACTTTAATTTATAACCGCGTCCACCGCAAAACGTATTTAAATCCACTAATATCGCAGGCATCCGATGGCATCGAGAGTTGATTATGGTCTTGGTAGGTAAGTTAATTAATGTCTATTTAGCTCTTGCATAATGCATGTTTAAGGTATGTTTAAGGTAAGTAAATAAATATAATTGTTAACGATTGTGGATTTCAATAAATCAAAATCATAATGTTTTTTTTTAGAATGAATGAATGAATGAATGAAATTGGGTTTAACGGTCTACCTTTCTGCTCCTACCTAGCTAACAAAGAAGGGCATGCGCCATGCAATGTGCCACGAGGAACATTTGTCCAGAACAACAATTGAATTCCAACTGTTAAGGGTTTTCAGGTGGACGCCAATCTGGACCTCGGTTTTTCAGTCAAATCTATATACTTTTTAGCTCAAGATTTTAGTTTACCTGTAATTTTTGATTTTGACGACTTTTTTCTTGTAGCTTTTCAGTGACTTCATTGTACTTCTTTTTGGCAACCTCTAGTTCCTTTTTTGCGGCTTAAAATAATAACAAAAATTAGATGTAGAAAAAAATGTGTAGATAAGATTAGCTAAGATAGTAAAAATGCATAAAAACTTCCACGGGGAGCAGCATATAATATCATAACTCACACTATTACAACAGACATAGATGTAAACAATATGTTAAAAGAACAAGTGGTTACCATTCAAGATACGCCCACCTTTTTGCAAGAGATTGACAGAGAACAAACTAAAAATGCTATTTGGGTAAACACTGTGATGCCTCCAAAACGACCAAAAAGTAACGGGGAATACTTACTTCCGATTTGAGATTTTAAAGCTGAAAAAAAAGAGTCAATATATGTATGGCAAACATGATTGTTATAATTTTATATTTCGTTTTGAATAATTAAGAAAAAACATGATAGAATAAAGGTTAAATACAGAGAATAAGACCATATACGATCAGGAGTAATTTTATTAGGAAAACAGTTCGGTCCAAACATTATTTAAAAAATAAGACCATTAATTAGTAAATTATGGCTTAGATATAAATTTGTTTTGGGATTGTGAGGCATTCATTGCAATATGGATCTAGTGCATTTTCACGGATTCAAGGTAAAACAGTCCTACATTTCATTTCAAGACAGTATTACATTTGTAGCGCGGAGACCCAGGTTGATTGGGTTGATGTTCGACGACCAGTTTTTACAGGTATATTGTGCCAAATCACAGTTTTGAGTTTTTGTTCCTAGGTAATTTGGCATTCTTCAAGATTGAGGTATGTGAGTAGTCTCCAGCAATGAACCCCTATAACATGTACAGTCATGCATATTTCAGCCGCCCCGACCCACCCAGAATCTATAGTTTCCACTCTACTGTATTACATACCCGTTAATACTTGGGTTCACAAGGTTAGAAAGGCAATGACCGTTTTCTGAATTTTGAACTTGGTCCTGCATCGCCTTTCCGAACTTTCAAGATAACTCAACGATTTGTCTTCGAAATTTGCGATGCGAAAATTCGGACGAATTCGATATTCGTTCCTTGAAACTCATTCGATTAGTAAAAATGATTTACTTGGAATATTGAAAAAGACTAATTCATGATACTTACTATTAAGCTCCGCGTGTGTCCTTGTTACAATTTGTTCATAGTACTGTTCTAGTTGAATAGCTCGTTCTTTAGCTTTACTGGACACATATTCTTGATATGATTTTTCTTGCTGCGTCTTAAAAAAGATATTCGAGAGGTTTTAATTTCAAGAAATGACGATCAGGGGTTCAACCATGTTTTGGGCGTCTTACATGTACACTCAGGTTTAACTAACATCCTTGAACTGAACAATCGCCGATCAGTAAATGCAGAAAGAGAGAGAGAGAGAGAAATGGGGTTTAACGTCCACTCGACACAAACTAGGTCATTTCGGGACTAACATGGTTTAATTTTATTTCAATAATTCATTTGCGCGTAGGGGTCTTTAGCAGTGGGAGGAAACCGTAGGATCCGGAAAAAACCCCACGAGGTTGGACAGGCGACCATACCCTTGTCACGTACAACCGGGGATTCGAAACCACGCCAGTTGACTCAATGACGCCATTGACAGGCCTTATGATACAGCACGCACGTGCTAACCTTTCGGCCATCCAACCCCCCCGCATGATCAGGAAGTAAATATGTTACGGTTTACGCTGTCTAAATTGTGATTTAATGTCTTACTTGTCCTGCACCAACATACACCATTCAGTGTGCTATTAGTTAGTGAAGTTTTTTTTCCGAATAGCGGTGCTACAGCCTGTTCTTTTTTCAATTTTTAACTTGCTGTCAAAAGTATACAAGGGTCCTGTTTTTTCGTCATATCCGAATGACGACATTTTTCCATGCCAGGCGCTTCATCCTGTACTGCTGACATGGGAAAATAGGACTGGAAAATTTCGAGTAACTTTCTCGGCCAATGCTGGGATGGAATCCGGAAGTTCCTGGTTAGTGTCCCGGTGCTATACTAACCGACTCACACAACAGGCAAGATGGCCATTTAGTATTTATTGTTAGTACCAACATGAAGTATTCAAAGATTACCTGGTATGTCCAGAAGGATAAAGATCGAGTGCAGATTTCCATAACTGTCTCGGGTTTTAGACCAGCAAGAACCATCTACAAAATAAAAACAGTTAAAGATACATTATGGGAGGTAAGATAAAGAGATGGCAGTTCTCGCTATAATAGTTAAAAACTAGATAGTGTAAAGGTAATTTGCTGAAAATTTCAGTCAAATTGATCCACTATGAGCCGAGAAAGAAGCCGGTGAAATTTTTGCATAGTCTCGGTTATCCACTTTTTCTGATTTAATTATCTTTGGCCGTTAGCGACATATAGGAATCTAATCCAGCTAGCCTTGACATCGAGAGTTTATTATGGTCTGGATAAGTTAATTAATGTCTAATTGATAATTTAGATAACATTTCAGGCCTAAAGAAAGACTTGTAATAAGCAGATTTTGCTCTTGCATAATGCATGTTTAAATCTTGTTTATGTTAATAATAGGCTACAGTGTTATAAATATATGTACCGTATAGATGTAATGATATTTGTTTTTTCTTCATTATCAGCAAGATATATTTTCAAATTGCATAATAAATTTAAAAAATGTAGGAAACGTTTCTAGAGAATTTCCGGTGTGGTTCACCCTTGTCAGTGGTGCCTGACAAGGACAGTGTCTGGTAGTTCGGATGGGACAAAACACCGAGGTACCGTGTACACATTAACGTGCAATTAATAGAAGCCATGACAGATGGAAGTCGATATTCCAACATAGCACACGTTATAACCCGTCTTCATTAGTCCAGCTGGAGCACAATAGCAAGACTTTAAACCACACTTCATTTCACAAAAACATGCCGACACATTGTATCGTTATCCACCTACCGATTTATATTGTTCCGATGGTTTTAAGTCCACACGTATAATATCAAATCTTCCAGATACTATTGTATCACCTGAATTACATAATAAATCAATACATTTTACTCAAACTAGAATTCACTGCATATCCCTAAATACACGAAATTATAAACAATTTCAGTGCCAAAATATAATTATCAGACAACATTATGTAAGTATTTGGGCAAATATTGCCCCATTGCTTTGTAGAAAAAATAATGAAGCAGTGGTGCAATACTGACAATTTCGAAAGTAGCATATATGTAAGGTAATCGAACCCCATAACTCAAGTAAGGTATGCCGAAATTAAAAAAATGATCTCCCACCGGGTGGTAGACAACCTTATTCAGACTAAAGCCATTTACGTTAACAATAACATTATATGTGTTAATTCAATATCTGTTAAGCTACTTACACGCTGGACACTTAAAAGCTTTGCTAAACTGTCTGGAACCATCATCATCGCAAAATATATCTATATTTACATGTTAAGTGTTTGTTTTTGAAAAATAATAATATCGCGCCACCACATAACAGCATCACAATGAAACGCTATATTGCCGATACATTGACTACATTGTGAACTTCGTCTAATACGGGCATACCTTGACACCTTAAAGATGCAGCATATTATATATGAGATGCGGGGGGGGGGGGGGGCGTGCAGGATCCAAGGTGGGCTCAATGTCAAGTTTGGCGTGAGGTCTGAAAAAAAAATATCCGCCAAATTCTTTTGGAATTTAATCTAAGGGTCCACATGTTGTGATTGTTCTATTTTCATACCCCTTACCATCCTTCATAATTTACTACTTGAGTCTTAATAAGTATTACGCTGGTTTAAACTTGGATCTAACTGCGTCACCCGAGTCACAAGAACTGTGTAGTGCTCTTCAAACAAATTGTGGTTTGTTGGTGACTTGAGTCTCATTGAATAATAAAAAAGCTTGTTTTCGGTGGATGCGATAAATATCAGCCATTAAATAAGGATACGGGAGCAGGACGTTACCTGAAATTATCAATGACAACGTATAAATTAGAAGTACTCATATCGGTTTTCACTTTTAAATAATTTCTGATTTACCGATTCCGACCCATCCCTCCTAGATCAGCGCTTTTTTAACGGCTATTTTGAGGGCTATGACGGGATACATAATTTGTACTATGTATGTACAGCTTCGTCAGTCTTCCGAAGATTCGGGTATTTATGAGAATTTTTACACACTCTTATCAAAACACCATAAAATATATTAGGCTACATTGCAATGTATCCCATATCTTTCTCCAACTTTTATGTTTGAAAGTGTATCAAAATTTATACGTTGACAATATTAGTTGCAGTTCTGGGTTCCACATTAAATTTTGGTGTAAAGTTAGAAAAGTTGTTGGCATAAAGAAAATGAACAGTATTTCATCCGTTGTTTGCAGGCCTTGGCCGACTAGTCTGATCTGAACTTGCCTGAAGTTTCGGACAATAATATGACAGGTAGAACTAGAAGGCCTGGTACTAGGCCTAGCGGTACTGTCGACGTCGTGAGAGCACATCATATGATTTAATAAAGGTGTTCACCAAAATAGCGTCTTGGTGATGCAGGCATTAGATTTTAGTAGTATTTTAATAATTTAGTAGACACATTTTATATGTGAAATTCTAGAGAACTTGGGGTTGGGCCAGGAAGGAAGCTTTGTCTAGGCATAGCCGCTAGCACCCATAAGAAGAGTGACCGGTCACTTTAAATAACTAGGTTAATTGGTCTCGCAGTCTTGGTACTAGTACAGTAGTACTACGCAGAGCCTTATTATTATTTAGTAGACAGATTTAAGATTCAGACATGGCCGTATTTGAAGTTGATTGAATTGAATTTTCTTTCTTACCTACCCTACTACTACTAGTTAGTACTGTCCCTAGTGTATTTGAAGTGCAGGCACTGGCAGTGTTACCTAGCTCCTGCCGAGAATCAATTTTCGACCTACCCATGCAAAGGCTTCGAGTTCCTTTCTGCATTTTGGAAAGTTGCAGATAAGTGAATCCATGTTTCAGAATTTTTTTAACAAAATAATAGTTGTTTATGTTTACATCGTCTGCTTTCTAAAAATAAAATGAAAAGTCTCGCAAATTATCGCGTTACAATGTACGTCACGGTCACGTTGACGTCAGTGGTATGACAGGTGCGCGTAGTTTTTATTTTCCAGCTCGAATTTAAATGATCTACGTATTCATAAATCAGGTAAGTCTAACCAAAGAATGTAGTTTGTGGGTTCGGTGGCGGATACAGGAAATTTGAAAAGGAGTGGTACTGGTACTGCAAACGATTCTTGCCGAGAGGATCGAGTAAAAATATTGTTTGTGCCTTTGCTTACAATTTCTCCATGAAAAATCCCATAGCTTAAGATTTACAAGTTCAAGTGCCCAATTATTCAATTATTGTCCGTAAGCGTAGAGTAGAAGTTTCGATTTCTTGCCGTTATGTGGAAACACGTACGTGATCTATTACTGATCACGGCAAATAGATGTAAGAATTAGAAAAGACACAATCCCATGCAAGCGGACCCTGCCAAAAAATATTCAAGCTCATTCAGTCTTGGTACTGATGCGCACCAAAATCGAACTTTTCGAAGATCTTATGATAACCCATATTTAAATTTCATCAAAATCGTATAAAAATAGTGGCATGATCTGGAGGTTCCACAACAATGGCATATATATCACATGATTTGCATAGGCGCACGGGTTCGATGGCAGTTAGGGGGCAGAACCCAACATGCCCGAAAAAATTTCGGGTCACACTAGTTACAGGCGGCGACGCCGGTCTTCGATGAGAGCGGAGCTTACCGTGTAGGGCCCACCAAGCAAATTTTGGAAAATTTGACGGCTGCAAACGCATTTCCTGCTATTCTATGGGGCGCCGTTTGTAAATTAATTATTTTGCTTTTTATATATCAAAAAACACTAGATTTAATTTAAATTTATATACATAGTTAAATCTCGACTTTTGTGCAAATTTTTCACTTTTAATATTTAAACTAAAAATACAGCAAAAACTCAATATTTAACATAATATATATTATTCAAAAAAAGTAGGGGATATTTGATTTTTAAGTGTTATTAAAGTCACCTAATGAAACTGACGAAGAAACAAATGATCAAAATGAAATGAAGTTCACATTCATCGATTTATTCCAAATGATCGTTAGACTAAGTAAGGCACAGACTGACCATTATAAGGGTAAAATGATACCCGGGGTCAAACAGCAAAGTTACCACAGCATCACAACCAAGTCAGTAACGGGTAAATCCTCCTCTGTTTGCCAAACAAGCATTGATCCGACGTGGCATACTCCTAATGAGACGTCTAAGGTCATTTCGGTCCAGATTGTCCCATTCCTGTTGCAACGCAGCAGCAAGTTCTTGGACATTGGCAGGACGTTGTTGACGTTGACGTAACCTCTGTCCAAGCATGTCCCAGACATGCTCGATGGGGGAGAGGTCGGGACTCAGTGCTGGCCATGGTAATGTGGTGATGTTCTGTTGTTGGAGGTAACCTGTAACGATCCTGGCCCTGTGACATCTTGCGTTGTCATCCTGGAAGATGAAACGGCGGCCATGACGTCGTGCGAACGGCAAAACATGGACTGCCAAGATGTTGTCCCGGTAGTACTGGCCTGTAACACGCCCTGCAACAACATGTAAAGCCGTTCTTCCAGCAACAGTGATGCCTCCCCACACCATAACAGAACCATCCCCAAATCGATCATGTCTGATGACGTTAACGTCTTGGAAGCGCTCGTTTCGACGACGACACATTCTCCTACGTCTGTCCAAAAAATCAACAGTGAACCTTGACTCATCTGAAAACATCACATTGCTCCAGCGTCGATTATCCCAGTGTTGACGATCCCTACACCAACGACGTCTTGCCTGAATGTGATGATCTCTCAAACAAGGGATCACGCGAGGACGTCGGGCGCGAAGGTGACCCCTATGCAGTCGATTCCGAATCGTCTGGCCACTCACTCTCACACCAGTGTCTGTTTGAAGACGAGCGCTGATCTGATTTGCTGTGATGACACGATTTCTCAAGGCCAAGGTACGGATAAATCGATCCTGGGCTTGAGTTGTCGCCCTGAGCGTGGTCTGTCCTGTACAGATTGTGTATCACGGTATCTGGACCATAGCCTGCTTATGACAGACTGAGAAACATTCATCGTCCGCGCCACAACCGCCTGTGTTGTGCCGATCTGTAGCATGCCAAGGGCACGTAACCTTTCATTTTGGGTAAGCCGACGCATATCAAAATTTGTTTTCTGGTCACTAAAACAATTAAACTGATGTTTCCACCCTGGAATTCAATGCCACAATGACTGTAACATTCAAAGTCAGAGTCGTGCAAATCTTGGGTTGGACCCCCATGATGATCCCAAGCATCACCTGCATTCCATGCGGTAGCTATTGGTGCGTTTGGGCGTCACATGTAACTGGAAATGTTTCTTATGTTAGGTTCTATAGTGACTTTTTTCGTAGTCATTTGCATATTTTAGTATTATGCCCCCAAAATCAAATATCCCCTACTTTTTTTGAATAGTATATATAAATATTTCTTGATTTGTCTCTATTTTCATATTTAACATTTAGCATTGAATATTAAGACCAAAACAAGAGATTTGATGATATATAAATATTTAGCTAAATATTTAGTTAAATGTTTAAACATTTAGCTAAATATATATTTAGTTAAATGTTAAAATATTTAGTTAAATATTTATATATTTAGTTAAACATTTATATATTTAGCTAAATAATATATATTTAGCTAAATAATATATATTTAGCTAAATAATATATATTTAGCTAAATAATATATATTTAGCTAAATAATATATATTTAGCTAAATATTTATATATTTAACTAAATAATTATATATTTAGCTAAACATATAGTTAAATTTACAAAGCGCAACCGTACCACGCTTTTTGTAAAATAATTATTGTTGTAAGCGACTTCACGCTAAACGATGACGTAGTGTACAACTTTCCATTGACTGCACCTTGCCTTGATCTGTGCGAACGGCCGGAGTACCTCGGCCGTGATTCGGGTTACAAGTTCGTGGTCAGCTTCCATTTCTAATTGCTAGTAGCCCTTTTTGTGCCAAGGCTCACGTCATCATTTTATGCGCAATTTTTTGTGTCGCTTACGATAATAGAAATATTGGCGGGACAACAAATATATATTTAGTTAAATATTTATACATTTAGCTAAACATATATATTTAGCATGATATTTATATATTTAGTTAACTGTTTATATATTTAACTAAATATATATATTTAACTAAATGTTTATATATTTAGCTAAATGTTTATATATTTAGCTAAATGTTTATATATTTAGCTAAATATTTAACTTTAGATTTTTCAGTGATTTAGTATTTAGCATTTATACCTACGAAAAACAGCACATTTAGCTATATATTTAACTAAGCGATGTGAAATCAAGATATAACATTTAAAGTTTTTCATAGACCAAAAACTCGACTTTTAGCTACAATATTTTTTGATATTTACATATATGCCATTTTTGTTCTAATATTTATCTAAATATTCGGAGTTAAATCTTATGTTTTTTGCTATAAAAAAAATTAAATAATTATTTTACAAACGGCGCCCCATACTATTCTAGCCCGTGAATACAGCAACGTTCAAAGTGGTCTAAATAGCCTTATTTATTAGGGTGGCTGACTGGAATTACAGTCCAAGGAGACAGTACCGTCGGGAGAAAATTTTGAATATTTAACTGCCGCAAACGTGTTTTTCTGCTATTCCAGAAACTTCAGTGTGGTCCAATATAGTCTTTGCTATAGATGGCTCACCTGAATCGCAAACAAACAATCAATGGTCGTGGGGTATAGGGTCCGCGCTCTCCCGGAGAAAATTTGGAAAATCTAACCGTCGCTAATGCGTTTTCTGCTAATTCTAGCCGGTGAGTTAAGCAACTCCGAAGTTGTCCAATGCTTTTGTGACCGAAATCACACTCGATGCCGACCTGAATTCCAACCGTCCAGCCAGACTGTTGCAACTGCATTCATAATTAATAATCGATGCACACCTAGTCTGGAGGCTCAGTGCGGGGGGGGGGGGGGAGGGTCCATCAAATGGGCACAAACCCAGACCCAACTTTTCTAGAGTAAAATTTTGCGTAGAATACGATTTTGCCATCAAGATGAAATAATACATTTTTTTTTTCACTTTACCCGTCTGCCCGAAAGTAAGCCCCCCCGACTTGTTCGCCTATGATTTGCCACTATTTACGTAAAGGGGAGCGGACATTTTGACGGTTAGTTTCGGTCCGATTTTCACGAAATTTGAACTCCTCCGTGACTATTGTGTAACGCCGATATATTATTGTGCCCTCTGGAGACTTCACGAACTAATAACGCTGTTTTTCGTACCAGCAGGGGCAATAACCCAGGAAATTACGGCCCTATACGTGCCATAATCGAACTCATCCGAGATCTTTGGGCATTTTCATCAAAATCAGTTTAAAATTGTAGGTCCACAAGATAAAAACGCAATTTTTCGTATTATCAAGGGCAATAATCCATAAAGCTACGGTCCGGTCAAAATCGAACTCATCCGATATCTTTGGATATAAACATTTAAGTTTCCTCAAAATTTGATAAAAATTGTGACATGTACAGTGTCCACAGACAAACGACGTCCAGGGGAGACGACATACAAGACGTCCACATGAAAGTGTGGGCGTATAAAAACTGTAGCCTCTATCCCGTGCACAAGGTTTTCGGTAAAGGCGGAATAATTCTGGAATGGAAAGTCGCGTAACGCTGAATATCGATAGGGTTTGTCCTGTCATGATCCCATGGTTCAACTCAAATTTTAAAAACTGTAGCCTCCTGTCGCGTTCACAAGGTTTTCAGCAAAGAGAGGATAACTATTTTTGCTAAAATAAGCATATAACCAAATTTAAGCAAAATCACAGAAGGGTGGGGTATTGGTTACCCAGTTGGGTGATTTGGCATGGTATGACCCTTTATCCTGATGGCTGATGCTCCTACCTTATGTACAAATTCAGCATGGGACAATCTTATCAATTCAAAGTAAAATCAGGACTAAACGGAACCCCCAAACTATATGAGAACATTAACTTGGCAGACTCCTTCTCAGTCCATCCCAATGAGATACCAAACAATAGGCCTATCCACTCATCAAAACTATCCCATTTATCTGCTCGGTTTAATCTCACTGTGCCCCCCAATCAACTGGTGTTATAGGGTAGTGGTGTGAAAATTTAAGTAAACAAAGGATTATAGACTGTATCCTTATTAGTACTGTTCACCTAGTTAAAATTTAATTATTTTAATGATTAAAATATATAAGTTAAATTCATGTGTCATCGGTTATCGCGTATCTTAAATATTATTCACCTACCTTTCATTCAGACAGTACTCATAAATCAATCAAATATATGATTAGAAACTCACTCTCATTATATAAGGATAGTTGTCACCCCCAATTACATTATATCTTTTAAAATGGCTCAAGTTCGCATAGGGTTTATTCCTAATTCTCAAGGAGGTCAAAATTTAGTTAATTTGGGGTATAAGTACAGAGTAAAAAATACGAAACCCAATAGCACCAGCAGACTTTTACTGAAAATACAATAGTTCAATTGGATAAAGGGGGACGATTGCCCCCTAAAAGACGAAAATATAAAAGAGTAGAAGAATCTATTAATGATCTAAAAATCAAACTGTTAAATGGAGTAAATATAGGTTGCCAGGCAAAGAAACATACGCCCACAGCAACTAAATCGTCCGGGCAGTCAACAAGGGTTGTCGCATATTTTTACTTTTTTCGGTAATGAAACATTTATAATACACTAAAATCTGATTAAGAGCAACAACTCACGAAGTAATTATCAGAAAACTATTAGAATTTGTTTGGTTTTTATAAAGTTCTGCCCCATGCTAACGTTTTGTATGCAAAGCTTTTAATATCATGGATTTAACTGTTTAAGTCATAAAAATTCATTGAAAATCAATATACTTGTTCGTCTCAAGATCTTAAACTCTGTGTATCAATCTGAAGTCAATCGGATTATAACTTTAGCCTTTAGAGCATCACAAGATTTTGCAAAGTGATCAAGGGCCATAACTTTGGCAGTAATTATCGGAAATCGTTGAAAATCAATAGGAATCTTCGTCTCATGACCTCAAACACTGTGTATAAATTTAAACTCAATCGGATATTAACTTTAGCCTCTAGAGCATCCACAAGATTCTTTGAAGTGATCAAGGGCCATAACTCTGGCAGTAATTATCGGAAATCGCTGAAAATCAATAGGCTTCTTCGTCTCATGACCTTAAACACTGTGTATAAATTGAAAGTCAATCGGATATTAACTTTGGCCTCTAGAGCGTCCACAAGATTTTTCAAAGTGATCAAGGGCCATAACTCTGGCAGCAAATATTGGAAATCGCTGAAAATCAATAGGCTTCTTCGTCTCATGACCTTAAACACTGTGTATAAATTTAAAGTCAATCGAATATTAACTATCGCTTCTAGAGCATCCACAAGATTTTTTGAAGTGATCAAGGGCCATAACTCTGGCAGTAATTATCAGAAATCGCTGAAAACCAATAGGCTTCATCATCTTATGACCTTAAACACTGTGTATAAATTTAATGTCAATCGGATTTTAACTTTAGCCTCTAGAGCATCCACAAGATTTTTTTTTGAAGTGATCAAGGGCCATAACTCTGGCAGTAATTATCGGAAATTGTTGAAAATCAATAGGTTTCTTTGTCTCATGACCTTAAACATTGTATATAAATTTAAAGTCAATCAGATATTGACTTTGGCCTTTAGAGCATCCACAAGATTTTTTGAAGTAATCAAGGGCCATTACTCTGGCAGTAATTATCGGAAATCGCTGAAAATCAATAGGCTTCTTCGTCTCATGACCTTAAACACTGTGTATAAAATTAAAGTCAATCGGATATTAACTTTGGCCTATAGAGCGTCCACAAGCAATTGTGGACGCCGGACGGGGGCGACGACAATATACGACCACATTTCAAGGTGGGCGTATAAAAAGTGCAATTGAATATACTGACGCCATATCACATTTAGTAGGGTTATGATTTATGTTTGATACATGTATTTGTTGTTACTTTTATGAAATTTTTTGTGAATAAAGTTGTTAATTAGTTTAAACCTAGTAGTTTAAAAAAACAGACTATACTTTTAACACCATTGTATTCGATAATCCCCTTGCTTGATTAATCCCCCCATGAGAACAATAGCAGGGGGCACAGTGAGATTTCCCATTCTGCTCAATGACACAAACTGCAACAACAATAACCCATGTTAGCATTAATAGATAGTTTAGATATTGATAGCAATTGATAAAAAAAACTGAGAATAAAAACCCTGTACACATATAAAGATGAAAGCATTTTATAAGGAATTCAATATAAAAACTAATCACACACATACACGCATTTATCAAAAAAAATCTGGTGCAAATAATTTAACAATAAAATGTATGTACTGGTACTGAAAATAACATATTGATGTATACTTTTTTATAACTCATATATAACATTATAATTTAGTTTAAAGATACATTATGCAAGAGCTAAATCTGTCTATTGCAGGTCTTTCTTTAGGCCTAAAATGTTATCTAAATTATTAATTAGACATTAATTAACCTATCCAGACCATAATCAACTCTAGATGGTTATGCTTGCCTGCGATCTTTAGTGGATTATGAGCCGATTTACTGCATAACTTTCCTTCACGATTTAACGATTAAATGGATAATCAAGACTATGCTGTTTATCGTACTGACTTTAGTAATGATGATCGAGACTACGCGGAAATTTCAACCGCTTAGTTCTCGGTTCATAGCGGATCAATTTGAATGAAATTTTCAGCAAATTGCCTTTACATAATCTAGTTTTTAACTATTATAGTGAGAACTGCCAACTCGTTATCGAATCTCCCATAATGTATCTTTAATTTAAGAATGTTAAGGCTTACCAACAAAACAGCTAATTTTTTTTTATCAGCCTTTCTTCTTCATTTAATTTTAATCACAGATTCAGTTTTAAAATTGATTTTTAATTGTATCAACATTGTTTTTATTGTAGGTATTATACAATATATTTTTATGACAAAATCTTGTACAGAACTATTCATTTCAATATACAGACTGGCAATAAAAATACTGGCATCAAATTAAACATGTGCCAACTAGCAGCTACACAATAATCCAAGCAATAATAAATATTAAATGCTTTTGTTTTCTTGAAGCAAGTAGAAGCAATAACAATAATTCTGTCAATATTGTCCTCAACTTTTGAACATCAGATTGCTATATCTAATTACAGACCTGAAATTCTGTTCAATTCCTAGAAATAATTAGGAAATCCAGTCAAAGCTATGAAGGGGGTTAACTATAATTATCAGAAATAGATGAAAATGGAATGGTCTGTCTTAATAATGTAAACAATGCATACCTAAATTTAAAAGAAATTGTGTGATAAATTTGTTAAGTTTCATCAAGTACCATTAGAAATAGTTGAAAGGCTTCTCCAATAGCAGACCATGACGAGCGACGACGAAATATACAACCACATTAAAATTAGGTCAGAAAAATGGATTGAATATAATTGAAACTATATTTTAAAAGGGCAGAGAATTAGAAAAAAAGATGATTAAAGTGTTTCAAAAAAATTATTAATACAAAATATTCACCAAATACCAAATGCTATTATGAAAATATGATAAATATATAAGAAAATCTCCAATATATGCTGAAAAGATAAACCACTAAGACATATTCAAAATATTCAATCAATATTGATTAAATTAAAAATAAGCCAAATATTATTATTCAAACAAAATGATGATCACACTCACACCAAATGCTTTTTTTTTTTTTCCAACATATGAAAACCATTAAATTTTAATGTGTTTCATTTCAGCATTTACTGATTCTGTTATGATTCTTGGCCAAGCAAGCCTTTAACAAAGTATTCCTTTATGCTTTTAATTAATTTTTCACATTTTTTCTTTTTGAAAATACATTTTGCACAATACCATACATGTGTATTATAACTAAGTGTATAAACGTATTAATGTTTTGTATAATTTTGTTATTAGATAATGATAAATTTTATGTTATATAAATTATTAATTAGACCTTTATTAACACTCTTTGTGCCATAGGATGCTCTTAAATTTTCCAAAAATTTAAACACGATTGGCAGTTAATGATTTAATTAAAAAATGGATAATCAAGACTAGTTATTATAGTAACAATGGTAGCAATGACAATCGAGACTCTGCTTTTCTCCTAACAGCCCTAACGTCACTCAACTTGACTGAAACTTAAAAGGTATTCACTTTTCATTATCTAGTTTTTAACTATTATAGCAAGAACTGTCAGCTTTTATCTAAATCTTACATAAAGCATCTTTAAATAACTAAAATTCAAAGAAAGAGCCTTTTGACATGAAACTACCAAAATAAAACTTTTAAATGTCTGTAAATGGGTTTATATTAATATATTAAAAGTAAAAAATAATAAATTGTGTACTAAACAGTGGTTGTTTCCTAGAAAATATCAACAGAACTGCATCGTTTTAAATAAATATATATTTCACAAGGTGAATACACCTGAAGTGTCAAGTGACACAGAATTTGGTCATGTCATAATTAAGCTAGTCTGGTTTATAGATATAGCGTGTGCAGAATAGTGACATAATATAATATTTCAGATATATATTAAGCATGTGCAGAATAGTGACATAACCCTTTCTGAAATAGTGATTGGGAGAGATAATAACACATGCATTTGACACATGCCTTGTTGCCACTAATTCTTCTTGTTTACACGATTTGACACATTTCATGAGTTTGAAAGAATTTAATTACAGAACATTCCATAATTATTTTTGGATGCAATGTATACATAGGACTCTAAAGAAGAATGCAATACTAGGCTAATAAGGTGTTCAAGGCATCATTTTACCTTTTTTTTTTTGAGCCATGTTTTTAAAGGACTCTATAAACAAGAATGCAGTACTAGGATTATTAGGCATTCCAAGGCATCAGAATCGAACACATTACATTTTGATTATAATATTCACACAATCAAGGAACAAATACTTAAAAAGGAAGAAATTGATTGAGCAAAGAGAGACGTACATATGATGAGAACACATAATGCAAGAGTTTGTGGAGAATGAAATGATTTGTTTCTATATACAAGGATGTTACATATTCAGTTTATTTACATGTAATAAAATTCTAAATTATAAAAAAACAAACAATATATACAAAGGTTAATATAATTTGAAAATTAGGAAAAAAGGAA
Source organism: Patella vulgata (assembly GCF_932274485.2). NCBI lineage: Eukaryota > Metazoa > Mollusca > Gastropoda > Patellidae > Patella > Patella vulgata. The sequence continues at coordinate 52,952,241 of NC_065885.2, forward strand.
CAAAAATTATAAATACATACATTCTTTTTGTATAAAAAAAAATATAGTAAAAATTAAATTTTTGGTTAGCTATTTTACTTCTACAGGGTTTCAATTTTGGCAAAATCTGAAGAATATTTACCTTTTCAAAAAAGAGAAAAGAAACAAAACTTATGCAAATTTATGCTAAATGTAATTAACGTATATAAACCTGTACCTTAATTAATATTTATTTTAATGAGGCATATCAGGCATTGTCTTGTTAAATAAAGATATCAGACAACAACTTTATATTTTCTCTTACAATAAACAACTATTTGTACATGTAACATAGAATATTTGGTAATCTTAATAAATAACAAACAGTTAATAAATAAGTAGATAATTAATAGGTAATTTATATATCTACATAATAAATAATTCACCACAACCAACTATAAACAACCTATAATACAGTTACACCCATATCACTCGTAGGTACAGATAAATTTTACTTTGGGTTGCTTTTGCCTGTACTGTAGACTTTTAAAAATATATGACTCATCTGGCACAGAATAAGAGACATGTATTGCTAGGTGTACTGTATATTAAATAATACCATCAAATAACAATTAAATGCCCATCAGGTATTTTGTGTTTGTAATGCTGTTACACTTACTTGGTGCATACAGAGACTAATTTTGGCCACTAATAAAATGTCTAGCTTTATTTCTCAATGAGGGAATTTAATTTAATTCAGCTTCATAATAATATTTAATTTAATTAATATAATTATTCCAAAAACCAACCTTTTCTAAAACCATGATTAGAATTACCCAATATTTTTGACTAATATGGGCTGTATGTTTACATGAACACTGAAACACACGAAAAGTTCACCAATGGGCATTTAACTTCCAATATAACTAATATCAATATAACTAATTTTGAGTCAACAGTATGCTGATAAATGGACTGTGTTATCAGAGATATCATAATTTAATTTATTATATTATATTTGATTGAAAAAATTATATTCTTTTATATATATATCTTATTTTAAATTTCATATTGCACTTCACTGGAACATTTCAGAATAAGAAAAATATAAGTTTATCATTAGTTAAAAGGTTGTATAACTTGTATCTGGTGTTTCTGGCTCTCCTGAACAACTAAGAAAACAATTGATACAAATATTGACTTTGTTTAACAATTTATATTGAATTCTTCTTGATAAATATTATGAGAATGTATGTTTAAAGCAATATTGCACTTAACATGTCCGGTTTTATTTTATATCACATCCATTGTATTTCGTATTATTTCATATTATAATTTATATCTGTATTATTTCATATTATAATTTATATCTGTATTATTTCAAGGTTCTTTAACAGCCTTTAATGTAATTGGTTATAGTTTATAATTTATGTTATTATTTATATCACACTTTATGATAAAATATTATTTTATGTTAAATATAATCTATATCACAATTCATGATCTCCAATATTTTGTGTTATGATTTATATCACACTTTATGATCAAATATCATTTTATGTTATAAATAACATCACAATTCATGATCTCCAAGATTTTGTGTTATAATTTATATCACACTTTATGATCAAATATTATTTTATGCTATAATTTATATCACAATTGATGATATCCAATATTTTAGGTTATAATTTATATCACAATTCAGGATATTCAATATTCACAATCAGTATCATCTTATATCCTATAAATCAATATTGCACATTATCATACATATATCAAGAGGTTATAATAAAATCATAATATCAATAATACAATTTATATTGCACTTAAGTTGAGATTTTATCCATCCAATCTTAGAATTTATATTGCACATGTGACACTGTAATTAAATGGTGTATATCATATTTTATAAGCCCCCCCCCCCCCCCCGACAAAAAAAAGAACACATCTTATAATCTTCAGCCTACACAATTAAATTCAATCTGACCCTTTTCTATTTTTTTTAAAACTAATACCCGGTATACATATTTTGTTGTTTATAGTATCTAATATGTATACCAGTATAACTTAGCATCCAAAATCACAGTACAATATCCATAAGGAACAATTAAATTTTCTATTTGGTTTTTAAATATATTGAAGGAAGCCATGAGGATTTTTTTTTCTCCAAAATTGATTAAAATGTAAATAAAGCAAATTGCTCAAAAATAATAATCATAAAAAAGATAAATAAATTGAAGAAAACCTGAAAAGTGAAGCTGAAGTGCAAAGGGAGAAATTTGGGTTTTAAATAATAAAATAATAATAAAAAAATTCAATCCTATCGACAAATATCTTAAATATACAACAAACAAAAATCCTCTTAATCAGATGGAAAAGTATTATCAATTTACAAAATCTTCAGGAAAATACTACACATCTTCATCAAGGCATGGACGCGACATAGAAAGTTGTATTTACACATTTTGAATCTCTAAGACGAAAACTAATACTTTAAGACAAAATAAGTAAGTTATTTATACCATATAGCCTACTGTTCGAAAATAAATACTGATTTCAGAGTAGCTAATCTTTTGAATAAAAATAACATTTGATTAAAAACTTATGTTACATTTCAGTATCACATCAAGTTAATATATTTCAATGGCAATCTGTCACAAAAATTACTAAAGTATACTTTAAATAATAAATTTACAATTTGATCAGCGGTTGACATTTGATGCCAGAGAGTATTTCTAAAATAAATACTGACAACAGGAGCTGATTCTCCTTGAAAACAAAACATTTGTTGGCTAACACTAAATATTTAGGTTTTTTATATTCCAACAGCCAACAATTAGGAATGGGAAAACCTCCAGCACTTAAGGGAAGAAAATCAAATGGAATTAAAATAATAATAGTAATTTGGGTAGTTTATCAGCTGGCTGAGTTAGTGAGTAGCCAGACTATAGATAACATTAATGAACAAGAAAGAAGCAGATTTAATGTATTATGATAAAATATAGATCCACTTCCACATTTACTTTCATCTTCCTACAAAATAATAGACATATAATACATTACAATACAAGCTTGCAGTCATTACAATTATTTATATCTTCAAAATTGCAGATGATTTGTCTTTTAACAGATGTTAAATACTATACCTATCAATGTGAAAGTAATAAACCAGATAGCTCTGGCCCAAAAACTTTCTGCTTTGTGTCCAACAAATCTGACAAAACAGTGTTAATGTGACCTATACTTTTGGTTGAAAGTATGCAGAATACATGGTGGATTAGGACAATGTTTCCCTAAGTCACTCCATGAACTTTATAGCCAATTACCATATAAATAAATAATCCAATTTTTTATCCAGACCAATAGTTCTTGATTGATCCTTTCCCAGAATTGCTGGTACCAATATATAACATAATTTTGTTCATGTGTTACTAGCGCCATATTTTTATGCTTCAGTTTCTGTTATTGGATAGATGTTTTGAACAATTGGTAATTTATTTGATAAAGACAATTTGTATTACATAACATATGACATACTGACCCTGTCATCTTGATCATAACAATTCATTGGATGTTTTCTGTACCGAGGTTCTTCTGATAACTGACAGATTTCATCATCTTCCTCTGTAAAAATAAATAATTAACTTGAAGAAGTTTTCTTTACAAGGCCAAACTAATTTGATTTTCTGTTCTTCAGTAGCAAGAACAGACAGCTCTATATCTAAATCTTTACATAATGCACCTTTAATTTAAGAATATGTGGCCTCTTAAAATGCTTTAGGTATATTTATGTCCCAATCAAATTTGGAATTCTTGGATAGGCCTGTATGTAGTAAAACAGCAAGTTTTAAATAGAGTTTGCCAGGAATTGAAACATGACAATCAGTGTTAGCTATTATACAGTAAGCTTCTTCACCTAATACCCTTCTCTTGTTTAGAGTGTACAAAAGGTTTCCAGGTAAGGGGCATTAACTCAAAATTGATAAGGCTAATCTCTACTCCATAGATGAACAGTGATAACAGATAGTAACCCATGTGCTTGTCTGTATCGTAAATTGATACTATACTGATATTTTACACAGGACAAATGGCTAGTGAAAATTTAAATAGGCTAGAAATAATAATGAAAAAAAAAGTATTGCCTACCATCATCACTGACTTGTTGGGGTTGTTGTAATAATGGTTTATACATACTACATTCCTGACATATAGGATCCGTTACTACTAGTATCAAATTATTTTTTGTTAATCTTACTGCTATTACTTTCCTATAAATAAATACAAAACATAGTTCATGTCAACATCTTCTCTTTCTTTCATTTATTAAAATTACATTACAAGCTGTGATCGAGAACTCCTCAGAAGATTATCATTTACTTAATAATGGCAATTCGAACAAGACACCATTTGAGAAGTGAGAAAGTAATTTGGTTCCTAAAAACTGAAGTACTAATGAGTCCTATCATTATTAAACATATATTATGCAAGAGCTAAATCTGCCTATTATAGGCCTTTCTTTAGGCTTGAAATGTTATATGAGTTTTAACTAGATTAATTTAAAAATGGGAAAGCGAGGCTAAGTCTTGAATATATCAGTGCTCTGGTTACCAAAATGCACACATCTTGTCAAAACTACAAACATTATTAACTTGAGTCTGAAGCACTGATGGGATTTCAAAATTTTACTTGTCGGACATTTTACCGAAAATAAAGGGGCATAACTCTTATCGTTATTTAAGAAGACGAATTCGTACCACAATTAAAAGTCACATGTCAAAATATTCAAATCCCGTACGTAATAAAAATAGGTGAACCTCGCTATTTTTCATATTTAATTCCCGTACAGTATTCAATTCATACCACAATTAAAAACCACATGTCAACAAAATATTCAAATCCCGTAATATTTTCGTGACATGTTGAATGAAAGCTTGCCGATCCTGCTTCGGCATCAAATTCACAACCATAATATTCCTTTAGAATTATGTGTCTTCGTTTATACGGCAGCAAAATATGAATGCAGAACTTTCGAAATAGTTAAATCACTTGTAAACAGGCAAAGCTAACTTCAGCGAATAACACTCTTTCATAGTCACGACAGAGTGACAGGCATCATAGGCAACACAGCAGAATGATTGACGCCTACAAATACGTTAGAATTTCTGCTCATATAGCTATTGGTAGCCCCTCCCCTTTTTGTTATTTTGCTGGGTGCGTACTAGTCTCGGTCACCCAGAAACTCCTAGTCTTCAATATATTCGTAGAATATTTTTCTGGATAATAGAGACTAATTGCCTACGTGACTCATCACACGGCTTCATAGTAAGCACTGCCTAATAATATGTTAAGCAATATTCGTGCCGCGCTCGAGATCAAGGGAAAGTGCCACCATGGATGAGAATTTCTATATGGATTCTTAAAAGACGTAAAAGATATCGTAGACAAAATGACTGTCCATTGATTTAGGGTGTTATTTACTCTTACGATATGTGACATCTATGATTAGTTTATTATAGATGATGTCGGCTCACATCAATGCGATTAAGATGCCCGACAAATGAGGTGGATTAAAATTATAATCATTCTTATTGAATTGATGAATAGTCCGACAAAAGGAAAGCAATGACTTCTGTTTAAGATTAGATTGATGAATTGTCCGACAAAGGATTAAGTCAGTCAATCAAGGCAGATTAAGTAGTTAAATCAAGGTAGGTTTATACTATAGACGGTATAACACGATAAATACGTTGATCACTTAATTACCTAATAAACCCAGCGTATTATTGACGATAATCGGGTTGAGTGGTAGTTATACACTCAGTAAACTATATTAATTTGGAATATTATTCACCATGTCTTGATGTCCGATTGGGCATATTCCCGGTCGGACAATTTTGGGCGTTTGGAAAAAAAGATTTGGACAAGTCCGGAATATACGGGCAAAATCCCATCACTGGTCTGAAGGAACACTGCCAGATTGTCCTCATTCTTTTTATAAACACACTTTCAATAGTTTTCTTAAGTGCATATAAGAACAATACTTATAAAAGAAGCTAAATCGCTAATATTTGGGACCTAGAAATTGACATATGTAATATGAATGTATATAAACTGATTTACATTCAATCGTTTACGTTTTTACTCTAATTTCAAATCAGTTATGTTCGGCGAAATATGCCAGAAGCCTCAATCGAATGCGCATGTTCTCCAGATAAGAATATACGTCACTGTTTGACATGATTTGTGGAATATGTCTAGCGTCGTTACAAATGGTGTTGAAACGCATTATGGTGCACGATTCGTGTACCAATGGTAAAATGTTTATTTTGTCTTAAATATTGGATATCAGGAGCCCATCTTTTCCCGGTAAGATCACAACATCAATGCTGACTTAAATTGACAAATAATTGTGTTTTCATTGTCGAAGACTTTGGATGATATTGAGTTAGCGACTTTGCTACTTTAAATCAACTCACCTTGTACAATTATCACAAATTATATTATCATCATATTTATCTTCTTCACCATAATAATACTGATACATAACTTGAACACATGTCTTTACTTTTGGTATCTCATCCTCAACACCGTATACTGTCAAAAAAACACAAAATTCATATCTCTAAGCATTAACCAAGCTGTATAAAGAAGCCGGCAAAGTCAAAAAGGACATCAAAATTTAACCAAAAGATATGTTTGGGTTATATTTGTCAAAATGTGAACTGATCATGAATTTAAAAATCCTGTCAGTTCTTCTTTACAGATAAAGAAAATAAAAAGTAATATAATAAAGAGATGTTCAACACTTTATCAAACAAATTACACAACAAAATTTGAATATAAAACATACCATAAGTTGGTTCTGGGAAAAGCCAACTGAAATGACAAAAAAATAACAAATTATCTAAATATTTTAACAGGAAATCCTTTTCATAAACCATAAAATATGAATACTTTACTTTATACTTTCACTTAAACATGTGACAATATCAACTATTGTACATAGTACATGTAAATTTAACTACTTCAGTACAGTAAAGTAAGCTTACAAGTAAAGATATATTCTATGGTACTTACTTGTAAATATTGAAGTTTATATATAACCTGCAAAATATTATGGAACAATCAATTTTGACCTTTATAAACAGAAGTAAACATAGAGTTGCCAGACAATGCATATAAACCCACCAGCAGTTTTTTTGAAGAGCAGCTTTCAAATTTCAGAGTAAGAATAACTATGCATAACATAGATGGGAGAGTCTGAATTCTAATATAAATCCTCCTTAGGATTAGGGCAACAATAGCAAAAAAGTTTGAAAAGAAAATATCAGACATGTAAAATGTTCACAAGGTTTAGGAGAAAAGGACCAAAAACTGTTATGATACTCTAAATATATACAATCCAATCGTTTCAAAAAACATTCTCAATGTGCAATTCTGTATTCCAATAGAGTTCCTTGGTCCTGAGGAACAGTGTAGAAGTAAAGTGACTTGATGAAAACAGAAACAAATTGTTAAAACATAAGTAGATATTAAATTATCAAATTCAATGTGCATCATTTTCTATATAATATTGGTAAATTAGCAGAGGTACAGAAAACAAGAATACAATACACACCATGAAAATTTAGCTGACCACCAGTTCACTGATAGAAAATCAAATAATAAATTGATGGAGGGCTGAAAATATACAAATATGTTTCATAGAAAAGTATAATTCAAGGAAACTTTTTGATACATACATTCTTGCATGTAAAAATTCCCTTAATTTCATAAAGTTTTACCAAATCCAGTGAATGGAACCAGGGATTGACTGCAACTTTTCTCTACCATCATTCATTGAAATACACATCATCACAGTGACATACTGAATTTTGAATCTGCTGCAGCTCCTAAAATATTTTCTATTTAGTAAGACTTTGTATAGACTCTTGACTAATGTGTTCCCCACCCCACCCCTCCCCTTTTAACAAGCTACATAAAATCAACATTATCATAACCTTAGTACAGCAGAAGCCTGTTCAGTAACTAACCCTGATATTATTCAACTTACAATTTTAAAGGCAGTAAAACCAGCACTGGTAGTATCATCATCACGGATAACACAAGATGCTTGATAATTCAAATGTTTGTTTCTGTGAAAATAAAAAGAAAGTTATCTATGAATAAACAATCTCTCAAAAATAACTTTATGTGGCTTTCAAGTTAGTACATTAAACAATTGAATTTTCTATTGATCTTATAATGATAAGAAAGAAGTAAAATAGAAGTACAAAGGTGGGTACTTTCTGACTTTATAAAGGACTGTGTCTAAAACCAATTATATGATGAGTGTACTTTTTGAACAAATAGTCAAAATATCGCGAAAAAATTTGAGAGTGAACATGATACATTTTAATTGAATAATGCGCAGGGACCTGGTCTTCATAAGTTGCCGCTTTCGTCATCGCTTAAACAAGTAACTGAATCTAACATCTACCTGAACATAGATTTAGATGCTAACAATTCGTTTCTACAAACCTGCCATTTAAAGACTAACCTGTTATATACAGAAACATTCAATAATCTCTCCATAACACTTGGATCAATTTTACCAAAAAATTCTCCAATCTAAAATGAAACAAATTAAACAAAATTACAAGGCATAATCAAATTATTGCACCATAATATGTTATAATTGATTTCTTATTTTCTCCATCGACTAATAAAAGGGGAATGACTGGCTTATCTAAATGAATGGGTTGAGAAAAAGAGACCATTATTTTCTTTAGCAACCAATTGCCATCACCTTGTAGCAACTATCTGTCAGTCATGATAAATGTATTTAACAACAACTATTAGATACAGACAATTAGATTTATAGTTGATGTCAAAACATAGTTTATATGTGAGTTGTTTTTACAAACAGTATTCGTAACTCTTACATTCATTCATAACTAACCTTGGGAACTAAATCTTCCTGGTTAGTTGAGACTAAGAAACCACCATCGTCCAGTAAATGACAAGACAAATAATCTGATTCATTACAGTGATAAGCTAAAGGATATTGTATACCAAATTTCTCTGAATCATTGATGAGTTTCTCCTGTATTTTGTCATGAGTTATTTTTACTCCAACCACTGAAAAAAAAACCCCAACAGATATGATGCTGTGTAAAAGATCATTTAGTAGTTGATATCTAATAATGCATAGTTATTAAATTTTTCTGAAATTGAAGCCAGTAGCTCTCATCATTATCATTTTTCTTTTATGAGAAAAAAGAAATATGGAACATCCCTTTTAACGTAGAATGACCTACTTTGAAACTCCTGAGTCCAATTATAGAAGAATGGCATAACAAAATATGCAAACAATATGAACAATCTTTCTAAAAATAAAGGCTTACATTTAAAGCATTTAATATGGACAATCTTTCTAAAAATAAAGTTCTTGAACTTTTAAAAACATTGAAGAGTAAAGAAGGCTGTAATATTTTACCTGCTGGTTTGTATATAACTCTAGACATTGTACCATCTTTAATATTAATAGAATGACTGACCATTATCTGTGGTATACCACTCTCATTTTTAGATAAATCTGAAATATTATTTTACAATAACATTCACTGTAAATAACATACAAAACTCACACATCTGGGTTTTAAAAATACCATAATTCACTACAAAAGGTTGTTCATCAGGCCAATATGTGCAATTTGATTGGTAGCTAAGTTTACATGATCTGAACACAGGTTTCAATGCTGATTATTCTTAATGAAAAAAAAACACCTTATATAATTTGTGTGAAAGTCTTTTGGCATATCGTGGAACAAAATAATGTGATACATGATATATTGCAACACAATCTGATTAAAACACAGATTCATTTCGTTTTTTTATAGTTTATATTTCGTTTTATTTGTCTGTACTACACTAGGATCTGGAAGTGTTGTTATATAACCTGCGTTCTGGATGGTGTGAGGGATCAGCCAATGACACCATCTTGGTGTGCGATGCATGGAACTGTGGGTAAACCACTAGAAACGTCAACACTGACAGATTTATCAATGTCTAATGTCATAGGGTCAAAAGCCATCGTACGACCCCTGACACGACCTCCCACTACAACTGGTCAGATCTTCATGTAGTGTAGGTCATCGAAAGTATAAAAATACGAAACAAAATATTGATCTAATCAGACTGATTGCAACAGGTCTAGCAACTATATGCTATTGATCCCAATCCTGTGGTATAAATACATATATCGCAATACATGAGATATCATGACAGCCCTAGCAACTATTGATCCAGATCCAGTGGTATAAATACAAGATAAAGTCAATAAGTATTAATATTTACCAATAGGTTCTGGTGGTACAAACATATATTTATCTGTATTTAATGTTCGTTTATAATAATCAGCCTTCCATGTATCTCTATATTCTTCCATTGTCTGATTTTCACTGAAATTTCAAGATTTCATCTTAACAATATGCATATTATGAAACACTCCCTCCCCTGGCTAAGGTTATGCTATAACCTTGGGTTCGAGAGCATTAAGTATTTTTTAAATCCTCTGGTAATTTGTACGATAGTTTATGTTTTTGAGTCATTTTAGCTCATAGATATCAAACACTGACCTACATCTCTTCTACTCCCCTATTATTTTTCTAAGTTCCCTACTTATTATATCACTGACCAACTTCTCCTCTACTCCCCCTTCCCTATTTATTCTATCAAACACTGACTATTTATTCCTGGACTAAACCAGAATTTGATATCTGGAGAGAAAGAAGAACTGTATCAAAACCTACCTGTGTTGGTATATCTGTGTTAATCCACCATTAGTAGCCACGAAAGCAATAATTAATCCATCTAATTTACCCTCTGATTCTAACCTATATAAAATAGAAAGAAATTTTTTTTACATGTGTAGATGGTGTGAAATTAGTCGTTATTAACTAGCTGTGTGCATTTACAACATTGCATGTGGTATTCAATCTTAGCTTTTCGCATGAATTTATTCATATCTATTTTTTTCATCAGTATCATTTTCGAAACGAATAATCAAATATAATTAAGTCAATTTACTGAATATCAAGTAAAAGTTCTCAACCTGTCGCAAGCAAGGACCAGGAAGTTTTACTTAATATCTGTCAGGATCAAATCACCCGTCACAACTAGTAGACAAACGTACATTTTAAGGACTATATTGTACCTTTAACCTCTATGTACATCTTGTGCAATAATACAATAATTCCCTGCCCAGAATCAATACAATACATTTGAATTCATTGTTTGAAACTTTTTGTTAAACATACAATGCAGCAGTAGGTCAATAAGCATTTTCCTTACTTATGCAAATATAAGGACTGAAAAGTGTCCTGGAATTTTGGGACTTTATAGTGGTAAGTAAAGCTTGCCCAGTTGTAACACAAGACCATAGTACCCCAATAATTCATATTTATAAAAATATTATAAGACTTACATTGTATAATATTTCTCTAAACTGTTCATAACTTTAAGATCCCAATATAACTGAAACAATAGTTCTTTATTCCCTGTATAAAAAGAAATGTAAGCAGAATTAATTGTTAGTGAACATGTTCATACACAGTGCAAATCTTGGTTAAAAAACATCTTTTTAAATCCTCGATGAGCCGGCCAGTCGCCTTACTTCATGAAGTGGGGACCAATTACAAATTTTCTATAGCTACTTTGTCCTATGTGCTTGGCTAAAAGCGCCACAGATCTAGATCTGTAACTAAGATGTTTTATCAGTTAATGCTCACAGTTTGAATGTATTACTATACTTACAACATGAATCATTAGCAGATCTTTCTTTTAATAACTGAATAATATCATCAATAGTACCACTCAATCCATCAAATCTACTCATATTCTCACAATAATCCCTGTATATAACCAAACACAAAGTTAGATAATTTAAAACATGATACAATTAATTTGACTTATATTTGTCTATGTTTTAAATTACTGCAGCTTGGCTTTCATCTTTGTCCACTAAAATTAGTTACCTAAGACCATTATTACTACTGTAAATTTTAGCGATAGAGCAATAAAAAAAAAAAGAAAACTAAAACCATACAATGAATGGTTCATTATATTTATACATGTTTGTATGCTTGAAAACCATAAGAGAAAACTTGACGAAACATCGAGAGAACATTTGATAAAAAGTTGAACCACATGTATAATAATGTCATATACTCCTTTACTAAACCAACTTATTCATATTATTAAGGAATAGTGGTCTGAACCCTTCTCGAGTTCTTTGTGTTAATAGAGTAACTTCCCTTGATTAATAAAAGGCTTTGATCCTAGATGGAATTCTGGGATGGAGTGAAATGGAAGATGGCTGTTTTTAATTAGCTCTTCTGATTGTCATAAACAATCCAGGCCATCTTGTGGCCTATACACCCCAATACCACAATAAATCAGTGATCATCTTCCATATGATTAATTGACTTCAGACTAAAGTACCCAGTAGGCCTACTATAGGAGATTGTTGGTGTGGTTTTAAGTCATGATCATCATGATCATACAATAGTACAGAAGTTTTAACAATAATATCATCAAAGGTAACTAACAGCCAAATAAGAGGAAGCCAAGATGATTTTATTGGGGATTTGTCCATTGCTATCACAAACATTCAGGAAATCTGTGACAAGTATTCACACATTAGGCTCTTTAATAAGCACAGCTTTTTTTGTAGGGATGATGAACTTGAAATTACAATTGTACATGAATGTCCCAGTTATACAATTAACTATTGTTTTGATATAACAAACAGGAGCCTGGATGTCAAAATTCAGATGTAAAGAAACCTTCTTATAACACCTAAAAAATTATCAATAAAATTAAAATCTAGTGAAATGTATCCTCAAACTTACCATGGTGCTATCATTCTTACATAGGAACTTGACTTAAATACAGAATGATCTGGAAAATAAGATAGAAATCTTCAATTCAATTATCCTTTTAATGGAGATAGAATACCCTAGACATTTCTGAGCTCAGTTAAGATAAATTAAATTTTATATTTCAGCAATGGATCGAAATATATGTTTTAAATGTTGCATACATTCTAATTTGGACATTCCCAGTGTATCTGTATAACTTCAACTCAAATTGATTTTTTTTTCTTAAATCATCCAGTGAACGATGACCAAAGAAGCATACTTTGTACTTTATTACTAATCAGAAATGAATGTGACTTTAGGTCACACTTAAAGCATGAATTCCTTGGTTTAGAGTATCTTTTAGTAAAACAATGAAATATGATATAAAACAATTTTTTTTCCAGAATGCAAAATAATATACATGTACTTACTAAACATCAGAATATCGCCTAAAAACTTAGGATAGGATGCCTGGTATGTTGGAATGGAAACACCTAAACTGAAAATGTAAAAACAAAGAAATATAATACAGACATAATTCAATCTTGTACTATGCTTAATTTATTTAAAATAGCATTACATGTTCATTTCATTTTTTTTGTTTTGTTTTTGTTAATCTACACTGTAAGTTATCAGAGCCAAGTACTACTAGCAATATTTCTATGTACACTATCTGGACCAATCAGAGACATTCTTACATATTTACACAGACCCACAGGCCAATAGGAGTCAAAGAATATATGTCAGATGTAAATGTAGTATATCGAAAATAAATAATATTTAATCAGAACCGTACATGCTATTCTAAGAAATTCCAAGAACTATGCTCTGAATATGAGACAGAGAGGGATGGACTGAGGAGACTGTGAGTATGGTAGGCTGGGAGGCCCATAAACATATCAATGCTCTCACATATTTTTGGCGGCTTTCTAGAAATTAGGGGATCACGTGGCTAAGTGGGCAAGACGCTGGCTCGCTAGCCTGGAGGTCGGGTGTTCGATCCCTGCATTGGCCGAGAAAGTTCATCCAGATTTTCCGGTGTGGTTCTCCCTTGTCAGTGATGCAGGACGGAGGGGCTGACAAGGAAAGCTGTCTAGTCGTTCGGATGGGAAGAAAAACCGAGGTCCTGTGTACAAATTGGCATGCACGTAAAAGATCCCTTGGCAGATGGAATTTGATATAAGAGTAGGCCGTAGTGCCGCTGTCCGGGCAAAATTTCCCTCATAGCACACTGTATGGCGTATGCCCGTCTTCATTAGCCCAGCATAGGAGCAGAACAGTAGGACGTTAAACCCCATTTCATTTCATTTCATTTCATTTATTTCTAGAAATTATGTTGTTCATGTATGAATTGGTAAGATTGCTACAGGATATACTATATATATCATTACAGACAGCTTTTCCAAAGGTTTCTTGTACTTGAGTGAAGAGACTACCCTAGAGTGGAAGTCTCTCACTGGGCCAGGCTCAGGGGCCTAACCCTGGACACAAGACAAAGATCTAAATTAAAGAATGCATGGATGGCATACATACCTAAATGATGTATTTTTTATTGATGTAAAGGCATAGGTTGTATTGGCTCTGCTCACATATTTCTGAAAGACAAGACATAATCAATTATAAGTTTTAACGAAACAGATTTTACCGATCCCAAAAAACAAACCAATATGATTAATGGGTCACATGGAATGCTGATTTTACTATTCTAATATTCTATTCCATACTTACATACTATTCCAATATTTTATTCGATATTTACCAGGGTATATGCTATTACAATATTTTATTCACTACTATTCAAATACATTATTCAATTCAAATGATCAATTTTTAAACTGTTTCTGGTGCATTTTCAGATTTCTAGAAAATATGAATCTTTTAAATCAAAATATTCTCCAGTATTTTTGAATATTGGTTGCTTTCAATTTCATATCTAACTTATTTTAAGCAAATGTTAAGATAGAAAATAAAATATATGACAATTCATTGAACTTTCAAAATATTATGAGTTAAACTTTAACTTCCAAATGGAATAGACAGTTAACACTGATTACATAAGAAAAGTAAGTTACTTACCAAACTAGGCGATAAAACCAGTGTATCTATATTCATAGAATTATCATTACCATCTATCATAAAATTCCTCAACTACAATTTAATATGAAATATACATTGACCAATAACCTATGCTTGTATCAAATGGCACAATTTACCCCAATTACTCATAATATAAAAAGTGAATACATAAAAATAACGTTTTAAAACTATTTATATAGTAAAAATTAATATATAAAAGTGACGAACCGATACAAATAGATAAAGCTTACTTTGTGTTTATCAGGATTATTGATTTCAACTTCTAATAGATCAACATCTGGTGGATCATCTAGATAAGTTTCCTATAGATAATATAAAATGATAGAGATGAGTTTCCTATTTGTTCAGGGTTTGGCAGCTACACATAGGTTTAGCTTCGAATGAGGAGCATCATAGGCCTGGTGGCAATGGACTACCACTTTCGGTTTCAGAGTTCTACTACTTCCGGTTCATGGCTATACCCATGTTATGCCTGGCTAGTAATGTACAATGATATGTCTAGATGAGTTTTCTATATAAGGATATGTCTAGATACATGTAGGTTTCCTACAGATAATACATAATACGTCTAGATAAGTTTCCTATTGATAATATATAACTAAATGTCTAGATAAGTTGCAGAGAGAGAGAGAGAGAGAGAGAGAAACCGGCCCTACTCCTTGTCATGTACAAGCGGGAATTTGAAACCACAGGAATCTGAAACAACGCCACTTGACTCAATGACAGGCCTTACAATTTCACGCACACGTTAAACCACTAGACCACCCACCACCCCTAAGTTGCCTATAAATAATAATATTCCTAAATATATGTTTCCTATCGATATAATGTCTAGATAAGTACACATAAGTTTCTTATCGATAATAAATAATGATATGTTTCCTATCAACAATCTATAATGATATGTATAGATAAGTTTCTTACAGATAATACATAATGATATGTTAGGATATAAAAACAACAAATTCATTACATTTAATATCTAGGCGAAAGTGATAAGGCCTCTTTAAGGTACAATCCATTTTCAGTATCAAAATTGAAAGTTTTTATGCATAAGGCTAAAGATCTGTTGAAGATTGACCATGGGGCATGTAAAA
Organism: Patella vulgata; assembly: GCF_932274485.2. Classification (NCBI taxonomy): domain Eukaryota; kingdom Metazoa; phylum Mollusca; class Gastropoda; family Patellidae; genus Patella; species Patella vulgata. Next base: position 52,968,298 of record NC_065885.2, read on the forward strand.
TATAATTGTAGCCAACATTTACTTACACTAGGCTTCAGGTTTGGATGAAAAATTACATAACCATTGGGATTGATAGCAAAAGCATATCCATTAGGTCCAAGCTGAAAGAGATTAGAATTTTAACAACAATAATTAAAATTAAATCTTTTAAACTGACTACAGAAAAGGTAAGTCTGTACATACTAGAGCCACGGTGGCTAAGTGGAGGCGCTGGCTCGCTAGCCTGGAGTTCATGTGTTCGATCCCTGCATTGGCTGAGAAAGTTCACTGGGATTTTTCAACGTGGTTTCCCCTTGTCAGTTATGCAGGATGGAGGGTCCAACAAGGACAGCTGTCTAGTCGTTCGAATGGGACGAAAAACTGAGGTCCCATGTATACATTGGCACGTACGTAAAAGATCCCTTGCCAGTTGGAATTTGATATAAGAGTAGGCCATAGTGACGCTGCCCGGGCAGTCGGTGCAGAACAGTAGGACGTTAAACCCCATTTCATTTCATTTCTGTACATGCTAACGAGTATTTACATTTACAAATGCAATTGAAGAACAATTATCCTGAGAAAAATTCTATTTGTCTTCCACTTTGTGTGGTTTCAGAAAAATGCTTGAGCATATTTTTTAACATTGAGTACATGGAAAGTATAATACATGTAATATGTTTACCTGGCTTTTTGGAGCTTTAGCTTCTAAATCACCAGTTGTAACATCAATACCCATTACTCCTAAAATTGTCTGATTTGACTGAAAAAGTGAAAATATTGCTTTGTATACTGGTACTGTGAATCTGAGTGGGGTCCCAAAGAAGTCCTAAGAACAATATTAAGTGCTGTGTATCTGAGTAGGTCCCAGGAAATCTTAGGGATAACATATTAGAAACTGTGAATCTCAGTTGAATTGCATTGAATTCCATGGAACAACATTAGGTACTATGAATCAGAGGAAGATCTAATAGGAGCTCCACAGTCATTACATACTAAGAATCGAAGTAAGATCCTCAGACGATATTACCATAACCCTGAATTGTATTCCACAAATTAATCAGTTCTGCTATATATATAAGAAACTGGCAATATGCCATGCAGATGTGAATTATGATTTCCAATGCATCACATACCATTTAGACTGTGTGCTTAACCTCCCTAATAAATGATAACTTCAAATTTAAGTAAATATGTAAGGAACTCATATTCAAGATTACTTACCGAACCAGCTGTTCTGTTATATACTGGTAATGTTACTGTAGTCATCATTCCCAAACCCTGTTAATACAGATATTATCAGTTCAATCTGGCTTTAAATACAGACTCAATGAGATGAGTATAAATTGCTTGATATTTCAAATTTTGTGAAAGATTCAATTTTGATAGAAAATAAATTAGTGTATACATTAAATTTTGATGAGTTGGTAATTAAAAAACACCTCTTAATTAGGGAAATATAGCTTTAAAATTTAGACAATATATAAAACCAAATAACTGTTTAATAAATAGTATCATTTAAATTATAATTGCACAAATATAGTCACACTAATACACAACAAACATTCACAATGACTATTGCACAGAAAAATAATTACGATATACAGTGTATATATCATGCGCTTTCTTTGTTACACATCTGATTTGAAGTGCTGTTAGTATTTTTGAGAGAATAAAGAGTCGTTTTAGCAGATATTTTAGTGATTAGTAAATTCAACCAATCCATTGAATTATAGAAAAGAATAGAGCCAAATGAAATTCGATAAAAGAAAAAACTTTAACCATGCTAGTTTGAATGATAATGGGTGATATATGAGATTCATGTACATAGTATTATATTTTACCCTATAATAAAAACAATTGTTGAATTACCCTTCTTTAGAAATCATTTCTTCAAAACATTTCATAAGGTACCAAAGAATGTGCTCATTCAAATAGCAAAACTCTTAAATTAATAAAAGTAAATATATTGTGCAATCAGTCAAGTAAAACCAAAGATAACATGACATTTTAACATAACTATGTCTAAAATACAAATGTTTAACGGAATAAAAACATTTTATAATGTTGTGTTTTAATTGGTCCATATTTTAATACATTTAGGTGAAAATATACAATCGCTCACAGAAACTCTTAATGTGGAAGTTGGTGTATGGAACTACATCACAATCTATCTTCAAACTTGATAAGCAATAACTGCTGACACAATATTTTTAAATCCTAATTCTTAATGCAGAAATTTGTCATGCAATGAAATATCATTGTCAGTAAGCAGTCCAAGAGACTGTAGTCTATTACCAGTTAAAAGTGTGGGGTACATTAAACAATTATATGAATATGTATGCCTACAATTTAATTGTTGCAAACTCCTTAAATAAATTCAAGTAACTGATTATATGATTCATAAAATCAACATTTTTCTTATATTTTTAAATCATGACATAATTCTACCTTAGATGATTTTAAATTAACTTAAATCGAGAAAAACATCTTTAAAATATTAAAAAAAATACATCACAAAAGTTCATTCAGTGCATTCTCTAGAAGATAAGGATTACTGTCAAGTCAATTTATTTTTAAAATTTATAATTTTATTCAGCTTTAATAAGATTGAATAAATGAGAATGCACACTAAAATTTAAGCTGAAATAAATGGATGCAGTAATTACACAGACTTTTATCATATTGTAAGCTCCGAAGATTGTATATCATGTAGGACAGGCTAGTAAATTCATACTATGATATTATGTTTGTATTCTATTCATTGTTCCAGTCTGAAGAACATTTTGCAATATTTGCAACAATTGGAGTTTCTGTGAGACCTAATTACTGTGCTGTGAAAAAATATATAGAAAATAACTGAACAACATTTATATGTGGAAAAAATAACAAATGGCAATATCTGTTGTATTTACGTCTTCAAAAAAGTTTTTGTACATGTCATGATGACTAGGTGGTATTAATTTTAGTATACTTTATTAATTAAATAATGAATTTTGAGTGATTGAAATTCAACAATGATATGTTCGTCCAAAGGATCATGGTTGAATAAAACAACGGAAATTGGAACAAGGAACAACAGATATGGTCATTTTACTATAACAAACGTCCACATTACGTGTGTGTATAAAAATACATGTATATGTATTGACTGAGGTTATACCAAATGATCCGAGTATATGGTGCCCCATTCAAAGTGCTTGGCATTCTTTAGCACCTGTGGGCGTGACAGAACTGGTATGTATTCCTTCAAACAAACAGAAGCAATAATAACCACATTATCATATCAATCAAATAATTCTTAGGTCTGTTTATTAATATTATAAATTCATCTTCTATCCACTTCAGGGTCACTGATTACAAAATCATTCGTATTAGGCTACTGATCAGGTCTATAATATAGCACAGGATCCGAGAATCTGTAAGACATAGCATTTTACTGACTGCAAAATGTTACAGTGCTTCATGAATATGTCAGCAGTAATAAGAATAATTTTGCTATCAGTAAGCAGAATTTCAAGTTGGTGGAAAGTCCATAGATGAAATGTCTGATAACAGACATGTGGGCAGAAGTAGCCATGTAAACAAGCCTTGTACTGGAACTGAATCTCATTAATGATGTCAAAAAGAAATGAATGTACAAATTGTTTTCATTTTAATAAAGAGGCATTAGGACTTTGAAGGGCAATACTTGTTCTTATTTTGTTACTAGCTCGATACCTGGCTACGCCCGGGACCAAAGATCATGTTACTCGGCATCTTCCTTTCTTGCACGCTTTCCTGCTAGCTTACATCATCCGTTACTATTATTAAACTTAATTACCATAATAAACAGTAAAACAGTTTCGCTGCAGGCACAGATTTTTGGCTGTGTTAAACTAACAAATGATCTTGACCTTCATAAATCATGGCCTCAAACATTCAAGGGGGCATGCTAGTTAATTTGATACCACATGTGATGGGAGAACATCCATACACACATCTTTGATTTTATCTATATAGATAATATTACATGGACATGTGCAAAAGGTAAATCCACATTGCCACTGCTGAGATATAAATGTTTTATCTATCAATTTAAAGGTTTTAAAACATTTTAATTAACACTCAAAATACCTTACTCTAAGTAGGTCAGTGATTGGATTTTGGGTAATTAGGAAAGTATAAGGCTATTTTGAATATGATATTATTCCGAATATTTTTTTTTCCTTGAAAGTGATAATGCCTCTTTAATATTTATACTAAGAGTTGCAATAATATGTCAACCCAACTAAACATTTTCTTGATTCCACCAACAATCTCAAGCAATTTCCCCAACCGAAACATTTTAAACATATGAGTTAAAATTCAAAACAATGAGGTGGATCAATATCAATAAACAAAGCAAGGGTTTAAAATCAATTAACTTGTTAAAACAAATTTTAATCGAACAAGATGTTAGATTTCAAATGCAAAATTACTTCGGGCAAAAGTCTCCATGCAAATTCTGGTAATTCAAAAATAATTGTTGCATAAAGGACTTTGCCAAACTCTTTCATGCCTTCTTACATGTGGATCTCGAGTTATTTGGGTTGTCATTTCACGCACATCAGCATATTGATAACTTTCAGCGAGATACTTTGTATAACCCTGTTAATAAAATATGAAGATGGCAAAAAGATTTAATGAAAGAATCTGTACAACAATCATTCAAATCAGGAGTATTGATTAGCTACTGTCATAAAAGATATCACTCTAAGCTTGTGATTCTGTTGACAAGCTATAATAATGGGCTAATTTCAAAATACAATCGCAATTTTACACTTGTAAGCTTTTAAGATACCTATTTTTTCTGATTGTAAAGTCCTTGAGATGAATAAAGAAGCTTGAAGGGAAGAAAGTTATTTCTGAAATATGCATGTACTCTCCATAATTATACACTTCTGGCTATATACTTCACATAACAAAACAAATTTGTTATCAAAAGTACACTGTGCATCTGATAAACTGGTAACTATTTTTAAACTATTGTGATTGGTTGGCACATGTTTGATTATGTTTGGTTGGTCTGTGTTTTATATTGCCATTAGCACCATAGTATAAAAGAAATGTTTGAAAGTATTCTGTAATGTATTCTTATATAAAAGTACACTTGGTAGTGTAATAAGCAATATATACTGGGGGGGGGGGGAAATTAAACATTGCCTAATGTCTTGCCAGTCACAAATCATTCAGACATGCACAGTAGCGCATATAATCAAGAACATACACCATAGATTTCTTTGGGATGAAACATATACACGTACTAGTGTAAGAAATCAGTACCAAAAGTAAAGCAGGAAATTACTTATGGCCATCAACATAAAGCATATTAAACCAAAGTTATACTGTGAGGTGGGGCTTATAATTAACTTTTATGTATACATTGACTTTTCAATATAGCTCTTTAAATAGCTCCATACCCCAAGACTCGTGTTTGTAATCTTAAAATGCTGAAACGCCATGGCTCAATTATTTCATTTATTCCTATCTATATTTTTACAGATTCCCTGGCATTATGTAGACTTCTTAAACTATCTGCTTACCATTATAAACTCTAGAATTATTTTTTGTATGTGGTTTCAATTGTAACTCGCTCCCTGTTTGAAGTGTTAAGTTTTAATAGTATTTCATCACACTGCTGTTGAATAGTCTGTATTTGCCTACTACTCATATCTGTATCCATGCTTGATAAAGATGATAAATATCCTCATCGAAACGTTGACTAGTATAATATATTCAGCAATCATGTATCCATAAAATTGTACAACGTATGTATACAAAACAGTTGCAAAGCATAGTCACAATTTATTCTAAAAATCCTACTAAAATGTTACATATTTGTGTGTAGTGTGGTCCTCTTGCACTTACTATATATATAGGCTTTTGGGTTTCTTTTGCTTATCTCATATGCTACAAAGATAACGGTATATAATGCCAATGACCACATCATTTTTTTTACTGTGATGCTATAATGCCAATGGCCACATTATCTTTTTTTACCGTGAAGCTAATAATTAAATTATAACAACAGACCTGCTTGATTCAGAAAATAAATGACAAATTACATGTACAATATGTGATGATGTTTGCGAACTAAATACCACAATTTACATACACCAATATAATGCTAGAACCAATAAACCATAGATAAACTGAATGATAGATGATCTAATAGAGAGTACAACCAGATACCATTTATAACAGTTTAACATACTGTTATTATACAAAATCTAACCTTTATAAAGACAATTCTCACTTGTCAACACTTGCAATTTATCATAAACATACAATTTTCTTTGAATAATCAATCATTCTTATTCCACTATAATGCTTATGTTAACAAGTATGAATTGACTTTAAACTGATCATCCTTTCAATAGTGTTCATGGCTTCAATACTTTAAGACAATCATGCAAAGAATCATGAATCAGGGTTGACTGGTAAAAAAAACACATGGTATAAACCATTAAAAAACCGAAAGCCTACATTGCTGTTAATGAATATACCATTATGTACTTATGACTTTTTTAATTAAAACTGTGTCAAGTAAAGCTCAGTTCAGTTCTACCTCAAGCCAAATTTACATGGATTTTTAAAGTGTAATGTTTTCCTTAGTGGTTGGGGCAACTGACTAATGAGAATTGAATCAATGAGCAAATTGATCCAAATCTGATATTAACAATCATCTATAATTTAATACTCAACCCAGCCTAATCTTTACCAAAAATACAACTATTATAGTCTTCTGTATATCAACAGAATTTATAGATATCACATTTTGTCTTGTGATTGAATTTTAATAAAACCATGAGTAGGTACCATTAGTTATCTCATGTAGAATTTTATATTAAAAAATAATGATCTTAAGTGAATTTTGACTGTTTTTAAGATCTATTCCAAGTTTTTACTAGGACTATACCATTTCTGTCCAACAGCCAACCCTGTCAAGAATCCTTTTTTTTTCTAGAAAATTCTTTTTATTACCAATCATAAGATTGCACATATATTTGTATGAAAAGAATTTGAATGATGATGACCAGTTAAGGTTAGATTTAATTAGATGTGATCAGCTATACTCTACCGAATCGGCAGTATCTAATGGAGCTTGGTGGCTACTTGTCCATTGAGTATGTTCAATATGTTTGATTGCTAGAGGTCGAGCTAACACCTCTACATAGTCCTGAAAACAGCAGGCTAAACATGTTGTAAATTACAATCTAACATGGCATATTTTATTACATCAACAAGATTGTGTAAATACATCAGTCACGCATATTTATATCAACTGTATAAACATTATTTGAAAATGTTTTTGCAAAGAGTGTCTGTAACAATACTATTTAAGTGAGAATATCTCAGAATGATTCACATCCCCAACCCCCACAATAAATTTACAAGTACCCTGTAAACACCTAAAGTAACAAAACATTTAACAAAAAAGTTGTCTTTTTCTTGTGAGGTGGGGGCTAAGTCCAAGATACTTGTGAACATGTGCCACTCAGCATCAATCAAATCAGTCTTAAGTAGTCAACAATTTTCAAGGCCCCACAACTATTGTCCTAACAGGTTTGGAACAAGTGTCTTCAAAATGTTTTGGAAAGCTATTCAGGGGACCCTGATCCTTCCTTTTCCCTCTATATCTAGTTACTCATTTGAAACGAATAATCTGAGAATATGATTTCTTTTTTCATTTCGATACAACAGACATGGATTTGCAAATAATATTTCTTCATTGCCCCAAAATTAATAGAGATAAATAAATAAAACTCTCACCTGAACTCTAGCTCGTATTGCCCCCATTGCTGGTATCTGAGAGAAATAACCTGAAATAATTCATTCATTTAAATATCTTGATTTATATTATCTTTAACTCAAGTTCAAACATCCGTGATTTTAGTAGACAGTAATTATGAGAAATCACTTCATTAACATTACAATCTCCAGTTATAAGGGATCTAAAATGTGCAGATATTGATTAAATATTCACAGTTGCTGCTCTAAGAATAAATTGCCGATTAACATTTTGAGATGCAGCCACTTCAGAACAAACTGAAACTCATTTATTTAGTGAATTATATGTTTAGTGTGAACTAAAAGCTCATGAAAAATGATAATGAGAAATAAGTGCCTTCTAAATACTTAATCATTAATATTATCATTAATTACAGATGTTTATTTCTGTACTTTAACCCATTTGAGCTTTCAAAGATTGTGCCATATACTTACCCCTATTGGCACAAGCCATCCATCTGATAGCATTAGTAGGATTAGCAGTAGGTCCTACAGCATAAGTAAATACTCTTACATCAGCTTTCACCTGTAAAACAATATTGATACCATTTACTACAGCTGTGATTAAAGATATATTATGTAAGATTTAGATAAAGAGCTGACTATTCTTGCTATATTAGCTCAAAAATAGATAATGTAAAATGAAAATATGGAAAATTTCATTCAAAGTACTTCATTCTGAGCCAAGTTATCACTGTTTGTAGTTTTGACAAGATGTGTGCATAGTGGTAATAAGGGCACTGGTATATACGAGACTTAGCCTTGCTTTCCCATATTTAAATTAAATTTTTAAATGGCAAACCGTTCTAATCTAGTCAAGATCTTGAATATTCGATGCCATCTAGAGTTGATAATGGCATTGTTTTGTTAATAAATGTCTAATATAGTTTATATAACATTTCAGGCCTAAAGAATGACCTATAATAGGCAGATTTAGCTCTTGCATAATGTATGTTTAAGGTCACGTCAACAGAATACTTTAGTCATTCTGAGACTAACACAAGGCTGTATTTTTCTTGTTCCGTAGTCTCTTGCATAACGCTAGGGAGAACAATTTTGCCTGGATATTTTATTCCAAAGTCAGGGGATCTCTTTTATGTTCACATTGTGTACATGGCTGGACCTTAATCTCATTCAACATATGAATCGAATTACTATGTAACTCTTTTACTCAACAGCTCCACGCAACACAATGAAAACCCTGGTAAGTGGAAACCAGCTTAATGTCCAACACCAGTAAATTTAAGTTGAATAGAACAAATATTGGTCTGGACAAAACAGTATCAATTATCAATGTCTGGGTGTTTATGTATGGTGGTTGCACAATGGCTTATGATGCAAGGTTTCAGTCATATTTCTCTTAACCCATCAAAAGGCATATTGAAATCTGACCTTTGACACCATGTATTGCTATTTTGTTCAGACCAATATTCATCTTAGTTGTAGCAGTCTATACAATTTAGGCTGGAGTGAATGAGACAATGAGTTTATTCAAATTTAAAACACTGTGAGTGTACACAGATTACTTACAGACTTGTTATTGGACCAGTTATATTCTTTAAATATTTCTTCAGCATTATCTGTTCCACCATCCGTTAACAGCATAATAACTTTATTACATGTAGCTCCTATACCAGACTTGGAATTATTCTTCTCAAACTAAACATATACCATATAACACATCATTATCACCTGATATATTACCAAAACAAAGCTTGTCGGGCAAGGTATATATACAACCTTCAGCAGCTTGATTGTTCTGTAATAGTTGTCTTTATCTCTTTATTTTTTGGTAATTTGTTTTTTTAGCATACAAAAAGCTTTGGTATTATGGGCCTGTACTGTAAATAATGATCCCGATCCAACTGATCAGGGACAATAACTCAGAAAGTATTTCATTGAAAACACTGGAAATCAATAGGGATCATCTTTACCACAGATCTATCCAATTGAAATATTTTCCAATTTACAGTACATATTTGGAAAATTTTATGGAGTTGTTATAAAAGAGATATTCTGTCACCTAGAGTATGGCATGGTATTTGGTAATATTTCCTTAGTATTGGGTAAATCGTTAATGCAGACATAGAATTACTCTCCTCAAATCACCCGTACATGTAATATACATATTATTTATTATATCTCAAAATCTGATAGTTTTAAAATATATAAAATATAGTATATTTGAATGATATATATGTTAATCAAAAATCATAGAAAATACCAATTCAAACTGTTCAAAGGCAAATCTTAATCCAACTTTAAAGTCTGCCATTCCATGAGCTTTCAACTGGTCCACATCTCTTGCTAATTTCTAAAATTTGAAAAGAAAAAAATCAAAATACATTATTCTCTATATGATAACTCAAAGCGCTTAATTAAAATTATTTATCATTCAGCCAAATAAATAAAGAACATTTTAAAATCATTTTCAGATAAAACTATTACAGCTCTACTATCTTTATTTCTGGTTAGATATATCCAATGAAGTCAAATAAATATATTTATTTATGCTTACACTAATAGCTTTTAATCATGACAATTAAAAAAAAACCTGTTTCTTAATATTTCTAATACTAACTTTCTTATTTCTGTAATTAGCCTGAACAAAACTTGAATGATTGAAGCAATGACCAACAAACGATACTTCCTGAGAAAACTGAAAAACAAAAAATATTATACAAATAACTAATGTCACAGTGAATTCAAAACATTAGATTTCTACTTTATGTACTTTTTACATTTTTTTAACAGGAATGTTGTAATTGGTTTTTCAACATTTAAAGGAAAACAAATCTTTGTTGTGAATGGTGATATATTTAATCACACACAATAAATAATCTGACAAGTAAACAACATCACTGTCTGTCAAACTCCTTCAAAAACATAATTCTTATTTTTCAATAAATAAGATTTTTATGCTTTTACAAAATAACCACAGCTAGGCTTCAATAAATTGTAAACAAACAACACAGACTTAACTTTATCAACGTTACGTAGATTGTTGATGCAGTAACTCTGTAAAAAGTTGTTAAGAAAACTCTGCATTTCAATAGGGTCCCTCTTTAGGACTAATAGAAAGGGGTAATATACTTGTACTCTGACATGAAATGCAAGTGTGTAAAAATTGTTTTACTTACAGATGCAATATTAACAAAATCATTTTCTCCTAATGTATCTAAGATTGATTTAACAGCTACTTTCATTAATTGTAAAGCTTGACCATGTGTACTACCACTCCTGTAAATATATTATAAAAATAAAAATAAAACTGGTTGAAATATTCTACAAGTTACTATAATACTATATTAATCTTAATATCCTAAAATTCTGAGACCATGCCTGGTGCCACAAAACTTTTTTTTTATTCAGGAATTACTTACATTCTAACATGCAATATGTTTAAAAAGCTTGAACATGTATCTTCGATTGTGTTGCTGTAATGTCAAAATATAGTTTTAAAACCCTGGGAGCTTTGACCAATGCCACATGTTTATTTTTAACCCACAGTATTTGAATAGAAATAATAATACTTCACTGAACATCCATATTACCGGTATATACATGTATATTAACTAAAAGTACAGTATATATATACCAGTAATATGGATGTTCACTGAAGTATTATTATTTCTATTGAAATACTGCAGTTCAAAAATTAGTTAAACGTACAGTAGGCCTACTCAATCAACCATTTTAAAATCAATTATTTCAAGCTCGTTTACACAATTATGATTCACGAGGGATAGTCTGATTCTGTGCAGAATATGCGGCCATTGAGTAGAAAGGTTCTGTTTAATATCAAAATATTTGACACTTTCTAAATAACCGGGTTTGTTTTATTGTATTGTACATAGATATCAAAACAAGCACACAATAATAAATAAGAATCTTACGTGTCTATTAATATCATCATATCTTTTGGAGAACTTGAACCTTGGGTGTACCTAATAACATATTGGGAGAAAAAATTAAGCAAAAAATAAAATAATGAAAAAATGAAATTTGCTGAGTAATTATTACTGCAGACTGAAAACTACTTTATCATTATCCCGAGTTATTGATGATATATCAAATAGAAATATATGCAGGTTTATTAATATACACTTAATCAAATCTGTTACAGAGTTCTTTGGTTAAAGACAGAAATATGTACAGGTTTATCAATAAACAATTTAATCAAATCTGTTATGGAGTTCTTTGGTTAAAGACAGAAATAAAGAGGTTATAACAGCTGGGGTGACTTATTAAGCATGGGATTTAATATCAATGATTAAATATACTTACCATGATTGTCTTCGTACATCATATAAATCAACAGGGCCGTGTTTAATCCATTTACTTGCTGTAATTAAAATATATACCAGGTATTAAGAAAGTCTTTATCTGATGAGTTATTAGATTAGGTCAAAATAAAATATACTTTTTTTTTTTATCTTATTTGCCAAGAACTATAATTTGGTCTTGGCATGATTTTCTCTTCACAAATTCCAATAATGTTTTCAAGAACCTTACTCAGAAATTAAGCTAGAAATGCTAGGAAATGGATAATACAAACCCAAATAAAAAACAGAAAAAGATTTTCCGATCGCCTGGGGCTAACTAACTGTAAACACATGAAAGGTTTTTTCTTGGCCTTAATTATCAAATTATTTGATACTGATAAATCAATGGCATTTAGTAATTGAACTGGAAATACACAGGTCAAAATTCTATGGAATACAATTTGTGAGCGACATTTCGACTAGGCTTGTCTAGTCTTAATCATGAAGTGTTGATCATTAATAAACATGAATTGTATTCCATGGAACTGTGACCTATGTATTTAATAGATTCTGGTCTTTATGGGGAATTGGTATTTTTAATTAAACTGTCATATCATGTAATAATATCTCAATATCAATTTAAACATACATTATGGAAGATCAGATATAGAGCTGGCAATTCTCACTATATAATAGTTAAAAAATAGATAATGTAATGGGAATTTGCTGAAAATTTCAGTCAAATTGATCAACTCGGAACCTAGAATTTAGCAATTGAATTTTTGGCTTAGTCTCGATCATCATTACTAAAGTTGGTGCAAAAAAAACCATAGTCTCAATTAACCATTTTTTGATTTAATTATCAACCAGCGTTGTGCAGCAGATAGGATTCTAATCCAGTAAATATCGCAGGCTAGCGATGATATCGAGAGTTGATTATGGTCTGGATAAATTATTTAATGTCTAATTAATAATTTAAATAACATTTCAGGCTTAAAGAAAGATGTGCAATTGGCAGAATTAGCTCTTGCATAATGTATGTTTAATAGATGTAAATATTTTCATGTGTTTTATCTTCTTGTAAAAGAAATCCTCACATCAAATTTAATCAAAAGTTTATACTTTTCACCATTATGAAATATTTAGATAATTACTTTGATTTTATTATTCATTAGCATTCTTTAGTTATCTAAAAGTCAAAAATTAATTATCTAATAACAAACCTGGTAGTGTTCTCATAAAACCTGTTTGACTTCCGAAATACTGCCATAGTATTTCTGAATCCTCTTCATAATTCTGTCTGAACACGTCATCTAGGGCTGCAGACCACTTCAAACCATTCAATATCTGTATGTCTATAAATAAACACATGAATGAATTCACATTACATCCAAGATGTGATAAATTGAATGAGAATTGATGACATAGGACAATAATGCTGATGTTTTCATTCTTTATTTCAGATTAATCTGTTGCATTTAATTTCCAATGAATTTAAAGTAGCTAAGTCTCTAACTCAATATCATCCAATGTCTTCGACATTGAAAACAGGAATTATTTATCAATTTAAATCAACATTGATTTTGTGATCTTACTGGGAAAATATGGGCTTCTGATATCCAATATTTAAGACAAAATAAACATTTTACCATTGGTACACAAACCGTGTACCATAATACGTTTCAGCACCATTTGTAACAAGGGACTCATAGAACAAGGCTAGACATATTCCGCAAGTCATGTCAAACAGTGACGCCACATTCTTATCTGATGAGCATGCACAATAAATACTATCTGTGTATACTGGAATAACCAGATGCTAGAGATTGCCATTCGATTGAGACATCTGGCATATTTCGCCGAACATAACTGACTAGATTGAATGTAAATCAGTTTATATACCGGTACATTCATATTACATTATTATATGCGTTGCGATTATTTTGTGTAAATTTCTAGGTCTCAAATATATGCGATTTATCTCCTTTAAATAATTTTTTTGAGTTAAATTAGTGCAATATTTAATATAAATCTTAGGACTGTGAATTTTGAATGTATTTTGCAGATTCTGTCTAAAATACAAACCAAGTTTTATAACATTCCATCAAGTGCTTTGTTCTCTCTATATATATAGTGTTTACAAGTGTTTATACATGTTAAGTGTGAATGGAAATGGGGAGATAACACAAACTTCTGAATTTCAATACGATTCTTCTTTATGCCTAAATGAACAATCTCTATGAATCTGACAAGAACTGTATTGTGTAGTGTTGACAAGAAAAAAAAAGTTGGACGGACAGAGAGAAAGAAATCTATTATTCACACGGAATAATAAACAATCCCTACAAATCTGACAAAGACTGTATTAGTTGGACAGATAGAAAGAAATCTTCTATTAATGAATTACCTCCATCGTAGATTTCTACAGGAATGTGAACACTTGAAATATTAAAACTAACATGTTGTTGAAATCGATCATCATAAGATAAAAGAGCTTCGGGCATATCATTAGAATTAAAATATGCTACATCTTTTTTCTGAAAAAATAACAAAACAAAACACAAAGCAAATTATTATTTGTCTTTTTCTAACAACACAACATTGGTTGTCAGGCAATGAAACATATGCCCTGAAACTATCATTAAATGTTTCAAATCAATACATGTATTCTCAATTTCTCAGATATCTGCACTTTGCTCAACAATGGTACCAGAGTGCCACTTATCACTCCTGTACATGCTGTAACATTCATTAACTTATAAAAGACTTGGCTTGCTACCTCTAATGTTTGATTCCAGGTATGATTGGCAGCTGCTGCTTCCGCTACATCAACAGATCTCTGAAATATATCAATTTTTTAAACTTCAATCGAAAAGATATCAATATTTGTAATTTAATTAATAAAGATATCCATTTTCTTATTCAATCTAAAATGTTCAACTTGCTTTTATAAAAAAAATTGACAGTTTGAAGATCTTGGAAAAAATATTTTCTCAGATTTAATAATTTTTTGTAACCGAATTAAATATTTTAAACAACATTTCTAACAATAGAATGAAATATCTTAATTAGCATTTCTAACAGAATTAAATATCTTAATCAACATTTCTAACCGAATGAAATATTTTAAACAACATTTCTAACAACAGAATGAAATATCTTAATTAGCATTTCTAACAGAATGAAATATCTGAATCAACATTTCTAACAGAATGAAATATCTTAATCAACATTTGTTAAGGAATTAAATATATGAATCAACATTTCTAACAGAATGATATATCTTAATCATCATTTCTAACAAAATGAAATATTTTAATCAATGTTTCTAACAGAATGAAATATCTTAATCAACATTTAACAACAAAAGGGAAAAACTTAACCTACATTCTAACAGATTGAAATATTTAACAAAATGTTTGTTAAAATAGAAAGAAATATTAACCTTTAAAGCTTCCATCTTTTTACCAAGCATCACAGATAGGGCAGCTGATAAATCTGTTACAATAGTTCGGCTATGGACACGTTCAAAGCTCACATGGACATCTTTACCTTGATTCTTTAAATCTGCAGCCTTCTGATAATTCTAAAATAAAAGAAACGGCAAATGTAAACTTATCAAGAAAAAGGATGCTAGTGCTACCATACTAATTCTGCATGATTTCAAAGTTCTTAAAAGGTTGGCTCAACTTATCACTGTCCACATGCAGCCCATATTTGTACAGGATTTATAATAAAATAATTTAGTAAAGTACACTGGTTTATATACATTGTAATAGCTTTCTGTTTTGTCAGTGTAACATTTAAATTATCATCTATTATCTTTATTATGTATTTTGTGAATTGGTTTCATTTCATAATATCTTAGCCTAGAAATGCATAAATTTTGGTCAACTTCAGGCATGGTTGTGCAGGTCCCAGAAATTTTCAAGCAGTCGATGCTATTTTATGTTTCTTTAAGATAAGTTTTGCAGGGGCTATATACCTAAACCATTATCACACAGTCATTTCTTGTATTAATATGAAGCCTACTCTAGTCATCTGAGTGGTCCCACATTTATTCTTTTGTAGGTAATTGGGGGCATTTACAAGACAATTTCATACAGATCAGTTTATAATTTTCGTCGTTTGAGGGTTCACAAGGTTCTACAAACTGAAACAAGGACTCTGGAAGTATCAAGTAATCCACAGAAATTACCGAAATACAACAGGCTTTTTCGTTTTCCTAATTTAGACAAGCCAACAGAGACTTGCAGACGCCCTCCGCTGAAATCCCAAAATAAATATATGACACATATTAATTAATTGCACATGTATCTTTTTGGAAAGTATCATGCAATCAACTGATTACCTACATGTATACTTAACTAACTTAACTAAGCAGAAAATGTTCTCATCATCAAACTTAGTCACGGTAATTGTATAATGTATCTATACTCGGAGTTTCATCGCGTTCACCAAATTAAAACCAAAGTTAACATGTTCCAAAGTCTCAACCAATCAAATTGTTTATCTTTACTTAGCCTTAGTGGAATAAGTGCATGATGGAACTCTGTCAAGACATTCACCTAATAGACACCTACACCAAGTTTGAATATCTGAAGGAGAGATATTGTGTTCCGAAGTCTCGACCAATCAATTTGTTTATTGCTCTGCTTAACCTGAGCAGAAAATTTTCATCATTGAACTTAGACGGGTATTGATGTAATGAAACTATACACCAAGTTTCATCACTATCAGTCAATTAGAAGTTATCGTGCCCCCAAGCGTCAACCAGTCAAATTGCTTATCTCTGCTTACCCTAAGCAGAAAATGTTCATATTCAAACTACACCAAGGGATTCACCTATTAAACAACTACACCAACTACATTCTAGCTCAATTTAGAAGGATAGTTATTGTCCCAAAAAGTGTGACAGACAGACAGACTGCTTTCTTCAAAAGGTGGGGGGACAATAATGCATATAAATTTCATACAGATCGGATGATAACTTTTGGCCTTCATATGTTCACAAGGTTCAACAAGGGCCATAATTCTAGAAGTAATTGATGAAAATTGCTGAAATTCAATAGGCTTCTTCATTTCACTAATCTAAATGAAACATGTATATTTCATACTAATGGAATGATAACTTTTGGCGTTAGAGCGAGTACACTGGTTAACATACATTGTAATAATATTCTGTTTTTATCAGTTTAGAATAGATACATTAAATGTCAAGTCAAGCCAACAGTGCGGTTGATGTCGTCCAACTTAAACCCAAAATAAATAGAGGACACACAAAAATTACTTTCATATTAATGTACATGTATCATTCTGTTTAACCCGAGTAGATAATACTCATTATTGAACAAGGTCAAAGTATTGATCACGTACATGTAATGAAACTATACACCAAGTTTCATCACTGTAACTCAATTTGAATTACCGTTACGGCTAGTTATAGTGTTCCAAAACAAATATCTGATCTCCGCCTAATCAAAACAGAAAATGCTCTACATTGAAGCTAGTCAACGTACAGATGTATTTGTTATATATTTAAAGACATGGAATCATGTTTAAAATCTGACTGCAATTACCAGCTCCACTGCCTCAGGTTGATTTAATTTTAAAAAAAGCACAAAATGTATTTCCATGCATCTCCATTGCATTGGTTATGTATAAATGAAGTTTAGATTTAGTTGAAAACATTGCTTAACAACTTTAAAAGAAAATGTAACAGTTAAGTTCATTTATTAGCTAGTCACAAATATAGCATCATTGTATTATTTTAAAGTTATCAGTACATGACTGTCAGCCTAAACAATTTATTCATAAAAATCAAAATAAAAAACAGCATTGAATTATCAAAATTCTTTAAGAAAATCGCATGCGTACGTTCAATAACAACTTTAAAACAAAATGTAACAGTTTTCTTAATTTATTAGCTACATGTAGTTACAAATATGGCATTATCTGTTTTTAATGGAAGTTATCAGTACATAAACTCCAGGCCTAAACAATTGTTCATAAACATCAAAATAAACCAGCGGCTGCCAGGCAGGATACGCCCACATTTTCGAGAGATGGATAGAGAACAAGCTAAAAAGAAAGTGATTTTTCCTACAATCAAGGGCCATAACTCAGGAAATTACAATTCGATATGCGTAAATATCGAAAGGAACCGAGATCTTTGGGTTATAAACGTACAATTCAAGTTTTAACAAAATCGGATAAAAATTGTGACCTCTATAGGGTCCACAACCTTGATATACATGTACCATACATGTATTTTTACGCTATTTGAGAACGAACAGCGGCCATTTTGTCTGTCAGTTTTGGGCCGATTTTCACGAAATATGAACTCAGCCGTCCTTAGGGTATAACGGTGATATAATAATACGTATTTTAAAATCGGATAAACATTATGACCTCTATAGGGTCCACAAGCAAATAACGTGATTTTTCGTACAATCAGGGGCCATAATTCAGGAAGTTACGGTCCGATATGCACGATTATCAAAAGGAACCGAGATCTTTGGGTTATAAACTTACATTTCAAGTTTCAACAAAATCGGATAAAAATTGTGACCTATATAGTGTCCACAACCTTGATATACCATATTTTTACGCTACTTGAGTACGAGGGGCGGCCATTTTGTCTGTCAATTTTGGGCTGAATTTCACGAAATTCAAACTCAGCCGTCCTTAGGGTGTAACGGTGATATAATAATACGATTTTTTAAATCGGATAAAAATTATGACCTCTATAGGGTCCACAAGCTAAAAACGTGATTTTTCGTACAATCAGGGGCCATAATCCATGAAGTTACGGTCCGATATGCACGATTATCAAAAGGAACCGAGATCTTTGGGTTATAAACTTACATTTCAAGTTTCCATTAAAATCCGATAAAAATTGTGACCTCTATAGTGTCCACAACCTTGATATACCATATTTTTACGCTACTTGAGTACGAGGGGCGGCCATTTTGTCTGTCAATTTTGGGCTGAATTTCACGAAATTCGAACTCAGCCGTCCTTAGGGTGTAACGGCGATATAATGATACGATTTTTTAAATCGGATAAAAATTATGACCGCTATAGGGTCCACAAGCTAAAAACGTGATTTTTCGTACAATCAGGGGCCATAATCCATGAAGTTACAGTCCGATACATGCCAATATCGAAAGGAACCGAGATCTTAGGGTGATAAACCTATATTTCAAGTTTCGTTGAAATCGGATAAAAATTGT
Source organism: Patella vulgata (assembly GCF_932274485.2). Classification (NCBI taxonomy): domain Eukaryota; kingdom Metazoa; phylum Mollusca; class Gastropoda; family Patellidae; genus Patella; species Patella vulgata. Next base: position 52,987,586 of record NC_065885.2, read on the forward strand.
GACCTGTAGACTGTTCACAAACAATTGTGGGTGAACAGTCTACAGGTCACAATTTTTATCCGACAGGGGCGACGACAATATACGTCCACATGAAAATGTGGGCGTATAAAAAGAGCATGGAGTTATGGAAATTATCTCAACCAAAACTCCTTAAAGAGAATCAGATGCGTTCGATCAATAATTGTATCAATGGGTCAGAACTTAGAATCTTGATGTCATCACATCCTTCAAAACAACAGATTAAGAAATGAGAATTCTCAAGGGTGCCTCTTACTGTTAGATCGTAGCAAATTGCCAACATTTCAACACAATTACAGCGTGTAATACACTTCTGACTAGTCGTCGTACATGTAAATACTTCTATTGATTTTATACGCTAGCCTATTTTTTTGAATTAGAAATGTCATCCCCAAAGAGTCCTTGCTGAAATCAGTTATAAAGAGCACATCAGAATCACATTCATGTCATTTGTAGTGGGTAATACAATTCCATTTTATGTACTGGGACTGAATCAACATTCAAGACATTTGAAGAATGCAGATGGGATCTAAATCCAATATGGGTATGCATTACCTAGTTACAGCCATGAACTTCATATTACATTATAATTGTCTAACTTATTAGAAATATTAATGTATAGAAAATTGCAGTCAAATTACTTGATATAGTGCGAATTTTTTAATTGTTTGATATTTCAACAAAATGCATGGTAGATTGTTTATTATCTATTATAACTCAGTAAACAACACCAATACATGTATTTAAGTGTCCTGAAAAATCTATTGATGGATTGTTAATATAAATGTATTGGAAATTTCAGTCAGATTACTTGATTCTGTGCAAAGTTTTCAGTGTTTGAAGTTTTGACAAAATGCACTGTACAATGCAGATGTAGATTGTTTATCATTGTAAACCACCCAGTCTCACTAATACATGTAAGTGTCTGGTAAAATCTTTTGTTGGATCTCTTTTTAATCTGACTGGTTTGTTTTCTAATTAAAATGTTAAACAAAATCTTGACCAATCAAATTGCTGATCGCTACTTAGCCCAAGCAGAAAATTCTCATCATCAAACTTAGTCACAGTGTTGGTATAATGAATTTATACTCCAAGTTTCATTACTCACTCTCATCTAATTAGAACCAAAGCTATCATGTTCCAAAGACTCAACCGATCAAACGAGTGGAAAATTCGCATGATTGAACACTGTCAAGGCCAACGCTTACACTGTTGACCACCATTTCCGCCAATTGGGATTAAAATATAATTTCGGCGATAAAATATTTAACCTGGCGGACTTTTGGGTGATAACTCTTTTCTGTAAGGCGATTCTTTATTAACCTTGGGGATATTTTTTTTTTTTTGCTGTGATTTCCAGTCCATTACAGTCTATTGCACTTGGCAGAGTCAGTTCCATGTATCAATCAATCAGGTATCAATAATAGAGCTATCTTCTGTCTATTATTTAATCTTGGATTTGTGTTAATAAATATTTACAGTAAGAGTAGTAATACATGTAAACTAATTAAGAGAGACCAAAGATTTAATTATTTGTCTTCAAATACAAATCGGTGGCTTTGCTGATGGTTTCTATATATAATCAAAATGGCGGATACTATATGAACAATACTCTATTGATTTGTTTGGGGTTATGCCTTCTGTTTGATTTTTTCTTACTGCAATTGCCTATACCGCCAATAAATGAAGCCAGGTTTATTGTTAGAGTTTATAAATGCGTGAATATTCTTGGTGTTTTCGAAATTCAGTTATTATCAAATAATATCATGGCATGGGTCATAAGCGAAGAACTGAACAACCTTCTTCAACGTCTGATAATAATAGAAAAATGTCAGATTATTTTAGTATTCCACGACCAAAATGCGCCAAGACTAAAGGTGATACTCTCGTCCATCTGATTTTATACTCGTGGATGTTAAAGTGATTTTCACTTCCACAATAGCTCTACTAGGCCTACCTCAAAAGTCTGTGGCAGAGAAAAATTTTGAAAAGCGTAAAATTTTATGTGGATTTGGAAAAGGTACATGTAGATCTTTTTGGGTTTAATGGAAATTTTCAAATTCTTGATCCAGCTACCAAAACAATGTTTTGTTAAAAATTCATTCACAACTGATTGTAGCGTACTAAAAAAGCTTTCAAAAAATAGCTTCTGCAAAGCAAACAAGAATTTTGTAAATTGTAACATCGCAATTTTATGTATTAATATTGAAAGTAAAAATGTAATAAAAATTATAGAAAAAAACTAATAGATATTTTCATTTCTGGTGGCGTGGAGAAAATATATGGTTAATAAATTAAAATGAAAAATTGGTGGAAAATAAATGGAACCCAGAGTGAGCACTGTTCAGGGCATTCACCTGATAAACACCTACACCAAGTTTGAACATTCTACCTTAATTAGAAGTACTGTTATTGTGTTCAAAAGTCTCGACCAATCAGATTGAAGTATCTACTTAGCCAAAGCAGAAAATGCTCATCATCGAACTTAGTCAAGATATTGATGTAATGAAACTAAAACTATATGCAAAGTTTCACAACTCTCACTCAATAAGAATCAAAGTAATCAAGCTCCGAAGTCTCAGCCAACCAAATTACTTATCGCTCTGCTTACCCTGAGCAGAAAAAGTTCATTACCGAACTTAGTCAAGGTATTGATATAATAAAACTATACACCAAGTTTCATCACTCTGACAAAGTTATCGTGTCCCAAAGCATCAACCAATCAAAGTTTCATCACTCTCACTTAATTAAAACCAAAATTATCGTGTCCTAATAAAGCATCAACCGATCGAATTGCTACCCTAATGCTCATCTTCAACTCAATCAGGGCATTTGCATTATATACAACTACATCAAGTTGGAACATTCTAGCTCAATCGGAAGGAGAGTTATTGTGTCCGAAAAAGTGTGACTGACCCATTTCGATGAAAGGCAAGGGACAATTGTGGATTAAATCGTGAAGAATTAAATATAGTCAGGCTTTAGTAAATGTAAAAACACTTAGAATTTATACTTACTAAATCAACAATTTGTAATGCAGAAATCATATTTAGCATTTTATCTAAATCATTTCCTAGTTCTATACTCCATTGAGTAACCCTGCAAGAAAAAATTATAAAAATATTTATTAAAATACACGTAGTTTAACATCAAGAGAGAGTGAAAACATTAATCTACCACACTATGAAACAAATGAGAGGAAATTGGATTCAACTTTGTGTCATTTTGCAAAACAAATTTTACCTGGACAGTACTAATAAACCAACTTTGACTATTCTCCTTGTATAGTTATATGTATCTAAATAAATTTTCAGCTCAATGTATTGAGCCATAGGGAAAAGATTGCCCAAAAATTTCTTAATAGGATATGTCTTAAAATTTTATCTGTGAAATGTCTGAGCAAATAAACACAATTTACTGGTACTACATTGTACATGTACATGGTAGCGGCCACCTTACATGGTTATCCAGACTATCAAAGCTTAGTTCTATTAAAATTATCCACTGTACCAACATTTTATTCCATGTGACTGACTGCAATTGTTAAACTAACATGGACATTCACAGTACATTTGTACATGTATCAAAACCTGTGATACAGAAAATTGCATAAAATCTTTTGAAAGGCTTTGATTATATGAAGACATTTGATCTGTTGTCTAATCAAGGGAGGTTGGGTGATCGATCCCTGCATTGGCCGAGAAAGTTCACCCAGATTTTCCGGCGTGATTACCCCTTGTCAGTGATGCAGGACGGAGGGCCTGACAAGGACAGCTGTCTAGTGTACACATTGGCATGCACGTAAAAGATCCCTTGACAGTTGGAATTCGATATAAGAGTAGACCGTAGTGCCGCTGTCCGGGCAAAATTTCCCTCATAGCACACTGTATAGCGTATGCCCATCTTCATTAGCCCAGTTCGGAGCAAAACAGTAGGACATTAAACCCCATTTCATTTCGTCTAATCAAGGTAACAGGTGTCATTATGTTAAAACACAGACCCACTGTACGAGCACGATTGTTTAAAACCATGTCCATTGATGTTACCTTCAACCCAAATCAACAGAATGAAAATAACATCCGACTTTAAAGATGGATTATGTAAAATTTAGACCTATAATAGTTTAATAATACATAATGAAAAAGGAATATATTGAAAATTTCAGTCAAATTACTTTATTCTCAGCGAAGTTCTCACTTTGAAGTTTTGATAAGAATAACATACAGTGGACTCTGTCACATCCGATGTCTGATCACTCCAGATTGCTGTGACATCCGACATGATTTTCATGTCCCGATTTATTTCCTTATTACTTCAGTCAAAAAATCGCTGGTAAATCCGGATTCTGTATGTTCCGGATTACGACATCAATCAGCCGTCTCGTCACATAATTTCCATTGAATCGACACCGTATAATCCGTACTTCAAACGGTGGGTGTGAAGCATCCAATTATCGGTGAGATTAAAACTCAATGGGTGTGAAGCCAGAAAAGATTAACAAGCAATCACCAATCAATTATCGGTGAGATTAAAACTCGCAAGCGCCAGTCTGTGTTGATTACTTTGATAATGTTATAAATTCTTTGTTGATTATTTTACAATTCATAATCTCATGTAAGAGTGCGCTTGGTATTTGATTTTAGTTACTCATGTCAAATACCGCTACATTATATAAAAATTGCCGCGATTGAAGAATCATTATACATGTACATTATACAAGATGTTGTCCAGGACTCCGCCTTACGATATGCTTCCGGTAATCTTAAGCAAACTACTTTAAACGATTACATGCATTGATATTTATAAATATATTGTACGCATGCATTGATATTACATGTAAATGATTTTATGAATATATTGTACGCATGCATTGTTATTGTTAATTATTTAATGTATTAAAATTTTGAAAGTACAGAAAGGTTTATCATTTTTAAAGGGAATAGCATTCTGGTGATTCGAAGCTACAATATAAAAATACTTCCGGTTTTCGAAGTTACAGTATTTCCGGTTATGGAGAAAGCTTGGTATTCCGACACGCTGTGTGATCCGAAATATTGTAACGATCCCGTACGATGTCGGGTGTGACAAGAGTCCACTGTAGTCTCGATTTTCATTGATATCATTTGGAAGTTTTACATATTTTTAATGGTTTTCAAGGAATTCAGTAACCCCATGTAAAAATTCCTTACCCTTAATAAATAGGCCAGTCATTCAAAATTAATTTTCTTGATCAGAATGTTAACGCCTCTTTAAACAATATTTATCGATGAATATTCTTGGAAGTGAAAATCTGTCTAGTAAAGATGGTAAATAAAGTGTAAGAGTAGAAGAATGTGTAGACAAGTGTAATTAATTATTGATTTAAGATGTTCTACTTGCCAGTATAATTACCACCACTATCAAAAAACACATGTTTATCAGTACATGTATATAATCAGTATTATTACTATCAGACATAATAAAAACATATGATTAAACACCGGGGCCCTTATGATGCATGATGTTAAACTCTTTATTTGATCTTTATTCTGTGCCCTTATTCACGAAAACTTAAACTAAGATACAATCGAAATTTTAAGAAATACTGCAATTCGATTGGCTGACATTTAAAATCAATTTGCATATATCCAATTTGCATATTGGTCAGCCAATCGAATTGCAGTATTTCTTAAAATTTCGATTGTATCTTACATGTAGTTTAAGTTTTCGTGAATAAGGGCCCAGAATAAAGATCAAATAAAGAGTTTAACATCATGCAGTGTACTTTTATCAAAAATGTTATAGCTTTCTACTGATTTTACTATGCCATCGTCATGTATCTTAACCCACGGACCGTATATATATGGGCCATGCTTAAACAAATAAAGTAATATTATTTCTTTTTCATGAAAACCAGTCTGATCTTCATGAAGTGTTATATTTAAAGGAGCGAAAAATCTCTATTGATTGGAAATTAAAAATGAATGAAAATGGGTCAAAAAGCACATATTAATGTAATTTTATTGGATATAAACTGATTTACATTCATTTTAAAACACTATTATTGTAATTTCTAATCAGCTGTGTTCGTTGAAATTGAATGGCTGTCGCTCGCGCCTGGTTAGTTTAGTTTACATGGGAAGAACGGTTTGACATTTCACTTACATGTACATGTACACACTGATGTTTAGCATCGTTAATCAAGACACCTCTTTACAAATCGCATTCAAGAGCATCGAGGAGTTTACGGGTTCGAAAATTGTTCACTCTGTCTTAAATATTTAATATCACTACATGTACAATCTATTTCAGGTGCCCATATTTTCACGGTAAGATAACAACATCGCTATTGATTGGAATTGACGAATAATTTGTGTTTGTAATTCCAAGACTCTGGATAATATTGAGTTAGTGCTTTACACTTTTACACCCTGTAATTACATAACAATAATAAGTCTTTACATTATAATACCTGTAATATGACCCCTGATACATGTATATCCAAACTTATGGAAAGACGGTTGCCAGCCAACAAAACACAAGATCACAACACAACAGCCATCTTCCAAACCATTTATACTTGTGAATTTTCTTTAATTCTTTTGTACATGTAGGCATTTAAACTGGGATGATAATAATATGAATTGAAGAATTTTATTTTGTTAATGCTGCATTATATTGTATATAATTGTTCTGTAACTGCGAAATATAATTGTTTCATGTAATCAAAATAGCTGGGGTTTTTTTTGCAGTACATTATCCATGGGCAGATAAAATATTCCAGTTGGCAGATACAAATTGAAAGCCAGTGTGAGGTTTGGCTTAAGAATTATTTTCAATTTCAAATTTCAAATCTACATGCGTAATTCAGTTAAGATGCATGACGCCTTCGCAATTTTATTTAGTTTATTTTAAACTCTAAAAGCATAAATGTAAATATTGTAAATCTTGTTTTCCTACTCTATTGCTTCTAGTAACCCCAGGCAGTCGCCATGGTTGATCTCATAACATTCTAAATTATATTTAAGTGGAGGTATTGATTTTATTTCATGTGCCGAAAGAAATAGGCTTCCCTTTAAAAAGATTGTTTACAATTTTATTTTTTCTAGAAAACACTTCGGGCACTAAAATGTTTTAACACAATTTCACAGTATCCTATTTAAAGTGACAGCAATAGAGCATTTGTTTTAAAATAAACATGCATACACAAGTGGGTCTATTTTCTAGCCCAACCCCTACTTGTCTGCGAGACTGACAAGCAAAGTTTGCCTAGTTGAATGGGATGAATAATAGTTAGAAATCGAGGAAAAATAGGTAAAAACACTACTGTCCGGTATAAATTATACACCATAGAAATACATTTTCAATTTTGTCTCAAAATTACTAAAGTATCAGGACTGTATTGAAGAGACATTAAGCTGCATTCCATTTATTGAGCACCTGTAGTCCAAAGTCATGTACTGCTTAGAAATGCAACTAATACAGTACAAAGTCTGCTATAAAAGTCAAATTATAACCAAAAAGATAACTCTACCAAACATTAAACAAGTTGAAAATTTTGATATTTGAAAAAGTTTGTCCACATCCTGATGAACAATTCCAACGAGAATATGCCAGGCACAGGTAACAATACAGGTCAATTCCAACATGGTACGGAATCAATACAATATGTAGGATTACACAGCATGTCAGAATACTCAAATGCCTCAATACCGGAAGTATTATTTTACTTTTGTCCACGCCCTTAAAGTTAAACCACTTGTGCATAATTCTGTTGATGTCTTCAAACTTAGCGTTAGCGTAAAATCATTTCTTATGGCAGTTAAACTTATCAGCAAAAATGACGGATACTGTAGTACGGCCAATTGAATACTTAACGCCTAATTCCCTCCGTACAGGCACGCTTTGCAGGATGATCACACATATGAATTGACTTGAGAAACTCAAATCAAATACCAAGTGTTCTCTTACACTCTTACAAGATAATCAACAAAGACAGACACGTTTCATGCTCGCAGATAATTGATTGGTGACTGCTTGTTGGTTACCACCCACTGATTAAGGCTGAATTATCCAAAGTTAACTGAACGTAAATCGTATGACGGGACTGCTGATTGATGTCGTAATTTTGAATATTTGGAATCTGGACTGCTCAAAACTCTTTTGGTTGAAGTAATAAGGAAAAAAATCAGGGCATGAAAATGATGACGGATTTTACAGAATGCTGTGGTATTCAGATGTCGGAAGTGACAGAGTCTACTGTATTTAATTTGAAATAAACATAAATTAAATAATGTATACATTTCTCTCCATTCTGAGTAACATGTTGACCTCGCTGATTTGATTCACACACCATGAATTAAAATATAACTTCTGGACTAAAATTTACCGTCTAATAATAGTTATCCATACTTTAAAACTTTTAACATTGTTTACAATATTTCTGACACACTTTAACTTTAAAACTTTTAACATTGTTTACGATATTTCTGACACGTACACTTACATGTGTTATTTGTTATGATTTGCAGAGTAGACTAATAAATTAAATAATGTAGCATCACCTACAGTATTTCAGTTAATGGTTTCCTCTAAAATGCATGTGAATGTTTTCAGATAAAACATCCTGGCATTCTACTAGTTTTAGTATTTCTACAGCTTCTAGGAGGATGCTTAAGTATGTACTATTACCTTGGCTTATCTTCATGTAAGCATCAATACAGGAAAAAGTACAGAAAAATTGAGTTTTAAGTTTAGGGATTTGACTGGCTTATAGACTAGGCTATATGTGTAACTTTTAGTAAACAAAAATGGTTTAATCTTAGTATAGATCAGTTTAAAGTTAAACGGTACTTCAACGACGAGATGGGTTCCTACAATGTACTTGTTTAAAAAAAAATAGTTTATATATAAACAATAACCCTATTCTGTCGGTTTCTCTTTAAATCAACTAACTTTATTATCTCTCCTCCTTTCACTAGGTCAGTCTAGACATAGTCGAAGATCAGAAAGAAGTCTGATGGGATAAAAGTGAAGAACTTCAACTTCCACTTCCTGATAGAATTAGATATCGTAATAATAATACCGATTTCATAGAATGTGCCCATGGCATAAACGTCATTGTTGTGGGGAACACGTTTGTATTCCAATTCATTCAATTCAAAATTTCACTTACTGGTCTAATGTTGGTGGCAGCTTAGCACTTTCACATATCATAAAAACACCAAATAACAGAAAACTAAAATATATTTCAAGAAGCCGATATCTCTTCTTATTGACGGCCATGATGCTGTTCGATATCAGCCTCGTTCTTGGAGCTACTACAGCAGCGCCATCTCGACAGGTGCTCCATTCAGTGGCACCGGAGAAATGGTAATCGATAACTACTCATTAACCACGCAACTCATGTAGCGTGCGTGCTTAGTCAAATTAGGGAAAATGTCGAGTAGGCTACAGAGATGTAGAGATTTCTTACTTATTATAAATGAATTACAGTGTTCACTCATTATTCCAATGTCCATAGCATGTTAAATCCTGCAACAATTTGTCTACGACTAACGGAATAATTCAACTGTGTATTTCTATTTGATTAAATGTAATAAAAGTTAGTTTTGTTTTGTCCTTCCATTCAAATTGATACTGAATCCATTTTACATGGCCATTTAAAGCCTACAAAAATAATTTGACAATTCAATTCTATCACATCTGTCACGGGTCGTGAATTTACCCTAAAATCAGCTATCCGACCTGCTTCAAAACTGAAACAAAACACTGAGTTAATCTGCTCAAGATGTAGGCCTATAATTGATTTGACGAAATATGTCTGTTTTGTGTTTGGATGATTATAATTCTTCTATTTATTATTGCGAATGTTTGGTGCGGGTCATTTACTTTCAAGGGGGATTTGGTGGTTAAACAGTTTGGGAAGACCTTTCGGTATTTCTCGCCAAGCATGGCCATCATTTTGTCAGGTGTGGCTCCCTCGGGTCAGACGGGGAAAGTGTGCAGCCAAGTCGTTCGGATGTGTCGAAAAACAGAAATACAACCGTGTACACATTGGTTTGCTTGTAAAAGAACCTTTGACAGTTGGAAATCGAAGAAGAGCAGGGGACGCCGCTGTCTCATGGACAAACTTCTCCTCCATAGCAATGCATATCTCAGGTCTAACTATTGAAATAAAAATTACCATAACCGATGTTGATCCCGTAATGACTGAAGTATTATTAGATTTACGAGATACCCCATTCCATGCCTGTTTACTTCCATGTCCATATCCAAGCTGATTAATTCTGGACGACCGTTAAAACGTTATTGTTTTATTGAAGTGTAATAAATGAAGTTGTGGTGGGATAGACTTGCCCCTCGGATAGGACTGTTCCTTTAGTAAATATTGCAGAAATGTTTGTCTAAATCTTTGCGAAAATGTGTTATTTCATTAGAAGACGTTAAACACATTTCATTTCTTAAACATCCGCCATAACACGCATGACTTTGTTCAAAGGTGTTTAAGACACACTTTCGTCTTCCTCTAGTCGTGAGAGTGGGAGATTTGGAGGGTCTCTCTTCATGTAAATCCAGCACTCGTGGAAGTATAAATATTAGGCTAACTGTGCAAATATATTAAAAGTGTGTTAAAGCGGCATTATGTAAAATTAGAAAAAGCGCTATAATATTTTTAAAATTTATAATGAAAAGAGAATATTATGTCAAATTATAATCTAGCCTCGATTGTCATTTCTACCGTTGTTGCGATATTAAACAAAGTCACGATTATCCATGTTTACGGTAACCATGGGATATTGGCGTGTACGTAAAAGAACCCTTGACAGTTGGGAAATACTAGGCCATAGCGCTGCTGTCCGGGCAAAATTTTCCTCATAGGACACTGCTTGGCACATGCCTGTCTTCGATAGCCCAGTAGGAGCAGAACAGTAGGACGTTAAACCCCATTTCATTTATTTTCCTGCACCTTGCATTGGATTTTATTATTTTAGTAACGAAATATTGTAGGTGTGTCAAAAATCAGGAAACAAATTGTCAACAAGGACAACGGGCTCACTTGAATTTTACGTATAGTACGGTATTGAAAGATTTATTTACAGCTTGATATGGGGTACATGGAAAATTATGTTTCAAACTGAACTATTTATGGTTCAGCTAACACTATACTTTACAATTCATCTTAAAGCTGGAAATAAATTTCAATTATTGACACCCCAGATGGGATTGTGGATATTTTATATCACTTCTTTGAGCATCTATTGAACAGTGTATTGTTGTAACATGGTATGATTAAATCCTCCTTGATTTGGACAAATCAAATTGGATATATGCAAATTGATTTTACTGGTCAACCAATCGAATTGCAGTATTTCTTAAAATTTCGATTGTATCTTAGTTTAAGTTTTCGTGAATAAGGGCCCAAATGAATTATTCCGGATATTAGCTTACAATTATTCTACATAATGGTCATTTTATTTATCGTTTCTGAGGGGGTGGGGAGTAGCAAGTTATAATTTTTCGAACCCAATAAGATTAATAGATGGGCGACTGCATTACGACCGAGTACTAGGATATCTATGGACTGGGGTCGGGTGTTCGATCCCTGCATTGGCTGAGAAAGTTCATCCAGATTTTCCGGCGTGATTCCCCCTTGTCAGGGATGCAGGACGGAGGGCCTGACAAGGACAGCTGTCTAGTACTTCGGATGAGACGGAAAACCGAGGTCCCGTGTATACATTGGAATGCACGTAAAAGATCCCTTGGCAGTTGGAATTCGATATAAGAGTAGGCGATAGTGCTGCTGCCCGGGCAAACTTTCCCTCATAGCACACTGTATGGCGTATGCCCGTCTTCATTAGCCCAGCATAGGAGCAGAACAGTAGGACGTTAAACCCGATTTCATTTCATTTCATTGCAGAACACTGGTTGACAAAATATACTGAATACGTTAATCAATCTATTGTAAGCTTACTATGCAGCTTGTGTCTATAATTGCATTGTCCTTAACCGTTAGAAATATTATGATGTCCGATAAATATACCTCCTGTAAAACAAATTATGGTCAGGGGAACATACCTTCAAAGAACAAATGATTTATTGTTTCTTTACGTATTATAAAGGTTAATAATGTAATCGTGGGTTATACCTCCCGTTGAGAATAGATCGTTCAAATTACACGCCTGTCTCTTATCTACTGACCTTCTTCATTAGCCCGGTTGGTTCTGATGATACAAATAATCTGGCCTTAAGTGTTGTATACAATATTTGGTAGTCTGTTTTACACTCCCTCATTTAGCAAAGAGCAATAAAAATAAGAAATACCTTTGTTAGTAATGAGGTGTTGATCTGATCTTTCCTATAGTAAATAATTGCTTTCGAAACGTACTAATGAAATGAAATGGGGGTCCTATAGGGGACATTTTGCCCGGACAGCGGCGCTACTACCTTCTCTTATTTCGAATTCTGTACTGCAATGTGTACACGGGTCCTGGATTTGTCGTACCACCCGAACTACTAAGCAGCACTGATAATGGCAAACCACCCAGGAACTTTCTCGGTGTATACCAGGATCGAACACGAAACCCCCGGCTTACTCACTGAGCTATACCACGGCTGCTAGAGATACTAATGTTTTGACGAGACATTAGAATCCATTTCGTCAATAATCATACAGGCACATAGATTGTGTTTTAGGTACAAATTGGGAGAGAAAGTGAAGACTAGACTATTATATCCCTTCTACGTTTCTCGTTCATGTTTTAATGGACACCAAGTCAAACATAACAACTAGGAAGTTGAAAGCTCTTAGCAGAATTTCAATAAAGACACCGAAACAAACAATGGTGAAGCAACATGATAAATCAATTTACAGTTGTTATAAAATAAATTCTATGTTAAATCAGAGAACCAAATAGATACGCAGCTGATGTTTTTCATGCCCGAGTAACCGAACCTATTTAATCGGGTACTAGATTCCAATTCTCCTAATTTTGGGCGAGAATACGTCAAATTGCGACACCGGTTCTCAAATGAAAGGGAGCGGGGTCATTGGGAAATGACAAGCAAAGTCTGTCTAATCGTTCGTGAATACCTGGGCTCCAAACTTGTATACATACGCAATGGTGTGCACGTTAAAGAAATCTTCAAAATTCATAGAAGTCGAAGAAGAGTATATGGTAACTGTAATGGGTTTCAATCTAATGAAAATAATCGAGCGGATCGATCTAATCACCCTTGTTTGATATCTTTTACAACCGTTGCCCCCTCTCGCCTCCGTTAATTAGAGATCTTATGTCAGATTTGGGCCTTTTGTGGCTTCCAAAATAACTACTCGGCCCGTGGATTTGTATTTTTTTAATTTGAAAAAATCATTTGTTTGGTTTAAGAAAGTACACATCCAGGGACGCGTTCCCGTGGTCGAAACGCAAAATAAAGGTAAACACAGGAAATCCAGAGTATAAAGAAAAAAATATTATTTATATAGACATTATGATAATAGCAAAAAGAACACAGGAAATCTAGAATATAAAGAAAAAATATTTATATAGACATTAATGATAATAGCAAATAGAACACAATTTAGTTGTGTTATGTGTTCTCGTGCCTTGTATTTAGCGGATAGCGCTTTATTTTATATGCCCATTAAAGAACATTGTTTTGGGCATGGTATTGTTTCATTCTAGCAGCAATAGGTTTCATACGTAGCTCTGACAATTTCCTTCCCACACACGAAATATTACCATTCGTCAATCGTACATGCTTTCCATTTTCTTTTCTCGTCATATTGACGTCAGGCATTGTCCTTATAATCAATGATGGGAAGCAAACTTATTCCATCGTTGAGCAAATGAAATGGAGAGGTTTAACGCCCTACTTTTCTGCACCACATGAGACAATGAAGGTGCCGTTACATAGCAAACCCACAAAGACACACACGAATGATAGGAAAACATTAAACGATGAAGGACTTGTGTTATACATTAGTTCTGCAAGTCTCATTTCTCTTTGAACTTCACTTAAATCACAATATGGATAACGAGCTCCATCAAACAGACGAGAAAAGAGCTGTGACGTCATATTACATGTTGCTGGGAAAGAGATGGAATAACAAGTACTGATGGAAGAAAATAATCTGAAAAAAGAAAGAAATATAACAACAAAATCTGGTTTTATTTTTAAAAATACATTTGTTATAATAATCCATACACATATCATTGAATATATCTCATAGTCATTTTGAAACTAACAGATAGTTTTCGCATGCTTTCAGATATCCGGAGTTGACTCGGTAGCCAGTTTGGTTCGGATACCTGTGCATTAGACCTAGGTGAACCTGCATCAGTTGCGTATCTATCTGGTTCTATGTTTTCATAAGGAATATGTTTTATAACAGATGGGGATTGATTTATAATTGTCTTTAGAAAACTCTTGACTTGGGAGGCTTTAACAACCCAACGTTTTATTAATACATCTTTGATTTGGTATTCTATTTCCTAAATGTTTACATACATTTCTTATTTACCATTATTTCTTAATTGTAAAAAGGTCAAGTCTAAACAACAATAAGGAATCGGGTACCAGTTCAAACCGCGATTGCCTCAGTGAGTAAGACATTGGATCGCTAACCTGGAGGTCCCGTGTTCGATCCCTGTGTTCACCGAGAAAGATTTCTGACGTGGATCCCACTGATCATTAGTGCAGGACGGAGGGCCTGGCAATGGACAACGTATAGTCGTTCGGATGGGACAAAAAAACAATGTCCCGTGTATACACTGGCGTGCGCGTTAAAGAACCCTTGACAGTAGGAATTAGATAAACTCGTGTTCTGTAGTGCCACTGTCCGGGTAAAATTTTCACCCACGGTACTTTGTATGGAGTATGCCCGTCTTTATTAGCCTAGTCGGTGCAGCGTTATTTACTGATTGCAGCTCCTTGCGTTAACACCGATCGACTGGCTTGGAATCCGCTACTAGTGAATTAGAATACATTTATTCAGTGGCGTCTATCTGATAAAGAAGGCGTTGCCAAGTAGTTCTGATGGCACCAGAAAAGTCGTCTACATCACTAGTTTGCTGTTATGGAAGTCAAATAATATTAGAGACTGGATTTTCAGCATGACGCAGTCTCTAATCAAGAATGGTTCAATCAAATATTGAGTACCTTCTAATTGGGAGACATCCTCGCCAAAAACGTTTATATGCGTCTACCGACAAATTTTCAATTTACACACGTTCAAAAAGAAAAAGAAAATTACATTCACTCTAGTAAGCTAAGAATTCAAACTTACTGACACAAGTTATCCAAAACATTTTTAACCGACCAGTTTTGTGGTGTTTTTTTCATGGTGGATGTCGTTTTCTCAACGCAGTCTCCAACATGGTATAAACTTGAAAAACAAGATTTGTTGGCTGATAAAACTGAAATAATTAAGATATTTAAATAACTATGAAAAATAACCAAGAAAATCGATTGAATGCATAGTCTATAGGTGTGGGGGGGGGGGACCAGCGGTTACGCTGAGGGCACCCTTTCCATCGACACAAAAATTGTATCAATGCCATTCCGTTAGAGAACTCGACCACACAACCCCACGTAAGATTACCTGCAGACTGCATTCTTACCACAACCATTACATGTGCGATTGCAGACTACATTCTCACCACAATTATTACAGCTGTGATTGCATAATTACAGATGTGATTGCAGACTACACACTCACCTCTTCCTTTACAGGTGTGATTGCAGACTAAACACTCACCACAATTATTACAGGTGTGATTACAGACCACACACCTCACCACAACCATTACAGCTGGGATATGAGATTACACACTCACCACAACCATTACAGGTATGATTACAGATCACACACTCGCCACAACCATTACAGCTGGGATATGAGACTACACACTCACCACAACCATTACACTTGTGGTTTGAGATCACACATGCACCACAACCATTACAGCTGTGGTTTGAGATTACACACTCATCACAAACATTACGGGTACGGGATTGATTGGAGACTACACACACACCACAACTATTACAGGGTTGATTACTCACCACATACAGTCGTGATTACAGACTATACACCCACCGCATACAGTCGTGATTACAGACTAAGCATTCACCGCAATCAGAGTCTGGGGGGGGGACAACGTATGTGAGGAAAAACCGAGGTCCCGTGTTCACACTAGCGTGCACGTAGAAAAACCCTTGACAGTAGGAATTCGATGTAAGAGTAGGCCGTATTGCAACGTTTTCCATTATAGCACACTGTAAATGCCCGTCTTCATTAGCCCAGTCGCTGCAGAACAGTAGGACGTTAAACTCCATTCCATACTAAATTTAGGAATGATTACTAAACTGTTTCCCCACAACAGTAAACTAAAATCATATCGAACATATCAATTACTTCTATTCCATAAAAAACACAAGTTGGTGTTAGTAAGACAACCGTTACAGGAATTGCCTACCTTTCTTCATCAACCGCGAAAAAGAAGACGGCCAATTGGTACAATAAAAACGGGAGTTGATTAACCTGGACAACAGACGTTACAGGACTTCACCAAACTAGGTTTCTTAGAGACATTCATACATAATTAAATTTAAAAATAATAAACTTTTTACGTCTTCAGCTGACATTTAGGACATTGGGCATGGTATTTTCGTCTCGCTTATCAATTTTCTCAATTGCTACATGATTGTATGCTACCATATAGTGGTAACCAATTACAGCCGAGAAGATTGGATTTCAGGAGTAAAGTTGGATTGTGGGGATATGTGCATTATTCTTTTTGAGGCCACGGAGTCAATCAAGGTCGAGCATAAAATGCCACGTGGTCTATCTCGGGAAACCATCATGACGTTTACTCCTAATAACGTCTTTCCCGGCGATAGTGCCGCTGCCCGGGCAAAATTTCCGTCATAGCACACTGTATGGCATATGCCCGTCTTCATTAGCCCAGTTCGGAGCAGAACAGTAGGACGTTAAATCCCATTTCATTTCATTTTGTCTTTCCCGGACCCATCCTTTCTAGACATTTTAGTCGAGTGTATTAAAGGGACTATCCCTTATTTGAACAGTCTCAAAAATAAAAGTCTGAGTATGTATGAAATTTAAGCGCCAAAATATAGAGGAATGGTGTATTGACCTTATCTCAAAATTTCAGCTCAAAATTTTGAGTCGTTTGGACGTGACCGTCAAAACTGCTTATCCGGACACGTAACCCTTTTAAGATTTCCGGTCAATTTTTTCGCTGGGAGACCTGATAATCGATTCCCGTTCCTATAGAGGTCTATACAGTGAATGAACCAAATGCTGTACTTGATAACGAAAGGTAAATTTCAGCTATACATTATTTTTATACAAAAAATGTCTGGTTTTATCTAGACACCGCATAATACAGCTTGGGACACTGGTCACCATTAACAGATGAAGACTGACGGGTTTCAGTTATTTGAAAACTTATCACAAATATTGAGTTAGTTGCTCGGCCCTTAGGAAGAGGACTTTAAGGGATTTTAAAACATAATTAAACAGTTTTATTCTCCAAAAAGTTATCGGGATTAGCCCTTTAAAGCTTATGGAGGACAAGCTATGGCATTTGTATTAAAGCCCACAGAAACTATCCATTGCCATGTTAATTGACATTAGATTAACAATTAGACTAAAAATATTTAACTCACTGTTTAAGTTTTCGCAAAAATAATTAAAATTTGTTCTCAATTTATGAACATCAACCATCAAAGTCATCATCTGGCGCTGCTCAGTGTGATTAGCGCAATTATTGATTACGTCTTCAATACAGACTATCGCTGATGATTTTCCTCCTCTGAAAATATAACAAATAAGCCAAATAAACTTTTATAGCGGATTAAAGATAAGATCCATAAGTGATCAAGAAATAAATCAAAATAGACATCTCTGATACATTAGCTTTCTCAAAATTACTTAAAAAATCTTTCCAGATTTATTTCTAAAGATGGAATTTTGAATAGGATATACTTACGTACAGAAGCCACTGTTATCAATGCCATTAGCAATTATCGTTCCGAGAGTCTGGCCCAGATTATACATGCCTGATTCTTCTATACATTTCTGTATTTGTGAATCAACATGCTCTGGGCATTTGCTGGCTTGGATATCCACTAAATAAACAAACAAACAGTGACTGATAATTTGAAATGAAATGAAATGAAATGGGGTTTAACGTCCTACTGTTCTGCTCCTATGTTGGGCTAATGAAGACGGGCATACGCCATACAGTGTGCTATGAGGGAAATTTTGCCCGGGCAGCGGCACTACGGCCTACTCTTATATCGAATTCCAACTGTCAAGGGATCTTTTACGTGCATGCCAATGTATACACAGGACCTCGGTTTTCGTCTCAGGACTAGACAGCTGTCCTTGTCAGGCCCTCCGTCCTGCATCACTGACAAGGGGGAACCACGCCGGAAAATCTGGATGAACTTTCTCGGCCAATGCAGGGATCGAACACCCGACCTCCAGGCTAGTGAGCCAGCGTCTTACCCACTTAGCCACGTGATCCCCCTGATAATTTGAAGATTTTAATTTTCTAAATTAATATATGGTCTATTTTTATGCCAGTAGAACATTTACATGCATGGGTCTTTACAAATAAAAGGTAACTAGAGTGCACGACAAAAACCCACGAGGTTACGCAGTCGACCCTACTCGTCGTAACGTCCAAAGCCAGGATCGAACCTATGATTTGCACAGATAACTGGCCTTATTATCTACATTGTGCACGTTAACCCCCCCCCCCTCCCGCTCACACATCGTGCACTACCTCTGCAAATACATACAAAGAAGATCCTTGTAATATTTTCGATAATTATAAGTTCTAATTTGTAGGATAATTCAGCTCCTATTATACATATTAAGGTACATCCAGGGCGGTCTTTAGAATATTTAAGACGACAAGGTCAGGGTAATGTACAGATTAAAATTAATTTGTCTTAACTGGGACACTTGTGGCATTCCATTGCAGAAAATTATTTAAAATCAATTGTTAGTCAATGTTATTGTGGATGCACCTGAGGGAAAGCAGATTCAATCAAAAAATTACATAAAAATATTAATCTGATACCGAACACTTGAGGAGAGAATGGTTAATTATATAAATATATACATTTATTAGGTTGTCACGGTGTCAAATTTCTTTTTAGATTGTAGGGTTTTCTGATGTGGAGTAGGGTCATTGATGTCACTCGCTCACACTTGATGAAACTTTGCCTAACAATGGTGATTCGGTCCAAAAATCAATGATGGCTTAGATCCAAATTTCATCACTACTACCATAAATCTTGATTTTAAATTTGCAATTTGGATTTGGGACGCCTACCCAGCCCCCCCCCCCCTCCCGGCCGCTCACAAGTATGACAGCCCTGCTGGGGTACACCGTTAGCTAGTCAGCAAATCTCGGACATTTTACAAAAAAACTTTGCATAAAAACTTACCTTGAAAAAGGAAGATAAAGAAAACAATCTTCATAGTTGACATCTGTCTGGAAACACCGAAGGTACCAAACCAGTTATAAACAGCCCTGATCACCATATCCGTTACTGAGAACCGCGCTAATATAACCTCGTGCTAATACGGCATGTCTTATTAGGGACTGAGTAATCTTTCGTCTTTTTCTGATATTAGTCGTTTGCTGATCTGAGAAAACTGGCTATCAGCTAATCAGAGAGGACAATTTTAATGGCAGATGTCAAGCACGGTACATATCCAGAAGGAATAACCTTTTCGATAATAATAATCATGAAAGTTTGCTGCCAGAACCACGAGAACTAAAATAACAAGACATAAGAATTGTATCCAGTGGCTAATTATATGGAAAACGTCTTCAGTTTCTACACTGCTTAAAGTGCTAGGAATAGAGATATGGGGTTTACTGCCAACTCTGCATAAACTAGGTCATTACGCGACTGTCATATCGTATACATGTACTTTTATTTCAATTATTCGCTTGCGCGGAAATCTTTAGCAGCCGGGGAAAAACCGGGGCACCCGAACAGAAGAAAATGTCACATATACAAACGTGAGTATAAATTCGTAACACTGAAATCTATAACAGGCCAAATGAAACAGAGCACGCGTTTTAGACACCTCGTCCGACCGACCCTCTGCCTAGAATTGGAGTAGGCCCACAAACCATTAATATATGCCCCTATGCTTCACACCAAATATGTTCACCCTTTCACAATCTAAATGACACCAAAATTGAAGCCTCTGTATCGTTTAGGAGGTAAAAGGCAGATGATGTAACATCAGAAAAAAAGGTATAGCTTCTTGTAACTCTGGAACAAATGGTCGAGGAACAGTGAATATTGATAGTGTTCTTCTACTCATGACAAAAATGCTTCACACCCATTTTGAAAAAATAATCTGTTAAAAATTATAGCATCTATCGCGTCCACATAGATTACGTTCGTTAAGAATTGGGGCTTATACTGCGTTCACAAGATTTGGGACAAAGGGTGGGGAGGGGCGGGTATATAACTCCGGAATGGAAAGCCTCTGAGGGCTCGCGATCCCCAGTGTTGCACAAGTATTGTCAAATAAGGTTTTAAACTAGCCATTTGTTGACAGACCAACGTACAAGGTGACAACATAATACGCCCACTCTGATAAAATAAATTTCTTATTTGAAATAGATGTTTTTTCACCCCAGTCACATATATCCAAGGAACCGAGAGAGAGAGAGAGAGAGAGAGAGAGATCTGGGGTTAACGTACACTCGACACAAACTAGGTCATTTCGGGACTAACACATGGTTCAATTTTATTTCAATAATTAGTTGAAAACCCACGATGTTGGACAGGCCACCCTACTCCTTGCCACGTACAACCGAATCAACGACAGTGTGCCTATTGTAGCTCCATCGGTCTTTTTGTCAGAAGTGGAAAGCGGACATATCGTTCCAGCGTACGTATGACCCATGCATCTTTTCTTACTACATATTTTGGAACAGCCTTGTGATCGTCTAGTATCTGTAATTGTCTTCTTTTCTTCCTTTTCACGTTGTGTAGTCTCTTCTTACTATCTCAGTAGTTAAGACCGTATCTTCTCATTAGTTTAAAAGAGGTTTGTCTTACCAGGAATAACAATTCAACAGTTCAGTACTACATTTTATAGGGGATCACGTGGCTAAGTGAGTAAGACGCTAGCTCGCTAGCCTGGAGGTTGGGTGTTCGATCCCTGCATTGGCCGAGAAAGTTCATCCAGATTTTCCGGCGTGGTTCTCCCTTGTCAGTGATGCAGGACGGAGGGGCTGACAAGGAAAGCTGTCTAGTCGTTCGGATGGGACGAAAAAACGAGGTCCGGTGTACACATTGGCGTGCACGTAAAAGATCCCTTGGCAGTTGGAATTCGATATAAGAGTAGGCCGTAGTGCCGCTGTCCGGGCAAAATTTCCCCCATAGCACACTGTATGGCGTATGCCCGTCTTCATTAGCCCAGGTTAGGAGCAGAACAGTAGGACGTTAAACCCCATTTCATTTCATTTCATTTCTACATTTTATATAAAGCACTGAGTTACGTAGATTACAAGCATAATAGATTACATTAGCATACTTACAGCATGGCTGGGAGCAAGCAGACAGACAGCCATAGTTATAAATGCTCAATTTCCCACCTTTTAGATTTAAGAATTGTGTAAGTATTCAATTGACTTGACCTCTTATTTTCATGTATTTGACAAGAGCAGTCTATTGCAGGTCTTTCTTTATGCCTGAAATGTTATATAAATTATAAATTAGACATTAACTAACTTATCCGGAAGGGGGGGGGGGGCTAATGGACCATTGGTAATGGTTAGCACGTGCACGCCATATCATAAAGTCCGTCATTGAGTCAACTGGCGTGGTTTCGATTCCCCGGTACGTCGTACATGTACGTGACAAGGAGTAGGGTCGCCTGTCCAACCTCGTGGGTTTTCTCCGGGTCCTCCGGTTTCCCCCCACTGCTAAAGACCCCTACGCGCAAGCGAATTATGGAAATAAAATTGAACCATGTGTTAGTCCCGAAATGACCTACGGTTAAAACCCATATCTCTCTCTCTCTCTCTCTTAATTAATTTCGATGCTATAATCTTATGTGTCTGATTTTCATTTGATTTGAATCCAATCTGCTGCTCAGCGCTTATTGATGGTTAAATCCAAAAATGGATAACCGACACTATGTTTTCTATCGTACCGACTTTAGTAATGGTGACCGAGACTAGGCCTAACATTCAATCGCTAATATCGGGGTTCAGGGTGGAGCAATTTGACTAAATTTTTCAGCATATTCCCTTTACATTATCTAGTTTTTAACTATTATAGTGAGAACTGCCAGCTCTTTATCTAATCTTCAAGACACATTATGTAAATGAAGATAGTTGTATTTGAAATGGTGTAATGTTTTTACTACATCAAATGTTCTTTGTTCTTTTGTACTATTTCCATTTTGCTTTAATGATATGTACGCAGCTCTTGAATATTATGGCATATTGATACCATAAAATCTGATCTTATCTTAGAATCCCAAAGTTTTGTATTTATAGCAAGAGCCGCAGTTGCTTGGTGAGAAGACCGTGGACCTTAAGACGTTGGTTCACTACCATAGAGATTCCGTGTTCGATCCTGGTAGTTAGCGGAGAAAGTTCATCTGGGTTTTCCGGCCTGGTTCCCTCTTGTCACTTGTGCAGGACGGAAGGCCTGGTAAAGGACAAGGTATAGTCGCTCGGATGGGACGAAAAACTGAGAGCCTGTGTACACATTGGCAAACACACAAAAGAACCCTTGGTACTTGGAATTCCCTCATAGAACACGGTGTAGCGCTAGTTACTTCAGTAACGAAAATATGAGAGCAGCAGGCAGGGCAGGCTCTCATATTTTCGTTACTAAAGTAACTAGGTGTAGCGCATGCCCGTCTTAATTAGCACAGTCCGTGCAGAACAGAAGGACGTTAAACCCCATTTCACTTCTGCATTTTAGAGTTAAGGCTGGGTTTAGCTTTTCGTTTCGGGTCTAAAAATACCTGTCTTGCCAGTTCTTCGTGTCTGTGGTGACTTTTTATTGCGCCTCGGCAAACATATAATTTATAAACTATATATAATAGATTGCATTATAAAATGGTATAATTTGCGACGTTGTGCTAAGAAAAGGCTGTGAGATATAATTAGAGCCTGAACTTTTATTGGAAATGTTATTGCTGTATGGCATAGTATAGTATTTCATTTGTTTTTATTTTCAGTGATTTTAACAAATTCCATATCAACGAGACATGACTGAAAATATTATACAAACATAAAATATCTGGCATAAAGTAATTCAGATATTTCAAACACTTAAGCCATAGTGTATAACCGGGTTTCGCAATATTTAAACATAGATCAGGACTTGTCAAACCAGTAGTAAGGTTGTCTTCTAAACTGTGAACAAATCCCCACAGGCCAATGTTAAAAAAATATATATGAACTCTACACTAAGCTTTAAAAACAAAATTGCGAATGGAATAAACAGCATAATATTTGGAATTTACGATGCGAAAATTTTTAAATTTCATATATAGGATTCTTCTTTATGCCACTGATTTTAATAAATTTAAAGATTTCATAATTTGAAAGTGGATAACTCCTTATCTCCTACCAATAGATTCCATTTCAAAGTTTTTACTGTAGCGTGAACCGAAATACAACTTTCTGAAATACGTTAATCTGAAAATTTTGAAATATAAATCAGCAAAACGAGTTACAAATTTACGATCAAAAGGTTGTAAAACATTCCATCAAAAGCGTTGTCCCATATGTTGACAAGCTTTCATGAATTTGGACGTAAATAGGGAAACAAGGAGATAACTGCAAAATCATTATGAAATTCTATAGTGTTTGTAATGTGGTGAAGGGCGTTCCCAGGAAAAGTTGGATAGATGATGGACAATAAATGCCCATATATAAAACAATGAAAAGAAATAGCAAGCGACAGTCATGCAAGTAAGCCCACATTTTGCAATGGATGGAAAAAGAACAGGGGAAATCAATGCGGTTCGCCCTCACATGAAATCAGTGCTACACACAAAATTTGAATGAATCCGCTAAAAACTGTAGTCTATCACATACCGGTACAGGTTTTTTGGCAAAGGGGGTAACTAAGGAATGGAAGGCTAATGAATGCTGAATATCGATAGGGTTCGTCCTCTTATGAACCTAATGTTTCACACAAAATCTGCAAAAAAATTGTGGCATCTTTTGCATTCACAAAGTTTTCAGCTAATGGGGCATAACTCTGGAACTAAAGGTTGTAAAACACTGATTATCGATAGTGTTCTTCCTCTCATGACACCAATGCTTCAAACCAAATTTGGGGTTGGGGGTTAGGGGTTGGATGGCCGAATGGTTAGCACGTGCGTGCGTGCGTGCTGTATTATACGGCCTGTCATTGAGTCAACTGGCGTGGTTTTGAATCCCCGGTTGTACGTGACAAGGAGTAGGGTCGCCTGTCCAACCTCGTGGGTTTTCTGCGGGTCCTCCGGTTTCCTCCCACTGCTAAAGACCCCTACGCGCAAGCGAATTATTGAAATAAAATTTAACCATGTTAGTCCCGAAATGACCTAGTTTGTGTCGAGTGGACATTAAACCCCATTTCTCTCTCTCTCAAACCAAATTTAAAATATATCTGTTAAAAAAAATAGCCTCAATTGTGTTCACAAGGTTTTTGGGATAGGCAGCAAAACTCCTGAACGGTAGGTCCAATGCACAACAAAATCAATCTCATCCATAAACTTTGTACATATTTCACATGTTGCCTAAAAGGCATGAGGTCTCAAAACTCCAGCACAGAAGGTCTAATGCACAGCACCGTTGCACTCATTTATGATCTTTTCATTCTTAACACAAATTTAACATTTCATTTAAATCAGACAAAAACTGTCACCTCTGGAGGATCCGCAAACTTTGTACATATTTCACATTTGGCGTAAAGAGTAGGGGGCATATTCTGGCATGTGCACGTTTTTACACTATTTGTGTAAAGGGAAGTGGCCATTTTGACAAGAAGTTTCGGTTCAACTATCACAAAATTCATGTTCAACCGTAACTAAGGTGTAACAGTGATATATTTGAATGTTTTTTAAAATCAAATAAAAATTGACCTCTATAGATTGTCCACAAGGTAAAAACAGGGGGCATATGAAGTTACAGTATGATGCATGCCAATATAAAAAAAACCCCAAGATCTCTGGGATATAAATCTGTATTTCAGGTTTCATCAAAATCAGATAAAATTGTCACCCGTAGACCAAGGGCAGGTCTATTAGGGGGGCGCACCCGGTCTGGATTATAATTCATTATATTAGAACCAGATTCTTCGGGGGGAGGCCATCTGGACCCCCTTGTTTGGCGCTTTCGACTTCAGCGCTCGCAGCGTGTGTCACCCCTATCCATGGTCTTTGGATCCGCACTTGCAGAGTGTCCACAAACAAAATGTGAATTGACAAAATTGATGGGTGGTCAGGGGCGACGACATAATACGTTCACATTAAAATTTAGGCGTATAAAAACAATAGCCATATTATTTCAACAGTTTATTCCAAATGTAAGTTAACACAGAGAAACAGGATATATGTATAAATCACGCCAATAAAAATAACACTTGTTACATTTGTTCAGGTTATAAATTTTTATTCACATGGATAGTCAATTTATGAGAATAAGCTGAACAACTAATGCAGAACCTATCTAATAAGAAATATTGATGTCATACAGAATTTATATTACAGAAAACGATAAGCATCAGTGGCATAATTAGGGGTAAGGGGACAAGACGACCCGGAGCTAATTATTAGGGAAAAAAGGAACGACTTTGGGCTGTTTTAAACAACCAAAGTAATTAAAATTTCCAGTACCCCGGTACCTGCTCCTTTTGGAAATCCTACATATGCCACTGCTAAACATATTCTGCATTCTGATTACAGATTTTCAAATTAGTACCAACCGCTAATCTAGGTCTGCTAAATAACAATAAAACATAGTTTTGCCTTACAACATGTACTTTTCTACAATATATTTGTGCAGGTGTTTTTGTGGATAGATTAAATAGATTCCTTTCTAGACATATTGTATATATTATATCTATATACTATTATATCAAATTACATAACAATAGACTCTTGTAACAATCACATTATAACTAACTACAAATGGTCAATATATAGAACTAATAGTCAGCAACTAATTATACTAGAGAGGTAGCTTTAGACCATAAACATAGCTTTACATACTTGTAGACTAAATACCGATTAACAATACCCTTTCCTAATACCCACTCCTTAAGTTGAAAGTTCTTAATATAATATACTATTTCCATGTCAATAACTCAAGACTAATTCAAGATGCATTATGTAAGAGCTAAATCTACCTATTGAAAGTCTGGCTTCAAATGTTATATAAATTATTATTTAGAAATCTATTTTATTCACTGTCTTGTCCATTGGATGGCTAAGGTATTAAATGGATTGGATCATCTGTGCCATATAATCAGTTAATGTTAAAATGGATAACCAAGACTATAATAGCAAAGGTACTTGACAACCAAGACTATTTAGACTAAAAGTTGTTAAAACTTCAGACATTCATGACTTCAATTATCTATTTTTGAAATATCATATACAGCAAAAATGACCAACTTCATGACTTCAATTATCTATTTTTGAAATATCATATACAGCAAAAATGACCAACTCTTTATCTAAAACTTACATAATGCATCTTTGAACAAATTTCTTTATTTTATTTCATTTTCATTATTAGATTATTATATTATCTCTACAAAAACCAACAATTACACATATTTAAATAAATAAACAATAATGAATAGTATTATGATATATATTTTCAATATACTCTTACTATTTACATAACAGTCAAATTATACAACAATTTAATAAATAAAAGATAACAACTGGTAGACCTTTTTCAATAGCATGCTGTCATATTAAATAGAATATAGAGGTGAGTGATGGGAAGACTAGGAGATAGCATAGCTAAAGCAATACATCACTCAGTAATTGGTCTTCAAACAAACAAACAATAATAAGCACACACAGCAAAGCACAAACATATTTGAGACAGGTTCATATAAAAGCATTATAAAAATCATTCAGGAATTAAAGCATGCAAATTTTAAAAAAAAACTACATAGCAAAAGCATTATAAATATTTTGTGTAAATTACTATTACAAATAAAACTTAAAATATTTTATATTGTGTGACATTAATTGCTCAAAATTTAAATTGATATAAAGGTCAGGGAAATCTTATTAACGATTACCTTTCAGGACCTTTAACAGATACACTGTTCTTAAGGGCTATTCCATTTTTTGAATTTTATTCAGTTAGAAAGTTTCCAATTCCATCACAAGCAGGGGCTATCTTTCAAATTTGCACCAAATTTTTGTCCGTTTAAATGACTTTGATCTCTCTGAACCCAAATTTTGCAGTTACTAGAAGACTGCTCCGATTGTCAGTCGGGAACATTTCGAATGAATGAAATTGCACATGGAATTGAGTCCTGTCAGTTATCTTTGCAATAACAGATGTGGTGTAAGCAAAATAATTGTGATGAAATCAACACTCTAAGTTATGGTGATTAGTTAAGATAGTATCGCATTCAGTTGGTGCATGTCTTGTCCCAAATTCCTGTGTTTACGTGACGGACACATTTCGAATGGTAGACAGAATTCAGTTCTGGAACCTTTAATCAAGTAATCTCCAAATGTTTGAAATTGCAAATCTATTGGAGAGGAAATTGTAAAAGCTGGTATATGTAAATAAATATATATGATGTCAGAGAATTGAGCATACAACTAATGGCTCTTACCCATAATGATACCTATAGTATGACTTGACAGTGTGTATATCACCAAGGCCCAGTGATGAATCAAGACAGAAGAGACTCTTCAAACATCTGAATATCATGATTTAAAACAGTAAAATCACGGCTTATATTTCTTAGTTTTTATTCTGTAACGATGTGACATCAGTGGCTTGTATTTAATAGATTGTGTTCTATAGTGATGTAACATCAATAAACATGGAAATAAATAACAAACATGGATAACACTTAATATGTCTAATGTCAGAATTATTGGCTGCGATTAAAAGCAGACATTTCGATATACATATTCAAACATGTCTAATTTATTCATACGTTGTACAAATTATCAAATGGTTTGATCGGATGCTAGTCATGAAACTTGCCAGAATAAAAATATGGATAAATAAGCATTATTATATATTGAGCAATTATATAACAGGCAAGTATAAGCTAGAGTAGGATGTCCCCAGTTATCATACTATATAAATTATTATCACAATAAATATGCATATATCTGAACATTTTTCTAATAAATTATTGCTACAGAGTACACAGAACTAACAATGAATGGCACAAATGAATAATAATATGCTCTGTAAATATGTAATTCATCGATGTTTGGAAGAAAAAAATGCGTTTCAACAGTACAATTACATTCTACCTGGCCCACGTTCTGCATTTGACTTGTGGATTCTTGGTGAACCATCAGCAGATTGAATCCCATTCATTTTGAATAGATCTAGGACAGAGATGGCCAACCCAGGGAGGATTAGAAGTGGTGTATTACATCCCTGTGATAATAATAAAGTAAGGCAGTCAGCCTAGTTCTTATTTTTAGCAATTTTATTATTTCGTATACCGGTACATCATTTTTAGCAAATACTATCTTCTTTCC
Source organism: Patella vulgata (assembly GCF_932274485.2). Taxonomy (NCBI): domain Eukaryota; kingdom Metazoa; phylum Mollusca; class Gastropoda; family Patellidae; genus Patella; species Patella vulgata. The sequence continues at coordinate 53,016,366 of NC_065885.2, forward strand.
CATTAATCTGTTTTCAATTAAAAAAAATATTTAATAAATCTTGAGTAGGAAAGATGGACGTTCGTTCATTGAATTAGATGGGCTTATAAGAGTTGTAGTGCACATCTGATTCCAAGTGTGAACAAATTGATGCATGGTACCGGTATGTAAAAAGTTAGTCACCTCTGATCTAGGGCAACAAGCAGAATGTAGCCATACTGTATACCATGGAAAGTATTTAGTGACAAGCGAAATAAGGAATTATGACTGCTTTAAGTCATCCAAAGATATAATATTTGTACAATTCTGTCTATCACAATAACACTAACAGCATTTCTTATAACTTCTTCAGTACTTCCGCTATGCCTCAGATTCACATTCAGCACCTTCAATGCGCCGTTCGTCTCCATCGCCCAAATTTTCTCGAACCGGTTGATTGCTATATTCAAATACTGAGGAGCCGGTCTCTGATGGGTCCGTGTTAGCCAGTAATAGAAATTTGCCGTCTGGACTTAATGGTAGGGATTCGCAATCTGAATCACTCAACTCTAACTGCTCTAGATTTTCTAATGGTAATTTCTAAAATGAACAGAAAATCAGATTTTTATTTCAAGTTTAGTTAATATTTTTGAACTAGGAACTGGACCCTAAGTGCTAGTCATTTTGTTGTCCTTCTTGGGGGCAATGCATTCTATGAAAAAAGCTGAAGGTTCTGCCAATTCATGTACTAACGACATGAAACTTGGCATGCTTGTTCCTTGCTAATTGTGCAATTTTTGACATGACATCACAATTCCATGCATACTAAACTTAGGCTGCCTGTCTACAGTTAGCTGGCGCTGTTTGAGAACAGGCACGAAGCTAGTTGACCAACATTTAAAGTCCTAAATCGACGATTTTAGTCGAAAACACTGAATATACATTGAGAATTTTAAGAACTTTTTATAACGAAGTAGAACCACATTACAATGCAGTATACTAATTTTTGGATATGGCGGCCATTCAGGGCAGAGATATATTCTTGAAGTATGAAGTAGATGAATGTCTGTGTGCTGAATGAATTCCATAATAGCACTGGTCCATAGTATGTTCGTACTTTTTAATGTAAATACCGAAACTCTTAAGCAACCATAATGATAACACAAATCAAAGTATGTGTAATAATATTATCACAAAAAAAATTAAACCGACTTGCGAAACTGACCTTATCTTCGTTGACTTTGGGTTTAACGATACCAGCCTTGGCATTTCTCTTTGCCTAGGAAGAAAGAATGATAAATAAAAAAAATTGAAATAGGTAGGTAAATATTTAATATGAGAGAAGGGAGAGACAGAACTTAACTTGTGTGTTAGCTCTGTTATACCAGGAACTTCCTAACACTGTTTACCATGTCATGTTTATTTCTTTGGTTGAAGTTATATCCTTCAATAATCTTCAGTTTCAGAGTGAAAGTGAATATTGCAAAATAGTATTTATTTCTTAATTATATAATCAACTTACCATTAATGCTTCAAATGCCATTCTAGTAGCTGTACCAATAGATTTACAAATCTGTTAATAGAAATGTAACATATTTAAAAAAAATTCCAGAATAATCTCCTATAGTATAAAGACAAATTCATTTACCAAAATCTTTTTGTAATAATCTTTCTTATATAATGAATATTAAAAGTTTAACTTCTTAAAGGAGAAATCCCAGATATAATATTTCAATGTTAATTCTTTGTGGCTCCTAAGAACTCTTTATTCTAGTCCCCAGTAACTATCTTAAACTCATGAGTGATGCTTTTTCAAAGTAATACCAAAGCTACTACCTTGACCATTTCTTAATACATTAAATGAAATCTGAAGATCTTTCTTATAAAATAATTTACTTATAATAATGGATACAGACACCAGTATTAATATATATTACCTCTTCAGATGAATTATTACTTTCAAAAACATGACAAGCAAAGGACAGATTATTTTTAGCACCACCAACAATTCTTGTTCTGGTTATAAAACCAAAATATCTGACAAAAAATAAATAAATGTTTATTATAAATATTTGGAGTGTAATAACATATTAGTCTGTTAAGAATATTTCTATTGTAAAAACCATTATAAATGTTTATTATAAATATTTGTAGCTTCAAAACCTATTATAAATGTGTATTATAAATATTTGTAGTGTAAAAACTTATCAGTCTGTTAAAAAATATTTGTAGTGTAAAAACCCTATCAGTCTGTTAAGAATATTTGTAGTGTAAAAACCCTATCAGTCTGTTAAGAATATTTGTAGTGTAAAAACCTATCAGTCTGTTAAGAATATTTGAAGTGTAAAAACCTATCAGTCTGTGAAGAATATCTGTAGTGTAAAAACCTATCAGTCTCTTAAGAATATTTGTAGTGTAAAAACCTATCAGTCTCTTAAGAATATTTGTAGTGTAAAAACCTATCAGTCTCTTAAGAATATTTGTAGTGTAAAAAAACATTATAAATGTTGTGAGATGCAATGGAAATGCAGAACTTTTATGAATGTAATTCTTGTTTGAATGATACACTGAATGGTAACAACAAAGATAAAGACAATAACATACAAAGATGATGCTTGCACGATCATATAAATGCTGCCAGCTTCTGTACTATTGCTACTATGAGGGGTCCACACTGGTTCAGCAGTGCTGACATTACCTGAGTGCGTGCCCTAGCATAGGCGCAACTCCAGACAAACAGTCAAAAATATATATACAGATTATAAATATTCATGTGCCTTACTTAAATGGAAATACATGTTTATTCTACATTTTGTTACATTTATAAAGTTACACTGATACAGTTACTAGACATTTATATGAGGATTGTACTTCTGAACTTGTATTACAAATGTATACATTTGTTTCATCAATTCACTTCATACATGCACAAATTGTTTGAAACATAAGGGTATGTTATTACCTACCGTTCATTCTCTGGATGTCTTGACCAAAATGAGATATCCTGAAGAGCAAATTCCACTCTAACTGCATTATTGGAAGGATCTAATAATCTCATCCCTTCATTAGATACAATAAACTTAGATTCTGTCATTTTAAATACATTATGTATTGCTCGGGCTGCCATGATTTGTCTGATAGTATCATGTACTAGTGGTTCACCTATAAACAACACAAAAAGCTTTACATAAAGACTGCTTTAAAATCAAATTATCTTATTTGACTCTGACATTTTAACTAAATTCTTTGCTATGGGTGTGGTTTAAATCTGCCCCTCTCTATTCAGAAATAATGTCTTAATTTGTCTAAACTGACATTTCTTTTTTTTTTTAAAGGCAAAAATAACCTTTGTTCCATCCCATCAATTAACTACCGTCCATACCAAAATTACATCTTTTGAGTCAAATTTAAAAGTTAAAAATTCATGTATTTTTACCCCAGATCCCAACAATCATTGCCTGTATATTTATAATCAAATCTATATTTATCACTATTATATTACCTCTATCTGCTTTCACTTCCATAGAACCGAGAAAACGTACAGTAAATACTTGACTAAATGCTGCATTATCAAACTTAACGTCAAACACTTCACCAGATGATTGATCAAATGGGTTAATACGCCTACAAAATATACTTGTCGTTATGCAAATTTAAGACTTTATGTACTATAACTAAAATATATCAAATTATCTTTTATATTTAAATATTATAAATCTAATATAAAATCATATATTACATAATATAAAATTTAGTTCTTGAGAATAGAGCATGGTTATGAATTTCTATGTTAAATCTAAAAATTCCAAAATAGATAATTGAACTTAATTGAACTAGTAGCAAGTACGTAATCAAACGAGATGGCTACTAATATATAAACAAATAACAATATACATAACATGCAATTTACTATATTCATTTATACATACATCAACATGTTGATAAAAGTAGTACATACAATTTACTTATTTGATTTACGATACATAAGGCCACAGATAAAAAAAAAAAATTCTGGTTCTCAGAGACTCACTTAGAGAGCCGCATGACCCGTTGAAATAAAACAACAAATTGAAATTACTAAGGTGCTGGGATCTTCCATTATCGTTGATGCAGGATCAAGGTCTGGTGTACATGGTGTGCACGTAACAGATCCCCCCTTTTTTCTTTCAAAGGATTTCCTGAGAACCAGCTAGAATATGGCCTAACTTTGCACTAACTATACTTGTATATTGTCTGTCTTAAAAGTATAATTACAGCTCTAAATATTCTATATTTTGATTTACAACTGAAGGCAGCTTAGAAATAATAGCAAAAGAAAGTATTAATTATATAATCATCTGTATAAGGAGAGACATAGCCTTGAACTAAAACTGTTTTAACCTCAGGCATTATAGATCAACAGTTAATGCGACACATTAAGATTGGTTACCTCTGGCATAAGATTCAAAGCTATTAGTATTAAAGATGTTTTTATAAGACACTAATTGGTTATTATTTTATGTAGTAAATACTAACTTTGGAGGACCTGACATTGGTGATTGAGGCCCCCTATTTTCCTGTGATGGAGATACCAAATCAAATTGAATAGGAGTATCTAAGACAAGAGTATTCTCCCCTTGCGTGGCAGCAGCACCAGTTGTGGTAGCAGACGTACTGACTGATGATGAGCGTGAACCATTCTCACTATTAAATTTTCAACCAAATAAATTAAAATGAAAATAATAAATAACATGACATATTGAGACAAACATTCGTATTTGATGATAAAATAAAAAATAATTTCAAATTATAAAATAAAGTGCCATGCATTACATAAATATACTTATACAAAGTAGCCAAATTCTAAATGCCTTAAATTTTATGTATGATCCCTAGTGGTTGGCTAGCAGACAATGATCTGAACATCCATAGGGATTAAATAGGTGAGTATATGGTGTAATTTAAAAAGGCAATGTGACAGAAGAAGAATAACAATATTCATTTTTTAAAGCTAACAAAAATAAGGAATGAAAAATGTTTCTTAATATATGTAACCGAAACTGATTGGTTGTTTACAACAGACGAATAGAAATCAAATCTAACCAATTTCTTCATCTATGAAAAGACTTTCTGGATTGATGTTTGGATATTAATATGAGTATCTCATGTACTAGTAGGTGAAAATTATTTTAAACTGACTTTAAAGTGGAGTGAAATCACTAGAAACTGATGTAAATGTCAAAGGGTATATACCTGTTTCAATGAGATGACGTTTGGAGTTTGACGATGATCATGCCAGCACAGAAAGGCATCTAGAATCTGGGCTTACTTATTTTTACTGTACGTCATGCCACATATACTATCAAATGATTCACATAAAGTATTTTACTATTGGACATTGCCCAAAATAGATACTATATCTAGTTTACTTTAATTGGCATTATCTAACAATATAGAATATTTGATGTGGTATATAAATATATTATATAAATGTACCTGAGTGTTGTTGGACTAGGTATTGACTGATTGTCTGCTGATTGACTTTTCTCTAAACTTGGTGTTCTGTCCTGTAATATATATATATATATATATATATATATATATATATATATATATATATATATATATATATATATATATATATATATATATAAACATCCATAATATTAAACTTATATTGTTGATTTCATTGTTTATTTTGCTAAAATCGGATTACATTAAATTTCTAATTAAATTTGAAAGTAAACTAGTAGTCTAATGGATTTTAAGGTCTATAAGTGGTGTTGTTTCAATTCTTAGCTTAGTAGGGTAGTAGCGTTTAGTAGGAGTGGGCAACCTTGATTTGTTCTCTCTGGGTCATCCAGTTTCCTCCTACTGCTAAAGACCCCAAAATTAAATAATCTATTAATTACACACATCGTTATGTGTGCTGGTACAGATGTAGTTGGTACTATTGATTATTTAACTTACCTTTCGTTTTGGTGGAGTTTTACCTCCTCTAACGTACCCACTATCTCTAACTATATTATTTATAGCAGCAATCCACTAAAAATACAATATATTAATAAATCTATACTAATATTTGTGAAGTTTGTCTGTCTGTTTGTCTGTCTGTTCGAGGTTGGCGGATACACTAGGTCTGCCCCGAGTCTGAAATTTGGGGTATAGGGGTAGCCCGGACCGGGGAGTAACATAGGCCAGGTGGCGTTAGTCTACCACTTCTGGTTTCGGGGTTATGACCCCCGAGCGAAGCCGGGCATTCTTCTAGTACAACATAAGAAGGAATCATAGAATGACTGTTTACTGCATTGTAACAGTATGTTTTTGCTTTTTTATTACAATTAGTTAAAAATACTTGTTTGGTTCAAAATAAAATGTAGCCTTCCATATTGGTGCCAACATGCCATAAATCATTTTATGGCATTTCCATTTTTGCAGTTTCTTGAAGAATTTCAATTCATTTATCATTAAACTTATTATTGTTACCTCTTCTCTTTCTCTGTGATTCTCAGCTTGTAAAACGACAGTCCTGAAACACATTATTACATTAAGATATATTATTACATTAAAACACATCATTAAATAACACATTATGGTATTAAAACACATTATTACATTAACATATATATCAATACATTAACTTATATATCAATACATTAACATATATATATATCAATACATTACAATATTAACCAGCGGCTGCCAGGCAGGATACGCCCACATTTTCGAGAGATGGATAGAGAACAAGCTAACAAGAAAGTGATTTTTCCTACTATCAAGGGCCATAATTCAGGAAATTACAATTCAATATGCGCGAATATCGAAAGGAACCGAAATCTTTGGGTTATAAACTTACATTTCAAGTTTCAACAAAATCAGATAAGAATTGTGACCTCTATAGGGTCCACAACCTTGATATACCATATTCTTACGCTATTTGAGAACGAATGGCGGCCATTTTGTCTGTCAATTTTAGGCCGATTTTCACGAAATTCGAACTCAGTCGTCCTTAGGGTGAAACATATAATATTGCTATTCAATATAACATATATAACATATAACATATAATAATACGGGTTTTTATATCGGATAAAAATTATGACTTCTATAGGGTCCCCAAGCTAAAAACGCGATTTTTCGTACAATCAGGGGCCATAATTCAGGAAGTTATGGTCCAAAATGCGCGAATATCGAAAGGAACCGAGATCTTTGGGTTATAAACTTTCATTTCAAGTTTCAACAAAATCGGATATTTTGAAATAATTAGAGTCTAATAGTTCAGACTGCACTGATTATAATATTGTACCTCAACTATGACCACAAACAGAAAGCGAATGACATGAAATGGGGTTTAACATTTTACTTTCCTTCCCAACTGATTAGATTATTACAGACTTACTTTTTGGATGAATGCGCTACTATTTGAAATACAAATCTTCTATCATCATATTCTGATATTTCAGCTATTAATCCTTCTTCATTTAAATCCACTACTAAACTTCCTGCAAACTGTAAATATAAGAGAATAAGCCGTATATCAGCAGTGTAAAATCTAAAACACAGATGGGAGTTTGTCAGGCCCAGTTACTGCTGATACACAGCTAAAAAAAAATTCCATTGTGAACTATGTCCTGCATAGGCGTACGGGGAAATTTTTGACTGGGGGGGGGGGGCGGTAGTATGTTACATAATGATAATAAATTCGCTGTTAAATTGGACACACTCAAGAACACAATATTTTTTTTATACAACTTTTACAAAGTACAATTGTGTGCCCAAATTTTCCCAGCATTTGGTGCCCAAAATGGGGGGGGGCGGCTGCTCATACGCCTATGATGTCCTGTATCATAGTCTGAAGCTTTAAGAGTCCCAAATTGTTTAAGCCTACATCGGTTATGAGTTATGATTTATGTTGTTCTAGGGTAGTCCCACCTGTATATAGTAAATTCACTCAAAACTCGACATAAACATGCTTTTGAAAATCAAAGTTGGCAAAAAGAATTGGAGGGCGGGGATCAAGCCTTGCCTAGGACAGAAAATATTTTGGCACATCATTGACTGTACCACATTTACATGATTTAATAATTGAATGTATTCTGGGTTCTTCCTTATGACCATTGAACAATTTCTGCAAATTTGAACATAATGATGGTATATTAAATGTGACCATACCCAAATCAACAGATATAATATTCATATTGCTATTTATTGTGTTTGATGAATTTATTTAAAAGAAAAAAGTTATCAAGAAATCAATGTGTTAATTGGGATTTTTTTGTTCCCTAAGAAAAAATAAAGAATAGAGTTTAAATTATTATTACGTAATGAAAAAATGAAATCATATCTGGTGAATAATGAAAAAACAAAGATATTCTTATTCATCTTTTGAATACACTCAGCGAACACAAACTAATCTGTGACATACATCCACAAACAAAGACAGCCCATGCTAACATGACATTGTGATTCAACATTGTATTAATTATATCCATTCAAATGCTACCCCTAATCAAAGAATGTGTCTGTGACGTTATCAAAGCCACCACATCTTTCAGTCTTTAATGTGGGTATACTGTTCTAGAAAGTTTTTAAAAGTAGGTTTTAAGTAGCTATCACCATTATTTAACTGGACTAACTCCTAAATCCCACCTCATATATATATAATATATATATAAAAATAAAATTGATCTGTTTTTAATTTATGTAGATTTTCTTCAATGGAGTGTATTGTAGGTAATTAGGTATTATAGCTCAGGTTATCAAATGGATATATACTGTACGTGTAATTGACTGAATGGTAGTGGGTGGTCAGTGTCCTAACAGTACTTTTTTTCATAATTTTTTATAGTTTAAATAACATAAAATCAGATTTGTAGTTTTACTAGAATTTAAAAAAAAAAATATTTTAAATTAATTCTTAATTCAAAAAATACATCTTGAAAAATTAATAATTCAGAAATAATCTTCAATGAGTCGTAACAAAAGTCATCCAAATTTAAAATGACTAGATCTCTTTGATTTCAGTCAAAAATAAAATTGTTGATATGTTTTGTGGGATGACAATTTGAACATCTTTAGACAAAGCCAGTGTTTAGTTATAACTGATTTTGTGTTGCTGTATCGACACAGTTAAGTCAAAAATTAAACTAAAATTAGTGAAACAAAAATGTACTTGTCCCAACACAAATCAACCTTTTTCAACACTTTATTTTGACCTTTAGGACATTTAGCCCGTTTCCTGTAAGTTTAACCTTTTTATAACCGGGCATTTTTCAATAATAGGTACATTATAGTGCTATATAATATTTGTGATGAAAAGATTATAGATACGGATCAGAATATGGGTGTGTCATTTAAAATGATAAAGACGTGGTGATGTGAGGAATAATTTTATAATGAAAAATACAATGCCCTTACTTTAAAGTTCTAGGTAAAAATCTTTATCAAATACATACACAACCAATTAGTCAAACATCTGACAAATATTGGGATGCCAAGACTGTAGACATCATACTCTTACATATTATTTTCATAAAATATAACAATAACATTTGTCCATCTAGCAATTTTATAAATTATAATGATAATGTCCATAACATTTGTACATCTAGCAATTTTATAAATTATAATAAAAAATGGCTATTGATAATATCCATAATGTTTGTCCATCTTGTATTTTTCATAAAACATAACAATATTTCAAACTGTCTATAAGGTTTGTCCCAGGCTTTTTTATAAAAATATGATAATATTGGTTATTGGTTAGTACAATACAGTAGAATGGAAGGTAAGGTAGAACGTGGGTCAAGTTATTAAACAATCTTACTAAAATCAGATCTTTAATTCATTCCTTGGAGTCTTTTTATATATATCTCAAGACTGATTAATAGAAAATATCTATTGATAATTCTGATTGTAAAGTCTTGGAGATAAATTCAGCAATGCTCCTTTAAAAGACTAAAGATGTGATTTTAACAAGACATACAGCCTACAAAACAAACATTTAATTACAACCAACTCAGAACATCACTGAATAATAGCCATGTTTGTCAGGTGCTGCAATGTATGCTGTAGTTGTACTTTAATGGAAATCAAACTTCAGAGATAATTTAATTTTAGATTATCAGGATTATCATCAATGGATATATTTTAGAAGACTTTTTAATATCATATTCATTATACAGGAAATCAAATACAAATCTTATTTTACCTAAGATAATAGTACATCAGTATTTATTTCAAATATTGTACAAGATATTATTACATTAATATCTACTTTCAATATTGTATCTAAGATACCAGTACATCAATGTTTACTTTAAATACTGTGCCTATATAAGATACCAGTACATCATTGTTTACTTTCAATATTGTACCTAAGATACCAGTACATCAATGTTTACTTTAAATATTATACCTAAGGTACTAGTACCTCAAACTTTACTGCAAATAATGTACCTAAGGTACATCAATGTTTATTTTAAATACTGTATCTAAGGTACTAGTATGTCAATCTTTACTTCAAATATTGTACCTAAGGTACAAATACATCAATCTTTACTTCAAATATTGTACCTAAGGTACAAGTACATCAATTTTACTTCAAATATTGTACCTAAGATACAAGTACATCAATTTTTACTTCAAATAATATACCTAGGTTAATCTTTACTTTAAATATATCAATGGGTAATAAACAAGTTTATAAACCTACCATAACTGATGAACCTATTGAATTCGACTACAAATATTTAATTTTAAAGTTCAGTTAATTCATTTTAAGATTGAAGATATGATCGATCTTTTAAAACATTCTTTTCCATAAATTGACTATAAAATTTGTTCTACAATTATTTGAAATGAAAAATAAAAATATTTTTAACATTGAACTGTTTTCTAGTGACATTAACAATTGAGAAACAATGGTTATATATTACTTACATCTTTGTTATATTTTCTGGCCTATATAAAGTACAGAGTGGAATAGAAGATAGAGAGAAGGATGAATTAATATAATACATAAGAAACATGATGAAACATGTAATAATCTATACTCAATGAAGAGTATAGCGGTTTTGGTTATAACCTTGTCTGATTGTGAATATATTTGAAATGGATTCTGATATATCAACCATGCTTTTAGTATAACTAGACTCCAATCACCAAGGTTAATAAATAAAAAAAAAAGATAAAAGAATGAAATATTATATCTATAAGCCATATAAAGAAAATATTCTGGTTTTCAGATACCGCCGCATGATTTGTTTTTATTTCAAAAAATCAAAATTAAAAATATCCTCTCATCCATATTTTTCACGGTAAAGGAAAATAATTTAATTAAATGTTTCTAGCTTAAACAAAAACTTAACTTTGAACCCAATTATTTAGTATGCAGCTTTGATGTTAAGATTAATGCAGAACCTTGAAATGTGATCTGTTTTCATTAGCCCAGTTGGTGCACGAGAGTATCATGTTAAATCCCATTTTATCTGAATTGTAGTGTTTGTAAGAAGTCATTTAGAGTGAATCTTTGACATAATAAAACCACAAACCTTCTACCCATATAAGTTTCTTTGGAAGGATTGTCCAATAACCAGAATATCTTTTTTGTATGTCCAAAACTGAACAACATATCCCATTATAAGCTCAAGGAGAAATCTATTATTAAGTTGATAAATCTATATAGATAGGTAAGTTGCAAACAGTTACTAAATAAATAAAAGGTTGCTAGATATGTTAGATAATACATAGATAATTGTTTATATATCCTACCTCTTCTTTAGACTGACTCATTAGATTACCACCTTGTGTAAAATAATAACAACGATCCCATTTGGATCCTAATATAGCCTGTTTACTGAAATATTATAAAACAATACTCTATGTAAGTTTCAATCTTTTGGGATTTGTTAAAAACTTTAAAATATTTCTTTCGCAACCCTGGTCTTGGAGAGGGAAAAAAAGCTTAATGACTAATCAACCCAACTAAGTAATTAAGGTATTAATATCTTATGGGGATGTGGTGGCAAACTGAACAGCGTAAATATTTGCTTGGCTGCTACAGTCACTGAAGGGATGACATTGGAACAAGTTAATTAGCTTTCAATATTAACTTTTTTTTCTCCTCTGCAAATTAAATTCTAAAATAATTTTTTAAATTATCAAGAAAAAAAATAAATATCTGGATAAAAAATATTTCCTACTCAGTCTAAATGGGTACATAAAATAGTACGCGAAGGCATAAATTGAGTAAAAGGCACCACGATGTGATGTCTACGTATGAATCACATGAAATCATAAAGGTCAGACATCTTACACAGAGTTAAAAGATTGGTGTGGTGGGTGTTTAATTGTCATTAAGAGTGTTCTGAATTGGTGGAATTACAATTGAGTCAAAAGCATTTGAATCATGTCACAGTTCTTCTTGTCCTGATAATAGATTTAGGGTATAGGGTAGTGTGAGTAGAATTATGACATAATCTAACTTTTCAACTCAGCTCACATATTTCATTAGATTGATTAGGTCACATAAAAAGTATTCTGTTTCTCAGATACCGCCCCGTCATCAAAACAAGTTAATCTAGATGAAGTCGCAGAATTATTCGGACGTTATTTCAAAATCTTACTTATTTTTTTGTTTTTCTTATTAAGAGTAAAATAAATATTAAATCTATAAATTTGTGTGTTTCTTAAATATGGTAAACTAGCTAGAATTTTGACAAAATAAAACAAAAAACACCCTTCTGCATCAATTTTTTAAAAGGATTATCTGAGAATCAGAATATATTGTTTGTGTGGCCTGAAGTTCAATTCTGGAAATTTCAAATTCTGAGAATTCCAACTGTATATCATGCATATAGGACTCTTTAGAACAGGCAGGAAACTGGAAAAACCAGACAACATACATGAAGTTTGGTAAATGTGATTCTAATTCTATCATGTGAAGTCTTGTTTGCTTCGATGAAAAAGTATGAGTATAATTCACAAGACTAACAACTCCCAAATGAAGATTTGGGTAAACATTTGAAAGTCGAATATGTGCACCAGGGGCGTAGCTAGAATTTTTTCAATGCAGTAGACGAAAAGTGCCCACCCCCTTAAAAAGTGTCACCTGCTACGCTGCTGTAGTGCACCCAAAAAAATATGAATGATAGAAAAGAAATACTTATAGTATCACACCTTCTTTGGTACAGATATCCAGATTTTTGAGCAAGCGATGTATTAGGAGGGATATATGGCATATCAATAGGAGGTTCTGGATGATAAAGATGAACACTCTGTTTCTCTATTGAATCAATTAATTCTACCGTCTTCTGGGTTTCTACAGATAACTCTTGATGTACACTTAAAAAAATTACATATATATAACATTACACACAAAGAACAAAAAAGAGAACATTAGCAGGAAAAAAGTCTCAAATTTCATTACTACAATTTCATGTAAAATTATTTTCATATTGTCATTATAAATGAGTTTCATGAAATATGGGTCTTAATATTGTATGTTTCTGCACCCACATGGTGCTTTAAGGGAAATTGTGCACAGACAGCAATGTTTCCTCCTAGTCCTACACTTCTTTGAATTCCAACTGCCAAGGGTTCTTTACGTGTATGCCAATGTGCAGACAGGACTTCGTTTTTTTCGTGCAATCAGAATGACTAGATACTATTCTGTGCCAGGCCCTCAGTACTGAATCACTAAGAAGGGAAACCAAGCTGGAAAATCCAGAGGTACTTCACCTGCCAACCCTAGGATTGATCCCAGTAGCCTGAGCAGAAAATATGATCTAAAATGCTTTCTTTTGAACAATGTATTTTAATTTAACCATTTTTAACTTTTCTTTACCAGTATTCATATTTTGGAAATAGCCCAGGGTTGTGTGATTTAGCATATGGGCCAAGGATATAGATAATTATAACACAGGGCAGAAGGCTGAAAAATTGATCTGGGTTTATGTTCCAAAAATGCAAATATTGCAAAATGTCACTATCTAAAAAGACATAATGACTGATTCTAACCTTAATACACTTGCATTTATATTTCCTAAGAAATCCTCTATCTCTGGTTTCATAACAGCATCTGTACCCATTTGGAAGAAAGCTCTCTGTGCATGTAAATAACCCATGACTGGTTCCAATAGAAAACATTTCCTTTTATATTGTAGAGCATTAAGACAGGAATAATAATGTAGAGAGGTCTAAAAGTAAAGAGAAAGACATTCAAATATAATTTGTTACATTTACATATTCCAACAGAAAAGAGGTATTCCTTTGACTTTTGACCAAAATGTCTTGCCGCTTAGGATCTTCAAGCCCAGTTCTGCAATTTGGTGATTAAAGTGTGCCTAGTCATTCGGAACAAACAAGGTAGTCGGAAATTGATGATGAGTTGACAAAAATGTAGCTATTCAGACAAACTTATTAATTTTTTTTTAAGACAATAATTTTAATTTCATATTTTATTATTCAAATTATGGAGGGTGGACTAGATGTCCCAATTAACATTCCAATTAAGAGTAATCAACCTGGTGAAATTTCTTTCTCATTGTATATAACTCTTCGTTAGTTTCAATCCTTGCTTTCTCATTTTCCTTCTTTTTCGCTGATAATTTCATATATTTTCCTAAAGCTTGTTCATGTTCTGAAATAAAATTAATAATTGACAAACAAAACTGAATGAAAAATATAACTTTTTTTTAAGCGGATCTATCTTTCTTAACCATAATAAATTTTGAGAATGTATCAGAATAAATTCATTAATCCATATCGAGCATGAAAATCAGCAAACAGAAAATATGTATTACTAGCAGGGGGTCATAACTCCGAAACCAGAAGTGGTAGACTAACGCCACCTGGCCTATGTAACTCCCCGGTCGGAGCTACCCCTATACCCCAAATTTCAGACTCGGGGCAGACCTAGTGTAGCCGCCAACCCTGCTTCGCACGAGGGTCATAACTCCGAAACTGGAAGTGGTAGACTAACGCCACCTGGCCTATGCTACTCCCCGGTCCGAGCTGCCCCTATACCCTAAATTTCAGACTCGGGGCAGACCTAGTGTAGCCGCCAACCCCAAACAGACAGACAAACGACAGTCACAAATATTAATATAGATGGTAAATGAGTTGGCCTCTGAGATATTAACCTTAATTTCTCAAATTCAGATCTAATCAAGATTTTTCATTAAGGTTTTTTACAAATAACTATTTTTGTTTTTAAACAGGTGATGTGTTTATTTGTAGGGTGTAAATAATTAAATAAGAACTTTAAGTGATTTTCCAAAGTATGCTATAGTTGCTGTGGTATCGGGGTCTGACTATATAATTATATAACACAATTCTTACCATGAGAAGAAATCTGGTACATTTCATACATTGTGCTCACTTCTGTAAAGAAAATATTTCAAACCCAATTCAAAATAACACTAAAAATATCAAGATAGCTTGCCAGGCAAAGTAACGTATGCCCACATATCAGATTTTTTATCTCATGATTTTTCGAACTCCATAGAAATGTAAATGTACTAATATTAATAATCATAAGTTTGGTGCCATAACTCAAGAAGTATTTTTCTAAAAAAAATACACTAAAATCGATAAGAACCATCCTTACAATTCTTCATGAAAATCTGAAGAAAATCGTTAGAATCATTATGAGTATACTGTATAGTAGTAGAAATTTATCAACAACGGTATCAGTCAAGGGTCACAACTCTTGAAATGCTTTTGTGAAAATACTCAGAAGTATGTGTATATCAGGCCTTAAATATCGACTGCATGAGGAGGGGCTTTAATATATGATCTTTCTTATTTATTAAATAATACAAACCTTCTATATCAGCTTGGACAAATTTATTTATAGGGTACATCATTGTTTCTGAATACTGTGATGCTAACACTTGTTGTATAGAACTAATCTGAAACAAAATACAGAAATCAGAGGATAAATGTATAACTAATGTTTAATATCAAATGCAAGAAAGGAGAATTCATACATATACTTTCAATTCTTGAATTCAAACTATTGGGACTCATCTTTGATAGACAAGTGGGAACCATATTTGGTTAGTTTTGATTTGAGTTCATTTACTTACATCGTCTATATAGCTGGCAAACTGCTTTAATGTAGATGTTAGAATACTGTCTTCACTTTCTAGAGGGAATTTCTGAAATATTAAAAATAAATCATGTAGAACAATTAAAGTATCATTATGCACTTGTTTATATTGTAAATCCCAGATTCATCAAATACCACGTACATGTACACCAACTAAAAATTATTAAATCTATTTCATATTTATGACTATGTAAAGTTTCTAGCAAATAATATTTTGACTTCTTTTTTATGTGATCTGACTAGAATTGGGACTTTATGTTACTAAGAAATGAATAAATATTATATAAAATAATGTAGGTCTATGTATGTACATGTAACTTACATGTGCTTCATATGCTCTTAGCTGTTGTGCTAAACCTTGTGTTGCTGCACATAATTCATTCTAATAAAAAAAGGAGCATAATAATTATGTGAGGATCCGAATATCAGTTAGGGGGCAGTAATGGTACAATATGATATTTGCATCCCGATTCATAAGCAGGTTGCAACGTCAACTGTAGTAGGCGATCTAAATCTACTTTAAAGTCAAAATTGTGAGATTTTTCTTATTGCCAAAATAGTTTAGCAATTAAATGGACAGTAACTCTTTGAATTGATGCACAGCCATTAATTTCGATAGGGTAAATGACTCTATGGAATCGTGTCTCTATGGAATCATGTCTACACGACTAGTTGAAGTAGCTTGCTAACTCTAAAAAATAAAAATCTGATCTGTACAGATGGACCAATGGTGTTTATATTTTTTATACATTCTGATAGGCATAGAAATGTAACATAGTCTGGTTTACCTGTGCTGACATAATTCTTTGACAGCATGCTTGTAGACCTCCTGTGTATTTCTTCAATACAAAAGCATCTTTTTCAAACACAGATAGTAGATTTCTGGTCTAAAAAATTAACAAAAGTCATAAGAAAAACCTATGATTATTAAAACAGAATTATAATCAATCACCACTGAAATCAGATATTTGATTTATAGTGAATTACTCGCAGTTGACATCTTATTCAGGGTCACATTTAAAACCAATGTGTAGCGGGAGTGTTCTAGCACAGGAGTCTGACCTTCTATTCGTATATGCATACACCATGTCCAATCAGACAATATCTTTTTTATTATATTATTTTCTGGTTGGACATGGTGTATGCATATATATATACGGATAGAAAGTCAGACTCTGTTGCTTATAGGCATAGGCATCCATATAAATAAATTGAATTGTCAGTTTCATAAATATGTTCACTACCCAAAGCCCCATATAATAAATATGTGCCTTCAATTAAAAGTATTTATTAAAGTAGAATCTTCCTGCAGCATACTTTGCTATAAGACCATAATTCAATTAAGAGATCTCATCAATTTGTTTAAACTACACAAAACAAATATGTCCCGTCCTTGTCCCACATATTTGGAAAGTTGAATCTTAAATTCCTGGTAAATATCTTAAATTCATTTAGTGGCAAAATCTGTGTACTAACTTCTTTCTGGCAGCAGACGACACGAAGACAAATTGAAATTTAGGTAGCCTAACCACACAAGGGGGAAAAAAAAAATTCTTTGAAAAAAACTTAGAATCTTAGTCATATTTTGCTTTACTTACCTTTTACAACTAAAGCAGACTAATTTTTTCAAAAATTATATTTGTTTCCCCTGGTATTAAAATACTTAATTTCATGTCGCCGATATTCTTAAATTTGTGCATTAGTCTCTTTTTAGACTACAATGGGAGGTATTGGCAAAAGGGTGCCTATTTTTATCAGCGAGTGATGCAGGATTGAGGGCCTGACAAGGACAGCTATCTACTCTAGTCGTTCGATAGTTGGGATTCAATATAAGAGTAGCCCGTAGTGTCGCTTTCGGGTCAAAATTTCCCTCATAGCACACTGTATGGCGTATGCCTGTCTTCATTAGCCCAGTTCGGAGCAGAACAGTAGGACGTTAAGCCCCATTTCATTTCATTTTTATCAGCGTGTTGTCAGACATAGATTAACTGACTCTAGCGAGGTACTGTAAGCAAGGTCTTATTTTTTACATTCACATGGACTGACATGGGATTGTATAGCTGTAACAAAATTTACAGTAAAATTGATGGGGACGAAAAAAAAAAAAAATAGATATAGATAAATAATGAAGAGGTAAAAATGATACGCTTGAATTACATGAACATTCATCTTTCAAAATATGTGCATTTTTGTTTTGTTTTAGAGTTGTTCAGGAGATGTATAATTAACGATTCTATCCCCCTCTCGGGAGTGCCTATTTCTTTATAGCCCTGGTTGAAATCTGTCAATCTACAGCTCTGAGCTTGCCATTGAGATTGAGTTATGTATTTATGTAGCTTTGATCACTGCATAGCTAACTGACCATTTGATAATGGCACAAAGCACTTGACATATGAATTTTAGAGTTTGAGTCATGATGTCATTTAATCATAGGCCATTCTGATTCATGAAGATAAATATGTCAAATGTCTGAATGAAGGCACTCCCCTCAAAAAATTAAAATTTAATAATCTATTATTTTTCTATTCAATTATACCTGGGGACTATCCTCCAATGCATCCTCAAGATGCAATTTTTCAATGTCTGGCATCTTACTGGGGCTCGAAATAAATTCTTATTAAATTGCAACCTTGCAAAAAAATGAATTAACGGCGAAAGTTTCACCAACTTGAAACTAGACAGCCATTTTAGCACCTGCAGACAGTTATAGGACCGCAGTTGTTGTGATGAAGCTTTCGGAAATTTCATTGGAAATAATTGTTTATCTTTTTTCACAGATAAAAAAACTGACTTTATAAAATTGAAAATTAATATTCTATCATTAAATATAATACTTTCAAGTAATGCTTATTAACAAAACAGTAAATTTATTATTAAACTTGCAAAAAAACCCAATGTCATTGTCACTTAGCTGGTTAAAGGGATCTAACTCTTGTTTCCATGTTCATTTTGAGCCGGGTCAATGATATCTAAATAGTATTTTTTTAATAACGACATATTTTAGATTTAGATTTACCCTTATTATGGTCATATTCTAATGAACTAAGAAAGTTAAATGTAATAAATATGTGTATTAGTTGCTAAGAAAAAAACACCCAATTATACAAAGGTGCTGCATTGTGCCTTCTGATTCACCTGTACGATTTAGCAAGAAATGTGACATTTTAATAACTCCATTTTTTTTCTTGTTTAAATATATGTTTGGTTAAGATCGCAAGGTGTGATGTAAGTATATTTGATGACAAATTTATTAAAGGTGATAAGCTTTCTAATGTTTGTACTCTTGTTAATTTCGCCCTTAAAGGGAGAGAAATGAGGTTTAATGTCCACTCGACACAAACTATTTCTATTTGGGGCTAACAAATGGTTAAACTTTATTTCAATAATTCACTTGTGCATACAGGTCTTTAGCAGTGGGAGGAAACCCACAAGGTTGGACAGGCAACCCTACTCCTTGTCACATACAAGCAGGGAAATGAAACCACACCAACTGACTCAATGACAGACCCTCTGATCCAATGCGCACCCGTTAACCATTTGGTACCCGCCTTTTGTTCACAGGGATATCAATATGTTTTGATAAGGGAAACCCTCACTAGATATCTGATTCCTGACTCAATGACAGACCATTCTAATCCAACATGCTTGCGTTAACCATTTGGCGCCCCCCCCCCCCTTGTTCAATGGATATCAATAGTTTTTATACCTTGACAAGGGGGAAACCCCCACAAGATATCTGATTGATTCTTTCTTTCTTCTATAAAGCCTATAAATACCTAAGAACTATATATAACACCTTCCTGTTTATCTGTATTTTGTTTCCAGTTTAAATATATAGGACAGAGTTCTCCTCCATAATATCCTACTAGTTTATCATCTGTAGCTCATGCACTTTTAATATACTAGTACTCTATGTATCTGTATTCATGGTATCATGCATGATACTAAGCATGCTTTTCTAGAACACCTGATACCATACTTTGTCTTCATAGACAGACCGTCCAGCAGGTTGAAGGGGTATGCAATAGTAAATGACAATGTACGGAAATTGAAACATGTTTATTACAAATAAATGTAGTGGACCAAGATAATTTATGATGAATGAGGAGAATTCTATGTATATATATGATAACAGTAAGTAAAGAAATGTCTTATTATTCAAATATTGATAACACGGCTTAGTTTCTGTACACGATTCAATAAAATATCTCCTTGTTTGATGGTAGACTGAAAAAGAAAGAAAAGACAAATAAATATGGCTGTATATTTATTATCTTTTATTTACATAAGTTATATTTGTTGAAGACTAACCGATTTATTACATAATTACAGTTAGCCATTGTCAAGAAATTATGTCTTAAGACATACAAAAAGATTCAAAGTGGTGTCATTATGATTAAATTTTTTACCACTGGACAAACTATCTTACAATAACAATATTGTAATTTTAAAGTCGTATTTACAGTAGTTTCTTGTTTTAATCTATCAAACAATTAATTAACACCAAGCTAAAATATACTGTCATAATAGTGATTTCACATTTGGCATCAAAATTTAGTTGCTCGTGAAATTGTGGATGCACCAATAGATATCTGCATCAAATATGGTTGAATAATAATTGATACAAATAATTTCCATCTTCAAAAATCAACCAGATAAGAGCAAATACTATAATAAATAGGAAGAAAAAACAAGTACAAGCTTGCTATGGATGAGGAACTGAATATGGCATCATCGCTGCCAACTTGGAATTGTGACATCATATCAAAAATCAAAGTCTGTCAAATGATGCACAATTGTCCAAGGAATAAGCATGCCAAGTGTTATGTTGACCGTATGTACTTTAATTAGCAGAGTCAAAGACCTTTTTTTTTTTAAAGAGTGTACCCCCTAAAAAGAACAAGATGAGTATAGTAGTGCATGGGGCCTAATTCCTGGTCCAATAAGATGTTTTACTTTATCAGTGTATAAGAACTAGAAAGAATCTATATATACCTGATATTGCCAGTTTTTACTGTCAGGTCGGTTAGTTTCTACGATACCACCAACTTTATCTACTTTACAATGTAATCGTCCTGCAGCTATAAAGCGTGCTAATTCTCTGAAAATGCAAAAGATATATAGTCAGAGTTCAATTAATGACAACAATGTATACACATTAACATGAAATGTTTGCCATTGACAAAAATACAGTATATCGCCTAAATGTAACACATATGTCCTAGCTACTACGGAAAGAAAGTGCCAGGGCAGTGGTTGTCTACTTTTATTGTAACTATATTTTAGCAAGAATCTTGTCTATTCTTGTTACTGTTTTACGCTAATTTTGGCTATCCAAGAAACAAGACATTTTTCTTAACGTTTTGAGAAAGTGAATTTTAACTTCAAAGTGTGAATCCCAATGTGTTAGAGTTATTTTTTCAGGCATATACATGTAATCCACTCCATTTCTGAAAGATATTCATAACTGAATTCAGATTCTTTAGCTTTAAAAGTAAGTTAACAACAGAATAAGCTGTCTTGTTCTAAAACATACTGGATTCAGTAAATAATTTGCAGTGCTACTGAATCTGAGGAAGTAACTCTTATAAATTTGATTACTAGCTATACTTACTGATCTATAAATTCTACTGTTACACCAAAAGCACCTGCCATATATTCTAATGTTAAACTACGATATGATTCCAACAGCTGGGCATAGGCTAGAATTCTCATTTCTCGTACATAATATCTATAATGTGGTACAATCAATCTATCTGCTTTCATTAAATCTTCTACTTCAGCTAAATCCAAATAAATATAAAATAATAAACATGATTATATTAATATTTCACTTAATTATTATTTTCCATGAAACAGACAATAAATTATTTGGAGAATATGCTGAAGGTTTTGATCGCAAATTTACGCCAATTGCGTTGGAAATATAAGCTTGGTGATTTTTTTTGTGACAACTTTATACTGTATGGTTATTCTCTTTTACCTATGGCAAAGGTTTTGTTTTCATAAAGTTTCTAAGTGTAGTTTATTTTCATGCAGTTTAAAGATACATTATGGGAGATTAGATAAAGAGCTGGCAGTTCTCAAAATAATAATAGTTAAAAACTAGATAATGTAAAGGGAATTTGCTGAAAAATTCAGTCAAATTGATCCACTCTGAACCGAGAATTTAGTGATTGAATTTTTGGCCTAGCCCCCATCATCATTAATAAAGTCAGTACGATAAAAAACATAGTCTTTATGACATCGAGAGTTGATTATGGTCTGGATAAGTTAATTAATGTCTTAATTAATAATTTAGATAACTTTTAAGGCCTAAAGAAAGACCTGAAATAGACCGATTCAGCTCTTGCATAATGAATATTTAAGTGTTCTGTTGTGCATGCTCAGTCAATAGTCACAAAATTACATACTATAAATAGGTTATCCATAATAGGTTTATCCGTTGTCTATATATGAATCTAGGATTAGTGTTTTAAGTAAGAGTAGAATCAGCGGCTTCTATTTCTATATAAAATCAAAATCGCTTGTTTGGGATTATTGGGTTATGCCTTTTCTCGTCAGTTATCTAAAGAGCACTTTGAAGTCATCCTCTTGTTCACTTTTAATAAAGTAAATGATTATTGGCCATCTTGTGCCGTTGGACTTAAACTCTCTTACTATGATTTATCCATGACTATCTTCAAAATATTGTTTAAAATGTTCATCAACAATAGAAAACTTACACAATGACCTGAAGAATTCTTCGTATCTACAATCATATATAGAGAAGAGATATTGTCGTATTTTAGGTAGACTGTGTAATACTTCTAATATTTCAGAACCTTTCACTACCTACAAAAAAAATCAAAAGTATAAATATTCAAATCATTTCATATGATATACATATAGTTAATGCTTCATTCTTTATTTCCATTTTAATTGCCGCGCATTTGTAAACAGTTTCATATGAATAAAAATATAGTACCATCGATTGTAAAGGAGAGACATTTTAGGTCCGTAATACAGCATCAGTCGTTCGATGAAAGATTAATCTTATACAAAAACAACTACTACACTTACTTTTACACATAAAGCAGCATCAGTATTTTGATGAAAGATTAATCTTTATACAAAATAAAATGCAACTACTAAACTTACCTTTTCCCTTAAGACTGGTCGTTCCAAGGCAATAACACTACAAAGCACTGTATATGTGACAAATTTTTGATAATCCATCAATTCATATGATGTGAATGTTGCAACTGTGTCCAGAAATAGATTAGCAGCTGTTTTAAATTCTCTAATAGACATACTGTATACACCACGATAGACTTTTAATCTGTTCCTTCTATCCCAATCACCACCTTCATCAATTAAACTATAAATATAGGATGAAAAGAGAAGAGATAAGTATCAAACATGTACACAACAATATTTAGACTTCTGAGTTATCACCCTTGGTAGAGCTTGAATTTTGGGAGGTAAACATTCTCAGTCTGGCTCTACATTTTGTTTATCAGAGTGATGAGAATGGGGTTTTACGCCCACTCAACACATACTAGTTCATTACATGACTAAATTATGGTATAATTCCATATGATCCAAAGAGCACGTTAGACCACTCAAACAACCACCCTACCACCTTTATTTATTGGCCAAATAACATAATTCACAAGGAGATTATTGTAAAGATAGGTTTCATTATTTTCGATCGCTACTATCTACAAGGACTTGACAATGCTCCTGGCTTTGACAGCTCTATATTATACCTGTGAAAATTTAAAAATGTTGACAAACCTCTGTGCTTTTTCTAGATTTTTGGTGATCAAATCATGATCCATATAAAAAAGTCCAAGTCGAATAAGATGAAAGACTAGATCTAATCTATAACCTAAAGACACAGTTTTCTCGTATGTTTTACGAAATTGACTTAGTGCTGCCTCCTGAAATACATAAATAAAAGATAAGATTCAAAATCACATGGATCAAAAAACAATTAGGTAAAAAAAAAAAAACCTTCTAAATACAGTCTATAAAATCATAAATAGTTTTTTAATTACTTGTAAGGCATTTTTTGAATGGGTTGTGTTTAAATTAGATTGTGTCTATTCCTCAATAGTCAGCACTGGCTGTGGATGCAGAATTTATACCGATCACACATTACATGTATGTCTTTTTAGCAAACACCATTTTACAAATAGAGTTGACACACAGTCATAGTATATATATATATTCAGTTTCAGCCATAGCTAAATTGTTTATGAAAATGGTATTAGGCCTTTATTAGACCTTACATGACTAAAATTGATTCTGGTTTGTGTGGGGAAGAAAATGTATTTGCTGTAATTGCCGTAAAGTTCAGTGGTGTTATTTTTGTACAGTCGAAATAAAGTTTCTGAATTTAGGTTCAGTGGTCACCATGGGTGAACGGATTATCATTGCGGTAATCTATTAAATAGCCCGAGCAAAGTCCACTTAGTCAACGGTAATATGTCCACTGAGGGTAATTTGCGCTCAACATATACATTTATATTTCGTAGATTAAATGCACATGTCCATGAATTTCCATTTTCGAATGTCACCAGTCCTATTGCAAGTCAAAAGGGTAGACAGGTGTACACACCTTGTCACCAACTTTACACAAAAATTCTGCTTTCTTTAACATTGAGTCTCTTATTTCTGTTTCTCCCATGTTCTTTTCAGCATCCTCAATTTCTGCATCTAGTTTCTTGAGTTCAGCTTCATTTGCCGATTTCATGTCTTTCAACAGTTTGGTATCAACTTTCCATCCCAAATCCTTACACACTTCCTCATACCATGTGGCCATACCTATTAATTAAAATGATGATTATGATGAAGCTTAACCATAAAGCTGTGATAATAACTTGAACATCTTATATTCAGAGACCATAAATGATCAAAGACAAGTCATAAACTATCAAAAAGGTTACATTATGACTAAATTCATAATAATAGCTTTAAAATGGGTTCTCAATGGATACGGTACAACAAATAGTCACCAGAACAGATCCATTGGGATACTAATATGTTACAGGCATTGCCTGAGTAGTGTGAAGCTGATTGTTACCAAATACAAAACCTTCATAATTAAACTTATCAAGTGATGTTAAAATAGTCAAAAGGGATCTAAAATTCTCTTTTCTCCCCTTCTGCATTGCGATCTTTGTTCACTTTTGGGTGTAGAATTGCAAAAAACGGGATGAATATAATTGTCTGCCAGGTTTTGGTGAATATTCACGATTTTGAGATAGAAGGATACAATAGTTAAGAGGTTGGTTAGGTCTGGTGTGACGTCGGTGAATGGTTGCCTTGATAGACGAAAATAATGGAAAAAAGTGGCTACGGCTCGTGTCATATGGTTTAAGCTTATGTACATACGGACAGAAATTCAGACTCCTGTAGTTAGACAACTATCGGTAATTATAAGTAGTGACTCAGTGAGCAAGTCAAATACATGTATCGTTAATATACATGTGCAGTGGTTGCTACAATTTCGAATTTTAATTTTTTTTTTTAATTGCATGACAGGCAAAAAAAGCCTATTTTTTCACACAAGGATTACAGATTTATTTCCTTCACGCTTGAAGTTTTAGGTTGTATGGCAGAATTTACTACCGTAAGCAATTCTACTGCATGAGTGAGCTCTCGTTGAAATTGGACACTTTGCAGTATATCTCAATGCTTTTTTTAGCTATGGTATGTTCTCATAACTAAGACAAGACCATTCTTATCTACATGTACACTAGACCTAGTGTTGTTACTTTAGTAATTGTGTCTGATCGGACTATACGTTCTTTCACTGTTATTGTCCATCCCTAATAATTTTTACACCACCTTGGTTCACGGCTATGCTTGGCCAATATTCAATATCTAGGAATGGAATGTTACCATAAACAAATATTCCTGCTGTACTTCGATTAACCGACTAAACTGTCAGTATTGATACGGTACCAGTAAAGTTTTTATATTTAAGAATTACATAAAACCGATTAATACATATATAATTGAAGCATAGCAAAAATTTTCGTTTATGCATGGTAACATTCCGTTACTAGATTTTGAATATTGGATAAGCATATGCTGTGTTATTTCCATATTACATGTCATTAAAGTCGGACAGTAACAGTGAAAGGACATTATAGTCCGATCAGACACCGTTACTAGTCTAAAGTAACTATAGTACATAGGCCTAGTCTCTGTTGTTGTTCTTAGTGTTTAACGTCAGCTTCCACCAAAGGTGATATTGCAGACATGTTGTCTTATCTTCATTTTTATTATCTTAGCGCACACGTAGCCCGGGTCTTTCCTGTGGGAGGAAACCCACGAGGTTGAGATGGTGCCCCTATCTCCAAGCCACATATGCTCACACCTGAGATCGAAACCACAACCCAGAGGTGGGTGACAGGCCAGTTAGATGTCGAAGAGTGAGACTCTAGACCATCAGGCCATCTCGGTAGCATGTCATTTCGGTCTGTGTCATTTCAGACTCAGTTTGATGACGGTTCAGACTTTACTTGACGACTTTTCGGACTCGGTCTGGCGACATTTCGGACTCGGATGAATACTTAAAAGACTGTTGAACATTTGTGTGATATATTTGTAACAGCTGGGGATTTTTTTGTGTTTTTTTTCGTTTTATTTGAGTCCGATAGTTGTTTTGTTTTATTTAATTGATCGGCTATTCTCGAGACCGCTAATAAAAAGACAACACTGATTTTACACTGCTTGTTCTATTTAGTTTTGTTTCATCGGCGAGTATTGAACTTGACAATATACAATATTGTTGAAAATTTGTGTATATTTAGTAATACTGCTAATGTTTTTATAATTGTGAAAGCCTAAATAATTGTCTTTTACGTAAGTCGGAATAATTGAATCAACATATGGCCGCCATTATTGCTGATTGACAACTCACGTTTTTCCTCGTCCACTAAAGAACTGTAATGTTTCTTTGCGCATACTATAATAATATAGGGATTATCGGTTAATCAGCTTTAATTATCCACTTTGATCGTTGCCATTTCTAAAATTTTCCAGAAAGAGTTTTCTTTGTACGCACTAATTTATCGATTGGTACTTCTATCTATGGCCAGCTTGTCAAGGAATGCATGTAAACGTGTAGCTTCTGGATCATTTTGAAATAAATTCTACCGCATATTATCCTTTTTAAAAAAAATTAATTACTTTTAGGGGAAACGATGACAGTTGTGTTCAACCTTTCTTTTCAACTTATTCCCGAGTTCGAAACGTCACCTGCCCGAGTCCGAAATGTCGCGGCCATATATTTTTTGGTCGGAAATGATGTGGGTCCGAAATGATGTGGGACCGAAATGACATGTAATATTGTTATCGCCATCCCAACCCCCCAGGGCCAGTCCTAGTCTACTTAAATCTAAGTTATTTTATAATCATATGACCAGATCTGATGTCCCCACTCCAGCTAGTGAAATAGAATGAGTGTGTGCTTCACAAACTATTCCTTGTGAAAAATCGCGCATGCTTAAAGGGACAATAACACTCTTGCTGACTTGAAAGCTCCAGAAAATAAATAATATCTCTATCTAAGTACTACATGTTTAATGTCCTACCTGTTGTGTAAATTATCCATTACATTCTATTTTACTTGTCCAGAGGGTTCGAAAATATTTTAAAATCGAAGTTTCATTTGAAAAGGTTAACGTTAGACGTTTCAAACCATTATTTTGAATTTTTCAAAATTTTTAAATAAGGTGTGTTAAGATGAAATTTGTATCATCAATTAATTGAAATATTCTAAAATAGTACAATTTGTTGACCAGAATAAAGATTGGGACATATTATTCAGTTACAACAAAAGTGGTATTGAGCCTTTAAAAAGACATGAATTGGGTCAGGAAACGCGTAAAACATTCTGGCCGAGAGAGCTTCATGACAAATCAAAATTGAATAATGACAACAGCAAAAATATCAATACGACCAAAACAATCACCGAAATTGGTCGGTAATGCTTCCAAAACTTACTATCGGATTTGATAGCATCCAAAAGTGTCTTCTTGAGTTCACTGTCATTCTTATGTTTATCTGTTCCGAGTAAATATTTCCACTGAGAATACTCTAAATTTGGATTTTTTGCTAACCCTTCTTCTTCCAAATTTTCCACCGGCATGTTGCTTGAGTGACGTCACAAAATCCACTGCGGAACTGTAAAATTTTGGTTGCCGAGAAACGAAACGAAATTGAACAATAGCAGACGATTTTTTTACTAACCGGCAATGACCAACGACCCCATCCCCGAAGCGCCATTTATTAAAGCGCAAACAAGGGCATATCAATCTGACCCCCCACCCCAATCTGTTTTACAGACCTAATGCGACATCCGTCTTTTATCTCTGTCCAAGATGACTGACCTTTAAAAGGTCAGACCGCTGTGGTTCTAAGGGTGACGTCACATCACAATGTTTACCAACAAAACAAGATGGCATCGATAACGCCAAAAAAGATTACTTCTGTGGCTTGTTTTGTTGTTTTAAAACAAACACGAGCAGGTCAATCATATTAGACGGTAAAAAATGTACTTCTGAAAGAATTCAGAGTAAACAAACAGAAAAAAACGTCAAATTGATGGTCACACGTGCGTTGTTTACATCGAACGTAGTAATATGAACAGGTACGGGCAGAATTATATCGTTTTACCCATTTTACGCCTCCGCGTACTATTTTCTGTACCTTTTTACACTAAATATGGAATATTTTTTATCAAGATATAAATCAAACACCTTTATTTATTTTTCTAATACTAAAAAAAAAAAAATGTTTCAGAATTTAATATGTCGAAAGAAAAAAGTTAATATTTTGTAGTCATTAAGTCGCATCGATGTCATCCTTATCAGTGATTGTAGCGGCCAAGCGAATATTCACTGCGGATCTGTGTGCCCCCAACCACCCACCCAACCACCCAACCACCCCAACTTCGGGGCCTACGGGATATTAAAACATTTTTCATATAAAGTCTATAAAGGGCAAATGTTAGACAGGCCTCTTGGCCTAATTTTCAACCCTTTGAAAATAAAGTTATTATTACCGGTATTTAATTATTATTATTATTATTATTTATTATTATTGTCATCATCATCAAAGAGACACGTATGGTGGACTAGAGATGGAATGAATCCCGATAGTTAGAGTAAATTTCTATGGTTGGCTCTATGAAAGACCAAACAGCTCTTTATTCAGTGTTCTCAATTCTTAGTTCTTAATTCATAGTCCTTAATTCTTATTTCTTCATTTGTAGGCCTACACTACAATTGGAAGGCCTATCTTAACATCAATATTTGTTTTATAAATCAGACATTTGTCATATCAGATTAGGATCATTCCATGTCAAGTGAACAGAGCTTGTAAAGTGACCCCCTCAGAAAATTATGAAAAAAATATATGTTATCAAAGGATCGCCTACATAATTAGGCCTATGTAAAACTGCAAAGTTATATGACTCAAGCATTACTATTGACTGAGATATGACCATTGGAATCGGGGTACCCGTTCACAAGTAGGCTACGTATATATGAATGTGCAAGAAAATATTTTCCAATTTTGAAAAGGTAGAGCCTATTGGCCTTTGGACCTTATAGTAGCCTAATGGGATGCATATCTTGTAGTCCCTATTTCGTGTTATGGCACATATTTTGACGTTAAATACTCCATTTATATTTACATACCTTTAACAAAGATCAAATTTGCACGGTACTAAACTTTATTGAATGAGGGGAAGGGGGTGGGGTATTTAAAGGAGCTAAATCGCTATTCTATGGCACCAAGAAATGGACACAAATAGGTCGCAAGTCGCAACACATATTATAATAATGTATTATGAAGGTATATATAAATTGAGTGAGAAACAAAATCTGTTATAAAACTTCAGACAAATATATCGATTTTCTAAACGAATTACCCCTGCCGGAGAACAACCAGCGGCTGCCAGGTAGGATACGCCCACATTTTGCAAGAGATGGATTGAGAAGAAACTAAAAACAAAAACGATTTTTTGTACTGTAATCAGGTGCCATAATCCAGAAAGTTGTTGTCTGAAATGCGCAAATATCAAAAGGGACTAAGATTTTTGGAATATAAAGATATGTTTTAAGTTTCATCAAAATTGTGACCTCTATAGAGGGTCCATAACTTTCGTATTACATACTTATACACAATTTGCGTACAAAGAGCGGCGATTTTGCCGGACAGTTTCATTTCGATTTTCCCGAAATTGAATTCAATCTTCATTATGGTGGAATGGTGATATATCTAAACGGTTTTTAAAATCGGAAAAAAATGTGACCTCTAGAGAATCCACTTGTAAGCTAAACATGCGATTTTTCGACTAATCAGGGGTCATAATCCAGGAAGTTACGTGTGATTATCAAAAGAAATCAAGATCTTTATGATAAAAAACATATGTTTAAAGTTTCATCCAAATCGGATAAAAACTGTGGCCTCTAGAGGGCCCACAACCTTGATATACCGTATTTTTACACTCTTCGTGTAAAAGGAGCGGCCATTATATCCGTCAATTTTAGTCCGATTTTCACGGATAAAAATTGTGACCTCTATGGGGACAACAAGCTCAAAACGCGATTTTTTGTACAATCAAGGGAAATAATTCAGGAAGGTACGATCCGATATGCGCGAATATCGAAAGGAACCAAGATCTTTGGGATATAAACATGCTTTCCAAGTTTCATCAAAATCGGATGAAAATTGTGACCTCTAGAAGGTCCATAACCTTGATAAACCATATTTTTTACACTATTTGCGTACAAGGAACAGCCATTTTGTCCGGCAGTTTTGGTCCGATTTTCACGAAATTCGAACTCAACCATCATTTATGTGTAACGGTGATATACTAAAACGTTTTTTTTAAATCCGATAAAATTGTGACCTCTAGAGGGACCACAAGGTAAAAACGCGATGTTTCGTATAATCAGGGGGGCATAATTTAGGAAGTTACGATCCGATATGCGCGAATATCGAAAGGCACCAAGATCTTGGGGTTATAAACATGCATCTCAAGTTTCATCAAAATCGGATCAAAATTGTGACCTCTAGAGTGTTCACAAGCTAAAAACGTGATTTTTCGTACATTAGGGGCCATAATCCATGAAGTTATGGTCCGATACAAGCCAATATCGAAAGGAACCGAGATCTTTGGGAGATAGACACATATTTCAAGTTTCGTTAAAATCGGATAAAAATTGTGACGTGAAGACTGTCCACAAACAAATTGTGGACGGGCGGACAGGGGCGACGGCATAATACGTCCACATGAAAATGAGGGCGTATACAAAAGTACTTAAAGGAGCTAAATCACTAATATTTGGGACCTTGAAGTTGACACAAATTGTTCGCAGCTCATATAATAATGTAATATCAATGTATATAAACTGATTTACATTCAATCATTTCTGTTTTTACTGTAATTTCTAATCAGTTATGTTCGGCGAAATACGGCAGAAGTCTCAATCGAATGGCAATCTCTAGCGTCGGGTTATTCCAGTCTACACTGATGGTTTTTATTGCACATGCTCTCCAGATAAGAATATGGCATCACCGTTTGACATGAATTGTGGAATATGTCTAGCCTCATTCTTCGAGTCCCTGGTTATAAATGGCTCTGAAATGCAATCGTGTACCAACGGTAAAATGTTTATTTTGTCTTAAATATTGGATATCAGAAGTCTACCTTTTCCCGGTAAATTCACAACATTAATGTTGATTTGAATTGACAAATAATTCGTGTTTTCAACGTGTAAGACTTTGGAAAATATTGAGTTACAGACTTAGCTACTTTAACTAAGTTTGATTGTAAAGCAAGTAAATTCTATGGCCTTTCAAAAATACATAAATGCGATCTAAGCTTTAGGACAATAAAGCCGGAATGTCTTATTTAACTGATATTCTTTTAAACCCTCTTGCTCCCAAAGTTAAATCTTATATAAAGGATGACATTAACATCCTTAATCAACTGCCTCATGAAATTAACGATAATGAAATACATGTATTTGTAACATTAGATATCTGTAGTTTCTATAGTAATATCTCGCATGATTTGTGCCTGGAGACAGTCAATTATTGGATAGATAGATTATCTCTACTTCTACATATAAATCCCCGTTTTTAAAAGACGTTTATTCTAAAAGCTGTCGATACTATTCTCAGTACAGGAAAAACACTTTCGAATTTGGAAAGCGTAATTTTGTACAAATTAGAGTCTGTGCCATGGGCTCGGTTTGTTCACCAGGTCTTAGCGTCGTAATACAATTTTTAGAAGAACACTTATATACAATAAATGAAAACAGATTTGGTATTAACTATAGAAATTACATCGAAGAGACATTTAAAACGTATTTAGACGACGTGTTTCTCATTTGGAAAACCAGTCTTGGCCAATTAGCAGATTTGCACAAACCATTAAATGATCTAGGACTGGACAATATTTGAAATATACGTTCACATTCCTGCAAAAAGTTTCGCCCCCCCCCCCCCCGTTGCTCTGAGCTAGTTACGGCCCTGTTGATATGTTACTTCTATTATGAATGATGAATGTGGACGTATATTGCCGTCGCCCCCCCCCCCCCCTCCTCTCTCTCTCTCTCTCTCTCTCTCTGTATGTATGTGTGTGTGTGTGTGTGTGTGTGTGTGTGGGGGGGGGGGTTGCGTGTGTCTGTGTGTCGCCTACACGTCTCAATTCTTAACAGAACCTTTTGAAAGTCTGCATACCACCAAGGATGACCCCTATTGTTTTTGACCGACCCCCAGGGGCAAAGCCACAACCATTTTTTTTGTGTGTGTCTCTGTGTTGCCTACAGGCGACAATTCTTAATGGACGGATTGTCTTGGAAATTGGCATAGGGGCCTATGTACATACTGTATTCCTTATATCCTAATACTAATTAATGCTAAAAATTTAGTTTACGTTCTTGTGTGTAATTGCAATTGTTTTACATAGGCGAATGCGGTACTGAACTGCGTGCACGTATCCGAGTACACAGACAATAAAGTATATAAATTAATCCTGTTTTGAATGTCTCTAAACATTTAAAAACTTGTGCTAAAAAATTTGAATATCAAATGTAGTATTTTGCCTTCTTAAAGTCAAATTTGACGATATCGTTCTAAGAAGAAACATGGAATTGCATTTCACTGACAAGTTCTTACCAGACTTAAATGCTTAATTTGCCTTACCCCCCCCCCCCCACTGTATAAATATAAAATTTATTTTAATAATGTACTATGATCAGATTATAGCAGGAAGACAGGAAGACTATGTAAATTTATGTCATGTTATGTGTTATATACTTTATAACCTTTTGTTGTGTTTACCTGATATTATTCATAATCCATTGCCATGGAAATCTATTATTCTACGAATGTATATAATATGTATGGTAAAAATTATTAACATCAGATGACATTTATAGAATGCAGACAGCTAGCTTATGATTTGTTCTATATCATAACGAACAAAAGTGGTTGATTTTTTTTACCGGGACGTATTTATGTATTTATTTACCGTAAACATAGAAGTACTTGTGCTTGATCTACTATAATATATATATAAACTGATTTACATTCAATCGTTTCTGTTTTTACTGTAATTTCTAATCAGTTATGTTCCAAATTTAATCTACAAAATACAATTCATGAATCTGATATGACAGATGCCTTATTTGTAAAATAAATATCGATTTTAAGATAGAAATATTTATTGTAGTGTTCAAATGTCGAAATACGACAACAAATGAAGAAATAAGAATTAAGGACTATGAATTAAGAACACCGAATAAAGAGCCGTTTGTCTTCCATATGAAACGGCCAATGGTAAAGTTTGATTTCTGTGTTTTGTCGTAACTATTTAGCACTGGCTGTCATTTTCAAACATTATTTTGAGATAACATTTGTTCTGCGTGTTTTAAGATTTATCTTTTGATAACGTAAGTTGGGAAAAGTTGAGTTCCATATCTAATCTGGGTCATTCAATTGGGTAATATTTATCATAATTATTTCTTTGCAGAGTTTAAAAGTAAGAGTTTTAAATCAATACCAGACTGCCAAACATTTATCATCATCAAAAATTATGCATGGAAAAGTTTTCTTATTTTAGGGGGGTCTACCAGCAGTAGGGCTAAAGCGAAAAAGTGTACCAGTAAACCACAAGCATCTAATATCTTCTCTAAAGGCGATATAGTGGGGCGGTTAAGGAAGAATTTTTGGTAGAATTGTGCATTTCGGATTAAAAGCATGAAACTTGGCACATAGATGGCATCCACCCAGCAGCCCCCCTGGTAATCGTTACGGCGATTTTTCTCAAAATGGCCACCAATTTATTGAAATACATATATATCTTTAGAAGTATACATTGTAGAACCATGATCTAGGTGTCTAAATGTATTGCTCTAAGGTCAACCAATCCAGCGGACACAAAAACATAAGATATAATCAATTACATCAAACTTAAAAATAAATAAATATTGGAAATAACTTTTCAAGCTCATTTCACTCTTTGATATGGTTTATAATATGTAATTTAAAGTGTTTTCAGTGTCACTGAACTTAAAATCAATCTAAATATATAGAGTTTCCAAAATCCAAAATGTCGGAAATTCAAAATGGCGGCCAGAATTTCCCTAAAATGGTCGATTTTTCGAATAATCGTCATTATAAAGTTTGATATGGCTAGTGATATACGATTTAAAGGGTTTTCTGTGTCACTGAACTTAAATACAACCTCAAAAGAACAGTTTCCAAAATCCAAAATGGCTGAAAATCCAAAATGGCGACTACAATTTCCCTAAAATGAAAGATTTTTCAGATAATCGTCATTTTTTCGGTTCTGTATGGCTTGTAATAATGTCCTTTATTAGGTTTTCAAAGTCAATGAACTTGAAAATAACATCAGAAATGAATTTTGAAAATGAATATTACCTCAAAAATGAATTTTGAAAATGAATATTACATCAAAAATGAATTTTGAAGATGGTAGATGATGGCTTAAAAATAAAAAGGGACAATTGTGAATTTTCCTCTTGGATTGGCTTGTAATAGCAAAGAGTAGTAGTTATTTTGTAGTAACTGGAATTGTTATACTGGATCTCACATAAACAAGATTTAATATTATTCCAGCAAAACAGTGGGGCATATATATCCAGTTCTTACGAATTTATCTATTGTTTATGGTTCGAAACAGTGGTTCAGTGAGTAAGACTCGCCAAGAACGAGGTCCGGGGTTCGATCCCTATGTTTGCTGAGAAAGTACCTCATGTTTTTCCAGGAGGCAGCATGGGGGCTTCTCAAGAAACCAAATATATATGATGTACACGTTGACGTGCGCATAAAAGAACTCCAAACAGTTGGAATTCGAAATAAGAGAAGGCCATAGCACCACTGTCTGGACCAGTTTTCCTCATAGCACACTGGTTGACGAATAACAATATTCATTAACTTTGTTAGTACAGAGCAGTAGGACATTAAAGCCCATTGCATCATTTCTGGTTTAGAAGACTTATGTCCGGCAACCGTTTGTGGTATCATCTAGACAGATGGATTCATATTTGTCAGTCATGTATTTCACAAAGTGAAAAGTGTAAAATGAATCATCAAAGTCTCTATGTCCGGCAACTGGTAGATAACTGCCATCATGCTGTAAATACTAAGCTCTGCCAAAAGTCTAAAACTACATTGACGCAACGTATCACGTGACGATACTGATACGTGATACGGATGGGAAATATTCCACTTGCCAAAAGTCTCTATTGCATGCAGCATGTCGTGTACGTATAGCTTAAGACCGAGTAATATCCTGTACGTCGCACAGTATACCCTCATTTGTCTACGATATAACTACCACCGAAGCAGACAACTTCTACCAGTCAATGAACCAATGAAGTTCCAGTTAGAATCATAAAATTTATAATGCCCAGGAGAGCAGAAGGTATTGCGGGACATTTTGCAACCACCAACGTCCCACCCATCTACACCATGTGGTTCTGAAGTAATACTGAACATGTACGATTCTACGGAAATGATCAGGACATCTTGTGTGCGCTGGGTGGCATTTGTTTTAGTGAAGCCCAAGCTCCCACTTCAACTTACTTCGAAAAAGTCGCCAATTTCTATGGGTTGGCGCAGACATTGCTTGAGTGTAGTAATATAGTCGTTGTATGGAGAAATAAGATGGCATTATATTAATTAATGATTTGGCAAGTTAGTAATTTCAAACATATTCACTTATGTAGCGTGTACTAAATCAACTTAGTCTGTAATTGTCAGTTGACACATAGAGAGAGTTATATAGCCAAAACATAACTGTTTCTAGGTGTCAATAAAATACCACGAGATTACACGTGAGTGGAATTATTCTAATTGCATCATTTGGCTTAATTTAACCAATCATATCGTTAATTGCACAGGTTCAGGGCCATTAACAGGCTTTCTGTGAGTATTATAAAAGAAATCATAGTAAACTTTTAAGCAGACTTCCATTAGATTCCAGAGAGGTTCCATCTGAGTTCCTAGACAGCCGTGATGCTGGCTAGGGTGGAGAAATGGTTTTGGCTAGTATTGTTATATATTATGCTTGTATACGTTTATTCGGCTATATATATAAAATGTAGAAGCGAACTGTTGCATTGTTATTCCTGGTAAGACAAACGTCGTAAGAAAACTGTAAGAAGTAAATACACAACGTGAAGCAGAAGTAAAGACAGCTAGAGACAAATTCTAGACGATCACAAGACTACAGAAATATGTAGTAAGAAAAGATGCATGGGTCGTATGTAAGATGTGGCGACCGGTCTGACATCTCCCGCTCTCCACGTCTGACAGAAAGGCCCATGCTGCTACATGAGGCGCAGCATCGAATTCTCATTAGCTTCAAAATTAATCATAAAATATTAATATTAAAATACCTTCAGCTTCTGGTGTAATCGACGCACTGTATGGTTGAGGTTTTACCGTAGTTTTCAAAAGTTGTGAATATTCTTGCTGTTATTCCCGTGGTCTAGAAGGAATGAAAAATTATATCCGTTATAGGAAAATGGGACAGGTTCGTTGTGGTGTCCATAAAAAACGAACGGCTATATTAATGATGAGTCAATGGGCAGGATTATAAACATTTTTTTTTTGGGGGGGGGGGTAAAAATCGCGAAAATTCTTATTCCGGGATCCGCGAATGAATTTAAGCAAAAAATTGAAGGAGTTACGCTCCACTCAGAATTAGTTCAGGAAAATCATGTCTCATGGCGGTTCTTACAAACCCAGCATAGCATTAATTCCGGGTTATTGTAACAGGCATGAGAAAGTGCGCTGAGTGGCAACTCTGTATAGAATGAGATCTCTCATCCCGGAACTTGAATCAGTGAGAAAACCGTAAGGCTGACATTCGACCGACCACTTTCTAGTTACTACATGTACACCCCGGAACTCGAAACAGTGCAAAAAAGTGACCCGGTAAAGGGAATCCCGGAGAAAACCTTAAAGGCTATAACTTTCCAGTTGTTGTACTCGCGGGACCCGCGCGAAGCTGAAGCACCGGGTGATCGTGGGCCAGGGGAGGTTGTTTTTCCCCGACCATGCGAAAATGTTTAAATTACTGCACAGTATTACCTTCGAGGAGTTTGGGGATGTTTTATACAAGTGTGATGTTCACCTAAACATGCCACTTTCCATCTATCAAATAATACCAAAAGTATCTGATTTTCACGAGACATCATTGGTATTGCCTCACAGCTTCTTTATTTTTTTTATTTTACAAGATTTTCAAAATTTTCTGGGTGAGGGGGCACCTATAAAAAAAACCCCACTAGGCGTCCTTCAGGCACCGGCCGCGGTCACTACAAGGGAACTTTTTCGGGTATATCATTTCTCCTCTCGCCCAATACATCGAGCCCGTACACCTATGCACACCATATTGCAGTTTGATTACTATATTATATCGCCAGATTTAAAAGGTGGGTAAGTATGGGCATTTAATTGTGCTTTAATTGTATTCAACATGTAGATATCTTACTGAGAATTGCAAAGACAGATCACCAATTTCTGATTTATACGGTATTTGCAAAAATATTCATTTATCATCTTTCTTACAATGTTTGTAAACACACGTGCAATATAATATAAATATTAAGCCGTGTTTGATATTTGGGTATTATATTTGTGGAATTTGTGTGCAACTGACCCGGGCCTACCTCTCAGACAGTCGACGAAGTAAAGCTTTAGCAGTGCAAAACGTTAATAACTATAACAAAAAATTAAACATAATACGTCATTAATATCGGTATACACATGCAAATGATATTGATTGAAACAAGATAATACTGACGACAATATACCAAAACAGAGATAATTCCCCAGGAGAATTTGTACTGAAATCGGATATGAATTAATCCGATTATCGGATAAAGTTTCGGCAGAACAAACGAAACAAAATCTCTGTATGTGTTTAATGTTAATGTTAAAAACGGATTTATACAAATTTATTAAAAACAAAACAAGACACTTAATCGATATTTTCATTTTACAAACTAATATCTCACCAATCAAATACAGCCTGGTTTGTTCTTTGGATATAATAGAAGTTCATATTGCATCCTTGTTGACAGATGTCTTTTTATTAAAGTGTTGTCAGTATGGGTTGTATGTGCATGTATAACGCAGTGCTGTTGCTTTTGACTTTCAGCGGTATTTGCCAAACAGGTAAGAATATTTCATTTTATATAGACTTTCTATATTATAAATTTTAATCTTTTGATTTTATTCCGAGGTCCTGTTTTAAGAAAGTCTATTTCCAATCTGAATTTCACAGAAAATGGGATTACGTAAAGCCACAATTAGCCCTAAATTAGCGTAAAAATCCCAAACCCACTTGTAATTGAAAAGTTGAAATAGTTTGTGCATAAAACGAAACATAGTAAGAATAAGTATTCTGCACTTTTACAATCACACACTAGGAAATCTTTATAATGTCAAAAGATCCTATTTTTTATTTGCTTTCACATCAAATTTGATTGGTATCCGAAGCTTACAAATCGCACTGTGGACGCTGTGCTCGGCCTTTGCTTTAGCAAATGTATAATTATATGTATAAGCTCATTTCAGGTGAAGATGTTAAACTGCCACTATTAAAGATACATTATGGGAGATTTTTATAGAGAGTTGGCCATTCTTGCTATAACAGTTCAAAAGTAGATGATGAAAGAAGAATATATTGAAAAATTCAGTCAAATTACTTTATTTTGAACATAGTTATCATCGTTGTAATATTTGCCTAGAAATGGTAGCGAAATGTGTCTTCACCTCCGCAGATCGTTTGATTGACAGGCGTTAACTCCACCTACATATCTCGATTATCAAGTAAAGTTTTCAATGGCATACGGAAACGCTTTACAGCGGCCTCGCTAAGTACACTCTCGCTAAGTACACTCTATCATTTAGCCTCGATCTAACTGACGTATTTTCATCAGGTTACCCCTTATTTGATTTAATCAATTAGTGAAATCCTATTTAAATCCGAGCTGTAGCCGAGCCATCCGTGGGTCTACAGAGTTGATTTTGGTCTTTTTGTTTAAATAAAGATCTAATTTATAATTTCTATAACATCTGAAGCCTAAATTAAGACTTGCAATAATCAGATTTAGCTCTTGCATAATGCATGTTTAAATGTATTTTATACATGAAGACCTTTTTAGACCCCATCCCATCAACTTTGTACAAAATACACGATTTTATTCTAAGCTTAGCATACAATATATACATTCTAAAGGACAATTTAAGCTGCCTTTACGTGTTCCTTGCAAAATAGAAGATTTTTGACCGGACAGGGTGCTAAAATTGACCCATATAATTATATATGTCCTCTTAAAATGATTAAGTCAATTATGGAAACACGTTATTTCTATTTATTTCTTAAGGTTTTTGTGATTTTATCATTTTAAAAGACTCGAAGCAATGGCAGACCGCTATAGACGATTGTCAAGCGAATGGATATAAATTGATCACGATTAAAGACCAGAGCAAGCAAACAGAGATTATGACATACATGTCGACACATACAAGGTGAAATTTTATATACAACTACAGGGAAAATATGCATTTGCCAATAAAATTGATCAAAATCAATTTCTTAAGCACAGGGTCAGCTCAAAAGTGATTTGGTCGGTCTCATAAACGGGTTAAATGTAAAATATTGTCTGAAACTGATTTGAAACTGGTTTAATCAGATAAAAATTTGGAACAGAAATTTGCTTCCTTTACAGCAGTGTTAAGTGGGATTAGGTATAATTAAACGAAACACTGCGAGGAGTATGCTGGTTCTCTTGATGGCCAAATGCCTAACTGGCTGTTGTTTACTTGGATAATCCGCGTATTTCCACAGACAAATATCCGTTTGTTCCGGTAGTCACTGGCAAATTAAGGGATAGTAATTTACTATTATAGGCCTGTATTTCGCGTGCACGTTTTTGCGGCGTTTCGTGCGCGTTTTCGCCGACGATAAAGTCGGTCTAATAGAAAATAATGTTTCCGTGTAACCGGCGAAAACCCGGGCCAAAAACGCGTAAATGGAAAACGGACTTTACGACTAGTAACAAGATCGATTCCGTCCAAAACGACCAGATTTCGGTATATGCCAATGCACGTTTTCACAAAATGCGTGGAGCACACCCGTCAGAAGAACTTTAATCAAATCTTCTACTGCCGGAATTTATCACCTACACACCCCATTGCTTAACACTTTAAAAATATATATCTGCCGACTAGTAAATAGCGATTAACGAAATATATACCAATACACATTATCGCAAAATGTTTAGATCACGCCTATCAATGAACCCGAAAATGTTGTTATTGCTGCGCATAGCAAACTACATTATTTAAAACATGGGATCATTTACACTGTTGAAATAAGCAATGGATGCATAGATATTTGGGATTATTTGTTTGTTCAGCGGAAGCAGATGTATTATTAAAATACTAGATTCACAATTTTAATAAAGATTTATTGAGAACTGTGATGGGTTAAACTGCCCGGGATTCGCTATTTTTAAAGTCATAAGTATGATCTGTCACGCCTTCAAATATGTAGATGTACTCTGCAGTAGCAATCCTCACTCCTCATTCATCATAAAGATTACCTGTTATTCTCAGAACTACCGTTTCAGGTCATTTGATGGTTACTGGATTGGACTAAAATTTGACGGAGGTTCAACAGAAACGGACGAACATTTCTGTTGGAATACAGATAATACCTGTTTGTCTTCGTGGAGCAATTGGCGAAACAATTCAAGCGAACCAGACCACCTTAATGATAATTTGCAAC
Organism: Patella vulgata; assembly: GCF_932274485.2. NCBI lineage: Eukaryota > Metazoa > Mollusca > Gastropoda > Patellidae > Patella > Patella vulgata. The sequence goes on from NC_065885.2 coordinate 53,057,765, forward strand.
AACATTGTATTCTTCTAGACGAAACAAGGAACTTCCAATGGAGCTCGAAACAGTGTAATTTCGAAAAAGGTGCTATATGTGAATCAAATGGTAAGCCTTCCGTGTTGTCGCGATGTCATTCGTTATCTCAACCAGCCAGACGATATATCATAAGTGTAATTTGAAGGTCGAGAACGAGACATTAAGTAACGCATTGATACTGAATTCGAATGCCCCTATTACGCTCTATATAATAAGCACCCCCCCCCCCCCCCCGTTACTGTTTTGTTGACTTTTTTGTCATGAATAGAAGAAGAGTGTTTGAATTTACATTTGGTGACTATTTTTCATCAGAGGATTGTGTCATGCTGGGCTCTTTGTGGTTATAAAAATTAAGATGATCGGATTGTTCAAAATCGGATTTAACACTGAAGTCAATGGGTAGGGAATTGCTAGTCTTACTCCATGAGGATGCAGACCACCATTACATTTCATCATCTTAGAATTTTCAAACACGGATAAACTACATTTATCTGCTCTGACTTAAAACCTCAATTCTTACACGTCTTTCCTTTAGAAAATAAAATCTACATGTTTGCAGAGTACTTGCCACGCCTTCATTCATTAAGAAAGGCTTACCCATCACACCCACCCAAGAGACAATAGGGTTAACATTAAAGATGAATTATGTGAGGTTTAGATAATAAAAAAAATCTGACCGTTCTTGCTATAATAGTTTAAAGATAAATAATGAAAACTGAATATATTGAAAAGTTCAGTCAAATTAACAGGCTTTGAAGTGTTCACAATTGTCTCGATTATCAAGTACTATTGTTGTCATAATAAACAAAGTCTACATTATCCATTTTTAAATTAAATTATAAATGGCGATCGTGTTTCCAGTCATTAACAATCGCGACCATCCGAGGATCTAGAGAGTTGACAATGGGTTAATGGTGTCTAATTAAAAATGTATATAACATTCGAGGCCAAAATAAAAACTTGCAATATTCATATTTAGCTCTTACATAATGTATCTTTAAAGTCAATGGGAAAATCTTTGATGGGCTGCATCCTGATTACGTCATTACGTCACGTTCGATACCTTTTAGTCTGGGTGTAAAATCAATGTACAAATCTTACAATGGTGATGGAATTCACTGACCTGAAGATCCCGGGTTCGGTCTCATTTTTGGTTGAGAAAGTTCTTCGGGTGGTACAGGGCGGAGGGTCTGGCAAGGAACAGTCTAGTCGCTCGGGTGGGCATGCATACGTGTACACGTTGGCGTGCAAGTAAATGAATCCTTAACATTCGGAATTTCCATAATGGCGTATGTTCGTCTTAATTAGCCCGGTTGGTGCAGAAAGGCAAGATATTAGGCTCATTTCATTTATAAATATAATACGTACTTGTTTTAATTTAATTGCAGGGCCTACACAAAAGTTTAAGACGATTGCAACCAACCCTCCTAGTAATTCATTGTTTCGGTGCATGTATGAGGAGTTCAAACTGGAAGATGCTTTATCGATGTCGATGACAAAGAGCAGGATCAAGTGTGCTTTGACTTGTCATGAAAACTCTGCATGCAACGCATATATGTTTAATCGACTTAGTTCTCCGTCATGTATCTTATACAGACAATAATTTGAAACGCTGTTCTTTTTGTATGTACGCCAAGAAATGTTGTTTGCTGATTTGTCCAAGTACAGACCCAGAATTATCCAGTCTAACGACATTTAGGATGCATACTTCCATGTAGGCCATCTGCGGAATATCAGTCTCATCGAAGTCACTGCCTCCACGATAGTCCATGCCTACACAACCCCCTGTCTAGACTACTGTAATTCCCTGCTTCACTGTCTACCCGGCTACATCATGCAACAGCTACAGCGTGTACAGAATGCAGCAGCCAGACTGGTCACAGGCACAAAGAAGTTCGACCACATCACACATGTCCGTGCTAAACTTCACTGGCTCCCCGGTGTTATACAGGATACGATACAAGATCCTCCTACTTGTCTTCAAGTGCATCAACAACCAGGCTCCCCAGTATCTCACCGACCTCGTCACCAGTTATAAGCCAGCCCGACCTTGTCCATTGATCTACCTGTTGTATGTCCTGCTGGGTCTTTTGATACCTATATTTATAATATGTTTTTGCATTCGAATATCTTAAATGACAATTGATATCTGGCATAACGATGGGCGTCATTCCACTGTTCTGCTCCTATACTGGGCTAATGAAGACGGGACCTTGGAGCGGTTTTAGGAGACGTATTATACCTATATTTAGGGGATGAGTGAATTAGATTTCAGTAATCGAAAAGCAATCATGTGCATACTAATGATATTATATCTCGATATTTTGTTCGACCGATTGATTTCACTCAATTTACTAGTAATTAAAGGAGCTAAATCGCTATTCTTTGGCACCTAGAAATAGGTCGCAATAATAATGTAATAAGAATGTGTATAAACTGATTTACATTCAATCTTTTTTGTTTTTACTGTAATTTCCAATGTTCGGCGAAATACGCGAAGAGTGCATATTGAATGGCAGTCTTTGGCGTTTGGTTATTCCATTCTACTCCGGTAGTCTTCCCTTGTGGGATATGTTTAGCCTCGTTCACCGAGTAGCTCATTACAACTGGCGCCCGAAGGCATTCTGGCGCGCGATTCGTCTACCAAGTTTAAAATTTTCATTTGATCTTAAATATTGGATGTCAAAAGCCCACCTTTTCACGGTAATATAACAGCATCAATGTTGATTTAAATTGACCTATCTCGACAGAAATATTTTTAACCAATCCCAGCTAGACATCAAAGATAACACAGAACTAACAAGGAGGAAGTATAGATCATAATTGTTTGTATGGACGTCATTTGGCAGACCGGCTCTAACTTTTTCCCAAATTTTCGTTGGGTAGAACGCTTTCTATCACAGATGGAGCAACATGTGGCAACCACTTGCCCAAAAGCGCGTATTAGGTTCTTCATGAAAAACTTGAGATACACAAGCTGGAAATAGAGACAGGTAAACATGCAATTTCAGGCCCTGCATTTCAACCTTACCAACCTCTTAACTCTTGTATCCTTCCACATCAAAATAAATTATGAATATTCACCAAAACCTGGCAGAAAATGTATTTTCAAACCCTTTTCTTCGATTCTACACGAAAAAAAATCAACAAAAATTGCCATGCAAAAGGGGTAAAAGGAAAAGGGAGAGGAAGACTAAAAATAGCTTTGGCCCTTGTTGGGTGACGGCGTAGGAATATTTGGTGACCTGTGTCCTATTTCTCAGTCAGAAGTGAAATTGTTCGATGTGCACATTAGAAATAATGGCATGGGAAAGAATATCAAGACTTTCAAATCTACATTTGGGTGAACTAATGTTTGAAAATTAGTATTATTACTTTTACCTTTATATGTATTACAGATAGCGGATTAAATGTTTGTAACCCGCTATAAACGTATGTCATGTATATTTAGCCCCGTCTGCTAACTGTGCTTTATGTAAGATTTAGATTAAAATTAGATAACAAACAGTTTCAAAATAGTATAGTCTCGATTTCCATTGCTACCGTTGTTACGATAATAAAAATGTCTCGATTATCCACTTTTAAATTAAATTTCGAACGTGTTTCAATCTGTTAAAAATCACACACATCCGATGGTCTAGATAGTTGATTATAGACTTGGTATCACATGTGATGGCAAAAGAGAATTCTGCAATAGGTAGGTTTAGCTCTTAAATATTGCATCTCAGTTGAATGGTTTCAAGGATTTTACCACGTAGCTAAGCTAGGCATAAATTTATTTCCGATTATTTCAGGTATTCCTGATTATCTCCAGATTAATAAATATTATTTATTTGATGTCTCCGTTTTTTTTAATATACCATCTCGATTTCTTTACTAACCCATTCCCGAAGTCAAGTAATATAATAAGATATAATAATCCTTATTATTTTGATAACAAATCTATTTTCCCCGTTAGTATGAGTATATTCTTTTGAAATGTTTTTACGATCTCAACTACCAGACACCTAACTGTAATTTCAAATCTAAATATATAGGCGTCTATATTCTGTCTTGACCTTCAACACAGGTATTTGTAAATCAGGCTAGAAGTGATTTCTACAACTAAGCCCTAAGCCGAGGGCTGTTGCTTTGCATAAAATAGATTTATTTTGACACTATGCAACAAAAAACAATAGAAAGCCAGATAGAACTGTAAACTGTATCCCGCCCAAATCTAATTATTATTAATGGAATTATCTCCCCTTACAGAAGCTTTGAGATTAGAGGTTAACAAGATATTCAGAGGTTAACAAGATATGTGTTTTTTGATATAATCAGTTGTCAGTACATACAACAGGTAAAGCGCTAAAAGGGAATATTTAACAGGCGATTTGACAGTTATATGGACAGAACACGTGCGCAGATAGTATCAAATGTTGGTCACGTGCTGGGACATCAGTAATTCAATATGGCAGAGAGATCTGGTAGAGAATTTAATTTATTCTTCTTAAACAAACTCGCTTTGACTATTCCTTTTGATAACGGGTGAATACAGATACCATTTCTTGAATGTAGAAAGTTGAGATTTCAATATACTTCGATAGCATTGTTTTGTTTGGTATCGTATGGTAATTAGATGTGTAAAGTTGTGTTGTGTGTATGCACCCATTGACAATGATGTAAGGAGAAGAGAGGCAAGGGGGTATTTTATGGGAGCATATTCAGTTTAACTAGGCTATAAATCTACAGGCCTGTGTGAAGGAAATTCTGCAGAAATTCGATCATTTTCTATTGTTTGCGCAGCCCTGCACTGTCATTAACAATATCGGAAAACAACCAGAGGAGTTGCGTTTATATATTTTTTTATTTTTAAAAAAACAGGTTATAGTCGTTAGAAGAATGAAAACGTTAATATATTTTCGATTTCAGAATTTTAGGTTTACCTATCATTAGTCCCGAAACTTGTTTCTATTAATTTCGACGTTCCCATTTTCTGGCGCAAAAATTGATAGCAATAATGGGGCAAAAGTCACTGTGGCTGCGGGCATGAGTATTGCTACTCACGTACTCATTGTCACCAGACAACTGGTTTTAAGTTATATTTTAGTTGCAGTTTGTCGGTATCGAAATTTTCATGGTCTCCTGTGGAGGATTACAGTGCGAAATGTAGCTCCGTCTGTCACAGGAGGCTTCGGTCCAAAGAAAAGGTTAAAACCATGCAACATTGAAATCAATATGTAACCCGTTTGTAGTTTTTGTCAAAATCGAATTATTTTAAGGGGAGGTAATAGCTGACGAGGAAGTAATGACACGGAGCCATAAATCTAAGGACAGCTGTATAGTCGTTGGGATAGGACGAAAAACCGAGGTACCGTGTACATATAAGACATAAGAGTGGGCCATACATAGTGCCGCTGTCCGGGCAAAATTTACCTCGTAGCACAAGGTGTGGCGTATGCCCGTCTTTATTAGACCAGTCGGTGCCGTAAAAATATTGTGTGTTTTGTTTTGTTAGTTATACAGATAACTGGAGCAATATGAAATATGTAAACCTAAAATCAGTGAAATTATATTTTTGTTGTCTTTTTAAACGAAAATTAGTTTATTCAATTTATTTTTAAAAAAATAAGGCTATCGCATATCGATGAGTCCACATACGTACATATACGTGACAATCTTCTGTATACTTCTGTGTTTTGTTGGATAGTTGACCTGTATTGCCTATTAAGCTGCATTGTCAACGTTTTTGTCAAAAAGATGAAAATCTGACACAATTGTGACGATTTACGGCAAAATATCGACAGTGTAACCATAGCATTGGATACAGGTTTGCTGAAGAGATATAGTAAGATAAGTGGCGAATACCGTTATTGGACAAATGCAAATTAAATTGATGTGTCGCATTTGAAATCATAAAGGTCGAGTTTTCAAATATTTTATTTCTTGCAAACGTACTTGTTACAAATAAATATATATGCACTATACATATTTTTATCTATTAACTTAAACATACATTTTGTCCCAAATATGGTCAGCAGCACATGAACACGGTGATAGCCATGGATTTCCAGAAATGGTAGCCCTATCAATAACGAATTGCGGGGTAAGGGTTATTCTGGAATTCACGCGGCCGCGAACGTAGAAAAATGCATGACATTTCTCTTTCTACAGTTAATCCTAGATGTTTGTCGACTCTGTAAAATGTTCACAAACCCCTGGAAGAACACGTTAGTAGCATGCTGTTTAGCCAAAAAGAATCTCAGAATCTCTTCCACATAGGCTATACAGAGATGTGTTCACGTATTTAATTCCTCCATGAAATTAGTTATAAGCGATTTTACATCTGAAATATTTTCACGTCATGTGATATTGCACTTAAGTAACAATTAGGCCTAGGTCTATTATGTAGGTCTACACCGATCCTGGCCTTAGCTTAACCATGAAGCTATTCTCTCCAGTAGATAATTGTCTTCTTTATTTGGTAACGTAGACAGTAGAAACTGGGGATTTTTTACCGCTAGATCTGGTGAACCTTTACAATAATGTTCATGTAGGAGCAACATGTCCAACGCCATTTCGGAAAGAACTTATATGGAATGGGTAGAAAGGATTGACGGAATGGCCATGTGGGATTTGTCCTAGAGTTAGACTGCTGCTTACAATTGGATATGGCATTACTCTAGGAACACATATAGAATCACGCGAGAACACTCCAACAGGGGAACCCAGACTTGAATTAAGTCCCATATAAAATGTTTTATTGTCTTTTGAAAAACTCGTGGTTGGCGGCTTAAAACACTTGTCCGCCATTTTGATTTCTTCTTCTTGGGGGGTCGGTAAAATTATCTCCCCTTCCTTGTCACCATCTTCTTTCTGAACTCGGATCTTTTTGTTGGGTGTCGTCTGGTTGTCACTTGACGTGTCTGAAAATAGTGAAGGACAAGATAAGAGTGTTATTAAAACTCTCGAAATCAAACGCAAAGTCTCAGCATTTCACGCACAATAACGTGTTTTTTGACAGGTAATTGGTACCTATCATTTCACGGTGATTGAGTGGGCTATTTTGTTACGGCGGATAAACACAGTTGTGATTGAGATGTCAGAAGTTGTATGAATATATATAAATATTAGACGGTTAATTTTATTTCGCTATTGATAAAGCTGACACCATTTTATGAAGAGTTGTTAAACAGTTTTCAAACAGATCTCTCCTAAACCCATGGAAGCGAAACCATATCGCGAGACTTTGTTCTGCTTGTCGATAAGTGTCCGTCCCCAGTTGAAGAAAGTTATTAAAACAAAATAACCTCTTTGTTGTGAATATATGGAATATTTAAAGGCGAGAAAGGAAACTAGGGGGAGCCACTTGTTATAAAATCATTATTATTCTAAAGAAAAGATGGAGGGATGATAAAGTGCTAATCTCATCATTAAAGCACGCATAAAGCTTTTCCTTGGAGGGATGTAAACATGATAACTATCGTCTTCACACTCTTGTAAATTATTTATAATCTTTTACGACGGAATAATTTAGCCGTCTCGAAGCTTTAATCAAATCTTATGACCGTTCACAGTGAAGCGAGACGGGAAAACACCTGCCATAAGACTAATGAAAGTAACAGTCATTTCCTCGCGCTTCCCACAAGCGCTCGTGAGCAGGACTGGAAGAGAATGATGGGTAATTATCCCTTGGCCTTTAGCGACAAAAATTTGATATCCGCACGCGATCAACTATTGTTAGACGCACTATCTGAAAATATCTTTATTGTCGAAGGCCGAGTTAAACACTCAAGATGACCTGACCGCACTTCAAATTGAACCTAACGACAGTTATGTAATTTTATGATAATATCATGTGTTGGCTATGGTTCAATTTAATAAGAGAATATTCGTTTCGCATCTTCTTGTTAAATCTGATCAAAATTTTCATTTAACGTGTTAAACTCCCCTACTTTCAATTAAAATCTACCGTGCTGTTCTTAAGCTGTATCTAATTTATTCATGATTAGTAATCAAGCAGCATAATCTCGAATAAAAAGAATAATTATCACTAATTGAAAAAACAGAAATTTTGTCACATAGTGTACCTGGGCTGAAATTAACTCGAGAAATTCACACAGCCAAAATACAATTTTAATCCTAATATTGACATATTATTAGATAACTGATTCATCACTAGCGTATATGGAAAATATAGGCTTCGTGATTATTCAGATTAATTTAAATATGATCTATCTTTAAAGGGACAATAACACTCTTGCTGGCTTGACAGCTCCAGAAAATAAATAATAGCCTTATTCTAAGTACTAGATGTTTAAGTGCCCTACCTGTTGTGTAAATTATCTATTAAATCCTATTTTACTTGTCCAGAGGGTTCGAAAATATTTTTAAATCCAAGTCAAATTTGAAAAGGTTTACGTTAGGCTTTTCAAATCATTTAGTTGAATTTTTCCAATTTTTTTAATTAGGTATGTTAAGATGAAATTTGTATCACCAATTAATTGGAATATTGTAAAATAGTACAATTTGTTGACCAGAATAAAGATTGGGACATATTATTCAGTTACAACAAGAGTGGTATTGAGCCTTTAAACTCTTGGGCTTCCTTTACAAGTAAACAATTTGTATAAATAAAATAGATATAATTGGTACATTCTGTGGGAATTATGAGCAGCTGATATTTTTTGGACTAACTTCTATTGACTATTTTTTTCACTAAGTGGTTTTTAGTGCTTGAAGCAGATACAAAGTTTCCACGCGTCATCACTTTTCACCACCGTCCAAATTACAAAACACAAACTTGACGTGTACACGATATTCCTGTCAAATAAAACAATTTCTAAAACACTCGAAAAGATGTCGATATTTTTCCTTTACACAAACGCTTTCTTGATATTTGCTTGATAAGCTCGCTTTATTTTCGTCTTTCAATTTTCCTTTTAAAATGAAAAGTTTGACATTTATTCAACAACAATTAACCTGTGAAGTTGACGGCCATCTTGACGTGACGAGCAAGGAAAAATAAAAAAATTCAACGGCCGATGACGGATTTAATTTACTTTTAAGCTATAACAAATCTGTTTTATTTGTCGTCTTCAATTGTTTAAATTCACAAAAGAACCAGGTAAATTGACAGTTGACATGTTTTCTAGGGTTTCTTCCAGATTTCCTCTGTTTGTATCGCTAAGAGAACATATGGGGCGAGCATTTGGCCATTGTTACGTGAAAGTTATGAATTTCATATTAAGCATTTGGTAAAGAAAGAACTTGTTCTGTATCGTCCATAATAGTTTTTTTTTCGTTTGATCTTAGGATCATGACCTTTCACGACACATTTATTTGAACCTTTGAAAATTCTTACAAATATGTTAGAATATCATCCAAAAATGGAGAAAAACTTCGATGACCGGACAAAGATCATTTTTGTTTACCCAACCGTTGTTATTTGCCCATATTAAACTTGTAATAGAAAAAAAGGTATATAAGTATTAATTAAATGTTTAAATGTTAATATTTTGCTTATTTCTATGATGTTAAAAATTAATATCAATTATTTTGATACAATGTTTTAATTTTTCAGGCAAAGATCATGTTTTTCTGCCTAACCGTTATTTGTCCATATTAAAATTTAACAGAAAAAAGGTATAAGTATTTTTTTAAAATGTTTAAATGTTGCTATTACGAAAATTCTATGATAAAAAATAATCACTCTCAGGGTTTTTTTTCGATACAATGTATTAATTTTTCAGTCTGTTCTATTATTTTTCTCCCAATTTTTTTTAGGCCAGATCGTATATTAATTGGTGAAGCAGATTTTGTTAATTCTCACCTAATTGTGAGTTTTCCATATTTTACCAGTTTTTGTTATGGCAATAAAATTAAAGTTAAAACTGAATTTGTAAATGAACGACAGTTGGTAAATTGCTTTTCGTGATTCATATGTCGCAAAAACCACTTGAAATGTTTCGGTGGCTGATAAAAAAAGCCAGTGTTACGTTTTCAGAAAATTATGCTCCCATTTTTTTCAAATTTTAATTCAGGGTAATTAGACAATATGGAAGCTTCTTTTTTGAGGATTTATTCTTGAAATTATATGTTCCAATGATTTTATTGGTTTTTAGATTTTTTGTTTGTTTTATTTTATAAACGGTAACCCCCAAAAAACATCGAATGCACGGGTTTGTAAAATAAGTTCATTGTATTTAATCGAATATTTAACCAGGAAATCGTAAAATTGGGGTTTTACACCCACCCAACACAACCAAGTCATTTCGAATCTACATATTATAATAAAAAAAACACAACACAATTTATATAGAGAATACTTGTCGAAACGTCGTGCTATATGTGTATAAACCAGTGATTGTTTTCCATATAAATTGTGTTGTGTTTTTTTAATGTGCTCAGTCACTAAATGCCACTCAAGGATCATATTATAATACATATGTATTTTTCCCACGTAGGGTTCAATGGAGGGTGGGGGGTGTCAGGAGAAATTAAAGAAGACATAAACAGGTTAATAGGGTTGCGTTGATGAAAATGAAATGAAATGTATTTTTATGTCTTACTTGTTTGCATCAACCGGGATAAGGAATACGGGCATATGCTGTGCAGTGTCCTTTGAGAGGAATGTTGCCAGAACAGCAGCATTACGACCCACTTTCATTTCGATTACCAACGGTCAGAGTATCTTTAACGTGAATTCGTATCTTATTGTCAATTTAGAAAATTGTAAATAATGAAAATACGACATGATCCATTTCAAACACAACATTAGTAAAAATAATTATATATCTCGACCTACCTGCAACGTCACTTTTCCTTTTTTTAAACGCAGACCCTTCACTTCTTTCTAAAGTTCTTGCTGATCGGGGCTTATCGCTGGGCAGACTTGAGCTGCCCAATATTGTGGGATCACCGGATGAGGTGTCCAATCCTAATCGCTTACTGGTTTCCAGATCGGCAACAAGTGGTTGGACTAGTCTGGGATACGATAGACCTGGTATTGGTAACGGGTACCACGGTGTTGGATATCGACTACTTGGCATAAATGTTAATGCAGGGCGTGCTGGGCCTGCCGGACCATAACGTGAAGTCAGAATCTCAGCATCCATTGGAAATTCCGTACACATACTAGCATTACGCAATATTCTATTGATAGAACTAACACTCGGAATGGTGTTCTCATCACAGATTGTTTGTGCCAAAAGTTGATCACGAATTTCCCAAGCAAAGATGGACGGATTCTGCTGCTTCAATTCTAGAATTTTCCTTACAACTAAAGGTGTGGCAACTTGCTGAAAAGAGAGGTAAAATATTTTGAGACTGGTTATTAATGTCGCTCGCTATGTTGATAAACCTAATTCGTGATTTTAGTTATAGACTTTGACGTAGAGCATAGTATAAGTGCTACACTGATGTCCATAGGATAGGCATCCAGCTTTAATAAGTGATAAAATTAGAATTGTAAATGGGGGGAAACGGTTTGAGAAACATTTTCCGAAAATAGATTTGTGCATTGCAGATTATTAGCTACAAACATCGCAGTGTTAAATTTTATAGTGTCTGGGGTGGAGTGAAACACTTTTCCAAAACAAGATCATGATTATATCTTATTAAATTAAAATAACCTGTTCCGTTTATAAATCAAATGGATACTGTTTCACCGATTTATGAAATATATAAATGGTTCTGAGAAATGGAAGGTTTAATGGTACATATCAGGTTTTGGAAAAGAGGTCAAGATTTATCAATAACAGTTACCTTAGGTTTGCTGCCACCTATAGAACCTGGTTTAATGGAACCCGTTTCGTAGAACCTGGTAAGGATTTTACTGACACAGCCATGAGATACCAATAATTGGCGGGAAATATCACATGGTCTGACTCCCATCTGCGCAAGTTCCACGATACGTCTGCGAACCTGATCTGGAAGTGGTCTACCATTGACAAACACACCACCTAGCTGGTTGACGCCAGTCTGACCTGAAAATGAATAAAATAAATTGTGTACCAGGAATTGCGATTTTTAAAAAAAAAAGAGGAATCGCAAGGAGAACGTTTCTAGGAGAGAACGTCTAACATTAAAGTGCAGCTATCTACTTTTACTTTATCGAGAAGCATAATATTAAAGATCGCATTAACTATTCTGTATTTGAAAATTTAAGGCAAGTTAGTAAGACGTTGGCTCGTTAACCTGGAGGTCCCATGTTCGATCCCGGTGTTGGCGCAAGCAATTTCATCAGGATTTCCCGGTGTAGCAAGGGATAACGTATAGTCGTCCGGGCAAGATTTACTTCATAGTACACTGTATGGCGTATGCCAGTCTCCATTAGCCCTGTCGGAGCAGAACAGTATGGCGTTAATCCCCATTTTATTTCAATTCAATACTGAAGCGCGACACTCTAAATGAGCTACGTAACCCCTATTAACTATTTTGGCAATATTTTCAAACGAATTTTAAAATATTTAGCGCTGAAACTTTATAACAAACATTTGAAGAGTGTGGCTGCCCATTAAACTTTTCGAAATATTCATGTAATGATTAATTAAATATAAATTTTTAATAATGTTGATCATATTAATGTCTGTGAGTTGTCTCGGCTAAATAATGAATACTGTATTTGATTTTGATGATTTTTATTGATACTCTATCATGGAGGCAGCTGTACAAACTGTAGAAGACCATGCCTCCATCTATATACGGGTCTAATAATAGCAATCATTTCTAATTGTATTTGTTAGCTATCAATAACCTGTACGTTCTCGTCATATGCTTTCAAACCACTGAAACCACAAACATCAACTCTATCAACTAACATATAGGTTTAAAATTTCTCGCGTAATAAACTTCCATAAAAAGATGGCGCTGATAAGTGTAATGAACACGGTCTCTTTAAAATCTCATCTTGTCATCAAACGAAACGCAAACGACTTTCAATCTCAAAACGGCCCTTTTAACTTGTTTTAATAGAGCGAGGGGAGAACTGAATATTCCTTTTTATAAGGTTATACTTCATCAAATTCTTTTAGATAATTTTCTTCGCATCATTACAAAGTTTCTACCCATATAGTTCGATTCACGCACAACAAAATACGATAATTTCGCCCTAGCTATAAAAATTGCAGGGACTGAAAAGCACAATCAGTTGATGAAGAAGAAAAGGGAGAAAAGAGCATTATACTCAACTCATGTGGAACTTAACTATGTATTATTATTCAATGTTTTATTGTGGACCTACAAGTAACGCGTCAACATCAAAGTTCGCCGCCACCTCCGACAAGAGATGTAATCTGAATCAATTTCAAAATGAGGAGTAAATATCAAAATCATACACTATTATAAGCTATTCAATATGTTTTTTAACGAGTTAAAAACGATAGTTTGGATAATATTGAAACACTGATTTGAATCTACTGATATTTTGTCTCTATCATATATTTTGAGCTCAAACCACCCATTACAGCGTCACAGGAAAGATTAACGTAAAATCAATAAGGAATACTAAATACTGAAGTGATTTATTTGCAAGTTATTGACCCTACATATGTTACTGAAAACAATTTTGGAACTAATATAAATACATATGTATCATAATATCCATTATTTAAAGGAGCTAAATAGCTAATATTTGGGACCTAGAAATTGACACAAATGGGTCGCAACGCATAAATTAATGTAATATGAATGTATATAAACTGATTTACATTCAATCGTTTCAGTTTTTACTCTAATTTCAAATCAGTTATGTTCGGCGAAATACGCCAGAAGTCTCAATCGAATGGCAGTCTCTAGCGTCTGGTTATTCCAGTCTTCACCGATAGTATTTATTGCGCATGTTCTCCAGATAAAAATATGGCGTCACCGTTTGACATGACTTGTGGAATATGTCTAGTCTCGTTTTTCGAGTCACTTCTTGCAAATAGCGCTGAAACGCATTACGGTACACAATTCGTGTACCAATAGTAAAATGTTTAATTTGTCTTAAATATTAAATATCAAAAATCCATCTTTTCCCAGTAAGATCTCAACATTAATGTTGATTTAAATTGACAAATAATTCGTGTTTTCAATGTCGAAGACTTTGGATGATATTGAGTTAGAGACTTGGCTATTTTAAGTTAGCTAACCGTATCTATTTATAAACATATCCCTCGCCTATAATAATTTAAAAGATACAAATACATCATTAAAATTCGTAAAAATATAACGAATATATTGAAAATATAAACATAATATTTACATATAAAATCCAAATCCCATAAAATATTAATGTTAATATGACTTGTAAAGTAAAACATAATTGATTTTAATCTTGTCAACTGGACTCTATAAACTATTATATTTAATTGAGTTTTCTACATGATTTTATGTCAATAGAATTATTCCATAAATGTATATACATGTACATGTATATAATATATTATAGAGCTTCTATCATAATGCTTATCATAAGCTTATCATAATATTAGGAGGGTGGGTGGCCGAGATGTTAACGCGTGCGCGTTGGATCATAAGGTCTGTCATTGAGTCAAGTGGCGTGGTTTCGATTTCCCTCTTGTACGTGACAAGGAGTAGAGTCGCCTGTCCATCCTCGTGTTTTTTTCTGGTTTCATCCCACTAATAAAGACCCTTACGCGCAAGCGAATTATTGAAATAAAATTAAACCATATGTTAGTCCAGAAATAATCTAGTTTGTGTGAAGTGGACGTTAAACCCCATCTCTCCCTCATCATAAGTAGTAAATTAATATTGTTATAAATTATAAACACATATAATTATATACATTCAATAAACTTCTGTCACAAAAAAATCAACAGACAAAAATAAAATCATTAAATTTTGCTTTAAATGTGACAAAAACAATGTCCACGTTTCTTTTTAAAAGTTGATATAAAAATTGAGAAACAAAGTTACATACTTAAATACAAAGTATTCGAATTAGGAATAGTCTCAGTAGTTGAAAACTCAATGCGGAATAGGTTAGTATTGTCATGGGTCCAGAAAGAATAAATATTTTCTAGAGTATCATCGAAATATTTGCCGCACATTTGTATTGCTATATTAGCTTGATAACGTTGAGAGAATACCCTTCGAAACAGATTGGTATAATATTTTGATTTTCCGAATACTATCCCACCTTTGTTCATTGTATATATTCTTTGAGTGGTTCTAAAATAATTATAGTCCAGATTAATACACGTTATTATTATTTCATAGAGTTAAACAAATGCTATATCTGGTATAGATTGCAGTTGCTCATTTAACCTTATCTAATGTCGATATTCGTGTTACTAGTCTTGTTTCAGCTGTAATTCTCATCAAATAAATAAATTACAAGCTTGAATCGAAGAAAATCTATAGGTATCTCGTAAGCTTATTTGGATGTTGTCGTGCAACAAGTCTGATAATAGCTTTTACATTATACCTGTTTAATTCTAGTTACACAAGATAATTAGTACTTGCATATTGTATGAGTATTTAATCCCCACTGGCTGTCGTGTTCAAACGCATATAGTTTCAGACTTCAAAAGATTTTAAAACTCTTAACCACCCATCTATGTTGATGTGCGTCGTCAATACTGGATTTTATTTCTCAGATAACTTAGCTAAACATACGGTCAAAAAAAAGGGTTGAATTGAATTGGTGATTGGGTCTGTTCTCAACTCTTACTTTTTTCGTTTGAAAGATTATGCGAAATTTTGATTGTTTACTATTTTGATTTCATTTTTGGCTTACTGTGTCGACATTGGAACAAAACAGGGAAGGGGAATGGGGTGGGGGGGGGACAATTTCCGATATCATCCATAGACGTACAATATTCAACAAAGAGAGTTTGTCGTCCAAGAAAATTAACCTTTAAACTAAACATCAGATTTTAAAATAATGATAAGAAAAACTTATCTATATATTATACTTTTAAATTTATAGGGGAACAAAATAAAATTATACACCCCCTCCACCCCACCAGAACAGTGCTTTATCAAAAGATAAGTTATAAATTATACATTATTGAGTTCTTTACCTGTATGCGGCATCTTCATATCAGGACTAGTAATATAGATCAATATTTCTGTAAAATAAAATTGAAACAAATTATGTAATAAAACCTCCAAAGAACGGACAAATATATTCATGATGGCAAGCCTGGGATATTGATGACCCTCGTAGGTCATTTTCATCCTGCTAAAACTAACAATGATTTGATTTCAGCTAGTCGAAAGTTACGGCCATATTAAATGACGATTTCGCACTCGACTAAAATAGGATACTTGTTTTAAAATATGCGCCCTCAAGTTTGTTAAATGCCGAAGTAAGACCTAATGAGTAACTCCGACTTAATCCCATTCAACACAAACGTGCTGGAACCATATTATGATATCAGCAAGGCATAATAAATATTTATACTTTGCCGAGCAGTAGTTTTCAACTACGTTTACGGGATGTCAAACTAAACCATTTTACGTCGACTGAAATGATGAGTATTAAAGTACTTACAAGCTGTCTTATCACTGGACATAAGAAATGGGTTTACAACATTAAATATCAAATAAATCCATCCGAAACCCCCCAACGTTTATGTATACTTCTATTCAAATAAATATAATATATAGTAAACCCCAGTAACTAGTTGCCACAAACTGTTCTGACCAGATCACCATGTCAATCCATAACGCAAAAGAAATATCACAAAGTACATATATAAACCGAAACGATAAAATGTATAATATATTTTCTTTATAAAACTTTTCATACCCATCTACACTAACAATAAACATTTATACAATATTTGGAGTGACGCGAAACGAATTATAGACCCCAGCTATCATTTCGTTCCGCTTTGCTTAGCTGAAAAATAAATTTGTCAAGTCTAAGGGAGAATATGCTCGCTTGTTTGATTCGCTATAATTACTTCATTATCGCCGCTTCAAAACCATTTTATGTATAAAAGTTGAGCAAAGATGGGTGTCGTTGTTAAACAACCGTTTCGCTATTTAAATATGAAGATTCACGCTTTCTAATTTTCCCATACTTATACTCTCCCGGCTCATATAAAACCGATTGACAATAGCTTAATTTTCCGTTTTATTTCTAACTTTAACCGTTTATTACATAATTTGTAATATTTGAAAGTTACAATTAAAATATCTTTCCTTATAAATAAATACACCTTAACCGTTAATAAATAATTTTTAATATTTGAAAGTTACTGTTAAAATATATTTCCTTATAAAGACATGCACGATTTCATATCTCATCAACTTCACAAATAAAACACGGTAATATTGAAATTAATGTGCTTAAGTTTAGACCTGGTCTCTGCAATGCGCCACATTATTTCTACCGGAACACAAATAGTCTAAGAAATAACTATATATCCATGAGTTGGGTTAACCTTTGAGAAAGACTTAATTTTTATGAAGAAAATAAATTTTGAGTTCGTTAAAAGTTTTTTTGTCCTTAATGTCAATGTCAGTAGCTCAAATCAAGACCAATTACTACGTCTCATAGATGCGAAATCCACCCTTACATGTGTTCAAGTTATGGTATGAAAGCCCGTAGTCATAATTAACATGATATAAAATTTACAGATGAAAAGATGAAAGAGATGTAAGGAATAGTGGATATATAATAGACTATTATAGCTTATTGTCAGTACAAAGATATACATGCATGATATGTAATATGGTTACGGTACGCTTTTCTAATTATCTACTCATAACATCGCTTGATAAATTTAACAATCAGGCATTATACACCCTTTCTATACATCGCTGATGTTTGTATTCATCATTTTAAAAAAAAACCTTGATTTTTTTTCAATGATGCTCTGGTAGATGTTCTCGACGCTATTCAGTGTTGTATTATTTTCCACTACGCTTTCATCACCCCCACGAAATGCTCTATCGCTATCCAATAGTTTTCCAATAAGCGAAAATTATGTGTGATTTTCAGATAGCAGCATCTTTGAAAGGCGTTTTAAAAGACGTTTTGATTTTTCCTTCAGATAACAATGGTAGTTATGTATGCACCGAAAACACCTTTTCTTGAAAGTTTTTTAAAAAAGCGATGGCCATTATAAGACACTACATACTGATAGATAAAAGGTGGGTCTGTATTTTGATATGCCGTAACAGTCTTTGAATTTCTAAAATAAAAACTGAAAACCTGTCAATGAAGATATTAAATACAAATTAGGGTTATTTCAAAAGCAGAAGTCCTAAACATAACTTTTTTTTAAAGAAAAAGAAATATAAATAAAAATTAAAAGATTAAAACTCGTTTTATTGGTGGAAATATTTTTGTATCAACCATGTTTTTGATGTTGGTATGAACATTTGATTTATTATTCTTGGTATTGTCTTAAGAATTCGCTTGAATACAACCATATTATTTTTTATTGTATTGCGGAGCCGTTTATGGTATAGATGTATTTCGGCTTCAACTACCGGCTAATATTAGGTCCTGAATCACAACTAACATAGTCCAAAAGTCAACTTCCAGATTAACGGTACCAGAAACATTGGGTTCTAATCTATACTGAATTAATGTCCACATGCAGATACATATTAATGATACAAATGGAATAGGAATTAACGTCCTACTTTCCGCAACGATGAAGATGCAATACACCCGGACAGTCGCGTTTCCATGCGCCTACTCTGTCAATGATTATTTTACGTGCAAGCCAACGTGTGCATCGGTTTTTCATCTCATCCAAATGATTGGACGCTATTCCTAGGTAGACCCTTCATCCTGCACCACTGAAAAGGGGAGATGACGCGAAAATCAGGAGTAACTTTCTCTCGTGGTTGAATTCGGGACCCCCTGATTAGTGACCAAGCGTCTTATTCACCTGGTAGGTTTTTTTAATTTTAGTACTTGCAGAACATTTGTACTCTAATAAACACTCATTGCGCCTCAAATACGAAACTACATGTAGATGGACTTTGGATAAAGATTTTTTTTTTTGTTCTTATGAATACTGATGCACACAGAACTTGTGTGTGAAAACAGTGAGTACATCATTTATGAAGATATGATCAGTGGTTAGATACAATGTCTGAACAACACGAAAATAAAGAATCAAAGACACAGTAAAACTTATGCAACTTTCACTCTTTGTCAGTCAAGTGAAATAAAGTTGTAGGTTATGGTTTGTTATCGCTTACATATTACAATATCTGATATATCTAATTATACAAAATAGACTATTAGTTGCCATAACAAAACACCGACAATAAAAAAAGATTATTTTTCACGGTAAGGGACTCTTTTGAAGTTTTGATGCGTTCTCACTTGGTTTTGATGGTGTGAAAACACCGTGATGACCCGTATAACCAACTAACATATAAAATAGAAATATTTTACGTGTGAACGTATTTTAGGTACAAAAATAATGTTTTAAATAATTTATCTCGGTACCCAAACCCTTAACGGCTTCAATGGGTTCATAGCAAATATGGATGATAAACTCCAAATATTGTTATGATATGGAAAGCAAAATCAGTACAAAAAGACAATTTATTTGAATTATTATGCAAAAACATCCCCTCGTTATTTTCATAAATCTATAAGTATTTACTCATTTCCCCTTCTCATCAAAATCTGGACAGTGTGAAGTAATAGGAGATAAAAAGATTGCATTTGTCTATCTTAGTGATGGCTTGGTTTCTATATATCACTGTTTCAAGATCAAATGATTTTTTTTTTATATCTTCAATAAAGTTTCTGCAAAATAAATAACATTGATAGTTGTTTTGAGTAAAAATAGTACCCCCCCCCCCCCCCTTCAGAGAATCCAACCTAATGATTAACATGTAAATTAGAGTGTTTAACACCTTTGAAGAAATAGTGTAAAGAAATGCAATGCTTATGCTTTAATAACATTGACAGTTGTTTTGAGTAAAAATACCCCCCCCCCCCCAAAAAAAAAAGTTCAGTTAATCCAACCTAATGATTAATATGTAAATTAAAATGTTTAACACCTTTGAAGAAATTGTGAAAAGAAATGCAATGTTTACGCTTTACAGTTTCCTGCTCTTCCATAGTCGATTATGTCACAATCTTTATACAATTAATACGAAACCTTATACGCTTTAATACTATTTGGGGGCAGCTCAAGTTTGTAAAGCTATTAAACCCAAGCAATCCACATCCTTATTACATTAAAATAACAATAGACGAATCTTTTTTATCACAAATTGAAGAACCTCGCGAAAAATAGATCCACAAATTTATTGGGTACTAAAAATCAAAACCATTCGTTTCTTTTCAGTTCATAAATTTTTATCACCGGTGTAACCAGATTGTGGATTTGAAAAGAAGCGGAAAGACATGTTTTATCTTATAAGTCCTTAGAAATAAAGTAAGCGAATAAAAGGGTGAATCTATTTGGTAAAATAATGAAGTCTAAATTGAAATGAAGAAGCGAATAAACAACAACAATGTCTTTTAGCTTCGCTTTAGATGTTTAGACACCAGTACATAAAGTAGACCATACATCAATTATTCTATATGAATAATACATAGCCAAACTGGATACATTTCGCACCCTTTTAAGTGGAACTGGATAGAATAGTATATAGTTAGATCTGGATCTGATTTAGACCGATGACCCAACTCAGCTATATGCTTCTTCAATCCCCATTACCAGCATCAGATAGAAAATCTTGTTGTTAATCATTAATTTCTGTATATCAACCCATTTCTGTACTAAATCACGATATATCAGATATAGCTCTTTGATTAATTACAACATTGAGAATTAACATATTCTCGTTTTAATTTAAACTTAATTTATATAATTTTAAGCAATGCAATTTTTTTTGTATATATTTTTAAAAAATAATTTATCACGGGAGATACATTATATAAGTTGTGACTTGTTTTCAGATATCATAATAATATGTTGTATCAATTATATAATGTAAATATTTATTTCATAATTATTGTTAGAAAATTTTTTAAAAAAATCGCGAGACAACAAAAAAATAAAGCCAAGAGGAACACATCTAATTCTTCTGGGGTTTTTTTTCAAATCGAGGAAATGAAATGAAAATGAAATGGGGAATCGCGTCCAACTGCTCTGCTCCACCCAGGCACATGGGGAATATCTACCACGACACCTATCAATACATTTTGAAATATCCAACAAATATCTCAAGAAGTCAAATTTTCCATTTGTGGTTTTCTTTACGAATTGCCAAATGTTCACAAATGTCATATATAAGTCAAGAATTTCGGATTATAAATATTCATTAACGCAGAATTCTGAATAAATATACTTAAAATATAAAAGAAGGTTGCACCCCGTAACCCGTTTCGTTTTTCAACATGGTTAAACATTGCTACTTAAAAGAAGGAGAAATATACAATCGAGGCGTGAAACCTCCTTCTGCCTGGTTGCTTTGATTCTCCATGTCTAGAAAGAAATATAATACACGTGGACAAAACATGTTCTACAAATCCACAAGAAGAATAAAGTATAAGGATCTACCATATAAGTTGTTGGGGCGGTACGGGTCCTTGTGGGAGGACGTCTTCATGTGGGGCGATCGAGACTGCCGTTTAACTTTATTTGACTTGGCCCGATCAAAATCGTGTTTTCTTTTCAGAAAATATTTAATTCGTTATGGCTTAATCTAAGCCGAATTGTTCTCTAATTGATTATTTAACATGTAATTAAGAAATCGAAATTAAAATATCAACGCTAGATAATCTTCCAGCATGGATTCAATCTGATTACAAGGGGTTCATCAAAAGATTTTACCAACACTTATAGGTGGAACTGGCTTGTTTATATGGCATGGACAGGATGCCAACTGTTGTGAAAATTTCAAATCATCACATCTTTAATAATACAGAGCGGAATCGAACCATTTTTGGTCTGATATTCCTTTAAGAGATTCAAATATCACAATAGTTTATAGTTTACATGGGGTGGAAAATCCCCTAAATGTCGATCAACGATTCAACGGCTTTAAATTTCTACCACTGATAATTGTAATTCGTGTCTTTTAAGCCGTAAGGTGGAGGGGTGGTCTTGTGGTTAAAACGTGCGCGTGCAATCGCAAGGTCTGTCAGTGAGTAAAGTGGCCTGTCCAAACTCGTGGGTTTTCTCCAGGTCCTAAGGTTTTCTCCCACTGCTAAAGATCCCTACGCGCAAGCGAAATATTGAAGTAAAATTGAACCATATGTTAGTGCCGAAATGACCTAGTTTGTGTCGAGTGGACGTTAAACCCCATTCCTCTCTCTCTTTATTCAAACGCCCGGTCTAATAGTCAATAACACAAATAAGAATTCTGAGGATAGCACTGGATAATTAAGACTAAAACAATCATCGTTGATTACATAGACTCGTGTAAACTAATATGCTGATTTTATATTGCTTTAATATTGTTTTCTCTCTCTCTCTCTCTCTCTCTTTCTCCCTCCCTCTAAGCCGTAAGAAATGTCCTCCATATTAAAGATGTAGAGGCATAAAAGAGACCTAAAATATTTTTGAAACTAATAAAAACAGGTCCCCAGCATGCGTTGAAATTCGTATAATAAAATAAGTACTACAAAACAGACAACCATGAATTAATAAAAATATTTAAAAATTCATCCAAAATCAAACAATTTTTAGGTTCCTTGCATTAACTTTAAATATAAATCACGTGACGTTTTTATCGATTCTCAAGAGACGGCTAACCAGAACCGCAGCCAGATTTAGCGAATAATTCCTGTTTAATAATAATACTTTTTTTTCCTAATTATCGATATCGAGCTAATTAGTCAATCATTAGAAATAAATTGCTCAACTTATTCATGAATCTCTCAATAAAAAATGATTTATTCATGCTAGATAATCACTTAATCATACTAATGCAGGTGATCAATTATTTATATTGATTGTAGAGCTTAAAAACAAAGGTATTTATTTAGATGGATAACATTTTTAAAAATATAACAGCTCTACCCATTTGGCGAATAAATCATACGGGACTCTTCGTAAAAGAATTTTTATTTGAAAAATCAACTTTTGAAACAGAAAAAGAATGTCATGTTAATTTAGGCTTACAAAAAAATAATTGGAAATCGTTCAATCTTTTTTTATTATTATTATTCACTTGGACCATTCTAGTGATAGCAGGGATTATTTAATGTTTTAAACACATAAAAATTATTATTATAAAGAGTAACATTTTCTCCAAATCTGTCTGTCCCTAATCTTACAACAGTTACAAAATATACAGCCCCTTCTTTGTTCTTGGAATTAAATTTACAATTAATGTGCTATTTTTTGTTAACAACCATTTGAAATCGACTGAGCAATTTTCTTAGGATTGAATTCAATTATAAAATATTTATGAAGCTTTGTAATTAAAACGTTTATATTCCCTGTAAATATGTATAACAGGATAATAGTTGATAGCACGCAAACTGATAGCATGTTTCATGCATATCGAACATATATCGTTCTTGTCCATATGTGCGATAAGACCGCTAATGGATAAAGAGTTGGTTATGAAGAATGCAACACTTTTAAAATGACGTTGTCAGATGTTTACTTTTAAAAGAATCGCAATGTTAACTTTATATCGAGATAGACTTTTGAGAAGAATTTGAAAGACACTGTTTATAGTTCGAGAGAGTTATGGGTATTTAACAGCTAAGTATTGTTGAATGTGAATATGTTCCATCATCCTCTCCGACAAAGATGTACGAGGATGATACGCATATAATAATACCGTAACATTATTCTATTTCAACTTTTTGAAATCATTAAATGAGATTCATGTTTGAAGAGAAATGCTATTGATAACAATTTGTACTTTTACAATATATTTTCATCAGATTTTAAATTTTAAGTAATTGTCGCATATGATCAGTGTAGAATACCCTGTAATTGACATTAACTATAGTTAAACACAAAACCCAGTTCTATGGAATACAATTACTGTTGATTTCTTACTGAGCAAAGTTTCCATCAGCATGCTCTAGACAAAGCAAATGGAACGTCGCTCAGTTATAAACTGTAACTGTATTCCATAAAAATGTGATGTCATTTACTTCAACTTGTTTTTTTCTTTAACTGGACAACGTTTCGGCTAGAATTCTCTAATAAATATTATTTGATTCCTATAGAAGTGTCTCATGTGTGTCAATTACTAAATGTCACTGAAAAAATTACATACACTTTTCGAACTAAAAAAGAACCCCTTATTTATTGACAAAATCTTTAAGCCTAAGGAATATGCAGGTCTAAATAATCAATTAAAAATATTTCTTTAATTAAAAGAAATAATTAGATTGCATCAGACATTACCGTTAAAATAAAATAATTGAATATACGTACCGATAATTAATGCTAAGAAATGTGAAAATAAGTGCTTACTTACCGAGTAAATACTGTGACGACGGCAGAAGATTTCGTTGCGGTGTCTTTTTCTTGTTCAGTCTTTACTTAGCCTGCAACTCACGTGCCTGTCACACTTATCACCTGCTCGTGCGCACGCTCAACGCTATTAACCAATCAATGTACAGTCTTTGTCGCTGCTCGGAAATTAGCAGGAAATCCGAACTGAAATTAAACACTTTAGGTCTAGTTCGTCGTTCATGAATTTTTAAAACGCTTCTTAGCCAACATGATTGAAGGTGTCTAACGGTTTATCAAATAGACAAGTGCTGATATCCACATATCTTCAATCATTTGTAATGAATTATCGTCCGTCACGAACTCTTCACAAACGACGGCCAATAGGAGGCGAATTCACTGGAAGGTAGGCGGGGTCAGTAGTTCTTTTGAGCGAATTTATCCCCTACCAGGTTTTTATGTTCTTCCATGCGGAAATGAGTTAAAACGAAGCCGTCTTGAAATGAATGATGGCCAAAGAATATAGTTTCTTGTTAAATTAGGCGAAACAAGAGTTGAACAACACGCTGATAACAGGGCTATAACAACGCCTTTTCTTGCCAACTTGATGCGCGTTCGTGCTTCTTACGGCACTTGAACACAAACCCACGTCAGATTCGGATTTTTACGTGCTCCGGGAGGCTTTCTTTCTCCGGTTATTTTCGGCTAAACTGTGGCCTTACAATCAAGAAGCATAAAGGGCTTAATGACGGTAGATAACATTCATCAACTGGGGGAAATGGAACACATTGTTACTATCAAGTCTCAGGAAATAAGTATCGGCGTATTTTATAGCCATTTTGTCTGCAATTGACTCGAACTTCTAACTAAACACGTTCTATTTGATCAAGAACTGCGAGATTTAACGAGCCGATTCCTGCACAAATTTCCGCCTCCCGATTCGGACTGTTCTAGTCACCCGTCTTTGAAAGTTGTCTATACAAAATTGAGAATAACAAATCAATTACTTTGTCCATAAACGACAATGAATGATCCGCATCTATCAGACGATGGTTTTGTTTAGACACGGACATGATAATCGTAAAAGACAAAGTTTTATTCCAGTACCCGAATATAGCCTATCGCGGTTTGACACGGTACCTGGTGGGGTCGTTGTTGCTGGGTTATCTGGTTCCCTGTTTCCACTTGGAATTTATTTTATAACACTACCATTAATAGCCGAGAATTTATTTATCACGTTACTTCACCTTTTTAATTTATGAATCACAACCAAGCTATTTATTTTTAGTGTAAATCTTTGATTCGCAGTAGTATTTCTTATTTATTTACATATAGTTTGTTTTGCTTATTACTATGAGTCTTTTGTCTACCGAAAATAATAATGATCTAATCTAATGTCATGTTTTTTAAAACTAAAAATATGTAAATTATCTAATTTGTTCCGTATTTTATCTGAAAACGTTATGTTTATTTGGAAATTGCAATATATAATAATACCGGTAATGGTATAGATGCTCTGAAGGTTTTTACGATAACGATTTAACATCTGTGAACATTTTATTTAAGGTTTTAATTTAAAGAGAAAATGCAATCCTCACTTCCAATACAAATTTAAGTTTAATTTATCCCCCCCCCTCCCCGGTTCCAAAAAACCAAACCCAAGCCACCAGGGAAACAAAGACCAACATACAAAGCACACACAATAAAAAAACAACCCGAAACACTCTCACCCCAACAAAAGAAAAATATATTACATACAACAGAAAGTATGCATTCTCTATTT
Source organism: Patella vulgata (assembly GCF_932274485.2). Taxonomy (NCBI): domain Eukaryota; kingdom Metazoa; phylum Mollusca; class Gastropoda; family Patellidae; genus Patella; species Patella vulgata. Next base: position 53,083,913 of record NC_065885.2, read on the forward strand.
AAACCGTCTTCATCAGACCAGTCGGTTCAGATAAGAAGGACGTTAAACTCCATTTCTATTCATTTCACGATTTAAATCACCTTTGAGCATTACCACATGATTAATTAGCATTTTTTTAGAGTTTGGGTTCATTAGTTTTACTTTGTGTCTTGATTAAAATGTAATTTAATAGGCTATGATATTTATCACATACTGTTTAATTGTTGAGAATAAATCAGAAATCGGATCCAATTATATTCACACTTTGCCGTCTAAAACACCTGAATAATTCTTATCTAACTTCATCTCAAAGTTTTGATTTTCACCTTTAGATAATGAGATCACAAACAAAAACAGTACAGTTCAAAATCAAAATTAAAAGTCGTTGATCACTGACCTTTTTTTTTAAAAAAAAAATACACTGTTGTGTATCAAATATCAAACAGAATTCTAAAACATGCATATTTTTCTTTTTTCAGGGTTTAATGTTCTAACTGGTTAACAGAGCTGAATATAGAAAAAAAAAAAATCAAATAGAAGAACGCCTGTCTCATTATATCACCTTGGACAAAGCTGGTGCGAAATTTTAGCGTGATAATCTGGAACTAGAAAAGATTTAAAAACCACAATCCTTTTAGTTTTAAAAAACTTGTGCGTGAATAATTTGAAGTCGATATTTTGGGGTTTTAAATTTTTATTATTTAAATCCGATAGTTCCTGAGAGTATTTTAATGAACACATTGATATGTGCAAAAGATGAATAACAATTTGATAATACCCATAAAATCAAAAATCCTATGAAATGAAACGGGATTTTATAGCACGTCAGTTCCAACCGAGATATATTGCGCCAAATACATGGTAATATTTACGAGACAAACTAAGCAATATCACAGATAATTATATTAACAAAAACAAATATCACAGTTAGTGGATGAAATAAAAACAAATATCACAGATAATAACTGATACAATGATTTACATTCATGCACAAAAAAGAGCTTAACACAATAACACGAATCATTTTAAAATATATCGACTTATTTAAAGTATTTGGTTATTGAAGTGATTTGACGGTGTACGTCCTTTTGAAACAATATTGAAAATTTTCAAACAATGAGCAGAAAAAAGATCAGATTTATTACTATTCTGGTGTATACAACAATACTCATTTTAACGCTCCGGTACTAAACCGAAGCTCATATCTAAAATATTCAAGCAAACAGTAGAAAAAGGAACAGATATATTACATTAGATATTCAATATTCAAGTGTATACACAAATATTCAAAATAATCGACAATTTATAATTAACAATACTTCATAAATTCAACATATTTTAACGTTCCCGGAAGAAACTGAAATTTAAAATTATTGACGGGAGGCGAGTTGTTATCATTTCACAACTAACAATATAATGCTAACAATTTTTAAAATATACTGTATGGATATTCAAATATCCCATCCTAGTGTACATAATTCAATATACAACGCGCTTCATTGTGTTTTCATCAACAATTTTGGTATTCAAATTTCACTTTCTTTTTTTAAAAAATAAATAAGTAGGAGTAGGATTGGCTTTTCTTAAAATTAGTAAAGTTAAAATGAAACACTGAAAATAGTTTCACTGTCAATCTTTCTTACAAAATGTTTTTTTTTTTGTCATGAAGATTTATCGATTTCTATCAGCAATTCCGATTTGTTTTCTTTTGTTAATTTCTGAAGAGGACCATTTGAGAATCACAATAGTATTGGGTGATGGTCAATCTGAAAATCGTGTTGTAATGATCCTTACAAAAACATGACCAGATTTCTCCTTGATCTACACCTCATTGAAACCTCATCAGTACTTTATGAGAGTATTAGCGCAGTTAGCAGTATTGCTCCAGGACACAGATTGAGACGAAACCAATGAGTTTTTAACCGTTTGATGACGGTCGCGTGGCTGTGGTTGTATATAAGCCTGGTAGATTAGTAGCTGAACCTTCGGGCGACAATCGTGTTGCCCCTTTCTTCTACTCTAGTAATACACTAGTTAGCCACTTCAAGTTGATCATACTCTAATTATCAAATAGTCAAAATCATATTAAAGAATAAATGAGGCAAGTTAAATTGGAGGTTTTACCGACCACTGTTCAGGTTTATTGCGTGTGCCGAAGATTTCTATTTTTCCGAACAACTCTTGAAATTTGATAATTTGTAAATGATGGTGAACTATTAAAGGGTATCAACTAAATACTTGTTATTGAGAGAGAGGTTTAAATTCTGACATCGGAGCTTATGGTCGTATTTCTTTTCCATATGTTCATTTATTTCGATTTATTTAACTCGGTAACTACTATCAATGTGCATGATTAATCGTATCTTTTTAAGGGCTTGGGGCTGGGTTAGAGTGGGATAAGTACAATCGGGTTTGAGGCAAGTATGTGTGATTAAAGTATTAAAGGAAACGAGAAGGTTTTTTTTACCAAGCCCCCTGTTTTTCCCCTTTCTTCTTAAACGACTGGATATCACTGTATCACCCGAAATAAATTACCAAATGTCGGAACGAAATCTACGCCATCTCGAGGATATGTTACTATACTAATATACAAATATAATGATATTGTAGGACTAAAAAAAGAAAATGATCTTTCATGCCCAAAACGAACACATGACAATTACCATATTAAACTTTGTCATTAACAATCGCAATCAAATCCTTAAGCTGGTCGTACAAGATCAAATAAATTAAACAAATTTGTTTGACGGTCTCTTCAAATTTTCTTTGACCGTGTACGAAACCAGCAAATACATTTGCCCCTGCGTCGAAAAATGAAAGTGAAATCATTAGATTTAGATGCGTGCGCAGATTTGTGGCAAATTACGAGCATAAGTTCCAAATCTCTGACACATTTATTTGACGAAAAGCTATGCATGCCAGCTTTTGTCAAATCTCATATGGCAAATGAAAATGTGGCAAATTTCCTCTCGTACACGAGCAAATTTATTTGACAAATCTCCATTTGTCAAAGAAAATTTGCTCGTGTACGACGGGCTTTATTCAAACGCGGGGGGGGGGGGGGGGGTGATGGCCGAATGGTTAGCACGTGCGCGCTGTATCATGAGGTCTGTCATTGAGACAACTGGCGTGGTTTCGATTCCCCGGTTGTACGTGACAAAGAGTAGGGGCGCCTGTCCCACCTCGTGGGTTTTCTCCGGGTCCCCCGGTTTCCTCCCACTGCTGAAGGCCCTACGCGCAAACGAATTATTGAAATAAAAAATTAAACCATGTGTTAGTCCCGAAATGACCTGGTTTGTGTCGAGTGGACGCTAAACCCCATTTCTCTTTCTCTCTCTCTTTTTATTCAAACGCCCGATCTAATAGTCAATAACACAAATAAGAATTCTGAGGATAGCACTGGATAACCAAGACTAAAAACAATCATCGTTGATTACATAGGCTCGTGTAAACTAATATGCTACTTTAATATTGCTTAAGAAAAATTCTATCCTCTTTAATATTGTTCAATCTGCATTCTACTAGTATTGGTATAAACATCTAGGAAATAAATCAAATTATAATCAATGGGGTTCTATTCATTATTAGCAAACTATTTCAAAATCACCATGCCCCGCCTCGTGCACTACGCCAGTCATTGTTATCACGCATCTTTGACTAAATCTTTTATGATGTCAGATATGGAAATATTATTGTTATCAACACAATCTTGGTGACATCAACCTTATATTAAATCAGCCATATATATTTATGGTTATTAGATTACGGTTAATAATATTAAAACGGCGATGAATCTCCAATAAAACGTATTAAAAATATGTTTTAATGAAAGCAACTTCGGATTTATGACATTTCTTTTATTTGATATTATCTTTTTTCTACATCATAAAACTTTTAGGCTAATAAAAATTATGTCGGAATATTATCTTTCATATTATTTAACACTTTCACTGTCATGATTTTTTTTTCAGAAAACACTCTCATAGAATTTTAAACAGTCTGTACTGTCTATTTTTAACAGTTGATTATTCCTCGATAAATGTCATTTTTTCCTGAAAACGACAAGAAAATTAAGCTCGGAACAAAAGCAGGTGTTTTCACAAAAAAGTAAAATTCGCAAGGAAAAAAGTGTTGATTTAAAAATCACGAACGCTTCAGTCAGATTAAAGAAGGCATAAAAGGCTTTATCGTAAAATCATATTAAATATTCATTATATTACTAATCAAAAATTCATTAGTTAGAGCTATAGAACTTCCTAACAATCGAAAAACACAGCACAAGAGAGGAACTATTGACAGCCTAGTATTAACCCTAACATAAAAGAAAATCGTCCGTAAACGAGTTGCTTCCCCTTCAAATTAACTCTCTTGGATTATCCAGGCATTAGAACCACGTTAGGCTCGCGTATGGCAACTGTCTCAGTGTACAAGGCTAGTGTTTTTGTGTCACGTGAATAGAGGCCACTTGACGTCATGAAATGATTATGGGCAGGCGGATCCAGCGTGTCTATAGCACGTGCATGGGTAATAATTAGCAGCGGGGATTATTTGAGCTGTTTTCACCCAACGTTTAAACTTTGTCCTCTGCCTTTGTTCCCGCGTACGATATGATGTCAACTAATATTATGTTGTACACGTTGGGCACAAATTTCGGCTCACACACCAATCAATGGCCTTCAAAGAAAATTGTGGCTTTTTTCAGAACGCTAATGATAGTATTAGGTTACCTGATAACCGATCTTTGTCGCTTATTCAGTCTTTTTGCACTCAATGAATATTACAAGAGGCGATTAATGGAACATGCATTAAACATTCAAAAAGGGCTGTTTACGCAGGTCTAGGTCTAGACATTGAAACGGCGCTTGATAATTACTCACAAACCAAAAATCATATCCCCGGCCCTGTCATTAGCTTTCAACCCTTCTCGATAGACTCTTCTCGTAATTCAAATCTATTTTTATTTCGAACATATTTTTATTTTTACTGCACTTGAATAATAATAATGTTCATTCGAAATAAATACATTTAAACTACTTCTAATCTATATGTACTTAGTCAAGGTTACTCTGACTTCACTTGCATCAGCTGGAGTCTACTTCTGTTCGTTGTTTGCTGTCGAGGAGGTAGAAGATAAGACCACGGTAATAATGCATAGCATATTAACAGTATTGCACATCAGTGTCCAGAAAGATTTAGTTACTTCGATAACTCTTTAAAAAAATAACCGGTTTGAAACCCCCTTTGGAATGGTGGTTGTGCTACTCTGACTTTAGCGTTTGGTAGGGTATCGAGATTCCACCATCGTGTTCACAGTAGAAATGTCGGCAACATCTTAAACACGAGACTAAACGACTTTGTTAAAATGTCTTATCATATACAAATCTAACACAAAATAGAGTGATAACAGAATCTGTCCACCTATATATTTTTTAAATAATTTACCCGACCTTACCTAACCCACATGCTAATTATATATACATCTATTACAACTAATCTGAGAGGTGGACAGATTCTAAAATGCTAGTATCCACTATTGATATTTACGCCGCAATGCTATGTGATTGATACCACTGCTTCAGCAGGTTAATCTCTGTATAAAAAGTACTAAGAAGTATTTCGAATACATTCTAAGAAATGTCGATATCTTTTAACACTAAGTAAATCCGGGTTTAGTGACTATTCCGATTTCGTCTATCCTAGTGCTTTGGGGAATACAGACAAATGGATTTCGTTCTTGTACTTTCACCAAAGACGAAACTTATATGAATACGATACACAGTTAGTGTAACGATTTTCGATTTCGTAAATTGTTTCAATGGCAGCAAAATATTCCAGTCGCAGCTTATGGAGTATATTACAGGGTTCTGTACTTTGACTCATCTTATTGTATATCTCGATTTGGAAAACTGAAGCACTGATTTTTATGTTGATATCGGCATTTTATCTTTTTCATTATTTGTTCTGTTGGACCTTAGGATTAATCTTTAGTATTAATATTTTTCCAGGTTGACCAATAATAAATCTTCCGAGTATTACTTAGGAAACAAAGTATTAAGAAACAAATGTGCTCCTTGTTTTATTAAAGATTTGATTTAATCGGATAGGTTACTTTTCACGTATTAAAAGTATCAAAAGTTCACAAGCCTCCTTATCCATAACACACCATCATCTTAATACCAATCGTGAAAGGACTTTTTTCTGGTCGACTTAACTGAAAAGAGAAATGGGTGTCTAGCTTGTACGAGTCCTTCATTTAGTTAATTCTATTAGACTCTGCTTTGTGATGAGACCATAAAGCTGTTAATATTGTCAGTTTTATAGCCACCTCTATTGTCCGGTTTGTTGTCATCATCTGACCATGGTCACATTTAAAGAATAGGGTTATTTAGTTTCTGCGTTTGATCAGCAAGCGAATCTCACTGCTCTGTATGTGGTTAAGAGAGTCATACAAATATTTTGTTATCGTGTAGATATATACATAAATTATACCCTTCAACCTCTATACACGTGTTCACATTCGATGTTTTTGTGTAGATTCCATTAATTTTACGCTGCTTATAATATACACCATTAATTTTCTAACACTTCTTACTCGATTCTTTATTCTATTGAATTGTCATATCAACATATTTATATTCAAAATTAATTATTTTTTCTTTAATTGAATATATAGTTAAAGGATAAGTCTTAAAGATATTTTAACGAATAGCACTGGTTGGTGAAACAGATCTATACAAACCTTTATACTATTTCTGAACAACTATCCGCGGCTCTAAAACGGAGAGATACGAATATTCAGGTTCCACAATTCGCCGTGTAAGTGCACGAATAACCATACCAATACACCTCTCGAGGTAAGTAATCGTCGGTATTATCAGGTTACTCATAGAATTAAAGAATGGAATTTCTTAAATGAAATTCGTAACCCCGTTCATCGAATCTCTATCGATCATTTCTGAAAGAGATTCAATATTTTGATTAAAATTTTCAGACAGGTTAATAGGCGGTGTTGTTACATTTTGGCGTTGATTTACACACTTAAATTCACTTTTATTTATGGTGTTCTATAATTCGTCGTCTGAAGTCATCCGGTCCACAGAGATGGGGATGGGTAACGGTTCTGGTTTACAATGAGTCAAAATGTAAACGAAGAGTCTGACTTTTAACATTCTGTAGTGCCAGCGTAACCCCCTTTCATGGACCGGGACTATTTATGTAAAAAAAAAAAATGAAATATCGGTACCAAGTTGGCGTGGGTAATGCGGTTTGGAGAAAAAAAGCAAATCCAATGCATCTATTTATAGTTGGCATTCGAGGAAAATTGGTGGAGATTGTGTTTTACGATCGACCCCCCCCCCCCCTCCTTTCCCAAACCACCCCACAACTATAATCCTACTGTTTTATTTATTTACACAGTCCAAATGTATTACTTTCACTAATAAGAGGGAAACAAAATCCCCATATTAGAATAGTTGTCATCGACAGAAAACGAGCATAGGGCACTGCAAATTAGCCTTTAGTAAGAGGATTTCATGAAGCATAAAATCATCCGAAAACATATTCTCAAAGATTAATATGGACTATAGACCCAGCAACAAACAAAAGAGAAAGTTAAAGTCAAACATATGCGCCGACAACAACAAAAAGAGTCATTTAATTCTATAATTTGGATGGTAAAAAGCATGTAAATGAATAGGGTAAGCTCGAATGCTTGTTGATAGTCGACCAGTTTGCTAGCTAAATATAAACCCCCTACTTCGATGATTACCCATTATATCCTACAGCTGGTGAAAAATGAAGCGAATTAAAGACTCAATGGAGCTGAAACTATCAAAGGGCCGTTTCCTTATAATGTTTATACATTGTTTCCAATAGAAAAATATGAGCAGATTATTTCCATGTTAATTATAGATGAATATATAAAGAACTTCAGTTAATGATCATGATGGCAATTTTTGTGGCTTAATTTGTGGTTCGTGACAGCATTTCTACAAATTAAATGTAGAGTGGTGAGCTACAATTATGTCCATTTTAAGACTCAATTAGGACCGATTTTACTGTATTAATCAAATTATGAATTTTCTTATATGACGTGTAAGTATACTGCAGTTCCTATTAAAATAGGAATTGATATAAATAGATATTTGTGGACCGAAAATATTAAACAATTATAAATAAAACATAGATTATCTCTGTATTAACGCATGTATTAATTACGGAGTTGTAGCCTAACAAATCCCAAAGACAAGTTTCTGTACACATTAAATCGTAATTATTTAATTAAAGGACGAATATATACATAAAAACATACAGAATATAAGGAATTAATAAAATAAAACATTGAGAATATTAAAAGTTATAGTAACTTAATATGTGGTGAGAAAATCGTTTCAAATTGTTTCAATGGCAGCAAATACTCCAGTTGCAGTTTATGTAGTATATTACAGGGTTCTGTACTTTGACACATCTTATTGTACATCTCGATTTGGAAAACTAAAGCGCTTATTTTTTATGTTGATATCGACATTTTATCATTTTCATTATTTGTTCTGTGGGCCCCAATGATTAATTTTTTAGTATTCATTTTTTTATTTTACTTGGGGGTGTTGGGGCGGAGGAGAGTAGTGATCAACAATAGATGATCTGAGTATTAGGTAAAATGTATAAAAAGCAAAATATAAAGAATTATAGTTACTAAATATGTAATGAGAGAAATTCATCGGAATAAGGATTGTACAAATTAATACAAAATCACATACAGAGTAAAAATAAATAGTTATCGAAATATAAATGATAGAATCATAGAGAAATGTAACAGATGAAACAATTATAAGAAAACATAAATATATCCAATGCTTTTATATAAGCTCCGTCTTGTACCTTTACAATATGTAAATACTTGTTGAATAAATAGTATTAGAAAAAAAATCACTCTTGTGCAAGAAGAACCTTAAAGAACATATAAACTGTAGTCGGGTTCGGATGTCGACATGGGATGGTATTCCATGCAGCAAGCAAGTAAATTCAATGCATCAGATACAAAAATCATAGTGCTAGAATTACCGAATAATGCAAATGTTATTTCCATGCTGAAAACAAAGAATACATCTATACGCGTCTTTAGTTCATAGAATCTCTGAAAAAGACAAAAATAAATTGTAGAAAGCTAAGGTAGTAAAAAAGAAGCTTAGAGATGCATGTATATATTATCAGGAATTATAACGAACATAAACCTAGAGACACTCGACATACTATTGAATATATTGGATAATAAAAATAGGATATCCCATGTAAATATTATGAAAGTCAAAATTAACATCAAGGTGTATGTAGAACATTTTCTTAATCAGGACTTCCAACTGAAAGTTCAACAAGAGAGAGGAGCTTTTGCCAGCAGACGGACGCTTTTAAGAAAACCTATCTTGAGGTTAATTCTTTTCGACATGGTGAATAAAGACTGGACATGCTCAATGCAGGTGCTGTATCTGGATAGTTTAGTTCACAGAAAATAAAAGCTTCCCGGTTTTGTTGACTATTGTATATTGATGGCCCATAAAAACTGTCGAGTGTAAAGCGAGGTGTGTAATGGAGTAGAAGCCAGCAAAGAGATCTGATAGCTTCGTATTGTCCATTTTCGTTTTCGATTCACCTCCAGGGGAGAAAATGTTGGCTACCCACGGAGCCAAGCGTTGGGGAGACAACGCTGAAATGTCTTTTGGGAATATAATCAATATAAACAAAACCTGTTTTTATAGGACATTTACTACCTTAAAACATAATATGATTTCAAAGTAGCGAGCACTGATGCGTTATTTACGACATTCATTCTAATCTGACCAAGGCTATTCAAAATGGTCGCAGATAAGGATCGTATTTTAATGCGTGAGAAAGGTGGGTAAGACATAGTAGAGATCTCTGGCCCGAAAGGGTCAATGTAAAGAAAATATAAATTTGAATGTTGAATAGTCCATCTTGGTTTTGGATATTCTGACAGTTTCAAAATGAAAGTAAAGTCCATGTAATTAAGTTAAAAACAACTGGAGTTGCTTTATTATCATAAGTTTCACAAAACATTTTCTTTTTACAGTTGGCAGAGTTTAAATATTCGGTCCACGAAAGCACAATGCCACACTTTCAGATTCGTTCTTAAAATCGCATTTTGAAATAAGACATCCGATGATTTAATTGTGAAGAAAAAACATCCATTGATAACATGAAAAAAGTCCAATTCTTCTCGTTTACGATAAAATCAGAAAGCATTTCTTATTTAAGCCGATATTCACCCTTTTCTATTAGATTATTATCTGACTGTTGTGTGGTCTTATAATCATTTGGTAGGCCTGTATTGGGAAAAGCCATTATTAGTCCAATGAAAAATATGAATTATTTTACCAGTTTATAATTGTTTTTAATTTAGTTTGTAAATTAATTATACATTTGATTGCAGTTTTAGGCTTCCATAACGTAAGAGATTGTTCATTATATAAATAGTTAAGTTATGCATGATTGGGTTTCTTTAGATATACAAAACAACAGTCCATGTGAATTTTTGTTTTTTGACAATCGGGAAAAGATTAGTTTGTAAGGAAAGAAACCAGATTAATATCTTACAAAAAAATAATTAACAGAATTATTTTCATCACACTTCTTTTTGAAATTTTTTTCTTCTTCTGGAAAATAAAAAAAAAAATCAAATTGAATGACACTGCTATCTGAAATCAAGGTGCTGACTCGTGTATTGACATAACAGTGCTTGAGAGAAAAACCTGCCAAATTCCCAGCCCATTGTTTAATATTCTTTAGTTCAGTGTCTTAACATCTTCGCAAGTTTTTTCAAGATGTGTTTAATAATTCAGAAACCTCAAATACAATTAGCGCCGATTTAGAAAAACCCTTCCCAATGGATCTACATGGTTATTGTTGACCAAGCAATTGACTCTCCTGTTTGACTGTCATATGTGGGGTTTTGACCACGTTTAAAAGGTGTTCTTAATTGACTCGCGGATTTGACAAACCACAATTTGACGGGTTGATTTGATAGAGATGACATTAATGTTTTGTTGGAATTTCTATATTTCAAAATGACACGTTTTATTTTTTATTTTTCATATTCAAATGCCAACCTTTTATGACAGCACATCCATTATATTTTTTAAATACTTTTTTTTAAAATTCTATTCATATGAGACAAATTAATTAGTTAATTATGACAGTTCAATTAGATTCTTCTTTTTCGATTTTAGAATAAAAGTAAATTTCACTAATATGTAAAACGGTATGTATCTATAGGCCTAATTCAGCCTATGCATCCAACGCCACATTCATTTCTCATAAAAAATAAAATACACATGGTAATAATTAATACGAAATAACTGAAATGCAACACGACCGATATATATTTTACGGCCAGTAGAAAGTTTTAATGCGACTTCACATTCCGATAACATTAAACGTGTATGCTCATTAATTTCACATACTTTAAAAAACATAAAAGTCATGTTTAAATCCCAAACATGCATCACCCTGGGCAGATCATTTATCGACTCTTTTATGGATGAGGTACAAATCAGGCATCATGTGATAAGTGATATTGCAAGAAACAAAGATGGCCACTGCAGGAAGTGTCGTTTAAAACCACATCTTTGTGGCCACGTAATTTGGCGTGAAAATGATGCACAGCTTGACCAGGGCGATCACGATAGAAATGTATTTTTGACAAAGGAAAAAAGTAAAAATAAACAACATTTTAATGGTGGGAAAATGTTTTACGACACTGAATCAAGTCATTAAATTGCCCAGTTCGTGATTGTCGTCACCTGTCGTAAGTCCACGGCCAAATTCTTTGATGTTTTTATAGCGGATATCATAAAGTAACAGTGGTCATTATTACGATAAAATGTGGCCTATGGGAAGTTTGTTTGATACAGCTACGGGGACGGTATACTAATAATGATGTTCTACCACCCGATGGGTGAAGTAGTAAATTAATAGTGTCATGTAACTTTAGGTCTGCATTGTAGTTTGTATTCTCTACAATTTTTTAGCAGTGAAAAGCTCGGTCATTAATAATCTTTGATTTCACCCTTCGCTCACCATTAAATATTCAGTGCTCTGTTGTCGGTAGATATCTGGATCACCAATGGTAAATACATTGGTGACGCAGTTTACACTTAGTTCGTGTCTGTTTCGGCTTCTTACACGCTAAACAAATTAAAACCCGATTAAGGTAAAGGTGATACAACTAGGAACACGTACGAAATTAAATAAGTTCTTCTGGTCTGCTTCAATCGGGATAATGGAGACGGACATACGCCTTGCAGTGTGCTATAAGAGTTATTTTGCCCTCTTGTTTCTATTTGTGCTGCCAATGGTTTTCGTAGTATACAAGAGAGAGAGAGAGAGAAATGGGGTTTAACGTCCACTCGACACAAACCAGGTCATTTCGGGACTAACATGTGGTTTAATTTTATTTCAATAATTCGCTTGCGCGTAGGGGTCTTTAGCAGTGGGAGGAAACCGGAGGACCCGGAGAAAACCCACGAGGTTGGACATGCGACCCTACTCCTTGTCACGTACAACGCCAGTTGACTCAATGACACAGGCTTTATGATACAGCACGCACGTGCTAACCATTCGGCCATCCACCCCCACCCCCCTCCGTAGTATACAAACCGACTAGATGTCTTTCTTGTCAGGCCCTCCGCCATATATCACTGACAAGGGGAATTCTTGCTGGAAAATCCCGAGGATCTTTGTCCGCCATCAGCGGAAGCGAACCCAGGACCTCCTGGTTCGTGAGCCAACACCATCCCCAACAAGCGACCCTGGCAGGACGATTTACCCAATACTACCGCATTATTGTGAAAATATACAAGTATGGGTGATACACAAAAGAGATAAATCTAAGGGTCGTGATGAATTAATTTGTGCATACCTGAAGTAGAATTTATATCTTAAATTAGGAAGATACAAGTCTATAATTTTTTAAAATGCCTGTTTCAAATAAAGCGAAAGATAAACTTAACAAAAAGGGATTTAAATGCAATAATCCGAATGTCTGATTGAAAAACAGTTTTTTCGAGTGGGCTTATAACGATGTTCAGTATAAAGGTACGGAAGATACGTATATTATTAGATTAATCGATGCAGTTATTTTAAATAGCCGTTCCAAATAACATTCAATAAAACTGGTTTAATTATGTGCAAAAGGCTGTTAAAAATCTTTATCCCAATCAGTTATCGACAAAATATGACTTGTGTGGTTCTAGAAGGCTTCCTGCCTAGACGTTACAGTTGTGTCTGGAAAACAAAACCCGAATCTCAAAGTCACGTGCTTGCATGGTGATGTATTTCCAGCTTACTTTCGTTTCATTATTCTTTTAAAGGTAATGATAAGGTTTTGTTATAGGCGCGTGTTTATTAATTGGTCATTTTTATGTTCGACTTGATATGCTAAATATGGGTTCTATAGACTTAGAAGCAACTGAACCCCAAATACTTTCGAAAATAGATTACTATTATCACATTGTAAAATATTTCACGGAATTGTCTTCGTACTTAGCTCACATAAAAGATAATATATATGATAATACTTGCACATTAGGATTGTTGAGTAATTGTAGAAGAAATATAAAGAAACGAATAAACGCAATATACATGATTAAAAGTGACGTACGGACCGGAAAATTTGTTAATGTTGTATATTTGAGGTTTTATTCAGGTTTCTTTCCTCTTGTAGTATTCGCAAACACACGTACTGTTCAATATAGACACGTGACTTTTATGGTGTGTTTGATAGTTCTGTATTCGAATCTAGCCTCCTTCCTTTACATTCAAGGTTATTATACATTATATTATATACATTATGAAGCCGTCCTAGTAATCACCAACAAGAGCCTGTTTTTTGGTCAGTAATGTCGAAATATTGCACAAGTTATTGGCAAAGAAAGATATGTAATAGGGATGCATATTCTATACATCATATCCCCAATGTAAACGATTTCAAAAAAGGAAACGATAGAATGATTGATAATTCTTAAAACACAGACAAACAAAACCAAAGTACCCAAATAGCCCTTTAAGAAATATGATATTTACTTTTACAAAACTCTTGTTAAATACCTGACCCATGATTATCACAATGTAATTGAATAAATTAAACCACTTTCCCCCCTTTTGAGCTTATCTTTTGGATTTAAGCACCATTTGTACATAGTTGTCGGCAAGATGAAAGAATGGCCGCGTCATTTAACCTAGATGTACAGATGATAATATGCTAATTATGGTCACGTGTTGTTAATCACCCCAATTGTTAAATTATCGTGTGTGTGCAACAGTGAAAGGGTGGTTAAAGAAATTTATTAAAAAAAAAAAAAAAAATTATAACAAAAACATGCGATAAAATTTAGAGCTTAGTCGATCAACATTCATTATGAACACTTCATTTTTCGACCTTCGATTAGTGTGTTGAAATAAACGATACTTGGAAATCTGATGTTCTTTGAAATGTCCCAGATGCATTATTTATTTATGCTGCCACGCCCAGTATCTTGTGGGATCATATCCATAGTAGGACCACCGCCATACAAATTCTCCCAGCATGGTGAGGTTTTTAAAACTGAAAGATCCCCTTCAAAAAATAGAGAATTATTTATTTTATTGAACTTGTTATGTAAGCAATCGGTAGTAGATAAACCCCGGGTCGTGGAGAGAGAGGCGTAAGCGAATTATTGATATAAATTGTACATGTTAGTCCCAAAATGACCTAGTTTGTGCGGAGTGGACGTAAAACAACTTGAGAGTTGTCGGGACTTAAAGGAAACCCCCACCTTGGACCAAAGCCCCTGCACATTATTTTTAATTTTGTGAAATCCTTCAACAATCCACAATATCAAAGGCTTATTTTGTGTAATTTGACACTGCTATAATGAATCACACAACCAAGTTATCGAAAATTGGTGATTTAATTAAAAATAGTCAAATAGATTTTTTAGAATTGGCATATATATTTGTGTCGCAATGGAAAAAAAAAAAAAAATCACGAACCATTTATATATTGTTTGAATCTCTCGGTCCCAGTGTAAGGTCGGTGGAAGGAGGAAGTCTCGTAATGGCGGATGTCTTGCCCTAAGCGGGCTATGGTACTGATTTGCTATTGCAACGCCAGTTACTTTGGTATGTTGCCCTGATAATCCACGTACTATGCATTATTTTGTAACCCTCCTTTGTCTTTATTGATCACCCTTTCCGACCGACGGTACTGTATTTTATCATCCGAGTCCAAATAAAAACTGACATTAATATGGCCGAGCAATATGTACCAAAGAAACCCACATTGAAGTATATTACGGTATATTGGTGATATAAATTCATTTTATATCATATTATTCCTAAAGCAGTGTTAACGACCATTATCAGCTGATAACCATTGCTGCACCAAATATCAATTATGTGCGATGTTTTCATTGGTCTACTAAGTTCTTTGGCGACTAATCAGAATAGTCGATATATTATCCCCTGTTGTATTTTATTTTTTTGCTTCCATTAAAACGTTAACTGTTACACATCATTTAAAGAGGCATTTTGTCTACGATATCACTCTCGACTGAAGCAGACTTTAATCTCAATCTGATTAAAACACAGATCCTATGTCCTTTCGTTCAAAATTTCGTTTTACTTGTCTTTACTACACTAGGATCTGGAGGAGTTGTTATATTACTGGCGTTTTGGTTGAAGGGAAAGATAAGCCAATGAAACAGTCTGTTACGGCGACTTCTTGGCGTGCCATGCACGGAACTGTGGGTAAAACCACTAGAAACGTCAACGCTGATTGATTAATCAATGTCTGACGACCCCTGACACGACCTTCGAGGAGTACAACTTCTCAGATTTTCATGTAGTGTAGGCCATCGGAAGTATAAAAAAAACAAAAAAACAAAACGAAACGAAATATTATAGATCTGTATTTTAATCAGATTGACTTTAATATATTCCGGTTACTACTACTACTGCTATATATGCATCTTTAAAATGCTTCATTTTTTAAAAAAAAAATATCTTCATAGTTTTATTAACTTAGCCCTAAGTCACCCCTCTCATTAATAGAATCGAGCGAGCGACAATTTACTGCGGTTCGGGTTGACCCCGGAGAAAGATAGAAAATCTAGGGAAGTTACTAAATCGAAACGTCATTTTTTCTTAAGTATGTGGAACAGTGCTTAATGATCTGGTCATGCTCTTTACCATGGCTTCAGAATTATGAATTTACACAGAAACAACCATGCATTTATATGGAGGATTTTCTATATTTACGTTTAATAAAGATATGGCAGACATTGTCTAATCAAGACGCTGGCCCGATAGCCTTGAGGTCGGGTGTTCGATCCCTGCATTGGCCGAGAAAGTTCATCCAGATTTTCCGGCGTGGTTCTCCCTTGTCAGTGATGCAGGACGGAGGGCCTGACAAGGACAGCTGTCTAGTCGTTCGGATGGGACGAAAAACTGAGGTCCCGTGTACAAATTGGGGTGCACGTAAAAGATCCCTTGGCAGTTGGAATTCGATATAGCACACTGTATGGCGTATGCCCGTCTTCATTAGCCCAGTTTAGGAGCAGAACAGTAGGACGTTAAACCCACATTTCATTTACATTGTCTAATCCACTCAATATCCCAGCCATGGACGTTTTATTTAACTAAATGTCTAAATGATAATTTATATAAAAAATGAAGCCAGAAAGAAAATGACTTGCAATAGGCAGAATCGGCGCTTACATAATATATCTTTAAGGTTATATTTAGACTAACAAGGTACGTTTTTGACTACAAAAAATCAGTAAAATTTTAATGAACATCGGCCGACAATTAAGTATAACTGCTGTGCTATTTAATATGTATTTAACAGTGTGTTCTAACGAAAAAACTTTTCCAAGATGTTATCTCCAAAATTAAACAATCATCAACAGAAACCCGCTACCATTTTGTACCAAATATAGATTTATTGGAATTGTAGAAAATATTAAAGCAAGGTGGTAATTATCGCCCTTGTTAATTGCTTCATTGAATATTAATTAACTACGCGTGCTTTTTTTGTCAGGCAATTTTCATGCACGTGCAATCCCGCCAACCGTAACATGAGCTAAAAAATGTCACTTCATTTATTTCTCATATACAGCACGGTGATAATTCGAAACAAATTTCAACACGAGTGCACGTGCCTTTTGACGTACATTGTCGTTATAATTAACCCTAATTGGCCTCTCTCTCAAATACAGTGTTTACAGTCTTTAGAAAAAAAACGACGAATTAATCGACTTAGGTTAGTTATTTGATAATACTCAGCAGTGGGCTCCAATAATTTGACAATACGTTTCAAGATGCTGAATTTAAGAAAAAGGGCATCAGCGTAGTCTTTTACTTGTCACTGCACGTCATATTGCACCCCGGGGCTTACCTCATAATATATCTATATGCTAATGAGTTTAAAAAACGATTAAGTCAGTGAAGTATAAAACACGTAATTAAAGACTTAATGGTATTAGAAGAGAAATTCGAATTAATTACACATTACTCAGGTAACATACTGTTAAAATTCGCCCCTCTCCGCCTTTTGATAACCTTATAATATGACTTTGCGTTTTAGAGAATCGGAGCAGATACAGCCAGGATACAAAAAAGCTGTACGATGCGTTGGCCAACTTAAAAAGGAAGGATTTTCTAAAAAAAGAAAACCCAACAAAGACGAAGGTGTCTAGATATTGTTAGTACATTTATTTAGCGCCTTGAATCTTGGATTGAGGGGGGGGGGGGCTTCTCAACCAGAATAAAAAATAACATAAACACTAAACCCTACACACGTATACATCTTATTTCGAACCTTACAGTCCTGATTCTACCTGGGATATTACAGGACACCCCTAACCGTCCATGTTGTAGTAACGGTCCCGCCATTACAAAAGATCTAAAGCTAAAATATGCAATGTGGCTTCTGGGGCACTTCTCGGATTTGGTGTTTCGAAGCTAAAATAAAATGAAATAGAGTTTTACGCCCAACTCTTCTGCAGCCAACCTGGCTTGTACCAAAGAGTATACTATGAGCCTCTCTGTCTGCTCTTCATAGAATTCAAACTGTCAAGAGTTCTTTTAAGTTTAAGCACACGTGTATACCTCTGTTTTACGCCCAACGCCAATGACTAGACGCTGTCCTGCTTCACCGACAAGGAAAATCCACGCTGAAAAAAACAAAAAAAAATACAATTAACTATCTCCACAATCTTACTCCTCTCATAAATGATCTGTTTCATTTTCCACTTGCAGCATCCCGACCCAGGTCAGATTCGTTGTATTGAACTTTCGTGCATATTCAAATAGGGCCAATTAGCCGAAAGATACTTACCAAATATGGTTTGTTCACATGCCGGCCTTATTCTGAAAGTAACTGCCATGACATCGACTATATCTTTCCATTTCCTTTCTGTAGTTTTTACGTTTAACCCCAGTACTTCAGTTCCATTATCTTCTTCTTTATCTGGAATAACTAAGAATGACACTTATTCTCAATGGGTGTAAATGGTCAACTTAAAATATGACCTTAAATGAGCTACAACAAGAAGGCTGTATACCACCCTAAGGGTGTGTTGGAATCAGTTTAAAATTCAGATTCTACTAAAATGTACCGAGGCGTTTGCTGTGTGGTTACCAATTTCCTTTATAGTCAATTATATCATGCTTGTACTTTTTTTTCAGATAATCAATTTTCTTTACTTTTTAGTTCTTCTTTATCAAATGCTGGGGAAACGCAGATGTAAAGTTTTACTGGTAGGCACGTTTTTGCATTTTATTTTTCAGTGAAAATGTGAACATTTCTAAATTATGTTGTATAATAATTCTTACCAAAATGACCCCACCACGCCCCACAAAAATTTATTAATATCATATCATAACGTCATTTACTCTAGAATGTTTAACAATGTAAAATAAAAAAAAATCCACGTACGTTTACCGGAAAATATCGTCGTTGCCTAGAATATTATAGAGTCCTGGAATTTTCCATGAAAAAAAGAATTAAGCACCGACTTATCTGGGATGAACGATTAAAAATAGATTATTTATACTTCTTTAAAACTAAAATTCCTATCCGACGACTGCTCCATGTTTGATAGTAAATATGGTAGATTTGATGAACAGATTTTCATACCTGTTCATTAGAAATTAACTTTAATTGCATTTTAATCAACCATGCCGACAAAAATTATTTTCATGTCCTATTCTTCTAGGCAAATTAGGTACAATATCAGGATAATAAGGGTCTAACATATGAAACAATTTGCGAATCACAAAAACTATTTTGAACGTCATGTGAAACCCATAAAAGGCAGCTATCACACTTTCATCAGGATAACTGAACAAAGGAGTCCATGTATTTTATTGCCCTTTCGGTAGATTTAATACTGTCACCGACAAGAAAATTACCCCCTCTTTCATCCCCCTTTACCTGTAATAGGTGGCCATATGTCAAAGGTTACGGTTTGTAGACCTGCGCGTAACGACACGTGACCAGTATAATCAGCGCTATCTGGTGGACCACAAAGGATATAATCCAAAAATTAGTACGAATTAAGTCGAGAAAAATTGGTTGTGATTTGGTTTATACTATTCCGGCCCGAAATTTAAATAACTTATAGTATTTTTAACCATAGTAATATGGGTATTTGATGAAAAGATTTTCGGTTTTCAGAAAAGGCACTCAAAAGATCCGTGTGGGCAGATAAGTGTGGAATTTTTGTAAGTGATCAGGCAATATATAATGTTTGACTAAGAATGTAAACATAGCGCTTCAGGAAAAGTAACCCATGACCAACAGCGACTTCTGTAAATAGTGTGCCAATCCGAGATAGTTGTGAAAATGAGTTATGAACTCAACTTTGTAAAAAAGGAACAACGAATTCCACATAGATCACTTTGCAATGTACAGATTTTAATACGTTCTTACAACTAAGATCTATACAAAATATAATAGTAGGAAGTGAATCAAACAGGGCAGACGGATTTAATTGTCTTAAGCCACGACGCGACGGAAATCGATTGAATCGTGGTCGTGGGACTGTCCACACTGCACTGATTATCTGAGACAAGACGTTGCCTTGGGTAGAGACTGGGCAAGTCGTGGCGGTGTGGGCCGGACTTGTAATCAAGAACTATTTAATAAAAAAATGTAACGCCACACTCAAAAACTCCAAACCAACAAATACTGCTCCACCACCAATAGTTTGTGATGTCAAGTTCTGCAATTTTTTTTATGTTAGAGATAATACAACTGATGACGCTAACTACGGTATGTTTATGCAAAAAGTTAATTCATATAACTTGTCCGATGCTCATTGGTCTGACACTAACTGTAAAACATTCTTAACCTAGTACATGGTGATAATGCCTGTGACGTAGATATTTCACACTCAAGCGGTATTTTGCTCATATAGATTATTGTGGTGAGTTTGCTTTAGGTAGGCCTAGTCTAGTGGTTACTTCGTTTCTTAAACATTTGTATAACTCACAAAAAGGTACTCACATTGCGGTTTCGCAATGTAAGAACCACGGACGCTATCCTACCGCCCAGATTTTATCAATTACCGTAGATAG
Source organism: Patella vulgata (assembly GCF_932274485.2). Taxonomy (NCBI): domain Eukaryota; kingdom Metazoa; phylum Mollusca; class Gastropoda; family Patellidae; genus Patella; species Patella vulgata. The sequence goes on from NC_065885.2 coordinate 53,104,526, forward strand.
GCAAATGGTAGGTTTGGTCTATTTATGTATGTTCTTTGTTTTGATGTAAACATAAATTTCCTGTAGTAACATCTTGGTCGTGAGTTCGATACCAGGTAGGGAACAAGGCAGATAAAAAAAATAAGCCGAAAGCATTGATTTTGGGGGTTTTTTTGCCTTGAAATTTTTGTTTCGTTTTTAAAAATATGTCAGTGACACGTGAAAAAATATGCAACTGGTAATATTTTACAAAGCATGTGATGTTAGAACTTACAGTCTAGCTATGACGACATAGCATTCTAGGGGAGACAACTCATAAACGATACATGTTCTTAGACCACTTTTGTTTTCAATAAACACGTCTGCAATACACAAATATGATTAGCAATTTTCGTAGTATTTAAAAATAAAAGTGTGTAAACTTAATATTTACATATATGTAATGCGTATTTGATACGTAGTGTATTTTTTGTTAAAAAATAAAGCAATCATTTTATCACATAATTTTATTTACTAATTAAAACACAAGTCTTTTGATAGTTTCTAAAAAATCTCAGTAGTTTTATCATTATTGTTTATTAAATCTCATTCTTTTTTCAGGTGGTGCTGCACCTACACCATTTTCGTTTTTTGATCTTGAAATCTGTATTTGTAGTCTATTCTTTACATCAAAAAAAGGAAGATTTACAGCTAGTTCAGCATTGAAAGCTTCTAATTTTGGTCATGTTTTCTTTATTCGTACTAAGGAATCCACAATATCAGAGTTGAGACTTGAATATTCATGATATAAAAACACTTTCAACAATTGCAGTTGTCTTTGATATATTTCTATATCCTTCACCAGAAAACTTATAAATAATTGACCAAATTTCATTTGGTGGTAAATGAATCAAATTACACGAAATGAAATATTTCATTCCTCATCATTCATAACTAATATCATCAATAATGGAAAAATCCTCTGCAGAATAACATAATATTATCAAATGAAATGTAGCTTGTCTTGACTCTATCATTTCCAAATGATTAAAATCGCCTTTATTGTCAACAATGTTAGTAAGTGATGGCCATGATTTGGTATCCAGAAGTTTAGAACAATTATATAAATTTTCACCCTTATCATTCAGTTGAAATCGTGCATCAGTTTCATATTATCAGCATACTTTTAGTATTTATTTTGGGAATTGTATTCAAACATAATTAAATGTCTTTATACCATCTAAAATGCCCTTAGCCGTAAGTTCTTTTTGAACTACAGCCATCGTTTCAAGATGTGTTACCAATTTATAATCCTTTTGTAACTGGCTTCCAGCTTGTGTTGCACCCACCTCGTTCCATTCGATTTGCACGGCTTTGGTGCACTGGTTTGTCAGACTTCAGCTAACTGAGTTCATGGAGTTTTTTTCTCTGCATAGTGTATACAAAGATCGTAATTTGTCGGTTATTACATTATTACAGAAGTGTTATTTTACTGCTAATTCCAATCGGTGGTTAAAGCTATGTACACTGAGCCACATGAAAATGTGGGCGTATAAAAAATATGTTATTTGAAATTACTAAATTTAGAGCGCCAATTATAAATCTTTTAGAAAAACGATCTGGGATACTATCAGGGTATGTATCTATCCAATATTCCGTAGCTTTTAACCCCAGATCTTTACTGATGTTATTATATAGATTTACTACATCAAAGCTAATTAATGTACTACCAGGTTCTACCTGCTTAGGTAAATGATGTAGGAAATCTATATCATCGCGGAGAAAACTTTTGACTTTAGAACATAGTGGTTTCAGAATGTTATCAATGAAGTTGCTAAGTCTTTGGGTACTATTTGGCCCGTCTACTATTGACCTGAACGTTAGGTCAACTAGACATTTTATATTTACAATTTCATGATTAGTTCGTCTTTCAGCATTTTGAATTAGCTTACTTTTGTGTACTTTCGGTAATCCATAAAAGTATCCAATGCTTGGAGCGAAGTTCACAAGATATTCTTGTTCCTCCCTTAACAGCATTCCGGTGTAGCCAGATACAAATGTTCTCGCAATCACCATGACGTTGTATTCTTTGATGGTTGATGGAGCATAATATTCCGTGTTTTTGAGCATTTTGAATATACTTTCTTGATAGAATGACTTATCCATAACGACTAGAGTTCATCGGTTATCTGCACGTTTTGATTATTTTTCAGATTATTGAGATTATTCAATTCATCTTTATTTAGATTTTTAATGATGGGTTTTGATCGAGTTTTATGAGTTGCTATAGTTATGAATTTATCGTAATTGTACATCTTTTCCTGATTTTGGTGTAAAAGTAAATTTGTTTCGGGCCGGCTTTCGGGTTCTGGGGGTCGAGGATCATCCTCTCTGAAGAAATGATGTCTGAGGCGCAGTTTTCTACAAAATTGTGTCAGTTCAGACTAGAGTAAGCAACTATCATTTGAAGGTGTTGGGGTAAATTTTAGTCCCTTATCAAATATCATCTCCTGGTATTGGATCTATTGTTTCGGGTTCTTTTTCCACCGGCCCCGATTTCTGGACTGGCCCCGGACTAAAGCAAAAAACCCAACAAAAAACGGTTTTCTTCATTTGTTAGGATAGGTTTGTTTGAAGGTTCCACATTGGTGCGTTGGTTAGGGCCGACGAATCTCTAGGAGTGTCTGAATTTGGCTAGACCTACTAATAACGTTATGCCCTCTCTGGTTTCTTTGTCTAGATTTCAGCGGTTTGGGTTTTAGTTTCGGTCCTTTTGGTTGTGCCTGTTTTGGCCAATCTGCACTTTCACCGTCGGATGAATCGACATCACTCTCCCGCCCATTCTCTAGTTTGAATATGTCACCTCCATACTTGGAGTGATAGTTCTCTAACCGGTTGTGACCCTTTTCTCACTCTCTAAGAACTTTCTTGTTGCATTCGTTACATTCGAGCTCCAATTCTTTGGGAGTTTCTCCATCTAGGGCCTTTTCTAGAACTAACTCCATTATATCATTATCTATATTGGCACATCTATTCTGGAAACATTCAACATTTAATTCCATGCTTCCAATTTGAGCCGTGACTTTGTGTATAGCTAATTTTGTCCTTATGCTAATAATTTCTTGAGATTGCCCTGGAACAGATTTCAAGCGAAATCTGATAGAGACATACCATGTCTGTTTGTCTAAATGTTCGTCATGCAAATTAATTTATATTTTGTCAAATATTCGTGTCGTGTTGTAAAATGTCTATGATTGTCTCTATTCGCACTTCTTTATATTGCACTCCTCATATAACGTCTCGTCCCGTCATTTATTGTTTTCTGTACATATATTATATACATATTTAATTATCCATTTAATCCCTTTTGTAAATAATTCCACTAGTATATATAACATGCAATTGTCTGCGATATCACCTCGGTGGAAGCGGACGTTAAATAAAGCTATTACACACACACACATTTTTATATAAGTAGTGTGGTTAAATCAAAGAAGGTACTTTGGTTGATACCCGGGTTTACAGGTTTGAGTTTTGACATTGCGAAACCGCCTAATTAACAATTTCAATTAAACTCTAGAACCTATGTGTATATAAATACCTGCCCGGTCTTCATTAACATTAAATAATTATTGTAATTTGTTGTTAATAAATTCGCATTCAGTGTAATTTGGACTTCTCTCATTTTTTGCTTGGAGAAACTTGAGAATTAGGCTACCTTCCGGCTAATTCCAAACCTTGTCTTTTGAATGGGAGCCTTTGCGTTTTGCTGATTTTACCCGATGAGTTACTTCCCTTTGCAATTAACGAATTATGGGGGTTGGTCGATAAAAATAGCAGTCATCAAGGGCATATAACTTGAACACGTGCCCCCCCCCCCCCCCGCATGGATTAACCCAGGGATTAGTGGAGTGGAACGACATGAGACCACTGGGTATACCTAGAAAGGTCTGCACCAAGCTCTGGCGCCCGATAATAAAAAAAAACAAGCCAAACAGTGAGGCTGATGTCCCCCGCCGAAATCCCAAAATAAATAGATGACACATATTAATTAATAGCACATTTATTTTTTTTTTAAAAAGTATCAAGCAATCAAACTGATCATCAACTATACACTAAGTTTCATCACTCTCTATCAGATAGAATCCAAGTTATCTTCTCCCAAAGCATCAAACAATGAAGTTGCTTAGCTCTACTTAGCTTTAGCTCGAAATGTTAAATATTGAACTCAGTCAAGACATTCACCTAATGAACATCTACATCAGGTTTAAACATTCTACTTCACTTATAAGCAGAGTTGTTATGTTCCAAAGTCTTGAACAATCAAATAGCTTATCGCTCCTTACTCTAAGCAGAAAATTCTCATCATCGAACTTAGTTACAACATTCTAGCTCAATTAGGAGAGTTATTGTGTTTCAAAGTCTCGACTAATCAAATTGCTTATCGTTCTGCTAACCCTAAGCAGAAAAGTTCATCATCGAACTTAGTCAAGATAATGATGTAACAAAGCTATACAAAATTTGTCCTCACTCTCACTTAATTACTAAATTAGAAAAAGTTATCGTGTCCCAAAACATCAATCAATCGCATTGCTTATCTCTGCTGACCCTAAGCAAAAAATTATCATCTTCGAACTCCATCAAGGCATTGACCTAATAAACACCTATACCAAGTCTGAACATTAGAAAGGGTTACTGTGTCCCAAAAAGTGTGACGGACAGACGAACATATTTTAATAATCCCCTGCTTTCTTGTAAAAAAAAAATCGGTGATAGTTCATAATCAACCACTAGTTGTCCTATTACGATTATTACTGTTATTGACCTCCAGGTAGGCCTAGTCTAGTGGTTACTTCGTTATTAAAACATTTGTATCACTCACAAAATTGATTTATCATTGCGGTTTCGCAATGAAAGAACCACGGACGCTATCCTGCCGTTACCGTTTTATCAATTTACTGTGGAAAGAAAAATCGTTGGAATTGTCTTTTGATGATTTTCTGTTAAAAACAAGGAATTACCATCGTGACGATCTAAAGTGACAGTAACTTGGCCGTGAGTTCGATTCCAGGTAGGGACAAGGCAGATAATAAAAAGGCTCTGAATATTGATTTTCTAGCCTTTAAATACGTGTATTGTCCATCAAAAGTTTGTCTGTGTAACAATTCATATGCGACTCCTAATATTTGAAACAGTATGTTATAAGTTACAGATTAGCAATGAAAGAAATGACATTCTAGGGGAGACAACTTCGAATACGGAGCTAATAACAGACCATAATTATTTTCTAAATTGACTCGTGTGCAGTTATCTAGGAACACTGGTGGGAATCTTTATATGTGAAAGGGAATGTAGGCTCCCTTCAAATCATCGGATTTACTAAATTTATTTGCTAGGTTTTAAAATCTAAGAATTTATTCCTGTTGTATATAGAATTCTGCTTCTCCACAGCAAACATGGTTAAAGATGAACCTATGTTTATTACATGAAGTATTTGTATGACAATCATCGCCGTATGGTTCTTTTGCGAATATTTCTATAACCACATAAGCGTTAGTATGAGGCATCAATACTAAAAGAAACGGATCTAATTGTATTCTTGGTGTTTATAATTTCTGTGAATATATATTAAAATTACATTTTATAATTATTACAAGAATGTCTTTGGTGATTTACTTGGTTTGAGACTTTTAATGTCTTATGGCACCGGCATCATTTTTTTATCACGATTCCTGGTGCCTCAATATACAAACTTCTTTTAGCTACATATGTGCAAAAATAATAGTCCCGGAGTTCTCTTCTCATTTACTGTGCAGACTAAAAAACCCAGTTTGTAGAGTATATTTAAAATTATGCTAAGGGGTTACGGAAATTTATCTATAATCAACTCTGTGTATAACTTTGGAGAGCTACACTATGTCTGGTTTAATGGTCGAGGCTGATTACGAAGATGTTACTGTAACAGGTCCAGGCACAACATATAATTAATAGGTGGCTTCCATATCTGACCATACCCTTTCATCGTCGCAAGACACGTGAAATGAGTCAATATTTTTCTAACCCTCAATAAGTTAAACAACCGACTATATTATGGCTGATTGTTCTTATCACATTTAGTTACTATCATACATATTTGATAAATATTATGGCAACCACATGTACCGTTTATATCGGAGATATTTGTTAAACTGATTATATAACATTTGCTGAATTGTAAGACATTTACCTACGCCATTGGCTTGATATTGAACCCATATAAAAGCACCAAAAATATGTTTCCTAAGATTGGTATCTTGGTCATCTGCTTGTTCCTAAAATATTGTTATTTATGGTATTTATGACAAAACAAAATTAAAGGCCAAAAGAGCACAGGATAGCGTCCGTGGTTCTTATGTGCGAACACATAGTCAACTGGTTCAAGCCAACAGAATTGTCAATTTAACGAAGTAACCACTAGACCAACCCTTACAATGCTGTAAATTAATTTACTGTAACCTAACATACTGGTTGTGCAATAGTTATATATGGGATCCGACCACATATACGAAAAAATGTACGAAAAATCGCGTTTATAGCTTGTTGTCCCTCTTGAGGTCACAATTTTTATCCGATTGAAAAAAAAAACCCCAAAAATATATATCACCGATATACTCTAATGATGGTTGAGTTCGAATTTCGTGAAAATGGGACCAAACCTGCCGGACAAAATGGCCGCCCCTCCTACGCAAAAAGTGTAAATATATGGTATATCAAGGCTGTGAACCCTCTAGAAGTCACAATTTTTATGAAACTTGAAATATATCTTGGTGTCTTTCGATATTCGCGAATATCACTGAATATCAGATCACAACTTCCTGAATTATGGCCCTTGACTGTACGAAAAATCGGTTTTTTAAAACTTGTTCTCTAACCATCTCTTGCAAAATGTGGGCGTATCTTGCCTGGCAACCGCTGGTTTAAAAACCTGTTCTGAATCGACACTTTAGAAAAAGCATTCAAGTTTGGGATCAGAATTTCTAAAAAGCACTTCTTGGGTAAAGAATTTATCTTGGCTCTAATTGGTCGAGATTTTGGAATACAATAACTCTCCTTCTAATAGAGCTAGAATGTTTACACTTGGTTTAGGCGTTCATTGGGGACACACTTACTCTCAAACTTAGAATTTTCAAACTTGGTGTATGTGTTTATTAGGTGAATGCCTTGATGAAGTTCGAAGATGAGCATCTTCTGTTTAGGGTAAGCAGAGATAAGCAATTTGGTTGGTTGGTGCTTTGGGACACGAGAACGTTAGTTCTAATTAAGTGAGAGTGATGAAACTTGGTGTATAGTTTCATTACATTAATACCTTGACTAAGTTCGATAATGAACTTTTTCTGCTTAGGCTGAATAGCGATAAGCAATTTGATTGGTCAAGACTTTGAAACATAACTCTGCATTTAAGTGAGGTAGAACGTTTAAACTTGATGCAAATGTTCATTAGGCGAGCTACGCAATTTCATTGGCCGATGCTTAGGGACAAGATAACTTTGATTCTAACTGATGGAGAGTGGTAAAACTCAGTTTTACTACAAGGTACTTCAAAGGTTTGACTGAGTTTGATCGTGGCAAACTCAATTTCTTTATTAATGCATGTAACATCTTTAAAATAGATAAGTTTATGATATTATGATTATTTAAACTTACAGAGGCCAATGTAATAGCACAACTGTCGCCTAACTCCAAATATTCGCGTTTAAATTAATGAAGCGTTGTTTTTGTCTGACATTTCACCGCCATCGAAATCCATTCATAGTTACTGTGCTTTCGATTGCCCTTTTGATTGGCTGTTATAAAAGCCTTATATTTAGCCCCGCCTTCATGATGACAGCGTATCGTTTAAAAAGATGGCGGTCTTAGTAACGGCTTAACGCCTCGATTTTAAAAACGACGATTTGTACCCGTTTCAGGTAGAATTATATGCTTAATTGTAGTTGGGTGTTGTAGAAATATTATAAATAACAATAATCAATCGTTGTTTTGATTAAAACTATTGTCAATTTTGTTTAAAAATGCCGGGTGTGAATCGCTCCCGCAGGTGCAACGTTATAGGTAATGGCCTCATGTCTTATCTCGAAACACGGAGGGTTGAGAGATTAAGGTTTGTTATCTAAGGGACATCAGCTTCACTGTTGGCTTGTTTTCCCTTAAATTCATCTTCAATAGAAGGCTTGGTCTCGCTTTAACTACGTACATCTTATCAAGCCCGTCAGGTAATACCCTGCATATTTCGGCACTAATTTCGATTGGGTATTCACTCAGCTTGTGAGCCTATCAGATTCCTCGATCATGGCGAATATGGAGTCTCGCGCTTTACAGCTAAAATGTCTGCCTGTGATAATCGAGTTGCAAAGTTCAAGGTTCGTTCAATGTCAAGGTTTCCGTGGAGGTCGCTATGTCACGACCTCTGATTGTGCTGTCCACAATATATGCTTGGCATTCTAACCCAAAGTATTCGAAAGTCAGAGGATTATAAAAGAAAAACTTTATTGACTTTGAGAAGTCATTGAAGCGTTCGATCAGACTTATGCGTATTTTCATGGTTTAAATCATTAGTCTGTAGTATGGAAGTGAAATAGGTCTTTGATTCATATAATATACCCTACAAAGATATATTGTTAGTGATCGATAACACGTAATAATATCTAATCTCTTTCATCTTATCTAATATCAAATCACGTGTCATGTCTTTCACAAACAACAACGGTGATAAGATACATGTATAAACGTTTAATTGTTCTTAATTACCGGGCCAGGCTTTGTCTAATGGTTACTTCGTTACTGAAAATTTAAGGGAATTGTAAATTAACTCGTGTCTACTAGACATGGAACTACGGACGCTATCCTGACCTTTTGCAGTTATTCACAAAATGTTAAGAAAACATAAAGGATTTTAACTTTGTTGTTTGTTAAGAATATATAAAGGATTTTAACTTGCCATTTCGTTTAAAATCGTATTCTTAATACCCATGTTTATGCATGGGTTCGATTCCCGACATTAAAGGCTTAATTTTTCTTTCTATTATTTTAGAAGCTATTGTAACTTATGTTAAATGCTGGTTGTACTATTGCATTCCACACCTCTAAAGTATGGGCAACCGATTGCAGGAAAGTAGATCGGATCGAAATACCGCTTATGTCGTATAAGCTATGCAGTTCGGGGGCCTGTTTCACGAAATTTTAACTAAAGATAAAATCCAAATTAAAGTAGATACTTCAATTTTGATTGGCTAAGCACTAAAATCAATCTAATATTATCCAATCAAATTACTAAAATTTGGATGTTATCTTAGTTAAAAGTTCGTGAAACAGGCCCCAGGACTATAGGCTAGAGCCTGTCTAATCATGCCCAGATAATTGACCTTATAAGACCAACGAGGCCTCCGCACACGTCCATCACAGGTCGATTTTGTTTTCGACTTCGAAGAAGAAATGGTGGCGTCCAGAAAGATGAAGATGGAATAGATGACGAGGATAGGAAGCATGCGTAGAGATTGGAGAGAGAGAAGCTGAGAATCGTGGAAAGAATGCTGTGCCGAAGGTGGTATGCCCTTAGTTCCACAACATATAACAGCAACTTCCACAAGGCATATAATGCCAGTAGCTGACATCGAATATATTTAGCCGCTTTGCTCCATGAAGGACAATAATATTTTAGTGAAACGATGTGCTATTTATAGCATTCTCATTCCAAAAATCAAAGTTCTAAGAGTAATACTCCACGGTATTGATAAAATCCGTTTTTAAAATTCTGCCCAATCAAACAAAATGATGAGATTCCTCCACATGAATCGACCATAACATATACAGCCTCCACGATACAAGGAAAGTGTGCAAAACTAAAAAAAATGAATGTAATATTCACTTGAAAACAATTTAGTTGAAGGTACACAAGCCTTGAACACAGTTAGGACCATTGCTGAATAGTGGCTGAAAATAGATGATATTGATAAGTTAATGGCGAATCTGCTTAAAATATCATCGACAAAAGGTTTCACCCGCTTTGCTAACAGAAGATATTGAAACAAGGTAGTTGGCTCAGTATTTCATGAAATGATTACATGTAGAAGGATCGGAAGCTATTTGCCAAGTAAGTTAGTTAAAAAATTATGTTTAAAAAGTGTGTTAATCTAAGTCTGTAAATGTTGCGATTCTATGGTAAAGAAGTATTACCTTATTGAAATGATACATTGGTGAAACCAAAAACTTCTGTTAATATTAATATTTTAATAAGATTCGACATTAAATTTTATTTATTTAATAGTTCAGCGACTGTCCAACGACTTTACTCCCTCCAGAAATTTGTAGGCTAGGCACTTGACTAGCACTGGTGGCGATCTTGATATATAACTGCCTTCATGCTGAATTATAACTAATCTCAGCTACTCATACGTACGCTGTGCGAATATTTGGTGTTAATTTCTTTTAGGTATATTAAGTTTTACGAAACTATGGGGGAATAGCTTTCTATATGATTTTACGTAGTTTCGTATTTTAGTTCAATGTGGGCAGCCATGTGCTTTGCCAACAGCAAACGTGAACAGGGTTTTAACATTACAATTACATTAACAGTTCAATAACATGGACAGAAGCTGGGGAGAACCTGTCTGAACGCTTGGAGAGGGTTAAACATGAAGACCTTGTTGAAGATGTCGAGCACGACATGCTGTCAAGTATTACACCAACGTGTGATGGTGTCCATGACAACGTTGATGTGAGTGGCCAGAATGGTGTCCATTATTCGCCTCGACCACCCCGCAGTCCTGTAGGAAATTAGAAATGGAGGTGGAAAAGGCCCGCCTCGCCAAACAGATAAACCGTAATAGTCCGGCTCCACTGAATTTCACTTCTCAACCGCAGCAACCACTAGGACCACTAACCCCTACCAATTTACCGATACTGCACATGATGAGTTACACAGGCCTAGTCCAGGTAAATTGCGTAGGATAAAAGATTTTATTTGGGTTCAGGCCCGCGAAATGTTTGAAGACAAACACATTGACATCGGTAATGGAGTGAAATTGCAGGTTGGGGGCGAGAGCAAGCGTTGCCTAAACATTACCCCAGTTGAGACCTTGACATAGTGGGGATTTGTAGTTATTTAGTCTATACCCAATCTGTTTTAAGACTTTCGACTAACTAGGTATGGCAGAATGTGTTATTATATGACCGCGAATATAGGGAATCTCAAGGAGTCACAAATTTTACTTGGAATACCCCCCCCCCCCCCAATTAAGCCACAATTGAGGGACTACAATCTGATCCATAGGTCTGATAGCACCACTGCAGTCGTCTTGAATTCATTATTTGGATCTTCAACTAGCCATGACAGGACTAAAATACGTTTGTCTGCCAAATTTTCACCTCCTAAATCAAGTGGACCATATCTAACTGATGGTCGAGAGATATGCAGGCGCTTTAACGGCAAAGTATGTGTGCGTGAGGACTGTCGCCTGGCCCACAACTGTTTTTTTTTTTTGCTTCGCTTCCCATCATCCTGCTTCGAAACACGAAACAGTATCAGTGAACCCACGCAGTGCCATCTACACTAGTGCCGAGACCACGCCAAAACTCTAAATCTATACGGATGGGAAAGATTCCGCTTGCCAAAAGACTCTTGATATCTTTCCACGTGTCCCTTTTCTTCTCAACGGTGATAAACTGATTAAATTTTCCTTGTTTGCCTCGACTAGCAGCATCAAAAAGGTATTTTCTTCTGTCGGCCAGTTTCTTTCCTTCTTAGGGGAACAGCTTGCTAGTTGATTTTATTTTGATGAAAGAGAAGCAGACGATAAACAAAGCAACCGACCAATTTATAACGTAATTCGCATATGACGTGAGAGAGCATGAGCATCGTAGTTTCAGTTTACCAGTCACAATGTGCTTAGACTCATACTTGACTTGTGGTTAGATAAGACTTTTCTAGAGATGGTATTGTATACGTTTCTTACGTAAGAAAAAGTGAGGTATGCCCTTGTGCTTACTTTAAGAATCTTTTAGGAACCGGGCCCAAGTATACAATATAATTTATGAAAATTTTCCTTTCCTTTATCACATGTAATACATATACCGGTAAGTATATTCAAAAAGTTGTACTCAACATGGATTTTATTTCTTTTCATTATGAAGAAGCGTGTCCAATATACGAACTGTATATTTGATGGGCATTGACAATGATGTTCTGTGTGTGTATTCACATTTGTCAGCTTCACATTTTTGGACCTCAAAGCACAAAATTTTAAAAATTTAATTTTACCAGTACAGTACTCTGGATGTTCATCATTAAAACGTTGCTGCTAAGCCATCTGAAGACGATGGTCAAAGGATTATTCCGTCCGTGAGACGTTCTTCTACAAAACTTATTGTAGAGTATGAAAGCATTATAAAAAAATCTCGTCATAAGACGTCTGCTTCAATTAAGACGAGTTAACATTTATTGTATATGTAGTTAAGGGTTCAGGGAAATTAAATTCCGACGTGACTGACTTTTGAATTTCGTGTTAAATTATACATATTATGGACATTCCTAACACGGTAAGTTTCATTTCGATTTTCCCAAAATTCCAATTCAACCTTCATTATGGTGGAATGGTGATCTTAACGGTTTTTAAAATCGAAAAAAAAATTGTGACCTCTAGAGAATCCGCAAGCTAAAAATGTGATTTTTCGACCAATCAGGGACGATAATCCAGGAAGTTACGATCCGATATGCGCGAATATCGAAAGGAATCAAGATCTTTGGGTTATAAACATGCATTTCAAATTAAGTTTCATCAAAATCAGATAATTGTGACCTTCAGAGGGACCAAAAGCAAAAAAAGGGGTCATAATTCAGCAAGTTAAGATCCAATATGCGCAATTATCGAAAGAATCCCAAGATCTTTGGGTCATAAAAATGCATTTCAAGTTTCATCAAAATCGGCACAAAATTGTGACCTCCAGAGGGTCCACAACCTTGATATACCATAGTTTTACACGATTCGCGTACAAGCGACGGTCATTTTGACCGGCAAATTTGGTCCGATTTTCATGAAATTCAAACTCTACCTTCATTACGGCGTAACGGTGATATAATCAAATGTTTTTTTTTTTTTAAATCGGATAATAATTGTGACCTCCAAAGGGACCACAAGCTAAAAAAAAAGGTGATTTTTCGTACAATCAGGGGCTATAATTTAGTTATGATTCGATATGCGCAAATATCGAAAGGAACCAAGGTCATTGGGTTATAAACATTCATTTCAAGTTTGATCAAAATCGAATTAAAATTGTGACCTCTACAGGGTCCACAACCTTGATATACCATATTTTTTACACTATTCGCGTACAAGCGGCGGCCATTTTGTCTGTCAGTTTTGGCCCGATTTTCACGAAATTCGAACTCAACCTTCATTACGGTGTAACGGTGATATACTAAAACGGTTTTTTAAATTGGATAAAAATTGTGACCTCTGGAAGGGTCCACAAGCCAAAAACGTGAATTTTCGTACAGTCAGGGGCCATAATTCAGGACGTTACGATAAGATATGCGCGAATATCGCAACGAACCAAGATCTTTGAGTTATAAACATGCATTTCAAGATTTATCAAAATCGGATCAAATTTGTGACATCTTAGAGTGTCCACAAGCTAAAAACGTGATTTTTCGTACAATCAGGGGCCATAATCCATGAAGTTATGGTCGGATACATTCCAATATCGAAAGGAACCGAGATCTTGAAATATGAAAGAATTTCTATTTAGCCAAGTATCTGCCACGAGCAAACACAGTTTGAAATCCAGGTGTAAATGTCATAAAATTTGTTGACTTACTACTAAAATAATAGGCATATCTAGGTTTGATAACATCCAATTAATTTCATTTCTTCGGGCGTGACAACATTATAATTGTTAATAATAATAAACACTGAATTTATTTCCCTCATAGCACACTGTATGGCGTATGCCCGTCTTCATTAGCCCGGCATAGGAGCAGAACAGTAGGACGTTAAACCCCATTTCATTTCATTTTTTTTTGAAAATTATTAAGGTTGATTGTCTAATGATTTGGGGTAGCGAATTCCAAAAAGATCTAGATTGGTTGTAGGTTGATGAAGCCTTGACGTCTCTGATGCGATATGGGTTCTATGTGGAGTTACTAAGTCACAAAGGTATTAAGGTGCAGTTCCGTTGAAGGCTTTATAGGTTGCCAGTAGGATTCTGAATTTGATTCTCTAGATTACTGGGAGCCAATGCAAATGGGCTGCATTTAGCCGATTTCTAATCGTTTGGGGTGTAACTCGAATTCCTGTAACCTAATACAAGTTTACAGAAAGCTGATTGGCCGTTTGTCCTCGATTTCGCAGGACCTGTGTAGTGGCTCTAGGACGACCTGAACGAGGTCTATCATCAGCATTGTGTGTATGTTGGTACCGGTTCCAGTCTCCTGATCACAGACTGTGACACATAAGCATGTTGGCTACTGCTCGCTGTGTAGAACCCATTTGAAGCATGCCCATAGCACGTAGACGTTCATCATGTTGAAGACGTCTCATTGCAAATTAAACGTAACATATTAAAGCAAAGATACGCTAAACAGTCAATCTTATGCAAGAACCGATAGGAAAGCAAACATGAATAGGATAACCAAGCACGCGGCAGTTTTCATCAACCCCTCCCACTTGTATGGCGCTATTGCGTGTCGCATGTGCAACTCAGTGGTTCTGTTGGGGCGATAAGTTCTTCATCTGTGAACATACTCTCAAAGCATGTCAAGTATACAGGACTATTTATCATATCACAACCTGCATAGGTATTTGCATTTCAATATCCCCTACTTTTTTGAAGAGTATATTAATGCAAAGTGTTGAAATTTAATTGTGGTCTGGATCCTTAAGTATTGCACAACCAACGTATGGGTTTAAGTATATTAATTATACAGCGTTGAACGGGACAGGCTTGGTCTAGTGGTTACTTCGTTTATTTAACAATTCAGCAGACATTGAATCAGTGAATATGTGTTCGCACATAAGAACCGCAGACGCTATCATGTCCTTTTTTGTAACAGAAAAACACCAAGCGTCCATTTTATGTTTGACGATAAAGTTGATGATATTATTTGTGATCTGTTGTACCAGATACCACGGAAATGCATAAAACGTCCATTTAGAAAGACGCATAGCTCATCATGGAAAAACGTACGCACTAGCATGAAGTCGGTGGTGCTTTAGTTAAAAGCCACCAATAGTTTTGGTAGTACATTTAAAACTATTAGTATAGGCTATACTAAGCCAAGCGGTTACTTTGTTAGCGAACAATTCCTTAAAATGGGGTCGTGTGCACACGAGTGTTAGCAATAGCACACAAGAACCGCTCACTGTATCCTGGCACCCTTATAGCACAAATTAACCAGCAGATATTCCTTGACCCGTTATTGACAGACATTCAATGAAACAATGTGCATCTTTGTACCAGTGAGATGTATCACAGATGTGGGTTCGATCTCCTATATTACTCTTACAATTACTTTTTTTATAGTTAAAAACCTTTGACTTAAAGCGGGGGGGGGGGGCTGTTTGCTATGGTCTAATTTAGTAGTTAATTTATTATCCTGTAGTGTTTGATAGTGTTTCAAGACCGGGTCTATGATATTAATATGCACATAGAAGACATAATTGGTTTGTGTATTTGAAGGAATATTTGCTGTGGGTTCGATCCCGCAATTGAATTTTCTGATTTTTTTATTTTTATTTTCCAACACCGTTTTCCTGGTGCTAAACAAAGTTTACTAATGTAATTCTTACTGTCAGTAAGAACTGACATTCCTCACTTCGATCTCCGCAATATATAATTAAACTATGATATAGGGTAGACAACTCTGTTTTCCAGGATTGCACAATCACTGCCCCATGGTTAAATAACGTGGTTGCGACTCAAGTACTTGGGTCAGGCTTGGTCTAGTGGTTACTTCGTTTATTAAAACAATTCACAGACCTTGGAATTCTATGTACCGTTCGCGGTAAAAGAACTACGGACGCTATCCTGATCTTTTAACACGTTTTTGAAAATAACTGAGTTTCAGTAGAGCGATATATTTTAAGGCGTGTTTTAAAAAAAATGCAGGCCTATACTTAGGTTACGGTTTAGATATATATTAATCTGCATGGGGGTGGGGTGGGGTATAGCTTCCCACTGCATATATTATGTATTTTAGTTGTTTCTTGTTTTGTTTGTCCGGTCATAAATTAACCGATTTAATAGAGAACCAATGGCTTAGCTAGGGTTTTATTTTTATTTTAATCACATAATTTGTTTCAAAAAATTAAAATGGATTGAACAACGGGCAATGCTGATATCAATTCACCCCAACTGTAGAAATCCGATCAGACTTGGTCCAGTGACTACTTCGTTTACTAAACAATTCATTAGCGTTGAATCAACATATTGTGTAATTAACACATTAGTTCGACGGGCGCTATTCTAATCATTTTTAGCAT
Organism: Patella vulgata; assembly: GCF_932274485.2. NCBI lineage: Eukaryota > Metazoa > Mollusca > Gastropoda > Patellidae > Patella > Patella vulgata. The sequence continues at coordinate 53,120,995 of NC_065885.2, forward strand.
ATTTATCAAAATCGGATCAAATTTGTGACATCTTACAGTGTCCACAAGCTAAAAACGTGATTTTTCGTACAATCAGGGGCCATAATCCATGAAGTTATGGTCGGATACATTCCAATATCGAAAGGAACCGAGATCTTGAAATATGAAAGAATTTCTATTTAGCCAAGTATCTGCCACGAGCAAACACAGTTTGAAATCCAGGTGTAAATGTCATAAAATTTGTTGACTTACTACTAAAATAATAGGCATATCTAGGTTTGATAACATCCAATTAATTTCATTTCTTCGGGCGTGACAACATTATAATTGTTAATAATAATAAACACTGAATTTATTTCCCTCATAGCACACTGTATGGCGTATGCCCGTCTTCATTAGCCCGGCATAGGAGCAGAACAGTAGGACGTTAAACCCCATTTCATTTCATTTTTTTTTGAAAATTATTAAGGTTGATTGTCTAATGATTTGGGGTAGCGAATTCCAAAAAGATCTAGATTGGTTGTAGGTTGATGAAGCCTTGACGTCTCTGATGCGATATGGGTTCTATGTGGAGTTACTAAGTCACAAAGGTATTAAGGTGCAGTTCCGTTGAAGGCTTTATAGGTTGCCAGTAGGATTCTGAATTTGATTCTCTAGATTACTGGGAGCCAATGCAAATGGGCTGCATTTAGCCGATTTCTAATCGTTTGGGGTGTAACTCGAATTCCTGTAACCTAATACAAGTTTACAGAAAGCTGATTGGCCGTTTGTCCTCGATTTCGCAGGACCTGTGTAGTGGCTCTAGGACGACCTGAACGAGGTCTATCATCAGCATTGTGTGTATGTTGGTACCGGTTCCAGTCTCCTGATCACAGACTGTGACACATAAGCATGTTGGCTACTGCTCGCTGTGTAGAACCCATTTGAAGCATGCCCATAGCACGTAGACGTTCATCATGTTGAAGACGTCTCATTGCAAATTAAACGTAACATATTAAAGCAAAGATACGCTAAACAGTCAATCTTATGCAAGAACCGATAGGAAAGCAAACATGAATAGGATAACCAAGCACGCGGCAGTTTTCATCAACCCCTCCCACTTGTATGGCGCTATTGCGTGTCGCATGTGCAACTCAGTGGTTCTGTTGGGGCGATAAGTTCTTCATCTGTGAACATACTCTCAAAGCATGTCAAGTATACAGGACTATTTATCATATCACAACCTGCATAGGTATTTGCATTTCAATATCCCCTACTTTTTTGAAGAGTATATTAATGCAAAGTGTTGAAATTTAATTGTGGTCTGGATCCTTAAGTATTGCACAACCAACGTATGGGTTTAAGTATATTAATTATACAGCGTTGAACGGGACAGGCTTGGTCTAGTGGTTACTTCGTTTATTTAACAATTCAGCAGACATTGAATCAGTGAATATGTGTTCGCACATAAGAACCGCAGACGCTATCATGTCCTTTTTTGTAACAGAAAAACACCAAGCGTCCATTTTATGTTTGACGATAAAGTTGATGATATTATTTGTGATCTGTTGTACCAGATACCACGGAAATGCATAAAACGTCCATTTAGAAAGACGCATAGCTCATCATGGAAAAACGTACGCACTAGCATGAAGTCGGTGGTGCTTTAGTTAAAAGCCACCAATAGTTTTGGTAGTACATTTAAAACTATTAGTATAGGCTATACTAAGCCAAGCGGTTACTTTGTTAGCGAACAATTTCTTAAAATGGGGTCGTGTGCACACGAGTGTTAGCAATAGCACACAAGAACCGCTCACTGTATCCTGGCACCCTTATAGCACAAATTAACCAGCAGATATTCCTTGACCCGTTATTGACAGACATTCAATGAAACAATGTGCATCTTTGTACCAGTGAGATGTATCACAGATGTGGGTTCGATCTCCTATATTACTCTTACAATTACTTTTTTTATAGTTAAAAACCTTTGACTTAAAGCGGGGGGGGGGGGGGCTGTTTGCTATGGTCTAATTTAGTAGTTAATTTATTATCCTGTAGTGTTTGATAGTGTTTCAAGACCGGGTCTATGATATTAATATGCACATAGAAGACATAATTGGTTTGTGTATTTGAAGGAATATTTGCTGTGGGTTCGATCCCGCAATTGAATTTTCTGATTTTTTTATTTTTATTTTCCAACACCGTTTTCCTGGTGCTAAACAAAGTTTACTAATGTAATTCTTACTGTCAGTAAGAACTGACATTCCTCCCTTCGATCTCCGCAATATATAATTAAACTATGATATAGGGTAGACAACTCTGTTTTCCAGGATTGCACGATCACTGCCCCATGGTTAAATAACGTGGTTGCGACTCAAGTACTTGGGTCAGGCTTGGTCTAGTGGTTACTTCGTTTATTAAAACAATTCACAGACCTTGGAATTCTATGTACCGTTCGCGGTAAAAGAACTACGGACGCTATCCTGATCTTTTAACACGTTTTTGAAAATAACTGAGTTTCAGTAGAGCGATATATTTTAAGGCGTGTTTTAAAAAAAATGCAGGCCTATACTTAGGTTACGGTTTAGATATATATTAATCTGCATGGGGGTGGGGTGGGGTATAGCTTCCCACTGCATATATTATGTATTTTAGTTGTTTCTTGTTTTTTTTGTCCGGTCATAAATTAACCGATTTAATAGAGAACCAATGGCGGAGCTAGGGTTTTATTTTTATTTTAATCACATAATTTGTTTCAAAAAATTAAAATGGATTGAACAACGGGCAATGCTGATATCAATTCACCCCAACTGTAGAAATCCGATCAGACTTGGTCCAGTGACTACTTCGTTTACTAAACAATTCATTAGCGTTGAATCAACATATTTTGTAATTAACACATTAGTTCGACGGGCGCTATTCTAATCATTTTTAGCATATAGAAATGTTATAAAAATTCAGAAAGCTGTATGAATTATTTTAGTCCACTAGCTATACTAAATATAATATGTGGACTTTCACACTTTTTATTGACATTTAGGATATAATGACTGCGATTTCGTCCCCCTGTTTAAAGAGGACAGTCACACGATGTTTTAGGCCAATCATATCGATAACCGCCAACGCCAAAAATACATTGTAGGCATATAGAATAAAGGCTATGGGTTCGTCCCCCTGTTTTACTTAACCAACGAGACAATCACGCGATTCGGTCAATTATATGAATAACATTTCAGACTTTTTAAACTTTATGTGCAATATTCAGTTAGAAAAAGAAACATTAAACTGATTTAAATAGTATATCAGCGGCTAAATGAATTTGATTTCACAAAAATGCGGAACTTATAGAGTTACTTGTCATCTAAAATTCAGGAAAAAAAATCGGACAATTCGCAGAAACATTTGTCCAGGATTGTGATATTGGGGCAGATAACTGTGTTTTTCTTGGATTGCACAATCACTACACAAAGTATATTATAGTAATATAGCTACGATACAATTAGGTCAGGCCTGGTCTAGTGGTTACTTCGTTGAACTAAACATTTCACACACCTTGAAAATTACTATGCCGCTCGCGGTATAAGAACCACGGACGCTATCCTGAACCTCATTTTATTCAGTTTTATTTTTAAATAAATATGTATATTACAGTAGGATGTATTTAGATATGCCTATATTTACAGTTATTTATTTGCACGGTTCGATCCCCCCCCCCCCCCCATAAGATTTAATATTCATTTAAATTTTTAATATTTCCTTCTTTTTTTTTGTCAGCTGAATCATAACAAGCGTAAATTTCCGGTCAGGCCTAGCCCAGTGGTTACTTCGTTTACTAAACAATTCATTCAGGCTGAATCAAATGTGTAATTTACACATAAGAACCATCGGGCGATATCCTAACCTTTTAAAAACATATAAAAATTCAACAAGCAGTACTCTTGTTTTAGTCCACTGCCTATATATAAAAAAAATGAGCTTTTGTTTCGACGTTTAGCTTATCATATCCGTGGGTTCTGTCCTTTGTTTTATTTAATGGACAAATAGCTAATAGGTCAATCATAATATGGACAAACAAGAACGGCAAAAATAAATTAGTCCCTTTCTTTCGAGGTTTTATGGAAAACAAGCCAAAAAGCAAAGCTATAGAAAATGAGATGTACTTGTTTATCATCAGGATTATACACATGCAGATAACTATAATTTTTAATACATTTTATCATATAATATTATTATAGCGAAAAATATAGAAATTATAGCATAAAATATAGAAATTATGGCATAAAGTATAGAATAAAAGGTAGAAATTATAGAATAAAATATAGAAATTATAGCATAAAGTATAGAAACTATAGAATAAAAGGTAGAAATTATAAAATAAAATATAAAAATTATAGCATAAAGTATAGAAACTATAGAATAAAAGGTAGAAATTATATAATAAAATATAGAAATTTGCATAAAATATAGAAATTATAGAATAAAATGTAGAAATACGTGAAGAAGTACAATATATGTGACGGTTTGTTTTCCTATTGTCTTTAATAGGTTATCAAAAATGTGTGTTCTATCCACTGATGTACATAATTTTACTAAAATTGATCACACCCTATCTTGTACCATCCTACAGTTAAGAGTGTAAGTATTGTGGGCTCTTGCCCGAATTAAACTATTACAACTCATTGTATAATTGTAGGCTAGCCTGGAGGTCGCGGGTTCGCTCCCAGTGTTGGCCGAGAAAGTTCATCGAGATTTTCCGGCATGGCTTTTCCTTGTCAGTGGTGCAGGACGGAGGGTCTGACAAGGACAGCTGTCTAGTCGTTCGGATGGGACGAAAACCAAGGACCCTTCTACACATTGGCGTGCACGTAAAATATCCCTTGACAGTTGGAATTCGATATGAGAGTAGGCCCTCGCGCCGCTGTCCGGGCAAAATTTCCCTCATAGCGCACTGTATGGCGCGTGTCCGTCTTCATTAGCCCAGTCGGAGCAGAACAGAGGGACGTTAAACTCCATTTTCATTTTGTATAATTGTAACAGCAGAGATATACATAAACAATCTTAGTAATCCATTCCTTTTCCTGGTGCTAAACTAAATCTACTTAATGTGATTCTTATTGACTCTTCATTAATCTATACTAATATTTGTGACTGTCGTTTGTCTGTCTGTCTGTTCGGGGTTGGCGGCTACATTAGGTCGGCCCGAGTCTGAAATTTTTGGTATAGGGGTAGCTCGGACCGGGGAGTAACATAGGCCAGGTGGCGTTAGTCTACCACTTCCGGTTTCGGAGTTATGGCCCCCGAGCGAAGCCGGTCTGTTCGGGGTTGGCGGCTACACTAGGTCGGCCCCGAGTCTGAAATCTGGGGTGTAGGGGTAGCTCGGACCGGGGAGTAACATAGGCCAGGTGGCGTTAGTCTACCACTTCCGGTTTCGGAGTTATGACCCCCGAGCGAAGCCGGTCTGTTCGGGGTTGGCGGCTACACTAGGTCTGCCCTGAGTCTGAAATTTGGGGTATAGGGGTAGCTCGGACCGGGGAGTAACATGGGCTAGGTGGCGTTAGTCTACCACTTCCAGTTTCGGAGTTATGACCCCCGAGCGAAGCAGGGTATCCTGCTAGTATATATATATATGAGCGACTGGAATTTATTTACACGTATATAGCTTAAACTGTTTGAATGGCATTTAGTAATTGAACACATTAAATTAAACCCAACAGTTCTATGGATAACAATTACTGATATTTCTAATCAAGTTGCGTTCAAAAAATGATTTTCTTGTCGTTATCAAGCACAATGTATTATGAGAACTGACAGAAAGGCGGGACCCTCTAATATATATGCATGATTATACAGTTCATTACATATAATAGTCCAGTCAATCTAGCTGAAAAAAGGGCCCAACCCAAAACAAATTGCAATTTCTTTTGGTGGTATGCATTTCAGTAAGGTCTCCTGCACATCATACTAAAAATGTTCCAAAATATTTTTGGTGGAAAGGAGTCAAATTGCGTAATATGCTAATTAGCATAATTTCATGTTTCAAAAATTGACTTAATGCTATAACTTGGCTATCAAATGTTCAAATTTGGTGGAAATGGTGTCTAAACCTATGTTTTCGTGGCCAGGTAAGCAAATAAACAGATATAGAATGTAATAACTTAATTACATGATTCACAATGCAAATTAACAGCCGCCATGATTGAAAAACTTATTTTCCCCCCTAAATCTGAAACTGTTTAAAGGAATACGTTATTATTAAGAAATTTCCTGTCATTCGTCATTCGGTTGTCTACAATTGTTACCCCGTAGTATATAGTAATGTAGCTACGACACTTTTATTTTGTTCTTGTTTCGCGACATAAAAACTACGGACGCTATCCTGATCTCAGTTTTATTCCAAGCATTCTGAGACAAGAAATATGGTAATGAAATACTCTGATTTTGTAGTGATAACTTGTGATTTTCTCCTGAATGCACAACAACTCAAGACAGTTTAGTGAGTTTATGATTTATGATGAAGCAAAGACAAGAGACATTGAGAGATATGCAACTAAAACTTCAAGATTTAAAAGAGTACTTTTTGTGCGACTTCTCGGATTCTAATAATCTGCGAATTTTTAATATAGGCCTATACTTGTGAAACTCCTGACACGAATATTTAATGTTTAATTTAATTTTCCGGCGTGGTTTCCCCTTGTCAGTGGTGCAGGACGGAAGGCCTGACAAGAACAGCTGTCTAGTCGTTCGGATGGGACAAAAAACCGAGGTTCCGTGTATAAATTGGCGTGTTCGTAAAAGATCCCTTAGCAGTTGGAATTAGATAGCACACTGTATGGCGTATGCCCGTCTTCATTAGGCCAGTATAGGAGCAGAACAGAAGGACATTAAACCCCATTTCATTTAAATTTCCCATATAGGGGTCAGCCCGTGTCAAATCACCAATTAAAACGGTAAAATTTACTCCAACCGTCTCATATTTTGATGAAAATTGGAATACATGTTTGATTAGCAGCCGCAAGACGATATTTCAAATTTCAGCTCGATCGGAATTGTACTCTAGGAAATATGGTGCGTGAAAATATGACATTTTCCACAAAAACAGGTGTGGCCGCCACACTTTAGACTCCCCACATTTCGGCAGCCAATAGGCCAATTCTCATTCAAGTAGACTATCGAGACTATAGATTCACACATATTACTGTATAGAAATCTTTGATGTGAGCAATTGCGGGACATTTTGGCTTGTATTGAAGAATAGAAGCATTTTGAGAGGCTGTCCCGCAATATGCCGGATGGGTGGTCACCCCATCACTTATTGAATTTTGTTTTCAATAATATAGAAGATAGTCTTGTCAAAATCACTGACTTGACTGAAGTGTGTGTGCGCTGGCTTGATATAACTTCCTGTGTTACGGACAGATTTCATATTTTTGATGAGTTTATTTATCACCGTCGAGTTAGAAATAGGTCAGTTATAGTATAAATCTTCATGTACACTTACATAATACATATAAATATATGGATAAATAAATGAATTTCAGTTCAGCGTTGAAGGCAAAAGAATGTTAGTTTCACAAATTATAATATGTAACGAATTTTTCTCCTTGCTAAATTTTACCAAATAATTAAAGAAGTGCGTAATTATTTTGGATAAAACGGCCATGCGTGAGAAACAGACAATTAATTAATCGCTGCATAATTATCATCCACAACATCCTGGTTGATAACATTTTATAACATGCAATAAATTTAGTAATGGAGTAGACCTGGTGTATTCTCCATAAACATGTTACAGTTCAAAAGCTTGGCCGTGTTGTTTTATGTGATACTACCGGTCTCGGGTAAGTTTGTTGTTTGATCAACTGAAATAATGTGAGTTTTTAGATATTAAATTTGAATAAACTACTTCATATCAACAGGTTTTGTCTCATTTTTGGGGCAATGGGTGGCTTATTGAAGTAAAATTTCTTGTAGTTTTGTTGAAACTAATATCTAAATAATAATGACAACACTAACTGCAAAACTCAAGCTTAAAACCACATCCCCAATAATACGTGTGTCCATGAAACGTGTGACACGACGCTTATTCATTGTTTCATATAATCTATGATTTAAAAAAAAACAACTAAAAAAAAAACCCCAAAAACCCCCAAAAAACACACGATGTGCGGTATATGACTTCCCCGTCCAACAAAACGAAGCCTTTTTGAACTGTTGTCGCCTCTTGGCTTAACTCTCTTGCCCACTACAAGGTCATTATGAAAATATGAGTGAATGTGCCAAGAAGCTTTATGAACTGTAGACGGCATGACGTCATTTTAAAATTATGACGATTGAAGGCAGTGACTAAGAAGCTAAAAAAGTGGTGCCAAAAACTAATCGGACCGCACCATCGATCAATCCTCCTTGTTTGTTGGCTTTAATCCTCAGTTGGACAGAAAACCAGTTAACCCTACTGGTGACCAAAAAGTAATGATATTTCGGACACTTTATTTTGTTGACTAGAAGGCAAAGTGATTTTTTTCACAAGAAATTTTATATTTCTTATTTTTTGTTTCACATAGTCCGTCAACCCGGAACAGCCAGGCATATTATCAACATAATTACAGACGCTGTTTTGGATTAACCAATATGGTGTCGATGACTTCGCCAAAATGACATGATGCCGCCTCCACTTCTTGGAATATGCTCATGATCATTCATTATCCACACCAAGTATCACAATTTACAAAATAGCAGATTATTATAGTCTATATTCTTATCTTTAATAGTATGTTATGGAGTTTTTTGTGGCGGTAATTACTTTCATACGGGTAGATGTTGTATAGTTGTGTGGAAGAGCTATTGTTGCGAAAAAAGGTAAATACAATGATTTTGTTGTACGTGTGTATGCATTGACACTATACCATGACAAAACGACCAGTCGGAACAAGACCCATCGGACCAGTTGATAGACGTAAGCTATTGAACTGTTGAATGGATAGACGTAAGCTATTGAACTGTTGAATGGTTTTAGGGAAAAGAGTTTTTTGTTAAAATTAACCGACAAGGTAGTACTTTTTAATCATTACAGTATCTGAGATTATAATTATTGCTTTTATAACCTATTATCCGTTAAAGATAAGAAACTCGTGTAATATGCCTAATCGTTTAATCTTTCTGAGATGATGTAATCTAGTTCATGCAGTTTTAAAATAAAGATATTCGAGAGATGCATAAATGACCAACTTTAGTTACTGTGCGGGCAGTTTTAAGCTACAATTTCTCAAATTTTTCTGGATTATAATTTGAACAGCTGTTCCAAACTTCTCAGCCAGACGCAAGAATAGGTAAAATATACCATTTTTATAATATATTTGAAATGGATCGTGTAAGTTGAAATTCAGCTCTACGTAATGCTGGGTTCTCACTGTCGTGCGATGCGTTACGATAGGATTGTCCCTATTGAGTCCACGATCTGGTACGTGAAGATACGTTCGGATACGTGTCGATACCATCAACACGATTGCCACGACTGATCTCAATATATGATTAGGCCTGAAAGGATCACCACGATTACTCCTCGACTAAAACCACGATTTCAATCAAACGCGAATCGTGATAGTGGGAACCTAGCGTAAGTGATTAAGTTTAAAAGAAGCTTCTTTGATTATAGATTAAAGGAGCTAAATCGCTAATATTTGGGACCTAGAAATTGACACAAATAGGAAGCAACGCATATAATAATGTAATATGAATGTATATAAACTGATTTACATTCAATCGTTTCTGTGTTTAGTGTAATTTCTAATCAGCAATGTTTGGCGAAATTCGCCCAAGTCTCAATTAAATGACAATCTGGTTATTTAGCGTCTGGTTATTCCAGTTTACACCGATGGTATTTATTGCGCATGCTCTCCAGATAAGAATATAGCATCCCCATTTGACATGGCTTGTTCCAAATTGCGCTGAAACACCGTATGGTACACGATTCGTGTACCGATGGTAAAATGTTTATTTTGTCTTGAATATTGGATATCAGAAGCCCGACTTTTCCCTGTAAGATCACAAGACCAATGTTGATTTGAATTGACAAATAATTCGTGTTTTCAATGTCGAAGATTTTTGATGATATTGAATTAGAGACTTAATTACTTTAAACCTTTAAATTGATCAGATACATCGCAAAAAAAAAAGGTAGAAGACCAAGAATAGAACTAATATTGTTTATTTGAGAATAAACCGATGTTTTAAACGACATTAATGGCAAGACTGTCCATCAACTTCACTCGTGACAATCTGTCACAAAACATGAATGTACATGTATAGCCCAGAGTTATGTAAGGATTACAAGTAAGCGCCCGAGGCAGCTCATCATATCCAAGAATATGCACAACATAAACCGACCCAAAATGGATTGCTTGATGTTTAGGGGAAGTTAAATAAATTTTTTGGGCAAATGTATTGTTTTCCTTAGTGGTAGTTAAATTTTCCTGGCAAATGTATTGTTTTCTACGAAATTGAGAATTCTAAATAAAAATTGGAAAAAGTTTTTAAAATTGGAAAATAAGGAAAAGCAAATTGTAAGAAATGGTTCGAATATGGGCTTCCGTAGTTTTTAAATAATGCGTCTATAAAGATTTATAAGACTGTGCGGGCAGCCATACTCAAGAACTGGTAAAATATAACATTAATATAATCTATTTGAAATGGATCGTGTAAGTTGAAATTAAAGATTCAATATAGAAATTCCATATAAGGTCATCCTATATTCCTAGATGTTTATGAAACGAAGTCGTATATAGATACGTACTTTGAAATTCAATAGTGGAGATGATTAATCCAGTTTTTTCAAGATTAAAGGTCATTAGCCATTTATTAGTTCAGAAATAATCCGTAGTTGTTTAAATCTCGCGTCTTTCAAAACTCCTAAGTCTTACATACCATCCGAATGATTACCCACTGTTCCCTGCCAGGACCTTCATCTTGTACCACTGAAAAGGAAAAATCACAATCAGACTGGAAAATCCAGCGGACCCTTCTCGGCCCACGATGGTTTCGAACCCGTGACTTTCTGTCTTACCGATTGAAGACCCAGAGAACATTCTGCACTTTTTAACACATTTTGGTCTATTTCTCATCAGCAACTCATATTTTGCCTTTTTCAGAGCTCAGTGCATAATGCTTCCCAACAGACCAAATATTAAACATCCTATAGTCATTAAGGCCCCGAAATAATTGCGATTTTGTAGTAGCTTTGCTGTCACTAGCTATTTGTAGAAGCGCCCTTTTTGGCAGGGTCCCTATGTTACAGAACTGTTCGTAATCTGCTGGATATGGCGCTGGGAGACCTATCAGACAATTGGAATATGGTGTCATGAAGATAAACACTCTGGTTTGATGAGATTCGCATTCTATTGTTTATGTCGGATGGTAGAGCTCTAGTATGGCGACGCAGGAACATGGCATGTGAACAGAGGAACATCCTTCAACGGATTCCGCCGACTCTATCATGCTATGGGGTTGCCTTTCATATGAGTGTAAACTTTCACACAGTTAGAGGTAATCTTAATATTCAACGGCATCACAAAAAGATATCCTAGACAGGGTTGTAGTGTCCCACTTTGACAACCATATTATTTATCACAATGTTAATAAGACCACACCGGGGATTTGTGATTTTTTTTCTCTGTATTATTAAGTTTTATAGTAACACGTTTATTAATATCATAAATCCATCTTTCTTTCAAGTACGACAACCAGTTACTCAACCACGACGATTTCTACCAGGACATTTTATCCAAGTTTTCCTAGAAGGACACCTTCTCCACCTTTATCCAGAAGGACTCCTGATATTCCCATTATCCCAATATGTATAGGGGGTATGGTTTTGGCAATAATTCTCTTTATTTGTACTAGTGGTAAGTGCAACCGGCTCTATATTGTAAATTTTAGTTGTGTATATATCATTTTCAACTTTTCACTTTAAAGATGCATTTTGCAAAAAAGATAAATCTGCCTATTGCAGGTCTTTCTTTAGGTCTTAAATGTTATATAACTTATTAATTAAGACATTTATTAACTTGCCAAGACCATAATCAACGTGTCACATTTGCTCTTGCGTGACTCATATCTACGTTTTACTTCAAATACCGGCTTACAGATGTACACATATGATATTCCTATCCCTTCTAGATTCAGATACCTTTATGCCTAACACTACCATAGCCGCAAGAACTTATTGAAGATAATCCTCTCTTCTAGCTTCTAATAGACTTCTATAGTCAAAATTTTCTCTGGCCTCTTGAATATCAAGTTAATGTCGGTCGCAAATCGTTTTAGATCGGTTTCACCCAAAGTGTCGATATTTACACCAGGTACAATATTGGCCAATATCTTGCGGGTGAACGCATTTAGAAATTTATTTGCAAAGGGTTTAGTTTCCCGTTCCACCTTATTCTCGACATGTTAACAGACCTGTTGCCAACTCGAATGTTTCAGACTAAGTGACGTAATACAGTTGGGATACTTCCCTCTTGTGGCAAGGGCCGATAATTCGGTGAATAGTTCAGATGAAGAGCCAGTGAGATCTTCTACAAAGTGAAATGGGAACATTTCAGATGTATGTAGATCATGCATAGTAATATAATCGGATACATGGGTTTCGAAATGGTTGGTTTGGATCTAGCGCGTTGCAAATGGGCATATTATTATTAAACAAATATCAATATGTTTTCGAGATAATGGCAGTAAAACTCCTCCAGACACATATTCTTATATTTTACAGTTGGTAGATGTGGGCAGGCCAGGCAGGAAACACCAGGATCAGATAGTACCAATCACATATCCTCTATATCTGGGAACACGGAGTCTAGTGGTGGTTTCTTTGCGTGGTCTTTAAACAGCGGAAACGATGACAGTGGGTTTGGGAGTTCAAGAAACGACGACAGCGGTTTTGGGTTTTCAAGCAACAATGACAGCGGTTTTGGATTTTCAAGCGGTAGCCATTTTGGGAGTTCAAGCAACGATGACCACGGTATTTCATCTTTCGGCGATTCAGATTAAGAATAAAAAAGTGAAAACACAACACTTAAAGGTGCGTCACTCACATTTTCACAAAAATATCAAATTTCTCACGGCTTAATCCATGCTAAGTATGAACTCAGATTGATAATTGAACTTTTAATTAAGAAATCAAAATATCAAACCCTATATAATCTTCGGCTACCAATAAATATGGCTGATATTCTTGTTAGTGATTAACTTTTCGTAATATTGTAGTTTGCAATCGATGAATAAAGTGCTAAATGACGCATTAGGCCTCTAACTTGTTGATTTTGTGATGGTAATTTATACACCGGCATATATTTATTGTTATTTGCCCGATTTGTCACAGATTGTCATCGACTTTTCAGGAATGGTTAGTATTGGGGTGAAGCTTTTTCATTAAAGTAGTTCCATGAGTCACGGCCTCGAACTTTACCGTGCACATACTCATTCTCCATGACTCAGTAAACTGAATCTGACCTAACAGTAGGCCAAAGACTACATGGCATGTACATAATTTGTCTCCTGCAAGACCGAGTTACAAACATGAACACATATCTTGGAGCGTAATGTTATGATATACTGTATATTTCATTTTCAAAAATAATTATGGCATAAAAACCTGACAAGTTTTTGTATTGTATTTAAAGGAGCTCATAGAAATCGACACAAATGGGTAACAACGCATATAATAATGTAATATGAATGTATATAAACTGATTTTCATTCAATCGTTTCTGTTTTTACTGTAATTCTTAATCAGTTATGTTTGGCGAAATACGCAGATTTCATCTTTTTATACTATAAAAACATATAAAAATTCAGCAAGCTGTACAGTTTTAGTCCATTTTTTAAAAATTAAATGGGGACAATCACATGATGTTTTAGATCAATCATATGGAAAACCAGGTAGGTCAAAAATAAATTCAACTTCATGTAAATAAATGGTCAGAAAGTTATCCCAAGCAGCACACGTCACTCAGGTTATTTTTTTTTAGGGCAAATGATATTTAATAACGGTTGAAGCAACAAGCAGAATCAGTCGATAACGTGGCACTCCGGTGGAAACAAACGTGATAACCTACTATGTTCAACTTATTCCCGACTAATGTTTTAGAGCAATGACTAAATTGCCACAGGTAACGTCTAAAAAATTAAATTAAGCTACTGGGGCAACAATACAGTATTTGCGTAGGTGAAGAGGATAACAAGAAAGCGAAGACTCCAATGACGAAGAAAACAATACCTATGAACATCTACAGCCTTTTCTAAAGATTTTAAAGGTCAGACTTTCCCTTTCGAACTAAAAGATGCGGTATAATCACAGTTATTGAGTGCTTCGTTTCCACCTAAAGACTCTGATGACGTAGCTCCAAGATTCGAAATGTGTGTTGCTATAAACAGCTCTAAATCTCAGGAAATATCATCGTTTGTATTTAAACCAAGTTCGTTAAAACAAATTAGAAAGACACGAATTGAATGACTATTGACCCATCTTTGTCGAGCCGAGATCGAAGTATGGAATGCACTGGACTGATCCCTGTTCTTTGGCTAGAAGCACATCTGCGTTAAGTGTCTGTTCGAAAGTTAAATCTACAGCCATTCTTGAAAAGGGCTTCCCGGTTCTTTTAAGAGCAATCTGCCCTTTCCGGAATTCACTGTCAAAGTAGGTATTGGTATACTTAAGCTTCAATAAGTTGCCTTAAAAGTGAATTAACCACCAGTTAATTGGTTAATTGTAGCAAGCAGTATAATTCATAATTTGACGGTTGTGTGGACAAACATTTAGCAAAGGATAACGTAACTCAAGTTATAGTGTATTAAAATTGTGTAGTGTATTGAATTCAATAATTACATAAAGCCCCAAAACTTTTGGTTCGATTTCTGAAATTTATATTTTTCAAATGTGGATCTTTGTTGCTGTTAAGTTAAGTTTCAGCCATGTAACTGATGACCATATTATTAGCCCCGTGATGAGATATTGAGCGTGGTTTGACCTGGGGAAAGCCCCTGAAATTTTGGTTAGATTGGCGAAATATTTACTCCAGCTATGGATATCTTTACTTCTAAAAGGTTTCAGCCATGTAACATATGACCTAATTTTGGGGTACTTGAAGGTGTTGCTGTGGCCATATGCCCCAGCAGTTGATTTTTACTTGTATGGATACGCACTACAAATTGTTAGGGTTCAAACCTTTTGTGACATATGACCATAATCATGTCATTAGCTTCTGGACAAAAATATGTTGCTCTTCTAAACCAAGTCATAAGCTCTTCATCTTATGAGGCGACGGTAGTTGAATGGTTTAATGCCTGCGCGTTAGATCAGAAGGTTTGTCATTGAGTCAAGTGGCTTGGTTTTGATTCCAGAGTAGGACCGCCTGATTCGCCTCATTGGTTTTCTCCGTTTTCCTGTCACAGCTAAAGAATCCTACACGCAAGCGAACTATTGAAGTAAAAATAAACCATATTTCAGTCCCGAAATGACCTAGTTTGTGTCGAATGGGCGTTAAACCCCATATCTCCCCTCTCTATCTCCCTCTCTCTTTTGTGGAGTAGTGCAAGTCCCAAAGCTTGAGCATGGAGGGAAAAGAAGGCAAGTTTGGTGCAACTTCGTCCGGTATTTTAGCAAATTCATCTTTGTAGATCAATTTCACAGGTTTCATTTCTTCTCGTGGACATTTTCTGGGGCTATCTCGAGACAATTTGGTTTCACAGGGTTAATTACGGTTTCTTTTTATAACAATCACAAGTTTTAAATATCAAGACGTTTGACCCAGGTAGCATTTACAATGTTCTGACACTGAGTCAACAACTCGGCGTAAAATGGTGATAGACTCAAGGCATTAATATGGTTTCATTATGACAGAAAGCTCAAAATCGTATACATAATTAAATAGGAAGGGGAGTGTGTGGATAGGCAGGCATTATGGAAGACAACATTTTCATAGGGCCACTCACAGAAGTGAAAACCGCGGGTAGTCTCTAGTGATCAATCAATGAAAATGACATATTTGGGACTCTTTGTATGGGGCATGTTTGTGAAAGAAAAAGCGCTACAAGATTGTGCGTAGTTAATGAAGCCTATTATGAACATATTTCATTTATTATTACACCTTACTATAGTTGCGTGTCTCAACTTAATGGCGAACTGAGCACAATCCCCCAATCACATGAGTACAATATGTTTTCAATCAAGCATAGTAACATTGTTACAAATTGTTCGACACCTACTTCAAGTACAATATGAAAATCCGGTTCTACATAGAACATTCACTAGTGGTGTCACTGCTCTATATTTAAAACGAATTATTGACCGTCTACATATCCTGGTTAAAAAGATATACACATGTAGTTCTAGGTGATTGGGCTTTCTCAAAATAAAGTATGAAAATGTTGCAGTAAATTAACCTGTAACGTGGGTTTTTTTTATCTATTGTCAAATGTTGTATTAATGAATAAAATGGGTATTTACAATATCCCGTCTTATTTAATGCCATCGGGGACTCATGGTGGCTCAGTAGGGTACTAGCTCTCTAATCAGAGAGTGTGGGGTTAGATCCCGGTGTTGGCCAAAAAAGCATCCTGGGATTTTCTAGTGTTGTTTCCCCTTGATAAGGCACATTGTCTAGTCGTTTAGGTGGAGCAAAAAACTGAGGTAAAAGAACCCTTAACGGTAGGAATTCAAATGCTGTGCTTGCAAATTTCCCTTATAGCACACTGTGTGGCATATATCTGTCTTCGTTATCCCGGTTGAACAAACTATAATTCACTGATTGGAAAAACTATTTTTAGTATAATGTATTATATGAAAGTACAGCCTTTCAAAGAAAATTCACTACTGGTGTCACTGTTTATTTGATCAAAAGAATAGTAATTATCATCCACAATATCCTGGTTGAAAAATACTTTATAGCATACATTATATTTAGCATTAGAGTAGATCTGTTGTGTTCTCCCTGATAGCATTAACATGTTACAGTTAAAATACTTGACCGTGGTCTGTTATGCGATATCAGTCTCAGGTAAGTTTGTTGTTTGAAAAATTGAAATAATTTTTTATCTTTTTTTAAGATAAAATTTAAATAAACTACTTCATAACATAAACAGGTTTTAATTCAATTTTAGGAAATGGATAAAATTTCTTGGAGATCTGATGAACCTACATGTATTTAAATGATAATGCCATCATTAACTTCAAATTTCAAGGTTAAAATTACACCCCACATCAATACGTTTGTCCAAAACATAATAACAGAGACTTTTGGCAAACGGAATTTTCACCATCCGTATTACGCATCAATGTAGTTTTAGGGTTTTGACAGATTTTCTCGCCACGTAGCTGAGCAGAGTTTAGTTATATTACAGCATGATGGCAATTATCTACCAAGATCACCATCAGTACTAGTCAACTGCCTAGCCTACAAATTCCTGGAAGGAGTAAAGTCGCTCGACAATCACCGAGCTATTAAATAAGATTTAATGTCGAATCTCCTTAAAAATTTGCGACTTCGACTCGACAGCAATTTTTGGTTTCATTCATGTATCATTTCAGAAAGTTTATACACCTTTACCAAAGAATCACACCATTGACTGATTTGCAAAGCCCCACCTCCCTAAATTTAGCACGTAGATCACCCAGCATGCAGACAGACAGGAAAAATATGAAAATTCAGAGAAAAAACTCATCAAAAATAATGATTAAATTCCAGTCTTTATCATGGTTACAATCACTGATAAGCGATACGGACCAGGATTTACGCATTCCAAAAGTCTCTATTCCCCAATGTTCCTGAAGCAACGATTGTGAGTTTTACTACATCTGGACGTTGCTAGATTACTTTGCATTTCCCGAACTTATAGCTACGTTTTCTCTTTACTGCAGACATGTGAACAGTAGCGTCCAATCAGAAGTTGTGGCACTAAAACAATTAAATCAACTATAGCGTATACCCGTCTTCGTTATCCCGGTTGAACAAACTATAATTCACTGATTGGACAAACTATTTTTAGTATAATGTATTATATGAAAGTACAGCCTTTCAAATTAAATTCGATTATAAAATGTGGGCAGTCCAGATGGAAAGCGCGAGGAATCTGACAGGCTCACAAGCTGGGTGAATACCCAATCGAAATTAGTACCGAAATATTCAGGGTATTCCCTCAGAAAGTCTATAATATAAAAAAAATGGCATATATTATGAAAATTTTTTACAGTGCTAGGTTTAAAATGTGCATTTTGGACTGCTCAAAGCCCTTACTTGAGAGTTAAAAGGGCGACGATTATAAACAAAGCGACAAAACAAACCTTTTTGAACTGTTGTCGCCTCTTGGCTTAACTATCTGGTTCCCACAAGGACATTATGGAAATTTGGATGATTATGCCCATGATCATATAAACCACACCATGTATTATGGCAATGAGATTTATCCCATAATGCCCTTATGTAACACGTGCAAACTTGTGTATAAAAAAGACTTGACTACATTGACTACAGTGGTGGATTTGGTTAGTACCTATTTTAAACGATCGTATATTGGTATCCTTACTAAATACACACATTGATCTGTCTAAATTAGTTATAAAAATACAACATGACAGATTGTTATTGTCTCTGTTCTTATCTTTAATAGTATGTTATGGAGTTTATTGTGGCGGCTATTACTGTTCTACAGGTAGTTGTTGTACTAGATTTGTGTGGGAGAGCTATTGTTGCGAGAAAAGGTAAATACAATGATTTTGTGTTTTGTTGTTGTACGTCTGTATGCAGTGACACTATACCATGAGTGGGATAATCAGACAACTCAGACAAAAGACCAGTTGACAGGCGTATGGGCTCGATGACTGTTAGAGGGGCAGAACCCAAAATGCCCGAAACAATTTCGGGTTACAGACGACGGCGCCGATCTTCTTCGGCGAAGCTGGTCGTATAGTCCGCGAATAGAGCAACTTCAAATTGGTCCGATATTGCTTAATTTAGGTGGGTGACTCAAATTCCAATCAACCAATCATACGAGTGCAGTCCATGGAGATGGAACAGCCTGGCGAAGATTTTGAAAATTTAACTGTTGCAAACGCGTTTCCTTCTATTACAGCCCATGATTACAGGAACTTCAATGTGGTCCAATATAGGTGGCTAACCTGAATCCGAAACAACTAATCAATCGTCACGGCGTATGGGGGCCTCGCCCTCCCAGAGAAAATTTTGAAAATTTAACCACCGCAAAAGCATTTTTCTACTATTAAGCAACTTCAAATTGTCCAATCGTTTTGTAACCGAAATCCCACCGACCTGAATTTCAACCACCCAATCGGAATGTATCAGCTGCATTCACAAATAATAAACGATGCCCGAAAAAATTCACACAAAGAAGAGTGGCCCCAGACAAAATGTTTTAATCCGTAGTCTATTCAGTGAAAGTCGTGGTATTTAAACATCCACACACACACACACTCTCTCATTGCCCCTGCCTTCAGTGCTAGTTGATAGACAATTTAGAACAAGACAGATGACCTCTCGGACCAACATTATGCTTTACTAATACGTTTCATAATTAAATATTATGGGGTTGCGGCCATTCCAATGACTAAGAGTTAAAATCTATACAAATTGCAGCTCCTCGCATAAAGCTTCCCTAGGGTCCAAATATTTATCATGCTATAGTCAATAAGGCTCAGTGTAAGCGCCCCATTTTATTTAGCAGGGTGTCCAATACGCCAAACATCTATTGGGTTTATATAACACCATAGAATGTTAAATATTTAGTTCCTTTTGAAGCTTCGGAGAGTCAATGATGGTGTAAAATATGAGTTGTCATGATGAAATGGAATTTAAAAAAGCCGTTTTGATAATAAAATGCGCTGAAAACTTACCATAGTGAAACTCAACCTTCTGGAAGATGAGCTAGAGAGAATGCAGTACTCTTGAGACACCAAGCACTATGTTGAAAGAGAAATGGTTACCTCACCGCCCCCTATCTTACAAAACTCTTCGTTATCGACTGGATATGGCACTGAGAGGCCTATCGGATTATTGAAATATGGCGTCGTGACGGAAAACACCTTCTCTAGGAGATTCGCATTATATTGGTCATGTCGGATTGTATGGCGACGTAGAAGCATGTCATATGCACAGAGGAACATTCTTCACGAAAATTGGGTGCCTTTCATATGACTGTAAACTTCAACTGGTAACAGTTAGAGGTTATCTTAATGTTCAACATCATCGCAAAGAGAGATCCTAAGACAGGTTTATAGTGTCCCACTTTGCCAATCACCCTCTTCTCACAAGGTTGATCTTTATCTACGACAACGTTAGACCACGCCCCGGTTTTGTCACATTTTTTCTCTGTATTAATAATTTTTTTTTATAGTAACACGTTTATTAATACCATACTTCTATCTTTCTTTCAAGTACGACAACCACGACGATTTCTCCCACGCCTTTTTATCCAAGTTTTCGCAGCAGGACACCTTCTTCAAGTTTTTCCACAGAGACTCCTAGTGTTCCTCCCGTTCTCCCAATATTAGTTATATTTTTTGCGGCAGTATTTACCATTATTTGTCTCTGTGGTAAGTGCAACTGGCTCTATATTATAAAATACTAGACTTTTCAAAAGAGAGATTTTTATTGTAAATTTTAAAGGAGCTAAATCGCTAACATTTGGGACCTAGAAATTGACAAAAGTGGGTCGCAACGCATATATAATACTGTAATATGAATGTTTATAAACTGATTTACATTCAATGGTTTCCGTTTTTACTCCCAATTTCAAATCAGTTATGTTCGGCGAAATAAGCCAGCAGTCTCAAGCGAGTGCAAATTTCTAGCGTCTGGTTATTCCAGTCTACATACGCCGTTTGATTTGGTGCAATGTGTCTAGCCTCGTCTCTTGATTCAACTGGGGCTGAAGCGCATTATGGTACACGATTCGTGTACCAATGGTAAAATGTTTATTTTGTCTTAAATGTTGGATATCAAAAGCCCATCTTTTTCCGGTAAGATCACAACATGAATGTTGATTTAATTTGACAAATAAATCGTGTTTTCAATGTTGAAGATTTTGGATGATATTGAGTTAGAGACTTAGTTACTTTAATTGCATATATTTCACATTTGTTTAGAAAACAGTAGACTTCGTGTATTCAATCTGTAAGCGTTTTCTCGTAGCTGTAATACTAATAATTAGCCGGGTGTTGCCCAGTTTTAATTTACAATCGATCATGTAAAACCTCTTTGATTGGTATTTAATAATTGAACATATTAACACAAGGTACAATTTTATGGATACACAATTACTGAGTTTAATACTATGGGACGTTTTGACGAGGATGCTCTCGTCTTTATCAAGCAAATGAAAACGATGGAGATCAGATTTCTTGAAGATATCTCTTTTGCTTATGACATTTAGTCAACATCCAACATGAGTTTAGGCTCGAGTTCTGATGAATGACGGGGAGATCTTCTCCAAAGTGAAATAGGAACATTACAGATGTATGTAGATCATGCATAGCAACATACCCGGAAGATGTATCATACATGGATTTGGAAATCGTTGGGTTAGGGCAGACATTCATATCCTTTAATTAACAAAATATGTTGCGACCTTTACTGGATTTATTATTGCAAAACTCAAAATCGATTCGTGTTGTGCAGTGCTAACTTAAAGTGAATCATATATGAGAAATGAAGAGTTTAGAGATACGTAGATAATAACCACAATATGCATTTAGATCTAGCGCGTTACAAATGGACATATTGTTATTAAGCAAATAACATGTTTTCGAGATAATGACAGTAAAGGTATTCCAAGCACACATTCTTATATTTTACAGTCATGGGTAAGAGTGGGCAGGTGTCAGCATTAGACTCGACTAGCCAAGAAACGCCAGGATCAGACAGTACCAATCACGTATCCTCTACATCTGGGAACACGGAGTCTAGTGGCGGTTTCTTTGGGAGTTCAAGCAACCATGACAGTGGTTTTGGGGTTTCAAGCGATAGTAATTTTGGGACTTCAAGCAACGATGACCACGGTATTTCATCTTTCGGCGATTCAGATTCTCTAGGGTAAATTTCTTCACCGATTTCCATCAATATTTTATTCAATAAACTGAATCTGGCTGAACAATAGGACAAAGACTATATAAATCCTCTACCAGACAGAGTTAAAACATGAACACACATCTTGGAGCGTAATATTATGATATATGTTGCATTTTCAAGATTATTGTATTTAGATGTATATTAAAATGTTAAAATCATTTGCTATGTTTTAATTATTTTTGGACGATTTCGAATATTTTTTTTTTTAAAAAAAAAGGACAGTCTTTTTCTGAACCTCAATAGGGTAGCAACACTAATCGACCAAAAACGTTGCAACAAATGACATACGACTTAATTGACTAAAGTATTTTTTTGTAGATAAACTTCCAAAGAAAAGAGAGCAAAGATGTCGGACAAGATGACTGACACATTATTTTAAATACAGCGTCATTAAAATAATTTTCTCGTGGTCTGAATCCTCTCTTGTTTGATTGAATCCCATTTCTGACGCGAGTGCCAATTCATTAATAATTATTTATACCATGTTTAATTAGTCCCTTAGTGATACTGTTCGATTGAATTATGAGATAATATTGGGGCAATGGTGTCTTATAACTTAAGTCATTTAGGCCGGATATTTATTTTTTAAATAGTAAATTCTATCTGTATATCAATTGTATTTAGAATTAGATAGCATTTTAGACAAAAGCAACAAAATTACCGAAGAAAAAAAATAACTCAGTCAGGACCGGAATCGAATCCTTGGTATAAAAATTATAACCATTAATGAAATATTAAACATAACACAAAATAAAATATCAGTCATAATCCTTTGTATGATTTTGATAACAGTTAGAAAAGGTCATATTATATGTTCAATTCTTTTAAATTGTTTAGTAACGAAGTAACCAATATACAGGTCTTTGATAGTGAAATAACTTACACATGATTAGCTTTGTATAAGTGTTTGAATCAATATACATTACGAACAATAGAATTCTATTGGGTGTATTACATATAACCCACAGATCATATTTTACTATATACAACTGGCGGTAGTTTTTTCTTTGATGTCCATAGCAGTTATATCTCATAACAACCTGTCATGACGTCGTCACAGGTTGATATATTCGTCCATATCAACCGCTGATGACGTCATGACAGGTTGATATTTCATATCAACCGCTAATGACGTCATCTCAGGTCGATATATTCAGCTCATATCAACCACTGATGATATAGAAGATCGAAATAAAACAAAAAAACACAGAAATAAATTTTTATTCTTTTGACAATTAAAAAATGTTATGGTACAGTTTGTAACATTCCGGGCCGAAATAGACGGCGTACTTATCGGCATATTTAAATCGATTATCCATACTCAATGTCTAAGATATCTTCCAGAATTTTCTTTCCGTCCACACACTCCTAGACTTGAAATTATTTATCGCTCAAGAGTTCCTTTATAAAGTATTTTATAACAGTCGGTCAAATCCTTCTCTGAACATACCAAAAACCTTCAATCATGGTTCACTGTCTGAATTCTTGGAAAAGAATGCCTTTTGGTCCAAATTTTCTGCAGGCTTTGGATAGATCCTCGTCGATATTTGCATTCACATCTATTCCATCGTCAATATGTTGGCTAAAAAGGATTATTTTTTCGTCTGACTTCGTATTACTATCCATTTTGTTTTTGCTTTCAATTCAATAGTCCAAAATGGCGACGTATAAACATAAACATGCACGTAATTGCACGTGATTACTTCGGTAATTTTCGCTATTTGGCGGAAACTATCGAGCAATTATCCAATCGTTGTTGCCTTTTAATGGAAGAGCCCATTAAATTTAAGGGTGAAATGGCGTTGTATATGTCGGATATAAACCTACTCTCCCTCGCGTTCTCTACCATATCAACCTCGGGTAGGTTAATATCCTATACGTAAACTGTCAAACTGTAATTGATGCATTATATCTTACCTGGCTATTAATCTAAAATCACATTCATACGTCCACTCGATTAAAACTATGTCACTTCGGGAGTAACAAATGGTTCGATTTTATTTCATTAAACCGTTTGGGCGTAGAGGTCTTTAGAAGTGAGAGGAAACCAAAGAACCCGGAGAAACCCCACGAGGCTTGAAAAGCGATCCTACTCTTGGTCACGTACAAGCAGAAAATCGAAACCACATCATTTGACTCAATGCCAGACTATGATTTAACGTGCACTCGTTAAACCATTCCCCCAAAACGCCCATAAGAAATTATACCATAAATGTACATTGGGGAATTCAAACTGCACCAGGTTTCGCTTCCATTATCAACATTATTATCATTATAGTACAAAGGAAAGAAAGAGAGAGAGAAATTGGGTTTAACGTCAACTCGACATATTACTAGGTCATTTCGTTAGTAACATATGGTTTAATTTTATTTCAATAATTCACTTGCGCGTAGGGGTCTTTAGCAGTGGGAGGAAACCGGAGGACCCGGAGAAAGACCCTACTCCTTGTCACGTACAACCAGGGAATCGAAATCACGCCAGTTGACTCAAAGTACAAAGGAAACAAAGACGGTGGGTTATGGGTTTATACATACGGATTTCGTTGAATATTAACATCACTATAATCACATTTAAATTTTCGAGACGTTTTGTTGCTGATTTAACAGTTCCATCTTTGACCGATCGATCATTGAAATCAAAGGAAAGTCATGTTTATTAAAATGGTCATTACCTTCTCGGCACTAATATTAAATGAAATGACATCAACGTGAAAGTGTCTTTAGCTTAGATATTAAATAAAGTCCATCACCCACATATTAGAATTGAGTATGCTATTCATTTCAGACAGAAACTCTAAATATGAACTATACTGTCTTGGAATTTTGATTATACCTGCATAGGTGTTAGCCGTAGGGTTCCTGGCAAATCCATCCATGTCTATTACCTCGAGGGTTAATTCCAACATTGTCAGCTCATCCGACCCAGTACAAAGTCCAAGAAACTTCGATAGCATATCTGGGTTCATCTAACGAATGAGTTTCTTTAAATAATCCAGGATGAATTGGTCTTTTGGCAAAACTTCACCCCGTAGTATCGAAAGGACACTTTTCGTCTTCGGTATAAGTTTCACATATATATCTGACATGATATCCATTTTCAGTGACGAATGTCTAATATATTTAGGAGTTTGCAGGAGTTCCTTGTGTGTAATTTTCAACAGCACACTCTTTATATTTTTCTCATTTATTTTTCGTTTACATTAAAGATCTTCTAAGACATCTAATAGGTCATCTACATCTTCGCCTTCTGGAAACTTGCACATTGCCATCTTTACCACCTTCCTTTGCAGTCGCCAGAATAAACTGTAAGAAAGATTCTATTAAGTCACTTCTAACCTCGTTGAGAAAGATGTATTCAAAAATTACATGAGATAACTTTATAGAGAGGTAACCACTATCCCACCATCAAATTACCAATATTCTTGCGACGGATTTCCATTTACCTTCACCGAAATCATGCCTTAGCTGTGGTATTTTGTGAACATCGCTGACAGTGCACTTTTCATAAAAGTCACTCCAGAATTCGGCCAGGCAATCCCGCAAAACACCACCCATGTCATCTCTGACTTCCCCGTGTCCGTTCTGTAACACACGTTTTATCATGTGGGGTTGATGCATGATGGATTCGTGTTCGAATGCCTTTATCATCTCATCAAACGCGTTGCCCCGATGTATGTAGAGAACAGTCTTATCGTAATATTCATCATCTGTGTAAATCACATCTGCTCTTTCCCTGTTCGAACGGCTTAATGTTCGTTCGTATTCTCATGTGAAAATTCTT
Organism: Patella vulgata; assembly: GCF_932274485.2. Taxonomy (NCBI): domain Eukaryota; kingdom Metazoa; phylum Mollusca; class Gastropoda; family Patellidae; genus Patella; species Patella vulgata. The sequence continues at coordinate 53,146,864 of NC_065885.2, forward strand.
TCACATACTCGCTGGGATTGTCAAGTGAGGTGTCGTTATTCTGATAATATCTTCACTCGTCCTGTCAGTAGACAAGTCTGCTGTGGTAACTTTTGCTGAGGGATGTGATTTTGTAGCCAAATAAAATCTAAGAATACCCAACTTTGTTTTTTCATACAAATAGCCTACATCCCCTACGAGATCTTTTTCTTCAAAATTTCTAATAGAGCATTCAAAAGAACTCCAAGTTGAGATTTCCCATCAGGGAAGAATAAATCTTTTGCTTACAAGATAATTTCTTCTTTCATGGCAGTTTTGTCAATCTTTATTTTTCTTGTTTCTCCACATCTCGGTTTCCTCACTTGTTTGTATCCATGTCCACTTATCCAATTTAACCAACCAATTTCAATGACTCTTGTTTCTTTTTTGGCGTTTGAACTTCCAAACAGCTTTATTTTCCTATCTGATGACTTTTCGACGTCTCCATCTGAATCTGATGATGCTGCCCTTTTCATATTTATTTTTGTTCGAAGTCGATTTAGAATGAATGATTTTCCGATGACGATTTTCTTGTAACAAAGTGTTTCAGAGCAATCCTATCTCCAAACGATGCAAAATACACTTTAAGTTGATCATCGTCCATTAATGCCAAACCGCTTCCATCGATCTGAAGAAAAAAAATCCAACTATATTTTATGTTAGACAACTAATCGACGATCATAAAATGGCAGAGAAACTGGAGCGCTAGAAGTGTAGAAAAGGCCCTTCAGAACCGGTTCCAAGCTGAACACATTATAGAATCCAGGTAGAACGACGGACAAGTATGACGGACAAAATTCTTCTTTCGTGGGAATGGTGCCACAATTTACCTATATAAAAAGTACCCCTCAGAAGAGAATATCACTTGGTTTTTGCACTTTAGAACGCCCCCCTAGTGACTCCGATAAACATGTTTATTTCAAATATGACCGACAACTTTGATTCCTTTTTCATCTGATAGGCCCCAAAGTATTTTTAACACATTGCTACGATAGATGCATAACGAAGATTTCAAGAAATGGAAGTGAAAAAAGGAAAACACGAGTTATCCTTCTACAAAACTGACTGAAGTTATCGCTCGTTACTTTAGTCAGTTTTAAATAATGTTTGTGGGGAAATTTGGGGACCTTTACACCATACGCTTCCGGCCCGCCCTATCTTAACCCAACCCAGAACTAAACAATACAACAGCAACGGCGTGGAATGAGTTCGCCATACATTGGGTCAAATGACCACGGGTATCACCCTGTACATTTGATCTGTAATATTAACATGCAAATAGAAAATTATTACTGGTGTAGTTCATTTATGGAATGGTTGCTGTGAATTCGATCCGATTATTGGACTTTTTGATTTTTATTTTCCATCACAGTTTTCCTGGTGCTAAATGAAAGTGTACTTAAGTAATTCTTACTGTCAATTAGGCTATATATATATAGGTAAATGGTATAATGGTGAAGCTATACAATGTACCATGTGAAATGTTTCGTCAGTGGAATTTATTTACTCGTAATCCCATACAATGTACCTTTCGGCGATTTAGTCTTAAGTGGATAGAATTCACAATATTGATTGTCATCGAAAATTCTGACAAACTGACACTCCTGGCTTCGATTTCAGTAAATTTTTAATAAAACTGGATGTAGGGCAGATAACTCTGTTTTACCAGGATTGCACAATCACTACACATGGTGAAGTAAGGTGGCCGCTTTATATTATATTGGGCCAGGCTTGGTCTAGTGGTTACTTCGTGTGCTAAAGCAATAGATCTGGAAATTCTATATATATACCGTTCGTGGTATAAGAACTACGGACGCTATCCTGGTCTTTTCTTTTAAATCATGATTTGTTGGGGGTGGGGGTTCTTAAAATAAAAGAATTTCAGGAGTCAGATATATTTTATGGTGTAATTGTAGGTATTTAGCATGGGTTCGATTCCCACTACATGTTTCATACATATTTAAATTTTATTTTGTCCACTCGACATAAACTAGGTCATTTCGGGAGTAACATATGATTTAATTTTATTTCAATAATTCAATTGCGCGTAGGGGTCTTTAGCAGTGGGATGAAACCGGAGAATACCCACGAGGTTAGACAGGCGACCCTACTCCTTGTCACGTACAATCGGGCAATCGAAACCACGCCAGTGGACTCAAAAGTACAAAGGAAACAAAGACCGTGGGTTTATGGGTATATACATGAATTTAACTAAGGATTTCGTTTAATATTAACATCACAATATTCGACAAAGGTAACGAAGCTTTTACGAAGTAACAAAATTGTCCTTTACTTGCCAGTTATCCTACAAATGCTTAGATTCTAGCTGTAAGAAGATTTAAAATGTAACAATGTAGAGATTAATTGTGGTCTGGATCCATAAGTATTGCACAACCAAAGACTCGATTCAAGTAGATTAATTGTACAGCGCTAAACGGGCCAGGCTTAGTCTAGTGGTTACTTCGTTAAGTTAACAATTCAGTTGCATTGAAGAGATTCACTGTGTGTTCGCACATAAGAACCACGGACGCTATCCTGTGCTCTTTTGTATTTGATAGAAAAAAGAAAGGATAGCGTTAGTGGCTCTTAATTATCTATTTAGGCTATTTAACCTCACAGTTTAGCCATACACGCCCAGTTCTCGAACGCAGTAACCACTAGTCTTTACTAACATTTTGTAAAATGTAAGACTGGTGAGAATCAATTGTGATCTGAAACCATATTTATACCCATACTTTTTCTCGACTCTTTGATGAAAATGGGAGGGTATACACCGATACACGGCTACTTTTCACGGCCACTTTTGAAAAGTGGACGTGTATCAGTTGAAAAGTGGCCGTGTATCAGTTGAAAAGGGACAAAAATAACAAAATCATGATTTTACATATTTATTTGAACATCTACAACCCGTTTTGAACATGTTATGGTAAAAGAGTCATCATTTTCAACTGACTCAGCACTTTTCGAATGTGCGTCACTTTCAGTCATATTCTTACATTTTGTCTCACATTTCTTTACATTTTGAATCTAGTCGCACTTTCACATTTTGTCGCACTTTCACATTTTGTCGCGGCTTATGCTCATCCGCTGCACATAATCCAAATAGTTTACTATTTATAAATTAATCTCTTGGCATTTTCAACACTAAAAACTTTCACATTTTGTCGCGGTTTATGCTCATCCGCAGCACGTAATCCAAATATATTCCTAGTATAAATTAATCCATTGACATTTTCTACACTACAAACTTGAGAACTCTACAATTCCAACTCGTCTTGTTTTTGTCTGTCACTGGATGTCAATACCTCGCGAAGTTAATGAATTGATCTGTGCGGAAATTAGCAAATGTACTTTGCTTATCAAAAAAGTTAAAATCCAATCTTTTGTACTGATCTCGAAGTGTCACCATATTCCTATGCAATTGGTATTTTTCCTCGTGTTTGGCGGAATTCGACTCATCTGCATGGCTTTAATTTCTTGTTCTGTGAAGGATCGGGCTTCTAAATCTTCGCGATCATTGAAATCTCTTGCAGAACTGATATTTTCGGTCTTAGAAAATATATATCTGTGACATTATAAAGTAGGATTCTTCGACGAATTCCCGCATTCATTTCTGCCATCCACTACAATCGACGCAGTCAGGATGTTGGCTATTGTACAAAATGATTGGATGACGTTTGCTTTTCTCAACCAATCAATATCCCTGTTAGGAACATTTTCCCTGGCCTGATTTAAACCGTGAAATGCACGTGCGGTGTACTGACATCATTTACCTGAGTAGAAATAAGCGTTTGCCTCGGAGCCCCACCCAAAAAAGAGATGGTGTATCAACCCATACACCTTGAAAACAAGGTATATAACTTTGATTCAATTATACAGTGTTGAGCAGGCCAGGCTTGGTCTAGTGGTTACTTCGTTTATTTAAAACAATTCACAAACCTTGGAATCATGTATGTCGCTTGCGACGTAAGAACCACGGACGCTATCCTGTAATTCTTTTGAAATCAATAAATAATTATACCAGTAGATTGGATTATATTTCAAGGTTCCAGATACAATAAGCCCCTATATCAATTAAATTTTGTTGGACTGTATATTCTACTCCAACATAAGAGTTGATTTATTAAGTTTTATGTTTTGTGTAATAATGGGGGAATATATATTCTAGCTGTACCATGTTAAGGTTTAAAATAGATATAATGTGTTCGGTTATTTCTTGTGTAGTAATAAACAACCCTTCACACAACGGTTATCCATCAAATGTCCTTATTCCATCTATGATTTGAATATAAATTGGGACTTCACCAGAATGCGAGATTTAGAGCTCATTGAGTCAAAAATCTACACTTACACTATGCTAGACCTCAAGTATGTGGTACTTGAGTTGAAAAATCAACGATTCAAGTAGTACAGTTATAAGGACTGATATCGATTAGGCTTGGCCTATTGGTTACTTCGTTAGCAAACAATTCCTTAATATGGGATCGTATGTACACGGGAACCACGTGCGCTATCCTGACAGTTTAATAGCAAATATTATCGAAGCAGACTCTTCTTCGTCCATTATTGGCATTACGATGAAAGTGTGTGTATCTTTCTAACATTGTAGAGTACCATAGCCGCGGATTCGATCCCCTCTTTCACTCTGACAAATTACTTTTTTTTTAATTTCCAAACCCTTTGCTTTGGTCAACCCACAACTGTGACATCATCAACATTCCCATAATATCTACTGTTTTGACATAATACGCAAACATTTTCAGCTAAATCAATTCATTGCTACATGCAATCTTACCATCAGTAGGTCAGTCATTGTGTATAATAAAATAAGTCTCGGATTATTTGAAATGCGATATTATTTTTAAATTTAATTATATTAGTAGTCCGAACATACTCAACCCAACAACCATATTAAAACTGACGCCTTGTGACTACTGAGAATTAATTGTATTGTGATAACTGTGGTCCTAATTGTCTTTCCAAAATGGTTTGCACAGACACTGTTCGTCATCTAACATCTACACCCAGTTTGACCTTACTACTTCAATTACAAACATACAAATTGGCGGAAAAAAATCATGTAGGTGGGATCGAACCTATACCCACAACTATAAAGTGTAATTTATATAATGGCCTACTGCATCTTGAACCTTGAAAGATAATTCAGTATATTGCCATGGTAATATTTATTTCAAAAGAGGTCAGGATAGCGTCCATGGTTCTTATGTCCTTGCGACACAATGATTCCTGCGATTTAGAATTGTTTTATGTAAACGAAGTAACCACTAGACCAAGCCTGACCTTCATGAATTGGATGATTAAGCTACTTGAATTACAGCGTTGATGTTGTAATACATAGGATTCAGACCGCAATTTAGCAGTGGGAGGAAACCGGAGGACCCGGAGAAAACCCACGAGGTTGGACAGTGGGTTTTCTCCGGGTCCTCCGGTTTCCGAGTGGGATCTAATGTCCACTCGACACAAACTAGGTCATTTCGGGACTAGCATAGGGTTCAATTTTACTTCAACAGTTCGCTGGCGCGTAAGGATCTTTAGCAGTGGGAGGAAACCTGAGGAGCCGCAGAAAACTCCGAGGTCGGACAGGCGACCCTACTCCTTGTCAGTACAACCGGGTAATCGAAAACACGCCATTTGACTCAATGATGCAACGCGCACGCGCTAACCATTCTAATTGAGGTAGAATATTCTATTTTATATTTTTTTAATAGTCCCTTTGTGATACTGTTCGATTGAATTATTAGATAATATTGCCACAATGGTGTCTTATAACTTAAAGTCATTTAGGCCGGATATTTATTTTTAAATTCGATCCCTGCATTGGCCGAGAAAGTTCATCCAGATTTTCCGGCGGGGTTCCCCCTTGTCAGTGATGCAGGTCGGGGGGCCTGACAAGGACAGCTGTCTAGTCCTTCGGATGAGACGAAAAACCGAGGTCCCGTGTATACATTGGAATGCACGTAAAAGGTCCCTTGGCAGTTGGAATTCGATATAAGAGTAGGCGATAGTGCCGCTGCCCGGGCAAAATTGCCCTCATAGCACACTGTACGGCGTATGCCCGTCTTCATTAGCCCAGCATAGGAGCAGAACAGTAGGACGTTAAACCCCATTTCATTTCATTTCATTTATTTTTTAAATACATGTAGTAAATTCTATCTGTATATAAATTGTGTTTAGAATTAGTATAGCATTTTAGACAAAGGCTTCAAACTAGCGGAAGAAAAAATAACCCAGTCAGGACCGGAATCGAAGTTGAGACTTTAATCTGATTGGTTGATCATCGGCATTTTCCACTTAGGCTAAGCAGAGATAAGCAAGTTGATGGATTGAGACCATGGAACACGAAAATTTCTGCGGGGGACATCAGCTTCACTGTTGACTTGTTCAATTGATTATTTGTGCAATTACCAGGGATTGACTGATTTTATATACACGCCGAATTTTAATGTGGTCGGATATTGCTATCACCTAGTCCGTATCTGTAATCCATCAAATCTTTCGCGGAAAATACCCTGGTTAGTGCTGACGTGTCGATAAACGCCATTACTTTTCCGTTTGTGTAGACACATCAGAGGCTAGAATAATTCATACATTATTGTGATATGGGTTTTCTTTTTCACTGAAATGATTTTTAAACTCCGAGAGTTGTTCTACTCCTTTGCTATGAAATCTTGTTGGCGCAGTAGAGGCTTTAATTATGAGGTGATTTTTTCTGGCCTTTATATTTCATTACATCTGTTACGTAATTTTGTTCATCTTAGATACGTCAATTATTGTCCTATTACTCTGAAATGAATTGTTTAAATAATTCAAAAGAAAATACTATTGATTTTCAATCATAATGTACTTTTTTTTACGCTCGTATGACGTCAGCGTTCGCCTGTCCAACTTCGTGGGATTTCTTTGGATCCTCCTGTTTCCTCCCACAGCTAAAGGTCACTACGCATGGGAATTATTTAACTGTAGATAGAACCATATATGAGAGACGCCAGTGGGATTGCACAATACGTCAGAGTATATAGCAACGTAACCACGAGATATCTGGGTCAGACTTCGTCTACTGGTTACTTCTTAATCAAACAATTCGTGTACCTTGAATTAAAAACCACGGACGTTACCCCAGTCTTAGATAAATGAATTCCAGTTGGGACCATCATATTCTAAGGTTTATCTCGAAAATAATAGGCTTATATTTACGTTTTAGATATTTATTTGCACGGAATCGATGCCCTTAATATATATTTTAATACTACTGTTTAGTCTGGTCAATTTTGTAATCGAAAAGCATCAACGTTATATATTAATAAACCAGTTTAATATATTATCTAGAGAAGCTATGTAGATGATTGAAATGGATTGATTATCAAACAAAGCCGATATTAATACACGTACACCCAAATGTGAATTTGGAGAACATGTCTAATGAATGACCTTCAGGTCCAAGGAATTTGAGAATGATGAACACATCTACATATGGTCCTATCAATATTGGTATTGCACAATCAGGAGAAGGTTGGTCTTGTTTAGTAACTGAAGTGCTCAACACGAGGCCACGCTTAGTCTAGTGGTTACTTCGTTCGAAATTCGGGTGTGTATTCTAGGAGGTTTAATCGCCTTAGAGATTTATAAGCCCACTGACGCCATCTTGGTCTCTTTTTCTTCTTTTTGTTTGTAAACAAATGAGTTCTTGCATTCTGTCCAAATCGATATTTTAAAATATTTTTAAAGTAGCATAATTTCTCGTTATGTCACTAAAACAGTTTATAATATCTTGAAGAGTTTTCTATGAATGAATGAAATGGTGTTTAATGGCACGCCAGCACCAACCGAGCTATGTTGCACCTGGCGTGTTGAGTACCTACATGTAACTTTAACAAATATTAGGCCCCTCTGAATAATGTAGGATTGTTTTAAGTCTATTGTTTCAGGTGTAAGGCTTGCTTTAATTAGTGGCTACTTAGTTAATTTTACCCTAGTAGCATTTTCAAGGGCCCGTGGCAAGGTGATTGCGAGTTATTAATTACGATTCACTGATTCTGCGCGTTTTTGTTTACTTATATATGGTACTTTACTACCTGAACTTTTATAAACGACTGTGTTCTTTTTTTTAATTTTGGAGATTTTAGTCAATTATCACCTTCAGTAATGTCATTATTTTAATGCTGAAAATAACAATAAATCAGCCACAGCGTGGAATGAGCTCGCTATAATAATGGTGCAAATGACCACGGATATCATCCTGTACTTTTGATTTATAATACTAACAGGCAAATAGAAAATTATTACTGGTGTAGTTCATTTAAGGAATGTTTACTGTTAGTTCGATCCCATTATTAAACTTTTTGATTTTTGTATTTTTATTTTTCAACACAGTGTTCTTGGTGCTAAACCAAGGTTTACTTATGTAATTGTTACTGTTAGTTAATATATATTAATATATAAACCTATACAATGTACTATGTGACATATGTTCCGTTACTTGTATAGGTTAAACCTATAAAGTGTGAAGATTAAATCTTGAGTGGACGGAATTCATAATATTGCTTGTCATCGAAAATTTGGAAAAATTGACACTTCTCACTTCGATTTCACGAACATATACTTAAAACAGTGATATAGGGCAGACAACTCTGTTTATAAGGATTGCACAATCACTACCCCATGGTTAAATAACGTGGTTGCGACACTAGTACTTGGGTCAGGCTTGGTCTAGTGGTTACTTCGTTTAATTAACAATTCACAGACATTGAAATGCTATATATATACCGTTCGCGGTATAAGAACTACGGACGCTATCCTGATCTATCAAACAAAGCCGATATTAATACACGTACACCCAAATGTGAATTTGGAGAACATGTCTAATGAATGACCTTCAGGTCCAAGGAATTTGAGAATGATGAACACATCTACATATGGTCCTATCAATATTGGTATTGCACAATCAGGAGAAGGTTGGTCTTGTTTAGTAACTGAAGTGCTCAACACGAGGCCACGCTTAGTCTAGTGGTTACTTCGTTCGAAATTCGGGTGTGTATTCTAGGAGGTTTAATCGCCTTAGAGATTTATAAGCCCACTGACGCCATCTTGGTCTCTTTTTCTTCTTTTTGTTTGTAAACAAATGAGTTCTTGCATTCTGTCCAAATCGATATTTTAAAATATTTTTAAAGTAGCATAATTTCTCGTTATGTCACTAAAACAGTTTATAATATCTTGAAGAGTTTTCTATGAATGAATGAAATGGTGTTTAATGGCACGCCAGCACCAACCGAGCTATGTTGCACCTGGCGTGTTGAGTACCTACATGTAACTTTAACAAATATTAGGCCCCTCTGAATAATGTAGGATTGTTTTAAGTCTATTGTTTCAGGTGTAAGGCTTGCTTTAATTAGTGGCTACTTAGTTAATTTTACCCTAGTAGCATTTTCAAGGGCCCGTGGCAAGGTGATTGCGAGTTATTAATTACGATTCACTGATTCTGCGCGTTTTTGTTTACTTATATATGGTACTTTACTACCTGAACTTTTATAAACGACTGTGTTCTTTTTTTTAATTTTGGAGATTTTAGTCAATTATCACCTTCAGTAATGTCATTATTTTAATGCTGAAAATAACAATAAATCAGCCACAGCGTGGAATGAGCTCGCTATAATAATGGTGCAAATGACCACGGATATCATCCTGTACTTTTGATTTATAATACTAACAGGCAAATAGAAAATTATTACTGGTGTAGTTCATTTAAGGAATGTTTACTGTTAGTTCGATCCCATTATTAAACTTTTTGATTTTTGTATTTTTATTTTTCAACACAGTGTTCTTGGTGCTAAACCAAGGTTTACTTATGTAATTGTTACTGTTAGTTAATATATATTAATATATAAACCTATACAATGTACTATGTGACATATGTTCCGTTACTTGTATAGGTTAAACCTATAAAGTGTGAAGATTAAATCTTGAGTGGACGGAATTCATAATATTGCTTGTCATCGAAAATTTGGAAAAATTGACACTTCTCACTTCGATTTCACGAACATATACTTAAAACAGTGATATAGGGCAGACAACTCTGTTTATAAGGATTGCACAATCACTACCCCATGGTTAAATAACGTGGTTGCGACACTAGTACTTGGGTCAGGCTTGGTCTAGTGGTTACTTCGTTTAATTAACAATTCACAGACATTGAAATGCTATATATATACCGTTCGCGGTATAAGAACTACGGACGCTATCCTGATCTTTTCTTTTAACACATGTTCTTTAAAAAATGTATTTCAGTAGTGTTCGGTTTATTTTAAGGTGTTTTCAAAAATGCAACTCTATATTTGATAAAACAATACATAGACCTTGGAATTCTATATACCATTCGCGGTAGAGGAACTACGGACGCTTACCTGATCTTTTCTTTTAAATCATCCTTTTCTTTAAATAAAGGAGTTTCAACAGAGATCGGTATAGTTTTAGGGGTAATTCGGAAATACGTAGCTATTTAGGATTTAAATATTTTTTGGCGTGGGTTCGATTCCCACTACGTTTCATAAATATTTAGCCCGGTCAATTTTTTAATTTATAAACCGGTTTAATGTACTATCTAGAGAAGCATTGGAGGTGTTGTTATTAAAATATTGAAATGGGTAATGTTGAAATCGGGTCAGGCTTGGCCCAATGGTTACTTTGTTTACCAAACAATTCATTAACGTTGAATCAACCTGTGTTATTTACCCATAAGGACCACAGGCGCTATCCTAACCCTTTTTATAGCATATAGTAATTCAGCAAGCAGTAGGATTTCTTTAGAGCAAGGCCATATTTAAAAAAAATATGTGCATGGTGATTTTGAGGTTTTGTTTTGACGTTTAGTTTATCGTAGCTGTGAGTTCGGTCCTTCGTTTGACTGTCGGGTCAATCACATAATATGGACAGACAAGAATGCCAAAAATGAATTACATGTAATTCACTTTCGTTTGAGGCTTTATGGAAAGGAAGTAAAATAGAAATTAATTTTATGGATCACCAAGACAGCAAAAAATAAATTATTCATTTCAGGCTTAAAGCAGCTAAGTTTGTAACTCAAAAAAGGATTAGAAATTATAGTAAAACAGAAACAATTCAATGTAAATCAGTTTATTTACATTCATATTGCATTATTATATGCGTGGCGGCCCATTTGTGTCAATGTCTAGGTCCCAAATATTGGCGATTTAACTCCTTTAATGTAAGGTAAAGCTATACAAATGAGATGAAGGTTGAAGTTTATATTTATATTATAATGCTTGTGGTGTCTGTTCAATTTCATTTTAGGCTTTTGAAACTGCATGAGGAATATTTAGTTAGATGATTTGTTCTTTGAAACCCTAAAAGTGATTTTATTCACAGTTAAAAATCGGTGACATACGTGAACAGTCCAAATCATTGTCAATATTAGTTACCATTAATCAATACCATTGTCAATACAAGTTACCATTAATCAATTTGTTTTATTTTCAGGTAAAAATGATCCGTGTCATATTGGTTGTTATTAGTATTACCCTTATCAACCTTGATCACTTTCATAATTACATGACTTTAATTAAGTTAGGATTCCATCAAGGTAATTAGAAGTGTGTCTCGGCTGGCCAGCATTAACTAAGTGCTATTTTTTACATGTATATATTGTTTCGTTACATGTTATACTTTATATTGTCTGCGATATCACTTCGGTGGAAGCGGACATTAAATATAGCTATCTCACACACATTTATACTTTATCAGGGCTTTATCAGCAATAAGCAGTGATTGTATTCCATAAAATTGTGACCTGTATAGTTCATTACATATTAGGTTCTATAATATATTTAAATAGTGTACACATGTATTTTATTATTTTTATTTGTTGTTACTTCTTACTGACATGAATAAATACAAAAAAGTTTTCATTTGTTGTTATGACAGCTGATCCAAAAGTAACAACTTTGAGGCGCTGTATTTGCTTAAACGCTTGTTTTTCAATAAATTTAATTGGGTTGATCAACGGAGAAAACTGATATAAATTAATTCCCACCGTAATTACTGGTCAGGCCTAGCCTAGTGGTTACTTCGTTTACTAAACAATTCATTGTGGCTGAATCAAGATGTGTAATTTACACATAAGAACCATGGGCGCTATCCTGGCCTTTTTAACTGGAAATAACATATAAGAAATTCAGCAATCTATACAGTTTTAGTCAACTTTTCTATTATAAAAGAAATCTGTGATGGTTTTGAATCTTTGTTAACGTATAGGTTATCATAGCTGCGAGTTCGTCCCCGTGTTTTAAACAATTAATGAGGGCAATCACATGATGTTTAAGGTCAGTCGTATGGGTAACCATGTATTCTTTTTCATTCTACTCTTTTGAAACTTTATGATGAAAACTCAGAAATGAAACATATTGCAGATTTAATAATTTCAGCAACTAAATTAATTTGACTTCGTCTGTCTTTTGAGTAAACCCAACTGACAGAATTGTGTGGAATCGAAAATTGAAGAAACAAAAGCTGACACCTACTCATTCACACTTGACTAAGATTGTGATATTGAGAAGACAACTCTGTTTTTCTTGGATTGCACAATCACTACCTCAGGTTTTATAGGTATGTATAGCTACGATATAAAAAATAAATGGGTCAGGCCTGGTCTAGTGGTCACTTCGTTAAATAAAAATTTCACGCACATTGAATTCTTATATACCGTTCGCGGTATAAGAACTACGGGCGCTATTATAGTAGAGCCTGGGTTCCCAAACTCTGGGTCGCGACACGCACTTTTTGTGGATTCGTGGCGGATTACTCTAAAACTTTCATGATCTATACACCTCTTAGCTCATTTCCAATTGTCTTTTCTCAATTTTTAAAAATGTGTAAAATGTAAACAATAAGTTGTCAAATAAGTAAATCAATAATAAATGTAAATAAATTGTTCTTAGAGGGGTCGCGATTATGGTTGGGAACCACTGTATAATAGGCAGTATTTTAATGTGTATGTAGGCAAAATGGGATTATATGTACGGCTTAGATATTTAATTCTATGGGGGTTCGATTCCCCACAATAAGTTTTATATAATAAATGTAAATAATGACGAATGTTTCACAGTAAAAGATGACCTGGTCGCGATTAGATAATGCACTGGAATGGGGTCGCAACCAACAAAAGGTTGGGAACCACTGTGTAGTAGTAGAGAGTATTTTAGTGTGTGTGTAGGAAAAATGGGCCTATATTTACGACTTAGATATTTATTTCTATGGGGGTTCGATTCGCCACAAAAAGTTTTATATTATTATATTTTTTAGTAAATGTTTTTGCTTGTCAGTTGATCGACAAATTTTGATCCAAAAGGAACAACTATTTCCGGCTGTTTTTACTTTATACACTTTTTTCACGGAGAAAGCTGATATAAATTTATCGAGACCGTACGTTACAGGTCAGGCCTAGTCTAGTGGTTACTTCGTTTACAAAACAATTCATTAGCGTTGAAACAACATGTGTAATTCACATATAAGAACCACGGGCGCTATCCTAACCTTTTTATAGCATATAGAAATCCAGCATAAAAGTCCGATGTTTCAGCCCATGGCCTATATATTTATAAAATATAAGGTCGTTTTCAGTTTTTGTTGACATTTAGGTTATCATGGCTGTGGGTTCGGTCCTTTGTTTTAATTAACTGACTAATAGGTCCAACATAATATGGACAACCAAGAAGGCCAAAAATAAATCATTCATTTTTGTATGGAAATAAAGTAAAAATAGACATTGTATGAATAACCAGAAAGGACAGAAAGAAAGTATTCTTTATCTCTCTAAGCTTTGTGGAAACAAAGCTATACAAATGAGTTGACTATTGGCCTTTATATTTATATTGTTTGTGATGCTTGTTCGCCCTGGTAATTTGAAAAGTTAATTTTAACCGACCCAAGTTTTGACTATGGGTATTTGATTATAGAAACGCTTTAGTAGCAAAGCGGAATACAACTCTATATTAAAGGAATTCCGTGTGTTAAGATAACTAAGAAAACTCTGACATATGAATGTGTACTTAAAACTTGTATGATCAGGGGTTAATCAGGGCCGCTAAACACAAACACTTTCTAATTTTAAGAAGGGGGAGATAACCTATCGTTGTATGAAGTAAACCCGTGAGGTGGGGATTATATAAGGTTTCCTGGCATCTCCATGTAAAATAGTGGAAAACAAAAAAGCCAAAAGTTATTCCAAGCAAGAAGTAGCATCTGTCGATAAAGCAGTACTCGGATGAAAACATGATAACGTGCTATATGCAACTTATTCCGTGAGTCGAGGTGAATACGCAGGTCGACCTTTTCAGAGCAACGACTAAATTGCCACAGGTAACGCCTAAAACCTCGGAATACAGCCGAGTAGTCATTCAAATGTAAATGAGTGGGGCTTGATCTAGTGGTTATTTTGTTTATTTGAAACAATTGAGGGCTTGAATTATATGTCCATAGGGGCGTAAAATCTAAGGACGCTATCCTATAGTGCATTTTGAAAAATGATAATTTAAGCCGATAACTTGGTCTTAATCTTTTATAGACCCTAACGGAGGCTTCTTCGTAATCTGATTAAAACACAGATCCTATTTCGTTTCGTTTTTATAGTTCAAAATTTCGTTTTACTTGTCTTTACTGCACTAGGATCTGGAAGAATTGTTATTTAACTCGTGTTATGCTTGAAATGAGGGGTCAGCCAATCAAATGGTCTGTCGAATCGAGTGCTTGACCTTTTTTGCGCGGAATCGGTGGGTAGACATTAGCAGCGATAGAAATCAAACCAAAGCAAAGCATAGCCACATGCAACATCGATTCTGATTGGTTAATCGAATGACTGACGTTATAGGGACATATGTCGCTTACTTGAGACCTGACGTGAACTCCCACAATAATTTGTTAGATCTACATGTAGTGTAGGCCATCGAAAGTATAAAAAACGAAACGAAATATAGATCAGTATTTTAATCAGATTGGCTTCTCCGTATAGTAAATGAAATGAATTGGGGCTTAACGTCCTACATTTTCGCATCTCCCGGGTTGATGAAGACGGAAAAGGTCATAGTGTGGTACGCGGAAAAGTTTGCCTGGACAGCGGCGCTACACGTCCTAATCTTATTTCAAATTCCAACTGCCAAGGTGTCTTTCACACGCACGCCAATGTGTACAGGGACCTCGGTCCTGTTCTTCACAGTTAATTAGCATTGAGTATCAGTATCTTTCAATTAAAAAACCAAGGCTGCTGTATTATAAAAGAATATTTTATTGTCTTGAATATTACAATTCATATAGTAAAATTAGTGACAAAACTTCGGTTTTTAGATTATAGTCAAACTACGGACAAGATTTCAATTTCTGATGTTAAATTTGTTAGAGGATATTTTTTTAGGTATAATTTATAATGGTAAAATGAGTGCCTATCGTTCTATTCAATGTAAAAGAATAAACCAAAAATTAAAATTTAATCTCTGCTATAGGGTTAAGAATAAAACCAAATAAAGACATGATGACATACGTGTGTGTATCGCGATTGAGACATTAAAGAATTCAGGTAAATTGTAATTATAGTGGTAGAATAATAAGCCAAGCTCAATATATAATATAAATAATAAAATATAAGTAATTATGTTATCTCTATGGTAAAATGACATGGGTAATGTATTATCTACAGTTATTGAACACAAAAATATAACGTTTACTCGCTATTTAATATTATTTGATCTCTATAGCGTACTATGCATGATATCATTTGTACAATATACATTTACCCTATACACAATATACAATTTAACAGTTTACAAAATACAATATTACAGATTTTTACCATAGTGCCGAAATAATTTTATCAATTTTGTAATAATATTCAAAATGTAAAACGACACAGACCACTTATTTCTCATATTTAATATCAACCAGTGTATCGCCAAATGTAACGTGTCAGTCACGACATTACAAAATAAATGTAAATTCTGGAATTAGTTAGTGGTCTGTACCCACAGAATTTCTTATAGAGTTTTCTCCCTTAGATTGTAACGCCCTGGCGTTATGAGAACAGGGTCCCATTTAGAGTTTTACAAATAAAGACAATACATGATACAGGTACACAACAAATATGTTAAAATCTGACATAATGAGTTTAAGGTTAAATAGTCAATAATCTCAAAATAAAACACGAATTAAGTAAGAAAGTCATAAAACAATTTAGTAAAAGCAACCAAATCAAACATTTAGACTATCTAATGTCATGGCCACTTGTTTGTTGTGGATTGTTTTAGTAAAATTTAAATCATATAATTCCTTTAGTCTGTTCTTATTAATAAAGCCTGTTTAAGTTGGCATAACATGATTGTATTGTATATCATTACGAGAGCTTGGGCGTACAGAAGAGTACTTCTTTGATAAAGCTGTAATCGGAATATTCTATCAGACGGAAAATTTGTTCAGAAATGATTTTAAAGAGTTGCATCACGGCATCTCTAAACGGGACTTTATAACTAGTTCTATGTCAAAAAAATTAATTATAAAAGCTAATAATTTACATTATTATACAAAAAGGTGACTTATTACAAAGACCAATTATTCATAATTTTCCTTCAGTTTTTGTTCACAGACAAATTTTCCAAACAATTGATGTAAAGTTTTGATGTTACCTTAAACCATAATCGATTTTTGAATTGGGATTTCGTCAACGAATATGTAGTGAATAATTGGTCCGTCTAATAAACCATATATTGCTATACATAGACAAATATTATTGATTTAAGCAGCTCTACTGGAATGTATCGATCGTTTTGATTTTTCTGATCGATGAGAATATTCGGAATATCGATCATCGGATAAAGCGTGTAGTCCTGATCGTTTAGACATCGTATCACTTGCGTAGCCATTGAAATCAGCTGAAATAAGAAATAAATGAAAAAACGATCATTAGTAAACATGGCACAGTAGTAATGAAACAGAGTGTAATCAGTTAATTAATGACACCTGATCCGTAACATTCATTTAATTAACGCACCCTGATCCATGGGTATATACATGTAATGCAGAAAAAATACTGATCAATGTTACAGTGTCAGATTTATATATTTTTTAAAAATCAACATAAATCTATATGTATATATTATATACATTTACCAATAAACATATTTAAAAGTAGCTAATATCATTATTATTTCGAATATCATGGAAGAAGGCTGCAGACTACTGTATTTGTTACAACAGTAGTCGCTATCCAGAGGTTTACGTGTTTAAAAGTTTATGCTAAAAGTTGTAATTGTTAATACTAATATAATCCAAAATATAACTATGTGACTTTAACTAAATAAAAATTATATCGTGTTAAAAGAACAGCAGGATAAAACATAAGTTACTGGTATTAACAGAGAAAACTAAAGTTTTAGTTTACTAATAGCACAATAATAACTTACAAGTACATGTGTTTTGTTTAAGGTTATTAAACAGTAGAAAGGCTGGACAAACAGGGTTAATTTGGGATAATCGAACAATGGGTTTATTTTTTTTGTAACAGTTAGAGTCAACTAATCTTTGGGCGGTGACGTCGTCTGTCCATTAGCAACTTATTAACAAGGGATTATTGAAATATTTACTTGTGACGAACCACCTTTAAGTTATGTTCGTTTAGAAATTGACGAGATGTGTGATCCATGTTAGACAAGATTACTAGTACACAAGGGCGGCTCAAAACAACAAAAGCTTGATCATTTCCACGTTTGCGTCATCATTAGCTCAGTCGGAGCAGAACAGTAGGACTTTAAACCCCATTTCATTTCTATTTTCACGTTTATAAGTTTCCACATTATATAGTAGATAATAGAATTCGTGCACTTAAAAACATAAAATTTCAATGGTGAAACAACTATACAATAGTTTTGAAATATTTGTATCATTTTCCGAAAAAGACAACACGACAAACAAATAAAGTTCATTGAAGAAGTAACATTATTGACACAGTATTGGTCTGAAACCTGCCAACGAGGCCGAAAAAGTCGTGTTTTAGTGGGGATGCCGACAAACTTTGGCTGTTTATTCAGATTCAGTCGACAGATTAATACGAGTCTTCTGTAGGCTGAAGTAAACAGAGTCATCTTAGCATGGCTAGCTCTTCCTTTGCTAAAAAACCAGTGCGCCGATTGACTCCACCCCATTGAACTTTTACAGCTTCCAAGTTTTAGTCACCAGTGATCAAGTTTGTCTACGTTAAACGATTGATCAACAACCGTATAGGGTTTTTTTTTCCTTGTCCCCAAAACAGAAAACTAAATGCGAAATCATGGAATTATAGAACTGTGGCGTTCGTTTTGGAGCGCATTTCCAAAAAAGTATGGGGATTTTTAATGTTAATGTGTTGTCTTAAAGGTAGCTATTTTTCTAAAATGTTTGGACGTTCCTTGTGGATTTTTTTTACAAAATATAAAGACCAACAAACAGCATGGGTTTATATTTAGGACTTACGGATATATATCGACATGATATGATGTGAAATTCCGCCACCCCAATAATCGAGAATGGCTAACAACCTATCCAAATCTCTGGTCCTGAAAGTTTAATCTGAGGTATTAACTCTTTCCAACGTTGTCGGCAGAAAAATGAATTGTGTCAACTAGCCGCTTCAGCTTTGGGCGAGTTTGGAATACAAGTAAACAATGTCTGGACAATTGGGGCTATAGGAAACAAATAGTCAGTAAATTCATCTCCATGCTCATATTTAGAGATTATACAAGCTCAAATTGTGGCTTTGACAACTCACAACATCAACACATTACAATCGGTTGTAATATCTGACCTTTTCCCTTTTAACAAATAGCGAAATCAACTTAATTATTAGAAACTATGTTCAGTGACATCCCTAGTAGATGGTATCTCTAGGAAAATGAATATCGCAGTCTTTTTTTTTTGGACGAATATATACCTGATAAACTTATAATCTAATAAAAAGAAAATACGAAACAGATAGAAATGTTGTTTTTTTTAAGAATTGTAAAGAAGATACCAAGACTACTTAACACATTGGTAACAGATCATGGTGACAGTAACCGTTGCCATAGTAACTTGTTTAAATAGCGATTTCACGTACACTTCGGAATGAAGAATGAATCAATCCGAACTCTGACCTTTAAAAACTGACAACACCTTCAAGTAAACGTTTACTACTGTCTAAGAAATTAGCTTTCATTTGGTTTTCAAAAAAAATTATTGTTTACTTTAATGCTAAATACGTATAAAACACGTATAGCTCTGTGTCTTATCCATGGCGGTGTAGACAATTAAATGCAACAATGGAGGGGTGGGATACAACAGGGATTTATAAATGTGCGTCTTTTATAAATATTCACGTCTTCTACTCTACAGTAACTTGACATCGAGGAAAATAGAGGATTTAAACATAACATACACTCACAAAAATTGAAGAAAAAAAGCTTAAAACTTTAAAGCTGTATAGTCGGTCCATAATTTACAATACAGTGTTATAGTATAATACCAGTTAGTTAGTGGAGCCCAGGTTTAAAGGATAAACTGGTTTGTAAAAACTTAATGGTTTAAATTTTATTAATAAAAGTATTAAGCATGTAAAGTTAAAAATAAAATGAAAGTTAAATACAATTGACTATTGTTATTTAAACAAATTAATATATCATACGAATACAAAAACGTGATAATTCTAACACAAAATATTTCAAAAGTGACAAAATTAAAAGCAATGGTTAAAACGCAGAAAACGGAGGTTAACAGACTACGTGTAAAAAGAGATACATGTAATTTCCTTTTTTACGACAATGAACACGGTTTGATACCTACTGAAAATTTTTCTCCGCTGCAAAGAAAAGGTAACAATTGAATATGAAATATATAGTTTTGGCATATACAACAATTTAACAGATTTTATTTTGTACATATCTGTCATTATTATTTAGTATATATACTGTCCAAATTTCCCGACTGTTAATGTTTGAGGTCACCAAAACATACTCCAAAATTTACTTACATTTTTCCATCTTTTTGTACACTTCTGGTAAGAGTTTGGCCTGTTTTGCTGCCAAGACGAAGGCCAAAATTGCCAAGATGGTGGCATCAAAGATCAGTATAATGGCCAAGATGTAAGCCCATCGTATACCACAGGAACCCATATCGTAGGACTTGTTATCATTTAGACAAATCTTGTTGAAAGTTTTGTGGTCCCAGCCATTTGGAAAGATGACACAACCAAGGAACATAAAAATTGCTGCAAAAGAAGAATAACATATTCAAACGTTGACCAAAACTATATGTGTAGCAGTAACACAAATATTATTCCCCCCCCCCTCCCCTGGATTCTAACATTATGCCTGCCAACGGACATTTTAATCTAAATATATATAAAGCCAATCATGTGGTATGCAAGAGATGAGATCGCTGTGTACTGCATGTAATAATTGTACTGTATTAATAGAGGTGTGGTATAATATCCCCATATATACTAAAGGTGTGGTGTAATAAGGTATCTGCGCACTAATCGCGGCGTATTAGTAGAGATGTGATGTAATAATACCTCCGTGTACCAATTAATGGTGTTTTTGTAATACTAGGTCTATGGTTAACAATGGTGTTATAATGAGGATGTAGCTTAAAACTACCCGTGTGTGGAAATAGTAATGTATTAATAATGGTGTGGTGTAATAAAATCTCGCGTATCAATACTGATGTACAATGTTCTAATACGGGTGTCGTGTAATAATAGCTCTATGAAACAGCGGTGTTATAATAAGGGTGTGATGTAGCATGATCTGTGTTTACCAATAGTGATGTTTTAAAAGGGTGTGGTGTAATAAAATATCCGTGTATTAATAGTGAAGTACTGCTACGGGTGTGGTGTAATAATTGCAGTGGTGTTATAATAAGTGTGTGGTGTAGCACGATTTGTGTGTACTAATAGTGGTGTATTAAAAAGCGTGTGGTGTAATTAATAAGATTTCTGTTTATCAACAGTAGCATAATAATAATAACAGTGTGGTGTATTACTATGATATATTAAATGAGATCATATTAATAAAATGATCGGTGCAATTAATAAATATGTGGAATAAAGCTGTAACCTATCAGTGTGACCTATCAATAAGACTGTGACCTATTAATTTAATAAGGTCGTGTGAATTAATATCATGTATAACGGGGTCATGATTTTTTTATAGTGTTGCAATAAAAAGACAGTGATATATTAATAAGTACAAGGTCTACTAATGTGATTGTGATGACGTATTTGAATTTAATGGTATTTAATTAATAAGGTGAACGATTTAATTAGGAGAAATTTGAATAAAGTATTAAACTATTATATTAAAATAGGAATAAAAGATAGTTGCATTAATGAATGGTTTTAGGACAGTTTAGTTTAGTCATTGGAATGGGCATCAACGACAACTAGATTAGATAGCCTAATCCATATGCAAACTACATGATCGATGGCGGTTCATGGCTACAGTTGATATAATCTTAACTTTTAACTAAAGGTAAATTTACAATCAGGATACCTTACGGCTCTGTAGACTTGAGCAATGTGGTCAGATAAATTTCGCCAAACTGTGAAATAATTTTAGTTTGATAATACAACATGAGGTGGGGAGAACATTCTGTTGCTAAGAAATATGTGATTGAAATTTTATCCGGTCGTATAATGAATTAAGTAACTTATTGAGTCTCTATTCTAAAACATAAATTTTACAGTTTAGTAACCATTAAAGATTCGAAATATGATTAGATATGATGCTCATAAAACGGACAGTGAATAAGACGTTAAACAGTTTGTAGGACACAGAGTATGAATTTAATTAACTTATAAGACACCGAATATGATTTTAATTAACTTATAAGACACAATATAAGGTTTTAATCAATGTATAAGACACTGAAAAATATGTGTAGGGTATTGAATAAGATTTTACTTAATGTGTAGGGGAATGAACAAAATTTTAATCAGTGTGTGGGATACTGAATAAGATTTCCATCAATGTGAATAAGACTTAATCAACGTATAAGATAGTGAATAAGATTTCCATCAATGTGTAAGATAGTGAATAAGATTTTAATTAACGTGTAAGATAGTGAATAAGATTTTAATCAAGATAGTGAATAAGATTTTAATCAACGTGTAAGATAGTGAATAAGATTTTAATCAACGCGTAAGATTGTGAATAAGATTTTCATCAATGTGTAAATTAGTGAATGAGATTTTAATCAATGTTTATAGGATACTGAATAAGATTTAAATTAATGTTTAGCATACACTGTAAGACTTTAATCAATGTTCAGGATTCTGAATAAGATTTTAATTATACTATATAAACAGGAATGGGGGTTATTTATCACAGGAAAATATCTCTGTCTCATTATCTAATTTAATATCACAGATTACCAAACCAACAGTTTCATTTCCACTCTTTTAAGATTCTAAACAAAAATGTCAATAGATATCTCTTTTGTAAAAACAGATACTCATAAAGTTTATTGACAATCAACACATTTTTCAGCTGATTATTTACCGGAGCTGAGCGAGAAAAAGAAGTTGAAAGAGTCAGAAAATCCAGGAGAGATAATATCATAAAACATAGAGTAATCAGCTACTTGTTTCATTTCTTTGACATTTCTAAATTTAATACTGCACCATCTTATACAACTGATAAATACAGAGACTGTTTTGTTGATATTTTGGACAAAGTTCTGTTGATCATTAAGATTAGCTTCAAATCCCAACACTATAAATAAACACGCCATGTTTAGTTAGGATTGTAACTTTCTGGCAAATGACAAACGACAAACCTTCAATAGCTTTCGATTTGCAGGTCTATTTCTTACAAAATCATTTAAATTTAAACTGCAGTTTTTAAACATATAATCACTGAAGTCGTAACCAGTCACGATATTTTTGTGGGGGTTCTCGCTGCTTAAGAAATTTTCAAAATTTTTATCATTTTATTTGGTAAAAAATAAGAAAAGATGACCTCAGGTTAAACATATTTCATGAAATTTTCGGGGAGAAGTTTTGCCTTTAGCTTTTCCAGAAGCACATTCCCGCTAGTGTTACTAGAAGAGACGTGGGGATTTGTCGAAAATAGCATCGCGAGGCTATTGCACATATCTTGGATGAGGCTGTGAACCAGATTCCGTTGGCATGTTGTACACATTCATGCTTCAGATATCCATTTATATAGGAGTTTAAAGTGTTATTTTCATTTTTCAGAGGTTATGGAGGCCAAAAGCGTTGTTTCGCCTGCATAACTACGTGGGGTTTCTCCGGTTTCCTCCAAACTTATACCCCCCCCCTCACCCACACACACCCACACACCCTTCCGCGCCGAATAATGTTCGAATGATCTACTCTATAATTTGCATACGAGTTTTTGTACTGCCAGCAAAAATAGGTTTTAACCAGGTTTTAATCCCTCAGGATTATGACGTCAATTTGACTTGAACATCCATTGTATCCATTTTAAATTCTATTTCCATCAACTCATCACGATATCATAAGCGTAGTATACAGTGTCACCGTGATAGGATTTAATTTATATTCTAATCGGGAAGACAACAGTTTTAAGGTGTAGGTTTTTGTAAGCTGTCGTGTACATAGACAGCCAAATTTAGTTCATTATCGCAATCCAGTAATATTGCAACACAACAATTCTCTGTGAATTGAAAACTACGTGTAAATTAAATGGTTCATCATCGCAATCCTGCAATATTCTAACACGACATTTGTCCGTGAACTGAAAACTAAATTAAATAATTCATCATCGCAATCCAGTAATATTCTAACACGACAATTGTCTGTGAACTGAAAACCTCTATACTATAATTTCCGGCGTGTTTGTAATTTACTCTCACACATCATGAAAGCGGCGGGGTTAATGCAGACAATAGGGGAGGTATTTCCCATTAAGATTTAGGAAGGTTGTGTGATAAGGTCTACTGGTCGGCAAATCACTAAACAAACTACAAAATGGTCCCCGGCTACGATTGGATTTCTTTGAAATAAGTTAGATATCCATATTGAAGGAATACCAAGGCTATACATTCGTTTTTACTGAATTCATGACTATACGATTGAAATATGTTCAAATATATTTAATTTGTATCAGCTAACGACACAGGAACATGATATTTTTATCGTTTGTTTAGTTATAATCTTCTTACCTCCCAATCATGTAACATTGGGCCATTTGGCATGAAAATCAAGAGTTTGAGATCAATATCTTCCAAAGATCAAATCCAACTGAAGTGAATGTATCGTATTATAAAAATATTAAAAAAAAACAAAGAAACAAAACTTCCACCTCTTCGATTCTCCCAGAAAATTTTAAGACTACATGTCTAATTAATGTTAGAATACTGCAATGGACCCCGAAATTACACTACATGTATAAGTGACACGAGCCCACCCCACCACTAATGGTTCAAAAATTCAATTAGTAATTCATCTCTTTAAAGTAGCCAAGTCTCTAACTGAATATCACCTAAAGTCTTCGACGAATTATTAGTCAATTTAAATCAACACTGATGTTGTGATCTTACCGGGAAAAGATAGGCTTCTGATATCAAACATAAACATTTTACCATTGGTACACGAACCGTGTAACATAATGCGTTTCAGCGCCATTTGTAACAAGTCAAGTCAAATGATGACGCAATATTCTTATCTGCAGAGCATGCGCAATAAATACCATCGGTCTAGACTAGAATAACCAGACGCTAGAGATTGCTATTCGAATGAGACTTTTAATTTATTTCGCCGAAAATAACTGATTAGAAATTAGAGTAAAACAGAAACGATTGGATGTAAATCAGTTTATATATATTCATATTACATTATTATATGCGTTGCAACCCATTTGGGTAAATTTCTAGGTCCCAAATACTAGCGATCTAGCTCCTTTAAAGTCGGTGACGATTGCATAGGCAATTAATTCTAGATGACCACACCTAGGCATAGGGTATATAACTAGGTGTATGTTGACTTAGGCAACTGTACTCTTACTTAAAGGTAAATAAAACCACTTGAAATTAACATTTACACACCAATGAAGCAGTGGAAACCGGTATAACTAAATTTCCTTAAATAACCGTAAATGACAAACTACTTCGATTATTTGGCTTGCAACGTCTTAAATAGATATTTTTAAAACTTTACACAATTATGTTTTAAAATGCACTTTTACGTGAGACATGCGGTATTTGAGGAGCTCAAGGTAAATTAAAAAAATGTTGGTAAACATATATTTAAATAAAACAAATAAATAAATATTCATAAGCGGATACAATTTTTTAAAACATTTTTATAATTTTGTTTCTTTTTACACGTTGTTTCCCATCAGAAAGATATTTCTACTCGATCAACTAGTGAATACTAGGTTGTGTTTGACAAAATTAATATACCGACGTAATCTGAACTGGCGCCGTACTCTTTCGATATAATTTCGCGGTATTTGAAAAACTAGCCAGCGTCCAAATGAAATAAAGTGTCATTTCAGAGGTATATACACCCGTAATTTAACTCGTGTCTTACATATTCTAGTTATTTGAGAAATTAGCCAGTTTAATTCATATCTAAACTCCGAACTTCCTAATATCATTAGGGGATTTCTGGAAAAAAAATACTACTTAAATGGCTTCATTTCCGCTAAACCATATCTTTCAATTAATTAAATTGTTTAAATTTAACGATTAAACATGTACAATGTCTCAACATTTAAATATCTTTAAACACAGCATCTTCGTGACCACGTATGTTGCAAACGTTGCCAAAAAAACAGCAAATCTTCCAAATGAAAGCCGGCAATGTTTAATGTAGATTATTTTAACGGTACGAATTGTAGAGGGGGAAAATGCCATTTAGATCACAGTATCAGATTTTAGGATATACGTGTGTTAGAATGAGATATCCTTGTTTACAAGTAAACAGAAAAAACAATCATCGACCCGTAGCGTGTCAATTGGATAAAAGATAGAAATACGTGTTGTATATGATGCTTTTCTGCTGTAATCAATATCCAGTACAATATTGATTCTAGCAGGAATTCGCTAACTGCTCCGGGTTTAAAATATTGTAGCCATTCTTGCATTACAAACACACGAATATAGTTTGCTTTTGTTTATTTCTCTTCAGGGTATTTGTACATTTTTAATTTTTTTGTGGATGGTTCCTACAGCACCATTTCTGAGTTAATTATTGTATTAAATTATCATTAAAACAATTAATAGGGAATATAACCATATCCGTATATGGGAAGTAAATTAGAACCACAGAGTAGACATTTGTTCGACAGAAAAGCGTACCTTCAAAGAGGGGGTGGGGATGTATTCAACTCGTGTGGTATGGTTTAATAATATCTTTGGCATTGTGAGGAAGCCAGAGATTCCCGAGAAACAGGCGACTCTACATGTACCCGCACACTTACTTACATGTGTGGAATCTAACATTAACATAATTGCATCTATAACAGAACTGCTTAACTATCAAGGGCGTAAATTGTTATTATAGATTTATCAGTGGCATTAGTAAAATTGGGATTTTTAATTCAAAACTGTCCAGTAAGACAGCTGAGATTAGAGTTTGTTCATCAAAGCACTTTTAGAGTTCCACAGATAGTGACACACGTCATGGTATGTACAAGGCTGATGGTTTGGTGGTAGATAAATATTGGTAATAGGTAGGTTTATTTACCACCACAAGACTAAAGACACTTTACAACTAAGGTGTGTTTGTCGTCACGTGTTTAGCTGTAGAGATAGTCATGCTGGAATACGTTACACTCCCAAGACTTGCAGTTAGAATGTTTTCAGTTACTCAGAGCAGACTTCCGAACATAATTGATATGCACAATGCACGATTAACTTAAATCCTATTTGGACCACAGTGTGCATACGGGAACTATGCTATGTGATTTGACTCAGGGTGTAATTTCGTTCCGCTTTTTTTAAAAAAAAAAATTAGAACTATAATACAGTGCAACAACATCTTTTAAGATAAGGCTATGTTGGTTATATGGGGTATAATACAGTGCAACAGCATCTTTTAAGATAAGGCTATGTTGGTTATATGGGGTACTTACTGGTGCTCGTAAAACTAACAGATTAGAGTTAAAAACCACCGTGCCCGAAACGTCTTACATTCGTTTCAATAACCTTATCCATTTAGCTAAATTTGCTCTGTATATCATTTCGATTGACCGATACTACTCCTTTGTCAATTCCCCGTTCTATATGAAGTCTAAATCAGGACATTCTTAAATCTTACCAAACCAAAGCGTCTATTCACTAACTACATGACAGGTTCGGGTCCATTGAACACAAATACTTAAAAAATGTTACCCCTTACTTAAGTGTAAATGTTAAACACATAAAAGCGAAACGGATTATACTGGTCCTGACCTAACCTTTATCTAACCAGTGATGTCTTCCTTTCTTCTTCTTTGGTAACAATTATTTTAAACAACCACAATGACCCAAGTCGGGCTTATAACAGTACATAAAACTAAATTCATCTAGATCAGACCAACACAAATTTCAGACCGGAACTATTATATGAGTTTACATAGCTAACAAATCTTTGTTGAAATTTTACATTAAGAATAGTGATATATCAAGGTCCATTAAACGAAAGAGTTTTAAAACCGTATAGGTGAAAATAAACATAAAAGTAACAGTATTTAATATATATGTAAAGATTTATGTGTTATTTTTATGTTTTTATTTAAAACATATTCTAAAATAGGCAATATGTAAGTTTTTCGTGTAATGCATATATTTAAAGAATTTAGGGAAATGAACTAGGTTTTAAGATGTGTGAGGTGTTTATTTATTTTATTTTTTTAAAATCATGTCCAGGGAATACATATGTTGATAAAGTGACTCTCTGTGTTTTATGTACGTAAATATAACACACCCAAATGTGTCATTCCTGAACTTTACGCTATGTTTTAAATTTAAAACCAAATAGAACTTAAGATCATGTGTATTACGAGATTAAAACATTTTGAAAATTTGAAATCCCAACGAATTTTTAAACTCATTGGGCATTGTCTCGAAAGCTGTTAAATGTTACCATGCCTTGCTAAATGATAAAGTTCAATAATGATTTCTTCCACACCACACCGATTGGTAATCACTGATTGATTGATACTATATCGTGATCTAGGTCAATCATATCATGCACAATACGTAATCGATATTGAGTGATAGATAAAACGATGTAACGATATTGGAAAGGTTGATATTGATTACAAACTAAACAAAGCTTAATGTAATAGAAATGAAAACTTCATAGAATACTTATTATTATTATTATACGCTACATTAGTGTCATATTACAACACGTTACGATCTATATACTCATTATTATAATTATATAACATTGATTAACAGGAGTGTGTTTATACATTATCATTTTATTTACAATACTAAACAAAACCCTAATGTATTAGTCATGAATTTTATATTTTATAGAGAGAGAGAGAGAGAGAGAGAGGGGGGGGGGGAGATGGGATTTAACGTCCACTCGAGACAAACTAGGTCATTCCGGGACTAACACAAGGTTCAATCTTATTTGAATATTTCGCTTGCGCGTAGGAGTCTTAAGCAGTGGGAGGAAACCGGATGACCTGGAAAAAACCCACGAGGTTGGGCAGGCCACCCTATTCCGTGTCACGTACATCCGGGGAATCGAAACCACGCCAGACCTTATGATACATCGCGCACGTGCTAACCATTCGCCCCCCCCCCCCCCCACACACACACACACACTTTTATTTCATAAACAGCACGTTATATCGATACATTTCAGATCAATTTATATCTTATGTTGTACAATGGATGTTGTAACGTATTATAACTGTGTGTACATGCATAAAGCGTTAAGGGTGGTGATTAAGAATTACAATTTGGTTTAAAATACTGAAACACTAATAACTATGAATTTTAGATTTTTAAACATGAAATATATTTATGTTATACAGTAACAATTTTTTTCAAATTAATTGTAAAATTGTAATAATACACAATCGCCTTTATACACGTATACTCATTTGTATCTAGAATTATATTAAGAGGGATATGGTTAAGAATGATAAATTTATTTAAAACTTTGAAACCCTTTTATATATACAATGTATATCTATTAATGAACAGATAAGTGTGAATACGGCTGAACTTTGATTGTTATCTATATGTATTATTACTGTGTGGCATTTACATATTAAGTAGGAGTATATACAAATGTACCTGTATCTATTTACCAGGAAATGTACTTTTTTTATTACATATTTCTAGGTAGGAAATGGAAGTATGATGGTAGCAAAATCTTTCTATTGGTATATTTTAACAGCATGGATTCCCTAATTCAAACGTAAAACAAGTTAACTAAATAATTAACTATTCAACCAGAACATACCAGTGCAGTTAATTAAATAACAATCCGTTAGTTTGTGAAAATGAATAATTAATTGCAAATCTAGCATACTTTAAATGGTGATATTTTGTGGAAACGAATTCGTCCTTCGGATCAATAATGGACAATAACGGTTGTTAACAATTGGAAGAGAGAATAAAGCATGTACCAAAACCTTTGACTATCAGACATGGGCATATTGATATGGATAATGAATTTACCGGCCATGAATTTTGTAGTGTCATGTTTAAAGAGGCGTGGTCACAGACACTATTAATAGTCAGTGAATTTAAAAATACTTGTCTACATCATATACTAACCTCCAAGAACTTGAATCCATCCACATATTCTGAGTACGGTGGCTGTGTTCAGGAATAAAAACAACAGAAGACATAAACAGCAGATGAGAAAAAGTAGAGCAGACAGACCAATAAATACTGCTGCCGCGTGAAACGAGGAATTTAAATAAGAATCGGCGTCAAAAAAATCTCCCAGACATTCAAACTCATTATTATTTCGGAGCACACAATATTTGTATAATCCAAAAAACCCAGCCGTGGCAACTCCTGTGTCCCCTATCCATTGGGGTTGAATGAAACAGACGATGTTTAGTATGGCATAACACACAGTGAATATTCCCCACAGAACGCAGATAGCTCGAGAATTTCGCACGTAATTTGTATGATAAATTTTACTTAGTCTGTCCTCAATAACTGTTTCACGTTCCATGGTGAAACTTTAAGAAAATCTGCCCCAAAACCTAGCAAAATCTTCTTCTATCAGAAACACCCTATGTCGATGTATTGTTGTTATGCTGGGTGAGGCTCATAAACGATTTTTCCACCTCCGCGACAAGAGAGCACCTGTAATTAAAGCGATAAAATACCGCTACCGGTCAAACCAGTTTACCCATAACAATGGTTAGTCTAGTCTCGCATGGCTGGTCTTTTTGTATACTTTGTTAGGCAACCACTTAAAGAGACTGGAAAAACGTGATCAATACAAACCACGTGACATAAACGCGACCGTTGACGTGAATGACAGATAAAAGGTAAATGCAAAAGATAAAAATAGCCATTGAATGAAGGGAGACAAATCCAATTGGGTTTACCTGTTAAATTTTGTTCATCCCATTCATTTTTATATATTGATTTGTTTTGCATAGGGACAACAAGTAGCACTTTACTTTCGTAATCAAGCCAATTTTATCTTTTAGATATAACCCATTTTGTGTTCACATGTCGACTGAGAAAGTCCCAAATGTATTAATTTTTCCAAAAGAACAGTTAGTAGTACGACTTTTTTCTTATTGATTTGCTATGTAGATTAGAGATACTATGGTAGTTATTATGCAGTTAAACTTTGATTTTGATAGATTAAGCGAAAGTTAATTTGCTAATTTTAGTTAAGAAGGGTGCTTTCAGGGGGATTGAAAATTGAAGATTCGGGCAAAATGAAACATTTTAAATAGAGTTATTTCCCTTGTATGTAGATATTGCATAATCCCATGGGATTATAATAAATATAAGATATGAACGTGTAGACATCGGGTGAGCCTTGGTTCTGTGGTTTATGTTGATATACTGATTTACTTTGAGAATAATGCAAAACTCTGTCTTCACTCTTTTGTCAATTACGTTCACCTCTTGATCGTGTTTTCTTCGTTTGTTTACAATCCGATTTCCTCAATCTCAATGATTTAAAGAATTTAAACAAAATTACGGACAGCGGCAATCAATCATCGGCCTACACATCTTGTATTTGATACCGGGAGATAACCAAAAGTTTACGGTTAAGGTGCAGGTATTCAAATTGTTAGTTCTCCTTTTAAATAACATTTTTTGTTTTTACAGCATTTCTGTAATATAGCTCAACTGTCAGTTTACATGCCATATCTGTAATCAGCTATAGTCAAAGACAGATGTAAAAATGCATCGTCTTGTTTTCTGTCGATAATCAACCAAGATATAAAGATCGGCTTTATACATCTAAGTTACTATTAATAGATGCTATGGAAAATAACTCCCGACAGAAATTAATGATGTGAATGCAAATTCAGGGCAATAGCGTTACGTAAAGTTATGTTACTGTATGGGATACCAAGTCTTTTGGGATTTCGGCATATTTGTTTTCCAGTGTTGAAACAATCACTCGACGATATTAATTCATAATAAAAACACAATGATTTTGTAATTTCTTTTTATATCCGTTACCGCGTGTAAATAGAGTAATTTCCCTTGTATGTAGATATTGCACCATCTCATGTGATTATAATAAATATAAGATATAAACGTATAGATATCGGGTGAGCCGTGGTTCTGTGGATTAAGTTACATACATACTTTCCTTTGAGACTAAAGCAATTGGATCTATCCTCTAGTAGAAGAAGTCAAATTCGACTGCTGGGGGATACCACAGAACTAACTCGATACTCACTCTTTTGTCATGTACTTACACCTCTATATCCTTTCCTTCTTTTGTAGAAATAATTTTAAATTCCAATAGTTTTTAAAGGTTAATATTTTTATGTAGGATTCCCCCCCCCCTCATTGATTATAAATGATAACGCGTGTTTTGTCCAGTTTTAGCATGTTTATTGACAGTGTAGTTTGTATTATACATAGGTATATAGTCAAGGGTCAAGGTATACGAATATTGACAAGGTATACATATATTGTTGCATATTGACAATCGTTCAATTTCACTGACAGATTTAGTAATCAGTCCGATTTCCTCTATCTCAAAGATTTAGAGATAAAAAGAAACCAATACCGATAGTAGAACCCAGCATAGGTATACATATTTACGACTCAGCATGGATGCAACCAGAAGTTTTGAGTTAAACCTTATTTATTCAAATTGTTAATATACCTAGGGTATATTATTTCAATATTTCACGTCAATATATTATTAACGTCACTAGCAGTTTTTATTTTTAAATTAATATTTAGAAATGATTATGAATGTTTCGGACAAGGGACACTATGCCCATTATGCTTTGCTTACTATCATTTGTGTATGCATTGGTGGAAGTAGAATATTAAACTTAATGATATTTTCCCAGGAAAACAAAAGTCTTTCAGCTCTACAAGTTCACCGCCTTTCCGCTTTATTCACGATTGGATTCTGTCGATTTTTGTGATAGTCGTTTTGGAATTTATCAACTTTTTTGTGATAGTCGTTTTGGAATTTATCAACTTTGGCGATAGTCAAATTGGAATTTATACAGTTTTGTTCGGAATGTTAAACTATCAGTTCTTCAAGACACATCTCTATGTTCACTCAATATAATACTTTTATTCTGCTAGACATATAATGTACAAAACTCCTTTAGTTAATGACTCATTAAAGTATAAACTTTAAAATCTTAACACTGGTCTACAAGTCTCAGCATGATTCAGCTCCATCCTATATCACAGATCTTATGCAGCCTTATGTACCAAACCGACCACTCCGTTCACAGAATAATCTATCACTTGTTGTACCTTCAACTAAATTAAAATCTTTTGGTGATAAAGCCTTCAGTGTATATGGTCCACGACTATGGAATGACTTACCTGACAAAATAAAGTGTTCAGAAACAGTTGCTCAATTTCGATCTAGACTTAAGACGCATATGTTCACGATGTATTATCCACAGAAGCCATTAACTTACAGCGCTTAGAGCATGCTCATGGATGGATTAAGCGCTATATAAATGTACATTATTATTATTATTAGTGAGCTTGTATTGTGGGAGCCCTGGTCCTAGTTCGGTTCTCTGGGCTGGATTTGGGACCTTGTAATGGGTCGACCATCTGGGTGTCACAGCTGACACGATATGGATATTTAATTAATTCCGCTTTCATGTGTCAGTGGTGACGTGATAACGTTTCCATGATATCCCCTAACAGGGAGGTTTTGCGACATAAGAATATTGCTAGTCTTCATTTAGATATTACCAATTGTATTGTAGACCCTTTAAAGCCGGAATGGGGTTTTTTATACTTCAGGTTTTAGATTGTTGAAACAACTTCAATAGTAGTTAGAGTTTGGGTTACTGGTTTGCAGAAAAGACGCATATACATCCCTAGCCCCAACAAAAACAAAGAAACAAGACTAACGTAATCAGTGACTTTATTTATTTGTGAATGTTCTGCTATTGGAATAAAAACACTATTTAGCGCGGGAAGTGACAAGTGGGTGGTCGACAATTTGCCCAGTGATCTTTTCTCTCTTGTGCATATTGCTGGGTTACACAATGTGATAACATTCATAACCTGAAAGTTTAAATAAGTTCCAAATATGGAGATTTTTAATAAAAACTATGGAGGAGGACAATGCTCATGATCAATGAATACTAGTATTACTAATTGCCATCTCTGAAATAATTGGTGACGGTGTCATTATTTGTTATATAATGGCGAAATGATTTATACTTCGTGTTCTATATTGCGGAGACTACTTTTGGGTTCGTTTCTATCCCACTACAACGACTAGGAGCCTGTTCATTGCCAGATGACTACACAACTGACAAGTGGTAAACCGCTCTAAAAAATCCAGAGAAACTTCCTTAGTGAGCACGCACTTTGAAAAAACCGAGCATGCGCGACGGTGTGTTGAACAAATTGATGGGTTTGGGCGACTAATTTGCAAAATAAGGTGTACATTACAAAATATACAAGATAAACAAGATAAGTCCAACGTAATTATATCTGTAATCAGCTATAGTTAAAGACAGTTGGTATAATGCAGTGGTTCTCAACCATTTTTTGACAGCGGCACACCTTGGAACACATGAAAAAATAGCGGCACACCTGGCTAAATATATATGAAAGATATTTGAATTTTGCAAAATAAAAACATACAACCGTAGACAGAGACTAGTCATAGACACATAGAATGACTCAAACTAAATAAAGAAAAACACAACTATGAACTATCAGTAGACATCAGTAAATACTCAATTGGGATCACGTAGTTTTTCACATTTTCTTAGTGTGCCGATTAAAAATTTCGCGGCACACTTAGGAAGATCTCGCGGCACACTGGTTGAGGATTACTGGTATAATGCATCGTCTCGTTTCCTGTCGATAATCAACCAAGATAGAAATTGTGCGCTTGATCGGCGTATACACATACGTTACTATTAATAGATGCTATGGAGAATAAATCCCGACAGAAATCAATGATGTGAATGTAAATTGAGGGCAATAGCGTTACGTAAAATTATGTTACTGTATGACTGTATGGGGTGCCAAATCTTTTTGGGTTTCGGCATATTTGTATTCCAGAGTTAAAACAATCACTCGACGATGTTAATTCATAATAGAAACACGAATGATTTTGTAATTTTTTTTATATCCGTTATCTTTTCAATGAAGTAATTTCCCTTGTATATAATATTGCACCATCTCATGTGATTATAATAAATATAAGATATAAACGTATAGATTTCGGGTGAGCCGTGGTTCTGTGAATTAAGTTAAATACTTTCCAATGAGACTGAAGCAATTGGATCTATCCTCTAGTAGAAGAAGTCAAATTCGACTGCTGGGGGATACCACAGAACTAACTCGATACTCACTCTTTTGTCATGTACCTCTATATCCTTTCCTTCTTTTGTAGAAATAATTTTAAATTCCAATAGTTTTTAAAAGTTAATATTTTTATGTAGGATTTTTTCTCCCCCCCCCCCTTCATTGATTATAAATGATGACGCGTGTTTTGTCCAGTTTTAGCATGTTTATTGACAGTGTAGTTTGTATTATACATAGGTATATAGTCAAGGTATACGAATATTGACAAGGTATACATATATTGTTTCATATTGACAATCGTTCAATTTCACTGACAGATTTAGTAATCAATCCTATTTCCTCTATCTCAAAGATTTAGAGATAAAAAGAAACCAATACCGATAGTGGGACCTAGCATAGGTATACATATTTACCACTCAGCATGGATGCAACCAGAAGTTTTGAGTTAAACCTTATTTATTCAAATTGTTAATTTCCTGTACAAAATATTAAATCCAGCTAATTTAACAGGACATATATCTGTGCTTGGTTGTAGTTAAAGACAGCTGATAAATTACACCGTTCCATTTTCTGCCGATAGTCAACTTCGATAGCTACAAGTTACTATTTATAGTTGATATGGGGAAAAACTCTCGACAGAAATCAATAGCGGTGTCCAAAGTAATGTTACTTGATGGGGTGATTTATCCGCCAAAAACAGTAATTGATTTTGTCTTGTTTCACATAAGAAAAATGTGTTTTGGGTTTTTACAGATTTGTTTGCCGGAGTTAAATCACTCGATGCTGTTAATTAAAATACATAATTGTAATAATTTATCTATTTATTCGTCTCTTTGAAATGGAGTTATTTCCCTTGTATATAGATATTGCACCATCCCATGTTATTATAATAAATATTAGATATAAACCTTTAGATATCGGGTGAGCCGTGGTTCTGTGGATTAAGTTACATACATACTTTCCTTTGAGACTAAAGCAATTGGATCTATCCTCTAGTAGAAGAAGTCAAATTCGACTGCTGGGGGATACCGCAGAACTAACTCGATACTCACTCTTTTGCCTTCCCCTTGATATTTTTTATCTTTTTTTTTATAACAATTAAGTTTAGACTGCATAAAGTTATAAAGGTTCATAGTTGTACACAGTGAAGACGGGTAGTATTTTGTTAACAATACCTCATACAGCACAGGCGATTGGCTCACAGCCAATAAATACTGATCAAGAATTTCGGGGTTACCTAGGGTATATTATTTCAATATTTCACGCCAATATATAATAAACGTCACTAGCAGTTTTTATTTTTAGATTAATATTTAGAAATGATTATGAATGTTTCGGACAAGGGACACTATGCCCATTATGCTTTGCTTACTATCATTTGTGTATGCATTGGTGGAAGTAGAATATTAAACTTAATGATATTTTCCCAGGAAAACAAAAGTCTTTCAGCTCTACAAGTTCACCGCCTTTCCGCTTTATTCACGATTGGATACTGTCGATTTTTGTGATAGTCGTTTTGGAATTTATCAACTTTTTTGTGATAGTCGTTTTGGAATTTATCAACTTTGGCGATAGTCAAATTGGAATTCATACAGTTTTACAGGGATGTTACACTATTAGTTCTTCAAGAGACATCTCTATGTTAACTCAATATAATACTTTTATTCTTCTAGACATATAATGTATAATGATCCTTTAGTTAATGACTCATTAGTGAGCTTGTATTGTTCGGTTCTCTGGCCTTGATTTGGGACCTTGTAATGGGTCGACCATCTGGGTGTCACAGCTGATAAATATTGATATTTAATTAATTCCGCTTTCATGTGTCAGTGGTGGCGTGATAACGTTTCCATGATATCCCCTAACAGAGAGGTTTTGCGACATAAGAATATCGCCCGTCTGTATTTAATATTACCAATTGTAATGTAGACCCTTTAAAGTCGAAATGGAAGTCATTTATAGATGCAGAATCAGGAATAATGAGATCTTCTGGGAATAAGTAAAGGTGAAATTATTTATACTTCAGGTTCTAGATTGTTGAAACAATTTCAATAGTAGTTAGAGTTTGAGTTACTGGTTTTCAGAAAAGACGCATATACATCCCCAGCCCCAACAAAAACAAAGAAATAAGACTAACGTAAGAGTTACTTTATTTATTTGTGAATGGTCTGCTATTGGAATAAAAACACTATTTAGCTAAGCGCGGGAAATGACAAGTAGGTGGTCGACAATTTGCCCAGTGATCTCTTCTCTCTTGTGCATATTGCTGGGTTACACAATGTGATGGTGGATAGCAATACCCGCTCATTTCACGATAACATTCATAACCTGAAATTTTAAATAAGTTCTTAATATGGAGATGTTTAAATAAAACCTGTTGATGAGGACAATGCTCATGATCAATGAATACTACTTGTCATCTCTGAAATGATTGATGCTTGGTGTTGGTGTCTTTATTTGTTAATGGCGAAATGATTTATACTTCGTATTCTAAATTGCGGAGGCTACTTTTGGATTCTTTTACGTGCACGTCGGCGTGTATACGGGACCACGATTTGTTTTTATCCCACTGAAACGACTAGGAGCCTGTTCATTGACAGACGACTAAACAACTGACAAGTGGTAAACCGAACTAAAAAAAATTCCAGAGGAACTTCCCTAGTGAGCACGCACTTTGAATAAACCGAGCATGCGCGACGGTCTTTTGACCAAATTAATGAGTTTGGCGACTGTTTTGCAAAATAAGGTGTACATTACAAAAGATACCAAGATAAACAAAATAAGTCCAACGTAATTATTTGTATACACTTTATTTATTTGTAAATGTTCTGCTATAATATTGATCGTGTTTCATTGGTTTGTTGAAATTCTGTTAGTTTTTTAAAATTAATATTTATACACAGTATTGCATTAGTTTTGTTATGTAACAATCCTATATTATTAATATTAATATTATTAATAATAATATAGGTACGTATATTGACAATACAATTTCCTCAGTCTCAATGATTTAGAGACTTACGGAAAGCGGCAATCAAGCATAGGTCTACACATCTTGTATTTGTAATTTGGAGATAACCAGAAGTTTACGATTAAGGTGCCGGTATTCAAATCGTTAGTTCTCCTTTTAAATAACATTTTTGTTGTTACAGCATTTCTGTAATATAGGTCAACTGTCAGTTTAAATGCCATATATCTGTAATCAGCTATAGTCAAAGACAGTTGGTATAATGCATCGTCTCGTTTTCTGTCCATAATCATCCATGATCCGCCTTATACACATAAGTTACTATTAATAGATGCTATGGAGAATAACTCCGGACAAACATCAATGATATTACGTAAAATTATGTTTCGGCATACATGTATTTGTTTTCCAGTGTTGAAGCAATCACTCGGCGATGTTAATTCATAATAAAAACACGAATGATTTGGTATTTTTTTTATATCCGTTACCGCGTGTAAATGGAGTAATTTCCCTTGTATATAGATATTGCACCATCTCATGTGATTATAATAAATATAAGACATAAACGTATAGATATCGTGTGAGCCGTGGTTCTGTGGATTAAGTTAAATACTTTCCTTTGAGACAAAAGCAATTGGATCTATCCTCTAGTAGAAGAAGTCAAATTCGACTGCTGGGGGATACCACAGAACTAACTCGATACTCACTCTTTTGTCATGTACCTCTATATCCTTTCCTTCTTTTGTAGATATAATTTGAAATTCCAATAGTTTTTAAAAGTTACTATTTGTATGTAGGACCTTTTCTATCCTCCACCATTGATTTTAAATGATGACGCGTGTTTTGTCCAGTTTTAGCATGTTGATTGACAGTGTAGTTTGTATTATACATAGGTATATAGTCAAGGTATACGAATATTGACCAGGTATACATATATTGTTGCATATTGACAATCGTTCAATTTCACTGACAGATTTGGTAATCAAACTGATTTACTCCATCTCAAAGAATTAGAGATAAAGAAAACAATACCGATAGTGGAACCCAGCATAGGTACATGTATACATATTTACGACTCAGAATGGATGCAACCAGAAGTTTTGAGTTAAACCTTATTTATTCAAATTGTTAATTCTCCTGTACAAAATATTAAATCCAGCTAATTTTACAGGACATATATATGTAATCGGTTGTAGTTAAAGGCAGCTTATATATTACACCGTCTCATTTTCTGGCGATAGTCAACCCCGATAGCTACAAGTTACTATTTATAGTTGATATGGGGAAAAACTCCCGACAGAAATCAATACCCTTGTCCAAAGTATGTTACTTGATGTGATGGGGTGATTTATCCGCCAAAAACAGTAATTGATTCTGTCTTGTTTCACATAAGAAAAATGTCTTTTCGGGTTTTACAGATTTGTTTGCCGGAGTTAAATAACTAGATGCTGTTAATTTAAAATACATATATTTTATAATATTTATTTGTATCTTTTAAATGGAGTTATTTCCCTTGTATTTACATATTGCACCATCTCATGTGATTTATAATAAATAAAAGATATAAACCTGTAGATATCGGGTGAGCCGTGGTTCTGTGAATTAAGTTAAATACTTTCCAATGAGACTGAAGCAATTGGATCTATCCTCTAGTAGAAGAAGTCAAATTCGACTGCTGGGGGATACCACAGAACTAACTCGATACTCACTCTTTTGCGATCTACTACCCTTAATCACTTTTTTCCTATTTTCGATATTCACTCCTTTGCCTTCCCCTTGTATTGTTTTACTCTTTTTATAACAATTAAGTTTTAGATTTCATACATTTACAAAGGTTCATATTTGTACACAGTGAAGAAGGGTAGTATTTTGTTAACAATGCCTCATACAGCACAGGCGATTGGCTCACAGCCAATTAATACTAATCAAGAATTTCGTCTTTTTTGTACAAGACTTACCTAGGGTATATTATTTCAATATTTCACGTCAATATATTATTAACATCACTAATAGTTTTTTTTTAAATTAATATTTAGAAATGATTATGAATGTTTCGGACAAGAGTCACTATGCATCCTACGCCTTGCTTACTAGCCTTTGTATATGCACTGGTGCACGTAGTCATTGGCACAGTAGAATATTAAACTTAATGATATTTTCCCAGGAAAACAAAAGATTCTCAGCTCCTCAAGTTCACCGCCTTTCCGCTTAATTCATAGTTGGATTCTGCCGATTTTTGCGATAGTCGTTTTGGAATTTATCAACTTTGGCGATAGTCAAATTGGAATTTATACAGTTTTGTTCGGAATGTTAAACTATCAGTTCTTCAAAACACATCTCTATGTTCACTCAATATAATACTTTTATTCTGCTAGACATATAATGTACAAAACTCCTTTAGTTAATGACTCATTAGTGAGCTTGTATTGTGGGAGCCCTGGTCCTAGTTCGGTTCTCTGGGCTGGATTTGGGACCTTGTAATGGGTCGACCATCTGGGTGTCACAGCTGACACGATATGGATATTTAATTAATTCCGCTTTCATGTGTCAGTGGTGACGTGATAACGTTTTCATGATATCCCCTAACAGGGAGGTTTTGCGACATAAGAATATTGCTAGTCTTCATTTAAATATTACCAATTGTATTGTAGACCCTTTAAAGCCGGAATGGGGGTTTTTTATACTTCAGGTTTTAGATTGTTGAAACAACTTCAATAGTAGTTAGAGTTTGGGTTACTGGTTTGCAGAAAAGACGCATATACATCCCTAGCCCCAACAAAAACAAAGAAACAAGACTAACGTAATCAGTGACTTTATTTATTTGTGAATGTTCTGCTATTGGAATAAAAACACTATTTAGCGCGGGAAGTGACAAGTGGGTGGTCGACAATTTGCCCAGTGATCTTTTCTCTCTTGTGCATATTGCTGGGTTACACAATGTGATAACATTCATAACCTGAAAGTTTAAATAAGTTCCAAATATGGAGATTTTTAATAAAAACTATGGAGGAGGACAATGCTCATGATCAATGAATACTAGTATTACTTATTGCCATCTCTGAAATAATTGGTGACGGTGTCATTATTTGTTAATGGCGAAATGATTTATACTTCGTGTTCTATATTGCGGAGACTACTTTTGGGTTCGTTTCTATCCCACTACAACGACTAGGAGCCTGTTCATTGCCAGATGACTACACAACTGACAAGTGGTAAACCGCTCTAAAAAATCCAGAGAAACTTCCTTAGTGAGCACGCACTTTGAATAAACCGAGCATGCGCGACGGTGTGTTGAACAAATTGATGAGTTTGGGCGACTAATTTGCAAAATAAGGTGTACATTACAAAATATACCAAGATAAACAAGATAAGTCCAACGTAATTATATCTGTAATCAGCTATAGTTAAAGACAGTTGGTATAATGCAGTGGTTCTCAACCATTTTTTGACAGCGGCACACCTTGGAACACATGAAAAAATAGCGGCACACCTGGCTAAATATATATGAAAGATATTTGAATTTTGCAAAATAAAAACATACAACCGTAGACAGAGACTAGTCATAGACACATAGAATGACTCAAACTAAATAAAGAAAAACACAACTATGAACTATCAGTAGACATCAGTAAATACTCAATTGGGATCACGTAGTTTTTCGCATTTTCTTAGTGTGCCGATTAAAAATTTCGCGGCACACTTAGGAAGATCTCGCGGCACACTGGTTGAGGATTACTGGTATAATGCATCGTCTCGTTTCCTGTCGATAATCAACCAAGATAGAAATTGTGCGCTTGATCGGCTTATACACATACGTTACTATTAATAGATGCTATGGAGAATAAATCCCGACAGAAATCAATGATGTGAATGTAAATTGAGGGCAATAGCGTTACGTAAAATTATGTTACTGTATGGGGTGCCAAATCTTTTTGGGTTTCGGCATATTTGTATTCCAGAGTTAAAACAATCACTCGACGATGTTAATTCATAATAGAAACACGAATGATTTTGTAATTTTTTTTATATCCGTTATCTTTTCAATGAAGTAATTTCCCTTGTATATAATATTGCACCATCTCATGTGGTTATAATAAATATAAGATATAAACGTATAGATATCGGGTGAGCCGTGGTTCTGTGAATTAAGTTAAATACTTTCCAATGAGACTGAAGCAATTGGATCTATCCTCTAGTAGAAGAAGTCAAATTCGACTGCTGGGGGATACCACAGAACTAACTCGATACTCACTCTTTGGTCATGTACCTCTATATCCTTTCCTTCTTTTGTAGAAATAATTTTAAATTCCAATAGTTTTTAAAAGTTAATATTTTTATGTAGGATTTTTTCTCCCCCCCCCCCTTCATTGATTATAAATGATGACGCGTGTTTTGTCCAGTTTTAGCATGTTTATTGACAGTGTAGTTTGGATTATACATAGGTATATAGTCAAGGTATACGAATATTGACAAGGTATACATATATTGTTGCATATTGACAATCGTTCAATTTCACTGACAGATTTAGTAATCAATCCTATTTCCTCTATCTCAAAGATTTAGAGATAAAAAGAAACCAATACCGATAGTGGGACCCAGCATAGGTATACATATTTACGACTCAGCATGGATGCAACCAGAAGTTTTGAGTTAAACCTTATTTATTCAAATTGTTAATTTCCTGTATAAAATATTAAATCCAGCTAATTTAACAGGACATATATCTGTGCTTGGTTGTAGTTAAAGACAGCTGATAAATTATAGTTGATATGGGGAAAAACTCTCGACAGAAATCAATAGCGGTGTCCAAAGTAATGTTACTTGATGGGGTAATTTATCCGCCAAAAACAGTAATTGATTTTGTCTTGTTT
The DNA here is from genome assembly GCF_932274485.2 of Patella vulgata. Taxonomy (NCBI): domain Eukaryota; kingdom Metazoa; phylum Mollusca; class Gastropoda; family Patellidae; genus Patella; species Patella vulgata. The sequence goes on from NC_065885.2 coordinate 53,189,716, forward strand.
CACATAAGAAAAGTGTGTTTTGGGTTTTTACAGATTTGTTTGCCGGAGTTAAATCACTCGATGCTGTTAATTAAAATACATAATTGTAATAATTTATCTATTTATTCGTCTCTTTGAAATGGAGTTATTTCCCTTGTATATAGATATTGCACCATCCCATGTTATTATAATAAATATTAGATATAAACCTTTAGATATCGGGTGAGCCGTGGTTCTGTGGATTAAGTTACATACATACTTTCCTTTGAGACTAAAGCAATTGGATCTATCCTCTAGTAGAAGAAGTCAAATTCGACTGCTGGGGGATACCGCAGAACTAACTCGATACTCACTCTTTTGCCTTCCCCTTGATATTTTTTATCTTTTTTTTATAACAATTAAGTTTAGACTGCATAAAGTTATAAAGGTTCATAGTTGTACACAGTGAAGACGGGTAGTATTTTGTTAACAATACCTCATACAGCACAGGCGATTGGCTCACAGCCAATAAATACTGATCAAGAATTTCGGGGTTACCTAGGGTATATTATTTCAATATTTCACGTCAATATATTATAAACGTCACTAGCAGTTTTTATTTTTAGATTAATATTTAGAAATGATTATGAATGTTTCGGACTATGCCCATTATGCTTTGCTTACTATCATTTGTGTATGCATTGGTGGAAGTAGAATATTAAACTTAATGATATTTTCCCAGGAAAACAAAAGTCTTTCAGCTCTACAAGTTCACCGCCTTTCCGCTTTATTCACGATTGGATACTGTCGATTTTTGTGATAGTCGTTTTGGAATTTATCAACTTTTTTGTGATAGTCGTTTTGGAATTTATCAACTTTGGCGATAGTCAAATTGGAATTCATACAGTTTTACAGGGATGTTACACTATTAGTTCTTCAAGAGACATCTCTATGTTAACTCAATATAATACTTTTATTCTTCTAGACATATAATGTATAATGATCCTTTAGTTAATGACTCATTAGTGAGCTTGTTTTGTTCGGTTCTCTGGCCTTGATTTGGGACCTTGTAATGGGTCGACCATCTGGGTGTCACAGCTGATAAATATTGATATTTAATTAATTCCGCTTTCATGTGTCAGTGGTGGCGTGATAACGTTTCCATGATATCCCCTAACAGGGAGGTTTTGCGACATAAGAATATCGCCCGTCTGTATTTAATATTACCAATTGTAATGTAGACCCTTTAAAGTCGAAATGGAAGTCATTTATAGATGCAGAATCAGGAATAATGAGATCTTCTGGGAATAAGTAAAGGTGAAATTATTTATACTTCAGGTTCTAGATTGTTGAAATAATTTCAATAGTAGTTAGAGTTTGAGTTACTGGTTTGCAGAAAAGACGCATATACATCCCCAGCCCCAACAAAAACAAAGAAATAAGACTAACGTAAGAGTTACTTTATTTATTTGTTAATGGTCTGCTATTGGAATAAAAACACTATTTAGCTAAGCGCGGGAAATGACAAGTAGGTGGTCGACAATTTGCCCAGTGATCTCTTCTCTCTTGTGCATATTGCTGGGTTACACAATGTGATGGTGGATAGCAATACCCGCTCATTTCACGATAACATTCATAACCTGAAATTTTAAATACGTTCTTAATATGGAGATGTTTAAATAAAACCTGTTGATGAGGGACAATGCTCATGATCAATGAACACTACTTGTCATCTCTGAAATGATTGATGCTTGGTGTTGGTGTCTTTATTTGTTAATGGCGAAATGATTTATACTTCGTGTTCTAAATTGCGGAGGCTACCTTTGGATTCTTTTACGTGCACGTCGGCGTGTATACGGGACCACGATTTGTTTTTATCCCACTGAAACGACTAGGAGCCTGTTCATTGACAGACGACTAAACAACTGACAAGTGGTAAACCGAACTAAAGAAAATTCCAGAGGAACTTCCCTAGTGAGCACGCACTTTGAATAAACCTAGCATGCGCGACGGTCTTTTGACCAAATTAATGAGTTTGGCGACTGTTTTGCAAAATAAGGTGTACATTACAAAAGATACCAAGATAAACAAAATAAGTCCAACGTAATTATTTGTATACACTTTATTTATTTGTAAATGTTCTGCTATAATATTGATCGTGTTTCATTGGTTTGTTGAAATTCTGTTAGTTTTTAAAAATTAATATTTATACACAGTATTGCATTAGTTTTGTTATGTAACAATCCTATATTATTAATATTAATATTATTAATAATAATATAGGTACGTATATTGACAATACAATTTCCTCAGTCTCAATGATTTAGAGACTTACGGAAAGCGGCAATCAAGCATAGGTCTACACATCTTGTATTTGGAATTTGGAGATAACCAGACGTTTACGATTAAGGTGCCGGTATTCAAATCGTTAGTTCTCCTTTTAAATAACATTTTTGTTGTTACAGCATTTCTGTAATATAGGTCAACTGTCAGTTTAAATGCCATATATCTGTAATCAGCTATAGTCAAAGACAGTTGGTATAATGCATCGTCTCGTTTTCTGTCCATAATCATCCATGATCCGCCTTATACACATAAGTTACTATTAATAGATGCTATGGAGAATAACTCCGGACAAACATCAATGATATTACGTAAAATTATGTTTCGGCATATTTGTTTTCCAGTGTTGAAGCAATCACTCGGCGATGTTAATTCATAATAAAAACACGAATGATTTGGTATTTTTTTATGTTCGTTACCGCGTGTAAATGGAGTAATTTCCCTTGTATATAGATATTGCACCATCTCATGTGATTATAATAAATATAAGACATAAACGTATAGATATCGGGTGAGCCGTGGTTCTGTGGATTAAGTTAAATACTTTCCTTTGAGACAAAAGCAATTGGATCTATCCTCTAGTAGAAGAAGTCAAATTCGACTGCTGGGGGATACCACAGAACTAACTCGATACTCACTCTTTTGTCATGTACCTCTATATCCTTTCCTTCTTTTGTAGAAATAATTTTAAATTCCAATAGTTTTTAAAGGTTATTATTTTTATGTAGGATTCCCCCCCCCCCTCATTGATTATAAATGATGACGCGTGTTTTGTCCAGTTTTAGCATGTTTATTGACAGTGTAGTTTGTATTATACATAGGTATATAGTCAAGGTATACGAATATTGACAAGGTATACATATATTGTTGCATATTGACAATCGTTCAATTTCACTGACAGATTTAGTAATCAGTCCGATTTCCTCTATCTCAAAGATTTAGAGATAAAAAGAAACCAATACCGATAGTAGAAGCCAGCATAGGTATACATATTTACGACTCAGCATGGATGCAACCAGAAGTTTTGAGTTAAACCTTATTTATTCAAATTGTTAATTCTCCTGTACAAAATATAGTCAACCTCGATAGCTACAAGTTACTATTTATAGTTGATATGGGGAAAAACTCCCGACAGAAATCAATAGCGGTGTCCAAAGTAATGTTACTTGATGGGGTGATTTATCCGCCCAAAACAGTAATTGATTTTGTCTTGTTTCACATAAGAAAAATGTGTTTTGGGGTTTTACAGATTTGTTTGCTGGAGTTAAATCACTCGATGCTGTTAATTAAAATACATAATTGTTATAATTTATCTATTTATTCGTCTCTTTGAAATGGAGTTATTTCCCTTGTATATAGATATTGCACCATCCCATGTTATTATAATAAATATTAGATTTAAACCTTTAGATATCCGGTGAGCCGTGGTTCTGTGGATTAAGTTACATACATACTTTCCTTTGAGACTAAAGCAATTGGATCTATCCTCTAGTAGAAGAAGTCAAATTCGACTGCTAGGGGATACCGCAGAACTAACTCGATACTCACTCTTTTGCCTTCCCCTTGATATTTTTTATCTCACAGCCAATTAATACTGATCAAGAATTTCGGGGGGGGGGGGGGTGTACAAGAGTTACCTAGGGTATATTATTTCAATATTTCACGTCAATATATTATTAACGTCACTAGCAGTTTTTATTTTTAAATTAATATTTAGAAATGATTATGAATGTTTCGGACAAGGGACACTATGCCCATTATGCTTTGCTTACTATCATTTGTGTATGCATTGGTGGAAGTAGAATATTAAACTTAATGATATTTTCCCAGGAAAACAAAAGTCTTTCAGCTCTACAAGTTCACCGCCTTTCCGCTTTATTCACGATTGGATTCTGTCGATTTTTGTGATAGTCGTTTTGGAATTTATCAACTATTTATCAACTTTGGCGATAGTGAAATTGGAATTCATACAGTTTTACAGGGATGTTACACTATTAGTTCTTCAAGACACATCTCTATGTTAACTCAATATAATACTTTTATTCTTCTAGACATATAATGTATAATGATCCTTTAGTTAATGACTCATTAGTGAGCTTGTATTGTGGGAGCCCTGGTCCTAGTTCGGTTCTCTGGCCTTGATTTGGGACCTTGTAATGGGTCGACCATCTGGGTGTCACAGCTGATAAATATTGATATTTAATTAATTCCGCTTTCATGTGTCAGTGGTGGCGTGATAACGTTTCCATGATATCCCCTAACAGGGAGGTTTTGCGACATAAGAATATCGCCCGTCTGTATTTAATATTACCAATTGTAATGTAGACCCTTTAAAGTCGAAATGGAAGTCATTTATAGATGCAGAATCAGGAATAATGAGATCTTCTGGGAATAAGTAAAGGTGAAATTATTTATACTTCAGGTTCTAGATTGTTGAAACAATTTCAATAGTAGTTAGAGTTTGAGTTACTGGTTTGCAGAAAAGACGCATATACATCCCCAGCCCCAACAAAAACAAAGAAATAAGACTAACGTAAGAGTTACTTTATTTATTTGTGAATGGTCTGCTATTGGAATAAAAACACTATTTAGCGCGGGAAATGACAAGTAGGTGGTAGACAATTTGCCCAGTGATCTCTTCTCTCTTGTGCATATTGCTGGGTTACACAATGTGATGGTGGATAGCAATACCCGCTCATTTCACGATAACATTCATAACCTGAAATTTTAAATAAGTTCTTAATATGGAGATGTTTAAATAAAACCTGTTGATGAGGACAATGCTCATGATCAATGAATACTACTTGTCATCTCTGAAATGATTGATGCTTGGTGTTGGTGTCTTTATTTGTTAATGGCGAAATGTTTATACTTCGTGTTCTAAATTGCGGAGGCTACTTTTGGATTCTTTTACGTGCACGTCGGCGTGTATACGGGACCACGATTTGTTTTTATCCCACTGAAACGACTAGGAGCCTGTTCATTGACAGACGACTAAACAACTGACAAGTGGTAAACCGAACTAAAAAAAATTCCAGAGGAACTTCCCTAGTGAGCACGCACTTTGAATAAACCGAGCATGCGCGACGGTCTTTTGACCAAATTAATGAGTTTGGCGACTGTTTTGCAAAATAAGGTGTACATTACAAAAGATACCAAGATAAACAAAATAAGTCCAACGTAATTATTTGTATACACTTTATTTATTTGTAAATGTTCTGCTATAATATTGATCGTGTTTCATTGGTTTGTTGAAATTCTGTTAGTTTTTAAAAATTAATATTTATACACAGTATTGCATTAGTTTTGTTATGTAACAATCCTATATTATTAATATTAATATTATTAATAATAATATAGGTACGTATATTGACAATACAATTTCCTCAGTCTCAATGATTTAGAGACTTACGGAAAGCGGCAATCAAGCATAGGTCTACACATCTTGTATTTGTAATTTGGAGATAACCAGAAGTTTATGATTAAGGTGCCGGTATTCAAATCGTTAGTTCTCCTTTTAAATAACATTTTTGTTGTTACAGCATTTCTGTAATATAGGTCAACTGTCAGTTTAAATGCAATATATCTGTAATCAGCTATAGTCAAAGACAGTTGGTATAATGCATCGTCTCGTTTTTTGTCCATAATCATCCATGATCCGCCTTAACACATAAGTTACTATTAATAGATGCTATGGAGAATAACTCCGGACAAACATCAATGATATTACGTAAAATTATGTTTCGGCATACATGTATTTGTTTTCCAGTGTTGAAGCAATCACTCGGCGATGTTAATTCATAATAAAAACACGAATGATTTGGTATTTTTTTTATATCCGTTATCGCGTGTAAATGGAGTAATTTCCCTTGTATATAGATATTGCACCATCTCATGTGATTATAATAAATATAAGATATAAACGTAAAGATATCGGGTGAGCCGTGGTTCTGTGGATTAAGTTACATACATACTTTCCTTTGAGACTAAAGCAATTGGATCTATCCTCTAGTAGAAGAAGTCAAATTCGACTGCTGGGGGATACCACAGAACTAACTCGATACTCACTCTTTTGTCATGTACCTCTATATCCTTTCCTTCTTTTGTAGAAATAATTTTAAATTCCAATAGTTTTTAAAGGTTAATATTTTTATGTAGGATTCCCCCCCCCCCCCCCTCATTGATTATAAATGATAACGCGTGTTTTGTCCAGTTTTAGCATGTTTATTGACAGTGTAGTTTGTATTATACATAGGTATATAGTCAAGGTATACGAATATTGACAAGGTATACATATATTGTTGCATATTGACAATCGTTCAATTTCACTGACAGATTTAGTAATCAGTCCGATTTCCTCTATCTCAAAGATTTAGAGATAAAAAGAAACCAATACCGATAGTAGAACCCAGCATAGGTATACATATTTACGACTCAGCATGGATGCAACCAGAAGTTTTGAGTTAAACCTTATTTATTCAAATTGTTAATATACCTAGGGTATATTATTTCAATATTTCACGTCAATATATTATTAACGTCACTAGCAGTTTTTATTTTTAAATTAATATTTAGAAATGATTATGAATGTTTCGGACAAGGGATACTATGCCCATTATGCTTTGCTTACTATCATTTGTGTATGCATTGGTGGAAGTAGAATATTAAACTTAATGATATTTTCCCAGGAAAACAAAAGTCTTTCAGCTCTACAAGTTCACCGCCTTTCCGCTTTATTCACGATTGGATTCTGTCGATTTTTGTGATAGTCGTTTTGGAATTTATCAACTTTTTTGTGATAGTCGTTTTGGAATTTATCAACTTTGGCGATAGTCAAATTGGAATTTATACAGTTTTGTTCGGAATGTTAAACTATCAGTTCTTCAAGACACATCTCTATGTTCACTCAATATAATACTTTTATTCTGCTAGACATATAATGTACAAAATTCCTTTAGTTAATGACTCATTAGTGAGCTTGTATTGTGGGAGCCCTGGTCCTAGTTCGGTTCTCTGGGCTGGATTTGGGACCTTGTAATGGGTCGACCATCTGGGTGTCACAGCTGACACGATATGGATATTTAATTAATTCCGCTTTCATGTGTCAGTGGTGACGTGATAACGTTTCCATGATATCCCCTAACAGGGAGGTTTTGCGACATAAGAATATTGCTAGTCTTCATTTAAATATTACCAATTGTATTGTAGACCCTTTAAAGCCGGAATGGGTTTTTTTTATACTTCAGGTTTTAGATTGTTGAAACAACTTCAATAGTAGTTAGAGTTTGGGTTACTGGTTTGCAGAAAAGACGCATATACATCCCTAGCCCCAACAAAAACAAAGAAACAAGACTAACGTAATCAGTGACTTTATTTATTTGTGAATGTTCTGCTATTGGAATAAAAACACTATTTAGCGCGGAAAGTGACAAGTGGGTGGTCGACAATTTGCCCAGTGATCTTTTCTCTCTTGTGCATATTGCTGGGTTACACAATGTGATAACATTCATAACCTGAAAGTTTAAATAAGTTCCAAATATGGAGATTTTTAATAAAAACTATGGAGGAGGACAATGCTTATGATCAATGAATACTAGTATTACTAATTGCCATCTCTGAAATAATTGGTGACGGTGTCATTATTTGTTATATAATGGCGAAATGATTTATACTTCGTGTTCTATATTGCGGAGACTACTTTTGGGTTCGTTTCTATCCCACTACAACGACTAGGAGCCTGGTAAAAAATCCAGAGAAACTTCCTTAGTGAGCACGCACTTTGAATAAACCGAGCATGCGCGACGGTGTGTTGAACAAATTGATGGGTTTGGGCGACTAATTTGCAAAATAAGGTGTACATTACAAAATATACCAAGATAAACAAGATAAGTCCAACGTAATTATATCTGTAATCAGCTATAGTTAAAGACAGTTGGTATAATGCAGTGGTTCTCAACCATTTTTTGACAGCGGCACACCTTGGAACACATGAAAAAATAGCGGCACACCTGGCTATATGAAAGATATTTGAATTTTGCAAAATAAAAACATACAACCGTAGACAGAGACTAGTCATAGACACATAGAATGACTCAAACTAAATAAAGAAAAACACAACTATGAACTATCAGTAGACATCAGTAAATACTCAATTGGGATCACGTAGTTTTTCGCATTTTCATAGTGTGCCGATTAAAAATTTCGCGGCACACTTAGGAAGATCTCGCGGCACACTGGTTGAGGATTACTGGTATAATGCATCGTCTCGTTTCCTGTCGATAATCAACCAAGATAGAAATTGTGCGCTTGATCGGCTTATACACATACGTTACTATTAATAGATGCTATGGAGAAAAAATCCCGACAGAAATCAATGATGTGAATGTAAATTGAGGGCAATAGCGTTACGTAAAATTATGTTACTGTATGACTGTTAAAACAATCACTCGACGATGTTAATTCATAATAGAAACACGAATGATTTTGTAATTTTTTTTATATCCGTTATCTTTTCAATGAAGTAATTTCCCTTGTATATAATATTGCACCATCTCATGTGATTATAATAAATATAAGATATAAACGTATAGATATCGGGTGAGCCGTGGTTCTGTGAATTAAGTTAAATACTTTCCAATGAGACTGAAGCAATTGGATCTATCCTCTAGTAGAAGAAGTCAAATTCGACTGCTGGGGGATACCACAGAACTAACTCGATACTCACTCTTTTGTCATGTACCTCTATATCCTTTCCTTCTTTTGTAGAAATAATTTTAAATTCCAATAGTTTTTAAAAGTTAATATTTTTATGTAGGATTTTTTCTCCCCCCCCCCCCCCATTGATTATAAATGATAACGCGTGTTTTGTCCAGTTTTAGCATGTTTATTGACAGTGTAGTTTGTATTATACATAGGTATATAGTCAAGGTATACGAATATTGACAAGGTATACATATATTGTTGCATATTGACAATCGTTCAATTTCACTGACAGATTTAGTAATCAGTCCGATTTCCTCTATCTCAAAGATTTAGAGATAAAACGAAACCAATACCGATAGTGGGACCCAGCATAGGTATACATATTTACGACTCAGCATGGATGCAACCAGAAGTTTTGAGTTAAACCTTATTTATTCAAATTGTTAATTTCCTGTACAAAATAATAAATCCAGCTAATTTAACAGGACATATATCTGTGCTTGGTTGTAGTTAAAGACAGCTGATAAATTACACCGTTCCATTTTCTGCCGATAGTCAACTTCGATAGCTACAAGTTACTATTTATAGTTGATATGGGGAAAAACTCTCGACAGAAATCAATAGCGGTGTCCAAAGTAATGTTACTTGATGGGGTGATTTATCCGCCAAAAACAGTAATTGATTTTGTCTTGTTTCACATAAGAAAAATGTGTTTTGGGTTTTTACAGATTTGTTTGCCGGAGTTAAATCACTCGATGCTGTTAATTAAAATACATAATTGTAATAATTTATCTATTTATTCGTCTCTTTGAAATGGAGTTATTTCCCTTGTATATAGATATTGCACCATCCCATGTTATTATAATAAATATTAGATATAAACCTTTAGATATCGGGTGAGCCGTGGTTCTGTGGATTAAGTTACATACATACTTTCCTTTGAGACTAAAGCAATTGGATCTATCCTCTAGTAGAAGAAGTCAAATTCGACTGCTGGGGGATACCGCAGAACTAACTCGATACTCACTCTTTTGCCTTCCCCTTGATATTTTTTATCTTTTTTTTTATAACAATTAAGTTTAGACTGCATAAAGTTATAAAGGTTCATAGTTGTACACAGTGAAGACGGGTAGTATTTTGTTAACAATACCTCATACAGCACAGGCGATTGGCTCACAGCCAATAAATACTGATCAAGAATTTCGGGGTTACCTAGGGTATATTATTTCAATATTTCACGTCAATATATACTATTCAAAAAAAGTAGGGGATATTTGATTTTGGGGGCATAATACTAAAATATGCAAATGACTACGAAAAAAGTCACTATAGAACCTAACAGAAGAAACATTTCCAGTTACATGTGACGCCCAAACGCACCAATAGCTACCGCATGGAATGCAGGTGATGCTTGGGATCATCATGGGGGTCCAACCCAAGATTTGCACGACTCTGACTTTGAATGTTACAGTCATTGTGGCATTGAATTCCAGGGTGGAAACATCAGTTTAATTGTTTTAGTGACCAGAAAACAAATTTTGATATGCGTCGGCTTACCCAAAATGAAAGGTTACGTGCCCTTGGCATGCTACAGATCGGCACAACACAGGCGGTTGTGGCGCGGACGATGAATGTTTCTCAGTCTGTCATAAGCAGGCTATGGTCCAGATACCGTGATACACAATCTGTACAGGACAGACCACGCTCAGGTCGACCAAGGGCGACAACTCAAGCCCAGGATCGATTTATCCGTACCTTGGCCTTGAGAAATCGTGTCATCACAGCAAATCAGATCAGCGCTCGTCTTCAAACAGACACTGGTGTGAGAGTGAGTGGCCAGACGATTCGGAATCGACTGCATAGGGGTCACCTTCGCGCCCAACGTCCTCGCGTGATCCCTTGTTTGAGAGATCATCACATTCAGGCAAGACGTCGTTGGTGTAGGGATCGTCAACACTGGGATAATCGACGCTGGAGCAATGTGATGTTTTCAGATGAGTCAAGGTTCACTGTTGATTTTTTGGACAGACGTAGGAGGGTGTGGCGTCGTCGAAACGAGCGCTTCCAAGACGTTAACGTCATCAGACATGATCGATTTGGGGGTGGTTCTGTTATGGTGTGGGGAGGCATCACTGTTGCTGGAAGAACGGCTTTACATGTTGTTGCAGGGCGTGTTACAGGCCAGTACTACCGGGACAACATCTTGGCAGTCAATGTTGTGCCGTTCGCACGACGTCATGGCCGCCGTTTCATCTTCCAGGATGACAACGCAAGATGTCACAGGGCCAGGATCGTTACAGGTTACCTCCAACAACAGAACATCACCACATTACCTTGGCCAGCACTGAGTCCCGACCTCTCCCCCATCGAGCATGTCTGGGACATGCTTGGACAGAGGTTACGTCAACGTCAACAACGTCCTGCCAATGTCCAAGAACTTGCTGCTGCGTTGCAACAGGAATGGGACAATCTGGACCAAAATGACCTTAGACGTCTCATTAGGAGTATGCCACGTCGGATCAATGCTTGTTTGGCAAACAGAGGAGGATTTACCCGTTACTGACTTGGTTGTGATGCTGTGGTAACTTTGCTGTTTGACCCCGGGTATCATTTTACCCTTATAATGGTCAGTCTGTGCCTTACTTAGTCTAACGATCATTTGGAATAAATCGATGAATGTGAACTTCATTTCATTTTGTCATTTGTTTCTTCGTCAGTTTCATTAGGTGACTTTAATAACACTTAAAATTCAAATATCCCCTACTTTTTTTGAATAGTATATTATAAACGTCAGTAGCAGTTTTTATTTTTAGATTAATATTTAGAAATGATTATGAATGTTTCGGACAAAGGACACTATGCCCATTATGCTTTGCTTACTATCATTTGTGTATGCATTGGTGGAAGTAGAATATTAAACTTAATGATATTTTCCCAGGAAAACAAAAGTCTTTCAGCTCTACAAGTTCACCGCCTTTCCGCTTTATTCCCGATTGGATACTGTCGATTTTTGTGATAGTCGTTTTGGAATTTATCAACTTTTTTGTGATAGTCGTTTTGGAATTTATCAACTTTGGCGATAGTCAAATTGGAATTCATACAGTTTTACAGGGATGTTACACTATTAGTTCTTCAAGAGACATCTCTATGTTAACTCAATATAATACTTTTATTCTTCTAGACATATAATGTATAATGATCCTTTAGTTAATGACTCATTAGTGAGCTTGTATTGTTCGGTTCTCTGGCCTTGATTTGGGACCTTGTAATGGGTCGACCATCTGGGTGTCACAGCTGATAAATATTGATATTTAATTAATTCCGCTTTCATGTGTCAGTGGTGGCGTGATAACGTTTCCATGATATCCCCTAACAGAGAGGTTTTGCGACATAAGAATATCGCCCGTCTGTATTTAATATTACCAATTGTAATGTAGACCCTTTAAAGTCGAAATGGAAGTCATTTATAGATGCAGAATCAGGAATAATGAGATCTTCTGGGAATAAGTAAAGGTGAAATTATTTATACTTCAGGTTCTAGATTGTTGAAACAATTTCAATAGTAGTTAGAGTTTGAGTTACTGGTTTTCAGAAAAGACGCATATACATCCCCAGCCCCAACAAAAACAAAGAAATAAGACTAACGTAAGAGTTACTTTATTTATTTGTGAATGGTCTGCTATTGGAATAAAAACACTATTTAGCTAAGCGCGGGAAATGACAAGTAGGTGGTAGACAATTTGCCCAGTGATCTCTTCTCTCTTGTGCATATTGCTGGGTTACACAATGTGATGGTGGATAGCAATACCCGCTCATTTCACGATAACATTCATAACCTGAAATTTTAAATAAGTTCTTAATATGGAGATGTTTAAATAAAACCTGTTGATGAGGACAATGCTCATGATCAATGAATACTACTTGTCATCTCTGAAATGAGTGATGCTTGGTGTTGGTGTCTTTATTTGTTAATGGCGAAATGATTTATACTTCGTGTTCTAAATTGCGGAGGCTACCTTTGGATTCTTTTACGTGCACGTCGGCGTGTATACGGGACCACGATTTGTTTTTATCCCACTGAAACGACTAGGAGCCTGTTCATTGACAGACGACTAAACAACTGACAAGTGGTAAACCGAACTAAAAAAAATTCCAGAGGAACTTCCCTAGTGAGCACGCACTTTGAATAAACCGAGCATGCGCGACGGTCTTTTGGCCAAATTAATGAGTTTGGCGACTGTTTTGCAAAATAAGGTGTACATTACAAAAAATACCAAGATAAACAAAAATAAGTCCAACATAATTATTTGTATTCACTTTATTTATTTGTAAATGTTCTGCTATAATATTGATCGTGTTTCATTGGTTTGTTGAAATTCTGTTAGTTTGTTAAAATTAATATTTATACAAGGACAGCTGTCTAGTCCTGAGACGAAAAACCGAGGTCCCGTGTATACATTAGAATGCACGTAAAAGATCCCTTGGCAGTTGGAATTCGATATAAGAGTAGGCGATAGTGCCGCTGCCCGGGCAAAATTTCCCTCATAGCACACTGTATGGCGTATGCCCGTCTTCATAAGCCCAGTTTAGGAGCAGAACAGTAGGACTTTAAACCCCATTTCATTTCATTTCATTTATACACAGTATTGCATTAGTTTTGTTATGTAACAATCCTATATTATTAATATTAATATTATTAATAATAATATAGGTACGTATATTGACAATCCAATTTCCCCAGTCTCAATGATTTAGAGACTTACGGAAAGCGGCAATCAATCATCGGTCTACACATCTTGTATTTGAAATTTGGAGATAACCAGAAGTTTACAGTTAAGGTGCCGGTATTCAAATCGTTAGTTCTCCTTTTAAATAACATTCTTGTTGTTACAGCATTTCTGTAATATGGGTCAACTGTCAGTTTACATGCCATATATCTGTAATCAGCTATAGTCAAAGACAGTTAGTATAATGCATCGTCTCGTTTTCTGTCCATAATCAACCTTGATCCGCCTTATACACATAAGTTACTATTAATAGATGCTATGGAGAATAACTCCCGACAGACATCAATGATGTGAATGCAAATTCAAGGCAACAGCGTTTAGTAATAGCGTTTACTGTATGGGATGCCAAGTCTTTTGGGCTTTCGGCAAATTTGTATTCCAGAGTTAAAACAATCATTCGGCGAGGTTAATTCATAATAAAAACACGAATGATTTTGTAAAAAAAATTCTATCCGTTATCGTGTAAATGGAGTAATTTCCCTTGTATATAATATTGCACCATCACGCGTGATTATAATAAATATAAGTTATGAACGTGTAGACATCGGGTGAGCCGTGGTTCTGTGGATTAAGTTACATACATACTTTCCTTTGAGACTAAAGCAATTGGATCTATCCTCTAGTAGAAGAAGTCAAATTCGACTGCTGGGGGATACCACAGAACTAACTCGATACTCACTCTTTTGTCATTTACTTAAACCTCTATATCCATTTCTTCTTTTGTAGAACTAATTTTAAATTCCAATAGTTTTTAAAAGTTAACATTTGTCCTACACCTTTTCTTTTTCCCCCATTGATTATAAATGATAACGCGTGTTTTGTCCAGTTTTAGCATGTTTATTGACAGTGTAGTTTGTATTATACATAGGTATATAGTCAAGGTATACGAATATTGACACGGTATACATATATTGTTGCATATTGACAATCGTTCAATTTCCCTGATAGATTTGGTAATCAATCCTATTTCCTCTATCTCAAAGATTTAGAGATAAAAAGAAACCAATACCGATAGTGGAACCCAGCATTCCACAGAACTAACTCGATACTCACTCTTTTGCCTCCCCCTTGATATACTATTCAAAAAAAGTAGGGGATATTTGATTTTTAAGTGTTATTAAAGTCACCTAATGAAACTGACGAAGAAACAAATGACAAAATGAAATGAAGTTCACATTCATCGATTTATTCCAAATGATCGTTAGACTAAGTAAGACACAGACTGACCATTATAAGGGTAAAATGATACCCGGGGTCAAACAGCAAAGTTACCACAGCATCACAACCAAGTCAGTAACGGGTAAATCCTCCTCTGTTTGCCAAACAAGCATTGATCCGACGTGGCATACTCCTAATGAGACGTCTAAGGTCATTTTGGTCCAGATTGTCCCATTCCTGTTGCAACGCAGCAGCAAGTTCTTGGACATTGGCAGGACGTTGTTGACGTTGACGTAACCTCTGTCCAAGCATGTCCCAGACATGCTCGATGGGGGAGAGGTCGGGACTCAGAGCTGGCCAAGGTAATGTGGTGATGTTCTGTTGTTGGAGGTAACCTGTAACGATCCTGGCCCTGTGACATCTTGCATTGTCATCCTGGAAGATGAAACGGCGGCCATGACGTCGTGCGAACGGCACAACATGGACTGCCAAGATGTTGTCCCGGTAGTACTGGCCTGTAACACGCCCTGCAACAACATGTAAAGCCGTTCTTCCAGCAACAGTGATGCCTCCCCACACCATAACAGAACCACCCCCAAATCGATCATGTCTGATGACGTTAACGTCTTGGAAGCGCTCGTTTCGACGACGCCACACCCTCCTACGTCTGTCCAAAAAATCAACAGTGAACCTTGACTCATCTGAAAACATCACATTGCTCCAGCGTCGATTATCCCAGTGTTGACGATCCCTACACCAACGACGTCTTGCCTGAATGTGATGATCTCTCAAACAAGGGATCACGCGAGGACGTTGGGCGCGAAGGTGACCCCTATGCAGTCGATTCCGAATCGTCTGGCCACTCACTCTCACACCAGTGTCTGTTTGAAGACGAGCGCTGTTCTGATTTGCTGAGATGACACGATTTCTCAAGGCCAAGGTACGGATAAATCGATCCTGGGCTTGAGTTGTCGCCCTTGGTCGACCTGAGCGTGGTCTGTCCTGTACAGATTGTGTATCACGGTATCTGGACCATAGCCTGCTTATGACAGACTGAGAAACATTCATCGTCCGCGCCACAACCGCCTGTGTTGTGCCGATCTGTAGCATGCCAAGGGCACGTAACCTTTCATTTTGGGTAAGCCGACGCATATCAAAACTTGTTTTCTGGTCACTAAACAATTAAACTGATGTTTCCACCCTGGAATTCAATGCCACAATGACTGTAACATTCAAAGTCAGAGTCGTGCAAATCTTGGGTTGGACCCCCACGATGATCCCAAGCATCACCTGCATTCCATGCGGTAGCTATTGGTGCGTTTGGGCGTCACATGTAACTGGAAATGTTTCTTCTATTAGGTTCTATAGTGACTTTTTTCGTAGTCATTTGCATATTTTAGTATTATGCCCCCAAAATCAAATATCCCCTACTTTTTTTGAATAGTATATTTTTTACTGTTTTGATAACAATTTAGTTTAGATTTCATACATTTATAAAGATTCAAATTTGTACACAGTGAAGAAGGGTAGTGTTTTGTTAACAATACCCCATACAGCACAGGCGATTGGCTCACAGCCAATTAATACTGATCAAGAATTTCCTCTTTTTTGTACCGGACTTACCTAGGGTATATTATTTCAATATTTCACATCACTAATATTTTTTTTTTAAAAATTAATATTTAGAAATGATTATGAATGTTTCGGACAAGGGTCACTATGCCTGCTACGTCATGATTACTATCATTTGTATATGCACTGGTGCATGTAGTCGTGGGCACAGTAGAATATTAAACTTAATGATTTATTTCCAGGAAAACAAAAGACGTTCAGCTCCTTAAGTTCGCCGATTTTCCGCTTTATTCATAGCTGGATTCTGCCGATTTTTGCGATAGTCGTTTTGGAACTCATCAACTTTGGCGATAGTCTAATTGGAATTCATACAGCTTTGTTAGGAATGTTAAACTATCAGTTCTTCAAGACACATCTCTATGTTAACTCCATATAATACTGTTATTCTTCTAGACATATAATGTGAGCTTGTATTGTGGTAGGCCTAGTCCTAGTTCGGCTTTCTGGCCTTGATTTGGGACCTTGTAATGGGTCGACCATCTGGGTGTCACAGCTGACATGATATGGATATTTAAAGGAGCTAAATGGCTAACATTTGGGACCTAGAAATTGACACAAGTGGGTCGCAACTTATATAATACTGTAATATGAATGTATATAAACTGATATACATTCAATGGTTTCCGTTTTTACTCTAATTTCAAATCAGTTATGTTCCGCAAGATAAGCCAGCAGTCTCAATCGAATGCAAATTTCTAGCGCCTGGTTATTCCAGTCTGCATACGCCGTTTGGTTTGGTGCAATATGTCTAGCCTCGTTCCTCGAGTCTCTTGCTAGAACTGGGGCTAAAACGCATTATGGTACACGATTCGTGTACCAATGGTAAAATCTTTATTTTGTCTTAAATATTGGGTATCAGAAGCCCATCTTTTTCCGGTAAGATCACAGCATCAATGTTGATTTAAATTGACAAATAATTTGTGTTTTCAATGTTGAAGATTTTGGATGATATTGAGTTAGAGACTTAGCTACTTTAATTAATTCCGCTTTCATGTGTCAGTGGTGACGTGATAACGTTTCCATGATATCCCCTAACAGGGAGGTTTTGCGACATAAGAATATCGCCCGTCAGAAATGATTTGTTAAAGGTGAATTTATTTATACTTCAGGTTCTAGATTGTTGAAACAATCATTTCAATAGTAGTTAAGGGTTTGGGTTACTGTTTTGCAGAAAAGCCCCAAGAAAACAAAGAAACAAGAGTCACTTTATTTATTTGTGAATGTTCTGCTATTGGAATAAAAACACTATTTAGCGCGGGAAGTGACAAGTAGGTGGTCGACAATTTGCCCAGTGATCTCTTCTCTCTTGTGCATATTGCTGGGTTACACAATGTGATGGTGGACAGCAATACCCGCTCATTTCACGATAACATTCATAACCTGAAATTTTAAATAAGTTCCAAATATGGAGAATTGTTAATAAAACCTGTTGAGGAGGACAATGCTCATGATCAATGAATACTACTTGCCATCTCTGAAATGATTGATGCTTGGTGTCGGTGTCATTAATTGTTAATGGCGAAATGATTTATACTTCGTGTTCTAAATTGCGGAGGCTACTTTTGGATTCTTTACCTGCACGTCAGCGTGTATACAGGACCACTGAAACGACTAGGAGCCTGTTCATTGCCAGACGACTAAACAACTGACACGTGGTAAACCGCACTAAAAAAATCCAGAGGAACTTCCTTATATTGAGCACGCACTTTGAATAAACAAAGCATGCGCGGCGGTCTGTGGAACAAATCGATGAGTTTGGGCGACTGATTTGCAAAATAATTTGTGCAATACCAAAGATACCAAGATAAACAAAAATAAGTCCAACGTAATTATTTGCATACACTTGATTTATTTGTGAATGTTCTGCTATTTGAATAAAAACACTATTTAGTGGGGAAAGTGACAAGTAGGTGGTCGACAATTTGCCCAGTGATCTCTTCTCTCTTGTGCATATTGCTGGGTTACACAATGTGATGGTGGACAGCAATACCCGCTCATTTCACGATAACATTCATAATCTGAAAGTTTAAACAAGTTCTAAATATGGTACCACAGTGGCTCTGCGAGTACGACACAGGTTCATTAACCAGGGGGTCGATTCCGGTTTTGATTGAGAACGTATCTGGGGATTTTTCGGCATGTTTTCCCCTGATGAGTGAACACGCCGGGGTTCCTGGAGTTCAACAAACCGAGGCCCCATACACAGAAAAGAAAACCCTTGAAAGTTGAAGTTCGAAGAACAGCCAAATTTAGATAAAGAGCTGGCAGTTCACGCTATAATAGTTCAAAAATAGATAATGAAAAGTGAATATGCAGAAAATTTCAGTCAAGTTATGGCCCTTTGAAGAACAGTGTAGTTTCGATTGTCATTTCTACCGTTGTTACGTTAACAAGCAAAGTCTCGATTATCCATTTCTTAATTAAATTATTAACTAACAGTCAGGTTTAAATTCGTAGAAAATCAAATGAGCTAGAGAGTTGATTATGTGCTTGGCATGTAAAAATATGTCTAATCAATGATTTATAAAACACTTGAGGCCAAACGAAAGATCTGCATTAGGCCGATTTAGCTCTTAGATAATGCGTCTTTAAGTTGGTTTATAAAAACTACCAGGCGTTTTCCACATTTCAATCACGATGTGCATAATACTGCTAACTATGAACAATACATTTGTTTAAAATAATAGTGAACTGACTGTACACTCTCGGATATCTGTTGAAAAATGTGCAGTTTTTAAATATAGTAAACAAATGAATATAAACAAATAGTGAAATTACATTGTCTGAATACTGAACGGGGTCTTATTGTCCGAATTTACGAATAACTAGATAACCGTGATACATACATGTATTTGCCATGTATAAAATCTAGTATCGGCCTGGTTATCCGGGTACCTAATAAAGAAGAAAGTTGGTTATCTTGGTGCAACCATACAACTATGAAATATTAGTAGTAAGGATTTCTTACCTGTAGGACATCCCGATAAACCTTCACAAACTTCATTAGGTCCCGGTCCAGCACCACAAGTACCTTCACCTCTAAACATTTTTTCATAGCCTGAAATATCGTATAATACAGACACAATATTCCAGACTAAAGTGCAAATATTGGCTTTTACTATAAAATAATAATCTTATTATTTGTCCAAATAAAATTAAAAATCGACCAATGTTTCTATCCATTGACATCGAGGCCACGTAATATATTAATATCCAGGAAATACAACAATAAATCAAAGATTTACACTTGTAATAAACTGGTTGTTCCATGGATTAACCCATATCCATCAGACAATGCACTGATACTACCACATCGATGGATTAACCCCTATTCATTAGACAATGGATTAACTCATATCCATTAGACGATGCACTGATAGTATCGCATCGATGGATTAGCCACTATTCATTAGCCAATGCACTATCATTTCGATGGATTAGCTGATATCCATTAGACAATGCACTGATACTACCATATCGATGGACTAACCCCTTTCCAATAAAATTCTAATAACAATCTGACTTCGTTATGCTATTCTGATTAAATGTCCGAACATTTTGATTTTTCAACTCACCAAAAGCGGTTTTCCTTAAATAGATAATTCTACCATTGACATCTCGGCAACTTGAGCCCGCGGGACAATCATGAGACGAAGAGCATGACTGGCTAAGAGGAGAGGCTGTGGAGATTATCAGTGGAGATTCTACCAATAATCGTTTCTCCAGGTATTGCAGTTTCTGGGGCTTTCCCTGAAAAGTTCAATTGGCAAAAATATATATATTTCCAAACTTTATCACCAATATTAAGTTTTCTCAAAAAATTCCCTGTCTTTAATCGTTGAGCTTCCTTCGCCCATTGACTCCACGTTAGTTCATCTATCTTGATTTACAGATCTAATAAAATTTATTTTATTTCATTCCGGTTGTAATTATATTATGCCTGCACTTTACACGAAGCTCCAACTATTTCCTTATCAATAATTTGTATTCATTGATTAATATTGGTAATTTACAAAAAAAGGCCCAAAAAAACTTACCTGGACGCTGACGTAAATCCACACCTGCAATGTAGATACATTTGATCTATATACAATTTTTTGTGGTTGTCAGATTATATAATCAATGTATTGTTAATGGGCAATGAGAAAGAGAGAGAGAGAGATTGGGTTTAACGTCCACTCGACACAAACTAGGTCATTTCGGGACTAACATATGGTTTAATTTTATTTCAATAATTCGCTTGCGCGTAGGGGTCTTTAGCAGTGGGAGGAAACCGGAGGACCTGGAGAAAACCCATGAGGTTGGACAGGCGACCCTACTCCTTGCCACGTACAACCGGGGATTATGGGCAAATAGATCTGATACCAATACAAACTTGAAAGGTAAGATTTTGATATAGACTTGGTCGTTCTTACTGTACTAGTTCCAAACAGATAATAAAAAATAAACATATTGAAAATTTCAGCAAAATTAATCTATTCTCAGCGAAGTTATGAGTATTTGCAGTTTTGAGTAATTTATCTCGATTGTCAAATATCATTACTACGCCAATAAGCAATGTTTCGATTATCCATTTCAAAATATTAGATGACGCGAATGTATTAATCCATGGACTATCTAAACCATCCGATGACCTAGAAGGTTGATTATATACTTGTTGATTATATCATTACTACGCCAATAAGCAATGTTTCGATTATCCATTTCAAAATATTAAATGGCGCGGATGTATTAATCCATGGACTATCTAAACCATCCGATGACCCAGAGGGTTGATTATATGCTTGTCATGTGAATAAATGTCTAAATAATAATTTGAAGCTGCAAAAATACCTGCAATATGTAGATTTAGCTCTTGAACAATGCATTACCGATTTATAGAAACGTATAGATATAAGTATTGTTGAAATTTCTATTACAGTCCAGTGTAAATTACAATGTTAAACTCTTACTATAATAAAGTTGTACGCCAAAAGAATTCATAGTTTGTACGGAAGGAAAAATCGCATCTTGATTGGCCCTAATAATAGTTGATCGCAACTAGAATCATTCTCCATGCAGCTCGGAAATATTATACTCTCAAGCTCTTACGTTTTACTTCACAGTAATTTTGTCTTTTATTCCACAAATTGATTCTTTATGTTAGAAATTTTATTTTCATTTTCGTAACACCAGAAACTAACTAAATCAGGATCCAGTTTCATCCCTATCCCAATTTTAATTTTTTTCCCCGTCTCGACTACTGCAGCAGCTCTCTTTTAGATCTTCCGCAATATCAACTTGAGCGCCTACAGAAACCTACTACCCGAATATATTTTAAACCCATTACTCTAACTTTTAAATGTGTAAATGGCACCGCTTCTAAATATCTTTATGGACTTACATTCTATCAAAATATCTGCGATCGAAATCTCTTAATCAATTGATCATACTTTAGAGGTGTAATTTCTCTCTTCGGATATAACAGACTTCGAATGATTCTTCAATTCTTTAATATACCGGAACATAAATATACATATATCGTCATACAGTACTGACAGGCCAGTTACTGCACTTAGTAAGGGATCCTAACTAGTGACTGCCTTCAATGTACAAATTTTGTAATATTTAAGGAAAATCAGATAAAAAGATCAAAGTAAATGTTGTAATTAAAACTGACACATCGATAGATGAACAATGCATAAAGGATTAAACAATATAATAAATCAACAAAAACAATAGATGGGATTAACGTTGTTACCCAATGACGGCTTGAAAAGTGGTGACAGGTTAACGACTTACTAGGAAGTTGACCTTAAACTGGTTAATTTAAGAAGCATTAATTATATTAGCGATAGCAGATTATCACACCATTATAATACCAACTTTTGGTTATCGTTCGTTTAGAGTTGCTACTGCTAGAAGGTGGAACTCGTTACCTATTGACCTACGTCAATTATAATGCACCTCATTATCGTCATTCAAGAAATAAAGATTCTTTAGATGTGTTTGTCAAGCGGTTCGACTCGAAGCCTTCGAGCACAATTTGTGAGACTATATATTTTTTTTACTTACCGTGAAAATTAAAACTTTCATCAGCATTATGGTTAATCTGAACGCTAGAAGCACTATGAGGAAAATAAACAATGTGTGTATCCTGTTCTATATATAGTGATTTCTTATCCGTGAACATACCACAGTACGCACAGGATATGTCATAGAAAATAAAGGTAGGGCATTGATAAAATACTGTGACAGTTCGTCACAAAAGCAAAGAAAATGAAACGAATTGTTTAACCCAGATCCGTGATGCGTTATCGTAGTCTCTGTGTGTCTGAATTTGAGTTGATTGTGGACGACTGTGGCGACGGCAATGTACGACGACTTTCCCTTGTAAACAGTACCATTGAAGGCTAGATATTTAGGCCAAACCATATAGGTGGAGACTTTTTATCGAGGATAGGGCACCCTCAGTGTTAGGGTTAGGGTTCGTGGGGGGGGGGCGAAGTGGGCAAGACGCTGGCTCGCTAGCCTGGAGGTCGGGTGTTCGATCCCTGCATTGGCCGAGAAAGTTCATCCAGATTTTCCGGCGTGCCCCCCCCCCCCGTCAGTGATGCAGGACAAAGGGCCTGACAAGGATAGCTGTTTAGTCTTTCGGGTGGTACGAAAATCCGAGGTCCCGCGTACACATTGGCGTGCACGAAAAAGATCCCTGTCCGAGCCCGCTGTCCGGGCAAAATTTCCCTCATAGCACACTGTATGGCGTGTGCCCATCTTCATTAGCCCAGTTCGTAGCAGAACAGTAGGACGTTAAACCCCGTTTCATTTCATTTCATTTCGTTAGGGTTCGGTGCTTCGTTAACCCTTCATATATCCAGGAGCCAGAGTTACTTTCCCTGGTAGAGTAGTTAACACAAAAACTGTTCTCGGTAAATAGTCTCTACCCCCAGTCCCTCAACCCAACAGGCTTTGTGTTCACTTTTCGTGGAATAAGTAATCCAAGAATTGCGTAAGCTGGTGTCGTTTGAAACTTATTTATCTGCGATTTCCAGTAATTCTAAAGGTTCATATAAGTAATGGCATAAGTAAACGATACCCCCCCCCCCTTACCAATAACACGTTCTGGAAATATATTTATAAGAAAAAAACTACAGTCAAATCCATACAGATTGTTTATTTGTGAAATTTCTGCAATACATATTATTATTATTATTATTACAGCATATTTATAGTGCGCCCTTTCATATAACATATTCAAGGGCACTTTACAAAGTGACAATGTAATCATAAATAAATAAGAAGATTATACGATTGTATACAGAGTCAGTTAAAAGCCTGATTAAATATAACGCCATTATTTAGCTGGAAAGAAACAATTTGGTGGTTGACAATTTGCCCAGTAATCTCTTCTCTCTTGTGCATATTGCTGGGTTACACAATGTGATGGTGGACAACACGCCCCGCTCATTTCACGATAACATTCATAACCTGAAAGTTTAAACAAGTTCTAAATATAGAGAATTCTTAATAAAACCTCTGGATGAGGACAATGCTGCCCTGTGATCTCTTCCCTCTTGATGGCTGACAACAAGCCCGCTCATTTCACGATAACATTCATAACCAGAAAGTTGATAAACAACTTCTGAATATGTGAAATGTGTAGCGAATCAAACATATTTCTTAAATAATCAAATGTACATTTCATTAAATTATTTTGATGGCATACTTTTCTTGCCAGGTACAGATAGGTAGTGGCGGACTTGCTTATTTTGGTATGGATTTGGTTATCTCACTCATCCGTGAAAATTTGAATCATACAAATCCAGTCATACAAATGCACTTCCTCCATGGTGCCGAACAATTTCCTTTCAACAAATCTGAATAAGCACCAACTACGCAGCAAATCAAATGTGACGGACATTCATCAAGTTTTTGAGGTGTCCCTTTAGGGCTGATCAATGTCATTTGAACAAATATGTACCACCAAAGCAAAATATCTACAAAATTATGCATAAGTACCAACCACACAACATAAATGTCAGATATAACGGACATTCACGAGGGCTGATCTACGTCATTTGAACAAATCTGTACACCAAGCAGTATATGTACAAAATTCGGTTGAAATTGGTCACATGGTTTAGAAGTAAAAAAAACATATAAACACTTGTCCCATTAAGGTGCACCTCAAATTAATTTGAGCAAATCTGAAAAAGCACTACCCAAGCAACACATCCTCTAAATTTTGTTGAATTCTGTCAAATCTTTCAGAAGAATTCGGGAATATAAACGGAACTTTACCTGCTGGGCATTCCGATGATCTAACACAAACTTCATTAGGCTGAGCTCCTGCACCACAAGTACCTTGATTGTTACCACCAAGAAACTCTATAGGACCTACAAAATCAAAATGATTCCATTTTCATTACATGCTACCTAAAAATGTGATATGGGATCACACGATATCGTTCCCATCAATATACTAATTCCATTGGGTTTTGAGATCTACCGAAGCGACCTTCCTGTGTGTAAAGGATCTGACCATGGGATTACACGATATCGTTCCCATCACTATACTAATTCCATTGGGTTTTGAGACTTACCGAATGGACCTTCCTGTGTGTAAAGAATCTGACCATTGGCGTTTCTACAACTTGAGCCTATGGGACAATCACGTGAAGATGAACACGAAATCGCTGGACTTCTGTAAATTTTTCTTCGTAGTTGATATGCCTGCAAAATGTAAAAAATAGAAACGGTGATTTCCTTAACCGACAGCCCTATTGACCGAGATGTCCTTGAAATCGATACAATACTGCACCAATTCTTCCCTGAAAGCAAGTCCTTATCTGTATTTTCCATCTTCAGTGCCATTATTTTAAAAACAATCGCAATAGCCTGCTTGACATGAGGCAATAACACTCTCACTAAAATAATTGTAATTAATTGTGAATAATAACCCTTTCAAATAAACCGTTGCCTGTAGGACCAGATGAATTGAAACCCAGTAAAGGGTTGTACGACCAGATCAATTGAAACCCAGTTAACGTTTGCAGGACCAGAAAAATTGAAACCCAGTAAAAATTAGTAGGACCAGCTTAATTTAAATTGAAACCCAGTAAACATTGGCGGGACAATCTTAATTGAAACACATTCAGTAAACGTTGCACATATTCTGGGGGTTGTCATCTTACTTTTCTGTCCCATGTACACCCGGCTGTGAAGTATGAGTAAACCAGGTCACAAACTGTAAATTTACGCACAGGGTTAGTTAATTCTTACGTTGATTAAAATGTCGGGATATGAGAGTTCGTGGTCATTTTGGATTCTTTCTAGGTTTGTTTTCACGGTCTTATTTTTTGGAAGGCAAAAACAAATCTTCCGTCCAAAGTAAAATCAACACGAAACACACAATTCTAATTTTCTTATCCTCTAAGATTTACGTTTACATGTGCAATACCAGTGGATCAAATAGGCCATGTCCAATGTTCACACGATGACAATTGCCATAGCTCATATTCTAATTAAGATAAACAATGTCTGATTTAAAAACAAAAACCTCTTACCTCGGCGGCCAAACAAATACACGCCTGCAATTAGAAGGAAATAAAAAGAAAATATAGACTTTAAATTTGATTACTCTAAATGATGCATGGATCCATAGTTTATTCTGATTATGGAATGCCTTCTTACTCTGTACACTACACAATGCATATTACATATAATATACATATACCTTACTTAAGCCGTGCGTGCCAAATGCAAAATCTGTTTTTCGGGATGACATAGATTTTGTTAATTAATACCCCAAAATCTTTTGGCTTGATTTCCCCAGACCTATCCTTTAGACCGTAGAATGTTGACTGGACAAACATCCTGAATGCAGTCATCTTCGAAACCATAAGAATCATCCTAACAACCCTTTTATATTTGGTGAAACCAATTACAAACAAATTCTTGGTATAGCGGCACCACAATTAAAGATACATTATGGGAGATATTTATAGAGAGTTGGCCATTCTTGCTATAACAGTTCAAAAGTAGATGATGAAAGAAGAAAATATTGAAAAATTCAGTCAAATTACTTTATTCTGAACATAGTTATCATCGTTGTAATATTTGCCTAGAAATGGTAGCGAAATATGTCTTCACCTACACTGAACGTTTGATTGACAGGCGTTAACTCCACCTACATATCTCGATTATCAAGTAAAGTTTTCAATGGCATACGGAAACGCTTTACAGCGGCCTCGCTAAGTACACTCTATAATTTAGCCTCGATCTAACTGACGTATTTTCATCAGGTTACCCCTTATCTGATTTAATCAATTAGTGTAATCCTATTTAAATCCGAGCTGTAGCCGAGCCATCCGTGGGTCTACAGAGTTGATTTTGGTCTTGTTGTTTAAATAAAGATCTAATTTATAATTTCTATAACATCTGAAGTCTAAATTAAGACTTGCAATCATCAGATTTAGCTCTTGCATAATGCGTGTTTAAGTAATTTAAAAATGAGATTTCTAGAGGACAAATTATACTCAATTGTACAAATTAAATATGGCGTGGATTAGAAGATCAATTGAAACGATTCCTAGACGATTGTTTACTTTATTTGGAATGAATGAATTGGTGAAGTTATAGATTTGTAAATTACAATCTTGGACGTTCTAGTAAAACGAGGGGGAGAACTCTTTATTACAGATATGTATTCTGAAAAAAAGGGGGATATCTCACAAAAACTCGTATTATCCTAATGTGTGTCATGATTGACTGTGTGTTATGGTACTTTCCGGGTTGCGCTTCGCCTTTGAAAAATTCGCGCCGTGCGTCACTTTAAGCTAGAGAGAAAAAACAGCGACGTTGATTTTTTAATACGACGTCGCTTTTTTAAAAATAGACGCATCGCCCTTTTCGTAGCACGTCGCTTTTTATATTTCTATTTATAGATTGGCTTCTCTTAGGAAGACTTCATTATTTTACAGTTTACAACTGGGTTCTTAATTTAGCTATACATCCAATATTATTCACCATTTCAGCAAATGAAATATACAATGCACATGCCTTTCTTTGTGTCCAGTTATTACTGCTGTGAGGAAAAGGTACTAAACGGCAAATTAATTCTACTGCTACATGCGCATTTCATCCCCAAAACTATAAACTATACCCGTTTAGAAAAGGCGATGCGCGGCGCGGCGCGACGCGAAGGGCGACGTCGTGCTTTTTAAAGGCAGGTAGTGGCTGGAATAGAACACCATAGCGTGTTACAAGAAATCTCAACATCATTATGAATCACAATTAGGTCATCAATCTATTCAGGTGATATTGTAAATAAAATGTAGTAATGCTTTATAAACTAGATTATACATTTAGCACGAACAGGAAACACATCCTGTTCAATATGTTAGCGTTTTATAATTGCTTTATTCTATACTAGTTTATTTTGTTATATAGTTCCTGTATAATGTTTTATTGCGCGGGGCATAGCATTTCTTTTCTTTTATAAATATCAAAAAATACACTTTGTTTTTCTTTTTAAGTCATATTTTATTCACTATCAATGAATGGGAGATTGGGGAACAGGCATATGCCTATGTCAGACCCCTATCCCTATTTACAATTCAAATGATATACTAATAATGAAAAGCAGTAGATACACTATATACAGTATATACAACCCGTACTTAGCTGAATACACCTAAAGTATTATATTATGTAATAATAATTTAAAATCGTTAAGTTGAATTGACATATGATAGAACTGTTGTAAAGATAGGGTTATTAATTTCGCTGTTGGCGTCATGTGGGTCGTAGATTAGAAGATTGCTATTCTTATACTCATCAGGTAACGTAGAAATTGTTTTTCGTCGAAAAGTATTGAAGTTTGGACAGTGTAAAAGATAGTGTTCGCCATCCTCGAATTGGTGACCACAATTGCAAGCTGGATTTTCAGAGATATGTCTAAAAATGGTGACCATTTAAGTCACTGCATGAAAGTCGTAGTTTGCTGTGGATAATTTCAATTTTTCTAGAACCAATGTAGAATGTTTTGGGGGTTTGGAATCTTGTTCGGAGAGCTTTTGTTTAAAAGAGAGACTTGTTGAACGTTTGCCGTCTTCATTAGCCCAGTATAGGAGCAGAACAGTAGGACGTTAAACCCCATTTCATTTCATTTCATTTGTTGACTGGTCTAACCGGTTCCATTCCTTTATTGCGGATGGTACAAATGAGTTGGAAAATAATTTCGTTCTACACCGATATTTCTAAAATTGTACGAAGTTTATGTCTTCGTCGACGTTCCTTTAGATGAATGAAACCGGTCGCCTTGTAAAGAGAATCATGGCCCGTACCGTTAGTAGTTCCGAACCTCAATCCCAAACGATAACCGCGTAATCGAAGTGAAGCAGAAGGTAAGCGTTATAGATAATCAGTAAGGGTCTACGTCTGAAGCGATATTTCAGACCTCAAGCAGTGTGCTAGTTTTGATACTTTTTTTACATAAATTTCCTATGTGGAAATCCGACTTGCCGTTATTTTGATAAGGGAGGCCTAAATGTAGTGGAAAGAGACTTCATTTAATTTCACAGAATTAAAAATTAGTGGGGGCTTAGTAATTTTCGTTCTATTGCTGATAGTCAGAGTTTCAGTTATTGGCGCTTGCAATCGGGTCATCGATTTTGAGGAAGAACGAGGTATAATTGGCAAATAATCTGACATTAGATTTAATATGCTCAACAATATCGTTGATGTAAATGAGGAAAAGTAAAGGAGAGAGAACCGATTCTTGGGGGACACCAGCAAGCTTGGGGTCGGAACCACGCCACTTGATTCAGTGACGGACCTGATGATCTAAAGCGCGTATACCTGAAGGTATACTTGAATGCGGTGGTTAGGCCAAACCAATTTAATTTTTAGTTCTTCGGGGTCTTGAAATTGAACCATGTGTTGGTCCCGAAATGATATAGTTTGTGTCGAGTGGACGTTAACCCCCCTCTCTCTCTTTCTCTTTCTCTAATCAATAAATAACTGACTCATTTTTTTTGTATGTGATGGTTTGTTAAAGTTTGAAAATTTAAATATTTAAAACTAAAAACTTTTGCGAGGAGCAAGTAAGCACCTTTTGTTTTCAGATTAGATTTTTTTTCCCTGAAAAACAGAAATTCAAATTGATATGACCTTAGATCGTGCTTAAAGACATTTTGTTTAAGAAATAACAAGTCTTATCTGTACCGAAAATGGACGTCAGGTTTTAATCTTCGCACCGGTACATATATATTTTGAACATTTCTTTGACATTATACAATCGTTTTGCGCTGTTGATTTTAACCGCCGATCCATGAACCGGAGTCCGTGCGCAAAAAAAAATCCTTTGAGTCCACGAAAAAGCCACACGTCTCTGAATTCGGTGTATTCTGGCCCTCGGAAGAGATCACATTGCATTAACGAGAGAGCTTATGCATGAAATGTAGTACATCATGTTTATTTTGTGTTCAACATACATTTTTATTTACTGTGAGACTATAATTCTTACTTACCGTGAAAATTAAAACTTTCAGCAGCATTATGGTTAATCTGAACGCTATAAGCACTATGAGGAAAATAAACAATGTGTGTATCCTGTTGTGTTACTACACTACGTCAGAATATGTCATAGAATATAAGGGTGGGCCGTTTATATAGATGTCATGGATTACCTGCGAAATACGTTAATGGTGGACACTGACGTTAAATAAATGTATTTATGTAAATAGGAAATTAGGTCACAGATAAAGTAGTGTCAGATTGTCAATTACTACAGGCAACAAAAACGTGTTATTTAGTAATTCTGAACTGTGAAACCCCTCTCAGAGAGTGGAACAGACAGGTGCGCATTATTATAGTATGTGCTGACAAAACATAATACATAAACGTGAATGTTAATATAAATTTATAGATGCGTTGTTGTAATCAATGATTTCATACGGTATTAAACCCAGATATATAACTGACAGCTCAAATGATCTTTTTTTTCTATTAAAGTAACGATGCGTCATTTACATTTACGGTAAAATATCAAATTTATCAAGACTTATCCACGCTTATATTCTGTAACATCTAATTAAGAACATAAACGCTGCAGAAAATTTGCCGACTTGGATTCAATAGGATTTAAAATAGACCCATTAATAAATATTCGCAGACACCAAATTGGTGTAGGGCTTATTACATAGCGAGAAGCATAGATTGATGAGGTTTAAATTTAGCATATTTTTGTAACACTGAACGGAATTGAACCATTTTTGGACTGATATTCCTATTATAGATTTATCTATCACAATATTGTAGTTTCTAAGGGATTTCTATTACCCTAAAATGACGAAGGAATCTTTAACAGAAAGTTAATGCCAAGATTTATTAATATGTTTTTAACTTGCCTTGTCCTTTTTATCAAATGGTGCAGCTGGTGGGCTGGATACGACGTTATCGTGTAAATATAAATTAGCAAAGGTGAAAAAATACATGTTAAAATTAAAAAAAATCTAATTGTTCTTTAACAATAATTAAATTTATTCTCACTTTCTATAAATTAAAATAGAAAAAAGGATTGAGGGTAGTAGATCGCAAAAGAGTGAGTATCGAGTTAATTCTGAGTGAGTATCGAGTTAATTCTGAGGTATCCCCCAGCAGCTGAATTTGATTCTTCTACTAGAGGATAGATCCAATTGCTTTAGTCTCAAAGGACAGTGTGTATGTAACTTAATCCACAGAAAAAAAAAGGATTGAGGGTAGTAGATCGTAAAAGAGTGAGTATCGAGTTAGTTCTGCGGTATCCCCCAGCAGTCGATTTTGACTTCTTCTACTAGAGGATAGATCCAATTGCTTTAGTCTCAAAGTAAAGTATGTAACTTAATCCACAGAACCACGGCTCACCCGATTTCTAAATGTTCATATCTTATATGTAGTAGTTATTAGCACACTTTCCGAGGTGTATCGGTGAATATCAGGACAGTTTTGGTCGAGGGGCCCAGCCGAGGCGGAGCCGAGGCGGCTCTCGACCAAAACTGTCCTGATATTCACCGATACACCGAGGAAAGGTGCTAATAAGTTACTTACATCACATTTCTATCGAGTATTGTGAAGCAAAATGTGAAAAATAGTATTTATTATCGAGTCGTTTCAACCGAAAAGTGACAAATACTTTCTGTTCTTTCATTATTTATCCCTTTCTGAACCTCACGTTACATTTCATGGTAGAATGATTTCGCAGTGGAGAGACGACCTGAGTAGTATTTACACGTGCGTCTTGCTATGATACTCTGAGCGTAAAACAATCACGTGTTTGTTTAGACCACATCGTCAAAACAATGTCTATGGCGTAGAGGACTGCGATATTATTAAATGTAGTGTGAAGGAAATGCGAAACGTGGGTCATTCCTGGTGAAAGTATGCATCGGCGAATGGTTCTTCCGTTGAAATTTATTTGTAATAAAGTTTATGACTTTCTAGGCGTTTTTTTTTTCATCCTGCTTATTTTCAATGCCTGTGAAGTGTCCAGCAAGAGAACTGCGCCTTCTATCATCACAATTAATTAAAATAATTATTCAATATTCTAATTTATATATTTTGCATATTAATATAAATCAAACCAAATTATGAAATAGATGCCAATTGGTATGTATAATAATTGATTTTTGTAATATGTTGTTATGTTAATTTAATGTCATTGTATATGTTTTTGAACTGCCATGTAGTTCCCCCCATTTTGTTTTGTTACTATGATTTTGACTAGTTGTTTCATGTACATGGATACTCTTAAGCTTGTATTGCAATTCTACTTCATCATTGTTCTGGACTACAAAACCATGTGAGATGCGCATGCGTCATCGCCAGTCAATTAGCTCGTGCGTTTGCCGAAGTCAGGAAGTCTGTGACTCACAGTTCTTTCATTTTTACCGATTTATTACTTTAATAAAGGTTTTTAGTATTAGCAGACTCTGCATAATACTTGTTAGTACCCAGAGACTCTCTTGGTACTTTAATTTTGTAATTTATCGGCTCGTGTTTGACTGTTGTACAGTTTCGTTTTTGACTAGTTTTAAGTGTGGTTATTTTTTAATATGGCGTCGAAGTCGATAGAGATTACGACAACTGTCGGTAGTACTGCTACTAGTAGTACTATTACGGCATCACAGTCTAGTCTTCAAAACATTATAGGAAAACCTGTACTGGTAACTCCTGATCTCAAGACTGATACCATTTTAGTATCCGTTAAGGACACAATGGCAATTATGTCTCAATCATTGGAAAAATTGAGTGAGGCTATGGGTAAGATGGCGGAAGGAAGAAGTTCGAGATCTCGGTCACGGTCCAGTTTTAGGATCCCGAAAAGGAGGTCATTTTCTATATCACCCAATAAAAAGAGGAGGTCAATTTTGTCGCCATCTATTTCCCCTAAAAGGCGAAGAGTATCACACTCTATCAGTAATAGTGATTCAGACAGTCAGTCCTCTGGTTCATTTACGTGTAGTAAGGATGCACGTTTCAAGCAAGACAGATCTAGGCATAGGCCTATTGGTGGGCCTTCCCAGACTGATGTCACTGATGACATAGAAGATTTACTTCATACATCTAAACAAACCAAACCTTTAGATACAGGTGCTAGCACCAGCAATGATAATGTCTTACAAGACATAAATCAGTCCTTTGAAGAACCAGAACAAACTGGGCCAGAGGTAACAGACAAACTTGCAGAGATAATTAACAAAAGGTTTCAAAATAGACTAACAGATGATATTCTGAAAAAGACTTTTTCCAAATATCTCAGACCAAGGAATTGTTCTGGTCTCAGTATTCCAAATGTCAATAACGAAATTTGGAAACAGTTATCAAATAACATTAAAAGGCAAGACCTTAGATTAAGTTATATACAGAAAGCTATTTCTAAAGCTGCCTCTGCAATTACAGTATGTGCAGATGAAATACTTGATGACAAGATTAATGATAAGTCAGTTGTGGCTAGGAAACTAATTGACTCAGTTGCTTTATTGGGCCATGCTTCATACGACCTTTCTCTTAAAAGGCGCGAATTAATAAAACCCGGTCTCAGTCCTGAATTTGGAGGTCTTTGTTCGACCAATGTACCTGTTACTCCTGAATATCTTTTTAGTGACGATTTACACTTGAAAGATATCAGGGAAACCTGCCGTTTAAGTTCCAGAGTTTCATCATCATACACACCAAGAAGAGATGATCGACCCTCATCCTCTTTTCGACCCTCATCATCATATCGTCCATACACGAATACATCTACCAGTCATTTTTTAGACAAAAAGGGGAGGGGAAACTACCCCAGACAGAACTACCCCAGACAGAGGTCAACAGGAAAATCCAATCAACAGACAAAACAGAAGATTTACAAAAATCGAGCAAAACAATAATTGCTACTTGTACAGAAACCACAAATGCTCAAGAGGTGAACTCTTTTAAAAATTATTGTGCTGAATTAAAACTAATATTAGTTAGTAAAGCATTACAGTTTAAAGCTGGTTGTTTAACGAACTATTTAGACAACTGGAAATCATTGACGTCTGATTATGAAATTCTAGAATTAGTTAAGGGTGCAAAAATAACTTTCACAGAAAGGCCAGAGAAAAATCAGCATTACTTAAATCACTTTAATGAAACAGAAACTATAGCAATTGATCTTGAAATTGAAAAGCTTCTATCTAAAGAAGTGCTAATAAAAACTAGTAAACACAAGAATGATATACTATCTCCTATTTTTGTCAGAGAAAAGAAAGATTTATCTTTTCGCATGATATTAAATTTAAAGAAACTTAATTCTATTATTGAATACAACCATTTTAAAATGGATACTCTTGCTTCAGTTTTAAGTCTTGTAGAGCAAAATTGTTTTATGGCATCAATTGATCTTAAAGATGCTTACTATACTGTTAATGTTGATCAAAATTATAGGAAATATTTAAAATTTTGCTGGAAAGGTCAATGTTATTGTTACACATGCTTTCCTAATGGTCTTTGTATTTGCCCAAGGAAGTTCACAAAGTTATTGAAGCCTCCTTTAGCTAGTTTGAGAAAAAGGGGACATATTTCATCTGCTTATATAGATGATATATTTTTAATGGGGTCAGATTTTTCTGATTGTGCTCAAAATGTTAAAGATACCACTGAATTATTTGATAGTTTGGGATTTACTGTACATCCAGATAAATCTGTATTTTTTCCCTCAAATTCTATTACTTTTTTGGTTTTTTTAATTAACTCTGTTAATATGACTGTACGATTGACACCTGCAAAGAAACTTAAATTGAAACAGGCTTGTGAACAGTTGCTTGATCAAACATTTATGACTATAAGATCTGTTGCTAGGGTTTTAGGTTTAATGACATCTAGCATGCCAGGTGTCATGCATGGTCAATTATATTATAGACAATTAGAAACTGAAAAAACTCGTTGCTTAAAGATTAAATATGGAAATTTTGATGAACTTATGTCAATTTCCCAAAAGAGTGTTTCTGATATTCTATGGTGGATTCATAATATTGATGAATCTTATAATTTTATACAACTTTCTAACCCTTCACACATTATTTCAACTGATGCCTCCTCTATTATTGGATGGGGAGCTGTTATGAATGATCATTGTATTGAGGGGGGAATGGTCTTTAGAAGAAAAACTTGAGCACATTAATTACTTAGAAATATATGCTGTTTTTTCTGGCTTTGAAAAGCTTTAAATCTATGATTGTAAATAGTCATGTTAAATTATTGATAGACAATACTACTGCAGTTTTCTGCATTAACCATATGGGTACTAGTCATTCTGAGAAATGTAATCAGATTACCCGTGATATTTGGTTATGGGCTAAACAGCATAATATTTGGTTGTCTGCCTCTTACATACCAGGCGTCACTAATGTTCAGGCTGACTTTGAGTCAAGAAAATCTAGAACAGATCTAGAATGGATGTTAAATGTTAATATTTTTCTCGAATCTATGAATATTTTGAACTTTAAGCCAAATATAGATTTATTTGCCAGTAGGCTAAATTATCAGTTGAAACCTTATGTTTCTTATATGTGTGACCCAGACTGTTTTGCGGTGAATTCTTTTACAATATCATGGACACATTATGATTTTTATGCTTTTCCACCTTTTAGTGTCATTCCAAGATGTCTCCAAAAGGTATTGAAAGACAGGGCAACTGGTGTATTAGTGGCTCCATATTGGACAACTCAGCCGTGGTTTCCAAAGTTGATGAGGATGTTAATCTCAGATCCAATATTAATTTCTCCAAGACAGAATCTACTGTTATCAAAGACTTCTCCAAACCTTCATCATCCAATGCAAAAAGTTTTGAAACTAATGATATGCCATATATCAGGGATGAATGCCAAAATAAAGGATTATCAGTCTCAGCTTCAGATACCATCATGCAGTCGTGGAGAAGTGGAACTAAAAAACAATACAGGTGTTATTTATCAAAGTGGGAACAGTATTGCCATTCCACAGGGTCTAATCCGGTTCATTGTACTGTAGAACAGGGAATTAATTTTCTGGCAGAACTACATGACTCTAGATTAGGTTATAGCGCTATTAACACTGCACGTAGTGCTTTGTCTTCTGTGATTCAGTTAACTTGCAAGGGGGAAAGTTTTGGTAGCCATCCATTGGTTGTTAGATTTATTAAAGGAGTCTTTAATTTAAACCCTTCTTTACCTCGATATAATAAAATATGGGATGTAAATCTTGTATTATCACATTTTAGGAATCAACCACCAGCATCAGAACTTTCACTGAAAGATTTAACTCATAAATTGTCTTGTTTGCTTGCAATGCTTAGTGCACAAAGGTGTCAAACATTAAAATATCTCGATCTTGATCATATTGATATTAGTGAAAACAAAATTATTTTTCATATAATGATGCCATTGAAACAAACTCGACCTGGGCATCATATACAACCCTTAGAATTTGAGACATATAAAGAAAATCAAAATGTTTGTGTTGTAACGATTTTAAATGAATATATAGCAAGGACTAAAACACTAAGAGGAGCAACGTCTCAATTATTAATTAGTTATTTAAAGCCACATAAGGCTGTGTCTGTAAATACTATATCCAGATGGATAAAATTAGCATTGAAAGAGTCTGGAATTGATACCACCTTGTTTTCATCACATAGTGTTCGGTCAGCTGCAACTTCGAAAGCTAAACTTTCTAATTTGCCTATTTCATTAATAATGAAAGCAGCTGGCTGGAGCAGAGATTCTACTTTTTATAAGTTTTATTTTAAAGGGAAAGATACCCATTACAATGATAATAGTTTAAATTTTGGGAGTGAACTCATTAAGAACTTAAATTAACATGAAAAATGTGTTTTGTTTAGTTTATTTTAAGTTTATCTCAGGTTTATAAGTTTATCTAAAGTGTTGATAAACAGTGTTTGTTAAGTCTATCTAAAGTGCTGATAAACAGTGATAAAGTGTATTTGACTTGTTACAATTTATCATAGGTATTGATAAAAAGTGACTCAACAGTTCATATTGTTCATTATTTGCATTTTCTTATTTAATAATAATAAAGACATGTGAAGTTTATACATGTGTTTAAGTTGTGCTTTTATCTGAACTTGCGTAATACTTGTATTGCTCTCAAGTCTCACATGGTTTTGTAGTCCAGAACAATGATGAAGTAGAATTTACAAATTAAACGAGCTTACCTTTAGGGAAGTGAAGTTTGATTTTAATTCTACGAGTCATGTTCTGGAACGGAGAATTCATGTCCCTCCCTGGGAATAGTAATTTACTGGAACCCACCCTTTTTTTTTTTTTTTTTGGAATTCTCCGTTCTGATAATATAAGTATACTCTTTAAAGATTGACTGGCGATGACGCATGCGCATCTCACATGAATTCTCCGTTCCAGAACATGACTCGTAGAATTAAAATCAAACTTCACTTCCCTAAAGGTAAGCTCGTTTAATTTGTAAATTAAACAGGACAGTTTTATCAAAGGTTGCCAGTGGCAACGAGTAGAAGTGGGATGAAATTATTATAAACACATGAGATGATGCAATATTATATACAAGGGAAATAACTCAATTTAAAAGATAAAAGACAGCGTAATTATCATCTAATCAAATCTTATTTTTAACTATAAGTGTCAATATGTTTTTACTTTGCCTTATGCCCTCTTTTTCAAAATGGCATCTGGTGGGCTGAATACAACGTTATCGTGTTAAAATAAATTAGCATAGGTGAAAAAATACAGGTTAAAATAAAATTAAAAAAATCTGTTTGTTCTTTAACAATAATTAATTTTTTTCCCTCTTTCTATAAATTAATATAGAAAGAAAAGGGATTGAGGGTAGTAGATCGCAAAAGAGTGAGTATCGAGTTAGTTCTGTGGTATCCCCCAGCAGCCGAATTTGACTTCTTCTACTAGAGGATAGATCCAATTGCTTTAGTCTCAAAGGAAAGTATGTATGAACTTAATCCACAGAACCACGGCTCACCCGATATCTATATGTTTTCATCTTATATTTATTATAATCACATGGGATAGTGCAATATTATATACAAGGGAAATAACTCCTTTTATAAGCTAAACGACTTACGTATCGATAAATATCATCTGGCTCGTTGAATATTAGGGCGGACAGAACCTGAAATGCCCGAAAAAAAAAACCGGATTACAGTCGGCTCTGCCGGTCGTTTGCGAGAGGGGGAGGAGCAGAGCTTACCGTGACGTCCAGGACCCCCTCCCCAAACACACACACAGACACAAAGAGAAATTTTGCCCGGACAGCAGCGCTATGATCTACTCTTACATCGAATTCCGACTGCCAAGGGATCTTTTACGTGCACGCCAATATGTACACGGGACCTACGTCAAGCACAACTGACAAGGGGGAACGGCCAACACTGGGATCGAACCCGCGGCCCCCAAGCTAGCCATATAGGTAGATGTGATTTTATAAAATTATAAATAGGTAATTTGTGAAAACATTTTACCTACCTTAATATTGAATATTCCCTGTACACCCAGCAACAAATTGTTCAAATACCAAATTTCAATGGTATGCGTCAATTATTCTCCTTGTCTCCGCGGTCGGTTAATGCCTGACAGTTAAAACGACAAACGACGTTATCTTTAAAAAAAAAGTTATTGGTAATTTCTTTAATTTCTTTTCTTTTTCTTTTCTTTTTTTCCAAAAAAGTCTACGGGCTTAGGGATGTTTAGTTATTTTTTTTCTGGTGTATAGTTGTATAATTGTTCAACGAAAAATTTGACAATTTTGCATACAGCAGGCTTTTATAGAGAACACGTCATATCATTTATCATTTAATCGGATAGTTTGTAAAGGTTATATTTATTTGTATACATTCAACATTGATCGCAGTCTCGGTATCCCTGTGGCGTCGGGCCGTTCTACTTCACTAACCCTTGGGTCCATTCACGGGGTGTCCACGAATTCAAATTATCCGCCCTTTGATGCTTTCATTGGCCACGTAGGTTGTTTCTACGAACCAATCAAAAAACAGATTACATACCAGTCTTAACATCATTGTTTAATTTTACCACAATAAAGCCGCTTGTGCTTTCGATTATGAGAAAGTTTAATATCAAAGAAGTGACATGCAGACAAAAGGATGTCCTAAAATATTTTGACAATTCTAGTTTCAACAAAATGCGCGTTACTTCCTTTCGTCCGCGCGCTTTCTATTTCTGATTTGTCGATAAAAATAACACAATAATCAAGGGCGGATACTTTGACTATGTTTCTCCCCCGTGAATGGACCCATGGGTTTGTAGAGTTGAACGGGGCAATACCAATGGGATACTAAAGATGCATTGATCGAGAGCGAGATAGAAAATATATAGTTTCCGTACCCAAAAATGCACAGTGGCACCCGGTCTCCTAAAATGGGGAATATAACTCTAAGTAGCATGGCATAATTATCTTACCACGGTACTTTGTACATAGTTTGTCCATTTGAGTGATACGCCTGGTTGGGGCAGGCGGACAGCTACACATAAAATAACTGAAGCAAGAGTAATCTTTATGTTCCTCAGTTGGAAGTTACATCTTGACAGTCTTTTGATAGAGGACAGAGCTTTTACTTGGATCGTAGTTTTATAACGCGGCAGACTAATAGACTTGCAACACGTGTTGCAAACTAATTGACGGAAATTGGAACCGTGAAATTATCGTGGACATGTTTTGTGTTTGTTGATAAGTTGTTGCTTTATTTAAATTCTCTTCATAACTTCCGGGTAAATGGCATTGATTTGCTATGTTTATTTTAGCGACTTGACATAAAAAAAACAACAACCAAGGTTCCCTTGTACTTTTACTGTTTCGTGACACAGACGTCATGATGTTCGATATATTTTGAACCCATTTTCCAAATGGTATAGCTTCTGAAATGTATGAATGTCTCCAGCTATGAAACATTTTAAAAAATACTAAGCGAGTGCAGTGAAATAGTAATTTATATGACATTTGAAGCCAAATTAAAAACCTGCTATAGGCAGATTTAGCTCTTACATAATGCATATTTAATAGCCCTTCGATGTACTCATTTTTATTTTCAATAATAGCTACTGCCTAGATGGACCTAACAAATAAATTTAATGTATTTTTATCAATATTGATATAACCAAGTCGAAAATAAAGCTTACATGTCTTAATAACAAACATATTATAATATCAGACAGCTTTATGGATAACATTCACTGGGTTTATTAACTGCAATGTTTCAATGATATTGTCATATAAATACACCCGCAGAGACTGCAAAGCTTTACCGAAAAAGAAATATAACAAAGTAATCAGTTTACCTTTTCAAATGATAAGCATTGTCTAGGGAAGGGTTATAAGGGATATCGAGGAGGAGATAATATGAAGGGGGCGGGCCGGGGGAAGGGGTCACTAAGGAGATTATGGTGCTTTTATACTACGTCCCTGATAATGACGATGTTTTAGGTGCGAAATGGTTATATAGGTATAATTACTGTAGTGTTACGAAGAAGATTTGTGTGGAATCTGCCTCACTATATAGTTATGCCGCCATAATAAACTGAAGGTTTAAATTATCAAGATAGTTGAAAGTGTAAAATATAGACCACTATGACGTTTGCGACCCACACGCTACCATATATTGTTTATTTTCCGAGTTCGTGGTAATGACGAAACGGTAAGAGTACAGCCGTACTATATATTTTTACTTATCGTGGGATTGTTAAAATAAATATCGTATATAAATGACATATAAGTTGGAGAAATGAGCTGAATTTTAATGAAGATAATTAGATCTTAAGTTTATCAAGAGATCTTTTTGTCAACTAAACATATACACGTCAACTCATTAGCTTATATGAACTTTTATAAATGATGCAGCATTAAATTTATATAAAAGACTAGTTGCAAGCCAGTTCTAATTGGAGTTTAGCGACCTGTGCAGTTATCTGTCGGACCTGTGGAACATGAAGGCTGTAATTGCTTCAGTCATCTTATGTGTGGCTATCTGGCTGCCTCGACCAGCCATATCACTTGACTGGACAAATTTTGTACGGAACAGAGTAAACCGTGGTAAGACCATTAGATTATTATGGCAGTCGTTTTGATGTATATTCCTTCTTTCTTGAACTCCTAATACCACGGAGCCACGTGGGTAGGGCGCTGACTCGTTAGCCTGGAGGTCGGATGTTCGATCCCTGCATTGGCCGAGAAAGTTCATCGGGATATCCCGAAGTGGTTGTTCTATTATGAATTATCTGTAATATCACCTATTAAAGGCAGCGTCTAGTGTTATCCTTGACTGATAATATACATATGTAAAGTCCTTACGTATATTATAAAAAACTTGTTTTGTTTTGTTTATTATCGTTTCTTTTTGGAATTCTCACTTTATTATACCATCAATTATAGATACTGTCTTCTATATGCATACGTATAATGTTTGATCTATAGATAATATATCCTTTAATTATATGGGTAAGACGCTGGCTCGCTAGCCTGGAGGTTGGGTGTTCGACCTCTGCATTGGCCGAGAAAGTTCATTCGGATTTTCCGGATGCAGGACGGAGGGCCTGACAAGGATAGCCGTCTAGTCGTTTGGATGGGACGAAAAACCGAGGTCCCGTGTTCACGTTGGGGTGCGCGTAAAAGATCCCTTGACAGTTGGAATTTGATGTAAGAGTAGGCCGTAGTGTCGCTGTGTGGGCAAAATTTCCCTCATAGCACACAGTATGGACCGTTTTCATTAGCCCAGTTCTTAGCAGAACAGTAGGACGTTAAACCCCATTTCATTTCATTTCATTTCCTATAAATATTATAGTATACCCAAGCATACTTATGTTCTTTTACAGAAAATATCGTTAGTCCAGGGCTGTGCGAGAAATATGCTAACCAAGGAAGTTGTAGGTTTTATGATTGTTATAATGAAATGGAACGTAGTTGTTTGAACGATCCTGACTGGAGCTTGCATACGGTGGAAATCTGGTGCTTCAACTCACAATTCCTGGGCTTTCTGGGACGATTCAGTAGAACAGTGAGTAAACAGTTTTATTAATCTCCAACAGGTTCTGGTGGCAGTTGGAAGGGACAAAAAGATCAGAGATGGAAATAATGCAGTCTCGTAATATTGTACAGTATAATTAAAGTCACAGACTCTCAGATAGAACGAAGGGAGGGGGCGGTGGCTGAAGGAAGGTCATCCCAAGACATTATCTCCGGGCAAAGACCCAATAATTTGCTTGCGGATAAATGTCTGTATAAGTGGAAGAAAACATAAGAGTCTAAACAAGTCTATATAAGTGGTGGGAAAACTACCGAGGTTAGACCGATCTTTATAAGAGGGGAGAGGTGGATGCATTTTTTGTATATGTTTGGAGATAAATGAAGGAAGAGAGAGAGAGAGAGAGAGAGAGAGAGAAATGGGGTTTAAGGTCCTCTTGACACAAACTTGGTAATTTTGGGACTAACATATGGTTCAGTTTTATTTCAATAATTCGCTTGCGCGTAAGGGTCTTTATCAATGGGGGGAAACCAGAGGACCCGGAGAAAACCCACGAGGTTGGACAGGCAATCCTTCTCCTTGTCACGTACAACCGGGGAATTCGAAACCACACCAGATGACACAATGACAGACCTTATGATACAGCGCGCACGTGCTAACCATTCGGTCATCCCCCTCCACAAAAAATGGTTTAACGTCCACTCGACACAGACTAGGTCATTTCGGGACTAACATATGGTTTAATTTTATTTCAATAATTCGCTTGCGCGTAGGGGTCTTTAGCAGTGGGAGGAAACCGGAGGACCCACGAGGCTGGGCAGGTACCCCTACTCCTTGTCACGTACAACCGGGAATTCGAAACCACGCCAGTTGACTCAATGACAGACCTTATGATACAGCGCGCACGTGCTAACCATTCGGCCACCCATTTCACACATCCAGCATAAAGTAGTAGAGCTTCAACTTTATATAATTACTAAACTGGGCCCTATTTCTCAAAATCCTAACTATAGATAAAAACCAAATTTTAGTAGATACTTCAATTTTGATTGGCTAAGCACTAAAATCAATCTAATATTATCCAATCAAATTACTAAAATTTGGATTTTATCTTAGTTAAAATTTCGTGAAACAGGCCCCAGTAGTGTTCTTCTGAATATGATATTGTATGAAATTAAATACATTTATATTGACAGTTCTAATACATCTTTAACGGGTGTATAATTATTGATTTATTGTTTTCAGGCCATTGATTATCTTGATAATGTTCGGAAATGCCAAACCAAACGTCTTGCTGACGTCAGCTACCTTGATAACCCAAGCACTCGATGTCTCATCCTTGACAACCAGGCCACGTATGCTCTGACGGGAATTGAGCAAGGCGATATTAAACCCGATGACTGCTACTGGCAGAATAAACAGTTCTGTGAGGTGATAAAGAATCCTACGGACAATGTTGCTCTAATAGAATCAATACTTGGAGATACTAACGATGGTGGTCTCTTAAGACTTAAACGAGCGTAAGTTAATTATTTTACTCCCAATTTGTTATGTGCTACAATTTCCAACATAACGTTACT
Organism: Patella vulgata; assembly: GCF_932274485.2. Lineage (NCBI taxonomy): Eukaryota > Metazoa > Mollusca > Gastropoda > Patellidae > Patella > Patella vulgata. The sequence continues at coordinate 53,233,377 of NC_065885.2, forward strand.
TATTGGGATAATTAAATATTTTATTTTTAGCGTCTATAGAGATGCCAGTCCTAAATTGTTTTTACCGAAGAAACGTATGTATAATAATGGGTACTGAAATCAATCGGGCTGTAGTGTGCTTTTCTTCGCGTTTTCTGATAAGCAATGTACGGGAGTGTTTATGGGTATTTAAATCTATTTTATTGGGTCACCCGGGCGTGCTTTATAGCAATTCGGAGTCACGGCACTGCCACAAGCATGGTGCCGGTCCAGACAATTCCGTAGGATATTTCAATCTAGATTCCCCTAGTCAGTGTATTTCTAATGACAATAGAGCACTCAATACCATTGAAACGTTATATCAACTCCTCACACAGCACAGAAAGTGGTATCAGGTATTCTAGAAAGTGTGGGCACACCCTGCCTTGTACATGGTATACGTCACTTATCGCTATATTAAGCATTAGATTCAAGCTAACTCAAGTGCAATTAATCTGCAATGTACAATAACGATACAATTATAAACATTTACATTAACGCCATTTTGTTTTTTTGTTTTTTTAGTCAAGTTGTACATATCCGATACTTGATTAGATTTTGTCCACAAGATGCCCAGGATATTTTCAAAGAGAGCTTCGTACCTTTAATTCCATCCGGAATTGGTTATAAACCCCTCGACTACGATTATGTGTATTAATGATGAGATTTGATGGTAACCAACAAGTTTGTCATAAATCCCGGAATTTCAGCAATTACAACAGCAGTACATTATAGTCAGTTGATACTCTTGAATAATATCGTTTGTTAATGTACTTGTTGTGTATTAAAGGTCAAATAAAAATATTCATGGAAACCCTTTATGTTAAAATGTTGACACGAGCAGTGGTTGTATATTGTCTTCGCACGTGTATGTCAGTCCGTTAATTTTGTTTGATTAAACATACATTATGCAAGAACTAAATCTGCCAATTGCAGGACTTTCTTTGGGCCTGAAATGTTATCTGAATTATTAATTAGACATTAATTAAATTATCCAGACAGTAATCAACTCTCGATGGCATCGCTAGTCTGTGATATTTACTGGATTAGAACCCGTTCTGCTGGTTCGTATTAAATCAAAAATGGATAATCGAGATTATGTTTTTTATCGTACCTACTTTAGTAATGATGATCGAGGCTAGGCCCAAAATTCAATCGCTAAATACTCGGTTCAGGGTGGATCAATTTGACTGAAATTTTCAGCAAATTCCGTTAACATTATCTAGTTTTTAACTATAATAGTGAGAACTGCTAGCTCTTTATCTAATCTCCAATAATGTATCTTTAAATTGGAAAGTGGAGTTTGTGGATTAGAGCCTTTTGCACTGCAATGAAAATGATAATTTTTCGATATCAGGACAACTAAATCTTTAGTTGTAAAATTGAATGGAAGAACCCCACGTAAATCCATGTTATTAGGTACACGAAAAGTATGCAGTGAAGATATATAGAGCACACACAGGGCCGGATTACGTACGGCTTTGTGGGGTCCTAGGTCAAAATATATCATGGGGCCTATTGTAAATTTGCCCTGATATAAGCAATCCAAACCAGGATATAAACAAATTTCTTTTGTCACCCCTGCACTACTTTAAATCTATCGTAGCAATGATCTCTGCGCTAAAATTATATTTTGATTATGTTTAACCAGTTCTGTCTCATATGTGATAATATCTGACACCAATATTGTCCTTTATGTGATAGAACTGGTTAAACACATTCCAAATATAATTTTCACACCCAGGTCATTGCTACCGTAGATGCGTAACGAAGATTTAAAGAAGGGATATTTAGTACTTATCAATAATGTCCCGATGGCGACGATAGAATTTTTAGAATGCAGCTTTTTGTTTTGGTTTTGGTGGAACTGATACCTCCCGTTAGGTAGAAACTCTCAGGAGATGTACGCTGCCTATATCTGACAACATTTTAATCATTACAGAGAGATGCGGATTCGTTATGGTTTACCTTAGTGGCAAAAGCGGGACATGTCATTGTCTTTGCATATCATTTCCGAATCAGTTATTCTGTATTTGCTCTAAAAAAATATTACTATACTACCTTTAAGTTTTATTTTTATTTTAGGATTATCACCTTCAGTAAGAATTAATAAATAATTTGAATGCATACAGGTCACAATTCTATGGAATACAATTACTGCTTATTACTGAGCGACGTTTCGACTAGGCTTCTCTAGTCATTATCGAAACGTCGCTCAGTAATAAGCAGTAATTGTATTCCATAGAATTGTGACCTGTATACTCTAGTTCAATTACTAAATGCCATTGAAACAGTTTAATTTGAATGCAGTTTGAAAAAAAAGGATTTTTGTTTATATATATTTTTAAATTTAAGGTTCCTTATGCAATAGCTTAATCCTAACCTAAGTACACACCCGTCTCTTCCCAGACATGTTCTAGAGATAAGATAACTCAGGAGATGACGAGCACGTTTTTATCTTCCTTGGTTTAGACCTGCTTAAATCTTTCTTTCTGTCAATAGTAGGCTACCTCGTAAGACCACCATGAAGCTCCTGTTACTCTTGGCTTTGTTTGGATCCAACCTGGTAAGGATCTGGATATATACTTCCATTAACAATCTCCAGGGTAGGGGGTATCCGTACTCTTTCCAAAACATCCGACATAATTTGCCGCTTTGTTCTTCTTTTTCTCTTGACATGGTAGCTAATATTTCGGATGTACCGGCTGTTCTGTAGTTGCTTGCTCTGGTAATCTGTATGTATTGCCCAATAGAATGAGACGGTCTATGATCGTGGGATAGTTGAAAAAAAATCATTGGATACTCAAGGGGTGGGTGGGTACCATCTGGACGTCGCTCTGATGAAGAAAGACTAGTCAATCGGATTTAATGTTATATGGATAATATTCAGAAATAACGATTCGTTAGTCAGGCCCCCAACATCCAATTTGGGCACTATGGGCAATTTTACTCTTTAAAAGCAGAAATCAAACGTCTTTTGGTTTGGAAAATAGCACACTGTAGACTGTACACGTGTCAAAGAACTGGGAACTTTCGCAGATGTTAGCCACCGAGATCAGAATAATATAGACGGAATATAATGAATCTAATCCAACAACACCGATGAGTTTCGTTGAAATCTTGAGATGAGTCGCTTTTTAATCCAACTGAAACCATACTGGGAGATTATTTACTGTTGACATGTTGATTTTAAATGTTGAATAATCGATTTACGCATGGAAAATTTGATATTTTTTTTGTAAAATGCAAATGTCGCACGGAAATTATAAATATTTTTGTGGTCACGACAAGTTTAGAACCGACTGTTTATTTCTATGCAATTTTTAAGAACTCATATAACAGAACACAACTTGTACGTGCAATGTGTTTATCATATAAGCAAAAGGTTTCATTTGTACTTGATTCTTGTCGAAATGTCGTGCTTATATAATAAAACCAGTGATTGTTTCCCATAAAAATTGTGTTTAGGTAATGTGTTTCTCAATTAATAAATGCTACTTAAAGATACATTATGGGAGATTCGATAACGAGTTGGCAGTTCTCACTATAATAGTTAAAAACTAGATAATGTAAAGGCAATTTGCTGAAAATTTCATTCAAATTGATCCACTATGAACCAAGAACTAAGCGAATGAAATTTCTGCCTAGCCTCGGTCATCATTACTAAAGTCAGTACGATAAACAGCATAGTCTCGATTATCCATTTAATCGTTAAATCGAGAAGGAAAGTTATGCAGTAAATCGGCTCACAATCCACTTAAGATCGCAGGCTAGCGATGCAATCTAGAGTTGATTATGGTCGGTCGCAAAATCAGTGCAGTCGGTCGCAAAATAAGAGCAGTCGCAAAATAAGAGCAGTCGCAAAAGCAGTGCAGTCGGTCGCAAAATAAGAGCAGTCGGTATCAAAATAAGTGCTCACTACACACGTCACGCTACTCACGCAAAACTTTAGTATAAAATAACCTTGTCAACTTAATGTGTTTCACTCTTATTCTGTTGTGAGTATGTAGGTCTAAGAACAAAATTTACCCCAGGGAGAAAAATAGTCGGTCTCAAAATTATGCATCGCCGTCTTAATGAATTAATGAGGTAAACAAATAATGCCAGAATACATCCCAAATACTAGTCGGTCGCAAAATCAGTGCAGTCGGTCGTAAGATATGAGCAGTCGGTATCAAAATAAGTGCTCACTGCACACGTCACTCTACTCACGCAAAATAACCTTGTCGAATAATCATGTATGAAAAAAATGTTTTTCACCCCATGGCAAAAGAATAGTCGGTCTAAAAAAAAGTGCTCACCGCAGTCGGTCTCAGACTAAATGAATTAATGGGGTGTTTTCTGACCATCAGAATTCTGCAAAATCTCTCCCCAAAGTCCAGGGCATTTCAGAGACCAAGTAAGCGCCCCATTGAGGTAAAGTGCCCTCAGGCCCAGTCCTCAAAAATTAAAAGCTCAGTAACATATCGGCGTTCAATTCCATTATGCCATCATTCTTCAACTCCTTCTCTGTCTTATACTATCTCATGTCTATCATATTCACAGTTACAGTGAATAACCAAGTTAGTAGTACCACTAGTGAGTGAGTCGTGGGTCAAAAGACTGTAGAATTGTTAGTTCTACTCTCACAAAACAGGCAACATTGACAGATAGGCCTCAAGATTCTGTCTCATTTCTTATCCTCTCGTTAACGAGAATTTGGATCCATTTGCCATGAATTTGACTAAAATTGTCAGGCCCAGTCCCAAAAATTAAAAGCTCGGTTACACATCTCAAATTTTTTCGCGCCTGCGGCGCTCGATTCCATTATAACATCATTCTTCCACTCCTCTGTTGTCTTATACTGTCTCACCACTATCATATTCACGGTTATACTGAACTGCCTAGTTACGTTAGTAATACCACTGGCACTGGTGTGTGAGTCGTGGGGCGTCAGACTATACAAAAGTTCTGTCAACTCTTGCAAAACAGGCGGAATTGACAGGGGGCAGATCTTGTCTAATTGACTCACATTTCTGGTCCTCTCGTCCACAAGACTTTCTCCCAGCAATGACCTCAAACGCCAAGATATTGACTCAATTTTTCAAAATTTTCTCAGGTTGCTCAGTGTTATAGGCACAATCATATATGACATAAACTTTATGTCAACTTAAATAAAACTGCTTTCCAGCGAGACAACGATCGGCAAACAACTATATAATTATAATTATACAATACCATCTATGTTTTACCGGGGCGCTTTACGTTAAAGCCAGTATTTTGTTGACATTCATTGTGGGTGGGATTGTGGCTGGGGTGGCGCCCTAGATTTGGACCCCCCCACCCATCTAGATCCGCTACTGCACATGGCCCCTACAAAACTCGCACCTGTGGTGCTCGGTTCCTGACTGCGTCACTCGTACTAGGGGTATGGGCATCAGTCGGTCGCATTTTGGCTAAACACCCCCCCAAACAAAATCGTTATGTACGCCCCTGATTATGGTCTGGATAAGTTAATAAAATGTCTAATTAATAATTTACATAACATTTCAGGCCTAAAGAAAGACCTCCAATAGACAGATTTAGCTCTTGCATAATGTATGTTTAAAGATCATATTTCAAGTTGTATATACGTTACAGATTAAACTGATAAATAGAATTTACCGCTTCCTACCTGGTCATATAACTTGACAATATCCATGTTTTTGTTTGTATTTTTAAACAGGGTTTGTTGTTTCAACCATCGGGCTATGTCGACAGATTTAAAGATGTCATCTTTGAATTCCATAAATCACACGTAAGTTATATTTTTAATTCAATAATTCGCCCGCGCAAAGCGATCTTTATAAGGCCGCATAAATATGGTATATCTGAGAAATATTTGTATTTTATGATTCTGATCTTTTGATATATATATATTTTTTAGACATTAACATTGATTGTTTTAATACATTCGGGATAATATTATTATCTTAATATTTCAGAATCTACTTTTGGTAAAAAACAATCAATTGAAGGATTGTTATTTAGTTCGAGTTAATCCTCTCATCGAAAATTTATTCATGACCAAGCAAGGCCGATATTTGGTAGAGGTAAGACTTCGGCTTGAAGAAATAAACCCAATCAAAGTATCTGCAAATATTTGTTACATGGGTTAAACATTTTCCAGGGAGAAAGCACCCGGAACCCCATTCTGACAGTCCCTGCCCCTCCCATCAAGCATCGTGAATATCCTTCCGATGGACCCGGTAGATTAACTGATTCAAATAGAAGTTGACATGACACAGTGCATGTGTTTGTCACTTCGCACTGATTTGGGTAGATAGTTAACAATATTATCAGGATCTAATACCCGCTGACATTATTTGTATTACAACTTACACCGTACAAGTGTTAGGATAGGGATCTCATTTAGCTGCAATCTGATTAAAACACAGATCCTATTTCGTTTCGTTTTCAAGTCCAAAATTTCGTTTTACTTGTCTTTACTTCACTAGGATCTGAGAGAGTTAGATGATGCTAGGGATTAGCCAATGAAACGGTCTGTTACGGCGAGTTTTTGGCGTGAGGTGCATGGAACTGAGGGTAACCCACTAGAAACGTCAACGCTGATTGGTTAATGAAATGTCTGACGTCATAGGGTCAAAGGTCACTCGCATGACCTCTGACGCGACCTTCCACTACAACCGGTCAGATCTTCATATAGTAGACGCCATCGAAAGAATAAAAGAAAGCTTGCCAGGCAACGAAACATACGCCCAGAGCAGTTAAATCATCCGGGCAGTCAACAAGTGTTGTCGCATATTTTTCTTTTGTCGGCAATCAAACATTTATATTACACTGAAATCTGATTAAGAGTAACATCTCATTAAGTAATTATCAGAAAATCATTAGAATTTGTTTGGCTTCTAGTTCTGCCCCATGCTAACGTTTAATATACAAAATATTTATATCATGGATTTAGCTGTTCCAAGTTATCAAAAATCATTGAAAATCAATATACTTGTTCGTCTCAAGGCCTTAAACTCTGTGTATCAATCTAAAGTCAATCGAATGAGTACTTTGGCCTGTACAGCATCTGCAAGTAATCAAGTAATCAAGGGCGGTAGCTCTGGCAGTAATCATTGGAAATCCTTGATAATATATAGGAGTCATCGCCTCATGACCGTCAGCACGGTGTATAAATTTAAAATCAATCGGATGATAACTTTGGTCTCTAGAGCATCCACAAGATTTTTCAAAGTGATCAAGGGGCATTACTCAGGCAGTAATTATCGGAAATCGTTGAAAATCAATAGGTTTCTTCGTCTTATGAACTTAAACTTAAAAGTCAATCGTATATTAAGTTTAGCCTCTAGAGCGTCTACAAGCCGTGGATGAAATATAGATCTGTATTTTAATCAGATTGGTTTAGCTACTACGAACCATTGGTGGACAGATTATAAAATTGATTCCAATTTGTATTACAGGACGATATATACAAACAAATACAGAGCCAAACCGACGAAACTAAGGTGAATCTACCACAGATTACACTCGACTTCGGTGATTATTTGGCTAAAGCTGAATGTAGAAACGATTTTGTCTTTGAGCTCAAATTTACACCACCACAAACAACAGTTATGCCACAAGCAACCACGCCAATTCCTACACAAACAATGCCTACTACTACTATGCCCGTGACATCCACTACTCAGCCAGCAACAGCCACTACTCTGCCAGGAACACCATCTGTTTAGCCAGTGACCACAGGAACACGAATAAATCATGTAAATCACTTTTCATTGCGTTCTCCTTAAATTATAAAGGCTGATATGTTTTTCCCTTACATCAAAACTACCTACTGATCTAAGGGTTCATGGATAAGCTAGCCCCCAGGTAATAGAGGTATTTCTTAACTGACTGGCACCTTTAAGATTCTTAATGTTACCAACTCCTGTTGTGTATTCGTTAATAAGTCTGCGAAATTTGTCCTGATTGCACACTTCCAAAACGCAATGTTAGTCCCTGTTGGTTCCGGCAATTCGTGGGACCGCAGGATGACCATACGAGTAATTGGCGAAAAAAACAACAACCCAATACAGCGATAATCCTGAAACATTTTCATGAAATAAAGAGCTATATGTTTGCATGTCCATACTATTATATCCACAAAGTCCTTTCACCAACTGCATTTTAAGAAAAGTAGCTAACCATGGGGATATGACAATTGGTATCAATTTGCCCAATTCCAGGTAATCAATCAGGGAAATACAAACATCCACATACATATCATTTGTTGTAGATTTTATTGATTGTCATACAGAAATGATATTCTAACACAAGGAGCACACCAAAAAACATTTATATCAAGATGTAACAGATTATCAAATATAATTTCTTCTTCTATTCCATTAGTTTTCATGTCGAATTAAAATGTATTATAATAAAAAATATCCATAATCTAAGATAATAAAAATGTGTGTAAGTTATAAACAAGCCGCCTGATCTACACACGAAATATTGACTTCTAACACAAATCTTGTAGCTGCTCTTAAATACACTTTTGAAAATTTATTTTGGACGTTAGAGTTTTTTTTTAACTCCTGTAGACAATTTACGTGCAATAATTTCTTCGAAAACCACTAGGTCTCTCACTATCGTATTTCCTTTGGACAGGTTATTTCCGGATAATAGGATTTAGATCTGCCTCTAGATCATGTCGGTAATTTTACAAGAATGGTCCATGAGGTTCTCACAGGCGACCAAGAGTCGCCATATCCTCTAAAAAGATATAACAATTTTCCGAACATACAGGGGAGTTTAATGCAGAATGTTGGGTGTTAAGGTAATGTGCAGGTAATCAGTGAGTTTAAAGGAGTAAACTATCACCATTTCCTAAAATAGATTATCAAATTTTAAATTTAACTATCAATGATTCCTAATTCTAGAATTGTTAAATAGCAGTGCTGATTTTGCTATATCATTTTGTGGATATCACTTTCATATTTGTATACTTAAAGAATTAAACTTAAAATGGATTTAGTAACATGACATCACAATAAGCACTTGCACTTAAAACTAACATAATTATCTGTAAGACATTAATAAAAGCAATCTACATAATCATATTTAAACAATGTTTAATCTTTGGTATAATCGTCATCAACAGCTTTATTTTAAAATGATATTTAACAAAGACAATGATTTATAAAACAACAAAACAATGACTGCCAGAGACAATATAAGGTTCACAGCCTCATAGGCTACAAGAGATAAACTACTAAAGCTTGGTTAAAATTGATTATGGGGAAAGTTTAGTGGATTCTATTTAAAATTCTAACAATTATTGAAATAATTATTGAATTCTTAATTCTTAGTACATTTAATTTTCAAAAATGTATACAAGTGTCGAAATATTCAGTTAATTCATTGAAAAGGAATCAAAAACCTCAAAGTTTCTAGCAACGACCCGAGTTAAAGTAGATACCTAAGTTAAATCAAATCGGGACCCTTTTTCCCCATATATCTTTCAAATTCAATTTTATAGACTCATGAGCTAACTTTATATCGCAAAATAGCCTAGGTGGGGAATCCGCTAAACAAATCTTATATTGTCTCTCACAGAATAAAACACCTCACATAATAATAATGATTTAACAAATAATTAATAAATATTAAAGCTCTGTGACTATATTTATAATACATTAATCTATTATTATAAACAATATTTATTCTTTAGTAACCTTTAGTTAAAAAAAAACTACATTCTACAAATTTTAAAAATTAAATTGCCTCCATCTTCTACAGTGCAAAGTCTTGATTAAAATTAGGCGATATTAAGTGACAAGAATTATTCCAAATTTGTAAGTAAATTTTATAATAAATAGAAGAATAATCCATCAAAAGAATAAAAAAAAATCTTGGATGAACAGAAAGTGTTGTTTTGAAATTAGAGGGTACCGGTATAATTTATTTGTTAGAATCTTACTTTCATTTTTGAAATTAGGTTGTTGTTCAGACAGTAACTATCAAAATTTTATATCAGACTTTACAAGTAGAAATAAATGATACTTAAAGTTATTGGCTTGAAATTAAAACAAAGGTCACTATCACAAACGGGGTTACTATATATCTTAACATATCCAAACACTAAATACCGTGACATATATATACCTTTCATATTTAAATATATATATATAGAGAGAGATACATATATATTCAATCAAAACACAGGTCATTTGGCTTTCTCAATACTGTTTCATCAACACACAAAATAAAATATTCACAAACCAAATTACTGTCAATTATTATATTAGAAATAAACAGATATAGGTAGAAGAGTAAGGGGTTCTTGTTCAAATTGTATCTTTTCATTTCGTTGATTGTTTGCTACAATGGGCTGTTTTCCCTAGATGGTCAAAGATTGTCCTTAAAGATACATAATACTAAAACTAAATTATATTTGGTTCTTTCTTGATATATTACAAACCCCAAACATAAACTCACATTACTATTTCTAAAACAAGATGGCAGTGTGAAATCAACAAAAACTAATGTAAACTTTAAATGGCTATACTGTAGTTATAATTTATCAATCTGAATAATATTTTCTACAAAAATGATTTTTAAATAAAAGTACTTCCGACCGGGTATGATCTTCAACTTTGTATTTTACTTTCAATTCTGCCATGTGGGTGCTTTAAGCACATTTACTGATATTCTCCCCCACAAAAAATAATTTTCAGCAATTTGGTTTATGGATAAAAATGCCTTTTACATAAGTTTCATTAGATGAAAAATACACAAATAAAATATTAATGATATATTTGATAATATGATACAATATATATATAATATAACAATAACACAAGCACATTAATAATAAAAACAAACATATAATTTCCATTCTTAATTTACGAACAAAATGATCTTTTTATGTTATTTTCCCATTTTGTAATAATAATTTGTAAACGTACAATATATTCAGGCACAGTGACAGGATCTTCATCCAAACTTTAATGAAGGATGTAAAATGAGATATATATATATGATTAAAACCAAATATTAAGACAAGATACAATGTATATAATAGTTATATTTATAATATATTTATAGCACAATGTTGGCCACTACAAAGTTAGTTAATAAATTAACTTAGCACTACACTTATTAACAACAAAAAACAAAACAAACAAGACATCATCAGCAATCATATTCTTGGAGATCCAACATACGTGTACTTCAATATATACTTCACTAATCTGGTTGATACTGATCACATTTGTCTTGAATAATAACACCAAAAATAAATAGACATTACAGATATACTATAATGCAGGCGTAAGTACATGAATTTCTCAAAATATGGGATAAAATTTGTCCCCCATTTGTTTAAGTTTCACAAACTTTTATCAAAATTGATGCAAAGACGATTTCAAATTTCATTTACATGTACCTTCATGTTAAACGATTTCAGTTCCATTTTAAATCAATTAATGTAAGTTCAAGGATTAAAAAAGAAAATTAAAAAGTAAGATATGAACATACATGTATGCTTTACATCCAATACTGAAAACCACATATAAATATTTCCCTTCTTGTACACATAAAATATATATGTATTCTCATATTTTCCCCATAGAACTAGCATAACATAAAAAGTAAAAATTTATGTTTCACTAAGCATAAGACAGAAAGTACTGCATCTTTATAATAATGAATTATCAAAATATAAACTGCTAAATACACAATCCAAAAGCTTATAAAACTCTTTTCATATTCTGCCCGATTTGACCTAAATACTAACTTAAAATAAATTACATCATCTAAACCAACCAGAATCACTTTTATTTAATATTTTCATAATTCACAATCTGATTGCTCAAAAAGTTCCTGTGACCATAAAACAGAAAATGACATATGTAAAAAAAACAACAAAATAACAATAAATGATCGAAACATAATAAACCCTTATTAGAATCAGATGGTATTATACTGTAACAACATAAAACAATTGAAGCTAATATCCATAACAACTGGGACTATTTTGTCACAACTTAAAATACACACTGTGTATACTATCTAAACATTGTTTTATTTAAGTGACCTTCGACAGCATAAAATAAAATCTGTTATTCTGGAAACAAGCAACTTTATAGAATAATTTGTTAATTATATACAATATGAGTTTCACCTTTTAGTCCAGTCCATATTTAGTGACATCTGAGACAATAGCATGTACCAATTTGAAGTTAGGAGGCCATTGTTGTGGAGGTATAATAGTAGTATCAGACCAGAGGTCTCCTTAACGCATAAATTTGCTTCCTGGATTCAAAAAGTATATTTTGATGCAAATTGGTATAGGTTGATTGATATATACAGCAAATCTGTTAATTTTCGTTGGTCTATTTAAAATCCTGTATTTAGTCAACCTATGTAGAAATATGAAAGTCATATTCAAAGATCTATTTCTATTATGTATGTCTGTAATTTATACATGTAATAATACATTGTGAGGTAATGAAATGAATAGCCAGTTTGTTTACCGTGTGTCAAACCCGAAAAGTAATGGCCAACTCAACAGATTGATTTTATGACTTTTAAGCTTATTCTAAGACACACCTGTAAGGCACGCGTGAAATCCTGTATTTTCCCACATGAATCAGAGCTTTTAACAGTACTTGTCGCTATCAACTAGCAGACCTATCAACGTGCAGGCCTATGAATAGAAATATTGTGTCAACAGGTCCTAATGAAGCTTTGGGCCAAACGAGGTGAATCACAAGAATGGCATCTTTCAAAATAGCATTTGATTTTCATGTCAGCATCCTTAATTTCTTGACCAATTGTTTTGTCAATCACCATTTTAATTGTATTCATGGAAGAAATTTTTTGGGACGACACAAAACATTTACTGCTTGCATTTCACTCTTATCAGGTGCTTGAAATTAGTAAACAAGCCGACTTCCTCTTTATCTTTCCAAACCAAAATTTATATGTATGCAGCATGCCCAATCGTTAATTGGAACAACACATGGGATCAAACCAATTCAATAATTTGTTTTGATCTAAATCAAAGTGCTTATCTACTTTAATGCTGTCGTTATACATGTATATATATGTTACAGGTTAAAAAGATAAGTTTTAATATAGGACTAATTGTATTTGACCATTCAGTTAAATTTTTTTCTGACAAAACATATTGACAAATAAAAGACATGTCGATCAAGTGTTTCAAAAAACTATCCGTCAACCTACATGGAATGTCCCATCGAACATAAGTTTTTAAGTTACTTGTATTTTTCGTATGGAAAAATCATTAGGACTTTGCTTGAAAACAAGACACAAATTACTTGAAATAGCCACAACTTAAAAAGTCTCAAATATTTGTACATGTAAAGACACAGATACAATAAAATACACAAACCGGTACAATGATATGGCAAAAACCTCTTTGGATTAATCATATTAAAAATAAAAGTAAAATATGGATTTCTTTAGTCTCATGTACATTTGATAAAACTTTCGTATTTGGCTCAGAGATATTCTAACACCAGAGGATACAAATACAGTTCAGTTGAGAAACACCTCTCTACTGAGCATTTTTTAACATTTTTTGTAAAACCGGACAGTTTTGATTTGAGGATGTAGAGCTCGACTCATTTGGCGCTACCAAAGCTGTGGCAGTAGGTGAAGCCATCAAGTTGAATAAAGGAGACGAGCTTGACCGTGTGGTCGATTGACTTAACTGAAGATGCTGGGACAGTAGATCCATGCGCCCAGCAACAGCCAACGGTTGGGTCTGATTCAAGGGACTAACAGGATGAACTATGATACCCGAATCAGACAATTTAGGGATCTTAGATGCTTGTATGTCAGTTGCTGATGTACAAATTTCAGCAGATCGCTTCTGTAACAAACTGCTTGGAGGCAACTGATCATCACCTTCGTGTAAAAGTATAGTTCTGTTTTCGCAAGATGATGAATTTCTTTGGGTTTCACTAACTTTATCTTTGTTGGAGACTTTTTCCACCAGATCAGGCACTTTCACAGTTAATCCTGAAGATATCACTACTTGGTCGTCGGACGACAACACGACTTGGTCGCCTGACCGCCATTTAACGACAGACCCGTCACAATGTTTGATAGTTTGATTGATCTCGTTTATAGCACCCTTTAAACTATCTTCACAACCAGATTTTAAAAGGCTAGAAACAGAACACGACTCCATGTTCGATCCCGATTTACCAACACTCTTGACACTTGGAGACGTTTTCTGTGTCAATACTAAATCGCACATCTCATTCTCATTTCTTATAATCCATTTGTTCTTCCCTACTGAAATAATTTCTAGTTCAGATTCTCCGAAAAGCAGCATGTTACGCTCATATTTTGGCTTCTGAGGTTCTACCATGGGTATGGAAACAGCTGTTGACTTTGGTTTTTCCTTCTGTTGTTTGACAGGGGAAAGTGTGGCTTTAGGTTTTGTTATTTCCTTTGGAGAGGACGACAGATCCAATGGGGTACCGGCCCCAGAATCAGGAGTGCTTTGTGTGCTTATGACCGGTAATGTAGGAATTTTCACACCTTGTGTCATCGGAAAATATCCCATGATCATTCCTTGTGGAGACATTGCTGGAAATCGTGGAGTGAGTGGAACCTGGCTCAATCCCCGATCAGGTAAATTGTAGTCGTAAAAAGATCCAGAATTTGGAAATTTATCATAGTTAAAAGGCATTGTGGGGTAAACCCCACCATTAATGGGTGTCCGTGGTGACTGACTGGATCCACGTAGCGCAGTGTGGGGAGAGGGTTTCTGTGAGGATATGCGTCCTTCAGCTTTCTTGTCCGATTTGACGTGATTAACTGCAGAATTCAGTTTGGGACTCATTTGTGACATGAGGCTAAAATTGGTGGGACTTTGGGTAACGTTGTTCTCTATCATTGTGGGACTGGAAGATACAGACATAGACTTTGTGTTCACTGAGTGGGCTCCTTTTAAAGCATCATCACATACTTGTTCCGTTTTCAGTATTTTAATTGCAACGCCGTTGTCTTTTAAAGCACTGGAACTTTGAGCAAGAGCCAACTGATTGATCACAGCATCAAGGGTGGGACGAGAACTTTCTGCTTTTCCTTTCGGGCTGGTTTTACTGGCAACAAGTTCTTCTGTTTTGTCCGATTTATCAGAAATCTTTGGTGAACTGTGAGCTATTGGTAATAAAATGGCTTTGTCCATGTTGCCGTCTTGGGCAATACAAATAGAGCTGTTTGTGGATGAAACAATGGGTGATGTTTTCGTTGATGGGTCGGGACTGCTTGTGGATGATGAGACAGACACTGATATTGGTTTGGTGGCTGGAGAGGTACTTCCCTTGGAAGTATCTATGATGATCGTGGGATCGACGGTGGATGTGAAACTAGAGCTGGGTGAGATCTGTGACATCATACGATGAACAGTTTCAGAGTCCATTGTAATATCTTCACTAAAACTCATCTGTAAATAAAAATGAAGAGGATGAGAAAAAGATGTCCCATACATTTTCATTTTAAAATAATTGACAAAAGAATATAAACTATGTGTATCTCCAATCTGATTAAAACACAGATCCTATTTCGTTTCGTTTTTATAGTTCAAAATTTCGTTTTACTTGTCTTTACTACACTAGGATCTGGAAGAGTTGTTATCATTGACGTGTTCTAGAGATGTGAGGGATTAGCCAATGAAACCGTCTGTTATGGCGAGTTTTTGTCCTTTTGATGCACGGAACTATTGGTAAACCACTATAAACGTCAACGCTGATTGATTAATCAATGTTTGACGTCATAGGGTCAAAAGCCACTCGTACGACCCCTGACGTGAACTCCCACTATAACTTGTCAGACCTTCATGTAGTGTAAGCCATCGAAAGTATAAAAAAAACGAAATCAAATATAGATCTGTATTTTAATCAGATTGGTGTACCTCTTGATCCCTTCATATATCTAAATCCAGTCTATAAAAGTACTCATCAAGTCTTTCACTGATTAGAGTATAGATGCCTTTAAGATTACTCTATTAAAAGATACGGAATTGAATTCTCTCAATCTCCAACGATACATAACAGTTGACAAGGCATGTGTTAATTGAATGTGACATCTAAAACAATCACCACATCGGTAACCATTTGCTTGTGTTTGATTACATCACGATTCTACTCTCACCACACTAGTTATCTGATGAAAGTGTGATAGAGAGTGAGCTCTGTTTCTGTAGTAAATAAAGGCCAGTAGTGTCTATGTTTACAGACATCTGCCCGTACATTATCTTATTTAAAACAATGCACTTAAAACGCTTAAAGGTTCATCTTGGCCAGGTGACCTAACTGTAGCCACTCTAGTCATGGCCCTGTGACCTAACTTTAGCCATAGTTGGTGATGTATAACTGGATACGAGTTTAATTACCTCATCATGTTCTGTTAGTGAGTTGATATAGTCGAACCCTCTTCTGTTGGTGATAGCTTTATCGCGTATAATACGATTTATAGAGCTAATACTGGGTATATTCTTTTCTGTACAAATACCATCTTGTATTAATCTAAACAAAACAAATCATAACCCATTAAACAATAGATACTGTGATAAAAAGAAGATCAACACAAATGTGTATTGAATTTACCGGTAATGCCACTCATCATATTATACTCCATAGCAATTTCTAAAATATTTTTTCCTATTCAGGCCAAAGTGTCACGCATTAAAAGTACGAAACTTAAAGAGTCTCTACAGATATTGTAGGAATTTGAATGGAATAAAACTGCGTTTGACATCTCATCTAGACAATACTTTAATCATTTTGAGATCAAAATATTGTGATTTTCATTTCTATGTTAGTGTGTGCAATATGAACAGGAGAAATTTGCCAGGACTTATTCTGCTTCTAATTGCCACCTGTCCTTTAATGTACACACCAATGTGGTGGAATCGTTCCGACTGAACTACCATTGTGGTTGTGTACAGGCATCACCTCTGACAGCAGGGCTTGAAAAATTGGCTAATACTGGAATCAGGGTTTGGGCTTGTAACCAGTCTGACTCAATTGCTTGCTTTGTATCTTTACATCAAGACTTTACCCAACATTCTAATCAGGTTTTTTAACCATCCAACTCTTTATTATTAGCAGAAATCTTGGATCGGTGCAATATTTCTTATTTATTCACATGTTTTTCTTTTTTACATCTTGTTATCACTATTATGTGTATTGAGTACTGTATGCCTACCAATTTATTTTACTTCCAAATGTCAAGGCCAAGATCACTAAACTTAAGAAAAGGTCAAACCACGACATGTTGACAGTAGATGATGAAAGCAAAGTATGATAAATATACTTCTATCAAGTTACAATCAATTTTAGGCAATTTAAAGGGAGAAAGGCCGACTTACTTCTGACGTATTTCCCAAGCAAACATCTGAGGGTTCTCTATCTTGTACTGTCGAACACGACTTACTACATCAGGGGTTGTGACCTTTGGTTTACTTCCCCCAATCTGACCAGGATTAATACTTCCTGTTTTACGATATCTGAAATAATAGAAATACAATAAATAAAAACAAACAAACCAACAGTGAGGCTGATGTCCCCTGCCCAAATCCGAAAATAAATAAATGACACATATTGATTAATTGCACATTTATCTTTTTCAAAAGTATTGAGCAATCAAACTTTAGTGGGAAATGTTAATCATTGAACTCAGTCAAGACATTCACCTAATGAACATTAAACATTCTACCTCAATTAAAAAGTGAGTTGTTAAATTCCAAAGTCTCAACCAACAAATTGCTTATCGCTACTTAGCCTAAGCAGAATATGCTCATTATCGAACTTAGTCAAGGAATTGATGTAATAAAACTATACACCAAGTTTCATCACTCTCACTTAATTAGAACTAAAGTTATCGTGTCCCAAAGCATCAAATAGCTTATATTTGCTTATCCTAAGCAGAAAATGCTCATCTTCGAACTCCATCACGGTATTCACCTAACACCTACACCTAGTTTGAACATTCTAGCTCAATTCGAAGCAGTGTTATTGTGTCCCAAAGACGGACAGACAGACAGACAGGCCGATGGACAGACCCCTTTTAATAATCCGCTGCTTTCTTTGAATGGCGGGGGACAATAAAATTAAAAACAGAAATATCAGCAAGACAGGAAAATAATTCAAGAAGGTACATTTATATGTTATCCCAGAGTATGATTCCAAAGATCTGACCTCTGCTCTTATATCTTATGTTTTAAATACTTATCGAAGTATTTTAGGCAATATGTACTGAGTTTTGTTATGATGATTTTCGGCAGATGCATGAAACCTAAATATTGTTTGCTTACACAGCAGTAAAATTTACACTCTTATAGCTCTCTTACTTTGTTACCTTGAAGATTGAAAAAAAAAACCCAAGCACTCACCTGTTTAATATTTTACTGACACAACCATGTGACACTTGTAACTGACGACTGATTTCACACGGTCGTATACCTTGTAATGCTAATTGGAGAATCTGAACACGTAGATGTTCTGGTAGGGGACGTCCATTTGTAAACTGACGACCATACTGATTTATATTTCTGCTTGCTGTACCTGTGTAAAATACAAAAGAAATTGTTTTTAAAAGCTGAAGGCTCGAAGGGAAACAATTTGTTGTCATCAGAATACTGGTGCATATAAATTGAAATCGAATACCGTTTCAAGGCTATTGGAACTGATTTTTGGTATTCATTATTCCAGGTCAATTTTAAGATTACATTTTTTTTTTCTGTCTCAAGTAGGATATACATGTATGTACTGATAATGTTAATTCAATGAAATCAACAAATATTAAAATATAAATAAACTAGGAAATATTTGATTTGAAAGATTGACAATTTCTACAAATGCACCAAACGCGATACATAAATCAATAATTTCGAATGTGTTCGAATCCTGCGTTGGACGAGAAAGTTCATCAGGATTTTCCGCAAGGTTCCCCGTTGTCAGTGGTGTAGGACGGAAGGCCTGGCAAGGGACAACGCATAGTGTAGGATGTGACGAAAAACAGAGCTTTTGTGTACACATTGACATACATGTAAAAGAACCTTTGGTATTCGATATAAGACTCGTAGGCTGTACTGCCTGATAGCACACAGCATGGCATATGCCTGTTTTTATGAGGCCAGTTTCATTTCATTTCATTTAAAATTGACACATGTATTTCATTCTTTAATTTAATAATTGACACATGTATTTCATTGGGAGGGGGGGGGGGGAGAATTAAAATCCTTGCACAAGTCTAAATAGATTCAACAAATTTTATTGGAGTTGTCTCCCTTGAAGCACAGAAAGATTTCCCAATAATAGAGATATCAGCAGTCATAGCATTATATTACCCAATCCCAACCCCATACTGAAACCTGACTAGTAGTAGTGTTGAAAATCGGATCGAGATTTGTGATCCAAATACTTTTGTTGGCTATCCGAATACTATTCAGATAATTCAGAGACATGAAATTCTTGAACAAAATTACATCAAAAGTTCATATACTGGTACTCATAATTTCTTACTTGTTTCAATGTTTATGAGTGTCTGTGTATGCCGAGTATGAAATCGTATTTTCGATTTGCAAATTGTTTGAGCCACGAAGAAAAAAACGTGCCTACCTTTAGCCGTAATTATTAAGACTATCTATGACATCCCAAAAAATCATTGAGGTGAATAAATTTGTATAGTAATCTGCACCCTCCCTCTTCATTTTGCTCAATCAACATGAATGAAAAGATAGGTTGCCAGACAATGAAACATATGCCCACAGCAGCTATATCGGATATTAACTTTGACCTTTAGGGCGTCCACAAGATTTTTTGAAGTGATCAAGGACCATAACTTTGGCCGTAATTATCGAAAATCGCTGAAAATCAATAGGCTTCTTCGTCTCATGACCTTAAACACTGTGTATAAATTTAAAGTCAATCAGATTTTAACTTTAGCCTATAGAGCGTACAAAAGCAATTGTGGACGTGGGACTGACGGACGGACGGGGGCGACAAGATACAAGCACATTTCAATGTGGGCGTATAAAAATAAAAATAAAAATGTGCCATTTATTCCGCCAAGTTGTTTGCCTCGTTCTGATAATCTACTACTATTGAATAAATTTCATTGCGGGAAGTCAAAACACGGTCTAACCTCGTATGCCATAAACTAGCGCAGGGAATGAATGAATATTTTTGTTATTCAGACTACTGTTTTCGTTGCACTGCATTAATAATTTGATTAGTTACTATCACTAAATAATACACATAATGTTGACATTAATTATGCTCCGAGCTGCGTACGTGATCAATTGCATTGGGGAAAATTTCAAAGTAATCAGATGTAAAAATGGCTAAATATAGAGCATACGGAATGTCAGAATATATTGTAACGAATAGTAAACAGATAGTAAAATGATTTGGATAAACCTTATTTTGTATTCGTTAACGAATATTCGAATAGTAGTTTCAACACTAACTAGTAGCAGTCCTAGTATAATCAGCGGTTGCCAGGCAAGATACGCCCACATTTTGCTCCTGTTTGCTCACTACACTTTATTATTTTAGCATTTTCCGAGATTCTATCCAGATTATCACCCTTATTGTTAAAATTGTTTGACGTTTAAACTCATGACGTCAACTGGCAGAGTATCGCTATTGGAGAGATGACCACTGTCAAGATTGGTTGCATTATGCTGTTACGTCTTTTTTTTTTAAGCCTGTATTATTACAGGCCAGGACTGTACAGTGCAGTAGACGCTTATGGCTGGCCCCCGAATCCATTCACTTGTTTATTTTTTGCAATGTCTATAAACTGTCTTGTCCAAAGGTTTATCTTGTAGATTTTGTTTTGCGTGTAGTGCGGTCCTCCTGCACTTGCTATTAGAGTGTCTACAGGCTAAAAACATGATTTTGCGTACAATCAGAGTCCAAAATCCATGAAGTTATGGTCCAATAACATCATACATCCACATAAAAATGTGGGCGTTAAAAATAGTTACCTGTATTTCCTGCAGCGTCTACTTGTCGTTTACTGTCATCTAGATCTTCATCTGTTAGCGGACCTTCATCATAATCGTAACTATCATCTGATCCTGTATCACCTAGTTTACGTTCTGTTGTCTGTTGATTGGTTATACTGCCTTCTTGATTGGTATCATTCAACCTTCAAACAAAAACACCACAAAATCACTTCTGATCTGTTATAAATAGCTACTTTCTGTAAAATGTCTAAAATCCAAAGAACATTACCGGTATCCAAGATTGTGGAGGGCAAAGGGTAACAATTGTAAATTATGTTGCATCCATGTTCATCTAGACAAAATCCATTTAGCCTTCCAGCAACACGCTCTAGGGGTAATCCCCAACTGTATCTTGGTTTCGATGTTTCACATTAAAAATTTAATGCTTATTTTTTGCAACATTTGATTCAACTTCAATTACGTTTAGATGTAATAGTATGAAAATTCACCTGGCATCAACCATGGTATTGTCAGAAACAGAACTTTGAGTCAAAGTTTGACAAGAGATTTTCTGCAATATTGAAGTCACTGAAGGCAAATGATGAAATAAGGCCATTGTCAATGAGGCATATTAATTAATCTGCATCGCAAGGCAAAACATTTTGGTGTAAGCATTGCCTATGCTATTTATCTGGAGCGAAACTGATAAATGTAATTCCTTTCTGTTGATGTTGTTCGACGTTTACTCCAAAGGATGGTAACTTGTTAGGATGAATCTTGATTTTTTTCTAATTCCTCCAAAGGATTAATTATGTTATATTTTTATTAAATGTGATACTTACCTATTGGTTATATCTATAGCGTTAAGCATAGATTGCTGCTGTAATAAGTGTGTCTGTAACATTTGTTGCTGTAGAAAATGAAAGTAGGGCTGGGGAATGACTAGAGGTGCTGTTATTTCTACATTACCGTTGTTCTGATTTAATGCTGCCACTGCTGAGGCATCTTCGCTTGTTAATTTATCATTATTATCTGATTCAGTCTTTTTTTCTTCCTGGACTGACCAAGGCTCATTCTCATCATTTATACTAGAAGTAGTCTCTTTTGTCACGTCTTCTTGTTCTCCCTTTTCTTCATGTTGACTCTTTGATACCTCTGTCTTCTCCGAGTCAGAGTTACTGTCCTTGTTTTCATTTGTCTGGTGACAAGTTTCTTGTTTTATCTGCATGATAATATTATACGTAGATGGCAGCACAGAGATGTTACACGAACATTGTGCATCTTAAGGTTATAAAATGGTTTCTGATTGGCTGTCTTCCATCAAACCTGAAATAGAATATCAAAATATATAGAACTAGAACCTGATCCGGTTTTTTTTTTAAAATTTATGCTGGCTTTTTTTGTATCTACAGCCATATAAAAAAAAATACTGCTCGTTCATATTTTCGTGGATGATCATTATCCTGCAAACTACTACATCTAGTATGGTGTAAAAAATGACTCAAATTATACTCCAAGGAAATGGGAGGTCGAAGGAGTAAAATTTACATTAGAACTACAAAATCTGTAATTTCATCTGTAGACAGAGACGACAATTAGATACCGTTTGTAAATGTACTTGAATTCAGTTAAGCGTACAGTAAAAGCTAGATATTTGACACAAGCAATTAGTCACACCTTCCTAAAACTAAAACTAAAAGCTCCCATATCAGGGTTTTTTTTTCAAGGATTGTCTAATAAGAACCAAAACAATTTTTTTGTATGGCCTAATTCATATTTTTAAACTCAAAGAACCTATTAGTAGTAACACACTCAACTATTTATTCCTTTCAAATCCCCATTTATTCTGAATTATTCCTTTTGGTTGGGTTTTTTTTTCAGTCTAAATCCTAATTCAATAATATCTCACAATGATTTGAAGTTTAAAAATTGCCTTTTCGAAATATATTTTTCTTTTGTGGTGAAAGCAATTTAACAATTTAAATTTTCACATATTGAAAATGAATGATTCATTTTACCTTTGCTCAACTATTAACATTTAAATAAATCTCTATTTCCATCTTGTAACATCTGAAGAGACATATATCGGTACTTAGACCAAGGTTCGACATATAATAAATAGTCACTACAGATGTGTTGTTATTAAGCTGTCAACAAGAGCAAGAGCTAGGCAATTAAGTAATTCAACCATAAATGAACAACCAGTCAAGCAAAACATACAAACCCACATGTATAAGGAAACATTTTTCATAACAGAGCATCTCATGAACCGTTCAAAATATCTTATGAAACTTTGTACACACATGAACCTATTTATTACAGTAATGGTGCCATAGACATTTCACAGGTTTAATTATTTTTGACTCAGTTATTG
This sequence comes from Patella vulgata, assembly GCF_932274485.2. NCBI lineage: Eukaryota > Metazoa > Mollusca > Gastropoda > Patellidae > Patella > Patella vulgata. The sequence goes on from NC_065885.2 coordinate 53,256,737, forward strand.
GCATATCAGCTAATTGCAGGTTTCGTGGAGCAATTATTTAATTAATAGCTTCTGTGTTTTTTTCAACTTCAATAATACTAGCACGGAAATAGACCTCCTGTTAATTACATTATCAGTTGCTGTGGTTGCATGTCTTGCTGAGTTTTATCTCTTTCTGTTATCTTACTGATATTTTTAACGTAGATAACAAAAATCATTACTTCCATGCCTGAGAATATAAGACCTTAAATAAAATGCTCTACTGGGACATTTTGTACAACAAATCATTATTCTTGAATTAATCATTAAATGTCATTGCTGCACTTTTTTTTTATTCATCCCTAAGACTTACAAGTTTTGGCAATAAACATAAAAACAAGACTATTTAAGCTAACAATTGCACGTACTAATTAATTTTCAGCTGTGTGAACAACAAGCGATTGCCATGCAAAATCTGACTACATTTTACAAGAGATGGACAGAGAATAAGCTAAAAGAAAAAAAAAAGGAAAGATTTTTTGTACAATCTGGGGCCAATAAATCCAGGAAGCTATGATTCGATATGTGCAAGTATCAAAAGGAACCCAGATCTTTGGAATGCAAACATATACAGTAAGTTTCATAAAGATCGGATGCAAATTGTGACCTCTAGAGGGTCCCCAACCTTGGTATTACATACTTTTATAATATTTGCATATACATGTAATCAGGGGCCATAATAAAGCAGGGTTCCCGCGGCTTCGTCAAACATTTTTTCAAGGATAAATATACGTCAAATTCAAGGATTTTCAAGGACATTTTTAACCTAAAGTTACATTTTTTCATCTTAAAAATAACCAAAACATTACCAACTATCGTTATAATCTCATATTTAAAAGGAATTGAAGACATTTGAAACAAAATTAAGGATCTCAACTGAAATTCAAGGATATTTTCCTATTTCCGCGAAATTCAAGGATATTCAAGACCTTGAAAATGAAATTTTAAATTTAAGGATATTCAAGGATTTTCAAGGACCGCGGGAACCCTGTAAAGGAAGTTATGAAGTTACATTCTGAGATGTACGAGTATCAACAGGAACCGAGATCTTTGGGTAATAAACATACATTTTAAGTTTCATCAAAATCAGATAAAAATTGTGACCTCTAGCGTGTTCACAACCTTGCTATTACATACTTTTACACTATTTGCAGACATGGAGCGTCCATTTTCTCAGGCAGTTTCGGTCCGATTTTCACGAAATCCCAACTCAACCATCACTATTGTGTAACATTGATATATAAACGGTTTTTAAAATCAGATAAAAATTGTGACCTCTAGAGGGTCCGCAAGCTAAAAACATGATTTTTTGTACACTCGATAGATTTTAAGTTTCATCAAAATCGGGTAAAAATTGTGACCTGTAGAGTGTCCACAAACATGTCTACATGAAAACGTGGGGGGATAAAACCATTCAATTTGTTTTGTGTTAATTTTGACCGAGTACATTGTTTGTTTAAATATTCAAGTGCGTTGAATATTTGGATTTATTTAAGGTTTAAATATATTACATACAATATCATTCAAACAAAACCATACATTTGATAGCACATGCACTATTAATATTCTACTAAATCAACACTCCAAAGAAAACATTGCATAACTTAAGTAGGGTCATCAAGAAACCCACACCAGGGCCTTTTAATAAGCATTCAATACAGTCACTACATCTACATGTATGACGTAGTGCACAAAGTTTTATAAGAGTATCTTTATCACTGCTTTTTTTTTTTACACGTAGTTAGTTCTAGACAGATATAAATTTGTGGCAGACAGACGAACCTATCACCAAAACTTAAATAAGCACCACTTAACCTTTATTTCAAGACTTGTCAGTACTCTGCACAGTATGGTTACTACAAAACCCAGTTTTATCAGGTATTGCAATTAAAGAATGACATGATTTTTTGTTGTTGTTAAAAAGATATCCTGTATTCATAGGCCTACTAACATTACATGCAGTAATAAATGAGAACCTCTATTTCAAATTTTTTTTTAGTAATCATATTGTTAACTTGAATACGGCACTACACAAGTTTATAAACCTATATTAATTTTGTCCCTATTCTTATCAGTTACCACACTACATTTCTATATGCAATATAAACACCCTTCATTGAACATACATGTAATCTAATGCGTCAAAACCATTTATTTTAAGGAAATTGAATAAGCTTACCAGTACATGTACATTATGCAATCAATAACGGCTTCACATTATAATAACACGCTAGAATAAACCTATTAATATTATCCACCTCGCTATTCGTCATGCTACAATGGCTAACTAAGGTAAGGTTGGACAATTCACTAAGGTAATACAACACTTCAGAAAAAAATATACAGAAAACGCACAATGGTATTATACACATATGCATTCATTGGCATTAATGGAATGGATTTTAACAACTAAGTAGAGGATTCTCATAAACTCCGGAAGAACAGATTATGTGTCATTAGAAAAAGTGTTAATATATCTATATATAAAATAGAATTTGATTTTGTGTTAATATATCTATAAAAAAAAACCCCAGAAGTTGATTTTGTGTTAATATATCTATAAAAATACAGAAGTTGATTTTGTGTTTAAAATATATCTATACAATAAAACAGGAGTTGCTGGAATCTTCCACTTAGATGTTTTAATTCTTTTCCAGATTCCCCTGCACCTGTAAATCTGTATAGATTCTCTGGAAAAAATATTTGATCAGATACATTATGCCTGGGAATAAACCACAGTATCTAGAAAGATACTTATTTCCAGTAGAAAAGCACACAAAATATTTTCATTACAAACTTCAACAATTCTCAAGATGACCAACTTACATGCAAATTTTAATGGTCATGCATGCAATGTTACAAAGAATTCTGCCAGAACAGGGATGTTTCAACTTACTCTTATTCAATTTCCATCACAGGTGTACAAAGGACAAGAGAGAGAGAGAGAGAGAGAGAGAGAGAGAGAGAGATGGATTTAAGTCCTAACCATTCAGTCATCCAACCCCCCACCCCTCAAAAAGGGGCTTCAAAAATTAAGAAGCTTCTTCTCCACACATGCTGAGATTCAAAGCCATGATTTTTTTTAATAAATACAAAAACAGCTTTATGTAACTGAATTTACCACACCAACTGAAAAGAATGCACATACTATCAATGACATTTTCTTTTTACCAATATACTGGATTTTGTCACGTATACCCTACCTTATGGTTGCATTTGACGAAGAAATATAACGAGATAATACAAGTGAATACAAACAAACTTCTGTCCTCGCTTGACTACACCCATACATTCTGGCGTATATCACTTTTTTTTACACAGTCACACATCACAAACTATATCAGCTTTATACTCCCATGTATATGTGTATTATGCAAACAAAGTCAATGTAGACAGCTCTGGTCTCTTGCAATTAAACTTATATTATCAGAAAAGGGACATTATAGATTTCTAAATATTCAAATCTCAAAACCGAATCTCTAAATATGATTGATTTTAATTGAGAAAATTAACTGATAGATTATCAGCTGGACCCATTTTAATGACAACAGAAAACTGGTATCAAAGATCCAATAGGAGCCCTAAATGTGACTAGCTCTACACTTGTTTATTCATGCCTAAAATTACATGTACATCCCTTCAAAGTTCCAACATATTTTATATACAATGCAATGTAATCAAAAGATTTTATATTTTTTGTCTCCCACAATGATTCGGCCTGCAAATAACTGGATATTTGCAAGTCCAATAGAGCTGGTCTCATTAACCAATTATGGTATAATATACCCGCCGCCATGCTAAGAATACTGTTTAGAGAAACCGCTATTCATGCAACAAAAACACTTTTTTCGAATGATGAAAGTTTTGACAATTTAATTCATGATAAATGATATTACTGAGTTTTAAAGACCAAATGTTTAATCCTACCAACTGCAAAGGTACATGTAAAAGGACACACCCATGAATACATTAGCTAAAACCGGATACCAATTTCAACGCACAAAAAATCTTTTTAAAGTTTGACTGAATTAACTTATGATAGTATAAAAAGTATCAAAAGTATCACATACGTAAAGTATGAAACAAATTAAAATATTCTTATTCATTTGAGCAAAACCCCAGGTATGGACAACTAAGTCAAAATATAACATTTAAACTCATAGTCCAAATACTACAATAACCTCAAACTAAATGAAAATATATTTTAAGAAAGTGAAAAGTGTAAAAGTATAATTTCCTACTGTTCTGCTCCTACTAGGCTAATGAAGACAGGCATATGCCATACAGTGTGCTATGAGGGAAATTTTGCCAGGGCAGCTGCACTATGGCCTAGTCTTATATCAAATTCCAACTGCCAAAGGATCTTTTACCTGCATGCCAGTGAAAAGTGTACACAACACTAGTTAATCTTATAATACATAACAGCAGTCATAGTTGAACACAGGAATTAAGACTTAAAAGAAAGCAAGCTTTGAAATTCTGCGCTGGGTGTGAATTTTGAATTGGCACTGTGTATACATCATGTGTTCAAATTCGATTATATGCAAAATTTGAGACAGGTATACCAAGTCATCATATTGATACATTTTTTAGCACTTTTCAACAAAAAGGACAGTGGTTATATTTTCGATATTTAGATAAGTCAAACATTAATTTCAGTATGATATTATTCAAAATTAATTACATCTATGTTTTCTTGCTAATGAGTGACATTTTCGATATTTAGATAAGTCAAACATTAATTTCAGTATGATATTATTCAAAATTAATTACATCTGTGTTTTCTTGCTAATCCTAGACATGGCATCAACACTAGTTATTTCTTTTACCAACATGTATTGTCTTTATCTATTCCATTGGTGGTAAAGACAGTAAAGCATCTCATTTGCAAAGGTTATTGAAAGTTCCATTAAAGACCATATCAGGAGGTCAATCTTCAGGCAGATGCATGGCCGGCTTATTAATTAGTGGATAAAAATCACTCACTTTAATCAAGATAATTACTTGATTCACTCAAGCATGAAATGACCTTTTGACCCAAGGTGAAGACAGTAACCAGATTTACTTTGTGTGTGTGAGGTAAACAATGCTGAGCGCATTATATCATCTTTTATCAATCATATTAAACAACTTAAAGGGACAACATACCAACACTATGGACCTGGTATCGTCCAGATTTTAAGAAAAAAGGAAAGAAACTACGCTTATCTAAAAACTAAACCCCTTTCAAAAAAAAAATAATAGTGTTCATTTCTAAAAAACATCCTGAGAAACTGGACGGTCGTAAAGCAGACGTTCGATGTCAAAAGTAAACAGTGTTTCTTAATCTACACGGTAGCACAAACTGGGCGGTTTTTGGTGAATCTTGACGGCATTTAACACATTCTTGACACCAATCTATTAACTGGATACGTGTATTAAATTCTAGATGATAAGCGTAGTTTCTTTCCTTTTTTCGTAAAATCTGGACGATACCCGGTCCCTAGTGCAAGTATCCTGGTATTGCATTGTAAATATAAGGGCTTCACAATATGTTGTGGTCAAGGCCTGGTTGCAGGGGTTAAGCAGCTCTTAAACTAAAGTTGAATCGATTCTACACAAAATTTGTTTTACAAACATGGTTTGAGTCAATGTGGAGATATACATTTGAATCATTTGTTAGACAACCGAAACCTTTAATTCATAACTGAAACTAAACTTTGCATAAAGGGAACGATTTCCTGTTGCCTTGATGTTAATAATGTTATAAAAATTCATTTGTGTAGATTTTTAATAACATGTCATTCCACTTCCAAACTTCATGGAGGAGGGACAAGCATGCTCCCAGTCTCAATATCTGATACCCCCAAATTTATGCAAAATGAAAACCTGATGATCCAATTTTATTTGACTGATGTCGAGTCTTTGTCTTTCCGATTAAATGTCAAACTGTAAATTCTAGTTCTTAAAATTACTTAGTGCCCAAGATATCATTATGTGAATAAAAATAACACCTACTTTATTTTCTCATTTACAAATGATAGAACTAATTGTCAAGAATTAGCACATACATCTCCAGGTAATGTGCTTGTATAATTAGTCAATATATCTTTCCGTGAATAGAATAGGTCAATTTGCAAGTGGTTGAATTTCTTTCAAACTGTAAATTTGTGCTTTTACATGTACTTAGTGACTAAACTATCATGTTGAGAGTGAGGGAGAGAGGGAGAGTTTAACTCCATTCAACACAAACTAGGTCATTTCGGGACTAACATATGGTTCAATTTTATTTCAATAATTGGCTTGCATGTAGGGGTCTTTTTTAGCAGTGGGAGAAAAACCAGAGGACCTACTCGTTGTCGCATACAACCCGAGAATCAAAACCACGCAATTTGACTCAATGATAGACCTTATGATGTATCATGTTGTGAATAAAAAATAACAGTGACTCAATGTTAAGGTTAGAATTAGCATAAGCAATATTTCTACACAATAACATTAAATACAAACATGAATAGTTCACTATATTAGCCTAAATCAAAAACTACAGATGACACACTCTCATCCGTGAACCTTTAATCCATATGGGAAGCCACACTGTCTCAGCAGTAAGTGCTGACCTACATGTATGATGAGTCCTAGGTTTGATCCAAGAACGTTCCTCAAGATTTACTGCCTGATTTTTCCCTTTTAGTGGTGCTGAAAGGAGGGCTAATCATTTGGATGGGAAGAAAAAACGAGATTCTGTATAATCATTCGCATGTACCGTGTACGCAATTCGAAGAGTAAACCGAAACACTGCTGTCAGGGCAAAATCTCCCTTTATATTTATATTTATAGCACATTGTTTGGTGTATACCCATCTTCATTATTTACATTGGTGCAGAACAGTCAAGCATTAAACTACAGAGAGCACACCTACTTTAGTACCATAGATACATACTCATTAGTAAAGCAAGTGAGCCATAAAGATAACATCACTAGTCACACTTCCTGTCCAGCCAACAACTAAATTACAGACACAATTATTATTGAGACAGTCGATCAATGATTGACCAGGCTGGACAAGCAGACCATCACTCGCTACTGGCTGGATGAACAAATGTGACCACTAAATACACAAACCGCTATTCTTATCTTGACCAAGATTAGGGCATTCAAGCGTAGCGACACACAACCATGCAGTACAAATAAACAAGCCCTAGTACATTATTAGTATTGTTAGCATTTTGTCTGAGTATCCACTGTCTGAATGAACAAACGATTTAACAATGGCCATACCTGTGAGATTACAACATGTAGCAATCAACCTTGTAGAAAAACAAACAGGCACCATTATAATAATGTTTAGAGATTTAACTCCAGTTTATGTTAACACAGATCAATATGTGTAGTTCATTGTTAGTCTATTAGTATAGTATCACTTCAGTACATGTAGTTGTCTGAGAATTGCAACACAACAATGACCAACAAAACAATACATTTACATGTACTATAGACAATAGTTATAGTCAGGATTTTCTGAGGAGATTCGACAAGAGACTTGTATCTCATTGCGGCCTAGAAATGCACAGATTAACCTATGAGAATGCTCTGAATCCAAAATTATTTGCTTATAATTATTAATGTGTTCCTTTGAACTCTTGGAGATATGTTCTTAATGATCATTGAGTGGGTAAACATCAACAGAAATCAAATATCTGTTTAATTAAAGCTAGGGGTGTAAAAAGAATTTTCAATCCACTAGCCCAGGGTTAGTAGTCTACTGTCAGACACTAGTCTGGTATTCATTCCCACTAGTCTGTAGTTGGACAAGGTACCACCGTTAATATTAGCTTGCGTGTAACTTGATAGATGGAATAATTGAAGAAGAGTGGATGGGAATGCTAAAGTCTGCGCAAAATTCTCCTCCCTTGCACACAGGCATAATAAATGTACATCAGAGATGCTATAATTTGGCCGGTCAGACATTTTTAGTTGGGGTTAATAGAGGCCAGAATTAGGTCTCAAGAAGTCGTTTGTTAGCTTCAGAAAATGCTGTCAATAAGCTTCCACTCCCTCTAATAGACTTCAACTACAAATATTTTTATGTTATATACATTGTAGCATGTGTTCTCAATACAAAAAAAATATGTGCACCTCGCTATTTTTCATATTTAATTCCTGTACGGTATTCAAATTGATGTCAACGATATTCCTACAAAATTATGTATCTTCGCACTATGATAGAAATAAGAAAATAAGCATACCGACTCGTACCTGCTTTAAATCCACGCTAGTAGATAATATTCCTCCAAAATTATGTGTCCTCATTTATACTGCAGAAAATGAAAGCAAAACATCTGTGATGTCGAAACATCATTTGTCTTCTTTATAAAACAGTACTTTAAAACTACATCAACACCCGTATCCAATACGGGTATGGTCCATATGTTATTGGCCTATGTGCTAAATCTCTATTCTTTGGCACCTAGAAATGGACACAAATGGGTTGCAACGCATATAATAATGTAATGTGAATATATATATAAACTGATTTACATTCAATGGTTTCTGTTTTTACTGTAAATTCTAATCAGTTATGTACGCGGAAAGTCAAAATTGAATGACAGTCTTTGGCACCTGGTTATTTCAGTCTACACCGGTAGTATTCTCGTACATGGGATATGTTTGGCCTCATCCACCGAGTCGCTTCATACAACTGGCGCTCGAAAGCATTCTGGCACACGATTCGTGTGTCAATATTAAAATTTTCATTTTTTTCTTAAACATTGGATATCAGAAGCCCAACTTTTCATGGTAAGATAAAAACATCAATACTGATTTAAACTGACCAATACGTTGTGTTTGCAATGTCGAAGACTGTGAATTATATTGAGTTAAAGACTTGCCGTCTTTAAACCGAGAAAAATTAAACTGGTGTTGGATTGGAGAAATAAAGTGGTTTATTTTACAGTTTATTCATCTATATCACTAGTTTAATTCACAAACTATAAAAACTCAGCAGTGAAAGGGACACTATCCCAGGACAAGTACAGTTAAATAGGTCACTAGCCCGTAAGTTATTTTTGGTAGCCCTGAGCACCAAGCTAGTGGATTTTTTAAAATCTTGTATAAAGCCCAATTTCCTAGGACTGTAGTATTTACTATTCGAAACCTTCTACCTGAAATTATTTAAGGGGCATTAGGTAAGATTACATGAAGAGCTGACAATTCTCGCTACAATAATTAAAAATAAGATGAGAACAGAATATGCTGTAAATTTCAGTCAAATTACATCACTCTGAACCGAGATATCAGCGATTCAATTTTAGGCTAGCCTTGATTGTGATTACTACCGTTGCAAAGTCTCATTTATCCATTTTTACGTTAAATCATTCATCACAAAACGTATTCAAATCCACTAAATATCGCAGGCTAATGATGGCATCAAGAGTTGATTATGATCTTGATAAGTTAATGTCAAATTAATAATTTAAGATATCATTTAAGACCTAAAGAAAGATCTGCATTAGGCAGATTCAGGTCTTGCATAATGCATGTTTAATTCTTCTCATTACCTAATTTACTTAATCTTTTCATAATACTTTCTGTGAATCACATGTAAGAGCCATAGAAATGAGAATCTTTACACAAATCAGATTCCATGATTTACACTTATTAATTACTAGGCATGTTCATTGCCTTAAATTCACATATTTAAAGGGTTCATTTCATCAAAAGAAACGGAAAGCCAAAAATTATCATGTACCTACTTTGATTAATATTGCGAAAAATTGTACAGAGTGAAAACAGTAACGATTAAACTTTCCCTTTAAGTGTACTGTAAGCTTATGTACATGTAGAGAACCCCACTTCAAGTTCAAACATTCCTGTATTTAATGTCTGCCTTTCTGTACCAAGGAATATTGGAATTTTATGTGACATAAGTACTGGTGTGTTTCTCAAAAAGTCTGACATCTATCCAATAATTAATTCAGCGTGACTTTGAAACACAAGAAGGAAATGATATCAACCGTGACATAACATAAATAAAACTTATATATAACAGTTTCTAGCATTCAGGGTATTCATATTACAACTTCAAATCCTTTTGAACAAAAATAGCAACCTTAAACATGTAAATATGCATTCATGCAAACCTGAGCTCATAATATCAAAGAAGAAGAAAAAAAAACCTGTACCCTAGATAACATTGCACAGAGATCTCATAAATTATATGCATTCATGCAAAAACTCATTTTATCATATAGTGGAGAAAAATTCCCCCCAAATCAACAAAGTATACATGTATACCCCAAGACAAAATTTATTTACATGCACACTTTACGCTACATTGCACATCAGTATGTTTTAAATTTCAATTTATACCTACATTGTATGTTTATTCTATGCATCAACTGGTTTCCTTCATTAATAATTTATCTCCTGGTACATCTATATACCACCAGGGTAGTTAGTTTTAAAACATATTGCTCCAGATCCTTTTCTTTTCTTACAAAGAAAAAATCAGGTTTTTTGTAATTGTTCACAATGTTTCTATACATGTAGTATATTATCAAAGATATCAGATGTTCTCTTTATTTCCAAACTTCAAGACATGGAAATAGAAATCTAATTTTTGGGGGTCGCTGAACTGAAACTCATGCTTCCTTTTGAGATAATTTCTTGTTTTTAGATACAATTTTAGATACAAACACAGGTTCTAAATCTGTGCCATAAACTTTTAAAATACCAATATATATATACCAATTAGCCAGCTCTAGTTACTTTTTAAGACAAACTGTTAATGCAAAATTAAACCCAATCAAATGCTTACTCGTTTTAAGACAGAAGTAGGCCTACAGTAAATGATTGTCAGCAATGTGAACTTCTCAAATGAGAGATGGTATCAGCTGTTCTGGGCAGTAAGCATACCCTGCCTGGTATCACACCTCATTTACTTAGAATTTAACAATGTGATTAATTTCTTTTGTATTATTGTCCATACTTACGGCTTCATTGTCAATACTGTAAATATTACCCTCCACTTATCTGAAGATTAAATTAATGTCCATAGGCTTAAAAATATAACTCCTGATTTAAATCGGGTTAAAATTTAATCCACCATATCTTGACATTATAACAAAAGCAACCAGATTATCCAGAGAAATACCGATCATTAATTATCAATATTACACCATACAATATATACTATTGTCAGAGTTTATCACCACGCGGTATGTCTTTGCACATTGCACTTAGTAAAGCTTCATGAGCTCAAATAGTATATTTGTACACTAGAAGAACAAGTTTTATTATTTACTGCCTTACACAGCTCAATTCAAGAACACTTACCACAATTGTATGGCAGTTATATAGTATGGTACCACTTGAATTATAGATATTATTGTGTTAAAAAAAAAAATTAAATTGTATTAAAAGTTAAAAATCTTTAAGTATTGTTCACAGTATTTCAATAAATATTTCAAATATCAGTACAAAATACACAAGTTTCACATCGAATGTAATGTCCACAGACTAACTGATCTTATACATGAATAAGAAGAGAGAGAAAGATCGGTTGAGTGAAGTCTGTTCGTGTTGGAATGATTACCACGGGAACCAGTGAAGCGATTCTTTTAGATTAAACTCATCAGAATCAATGCATCGTTAAACAAACCAGTTCATTGTAATGCAGGGGGGTTACAGCTTTCGCACACATATTACAAATTCAGCAGCACACAACATTTAATTATCCAAGTGGCCTACCTGGTGGTATATTTTACATCATTTTTGGCCCTGTAGGGAAATAAAACCCCAAACCAATAAAACCAGTGGTTGCCAGGCAAGATACACCCACACTTTGCAAGGGATGGTTAGAGAACAAGTTTAAAATAAACTTGATTTTTCGTACTATAAGTTCAGGGGTCATAATCAGAGCTGCCACAACCAGTACCGCAGCCCAATTTGCGATACATATTTTGTCTGTTGCTAATCAAAAATTAAAATCTTACGTTTTTGATTCGCAGTAATTGGGAATCATTAATATGCCTGTCATTTGGGATATTGACACTAAGATTTATCCACATTTTGAAGACTAAGAAGGCTTTCTCAACACTTTTAATGTGTATATAATGTCAAATAAAATTTAAAAACAAAACTGAATTCTCCATGTGACATTTTCTTCTCGAACTACCCAGACTATGAATAGGGACTATTAAACCAGAAATAAGGAATCAAATGGTACTACTCGTGTTGCGAGACATGTCAATTTCGAGTAATTATCAGTATTCAATTTGAAAAAAATAAATACATGTAAATGTATTGTAAAATGAGAAATCAAAGTAAGAATTTACGTAAAATAATATTGTTTATATATATTGTGTGTTTTTGGTTAATCGAGTTTATTCGTTAATATTCTGCGTGTGTCCTACTGAACAAAAATAGTAACACATGATAAAAAGCAGGCGAATTCGTTTTCTAACGTAACGAAGAAATAATTAAAATGAGCAGGGCTTCAGAAGCCACTGGCAAGAATTGGCTTCAGACATAAGACCTAACCAAAAGTCTAAATCACATTCACAAACTGCACAGTTACCTGTAGCAGTGTTAAAAAAATCTAAGAATGAAATCTAATCATTTGTTATGAATTTTAAAGTAATATCTTGTTATTCAGGTGTTGAAACTGAAAAACTGCTAATCAATTTTAAATATGCTAATCAAATTTGGCAAAATCGGACTTATTGATTAGCAGTGCTAATCAACTGTGAAAAATTTCTGACAGCCCTGGCCTTCATCCAAGAAGTTATGGTCTGAAATGCGTGAATATCGAAAGGGACTGAGATCTTTGGGATATTAACATACCTTTTAAGCCTCATCAAAATCGGACAAAGATTGTGACGTCTAGAGGTCCCCAATCTTTGTATTACATTCTTTTTTATACAATTTGTGTACATGGAGCGAGAATTTTGTCAAGCAGTTTCGTATCGATTTACTTGATATTCTCAGTCAAACTTCACTATGGTGGAAGGATGATATATTTAAACATTTTTTAAAATCGGGATAAAAATTGTGACATCCACAAGCTAAAAATGTGATTTTTCTTACAATCAGGGGCCATAATCCAGAAAGTTATTTGTCTGATATGTGCGAATATCTAAAGGAAGTGAGATCTTTGGGGATATAAACATACATTTTAAGTTTCATCAAAATGGGATAAAAATTGTGACCTCTAGATGGTCCACAACCTTGATATTACATATTATTTGACTACAGACAGGGAGCAGCCATTTTGTCAATCAAAATTCAAACTCAAGCATCATAATGGTGGATCGGTGATATATTCAAACGTTTTTTTAAATCAGATAAAAATTGTGACCTCTAGGGGGACCACATGTTAAAAACCTGATTTTTCGTTCAATTAGGGGCTATAATCCAGGAAGTTGCAGTCCGATATGTGCGAATATCGAAAGGAATCGAGATCGTAGGGTTATAAACATTTATAAATCGGATAAAAGTTGTGACCTATATAGAGTGTCCATAGGTTAAACAAGAGCATCGCTAACGCAGCAATATACGTCCACATTCCTGTTTTGTTTGATATGGTCCAGTTTGCATTGAGGGTCTGTGAAATAAAACTGGGTTGTAGGACTGCTATCAGTTTAACGTTTCGTTCACATTAACAGAACACAATTTTTATTTTAAAACAATCGATGTCTTTATTCTAAAAGCATGACGTTTAGAATAGGTATCCCCATTTCAAAAGGATCGGTTAAGAATTGCGGCCTGTAGGCAAAACACAAGACACACAAACATTAGGCGTGACTCTGTCCCAAGGGGTTGAGCATGCACCAAAAATAATAATAGAGGCCAGCCTTAGGATTAAGGAATAAGTGTAAAAACGTAGCCTTAGGCTATAAGGAATAAGTCTAAAAAAAATTTCAAGATGATCGATTAAGAAATGCGGTCTGCAAGTGACACACAGACATAAAAAAAGAAAATGGGCGTAGCTCTGCCCCTGGGGGTTGGGTATTCACCACAACTAATAGGGATGTTCCTTAGGATAGAAGGAATATGTATGCTAAGTTTCAAGGTGATACGATAAGAAATGCGATCTGTAGATGACAAACAAATAAATAAATATAAGGGATGGGCGTGGCTCTACCCCTGGTGGTCGGGCATGCACCAAAAACAATAGGGATCATACTTAGGGTATAAGCAATTCATATGAAAAATTTTCAAGACGATTGATTAAGAATTGTGGCCTGTAGGTGACACACAGACATAAAAAGAAAAGAAAATGGGCGTGGCTCTGCCCCTGGGGGTAAAAAAACAATAGGGGTCATCGTTAGGGTATAAGCAATTCATATGAAAAAATTTCAAGACAATTGATTAAGAATTGTGGTCTGTAGGCGACACACACACATAGAAAAAGAAAATGGGCGTGGCTTTGCCCCTGGGGGGTGGGCATGCACCCAAAACGATAGGGATGTTCCTGAGGGTACAAAGAATAAGTATGCAAAGTTTCAAGATGATACGTTAAGAAATGCGGCCTGTAGACGACAAACAAACAAATACAAAAATGGGCGTGGCTCTGCCCCGGGGAGGCGAGCATGCACTAAAAACAATAGGGATCATCCTTAGGGTATAAGGAATAAATATGTAAAGTTGATACGTTAAGAAATGCGGTCTGTAGATGACAAACAAATAAATAAATATAAGGAATGGGCGTGGCTCTGCCCCTGGGGGTCGGGCATGCACCAAAAACAATAGGGATCTTCCTTGGGGTATAAGGAATAAGTATACCAAGTTTGAAGAAAATCCAGTAAGAATTGCGCCCTGTAGGCGACACAAAGACACACGAAAAGAAAATGGGAAATGGGCGTGGCTCTGCCCCTGGGGGTTGGGCATGTACCCCAAACGATAGGGATGTTCCTTAGGGTACAAAGAATGTGTATGCAAGATTATAAGTTAAGAAATGTGGCCTGTAGACGACAAACAAACAAATACTAGAAATGGGCGTGGCTCTGCCCCTGGGGGTCGGGCATGCACCAAAAACAATAGGGATCTTCCTTGGGGTATAAGGAATAAGTATACCAAGTTTGAAGAAAATCCAGTAAGAATTGCGCCCTGTAGGCGACACAAAGACACACGAAAAGAAAATGGGCGTGGCTCTGCCCCTGGGGGTTGGGCATGCACCCCAAACGATAGGGATGTTCCTTAGGGTACAAAGAATGTGTATGCAAAGTTTCAAGATTATTAGTTAAGAAATGTGGCCTGTAGACGACAAACAAACAAATACTAGAAATGGGCGTGGCTCTGCCCCGGGGGGTCGGGCATGCACCAAAAACAATAGGGATCTTCCTTGGGGTATAAGGAATAAGTATACCAAGTTTGAAGAAAATCCATGAAGAATTGCGCCCTGTAGGCGAACCACAGACACACACACACACACACACACACACATACATACACACACACACACACACACACAGACAGGGGCGACGGCATAATACGTTCACATTATGAATGTGGACGTATAAAAAGTAAATTTTTGTATAATCAGGGGCCATAATCCATGGAGTTACGATCTGATACATGCCAATATTGAAAGGTACCAAGATCTTTGGGAGATAAACCTATATAAATTGTGTCCTATAGAGTACATGTATCAACAAACATATTGTGGACGTCCAGACATCTGGACGGAAAGTGGCGACAATAATATATGTCCACATAAAAACGTGAGCGTATAAAAGGTACAAAATACCTAGCCAAATCAAACCCATTCTTCATATACATGTAACCTGGTTTTTGGAAATAAATTAGATGGGGGTGGGGTTGATTTATTTCCATGGATTCCCCAATTTAATGTACAATGATGATATCTGATTGCTGGAAACGGCTGAACAGCACTGTATACTGAAGAAATCAATCCTTGAAATCAGGGGTTTTTATGCACTTGTGTATGTACATGGCAACAAAACAAAAATCAGAAATAAACTATACACATACTTATGGAAAGACAGCTCTACTGATTTATTTAGGCGACGTTTCGAAGAGTATTCTCCCAATATTCTCAAGCTAATACAATATAACAAAATGTGAAGAAACATATGTAGACAAAGTTACAACAATAGAGCTGAAATTTTGTCTATATATGTTGCTTCACATTTTATTATATTGTATTAGCTTGATACTCGAGTTAGCAGAGTCTTTTTTTTATCTTTTTCTGAAGAGCATCATCCCCCAAGAAGAAGATGAGTAGCACTTACGTGTAGGGCCCTGTTCCTGGTCCAAATCTATGGTTGTTTCTAGTGATTGTAAAATAATCCTGGTTCAATAATCCCAGTCTCTATAAATAATGACAGGGGAGCCATTGCACACTTCTACTGGACTTGTTTTTCTTCAATGTCATGCAACAGGGGACTGTATTCTAAGAGAGACTTCTGAAGTTCAACTGACAAGGTATATCAAAAGGAAATTTCCCTAAAATTTCAATTGTTAATTTTGGTACGTACGGATGGATATGCTACATTGCCCAACCAACCCAACAAGACCCGCATATTATTCATGTGATCACAACAAATAATCACCCTTTAAAATAATGGACTAGCCCAGTAATGATAGTGTAGCCAAGTTACATTAGGTTTTGCTTCAACGCATCCCCTGAACTACACTGGCAGGCACATTTTAAAAACTATTCAATCGTGGAAAGCATCCACACGGAAATTGACGCCATAATGGCGCTGTGCCCTACAGTCCAAATTCAGCATCACTGAGAGAATTACTGGAAGTGGTGAGCATGCGATCGTTAATCTCTATAATAGATAAGAAAAACACATTTCACGTCTGAATAACTTTAATGTATGGGTGAAGGCTTCTTCCTTTCAAAAATCATTCATTCATGGTTGAATATAATTGTCTTTTAGTAAGAAAATCGAACTATTTTAAACTAAGTTCTGAAACAACAATGCCTCAACTATTTCCATCAATATTCACCAGTTGAAAGGTACTGGTTTTCAGTTGAATAAAAAAGAACAAATACACACAACCATTAGGTACATGTTGTTCAAGTGTATAGGAATAAAGTTTAGTCATAAACAAAATGAAGTGAATTTCGATAAATAAATGTTCATATTTCAACACAAATTTTAAAATATTACCTTTGACAAATAAACATGGTTATAATCCCAAATAAATTTAAACATATTATCAATTGTTCTTGATAAAATAAGTAAGCATACTCTGTCAAATGTACTACACACAAACCTGTATTTTTGTAAGTGTTTGTATATGAATACAAAAATCAGTTGATTTAGAGAGTATTTTTATATCCTAAGTACATCATGCAAAACATACATTAAAATTAGAAAATCTAATGTGTAAAATGATAAAAAATAAATCTAAAAAATACAAAGGTAATAACGGATGCTGAAAGGAACTGTAGCTCACATCCTCCAGCTATGATTCTACTTCGTGAAATTAGTTTAGTTTTCTTGCCGTGCTTCACCGGTTTCCATTTATTATGTAATTATCTGGCTGAGCGACTTCTCTTCTTCACTTATCACAAACTTTAAGTCTTGTCAAAACTCAGATAAAAGAGGTTTCACTAAAAAAAATTCCTAATCAAGTTTTCTGTGAAAGACTTCAGCGAAAAAAAAAATTTCTGAACTGAAGTACTGAAAAATATCAACCATGTGGAAAGTTGGAAGCGAACGTGATCGACCGAGTGGAAATATTGGGAAATTCTGCACTCAAGAGTCTTCAAAGAATGGAATAGCAGTATAGGACAATGTCAGCCATCTCCATGGTTTTTCTAATTCTGCATACCACGATTTCGTGCAAGATTATCTTTTGGAATTGATGGCTGAAAACTCGAGACATGCATGCGAGACGCATCAGCGATAACGGTAATGATGAAACCAATGTAGCGAGAATAGAAATTATTGCTTTCCATCTCAGTTAGTGCCTGCTTCAATTCAATAATCGTTGAACCGAGATATGGCAGCAGGCAACGAGGGATTGGTTTTTATAAACAGGTTCTAGTTCTAGATAATAACACAAAAACACGATCGAGATAGTATGCAATATCCGCCACATCCTTATCTATTCATACTCAAAAAACTATGCAAAACCACACAATTTCACCTTCATTTTTGTCTTTTTGAGAATATTTATTAACATACATGTATACAAGTACCACAATAGTATTTATATGATAAAGATACTGATGAATAAAAAATTTATATATTACTGATCATACACAAAAAATTCTGAGGGGTAGTCATGTCAAAACAATTCCACTAAAAATTCAAAAAATTGAAGCGGGAGAGGGGGGCAAAAATCATTGTTAATTTAATCAGATGGATATTGTATACTACAAACAGGAAGCAGTTCTTTCAATTAAACAAGCTTTGTATTTATTGCTTCAGTAAACCAACTAAAAATATATGTCCATTACAAATGTATCAATCTACTTTCTTTCAGCAATGAACAATTCCTTTGTGTTTTTATATCAAGACCATACAAATTCAAAGTGAAATATTTAACCCTAGCTCCTGTAGGAATTAATCTTACAGAACCCATATTGTGTGTGGTGCAGTCCCTCTGCAGTCTGCGCTTACATGTACATGTACCTGTCTCGGTGTTCCCAATGCATTCATTTTTTTATTTTTTGAAAGTCTATACAAGTCCAACAATCATGTGATCCATGAACATACATGTACCTAGCTAGACTCCATCTTGTAATAAAAGCATATTAGTTTTTTCATCAAAATTACGTTACAGGGGAATTCATTTTCATAAAAGCTCCATCAGAGTGAAACTTTTGTTAATATCAGCGTATCAATAGGCTTGTTAAATAAGTTCTAATGTAATATTGACATTTTCCTCTTTCTTTCACCTACGCTAATATTCCGCAACGAAATTCTATAAATTATTTCTCTCAATTGTTCAGGGACAATATGACCATGTTATATGTGCCTTGCTGACAGTTTTGCACTGGTGCTTCTGAACAATTTCCTCTCTCAAATCTTGTGATTAACGCCTCTGCATAACGTTCAATATGGTACTCACTACACCAAGTCAGTGAAGCGATTCGTGAAGTTTGGCAACCACAATTACAATGTCAATACACAATATTGCACTATACATAAATGTATGTACCTGGTTGAAAAACATTTTATGACTAATAACGAAAGAGAAAATGGTGTTAAAACACCAATTTAACAAACTAGGTCATATCGGGACCAACATTAAAAGGAGTAGTGTGTCTGTCCTAATAATTTATAAATTATTCAAACAAGAGCAATGCTACCGCTGCAATATACGTCCACATTCTTGCTTTGATTGATATGGTATTTTTAAAACTTAAAATGAAGAGAATGATGAAATGGCTGCAACAACTGTAATATGGCAAAGAGGCACAGAAGGCTAGGTGTTGGGTTTGTTTTGACAAAATTTACAGACTAATTATTAACAAAAAAGTGGGTGTGATACAACCCCAGGGGGTTGGGGCATGCACCAAAATAAATACATGTAGTTGCTGTCTTTACGGTATAAGGAATAAATATGCCAAGTTCCAAAATAATCCATTCAGAATAGCAGTCTGTAGAAGATAACACAAAAATTGGGCATCATGGATCTGACCCAGGGTTGTTAGAAATGGAACAATATAAATAGGTACCAACCTGTTATTCAAATGATTGATATGCTGAATTTGAACAAAATCTGTTCATAACTGCAACTTGTAGAGTATTTACAGACAAAAAATTAATAAAAAAAGTGGTAGCGACACCAACCCTGGGGGTCAGGACATGCACCAAAATAAATAGTTGCTACATGTATCCTTACGGTATAAGAAATAAATATGCCACGTTCCAAGATGATTCATTCAGAATTCCAGCCTGTAGACAAAAAATTGGATCCAAATCTGTGAATATTTTCAACTTTTAGATTATTTACAGACAAAATATTAACAAAAAGGGGGTGTGGCACTGCCCAAGGGGGCAGATCATGCAACAAAATCAATAGTTTGCAAAGTTCCAAAAGGATCTGTTAAGAATTTTGGTCTGTAGGCAACACACAGACACAAACAAAAATTGGGCGTAGCTCCATCCCAGAGGGTCAAGCATGCACCAAAAAAAGGTCATCCCTAGGGTATAAGGAAAAAGTATGAAAAGTTTTCAAAAAAGACGATCGATTAAGAATTGCTGTCTGTAGGCAACTCATACACACAAAAAGAAAATGAGCGTGGCTCTGCCCCAGGGGGTTGTGAATGCACCAAAAATAATATTGATATTTAGGGTATGCAATGTTTCAAGTGTATCCATTAAGAAATGCAGCCTGTAAACAACAAACAAACATATACAAAGAATGGGCATGGTTCTACCCCTACGGATCTGCATGTACCAAAAACAATAGGGATCATCCTTAGGGTATAATAATAAGAATGCCAAATTTCAAAATGCCCATCAACAATATACATGTACGTCCACATTATGAATGTGAATGTATAAATATCCTATGGATGACATAAATGAAATGGGGTTAACCTCAAAATTTTCGGCAATGACATCTTGACACCCTCATTCAGAGGCATCAGGCCAGAAGGACCACAATGACTAGTCAGCACACGTTTATCCTCAGCAGTGGGATCTCATATTCGAAAGATTAAACAATTCTCTTTATTCTACCTCCCTGCCAGATCAAAAAATTGTTTATCAAAGTTAAAGAAAAGTGTGATCAATTTGGATAGTCATTATCTTCAATCATTCAGAAGGACCCACGCTTAGAACTGATCTTGTGCCCTACAAGCCTAAAGTTGGTTTTGGCCTACACTACATGTACATGGGTCAAAACACTGTACATACCTTGCCAGACCAGTAGTCCGGCACCACTGACTTGAGGTTAAACTAGAGTTGAAAAATCTCAACAAATTTTATTTGCCAACACTGGAACTCCTGGTTGGTACTCTGCACAGTACTCACAGAGTCACTCATTGAAGCATCAATCGTAGTCTTGCCATATGATAATTTTTTTTAACAACCATACAAAGTAAGATTTCCAAATCAATGTGCCATCTTGTCGACAAGACACTCGAATTCAATAAAGTATTACGCTTATCTTATAAAGTTATGCTTCACTGATTTCATACCATTAGTGACATTTCATAGCTTATTGAACATGGATGAGAATTTTTCAAGATGATAAATAAACCTCAGGTGGCTCTGACTCCACACAGGATCAAGTATTAATCACCTGGTGTGCTGTCCTTATTATGATAGCTAATTGAAATGAAATGAATACCATGTTCGATGGCAAATATGTACAGACCTGAAAACTTTGATATTTTATTGAGGAATTTTTATTGAAAGAATGGAAAGATAGGGAGACAAATTTTGTTAAACATCCACTTGTGCAAAGAGGTGTTTCGTAGAGAGAGATAAAGAGAGAAATGGAATTTAAGTCCACTCCATACAAACTAGGTCATTTTGAGACTAACATGGTTCAATTTTATTTCAATAATATGCTTGCACGTAGGGGTCTTTAGCAGTGGGGGAAAACTGGAAAACCCAGGTGTTCAGTAGAGGGAGGAAACCGAAGTAGTCTGAAGTACCTGTAGATACTAGGCAAACACCTAGGGCCGACCCAGAAGGGGGGTTTGGGGGGTACACCCCCCCCCCCACCACATAAAAAGAAAATTGTCAAACAACACTTTTTATGAGAAAAGTGTCATAATTGTGTGCTTTATCCTTTATCAAATTCAACCAGGTGCATAATTTTTACCCGATCTGGACAGTAAAACCAATTAAAGCTGTTTAAAGTCACCAGGTCAACCTCCCCCCCCCCCCCCAACACCAAAGATACATTGTCTCAGGAACCTGGTACCCCCCCCCCCCTTTGCAAAAATTACTAGATCCGACCCTGTGAACCATATGCTGTTTGGAAATTTTAGGCGAGTAAATAATGATCAAATCCAGTGGCAATCTGGGAGGTGTCTCAAGGGTCTCCAGAAAATAATACAAATTTTAAAGCATCATGGGTGCAATGGAATCTTAAATTTCTGTTCTGTAATTGAAAACTATATATCGGAAGTTCTAAAATCTGTAGCCTATAAATCTTTATTGAATTTGTTTTAGCGATCAATGGACAGTGCTGCAAGTTGTCGAGTTCCTTTGAGCAAGTTCAGTACAATTTAGTATTTGTCCTTACAATTAAAGAAGTGGCATGCTGTGTAGAACATCTGGAAAATGCATGTAGTTAACAGACATTGTTTAATGATGAATGCCAATAACAAAAAAAATCTTACCCTTTCATAAGACTTCATGAACGCCTGTCACAAAGATTCAGGTTGTAAATTTGATGATAAAACTTATAATTATGTTTCTAGTGGTCACACAAATTCTGAAAAGATATATAGACCAATAATCTATTAGTATACAACTGGGCAAGTTAGTTAGGCATATGCAACGCTCGAAATTAACCACGGCAAACCCGTGGTAAAAGCTGACACAACCCCCGTCTGTCAGGGCATAATTTCACGAAATATTCAAGCTTATGGATACATGTAGCTTACTTCCACTCTTTTTGACACTACAGTAATAATAACTATAATGGTATAATACATGTACCACTTACATTAGTTTTTGTTTTGCATACATGTATGTATAATAAATAAATTGATCCATCTTGAAAAGTTCAGAAAAGTATTGCTTTTAGTGTACAAAAAATGCTGTGGTGCCGTAGCAGTTCCATTCTGCCACAGCATTTTTCATTTTTTGTGCCGTAAGAGAAAGGTCTTAATTTCGACGACTGGTTACTATTTAAAATCACAAAAAGATGATTAAATTCTTTAATTTATTATCTAATTTCATATTATTGTTAATACAATAATAAACATTATAATTTTTTGATTAATATAAGCCATTTCTAGATAGCAGTGTAGTGGTGAAAGACTTATTCAGTCAGGCACTAGATAGCAAGTGCTCTCATTCTAACAGTAAAGTCATTGTATAACTCAAGCTTTCATGATCTCAAAAAAAAGGTTACAAATTCACAGAAACACAAAACAACAAAAAGGTTAATTCAAAACAAACTGCTCATTTTATGACTTTGAACACTTAATAGCAATTTAATTATTCTCTAGGGCATGAGCAAAAGGAATTTATATCTTTTTAACAAATTATCGATAAAAAAAGAGTCTAATCATGAAGTCATATATAAGTCAGATGTGGCTAGAAAAATCTGAATCAGGACTACAAATGAAAACAATATTACAAAACATTCCATGATGATGTTAAAATTGTTTACTTCCTGTGTTTTCAAATAATAAGCATACATATTTAACCATTTTCAGGTAGACTATGTGGGAGATAAAAAAAAAAGGTGAAAACAAAAAAAATTTTTTACTGTGCACCGCCACTGAAATCAAGCAAGAAGTCAATCTAAACTTTCAGATTAAGCAATGTTACTACAATGTTAACTGTATAACGGTAACTAGATATGGTTCCAGGACTCAAGTACTGCTTGGTACATGTAATAATGTTGTAATTGATAATCTATCTCCATTAGTCCAGTCGGAGCAGAACAGTAGGACGTTAAACCCCATTTCATTTCATGTAATTGATAAATTACGCCCACTGCAGCTAAGTCTTCCGAGAAGTCAACAAGGGCTGCTGCATTTGTTTATTAAATGAAAACATTTACAACACACTAAAATCTGATTATGAGTAACAACCCATTACGCTTCTAGCTCTGCCCTATTCTAACATTTAGCATACAAAACATTTAATATCAATTGCCATAATCATAGGAAATCATTGAAAAGTGATAGGCTTCTTTGTCACATGACCTTAAACACTGTGTATAAATTGAAAGTCAATCGAATATTAACTTCAGCTTCCAGAGCATCCACAAGATTTTTTTTTAGAGTGATCTGGCCTCAACTCTGACAGTAATTATTGGAAATCATTGAAAATCAATAGGATTCTTCGTCTTATGACCCTAAACACTGTATAAATCGTTGAAAATCAATAGACTTCTTCATTTCATGACCTTAAACACTGTGTATAAATTTAAAGTCTATCAGATATTAACATTAGCGTCTAGAGCATCTACAAGATATTTGAAAGTGCTCAATGGCAATAACTCTGGCAGCAATCATCAGAAATCAATGAAAATCAATAGGCGTCTTCGTCTCATTTCCTTAAATACTGTGTAAAAACTTAATATCAATTGCCATAATCATCGGAAATCATTGAAAATTGATAGGCTTCTTTTCGCGTGACCCTAAACACTGTGTATAAATTGAAAGTCAATCGAATATTAAACATGCATTATGCAAGAGCTAAATCTGATTATTGCAAGTCTTAATTTAGGCTTCAGATGTTATAGAAATTATAAATTAGATTTTTATTTAAACAACAAGACCAAAATCAACTCTGTAGACCCACGGATGGCTCGGCTACAGCTCGGATTTAAATAGGATTTCACTAATTGATTAAATCAGATAAGGGGTAACCTGATGAAAAAACGTCTGTTAGATCAAGGCTAAATGATAGAGTGTACTTAGTGAGGCCGCTGTAAAGCGTTTCCGTATGCCATTGAAAACTTTACTTGATAATCGAGATATGTAGGTGGAGTTAACGCCTGTCAATCAAACGATCAGTGAAGGTGAAGTCACAATTCGCTACCATTTCTAGGCAAATATTACAACGATGATAACTATGTTCAGAATAAATTTGACTGAATTTTTCAATATATTCTTCTTTCATCATCTACTTTTGAACTGTTATAGCAAGAATGGCCAACTCTCTATAAAAATCTCCCATAATGTATCTTTAAGTTCAGCTTCCAGAGCGTCCACAAGATTTTTTAGAGTGATAAAGGGACATAACTCGGACAGTAATTATCAGATATCATTGAAAATCAATAGACTTCTTCATCTCTTGACCTTAAAAACTGTGTATTAAATTAAATATAATTGGATATTGTGGACATCTGACCAACAGTCGGGGGCGATGACAATTGTGGGCGTATAAAAACAACCTTAACAATTCAAACAGAATTTGAAACATATCCATTAAAAACTGTAATCTATATCGTGTTTACAAAGTTTCTGTAAAGTGAGTGGAGATACATACGCCCCCAGCGGCTGAATCGTCTGAGTGGTCGACAAGGGTTGTCGCATATTTATTCCTTTGTAGGTAATTGGGGGCCTTTACAAGATAGTTCCATACAGATCAGATTATAATTTTGGCCGTTTGAGGGTTCACAAGGTTCTACAAATTGAAACAAGGGTCTCATCTCTGGAAGTAAATTGGTGAAATTTGACAGGCTTTTTCGTTTCACAAATTTAAATGATGCATATAAATTTCATACATATCGGATGATAACTTTCATCAATCGAGCATTAACAAGGTTGAACAAAGTGAAACAAGGGCAATAACTCTAGAAGTAATAAACAGAAATTGCTGAAATTCAATAGGATTCTTCTCTTTACTAATTTAAATGACGCATGTAAATTTCATACAGATCGGCAGATAACTTTTGATGTTGGAGCATTCACAAAGTTCAATAAAGTGAAACAAGGGCCATAACTCTAGACGTAATTAACAGAAATTGCTGAAATTCAATAAGCTTTTTCGTTTCACTAATTTAAATAATGCGTATAAATTTCAGAAAGATCGGATGATAACTTTTGGCGTTGGAGCGTTCACAATGTTCAATAAAGTGAAACAAGGGCCATAACTCTAGACGTAATACACAGAAATTGCTGAAATTCCATAGGCTTCTTCATTTCACTAATTTAAATAATGCATAAAAATTTCAGAAATATAGGATGATAACTTTTGGGGTTAGAGCGTTCACAAGGTTAAACAAAGTGAAACAAGGGCCATAACTCTAGAAGTAATAAACAGCAATTTCTGAAATTCAATAGGCTTCTTTGTTTCCCTAATTTAAATATTGCATATAAATTTCACAAAGATCGGATGTTAACTTTTGGCATTAGAGCGTTCACAAGTTTCAACAAAGTGAAACAAGGGCCATAACTGTAGACGTTATAAATGGAAATTATTGAAATTAAATAGGCTTCTTCATCTCACTAATGTAAACAACATATTTCAATTTTAAAACAAGTGGATGATAATTTCTATGTGGGCGTATAAAAACTAAAGTACATGTAACTATTGCGTTCACAAGCCAATTGTTGATGGACAAACCAGCCAACAGAATGATGGCATGATGCATAATATAACACAATGAAATGTGGGCATATAAAAATCTGTATACATGTTCACATGTTTCCCCAAAAGCAGAATAGAAGGGGGCCCTGACCTGCCTATGTTATTTGCCTCTCTGCTCCGTTTTAATTTGCCAAACTACATGTAAGTACCCCTGCCCCCTTTCTCCTCACTGCAGTGTCATACTGACCGTATCTTCCCACAGTCAAAGTAACACAGGCCCACGGTACATTTCATTTCAAGATGTTTATTACCTACACAAAAAAGTTTGCATTTATCGTGGACAACTATAGTTTGGACACGTCCCATGATGTTTTCTTTTGGCATGAACGAAATAGGTTTGAAAACTGGCAATTTAAATTAAATCACTGACACTATCAACAAGAAAGAGAGAAATGGTGTTTAACGTCCATTCAACAACACAAACTAGGTCATTTCGGGACTAACATTTTATTTCAATAATTCGTTGGCGCGTAGGGGTCTTTAGCAGTGGGAGGAAACCGGAGGACCCGGAGAAAACCCACGAGGTTGAACAGATGACCCTACTCCTTGTCACGTACAACTGGGGATCTATCAATTAGAATCACATTGTATAATCAGACCAGTAAACCACTTGTCATCAAATTTATTAATAATTTGTCAGGACAGTTATTACATATTGAAGCATATCAAAATAGTCTAAAAGTACCCTGCCACAAGAGAATGCATTGGCCTAAAACTTCAATAGGTCTTCAGATACTATTTTTGCATAGTTTTACAACAAAATTATGGTTTTCATTTGAAGTGTTTTACAATATTATAAGCATTTAAAACTTAACCCCACAAACGCTTCAGGAATTTGGGTCTCATTTTGTAATTATTGCACAGCCTTGTACAATTACAGGCTTTTCTTTGGTGTGTAGTGTCTGAGAAAAAACCCCATGACAAAGCCGACTACAAAGTGCAATTTGTTACATGTTAGATTTTAACAGTTTGTAACATTCTTATTTCCGTTTCATATGTTCGTGCCATATATAGTTCGGCTAGTGTCAGTGGCATAACCATGATTTCTCACAGATAGGTAGGAAGTGAGTAGGACACCTAAAGTTTCTGACAAAGATATTTAAGAAAAGAAAGGTATTCATGCAGAAATAATGTATTCTAGTACATTAAACTGTAAAGATTGATAAGTATACTTTTTACGAATTTTTACTTTTATATACAAGGATGCATGTAGGCACATTGTACTGGTTGTTGTTTATAACATTTGATATATTAATTAATACAGTAGTGTCAACCACAAGAGGATTTCCTATTAATACTATTGTAGTGTATTATAGTCTCGGTCATTCAGAACCTCCTGGTCTTCAACGTACAGAGGGTCTGGGACAATTGTCAATATTTGACATAAAGTCCATTGCCCAGGCGTAACCAGGAGTTTGGTTTTTAATGTGTTTGATTATCCAGTATCCTTGGTCAATCAAGTAATAGTTGCGCCCCTTCGAGCAATAAATCCCATAATTCTTGCATTAATATAAAAAAACATGAATTGTGACGACGATTAATTTTAAAAAAAACCATAGATATGGCCCATGAAGAGAGAAATTTTACAATAAAAAAAATTATAAGTGTTGGATATTGAACTTGCATGCAATCAAACGGATTATTTGAAATGGCATTCTTAAATTAAATTCATGGGTGTCATCATCTTGTTTTAGAACGATAATATAGACAATGACCTATTATTCTCAAATGTTGACAACACATCCAGATTAATATTCGTAGAATATTTTTCTGGATGCTAGAGACTAAGTATACCTGTATTAATGCTATTGTTGTTGTAGTCTCTGATTGTCATTTCAGGGATTTGTAATCTATAACCGTGCAGGTTATAGTATAATTTAAATCTTGAATATTTAAGATAATGCATTATTAATTTTAAAAGTGAAAGCCTTCAGATTGAATTTATTTAAACTCTCGGGACAATAACTTTTCTATTCCTTAATTGTAAGTGTGCTATTAAAAGGTGACTAGCCAAGGGTGAAATGTTATGTAATCCTAATGACATGTTAATTTATTATAATCCCTTATTGTTTATAAAACTGTTATAGATAGAAAGTAACTGACAATATGGCCTGCCTGGTGAACATGCCAATCGTATGATTAATCTATTAATTGTTTTATTTACCA
Source organism: Patella vulgata (assembly GCF_932274485.2). NCBI lineage: Eukaryota > Metazoa > Mollusca > Gastropoda > Patellidae > Patella > Patella vulgata. The sequence goes on from NC_065885.2 coordinate 53,285,131, forward strand.
TTGTTTTATTTCTTATATTGTACATTATTACATCAATGCTTATTTATGTCAACACTTGATCTAGCCAAGTGATTAGAAGTAATTCCATATAAATATGTGATTGTACTTGATACGTCAGTCTTTTAGGTCTATCCGACTTAGTAGCATAGGTACTAGTCGGTTATCCGCGGTCCTGTAAGTGTATGTAGATAATTGTTATTATAAGTTTCCAGTATTAAAGATTTGAAGAACCATTCCAGACTCTTGTAATATCTGACGGACCCCAAGAACCACAATTTCAATTTATTTAAAAATAACAAAGATCCGGGTCAATTATTACATAATATCAACCTCCAGCATTTACAGACAATTTGTCCCGACTACGCTGATATCATTATTTACCTGAAAAATAAAGTAGTACCCGAAAACAAATGTGAGGCTGATAGAGTTGTTAGTGAAGCAAAATCTTTCGATATTATTGATGGCATCTCCACCATATGTAACCACGTTATTTCTGGTCTTATAAAATTAAGACTGAGTCCAAGTAACTTCTATGTGATTTATTAAACATAGATAAATCAACAAATATTTACAAGAAAGAGTGAGCTATGGTTTAGAACGGATCAGATCTCTCTCTTTCTTGTAAATATTTGTTGATTTATCTATGTTTAATAAATCACATAGAAGTTACTTGGACTCAGTCTTAATTTTATAAGACCAGAAATAACGTGGTCACAAATCCCTTGCAAACTACAACGTTTCTGAAAGTTGAATGTTTAAAAGGAATATGATCAGTCCAAAAACTGTTGGTTCTGATCAGCATTTACAAAACACCAAAAGATTATGTACTGTTGATATTTAGATTTTATGTTCTTAATTAAATGTTAAAACAATAGCATGTTTTAAGCCACGAAAAATCAGATATAGTGAGAAAAATGCAAATGGTGATCAGCAGTTTCAAAACAAAAAACAATACATGACATTAACATAAGAAACACCTACACTAACTTTGAACATTCTAGCTTAATTAATAGCATTGTGTTTCTAAAAAAGTGTAGTGGACAGACGAACGAACCAATTTTCTTTGAAAGGCAGGGGACATAAAATGATAAAACATTAGACATTAGAATAAATTCCTTTATGTTTCCTGTATGATGGGAATTAAAACCGGTGAGATGTGCAACTGTCATATCAGGTATACTGTAATTAATGATGTCATCCAGGGACATAACCGTATTCTATAATTATACTACTATAACTATATGTACATATACCCGATACAAACACATCACTGGATTCTAAATAAAACATCAAACGCCATCACCAGATTTCATTTATAATTGCAATTTTACATGCCAAGTAATATAAGTAAATACACAGAGAAATGATCATTTTCCCCCAAGAGTTTTTTTGAAGTGTTTAGTTTGTCATTGATTTGTAACCTGTTTGAAAGATAGGTTGCCAGGCAACGAAACATACGCCCACGGTAGCTAAATCGTCCAAGCGGTCGACAAGGGTTGTCGCACATTTATTCCTTTAATTGGGGGCCTTTACAACACAGTTCCATACAGATCAGATAAATTTTGTCGTTTGAGGGTTCACAAGGTTCTTCAAACTAAAACAAGGGTCTCAACTCAGGAAGTAATCTACAGAAATTGTTGAAATTTGACAAGCTTTTTCGTTTTACTAATTTAAATAATGCATATAAATTTCATACTGATCAGATGATCACTCTGTGGGTAAACGGCGAGTGGTCAGTCTCCTTTTCCGATTATGTCTGGACAGTACTTGAACAGTACACTTGTGGTCCCCCCCCTCCATTTGAAAAGGATATGGGTAAGTTGTACATACATCATATGTTTGACTAATAGTCATCATGCGCAATTTTATTAATTAATTGCATTTTATTTCTTGGATATTACTGTATGTTTGATGCTTTTATACTAACATACAGGTCTGCTTCCAGTCCCACACCTTCCCCCGAAGTCGCACTTTGACATTAAATAATTGAATAGTGAAATATTTTTCAGTTTTGGAACATACATTATAAGAAAAAGATTAGATTAGTTCTTTCGGAATTTTTCATCTTATCTTGTTTGCTCACCTTGGATGCAAACCAGGAAATAAGGCGTCCGTTACGAGCACAAATTCAGGTTTTTTCAGGCAGAATTCCTTTGGTAGTGCTGGCTTCATTACCAAAGCAGCAGCTATAAGATATCAGCCTACTAAAATGACACATGAACAGAGTGTCTATATTGAGATTTTAGGCAAAGAATTTCCATTCAAAAATTTGACAAATAATATGTTTCAGTAAGGGCAAATTTACTGAAAATCGATGTACATGTATATTATTATTATTATTATTATTGTTCGATTTATATAGCGCCTCATTACACGTGAAGTGTTTCTAAGCGCATATCACAAACATATACTTCAAACACACAGAAACAATCAAAATCAGGAGAACATAATTAAACACAATTAAACACAGCTGCCTGTTAGGCGCTATTATTCAAAGGTTTATATCCAACAAATCAACCGGCTAAACTCTATATTGAACTCAGTCGAGGTTTTACCTGATGAACACCTACACCAAGTAGAGTTCAAAAATAAAACACGAAGTTTAAAAGAATCAACTTCATTAACAAAAATTAAACAATCAAAAACTAAACAGATAAACCAAATTCAAACGAAACAAATAAAACAAAGAAAATGAAAAGAGCAGTTCATTACCATTCTACATTAACAAAATAAAGAAAAACAACTTGTGAAAATTTTTTCAAAAAATAAGAGCAAAGTAACACTAATGTTAATACTTTTTTAACGAACTCAATAATAAACATTAAGAGTGTCTAATGAATCGAATCTAATACATTGACTAATGACTGAAGAAAATGGAGCATACATTAGCTGACGTCAAACAGTGTAGGTTCAAATTAATTTTATAAATTAATGACAACAAGTTAGGGGATACATCCAGGGCTGTCGGTAATTTTTCACAGTAATTAGCAGCACTGCTAATCAAAAGTTCAATTTTGCCAAACTTGATTAGCAAATTTAAAAATTGATTTAAAGGACGATGCTTCAGACATTTACAAAGGGCACCATTTACAAAATCATGTTCCAGCGGACCAATAAAACTTATGTCAATTGCCCATCTCATAGACAGAATTCAAGTAAATATTTCTTTAATTTTCTTTTCAGTTAGAATCTATAGTAACCTTTTTTTTAGTTTGCAAGTTCCTGTAAAAAAGGTTACATGAACTTAAATGGGGAACGAACAGTGGACACATCCCAAACACCTCACACCCTCCCCCATCTAAGTATTAGCTTCATATGACAGGTGCTTGTTGACCCTTGTAACACAATGTCTAGGTTAATTAGGCCTAGATCTAATATCGCAAGAGTGCAATATCTTGAACTCCTACAGTACAGTCCTACAGTTTTTTGATAAATAAGAAAACGTTTATCTTATCCATCCAAACATTTGTTTTATTTTCCTCGAAATTATTGTATCGACCCTGTAGAGCTCTGGTCTACAACAGGGTTTCATGATGTAATCGGCAAAAAGGGGTGTACGGATCCTGTTCAATCAACCGATGAAATAATTCTTCTCTCACAGCTGACAGCAGCACTTCGTTACACACTGAACATGATAATTTTACTCCTCTCGAGAAAATCTCGACTCCAAAATGAGAAAACGTCAAAATAATAGAGACTGAAGCACTACTTACCGCCATTTTCTATTGTTCTATATATTATCTCGGGGTTAAGGTTGGTTGGCTTTTTACATTTTATCAGCGAGTTGAGTGGTTACTGGGTCACCTTGCTCGTTTACGATATGTAAATATTACAGTCGAGAGCTTCGCTTCAGGTGCGCGCCATATTGTTTTCTGTGGCAGTCTGCGCAACTTAATTCGCGCACTTTGACGTCACGCCGCGTGAAATCATGATCTATTTCATGCATCAGTCTGTTGGCGCGTGAACATATCGCATTATACAGTTAAATTGACCGATTAAGATAAACTTTTAAAAACAGGACAATTTTTTGCCGTTACAAGGACATTTAAATCTGTAATATTTTCCTATGTCCGCGATTATTACCACAGTTGAGCACGTTTTGTCACACTTTTCCGGTTTCCAACAGAGAGACTGTTAAGTCGGTAGGAATTTAAATCCACAAAAAATGAGGGTTTTTTTCCGACTAACCGTTACCCAATTAAAATTATCTTCACGCCAGTTGCTAGAACAAACATCCTGCTTTATCAAAATTTAAAAAAAAACAACAAAACAAAACAAAGCGAACAGTTCTTGTTATCATAAAATCCGGATTCAAAATTTGTTCAGCTTATATATTATAAACTGGGATATACGACATTCTATATATAGGCCTGCCAAGAATTTGTACAATGTCATTAATAGACTAATATTGAAATATATTCCAGTACAAAAGTCCCCTTTCAATGTTTGTCTTATTCAGTGATAGCAGATGTAATTATCTATTTTTGAAATATATATATCAATTTAACATCGCATCTCTTTCTTTAAAGGTCAGACAAAACGCAATCCCCGCAAATGACGTTATACTCCCCCCTAACTGTCATGACTTTAAAAAAGATTGATTATTGATACTTCAGTCATAGAATATATATAGAAAGTACATTTGATAACATAAATGTAAGACAATGATATGACAATTTCCATACAAATACAATACTTCGAATGAATTTTAAAATCAAATGAATTAAATAAATCCAGTGGATGTCGAGAAACTAATATTTTGTACAAGTACCTCACCATAACACTACATGCGAAATGTGACACGTTTGTCCTCACTAATGCATGAATGAATAATACTAGACATACTACCCTGTTGTCGTTTCACATACAGGTTAGTGCACGGCTTGAACAATTTTGAAAGACACATTCTGGTGTCATTTTGGGTATATCTGGAGTATCTGGAGGCAACTTCGCTAAAACGCAGAAACGGAGATTTAGCACAACATATGACATACCAAATACATTTACTACGTTTTAGTTTTACTGATGTAATAATAATCCAGGGGCGGATCCAGGAATTTTTGCAAGGGGGGGGGGGGGCTGCCAGGTTCCTGAGACAATGTTCCCCCCCCCCCCCCCCGCCCTGCCGCATGGTCTCTATCGTCATTTTGGCGTATATACATACATACACATTGAGCTTTTGAAACAGAGAAATTCAACACCCCGTTTGACGTCAATTTTTATTATGAATTAATACAATGACATTGTGATTCAATTTCATGGATGCAATTATGCATTAATGTGATATCACATAATGTATATATCATTATCCCGTGCTTTGAGTGCCCATTCTGTCCCACATAAAGGATAAAGCACACGGCCGAGAAACTTTTCTCATAAAAAGTGTTGATTTCCCCAAAAAATTATGTACCTGAGCAAAGGGGGGGGGGGGTCGAACACCCCCCCCCCCCGGCCCTGGATCCGCCCCTGTAATCAGATGCACACGAGTTCGACTGAAAATGTTGCGCATGAAAACAATTGGAAAAACAAAGACCATGACCACCAGGCGCCAAAATATCGCCAAAAGATGGGTTTTTTTTTCATCACATAAACTATTCCTTTATTTTTTTTTCAATACCCCAAATCATGTTGAACCGGATTCTTCAAATGGAACTTTTCGTGCACACTTGGAAGTGAACTCAACAATAGCCTTATCAAAATTAACAGTACGTGAGTCATGTGTAGCGTACACGGGACAAATATGAGAGCGGTAACATCTATTTGATAAGACCAACTTCAGGTTTGATCAAAGGTCACGAGATGTAAACAGGGCTTGCGCTAATCCCCACCAACGGCTACCAAATCAGCGCCAACCACCCTCAGAGAATTCAGGTGTCATCAAGGCCTTCTTCCAGGTCTTCCTCCAGTGCCTCCACCACTTGACCATTATAGAGAGCCAGGAGAAGGGAACACCCACCAGAAGATTCGCCTAGAAGATCCAGGATCTGAACAAGTTTGTCAAGCCGGCCATGGAAACACTTACCATAGCCACTACCAGTGAGTCATTGAACCTGAAATTGGCCAAGGACGTCGCCCCATATCTGACGACACACTACCGAGCCATACTAGCGGATAAACTGGAGTACTTGAAGTCACGTCACTTTACCAATACGCTGTACAAAAGTACTCTAGCCATGCCCTAGCATGGACCAAGAAGCCCTACGGCAAGCGACTTCAGGAAGGTGTGAAGGCAGAGTTTCGCCGCCTCCTGTCCACTCTCCCTAACGCTGCCACCCCTCCCCCCTCGCCCATGTAGATCACACACAACCTTACCCAGGACACACCAAAACGAAACACGCTTAACAAGAGAATATTATCATCTGGAGAAGGCACATACATCAACACAGGTTTTGCCTAGCTCACCTTCGTCCTCGATTTGCATATCCCCACTGAACGCTCTCATTGACTGTCTGTCCCCTAGATCGCCCACCATTCCTATCCCTGGCACTAGTACCAAGCCTTCTACCACGAATAGACCACACACCTACAAAGGTAAAGATGCGAAGGGTTTATGGTACCCACCAGCTGTGACGGCCAAGACCCTGGTTATTGGACCCTTTAATCTGGCCTGAATAGTATCCTTTCTCGGGAACTGGGACTGGGAGATCCATAGCTATTGTGGAGCCACAATTTGCCACATCAAACAGAACAGCAGAAATACATGGGACCTACCCTCGAGAAAATGGTTACACGGGAGGAAGCTGGAACAAGGATACACGAGCTAGATCTGCTCGCTGTGGCTAGATCATTCTTCCCAACAACCAAGCCCTTCACCGCACAGATCCCCACTTCTTCTCGATTCAGATCGCCTACCAAAACATCAGCAGCTATAACCAATCGATCTCCACTGTATCTTCACCAAACGCCACCACAATGCCAAACTTCAAGGACAAAGTAAAACTGAGAGGAAACGACGCCATCGACTGGAGCCCATACACGACCAGAGAGGTCATCAACTGCTGGATGGGGAATTTAAACTAGAATCAGGGAAAAGGAATGAGAAGCCGTCTTTAGGACAAACAGTTGTCCATTTGAGCGACAGACTTCTCAGCCCCCTAGAACTTAGCATACATGACAAAGGCCTCAAGCTTATTCCAACCCCCACGATAATATCCATAGACGTCTGTCATTGACTTATTTTTTAGGAACAAACCCGGCAGAGGTAAAAAATTATTCACAGAAAAATCTACATGGAATCCACCAAACAGTTCATTATCACCAGTCCTTCTAAACACTTTCGACCAAATGAATACAGAAATATTATCCCTTTAACCACAAATCACAAATTCCAAATCCCAACCGAGCCGAAAAAAAAAATTAAATACCCCCCCCCCCAAAAAGACAAAAAAATAATAATTAAGAAAAGCGACAAAGGCTCGCGTTGTGTCATAATGAATCGCAAAGGCTATGTCTCTGAGGCAGAAAAGCAATTAAGTAATCCTAAACATTAAATTAAATTAGATGCACCCATCTTTAAGGACACCGCAACCTTAATAAACAACATATTACATGGATTGCAAAACAAGGAATACATAATAGCAATATGATTATATATCCGCTAAATCTGAATGCCGACAACGACATCTCTATATGCTACCAAAAATATATAAAAATCCAGAAACGGAATTGTTTATACCTGATAAATTAGCCAAAAGACGCCCAATAATATCAGAATGTGGCAGCGAATCATACGACGTATTACAATATATAGACCATTTCTTACTGCCCCTAACATGCTTCCTACCTTAAAGACACCAAGGATGTCCCTGGGCATAACATCTTTCATAGTCTGGACGTACACACTAGACGAATTTTGGACGTTTTTCATCATTTTGAACAATCATCTTCCATCTGAAATTTAACCGCAAATGTAAGCCATAACAGCATAGATTTCCTTGACATCGCCGTTTTTAAAAGTAGAACTTCAAAAAACACAGGCCAAATGGAAACTATTTTTCAAGGAACCGACAGACACCAATTACTGTTCAAAAGTTCCTTTCACCCAAAACATGCGTTCTCTGGCATCATAAAATCTCAGCTTCTCTGTTTCCATAGGATATGTACCCAGAAGGCTGACTTTGAGCCAGCATGTACGCTGGTATTTAGAAAACTAAGAGAAAGGGGATACTCCAAACTCTATCTCGGACGTATAAAAAACAATACTCTAGCTGAACTCGCCGCCAAAGAAACAAACAATATGCAATGAACAGTTAAAACCAAAACTTGTGGCCATCCCAGATGCCAAATATGCAAAATCATAAACATATCCGACCAGTTCCGTAACAAAACATTTGGCACACAATTCCTAATATTAGACCAACTTTCATGCTGCAGTTCAAATACAATTTATCTAATTTCATGTAGACAATTTGACAAAATGCACTTACGGAAAGAATTAACGGTTACCGGTCAGACAGTCACCAAAAAAGACAAAACGGTCTCAATTCACTTCAACCAACCAAATCATGACATTTTAGATCTCGTTGTTACGCCAATAGAAAACACTAAGAGCGATTTTGAAACCCCAGAAGAAATTAAAACATTTAGGCTAACAAGAGACAAATTCTGGCTTGACAAATTGAAAACAACAATCCCCTTAGAGTTGAATATTCATATGGGTAGCGCAATAGCCCCCTTTGTAGTCCCATTTAGCGCAACAGCAGCAAGTGCGTCCAAAATCATCAGAAAACACTATATTGTTCTTCAGGAAAATCACCCGAAAATCTTCATACAGAAATTTATAATTGCATATTCTAAAAATAAAAATCTGAACGACATCTTAGTGCGCAGTAAATTAGACTAAATAAGACCAGTCCTTACAGTAACCCAAAGCAACGAATATATCAAACCCTAGCCCTAACCCTTATAAAATAAAATCAAATAGATATAAGAATCCCTAGACCTAAGCCGGTGATAGTGGAACAAATATATATTTTTTTAGAAAATCCAATTCTAGTAGGAAACACATTAATGTGGCTCTCACCTGAGAGCCTCAAATTTGTTCCTTTTTTTCAGAAAAAAAAATACCAGAAGACCACAAGCACCCCCTAAGGAAGGCCATCAGCGCCACCAACACCAAAAACAGCGAAAACAACATTGTATATAAAATTCAATGTATTGTATGTATTTTTATAAAACCGGGAAATATCAGGAACTGAATTTTCATCATCCTAGGTCAGTGCTTATGCGGAGAATTAAACTCTCCCCAAATTCTTAAACCTAACCTGGGGATAATGCATACCCATCGCAGTGTTTCGTTTGATTAGAACTAATCCCACTCAAACACTGCCATACTCAGCCCAAATTTCGGTCCCAAATTATGACTGATTAACAGTCCGATCACAAACAAGTACAAAATCAATCGGGATTAACCAGAGCTCAAAATATGTTACGCTAAAGCGTCTGGTGACAAACGCAGCTACATTGAGTCAGAACGCGCGAAAACGCTCACACAACATATATTGCAGAAAAACTAACTGTGTGATAAACGAGGCTATCCAAAATAGCTACATTGTAATCATTTGGTAATCGTCGCGCACGAGGAATCTTTTTATCATCTCTTGGAACGTACCACACAACAGATCAAAGAGAAGGGCTGCCATGTATGTTACTTATTGTGTTTCAACAAACTGGATATAAATATGACACGTGCTTTTTTGATAAAATAAATAATTCATGATATTTTCAAGCAATTATAAAGAATTTAGTATATGATATACTGATTGATAGTTTTTAATATGATAAATTGTTTAATAAATTGTTTTTTAGTTATAAATATAATGCAAATATAATAATATTGAACGGTTCTCAACCTTTTTTGGCTAACGGCACACCATGAAACCCCATATCATGATAGAGCCGCCGCCAAGTGGAAACCTGCTCTATGTTTTTTAACGTCGCCATATGGTCACGTAAACAAGTAAGATCGAAACCGGATTCAATAACAGACCTTGTTACCTAAAGCACACTCGTTAGACAACACGATCCCACGCATTATCTTACATGTGGGCGTTAATGTTCATCTGTTTTATTTTTATTACATTGAAAAATTTAAATAGATTTTTAAAGGTGAAACAAAAACATCCTAATATATGTAACAAAACAAACGACTTCCTCTTTGAACATTTATATACTGATAGATTTTGTTCTTTAAAGATGCACTGTCACAAAAGTATTTATCGGTGGTTATTTCCAATAAAAGTACGGCAAATTTGGTATGGAAAGTATAGACGCACAATCTTACTAGAAAAATACTGGATTACCAGAAAACACCTATGAGGCAAGCACAGGGCAAAAAAGTCAGGGTATCACGAACTGGCAACCCGACGGTTTATTGTATAATAACTTGACCGAGGGAGCAGTTGTTATTTATTGATCGAATGGTTTGGAGGTGTTTGGAACATTGAGGGGTGTAAGATACTCTGCAATTAAACGGCGGAAAAAATAAGTTGACAGAAAATAATTCAAGAATTTACTAAGGCCTCAATATGTATGGTAGAAGGACAGTAAGTAATGACAAATACACTCTACATAAATGGAACCTCCCTCAATCAAGTTAGGTGATAGATATGGCTTCCCAAAACAGAATTTTTATTTCTCCGCGCGAATACAATGTTTTGAGAGGGATTTGAAGCAAATTTTTGATAGATTAATTAGTTTGAATATATATGTATTTAGTCCAAATATATCATCAAATCACACAGTTTGTTCGCGGGAAAGTATCTTTAATGTTATATATGTAAACTGTCTCTATATATTTTTGATATTTGTTGTAGGACAATAGATCAAGTACTTTGAGAAATAGAAACAGCTGATGCCGGATATGCTCACCGTGTCGAGGGCACCTGATATTGCTTTACTTCTTTAGTACTCAGAGACGGTGGGACGATTTACCCAATACTACTCAATACTACCCAATACCACCCCAATATCATACATACTCTCTACCCAATACTACAGTATAATGATGAAAAATGGGCATATTACTTGATTTTTTTAAAAAAAAATGGTGAGTTATATCGCGGGAAATGTACTTCAAATGCGATTATCGATGCCTGGCTACCCAGATTAATCATCTTGTTGGGCTTTGCAGTTGGTTTCCAAGACGACGAAAATAACATACGAGTAAGTAAAACAAGTTATGATAGATGTACACGCTATAGGTTATTATGTAATATTACACGTTAAAAGCACATCAGAATAAATTAACTAAGATTTAAAAATGCATTACAATAAAATATCAGCCAAGTAATATACCCATTTAGCATCATTATGTTGTAGTATTGAGTAGTATGTGGTGATATTGGGGTGGTATTGGGTAAATGGTCAGCGATGTTGTTCACCCATACTGGTTCCTGGGTGGGAAAGTACACAATTTGTTATCTACCAATTTGTCCATAATGTACATGTAAAAGAACCTCAGGCAGTTAGAACTCGAAGAAAATTAGACGGAAATGCTGCTCTGTCCCACACAGTACACTGCTAAGAGTATGCAAAAAGACAGATTTATAAGCGCCCGCCTCTGCTTTTGAAAAAGACTTTGCACTATTTTGGGACATCTAGTGTTTAATAAATAGCTTCTTGTGTCAATCAAGTTGCCCCAAAAATGGCAATTTATGGAATACGTTATTTACTTCTAAGCTGGTGTATGATGTCTATGTAAGAAAATGAAGTAGCTGTTGTATACTCGGTATAGTAGTAATAGGAATCCGAAATCATCAGCAACCGTAACAACTCGGAAAAGGAACATAACATCTCTCTCTCTCTCTCTCTCTCTCTCTCTCTCTCTCTCTCAGAAACAGAAAATTAAGACTAGAAATGTAGTTTCTTATAGCAATTCTCTATTTCTCCCCCCCTTTTGTATGACAACTTTGGCATAGACTTTTTCGGTCAAGAATCGAAGAAGAATGTTTGGATCACATTTCCTGTCAGGTTATGGTGCAAAGTCATGATTTTGAGGCGTCGGATCACGTAGGAAATCCCCTATAACAAAATGGTGTCAGAGCCTATATTATAGCTTCAAAGGTAAATTCCTTTTACCTTGTTTGACAAAAGATCGAACCATTCAACCCCCTTCAATATTTTCATCAGATGATTGTGTCATGTTGGCTTCTTTGTGGTTAGGTTGGACTCTCTTGCGTAAGATTGTACAGAACTAACTGAACCAAGCTTGTAATAACCTACATGGATACTTGCATTCTATAGACTTTGTCATATTTCATTTTAAATACTGTAAGGTATTTATTACTTATTTCCAAGCATTTCGAGCTTTACTACTGAGTAAGGTTCTGGAAACTATTCCGATTTGGACTGTTGTAAATGCCGAAACTTAAAGGAGTTAAGTCGCTAATATTTGGGACCTAGAAATTGGCACAAATGGGTCGCAACACATATAATATTGTAATATGAATTTATATAAACCGTTTTACATTCAATCGTGTCCGTTTTACTGGGAATTGTCATCAGTTATGTTCGGCGAAATACGCCAAAAGTCTCAACCGCAAGTCAGTTTCTAGTGTCTGGTTATTCCACCGATAATATTTATTGCGCATGCTCTCCAAATAAGAACATGATATCACCGTTTCACATGACTTGTGGAATATGTCTAGTCTCATTCTTTGAGCACCTTGTTAAAAATGGCGCTGAAACGCATTATGGTACACGATTCGTGTACCAATGGTAAAATGTTTATTTTGTCTTAAATATTGGATATCAGAAGCCCATCTTTTCCAGGTAAGATCACAACACCAATGCTGATTTAAATTGCCCAAAAAATCGTGTTTTCAATGTCGAAGATTTTGGATGATATTGAGTTACGGACTTAGCTACTTTAAGTGTTAGAATTCGTCTACTGAAAAGGGGATCACGGTGGCTAAGTGGGCAAGACGCTGCCTCGCTAGCCTGGGGGTCGGGTGTTCGATCCCTGCATTGGCCGAGAAAGTTCATCCAGATTTTTCGGCGTGATTCCCCCTCGTCAGTGATGCAGGACGGAGGGCCTGAAAAGGACAGCTGTCTAATCGTTCGGAAGGGACGAAAAACCGAGGTCCCGTGTACACATTGGCGTGCACGTAAAAAATCCCTTAACAGTTGGAATTCCATTTAAGAGTAGGCCGTAGTGCCGCTGTCCGGGCAAAATTTACCCCATAGCACACTGTATGGCGTATGCCCGTCTTCGTTAGCCCAGTTCGGAGCAGAACAGTAGGACGTTAAACCCTATTTCATTTCATTTTGTCTACTGAAAACCACGTCAAGACCGATTTATAGGACCTGGGATAGAAAAAGGCCTTATGGCTAAAATAATAGGGTCGGGCTGGTAATCGTTAACACAGCTATTTTCATGTGTGGGTGGGGGGTGTAGTTAGGTGAACCACGAGTCTAGGGTTATTTGGAATATGATATTATATAACACTAATTACGTAAAAATATTTTTATGTCCTAAACTGATGCCAGTTACTATGATATATATATCCTCTTTTGTACACTCTTATGAACAAGTAATTCCCAAGCATTGAACATGATATAATATTGATCTCATGATTTGCGCCTCAATAATTCGGCCTGCGACCACTGCGGCTAACCGTATGTCGAGTACTGTGCTAGAACAACCGAATTGGGCTTTGCGTACAAAACACAAAATAAATTTTTACACCGTTGAATAGGAGTATTACCTACTTTGGTGATGTGGTTATCCACGCAGCAATGTCAATGGCTAAACGGGACCTTCTTTCTGTTCCCATGAGAGAAAATTATAGCTTCGCACGACTTTGATAACGTTTGGTTTCCAAATGATTATCTCTGATTGTATGTAGATGTTTGTCTTTGTTCCATATTTTGTATATATATCCTCATTGCACTATGGAGAGAGGGGGGGGGGTGGCTGAATAGTTAGGGTGCGCGCACTGTATCATAAAGTCTGTCATTGAGTCGACTGGCGTGGTTTCGAATCCCCGGTTGTACGTGACAAGGAGTAGGGTCGCCTGTCCAACCTCGTGGGTTTTCTCCGGGTCCTCCGGTTTCCTCCCACTGCTAAAGACCACTACGCGCAAGCGAATTATTGAAATAAAATTAAACCATATGTTAGTCCCGAAATTACCTAGTTTGTGTCGAGTGGACGTTAAACCCCATTTCTCTCTCTCTCTCTCTCTCATTGCACTATGATGGTCATTCATTGCTTGACAAAGATGGGAGAACCCTCGTCGAAACGTCGCTGTAATAAACTCTTTAAGTAACTTGTATTCCATATAATTGTGTCATGTGTTATTTGATAACGTAGACAGCAGAATAATTTAAAGTCTTTAACTCAATATATCCACAGTCTTCGACACTGCAAAAAAGCCCTATTGGTCAACTCTAAATCAACATTGATGTTGTTATCTTACCGTGAAAAGAGGGGCTTCTGATATCCAATATTTAAGACAAAATGAAAATTTTAAAATTGGCACACCAATCGCGTGCCAGAATGCGTTAGAGCGCCATTTGTAATGAAGCCACTTGATGAACGGGGCTAAACACCCCACAGAAGAATACTACCAATGTAGACTGGAATAACCAGACGCCAAAGACTGTCATTTCGCCGAACATAACTGGTTAGAAATTACAGTAAAAACAGAAACGATTTAATGTAAATCAGTTTATATACATTTATATTAATTACATTATTATATGCGTTGCGACCAATGTGTGTCCATCTCTATGTCCTAAAGAATAGGGATTTATCTCCTTTAAAGAGGGACGACAATACTTAGGTCATTTTAAGAAACACATCTGATTGATTTTATCTCCATAGCTATACGTACGCAATCCTAGAAATAACGCCCCACCCCCACCATCTCTTCCTCTATTTACAATTGTCAATGTGCTTTCTTTTTGTTATAGCCGAACGATTAGACGCACTTCTTTGTCAGTCCCACAGACGACTCTCCTGACAAATGAAGGTCCCGGAAGAATTTAAAATCACAAGGACTATTCGTGTGAGTTTCGGGTGGATTAGAAGTTTAAAAGGTCGGTTCATTCTGTATATACGTGTATACCATATTACTATATATAAACGATACAGTTTAAAGGACCTAAGTCCGTAACTCAAAATCCTCCAAAATCTTCGACATCGAAAACACGAATTATTGGTCAATTTAAATCAACATTGATGATGTAAATTTACCGGGAAAAGATGAGCTTCTGATATCCGATATTTAAGATAAAATATTTTTTTTAACATTGGTACACGAATCGTGTACCATAATGCGCTTCAGCACCAGGTGTATTGAGAGACTCGAGGGACGAGGCTAGACATATTGCACCAAATCAAATGGAGTTATGTAGACTAGAATAACTAGACGCTAGAAATTTGCACTCGATTGAGATTGCTGACTTATTTCGCCGAACATAACTGATTTGTAATTGGAGTAAAAACGGAAACCATTAAATGTAAATCAGTTTATATACATTCATATTACAGTATTATATGCGTTGCGACCCACTTTTGTGAATTTCTACGTCCCAAATGTTAGCGATTTAGCTCCTTTAAAGAGGCTCTCTCCTCCCATTGATAAAAACCCCTACGTCCAAGAAAATTAAATAAAAGGATTGAATCTAGCTGTGTTAGTCCCGAAATGACATAGTTTGTGTCGAGTGGACGTGAGTATTCACATGAAATCCATATATGGAAAGGAACGTTTGATCACGTGGTACGCTGTTTTTGGTTTGGGTGACATTATAATATGGAAAGGAAGAAATAGCGCGTAGCCGTTGGATTTTATCAAATCATTTAATTATGCCGAAAGGTTTCGCGTTTATTTCAATGGGAATCGGTTTATTATATGTTAAGCTATGTGCATTAAATAAAGAGAGTTATAGGCCAGTAACTTTTTTGTAATCAAACGATTACAAAACTTGCTCAAAGAAAGTCCATAGAACGATCTCCTACTGAGAATGGAGCAAGAGGAAAGACATTAGTAATAGAACCATTTCTACACAAACCAATGCACCTTCAATGTTTAGTTACTGTGTGATAATTATTAACTATCATCAACTGTCGTTAATAATTAACTAATTTAACTATGATATTTACCATTTTCCCCATTTTTGATTACAAGGAATTAAACTTTGTGACCCTAGCAAAGAAAATCTTATTTTGATAATGGTCTAGATCTATGACAACCCGTTATATAATACTGGCTAAAGTGGAAAGCAATCTTATTACGTTGACAGCGGTCCCAACTTCGACAACTTTTTTGAAATTTCAGCTGGACTTTTTTTTTTATACATATACCATTAATTACTATTATAGAATGATTTACATGGTAACTGGCTGGTTGATTCAGATTTGTTTGTTGACGTCGATTTGTTCCACTTGGTGCTATTTTGATAAATTATCCATAGTAGAAATCACAGCCACGGAACTGTTCCACCTCATTAACACGACAAGCAATCAACTTCGGCATCATCTAGAAATTATCACGTTCTCTTTTTTCCTAGTTCTCAGTTTGACGCGATAAACGCACTTTACACTGTAAAATAACTGCCCCCCCCCCCCGCAATCTATGGAAACACTTGTTACAGTATAACCGTTAAACTGAACCGATTTGATCCTTGGATGCTTTATCGATTCCCTCTCAGTTAGGGAGGAAATGAAATGAAATGAAATAGGGTTTAACGTCCTACTGTTCTGCTCCGAACTGAGCTAATGAAGACGGGCATACGAAATACAGTGTGCTATGAGGGAAATTTTGCCCGGACAGCGGCACTACGGCCTACTCTTATATCCGAATTCCAACTGTCAAGGGATCTTTTACGTACACGCCAATGTGTACACGGGACCTCGATTTTTCGTCCCATCCGAACGACTAGGCAGCTGTCCTTGTCAGGCCCTCCGCCCTGCATTACTGACAAGGGGGAATCACGCCGGAAAATCTGGATGAACTTTCTTTGCCAATGCAGGGATCGAACACCCGACCTCCAGGCTAGCGAGTCAGCGTCCTACCCACTTAGCCACTTAGGGAGGAGATTGACACCCACAGTCGTTTTACATATTCATGATTACAGATTGATTGACAGCTGTAAGCTAGGGTTGGGGTCAGGTATCGGGCGTTCCGCTTAACTAATACAATTGTATTCATATCCTGGGGGTCATGATGAGCTCCACCATGAGGGCGACTATATATATATATATATATATATATATATATATATCATCCACCGATTTGACCGGTTTGTCTTTTTTAAAATTAAGATTGGGCCAAGAGAGCAAAAATCGGACCTTAAACGGAATTTTCCATTATGATCTCAAACCAGTTAAAAGAGATCACTTTTCTTAGCAAAGACTTTCAATAGTAGGCTTACATAATTGTCTCTTGCCAGTAATACTAAAATCAACCAACTGGGAAAAATGTACCAAAATCGTCACGGTAAATCCCACCACTGAGGTAACGGCCCAGACGAAACGAAACTAATACGAAGCGAAATATTTATACAGTCTACAGGGAAAACGTCAAACAAAATAAAATATACATTCATGGTATTCTTATTGTTTTATCTTCCAATATACATACTATAGGAACCAGGTGAGTATGCTGTGCTGTGACAATTAAATTGGCATTGCTCCTGATTTCAGACTATTTGCTAATGAAAATATAAAAAATACATGTAGGTATATCATCATACCCTGTAAATTTTTTTTCAAAATACAATCGACAAGAGGATTAATCAGTTTAAACTTTCACTAATTACGAAATCCGCATTTGCAATTAAATATCTAGCGAGCATTTAACTGTTAACTAAAAACCGAAAGCATTAAACGCGAATGCGTAAAATTACCCCAATTATCCAAAGGTACATTGACAAATCGCTCGAGGAAATGGACTTCGATCGAAATAAGAATGCTATATTTCGAATGCTATTATAAGGATATTGACAAAGAGAGAGAGAGAGAGAGAGAGAGAGATGGGTTTTAATGTCCACTCCACACAAACCAGGTCATTTCGGGACTAATAGCAGTTGGAGGAAACCGGAGAAAACCCACGAGGTTGGACAGGCGACCCTACTCTTTGTTACGTACATCCTGGGAATCGAAACCAAGCCAGTTGACTCAATGACAGATCTTATAATACAGCGCGCACGTGCTAACCATTCGACCATTCAACCCCCCTACTGGCAAATTACGCGAGCTTTTGTCTTCGTGGCGAATTGTACCGTTGGAGTATCTAGCAATGTCGATTTAAAGACAACATGAATGTTAACGTATTTTTTACCCTAAAATCAAAGATGCATTATGCAAGAGCTAAATCTGTCTATTGCAGGTACGTTTTCCGGCTTTATCATAGGCGTACGAACCCGGGGGTGGCGGGGGGGGGGGGAGTAATTTAGTATTTTTTTCATTATTTGAAAACAGGGATATCTCGAAGATACTTGAAGAGCGTAGATTTTTAGCGGTGAGCATATTCTTTGATATAAAATCTTGAATGAGGGTTATAGTTCAATATTCTTATATAGCTTCTGGGTTAGATTTGTCTTTAATATTGTGGATTGGGCTTATCTTTAATATTTTAGTATGTTTGTGGATTGGGCTTATCTTTAATATTTTAGTATGTTTGTAGATTGGGATTATCTTTAATATTTTAGTATGTTTGTAGATTGGGCTTATCTTTAATATTTTAGTATATTGGGTTGCAGCTACGTACTAGGATATTCATATTTTAGCATATCATGTTTGTGGAATGGATTTCTTATGCTTTTAATATTTTACTATACGTTTCTATGATAGAAACATGACTTTCTGATATTCAGTACCCCGTGGCTACCGAGTTAATAATCAAGGTATATTTCACAGAATGGTGTATTTTTCATATTCATATCCCAGACTTTAGTGGGACTTCCAATATTTCAGAACAGTAGGTTTCTGGTCTGTAGAGTGAAATATAAGCTGGTGATTATAATTATTGTTGCAGAGAATGATTTAATAACCTATTTAATGTTTGTATTTCTATAAACTCACTAAAAGCTTCTTCACGCCACAACAAACTCTGGTATAAAACTACCGTAATGGAACCAACATACAATACCACATCGTCTACATTCTCCCGTGGTTTTCGTCTCGCTTTAACGCAGTTGCACGCGATGCCTTGATTACGTGACGTTGCTCACGCGCGAGCGAAATCCTATCAGTTCCGGCGTTCCGGGCCAGTAACACAGCACATAGAAAATTCGTCATGGTAACAATTACGCCAATATTCTTTAACAGAAATATCACACCGTGTCAAATTGGTTTTCATAGTATTCACAAAGAGTGTCGACTAACTTGGTTTTCTCCATGCTTGGGATGGAGTTTGAGGTCATTTAGCTTCATGTTGTTGAATACGACTAAATATTTTATTCTTTCGTAACAAACTAATCTCAACGCTTCGCTACTTCCCAGATAAAAGACGTTCCTTACAAAAAAGTGGAGTTCCTATTAAATTTTTAATGTTTTAAACAGAATTATTGAATTGAAGCCGATAAATAATTTTTTTTAGAAATTGGGATTTTCTTGACAAATCAATAGAACAGATGAAAATTAAAGCGACGATCCATTTGAATTTCCATTTGTTGCTTTAAAATTCGAAATAGTAGATCTAATAATAGATACAGGAGCTTTTACGTATGACGTATTTCCGGCGTCTATTTAGCTGAGGAAGACTGACCTTAATCTTTACGTGGGTTAACATCGTAAATGCTAGGGAAAGCATGGTAAATGCTAGGGAAAGCAACGTTTGAAGTCTTTTTCTCTTGATAGAAAACGTATTCTTGAATGCCACTCTTGCTGTAAGTTGCAGGTAGCATTCGTAATAAATTACTGATTTCAAATCATGTTAACAAAGCAGCTATATCCAGTCTGTTGATGCAGTGGCGAATCAATTTTCCACGAAGGTTTTGATAAACTTGATAAAACCACCCTTATACAGTCTCAATACGCAGAATCAATTGTCCACGAGGGTACTTTTCTATGTCGCCGACAATTAATTTCAAGTGTACTTAAAGCATCATTCAAACACACCGCAGGGGGGTTGGATGGCTGAATGGTTAGCGTGCGCGCGCTGTATCATAAAGTCTGTCATTGAGTCGACTGGCGTGGTTTCGAATCCCCGGTTGTACGTGGCAAGGAGTAGGGTCGCCTGTCCAACCTCGTGGGTTTTCTCCGGGTCCTCCGGTTTCCTCCCACTGCTAAAGACCCCTACGCGCAAGCGAATTATGTAAATAAAATCAAACCATATGTTAGTCCCGAAATGACCTGGTTTGTGTCGAGTGGACGTTAAACCCCATTTCTCTCTCTCTCTCAAACACACCGCACTGTCTGATTTCTGAAATATATAGTTTAAATTAAAAGTTAACTTCATTTTACATGCCGTTTTGATATGCCTCACATTCCAATTTTTTCGGATAATCTAAAGTGAATTTATTGCGATATCACTCCAAATATGGTCAACCGTTATTTATACGAAGTCAATTATAAGCCTACAACGTTCGTTTATGTAATAATATGGATAACGTGAAGCTGGGGACGTTTAATTGTAGAAAATATAAATCTTGTTTCGAAATTGTATATTTGTATGGTTGATGATGGAATGGCCATGGCCACCAAGGTTTTTTTTTATTTTGTAATTTTAAAAATTAAAAACTCTTTGCATGGTTGTCAAATGTATACCGACCCAATAATTATCATCTTCGAAACAATGAAAATCTTTCAGAATACCAATGTAGAACATCAATTTTTTCGAACTCTTTCGGACCCTCATCAACAAAAGAATGGAACAAACTTGATATCAATATAAGAATTTCTCCGTCTCTCGCTACTTTCAAACAAAATCTAAAACTAAACGATCCTATTATTCCAAATTCAGTTGCAGAACAGTAGGGCGTTAAACCCCATTTCATTTCATTTCATTTTCAAATTCATTTCATTTCATTTCATTTTCAAATTCATTTCTACAGGGCAAAAGAAAGAAACAGATCATACATAGTAGATTGCGGCTTTCTTGTAGCGACCTAAACGGGCATAAATTTTTACGAGATATCTCCGAGGATCCATCATGCAGCTGCGGTCATCGCTTTGAAGATTCTAAACATTTTCTCCGCTGGTGCCCACTAAAAACACAATAAATCTTTTACCATCACACCAGCAAACAGTTAAACCACTTCCTTTTGGCATGGAAAATCAAACTACGCCAAATAACATCTTTAAAATAGTTCTTGAATACTTCGATGTCACCAGACGCTTCAATATCTGATTTTATTTATAGAACAATTTTAAATCATGTTATAAAACAGCACTTTTTCATTTGTTATAAATAGTGTGTATATAATTTATCTAACTTATATGATTTTCACCATTATTTTACAGTATGTACATAGCAGATCTGTTTATTATATGTTTTATACTCTTTGTATGAGAAGAAAGTGATATAGGCTATGCCTGTTCCCTGATCCCCTTTTCATAAATTTGAAATAAAATATTGTTTACCCCCCCCCCCCCCCCCCAAAAAAAAAAAAAAAATTATTTTGTAACATTGACGTTATCATAACGACAGATTCGAAAATAAAACAGGATATAAAATTAAAAAGAAAAATTGACCATTGAACAATGTTCGCATTGTGGTTGTCTCCAACGATTGTTCTTACCAACCATGTATGTTACCATGTTTCTATAACTGACGGAAAGAATATTATGATTACCACTGACAACCATTATTCTGATCAATGTTATCACTTAAAGGAGCTAAACCTCCATCTCAATATTTTCCATAATATTTGAAATTAAATACTCGATTTAGAATGCAATATTGGTCTATTTCAATCAATATTGATGTTGTTATGTTGCCGTGAAAGTATGGAATCCTAATAATTACTAATATCCACTATTTCAAAAACATTTTAAAATCAGTACACGAATCGTGTACTCTGTGGTTTCGGGTGCCATTTGAAATAAAAAAAGAAGAAAACATATCTTACAAGACATTGCGGCAGTAAGTAGTAATGGACGTGTAAAATGGACTAGCAGAGGTAAACGACTGTCGTTTAATTTGGACTGGTCACGTATTTCACCTAGCATAAATGATAAGAAATTACAATAATTTGTTTAAAAATTGAATAGAAATCACTTTATATACATTAATACATTGATATGTGCTTTTAGACCCATTTTCGTCTATTTTAAGGTATCAAAGAACAGAGCCATACACCTTTTAAGTTTTAGATGTGTACATCTTTTTCCATATGGTCATGGTAGTGAGGGATTACATTTGCTTATAATTGGAAAAATATACACTACAACAAACAGATTAATCCTACACATAATACAGCTGTCTAGTCGTTCGGATTGGACGAAAAACCAAGGTCCCGTGTACACATTGGCGTTCACGTAAAAGATCCCTCGTACCACACTGTATGGCGTATGACCATCTAAATTAGCCCAGTTCGGAGCAGAACAGTAGGGCGTTAAACCCCATTTCATTTCATTTCATTTCGGATCGAAATTAACTGCGCATGTCCGAAACGATGTGTAACTTGTACGATTTAATAGAGATACGAGGTAAAATAACCGAAAATGTGTCGTATAATTATAATTAGTCTGCATGTGAACTTTGGACGACAAATTTTAATGAAACCATCGCCTACAGTTGCTATGTAAATTTGACAATGTGCTGATAAATGCGTAACCATTCCTTCAGGAATATGGAATATCTCACGCACTGAAAAGTAGTAACTGGCAAAATACACAAGCTGTATTCACAACACCCGAGGTCACTGACCTTATATCGTTTTAAAAATGTGACAAGATCTTTGAGGCTGAAAGACCTAAAAATATCGATTCAAACCTATAGTTTACATAAAGTGTGAATGATCACGGTAAATGCACTACACATTCTTTTATATAAAATCAGTCTTGTGTATTAAGAAAGCATAACGATTGTAAACAAACATTTTACTTTCATTGTTATTATTATCTTTGATCTTGCTGATTAAAATCGAAATTAATCAATCGATATCGATAGGATTGTCATGATTTGATGACAAGATAAGGTAATGATCTCATTCAGTTGGGGGTTGGTTCTGTCATTGAGTCAAGTGGCATGGTTTCGATCCCCCGCTTGTACGTGACAAGGAGTAGAGTCGCCTGTCCGACCTCGTGGGTTTTCTCCGGGTTCCCCGTTTTCCTCCCATTGTTATAGACCCCTACGCGCAAGCGAATTATTGGAATAAAGTTAAACTGTGTGTTAGTATCGAAATGGCCTAGTTTGTGTCGAGTGGACGTTAAACCCCACTTCTCTCTCTCATTGAGTTGTTGAAAAGCAGGCTTTATTATATTGCCCTTACACAACATTAGCTAATACTGATTTCAGATATATAGTTAAAGGGGTTGTCTATATATGTATATTTCTAGGTAGATATCGATGACAGCTATTTTACGAAAATTGGGGCAAACATAAAAAGTAGAAAAGCAACAAATATTCAAACGTTCTTTCGTGGGTAACCGATTAAAGATAAGTTAATTGTAGTTTATTTTCAGACTGGAAATATTAGCCACGTCGACACCATTATTGACAGATGACTTCAGTGTAAATCTAGTAAATTCATAAAGTGACGCCTGAACCAGTTTGTTTGTCTAAACTAAGCACCTAATTTGCATACATACAAACATTTTTATGTTTTTGTTTTTAAATAACTTATGTGAATATCTTTTACTTTTTAATATTTTGATTCAAATGAACACTGAGATTTGTGTATCTTATCCAGAATTTCCATTTATATGGGACCGATCATCAAGAAACAGGGGGCTATATTTTGCAATATTCTGTATCAGTTTCTAAAAACATGTGCGAGAGAGATATTTGCAGCTTGCGTGTCATTTTGTCCATTATAATAAATAGTTTAAATACAAAAATACAACACAAATAAGAAGTGGTATCAGATATTCTAGAGAGAATGCGTCCCGTTTCGTACATGAAACCGACTATTACTGATAGGTAATTACGGGAGGGACTTTGGGCTATAATCAGGGCCGATGCTATCATTAGGTCAGCTAGGCTGCTGCTTAGGGCGGAGACCGAAGTGGCGTGCAGTACTGACCCTTGCGGTTCACAGTAGATGTCAAAATTATTTGCTTTTGAGAAAAAGAAACGATATGTTACATATTCTTGCAATTTAAAATAAATTTTGTAGTTCATGTTTTGTAGGCTTAGTTGGTCTTTAAAAGGTCTAAACTAGTCCTGCTCCTAGCAAAGGTATACTCCTGCGTTCAATTGATGTAATATTTCGTAAATTACCAGCTCCCGACACACGTCGAATGTGTGAATGTGGATCCCTGTTTCAGTAAGTGGGACCAAAGTGGAGAACCCGTGTTAGACAGGCCACAGATCACTAATTATTTCCCCATTGACTTTAATGTTTAAAATTCTCGTCTCGTAGACCGGCTCTAACTTTTTCCCAAATTTTCGTTGGGTAGAACGCTTTCTGCCGCAGATGGGGCAACATGTGGCAAAAGCATGTATGAGGTTCACCATGAAAAACTTGAGATACACAAGCTGGAAGTAGAGACAAGTAAACATGCCATTTCCGGCCCTACATTTCAACGTAACCAACCTCACAACTCTTGTATCCTTCCGCCTCAAAATCATGAACACCAAAACCTGGCAGAAAATGTATTTCCAAACCTTTTTTTTCGATTCTACACCAAAAAGTCAACAAAAATCGCCATGCAAAAGGTGGGAAAAAGGGAAAGGGAGAGAGATACTAAAAATAACTTTGGGTGACGGCGTAGAAATATTTGGTGATCTGTGTCCATATGTATAAATACTGTGAATAGTTCCGATAATATAAAGTAACGGTAAATCTATGAGCACTGTCATTAGAGTTGGATTAGAGGTGTCTTCCTTTCACACATTATTTACGACTAGGCCCTAATTGTGAGTCTTGGGGGTGGGGGAGGGGTGCTCGATTGTCAGTCCGGAACGTCCCGAATTGACATAATTGCAATCAAGTGACGTGGAATTCTGTCCTGTTATATGTATAAATACTGTGAATAATGCCGATAATATAAAGTAACGGTAAATCTAGGAGCACTGTCACTAGAGTTGAATTGAAGGTGTCTTCCTTTCACACATTATTTAGGACTAGGCCTAACTGGAATCGAACGCGACATAACTCACAGATGTGATTTCTGGTTTGAACAATGTTACATATGATGTTTTTTTTTCTATAAATAGTCTTGCCTTGGATTGATTGACGTTTTACCGCAGGACATGTTTTACTTTTAATTAATAAAATGCAGATAATTGATAACAACATTAAAGAGCCGTCACCTGATCATCTATTGATGGGTATAACGCTTGATTATGACGTCCTCAAAAACTGATTTTTTTAATACAGTGATATTCAATATCTGGTGAAAAATATCTCTGATGTTCTGTCAGTAAGTATTTCCGATAAATTTCGGAAATTCAGGCATAAAACTAATAATCATTTTATCCCGAGTATTATTAGAGTGATATTTAGGAAAAACTGACTTGTTGATTATAACCACACAATCCTCACCGAAGTTACTTTTCAACATAGACATCTCGCCCCCCCCCCCCCTCCACACACACTTTAATTCATTACATTATTACCAGCGATAATGATCCCCAGACACAAAATCGCATATACTGAGCGCTTCAGTCTTTTGGTGAATTATCATGCATGCTTTTAAACTTAAAGATCTAGTTGGTACTTTTCAGGTCTTGACTTGCTGGTAAATATATACATTTAGCTAACCTGATTTGACTATAGCAGTTACATCGGGGATATTCAAATTAGATTTTACATAAAAATACCTTACTGTAAGTGAGTCAGTATATGGACTTTCGATATGGGATGTATCTAACGCCATTTGAATATGATAATGAATTATAATTATTTTCTGTGGGAATGCTAATATATCTTTAATATTGCGATAAACGATTCATCGATCATTTGAAGTAATCAATCGTTAATTAAAAAAATTATATATATATATAAACAGGAAGGGTTTTGGTATTAGTACCCGAGAAGTTTACCTTTCTTCGCAGTTTATTTTTTTATATAGTGGATGAAATTGGGTTTTCTATGAGAAAGTTAGTTTTAAACAAAGATAATTCAAAATAGATAATTGGAAATATTAATTCATCTTTAAATTGTGTGCCACTTTTTTACATTTTTTAAAA
Organism: Patella vulgata; assembly: GCF_932274485.2. Lineage (NCBI taxonomy): Eukaryota > Metazoa > Mollusca > Gastropoda > Patellidae > Patella > Patella vulgata. The sequence continues at coordinate 53,311,377 of NC_065885.2, forward strand.
ATCATGGCAATTTTTAATTTATTAAAGATGTTTGTTTCCATAGTGATATTGTGTATGTTTATTGTCAGAGTTAATTGTCATGGATACATGTCTGTTCCACCAGCAAGGTCATATGTTTGGAAGGTTGATGATTTTATGAGTCTTGATCCTCATGTTAATTATGATTATATGAGTTTAAACTGCGGAGGCCTAACAGTAAGTAATTTAATGTAATTCTAACACTATTCGTCTGGAACAGAGGTGACATCACCCCTTCTGTTTATCCCCACCACACCTTTGGAGACTCGAAGAAGTCGGGTCATAAGCTGTAGCTTAGCGCTAAGCACACTACACCGAATCGTCGACTGACCGGTTCAAATTCCGGCATGGACCGATAACAATCTTGGGATGTCCTGTTCCCACTTCTTGTCCAGCGGCGGTACAAAGAAAATGTTATCCAGTTGTTTGGATGGGACGAGAAACCGAAGACCCATTGGCAGTTGGTATTTGGTGAAATTTTGGCGTTGCGCATAAACTCGGTCGTCATTACTGACGTTGGTATGATAACAAAGTCTCGATTATACAATTTTACCTTAAATTATCCATCACAAAATGTTTTCAAATCCAGTAAATATCGCAGGCTAACAATGGCATCGAGGGTTGATTATGGTCTGGATAAGTTAATCCAATAGGAATATTTAGCTCTTGTAATCTGCATGTTTAATGTTTTGCACAAATGAATGCAAATTTAAATTTTAATCGAATGGATTGAACATGTCCCGTACTGATGAGTTAATTAATAGACCAGATAAGCCTAATTAAACATTTCATTTCGCCCTAGGCCACACCAATTTGATTTTTTGTTCTTCGGGTCTTGATAAATCACGTGAAAGATGTTTTTGTTTAAAATTTCCAAAATTAAAAATTTGGAACTGAAAGCCTCTAAATAAATCTTATTCCCAGATGAAATAAGAAGGACATTTTTACAGCTGGTGTCTCCTAATCAAATACGTTTTGCTTCTTTAATACTTTACAGAACGGGTAATTCTTTAAAAAAAATAATTAATTTCAGAATCAGATATCAAACGGCGGTAAATGTGGTATTTGTGGTGACAGTTACACTGGGCCAAGACGTCACGAACCAGGAGCAGCTGGTATATATGCCCAGGGAATCATTACTGGATGTTACTCTGATTCCGACACGATTGACGTCACGGTACATCTCACAATGAATCACATGGGCTGGATGGAATGGAGGCTCTGTCCTCACAATGAGGTCACTACTACCGTGACGCAAGCATGTTTAGACCGGAACCTATTACAGATTGTTGGTGATGGAGACAGTAATTGGTATAAAGATGGCGAAACACGCCTGATGATAAGTTCTGTTGGAAGTAAATCTAACGATTATTTTAAAGTATCTTTAGCAATACCCGATGGTGTAAAATGTGATGGTTGTGTTCTTCAGTGGATTTATAAATCAGGTAGGTCTGACATTGGAGGAACCCACCTTCCCTATGTAAAATATAAGTAACCAGGAGCCGCGTACCATATAAATCTATCGCTAAATCGATGTATTAAATCGCGAGACACTGAATCGATGTATCGCGATTCATTTTTTTAATGGTTTTTTTTGTCGCTTCAGTAAGTAATAATGTCACTCTTAATTATCCACGTCACACATTATCCTTATCCTAATTGTGATCCACATCAATATCGTGATTAAAAAAACCAGTTTTATTCCTCGACATCGACAGGACTAAAAATATCAGTTATTCATTGATCCTGTTGTTTTCTTGGTAAATATTGACCTGGTTATGAATCGTGATACGAATCGTATCGTAGCACCTGAATCGCAATACGTAGTGTTTCTTGACTGCAGTGGCAATACTCGACACTACCGCACAGTAGATTATAAATTGAGGAGGATACCGTCGAGCACCAAAGATGCGAGCATGATGGAAGATGTATATTTCCCCAGGTGTAATCTGATACAAAATTATCACAAAATTTGTCCGCTATTACCAAAACTATAGTTCAAAGATATTTGAAAAGTAGTATTAGTTTACGTTTATTTTTCTTAAATTTCAGGTAATAACTGGGGCTGTAAAACTGTTGATGGGTCGAAGATCTGTGACGTGGGGCTTGGTCCTGAACAGGAGGAATTCAGAAATTGTGCCGATATCGCCATACTGGATGATTGCCCCGACAATGTCCTTGACCTCCCCATGAATAACCCTGGAAGTCATCACATGTCTGACGGAGTTAGTCCAACACAATCTAACGAAGGGCACAGAATCCTGCATTTGTCGGAAGTACCGGAAGTGATGCACCAGCATGAAACGAGTTTCAGTCATCTTCATCAAGGAATGCACGAACATGATCACGAAGCACCCGAAGAAGAGGTTGCCGATGAAAAACAAAATCTGCTTCATGCTCTTTCTCAACAAATCAATTCGTTTATGCACCTTGCTGCTCATCACCCCCTGCCCTTATCCCAAGAAGATGATTTAGATAGTGACGCAGATGAAGGCGATACATCAAATGATGCTCAGGATATTCCGCAGGTTAGTGGGAGTACGGACAATACCCCCGTTGATTTAGTTCAAACATTAATTGATTGGTCGCAAGTAGGCCCGATGGCTTTATCCCCAATTGGAGAATTAACGCAACACAGTTCCGATCCTACAGATTCACAACACATCGATGTTGATGAACAGGAAGTCCCAACTATTAATGATTTCACAGAAGACACCGTGGATAGTCAACAGCCCCTAGTACCCCCCCAGGAAACACAAGAAGACACACCACTTCTTCACCATACTCATCAGCATTCACTACATGTGGCAGATCCACCCGGAGTTGAAATCATAGAGGTACCTCTTTCATCTCAGAATCAGGAAGCTTCCGTGGGATCAAAACCAGTTTCTATTCTTATTGCTAAACAGCCTAGACGACAGGCAGCACGGGCACCATCGGGATATTGCTCCTTACATCTAGATCTTGGATCGAACGCAAAGTTGGAGACATTTTGTTTTAACAGAAATTGTCAAGTAGATTTTGCAAGCAGAAAATGTCATTGTTTCTAATGCAAGATCTGTATTTTAAATATAATTAAGCTCGTATAAAGTCAAATGTACACAACATATAAAAACGGTGTTTACATTTTTTTTTCATTTTAAATGAATGAGAGATTCGGGAACAGGCAAAATTCCTATGTCAGGCCCCTGGGTTGGCTGAGGTGAATAAAATTTAAAGGGAAATTGAAATTAAAAAAAAAGGAACCCCAGATGTAGATTACCAATATTTTATTACAACAGCGGGATAATTATATACTATCAATTAAATATGAATTCAAGACATCATAAAACTTTACCCCATCTCCTCGTACGCACTAAATCAGTGTTTGAAATAATTAGTTCGATAAGCCGAGGGTGAAAAGTCCATGCGATTTCAAGACTAGTATATTATAAAAAGAGATCTTTGGTAAATAAGCCGAGGGTGAAAAGTCGATGCGATCTCAAGATTGTATATTCTTAAAAGAAGTCGAAGGTGAGTAAGATGTGCGCACAACCTAAAAGGCGCCCAAATATATCGCCAATCTTTTACAAATATACTGGTGTGGGTTGACTTTCTTAAAGTTAGCCCCGGTTCCCATTTAATTCTGGACATAGTCTAGGTATATTTTCGTTCCCTCTTTCTAACATATCACATATAAAACGCAATAAGATAACAAAGGTTTGTCAGCTATGGGAGCTCCCCAAACTAGAATTGGCATCAGATATCAGACATTCAAGAAAGTAAGAAGACGTTGCTTAGCGATAGTTTGGACCTAGAATTTTAGAAGCTTACAGCTATTCGGTTAAGGAAGCCACGGTAGCTAAGTTAGTAAGACGCTGGGGTTTCGATCCCGGTGTTGGCCTAGAACGGTCATAAGGATTTTTCCGGCGTGGTTTCCCCTTGTCAGTGGTGCAGGGCGGGAGGCCACACGAGGACGCTGGCTCTCTAGCCTGGAGGTCGCGGGTTCGATCCCGGTGTTGGCCTAGAACGTTCATAGGAATTTTTCCCCTTGTCGGTGGTTCAAGACGAGGTTCTGACAAGGACAACTGTCTAGTTGTTCGGATGGGACAAAAAAAAACAAGGTCCCGTGTACACATTTGCGTGCACGTAAAAGATCCCATGGCAGTTGGAATTCGATATAAGAGTAGACTGTGGCGCCGCTGTCCGGGCAAAATTTCCCTCATACCACACTGTATGGCGTAAACCCGTCTTCATTAGCCCAGTCGGAGCAGCATTAGGAAGTTAAACTCCCATTTCATTTCATTTCTATTCGGTTGAGGCTGCTGTATCTCATCCTTCCATAATATCTTAACCCGTCCATAATTGCGTACCCAGTTAAATAACACCCCACCCGTCCATAGCATCTTCCCCATTTTGATAACATCGCAGATGTCCATAGCATCTTAACCAGTAAGACACCATCGCACCTCTCAATAAATAATGTCTTACCGGGTTAGATAACTTCGCATCAGTCCATAGCAGATACCCGGTTGCTAGATAACATCGCACCTGTTCATCGCATTTTGACAGTTGGAATTCGATATAAGGGCAGGCCGTAGCGCCGCTGCCCGGGCACACTGTATGGTCATTAATAAGATCTTAAAAAGGAATTATGGAGCAGAGGTTTGTGATTAAGGGGAAACAACTCTAAATATCTAAAGTACGCCACAGACCACAAGTTGATGCTCCCAGGTCAACAAATTGTCGTTGGTCTTTGTATCACAAAGGCGAACCATGTGGCAATATCTTGCTCCAAAACATGGTAAGAAGTTGCAGGGGCTAACTGAAGGGAACGCGCTGACGCGTTTTGCGTCGCGGATTTCAAGAGATTTTGCTCCCTTTCTCAAATGGACCCCCCCCCCCCCCAAAAAAAAAAATACTAAAAATTCGTGGTTTCAACGCTATCGGCATGGAATTGCCATATCTATTCTAACGTATAACCGGATGCAAAAATGAAAAATGAAATGGGGTTTAACGTTCTACTTTTCTGTACCGACCGGGCTGACAAAGACTGGATGCAAATTATGTGAAAAATTATTTAAATACTATACTTCCCAGGTATATTCTGAATGACGTATGCCCGTCTTTATTAGCCCGACTGATACAGAAAAGACACGTTAAACCCCATTGTCAATTTCAAAGTCAAGTTAATTTCAAAAATATGTATGGATTATTGTAGCCTCTATTGCAATCGGAATCACTATCCTTAAAACCCGGCTTGCACCAAGACTTGTTTCCATCACCTGCTGATTGTATACGAGTACATCTAACTAAAAACAATCTGAATGCAAGAGAGAGAAAGAAATTGGGCTTAACTTCCACTAGACAAACTTTAGCAGTGGGAGGAAACCGGAGGACCCAGAGAAAACCCACGAGGTTGGACAGGCGACCCTACTCCTTGTTACGTACAACCGGGGATTCGAAACCACGCCAGTTGCCTCAATGACAGGCCTTATGATACAGCGAGCACGTGCTAACCATTCGGACACCCAACCCCGCTGAGGTGGGAGTGAAAAAACAGATTGTGTTATTTTATTTTTGTATCATAATTAAATACAAATGTTCTGATTCTCTACATCCAATTGGCTATTTTTCTAAAAGACCGGCTTTCATGATACTACATACCATATCTAAGCCGACTTTCGGATCACCACTGGCAATGGCATCTCTAATTACACCATGACGGACAGTTCCAGTAAATTTCCTCAAAATTTGTTTCAGTTTTCTCTTTCGTGCTGCGGTTAGCCTCTTCATCAATAACCGTTTGTGCAAATCCTGAATTTCTTTGTGGATTTCAGAAGTGCTTGTCGGAAGCGACCTGACCAATGCTGCAAGTATGCGAGCAGTATTTAAAGAAATGTGCTTATCCGAAGCGAAATGATCTGGATCAACTTTGTTTCCAGGGGTATGGCGTCCACTCCGTTTCTCCAGATAATCAAGGAGGTTATACATGAAAGGTAATTCTCTAGTTTCTGGAGGTGAATTAGTAGTTGGTTTCATTCGCTTTACACATGCCGCCTTGATTAATCTATAGCTCGCCGTATATGACTTCTCTAAAAAAAAAAAAGAAAAAAAAGGGAGTAAGGCACTGACAAGGAACAGCGGTTAGTCGTTCGGATGGGACAGAAAAAAGCGGCTGCCAGACAGGACACGCCCACATTTTCGAGAGATGGATAGAGAACAAGCTAACAAGAAAGTGATTTTTCCTACAACCAAGGGCCATAATTCAGGAAATTACAATTCGATATGCGTAATTATCGAAAGGAACCGAGATCTTTGTGTTATAAACTTACATTTCAAGTTTCCACAAAATTGGATAAAAATTGTGACCTCCATAAGATCCACAACCTTGATATACCATATTTTGTCTGTCAGTTTTGGGCCGATTTTCACGAAATTCTAACTCAGCCGTCCTTATGGTGTAACGGTGATATAAAAATACGTTTTTTTTTAAATCGGATAAAAATTATGACCTCTATAGGGCCCACAAGCTAAAAACGCAATTTTTCGTACAATCAGGGGCCATAATTCAGGAAGTTACGGTCCGATATGCGCGAATATCGAAAGGAACCGAGACCTTTGGGTTATAAATTTACATTTCAAGTTTCATCAAAATCGGATAAAAATTGTGACCTCTATAGGGTCCACAACCTTGATATACCGTGTTTTTACACTATTTGAGAACGAACGGCGGCCATTTTGTCTGTCAATTTTGGGCCGATTTTCAAGAAATTCAAACTCAGTCGTCCTTAGGGTGTAACGGTGATATGATAATACGGTTTTTTAAATCGGATAAAAATTATGACCTGTATAGGGTCCACAAGCTAAAAATGCGATTTTTCGTACAATCAGGGGCCATAATTCAGGAAGTTACGGTCCGATATGCGCGAAGATCGAAAGGAACCGAGATCTTTGGGTTATAAACTTACATTTAAACTTTTAACAAAATCGGGTAAAAATTGTGACCTCTATAGGGTCCACAAGCTAAAAACGTGATTTTTTGTACAAACCGGGGCCATACTCCATGAAGTTTCGATCAGATATATGCCAATATCGAAAGCAGCCGAGATCTTTTGGAGATAAACTTATATTTTAAGTTTCGTCAAAATCGGATAAGAATTGTGACTTGTCGAGTGTCCACAAACAATTGTGGACTGACAGACGGACGTCCGGACGGACAGGGGCGACAACAATATACGTCCACATGAAAATGTGGGCGTATAAGAACCTAGGTTCTGTTTACACATTGGTGTGCACGTAAAATAACCCTTGATAATTGAAATCCTAATAAAATTTTAGCCCATAGCACCGCTGTCCGGAAATCGCATGCCGTGTTCACCTTGGCATGCTCATAAAAGATCCCCTTGACAGTTGGAATTCGATATAAGAATAGACCGTTGTACCGCTGGTGGTAAAAACATCCCTCATAGCACACTGTATGGTGTATGCCCGTCTTCATTAGCCAAATCGGAGCAGAACAGTAGGACGTAAAAACCCATTTCATTTCATTGCATTTAATGATTGGTAGGTTGATCTTGGGTCTTATCACTGGGCGCATATTTAAACCAAAATTAGAGAGAGAGAGAGAGAAATGGGGTTTAACGTCCACTCGACACAAACTAGGTATTTCGGGACTAACATATGGTTTAACTTTATTTCAATAATTCGCTTGCGCGTAGGGGTCTTTAGCAGTGGGAGGAAACCGGAGGACCCGGAGAAAACCCACGAGGTTGGACAGGCGACCGTACTCCTTGTCACGTACAACCGGGGATTCGAAACCACGCCAGTTGACTCAATGACAGACTTTATGATACAGCGCGCGCGTGCTGACCATTCAGCCATCCAACCCCCCAAACCAAAATTAATCGAAGTAAATAACCGAAACCCACTCCAACACATATACACGTAATATTTCAAATAGATATTGTAATATAGCATAAATCATACCGACAAAACTCAGGGGTTCCTGAAACTGCAGGTGGTCCCAGACCTTGTTAGAATTCGGGACTCAAAAAAAAAAAGAATAACAAGGGAACAACACACACAAACTCGCGCGATATAACGCTTAGTTTAAAATATAATATGGTACCCTCCATCATTCGGGGTAATTACACTGAAAATCCGAAAATGCATTAAAGACAATTCAAATGAAATGAAATGGGGCTTAACGTCATACTGTTCTGCTCCGACTCGGCTAATGAAGACGGTCAATTGAAATGAAAAGGGGTTAAAGGTCCTACTGAGCGCCCCGGTATAACACAGATCGTATTGCCTATATAGTTGTTCGCCGATCGTTATCTTGTCTGAAGGCAGTTTTATTCAAGTTGACAAATTTCATGTCATATTTGTTGACAAATTTCATGTCATATTTATTGATTTTGTTATTATTTTCACTTGTGAACCTTAGGGGCGTTTACTCGGTCTTATTGGGAAAAGGGGTGCACCATTGAATCCGCGCCTGATCAAACCTGAACTCATCATATGAAAGAGTAACTTTTCTTGCAAACTGGTTATATTGAGATTCGAAAAATGCGAAACAGAACAAAACTCAAACCGTAGGGAGTTGTATTAGTGTGACTTTTTTTATTTGTATTTCTTTTGTGAAGACCGTGATCAGTAAGATATCAGAAGTTAAAAACTCAATCGACTAATACTCACTTGATTTCTGTTCAGTAAGAGTTACGAATAACAAGAAAACAATAACCATTATTAGCTTCATATCGTAATGTATCTAGTCCAGGAAGATCTACAATTAGCAAACAAATTCATTAGGCATTTTCCTGAAGTGATGGTTAGGAGCATTGTTATAAACCATTAAATTAGATGTTTGATTTTGGTATTATATGATGCCGCAACATCTTACATCCGAATAATCAAATCTTCCCCCATAAGTTGATAACCATTTTATTTTGTTTTGAAGACTGCAAAATTCAAAATGTTCAGTTATCCGCACTGCTAACACTTTAAACTGGCATATCTAGCCCATGTGTTATGTACACAATCTTTTTTTAAAATCCATTTCACAAAAAGTTTTCTTCCATAAGCAACTACAAACCATGAAACTGGATAATGATCTGATAGGTCAAATTCAAATTTAGAATATGATACTACACGAAACGAAATCTTGCATTTGTATCATTGCTGCCTTGTCAAGTGTTGGTAAATTTTACCAAAAATTAAATGGGGTTTAACGTCCTTCTGTCCTGTTCCGACTAGACAATGAAGATGAATGTTACCAAAAGGGCTATTTTCCAAAATTTGGAAAGATTATTATTCATTTATGTTAAAATAATAAGCATTTTGAGGGTTTGATATATAATTTATTACCTAAATATAATTTTTCTGTTTTGAGGGAGGTGGGGCAAAATTCTTTTCTAAGGAGTACCAATTTGCAACACATTATATTTTCCAATCATTTATTCAGCTGGACATTTCCACATTATATAGTGGACTAATAATTATTTTACTGTAAAACTTAGTAAATATGTTCACTATTTAATTATCAGTGTATCTTTATGATTCCAGGCAAAAAGTTTGGATGGGTGAGTTATGCAGCCATAAATATGTTAACAACGTGTATTCGTTATAAAAATACCTGAAAACAAAAGCAGTTTCAAGAAAATTTTGATGCAGTATTTACTCTTTTCCATGTAAACCCGAAATATTTAATCCAGATGATGTTTGGGATGGCACTCCATACAAATATTGTTCCCTTGAGAAAAAAAGGAGGATATTTGAAAGAAAATGTTTGATTGTATGGACTTGGTGTGCTAAAACAAAGATACTTTTCAAAATTTGAAGTCTTCTTGGTTGTAGTGTAAGTGTATATATTCAGGCATCGCTGTGAGACTTCGTGATTTCCCATGTTGAGTTGTTTACCCTGTAGCTGCGCAGTGAGTGCTGAATGGTATATTTGCTTCATATTTTCCACAGTTACATGTTCGAAAGTCATCATTTTGTTTATTTTCATCCATTTTTTATTGTTTATGGTTACACACAGTAACAACAATACCACATTTCGTTTCTACATATTATAATAAGGGACTCATTACCAAACTTTGTCAACAGACACGATCCATTTCTGACCATGACAAATGTGTTTATTAACCTATAGTTCAATTCATGTATCATATCAGCACGGACCCCCCTTTCTTGTTATTCTCACAATATTTCATAAACAATTTAATTTGCGTTTTAAATATACTCATACCATAACTAATGTACTGGCAATGGAGAATACAAATAAAACATATGTATTTATCAAATTATAACTCATGTCCTCTGGTGCACTTATATTCGTCGAATACAATTTTCGCATAAATTATGAAATAGTATTTCACAAGAACTGTCAGCATCTACATCTTAGATATAATGCCTCTTTAAGTAAGGATACATTATCTGAAGGAATGCCTACTCACCAGGTTATAGTAGTATAGTCAGGTCAGTTTTACCAACAATAGTAAGAGCGATCTGCAGACCGTACAACAGGATAATCCCAGGTCACGTGTCATCATTAAAACAACAAAAAACACGTGGTCGGCACGATTTCAATGGGGTACTCGATTGAACGTCCGGGAATTGAATTCTCTCAATCCCAAAAATAGTGACAATCGAGTGAAAATGGGTATTTCGGACAACAACGCATGCGTCGACTGGATAAATAGAGAATCTATGAGGGTTTTTTTTTACATTATCCACGAGTTTTGATATTTTTTGATATCATAAAAGACGAGTAGGAGAGTTTATTTATCACTCAATCCTTTCTTACATGTACAAATAAATAAATAAATACATGTATAATGCTTTGCTATAGATTTCACCTTTACTGAACCGGATAACATGCGGCGTAGTGATACATCATTTTTTAACATCAATTCAACCATTGCAAAGTCCTTTATATTGACCCAGTGTTTCCATCAAGGTCAATTAATTTTTAAAAAAGTTCATTTTTAATAAAAAAAAAAGAAAAAGAAGAAGTGTTCGTTGAAAATGAAAAAAAAAGTTCCTTTTTAACTGACCAATCAAATTCATGTAAAGCAGTAGATTATGGGTGATAAGTAAATATCTCAACCAACCATGCAGCCGAAACATATTTGTTGTATTTAATTCCGTCACGATTCTAATCACACCACCTCCGTAGTCGGGACTCACAGAACTGTGACAGGGCTGAATTCCGCGTCACTTGATTGCAATTCTGTCAATTCGGGACGTTCTGGACCGTGAATCGAGCATCCCCTAATCACTGTCATAATAATAGCACAGGGCCGCGTTCTTGTGTTATTCTTGACGTTTGTGTTGCTCCACTTTACCTTTTTTTTAAATTCAAGATTTTCCTATATTCACAGATTTGTTAAGTCGATGTCATACTCCTCGCAGTGTTTCGTTTGATTATACCTAATCCCACTAAACACTGCTTTAACGAAAGCAAATTTCTGTTCCAAATTATGACTGGTCAATGGTCCGATTAAAAACCAATAGCTAACTGCGTTACAAAAGCATTACGCTTAAAACAGAGCTCCAAATTGGACCAAATATGTTTACATAACGTTACGTCATTACTCACGATTTTATTATGCCCAATTAACCAGTGCATAGCAGAATATTGCAGAAAAACTAATTGCGTGACAAACGAGGCTATCAAATCGAAAACAATTTAAACAATACTTTTTGGAGACGAACATACTTTCCACCTTTTTTAATACCTTAAATCACTGTCCTAGGTTTTAGGGAAGATCTAGATTAAACGAAAAGAAATGAAATGGGGTTTAACGTCCTACTGTTCTGCTCCTAAACTGGGCTAATGAAGACGGCCAGATTAAACGAAGGGCTGTCATGTTGCTGTACTTGGGATAGATTTGATTGAACGGGAAGAATAGACAACGTCCCTCAAAAGCTCAAGTATCAGAAGCCAATCCAGCAATGGCCAGAGAGGGGTTTCTCGGGCCATTGCTTCAGGAGTATGTTCATATCAGTCTATCAGATTACTTATTTCCATACGGAAGGGGAGCGTGGGGTTGGATGGCTCAGTGGTTAGCGCGTGCTCCCTGTATTATAAGGTCTGTCATTGAGTCAACTGGCGTGGTCTCTATTCCCCGGTTGTACGTGACAAGGAGTAGGGTCGCCTGTCCAACTTTGTGGGTTTTCTCCGGGCCTCCGGTTTCCTCCCACTGCTAAAGACCCCTACGCGGCGCAAGCGAATTATTGAAATAAAATTGAACCATATGTTAGTCCCGAAATGACCTAGGTTGTGTCGAGTGGACGTTAAACCCCATTTCTCTCTCTCCGAACAGAATTTCAAAACACTGCCGGACTCGACGCAGATTTATGTCCCAAATTATGAGTGGTCAACATTCGGGTCAACAACCAATACATTACAGCGTAACAAAATCAATCGGGATTAACCAGAGCTCAAACTATGTTAACATAGAAACGTCAACGCTGATGCTCGCACGACCCCTGACGCGACATTCGAGCACAACTGGTCAGATATTCATGTAGTGTAGGCTATCGGAAGTATAAAAAAAAAACGAAACGAAATATAGATCTGTATTTTAATTGCAGATTGGGCTAAGAGGGATTTCTCGATCTATTGCCTCAGGAATAATAATTAGTACATTGTGTTTGAAAAGTCACCAATAAAGTAAACGCTACCTTGCCAATCTCAGTCTTTTAAAGAGTCTTTAAAAGTTGCTTTTATTGCGATTAAATACAGAAGGATTTAGAACGATGCGGTTTTCCAGAGTTCAATTACATGTATATTAAAAGTACACAACGTGAAGTGAAGTTAACTAGTCTGTCATACAAGATCTTCTTGCGACCAGGATAGTGTCGCATTGTCGATCTGAAGCCGATGACACGGATAGCCTTACTTAGTTCCTTTTTGATGCCGTGAAACACATGATAGTGACAAAGGTGGGCAAAGTGTCACTTTTGTTGATTAAGTGCCGGTACACAGAGCAGTACTACAGACTTTATATAGAAAACTACAATGCTATTCTATAGGATTCTTTGTTAAAGGAAGCAACGTTCAAGAGTTATGAATGAAATCTCCCCCCCCCCCCCCCGCCCAGAAATTACAGGCGTTAATAAATAATAAACAACTTGAGCAATTAAAAATACGACGACCTTATATTTTCTATTAACGTTTAGAGAAAAAATATAACTAACTTATTTCTATGAGATCCACACTGCCCGAAAAGTATTTTCTCGTCTTTTTATATTGATTTCGGGCAATTTTCTCTTATGCCCCCCTGAATTACTTTGAGCTCCTACGCCTATGCCCTTCCTTTTCCTTAAATATAATTTTTGCTACATATTTCCACATTTGAAAAGGTCTAAGAACATTGGTTAAATAGCTTCAGGAAAAGGACAAGCAATTACTTGCCAACAAACCTGGCTATTATTATTATTGTAAACAATAGCCACGTCGGTCAGTTATTGTGAGTTGACATTAGAAAATGGCAACATTGATAGAAGTACTAAATAGCTTTCAAAAATGTACTCACTGAAGTACGACCAGGTTATTTTTAAGTGTTTTCCAAACAAAAATTCACAGTACAGTTCACATCCGACATCGGTTTTTGTTACTTGAATTCTTATAAAAGATATAAAATATTTATATTGTATATTGTTATAATATAGATAAAGGCCTGTACTTTGTGGAGCTAAATGGTTTTCATACGTCTCAGAATAGAAAACAATTAGAATTTATTTGCCGCAAAATATCTTTTGAGAAAAAGATACGGAAGCGTATAGGGGTCATGCAAATTTTTGTAGAAGGTCTCGAGATCCTGCGATCCTGTGATACTTTCTCGAAATCCCGTGATCACCTGGTAATTTTCTCGAGATCTCAATTTAATGTTCTCGAAATCCCCTGATATCTTTCTTGAGATACTGACATTCTGTGTAAATTTTCTCGAGAATTCGAGTTAATTTTCTCGAGATATTGACATCCTATGTAAATTTTCTTGAGATCCCGAGTTAATATGAAACCATATATGATAGTGTCTCAACGTTGCGAAGCAACCATTGTCCCAATACTTCGCACCAAATTTGATAAAAGAAAAATACTCTAACATTTGTTACAAAGGAAAACTGCTAACTAATGAAAGAATATACGGACAATCGATAGGACACCCATGATTTACATTAAATTTGAAATATGATTAAAATCGATTGGGTTCGTCGTCTTATGGCCCCAATACTTCACACCAAATATGAAATTCAAAACCCTACCACGTTAGCTTTAATGTGTAAAGCTTTGAATTACAGACTTGCTTGTTAAATTATTTCAATTGAATGTGTGGGCGACGTTTAATTGAAAATGTCATTTTTGTATGGTTTTCGGACCATATTTTGTTTTAGAATAAAGCTAGACAGAGAGTTTATTGTCTTGTGGCACAAATGCTTTGGAGCAGATTTTAAATAAAAAATCTTGAAAAACCCTGGGCTCTAACGCGTTCACAAGGTTTACCGGAAAATAGGAATAACGCCATAACAAAATTTCAGGGAGCGCTGCAAATCAATAAGGTTCATTGTTCTGCCGAAAATAAAAAGGGTTCCTCTGCTTGTGATACGAATGATTCAAAAAAAATTTGAACGATAGTCACGCAAAGTGTGGAGATACGCCCATATGCATCAACAACAGATTATTCGAAAGGAAAACTTGGTTGTTTAATAAATTGTATAAGCATCTAGCATTTATCAAGAAATCTAATCTCTATCATGTTCGCCTGCTTGTTATCTCTCTGGGACAGAAATCTTATATTGCTGAAAATTAACAGGGGTCATCCTTGTCGCGGAACACTGAATATCGAAAATCCGATAAAACACAAAATTTGAAACAAAACCGTTAAAAACTGTAGGCTCTATCGTGCTATTAAGGTTCTCGGGAAAGTGTGGGTGTGTGTGGGTGTGTGTGTGTGTGGGGGGGGGGGGTAAACTCCGAAACAACAGGTTGTAGGGCGCTGAGAATACGTTAAAACTACGCGCACACATAAAAATACCCGAGATCTCGAGAAAATTTACACAGGATGGCAAGATCCCGAGAACATTAACTCGAATTCTCGAGATCGTTTACGCAGGATGGGAGATTCTCAAGAAATTTATTAGGGGATTTCGAGAACATTCAATTGAGATCTCGAGAAAGTATCACAGGATCGCGGGATCTCGAGGCCTTCTACAAAATTTTGCATGACCCCTATACGCTTCCGTAAAAAGACACAAGAAATAAAAATTGTGGAGAAGAAACAACATAATATTTTTCGACCATACTTGTTTCATATTTAACAATTAATAATGTAAAAAAAAAAGATAATAAAAAAAAAATGATTCAAAATAAAAGCGCAATTCAATTATTACTTAAATAATAATAATAAAAAAAACAGTTAATAATCTACAAAGCCCAACTCCAATGAAAAACTAAAACAATACTAATTCAGAAGTGTGGTTGTTATTTATTTAATCTTAGGTAAAATAGCAGTACATAATACATAGGAAATATCACAATAACAGTAACGCCAAAGTGGGGGTGGGGCGGTCACTTTGCAATACGTATTGTTCTGGGGAAGAGAAAAAAACGTTGATAATCCAAATAAATTAAAAAATCCCCGCTCAACAATAGCACAACAGACTTGGTAGATTTGAAGATTTTTAAATAATATAACATTTCGGGTAGAGATACCCTTTATCAAATATGATATATAATAATCCTGTGGTGCCTTATATACAATCAAGGTGGTGACGTCACAGGATTTTAAAATTTATTGATGTACACATAGAGGATTGTTAAAATAAAAGAAGGATCCTTCAATTTAATCGGTTACGTTAAGCTATTACATTGATACTAGAGACTTTTGGCAAGCGTAAATATCTGGTCTGTATCGCGTATCCGCATGGATTATGCGTGTGACGTCATCAATGTCTGTGTATTTATCATACGTGATACGGCACACGGATACGACAGTACGTATCGAACAGCTTTCATACGGAAAAGGTCCGTATAACATTGTCGTGTCTTTTTAGCGTTTTTATGAATCTTTGTGTATTCTAGAACACGAAGGTGTATATTTGATGTGATTTTAACCATGAAGGTTGATCTACGTGCTAAATTTATATAGGGAGGCGGAACCTTGCATCTCTGAAAATGATTTTATTCTGTGGTAAAGGGGTATAAACTTTCTGAAATGATACATTAGTGAAACCAAAAATTACAGTCGAGTCGAAGTCGAAGATTTTTTTATAAGATTCAACATTAATTTTTTTTTAATAGCTCAGCGATTGTCGAGCGACTTCATTCCCTCCGGGAAATTGTAGACTATAATAGGTACTTGATACTGATGGTGATATTGGTAGATATCTGCCATCATGCTGTAATAGAACTAAGCTCAGCTCATCGACGCATACGTACGCGACGCAAAAATCTGCCAAAACTCTAAAACTACTTGACGCAACGTATCACGTATACGATACGGATACGTGATACGGATGGGAAAAAAATCCGCTTGCCAAAAGTATCTATTCCCTAATTTGATGAAGCGTATGCCGAACCCTATTTCATTTCATTTATATAATACAATTACAGACATTGAAACCAATTAAAACACTTTTGTATGTAATTTAAATCCTAAATGTCACAATGTTATCCCATTTCCTATACGATGTCGAACACCATTTCATTTCATTTATATAATACAGATACAAGCATTGAAGCCAATTAAAACCCTTTAGCATGTAATTAAAATCCTGAATGTCACAATTTTACCCCTTATCTCCTATTTTCTACAGACAATATTAAACAGTAAACAAGTAAATCATTTTAATTTTAGAGATAATAAATACATAAAAATATGAATAGTGTTCATAAAAGATAATTAAAATCAGCTAGGGGATACGGGTGTGTGTCGGGTGTCTGGGAGCGGACGTGGCTCCAATACCTTTATGAAGGCACTATTATGATAAGATAATGTTTTTAGGACGTATGTGACAGCTTTGGCTACGACAGGTTATATAAAAAACAACGATATGGCGGTTTCTTTCATGTTTTTCTAATCTATAGATCTTTATTTGTCGGCGGCATCTGTTCATGTTTCTTACGCCGCCATTTTGACACAGTCTAGTGATATAGCATGTGAATTTGTACAGGTTCATTTGTTTGATCTTTTGCAAAGCCGTCTATAGATAACCGTACACAACTGTATCCCTAAAAGTAGAGCATGGGCAATTGGCAATAGATGATAAACATTCAGTCCCAGGTAGACGCAAGAACGCGTAGACCGATATGTTTCCAATATTTGGGGTTTAGTTCGGGATTCGAATAATGAATAACGAGCCACCCCTCTTTCACTTACCCCTACGGTCAGAGGTAGCGAAGAAATGGTCGGATGCAACGTAGGCCCGTCTGTTTTATTGCCGAATCCCAAATAACGTGCTGGGGCTCACGTCTGCTGCCACCTGGGGTGATATCGTAATATTGAGTACTGTATTGTGTATTATATACCAATTGGCAAGGCGAAGGTCGCCGTTTTGTCGCTTAATATATAAGACGAGAACGACCAAACTACCAACTACTACTAGCTCAGTTACTTCTTTTCAATTCCATCTCAATGTCAGTAAAATTTGTTTGCAATCCCAAATCATCCTGCCAATGATAAGTAGATTCAAAAGTATCTCCAGATCTACGACCAAATACGTTCATTCGACTACAAACTGGATCATCCAGGTACCCATTTCCAAAAGCTGAAATAAAATTTCTTGAGCTGCTCCCAAGATCTCCCGATTGGTTTAATGATCAGCTAGTAGAAATCAATGATGTTCTCTCGGGCATATGTGCATCAACAAATTGTACTTTTATTAAAACCAAAACAAGCTTCTGCAAAAACGACAATAAAAGTGCAAAACAATACCTCTACAATGGAAAAACACACTTAAATGACAAGGGAACATGTAGACTAGCATCTATATTAAAGAAAGCCCTAAATATTCAACTCTTCAAGCGTGATGTGTCTGCTTCTACTCCATCTGCCAAGAGTAATATCCAACACAAGCAATTCTCAAGTGGTACTAAAGCTTCCTGGTCCTCAAGCAATCAACCGACGGGAACTTTTGCCTGATCCCATTAACTCCAAGCCAGGTTTACCATCACCAATATCACAACTGACCTACAAACAGAATCAGTGGCACCCTAATCAGTGGAATATTAACCAGTGGAACCAAAGTCAGTTTAATCCAAATCAGTTTAATCCAAACCAGTTCAATCCGAACCAACTTAATCCAAATTTGCTTAATCTGAATCAGTTAAACCAAAATCACTGGAATCAAAATCAACTTAACCTAAATCATTTAAATCTAAGTCATTGGAATCCCAATCATTTTAACCAGAGTCAAAGCCAGCGTTAAAATACATGTAGAATAGTGTATAATAACTTTACTTTACCGTCCATATGGAAACCTTACCATAGTGCTAACTGTTAATGTTAGTGTGCCAAATAAAATGAAAACCACAAAAATGTGCGATGTGATAATGTACAAGTATTTCAGTGCCAAGCAATGTTATAATGTGTTTAGTACTCAGTAGGGCAGTGTTTTGCCAAATATTCTACCAGGTACATGTATGTGTTTAAAACTGAAATGGATACATAAAGACTTGTTCTAGTTCAACTCTAAAATCTATTCACAATTGTGTGCACTAAAAGACAATCACTAACTGACTTGTTTTATTTTGTACAGATTTAAATATTGTATTCTCTACATTGTTATTTTATATGTTGTCATTCCTTCCATGTCAAACGATATTTGTAGGTATTAGTTATTTCATATTCTTATTACCTTAAGAAGCTTACCATTATTTTAATTTGTGATAGTTTCATGTTTTACTATCTTAAGCTTATATTGTTTTGTGACTGTGAGAGTTCAGGTTTTTTGGGGTTTTTTGTTTAAAAAGCTCATGTTAGGTTGTGATAGTTTAATTTAGTATAGATTAGTTTCATATTTTATTGCCTTTAATTTATATTTGGTTGTGATCATCTGTTATATGTGTATAATTTATAGGTTTGTTTGTAGTGCATAATTATAAGTAATTGTTCCAAGCGCTTGTTTTCCTAATAGAAACTGAAACATGTCAACTAATTTAAAAATCGGGTTTTGGAACATTAACGGCTTAACATCAAAAATCAATAATAATAAGCACCTTTTGGACTTAAAAAGAAATATTTCACATTTACATATCATATGTTTCCTGGAAACTTGGTCTAGCCAAGAACAGGAAGAACTTGGAACACTTACTGACGTTCTGGATGATTTTACTGGACATGTATTTAGTAGGAAGGGGGGGGGGGAACAAACAGTGTCTAACCCCAGAGGAGGGTGTGCAATTTATGTTAGAAATGAACTAAAACATGGTCTTAGTATAATTGAATCGAAGGACGGGGATGTGGTCAGTGGCGGATTAAGCTCCTACCTACATAATGAAAATAATGACGCTCCGACTCTAGAAAGCTGTAACTATCCCATCTATTATTTACAATCCTACCTACATAATGAAAATAATGACGCTCCGACTCTAGAAAGCTGTAACTATCCCATCTATTATTTGCAGATGACCTTGTACTTATGTCAACTACCCCCCATGGCTTACAGAACAGTTTAAATAAACTTAACCAATTCTGTAAGGATTGGAAGTTAAATGTCAATCTTCAAAAATCTAAAGCTATGTTCTTTTCTAACAAAAAATGTAATAAAAGTAAAACTGTCATTAATTTTAATATTGGAAATAGCAAAATAGATCTGGTCTCTTCGTACCAATATTTAGGGGTAAATTTTACAAATAATGGCTCACATAAAGCAGCTATGGCTGACTTGAGCAAGAAAGCAAGAAGGGCCTGGTTCAGTTTACGCAATAAAATCTGTAGCAGTGATGATTTACCAACTGAAGTTTTACTGAAAGTATATGAAGCAATTGTTAAACCCATCGCTACATATGCCTCGGAACTCTAGGGATCTCAAATTGCTCATAGCAAGAACAATACCACAAAAAACTGGAACAGAATTGAATTAAATTCAATAACAAAGAAAACAGCGAAATCAATCCTAATGCAGCCCCCTAAAACTTCAAATATTGGCTGCCTGTCTGAACTTGGACTTTTCCCTCTTCACTTCACCGTGTACCAAAAAATGATCTTATATTATAAACGACTGAATGATCTAAAATCTAATCCATCTCATTCCCACACTATCTTGACTGCAGCATTTAATGAAGATGTTAAAATTGCGCTGAAAATACCCAAACTCTCCTGGTCTGCCGCGATCCTTAAAATAATAAATGAGTATGACATTAATATCAATAATCTTTCCAAATATAATATAAAATCCTTGTTAGAATCCAAATTCAACTCATTTTATTCAAACACCTGTAATATGAAAGATAACTATACCAGCCATAAGCCAAAACTTAGAACATGACAAGAATTTCAAAACCGCCAGCATATCTCCTGTCCGTATCTAACAAACAGTATAAACGTTCAATGACATCCCTCCGCCTTAGCTCTCACCAACTTCAAATAGAGAGAGGTCGGTACCATAACATTGCCGAAAAAGACAGAATTTGTAGACAGTGCTCTAACAATATTGTGGAGGATGAGTTTCATTTTCTAATGGAATGTACAAAACATGAAACCATTCGAAATAATATTTTGTACCCTGCCTTATACGCCAACAGTCTACCATTCTCCTTCGGTAAGTGTTAGATATTATGAAGCAGGGCCGATTTTGATAGATTCTATAAAGCGAGTATAATTTAAGCCCCGGCCTTTTGTTGTTTAGGCCCTTCCCACTTTTTTGAAGGTTAAGGTTGCAAGGGGCCGTTTATTGTCAGGCCTAATGATGAACATAAAATTTATTCTCCCTGAAGTTGAGAATACTATCGTTGGATCTTTCTATGAGGCAGGACGATTTCCAATACCACCTAATATGTCTACAGAAGTATTTCAATCTGATGAAAATTTTAATAAGTTTGTTGAAAATTTTGAAGTTAATTCCACAACACGTTTTGTCGTGTCATTTAACAGAAACTTTAATTTAACAGGTACAGTATAACTCCTCAGTTGCGTTCGGAGCCGTGTGCGTATTTTTATTTTTTTATGTAATCACCCTTTCCATTCGTCGGTCCGTCCACAATTTCTGTCAGCGCAATAGAGGATACAGTTTTTATACGCCCACATGGAAATGTGGTCGTATATTGTCGTCACCCCCGTCCGTCGGTCGGTCTGTCTGTCAGTACGTCGATCCGTCGTCCACAATTATTTGTCGTGAACAGTCAAACAGACTACATTTATCATCCGATCTGTATGAAATTTATATGCAGTATTTAAATTAGTGAAACAGAGAAGCATATTGAATTTTTCAGCGATTTTCAGTGATCACTTTGAAAATTCTTTTGGACGCTCTACTAAAGTTATCATCCGATTGACTTGAAATAGATACACAGTGTTTATGGTCATGAGATGAAGAATCTTATTGATTGCCAATAATTACTGCTAGAGTTATGGCCCTTGATCACTTTGAAAAATCTTGTATACGCTCTAGGGGCTACAGTTATCATCCAATTGACACAGTGTTTATGTTCATGCCCGTGTTACAACGATATATAAAATCAGAATTTTTTATTAAGTTAAAAAAAAATCAAGATTCCAATCTTTAGCCACATATGACCAGTTTCAATATAATATGTTATCAAATTCCACTGAATGTCAACTTGCACCATTCTTAAACAAATGAAATAATAGACGAAACATCCTGAAAAACGTTGTATAGTTTGAAATTCTGTGACAGGCTCAAAATGTTTACTCTTATATATATGGTTACATAGCTTTAAACATAGTATGAAATTTTATGATTAGAATAGGTAGTTTAGAAACATGTGTTTACCTAATTAATTGGGTTATCTGTATTTATTGCCTTATAGTATTCGAAAATGTTTAGAAATTTTATGACTGGTTTTTATTTAAACATATAGTATATGAAATTTTATGATTAGAATAGGTATTTTAGAAACAGGTGTTTACATAATTGTTTTATCTGTATTTATTATCTGTATTTTAGATATATGTTTGTATTTATTGCCTTATAGTATTTTAGATATATATCTGTATTTATTGTCTTATAGTATTTTAATGTTTTAACCAGTGTCTCAAAGGCCTTTGTTGGCCAGAAATCAAGTGTATTATGTTGTATAAAATGTGTAAATATTCTACTGATTTGTGACACTTTAATAAAATAATCATTGTTATCATCATCATCATCATCTAATTAGATGAGGAAAGAAGTACAAATCGCTTTAAAAGACGAAACAAAGCATCTCTAGTACCAACACAATTGCACTTAATTATCGTGTCCCAAAACATCAACCAACCAAATTGCTTATCTCTGCCTAGCCTTAGCGCAAAATGTTAATCATCGAACACAGTCAAGACATTCACCCATTGAACATCTAAACGAAGTTTAAACATTCTACCTCAAATATTGTCAGAAGCGGATTATAGCGGTGGCGCCAGCCTCCGACCCCAAAATAATGGAAAATGTTTAAAAATAAAACGGAAAAAACGCCAATTCCGGGGAGAAAACATAATATGGACCCCCTATAACAGAGCCCCTAGGTCTAGTGGAAGGGCCCCCAGGACAGAAAAAAAGGCCCCTTGCCGTAGTGCCGCTGTCCGGGCAAAATTTCCATCATAGCACACTGTATGGCGTATGCCCGTCTTCATTAGCCCAGGTTAGGAGCAGAACAGTAGGACGTTAAACTCCATTTCATTTCATTTCATTTCTTGCACGAATCAAGAATCACCACCTGTGGGTGATTTATCCATTGCAGAATCACTGTCTAATTAGAATTTTCGATCTGTATCGAAACAACGCTTTTCACGCAAAAATGCTGATAACTCCGTATTTCGTCAGATTTGGGCAATGTAATCATTGGTTCCACTTTGTATCTAACCCGACAGGAAAGGGCTGCAATTTTCAAAATTTTCTGTAGGAGGGTCCACGCTCAACCCAACCAATCATAAGAAAATGACTCACTTTACAGCGAGGTCGATTGGGTTCTGTATGTGGTATAGGATGCTGATTTTCTCTATTTCTAGAATATATATAAGATAATATTCTTAACTTTTATAAGAAAATCACTCAAATATCATTTTTCTATGTAAATTAATTGAAAAAAATACGCCAAGACCTTTCATACATAAGAAAAAGACTCACTATAAAGCGAGCCCGATTGATTGGGTTTTATATGTGGTATAGGGCCATGAATTTCCCTTTTTCTAGGATACATAAAAAATAGTATTCTTAATTTATATAATAAACAGACTCTATTGTTATTTTTTTTTATGGAAATTAATTGAAAATATACTTCAAAATCTTTCAAAAATAAGAAAAAGACTCACTATAAAGCGAGGACGATTGGGTTCAATGTGTGGTATAAGGCAACGATTTTCTCTATTTCTAGGATATATTGGATATTATTCTTAATTTATATAATAAAATCATTCAAATATCTTTTTTTCATGGAAATTAATTGAAAAAAAATACTCCAAAATCATTTAAACATAAGAAAAAGACTCACTATAAAACGAGGCCGATTGGGTTTTATAAGGCAATGATTTTCTCGATTTCTTGGATATATAGGATAATATTCTTAATTGATATGAGAAATCACTCAAATATCTTTTTTTTTTAAAATGGAAATTAATTTAAAAAATACACCAAAATCTTTAAAACTTCAGAAAAAGATTCACTATAAAGCGAGGCCGATTGGGTTCTATATGTGGTATAAGGCAATGATTTTCTCTATATCTAGGATACATAGGATAATATTCTTAATTTATATAATCTAATCACCCTAATATCGTTTTTTGAATAGTATTCTTAATTTATATAATAAACAGACTCCGATATTGTTATTTTTTTTTATGGAAATTAATTGAAAATATACTTCAAAATCTTTCAAACATAAGACAAGACTCACTATAAAGCGAGGACGATTGGGTTCAATGTGTGGTATAAGGCAATGATTTTCTCTATTTCTGGGATATATAGGATATTATTCTTAATTTATATAATAAAATCATTCAAATATCTTTTTTTCATGGAAATTAATTTAAAAAAATACTCCAACATCTTTTAAACATAAGAAAAAGACTCACTATAAAGCGAAGCCGATTGGTATAAGGCAACGATTTTCTCAATTTCTTGGATATATAGGATAATATTCTTAATTTATATCATAAATCACTCAAATATCGTTTTTTTTAAATGGAAATTAATTTATAAAATACACCAAAATCTTTGAAAATTAAGAAAAATATTCACTATAAAGCGAGGCCGATTGTGTTCAATGTGTGGTATAAGGCAATGATTTTCTCTATTTCTAGGATATATAGGGTAATATTCTTAATTTATATAATAAAATCACTGCAAATATGTTTTTTATGGAAATTAATTGAAGAAAATACTCCAAAATCTTTTAAACATAAGAAAAAGACTCACTATAAAGCGAGGCCGATTGAGTTCTATAAGTGGCATAAGGCAACGATTTTCTCAATTTCTTGGATATATAGGATAATATTCTTAATTTATATAAGAACTCACTAAAATATCGTTGTTTTTTTTAATGGAAATTAATTTAAAAAATACACCAAAATCTTTTAAAATTAAGAAAAAGATTCACTATAGAGCGAGGCCGATTGTGTTCAATGTGTGGTATAAGGCAATGATTTTCTCTATTTCTAGGATATATAGCGTAATATTCTTAATTTATATAATAAAATCTTTGCAAATATGTTTTTTTATGGATATTAATTGAAGAAAATACTCCAAAATCTTTTAAACATAAGAAAAAGACTCACTATAATGCGAGGCCGAATGGGTTCTATAAGTGGCATAAGGCAACGATTTTCTCAATTTCTTGGATATATAGGATAATATTCTTAATTTATATAATAAATCACTCAAATATCGTTTGTTTTTTTTGATGGAAATTAATTTAAAAAATACACCAAAATCTTTCAAAATTAAGAAAAAGATTCACTATAGAGCGAGGCCGATTGTGTTCAATGTGTGGTATAAGGCAATGATTTCTAGGATATATAGGGTAATATTCTTAATTTATATAATAAAATCACTGCAAATATGTTTTTTATGGAAATTAATTGAAGAAAATACTCCAAAATCTTTTAAACATAAGAAAAAGACTCACTATAAAGCGAGGCCGATTGGGTTCTATAAGTGGCATAAGGCAAAGATTTTCTCAATTTCTTGGATATATAGGATAATATTCTTAATTTATATAAGAACTCACTAAAATATCGTTTTTTAAAATGGAAATTAATTTAAAAAATACACCAAAATCTTTCAAAATTAAGAAAAAGATTCACTATAGAGCGAGGCCGATTGTGTTCAATGTGTGGTATAAGGCAATGATTTTCTCTATTTCTAGGATATATAGGATAATTTTCTTAATTTATTTAATAAAATCACTGCTAATATGTTTTTTATGGAAATTAATCGAAGAAAATACTCCAAAATCTTTTAAACATAAGAAAAAGACTCAGTATAAAGCGAGGCCGATTGGGATCTATAAGTGGCATAAGGCAACGATTTTCTCAATTTCTTGGATATATAGGATAATATTCTTAATTTATATAAGAACTCACTAAAATATCGGGTTTTTTTAAAATGGAAATTAATTTAAAAAATACACCAAAATATTCACTATAAAGCGAGGCCGATTGTGTTCAATGTGTGATATAAGACAATGATTTTCTCTATTTCTTGGATATATAGAATAATATTCTTAATTTATATAATAAAATCACTGCAAATATGTTTTTTTTATGGAGATTAATTGAAAAAAATACTCCACAATCCTTTAAACACAAGAAAAAGACTCACTATAGAGCGAGGCCGATTCGGCTCTGTGTGTGGTATAAGGCAATGATTTTCTCTATTTCCAGGATATATAGGATAATATTCCTAATTTATATAATAAAATCACCGTAATATCTTTTTTTTTATGAAAATTAATTGAAAAAAATAACCCAATATAATTTTAACATAAGAAAAAGACTCACTATAAAGCGAGGACGGTTGGGTTCAATGTGTGGTATAAGGCAACGATTTTCTCTATTTCTAGGACATATAGGGTAATATTTTTAATTTATATAATCAAATAAACCTACTATTGTTTTTTTATGGAAATTAATTTAAGAAAATACTCCACAATCCTTGGATTCTATGTAATAGTGTGATGATTTTCTCCATTTCTAGGATAATATTCTTAATTTATAATAAAAAGAATTACTCTAATATAATTATTTTATGGAGATTAATTGAAAGAAATATCAAAATCTTTTAAACATAAGAAAAAGACTCACTATAAAGCGAGGCCGATTGGGTTGTATATGTGGTCATAGGATAGCCTATATAGGATGATATTCTTAATTTATATAATAAAATCACTCTAATATCTTTATTTTATGGAAATTAATTAAAAGAAATACTCCAAATTTCTTTCAAATATAAGAAAAAGACTCACTATATAAAGCGAAACCGATTTATGGTCGTATAATGCGATGATTTTCTCTATTTCTAGGACATATACGATAATATTCTTAATTTAAAATAATAAAATCACTCAAATTTCGTGTTTTTTATGGAAATTAATTGAAAAAATATTCCAAAATCTTTTAATTTAAGTAGATCCAAGATCTGATCGAACTGTCAATCAAATTGACTGACATGTTCCTCGCTCTATATCGTACTCGCTTTATAAGATCTATCGTTTACCTTCTCCTTCGATGTCATGTTTGACCCACCCTCACCAGTTGCAAAATCTGTGTGCTCATTTGTTTTTCATGCTTTCAAAAACAGAGAGTGATGCCTTCTGCCTTATTTACAATAAACAACATAATTTAACTCAGAAACAAAAGAGTCCTAAAGGAAGCACATGCCTAATATCCCCCCTTGCTATTTAATTGATTTCTAACTTTATATAAGCTTACATAAAACGTTCGTTATTTGTCACATGTATATTTGTTGCATTGTATTAATGTTCGTTAATTTGTTACATGTATATTTGTTGTATTGTATTTATGTAATTTTTGTTGTATTGTATTTATGTAATTTTTGTAATTGTATGCTGCTCCTCGTGGGCGTTTTTATGCAATAAATTTACTTACTTACCATCCGCCATTAAAACGACCTGGACAATTATGACTAGTATAGTCTCGATCATACGTTGAGAAAGGTCTGCCGTCTATAGAATAATTACCGTGTGTCAGCGAGTTACCACTGGTTAATCCATTGTACCCATTGAATGATACCTTGTAATTATCAGAGCTATTGCTCATGCCGAAGCCAAAATAAATACTTTGATTGACATTTGCATTACCTGTTTTCAACACGAAATTGAGAAAATATATCGATGGAAAATTCTGTAGAATTTTAATCACATTTTCCAGACCTAGCCAATATTCACCATGAATGGTACCGAATCCCATAACATATTCATTCCAAGTTCGGTTAAAATCGACTTCTTTGCAATTAGTGCTTCTCCGCATTATCAGTGTCTTTCTCCATTTAAAATCACACAGAACTTCAATCACGGAACCATTAACCGAAGGCTGTATGTAGGATCTTCTTCCATTATTTATTGGAACAACAGATCGCTGTCTGCCATCTTTACAATCTGGAAGCAAATATTAGAGTGTTAAATCAACCATCTTTTTACTATCGGTTATGTTTATACAGTTAGCGCTATATATTTTAAGAAAAGAATTGAATTAAATAAGAACCTTTTCCAACGAATTTTCTTTCTCCCGGAACCGAATGGATGAAATATATGTGCACTTACCCACAATAATATGTTCACATTGATCACCATAGTAACCAACTGGGCATCGTGAACACGTTGTTGCATTACATACAGATTTCTGAAAGAATAGAAAAAATTTGTAACAATATTTTGTCCCCGGCATGATATTGGTTTTAAATTCGCAAACAAGTTTTATTAGATAGCACATCGTGTAATGCTACGAAAATAGATAAGATATTGATATATTAAAATAGACTCATCGTTTAACAAAATACAGAGACTTCCCAGTACTGCCATTTTCCCATTGTTTATCAAGAAACACCATTTCCGCTCGTGATTATCAAAATAAGCAATTGGATATCTAGCTGACCAAATTAGGAAATAATCACAGTTAAGTTCCACGAAAATGTCCATGTCCATCTGTATATGAGGGAATTTTTGCTTTGTTTGGTCAGTCTTCAAATTAAGTATAAATACCATGTATATTTAAACAATCAAATAATTCATAAATCGTGCATCCCAGAAATCAAAGATACCAGTGACCGGATGTCTAATCAGAAACCATCAGCATTCCTTGCGAAAGAGCATGTAGCGTTTTCAGAAGTTAACCATTCTAGCTAGGGCGAGCTTAGCAGGGGTTGAAGGAGACAGGAATACGTTTGATTTTTTATTTAACTTGTGCGTATATTTGTTATATCATAGCTGTTACAAACTGTTGCATTTAAGATGTATCCTGCTAAATATAAACACGTATTTTAGAAGAACATTGTGTTTCTGAGTTTTGCATTTGAAATCATAGTGTACGGATATTGACGTCATATTGAAGTCCATTTCCAAACACAACGTGACGTAAAGAATTATCGGGGGGGGGGGGGCATTGTGGGATTTCAGTACCCAAACCACATCTTACCCGGCTAGATATCAATTCACCTGACTAAGTATATCTAAAGGAACCAAGTCTTTAACTCATCCACAGTCTTCGACATTGCAAACACGACTTATTGGCCAATTTAAATTCACAATGATGCTGTAACCTTACCGTGAAAAGTTGGGCTTCTGATTTCCATTAATTTCGACAAAAGGAAAGTTTTAAAATTAGCACACGAATCAGTTGTATGAAGCGACTCGATGAACAAGGATACACATATCCCATGTAGGAGAATGCTACCGGTGTAATCAGACGCCAAAGACTGCCATTCAATTCGGACTCTTCGCGTATTTCGCCGAACATAACTAGAACTTACAGTAAAACAGAAACGACCGAATGTAACTCAGTTTAAATACATTCATATTATATTATTATATGCCTTGCGACCCATCTGTGTCAATTTCGAGGTGGCAAAGAATATTGATTTAGCTCCTTTAACAAACCTGTGTACTTTTGCATCTCACCTTTCTATGTCATCTCACACACATATCTTTATCTTACCTGTTTATTACACCTGTTAAGTCGAATATCCCACCTCTTATGTCGAATATACTACCTGTCCATACCATGTCTTATCTGTCTATAACAAACTTTATTTTGAATATCTTACCTGTTTATAACATCATTTATGTCGAATATCTTACCTGTCTATAACAAACTTTATGTTGAATATCTCCTGTCGAGAAACAGTTTTCACCTGCTTCAATTAAAGAACATAATTTAGTTTGTTTATCAAACATAAATTGTCGACACTCCTCTGCAGACGTACAAAGCCGACTACAGTCTATTTGTGAGGTAACTTGGTGCTCGGTAATAGGATGATGGTAGATATCATTTTCACAAGTTTGAACTTCTTGAAACACCATTGTCTGTAAGTACTTTGATGTTATGCAGGATGAAACCGTATACAGCTGTAGTATCAGAATAGCCACGATAGACAAAACAATATCCATGATGGATGTTTCAAATGCCCTTAGCCCGGACACTGCGCCAGAACCTTTGATTTCAGCCTATTTAAAGCCACGTTGATAGCAGATGAAATGAAAAGCTGTATCGATTGTATATTTATTGAGCATTTACTTCGCGTCTGCTTGACCACGTGGTGCCGCTTAATAACTTCCAACGATCTAGACTGACGCATTGATAAAAATGTTCTCGCGATTCAGGACTCACCTTTGGAGTCCTGAGTAGGGATTCTGGTTAGTCCTTTATTCTTCTAAAAGCTGAAGTAACGGACTTACTTTCCTTCTACAAAAATATTAAACAAGGTATATGTCGCTTTAATGAATAACCTGCCTTCCATTAGCTGGGTATTGGAATAATTCTTAGTTTGGAGAATGTAGTCTCGGACACCCAAAACATCCAGTTCTTCACGTACGAAGGGTCTGGGTCAATTGTCAACATTCGGCGAAATTTTACTGAATAATCAACCAAATAAAAAACCAAAATCCCGGTTACACAAGGGCAATGGAACTTTTCAGCTAAAGTTAAGAAAGAGTTGTGCACCTTCCCGAAAAACATCTTATAATCCGTGCATTATTATAACCAAACATGACTCGCACAATTAATTTTTTGAGATCTGAATTGAACCAAATGGCTTCGAAAACCACGTGAAAGACATGTTATAAGTCATATCAAGCGATTAATTTAAAAACAGACATTTTGGATTCCATTTTGAATTTCTGCCATTTTGGATTTTCAAAATTCATCTTTGTAAATTCAGAGACACCGAAATTCATATAAAAGACAAAGTAAAAGTCATATCTTACGGGATAGTAACTGGTTATATACGGCGACAATGCCATTTTATTACCAAATTTGGCAGTCTTTTTGAACAAAATGACCGGCACCATGTGAAAAACACATTTTGTTTTGGTCAAATATGTTATTTTGGGAACATTTCGGCTCTATAACCATTTTGTATTTATCATCCCACCAATGAAACGCACTAGTTGCGAGATATCGGTCTCAGGAACTTCCTGCAGACCGCCATATTGAAGTCTGTTTATTACGTCATTTTGGTAATTGGTCTCTTTTGCAATCTGTTTGGGGCCACTCTACTTTTGAGATTAACTTGCCAAGTACAATTGATTTTCAGCTCCCCCCCCCCCCCCTCACGATTTTTTTTTTTACAATAATAACAAGATTAGGAGTGTTGGATATTGGACGGGCAATGCAAATAGATTTTTCTCAAATGACAATTCTTATATTAATTTCATAGGCTTCGACATCTTGTTTTAGAACTAGCTACCTCCGTTAGATTTTGTACCTGCTTTGTCCAGGCAAGATAGCATAAGTGCGGGAAGCTGCTGCAATAGAAATGCCCACCCCCAATAAAAAGCCCCAGTCCAAAATCCGTGTCCAAGTGGGTCAGATTAGCCAAAATCCCCAAATTCCGAAAACAGTATGAACGTGAAAGAGGGTACAGTTTAAATCAGATTTGTGCACCTTTTACATTAAATATTGGTGAGTGCATTTTATTTTTAAACTGTGTTTGTGGGAAAGAGAGTACATGCGCCACTGTCTCAAATAGACAATATTAAAAATAAATGTATGCGTGAATTTATATGCAATGGTAAGAAATAAAAAGAAAACATTTGAATTTAAGTTATATTTATAACCAAGCACATTATAAAGTATTAATGGAATGTGTAGAAGTATAAATGTTGATTTTGATTTCAGATAAAAAATCTCTGTGTATATATTAAATATAAATCAAAATAAATATAAAGAACATAAAAATACTTATCAAATATCACAGATTTTAGTCTTATTTACATATACTTTAACATGATATAATCTGTTGAACCTAAACAATCAATCAAAAATAGATACAACAAGCGGTTGCAATGCAAGATAAGCCCACAGTTCGCAAGAGATGGACGGAGAACAGGGACAATCAATGGGACTCATCCTCTTATTGTCCCAATGCTTCGCATTGAATTTTGAAAAAAAAAAAAAAAAAAAATCAATTTAGTATGTCATACACATGCTGCCAAAGACCCATTTTTAAAAATAGTGTCCTTATTGCATAGTCTTAGGACACTTGCCGATATTGGGGACAGGAACAATAATCAAAATGTACATCGTTTTATAAGTTGATTATAACATACATATTCTCCAGTCTACTGTGTATTACCAAATAATGCACAGTGTGTTTCCTAAATAATTTAAAGTGAAATAAGAACCCATACTGTCTTAAACAAGATCCCATTAAAGATCTCTTCATCCTTAAGATAATTTAATCTGAATCTGACACAAATTGTAGCCGCTTGAGGAGTAATTTATATTATCAAAGAACCTATAGTGCAGCTAGTTTTATCGTTTGGTAGAGCCGCTTGACAGCCCACCACTAGCGTCGTCTGTCGTCATAATAGTCAGGTTAGATGAATTTAGAGAAATGTTTTTTGACAATGGTTTTGCAAGAAACTTTATTTGTGTTTGGAAGTTTGTCGTTCGAGATTTGTTTTTTGTTTCATGTTTCTGATGAAATGTAAAAGTAATTTTTTGATTTCTAAATGAAATTTTATCATATTATTAAAATACAATTAAATTAAACAAAGATACAGTTTAAAAATCTGATATGACAAATGTCTGATTCGTAAAACAAATATTGATTTATAGATACAAATTATAATTTTAGTATACAAATATCGAAATACGACAACAAGTGAAGAAATAATAATTGAGGGCTACGAATTAAGAACACTGAATAAAGAGCTGTTTGGTCTTCCATATCCATATTCGCATGACTATTTTCTATTAATACTTCACCTACTACTGAGGCTACTTTCATTTAATTCTTATCTCGAATCCATACTAATGAGCCTACTTATTTTTTTCCAAGATAAATTACAGAAGAAAAATTTGTGTCAAACAGTAGTGGCCTTATATATAATTGCTCTTGAATGGGCAAAGAGCGAACATTGCGAATGAGAGAACCCGGAGGGTGAGTCGGGTGCTGTTAAAAGACTCTGTGAGAAGACGGAGTAATGTACTATGATGGTGAGGGGACAAATGTACTAATTCTGATGGTGATCGTAAGAAGGATCAGTGTAACCCTGATCGCGAGAAGGATCAGTGTAATTCTGATATAGAGATGGATTAGTGTACTAATTCAGGTGGTGAGAAGAATCAATTACTAATTATGATGATTAGATGGATCAATTCACTAATTCTGATGGTGAGAGAGGTCGATTTACTAATTTTGATGATATGAAGGAAACATTTACAAATTCTATCGTGAAAATGATCAGTGTGCTAATTCCGATGGCGAGAAGAATCAGTTTACTAATTCTGATGGTGAGAAGGGTCAGTGTAATTCTGATGGTGAGAAGGATCAGGTTACTAATTCTGATTTTGTGCTAGATACAGAATATTCAAGTGATTATGTGGAGGTCTCAGATTTAGAAGACTTTACAAAAGCTGACCCAGATGTTGATAAAGGCTACAAAAACGAAATAAATATTAATGATATCAATATACCAGATATATGCATTATGAAACACCATAAATGCAGTAAAAGCTAAAAGGGTCAGTCAAAAAGAAGGCAATGATAGAGTATATGACAATGACCATGCATGTTTATACCGTGGAAAACTTCGACAACACACCAAAACCCATTTGAAAACACATATGAATATACCAGCAGTTAAAAAAACTATTTCTGGTAAGTAAACCTGATATCACAAGCATTAGGAAAAAAAAGGTAATCATGTGCACAATGCAAAAGTTGTAAAGGAAATGGCCCGGAGAGTTAATCCTTAGAAGACGGCCCAAAAATCTAGACATCTCGTTATTTGGACCTTGTCCTATATGTCAAGAGTGGGTTCTGCTAAGGAAGATTAAAGGTCATTACAAGAAATGTGAGAAAAGGCGTATCGTTTCAAAGGTATTGACAGGTTTGATAAGCACTTAACCTTCTAAACGTATGCTTCAAGAAGTGTTCCCAGCAATGTTAAATGATGAAGTTGGCAACATAACAAAAACTGATGTCTTGATTGTTGCCTTGTGTGAACATAGGCTGAGAAGATCAGTTATTAATCAGAAGAAAAGACGATATTACACAACTCAACACATGTGTCTTTTAGTCAAATTGCTTATGAATTTGATTCTGGTTAGTGAGGAAAAATGGAAGTGTTTGTCAGATTTTCTGGACACTAAACACTTTGATGACTTGGTTACTGCATCCTTGCAGTCTACACATGAATGATATAGAAGAATTGAAATCGCCAAGTAATGCAATCAAATTAAAGTATGACATATGAAGAGTGGCAAATGCAAAATGGGCTCTTCTTATAAGTCATATTCTCACAGTATGGAGGATCGAGATATGCAAGCATTAACTTAGCTAATACATTAGAATGTTAGAAAAACTTACAAAAGTAACAAGAACGGTTTAAAATTAAGAAAGAGTTACCTGCCCCTTAGGACATTATGAAGTTCAGAATTTACTAATTATGATCGGTAGAAGGATCCATTTACCAATTCTAACCGTGAGAAGGATCAGTGTAATTCTGATCGAGAGATGGATGAATGAGTGGGACCAGTGTACTAATGCTGATGATGAGAAGGACCAATTTACCAATTCTGATCGTGAGAAGGATCAGTGTAATTCTGATTAGTGAGAAGGATCAATTTACTAATTCTGATGATGAGAGGGACCAGTGTACTAATTGTGATCGTGAGAGGGATCAGTGTACGAATTCTTACGCGAAAAGGATCAGTGTAATTCTAATCGTGGGAATCGTCAGTTTGTTAATTCTGATAATCGGAAGGATCAATTTACTAATCCTGATCGTAAATGCAGCAAAGTTCAAAGGGTCAGTAAAGAAAAAAAAGAAAATGATAAGAGTATATGACAACCACCATGCATGTTTGTACAGTGGAAGACATCGACAACACACCAAACCCACTTGGAAACATATATGAATATACCAGCAGTTAAAGAACTATTTCTGGTAAGTAAACCTGATATCACAAGCATTGGGAAAAAAAAGTGATCATGTGCACAATGTAAAAAATGGCTCTGGAGAGATATTAACCTTAGAGAACGAACTAAACATCTTGTTATTTGGACCCTGTCCTAATTGTCAAGAGTGAATTCTGCTAAAGTACCTATTTGCCATTACAAGAAATGTGAGAAAAAGCTCATTGTTTCAAAGGGTCGGTTAATCATTGTGTCAAAGGTATCGATAAGCACTAAACCTTCTAAACTTATGTTTCAAGAAGTTTTCCCAACAATGTTAAATGATGAAGTTGGCAATGTAACAAAAAATGATCCTTTCATTGTTGCCTTTCATGAAAATTGGCTAAGATCAGGAGAAAAGACGATATTACACAAGTCTACACATGTGTCTTTTAGTCAACTTGCATATGACTTTGATTGCAGTTTGTGAGGAGAAACCGAAGTGTTTGTCAGATTTTCTTGGCACTAAACACTTTGATGATTTGGTTACTGCATCCTTGCAGTCTACACATGGATGATATGGATGATATAGAAGAATTGAAATTGTCAAGTATGACATATGGAGAGTGATAAATGCAAAATGGCCTCTTCTTATAAAGACAGATTCTCACAGCATGGATGATAGAGATATGCAAACATTAACCTAGCTAATACATTTAGAATGTTAGAAAAACTTACAAAAGTGGTAAGAACAGTTCTTGTAAGAAGACAATTCAAAATTAAGAAAGAATTACCTGCCCCCAGGACATTATGAAGGAGACGAAAATATACTGTAGATCAGCTGAAGGAGAAACATTTAGTTTCAGAAAACTACCATCCTGTCGTACAGCTAGCAGACAAGACTGTTGTTATACAACATAAGACGAAGTGGTGAATTGCATGTTATCAGGTTTGTTACTATATAATCTTTTAATTGCATCAAAGTAAAAGATTAAGATATTTAATTTATAATTATATGATTGGACTGATGGAAGAGGCTTTAAATTGACATATTGCAGTACTTTAATCAAGGAAGGGATTTTTTTTACAGCTTGGAATGTTTTGCTGGAAAGACTAAAGATGTAGATGAATCACTAATTATAGAGTTGTCAGATGTTGAAAGATATCTGTTACAGTCCCAAAAATGTTTGTTGTTCGGGGAAAGGTAAATTTTTAAAAAATGTCACTAGTGACTGATATTCAAATCTATATTTAAGTTTAGTATGAATTTATTGTTACTGGGGAGGAGGTCTTATTTGAGTGCTAGCCACAAAAGTATAAATAATACGAATGACTAGCCACACAAATAGCAATTCGTGAACACAGACAGACAGAGGCGACAATATAATATGTCCACATGTGTGCATACAAAAACATAAAAATAGTTGTCAAGCTTACAGATACATGTAAAGTTTTTATGGTGATTAGTTGCCTTGAACTTTAATATTTTAATGATCCAGTTTATAACCTTAATTTACAAAAACTTTTATAATGTAGATAAATCACTTGTTGATCAGGGTCAGTATTTATTAAACCAAAAAGCTATAGGTATGCATTTTTAACTGCTCTGCTAAAAGAACATTACCCTCCACCTCCACCTCAACAACACAATATACATGTCACACAAAGAATAACATCTAATTACATATGAAAAAAAACATAGACAATGTCTTGTCAGGTCCCCTAATATGATCATCAACTCCACAAAATCAATTTCAAAAAATCCTGCGGATCAAATTCAAACAAGTTTCAAATTTTAGAAAGTAAATGGCCAAAATATTCTCAACATTGATATGGTTACTCAAGCTACAATCCATACAAGAAGTTCTTTATTGTATTCTTAAGCTCTAAATTTTTAAATTTGAAAGGGTTTTTCCTTTTCCTTATACCCTTAGGGTATTACCCTAATCAAATATCGAAAAACATTTTTCAAAATACCATCAAGCATACATGCTTTCTAAGGAGATAACTCCATGGATTTTGATATAATGGTGGAGTTATCCCTGTGAATTTGAAATATTTCTGTAAAAGAACTCTGACCTGCAGAGTCTTCACAATAAATTGTAGACGAACTGACAAATGACATTGTGAGTTTTTTTTTGACCAAAAGAACAAACCCTGTAAATTTGAAATAGATCTGCAAAGAACTCTGACCCGTAGAGTACCCACAATAAATTGTGGACAGACTGACATAACATTAAATGTTGGGGTATAAAAATAGCACATAAAACTAATTTTAAAATAGAAGTTTCTACAGAATCTCAAATCAAAGAACAAATACATAAGATATGTTACTTTGAGAATTGCAGTTTACAGTAAATCTTTGCAACAATTAACAATAATTTCAAAAATATATGGACGGAAATTGCACAAATAACAAATGTCGTATTCAACATAATAACCAACCAGTTCAAATAATCAACCACTTACCATTTTTGGTTTACACATAATCCTAAACATTACTGACGGGTTCATAAAATTATGTTGTTAAATCAGTGAATTTGGTCTTCAGCATTTGGAAACAAAGAAAACTCTGTAAGTACTGAGATGTTTGGTTAGAATCTATTAAAGTTGGCAATTTAGAAACTCTTTTATTAGCACCAAGTACCAGTTTCACTAAGGTTATGTAAATATGTCCAACAGATTCTTATAGTAAAATCTTTGATTTATGTGTATAAAAGTGTTATGTGGGCTTTGTAAAATGGTAGCCTGGAAAATCATAAGGTCAAATACAATAGTTTGTATATAGAGGATAAATAATACTGTTAAATGGTCCAGGGCAAATCAACAGGTTGTATTCTGAAAAAATATTTTAGCTTTCATAAATAATGTATCTGTTCTATCTCTGGAATAAATCATTTTTGATCACGATGCTCATTATCAATTTTCTATATTTATATAGCAGTAAATACTTATAATCACAAAATGTTTGTTATCTATTTAATTATTTCAATTTCCTGTACTGTCAACATGAATATCATCAGTATCAGTTCGTCCAGATGATTTACTGCGACTGGTAGCTTTGTTTTTATTTTTTGCTCGTTCCAAGTGTTCTCTCAATACATTCTTCTGTCCTTCTTTTTCTTCCTAAAATATTCACAAAACATTTAAGGACTATTATTATTATAAAGACTAGAGGGCAAAAGGGTGCCTGACTCCCAAAGCTTAAAGCCACTGATTGTCATTTGGATTTTACAACAATATCTAATTTTTCATGTTTAATTCACACTAATAACGCAAATTGATCACTTAACATTTCATTAAGAAAACAAAACTAAAATATCAAATCAATGTTGGATAATCTCCAGGATTAGATTCAATTGGATTAAAAAGAGTCCCATCAAAAGATTTTAATGAAGATTATAGGTGGTGCTGGTGGGTTTTGACCACATCCTGTTTATATCGTCTGTCGACAAATTTCCAATTATCATATCTTTCCAAATAGTCAACAATCATGTCTACACAGTATGAAGACTGTATATTTACAGGTATGTACTATACACCACATGATTGTTTTTAAGTGATTAATGATTGGGGACAGAATGCGATTCTTGAGTGCAACTATCCACCAATATACTGATTGGACTAATTAACTTGTCAGTAGAATCAGTTACATTTGTATAATATAAAAATACTCACTTCATTTGCTTGATCTAAAGCTGTTTTCTGCCGTTCACTCAAATTCAACAAAGCTGATGCCTGCTCCTGTCTGCCATGTCTACGGCTCTCTAGACGTCTTTTCAACTTTAAAATAAAATAACCAAAAACATTAAATCTGATAACTAAATAAAGACGTGAATCCTCAGTCTTGGTAACTTTGCTGTAAAACCTATGCTATGAAAATAGTATAGTCCCTGCTGAAAAGAAGTACATCAGACTTAGAAAGAATGTGAATCCTCTGCCTTTGTCTGAAATTTTGCTATAAAAACCTTTGCTATGAAGAACAGAATAAAACATATGTAATTCTGTTTATTAGACCATACTATTTTCATATTTGCCTTTTCTCTCTCCACTGGCAATATCTTATGATTCAGTAATTACTCATATATAATTGGTTTGTCCAACTATATTAACTCTTTAAACATAGTGTTGCTGATCTCTACCTTATCCTCAAAAGAATTATATGAATATACTAAACCTTCAGCTCATATCACATCAAGATGGAGATCAAGGAGACAAAGTGAGCGACAAGATTTAAAGTGTTGATGGCAACTGTAGAGTCACTTCAAGTTTGGAATTGACTTTTCGGTGAAATAGTCACTGTGGTTCAACAACTTTTGCAGTGACGTCATATTGGCACATAATACAAATGTTATTTTAATGCAATTTAACACCCTACATGTATCTATACATCTCGCTTCAATGGCTAATTTTTACACTATATTATATTCATCAAAAATTCCATGCCATCTATCTTATTGTTTGCCTTTATTATAGATCTATAGTTCTGTGTATTTTTATTGTTGAATAACTGACATAAAATCTGCTGAAATTTAGTAAAATTCTTCTGACTCAAAATTATTTTTGCAGCCCACGGTCATATCCCAAGCAAACAGGTCATGGGTGCTATCACTGTCAAAAAAAATTCAGTAAATGTTAAAGGTTAATTAAAAGTTATTTTGAGGAGAAATTTATTATGTCTTACCATTTCTTCTTGCTGTTGTTGTTGTTCAGTTATTTTTGTGTGGAGACTTCGTTGTTGACGGACTAACTGAGAAAACATGGCTTGTTTCTGATCAGGTGTGACTGCTACATCTGCTGTTTTTTCTCTATTTAACAGCAATGACCGCTATAAAAATAAAAACAGAACGCAAGAGTAAGAATTACATGGCCGAATCTGGATTACGCAGTTGAGATGTAAGGATGTGGAAAAGTAATAGTGGAAAAGATACATTACAGTTTTCTGAAACGGTTTAATGTCATACTTTTCTTCACCAACTCGGCTAATGAACACAGGCCAACATCAGATCAAATCCAGGATTTTAAAAACTGCTTCCTGCTTTGATGGGAGAAAAATAATTAATAGGGCGTTCTAGAGTTCATCTGCGGTGTGTGAGTGCCCCGAGTGGATGTTTGAAACTATAATGTTTTTCATCTTATTCAAAAAAAAACACTGAATTGGGGAGAAAAACTAAATTTAATTGAATCAGAGTTATGATTTACCTCGACAGACTTTGATCTACCAGAGGCTAAAGATCCCCGTCTACGGTTTTCTGTCTCTATTTCCTCTGCTTTTTGCTTCTCCTCACGTTTTGCTGTTAATCTGTCCTGAAGCTGTTAAAAAATAAAACTAAAAGTAAGCATTTCATTTTGTCTTAAAATCATTATATTAGTTATCCAAAGAAGACCAGATAAATTTCAAGATTTTAAAATAGTTGATACGTCAACATGATCTTTCCCCATCTCATTTAATCATATCAATCAAATTGACCATCTTGAGTCCCATTCTACTACAGTCCGCAATAGGAAGTAAGGATAATGAACAGACTAAAAACTAAAATTACAATTAATGATCCCCTTTGTAAAAATGTGACTATCGTGTTAACTAGAATGTAGAGCACAGTTTGTCTTGTCCGCAGGTTTGTCTTGTCAGTTTTAGTTTTGCATGTAGTGCGGTCCTCCTGCCCTTACTATTAGACAAATCACAAGTGGGTTTAAACCACTCATGGTGATAGAATATACTCATTAATTACCAAGCTTGTTTTTCTTCGTAAAGTTGCCCATCCACTCTTTTTGGCCTTGGCATGTGTTTCGGCCATTTCCATCAACTGTGATGCTTCCAGAGCTCTTATCTTTGTTGCTTCTCGCACAAGTCTTTTAGCAGCCAATTTCTTTTTGATTTCAGTTCTCTGAGAATCATAATTCTTCATCATTTCCTATGTACAAAATAATAACAGTTACTATAGGGTTGTATTATACCCTGCCTCAGGCGTTACACATATTACAAACTAAAAACCGAATTTACTTGAAAAAAGGACAAGAAACCAGTAAATTCACAACAGATGGAAACTTCATCAATTTTTGTAATAAAAAAAATTTCAAATTTATCTTTATTGCCCTTTAGGATAGTTGGTAATATATTTAAATAAGAATGCCAGATATATGTTGTTTAATAAAATTTTTAAAAATTCTGAGTGGAACCTTTTATTCTAGTCTCAAAGCAACTATCTGAGGCTCAGTGGAGTTGGAGAGGAGTTATTGCGATAATTCTGGATATACACCTAATGACTAGAACTCAGAAGCCTGTGTGCAGTGATGATTTCCTGCTTCAATAATATAGTATACTAACATATTCTAGATAACTTGATGCAAAATGAGTGACAAAATGAATGGCAATGAATTAAAATTGCTCTCAGTATAGGAAGCTTTTTATCATGGAGCCTTGTAATATTTAATGAACATTTAGTCAAAGGAACTGGCTTTTGCTATACTTTATCTTCGGAGATCCAGTGAAAACAGGGACGTCTTCAAAAATATACCCGGTAGTATACTAACATATTCTAAATGGCTTGATGAAATAGATGAAGACCTGTAATATTTAATGAACATTTACACCAAACAAACTGGCTTTTTTTGTCTACATTTGCAAATTTCACAGGCCAAATAAATGATTTTAACAGATAATGGATTTTATAATGAGCCAATTATACATACTATAACAGGATCTTAATTTGTTGACTTTACCTGCTTTTTATGTTTATAATTTTCTTCTAATTCGTCTAGTTTTGGTAATGGATCTTCATTTAAACTGACAGCTACAATGAGAATAATATACACAATAAATTATATCAAAGATACACACATCACCTGCTGGACCACAAAAACTTATTTATCGGAAAATATATATTTCTTATAAATCATATAAAACCATATCAAGCATGTAATAATGAAAAAGACAACCATATGAATCCATATGTAACAGACAGTTTCAATCATGAAATATACAACATTGGAATTAAATATTAACAGTTAAATGTGTTAATTAAGATAAAAGTAACCAACCACACACACAATATAGTATACGTCAAAGAAATTAACAAGAATGATTATTCCTTTTAGTAACCAGTTTATGTTTACAAACAGAGTTATGTGTATAAAAATATGTGTCATGTGTATAAACAATGTGTCATGTGTATAAACAATGTGTCATGTGTATAAACAATGTGTTACGTGTAAAAACAATGTGTTACATGTATAAACAATGTGTTATGTGTATAAACAATGTATCGTGTATAAACAATGTGTTATGTGTATAAAAAATGTGTCATGTGAATAAACAATGTGTTATGTGTATAAACAATGTGTTAGGTAAATAATGCATTACAATGGTTATGTGTGCAGATAATGTGTTCTTTTTTTTTAATAAATTAAAAAAAAAGTGTACATGTTAGAAATTAACTTTTGTTAGCAAGGAATGGATTTTGTGTATAAACTCTGTATTAGAAGTAACACATCAGACAAGAAAATATTGTAACCGTACAAGTTAGAAGTCTTTTAACTGGCTCATCCACCATATCTATAATAAAACCCACCAATGAAAACAAACATGACATATAAAAAGGAATGGGATTACAATATTTCTAAAATCAGCACATTAAACAGAATAAACAGAGGAACAATCAACTGTCTTGAATATGTCAGCCTCCTAAATGAGATGCAGTCTCAGATGTCCTGGATAGAGTTAAATTGAGAAAAAGACAATATGATTAAAAACCAGGTCCTATTTTGTTTTTCTTCTTATTGTTCAAAATTTTGTTTTATTTGCCTTCACTACACCCGCATCTGGAAAAGTTGTTGAATAACCTACATTTTGGGTAATGTGAGGAATTAACCAATTAAACAGTCTGTTGAGTCGTGTTCATAGGTTCAAAAGTTGCTTGTATGACGCCTAACGCAACCTCCCACTACAACAGGTCAGATTGTAATGTAGTGGAGGCGTCAAAGGTATAAATAAATCAGAACAAAATATAGATCTGTATTCTAATCAGATTGAGAAAGAAAAAGCTGTGGTAACTAAAATGGAATGG
This sequence comes from Patella vulgata, assembly GCF_932274485.2. Classification (NCBI taxonomy): domain Eukaryota; kingdom Metazoa; phylum Mollusca; class Gastropoda; family Patellidae; genus Patella; species Patella vulgata. The sequence goes on from NC_065885.2 coordinate 53,354,180, forward strand.
TCCCTATTTCATATTTCAAATTTTAAAACCTCCATTACTGTATCTAGACAACATACAGTCCTGAAGAAAATCACATTTAATTCAATCAATAAAAGTACCTATTTCTGTAATTTCTTGCTTTTCCCGCTCATATTTATCTTCTAATTTCTGTGTTTCCATGGTAATATCTGGTAATAAATCAAGGTCATCCGTTGATGATGTCAGGGTGAAAAGTACTATGGAAAGATTTTTATACCAGCCTTCTCTCTCTGCAACTTTCTGAACATTGCAAATATTCTCAAGAACATCATCACTCTGGAATATAACGTATGAAGACAATTTTAAAAAAAGAAGAATAGAGTAGATTACTCTAGAGTGGGGCCCCCTAGAGCACAGGTTTGATTGACTTAAAACAGGCCATGCATTTAGGTTTGATTTAAGCTAACCCAGCATGTGCATTCCAAAATGATCTGAGTTCAAGTTGAGTAGAAGTTAGAAGGCTTCCTTTTACAGATCGCATACTGTTGTTAGAAATATGTTGCTTTTTGCTGTGCTGATTGTGCATACACACCGATGCATCACACCAAAGTACAGCTAAAAATAGCTACCGATTTCTCAGCTAGTTCTTGTTATAAATTTACAGCAACTAAACTGTATTAATGTCATTTTGATTGCAACTAATTTAAGAAACAACTGATTGAAATATGGGCTGAGTAAAAACAAATCACCTTTTCAACTATTAGGTTGCGTAGAGTTTTTGATTCTGATTCTTGTCGTTCCTGTAAATCAGCCAATAAGGTAACAGATAATTCTTTACGCAAGTCTTCTAGTTGGGTATCTTGACGATTCTCCTGCATCATTCGTAATTCAACTGAAATAAAACATGAAAGAAATCCGAACCATTAGATTTGAAGAGATTGGTAATTTAAATATGTGGAAACACAGATTTACAGACCAAACTCTACACAGAGTCATTTACACTATGTCCCAAGTTAATAGATGCTCAGAAACGTTAGTGCAGACTGGTCACAACTGTTTTAATTCACTCCTAACATAATTTTCTTCCTCTTCAGAAATATAAAAATAAGCTCTTTTCTTACAGCAGGAACTCAAAATTGGTAAAAATATAATTTTTCATGCCTGTTATGGCTCTCTCAACAGCATAGTTCATAAAATAGCAAAATGTTACCGGCATTTGTTACTTTAATATGCAGCAGTAAATTTACTAAGAAAAATATAGACTAAGACTTAACATATAAATTAAGTCTTTCCCACAGATTTGTACCCTAGCAATATTGTTGTATTCGGATCCTTGGATCCAGGGGTGTTACACATTTATATGTGGGTGAAAATAAAAATCAACCATTCTCCATGTTAGAATTCCAATCTCTATCTTTATTACTCTAAAAGGCAGAAAAACTACAACATAAGGGAGACAACTTGTGTCTGCTTAAACATAAGGTTTCAGATCACAATGATATAGAATATACCACAATATGACATCCCCCCGCGTTAAAACAAAATTCCATAGGAATTTTTGAAAAGAAGAGATATAAATGGAAAAACATTCACACACTATCACACAAAAATAAGAAAAGCTTAAATATACATGAGAATAAAAATGAGGGATGATACGATATGATACCAAAAATGAGAAAGTAGTAAAACAAGAACAATATTGAATGTTAATTAAAACAAAACAAATTATGAAAATTACATGTCATCTATAATATACATAGAAATCCTACGATAACTCCATTTTGAAATGTTCTCTATAAAACAAACTTGATTGAGAAGTATTGCTCCAACCTAATACTATATTATCTCTTTAACATACAAGTGTATATCAAATTATCCAACTATCAGATACATATAAACAATAATGATCTAATTTTAACTATGAAGAGTCTCCTCATAATATAGGAGTGTATGATAAATAGCAAAAATAGGTTTACCTTCAATACAAGCTTAAACACATTGTGTAAGGAACAATTCTAAAAATATTTACTTTGATATTTACGGAGATTACCAGTTACTTGAAGAGTATTTTCATTAATTAACTCATGAGCAATATTACAAAACTCAACATTATGATCTATATTAATCCATTCACAACTTTGTTGTTGTTTTGGGCTAAATTTGACAAGCAATTGAAATTTACCAAATTTAAATCTTGCTCTTTTGATTTCAATAAAATTGTCATCATTCACAACTTCTGTTAAGTAGTTGAGTTGTTCTTCCATTTGAGGAGGTGATAACATAGATAAAGAGGCAATAGTTTGATTAGGTATACATCTATTAATATCAACAGAAGTAGTAAATCTATCATAAGTAATAAACTTATTATTAAATTCAGGTAAATTATAACCATTTTCATCTGTAAACTGATACAAACTATCCTTAGTATTCAATACAGGTGAATCATTGCTAGATACAGATTTACCTAATTGTTTACGTAATTGGTCAATATGTGTTAATCTCTTTACTGGCTCATTAGTTCTTATGAAACAAGGTTTAAGCCGATTAATGGAATAGACATCAGGCAAAACTCTACCATCTAATGTTGCTAAAATGTAATGTGTGCGATCCAAAATCTGGTGGACAATCAAAGGTCCGCACCATTCAGCTTTGATTTTCTTTGACTTAGAGGTTAAAGCTGATGAGGAAGGTTTCAGAACATAAACAAACTGTCCTAATCCATAAACTGGATTTGTACTTAGACTGTGTGAGATACTAACATTTTGACTTAATTGTTTGCGTTTTTGCAAATCTAAAATAGTAGAAGACATAGAATCAAACTTTTGTTTCAAATGTGACAAATAATCCGAATAGGATTTACAAAGACTCTTGTCAAAGTTCCAGTTGAGAGAAGTAAGATTTTTGGGTTCTTTTCCAAAAACGAGCTGATATGGGCTATGATTTCCAAGTTGTGGTGAAACAAATGAATTATATGCATAACAACTGGTAGAAACAAACCTGACCCAATCCGTACCAAATTGATTTAGATTGAATTTGAGAAGGTCAGATACAGATTTAATATGTCTCTCAACCAACAAGCTACCATGGTTTGCAACACTGATTAGTTTGTGATCTATTCCTAATGAAGAACAAAGAATAGATACCAATTTTCCTGTCAAAGAGGATGCTGCATCTGTAATTAATACAGAAGGAGGGCCAAAAATGCAAACGATCTTTTGGATGATAGCCTCACAAATAGTTTCCGCATCAAGAGACTTCAATGGAACACACAGTATAAATCTAGTTATTTCGTCGCATATCACCATTAAATGTTTGAATCCACTGGGTGAAGCTGGCATGGATTTAAAATCTAAGCAAAGTTTATCGAAAGTTCGAAATTCGGTAGGTATTCGTGGATGAAAAATACGAACATCGTCTGACTTTGGTTTAAACTGTTGGCATGGATGGCAGCTGCTAATATAATTAGCTATGGTGTGAAACATCTGTGGAAAATAAAAAAGTTTCCGCATGGTGAGGTAAGTTCTGGTAATACCTTGATGACTGGATAGAATATTATCATGGTAAATACTGATTAAATTAGAACACATCGATTCAGGAATTGCCAACTGGAGACTAAATGTTTCATCCTTATGAATAATAAGACGAAATAATACATTATCATAGAGAATATATTCGTCAGATTTATTCTTAACCGATTTGGCCGCTGCACGGTTGGAAGGAAGTATACCGTGAGATAAATAGTCATAAATGGGTTTAAAATATGGTGATGTCTCTTGTTGTATACGCAGTTGATTGCAATCAATAGGAAGATTGTAATCTCGTATCATTTTTCTCTTGATGATTGAAAGTAATTTATCCAACTCTCGCTGTTTCGGAAAATGAGATTTAACAACCTGTGCAGAATTATGAACAACTGGGCTAGGAGGCATGCACAATTCAATAGGTATTTCAACATTGGGTGTGTCTGAGTCAAGGATTCGGTCAACAAGTCGAGGTTCATTGGGAAAAGTAGAAGGTGGTGCATAAACAGAAGACAAGGGAGTAGACTCTTGCTGAGTTGATTGTTGAATAGTATGAGACTTGTTGCCAGACTTTGATGTAGAGACGGCTTGTCTATCATTGGATCTATCTTCAAAATCAATGGGAAAATTATGAAGAGATTGTTGATTTGCTGAAACTGGAGGATTGGTAAGCATAGATGAAGAAGATAACTTTTGTTTTGAGGAATTAAGATCCGGAATGGGTATGTTCTGTTGTTTTGCCCACTGACGAGTTATAGGTCTTTCTGTTAAAGTAAATGCTGTAGGAACTACTGAATCTATCTCTGAATCATCCTCAAGGGGATTACGAGACAAAAAATCTGCGAGAACTAGCTCCTTTCCCTTTTTGTAACCGATCTTGAAGGAAAAATGGGAGAGTTTTACTAAAAGTTTCTGAAGTCGATTTGTACAAGGTGCACGTTTTGAATCAAATAGATGAATGATGGCTGCATGATCTACGTATGCATCAAATTCTACTCCACGTAATAAATACTGGAAATTGGAAATATTTATGAGTAATCCGAATAACTCTAATTCAGTAACGGAATATCTTTCACAAGCTTTTGGTAAGCGTTTTGAGTAATATCCTAACAGTCGTTCTTGACCTTGAATGACTTGAGTAAGGTAAGATCCTGTTGCAAAGCGAGATGTATCGCTGTAAAGGGTTAAGCGTCCGGTGCCAGAAGGCATATATAGAACGGGTGGCTTTACTAACAAAGATTTTACTTTAGTGAAGGCTGTTTCTTGAGCTTCTGACCATTTGAAAACCGAACGTTTATTGGATATCTTATGTAGAGGTTGCAATATGGATTGCAAACTGGGCAAGAAGTTTGACAAATAATTGACAGCGCCCACAAAACGTCGTACATCTCTGGTTGACCTAGGCCTGGGAAGATTCTGAATGGCTTTACACCTATCTGACAAAGGCTGAATAGTCACTAGGCCTTCTGAACCAAGTTGTATTTTATGACCCATATATGTAACTTCCTGACGAAAAAATGCACATTTACGAGGACAAATTTTTAAACCATGTTGAATAAGGGCCTTAAAAAGAAGATTTAAATGTTGTGTATGAGAATCAGTATCATGACTAAAAACAATTATATCATCATGGTGTGCGATACAGAAATCGTAACTACTTGGAATAGTTGCTAAAACATTATCAACTGTTGATTGAAAAACCGCTGGAGATATACATAATCCTTGTGTTAGTCTCTTAAAATAGTAATGTTTTCCACCAGAGTATGAAGATATGCCTGTGTACTGTTGAGCTTTAGGCGATAAAGGAAGGGAAAAGAAGGCCGACTTAAGATCTAAACAACTAAGAACAGCAGGTGAAGCGTTACCAATTCTCTTCAGAGTGTCTGTCAACAGTGGAAACGGATGATTTAAGCGCTTAATCCGCGAATTTAAATATCTGAAATCTACAACGACTCGCTTTTCATTGGTTCCCTTCTTTGGAAGAATCAAGACAGGTGATGTGTAGGCTTGACTACCAACTGCAAGTATTCCTAACTTCACTAATTTCTGTAACTCTTGATCAACTATACGTTTTTCTTTTTCGGTTTTAGGGTAAGGCCTAATATAAAAAGGTTTGTCATCAGTGACGTCAATATCAACTTGGATATTGGGACATTTTCCGATTTCGCCATTCAAGCTGAATGCTTCTTTATGTTTAGTCAAAAGCTGGTAGAAATTGTCTTTCTGGTTGGCTGTAAGAAGACTTTTGGTAAGGTCAATTGTAGAGCGAAATACAGAGTCTGATGAATGACTGGTGTAATTAGACTCATATTCTGTAGATATATTAATAGAGTCACAAACGAAAATGTCATGTAGTGAAACATGGGATATAGGTCTAGATGATGGAATATGTAATGTCTTGGAAGTTGTATTACATATTGGAATCACAGCACTATTTCTTTTTAGCTTGATAAGAAATGTTGAAGGACAAGCACTTTTAATCTTACTATTACATGTCATTAAAACCTCGCGATTGCGAAAAATACCTGGAATTTTACCATGAACAGTAACATAACGTTGCTGATTGGGTTTGACATAGACTGAATTAGATGTTGAGAATGAAATGTTGGTAGATCGACACTGCAAAACATTGTTATTAAAACTAAGGTTGGCATCCAACTTTGCCAATGTCTCTTGACCAACGATCAAATCAATTCCAACAAGATTGGAAGCAATATACACTTCAAAAACTAAAGTATGACCTTGAATAACTATCTCAAGTTGTAGCGAATGAGAACAAACTATTAGTTGACCATTAGCCATTCTAAATTTTAGGGATTGTTCTAATTTATGAAGTGGTAAACTACTGAGATATGAAGATGACTCAATAGTAAATGATGAGATTAGTGATCGAGTAGCACCACTATCAAACAAAAGTAAAGCAGAATGTCCATCAGGGAAATTACCTTTACAATAATTACGTTTTGACAATTGTATGTTTAAAGGTTTGGTCTGTGATGATGACATCGGGAATTTATTCGGAGCAATGGAACAAATTCCCTGTATTAAAAATCCTGATTATGTTTGTCAGCCATGTGCCTTTGGCGGACGAAACAAGAGCGCCAAGTATGGTTAGGCTTTCCACAGTAGTCACAGACAATTTGACGATTCCTATGACTTTGAAAAAAATCTTGACGTCTTGGAGAAAATTCTCGGTGATTTGGAGAAAAATCTTGACGACTTGAAGAAAATCGACTGTTATAATATGATCTGTTGTTATGTCTTGAGAAATGAGAATTTCGATTTTGTCTAGGGCTATGAGGTCGAAATTCATTGGTATGGCGTGCCTTAGGACTGATTGAGTGATCGATGAGTCGATTATCATTGGAAGAAGAATGATGAGAAGATGACCGTCTCCGAGGAGAAGAAAAACCTGAAGCAAATTGTCGTGATGGGCGTTCCAGCTCTAGCTTAAGATCAGCTAAATCTTGTTTTAAGTGTGCTATCTCAGTATCCTTGTCATTTTCTGCCGTGAAAAAGGTTACTTCCTTAGTTTTACTGTCACTCTTGTGAATGTCAAAGTAATACTGAGCTTTGAGAGCTATGTCAGAAATAGAAGTCCTGTCATTAATTGACATTGCCACAGCTTGTTGACATAATGATGGCAAAATGGAAACAAACTTGTATCGCAGTTGTGCATCAGCTATGTCCAACTGTCTTCCTAATCTCTGAAGTTCCTCTAAATTTTCAGAGGGCGGTTTAGTTTCGTCATAACAAAATGAAGCGTAATCCTTATGCAAACCAAAGGGCGTCCGATTATCAGAAAATCTCTCAATAAACTGAGTGCGGAGATCTGCCAAGCTTCGGAACACTTTACCTTCTATCCATAGACGTGCTTTGCTTTTTAATGTTTGCCTGAAGAGACCAACCATCACATTAATTCCTGCAACATTGACAGGGTTCTGATCATGATTATGATGTTCTAAATAATCCACGAAAGTCAAATAATGTGCTGTAGCAAGATCCCTACTTAGGATAGACCCATCAAATTTATCAGCATTAAAGGGCTTACCTTGAGCCATTTCAAAGTTGTACAAAATGAACTTATGAAATGCCACAAAATTAATTATGAAACAATATATATACATGTATCAAGCTTACAAAATGTTAGAAAACTAATTACTAAACTATATATCAAATTAACAAAATGGAAATTCAAGTACTGTACACAATAACACATTCACCCAACACAATCATACAATACAATCATACAATATCCTAACAACGATAACCAAGCAGGTAAAAAAAACACAAGTCAATAATATTCAATGAATGTCGATAATTGAACAAATGATTTATATAGGAAAATATCGCACAAATGTCACTGCAACTGCATATGCATCAAATCACTGTAGACTGAAGATTTCAAAATGTTACTATTACTATTAAATACTATTCAGTATGAAGCTAAAAACTGGCATGTTATGTTATAATTGTCACTGGACTGTCTAAGGCTAGAATTAAAAGTCGGTAGGCCTGTACTACATCTACAATAATTGGTCTTCTCTGGGATTATGATCTACACCACACTGCCTGCTCAAGAATACTAAATAATATTACTACATTCACAGTCACATAAAACTAGAAACTGGATCGAAATCATAGTATGAATTGAAAATTAGGTAATGATGATGTAAGTTGAACATAAACATGGTTTAAATTATTCTGTCTTCAAGACTAGGCTCTCCAAAATAATTTCAGACTTTGGATAATTGTAGGCAATGTAGGGCTATCTCAATCTGATCTCATCTGTGATTCATTTAGTAAATTGTAAATGTAATTCTCTGCACAATGAAAATTCTCAAAATTAGAATGATACTAGATTGATTAAAGTTCCATCAGTTGACTAATATCAGTAGAGTTCAAGATATACAGTAAAGTCAAGCAGTATTGCTTAGTCCATTCTAAGAAAGCACATGGAAAGCACATGGCACAGATATGAAAAGCACATGGTACTCTTAAACTGTCACAAAAATCTGATTAAATCCATAGTTTGGTGAAAAACATACAAAATATGAAGCACAATAAGTTTAGGATGTTTTGCATCTCCACCATGTTGTATTCGGATCCTTGGATCCAGGGGTGTTACACATTTATATGTGGGTGAAAATAAAAATCAACCATTCTCCATGTTAGAATTCCAATCTCTATCTTTATTACTCTAAAAGGCAGAAAAACTACAACATAAGGGAGACAACTTGTGTCTGCTTAAACATAAGGTTTCAGATCACAATGATATAGAATATACCACAATATGACAATATGATAGTGTAAAAAAAGCTCAATAAGTTTATCTCATGTGGGATCTGCTAAATTACTGATTAAATAATTGATCAAACAGAAGTGTAGCTATTAATCCAATTGTCTCTAAAGTGCCAACCCATCTACATATTTTCAAGGAACTTTGAAACTAATAGAAGTTATAGCGGTACCTTCCATTCTATAACTTGCTGCTTCTCTCATTATTCGGTACTGTTCTGTTCGTCTCTTAGCCACACCCACCAAATATGTCTGTTGATCTGATTGGTCCATCAGTTTAAGATTGACAGACAGCGCTATGAGTTGGGCTTCAGTTTGGATCTGACTCTGATCTTTCTGTAGTTCAGTTAATTTAGTTTTTAATTCCTGCAATTAGAAGAAAATAAAAATTTGTAGTTCAGCTCTTTTTTCACATATTCAACCAATTCTTATAATATAATACTACACAGAAAAACGACAAAAAGAATTTAGGGTTTCAGTATATAATGCTGGATGTTTGGGAACAGACAATAGCTATCGCTCCACAACTCTTATAAAAGCTAATCTTGATAATTTGTAACATAAAGTGGCTGCGTATTACAGATCTGGTGCATACACATTCATCAACAGCACCTGATATTCACCTATAAGTAGACATGATATTCTCTAAATATCTATCACAGTAATATTTAGAGTGTCAGTTGTGACAACAACTTTAAAATATTATGTTAGGTTTTGTTTCAATTTGCTATTTTATAAACTGTGAATCCAGTAGAACGTTCACTATTTCAGTAAACTCTAAGACTACTTTTAATGAATAAATGACATCGGGTTTAATGTCCTATTTTTCTACACCAAAAGGGCTATTGAAGATGACAGACCAACTTTAAAATGATACAACTTACAAAATACAATAGTGATGATAAATAAGGAAACAGTCCAGGCTTATTCATGCATAAATATAGTGGTGGCATAATGATCTATATATCTGAATTTTTTTTTTTTTTTTTATTCTGGAGCACCCGACGTATTACAGGGAAACCATCTCCATTAATATTTACTGGTTCTTTTATCTGCTATACTATTATGCACAAATTCTTTGTGTTGTCATTTTGCTGTTCACTCTTAGCTTTGTATGATTGTCAAGTTTATAGTATAATCAGCAGATTACTTATGTGTTTAGTTTCTTATGTAGCTTTGATTGTCAGGTCTATAGTATAATTAGCAGATTACTTACATCTTCCGTCTGCTGTGCAGCTTTGTTTGTCAAGTCTGTATTATCCTCAAGTGATTTTAACAAATATAGTAAAATATCTCGTTCATAATGATGATGTCTATCTAAATTCTCCATTAGTTCATCTTTCACATCTAAGTCTATATAATTTATAAACAGAATCATGACCAACTAGCACATACATTAGGAACAAATTTTGTTGTGAACTATAACTGAATCAAAGACATGTTATTATGACACAAACTTGGTTGTGAGATTAACCTTTTTGGTCCAGAATTACCCACTTAATGATACAAGAGTAAGGGTTGTTATTGGCCAGTCAACATTAAAAATTATATCACCATCTAATTAGACTATGGGTAGTCCGCTAAATCCAACCTAATTTAACATAGGTTTCTCCTTAACACCCAATTTTTTTACTAAGATAAGGGGTTGCATGTCCCGCACATTCAACTAAATTAACAAAAGTAGTAGTTGGATAAATTTCCATCATTTTACTGAATACTTTATGTTAGATTAACGTCCAAAGCTAACTTCATATTTATGTAAAATTGATGTCTGATTTATATTAGATTAACATCCTTTATAAAAAAAGAGCAAAAATGATGGTCAATCGACCGACCATTTTGACGTAAAGTTTACGTAAAATTAGTGTCAACATGTTATCTAGGACACACTCATCTTTAACACAAGAAGTATATAACTTAACAACCGTTATACCCATACCCACCTGGAGGAACAAGAGCCGGGGATGCCGTCAGATTATTTTCAAGTTGTTTTATTAAATCTGGCTGATTATCTTCAAGCATTTTTTTCTTTTCTTCATGTTTATGTTTCAGTCTATCCTTAGCTAATTCTCGTTGTCGTACTCGTTCCTCAATAAAACTCTTCTCCTTCATCAAGTTATTTTGATTTCCCATATTAAAAACTAGAACTGCCGAGTCGATGTTATCCTCTGCTTTCAATAATTTTGCCTCTCGCTGTAATTTAGCCAAAGCTTTCCATCTGGCTTTGGCTTTCTCCAATTTACTTGTTTTATTCCGAAGAGATTTCAATAATCTTTCCTTGTCAGATTCCAACTGTTTTTCTAGGTTATCAAGAATATTCTGAAATATTAATCAATGATAAATGTATATCATTTTTGTGTGGGACCAAAAGTAGATTTTTCAAGATTATTTTAGAATAAAAAGTGAAATAAATTTTACACTATGAAAAGAGGAGTGAATTTTGTGTTGTTTTCTTTTGCAATATTACAAACAAGTCATTGCATTTAAATGTCCCAAGTCAGTGTAATGGTTGAAGTAACTCCTCTTAGGTATCTTTTTCTACTATGACCTTACAGCACATGTCCAGAACCTGAACCGTATATCGAATGCTATTCATAATTCGTCCTGTGAGGTATATACTGTAACCATGATCAATAACATTAATTAGTATAATAAACACATGAGGGACATCAGATCAGAATAATATATTGCTGGGATATATGGGAAAATTGGATGCAGAAATATTTGTTAAATTAAAATAAAATATTGTGATATTTTATGAAAAATATCTATATATTAATTCATGATCAAAAAATAAATTACTTAGTGTAATTCATAATTCTTGTTCCAAAAGAACCAAAATTTTTTTTTAAAAATGTTAAATCACCTTTTTCATTTCCTTCTTTTCCTCGAATTTTTGTTTGTCTTCTAAACTACATGTACTGTCTTCTCTCCCCAGTACAGTAGCTTCTCTTTCAATCTTCAGCAGTCGTCTTCGGGCTAATTTCTCTTCCAGTCGACGCTGCTGTTCAATCTTTGACTCCCCGAGTAAGGTATTAACGGCTAACATGAGAGAAAAGGGATTATTTTATATTCACTTATTACAACTAGGTTATTTTATATTCACTCATTACAACTAGGTTATTGAATATTCACTCATTATAACTAGGTTATTTTATATTCACTCATTACAACTAGGTTATTTTATATTCATCATTACAACTAGGTTATTTTATATTCATCATTACAACAAGGTTATTTTATATTCACTCATTACAACTAGGTTATTTCAGAACTATCTTTTGTAAATGTATATCGTTATCTAATTAATTTAAGGACGGAAAAGGCTCTTTGGCAGATGGCAGGAAATCATAGAGTCACGGAAAGGTTATTTCAATAATTCACTTGGGCAATAGGGGTCTATTTTACAAGCTCAGAATCAAAACCATGCCACTTGACTCAATGACAGATCTTGCACACGTTAGAATACTCTACTACACATACCCCCAGCTTGATACAAGACTTCTCTTAAGAATCTGACAGTTCAACATATAACATTCTGTTGTTATATGAACAAGAAGTTATTGTCAACTTCTTGTTGCACAAATAACTAACCTTTAGCATCTTGTAGATGTTTTCCAATTAACGCTGATACTTCTGCATCCATTTTACCTTCTTTCTTCAGTTTACGACTTCTTAACTTGATCTGGATAACCTTTCTCTGTCTGTCGAGTTGAGAAAGTCGGTTCCAATCAGCATGTCCCATTTCCTTCATTAAAGCCTATTTGTAAAATGATAATATACTCAGTGTACTTATAACCCAATTTTTGCCAAGGCAGCTGTGTTTCCAGGAACTCTTCAATGCATTCCAAATGTACACGGGACCTCATTTGTTTTGTCCCATCCGAACGATTAGACACTTATCCTTGCCAGGTCCTCCGTTTTGCACCACTGACAAGGCGGAATTATGCTGAAAAATCTCGAAGAAGTGTCGCGGCAGACCAGAATTAACCCTTGTTTAGTTAGCCAGCACTTTACTATCTGAGTCACTGTGGCTCTCAGCAATTCGAAGTTAAAAATAGTCCAACAGTACACATTAGGTAAACATGGGGGAAGAGAGAAATGGGTTTTAATGTCCCCTTGATGCAAACTGGGTCATTTTGAGACTAACATATGGTTCACTCTTATTCCAATAATTAATTTGCTGGTAGAAGTCTTAAGCAATGGGAGGAAAGCAAAGGACCTGAAGGAAACTCACATGGTTAGACAGGCGACCCAACTCCTTGTCATATATAAGCAGGGAATCAAAACCATGCCACTTAACTAAATGAAATACCTAAAGTGCACCTTTAACCATTTGGCCACTCAACCCCCTAGGTAAATATGACCACTTTTGTTTAATACAGGTCTTTGAAACAATAAAACATAAATAATTACCTCAACAATAAGCTTGTCCTTCATTACATCATATTTCTTTTCAAGGGCTGCAATAACAGCTCTTTCGTCTTGATTAGAGTTATCAACAGTTGCCCCTTGACCCAGGAATAATATAACTGCCACATTATCATGGCTGTTAGTTCCCTTGACTTCATTAATTTTTGTCTTTAACCACAGAATGTTCTAAAATATTCACATAAAAATGAAAAAAAAATTTGAATGCAGGTCAATCATGGGTATTTCCACATAAGTAGGGTGGTCCATGGAGGTTTACCTCTTCATTCGGTAAATGTGATCACCTGGAGAACTAAATGACGATAAATAATTTCCCTTAAAATGAATTTCTCATGCAATACCAAGTTACTTTTAACAATTGATTTCACCAACCAGGTTTCATTTGGTATTACAAGCCAAGTGACACATGACTAAATACCCCCTTAAAAATGTCTCTAGCCAAAATAAGCTGATAAATATAGTGTAAAAACTATCAATATTTCTATTCTCTCAAAATCCATTTGCAGTTGACCTTTTTCATTTGAAAATTGTAAATAAATTCTTTGACTACCTCAATAACTTTCTATGGTATTCTCATATTACACAAAACATTCATTTGGTTATCTTAAACACAGGTTTTTGAATTTAAAAAACATTAAATCCTGAAACTTGTGTTTCGCGTAAACTTCCAATGAGTAGTATGTATTGTGTGGATTTAGGTCTTGAGGTTTCAGTTTCATGCATTTGATTAATTATTACCTGTACATGATTGGCTGAAATTTGATTTTATTTCTAATTTTTTCAACAAATCACATAGTATTTTATCCCACATTCTGGGTTAAGTGATCAATGGAAATATCCAGAAAAAGACAAAGATTATATCAAATGACACATCGTTCAAGATTTCGTGAATAAAGTACATTTGAAGACTATTCTGACTGTGTAACATGAAGATGTAACCATCATTATTTTACCTTTTGTGGAATTTGTAATCTCAATTTTCTACTCTCTATATCCTGTAGATGTTGCAGGTCAGCTAATAATTCAACCTTCACCTCATCAAGGTCATAATATTGACCCTTTTCACGACCTTTCACCTCTACAGTATAGCCACTGACTTCCTGTAATATTGATAGATAATATTTTATGGTAGATATATTTCAACAAGGGTACATTAAAAGATCAAAACATGGTTCACAGGTATCAGCTGATCAAACCGATGAAAGCTGCTATACATTATAATGGATTCTTAAAATGTCTATATCTATAATTTTGCACGTAACTTTCAAATCATGGCCAATAAAAAATTATCTTTCATCCTTAGAATTAACAAAAAGCCTGTTGTTTTATAATTATTTACAGCCATCTAGCTTTGTGGAGGGGTGATTAGTTTATGACTTAACTGTCTAGTTTTAAGGATGGGTGTTTAGATTATGACAATTGTTAGTTTAAGGATGTTATGAAAGATTTTTAGTTTTGATGATGGGTGTTTAGATTATGACAATTGTTTAGTTTTGAGGATGGGTGTTTAGTTTTGAGGATGGGTGTTTAGTATTGAGGAAGGGTGTTTAGTTTTGAGGAAGGGTGTTTAGTTTATCACAAGTGTTTAGTTTTGAGGATGGGTGTTTAGTTTTGAGGATGGGTGTTTAGTTTTGAAGATGGGTGTTTAGTTTTGATCACGGGTGTTTAGTTTATCACAAGTGTTTAGTTTTGAGGAAGGGTGTTTAGATTATGAAAATTGTCTAGTTTTGAGGATGGGTGTTTTGAGGATGATGGGTGTTTAGTTTTGAGGATGGGTGTTTAGTTTATCACAAGTGTTTAGGTCTGAGGATGGATGTTTAGTTTATCAAAAGTGCTTAGTTTTCAGTATTTAGCTTATTGCGAGTACATGTATTTAGTTATCAGTGCATCGCTTAGAAACTAACGATGTGTATTATAATTACTACCACAAACTGTTAGTTTCTACATGCACAAGTCCAAAATTTACAATATTCATACATGGGCTCAACAGGGAAAAAAAGTTCCTTCATGAATTTTTGTACACACCTTAAAAATACTTCGTTGATCTTCTGGGTTTTGATCGGCAGATTCTTTCCAATTAGAGCGCAGTTCACAAGATTCACTAATTTTATTTTCCAAGCTATCATTGGTCTGTGATTTAAGTGTTGCTACAACGTCACCATCAACCTCTTCTAACAGCTGAAAAATAAAACATATTCATATATTGATTTCGTATGGGCGTCCAATCCTTCAGAAGGCCACAAACTCAAAGATTTGGGTGAGACAAAATACTTGGTTAAATCTGATGTGTTCATTTGTTTTTAAAAGACTCATCTGTTTTTAATATTAAATATGTCATCACATTCCTGAAGCAATGGTATCAAGCATTATCAACTCATTAACTATTGCCACAATAGAAAATAATTTTAAAATGCAGAAGTAAAGACATTACGAACTGATATCTTAAAGTGAGCATAACAAGTCATAACAACATATACAGGGGACATGGGCTAGTCTACCTCCATGTTGATACAGGAACTGAACCCAGGGGGAGATAACTAACCCATAACAACCACTTTACCACTGTAGTGGAGGAATGGTTAATGTGCTGGTAACACGTGTAACAATTCCTTCAGGAACATGATCTGTCACCTGCATAATACATTACTGAGATATAAAAACTGTCCAGGTGTCAGTCAAGTACCCATTCCGGTGAAAAAAACAGAAGACATTCTATAGCACGAAATGAGAAATTAACAAAGAACAAAATGAAACTGTTATTAATGAATAAGGACCAAGTCAAATAAGAACAGTTACATTAATAATTAGATCTCTGTCATTGCCATGGTTCCTATCGGCAACCATTAATAATATTTCTTTTAGTCTTGTTTTATCGTTTATATTTTCTATATTTTCATCTAAAATCTCTTCTGGCTGTTTATATTCAGTCTTTCTCTTTCTTTTCCGAGCAGCCATCAATCTTTCTTTAGCCAATCGCCATTGACGTTCTTTTTCTTCCTGTAAGTTTTCTTGAACTCTGTAAAGAAATATCATACAATAATTGAGTTAAAGTGGAATTACTGTAGTCAATTGTTTACACTTTCTACCTGTATTAGAGCAACGTGCACTGACCCGATCTAAATCTTAATTAAAACTAATCTAAAACTTAATTTAGGCAATATAGACACAGAGAGAAAAGAGGTTTAATGTCCACTCGACACAAACTAGGTCATTTCAGGACTAACATATGGTTCACTTTTATAACTCATTTGCGTGTAGGGGTCTTTAGCAGTAGGAGGAAACCACACGAGGTTGAGAAATCAAAACCATGTTACTAGACTCAATGACAGACCTTGTGATTTCACAAATGCGTTAAAAAATAGTTTATAAACCGTAATGTTTAGTTGAATATTTTGACGGGCAGTTTGAGATAAGATACAATACTCTCAGTCAACCAGTGTATTCCTTCTACACTGGAAAATGATACAAAATGCTATTGTTACAAATGCACACTTTTTTGTCCTCCAAACACACATTTTAAATAACTATGGATAGTGAAAAGTGTTGAGTAAATCACATCATCTAACTATGAATATTGACTGGCATTTTGCAAAGCACATAGTATGATAATTCTTTTTAGAACCTGATACCATACCTCACAAATTTGGAGTGTTCACATATTTAACAATTTATGAATTACTTTTAATAATTCTTTAATCAACACTAGTTATATTAATATTGGTTATTCATTGAAATTAACAAAATTAATAATTACTTTTCATTATCCATCTGTGCAAGACCAAGCACAAGGGCTGCCGATTCAAAACTCTCTTCTTTCCTAGCTTTACGTTCTTCTTGACGTAGTTTTATCAACTCAGCCTGTCTCTGCCTTTCCCGTTCATCCTTATCTCCAGATGCCAATAGCTGTTTCATCAACTGTTCTTTTTCCTGGTAAAAGTTAACCGAATATAGAAAATATAAATGAATAGAATAAACATAACCATCAAAGGTAATTATATATAACCAAATACATTAAATTCAACTGAACTGAGTAAATATGACCTAATACAGTAAATTGTTAGCTAATGTGAATATATCCAACAAATGATAAATATCACCAACAAATGGTGAATATATATCCAACAAATTGTAAATATCACCAACAAATGGTAAATATCATCAACAAATATCACCAACAAATGATAAATATCACCAACAAATGGTAAATATCACCAACAAATGGTAAATATCATCAACAAATATCACCAACAAATGATAAATATCACCACCAAATGGTAAATATCATCAACAAATGGTAAATATCACCAACAAATGGTAAATATTACCAACAAATGATAAATATCACCAACAAATGGTAGATATCATCAACAAATGGTAAATATTGTCAACAAATGATAAATATCACCAACAAATGATAAATATCACTAAAAAAAGTAAATATCAACAATGTGAATTTATCCGATTTGAATATAACCTGTTTGAGTGACAAAATTATGTTAAATATAACCCAGCTGGAAAATAAAACCAAACAAATTAATATTATCTGATAAAACAGAATATGATTTAAACAAACCTGGTCAAATCTATTTTCTAATTCCAATATAATATTTGTGTTCTTTTTTTCTTCTTCCTCTTCTTTTTTTCTATCTTCCTCTTCCATATTATCACATTCTTCCTCTGTTCTTCCTTAAATTGTCAAAAATTATTACATTTTATTACATTTTCACTATTGCATTGAAATGTGGTTGCCACAATGAAAATAAAGAAAATAATTTGTTCATTATTCATATCAGGAACATTCAAGTTATCTGTCCAGTGACATAACCACACAACCAACTGCCTAAGCCACAAGAAGTTATCAAGCCATAAAAATCAGTCCTAGTTTGGTATACTAATTCATGCCAATGACAAAATCTTCCATAAATTTGTTGGAAAAAGTGGTAATAAATCGTAAAAGAAAGTGGGGCTGAATGATTTTGACTGACCTTGTGCTTTCCTCTGTTTCCGTCTTTCTAGTCTCTCTTTTAATTTACGTTCCTGTTCAGCCTGATTATGTCCCATTAATTTCGCTAATGCATCCTGGTTCTTTAGAGACTCACCTGAAAAGTGAAAGCAGAACATTGTTTCAACTTATCAAATCAGGTCAATTTTTAACTTAAATTATCTAATGGTCTATGGGTTGCTAGGGGTGTAATATTATTTAAAACAAACAAATATAATTTGTCAATTTTTATTTTAAATGAAAAAGATTGCTAAATATGTTCAAAACAATATCATTTTTTAATTTCTATTCTAAATGAATAACATTGCTAATTGTGTTCAAAACAATATCATTTTTCATTTTTGTTTAAAAACAAAAAATCATTCAATACTCTCAATAACAAAATATTTACCAATGAGTTTATTCACGTCTCCCAATTTTCCATCCCTACGAAGTCTTCTCTCCTTTATTTTCAGTTCCAAAATCTTCTTCTGCCTTTCTTCATCCGTTATCTTTGACCAATCTAATTCTCCATACTATAAATAAATAGAAAACAACATGGATTTTTCGGCGTGGTTACCCCTAGTCAGTGATGCAGGACGGAAGGCCTGACAAGGACAGCTGTCTAGTCGTTCGGATGGGACAAAAAACGAGGTCCCGTGTACACATTGGCGTGTACGTAAAAGATCCCTTGACAGTTGGAATTCGATATAAGAGTAGGCCGTAGTGCCGCTGTCTGGGCAAAATTTTGCTCATAGCACACTGTATGGCGTATGCCCGTCTTCATTAGCCCAGTTCAAAGCAGAACAGTAGGACATTAAACCCCATTTCATTTGTTTTAAGATTTTAGTTCGACTTACCTGATTAATTAATGCTTCAACAATAAGTTTATCTCTTAAAGCATCATATTTTCCTTCTAGTGCTGTTAATAGTTCATCTTCAGTTGATTCCCTTATAGCATAGGTGGAGAAGACGATAGTAGCAACATTATTACATCTTTTATTGTGTTGGTCAGATGTCAGTTGATTTGCTAACCATGTTAAATCTTCACTTGACTGCAACAAAAATGAAAACTCAAAAGAAATTGGAGATTAAAAAGATTTGAAAATTTAAAGAAAATGAAATTGGGTTATAGTTCGTGCCCAATTTTCATCTATTCCCACCATTGACAGAATTTTAGTAAATACATGTGTTTTGTTATTTTTAACCTAATAAGTCAAGAGAAGTTATTTCCCTATTAAGATTTAGGACTGGATAATCTTTACATGATGAGGCCAACACGTGGACAATCTAAACAGTCTACGTGGGTGGAACATTTTTTTTTTTTAATAATTTAGGGTTTTGCTTGAAATGAGTTTAGATATTTACTTCAAGAAAACACAGGATATCTGAATTTATTTGTCACCTTGGGAGTATAAATGCATAGAAGCTATGATTAGAATTTGAAGTCTCATTCTCCTTAGAACAGAACATAACTTTAAATTTACCTGTTCAGGAAAGTGTTGCAAGATTTTTTCTGCCTGTACAAGTTGATGTTGTACAAGAAAAGCCATCATCAAAACCAGTATCATTTCTTCTGTGTAATTCTCATATTCACTTAAAGACTTTAGGTTTTCTAATTTATAAACCATAGCTTCTAACAATATGTTCAGAGTTTCATCAACAGCAACTGAAGACAGAATAGGGTAAAGGAGATGTACAATAGAACCTCACTGTATTCATGGTTTGCCATAAGAAAGGTTTAAGAAGGTCTCGCTATAACAAAGGGTATCAGTATAGGGCATTCTCGCTATAACACCAGTGTCAGTAGGCCTATAAGGCAGTCTTGCTATAACACAGAGCCTGTCTCCATACATTAGTCCAGTCAATGCAGATGCTAAAACACATTTCATTTCATTTCCATATAAGAGAGTCTGAATGAAATGAATAAGGTTTAACATCCTACTGTTCTGCTCTGACTGGGCTAATGAAGATGGGCATGCACCATACAGTATGCTCTAAGCAGAAATTTTGCCTGGACATCAGCACCACTGTCTACTCTTATATCAAATCCCAACTGTCAAGGGTTCTTTTACGTGCACGTCAATTTGTACACGAGACTGCACCACTGAGAGTCTAAATATAATGCAGATCTCAGTATTTAAGTTGGTCGTACAAATTATAAAGTGATCTTTCCATAATGCCGATATTATCAGTGGACAACATCGGCATAATGATGAAGTTTCACAGTAATAAATTTTCACTTCTTTTCTAGTTAAATATTGCAGGAGCCCTAGCAATGGCATGAAACCAGGAAACCCAACTCCTTGTCATAACAATTGCTATTATTTGAGACTGACGAGATAGCTTTGGATGAATTGAGATTACATTTCCAACTACAGACATTTTTACTTGAAATGGTAAAAAATTGTAAAGACAGTATTAAGAAATTGTGATTAATTTTATCTAGAAATAGGATTATTTGAGATGGTAGTTCTGTGTAAAAGATTAGGAATAGGAAATAGAGTTCACCTGGATTGAGTGTTGCATGAGTGTTTTTCAGAGCTATTAAACAATCATTTCGTTGTTGCTGTGATTTTACAGATGCCATTTTACTGATCTCTGCTTGTTTTGTATTCGTTAGCATTTTGAACCAATCCAATCGTTCTTGTAAATGCTGATTGTGTAGAAGCAAAAGTACATTATTTTGTAGAGTTATTTTATCTGTTGACTTTAAACCATTTGTTATTTTGATGTCGTCTTTTTTAGATTTGCACCACGTTATTGTCTCTGCAGCTAAAACTTTATATCTCGGCAAATCCAAATCTGATCTGTAAGAACAATATGGAAACATAACGCTAACGCTACAATATACGTCCACATTCCAATTCTGCTTTGATTGACAAGGTACTTTGTCAAGAAGGCTAGGCTTTTAGAAGTATCGGGTACCGGACGTTTCGCCGAAACGAAATGAATAGACTTAACCTTGCCAAAGTCATGAAAAAATAGTTGGAGTCTACACATGTCAAATGCATTTGCATTTCTCAAAATACTGTAAACTGTGGTAATTTGATCTAGTCTAAACTTTTCAATTTCTACTGTCCGTTGGGGTTTGCTATTTTTATTATTAATCAATTATTAATAATAAATTTGGGACTAAATTTTAATGACGAATGACACCCAAACAAATAACCGGTATAAATGCTTGTAACACTTTTATTAATTTTCTCTGGTTACAAAGCGTTCTGAAACGTCAACAAATAACCGGCATAAATGCTTCTAACACTTATTAATTTTCTCTGGTTACAAAGCGTTCTGAAAAATAAGTTTAACAAAGGCTATCAGAAAACACTCACAAAAACCCGAATTTTACATGGGAGACAACTCTTTAAAGCATATCACGCCGAATTTTACATGGGAGACAACTCTTTAAAGCATATCACGCCAGTTTGACATTGTTAGACGGAGTTATCTCCTCCGAACTAAGTGAAACCGAAGTCTGAAATTAAATCCCAATCTGACAAAAGTACTTAATATTCTTAAAAGACAAATTATTAATAATAAATTTGGTACTAAATTATAATAACGAATGACACCCAAACATAAGACTTTTTAAAAATGTACATCCTGAAAACGCACATGTACTTGCAGTTACATGAATTTATAATTTATTTAGTGTGAGAGAGAGAGAGAGAGAGAGAGAGACATTGTCATTGCAGTACCAAAAGGTCTTTAGCAGTGGGAGGAAAGGGGGAGAAAACGGTGGTTTGAAACGTCAACAAATAACCGGTATAAATACTTCTAACACTTACAAAGCGTTCTGAAAAATAAGTTGAACAAAGGCTCTCAGAAACCACTCACAAAAACCCGAATGTTACATGGGTGACAACTATTTAAAGCATATCACGTCAGTTTGACATTGTTAAATGGAGTTTGACATTGTTAAATGGAGTTATCTCCCCAAAATCGGGCATGCACCCAAAAGAAAAGGGACCAACCTCAGGGTATAAGGAATATGTATTTTAAGTTTCAAGATGATCGATTTAGAATTGTGGCCTGTAGGCGACACACAAAAAGAAAATTGGCATGGCTCTGCCCCTGGGGGTTGGGCATGTAGGGCCTACTCCAAATGATAAGGATGTTCCAAATGATAGGAATGTTCCTTAGGGTACAAAGAATAAGTATATAAAGTGTGGCTCTGCCCCTGGGGGTTGGGCATGTACCCCAAACGATAGGGATGTTCCTTAGGGTACAAAGAATGTGTATGCAAGATTATAAGTTAAGAAATGTGGCCTGTAGACGACAAACAAACAAATACTAGAAATGGGCGTGGCTCTGCCCCTGGGGGTCGGGCATGCACCAAAAACAATAGGGATCTTCCTTGGGGTATAAGGAATAAGTATACCAAGTTTGAAGAAAATCCAGTAAGAATTGCGCCCTGTAGGCGACACAAAGACACACGAAAAGAAAATGGGAAATGGGCGTGGCTCTGCCCCTGGGGGTTGGGCATGTACCCCAAACGATAGGGATGTTCCTTAGGGTACAAAGAATGTGTATGCAAGATTATAAGTTAAGAAATGTGGCCTGTAGACGACAAACAAACAAATACTAGAAATGGGCGTGGCTCTGCCCCTGGGGGTCGGGCATGCACCAAAAACAATAGGGATCTTTCTTGGGGTATAAGGAATAAGTATACCAAGTTTGAAGAAAATCCAGTAAGAATTGCGCCCTGTAGGCGACACAAAGACACACGAAAAGAAAATGGGCGTGGCTCTGCCCCTGGGGGTTGGGCATGCACCCCAAACGATAGGGATGTTCCTTAGGGTACAAAGAATGTGTATGCAAAGTTTCAAGATTATTAGTTAAGAAATGTGGCCTGTAGACGACAAACAAACAAATACTAGAAATGGGCGTGGCTCTGCCCCGGGGGGTCGGGCATGCACCAAAAACAATAGGGATCTTCCTTGGGGTATAAGGAATAAGTATACCAAGTTTGAAGAAAATCCATGAAGAATTGCGCCCTGTAGGCGAACCACAGACACACACACACACACACACACACACACACACACACACATACATACATACACACACACACACACACAGACAGGGGCGACGGCATAATACGTTCACATTATGAATGTGGACGTATAAAAATTACAGGTACACATGCCAATATAACAAATGTTATTAAGAAGATGGTGTTTCGGAAGACTGTTGACTAGACAGAAAATTGAAACATAAATAATAGTAATGAGTGTTGTGCATGGGACAGTGTATGTTTATCCATTTAAAAACACAAGGTACTACGACTATCTGAAAGCACAAAATGGAAGATCCACTTACTATTACACAATTTTGTCTAAATTGTACACAGAATTTGGCTTAATACTACATAACAGTTCCGATCAACTGTAGTATTCACATGAAGAATGAATTTGAATAGTAGAATAATCAAGGGTTTGGGCGGATAATTTACGAAGAGTTTTTCTCCTTAAAGCAAAGGCCTTCATTAAGCGACACAAACACGGGACATAGTATATATAATAGGTGAGAAAGATATAGACTAGTTTTATTCTATACTTCATTTGATCTATAGATGGAAGCAAATTATAAAATAACTAACTATACAGAAATAAAACTTACAAATTTTGGACATCATTTACTTGTCTTTCTAGTAAACCCACTAAAAGACCTGACAGATAAAGACTACTTTCATAGTTACATACAGTCATCTCTCTTGTCAGTCTGGATATCAGTACAAACTTCTCATTATCAGATATAAATGACCCAGATGCTCCTAAAAAATAAAATAAAATAAACTGTAGAAAACCGACAAATAAAAAAAGAAATCCATTAGATGAATCATGCATAAGAAAATTTTACTAGTTTTGATAAAACATATCGCATCAGATACATTCTCTTTGTTGTAAAAAGTTCTATACAGAGTCTAAATCTAGAAATGAATGTTGCTTTTTGAACTGCTGTATTCAGCAATGTTCAATATTAACAAAACCCTGAATTGTCATGGCACTGACTCATTTGAAAGATCTGGATGAAGGTTTTGATCATGTTATTTGCTATTGGCAGACTACTGAAATGCAGAGCCAAACAAATGAAGCAAAGAGACATATATACCATCTAAAACTATTGATCTCTGTTTATCCAAGAGTAGTTTTGGCAAAATGAACTCCATTTACCTCGAGACATATTGATGATGTATTCTTTTTCTGTTTCAAATCTATTCCATAAAAACTTTATAACATCCAGACATAAAACACCATTCTCTGTAAACTCTTCTTGAAATACAGCTGTAAAATAATTACAATCAATTCAATAAAAGAGACACCAAGACAAACTGCCTATTAAAATTGCCACGATTAAAATCAAGATCAAATAAGTGCTAACAAGTGGGAGCCTGTTTAAAAAGCCCAAATAAGGCTAAATTCTCAAAAGCAAAAGTAGGTAATCTCCAAGCTTTAACTGATTTAAGACAAAATAATCTAGACTAGTGTTATGGTTGGTGTATAAGAATCAAGAACTAAGCTTTAAGTGTTAACTTTATTATCAGTGGGTGAATTGAAGAAATATTTGAGTACACAATTATGTTATTGAGTATGTTTATTGTCTTCAGTTTGGATATAGTTTTCTTTCTTTCCTACTTTATGCTCTGTGCATGAAACCTGTGACAAGGATGGATATAAATAGGATTTGAATTTCACTAGCTTCACTAACATATTGATTTTATAAAATGACATTTTGATAGTAATAAATCAAAAATGTAATAAAATGTATGGTAACCTATTTTTCCTGTTTTGTTAAAACTTTCACGATCTGCTCCAAGGACATTCTTTAAGTCAAAACTTAGTTTGAATTCCAAGCCTATTGAAGCTGCAAATTCTTCAATATTTCCTGAAAAAAAGAAGATTTCATCTGTCAGTAAATGTACAATACATGTACAATACAGTATGGAAATCATCTGTCAGTAAATGTACAATACAGTATGAAAATCATGTCAGTAAATGTACAATACAGTATGAAAATCATGTCAGTAAATGTACAATGCAACATGGAAATCATCTGTCAATAAATGTACAATACAGTATGGAAATTATCTGTCAGTAAATGTACAATACAGTATGGAAATCATGTCAGTAGATGTACAATACAGCATGGAAATCATGTATCAGTAAGTGTCAACCACAGCCTCATTCAGACACGGTCGACTGGAATCTTGGAAAAGACAGAATTAGCACCCATAACATTCAAACTTTGAAAGACGCCTCACCTTGTCTCCATGACTTTTCTGTGGATTCTTTGAGCCTGTCAACAAGTTTTTGTTTGTCGTGGCTGTTAATTTTACTCCAAGCTGATGTATCGTGTGATTGTTTTATACTTTCTAATAAAACTCTGTCTTTTAAAACATCATACTTTCTATCAATTATCTGCAAATAACAATCAGTATTAAAGGTGCCTTTCTGCATACAAACTGTGTGATTTGATGATATATTTGGACTAAAATGATATTCAACCTAATTCATCAATCACAAGTTTCTTCAACTGTAATGGCACAACAGATCAAAACATTGTACAATGGTGTTATTTGTGAATCAGATATTTGTAGATCTCCTGATTATGCTTACAGACCCATTTCACCAATGACAGTTATTTTTCAATTTAAAACATAATTGATATGAGGGAAAGAAAGAATGGGGTTAAACATCCATTCCAAGCATATAAAAAAGCCTTATGATCTAGATTGCAAGCATTTGACCACTCAACCACCCAAAATAAAGAGGGTGAAAACTGGAAGATAAATCAAGAATAAATAAGAATCCCATATTGTTGTACCTGTAGTATGTCATGTTCATGTGCAGCTCCTTCAACCATGGTCAACACTTTCATAACATTCATTGAAATATCTTTCTTTCTCTTCTCTCTCTCTTTTAACTGAAGAGCTCTAAGTTCTTCCTCTTCCTGGAAACAGACATATAAACAAAATTTGTAACAATACAAGAGGTCTAGTCGCTTTAAGACGAAGAAATTTTTCTTCATTAAACAGTCAGTCAAATCTTTGTAACCAGTATATGGATCCAGGACAGTAATCAGTTGATAATTAAAGATGCATTATGTAAAATATAAATAAAGAGCCGGCCGTTCATGATCAATTGCTATAATAATTCAAAAATAGATAATGAAAAATGAATATATTTAAAATTTCATTCAAGTTACATTATTCTGAGTGAAGTTATGACTGTTTAGAGATGCAGCGTAGATCATTTATTATAGGTTATAAATGTCTAAATAATAATTTATATAAGATTTGAAGCCAGAAAAAAGACATACATTAGGCAGATTTTGCTCTTACATAATGCATCTTTAAGTTTATTTCCTTAAATAGTATCTAAAATGATAGAACTGAAAGTTTCAAACTTTAAGAAATTAATTTGACATTGAATCCCGCTAGGGGTCACGGTTGCTAAGCGGGTAAGACGCTGGCTCGCTAGCCTGGAGGTTGGGTGTTTGATCCCTGCATTGGCCGAGAAAGTTCATCCAGATTTTCAGGTGTGGTTCCCCCTTGTCAGTGATGTCTAGTCATTCCGATGGGATGATAAACCCGAGGACCTTGTACACATTGGCATGGACGTGAAAGATCCCTTGACAGTTGGAATCTGATAGGCCGTAGTGCCGCTGTCTGGGCAAAATTTCACTCATAGCACACTGTATGACGTATGCCCGTCTTTATTAGCCTAGTTCGGAGCAGAACAGCAGGACGTTAAAACCCATTTCATTTCATTTCTCGAATCCTGCCAAAGTGATTATTCCACAAAGGTCATGAAGTTGACTGCTATATGAAGTTATTTATACAATAGATCGATTGATAGTATTACCGGAGGAAGCAAACTTTACTAACCATTTTATCAATCTTTACATATAATGACCTCAAGTCCTTGTCCTGCTGTCTGTACAGATTTTCTAGTAAAGATGCGGCTGTCATGTCTGGTGTCACGCCCCTCTTCCTTTCTTTTTGTAAAGTAGCCTTGCGACAAATTACTTGAATAGCACCAGCTTCTTCCACTATAGACCTATACTCATTTATATCATCTGAAAACAAAAACAAACTAACTCTGTAACTTGAAAGTAAACAGAGAGAGGAATGGAATGGACAACATACAATTAATAGCATTCAGTGGATATACATGTGCAATACTAGGGAGGAGAATCTACCAGACACCAGCAATTCTGTTTACTTTCCATCCAATATGGTCAAATTTTATTTCAATAATTTTCTTGCAAGCAGGGTTCTTTAGAAGTCGGAGGATACATTTCTTTATTAATTTTTACTTTAAACAAACATAAAATATACCTGCGTTTGTCAAGTCAAGGCTTTGGTATTTAGTCTGAAGTTCTGATAAACGTTTCTGTCGATCTCCTTCTCCCATCATAGCTGCTGCCTCCTGTAAATCCTCTGATGATACTTCATTAACCAACTGTAATAACTGCTCCCGTTCATCACCATGACGATGTTTGACCTCCATTAGGCAATGAAGTTGACTGTCAGTTATGTCACCTGAACCAAAAAACAATAAAATGTTACATTCTTTTCAAAATAACCACAACAGTATATGTACATGCTGACAATAACATTATAGCTAAGTATTATATGGAAATCAATATATAAGGCTTTATGTTTGGATTGCAGATCATTCTTGATTGTGCTGGACTTTTTATTATGATCATCATTTCTCCCATTTAAAATACATGGTACCCGGTAATTAACTTGTATTTTGGGGAAAACCACTAATTGCTCCCATTTTAATTAATGCAAAAATGTATTCTAATTGATTACATGTATTTAACATTTTATCAAGAATATCAATGGTAAATAATCGCTGGGCTTAGATTCAATAGAATTGAAAAGAGGCCCATCAAAAGCTATTACAAAAAACTAATAGTTGGTGTTTGCTTGTTTATATTATTTGCCGAAAATGACAAATGTTGTGAAATTTTTAATTCATCATATCTTTGTAAATACTTGACACAATTGAACATTACCAGACTGTAGTTTGCAAGGGATTCAAAATCTTTCAAATGACAATCAAAGGCTTTAAAAGTACAAATGTAAAACCTTGTTTTTGTTTCTGATAATCAGGATATAACTTTTTGTATCTTTTTCCTTCTTCCTTTCGATCTCTCCATAACTTGACATTTAATTCGCCCAGTCTGGTTACTCTAGTCTTGTCTTCTTTATCTCGATCTTCCAGTCTTTCTAATAATCCTTTTAACAAAATAGGTTAAATCAAATTTTATTGAGGAGTGGAGTTCAAAGAATGGAATTAATTGTGGGAGTGATCGAGAATGGTGGTTAGCTACCATTGGTAATCTTTTTGCACATTGACTACCTACATGAATGATGAAAATCCTGCACTTTTAAGACAAAATCTACCCACCGCTAAATCTGCTCTTTAATCTTCCAGTCATCAGATAAAGATCATTATTTTGACCAACAAATTGGTATGTCTTTTGATATCTTTAATACCTTGCCAGATATATCACGATTTTCTTTCCTCGACTTTATTGTTTTAAGCGTACACAAGATTTTGAGACAATGAAATTGATCAGAGAGAGAGAAAGAGATAAGGGTTCAACGTGCACTCGACACAAACTAGGTCATTTCGGGACTAATTATGGTTCAATTTTATTTCAACAGTCTTTAACAGTGAGAGTAAACCAGAGGACCCAGAGAAAACCCACAAATTTTGACAGGCAACCCTACTCCTTGTCATGTACAAACGGGGAATCAAAACCATGCTACTTGACACAATGACAGACCTATGATGCAATGGGCATGCGTTAACCATTCGGCCACCAAACCTCCCAAAATTGATTAGAAACAAATCTCTATTGTGTGAATACAATCAACCAATAGCTTGAAATTTAATGCCAAGGTAATAAAACACTGAAAATATATTTGCATATCATACCAGTTGCTATGTATGCAGCCTCAAGATCTGTATCAAGACTAATTGTTCTAGTCTGTAGTCTTGCATATACAATCTCTTTTCTTTTTTTACGATTTGGGTAATTCTTAACTTCACTCCTCTGTAACCAGTTCAACAACCCTTGCTGTTCTGCATCATATCGACCAATCAAATCACTCAATATATCTGTACTTGAATTATTCACCACATTATCTGCAACGGAAATATATATTAAGGGATGTATGGGAACTTGAGTCACACAACTCGGACTCGAGTTTGACTTGCATTAAAGACCCGACTTATGACCCAACTTGAGATATTTGTCGGGACTTGAGACTTAGCAGTCGTGGCAACCTTGAAAGTGCTAAGGACCTAAGTTGCAGTGAGGGGACATGACTCTAACTTTCCTTATTCACCAGGAATTACTGACTCATTTGATGAACTGGCAACATGAACAGGACACCAGCTGTGTAAAGACTTTGGAATCGACTTTGTACTAAATCCAGCGACTTGGGACTCGACTCAAGACTTGAGCTGCAGTGACTTGGGACTCAACTTGGACTCAAGTTACGGTGACTTGGGACTTGACTCAACATTCTGTGAAATGTTCCCATCTCTGGGATGAACTAAAACAAATACAATAGAAGAACTATAAGCTGACCTAACTGTTAATCATTAAGCAAATTCTGATGAACAAATAAAGCCACAGTTATAGCAAAAGCAAATGGGGGAAAAAATGGATTTGAAAACATGCTTTTCTTAAACATTTCTGCAGATCACCTGATTGCTAGTGACAGATCTAACATCTACAGCTTCAGACCACTTGATCAGAGTAATGTTTCTGAGCAAAGTTGATGGTAAGTTCTTAAACTCTGCTAAATATATCGAATCGTGGTTTTAATAATACTGCTAGACCATTGTCACTAACCTGCATTTCTCCATTTCTGTGGTCCAAGTAGACTGTTTAATGATGGCAAAGCCTGGAAATAAAAGCCATTGGGTTAACATGTTGAACTAGTATATAATTATAAGAGTACAGTAAAAAGTCAAAGGATCATGTTCATGTAAATTATTGACTGTTTTACATTTAGAGAATTTGATTTAAACGATATAAAATTAATGATGTGTATTATGCTACGTGAAATTAAAGTTTTACATGACATGTGTGCAATTTATTGTTATATCAATTTGGCAGATTTAGTCTCAGTGTTTCACAGTTTTCTTTTACTGAATTTGTTAAGGGTTAAAATTCTCATGCAAATTTTAGCTTTTAGCCAATGAAAAGGCTATATTCTGAAAACCGCAAGGTTCTTCTTGGTCCAAGCCCAGATTTAAACTCAGCACATTTTAATAGAGAGTCTAGAATGGACGCAAATCTGACTAGAAATCAAAAAACAAATATAGAAATATACCAACCATTCCCTTTGTGCCAAGAAATTGAATAAAATCATCTGTTTGACCAGTTGATCGTATTTTCTTCTCCTCACGTCTCATTCGGACAATTTCTTTCTGTTTAACATCAACAGGTAAACTAAAACATAATTCAATCAAAGTGTCACTTTAACATCTTGTTTAAACCTGTAAGTGCTGAGGATGACAAACTTGTGCAAATACAAAATGTAAAATTTTGGTCAAAATCCTGTTAATTTCTCTCTTTTTTGATCCCACAAAGTTGACATAAAAACTAACTTGCGAAATATGACTGCAAGTCAGTCAAAAAAAGACATGTATATCCTTTTCAAGCAACTGTGATTAGTTTCGAGCAGGAGTGTGGTCAATATTTTATGTATGAAGTTTGTCATCCCATTCGAATGACTAGACGCTGTTTCCTTGCCAGGAACATTCTCAGCAAACACCAGAATGAAACCCCGGACCTCCAGGTTAACAAGCCAGCACCTACCCACCAAACCACAGTGGCTCCTGTCTGATTATAAAGGGCAGATAATCATTAATCATTTTAGAAAGATTACTTATTTACTTCTTGAAATTCTACTGGTCAAAACTGTTTAGTTTAAATAGACTACAAAGAAACCAATAAGACTTACTTGATCCAGTTTAGTCCATGTTGTTGCTGAAGTAGGTAGAGGAAGAGTTTGTCACGAATCGCAGAATATTTTTCATCAACAGCATCAAGATATTCTTTCTCTTCGTCTGATACCTTTAGAGAGCCAAGGGTAATGGAAGCGATTCCTTCAAAACATTCATTAATACATAAACAATATTCTGTCTTGATTAGTTTTTTTAGTTCTTTAACTCCCTGAAAAAAAAAAAAAAAATAAAAACGTAAAAAATCATATTTAAAGCACAATATTCCAGACTAAAAGGAGAATTATAGACTTTCAGTCTAGTCCAAAAATTATTTAAACTGATCGGTCCTAACATATATTATGGCCATCTAAAGTTCCTATTACTTTCTATTTCTAGGAACATCTATCCATGACCATCAATCTGATCATAGTACATGTGTTGCGAAAGCTGTAAACATGTTCAATAGCACTGTATGTACTTATGAAACTTTTCAGACAATATTTATCAGAATGATGGAACAGGTTTAATTAAGTTGCAATAATGGCATCCTTAATAATATAGTATAACTCATTAGGTCATGTACTTCATGACCAATTTAAATTTAATTGTTGTAATGGTCCAGTACTCAAGGTTTCGATTGCACCCACGCCTATGATCAATATACCAAATCAGAATAATAAGCACTCATGAACATACATTTACATACTGAATTTAGTTAAAACCCATTTAGTTATGAATATACATTTACATACTGAATTTAGTTAAAATCCATGAGAAGACGACAGATGTAAATAAATAAAATATATTTACCAATGACTGTATTTCTTCAATTTTGTCTTTTATTTCCGTTTCTTGAAATTTTTGTAACTCAGACAAGATGGCTGCAGATATTTGGTCATCTGCTATATTTGGTTGTGATATCTCCATGGTAACCTGAATATGACACCAGTGTATTGCTACAGCTACAATATAAAAATAATAAATTGAATGAAAGCACAGTGAGATTTGAATTAATATAAGCAATCATACTATAACCCTAAAGCCAGCAGAATCATTTACATAAACATTTGGATTTTAAAATTCTCATAATGCAATCAAGTTCAAATTTGTTTGTGCTTAATTAAATATGAAAGCCAACAGTTTAATAATCAATCATCCTGTACCTTGGTGAAGAATATTTTGATGATTATTTAGAGTCTGTGGATCAGGTTGGACGCTTGATAAATTATTCATCCAATTCTTCTGTTGGTTACGATATTTAGTTATTCGACTATCCTGTTCCATTGTTGGTAAATTTCTCACTTCTGCCAGCCACTGGTTACTCTCTGGTCCTTCCAACATATTTATCAAGGCCTAAAATATAAGTATTATATATAACTCCTAGTGTTGTATTATGAAATTTAAAGAATGAAAGAACACATAATAAGCAATAACATTTGTTTATTCCACATACGTGGGAAGCTTCCATATTGTTCCACTTAATCTTTTCACATGAATACCTATTTGTTTTTAGTTTTGAATTAATTTTCTCTTCCACTTTTAAAAACAGAATAAAATTCTCACTTCTCTTTCAAAAAAATGTTTTCTGTCGATTTCTTCTATAACTTTCAATCGGAGATCAATGGTACCCAGGTCATCAGTTTTAATCAAGGTCAATTTGTTATCTGTGACCCTTGTCTGTTTCCTTCCTTTCTTATCTTCCAGTCTCAACTGTGCAAGTTTCCGCCATCTAATAGCATCTAGACCTTGTCTGAAATTAATAATAATTATACTATCATTTCTTCATCAACTTGGTTGATCAGATGGTTTCTTTGTGTAATTAAAAACACATCTCTGCAGTCTAAAACAGCATTTTCGGTGAATTTTAGATTTCTGCATTCTTGGTAAGACAAACATTAGTAAGCTTATATCAGATTGCTGGTTGGCATGATCAAAATAAATTCCTTCAGCTGAAAACAACCTTTTTATATAATTCTGGTTTAAATTTTAAGTGCAGGGGAATCGTGCCAAACATAAACAAACAGTCAGACTTCTAGCTTTACGGGAAGATCAGAGGTTTTGGTGTAGATTTCATCTTCATTTAAAGGTGTTGCAGAAAATGATCAACTCTAGAGAATGTCATAGACATGTTCTAATCGAATGACTAAATCACATTGCTTGTTAAACTCAAATCACATGACTACACCAGGATACTGTTAGTCCATTGCCGTATCCATACAATAAAAAACCCCAACAAATATTACTTACAGTTCATCTTTAGCACCTCGTTCTCCTAATCCTAAACTAAATGCTGATTGGTTGATAGCCGATTCATATCCCAGGAGACTGTGTTGATGTGAAAGTGAGGCTAGTTCTGTATTTAGAAGATTTGTTGTAGTTTTACGATCTTGTCCACTGTGTAGAATGGATAAACAGTAGTCTCGTTCCTGTTCATGTCTTTCATTGAGCTGAACCAAAATATCACCACAAGTTTTAGAACCTGAATAAAAACACATGCCAAGTAAAAGAGTTTGTCATTTATAACTCCGTTTTATAAATTTATTTCTGAAAGTCAGTTTATTACAATATCTCAGTTTGAGCGAGCAAGAGAGAAATGAGTTTTAATGTCCACTCGACACAAACTAGGTCATTTCGAGACTAACATATGGTTCAATTTTATTTCAATAATTTGCTTGCGCGTTGAGGTCTTTAGCAATGGGAGGAAACCGGAGGTCCCGGAGAAAACCCAAAAAGATGGACAGGTGACCCTACTCCTTGTCAAGTACAACCAGGGCAGGGAATCAAAACCACGCCAGCTGACTCAATGACAGACCTTATGATACAACGCACAAGCACTAACCATTTGGCCATCCACCCCCCACCCACCCCATCTCAGTTTGAACCTATATAAATGTTACATATTAAATTTTCAAATATAAAATGTGTCATTCTGAATGGGATTGGGGAACAGACTTAGCCAATGTAAAACCCCTCTCTCAATGTAGTATTGGCATGTGTAAGTTGCCAGCATACACATCAAAAGTTATCATCTTATATGGAAGTAGGTCGGAGAAACTTTAAAATATCTATCTCTCAATAAATTATTTACCAGTGACAGTACACCTAAATACCAACATTTAAATCTCCATTTAAGTCCTGGAAACTTTCAAATTTTATCGACCTCCATTTACAGAAATCGACTCCTGTATATACCTACCTATATATATATATCAACTCACCATTATTTAAATCTTCAAACTGATTTTCATAAAATTCATTTATTTCTTTCTCTGTTTTACCTTCTTTCTTTAATTTCAATATATTTGCCTCCATTAATTCAAAGTTTTTATCAGATTTATGATGTCCCATGACAGCAGCTAGTGTGTATGGAAGCACAGCATTTGCACCGGGCAAGTCACTTGAATTATCTGATAAATTTTTGTCTTTTAATAATTGTTTCGTATGTTTTCTTAGAGACTGAAAAATTTCAGTGACTTCACTTTCCATATCTAACAGAAAAAAACAAATCTGCTATTAAAAATGGACTCAATATAATTATAAAGATAGGGTGCCAGAAAATAAAACATGTCCAACAGCAGCTAAGCTGTGTGCTGATTAAAAAGGTACATGTAGTTATTATTTCAATGGTCTGAAAGAACTTCTCCAGAAATTTACATACCAATAATAAAACCAGCAGCTGCCAGGCAGGACACGCCCACATTTTCGAGAAATGGATAGAGAACAAGCTAAAAATAAAGTGATTTTTCCTACAATCAAGGGCCATAATTCAGGAAATTACAATTCGATAAGCGCAAATAATGAAAAGAACTTACATTTCAAGTTTCAACAAAATCGGATAAAAATTGTGACCTCTATAGGGTCCACAACCTTGATATACCATATTTTTAGGCTATTTAAGAACGAAGGGCGGCCATTTTGTCTGTCAGTTTTGGGCCGATTTTCACGAAATTCGAACTAAGCCGTCCTTAGGGCGTAACGGTGATATAATAATACGTTTTTTTAAATCGGATAAAAATTATGACCTCTATAGGGTCCACAAGCTAAAAACGCGATTTTTCGTACAATCAGGTGCCATAACTCAGGAAGTTACGGTCCGATATGCACAAATATCGAAAGGAACCAAGATCTTTGGGTTATAAACTTACATTTCAAGTTTCAACAAAATCGGATTAACATTGTGACCTCTATAGGGTCCACAACCTTGATATATCATATTTTTACGCTATTTGAGAACGAAGGGCGGCAATTTTGGGCCGATTTTCACGAAATTCGTACTCAGCCGTCCTTAGGGTGTAGCGGTAATATAATAATACGTTTTTTTAAATCGGATAAAAATTATGACCTCTATGGGGTCCACAAGCTAAAAACACGATTTTTCGTACAATCAGGGGCCATAATTCAGGAAGTTACGGTCCGATATGCGCGAATATCGAAAGAAACCGTGATCTGTGGGTTATAAACTTACATTTCAAGTTTCAACAAAATCGAATAAAAATTGTGACCTCTATAGGGTCCACAAGCTAAAAAACGTGATTTTTCGTACAAACAGGGGCCATAATCCATGAAGTTTCGATCCGATACATGCCAATATCGAAAGCAGCCAAGACCTTTTGGAGATAAACCTATATTTCAAGTTTCGTCAAAATTTGATAAGAATTGTGACCTGCAGAGTGTCCACAAACAAATTGTGGACGGACGGACAGGGGCGACGACAATTATATGTCCACATGAAAATGTGGGCGTATAAAAACAATAGGCAGGTTAAAAAAAAAATGGTTTCAAGTCCAAACCTTTTAAGACGAAGTAATTTTGTATGATGTCGAAAATCAAAGATACACAGCAGAATGACATGATTTGGTCATGGACCTTAAAAATCTAAACGTTTCGAATGATAACGTAGCAGCGGTTATATCCGGGACTAAAATCTAATTACACTCCATCTCTCCATGTGAGTAAATGCTAGCATATCACATTCACAGGAGAGAACGTGGTCTAATTTTGAATTTGTTGTTAATATATTATATTTTATGTTGTATTTATCCCTCCCCACTATACCATCAAATCTCCCTGAAGCTCGATCTTTATTGTATTTGTAATACTTATAGAATATTATCCGCGTACTTTATCCAGCGATGTGTATTTTAATTTCCACTGTCGCAATATAAACAGTTAATATTAAGACATTTGAAGGCATGGGTGTATTGTTAAAACAACTTTGCGTTTGCGCATGCGTACAGATGTCAAATTCAATCGTCTCATGGAGTGTATTCCACTACGTTCCAGCAAGGAAATAAGCGACGTTTTCTGACTGCGATAAAGACATATTCATTCCAGGGGCGTGATTATTTTTTCAAACGCGACCAAGGGACATAACTCATATTGTCACTAAGAGTTAACTGCCTTGATAATGGAAGCTGGGAAGATTTTGAGGCATTTATAAAAAATTTCCAAATGGTTATATCCTCAAAAATCAAATGTGGTCAGACGTCCATTGCTGAAAAATGAAGTTTTTATGGCAAGTCTTATCATATAACGTTAAAATAATCCCGAAATAGTGTCTGTCTGTTGTAAAAAAAACTCAGCATGAACCACTCTAACAAGTTGCTCTTCGTCCCAGGGAATTTAAAAATCTCCTCTTCAGACATTTCTTCGCAAATTCCTTGATGAAATAATAAAGGGAAAGTACGTGTTTGGCTCAATCTGATTAAAATACAAATCTATATTTCGTTTTGTTTTTTATACTTTCGATGGCCTACACCACACGAAGATCTGACCAGTTTTGATGCTTGATTAACCAACCAGCATTAATGTTTCTAGTGGATTGCCCACAGTTCAGTGCAGCTCACGCCAAAAAAACGTCGCAACAGACCGTTTCATTGGCTAACCCCTCACATCATCCAGAACACGTCAATGATAACAACTCTTCCAGATCCTAGTGTCGTAAAGACAAGTAAAACGAAATTTAAACTTTAAAAACGAAACGAAATAGGATCTGTGTTTTAATCAGATTGTGTTTGACTTAGAAACAGAGAAGATGAAAGAAATGAAGGGTTAAATAAGGGGCACAACTGAATGTTTACGTGAAACCATTGACTCTCATCATAAGCGGCCAACATTTCTCAGCAGTGGCGTCTCGCGTGAAAAAAACAAAACGTGTGTGTTTTATTATGAATATTCTCTTTAATTACAGATCTAGACCCAAGCACGCGTTGCAAAGAATACAGTGATAAGGATTATTTTTATGGACTTCTTCTTACAAGTGAGGTACCTATAATTGCGTGATAATCGATATTTTAAAACTGTATCGATAATCGATCTTGAAAACGCTTTACCGACGATTATCGGCAATATCCTTCTATATAACTGACTGACGTGACGAGTGATAGCAGATACATGGGCGAAGTTTTGCTCACTAATAATTCTTTCGAAGACCACATTTTGACCAAAAACAACAATTTCCAGTTATACCGGAAGTTGTCATGCGTTCTCATAGACTAAGTATGATTGAAAATTGCTATCCCCCAGGGTTATCGATTTTTTTCAATTTTTTCAATTTTCAATATAACATGATCGGCTGATAAATATAGTCTCTTAGAGTGGACGGTGGGGCAGGGAGACGAACGTACAGGAGCGACAGCAATATACGATCAAATTACAACGCAACATACAAAATGTGTTATCTGGTTATTTCAATCTACTCAGTTGTAATTTCAACTTACTAAGTAGACATAATAGTTAAAAAGCAAAATAACACATTTGCAGAAGCGGATTATAGCCTCCGATTCCAATTATTTTTTTTAAAAATCTCAAAAAAGAAAACCCCTGAAAGAATACACTGAATCCGGAAAGAAAACTTGATATGGACCCCCTGGGACAGGGCCCCCCCCCCCCCGTGTCCCGTGGAGGGGCCCCTAGTCAAAGACTAGGGTCCTCGAATCGTACAAAAGGGCCCCTTTGCCTCCAGTCTAAGGGCCTCTATGTGTGTGTCCAGTCGAAAGGCACACGATTCTTGAGCCGTGCGTCGTCCCATCATTCATTATGCACGGGTCAAGTTCTTATTCGTTTGTCTAAAGTCCTCCTGGACTTACTATCACGGTGATCTAGAGCGAATCGCGAATCACGTGCATCAGTCCATAGATATATTTATTTTTATACGTCGTCGCCCCCGTCCGTCTGTCAGCCCGTCCGTTCGTCGTCCACAATTTCTTGTGAACACTCTACATACTATATTTATCATCTCATTGTTTTGAAATTGATATATGTCGTTTGCATTAGTGAGATGAAGAAGCCTATTTAATTTCAATAACTTCCATTAATTACTTCTGGAGTTATGGCCCTTGTTTCACTTTGTTGCACCTTGTGAACGCTCTAACGACAAAAGTTATCAACCGATCTGTATGAAATTTATATGCATCATCTAAATTAGTAAAACAAAGAAGCCTATTGAATTTCAGCAATTTCCGTTAATTAAATCTAGAGTTATGGTCCTTGTTTCACTTTGTTGAATCTTGTGAACGCTCTTATGACAACAGTTATCATCCGATCTGTTTGAAATTGATATGCATCATTTAAATTAGTGAAACGAAGAAGCCTATTGAATTTCAGCAATTTCCGTTAATTACGCCTTGAGTTATTGCCCTTGTTTCACTTGTACCTTGTGAATGCTCTCATGACAAATGTTATTATCCGATCTGTATGAAATTTATATGTATCACTAGCAGGATACCCGGCTTCGCTCGGGGGTCATAACTCCGAAACCGGAAGTGGTAGACTAACGCCACCTGGCCTATGTTACTCCCCGGTCCGAGCTACCCCTATACCCCAAATTTCAGACTCGGGGCAGACCTAGTGTAGCTGCCAACCCCGAACAGACCGGCTTCGCTCGGGGGTCATAACTCCGAAACCGGAAGTTGTAGACTAACGCCACCTGGCCTATGTTACTCCCCGGTCCGAGCTACCCCTATACCCCAAATTTCAGACTCGGGGCAGACCTAGTGTAGCCACCAATCCCGAACAGACAGACTTCGCTCGGGGGTCATAACTCAGAAACTGGAAGTGGTAGACTAACGCCACCTGGCCTATGTTACTTCCCGGTCCGAGCTACCCCTATACCCCAAATTTCAAACTCGGGGCAGACCTAGTGTAGCCGCAAACCCCGAACAGACCGGCTTCGCTCGGGGGTCATAACTCCGAAACCAGAAGTGGTAGACTAACGCCACCTGGCCTATGTTACTTCCCGGTCCGAGCTACCCCTATACCCCAAATTTCAGACTCGGGGCAGATGTAGCCGCCAACCCCGAACAGACAGACTTCGCTCGGGGGTCATAACTCCGAAACCGGAAGTGGTAGACTAACACCACCTGGCCTATGTTACTCCCCGGTCCGAGCTACCCCTATACCCCAAATTTCAGACTCGGGGCAGACCTAGTGTAGCCGCCAACCCCCAACAGACTGGCTTCGCTCGGGGGTCATAAATCCGAAACCGGAAGTGGTAGACTAACGCCACCTGGCCTATGTTACTCCCTGGTCCGAGCTACCCCTATACCCCACATTTCAGACTCGGGCAGACCTAGTGTAGCCGCCAACCCCGAACAGACAGACAGACAGACAGACAGACAAACGACAGTCACAAATATATATATAGAATTAAATTAGTAAAATGAACAAGCCTATCAAGTTTCAGCACATTTCCGTTAATTACATCTAGAGTAATGACCCTTGTTTCACTTTGTTGAATCTTGTGAACGCTTGAACAACAAAAGTTATCATCCGATCTGTATGAAATTTATATGCATTATTTGAATTAGTAAAACGACAAAGCCTGTCGAATTTCAACAATTTCTGTAGATTACTTCCAGAGTTACGGGCCATGTGTTAGTTTTTAGAACCTTGTGAACCCTCAAACAACAAAAATTATAATGTCATCTGTATGAAATTGTCTATAAAATGCCCCTTATTACCTACAAAAGAATAAATATACGACAACCCTTGTCGACCGCACGGACGATTTAGCTGCTGTGGGCGTATGTTTTGTTGCTTGGCAACCTATCTTTTAGAAGGCTAACAACAATTGGAAAAAAATTCAATCCAATGTCTTCAAAAATTACTTTAATTCAGCATTTACAAATGAAAAGATAGGTTGCCAGGCAACGAAACATACGCCCACAGCAGCGATATTGTCCGGGCAGTCAACAAGAGTTGTAGCATATTTTTACTTTTTTCGGTAATGAAACATTTATAATACATTAAAATCTGATTAAGAGTAACAACTAATTAGAATTTGTTCTGCCCCATGCTAACGTTTAGTATATGAACTTTTAACATCATGGATTTAGCTGTTCAAGTCATAAAGATTCATTAAAATCAATATACTTGTTCGTCTCAAG
Source organism: Patella vulgata (assembly GCF_932274485.2). Classification (NCBI taxonomy): domain Eukaryota; kingdom Metazoa; phylum Mollusca; class Gastropoda; family Patellidae; genus Patella; species Patella vulgata. The sequence goes on from NC_065885.2 coordinate 53,394,744, forward strand.
ACCTTAAACTCTGTGTATCAATCTAAAGTCAATCGGATATTAACTTTAGCCTCTAGAGCGTCCACAAGATTTTTCAAAGTGATCAAGCGCCATAACTCTGACAAAAATTATCGGAAATCGCTGAAAACCAATAGGATTCTTTGTCTCATGACCTTAAACACTCTGTATCAATTTAAAGACAATCGGATATTAACTTTAGCCTCTAGAGCGTCCACAAGATTTTTCAAAGTGATCAAGGGCCATAACTCTGGCAGTAATTATCGGAAATCGCTGAAAATCAATAGGCTTCTTTGTCTCATGACCTTAAACACTGTGTATAAATTTAAAGTCAATCGGATATTAACTTTAGCCTCTAGAGTGTCCACAAGATTTTTCAAAGTGATCAAGGGCCATAACTCTGGCAGTAATTATCGAAAATCGCTGAAAATCAATAGGCTTCTTCGTCTCTTGACTTTAAACACTGTGTATAAATTTAAAGTCAATCAGATATTAACTTTAGCCTATAGAGGGTCCATAAGCAATTGTGGACGCCGGACGGACGGGGGTGGGGGGGGAGGGGACAACAATATACGACCACATTTCAATGTGGGCGTATAAAAACTGTTTACTTAATCTCTGTAGGCCCTCCAGGCTCCAGTTGGCGAAGGCCATTTTTTTTTTTGTCAACTTTGTTTCCAGGGATTGAGTGGTTAACAATTGCAGAACCATTGTCAAATTAGAATCCCCATCTGTCGAAATACTCTTTTTACGTAAAAAATGCCTATTGCTCGGTAACCATGATTAGTTCAGTAGAGCCTTGTCATATTCTTATTATCATGTGTTTTACCTCTGCATATACCGTGAAAATGCCAGATGCTTTGCGTGCAATCAATTTGTAGCCCTTGTTTTTCGTCGTGGCGAATATAAATGAAATCGGGTTTAACGTTCTACTTTTCTGCACCATCAGGGACAATGAAGACGGGCATACTCCATACAGTGTACTATGAGGGAGATTTTGCCTGGCTACGATTTACTATTATTTCGATTTACAACTGTCAAGAATTTTTTTACGTGCTCGCCACGTGTACACGGGACACAGGGTTTTCGACCCATCCGATGCCATTCATTGCCAGGCCCTCCGTCCTACACTATTGACAATGGGGAACTACGCTGGAAAATTACGAGGAACTTTCTCGGCCAACACTGGGGTCGAACACGGGATCTCGATAATAGGTTTTAAATTAGATATCTATATTACTTACTATTGTAAACTTAAGATGAACTGTCGAATCATGAGAAAAGTGCATGTGATGCACAGTAAAGCATAAAATAACTTAGAAGACAAAATGGCACAGCGCCCTCGATAAACAGAGAAACTGTAATATATTATCAAGGTGTTAATCTGTATGTTATAATAATTGTATAAGGTTAAATTAACGCTTGACTTAATATACTACTGTATATATCGATATCATTACCAAATAGGTTTATGTATAAAGGGAGTTATAGACGGATATACAAGTATTTGAAATTTTAAGATATATATGTATATAAGCTTGTTTGTATAGCAAATACATTTTTATTTTCTTCGCTCAACCGATCACAAAGTATATGAAAAAGCACACCTATTGAAACTCTGTCACTGTAACCTTGGGAGCTTTTGTTTGGATTCGCTCTTTATAAGTAAGTGAGGTATAGGATCTTACATTGAACCACACTGAGATGTTAATTTAAGGCTTTTGTATGGAGGCTACCTATCGCCAGTGTTTACAACAGAGATACTTTATGGTCAGATCATAACAAGTAAAATATATGTAGCAGAACTGTGATGTGAAATTCATTAACAGAAAACTGAATATCGTGCTGAGATTTTTTTATAGTTTTAAATAAGTATAACAGATTATTGGAAATGAGTAGCAGAGTTAGAACAAATTCTCAAGGAAAACGATCATTAAATGGATGGGACAGTGCTCGTGGTGATAGCTCTACCGTCCAATGGAGTTCACAATCATATTCTTTAAAAGACATCCCACAGCAGTTCAATCTACCACAAGTAGTACGTTGTAATCCACAGATTTTATTAACAAAACGTCAACAACCATTGCCAGTAAATCTAGGACAACCTATTTTGTTCTACAAAACCCGTACGATCAGAAAACTACTTGCAAGAAATGTTCTGTTTGACACCAGGGTTGAAAGATTTGGAGAAACAGATGAAACCGTCGTCATACCAGAGGATTACGAAGGTAAGTATATATAATAGCCTTTCGATTTAAAGGGACAATAACACTCTTGCTGGCTTGAAAGCTCCAGAAAATAAATAATATCTCTATCTAAGTACTAGATGTTTAAGTGTCCTACCTGTTCTGTAAATTATCCATTACATCCTATTTTACTTGTGCAGAGGGTTCGAAAATATTTTTAAATCGAAGTTTCATTTGAAAAGGTTTACGTTAGACGTTTCAAACCATTATGTTGAATTTTTCAAAATTTTTAAATAAGGTGTGTTAAGATGAAATTTGTATCATCAATTAATTGAAATATTCTAAAATAGTACAATTTGTTGACCAGAATAAAGATTGGGACATATTATTCAGTTACAACAAGAGTGGTATTGAGCCTTTAAGGACTTATTGAAGCTACATGTACTCAGCATATTTCGGAATTTATTAGCTTCGTCCCCGCTCTGCACCAATATATATGTGGTATCAAAGTGACCAGCATGACCCCGTAAATGTTTTAGGCCATCGAATTTGAAATGAAATGAAATGGGGTTTAACGTCCTACTGTTCTGCTCCGAACTGGGCTAATGAAGACGGGCATACGCCATACAGTGTGCTATGAGGGAAATTTAACCCTGACAGCGGCACTACAGCCTACTCTTATATCGAATTCCAACTGTCCAGGGATCTTTTACGTGCACGCCATGTGTACACAGACCCTCAGTTTTCCGTCACATCCGAACGACTAGATAGCTGTTCTTGTCAGGCCCTCCGACCTGCATCACTGACAAGGGGGAACCACGCCGAAAAATCTGGATGAACTTTCTTGGCCAATGCAAGAATTGAACACCTGACCTCCAGGATAGCGAGCCAGCGTCTTACCCACTTAGCCACCGTGATCTGTTACAACCCCTATTGTAATAACAACCCCTATTGTAATAAAAATTCGGGTAGGGTCGCCTGTCCAACCTCGTGGGTTTTCTCCGGGTCCTCCCACTGCTAAAGACCCCTACGCGCAAGCGAATTATTGAAATAAAATTAAACCATATGTTAGTCCCGAAATGACCTAGTTTGTGTCGAGTGGACATTAAACCCCATTTCTCTCTCTCTCTCTCTCCGTAATAAAATTTCAATTAACCCCTATTGTAATAAATGTAATAATTGTTATAAAATTTTACTTAACCCCTATTGTAATATCAACCCCTATTGTAATAATTGTAATTAATGTATTTTACCATACAATAAATTCGATATCTAAATTTAAAAGTCAATGGATTTTGATAACCATTTGAATATCAATATATAAGACAATGGTATGCCTTTATGCTGTATAGAACATTATGAAACAAAACCACAGAAAACATGATTAAAAGCCGTTAACGAGTTTGGAGAAATTATTAAAATGAAATGTCAACCCCTAATGTAATCAATGATATTTCAATAAACGTAAAGTATGTTCTCTGAAAATTCTGTTGTCTGAGGATTTTGAAAATCTTTTCTGTGTGCATCAGATAACATAATCCTCCTGATAGCTTTTTTAAAATCCTTCTCACTTCAGTGGGCCAGATTGGCACTGTACCAGGCGCGGCACGCTTACGTTTGACCCGTTTAAACTACAAAAAAAGCGAAGCGTGCCGTAGCTAGTACGCTTAAAATTTGTAATGTAAACGGGCTTGTAGGTTACGAAACAGTCGTCCTCATTTAGATTTTGGGCTAATGTATGTAATCCCGAATAACATATCTTATATTTGGCAAGTACGATTTAAGTAAGATATCAATGCGAATTGATAGTCTATTAGTAGACAATTATTGGTCTGAATGGTCTGGTTGGAAAACACTGATGAATTCGGCATTCTGGTGTTTAATGGACTCCTTGATCATCTTGGATTTATGGAAGACCATAAAACTGTCGTATTTTGTACTCAAATTTTCAGAGATAAGTCTGTTCGCTGTCCATCAGTTCGTTGTTGTTGTCTATGTCGTTTTTGTGGACTAGGTCTATATACCACCCCTCCCTTCAGAAAGATCAAATTACAATTAATTTACATATATCAACAAAAAATGGTAGACCACTAAGGTGTACCACAGGCATCGGTTTCAGGTCCAATTCTGGTTAGTCTGCATACTATACCGCTCGATTCAATTGTCAAGAAATGTGTCCCTCTCTTCCCCTCCCCACCCCCTTGCCCCCCGATGGCTACGGGCCTGTTTCGGATGTCATCAAAGTTGAATTATAATAAAATGGAATATGAGTTGGTTGGCTCTCAACAACAACTACAAAATGTGTCCTAGGACAAATTACGTTGGTGACAGTCAAATTAATCCATCCTCATCAGCCAGTGACAGTATGGAAGCCCAGATGAACAATGTGCGTAAAGTATGTTACTATTATATAAGAAAGAAATGAAATGGGGTTTAATGTCCTACTGTTCTCCGCCGACTGATCTAATGAAGATGGGTCTGCACCATTCAGTGTGCTATGAGGGACCATTTTGACCGGACAGCTGCGCCATGACCAACTCTTATATCTTTTACGTTTACAGGGACCTCGGTTTTTCTTCCCATTGAACGACTATATGTTGTCCCTTGCCAGGCGCTCTGTCCTATACCACCTAACCACGGCAGAAAATCCTGATGAACTTTCTCGACCAATGCATGGATCGAACACGGGATCTCCAGGTTAGCGAGCCAACATCTTACTCACTGAGCCACCATGCCTCCCTATTATATATGGAAAATTAGTCAGATTAAAAAATTTATCACAAATGATGCAACAAAAACTTTAATCAATTCGTATGCCACGTAAAGACTAGACAGTCTCAATTATTTGCTCTATTAGTAAGTGCAGGGTGTTCCTAACGCATAATTTATAAACTGCAAGTTACTTACTCAAATTAAACTATCATGAACTTATGTTCATTTGCTAATTGTTCATGTCATTTGCTCTTCCCTGGAGCAAGCATCCTTAAAATATTAGAAACCGCACTTATTCTTAAATGTCATTTTTATATGCCCATATTTCAGTGTGGGCGTATGTCATCACTCGGTCTGTCAACAAAGACTTGTGAACGCGATAGAGGCTGTAGTTTTCGACGGATTTGTTTCTTTTTTAACGATCCTTTTTTAACAAATTTTTGTTAAAGCTTTTAATGGATTCTTTTCAAATTTGGTTTGAAAACCTTGTGGCTACAGTTTTTGACAGGGTCATGAGAGAATGAACCCTATCAATTTTCAGCTTTCCGTTCCGGAGTAATCCTCCCTTCGACGAAAACCTTGCGATATAAGCTTAAGTTTTTAACAGATCCTTTTCAAATTTGGTTCGAGAACCTCGTGGCTACAGTTTTTGACGTTTTTTTTTTCAAATTTGATGTGAAGCATTGTGGTCATGAGAGGACAAACACTATCGATATTCAATTACTGTGACTCTCCTTTCCGGAGTTATTCCCGCTTGTGCTGAAAACGATAGAGGCTGTTGGTGGGAAGCATTTGGCTCAGGAGAGGATGAACGCTATTGATTTTCAGCGTTCCGCTATTAAAATTCACCTTTTCCGAAAACATTATGAACGCGATACAGGCTATAGTTTTTAACGGATTTCTTTAAAATTGGTGTGAAACATTGGGTTCTTGAGAGGATGAACCCTATTGATATTCAGCGTTCTGAAACTTTCCGTTTACCAAGTTATTCCTCCTTTTCCGAAAAACCTTGTGAAAGCCATCTATTTTTTAATGGATCTTTTTAATATTTGGTTAGAAACATTGGGGTCATCGATCTCTATCGATATTCATAATCCGCAGCCTTTCGTTACCCCACTTTGCCGAAAATCTTGTGAACGCGATAGAGGCTATAGGTTTCTCCATGGATCTATTAAATTTGCTCAACATCCAAGTTTTCCTTTCGGATAAGCAGCAGTTGTGTGGGCATATTCTACGCTTTGCGTGGCTACCTTAATGCATGCATAACAATCAATATTTTGTAAACATAGTTTATTAATCCCGATATTAATTCAAGAGACGCGAGGCGAAGCCTTGACAGATCGCAGGCAAGAAGGAGCGAAGTAACCGAAAGTAATAGCTTGAACAATAGGAGTGGGAATGCCAGATAGTCCACAAACCAGAAGGTGAGGTGAAATCACTTCTTGGTTTCTTGCCTTCTCATTCCGGTTATAGATAGGCCCGTAACTAAGGGGGGGGGGATAAAAACAATAGATATACATTGTCCGTCAATATTACAGAACCCCTGAAAACAATCCCCCCCCCCCCATGTTCTGCCCTAGTTACGACCCCGGTTATAGACTCAAAGCAACGCGAGGGCAAGAAGGCAAGAAATTAACAAGGCGAAGCTAACAAGTGACTTGGCTTCACACTGATTATTTCATGCCTTCGAGCTGAACCATATAGCGAACCATTTGTCGCGGCTTCTGGCCTTCACCGTTGCAAAAAAAATATTTTACATGGCTATCTTTTATGGGTCCATTTGACTTTGCGGAACCCCAAAATATTTTCACGGACCCCTGGTTTGGGGAACGCTTGTTTAGAAGAATCTCACAGTCTAAGTTTTAGATACAGTCGGATTGACATTGCAAGATGTTAAAAAGGAATTCGGTTATTTGTATTCTGTCAATAGATTGTTTACTTCATTGGTGTTATGTTTCATGGTCATTTCCATTTCAGGAAACTTTTTAAGGTTAAAAAGTAGAACAGCTAGAGACAAAGATGTTCACAAGAGTATCGAGTCGTTAGTATCCAACAAGGTTCCCGCATTCATCAATCTCTCTCGAATCTCTGCATTCCAGATTGGTAAAGATCAGGGCAGCAACCAATACCCACGTCTTAATTATTCAGCTGGGAACGTGTTTATCATTGACCGAATATTCAAAGGATCCACTACACGAGCAGATGCAAGTGCGATTGAAGAAGTGAGACCATCTAGGCAAGAACTACATTATCTGAAATGTCGTGATGAACGAGACATTGATGTTTTAATTCCAATGAGCCACCCTGGGGAATTTATGGAAGTTTTGCCCAATCCTAATGGAAAAGTCAAATTATCTATGCAAAGCTCTGATATCATAGCCACACAGAAATTCCCCACGTTGATACGTTATGTGTATGGCGGAACAAGACCCCGACTAACATCTTACTCTGGCCTCTTTACAGCTCTTGATTCGTTCGATGAAACAAGTTTAGTTGGCTGTGTTCTTAGTTCTTCCGGCTTTACATTAATAGAAATGCCTATTTCCTCACCATTGGCCTTTCAGATAGCGCTAAACAACAATATTTTCAATGCTTCTGTTATAAAACAGGCTGTAAAGCTATGTCACCAAAAGTGTGCATACTTCGCTGCAGATATGAAGTTCAAATTTAAATTTGCCCTTAGAATTATGGAAAACAGCCCAGAAAGCCTTTGTGTCAACGATGAAGATGACCCCCCTAGTGTAACTAATAGTGCTAGATTTGGCATTTCTCATACATATATTTATTTATAAGATTTGCTACTAATTTTCTCTAACTATTAATAATTTATGGCTATGAACATACCCCCACTACATCTATTCACGTGACCTGTAAACCATTTACAGTAGAATCTGTATGAGCAGCCACTCCTATTCAGCGACATCTCCTTGTAAGCGGTCACGATAAATTCCCCCCGTAAAAATTCTATTGTTTCATCTCTTTATTCAATGGTCACTCCTCTCACGCGGCCAGCGGTCACTATTTTACTAATAACTTCAACAAAACATCGCCCATTCAACGGCCATTGTTGAATGATACCATCTTGTTGTTCTTTGTAACAGCCCCGCTAATCCTGTGAGTAGTAGTTAATTAACTGGACCCCCATTGATCAGGTAAAAAGAAATGTAAAAATTACAATCAACCCGGGATTATCTGTTAATTAATCTTTTGTTTTATTAAACGACTACTTGATCATTGTTTTCACGAGTAACGACACATTATTTGATACTGATTGAATAAAATAAAAGTACAGAGTTTTGTCACGATCATCTAGTATCTCTTTTCCATTGCCACATTGTTGTTAAACAGACGTTTTAGCACTCCTATAATATTACATACAGAGTTACACCCCCTGTAAATAGGTGATAAAATCAGCGATGGTTTTTTGTTCATGTGCTGTTTTGATCAAATAAAATTAATTCATCGATTTTCTTCACAAAAATGGATAAATATTATCAAATACATCACAATGGTAGACAGTAGTATCAAAGGTTGGTACAAAATGACAAGTTTACAGAAGTTATGTAAGAGACTTGAGTAAAGAATTTTCGTTCGGCGCAAGATTCAACTACGGTCAAATTTACCGATGCAAGTATTGATGTTCGTTTCCAATGCATCTAAGCGTAATATTTAATTTATGTCAGCACAAAAAGCACCAAGATTTTATTAAGAGGCCACTCCCGTTAAGCGGTCAGTCGTGAGAATTCCCTTGGGTGGCTGCTTAATGCAGATTCTACTGTACACATTATAAATATATTATTCTATAAAAAAAATGTATGTCATATAATATAGTATATAGCGCTTTCAGGGCTGGATTAATCATTAAGCAAACTAAACACATGCTTAGGGCATCATGGGACGGGGGGCGAGGGGCGGGGAGGGACCACAGAATTCTACTTTGTTAGATGACAAATATAAAATATTTAATTTAAAAATTAATTAAGAACTTTTAATTAAATTTCCATTGTTTTTTATCTTTTCTTACAGTCACCTGCTTTATCTCAATTAATAATGACGTGTATAAACCTCATTTTAACAAATGCAAATTTATTTTGGTTATAATGGTTTATATATGGGGGCACCGAAATCTTTCAAGTGCCTAGGGCCGCTATGGGTCTTAATCCGACCTTGGCCGCTTTATGTATAAATCCTGTCAGTGATTATGTGCTTGTATCAAAGCTTAAGCCATGCGAGTCTCAGTCTGTAGACGATAAATACAAAAAAAGGGCGTGGCTCTGCCCGTGGGGGTTGGATATGTAAACAACATAAATAGGTACCATCCTGTTATTGAAATGATAACATCCATAGTTGCTGTCCTTATGGTATAAGGAATAAGTATTACCAAGTTCCAAGATAATCCATTCAGAATTGTGGCCCTTGGGCGCTAAAGGCAAAAATTGGGCGTGGCTCTGCCCCTGGGGGTCGGGACATTCACAAAAATCAAAAGTTGATGCCCTTAGTCTATAAGGAATACATATGCCAAGTACCAAGTTGATCCATTCAGAAATCTGGCCTGTAAACGATAAACATAAAAATTGGGCGTGGCTCTGCCCCTGGGGGTCGGGACATGCAGTTGTCGTCCTTAGGCTATAAGGAATACATATCCCAAGTTCAAAGACAATCCATTAAGAATCGTGGCCTGTAGGCAACTCACAGAGACACAAAGACAAAATGGGCGTTGCTCTGCCCCTGGGAGTTGGACAATCACCAAAAAACAACAGGGGGCATCCTTAGGGTGTAAGGAATAGGTATGCAAAGTTTCAAAAGGATCTGTTAAGAATTGCGGCCTGTAGGCGACACAAAAGGCACACAAATTTTGGCCGTGGCTCTGTCCCAGGGGGGCGGGCATCCACCAAAAATAATAGAGGTCAGCCTTAGGGTATAAGGAATAAGCATAAAAAAGTTTTCAAGATGATCGATTAAGCATTGCAGGCTGTAAGTGACATACAGACACACAAAAAGAAAATGGGCGTGGCTCTGTCCCTGGGGGGTGGGCATTCACCATAAACAATAGGGATGTTCCTTAGGATAGAAGGAGTAAGTATGCGAAGTTTCAAGGTGATACATTAAGAAATGCGGTCGGTAGATGACAAACAATGAATACAAGAAATGGGCGTGGCTCTGCCACTGGGGGTCGGGCATGCACCAAAAACAATAGGGATCATCCTTAGGCTACACAAAATAAATGTCTTGTTTCTCGGGCAACTGACAGCTGAAACTGTAGGGGGGGGGGGGGAGGGCGGTTTCTTTCTTTTTTTTTACCCCATTGCTGGCAAGAGGATGGTGCAAAATAAAATTTGGCTAATGTTGAAAATTGTTGGGGCAGGAGGGCGGCCTTGTATTTTTTTTTTTTTTTTTTTTTTTAATGAGAAAGTCATTACTTGTCTACGGTTTTGCTTTCAGTTATATATTATACATACTTAGAACATAAACCCAAAAGTCAAGTCTACTCAAACACTGAACACTGATTGAAAGGAAAATAATTTTCCATATTTAATTCACGTAATGTAGCTTACTATTAATACTAATGGTAATGGTGACAAACATAATTGAAATTGGTTTAAAATAAAAGTCAGTACGACTATTAATAGCCGTCCATAATAACGACAATATTTTAAAGAGTAAGCTTCTGTCACCATGTGTAGGGTGACCCACCATAAATAAATATCTCCAAATATCTCGACAATTACGCCACAATATTTATATATATGCCAAGCCTCAAATCAGTTTCACACAATTATAGTCACTAAATAAACGATCATGTTGTACTTAATAAGCTATGACCATTAATCATCTATAAATAATAGACTGAAAACTGGTTCCAAGTGTCGTCCATAACATCCAGACACCTTTTAGTAAAAGATAGGTTACGTGCCCTTGTTTTGAAATTAGTCTCGCTTAAACAGTCTATCGACCATTCTACATCTGATTGACAGGTCGGGATAATCAAGACTACATTTTACGAAACATAACAGAAAGCTAGAACAAGAAATTGAATTTAGAAATAAGCACTTTAGACAACTCAACAATTGTTTTAAGAAACTTGTAAAAGTAAAATGAAACTACTGCTAGTATCATGTTCTTGTCTAACCTGAGTGTTTCAGAGATATTATTTGTACTAAACCAAAAGATGCGGCTCTTAACGATACAGTTAATGATAAAGCAATTTAAAAAATAAAACAAACGTAATTTCTAAAGCTGCTGTAATAACCAAGAAGCTAAATTTTACTGCTATTCAAAATCGTCAACAATAGATTTTTTACGGCTGTAATAGTTGATATATTTGTAGAGAATTGCACGTGCCATGGCTATTTATCGACTCAAAGAGAGTGCGGGGTAGTCAGAAATCAGTTCGAGACACGCAACTGAAGCGTGCACATTTATCCGTGTCGAGACCAACTTTCTGTAGAGTGCACGTGTCACCCTACCATGTGTATCAAAAATAATCATCACGGTAAACGACACTTAGAACTAAATCTAGTATCGCTGGTTTATAATTATTGACCTAATTCCAACCAATGCATGTCACATGTCATCGGGATTCTGGAAATGACTGTTTCTCAGGATATTCGGCGTGTTTCTCATGATGTTGGGTGTTCTATCTAGGGTTTATATCGAATGACTATTTAAATTTAACTAACAACTGGTCAGTAAAACCATCAAATGTGTAATCCAATTATTATTTTCCGGATTATCAAAACTACCGTTAAATGTGCTAATGACCCAAATTCTGACTGAGGTATGGTGAGTATCATCGTGTCGTATTCGTAGCCACAAGTAATAATTAACCTGTTCTACGATTCATTGTTTTATCAGTAGGATTTTTCAAACATGGACCGACTGAAGCCGGCAATAATGAGCTGATTAATATCGAATGATTGAAATACATTGCATTGTTGTCAATGACTTTCGGTGTTGAACACGAATCAAATTCTAGTTCACCAGGGGAGGTAATTAAAATCATGTGATACAAAAATGGAGGTTCTTTCGATATCAATAAATGAAATGAAATGAAATGGGGTTTAACGTCCTACTGTTTTGCTCCGAACTGGGCTAATGAAGACGGGCATACGCCATACAGTGTGCTATGAGGGAAATTTTGCCCGGACAGCGGCACTACGGCCTACTCTTATATCGAATTCCACCTGTCAAGGGATCTTTTACGTGCACACCAATGTGTACACGGGACCTCGGTTTTTCGTCTCATCCGAATGATTAGACAGCTGTCCTTGTCAGTCCCTCCGTCCTGCATCACTGACAAGGGGAAACCACGCCGGAAAATCTGGATGAACTTTCTCGGCCAATGCAGGGATCGAACACCCGGCTAGCGAGCCACCGCCTTACCCACTTAGCCACCGTGATCCCCCAATATCAATAAAAAAGACCCGTAATTGAGCATTTACATCTGGATCAGTTTAATACATTTGAATGGATATACACGTATGACGCATATTCTTTTTATGACTTGATTATCGATGTTCGGGCGGGCAATACATATTTTTTATTTTTCATCAAGACTAATAAATAGGCCGCACACGCAACCAATTTTGCGTGCGGGTGGTGCCCGAGAAACAACTTATTTTATTTGTGTTGCCTTAGGGTATAAGGAATAACTATGTAAAGATTCAAGATGATCACTTAAGAATTGTGGCCTGTAGGCGACACAGAAACACAAAAAGAAAATGGGCGTGGCTCTGCCCCTGGGGGTTGGGTATGCACTCCAAACAATAGGGATGTTCCTTAGGGTACAAAGAATAAGTATGCAAAGTTTCAAAATGATACGTTAAGAAATGCGGTCTGTAGACGACAAACAAACAAATACAAAAATGGGTGTGGCTCTGCCCCTAGTGGTCGGGCATGCACCAAAAACAATAGGGATCATCCTTAGGGTATAAGGAATAAGTATACAAAGTCTGAAGAAAATCGAGTAAGAATTGCGCCCTATAGGCGCGACCCACATACATACATACACACACAAAGACAGGGGCGACGGCATAATACATCCACATTATGAATGTGGACGTATAAAAATGGATGTGGCCCAGTCCCTGGGTGTCGAGTATTTACCAAACACAATAGGCAACATCCTTAGGGTATAAGGAATAGGTATGCAAAGTTTCAAAAGGATCTGTTAGGAATTGCGGCCTGTAGGCAACACAAAGACACACTCAACAAGCGTTTGCCATGCAAGATATGTCCAAGAAATGGACAGAGAACAAGCTCAAAAAAAGAAGTGATTTTTCGTACAATCAAGGGCCATAATTCAGGAAGTTACAATCCGATTTGCATGAATATTGAAAGGAACCAAGATCTTTGGGTTATAAACATGTATTTCAAGTTTTATCAAAATCGGATCAAAATTGTGTCCTCTCAAGAGGGTCCAAAACCTTGATATACCATATATTTACAATATTTGCGTACAAGGGCCAGCCATTTTGTCCGGCAGTTTTGGTCCGATTTGTACGAAATTCGGACTCAACCATCATAAGGGTGTAACAGTGATATATTCAAACGTTTTTTATAAATTGGATAAAAATTGTGACATTGTACAATCAAGGGCCATAATTCAGGAAGTTATGATCCAATATGTGCGAATATCGAAAGGAACCAAGATCTTTGGGTTATAAACATGTAATTCAAGTTTCATCAAAATCGGATCAAAATTGTGACCTCTACAGTGTTCACAAGCTAAAAACGTGATTTTTTGTACAATCAAGAGCCATAATCCATGAAGTTACAGTCCGATACATGCCAATATCGAAAGGAACCGAGATCTTAGGGTGATAAACCTATATTTCAAGTTTCGTTGAAATCTGATAAAAATTGTGACCTATAGAGTGTTCACAAACAATTGTGGACGGACGGATCGGGGCGAAGACAATATACGTCCACATGAAAATGTGGGCGTATAAAAATTGTGACCTCTATAGGGTCCACAACCTTGATATACCATATTTTTACACTATTTGAGAACGAACGGCGGCCATTTTGTCTGTCAATATTGGGCTGATTTTCACGAAATTCGAACTCAGCCGTCCTTAGGGTGTAACGGTGATATAATGTTTTTTTTTAATCGTATAAAAATTATGACCTCTATAGGGTCCACAAGCTAAAAACACGATTTTTTGTACAAGCAGGGGCCATAATTCAGGAAGTTACAGTCCGATATGCGCGAATATCGAAAGGAACCGAGATCTTTTGGTTATAAACTTACATTTCAAGTTTCAACAAAATCGGATAAAAATTGTGACCTCTATAGGGTCCACAACCTTGATATACCATATTTTTATGCTATTTGAGAACGAACGGCGGCCATTTTGTCTGTCAATTTTGGGCCGATTTTCACGAAATTCAATATTAGTCATCCTGAGGGTGTAACGGTTATATAATAATACGGATTTTTAAATCGGATAAAAATTATGACCTCTATAGGGTCCACAAGCTAAAAACGTGATTTTTTGTACAATCAGGGGCCATAATTCAGTTACCGTCCGATATGCGCGAATATCGAAAGAAACCGAGATCTTTGGGTTATAAACTTACATTTCAAGTTTCAACAACATTGGATAAAATTGTGACCGCTATAGGGTCCACAAGCTAAAAATGTGATTTTTCGTACAAACAGGGGCCATAATCCATGAAGTTTCGATCCGATACATGCCAATATCCAAAGCAGACAAGATCTTTTGGAGATAAACCTATATTTCAAGTTTTGTCAAAATAGGATAAGAATTGTGACCTGTAGAGAGTCCACAAACAATTGTGGACGGACGTCCAGACATACGGACAGACAGGGGCGACGACAATATACGTCCACATGAAAATGTGGGCGTATAAAAACATGTAGAGTAATTACGGTGAACAGACAGAGGTGAAGGCACACATAGGACTGAAAGAAAAGATCTTGAAACTTTCACGACTCGGCAAATACAGCTGTTGCAGGTACATGTACATGTATGCGGTGAACTGGCAACTAATAAATTTTAATAGCTTGCACCAAATTTAACCCACCTCCCTCATTAATATAACTTACTAGAAGAAACTTCTGCCATATGTAAAAGCAATCTGTCTTGTAGAATGTTGTATTTTTGATCGAGGGCATCCATTAGATCAGACATGTTGATACTATTACGTGGCTTTAACGGTTGATTCCCCACATTCATAGCCAGATCTAATCCATCATCATATAACATGGCTTCTACACCTTGTCGGGTCCATCTGAAATAAGTCCAATTATATGAGAATGAGGGATCGTGGTTTACCCAATAAAAAGAGTTTCTGGGTGTATTTCATTGTGATGGGTGTCATACACTTTTCTGGGTATGCTTACTCTTTATAGCCTGATGCTATTTCAAATTTGTGAGTTCACATCCACATATCTTAGAATTTTTTATGGTACTTTTAGCAGGCGTTTGGTGGCCCAGTGCTTTAACACGGCACTTTAGATCATTAGGTACAATGTATGTCACTGAGTCAAGTGCTGTAGTTTAAATCCTAGGCTTGTACATGTACATTGTCAGTAACAGGAAGTCAGGTCACCTACCCATCTTAATGTTTTTTTTTCCAGTTTCCTTACACTGCTTAAGACCCCTGCGCACAATCAAAATAGTTTTTGTTGAGTGGATGTTAAACCCAATCTCTGTTTTTTATAGAATATACTCTTAGACTTTATACTGGGGAATTATAGTGAAATAAAGAAAATATTATGTCTCTTCAAAGGAAAGCGAAGATAATTATTTTCCTACAACATCTTGTAAGCAAACAACACAGATGATGACAACAGGTAGAAAACCTTTATAAAAAAAATACTGATTCTCACTTGTTCAGTTTTCTCTGGGCTTCTCGATTTATATCATTCCGATAATCTTCGTCATACGCATTGTCCTCCTGTAAAATATAAAACCCATGAAATAAGAAAAATATCACCAAAAGTAGCAACTTTGAAATAAGAACATTTCAGTAGAACATTTTTATATTAAAATGGATATGATTCATAATTATAAAAGTAGTGGCAGTGAAAAGTAGTGCCACTTATGACACCCTGCAGTCAAAAAAGTATTCAGACACACATACATGTAGCTCCATGTTTACCAGACTCTAAATCTACAAGATATAATATTTAATTGGTATCTTGTCCTCATGTTTGTCTTGTTGGCTTTGTTTGCATGTAGTGCAGTACTCCTGTTTTAAAATACCTACCTGGAAACTATTCCAGGACACATATTCTTGCCATTTAGATTCCTCGGTTAATTCTTTTAATCGTTTCTCTTCTGCGGATATTTCTTGGTCGGTACATGGAGGACCATCTGGTATTTCAGAGAGCCAAGATTTAATCTCATCGTAGTAGACATCACAGTTTGGATATTCCCGACAAGATAAAAACCTCTTCCAAGTATCCAATGAAAACTTCTCCCCGTGAAATTCTTGAAATAAGATGAAGGCATCTCGTAGCATTATCTTGCCATCGCCATTTGTATCTAAAGCTCGGAAGTCCCAGTAACACTGTTCTTGAAGAGTTCTCTGACGTTCGATCTCCAACAACACAATAATAAATAACTCACGTGACACTTTACCTGCGCTCGATACTCCACAGATCTGTTTTACAGTCGAGTTAATTTGAGATAATGGTATTGAACTAAAGTAGAGAGATTTGTGGAAATCATGGAGCTGATTGACTGTTAAATATCCTTGACAAGAAATGTCAATCTGATCAAAAACGGAATCATAATCTCTAATACTCATTTTTAACTTCTTCAAACTTTTTTCCTTTGATGTGAAATTTCTGGAAAACAAAATTAACGGATTATAGAAGAATATTTTAATAGGGTAAACATGTGATGTCCTCTCCATAAATAAAACCAGTTTTGATTTCATGCAAAAAAATATCCGCCATTAAAAACATCAGGGGACAGATTTACATATACGGTCGTGTTCACATAACAATGATTACAAAAATAAACTATGTACGATACATTTTATCAAACTAATAATCAAATGATCTTGAATATTTATTGACTTCCCATACAACATAATAAAATTTCTTTCAAATATTACACCTGGATAAACATTTACACAGTGGGAAATTGGATATGTTTTGGATATATGTATAAATAAACCCCATTTACACTTGGCTTAGAAAAAGTGTTCTGCAACAGGTCTGGCAATGGCCATGATAACATTCCAGATGTTTAAACACCTGTGCTCAAACTGTTTCATTTCAAACATTTGAACTGTACATAAACTACTAGAGTCTGTTTGAGCCTTGACACTGTACAGTATCAATATTACAAATTCAATAAATATGTCTTAAGTCATTAAAATTTGATGCAAACATTAATGAAATATGATACAAAATATATTATGGCGATTAGTCGAACTGTGAAAGAGACTCAATTCTGTGCGTCACTCTGGACATTCCATGATCGATAATCTAGACATTCCATGCTGCATGATCTGGACATTCCATGGCCGATAATTTACATTCCAAGATTGATAATTATTTCTAACACTCCTTTACGTATTACTATATATGTTAACTTTATGGACATTTCGTGGCTGATGTGTTGGCCTGTTGTTTTTTTTTTTTTAATTTCTGTTTGGATTAACTGTTTCTGCGGCAGACTTATGAAAGCAAACAGTATAATGTATATACTTTAACACACAGACAAATTTAATATAGAAAAAGAAAACATTGTGTATTATACAGCATCTATTTCGTCCATTAGTAATGGGACAATATCTATACAAGTAAATTGTTTTTGAAGGATTTGAGGCGAGTCATGCAGTTTGTTTTAATACTACTACTATAAAAATGTTTGGTTTTATAATTTTACTATATATCCATGAATACAATTACTTTATTGGCTTCATAATATCTATATAGACGTAATATTTTGTCTAAGGAAATCAACAATTTTAGTTTTGACCCACATTATTATGGCTGTTGTCACAGGTACATGAGGACAGGAGCGCCTTTCTTATGCCTATGATGATGCACCTATGTAACATGTGATTTTTTCAAAGATTTTGACATCGTTTTTTTTCTTCATATTTTTATTTTTTTTTAATCTTCTTTACTTTCTTTCTATTGTTGCTAAATCATTTTATACTATTTAATTCAAAATCGTGAATAAAATTGTCTTGCCTTACAAATCAGCCACTCGGTTCCTTTCGATATACATTCCATTCGATAAAAACACATATTTCAAATTTTTAAAAAAATGCAAAGTCAGTTTATTTGCCATAAATCACTCGAGATTTTTTACAATTCATCGACATCTTAGTAATAAGGGAGACAACTCTGTCAACTGGCCCGAATGAATCGGTATTACAAAAAGATAGGCTGAATGAAAGGTACTGGAAAATCACAGGTGCATACGGACTGGAATATTGTAAAAAATTGTGACAAAAACTACCTGTGGGTAAAATGGATGAATGTTAAAAAATTGGGTTTAATTTAGTATAAAATGGACACAACTTGATCATTTTTCATTCGGCCTACCTCTTCGTAATGCCGATTCAATTGGGCTAGTTGACAGAGTTGTCTCCCTTATTACCACTTCCGTTACTTCTACTTTTACATGTTCAAAATGTCGATGAATTGTAAAAATCTCGAGTGATTTATGGCAAATAAACTGACTTAGCATTTTTAAAAAAATTTGAAATATGTGTTTTTATCGAATGGAATATATATCGAAAGGAACCGAGTGGCTGATTTGTAAGGCAAGACAATATCATTCACGATTTTGAATTAAATAGTGACAGGAGTACCTCACGGAGAAAAAAATATCAACTGAAAAGTGTCTTACCTTTCTCTTTTATTATATAGGCCTACATCAGAAGGTATTTTTTTTTAATACGATCGATGTTTGATAGTAAATATTATATGACTTAGCAACAAATAGGAAGAAAAGTAAAGAAGATTAAAATTGGGACATTTTGGGACATAAAAATTGACACAAGTGGGCCGCAACTCATATAATACTGTAATATGAATGTATATAAACTGATATACATTCAATGGTTTCCGTATTTACTCTAATTTCAAATCAGTTATGTTCCGCGAAATAAGCCAGCAGTCTCATTCGAATTCAAATTTCTAGCGCCTGGTTATTCCAGTCTACATACGCCGTTTGGTTTGATGCAATATGTCTAGCCTCGTTCCTCGAGTCTCTTGCTAGAAATGGGGCTGAAACGCATTATGGTACACGATTCGTGTACCAATGGTAAAATGTTTATTTTGTCTTAAATATTGGATATCAGAAGCCCATCTTTTTCCGGTAAGATCACAGCATCAATGTTGATTTAAATTGACAAATAATTTGTGTTTTCAATGTTGAAGATTTTGGATGATATTGTCATTATTGAGTTAGAGACTTAGCTACTTTAAAATATGAAGAAAAAAAACGATGTAAAAATCTTTGAAAAAATCACATGTGTATTGTGACATAGGTGCGGCATAGGCATAAGAAAGGCGCCCCTGTCCTCATGTACCTGTTGTTACAAAAGTGAATTTTGACCGTTACGGATACGGTTTATGACCGTTATGTCCACAAAGCGCACCTGTAAAAACGTGTGTTGCTGAATTGAAGTGGTCGACTCGTCCGTGAAAATGTATTCACTTCCTACCTGCGAATGTAAAAAATTCTTACGTACAATATGATTTGTCAAGAGTAAGAGGACTTATTACCGAGCCTATTGTCAAGCGGAATTGGTATGTACTTGTATTTCATAAAGACATCAAAAATTTATCATCTTTCGCAGCCATATTGTTTATTCTTGTAGAGAACGAGACTTGATTGTCAAGACGCTGGCAAATTTCGATTTCAATTTTACGCAACTTCCAAGAATATCAATTAAATGAACGAACTGGCAACCGTTTCCGATAAGTAAAACCAAGTCAAAGATACGAATAATAATTAACATTCTAGCATAGTATTCCATAACGGTAATGAAATATTAACTTTCGGTTGTAATACGGTTCCGCGGAAACAAAAGAGGAATCATGCAAATAAATACATTTCTTAGCGGCTTTCTACACCGCTCTTTGATTTGGTCTGTGCTGATCAAGTCTATAACGAGATCGAAATCTCTGACGTCACTGGCAAATTCACTTCACGGATGTTGTCATCTGTTGCATTGTGGGAACGAGCACATGGCCATAGTCGTGTGTTGAAGTTTTAATCAGATCGTCTAATTTATTGTCAATTAACTAAATAATAAACCAAAATGGCTAACAGTAAATTCCACAGTATGTTTATTTTTGGTTTCTTATTAAGATTTTTTCATAAATAGAACCGTAGATAGAGACATTAGATGAATAGATGAATTCGCATTCCTCAAAGTTTCACTCTTTTTCATTTATCATTTATTTTATTATGCCATGGTAGTATTATAAGTATAACCGTACGGTAGTTTACAACGATAACACATTCCGTCGTTGGAAATGGAATATGAATAGTTGATTGTTTGTGGTTTGTCCAATTGGAAAAAGCACACTGTAATTGTTTCATGTAGAAATGACAGCACTGCACAGACCATGTACTAATCCCAGTCATTTGCATATACCTGTGGCTGTGCATGATTTTTAAATCTGTAACTCAACAACAGTCATTTTATGTTTAAAATTGTTCTAATCAAATTATCTGTAGAGGTAATATGACAAATCACACCACTTACATGACAACTCACCACAATGTCGATGCACCACTGCACTGACATGACAACTCACCAAACAATTATATATAGTATATAGACATGTCCATAAGTCATTTGTCGGATTTGTAGTGAGTTGTATTCACATAGATAGGTTACAATAGATATTGACAACTAATGTCCACCAGTTCATTATTCTAATTTTATAACCTAGCTATTGCAATATAATAATATAAGATTGAATTTATTTATTTCAGGAAAAAAGAGTAAAGTACGCTCACTGCGTATGGAAGTGAAGGTTAAGAAGAAGGTCAAGGAACACAAGAAAAAATTGAAGAAAGCAGCAAAAAAAAATCCACAGTTTAAAAAAGGTACAAATGTGGCCAGGGTGTCTTTACCATTTATTTAAAAAAAATAATTTCAGTGGTAAATTTACTGGTGAAAGAAATAATAAAAAAACCCCGGTTTTTGGCAATGATCACATTTCTGTTTGAGAATCTGAAAGCATCAACACAAAACAATGGGTCTTTCATCAGCACTGATATGTTCAGTTGTAAGTAAACATATTCCTTACATTACTGCTTTATCAAAACCTACCTTCATTTGTAAGCTTATTAATACTTCTTTTAAAAGGTAAAAGAGATCCCGGAATACCTAATTCTTTACCAGATAAAGAACTTATTTTACAAGAAGCAGAGAAAAGAAAACATGAGGTAAGATGATAACTTGTTTTACACCAATTAAACAGGCATTATGCAAGAGCTAAATCTGCCTATTGCAGGTCTTTCTTTAGGCCATAAATGTTATTATTAATTAAACATTAACATGACAGGACCATAATCAACACTTGATGCCATTGGATGGCTCCAATTTTTAGTAGATTATAACGGTGTAGCCATTTAATGATTTAATTTAAAAAGGGAATATCAAGACAATCGAGCCACACTGTTCTTCTAACGGCGATAACAACTTGTCTCAGGGTGAAGTAAACTGACTGGAATTTTCAACATATTCCCTTTTAATTATCTATTTATTTACTATTATAGTGAGAACTGTCAGCTCTTTATCTAATCTTACATGATTCCCCTTTAATATTTCCAATGAGATTCCTTAGAAATTGTAATTTGCATGAAATTGTAAGTAGAGCAGTTTAGTTTCAGGTTAGGTCTGTGTGGGTTGATTTGTTGTATTATTGATAAAAATAATCATGTCGCTCTTGTTGGTAACAGGATATTAATTCTTTCTTTATGATTTTATTATTTTAATAAATAGTTAATGCTTTAATTTAGTGCCATATATACAAATTTTACAGGCTGCACAAGAAAGAGAACGTCAAAAAGAACTACGAAAAAAAGAAAGAGAGAAGTTACGAAACAAGAAAAGAAATTTAGACAGCTTTGTTCAAGATGCACTTAAAAAACAGAAAGCTTATGAAAAGAAAAAATCAGTTTCTGATAAAGAAAATTCCCTGTCACAGACGGGTGGAAAACCAATAGAAAACTCCTTAAAATCATTTTATAAAGAATTCAGAAAGGTAGGATTAAAATTTGTACTGAAACATAGCACTTCTTTTCATCTTTCAAAAATTAAGTGTTTTCGATAAAACTTGTTTATTCTATGTGGAAACCTAAGACTACTTCTGTGAAACTGTTGGAAGCTCGTTAAGCATGATGATACATCTCCAAAGAAATTTTTTGTAAACATTTAACATTTTAAAGGAGCTAAATTGCTAATATTTGGCATCTAGAAATTGACACAAATGGGTCGCAACGCATATAATATTGTGTTATGAATGTATATAAACCGATTTACATTCAATCGTTTCAGTTTTTACTCTAATTTCAAATTATTTTAGAAATCTCCATCGAATGACAAAATCTAGCATCTAGTTATCCTAGTCTGTGCCAGAAGTATTTATCTCCAGAAAAGAATATGGGTCACCGTTTGACATGACTTGGGGAATATGTCTAGCCTCGTTCTTCGAGTCCCTTGTTACACATGGCGCTGAAGCACATTATGGTACATGATTCGTGTACCAATAGTAAAATGTTTATTTTGTCTTAAACATTGGATATCAGAAGCCCATCCTTTCTCTGTAAGATCACCACATCAATGTTGATTTAAATTGACAAATAATTCGTGTTTTCAATGTCGAAGACTTTATATTATATTGAGTTAGAGACTTATCTACTTTAAATCCTAATGTTCAGATCAATTTCTTAGGATTTTAAGCTCAAATCTAAAGAAAATGTTGTATCCGTAAAAGGTTTTATTATGATTGACCTATGTTTATATTTTGACTAGGTTATAGATCAAGCTGATGTGATATTAGAAGTTTTAGATGCTAGAGATCCATTGGGTAGTCGTTGTCAGGAAGTGGAACAAGCTGTACTCTCAGCTGGAACAAACAAAAAACTTGTCTTATTATTAAATAAAATAGGTAAAGTAACATTACATTTTCCCCATTAGCTCTAGAGACATCTATAGCACCCCAGAGCTTCATATTAGAGCTGAAGTTAGTGTCAAAGTTGGCCCACATTAAAACAAAGTAGACCCCAAATATTATTAGATTGATGTTGTCTAGATCAATTTGGATAAAAGTGAAGTTAAAACTTGCAAATTTAGTTTTATAAAGTTAATTTATACCGGTGTAAATGTTTTTGAAATAGATTTGGTACCAAAAGAGAATGTGGAAGCTTGGTTGAAATATTTAAGAAATGAATTTCCTACCATAGCTTTTAAAGCATCTACACAATCACAGTCAGAAAACTTGGTAAGTTCGATATTAATACTTTATTCTGATTGCTTAAAATCTGCCAATCGAATCATGATTAACCGATTGCTGGTAAGATAGATCTTGATAAAAAAAAGTGAAGGCTGAGAAAAAAACTTATACATATGTATTTCTGGGAAGTTGTGTCTGTATTGCTCTTGGTGCCACAGGGAAAATGTTTCCCCCTTTTAATACCTTTTAACATCATAGATCATAGAACTAGTGTAGAAATTCAGTGTTCTAAAACAACCCCTCACTGTCAGAAAGAAATCCAACTTGAAAGAGCTATACCTGTTTGAATTGTCATTTTAGTGGAATTAACATTTGCTAAGTTTTCAGGTAAATTTGACATATTTTGTACAATTACATGTGTTATATTTATCTTGAATGCAGTCATCCATTCATTCATCCATTTTTTTCAGTCTCATTCTAAGTTAGACTTGAGTAAAATAAGTGATGAATTGTACAGATCCAGTCATTGTCTTGGAGCAGAGATGTTGATGAATTTATTAAGAAATTATTGTCGCAACCAAGGATTTAAAATGGCTATTAGAGTTGGTGTTGTAGGTAAGATTATAGTCAAATCAAATTAGAGAACTGGGCTAGAAATGGGGTTTTACATAATACTATTCTGTTCCAACCAGGATTATGAAGACAGGCATATGACACGATGTCATGTCTACTCTCCTTCGAATTCCAATTGTCCATTATGCGAAATACGAACAGGTATACAAGGCCTAGCTCGTCTTGCATCACTGACAAAGGGAACCCAGTCTGGAAGCATGACGAATGTTATTAGAAAATCATGTGATAATGAAAATGTTACATAGCTAATTTTCTTTACTCAGAAAATTCCAGGAGTGTTTGATAATATAAAATGAATCAGTTGTAAAAATGAAAGTAGAAAAAATTCGACATACTTCCTATTACAGCCGACTTCTAGGGATACACATGTGTAAAAAGCTGTGATATGCATAATTGAGAACATAATATGAAACAAATGAGAATGTAATTGAGAATGTAATTTCAATGTTTTTATTTATTTAACAGGATTTCCTAACACTGGTAAAAGTAGTATTATCAACAGTTTAAAAAGATCAAAGACCTGTAATGTTGGTGCTACACCTGGTGTTACAAGGTAATATTTATATACTATGATCACTGGAATCTTGTCTTATTTTCCTACTCGTGTCAAGTGCGGGGGAGGAGGCATGGTAGTTTTGTGGTTGGCACATTATCAATTAAAATAACTGACTGGTAGATTCAAAGTGTATTGTAATTTAGTTTGTTTATGCATTTACTCATAAGCAGACATTTAATATGCATATTTTAATTAGGGTAGGTAGATTTGTTTATGAATGTATAAGTTTACTGTTATAGTAAAATGATGAGCAACTTTAAGTTTCTGAGAATCTGATCATCAGTGTGTGTATATATATATATATGTGTGTGTGTACATTTGTAAATGCTGTGTGAGTGAGTGGAGCTGGTTAATATCGTATATATCCTATTGCAACTCGGCCAGTAGGGTGCTCTTAAGGCTGACTGGATAGAATGTGCGTCTTCCACACTGATCTCGGAAGAAGCTATACACAAATAATTATTTAAACAATCTTCTTACATTTAATGATTCTGTTTAACGTGTGTATATGAATGTATATTATTATATTGTAGAACGATGCAGGAGATACAGTTAGATAAACATATTAAATTATTAGATAGTCCTGGTGTTGTTATGGCAACTGGTAAATCTGATGTTGCACAGATTCTACGTAATGTAGTCAAGGTATATTGTATATTTGATCCTAAGTATTTAATTTAGAGTATAACAAAATGAAACATTGTTAGGAGAGGCTGGCTAGACAGGATTAGCTAAATTTAAAAGTTTATAAAATTTTAAAAATATATTCAATTGGCATCCATTGTGTATACACTGTCAAGGGTCATACAGAAATTTACATACATCTACGATTGGTTGAGAGGAGAAATGGCCTGACTTTGTGTTCGAAATATGCAGAATGCAATGTTAACTGTATGCAACATTTCCCATAGGTCATTGCATGATGAATGCAACAGTCAAAAGATGGTATTTTGTCCAGACCAATATTGGAGAGATGGAGTGATCAAGAGTACCCCCTTTTGCTATAATTGTGAAAACTTTTAATGAAAAATTGTTTTTCCCCAGATTGAAACGTTACCAGATCCTATAGAAGCTGTTGATGCTATTGTTAAACGATGTAATAAAGAACAGTTGATGTTACATTATTCTGTTGTTGATTATAAAGATGTCCGAGAGTTTCTAGCTCTATTAGCTACACGTCTGGGTAAACTCAATAAAGGTGGTATACCAAATATTAATAAAGCTGCTAGAATAGTTTTACAAGATTGGGTCAGGTGAGTTTACCACAAGTTGTATATTATTGCATGTACTTCTGGGCTCTTGATTCAATATGTTGCCAGTCGGTCAATGTTTCAGTTATTTGGTTTATGATAGCCATAACGATAATATGACAATTTTTAGCATTATCTCAATTTATAAATTAATTTTTAAGTCGTTTTACACATAAAAAAACTGTATTTAGTGTGTTTTTTGGAATATCTGATTTTATAGCATGTAAAATGACTGAGTGAAATTCTCCACCAGTACAGTTTCAGTGCCAGTAAGTCTAGACTGCTAAATATGATTGATATGAGAGCCTTTATGTACTTCTGTTATTGTTTCTAGTGGATCAATACCAAGAGTCCTGTCTCCATATATGGTCATATATTGTTGTCAGACTTGCCTGTTGTCTATAGACCAGAATTTTTGAAATACTCTTTTACTGATAATTGATGGGGAGAGAGGGAAATGGGGTTTAACATCCACTCGTCTCAAACTAGGTCATTTTGGGACTAACACATGTTTCAATTTTATTCCAATAATTCGCTTGCGCGTAGGGGTCTTTAACAGTGGGAGGAAACCGGAGGACCCAGAGAAAACCCACAAGGTTGGACAGGCGACCCTAGTCCTTGGCACATACAACCGGGGAATCGAAACCACGCCAGTTGATTTAATGACAGACTTTATGATACAGCTTGCATGTCCTAACCATTCGGCCATCCACCCCCACTCCGAGAATTGATGGTGTCTTCTAACTGATCATTTCAATATAGGAAACCCCCTTATTAAAGGTTATTGATCAAATATTACAATTTTCATTTGGATGAGTAAGAAAATGCTGACCATGTCTTAAAATCAATAAATTGTATATTTTGAAAACATATAATCTATTTTAAAATGTATATGAATGTATGATTTGTTTATTTTTAGTGGTAAGATAACATATTTCACTCATCCACCAGAACAGCGTAGTTTACCATCATATGTCAGTGCTGAGATTGTTACAAGTATGTCCGAGGCGTTTAATGTAGATAGTCTTAAAGCCCAAGAATCTAGAGATTTAGACAGTAAGTATCTTTATGAGTCTATGTATTTAAAGAGAGACATGAGTGCTTTGCAGATCTTTACAGGTGGGTGGGTGTCTTCTTTGAGTGACATTTAACAATTGACATACGTGATAAACACAAAAACATAATATGGAACACAATTACTATTTTATTTAAAGTGACGTTTCGTAAAGGTCGCTTTAATTCAAATAGTAATTGTGTTCCATATTATGTTTTTGTGTTTATTAGGTGGGTGTTTACAAAAGCGATTTTTGATTTGACAAAAAGTCAAAACTGTTGCATGGTATGTTTAGGCATACTCTTTCTAGAACATCTGATAACACCCCTGACAGTTTTAATTGTACTTTTATATCCCACTATAGAACTCAATTGCAGGGTAACTCCCAAGGATGTGAAAATCAAAATAGATATAATTTTATTCTTGACACCTTGCTCATCACCAGAAAAATAAAGTTTCATTCAGTTAATTTTATCTTGAATTTTAACTTTGTAAAATCCTCTACTTACAGCATTAAAGGGTCAGTCGTGTCAACATATGTTAGTCGAATCTGTTGGACCAATAAAAGCTATGATGGAAGAACCTGAATCAGAGGTGGAGATGTCAGATGATGATGATGATGATGGAGAAGATGAGGTAGATGATGAGGAAGTGGAAGCTATGGATGAAAAAGAAGACAACGCCGTGGAAGAAGATGGTGACAGTGAAGTAAGAGACAGATTTAGAAATTTTTAAATTGTTCTGGGTCATGTTTCACAAAGAAAACAACATTTGAACATTTTACAACTCTGTTGAACTTATATGTACCTAACTTTTGATGATTCGTCAATCAAACGGGCCCAGCTGTCAGCATAGACAAGTATACCCAAATCTCTGCTTTTCTCTATTTGCCAAGCTACCACACTATGTACAGTATGCCCTAAATGTCAACAGACCAAAACATTGGAACAATCATTTAATTCCTTTAAATCTAGCTTTCAGCAATTTCTTTATAAATTAACTTTTTTTGAAAAATCTATATCTGTTCACTGCTTACAAAAAACGGTTAGTTAATGGTAATGTAGCACTATAGAAGACAATTATTTTAACTGTTGTTGTTATATTATTTCAGTTATCCAAAGTAACAGTATCTCTACCAACTAGACCTAGATCATCTAGAGGTCAATCTAACAATGATGATGATGAAGGAAGAGATGTTATGGAGAATGTACAGTTAAATAAAGACAGACAGAAAGAATTTAAACAATTGAAGAAAAAGAGAAAAAGAGCTGGTAAGAATTTTTCTTAATTCACTGGACACATTTGATTAGTTTAATTAAATAAAAGGGCATGGTAAAAATATATTCAATAAAAAGTCATTCATTAATTAACTTGGTGTCTTTCTGAATGCGAGGGCCATAACATTTGAGTTCCCTGTCTCCAGAGTTAAAACTAATGTGTGGCTACCAAGAAAGATCAATAGAGCCATGCCAATTTTATCATTTTCTCTACTCTCCAAGCTTACTCTATTCTAAGCATCATTTTCCATTTGCTGTAACTTGTAGTAGATAGCAGCTACTTTCCAGGTTGTTATTCAAAATAAGAACTGGAGGGCTTCGAGCAGTCTAAAATGCACCTTTTAAAGCTAGCACTGTAGTTTTTGACGATAAGCTATGCCATTTTTTATTTGGAGTGATAAACTACACTTTAATCTCCAAAAAAATACCAGTTTTATTTACCAGCTATGTTCCAAAAGCATGATAATAATGGGTGCTGATGACAACAAAAGTCAAATTTTCTCAGTTATGCCTGCATTGATTTTCATCAACTTTGGCATAAACAATGCTAATTGCATGTTCAAAAAAGCTACAGGACAATTTTTGGCTAGGCTTTGGTTTGTCTGGTATCCATGGACATACAAAAAAACGATGAGTTTTCATGGAAATTCTATTAGTACATGCCCCCCCCCCCCTTCTGTGTTTAAGATTGGACAATATCTTGTATGTTAATTCATTTGTCTTCCTACATGACAGCTTTTTGACATTTTTTTTCTTTTAGATGCAATAGCTGGTAAATTATCTGATGCAATGAACTCAGCGTTAATGACAGAACCTGTAGATGAAGGTGATGACAGTGATGATAATTATAACTTTGATAAACATTTTAACTAGACGAAAAAATAAAAACAAAAGCTCTAAAGTGTGTTATGTTTTATTGTGGTACATTGTGGGCGTATTCAATACTGTTTTTCCTTGTTGTAGCTACGTTCTGGGAATCATTTGTGGATCATTGGCCTATCCTTGACTGCGATCAAAACCAGGGATAAATTATTCTACAGTTGCCACATTAATTCTTGTCAACTCTTATTTAGATCCTGCTTTTTTTATTTTTTTATCTCTTTTAAGGCACTGTGTTATTAATGTGCCGAGCGGGATTGGGTGGCCAAACACATGCTCTTTAGACTATAAGGTTTTAGGTTTATCATTGAGTCAAGTGATGTGGTTTCGATACCACACTTGTACGTGACATCTAACATAGAACCAAGTTATCTCATTCCAAAGCATCATCCTATTGATGTATAATATACATGTATGTGTACTTTGGACACGGGCTGACATCACTCGAAAACAATTTTTCTTTAAGAGGATGTAAAATGGAAACAATTTATATGGGTCTGTACATTTCCTCATTGCACTTTAATTTCAAATCAAAATTCAGGAAAAGTCTGATAAAAAAAATTCCCAATTTTATTTCATAAATATATCATTTTCATTGCAACAAATCCCACATTAAATATAAATCAAATATACATATGAACAATTTGAGGCACGTTTCTCAAAAAATTAAACTTAAGGTTCTTGTCTACGAGAAATTCCTATACTTGCCATACCAAGCTGGTCAACCATGGCTCAAATGTGTCGTTAACTTTAGTACTGCTAGATGTGGGATAAAGATCTCTGTGCAATTTCCAGCATTGGTTAATGGAGCTAATCAACTACAGAGCATGGGTAACTAGTGTGAAATATTGAGAGAAAGGCCCCCAGATTTTTTCAGCAGTTTTTAATTGATAGTTTTGAAAGCAAATGTTCCGAAAAAAATATGGATAGAGTTATGGATATTCAATCTCTGTATTGACAGAAAGTACAATAACAAATGGGAAAATATTGGAAATGCTAACTGTAAATACATTAATGAGTAATAATCGATATATGGTGAATGATAAAATTTAACTAAAACAAGGAAAATGAAATGATAAAATAACATCAGACTTTTAAGCAGATTATTAGTTAGCCTTTTAGTTCTCAAAATTAATGCATGATCATTATTGTGCAAGAAATCTTAAAGGACAAAACCAGTATCTATAGATTTTACATACGTAGTGATTAAAATGATTAGACACATTCAAAATTCTTTGGTGTTTATATTGCATAACATAGATACTTCTTGATATGGGTGTCAGGTCACCATCGTCATACTTATCTCAAAGTAAATAATCAAGATAATATGTGTTAAATACCAAACGGCTTCTTTCATTAAGTAAGTACAATTAGCTGAAACAATTATTAGGTATGGGCCATGGGGGCGCTTATTTTTAATGACATAAATTCTCATCTGCATCACAAAAGTCAGCTTAGCATGTATTATATCTCTGAGCAAAATGATGTATCTAAGTACTGTAAATGCCCTACTTGTTATCAGAAGATCATCGACAAATGACTGGATAGAACAGTCAATATCGAGAACATAATAAACATTTCCTTTACAAAACTTTATGTTTTTTTTAGCAATATCCCAGAATACACATACATAATAAATTCTCAAAATAGAAATGCAACAAAATAGAAATGCAACAATAAGATTCTATAAGAATTTCGTTGTATAACACAAAATAAGTGTAGGTTTCTTTGGGGAATTATATTTTCATTTCTGCTTTGATGCACATCAGCATTAAATATTAAAGCTCAAATTTTGCAGACTAAAAAACCACAATACAAAGTAACTTTACTGTAAAGCAAATGGGTCCATAAATTATTTAAATTGATCAATCGTTACGTAGGTTATGGCAATTTAAAGTTTGCATTACTTTCTTTTGACTGCGTGTTCAAAGCAAGTTACCTCCCCTTAGTCTCCAGTGGTAATGTCACAAGTTTTTGTCAATGAGAAATGAATAATTATCTTGGATGACAATACCGGTATAACAAGTCGACTTAAGGGAAACATTTCTTGTAGCTCAATTAATGGTGACTTCGTTAGTTCAACAGCTTGCCTATAAAATGTGCAAAACTAAATATATTCTTCTATTAGTGACAATTTCTTAGCGTTTTCTTTATTAGCGAATACAACTATTGTGAATTTTTATCCTGTAATTAAAGCTAGATCTAACTCTAATATACACAGCTATCCCAACAAAGATGGTGAACTTCTATTACCATATGCACCACCATAGGGAAATACATCGATCAGCACATCTATGCTTTTAAAATTTAAAATATTCCAATTTAATTTTACCTTCTGCACTTTCAATTGAAATCACTTTAGGTTTAAAATTCACTGGTAACTTTTTTGAAAGCAGAAATCCAGAAACAAACTGTGACATGGCACCATTTCATTGATTCACGTTTGTTCATGGCAATTTGAAAGTGCATATTATGCTCCATTTGGCCTACTGGTAATAGAAGTTCACACATCATTGATACATAATAAACATACATCCCATAAAATCACAAATAAAAACAAACAATAACAATAAATTTTGGTCCCCAATAATACATAATGTAAAAAAAACAACAAAACAATACATGTGCAGTTTGTGATATTCAATGTTTTATCAGTGAATGATTCAATTCATCCTCTAAGTTAAAACTAAGTTAGAATTGGATCATTTCACTGCGTTTTTTTTTTTAAAATCCAGGATTTAAAGAGGAGCAAAAGCTGAATTATTAATGAACAGATGCAAATGATTTTTATTTCGAGGAGAAATAAAAAAAATACTGAAAAATAAGAAATTAATGCGATTATACCCACCACATGCAAGGTAGGAGAATTTTGCCGACAACTGTCAAGGGTTTCTTTACATACAGGCCAATGTGTACATAGATGGGCCTTAGTTTTCCATCCCATACCAACGACTAGGCACACTTTCCTGTAGTGTAATCACCATTCATGACAAGTGAAACGGCACCAGGTTTAAAAAATCCTAAAGATTTTAAACCGACACATTCTAGGTTAGAGCCCAGTGCCCTGATTGCTCGACAACCATGATTCCCTGATATAGAAATAACAGAAGACTAGTTTAGAGCCCAGTTCCCTGACCACTCATCTACCATAGTCCCGTTATACTGATAATAACAGAAAGGCTAACTGAATTTAACATGACTAGTGTCGATAGTTGCTTTTTTCACATTAAGTTTTGCTCGCATTAATTTCTTGTTTTACAGTAGTCATAAAATTTTATAAGCAAATGTTATAAGGAACAAAAGTAGACATTTTTTTTCCCAGGATATTCCCACTTTAAATCTGCATCATCCAAAGAATTTGTTCATTGACAAGTTTAAACAGTCAGCAAAAAAAATCATTTAAATATTAAATATACGTTGCTATAGATCTTGACTCCTTGATGTGATTACATGATAATTTGTGGATCAGGAACAGATTGTGAGATTGATTTATGAGGTAAAATACGTCCACCATTGATATAAAGTTCATCTTTAACAATAACATCTTCACCTAATACAGATACATTCTCCATTCTTACCTACAAATAGAATAACATTACATTTAGGTCATTATTTAAAATAATACATAGTAAATAAACATGATAAATTTGAAAGTGGGCTTTAATGTCCATTCATTGTAACTAGTTTATTTCTGGACTAACATTCTTTATTTTAATAATTCATTAAATGCCTACTGTCTATGCCTTTTAGCAGTGAAAAAAATCTGAGGGAAAACTCATCAAAAATTGTCCCTGGTTTGTCAAACAGTAAGGGCACATAACTTTTCTACTAAAATGTCTCTGGAACCTTGGGATGTTTACTGGTCTACCCGTGTACACACATGAGTGATTGGGGTGTTTACTGGTCTACCTGTGTACACACTGGAGTGCTTTGGGTGTTTTAACTGGTCTACCTGTGTACACACAGGACTGATTGGGATGTTTATTGGTCTACCTGTGTACAGACAGGAAAGACCCCTTGACAGTTGGAATTAAACAAAGAGTAGGCAGACATGCCACTGTCCAACAAAAATCTAGTCAATGATTAAATCAGTGTCTTACACTCTGATGATAGTTCACACCTGTATGAACTGTATACTGAACAGCCAAGCAGCCACATACCATGTACACAATTGCAACTACAGGTATTTTGTCCAGAATAAAATTCATTGATAATGAAGCAGAGTCAAATTTGGCTGGAAGTGTAGTTGGGAGAGGAGGGGTTCGATATGAAATCCTTCAAGCATAAGCAGTCAACTATATTCCTGGCCGGAAAACAGATTTTGAAGTAAAAAACGTTTAATACGGCCAATAATACTTACCCAGTTACCAACAGTACATCTCCACCCTATAATACATGATTCTAACCAGGAATGTGATTTAATATGAGCACCACGTAATACAGTACAACGTTTAATACAGACACCATCTTCTATAACAACATCAGGTCCTATAGTAACATTAGGTCCTATACGACAATTACTTCCAATCTTAGCACTAGAATCCTGTAAACAAATATACATAGTAACATTAGGTCCTATACGACAGTTACTACCAATCTTAGCACTTAAATCCTGTAAACAAATATACATAGCAACATTAGGTCCTAACCAACAATTACACCTTAAACATATCAAGATGGTGATCTGTCAACCTTATTAGTTCTATGCATACTTGGATTCTTGTAAAAAAAAAACTATAATGGCCCCTAAAATAAGAGCTTTTACTTACTATTAAAACATTTCCTACAATTCCTGATCCAGCTTCATGTAATAAGGAGGGATTTTTCTGTTTAACAGAATTTAAATATAAACACATTCCTGTTAAAAAGTCTTTTGGCTGACCAACATCCATCCAAAACCCTACAAAAATCGAAAGTCACATTTAAATATGTTACATTACAGCAAGGCATTTGAAAATGTTAAAAGTTCCATCAACACGATGCGAGACATGTCAAGTATTAAGAGTGGAAACCACAAACCCAGCACAATTGGAAAACATCCAGTGACGGTCTGGAGTATAAATCTTGACTATGAATGGGGAGAAGCGAAGAAAGTAGCCTTCGACTGTACTTGATATAAATCTACTTTAAAGGTTCTATGTTTAACTGGGAGCAGAAAAGACACCAGAGGAAGTGCATGATACTTAAGACGACTAAGCTAGGACAGTGCAATGCTCATCCTTTTCTTTAAATCAGCAGGGTTGGATGGCCGAATGGTTAGTGCGTGCGCGTTGTATCATAAAGTCTGTCATTGAGTCAACTGGCGTGGTTTTGATTCCCTGGTTGTACATGACAAGGAGTAAGGTCGCCTGTCTAACCTCGTGGGTTTTCTCCGGAGCCTTCGGTTTCCTCCCACTGCTAAAGACCCCTACGCGCAAGCGAATTATAGAAATAAAATTGAACCATGTTAGTTCCAAAATGACCTA
Organism: Patella vulgata; assembly: GCF_932274485.2. NCBI lineage: Eukaryota > Metazoa > Mollusca > Gastropoda > Patellidae > Patella > Patella vulgata. The sequence goes on from NC_065885.2 coordinate 53,429,171, forward strand.
GTTTGTGTCGAGTGGACATTAAACCCCATATCTCTCTCGTTTTCTTTAAATCAAATGTTTATTGATCAGGGATAAATGGGCAGGCTTTTGTAAAGCTCCACCTACCTATAACACATACTTGTGTTGGTAAGGGTATTAACATCCAGATGTGTGCCAGCACCTTTCTACTACATACAAAGTGGTCATATAATAAGATTAGGTGATATCCACCACATTAAATAATAACATAAAAACTTGACCAAATACCCTTTAACTCCATAGCAAATAGTTGAACATCCGCTGCCATTACTGGAAATATTTCTTTTTCTATAGATGTTGGTTTTAACTGAAATTGATCATTCAAAACATCAATCCATTGATCTATGATATTACAATCTTTTCTTTCTTACATTAATAATTTTATCCAAAGAAATGACATTTATAGATCAATTTGGGACAATTTTTAACAAATGATTAAATTGTACGAATAAATCATCATTACAGTTATAATATCTTTGCAAAAAATTCAACACGCTGGCCAGTGCTCCCAGTATTAGTGGGTGTAGCATGTCTGTTGAACTACAGAGTTACATTGCTTTCGAATCCAAATAAACTCTTTGTATTTCATTACCAAATTCAAGGTTCTGGTCAATGTCTAATAAGCAAATTTTACCCAGCTTCAATTGAACTAGGAAGAAAATGTTTCTTGTGCTGTTAAAGAGTTAAAATGACGCTGATAGTATGTATTTTGAGCATGTGTGAATATTTACCTCTATTCTGTTTAATATCGATGTGTTAAATATATATAAACCAGCGTTTATTTTATTAGAGACATATTCCTGAGGTTTCTCTACAAACTGTTTGATCTGACCATTTTCTACATCGTACACTACCACACCATATTTAGAAGGTTCTTCTACTTTTGTCACCTGATAAAATACAAGAAATAAAAATATAAATTTGTTCCTTGGATTAATATAATCATGAATTGACAATTGTTGGAGGACCAAATACAGAAATGATCAATCAGGAGTCATTCTACATGACATGGGCTTCTAACCTTGTTGCCACAAGGGCTGTTTAAGCAGGGCTCACACTGGCTTTCATTTTTTTCCGCCAAAATGGGTGATAATTTTTATTTAAAAAAAATGTTCATACTTTTTTCGGCCAACTGGAATATTTTATCTGCCAAAAATGTGTGATAACAAAGACAACATCTAACAATTTTATGCCACAGCTAGGTTGATTATAAAAGAATTACCGATATATACAATGCAATATACAGCAACCTTAAAAATCCGTCTTTACATAATAGGTTAGCAAAGTTTGGATTTATTAAGATCAGATTTTATTTTTGGTGACCTTAGCCTATTTGAACATACTGCACCATATATTTTCAGTATTTACATGTCAAATCTCATCTAAGGATTGCCAATTTTCCAAAGATTTATGTGTTGGTTTACAATAGGCCTATTGTTATTTTCAGGTACCGTAAAGGTATTAGAATCTGAATCCCTGATAGAAAGATATAAATGTCAATTATATTTGTAAGAACGCTTAGAATTATACCCGTCGTTCACTTTTAAAGCCTTTTTGCGACGGTAATATGATACAAATGACGAACTGTTTTCTCGCTCAAGAATCGCCACTATTCAACTCGTTCTTACGTTTTCGACCAGTGGCGATAATATAATTTGAAATAATGATATCCGATAGGCATGCTTGTATATTTTACATGCCGTATATGAAGCCACAGTAAACGGAATTCAGGTATCAAAATATTTAATTCTCTTCGAAAGAAACTGTCAGCCATTTTGATTACGTGTACAATGTATTGCCATTTGTTTTTAAGACAAAACGAAACATCAAATAATCACCGCTTGGATTAATCATTAGGAGTAAATAATGACTTGAGATAGGCTTTATAGATATCTTTGGCAATTATCAATCAACTAATCATTAATCCAAGGCAACTGATTAGTATTACTCACTGACGCAATCCGGATTATCAGCCAGTTAATTAATTTATAGTATCCCGCCATGTGATTGACACATGGTAAATCCAGGATAAATCCGATTCGAATTTTAAGATTTTTTTCCGCCAATTCTCAAAAAGAATCGCCAGAACTGCCAAACATTATCGCCAAAATCAAATTTTAATCGCCACTTTCATATTTTTATCGCCAATTGCGACTTTGGCGACCGACAGTGTGAGCCCTGTGTTTAAGTATGGTGCTACTGGAGATATGTGATCTGGCTGCGATGGTGTGTTCCAGTAGGGGCAAGTAGACTTGTTGCCTTGGGGCTTCTTTTATTTTTGTATCTATTTTCTTACCAAGACATTAGCATAAAAATAGAAAATGTGGGAATTGGCCATAAACAAATCATATCAACAATAAAATTCACCTACCATTATTGTACCTTCTTTACCATGATGTTTATGAAACTGTATCATATCTTTAAAGGGGAATTCACAGATAACGTCACTATTTAAAACAAAGAATGGATCTGTATCTTGACTTAATAAATCACGAGCGAAGGCTAGAGGACCAGCTGAAATAAATAAGAGAAAAACTTTGGTAATATGTCTACAGCTCTGGTTAAAAGAAAGACAAGTCACAGTTGGTTATTTCCCATTTTCTGTTTATCCGTAAAACTGATCAGAAATACACAATATTTGCTTTCTCCTGATTTTCAAAGTCAGTTGCAGGATTTTTTACCCTTCCAAAATTAAAGTGTTGTGAACATTGAATCTCTAAGAGGAATATCAATCCAAAACTGGTTTCATTTTCATTCGGTATTACACAGATATAATGACTAGTTGCAAAACAGGATAATTTAGTTATGTTCTTTAATATCTATACAATCCTACCTGTTCCTAGAGCTTCTGGTTCTACAGACAGTGTTATCTTTATTTTTAACTGAAAAGACAATAAATTAATATCATTAATATTTTTCATATTGATTTATAAAATTATTAAAATATGCCACAATTTGGAATTCAGTTTTTTTGGCTAGCTGTCTAGTACAATGTTTCAGATAAAATAGTATTGGTAATCTAGCAGACTGATTTATTTCAAACTAAAGGGATTAACCGGTGGAAAGTTAGTAGAAATGCTGCGATTTCAGTGTATTTTAAGTCCACTTTAAAATGGATATAACTTATTAAAGAAACAAAGGTAAGACTTCTCATGCATATGGTGTCATAATTTTAATTATCATGGGGCAACTCAACTAGAGAAATTTCTTTAACTGGTCACTGAGAGTGTTCAGCAAATAGTTTTAAGAACCGCTTCAGTTTATTAAACATTATAATGTATTCCTCTTATGGTAATCTTAATAGCAAGAAACACATGTAGTCTCATTCGCATGTTATTAACAACCAACCTCTTCTTCAACATGTTTTAGTTCTTTTTCCATTTGTTCAGCTCTATAACTAACAGCTAATATAATATGACTGACACCTGCCTGTAATATAATATTAAATATACAATACAAATAACCATGTCTATCTAAATTCGCTATACATGTAAATTGCATAATGTATAATACAATAAAACCGTCTTATCGATATTCTGTCCAAAATCTAGAAGACCTAAACCAATCGACAGAACACATGAAGCTCGCTATACAATATATAAATTGGACAATAATTTTTAAAACATTTCATACAATATATTATCTGTAACTCAGATATTTTTTAAAATCATTTTTCTTTTAAATTTTTCATCTAATAATAAATATTCCCACAAAAGCTTGTAAACCTAGTCCTATTAGCTATTCTAATCTAAAGCATGTCACTATTCCCCATATATTAACAGGTTGGTAAAAAATTTGTCAAAATATTGTGTTATGTCCTAGAATTGTTGTTTAATGTAAGTATTTCTTAATTTTGAACTGGTTTGATGAATGAACATAGTGTTTATTTTGATATTCATAATCTTAAAAGATATTCATAATCTTAAAAAAGGACTCCATTTGATTTCACCCTTGGAAAATATCAGTATGTCAACCAGTATTTATGAAATGAGTAAACAGATAAAAGTCAAACGTGGAGTAATAAATGTAAACTGTACAAGGCTGTTACAACACCCAGTAGATAACTTTATCCTCATAATCTCCCCATCTCTATTTACCCTAATCTACCTAGTAATATCTGCATAATCCACCCCACTCTATCTAAACTAATCCACACTGACACCAGATGCAGCTTGTGATCAAAACTGTTACCACAAAGGATTTGAAATATTATCTCCAAAATATGATATAAATCAACATGTTGGTCATAGATTCCCCCCCCCCCCCCCCTTAATATTTTAAATAATGATCTACAAAGATTCATGGTAGCACGTTGAAAATCAAAATACAAAGAACTATCCACAATCTTAGCAAGAACTGAAATAGGGTTTAACGTCCTACTCTTCTGATTTTATCAAATTCTAGTCATTTTCATTCTATTCTATTTTTTTTTTCTTTTCCATTTATACAAAGTGTTCCTTAATGTAGGAGTATTTCCTACAGACTTGATCACATGTACTGTATTGCATTCTAAAACTACAAATTAAATTTGTATATTCACTTTCTATCCAATATTATAAAGATACTTTCAAAAACTGTACACTTACTCAATGAAAATATCTCTTTAAATTTTTGTGCCTATTTCAGGCCAGACCTTGTACATGTATAATTTTTGTGTCTATTTGGGAAATAAATATTCAATAACAGGATACCTGCCCTTGTATTAATATAATATGTCTGACGACAGGGACAATGATAATCGCTATTTCCATGGCTTCTCTTACGTCTAGTGCCAATCACAGGATACATGTATAGACATTAAAATGAGTATGGCTGTTATTTTTACCTCAGCCAAAGCTTCTAATTGATGCAATAACATAGGTTTATTAGCAAACTCCACCAATGGTTTTGGTGTACTTAATGTCAACGGGCGTAGCCTTGTTCCATATCCTCCCACTAAAATTAAAGCCTTCATCTTGATTCTCTACAATAAAACAAATGTACACATATTCAATTATCTACCAGATAAGCACAGGTATGGGTTCTGAATCCCTTCGGGTAAATCACCTGAGGTGGGAACATGTCGCAGGACCTTGAGTTGCAGACTTTAGTACTGAGTCTAGTTGATTCCCATGTAATCACACAGCCCTGTTCAAGTTGACAGTTTGGATCATCAAATGAGTCAGCAATTCATGGCAAATAAGATAAGTTAAAGAGTTGTGTCCCCTCACCGTGACACAAGTCCTTAGCTATAACAAATTGCCAGATTATCAATATCACGACTGTCGAGTCCGAGTCATTAAGTCTTGAGTCGAGATAAATTTATCGAGTCGCAAGTCGGTTCTTTGATGTGACTTAAAGTAGCTAAGTCTCTAACTCAATATCATCCAAAATCTTCAACATTGAAAACACGATTTATTTGTCAAATTAAATCAACATTCATGTTGTGATCTTACCGGAAAAAGATGGGCTTTTGATATCCAATATTTAAGACAAAATAAACATTTTACCATTGGTACACGAATCGTGTACCATAATGCGCTTCAGCCCCAGTTGTATAAAGAGACTCGAGGGACGAGGCTTGACACATTGCACCAAATCAAACGGCGTATGTAGACTGGAATAACCAGACGCTAGAAATTTGCACTCGCAAGAGACTGCTGGCTTATTTCGCCGAACATAACTGATTTGAAATTGGAGTAAAAACGGAAACCATTGAATGTAAATCAGTTTATATACATTCATATTACAGTATTATATGCGTTGCGTCCCACTTTTGTCAATTTCTAGGTCCCAAATGTTAGCGATTTAGCTCCTTTAAGTCGGATTCCAGTCCGAGTCACAGTTGAGTTCCCACCTCTGTAAACCACAGCAGTGTATTCAAAGTATGTACCATTGCCTCAAAATTGAAACGAAGACAAATAAGAAGTTAGGTAAATCAATGGTGTTGATAACATAGAAATAATGTATAATTTCTTACTGCGATCCATTAGCTATCCGTGTCTTAGTGAAGTGGTTATACATTTTATCATCATATTATACATGCCAGAGATAAGATATTGTACCGAAACATCCGTTTAGACGACCTGTAGTTTATTGTCAAAATTATACCTTACTGTATTATCAATATTTAGACTGAATAAATATAAAGTACCGGTACCGGTACCAAAACAAATAACTATTATTAACTGACCATTTTTAGGCTGCACGTGAATCTGCACTAGCTGTTATAAGTAACACTTCCAGTAAACTGTCTCAAAGCAAATTCATACATTATGAATTATGTCTGGCAATAAATTGATTATTTTTACCAACATAATTAAAAGCAGGTGAATAAATAAAGAGACTAACTTAGTAACTATAAATTATTTATAACCTACGCTAGTTCAGCTCCTAACCCTACGCAAGTTCTATTGCTAGCAGGTGATTGAGAATAAAGAATCAATAGGTATCGAGAGTTCGCATAAATTCTTACTTTTGTCTCTGTGGTAAGTTGCGTCGCTGTCCACTCCCAACAATTATCAGGTAAACAATCATAGAAAAAGTTACCGGACCATAAACTAATCAATTTTTATTATGAACTGAACTGAAGCAATCATTCACCCACTGTCATGTTGAGCCTTTCCAGAGACAGAGCATGAATGAGTGACAAGATACAACACGTGTCTGTGGATTAAAACTGGCAAAATGTCGATTAAGATAACAATACTATTAATTACCTGTCTTGATTAGGTGCCCAAAACTTATCGACCCTGTCAAAACTTGCCACGCAAGACTTAACAGATGATGAAATGACGCCACGAAAACGGAGTCTACTTCCGGCCGAGCCCCCAAAAGCAGGAAGTAAACCGAAAGTAGATTTGTTTATGGCCACAGGTCCAATGCACTGATTAATGATCCAATGACGTCTAGGATTAGGAGTTTTTACGGGTTTCCATTTTGACACCAATTTCGGTCATGCGCAGTGACTGGCCTTACTTACATAACTGTTTTTGAGTAAAAAAAATACCCTTGTAACAAATTTACCAATAACATGTCATGTCTTGCTTAAATCATAAATGAAATTGACAGCTTTTTTTGAACTAATTTCCAACCACAGATTGACAGAATCAGTACCAGAAGCTGATATTTATGAGACTATTATTTTTTATTTATTTTAGAAATGAAATGAAAGGAAATACGTCCTACTCCGATGGTTTTATTTTAGAATTGTCAATCCATGGATAAATGTCCGATACATCGATGTCATAGTTCTGAAAGCTGTTAAGTCTCAAAAAATGTCGGATTTAGTTTTTGAGATATGAGAAAAACCTATTTCAATCATAATAGCGCAGTTAGGATATCAACATTTTTAAAAGCTTTTTTTTTTTTTGTGGAAGTTAGGCCAATTGAATAATTAATAGCAGAAATCTAGGCATATAAAAGGTAAGATCTGTGCCAATCAGGTGGATTCTTTAGAGATCAAATACCATGTAGATTCTTTAGGAGATATGGTTGAGGTTCAAGTGACACCATCTGGATTCAGTAGACACCGTACGAGAGCCATGTAGTTGGATCCGTCAGTAACTCGCTATGCGAGTTTCGTTTGGTTTTGAGATAGACTGAGAGACATGTTATGTTTATGTAGTCTATGCTTGTAATCTATGCTTGACATAAAATGTAGAAACAAATTGTTGTACTGTTGTTCCTGAGTGATAAACATTTTAGCTGCTGATAAAAATAAATACACAACCTGAGAAGGCGTAGTGAGAGTAAGAATTACAATAATCCTCGCCAGAGACAATTCTAGACGATCACAGGCTAAGACGATGTGTAGCAAGTGAATTTATCAGATGTCGGATGGGGTAAACGATTTGGTGGCACTGCTTTCGTATTCGACTGACTGTAAAGCAACATTTGTTCGATGCATGTGCAATGCATGTTCTGGAATTTCTTAAAACTTGGAGAAACCATTTTGAAACTCTAAATATTTCCATCACAAATCATAGTCATATACTAATCTGTGAACATAAGCACATCTTGACTACAGAAAGTATATATTATCTTGTTAAATTTCTTATGTGCACACAAAGGAATAAACCAATTGTCTTTTCAAATGAATATTTCTTTATTTTCAAACATCTTAATACCGTTTTTTTCTTCAAATAATTTTTTAAATAATTTATATTCCAAAAAATCTTAACATATCAACTCTATAAAGGATAGTATTACAATTTTGTTTACCCATTTTGGCTTTCCATCATATTGGTCTTCAAATATAATTTTATTTTTATATTTCCACCACTCAAAATGCAAACACTTATGAAAATGTATATTTTAGAAGTTTTCGATGAAAGATGATAACAATTTCAAAGCTAAATATTTCATATTATATAAGATAAATTTAAAGGTTATTGAATGTAGAATTTATATGTATGCATGTTTATTTGCGTTTTAAATTTTATGTTTTTACCCATGTGTCTCACTTAGCTAGAGCAGGGCACATGTGGTAATATGTAGTACTGTCAAGAAATAAAAATAAATCTAAATGGTTTATTTTAAATTGAAGTAATTAAAACAATTAGCATATACAAATATATAAAAAACGTAAATATCATAATATATAACAACAACAGTAATAATAATAGCAATTTGTCACAAAAATAAAAGAGCAAGAGTTTGCCTTGACAGAAAAAAAGTAGAGCTCCTACTAGACGCAATGGTGAGAATGAAAAACACAAATGAAATTATTATATAACACTTTCGACTTGTGTTTGTCATTTTCAGAGGAAACTGCCTGTTGTTTTCTCAAATTAATGTGAAATAGCTATAGTATTTCTTGTTCGGAAAAAGCTCTTCTTTTTTTGTCGTTACCTTCACAAAGCAGTTTAATACTGATATCTACTCCAAGTTACTTAGACATGCATTATTATAGATATATTCTACCATTCATTGCACTCTAAACTTTACAACAGTATCAGCAGCCATTTGAAGACACAGGAGTCAAGCTGTGTCAAATGGAAAATGATTCAAACAATAGCCATTTACCTGTATATATAAAATTACTTTTGCTATTAAAATGCTATTTGTATATAAATTTTTTAAAAGTTCTATAATAAAGGTATCCTTCACCTATTTACAAACGTACACCGATCATCATTAGTATACATACAGGTCCTTGTTTTTTTTTATGCCATCTGCACAACTAGTCACTAGACATTGTTCCTTGCCAGACCCCTACTTCCTGCACCACTTACCAGGGAATTTTTGTGGGCATCACTGGGACTGAACCCAGGGTCTCCTGGTTAGTGAGTCAGTGCCTGACTGACTGAGCCACCCTGGCTCTCTCCAGGAAATTACATCAGATACACACTTTCACAGGCGCACTAACCTGACCAGTGGTGTATGCAAAATTCTGGAAATAATAGGTCTACAAAAGTTTTATAATTATTTAATTTGATATTTTATGTCGATTTTCAGGTCGTCAAACTGTCACCATCCCAAAGTTTTCATAAATATTATAATAGGCTATCAATCACAAAGAAAGTGCAATAGCTAAATCCATAGAATTTGTTGGGATATGATTTAAGCTACTGAACTTCAGTCAATATTTTCAACAATATCTATATTTTCAAGTGTACAGGAAGCTATCACATGTTAAGACAAGACCCAAGGTGAATTTAAAAAATTAAATACATGTGTTTAATATGCACCTCTTATAAAGCTCTATGGATGTCATGCACTCTGCCAATAAAATACCTTTTTTTAAATACATGTAATAGCAATCAACAAACACACAATGGAAGTGACTAGTTTTTGTAAGAATGTACAACTGCAATGTAGGATCCGTTCTGACTGGACCCAGTAAAACTTGGTATCTTCATCACCAAAGCTCTTGTTTGACTGAAATGCTTAACATTTAAAATATAATAATTGGTAAAAAAAGTGTCTTAATACTCAAGAATATACGGTATATCTTACATATGGTAGCTTTACAAATTCTAATTCTGTAACAAAATATTTGCTCGGTAATTTGCTCCCAATGACAATTAAACATTTCAATATTCACAATATCTTTATAGATATTGATATTTTTATATTAAACATTAATAATCCATACCCATATCACTAGAACTATGTACAAGTATATTCTACTAAATTCACTAATAACTGCCATGCATTCAGTAGACTTAATATTACTCTAGCTGCCTTGGTCACCATCATGTCAAGACAATCATTACAAACAATATATTATATAGACTTGCATGAACTACACTGTGTTATAGGGCTAATCTCGATTATATTTTGAAGAATAAAACTGCTTAATTTTGTGTTAAAAGCCCTTAAAAATCCTCTATTTTAGCGCTGAGCAACTAACTCAATATACCTAACTCAATATACGTGACATTTTTCAAACAACTTAAATGGAGATCGGTGTCCCAAGCTGTATTATACGGTGTCTGGATAAAACCAGACTTTTATTTTAAAAAATAATGTGTACCAGTAGTTGAAATTTACCTTACGTTATCAAGTACAGCATGTGGCTCATGCACTGTATAGACCTCTAAGGGAACGGCAATAGATTATCAGGTCACCCAACGAAAAAATTGACCCAAAATCTTAAGAGGGTTACATGTCCAGATATGCGGTTTTGACGTTCACATCCAAACGACTGAATATTTTGAGGTAAAATTTTGAGAGAAGGGAAATACACTATTCCTCTATATTTTGGTATTTAGATTTCATATGTAAACAGACTTTTATTTCTGAGACTGTTAAAATTGGGATGGTCCCTTTAAAAGCAGGGCTCTGGTTATCATATTATTTCTTTATACAAATTTACTTTTTATATTTAGTGGAGGTATTGCACTAGCTTGATTCACTGTATCACATATCTAAAACACACACAGAGGCTTGTCTTTTACAAGTTGTCGGTGCTAGTTTTAAAATCACACATTAAAAAGTGTGTGCATAAAAATCCAGGATTATTGAGGTGTGCTTGATTCATGGTGTCACACTTTACAAATTGTAACAACAATCTGTAACAGTCAAGTTATCTGTGTTGAATTCAATAGTTGTTCAATCAATTTATATTGGTTCCAGAAAAGTGATTTCCAGTAATAATAAATTAAGTGAGCCACCTTTATACAAGAAGCAGTTAATATGTATAATCACGTATTTCCTCAAAGTAAAAATCATATCACAGTTGGGTACCTAATATAATTACACATAATCCTCGCTTTAATCTTGTCATGCAATCTAGTCCCATTCTTCAGGTAGTGAGGATAACGATCCAAACCTAGAAAGACAACAACACACCACCATTAGAAATCTCATATATATTTCAGTGACGTTCATATCAGGGGTTTTACGTCTACTTCCACTTATTTAATTATAGTCCCAAACAACTGTGTGAAGTGTTTTGACTGAAAAAATACCATTTTTCAGTTATCCAGTACAGCCATGTCTACAGAGTATAACTCAGATACATGTGCACATTGACTTCCAAATTTATTTTCACACATCTACCTTTATATCATAGTGGAAGCCATATAATACAATCAGCCAGGTATGTACACTTAAGGTCAAATACTACCTGAATAAGACATCAAGTTTCATAAACAAAGACAAAATAAGGATCAGCAAATCCTGTAATTCAATATTTAAACATACATTATGCAAGAGCTAAATCTGCCAATTGCAGGTCTTTCTTTCGGACAGAAATGTTATCTAAATTATTAATTAGACATTAATTAACTTATCCAGATCATAATCAACTTTCGATGTCATCACTAGTCTGCAATATTAACTGGATTAGGATCCTATTTGCTGCTCGACTTTCATTCATGATTTAATCATGTAATGGATAATCAAGACTATGTTTTTTTATCGTACTGACTTTAGTAATGATGATCAAGTCTAGGTCGAAATTCATTTGCTAAATTCTCGGTTCAGAGTGAATCAATTTGACTGAAATTTTCAGCAAATTCCCTTTACATTATCTAGTTTTTAACTATTATAGTGAGAACTGCCAGCTCTTTATCTAATCTCCCATAATGTATATTTAAATTGTTTGCATGCAGGTTTGTTTAGCAATAAAAAGAAATGAGAGAACCCAGAGAAAACTTATAACTGTGAGATGTAATTTACATCGGTTAGAAACCAACGGTTCTGTTCATATTGGAATTATTATCTGCACAAAGATACATTATGTAAGAGCTGAGGTAAATCTGCCTATTGCAGGTCTTTATGTTTTTGGCTTCAAATGTTATATAATCTATAATTACTTAGACATTTATTCTCATGACAAGCCTATATATCCCCTCTCCAGATCATCGGACGGAGGAGATTTAAATGGATTGTAACAGGATCGCCATTTAATGATTTAATTTAAAAATGGTGAATCGAGACTTAGTCTTGATTAACAATTACTGTTGCTACAATAAAAAACAATCTATACCACATCTTGTCAAAACTTCAAACAGTGATAACTTTGCTCAGAATGAAGTAATTTGAATGAAATTTTCAATATAGTCATTTTGCAATACCCATTTTTGAACTATTATAGCAAGAACAGCCAACTAAATCTTACATAATGCATGTTTAAGTTTGAATACAAATTCAACTGGAGTAGATGATTGTTGAAAAACACTCTCCATTATTTGAAAAAAAAAGAAAAGGAAATTGCTCTCCAATAAACGCTATCCATAACCTGAAGAGCCTTTTCTTGCTTATAGTCAAACATGCTTTGCTATTGTTGAAGGAACTTCTAGGAAATATAGTCAGGATTGGTCAAAAGCAACTTGCAAACTACCATGTATAGTTTATTTTTAACTGAAACTAATGAGATGAGGAGAGCTATTTAAGATAAATATGTAGGTGAGTACATATACCATTGTTTCCATAATTTAATAGCATACCTTTCAATAATAGTATTATTTTCTTTAACTAACTGTACCATCTCTTCAACTGAACTTCTGGTAGTTTTTAACCTGTTTGTAAAATACAATTGATTAAATAGATGATGAAATAAATTTAGAGCGTTGTGTGTAAGAAGTAAGTTAGTCACACAGATCCTTTGACACACACCCTCCCCCCTTTAAAAAAAAACAACTCTCCTTTATCAGAATCTTTAAGAATATTGGAAACCAGAAGAGTTATTTTGTATTTCCCAAAATTAGGCAAGCGACCCCTGTCCTGTCACAAACCAGCCTGGGATTAAAACCTGAAACAAGGACACTTCATTGATGTCTTACCTTCTGATGTAAACTAGATCATTTTGGGACTAGCACATGGTTCAATATTATTTCATAAATTCGCGTGCGGTCTTTGGCAGTGGGAGGAAACCAGAGAACTCGCAGAAAACCCATGAGGTTGGACAGGTGACCCTACTCCTTGTCATGTACAACCGGGGAATCAAAACCACGCCAGTTGACTCAATGACAGACCTTATAATACAGCATGCACATTCGGCCATTCACCCCCCCACCCCCTCTGATGTAAATCAAATTGCATGCATTAAGACAATAAACTAGAGTGTGGCTATGGTAAATAACGAAAACTTACCCATCCAATATATCTCCAGCAACTTGTCTTCTCATAGATTCATCTTTTTTGGTATCATTAACACTAGCACTAGCAAAACTCTGTGATGCCACCAACATTAAACTTTTAGTTTCATTATCAGGTGCACCATCATCTAATACACTAATAAAACACTGCATCAGCTGGGGAAAATATATAAACATGATTATAGTTCTACATCTTTCATCACTATAAAAACTGTTTCCATTTAGAACCGTATAAACCAGGTGTGGCCATCCTTTGGCTTAAGTGGCACAATTAACATATTAGACCATTCAAAGTGGGGCATTTCTCCACATAATAATAATGATCTAATATAAGGAAAGTGTGTTTTTCTTTAATTGTGCACAATTTCCCCCTATGTCTTTACTCCAATACGTATTGGTACATTTCAGAATATCGGGAAAGTCTTGTAAATGCCCTTCAGGTCTTTGTTTTGAATTTTTGTTGCCACACTTGCATGGATGGTTTGGAGAGTCTTATGGGGGTACCCCTTGTCAGCTGATACCTATTTAGAGTTATTGCATTTGTCCTTGAAACCTACTTATTCCAAATCTCAGATTTCTTCTTTGACTGAGCAACATCCTATGAAGTTCTTGATGTCTTACAAAGCTGGTGGTGGACATATTTTTACTGTCTAGCAACATTAAGATTTTATTGGGTAATTTCTGCTTGCAACAGATACTACCTAGTGTTAAAGGTATTAACTTATGTCAAAGATGTTCAAGGTGAAAAATTTTCAAGTCGTAAAACAAATTAAAATGAAATGGGGTTTAACGTCCTACTGTTCTGCTTCAACTGGGCTAATGAAGATGAGCATATGCCACACAGTGTGCTATGAGACAAATTTCGCCCTACTCTTATATCAAATTCCAACTGACAAGGGATCTTTTACATGCATGCCAATGTGTACACGTGACCTCGGTTTTTCGTCCCATCCGATTGACTAGACAGCTGTCCTTGTCAGGCCCTCTGCTCTGCACCACACCACTGAAAAGGGGAAACCACACAGGAAAATCCTGATAAACTTTCTTGGCCAACACTGGGAGCGAACCCATGACCTCCAGGCTAGTGAGCCAGCGTCTTACTCATTCAGCCACCGTGGCTCCAAGTTGTAAAACAATGTGTATGCTAAAATTGTTAATTTTGTCAGCTTCTCATACAAGAAGTGGTATAAAGTGTCTGATATCTGCCCTGTTAATAGTGGCATCATTCAACAATGGAAATAAGTCTATCTTACTTCATTAAATTTATCATAAAATGAACTCTGTAACTGGATTAGATTCTTCATTCTTGTTTTATTCTTGGCACTCTCTCTTCGACTGTCTGTAGCTTTCCTATAAAAGAATAATAAAATTACTGGGATTAAATTGAATAATTCAAGTGTTTTTCTTCAGTCTATCGATGTAGAGTGCATGCATCATAATCTTTAGTCAATGGTAATGGACATTATTATTAATCATTTCGACACTTAGAGACTTCAGCTGAGAAACAGGGAGTTGGATTCTGGAGGTTACTCTTTTAAGTTGTGATAACATTCATATGCATGATTTACATGGGCACGATTCCTGGAGAGTAACCCGGGTATCATTTAATCTTTTGTACCTAGCACTAATTTCTTTCACATTCACCCCAAATCATCTAATTTGTAGTTGTGTCCGGTTTAAAGCTGACAGATTAATTTTGATAATGAGTGTCCAATTTACAAGTATTTAATTTTCTGAACACTGTTCAAAAATTAATCATTATACGTCAATAATCAATTTGGTCGGGTTTTTTTTTTTTAACAATGATTGAAAAATTAGACGTTTGTAAATTAGACACCCATTATCAAAATTGAATGGTCAGCTTTAAACAGAACACTAATTTCGATTAGCTACTAACCCAGCTGGGGAGCCTATCAGATTCCTCGATCAACGCGAATACCAAGTCTCGCGCTTTCCAGCTAAAATGTCTACCTGTGATAATCGAGTTGCAAAGTTCAAGGTCCGTTCAATGTCAAGGTTTCCGTGGAGGTTGACACGTTTGATTTGAGCGTGTTTGTGTCATAACCCCTGATTGGACACTATCATTGACGTGTCTGCGTTAAAGGGAGATAAAGTCGCTATAAGTAAAGGAATTGCCAACCAGTCTAGCAACATCTAGATGTTGTAAAACTCGCAGTTGTAGCTTCAGGAACTTGCATTCCCATCTACTCTTCATTAAATTCCAACTGCCAAGGGTTCTTTAACATGCATGTCAACGTGTATTCTGTTTTACAACCCATCCGACTGACTGGACGCCCTTCCTTTCCAAACCCTCGGTCCTGCACCACTGACAAGGGGAAACCAGCACCATACTCCCTGAGCCATTGTGGTGCCATTAATTTAAAAACAGAACCTACCTGTACCAAACTTGATAAGCATTATATAAATCATGGGCCCGTGGACAACAATGAGTCGTTAGTCGTTTCTTGATTTCTTCGGATATTTTCTTTATCTCCAACCTAAAAATAGAACATGATAATATGGTCCAGATCTGGTGTAAATTATGAAGTTGGTCGATTTTGCACTTTTGATTGAAGACCAATTCTCAAAGCTGTGGCTCAGAAAACTAGTCTCTTTTTACTAGCTTAGAGGTGTCGATCATATGGAAACATTCTACCATTCTTCATTTAAGTCCAAGCTAAAGGGACAAAAACTGACTAAATCAGATGGTATATTGATAGAATTAGAACTTTGCACTGAACAATGATAAAAACTGACTAAATGAATTGGTACATTATATTGATATAATTAGAATTTTCCACTGAATGATGATAAAAACATGAATTAAGAATTGTTATGACATACTTGTTTGGCTGCTTACATCAAAATATATACTAATGTCCAAAAGAAAGTATACACTGTGCATTTTGTGCTGCATCAACCAAAGTCGTTTTTCCATGGTATACGGTATTTGGGTAGAATGTCAATTTGTTTCACATTTTTATTTTGCTTAGAAATGTTGAGTTTGGATGCAAGAGACAAACTCAGTAATGCTTTATCAAATATTTTTAACCTAAACAAAACTTCGTCATACTTTTAGTGTGTATACTTTCTTTTGGACATCAGTATATGAGAATGAAAAAGCAGTCATGGTTATATTTGGATTTAAAATGGAATGGAATCTCCATAATATTATATAAATTGAACTAGAATCCAAAAATATCTAGTAATCTATTATTTCTGTACCTTTCGTATTTATGTATCTGTTCATCGTTATAAGGTAATATTCTTTTAGCTCGATTTTCTTTTAAAGTCATTGTAGATTCTTCCAGTTTAATCACAAGCTGGTTCAAAATTTCTGGACTGAAAATGAAAGTATCATTCTATTTAGTTTCAGATATAACACTATTAATTCCCTATTATTACTGTTTGGGTTGATGTTGGGTGTTTGGTTAAGATAGAATGTCTCAGCTAAGTTTGATTAGTAGTTTGGATAGGACAAAAAACTAATGTCACATGGTACAAACTGGTTGTGCAAATAAGTGATGTAGACAGAAATGCAACTGTTTAGAAAAACCTATACAAAAGCTATGAACCTTGTAGTAATTGAGCTCAATCAAAGAGGAAATAGATTTATATTTCTCAATGATTTGTTGAAAGATAGGTTGCCAGGCAACGAAACATACGCCCACAGCAACTAAATCGTCCGGGCAGTCAACAAGGGTTGTCGCATATTTTTACTTTTTTCGGTAATGAAACATTTATAATACACTAAAATCTGATTAAGAGCAACAACTCACGAAGTAATTATCAGAAAACTATTAGAATTTGTTTGGTTTTTATAAAGTTCTGCCCCATGCTAACGTTTTGTATGCAAAGCTTTTAATATCATGGATTTAACTGTTTAAGTCATAAAAATTCATTGAAAATCAATATACTTCTTCGTCTCAAGATCTTAAACTCTGTGTATCAATCTGAAGTCAATCGGATTATAACTTTAGCCTTTAGAGCATCACAAGATTTTGCAAAGTGATCAAGGGCCATAACTTTGGCAGTAATTATCGGAAATCGTTTAAAATCAATAGGAATCTTCGTCTCATGACCTCAAACACTGTATAAATTTAAACTCAATCGGATATTAACTTTAGCCTCTAGAGCATCCACAAGATTCTTTGAAGTGATCAAGGGCCATAACTCTGGCAGTAATTATCGGAAATCGCTGAAAATCAATAGGCTTCTTCGTCTCATGACCTTAAACACTGTGTATAAATTGAAAGTCAATCGGATATTAACTTTGGCCTCTAGAGCGTCCACAAGATTTTTCAAAGTGATCAAGGGCCATAACTCTGGCAGCAAATATTGGAAATCGCTGAAAATCAATAGGCTTCTTCGTCTCATGACCTTAAACACTGTGTATAAATTTAAAGTTAATCGAATATTAACTTTCGCTGCTAGAGCATCCACAAGATTTTTTGAAGTGATCAAGGGCCATAACTCTGGCAGTAATTATCAGAAATCACTGAAAACCAATAGGCTTCATCATCTTATGACCTTAAACACTGTGTATAAATTTAATGCCAATCGGATGTTAACTTTAGCCTCTAGAGCATCCACAAGATTTTTTAAAGTGATCAAGGGCCATAACTCTGGCAGTAATTATCGGAAATCGTTGAAAATCAATAGGTTTCTTCGTCTCATGACCTTAAACATTGTGTATAAATTTAAAGTCAATCGGATATTAACTTTGGCCTTTAGAGCATCCACAAGATTTTTTGAAGTGATCAAGGGCCATAACTCTGGCATTTATTATCGGAAATCGTTGAAAATCAATAGGCTTCTTCGTCTCATGACCTCAAATACTGTGTATAAATTTAAGGTCAATTGGATATTAACTTTGGCCTCTAGAGCGTCCACAAGATTTTTCAAAGTGATCAAGGGCCATAACTCTGGCAGTAATTATCGGAAATCGCTGAAAATCAATAGGCTTCTTCGTCTCAAGACCTTAAACACTGTGTATAAATTTAAAGTCAATCGGGTATTAACTTTGGCCTTTAGAGCATCCACAAGATTTTTTGAAGTGATCAAGGGCCATAGCTCTGGCATTTATTATCGGAAATCGTTGAAAATCAATAGGCTTCTTCGTCTCATGACCTCAAATACTGTGTATAAATTTAAGGTCAATTGGATATTAACTTTGGCCTCTAGAGCGTCCACAAGATTTTTCAAAGTGATCAAGGGCCATAACTCTGGCAGTAATTATCGGAAATCGCTGAAAATCAATAGGCTTCTTCGTCTCAAGACCTTAAACACTGTGTATAAATTTAAAGTCAATCAGATATTAACTTTAGCCTCTAGAGCGTCCACAAGCAATTGTGGACGCCGGACCGTCGGACGGACGGACGGACAGGGGCAACGACAATATACAACCACATTTCAATGTGGGCGTATAAAAATGAAATTGTTCCCTGTATAAGGCAGTTCATCTTATTGGCCAGCTTACCATCTATCAACAGAAAGGCAGCCCTCTGTAAATTTCCATTCCATAGTAAGTTGTTTTGCCTCCAGATGAGATGTTGTTAATTTTTTTATAGATAATCTCAATTCTTCTAATAATGCTTGAATCTGTAGAGGGAAAAATGTACCAATCAGGGTATTCTTTTTAAAATGTGGTAATTTTAATGTATTGTGTATTTGTTAATATCATTAACAGTAGAAAATTGTTCCAAATATTGCATGCATTTCTCAATACCTCCACCACAATAGAAGCAGATCATTTTTAAAAGTAGCATTCCCATTTTATAAGGAATAGCTCCTACAAAACAAACCCCTGCTAATAGGAAGTACCATTATTGCAACTCCTTATGTATGAAATGCATTACCGCAAAGACTTGGGGTATATTACCTGCACATAGAAAAAAGGAAATACAGTGACTTGCTGAAAACACTGGGATAAATTAAATCAGAAACTGTGAAGTCCCTACGAAAAAGAACTTGATACAACTTGTCTGCAATAGAAACTATATAGTAATTTAATGCAAATATGAATGTATAATTTCCTGCAGATGCGAATCGGGGTGTATACAAAATGACAGGATTTCCAATAACAACTAACTTACAGAAGTAAACAGATGGTCACAAATAGGAACTGAAATATATAAATACCTGTTTTGTACGCGAGTCAAATTCTGTCATGGCTTCTGTTTGAATCTGTTCTATGCGGGTAATAAGTTCTTGTAAAGGTTCGACAGGATTTTTATTAAAGAGGATACGTATTGAGTTGATTTGTAGAGAAATAATTTTTATAAACTTTCTAAACCATGCTTTTGTTGTTTCACAAAACTGTGTCACATGGTCTAAGTTGCTATGTTCTGTTTGAATTCCTTGGTTTAAATCAATACTGATAAAAAAATAAATCATATTCAGCTTTAATAAGATAGGTTGCCAGGCAACAAAACATGGCCACAACAACTAAGTCGTCCACAAAGGTAGTCACATTTTTATTCTTTTGTGTGTAAAAGGAGAATAAGACACTAAAACTGATCAAGGGTAACAACCCATGAAGTACTTATCATAAATAATTCAAATTTGATTTGGTTTCTAGATCTTCCTGTTTCTAAAGTTTATTAAATAAAACATAAGGCCAGTATAATCAGATGATAACTTTTGCTGTTCCATTTATTGGAAATCATTGTAAATCAATAGGCCTCTTCATCTCATCAACATAAACACTTTGTTTAAATCGTCCGAGATAACTTTAGCCTCTAGAGTAGCCACATGATTTTTTAAATTGATTAACTCTAATTATCGGAAATCATTGATAATCAATTCACTGCTTTGTCTCATGAACATAAAGGATAGACTGCATATATTGGTGCTTTGTAAATTGAGTCGTTCACATAGGCTAGTGAGAACTGCAAGAGAAGACAACTCTGCTTATAGTACCTGTATTGCTTAACAGCTAAATGTTGTAATTTATTTTGTTGTACTATGGTAGATATTGCTGCTTGTACAGAATGACCTATTCTACAACACTCTCTTGCTGTACGGTAATCTAATTCTAAGTTTGCATGAGGCTGATCATTAATCAGTGGAAATGGAGCTGAAAAATACAAGTCATCATGAGATAAATATTTATTATAAATCCAAAATAATACACTGGTGGCTGGAAGACAGAAGACAATTTAAAGAGATGTGGTTATATATTTGTCTACCACCATACAGATAGGAGTATCCTAGTTGAAATGTTGAAAAGTAATAATATCAGTCATTGTGTATCATTAATATTGTACACTGTGTTAGAAAAACCTAATTCAAAATTACTGAAATAAAGATAGGTTGCCAGGCAACAAAGCAGCTAAATTGTCTGAGCAGTCGACAAGAGTTTTTTTCTTTATAGTTAATGAGAGAAATTACAAGACAATGATATGCCAATATCGAAAGGAACCAAGATCTTTTGGAAATAAACCTGTATTTCAAGTTTCGTCAAAATCGGACAAAAATTGTGACCTCTAGAGGGCCCACAACCTTCATATTACATCCTTTTACAAACTTTGCACACAAATTTTGTCGGGCAGTTTAGTTTCAATTTTCATGATATTCGAACTCAACCATCATCATGGTTTAACGGTGATATATTCGGACATTTTTTTTAAATCGGATAAAAATTGTGACCCTCTAGAAGGACCACAAGCTAAAAGCAAGATTTTTCGTACAATCAGGGGCTATAATCCAAGAAGTTACAATCTGATGTGACCAATATCGAAAGGAACCAAGACTTTTGGGTCATAAATCGGATAAAAATTGTGACCTGTAGAGGGTCCACAAACAAATTGACAAATTGTGGACAGACGGACAGGGGCGACGACAATATAACAAAGTGAAACAAGGGCCATAACTCTAGAGGAGTAATTAATGGATACTGCTGAAATTCAATAGACTGCTTTGTTTTACTAATCTAAATAATGTATATAACTCTAACACAGATCCTATGATAATTTTAGTTGTTTTTGTTTTACTGATCAAATAATGCAGAAAAATTTAATTCAGATAAGATGATAACTTTTGTTCACAAGGTTCAACAAAGTGAAACAAGGGCCATAACTCTAGAAATGAATCAAGGAAATTGCTGAAATTCAAGGCTTCTTCGTATTACTAATTTAAATAATGCAAGTAAATCTAATATAGATCAGATTATAACTTTAGTCATTAGGGTGTTCACAGTGTTCTACAAAGTAAAACAAGGACCATAACTCTAGAAATAATTAACAGAAATTGTTAAAATTACATAGACTTTTTTGTCTCACTAATGTTAACAACGTATAAAAATTAAATGATCCGATAATAAATGTAGTCTGTAGAGTGTTCACAAGAAATTTAAATGAGGGCATGTAAAAAGCTAAAACTAACCTATATAAACTGGATCATGTAAAATACATAAATTTCAAAATGATCAGAAAATAAATTTAGTCTGTAGAGTGTTCACAAGAAATTTCCATGAGGGTGTATAAAAAGCTTTTTAAAACTAACCTATATAACCTGGATCAGGATATGCATGAAACTCTTCAATCTTATTAAAGATAAAAATAGGATTATGTACAGTAATGTTATCTGGGTAATTTTTGACTGTAAGTAATGAGTCAATGGCTGCTTCTATATGTCGATTCTCAAACAGCAATAGCTGGTTTTCTTTCTCTATATCGGTCTGTTTCGTGATGTTCTCATGTAATTTAGATAAACTGAAAATAAATAAATATGAATAAATTGTAGGATCTTTGTAAGAGATAACTTCAACATAAAATGAACAAGCCAACAGTGAGGCTGATGTCCCCCGCCGAAATAGGAAAATAATTAGAGGACACATATAAATTTATCACAAATTATCTTTTACAAAGTACTGAACAATCAAACAGTATATCTTTACTTATAGTCTAACAATCAAAGTAGGAGAGTTATTGTTTTCCAAAGTCTCGACCAATCAAATTGCGTATCGCTCTGCTTACCCTGAGCAGAAAATGCTCATTATCAAACTTAGTCAAGGTATTACTGTAATGAAACTATACACCAAGTTTCATCAATCTCACTTAATTAGAACTAAAGTTATCGTGTCCCAAAGCATCAACCAATCAAATTGCTTATCTCTGCTTACCCTAAGCGGAAAATGCTCATCTTCGAACTCCATCAAGGCATTGACCTAATCAACACATACACCAAGTTTGAACATTCTAGCTCAATTAGGAAGAGAGTTATCGTGCCCCAAAGTATCAACCAATCAAATTGCTTATCTCTGCTTACCCTAAGCGGAAAATGCTCATCTTCGAACTCCATCAAGGCATTGACCTAATAAACACATACACCAAGTTTGAACATTCTAGCTCAATTAAAAGTTATCGTGTCCCAAAGCATCAACCAATCAAATTGCTTATCTCTGCTTACCCTAAGCGGAAAATGCTCATCTTCGAACTCCATCAAGGCATTGACCTAATCAACACATACACCAAGTTTGAACATTCTAGCCCAATTAGGAAGAGAGTTATCGTGTCCCAAAGCATCAACCAATCAAATTGCTTATCTCTGCTTACCCTAAGCGGAAAATGCTCATCTTCGAACTCCATCAAGGCATTGACCTAATAAACACATACACCAAGTTTGAACATTCTAGCTCAATTAGGAAGAGAGTTATTGTGTCCCAAAAAGTGTGACGGACAGACAGACGGACGGACAGACAGACAGACAGACAGACAGACAGACAGACAGACAGACAGACAGACAGACAGACAGACGAACCCATTTTAATAGTCCCCTGCTTTCTTCGAAAGGCGGGGGACAAAAATAACATAAAATGCAATAAGTTTGAATACTGATTCAGACAATAGACTATAACATAATAACAAGCAGTCTAACTAAAAAAGGCATATTGGTCAAAAAATTGTTCAAATGTATAATTTCTAATGAAATCATGATGTCTAAAGTTCTCATTTCTATTAATTTCATGCCTGTCATCTTTTTTTTCTCCCTGATTGTTAGCCAGCACCTTAAAGATAATTAATTTCTATACACTGAAACCAAAATAATACACAATGCTTTATATAGCAATATGAGAACAATCTGGGGATCTTGTAGTGAATCTCTCTTGATCCACACATTCCCAAAGAAATCCAAAGCCTCATAGCTTACCTGTCTTCGGTATTAAGGTATATTTTAAGACTTGAAGACATGTTAGGACAATAAGCATGGACCACTGATTTACTACAAAGACTGTCAACAGTCTCAAAATATGTTTCAAATGTCCACATATGGTCTGGGTTGATTTCTAATAACGATGCCAGTAATGGAATTAGATAAATTTGTAAACCCCTGAAAAAATAACCATCAACATATAAACAAAAACAGGAATTGATATAATTGAACAATAAATACTTGTAATCTGAAATGAGGATATTGCTTAGCATATATATAAAGTACTTTGACTAACAGAACTAGCTATGTTTTTGGCAGCTTTTCCCACATCAAAAACCCTACTATTGAAGAATATCTTGGCCCAATATTATTATATAGCGTGCTGAGAACCAAAGTGCTTTGATGCATTTTACAAACAACTATTGACAAAATAAATGGGTTACAATATTTTCTTACAACAGCTATAAATCAACTGTTTTGCGTAAATTAAAGGGAAGACCATTCCATAGTTCTGGAGCTTGTGCAGTGAAAGACATGTTGCCATATGATACAAGTTTTATTTTAAAGTGTTTTCATAAAATGTGATTCAAAGATGATCTGAGACTTCTACTCAGATAAATATACATTATACAAGAGCTATATCTGTCTACTGTGGGCCTTTCTTTAGGCCTGTAATGTTATATAAACTATTAATTAGACATTTATTAATATGACAAACCCATAATCAACTCTTGATACCATCGGATGTCACCGATATTAGGTAGATTAGAATCGTTCGGCCATTTAATGAATTAATTTGAAGAAGCAAGACTAAGCTTCGTACAACCAGTACAGTGGTTACTATCAATGCACAAACCTTCAAAACGTCAAAGGCTATATATCTTCACTCAGAATAAAGTAATCTGAATCAAATTTTTAATATATTCATTTTGCATTATCTATTTTTGAACTACTATAGCAAGAATGGCCAGCTCTGTATCTACATCTTACATAATGTATCTTTAAAAAACAAGATGTAGAAAAATAGGATGTTAAACCCCATTTCATATCAGTTCTTCATTTTGAAGATTTCTACTTGGTGAATATAATTCTAAAAGTTAAATAACATGGTGTGAAACCGTTTCTACACTTAAAAATAATATATATAAATCATACAGGTTGAACTCACTGAGATAGAGTACAGGTGTTTGGTAATACTCGATTCCAGATTATTGGATCATTGGCTTTAAGTTGTATACCAGATATTACACCTCGTTCTTTCTGACTCACTATCTTATACCTTCAACAGATTATCAACAATAACAGGGCTACATTCTATTAAAATATTACAGAGCAGGGATTCTATATCAAAATTTTGATTGTCACACATTTTTAGTTTGGGTTAACAGAGGTCAGAATTGGATAACCAGAAGTCGTTTGTCAGCTTCAGGAAATAGCGTCATTAATTTCCATTCCTTTTAATAGACTTCAACTAGAAACATTTTTATGTTATGTAGCATATCGTGTTCTGAATACAAAAAAAAAAAAAATTCAGAATAACTTGTGTAGCATTTAAAAAAATACATTGGCCGAATGGTTAGCATATGCGCGCTGTATTATAAGGCCTATCATTGAGTCAACTGGCGTGTTTTCGAATCCCTGATTGTACGTGACAAGGAGTAGGGTTGCCTGTCCAACCTCGTGTGTTTTCTCTGAATCCTCCGGTTTCCTCCCACTGCTAAAGACCCCTACGCGCAAGCGATTTATTGAAATAAAATTAAACCATATGTTGGTCCCGAAATGACCTAGTCTGTGTCGAGTGAACGTTAAACCCCATTTCTCTCTCTCTCTCTTTTAAAATTTTTATCATGACATGATTAAGTACAGCAATTTTGTGATTAAAAAAGTTACATTTTTGTCACTAATATTAAATGTAAAGTGGTTTACATAAATCAGTGTTTCTGTTGCCTGGTAAATCAGAAGCAATATGTAGATATAGAAATATCCTAAATCTAAGATGTAAATATTTTGTATTTTTGGAGGGGAAAATTTATTAAAATTTATGAAATTTTGTTCTCTCATGTATATATGTATACATGTATATGCAATTGGCAAGATGCTCTGAACACCTGCACTTAATCTTTAAAGGATGAGAAATCACTGATAAACAAACATGTGTGTAGACGCGGGTCCAGGGCTCGTAATGGTTGGAAATGGCATCTACATTGTTCCATTTTTCTAAATATATTTTGGGAGGCAACCCAGACCCCTGTTGTAGGATTTTGTTGCTTTTGGCACTTGCACAGTTTTACTACAACACATCAATCTGGAGATCTGAAATTTTCAGGACTCCCCCCCCCCCCCCATTGAAAGTTCTGGATCCACCCCCAGTATGCTGGCCTTTCGAAATTATTTTAAGATTATGGTGATAACATATAAATCTGTAAAAACCTACATGAGTTCTTTATCACGTCTACCACCAAACGGACGAAATGGAAGGTTTCCAGTTGCCATGTGATAGTAAGTTACACCAATACTCCACAAATCGACAGATGCATCAAATATTTTACTGTTATCTCTCCGTAATACAGCTTTCTCATACATATGTGGATGCTAGAAATAAATATATAAATGTTAGAAAATCAAACAGGCCAATTTGGTAATGGATTACAGATACATTGTACAGCCTGTCACGCTCGAGGAATATGAAAACTTCAGCTTGCCCAAATGCATATAGATATTCAATTCCTGGTGAGAAGCTCTTTAAAACTGCAAAATATTTTCAAAGAGAACATATTTCAGAGATTTTTTACTTGACAGTTATTCATTCTAAATCACATTAGAAGGCACAAAAATAGCCAGAAAATCAACTTTAAAACACAGGGAAAACTGCCTTTTTAAGTTGGACATAAGCGAAGGTTCAAGGGGAGTTACCCCCAAGAACTATCTGGTGATAAACTGGAGGTGAAATGGGGTTTATTGTCCTCCTAGTGTACTGCTCTGACAGGGCTAATGAAGACAGGCATATGCTATACAGTGTGCTATGACGGAAATTTTGCCCTGACAGCTGCGCTAAGGCCTACCCATATATAGAATTCAACTGCCAAGGGATCTTTTACGTGCATATCAATGTGTACAAGTCATTTATAGCACGCTTCATTCATTACAGGTTTTGTCCCATCTGAACGACTAGATAGCTGTCCTTGCTGACAAGGGAAACCACGCCGGAAAATCCTGATGAACTTCCTCGGCCAACACTGAGAGCGAACCCGCGACCTGATGACTAGCGAGCCAGCATCTTACTCACTTAGCTGCCGTGGTTCCCATTATAAACTGGACTAAAGAAATAAAAAGATTCTATATTACCAAATATTCTTCTGTTCCATATAGAGATATAAACTGTTCTTGATCTTGTAATTCTCTTGCTGCTCCGAAATCAGTTAATTTATACACAGATCTATAAAAATACAATATTTATAATATTATAAAAACAATCTAAATCACTGGCTGTGGAGCTATTCCATATAAGATTGATGTTCATACAGAATTCAAATTGGAAGATAATTCTATAACCTGTACCTCCTACTTGAGGTAGGTTGGAGAAATTCTAACCTTTGTAGCATTTCTTACAGCAGCAAGGATAATCTGGCAATCTTTGAATGATGTTTCTTGTAACATGGATGGGAAATCTTCCTTTGTTCTTTTCGTTGAATAAGCAGATTGTTTCCCCTCTAGTAGATTGGGTGGACCTTATCCGTGCAATAACTTGACATGTTCAATGTTATTGCATACTTTTGCTGGTTTACACTAGTTTTAGTAGAAATCATACAGAGAAGTGGTGTGAGTTTTGTGTGCAATAACAAGCATGCTGAGCAGGTGTCAATGCTACAAGTCATTTATAGCACGCTTCATTCATTACAGGTTACATAGAATTAGATAGGAATAATACACAGGTCACAATTACTCTTTATTTTTGAGCTGAGAAGCCTAGTCGAAACATTGTGACCTGTGTATTCCAGTTCAATTACTAAATGCCATTAAGCATGATGTTTTTAAAACGTTAACTACCCCCTATTGTGTAATTAATTTGACGAAGTGACGAAGAACTATGTACTATGTTCTAAGAATAGATTGGGGAAAATGCCTCCAAGGCGTAATATTACGCCCTACACACAGTGAGTGGCAGTTGTCCAGAACGTAATATAACGTCCTACACATGCTGCAATCGTGGGGGAATTCCCAAGGGATTCCACCAAGTGACGAACTATATTCTAAGAATAGGTTGGGGAAAATACCTTCAATGCGTTATATAACGCCCTACACACAGTGAGTGGCAGTTGTCCAGGACGTTATATAACAACCTACGCACTTAACGGGTTACAACAATTTAGATATAAATGACGATTATTACCTGCCATCAGGGTCTATACATCGTAGAATATTTCCTGGTTTTACATCACGATGTACAACAGCGTTACTACGTAAATGTTTCATACCACTGGCTAGTAAATAAAAATAACCAAATAAATAATTTGAAAATTTCATTCAAATTACTCTATTGTGAGCGAAGATATTAGCCTTTGAAGGTTTGAAAAGACGTGTGGAATAATTTCAAAGCTAAGTCTCGCTCCTCCATTTTTAGCTTAAATCAAAATATGACTAAACTGTTCTAATCTATCTAATATCGGAAAAATCTGATGCCATCGAGAGTTAATTATGGCCTGGATAAGTTAATTAATGTCTAATTAATAATTTAGAAAACATTTCAGGCCTAAAGAAAGACATGCAATAGGCAGATTTAGCTCTTGCATAATGCATGTTTAAGTAGTTGTAGTTTGTAAAAGTGACATCTTGAGGACCTTAACGGCACAATCTAATTCAACATTCGAATGAAAAAATAAGATTTTTGGCATTAGACAAAGTATTTAGGCACATGCCACGCCCAATCTTGTGATAAATGACACTTTGCTCATCCTGAATTTGGTTGCTGACAGCAGTATACCATCACAATAATAACTTACCAACATGCTGTAGAACCAACAAAACTTCTTCCTCTGGTAAACCAAATCTATTTTTGGATTCCTCCAACAAATTAAATAAACTACCATGTGCACAGTATTCCATTACAATAACTTTGTTATATGTTTGATTCTGAATTTGAAAAAACAAAAACATCTAATATTCAAATCTCTGATTCTAAACGATTATCTTTAATTTTGAAACTGTTCTTTCTCTCTCATGTCCAATTGTAAGGCCATGCAATACAAAAAATACTGATATTAAAAAGATGAGTCTTTAAGACAAATGACTGGAGACATATTGTATGGCAGTGACATGGTGGGACAGTCGCCACAAGTGGATGGGGTTGGGCAGATTTTGCAATGGCATCCCTGTGGGGTTGAGTAGCTTCTGCAGAAAGCACCAATCCAAAACACAGTAGTCTGAAGGCTGCGATTAAAAAAGTTGGGGTCTGGGAAGTGGTGGACTTCCCTCCCCTGTTTGTATTCATGCATAAGCATACAAGCCGGGGTGGTGGGGGTGTGTAGGGGTAAAAATGATAAGCCCTCCCCCCGTCCAAAAGTAAATTTGGTCCAAACCCCTATGTGTACATGTCAAGTAAATAAATAATATACAGCTTACTTCATCTTCAATAGCGAGTAGTTGAACAATATTCTTATGATTTAATTTTTTCATCACTTCGAATTCTCTTGTCTGTATGGAGATTGGACGATTAAAGCTGGCAGGACTAAATACTTTTACCGCAACCTTGTGAAAGGTCCTCTGTTAAAATATGAAAAATAAAACCATCTCACTGTACCATACTTACTCATGTATTACCACTATTATATTTTTTTCATACTCAGATGTGCTTATTTAGGCTACTAATAACAAGTCTTTGCATTAGTATATACTTTACCGTTTTATAAGTTAGCCCTGTTCTTCTATTCAACTGACAAAACTGACAGTCTATTTGCCTATTTACTAATAACAAGTCTTTGCATGAATATAATACATAGTTTTTACTTTTCCGTTTTATAAGTTAGCCCTGTTCCTCTATTAAACTGACAAAACTAACAATCTATGTGCTTGATTACTAATAACAAGTCTTTGCATGAATATAGTAGGCTATATATTTTTTACTTTTCTGTTTTATAAGTTAGCTCTGTTCCTCTATTAAAATGACAAAACTGACAGTCTATGTATAAAAGTTCACCAGGCCCACAACAGCACTACGTATCCTCAAATCAAACATATAGATAACCAGCGGCTGCCAGGCAGGATACGCCCACATTTTCGAGAGATGGATAGAGAACAAGCTAAAAAGAAAGTGATTTTCCCTACAATCAAGGGCCATAATTCAGGAAAGTACAATTCGATATGCGCAAATATCGACAAGAATCAAGATCTTTGTGTTATAAACTTACATTTCAAGTTTCAACAAAATTGGATAAAAATTGTGACCTCCATAGGATCCACAACCTTGATATATGATATTTTTACGCTATTTGTGAACGAAGGGCGGCCATTTTGTCTGTCAGATTTGGGCCGATTTTTACGAAGTCAGCTGTCCTTATGGTGTAACTGTGATATAATAATACGTTTTTTTAAATCGGATAAAAACGCGATTTTTCGTACAATCAGGGACCATAATTCAGGAAGTTCCATTCCAATCTGCGCGAATATCAAAATGAACCGAGTGTAACGGTTATAATATATAATAATACGTTTTTTTAAATCAGATAAAAATTATGACCTCTATAGGGTCCTCTAGCTAAAAACTTGAGTTTCCGTACAATCAGGGGCCATAATTCAGGAAGTAATGGTCCGATATGCGCTAATATCGAAAGGAACCGAGATCTTTGGGTTATAAACTTACATTTCAAGTTTCAACAAAATCGGATAACCAGCGGCTGCCAGGCAGAATACGCCCACATTTTCGAGAGATGGATAGAGAACAAGCTAAAAAGAAAGTGATTTTTCCTACAATCAAGGGCCATAATTCAGGAAATTACAATTCGATATGTGCAAATATCGAAAGGAACCGAAATCATTGGGTTATAAACTTACATTTCAAGTTTCAACAAAATCAGATAAAAATTGTGACCTCTATAGGTCTACAACCTTGATATACCATGTTTTTACACTATTTGAGAACGAAGGGCGGCCATTTTGTCTTTCAATTTTGGGCTGAATTTCACGAAATTCGAACTCAGCCGTCCTTAGGGTGTAAAATATGATATAATTATATGTTTGTTTAAATCGGATAAAAATTATGACCTCTATAGGGTCCACAAGCTAAAAACGTGATTTTTCGTACAATCAGGGGGCATAATTCAGGAAGTTATGGTCCGATATGCGCGAATGTCGAAAGGAACTGAGATCTTTGTGTTATAAACTTACATTTCAAGTTTCAACAAAATCGGATAAAAATTGTGACCTCTATAGGGTCCACAACCTTGATATACCATATTTTTACGCTATTTGAGAACGAAGGGCGGCCATTTTGTCGTCCTTGGGGGGTAACGGTGATATAATAATACGGTTTTTTAAATCGGATAAAAATTATGACCTCTATAGGGTCCACAAGCTAAAAACGCGATTTTTCGTACAAACAGGGGCCATAATTCAGGAAGTTACGGTTCGATATGCGCGAATATCGAGAGGAACCGAGATCTTTGGGTTATAAACTTACATTTCAAGTTTCTACAAAATCGGATAAAAATTGTGACCTCTATAGGGTCCACAACCTTGATATACCATATTTTTACACTATTTGAGAACGAACGGTGGCCATTTTGTCTGTCAATTTTGGGCCGATTTTCACGAAATTCAAACTCAGTCGTCCTTATGGTGTAACGGTGATATAATTATACGTTTTTTTAAATCGGATAAAAATTATGACCTCTATAGGGTCCACAAGCTAAAAACACGATTTTTCGTACAATCAGGGGCCATAACTCAGAAGTTACGGTCCGATATGCGCAAATATCGAAAGGAACCGAGATCTTTGGGTTATAAACTTACATTTCAAGTTTCAACAAAATCGGATAAAAATTGTGACCTCTATAGGGTCCACAACCTTGATATACCATATTTTTACGCTATTTGAGAACGAACGGCGGCCATTTTGTCTGTCAATTTTGGGCTGATTTTCACGAAATTCGAACTCAGTCGTCCTTATGGTGTAACGGTGATATAATAATACGTTTTTTTTAAATCGGATAAAAATTTTGACTTCTATAGGGTCCACAAGCTAAAAACGAGATTTTTCGTACAA
Organism: Patella vulgata; assembly: GCF_932274485.2. Lineage (NCBI taxonomy): Eukaryota > Metazoa > Mollusca > Gastropoda > Patellidae > Patella > Patella vulgata. The sequence goes on from NC_065885.2 coordinate 53,461,130, forward strand.
TCCGGGGCAATAATTTAGGAAAGTACAATTCGATATGCGCGAATATCGAAAGGAACCGAGATCTTTGGGTTATAAACTTACATTTCAAGTTTCAACAAAATCGGATAAAAATTGTGACCTCTGTAGGGTCCACAACCTTGATATACCATATTTTTACGCTTTTTGAGAACGAACGGCGGCCATTTTGTCTGTCAATTAGGGTGTAACGGTGATATAATAATATGGTTTTTGAAATCGGATAAAAATTATGACCTCTATAGGGTCCACAAGCTAAAAACGCGATTTTTCGTACAATCAGGGGCCATAATTCAGGAAGTTACGGTCCGATATGCGCGAATATCGAAAGGAACCGAGATCTTTGGGTTATAAACTTACATTTCAAGTTTCAACAAAATCGGATAAAAATTGTGACCTCTGTAGGGTCCACAACCTTGATATACCATATTTTTACGCAATTTGAGAACGAACGGTGGCCATTTTGTCTGTCAATTTTGGGCCAATTTTTACGAAATTCGAACTCAACCATCCTTAGGGTGTAACGGTGATATAATAATACGTTTTTTTAAATCGGATAAAAATTATGACCTCTATAGGGTCCACAAGCTAAAAACGCGATTTTTCGTACAATCAGGGGCCATAATTGAGGAAGTGACGGTGCGATATGCGCGAATATCGAAAGGAACTGAGATCTTTGGGTTATAAACTTACATTTCAAGTTTCAACAAAATCGGATAAAAATTGTGACCTCTATAGGGTCCACAAGCTAAAAACGTGATTTTTCGTATAAACAGGGGCCATAATCCATGAAGTTTCGATCGGATACACGCCAATATGGAAAGCAGCCGAGATCTTTTGGGGATAAACCTATATTTCAAGTTTCGTCAAAATCGGACAAGAATTGTGACCTGTAGAGAGTCCACAAACAAATTGTGGACGGACCGACGTCCGGACGGACAGGGGCGACGACAATATACGTCCACATGAAAATGTGGGCGTATAATAAACACAATTAAGTTTTTGAAATGAAATGAGGTTTAACATTCTACTTTTCCATACCAATTAGGCTAATGAAAATAGGCATCATAAACCATGCAGTGTGCTATGAGGAAGATTTTGTTTGAGTGGAAAGCGATGCTACGACCTACTACTCTTTATTCCGAAAACCAGCTGTCAAGGGCTCTTTTACGTGCATGCCAATTTGAGATTTAGAGCTACAAAACTGAACGTGTTCACCAGAGAAAACAAACAGAAGTCAGATCAAAGTCGCTGATCACAATTGCACTTTTCAGAATATCTAACTTTTTATCACAGCTTAATCCCCTGGCCCCGGTTTCACAAATCATTCTCAGGCTGAAGTTAAGAATTTATTCAAAATTGTTCGCCTTATTTTAAGTAAAATATAGCCCTTTATAAAACTTTTGTTGTTTGAATGTATCAAATACATGAATAAGAAACAATGTGCAAAGATTTGTGTTTCTGGATCAAAGATATTTCTTATAAACAGTGATTGAAAGTTGAGTAAATTCTTAAGTCTGAGAATGCTTTGTGAAACCGGGGCCTGCACATTTAACATTTAAGTTAGGAAAAAAATCAAAGGTGGGTAATAATCTCCTAGCTTTGAACCATCAAAATATTTCATCGAACACTTTTAGGTGGCAGTGGCTTGTTTACATCATCTGCAGTATTGGAAATACTCAACTCAAACATTTTTGGACTGATATTCTTTTTACAGATTCAACTTTCACAGTATTTTAGTTTGTAAGCAATTGACAACCTGTGACAATCAACAGCTTTAAGATTTAAATTCAATTCAGATAATCTGAAATCACTGTTAGGCTGTTAGCTATATGTAAGGCCTATCTCAAAACCCAATCCGGCATACGTCAGGGCTCTATAAAAGTTGAGTGTGCCTGCGCACACACTTGAAAATGTGCCTGCAGGGTCATACTGAAACACAGGGATGTGGCCATGATTTGGTGAGTGGTGTTAAAATATATTAGGCGAGCGGAGCGAGGCAAAAAAAATTTTGGGAGGGGGGCGTGGTCTTTTATGAAAATTTAAACCCTTCTTGGTGTATTTTCAGAGCATCTGCTGCCTTTTGTATTTGGTTCAGTGCAAATCAAATTTCCATTTATATATTCAAATTTTACAATTTACTTAATTTTCATCAATGATACAGGGATCTAAAAACTTTTTGACACCACCCGACCGAGCATAAAATTGTCCTGCCCCACTCTGTTTCTCTGGATAGATAAGTTGAGGACCTTTCGATATTTGTTGTTTTGTTGGGTTTTTTTTCAAATATTACTTTATTACTTTGAGATTAAAAATTAAAACGATTCTTAAAACGGTGTTTGTGTTTTATTTGAGTACAACGAATTATGACAACAGGTAGATATTGATAATTAAAACATGTTGCATTATTTGACTTGTTGGTAAAGTTGTTGTACGTGTCTCACGAATATTATTATTATTATGGTGGAATGAGAATCAGGTCAGGCAGAAACTGAGAAAGCTCTCATCGTCCTCCTAGTCCTACTCTCGGGTCGTAGCAAATCCACGGTCAACACAGGTAAGAAATAAAATAAGATCATCGTGAAAATATGCAGGCACATGTTGGACAATTACGACATTCAAACCTTTAACATTGGAGTGCCGTAAATTGGTCTGGGTGACCTATTTACGGTAAATAAACAAATATAAAGACCGTAGAATAATTGTAAAATGAATAGACCTAGGCCTACACATCTTCTAAGTATAAATAAACAAAATACCAATACATCTTTCTTTAAACTAATTTGGGATGATAGGGTCTACTACGGCACACAAAAATAAATTATGCCGTGACAGACATGGTTTGCGTACGTCGGCTTTTACCATGGCTTTGCCGTTTAATTGCCGTGGTAAATTTCGAGCGCCGGGTTTGTGTACAGAGAAGGACGAAGGGGTTTAAATACGACTGGGCCTTTTTCGATTTTTTCTTTGTGCTGGGCGGCAAAAAATAGTGCCGGGCACAGGCGCCGCCCGGCGTGGCTACATCTTTAAAAATGTGCCTGCAAAAAAAATTTTTCAAGCAAATGTGCCTGCGCATGCCGTGCGCATGTGCGCGGAAATATCGATGCCTGCGTACGTGTTTTAACTTGCACACCACCTGCAAGAAACCGGGTTAAAATTTTGTATGTGCAGGACCAAAAGTCTCTATGGATAGTCTGCAATCTTCTAAGGTGAGGAAAACATGCAAGTGCCGTGTAAATCTTAGACATAATGGGTTTACTAAAATTTCCCCCGTGGACTGCTTGTAAAAGCACGTACAGATGATTGTCATCCATTCTTAACCCGAGACAGGACACATTATTAGTCAGTCTTCTACTCTAATTTCTTTTTTTGCTAGATTCTTTCAACCCATAATCCATGAATTATCTATTAAAAGTAAAATTTACCTTGCTGCGTCCCATATAGACGACACTGGTGGCTCCATGTCCCAATACATTCTGTAAATCCCATACAAAGTTCATGGAACCCTTCATCGTCACACCTGCCATTTTCTTTCTTGAGCTATTAGATAATTTTTAAAAATCTTGTCAAAGAAACATACATGTATGCCCAGAAGCTGCCTTGTAGTAATAACTGTTACTTGTGATGTTTTTAAAACATTGAACAGGAAGTTTGTCCTGTAACATATTAGCTTTCGAATCTAAACAGAAAGACACCAAAGTTCACAATCACACAATAGGACACAATAAACGGTCCCTGCGAATCTAAAAATGGTGGACTGACACACAACTGATGCAGGTGACAATATCAAAATGTGGGAATAAAATAAAATAAATTTTTTGGGGTTCCGATGAGTGATCTATTTAACCTCCAAACTTTTGATATCTTTAAGTACTGGTTCAGTATTTTAAATCAGTGTTTTAAGTAATTTTGTATGTTTCTATAATAAAAAGATGACACTTTGCAGATTTTTCTAGAATACAGACCTCCTTAAACATATCGAGGCAATTTTATATTGTTTTATTTTGGATAAATCTACTGAAAAAAAAGATTTAAAGGGTATATAAGGATCTAACTCAATTAGTCCAGAGTCTTCGACATTACAAACACAAATCATTGGTCCATTCCATTTAATAGTGGTGTTATTATTCATCTTTCCATGAAAACATGGGCTCATGACATTCAATAATATCTAAGACACAATGTGAACAGTTATAAAATCTGTACACGCCGGCTTCTACTTGATGCTTTAGAGCACTATATATTTGGATTAAGGCACCTTGATGAACAAGGCTAAAGTCAGTGCATAAATTAATGTCAAACCGTACTTTTAATGTAGACTGGATGAACTGGGCGCGAGCTACTGTACATTCAATTTGGACTATTAGTATATTTTGACAAACAACACTGATTAGAAATTACAATAAAAATTAAATGTAAATCAGTTTATACACTCATATCAAAATAATATGTGACTTTTATTTGGCCCATTTTTGGTTCCAAAAAATAAAGAATTTGTTCCTATAGTATAAAATAATAATGTTGAAATAGCAGTATGGGATCAAGTACTAAGTAGTTCCTAAATAAAGGAACTAGGGATTAAGTATTATTACATATATGTATATATATAGATCTACTACTCCCGCCAATTCCCCTACCCCAACCCCCTTGAGTTTAATTTCAATACTGAAATTTTTTTTAAAGATTACCTTTGAAGCAGTTTTCCGTCACAGATCAAATATAATTCAATAAATCAAAAATTAATTTCTACTTTCACTTTGCTCGTGACAATTAGAATTACACATATCGTGATTATGAATTATGATTTCACAAATTCTCTGGTTATTTCAACATCGCAATATATTCGAGTTTTCTTAAAACCACACATATACCTACTGTAAGATATATCTATGGTGGAAAATTCATTATGGACATGTTAAGTTTGTTTTTTGGCGTATAAACAAACCATATTGATCTGCAATCTTTTTAGCTTCCGTTTCCTGCGATGGGCGTTTCCGAAACAATATTAATTCAAGGGAGCAAACTCCATTTAAGGGACAAAGAAAACACAAAACTTCAATAAACTGCACTGGAAATTTCAAATTTTACATTTTCACAGCTAAATTGAAAACAGAAATAAATGGATAATTTTTCATTCAACAGATCTATTGCATGTCCGTCCTTACAATTTTTGTAAATTTAGCGCAGCCTTTGGATTTAGGAAAAGGAACTAATCAATTTGAGGTACAAATCTCGTGCATATTCTAATTCTGGTTCGGCATATTCAATTTCTTTCAACTGATTTCAATAACATAGGAAAAGGTACGAATCAATTATGAAACAGCCAGGTTACGAAACAGCCTGCACCCAATTTTGTGGTTTGCTTCTCTGGTGCTATGGAAGTTGCACAGGAATTGGGAATGGGACTGACATTTTGTTACCTGTGTTGGCAGAATCTTTATGTATGCCTCCACGATGATCTTTATGGTCATAGACCTATATATTATTATAGACAACACAAGAAAATTATACCTGTTTTTACATTATGATAAACACATTCCTCTGTTCATAGTCACATATTTTATTTACCAGTAATAAATTAAAACAATTTACAGCAAGTATATGACGACTTGGTTCAAAAATAATATTCATGCAGTACAACTAAAAACATTTTTACAGTAGTGCTTTTCTTTGGCAGGAAATAAACATCAACATATGCATATCATCAACTCTTTTAAAGTTACTTACAATCTTTTGATTTGAGATCTGCTTGGAAGAAAACCCCTATATAATAATAATTTACAATAATACATAAATTAGAAGTTCCGTATTGCTTATTCTCTAATAATGCCCACTGTTTATCTCTGATATGGTTATTTTTGTTGCCAACTAATTTAAGAATTTCATTTCTTAACTCCATGCAAAGACAGTTCTTGTCTTAACTCCATGCGGAGACTGGATGTGGTTGGCTTTTATAAATAAATAACAGTATTGCCACCTCAGGGTTCCCGCGGCTTCGTCAAACATTTTTTCAAGGATATTCAAGGATAAATATACGTCAAATTCAAGGATTTTCAAGGACATTTTTTAGCCTAAAGTTACAATTTTTCATCTTAAAAATAACCAAAACATTACCAACTATCGTTATAATCTCATATTTAAAAGGAATTGAAGACATTTGAAACAAAATTAAGGATCTCAACTGAAATTCAAGGATATTTTCCTATTTCCGCGAAATTCAAGGATATTCAAGACCTTGAAAATGAAATTTTAAATTTAAGGATATTCAAGGATTTTCAAGGACCGCGGGAACCCTGCACCTTAAAGATCTAATAAGGAACTATTAAGTAAACTTTCCTGGAAAATGCTGGCCAACAGGCAGTAGTGACTACACGATTAAGAATCTGCTACAGATTCATGTTTCAAACCATTTTTAGGATTCAGATTTATGAATGGTCGCCACTGTAAATGCAAAGAATTTACACCACCAGGCGAATTTGCATATTCCGGAATCTGGGTTCAGATTTTAAAATCCTCAAAAAGTGAGATTCGAATGAATTCGAAATCTTTAATAAATTAGATTTAGTGTTGCAGCATTTAAACACATGAAATATCAAATTAACCATTAGAGAAATACTATAAAATATTATGAATGAAATGAAAAAAAGATCTACATGTATGATTTTAATTATGTAAATTTATTTTTGATATAAATGGTTTCTGGTTGAATAATTCCCCCTGTCAGCTCCTCCTCTACACCATCTAACAGCCAATCATGATTAGTTATTTCTAATGCTTCCCATTCGGCTTTAAATGCTTTCATTGGATCTGGGGGAGCCATCATGGCTGAACCAGACATTTGTTCCTGCATCATTCGTGTTTGATCAGCAGCTGAAAATATAATTAATATAAGAATTAAAGGGGAACCGCCAGATATTAAAGGTATTTTAACAATGTACTTGGCCATAATAGATTTAATTTTTCATCCTTATTTCATTAAAAGTGCATTCCCCCAGCAATTTGACCCAAGCTGATCATCAGTCAATATTCACTAGGTCAGTACAATCACTGAAGGGGCATGACATTGGTGCAAGTTAGCTCACAATATCAACTCTTTTCCTTCTGAAGAGCAAATCAAATTCTAGAACATTTTTTTTAAGTATTAGAAAAAAATAATAAAGATGTATGAAGTATCTTTGGATAAAAAATATTTCCTATTTAGTGTACGTAAATGGGTATATAAAATGAATAAAAGGCACCAGTCTGCTCGGACCAGTTTACATTACTACATCTTATGTAAACAATGTATGCACTATAGAGCCAATGATTGATAGCGGGCGATCTGAGGTCACATGTAGAAGACATTTGAACTTATAAAATAGTTAGATAGAACTAGGTAATTCTCGGTCAATGACTTACCTACTGATTAATTATCACAGAAAGACTGTTTCTTTGCTGCCTTATTATCTATACATAAACAAAGACCTAGAAGGGTCAGAGAATTTTGTCTTTTGAGAACACATGATATGAATTATTATTGGGGAAACAACAAATTTGTATTCTTACCATTATCTTGACCTAATATTAATGTATACATGCTTCTTAAACCAAATACATTTAAAAAATACCATGACGCTGAACTAACCCTGTAATAAAAAATAGAAATAGCAGCCACATGATACAATAAAAAGTTCACCATAAAAGATAGAATCTGTCTTCCAAAAAATCCAACTCTGTCTCTGTTGAAATGAAAAGAGTTACAAAACAAAAGCATTACACTGATTTTAAATAGCCAATCAGCCAATATTTGCATCACAATACCTAGACTTTTTAAAATTCCCTTTATGAAAAACGTGGCCAGAAAGCCCAAAACTTATATCTTCCTCCTGTCCCATTACACGTTTATTAATCTCACTTCCCTAAACCATGCTTTCACTTTCACGAAATTCAAAGAGGTCTAATCTCTATCTCTCCCATACTCAACAGAAGGCTTGATCTCGCTTTAACTCTGTACATCTTATCAAGCCCTTCACATAATACCCTGCATATTTCAGATCGAATTTCGATTGGCTACTGATCCAGTTGGGGAGCCTATCAGATACCTCGATCCTCTCGAATACCAAGTTTCGTGCTTTCCAGCTAAAATGTCTACCTGCGATAATCGTGTTGCAAAGTTCTGTGGAGTTCGCCATGTTTGATTTGAATGTGTTTGTGTCACAACCTCTGATTGGACGCTATCATTCATGTGTCTGCATTAAAGGGAAATAACGTAGCTATAAATTCGAAAATTGCAGACCAATCTAGACATTGTAAAATCACGATCGTTGCTTCGTGAACATGTATCTCTCCAGGCATTATTAACTATGTTAAGTGCATTCATGTTTATTAATGTGAAATCTTACCAAGAAGCGTCTAATGACTGAAGTTCTACTCCACGCTGTAACATGGGTTTAAATCGTAACGTTAATGGAAAAGGTACTTTTGCTGAAAGATAAAATATTTTTTAATGCTCAAGAGAACTATTGATCCAACAAGAAATCTTTATTGAAACATTTTCTTTACCCACAAGGTTCTTTCATCACTGGCAGGAGCCATGGTGTTTAAGTGAGTAGGTCACTGTTGTAAGAGTAAGCCGTAGTGCTGCTGTTCGAGCAAACTTTCCCTCATAGAACACTGGTCTATGCCCATCTTCATTAGCAGAACAGTAGGACATTAAAGCCCATTTCATTTCATTTTTTGATCACTGGAGGAAATCAGTTACATGTGGGAACGCTTTAGAAAACCCATGTGATATTTGTTTATTTTTTGCAATGTCTATATTCTGTCTTGTCCGCAGGCTTAGCGTGTAGATTTTTGTTTTGTGTGTAGTGCGGTCCTCCTGCATTAACTAATAAGGTTAGCAGGCTCATAAAAATCCATTTTATTTGCAAACCAAATTTGGTCACAAATGGCCAATATGTTTATGCACAATTTCTAAAATTGTCCTGAAAAAAAGATGATTGTCTGAAAGCATACTGTTACTCTATTTGATATTGATCCTGTGTTTACCCATCAGTCTATGCGAAATGATATTTTTTTTACTGGACATTTGGGCAGGTATTATTCCAACTATTACTGGACCGATTGAGATTTTACTGGTCCAAAAAAGTTCATACCAAAAATATGCATAAAATAAGTAATAATGGCCTAAAACTCGAAAAACAACAAACAGTATATATAAGGGGGAAAATACTTTACTTTATTACAAAGATTATCTATTGTATAAAGACTTTTTCGCACACTTCCTTAATTGTCAATTTGTGTTAATGATAACAATAAATAGACAGCGCAAAGAAAATATAATCCCTTAGATGACAATCGAGTCTACCAGAAGCCAATGTTATTAATACAATAAAAGGACTTTCGTTTTAGTCTGGATTAACCTAGCCTACTACTTACTAGACTAGCTCGATATACAGTACTACGTACTCGAGATAAGATTTTGTTTACATTTTAAACAAAAGTGAAATTAACACAATAAATTAAACTAGAATTCAACAGTCCGTGTACGAAGTGCCATCAGTCAGTGCCAATACGGCGATGATTTAATATTTGTATAATTGTAAGTTGAGTGTCCGTTAACCCGTCCACAAGCAAACCCGTCCACGGTTAAGGTAATACCGGTACTTGACTTGTATATTATTTAATTGATTAGAATAGATCAGTTTTACTCATTGGTTGTTTATATTGCTTTATTTACCTAATAATCAACTAGCTTGGCTCGCCATCCCGACAGCGATTAGTTCAAGCTCAAATTCTTTATTCCTTTAAGCCAAAGACTCATCAGGTATAACATATAGTACAAACAAATAAATAAATACAATATGTACAAAAACAATATAGTTCACCGATGTTTTTGTAATAAAGAACAATAGTATTGTTTGTTGATTAGCATTAAGATTTTAGACAAAATAGTAAGTTCACCAATGTTTTTGTACTAAAGTAGACCCGTATTGTTTGTTAATTGACTTTATCCCATGATTTAAAAAATTGGCAATGGTTAATATTGGGTCAAAAATAATTCCTTAAATTGCGCCGGAGCCCCTTTTAGATAAATTGAATTCGCATAAAAACAACAAAGAGTGGCTACGTGCGATTTTATTCTTTTATCTTTGATTCACGGGACATTTCTGTTATTCAAACAAATCTGCACGAGAATGACAACATACAAGTTGACAGTTACCATTGATTTGGGGTTCATGTAGAATAGGCTCTTCTATCGAGCCTAGTTATTCTTTTCTAAAATAAAATGAGTGCCTTGGATTTTTGTGTGGATTTGATAGCGGTTATACTTTACTAATATTCTCTGACATCGGAGACTTGTGTCGCGTTCATTTCATTTTTGCGGTAAGTCTGAGCTTCTTATGTCTGATTTTAACGCGCTTTCGACTCCCGTTGCAAGTTCTATTTGTCTTATTTCTATTTGTAAGACCGGTAACCTAAATACCGTTATAGTTTGCAATTTTAAAGTCTATCTTTACCGTGATTCGAGAGTAATTCTTAACTATGCACTCTAAACATGTATAGTCTTATGCATACGTGTCCTTCAAATGTACTAGACATGCAGCTTTACATGACTGGTTGGAAATGTAACCGCATATATCGTGCAGAATATGTGAACACGCGTGTTATTACTATACGACTTTACCTAACGCGTCCGTATTATTAACGAAAATATTCAACATTCATAACATCGTGGCAGAATATCGTTTTGACATCGATTGTTTATGACAAATATAACCGTTAATTTTGCATGTTAAATTACACTGAGGCCTATCGTGTCCCGCGATTATCGAGGCACACGATAGCGACTGCTACACTGTACGTACTCGAGATAAGATTTTGTTTACATTTTAAACAATAGTGAAATTAACACAATAAATTAAACGAGAATTCAACAGTCCGTGCACGAAGTGCCGTCAGTCAGTGCCAATACGGCGATGATTTAATACAACCAGCAGTCAGTAAACCGGGTCCAGAATCTTTCCGGACAACTGGACCGGTATTCATGATGAAAATACCGGACCGAGAGCTATTTTATCGGTAATGACCGACGGCTTTCGCATCGACTGTTACCCATGGCCATTCTATTTGCTAGGTGGTCACATTTTGTGTTTATTCACACTTACTTGTTAAAAATCCAGAAAATGCCCAGTTAATCCATCCACCAATAACTATCATAGGTAAAACATTTGTTACATTTCCTTTCATCATATCTGTCATCATACTAGGATCTGAAATTATACATTTGAAAATCGTATAAATTCTAATTCATTAAAGCTAGAGTCAAGTTAGTCTTACCTTTTAGACAATATGAGACCTTCATGGAATTTTCATTTCTACAACTATAAACCAATAGACATGAAGCTTTTTCCAGTCTTTGAAATTGTAAATGAAATGTGACTGTAACAAAAGTAAATTGATTGGAGTTTTACATCTTATCCACTGCTTCGAGCATTGACCTTTTTATGCCATCAACTTTACGTGCAGAGCAAACTAAAACTCATTGTCAAGTCAAAATATTGACAAACAAGGCAACATGTACATGGATTTGAGATTAACAATTTTGAAAACAGTTTATTTAATATGATATTAATTTACCTGTCATTGGATTCTTAACCTGGGCTTCTCTTTTTTCTACATTAAAAAATCCTTTTTCTTCATGATTGAAAAAACTCTTTCTTACTAAAAATGACTGTAAAATATGAAAAGAATCAAATATTTGAGTACATAAATTATGGCTACAAATTTGTATAACTTAAATATAATTGAAATGATTCTTTCAGAAAGATTTAGTGTAAAAAAAAAGTTTTTTGACAGTGTTTCACTAATGCTGAAGCCTCCCATACATGTACATAAGAATGTTTTGTATAGTCTATAAGCCATCTGTCCCTCACAATGACATGCACGATTCCACTGGAAGGTCACTTGAATAAGTCTTAAAGTGTGTTCTTAAAGTTGTCTTAAATGACTGCAGTCATGACCCAACTTCTAATATTTTGAGTTAGTTTGTTCCAGAGAAGAGTACAACTTAATTGATGTGTTTCAACAAACCAGGGTGAGGGTCAACTTACATCTTTTGGGATATATTTTCCATTTTCTCTGAGTATTCTACTTCGCATCAAAGCATGACTGCAATAAATTAAAAAGTTTAAATGAGAACTAATGTACACAATATGTAAATCAATATAGGCCTACAGGTAAATCATAATTTATCATAATAAACGATACATGTAACTATACATGGAGAGAACATTACAAGTAGCTTAGACACAAGGCATTTTTAAAGGCCACAATAAAAGCATTTTTTCTCACCATTTTCATCCAAACCCAAGAAAGCATTAACAATAAGTGCATATAAATGTACAGTTCATATAGTCATTTGAGTAAATCTTTGTTCTCTTGATTTTGATAATCAGGCTAGTTTTAATATACATGTAGCTAGGTAAGAGCTAGGTAGATTGGCCGATCTATCACCTTTTCAACAAGCTCTGACTACAGATATACCGTAAATGGTGTTCAACATTCCTATAGGCCTTAAAGGATTTGGCTTCTTTTTTAAAATGTCCTTTTTCCATTACTATTTAGTAGAAAAGGTCGAAAGGACATTCAGAATTTTGGACGATCATCTGTAGTGCTAGACTTTAGTTTACAATCTAGTAGTACTAGTTGTCTGTTTATATTTTCAGTTTATTTATTTTCACTAATCCCATCTCCCAGTCCCATGCATGTGATGTTATTAAAGTTTGATATATTTATATATATAGATTTTGGTTATTTGTTGACTGTTACATGACTGATTATAGTATATGTACACTACATCTGAAGATATAATTATTCTAGCCAACATAACACATTCAACCATAACTTAGGATCTGGACAAGTCACTTCTGTAAACATAACATGGCTTCTCTTCTCAATCTCATTTTATCAAATCAATCATCTGACAATCATTCAGAACTGATATGAAAAATACAAACCTATCTGCAACTTGTTGAAGATCTGACTTTTTATCGGATGAAAGAAGAATAGTAACATAATGACGGATTATTCCAACTAAAAATGTTATCACCACGATAGGTAAAAATACCCAAATTCTTATATTTGAATCTAATAACAAGTCTGCCATGCTCGTAAAATAAGATAAATTTTCTTCAACCGGAAGGGTTACATTCGGTCCTCTTCGTTTAGAAAAATGAAAAAAAAAACTTTCCCCGGTTTACCGATTGTTACAATAATGAAGTTATCTCCCTTGTATCATATAATATACTCTTTAAAAAGTAGAGGATATTCAGAAACAATACAAAACTGCGGAAAAGCACTGCTGTTTTTTTTATTAGAGGTAACCAGTGTATGTTAATAACAGGCCATTTGCCTACACATGAACATAAACAGTTCATATGGGCGGCTTATCTGACGGCCCCATTTCACCCGCAAAGAGATATGTCAAAAGTAAAAATGAAAGTTTTTGATTTTTGTAATTAGTACAGACATCCACCAATCCTCAGACATTCAGCAATTCGTCGTGGCATGCTCCTAATCCTTAATGGACGTTTCGGTACAATAAAAATATTATCTTCTATCTATTACTCTTCAAAAAAAAAGTAGGAGATATTGAAATGCAAATACCTATGCGGGTTGTGATATGATAAATAGTCATAGATACTTGACATGCTTTGAGAGTATGTTCACAGATGAAGAACTTATCGCCCCAACAGAACCACTGAACTGCACGTCCGACACGCAATAGCGTCATCCATACACGTGGGAGGGGTTCATTGTCAAAATATTTTTATTGTACCGAAACGTCCATTAAGGACAGCATACAATATAAACATGAAGATAAATACCGATATTAATAACGATAAATAATAATATGATAATGGCACAGCATACAATAAAAGTATAATTCATGGGTATAAATGTCATAGATATATAAATAACGAGACCACATAGTATAGATATTTACATGGAAATATGATATAAACATATAGGAATTCTGGGAAAATTATATGAATCAAGTAATAAAATATGTAATGAAATATGTTAATACATGGATATCTAGATTATAATTTTGATACAGAAAGGTAGAAACAGCTCACACTATTTTTGCTCTTAGGTTCATTGCCTGGAATACAAACCCACTAACTGATTTTGTTATATTTACTCCTACATACATAATAATATATGAATTAACAATATCCAGAGAAGTATTACCAAAAGTAAAATTTACATTTTTTCACTTGGAAAACTTATCTTTTGGTGTATTTAAAAAACACATTATTTTAGGTTTAATTTGGTTTACTTCTAATTTCCAGTTATTACAAAATTCATGCAGATGGTTAAGATATTTTTGAAGACCCAGCGGAAAAGTTGAGAATAATACAAGATCATCTGCAAATAGGAGGTTGGATGTTTTAAGATTTCCGAGACAAGGAGCCGCTGTGTCATCGATTTAAGTTTGCAAATCATTCACATAACTATTGAACAACGTTGGGCTCAAGACGCAGCCCTGTTTGACGCCGATATCTTAACTTTTTTGTTTGGAAAGATCATTGTTGATTTTAACTATGTATGAAGTATCGTTATACATTGAATTTATTATATGTTAAAGACTTTTCCATTTATGCAATGTTTCAGTAATTTAAGTAATAGCTTTAGTAAAATCTATGAAACTGATTAAAACATTTCGATTCTTACGTTTATATTTATTTAGGATCGTTTCAGAATGTATATATTGTCCTTAGTAGTACGATGACTTTTACGAAAGCCACCCTGAGCTTGATCTAACGTATTGTTTGACTCTAGATAATCCGTAATTGAATTATTAATAATTGAGAGGAAGCATTTAGAAATACAACTAACCAGGAAAAGACAATTCCCGGGGTCTTCCCTTGGACATTTTGTATGTACTGGTAATATGTAGGATATAGATTTCAGCTTGAAGGTTACTACGGAAGCGAAGATTAAATTTAAAAAAAAACCCATCATATACCGATCTATTAGAATTTCTGAAGAAGCCATTAGCATTTCGTTTAGAATATAGTCTGGGTCATTTGATTTTCCAGGTTTTAACTTTTTAAATTAATTTCTTACTTCTATAACTGAAATTTCTTGGTTTAATTCAAGGTTTACATTAATTGATATTTGAAGATCGTGGATTAATTTATCTATTTCCTGAGAGTCGGAATCGTTTATACACTGTATTTTTATTTTGGAATAATTTAGAAAAATGCTGATGCCAGTTATCAATATTTTTATTTTGGAATAATTTAGAAAAATGCTGATGCCAGTTATCAATAGGAATATCACTGTCAGTCTTTGGGCTATCATTTTAATCATGTAGCAAAGAATATACCATAGACCACACGTCAAACTTGACCATTAATTTTCTACCTTGGACCTACCCGCTGCTCAAATTCCTGAACACGCCCGTTTCCATCCCTGGTTAGGTGTTCCAGTTGCTACACTTACATTCTAATCACATCAGACATTTCACCCACATGATTCGCTCGTTAGTGATTTTTCATTGACTTAAAATGTTTGCCGAATAATAGAAAATCTATTCACGATTCTAATAAAAGGATAATATTGCTAGAATTAATCGAACTACGTTTTATCGAGTTCTCTAAGAATTAGTTTTTTATTCCAAATATTTTCCTAGAATGTAAGAATATATAGTTTAGAAAGTTTCTTTTTAACCACGGTCTAGTCTTAATTTGATGGCTAAGTGGGTAAGACGCTGGCTCTCTAGCCTGGAGGTTGCGTGTTCGATCCCTGCATTGGTCGAGAAAGTTCATCGAAATTTTATAATGTGGTTTCCCCTTCTCTGTAGAGCAGGACGAAGGGCCTGACAAGGACAACTGTCTAGTCGTTCGGATGGGACGACAAACCGAGGACCAGTGTATACATTGGCGTGCACGTAAAAGATTCCTTGGCAGTTGCCGCTGTCCGGACAAAAGTTCCCTCATTGCACACTGTATGGCTTATGCCCGTCTTCATTAACTCAGTCGGAGCAGAACAGCAGGACGTTAAATTCCATTTCATTTTTCTCTTATTTGGAATTCCAACTGTCAAGGGTTCTTTTATCCCAATGCCAGGCCGTCCACCCTGCACCACTGATAAGGGTAAATCACTATTACTTTATGGTCAGCCCCTTCTCTGTCACGTGTTAAAACAATTAGGACTCTTCGCCAAAACATGGAATTATTTCATCACCAAGTTGTATTTTTGTGGTGGAAGGATTTGTTATTGGAGAAACGTAAAAAGAAAGAGACAACGTGTAAAATTCGTAGCCTATTTTCCTACTTTGTATAATGTTTCTACTGACAGAGAAGCGGTTGTAGACCACTTAGCGGTCCCTGGATTTGATAGTCTTACAGCAGGAGACAAACCTGGAAATATAGTCCACCTAATGTTTTTTGATGGGCATATCTGCAATGTGTAGATTTAGAATACAAATGATAGCAACATGCATCCTAGGGGAAATTTAAATATTCAAGATGGCCGACACGAGGCATTTTTTTATATTATTGGGTAAAATTCGTGACCCATTCTCTGGACCTCGGTTTGAAGTTGGTTTCTATAAGACGCCCACCCGTTTAATCCCACGAACTTATGTACCCCCCCCCCCCCCAAAAAAAAAAAGGGATTGCTAATTCCGCTAGGAGTCCAAATTCAAAATGTGTTTAGATGTGTAGGCCTAATATATTGAAATATAGGTTTTCGGGGTCACTTAATTAAAATATAAACATAAAGATAGGTTCTAACTAAAATGTATTCTAAAATGACCACTATGTTCAAAATGGCGTCTACATTAATTGACGAGAAATATCGATGTAATAGAGAGAGAAAGAAATGGGTTTAACGTCACTCGACACAAACTAGGTCATTTCTGGACTAACAAATGGTTAAATTTTATTTCAATAATTCGTTAGCGCGTAGGGGTCTTTAGCAGTGGGAGTAAACCGGAGGACCCGGAGAAAGCCCACGAGGTTGGATAGGCGATCCTACTCCTGGTCACGTACAAGCGGAGAAATGGAAACCACGCCACTTGCCTCAATGACAGACCTTATGATGAAACAAGTGGTGGTTAGGGGCCGCCCACAACCTCTAAATAACAGTATAAAATATTCATTTATTATTCTGTTTCTATGAAACGTGCATATTTCACCTTTTTGTTGGTTGGGGTGATGTAGCTGATGAAATTGAATGTTATATTGGGGTTCAGGTATGCAGCACAAATCACCACTGACACTCCGATATTTCAATTTTTTTTCCAGCAAGCTTTACAAATAAGAAAAACAATAGGAAACTGTGATAACGATTCTTTATTTATATTATGACACCCTTTATTATTTGTGCCCATTGCCAAAATATCTTATTACATGGATTATGATGATTCATTATAGCTGTAAATTATGCATCGTAAAAATTACATTTGTAACCCAATTCAAATTGAACCCAGAAAAAGTCCAAGCATTGCAGTACTTAGATATTGCTTTCAAAAACAAAAAAAGAAAAAATTCTATAGTATTCGAGTATTTAGTTTATATTGAGTATTGTTTTCAATAAGCGATATTACTACATAAAAATTCCAATCTCGAGTATTCGAGGAAATAGATCATATTGTTTTTTTCAATAAGCGATATTACTACATAAAAATTCCAATCTCGAGTATTCGAGGAAATAGATCATATTGTTTTTTTCAATAAGCGATATTACTACATAAAAATTCCAATCTCGAGTATTCGAGGAAATAGATCATATTGTTTTTTTCAATAAGCGATATTACTACATAAAACACCCAATCTCAACAAATAATAACATTAATGGTTAAAACGAGGGCATGACAATAGGGGAAAAATGAGAGCATGAACTTAACCATTGATATTTCATGTAATGTAAAATTGATAATAATGATATTAATGAGAGCATGAAGTGAATAAGCTGATTGCATTAGTTTCAATATGCATGTTTGCCCAGCTTCCCGGTAGGCTATCTTAAAATTCTCTCGTATTTACCAGATAGCTCTGCCATAATTACGAGATACGAGGGCTGGCTGAAAATTCTGCTAAAGGTTCGAGGTTTACACACCTTTGCCAATTCTGTGGCAAGGCCTGGATGTCGGACAGGAAGAAATTTTATTAAGCCACCATAAAAAGTCGTTCAAAGCAGGAATTTTGGATTCAGGATGATAGTGATAAGCCCAGGTCTCATCCATGGTTACGAATCTAGCCAAAATATTACCATGATCTGCTTCAAAACGGCGCAGATTTTGACGTCAGGAATCTGACACGTTTCTGACCCGCAGTCAAGAGCCTAATTGGCACCCATCTTGCAGAAACTTTTGTGATTTCTAACCCATTGGCGATAATTGCTCAACCCTCTCATGAGAGATGTCCAGAACACTGGTAATATGACGAGTGGCCAATCGTCGATCAGCAATCACCATATCATACACCCGGTTAATGTTTTCTTGAATGGTGGCTGTTTATGGCCTTCGAGGAAGCGGGGCATCGCCAAGGCTCTCTCTGTTGCGCTTAAATTCCACAACCCACTTCTTTAATGTGCAAAATGAAGAGGCACCATGCACTAAAGTGGAAACCATGTCGGCATGTGTCTGTATTGGGGTAAGTCCATTCTGTTGCAGGTACATGGTGACTGTCATATAGCCAGTTTGTCGATTTCTGGTGATTTCAATGGATAGGCTCGCAAGATGGCCTGGTACGAAGACGATAATCACGCTATAGTCGCAGTTCTTATGATTGTACTTGTTGGTGGCAAAAGTTTGTTTCAACCCAATTGATCTGCCCTTTTCAGGCTTAGAACTGTTCAGCCAGCACTCCTAACTATGTCGTAATGAAGGGGTAATCAGAATCATTTTTTGTTCATTTGATCGATCTGTTATGGAAAAATTCCGGGAACTGCCGACTGACAATCTGGTTAAAATACAGATTTATACTTTGTTTTTGTTATACTTTCGATGGCCTATACTACACGAAGAGCCGACCAGTTGTTTTGGAAGGTCGTGTCAGAGGTCATAAGAGCGACTTTTGACCCTATGACGTCAGACATTTGATTAACCACTCAACATTGATGTTTTTAGTGGATTACCCCCAGTTCCGGTCACCTCACGCCAAACAGACCGTTTCATTTTCTAATCCCTCACATCATCCAGAACACGTCAATGATAACAACTCTTCCAGATCCTAGTCTAGTAAAGACAAGTAAAACGAAATTTTGAACTATAAAAACGAAACGAAGTTAATTGGATCTGTGTTATAAACAGATTGGCGGACTGAAGTCTTGCAAAGTGCAAGAACTTAAAACAGCATTGCTCGTATTCATTTTAATAATACCCAATGGAATCTTCATTATCGACTGGAAGCCATAATAGATTGATAATCATGATCATTGTAAATCAATACGTGTACATTATATAATTTTTGTAGCTTTGTTGAATAAGTGATATACATTCTCCCGGCGTTTTCACAAAGAAAGACATAAAAAATAATACACCAATTAGTACCTACATGTTTTCTATGAAAACAACCCAGCCATATTATATATATATATATGTATAGACCCGCAAGCTAAAACCAAGCAGCAAGATGTGACTCGTAATGATAAAATATTATTGACTAAACCTTGGTTCGCAGTGACAAACGGTAGAGAGCAATATTTATCGGACGGGGCAAGTAAAGGAATTTTAAACGACGCGAGTCACCCGTCTCACAAATACAACGTCCCAAATGAGCAAAACAGCTGAAATTAGGTTGATCTGGTTTGCGATTTCTATCCATGGGCAAGAACCACGGAAGATAAGCAGAAGTAGGTCTGTTCATTTATTTTAATTTGCTGAAACTGTCGACTAATGAAGCCCCTCTTTTAACACTGTTTAATCTGCGGATCTAAGATTGTTAATGTCAACAGATAACCGAACCACTTCACAAAACACATGAAATTAAATCGATTATTTTATTTTCCACCCACAAGGACAAGCCGTTTTACCTTTATCAACAAGAGTTAAAGTGTTATAGACTGTAACTAACATATTGTATGGCAAGTCTAAAGTTGTACAGGATGCCCCGCAGTCTATACACAGCTATAATACATATGAAGCTGACAGCAGTGACTATATAAATTGGTTAAAGGCGATGCACCACCTATTTCTATATTTAACAACAGATGGACAACGATGACTAAACACTTCCACACGGCAGACGAGATTAAAGATTGGGTTCGTTACGTCATCGTCGGAATCAGAACAAGCAATTGGCAGTTGAAAAAGGCAGAAACAAGACTAAAAGTTAATTTCGACATACAAAATAAACAACTTCGACCGATATACTAAAAGCATCGCCATCTATAACCTTGCGAGCCCATATTGAAAGATCTGGTCGATGGGTGACGTCACTAATGCAGTAATGACCTATTAGGTGGTGTAGAATTTTTCTAAAAGTTGAGCACCGGGTATCTGTCATCATTATCCATCTTTTATTAGAATACAGAAACAGTTCAGACATTGCCATCACGTGTACTTATTCAACTAGTAAAACCACTGACCGTGTATACGATCCATGGTAAAACTATTTGGAACACGTAGAAATTCGTCACTGACACTAAACATTTCATTTTAAGTCATTTGCTTCATTAAAATCCAAATGTACTTTTGAAAAGTCCATTCACAGATGTAGACAGCGTCTGCCACAAATCCGAATTGATAGCACAATTCACATCAAAAGATTGTAACATGTTCAAAACGAAAGCCACAAAGAGACTGTTAACAAAAGGAGATTCAACAATAAATGTTCATATACATTGCTCCAGTCTGACAGACTAATTGCCGTAACGATAGTAAGGTTCAGTAATAACTACCGAATCCAGTACGCCCCCGCCCCGAGTCCAGAAAGCATTTCCAGACTTAAGCTAGAATTTACTCAAAATTGTTCGCCATATTTGTCCTAAAATATAGCTCTTTATAAACCGCTTGTTGTTTTAGTGTATCAAATACATCAATAAGAAACTATGTGCAAAGTCCGGTTTCATTGAGATCTTGTAGCCCAAGGACTCGTTCTAACCTTCTTTATAAAACACATTTCATCCACCATTGTCTATAATAATATTTACGAATTAAACCTATGGCCGATTGTCATTTTTTGCAGCCCAATCCGTATGTAATGTGCTTACTGCTCTATGTTGAAAACCTAATACTCTCGGTTCTAAACCTGACCGTAATCCATTGTAGCTTATGCACCACAGGTAACCATTGCGTATATTGTGCTACCCAAAGCGTATATAAAGCGCCCAAAGCCCTCTGATGTTTATGGAATTATCTAACCAACGGGATGATGTGATGCGTTTCCAAAGTTTTTCTTTGTAATAAATACTTACGATGCCGTAAGGTAAGTATATCGGACATCTTGGCGTATCGTGTCACATGATTCCAATGGTTGCCAGTAAATAAAAGTTCTATTATTCGTACACCACGCCTTGGCAACCAAAAGTCTAAAGACATATAAGGTGTAGAGATACATATGAACCACCCCAGCACCAACTACAAAGACTAAATCGGTCGATAAAATGTCTTTATATGTTTGCCATCCCGGATAACTTTTTGGACTCGCGCCGCTGTTGGCTAAATTTGCTTCTTGATACACAAAGTTTGTAATGGCGTACATTGTCACCATCACCATTGGATAGACAACGTGAAGAATACGTATTGGAGATGACGTAATTAAGGCATTTATCGTGACGTAGAGCGCAGTTCCTCCATAAGTAACCACTGCAAATATTGACACACTTTCACCTGTAATAGAGAAGATATTTATAAATTAAGGCTACAATTCACATAAAAAGCATTATTCATTGTATCTATTTTACTCTTTGCTTAAAGGTAAATGTCATTTGATAGTCCCTGTATGCAAAAGAAAGCAGCTATGTCGCGAAAAAGGTTTTTAACGGATTATGCATTCAAGAAATGTAATCCCTAGATCAAACAATCTGGCCCAAGAGCAGTCAAGAAATCTAGCGTTTAATTTGGCTGTTGAATATATGATGGAACTCAACTGGCAACGCTATGCTTCCAAAAATGAGACACCATCGAACTATGGCGGCGCCCACAGTAGTTTCAAACACATGTCAATAATAATTGAGAATATAATGAACACTTAATAACATTATGCACAATAGAGTTGATTAGGTGATGAAAACCTTGACATGTTATTTTATCCACGATTCACCGACAGCCCTTCTTCAAGCACATGTTATAAATGTTGTCAATTGGTTCATTAGATCACTTATTGTGAAAGTCATATGGTGATTGACGTTTCCGATTCAGCACCAGCGCACCATTCAAACTCCATGCTTCCTTTATGTCTGTCTGGCCTCTGATAGTTTCATTTAGAGAGCTGTCGAACAAATTAGACTTATCTTTCGATTCCTTTCCATTTTAAGAGAAAGGGCACTCGATAAAACCAGGTCATTTCGAGACTAACACATGTTATATTTTATTTCCCCTAATTAGATGTGTGTATATTCGGAGTATCCGGATAAAACCCACCGGGTTACGCAGAGGGCCCCATCTCAAGACATCTACAAACCAAGGATGTCGATAACGAATGGGTATTATATAAACACGAATGGTCCACTGAGCTAATTATTTCCCCTAATTAGATATGTGTATATTTGGAGTATCCGGATAACACCCACCGGGTTACGCAGAGGACCCCAATCCAAGACATCTACAAACCATGGATATCGATAACCAATGGGATTAATATGAACACGAATGGTCCACTGAGCTAATTTATCTAGTTAAATAAAAGAACCTCTCGGTCTCCCATTCTTAAAGCTTGATTAAACCCACTTGCTTGATATCATGTAACAGACAAATAGAAAACATTTATATTTTCACATTAGTCATATTAGACTGGTGTTAGGTTCACTAATTACGACCGACAACTGTAAAATCACCGAATATCAATTCAAGTCATCGCACCGAGAACCTCTCATCGAATTGATCTTGTCTGCATTAAAGAGACAATCCGTTTTGTTCATTCTATACAGCAAAAGAAAGGGATGAACATTTTGTTTGATTTGAATGGAATGGAAAAGGATTAAAGCGTGGTCAACACAATCTGTCGGTAGCTTTAATTCATGACGGGTGTCATATGTGTCACTCTTTTTAAACCACCTAATACCACTTTATATTTAAGCTAACATGTATTTAAATCACTGGGCTGGTGGTGCTTAGCCTCGGTACTAACTTCTACCAAAAAGCATCGGTTTATAAAATGTATGTCAAACTTTGTGTTCCAGTTGGTTATATACAAGGCTCACAATTTGTAGAATACCCGGTACCGCGTTGGGATTCGTTTACTTTTGTATTGGGCCACTTCATATTTTCTGTAATTACCTGTGTACATGCTAGCGAGGGGCTATCCCAATCCGTCAATATTGGGATCACCATACTAATTTAGACACGAGACCTCCGTTTCACCCACATTCGAACGACAAAAGATAAAAGTAGGAAGACTTTTCGTGTCCATTACAATACATTAAACTGGAATAGAGTTGTGATTCCAACAAAGGGACATTCACTGCAAACTGTGTTAAATCATTGTCATATTTATTTCCCTTTAGACGACGGAATCCACTTGGTCTGCAGACACGTGGGTATCCCCCCCCCCCCCAAAGAGTCCCGTTCTGTCGCTCGCTCAAAATATTCATTTGCTTTACCAACTTTGACGGTATATAAATATACATTTATTCATTTCGTGGCCCCTTACTTTCTCTAAAGCTGACTAAGCTACTGGATGAAACGTCTATTTAAGGAATCAATGGAGTCATTTGGGTTGTCAGATATACTAAATTCATTTATACAACAGACTCTAGATATTTGCATGAAACAAATTACACCTTTGAAAGGTTGTACAATCGAATTGTCTGGCGTTTCATTTATATAACCCACATCAATTATTTCTCTTTCTCTACGGTCGCTGGTCATCCATAATAATCATATTAATTCTCTTCTTAGACAAAACAATACAAAATACCATGACAGACGAGCCACTTTCATTCTTTGACGGATGAGGTCACATTTATCAAATTTTTTTCAGACATGTTGTGTATCTTTTTGAAAGGCCTGTTGATTTTCAATCAGTACATGAACATTGACAGACCAGACACTTTTATTCTTCGTTGATTGACTTATTGAGGTATACTGGCTTCCACTCCGTGAAATGTTAGTCATCTGAAGATAGTGTGCTAATTTCATCGGTTCCTTTGTTTTTCATAGACTGAACCGAGAGAGCCCAAATCAGATTTTTTGGCAGAATTTTCGATAGTTATTGACATCTCATTGCCTTATTTTCCATAATGATTGACGTGACCTGTTGATTCAAGCTAGTAAAAAGAGATCAAGAGTATCGTCTAGATCTAGATGACAAATTCCACTCTTACCGTTGGATGTTTAAGTGAGATCTTATAATGTCGTAAAACAAAACGACGCAAAGTAATAATAAGATGCCTACTGATGTTTTATATTTCCAGTTAACCGTCTTGAAATACTTGTGTCCTTCTAATTTCAGAGAAAAGACCGATGGATTTTCAGTCAATATGAACCGTGGTTTATCGAACCATCCAAGCTACTATACAATTTCCCTGTCAACCCCGCAGTCGCTAGTCTTGACAGGTAAAATCCGAACTGTAAAACATCCCAATGGTATTTTTGGAACTGACACATTCTATGCGAGAGACCCTTGCAGTGACTGCTCGAATACCACTATGCATGCCTCTTTAAGAGTCTTTTCAGTGTGATGGTAATGGTAACATCGCGATGAGTATATTAAATTAATTTACAAGCCATTATTTTATTACATATAACCAGTCGTCCCACTAACCTTTGGTATTTCCTGTCCAGATAAGATCAGTCTGACCAAGAATTGCCATAATTGAGAGAAATGTTAAACAGGAATATTATGATTTGATAATAATCTTTTCTCATTTCCCTTCTTTAAATCTAACATATTAAACGCCATCTTCTTATGACAATAGACCTCATTTCATTACGAGGAACCATTTAAGATCTTAGGGAAAGGCAAGATGGCGGCATGTAGTCATTTTAGGCCAATATACTGTTTAGTAAAACTACCTTTTATTGCATATGGTCTAAACGTCTATACACACCTTGTGGTCTAAACCATGAATAAGTCCCGTGTAGCTGACATGGAAGGGTGTTGAGTTGCTCGTACGGGACCAAATATTAAGGTTCAGTGTAAAAATTGGTGGCGTACGTAAAAGACTTTATAATATATTCCTTTCCTAACTTTTCCTTTTAATAAATTGGACATGAAGAAGACAGACACTTTAACATAGCAATCCATATCTTAATTCAACAGTTGATTTATTAGTAAGTATTAATATTTAGTACGTCTCGTTGAAGTGATTATTGAAGTCAGGACACGTGAATAATTGCTAGTTATTAATCACACGACCAGTAATAAATATCGCACAGACATAGTCTACAGAGATTTGCCTTCACATTTATATATTATAAAAGACTTAAAAGTCTCGAAATTATATAGACATTAAAAGGCAATGCCCATCTAAAGATTAAGAAAATATTTAACTACCCGTAAAACTTAAATCTTGATCCGCTGATAAGTGTCGTCTAGACGTTAGGCAAAAAAATATACCACGGTCCATCGATGTAGTCGTTGGAATGCCCCCCCCCCCCACCATACCACCATCGCAATTCACTCCCATCATTTACATTTTGGTATTTATCTATACTATTAAAAAAAAGTAGGGGATATTTGATTTTGGGGGCATAATACTAAAATATGCAAATGACTACGAAAAAAGTCACTATAGAACCTAACAGAAGAAACATTTCAAGTTACATGTGACGCCCAAACGCACCAATAGCTACCGCATGGAATGCAGGTGATGCTTGGGATCATCATGGGGGTCCAACCCAAGATTTGCACGACTCTGACTTTGAATGTTACAGTCATTGTGGCATTGAATTCCAGGGTGGAAACATCAGTTTAATTGTTTTAGTGACCAGAAAACAAATTTTGATATGCGTCGGCTTACCCAAAATGAAAGGTTACGTGCCCTTGGCATGCTACAGATCGGCACAACACAGGCGGTTGTGGCGCGGACGATGAATGTTTCTCAGTCTGTCATAAGCAGGCTATGGTCCAGATACCGTGATACACAATCTGTACAGGACAGACCACGCTCAGGTCGACCAAGGGCGACAACTCAAGCCCAGGATCGATTTATCCGTACCTTGGCCTTGAGAAATCGTGTCATCACAGCAAATCAGATCAGCGCTCGTCTTCAAACAGACACTGGTGTGAGAGTGAGTGGCCAGACGATTCGGAATCGACTGCATAGGGGTCACCTTCGCGCCCGACGTCCTCGCGTGATCCCTTGTGTGAGAGATCATCACATTCAGGCAAGACGTCGTTGGTGTAGGGATCGTCAACACTGGGATAATCGACGCTGGAGCGATGTGATGTTTTCAGATGAGTCAAGGTTCACTGTTGATTTTTTGGACCGACGTAGGAGGGTGTGGCGTCGTCGAAACGAGCGCTTCCAAGACGTTAACGTCATCAGACATGATCGATTTGGGGGTGGTTCTGTTATGGTGTGGGGAGGCATCACTGTTGCTGGAAGAACGGCTTTACATGTTGTTGCAGGGCGTGTTACAGGCCAGTACTACCGGGACAACATCATGGCAGTCCATGTTGTAGCGTTCGCACGACGTCATGGCCGCCGTTTCATCTTCCAGGATGACAACGCAAGATGTCACAGGGCCAGGATCGTTACAGGTTACCTCCAACAA
The DNA here is from genome assembly GCF_932274485.2 of Patella vulgata. Lineage (NCBI taxonomy): Eukaryota > Metazoa > Mollusca > Gastropoda > Patellidae > Patella > Patella vulgata. The sequence continues at coordinate 53,488,023 of NC_065885.2, forward strand.
CAGAACATCACCACATTACCTTGGCCAGCACTGAGTCCCGACCTCTCCCCCATCGAGCATGTCTGGGACATCCTTGGACAGAGGTTACGTCAACGTCAACAACGTCCTGCCAATGTCCAAGAACTTGCTGCTGCGTTGCAACAGGAATGGGACAATCTGAACCAAAATGACCTTAGACGTCTCATTAGGAGTATGCCACGTCGGATCAATGCTTGTTTGGCAAACAGAGGAGGATTTACCCGTTACTGACTTGGTTGTGATGCTGTGGTAACTTTGCTGTTTGACCCCGGGTATCATTTTACCCTTATAATGGTCAGTCTGTGCCTTACTTAGTCTAACGATCATTTGGAATAAATCGATGAACGTGAACTTCATTTCATTTTGTCATTTGTTTCTTCCCCAGTTTCATTAGGTGACTTTAATAACACTTAAAAATCAAATATCCCCGAATGTAATATTCTATAGAGAAATTCCATTATAACGACCCGGCCACAACAATACAAATCCCAATGTATATTTATTAATAAATGACACAAATTAGCTGGATTATCGGATGCCCTGCCATATCGTTTGCAAGTATTTGCTTAATTAAATATCATCGTAAACATGCATGCATGATTGACCTTTTGTCTGTGATGGTGTAGGTGATCATTAAGAACATCGTTTGTCTTAATAAATGCCAGTGGATCAACATTAACATACCACAGATGTTATTTGGTAACAATATCTTTCCACAAAACTTACTGGTCAAAATGCATTGTAAAAATGTCATATTATACTTTAATGGTTTGATACATTTAAACATCCATACGTATCGAATATGCCACAATTGTTCGAAAAGGTAGGCTGTGGCCAAATATGGAAACCTTTTTTCGCAATAAGTTTCAATTTCATGAGGATCCACATCCTTGGCACATGTATTACATGCTTTGCCACTATTTGTGCAAAGGAGAGTTTCCGATTTTCACAGAAAGTTGCAGTCCGATTTTCACGAAATTCGAACTCATCCCCGATTGCTGTGCAATGAACACACAATTGAACGGTATCTAAAATCGATTAAACATTATGACCTCTGGAGGGTCCAAAAGCCCAAACCGAGATTTCTCGTACAATAAGGGTCAATAATCAGATAAAATTGCGACGGTCCATACAATCAGGGGCAATAGTCCATGAAATTACGGCCCGATGCGTGTCAAAACCGAACCAACACGAGACATGTGGGATATAAACATATATTTTAAGTTTCATGTGAACGGACGTCCAGCCACACAGACTGTTAGGTAGGGGCGATGACATAATGCGTCAAATCGAACCCCATGTTAGTCCCGAAATGACATAGTTTGTGTCGAGTGGACGTTAAACCCTCCGCCCCCTCTCTCAATCTCCATAACTAACTGAATAGAAGCTGTGTGCAACACCATGGAAACAGAATCAACAACATTAAGGAACCACGGACCATTTGGCATATTTTGCAATAATCCAAGAATAATGAAAACAGATGGGAAAGATAAAAAAAAGAAAGAAAAGACGAGAGAAGGGATAACTATAATTATATTGACAGTTCTTGTATAATTCAATTCGTCAATATGATAGTTACCATTCGGGTCAACAAATGCACCTAGGAAGTTTCAAAGATTGATGGAAAATGTATTCATTATATCTTAATCAATATTCTTAGCTTTTAAGGGTTAATACACGCGCCGTAGCGTTTCGATGATTGATATAGAAGGTCTATAATCAATAATGTGTTTTCTCTACGGATCAAATATGCGCAAATATACCAGATTTTACGACAACTGTAATTAAAGGTTGTCTAGATTTGCAACATATTATCTCATAGGGGAGATATCATTACTTGCTAATTCAACCTTTCCAGATACTTTTTTGTTGCAAAGAATGATGATCCAAGAACTTATAAATGTGGATTCCATTTGACATTTGTGTATTGATCAATCAGGGTAAAGCCTTTAAACAAACATCACGATAGATATAAACCATTTTTTTTTATATAAAATGAAATGTTGATCGTAGAAATTGTAATGACACAGGTCTATCTTCTTCATAGCTGTCAACCCTCAAGTAACCAATTCCTTCAAAACAAATAATCGAAAAGTATAATAGGATAGTGCATTTTCAGAATTATTTTATTAACCCAGCTCCATTCTAATTTGACATGAATATCACACGATGCCAATCTAATATCTTTTGTCTATTATAAACGGCAGCGTTTAACGCTTGAATGCAGCATTTAGATGAGAAAGGGTGGATAGGGATTGGTATAAATTACGTGTATCTTTATTTGCGGTCATCCAGGCAACGTAGTATTGCATAATGAAACACAAAGTATAAAAGATAAAGGAAATCTTATTTAAAGCAAATATCCACATGCTTTGTGTGCACTTTTTAGTGCGTTTCTTTTCTATATATCTCTACATCGATCGATTCCTATAATTGCTACATTCAGAAAATTCATTTATTCCAGTTTTTCATTTCGCAGCTCCATAATAAAAATTAAAAAAATACCTCTTCATAATTTATCAATTACTGAACACATTTATATGGAAATAATGAATGATTCAAACCCGTGAATATCTCTTTTGTGCAGAGTTAATGGTGTGCTTATTAACGCTACCAATAACGTTTATCAATGACATATTTAGTCGTAAATTGGGAGAGTTTGAATGATGTTCTCATTAAATAACTTAAACGTTTGCGACGGTATGTATCCTGAAGTATGAATACTTTAAATTGGTTTCCTGCATAAGTTCGGAATGCACTTTTTTGTCGTTATTCCTTCACTTTCTTAGACTTATAAACGAAACCCCACCACAGTAATTCATCTCCAAAAATGCAGAGCTACTCGTTATTATACTTACATTTAAAAGCCACACGAGAGGGCCTGTCTGGTAAGATATTACGATTTAATCAGATTCCACTCTATTACCAAAGAATTTTACAATTTAAATGAATGAAATCGATCCAGTATTTACTGGCAAACACGCACTTTGTTAAGTGATACTCTATAATTATTTATAGCTGCGTGTCGTAATTTGAATATGTTGTATAAATAGTCTGACTGCGCATTAATTCCACATTTTAGATTACATGCATGTAATAGAATTGGTTTCAACGGGATTTGTTATGTTGGAGAATATATATTTGCAAATAAAAACTATATTTACAGACATCAACGCCCCCCCCCCCCCTAAGACACTCATCGGACCCCTTTGATTTTTTTTTAACAAAACCAATTAATTGCCCTTTTCAGGTGATTATTAATCGTCTAGCGGACAGGGCATTTTAACGTCGCCTCAACGATTATATAACTGGCTCCGACCAAGAACGTTTATAACATAAATATGCATATGAATAAAAGCAAACGTTTGAGTTTTCCTGGTATAGTGGGTCATTTACCACGGTACATAATGTTGCGTGAGATACTGAGGTATATGACCCAATATACTCTAAGTAGGTCATTGTGATGATATCTCTTAAAGATTCCTTTGCAAGAAAAAGGTGGGATGGTTTAGCGAAGCCAGTTATTTTCAAATATCAATTTATATTATGCCGATGGCGCCAACAACGCAATTTATAACACACAGGAAATATATAAAGCTAATATTAAGGGGAGAGAATTCTTATTAAGTTGATCAAACATGATATATAGATTTTCTGTCAGAACTTGTAAACACGTAACAGGATATTACTTATTATGTCGATCAGACACATATTTATATAAAAACATCTAATTCAAATATAGCCCACAGCGTTTTACTAAATATTTAGAGCAATAAATGTGCCATGGTTGATTTTAAGAAATAAGATTCAATTTTCAAGAAAGTGAATCTATGTCAAATTGGTAACGTCTGCAATACCACGATTTTATTAAAGGGGCATTATGGAAGATATGCTCACATTTTGAAAAAGATGGATAGGGGGCTACAATCCAGAAAGATATGGTCTAAAATGCACAAATATCGAAAGGGGCTGACATTTTTGGGATATAAAGATATATTTTAAGTTTCATTAAAATCGGATAACAAGTGTGACTTCTAGAGGGTCCATAACCTTGGTATGACATACTTTTACACTATTTGCGTACACAGAGCCGCCATTTTGTAAGGAAGTTTTTTTAAAACTGGACAAAAATTGCGACCTCTAGAGGCTCCACAAGCTAAAAAAGGGATTTTTCGTACAACCAGGGGCCATAGTCCATGAAGGTTTGGTCCGATACATGCCAATAGCGAAAGGAACTGAGAAATTGGTGAGATAGACCTATATTTCAAGTTTCTTCAAAATTGGATAAAAATTGTGACCATTTTTTGGAGTGTCCACATACAAATTATGGACGGACGGATGGACGTCCGGACGGACAGGGGCGACGGCATAATACGCCTACATAAAAATGTGAGCGTATAAAAATAGATAACTTAAAGAGAATGTTGAATATTTCGCTCAAATTGCCCCACTCGGAATCGAGATATTAGCGTGGTTGAATTTTAGGCCTAGCCCCGATCATCATTATTAGTAAAGTCGGTACGATAAAAAACAAAGGTTCGATTATCCATTTTGACGTTAAATCATCCATCACAAAATGTATTCAAATTCAGTAAATATCGCAGGCTATCGATGGCATCGATGATTGATTATGGTCTGGATAAGTTAATTAATGTCTAATTAATAATTTAGATAACATTTCAGGCCTAATGAAAGACCTGCAATAGGCAGATTTAGCTTTTGCATATTGTATGTTTAATGCCCAAAATTGATTTTAAATGTTGGGTTAATTTGGCGAAAAATCATTAACTGGTAATAAGTTTAAAGAATCGATCGACCAATGGACGTTGATATAACAGTTTCTGGTCCTCCAATAATTCAATCTAGGACTGTGGGATTATGTTGATGCCGTACTGTGTTCGTTCGTTCGTTCTTGGTGTTTAACGCCTGCTTCCACATAAGTGATATCGCAGACAAGACATAGGAGAGCCGAAGCTGATTCCTGTTTTTTAGAATATGATTTTGCAATCTTTCCATTTGGCCTTAGGCCATGGATTTGGTTTAGTGGGAAGTTCTTCCCTTTATTTAATACAAAACATATCGTTTGGTAGATGATCTCGTCTGCTTCTGGATTGGTAGATGTCATCGTTTGGGGTTAGTGTTTAGGTGCCAGGCCCGTCTTATCGTGGCCTCCTCTTACTCCACTGTCCCACTCTCTGGGTTTGGTATCAGTTTTATTTTCGGAATAGTGTTTAGGTGCCAAGTTCGTCTGACCGTAACTCCCCCTTACTTCACTATCTTGCTAGTTTGGTAGATGTCATCTTTGTGGGGTTTGTGTTTAGGTGCCAGGCCCGTCTTATCGTGACCTCCCCTTACTCCACTATCCCACTCTGTAGGTTTGGTGTCTGTTTTTGGTGGAATAGTGTTTAGATGCTGAGTTCGTCTGATCGTGACTCCCCCTTACTCCACTATCCTGCCAGTTTGGTATAAATCCCCTATGTAGTTTAGTGTTTAGATGCCGGGCCCGTCTAAACGTGACCCCCTCTTACTTCACTATTCTACTTAGTCCAACTGTGTCCATTAGGGCGTGGATTTGTTCGAAGATTTGCAGTTTCAGATCTGGTCTCGAGAAGAGTAGGTTCTTAGTGTTGAATGGTATGTTGTTGGTCTCCATTGTTCTCACTAGTTCCCTCCTCTCCTCCTCGTAAACCTCGCAGTCTACCAGGACATGGTTGGCGGTACATTCTTCTCTGCACTCACAGATGATGACTTGGTGTTTGTAGTCTCGCAGTCGCTCTTTCACCCTTAGCTTCGATATAAGTCTACAAATATCTCTTCTAGGGTGATGAGTGTTGTCTTTGTGTAGATCTTGTCATCCAGCCGGAATCTGTATGTGTCAAGTTCAACGAGATTTAATTCCCAGATTGAATTGACGTGTCTTTTGACCATACTGTAGATTTCCGTGGTGCTGTAGTCTATGGTGCGGAATGGTGCTGTGTCCTTGAGACCTTCATTGGCGAGTCGATCTGCCTCCTCGTTTCCTCTAATGTTGACATGTGATGGAATCCACACGAGTTCTACTTTGCTTCCCTTCTCTAAAACCCTCTGGTACAGCTGCCTGATTTCCAAAATGACTTCTGGTCTTGAGTCCGAGTTGTCATTTTGGATTGAAATCAGACTGCTCAGAGAGTCGCTTGGAATGACGAACTTACTAGTCTTTTGATGGGAAATCCATGATATACCGTCACGAATGGCCACAAGCTATGCAGTGTACACCGAACAGTTATTGGGGAGTTTCCTGCTTATTCTCTGTTCCCCGTTTGGCAGGTATGTTCCAAACGATCTGGTGCCCCTTTCAGGATTGCGTGAGCCATCCGTGTACACATGGTCCCAGTCATCAGACGGCCAGTTGTCTTCCAGGTGTTCTAGAGAGAAAGCACGTGCAGCAGTGGGGTTGTTTTTCTTGTCGGTTTTCTGTAGTAGATCTAGATTAACCGGCGGTATAGGGAGCGTCCAAGGGGCGATCACTGGGGGGTCGTGTTCATTTATCACGAGCTCCCCCAGTCGCAGTTCCTTGATTGTTTCCCTGATACCCTGGCCGAAGCTTTTCTTTCTAGGATCTCTCACATATCTTGTATTTTTTAGACTGACAAAGGTTGGGGGTCTTTCGCCCAGTTGCGAGATCTTAGCCCAGTACCTTGTCGCTAGTTCTTTTCTTCTTAGGGATAGGGGCAACTCCCCGACTTCCTGCAGTAGTGCCTCTCTCCCAGTCCCTTCCCCTACGCCAGTCGCAATACACAGAGCTTTGTATTGGATGGTGTCAAGCTTCCTTAAGAGTAATGGCGCGCAGTTCATGAAGGCCAGAGAGCCGTAGTCTAATATAGATCGTATTAGAGCAAGATACACCATCATTAGTGTGACTCTGTTGGCCCCCAAGTGCTGCCCGTTATTTTCCTCATTAAGTTTAGGATTTTGGTGCATCTATCTACAGTCTCGTCGATGTGCGGTTTCCAGGTCAGCCTTCGGTCAAAGATTACGCCAAGGAACTCGATGGTTTTCCCGTTCATACACAGAGTCATTCTGCTTATCCCTCTATCCCTGCTTACAAGCATGCCGACTGTTTTCTTCTCCGAGACTTTGAATCCCCAATCGTTTGCCCATGCCATGAATTTGTCTAAGGCCTTCTGCAATTTCTTTTGTAGTTCACAGAAGTTCCTCCCTTTCCTCCATATGGTACTGTCATCAGCAAATTTAGCTAACTCAGTTTTGGCGTCGAGGTAGGACGATTTCTGTATGTCGTTAATCATGATATTGAAGAGAGTGGGACTGATAACCGATCCCTGAGGCGTGCCATTTTCTAATGTTTGCTCGGCACTCAGAAATCTGCCAACATTCACCTGTATCTTTCTATCGCTCAGAAAGCTTTTGATCCACCGAAACATTATGCCCGTTATACCAATACGTCCTAACTTGAAGAGCAGCCCGTCTAGCCAGAGTAAATCGAAAGCCTTAGTTAAATCTACGAATACGACACATAACAGGTTCCCAGAGAGGAGTGCCTGCGACATGACTTGCTGTAGTCTCACCAAGTGGTCCGTTGTTGAACGCCCTTTCCTGAACCCGCTTTGATTTTCGTCGATCAGTCGGTTGCTCTCCAGATAGAACTGTAGTCGTATGTTAACCATTGTTTCCAAGGTTTTGCACAGTGTGGATGTCAAACTTACTGGTCGATAGGTCTCAGCCTTTGTTCTCTCTTTACCTGGTTTTGGACGTTGGCTTTCCGCCATTCTTTAGGTACCTCTCCTGCCAGCCAGGATGTGTTGAAGAAGTTTAGTAGTATCCCTTTGGCATTTCTAGGCAGATGTTTGAGCATCGAGTACTTTACTTTGTCCTCACCAGCCGCACTATCCTTCTTGAGGGAAAGAGCCTTATTTAACTCCTCCTCAGAGAAGGGTAGATTGATTGGTTTAGCCCCTTGATTAGGTTCAATTTCTAATGAAGGGTGCTGTGAGTAAAAGATTTCCTTTCTCTTCAGAAACTCTGGTGATTGGTTTTCGTCCCTGCTTGCGTCAGCGAAAGCTTTTGCAAGTAGATCTGCCTTTTCATTGCCGTTGGTAACGTACTCATCTCCATTCTTTAGGTTTGGTATGTTGAATGATCTGCGCTTCCCGTTCATGGCGTTCAGCTTCTTCCAGACGGCACATGTTTTGCGTTGAAATCCCCGCAAAACACAAATTCGCCCTGCGGAAGCTGGTCGAGAAGTGACTGGAAGTCAACTGGTTTTCTCGTGACATCTGGGGGTACATAGACATTCACTATTGTCAATTTTGTATTATTGCTCAATGTGATGGCTATGCCCATTGCTTCTAGAGGGTCCTCTACGTCCAGCGAAACAGAAATATAATTTAAGTTATCACTGACGTAGATGGCAAGACCACCGCCACGTGTCGTGCTGCCCGGTCTGTCCCTTCTCTGACAAGTGTATCCGGGCAAGTAGATGTCGTTCTTGGTTGGTAGTAGCTTGGTTTCTTGGAGGCATATTACATCTTTGGGGTTGCGGGTGATGTATTTTCTCCGCTCAGCACATCTGGGGGGCCAGTCCATTAACGTTTAGTTGTAGAACTTTTACCTGGCCCGCCATGATGACTGTCCGGATGGATGCCTCTCTGTCTTGTCTATTTATTGGTCAATTGGCGTTTCACATTCCATAGGAGGTACCTCATTAGTGTTCGTCTTTGGTGTTAAAACCGGCAAGCAACTGGGCATATCGCCAGTGCTGTAGTGACGAACATGAGATATCCTTCTACGGAGTGCGAGGTTTGCCGTTTGATCGCCTTTTGTGGTTTCTTCTTCTCTTGATCTTTTTTTACCGTGTTGATTGAATTAATCATGACACACAGGACATCGGGGTTGACCATGTGTGTCCTTATTTTGCCGAGTAGGTTTGTCATCTTGGTAGTTTGGTCCTCATTGGACACGGCCACCCGGAGGAACTCGATCATGAAGTCACTTTCCGTTTTAAATTTAGGAATGAAGTGTGATTCATGAACATTCGTTTTCGGTTTCTCTTCCTTCTTGGATTTGGTCTTATTCTTTGGTGTTGGTTTGTCTTTTTGGTTGGGTGCCTTGGTGGGTTTTTTCGGCGTTGTTTGGGATGTCGATGGAATCGGCCCCGGAATTGGTTTTGCAACCGGAGCCCTATTCCTGACATCTTTTGTCCTCCCTTCCTTCTTTTTTCAGCATCAATGAGGCTTCATTGAAACTTACTTTATCTTTTACCTGGATCTTTAGAGTTTCCTTGGTGTTCTGGATTTTCGGGCATTCAGGAGAGTTCGCTGCCTGACCGCCTTTACAGTTCGAACATTTTTTTTGAATGCCCGCCCTGCAGTCGGTCGCCGCATGACTCCCCCCACACTGGGCGCACACAATCTTTCCTTTGCAGTACTTGACTGTGTGCCCCAGCTTCTGACAGTTGGCGCACTGCCTTACCCTCTGTACATAGGGGTGAGTACGTCGGTTGAGGTAGACGATGTTAATTGCCTCGGGCGCTGTACCTTTCTTGAAGGTTAGGGCGACGCTTCCCTGGTCCTTCCCCTCGGCCACTTTAAACCGATATACCTCGGTTGCTTGGTACCCCCTCTCTATTAGATCCTCCAGAATTTCGTCCCTGGTATATTCGGCCGGTATCCCATGAACAACCACCTTGTCTATTTACAAGGTGGATGGTTCGGACACCGTCACGGTCATACCGAGAAGTAGGTTCTGGGCCAGCGCTAGGTCCATGTCAGACCTACTTTTTAGGGCAAGTCTAATATGTCCCGGCACTGCGATCTTTATGTCGGGTATGTTGATAATACCCCACTTACTCTTCAATTCCTTGCCCACGGCCGTAAGTTTGACTCCTTGGAAGGACTTACCTTCCAGTGGCCTCACAAGTACGACGTGGGTCTGTTCTTCTCTCCTTTTTGTCGCAGGAAAGGACTTTGGTGCAGGGCTGCTTTTAAAAGCGTCAGCCATTGACATGGGTGAGCTAGCCTCTGTCGCCATCGTTCTTATGCTGCCGAAAAGTAAAATCGAAAACAAAAGGAGGGACGACTGAACAGTGTTGATTACGGTTGTATGCTGTTGTTAATTAATGGCGTAAGCTGATATAACTGTTGTTAACCCTTTCCACAAAGAGCTGCTAGTCAATCAGTGTTATTAATACTAATTAACTATGGGTTCCTATTGCTTGTATGAGTTTACTTAACCGTTATGAGGCTTGGTAACTATAATAATAATTTAGATTGTTAGTGTTGTTTTAAGCTGGTATAACTGTCGTTAAGCCTTTCCACAAAAAAGCCGCTAGTCAATCAGTGTTATTAATACTAATTAACTATGGGTTCCTATTGCTTGTTTGAGTTTACTTAACAGTTATCAGGTTTGGTATTTATAAAAGAGATTTAGCTTGTTGGTGTTGTTTTAAGAGGTTTGTGACGAGTTCAATCAGTTGATTGGCTTGTACACTAAGCTTCTTGGTTATTAGATGATAGAAAGAAGAGTAGAATAGTTAAATAAATGAAGAGTCGGATAAGGAAAATAATGGAAATAAGGAAAGGATGAGAACGAAAAATAAATAAAAATAAATAAATAAATGGAGTTAAGAAGTTGGTATATAGGGAGAATGAAAAAACAAATAACAAAAAGTAAAAAAGGGTGAGGGGAAGGTAACTAAATAAAATTGATTAAAAATGTAACAAATAAAATAGAAGGAGGAATTAAGGAAATAAGCTTATATCTGATATAAAAAAAGGAAAAATAGTATCCTAACAATGAAAAGAAGCAAAAACAAATGGAAGAACAAAATAAAATAAAATAAGGTAGATAGAAAAGAAAAAAATGAGAACAGCTTATACCTTGTGAAGGTATAAAAATAAAGACAACCTTAAAAGTACTTATGGACTGGAGGATCTTTGCAGAATCTAGTAGTCCTGGGTTTGAGGAGTCTTTTAGAGTCTGGCTAGGCTACTTTATCTATGATAAACTCAGCAATAGCTTTGGAGCTCTGTGACTGATAGATATACATGCAATCTTTTAAAATATCATTGTATGCTACACCGAACAAAATTACTTACTATTGCATTAGAATATCTAACATTTTGGTAGACAAAGCAAGCTGAAGAATTAAGCAATTATTTTAATGTAATATTCACGTGGGAGACATAGGTACGTCTACATTAACGTGAGTATGACATGGATTAACAATTTGGAATTATAAGCGGTTTCTCTTGTCTTGTAATGCGTGAATAGGGATGTAGACCTTTAATTGACCAAAATCTAAACACGATGGTTTCCTTTGTTTTACCACAACAAACCCTGTGTGTGTGTGTCAAAATGGTTTAACCCTCATTATGTTAGTACCACACAAAAACAAATTATTTTAAACTCAATTACCATGTTCCACTGTTGAAAACACAGTTTGTCACGATATTTATGGTTAGCTTTTTTTTCTGACCGCATGTCACGCAAACCGTACAGTATGTGACTGATTGGCTACAATACAGATAACAGTATGAAACATGGACAACTGAGCATGGATGTGTTGTCAGGAGGTGGTTGAGCACAAATTGCAATTTCATGTGATATCAGCATTCACAAATTCTAGTCGCGATCACCCACCATCGTCGTTTTGCACTGAATCAATCAGCCCAACTATCGCTGTTTCAAGAGTCCTATAAATAATAGTGTTTTAAGTGCTCTCGTGCAAAATGGTTTGACCATCAACATTCGTCGTTTTACACTGAACCAATCAGCCGATCTTCGAGTCTTACAAATAGTACTGTTCAAAGGACACTCGTGCAAAATTGTTTGCTGTATATGGATTGGGTGGTCGATTGTTTATGGCTGAGTTTCATTCTCAGTCTAACTTAGCCCTCATTTTTGGTCCTCTCGAAATTTACATTAAATAGGGCTATTTAATATATAGCCATGTTTTGTAGTGTCGAATCCTTTGTAATGTCTTAATAGCACTTCTTACCTTTATATACGAATATCCAGTGTATCAGTGTAACCAGTAATACCAAGTTGCTGTTGATAGTCGTGCACAACCAGTTTATTTTTACATACCAGGGCATTTGTCTGAATTCACCTGTAAAATAATAAATAGAGAATAAGTAATAGTAAAACAGCAGTTGTGTCCACTCTACTCTCTCGGAAAACACTTTGCTGTATGAAATGTGTCAGTAGCGTTAGTCATCACATTCACACACCCTTCAGGTCAAGAAATCATGTCTATAAGCATACCCGTCAAGGTACCTGAAGTGATAATAGCATTGCCATCAAAAATATCCGTTACACCCGGATCCCTTCCCGGACCGATTCCCGAGACCCAGGAGTTTCTTCTAGAAATTACGAGATTTAACAATTTTTAGCGAACGTCTACACAAGTAATGATGGGATTTAACGTCCTGCATTTCTGCACCAGACAGGCTAATGAAGATGGGGTCGAACCAAAGCAACTAGACAATTGCAACCCCAATATAATGGGAATCTTGACAATCTTAAACTTAGAGCTGTAATGGTATTTTTAAGCCCCCTCCCCCCACCACCGGAAAATATATCCAAACGACATGTACTATAATAAACATATTGTATTTCATATTAGCTGTTTAAATTACACTGTGTCTATGAATCGAGCCACATTTTAAAAAAAAACCATCGTCATATTTTTATTCTCACAGAAACCAAAACTAATATTCAATATACAATGCGTTCAGATATCAACATACATCTACACGGAGAGGGTGCTTATCGAATTTCATACGCAACAGAATATGTTATTCACGCTTTTTGTTAGTTGATCAGGAATAATATTTCCGCTTCAATTAGCGTACATGTGATATTATCACTGGTACTTATCATCGTTTAGTGAAGATGTTTTCAGACCACTTATGTAAAAAACTGACACAGAACCTTATTGGATAACTCTCAAATTATCAATAATATGTACTTCAAAGGCAGCTTTCTAGAGAATAAAAAAGAGTTTCGACATAGAAACGGCGTCTGAACAAATCAAGAACACTTAATGCGTCCATGTCCGATCGAAATGTTGAAGCTTAATTCAATATCTTAAGATCTGTACATAACACATGTTCTGTTTTCTGTTTTAAGTACATATGATCACTTATGTAAGGTATTATTTATCGGGAGAACCGATTCTGTAAGGGAACGACTGTTTTAGACTATGCCCCCTTCATTACAAAGCGTTATAGAAAAAAATGTTATAAATTATGTTAAAACCACGCCCCCACACAAACAGGAAATGACCGTGTTCATCATAATGTATCGCTCAAAATGCAGATAAATTAATGTGCTTGAGTGTAATCAAATAAACCCATTCATAATTAAATATACATTATGTAAGATTAAGAATAAGAGTTGACAGTTATCACTATAATAGTTAAAAGATAGATAATGAAAAGGAAATATGTTGAACATTTCAGTAAAATAACTTCATTCTGAGCGGAGATATCATCGATTGTTATTGCTGCCGTTGTTACAATAATAAACACAGTATTGGATTACCCCTTTTAAATTTAAATCGTATTTAAATCTGTTGAAAATCGAGAGTTGATTATGGTCTTGGAAAGTTAATAATGTCTAGTTAATAATTTATATAACATTTAAGGTCTAAATAAAGACCTGCAATAGGCAGAATTCTTGGATAATGTCTCTTAAATAAAATAAACCTTTACCAAAAGTAGCAACATGGTCTTAACCGCGAATAAGATTTTCTTCATTATCTGAAATATCATCACATATATGAAGCAACAGGGGAGAAATCTTATATATAATATAGGAATGTGTACAACTGCCGGCGTTAACATACATGCCATTACATACAATCAAGTCGGTGGTGACAGAACTAATTAACTTTTTGTTTCTAATTATTTGTAAATAATTTCTGCATAGAGCGTGATATCCTATCATTGACAATCTTTATGGTGACATTTTTCTGCGTTTGCGTCTTCAATAATTGAAGTCATGGCTTTTTCTATTTCAACACGAACCTGGATTTATTTGAAAATAATTTGTTGGGTGCTTCTGTTAATTATGATAACATTCATTCTTAATTTGAATATTATAAATATATTTTTATTAGAATCCATATTCGTTCAGAAAAGAATATGGTAGTGACGAAAAGATTGGAATATGCCGATACATGTACGAGCGAGAATTAATCTGTTTCTGTTGTACAGTCTTATCTATGTGGTTACATTTCCACAGATCGTGGCAAGAAACCGGTGTGTAAATCCTTCATAGTAATAATGCTTAGTGTCAAATCTAAATTGTACACACAGACTTTAAAAGGTGGAGAGTCATTTTTATTTGTATTACGATTTTGGTGAACATCTTATATATATATATTCATTGGTGAATCGTAACCTCTCGAAAAATCTCAAATACCAATGAATCGATAGAGGTTTATATGAATTTAACCAAAAGTCGGAGAGACAGGATCTTCGGTGGCCTAAGCTTTAGATGATAATATCTGTCATTGGGTGGTTACGAACCCACACACGAACATGACAATGAGTTAGGTCGATTTCTTGTGGGTGCTAAAGACCCCTACAGACAAGCGGATTGTTGAAATAAAACTACCATAGTTTAGTTTTGAAATGGTCCAGATTGTGTCTTATAGTCGACGTAAAACCCAATTTCTTCCAATTTTATTGCAGTTGAAAACCTGAAAATATGTACTTTCGATGGCCTACACTACATGAAGATGTGACCAGTTGTACTCGAAGGTCGTGTCAGGGGTCGTACGAGCGGCTTTTGACCCTATGACGTCAGACATTGATTAAAAAATCAGCGTTGACGTTTCTAGTGGTTTACCCACAGTTCCGTGCATGGCACACCAAGAAGTCGCCGTAACAGACCGTTTCATTGGCTACCCCACCCCACCCCCACATCATCCAGAACACGTCAATGATAACAACTCTTCCAGATCCTAGTGTAGTAAATACAAGTAAAACGAAATTTGGAACTATAAAAAACGAAACGAAATAGGATCTGTGTTTTAATCAGATTGCTTAGAAGATGGTATAGTGAATATTTGTAATCATACCTTTGTGGAATTTGCGTTAATTGCATAAAATCAAACTGGCTTCAAACACATACCATTTGGATATGTTCGTTTTATAGAGAATACAATATGTTCTTATTACTATTCCGAGTCTGTTATTGTAGAACATAACAAAAAATCTAATTATTCTCTCTTTGATAAATAAAACACCAAGAAAAAACCCCCAACATATCAAAGTCAGCTCCACTTTTTCTAGTAATTATACATGCATTACTACATTACATTGTATCAGCAGATATTGATTGGAAACCCTAATAAGAAAGAGAAATCTTAATTTGTCGGCCTTTCGTGACAGTCATAAAAGATAGCTGTTCTACAGAATATTACTCAAAGATAACAAATCCACAATTTTCCAGTTGCCGGCATTGTAGAATCGAGATCGATGAAAATAATTAAAAATGTATCTTCAGAAAAGGTTTCTTCTTTTGAAATCTAAGCGGGAAATGTCGACTTCTGGCATTTCAAATGCATGAATGAATCTACTTCATTTAGATTTGAAGGAGAATTTTAATGGTAGGTTTTCGCTCTTCTGTCATGGCGTTCATATTAGATTGAAAACCTTGTTTAAGCAACAAGACAGAAAAAAGACCGACAATGACGTCTGAACTTTATCCAATAGGAAGCAATATGCTGATAAAATTTAGATTTTTCTTTTTAGAAAAAATTAAAATAGAGTTGCCATGGTTGAGAAGGCTAAATTCGATTTTTTTTTAATGATGCCTGTCTAATTTACTTTGCCTTGCGTATCTGAGTTTAAGTGTCCGTCAGATTAGAATGATCTACTCTAATTAGGGTAATCTCAATGCAATTAAAATTACGTATCGCATAAAGCGGAAGTCAGTTTTTTTTACTCCATTTAGTTCGTTTGGCTAATCTGATATAAATACAGATCTAATTTTCGTTTCGTTTTTTTTTAATATTTTCTAAGGTTTGGAGACAAACAAATCAAAAAGTTCTGAACTACAAAATGCGAAACAAAATATTGTTCTTCATTGGGGGGTTGGGATGGCCGCTTCGAGCTCTAGTGTGAGTGTATGTGGCGCCTTCTCAGCCTCGTTTATTTACTCCCGGTACTCCGGTTTCCTCCCACAGGAAAGACCCCTGCGCGTGCGCTAAGATAATACACACAAAAAAATGAATAAAATAAGACTTGTCTGCGATATCACCTTCGGTGGAAGCGGGCGTTAAACACTCAGAACAACAACATTGTTCTTCTTTTAATCAGATCAGTTTTGGTATCTCAACACTGACTTTATACGTGGATCTAACATTTAAAATGTAGACAAATATGTGCCCACTGCGCTAAGCATTTCAATACATTTAGTTCAATCGACACTTTTATTTTTTTTTTACAATCATAAAGTTCATGTCCGCGTACAGGTTACATTTTTTTCCCTCCTTTTTTGTTGTAGTTTCTAAAGAGATTTCATTTTTTGTGAATTTGCGAGGAAAGCATTGTCAATTTTTTGCCCGCCTTTAGATTTAATTCTTTCATTATAAATCTCATCTACGCTTTTTTGGCCCCCCAGTACCGTTTCTAACCTTTTTAGAGATAATGCTTGTAACCATATTTGCTACAGTATCTAACTGAAGAAATATTCTTCAAAAATACATTTGCTGTGATTTGTATGAGCATTTTGAGGGTCAGTATAATTTTGATTTTATATTTGAAATAAGACGGCAAGATATCAGTATGTGTATCCAATTTTCAATCGTCTATGTTTTAATAGTATTGCACGAGAATGAGTCCCTTAATAATAGATTTAATTTTGATAAAATACCATTATTTGTGCTCATGGAATTTATTGCTTAGATAGAAAGATGCTACTTTGTCAGGCAACAGCAATTTCATTTTGAGTTCTTCTGGCTTCGCCCACGTCGGAATCAATCATTATTTTCGATACAATTTCTATGCTTTTGCCACTTTCTCTAGTATGTCGGAAATTAATTCTAAATATCTTGCAAAAAAAGGTCTTTAAATTGTATTTAAATTTCGCTTCCTTGACGTCTTAAAAGCCCATTTAAATATTAGAAAACTAAAACAATTCGTTTGGCTTCTCTTTTTTTGGCTCCCCCAAGATCCTAAAGAACTAAGAGAATCAAATTAGTGGCCTTATATAAATGTATAAACTGTTATCGCAACAATAATGTACATTATTTATTACATTCTTCTAAATATAACAAATCAATAAAATTGTTAGTGTATAGAATATATTAAATATATTAATAGACAGGTTGGTATTCTTTAGACAGCAATATCTCTGTCGATTATTCTCTCGAGTATATCAGAGCATTATGAGCATATAGCGCATGAAATGACGTTTTACGTCCTCCTTTTCTGCCCCACCCCTGCTAATGAAGGCTGGCAAAAGTCGTATGTTTTAGATACAAATAAAATGAATGGGGTTTAACCTTCTACGGCATACAGTGTGCTATGGCCTGCTATTATTTTGAACACCAACTATCAAGGATTCTTTTACGTGCACGCCAATGTTTTTCGTCCCAACTGAATGATTAGACACTGTCCTTGTTAAACCTTCCGTCCTGCACCACTGACAAGATGAAACCACACCGGAAAATCCCGAGGAACATTCTCGGCAAACACCGTAGAAAGCCAATATACATAAGCCAAAATAAAACAAAACGAGCGAAAAGTGATCTTTAGACAGTGATTTAGACGATTAAAACAAACCCCTAAGTTTGATACCATCTTCAGCGAGATGTTCATGAATAATTTATCCTTCAGATGTTCAGTAAAAACAAAGATGATAAGTAATGTAACCTTTAAAACTTATAACTTAAGATTGATCGGTTTTATCCTTTAGAATTTTAATGAAAAAAACAAAGATGGTGATCGTGAAATCCGTGAAAAGCAATGTAAACTTTAAAGGTTATAACCTACGCTAGGATTCATCTTTTTTAAGATTCAATTCAATATCATCCAAAGTCTTCGACATTGAAAACGCGAATTGTTTGTCAATTTAAATGAACATTGATGTTGTGATCTTACCTGGAAAAGATGGGCTTCTGATATCCAATATTTAAGACAAAATAAACATTTTACCATTGGTATACGAATCGTGTACCATAATGCGTTTCAGTGCCATTTGCAACAAGGGACTCGAAGAATGAGGCTAGACATATTCCACAAGTTATGTCAAACGGTAACCTCATATTCTTATCTGGAGAGCATGCGCAATAAATTCTATCGGTGTAGACTGGAATAACCAGGTGCGAGAGATTGCCATTCGATTGAGACTTCTAGCGTATTTCGCCGAACATAACTGATCAGAAATTGCAGTAAAAACAGAAACGATTAAATGTAAATCAGTTTATATACATTCATATTACATTATTATATGCGTTGAGACCCATTGGTGTCAATTTCTAGGTCCCAAACATTAAAGATTCAGCTCCTTTAAGGATATGAGACGCACATAATAAGGCCATTTTATTTCAATGTGCAATGTGATGTAGGAGAATTTTGCCCCAACAGCGGCGATTCCGCCTACTCTTCTTCGATTTACATCTGTCAAGGGTTCACTGTGTACCTCGGTTCTATTTGAAAATCCACTATTTGACAAAGTATACATTTGTTTTTATTTCGGATTATTGTGCCTTTAAGTTATTTCCATATAAATTAGATTAGACATGCAGTTACAACTTTATCAATAACTATTTCCATATTTATGTATTATTAAATACATACGGTAAATTTCAGTAGATATGAAAACACAGGTGTTTCATTCTCTAATATAATTTATTTAATAGTTTATATAGGGAAAATAGCTCTTAATATTATTATGATGTATTGATTATTCAGAACTTCTCCAAGCTGTTATAAATAAATAAAATAAATTCTATTTTGATATGTTGTCATACATGTATTAATAAATATGGAGAAAAAATTATTCGCGTTGATTTTATTATAGTATCGAACTGTAGTGTCTCTTAACTTCGGAAATCCAAACCAAACTATCCCGCGATTACCTACAGCGTTGAGGTGAATACATATAAGGCAATGTATAATTATGCTTATCGTTACTAAAACGCGTAATAAAACGTCTGGGAAGATAACATAGCTAACACATTCTATTGTAATGTGGTATTATTTCATAATAGCTGTTATAAAACAAAGTTATTACAAAGCAAAGTCGATAAATGCTATTATGAAATATGAGTTATTGGTTTCTATTCAACACGTGCGACGTGTAATAATATATTTCATATATTTAATCTGTCTATCTGTCATAGAAAACAGATGTTATCATTTCATATACCGATCCACTCTATAAATATCACCTTGAAAACAATATAAACTATACATTTACACGTATATATAACAGGATAATGCCATATTTAGAAGTCCAACATTCTGGAAGAAAACTCAAATATAGACTTTCAGATATTATGAATATTACTTACAGAGCAAAACACACGGTACATTTATAAGTAATATTATAGGACATGCTCTAAACAAAGGTCTGAAATTCTAAAAGACTTTCAGCCAATACTCAATAAATATTACTTTGAGAGCAAAATACACCATACATTTAGATGTTAAATCATTGGACATGCTATAAATAAAGACAAAATATTCGGGAATAAACTTCAAATAAAGACTTTCAGACATTATAAATATTGCTTTGAGATCAAAACACACCATACATTTAGATGTATGTATAGCACATTCTATAAATAAAGGCAACATATTCCGGAATAAACTTCAAATATAGACTTTCAAACAATACACAATAAAAGTAAACTTATGAAAAAGAGAGAATATCTACCCAACTTCGATTGACTCTTACGTAAATTATTTCCAACTAAAATTCAGATTGCCTTTTTAAATTTCTTTAATTTTCTTAAATCCTTTCTCGGCGTATGAACAAACTGTGTCTCATTTTTGTCCCAGAACATCGACGCCAAAATGGTAGCTAAATTGCGTTGTTTAAAAAATGTTTACTATTATCTAAACGACACCTTTCAGCACTATGGTGGTTATGCTACTATCTATTTTGAGGTGTACTACATGTACAATTAACTGGTCCTTTGTGGTGTACTACATGTAGCCTACAATTAACTTGTCCTATTCTTCGTACGAAATTTTTACATTTTGGGCTAAAGGGTTATTTTGAAACTAACATACGGTAATTCAACTATATGCTATGACCACGTATAAGATGTCATAGAGGGGAATTGTGCCACGACATCGGAATTTCCGTCTACTCTTCATCGAATTCCAACCTACAGAGGTTCTTTCACGTACACTATCAATAATATACCCCGGTATAATTAACGAATTCTTACCTTTAACAATATCGGGTCTATGAAGATAAATCTGTATAACACAAATGGCATCCATGGTAGACACAAAGGCCAGTAGAAAGGACGTCCAGTGAGTTAAATATGTAAACCATTGATAATGTACATAATTGGGAGGTGTCCAATAATCACTGATTGTACCGTTTAATATCAGCATAAATATAAAACATATCGCCCATACTGATCGCCATAATATATATGTAAATACTGACTGGATACACTGAAATATAAACATAATATATACTTAAATACCGACTGGATACACTGAAATGTGTACACATTACACACTTAAATACTGACTGGATATACAGAATATGGACATATTACATTCTTAAATACTGTCTGAATATACTGACTTATGCACGTATTAATACTTAAATACTAACCAAATATGGACATATTACATACTTAAATACTAACTAGATACACTGAAATATATACATGTTACATACTTTAATACTGACTGGATATACTCTATATGGACAGTTATATACTTTAATACTAAATCGATACACTCATAAACTAACACCCATAATATAATGAATGTTACTGAATTAGAGACATATCAATCATTTAAATAAAGATGGGATACATTAGAATATGGACATATACTTTAATATTGACTGCTTTGACTGAAATAATATCTGAAGAGCACATCAAGTGGTCATATGGAAGTTGTGTGTACTTGAAACCAGTGTTTATTATAAACACTTTAGTCAATTGCAACACCATTCTGATTAAAAATATTCGATATATGACCATTTATATGTCATGTCTCTAAAACACTTTTCTATTTTTCGAGTACAGCTTTAATACAGTTGATTGCCGCGTGACGTCACAGGGACCACACATCTTATCACTGAATACACAAGCTGATGTGGATTGACGGGGCGCTTCACCATTAAGGACAATATTGGTGCCAGTCATTATCACATATGTGATAGAACTGGTTAAACACGTTCCAAATATAATTATTTTATCACAGAGATCATTGCTACGATAGATGCGTAATCAATGCTTCAACAATCGGAAATGACGAACGCAAAAGGAAAACACGAGTTATCCCTTTATATAACTGAATGCAGTGACGGGTGATAACAGATACATGGGCGAATTTCTGCTCACTAATAATTTCTTCGAAGACCAAAAGTTGTTTTATGGGACTGTGAAAGGATATCTGACAATTCATAAACAAAATTGACTCTCACTAGATAAGAGAACATGAAAGAAAAATAGAAAAAGTCCGTGCATTACCATGTTTTTATAAGTATAGAATGAATAAACACACGTGAATGTGCGGACTGTTTCTATTTTTCTCATGTTCTCTTATCTAATGACATGCAATTACTTTTTTGAATTGTCAGATATACTCTTACAGTCTCATATAACAACTTTTGGTCTTCGAAGGAATTTTTAGTGAACAGAATTCGCCTATGTATCTGTTATCACCCGTCACTTCAGCCAGTTATATAGTGGGATAACTCGTGTTTTCCTTTTGCGTTCGTCACTTCCTATTGTTGAAACATTGATTATTCATCTATCGTAGCAACGATCTCTGTGATAAAATAATATTTGGAACGTGTTTAACCAGTTCTATCACATATGTGATAATGACTGGCACCAATATTGTCCTTTACCTAGTCTAGTATCGTTATACTAGCCAATGCCGCATTATCTTTAATTCCATTATCGAGAATTGTGGTAGTCTTACAAAAGCAGATACTGTTCATTTTGTCATAAATTTACCAAATGCAGTACGGAAAGAGTGGGCTGCTTTAATAAATTATTCAAATCCTGATTTGTCAACTTAAGATCACAACGGTGATTTGCAATAAACATTTGTTATGTTCTACGGCACAACTTTATTCAGTGTTTCGAAATACTCAAACAGAAAACAAATTTACGAGTTCCATTCCTGCAATTCAATCGTTACCCTCCTTTTTCAACATCATATCAGTTTATGTTTGTTTTTTTTTGTGTCAGTTTTTTTGGGTTTTTTAAAATTAGTTAACAGTTTCTCAACAAATAACACACACATTCATTCCTTTTTCATTATTAACATCTTTCAAAGAAAATAATCGAAATAGACAGCAGATACCTGTGACTTTCTTGTCGTCTACTTACACCGATATCTTTTTTAATTTGTAAAATTGAAATCCGGCGAAATTATTCGATAAACACCATTATGTGACCTATTTAAATGGCATCGGAATTTAATTCACAAAGTTCCTTTTAAAAACATTGTGCCCTTTTTGCAACGTTAAACCTTACTTTAAATCAGTCCGAATTGAAAAAGAAAACCTGCTATTACAACACCGCTCTAAATATTCTTCTTCCATTCTCTAACTGACCAATAACATCAATAATACAAATGTTAATGAACTAAATGTATATGATTATTACTTGAAACACACTTCTTTAGTAAACGCCGACATAATTAATTACTTATATTGGCTTCATTGATGTTCATATTGGTGATCAAAATGGTACGGGAATATGGCTATAGCGACTGTCTTGGTTATGGAATTGATTCTAAAGATAAATCACTCTTTTAAGCTACGTCAATTTGTCTCGCTCATTTTATAAACAAAACAATTATTCTGTAGTTGTTTTATTTTATTAGGGGATTAAGGAATCAGTCAGGCGTTAATGGGTACATACCTTGGGTGTGCATAGGTAATTAAACATACATTATGCAAGATCTAAATCTCATTATTGCAAGTCTTATTTAGGCTTCAGATGTTAAAGAAATTATAAATTAGATCGATATTTAAACAACAAGCCCAAAATCAACTCTGTAGACCCACGCCACGGATGGCTCGGCTACATCTTGGATTTAAATAGGATTTCACTGATTGATTAAATCAAAAATGGCGCCCCATGCGGAGATTATTAACCGTTACGTTGACGTCATCAGTTAGATCGAGGCTAAATGATAGAGTATACGAAGCGACGCCGCTGTTGAGCGATGCCGCATGTCAGTCAATTTGATTGAAAGTTCGATATATACGGCCTTGATATTATGTTCAGTTGTCGTTAAAATGAGAGTTTGGATGTTGGTATTATACGCTCTTTTGTCACTTGCATTTACAGAAAAATTATGGAAACTGATAAACATCGCAGCTAACATCACCAGTTGAATTGCAGCCCCATTGGATCACTGTAGTGTTTCCTATTTGTCTGCTTCGGGAGCCACGTCGTCACCTTACAGTACAAGAGTACACGCAGGCTAACAAGGAGTCGGCTATAATTATGCCTCATTGATTTGGTCCATTCCTTTCAAACTTTCTCTTCTTATCTATATAATAAAAGTCTTATTTTTAATTTGTAGTAAAAATAAATGTGATACGAATTGAACTGCAACCCCGTCTCAAGCCAATGAAAACGTTACTTGTTAATCGAGATTATGTCGGTGGAGTTAACGTCTTTCAAACTTTCTCTTCTTATCTATATAATAAAAGTCTTATTTTTAATTTGTAGTAAAAATAAATGTGATACGAATTGAACTGCAACCCCGTCTCAAGCCATTGAAAACGTTACTTGATAATCGAGATTATGTAGGTGGAGTTAACGCCTGTCAATCAAACGATCCGCCAAGGTGAAGATATATTTGACTACCATTTCTAGTCAAATATTACAACGATGATAACTTTGTTCAGAATAAAGTAATTTGACTGAAATTTTCAATATATTCTTCTTCCATCGTCTACTTTTGAACTGCTATAGCAAGAATGACCAACTCTCTATAAAAATCTCCCATAATATCTTTAAGGAATAAACATTCCTAATATGCATTTGGTCACGATGACGTCACAGGCGTCTCAGGGGAATAAGAGTGTTTTCGGTAATTGGCAAAGTCGTTTTACGAGAGGTCTATATTTGTGACTTTGAGTGAAGATAGCTGAATTAATCTTAAGCCGATTGGTGTGAACTCGCCGTAAAGTGGATATAGCAACTACTGGCTGTAAGTACATACAATTTAGTTTTCTCATTTTATGTGCTTTTTAATTAATGTTCCGTTTTGAAATCAATTATACTAATATTATAATTAAAGTAAAATGTGTTAGCTCTGTAAACTACTCAAATGAGCAGTGACATCAGGTGCTCCAAAAGAAGTAAGTATACCTTACTCCCTGCATCGCACCTGCCACTAATAATTGCTAACTGAAATGGAATGAAATGGGGTTAACATCTTCATCTTTTGTACCAACCGGGGTAATTAAGACGAACACACGCCATGCTATGTGCTGTGGGGGATATTTTTCCCGGATATCGGCTTTGCTGCCCACCCATTATCGAATTTCTTTATATATATGTACTTCTAAGAAAAACAAAAATATTTAGTTATTTTAAATACAGAATGAAATTTAATTAAGATTTTTTACAAAGATTAAAAGGGTACAGATAATTCTAAAAAAAGGAGCTTACCTGAAATCGGATAAAATCTTCCGGGTAAAGATAATCAAACAAGAAATTTCTAGGATGTAATTCTTCTAATGCAAATCGTTTACAATTACACATCTTGAATTTTCAATACCGTCAACAGGGTTTTATATGGTTAATATTAAGTGCAGTGGAACCGCACCACACACCAACAAGACAAACCTACGGACAGGATACAATACACACAGACACCTCAAACAGCAAACACAGGATCAACAAGTCCAGTTTCTATCTATAGCTGTGTATAGTTGTTAATATTTTATTGGAAATGACGTAGGGTACGGTGATAATCATATCAACTCACACGGATAAAATTATCTGCTGGTGTTGTAATTCAATTCTTTTGTAATGCCAGATAGAGTGGAAGTCTTAGCTATTGTGTGATGTGTACACACTGACGGCACCACAGACAACAAGAATCTATAAGCATAAGCTATCAAAAGCACGAACTACGTATATCCTCCAAGGCGCTACATACATAAGCTAGAAAATCAAACGAAAAACATACGGACACTAATGCAATAAAGCACCCTCCAAGAAATAAGCGCTTATTACAGTAATTCTATTAAAATAGGATTTTAACGGTGTTTTAATTTTACATGGGGATACATTCGATGATATGTATCTAGATCTGTGCCACAGCTATAAGTCAGAATTTGTTTGTGGTATAATATCCTTTGTTGAAAACAACTGCTGTTACACCTGGTGACACGTGATCTGTTGGCTATTCTCTACACTGTAAATAAAAAGGTAAATATATGTAGATACATACAAGTTTTGATACCCTTTGTAGTTATGTTTTTGTATTTCTTGTATTTTAAACAACTCGTGGATTTCAATTTGTAAAACTTGATTGTCTCTTGCACATATAAGATTAATTTTATAAGATTAATTTAACAGCTGTTTTTTATACACGTACCAGAATATTAATTAAACAGTCTTTTCATGTTTCATTGTATTAAGATTGATAGAATCATTGCTCTTTAAATTAATGATAGCATTATATTATATCCTTAAATAATTATTGGGTTCGCGTACATGTATTGTACAGATGTCAGATCTCATGCACTCAAATGTATGTTTGATAAGTTGATACATAAAATCAGCTATAATTTGGTAAAAATTTAATTCTGGGTTAATAACAAAATAACACGTCTGACACTCCTGGTCGTAAGTTTACTCTGTCCATATAAGGTTGGTTTTCGACGTCATTAGGCTTAATGACCAATCATTATAATTAATTACGTCATATATGACCGATTGGATAATTGAAAGTCCAAACCCAAAGCTACAAAACTATCATATCTCTGGGCATTTGTCAGATAGCCGCTAGATTCCAGAGGCAGAGGATGTAGCAATTTCTATCAGCAGTCTCCCAGCTAGTCTGGGTGGAATGGTATTGAGAGAATGACTTTATTGTAATCTATGCTTGTATCTTATGTAACCAGTGCTTGATATATAAAATGTAAAAACGAACTGATGCATTGTTATTCCTGGTAAGACAAGTGTCTTACCTAATGAGAAGATAACCGTCTTAATAGCGGAGATAAAAATATACACAACATGAGTCCTAAGAAGAGAATAAGAAACAAATACAACCAGAGACAGTAATAGGCGATCACAAGACTATTAAAATATGTAGCATAGAAGAGAGTATGTGTCACACGTTGGATGTGAGAGGTTTTTGTTTAATTGTACTTTCCACATCTAGCCAGCGACTCATAGCAATGCGTAGTGCTACACCATTCTGCTAATTCAACGGACTTTTCATATGTTTCATATGTCAACATATTATTCATATACGATTCATACAGTTAATTCAAGAGCCTTTTCATGTATGTTTCATGCTGTTAATTTTACAGCCTTTTCATATACTTTCCATATTGTTAATTTAAAAGACTTTTCAGATGTGTTTTATGTTATTAATTTAACGGACTTTTCATTTATGTTTCATACTGTTAATCCAAAAGTCTTTTATGTTTCATATTGTTAATTTAACGGACTTTTCATTGATGTTTCATGCTGTTAATCCAAAAGTCTTTTATGTTTCATATTGTTAATTTATGAACCTTTTCATATACGTTTCATACTGTTAATCCATGAGCCTTTTCATATACGTTTCATGTTGTTAGCAACCGTAAAATATGTATAATATGTTTCATACTGTTAATTTAACATAATTTTGATATGCGTTTCATGTTGTTAAAAAAGGTCTTTTCAGATACGCTTCACCGTTATGACTTTAGATGTCAACTTCTTAATTTAAAAAAAAAACGCTTTCAGAAACGTTTCGGCTTGTTTTCATTTGCAGGACTTTTTTTTAGTCCGAAAACCGTTCAATTCCGTTCAGTGTTTACAAAAATAAGATGAACTCGACATCTTGTGCAGGATATATTAATAAGGCAGGCAGTGCCTCCTATACATGTTGGTTAAAATTTCTTGATGGTCCTTTAATCCGACTGAAACCAAGCAAAGGAATTACAAACCGTTGATATTTTGAATTTGTTTTCTTTATTGAATTTCAAGAAGAAATCTACCTGAATAAAATTAAACGTGGAGTAAGTCGTTGAAGTCGTGAACAATTAGATATTGTTCGACAAATGCCAATGACGATATAGGCAAATTTAGACAACCCTTTGAAAGACGCTAAAAATATAATCGCGTTAGAGTTGATGTCAGAAGTAATTTGATTGGGACAGCCCTGTACGTGTCTTCATTTTATTGTTACACAAGACAACGAAGGAAACTTTCCAGTTTACTCGTCCAATCTGTTACTATCCTTTTGTGCTTTTCACCGGGAAATGATTGGTGAAGACAAGCGTGTGGAATCTAACAAAATTCAATCGTTCTGCTGTAATGACAGTGAAAATATCCAATTAAAGACCCGTCGTACTTCACATAATGTTGAATTAGGGTATCGTTGGTTTCAGCCATATATTCGCTAATAACCCATTACACAAGACGTTGGTTTCATCTATCTGCTTGTTAATATTCTATTAAACACATCGCTGATTTAATCTGCTCCACCAAGATCTCTTACGTTAGGACAGGATAATGAAGGAAGAAAATAGTAAATTGATTATTTTTAAAGATAAAATGGAGGATATATTCATCAAAATCCGCTTTTCTCACAACGAAATACGAACTAGTCAATCGTTTATGACATATATTTTATCCTTTTTAAAATTTTTCTTACTAAAATGCAAACTAACAGTCGCAGCATTCGATGAGTTTTGGAAGTCTGGTGCCCCCCCCCCAACAACCAAACAGAATTGAAAGATGTTTTTCAGGACTAGAGCTATGCGCCTAATGCCACCCAAACTACTGTACTTTAAAAATTCGCGTCAAATCACCAATAATGTCTTACAGACCAAAAGAAAGATTGCACCTTTAAAAGTTTGAATTAAATTTATAAAAACCATCAATTTCTTGGCATAAACTTGATTTTACTTTCGAAAAGACAATAATCAACTCTTATGCCCCCAGTGCTTTTAACACAGCTACAATTATAGCGGTTTACATTCTACTGGAACGCTCTAATACGCTAAATTATCTTTCAATAGCGAATTGCGTGTATATATATAGTTACGTCAGAGTTGTTCTATAGTATTGACATCTGATCTTTACCTCCACATTTGTTTGACTGGTACAAATAACGTCAGAAATCATTTTGTCAATTAATGTCATTCGTATTCTCTTCCTTCAGGATGTATGTTAATTTGACATGGAATTTAGCAATGAAGTATAAACAATACATTTCTTAATCTTTACATATGAAGTCAGGTTTACAATTGCAATTTTTTTGGAACTGACATATGACGTGGGGTTTAATATTAATGATTACATTATTTTAGGACTGACCTCTGAAGTGAAGTATAAGATTAATGTTTAAATTATTTTGGGACTGCCATATGAAGTGGAGATTAATATTAATCGTTAAATAATGTTTGGACTGATGGTATATCTTAGCTTTATTAATTATGAATTCGCTTGGAAATAAACTCTGTACGGGATGAGTGTCGGTAGTGAAGAGAAAATGGAAAAGGTCCGTTAAGTTAGGTTTTAGACAATCGGCTATTCGTCTGAGAATGCACTCACCCCTGCATAAATGACAGACTTATGATCCGTCGGTCAACCGTTTGCAGCATTCCACCCCCATACACCTTCTCTCCCACCGTTTATAGAAAAGAGTACGGGATTCACAAGAGGTGACGAGGGTATTGAGTTACTGCGTACATTGTCCAACGTAATAGGCAAGACCCGAGTTCGCAAAGCATTCTTATAAATCTTGAGTTAGATCTCACAATTTGTTTGTTTCCACCAAGTACTTCGATTTCCACCCATTTCTAATGACTCCTGAGCGTAAGCGAATTATATGAATAAAACATACCATATTGAACTCCCGAAATGACCTAGTTCGTGTTGGGTGGACGTTAAACCCCAATTTTCTCTTTCTCTGAACTAAAAAGAGGCCATACTGCCAATTCTGTTCCTCTTGATCAAGCGTTGATGGCGCTATCTTCGAATTCCACCTATTGCTAAAGTCCAGTATGTACAATATTTCAGCCCCAAACTGCTCTAATTTGTGTTGAATGGACACTAATATACCTTCTATCTCTCTCTCTCACACAAACACACGTTACTGTACATCTCTGATATAACGTGTGTAATTTATCAATGATCATCCAAGTTACGTTCGTTACATTTAACCAATACACTATAGTTTTACTTGAAGGCAAATGACGTTGATATATGATCTATTAATAAAACACCTTGAACATTATATTAATAATACCAGCAATTAAAATAGAAATCAACAACAGTAACATATTCAGTTATTTTAAGCAACAAACAGTACGTCTTTTATGTTTGTGGAGGCGGTTGCCATATATTGTTATTTGGCTAAAAATGGTCATTAGATTTCCAAAACAGAAAATAGCTATTTGTAACTGTATCGGGAACATGTTTAAATTTTCATAGTTTCCCCATTTACAATTTACAAGAAATCGACTGCCGTTTTCTGTACCATTTTCTTTGATTACCCATAGGACTACATATGTACCGCATTTATATTAAATCGCGTTACATATTGTCAGTTTTTACCAATTAGTGATCGCGTTCTCGTCTTTTCTCTTCATGACCACAACTTGACGAGTTGTTATTCTTCAACTTTATGATTCTAATATGTTTATCTTACTTTTGTCAGGATTAGGTTTAAGATTTCTTAGGTGCTCAATCATCCGGACCCCATCGATACCGACAACACGTAGAATTTAATATTTACAAATGAATTGAATATTTTTATATCACATGCTGCCGGTTAATTAATTAACTGGCAATGATGATTAAATGTCTATTGTCGTGACTTGTTTATACTTGCGAAATCCTGCAATTTGATATCAGACAAAGTAAGGACAAACAGCTCCGCTAAAACCATATGAAGGTCATGTTAAAAGAACAAGCCCCCCAAAATTGAGAATAGACTACGACAGGAACATATGTAGTCTTCATGATCTCTAACAGAAGATTTCTATATTTTAGAATGCTGACATTATGAACTTAAATTATCCCACAATTAACAAACAAGCTAACCAATACCACGCGTAGTCATGGTATTTTGATAATAATGGTTTTGCATCCATGAGCTAGCAATCAGACTTTACTTTTCTATCAAAACTACTTGGGCAGATCCACCGAAGTCGTAATTTACTTGTTTTCAAATTATGATTAAAATATGACGTTTTGTAAATATATCTATCTCCTTTTTATTGTCGAAATGCAGTTTACTAACTTATGTAAGTAGATTCCATGTTTGATTACAGAATTAAAGAACATATTGCACACCATATTCCTGAAGCAATGATCCGAGAAATCCCTCTCTGGCCATTGCTGGATTGGCTTCTAATACTTGTGCTTTTGAGGGAGTGTGTCTATTCTTCCCGTTCAGTCAAATTTATCCCAAGTACAGCAACATGCCAGCCCTTCGTTTAATATGGAGTCCTCCCTAAAACTTTGGTCAGTGATTTAAGGTACTAAAAACGGTGAAAGTATTGTCCGTCTCCAAACAGTATGGTTTACATTGTATCCGTTTTTATAGCCTCGTTTGTCACGCAAGAAGGTTTTCTGTAATATTCTGCTATGCACTGGTTAATTGGGCGTAACAAAATCGTTATGTTATGTAAACATATTTGGTCCAATTTGGAGTTCTGTTTAAAGCGTAATGATATTGTTACACAGATAGCTGCTTTTGGTTGTTAATTGGACTATTGACCAGTCATAATTTGGAACAGAAATTTGCTTCCATTACAGCAGTGTTAAGTGGAATTAGTTCTTATCAAGCGAAACACTGCGAGGAGTATGATTGGACACAGGTTCCAAATATGGAAATATATATTGTTTATATTTCTTTTCTATTGGGCAACTCTTTGTATTTAACCAATCAAATAATTAGTAAATTGCTATCTTTGGGGTATCAGGAGTATAAAAGAACATAACCAGCGAAATATCTGCCTGAACCATTGGTATTTCTAGGAAAGCAGGGTGTAGCATTTTCGGATACGAGGTCTGAATTTAAGATGTCGAGATCTTGAAGCTGATTGTCAGAAAGACATTTTATTTTTTTGAGTTCATTAGACTCATGTTTGTGCTAATGCATCTGTGTTTGATATAAAACGTATTTTAGGAGACCAATGTTCAGGAGTTGTAAAGGGCTTATTATGGAGATATAATGAGTCCATAGAAAAATCTATTTTCAAGTCCCATTCTGAGTCCATTTTGAAACACAACGTGAAGCAAAGAATTAAATACCGTGGCGAAGGATATTGTTACCTATTCTTTTTGCTGCCGTTTTGTGTTACACCTCATCCTCGTTGTTTATATATCCCTGTTTCAATCTCTTTAAAACTTCAACTAACATTTACCCAAAACGTTATGCAAGAAAAGTAACTTGTGAACTGTTTTGATGACAAAATGGACCTTAAAGTTTAGGTATCAATGACCAGTTACAATGAATCGACATGTTTGAAAAATAGATCATATTTGGTCATATTTCCGGGACTTCAGTGACATGGTCAACCGCACGGGAATAAGACATGTTTTAATACGGTTCGTTAAAAACCCAGCACATCTTAGTTAAAAGTAAACAAAACAGAACTGGAAATATTCCTACCTCGCATATTAAAATTAGCCACAATTCTCTCCTATCTGTACAAATGGCTTCATCAGTAATAGAAATAAAATCGTAGACTTACCTATTTGAAGGAAATGACAGATAAAATGTACATTCTACTTAGTCCAGTTCCATGCGTCGTTTCCCACCACATTACAGTGTTCGTATGAGTTATAGGTGTCGATATTTGCCACTGATCTAAAGCCACGTCGTGATTGCCAGCCAGCTGAGACGACTGATGTGTAAATTATAAGCTAAATAAAATAGTAGACGCGAACAATAAAGCATGGTGTTTTATGTGATGTCTTGAAGGCGTTTAGACACGGCTATAAACGTCTATAATATAGCAGGCACGCGATTAAACCTAATCAAAGTCTACAAGTATGGTGGCCTATTGTTGTCATTGTTCAAATAACGAGAACTTATTATTGGTACCACCCAATTTACCATTTTTATGAGTTAGCATACTATCTTAAAGTGGCAATAACATTATGCCAGTTAGAATAACTTGCTGTCATTAATCAACGTTTCATCATACCTCGTTATATAAAACAGTTAGAGTAACATCCCTTATGCTCCCTTTGATAACGTTGTTAAATTTTGATGGTCTATTGTTGTCTGCCTTGTTCAAATAACGACACCCTATTATTGGTACCACCCAATCTACCATTTTTATGACATACTATCTTAAAGTGGCAATAACATTATGCCAGTTACAATAACTTGCTGTCGTTAATCAACGTTTGATCATACGTTTGGTCATACCTCGTTATATAAAACAATTGGAGTAACATCCCTTATGCACCCCTTGATAACGTCGTTAAAGTTTGATGGCCGACTAATTTAAGAAGTGAGGTTTTCAGACGTTTATTTGTCAACATGTTGGTAGTTTTCACCGGATATTGTAAATCATAAATGCCATAATATATTATGTTTTTAAAATAAGCAATGATTATTAATGATGACAGCTCAATATTGCTATTTTAATTAGCAAACATGGTGAAATTACGACAGATTTATCCTACAAACTAGACAATAAGCAAAACCTATGTAATGTTTTAAAAGTTCAGAGATCTCAACTTGACGCCCATTCTGTTTATAGGTGTTCGGTACCTCAGGTAAACCCTATTAGTG
Source organism: Patella vulgata (assembly GCF_932274485.2). Lineage (NCBI taxonomy): Eukaryota > Metazoa > Mollusca > Gastropoda > Patellidae > Patella > Patella vulgata. Next base: position 53,521,214 of record NC_065885.2, read on the forward strand.
TATTAATCTACATTGCTCACATGTTGGCCTCGATCACCCAATCCTCCATCTTAATGGGGGGAAAACCCTCGTATTTGCTTGGCTATCCCTTCCGCGTGCAGGAAACTATCGGAATTCATCGAATGGAACATCCCGCGTAACACCATTACAACACCTAAAGTACGTATGGTACTGACTCAAATTAAACAACATTATATCAAATGTTATACCCCAGATAATAACCTCGATGCATCCTTTTGGATTAACTAACTGTTACAATCATGAGCCATACCGTGGTGTGTAAATAGAATTACTGATTTCTAAATGTCAGTCAAGATACAAGTCAATGTCTGTGATTGGTCACTCTGGGACACCATATAAAAAAAAAGGTTATAGGAGACCATTATCGATAATGATGATGCCATCACAAAGCTATTTGTGGCATAGAAAAAAGTAGCCGACTATGTTTGAAGGTGGATTATTTACGGATATTCTTATTAACACGAGCAGCATTTGTCCTGTCCTTGAAATACGAAGTAATAATGATGTTGTTAATTTCCGCTCTGACAACATAATTCCGCTTAATTTCTCTTTTATAATTGCGGGTCTGAGCAAAACTTTTAACTTATTGCCCTTCTCTTTTATTCTGATTCTGACATTTATTGAACACCTTTCCACTCGTTCAAAGGTTAACGGCATCGTATTTAGTTTGCTTTTTTAAAATGTTAGAAGTGGTTTTACTAAAGCGCAATATGCCGTATATCAAGCGCTACATGCGGGGATACTGTGGACCTGGATTTCATTGACAGAAGCAACACTGCGCATATTATACGTTGAAGCTTGTTTCCCCATAGTTCGGGGGAGGGGGAGGTTTGGATGGCCAAATGGTTAGAGCGTGCGTGCTGTATCATAAGGTCTGTCATTGAGTCAACTGGTGTGGTGCCGATCCCACGGTTGTACGTGACAAGGTGTAGGGTCGCCTGTCCAACCTCAGGGTCCCCCTGTTTCCTCCCACTGCTAAAGACCTCTACGCGCAAGAGAATTATTGAAATTAAATTAAACATTATGTTAGTCCCGAAATGACCTGGTTTGTGTCGAGTGGATGTTAAACCCCATTTCTCCCTCTCTTTCCCCATAGGTCGACTCGTAGGAAATGAAATGAAATGATCTTTAACGTCCTACTGCTCTGCTCTGACTAGGCTAACGCCATACAGTGTGCTATGAGGGAAATTTTGTCCAGGCAGCGGCACTATGGCCTACTCTTATATCGAATTCCAACAATGCCAAGGGTTCTTTTACGTGTACACCATTGTATACACGGGATTTCGGCTATTCGTCGAATCCGAACGACTAGACAGCTGTCCGTGTCAGGCCCTCCGTCCTGTGCCACTGACAAGGGGAAACCACGTCGGAAAATCCCGGTGAACTTTCTCGGTCAATGCAGGGATCGAAAACGCGACATCGAGGCTAGCGAGCAAGCGCATTACCCCCTTAGCCACCGTGGCTCCTCGATTCATGAAGGCTGTACTATTCAATAGGTGTTATCATTGTAAGCTTATCCCCTGTATTGTCTTGAATCACTTGTATATGGGGGTACCACAACTTTGAAATATTTTAGGTTTTAGAGGTTCTAATCGGACCCCGCTGAACCCACTTTAAAGAAAGTAAAAAAAAAATATTCGTAACTGTCTTCCATTAAATCTAAAAAAAAAACCCCGTATCACACACTTTGAATTTCAAGGACCAAATCCAAATAATATTGATGGCTTTCACCCGGTAGCGGTACGAATTGGTTAGTGCCGTCTACTTGGTATTCCCTCTTTAGAACACCGGTAGTTAACAGCACAAACATCCCACTATCATCGCTTACAAACCAAATCACAATTGAAAACTTAATTAATTTCATGTTGGTTATAAAAGTAATGAAAGGAGAGCGTCATAGATAAAATATCTATTATGTTATAAACAATGTCGGAACGAGGGTCTAGTTTAAAGATACATTCCCACGAAAGTATTTATCGGGTAATCATTTCCAATGAAAGTATGGAAATTTTGGTATATATGGAAAGCAAACCTTTCATAGATAAATTAGTTTGAATATGTTTTTATTTTGTCATCAAAGGCACCTTTAAGAAAAACATATTACTTCATGTCCATGACCGAGTTGATTAGTGTCTAGAACTAAACTCCAGTTAAAGATAACCGTACATTAATCAAGTATTTATAAAGTATTAAACAGTGACAGCGCGTGGATCTAGTTTAATACAATTTAATTAGTACACATCAATTGTTGAGTTGATTAGTGTCAAGAACGTGTGATAAACTAACTTTTAAACAGAAAGTGATGAGTTCATTCCACTCGTGTCCGTTACTTTATTTAAGTACATGATGATGTTTAACAATCTCTGGTCAGATTTATACAGATATGATCTATACAACTCGCACACAATCGCAGATCAATATTCTACTATGGCACCAAAGTGTAGCCCATTGGCAACATGCTTAACTTATACTTTGTACAGTATCTTGTGCAGCAATGAAGTATGTATAGTCCATTCCCGAACGGTGGCTCAGTGTAAAGGAGGTTCGATCCCGGTATCGACCGATAATTCTTCAACGTGGTTTCCTAGCAAGGAACAGTGTTTAGTCGTTTGGATGGGATGAAAAACCGAGGGACAGTATAAAAGAGCCATTGACAGTTTGAATTCTGTAAGCAAATACTCGGACGACCCCCCCCCCCCCTCTTCCCTCTTAGCGGTTGGTGGAGACCTGTAGGACATTAAACCCCATTTTACTTCAGCCATGACTCCCTGATTATTTAACAGGAAATAGAGATACCAAACACATGCGATTAACACATATATAGACTATTCTTTTACAACTTAATCATGTTCATAGCAAATTTAATGCTTGGATTAAAGCAGCTGTCTTTGTGGGACAATATCTTATTCTTCACAGCTTAAACCAAACTAAAACGTATCCTGATTATTTATCTGACATTTATTTAAGAAAATAAAATCAAAATATCAAGAACAAATAATCTGCGGATTTGGATTATATCAGATTAAAATAGCTCACCAAAAGATTTTAGCGAATATTATAGGTGGCGTTTGGTTGTTTATATGGTCTTTAGAAGATGCCGAATATTGGCAAATTTTTAATTCATCACATCTTTGTAAATACTGTACTGAACAGAATTGACTGATGTTCCGTTTAGAGATTTAACTTTCACAATATTGTACTCTGCAAGGGATTAAATGTCCCTGAAATAACGACCAGAGATAAATAAATATTTACAATTTAGAGGTCAGTGCCGTATTCTTCACTACTGACATCGACGTGGCACAAGTTTAAGAGGTAACGGGAGGGTATTCCAAAAGCTAAACAGCTACAGATCATCAATTGACTTTAATGTTAATTCTCGTCTCTTAAACCGGCTCTAACTTTTTCCCAAATTATTCGTTCTGTTGATCATAGATATTATTTCAACCGTTTTGTTCGATTCTACACCAAATAGTCAAAGATCGCAATTCAAAAAGGGGGAAAAAGGAAAGGGAGAGAAATACTACAAATAACGTTGGCCCTTGTTTCGTGACGACGTAGGAATGATGTGTCCAAACGTTGCATGTATAACGTAAGAAACTATAAGTCTGCTTTTGTTAAAAGAGGTAAGTAGATGTTTGTCTGGAATTGGGAGTTCGGATATTTTCAACACTTTGAAGGCGAAGGTGAACCTTTAAACAGAATATAATTTGAAGAGTAAAATGGTCGTGTAAACAAATATGTCAATATCTTTATTGTTTCGATAACAATAAATCAGCTCAACTCAGACTATTGATCATTAACAAATAATAAACCAGTTTTATTAGAACTCTGATATATTACATATACGTGTAAATGGAATTATTGTATATCGATATTGTATATTGTACCAAGTTTCGTAACACACCTATATATATATTTGCCTTTCATTTACATCTAGTGGCTCTCAAAATACCAATATACATATAAATATTAACATTGTACAGTTTTTAAAAGAACTCTGATATTTTGAGGATTTTATATACGGGATGTTCACACATTTTCCAATTGTTTCTCAAAACATCAATATTGCTTAAATGAAGAGATGTGTTTAAATTCTAAAACAAAAGACCCATGGACATAAAGATGCTCCATTTTTAAAAAAAGCAGCATATAAACTGATTGATCAAATTATTTATATTCCTTTTCTCCCTTTCCATTTGTCGTCTTCATTTGACTGGTCGGAGCAGAAAAGCAGAACCTTTAACCCCATTTCATTTCACTTCATTTCCATTCGTCCCATTTTAGTGTGGCGAGTTTTGTTTAATTTTCTGCCAGGGTTTGGTGAATATTCATGATTTTAGAGAGAACAGGTTACATAGTTAAGAGGTTGGTCACATTGAAATGTACGGCAGGCAGTGAAACGTTTACTTGTATGTTTCTTCCAGTCCGTGTTCTATGGTGAACCTCAAACACGCTTTGCTCATCTGTTGCAGAAAGCGTTCAACCCAACAAAGATTTGAAATAATTAACGGTGACATATTCCCACAGGGCATATAACCCCCATTTCCCGTCAACAGAACGTCGATATGTAATTAATTTCCAGTAACTCTTTCACAATCGTATATTATTGCCTAGCGATTTGTACAAGATTATCCAGTTCTTAATTTTAATGAGAAATAACCCTTGCTTTTGACCTCAGATTCATTCAGAGAGCTGGACGCGGCATTTAAATAGGGTATTTCCCTGAAAATGATGCACTTTAGGACACGTTATTCAAGAGCTACATTTGCCTATTGCAGATCTTTCTTTTGGCGTCAAATGTTATATGAATTATTAATTAGACATTTATTAACATCGCAAGACCATAACCAACCCTCGGTGCCATCGGATGCTCGAGATTTGAAATAGATTAGAACGGTTCTGCCATTTAAAATGAGTTAATTTAAACATGGAAAAGTGAGTCTAAGGATCGAATATAGGGGTGTCATATTTACGATAATAAATAATCACTGCCAACATATTGTCAAAACTACAAACAGTGATAACGTGGCTCAGAATAAAGTACACATAATTTTAATGAAATTTTCAATATATTCTGTTTGCATTATCTATTGTTGAACTATTATTTCAAGAACGGTCAGCTCTTTATCTAAATCTTACATCATGTATCTTTGAACTAGAGAAATGGAAATGAAATGGGGATTAACGTCCCACTGCTCTGCGCCGACTGGGCTAATGAAGACGGGCATACACCATACAGTGTGTTATGAGGGGAATTTTTCCCGGACAGCTGCACTACGGCCTACTCTTATATCGAATTCCAACTGTCAAGGGTTCTTTAACGTGCACGCCAATGTTTACATTGTACCTCAAGTTTGTTTTCTTCCCATCCTAATAACTACCCATTTGCAGGCTTAAACTACGGTTTGATGTAGAAGTGTGTAAATAGTAAAACTCTACAAATTATAAGTCGATCGACGACCACAAATTCCTATATGGAATTCAGTAGTAAAACTGTTACAAAATGTGGAAGGAAAAATGAACGTGCACGCCAATGTTTACATTGTACCTCAAGTTTTCTTCCCATCCGAATAACTACCCATTTGCAGGCTTAAACTACGGTTTGATGTAGAAGTGTGTAAATAGTAAAACTCTACAAATTATAAGTCGATCGACGACCACAAATTCCTATATGGAATTCAGTAGTAAAACTGTTACAATATGTGGAAGGAACAATGAACAATTGTGAAGAAACGAATTGTATAAAATTGTAATTTCGTGACAAACATAAACCCATGGTGTTATAAACATTATTTAGAAAATATACTACTCACCCATAATAAGTGTTTTCGAAACAACAACTCGACTAGACAGAAATAATGTGATTCATAATGATACAGACAGACTCTATTAACTTGACACCAGCTGCTATCTTATTTAAAGGGACAATACCAGTTTAAAGCAACATTAGTTTGAACAACATGCAATTCCTTGATAGAAAGAAAACCCAAATCTCCAAACAAATAGGACTGCTTTTTTTTTTTTTTAAAAAATAACAAAACAAAAATAAATACGCTTTCAAGATACTCTACTTGATAAAAACATTTTTGACAATCCAGAAATTTCAACATAGTCGCCATTACGCATTGTACTTGAAGAATGGAAGAGTCCTTGAGTTATCCATGTTTGTCGTCTTTTCAACAAGCAGAAACGGCTATTATTCACAGGGCAGGGATGGTTACTCTTTCTGGAACAACTGATATCACTTCTTGTTTTAACCTGGATTCACGTCTCTAACCTTTACATTAATAATTTTGATCATGACACTGTGTGTACATATTGGTCTGTACAAGTACTGTATTGCTTGATAACGATAAGAGGATACTTGTCGAAACGTCGTGCTATTAGAATAAAACCAGTGATTGTTTCCCATAAAAATTGTGTTCTGTTATTGTGTACCCCAATCACTAAATGCCACTTAAAGATTATGTGTTTGTGAAGGCCTATATAAATACTGTACTTACAAGTCTATGTATGTATTGGTCTATATTAATACTGCTATGTACTTACTGGTCTATATAGATACTGTTCTTAATGGTCTATACAGATACTGTACTTACAGGTCTACAAAAAGACTGCACTTACCGGTCTCTACAAATACTGTTCTTAATGGTCTCTACGAATACACCACTTTCTGGTCTTTACAAATACAACACTTTCTGGTCTTTACAAATACAACACTTTCTGGTCTACAAATACAACACTTTCTGGTCTCTACAAATACAACACTTAATGGTCTCTACAAATACTGTACTTAATGATCTCTACGAATTCAACACTTTCTGGTCTCTACAAATAAAATACTTTCTCGTCTCTACAAATACAACACTTTCTCGTCCTTCAAATACAACACCCTCTCGTCTCTACAAATACAACACTTAATGGTCCCTACAAATACACCACTTTCTACAAATACAACACCCTTTCGTCCTACAAATACAACACTTTCTCGTCTCTACAAATAAAATACTTTCCGGTCTATACAAATGTACTATACACATGCTTTCCTTATCGTACTTACAGAACTATACAAATACCGTAGTGATAAACAGAAAGTGATAATGAAAGAAAACAAAATTAATGACAGTAATATGGATTGTGGGATTTGTGCTAAATAACACATATGTATAATAATATTATGGCCTTGATTAATTATTCTCCATTGTCAAAATATTACCTATTGTGTAAGTTTGTTTGAAACGCAAAATAAATTGTTTATAAAATATTGTGAGAATAACAGGAAAAGGAGTCTATATGGCCAAGGATAAATTCTATGTCTAAAAGCACGTGATCGAAAAGTTACCATACCATATTTAGTATAATTGACCAATCACATGATTAATTACATCTTAATTATCCAATAGAATAATTAATGACTGTGAATTTTAGAGTATATAATTAATAGAATGTGCGCTTTAGGGTAGACACCATGAAGATTTGAGAGAGGAAACACCATGTAGAAATTCGTTAGGAGAGACCGTTGAGGTCCAAGTGGCAACATCTGGGTTGAGGGATAGAGAGAATGACTTTATTACAATCTATGCTTGTATCCTGTGTATCGGAGCAGAATATAAAACTGTAACCAAGAAACTCTTGTATTTGTTGTTCCTGTCTATCATACCATTTAAGATGCAGTAGATATTCAATCACAGTGTGAAGTTATCATTAATGTGGGATGTCAGACGATCAGAAGGACTGTTCCAAAATATGTAGTAAGAAAAGAGTGCATGGGTCATACGCCGGATGTTGTGACCAGTTTTTACCTTTTGTCCGCTTTCCACGTCTGACAGACGAACCATGGTGCTACAATGATCATAAAACAAAAGACAATAGTATGGGGACTATCGGAAGTTATTAAAGTAATAATTGTTTTTGTTGTGCTTATTATATTTCATTGAGCAATTATCCAGCACTGCCCAAAAGATGACACTATACAGACAAAATAACCTTCACAATAAAAAGTCCGATCATGAAATTGTTTCATAATTTTCTTTTTTTATTTTCTTTTTACCTAATTCCTAATGGATGAACTAGTCAACGATAATGCCAAATTAAAGAGAAATATGTGACGTAATAGATATAAACGGCACCCTCTTTATTAGTCCACGTGTTTTATTAAATACATGCCGACATTAGTAACAGGTGTTACTTTTATTGATCATATCTTTTTATTTATTAATAGTATTCTTATCTATCATATTATGTGGATCATATTATAGTCTAATATTCAAACCCAAAACATCGATGTCATTACTTTTAAGTAAGGACTAGTGCTTATTGGCTACATTCCAGGTATTTTTCTGAACGTTAGTAAGAAAGTTAATTAATGTCTAATTAACCATTTAGCTAACATTTCAGTCCTAAAGAAAGACTTGTAATAGGCAGATTTGGCTCTTGCATAATTCATGTTTAATTGAACAATCTAGTGATTTATTAATAACGATCGCCATTAGAATATATTTTCTATCATTTGAACTGCAAATAAACAAAACAAGGCTATTCTATTTTCGTACCCCCACTTTAAATTATTGATTGAGTCTTTGATAGTAACTTTGTTATAAATATTCAATATTCAGATGTTGAATATATTATAGAAATGAATTACAATTTTCGAAATGCAAATTGTTTCCCCAATGGTTAATCCGCAGGTTGAGTATGAAGTCATAAGATTTTAAAAATAATTATATCCAGGTCCGTTATGCCCCCGTCAGACCGGGTTGGCGTCCTTACTGCGCTACTGCGACCGTACGGCGACTAGAAAATGCAAACGTGAACGCAATGCAAGACAATGTCCAAAAAATTACAATCGGGGTGGGTGGGGGAGAGGTGATTTGCTCTTGCTCCTGTGATATGGGGCAGCAATGCCGCACGAGTCGGGGGAAGCAGCTCTCTTTCCAAGTTTTTAACCTGAACAATTGCCATCTGATTGCTGGTAATTTTAATGGACCAGATGAAGAGTAGACTTGGCAGACAAATCTCTCCAATTCGCCAGCTTAGTCAATATTCCCCAGCTTAGTTGAGATGACACAGTCAAAAAGCTCCCTGAAACATATGATAACAGGGTCATCACCATCAAGCTTCATGTATGCACTGACCCGTATTTTCTTTGTGATGCCCACATATTTACCTCTCCACTCAACACCAGAGAAATTGTGAAGTCCAATCAGACCTTGACAAGTCTACTCTTCATCTGGCCCATTACATCTACTAGCAACCAGATGACAATTGTTCAGGTCAGAAACTTGGAAGTAGAGCTGCTTCCCCCGACTCGTGGGGCATTTTTGCCTCATATCACAGGAGCAAAAGCAAATTACACCGTCATACACGCCAAAGGCATTTATGTTCCTGTGCAGAATTTTGATCTACCTGCCTCTAGTGCTGTAATTGAACTCACAAAATGTGGTTGTAAAACAGTTTGCACGGGGCGGTGTAGTTGCCGCAAAATCAAGTGTATCATAGATGGGGTCAGCATGATGACAAATCCCCAGAATCAAGATCAGATCTTGAACATCCAACCATTATTAGTGGAGATAGCCAATCGGTCGGAGGGGTACAGATTTAAAAAAAGCCCCTGCCAGAGGGCTTAAAGGGTCGGAAAATGTGAACCCCAACATGTTTGGATAGCTTGATCCTACATCAACCCCAAAACAGGGAAAAAAAATCAGTTTTAGCATATAAATCCTACGGGATGACATGTAATACCACCCTAGTTCCAAAATACACATTTCAAAATTATTATATTGAACATATCATTCAAAGTAACTTATTCTGAGCCAAATTAAATCATTAATTGTCGACAGCATTGCAATCGGTATAACGCTCAGTCATCCGATGGGTCCAGAGTGTTGATTATAGGCTTGTCATGTGAATACATGTCAAAGTAATAATTTATATAACATTTCAAGCCAGTTAAAAACCTGTAATAGGCAGATTTAGCTCGTGAATAAATCGCATCGTCTTGCAAAAAGTCACATGATATTGTCCAGTAAGATAAAATTATAACTATGACAACGGACAAACATATCCGTTTTATGTCGATCGTGATAATTACACTTGCTAATAACATAACATTATCATTAGGTACGTGAAGGCCACCAGCTGTTATAATACAACAACATTTGATTAGCTTTGTGAGCTTCCCAACTGAGATGTATGGCAACCAGAAATCTCTTAAACAAAACCAATTAGTACACAATGTGACAACACTCGAAGGAAATGGGGTTTAGAGTCCACCTAATATAACTATATCATTACCGAACTTACAAATGATACCTCTGTATTTTAGTAGGCTAATTTGATTGCTGAAGAACTCCGCCGTATACTCTGGGCGAGTCCCGGTGTTGCCCTATAACAGGGGCGTGTGGTGACCATGATCTTGCATGAGGAACAAGATTCCGTCCGGGCCCCAAAAAAACAATATTTATATGGGTGGACGGGGGGGGGGGGGGCTACCAGGGCTGCCGGGTAATAATGGGCTGTGTGGAACGTGCTAAGGTCGATTTTTGGCATATCTGACCCACGGTTTATTATGTTTGACACTAGTTAAGCATTATGATTATGATTATACTGTTAAAAACCGCATTGAAAGCGCTTTTTTTGCCATTTGAGACGGGGCACAAAAACTCAAGGGGGCGCAAAAACTCAAAACCATGACGCAAAGCTCCTCATTGCGTCCCTCTCACTTAGCCCCTCTCCTATACATTCTATTTGTCTATTTAAATATTGTATTAATAATATTGCAAAAACTTGATATGTATTTACACGAAGAAAAAAAGTGCTTTAAACTGTCATATTTGAATTCAGCAAATGGTATTTGAGGGACGGGTTTGGTCTGACTCGCCAATGTTCAACACCACCCGTTCCAATATTATTACCGCCTAGAAGGTGATAATAATAACGAAATAAATCGGAATAAAAGGAGGTAAACGGCAACCGGTTTTTTACCGTTCGGTCAATTTATGACCTCCATCAATTCAAAATACATTGCTTGAACAACACATTGCTAACTTTTAGTTTTCCAATTTTAGTGGGTTGCAAAAAAAAACAAAAAAGAAAAAACGTTTGTTTAAAAAAAAACCTTAGACTGTAGGCCAGTTCTTGAATTTTCGATAATTAGGCGAGTGAGTTTTTGATTATTTAATGTAATTACTCAAAATTAATTACATTTATTTTCCTGTTTAGGGTGATAATTATCCTTTAAGTGAGTGATAGTTAACGCTCGATTATTTCAGTAACAATCCATACGTAAATATTGCTTTTGTATAAAAACAATACGTTCCCGCGTAATAACAAGTCTAAATAGATGTACATTCCTTTTTTTAAATTCAGTACAATAGATATATATCGGAATGTGGTACGTATTTGGCACCCAATTAAAATCAAAAAGTGAAACCCTGAAAACATAAAACCTATAGATACACGTCCAGGAAGCTTCGTATTCCATTGACGTCGTCTCTTTGTTTTTATAGTCTGCCACCAGCAAACGGAACCCTCGCTACAATAAGATATATATATATAAAGAAAACTGGTCTATTTTAGACTGTCCAATCGATTTCTTTTGTGTTGCTCATAAGTACGAGTAGATTCAAACTTCATGTTATGACAAGTTTTACAACAAGACGTCTTTTATTTATCAAAAATAATTTATCTTCACTTCCTATCCAATATATAATGTTCTTTCAAATCGTGTCACCAGTCAACTCGTATGATTGTTATGTCTACTATTCCAGGGATGTTTATTCATTCTCCTGGGGGGGGGGGGGGGGGTCACGTGGCTAAGTGGGTAAGACGCTAGCTCGCTAGCCTGGAGGTCGGGTGTTCGATCCCTGCATTGGCCGAGAAAGTTCTGGCGTGGTTCTCCCTTGTCAGTGATGCAGGACGGAGGGGCTGACAAGGAAAGCTGTCTAGTCGTTCGGATGAGACGTAAAACCGAGGTCCCGTGTACACATTGGCGTGCACGTAAAAGATCCCTTGGCAGTTGGAATTCGATATAAGAGTAGGCCGTAGTGCCGCTGTCCGGGCAAAATTTCCCTCATAGCACACTGTATGGCGTATGCCCGTCTTCATTAGCCCAGGTTAGGAGCAGAACAGTAAGACGTTAAACTCCATTTCATTTCATTTCATTTCATTTCATTCTCCCGGGACGCATGGTTCTCTTTGGGTGCAGTGAACACTATGTCTCTATTTAACTTGCAAATAGTGACAGGTGTTGTGTACGAGACAGGAGAAGCGAGACGTTTGCTTTGCTCACAAAATTGTGTTATTCGTTTTAAGCAGACAATAAATACCTGCAAAATGGACGCAAACTAATTTTTTTTGGATTAAAACTAACAATAAACAAGTTAAAAGACAATCAACCTGTGTTTGATGATAAATTGTAATCAGACAAAAGCATAAGTAATATAATAGACTGCAATTAAATGCTGCTATAATAAGTTTTCCTCGACAGTGGAAACCCGAAATACATCAACGCAATTGATTGGATAACTTATTCAAAAATATGTTTGCTGCTAAAACCTGATATTGTGCGATCTATGGATGTATCACGCTATTTAATTTCAAACTGAAAATATTGCCATTACGAAAATATCCGTCATTAACGACTGCCAATCAGAAGTTCAGTTAGTGAGGCAGAGAGAAGGATTAGCGGTGGGAAAGGTCCATTGCGTCGTTTTTCTCTTTACAAATTGATTCTAAAAATTACATTTAGTTCATCGGATATCACAACAAAAGAAATGTCGCGCTGCCCTGGCGATATGGTACTTCGCTGTGTGTGCTAACTATGACCATCTTTTCGTGAAACCTGCGGCTGACAAGTGTAACATCCACACTACAAAAACTAGGCCATTTTGGGACTAACATGGTTCAATTTTATTTCAATAATTCGCTTGCGCGTAGGGGTCTTTATCAATGGCAGAACCGGAGAAAAAAAACATGGGGTTGGATAGGCGACGCTACTTCTTGTCATGTACAACTACTACAAGCGGGAAATTGAAACCACGCCACTTGACTCAATGACAGACCTTCTGAGAGTTTATCTTGTACATCAGACAAAAGATTAGCGCGTGATGGTTTGTAATCTTTAACAATTACACTTATCCTCACCAAATGACAGCTACAATTCCGCTGTGTCCAATGGATAATAGACGGTATCTAATGGATATTTGGCTGAGAGTGGATTGTACTAGTTCCTGGATGCTAACAACTTTAAATTCATATTGATACAGAGATTTGTTTTGTTCATTAGCTTAATGTGTAGAGCGCTGGCTCGCTAACATGGAGAAACCGGGTTCAATCCCGGTGTACGCCGAGAAAGAGTCTCGGGATTTTCCCGAGCGGTTTCCTATTGTCAGTTGTTCAGGACGAAGACCTGACACGGAGAATTACATAAGGCATCGGATCAGACAGAAAATATAGGTCCCATTTGCACCCTGGCGTGCACGTAAAAGATAACGTGATATTTGGAATATAATTGATGTCCAGACAATTTTATCCACGGCACACTGCATGGTGTACACCCTTCTTCATTAGCCAAGTCGATGCAGAAAAGTAGGACGTTAAACCCCATTACATTCATTGGGTCGTTATATATTGAGTGTAAAGATGTATTATGTAACATAGACAATGAAAAATGAATATATTAAAAATTTCGTTCAAATTACTTTATTCTGAGCTAATTTATGTGTGCTGGAAGATGTAGCACAGATTGTTTAATTGTCGCTAGCAACCTCACTGGACAATAGAGATTAGCCTCGTTTGTCCATTTTATCTTTAATTTTGTAAATCTCACCTGCGTACTAATACATTTAAATCTCTGCCATCCGACAGTCTAGAGAGTTGATTATGGGATTTTCATGTTAATAACTGTCTAAATGATAGTTTAAATATAACATTTTGAAGCCAAAATAAAGACATGGAATTTAGCTCTTACATAATTCGTCTGTATTGTTTGTAAGTTTAAATTGTATTTCTCGTGGGAGGTTGGATGACCGAATGGTTAGCGCGTGCGCACTTTATCATAAGGTCTGTCATTGAGTCAACTGGCGTGGTTTTTATTTCCCGGTTGTACGTGACAAGGAGTAGGGTCGCCTGTCCACTTCATGGGTTTTCTCCGGGTCCTCCGGTTTCCTTCCACTGCTATAAGACCCCTACGCGCAAGCGAATTATTGAAATAAAATTGAACTATGTGGTAGTCCCGAAATGAACTAGTTTGCGTCGAGTGGACGTTAGACGCCATCTCTCTCTCTCTCTCTCTCTCTCCTCTCTCTCTCTTTTGTATTTCTCGTAAGGGACCCATATCTTAATAGTCAGCATTAGTTACTCTTTTACTGACACTTATACTAACACGAGTTATAGTCACAAATTGTAGCTTCAGATCGAATGGGAAATTAGATGCATCTTTGATGAACATGTCTAAATCTCTTCTATTTTAACTGGAAAATTCGTCACAACTGGATACAAACAAGTTGGTTTCAGGAGACTCACTGCAGAGAAACATATTAGAGTAATGTCCCTTTAATCAAACGTTATGTACTTATCTTGGATAATACAAAATGTCATTATAAGTTCTAAATTTCGCCGGGGTGTCGTAGACGTCATGACATCACCGTGAGTGTTATAATAGATACGTTTTATACTTTCTCTTTCCAGAACACCTGATACCTCTTACTCCTGGTTTACTTTATTTGAAATGAAATGAAATGGGGATTAACGTCCTACTGTTCTGCTACGACTGGGCTAATATAGGCGGGTACTTTATTTGAGGGAAGCCGTGGATTCAAGTAGGGGGAGGAGGCAGAGCAATCTATTTTGATATTTTGAATAAGTCTTAACAACCTGTGCACTGAATGTATTTGAACATACTACACTGAGCCAAAAATTGTAGCTAATATAGGCTCGTTGGTATTGTTAAGCTCATGCCTTGTATTGCGCAAGCGGCAGAAATGGGTGAGGGGTTATATTGACTTTGAAGGTTCCCTAACTTCTTTTTTTGAATGAAATTATAATATAAAGCTGTGACCATTACATTATATGTAATTTGGTGATGATAAAAGTTTCAGTGCTATTGCACTTCGCCTTCGGAATCCGTTGTCAGCAAACTTTACAGAATTCCCAACTTTCACAGTTTTCAGGTGACCGCTAAAACCTATTTTTTTAAATTCTCTTATGCAGATTAGAAACTGGCTGCTAGTATGTATGTTTAAATTATAGAGAGACCACTTAAATGTAAGGGCTTGAGCGTACATAAAGGGGCGTGGGGGTAGGGAGTGGCTTGATCGCACAATAAATATACATTATATAATTGTCTACTCCCAAAAGTCCAGAGAAAATCAAAACTCTGACTCATTCAAGAAGTAAGTAAACCAGAGGATTAGTAATTGCTATATACAAAGTATAAATAGACCATGACCAGTAACCAAACAGTTTTCTAATAATTCAACCATTTTATTAAAGACAACAATAATTCATGTGTATTTCGCTAATTTCTTTCACATATAATACTAAATTATATATATTTCCTTTATATACACAGCTGAAACTGCAACAACTAATAACAATATTCATGTTTTGCTTTTAAGGAAACAGTTGGCATATCAGCTTAAAAAACACCACCGTTTTATATTCGACAAATAGCGATGTTTCATTTGTTGTATTTTTTCCCTTGGATAGTAATTGTTTCAAGTTGATATATGGCCAAATTTTAGGTTCAACAATACTTTACGATTTGGAAAATATTGGGAAGAATTATTACGGGGAGCTTTTTAAAGAAACATTATTCTAGACTAAAATACTTTCAGGCAATATAAAATGCAAATTATGGTCGTCTTGGGTCGCCAGTTGGCTACTGAACATCGATGCCAAGATTACAAGTAACCTTGTTACACTATTTAATCGTTTAGGTTACTAACGTAAGGACACATATCAATCCTTGTTTTGTTAAATTCAAATAAGGAAAATTACTATTAGCCTTCTGTCACACTGACTGGCGCAGAGACGCTATGATGTTTTGTTTAACATATATCAATAAGAAACACCTCATACATAACGAGCAAACACACAATTAGTATATTGTAGTATATTATTAAGGACGTAATAAAACCCCAAACCTCAGCACATCTTGTTACAAATATCAGTGAATGAATAATAAGTAGTACAATTAATTGAATATCGTTGGTAATAATATATGACTGAATACTTTAACTGTATTGAGTGTCGTAGTAGCAGTAAAAAGAGCAATTACATACAATACTAATACATGTTATTGTTTTAGGTTGAAATATTGCAGAATTTGGGTTTCAACAATAATTTGCTGATGTCTAATAAAGTTCATGAACTAAAAAGTATTTGGCGGGATTGTTATAACGAGCTTCTTTAAGATACGTTATTCTAGACTAAAAGACAAATACAATCTTTCTGGCAATACAAAATCGAAGTTATGACCATCTAAAACTCTAATTAGTTCCTATGGATTTCAGGAAGTCATTTTTTCTGTCTTTGATCAGCAGTCGGCTAGTGAACAATAATTATCTTAACATACTTAATTGTCCCCACTGTAACACCACATTTAACCGACTAAAAATACAGTTCTTACATAGTATAGTTACAATCATTGAATATTAATATGGTACTAATCTTCACAATCAATAGATGAAAACACAACCTGTATTGTGATTTGTTTATTAATATCAATAAAACCATTTCTAGGGTTCAGTATGTAATCTGAGCTTAGTTGATCCCATACATATGAATCGGCCATCGATACACAAGATTTAGCTCGAACTTTTTTTCTGTTAGCGTAGTCTTGCATCGATCCATAGAAACCAAACCCTGATCGAGCTTGTTTCTTGTAGTTTCCCTGCTTATAATCAGCCCATGAAGTATTATTTCTGAAATTACAGTCATCTTCAATGATTAAAGATTTACTATCATTGATATTAATAATTTTTAGTTTGAAACTGGCCCTGCATTTCACATTCGATGACTTGAGTTGGAGTTTTACATACCCGTCATCCACAAAAAGCGCTGTACTCGTATTATTCTTATTCCTAAGAACGCAATCCAATGCCCAGGCAACACCCTGAATTGTATAACATTGGGACATTTGATCTTGATTCCCCAAGACTTCATAAACTGAGTTATATTCATCATCACAACTCTCTTCAAAACTGCATTCAAATTGGTTCTCCACCGGTACATGTACATTACCAATTTGTTTGGACAAATGTTCAACATAAACGACCTCATTTTGAAACTGATTCCCAAAGACTCCATAAACTGAGTTATATTCATCATGACAACTCACATCAAAACTGCATTCAAATTGGTTCTCCACCGGTACATGTACATTACCAATTTGTTTGGACAAATGTTCAACATCAACGACCCCATTTTGAAACCGAGGACATTCATAATTGGGTACAGCAAAATCTTTATCAGCATCATTGATGGCTTGTCTCACTTTTGGAGTTGTATTCAGTATTTCTTCCAGTTGACTTCTGTTTAACACCTCACGTATCTGTTTGCCAAATTCCGACATCTGTCTCGTGTTTTCTTCGACGTCCTTAGTCATATCACTCATCACCTGCGCTTGCTTTAAATTAGGATTCTGTACTTTCAATTTTATTTTTCTGCCTTCATCTTTGAGAATGTGAATCATCGCTTCTATCCTTTGGTCAACTTTTTCACATTCTGCAGTCGAAAATTGATTGATTGTTAAAACTTCTTTTTTCAAAGATTCTACGATGGACTTGTTTAACGCCATTTTAATCTGAACCTTTTGTTCCAGTTCTTCCAGAATTAATTTATGTTCGTTTTCCACATCTTCAACATTCTGTAGGTTATGTCCTTGATGACTCGTAATAAAACATTTATAACATAATGTTATCTTGCAATCTTTACAATATAAATCCTTCTCTTTCTTATGTTGTCGACAAACAGACACCGGCACCGGCTTGTCATCGATATAAAAATTCACTGGAAAATCGTTTACTCCTCCATCCGGGATTTTGATGGATCTTGTACATAATGGGCAACGAAACAGGTTTTTCTTTGCTGTTCTTTTGACATAATCATCTAGACAGGAAGTACAGAATGTGTGGTGACAGTCGATTATTTTAGGTTTCGTAAAGTAATTTAAACATATACTGCAGTCATTTTTGTTTATTTTCTCAGCCATGTCGATAAACTGGTATGCTTCATTCATGCATAGGATATGAACAAGTAAGTTACCTGTGTGTCTATTCCACTTTCCAAGATCACGATGAAACAATAATACGAGTTAAGTCTCTTAAATAATCACTGAATACCAAATGAATGTATGTCCTTTAAATAATTGTAGCAGTTTTAATAGATTAAATGGATTTATTCACCCATTCACAAACTGAAAGTGAAACTAGAGCAATGACGGAATTAACAACAATGACAGATTATGGTTTCTATTTGAGGAGAGATTTCAAAGGGACAGTATGATAGTCTAAAATTAGTCTTGGTTAGATTAGTCTCTCTCACAAAAATCACAGAACACCAAATGAATTATCCATGAGCTTAGGATTGTTCTGTGGGTTCTCTGTTTTGTCCTACCAGTATCACACCTAGCTCTCTCATTCCATATATTTTCCAAGAAATGACGAAGTCACAATGCTAACGGGATTTTCTTTATAAACGGACACGCATGACAGATATTTACACTGAGTTGCCCCAATAGAAGTGCGGGGCTGTTTAACTTAACTCAAAGGGAGATTAAATGTTAGTAATGTGAAACTTTCAAATAAATGATATCCAGTGGCTTTAAAAAACAAAATACTTTTACATCACATATGCTTATATCTAAAGATACATTAGAGTGTATCTTCGCCCATTGATAATTTATTTGACTATACATTTACATGTCAAAATTAGATTTTACGAATAAGTTAAGATACATTAAACAAGACATCACTGAGTTACACATGTTTAAGTTTAGAAGGGTTCAACGAACGTTTGCTAAAAAAGCCCTTATAGGTTAATTATTGGATTTCGATGATTATGTTAGTAATTAAATACAATTAATTACATTTATTTTCCTGCTTGAAGTTTTACCCCTGTAAAGATGCATTATCTAAATCTGCCTAATGCAGATCTTTCGTTTGGCATTACTTAGACATTTATTCACATAACAAAATATATTTTTTAATTTTTAAATCAGTAGAATAGATATATGTGGTACATGTCTGATGACTAATTAAAGCCAAAAGGTGAAACCCTGAAAACATAACGCCTTTAGGTGACGTTCAGGGATTTTTTTGTTTTATTCCATTGACGTCGTCTCTGATTTTATAGTCTGCCACCCATCGCTACAATAAGATGAAATATATATATATATATATAAATACTTGTGCTAAGAATTTAAATATTAAATTTAGTATTTTTCCTTTTTATAAAGTCAATATTGACAATACTAGAGACGGAATATGGAAGCATACTTTATTGACCGCTTCAAACCAGATTTAAATGCTTAATTTGCCCCCTTCCCACCCTGTTATATTCTAAAAATATTTAAATAAAATCTTAGTATATGTTTTTACACGTTTCTCTTCGACATTATTTAAGGGGAATTGAAACCCTATATATCTTTATTTCTCTATAATCGGTTTATTAATCTCTTTACTTCTGTATGGTTCTATTGTCAAATTATACCAGGAAGATTATGCAAATCAATGAAAGGTTAAATTTTATTATAGCCAGATTACATAATTGGTCTATGAACCTTTATTTCATCTCATTATTCCTATATTGGCCATTGTTAAACTATACCAGGAAGACTATGTAGATTTATGTCATGCTATGTATTATATACTTTTAAACCTTTTGTTGTACGTTATCTAATATTATTTATAATCCATTGTCATGGAAATCTATTATTCTAAGAATGTATATATGTATCTATCGTATTTGTAATATTTTGTATACATTATTAATATCTGAAGACGCCCATAGAAGGCAAACAGCTAGCTTATATGATTTAATGTATGTCAGATATCACAACACAAAAAATATCGCGCTGCCCTGGCTATATGTGCTAACGATGACCATCTTTTCGTGAAACCTGCGGCTGACAAGCGTAACTTCCACTCTACAAAAACTAGGTCATTTCGGGACTAATATGGTTCAATTTTATTTCAATAATTCGCTTGCGCGTAGGGGTCTTTATCAATGGCAGAACCGGAGAAAAAAAACACGGGGTTGGATAGGCGACGCTACTTCTTATCATGTACAAGCGGGAAATTGAAACCACGCCACTTGACTCAATGACAGACCTTCTGAGAGTTTATCTTGTACATCAGACAAAAGATTAGCGCGTGATGGTTTGTAATCTTTAACCATTACACTTATCCTTACCAAATGACAGCTACAATTCCGCTGTTTCCAATGGATAATAGACGGTATCTAATGGATATTTGGCTGAGAGTGGATTGTACTATTTCCTGGATGCTAACAACTTTAAATTCATATTGATACAGAGATTTGTTCATTGGGTAGAGCGCTGGCTCGCTAACATGGAGAAACCGGGTACACAGTCTGTATATCAGTATATGGTGTGTCCACCGCGAGTGTCAATAACAGCAGCGCAGCGTCTGTACATGGAGTGGACCAGACGATTGATGAACGCCATTGGCACCTGGAACCACACTCTCAGAAAAGCCTGAAGCAATCCATCGGCCGTGTTTGGTCTCGATACGACGTTATTAAGTCTCCCCTGAATTTCATCCCAAAGATGTTAAATCGGGTTTATGTCCGGACTAAGAGC
The DNA here is from genome assembly GCF_932274485.2 of Patella vulgata. Lineage (NCBI taxonomy): Eukaryota > Metazoa > Mollusca > Gastropoda > Patellidae > Patella > Patella vulgata. The sequence goes on from NC_065885.2 coordinate 53,542,062, forward strand.
TGGCCAGTGCATAACGTTGACACCGTTCTACTGTAGAAATTCCCGAGTAACTCTGGCGGTGTGGCACGGACGTTGTCATGCTGGAAAAAGTTGTTTCGTTTCGACGACGTGTGAAATGTGGTATGGCGTGGGGTCTGAGAGCTTGATCGATGTAGCGCACTGCTGTGATGCCGCCTCCCGTCCCTGATCCAAGATTTCGGAACACCACAGGACCCACTCTCTGGTTCAGACCGATTCCACTCCAAACCGTTATGCTTGGGCCTTCCCGTAAATCTCGTTCCATGACACATTGGCCAGAATAACGAGGGGTGAGGATCGGTCTACGGTAATGTCTACGGCCATGGGCGTTCTCTCTGGTGAGACGTCGACGCACTGTATCGGTACTGAAGGGTCTACTGTGTGTTTCCGCTGTCTGGCGTGAATTCTCAGATGACTGTGTGAAGGTATTCTGCATGTGCTGTCGCACAACATGGCGGTCTTGTCGGCTTGTGGTAACCCTTAGTCTACCAGTTCGGGGACGATCATCCGTGGTTTTGGTGGCCCGAAATTGTTTCTGAAGCCTGTAGATGGTCCGAACATTTGATTGGAAGTGATTGGTAACGGCTGGGGCAGTGTGGTCAGCGCCGAGTCTTCCAAGCGCCTGGTTCCTCTGAGCTGTCTTGAGTCGTGAAATGCAGCTGACGTTGTAGTGTGAATGATTCAAACATGTATGGGGGTGCATTTTATAGGGCTCGTCGCAGTGAACAGCACGGGCAGCATGAGTTACATGAAAATCATGGAGAACACATTACCATCTCAGAAGTCAGGTTGCGTTTTTCAGAACATTTCCTGGGTTCAATTCTGTGTTTGGGAAGGGGCTTTATTGCTCAGGTAAAGTTGGAGATGTGGTCACAAGTATACAATAAAAACATTTGCCAAGTTTTATGCTTTGTGTCTATTCAGAGTAACATACCAACCTAACGTTTCTTTTGCTGCCTAGTATACATGTTTTATTAATATAACAGTTTACTGAATATTAATACATGTTTCATTAATATAACAGTTTACTGAATACTAATACATGTTTCATTAATATAACTGCTACATACAATACTAATACATGTTTCATTAATATAACCGTTACATACAATACTAATACGTCATGTTTCATTAATGTAACCGTTACATACAATACTAATGTATATTACATTAATTTAACCCTTACATACAATACTAATACATGTTTCATTAATATAACCGTTAAATACAGTACTAATACATGTTTCATTAATATAACCGTTATATACAATACTAATACATGTTTCATTAATTTAACCGTTACATACAATACTAATACATTAATATAACAGTTACATACAATACTAATACATGTTTCATTAACATAACAGTTACATACAATACTAATACTGTTTCATTCATATAGTTACATATTAATGTTTGTTTCAGGTTGAAATATTTGCTCGTTGCGGCAATTCAAAATAACAGTTCTGAACATCTAAAACTGCTGTTAGTTCCTTTGGATTTCCTGAAGTCATCTTTTTCTGTCTTGGATCGGCAGTCGGCTAGAGAACAATAATTATCTTACATACTTAAAGAAGCCAAGTCTCTAACTCAATATCATTCACAGTCTTCGACATTGCAAACACGACTTTTAAATCAATATTGATGTTGTTATCTTACCGTGAAAAGTTTGGCTTCTGATATCCAATATTTAAGACCAAATGAATTTTTTAAAATTGGCTCACGAATCGTGTGACAGAATGCTTTCGAGCGCCAGTTATATGAAGCAACTCGATGAACCAGTCTAAACATATCCCATGTAGGAGAATACTACCGGTGTAGACTGGAATAGTTAGACGCTTAAGACCGCCATTCAATTCACTCTTCGCGTATTTCGCCGAACATAACTGAATAGAAATTACAGTAAAACAGAAACGATTGAATGTAAATCAGTTTATATACATTCCTATTACATCATTATATGCGTTGCGATCCATTTGTGTCTATTTATAGGTGCCAAAGAATAGCGATTTACCTTTTTTAATTGGTCTCACTGTAACACCACTTTTAGCAGAATAAAAATACAGTTCTTACATGGTATAGTATACAACCATTGAATATTAATATGGCACTAATCTTCACAATCAATAGATGGGAACACAACCTGTATTGTGATTTGATTATTTGAATTAATAAACCATGTCTAGGGCCCAGTATTCAATCTGAGTCTAGTTGATGCGATACATATGAATCGGCCGTCGATAAACAAGACCTAGATAGAACTCTGCGAGGCGTGACATGTCCCATATTTTTACGATGTTTCTGAATGTCTTCCTTCTGTCCACAGATTGTTTTTCTGAGTAAATTATCTTTACTATTATTTCTGAAAAAATGTTCATCTTCAATGATAAATGATTCACTATCATTGATATTAATAACCGTTATATACAATACTAATACATGTTTCATTAATTTAACCGTTACATACAATACTAATACATTAATATAACAGTTACATACAATACTAATACATGTTTCATTAACATAACAGTTACATACAATACTAATACTGTTTCATTCATATAGTTACATATTAATGTTTGTTTCAGGTTGAAATATTTGCTCGTTGCGGCAATTCAAAATAACAGTTCTGAACATCTAAAACTGCTGTTAGTTCCTTTGGATTTCCTGAAGTCATCTTTTTCTGTCTTGGATCGGCAGTCGGCTAGGGAACAATAATTATCTTACATACTTAAAGAAGCCAAGTCTCTAACTCAATATCATTCACAGTCTTCGACATTGCAAACACGACTTTTAAATCAATATTGATGTTGTTATCTTACCGTGAAAAGTTTGGCTTCTGATATCCAATATTTAAGACCAAATGAATTTTTTAAAATTGGCTCACGAATCGTGTGACAGAATGCTTTCGAGCGCCAGTTATATGAAGCAACTCGATGAACCAGTCTAAACATATCCCATGTAGGAGAATACTACCGGTGTAGACTGGAATAGTTAGACGCTTAAGACCGCCATTCAATTCACTCTTCGCGTATTTCGCCGAACATAACTGAATAGAAATTACAGTAAAACAGAAACGATTGAATGTAAATCAGTTTATATACATTCCTATTACATCATTATATGCGTTGCGATCCATTTGAGTCTATTTATAGGTGCCAAAGAATAGCGATTTACCTTTTTTAATTGGTCTCACTGTAACACCACTTTTAGCAGAATAAAAATACAGTTCTTACATGGTATAGTATACAACCATTGAATATTAATATGGCACTAATCTTCACAATCAATAGATGGGAACACAACCTGTATTGTGATTTGATTATTTGAATTAATAAACCATGTCTAGGGCCCAGTATTCAATCTGAGTCTAGTTGATGCGATACATATGAATCGGCCGTCGATAAACAAGACCTAGATAGAACTCTGCGAGGCGTGACATGTCCCATATTTTTACGATGTTTCTGAATGTCTTCCTTCTGTCCACAGATTGTTTTTCTGAGTAAATTATCTTTACTATTATTTCTGAAAAAATGTTCATCTTCAATGATAAATGATTCACTATCATTGATATTAATAATTTTCAGTTTGAAACTGGCCCTGCATTTCACACCTGGTGAGTGGAGCTGGAGTTTTACATGACTGTCATCCATGTCATCTATGGATCTAGACAAAAGAACGCAGTCTACTGTCCAGACAACACCCTAAATTGTATAACATTGAGGCAGTCGGTCTTGATTCCCCAAAACTTTATTACATGCCGTATACCGATCACTATAAATCACATCAAAACTGCATTCAAATTGGTTCCCCCGCGGTTTGTGTACACTACCAATATGTTTGGATACATTCATCTTCTTCACCAGAAATGCATGGCAAATTGAAATTGAAAGCTGGCTCATGTGCTTTACTGTTTATCCCAGGGTCTGGGTTATTATCTAAATTGCATTCATATCGGTTCGTCTCCGGTCTGTGTACTTTACCGATTAGTTCGGATAAATTGTTATTACCAACGACGCCATCTTGAAAATGAGTACATTCATAATTGGGTACAGCAAAATCTTTATCAGCATTACTGATGGCTTGTCTCACTTATGGAGTTGTATTCAGTATTTCTTCCAGTTGGAGACTGTGTAACATCTCACGTATCTGTTTGCCAAATTCCGACATCTGCCTCGTGTTTTCTTCGACGTCCTTAGTCATATCACTCATCACCTGCGCTTGCTGTAAATTAGGATTCTGTATTTTCAGTTTTATTTGTTGGCCTTCATCTTTAAGAATCTGATACATCGCTTCTATCCTTTGGTCAACCTTTTTACATTCTGTAGTCGAAAATTGATTGATTGTTAAAACTTCTTTTTTCAAAGATTCTACGATAGGCTTGTTGGACGCCATTTTAGTCTGAACCTTTTGTTCCAGTTCTTCCAGAATTAATTTATGTTCGCTTTCCACATCTTCAACATTCTGCAAGTTATGTCCTTGATGACTCGTAATAAAACATTTATAACATAATGTTATCTTGCAATCTTTACAATATAAATCCTTATCTTTCTTATGTTGTCGACAAACAACCACCGGTACCGGCTTGTCATCGATATAAAAATTCACTGGAAAATCGTTTACACCACCATTGGGTATGTTGATGGACTTTGTACATGTTCTTTTGACATAACCATCCAGACAGGAAGTACAGAATGTGTGGTGACAGTCGATTATTTTAGGTTTTGTAAAGTAATTTAAACATATACTACAGTCATTTTTGTTTATTTCCTTCGCCATGTCGATAAACTGGTATGCTAAAAATGGTAGTGTTTACCAATCTGTATCATTTAGTCATTTACGAATAATCAGTTACCTGTGTGTCTAATCCACTAGCCAAGATCATGACGAAACACTAATACGAGTTATGTCCTTTATCGTAGCAGCTTTGTGGGGCATTGGTGCCTTGAGTGGCGACTCTTTTGATTTCATAGAAGACAATGGTTCTTGATTTCCAATGAATTAATTGTATTCATTCATCCATGTAACAAACTGAAAGTGAAACTGCAGCAATGACGGAATTAGCAACAATGACAGATTATGATTTATAGATCAGGAGAGGGTTCAAAGGTGAAGTATACTATTCAAAAAAAGTAGGGGATATTTGATTTTGGGGGCATAATACTAAAATATGCAAATGACTACGAAAAAAGTCACTATAGAACCTAACAGAAGAAACATTTCCAGTTACATGTGACGCCCAAACGCACCAATAGCTACCGCATGGAATGCAGGTGATGCTTGAGATCATCATGGGGGTCCAACCCAAGATTTGCACGACTCTGACTTTGAATGTTACAGTCATTGTGGCATTGAATTCCAGGGTGGAAACATCAGTTTAATTGTTTTAGTGACCAGAAAACAAATTTTGATATGCGTCGGCTTACCCAAAATGAAAGGTTACGTGCCCTTGGCATGCTACAGATCGGTACAACACAGGCGGTTGTGGCGCGGACGATGAATGTTTCTCAGTCTGTCATAAGCAGGCTATGGTCCAGATACCGTGATACACAATCTGTACAGGACAGACCACGCTCAGGTCGACCAAGGGCGACAACTCAAGCCCAGGATCGATTTATCCGTACCTTGGCCTTGAGAAATCGTGTCATCACAGCAAATCAGATCAGCGCTCGTCTTCAAACAGACACTGGTGTGAGAGTGAGTGGCCAGACGATTCGGAATCGACTGCATAGGGGTCACCTTCGCGCCCGACGTCCTCGCGTGATCCCTTGTTTGAGAGATCATCACATTCAGGCAAGACGTCGTTGGTGTAGGGATCGTCAACACTGGGATAATCGACGCTGGAGCAATGTGATGTTTTCAGATGAGTCAAGGTTCACTGTTGATTTTTTGGACAGACGTAGGAGGGTGTGGCGTCGTCGAAACGAGCGCTTCCAAGACGTTAACGTCATCAGACATGATCGATTCGGGGGTGGTTCTGTTATGGTGTGGGGAGGCATCACTGTTGCTGGAAGAACGGCTTTACATGTTGTTGCAGGGCGTGTTACAGGCCAGTACTACCGCACGACGTCGTGGCCGCCGTTTCATCTTCCAGGATGACAACGCAAGATGTCACAGGGCCAGGATCGTTACAGGTTACAACCAACAACAGAACATCACCACATTACCTTGGCCAGCACTGAGTCCCGACCTCTCCCCCATCGAGCATGTCTGGGACATGCTTGGACAGAGGTTACGTCAACGTCAACAACGTCCTGCCAATGTCCAAGAACTTGCTGCTGCGTTGCAACAGGAATGGGACAATCTGGACCAAAATGACCTTAGACGTCTCATTAGGAGTATGCCACGTCGGATCAATGCTTGTTTGGCAAACAGAGGAGGATTTACCCGTTACTGACTTGGTTGTGATGCTGTGGTAACTTTGCTGTTTGACCCCGGGTATCATTTTACCCTTATAATGGTCAGTCTGTGCCTTACTTAGTCTAACGATCATTTGGAATAAATCGATGAATGTGAACTTCATTTTATTTTGTCATTTGTTTCTTCGTCAGTTTCATTAGGTGACTTTAATAACACTTAAAAATCAAATATCCCCTACTTTTTTTGAATAGTATATGATAGTCCGGGTTAGATTAGTATCTCTCACAAAAATCACAGAATGTCAAATGAGTTATCCAAGAGTTTAGGATCACATACGTAACCTCGGGATTGTTCTGTATAGGTTCTCCGCTTTGTACTACCAGCATCACCGCCCTCTCTCATTCCATATATCTTTCTAGAAATAATGAAGTCACAAAGCCGTGTTGTGATTTGACGACACCCCCTCTCTTTCTATATATCTATTTCTTAGTAAAGTAGATAACAACACTGATCAACATAAACTATGAAATAGGTCAGGGGACAGTAAATTGATAATGATTGTATATATTATAGATATCTTCGTCACGGGCGTCTGTAACGTGAAAAATATTTCAAAAATAACATCAAACTATAACTAAGTGTATGTCTAAAGTTTGTTACGTAGTCCATGTTCGTAGGCGAGATTATCAAATAATTGATCTGATTCCAATTTCTAACTCAGGGGCAATTTACTCGTTCGAAAGCGATTCTCTTTCATTAGATATAATAATATCAAGGTGAGAAATGGATTGAAATTAAATAACTGGGATCAAAGTTCACTACACTAGATTCCTTCAACCATGGCAATACCCACTAAATTTCGCTAGGTAGACAAACGAGTCTACTATGACGTTTTAAAATTATCCACGCGACTCTCTTTAAGTCTGCAGTGTTCAACTGTTCTAAGACTAGAATCATTAGATGCAACAAGAAAAAAATATTTAAAACATCATTTTCATTATAAGGACAGTTATTTCTATAGTGTGACATAATATCCCGTATTTTGACACCACTTAATGTTTTGGTAAATGTTGATCCAGAGTGATCAAATCTTCTTGGAGGTGATATATTCAATTATTGAAGATCCAATTACCACATTTCTTTTATTAATTATATGATGATGAGGTTCCATGAAAGGGTATTTATAGTATTCTGTATGTTTACGGTTGTTTTCATCTGATGTGGTTAGAGAACTGTTGTTTGTCGAAATAGTTGATTAGTTTGTTTGTGTTTTTGTACTTAGTGTTTAACTTCCGCTTCCACCGAAGGTGATATCGCAGACAAGTTGTCGTATTTTTGTTTTTCACTGTCTTAGCGCACGGAGTCTTTCCTGTGAGAGGAAACCGGAGTACCCGGATTAAACCCACTCGAAGTTGAGAAGGCGCCCCTATCTACAAGCCACATACGCTCATACAATATTTCGTTAATATACAAGTTACATACAATACTAAAACATATGTTTCGTAAATATAACAGTTTACTGAATACTAATACAGTACCGAAGTTGTACCGAAATCACATACAAACCTTCTGGTGTAAATACATTAGGGGTGTAGCTTTTTTAAAACACTCTACAATATCATGCCGGTGTGCGTTTGCTCCTGGGCAGTTGCGCATGTCGAAACTGTTGTTTGCGTTAACAACAAAGCTATATCTATTTCCGGCAGTGTTAGATGGTTATTCTGATCACTGATCAGTCCAGGAAAAAATATTATGTATTTGGTTAGAGTTTTGTCATTAATATGGTTAGCGTGTGCGCGCTGCATCATAAGATCTGTCATTGAGTCAACTGGTGTGGTTTCGATTCCCTGGTTGTACGTGACAAAGAGTAGGGTCGCCTGTCCAACCTCGTAGGTTTTCTCCGGGTCCTCCGTTTTTATCCCACTGCTAAAGACCCCTACGCGCAAGCGAATTATTGAATTAAATTGAACCATATGTTAGTCCCGAAATGACCTTTTGTTTGTGTCGAGTGGACGTTAAACACTCTCCTTCTCTGTCTCTCTCTGTCTCTCTGTCTCTCTCTCTCTTAATAGATAATACTGATCAACACACAGTGTAAACTAGGTCAGGGAACAGCTATGACAGTTGTATACAACTGTATGTATAGTATCACTTCGTAGACACAACACTGATAGCTAACTGGGTTTACAGTTAGCTATAGGACTAGTTAACAAGGGCATGCTATCCATGTTACTTTGGGCTATGAAGCGCCCTATAAAACATATTTGTCGTTGTAAACATACTGACAATTGCATTTTTTAAAGACTGGTGTTTGCTTTGCGGGTTATATAGTTGTGTGTTATGGATGGTACAGTCACATTGCCTTTATTGTTAAAGCTATACAGAGAGGGAATATGGATTGGGATTTATTAGTAGACGTTTGAGCGATTTCACAACCACAAGTAATACTAGATAAGCGAGTGATTCAGCAAGGTGTGTTTATAATATAGACAACCTTTAGCTTTAAGCAATTGATTTTAGTGACGGTAACCTTCCTCGTTTTATAGATCTTCCGTGTGTGCAGGAAAACACCCAGAAAACCGATAACCGGATGAACTATTGGGAAGGCATAAGTAAGTACAACGATAACAATTTTTAAGAAGCTGGGAAAATGTATAGCTGTTCAAAATTATGTTTCTTCAAAAGAACTTTATTCGGACATCTCGGTTGTAAACACGATATTAGATCACTGACTTATAAAATATCTTGGAGATTTCGGATTGATGTATTGCATCTTCAGACTGAAAAAAAAACAACCTGTAGGATCTACTGATGTAACTAGTCGTGGTATTGAAGTGATTTATAAATGGTCACTGGAAATGGGCATTGTATAAGACAAGTAATAAGGTAATGTTACCTTCGATAGGTACCGTGCTCGAGGCATAATATACTTATCATTTCCGGAACACCTACCTGAGCTTATATGTAAGATATGTCCTGCCGAGGTTCGAGAAAACGAATTCATCTTGATCTTCAGTTTATTCAGGTACTTCGTGAAGGCATTGGGGATTTCGTTTTGGTCGTAATTGTGAAGAGCTGTGTGATTCACTATGTCACCTAAAATTGCTGTGTTAGTATGTTTTTGTGCCTTACGCTATGATGCATTCAAAATACCGGTGGGTCTTTATAGCCCACAAACTATATCACTATCTTTGTGGTTGTCATACAAAGACATACTGTGCTTACTTTTTGCTGAGGGTGTCATGAGTCAATTTGTGCTAATTGTAGCCACTGTGTACTGTGGTAGTAGCGAAATAAGTACGGATTAACATCCGCTCCCAAGGTGTGTACTTTGTTAGTTTTACATTGAATAGTTAATTTAAATGGAAAGACAAGGTGGTACTATCGCTTCACATTTTGTGTGCTGAATTTAAACAATAGTTCGCCTTCTCTTTCATTGATAAATTTTACACATTGTTACTGTTACTTATCTATTTTTGTTTATATAGTTTAAACAAAGTATGGTGTGTCAAATTTAAAGATTTATCTGTTGATCTATTATAACCTGACTATCGGTTATAAAGGACTTTGCACCACCATGATATTTGAATACTGACTCTTTTGTAACATTCTGTTGATTTGGTTACGTCATGAATTGGTATAATTATGTGGTTGGTACCCATAAGGCATTTTGATTTTGACTGTGCTGCAGCAGGCGTATTCTGTGCCTGCAGCTACCTGATTCGCTTATCTGGAGGCACCGTGTTCGATCCCGAGTTGGAATTCGATATAAGTAGGCGGTAGAAACGCTGCCCGTAAAACATTTCCCACGTAGCACATTGTATGGCGTATGCACGTCTGCATTGGCTCGGTTGAAGCAGAACATGTACTATAAGACGCTAAACCCCATTTCATTTCATTTTGAGCTTCATATATATACTGAGTGTACTGTGGCATTATCAGCCTAATCGATTGGCCCCTTAATCATGAATTGTTTTCGGCAATATTTTTATCCAGCCCACCGGGTATTCCCTAGGTCGCCCCTGCGAGTATATTATGTCGCATATACTAAACATATTCAGGAATTTTTGCAGGAGGGGGTTTGCCAGGTTTCCACTAATATAGAACATCCATTGTTAAGGGAATTTGACAGATGGCAATGCATGATGCAATCATCGTCTCCAAATTACGTAGGAATACTAAGCTTTTTAAAGATAGAAATCCAACACTCTGTTTGACGTCAATTTTTATTATGAATCAAATTGATCATATTGTGAATCGATCACATTGTGAATCGATCACATTGTGAATCGATTACATTGATGCAAAGCATTAATTGTGAAATGGCATATGCCTATATCATTATCTCGCGCCCATCCCATCCCACCATCTGATGTCCCTTTTCTCATAGAAAGTGTTGTTTTACAACCTACCCACCCGGACAAGCCCTTGCATCTTTAAAACATAATCAGACATGTAATTTGCTTCGGATGATATATTATAAATACCTTTTTTCAGACTTGAATTGTAGAGGACAGTTAGTATACTGACAGTTCGGGTGTTATCGGCAGTAGAGCCGCCAACAAGATGGTGATTGTTGACTCTATACAACATATACTAGAAGAACTAATTAAATATATACCGGATGTAGTGTATGATTATATACCAGAATCTAAAATAACTAGATCTTTATTGATTGGTACCGCAACAGGTGCTCTGGCTTATATTATCTTTAAGAAGAGGTACCGTTTACCCCCCGGACCCTTTAAATGGCCAATAATCGGAAGCACAGTTTGTAAGTATACATTTATTTGGAATAGTCAATTTTATATGGATATTTAGTAAACCACTATTTATGGATAGCAATCAACATGATTTACATTTATTTGTGTTCATATGCTTGTAGAAACGTCGCAGTGAAATAAACCATTGTAATTGTTATTCATAAATACTGTTGCATTGCGTTTTTGAAGATTATGTCTCGGCGGAGGTAGTTGCAGCACTACAGTCTGGGTCACAGCGATAATGCAACGGGACCTATTTTAACGTGCCTACAGTCACGAACTTGTCTCTGGATAAAAATATCCGTGCTTTGAAAAAAATGCTATGTAGCCTAGTGAATCTGGCAAGATTGTATGAGGAAACTTAGCTATCATTATGATCATCGACCACTTTCGATTTGTTTTAAAAGGAGGAAAATTACATGGCAGAACATCGTCAGGTGCAGGTGACAGTGAAGGTTCGTTTGCCTTGGATGTTTCTTTGGACTGTAAATGATACTGAAACACATGTTATAGGAAGTCAAATTCTGGAAATTTTCACGCCATCCCAAAACACCAGAAATCGTGCTTCGCCAATGACACCTTAAAATAGACCCTGTAATGCGAAAACCTTCTTTACACAATATATACAGTTAATGAATATCTCTCTATTTCAGTATATACCAAAGGTAGCATAGCTAAGAAATTCTTTGATCTATCTAAGCAATATGGTCCAGCATTCACCCTCTACTTAGGTAAATGAAAAGAAATGAAATGGAGTTTAACGTCCTACCGTTCTGCTTCGATTGGGTGTACGGACAGTAGCGCCACAACCTGCTCTTACATCGACTTCCAACTGTCAAGGCATCTTTTACGTGCACATCAATGTGTACGTGGGACCTCGGTTTTCCGTCCCATCCGAACGACTATACATTGTCGCTTGCCAGACCGTCTGTCCTGCACTACTAAGGGACCTCGTCGGAAAATCCTGAAGAACTTTCTAGTCCAACGCAGGGATCGAGCACGGGTCGACCTGCAGGTTAGCGAGAGAGAGAAATGGGGTTAAACGTCCACTCGACACAAACCAGGTCATTGTGGAACTAAGCGGTGCAATTTTATTTCAATAATTCGCTTGCGCGTAAGGATCTCCAGCAGTGCGAGGAAACCGGAGACCCGGAGAAAACCCACGAGGTTGGACAGGCGACCCTACTCCTTGTCACCGTTCAACCGAGAAATCGAAACCACGCCTGTTGGCTTAATGACAGACCTTATGATGAAACGCGCACGCGCTAACCATTCGGCCATTCCCCCCAACTCCAGTACTTAGGTTAGTAACATACCAGCGGAGAGATGTAGACCTTTGTGGTGTTCAAATCGTGTGGTTCAGTTGTGACATTAGTCTTGTTCGTACAATACAATTCATGGCTTTACAAAGCCAAGCTGGTCGATGTGTCACCGGACAACGGACCAATCATTGTTGATAAAATTAGGGTCAGTTGAAGGAGGGACCGGGGGTTGGGGGGTGGCTCTGCACTCCTGTCAAGTTAAGCATCAATTTTCATTGGTTGACCTTGAAAAGGCAAATATTTGACACCGTTTGTAAGCTTTGCAACGCAGCAATAACCTGAAAATAATATTACTTGCTGCAAAAACGCCGTTGGGTCGGGGGTAAGGGAAGGGGGTGGATGGAAAATGGTTAGCACTTGCGCGTTGTATCATAAGGCCTGTCATTGAGTCAACTGGCGCGGTTTCGAATCCCCCGTTGTACGTGACAAGAAGTAGGGTCGCCTGTCCAACCTCGTGGGTTTTCTCCGGGTCCTCCGATTTCCTCCCACTGCGAAAGACCCATACGCGCAAGCGAATTATTGAAATAAAATGAAACCATATGTTAGTCCCGAAATGACCTAGTTTGTGTCGAGTGGACTTAAACCCCATTTCCCTCTCTCTTGCCATTGGGTCGCTATATACAGGTTTATTGCACGTACAGTGTAACATTGCTAGTCCACCAGAAAGCATAATGGTAATATTTATTTCTATGGTTACTTGTGCAGTTTGATGTAGAAACTGACCTCACTGTGCCTATTCTTATTGAACTACCATAGGTAGGTAGTAGGGGTTTTACGTCCCCTTCCACTTTGGGTGATATCGCGGACAAGTGTTTCTCAAGGCTTAGTCCAGCTTGGGAAGGAGACGTGAGATTGATTAGTAAGTCTACTGTCAGTGGTTCTTATACTTGCATACATCCACCAAGATTTGTCTTGGCCCATTCCGGTATTCCGACATGCTAGTAGAGAGCCCAGTTCCCGGTGGAATCGATTACCACGACCCCGAATTCCACGTGACATTTCATTTCAGGATCTTCCAGAATTGTAGTTTTGAACCGTATTGACGTCATCAACGAGGCTTTACTTACAAAAGGGGCACATTATGCAAACAGAATGATACTTTATTCAAGTAAGATCTTAACTTTTTAAAAATGTATTGCTTTTTGTTGATTTAAATTGACATTTCCATTATTTATCACAAAATCTGTCCAAAGAATAGATAAATATAGTCAAGTATAAACATTCCAGGATTATGCAAAGATTCAAGGAAGATCTTCCACGATTCAACTGTTCCGAGACGATGGCCCTGGAAATGACAAAGCAGACACGATAGGCCCCAACGGTCTTAACTGTGTCACGGTTTATCGGAAGAAATATATTTTTTTTCTTCGAACTAAATTGGTTGATTTATATATAGGTGCAGTATTTGTAAGCGGGTTTGAATATATCGAATGTGAATTAAATATAAATACATCAAATACATTATTTGATCAATCAAGGTTGTCTGCAGACACTTTGATCTATACATCAGCTATAAAGATAGCCTGTTTGGGATAAATATATTAACTCAATTTTCTCACACTATTTTAGCTAAAGTCATGTTGAAAAATGGTGATGATATTATATTTAGTAATTATAGCACTGAATGGAAATTGAGACGAAAAATAGCCGGACGTGCAATGAGGTATGTATTAAATGACAGATAAATTACTTAGCGGCAGAGATATGAGTGATTAAAATTAACACAATTTAAAGATTAAGATGCACTAATGACCACAATTCCTAATGACCCCAATATTAAAGAGGGCGTCGCTCTGTATAAACAATTCCTAATCAGATATGTTTTGGCGAAATACGTAAGACGTCCAAACTGAATGACAAACATTTCTTCTTGGTTAGTTCAGTCTACAAGTTTACCCCTTTTTCTTTTTGTCTTTTTTGAATAAGCCATTTGTAATTACTTCCTCATTGACCATCAAGTCGGGAATTGATTTTTAAATGTTTGTCTTAAATATTGGATATCATGAGCCGTATTTTCTCGGTAAGATAATAACATCAAAATTGATAGAAATGGACCATATTGAATTCGTTTTCGTGTTTATAATATCGAATGTTATGGATAATACTGTTTAAGATATATACCCTATTTAATTAAAGAAGCGGTCATACTGCTTTTCATCGGCTAGTGAAATGTGGTCTGAAATAATATTTATAATTCTAGAAAAGTCGCTGTGTAATAATATATTTTACTGTTTGTGCATTTCAGGTTATTTATGGTCGGTGGTAGTTTTAATATAAAGTTAGAAGAAGCCGTATCTAAAACAGTGGAAGTTATGTTAAAAGAGAAAGGACCTTTTGATCCTAAACCCTATATGTTCTTTACAACTTTAAATATTTTAGGGGCCATGGTCTTCGGAACAAAGTAAGTATGGACTATCGTGTTGTGTTTTAAGGGTATATTAGAAATACTGTTTAATGCAGTCCTGGAGCATAAACCCTCGTGATTTTCTTGGTAAAATTACAAGCGATTTTTTAATTGTCACAGTATTGATAGAAAATATCTACTGTGTGCGCGTTATTGCGACGGCAGCGGATATCGACTGACCCCGAGTTCACAAAGCATTCTCAGACTTAAGTTGAGAATTTACTCAAACTTGTTCACCTTATTTTAACTAAAATATAGCCCTTTATAATAATTTTGTTGTTTGAATGTATCAGATACATCAATAATAAACTATGTGCAAAGTTTGTGTTTCTGAATCAAAGATATTTCTCATAAACAGTGATTGAAAATTGAGCAAATTCTCTGAGAATGGTTTGTGAACTCGGGGCCTGGTCGTCGCTCTGACGTCATATGTTAATGGATCTGTGTGGAGCAAACAATCTCTCATTGAGCAATGTTTATAAATGGAGTACAACGAAATGGGGTTTAACGTCCTACTTTTATGAAACTACCGGGCTGATGAAGAAGAGTGTGCGCCATACGTTTCAACTTATTTTTCATCGAATTCCAACTGCCAGGGGTTCTTTTACGTGGATGACAATGCTTAAACGGCACCCTGTTTTCTTATCCCATCCGAACGACTAGTCGCTATGCTTTGCCAGACACTCGATCAGTCCTGCACCACTGACGAGGGGCAAACCGCGAAATATTTATCAAGTATGTTTATGTTTTGATTGATAAATAGCATATTGATGATGAAGTATATATTTTGATAGATATATACTAGTCTTCAATAGCCTAGTCGGAGCAGAAAAGTAGGACGTTAAACCCCATTTTGATGAAGTATATGTATAAATTGAAGAATATATATACCGACTGTGCAGAATATTTTTGTTTGAAAGACGTGTAAAAAATAATAGCATATTTTGATCGCTTTGATATTAATGATAAAAGATTTACATTTTGATGATGTTGATGATGAGAAATATTTATATTATGATGTGACATTGATGATGAGAAATATTTATATTACAATGTTTATATATGTCATTGATGATGAGAAATATTTATATTATGATGTGACATTGATGATGAGAAATATTAAATATATTATGATGTTTATGACATTCATGATCACAAATATTTATATTATGGTAGATATGATATTGATGATGAAGAATATTTGACTTTTTTGAATCAGCTGGAAGGAATATCTTCAGCACAATCGGCGGGCATGTTTATAGAAAATGTATTTCCACCTGCGAGGTTATTTCCTTCACAAAGGTTTAGACAGTTTACAGACTTACTCGATCAGTTTATGGATCGTATCGATACACATGTTCAACGTATACGCAACACGTTTAAACCAGGTTTGTATTCCGTTTCCCTGAAATATTGTGCTTAGATCATTTCTAAAAAGAGATTTTTTGTTTGTTATCGCAGCTGATTGAACAAAGGGTCATTGGCGTTTACAGGAATGAATGGTGATAAAACAAATAATATTTCCTTAATCAAATATATGACATATAAGACTATTTCGTGTGGAGTCGAATTTAGATAATTAAAATTGAAAAAACTTGAATTAAGAGCGCAGTCACTACCATATTTTCATTCTATTTGTTTTGATGTAAGCAAGACTTTAAATTTCGAAATTTCTTCATGGCTTTATGACGGTTCATGGTAAAGCAGTCAAGAAAAAATTGTGCCTTTCCCTGGGCGCTTTGTTAGATTTCTTTTTCATTCAACTGTTCTCCATTTTAGGTAATATTACTAACTTTACTGAGAGTATACTTCAAGCCGAAAAAGAAATCAAGGATGACGGGGAAGAGAATATGACAGATTATAAAAGCATTCACGTAGTTTCTACGGTATTTGATATATTTTTGGGTGAGTTTCATAGTGTCAGAGAAAGAGAAATCATTCCTGTTATTTGTGCCATATTAATGGTGATATTTGTCTTATTAAGAATATTTTAACTTTCAGCTAGAGAAAGAGAAATCATTCCTGTTATTTGTGTCACATTAATGGTAATATTTGTCTTATTAACAATATTTTAACTTTCAGCTGGTAATGACACATCAAGACAAACATTATACTGGGCTTTAATGTATATAGCTGGCATGCCTGATGTCCAGAAAAAAATACAAGATGAAGTGGATTCTGTCGTTGGTAGGGTTTCCTTAGATTTAAATTAGAAGCTCAATATAGCATTATATAAACATGTGATGCAAATCATCGTTTACATATATATCTATAATGTTTATTTTTGTGAAGTGGACGTTAAACCAAGCCTCTTAATCTATAGCGATTGGCGTCATAATTATAGACACCAGAAGTTCGAGCGCCTGAAATGGGACTTTTTTCACTTAAAGGGAGACTATATTAGGAACCAAACCAAAATATGGATGCAGACCACCAAATATTTCTCGTTGAAAGCATGCCCCACACCTTGTATGGGGTTATTAACATGCAACCCAGCGTCGTACATATCACCGTTACACCGGCCCCCACCCGCCCCGCCTGAATATCATCAATATACACACACACGTTCAGAACTGGTAAATTCAAACCCTCTTAATTAATTAACAGGAACTACATTCGTAGGTTATGTATGGATTAGATTTACGGTAACCCACATCCTACCCCAGAGCCTCATTGCCTTTTAATATGACACGCCCAAGTGACCTGTAGTTCACTGAATGATTCATTTATGTTGTATTTTTATGTATAATAGGGAATGATAGATATCCTACCACATCAGATAGAGAAGGTCTCCCCTATACAGATGCTGTATTACATGAAGTAATGAGAATAGGAACGGTAGCACCCGTTGGTGTTCCTCACATGACCAGCTGTGATACCACGATAGGTAACTACATACTCCATAGTAACGATATCTCGCATCGTAAGCTTTAAAAACTACTTCTTAAATATCGAAATATCGTATGATGGTAATATGACAAGCTATAAAATACCTATAGTACTTAAATATCGTATGGTAATATGACAAGCTATAAAATACCTATAGTACTTAAATATCTTACGGTAATATGACAAGCTATAAAAACACTTCAAGTAACTATGGTAATATGACAAGCTAAAAACAAATACTAATAGTAACTAAATAGTTTAAGTATTGTAAATGGTATGGCAAGCTATAAAATACTTCTAGTATTACTTATGGTAATTTCATGTGACAAGCTATAGAAATTATAGCAACTATCTTATGGTAATTTAATGTGACAAACTGTGCTGCGACATTTGGTATATACCACGTTAACGACATATTATTTGCATAGTAATCTGACATGCCACCAGGCGCGGATTTAGCCCCCCCCCACCACACTACCAATGAGACCAATAATTAAGCGTCCCCGTGAGACAAAGTCCCCTCAGACCGAAAAAACCTCAGTTACATAAATAGTATACGTAGCTCGATTACATCATTATATCATCATCCCCCCCCGCCTTCCGGTTGCCCAGTGTTATATAGTCACTTCTCTAAGGTTGACACAAATCAATAGCAATCATAATATGAGATGAAGTTTATGTCAACTTGAATAAAACTGCTTTTAGGGGAGATAACGACCAGTGAACAACTATATAGGCAATACGATCTATGATCTACCGGGGCGCTCAGACGGTGTTATAGCCAGTATTTTGTTGACATTCATTGTGGGGTGAGATTGTGGATGGTGCCCTAAATTTGGAACTGCCCCCTTCTCCCACCCGCTATTCACAGCTTCTAGATCCGCTACTTCATGGCACAGTAAGTTGTGATACTGCTTTAGATAAGTACATATTACAAGGGATTCATAATGTAACGACATACTGCATAGAAATCTTAACATGACAAACTGTGATTCTATTTTAGGTTATAATTAACTTTAAAATAAACCTATTAGTATTACATGTACACCGCGGATAACATTACTTTTAAAGGGATATGTTGAGGTCCAGAATTTTAGAAATATGATAGAATAAGTTACACAGGGTCTAAATATGATTTATCTATAACGATATAGACAAGTGGTTGATCCGGAACTGACATTGATTGTTGTTCTCCAAGTTTCCTGCTTTTTCTGATCTCTTGCTTATTCTTTATAATTTATATTTCGATCTCTTATCAGACAACAACTCTCAAACTTTCTGTTATAGATAACAAATCGCCCCTGTGACGGTTCATAACTTTAATACATAATGGTGACCAATGTTGTAAGGACGCTTCCCAACTGGTGTGTTCGGGAAGCGGTTAAGGACAGAATATATCTTTATTTCAAGATTTCATATAGCTTACCCATAAAACATTAAATGAAATGGTATTTAATGCCCGGCTTTTCTGCACAGTATTTTTCTTGGCCTTCAGTATCTAAAGTACAATTTTGGAAGCAAACACAGTCCTTTAGTATGAAACAAGCGTATTAATTTCATGTCGCATTCCTTTATTCATTTAAAGTATATTTTATGTATGATAACTCTCATTTTATAATTAACTCTATACAGGAGAATATGAGGTTCCTAAAGATACTCTGATTTTCATAAATCACTGGGGAATTCAGAATGATCCAGATAATTGGGAAGACGTGGAAAAGTTTAAACCAGAAAGATTTTTAGATAGTGATGGAAAGATGGCACCAAAACCTGAAAACTGGCTTCCGTTTAGTGCTGGGAGAAGAGTTTGTCTTGGAGAAACTATGGCTAAACCAGAACTACATTTAATTCTAGCAGCTCTCTGTCAGCGATTAACTATCACAATGGAACCTGGTGTTCCGGTTAAGATAGGACCCATGGTTAAAGGATTAACAATTGTGCCTCACCCATACAAAATTGTCGTCCAGGAACGAATCAGAGCTTAATGTGATAATCTGAATCTGAAACATTTTGAATATGATTAATGTCATTTGTATAAGGAACTCCTAAGACTATCTGTGTAATACAAAGAATTAAATTTGAGTAAAATGATTGGAAAAAGAGGTAGGGAGTTGGGTTATTTAAATGTTTATTCCTATTGAAATAAAATACCTCTAAGACTGTATGTTTTAATACACGAAATTATTCTGCTTGTTTCTAATACATCTCAAGCTATTCCAGTTCAGTGCGTATATTGTGTGAATTATATAGTAACATTTGCATAAAGCTATATAGTACTATATATCACCAAATGAACACACCTGTAGCCACAACTATATCCCCAAAAAAGAAGCCCAGCTCGAACAAGAAAAACAGTCCGACATGGATTTGTTCGGGTGTATCGGTTGCGTGATAGGGACGTATGTCTAATAGTCTTTTGCAGTGCATATAAGTAAGAATTCGTTTACAGAACAAGGATTGTCTGCGATATCACTTCGGTAGAAGCGGACATTAAATAAAGCTATTTCACACACACAGAACAAGGTATTTGGTATTGCGTACTTCAACGGAGCCAGTTTTGTTTTATGCTTAATCTGGAATATTATGTCGTTTGCAGTTTGGTATTAGAGCATATAAACTAAAAACATATTTTCTTTGACAGACCTTCGTGTGGGACAAAATAAAAGTCCCTGACCTCACACTTATATCAAGAAGCAACGTATTAATTTCAAATATTAATTTAAAATCCATTTAGAACATTAATTGTTGAATTTGATTAATTCTGTGTCTTTTATATGTTTTCGTAAAATTAAAATATAAATTACACATGGACTTATTGTGGTCATTACCACTTCCTGAGATGCTATACTTATTTAGTCAAAATTATTGGCAGATCAGGTTACTGACCTTCATTTGCAAAAACTACCATTTCTTTTAACAATTCCTGGGAAGGGGGTGTGGGGTGTGTGTCTAATACATGCGCTTTAGATCCCTTGATCTGCCATTAATTGAGTCCCGTGTCGTTATAGAAACTTCTGCGTGCCAAGGAGATGCGTTGTAAGATTTATTTGAGGCCCTATCGTTTTCTCCAACTGCTAAAACCCATGGCGCGAGAACTAAGTATTGACATTCAACCATATGTTAGTCCTGTTGTGTTGAGGGGACGTTACCCTATCTACTCCTCTCTCATTTCGAATTGCAACTCTCGCGGGTTATTCTACGTGCACGTCAACGTGTACAGGTGACGTTCGAACGAATAGACACCCGTCCAGCACCACTGACAGAAGAGTTGTCGGAAGTCATTAAACAGTCAAATTTCTTCTATATATTGCATTGACCATTGTATATGTAAAGGGTTCTATATTTGTGTTTGCAAATACGCTGTCTGTGTATGAGGGTTAACCAGACCAGTTATTTGATAATCCCGCCTACGAACATGGACGTAACGGACTTTAGTTAGACATACATTAAGTTGTATTTTGAAATATTTTACACCTTACAGGTGCCTGTGCGTTAGCTGTATCAAGTGTCAAACATATCTATGGAACGCCGTGGCTGCCTTGTGTTTTTACTTTATGGTGTTTTTGATATTATGCCGTCTCATTTATTAAGTCAGCATTGGTTATGTGGCGATTGACCTGTTACGGTGTGGTGATTTGGATATATTCTCATGCCTCTATTGTGTCATCTATTATGTGATTTGGGGGACATTGTATATGTGCATAATTGGCAGTAGCCCTCGGAATACATTCTCAAAATGTTTTTTCTTTACTTGCTAAGCATTGGTTGTTTTATATCACCCAGTACCGAGTTCCTTGGTTCTCAAATTAAAAATGGGATCGACATGTAATAACCTATAAGCATACATCATATGTCCGGATAATCATTGCTTATGTACGTTGAGTAATGTATGTAATACTATAAGGTTTATTTTAGTGATCTAAGAAAAGTGTTTTGTTTAATATAGAAATGCGTTACCTATATGATGTATGACGAAAATTAGGGTAATGAAGTACTTTGCATTATTCTACTACTTTCTTAGACTAACCCACCGACAGTTATGCCAGTATCCATTTCTGGAAGGGGTTACTATCTTCCAGGCAACTGGTACACAGATGACGCTTCACGGTACCCATATGAAACACTTACCCAAAAATGGTAATTGTCTCGCCCTAATAGCTGACGCATTTACTTTCTATATAAGAAAGAGCGAGTTTTATTTCACTTCAGACATCAGGATGAGACCGTAGAGAAGGCATAGTCCGTGAGTTCCTGGGGGGGGGGGGCGTCATACCCACAGTCGCCTCGGCTGAGAGGCTGGGGTAGTGACAAAATGTGATGTTTAAGCCGTTACGTTAGGTCAGAGAGAGAGAGAGAGAGAGAGAGAGAAATGGGGTTTAACGTCCACTCGACACAAACTAGGTCATTTCGGGTCTAACACAATAATTCGCGTGTGC
This sequence comes from Patella vulgata, assembly GCF_932274485.2. NCBI lineage: Eukaryota > Metazoa > Mollusca > Gastropoda > Patellidae > Patella > Patella vulgata. The sequence continues at coordinate 53,564,257 of NC_065885.2, forward strand.
GTAGGCGTCTTTAGCAGTGGGAGGAAACCGGAGAACCCGGAGAAAACCTACGAGGTTGGACAGGCGACCCTACTCCTTGTCACGTACAACCGGGGATTCGAAACCACGTCAGTCGACTCAATGACAGACTTTATGATACAGCGCACGCATGCTAACCATTCAGCCATCCAACCCCTCCAGGTCAGAGTTATAAAGGATGTTAAACTCAGACCGTGGATATCTTAATAACCCCTTAAGTATCTAAAATACATGTTGTAGTTTTCCTTTATTTAACCCTTGTAGTTTGCTGTATTTGTTATATAAACTTAGTAACAACGTAAACGGGGTGTGTCTGCGATATCACCTCGGTGGAAGCAGACGTAAAATACAACTAACTCACACACATAAACCGTGTTCTAGAGTCAGTTAATTGATGATTGAAATAGTTGATCCCACAACGCGAAGTCAAAGAAGGTCCTAGACGATAGAGTCAGCTACATCCTGCTGCCGAGACACAGGAAAGTGTCACATCCATAGTGTCATATATAATTCCTTATTTAGTGCCCTGACGAAGGATAGTCACGGCGCAACGTAACTCTACCTAAAGTGTCACATCTAATTCCTTTTTAGTGCCGTGACGAAGGATAGTCACGACTTACCTCTACCTGTAGCGTCACATGTATTGATGAACACTTTTAGGCCATCTATTCATTGTTGATACACATCTCTGAAATATGTATAATTTATTGATATATAGGCACTATTGAAAAATGTAATAGTCATTGATAGACACTTTTGATATGTTTAATAATTATCGATGGACACTTTTGATACATTTGAGAAATGTGATGACTATTATTGATCAGTTATGAAATTTTGACACGTAATAATTGTTGATAGACTGTTTTGAAACATGTTATGATTATAGACTGTATTGAAACATAATTATTGATAGACTCTTTTGAAACATGTAATAATCATTGATAGACACTTTTGATACATTAAAAATACTACAGATGTAATTTAGTAGTCCAGAATTGATTGTATTTTGTTTTCTATAAAGCGTATCTTACAAATTATACGCTGTCAAAGTGTGCTTGATCATGAGACTATTATTTTCACCTGAGAAACTGACAACAAATAAATTGAGGGCCGCTGTGGTTCAGTGAGTCAGACGCTTGTACGCTAACCAGGTCTCGGGTTCACTCCCATAATACAGAAACGACATAATAAAGATATCACATAACAAAGAAACTTCATAATAAAGATATCATATAACCAAGAAACTCCATAATAAAGATACCACATAGGAAAGAAACAACATAAAAAAGATACCAAATAATAAAGAGAATACCCAAATGACAACAACCACACATCAAAATCACCACATTAGAAGAAATGTATTTAAAGATAGGCAGTAATGGACTTCCATACATATCATATTTTTTTCCAATGTGGTCTATTTATAGGGTTTGACTACTTAAGGCAGACGCACACTAGAGGTACACTACGCATTAGAAAAACATAATGAATATTTATGTTCAGGTCGTACTTTTTTTTAGATATTCAAAGTCGGTTTAGAGGGATCTTAACTTCTATGATTTAGATCAAAATAAATTGAGGTACACGGTCTATACGATTAAATTTTAGTTTAAAGCAGCTAAATCGCTAATATTTGGGACCTAGAAATTGACACAAATGGGTCGCAACGCATATGATAATGTAATATGAATGTATATAAACTGATTTACAATCAATCGTTTCCGTTTTCATTCAAATTTCAGAACAGTTATGTTCGGCGAAATACGGAAGAAGTTGCAATCGATTGGCAATCTCTAGCGTCTGGTTATTCCAGTCTTCAGCGATAATATTTATTGCCAATGCTCTCCAGATACAATTTTTCATTTGATCACACTGGGTTACCCGTGATACACAGTAAATCAATTGTGTTGTGTTTAGTAGATGGACACAGCTCACCAAATATTTCTACACCGTCACCCTACGAATGTAGGGCGAAAGTTATTTTTAGTCTTTCCCTTTTTCCCCCTTTTGCATGGCGATTTTTGTTGACTTTTTGGTGTAGAATCGAAGAAAAGGGTTTGAAAATACATTTTCTGCCAGGTTTTGGTGTATATTCATGATTTTGAGGCGGAAGGATACAAGAGTTGAGAGGTTGGTTAGGTTGAAATGTAGGACCGAAAATTGCATGTTTACTTGTCTCTAGCGTTCTACCCAAATTTGGGAAAAAGTTCAGCCTGTCTAAGAGACGAGAATTAACATTCAGGTCAATGGGGAAATCATTAGTGATCTGTGTCCTGTCTTAATGTTTACTTTATAGCCTATACGAATATATCGTGTCCTCTTTTTTGACCGAATACAATATGCAATGCATTACTTCTGTTGCGTTAGGGGGATACATACTCGATTGTCCTGTGCGCATTAGTTAAATTTGACCTGATTTGATATTGGATAAAATATATATGTTGGTATATAGCCTGTAACTTATACATATTGCACAATCACTTACCAGTCGAGGCTTGACAATCAGTCCTATATACTGTTGAACTTGAAGACCATTGTGTGTAAATTAAAGTTTATTAATCTAATTTAATTTAATTTAATTAATTTAATTTTATTGCTGATTAATGGTAACAATTTTGTTTATTATATGTAGGTGATCTATAATTTCTAAAGATTTTAAAATTTATAGATAAATCTCTATGGCAAGGGTGATCAATCAGTGGTCATCCAATCATTTAATCAATTGATGTTCGGGGAGACAAACCGAATCCTATTTCAATGTCAGGATGACTAAATGTATCACTGTATCAAAGTCCTGGAAATAATGAAATGAAATGGTGTTTATAATGGCACGTCAACACCAACTGGGCTATAATGCGCCACCGAGGAATCATTGTTAAACAGTTATTGTAGTCATAATATTAATGAATTTTTTACATTTTATACATATATACACCTTTTTCATATCTAGATTGCAGAGTTACCAATTTACAAGATGGTAATTGTTGACTCTATACAACATATACTAGAAGAACTAGTTAAATATATACCGGATGTAGTCTATGATTATATACCAGAATCTAAAATAAGTAGATCTTTATTGATTGGTGTCGCAACAGGTGCGTTGGCTTATCTGATCTTTAAGAAGAGGTATCGTTTACCCCCAGGACCCTTTGCTTGGCCCCTGATTGGAAATACAGAAGGTGAGTATTACCATTAAAGGACCTAAGTCCGTAACCCAAAATCCTCCAAAATCTTCGACATCGAAAACACGAATTATTGGTCAATTTAAATCAACATTGATGATGTAAACTTACCGGGAAAAGATGAGCTTCTGACATCCGATATTTAAGATAAAATAATTTTTTTAACATTGGTACACGAATCGTGTACCATAATGCGCTTCAGTCCCAGTTGTATTGAGAGACTCGAGGGACGAGGCTAGACACATTGCACCAAATCAAATGGAGTTATGTAGACTAGAATAACTAGACGCTAGAAATTTTCACTCGATTGAGATTGCTGACTTATTTCGCCGAACAGAACTGATTTGAAATTAGAGTAAAAACGGAAACCATTAAATGTAAATCAGTTTATATACATTCATATTACAGTATTATATGCGTTGCGACCCACTTTTGTGAATTTCTAGGTCCCAAATGTTAGCGATTTAGCTCCTTTAAAATAATGTAATAATCTAATCGCAATGCAATGTTAAAAAATAATGGAATTAAGCGTTTACTTTTGTTCTTCAGGAACGCCTATTTTCCAATTTTGTGACCTATTTTTTGTGGGAAAATAATTTAAAAACCAAAATTACTTGATTGCTATTCTCAAAAACGTTTATAGTTCTGCATTTTCAAGTTTTCAAATTCTAAATAAAACATCATTCACAAGACTCAAGTACTCGATTGGGGGGGGGGGAATTATTTATCAATATCCCAATGAACTAAAAATTAAATTGGTTTGGCCATAATAATTTCTTAAAGATGCATTATGTAAGATTTAGATAAAAAAAAAGAAGCTGACAGTTCTCACTATAATAGTGATAAATAGATAATGAAAAATGAATATATTAAATAAATTACATCATTCTGAGCGAAATTATGGCTGTTTGGAGAATAGCGGGGCCTCAATTATCATTGCCGTTGTTACGATAGTAAACAAAGTCTCGATTATTCATTTTTTAATTAAATTGTTAAACGACGATCTGGTTTCAATACATTGAAAATCGCGAACATCCGAGGGTATGGAGAGTAGATTATGGTCTTGTGATGTTAATAAAAGTCTAATTAATATTTTATATAACATTTGAAGCATAAAGAAAGACCTGCAATAGGCAGAGTTATCTTTTACATAATGCTTCTTTAAAGGTCTTTTTCATCTACCCACATTGAGTCATGCCAACGTCTTTACATTTTATCACACATTGTTACAATTAACGTAAAAATAAGGGCATCGAAGCTTTTACATTAATTGTCTTTCTTTAGATACAAATGTTGAACGGAAAAAAAAATTGTTTTAAAATTTAGTCTCATTATGCTACTCTCAAACAATGGCGAGTATGGGGGCGAATGGGCTTATACGAATACAATTCACCACCAATTCGCAATAATCACATTGTGATCGACAGACAATCGTAGGCATTCGCGGTGGTAAATCGGGTGTTGTGAATATTAGGAACATGCTCCTAAAGTTCGCCAGTAAAGAATATTCTAATAGCTTTAATAAGCCATTTTTATTGGTGACAAGGTATTTGTATATCGTAAAACATTTATATATCGTAATGCATTCGTAAGATGAAGGTCTCACCTTTTTTTTAGTATTTCAGTATCATTTTCGGCGAATTTGCCACGAATTTTGAATTTTCATATAAGGATATTCGCGATTGTGTGAGAGTATTCGCCAACCGCCGCCGAATCAAGACGAATGCTAGTAAATCCTTACAAATGGCTGACAATCATTGGTGGCAAATTGAAAGCCCATTCGCCACCATATTCGCCACTGTGTGAGAGTAGCATAAAGAACAAATACGAATGTCTATTAATGTATAATCTAATTTCAGCATATACCAAAGGCAACCTTGCAAAGAAATTCCTCAACCTGTCTAAGAAATATGGACCAACCTTTACTTATTACATGGGTAAGAAACCTAATGATCATAATCTCAACTCTTCCCGGGAGGTCAATCTTTAAAAGAACGAAGCACGTTTAGTTGTCTCCACATCATTCTGCAAAGATAGCGGGATCAAATTCAGAGAGCCGATTGTCCTGTGTTTTTTTTTATTTTTTAATCCTAAAGTAGCCATTGTATATTGATATTTCAGGACCAGTACGATGTCTTATATTAAACCGTATTGATGTTATTAATGAAGCTTTGCTCACCAAGGGAGCTAACTACTCGGATCGTTATATACAGTATGCTTGTACGTAAACAATTTCTTACATCAAAATATAAATTTTTTAATGAGATTATATTTACCAAGGTAAAAACGTGTTTTGTGCGCTCGAGCATTATCTTGATGACTTTGTCAGAATTAGTCTGGAATGTAGACCTACAGAGTGTAGCCGTCGACGAAAAGTGTCATCACTACGTAAATTGTGCGGGAAGGTGACAGCGTACACTCCGGCAGATGTTGCCTGATAATGCGCCAGTTTTGTCGATGCGATCTATAGTGGATATTGGGTCTCATGCACTCTTGAATTAAAGCAAGGTTCTCGGAGCAACCTGATGTTGTTACATTTAGCATTAAAATGTATCTCTCAAAAGAGATTTCAATCGTCGTCATCTGATGGTGTTACATTTACAATTAAAATGTATCCCTCAAAAGAGATTTCAATCATCCATTTGCAAAAAGTGTTGCTTTTTTCATTTCGTCTCATTAGTTAACAATAAATGTATATTTTGGATTTCCTGGTAAATAACTTTGTCTCAATAACTTTGAGTTTTAACAATTTGTACATGACCTGGCAATTGGGTTTAAATCGGACAGAATCTGTATGTTGACCCACCACGGTCAAGGGTTAAGTTGGGCCTTTTCAAAGTGATTCAGTAGCCTTTACTCGTGTGATCATTTCCAAATTATGACCCGAGGGCCGTATATATCCCAAATGGTCACTGTCTCTGTCATTACCATATTTGACATTTGTCCCCGAATGGAGACCAAATTGATCAATACCGGCAACTTTAGAGTTCGAATTCGAATTCTACAGAACAATTTATATAAGATTCGCTTGTCAGAAATTTGTGCCCATTTGATGGACCTCCTCGCCGCATCCAGCTTGTAGTCTAACAATACCATATGTTAATCTCAAATAACCAAGGTAAAGCGTCGTCTTAATGTTAAACTACATATTGCATACTGCAAGCTTATAAATCTTTTCATTTCCTTCTCTAGCTGAAACTTTTCTCCAAGGAGGAGAAGATATTATTAACGGTAGATACGGTACTGGATGGAAACTTAGAAGAAAGTTAGCAGGTCGTGCTATAAGGTAAATAGTAAAGGCTAGATAAGTCAGCACCCACAAAATTTCAAATGACCTTTATTAACTGTAGATAGACTCTTATCGATGTGACGGTTCCACATTATTTTTGATCAAAGCCCAATGTATTTTTAGTCAATATTCTATATTCATTTTGCCCTTTATTTTATGTAATTCAACGTCTTTTAATACCACTTAAGATTCATTACTTACAGTATGTGCATATTAAAAATTAATTTCAGGTTATTTTGACGTTATTTTGACTACTTCTGGTTGTGTAACATTATTTTTTTATCATATCATGTTTTATCTTAAACATTATTGTTACCATTTCGGATTTTTTAACGTTATTTCTATCATTTGAGGTCAATCTAACATTATTTTTACAATTTCACGTTATTTTAACGTTATTGTTGTCATCACTGGTAACTTTAACATTTACCATTTCGGTTTATTTTAACGTTATCATTACCGGTTCTTTAGCGTTAGTATTACCTTGTATGGTTACGTTTCGTGCTTTTTCGACGTTAGTTTTACCATTTATATTAACTTTTACGTTATGATTACCATTTCGGTTTTCAATGTTTGGTTATTTTAGCATTAGTTTTATCATTTTGTTTTTGTTTAAAGTTATTTTTACATTTCCGACTACTTTAACAGTATTTTTACATTTCTGATTACTTTAACGTTACTTTGACTATTTCGGGCTATGTGTTATGTGTTAGTCTTGAAATGACCTAGTCTGTGTCGAGTGGACGTTAAACTCTCCCTCCCCCCCTCTCTCTCTCTCTCTGTTAACGTTACAATTATGATTTTAGGTTGTTTATGGTGAGTGGAAACTTTAATATAAAGGTAGAAGAAGCCGTATCTAAAACAGTTGAAGCCATGTTAAAAGAGAAAGGACCTTTTGATCCTAAACCTTACATGTTCTTTACAACTTTAAATATTCTAGGAGCCATGGTCTTCGGCACAAAGTAAGTATATATGATTTTACTGCCTAAACTTAAATGAAAGTAAGAACGTGCTTCAATTATAAAACCTTTTAGATGCTAATTAAAACTTAAAATATAAAACCGAACAAAAAAACGAAAAACAGATTGACAAAGTAAATGATTTTCCTTATATGGTTTTAATACAAAAAAGAAAGTTTAAAGACCATATGTAGAAGTAATATGACAAATACTTAACATCTACCTACTTTTCATATTCTTTAGGGCACAATAGAACAAATAATGTGCTTTTTAGTGAAATAAAACTGAAACGCTTTGATCTATATTGTACTAAATTACAATTTGTATTTTTATAAGGTATGAATATAACGATAAAGAATACTTAGATTTACTCAACATCCTGGAAGAGGTTTCTAAAATATTATCAGACGGGATTTTCATAGAAGATTTTTTCCCACCAGCCAGATTGTTCCCGACCAAAAGGTTTAAACATTTTGCCCAAGTAGTTGAGCAACTTGTTGATTTTACGAGATCTAATATCAAAAGGATAGAAGACGAATTTGTACCAGGTCTGTAGTTTTATTATTTTCAAAAACTTCATTAGCTCACAGTTGATGTGCATAATTATATCATCTAATAATAAAAGTATTCCTAGTTATTCAATCAGTGTTTCATTTCAGGTAATGTAACTAACTTTACAGAAAGTCTTCTTCAAGCAGCTAAAGACATGAGGGAAGAAGGCGAAGAGAATATGGACTATTTTAAAGATCACCACCTTATGTTGATAGTATTTGACATATTTATAGGTATGAAATTTATTGTTTACCTATTGTTTCATGCAAAATAGCACAACATCGATAAAGAAGTAGTTAGTTACTACATCAGCCAAAATTTAAACCGGAATCAATATTGAAGGTAATATAAAATTTATATTATACAATATAACAACAGGGATCGGTCTTAGGTCCATTCGTTTTCTTGGTTTCTGCCATATCTCTAGGGCTAATTACACGACAGCACATTATTTTTTAGTATAGTTTCACCAATAATACCCAGTAATATCCAGCTCTTCTGGGTGATCCGGTTTCACTACGGAACTCGATGAACGTGTTAGAAAGTTGATAAGAAGACATTAAGTTAAAATTCAATGATGAAATACAACCTTCAAATGCTCACTTTCAGCTGGTAATGATACATCAAGACAAACATTATACTGGGCTTTAATGTATATGGCCGGCTTTCCTGATGTACAGAAGAAAATACAAGATGAAGTGGATTCTGTCGTTGGTAATTTTTAATTTGTTTTATATAACAATATATACTTATATTAAGGCTGGACATATACATATATAAGAAATAGGAATGGGAGTAGAGGCGGTCAGAGGAGGGCACTTTGTGTGGATAGATGGCTATATTGGAATCATTAGCAATCCAAAAATGATCGCCATATTTAATGTGTACTTACCTGTTTCTTTAAAATTACATTTTCTCTGGTGTATTTACGTACTATTAGGTCTTTGTATTGTTGTGCATTTTGACTACACGAACAATTGCTATAGGCTTACAATAAAACGTAACATTTACTCAAAAGAGTTTAACATCAATGCGAATTATTGTGAATTGACCTACATATAATATTTAATGAAGTGTTATTTTATTAATGATTAGAGATGTATTTGATAAAACTGGGCTGACCAATTGTCTGGTATGCTAGATATGTTAACGTCATAATTTCTTCTTCGTAATAAACTTGTTTTTCAAATTTTGTCTACCACTAACTGAAATCGTAATTAGGATTCCACTGCTGTTTGTTTATTATACAATGGAAATGTACCAGATATGACGTCAAGCGATCCATTTACAAATATGGAAATGCATGTTATTTATGTAGTTTCCATATGAGAATAAACAATCATGTGTGATTTTATTCAGATATTATTCCGACAAACTGTGGAGAATTGTTTCCAGCCGGCTGGGGTAGAACGGATGTCAGAATCCATGGAAGCTATTTACAGTTCCTATAGACTATAGTTTGTGCTTAAATATGTTTTATCATGGTTGTTTATTACCTTTGTATTTGTGATGCATTCTGCTATATAAACATGTATTGACGGCATTCGGGGTTTCATTGGTTTTAATATTAAAAAAACACGGCGTGTAGTCAAATTAAAGTCCGCAGTCTATATTGAAGCCATACGGGATGGTGCTACATGAATGATTACCAGGCCATCGTGGTTATGGGTGGACAAGTTTGGAAATCTACTTAATTAGCAAGATAATATATCTACTAAACAAAATGTCATTATTATTTCAACTCCAGTAAAATGCGATAGCAACGCTCTGTAGAAGTTACTTCAGAATAATTGAATATATACTATACATCTATTACAGGGAATGATAGATACCCTACCACATCAGATAGAGAAAATCTCTCCTATACAGATGCAGTATTACATGAAGTAATGAGAATAGGAACGGTAGCACCATTAGGAGTTCCTCACATGACCAGCTGTGATACTACGATAGCTACTGGTAAGATATATACAATGTTTAACAGTATAACAATTATTTACCCAAATTTCGAAACCGCCTTTGCGTCCATCTTGCATTTTAAATTGATTTAACTTAGAATTTGTTGGGCTGGAGATGTCAGATCACATGTCCACGCATTTCATAACATCTACCATAAAGGTGTGCTACGAAGTTCTGTAATTCTTAAGTTGTGTAATGAACTATATCTATAGCATCTATTAAAAGATTAAGTTCGATTTCATCCAGTAAGAATTATGTTCATTATTCACTACAGGTAAATATGAGGTTCCTAAGGATACCATGGTTTTCATCAATCACTGGGGAATTCAGAATGATCCAGATAATTGGGAAGAAGTGGAAAAGTTTAAGCCAGAAAGATTTTTAGATAAAGATGGTCAAATGGCACCAAAACCTGAAAACTGGCTTCCATTTAGTGCTGGTAGAAGAGTTTGTCTTGGAGAACCAATGGCTAAACCAGAACTGCATTTAATTCTAGCAGGCTTTTGTCAGAGATTGGTCATGGAACCGGAACCAGGAAAGACAATTAATTTGCAGCCGAAGGAGGACTTACTTCAATTTGCCCCTCATCCATACAAGATCGTAGTTAAGCCCCGAATCAACCCTTAAACATTTGCTTTTGTTATCCAAATTATATATATAGCCAGAATTATTAGCACAACCGTAATGCTGCACAACTTTGTTTCAAGGAAAACGATGAAAAGATAAAAAGTATGCCGACACAAACTGATTTCAACACTGGTTTAATAGCATTTTAACATTTTAAAGTACTTTTCGTCCGTCTTAGGACTATTCATAGATAATGTCATTGACTCTCAGTTAATCATATAAGTAAAATTCAAGTATTAGAGAAAAAACACTAAAATTAAAATTTTGGCTAGTACTTTCATCGTTATCAAACGAATTATTTATGAATTATTTATAAATAAGTTTTGCATGGAAATGAATACGGTAGATGTACCCCGTCCCCAAATACAAAAAAAAAATAAAACAACAAACAAACAAAAATTTGAACATTTCAATGAAAACAAGAATTCATAGTGTATGTTTTTATATGTATTACACAAAAGTAAATTGATAATGAAATTCCTCACTTAACCATATAAATACATACAAACCACGATAAAAGTATCTCTTTGATCTTCTTGGTCGTCATTTTGGATATTGACCTCCTCTGATCACTATAATTGCCTTCATGGGATTGTCCAAGTAAGCACGTGTTTGTACTAATACGCATGCCCATCTTTGTATATACTAATATGCATTTACATGTTTGTATATACTAATATGCATTTACATGTTTGTACTAATATGCATGCACATGTTTTGTTAACAGGACAGCTAGAAGATTATATAAATTCATTTTTGCTATTAATCTCATTTCTTTTGTATGTTTAATATAGACCTCTTACGACCTCGTAGTGGTTTATATCTAGTACATATTGGCATATTTTTGGTCTCAGAATGATGGACTAGTTGCGTTGACGAGATAAGTAGATGTGTAGCTATCTGTTAGACATGGTATTTGTGAGTGACGGGCACGTGTATGGCTATGCTAGGTATTTTTTTAGCACCCGACACATCCGACTGTCGAGATAATCGTATTGCAAATTTCGGAGTTTTGTGTGTTTTATCGTCTGTGATATTTACTGTTTGTTATGTCTATGTTTTGTACAACTGTCTTTCTGGTATTATATGGGAAGATCTGGTTCTATTTTATTGTATAGCACTGAGAAGTAGTAAAGATGAGATTTGTACGTTTACAGTATAGATTTCACGCTTTTTAGTAAATTTGTACCAATATCGGTAAAATTCTAATTATCGCAACAAATCTAATACGAAGAGGGTAAAATCTGTAGGTACGGTGTGTTAATTAACAGGGGTGAGAAATTGACTGAAAGGTGATATAATTATCGCGAAATCTATACTGTAAACGTACAAATCTCACCTTTACTACTGTAAATAATTATATAAAAATATGTTGTTAATTACTGAACTGATAATCATAGGATAAAGAGTTTGAGACAGTGCACGATATATATACATGTATATGCATTTTCTAATTCAATTATTAACTGCCAATCGTGTTGAAAATCCAAACTATCCGATGGTCTAGGTAGTTGATTATAGGCTTATATTTCTAATTATTGATTTATATAACATTTGAGGCTAAACGAAAGAAGATCTGCATTAGGCAGATTTAGCTATTACATAATGCATCTTTAACACTAGTTTGTAAGGGATGTCCAGGGCCATTTATGTAAATTAACAATTATGCAGCTGTTTTACCTTATTTGGATATTCTGTACTCTAAGGTCTACAAAGATATGGTATATGTTTTGTATCTGTTAACAGTAGCGGTTCTAGATGTTGTGAACAGGGGGATGGGGGTCCAAATCTAGGGCGCCATCCACAATTCAACCCCACAATGTATGTCACCAAAATAATGGTTATATAGAGAATCTCCTACGAGTCTTAATTTGATATCAAAATATATCAACACAAGTCGATAATGTAAAAATGAACGTGGCTTTGCTTAGATATCGCTCAGTAGAGAGAGATAGAGAGAGAGAGGTGGGGGGGGGGGGTAACGTCCACTTGAAACAAACTAGGTAATTTCGGGACCAAACTATGTCATTTAGGGACTAACATATGGTTTAATTTCATTTCATTAATTCGCTTGCGCGTAGGGGTCTTTAGCAGAGGGAGGACTCAGAGAAAACCCACGAAATTGGACAGACTACCCTACTCCTTGTCACGTACAACCGGGGATTCGAAACCACGCCAGTTGTCGCTCAGTAGAATATAAAACTTATCACACAATCGATACCTACTGTAGAATGTGTTTTTGGGTGATAAAACACTGAGCGTAGTTGTTCACTGATCGTTCATCTCGCCAGAAAGCAGTTTTATTCAAGTTGAAATAAAGTTCATGTCAAGTATGATTGTTATTGATTTTGTTATTAATTTTCTGTGAACCTTAAGACAGCGCCTATAACAATGAACAACCTAACTGAAGGTCCGGGGGGCGGGTGTCTCCCCCTGAGCAAATTTTGAAAATTTAAGTCAATATCCTGGCATTTGAGTTCATTGATGGAAGCAAATTCTTGTTAACGAAAGGATAAGAAATGGGCCAGAATCTCGAGGTCTGTCTGTCAATTCCGCCTGTTTTGTGAGAGTTTACAGAACATTTGTGCAATCTGTCGCCCCACTCCTTAGTGGATCTACTGGGAGATTCGCTATAACCGTGAATATGATAGTGGTAAGATACTAATATAAGTCCACAGAGGAGTGGAATAATGATGATACAAGGGAATCGAGCGCCATAGGCGCGAAATAATTTCAGATAGCGACGTATAATATGTAACTGATCTTTCAATTTTTTGCAATTGGGCCTGGGCGGAATTTGTCTCACGGGGGCGCTCACTTGGTTTTCTCCCACTGCTAAACGAATTATTGAAATAAAAATGAAGCACGGGCTAAAGTTATGTATATTCTTTTGACTAGAAAAGGTGACTGGATAGCGTGTACAATCGGCTTCGAATCCTGACAGGAGCTGTACAGAATAATGTGACTATTTCATTTCACGTTTTGCTTTTAAAAAATTAATCGACGAAGTCCGTCACGGATTTATCAAGTGTAAACAGACTTTACATTTACATATTGACCTTGACCTAGATTAAAGGCTATGTAGGGACGAGTTGACTTAGAGAGTTGACAATGTAGGACTACTTGTAGAAAAGAATGTAACATGTAACTCATCGCTAAATATATCGATCATGTCAGATAATAAACTTACGTGTACTTATATGGTATGTATTTTATTTTTGTATAAAAAAATATCACACAAGACTGCAGGATAATGCGAAGTTTCTTCGTCCTCAAATTAAAAATGGAGTCGACATGTTGTACTAACCTGCATAACCAATCTGTTGGGATAATCATTATATATAAGGTGGGATGAAAAATGTATTGATAAACACTTTAAACCATCTATTAATTGTTGATGGACACATTTGAAACATGTAGGCCTATTACCTATTGATAGACAGTTTTAAAACATGTTATAATTATAGATGTAAATAACTATTACAGTTTTGAAACACGGATGTAATAACCATTACAGTTTTGAAACATTGAATGATTACTGACTGATAGACACCTTTGAAACATGTAATAATTAGTAATATACACTTTTGATATAGATGTAATTTAGTAGTTCAGAATTGATTTTGTTTTGGTTTTTATTATTTTCACCTACGAAACAAACAACAAATGAATTGGGAGCCGTGCTGGCTCAATAAGTAAGATCCTGTAAGGCCCTCGGGACTTTCCGGTGTAGTTTCCCCTTTGTCAGTGGCCCAGTGTACCCATTGGCGAGCATGTAAAAGAACCGCTTAAGAGTATGTCGTATCACCGTTGTCCGGGCAAAACATCGCCATAGCACACTTCATGCATGGCGTCTCTATTAGGACGGTAGGACATTAAATCCCATTGCACTTACAATAAATAATTAGACATTTCTAGTATCACACATCCAGATTGATTTGTTAACTATAGAGTAATTATTTACTAATATCGTGGAGTAATACAGCGCACTCCACACACCATAATAACAACAATGCCACATTATGAGATTACGGCATAATAAAAAGACCGCGAAATATTCAAATTGCCTCACTATATTATTAAAATCACCATCTCATTTCATAAAAAAGACGCCACAACAAAGACCACATAGTATTCCAATCACCACAGTTAAAGAAAATCCCCACTGCGGCGTAATAAGAAAATCACCACAGCGTTTTCACAAAATCATTACATAATAACAAAATCATCAAACATAACAAAAAAACGACAAAACAAAAAAACTCCATAATAAAGATGCAAAATAACGGAGAAAAGGCATAACAAATAAAGAATATACTAAAGATGCCACATAAAAAAGAATTAACGTAATAAAGATATCACATAACAAAGAAACAACGTGATAAAGATTCCCACATAAAAAAAACAAACAACGTAATACAGATATCACATAAACAAAGAAACAACGCAATAAAGATATCACATAAAAAGAAAAAAAGATAATAAAACTTCCACATAACAAAGAAACAACGTGATAAAGATACCACATAACAAAGAAAAAACGTAATAAAGATATCACATAACAAAAGAACAAGATAATAAACATTCCACATAACAAAAAACAACCCCAAGAAACAACGTGATAAAGATACCACATAACAAAGAATCAACGTAATAAAGATATCACATAACAAAGAAACAAGACAATAAACATTCCACATAACAAAAAATAACCCCAAGATAATAAAGGTACCATATAAAAAAGAAACACGATAATAAAAATAGCACATAACAAGGAAACAAGATAAAAAGATACCACATAACAAAGAAACAAGAAAGTAATAAAGATACCATACAAAGAAGCGAGATAATAAAGATACCAAATAACAAAGAAAAAACGTACTAAAGATACCACATACCAAAGAAACAAGATGGTAGAGATGCCATATAACACAGAAACAAGATAATAAAGATACAATATAAGAAAGAAACAACGTAATAAAAATACCACATACCAAAGAAACAAGATAACAAAAAAAAAAACAAGATAATGAAGACTCAAAATAATAAAGAGAAGACGTTATACCAAATCGTAACAACCTAATACATATAGTAAAATCACTACATTAGAAGAAATGTGTTATAAGAAAGGCAGTAATAGACTTCCATACATATCCCGGTTGTTTTATTTTCCATTGTGGTCTATTTATAGAGCATGACCAACGATTTAAGGCAGATTCACACTGGAGATATTTTGTTAACCTCAGGTCGATGTTTATTTAAATGTCATCTATATCAGGCTATGATAATTTGTTGGAATGTGTTTTGTTGTGTAGTTGTCTGTTACACCATATGAACTTTGTTTTTAAACATTGTAAGTCATTATAATATGCGTTAGAAAAAATAATGTGCTTTTTGTACTCCTGAATACAATGATCGTACTTAAGTTAAAGTAGTACTTTATTTAAATATCAAAAGTCAAATTTAGAGGATCTAAACTTCGTTGATTTAGATCGAAATAAACTGTGTTTTTCAATCAGTGATGGGACACGCTATACGATTAGATTTAAGTTTAAGTATTGACTTAAACTGTGGACATCTGAACATAATATCAACTATGTCATCTTATATTACGATTCAGGCCCGGCAGGGTGGGATGGACTGCCCCCCCCCACGTAAAGCCCGCCCCACCCACCCACCAACAATTTTGCCGCAAGTACTCTTTTCTCCATGTTATTGCACGCAAGTAACTATTCAGTTGGATACAGTGACGTAACTGGAAGAGACCTGATTTTAACCTAGAAGTGAGACTTCTAGAAGTATAAGAACGTAGATTTTCAGAAGAAAAAAAACCCCTGCTATTCACTATACTGATCACTGAGTTAATAGACCCCCAGGTTGCGAGGGTCGCAATAAGTTAACTTTTCTGAGCAGTCGAATATTTCATTCCATCTCATTTCCGTTGTGTTTATGACATATTGGCTAATTAAATCACGACGGGATAGAGTTTTTCTAACATTCTATAGCATGGACTAAAGCTCTAGAATGGAAGGCTTGGTGCGTACCAAAGTGAAACTCATACAAGAACTTTTGATCCTCAACACATAGTTTAAGCGTCTCATGAATTGGACAAAAATCGTTGCCTCTGGGAGGTCCACAAACTTCATTCATTTTTCACATTTTGCGTAAAAGGCATTTGGCATAACTCCAGAACGGAAAGTCCGATACGCACCAAACTTGAACTCACCCAAGAACTAATGATACTTAAACACTCGTTTTAAGTTTCATCAAATCGGATACAAGCTTGGTATTACATGCTTTCACACTATTTGCGTATAGGGGAGCGGCCATTTGACGGGAAGTATCTGTTCGATTTTCAGGAAATTCTGACTCAACCATAATTAGGGTATAACGGTGATATATTTGATCTATTTTGAAAATAAGATACAATTTTTTACATCATGAGGATCCACAAGCTAAAAACGTGATTTTTCGTACAATCAGGGTCCATAATCCAGAAAGTTACGATCCGATAAGCGCAAATCGGAAATAAATTGTGACCTCTAGATGGTCCACGACAGGGTGACCTTCAGTTGCAATGATTTCCGTACTGTAGTCGAAATATCTGCATGTTCAGTCTCTGGCCGTAACCAGCCGTAAAAACGCGATAGAGCACGGTCGAGATAGTTCAAAGATGGCTGAAAAGACTGACAGGTGTGTAGAATTGTCTGAAAAATATCATAAAATTGCCAATTGTCAATGCGTTATTTACACCGTGGGCCGCATTCCATGGTAACACCCGAAAGTATATATATATATATATATATATATATATATATATATAGGCCCACGACAAAAAACTTTGTGAAACGATCCATGTTACCAGTTAACCCGGATGGAGTCAGCTTTGTAAGAAAATGTTTTAAAAGCATTTCTTCATTCCCATCGTCAAAATATAGTTTTAAAAATGAGTAAATAGCAGAAAATATAGCAGGCGAAACAACTGACATGCGCGCCGCCGCCATATTGGTTCAGACTGTAGTCGCGATCACAGTATACATCCGAAGGTCACCCTGGACATTATATGCTTTTACACTATTTTCGTAAAGGGGAGCGGCCATTTGAACATTAAATTTGACTACTTGAGGGACTACAAGCTAAAAGTGTAATTATCCGTACAATCAAGGGCCAAAATCCAAGAGGTTACAATCCGATATGTGCCAATATCGACAGGAACCGAGATCTTCGGGTTATAAACAGACATTGTAAGTTTCATCAAAATCGGATCAAAAATTGTGACCTCTAGAGTGTTCAAAACGTTTGGTATTATTATGCATATATTTGTCCAGTTTAGCATCACAGGATATCACTATCGTCTGCAGTGCTTTCATGGTGAGGGATTAAACAAAACCCATAAAAACTTCAATGTTGAATGATTGTACTAGCCAGAAATCGCTTGGAAAGCGTCTCCGACGATCTAGACCCCCCGTGAGCTTACGGGGTCTCGGTGGCCCCTGGACCTTCGCCTAAAGTCCTAGGACAGTAGCCCCCCCCCCTCAATCAAGAATTGCTTCCGTCGGCCCTGCGATTGATTCTATCTGTGGATCTGACATATAACCATTTCACTAAACAAATCAACACAGTAAAACAAGGATAAGGATCTCTCTTCATCTAAATCCGACACTCGTTGTATGTTTAATATATATAGTTTAATTCTGAAATATTAATATTGACAAGTTAATCACCATTGACAAGTTAATCACCATCTCTCAACAATTAGAAATTTCAAAGGTTACATTGATTGATTGTTGGGACTTCTACGATAGCTAATAGCTTCTTAAATCTCCCCGGAGGAAGCAACATTTTTAAAACTTTTCGACTTGACAAATCGGCCCCGTTTGTCGCGACGCAGGAGCGCCATCACGTAGTGATCTCTAAAACTATTATGGCCACTTCCGCCTTCATTTCTATCGGGTTTGGAGCTCAAAGTACGGCAATAAACTCGCTCTAACTTGACTGAATGAAAAATCTAACATACCTTCGACTTTGTGGAATAACAATCTATAATTCTACTGATCTTTTTTTTGAAAATCTTATCGGATTCCTGAGAACAGATGTAGGGCTATTTTCTTCATGATCACCATCAAAACATTGAAGAATCCATTATGTCGTAAGTTTTATGTTACTTAGATTGCTTAGATTTTCCTTTTTCTCACTGTTTTATTGTCGATTTGGGATGATACGAATATTTAGTATATATTAAAGACGTCTCTATTCATTTGACCTCATTTGACGTTTAAACCTATATAATGTACATGAATTTTAGGTACTATTTTTTTTTGCGGATGAATACAGCTGTTCTGTAATGCTTACTATTGATCTGTAACATTAAGAGTTAAGTGGATTTATCTCCCTTTCATGATTAATAATAATGTTCTCATGAGCAGTTTTTTTTTTCGGCATGAAGCCTTAGTTTAGTGCATAAGGTACTTATATGTGTATCTCCCCTGTTGGGAGCTATGTATACTATTATATTTTCTTACTTGACTGTCATTTGGGTTTTCTCTCTTTGTTTGCTCTGTACCATGTCCCCTGTGGACCCTTGATTGGAAATAAAGCTATTGTTATTATTATTTATTATTATTGTATTCTGTTGTAGACTGTGAAAATTTTGGATCCATGTGTCGACGCTTTAAATCACATGGATCCATTAAACCTTCTAACTGTTTAATTCCATTTTTTTCATTGAAGATTCTTATATTACAAATCTTTCCTTACACTAGAAACGTAATCACTGGGTGATATATTGAGATTTGTTCACACTTGTCATTTGATCGCTACCCGTGATCCATAGTAAATCAATTGTGTTGTGTTTAGTAGATAATGTTTACTTTATATACGAATATATCATGTCCTCTTTTTTGACCGAGTACATAATGCAATGCATAATTATTTCTGTGGAGTCGGGAGAATACATTCTCGATGTCCTAGGCATATTAGTTAAGGTTTGGCCTAATTTGATATTAGCGAACATATATATGTAGGCATATAGCCTGTAACCTATTGCACAATCACTTATCATTATTGTATCTTGCCATATATACTATTCAAAAAAAGTAGGGGATATTTGATTTTGGGGGCATAATACTAAAATATGCAAATGACTACGAAAAAAGTCACTATAGAACCTAACAGAAGAAACATTTCCAGTTACATGTGACGCCCAAACGCACCAATAGCTACCGCATGGAATGCAGGTGATGCTTGGGATCATCATGGGGGTCCAACCCAAGATTTGCACGACTCTGACTTTGAATGTTACAGTCATTGTGGCATTGAATTCCAGGGTGGAAACATCAGTTTAATTGTTTTAGTGACCAGAAAACAAATTTTGATATGCGTCAGCTTACCCAAAATGAAAGGTTACGTGCCCTTGGCATGCTACAGATCGGCACAACACAGGCGGTTGTGGCGCGGACGATGAGTGTTTCTCAGTCTGTCATAAGCAGGCTATGGTCCAGATACCGTGATACACAATCTGTACAGGACAGACCACGCTCAGGTCGACCAAGGGCGACAACTCAAGCCCAGGATCGATTTATCCGTACCTTGGCCTTGAGAAATCGTGTCATCACAGCAAATCAGATCAGCGCTCGTCTTCAAACAGACACTGGTGTGAGAGTGAGTGGCCAGACGATTCGGAATCGACTGCATAGGGGTCACCTTCGCGCCCGACGTCCTCGCGTGATCCCTTGTTTGAGAGATCATCTAATTCAGGCAAGACGTCGTTGGTGTAGGGATCGTCAACACTGGGATAATCGACGCTGGAGCGATGTGATGTTTTCAGATGAGTCAAGGTTCACTGTTGATTTTTTGGACAGACGTAGGAGGGTGTGGCGTCGTCGAAACGAGCGCTTCCAAGACGTTAACGTCATCAGACATGATCGATTTGGGGGTGGTTCTGTTATGGTGTGGGGAGGCATCACTGTTGCTGGAAGAACGGCTTTACATGTTGTTGCAGGGCGTGTTACAGGCCAGTACTACCGGGACAACATCTTGGCAGTCCATGTTGTGCCGTTCGCACGAAGTCATGGCCGCCGTTTCATCTTCCAGGATGACAACGCAAGATGTCACAGGGCCAGGATCGTTACAGGTTACCTCCAACAACAGAACATCACCACATTACCTTGGCCAGCACTGAGTCCCGACCTCTCCCCCATCGAGCATGTCTGGGACATGCTTGGACAGAGGTTACGTCAACGTCAACAACGTCCTGCCAATGTCCAAGAACTTGCTGCTGCGTTGCAACAGGAATGGGACAATCTGGACCAAAATGACCTTAGACGTCTCATTAGGAGTATCAATGCTTGTTTGGCAAACAGAGGAGGATTTACCCGTTACTGACTTGGTTGTGATGCTGTGGTAACTTTGCTGTTTGACCCCGGGTATCATTTTACCCTTATAATGGTCAGTCTGTGCCTTACTTAGTCTAACGATCATTTGGAATAAATCGATGAATGTGAACTTCATTTCATTTTGTCATTTGTTTCTTCGTCAGTTTCATTAGGTGACTTTAATAACACTTAAAAATCAAATATCCCCTACTTTTTTTGAATAGTATATATACTGTTGAACTTTAAAAGCTCTTGTGTACCGTTTTAGACCAGAAATGTACGTCCATTGTCTATACATTTAAGTTTATATACTGACTGATTTATTAATTTATTGGTTTATTTTTAAAATGACAGAATCTTTTTATTTTATTTTGTTTTATTTTATACATATATGCACCTTTTTCATATCTAGATTGCAGGGTTATCAATTTCCAAGATGGCGATAATAGATACTATTCACCATATACTAGAAGAACTAGTTAAATATATACCGGATGTAGTATATGATTATATACCAGAATCTAAAATAAGTAGATCTTTATTGATTGGTACCGCATCAGGTGTTCTGGCTTATCTGATCTTTAAGAAGAGATATCGTTTACCCCCCGGACCCTTTGCTTGGCCCATGATTGGAAATAGTGATGGTGAGTAGTATCATTACCTTAATGTAATAATCTAATTCCAATGTAATGTTAAATGAACTTTTGTTTTCCGGGAACAACCTATTACAATTTTTTGTCGGTTTTTTTTTCTTTTTTTTTTTTTTGAGAAAAAATAATTTAAAAACCAAAATTACATTTATTTATATCCATCTCATTCTCTAATAAACCGATTATAGAGAAATAAAGGTATACAGGGTTTAAAATCCCCTTAAATAGTGTTGAAGTAAAAAGTGTAAAAACACATATATATATATACTCACATTGAGTCATGCCAAAGTATGTACATTTCATCACACATAGTTACGATTGTGACAATTAAAGTAAAAATAAAGGTAGCGAAGCTTTTACCTTTGCATTTCTTTACATACAAATTAAACATTAAACTGACAAAACAAGCTGTTCTAAAATTTAGTATTGTATTCATTATGCTACGAATACAATTCGCCATCAATGATCGCAAAACAGTTATAAGGATTTACTAGCACCCGTCTTGGCTCGGCGGTGGCTATCAAATACTCTCAGACAATCGCGAATTTATATGAACATTTGAAATTCGTGGCAACGAATACGGATGTCTACTGATGTTGTATAATTTAATTTCAGCATATACCAAAGGCAACCTGGCTAAGAAATTCCTCGATCTGTCTAAGAAATATGGACCAGCATTTACATTTTACATGGGTAAGATACCTAATTATAAACATTTGCCCATCGTAATCTCAATTTTCTCGGGAGGTCAGTCTTTAAAAGAAGGGAGTACGCTTAGTTGATCTCGACATCATTCCGCAACGATGGCGGGATCAAATTCAGAGATCCGATTGCCTTGTGTATTGATTTATCTTTAATTGGATATTTCAGAACCTAAACTGTGTCTTTTATATTTTAATCCTAAAGCCATTGTCTTATATATATATATATTGATATTTCAGGACCGATACGATGTCTTATATTAAACCGTATTGATGTTATTAATGAAGCTTTGCTCACCATGGGAGCTAACTACTCTGATCGTTATACGCTGTATACTTGTACGTAAATATTTTCTTACATCAAAATATTTGGGACGTTCACACCATAGCTACAAATTTGATCCACACAGCTATTCACCTCCAACGGGCACATAGCTTTTTCTCAATAACATAATATTTTTACAATTTGTGCATGCCCTTGCAATTTGGTTCAGTTCGGGCAAAATCTGTACCTTGACACCCCCCCCCCCCCCCGCGAGGTCAAAGGTCAAAAGTAAAGTTGGACTTTTCCAAAGTGATTCGGTAGCCTGTACCCCTGTGGTCATTTCCCAATTCCAATTCGAATCCTACGGACAAAGATATATAAGATTAGTCGGTCATAAATTTGTGCCCATTTGATGCCCCCACCACCTCCCCGCATTCAGCCTGCAGTCTAACAATACCTTACGCTAATCTTAAATGGGCTTAATGTTAAACGTCATTCTATTTTATACACTGCAAGCTTATAAATCTGTTCATCTCCGTTTCTAGCTGAAGCTTTTCTCCAAGGGGGAGAAGACATTATTAACGGTAGATACGGCACTGGATGGAAACTTAGAAGAAAGTTAGCAGGTCGTGCTATGAGGTAAATAGTTAAAGGCAACTACCACAAATTGATTGTAGATAGGCTTTTAATATCGATGTGGCGGTTCCACTTTTTATCAAAACCCCTATTGTCAAAGTATCCTTATGCATATTTGGTTAATATTCTAAATTCTCTATTTTACCCTTTGTTTTATGTAATTTTTGACTTTTTTAATACTGCTTCGGGTTCATTACTTATAGTTTTGGTATATTACAAATTAATTTTACGGGTAACGTTTATAGTTATTTTAATGCTACTTTGACCGTATTTGGTTATTTAAGTTATTTTTTATTACCATTTATGTTTATTTTAACGTAATGTTTACCATTTCAGTTTACTTTATCGTTATATTTACCATTTCAGGCTATTTTGACGATATTGTTACCATTTCAGTTGATTTTAATGTTATTTTTACGATTTATGATTACCTAAAACTTATTTTATCGATATGTTTACCATTTCAGGCTATTTTGACGATATTGTTATCATTTCAGTTAATTTTAATGTTATTTTTACCATTTATGATTACTTAAACCTTATTTTTACCATTTCGGATTATTTTAACGTTACTCTGATCATTTCAGATTATTTTAACGCTATATTTACCATTTCGATTTATTTTAACAACGTTCTTTTGACCATTTTTAGATTATTTATGGTCGGTGGAAACTTTAATATAAAGGTAGAAGAAGCCGTATCTAAAACAGTGGAAGCCATGTTAAAAGAGAAAGGACCTTTTGATCCTAAACCTTACATGTTCTTTACAACTTTAAATATTCTAGGAGCCATGGTCTTCGGCACAAAGTAACTATATAAGATTTTACTACATAAATTCAAATGAAAGTAAGAACGTGCTACAATGATAAAACCATTTAGATTCTAACTAATACTTAAAATTTAAAACGAAAGAAAACAGATTTAAAAAATAAATTATTTTAATCAAATGGTTTTAATACAAACAAGAAAGTTCAATGAAGATATTTAGAGCAATATGACAAATACTTAACATCTACCTACTTTTCATATTCTTTAGGACATAATACAATCAAATAATATCCCTGTGCAACGCTTTGATCAATTGTAATAAACTACAATTTTTATTTTTATAAGGTATGAATATAACGATAAAGAATACTTAGATTTACTCAACATCCTGGAAGAGATTTCTAAAATAGCATCAGCGGGTTTATTTATAGAAAATATTTTCCCACCAGCCAGATTGTTCCCAACCAAAAGGTTTAAACGTTTTGCCCAAGTAGTTGATGATTTTATGAATATTATGAGATCTAATATCAAAAGGATAGAAGACGAATTTGTACCAGGTGTGTAGTTTTATTATTTACAAAAACTTCATTAGCTCACAGTTGATGTGCATAATTATATCATTTAATAATGAAAGTATTCCTATTTATTCAATTAGTGTTTCATTTCAGGTAATGTAACTAACTTTACAGAAAGTCTTCTTCAAGCAGAAAAAGAAATACGAGAAGAAGGTGAAGAGAATATGGACTATTTTAAACATCACCACCTAGTGTTGATAGTATTTGACATATTTATAGGTATGAAACAATACATTTAACAATATTGAAATGAAATGGGGTTTAACGTACCACAATATTGGAGCTATTTTAATTGAAATAAAACTTTAGGTTATTTTCTCGTTCGCTACCGTTATTATGTTGTTTCAATTTACACCTGGCCTAACCTCCATGTAGGCAATAAACAGAGGCTTTGTTGTATGCAAACTGGATTTATGAAATTGGATTTATTTTTTGATTTTAGTACTTGGTTAATAAATTGGGGTTAAATAGTGTCCTACCTTTTGGCACCAAATGGGCTTATGAAGACTGGTAGATGTTTATCTTCCAAGATTTCATTGTCACATTGGGAAATTTGGAACATAAAATTCTTTTGGAGTACAACAGGGATCGATCATTTTCTTTGTATTTGCATTTCCTGCGGGGCCAAATTATACGACAGCACATTATTTGTTAGTTTAGTTTCACCAATTATAACCAGTAATATCTAGCTCTTCCCGGTGATCCAGTTTCACACGGAACTCTGTGAACGTGTTACGAAGTTGATTAGAAGACATTAAGTTAAAATTCGATTGCTCTCTTTCAGCTGGTAATGATACATCGAGACAAACATTATACTGGGCTTTGATGTATATGGCTGGCCTTCCTGATGTACAGAAGAAAATACAAGATGAAGTGGATTCTGTCGTTGGTAATTTTTAGTTTATATTATGGAACACTATATACTTATAATAAACACAAAAACATAATATAGAACACAATTACTATTTAAAGGGACAATAACACTCTTGCTGGCTTGACAGCTCCAGAAAATAAAAAAAATAGCCTTATTCTAAGTACTAGATGTGTTAGTGTCTTACCTGTTGTGTAAATTATTTTACTTGTCCAGAGGGTTCAAAAATATTTTTAAATCCAAGTCACATTTGAAAAGCTTTACGTCAGGCTTTTCAAATCATTTAGTTGAATTTTTCCAATTTTTTAAATAAGGTGTGTTAAGATGAAATTTGCATCATCAATTAATTGGAATATTGTAAAATAGTACAATTTGTTGACCAGAATAAAGATTGGGACATATTATTCAGTTACAACAAGAGTGGTATTGAGCCTTTAATTAAAGCGACGTTTTGTTGAAGGTTCTCTCAGCGTTTTCAAGCAAATGATGATAAACATAATATACAGAAGGTTTATATACAATTAAAATAATAATTGTGTTCCATATTATATGTTTTTGTGTTCTACTGTATTTATATGTATATGTATTTTTGTGCATTTTGCTATAGCCTCTCAACAGAATGTAGCATTAACTCCAAAAAGATCAAAATCATTGCGTATTGTTTTGACCTAACTACACTGTAACAAAAATTTCCGTGAAAAAACGTAAAAAATTCCGGAAACAAAAATTACCAGGAAAATTTTATCCGTATTTGTTTTTCCTGTAATTTACAGAAATTCCTTCAATTAACATTAATTCCATTTTCAAATACAGAAAAAAAAATCCTGGTAAATTTTGTTTCCTGACCATGAAGGTGATAAAAATTTCATTGAATTAACCATTGACTTTATACGCGTGCGTGAAATAGCTTTATTTAACGTCCGCTTCCACCGAAGTGATATCGCAAATAATTTTTAAACGTAACCTCTTTTCGCTATTATAAGAATCGAGAGCAAGGTATCACAAACCGCTACTCGTCAGTGGTTGGAGGCTTTCAGATGTAAGTTTGCGGTATTATCAATTCGCAGGTATGCAGACTCTGCCATAGAGACAAACCGACTTACACTGGCCAACCGGTTGTACTATCCGGACTTTAGCGTGCTTGATTACCAGATATTACAACCTTAACACCCGCAGCATTAAAACATACTTTTAAATATTTATGAAAATACTTACAATCTGATTACCGTATGATGAATAACAATACACTTTATAGATCTTATAAATAATGGAAATTAGATATACATGTCAATTAATATACCAAACGTTACAAAATATGATTCTTCATATTATGGTTAATAAATTGAAATGAATACTATAACATGATGATTATTAGGAATGATTATATATGTATACGATTACTTATCGTTGCACCGTTTATCCCGTAAAACAACAGAATTAAGTCCATTACAGAACGGAATAAAACATTGTATCCCTAAATTTCACGGAACTTCCTTGTCATTCCACCGTTTATTCCGTAAAATAACAGAATTAAGTCCGTTATAGAAGGGAATAAAACATTTTATCCCTAAATTTCACGGAAATTTCCTGTTTAATACTGAATATTCCACAGAAATACATAAAACACGTAATTTGAAGAAATAATTCAGACAATTAACACAATTTCTTCAAAAAATCCATCGATTAACAGAAAAAAGGTGTTAAATTACGGAATTCGGACACATAAAAAATGGATATTTTTTACAGTGTACCTAATATTTAATGACCTGTTATTCCGTTAATGATTGCGTGTTTAATATACCAGGATTGACCTAGTCTTGTATGCTGAATATTTTAAAGTTGTTTTTCAAAGGATGATTTCAACTTCGTAATTAATTTGTTTTTCAAATAATGTCTACCACCAACTAATACAGGTTTCCATTGCTGGTTGTTCAACTATACAATGGAAATGTACCAGGCATTTTGTTTATGCAGATTTCATATTAAGAACAGGCCTTGCATAAAGAGCAAGACTACTTGGGTTTATTCAGATATCAGTCCGACCAGTTGGGGAGACCTTAGAGTTGCTTTGCATATCAACCGGCTCGTGCGAGCGGATGTGAGGAGACAGAGGCATTATATAGAGTTCCTATAGTTTGTTATCTTTAACCACTTTTGTATCTGTGATGATTTCTGCATACGTATCTAGAGCAACGCGGGTTTCCTTAGTTTTAATATGAAAAGAACACATCGTGAAATACTATAGAAGTCCATATGGGGCATAGATTGATTGCTCACGTTTGAATTCTATTTAATTGACATACGAAATAAAATCCCACTCTGATAATTTCTCATTAGTATTTCAACTGGAGTATAATGCGATTACATACACTCTATATAAGTTACTTCAGTTTGATTGAATAAATATTATACATCTATTACAGGGAATAATAGATACCCTACTACATCAGACAGAGAGAATCTCACCTATACAGATGCTGCATTACATGAAATTATGCGATTGGGGTCAGTGGCACCAATAGGAGTTCCTCACATGACTAGCTGTGATACTACGATAGATAATGGTAAGACATAATATAATGTTTAACAGTAAAAAGTGTCTGTAATAGTGTTCAACTAAACTGACTGATTATCGTCATTTTCGAGAACAAATTCCACTGTCTGATATGTATTCAAATAGTAGACAACGAGTTATAGAACGGCTACATATCTACAAATGCCATTTAGTATATGAATTAATTGTAAGAATGTAATATTTTCTGACCTTCCGCCTTGGAAAGAAATCATGTTCTCGACCTATGACGTCTCTCTTTCTCTATTTTGTTAATTTGCTTAAAGTTGCAATTTCAAATTTTCAAGTTATATTTTTAAAATGTATTAAAATAAAGCCTTAAAATAGATGGTATCCATAAACAGTCCTACTTTGTAAAAGAATAATCCTATTAATCCTATAATTCGCTATTGTCAGCTGAGAAATTGGCAAAAATATCATTTTTAACTTCAAATTCCAACGTTGGAAAATGGCTGCCCCATGTTGTCATTAGCAAAATAGGGGAGGTAATTGTGTTGTTATTTCCTGTGTCATAGATTTTTAAGTGTGGGAAATAATGCCCATGATCGTATAATAGTGAGTTGATAACCTATTGAGCAAAAAACATAAAAATAATTATGTTTTGACTTTCTTAGAAAATTTGAAATTCTCGCTTTAATTATTGTTTTCGGGTTGTATGGTTATATTTCCACACAAATGTCACAGAAAATATTAATGGCCTTTGTTACCCAAATATCGAAACCGCCATTTTGAATAGACTCGATTGTTACATATCGCTTCTGCAATTGATTTGACATCATGGAAAATAAATATATACAAATGTGAATGTCAGATCACATTTTCACACATTTCATAACGTGGCCCATAACGAAACGTGTTTACAAAAGGAAATGAGATGTTCGTGTTATTTTGATAAGACTGGATAAAATTCTTAATTAGAGTAACGACCTGGTTCTTTGGCATCTATTAAAATAGTATGTTCTATTTTCATCCAGTAAGAATTGTATTTATTATTCACTACAGGTAAATATGAGGTTCCTAAGGATACCATGGTTTTCATCAATCACTGGGGAATTCAGAATGATCCAGATAATTGGGAAGAAGTGGAAAAGTTTAAACCAGAAAGATTTTTAGATAAAGATGGTCAAATGGCACCAAAACCTGAAAACTGGCTTCCATTTAGTGCTGGTAGAAGAGTTTGTCTTGGAGAACCTATGGCTAAACCAGAACTACATTTAATTCTTGCAGGCCTTTGTCAACGGCTGGTCATGGAGCCGGAACCAGGAAAGACAATTAATTTGGAACCAAAGGACGACGGACTTTTACTTGCCCCTCGGCCGTACAAGATCGTAGTTAAGCCACGAATCAACCCTTAAACATTGAAAATTTTTATAGCACCAGATGCCATCTACTGTTAGGCTAATCGTTTGGAAATATCAGAATTTCGTGTGTTATATCGTGTGTGATATTTACTGTTTGTTATGTCTTAGTTTTGCATAACAGTCTTTCTGGTTTATCTAATTGTATAAGAACATCTGGTTCTATTTTATTGTAGAGCATGCGGTTATTAATATAAGGGAATGTTGTTAATTACTGACATTACAGGTATACAAAAATATAGTATATGTTTTGTATCTGTTCACACCGAGTTCATGACACTATGTAACCTACAATATTTGTTTTATTTCCCGAGTTACTGTATCTAATCCTTTCTTAAACGTAAACAATAGAAATATTTGTATAATCCTTATGTCATTTTACTCGTCTACGGAGATTTATAAAATTGTCGCTTCTGGATTTCCATAATGTTTTGACACATTGGGTTCTAATAATCATATCATCGGATACAGCCCTATAAATTGTAAAGATGTATCAAAGATAGCTATGTATCGACACCAGCTTATCCTAAAGGAAAACTTGGATATTAAAACAATTTGATAAGGATCATTTGTGCCTTCAAGAAAGCTGATCTTTATCGTGTTCACAGCTTGAAAATTTTTTTACAATCTATGATCACTATCGCGATCACAGTGGTGTGTGTTTGTTTTACTCGAAACTATGTATATTTATAGGATTCGTCCCTAAAGCTTCCCTTCAAATTTGAAAAATAATCCGATAAACACCATAGCCTTTATCGCATTAACAAGGTTTTCAGTAAAGGGATGTAATTCTGGAACTTGGGGTCGCGAAATGCTGAATATCAATGCTTTAAACCAAATTCAAAACTAATCAGTTACAAACTCTAGCTTCAGTCGCATTCACAGGGTTTATGGGATAGAGATGGGGTTGTGGGCAGGGGGGGGGGGGGGACTCTGGAACAGAATATTGCGGAGCGGTGAATATCGATAGGGCTCGTACTCTCATGATCAATCCAAATTACGTACAAAAAGGTTATTGTCGCCCAGCGCTGAAAATCAAAGGGGTTTGTCCTCTTATGCCATCCCCCCTTCCACCAAAAAGAAAATACTATAGCCTCTCTCATGTTCACAAGGTTTTCTAGAAAGAGGCATAACTCTGGCACGGAAGGTCGCGGTATGCTGAATATCGATCAGATTTGTCACCAGATTTTAACAAAAAGGCCATCAAAACCCGTAGACTCAATGGCGTTCACAAATAGATTGCTGACGGACGGAACGGCGAACTGACAGGGTGACGACATAATACGACCACACTGCCTATAGTGTGAAGGTAGCAGGTATTAAAAATTAGAGAGGACAACATTGCATTTACCAAGTCCTTTATCTAGAGCAAATTAACATATAGCAATCATAAATTACTTTGATATAGCTATTGCATAATAATCTGAAATAAATAACAATTTGCACCAATAAATCTCTTTATTGGACTGTAAAACACCCCTTTATTCTAAGCTTGGGTATGTATGCTTGTGCAAAAAATCAAATATGCACTCTCTGTGGGATAACTCTGCCTGTCCTACGCAATATATAAAGTTATTTATATCCATGTATAGATGAAATAAGGTACACGTGGCCATAAATATAAAAGGCAAATTTGTGTGAGTTTCAGTGGCTAAGTAGTATTAGGCCTTCCAAAATTCGCTAATTTTAAAAATGATAAATATTCATTGATCCAGGTTATCCATTAGTAATAATTGGTATAGCTACACTACAATGTAACACTGGTAGTATTGACAAGAATGTGGGGTAATGGCATAATCAAGAATATGGAAAATAAAGAAAAGTCTTGAAGAAGTCATATTTGATCTCATAGCCGGTTTCTTGAACGATGCAGGATATACTTACACTTTACACCGTAAAGTTACATTGTAATACTAAATTAATGTATATAACTGGAATGATGTATTATGCGCTTTATTTGTAGACCCCCTCCCCCTCCCTTTGGTTGTAGTGGTTGAGTTAGATTTAGTAATATAGTCCACATAGAGATCGAATTCGTCATATTTTAAAACAATAAATATTAAAGTTTAAACATTTGATTAACGCAGTGCATGGTTCTCGACCTTTTTTTGCCAACGACACACCTTGGAACACATTAAAAAATAAGGCACACCTGGCTAAATATTTCTGAAAAATACTTGAATTTAGCAAAATAAAAACGTGGTAAGTCAGACGGCATACAGCCGTAGAGCGAGACTAGTCATAGACACATATATTGACTCAATCCAAATAAAGCCACCAGTGAATACTCAATTGGGATCACGTGGTTTTTCGCATTTTCTTAGTGTGCTGTTTGAGAATCACTGGATTAACGAATTGTGGAATTGAAATCGGAAAAGGGATTTATTTCGATTTACACAGTCCTACCAAAAACATAAATAAAGTCCACGAACTTTTCACCGCACATGCTGTTTAAGTTTGGAATTCATGATTTAAACTATTTTCAAACAAATTATTAGCGACGGACAAAACCCCTTAAAAGTGAGCTGAACAAAACCTCTTAGCGAAAAAAAAAACCGAGGACCAAACCGGATAAAAAAACAAAATATTAACTGCTTTAACAATACAAATTTTATTTCACAGATATAGTTACATGTAGCAATGGGAAAATCAAGAAATAATCCCTTGCTAGTGACAAGAATATGAAGTTTAAACAAAGGCTACTTGAAGCATATAAATCAAATAAATATTTAGAATCAATGAAGATATATACTTATAATAAACTCTTTTCATAAAAAAATTAACACTAGATGTTCTCAGTAAGAAAAGTCTGAACCAATAAAAAACAACACACAATACAATTGCTAGATTATAGTACGATATAGGATTATCTGGATAATCACATAGCTGATCAAATACACTGAAATAAAAAAGTATCACATCGGCTCATAATGCCATTGATAAATGATTGATCTATTTATTGGATGTAGTTAACAAACAACCATTTCTGTAAAACACAAAGAATGCGTGACCCTCAACCTTCGACCACACACGTGAATCAATTTAGTATTCATTCTAGAATATAATTTCTAATCACATGTTTATAATTTCAAATAACCCAAAACGAGAATGATCAAGGGTGAAAGTAGCATTTGTTAAAAGGGTGTCTTTGAAACCATCAAAATCTGCAAATAACATTTTGTCATTTCCATGTAGAATCAGCAGTAAAAAAGATTCCAAATACAAAGCTGGCACCGAGCGCAAAACAGATTAAGCACTGGTAACCAGCAAAATGTTTAAAAGTGGGTGGGTGGGTGGGGGGCGTCCAGGAAAATCCCTTGTTTTCCATAATGTAATATTTTTAGTTTCTTTTCAAATGGTGAGTGTTGCCACTGCCTCACTTCCGGAATATTTGCATCATTATACATGACGTTAGGGAGCTGACAATGTATAAAATTCTCGCTAGACAATTATAAACCCC
Source organism: Patella vulgata (assembly GCF_932274485.2). Lineage (NCBI taxonomy): Eukaryota > Metazoa > Mollusca > Gastropoda > Patellidae > Patella > Patella vulgata. Next base: position 53,597,078 of record NC_065885.2, read on the forward strand.
CAAATGTTAAAGCGGAAATTCCAAATTTTTAAGTTATATTTTTAAAATTTATTAACATAAAGCCTGAAAATAGATGGTATCCATAAACAGTCCTACCTTGTTAAAGAATAATCCTATAATTCACTATTGCCATCTGAGAAATAGGCAAAAATATCATTTTCCTCTTCATTTTCAAACGTTTGAATATCGCTACTCCATGGTGGAGAATAGAAAACAAGGGAGGTAATTGGGAGGTAATTGTGTTATTATTTCCTGTGTAAATGAATCTTAAGTGTGAGAATGACACCTATGATCGTATAATTGTGAGTTGACAACCTATTGAGCAAAAGACATAGAAATAATTACGTTTTGACTTCCTTTGAAAATTTGCAATTTCCGCTTTAAGGATATTGTCGTGTGGTCAAGACATACCGCTTGTATACATACAAGGGTTAAGCGGTGGACTGAAAAGTGGCCTGTGGATATGAGAGGCTCGAGCGCTTCTAAAAGAAATTGAGGTTATGACGTAGTTTGTGACACATTTTAGTCTTAAATTTAATTCGTTTTTGATGAATTGGTAAGATTACCACAAGTTTAATTTGTGGATGATCTGGAAACTTCAGAGTATACTCTAGAAAGCAACATTTACAGTCAGTTTTCCCGAATTTATCGCATGGTTTTATATTAAGTTAGTTTAAATATTTTTTCTATTTTACTGATTATTCTAACGATTAGTAACATCAAAAACATAAGTAACTGGCAGAAATTAGTTGCGTCCATGCGTCCAGTTTTGCGAGCATGCACATCGTCAACGACTGACGGCAAGAAGACAGGCCTTCGATCGGCCATGTGACAAACTTAGACACGTGATATCAATCAATAATATGGTCGCTTCTTCTATTGCTGTATGCCTACATGTTTTGGTTGTATATCCAATAACATTTTTAGATAATTACGTGATACAAAATGTGATTGTTACTGTGTTTGATAAATGTAGGATGTGTAGGCAGACGAAACTGTTCGGAAATGTATTCAGAAAAGTACAACATGCGCAACAGATACAATACAATCTATCGAGTCCTAAGACAGCGTAGATCAACTTGCAACTAGTTGTGCACAACGCCTTTTTCACGGTAAACAAAAAAAAGGACTTCAACATTGTTTTATAACATTTTAAAGCCCTCTTTCGCTCATCTGGGGAGGTCGTCAGAAATAATGTCATTATTGTGCAGAGAAGGATACCACAATTCATGCATATTTACATAAATATTAAGGTACCGAGCCAGATAGGGTACCGACTAAAACTGCGACACCCACAAACTACGATCTCTTCAATACCATCTCAATTATAGTAAAATCTGTTTCCAATCCCAAATCATCTTGCCAGTGACAGGTGGATTCAAAATTATCTCCCGCTCTCCGACCAAGTATGTTCGCTCGACTACAGACTGGATCGTCCAAATACCACCATCCGCCATTAAACGACCTGGACAATTATGACTAGTATGGTCCCGATCATATGTCGAGAACGGTCTGCCGTTTATAGAATACATACCATTTGTAAGCGAGTCACCGATTGGTTTGGAGGCATTTGAGAAGGATGCGATTGACACCGTGTAATTATCACAGCCGTTACTGATGTCGAAGCCAGAATAATAACTTTGAGAGACGGGTGTATCACGGACTTGTAATCTTATATTGAGCCTATTTGTCGATGGAAAGTTCTGTAGAATTTTAAAGACATTTTCCAGACCTAGCCAATATTCACCATGAATGGTACCAAATCCCATAACATATTCATTCCAAGTTCGGTTAAAATCGACTTCTCTGCAGAGAGTGGTTCTCCGCATTATCAGTGTCTTTTTCCATTTAAAATCACACAGAACTTCAATCACGGGACCATTAGCTGAAGGTTGTATGTAGGATCTTCGTTTATTTATTGGAACAACAGATCGCGTATGACCATCTGTACAATCTGTTAACAAATTTAACCATTCTATTAGACCGTGTAATCATTTGTCAAAATATCTTTTTACTTTTGATTATGGTTATTCAGATTGGGCTAAATTTGGGTTAACCCAAAGAAAGGGTTTAAATCAAATTTATTTTTGGGCATGTTTTTCCTGAATTTTCATTGTTCCAGAACTGATGAATTAATTATGTTTACTCTTACCCACAATAATATTTTCACATTGATCACCATAGTAACCAACTGGGCATCGTGAACACTTCGTTGCATTACATACAGATTTCTAAAAGAATAGAAAAATAAAAACATATTGTTGTTTGTAGGCATAACATGATGCCGTAACACCAAATCAGCATTTATATGGTTGGTTGGGGTCTATATCATCCTTAATGTCGAATATTCTACTCGGCCTTAATGTAAGGGAGGCTGGGTGGGCGAATGGTCTAAGGCGTGTCACTGACTCAAGTAGCGATTTTTCGATTCCTACTGCCACTGACTCAAGTAGCGTACTTTCGATTCACACTGCCATAGAAAAATAAAAACATATTGTTGTTTGTAGGCATAACATGATGCCGTAACACCAAATCAGCATGTATATGGTTGGTTGGGGTCTATATCATCCTTAATGTCGAATATTCTACTCGGCGTAATTTCGATTCACACTGCCATAGACCCATACTAGAAAACAATTATTCAAATAAAATTGAACCATATAAGTCCCGAAATGCCGAATATCTTACCAGTCCATAAAAATTGTCAAATATCTTATCTGTCTATAGCATCCTTTATGTCGAAATTTCTTACCTGTCTATAACAAACTTTATGTTGAATATCTCCTGCCGAGAAACAGTTTTCGCCTGCTTCAAACAAAGAACATAATTTAGTTTGTTTATCAAACATAAATTGTCGACACTCCTCTACAGACGTACATAGCCGACTACAGTCTATTTGTGAGCAAACTTTGTGATCGCTAATAGGGCGGTGGTAATAATCATTTCCACAAGTTTGAATTTCTTGCAACATCTTTGTCTGCAAGTAATTTGATGTTGTGCTGGATGAAACCGTATATAGCTGCAGTATCAGAATAACCAGGATAGACGAAACACATTCCATGATGACTGTTTCAAATGGTCTTTGTTTAAACAATGCATCAGAACTTTTGATTCCATCATATTTCAAGTCGTGTTGATAGAAGAAAATAAAGAGAAATCTATATTGATTGTACATTGTTATTGTGTATTTACTTCACGCTAAATCGATGCTGGGACAATGAAATAAAAGTGCGAATATTTAGTGGCTTATCAGACGGGATTAAGGGGATAGGGTAAAGGAACTGGTGAAGGGGGGAGGGGCGTTCTCCTACAGATTGATAAAACTCCATATAAATTTATATTTGAAATACTGCAGTCACCAATACCTAGTTAATCAGCGACTATTCTGTAAGATGTGCTATACATTTTCCAAGCGTCGACGACCAAAAGATGACGTCGCTAGCTGACTTCACATAATCATTGAAAAGTTGAAACATGCGTGATTTCACTTAAATACAAACACAAACTCTCGGGTTGGACAATTTATTTGGACAAAGCATTCTCACATAGGAACAACGCAATAGGCCTAAATAATTCATAAGTGTTAATCGACATTAAGAATATTACAGAATTCTAACATTGAATCCATTGAAACCTACATAATAGTAATGTAAATATGTTTGTTGTATCTATGGGTCTATGACCTATTTACTGAATAAATATATATTATTATGTTTTGTATCTGTTCACATCGAGTTCGGGACACTAGGTAACCTACAATATTTGTTTTATTTCCCGAGTTACTGTATCTAATCCTTTCTTAAACGTAAACAATAGAAATATTTGTATTAGCCTTATGTCATTTTAATTGTTTATTGAGAATGATAAAATTGTGGCTTCTGGATGTCCAGAAGATTTTGACACATTGGGGCTCAACATCATCGGATACGGCCCTATAAATTGTAAAGATATAATAAAGATAGCCACACAGAAGGTATGTCTGGACAGAAGCTTATCCTAAAGGAAAACTTGGATATTTAAACAATTTGATAAGGATCCTTTGTACCTTCAAGAAACCTGACCTTTATCGTGTTCACAGCTTGAAAATTATTTTTAAAATCTATGATCTCTATGTTCACAATGTTTTCGGAAAAGGGATGTGTGTGTGTGTATGTTTTTCTTTCGTTCGTTCTTTCGTTCCTGGGGTTTTACGTCCAGTTCCACCAGGGCTGATATGGTTCGTCCTGCCACGAGGCCGAAGCTTCCCCCTAAATTTGAAAAGAATCGGATAAACACTACAGCCTTTTTCGCATTCACAAGCTTTTCAGTAAAGGGGGTAAAAACTCTGGTACTTCGGATAGCGAAATGCTGAATATCAGTGCGTTAAATCCAAATTACAAACTCTAGCTTCTATGGCATACCTGGAACAGAATATTGCGGAGCGGTGAATATCGATAGGGTCCGTCCTCTCATGATCCGAAAGCTCCCGCCAAATTTGAAAAGAATCGGATAAACACTATAGACTTTATCGCATTCATAAGGTTTGCAGTCAGGGGGTATACCTCTGGGATTGAGGGTCGTGAAATGCTAAATACAAATTAAAAACTAATCTGTTACAAACTCTAGTCTCTATCGCATTCACAAGGTTTTTGGCGCATGATCCTAAAGCTCCCGCCAAATTTGAAAGAAGTTCAGTTAAAATATATAGCCTCTATGGCGCTCACAATCTTTTTGTCAAAGGGGGCATAGAGGAGGCTGATGTTTCATATCTTAGGTCCTCTTATGACCATATTGCGTACAGAAGGTTTTTGTCGCAGAGCGCTGAATATCGATAGAGTTCGACATCTTATGATAACCTACACCCCCACCGCCACAAAAATTAAAAAAAAAAAAAAAAAAAATACTATAGCCTCGATCTTGTTTACAAGGTTGTCGAGAAAGGGACATAACTCTGGCACCGAAGGTCGCGGGATGCTGAATATCTATAGGCCTCCCAAAACCGGTACTTAAAATTTTCTTAAAATTCGCTAAAAATGATAAATGTTCATTGGTCCAGGTTATCCAGTAATTAATGGTAGGTATAGCTCCAATGTAACACTGGAAATATCCAAAAGAATTTGGTAATGGCATAATGAAGAATATAGAAATTAAAGAAAATTCTTGTTGAGGTTATATTTGATCTTATAGCCGGTTTCTTGAACGATGCAGGATATACATATACCTTACACCGTAAAGTTACATTGTAATACTAAATTAATGTATATAACTGGAATGATGTATAATGCGCTTTATTTGATAGACACCCCCACCCCCTTTGGTTGTAGTGGTTGAGTTGGATTTAGTAATATAGTCCACATACAGATCGAATTCGTCATATTTTAAAACAATAAATATTAAAGTTTAAACATTTGGTTAAAGAATTGTGGAATTGAAATCGGAAAAGGGGTTTATTTCGATTTACACAGTGCTACCAAAAACATAAATAAAGTCCACGAACTTTTCACCGCATATGCTGTTGTATGTTTGGAATTTATGATTTGAATTATTTTCAAACAAATTATTAACGACGGACAAAACCCCGTAAAATTGACCAGAACAAAACCTCTTAGCAAAAATAATACCTAGGACCAAACCGGATAAAAAAAAAATATATTAACTGCTTTAACAATACGAATTTTATTTCACAGATATAGCTATATTTCATATAGTAGCAATGGAAAAGATTAAGAAAAAATCCCTTGTTATCGACAAGAATATACAGTTCAAACAAAGGCTACCTGAAGCATATAAATCAAATAAATATTTAGAATCAATGAAGATATATACTTATAATAACATTGTTTTCATAAAAAATTAACACTAGATGTTCTCAGTACGAATAGTATGAAACAATAAAAAACAACAATTACTAGATTATAGTACGATATTAGAGCTGATCAATAACAGTACATGTAAGAGTTAGAACCCATATAGAAAATTCTTCATGGTTTAGAAAGGGTACGCCCTTTCTAAACCATGAAGAATTTTCTATATGGGTTCTAACTCACTTAGAACATGATCTCTACTTTCAAAACTTATACAAAATATAGTATGATATTTGTATTATTTATATTTCATAAAATATTTGGGGAAAACTAATTGAAATATGAAATTTGTTAAAGTTGAATAATTTGTAGGTGTGGTCATAGAGTGATTGACAATTGGGTGGAGTCATTCAATGTCACCTGTATAAGTCATGAGATTAAGAGATTAAAGGTGATTACAAGTGATTACAAGTAACTTTTGATCGTTAATGAGTACAACTTTAATCTTATTATGTTCCTTCATTCATTCAGTAGTAATTTTATAGTCACTATAGTAAATGTACTTCAATATGGATGTGCCAGATTTTGCTGTCGACTGGGCATCGTTTCCATCAGATGATGAACTAATTAGCCTATCGCAAGTGATGGATATTCCAACGCAACAACTAGTGGATATGCCATGTGTGACTCGTGATAATAAAGGACGTTTTTCTAGTCCTGTGAAGCAGGCAGATTTAGAAAATATACAAAAATGTTCAGTTCCAATCAAGACCAGAAACAACAACAAATGGGCGTTAAATTTATGGAAGGACTGGGTTGATAATAGGAACTCTAAGCCAGAGACATATTTTGAGAAAGGAAAATTAATTCCTACGGACATTAATACATTAAATGATGAAGAATTACAATTTTGGCTGCAAAGATTTATTGTTGAGATAAGGCGTAAAGATGCGACAAATTATCCACCAAACACTCTTGTTCAAATTGTTTCGGGATTACAAAGGTATATCAAAAATGATTGTAACAGAAATAATGTGCATATTTTGAGAGATGATGATGAGAAATTTAGTACATTCCGCAAAATATTGGATTCCGAAATGAAACGACTGACATCTCTTGGATTTGGAACAAAAGTAAAATCATGTGAACCAGTGCTTCCAGAAGAGGAAAAAGTAATGTGGGATAAGGGTGTTTTTTCTATGAACACAGCAGAAGGACTGAGTAACGCGATATTTTTCTATAATGGAAAAGCCTTTGCATTTAGAGGTATGGAGCAACATAAGTGTGTTGAAGCTGAACAATTTGAAATTTTGACTGATCAAAAAAACAAGAGAAAATTTATAAGATTCACTCCTAGGATACAAAAAAACTCGCAAGGTGGATTAAAACGAAAAAATGTGACAATTACACCAATTGAACACTATGAACAGCCAGATAATGAGCGTTGTTTGGTGAAAATGTATGATTATTATCTATCGCTTATTCCCCGTAAAGGATTTCTATATAAAAAACCACTGACCACAACCGTAACTGATGAAAGTCAACATCCCAGGTTTAGTGCTGCCAATATAACTTTTAATAAACTTTCTCAAATGTTTAAAAAATTTTATCAACAAGCTGGACTTAGTATTGAGGGTCGAACAATATCAAACCACTCTGGTCGGGTAACTTGTTGCACAACTTTGTACAATGATGGTTTTTCGGATAAGGCTGTGACGTCAAGGAGTGCCCATAGAAGCAACGCTGTCCAGAAATACCAAAGAGAGTTATTTTCTATTAAAGATAGTGTTAGCAAGTCTTTGGGGCCGCCTGAAATAAATGACATTAAAACTACCGGTACACAAGAAGATAATGACGAAATTCAGGAAATTAAGAAGTTGAAAACTTGCGTAAACCAAGATGTGCCTTCAAGTGCTAATAACACTCTCGAAATAATAATTCCAGATTGTGTAAATAAAGTAGTTTTGCGAAAAAAAGATAAAACTGTAACGGTTGAAATATAATGCATGTAAATTATATTGTAAATATTAAGATATAACCACAATTAAATTATATTAAATGTTGTTGTCTTTATCCTTTATTTAGCTCACCCTAAATCAGCAGACCGTGTAGTTAGCTTACTGTGTTAATCCCAATTAGCGATCACATACCATGACCTGAGCTGTGGGTGGGGTTTTCTACAGCCAATGGCAAGTACTTAAGATAACTTCATTCTTCATGAAATAGAACAGTGTCACATGGTCATTTTAAAGGTATCTGATTGGAAGAAAAATGAGGTTATGTTCTAAGAGAAAAATAGACTGAAATTAGAAAAGAACATACCAGCTCATAATGCTATTGATATATGATTGATCTTTTTATTGGATGATAAATGATTGATCTTTTTATTGGATGTGGTAAAAAAACAATCATTTCTGTAAATAACAATGACTGTGTTATCCTCATCCTTCGATCACACACGCGAATCAATTTAATATTGACTCTAGAATATAATTTCCAATTACATGTTTATAATTTCAAATAACTCAAAACGAAATCGATCAAGGGCAAAAGTAGCATTTTGTAAAAGGTGCGTCTTGAAACCATCAAAATCCGAAATTGTCTAGAGAGAATGTCAGCTACTTAACGTCGGGTATAATGCTGCAAATATACCGGATGTTAGGCAGTGGCAACACTCTCCATTTGACAAGAAACTAATTATAAACAAGTTCCCCACAAATGTTAAGGATATAGTCATGTGGTCACGACATACCGCTTGAACATGTAAACCCACAGGAGTTATAAGAGTTGAACTGAAAAGGAATTGACGTAGTGTTTGACCCATTTTAGTCTTAAATTTAATTTGTTTTTGATGAATTAGTAAGACTGCCACAAGTTCAATTTGTAGATGACCTGGAAACTTCAGAGTATATACTCTAGAAAGCAACATTTACAGTCAGTTTTCCCGAATTTATCGCATGGTTTTATATTAAGTTAGTTTAAATATTTTTTCTATTTTACTGATTATTCTAACGATTAGTAACATCAAAAACATAAGTAACTGGCAGAAATTAGTTGCGTCCATGCATCCAGTTTTGCGAGCATGCACATCGTCAGCGACTGACGGCAAGAAGACAGGCCTTCGATCGGCCATGTGACAAAATTAGACCTAGATGCGACACGTGATATCAATCAATAATATGGTCGCTTCTTCTATTGTGGTATGCCTACATGTTTTGGTTGTATATCCAATAACATTTTTTAGATAATTACGTGATACATAATGTGATTGTTAATATGCTTAATAAATGTAGGATGTGTAGGCGGACGAAACGGTTCGGAACTGTATTCAGAAAAGTAGAACATGCGCAACAGGTAAAAATACAATCTAGCCAGTCCTAAGATCGCGTAGACCAGCTTGCAACTAGTTTTCGCACAACGCTTGTTTCATGGCAAATAAATAGTTAAATAAATATTAAGATACCGAGCCAGATGGGGTACCGATTAAAACCGCCACACCGGCCTAAACTACGATCTGTATAATCCCATCTCAATTCTAGTAAAATCTGTTTCCAATCCGAAATCATCTTGCCAATGACAGGTGGATTTAAAATTATCTCCCGATCTCCGACCAAGTATGTTCGCTCGACTACAGACTGGATCGTCCAAATACCACCACCCGCCATTAAAACGACCTGGACAATTATGACTAGTATGGTCTCGATCATATGTTGAGAACGGTCTGCCGTTTATAGAATACATACCATTTGTAAGCGAGTCATCGATTGGTTTGGAGCCATTTGTGAAGGACGAGATGGACACCGTGTAATTATCAGAATCATTACTGATGACGAAGTAAGAATAATAACTTTGAGAGACGGGTGTATAACCGACTTTTAATATTATATTGAGCTTATTTGTCGATGGAAAGTTCTGTAGAATTTTAAAGACCTAGCCAATATTCACCATGAATGGTACCAAATCCCATAACATATTCATCCCAAGTTCGGTTAAAATCGACTTCTTTGCAGAGAGTGGTTCTCCGCATTATCAGTGTCTTTTTCCATTGAAATTCACACAGAACTTCAATCACGGGACCATTAGCTGAAGGCTGTATGTAGTATCTTCGTTTATTTATTGGAACAACAGATCGCGTATGACCATCTGTACAATCTGCAAACAAATTGAACAGTTCTATTAGACCGTATAATCATTTGTGGAAATATCTTTTTACTTTTGATTATGTTTATTCAGATTGGGCTAAATCTGGGTGAACCCAAAGAAAAGGTTTAAATCAAATTTAATTTTTGACATATTTTTCCTGAATTTTCATTGTTCCAGAATTGATGAATTAAATTATATTTACTCTTACCCACAATAATATGTTCACATTGATCACCATAATAACCAACTGGGCATCGTGAACACTTCGTTGCATTACATACAGATTTCTAAAAGAATAGCGAAATAAAAACATATTGTTATTTGTAGACATAACATGATGCCGTACCACCAAATCACATTTGAAGCACAAGATATCAGCATTTATATCGTTGGTTGAGGTCTATAACATCCTTTATGTCGAATATTCTACCCGCCTAAATGCAAGTTATGGCTGGGTGGGCGAATGGTCTAAGGTGTGCCACTGACTCAGGTAGCGTGCTTTCGAATCCCACCGCCATAGAACCCGACGAGAAAACAATTATTCAAATGAAATTGAACCATACGTCAGTCCCGAAATGACGAAGTTTGTGAAGAATAGACATTAACACCCTCTCTCCATGTCTATAACATCCTTATGTCGAATATCTGACATATTATGCCGAATATCTTACCTGTCCATAACATACAGTATGTCGAATATCTTACCTGTCCATAACATTATGTCATTTATCTTATCTGTCTATAACATCAATTATGTCGAATATCTTACCTGTCTATAACACACTTTATGTTGAATATCTCCCGCCGAGAAACAGTTTTCGCCTGCCTCAAACAAAGAACATAATTTAGTTTGTTTATCAAACATAAATTGCCGACACTCCTCTACAGTCTATTTGTGAGAAGACTTTGTGATCGCTAATAGGGCGGTGGAAGTTATCATTTTCACAACTTTGAAATTCTTGAAACATCTTTGTCTGCAAGTAAGTTGATGTTGTGGTGGATGAAACCGTATATAGCTGCAGTATCAGATTAACCACGATAGACGAAACACATTCCATGATGACTGTTTCAAATGGTCTTTGCCTAGACAATGCATCAGAACTTTTGATTCCATCATATTAAAAGTATTGCTGTTTACATGTATATATTGTCTATATTTCATATTGTATAATCAAATTGTCCATAATATCATATTTTAATGTATTGGACGTTAAATTTGTAATAAACAACAACATTCATATTTTATCATTGCTTGTTTGCATATCCTACATACCGTAATTTAGCTATACAAATTGTAAACATTGCAAATAAATATTGCTTAAACCAAAGACCGGGAGGACAACATTACCTTATTTGGTCTACCAAACATGTCATAACAGTCTTTTTCTCTAGTTCCGTTCCGTATTCCGACCAGTTTTCCGTTCCGCGTTTTAGTAACAACCACCGGGACCCGATTTGATTAACGAATTGTTGAATTGAAATTGGAAAAGGGATTTATTTCGATTTGCAATGTGCTACCAAAAACGTAAATAAAGTTCACGAAATTTCCACCGCACATGCTGTTTAAGTTTGAAATTCATAATTTGAATTATTACAAAACAAATTATTAACGACGGACAAAACCCCTTAAAATTGAGCAGAACAAAACCTCTTAGCAAAAAATACTGAGGACGAAACCGAATAAAAAACAAAATATTAACTGCTTTAACAATAAAAATTTTATTTCAGAGATATAGTTATATTTAATATAGTAGCAATGGGAAAGATTAAGAAATAACCCCTTGTTACCGACAAGAACATGCAGTTCAAACAAAGGCTACTTGAAGTATATAAATCAGATAAATAGTTAAAATTGTACTTTTAATAAACGTGTGTCCAAAACTGGCTAACGGTCACAATAACGAGATAGGTATTGCTAGGGCGAGCCGGTCAACAGGCTAAAGTTACAGTAGAACATGGAACATATATACAAGCTTAGGATTAAAATAATTATATAATAATATTTGACCAGAAATGTTAAATTGTACATAGGAAACAGATGTTTACATACAGAAGAAGATATGGACATAGCAAGAACACGTGTTAACTATAATTACATAATATATATCGTTACATTAAGTTTAAAACCAAACAGTTAAACGACTTGAAAGATTAGTGAGATATCAATTCGGACATTGACCAATTACTACCTTAACTAAAATTATATCAAAAAATATATACAAAGATACACCATAACAACACCCCGTCGCCCCGAACAACGCTTTTCTCCGTAGAAGCAAACAATAAATCACACACAGTAGGTATTTAAATTTATTAGAGACTAATTCAATTAATAAGATAAACCCTACAAAATATGGTAAACTAAACATAACACTAAGGAATGAAAAATTTAAATTTTGAAGACAACAAATTACTCATTCTATTTTATATATAAAATGGTGAACTTAATAGGTACATATAAATGAAATATTAATGCAACACTTCATAAAATCCCAATAGGAAGGACATAATGACAGAGATATAACAGGGATAAATTCACATGATGAACCTGTAGTTAATTCTAATATCAATACAGTATGACAAGTTTTTTTTAATATAATTTATATGAAATAATATTGAGGGAATAAATCATGTTGAATAAAATTAACAGAACGATCCATTTGAAGAGGATAAAAGTGACGCTTAATGGTCTTCCTGTGGATGAAAAAATAAAAAATGGGATGTGATAAGTCTGGGTTGAAGAACAAGTGTAGCTATCACTGGAACTTTCTAGCACTTATACACATTTCTGTGTAGAGGAGATACCAATCATATCCTATTAACAATTTCATTCACCTTATTTCCCTAATAGATCGAAGTTAACTTTTAGTGAAATATTTCTTCTCTTTGTGTCGTCTTAAGGCATTTGGTTTGTAATTATTATTGAAATTCCTACGGTGGATTTCGTCAATATTTTCTTCTGGTTCCCAAGTTTTAGAGGTATCATCCCATCGTATTTGGTACTGAACTTTATCCCTATACTTTCGTTTTCTTAGAATTCTAATAAAGTTATATGCCTTGTCTGTATCCACATTTATGCTCTTAGTCCATCGATTTACATGTTGACACAATGACATACTCTCTGTATTCGCTGGTCCTTCGTTGTCCGTTTGACAACCCTGATTCACACTTTCCACAGAACACATTATTTTCACCGAAATCAAAGGCAATGAGTCGGTCTCCACGGCCACTTCAGCAGTTTTGGGCACCCTGGGCCCATTTGTATCACTTCGTTTAGAAGAAATTAACGATACCGGTTGAAAGTCATTTTTCCTAGATAGAAATTCTTGACGACGCCGTTGATCACGCCCTTTCTTTGCTGAAGAACGATGCTTCTTCTCCGGATTACGATGAGTAGAATTGCTCCACTTAAAACATATTTCTGTGGTACTGTAATCCTGTCTCTGGTAACGTGTCCATGTGGCTCATGACGGCCAAAGCTGCTGCTGGTAAATAGCGTTCCATATCCATGCCGTTGTGACTTTACTCGCTGAGAGGGTTCACCGGAAAATATGAGTAACTAAATACTCTACCCGGCATCTCCACCAATTGCCGAAGTGCTGTTTTCTGGGGGTTGTAGCTTATTCCAACACTAACGACGAAAACTCAGATAAATAGTTAAAATTGTACTTTTAATAAACGAGTGTCCAAAACTGGCTAACGGTCACAATAACGAGATAGGTATCGCTAGGGCGAGCCGGCCACCAGACTAAAGTTACAGTAGAACATGGAACATATATACAAGCTTAGGATTAAAATAATTATATAATAATATTTGACCAGAAATGTTAAATTGTACATAGGAAACAGATGTTTAAATACAGAAGAAGATATGGACATAGCAAGAAAGCGTGTTAACTATAATTACATAATATATATCGTTACATTAAGTTTAAAACCAAACAGTTAAACGACTTGAAAGATTAGTGAGATATCAAATCGGACATTGGTCAATTACTACCTTAACTAAAATTATATCAAAAAATATACACAAAGATACACTATAACAATTCTAACGATTAGTAACTGGCAGAAATTAGTTGCGTCCATGCGTCCGGTTTTGCGAGCATGCACATCGTCAGCGACTGACGGCAAGAAGACGCAGGCCTTCTATCGGTCATGTGACAACCTTAGACCTAGTTGCGACATGTGATATAAATCAATTATATGATCGCTTCTTCTATTGTTCTATGTCTACATGTTTTGGTTGTAAATCTAGCCAGCCCCAAGACCGAGTAGACCAACTTGCAACTAGTTGTGCACAACGCCTGTTTCACAGTAAACAAACAAAAATCCGACTTCAACATTCTTTTATAACATTTTAAAGTATTCTTTCGCTCATCTGGGAAGGTCGTCAGAAATAATGTATTGTCCAGAGATGGATACAACAATTCATACATATTTACATAAATATTAAGATACCGAGCCCGATGGGGTACCGAGAAAAACCGCGACACTCGCCTAAACTACGATCTGTACAATCTCATCTCAATTTTAGTAAAATCTGTCAATGACAGGTGGATTCAAAATTATCCGAGTCACCGATTAGTATGGAGCCATGTTTGAAGGATAAGATGGACACCGTGTAATTATCAGAATCATTACTGATGACGAAGCCAGAATAAAAACTTTGAGAGACGGGTGTATAACCGACGTTTAATATTATATTGAGGTAATTTGTCGATGGAAAGTTCTGTAGAATTTAAACATAACATAACATGATGCCGTACCACCAAATCACATTTGAAGCACACGATATCAGCATTTATAGCGTTGGTTGGGGTCTATAACATCCTTTATGTCGAATATTCTACCCGTCTAAATGCAAGTTAGGCTGGGTGGGCGAATGGTCTAAGGCGTGCATTGACTCAAGTAGCGTGCTTTCGAATCCCACTGCCATAGACCCCTACGAGAAAACAATTATTCAAATAAAATTGAACCATACGTCAGTCCCGAAATGATGAAGTTTGTGTCGAATAGACATTAACACCCTCTCTCGCTGTGTATAACATCCTTATGTCGAATATCTGAAATATTATGTCGAATATCTTACTTGCCATAACATACAGTATGTCGAATATCTTTCCTGTCCATAACATTATGTCAAATATCTTATCTGTCTATAACTAGTCCGGTGGCTGAAGGGTGGGGGAGGGGTCGCCACCCGAGCTGTGAATTTATGAGACCAAGTTTTCTAGACCAGTTTTTTGCGTAGATTCCGAATCTGGGTGTTGATCAGGCGTTTACGGGGACGTTTTCGAGATATTGGGGGTCCAATGTCTACAATTGGGGGATGATGTGCTTATGTTGACATGAATGATGATCATGTTATATACTAAAAAAACATAATGCTCGATATAATCCCCAGTCAGTATTAAATTTTGATAAGACTCCCAAATATGTTGAGGGTTTTCCGATATTTCTTTTTGAGGCTTTTAATATGGGGGATAAATGATTATTTCTTATCAAATATCAGCCCCAGAAATTTGATCTCATCCACAATTGGAAGACGATTGCCATCCAAGAAAAGTTCTGGATCGGGATGCAAACCTCGTTTCTGACAGAAATGCATGCAAAACAAGGCCATGGGCTCATCTGCGTCCTACAACTCCTTTGCATCAAAGGGGGTTGCATCAAAGATTCGAAAAGAGCCCCGTCTGCCTTGTCCAGCATCCATCTCTGAGGTCTTTCAACCGGAGAAGGACCAACAATTTCAACTATGATGGGGAAATGATCACTACCACACAGATCATCATTCACCCTCCACGTAAAATTCTGAAACAGGACCGGAGAACAAATGGTAAGAGAGGAAACAGAAGCAGTGGAAGGATGTAGATAGGTTGGCGATTCATAAGCACAAATTATTATTGTTAATGAAGTCTACTATTTGTCTACCTCTTAAGCTATCATCAGAACTACCCCAGAGTGGATGATGACCATTAAAATCTCCCATAAGAGAGGAAGCTGAGAAATAAGGTCATAAATTACTTTGATATAGCTATTGCATAATAATCTGAAATAAATAACAATCCACCGCACAAAGATTGGATGTCCACCAATTACGAATCTGGAACAACGCGCAGGGCAACCTGTTGAGACAGAGGAAGAGATGGGCCGAGAGTCATACCACAGTGTCCAACACCTCCACGATCCAATGGAAGAAGAGGAGGGCATCGATATTGCAGTTGAGATAGATGCTGCGATGTGATATTAGCCGGACCAGTTGACAAGAAATTAAGTGCCATGTCAACCATTGTTTACAGCATGGGGAAAGAAAGCTTTGCAGGTGAGGAGAAGGGCTAGAAGACAAGGCATGAAGCAAGAGACAACAGAAGACTCAGAGAGATAGCCCAGCTTAAAAATGAGCTCCGAAAATTAAGCAAACATTTACGGAGAGCTGTAGAAGCTGAGAAGGAAGGAATGAAGTAACTAAAAAGCTGCTAGGAGACAAGCGATCAGGACGTCTAGATTGTCCCAAAGAAGAGGTAGACCGGTATCTTAGGAATACACACAGCGACCAAGATAGGGAGTCTGACTTGGGTGACCAGTCAAGGTTGATCATACCTGAGGAACCAAAGATTTCACTTGACAATTCAGAACCGAAACTGCAGGAGGTGAAGAACATTTTGAAGGATGCAAGAGCAGGATCAGCACCTGGGCCAAATGGCATTCCCTACAAGGTTTACAAGAACTGTCCTAGGCTTACCAGACGAATGTGGATTCTGGTAAATCTCACACTTGAGAAATTCCACGTTCCATGGCACTTTACATGTATGTTACAACATTATTTTGACCACTTCAAGATGCGGTTTAATGTGGCAGACTACACAACAGCGTGGCAAAGACTAGAAGTGGGTATTGTCACAGGATGCACTCTCTCAGTGGTTCTCTTTTCAGTTGCGATGAATCTACTTGTGAAGTCAGCAGAGAAGATGAGTCGTGGATGACATTACGATAACATCAAAGTCAGTCCTAGAAGGCAGATTGATGTTGGAATACCTGGAAGAGTTGATAAGCTGAGCTCGCATGAAATTCAAACCTACAAAGGCAAGAAGCCTTGTTCTGAAGAAGAGGAAGGTGGTGGCCCGGTTCAGAATCAAATTAGGAGTCAGTGAGAAACCAGTAAAAATTCTAGGAAAGTGGCTCAAAGATTCCTTAAATGACAGAGCGAGTGTTAGAGACATGAAGCAGCAAGCTAAAAACTGGATGTTCAGCAGATATCTACGCAGATGGTTGGAAGTTCCAAGAAGCTTTTGTAGCATCGGGTTGTACAGTACTGGTAGCAAGCTGCAGTTACCCATCTCATCTATCACAGAGGAGCTTAAGGTCACGAAAACTAGGCAGGCACAGGAGTAGATGTGAAGACAGAAAGGAAGTGGGTGGCAGCAAGAGCAGTTGAGGAAGCAAAGAGTAGATTCCGACACCGAGACATTGTAGGAGTGGTAACAACGGATAGACTAGGGTTGGGAATCATGCAGAGACCATCCTGGCAGGCAGCTGGAACCAAGGACAAGAGGGGAATTGTTCAAAGAGAAGTACGTTAGGCAGAAGATGAAGACTGGCATGCACATGCTGTTGGCATAAAGCAACAGGAAGGCTGGACAAGATGGGACGCAGCAAGATCCCGGAAACTCACCTGGAGCGACATATGGAAAACCGACAGTTACAAGATAAGTTTTCTCCTGCGTTCAGTATATGACGTCCTTCTATCACCAACCAACCTGAAGGTTTGGGCCTGATCGAAGACCCAAGCTGTAAGCTTTGTGGTAAGGCCTGCAATCTGGAGCACGTACTTCCTTCATGCAATGTTGCGTTGACCGACGGACGTTACACCTCGCGTCATGATCAATTACTTCGCGAGATAGCAGTAAGTCTTGACGTCCAGAGAAGAAAGAAAACGACAGCTCAACAAGAAGCCTAGAGACGACCAACAAGACAAGAAGCACGTGTGGAATCTTGACAACAGCAAATAACTTGGAGATTCGTGTCTCAGACATTTTGGAGAGCACTCAGGAACTTAGGCATCACAGGGTCGACACGCAGAACCTTAATTACCAAAGTAGGCAATCAAGCCGAGGAAATACCCCAACTGGTTGTGGAGGAAGAGAGAAGAACAGTGGAAGTGCTAACCGGTTCTGGACTGAGTCCGATCAACTCAGTTGGCGCACCTCTCGAGAGCGTTGTGGAAAGCGCCGAAACGCTTGAAGACGGCGGGCCTCCACCTGATGCCGGAACGAGTCCCGAAGTGGAAACACTGTATTCAAGATATATACTTTATTGAGCTGTAATAGTCTCCTTGATTCTAAGCTTGGGTGTGTATGTTTGTGCAAAAATAAAATATGCACTCTCTGTGGTATAATTCTGCCTGTCCTATGCAATATATAAAGTTATTTATATCCATGTAATACGTATAGATGAAATAGGGGTCACGTGGCCTTAACATGCTATCGAACACAA
Source organism: Patella vulgata (assembly GCF_932274485.2). NCBI lineage: Eukaryota > Metazoa > Mollusca > Gastropoda > Patellidae > Patella > Patella vulgata. The sequence goes on from NC_065885.2 coordinate 53,615,500, forward strand.
AGTCCATAAATACAAAAGGCAAATTTGTGTGAATGTAGATTCAGTAGCAAAATAGTATCATGCCTTCCAAAACCAATTCTTACATTTTTCTTAACATTTGCTAATTTTAAAAATGGAAATTGTGGATTGGTCAAGGTTATCAGAAATTAATAATTGGTATAGCTACAATCTAACACTGGTAGTAGTCACAAGAATTTGGGGTAATGGTATAATCAAGAATATAGAAATTAAAGAAAAGTCTTGTTGAAGTCATATTTGATCTCATACCCGGTTTCTTGAAAGATGCAGGATATATTTCCACTTTACATATAAAGTCACACTGTAATACTAAATTAATGTATATAACCGGAATGAAATAAATAAAAAAAACAACAGAAACAGTGTATAACTATCAGTTTTTTTCCCAATACTTCCGTTCCGCATTCCGACCCGTATTCCGTAACGTTTAAACGTTTGATTAACGAATTGTGGAATTGAAATCTGATTTACACAGTCTTACTAAAAACATAAATAAAGTTGACGAAATTTTCACCGCACATGCTGTTGTATGACTTGAATTATTTTCAAACAAATTATTAACGACGGACAAACCCTCTTAAAATTGAACAGAACAAAACCTCTTAGCAAAAATAATACCGAGGACCCAACCGGATAAAAATCAAAATATTAACTGCTTTAACAATGCAATTTTATTCCAGAGATATAGCTACATTTGATATAGTAGTAATGGGAAAGATTAAGAAATAATCCCTTGTTACACAAAAGAATATACAGTTCACACAAAGGCTACTTGAAGCATATAAATCAAATAAATATTTAGAATCAATGAAGATGCATATTTATAATAACACTCTTTTCATAAGAAAATTAACTATATAGATGTTCTCAGTACAAACATTCAGAAACAATGAAAAACAACACACAATAAAATTGCTAGATTATAGTACGATATTAGATTATCTGGATAATCACATAGCTGATCAATAACAGTACATGAGAAAAATACACTGAAATTAGAAAAGAACATATCAGCTTATAATGACATTGAAATAAATAGGTTCTTGGATGCATAAGTTTATTCAAATACGAGCACACAATGGCGACACCAAACGACGGCATAATGATGGTTGCTACGTAGAAGTGTCAAAATTCTAAATTTGTTCGACGTTCATACTACACATGTAAAGCGACAACGAAGTACACATTTTCATCTTAATAATAGAAATAAGATGAAAAAGATTAAAAATTGACTATGAACAAATTAAGAAATTGGATTATACATTGTCTTAATTTACAAATTACATGAATAGAAATTAGACGATAACACGTTAGAATTTTGAAACTAATATAGGCTACCGCCATAACTTAGAAACCCACAACGTTGAAGTCTGATGCGCACCATAATCAAACGCAAAAGGGAACATAACCCAAGACGTTTAGGTCTGATGCAAACCAAAATCATCTGAATTCAAGATCCAGACCTCTTGAATTTTCACAAACATATGGACCTATTGGATTTTTCGTAAACTCCAACTCATCCAAGATTTTTCGGTTCTTAACATGTTAAGTTTCATCTACGATCTTTGGAATATAAATCTATATCAAAATCGGATAATCATTGTTATCTCTAGAGGGTCCCTAAGCCAAAAACGCGATATTTCGTTCAATAATGGGTTATAATCCAGAAAGTTACGATCCGAAACGTGCCAAAATGTAACCGACACCTGTTGGATATAAACATACATTTTAAATTTGGTCAAAATACAATAAAAATTCTGACCTGTACAATTTCCATTAAGTAATGTTAACGCACATCCGGGCCCACAGGGGTTATGACATAATACGTGCACATTACTTTGTTTCATGGTAAACGACGAAAAAACTGATTTCAACATTATTTAATAACATTTTAAAGAACCTTTTCACTATTTCGGGGAGGTCGTCAGAAATAATGCCATTATTGTGCTGAGGTGGATACAACAATTTAAATATATTAATATAAAAATTAAAGTACCGAGCCAAATACAATATCGAGTCAAACTGTGATACCGGCCAAAAACTACCATCTTTTCAATACCATGTGAAGCCAAGTAAAATCTGTTTCCAATCCAAAATCATCTTGCCAATGACAGGTGGATTCAAAATTATCTCCCGATCTCCGACCAAGTATGTTCGCTCGACTACAGACTGGATCGTCCAGATACCACCACCCGCCATTAAAACGAACTGGACAACTGTGGCTAGTATGGTCTCGATCATACGTTGAAAACGGTCTGCCATTTATAGAATACATACCATTTGTAAGCGAGTCACCAGTGGGTGTTGGGCCATCTGAGAAGGATGAGATGGACACCGTGTAATTATCAGAGCCGTTACTGATGTCGAAGTCAGAATAATGACATTGAGGGACTGGTGTATAATCGAATTTTAATATGATATTAAGTACATTTGTCGTTGGGAAGTTCTGTAGAATGTTAAACACATTTTCCAGACCTAGCCAATATTCACCATGGATGTTACCAAATCCCATAACATATTCATTCCAAGTTCGGTTAAAATCAACCTCTTTACAGTTATTGCTTCTCCGCATTATCAGTGTCTTTCCCCATTTAAAATCACACATAACTTCAATCACGGGACCATTAGCCGAAGGCTGTATGTAGGATCTTCGTTGATTTAATGGAACAACAGATCGCGTATGGCCATCTTTGCAATCTGTTAACAAATTGAACAGTTCTATTAGAGCATTTAAAATCATTGGTTAAAATATCTTTTTACTTTTGATTATGTGTATTCAGATAGGACAAAATCTTGTCAGATCCAAAAAATGGACTTTTTTCTTATTTTTGTCTTAATAATGAGTAATTGCTCCACCAATCCTCAGACATTCAGCAATTCGACGTGGCATGCTCCTAATCAACCGTCCAATCACGTTTTAGGGCCATCTGACCCACTCCTCTTGCAGTGCCACGGTCAATTCTTGCAGTTTTGTCGGTTGACGTTGACGTCAACGAACATTTCCCCGATCAAATTCAACGTAACACACTAAAGCAAAGATACGCTAAACAGTAAATCTTATGCAAGAACCGATAGGAAAGCAAACATGGATATGATAAACCAGCAAGCGGCAGTTTTCATCAACCCTTCCGGATATGATAAACCAGCAAGCGGCAGTTTTCATCAACCCTTCCTTGTCAAATTTGACGATGAACCCGTTCCCACGTGTATAGCGATATTGCGTGTCGCACGCGCAGCTCAGTGGTTCTGTTGGGGCGATAAGTTCTTCATCTGTGCACATACTCTCAAAGCATGTCAAGTGTCCATGACTATTTATCATATCACAACCTGCATAGGTATTTGCATTTCAATATCGCCTACTTTTTTTGAAGATTATATTTACTCTTACCCACAATAATATTTTCACATTGATCGCCATAGTAACCAACTGGGCATCGTAAACACTTCGTTGTATTACATACAGATTTCTAAAGAAATAGCAAAATAAAAACATATTGTTATTTGTAGACATAACATGATGCCGTACCATCAAATCACATTTTTCACGAGGAAGAATATTTAAATGGAGCACAAGAACCCAACATTTATATGGTTGGTTGCGGTCTATAACAGCCTTATTGTCGAATATCGTTCCCGCCCTTATTGCAAGGGTTGGGCTAAGGTGTGCGCTGTAGATCACAATGTATTCACTGATTAAAGTAGCGTGGTTTCGATTCCCACTGCCATATAGACTTCATCGCGAAAACGATTATTCAAATAAAATTGAACCATTTGTCAGTCCCGAAAATTGTGTCGAATTAGGAGATAAAAACTTCCTTTTTCTTATTTATAGGAGGTTTATTGTCCATTTAACCATGGTTGAATTATCCATTAGAACAACTCGACGCTGTCGTGTCTCGTGTTCTAATGATTCAAGCAGTAAATACGAAACGGGAACGTGATTATCGATATTGTATCACAAATATTTGGGGATTTTCTCCAGAACTATTTAGGAAACATTTTTACACTCATTTTAAAAAGTCGTTATTTAACCACGTGCTTACGTTCATTTTTCAAAATATTCTAAATAGATTTAGGCCTTCCTCACTTTCCAGCAAATATAAAATGCTTGAGTCTCGATCGGCACTGGTAAATGAATTATGGAACAATGTGTTATTCGGATATGGCCAATTTTTTTTTTTTTTTACTTTTGGAGGTTTTTTTAAAAGAACAGAAAATGAGTCTTATTAAGGTGTTTTGAGTCGACAGTGTCGAAATAGTTTCTACCTGTTATCCGAGACTAAAGATGTGTAACTCTTGGTAACAGAAATGACTTCGCTTCGGGAGTTTCATAATAGAGAGAGAGAGAAATGGGGTTTAACGCCCACTCGACACAAACTAGGTCATTTCGGGACTAACATATGGTTTAATTCTATTTCAATAATTCGCTCTGTGCGTAGGGGTCTTTAGCAGTGGTAGGAAACCGGAGGACCCGGAGAAAACCGACGAGGTTGGAAATGTCATAATAACATTGGTAAGTTTAGGATACCTGAAGACGGTGATGTTCTACTGTTTTATATATTTAAGTAATGTCTTTTCATAACATATGACGTTTGAAAATAATGTGATAGTCATGTGTGCAGAATTTTTTTGAAGATATTTGTCAATAAAGATTTGAGTTGAGGAAGATCATTCGGCACAAAATTGAAAAATAAATACGCTGTTATATCTATTCGCAGTAATTCGCCATGATAATTCAGGTGGTGGATGTATTGTCCATTCGAGCACACTTTTCGACCAATCAAAATTTAAAAAAATTCTGATTTGCGCTAGGGTGGATGTTGACCTCTCTCTCTCTCTCTCTCTCTCTCTCAGAGAGAGAGAGAGAGAGAGAGAGAGAGAGAGTTGATTATGGTTTGGATAAGTTAATGTCTAATTAAAAGTTTAAAATATAACATTTCAGGCCTAATGAAAGACCTGCAATAGGCAGAGTTAGCTCTTGCATAATGTATGTTTAATTGAATTGTTTTTAGATTAAGAAAGTGGAACGTTTATAAACTAATATCCAATATCAGCAATATAACGTCACAAACAAATATACAACGTTCAAAGAATCATAAGTTGAAACGCTACATAAGTTACGTAATACCCCCGTCAGACTGGAGTGGCGTCCTTACTGCGACAGAAAATGTCCGCAGAGCTCGTCAGTATCGCCATAAGCGCGGTTAAATCGTGTTGGAAAGGCCAGGGCCCGGTTCCTAGAAAATTCTTAAAGTAAACACAAAGTCAAGCTTCACTTTTTCTTACGTAAGAAACTTATAAAAATACCGTCCCTAGAAAATTCTCAAGACCATTCTTACGTCAGCACAAGTCAAGGATAAGTCTAAGCACATTGTGACTGGTAAAGTTTACCATAAACTGAGACTACGATGCTCTTTAACGTCATAAAAACAACTTTGGTATGCGAATTACGTCATAAATTTGTTGTCTGCTTCATTGATGTCATAGGCCTATATATATGGTTGATTTAGATGCATTTGACATGTCCCCCATACACATATAAAATGTGCCACAAGATAAAAAACGCAGACACATACAAACTAACTGAATAATTGTGAGAGCGCCTGATCTTAAAGTAGGCTAGCCTGTCTGTTTGTTGCCTATTGTATAAAATGGTTTCAGGTTAGAAGCGAAATTTTCTATAGCATTCTTAATTTCTTTTGGAGAAGGATTTTCTCTGTCTTGTAATTGTCTCTTTGGTATCAAAAGGTGTCAGAAATGCCGTCAGCCATCTTTTTGAAGCAGAAACAGACTTAAGGTTGGTAAGCAAGCTGTATACCTTGCTTGGGACTTGTGCTTAGATTGACTATGTTTAAGAACGAAATTGTGCTTAAGTTTTTTCTTGGAACGCATAATAACGTTCTTGTGCTTACAATGTAGTCTACTTAAAATCTAAGCACAAGAACGTTCTTAAGAATTTTCTGGGAACACAAAATAAGGTAAGTTTACTTAAATGTAAAGTCTACTTAAAATCTTAGCACAAGAGCGTGCTTAAGAATTTTCTAGGAATCGGGCCCAGATATCGTGCTGTGGTCTGCATGGTCGTGAATGATCGCCTAGTTACCGCGTTTGTTTTAAGCATGTTCAAAAGAAACGCCAAGGCTCTGCGATCTAACCTGGAAAGTTGTAATGCCCCCGTCAGATCGGGTGGAGTCCTTACTGCGCTGCAGCGACCGTACGGCGACCAGAAAATGCACAAGGTCGCCGGCAGACGTAAACACAACGTACGAAAATGTCCCAAAATATTACAAACTTGAAAAAAAAAATTGCGTTTTCACATCTTTCCAGTGCTGATCGCAGAACCTTGGCGTTTGTTTTGAATATGCTCAAAACAAACGCCGTGATTCGGCGATCATTTGCGACCACAGATCTAAATCTGGCGTTTCCACCACGCTTTTAGCACGCTTATGGCGATCTTGACGCGCTCTGGGGCCATATTCCGTCGCCGTACTGTAGCAGCGCAGTAAAGGCGCCACCCCGGTCTGACGTGGTAAAGAACGCGACTGCTTTCAAGTTTGTAAATTTTTTGGGACATTTTCTAGCTTTGTGTTTACGTTTGCCGCTGTACGGTTGCAGCAGCGCAGTAAGGACGCAACCCGGTCTGACGGGGGCATAAGGAGAACAGCTTACTAAAGTAAGGTCATTGTTAAATTATAGGGAAAATATGTAACATGAAAATATAACTTTTTACGGACTTTATTTGATGGTTATTTTTATTCGTTTAACAAAAATGTTTTCAGTTTAGGAAAACAGAACGTTTTAAAAACTAAAATCCAATATAACCAAGAAAACGTCACGAACAAATTTATGTGAATAACGTCCAAAGAATCATAAGTAAAATGCCACAACAGTGGCGTTATAATAATTGTGGCGTTAGAAGAACATAGTTTACTAACGTTTAAAAGTTTTCTGATCAGGTTTAGGAAATAATCTTTAATCAGATGGTTAATTAGCCGAGTAGGAGCAGAACAGTAGGACGTTAAACCTCATTTCATTTTCTTGTAACAACTAATCTGAACATGATCTGAACGTTTGTATAGTAAACGTCACTAGAACGATAATAATAAATGTTAAGTAACGTCTAATAATATCAACGATGTAACGTTTTAATACAACGTATCATAAAAAAGTCTAAGAGAAGTAACCAGTCCTAAACAAGATGTTGACGGCCATGAAATTAATTTAAGAATGCAATTTCAGAAAATCCATTTTGATTGATTGCATTGCTAGTTCAATATCAAACACTGTTAACTTTTTTTCTCTCTTCATGGGTCAGCGGTCAGGTGTATGTTGGGTTTTTTTTTAAAATTTATCCTGATTCATGTTTGTTTATATTGATGCAAGAATTACGAGATTTATCTGGACCTTTTTTGAACGTCTGGGAACTTGCTTAAACAAACCACAACGTTATGTGTTTGCTTTCGAGTTACTTTCATGTTGTGTAATCTGACAGATATACAAGTAAATCTGTGATTTCTTCGGAATTACAAATTTCATGTAGCATTAACAATAACAAAAAATTGAATGGTACCCCTCAAAAACATTAAACATTCCTGTTCAAATAAAATATGTGAATATGTGTTGATTTAATCCCCCAAAACGATGCTTGGTGTATCTGCAATGGCAGTTTTCCTTTTTAAATCTGATATACCTAAAGTAAATGTCACATCCATGCTAATCAAGGTCATTTGCTTTCTAGACAGTAAATTTACATTTTTGGGGCCATACTATATACCGGAAAACACCGGAAAACAACCGGAAAACAACCGGAAAACACAGGAAAACAACCGGAAAACACCATTTTATACTGAATACCGGAAAAACACTAAATACCGGAAAACATCCTAAATACCGGAAAACACCCTAAATAGGTAACCCGGAGCCTGGTCCCCTGTGTGCGGTTTTGGACCAAGTGAGGGCCGATGAAGGAAGGTCAAGGTCATTATTGAAATAAAACTCCTAGTCCCGAAACGACCCAGTTTGTGTCGAATGGACGTTAAACTCTCTCTCTCTCTCTCTCTCTCTCTAATTAATGCCGCACTTGTCTATAACAAACTTCATGTCAAATATCTTTCATGTCCTAAACATCCTTCATGTGCTCACCTCTCCACAACATCCTTTATGTCGAATATCTTACAAACCGTAAACACCCTTTATGTCAATTATCTTACCTATTCCTAACATCATTTATGTCGAATATAGTACCTGTCCATGTCTTACCTATTCATACCATCATGTATGTCAAATATCTTACTTGTCCATAACATCCTTTGTGTTGAATATCTTACCTGTCCATAACATCATTTATGTTGAATACCTTACCTGTCTATAACACACTTTATGTTGGATATCTCCTGCCGAGAAACAATTTTCACCTGCTTCAAACAAAGAGCACAATTTGGTTTGTTTATCAAACATAAATTGTCGACACTCCTCTATAGACGTACAAAGCCGACTACAATCTATTTGTGAGGGAACTTTGTGATCGCTAATAGGGCGGTGGTAGTGATCATTTCCACAAGTTTGAATTTCTTGAAACATCTTTGTCTGCAAGTAAGTTGATGTTATGCTAGATGAAACTGTATATAGGTGCAGTATCAGTATAACCACGATAGACGAAACACATTCCATGATGGCTGTTTCGAGTGCTCTTTGCCTTGACAATGCATCAGCACTTTTGATTCCATCGTATTAAAACGTCGTGTTGATTAAAAAAATCTATATTGATTGTATAATTTTATTGTTTATTAAATTCACGCTACATCGATGATGGGACAATGAAATAAAAGGAGTGCGTATATTCAGTGGCGTATCTTATGGGGTGAGGGGATTGGGTAGGGGGCGTTCTCCTACAGATTGATAAAACTTCATATAAATTTATACTTGAAACACCGCAGTTTCCAATACCTGGTTAATCAGCAACTGTTTGATAAGATATGCGTATATACTTTCCACGCGTCGACGACCAAAAGATGACGTCACTAGGTCACAATTCTACGGAATATATTAAACTGCTTATTACTGAGAGACGTTTCAACTAGGCTTCTCTAGTCATTATCAAACAATGACAAAATATGAATGTTCTTGTTGTTTATTACAAATTTAACGTCCAATACATTAAAATATGATATTATGGACAATTTGATTATAAAATATGAAATATAACAAGACAATATATACATGTAAATAGCAATACATGGTTAATGCTGACCAACCAGAGACACCCTTCTAATTACCTTGAAGGGAACCTAACTTATTTAAGGTAATATAATTATGAAAGATTTATGCGAATGACAACATCCAATATGACATAGCCCTCTTTACCTGGAAGTAAAACAAATTGATTTATGGATAAGTGTTCAGCTATAGCCGAGTTGTCGGTTGCTCTTTTCGGCTTGTGGTCATCTATCCATTTATTTAATGGAGTATTTGGTCTCCCCGATGTAAGAATTTTCAAATTGTACACTATTTGATAAACACAGTCCTTTGGTTGTAGTGGTTGAGTTGGATTTAGTTTACAATTTTCTCTTAAAATATCTTTGGATCTGTTACATTTTGTGAAGATTACATCTTTTTCTGGTTGTTGCATTAGTAGTCTTTTGATTTGGTAGGAGTCTTTGCCGTTGAAATGAAGGAGTCGGGGTATGATGTTGTCACTTGATAGGAAGGTCTCCAGTGGGTTATCTAAGCAATCAATGCGTTTACGTAGAATCTTCAGAGTCTCCTCCCTAGATAAATTGGTAAACAAGTTGGCAGATGTAGTTTTCAGAAAAGTAAAACATGCGCAATTGGTAAAAAACCAATTCCAGTCAGTCGTAAGAGCGCTTAGATCGACCCACTTCCATCAACTCCAGTCGCTCAAAAATTATTTCCATCTAGTTGTACACTGTCTACGCAGTGCTTGGGTCTATACGAAGGATTGAGTAACAATGAATACTGAACGTTTTCCTTCTCTCAAGGACCCAATACTTCCCACTATATTTGAAAAAAGATCTGTTTAAAAATGTAACCCCTATCGCATTCACATTGTTTTCGTGTAAGGGGGTATAAATCTCGAAGAAAAGGTCACGGAAACCTATTTATCGGTAAGTTTTGTTATCTCCTGACAGCAATGCCTCAAACCAAATCTGAGCAGCATCTGTAGAAAACTATATCCTTTATCGCGTTCACATGGTTTCCTGATAGCGGGACATAACTCGAGAACGGAAGATCCAGTTGGCAAGAATATTAAATCATCCGAGATCTTTTGTTTAATCCTGTATGTTTGAAATTTCATCAAGAAGGAAAGCTTTGTAGGGACTACAAACTGTGAACAAATTTCACATTTTGCGCAAAAGGCCATTGATGGCAAAACTTGCCATGTCTAAAGATGCGTGACGAAGATTTGAAGAAATGGAAGTGACGCAAAAATGGAAAACAAGAGTTATCCTTCTAAATAACTGACTGAAGTAACGAGCGATAACAGATGCATGAACGAATTTCAGCTCACTAATAATTTCGTTAAAGACGAAAAGCTGTTATTATGAGACTGTGATTCGAATTTGTATCCTAGAGTGAATGCCAAATTGATTCGTGTCTGCTATCATAGGTTGGGGAAGTTTGATCAAAGAAACGGAACGAATTGTGCAAACCACGCCTGCTAACTCTATTTATTTTGAGGCATGTGTACCAACATGTATAAGAAAATACTTGAAGCATATAAATGAAATATAGAATATGTCATTTGAATCAATATGACTCTAGTCATAAAAACAGACTATATTCAGAACAAAATGCTAACACAATTACAAAGATCGAACACGCTGCAGAAAAACGTCTTAAAATGTCATTTGAATCAAGTAAGATCAATATGACTCTAGTCATAAAAACAAATTGAATATTATCTGACACAAAACGCTGACAGAATGAGAAAGATCAAACAAGCAGCATACAACTTAAAACTGTAACAGGTGGAATATATCCCGTGATCATTCATTAAAAAGATCAAACAGTACAATTTCTATAACCTTATAATATATTATCTTAGATTATCTCCTTATTGTATAATTTATTATTCAAAGTGCATGGAGAAAAATTGATTGAAATCACATTGTTAAATTGATTGAACTATTGATTTGCTATAGTTAACAAAGAATCATTTCTGTAAATGACATCAGCTACTCATCAAACTGTTTGATTGACTGAATTATTGATTGGATAAACTAAAATCATTTCTGTAAGTAAAGTTTGTGTTTTTCTAATCTATACGGGATGGGCGAGCGTGGGGTAGGGATGTGCGGCCCCGGTGTCCGCAATCAGTTCCATTTCTTTTATGGAACTTCTTGCTTCGATCACACACGCGAAGCAATTTCGCATTCACTCTATAATACAATTTCCAATCATATATTTATTATTTAGAACAAATCAGAAAGGGGGAATGAACCAATACGGATAAAGGATTTGTTAAAAGAGGTATGTCATTTTGTGGCCGTTTTTTTTCCGATTTTTACGAGAAATTTGACTAAAAGCTGCAATTTGTTATACGTTATATTCATTTTAATATGTTTATCCGTGACGTGGATATGACGTCTAACCGATATATTCGAACACCTATCATTCCCAGCACAGAAAACGAAAAACCCCGAGCGGACCCAACCAAATTCTAGCTCTTTGAAGTTTGATAATATACAAATACACTTTTTTTTTACGCTTTTATAGAATAAAGATTGATATGTGTATTTTATGCTTATGCGCATTAAGGACTAGCTGAGCTGAGCTACATTTTAATTTTCAAAAAAAACTATTAGTTGTTCTGTTAACTCCCACGATAAATGAAAGTTAAGAATGTATTTAGATCATCATATAAACCGTTACGGCTTTTAAAGGACAATGTTGGTGTCAGATATTATTACATATGTGGTAATGCCTGGCACCAACACTGTCCTTTAAGTGTATATTGTACATGAAGTCAAGCGGCTAAATTAAAGTAATATTTATTTGCCTTTTCATTTAACTTTGCAGCGAAAAGGATAAACGGTTCGGAAAATAAATTCCGCTTGTTTATGCCCCTGGCATATTTATTTACTCGATATTAACTTTTCATTTACATTTTCACATACTAAACTGGGAATAAGTTATATCTAGTCTACATATGTTAAACATACATTATGCAAGAGCTAAATCTGCATATTACAGGTCTTTCTTTAGGCCTGAAATGTTATCTAAATTATTAACTAGATATTGATCATCTTATTCAGACCATGATCAACTCTCGATGTCATCTTTAGCCTGCGATATTTACTTGATTAGGATCCGATTTTCTACTCAAATATCATTCGTGATTTAATCATGAAATGGATAATCGAGACTATGTTTTTCATCCTACCGACTCTAGTAATGATGATCGCTAAATTCAGCAAATTCCCTTTACATTATCTAGTTTTTAACTATTATAGTGAAAACGGCCAACTCTTTATCTAATCTCCCATAATTTATCTTTAACATTTTGCTGCATATTTAGTAACAAGGAGACGAAATAATATAAGCACTTTTTACAATGTGTGTATTATCACATCAATCTTATTTTAATAAATATTGTTTGAATTTAGTGTGAATTATTAAAGAAAATTTGCATTGATAAATGTGAAAAATTACTACATTTAAGTGATTATCAGCCACACTAAAACAGTGAACCCAAAATACAGCCCATACTACTCTTATGTCAAATTCCAACTGTCACGTCAACGTGTACGTCAATCTGAACGCGTGTACGTGGGACCTAGGTTCTTGTACACCGCTGAGGAAACAACACCGGGAGCGGACACTATGCCTCCTGGTTAGCGAGCCATCATGTTAATCACTCGGTCACGGAGAATCCTCTTCTATTTATAAACAAGTGTAAATAGAGTTTTATGTTTGTTGATTTACATCGACCTAGATTGTTAGGCTACGTGATTTAAATGGCTGATATGTACTTGGTGTAATACTTCGCCAATATATCGAACTTAATGTACTTATCTGTATTTTATTTAACAAAAAAAAGGTTCAGAGTTTTATTAAAGTTAGATTGTACCTGACCTAAAATGTGTAGATAAAATAGAAATAAAACTAATGAATGTTAGCTAAAGCTTCTGTTTTTAGACTGTTATCTTGCCCGAGTTTGGTGGGGATGGGGAAAGGGGAGGGGGGTACTTTTTTTATTTAAAACAAACATGTTGGCGCAATTAAGAAGTTTCATGGCTTTCTTTTGGTGGTAATTCAGAGTAATCGTGCATCGAGGGGGATGGGGGGACTCGCTCAATTTCACCTATCAATAAATCGTTGCGCGAGAAGTTAAAGGAGCTAAATCTATAATATTTGGAACCTAAGAATTGACACAAATGGGTCGCAACGCAAATAATTATGTAACATGAATGTAAATAAACTGATTTACATTCAATCGTTTCGGATTTTTATTCTAATTTTAAATCAGTTATGTTCGGCGAAATACGTCAGATGTCTCAATCGAATGGCAATCACTAACGTCTGGTTATTCCAGTCTACACAGGTAGTATTTATCGTGCATGCTCTTCAGATGAGAATATGGCGTGACCGTTTGACATGACTCGTGGAATATGTCTAGCCTCGTTCTTCGAGTCCCCTGTTACAAATGGCGTTGAAACGCATTATGGTACACGATTCGTGTACCAAAGGTAAAATGTTTATTTTGTCTTAAATATTGGATATCAGAAGCCCATCTTTTCCAAGTAAGATAACAACATCAGTGTTGATTTAAATTGACTTAATAATTCGGGTTTTCAATGGATAATATTGAGTTAGAGACTTAGTTACTTTAAATCAGGTTGCTGGGAAGGGATTGCAGTGGTTTCCCCTTGACGTTTTTATGTTCTGGATAGTTCTGCCGCAATAGAGAAATAAATGTTTCGTTATCTGATTTATTGACTGTGTAAATAGTGCAGGGTCAATGGAGTTGTTGGCTGAATGGACGTTTTGTGTCAAAATATTTGCAATCCATTATTTCTATTTCGTCAGTGACAATATTAGTTCTAGATACTCTTTCTATGTACGGTGAATCATGACCTAATTTGATATTAGAGCCTATATATATATGTACATGACCTATAAACATTTCACAATCCTTTATAGATGACAACTCGTACAGTAGAACTTGACAGTCTACGGTCTACATTGTTGCAAAAGAACTGGAAGTCATAACTGCGTAAAGGTGAGTTTTATTTATCTTATATAGTGAAGATCAGGTTGTTACGCAGTGGAATTTCACAGACATGGTGATATGTATCATAATACATTCAATAAACAAGCTTAGAAAGTGCAGGTTGTATTTATTCATATATCTCAGCTCCCATTTGCTATTACCTTAATGATTTTACTTTCGCTTGTCCATACTGATTAAGAGTAACAATATTGGTTTTAAAACTATCATCTCGGCTACCAATGACCAGAGTGATCGGTCAGCTGGCGTTAATTCGATTGTCTAGAGGATTTAAGGTCAGAGTGACAAATCGTCTCAGCCATCAGCGCCAAGTTTCAACGTTAGGATGACCAATCGTCTATATGATCAACGTTTATGTGACGAATCGTCCCTTTGGCCTGGCAAATTGCTGAGGAATAGGAATGGAAATGAAATGTGACGTGGGGTTTAGCGTCTTACTGCTACTGAAGAATGGATACAATAGTTATGTAATAATATTGAATTTTATACAATATGCACTTTTTTCATATCTAGATAACCGAGTTTCCAGTTTCCAAGATGGCAATAATAGACTCCATAAAACATATACTAGAAGAACTAGTTAAATATATACCGGATGTAGTGTATGATTATATACCAGAATCTAAAATTAGTAGATCTATATTGATTGGTGTCGCAACAGGTGCTCTGGCTTATATTATCTTTAAGAAGAGATATCGTTTACCCCCAGGACCCTTTGCTTGGCCCCTGATTGGAAATACAGAAGGTGAGTATTATCAATACTCTGAACACGGCAATACTATATACCGGAAAACCCCGGAAAACACAGGAAAACACCGGAAAACAACCGGAAAACACCATTTTATACTGAATACCGGAAAACACCGGAAAAACACTAAATACCGGAAAACATCCTAAATACCGGAAAACACCCTAAATAGATAACCCGGAGCCTGGTCCTCTGTGTGCGGTTTTGGACCAAGTGAGTGCCGATGAAGGAAGGTCAAGGTCATTACGATGTTCGTTTTACAAATACGCCCCCCCCCACCACCCCACCCCCCCCCAAAAAAAAAAAATTTCCGATTTTTTTTTCGCCAAAATGTTTTTGACGAAAAAAAATTTCTGTCACAAAAAAAAATTCGAATTTTCCCGAAAAATTGGTTTTACAAAAAAACAATCCGTAGAAAATAATTTTACAGAGAAAAATACTGGAAAAAAAATTTTTTTTGAGAGAAATTAGGAGAAGAAATTGTTAAAAAAAATCTGAAAAGAAATTTTTCTTTGACTGTAGGCGATCGCTCGCTTGTATGTTAATGAACTTATTTCATCAGCGCTCACCTGGTCCAAAACCACACACGAGGACCAAACTCCGGGTTACTAAATAGCTACCGGAAAACTTAGAAGAGTAAACTGTGCCCGAGATTTTTTTAGAGAGCGCGCCGCGCCGCGCCGCGCCGCTCCGGGAGGGATCATCGTCAGGGTGGGACGGGGGTGAAATTGTCCAGTCCGTTCCTCAACCCATATTATTTCCACAGTCATTGTCATTAATCACAAATTACGGGATGATATACGAAAATGCAGGTTTACTTTGAAATAGTGCAAATGATACTTTTCCATCTACAATCTTCAGATCAAAGGACGCAGCAGTGCAGCATAATTTGTGCAAAAGAAGACATCTCGAATATCGATCCGGAAAAAACATTTTCTCGGGGACATTTTTTTCCGAATACGCATTCGGTGTAAGTCTTCAGCCATCAGGAAGTAGTTAACATAGTAATGTTTTATTACGATAGTAGTACATAAAACAAATTGGTTGCCTGAGATTCTCGGGGGGAAAGTAGCCCCATCGGCTAGAGTCCTCTAATTCACAAACAAAAACAACAATTGCTTCCTTGAAAATTTATCGATCAACCCTTTTCACAGACGTCCAGCTTACCACTTCCCGTCAATGCAGTAAGATAGATTATGTAGTTTTCTCATGGACAATTGGGCGAAAGTTGGGGTTTTCTCAAGGAAAACTGGTCAACAGGTTGGGGAAAACAGCTCGAAAAGTAATCCAGAAAAAAATCATGTGTGCGGCCCTCGGAATATGATGGAATATGTTGAATATTATTACGGTTCAAGTGATTATATTTGACCATGGAATGAAAGTAAGCTCAGAAACAAGTAGATTTTTAGCCCTTCCAACGAGATGGATAGCTCTTGGAAAGGATAAACACTTTTCAGATTACAGCCTGTCCGAGAATTGCGTGGCATCCATTTCGTTTGGTGATTAGGACACATAGCGGTTAAACCTGGAACTTCAACTCGAACTATTCAGAGATTTATTAACTCGCTTTTGATGATACTTGCTGTTTTATGATGCGATTTTTTGTTACCTAGGGAGGAGTTGGCCTAGTCGTGTCTTCCACTAATTCGTACCACCCTGATGCCAGCGTTACTGGTAAGAACCAGGAGACCGGCGCAACCGGCATATAATGGGGCCCTCCGAGGGCAGTGCTTAATCTAATGAAATACTGAAACACTGAAATCTACTGAAATTTAATGAAAACTAAAATTAAAATACAAAATAAAATATGTTCAATGATGGAGGTAGACTAATTGCGTCTTTTAAAACATTCAAAACATAATAGGCATCAACAAAATTTTAGAGAAAATAAATCGGAATTTTTTTAATTTTTTTTTTTTTGGGGGGGGGGGGGGCTATTTGTAAAACGAACATCGTAATGACCTTGACCTTCCTTCATCGGCGCTCACTTGGTCTAAAACCGCACACAGAGGACCAGGCTCCGGGTTACCTATTTAGGGTGTTTTCCGGTATTTAGGATGTTTTCCGGAATTTAGTGTTTTTCCGGTGTTTTCCGGTATTCAGTATAAAATGGTGTTTTCCGGTGTTTTCCGGTTGTTTTCCGGTGTTTTCCGGTATATAGTATGGCCCCTCTGAACAGTATAAGGGACGTGTTCAGGGATATGAGCGGGGGAGACAATTAACAGCGAATTAATTTTATAAAATCAGAATATCTGAGACAATTTGTGAACCATTAGGTGCATACATGTAAATAATTAGAGTGGATTGAGATTAAAACCACGGCAATGTCCTTCTAGACCACTCCCGTAGTCAGTCGGAGGCAGTGCCCCCCCCCCCCCCCGGCCATTGGGAAAAAAGTTGCCGACCATAGTTCTAAAATACCTACTTGTAATAGACAGCAGTGATCATCATGTAGAGTATTGATTTGGGGACGTTATTATACATTACATGTTATTGGTTATGCTCTGATATCTATCTGCCATATATTTTGTACTGATTTGCCCAATAGTTCATTGTTCACAGTTCGCTAGAGAACGATTTTCTTGGCTGGAAAACACGTTTGTGGTCGTCTAATTTTCAAACTTTTCCGGGGGAGAACCCCGGTACCCCCTTTTTCCGCGGGAGAGACCATCGCCCTAAAATGTTCACTGCCCCTCCGCAGGCGCCTGAGTATAGATCTTAAATATTGGCGTGATAATATGAACGTAATATAACACACTGAAGTCATTACATTTGCTTTTTCTTTAAATGTAAAT
Source organism: Patella vulgata (assembly GCF_932274485.2). Classification (NCBI taxonomy): domain Eukaryota; kingdom Metazoa; phylum Mollusca; class Gastropoda; family Patellidae; genus Patella; species Patella vulgata. The sequence goes on from NC_065885.2 coordinate 53,633,312, forward strand.
ATTAAAATGGCAAATATGGTGTTCAAAAATTATTATTACATTGATTAAAAACGAATACGAATGTTTAATATTGTATAATAATCTAATTTCAGTATATAGAAAAGGTAACCTGGCAAAGAAATTCCTCAAAATGTCGAAAAAATATGGACCAGCTTTTATGTTTTACATGGGTAAGAGGAATAGATAAACAACTTTTTCATAGTATTCTCTATTTCAGAAACTTATATACGTGTCGATTACATTTAAAATCACGAAAGTTTTGATTAAATATTCATTGATAATGAAAATTTAGGACCATACAAAAATCCAGCTCAACGCAACTCGCATGACCGTTTGAGTAAATAAAAAAGATATGAAAAGTCTGGAATTTGTGTAGAAACAATGCTGCTTCTCTGAGGTCCCAGTAACAAAATGTTGCCATGCCCTCATTTTCAAGCTGCCATGTATCCAACGTGACTCGCCCAGACACTAACAAGAAGACAACTTCAATATTTCACCTTTTAACTACATTTTCTCGACATCCTAATATATTTGATGACACGTTTGTGTGACAAAGCTTTATTTATCGTCCACTTCCATCTAAGTGATATCACAGACATTATTTTAAGACCAATCATTAATACTTCAGTACTGTTTACGATGTCTTATATTAATATGACATGTATATTGACATTTCAGGACCAATACGCTGTCTTATATTAAACCGTATTGATGTTATTAATGAAGCTTTGCTCAACAAGGGAGCTAGCTACTCTGATCGTTTCCCGATTTATTCTAGTAAGTAAACATTTTGTTTTACCTTGGCTGGTGGGGGCGGGAGCGGACGGGGTCTAGTGGTTTAATGCGTGTGCGTGAAACCATAAGGTCTTGGGTCAAGTGGCGTCGGTTCGATTCCCCGCTTGTACGTGACAAGGAGTAGGGTCGCTTGTTCAATCTTGTGTGTTTTCTTCCGGTTCTATGGTTTCCTCCCATAGAAGGAATAGAATTAAACCATCTTGGTCCCGAAATGACCTAGTTTGTTTCAAGTGGACATTACCCCCCCCCACCTCTCTCTCTCTCTCTCTCTCTCTCTCTCTCTCGCTTTATCGCTATCGCTCGCTCTCTCCCTTTTACTTCTTGACAGTCCGGCTAAAGTATTGTCCTCATAGCACATTGCCTGGTGTAAGTTCGTCTTCATTATCCCGGTTTGTACACAGAAGTTGGATATTAAACCCATTTTTTTATTTCACTGAAATTTCTTAAATGCATAATACAGCTTAGCCTGTGAATAGCATTTGACAAGACATCATCACAGAATACACAAGTACACATTTCGATTCAATATGTACTGCGTGTGTGTGGTTAGGACACTGGAATAATCGAGAAGAACCTTCAAGATTTGCCGGACCGGTGAAATCAAATGGAGATTAATGATACGTCAGCACCAATCGGCCTATAAAGCGTGTCTTTATGGATGGTTTCTGCTGGTGATAAGAAAAGTGTGTCTGGTCTAGAGCCCTCTTGTCAAAATTGATAGTGCAAGATCAGATAGCAGTTGGAAATCGAAAAAGAATCCACAAAGACCCAGGGGAAAATCCCCCCAAATTAAACATGTACATTAAGCCCCAATCCATTCACTAATACAGACTTTTATTACTTTTGCCAGATGAAATTCTTTTCGAGGGAGGACAAGATATTATTAACGGTAGATACGGCACTGGATGGAAACTAAGAAGAAAGATAGCAGGTCGTGCTATGAGGTAAATGATATAGGCTAGATAAGTCAGCGGACACAGCATTGTAAAAGATCCCCTCAGAAAGCAACTGTGTCTTGAAAATATAGACATAGACAGCAGATTATCGGAATGAGGGGGGGGGGGTGTAACTCCCGAATGTAAGGTCGCTGAACGCTGAATATCAATAGGATTCGTCATCTTACTATCAAATTCTTCAAAACCAAATCTGAAAAAATATTTTAAAAACTGTACACAGTATCGCGTCAAGAATGTTTTCGGCAAAGGGGCGGTAAATGCAGAACTGTATACAGTCACTATCTCGTTGATGAGCCAGTGAACGGAACGGACGGACGGGCATGGGTGAGACGTATAAAGATTAGCTAGAGGATAACGCCTATGGTGCATTTTTGGTCTAAGCCTACCTACATATGGTGCATCACGTTGAGTTGTTTCGATATTACAATTTATGTTTACCATGTGAGGATATTTAAACGTTATTGTTAGCATTTCTGGTTAATTTAACGTTATTGTTACCAGATGAGGTAAATTTAACGTTATTATTACCATTTCTGGTTAATTGAACGTTATTATTACTATACCAGATAAGGTTGATTTAACTTTATTCTTACCAGACTAAGATAATTTAACGTTATTGTTATCATATCTAGTTACTGTAGCTTATTTATACCATTTCATTTTAATATCATAAGGTATTGCAACCATTTCGGTTTATTTTCTATAAACAATATTTTTTTATTCAGAATTTTTATCTAAATAGGAACTGGAGAACTGACATAGCCTATATTAAACCCCTATATAAACAATCAATGTACAAATAAAAATATACCATTTTAGGTTATTTATGGTTAGTGGAAACTTTAATATAAAGTTAGAAGAAGCTGTATCTAAAACAGTGGAAGCCATGTTAAAAGAGAAAGGGCCTTTTGATCCTAAACCCTATATGTTCTTTACAACTTTAAATATTTTAGGGGGCATGGTCTTCGGCGCAAAGTAAGTATATAACAATTTACTGAATGAAATTAAATTTTCAAAAAAGAACGGAAAGGATCACTTGGCATAATCATATTCCTGAAGCAATGGTTTGAGACACTGTGAGGAGTATGGGCATAATTTACTCACTAAACGGTGAAAAATTATAATTTAAAAAATCAATTTAATTAAATCCTCGACAAGCTAGATTGGTCACATCCTAAAGTCAAAATATGCACAAATGCAATATATAGACAGGTGTTTTTAGGTACAATAAGCCCATCCTATTTTTAGAAATAAAGGATGGGTAGTCTTTTAGAAATAACATAGCAGCATTATTGATTTATATGTCTGAGAATGAGGCGAGAAATTAATAAAATAAAAACTAATGTAAACATGATCGATTTAAATAATGAAATTTTAACAGAGTTATACACGTCACGTCTTCAGTGGACCATATCTTTAGTGTTTTGCAAAAGTAGGATCACAATTGGAATATATCATACGGAATATTCTAATAAAACCACAAATAGACAAAATCTGATTGCTAAATGGATAATACAAGTACAAAGTAGACAGTAAAGACAAGGCAGGTCGTGATCATTAACTTTTTACTCACATTCTTTGAGGCATAATAAAAAAATATAATAACTTCTTCTGTGAAATAAAGTTGAAACACTTTGACTAATTCTTCTGATGTTTTGGCTTTCATAAGGTATGAATATAACGATGAAAATTACTTAGATCTACTCAACAGCTTTGAGGAGATTACCAGAGTTAGTTCAGAGGGAGTATTTCTAGAAAATATGTTCCCACCGGCCAGATGGTTCCCGTCAAAAAGGTTTAAACGTGCTATCCAACTAGTTAAACATTTTTTGGATATTATGAGATCTAATATCGAAAGGATAGAAGGTCAATTTGTACCAGGTATGTAGGTTTTGTAATTTAGTTGCACATATTTTAAATGACAATAATTATATCACTAAACTGTAACACATACTTATGGGAAAAAACAGCTACTGATTTATTTAGGCGACATTTCGAAGAGTATTCTCACAATGTTATCAAACTAATAATTATATCGTTTAGAAATAATTATACTCAGCCATTGGCTCATTTCAGGTAAAATAACCAACTTCACAGAAAGTCTTCTTCAAGCCGAAAGAGAAATGCGAGAAGAAGGCGAAGAGAATATGACCCACTTTAAACATCACCACATAGTGTTGATAGTATTTGACATGTTTTTAGGTATGTAAAGAAATAAATTTATCAATATTGAAGCAGTCTTAATCAAAGTAAATCACTCGTTTCTCTTTCTCCATACTACAGTAATTAATGTCTAACAAGAACTGGCTTGACCTATGGATAAGATTTGGATTGATCAAAAATTAGAAATGAAAATAACAGAGAACTGATAATTAAGTAGTGTAGACAGATTAACCAAAATTAATAAAATTTTAGCTACAGTCAATATTGATGGTAGATGATAGTCATTGCCGATTTTGGGTTATACAATATGAAAGCAGATTTATTTATTGATATGTATTAGATGTTAACATACCTATGACGCAGATCTCAGTGTTGTATTTGAATAGTTCGACCATATAATTATTGTGGGTTACAACAAGGGTCGATCTTGTGTCCACCTCTTTTCATGTTACAAGGCTAGTTATACGACAGCACAATATTAGTAATTATGTTTACCGATAAAACTGTAATATTCAGTTCTTCCCTGTGACTGGGTTTTACCGCGCGATACAGTTTACATGCTAAAAATGTCATAGATGAATTTGAATAAACTAAAATTCAATGATAAAACCAAAGCTTCAGATCGGAAAAAGCTCCACTAAACCTACAAAAAGGTCAAGAATCCCAGATTCATCATGAATTAACCCATGTCATACTTCACAAACTCCAATCAAAAACCACATAGCGAATATATTGTGAACTTTTCATTTACTACCAGCTTCCACAGTTTTCGCTGGAAATTTACAATATAAGATAATGATATAAAAACTGCATGTCTTTCAGCTGGTAATGATACCTCAAGACAAACATTATACTGGGCTTTAATGTATATGGCTGGCCTTCCAGATGTACAGAAGAAAATACAAGATGAAGTGGATTCGGTCGTTGGTAATTAGTATTTATATAATTATGCTATATGTGCTGGACGCCCGACGTTGCAAATTTAAATGAAAATGAACATTTTAAAGTATATGTGGTCACCGGGAGACTTTTATATGATTTGGTGGCTGCTATATTGGAATCAGGGCGAAAATAATGGCGAAGGCCAAGTCATTTTTTATAATTTTATGTTTTTAATGTTGCCTTTTTAATATTCACACTGTCTCTGTTGGAACCCCGTTAGTTCTTTGTATCTATGTATTTTGACATCGCGATCTAATGGTGTACTATTTTGAATTAACCCACCATATCTATCTATACTAATATTTGTGACTGTCGTTTGTCTGTCTGTCTGTCTGTCTGTCTGTCTGTCTGTTTGTCTGTCTGTTCGTGGTTGGCGGCTACACTAGGTCTGCCCCGAGTCTGAAATTTGGGGTATAGGGGTAGCTTGGACCGGGGAGTAACATAGGCCAGGTGGCGTTAGTCTACCACTTCCGGTTTCGGGGTTATGACCCCCGAGCGAAGCCGGGCATTCTTCTAGTATATAATATAGTGTAGTTCCAATAAGGGTTGAGGACATGCGCTTACCATGCTAACGGGATGATAAAACTTGGGGAAGGTAAAGATTAATAGGCTTGATTATACATCTACGGAAGAAAACCTCATTCCGATACTTTTTATTTTGAATCTCAATCCAGTAATCTAGGCGTTAGTTTAAATTTCCAATAAATAAATCTATTACAGGGAATGGTAGATACCCTTCCACATCAGATAGAGAAAATCTCTCTTATACAGATGCTGCATTACATGAAATTATGAGACTAGGAACAGCGGTACCAGTAGGAGTTCCTCACATGACAAGCTGTGATACTACGATAGATAATGGTAGGACTTTAAACTGTTGGATATCTATCCATATATAGAGAGAAATGGGGTTTACTACACTAGGACCTGGAAGAGTTGTTATATAACCCGCGTTCTGAAAGATGTGAGGGATTAGCCAATGAAACGGTCTGTTACGGCGAGTTTTTGGCGTGAGGTGCACGAAACTGTGGGTAAATCACTAGAAACGTCAACGCTGATTGAGCCGCTCATATGACACCAGACGCGACCATCCACTACAACCAGCCAGATCTTCGTGTAGTGTAGGCCATCGAAAGTATAAAAAAACAAAACGAAATATAGATCTGCATTTTAATCAGATTGCTAATTTGCTAAAGTATTGTTTGTGGGATGGTATGTCAATATTCCCACACGATGTCGCAGGTATATAGAGGATATTTGTCGTTTTAGAGTGAATAACATATTTTATTTCATCGAGAAGCAAGAAAACTTATATTTTCACGAATGCGTAGCATGAGTGAAAATATAAACGTTTTCTTGCTTCGAGATGAAATAAAATATGTTATTCACGATAAAACGACAAATGTTCTATTTATTTTATGATTTTACAATCATTTTAGGTAAAAACAACATGGACTACTTTGTCCGCTTTGACAACGCGGGGGGTTAGACCGCTTTACATCTTTATCTGCTTCTGGTGTATGAATACCTTTGAGAATGTAACGATCGACAAGTCGGCGTGTCGGCCATATTGTTTTCATAATTTTGTCACTAAAAAGTGTAACTCCAGAAAAAAAGTATTCCCGGCGGCCAGTGAAATAACAAGTTTTATTTCACTGTTAGCCAGTGGAATAACACTTTTATTTCACTGATAAAACGCGGTATTCCACTACTGATCTTAAAATAATAATCGATCTTTTTGCACAAATTTTGGAGTCGTCTACCTTACAGAATTTGTTAGAGCCGATTGCTATATAGCGATTTAGGTAGCCAGAAAAGTAAAACATTCAAATTTGCTGCATCAAAGGTTTTAATTGGTAGGTTCGTCTTGAGTTGACCGATTATATTCCACGTCTTGTTGGACGTTCCCAATAAAGACACGTGTTTACACCAAGGAAACTGAAACAAGTGAAATATAAACAGCCAGGAAGTGTTAATGAACTGATTCTGTTCCATCATTTACTCTGTTTATTAAAATATTTCATCCAATAAGAATTGTATTTATTAATCAATGCAGGTAAATATGAGGTTCCTAAGGATACCATGGTTTTCATCAATCACTGGGGAATTCAGAATGATCCAGATAATTGGGAAGAAGTGGACAAGTTTAAACCAGAAAGATTTTTAGATAGTGATGGAAAAATGGCACCAAAACCCGAAAACTGGCTCCCATTTAGTGCTGGTAGAAGAGTTTGCCTTGGAGAACCAATGGCTAAACCAGAACTGCATTTAATTCTAGCAGGTTTTTGTCAGAGATTGGTCATAGAACCAGAACCAGGAAAGACAATGAATTTGGAACCCATGGACAATGGACTTGTAATTAGCCCCCATCCATACAAGATCGTAGTTAAGCCACGAATCAACCCTTAAACTTATATTTGTTTTTCAAAAATATTTGCTTGTGTTTACATATATTTGTAAAAAAAAATAAGATGATGATTTTAAAAAAAAAAAACAAACGCACCGAAGGAGCAAACCAAAATTACCCATTTCACTGAACTTAAAAGACTTGGGGTTTTTTTCAACCAGAACATTTGAGTTTTTCTTAACCATGAGTGCAGGTAGCAGGTAGATCACACACAGATCAAACAAACTAGACCACAACAAGGCAACAAGCGATGCCAACGAAACAAATCACAGACATTGTAAGCACGGTATGGAGTCACTTTCCAGAATACCTAAATTATAATGTCTGATAATATTGTTAAACGTTGAACGACTGGCTCTTAGAAATGGGGGGGGGGGCAATGGTTTAATGCGTGCGCTTTAGATTATAAGGTCTGTCGTTGGGTCAAGTGGCGTGGTTTCAATTCGCGCCGCTTGTACGTGACAAAGGATTGGGTCGCCTGCCCAATCTCGTGATTTTTCCCCGGGACCACCCACTACTAAAGACTCCTATTAATCAAATAAAATTAAAGCATATGTTAGTTTGTGTCGAGTGGACGTTAAACTCTCTCTCTCTCTCTCTCTCTCTCTCTCTCTCCCAGAAATGAATATATATGCCGTTAGCTCTTACTAATGAAAGCATGTCATTAACTAGTAGAAATCATATTTTTTTTGTATGTAATAAATTAGTGTTTTATACTTTTCAAAATTTACATCGTCTGTGATACTTATTGTTTGTTATGTCTCTTTTTTTACAGCAGCCTTTATGTATATTCTAACTGTATGGGAACATCTGGTTCCATTTAATTGTATAAAATACTGTCAATAATTATATAAAGGGGGACATCTCACTGTGCCCCCTGCTATTGTTCTCATGGGGGGATTAATCAAGCAAGGGGATTATCGAATACAATGGTGTTAAAAGTATAGTCTGTTTTTTTAAACTACTAGTCTTAAACTAATTAACAACTTTATTCACAATAAATTTCATAAAAGTAACAACAAATACATGTATCAAACATAAATCATAACCCTACTAAATGTGATATGGCGTCAGTATATTCAATCGCACTTTTTACTCCATTTAACAGTTTGATTTTTAGATCATTAATAGATTCTTCTACTCTTTTATATTTTCGTCTTTTAGGGGGCAATCGTCCCCCGTTATCCAACTGAACTATTGTATTTTCAGTAAAAGTCTGCTGGTGCTATTGGGTTTTGTATTTTTTACTCTGTACTTATACCCTAAATTAACTAAATTTTGACCTCCTTGAGAATTAGGAATTAACCCTATGCGAACTTGAGCCATTTTAAAAGATATAATGTAATTGGGGGTGACAACTATCCTTATATAATGATAGTGAGTTTCTAATCATATATTTGATTGATTTATGAGTACTGTCTGAATGAAAAGTAGGTGAATAATATTTAAGATACTCGTTAACCGATGACACGTGAACTTAACTTATATATTTTAATCATTAAAATAATTAAATTTTAACTTGGTGAACAGTACTAATAAGGATACAGTCTATAATCCTTTGTCTACTTAAATTTTCACACCACTACCCTATAACACCAGTTGATTGGGGGGCACAGTGAGATTAAACCATATAAAGAAATGTTGTTAATTACTGAACATACACATCTGTTTTATGATTGATACAACCGATTACTTTCCAGGATTTTTTTACATGCACACGGGCCCCAAGTTAACCGCCTCATCTGAAACACTGCTCAGAAATTAACAGCTCGTAAATTCGGCGCTTGTTATCATAATTCAACGGTCAGCATTAAAGTGGTCTACAGTACAAAACATGTGCGTTTGGATGATTCACCACTCAGGAAACTGGACGGTTAAGCTAATAATAATGATCACCTTTCATAATTAAGTGGACCGCATAATCTTAAACACTGCTGGGGAATTAAACAGTCGTAAATCGGGCGCTGGCTATCAGATTTAACCGGTCAGCTTTCACGTGCCCAGGAGTCGCGGTGGCTAAGTGAGTAAGACGCTGGCTCGCTAGTCCAGAGGTCGCGGGTTCTACCCCGGTGTTCGCCGAGAAAGTTCATCCAAATTTTCCAGCGTGGTTCCCCCTTGTCAGTGGTGCAGGACGGAGGGCCTAACAAACAGCTGTCTATTCGTTCTGATGAGACGAAAAACCGAGGTCCCGTGTACACATTGGCATGCACGTAAAAAATCCCTTGGCAGTTGGAATTCGATATTATTAGGCCGTAGCGGCGCTGTCTGGGCAAAATTTCCCTAATAGCACAGTGTATGGCGTATGCCCGTCTTCATTTGCCCAGTTGAACGTTAAACCCCATTTCATTTAATTTAAGGTGCCCAACAGTGCAAACTATGTACGTTTGGGGGATTCTAAACGACCAATAAGGAAATCAGCGCTAAATATACGCACAATTAAATAATATTTTAATAATCGCATTCGCATAGGATCTATAGCAGAGCGATGCAGGACTTTTGAACCCGTGGGTAGGTAGGCGACCCCTCCCACACCCCCTTCCCATTTTAATAAATGAATATCATTGTTTTCGTCACTGTGACAGGACACATTTACTATCATTTAAACAGCAGATAAGCGAAGCAAGGCGATTCTATATTCCGGTCTGTTTGGGAGGATGGAAATTTCCACACGCAGGGTTACGTAATCTTAACAGATGGATGTGTCCTCCCCTACCAACCCACCCGGCTTGTTCTTCCCAATCAGCACTGAATCATAAAATAAAAAAAAACAACAAAAGTTAATGGTTTGATGATTTTAATAAATGGCTGATACAGATCAAAACAAAACAAAAACGATATGAAAAAAAACCATAAAAGCTATTAAAGTTCAAACTGTTTTACATAGTTTATTTAGTTAGCCTAATTCAACCTAGTTTAATACACTACAAGTACATGAAGTAATGGCCGGAAAGAATGAGATAACAAATAAGGATTATCTATGGAGAATAACAACTTGTCAATGATAACCAGTCGGGTCAAATATTGTGCACAAACTCAAACCTGAATATAATGAACTAAAATGTATTAACGGTATTACTGAACACTGAAAAGTAATAAATCAGCCAACTATAAAATAACAGGCACCAGAGTTTGTGCCTGAGAAAGCCTGAATTTGTGTCTGACAATGTCTGTGACAGGTGCTTTATTTACAGACAATAATAATGTACATCAAATGCTTTTTTATCAGGTGCATGGCTGATCTTTTTTATTTTCATGTCCAGTTGTAACATTTTTCTAGAGGATGACAGACGATTTAAAAGACTGCCAAATATAAAATTTTAATATTTTGCTAATGATTGGTTTGATATTTTATTTTGGAGTATAATGGTTTTTTAAAAAATGATTTTTTTAAAATATGTCCTCAACTGCCAACACAATATTTGCAAATTATTACTTGCAGACTTAAGTAAGTAATTCAGATTTCTCTGGTAATAACCAATAAAATTTGAAAAGTGTGTATAAAAAAATAATTACAAAGTTTGAATTATCAAAACTGCTAATGTCATTTGAATTTACATACCCAATTTTTCAAGGCCTAACCCTAAGATTGAATTAAGAAAAACAAGCCAAAAACTTATCAAATTATGACATCAGTGACTTTAAGAGAACTTTTATTTTTTCATACCATCTTAATGACTAGACAGTTCATCTGTAAAAAAAATATAACATACTAATAATCTAATAACATTCTGATTGAAATAAATACAGACTATGTCTCTTTTTTCTTTTAAGAATTATTCTCATTAGAATCAAATATTGACAATTGATAGGAGAATTGCAACATTATTGAACTTTTGATCTGCTAATACCAATAAAATTGCTCAAACTGAATTAATGTTGGTTTGAATACATATCAGATAATCAAAATATCTATATCTATGAATAAGAAATATAGCTTGATAGGCAGTGAAACATAAACACACAGCTAAGCCGCCTGAGCTGTCCATAAATGTTGAATCTTATTTTGAAAAGCCAATGCATATTTTTGACATATTTTTTAAAACCCTTTTCTGTACCCTTAGAAATAACTTATATAGATCTTTGCATGTTTCTCAATCCTTTTCAAATGAATAAAATATTGTTTGAATAATACTAAAGGTTGTCACATTGTTATTCTTTTGTAGTTAAGAGAAGCATGTACAAGACACTGGTAAGTGATTAAGAGCAACACCACATGATGTAATTATCATGGCCTCTTTCTTTGCCCAAACATAAAGCAAAACATATCCAATACTTTTATTCTCAGATACTTTGGAAAATTTTTATACAAATTTTTAAATTCTCTGGGACTTTTCATTTTAGATATGGATATCAACCTGTCTTTCAATCAAACTATCATTATTCAACATAATTTGATCCTTGCCATTTTATGACATTATGAATTGGTTATTGCAAAAAATAATTTTAACAATGAATATATCCTGCTATATAATACATAATATCTACAAAGCAATCATCACAGCCCATAATATGTAACTAATAATAACAACAATCACTGGCCTATTTCTTAATAAAACATAATTCATGAAACTTAAAAAAATTCTATAAAGCAATTAGTGGTACACACAGATAAAGTGAAGATCATCTTTGATTTACTAAAAATTAAAATGCTGAATTGTGTTGATGTATGGGAAAAGCTGAATATGACATCTTTTCATTTTGGTTGAGTCGTTTAAACTTCTTTATTTTTAAATTGATATTGTTAACTGTTGAAAGAGAGTCAGTTATTCATTTCAAAATGTAGTAAGATGTCCATCTTGTGAAACTAAATAATTCAACACTTTTTATTTTGACTTCAATCAAAGAGATCTTTTCCTTTCTTGTGCAATAGTAAAAAATGAAATGAAATGGGGTTTAACCTCGCACTATTCTGCACCAACTGGGAAGACTGTGTAATAGTAACAAGATAACCTCTAAATAATTCATCCATAACATAAATTATGTTTGCATCACCCATAACAATATCATCAATAACATAAATTATGTTTGCATCACCCATAACAATATCATCAATAACATAAAACATGTTTGCATTATCAATAACATAAATCATGTTTGCATCATCAATAACATAAAACATGTTTGTATCATCAATAACATAATCATGTTGGTGTCATCAATAATATAAAACCATGTTCGTGTCATCAAAAAAATAAATCATGTTTGTGTCATCAATAACATAAAACATGTTTGTATCATCAATTAACATAAATCATGTTTATATCACAAATAACATAAATCATGTTTATATCACAAATAACATAAGTCATGTTTATATCACAAATAACATAAATCATGTTTATATCACAAATAACATAAATCATGTTTATATCACAAATAACATAAATCATGTTTGTATCATCAATAACATAAATCATGTTTGTAAGAAATAGGCCTGATTAACCTAGAAATGAATGAGGAACAGGAAGAAAAAAAGCTTCTGAGACAATGGTAAATGTCTTTTATTTCATTAAATCAAATACCTCTGCTAGTCCTCTCTCAATATCATTTCATTATAATATTGTTAGGCAAAAAGTGATATTTTAACAAAAACATTATATCTCCCTCATTATACGATACACATATACATCTAATACATCTACCAAACATACATACATGAACTGTTTTTATTAAACATTTGGGTGTTCTAATAATAATACACACCCAATATTCAATCAAAATGGAGGGTCAACCTCAAAATTTGCCAAAGAGAACTTGACTTTCTACTTTGGTGCCCTTTTGCAAGAGTTTTTTTTTCTTCTTTATGAAAATATCACTGCAGTTAATAAATCTCTATAAATGGCCTAGTGCTAACAAATTCATAATATGTACATGTATGTAATATATTCATTTTTTATATATTTATACCGGTATGTATACAAAAATTGTAAAGACGGAAAATGTTAATTTTCTAGAATGTTAGAGAATTTCTCAAATTTTCAAATGGAACACATGACCTAACATACAAAAATATATAATATAAAACAAAAGATTACTGTATCATAAATGTCTTTTGAAATCCAAACTGCATACTCTTTAAACAAAGACAGTCATGATAATCAGACAAATTAAGACAACCAAAATAAATATTTAATTTCATGGAGCTTTTCCCATCACTTATAGAAATGTAAGTCAAATCAACCCTATTTAACCCTTTATTTCTGACCTAAGTTAAAGAGGATTACTCCATTAATATGATGCAGAGCACCATTATTTTATTTTCCCAGTGTTACCAACATTATAAGTTCGTTTTAAAATCATATTGATTTAACAGACAGTTCCTATCTTCTACTGAATCACAGGGTTAATTTTTATTGCTTTGATTAAACAGTTGCTTTACAGATTAACCAAGACAGAGACTAGAACTTGAATGTACAACTTGTTATAGATTACACCAGGGCTCTTGTTTCCGACATGTCTAATAGTGTTAACTAACTGACAGAGGCACTGACTGGTTGGAGAATTTACCTGTCATTCAATTAACATACCATCAAATTAGGTCTTTCCAAGAATTCAACCATAAAGCATGACCTATATAGAACAATTTAAAGTTGTATGTGTAAAAAGCTCATTTTACAACTTAGATAATGTTAAAAGTTGCCATACTTTTGTTAAATGTCTTGCTGGACAAGACAAATCAAATCAAGCTAAAAATCAACTAAATAGCTGGCAAGATGTTGAGATGAGAGCCATGAATTTCATATAATGTATTAAATCTTGTTTTTAAGTATAAAATTGGGTGATAAATCTTTCCACAACTATCAGTCTTTGTGTATTTGATGAACAATAGTTCAGTCAAGGCCACTGCTAACAATCCTGCATTTGATGAGGATACAGTGGCAATCACCAACACATTCTTTGAATGAGTCAAAGAGGTTGGACAAACCAATTACATCTGTGTAACTATGGGATCATAAAAAGAAGACACCATTATGAAGGTAGAGTAGTTCCAGCTTAACAGAAATACAACAACCTTTTGAAGAATAAAGCAGTTTAATACATAACATTTTATCACTTGCAATAGAGTTGTGAGACCTGAAATGTTATGTATTATAAACTACTGCTTAATTCTGTTGTACTTCTGATGAGTAAGGTCTTCATTTACAATAATATCATCTAGTTGAGTAATATAACCATCCATATTTCAATTTTATAACAAACTTGGTAGAAAGTGATCACTACCTTACAATTTCATTATAAAATCAGTAGAAAGTAATACTACAATTTCATTACAAATTTAGTAGAAAGTGATACTACAATTTCATTACAAATTTAGTAGAAAGTGATACTACAATCTCATTTAAAGATTTGTAGAAAGTGATACTACAATTTCTTTATAAACGTTGTAGATACCACTACAATTTTAATATGTTTCGTTCCAGAGCTATGATAATAGAGAACACAATTTCTCTTGCTGTCTCCGCTAACCTTTCTCCAATGCTGTAGGTATATAAACTTCTTGAGACCTTCCGTCGGGGTCCTCTCATTGGTCCAACACTCACTGGCCCAATGCTCAATTGGTCTGAAAAGGGAGTGGGGGGATGTTTTATTGCTGGTACTTCTCATTTGAGGAGATCACACAGCTTACAACAGAATTTAAAAAATTTGATACTCGGCTAATCTAAAATACATACCTACTAGTAACTATTTAGTAATGAAATCCTTGTTGAACCACAGAACATTAGACCAGTGAGAGTTGGACCAATGATTTGCCCTGTAGTTGCTTGGCTGGATCGATCGAGAATTTAGCCATGTTGTGATATGAGGTTTTGATCACAATTACAAGCTCACACATACATAGGCGTGGCATCGTTGATACATTTCAAGTCATAATATATACAAAATTTGTTCTAGCTGGACTAACATTTTCTCATCATCGATGTTGATGGGGTTTCTTTCCTTCAAATGCATCATGCTGTACAAAGGCTGAAATGTTTAAGAGATGACATTGGATTAAAGTTTTTTTTTTCTGCACCAAACAGGCTAATGAAGATTGATTACACCATGCAGTGTGTGATGAGGGAAATTTTTACCTTCACCATGGGGCTACACTGCTTTGTAACATGCTGTCAATGGTGCACAATAGTATATTCGTCATCGAAATCAAACTGTCAAAGGTTCTTTTACCTGCAATTTAATGTATACATGGGCAGACCTACGTTTTTTGTCTCATTAGAAAGACTAGGCAGCACATTACTTGTCAGCCCCGCAGATGGTACCTCTTGAGAAATCCAGAGGTTCTTTTGGGGATTCAAACCCAGGACATTTTAGTCATGTTTCAGAGCTCTAACCTTAGGTGTAAAGGACTCTGTAGCCATCACAGGAGGAGTCCTGGTGTGAAGGGATCTGCAACCATATAAGGAGTCTAGGAAAAAAACATGGAGTACCGGTTAGGAATCAGGTCATATTCTATTCAATCTCGGTGTTGAAAGCAATCTGGATATTATACAACAGAATAGAAATTCAAAAGTCTTCCATAAAGTGCATATGAAAAGAGTTAACAGTGGGGGCAATCAAAACACCTGAAGAAAACCCCAAAAGTTAGGGAGGTGTCACTTCAAGTTTTGAGATTGATATCAGTGTTTGTCTTGATGACATATTTGTAGTTCATATCACCATTTGTGGCCACGTTAGTTACTCTACATATGACCGATCTCAATATTTCAAACATTATATTTCACCCTCCTTTGACTATATTGACTATATTTTGCTGTGGTTTATACCAACCTTTATAAAATACTGCTGTAAATGTAACATTAGGCAATAAAGATTTAACTTTATTTATGATAGTTGATTGTTCAGCTAAATCAGCTCGAGAATTCCAAATTTGTAAAATATCATCTCTATCTCTCAGACTAACACTTATACCAGTGACTTCATCACCTATAATACATACAAAAAATATGTGACCTGAATATCGATCATGATCGAATCATATTGTGACACATGTATTGTGATACGTATCATATTGTGACACATGTATTGTGATATGTATCATATTGTGATATGTATCATATTGTGATAATTTAATTTCTGGACCTGGAGCCCTAAGTGCTACTATTCTTCTTGTTCTTGTTGGCAACGGTCTTCAAGGCTAGGCTAATTATGATTGACATGAAATTTGCATGGTTGTTCCTTTGACAATTGTGCATCAATTGGTGGATTTTGATATGACTTCACAATTCCAAGATGGCTGTTATGACATCACACTTGACTCCTGGTTAATTCTTCAGGGTCTTGGTAAGTAAATAGCCAAATATTGGAATTAGTGTCTGGCCCAATATTTGCATGTATGAGTTACTTACCATCACCCATACAATTTGAAAATTGTTCACCTATTGCAGCAAGTAATAGTTCTTTCCAGACATCAACCTAAATATATATAAAATACATTCTTTATCAAATATATTGTTATTATTATATGCTACAAGTTTATGAACACAATTGGAAAAGTTTTATTCTGGTACATTATAATGAATTTTAATAACATGTATTAAAGATACATTATGGGAGATTAGATAACGAGTTAACAGTTCTCACTATAATAGTTAAAGATAGGTTGCCAGGCAACGAAACATTCGCCGACAGCAGCTATATCGTCCGGGCAGTCAACAAGAGTTGTCCCATATTTTTACTTTTTTCGGTAATGAAACATTTATAATACATTAAAATCTGATTAAGAGTAACAACTCATTAAGTAATTATCAGAAAACCATTAGAATTTGTTTGGTTTTTATAAAGTTCTGCCCTATGCTAACATTTATAGTAAAGCGTCACAAGATATTTCAAAATGATTACGGGCCATAACTCTGGCAGTAATTATCTGGCTGAAAATCAATAGGCGTCTTCGTCTCATGACCTTAAACACTGTGTATAAATCTAAAGTCAATCGGATATTAACTTTAGCCTCTAGAGCATCCACAAGATTTTTCAAAGTGATCAAGGGTCATAACTCTGGCAGTAATTATCGGAAATTGCGGAAAATCAATAGGCTTCTTCGTCTCATGACCTTAAACACTGTGTATAAATTTAAAGTCAATCGGATATTAACTTTAGCCTCTAGAGTGTTCATAAGATCAAGGGTCATAACTCTGGCAGTAATTATCGCAAATCGCTGAAAATCTATAGGCTTCTTCGTCTCATGACCTTAAACACTGTGTATAAATTTAAAGTCAATCGAATATAGAGCGACCACAAGCAATTGTGGACGCCGGACCGAAGAGGGCTACAACAATATACGACCACATTTCAATGTGGGCGTATAAAAACTAGATAATGTAAAGGCAATTTGCTGAAAATTTCAGTTAAATTGATCCACTATGAACCGAGAATTAAGCGGTTGAAAGTTCCGCCTAGTCTCGATCATCATTACTAAAGTCAGTACGACAAAAATCATAGTCTCGATTATCCATTTAATCATTAAATCGCGAAGGAAATTTATGCAGCAGATTTAGCTCTTGTATAATGTATGTTTAAATGTGACATAAATTAGCTAAATACGATGCATGTCATAGACCCTTTAAATGGATTAGTTTGTCCCTAATTATAAATATAAAAGAAACATACTGTGTCAAATTTATGACATTTTAATCTCCAATTACCACCAGCAGAATTGTCTTCATCTTCCCTGAAAATATTCAAATAAATGCACGTTTTCCTTTAGGACACTTCTTAAAAAAAATTTGTTAGAAACTGTTAAAATGACATTTTCATCTTAGAGCAGGAGGGAAATTCTAATTTGTAATCCATGGTGTAAAATTTAGTCTTAGTGCACAGAAATAAAACACATAAAACTGTTTTCTGTTTGAAAGTCTTGTGTTTTGCATCTTCAAATAGAAATTTCAGACACCGGTAAGTCCATTCATAAACTTATTGAAATAATCTATCCAAAATACCCTGGAAATCAATTTTCCTACATGCCTCATATACTGCTGCATACAGAAAATTTGTTTTACTTGTTGGGGCTGTGTGTGTACTTACAGACAGTGGGTTTAGGGATTGCCACCACTGATCTTGTGAGTAGCCAAATGAACCCTGCTAGACTGCAGTACTCATAAATAGAAAACACAGATTTTAACTGATAATAATGTCCACAATAAGCCGGTATCAATTTTAAGTCTGTCACCTTTAATAAAGCACACATGTAACTTACCAAATGGGTCGTATTTGGTGTCTCATTAAATGATAACTATATCTAGTGCTGATTATACCAGGGTTAGGAATATTATTATACACACTCCAAAATCCCTGAAATATAACATATTGGCAATTATCAGTTATTCAACTTAGAGAAAGTCATGCCAAAAACCTACAAGTGATGTAATATCAATGTCTTTCTATCAATGATTATTGAATTATTATGGAAAGAAAACAGTGTAGAAAATACCATCCTTTTTTATACTGGTCCATTACCTTCAGGTGAGCTCTTTGTTTTGCTACCAACATCAAACTTATGTAATGCACTTTCACTCGTATAACCTCCATCTAATACACAAGAATTAATCTCAGTATTATTATGCAAGAGCTAATTGCCTAATTCTTTCTATTGCAGGTCTTTTTGTGGCTACAAATGACAAGCCCAATCAGAGACTGGCGTTGGAAGGTCTGAAAACCAAGACCTCATTCATTATTGTAGCAATGTTACTTCACAATCGAGAATATAAACTGTCAATCGGCGAATTTAGCCTATTTTTGATAAAACTTTCAACAGTCATAGCTTCGTTCATTCAGAATAAAGTAATGTGACTGGTATTTTCAATCTATGCAATTTCAATTATTTATTTTTAAACTATTACAGCAAAAATAGTGTTATCTATCGCTTACATGATGCACCTTTAACCCTTGTCGGTTCACGTTGTGAGAATCACATAGCAGTAATCAAGGGGTCCATATGGACCCCAGTTATAATTCAAAGTTTTTACGTACAGATATATTTAAATTAAAAGGCAGCAGTTTAGTTTTTATTTGTATTCAAATAACAACTAAATTATTATACAAAAACATTTTAGTGACATTTGGAAAAGATTTAATAATTCTCACAAAATTGCTACTTTGTGTACTATGTGATAAAGAGGTTAAATGACAATTCACGCTTGATACAAAAACCATTGAATATTTGGAATTCATCGTTTAATTTTTGGTATTTGTAACATGTAGATGTTAAAAGAGAGAATACTCTGGCATCCGCAATATGGTATCAGGCAGCAAAAACATTAGCAAAATCCCTACTGTGAGTTGAAAGTTAGGGGTCCAATCGGACCCCTTGTTCCCTTCAAGCGTTGGGCCTGATTTGCATGTAACAGAACTCTGCATGTGGGAAGCAGATGAATACCGAACTCTTCGCTACGTGTAAAAATGTATAGGAGACAAAGTCACTAAATTTCAGAAAGCAGTGTCCAGTAGTTATTACGAAACACTATAAAACATGTGCATGGGGTCCCCGGAGACCCCACATGCACCGACAAGGGTTAAATTTTTAGGAGAGGTCAAGATGAGCAAGTAAGGATTTGCATAGTTTAAATGCTTTATAAGCTAACACAGTGTAGTATAGTGAAACCTACCTCTACTGTATTAACTGTATATAATTTACGTAAACTGGCCTCATATTCAGCTGCTGTTGTACCTCGAATTGTCCTGAAACAAACATTTTGATTGGTCAATAAATTTAAAACAGTTTCTGTCCAGCAAATGATTGACTTTCAATGAAATCATGATGCTTCACTCATTTCATTTCTGTAATGAAACATTCAAAAACATAAATATTTACTGTTAGTATAAATCTCCGACTTAGTATAAATCGTCAGCTGATGTCAAAAAACAAGTATGATTGTTGCTAATATTGTGTATTGACAAAATTGGGTGGTAAAAGATATATAGATATTTTTCATGCATCAGAATGTAAGGAGCTAAGCGAACAATCATCATCCATCTGTCAAATTAACCGCTAATGTAAGTCATTACACCACCGTTTTTAAAAGTAGCAACACCAATAACACTGGCCAATTGGAAACTAAAGTATTTTTCAAAGAAAACAATACACATCAATTATTGTTCAAAAGTTTACCTAAAACATATGTTCTCAGGCATCTATAGAATACGAACCGACTTTGAGTCAGCATGTACGCTGGTATTTAGCAAACTAGGAGAAAGGGGGTACTCGAAACACTATCTCAGACGAATAAAAAAAACAATACTCTAGCCACCAAAGAAACAATTGACCAGTTCCATAACAAAACATTCGGCACACAATTCCCAATATTAGACCAACTTTCGTGCGCAGTAGTTCAAACATAATTTATCTAATTTCATGTAGACAATGTGACAAACAATACGTAGGGGAGACCCAAAATGCACTTAGGGAAAGAATTAACTGTCACTGATCAGACATAGTCACCAAAAGAGACAAACCGGTCTCAATTCACTTCAACCAACCAAATCATGACATTTCTGATCTCATTGTCACACCAATATAAAAGACTAAGACTAAGAGTGACTTTGAAACTCCAGAAGAAATTAAAACATTTAGGCGAACTAGAGAAAAATTCTGGATTGACAAATTGAAAACAACAGCCTCCCTAGGTTTGAATATATATAACGGATAACGCAATAACTTCTTTTGTAGTCCCATTTAGTGCAACAGCAGCAAGTGCGTCCAAAATCATCAGATAACTCTACATGTATACTGATCTCCAGGAAAATCACCTGACAATCTTCACACAGAAACTTATTATTACATATTCTAAAAATAAAAATCTGAACGTAATCTTAGTGCACAGTCAATTAGATTAAATAAGACCAGTCCTCACCCTAACCCAAAACAAGCCATATATCACACCCTTTAGTAAATAAAATCAACTACATGTAGATATAAGAATCCATAGCCCTAAGCCGGTGATAGTGGAATAAACACATTTCTAGAAAATCCAATTCTTAGTTAAAGAAACACACTAATGTCAGAAACAAAAATACCAGAATACCACAAGCACCATCCAAGGAAGACCATCAGCGCCACCAACACCAAAAAACAGTGAAATCACCTTTGTATATAAATCTAATGTATTGTATGTATTTTTATAAAACTAGAAAATATCACAAACTAAATTTTTCTCATCCTAGGTCAGTGCTTATGTGGAGACTTAACCTCTCCCCCAAATTCTTAAACCTAACCCTCGTCAACAATCACATGACCTTGACGAAATCTGCAGGTGGCCTTAATATTTAGATCTAACATTGTACATACAGAGCTGAATCATTTTTGGATTGATATTCCTTTCAGAGATTGAACTGTAAAAATATTGTAGTTTGCAACTGACTGACAAGGAGTAATTCGCCACCCATGTTTGTTATTTGCTAGTTGGGTTGAACATATTCCCCATTTGTATGTGAAAAGGAGTACAAGGGTCACCTGTTCAACCTTGTGTGTTTCCTGTGTCCTTCGGTTTTGTCCTACTTCTAATGACCCCTACGCATAAGTGAATTAGTTTTTTGTGTGTTGTTCCTGAGGCGACCTAGTTTTTGTCTAGTGCACGATAAGCTGGAGTCAGGGTGGCTAAGACAGTGGCTTGCTAGTCTGGAGGTTGGGTGTTCGATCCCTGCATTGGCTGAGAAAGTTCATCCAGATTTTCCACCTTGTCAGTGATGTAGGACGGAGGGCCTGACAAGGACAGCTGTCTAGTCATTCGGATGGTATGAAAAACCGAGGTCCCCTAGGTACACATTGGCGTGCACATAAAAGATCCTTTGACAGTTGGCATTCGATATAAGAGTAGGCCATAGTGCCGCTGACCGGGCAAAATTTCCCTCATAGCACACTCTATGGCGTACATGGCTGTCTTCCTTAGCCTAGTTCGGAGCAGAACAGTAGGATGTTAAACCCCATTCCATTTCATTTCTGCATGATAAGCCATTTCTCTCTCTCTCATTATTTGCTAACCCTACACCAAAAGCGAAAACCTAGCCCTTGAATACAGAACTTTCCATGTGTATACTACTATCCATGTGCATAATATGTTCTATATTGGCCTATAGTAGTAGTAAGGACCGTAATGTACATGTATATGTAAGTTTGTTGAAGCGTTGGAGCAATGGAATATATCACAAAAATTTATTAATTCGACAATAAAAAAATCAACAATTCCCAAACTGATCTAAAAGGTGCCAACCCAGAAGCTCTGGCAGTAGGCTACGCTCCACGGCTTCGAAAATATCTATATCACTAGTTCAGCTCTGAACGTAGGTCTCATTACACTCACCCTGTACGTTCAGGAACGTCCTATTGAATCCTTGTTGAAAAAGAACAACCCCCAGTCAATTTTACTGGGCAACTTTTTACTACTAAACGGTCGCGTCTCAGTTTCGTCTTTTATATGGCCAAGTTACGTAAATTTTTGCGTTACCATATATGTAGATTTCAGTGGCTTCTGCCAAGCCGTTTAGCAGAAGGGGACATATTTTTAACAGCATGTTAATTGTGTTGCACATACTGACACTAGCGAGGTATAAGCAAGGTCTTATTTTCTCACTAAAATGTTATTCTACATTGTTTTGGTGTTCACTGAGAATGACACACGACCATTTAGCAGTAAAAGTTCCCCAGTGAAATTGACTGGGGGATGATTCTTTTTCGACAAGGAATCAATAGGACGGTTCCTGAAGGCACAGGGCGAGTGTGAGACCTACCCTCAGAGCTGAACTACTATATCACAGGCCAGTGTCAGTATATATAAAGTCAGTATCACATGTCACCTTTAGTTCAATAGCACACACTGTATTTGTGAAGGAGTTACACTGGACTTTGATGCTTTAGAAAAATAAATATTTGACAAAGATCCTAGTCAAGGTTATCTGTGAGATGGATTGTAAACAAACCCATGGCCTCGAGTCAAGACAGGAGATCTAGACAATCTAGTTAAATATTTCATATCTTTTCCATTATGGCAGTAGTTTCTATACATTGCATCAGTTTTAATTAGATCCCACCTTGATAAAGATGTTGATTAACAAAACATACATGCCCTAATACTTTACAAAAACCTAAAATTACGAATGACATTTGAGTCGTTAGCTTGCTTCAAAAGTGACATCCAAGAAATGCGAATCCGGCGGAATTTCTGCGCAGATGTATCTGCATAACAACAAATAACTAATGACTTACTTATCAAGCCAGAATGTCCATGGAGTATTCAGTGGCACACCCGACTCCTCTATTGAATATAATTCATGGAGCGCTTTCTTGGCGAGCTTGGGGCTGTCGTTCTTTTCTCCAGAAAAAGCTTTCACGGTGTCAACATTTGAGGCCGCCATGGCACACCAGCTGACCCAGTCACGTGATAATAACAAATGAGGTCATATTGCGGGAATAAAGTGGGTGTGGTCATGGAGGTGTGTATTAACTGTCATGGGCGTTTCACATTCGCCGTGAAGCAAAAATACATATTATTATGCATCGTTCGAATCTGTTCTTTGCATAGACATACTAATCTATTGTTCTTGCTATAGAAATGTTATGAATGAAATAGCAATTGTTGTAAAAAAAATTATTGTAGAATTGGTAGTCTACCATTATTCTTTCGATTTTTTGTTTGATTTTTAGAAAAAATACAGTTGAGTCACGATTTCTCTGTGAAGATTAATTTGAATTCGGTTGTTGGTCCACCAGAGGTGTAGATTCATATAGCACACGGGAACCACGGTGACTCCATGAGTAGGACATTGGCTCACTACCTTTGCCGTGGCCAAAAGTTCATCCGGATTTTCCGGCGTAGTTCCTCCTTGTCAGTGGTGCATGACAGGGGGCCTGACCTGGCAAGGGACATGTATAGTCGTTCGGATGAGACAAAAAAACGAGGTCCCGTGGTAATATTGGCGTGCACGCAAAAGATCCCTTGGCAGTTGGAATTCGATATAAAGGTTGTATCACCACTGTTCGGGGAAAATTATCCTTATAGCACAGTGCATGGCGTGTGTCCATCTTCATTAGCCTAGAATAGGAGCAGAACAGTAGGGCGCTAAACCAAATTTCAATTCCTATGAGACAGCAGGGGCAATTTAGAACATAGATTTCAAATCGTGTCCCGATTTGATAGGTAGTCAGGTATAGGCACGTATGTTATTTGTTGCTCCCATTAACACTAATATTTGTATTTAAAATTTCTGTCTCGCTTGCTCCCATTGTATTTAAAATTTATGTCTCGCTGGCTTCCATTGTATTGTTAAATTTGTATTTCAAATGTGTCTGTAAAGATTAAACTATTAACAAAGTTCACAATGCAGGAATATATATTTAGACAATTTTAACTGGAAATTTGACAGAATTATAATATATTTTATCAACAAAAAGCGATAGAAGGGGTATGTTTTCTATTCAGAAGGAAAATCTAGACGACTTTCGTCCAAAATAAACACATCGAATATTGTTTAATAATTGTGATATAAGCAATTCATTTTGAACGGTAAACATGAACAGCAGATTATTTTGAAACAAGCTAACGCTGACAGCAGATGTAGACATCATTAGGAACAAATCTTAATGGACTTTATGTAATTCCATTGATTTACGATAATACAGGACAAGCCCCCAAAAGGTTTAGAATACTACATACAAGAAATTTGAAAATTCTACTCAACTGTTGGTCATAAATTGTTCTTTCCATTGTTTGTGGGTTCAAAAAGTATATGTTATTAGGATTTTCAACCAGGTATATATATATACTCTTCAAAAAAAGTAGGGGATATTCAGAAACAATACAAAACTGCGGAAATTAGAGGTAACCAGTGTATTTTAATAACAGGCCAATTGCCTACACATGAACATAAACAGTTCATATGGGCGGCTTATCTGACGGCCCCATTTCATTCGCAAAGAGATACACCGTCAAAAGTGAAAATGGACGTTTTTTATTTTTTCTTAATAATGAGGAATTTCTCCACCAATCCACAGACATTCAGCAATTCGTCGTGGCATGCTCCTAATCAACCGTTCAATCACGATTTGGGGCAATCTGACCCACCCCCTTTGCAGTGCCACGGCCAAATTAAACGTAACACACTAAAGCAAAGATACGCTAAACAGTAAATCTTATGCAAGAACCGATAGGAATGCTAACATGGATAGATAAACCAACACGCGGCAGTTTTCATCAACCCTTCCTTAAAGTGTCAAATTTGACAACGAACCCCTCCCACGTGTATGGCGCTATTGCGTGTCGCAAGTGGTTCTGTTGGGGCGATAAGTTCTTCACCTGTGAACATACCCTCAAAGCATGTCAAGTGTCCATGACTATTTATTATATCACAACCTGCATAGGTATTTGCATTTCAATATCCCCTACTTTTTTGAAGCGTATATATATAGTGAGACAACCTCGGTTTGGAAATTATGTTGCCCATATGTTTAACTTTATATTATGACCTGATCATCAAAAATATATAACATAGATGTTGTTGTGCATGTATGTAGTGCCTAAATTATCGCAATTCGCTCTTTCTCCCGTTTGTCCTTTTGCAAAGCATTTTATCTTGACATTTTGGTCGAAGATCGAGGAAGAGTAAATTTCCATTTTTTCTGCCAGGCTTTTGTGACTATTCATGATTTTGAGTCGGACGGAACAGGAATTAAACAGATTCCTTGTACCAGACCTAGCAAAAAATCGAAAAGTTGACTTCCCTTTAATATTTCATCAGATGCAATTGGCATATTGGGTTCTTTGTGGTTGTGAAGTTTAAGATCATCAGAATGTTCCAAATTTTTTTTTAGGCCAGTCTGGATCCTAATGGAGATCACCATTGAATTTCATCATCTCGATAAAAGAAAGTCAATTTTTGAAAAATATTCCAATATTTTGAATATTTTCGATGCGACTTATTTGAAACTCTTTACATGTTTGTGTTAACTCAAATTTTGACAAAATTAAGAACGAATCCTAATGTCTAGAACAAAAGGTACACGGATCCGAGCTGCAACCTGGTAACAAAACAGTCCATTTTTATTGATTTGTTGGTTTGAATTAAGAATTTTTGTCAGATTTTGGTAAAAATATTTATGATTTACAGGCGGAAGGATAACAGAGCTAAGGGGTTGGTTACGGTGATATGTAAGGCAAATAGTTACATGTTTTTAATATGCTACTTCAAGTTTGCGTATCTCAGAATGTCATTGGCTACGTACATCATCCAAAAAGGGGAACAATGGAATGACCTTTTGTTGCTGTCTGTAGTGAAAAGCTTTCAGCCCAACGAAAATATGGGAAAAGTTGTAGCCGGGCAAAGCGAGCAGAATTAATATTACGTGAATGGAGAAAATAATGGTTGTCTGCATCCTAATGTCATTAAATGAAGTTATCTCCCCTTTCGCCGTGAATCTTTTTGAACGCAATGTGAATGAAAGTTTTTTTGTTTAAATTCATACAGACGGCTATCAAATTTCAGAATTTTATAGATCTTAAATTTGAATTCCCCCCACCACTCCCAGTCCCAACACACACATCAATTATGGGATCAGGGGCGTACTGGGGCCTCCAAGGTAGAATAGGCAGACCAAACGTAGGGCACTTATTGGGATAGGGGAGGAGGGTCGTGCCGGGAAATATTTGGTTCTGTGGCACATGCCAGGATCGATTTGATGTATATGATAGGCGCAATCTTCACCCCTCGCGCAGATTGCAATCTGCGCTGTCATCCTGCGCAGATTGCACTCCGCGCGCGCAGATTGGACCCCGCGCGCGCAGATTGCAATCTGCGCTTATGAAGCTGGCGCGCAGATTGCCAACTTTGCGCTGATTACCCCACGATGTTTTTAGAGATATTGTAGTGTGTCAGACGCAACTATAAATTATATTATATATGACCTGCCTCCTGTGGTCTTTGTAGAGATATAATTTTCAAAATCACTGCATAATTACCGTGTGTGCTTAGAAAATAAGATTTTAAATTCTAGTCAGCAGTATCAAATAATCGGTGCTGACCACGTGACTGAATGTCCAAAATATTTGCTGTAGTGTAAGTAATACTTTGACCGATCGTAGTTACTTTAGTAACGAAGTCTTAGAGACCCGTATGTAGGTTCACAAAGTATGTCATGTAGACCTCTCGACGGAAACTGCTTTATATTAACTCAAAAGCCCTTCTACTACTTCCTCTTTTCTGGTAGTCAAATGCGGTGATACTTTTCTTTCCGTATCGATTTGCTCCGATTTGCTCGACCAGTAAACTGACGGTCACAAAATTCATTAAAATGACTAATACTAACGCACTGATCCATAGTGAATACCGAGTAAGATTAGGCGGATTATCATCGCGGTAATCCATTTTAGTCCGGACAAAGTTCACTTCGCGCGCGCAGATTACTCATCGGAAATTAGACGGAGATTCGCACATGCGCGGGAGTAATCTGTCCGAGGAGGGTAATCTGTGCTCAACATATATATGAGCCATGCATGACATACCATACATAGGGGTATTTTGAACATGAACATAACAATAAAGAACTATAAACGACCTGCGAACAAAGAAAAAAAAACATGCATAAAGTTTCATTCGATTCTGTTCTAAAAAGTTGACCGATTTCAAATTTTCAGCCATAAAAAAAATGGAAACCATACTCATTTCCGCACCTAGGGCACTGGTTCACCAATTCTGGTGTTGCCTGAGAAAGTTCCTCGAGATTTTCCCGCTTGGTTTCTCTATGACACTGATGCAGGTCGGTGGACCTGACAAGGTAAAACGTCTAGTTGCTCGGATCGGTATAGAGCCCTAGGTCACGTGTAGATTTTGCCAAGCACGTTAAAGAACCCTTGACAGTTGGAAATCGATGGAGTGTGGGCGGAAACGTCGCTGTCCTCGTAGCAGACTGCATGGCAAATGTCCGTATACATTACCCCAGTTGGTGCAGTAAAGAGGAAGTTAAATCTCATTTCATTTCTAAACCTGAACTGCCAATCACATAATTATAATAAATTATAATATAATAAATATAATTAAATATAATAAATTATAAAACCGAAATGAAATGGGGTTTAACGTCCTACTGTTCTGCTCCTATGCTGGGCTAATGAAGACGGGCATACGCCATACAGTGTGCTATGAGGGAAATTTTGCCCGGGCAGCGGCACTATCGCCTACTCTTATATCGAATTCCAACTGCCAAGGGATCTTTTAACGTGCATTCCAATGTATACACGAGACCTCGGTTTTTCGTGTTATCTGAAGGACTAGACAACTGTCCCTGTCAGGCTCTCCGTCCTGCATCACTGACAAGGGGGAACCACGCCGGAAAATCTGGATGAACTTTCTCGACCTCCAGGCTAGCGAGCCAGCATCTTACCCACTTAGCCACGTGATCCCCCATGTGGATATGATATAATACGAAATATAGTTGATGCAATTATTTGATACTAGCAGGATACCCGGCTTCGCTCGGGGGTCATAACTCCAAAACCGGAAGTGGTAGACTAACGCCACCTGGCCTATGCTACTCCCCGGTCCGAGCTACCCCTATACCCAAAATTTCAGACTCGGGGCAGACCTAGTGTAGCCGCCAACCCGAACAGACCGGCTTCGCTCGGGGGTCATAACTCCGAAACCGGAAGTGGTAGACTAACGCCACCTGGCCTATGTTACTCCCCAGTCCGAGCTACTCCTATACCCCAAATTTCAGACTCGGGGCAGACCTAGTGTAGCCGCCAACCCCGAACAGACAGACTTCGCTCGGGGGTCATAACTCCGAAACCGGAAGTGGTAGACTAACGCCACCTGGCCTATGTTACTCCTCGGTCCGAGCTACCCCTATACCCCAAATTTCAGACTCGGGGCAGACCTAGTGTAGCCGCCAATCCCGAACAGACCGGCGCTTCGCTCGGGGGTCATAACTCCGAAACCAGAAGTGGTAGACTAACGCCACCTGGCCTATGTAACTCCCCGGTTCGAGCTACCCCTATACCCCAAATTTCAGACTCGGGGCACATGTAGCCGCCAACCCCGAACAGACAGATTTCGCTCGGGGGGTCATAACTACGAAACCGGAAGTGGTAGACTAACGCCACCTGGTCTATGTTACTCCCCGGTCCGAGTTACCCCTATACCCCAAATTTCAGACTCGGGGCAGACCTAGTGTAGCCGCCAACCCGAAACAGACCGGGGTCGCTCGGGGGGTCATACTCCGAAACCGGAAGTGGTAGACTAACGCCACCTGGCCTATGTTACTCCCCGATCCGAGCTATCCCTATACCCCAAATTTCAGACTCGCGGCAGACCTAGTGTAGCCGCCAACCCCGAACAGACAGACAGACAGACAGACAAACGACAGTCTCAAATATATATATAGATTATACAACAATATGCAAAAGCGAATCCAAACCTCTCATTGGGGCAATGGGAATACCGTGACATTGACGCGGGCATATCTATGAGTATTTGAGGTAGCCCTTTCGAAATTTGAGGGATCTTTTTCAGACATGAGGACACTTTTTTAGACGAGAGGGCTCTTTCGCTGAAGGACATATAGCCACACATACCCTGGTGGTAATCTCATCGGATTCGAGTGTTATCAACCATTTCCGTTTTCTTTTGGTTTTGAATTTATGAGGGCAGGGTATGTAGTTACACGCAAACGAACCTTTGACAGTTAGAATTCGATGAAGCAACAAGAGCAACGTTACTGCTGAAATATACGTCCACATTCCTGCTTTAATTGATATTATGGTATTTTTTTTAAATGAAGAGAATAAAATATGAAATGGCTGCAACAACTGTAATATGACACGCGGCAAAGAAGGCTAGGTGTTGGGTTTCTTTTGCCAAAATTTACAGACTAATTATTAACAAAAACGTGGGTGTGACCAGGGGGGTCGGGGCATGCACCAAGAGAGAGAGAGAGAGAGAGAGAGAGAGAGAGAGAGAAATGGGGTTTAACGTCCACACGACACAAACTATGTCACTTCGTGACTAACATATGGTTCAATTTTATTTCCATAATTCGCTTGCGCGTAGGGGTCTTTAGCAGTGGGAGGAAACCGGGGGACCTTGAGAAAACCCACGAGGTTGGACAGGCGACCCTACTCCTTGTACAACCGGGGAATTGAAGCCACGCCAGTTGGCTCAATGACAGACTTTATGGTACAGCGCGCACGTGCTAACCATTCAGCCATCCAGTTACGAGATGATCCATTCAAAATTACAACCTGTAGACGATAAACACAAAAATTGGGCGTGGCTCTGCACTTGGGTCTGGAGATTGAATAAAATAAATAGGTGCAACCCTGTAATTGAAATGACTGGTATGCTGATGATCCTTAGAATTTAAGGATAAGTATGCAACATTTCAAGTGGATCCGTTACGAAATGTAAAGAATTACGGCTTGTAGACGACACACAGACGCAGACCCCCCCCCCCCCACACACACACACACACACACGCATACATGTATATGGTGTAAATCGAGGACTTAGACTGGATCTTCCTAATCGAGGTCTTGATAAATACTGCATGTAGCTGAAAACCACCCTTATTCCTGAACTCTATTACATTAAACGATTATGAAAAGTTATAATTTATACCTCAATTTATATATTTTATGCATTTGACCTTTTACGGAAGAAATGCGGACATGCAGGAGTTTGCAAATAATTGGGGAAACAAGACCGGCCGAGTCCGTTACGCCTAACCGAGGACACGCATGGTGTAAGTTGGGAACGCCGCCAAACGAGGTCATTTGCTCTATACTACCATACTGTGGACTTGACACTTATTGTGGCCTTTAACCTGTAAATAACTAAGTTTTATTAATGTGGTCATCCGAGGACGCATATTATGTTTTAATACCAACAATTGGGGACTTTGTGTATGTTGAACACCAACAACGAGTACACACACACTCACATCCGAGGACGTTACAAGTGTATATCAATAATATAAATTGAGTGGGATCAATACTCTATATCCGAGAACAGGTCCCCTTTGACCGCATGATCAGCCCACTGAAAGAATATTTTTTTTATTGATTCAGCCACATAAAACTTTTAATTTTCTAAACCAGTCTGACTGAGGTCGTACAGACTGTATGTGAACAATCGAGGACTTGTGTTCTTGACACTTATTGTGGTCTTTAACCCGTAAATAACTACGTTTTTGTTCTCCCTTTGATCACACATGGAAAAAAGACAACATAACCGTTATAATTGATTTGCGGTGCAATATCCCGATAGAAGACGGGTTTTTTTTTTATTAAAGATACATTATGGGAGATAAGATAAAGAGATGGCAGTTCTCGCTATAATAGTTAAAAACTAGATAGTGTAAAGGTAATTTGCTGGAAATTTCAGTCAAATTGATCCACTATGAGCCGAGAAAGAAGCGGGTGAAATTTTTGCATAGTCTCGATCATCATTACTAAAATCATTAATATAAACAGCATAGTCTCGATTATCCACTTTTTTCTGATTTAATTATCAATAGCCGTTAGCGGCATATAGGAATCTAATCCAGCCAACATCGAAGGCTGGCCTTGACATCGAGAGTTTATTATGGTCTGGATAAGTTAATTAATGTCTAATTGATAATTTAGATAACATTTCAGGCCTAAAGAAAGACTTGTAATAAGCAGATTGCATAATGCATGTTTAACGTACATTATCTTTTAATACGGACAAATGGGGACTTTGTGTATGGTGAACACCAACAACCGAGTACACACACACTCACATCCGAGGATGTATATCAAAAATATAAATTGAGTGGGCTCAACACTCTATATTCGAGGACAGGCCCCCTTTGTCCACAGGAGTAGCTCATTGAAAGAATATTTTTTTAATTGATTCAACCACTGAAACTTCTAATTTCCGGAACCAATATAAGTGAGGTCTTACAGTCTGTATTTGAACAATCGATGACTCGCACACAATCGAATACATGGGAATCTGGATCTCTAATATGTAATTCCAAAATTTACATTGCGGCAGTAACATAATTCATCATCAGCATCAAAATTAACATTATCATCGTCATTATCAGTTTGTAATGGTCTGAAAATGATTGGAGTAGTAAAAGAAAGGCTGGGGGCGTTGGGTGAGGGTACACGAGAAAATTATAAATTATAAACTCTAGTTAACTCTATATTATTAATTAAGGAATTATTTGGTAAATGAGACCAGAAGGACAGTGAACTGAAACGGAGGGAAGACGGGAGAGCGCAGCGAGTGTAAATGGGGGAAATTTAAAGTCAATATCTTAAAATATAACCGTTTAAGATATTAACTTGAGCTTTTAAAGTACTAACATTTTCAAATTTCAACTTGAACTTAATCTTGTAAGATATTAACGTAAACTTTTAAGATATGAAAGATACATTCCCACGAAAGTATTTATAGGGTAGTTATTTCCAATAGAAGTATGGCAAATTTGGTATATGAACGTAGAGACGCCCAGTCTTACTAGAAAAAAACTGGATGGGGCAGGCACTGGACAAGAATGTCAGGGTATTACTTACTGTTAGTCCGACGGCTTATTGTCTGCCAGATTAACTTAGGAAGTTGTTATTATTTCTTAATCAAACAGTTAACTGGTATTTGGAACATTGAGTGGTTTAAACCATCATGATGAGATGGCAACGTTATATGTTTTATATTCATGTTCAAACGAACACGTCATGTGATCAGTTATTTGTGTATAAAACAAATGATAACCTCCATTGTTCAATAGTCTAATTGTGGGAAGTATCCTTGCGTTAAAAAGAAATAATTATTGGGGGGTTCTCGCTGTAAATAGTATGCATCAATTGTGTTTGGAAATAAAATCAGTAACTTTTATGTGGTCGTTAATTTTAGATCTAAAGGTTTTAGCTATCAACTTCTTGTCGACATGTTGCTTTCATTTTTTTCCCGAAAATAATATTTTATATTGGTGCTTTAGTGTTTAAATCCTTGCTCGTGATTGGTTATTCAAGATAAACGTGGCTTATGGGTCGATTAAGTTCATGTATGAGGAAAAGTATAACAACATCAATGCAGAAATCGATATAAATATGTCTGCACATTTAGAAACAAAATTCATTATCGGCTTAAATCGATATTTGCATCCTCAACGGGGACACGGTGGCTAAGTGGGTAAGACGCTGGCTCGCTTTCCTGGAGGTCGTCGGGTGTTCGATACCTGCATTGGTCGAGAAAATTCAGCCAGATTTTCCAGCTTAGTTCCCCCTTGTCCGTGATGCAGGACGGAGGGCCTGACAAGGACAGCTGTCTTGTCGTTCGGGGGTCCCGTGTACACATTGGCGTGCACGTGAAAGATCCCTTGTGACAGTTGGAATTCGATATAAGATCAGGAAGTAGTGCCCCTGCCCAGGCAAAATTTCCCTCATAGCACACTGTATGGCGTATGCCCGTCTTCATTAGCACAGTTCGGAGCAGAGTAGGACGTTAAACCCTATTTCATTTCACCTAAATCCGGAATAAGACTTTATTCTGAGTTCAATTCAGATTAAACCTCCAGTGTGAACGCGCCTTTATACTCCACAACGTGGCAAAATTGTGGCAAAAATTATAACACATTTTTGCCACGTTTGAACAAAATTGCCGAACGAGGCATTCTGAGGTTTACAGCGTTAATTTAAACTTTTAAGAACTTAACTTTTTAAGATATTAAATTTTCTCCCGATGGGTCCCGATGTTTTTGCCCAAAGAAACGAAGTAGTCCCGTCAGAAATAGAACTTATTAAGCATCGGGAGTGGTCTGGTGAATGTGCACTGATGCTTAGGCTATGGTCACAAACTTCCGGGAATGCCCCGCCCCGAGCAATTGCCACGAATCATCGAGGATGGCTCCCAATAACCGGGAAAGCTCCGGGGTACCTTTGCCGATAATCAAAATCATCGGGTGAATATTCATGTCGGGAGATCTCAATCGGCGGCACATATGCCAAGGTCCTACTGGGCATTTTTTGCATCGGCGATATACTACCGACTGAAATTGATGATCCCCCGAGGCGCCCGGTGTGAAGGGAAAGTCTCGGGGTCATCATGAGCAATGTTGAACCATTAGGAGGACTCAGGAGAACTGCAAAAAATTTCAAAGCTGGCATTGAAATTTCTTCCGATGTGTTCCCGACGTTTTGTCTGGAAAACAGGCCGGGAGGGCATGCCGGCAGCTTTCCATATCGACGGGGAAGCTCCGGAGATGCTTCCCTGGAGCAGTGAAGCTTCAGCGAAATATTTTGCTTCAAATATACTCAAAGGTCGCCTGATAAGTCAGCAAGACATCGCCGATGCTTCGGAGTAGTCGCGGGCCATATGAAACCATGTTTACCCGACGGGGAAGCTCCGAGATTCTTCCTTGAAGAATACTTTTTCCCCGAGGCATCCCCGATTCAAATATCCTCAAAGGTCCTCTGATACATCAGCAAGACATCGCCGATGCTTCGGTCATGCCCCGGAGCATATTTCGCGGAAGCTCCAGGGAAGCATCCCCGGAATGTCCTTGTGAATCTGGAAAGCTCTGGGGATGCCTCCCGATCTATTTTCCTGACAATGAAAGCATTGAAACTTTTCGCAGTTCTTCCGTGACCTCTGTAGCACCATGGACCTTCTGTCAGACGTGGAGAGCGGGAGATCCTAATCGATCGCCACATCCTACGTACGACCCATGCATCTTTTCTTACTACATATCTTAGTAGCCTTGTTATCGTCTAGAATTTGCCTCTAGCTGTCTTTACTTCTGCTTCACGTTGTGTATTTACTTCTTACTGTTTTCTTAAGACGTTTGTCTTCTCAGTAGTTATAACAATGCAACTGTTCGTTTTTACATTTTATATATCAAGCTGGATACGTATAAGCATTAGTATAGATTACAATACTAAAGTCAATCTCAAACCTACGCATTATATAACACTACTTGAAATTGCGCGACTTATTAATATTTCAACTGTTGATTACTCATTATTTTATCTTTATCATTTCGGCAATAATCTTATATGTTACGCCAGGTAAAAATAAGTAATATAAGTTACGCCAGTTAAGTAATATAATGACTAGATGGCTAGATTTTTAATATCGTGCGGGTTTAAAACGGTTAAGTTTAGATATGGTATAAATAATAACTTACTTCTCCCACGTGACCATATATGATGTGTATGGTAGACATCGGTTAACTGAGAACTTGATACACTCCGTGTCCAATAAACACTCACTGCGGACTTGATACACATAATCATATTTTTCCCTTTTCAGATCACACACACGAAAGATACACCCCAACTGTAGAATACCGCTTAACGCGGATCACCTCAGATCGACCTTAAAATCAAATGGGATATTAAATCCGGGCGTCTGAACATCGTTACAGTCCTAGATTTAGTTCAAAAAGTCCTGGGTTGAACCGAGGACGTCCTCGGTTGACACAGGTCCGTGATTAGAAGGTGTGTCGAGTGGACGTTAAACCCCATCATTGGCTGCACTTTCATGAATAAGCAATCTCGGGCAATGAAATTAAGCACGTGGTACATAACTGAAAACGGCGACATTATTAAGTCTATATATTGCATTAAAATATGACTTGTTGATTTAGAGTCAAATCGACTATTGGCATGATGTAAACATATCGACATAGTTTTTGTCGTTTAGAGGTGAATTTAATGTGTCGAGTCGACTTATTAAGTCGATTTTTTGTAATATAACTCATGAAGTTGACATATTTTAGTTCGATGTGTTGCGATATTATCTCAATAAGTAGTGACCCAAATACGTTTCCATAGCAAAATTGTCTTTTCAGAGATAAAATCTTCATAACAATTACAATATGTTAACATATTACCAACTTAATATTGCGGTATTTATCGCGCTATTGACCCCTATACGCTTCCATGCCTAACAACCACCACAATGAAGATCTACTCAGAAAGAAATGAAATGAAATGAAATGGGGTTTAACGTCCTACTGTTCTGCTCCTAACCTGGGCTAATGAAGACGGGCATACGCCATACAGTGTGCTATGAGGGAAATTTTGCCCGGACAGCGGCACTACGGCCTACTCTTATATCGAATTCCAACTGCCAAGGGATCTTTTACGTGCACGCCAATGTGTAAACGGGACCTCGGTTTTTCGTCCCATCCGAACGACTAGACAGCTTTCCTTGTCAGCCCCTCCGTCCTGCATCACTGACAAGGGAGAACCACGCCGGAAAATCTGGATGAACTTTCTCGGCCAATGCAGGGATCGAACACCCTAACTCCAGGCTAGCGAGCTAGCGTCTTACCCACTTAGCCACGTGATCCCCTACTCAGAAAGAAATGTCAACACTGGTTTGTTTGTCAGTAAACATCAAAACCTTCAAAATTATTCCACGATTTCTACCCGAAAAGCCGACGGATGGGAATTATGTAACAAACCAAATCGCGCTATACGTGGATATAGAGGGGATCTGTCCCTGCTTTCCTATTGGCAATTTCTTTTCCTTTTTTGGTTGGGGGGGGGGGGGTGTCTCTCAGATTAATAACCGAAATTATGTATAAAATTGCAATATTGCTATTGTTTAGTTAGCTTTCCGCTTTATGGGTTCTCTTCCGGCGTGGTTTCCTCTTGTCGGTGATGCAGGATGGAGGGCCTGACAAGGACAGCTGTCTAGTCGTTCGGATGGGACGGAAAACCGAGGTCACGTGTACACATTGGCGTGCACATAAAAGATCCCTTGGCAGTTGGAATTCGATATAAGAGTAGGCCGTAGCGCCGCTGCCCGGGCAAAATTTCCCTCATAACACACTGTATGGCGTATGCCCGTCTTATTAGCCCAGAGGAGCAGAACAGTAGGACGTTAAACTCCATTTCATTTCATTTATGGGTTGTCATAATACTACACGTTCCCTACCCTGACAAGTTCAAAATTTTTAAATATAACTATTATTTTTAAGAATGTTTTGGATATCGCTTCGCCCAGCTGGTCGTCATTGTTTATAAACAATAGATGTGCAATTTGTGTACAACTGAGTTTCATTTATATAAACTATCATAAGGTGCATTGAGCATATTAATAATTAATAACCATTAAAACGTAATAAAAGTTTGCATTTTACCCAGTTTCAAATAGCTAAAAGAAATTTATTTTGTTCGTTCTGCACGACTGTCTTTCATTTCTTGTATCTCTTTCTCGGAAATATTGCACCAAATTGCCCGGGGTTTTTATTTATCTAAAAATCACTACCTTTTTTAAAAAAAAGTCCCCAAATATGTTGTCCTCGATTCGCTTCATGGATAATTATGGATAATTCAAATTTTAATAAAGCCGCGTAATACCGACACTGGTAAGGTATATGGAAGCATGACATTTATTATATAAAAACGTGAAAAGTATATTTGCATAGACCAAGCTTCAAGAACTCCTAACATATCTTTATCGAAAATGTTGTATGCACATATGAAACTGAAGCAAAGAATGTAACAAACTCTTTTAAGAGCGTTGAATATGATAAAATGCCCATTTTAAAGCTAGCACTGTAAGATATGATATGACATATTTTGTTATTTTGGGTGATAAAACACGTATCAATCACCAAG
Source organism: Patella vulgata (assembly GCF_932274485.2). NCBI lineage: Eukaryota > Metazoa > Mollusca > Gastropoda > Patellidae > Patella > Patella vulgata. The sequence continues at coordinate 53,671,147 of NC_065885.2, forward strand.
AAAATAACATTTTTTTACCAACTGTTCAGAAAATGGAAGAAAACTTAATTTAGAGTGATCCTGTATTTGTAGGTGTTTTTTTTCAATTCGGTCTAGATTTGTCAAGACAAATAATTCCTGGTAATCTCACCAATTGATAAGCATCTTGTGGCGAGGAGATTAAGGTTGTTGATTAGGTAATCAAGTTTAGTTTGTTGATCATCATGGACGCCGCCGCACGATCATAATATTAATCAGATTGGTGTACAATTGGCTAAAGTATTTATAATATATACGGGGATCACGTGGCTAAGTGAGTAAGACGCTGGCTCGCTAGCCTAGAGGTCGGGTGTTCGATTCCTGCATTGGCCGAGAAAGTTCATCCAGATTTTCCGGCGTGATTCCCCCTTGTCAGTGATACAGGACGGAGGGCCTGACAAGGCGGCTGTCTAGTTGTTCGGATGGGACGAAAAACCGAGGTCCCGTGTACACATTGGCGTGCACTAAAAGATCCTTTGACAGTTGGAATTCGATATAAGAGTAGGCCGTAGTGCCGCTGTCCGGGCAAAATTGCCCTCATAGCACACTGTATTGCATATGCCCAGTTCGGAGCAGAACAGTAGGACGTTAAACCCCATTTCATTTCATTTCATTTATAATATATACTGGCTTTAAGTACAAACGATTTTGATATGACCATTTTATCTGCTCTTAAACCATAGTGTTTTAGATAATAAATCAGACGAATAAAACGCAAATAACGAGAAGACAAACCAAATGTGGAGTGAAATTAATAAAAGCAATATAAATTTTGGGACAGTATGCTAATTTTAGGAAGACTTTTAATTTGTAACAGTCCTCTATATTTGCTCGGGGCAATTACGACGACGATTTCCTAACTCTGTATCATTAACTGACAAGCATAACTGGCTATATAATCCAGATATCCCTTGCAATGTAATGTGAAATGCGATATGAAATCCTTGGCTATTATATTTCTCTACCTATAGAGAGAATAAAAACTGAAATACTACAGAAGAAACTAGTCCAGTTGGTTTTGCGATTTGAACCCTTATTAATTTTAAAATTGAAGCGTGTCAGCCCCAGGTTTGAAAGTAGCAAATAATAGTATCGTCTACCTAACCTCGTATGTTGTAATCATGGTTTTCTACCCTAGCCAATAATTGAACTAAAGTTATATAATGTGTTATTCGGTGTGTGTTGGGTGGTTCAGGGGGTGGGGGGCGAATGGTTTAAAGTGCTTGCACGTACGTGACAAGGAGTGGGGTCGCATGTCCAACCCCGTGGGTTTTCTCCGAGTCCTCCGGTTTCCTCCCACTTCTGGCTTGCGTTTGTGGTTTCGATCCCTGGTGTGAGCGTATGTGACTTGGAGATTGGGGCACCTTCTCAAGCTCGTTGGTTTACTTCGGGTACTCCTGGTTCCTCCCTGGTTCCTCCCACTTGAAAGAAATCCCTGCGCGTGCAATAAGATATGAAAAATAAGACTTGTCTGTGATATCACCTTCGGTGGAAGCGGACGTTAAACACTAAAAACAACATATTATATTACTCACAATACACTATCAATACCCATTTAATTCGTACACCCGCGTGTATCATGTACTGTACACGAAAATTTCAATTTCATCACTTTATATTGTCTCTCTGTTGATACTCTGATTTATTTTGTACATTTCCCCATTCAATTATTGACTATTAGTGTACAATTTAGCAAGGATTAAACACTGTGATGAGCGAATAAATAAATATTGAATAGAATTTATTATAAAATATTTTATTGTAAAACTTAGTAAATACGTCCAATGTTTAATTGTCAGTGTATCTTTATGCTTCCTGGCACATAGTTTCGAAGGGTAAATTAAGAAGTCATAAAAATATTAACAATGTGTATTCATTAAGCCTATAAAACTAGCTTAAAACAAAAGCAGTTTCAATGAAATATTGATACAGTATTTACTATTTTCCATATAGACCCGAAATGTTTCATCCAGATGATGTTTATGAACGTACTCCATACAAAAAATCTTAAAGTAGTCCCTTGAAAAAAACTGGAGAAAAATGAAAGAAAAGTTTGATTATATGGACTTGGTGTGCTAAAACAAAGATAGTTTTCAATATTTCTTGATGGTTGGAGTGTATTCATTCAGGCATCTGTGTGAGACTTTGTGATTTCCCATCTTGTGTTGTGTACCCTGTAGCTGCGCAGTGTTGAATGGTATATTTGCTTTATATTTTCCAAGTTACAAATTCCAGAGTCATTATTGTTGATTTTCTTTCATTTTTTATTGTTCAGTATCATCTCAAGCACATTTAGATACCAAAATACAGGCACTAAGGCTGTTGTGAATGATTTTGTGTGGACCCTCTATTTCAGGTGTTGTGATAATTTCTGTCACTTTACCTTGCCCTTAATACGTGCATATTAAACATACCTATATTTGTCCAATATAAATCGGAGGTAGATAGACAGTTTTCAAAAGGTGCACTAGTAGCTGTCTTTCAGAATTTGACCCATTACCATGTTGATAAAACTGAATGAAAAGACAAAGTTTTTTTTTTAAGATATATGTGATTTTGTCATTTAACTATTTAATTGTTTCCCCTCTATATTTCAAGATGGAAACTTGTTATGATGCTTCAAGGATCGTACACCAACTTTTGTGGGCATAGTTTTTCTACCATTTTTTTTGTCTGACTAATAGCTATAGTAGTGGGAATATAAGTCTTCTTGTTGGGATATTCATTACGAGGGTCTTCATTTTTCCACGAAACGTAATGTAGACGACGCCATTTAGTCATGGCGTGGAAATGACTAGTCCACTGTTTATGGTAAGCCGGAAACAGTTCAATTAAACCTCCGTGTTTAGGTAAAAATAATGTATGGGATAACCCCGCTCCATGCATACCAACAAGAATATCTGTTTCCGAAACCAATTCTAATTGCTTTGCCATTGAAAGTGTATCTAACTGTATGGCCTTAATCTCGTGGCCTCGTAATAGTTTAGTAACGCTTTCCAAGAATTCATCTTCGTTTTTGATCTTTCGCTGGATAACACCGGATGGGTTTCGAGGATGAGCGACGTAATCCCTTCTCCAAATTATCGTCACAGATAGCTTAGAACAATTTAGCACCTTCGCGTTAGTTATTTCATGTTGAAAAAGGAAAAAATCTCTAAATCTTTCTAAATACGGCACATATCGCAAGTTGCAGTTCTGAAGGGGGCAGTTATAGCTTTGTATATTCCATATCATCTTCGCAAACTTAGTCTCATTTGCCATACGACCTGCACGGTATATTTTACCAAATAATCGTTGCCATGTGACGTCAAGGGTACCAGCAGGGTGGCCATCTATGTATAATATATTAATAGTGTCGGGGGGTATTTGAAAAAGTATCATAATTAGAAACACGTTATAAAAATCTGTCATTGTTTGATAGAGGTTTACATATTCATATCGCTGCACGGCGATTGTTATTCCGTTGATTTGATTTGCTATCGTCGAATTTAGATCTGCAACACACGTCACGCTCTTAAACCAATCGTTTAAATGTTTTCGACCCTTGAACGGATGGTGGGGCAAATTTCGACAGTTTAATCTAAAATAAGATTTCTTCAGTTTGAAATATTCTTCCGATTCTTTCTGATTCCACAAAGAAGACATATTTTCGCCGCCCGCTCGACCAGCTGCACGAAATGGATCAATGATCACGTCATGGAGTACAGCAAACTCGCTCCCATACATGACGTAATGTCCTGTTGAATCTGAACGAGAGTCATTAATCCACTTGCAAACATACGTTCGGTTAGTCTGATTTTGACCATGTTCTTTCGTGCAAGGCTTGAACAATGGCCATGTTGGTTGTTGGTGATTGACAACATATCTGTGTACGTATAGGTCTAATTTGCTGATATCCCCCAGATAATCATTTCGGTCAACTACCATGAATAAGACCGTGTTTATAATGATGTAGACAACAGCAGATACAAATGCAAACGATCTCATCTTTCCATTCCGGCGACACATAATTCTATGGCAGTAATACAATTTCCAAACGTGACTCTGTTTATGGATATTTTCTTGCGAATTCGAAATATTTTACCACTGAAAAAAAGATAAAGAAAATAAATACCAGGGAAAAAACAATTAGGTGCAAATCCAACAGTATGCGATTTATATTAGCGAGTTATCCATATTACATTGACGGGGTTCAAACCAATTTTATACGCTCACAAACTGTCCCATCGAGTGTACCCTGTCCGTACGTTCGTTAACTATTGGCCTGTGAAGGCTACCGTTCTACGACCTTCCGTGCCCGAGTTAATATACCCCGTCTTCCAAAACCCCTTTTGAGCAACGGTTTTTAACAAAATAGTTCATAATTTGGAATGAAGCATTGGGGTCACAGGATTACAAACCCAATTGAATTTCAATAAACTTGTGATCGTCCGATCTGTGTGAGATTTATACGCCGCTTTTTAATCGCATTTCAACAACTTCCGTTAACTTCAAGGGTTTTGGCCCTTATAAGACTTTGCACTTTGTAGAACATTGTGAACGTTCTAATGACGAAAGTTCTCTCTCGCCCTGTATGAAAAATATGAGCATTATTTAAATTAGTGAAGCGCGAAGAGGCCCATTGAATTTCAGCAACGATATTATACCTATAAAGATTTTGCCTTGTGCCGGAAGGCTTAGCTGCTGAAATTTTTCCTTTCGCATAAGATTCTGTCGAGACATGGGTGTATTTACACGCATTGTATGGCTATTGTAACAATATTGCTAGAATTCTTGTTCTTATAATTAATGATGGCATTATATTGTATTAATTAATGTCTTTGGCTAATTGTACTAAATATGCACTAAAACTATGAGTGACAGGTTGACACATAAAAAGAGTTATAGGATCAAAACATAGCTGGTTCTATGTGTCAACAAAATATCACCAGATCACGCGTGATCGGAAATTTACTAATTGCATCATTTGGCTTAAGTAACCAATCATATCAGTAATTGTACAGGTTCAGGGTCATGAATAGCCTAGTCTGTGTGTGATGTCAATATGGGTGCTATAAAAGAAATCCTGACAAAACTTTAAGACAGATTTTCATTAGATTCCGGAGAGATTACCATCTGAGTTCCTAGACCATAAGATGTAGCAATTTCTATCAGCAGACTCGCCCCAGGGAGTCTGGCTGGATGGGGTTTGAAAGAAAGACTTTATTATATTATGCATTGCACCATATGTAAGCAGCTTAATATATAAAATGTAAAAAGGAACTGCTGTATTGTTATTCCTGGTAAGACAAACGTCTTAACTAACTGAGATAGATAAAAAGAAGGGGAGGCTGAGGCGACAAATGAAAATACTAGACGATCACAAGGCTACTACGATATGTAGTAAGAAACGATTCATGGGTCATACGTAGGATGTGGCGACCGGTTTTAGTTTGTTGTCCGCTCTAACAAAAGACCCATGGTACTACACTATCTCTGTGACTTTTTAGCAAAGTCCCCATCCCCAGTAAAAAACAACAACAACAACAAAACAGAGAGAAACCAAAAGCACGCGCCGATGTGGAGTACATGCGCAATTTATGAGATTCATTAACTGTGATATTCGTATTTCGTGTCATGGACATCATCATATTATTATCTCACCATTCAACCATCTAGCAATATCGTAGGATTCCCCACGAAGGGGTTTTATACACGTAGCATTTTCGACAGAAAAATTTTGTTTGTACCTTTTGGGGTTTTCATGTAAGATTGGTAACTTATTACTATGACAACTTTGTATTTCTTATACCCTTAGTTAGAATTCGAGCAAAGGACGTATAAAACAGAAACTCGAAAATGCGCTTCATATTTATATCGGTAAATGACCTGCTGAGCGGAGCAAGGAAATAACATTCCTAACGTGATAATTATATTTTGATCACACTCTAGATTGGCCTATGTCCCAATTTCCCTTGTTTTGTAGATTTGTTTAGCCCTTCCAACCGTTATACTGATACAGTGGCTCCGTACCGTTGAAAACTACAATATTGCAAACATTGAATCTCTAATAGGAATACCGGTCCACAAATGGTCCAATTCCTTTCAGTAGCTACAAAGATATTATGGACCAACATTCCACCAATTTATGATGCTACCTGCTCTTTTTCGCGAAGACTATTTGTTGAACCTGTTTTAATCCGACTGAATCCATACCCGGAGGTTATCTACCCTTTATATTTTGATTAGGTCTAATCAGTAACTAGCTAATTAGGGATTAGGGATTAGTAGTTGACTAAGTTTGGCATTCTCAAAAGTCAGATTCGCTAACCTTAGACTAGAATTTATCTTCGTCAACGATTAAGATTAAGTTTTAAAATATGATTGTAAATCAAACATTTAAATCCCTGATTTCATATAATCATTGATTAAAGAGTTTTTGTTTATTATTGACGGAAGGGCCCAGTTACAGGATGTAGATTACAAAAACATTACATTGTGTTTGAGAACCGTGTTTCCCCATCTGGGGTTCAAAGGGATCAGTAGAGTGTAAGCAGGGAGAAAAGGCGGGTCCGTGTAAAAAGACATCCAATTAAATTACAATATGAAATTTTTGGTGTTGTAGAAATGTTTAGTATTGTGACATTAAATTTCAGTACTTGTTATCCGTCACATGTCCCACAGACGATCTCCTTGAGTTCACAAAGTAAATAAGAGTATGAAATGTTTGGTATTGTAGAAATTTTTAGTATTGGGACAATGAATTTCATTAGTTGTTATCCGTCACATTTCCCACAATGAGTTCACAAAGGGGAGGTGCAGACGTGTAATTGTCGGGTGGGACGATTTACCCAATACTACCCAATACTACCCAATACCACCCAATACCACCCCAATACAACCGGTAAATAGATTTTAGATTGCTACCCGGTTTAATCATCTTCTTTAGCTTTGCATTTGGTTTCCAAGATGACAAACTTAAAATAAGAAAACCAAGTATAACGATATATCATATTTTATTCCCAAAATGACCAATCTGTCTCTTTCCATTTGATAGGGTTGGCTGTCAAACATGGTGTGTTTTCTCGGGTCCCCCGGTTTCATCTCACTGTTAAACACCCCTAGGCGCAAGCGAGTTAATGAAATAATATTGAACTGTATGTTAGTCCCGAAATTACCTAGTTAGTTTCGATTGTTTGTATTTATTTTAAAATTAATGCTTTAACAAAACATTTGCATAATGTTTATATTCATTTTTTCATGTCAACTATTAAGTAATATGCTCATTTGGCACCATGATTTGTAGTATTGGGTAGTATGTGGTGATAGTGGAGTGGTATTGGGTGGTATTGGGTAGTATTGGGTAGTATTGGGTAAATCGTAAAGTCGGTAATTGTCTTCACTACAATAGAAAATTCTTCCCCATTAATATCCGAATTTATCATTATTTGTCAGGAATGGTGTATTTACCTTGTCTCAAAATTTCAGTTCCTAATATTGAGTCGGTTGTACGTAACAAGAAGTAGGGTCGCCTGTCCAACCTCGTGGGTTTTCTCCAAGTCCTCCGGTTTTCTCCCACTGCTAAAGACCCCTACGCGCATGCGAATTGTTGAAATAAAATTGAACCATATGTTAGTACCGAAATGCTCTAGTTGGTGTCGAAAGGACGTTAAACACAATTTCTCTCCCTCTCTTTTATTGCAACGAATGCCATTTTGAAAAATCATGTAGCCACTCTTGTGAACAGGCCCGTAGCCAGAGTTTTGGTGGGTGGGTCAATCACAAACAAGGAGGACCGCGGGCTATTTTCCGTACATCATATCATGATTGTAAATCCAGGTCGTTGCATCAAGAACATGTATCCTTTGCGGCTCGACAATTGATGAGGGCGGAGGCGGGGGGGGGGGGAGTCGAAAGCAAATATAATTATAGACAGATATCGTAAGTTGGGTATACGAAGAGAATGTGTGAATTACGGTTTAAAAATAAATAAGGGGAGCTTAGTGGGTAAAACGTTGGCTCGCTAACCAGGGGCTCTCGTGTTCGCTTGCGTTGTTGACCGAGAAGGTTTATCTGGATTTTGTCAGTGGTGCAGAACAGAAGACGCGAAAGCCGAGGTCCCGTGAAGCCACAAGAAACCTTTACAGTCGGAATTCAAAATAAGTATAGTAAGTCCGTAGTGCTGTTGTCCTTGATAAAATACTCTGAAGACAAACTGTCAAGTAGGTGCAGATAGAAGGACGTTAAACCCCATTTCATTTCATAATAAATGTTGTTTCATGCTTATTTGGTTCATAACTGCATAACTAAATGCATCATAATGACATATCCATGCACTTTATCCTCCCTTCAACTACCCCCCCACCCCCACCCCAGATGACTAATATTTGGGGTAACTTAGTCAAAGATTAAGTACAAGTCAATGTTCCAGAATATCACATTTTATGGTATTCTAACAAAGATTAACTCAATGATTCAGCCAATCAAATTTTAGTTTAAAATTTAGTCAGCGTTCCAGAATAAGACTGGCCAGAAAATCGGAGAATAACTCTATGATTAGCTCTCATCTACTTTCGAAAATATGGGCCTATGTAATTAATCTGGGTACATATTGGCGTGGGTTAAGCCATGAGAAATTTGATATTTTTCTAAAAATGCAATTTATGCAAAGTCACTTTAACAGAAAAGCCTACAATGTCTCCTAGTCTTGAAAAAGCACAAATATTTCAATAAGGATGTTGAGGCTTATTACTTACCTGTGTATTTGTTACTATCCCGTTAGTGAATGTATGAAATAGTAGTATCATCATAGATTTTCATATATATATATCACAGCTGTTGTGCCTGATCAACTATCTTTATTGGTAGAACTTTATATCATGGTGACCGTTTAATAGTGTGATTATTTAAAAACCACAATGATCTTTGAGCCTGCTTGAGTATGTCCTCTAAACGCAAAGGTGTCGCAAATAAACCAGTTTAAAAAAAAGGGGGTTCCAAACTAGTGATCCGGCGACAAGCAGTATCTGGTCAACTCTATTTATCTCGACAATCGGTGCCTGAATACTGTAAGACTGCATTTTTCAAATTTTCTGGGGGAGGTCCCCATACCCACCGTAAGGGCTCGATACTTTGGCGCTCATGATGGCGCTACGCCGATGTTGGGAATTAAGTTCCTTCGTTTGACACGTTTCACTCTGATCGGATAAACTAGTGGTCAGACGGCAGGCGGTATCTAGTCAGATCTATTTACCTCGACAATCAGTGCCTGAAATACTACCAGACTGCATTTCCGGGCCGGGAGTCTGTTTTTCAAAATTTTAACCTTCTAGTTTCCCCCTCCAAACAAATCTTTTCAGATTCATAAGGATACCTAGCATTTTTTTTTCAAAACACGGATTTTAGAGTCTCGAAGCACGGATCTGTAGGTACGTTAAATGTAACACTACAGATAACAGATGATCCGCATAATTGATAAGACCTTTATTAAGAAAATGAAATAGACATAATTCGGGAGGAGCTTTATTCCAAGTCTGACTTACTGTCAGTAAACGCCTGCTTATATAGCGTTCAACAATTAGGGAAGAGACAAGGGTGATCATCATATAGTCAGGTCAAGGTATGATAAACTGACCACTACTACATTCTCTTTAAAGTTATGCCGAGTGCTATACACAGATCATGTGTAGCTTGTAAAGGACATATTGAATTAATTAGATGTTTATACACAGGTGAAACGTCAATATCATATATTATCAAAACTAACAGAGTTCATTAAGTTCTATGTACCCAAATGATCGTTCAGTTTGATGAGATGTACAGATCACTTTGTCACATAATATAATAGGCCCTGAGACTCTTTTATTGTGCATAACTCTAATGTAAATGGTCAACCAAGAGTGCATAATATTCTACCGTGAAGTATTAAAGATCGAATACGACCAGAAACCTTTTAATTTTGTTTATCTGCAATTTAAATCAAATAAAATACTTTAATCTACTTGCGGATGCCACCACAGATATGCACTATTTTGAATTTTAATGATATGTAAGCAGGCATATAAGCCTAGTATTGCTCGTCATTTATCTGAACTTAATCATACTAGCTGTTGAATATGCATATTGCCCGGAGGTCGGGTGTTCGATCCCTGCATTGGCCGAAAAATCTACTTTAATCTACTTGCGGATGCCACCACAGATATGCACTATTTTGAATTTTAATGATATGTAAGCAGGCATATAAGCCTAGTATTGCTCGTCATTTATCTGAACTTAATCATACTAGCTGTTGAATATGCATATTGCCCGGAGGTCGGGTGTTCGATCCCTGCATTGGCCGAAAAAGTTCATTAGAGTTTTCCGACGTGGTTTCCCCTTGTCAGTGGTGCAGAACGGAGGGCCTGGCAAGGACAGCTGTCTAGTCCTTCGGATGATACGAGAGGTCCCGTGTATATATTGGAATGCACGTAAAAGATCCCCTGGCAGTTGGAATTCGATATAAGAATAGGCGATAGTGCCGCTGCCCGGGCAAAATTCCCCTCATAGCACACTGTATGGCGTATGCCCGTCTTCATTAGCCCAGTATAGGAACAGAACAGAAGGACGTTAAACCCCATTTCATTTCATTTCAGCTTTAGAAATTCAACAGTCTAAGCTCTGGTAGGCTACTTATTAATGGTATTCTTGGATTGATTGGCATTCATGGCCATTGGTTATCTCTCAATAAACGTCGCTTTAGTGTAAACAAACGTTAATTTGTCGTCAATAAATTGGCTATGTTTCGGCAACAATTCAATATAAAATTTTAATGTTTGATATGTGTTTGTTGTGTGTTTTATTTGTGCTATCTGTTGTTCTAGGTTCAAAATGAAAGGTTTGAAAAGGTAACAAATAATGGTTATTGAATCAAAATATTGGTTTTAAAGGTTAAAAATACAATTTTTTGGAAACATGGAGTCACTTCCTACGGAGGGCCTGACAAGAAACAGCGACTAGTCGTTCGGATGAGACGAAAATCCGAGGTCCCTTGTGCACATTAGCTTGTATGTAAAAGAACCCTTCGCAGTTTGAATTTTAAATAAGATCCACTGCTGAGGTAAAATTTCCCCCATAGTATACTTACTGTCGTATACCCGTCTCCATTAGCCCAGCAGGACGTTAAACCTCATTTCATTTCGATTCCTGTGTGACCATAGTATATTGTGTATAAATGAATATATTAAAGATTTTATATTTTATTATATACCATACACATTTTCCATATAAAAATTTATATACTAATAATTTAATCATCTTGGTTATACGAATTTATAGCTGAGCAGAAATTGGACAATGCAAATATTTAAAAAGATTAAATACTGGGTGAATTTATGATTTAAGAAAACTAATTAAATCTCAGGAGGTACCAATATTTAAAACGGTTAAATACCGGGTAATTTTATTACTGAAGAATAATAATTAAATATCAGAAGATACCAATATTCAAGAAAAATTAACTAAATATCGGGCTATGCTAATATTTAAGAAAATTAACTAAATGTTGGGACATGCTAACACAAACAAAAAGAAATATGGCAACTGAATAAGTAACTTAAAATTGTTGCAGTAAACAATAACATTTGTCTATATCTCTGGATACTAAGTTGTATTATTAGGGCACACAAGTCAAGATGTTTAGACCTTGAATCATCAGCCTGTTGTTTCAGGTTCGTCCTTACTTCCAAATCGTCGTTCGATCATACATCTAAATTGCCGTTCGTCCCTACTTCTAAATTGCCGTTCGTCCCTACTTCTAAATTGCCGATCGTTCCTACTTCTAAATTGCTGTTCGCCCCTACTTCCAAATCGCTGTTCAAGTTGTGCCATTTTGCGATGCAATAGTTCTAAATCTTGGCGCCTTTCATCCCTTCTGCTCATACTATCTTGGTCATTCCCTATCCCCAAATCTCTTTTCATTTCACCTATCGCTTTGCCCAGTCCACCGTGTTGTTGTTTTATTTTGTCTATTTGTCGTTTTTGTTCATTCAGAAATCGTCGAATCTGTAGCTCTTCAATGGTCATATAATCTCGTTCTTTATTATCAGAATCATCGTCATCATCGATTTCCATAAAATCAACATCATCATTGTCATCATCAATATTTACTTTCTGAATCTGAAAAAAAACAAGAAGAATTATTCGATGTAATGCTTTGACAATAAAAGATAAAAGATTGTATATTTTAATATTTTACTTTTTTTTATAACAGCCTTGATTCAAGAGAGAACTTTCCCAGCCATGCACAGATACAGTAGTAAAAGCAAAGGTCCCTTATCATCATCGCGCTCATGCTCCTCATAGGATAAACGAAGTACATAATTCAAAATGCACTTTAAGGGCGTATGTCTTTATTTATTGGAACTTTTTTAAAAAAACGAAAATTGGTCTGAAGCACATATTGATGTAATATGAATGTATATAAAATGATTTGCGCTCAATTTTAAAAGAAATTATTGCACTTTCAAACCAATTATATTCGGCGAAATACATGAACAGTTCAATTATTATTTTGTCATTTGTGAATCGGGCACTATTAATTACTTTCGCATTGTCTTGTAGGATATTTTTTAATTTGTTCATAACAAAATTCCAATAATTCGCTTGCACGTTAAGCTGTGGGAGAAACCCGGAGGACCCGGAGAAAACCCAGGAGGTTGGACAGGCGACCCTACTCCTTGCCATACAAGAGGAAATCGAAACCATGCCGCTTAACTTCATGACAGATCTTATGATCAAACGCACACACGTTAGGGACGCATTTGATGAAATGCATAAATGTTGGTACTCGTAAGCTTAGTATAGTTTTACTCCCAGTTTCATTGTAAAATCGATTTACATATACGTAAGATTTACTTTGCTTTCTGAAACTGGACTCTGATCCTTATAATACCCTGCATATACGAAACGCTTAATTGATGTCCGTTTTGACGATATTTTATGGTTACGGGGTTAATAATGGCAAGAAGCAGAACCACTAGAAGTTACATGGTTCTTTTGCTTATTCGAACACAATCAAATAAAAACCATCGCCCATAATTACTATCAAGAGTAGGGGTGGTAATGAGCAGACCATGTTCGTTATATAAGGTCTTCAAAAATTCCATTCGAGGGGCGTTTGGTGGCAAAATGATATTGACTAAACTATTCATAATTAATACCGCGTTATATTGACCATCATTCGGTCTTCATTATCCCAGTTAGTGAAGAATAGTTAGGATGCTAAACCCCATTTCAGTTGAATTAGCATCACTCGAAAGTAAAGTATAATAAGCTTTCTCGTTTATATCGGCAATGGTACAGCAATGGTACGGAAAATACCGAGGTTTTTCCGATTGAATGTTTCTAAACGGGAATACCCAGTAGAAAATGAGGGGATTTCCCTAACACACTGTTGCGAATGTAATTCAATTGGGTTTGGTGTGTTTATATTTAATTAAAACGTTTTGTTTGTTTGTTTTGGTGAAAATATTCATTTGCCAAAGTAAAGTGAATAGGAATATCATAGTAGTGTTTCAGAGTAGAACAAAATTTCCTTGAACGGAGTATGAAATACTTCCTGTATGGACTCCAAAGCGTCATAAACGTGCAACACCCCATAAATGTTATTAGCGTCGATTTTGATTTAAAACAAGACATAAAGAAGAAAACATGTATCGTACTTACCCCTCGTGACATTTTTAACATTGATTTGGTTGAATAAACGAATATTATGATGCTTTGTACAGTTTCTACGTGTAATGTCTTCAATTTCGATTAAACCCATGTAACTATTAATAGACCAGTGATGCGTCATCCATTCATTCGGTAACACGTGTGATAACGTAGGAGACGGAAATTTGGTCGTAGCAAATTTGGGAACTAGAAATTTTATATTTTAAATATAGTCCCGAAATCATAAGAAAACATGATATAAGGTTTTTCTTACTGGAATTCTGGGATATTCTCAATTTACGAACATTTAAACATAGCAAGATAAAGTCCTCGACTTGGGTTATGCTGAGGAAGAAAGACTTCAGAAAAAAAACCCTCAGTTTTTCTTTTTCTCGGGTTATTTTCTCCAGTCTTTCTTTCCCCAGCATAACCTCAGTCTCGTGCTTTATCCCACACTTAATCTCTGGAATGGGTTGGCGGATTTGTCTCACATTTTGCGCACATCTGATTTTGACATATGCAATGTAACACCGATCGGCCTTTAGACCCAGAATTTCAATTGTCTCTTTTAAGGGATGGTCCATCATTTTTCACGTGAACGTATTATGATGTCGTCCCTGTCCGTCCGGCCGTTTAAATTTGTTTTTGAACATTCTACAGGTCACCCAAAGATCTCTGATGGGTTCGATCTTGACAGGTATCGGATCGTAACCTCGTGGATTATTGTCCTGATTGTACGAAAAATCGTGTTTTCAGATTGTGACCCCTCTAATCGGCAATTCCCAGTAATGAATCAGCTAGTGGCTACACGAACACAAACCATAATCTAGTATACTATTAGAATAACGTTTGAACAGAGACGTCTTGAAAGCTTTAAAAGTTGGTGTTTAAATGTTTTACATCTCGCAACCTCGACGAAATCTGCAGTTGACCTTGACCCTAACAATCCTGGGTTACAGCTATGGACTCGATCATCCAATATCTAAAGAATGAAAGCGTTTTACTATCCCCGGTTCCTGGGATTTTTTGACTGGGGCAGAAATCAGTTGACCCAACTAAAAAATTTCGCTTGTTATTCTAATTAAAAAATTTGTTACTTATATTTGCAATACTGTGTTTAAAAACAAGTGGTTGTCATTCAAGATACATCCACATTTTGCAAGAAATGGACAGAGAACAAGCAAAACAGAGAGATTTTTCGTACTATCAGGGGCTATATAATGCAGGAAGTTGTGGTCCGATACGCCCAAGTATCAAAAGGAACCCAGATCTTTGGGATGTAAACGTGTATTTTCAGTTTCATCAAAATACTATTTCAGTCCGATTTTCACGAAATTCAAACTCAACTGTCATTATTCGTACTACCAGGGGCTATATAATGCAGGAAGTTGTGGTCCGATACGCCCAAGTATCAAAAGGAACCCAGATCTTTGGGATGTAAACGTGTATTTTCAGTTTCATCAAAATACTATTTCAGTCCGATTTTCACGAAATTCAAACTCAACTGTCATTATGGTGTAATGGTGATATACTTAATCGAATAAAAAATGTGACTTCTAGAGGGACCACAAGCTAAAAATGCGATTTTTCAAACAATCAGGGGCCATAATCCATGACATTACGGTCCGATATGCGCGAATATCGAAACCGAGATCTTTGGGTTGTGAACATACATTTTAAGTTTCATCAAATTCAGATTTGCGTACAAGGTGCGGCCATTTTGTCGGGCAGTTTCGGTCCGATTTTCACGAAATTCGAACTCAGCCGTCATTATGCTGTAACGGTAATATATTTAAACGGTTTTTAATGGAATAAAAATTGTGACCTCAAGAGGGACCACAAGCTAGAAACGTGATTTTTAATGCAATCAGCGATCATAACCCAGGAAATTATGGTCAAATATGCCCCAATATCGAATGGAACCGAGATCTTTGGGATATAAACTTATATTTTAAGTTTCGGCAAAATCTGATAAAAGTTGTGACCTGTAGAGTGACCACAAACAAATTGTGCAATGACGTCCGGACGGACAGGGGCGACGACAATTTTTGTTTAGCAGAATCTTATCCCATCAAATAAAGGTATATCCAAAATTAAAACTTTTATGTTTAAAATAACAACACACACCTAAAAAAATATCAAAAAATACTGAGCTTTATTATTTTTAAAAAGTTGGTAAATTGCAATTTATTTTGTCACCGAAAAAAAATGAAAACAAATTTAGGAGATATGACTGCACACAACAAGTAATATCAAATTGACCATATTATGCATCAATGAGTAATAAACAAACTAATAATAATAATAATGAAGTGAATATTTATGATAAAGTTGATATAATTTATGATAAAGTTGATATAATTTATGATAATGTTGATATAATTTATAATAAAGTTAATATAAGTTTTTCTAAAACTTTTATGTACATATACATATCAATGTTCGGATAATTAACATTATTAGGTAAAATGACAAATTATACTATACATGTACTTCTTTTAAACATATCTAATTTGCATCACAATTGTAACAACATTTCAAACTAAAATAATCAAACTTTAACAGGTTTGTGAGCACAAGAAAGGAATTAGATAATGAGTTTATCAGTAATATATCCATAGATATATAAGATCTGTGCAATGGAATCAAAATTATGTAAATGTAAAAACAGTTTTGGAATGACATAAAAAATATATTCAATAACAATAAATTCAATGTGTGATATTTTATAAAAACAAAAAGGACCAGCCTTCTTTAAATAGGATATAAGCTTATTGAATGTTATGTTAAAAAATCAATTATTGGGAATCAATTCAAAAATAAAACTAAGTTTAGTTTCCAGGCCTGAACAACATTTAAAATCCCCAGATATTTTAGTAGGATCCTATATATTTACAGATACAGTTCGACTGCTAAAATACTTAATGAAATTTAAATAAAATATCAATTCAATGTATAAAAAAATCAGATCATGAAACTATATGTATGTGTACAAAACTCTTTTTTAAGTTATTAGAACTATATAGTGAGCTGATCCATCTGGAAATAATTTGGGGGAATGATTTCACATAGGGATTATAGAGTAGGATGGAGGGGGGGGGGGGTTACACAGTGAGAAGGGTTTTGCATAGGGGGGAGTGTTTAACAGAGAGACAGCAGGGTTTTAAACAGGGAGAAGGCTTTACTTGTTTCCAACTGTCAATTCAGAAATAACCTGTATGAAGTAATCTATTTCAATGGCTGAAGAACAGCCTTGGAGTTGGACACTTTGAACTTGGTAAATATATAAAAATATTATACTTTCAAATGGGCTCTCAATACTATAGAATTTGTTTTCAATTTGAAATTTTTAATGATCTATTGTCATCTTTTTAAAACACATATCCTCCGTAAAGACATCTGAACACAGATACACACTATTAATTGGGTTTCCGAATGAATGTTTTGTAGTACTACCGGACTTCTTTATTTGTTGTGTTCCTTGTGATCGTAAATATTACTACAGCAACAATGATTTCACAGCTTTATTAGTAAACTGGAAATAACTTTGCAGGTTCCTCGTTCTCAAATATATAATGACTGGTAAGAATCTCTGGGTGAGCTCTAATCTAGCTCTCCCCTACACCCTAATTTATACCCCCTACTTTCCCAGGTCTTTAATAACCTTGACGTGAATTTCCACGCCATATAAGGAATAAAACTCTATATTTCCCACAACCAAGACAGGCAACATTACCTATTTTTGGTCAACCGACCATAGGTCAATAAACAGCTAGAATTTGTGGACTATTTTGACAATGATTATAATTTAACTAAAACATCACTGTTTTTTACAAACAACTATAACCACGTTCATTTAGTACTTATGATTTGACTTTACAGACCAAATTGAAGAGACAATTTTATAAAGAGCCAAAATTGTCTCAAGGGCCATAGTGCTACAGTTTTTCGTACAAATATTTATTTTAATATGAAGATACACAACTTATGCCATTTTCCTCTAAATACTAGTGATTGTCGATGTTTTAGTGAAATACATGTATGGTGAATAAATTAAATACTGTCAACTATTACTGTACTCATTAACAACCTTGGAGTTGGATACTTTGAACTTGGTAAATATATAAAAATTTAATGTTTTGTTGAGAAAAAAAAAAAAGGAATTAATTTTTGTATCAATTTGTTGTCAATTCTATATTTTTGCTGGTTAACTAAAAAGAGATCTCCTAAAAACAATTATCCCAATTTGAACATGGTGAGGGATTTTGTAAATAAGGAGTGTTATATCATAATAAGGAGTGTTATTGTAATAAGGAGATTGATTTTGTCCCTTCATAAGGTACATGTATTTAGAGTACAAAATTGGGGGTATATATATTAGGGACTTACTTCTAAATGGCATACATTGCACAGTGACACAACGTACACGTTGTATATTAATATAGAGAGAGAGAGAGAGAGAGAGAGAGAGAGAGAGAGAGAGAGAAATGGGGTTTAACGTCCATTCGACACAAACTAGGTCATTTCGGGACTAACATATGGTTAATTTTATTTCATTAATTCGCTTGCCCGTAGGGGTCTTTAGCAGTGGGAGGAAACCGGAGGACTCAGAGAAAACCCACGAGGTTGGACAGGTGATCCTACTCCTTGTCACGTACAACCGGGGAATCAAAACCACGCCAGTTGAATCAATGACAGGCTGTATGATACAGCACGCACATGCTAACCATTCTGCCATCCAACCCCCCGTATATTAATATACCCTGATAAACCAAGACAGTAGGCTTATCTAATAGTTATTAAAGTTGTCAATTATTAAAAAAATACTTAATATGGATTTCCATCATCAATAAAGATTAAATTTGAATTCGACTGACATGCAGTTTTGTGCATAGTTATATGATTTCAATTCAACTGAAATGTAGTCTGGTGCATAATTAAATAATTTTGTGCTTAGTGACAATACAGTTTGTATATGAACACAAGGTTATTTACTCCAGTAAAAATTTTATCTTTACTAATACAATCATCACCAAAAACACCATGACATTTAAATTTACTTTTACATAAGAACTGCCATTATCTCCGTCATCTTTCTTTTGAAATGGATTTTTTCCTGGCGGTAAATTTCCAACCAAAAGATTACTTGGATATTCTGTTTCGAGAACTGAACACCAGTTTTCAATATCGTTATCTGAAAATAAAATCAATTATGGTATATGTATTCAGTACTCCTGAAAAGAATTACTTTATCCAAACGGGGTCTTCCCATATCGCTGACTCATCAGAATTTCGAAAGTCGACCGTGGCACTCTTTGATGGGTTAAAAACGGATTAAAAGCGTTAATGAGGCAGGGACCAGTCATTATTAATATAGTTCACTTAAAATGATTTTTATCAGAATTCAACTCACTCACTAATTAATAAAATAAATATACATGTATTTCATTTAAATTACATGAATTTGAATTTTGTCAGAATTCAACTCACATTCGAAACATAGATATGAACAAGGAAGAATGAATTTGTTAGAATTTTTGGACTATATTGGACACTTTATTGGACACTTTATGCGTGCAAAAAGTTAAAATTATGTGTTATGTTATGTGTTAAAGGTTGTTATAAATTTTTAAAAAATAAATGCTCCCAATATTATCTTCTTAATTAGTTTTATCGTTCATCTTGGGTCTATTGTTCTTTGCCACTCAACCCCTTAACACCGACCAAAATTTTTCACCTAAAACTCGGCGAGTCGTCGATATGGGAATGAACCATCAAAACTATTTACATTGTAATGGGATGGATTTAAATTTTTAGAAAACTAATGGTGGATGTAATAATTTCAATACACAACTGCTGTTTTCTGAACACTTGTAAACTAGATGCTTGTCCACAAAACAAAATGGTTGTATTGACAGAGAGACCCACCATCGCCCCACCCCCCACCCACACCACCACCACCAACCCTTGTTTGTTTTGATAGGTTAGAATGAGACACTCTGCTCCACTCTAAAGCTAACTTACCACCAACTTCACTCATTCTTATTCTGTACCACATATCAACATCCGTTTCTTCACAATTATCACATAATAATTCCACGTATACTGTATTACCAACTGCTGTATTACATTTACGTAAAAAACCCTCCTATAATAAACATGTAAAATATTATGTTAAAGGCACGATAAGAAAAACAATCATAAATATGTTCGGAAGATATGAAACTGAAACAGGGTTTAACATACTACTGTTCTGCACCGACTGGGCTTATGAAGATGGGCATACTGCATACTGTATACTATCAGGGAAACTTTCCGGGACAGTGGCACTATAGCCTACTCTTCCTGCAACACTGACAAAGGGGAACCATGCCAGAAAATCCCGATGAACTTCTGGGTCAACACTGCATGGGATTGAACATGTGACCTCCAGTTTAGCCCGACAGCGGAAGTACGGCCTACGCTTAAATCAAATTCAAAATGACAAGAGTTCCTTTATGTGCACGCAAATGTGTACACCACTGACAAGGGGGAACCATGACAGAAAACCCTGATGAACTTTCTTGGTCAACTAAGGGATCGAACAAGGAACCTCCAAGTTATCGAGCTTTGTTTTCTTAATTAAATGTTAATAATTATTTTGTGTACATTTAAACATGAAGTAAGCTTTAAAAATAAGATATGGTATGAAAAATGCAAGGTCAACATCAACCACTTTAAAATCTACCCCATTACAATTAAGATGAAAAATTAGAAAATAAAATTACATCACACAGGGGCTCATCAATTTTCCTTTCCTTCACACTGAAAGATAAAAAGGAAAAGCGAATTACATAAGCGTAGAAATAAGGCACCGGTTAAAAATCATGTCTGACATAAATTCAGGTTTTATTAGGCACTATCCCTCTTGTACTTGTCATTAAATTATAGGGAGATTCTAATTTTAGACCGGTTGGGGAGGTTCGGGTAATTTCCGGAATCTAAAATGGCCGCTTTATATATAAGTATTTTGGGGAATACTAACCTGAACCTTAACCCTTTTAAGAGGGGTAATAGGTAAATTGAATCCAAGTTAAGTCTTCTAAAAAAGGGTTAGGGTTCGGGTTAGTATTTAACAAAATTCTCATTTATATAAAGTGGTCATTTTGGACTCCGGAAACACACGAACCTCCCCTATATGAGGCACTGATTTGTTTTTTTTTCTGTATTTTGATTGGTATTTTCAAAAAATGTTTATAATTTTCTGATAAAAAGTAAGTTGATTATCAAACAATTTAAAGTATAAACTAACCATATTTTTGTTGATGGCACAGTTTCAATCTAAAAATAAGTAAATATAAATAATTACACAATATCAGAGCCAAGTCAAATTGTTAAACACATAAACAATGATATCCATTTTACACATTGCTCCTTGGCTTACAAGTCAACCAATGAAATGAAATGAAACAGGGTTTAATGTCCTACTCTGCTAATGAAGACGGGCATGCACCGTACAGTTTGCTATGGGGGAACTACACTCGGACAGCGGCACTAGGACCTACTTTTATATCGAATTACAACTGCCAGGGGATCTTTTATGTGAATGCCAATGTGTACACGGGACCTCTGTTTTCCATCCCATCAGAACAACTACATGTTTTCCTCTGCCAGGCCCTCTGCCCTGCACCACTGACCAAAGAGAGTCATACATGACAATCCTGCTGAACTTTCTTAGCTAATTCAGGGATCGAACATGGGACCTCCAGGTTAGCAGAGCCAACGTCTTACTCACTGGACAAAAACTGACCATAAAATGCTCTTAATACAAAACTAGGTCATTCCAGGATTAATATATGGTAATTAATATTCCATAGTGATCAGACGTGGGAGGATTCCAGACACTATCAACGAGGTTTGACCGCCATACCTACTCCTTGATACATACTGCACTCATAACATATGCCGATGACAGAACTGTTCTACAGCTTCATGTTAAGCCATTTGCCATACACCCCACTCCCACACAACTATATAAACAAATTTCTGTTGAAGAACAGACACTCAATCTACCATGTATGGTGGGGGGTGGATGACCGAATGGTTAGTGTGTGCTTGTTGCATCATAAAGTCTGTCATTGAGTCATGGCATGGTTTCGATTCCCCGGTTGTATGTGACAAGGAGTAGGGTCACCTGTTCAACCTTGTGGGTTTTCTCCGGGTCCTCCGGTTTCCTCCTACTGCTAAAGACTCCTATGCACAAGCGAATTATTGAAATAAAATCTAACCGTATGTTAGTCCCAAAATAACCTAGTTTGTGTCAAATGCCTGTTAAAACCCATTTCTTTCTACTCTACATGTATATGGTTGCTTCTACATGAGCTGCAGAACAGAAGGATGTTAAACCCAATTTCATTTCTAATGTGGTTGGAAGATGGTTATGTCGCATAACGCTCGCAAAGTCTACTCCATTTGTTTTCAGGTTTATACCAGTTTTCTCCCATTGTTAAAAACCCCCATACACACACAATTATTGAAACAACAATATACTAACATCTCCCTCAATATCTCTCAAAATACAGCAATTAATCTGACAGCAATTTAGGGTGTTACATTATTTCACTTTACAAAAACTCACCATGACTTCAAACATTCTACCAGCAGCGTTAGTAACTTTAATACATGGATCAGGATGGTCTGTTTTATCAAAATATACTGTAGCTTTATCATAACCTAATGGTCGTCTATCATTATTGTATGAAGAATAATTCCTGGCAATAGACAAAATATACATTTTATTCGTGAATGGATCTACCATATTTTTGGGTAGATTAGGAGCACATTTTTACCAATTAGAGAGAGAGAGAGAGGGATTAGAGAGAGAGAGACAGAGAGATGGGGATTAACGTCCAATCGACACAAACTAGGTCATTTTGGGACTAACTTATGGTTTAATTTTATTTCAATAATTCGCTTGCACGTAGGGATCTGTAGCAGTGGGAGGAAAACTGGAGCATCCGGAGAAAACCCACAAGGTTGGACAGGTGACACTACTCCTTTTCATGTACAACCGGGGATTCGAAACCATGCCAGTTGACTCAATGACAGGCCTTATGATACAGCGCGCACGTGCTAACCATTCGGACATCCAACCCCCCTCATACAGATAAGCATATCTAAAAATGTGACTGATGTCCCAAATAACCAGGAAAAAAAAAAATAACAGTCCTAAGATTTTTGTAAAGTCTAATATACCATAAATCAATCAGGAAGACTCTTTTGATGCCCTAGCTAGTAACCCCAAAAACTAAGTCTAATTCTTTTCCATGTGGCAAGTACAAAGTTTGATAAAGATATCTTGCAAAATGGAAGCACAAAAACTATTAAATTCGAGAAATTTCTGAATTAGAAAAAAGCCCACACTATAATAGGTTGATGTGTGTACAAAGTTCCATGAAAATATCCAGAAACAAGACCCAGGTTCCATGAATAGACAAAAGGAATGACTTGAGGCAGGCTATTTTAACATTCTTTCTTAACACTGTTCAATGCTCTACAATAAGTTCATAATAAATACTATTTGTGTTCATCAACCCAAAATCTGTGTACACATTGGCATACACGTAAAAGATCCATTGGCAGTTGGAATTTGATATAAGAGTAGGCCATATAGTGTCACTGCCTAGGCAAAATTTCCCTCATAGCACACTGTATGATGTATGGACTTCTTCATTAGCCCAGTCAGAGCAGAACAGTAGGCAGTTAAACCCCATCTCATTTCATTTCATTTGTCAACCAAGAAATAATACTAGCAATGAAACAAGAGAATAGAGGTCAACATAGTATAATTTACATCAAAAACAGCAGAATGGAATATAACAATAGCATATGGCATGTCAATATAAATGAAATGAAATGGGGTTTAACGTCCTACTGTTCTGCTCCTATACTGGGCTAATGAAGACGGGCATATGCCATACAGTGTGCTATGAGGGAAATTTTGCCCGGGCAGCGGCACTATCGCCTACTCTTATATCGAATTCCAACTGCCAAGGGATCTTTTATGTGCATTCTAATGTATACACGGGACCTCGGTTTTTCGTCTCATCCACATGACTAGACAGCTGTCCTTGTCAGGCCCTCCGTTCTGCACCACTGACAAGGGGAAACCACGTCGGAAAATCCAGAAGAACTTTCTTGGTCAATGCAGGGATCGCATGTCAATATAACAGTAGATTATTTCTTAGTATAATTACAGATCTAGCTCCCGAAAGAATATTTTGTAGATA
This sequence comes from Patella vulgata, assembly GCF_932274485.2. Lineage (NCBI taxonomy): Eukaryota > Metazoa > Mollusca > Gastropoda > Patellidae > Patella > Patella vulgata. The sequence continues at coordinate 53,695,101 of NC_065885.2, forward strand.
TTTAGCTAATTAATTAATGATTAAAATGAAGCTAATTTCAATACAAAACATGGAGAATGTTGTTGTCTCAACCTTGAGAATTAACACTGAAATGTTTAACTACACTGAGGGTTCAAACTGATTACCAACCTGTCATAATTTTCCATATCGATGTAATCATAAATTTTTACAACTGTTTCATCTGAATCACCAACTGGTGGACATTCACTCGTTACTGTAAAATACAAAAAAAGTTTGATGCAAAAAAAATTATTCCAATGACACAGAGCCTTTAAACAAAATGACATCAAATGTGAGGGAAGGATTTGGCACAACAGATAGATAGTAGGGTTAGAGACTCTAATTGAATAAGGAGGGCTGGATGGCTGAATAGTTAGCATGTGTGCGCTGTAACATAAGGTCTGTCACTGAGTCAGTTGGCGTGGCTTCGATTCCCTGGTTGTAATTGACAAGGAGTAGGGTCGCCTGTCCAACCTCGTGCGTTTTCTCCAGGTCCTCTGATTTCCTCCCACTGCTCAAGACCCCTATGCACAAAGAATTATTGAAATAAAATTGAACCATATGTTAGTCCCGAAATGACCAAATTTATATGGAGTGGACCTTAAACCACATTTCTCTCTCTCTTTCTCTGTCTCTCTCAAATTGAATAAGACACTTCATTCCTGTATTACAGTATACCCAGCTGTAAATGGGTACCGGTAGGATTGTGTATGCAATTACACAAAACACAAATGGAATGACTGATGAACGCAGTCTGTTCTCTTTGGGCAGCATAAGTTGGGGCTCTTTCTTGAGATTATTTTAAAGTGCTCAGGGGTAAAGGGAGATAATCAGACTATTCCTGTATCCTGTAATGTTGTAAAGTAATTACCGGGTATGTTCATTGTTGCTCTTGTGCATAATTGTTGGTTATGTGAATAAAGTGTATTATTAATATACATACTATTATTACTATTAATACCATTATGATCAACATTGATTTTTAAGTCATGAATCTCTAGTTATTACATATACTATTAAAATGCTCAGCTGATCGGCTAACAATGTAGGTTTCAGATTAAGTCATGAATCTAAAGCTATTATTATATGTGCTATTTAAATGCTCAGCTAACTGCCATGTAGGTTTCAGATTAATGGTCATGAATCTAAAGTTACTTCATGTACTATTAATATCAAATCAAATACTCTAACTCCATATTTTTTTAGAATTTTAAAATCATGATAGCTTTGTTACAGGACATTCCAATTTGGTTACTTTCAATCACTTATGACATTTTAAACAAGTCAACTTATATTTGCCAGTCATTTTAGGAGATGTTTCTTAATCTGGCATGGAGAGCATTTAGCCATCCTCAGTATCCCCAGTGGTCTCATTCCGTTTTACTCCACTGTATCCTAGGTTCATCCATGGGGTATCCACATATTCAAATTATCCGCCCTTGATCAAAAAACAGTTAACAAATGAGTCTTACGTTCATAACAGTGGTGGCTTGTTCACTCAATTATCAGAAAGGTTGCAAGAAATTTAATATATAAGAAGTGACCTGCACAAAGCATCTTTTCGATGAGAAAGATGTTTTTATGTCAGTTCTTATGTATTTAACGATTTTTTGGTCGATAAAAATAGCACAATCATCAATGGCAGATATTTGAATACGTGTCTCTCCCATGGAAGAACTCAGGGGTTAGTGGAGTGGAGCGGAATGAGACCACTGGGGATACTGAGGAAGGCATTGAGCTTGTTGATTTACCAGGATGTTATATTCAACTGTTCTATTCAACTGCTATATTCAAAGGGTCAATAAAGTGGTTTCACTAATGTTTGATTGTACATACTATATATTTCATTTTTTCTGAATGTATCAGTATTGGGCTTGAAAACAACAAGAGAATCATTGTAGAAACGTATCTCTGATTAAAAATACAGTAATTGTTTTCCATAGAACTGTTGTGTTTTTTTTACTAATTAAACTCCATTATATTTCATTTTATGGCCATTTAAACAAATTGCTGTACGCTAAAACCTCGCAATAACCATTTTAAAAAAAATCGTAAATAGTGCCATTTATACATTTATCAATAATTTTTGAGATTGTTTTATAAAATGGAGCTTAAACTGCTAGAATTTCTAAAGGCTGATTAATGACAGCAAGTTATTCTGACAGGTATAAGCTTACATCCATCTTTAAAAATACAGTTTAAAGATGCAGTATGTAAGAGGTTACATCTGCCCATTACAGGTCTTTATTTTGGCTTCAAATGTGATATAAACTATTATATAGACATTTATTCACATGACAAACCTATACTCATAATCTGGTCTTTAGGCCATTGGATGGCAGAGATTTAAATCGATTAAAAGACATTTGCCATTTAATGATTTAATTCAAAAATGACGAATCAAGGCCCAGTCTTGAATAACAAGTACCGTTGTTACGATAATATACAACCTATGCCTCATCTTGTCAAAACTTCAAATAGTGATAACGTTGCTCAGAATAAAGTAATTTGAATGAAATTATCAATATCTTCATTTTGCATTATCTGTTTTTGAACTATTATAGCAAGAATGACCAGCTCTATATCTAAATCTTACAATGCATCTTTAATACTTACCTTTTTTTAAAAAGCAGAAAATACACAAAGATGAAATCAACACATTAAAATGTATCAACACCATCTTGATTAGATAAACAGGTCAGACCTACTCTGTGTGTATTTAGATAATACTTACTGGAAAATAAAATGATAAAATATATTTTGTAAAAGAAAAAAGTCAATATGTGTGAATACACGAACTAAAAAAGTACATAAGGAATGTGAGTAATGTATCGTAAACCTATTACATTAATACTTTTGAACTGAAACTGATTTGAAATGTGGTTTAAATTATCACTTTTTTGTACCAACCAGGCAAAGACGAGATAGGCATGCCACAACATTTCCCATGATGGACAATTTGTCCTTTTTGTGTGTTAGCTATGTTTTGGGGACAGGCTTTAAGGGGGGGGATGCTTTAACGGGCAGCAGTGTTTAGCGAAAGCTAAAAGTTTACCCTTTTTCCAAATGGTCACAATGGTGCACCTTAAAATTAACACACACATAAAATCCACAAATTTTTATACAATGACTATTCATTTTTCAAAAATTGTCACTTTCTACCCACTGAAAAGTTTGCTGAGATTTACGTTCTTTCAAGCCAGTTTATTTCAGGCAATTTAAATTACAGCTGGCTACTGTCTTATACCTTAATTAGGTTCTTCAATACATTCCCAAGACTCCACAAGATTCAATTTATGTTCTGAACATCACGGTTCAAAATGTGGCAGACAAATCAGTGGTCATAATTAGTCAAGCCGGGTAGGCCTATAATATATAGAACTAAAAATCACATATTACTAGGTAAAGCCAACACTCATACATTCACAAGTTATTGCACCTACATGTAAGTTTGAACTTGTAGATGGTTCAAAACAACAGTTCTTGAAATGTAATGTATCCTGGTTTGAAAAAAAACCCCAAAAAATGAGTCTGACATATTATAGGTAGGCCTACAAAATAAACCCTTCTCTAATCTTATAATACGGTGCATGTCTGCTGTGTTAAATGAAAGCTGGCGATTCTAATTCCTAGACAAAATAAACAGGTATTGACTAGAAGCCAAAATAAAAAAGATTTTGACTTACGTTGTACTTCAACCTGTGTATCAATAATCTTAGTCATAAATATTATTTACAATAGAATAGAACACACCTATAAACAAGTCTTCATCATCCAGACCGACGTCTACAAGGAAATTATGAGTTACCCCCCTTCTAGAAAATTGGAGTTGTCTCCCTTATGCCGTGAATACGTCAACTTATAATTTTTTTATTTTTTTAAACATGTGTACCGGTGAAATAATAATAATAATTATTATTCAACCAAAGCACAGTATTATCATGAAATCGATTTTCTAAACGGCATAGTATCAAAGATATAAAGAAACAATATCTTCGAAGCATTTCAAAATTTTGCAGTAACCCAGCGGGCACGCAACGTTGTTACAACATTGTGACAACGTCAATATTGGTCGTGACGTTGTACAACGTGTTTTCGACCAATATTCGACGTTGTATTTACGTCATATACAGGTTGTTGACACAACGTTGTCACAACGTCATCAAAACGTTATCAAAACGTCATATACAGGTTGTTGTCACAACGTTGTCACAACATTGTCACAACGTCATCAAGACGTTATTCTAACGTCATATACAGGTTGTTGTCACAACGTTGTCACAACGTTATCAAAACGTCATATACAGGTTGTCGTCACGGCGTTGTTACAACGTTGTTACAACGTTGTCACAACGTTGTAACAACGTCTTCAAAACGTTATCAAAACGTCATATACAGGTTGTTGTCACAACGTTGTCACAACGTCATCAAAACGTTATTCAAACGTCATATACAGGTTGTTGTCACAACGTTATCAAAACGTCATATACATGTTGTTGTCACAGCGGTTTTACAACTTTGTCACAACGTTGTCACAACGTCTTCAAAACGTTACCAAAACGTCATTATTATACAGGTTGTTCTCACAACGTTGTCACAACGTTATCAAAACGTCATATACAGGTTGTTGTCACGGCGTTGTTACAACGTGGTCACAACGTTGTCACAACGTCTTCAAAACATTATCAAAACGTCATATACAGGTTGTTGTCACAACGTTGTCACAACGTTATCAAAACTTCATATACAGGTTGTTGTCACAACGTTGTTAAAACGTTGTCACAACATTGTCATAACGTTATCGAAACGTCATATATAGCAGTTCGAACCTTGACCTCTGATTGTCAAACCAAGGTCACCACGAGACTCCCAGGGGTCAATTTAGTTTAAATAGCCACGACCTCAAGGTCGTCGGATCCGATTTGGGATTGGCGAGTTATCTGCCCTTAGACCACACCGCTGTAATGCTCAGCTATTTCACTTTCTAGGGAAATTTGCCCCAAAAATGTCTTCCGATCGCCCCAGGGTTTGGTGACCCGATAGACTGACCCAACATTTGTTCTTCATTTTTTAAAATCGCCAACCAAAAGTCGTGACCTTGACCCGCTAGGGGCCCCGGAAGTATTTTGGTTTTTGAACCCTAGGGGCCTATCTAATAAAGTCAGAACCACTGCACCTTGACCTTCCAAAATGTCATCTTGGTCCACATGACCCCGGTAGGTCAAGGTCATCTGAAAGGGTCAAGGTCACCAAAATATCTACTGAGTTCGATGCTCCCGGGCACATGGTGGGGCCCCTGGTCTGCGCGGCAAATCAAAGGTCATGACCATGGATAGGCAACTCATTGACCTTTCGAATGGGACCTTGACCTTTGACCTGACCCTTGACCTTGGGATCGAAAAAGTCCCAAAACTTCATGTACCACCCAGATATCGCGAATAAATGTCATGGTCAAAGTCGTGACCCGCACCCGCAAGGTCAATTTTGGGGTTGTAACCTGAGTCAAGGTCATGACATTGCCTGACATTCCCTGTTCCCGGCAGCAATTTAGGTAAAAAGTCACATTCAAAATCCCGAGAGAAAGTGAAAGCGGAACTTTCAGAATGTTATTTGGAAGAAAATATTTTGCTTTCTTGTCAGTCAAATAAAGAGCCCCAAATTCGATGATTTTTAAGTATAATAAAACATTTTCACTTTCTTGTCATTGAACACGGCGAATTTGTACTGCATTGATAGCGGATTGAAACATTTCGTCGGGTCCCACTCGGCGGTGTGCGACATCGGTCATTTATTTGTTTTATAATTTTTCGGAAATCATAATTTCCTTTAATGCATTAAAGTTATTGGTGTACTAAATAGGCAATACTGGCTTGCTTTCATGTTGCTGAGCACACGGGTTGGGAAAGCAAGAAAAGGCGTTTGCGTCCGTCAAGTATTATAAAAATGTATTATGAACTGTAAACGAGATGCCTCTCCCGCACCTAAATGTCGCTGTTTTTACATCCGGTGTTTTTCAATTGAAATAATAACACAAAGCACAGAAAATGGTGATTAATGCATATTGTGTAGTGTGCAGCGTTTGCTACACAAATTCAGTGCATAAAACAGGAATTGCAATGCGCTTATCTATAGAAATTGACGTATGATCTTGGGTACAGTTGTATTGGTTAACGACGTAGATCGAGATTTAATAACACAATACAAACTATAATACATTTTATTTAAGGCTTATTGTAAAACAACTAGAAGCTGACAAATATTCCGGTTAATTCTTCAGTAAATTATCTGGTAACACTAGCGGTTTTTTTTCCCGCGGAAACTGATAACGTGACTCTAAATGTTGCCGCGAAAGATGCTTCTGGGACGCCATATTGGTTTTTTGGTTCGTGCCGAAGGTAAGTTCTATTATTTTAACTCTCAACCGGGTATGTGGAAGGGATATAAAAATCGTCAATTGCTTCTTCTAAGGCTAATATAAGATCAGATAAAATTATATTGTATCTTAACACCCCATTAGGCTATTAGAGACAGCATACAAATACAAACAAAACATTAGGCTACCTACGCAACAGCATTATCAATGGCTATAAAACAACAAAAACACCAACTATATTTACATGTATGTAAAACACGCGCACCTATACATACATCATGTAGTAACAGAGACTTATTATTAAGTTGAATATGAAAGCCCCTCGAATATGATTACCGGCAATGTAGGCATGGACTTTGTTGACGACCGCGATGTAAGTGGCGACGTTCATTTCAAAACACACTCAGACTGCAACTGTGCCGAGTGAATTTCATATTTTTAAGTTATATTTTTAAAATGTATTAAAGTAAAGCTTTAAAATAGATGGTATCTATAAACAGTCCTACCTTGATCACTATTGCCAGTTGAGAAATTGGCCAAAATATCATTTTCAACTTCAAATTCAAATGTTTGCAGATAGTTTTTCCATGGGGGGGGGGGGGTAGAACAACAAAGGTGGTAATTGTGTTATTATTTCCGGAGTGAATGATTTTATAAGTGTCATAATGATACCTATGATCCTATAATATTGAGTTGACAGCCTATTGAGCAAAAGATATAGAAATAATTATGTTTTGACTTTCTTAGAAAATATGAAATTCTTGCTTTAACTATTAAAACTAGCTGGACCAGCTGCATGATTGTGTCAGTCCGCTCAGAATACACGAGTCTAGGCCAAGCGACGTAGAATTTAGAACCGACGTGATCTGCACTAGTCTAGGCTAGACATTTGCGTTGATGTGTTGCGCAAGTAGATCTAATCTAAATGAAATCTCTCATCATTAGTTTTTTCATATTACTCATATACATAGCCGTTAAACGAATAATTTGCGACACATAGCAAGCCATTTGATCTATTCTACACGTCACTGGGCTATTTGATTTGACGGAGTTTTGTTACCCACGGCAAAATCTCGATCGACGTAGACTTAACGCAATTTTTATCATTCGGTTTCACTAAACAAATTATTAATAAAAACAGCCGTAGATCGACATCTAATAGTGCTAATGTAAATTTAATAATACTATTCCGGTATAAAAAAAAGAAATAATAATAAAAGAATAATGAAATCAATTCAATCTCTTTTAAGTATTTAAATGATCATTTTAAGTAGATACCGTTATATTACTGAGCGCCATGGAAAACGCATCACTTTTTTTCCCAATTATTTTATTACTAGTTGGTTTTGTATGTATAATATTATGCAATACTATGAACTATTGTTTCACACAATGCTCCCAAACGCAAAAAATTTCGGCCCGTGTGCACAAAAAAAATTGCATGAGATGCACATGAAAAACCCAATATTCACGTGCAGCATTGTGTGTGAGCCATTTAAAAGCATGTTTTCAACTTAATGTGTTGTACATGAACTGTGAAACGTCAATTTGTCGTAATTTGTTGTTGGACGTGTGAAGGAATCGAGCTAGAGATGCCGAGACTTACTGAAAATCAACGGAATGAAGCCATGGGAATGTCCAGGGCTGGCATGTCTACGCGTGCTATTATTGCCAAACACCTCAATTGTCATCAGTCCACTACTGTAAGGTTGGTGGAACGTATTCGAGTTACTGGATCAACGCGTGACCGTCAACGTCCTGGTCCACAACGCGTTACAACCCAGGCTCAAGACCGCTACATCCGGGTCACTCATCTGCGTGACAGATTCTGCCCAGCGACTCAAACATGTGCGGCAGTGGTCGAAAGACAAGGACCAGTAAGTGCCAACACCGTAAGACGTCGTCTAAGAGAAGTAGGACTCGACGACGACCTTATGTTGGAGCTATCATTAGGGATCATCACCGTCAGCGGCGTTTGATAGGGGCTCAAGGACACACCAGACATGGAGAAGAGTAGACTGGCAAAGTGTGCTCTTCAGTGATGGGAGTTGCTTTCATCTTTATCACGCTGATGGCCGTCAACGTGTGTGGAGATGTCTTGAGGAACGTCTTGCAGACTGCTGCGTCTTCGAAACGAATCGATGGGGTGGGGGAAGTGTAATGATGTGGGGAGGCTTCACATTTCATCACCGGACCGCCCTACACATTTGCAGGGGTCGCGTTAATGCTGTAACCTACCGTGATGATGTCTTGCAACCAATTGTTGTTCCGATGTTTCGAGCGCACCCACAACTTCAGCACTTCCAACAGGATAATTCACGTTCGCATACCGCCCGTTTTAGTATGGACTTCCTGGCTGCTAACAACATCAATGTCTTGAACTGGCCAGCCATGTCTCCGGACATGGCACCAATAGAACATGTCTGGGATGAGATTGGACGCCGTCTGTATCGGAGACCACAGATGCACACCATTGCTGCTTTAGAAGCTGCTCTTGTCCAAGAATGGAACAATTTGCCCCAGGCCTTCTTTCAAACATTGGTTAATTCCATGCGACGTCGCTGCACAGCGTGCGTAAAAGCCCGTGGAGGACACACGCGCTACTGACATCTGTGCCGTACTTTTGGTTTTGACCCCTCTGACTTTGTAAAAAAAAAAATATTTATTAAACGTTTTTTAAATGTTTTAAGTGTAAGTTTTTCAGAAGTTTTCGATAAATATTGATAAAAATGTTTAATATAATATGTTTAGATAACGTTCATAATTGATGTTTTCTTACAAAATTTTCCATTAAAACGTAGTACCGTAAATATGATTTTTTTAAACGTTTATGAACCGTTTATAAAGAACCCGCAATGAATAGGTAACAATTACCTATACACGCCATTTGAAATTTTTTTTTTTTAAAAAACATTTATTAAACGTTTATTACACCTTTAAAACTTAATTACGTTCATAACTTAATTGCAAAATATCTATATTTAATGTACCGGTATATAAAAAAACCCAATAAAGGTCAAGATTAATTATCTTATACATATTTTATTTTAAAACACACCCAAGGTTGACAGTTGGCCCAATCAAATTTAAACATCTTTCCGCCAAAAAGGAATCCCAGCCAAACCGGCATGGCTGCTTTTTTAGAGCTGTGATAAACTATCGAGTTTTATAAGTTGCTAGAAGGCGTAACAGTTGAGAATTAGGTATGTTACGATTAATTAATATTTTGTGTCCATTTAGTGTTTTTATTTTATAATTGTATTGCATTTTAATCATTTAGTTTTTGGTCATTTGCTATGTCTGGATTTGGAAAGAGCTATTTCAATCTATGTCTGGAATTGGAAGGGGCCATTTCAATATTTATAGTATTGTATAATGGACTTTCCCATTATCTATTATCTTTAAATTTATAGGGTTACCAATTTCATGAATTGTTTAGATAAGTTGATACTACCCCAAGCTTTGCAGGGAGTGTTAATAATAATGTAACGTGTACAAAACTTCGAGCAGGAATTAATAAGACATTAATTTCCCGTGATATATTACAAATGACAAATGCTATATGAACTTTGTGCTGTATGAACTATTAATATAGTCTTTAGTGAATGAAAACATATTTGGCTACCATTCCTGGTTTTGAATGTCAAATATGATATGAAAACGAATATCGGTTTGTAATTTTTTTAACCGTTTCACCAGTAGTAACCGATGAACGGTTAACCAAGTCGCTGTATACATCTTAATTATTAGGCAACCAAGTCTACGATCTTAATTAAAAAGATAGGTTGACACGCAACAAAACATATATGCTCTGAAAATTAAATCTTGTACTTTGTCGATCTACGGACAGGTGGATATAATGCCGGGCTAGTGCGACTGTTAACACCACAGCTCTTTAATTACATGCTTGTGGGTTTTAGATTTAATTCAAGTGAAGGGTAATTTTATTATTAAATGTACAACATCAATATCCATGAGCATACACCTGCATAATTGAACTGACATTGATTGTAAATATTACAGTGATTGAAATATAATAATATACTAGATGTGTTTCATTTATTTCATGTTATAGCTATAGGTAACCCATCTGATGAGCCTTGGTGGTTACCAGTTTAAAGTCGTATTCTTTCTTTTGAAAACAAATTGATAAAATAATCGTACATTCGTTTTCCAATCGTCTTCGTCTTAAAGGAGTCAAGTCTCTAACTCAATATCATCCACAGTCTTCGACATTGCAACCATGGGACTCATTGTTTAATTAAACCCAACATCAATGTTGTAACCGTAAAAAGATGGGCTTCTAATGTCCAATATTTAACACAAAGTTAAAGTTTTGAAATTGCCACACGAATCGCGTGCAAGAATGCTTTCAAATTTCATTTGTAATAGAGAGACTCGAAGAATGAAGTTAAATATACCCAAGAGAATACTATATGCGGGTGTAAACTTGAATAACCAGATGCCAAAGACTGGCATTCAGTTTGGACTCTTCGCGTATGGGGGATTGGATGGCCGAATGGTTAGCACGCGCACGCTGTATCATACGGTCTGTTATTGAGTCAACTGGCGGGGTTTCGATTCCCCGGTTGTACGTGACAAGGAGTTTGGTCGCCTGTCTAACCTGGTGGGTTTTCTCCGGGTCCTCCGGTTTCCTCCCACTGCTAAAAAGACCCCTACGCGCTAGCGAATTATTGAAATAAAATTGAACCATGTGTTAGTCCCGAAATGACCAAGTTTGTGTCAAGTGGACGTTAAACCCCATTTCTCTCTCTCTCTTCGCGTATTTCGCCGAACATAACTGATTAGACATTACAGTAAAAACAGAAACGATTGAATGTAAATCAGTTAATATACAAACATATTACATTATTATATGCGTTGCAACCCATTTATGTCCATTTCTAGGTGTCAAGGAATGGAAAGTCAAAATTCGTGGTATTGTCAAACGCATAAACAGTATGTCTTTTTATTTTAACAGGTTGATGTCTAATTCCCTAATGGCCCAATTTAATTTAAAGGGAAATAAAGGGAGGCGGTCCATAATGGACTTAGAAATTTACAAAGTTGTCAGAGGTTTGTTTTTATCATACTCAATTTACGAACATATCCTTAAATATCGGATAATCAAACATGGTATGGGCATACACGAGTTTTTATTACTTCATCGATGAGTGTTGATCTTTTTATACGCCGACATTGAAATGTGGTCGTATGTTGTCCTCGCCCCCGTCCGTTCGTCCGTCGGTCCGGCGTCCACAATTGCTTGATCACTTAAAAAAATCTTGTGGACGCTCTAGAGGCCAAACTTAATATCCGATTGACTTTAAATTTATACACAGTGTTTAAGGTCATGAGACGAAGAAGCCTATTGATTTTCGGCGATTTCCGATAATTACTGCCAGAGTTATGGCCCTTGGTCACTTCAAAATATCTTGTGGACGCTCTAGAGGCCAAAGTTAATATCCGATTGACTTAAAATTTATACACAGGGTTTAAGGTCATGAGACGAAGAAGCCTATTGATTTTCAGCGATTTCCGATAATTACTGCCAGAGTTATGGCCCTTGATCACTTCAAAAAATCTTGTGGACGCTCTAGAGGCCAAAGTTAATATCCGATCGATTTTAAATTTATACACAGTGTTTAAGGTCATGAGACGAAGAAGCCTATTGATTTTCAGTGATTTCCGATAATTACTGCCAGAGTTATGGCTCTTGATCACTTCAAAAAATCTTGTGGACGCTCTAGAGGCCAAAGTTAATATCCGATTGACTTTAAATTTATACACAATGTTTAAGGTCATGAGACGAAGAAGCCTATTGATTTTCAGCAATTTACGATAATTACTGCCAGAGTTATGGCCCTTGATCATTTTGAAAAATCTTGTGGACGCTCAGTTAATATCCGATTGACTTTAAATTCATACACAGTGTTTAAGGTCATGAGACGAAGAAGTCTATTCATTTTCAGTGATTTTCGATAATTACTTCCAGAGTTATGGCCCTTGATCACTTCAAAAAACCTTGTGGATGCTCTAAAGGCTAAAGTTAATCTCATTGACTTTATACACAGTGTTTGAGGTCACGAGGCGAAGAATCCTATTGATTTTCAAAGATTTCTGATAATTACTGCCAAAGTTATGGCCCTTGATCACTTTGAAAAATCTTGGGGACGCTCTAGAGGCCAAAGTTAATATCCGATTGACTTCAGATTGATACACAGAGTTTAAGATCTTGAGGCAAACAAGTATATTGATTTTCAATGAATTGACTTCAGATTGATACACAGAGTTTAAGATCTTGAGGCAAACAAGTATATTGATTTTCAATGAATTTTTATGACTTGAAACAGCTAAATCCATGGTACAGTATTAAAAGTTTTGTATACAAAACGTTAGCATGGGGCAGAACTTTATAAAAACCTAACAAATTCTAATGGTTTTCTGAGTTGTTGCTCTTAATCAGATTTTAGTGTATTATAAATGTTTCATTACCGAAAAAAGTAAAAATATGTGACAACTGTTGTTGACTGCCTGGACGATTTAGCTACTGTGGGCGTATGTTTCGTTGCCTGGCAACCTATCTTTATGACTTGGACAGCTAAATCCATGATACAGTATTAAAAGTTTTGTATACAAAACGTTAGCATGGGGCAGAACTTTATAAAAACCAAACAAATTCTAATGGTTTTCTGAGTTGTTGCTCTTAATCAGATTTTAGTGTATTATAAATGTTTCATTACCGAAAAAAGTAAAGATATGCGACAACTCTTGTTGACTGCCCGGACGATTTAGCTGCTGTGGGCGTATGTTTCGTTGCCTGGCAACCTATCTTTTTTGTAATTTAACACCCATGCCTTTCTTACACGTACAAATTTATGGAGAATATGAAAGTAATAACACAAGCGATGTCTCATATAGAATGTGTTATTGGGTCATATATAATATAATTTATATGGGGTTTAACGTCCTACTGTTCTGCTCAGACTAGGCTAATGAAGATGGGCATGCGCTATACCGCGTGCAATGAAGGAAAAATTTGCCCGGGCAGCGGCACTATGGCCTACTCGAATTCAAACTGCCAAGAGATCTTTTACTTGCACGTCAATGTGTACACGAGGCCTCGGTTTTTCATACCATCCAAACGACTAACAGTTGTCCTTGTCAGGCCTACTGAACTTTCTCGGCAAATGTAGGGATCGAAAATGCGACCTCCAGACAAGCGAGCCAGCGTTTTACCCAATAAGCCACCTTTGGTCCATAATTCATGGGATGCAGAATTATCTGTTACAGCTTTAGGACCACCTTTTTGATCGGACTGAATTATATAATTTACAAAATTTGACAGAGTAAATATACAGTTTTTTGTATTCTTCAGATAGTGTAATGATCAGTCAGCCGAGCTGCAATGAAGCCGAGATAATAACAGCAGTTTCGGCTCATCTAAAATATGAGCCGGACAGAAGAGGGACCAATTAAGTACATGTACAGTTTAAATTTGTTTATTACATGTCATATTTTATTATAATCTTTATAAGCCATTTTAAGTTCTTTTATCATCCATTTAATTTTATTTTATTTTCTATGTGTGATGTCCACAAAATGTTAACTGCGCCATTGAGCATTGAGTGTTTTATATTGGTAATAGGCGCATTATAAATAATAAATTATTATTATTATTACAGTACCAATTGCATTGAAATTACTTTCTCATTTTTAGCAATATCATTCATTACCCATTACATTGAAAGTAAATAATTACATTTTATTACTATTTAAAGATTAGTGCTAATTTAGCATTTAATCAATCAGATTTAAAGACATGCATACCATTGGATAGTTCGCACTGATGTTTATATATATATATTCATATCTTTCTCATTTTATTTATTTGTGTATATATGCTTGAAAACGACTTGTGAAATCTTGTTGAAACGTTGCAGTGAAATAAACCATAGTAATTGTTATTTCATAAAAGTGCGTTATTTGATTATGTTCTAATTACTAAATGCCATTCAAAGAATGCGCCATTAAATGTAATTGAAATGTAATTGACCATTACATGATTTTCGGAATGTAATTAATTACATTTCCATTACTCATTACTTTTGAAATCTTCCATTACTCATTACATGACCATTACGTAAAATTTAATGATCAGATTCTATTACCTTTACCCATTACTGCAAAGTTATATGACTCTAGCATTAATATTGACTGTAATATAATCGTTTGAATTGAATGTTTTGAAACTACGTACTGTCCTATTAATTGATACTGATTTTATTCAGAAAGAAGCAATTAGATTGGTTGTGATGGGACACAATAACTTTGATTCTAATTGAGTGAGGGTGTTGAAACTTCGCGTATCGTTTCACTATGTCAAAACCGTGGCCCAAATCTGTCGGGCATTTAAGCACACACCCCCCCCTTCCCCGAACACACACCTAATTTAACTTCCATCGTGCCCGGCCGCCTATTCCCGTCTTCGTTAGTCCAGTGGGGGCAGAACTGTAGGGAGTTCGGATGGGGCTTATACTGGGTTTTATACAACCTCAAAACAACAAATTCTGACGTCGTGACAACTTTTCGCCAACCACCACACAACGTTGAAAAACAACAAATTCTGACGTCGTGACAACTTTTCGTCAACCACCACACAACGTTGTGACAATGTTGCTTGAACGTCCGTACAGAGTTGTCACAACTTTTCGTCAACCACCACACAACGTTGTGACAATGTTGCTTTGACGTCCGTACAACGTTGTCACAACTTTTCGTCAACCACCACACAACGTTGTGACAATGTTGCTTTGGCGTCCGTACAACGTTGTCACAACTTTTCGTCAACCACCACACAACGTTGTGACAATGTTGCTTTGACGTCCGTACAACGTTGTCACAACGTAAGAGTTTGTTGCAAAACAACCTACAGCTGACCTATTTCAGACGTTGTGATACAACCCCTGAACAATGTTGTCACAACGTTGTGTGCCCGCTGGGAAGTGAGTAAGGCGTCCCATGGAAAGCCTCATGACATAAGAATTAAAATATTTATCATTCTATGGCCAATAAAAATTTAGGCACTTTGATGTGTTGATTTTCTTAATGTGAAGTCGGCATCTGTCTACAATTTCAATTTCGGATTCACTGATAGGGGTAGAAAGGGATGATATAGGCCCAGCTGAAGTGAAACCTAGGTTTAGAAACTAAGTGACCTTCGCATAATATTTCGAAACTAAATTCAATCGTTCAGATTTTGTCTCTAATCGGATTAACATGTTCAACCCAACCCAAAGTTTTATTTTGACCTAAATCAAATGTGTTAAGGAGTTAAGTCAGTATCACCCACGGTCTTCGAAATTGCAAAGACGACTTGTTGCCCAATTTACAGGAGCTAAGTCGCTAATAATTGGGACCTAGAAATTGACACAAATGGGTCGCAACGCATACAATAATGTAATATGAATGTATATAAATTGATTTACATTCAATCGTTTCTTTTTTACTGTAATTTCTAATCAGTTAGGTTCGGCGACATACGCCAGTATTTTCAATCGAATGTCAATCTCTAGCGTCTGGTTATTCCAGTCTACGCCGATGGTATTTATTGGGCATGCTCTCCAGATAAGAATATAGCCTCACCATTTGACATGACTTGTGGAATATGCCTAGCCTCGTTTTTAGAGTCCCTTATTACAAATAGCACTGAAACGCATTATGGTACACGATTCGTGTACCAATTGTAAAATGTTTATTTTGTCTTATATATTGGATATCAGAAGGCCATCTTTTCCCGGTAATATCACAACATCAATGTTGATTTAAATCGACAAATAAATCGTATTTTCAATGTCGAAGATTTTGGATGATATTTAGTTAGAGACTTAGCTTCTTTAAATCAACATTGATGCTGTTATCTTACCGTGAATTTGTGGACTTCACAAATGACAAAATGAACATTTTATAATTGGCACGCGGATCATGTGCCAGAATGCTTTCGAGTGCCATTTATAATGATGTGACTCGATGAACGAGGCTAAATATATCCCACAGGAGAATAGGCTACTACCGATGTAGACTGGAATAACTATATGCCAAAGACTACCAATCAATTTGGACTGATTATAAATTACAGTAAAACAGAAACGATTGGATGCATAATAATATCACTTTATATACATTCATATTAGCATATATATTTCTATGCATATAAGATCATCATATACTTTGCGACCCATTTCTGTCCATTTCTATGTGCCTAAGAAAAGAAATTTAGCTCATTTAACTCGAATGATGAACTGACTAATTTATAAAACAAATAGGTTTAAACACCCCGTTGGTGTTAATATGGGGATTATTGTGTCGTGGTGTTAATCGGTACTACTTTATTCTTGGTACCATAAAAGTTATCTTTTCAAGTTTGTAAGTAAAATAGGAAGCATACACACACACTAAACAAGCCAACCTTACAGTAAATATAGGAGTACAACACCCAGGGGCGGATCCAGGAATTTTTGCAGGGGGGGGGTGTTGCCAGGTTCCTGTGAAGGAAATTTGACAGTTGACAATGCATGATGCCATCGTCTCGAAATTACGTAGGCATACATACACACTGAGTTTTTTTAAAGATAGAAATCCAACACCCCGTTTGCAGACGTAAATTTTTATTATGAATTAATACGATCACATTGTGATTCCATTTCATTAATGCAAGGCATTCATTTTTGTGATATCACATATGTCTATATCATTATCGCGCGCTTTGAATGTCCATCCCACCAACCATCTTATGATAAAGCACACGATCGTGACATTTTTCTCACAAAAAGTGTTGTTTTACAATTTTTGTCATGTTGCTGCCTGCATCAGGCCCTGCTAACACCACACATAAACAAACACCAACGAATGAATGGAATGGGGTTTTCCGCACCAACTGGGATAAGATGGACGTACGTCACACACTGCTAATGAAGACGGGCATACGCCACACGGTGTGCTATAAGAGAAATGATGCCGGGAAAGGAATTAAATTCAAACTGTCATAGGTTCTTTACGTGCACATCAACGAGTCCACGGGACCTCGGACTTTTGTGCTATCCGATTAGACATTGCAAACCTCCTCCGTTCTGCTCCACCGACAAAGACAAACCGGCGGACAGGACACACACCGTACAAATACATTGTAATAAAAATAAATAAAAATTTACATATAAAGATAAGGAAACCTAAATATATAACTGATGCAGCTTCACTGGAAACCCATGAACAAGGAACCGATCCAAACCGGGGATCGGGTCAAACCGCGACTATGGAATTAACCCACTAAGCCTTACACTTGAGCGTCACTTATTACAAAAAATATAATAATACTAAATCAATAGGATTTGTCAGCTTTGTCACTAGTTATATCTCAGGTATAAGGGTATTCTGGGGCGGATCCAGAGTGTTAACTGAGCTCTGTGGAAAGCTTCTGAGTGAAAAGATTTTTGTGTGGTATAATATGGAAACAGCTGTCAACAAATAGTTGACGTATTTTTGAGATATTAAAGAAGATGGTTGGCTAAAGTGGCTGATTCGTGTAAAATCACATTTTTTTAAAAATTGACTATCGTTAATAACAAACAAGAGTTTGTTTTTATCTCTACTCAAAGAGAAATGACAGAAGTTTAGATCACCCGGTTTTAGTTTTGTGCATAAGCGTACTGCCTGGCACTTGGATTCAAGGGTTTGGTCCTACTGTACTTAGTTTTTTACTGTATACGGTTGTTTAGGTTTTGTTGAGTATGGGTAGATTGTCATTATTGTTTATTACAATCTCAAATATGGCGGTTAGTCAAGGTCTTTATTTCTTTATTCTTGTTCTATCCGTTTATTTCGTTTCCTCCGATGAACCATTAACTTTAGGGGCTTTTAACGTCAAGACTTTTGGGAAGAGCAAGATGTCGGATTCTACAAAGGCGACACGAATAGCAGAGGTGAGTCCATTTTTACATCGACAATATCCCACATTTCACCTGACAGTGTAGGCCTACTCAGTATAACTTACTTGGATTGACAAGTGCTTCTCATTAGAAAAGAAGATGTTATACATACATTGATGGGGAGAGGAAGGGGTAGGGGTGTCGTGAGGAGACGGCAGTCTTCTAATATCTAAATCGACAACATAGAGTATCTTTTATAAAAATCGGAAGCTAAGTATCCAAGCTTCAGATACGTTTTTTGTTTTTTTTTTGTTTTTTTTTGCTTATCTACTTATCCCAAAAGACTTGAGATTATTGGATGAGACGTATGTGATTCTAGACAAAAGTACGAGTACGAACCCAAGTATTGTGACGACTTGAAGATAAACCATCAAGCGGGTAGCGCCATAAACAAGTCGTTGTGTAGCGTCAATACATTCTATATTATGGTCAGCTACGAAATATCCACATTTCTCAATTATACAAATGGCATTTCTTTACAGTAAGTGATGCCGTGGAGAGATACACATTGGGTATTATTCCACAATATTGCAAGTACACGAGCATATTCATCAATTAGATAAATAAATGACAAATTACGCTGCTTGCCATGATCTATTACCGCTTTAACACACTATTTACAAAAAAAAACATCCTATAGCTTGTATAGTTTTATTTGAGACAATTTTATTACATATAAAGCACTAAAAGTGACGGATTTGCTGTATATAGACATCACCAAAAAGTTATAAATATTAAAGGGTTATAGCCACATATTACAGGTTTAGTTAATTTTAACGGTACACACATAGTCTTACGTTATCAGTGTTCAATGCCCTAATTGTTAAATGTGGTTTGCAGATATCTCATCCTTATTCTGATCGAAAACCATTCTAGCTATATGCATGCGGGCTCGATGCATACTAGTGGGCAGAACCTGAAATACCCGAAAACATTTTTGGATTACAGACGACGGTCTGCGAGAGGCGAAGGAGTGGAGCTTACCCTATAGACCCCCACCCCACCCCAACAGAAGAAAATTTGGAAAATTTGACGGCCGCAAACTCGTTTTCCTGGTGCGAATCGTGATAGAGGGAGCCTAGAGAACGATTTGATTAAAATGCAGTATGCAATAACTAAATATGTCTATTGCAGGTCTCTCTTTAGGTCTGAAATGTTATTTAAATTATTAATTAGACATTTATTAACTTACCAGACCATTATGAACTCTAGATGTCATCGCTAGCCTACGATATTTACTGAATTAGAATCCGATCTGCTGCTCAACGTTCATTGATGATTAAATCAAAAAATGGATAACTGAGACTATGTTTTTATCGTACCGGCTTTAGTAATGATGATCGAGGCTAGGCCTAAAATTCACTCGCTAAATTCTCTGTTCAGAGTGGATCAATTTGACTGAAATTTTCAGCAAATTCCCTATACATTATCCAATTTTTAACTATTATAGTGAGGATGCCAGCTCTTTATCTAATCTCCCATAATGTATCTTTAATCGAGGTAAATTTACTAATTCTTTGACACCTTGACATCAATTCTATCCTACAAAACTCTGCCTCTGGCTCTGGTAATCTAATTCAACGAAAAGAGAGAAGAATGTTACTCTGTTTTATTTAATTCAAGGCCGATTTAACACAAATTATGTAAAAAAATTTATAAAAAAAGAGTGAAATGTTACTTTATTTAAAATTATACCAACATTTCGTTTCATTTTTGTTGTTTGGAATGTGCGTTGGATAATGTGCAGGCTGTAATTGAACAGTTGTTTCCATATTATACGAGTAATACGACACACAAATCCGTAATTCAGAAAGTTCGGTTAACGTAGCTAAGTCTTCAACTCAATATTAACCAAAGTCTTCGCCATTGAAAACATGAAATATTTGTCAATTTAAATCAACATTGATGTTGTGATCTTAACGGGAGCAGATGGGCTTCTGATGTCCAATATTTAAAACAAAATAATCATTTTTACCATTGGTACAAGAATCAATTTGAATATCTAGATATTCGAATGACAGTCAATTATATTGTCACTAGGGGCCCATGGGGAACACGCCTACCTTTTGATATTAATGGACTTCCCAACCAAGTAAATGGGACGAAAATAACATGCAGTTTAATTAAATTTGAGAGGTACAGGCTACTGCAACAAGCGTGTGAAACACAATAACAAAGTGTATTACTTGCTATGTATAACTGCTATATGGGAAAAATCCCTCATAGCACACTGTATGCCGTCCGTCTTCATTAGCCCAGTATTGGAGCAGAACATTAGGACGTTAAACACGATTTCATTTGTATTTCTGGGGTTTCTTTTTCAGATCACAAGTCGGTATGATATTATGTTATTACAAGAAATTCGTGATTCAACAGGATCAAGTTACAGACAATTACTGTCAATGATGCAAGCGTATGTATATCGTAATATTTTCAGTAGTGATACTCTAGGATTTAGGATAAAACATAAATTTGAAGTCCTGCTTGAATTTGTAAAACCGAGAAGGCAAAAAGTTAACTATGGAAGTTGCTGCCATTTTTAATTAAAGTTATAAAGCTGAAATTGTTGGTCCCGTTTTCGACTTTTGACTTCAAGAGGCGAGCAGTCGAGATTATACAATGGTCACAATCGGCTTCCATATCAGGCCGAATAATTATGTGACTCAGACTATAATATTTAATTGCCCACTTCATGAGTTGGTAGGTCTACCGAAAAAACCATACCTAAAACGTTTGTATTCCCTAGAAAAGTGACTTGTGTAAAGTGGCATATTAACCGAAATTTAGCACATTTTCAGCTTATAGTGTAAGATTTCACACGGTTTACGTTATCTCATTTCATTCAAATTCTATTTCGTTTTTTAAAAAGTTTCAATACTGTGGTGATCGTTTTGATAGAAACTCAAAAACGAACTAGCATGTTCAAATTTCTTTAGGTTTGACCAAATTTCTTTAGGATCGACAAGGAACTATAACCATACTATTTTAAATAACTTCAGTCACAGATGGAAGTATGTTTCCAGCAATCTCATGCGATGAATGGGTGTCCATAATTGCTGTAGGCTACAAGCTTTTTACAATCGGCGGAACCAGAACCAACAATTTTCACTAGAAAGAGTAGGAACCAGGGGCGGATTGGCCCATCGGGCGATCGCCCGAAGGGCCGATCGGACAAAAAATGAAAAAAATAATTTTGTCCAATTCGTTTAAAAAAAAACACTTTTTCTGCTGAACATTATATGGGGGGGGGGGGGAGATATTGGACCGGCCATGGAGCGATGATGATCATGTTGTATGTGGCCGGTGGCTTTAACAGGCCGCCACGCCATCATTGGAGCCTGGAATGAGCTGGTATAATAGACTTTCTGGGCCGGGTGTGCTGGGTGTGGGCCGGAATTCGGAATCCTGCAATGGGGATTCCGAATTTCATCCAAAATTTCATCGGATTCCCCTGACACTGTCGCGCGCAAATTTACTAATTATTAAGTCACCTGCACTCTGTTTGTGGGGATACGCCAGAAATGTCTGCCGATGGTTCGTAACTCCCCAAAAAATTCAATTTTAAGGCCTCAGCAAAATTTGATGATAGCTGGTCTGTTGGCTGAATATGAGTGCGAAACGATTTCCTGAGGCTGGTGTTAAACATTCCTTGACATTTTTATTAACTCGTTATTTTCAGAGATGAAATTACAGAATTTCGGCCTAAATTAATCGATTTATGAGCTATATTATTTGACAGAGATTATTATCAGATATGCCACCAAATCGCATATTTGGGGTTCATTTTTCAAAATTTTCCCGGGGGAAAGTCCCCAGACCCCCTATCAGGGCTCCGTGGTGAGTAACAGGGGCCGCACCGACACGGGAGCCCGGGCCGGTTACCGGCCCCAATCCGCCCCTGGTAGGAACAAGACTAAAAGGGAATTTCGACCCATTAAACTGTCGTCATTATCTATGCTTTGATAAAGTAAAAGTAGAAATAGATGGATCATTTTTCATTAGCGGCGCTCAATCACTACTCGATCTTGCCTCTAATGATTTAAGCGGTATCAAATGGACAATAATAGTCCTCTAAATTCTAAACAGCAAGTGTTTATCTCCTAATTAGAGAAATTGTTAAGTTGCATATCCAATATAAGATACATTGTTAAGTTTTATGTTGTATAATTTTGCAGTTACGGTAACTACAGTATGTCAATAAGCGAAAGACTGGGTAGAAGTAGCTACAAAGAACAGTATGCTTTTTTATACAGGTAACACTATATATTAAACATGTGTCTTGATCAAACAGTCGCCAACTTCAATATGTATTCAATATTCTTTTAGAACAAAATAGAATTGGAAACCCCATAAAATATCATTGTCAGACCATCTAGTAGAAACTATATACTAAACGTTAATTACCGGAGTTAGCAACGCTGACTATAATTGCCAGCTACGTTCAATACCATTCATTTCCCTTTGCTAGCTACGTTCAATAACAGCAATTGTCATTTGTTAACTACGTTCAATGCAGGCAATAATTGCCCTTTGTTAACTACGTTCAATGCCAGGAATTTCCCTTTGCTAGCTTCGTTCAATACTAGTAATTAACATCTGTTAACTACTGTACGTTCAATTCCAGTAATTAACATGTATTGACTACCATAACTACGCTTACTACATTAATTCATGCCGCGTTAAATAAAATTTATTATTATGTTAATTACGCACATACCGCCTTGCACATTATTAATTATTGTACTGACTACGTTCAATATCTTAAATTGTGAATATATTAAAGGAGCGATAAGATACAGATATTGGACAGTTATCAGTATGATGATGGTGATGATGATGGAACTGATGTATTTGAAAGAGAACCTTTCTGTGTTTTAGTTCATCCTACCAATAGCTGTACATGTAAGTAGAGGGTGCACGTAAGTAGAGGGTACAATCTTAATGCTCAAATGGAATGGAAGGTTTCCTTGTAACCAAATACTGTACTTCAGAAATCCTAAAGGGCAATCAATAGGATTCCTAGTAAGTTGAAGAATGTATATAGTTTGAGACCGATTGGATGATAAGTTGTTAGAACGAGTAATTAATGAAAATTGTTGAAATTCAGTAGAATTCTTCGTTTAACTAATTTAAACACCATTTTGAAACAGATCTATGTGGACGAAGGACCGACGTGTTGGAGTGACGGCAATAAATGTACTACAGTACATACAGCAGTCACAGATATAATAATATGTTGTATATCACACTAACTCAAATTCTCTGTTTTGGTTTTGCTTCATTTCAGCCTTTGGTATTATAGCACTTCATTCTAAACCCACAGCAGCTGTTTCTGAGATTGGCGCCTTAAATGATGTTAGAACGGCCGTTGAGTCCAAGTGGAATATACAGGTTGACATATTTCTTTTTTATATTTGATGTTGTACTACAATGACATCTGATAAATTTTCATTGAGATCATGTCAACGTTTCTGTATTTCTATCCAAGGATTCGTTTGGGTTTTTTTGGGTGGATCGTGAAACAAGAAGCCTTGGTATTTAACAAACGCATTTAAATATATCGCCTTTTTGGGCAAATCTCTAATCCCCCGAAAAAAGTCAACTTGTGCATTATCTCATAATTTTGAGATCCCCCTTATTCGACCTACTGTTGCTGGAACTAACCGGATATTACCGTTATCAAGAAATTGTAGTACGATGTCCCCAAGATATTAGTATACAAATTTTGTTATATAAATTTGGCAAGCTATCCATACAACAAAAATTATACAAAAAGGGGTGCATTATTTCTGCTTTCTCTGCGGGGTATAATGGAATCTTACGCTTTAAGTAGCGTGATCGCAGAAGAATTTAAAATCATAATCACTTTTATGGAATATTGTTAATGAATTAGAGATTTTAATAATGCATGGTTTAATGGCCTTTAAATCAAACATCTTACAACCCATAGCAGTTGGACACAGATACTCGCCTGTTCCAGCAAGACTCGGGATGGGGTGTATTTGAAAATGACATGGTGAGCATACGAAGCAGAATGCAGATACGCAAATATCGTTCACTGTGAAAAGGGGTGTGGTGTGGAACGGGTTTATATAGGGTATTCTGATATTATTATTGCGTATTATGTATTGAAGAAGTCCTCTAATAATATCGACTTGTGATGCTGAGAATTGACAATAGTTACTTATTGTCATCGTTGGATATATAATTGCAGGATGTGATGATAATGGGGGATTTAAATGCCGATTGTACCTATGCTAGTGAATCTAGTTTAGCGGATAAGAAAATATATGGTGATAAAAATTACAAGTGGTTGATAGACTGGTCACAAGATACAACTACTGGTACATCACAATGTGCTTATGATAGGTTAATACCCTCTATACAATATTCTAAAGCAGTAATCGTTCGGGCGGCGTGTACGTAAAAGAACCCTTGATAGTTGCAATGTGTAGAGTAAGCAGAAACGCGACTGTCCGGCGGAAAATGCTTCCCATAGCACATTATATGGTATACATATGCCCGTCTTCATTAGCCTCATTGGTGCAGAAATGTAGGACGTTAAATTTAATTTCCTAGTGATTTTCAAATCCAAATTCACGAATCCACATGCGGATTCCAAAGTGGATTCCAAATGCATGTCAGACACATGCCAAAGTAAAAGCGTATTATATTTACTCGGGTAAAATGTTTGTCATAGCACACTGGGTGTCGTATGCCCGTGTTAATTATACCGGTTTTGAAAAGAAAGGTATAAGGACGTTAACATTTCATTTCATCGATTCATTTATAGAAATGAAATGAAATAAAATGGAATGGGGTTTAACGTCCTACTGTTCTGCTCCTAAACTGGGCTAATAAAGACGGGCATAAGCCATACAGTGTGCTATGAGGGAAATTTTGCCCGGCAGCGGCGCTACGGCCTACTCTTATATCGAATTCCAACTGCCAAGGGATCTTTTACGTGCACGCCAATATGTACACGGGACCTCGTTTTTTCGTACCATCTGAACGACTAGACAGCTGTCCTTGTCAGGCCCTCCATCCTGCACCACTGACAAGGGGAAACCACGCCGGAAAATCTGAATGAACTTTCCCGGCCAACACCCGACCTCCAGGCTAGCGAGCTAGCGCCTTAACCACATTTAAAGAAGTATTTTGTATTTTATATAGGATAATATCACGTGGACAAGAACTAGCCAGTGTTCTAGTAGCAAATTCTCCACAAGTTTATTTATTTGATCAACATATGAATTTATCTAAAGAACAGGTAAGCTTTATTTTCTTATCTGATTAACGCCTTCGCCTTTTTGCTTAGGTGCCTATAAAAGGTTTGCATATTTAGGTTTTGGCGACTACCAAGTGCAAGGTAAATGGTTAACTATGAGAACCGTCCATTAATAAGAAGTGTTGTCAACTGTTCTGGAAAGTATAGACATTATCATGCACCTCACAGATTTCGTTTGATTAGGTCTAAACCCACTTACCAATGCCGTAATGAATGCAAATTTCTGTTCCAAATTATGACTGGTCAATAACGTTACATCATGATTCGCGAAATTTATTACGCCCAATTAACCAGTGCATAGCAGACTATTGCAGAAAAACTAAATGCGTGACAAACGAGGCTATCAAAAACGGCTACACTGTAAATACATGTAATACTGTTTGTAGACGAACAATACTTTCACCATTTTTAATACCTTAAATCACTGTCCAAAGTTTTAGGGAAGACCCCAGATTAAAGAAGGACTGTCATGTTGCTGTACTTGGGGTAGATTTGATTGAACGGGAAGAATAGACACAAGTCCCTCCAAAGTTTAAGTATCAGAAGCCAAACCAGCAATGGACAGAGAGGGATTTCTCGGGCCATTGCTTCAGGAATATGGGCCATTATATACGCCAGGGCTGGTGCGATAGTTTAAATTATCCGAGTTTTTAATTTTTCTCAAATGAACAAGTGTGTTATCATGTTTATGATCAATCAAGAGGAGAAATATGAAATTAACGTGAAATGACAATTGCGTAACGTGTCTGAAATTAGTAATTATGCTTATGCTTTGTTATTCTAGATGTTAGACATCAGTGATCATTATCCTGTTGAGGTACAACTCAGGTTTCCATCAATTTGTGGTGAGAATTAGTACATGTATTTCAGACTGATAAACTAAATTGATATGAATAGGATTCAGTCGACAATAGTTCTACAGGCTTATTACCGAAACGAAGGATGGTTCTTCTAACAAAATTACTAGCACCATGGTTTAAATCTAATAAAAACCTATTTAAAAAGGGAAGAACATAGGAGATAATTATATCACATTTAGAAAGGGTACTACAAATGGGCCGGGCCCTAGATTAGACCCCCCCCCCCTCCCACTTCCCTAAATGCTATTTTACTAGCCCCAGCCAACCCAGGACATAAGTAATTAGTATAAGTTAGCAATAATGGATCATCTAAACCATACTATACAAAAAACCAAGTCAACTAAGTCAAACAGGAGTGATGCCGAGATCGAACACGCCCCCCCCCCCCCCGCACAAAAATCAGAAAATTATAGACTTTGACAGGGAAGACATCCATCTGAACTAAACATGGTCATTAATGAACAGATTAATGTATTCCAACATATTGTAAGTAGCGAAGTATTCTACTCCTACCTCTTTTCTGGAATCGATCTTTAAATACCAACCAGAAGGCAAGCACTGCTATAAAGGACAGTATTTGTAGACAGTATTTGTCCGCGATATCACCCTGGATGGAATCGGCCGTTAAGCCCGACAAACCAACCAACCAATCGACAGTTTTTTCCAAAGGGCGGGGCTTGTTATAATACCACCCACAATATAATGTTGCTATGATTATTTGTAATGTTAATTTGGTCATGTGTTTATTGTTTTAAATCCACAGATCCTTGTTCTTCAACCGAAATTACAGATGTAAACAAATTGAACTTTGGGATGACCAAAAACAAAGTTGTCAGCCGATGTGTCCTTCGTTCGGTAGCGCAACGCTGTCTCATCCATTCAAATGTGGCCAATACATACAGTGCTTTTGGGGTTTCCCACTCGTTCTAAATTGTCCAAGTTTTCCTTTCGAACCATGCAAAAATCCATGCTAAGAATCGTGGCACCTTGGTTATTCATATTTGGGGCCCTCTTGATTTAAAGATACGTTATGTAAGATTTAGATAAAGAGCTGGTCGTTCTTGCTATAATTGTTCACAAAAAGATACTACAAAATGAATATATTGAAAAGTCCATTTAAATTACTTTATTCTGAGCTAAGTTATGGCTGTTGTTTGTTGCATTGATTGTTCATTATCGTAACCACGGTACTTGTATATCCGAGACTCGGTCCTCCATTATCGTAAATCATTAAATGGGCGAACCATTCTAATCTATTTAATCCTTGGACAGCCGATGGCATCGAGAGTTGTTTGTGATCTTGGCATGTTAATAAATGTCTAATTAATAATTTAGAAAGACCTGCATTAGTAAATCTAGCTCTTGAATAATGTATCTTTAATCATAGATGTACAGCGGTTTCACGGAACCTAATTTCCCTCCGTGCATTGCTCTCTCTCTCTCTCTCTCTCTCTCTCTCGAATTGATGCAGAACATTTTTTTCAAGATGGCTGACATCTAATACGTTTTATCATTATGGAATTTGGTGGAGTTTTATATATTTTTTAAAAGAATAAAATTGGTTTTTGTGAAAATTTCTGGATGATTAGTTTCTTATTGTTATGTTACTAATGTGCTATATTTGTTTGTTTTGGTAATAATACCAACCACCGTTCAACTTACTCCATCAAAATAACATCATTTTTAAAATGACATTTGTTTGACATACTTATCCAAAATCTAAACACTGACGTACCTAGAGCATCGCATATTCAACGAGGGCTCTATTAACTCCTTGAAAACCATTTAAATTCATGCATGACTCGTGAATTAAAAGGCAACAACGCATTTGCCTCAATTATGGTTTGACAGATTTATTGCAACTAGAACATACAGTCGAATCCAAACATGTCGTATGTAACCCTACAAATCAAATCTAAAATCATTAACATCAACGGACAATAGTGCAATTTTCAAAAGTAATTTGTTTTTATCTTAATGATTTGGATGCAATAAAATGTGTACATGTAACCAAAGAGACGCGGCTATCCTCCTCGTATCGAACACACGTGTAACACTGCGGAAGTAACATCAATGTTTTAAAATAAAGGTAACTTGTGAGTGTGAGACCCATACATATTCGATTCTATATTTATAATTAACTAGCGGGTTGACCCGGCGGAGCACGGGTATATCCATGAACCGGAAGTAGAATAACTCCGAAACCGGAAGTGATAGTCCATCGCCACTAGACCTGTGTTACGCCCCGGTCCAAGCTACCTCTATAAGCCAAATTTCAATCTTGGGACAACCCTAGTGTAGCCGCCAACCCTGGACAGACAGACAAACAAACGACAGTCACTCAGTATAGATTTATTTACATAATTAAACAATATAGCTCTATCAGCATGTTAATTGATCCGATTGAAACGTGGTGTGATTAAACACGAACAAAATGTTGGTCTATATGCATATTGAGCGGCACTATGTGTAGTGCAAGTGGCCTGTACAAATACACTACATCGTGCTCTACACCCAACAGGCCTGTGCCAGATTTATTTTAGAAACGATGAAGGAGATCACGGTGGGTAAATGGGCAAGACGCTGGCTCGCTAGCCTGGAGGTCGGGTGTTCGATGCCTGCATTAGCCGAGAAAGTTCATCCAGATTTTCCGGCGTGGTTTCCCCTTGTCAGTGATGCAGTACGGAGGGCCTGGCAAGGACAGATGTCTAGTCGTGCGGATGGGAATAAAAAACGAGGTCCAGTGTACACATTGGCGTGCACGTAAAAGATCCCTTGGCAGTTGGAATTCGATATAAGAGTAGGCCGTAGTGCCGCTGCCCGGGCAAAATTTCCCTCATTGCACACTGTATGGCGTATGCCCGTCTTCATTAGCCCAGTTTAGGAGCAGAACAGTAGGACGTTAAACCCCATTTCATTTCATTTCAGAAACGATGAAACATGGTATGATTAAATAAATATCAGTGAGTACAAATACACTACATCGTGCTCCACACCCAACTCGTCTGTGCCAGATTTATTCTAGAAACGATGAAACATTGTGTGATTAAATCAGTCTAATCGAAATGATGTGGGATACAACGCAGCAAAGTATCAAATTTAATTTACCTTAAATACAATTAATTTACAGACCAATCATGTCTGATTGCCGTCAAATTTGACATTAAAAAGGACAAAAAAGAAGTTAAAAGAGAGAGACAAATGGGGTTCCAACTGGGCTAATGAACTAGGTGGAATGATAAGAAAGTATATTGAATTTTAAATATTTGATTGATCTGATTTTCATAATATCCTGTACCCAATCCTCTACATGATACGATCACAGAGCAGAGGTTGTGCGCAATCAAATTATTAAATAATAAAATAATAATTTCCGTTTTATGATTATCTCCGAGTAAAACGCAGTATAAGTCAGCCACCATCATAATAAGTGTCAGTTGTTACTGTGGTTCCAGTACTGTCAACTTGCTGTATTGTCTGGACAAAACATCAGATTTCTAAACCAAGAAAAGATATTCCTATTATCAATACCAACTATCATGATGTATAAGCTGTCTATTATTCTTGCTGTGGTAAGTATTTAAAATATATATTGTATACCTGTAGAGCAACCGCCCAGATATTACAGGGTTTCCACTCATACAAATGAATTTAATTTTTTTTAAAATTGACACAAAATCGCTTATGTGCCTTGTCTGATAGTTATGATGTAAACACCTCACTCTGTCCGCTCATTTGCCAAGGGTATTAAAAGTGCATTCGGGTGGACGATTAGAGCCTGTCACTTGTAGCCAAATAACAATTCTGTCTTCTGTCCCTGCATTGGCCGAGAAAGTTCATCCAGATTTTCCGGCGTGGTTTCCCCTTGTCAGTGATGCAGGACGGAGGGCCTGACAAGGACAGCTGTCCAGTCGTTCGGATGGGACGAAAAACCGAGGTCCCGTGTACATATTGGCGTGCACGTAAAAGATCCCTTGACAGTTGGAATTCGATATAAGAGTAGGCCGTAGCGCCGCTGCCCGGGCAAAATTTCACTTATAGTACACTGTATGGAGTATGCCCGTCTTCATTAGCCCAGTTTAGGAGCAGAACAGTAGGACGTTAAACCCCATTTCATTTCATTTCATTTCTGTCCCAAGAAATCAGTATATCTCAACGTTTTTAGCTACGTTCTCGAACCTAGATGTCGTCGCGAAATCGTCGGTATTGCCGTCTCTTCCGTTGTAATTACCACCAACCTTGATCTGAATCACCAAGGTCGCTTGATCCGCCTGTTTTCTGAGGCAAAAAAGCACTGACAAGGAAATATATCCTGTAGATATGCATATTTCAACACAAAGTTTAAATGATTTCACAAAAAAATGACAACATTGTTGATAATCTTTAGTTCAATTAAATGGAAATTAAGGAAGATATGCGGGTTGTAAGAGCCCGTGCAAATCTCAACAAACAATATTTTTCACCATGCTCGCGCGGAGCAAATTTTTTCTCTGCTACGTTCTTCTAAATAACTACGAACAAACAAACGTATGAAAGCATTGCCGCCGATTTGGCCTTATTCCACTCGAGTCCTATACATGTATGCACCTAAATGAGCAGAAATATTTTCCAAGAGCATCTTCGTTTTTATAAAATATCTGGTAAATCTCCTGACTTCAAGCAAAACGTGATGATATGGTCTCCACCCCCGCTCAAATTACTGATGAAAATACATACGACTTGATTATTCAATATGTAAGATGCCAATGACGTTCAATATCAAAACGCAATTTTTTTTTATCAGATTGAATCGATCACCAAACTCAAACGTAATCAGATTCCAACATTAATTAATACAATCAGTACTTCCAGATGTTGACAGAAGTATTAATGCATACGTGTTTGGTATAATTACAGGTTGCCTGTGTTTTAGCCGGATCGCCAATACCAAGTAAATATTTTTTTATTATACATAAATAAAAATATATAGTAGAATAGTTAATTAAAGCTATATATATATATGTATATATTAGCTAAAGTAAAATAGATTTTACCGATACGATTGTTTATATTTTTATGGTAACATATGCGTTAAGGAGAAGGGGGGGGGGGGGTCATGTTTCTGGACATAGGGATAAGGTAGGTAAGCCCACCGTTAAATTTCCTCTGTACCCATGAGCGGAAGTCTGTCTGCTTTTAAGTTATAGTTTGCTGTTTACTTAAATTGTCGACTGTGAAAATGATATAAAATGGCTTGCCATCTTAACCATGGCTTAATCGCTGGATATAACTTTTCAGCGAAGACCGTTGTTTATCCCAGAAGGCAAATCAACAAATAAATTTTGGGGTTTATTGTCATTTTAGATATTTTGAAAAAAAAGCAAAGTAAACCAAATACAGTCAATCTCAACCGGAAGTCAAATGTGTGTGTGTGTGTGTTTTTTTTTCTTTCTTTTTCTTATATGAATTTTCTGTATTTATTTTTGTTTTTCAGACATGGGTTTTAGATGTCCACCACAAATGCTAAGTATGAAGTTTATTTATGTTTAAATTTTTGGACAAAAGTGAAAATCGTTACCGGTACCTGAATCTATCGCCATTATGGAATAGTGTCAAATTTTGAGAATCCGAAATCTTTTTCGTATCTAAGCCTAAGTCGACGGTTGATGATGATTAAGGGGTCATAACATTATTATGTTATTCTAAAATGATCGAAGTACTTTGTTGACGAGACTCTAAACATCTATTATAAAGTGTAATAATATGTTTATACAGTACCAATCTTTCATTTGTATTTTTCACTAAAATATCAGATTTCTCATGGCTTAAAGATAAATTATGGGAGATTCGATAACGATTTGGCAGTTCTCACTATAATAGTTAAAAACTAGATAATGTAAAGGCAATTTGCTGAAAATTTCATTCACATTGATCCACTATGAACCGAGAACTAAGCGTTTGAAATTTCCGCCTAGCCTCGATCACCATTACTAAAGTCAGTACGATAAACAGTAGAGTCTCAATTATCCATTTAATCGTTAAATCGTGCATGAAAGCTATGCAGTAAATCGGCTCATAATCCACTTAAGATCGCAGGCTAGCGATGCCATCTAGAGTTGATTATGGTCTTGATAGGTTAATTAATGTCTAATTAATAATTTAGATAACATTTCAGACCTAAAGAAAGGCCCTTAATAGACAGATTTAGCTCTTGCATAATGTATGTTTAATCCATGCTAATATGTACTCAGATTGATTTTTAAACATTTAATTAAGAAAATATAACCAAAATACCAACGTTATATAAGAGAGAGATAAATGGGGTTTTATGTCTACTCGACACAAACTAGGTTATTTCGGCACTAACCTAATATGGTTCAGTTTTATTTCAATAATCTGCTTGCACCCAAGGGTCTTTAATGTTGGGGGAAACCAACTCCATGTCACGTACAAGCAGCGGAATCAAAACCACACCACTTGACTCAGTGACAGACCTAATGATCTAACCGGCATGCGCTAAGCCATTGGACCATCCAACCCCCTGCAACGCTACATAATCTCCCGGTCAGGATTAAATCGGATTTAAAGGACAATATTGGTGACAGTCATTATCACACATGTGATAGAGCTGGTTAAACACATCCCAAATATACTTTTAACAAAGAGATCATTGCTACAATAGCTGAGTAATACAGGTTTCCCGAATCGGAAGTGGCGAACGCCAAAGGAAAACACGAGTCACCGTCTATATAACTGACTGAAGCGACGACTGATAACAGATACACGGCCGAATTTCGGCTCACTAATAATTCCTTCGAAGACCAAAAGTTGTTATATGGGACTCTAAAAGGATATCTGACAATTCAATAGAAATAGAAAAATAGAAATAGTCTGTACATTCCCTTGTTTATATTCATTCTATACCTTATAAAAAAAAGGTAATGCACGGACTTTTTCTGTTTTTCTTTCGTGTTCTCTTATCTAGTGGCAGTCAATTCTTTTTATGAATTGTCAGGTATCCTCTCACAGTCTCACACAACAACTTTTGGTCTTCGAAGGAATTATTAGTGAGCAGAAATTCGGCCGTGTATCTGTTATCACTCGTCGCTTCAGTCAGTTATATAGAGCGGCGACTCGTGTTTTCCTTTGGCGTTCGTCACTTCCGATTCGGGAAACATGTATTACTCAGCTATCGTAGCAATGATCTCTGTGTTAAAAGTATATTTGGAATGTGTTTAACCAGCTCTAACACATGTGATAATGACTGGCACCAATATTGTCCTTTAAGATCGGTCTATTAAATCTGTTCGCCCACAACAAAATTGTAATTCAACATATCTTTGTTAATACTGAATGGAATTGAATCATTTTTAAGCGGATATTCCTATTAGAGATCAATTGTTCACACTATTGTGCTAAATTCACACAATGAGGCTTTAATATATGGTATGTTTTATTACAGGGGAATTAGATGATGTATCCGAGGTACCAAAGTACTGTTTTGATGTAATGACAGAAAATGGTGAATGTCTTTTAGATGATATGATATTAACAATGGACCAATGTATATTTTATTTTGGCCAGGATTATTATGATCATTTAGCACAGATTCAAGCTAATGTTGACAGAATGTTTAATAATTAATACGGTGCTCCCCAGCAACCTCGACAATCGCAACTCCATAGTCGTTGAGTGAAGAGTGCCAATACTAATCTAATACAATATTTCTGAAAGGTTAAATGCTCCTTAATATTCAGACAGAGAGCTGGTCGTTCTGTTACAATAGTTTAAAAATAGCTAATGAAAATTTAATACATGTAAATTCAAATTTTCAGTCAAATTAATTGATTCTGAGAGAACTTATGAGTGTTTGAAGTTTTGACAATATAGCCCCGATTGTCAAGTACTCTTGCAAAGAAAATAAACAAAGTCTCGATTTTCATTTTTTAAGTTAAATTACTAATTGGCGATTGTGTTTTGATCCACTCACAATCACGGCCAGAGGAGGGTTGATTATGGGCCTGTAAGGTGAAGGAGTGTCCAATTAATCATTTATATAACATTTGCAGCCAAAAGAATGATCGACAATAGGTAGAATTTAGCTCTTACATAATGCTCCCGTCAAAAGGCAAAACCTAGTAACTCACTTTTTTCTTATTTTGAGAAAACAAAGGAAAACGCAATGAATGAATATTAAACCCCAGCTCATCCATTGATTTGACTATTGAGTTACTAGGTTTTGTTATGGTATTCTAGATAAATGAAGGAAGTTGCTAGGTTTGAAACTGCTTACAAAATCAAAAGATTGGAAGATCTAGTACAACAACGGGAAGCACATACCCTTGTAACTACAAATTTGGTCCTAACTCAAAAGTGAGTTACTAGGTTTTGCCTTTTGACGGGAGAATGTAGGTTTAAAGCAGAGCAGTTGTGCGAGGCAGAATAATTTGTTGTCATTATATAATCAGCTTTTAATTATACTCATGTTTCAATATGCCCCGTTTCTTGGAATATTTTTGAATAAGTTCCATTGTTTCCGTCTATTGCGTCACTTACTGTAAACAGCCGTTATTTTTGTAGCCTATCAATTTAAGATTTTTAGTTTTCAAACATTGTACTTGAGAAATTTGAATGTTTTGTAAGATTCAATAACTTTGTAGATGACTATGTATGTTTTAACTCTATACAAAGACTGGTTTGTTGTTATTTATTAACTGCTAATAATATTGCTACTTTAAACAAAATATATTTTCGTTACAATTTACAAGAAGAATAAGGTTTTTGGGTCATTCTTCTATTGGATAACGGAGTCTAAAAACCATGCTAAAAGACGACACACTCGCTTGTTGGCATGTGTATGGCCGACATCCGTAGGAAATATAATGAAATTTTTACGTTCTACTCTTCTGCACCAACTGCAAGTACGCCTAGCAGTATGCTGTGAGGGAAATTTGGGCCGGGCAGCGGCATAACCGTCTACTACAAAGGATCTTCTACGTGGCATAAACTGGACTTGGATTTTCCATTTTATCTGGAGGTCTAAACATTTTTCGGCGAACACTGGGATCGGAACCTTGACCCCGTCTTAGTCACAACTTACAGTTACAGCAAAGATGTTGGGGAAAGGGGCTTGTAGGTTATGGACTTCAAATGCAACGACGTGGTTGATTACGGGAGAGATTCGGAAGCCATTCTGTTTGTGCCTACAGATAGGGGATCCACCTTAGCTGAATGACCAAGTAAGACGGGGTCAAGCTTTCGATGATGTTGTTCGCCGATAAAGTTCCTCGGAATTTTCCACGATGATTTTCTTGTGGGTGGCGCTAAATGGTAATGATAAAGTCAAAATACCACCAAGGCCAAAGTTAAATTAAAACGGAAAATGAATGTGTCAAATGACAAATGTTTTATTGCGAAATGCTGTTTTTTAACATTTCTCTCCTTACACTTTACATTTGCGCTCTGCCGCATCTCATTTGTCCTTCGCGCTTTTTACATAGCATCTTGCGCAGAGCAGTATGTTTGATATGCAAATGTGGGATATCACGTGACTTATTAACATATACGGAAACGATCGATTTTTCTTGAAATAAAAAAATATAAATAATGATCTGAACCAAACTTTTGCCACCAACAAGTACAATCAGTGAATGAATCGTAGACATATAGAACTGCAACTGTAGTGTTATTATGGTCTTTGTACCAGACTATCTTGTGAATCTACCGATTAAAATCACCAGAAATGGACAAACATCATATTCTTGACGTCCCGTGACAACCTGCGCCGTTTTGAAGCAGACCCTAATAATTTTTTGGCCAGATTTGTAACCATGGATGAGACATGTTTCCTCAAATGAAAAAGGAACTATTCGGTTTTCATTTTCCTAGTAATGGTGATGTTATGTCAGCTGTGAACGACTTTTTTTTAGGGTGGCTGAAGAAAATTTCTTCCTGACCGGCATCCAGGCCTTGCAACAAGTTTGCAAAAGTATGTACACCTCGAAGGGGACTATGTAGAAAAATAAATGGAATCCATCGACTTTGTAGACCTACAGATTTTTAACGGATAGGCTATAACTATTCAGCCAGATCTTGTATCTGCGCAAGTTCGAAGATGTTTGCCTGTCACACAAGAAAGTGTTGACTGTAATTATCGTATACTAAACTATTGCCCGAACACTAAATAATACGGAGTTCTACTTTCTCCATAGTAGCGGTTCTCTATGTTCAGAATGAACTGTTATTGGTGCATGACATGAGAACGCGTTGGCTGTTAAATTTGTGTAGAATACCGTCCTACTACTGTGACAATCGGGGTAATGTGGACGGGCATACGCCAAGTAGTGAGCTACGAGGGACATTGTTACCTGTCACCGGCACTACGGCCACCTGTCATTGGTTCTTTTACGTACACGCAAACATGTTAACTGAGCATCGGTTTTTTGTTCCAACCGAAAGATTAGCCACTGTTCCTTGCTAGCTCCTGTACCACTGTCAAGGGGAATTCAAATTGAAAAGTTCCGGGGAACGTACTCCGCCAACACCGGGGTCGAACCGCAGATCTCTTGGTTAGTGAGCCAGTGCTTTATTCACTACGCCACCTTGGCTCCCAGTATATCAGAGAGAGTTGACTGATCATTGGATCAGCATGTCAGAACATTTACTACTACATGGACACGGCATCTGAGAGAGCGTTGACCCTGTTTTATAGAAATTAGATTTATTCTCGATTGTCAGAGTTGGAATTTACAACAACTCGCAAATGATGATTTATAAAGTCGGCTGGCAAACATAGTTGTCGTTATTAAAGCAAGTATATTTTTGGTGGCAGAAATTTGCCAGTAAATTTCAACATTCCTATGGCAAACATATTTAAGCCAAAATAAATTCATAACACGTAATTTATTAATGTGCTACTCATCTATCTGGTCAAAGTTTCACAAAACATTCTTAAACTTAAGAATTTACTCAAAATGGTTTGCCGTATTTTTAACTAAAATATAGTTGTTTTAATGTATCAAATACATCATTAAGAAACTATGTGCAAAGATTTGTGTTTCGTGATAAAATGAATTTTCTCATAAACAATGATTGAGTAAATTCTTAACGTAAGTTTGAGAATGCTTTGTGAAACCGGGCCTGTTTTATAATATACGACAGAGTACCCGATTCATTTTGAGGTAATAGACATTTTGAGATCTTCAGTATAATATGTTTTGTTATTAGCACGATTGCCAAAAATATAATGTTGCGTCATGTCCGGTGCATATTTACTAGCCACTGGTTTCCGACCATAAACCTCGGCTACTTCACGTAGATAATGTGACGCATTACCACAACACAATCCTACATACTGTACACCAAGTTGTTTAACTTCTTCTGCCCACTGTCTAATCTGACTTCTACTACAGGCATGGGCTGGTAGATCAAGCGGGTAATCTTGTTTTCCTAGAAATAAGAGCCATATATACAAAAGAATATGCAAGAGGTGGTAGAGAACAAGCTAAACAAAAGGCCATTTTTCGTACAATCAAGGGCCATAATTCAGAAATTTACTATCTGATATGCGCGAATATCTAACAAACCAACATCTTTGTGTTATAAACATGTATTTTATGTTTCATCAACATCGGATCAAAATTGTGCCTCTAGGGGGTCCACAGATTTGATATATCATATTTTGTACACTATTTGCGTACGAGGGTCGGCCATTTTGTCCGGCAGTTTTGGTCTTACTATCACGAAATTCGAACTCAACCAGCATTAGGGTGTAACGGTGATATATCCAAACGGTTTTTAAATCGGATAAAAATTGTTAGCTCTAGAGGGACCACCAGCTAGATCCGATATGCGCGATTGTCGAAAGGAACCAAGGTCGGTGGGCAGGGGCGTGCTGGCCCCGCAGGGGCCCGGGAGGACGGGCCCCTTCGGCGACCCGCGCACCGAAGAAAATTTTTGAAATTTGACAACGGGAAACGCGTTTTGCAAGCCTTCTTCTGTAGGATGCTACCTTTCTCTGACTCCACTTTATGATTTTGCTGTAGTCGGCAAAATTTTTAATCAAAGGCCATTTCACCTTAAGGTGACAGACATTTGCACGTCAGCATAATATATTTTACTAATCGTTGTGTATGTATGATTTTTCGCGTGCGCACTCTCAATTTTTTGAGGGGATTCCGCGTGAAAATTAGAGCTCTCAGGGGGGCCCGCTTATACGGGTGGACTTATTGTTTAATGGGGGCCTGGGAGGACACCGTCCTCCTAAACTCCCTGCCAGCAAGCCCCTGTCGGTGGGTTATAAACATGAAAATGGGGGCGTATAAAAAGTAATCTTGATTATCCCGGTCTGTCAATCAGACGTAGAATGGTCGGTAGACTGGTTAAGCGAGACTAATTTCAAAACAAGGGCTGTAACCTACTTTTTACTCAAAAGTGCCCGGATCTTGATTATCCCGGTCTGTCAATCAGACGTAGAATGGTCGGTAGACTGGTTAAGCGAGACCAATTTCAAAACAAGGACTGTAACCTACTTTTTACTCAAAAGTCCCCAGATGTTATGGCCGACATTCGTTTATCTTTCAGTCTATTATTCATGGATGGTTAAATGGTCATAGCTTATTAAGTACAACATGACCGTTTATTTAGTGACTATAAATGTGCGAAACTGATTTAAAGCTTGGTATATACACTCTTCATGGGGATATTGAAATGCAAATACCTATGCAGGCTAAATTTGGTCAACAGATTGGTCAATAAGCAGTTATAAGACCTATGTTATTGATGTATAAACACATATTTCATATTACCCATGTACACATATAAATTATAAACTGTACATCAATTAATACGGAATTTATTAAGTCAAATGTGTTTGTTAATTTCAAATAAGAACTCTTTTAATATACATTACTTACATTCATTTTCTAAACGCTCTACATTTAATTAAACAAGGAAGTGAACAACCAATTATAAATATGTAGATGTCGTGTCTGAGGTTTCACAAGCTTAACATAATATCGGCTAACGGTAAATATGTTTTCCATTCCAGTCTTATTAGTTCGTTATAATTAGTGAAATATTAGACCAAGTCAAACTCATGTCAATAAATTCTTTGAAATTAAAGGGACAAGTCGCCCAGTTGCGTTATGGGTCTATTTTGTAATCACTTTTATACGTTATTAAAATTAATAAATACAAATTTGCAACAAAAATGCACTAGCTATTTGTTAACTCCTCCATATGAAATTATACGCTATTAAAATTATATGTTAACTCCTCAATATAAAATTTTAGAACCCGAAGCACCTTGGTAAAACGTAAACAGCCAAACTAAAAATATGTTAGCTATGGTATTGGGTGCTTTATGTGTGAAATAGCTTTATTCAACGTCCGCTTCCACCGAAGTAATATCACAGACAACCAGAAATGGT
Source organism: Patella vulgata (assembly GCF_932274485.2). Taxonomy (NCBI): domain Eukaryota; kingdom Metazoa; phylum Mollusca; class Gastropoda; family Patellidae; genus Patella; species Patella vulgata. Next base: position 53,735,015 of record NC_065885.2, read on the forward strand.
AAGTCTTTTATACGACAAACCAATTTACTTAGAGGTAACTAGAGCAACAGTTTGTACTTAGAATTTCAGCGAAAACTACTGAGGGTAGAAAACAAGCTCGGCGCAAAGCCCACTTACAGAATCATCAGCCCAGTGGCTTAAATACAAAGATACAACGAAAATGTGCTATCTGTGAGAACCTATGAAACTTTGTTTGATCTCTATCATTTTGAGTGAGTATTCTGTTTTAGGCTTAATGAAAAACCGAGGCCCACCTGTGTACTCGTTGGCGTGCACGTAAAAGAATCATTAACAGTTGGGATTCGACGAAGAATCTTAGGCGGAAACGCAGCTGTCCGGGTGAAATTTCACTCATGTCCGTTTTCATTTTCAGTTTTGTGCAATTGTTCTAGATATAAAGATGATAACGTTTATTGGTTTTAATAGCTCTAATTATGCAGATTCTAGAAGTTCAATCATTGACCCATTTTCGCTTTAATAAATCAATTCATATTTTATTTACATTTCGGAAATTCAACTTCTTCTGATCTCTCCAGTCACTTTAATATACCATTTAAATTTAATAGTTAATACGATTAGATATATCTATGATAAATGGATGTATACAGATGTCACGTCAATTATGCACTGTGTAACAGGTAATTAAAAATGATTAAGTGCTACTCGATAGTTTCGTTTTGACATGCCGCATAAGACTTTAAAATAAAACACTTAATAGCATGATACAAGTGCCAGATTATTTAAAAAACAAACTCTTCGGTTCCATCTAAATAAATTAATGACAGACCATAAACACTTCACACCCGGCAAAACAAGTTGTATTTCAGTTTGCGCATGACAGAAACTAATCTAAAACTAGACCAAAAAACTAAAAGTATTAAAAATAAGCAATGGCTAATCTTATCCTCAAATAAATGTAAAATCAAAAATAATGCTAAAGGCCAATTATTCCAGAATAAATGGCAAACAGGGCCCGGGAGAGGGGGACAGTTGGGACACTTGTCCAGGGGCCCGGAGCCTAGAGGTTGCCCTGAGGTATGCCGAGTAATGTTTTTAAAGAAAACAAAAATGTGTTGATAATTTGCCACTTGCATGCGCGTCGACCGCGTGTTGTGCCTCCATTAACACGCTAGCACATGGCAAACAGACGTCAATGCTATAGGCAGCGTAGAAATTCGGGTAATCGTCGATAAACGCGTGTAATGTTCTCGGATAAGTCCAGATTTACACTGGATTTCACCAATGGGCGTGCTCGCGTTTGGAGGCGTGTAAATGAGCGTCATGCTAGCGTTAACGTCAGACAGCATGACAGATTCGGGCTTGGGTCTGTTATGATGTGGGGAGGAATCACCACGACTGACAGAACGGACTTGCATATTGTTCAAGGACGGGTCACTGGTGTGTACTACCACAAATTGAAATTCTCCTAAAATATCTCTTGGGGGAAATGGTACTAACATGTTTCATTGAAATGAGCTTTAGGGGGTTGGAGACTCTTACCTGTATCTGGATCTGTTAGTGCTTGAAAGTTTGGTTCTTTATCTGTTGTTCTATAAGGTACTGGTACAGCTGCTATTGGACCCTAAAACATAAAATATAAAATACCAGTAGTGTTAGAAATCGTTAATATCTAACATGTCAAATACAGGGCTCGTAAATAAATCAAAGCAGATTGAATAACTAGCTCTGTCACATCTCGGTCATAAAGAAATAAACATAAATCGTAATTTGCTCTACTGCACCCGTAGCTAAATTACCGGATATATGTCGATCAGCAGTATTGCTAAGAGTGGCTTGCAAGCTTTCAGGGGCGATAACTAAGCATAAAATGGATGAACAAGTTTAATTCTGTGAACTTTAGAGTTGGGTTGTATGCCTATAACATCCTTTTTCGTTTTACGTTTATAAGGTTAAAGTTCTCGTTTCAAAGAACCCGCATCGGAAATGTTATCATACACATGCTATAACGACATAATTTACTGGAAAATGCGGCATGTGGTGTTCGTTAATTATGTCCTACCCCAATTTTCGGAATTATAGTACTCCTCAAATATACCATATTTTAAAAACAATAACGATTTTAGAGTTTTAAATTTGAAATCCTATTCGTCAAATCAGCAGATTTTCTTTCCTTGACAAAGACGGGAGAACCCTCGCCGAAACGTCGCTGTAATAAACTCTTTAAGTAACTTGTATTCCATATAATTGTGTCATGTGTTAGATTTTCAATAATTACTTAAAGTGTCTTACTTTGCAAACCTGCCTAATTTCTCTGAGTAAAGGCATCATGGTGGCGGGTCCTCGTCCACAGTTAAGACCAACAACATTTGCGCCCGCGTCTTCTAGCTGTTTACAAGCATCACCAAATGACACCCCGTCAAATGTAAGATCACTTGCTTTCGATGACATTGTGACTACACTGGGTAGACCTGTAAAGAATAACGTTACAGATGTGTTATTTAAAACAGTTGGGCGACGCCTTAATATTCCTTCTTTTTATCTCTTTTTCTGGTCTATCACTGGGTCATGGCTGAGCTAGTGTGCCGCGAAATTTTGAACAGCACACTAAGAAATTCGAAAAACCATGTGACCCCAATTGCGTATTCACTGGCGTCTATTGGTAAGTTTATAACTGGGTTTTTTTTTGTTTTTTTTTTCTTTATTTAGTTGAGTCCTTCTGTCTGTGACTAGTCTGTGTCTATCGTTGTATGCTGTCTATGACTTGCCATGTTCTTATATTGCAAATTCAGATATTTTTCGTATATATTTAGCTATTTTTTCATGTGTTTTAAGGTGTGCCGTTTGCAAAAAAAAGTTTGAGAACCATTGGCTCAGACAGTAGTACTTATTGACTTATTTATAATCGGTTCGACTTTAAGCACTTTTGAAAATAGATTTTCCACATAGAAGCGCCTGTAGTTTCCATCACACCAACTAAATATCTACCATCAAGTAATGTCATATTTTGTATATTTTGTAGAAAGGTAATACAACTTACATTTGACAATAATAAATTATTCTTTAATGCGCTTTGCGCCTAAAGTTTTCAAAGTTTCTCAAATAGGTTCGGAAATATTGAAAAATATTGTCGTTATTGTGAATTCAACCATTAATAAGGACCAACAAATGAGGCATTATATTAACTTTCTAATGACACCTTTATACAGCCTATTCGAAACGTCAATCAGTGATAAAGAGTAATTGTTCCAATTCCATAGAATTGTGATCGTGTATTAAATCTCCTATTCTACATACCATTGCCATATTTCTGGATACACTGTAGAGCTAACATCGCTTCCCCTAATTCACCGAATGTTTCAGCTACAATAAAATCAGCATTTTCTTGTACAGCCCATTCTATTTGTTCCTGAAAAGATGATTCGCGTTACTTTCCATTAAATCATGAAACAAAATGTACATGTTAACTTAAAACTTCATTGTCATTAATGTTGCATGTATGGACGGCCTAAGTTCTCAAGCGTGAAGCGAGAATCAGAATGGAAAACATTTCAAGAAAAGATGATCTAGACCGAAGAGGACTGGCGGTAGTCATACTCCTGCAATATCAATAGGCAATCCCCCGAACTGACGGTTCTTCGACATTCATGTTATAGGAAAAGGAAGTGAAATGAAATGGGTTTTAAAGCCCTAATTCTCTGCCCCAGCAGAGCGAATGAAAACGGAACACGCATCATATATTATGTTGTCCTGTATCTAGATTTACAACTGCCAGGGGATCTTTAACATTACGCTCGAACCCCGGACATCCTACCAGAATCATCGTGACCCCCAGTCGAAAATGGAATATAAGACCTTTGGGAAAGATAGCCATTTACTTTAAAGTCTCATGGACGCTAAACTTCGGTCATTTTGAGAATAACAAACAGTTAATTTTATTTAATATTGGCATTTAGTCCCGAAATGACCTAGTTTGTGTCGAGTGGACGTTAAACCCCATTTCTCTCTCTCTCTAATATTGGCATGTTTTGCAATGCCAATATAGAAAATGTTGTCCGGACAGCACGAGATGTGGTTTATTGAATGTTACCTTAAACATAGCCTCTGTTTGCTGTATAGAATCTTGATTATTTCTTTCATAAATGGTAGAATTACTGATATTTCCTGCCATTAGTGTATTTGTATTATTAGCAACTTCTCGGGCAATCTTTAAAGCATTTATATTTAATGCTTCAAGATCCTGTTCTCTCCCAATAACTCTTAGTTTTTCTCTGTGACCATAATACTGTTTAAATAGAGCACACGGAATTAAATAATTTGCAAAAAAAAGCCTTTGAGCATAAGATTTCTTTTTTTCATACAATCAGGGGCCATAATCAAGGAAGATATGGTCCGATATGCGTGAATATCGAAAGGAATCGAGATCTTTGGGTTATCAAAATCGGATAAAATGAGTGACCTCTAGAGGGTCCACAACCTTCGTATTACATACTTTTACACAATTTGCGTACAAAGAGCGGCCGTTTTGTTGGGTAGTTTCATTTCAATTTTCCCGAAAATTGAATTGAACCTTCTTTATGGTCAAATGTTGATAAATTTAAACGGTTTTTAAAATCGGAAAAAATTGCGACCTCTAGAGAATCCGCAAGCTAAAAATGTGATTTTTCGAACAATCAGGGGCCATAAACAGGAAGTTACGTTCGAATAAGCGCGATTATCAAAAGAAACCAAGATCTTAGTGGGTAACGGTGATATATTCACACGTTTTTTTAATCGGATAAAAATTGTAACCTTTAAATTTTGTACAATCAAGGGCCATAACTGAGGAAGTTACGATCCGATATGCGCAAATATCGCACGGAACCAAGATATCTGGGTTATAAACATACATTTCAAGTTTCATTTTGTCCGCCAGTTTTAGTCCGATTTTTACGAAATTCGAACTTAACCGTCATTAAAGTGTAACGGTGATATATTTAAACGGATTTTTAAATCGGAATAAAATTGTGACCTCCATAGGGTTCACGAGCTAAAAACCGTGATTTTTCGTACACTCAGGGGCCATAATTCAGGAAGTTACGGTCCGATACATGCCAATATCGAAAGAAACCGAGATCAAATAAAAATTGTGACCGGCAGAGTGCCCACAAATAATTGTGGACGGACGGACGGACAACCGGACGTCCAATATACGTCTACATGAAGATGTTGGCGTATAACAAAATGTTCAATCTGCATTTTGAAAACAGCATAGAAGATTCAACTTCTAGTTTTTCCACTTACGGTAGAGTCAAACATTTAATATATGCCTCTTTTGTAACATTACAGATTTAAAAAAAAATCAAAGAAACTGTACTATAAAAAATAATGCTTGCATGTTAAAGTCATGGAGATCTGAACGGAATGTCTGGATTTTCCAAAACGCTCTGGGTGTTTTCCGTCATAAAATTTTATTTATGAATGAACAACTACTTACAAACCTTTTTAGTAATGATGATCTTATTTTCAATAATGATGTTCTTATTCTGAGCAATGATTATCTTATTTTGAGTAATGATGATCTTATTTTGAGTAATGGTTATCCTATTTGGGGTAGTGATGATCTTATTTTGGGTAATGCTTATCTTATTTTGAGTAATGCTTATCTTATTTTAAGCAATAATTATCTTATTTTGAGTAATGGTGATCCTATTTCAAGTAATGTTGATCTTATTTTTAGTAGTGATAGTCATATTTTGAGAAATGGTGATCCTGTTTTGAGTAATCATGACCCCACCTTTGAAGTACCATGGGCCGTCTGTCTGACGCGGAGAGCGGGCTACACAAACCGGTCGCCACATCCTACGTATGACCCATGCATCATTTCTTACTACATATTCTGGAACAGCCCATGATCGTCTAGTATTGTCTCTGGCCGCATTTGTTTCTTATTTTCTTTGAATATTGTGTATTTATTCTGCCACTCATTTAGTTTATGGTTACACACACTAACAACAATACCACATTTCGTTTCTACATTTTATATTAAGCACTGCTACATATAGGTTACACAGTTACAAGCATAATAAAGTCATTCTCTCTAACCCGCTCTCATGCTGATGGAAATTCCTACATCTTCTCCCTACGAGAACTACATGTCTGTCTCCCCTAGAGCGCACATTCTATAAATTATATACTCTCAAATTCACAGCCATTAATTATTCTATTGGCTAATTATGATGTAATTAATCATGTGATTG